>NC_140593.1:743842171-748642171 GCF_964204655.1 Triturus cristatus | reverse complement strand
GTCCCCTGGCGCTGCTGGCCTCTCCCCGGATGCTGCAGGGGGAGGCACGACCGTCTCTGCGGAACTTTCCCTGCAGGACATTATGGGCGCCATCGAGGGCATCAGGGAAACCATCGCGACGCAATATGAGGCCTTGGCCCGTAAGATCGACACTGTCGCGATCGATGTCACCCTGATTCGGGCCGACCTCTCCAAAACCAACGAGAAGGTCCAGGCCCTTGATACACGGACCTCCACCCTGGGTGCGGAGGTGTCGGATCTGCGGGCCGCGCTTGGGGACATTAGAGTGGTCAACGACCATATGGCCCGGCGGCTTGAGGACTTCGAGGGACGGGCCCGACGCAACAACGTCCGCATCATTGGTGTACCGGAGTCCTCCGACGGCCGCCCGGTGGACCTCGTGGTCGAGGAACTTATCCTGCAACAGCTATCCCCGGTTGGCCTAAGCAAATTCTTCGCCGTGGAGCGGGCCCATCGAGTTCCGGGCGGCCGGCCGCGGCCGGGGGCCCCCCCGAGGCCTATCGTGGCTAAACTGTTCCACTACAGGGACCGCGACGCTATTCTGCAGGCTTCACGGACCCGTGGCCCGGTCCGCTACGAGAACTCGACCATCAATTTTTATCCGGACTTCACGCAACTGGTCCAGAAACAGCGGATGGGATTCCAAGGGGTGAAGCGCCGTCTCCGCGAGCTAAGCCTGAAGTATTCGATGATCTACCCGGCGAAACTCCGAGTGGAGTATGAAGAGCGGACAGCCTTTTTTGACTCTCCTGTGGCCGCAAGTGACTGGCTGGACTCGCTGCCGGACGGGGGTGGCCGGCCCGGGCCCTCTGGGGGCACCGCAGGTGACGGGTCCCCTTAGACTGACATTTGGTCCTTGCTTTTGCGGTTTTGCACTGTACAGTTGGGTCTTACTTCTTTTGCATACTGTGTCTTACCAGGACCCGTGAGGGGTGCGGGCGGGTTCGGGTCCCTTTCCTCCTCCGGGGTCTTTTTGTAGAATGGGGTTAGGGGGGCGACAGGCACACTGCAAGTTGGGGGGGGTCATTGGCCCGCAGGGGTGCAGGGTGGGGGAAGTTGGACTTGGGGTGGGGTTGGGGGGGAAGAGGGGTTGTTTTGTTGTGTGTTTTTTGTTTACAGGGCGAGGTATTGATTTTTGTCCATATTTGGGAACCGTGCTGCGGGCTGGGGGCCTCTTGATCTATTGGAGGGGATGGGGGGAGACGGGTTGAGGCTTATGTCATGGAACGTCAATGGGTTGGGGGACCGTATTAAGCGGGGTGTTGTACTGCAATATTTGCGTCGTGTGACTCCTGATGTGGTGTTTCTCCAGGAGACGCACTTGGTCGGCAATGTCTGCCATGCGATGAACAGGGGGGGATACCGCCTCGTAGCCCATTCTGGTTTCACAACTGGCTCCAGGGGGGTGGGCATTCTCCTGCGAACCTCCCTTCCGGTGGAGATCACGAGGATAGTCTCGGATGACAGAGGGCGCTATGTGTGTTTGATTGGGAGGTGGGAGGGGCAGCCCCTTACCCTGGTTTCAGTCTACGTCCCCCCGGGCCTCCAGAACTCCACCTTTACTGACCTGGGTCGAATGCTGCTTGATCTTCCGGACGGCCTCCTGCTCATGGGCGGGGACTTTAATTCTGTGGTTTCGGGTGAACTGGATCGTCACCCACCAAGGACTCTCCCCGCTGCCCAATCATGGCTGGGTGGGATGTTGGAGACCTTCGGCTTGGTGGATAGTTGGAGACTAATGCATCCGACCCAGTGTCAGTTCACCTTTCATTCGGGGGCGCATGGGAGTCTCTCCAGGTTAGACTACTTCCTTATGCCCGCGGCGCAGACTGGTCGGATTCGAGAGGTCAGACACCTGGCGCGTGGTATCTCCGACCATTCTCCGCTGTGGCTTCTCTTTGACACCGGGTCGCGGTCCGCAGGGCGGATAGCTCCTATTAACCCCTGGTACCTGCGGGACCCTGCGACTCGTGACAGCCTGGTTAAGGCCATGGACCAATACTTCAGTGAAAACGAGGGGTCGGTGTCGTCTGCGTTGTCCCTTTGGGAAGCCTTTAAAACTGTGATACGCGGACACGCCCTCGCCCAGATAGTGGTGGCCAAGAAGGTCAGGAGCGAGGCGGTGGTGAAGCTGGAGACTGACATCTCGGGGTTGGAGTCGGCCTTGGAGGCGAATGTTACTCCGGACGGGCTACATGCCCTTAGCCTGAAACAGTTCGAATATAGGTCCCTGGTCACTGACGCGGCCAAAACTATGTATAGGGAGCAGCAGGGCCGATTGTATGACGCGGGGGACAAGGCGGGAAAGTTGATTGCGTGGCTGGACAAAAAGGAGAGAGTGAATCGTGTGGTCCCCGAGTTGCGTGCTGCGGATGGTGTGTGTGTGACTGAGCCGGATGAGATTGTGGAATGTTTCGCTGACCACCTCCGGGCGGTGTACTCCCCGGTGACTGACAGGGATGAGGATGACTCTCGCCTCCTACTGAGAGATATTGCTCTGCCCGGCCTGTCCGTTGAGGACCGGGAGCGGCTGGACGCCCCCTTGTCGTCGGATGAAATAGCGACCGCGATCCGTTCCCTTCGCTCGGGCAAGGCTATGGGTCCTAACGGTCTGCCCATTGAACTATACAAATTGCGTCCTGATAAGCTTGCGCCCTTCCTCAGCCGCATGTTCCGCGACTCTCTTGCGGCGGGTTCCCTTCCGGCCGACCAGCGCTTGGCCACTATAGTCGTTATCCCCAAGGAGGGCAAGCCGCGAGACCGCTGTACTTCTTACCGGCCTATTTCACTGCTCAATGCGGAGCCTAAAATCCTGGCGAAAGTCCTGGCCAATCGCTTGTTGAGTGTCGTGTGCGATCTTATTCATCCGGACCAATGCGGCTTTATCCCGCACCGCAACACCGCGCTTAACTTGCGGCGTCTTCACGGTGCCCTTGCCAGGGCGGAGTTCCTCTCCGAACCGGCCGTGCTGGTTTCTTTGGATGCCACGATGGCCTTTGACACTATTGAGTGGCCATTCCTCTGGGCCGTCTTGGATAAATTCGGCTTTGGAGAGGGATTTATTGGCTGGGTGAGGCTCCTTTACACGGGACCCCTGGCTCAAGTGGTGGTGAATGGGCGGGTCTCTCGGCCCTTTGCCCTCGGCAGGGGCACGAGGCAGGGGTGCCCGTTGTCCCCGTTGCTTTTTGCTCTCGCCCTGGAGCCACTCGCTGCCTGGCTCCGTTGGGAGCCCTCGCTTAGAGGGATCCGGTGGGGCCCGGGCTTCGAAGATCGGGTCTCGCTGTATGCGGACGACATTCTCCTGTATCTCACCTCACCGCGGCAGTCACTCAACGTCCTCTTTGACGTTCTGACCTCCTTTGGGAACAATTCGGGTCTCACGATCAATTGGTCTAAATCCTGCGTCTATCCCATTTCTGGTGGTCCTCCTCTCCTGCCGCCTCGGCTCCCGATTCAAATATCTCTGAGCGGCTTTAAGTACCTGGGGATATACGTTTCGCTGGACCCGGTGGCTCGCTATGAGCAGAATCTCCTGCGTCCACTTCGGCGACTGCGGGAGGACACGGCCCGGTGGTGCAGGCTCCCCCTGTCCCCGCTGGGTCGGGCCGCGCTGTTTAAAATGATGTCCCTTCCCAGGTTCCTCTATGCACTCCAGAACTCCTTCGACGTTATCCCAGTGGCCTACTTTCGGGAGGTGGAGAGCCTGCAGAGGAGACTGGTGTGGGACGGGCGGGCGCGTATTGCTCTTGCCAAGCTCACTCTCCCCTGGTATGACGGGGGCATCGCGCTTCCTGACATTCGCAGGTACTATTGGGCCTCGCAGCTATCTGCCATTAATCACGCCACGTATGCGCCCGGCTTGAATCCGGCGTATGAGATGGACAAGTTCCTGCTTCCCGCCGGGAACTACAACAGGGCACTTTATTCCCGCCTGGCTGGCCGGACCCTTACGGGTCCTACTAAGATTGCGGTGCGGACCTGGAGGGCTGCCACTGCGGCCATGGGCTGGAGTGAGCGATTAACATGTGCTACTCCCTTGTTTGCCTCCGACCGCCTGGGCAGCTTGTGGACCACGAAGGGGTTTGACCAGTGGGACACGATTGGTATCAGCAAAGTGGGAGACCTGTGGCATAAGGGCGCGGTAAAGACTTTCGCGGTGCTCCAGGCCGAATACGAGCTGACCGACAGGGAGTTCTTCCGCTATGCCCAGGTTCGACACGCCCTGCTCTCGGTCTTCGGGGAGGGGACCAAGATCCCTGTTTCCTCGCCCCTCGAGGACCGCATACTTGACGGACATGTCCCTGATAGTACTATTTCTTTAATTTATAAAAAATTAATTAATCACCGGGCGGACCTTTTTGTGCGCCTTCGGGAGGCTTGGACTGGGGATGGGGTGGAATTGGACGACGAAGATTGGCAGTCTGCACTGTCGTCCCCCAAAGAGGTTGCCATTCCGGCTCGTCTCCGGTTGGTACAGCTCAAGATTCTCCACCGGGTGTATGTGACGGGTCCGCGCTTGGTCTCGATGGGATTCTCCGGCGACGGGCTCTGTAAGCGAGGGTGTGGGCTCAGCGCCACCTTTCTTCATATCCTTTGGGAGTGCCGCGAGGTGGCGGACTACTGGCGCCGGGTCCACACGGTTATGGGACAGGTCACTGGGGTTGTGCTGCTGCCGGAGGTGCGTCGCTGTGTCCTGAATGTGTGGGAGCCCAATGACTACAGCGCGGCTCAGACTCGGTGGGCGGCCCTAGGGAACATGATTGCCAAGAGGGACATAGCGCAACTTTGGGGCGCTCAACGGCCGCCCACCGTGTCAGTATGGAAGGAGAATATGGACTGGTGTATGTTTAGGGAGAAGACTGTGTATGTGGCCCGTGGCAAGCCGGGGGCATGGGGTAGAATTTGGGGGCAATGGAACGCGTATCGCGGAGGCATCTGTACGCCCCCCCTGGTAGACACTGATGTCGCCATGTCCCCCTGACCCTTGATGGCTCCTGGCGCCTTTTGGAACAACTACATATGGACGTTCATCTCCCTTGACCCCCTCCCCCCCCCCTCTCCGTCCCCGGCCTCCCGGTACTCCTCTCTTTAGCGGTTTGCTCAATTGTCCTGACTGGAGTTTCCCGGGGGGAGCCTGACCCGCACTGGTTTCCCTCATATCTCGCCTTTTGTTTTTTATTGTTTGTCTTTTTGTTTTTGTGATTGTTGGATTTACGCTTCCTGTTCCTCGAGAACTATCTGGAGCCACTGCGGGGCAGTGCCATGGGAACTGATTGTAGCCTTGATATGTGTAGATTTCCTTCTGTACCTAGCGGCCGGCCCGGGTGGTTGTAGGCCCGTACTTGTAACCGAATTATTGCTCAATAAAAACTTTTTAAAAATGAAAAAAAAAAAAAAAATATCCAGTATGGTTTTAAAATCGAGATGGGAACTACAGTTCAGTGTCTGAATCTCCGTTTCCCAACTGTAAATTAAACTATTGCTAAGAAGTATGCAATCCAATTGATCTTCATGGTCTTAACATCAGTGTTTGATTCTGTTAATAGACCCAAGGTATGGATTGTACAGTGCAAAACGGGTATTGAGGGACAATGACTTTCCGTCGTGATAATATTTATTAGTAAGGACAAGGGAAGTGATGGTTTCCATCAGCACAAGGACTTAGGCAGAGGTGTATGTGGATGCTACATTCTTTATTTGTGAACTCATTGGAGAACACTCTACAGCCTGTTGAACCGACCTCTAGATTAATGTAATCAGACAATTCATTATTGATTGTGTGCACCACATAAGTCCAGCAATGTCCAAAATTCACATATGTTGAATTTGTGGACCAATATGATCTAACAGTTAACACCATGAAATATAAAATGCTGTCTTTTGACCAACTGAGCTCAAAAAGCAAAGCATATAATGCTAATAAAACGCAAGTTCACAAAGGAACACTTTCTCCTATTTAGATGTTGGTTTTAATCCTAACATAAACACACATGAGTAATAGAGACTGAGAAATGAATGACGTCAATATGGCAATCTTTAAATTTAGCCACAAATTTGGAGGGAAACCAATAGCTCGAATGCTCGAGGAGTAAAAGGTAAATGCTTTTGCAAATCCCCAGTAAGGAAGCATTTGGCGTTTGTAGGTGTATAGTGCTTGTATTGGGGGTTCTGCTAACCCACAATTGATTAACAGTAAGAAAATAAGTTTGCTAGAAGACTCTTGGGAGTGCCACGATTCTCTACTCCCCCTGCTCCTCAGCAGCAATTTCTTGTTTTTTTTAATAATAGTTTTTTTCTGCCTATACAGATAATATTGAACTAGAATTCTGGAATAAGTGGGTTTGCGTTTGGCTGCTCAAATATCCAGGACCTAAATTAAATTATTATAAAAGTTGAACGCCAACTATATATTTGCGATTACCAATTTTATACATAAATCCAGAAGGCATCTGTTCAGTTGGCAAGTGTTGGATGAAAGACCTATTACATGCGTAAAACTTTTGATCAAGTCTGTCGAGTGTTTACATTTAGTGTGAAGCATGTATCTGCCAGTAAACACTAAAGTATTTTTAGACTGCAATATTGTTCAAGTTGAATACTAGTACATTTTGACAGAGGTCTCAGTTAAAAAAATCCCACCGTAATTATTGACGATGCAAACAATCCGCCAGTGAAAATGCATCACTTGCAGCATCCAATGACATTTTTTTAGGTGTGGTGCAGCATAGATAATCACTACGTCTTTAAAAATATGATGGCTTGGGGAGGAGCCTAGCGCGCAACCAAGATGGCCGCGTAGGCTTGTGGCTCCTGGGGGCCTCCGCAACCTCCCACGTCTATCCTGTCATAATCCTGGTTTTCTAGACGGGCTTTTGTCTATGATCTTGCGCTAGGGTGCCACTCGTTTTCCAAATCGAAATCGGACTCCGGGAACCGGACTGGTGGCGATCTGAAGTTTGCGGCCTTCTCCGGCCTTGGTCCCGTACTCGAGTTGGTGAGGTGCCCGGGCGCGAAGTGAACAACAGCGGCATGCCAGTCTGGGCCTGCCCCGGACCCCGTGCTTTCACTTTCGGTTTCGAGTTCATCTGCGGAAACTGACGTCGGGACTTCGGGTAAGCAGCGCCGAGGACGGAGTGCATGGCCTGATTCTCGAACTGTAAACGGGCCTATTTCAGTTGGTGGCCCGGATCTCCTGCAGTGGTCGCCTGGCCTTCCTCCGGGTGCTGGAGGGTGCTGACCTTGGTGGTCGCTGATGATGGCGGCGAGAGTGGACGGCGACAAGCTGAAACCCAAGTCTACCCGGAGGGGAGCTTATACCCAGGCCAACAACATGGACCGCTATGCGCAGCCAAAGGGATCCCCTAGTGGATCACATAAATCGCCTGAGCGGCCCAAGGAGGCCTCGGGCGCATCGTCCGAATTGACTCTGCTGGATGTCATGGGGGCCATTGAGGAGATGAAGGCAACTGTGAACCAGCAATTTGATACCCTGGCTAATAAATTGGACTCGGTGTTGATTGATGTGAATTTGGTCAGAGCGGACCTGTCCAAAACAAATGACCGGGTCGACTCATTGACTCGAGCCTAACTGTGGATGTGGCCGCTTTGCAGACGGAGGTGCGAAGGTTGCGGCTCGCCAGTGACCTGACTGATCGTCGCCTTGAGGATTCCGAAAGCAGGGCCAGGCGGAATAATGTCCGTATTATTGGGGTGCCCGAACGATCGGAGGAGTCTGCAGCGGATCTTTTTGTGGAGGATCTAGTGGTGACACATCTAGCACCCAAGGGACTGAGCAAGTTCTTCGCTGTGGAACGGGCCCACAGGATTCCGGGTGGTGCGCCCAAGGTGGGTGCTCCCCCGCGGCCTATCATTGCCCGACTTTTTAATTTTCGGGATAGAGATGCTATCCTTCAGGCATCGAGGGTGGCTGGGCCATTAAAGTTTGAGAACTCCAATGTTAGCTTTTACCCAGACTTCACGCAAGCGGTTCAAAAGCAACGGTTGGGTTTTTTGGCCATCAAACGGCGCTTGAGGGACATGGAGCTGAAATATGCGATGCTATTCCCGGCTAGGCTGCGGGTTGAGTTAGAGGGTCGCTCGCATTTCTATGACCGGCCGGAGGCGGTTCGAGAATGGCTGGATGCCCTACCTAGGGGTCGAGGTCGGGAAGGTCGGATGGCGGAAAACGGAGAGTGCTCGACGGAGTAGGAATAGAACTGGGATCCTGGCTATGGACCGGACTGGTAACGTTTTGCACCTGTGGCTGCACTGGACTCCAGTTTGTAACACTTTGCCCTTTGGTATTTGGAGGTTGCGGGGGGCTTGCTAGGGCCCTTTCCTCCTTCTGGGGTTTTTTTTTTGTCTTCTTTGTAGTGAGTTTCATATTGGGGCGACAGGCACACTGCACGTTGGGGGGGCTGTTTGGGCTCACGCAGGGGTGCAGGGAGGGGGGAGTTTTGTTGGGGTTGATGGGGTGGGGTTGGGGTTTGTTTGTTTGCATCACAAGGCGGGGTAATGTTTTCTGTTGTGTTATTATGATTGTGCTCTCCAGGAGGGGGATATTTTGTGCTGGGGGGGATGGGGGGTAAGGGGTTGAGACTTCTTTCATGGAATGTGAATGGGCTGGGGGACAGGATAAAGCGGGGGGTGGTCCTGCAGTTCTTGAAACGTATTTCGCCTGACATTGTGTTTCTGCAGGAGACGCACCTCATAGGAAACTCTTTCCATGCCATGAACAGGCGAGGATATCGCCTTCTGGCCCATTCTGGTTTCACCTCTGGCTCGAGGGGAGTGGGCATTTTAGTTAGGACCTCTCTCCCGTTGGAGGTGGATGAGGTGCTCCACGACGACAGAGGGCGCTACACTGCGCTGGTGGGGAGATGGGAGGGTAAGTTGATTTCGCTGGTTACTGTCTACGTGCCGCCGGGCCTGCAGACGGCCACCTTTGCTGATTTGGGGCGCCTGCTACTTGGGCTTCCGGGGGGGGTTTTGGTCTTGGGGGGGGATTTTAACGCAGTGGTTTCCGGAGTTGAAGATCGACACCCCCCTAGGGACCTCCCTCGGGCCCAGAACTGGCTGGGGGGCTTTCTGGATACCCTGGGACTGATAAGATTGTTGGCGGTTGAAACACCCTGGACAAGCACATTATACTTTCCACTCCGGGGCCCACGGTAGTCTTTCGAGGCTTGACTATATGCTAGTGCCTGCGGCCCAAGCTGGGATGATTGGGGAGGTGCGACACTTGGCCCGCGGTATTTCTGATCACTCCCCTCTTTTGCTACACTTAGATATCGCCATGGGGGCGGTGGGGAGGGTGGCGCCGATCAACCCCTGGTACCTACGAAACCCCACGATCCGTGCAGACCTGGTATAGTCCCTGGAACACTATTTCAACGACAACGTGGGGTCGGTGTCTTCCGCTGTCTCCCTTTGGGAGGCCTTTAAGACGGTGCTCCGGGGCCAGGCCCTGTCTCTCATCTCCCATACCAAAAAATGCGAGGCGAAAGAGGTGGTTCGACTAGAAAATGAGATCACCGAGTTGGAGATCGATTTGGAGCAAGGTGTTACGGATGACAGACTGCATGTGCTGGGGCTTAAACAGGCCGACTACAAGGCGCTGGTTACTGAATCTGCTAAGAGTATGAGCAGGGAGCAACAGGGGCGTTTGTACGATATGGGTGATAAGGCGGGGAAGTTGATTGCCTGGTTGGATAAGAAGGAGAGAGCGAGTCGAGTGGTGCCGGTTGTTGAGAGGGTGGATGGTGTGTGTGTGACGGACACCGGTGATATTGTTGATTGCTTTGCGGAGTATTTTCACGGGGTTTATTCTCCGGTCTCTGAACGATCGGAGGAAGACTCTCGCCTGCTGCTTAAAGACATTGCTTTGCCATCTCTATCTGATGAGGATAAATTATTGATGGACGCTGCCCCGTCGCCGGATGAGATTGCTTTGGCCATTCGCTCTATTGCTTCTGGCAAGGCCATGGGTCCTAATGGCCTTCCCATCGAATTATATAAGTTGCGCCCAGATAAGATTGCGCCGTATCTCCGGGACATGTTCTTCGAGGCACAGGCGGCGGGCTCCCTCCCCCCTGACCAACGTCTTGCTACTATTGTTGTTATCCATAAGGAAGGGAAGCCGCGGGATCGGTGTACTTCTTACAGGCCTATCTCTTTGTTGAACGCGGAGCCCAAAATCCTTGCCAAGGTACTGGCCAATCGCCTGATCCGGGTCGTGGGCGACCTGATCCATCAGGATCAATCCGGTTTTATACCCCACCGCAATACCGCTTTGAACCTGCGGCGACTGCATGGCGTCCTCGCTAGAGCGCCATTCATGCGTGAGCCGGCCATTTTGGCGTCCCTGGACGCTACCATGGCGTTTGACACCTTGGAATGGCCGTATATTTGGGCAGCATTGGCGAAGTTTGGGTTCGGCCCGGGGTTCATCGGTTGGGTGAAATTGCTTTATGATAACCCACTGGCACAGGTGGTGGTCAACGGACGGGTGTCGGCTCCTTTTGCTTTGGGTAGGGGCACGCGACAGGGATGTCCGTTGTCGCCTCTTCTCTTTGCGCTTTGTTTGGAGCCCCTTGCGGAGTGGCTGCGGTGGCACCCTTCGATGCGTGGCCTTAGATGGACGCCGGAGTACGAGGATCGTGTCTCCCTATATGCGGACGATATCCTCTTGTATCTTGCATCTCCGCGCAAATCGCTCATTGTATTGGTGGATGTGTTGAGCTCCTTTGGTCGCAACTCCGGATTGGTCATTAACTGGGCTAAGTCTTGTGTGTACGTTCTCTCCGGGGAGGCCCCCCCCTTCCGCGGGGGTGCCCTATCCAGGTTGCGCAGTCGGGGTTTAAGTATTTGGGAATCTTTATAACCCTAGACCCGGTGGCCCGGTATGAGCGGAATCTTCTCCCCCCCCTTCAGCGCCTAAGGGCGGATGTGGCGGGTTGGCGGCGGCTGCCGCTCTCGCCGCTCGGCTGGGCGGCGTTGTTCAAAATGATGTCGCTGCCACGCTTTTTGTACGCCCTACAGAACACTGTGGACGTAGTGCCGGCCCGCTATTTTCGGGAGGTGGAGTGTCTTCAGCGTCGATTGTTTTGGGATGGGCGGCCGCGGATCGCTCTCGCCAAACTAACCCTACCGTGGTACGATGGGGGGGTCGCTCTCCCTGATATTAAACGATATTATTGGGCCTCCCAGTTGGCTGCTGTCAATCACGGGATGTATGGGCCTGCTTTGAACCCGGCTTTTGAGATGGACAAATTGTTATTGCCAAGCGGGGATTATAATCGAGCACTATACTCGGGATCCCTTGATGCGCGATTGACAGGCCCGACGCGGGTCGCGGTGCAGGTGTGGCATGCAGCCAATGCGGCGATGGGGTGGAGGGATCGCTTGACTCGGGCAACGCCATTGTACGCTTCCCGGCGTTTGGGTTATCTGTGTACTACGAAAGGCTTTGAGAAATGGGATATGATTGGTATCAGCAAGGTAGGGGATCTCTGGACGAAAGGGAAATTTAAGACGTTCGACATGCTGAAAACCGAATATCAGTTGAACGATAGGGAATACTTTCGGTACGCTCAGGTTCATCACGCTTTGTGTTCCGTATTCCCGGACGTTGCGGCTATTCCGGAGTCCTCCCCGTTGGAAGATAGAGTATTGGACGGCTATGTGCCGGATAGCACCATTTCGCTGATTTATAAGAAGCTTATCAATGATCGAATGGGTTTGCTGACCTCATTGCGAGAGACATGGACTGCCGACGGCTTGGAACTTGACGACGAGGATTGGGTGTCAGCGGTGGCCTCCCCGAAAGAGGTGGCTATCCCGGCCCGCTTGCGTTTCGTCCAGCTTAAGATACTTCATAGAGTGTACGTCACGGGGCCTGGTTTGATGCGTATGGGGTATTCGGTGGATGGTCTGTGTAAGCGAGGCTGTGGACTACTGGGGACTTTCCAGCATATCCTGTGGGAGTGTCCGGAGGTGACACGGTTTTGGTGTAGAGTGCATGCGGTGTTAGAAGAAGTCACGCATGTTGCTTGTTGCCGGAGGCACGGAGATGTTTGCTGAATGTCTGGGAGCCGACTGATTACAATGTGATGCAGACGCAGTGGGTGACTCTGGGCTATATGGTAGCGAAGCGTGACATTGCACAACTGTGGGGCTCCCAGAGGCCACCGACGGTTTCAGCGTGGAAGGAACACATGGACTGGTGTATGTTCAGAGAGAAAACGGTGTATGTGGCGAGAGGCAAGCCTGGGAAGTGGATTAAGGTGTGGGGTCCCTGGAACTCCTATCGTGGAGGTATTTGCGCCCCTCCCCAGACGCGAGAGATGGATGCTGCTCTGTCTCCCTAGCCCGCGCATTCCTCTATGCTCCTGCGACATGTGCATTTGGTTTCTTCTGCCTGCCCCCCCCCCCTCTTTCTCCCTGGGTTTGTTTACCCCTTCGATACGGGGAGCACATGTTCCTACTATTGACCTTCTCTGCCTTGTGTGTGTGATGTTTTTCGTTTTCTTTAAAAATATGAAACCTTTCTTTGTTTGTCTATGGACTGCGGCTGCGGCTGGCTGAGTTGATTAGCACTCCAGTAGCTCTCTTATTGCTTCACCGATGTGGCTGTTAAGATGTGTCTATGCTTATAGTGTGCATTAGCGGCCGGCCTGTTGGTTGTAGGCCCATACTTGTATGTCTCTGAAACTGTAATAAAGGTTTTTCAAAAAAAAAAAAAAATATGATGGCTTAATTATTATGGTCGACAGTTGGAACAGGAAATTTTGCTCTCCCGTTTTGTAACAGGAGGGCTTGCTAGAAACCATCCACCAAGTGACTGCAGCAGCACTAAATGGTTTCTTACAATTAGGCAAAGGGTAAAGCTGATGCACCTTATGTCATCTTTCAGCCCCACTAACTGTGTTTCTGAAGCATTTGTGCACCACGGCAAGAGCCCTGCATCCACATAGCTTACAAGCATATGTGTGCAACCTTTAAGTACTTTTACATTAAAGGTTAGCATGAACTCAACATCTCTTAATATATCAAACTTGGAAGGACAAAAGACTGAGCGGATCTGCCAGGATTCAGTTCACTGACTTCCAGCACGCAGGCAAATTAACCAACTAAAGCTGTCAAAAAGTTGAATAATCAAATGGAGTGAACACCTAGGAAAAGGTTGCACACAAGCATAAATAACTATGTGTGTATCATAGTCATCTATACACCTGTGCCACCTCGAAGCATTCCCAACAGCAACTGGCCCTCACACACTACAAATAAACAATATGTGCTGCAATGTTACTGTCTCATTGATTAAAACCATCTGTCATTATCTGCCTTCTCTCTCAGCCGTTTATCCCCCCTCTGACTTATGTGCCTAGCTGTGCCTCAACAACTGGCTTTGTCAAAACGTATTCCTTTTAACGAGGAACGAGCACTCCGCGGTGTAACCTGCAAACCAGTGTAAGCACCCTACAGAAACAACTCTTTCGCGATTTCTGTGTCAACAAGTGAGTTGCTGCTCCAGCCTCAAGTTTTTTTTTGCATTTTGGTACTTGAAATCTTTTTCTATTCCATTATAGGATCCAGACATAATTCATCCTCACACCCAAAAAAAGAAGAAAAAGCAGCCTTGATTCAGCACATCACCTCTTTTTGTGAAGCTGGAATGATATGGTTATAGTCAGGGCTTTTTAGGTAGAGCTAGACAGCGCACGCGCTGTCTCTTCGAGACCTGCTGTAATTAGTCTGTGGGCATTAAGTTCATCCCCTTTCTTGATATTGCTTTTCATTTGTCTATGTCAGTGTCCTTTAAAATTTCTTGCCTGCTAGTGGTCAGTCCTGCCTCTTTGTCCCTCATTTCTCTCTTGTGTTCCTCCCACAGAGTAGGGCTTGGTACTGTCTCATTCCGCTCTGGTTCTTTATCTTTTCTTTTAGGGACTATTTTTTTCTTGGTTTCCTGCTTTGTTACAGTTTGTCTGTGTTCAGCTCCCTATCTGCTTACATTTAAATATAGCATTCCTCCTTCCACCGCCTCTTAGTGCCACAGTTGCGTTACTGCTGCCTCCCCTGTCGTGTCTCCCACTCCTGTGCTTGTTTTTTTTAGGTCGAGCCTACAGCGCTTGTAACTACTTGTACTGTTGCTGGGTCTTTAAAGTGCACTGCCATCAGAGTAAACTTCCAGGCAGGCATGCACACTGCCTTGGCTGTGGGAGCGCGTTCACTTCAATGCTGACTTATTTACATCAAGCACTCCTTAGAAGTGCCTGCGCCGTTAAATCCTGACTGGAAGCTTTGATTGTGCATGCGCGCACACGTCTGCTAGAGATCCGTCGTGTTATGGGCAATTAATTATAAATACGATCACATTTTCCCCAGGCCATTCGATCTACCACCACCTCCTGCCCTTCGCTGATTGTTTACTTGAGTTACCAGTCCCTCCCTTCCTCCTCTCACGTCTGTGCTTCTAACACCTGCCCTGTCTCTGTGTTACTCATTAAGGCCCTCCCTCTGCTAACACCCCACCCTTGTTGCTTTTTCTGAGCATGTCATTGCATGTGGAATATGTTAACAGATGTTCGGAAGGGCAATGCATGTGTCTGCCGTAAAGTAAACAGCTTTTTGACAGGTCCTTACGTGTTGATCTTTGAACCTCTCATCAGAGTATGTTCTTGTAGTCGTTTCCTGATTGTACCAATTATTTGAACTTTTAGCGCTTTCCTGTGACACTTGCTGATCTTATAAACCCTATTTTTCAAAATGCACTTGCAGTGCGGGTTATTAGCGGACAATAGGTTTTCAGCGTTTTTTTCTTACGCAAGTGACTTACAGCATGTAATTGCATGTGCATTTTTATAAGGAGATGTTCAACATGATTTTAAACGCAGATCATGTGAACATATTTTTGGCATGCTATTAAACATGGGGGTTGTGAACATTTTCAGCTAGTCATATATTGCACGTTTATCTTAAGTGCATATTTTCGGCTTGTTTTATGTGGATCATCTAAAGAGATCTTATCATGTTGAATGTGGAGTTCGTACTAAGGCTTTTAGCAGGAGAATATTTTCTGAGAACTGGCCCCCAAAAGAATCGTATGCTAAGAAACTCCGCAGTGTACTTACAGGGGAATGCAACCATAAAAGCAGGGGGTTATTTGGTGTAAGCAGGCAACTATGGTATTTATTTGGAAGTAGGTTGTAAGCAAAATGTGCCATGGGCCTACAAATTGGCAGTTCGAAAGCAGCAGCATTCATACATGTGGATATGTCAGAGCCTGGAGAAGGTTAATGAGAGGGACACAGACATTCCAGGGCTTCTCCATTTCAATTACAGTTCCTGTCTGGCTCCATTCCCCAGCGATGAATTGCGCCACCTAGGAAATCGAACACAGTGCCCCTTAATATCTGGAAAATTCTATTAGCATGATTTGTAAAAAAATAGGTGTCAGGGCTCTTCTTGGAAGGCTACTGCAGCTTGCACCATCCATACTCCGCCAGCACTGCCATTGACATTAACACTTATTACCTAAGCATTGACATCCTACAAGTTTGACCATTCAGACGATTTCCAGCTTCTCAAAGCTATAATAACGGCGTGAGAGGCTGGTATTATTCGTGCCCAGTGTATATTCACATATTAAACACAGACGATGTGCTCACCTCAGAATCAAAAAAGCCAATGCCACCATGAGCTAGGCTGTCACTAGAGCTGGTGCTGACAATTATATGCCGGTGCTGAGCACCGGAAACCAGCAGCACAAATTAAGCTTCTCTGCTCTTTGTACACCACGCGTTAGATACAGTAATTATTGGTGTCGCCAGCTCTTGCATGCTTATATTTAGTTATTTGCAGGGGGTCAGACTGTTGCTTGGAATGCCCTGGCTCTGCTGAACACATTACATGTAAAACAAAAATCTGAGCAGTTTTATGGGCTGGTATTCATTTACTAATCCAATGCTATGAGATAGCCTTGCGTACTGAGATGAACTGACGCCATTCAAATTAATTGTTTGAAAATGATTTGTACCTAGACATTCTGAAAATAAAGCATGTACCTGCATACTCGCGTACCTACGCAGGACGTCCCTGCATTAAAGGCGCTGTTAAATCGGTGACCGCCAGCCTCTCATGACATTATTAGCTCTAGACGACTTCATGGATTTTGTTGTGCACATACTAAGCAATTTATGCTAAAAGGGGGAATACCTACATGCCAGTAGTTGGTCGTTTTCTGACATCTGAATCCCAGCTTCATAAATCCGAGAAATCACAATAACATTGTCACTAACTCGGCTATTTATTTACTGCCTGTTAAGACGTTAGCAGCCCGCACTGTTTCACGGCCTTCCATATAAAAAAGCCAGTGGTGCGTGGAAGAGTGGCGCTTTTGCATTCTCTTGATAATGCCATAAATCTGACGTCGGTGAATGCATGATGGCCCGAACTGCGCTGTGGGCAGTATTTGGACGCACTGCTAATAACAGTCGATATTTTTGGGTCCTCTGCCTATTTACCTGCGATAGCAACTATCCTGTGTATGCTAGTATTACAATCACAGAAAATGGGATTTTACACATGGTATTTTGGGCTTTTATATGCTTGCTGAACTCTATTTTGTGGGTCATGGACCGTGTACTGTTAACACTCTGTATTATGGAACCTTTAAAATGCTAATTGCACTCAGTATTCAGGTCACAAAGAGTGCTGTGGTTGCACTTAGTATTGTAGGCCCTGTCATGTGCTGTATGCACCCAGTGTTGTGGAATTGCCTCGTCTCCTGAATGGAATATTTATTACAGCAGCATGAATTGTACCCATATCATGATATTGCTGCATGATTGTGTTATTTTGGATCCCGTGTGTCTTGGTCGCATGCTACACTGTAGGATCCACTGTGTGCTGACTATAATATTATGGTAGGTAAAAACAAAATTGTGCTGATTGCAAATATTGTAAGATCACTCTTTGTGCTGATAACAGGCAGTTTTGTGGACTGTTGTAGGAGAACATGCAGTATTGTAGAATCCCAATGGGTTCTGGAGTGTGCTGATTGGACACAATATTTAAGATGTCAAAATGTGGTTGGAAGCAACCTGTATTATGGGCCTTTGAGTGCGCCTAATGCATGCAGTAGTGTAAAATATCTTAGCTTCGTTATGAAAGAAAAACTGTAACGAGAAATGACTTCCTACTGAAACAGCCACTCTATTAGACAGCCATCTTGATGATATTGCTAATTTGTGTTTATGGAAAGAATATGAAATTCCTGTCTTTGGTTAATACTAATTGTAGTAGTAATTGCAATGGCCGGCAGTTCCAGATCTCAGCAGACTACGGACCTATTCACACAAGCATTTTGAAAAAAAGTAGTATTACTATAGTTGTACTTCAAAATGTAATTCATAAAGTTCTGTCCAGAGATGCCTGCCTCTCCTACCTTTTCTGGACTGAGACCTCTGCACCGGTGGTGGAGATCTCCACTCATAGAGACATACAACTTAGTAGAAGTTTGGGAGAGAAAGGAGGGGAAATGGTTCGAAAATGGTGGATGCGTACTCCCTAATAGGTGAACACAAAGGAATTTCAAAGAGGGATTTAAGGAGGCTATGTTACTATCAAAACACACATTCATTTTAATTGTATTATTAAATGTTGTAATTGAAAGCATTTAAATGATTTTTTAAATAATTATAACATTTTAAAAATATATATTTAAATATATAAAAATTAAATCAAAAAAATAATACACAACTTGAACACACGTATGAAACATTCAATGCAAATGATACAGTGTGGGCTAGGGGATTAAAAATTATATTTTATTTAGTGTAATTAAAAAAAAGAAATAAAATGTATTATTATATTATGTTCTGGTGCAGGAGCATGACCCTTGTTACTGTGGTAGGCCAAATTGAGTATGAGTCATGGAAATATGTTTCAATGCTTTCATTGTTAATTTTAAATATATTTTCAAAAAAATTGCCATTACTTTTATAAGTGCCATTCCAGTTTGGGCCCAGCCATATGCAAATCAGTCTTGACCTTGCACCCAATGGGAACAGTCCAGCCCGAACTGCCAGGACAGGTCCTTCCTGGACTGGAAACAAGCATCCTAGGACTGGTTTCAGGCATTCAGCCCTCATCAGGATAGCTTGACTCCAGTGGCATGGAGAGCACGGGACCCACGTCTGGGCATACCCGTCCCACTCAGGGTGACAAATGCAAAAAGAACAATTGATGGAAAGAATGCAAAACAATGTCATACATTCACCCCAGTACAGAGATCTGGGCCTAAATCCATCGTTTTTTGGCTCACCATGCCATTCCAGTTTGGACCCAGCCATATGCAAATCTGTCTTGACCCTGCACGCAATGGGAACAGTCCAGCACGAACTGCCAGGTCAATGATGGATTTAACCCAGATCTCTTGACTGGGGGTGAATGTTTTGATTTGTTCTGCATTCTGTCCATCACTTGTGTGTCTATTACTTTCATAAGAGTACATCTTCCCTCAGTCATCTTCACAAACAGGAGGAAAGTTACTGACAGACATTTTTGTTGTAATCTCAGACATAGGATTCTCCACCATTTTATGTGATCTAGGCAGAGATTTCTGGATGGACATAGTGAATTCAATTCAAGACAAGATCTACACATAAATGTAGATGCAAATTAAAACATAAGTAAATCTGTGCCTGTGTATCTACCTTTGTAAAAAGACCACTGCATATTTTTCTAAATGTCTAGCAGTTACACAAATACTGATGGCAGTAAAATAAAAACAATCAGCTGATCATAAAAAGACTAAACAGAGTAGGCCACCTTAAGCAGAAACCAATCCTCCATTATAACCTGAATGTTTAAGGACTAAACAAACTATACTTGAAACTGTTTAGGGCTGTTACCTTTATGGGACCAGCCCGGAGCTGATCTTTTATATTGTATTTATATTGTATTTTTCACAGTTTTTGAAAGAAACTGTTTACTCTTGGGATTGTTGATCCTATTTCACGCAGACTAGGTATGGTGATGAAGGATCGTTCTGTGTGTTGATTGTATACAGAGTTGCAAAATCCATGTGTGTATTGGTTACTTGTGATATTAGAGATTCATATATTTCTTTCATTGTGATATTGCAAGAGCTCTCAGAGTTGAACATATCATTGCAGGATCCCCACATGTGCAAATTATGCACGATTTTGCAATATCCCCATGTGCACTGATTATATACATTATTTTTGGATTCTTGTGTGTGCTGATTGCCAAGGGTTTCAGGACTTACAGGCTTTGCACAGGGTGATTCAGGATGTGTGTAGATTACATGCAGATGTTGAGTGCATGAGGTGTTGCAGAATTTCTGTGTGTGGGGGAGGGATGGCATGCTTTATTGCCAGATCACCGTTTTTGTTCATTAGGTCTTGCTTAGGCAGTGCTTGCGCTGTCTCTGCAAGACATGCTGCATTCAGGATATGTGATTTAAAAGCTCCGCCCATTTATAAGGACTTGCCCTGTTACATGTGTTGTAACTCAGAGCTTGTGAGCACTATTTCTTTATTTAAGCTGGAGCACTGGAGACCAGTGCTCATGGTTTACAGAGCTCTGTTGTAAATAGGACTGTAAATCTTGCTCTTATCTTGCAACAATTGCTGTGCATTCAAAGATCGAGGTCTGTTTTGGCTGCAGCTGCCTCCTCCTCCCTCCTGCTTTTGAAACGCATGGCCTGGCGTCACATTCCCTGCCTTCATATGCTTTCTGCCGCCTCTTTGTCAGAACTCAACAAGCATTTGCAATGCTTAGGAGAAGCAAGGCTGGCAGTAACGGCGCCTCTTTTTCTGCCAGCCTTGCTTATCGTAAGCAAGGACTATAAGTACAAAGTACGTGTTTACGCACCACTTGCAGGTTTTCAAAACACATAAATAAAAGGCATTGTCATTTACAATGCCAATAGCTCAATCTCTCGCAAAGGCAAGACCTATTGCATTGCAAATGCTTGTTATAATCTGTTGTCAAGGGGAGTGTGTTACTCTCTAACCGCAGCTGCATCCCCGTCGTAGCGGTCCTGCTGATGCTGCATAAGGGCATCAGAGAAGGTTCTAATCCCAACAAGAGTCTGTACTGCGGTTTTATTGGCCACATTACTTATTTGTCTGTGTGTGAGTCCCTCTCTGGATAGGCTGTCTAGACTGAGATTGAGGGCCCAGTTTTGCTGATGTCATTTTTCCAGATATACATTTTTTCTTCTTGTTTCAATGAACTTCATTTTTCACACGTCCATGCTATTGTGATTGATACCAGAAGTGGAACCGTAGTTTGTCAGCAAAGCCTATCTTGTCTGTGTTATTTATATAAAAACTGTCTGTTTTTCTTAGTAATCTACAATGCCTTTCTGAGTTACTTAGCACAAGCCATTCTAAACTGGGGGCATTTTTATTTAGGTATTTTGTGGCTTTACCTTTTTCTTCTGATGATTTTGGCTCTTCTTTTCCAGGAAGCTGCTTCTTCTCCTGTTCTTCTCTTTTCTTCAGCATTTCCCTCTGAAAGTGGGCGACAGATCTCAGAAGCTCCTCCCCCTGCACCTCGGAGGGAGGTAAAACTACACTGCTGTCCAAAAATTCATTAATGGCATTCAGTAAGTCCTGTCGATCATCTGCGAGGTAAGCAGCTTCATGGAATGGCTGATGGAGGCAAAATCAAAGGAACAAAGATGATATGTTAGTGAAGAAAGTGTAAGTAAACAAAGATACCAGACACTATACCCCCTTCCTTTATATTCAAAACGCAACTAAGTATGCTCAGCATTTTCTTCTAAAGTTACACTAAAATAAGATTGTACTGATATGGTCCTAACTATGGTCCCTCCCGCCACCCTGCGTTTATTAGATGACATATAGTAAATCTCATTTAAACAGATATATGAACACATGCCATATTGTGCTCCATAAAGCTATCTTTCATCCAGTATACAGATACTGGTTCAGCTTAAGCAATCCCTGAATAATGAACTAAGGATCACTTTACTGGATATACCATCTTTCTTCAAATTTGTGAAATTTGTAAGTAATCTTCTCTTTTTATGTCTGTGCTACAATACCAAAAAGCTTACAATGAAAGAACGCCACCACCCTTCCATAACCATGGAACATCATAACTGCCAGGGATCAGCATCTATTTCTCAATATTTTGTCATTTTTAATCTGTTGCAGTTGAGCCCGTTGCCACCTCTACCTGATTTTGCCCATTCCTTCAGAACATGCAAAGTTTCTGAAACATATTGTAACATCTATATTCCATTATTCCATTAATCCATTAATCATTTTGGCCAAGCCAATATATACCTTATCTGACATGAGGGTGGAAATGGATCGTCCAATCTCATGATAATCCATGTTGGTGGTAGTAGGTCCCAACAATACAAACAGGAACCGCACAGGAATGGGCACCTCTAGGACACAGTCCAGCTCTACTGCTTCCTGTAGTCGCACAAATGCCATGGTTGGCTGTTCTAAGAACTCAACACAACCTGTCAATGGATACACAATCCACTCAAAATTAACCTTTTGCAGCCCAGAAAAACAAATCAAGTCAACCAATATTCCTTAGATATCACACAAAAATCCTCATTACACATTCTCTTATAAACACTACATATTCTAACCGTAGGACTGGACAATTAAAACATTACATAAGTAAAATATCCCCCACACCAGAACCATATCTCCAGTGCATTTTGCATCCACTTACCTACGAGCACTACCGTAGCCTCAGCATTTTCTGGAATCTTTTCTAGGAGCTTCAATTCATGCTTGGACTTTGACCTCTGGATTCCATGAAGTGAAGAAGGCAGTGTGTCTTTCTGTACAAACAACAGACCACTAAGGTTATCAGTGATGGCAAAGAGTGAGAAAGAGACAATACAGACGCTTAGACTGGAAAGAGTCTCCTTTGTTACTGCATTCTCTTACTGGTGGGGAAAGTGTAACACCTGTTTTACACTGCTAAAGATTTCTCAGTGAAGCAACCACTGTTCACTACTCTATTGCCAGGAATGCACCATTTGCCACCTCTAAGGTAGCATAACTGCTCAATTAGAAAACCCTGACATTTGGAATCCACACAGGGTGTCCCATTTAGGTTTCCATAACCCTTGTCTCAATGTAAGCGATCGTTCATGGGGTTCGTGTATTTGTTGATATTCTGATGTTTTTAACATCTCTGTCTTAGTGTACATATGTGATGCATTAGTGACAGTGCCCTCTGAACATAAGCAAATGTATTTTGCTCTTTAACAAGTTTCACAATATAGGTATCTACATTACCCATTAACCCCTCTTCATTAGGGTTTACTCTGCCCCTGGAAATCTAGTAATACGTTCTTCTATTTTAATATATGTAGTGGTTAGTGCAGACCATAAGGAGTGAGAATGATCAGATGACTTATGCAGAACTTTAAAATAAATCTGTTAACTTGCTATCAATGGATTGCCATGATTTCCCTATTGGGTACTCTCACTACTGTTTCCTCTTCTAGAAAATATGACTGGAATTTCAAAAAGATAAAACAGGTAATTCAATTTTGATTAACATCTCACGAGGAAAGATACTCGCAGTTCACAGTTCCCTTTAGTGGAACCTCTGTCCCTTCAATTATCTATGGATCATCCATCACAAAGCAGGCAACTGAGGTTCTGTTAAGTTCAATTATTTTGCTTCTAGTAGTTTGTATGTGCTTCTCCTCTTCTCGTAGTTGTTTGTGCAGCAATGGAGTTAAAAACCCTGCCCTGGATCAGTCACAGCACTTCTCTTTCATTACCTTGTGGGGGTGGAAAATTCTCCTGCATGGTGACTGATGTGCACCCCTACTCTGAGTGCCTCAGCCGCATGGAAATCTGGATCCCTGGTACTGATTTTTGGTCATGGGCAAACATGTTGTCAAGTGTGCGCCTAGGCCTGTCTCACGGCAATGAGGTCTGTTTAGATCAGGAGAGGCACACCAAGCGCTACACAAATGAAGGTAGAGGGCCATTACCTAGAGTTTAGTGACCAGAGCCGGTGGTTGCAACATATCTATTTTTGTGTTCAGCAGAGGCAGTGATGTGAACAGGCCTTTTTCATCTGTGTCACTTGACTGGGGTTTACTGGCCCACTCGTGTAAAGTTCCATGGCTGCGGACTTAACTCACCTTTGGCTTCCATGGATTGCTTGTATTGCTGGAAAGAGTGTGCTACATATTTGTATGTGCAGGGTCGCATGTGTGTGCCTGTGGATGGCACATGACAGCAGACCCTGTGAATTCCATTTTGGGAGCCCAGGGACTGGAAAGGCAAGGGCAGCAAACCACAGACAGATGTGTATCACTGACATTCCTGAGGGCTGGGATGTGACACACATTGAAGAGAGAGAAAAAGAGGGAGAGAAACAAAACATCCTTTGTGAACCCAGGAAGCAAGACCACTTGCCTTGAGCCTGAAGTACCAGTCTTCTGCCTGTCTGCCAAAACCAGAGTACCAGTGAGGAGAGCGCCTAGAGATTGCCTGCCTGCCTAGACCAAAGAGTGTTGTGAGGAGAAGAGGGCCAGGATGGAAAGAGGTCCAGTAGGGATACTGCTGAATGGGTCCCAGTGAGCAAAGTGTGAGACACCCGGTCCGGTTGGGACCGTTATGGACTGCAGGATATCCACCCCATCCTGCAGAAGACAAGCCAGTCTTCCTGGCGTACAATCTGTAGATGGTGACCACATGTATCAGGAAGGGGCCACCGGGAAGTGCGGGCCGTTGCTCATGTGTGCACTGTAGTTGATGCCCCAGTGTACCAGGAGGGTGCCGCAGTTATGCAGACCATCACCCATGCTGTAGTTGGTGACCTCATCTACTAAGAGGGCATCACTGTGAAGTGCAGGAATCTGACAGTCGTCTTCATTATTAGAATGATGAATAATCACTCCTATAAGTAGGGATACAGGGACTTTGATCCTGCCCTGGATAGAGCCAGCACACTGGCATTAAGAGGGCTGTGTGGTTATTTAGTGTGTCATCCATGGTTTATGTGTTTACAATAAATGCTCCTTTTTATAAAAGTTAGTTTTTAACTAGACAATCACCTTATTGCTTATACTATTTGTATGTTGAGTTATGAGCCTGTGTATCCCTTAAACCACCTCCCCCTGAAGAGCCTTCGACTGCTTGACCCGCACTATCACTGAGAGACAGGTGCTGGATGAGTTAGTACTTGGCACAGTTCCTCAGGACACACAGTAGGTCGGGCCCAGGGAAATACATAAAAACTTCTGCTCCTTGTTTCCGAATTGTGCTATCTGTATTTCATGCATTAATTTGGATACACTGAGTTATATGTGTTTATACAACCCCAAAAGAAAGATAAAAGGCACTCAGGTGCTTGCTGATCCAGTGCAGCTCTCCAGGATACCACCCAGGGCCCCAACGTTAACTGATCTTGATAGGCTCACCTGATGGTATAAAAGACATTTCCTGTTTCTCTTATGCTTGCTTCATCTGCATTGTTCTAATTTATGAAAGTGTAGGTTTCACTGTGCACCTGCAGGATAGAGTGAGTAGCTAAAGCCAGTGCTCAGCAAAATGGAGACTTCCTTGAGTATACCCAGCTCAATCCCTTCACTTGGGTTTATAACTCCCTCCATAAAGTAAAACAGACTCATAAATTAATTGAGATCATGAGGCACTGAAATCTCGATTTACAGGTACAGTATTGAAAATGATCAAAAGAATGGAAATTCCCACAATGGCATGTTTTATGTCTTTTAATTGTGGCCCTCGGCCACTGCCAATAGCCAACAAATGCACTGGGGAGGGCAGTAAAGGAGCCTCTGGTACCCGCACCAGAGAGTTTCCTTTTCACTTTTTAGGTCGAGCCTGGGCAACACATGTGCTGCTCTACGAGGCATGCTGTATTGAGGTAGGGACTTGCAGCTCCGCCCACATTTTTCATGGGCTCATGTCATTGTCCACAGTAAACTGTGGCTGTTCATTGGTCAAAAGGCTTAGTACCACCTTGTCTCATTTTGCAACCTCCCATGGCGACACCCCCGTTACGTGTGTTGCTGCTCAGTAGGCTTTATTTACAGCATCCAAGCACTATTTTCTCAAATAGCTGTGTACTGCCTTCTGTTGCAGGCGAGACACACTCTCTCCTAACGCTTTTTTATTTTTATAGCACGCATTTGCAATGCAATAGGTCTCGCATTTGCAAGAGTTTAAGTTATTGGCATTGTAAATGACAAAGCCTTTTATTTATCTGCTGTAAAAACAACCCAAAAATAAAATGCATTGTCATTTTCAATCCCAATAGTTCAAACTCTCATAAATGCGAGGCCTATTGTATTGCAAATGCCAGTTTGAGGTTGGGCTGCAGGGCTGGGCTTGTCCAGCAGCCACAGTCTTTTTTAGTAGGAGGGACTGACACATGGCATGCTGACATCATGTCACTGAAAGTGAAATGAGGCAATGGGTTAATTTCACTTTCACTAGATCGATGCTTGGGAGGATGGCTCAGCAGCCCGAGTACCGATTTGCGAAGGACAAAATGTGAGGGAAATCCAATAACCCTGGTGTAATCCATTCCTGTTGTGCGCACTAGGCTCAGCCACACAAATGGGGTAGTGTTTTTATCAGGACAAGTGAGGGAAAGCTGGGTACTAAGAAATTTGTGGTTCCTGCAAATTCCAGTACTTTTCATCATAGAAATGTGAAGAAAATGTGCTTATTTAGACAATGTTTGAGGTTTGCTAGGGCTTCTGGGTCCAACAACTTCGTTAGACCGACACAAATCACACTACCCTGGACACCCTCAAGTGTCTAGTTTTAAGAAATGCTTTGGTATGGTAGGTTTTCCTGGGTGGCAGCTGAGCTGGGGCCCAAAATCTGCAGCTATCACGTTGTAAAAAAGCAAAGGTTTTGCTGGCCACAATATGTCATCTCCATGTCGAGTTTTGGGGTGTGTTGCAGGCACTAGGCCAAGCCACACAAGTGAAGGATAATTTATATTCAGACGTGTGTGGGAACATCGAATTGTAGAACATTTGTTAATACCAATCCGATTTAACTACAATTGTGCTTTCCAAATGTAGGCCAGTGTGCTAAAAAGAAGACATTTGCAAAATGCCCTCTGAATCACACGCTAGTATGGGCACCGATAAATTCAGAGATATACAAATAACCACTGCCCCTAAACTCATTATCTGGTGTGCATTTCAGAAATATATATGTTTCCTTAACATCCACTTTTCACTCTTTATTTTTTACCATACAAATTGGTGTAAACTCAGTACACAATGAAAAACTATTGCAAGGTGCAGCTCAGTTGTTGACTGTGTACCCTGAGTTCTTGGAGAACTTACAAACCCTATATATAAAAGGGTCTAGCGGGCTTAAAGGTATATTGCTTTTGTAAATTGCCCATCGTGACAAGAAGTTACAGATGAAAATTTTGTCACAAATGACTGTTTTTTCCTACTCATGTTCAAAAATTTTTTTTTCAACAGTTAGTTTCTTTAAAAAGTCTTGGGGGATTTACACAAATGTCCCCTACTGAATTCAGAATTGTGTCTACATTTTGGAAATGTATAGCTTTCGGGCATCACCCATGGATTTTCCACCACAAACTGGAAATAAGTAGAAAGCACAAACTTAAGAAAATTAGGCTATCTCTTAGAGAAATGGCAAAACTGCTGTAAAAACATTGTTTTTTGATACAGTTCTGCATGTTCCTGAAAGCTGTGAAGATGGTGATTTAAACCAGCAAACGTTTGTTGATGGCCATTCTTAGGTGAAAAATCAAACACTTTTTTGTGTACTACTTTTTCCCATTTTCCCCCAAAAACAAAAACATAGCTATATTATGGCTATTTTCTCAGTCCCCTCCAAGGGACTCCAAAAGCCTGCATACCCTTAGACTACCCATGATGTTGGAAAAAATAGTGCTAATTTAGTGGTGATACTTTATGTGGCAATAAGTTGTGGAGGCAAAAGCACAAAGTACCCCAAACAACCCAAAAAAAGCTCAGCACTGTGGTGGAAAACCTTAGCAGTTAAAGGGTTAAGCTAAGTGGGAATCCAACAAATTTCCATAGAAGGCTAACTCGAAAATACCATCTATTATTATAGGAATAAAACAATATGGCCCTAACTACCACCATGAATATTATTTTCTATCAAAAATTAACATTCTGCTCTAGTTTGATATGCTATGGGCATGTCAGAGACTCTAACTGATCACTATTTATTAAAGAATAAGGGCACTTCCTCTAATAAAAGAGTGGCCTCATTTCAAGAAGTGACATATGGCTCACAGCCCAGCTGACTTAATATTACCTCTATGAGTGTCATCCTCGTATTTTCGGAATACATTGTATAAACATAATGGATTTTGGCATTAGTAATAATCGTGCGGCACCTGTTCCACTCACATTTTTCTTTGTAGACTTCTTCACACAGTGTGCCTGTGTTAGACTGGACTTTGATCTAGAAAACAACAAATGGAAATCTTTTCAGAAGGACGTGAGAGAGGGGATGGTGAGCCTAGTGGACTGTATTGCTCAAAAATATAATAAGAGGAGACAGAGAGGATGCAATTATCCTAATAAAAGCCAACATGGTGCGCAGTGAAGGTTAAGTATTCCTTGGAGAGACCAAATTATAGAATAGTAGGTAAGGTGTCCTATGCAGACCGAATCATGCCAAAAGAATTGGTAGAGGAAATTCTCATAAAGAATAAATTGTGGCATACAGGAATTGAGAAATAAAGTCCAAAGAACCAATCAATGCGGGTGTGGCCTTATAATGAATGATGGTAGTAGTACCTTGCTGAGTCTCCCACTAAAGGTCCCAATTAATCTAACATTAACTTGATGCCAGCAATTACTTCCTGTCCACTGAGACTCACTTGGTGCAAAAAATGGTGCTCTTTAACTGTTGGTGGAATTGACGCCCAGCCAATATGGGTAATGGGTAGCTCAGGGGCAGCTGGGAGAGGTGCAGAAGACGGGGTAACCAGCCAAGTTATTCCCTCTACCCATAGTCTCACAGGGAGAACTGAAGACAGCCAGGCTGCGAGCAAGATCTTTAGGTACTGAAAAGACATGCATAGGATTCTCTTGGATGCCCAGTCGCATATTCTGTGCTAGCTTGTGAAGCACTACCCCCGTATGGGCGGACTACCATATCTTGGATAGAATTCTATGCTACATCACGGGGTCTGCCTAGCACTACTGGGGTCTGGAGCCTGAGTAAGTGAGCTGGGCCTGAACATTTGCTTGAGAAAAAGAAATAGTTAAGAAATAGGACTGGTCCCCACAAATGGAGAGTGGAGTGGATGGACTGATAGGAAACAGGACATTGTGCAGGCAATTTTCGCCGAAAGGGCCATGGCAGACAACATGTGAATAGCCTGGCTGTGCAGGAGCAGAACCATCAGGAGTTAGATTTGAGTGGTTAACTGCAAGTTCCAGTGCAGCAGGAGACCTCGACTCAGGTGAAGGCATTGGCTGATAAGTAAATCATGGTCTCCGGCCTAAGGGGATTGCTGAGCTTACATAGAAGTTCCTTGACAGAAGAAGCAGGCGCTACATGAGAGATATGCTCCATTTTTCTTTACTTTTGTAATAGCGGTGGACAAAGTACTGATGAGGGAGGAGTTTAGAGAAGCCCAGAGTTGTTGCTCCTTGAGTGTAACAGTGGTGGCCTTCTGTAAACATAGTATGGCGGAAGGCTATTAAGGGAAGCATGGCTAACCAACCCGCTGGCCATCAGCTCATGAATAATGCTCAACATATATAAAAGGGAACTCAGCCTGGGACCCCACAACACCACCTCAAACTTAATATAGGAAGCCATAATTGATACGAAAGCATGCCCCAGAGACAATTGGTGCAACTACAGTAGATGTAATATAGCATAAATGTTTTGTGGTAGACATGGTCAAAGAGAAGAAGCGCGTGTTTTTAGTCTGGAGGACATGGTGAAAGAACTCAAATCTACTTGGTGGTCACTACCAAAACTCTAGAGTGACAAATAGAATAAGAACAATGGGGGGCACAAAGACATAATCCCACTATTGGAAGAATTCCTAAGAAATCCCACCCTGAATAACTTCTGGACAGTGGCTCTGAACTCTGATCCTGTCGGAGGAAATGTCAATATGTGTTGTGGTAGAGAGGGAAAACTGTATCTCGATGTTAAGGCCCTCTGGTGTAGCCCAAGACCAATTACAGCTAAATCACACAAGTACAGAGACTGAGGCACAGCATCGAGAGTAGCTCACCTGCTAGGACAGATTACTTTCAAGGCATCCTGAAATACGTTATTACCAGAGTACAACCAACATGCACAGAAACAGCACAAGTCCTTTGATGAGGTGAAAAAGAATTTAGAAGATATCTAGTTGAAGTATATGCTGCTCTCCATGGAGAAATTAAAGGTGATAATAAAATCATTTTTCTTTGAAATGCCTCAGGTAGCAAGGTACTGGGCAGATCAACTCAAATGAAAGTGACAACTGGCACACTGCTAAATATGTACTACTGAGAGTATAGTGGGCAAGGCCAAAAGAAAGGTGACAGAAGACCAGGAAGTAGGCCATAGAGTACAAAATAGCACCATGCACATGAATGCAATTAGAGACAAGTCTAGACCAGACACCCAGGTGTCCAACAACCCCGAATGACTTAGGGCGTGGCTGCAGCGAGCCACAGTTCAAGATGGACTTGAATAAATCAGCTGAAATCTTTTGCTGGTGCATTTTCTGAAGTGCTAAGGTTTCTCTAATGCGCTCCCTGGAGTTTTGTTTGCAACATTTTGGGGTGAGGGCTAGGGCAACAGATGCTTCTTGCATTGCTAAGAAGGGTAGTTGAACCCATCCCAAGTGGAAGTGGGATGTTTTTAGCGAATTTTAAAAGGTCAGTTTGGGGAAGGGTACAGCTCTTGTCTGTTTGCTTTATGTAATGTTTATGCAGGAATATGACTGCTGCTGAAGAAGTGGATATTGGTAGGTTTTCCTGCAAAAGCAATCTTCAGGTAGGCACCTGACCCTAATACAGAAAGTAAAAGTATCTTCACAAGATAGTAGTAACAGAGCAAGGGATAAAGAGTGAAGACCCACCCAAAATACTCACATGGAATATAAATGGGTTGAATCGTATTTTATCATATGTATTCCCAGTATCACAATATAGTTCAGGGAACACCTAAAATGCACTACCTAAGCATGCATATGTTGCTTTATGAGGTTGTACATATGTCTGGGCAGCTCCTTTCATAGATGAGCAAAAGAGATGAAACATCAGATGGATATACAGAATTTTGAGATATCAAGAAGAGAGTTCGCTGGAGATATAGGCATTGCATTTCCCTTTGTGGAATACTAAATGACTTGTTCAGTGTCAGGAGAGAGCTTAGGCAAAATGGAGGAAATTTCTTTAGGACTGGAATTTCTAAGGGCACCCGAAATTGATATGAATATTCTGGATGAAGAATTATAAGTTAAGGAGAGCTGAATAATGCTTCTGACCAGTTGCACTCTTGCAGAATCCACGGGCCGCACAAACTACCAGTAGCTGGTGTCATGTTCCTGAAGAGAAAATATTTTAAGGTGCAGGCAATGTCTTTCTTTATGCACCCCGCATCTTGCAGACCACATCGATGCATAGACTATCTTTCAGCAATTCATACAGTGCTCCGCCTGTAGAATTTGGACAAATTTAGAGTGATGCAGATTGCCTTGTGGGATGTGGCAGCAGTGAAAGCAGAATAGCTGCATATACAGATCGAAAAGGTCAGATATATAGGAATGGAAGTGACCAGGGACAAGGTAACCTTCTTGGTGCAAACCTAAATTTCATTTTCGCAAATTTTCAGGAAGATGTGGCGCACTGTCACAAGCACCCATCCCCCCACCCATCTCAGCTATACTGCCCTTTCAAGATGATTCTCGAAGTTCTCCTGTTACCTGATACTGAAGGTTTAAAAGGGATTCAATATCTTGCTTACGGACAACATATAGCACCAAATTGTGCAGGCAGCACTTCAGAGAACAGTATCTGATGTAGAAATTGCCTGCCTCCATGTCCGATATTATTACTGGGCATTTCAGTAAGTGGTTTTCAATGACTTGATAGTTAACACATATAGAGTGGCTATGTTACCAGGTACATGGCTGTACCAGAAAAGCTGAAAGTACACTCACTGAGTGGCCGAAGGGCTGGACATGGGGGCAGTGATTATGGCCCTTTCTCTTTACACTTGTCAGTATGCCAACCTTAAAATAAAAGGCAGAAATCATCAAACAGGTAAGGCACTTGGCAATGGTTTCTGCATTCGATTTCCCTGGGGCTGCTAGGGGGATTTCCCTAATTCCCAACAATGATGATGACCGGTCAAGTAATCCAGTCAAACAAAAGAGGAATACAGTGATGACAAATCAGATTTGTCATAAACTATGCTCCTGACGCACAAGTTACTTACTTGTGTAACAATATATCTGTAAGAGACATAGGTTAGTTATAGATTTCTTACCTTAGAATATCCCCCCCGCATTAGACTGGATCCAGAAAGTTTTTTGTCAGCAGTACCCCTGCGCGTCAGTAGGTGGCATCGAACGACTCCGCGTCCGTGGCCGCCATCGTGGTCGCCGGGATGATGTTGAGGAAGTTACTTAGACGCCGCCCTCGCGCAGTGACATTAGTTCTGTACACGACTTTCCGCACCAGGAATGTAGAGCCATGCAAGACACTGACTACTGGTGCACATAACTAGGGCCCTGAAAGGATGTCCTAAACGCTAGAAATCAGTTTGCAGAACGGGGAGGATGGGTGGGGCAGTAAGGAATCTATAACTAACCTATGTTTCTTACAGATATATCGTTACCAAAGGTAAGTTACGTGTTCATCTGAAAGAATCAGTTAGTTATAGATTCCTTACCTTAGAATAGATACCCCAGCAATACCAACCCCGGAGGTGGGTCTGCAAACCAAGATCACACCAGAAAGTCCTGGAGAACAGAACGGCCGAAGAAGCCGTCTCTCCGGACTTGGCTGTCCAGGCAGTAGTGTCTCGTAAACGTGTGCAGCGAAGCCCACGTAGCTGCCTGACGCATGTCATTTAGGGGGACTTCCCGTCCCAAAGCAGTAGTAGCTGCCGTCACCCTGGTAGAATGGGCACACAGCCCCACTGGAGGCTCCTTCTTAGCCAAAGAGTAACAGGTTTTGATGCACAGAACGACCTGTAGGAGAGTAGAATCTGCTTCACATGGGTACCCCCACTTTTCACTGTTTTTCGACCTTAGTCTGGCTGTGGCCCTGCTAATAAGGACCACAGCCTAGCTGCTTCCTCTCTAAAATGGTTTGCATGTACATTAGGTAGATATCTAATTGGATTCTGGAGTGCCTTATAAGCCCCTAGTATATGGTATCCTATGTACCTAGGGCATAGTACCTCAGAGGCCTACCAGGGGCTGCAGCATATATTATGCCACCCCTGGGAAGCACTCCAAAATGGCACCACAGGTCTGCTACTGCAGCCTGGGTAAGGGCGTGCTAGGCTACCTATATCCACACATATATACAGACACATATAAACCTATAAGCCACTCCTATGGCAGGCCTTGACAATCCTGAAGGCAGAGTGCTTGGTTTTGTGTGAAAGGGTGCCCAAGCATGAGCTGAGCCCCTCTGCAGCTTTCGGAAATACTTCCTTATGGCTGTTCTGTGATACAGCCATACCATATACTCTTAAGTGCATTATAACCTCGCGGTAAATGCTAACTTTGGAATGGCTGCATCAAAACATGCTGTGTTTGGAGTCAAACACTTTGGAATACTACCCCTCCCCGCCAGTTCTGGCGGCGGGGGTAGCATTCCACCCTTTTAGAGGGAGAGACATGTTCACACTGGTCAGGACTTTTCTGAGCCCTGGCATCACAAAATGGATGCCTCTGCCACAGACACGGGTCTGGCCTCCAGCTGCTGACCGAAACTCCGGCAGGGGAGGCCTGGGCAATAGGTTTCCGGTCGAAGGGAGGTGTGACCACCTCCCCAGACAGGCAGATGTGTATTGGGGCTGGGCGGGAGCACTCTCTGGTGCTTTGAAGTCCTGCACTGAGGGCACGTTTGCTGTCCCTGTGCATAGCCCAGTTCAAACCGGTTGCAGGGGCTACCTGCCCCTGCTCTGCCGTGAAACGGGACAAAGGAAATGGGTGTAACTACCCCTCTTTCCAGGCCCACCCATAGGTGGGGCCTTAGAGTTAGTACATCCCTTAAACTTACTATAAGTATAGGAATCCAGTCCCTAGGACTTTAGATTACACTGGACGAAACTCTGCTACATATATCCTGGACCTTCGATGTTCTATCCTGACTAGAAGACTGAAGAAATCTCCCTTGAGGTCAAAGAGTGACTCCACTGCTTGGCAGGCACCAAAGAAGCAACTGACCGGTCTGCTTCGCTGAAGCTCCCGCCGGACGCCGAAGTCTTTGCATCTCCAGAGGTGGATTTCCAGACTTCCCCGAGGCTACCCTGAGTCCACAGCAAAGCTGAGGCCCGTGGCTATCGTGGGTGACGTGGAACCATGACCCCTGGACACCGTGAACTTTTGCAGCAACACTATCTTCCTGGTCCTCCTCGAAGTTGTGCTTTGGGCTCCGAGTAGCCCCAGCCTTGAGCACCTCCTGCACTGAAGATAGTTGGCCTCCACTCCACGAGTGACCCGTGGGCCAGCTTCAAGTGCGACCGCTCGAGGCTCCTTCGCGATCACTAGCCCGTTGGCTAGCAGGTCCCCACAAAGGCAACTGGGCTTACCTGGTTGCTCTAGACGTGCCCTGACTTACCGTTCCTGGGTGAGTCCCCCAGACCTTGCTGGTCTGCACCGCAGTCCTTTCTCTGAATTCCAGTGACTTGCCGTTGCCAAGGCCTGTTGGGTCCATTCTGGTCGCCGACACCGCAGCACTCGACAGACTTCGTGGGACAGCTCGAATCCGGCTCGTGGACTTTGTCGACGCCTCCTGGACCTCGTGGCTGAAGAGTCAAAACACCCCTCAACTCACCTGAAGCACCCGACATCTGTGGGCATTGGTCCATCCTGCCCTTGGTCACTGGCCAGTGACCCAGACTCTGTCCCCTCTGCTTTCAGGTTCCTTTCATCCTAGATCCAGGCTTGTATCTCTTTGGACACTTCTCCTCTTCACGGCAGCAGCAGTTCTTGGCAGGCTCCCATTGAAATTGACGACGCGACCCGACACCAAAAGACACCTATGCACCCGGCTTCCCTGGGTGAGGTAACTCGAGTACTCCGGTGCTCTCGTGGGTGCTAGCCCTAGAACTTCTTAAGGGTTTGGTCCTGACTCGATTAGAAGTGTCCCTAATCTTTAAATTTCCAACCGCGACATTGCCCATAGAAGATAACAGGGAACCCGCGGTTGTGTTTACACACTGCATACAGTCCCTGTGGGTCCCCTGTGTCACTACCTTGGGTGGTTCCTTGGGGTCCCAGCGATTCTACAGGCCCTAGGCCTAGTGTCCATTCCAGTTGTGGTTCTTATATCACTTTTTTGGTATATGGTTTGGTACGCCTCTAGGGCCCAGACGTGGATTTGTGCTATTACTGATAATTGCTGACTTGTAAATTAAGTACTTCGAACTCACAAAGAGACTAGAGGGGTGTGTTTTATCTTAAATACATATATTTTGAATATATACCTGGTGTGCTTGTCTTTTCATTTGATCATTCAAGAGATTATAGACTGGTAAAACAAGCTGCTTTACATTCCTTCAAGACTTAGTCTAAAGGCTGCTCTCCATAGCTACCACTAGGATAGCTTTCAATCAAGGTTGTCTTTAACCATTCACCATAAGGGGTTGTTTGGACTGATACAAGGTGCCCACTAGAACTAGTGGACAGCATATATCAGGCCACCTTCTCACACGACACACCTGGAGGTGGTCCGTTTGTGCACGGCCCGACCGTTCTTAGCGCCCACGCAACCAACAAAGAGCCGGTAGTCTACCCAGAATTGTTTTGTGCGATCCAGATAGAAGGAGAGCGCACGTTTTGGATCCAGACGGTGGAGCCTCTCTTCCTCTCTTGAAGGATGCGGAGGCGGAAAGAAGGTGGGCAAAGTGATGCTTTGGCCAATATAAAAAGAAGTGACCACCTTTGGAAGAAAGGAAGGTCGAGTTCTGAGGATGACCTTGTCCAGATGAACAGCCACAAAGAGAGGCTTGGAAGACAATGCTTGTAGCTCTCTCACCCTGCGAGCAAAGGTGATGGCCACCAGAAAAGCAGTTTTAAAAGTTAAGAGTCTGAGAGGACAGTTATGTAGCGGCTCGAAGGGAGTACACATAAGATAGGTTCACACTAAGTTAAAGTCCCACTGAGGCATTACGGAGGGAACAGGAGGAAACAGATCAATAATGCCCTTAAGAAATCTATTTACAACAGGAGACTTGAAAAGAGAAGGCTGATCAGGTAGCCTCAGGAAGGCTGAAATGGCTGAAAGATAGCCCTTAAGAGTGCCCAGAGCAGAGCCCTGCTGGGCCAAAGACAGGACGAACAAAAGAACTTCAGAAAGAGGGGCAGAAAGGGGATCCACAGCCTTTGCTGTGCACCATGCCACAAATTTGTTCCATCTGCAGGCATATACCGTGTTAGTAGAGGGCCGCCTGGCCGCCAAGATTACATCACAAACTTTGGAAGGCAAGTCAAATGACGTTAACTGCCGCCGCTCAATCACCACACAAGGAGGTGGAGGCTGGACAGGTTCGGGTGGAGGACCATCCCCTGCTGCTGCGACAGAAGATCCTCCCGAAGAGGTAGTCGGATCGGAGGATCGATGGCCATGTTGAGCAGCTCGGAATACCAGACTCTTCATGCCCAATATGGAGCCACAAAAATGACTTGGGCCCAGTCACACTTGATCTTCTTCAGCACTCTGGGCAGAAGTGGTATAGGCAGAAAGGCATATAGAAGACCGCAACTCCACTTGTGACGAAAAGCGTCGCCAACGAGAGCCGCCTTGGAAATTCCAACGCACAGAACTGCTGACATTGAACGTTCTCTTTGGCAGGGAATAGATCTAACCAAGGCTCTCCCCACTACAGAAAGAGACCTTGCACCACCTTCGAGTGAAGACGCCATTTGTGATCCATCATACACCTGCGGCTGAGTTCGTCCGCCCTGGTGTTCAGTGAACCTGCCAGGTGTTGAACCACCAGGGATATGCCCTGATGTACCAGCCATGTCCAGAGGTGCAGGGCCTCCTGACATAGGGTCCACAACCCCACCCCGCCCTGTTTGTTGCAGCACCACATGGCGGTGTTGTTGTCCGTGAACACCTGCACTACTCTTCCCCGGACAGAGGGAAGGAACCTTTAGTGCAAGACGGATCGCCCAAAGCTCCAGAAGGCTGATGTGGAGCTCGGACTCCGCCAGAGACCAGACGCCTCTGATCTCCACCTCTCCCATGTGGCCGCCCCATCCCAGAAGGGATGCGTCTGTCACCACGGTGTGATCTGGTTGGGAAAGGGAGAGGGATTTGCTGTTGACCCAATCCTGGTTCGTGAGCCACCACTGCAATTGTCGTGCAATGCCCTCTGAGATCTGGATGCAATCAGACAGATTCCCCTGATGCTGCGCCCACTGGAACTTCAGGTCCCACTGTAGAGCTCGCTAATGCCACCTGGCATGATCGACCAGCAGGATGCAGGAGGCCATGAGGCCCAGCAACCTCAGGGTCATCCAGACTGAAACCCGGGATAGAGGCTGAAAGATTGGAATCATAGCTCAAATATCCCGGGCTCGCTGTTCGAGAGGATAAACCCGAAACTGCGTTGTGTCCAGAACCGCTCCGATGAAAAGGAGCTTCTGAGAGGGAATCAGGTGCGACTTCGGCACGTTGATAGAGAACCCCAGCAAATACAGGAGGTCAGCCGTAGTCTGGAGGTGGGAGACGACTGCCTGGGGCGAGCCCGGTTCAACAACCAGTCGTCGAGATAGGAGAAGACTGCAACCCCTGAGCTGCGCAGATGAGCTGCGACCACCGCCATCACTTTCGAGAACACCCGAGGGGCGCTGGTAAGGCCAAAGGGGAGCACGGTAAACTGACAGTGCTTGTGGCCTACCGTGAACCGCAGGTAACGCCGGTGGGCCGGCAGGACAAGGATGTAAAAATAAGCGTCCTGCAAGTCCAATGCTACCAACCAGTCTCCAGGGTCGAGGGTAGACAAGACCTGAGCGAGCGTCAACATTCTGAACTTCTCCTTCCGGAGGAAATGGTTGACGTTCCTGAGATCCAAGATAGGACGTAGGCATTTGTCCTTCTTGGGCACCAGAAAGTAGTGGGAATAGCAACCACGACCTACTTCAGGGGTAGGAACGCGCTAGATGGCCCCCTTGGCCAAGAGGGACAGAACTTCCTGTTGGAGAAGGGCCAGGTGATCCTCCGACATGCGATGGTACTGAGGGAGGGGTAGTCTCGAAGGGAAGGGAGTAGCCCCTTCGGACTATCTGCAGAACCCACCTGTCTGACGTGATGGTGCCCCAGTGGGGGAGGTGATGGCGGATCCTGCCGCCCACTGGCGTTTGGTGGCCCTGGAAGATTGGACTAGGAGGGTTTGGAGGCTGATGCAGAGGGGGCTGTGGTAGACTGGCCCACTCGCTGGCCCCCAGAACCATGTCGGTGGTTCCCACATCCCCGGCCGTGCTGGGGCTGAACAGCCTGTGCTGGCCTGTGGCTCTGGGCAGGACGTAGTGGGGCACCCCTTCCGGAGCCACGAAAGGGGCGAAAGGAAGACTACGCAGGGTGGGTGGTGGAGAGGCCCAAGGACCTGGCCGTAGCCCGAGAGTCCTTACAGCGCTCTAGCGCGTTGTCTACCTTTGTCGCAGAAAAGGCGACGGCAATCAAAGGGCATGTTCATAAGTGTGGATTGGACATCCCCAGAAAAACCAGTCGAACGCAACCAGGCGTAGCGCCGAAGGGCTACTGACGTGGCAATCGTCCTGCCAAATGTGTTGTCGGTATCCAGCCCCCAGCGGATGGTAAACTTTGCTGCGTCTCTCCCCTCGGCGACTGCATGGGAAAGCACTCCTCCGGGTACTGAGGCAGCCCTTGCACCACCGTATCCCACACAGAATGGGAATAACGGCCCAACAGACATGCGGTGTTTACTGACCGCAGTCCCAAGCTGGAGGAAGAAAACATCCCCTTTCCAAGTTGGTCCAGCTTCTTGGATTCCCTATCAGGTGGAGCAGTAGGGAAGGTGCCTTTGGACGTAGAGGCTTGGACCACCAAGCTCTCAGGGGTAGGGTGTTGGGAGAGGAAAGTGGGGTCGTCTGGTGCTGGGCGGTGGCACTGGGCAACCATCCTATCCACACAAGCCCCTGTGTTGGGCCTGGACCAGGTACCCAAAAGGATGTCCGTTAGGGCTTCACTGAACGGCAGAAGGAGATCCGAAGAGCTCTCTGCCGGCTGAAGCACCTCTGTCAGGTGGTTAATCCTGACAGACACCATAGGAAGCTCGAGGTAGAGAGCCTCGGCCGCCCTATGCAACACTACTGCATATGACACTCCCTTCTCCGTAGCCACGGTAGGAGGAGACAACATGCCTAAGTCTGGGGCGGTATCCAGACCACTGGCATCCCCCAGTTCCTCTCTCCCGTCCGGCTCATACTCCAGCTGGTCTGTCAAAGGGTCACCAAACCCCTCCCAGTCTTCCTAACCCTCGTCTGGCTTGCAATCCGGCTGAAAATGGCCACAGTTGAACACAGGGACAAAAGTACCCATCGGCGCAGGATCCGTGTCCACATCGGGATGGAATCCGGGGTCGACGCCGGCTGGGGGTCCAGCTGGCGTCAGCTGCAGACGTGATGCCGGTGGAATCGGCACCGGTGGAGGTGTCACAAGGTCAACCGGCGCAGATCCAGGCCTGGATCCAAGGGAGCCCTGCGGAGCAGAGGCCAGAGCCGCCGGCGTCGAAGTCATAGGGCCCCATCCGAGTCCGCGGTGCCCGAAGGCACGCCGGCGGAGTAGGGCTGCCCAAAGATGGCATGCTTCACTTCGTAAAATTTACGAAGCTGGGCAGGGGTTGCTCCCGGTCCCGGGAAGGGAGGGAAGGCCGGAGTCGACCCTGAAGGCTCCGCACACAGAGCCGCGGGAGGGGTACCACCTGCACCCTGCGTCGCGTCGACCGACGGACGAGGGGAAGTCTAAGAGCGACGATGCTTCTTCGATTTCTTCTTGTGCTTCTACTTACCTAACCCCGAGTGCAAAGACTTAGATGACAAGAGGTGGTGATGGCTCCACGATCGGTCCCGCGACCACCCTCGTGACCAGGACCTTGAACGAAGCGGAGCCGAATGCCGGGCCTCGAGGAGCTTTTGGGACCGCTCCTACAAAGACTGCGGGGCTATGGTTCAGCAGTCGGAGCACGACTTGGGGTCGTGGTCATGCTCCAGGCAGTAGAGGCACACGAGGTGCGGATCCGTCACCGACATCAGTCAGGTACAGGAACTGCAGGCCTTGAAACCGGGCATCCCTCGTGCACCAGGAGACGATTGAAGACGCATAAACTAAGTCAACAAAAGTCACAAAAACTCAGTCAAAAAGTAACTGGGGGTACCACTCTCTCCGGATCTGCGCTTGCTGGCGCAGAAAAAGAAAGAACTGATGACAGCACGCGAGGGCGAAGTCTAAGTAACTTCCGCGTCATCATCCCGACGACCACGACGCAGACGACGGACGCAGAGTCGACCGACGCCACCTACCGACGCGCAGGGGTACTGCTGACGAAAACTTTCCAGAGCCAGTCTGACTCCTGGGGTATATTCTAAGGTAAGTAATCTATAACTAACTATTTCTTTCAGATGAAGGGCGTTAAATCAGGCACAGATAATCAATCTTATTACATGGGTTAAAGGTAACCCAGCATACAGACAAGGAAGGGAGAAATATGCCACATGTACCCATTGTGTCCAATCCACACTTAAAAAGCCTCACTCCCATAAACATTTCGGAGGGGATGCAGGTAAGGGAAAAATTAAACAAGCTTATCAACGTCAAACAATGTACAACACAGCTTAACATGATTGTTGATGAGTGCTCAGTGCCAAACTGGAGGAGTTACTGTCTTCCTCTAACTCCTTTGAAAGCTCAACTAACATATAATTGCTCCTGGTAAGAACCATGCTGCTTCAGAAATGACAGCTGTGCCTCAGCACCCTCATTGTACGAGCCGGCACTGCATAATGATTTGTAGTCGATTTTTCAGTTAGAAAAATAAATTGGGTGTCAGGACAATTATATAGACATGCTAACAAATATACTAAAGGGTATAACGGTTTCTAATCATAAAACTTCACTGACTCCTATCAAAGGTGGAAATTTTACGAACCATCCAATGTCAGTAACAGCTTTAACAAAAAAGGCACACACAGAGGGTAGCTGGTGGGAAGGGCTTTCAGGGCAAGAGCGAGCTTTCCGTGCTCCTTTCACACCATAGGAGGGAGTCAGGCAGAGGTTGGCTCCAGTTGTTTCCACAAGCCTTCTGGATATGTGCACTCAATTTCACTAGACAGATTTTCTGGCTGATAAAATCTGGCCCAGTGTTATTACTCCTTGTGAATCTGGGTGCAGGAACATCGGCCCTCTGTAGATCAAGGGTTGCGGTAACCCATCAGCTACTGCTTCAGCGATTCATTATCAGGGGCATAATGTGTATCATGAATCACACTTGAAAGAGAATGTTGCTTACCAATGTAAAAAGTTATTAAGAGAACAGATGCTACAGGGAGAAGACTGCTAGAATGGTTGGGTAGAGTAAATCTCAACTTAGATAATGGAAGGCACTAGAAATATCATTATTTCCCCACCGACAGGAAACCTTCAAGTGAATTTTTAAAAATTGCATGTCATCTCGTTTTTAAATTATTGGATTGTATTACAGATGTAAAAATCTCAGCAGATTGGCATGGTTGTGGCCATGCTCCAGCAAGGTTCTGTTTGACTTCTCAGGGAATCAAGCTGATGGACAGTTGTACAATCTGCCAAATTCTAGTGCTAAAATATGAAACCAACTACTTACCGACTTATCCACTCAGGCAATCCCTAGTGATTTCAAAGCGTACACGTTATTAAATGGTATATTGTAAGTTATTGGTTCAAAAAGAGAAAGCAGTACAATATCTATAGCAATAATTTAAGAAAGCTTGAGGAAAAAATAATTGAAGACTAAGGTCGAGGACGCAGCTTGAGCTAAATAAGGCACACAGAGGGACCTCTTTTAGCTTTACATAAAAATGAAATCAGGAAAACATACCACTCGCTAATAAGATTAGAAATTATTAACTCGGAAGGTTCTGTTTGGAACTCCTTTAAGAATTAAATACATAAAAGGAGCATTAGGGGGTAAACAGTCAGGTCACCCCCACCACTCAGTAATTTATAGACGCAAAAAGACCCGACGGATAACTTTATTATCTTCTTTTAGGACATAGGGGGAGTTTTTAAAGACATCAAACTTCCCTCACAGGACAGGTTCACCGCCAATAACCTGTTAGTCCAAATGTTCAGTTTTAGAAAGACGTCAATACACCACATTCCATACAAGCGTCAAAAGGAAATTTGAAACCACAGAAAATTAGTGACAGAATTAGTAAAAAATGTGAGGAAGGTTAGAAAGTACTTCACGTAAGCATCACCCAGGGAGCTGCTGGCTGGTACTCACCAGTTTTCCTACGTTATCAGTGACTTTTGTGACCATAAAGAACAAGCATTGGAAATGCAATAGGTCTCGCCTTTGTTGGAGTTGGGGCTATTGGCATTGTAAACTGCAATGTTTTTTTACTTATGTAATACGTCTTGTATTTGTTGGAGCTATAGCCAGTGTAAATGGCAATGTATTTTAATTATGTGTATGTATGTGGTTGTTGTGGAATTATGTGGGTTGAATTTGATTAGTTAGTCGTGGAATTGTATGGTGTGGAATTGTGTGGTGTGGTGTGGTTTTGTAGATTTCAAGGAGGTAACTTCCCAACCCCCCATCCACAGAACCAGAGCTGGCGGCATCACCTACTCGTACTTTGCACCCAAAGCCTGCAATGACCCCCATATCCCCTCTCCTCACCCCCAAACACTTCAAAGCCGCCGACTGGAGGACACCCTGCCAGGTAAGATGTGCGCTCCACAAATAATCATAACATGACAGACCAGAGTCTACCTCGATTCTGTCACGGCAGGTGGTCACCAGAGTGACGTCGTAAGTTTCAATGAATTTGTTTTTTAAGTTGCCCAAACATCAGGGTTGCCCCAGCTAGCTCAGGTGTTTCCATGGTTAGTGTGAGTGCCCAGTTGCCCAAGTAATGAACACACACATTGAAAGTAGTTGGTGTTAGAAAGTGCATTTGGGCATCTTAAAAGCTAATTTATTCCATATTCAGGCATGCTGGGAGCATGTTCGGAGCATTGCCCTAAAGGGTGCTGTAGTATACTACATAACACTGAAAACAGCAGTTCGATGTACACCTGATTATTCACCTAAAGTAGTCAATGCTGCAGGCACTTGAACAGACAACAACATGCTTTGGGCATGTGACCGGTGTCAGAATGGAGCAGCGGGCAAGTGAAGAGACACGGACGAGCTTTGGGCACATGGGTATTTTCTAGAAGATGCTTGTGACCCCTACATGCCCAAGGAGGAACATGAGGGCTGTAGCATGGCATGAACTCTAGTGCAAGCAAGGAAAAGGGGCCTGACTGCTGTTTCAACTGTAAAATACAGAAATAATCAGGGTTCATTGCCCCCCCCCCTTCTAGAGCCCTGTTGCCACTACCCTTGCTGCACCGCCGCTGCACATGTGATCTTCATTTTGTTAGGTCGTTCTGTGCAGCTTTGTTCTTTGTAAAACTAGCACTTTACAAATTGTATTCCATAACATTCACAGATGAAGCCCAAGCGCCTGGAAGCATTTGAGACCGCACCGTGTGCTACATTAAAGTACACATGTTACCCGTGGTCTCCGTACGGTGTAATGTCAGACAGAGCACGGATACTCGGTTGTAAACCCACTCTGCACGAGCAGAACAACCACCGCATTGTCATCATAGTCAATGGAGACGGAATGTTCCTTCCACAAGACTTGTCAAGCTTTTGTTATTGAGTAAAGATTGTTCCAGGCCACGGCGCAGACACAAAGCGATGGCGCGTGCTCTGGATCATCAGCAGCAACCGATTAGAATCGCTTGAAGACTCGGGAGGAAGGATATTTCATGCAATCTTTGATAAAAGACGAGCCAGGCGCCTCAAAGCGTGATTTATTGCCCCGTTAAGGCCCGCCTTCCCACCCCCTTGCATCAGCACTTTCCGTCAACTTTGAATGCCGGCAGGTGGTGGCACAGCACCAACTGTGGTGGGTAGAGAAGAGGTGCCAGCCCTTCGTCCCACCCTGCAGCCCCTCGTCCCACCCTGCAGCCCCTTTACCGAGGGGGTCCAACCATGGAACCGAGGGGGTCCCAACCCTGGAACCGAGGGGGGTCCAACCCTGAACAAGGCGCTGTGAAGAAGTTGGGTTGCGCCATTTTCAGATCAACGATCACAACGGCACACAGTAGTGGCGTTTTCAGTGACAAGGATCAACTACACAGGACTACAGAAGGATGTGCCCGGAGCTGCAAATCAAAACAAGCCGCGCCAGAGAAATGAAAGTGGCGTCAGCCATTCTTACTGTGTTTTTGTTAGATAATAATAATAACCAGGGTGACACTGAGGTGCAGGGAACATTAGTACAAATGAAAACCTACCCAGTTCCTGCTCTCACAGCCCAAACAGACAGCACACGACGGGTAGGGGAGTAAGCAGAGCTTATAAGCACGGCACAGCTAAGTTTGCCCTCCGCCTCAGGAAGCACATGAAGAATGAAGAGCGCAACTTTGGGAAGTTTGCTTTGGGATGGAGGGATGGGGAGGGAGGAGCGGGTAGGATTTCCAATCAGGAGCCAGTAAACAAGCTAGGGGCACACCCTCCTACGTCACGGAAAACAAAGATGGCGTCCACCTGTCCAGATGGGCCATCCTAAAATTAGGCAGGGCGGTAACACAAAAGCCCGATGTCCAATCACGCACCAGCGTTTAACATAAACAATGATGCAAGCCAATTGAAAAGAAGGGCGTGGCTTAAAGTCCCCTTCTGAAACTGTATCGATTCCAAGAAGCCCGCGCAGAGCGAGCAGCGCATGTGCGCTGCAACTCTAGGCGCGACCTAAAAAAGAGTGTGTATTCAAATTTCTCAGAGGTGAGAAATCCAAAGAAAGAAAATCAGTGAAAAACTTGTAAAGGTGCACTGTAAGTGCATGTGTCACTCAGTGCCCATTGTTCCCCAATGTGAAACAAGAAATTCAGTTCCCAGAATTAAAATGGGGTAAGGCTCACTTGCGAGACTTAATTTTATTAAGTGCTGTGAACGTCCTCAAATTAAAAGAATGACGTATGTTTGGCCATTTTTAGAGACGTAAGGCCAACATGTTTCGTTGCCAACCTATTTACGGCAACTTCATCAGGGCTGATGGGGAAACCAGTCTTCACCTCACTTGTAAATCACACTAAACTTGTGGTTATTGACGGAATTAAAGAACAAGTTACTTACCTTCGGTAACGATGTATCTGTAAGAAACATTAGTTAGTTAGATTCCTCACCTTAGAATATCCCCAGGCGTCAGACTGGATCTGGAAAGATTTTTGTAGCAATACCCCTTGCGTGTCGCTAGGCGTCGTCTGCGGCTCCGCGTCCGTCGTTGGCGTCGTGCGCCGGAATGACGTCGTCGGAGTACTTAGACGCCGCCCTCGCGCGCTGACGTCAGTTCTTGTACATAGCTTTCCGCACCAGGAACGCAGAGCCATGCAAGAGACCGACACTGGTGCCAAAAAATCTAGGGCCCTGAAAAGGATAGCCTTAACCCTAGATGTCAGTTCACAGAACGGGGAGGATGGGTGGGTGGGTGAGGAATCTAACTAACTAATATTTCTTACAGATACATCGTTACCGAAGGTAAGTAACTTGTTCATCTGAAAGAAACACGTTAGTTAGATTCCTCACCTTAGAATAGATACCCCAGCAATACCAACCCCGGTGGTGGGTCTGCGAACCAAGATCACACCAGAAAGTCCTGGAGAACAGAACGGCCAAAGTAGCCATCTCTCCGGACTTGGCTGTCCAGGCAATAGTGCTTGGCAAACGTGTGCAGTGAAGCCCACGTTGCCGCCTGACAGATGTCCCGCAAGGGAACTCCCCGGCCCAGGGCAGTAGTAGCCGCTGTGGCCTGGGTGGAATGGGCCCTCAACCCAACAGGAGGGTCCTTTTTTGCCAAGGAGTAACAAAGTTTAATACACAACACGACCCACTGTGAGATGGTCCGTTTGTGTACCGCTTTCCCCTTCTTAGCTCCTACGTATCCAACAAAAAGTTGGTCGTCCACCCGGAACTGTTTGGTGCGGTCCAAATAAAAGGACAGCGCCCGTTTTGGGTCCAGACGGTGGAGCCTCTCTTCCTCTTTTGAAGGATGCGGAGGTGGAAAGAAGGTGGGCAACGTGACAGATTGCCCGATGTGAAAGGGGGTCACCACTTTCGGTAGAAAAAAAGGCCGAGTCCGGAGGACAACCTTGTCCGGATGAACAGAAAGAAAGGGAGGATTAGATGACAGAGCCTGGAGCTCACTCACCCGTCTAGCCGAGGTTATAGCTACCAGGAAAGCAGTTTTCAGGGTCAGAAGACGAATGGGACAATTGTGAAGAGGCTCAAAAGGAGCGCACATCAGAAAGGTCAGAACAAGATTCAAGTCCCACTGAGGCATTACGAAAGGGACATGAGGGAAATGTGAGTAATGCCTTTGAGAAAACGTGAAACAACAGGGGACTTGAAAAGAGAAGGCTGATCAGGAAGCCGTAAGAAGGCAGAGATTGCAGCAAGATAACCTTTCAAGGTGCCCAAAGCAGAGCCCTGCTGGGCCAAAGAAAAAAGAAAGAGGAGAACCTCAGAAGAGGGGCGGAAAAGGGATCCACAGCCTTTGCTGTGCACCATGCCACAAATTTGTTCCACCGGCAGGCGTATACCGTCATTGTGGAGGGACGCCTGGCTGCCAGAATGACATCACTGACTTCAGGAGGCAAGTAAAATGGCATCAACTGCCGTTGCTCAATCTCCACGCATGGAGGGGGAGGCTGGACAGGTTCGGGTGGAGGACCGTTCCCTGCTGCTGCGACAGAAGGTCCTCCTGAAGAGGCAGTCGTATCGGGGGATCGATGGACATACTGAGTAGCTCGGGATACCAGAACCTTCGTGCCCAATCAGGAGCCACCAAGATGACTTGGGCCCGGTCGCGCCTGATCTTCTTCAGCACTGTGGGCAGAAGTGGTATAGGCGAAAAGGCGTACAACACACCGCAACTCCACTCGCAACGAAAAGCGTCTCCGAGCGAGTGCTGCCTTGGAAATTCCAACGCGCAGAACTGCTGACATTGCGCGTTCTCTTCGGTGGCGAATAGATCTAACCAAGGCTCTCCCCACTGCAGAAAGAGACCTTGCACCACATCCGAGTTCAGACGCCATTCGTGATCCATCATGCACCGGCGGCTGAGTTTGTCTGCTCTGGCGTTCAGAGAACCCGCCAGATGTTGAACCACCAGGGTGATGCCCTGGTGTTCCAGCCATGTCCAGAGGCGCAGAGCCTCCTGACAAAGGGTCCACGACCCCACCCTGCCCTGTTTGTCGCAATACCACATGGCGGTGGTGTTGTCCGTGAACACCTGCACGACACTTCCCCAGACAGAGGGAAGGAAGGCTTTTCAGTGCAAGCCGGATCGCTCTCAGCTCCAAAAGGTTGATATGGAGTTGAACCTCCGCCGGAGACCAGAGTCCTCTGATCTCCGCCTCTCCCATATGGCCTCCCCATCCCAGGAGGGACGCGTCCGTCACTACTACGTGCTCCGGTTGGGGTAGGGAGAGGCATCTGCCGCTGACCCAATCGCGGTCCATGAGCCACCACTGCAACTGGTTCGCAGTGCCCTCCGAGATCAAGACATGGTCGGACAGGTTGCCTCGATGCTGGGCCCACTGAATCTTCAGGTCCCACTGCAGAGCCCGCATTCGCCACCTGGCGTAATGCACCAACAGGATGCAGGAGGCCATCATCCCCAGAAGCCGCAGCACCAACCTGACCGAAACCCAAGATAGAGGCCGAAAGATGGGAATCAGAGCCTGAATATCCCAGACCCGCTGTTCCGGAGGATAAGCCCGGAACTGCGCCGAATCGAGAACCGCTCAGATGAAGACGAGCTTCTGGGAGGGTCTTCGGCACGTTGATGGAGAACCCCAGCAAATGCAGGAGGTCGGCCGTAGTCTGGAGGTGGGAGATGACTTGCTGGGGCGAGCCCGCCCTCAACAGCCAGTCGTCGAGATAGGGGAAGACTGGAACCCCCGATCTGCGCAGATGAGCTGCGACCACCGCCATCACTTTCGTGAACACCCGAGGGGCACTGGTGAGGCTGAAGGGGAGCACAGTGAACTGAAAGTGGTCCTGACCCACCGTGAACCGCAGGTAACGCCGGTGGGCCGGTAGGACAGGGATGGGAAAATAGGCATCCTGCAAGTCCAACGCTACCATCCAGTCTCCAGGGTCGAGGGCAGCCAGAACCTGAGCTAAAGTTAGCATCTTGAACCGTTCCTTCCGGAGGAAGGTGTTGATGCTCCTGAGGTCCAAGATAGGGCGTAGGCCCCCTTTGCCCTTCTTGGGAACCAGAAAGTAGTGGGAATAGCAATCACGGCCTACTTCTGGACCAGGAACGCGCTCGATGGCCTCTTTGGCCAAGAGGGCCGCAACTTCCTCCCGTAGAAGATTCAAGTGATCCTCCGATATACGGTGGCACTGCGGTGGCATGGCTGGAGGGGTCGTCTGGAAGGGGAGGGAGTAGCCCCTTCGGACAATTTGCAGCACCCACCTGTCCGAAGTGATGGAGCGCCAGTGGAGCAGGTGATGGCGAACTCTGCCGCCCACTGGCATGGAATGGGCCTGAAAGCTCGGACTAGGAGGGCTTTGAGGCGGATGCTGCCGGGGTGGATGTGGACTGACTGGCACGTTGTCCTCTAGTACCGCCACGGCGGAACCCACGTCCGCGTGCAGGTTGGATCTGCGGCCGGTGGCTAGGCGGACGTGAGGAAGCGCCCCTTCCTTGGCCAAGAAAGGGGAGAAAGGCGGAAGTTTGCGGCTGTGGGGCCGAGAGACCCAAGGACGTGGCCGTAGCCCGGGAGTCCTTAAAATGAGCCAGCGCACTATCCGCCTTCTCACCAAAAAGGCGAGCGCCATCAAAGGGCATATCCATGAGGGTACTCTGGACATCCCCCGTAAAAGACGTGGACCGCAGCCAGGCGTGGCGCCGGAGCGCCACTGTGGTGGAAATCGCCCTACCCAGCGAGTCCATGGTGTCAAGTCCACACCGTATGGCATGTCGTGCTGCATCTCGCCCGTCAGCAAGTGCCTGGGAGAGACGTGTCCGGGCCTCCTCCGGACACAGGGGCAGAACGTCCTCCACCGCATCCCACAGAGAGTGGGAGAAACGGTCCAAGAGGCAAGCGGTGTTCAAAGACCGCAGGCCCAAACTCAGGGAAGAGAACAGTTTCTTTCCGAACTGTTCCAGCCTCTTGGATTCCCGATCCGGAGGAGCGGATGGGAAGGAGGATTGGGAAGTGGAGGCCTGGATAATCAGGCTCTCGGGGTGGGGTGTTGGGACAGGAAACTGGGGTCGCCCGGAGCAGGGCGGTGGCGCCGGGCCACGTTCCGATCCACAGGAGGAACTGTGGAGGGCTTGGACCAAGTGCCCTGCAGAACGTCGATGAGGGCCTCATTCAACTGCAGCAGAGGCTCTGTGGAGCTTGCTGACGGTTGAAGCACCTCTGTGAGGATATTAGTCCTCACGGCCACAGCAGGCAACTCGAGCCCCAGGGCTTCGGCCGCCTTGCGCAGCACCACTGAAAAAGCTGCACCTTTCTCTGAGGCCACAGTCGGAGGAGAGATGAAACCAGCGTCCGGTGAAGTGTCCAGACCACTGGCATCCCCTAGTTCGTCTGCCCAGTCCTGTGAAAGTTGGCCCTGGGTGGCCATAGGGTCCTCAGACCCCTCTCAGTCGCCCCCGTCATCCGATTCCTGATAAACAGGAGGAATGATCGGAGCCGGACGGTAGATGAAACGCTCATCGATCGGCATCGTGTGCGGCGCCAGGCCGGGTCCGGACAGGGGCTAAGCCGGGAAACAGCGTCGTCCGGAGACGGCGCCGGGGGTGGAACCAGTGTCGGCGCCGGTGGAGGAGGCGTCGTGAGAGAGATCCAGGCCTGGATCCCTCGGGGACCTGCGGCGTCGGGATCGAAGCCGTCTACGGCGCCGGGGCCGGAGCCGCCGGCACGCGAGGTCGCCCAGTCGAGCCCGCGGGGCCCGAAGGCGCGCCGGCAGGCGTTGACGGCGGAGCCAGGCCCCTCATGGCCGAGAGGAAGGCACTGACCTCCGCCGGAGTCGCGTCAGTCCCAGGGACCGGCGGGTATGGAGACAGGACGACGGAGCCGCGGGGGTGGGACCACCCTGACCTCGGCCGAGTCGCGCGACCAGCGAGGAGAGTCCGAAAAGCGGTGTCGCCTCTTGGACTTCTTTGATCGCATCGACTTACCCGAAGACTTCGAGCCCAACGAGCGATGACGGTGACTGCGGCAAGGGGTATTGCTACAAAAATCTTTCCGGATCCAGCCTGACGCCTGGGGATATTCTAAGGTGAGGAATCTAACTAACGTGTTTCTTTCAGATAAGAAGAACGTGCCAATATAAATAAAACCAAGCTTCAAAATGCACTTAAGCATTCATTTAAGCCCACTCCTTAGAATTGCATAGTTACCAAGTGGTTGCTGTCATCCTTCGTACCTGCAAACCACTTTTATGGGGGTCCTGCGCCAAATGCTCGTGTATCCCAATGATAACTGCAGTCGTCAGTATCAACCTGAAAACATATGCGTGTTAAGTGTAACAGGTGCCAAATCCAAATGTCACACTGTTCATGTCACACGAACACATTACCCAAACTATCTCGTACTCAGTCCCATAGTTCACATTCACTGACCTCGTACTCATTTCCCGGATTTTAAACAATTCTAAAAAGCACATTCTATAAATGCCATGTCATGAACACTACCCTTCATTCAATCGTGTGGTCATTACGCTGCCAGTAACCGGGTCAAGATGGACTGTCCCACTGGCACCCGTATATCATTGCTATTGAACAAGTAATTAGAAAAGAGGAGCTGGCGCTTCCCTGCTCGCTCTCTCACAGCGAGCACGCCCCAATACACTGGATCCTTCTTACCGCGTACGCGGATTGCCTCAGCTTGGTGCTCTGTCCCGGTGATGTTCGGGGGATGCCATTATCTGCTTTTTTTAAAAAAACAAATGAGCCGGAAGGCAACTTCCGGTGTCACTCTACACTTCACCATCAATTCCCCAGTAACACAGCGGCCATTTTAAAGTGGTGTTAAGTTGCTTAGTACATATGGGGATACAGTGTTTTTAGTAGAAAGTGAATCGTTTTTAGAAGACTTAAGGTATACTTAATAATTTATATCCATAAAGGAAACACTTAAATGAAAACCTAACAAGGAAACTTAAAACATTTTTATAGCAAGAAAACGTTCCCTTTTTTAGGTTGAGTCTAGTGCAGCGCGCATGTGCTGTTCTAGGAGATGACCTTTAGAAATTGGTCAGCTCTTTTCAAGCACTCGTGCTTGTGCTGGTATCCACCTTGCGGGAGCGAGCAGCGGCGCGCAGGGGCCATCTGTTTCTAATTAGCGTGGCAGCGCTTGGTTCTTTTATGTTAGGCTCACACTCGGCTTTCTTCCTCTGAAGGCCCTTCAAGTAGGCTGGATTTGGTAGATTTATAGCTGCCTTTGCCCCTGGAAGCAGGCACTTGCCCACAGTAATGTGTGATTATTCATGTGTTATTTATAGCACCTTGAATGCTGCACATTTCATAGATTTATTGTGTGCTTTACACTTGCAAAGGGCTGCCAGGGCCATGTTTTTTTTTTTAATTAAATTTGTTTGTTGAAGTTTTTTGCAAAAACTGAACAGAAGATACATTCACTTTAACACAAAAAAACAAAAGTAAATACAGATGCACAGGTCACATACAGTGTACAATACATCACTTGAGTGGTATGAAAAGAAGTAGGTGGGTCATTGGCACTCCTTATACATAGTATCAGCAGAACAACAGAGGCAGCCCCCGAGAAGACACATATCAAGCATATAAACAATAAGCCCACATTGGTGTCACAGGAGAGAATTTCCACTTCGCCCTAAAGCTACTACTGGGGGACTTTAGATAATGTAACATACAACATTAGTCCGTTGATTCTGCAGTTGCGGGACGATTGGATTCCTGGTATTGAGCAAAAAGGCCCCAAAAGCTCAAGGCACGGGAGGAAGGAGGGAGCAGTTCGCAGTATACGTCTGATTGAGTATTGCAGTACACCATGTCTCTTTCCCACTCAGTCATTGTAGGTAAAGGCACTCACATCCATCTCATGGCAAGTCTGCGTTTAGCCCGGAGAAGGCCCATTGCTATCAGTTTACGCATTTTTTTATGCAGGGGTTTTGTGTATCCCACTAATGCCAATAAAGGATCAGGCGTGATAGGGGAACTCACAATGGCAGTGCGAGTCTCAAAGATTTGACGCCAGAACTCCGCCACCAGAGGACATAACCATGCCAAATGGTAAAAGCCAGCACTCGGACTTTTGCAACGTTCACAGCAATCAGAGTCACGCAACCCATACCTGTACAATCGTTCCAGCGTATAGTGAACCCTATTAAGAAATTTGAAATGCGCCAATCTATGCCTACCATTAAGGGAAATTTTGCAGGTGACTGCGCAGCAATAAAACCAAACGTCATCCGATAGCTGCTCTCCGATGTCGGCCTGCCATGCCTATCGAGCCTTCGTGTAAGGAGATATCCTAGCCTGTAAGGCCGATACATACAGTTTAGAAACCAACTTAACTGGGGATGGAGATCGGAGTAATAAGGACAGCGGAGGGAAGTCCATAGGTTCTGCTAACTCCTCACCCAACACCTCTCGCAATGCATGCTTCGTGTGGTAAAACCGAAACTGCGTTAATGCAGAAGGTTGCTCTCTGTTTGCAATTGCAGCCTCCCAGGTGACCATCTTTAAAAAGATCACCCATTTCAGACAAACCAAGACTACGCAGAGCACGGAGCACGCCTCTATCCGAGCTAAAAGCGAACCAGTGGCACCACTCTATACGCATGCGCGGCGAATATAGTTGAGCTCCGGAGAACACACCAAGCAGGGTGTGCCACGCATGAGCACCAGAGTTCACCAAGTCAAGAATACCACAGCGCCGATTTTGAGCCTTAGTTAACAGCCAAGGCAACGGCTCGGGTGCAGCAGCAACTCTTTTTATATGAAGATGCGTCAAAGTTTGGGGGCCATGTACCCAGGCATACGCGTGGGACTCCTGAGCTACCCTATAATAAAGCTCAAAGTCAGGAGCACCTAAGCCCCAGCAGAGCATGGTAACATGAGGGTGTCCATGGAGACATGTGGCGTCTTACCCGCCCAAGCCAGTCTACCCATCAACACTCTCAATTCCTTAAACAAATGCCGCAGGACAACTATGGGAATGTTCACAAATAAAAAGAAAAGGCGAGGCAGTACCACCATCTTCATCAGGGAAACTCTACCCACTAGGGATAACGGGAGGCGAATCCAGCGGTCCACATCCTCACTCAATTTAGATATCACTCTACCATAGTTTGCTCGTATTACCTCGTCAGCGTCCGAGTGAACTCGCATGCCAAGGTAACGGACTGGTTCGGTGGTCCATTGCAAAGGGAAATCAAGCTCCACTGGACCGGTAGAGGGAGTCAGCGGGAAAATCAGGGACTTTTTCCAATTGATGCTCAGTCCCGATAATCCCCCATAGCGCAACACCTCCCGAATAACCGGAGGGAGATGAACTGCCGGGTGTTTGAGGTACAGAAGCGTATCATCCGCATAGGCTGAAACAATCAAATTGTAATCGGGGAAGCGAAGGCCTCTATGCCTGTGATATTCTCTCAAGGGTTCGGTAGCCAGTGCATATAGAAGAAGGGAGAGGGGACATCCTTGCCTGGTGCCTCTAGAGATGACAATAGTGTCAAACACCGTATCACCCACACGGACTCGAGCTCCTGGCTTATTATAGAGGATTCCGATCAGTTGTAAAAAAACATCACCGACCCCCACACGTCGCAGGACTGCATAGAGGAACAGCCATTCGATAGAATCAAACACCTTTTCGTCGTCTAAGAATACCGCCACTACCGGGATATCTGGTCAGGTTTGTTGCAATGCTCCGAACACCGTGCAGAGATTCTGTGTAAGGGTGCGACCTGGAATACAACCAGCCTGTTCAAGCCCAATTAACTGAGGCATCAGTGGGGAGAGACGGTTTGCAAAGATCTTCGCAAATATCTTAGTATCCACATTCAACAAAGAAAGCGGACGATAAGAGGAACAGAAGTGCGGGTCCTTATCTGGCTTAAGTAAGGTAACGATCAAGGCTTCTGTGGTACTTTAAAATTTGGGACCGCGTAGGAGGCAGGGCCCTACCCTGCCTATTCCGGTATCAGCGAACCGCGAATGGCAAATGCAGTATGTACAAGTGCTTTGCATAACGTTTTATCGATAAATGCACTTTGTATACGATATTACACATTGACTTCGTGGGTTCCATCTTGGAGCAGTGGCCATCTTATGGTTGTTCATCACAAAAGAGCTGCTCCTAGTGTGATAACCCAAACGAGTTACAAGAACGTCGTGAGTGTGGGCATCTCACAAAAAGATACGGACTGGTCTCACACACCTCCTGGTGTCATGCTTCATCATTGACCAGTCCTCGCCCTCCAAAACCTTCGTTTGATTGAGGGCGGGCATACACTTGACGACAAGGATGCACTTCTAAGTGATGGAGTGGGGGCCCGTGACTATGTGAGTGAAGTTAAAAATCATTATAGTAATCAGTAGCAATTCTTTAATGTGGGATGAAAACTATATGATATTAAAATATAAGTACGACGGTGATTGGGATGTTTATTGTTCCCAACCGTCTAGTGAATGATCTCGTGGATGGTCGACATGTTTCTGCCTGGGTGGCCCCGAAGGGTCCGCGGCATTCATCAGGACCTAAATAAAAGAATACTGGGCTCCGTTCTTACCACATTTGGTAATGTGTCACCACTGCGGGAGTGTGGCATAGGTCACACTTCACCGTCAAAGAGCTGCTTCCAATAGTGAAGCCTGAAATAGAGTTTTGAAAGACAATGTAACTCGCTGGGTCGTTTGTACCTGTAAAGAAAAGAGGGAGGAAAAAAGGACAAAACAATGCATGCATTGGGTGTCGTGCGTGACACAAGTGTGTGCGTGACTTGGTGGCACTCTATTTGTGTACACTAGTGCGAAAATGTGGTGGCAGACGGTGCTGCCACCAGGCTTACCCTAATAGTTTGGACAAGTTGCCTCATGGGAGAAGAGGCGGAGAAGAAAACCACAGTTGTGTTTCCTCTGTAAGAGAAAACATGACAAAACAGTTCTTCAATAAAAGCGTTATGTTAAAAAGGGGATGTATCATCATGTTCAGCCAGACTCGTGAGGTGAGTCAGTATCGTTCCACCTTTTCACATACCCATACTGTCTTGCTCAATCTACCATCAATCACTTCAGACACACTCTTACTGTAACTGGTGATCAGCGCGTCCTGCAACCTATACGTCCGCTCCTGGTCCTCCCGAATGTGAGAATGACAGGGAGCGGGCGGAGAATATATAATGGTTACTTCCCGGTGCTTAATTGGGTAGGGCGGAACAATTAGCGTGAGTCGACAGCCTACGACTACTGGCGGATACCAACAGCTATACCATACATCAAACAGATCCCACTAAACATATCATGAACAGAATAAAGAACATAGTGGAAGAAGCACTCAGTAACGATTGGGTTACGAGACAAGAAGCTGATTTCTTGACCAATACGGAACCTAGGATGCCAAGATTCTACATCCTCCCAAAAATCCACAAGAATCGGATGCCCCCCCCGGGGAGACCTATCGTATCAGGGATTGGATCTGTGCTGGAACCCCTATCACAATTTTGTGATTGGTTCCTGCGGCCAATTGTGAAGGAGGTCGCATCCTATCTAAGGGATACTAAAGATGTCCTCTGCCTCCTAAGAGATCTGGAGATAGATCCCGTCAGTGACTGGCTTATAACTATGGACATTGAAGCCCTGTACACGAGTATACCTCAACAAAGAACACTGGAAGTCGTAGAAAACATCATTCTACGCAGGCAATGGGATTTCATCACCCCCCAACACTTTGTCATGGAATGTGCCGAACTGGCCCTCACAGAAAACTTTTTTCAATATGAACAAACCATCTACCATCAAATAACAGGAACTTCGATGGGGAGCACCTTTGCCCCTAGTATGGCCTGTCTGTACGTCCAACAATTTGAGGATGACTTTGTCAACAATCCGGCAAACCCGTTTCTAAGTCATCTCAAGATTTGGAAACGGTATATAGACGATGTACTGATTGTGTGGAATGGAACAGAAGAAGATGCAACTGCTTTTGTACATTGGGTAAACTCTCAAGACAGACACCTAAAGTTTACTCATTCCATCCACAAGGACCACGCTATCTTTCTGGACCTGGACATCACACTCACTGGTAGAGGGTTTTCAACTAAAGTCCATAATAAACCCACAGACAAAAACAGTTTACTTTTATATGAAAGTTACCACCCAAAAGCCCTCAGACAGAACCTTCCGGGCGGCCAGTTTCTACGGATAAGAAGAAATTGTTCTGAAAAAGAAACCTATACAGAACAAGCGAAACACCTTGAGAACAAACTCATCGCACGGAACTACCCTAGAAAAATGGTTAAAAGGGCCAACAAAAGAGAAAGTAATAACCCCAGAGGAGCCCTACTGGAAGACACCGAGCAAGTGAAAACGAACAGACAAGTATGTGTCACTACATTTACACCAGCATCAAACTCTATACAGAAAATCATCAGAAAAAGATGGAATATACTGAACAGCGCTGGGAAACAATGGGAAACACCTCTGTTTGCATACAAACGCAACAGAAATCTAAGGGATGAACTGGTACACGCCCAGATGACCACATTGGAGGACACTGAACAACCGAGACTCTGGGACCAACCACGTGTAGTGGGTCATTTTGCCTGTGGTATGTGCAACTCTTGTAACCTCACAAAAAACACCAAAGAGGTTGACATAGGCACGGGAAAACCCTGGAAACTCAATACATTCAGCAATTGTAATACGGAGAATGTTGTCTATCTCCTAACTTGTCCCTGCATGCTCCAGTATGTAGGTATGACTACTAGGAAGATAAGAACCCGTATCAACGAACACCGAAGCACTATCAGGTGCAAAAAGAACAATACTAAGCTGACTCGCCATTTCTCTGAAGCAAACCATAAAGAAACAGACCTTAGTTGGACTGTACTTGAAGTCATGAGAAAAGGGAAATCTGACCTTACAACCAACCTTCTTTTTAGAGAGCAACGATGGGTTTATCGCCTCCGTACCCATGAGAGGGGTCTCAACGACGATATTCCATGGCTACAACTGACACGATAGAAGGATCAATGTACAATACACTATCATTTTTCCAATGGTGTATACGTGTTTTCATAAAACTCATGCTACATCATGGACTGAACTCATACACCACACTCTAGCACCCCCTGCCATACGCAACACCTAGTATGAGCATTAATATGTATGGGACGTACACACTCTGGCTTAACCTAAAGATGACTGTGATAACATTGTTGAGGCTTTATTCTTGACAGCGCCTCTTGACTACTGTTTGTATGGGAGCGATCCTTAAAAAACCACAGAAGTTCATTGTACGGGAGGTCGCTCCTGCTTTTGATTATTTAAACATCCATGGAGCCAAGAGTTGCGCTTGCCACTTATGACCCTGCATGAAGTATAGTGATTACTCAACCGCATGATACAGATTCTGCTTCTCACGTGGCTTGCATGAGATCCTCACAATCATCGCATGTAATAATATCTTGCATACCCAGCACGGAGTTACCTCCACTCCGAGTCCAACATCCGGAGGATCACGCCACCACCCCATGAGCACTCACTACATGTGTGTTTCCATGCCAACGATACATCCATCCGATTTACGGCCACGCCCCCCCCGCATCAGTTCCTCCTATCAGAGCGGGTTTTAGAAATGCCTCTATAGTGCATCCTTTGAGAGTACCCCTCCTTCAGCACACTATCGCCTGCACAGATCTCTCGACGCGTACCATTGGCCGCTAACACCCAGCCTCCTCTCATCGAATCACGTGCGTCTCCAGAGACTCTCACACGCCTCTGTCCGACATCCTTGCTCCAGGCAGCTGCAGTCGGGGACACCGGGAATCATTTACGCGCTGTCGACTCACGCTAATTGTTCCGCCCTACCCAATTAAGCACCGGGAAGTAACCATTATATATTCTCCGCCCGCTCCCTGTCATTCTCACATTCGGGAGGACCAGGAGCGGACGTATAGGTTGCAGGACGCGCTGATCACCAGTTACAGTAAGAGTGTGTCTGAAGTGATTGATGGTAGATTGAGCAAGACAGTATGGGTATGTGAAAAGGTGGAACGATACTGACTCACCTCACGAGTCTGGCTGAACATGATGATACATCCCCTTTTTAACATAACGCTTTTACTGAAGAACTGTTTTGTCATGTTTTCTCTTACAGAGGAAACACAACTGTGGTTTTCTTCTCCGCCTCTTCTCCCATGAGGCAACTTGTCCAAACTATTAGGGTAAGCCTGGTGGCAGCACCGTCTGCCACCACATTTTCGCACTAGTGTACACAAATAGAGTGCCACCAAGTCACGCACACACTTGTGTCACACACGACACCCAATGCATGCATTGTTTTGTCCTTTTTTCCTCCCTCTTTTCTTTACAGGTACAAACGACCCAGCGAGTTACATTGTCTTTCAAAACTCTATTTCAGGCTTCACTATTGGAAGCAGCTCTTTGACGGTGAAGTGTGACCTATGCCACACTCCCGCAGTGGTGACACATTACCAAATGTGGTAAGAACGGAGCCCAGTATTCTTTTATTTAGGTCCTGATGAATGCCGCGGACCCTTCGGGGCCACCCAGGCAGAAACATGTCGACCATCCACGAGATCATTCACTAGACGGTTGGGAACAATAAACATCCCAATCACCGTCGTACTTATATTTTAATATCATATAGTTTTCATCCCACATTAAAGAATTGCTACTGATTACTATAATGATTTTTAACTTCACTCACATAGTCACGGGCCCCCACTCCATCACTTAGAAGTGCATCCTTGTCGTCAAGTGTATGCCCGCCCTCCATCAAACGAACGTTTTGGAGGGCGAGGACTGGTCAATGATGAAGCATGACACCAGGTGGTGTGTGAGACCAGTCCGTATCTTTTTGTGAGATGCCCACACTCACGACGTTCTTGTAACTCGTTTGGGTTATCACACTAGGAGCAGCTCTTTTGTGATGAACATTTAATATTGGAGGCTGCTGCTCCTAGAACCCCATGCCTCTAGTTCCCCCCTCCACATATCCAGTGGAGTTCTCTTGTGATTGGCCATCTTATGGTTGCCCTCACATAGGCTACACATTAAGGACAAGTACAGGCCTTGAGAACACATGTGCCTTCCATTGACTTCTCTGTGACCTATGCGATTTGGCTCCACCGCCCCAGGTCAGCCCGGTCTCACGAGCTCCCCGTCCTACGGCCACCTGTGATTAGCATCAGGGTTTGACACACCATAAAGCCTTTTCATCCCACACAAGACTCCGGCTAATCTCTTTCACACCTGATTCTTACTGCTCTATGGCTTGTTTTATCAACAGGAGGTGCCCGTGTTTATTGGGGTCTGCTGATATCTGATGTGGGATCTGAGCCTCGCTGGGTAAATAATTGTGGGCTGGCTGAACTGGAATGTGGGATGGTCATCATGACTCTGCCTTTTCGTTTGTAATGAATACATATGAATGACCATATCGTAAAACCAGGAATGTGTGCCTGAAGCATGATATTTTGTATATAAGGAGAAGGCCGTTTCTGTAAGTTTAAGCAGTCTCCTGAGAACATACATTGTGTTGTACTTCTCGGATACCTGTAATTGGTCTGCAGCCAATAAATACGATCTTTGACTTCACCTAGAAGACTCTATGTTTCTGTGGGTCTGAAACAGGAAGAACTCGAAGTCCTAGGGTGTGTTCCCCTGCACCGCTGGGTTTTAAAAACCCAGTACTTCAGTTGGCGCCCAACTCGGGGCGATTTCAGCTGTACCGGTCCAAGTCAGAGGTTCGTGAGGAGCTTCGTGTGGAAATTCCGGAGGAAGGCCGCCACTTCATCGACCCCTGCATGTCGACGTGGTCCGAAAGTCTTTTCTGCGAGGTTCTCCGCGTCCCGACGGCTACGAAGGACTGCTGCCCTGATTAATCACCCTGTTTTGGACCCTTGACGATTTGGTAGAGCGAAACAATTGAGAGAGTCTTCTGGTGACGCCATCGATCATCGATACCTCAGTTAAGTATAAGTGGAGCGTCTCCCAGTTTGTTTGGTATCCTTTGGGAATTTGGTATCCTTCGGGATCGCTTTGATTTGGAACTTGCAAGTGCCAAAGCCAGAGGACTCGTGTATTCACGAGACTATCGTATTCGATAATCCTTTGAAGTTTGAAACTAGACTAGTGAGCGAAGATGCCTGGTTCTAGTGTATTTGGAAGATTGTTTTGTTTGGGTTGTAAAAGGGATTCCCAATTAGAGGATTCGTGTCCGGTTCCTCCAATTGGAACTCCAACTTATGAGCTTTATGTAAAACATAGCGTGGGCCCCATTGCATATAATGAAGTATGGATCCGATACACCAGAAAGGACGGTGTTTTAAAATGGCCCCAAAATGGTAGTTTCGATACAGATATCTTAGATAATTTGGAAGTTAAATTATTTAAAAAGAAAGCCCGGCCGGCGATGTTTGATTCTTTCCGCCTATGGCGAAAGGAAGCCAAACAGAAGGAAATTAAGCTAGCAAAAAGGAATAAGAGAGAAGAAGGTATGTCAATGATGCAAGCAGCTGTGCAATTTAAAGATAACGAGGAGGAACAAATGAATGAGCAGTTACATAGACAGCGCAAACTAGGGATCGATAAATGTTACCCACTTTTGTCACCCCTTCCACAAGATGAGACGAAGGAGAAAGAGAAAGATTCCCTAATGTCCCATTTGCTAAGTTCGCCACCCCCGTATGCGCAAAATGCCACAGCGCCTCCACAGCTCGTAAATGTGCAGCCTCCAGTTAATGTGCCGCAAGCCTTCCCACAGCCGCCAGCTCCCCCTCAGCTGGCTCCTATCCCTACAGTGCAGCCCTCTCAAGGGCCGCCAATCTCGTTACCTGTCTCCCCTGCGCTTCCTGCGACTTTGCCAAGTACATCAGCTGCCTCCCTTGGCACTCTTCCTAACACTGCCCCTGTACCTGTATCTGCACCCGCTTTTCTTCCCTCTGTCTTTCCCCCCGTTTTCGCCTCGACTTCTCCCTCTGCACGACAACGAATAGCTAATGTGGTTACTAGTTTAATGTCGCCTCTCTTTGGGTCATCTAGTATGACCCCTGGTTTACAACGTAAGCAGTTGCGTAGTCAGCTGCCTGATTCTGAAGAAAAAGAGGTATTAGACCATATGGCACGTAGGTGGATTATTTTTTCTTCCCTCTATGATGTGGAGACAGTTGTTAACGTTTTTCACCAGTGGGACGCCCCAAAACAGAGGTATGTGTTTGAGAAAATGTGTGAATTCCTCTGTGAGGAATTGGAAGATCATGGTTCAAACACAATCCCGCAGGGGTTGTATCGAGTGCGATTTGATTTTGGAACAGGTACAATTGTGGGTCCCGACGTAGATAAAGCAGTTGCGACTTTACTGTCCTTCAGGAACGATGATTGTCAACAATCATTGTTCGAACGGGAATTCCCTGTGGGGAAAAAGGTAAAAGCACGCCAATATCCAATGCGTGAGGTCCCTCCAGTTTGGAAGCCTGGTGATGCTAATGCTGTTCCACCTGTTCTGGCACATTTTCAGCGTGTTTGGGTACATGTCCCATGGAAGCGTTCTGAGGTGTTAGCGCTTAAGCAGACATTGCCTGACGCCCGTAAAAACCCTGCAGGATATTATAAGGAGTTATCACAGACTGCAGAATCGTGTGTCATGAATCCAGCTGACATAGATATGTTGTTCGGGAATGTTGTTCCACAGCCTTTATTGGGATCCATTCGTAATGTAGATCACGCTGCAGAATTAGGTAACACATGGGCTAATATCATTGCCGCAGACACTAGACAAGTTTATGGTGCAAAACCTGAGCCCCTAGTAGCAGAACTCCCTGGTAGAATTATCACTTACATGAAGACTTTAATGCCCGCGATGCGTGTGAATTGGGATAAATTGTCTGCGTGTAAGCAAAAGAAAGATGAAACAGTGTCTGATTTCTTTACAAGGTTTAAAGAAACATTTATTGACCACAGTGGTCAAGATATGAGCACTGAAGGTGGTCAACGATTATTTGTGGATAAATTTGTGCATAATTTGCTTCCCGAGTTGTGTAAGAAGTTAAAAGATTCAGAGAGTTCATGGGCTGTTTCCTCATCAGCGCAAATACTGGCTACTGCACAGTATTACGAAAATAGGGATAAAGATGAGAAGGATAGGGCAGACAAGAAAACGAAAGAGTTGAAGACGAAGGTTCTGTTACAACAGGCCTACCCACCACGTGGTGGCCAGAGTAATTATCAGCAACCGCCACAGTTTCAGAGAAACATACAAAGGTTCGAGTATTCCCAACAGCGTGTTCCTGTAGGTCCCAATCAATGTTTGTATTGTAAAGAGGAAGGTCATTTTAAGTATAGTTGTCCTAGATTGTTGCAGCGTACTAATAATGCGTATGGCGCACGAGGTAGAGGTGGTCAGCAAGCTCCTAGAGGTAGAGGGCGTGGAAATGTTCCCCAGAACGCGCGTCCTCTTCCGCCTCAAAATACGATAAATATCTTTGATCAGCAAGCCAATGCAACTGGTAATACAGCTCAGTACTATAATAATGATTATTATGCAGAAGACGACAATGTGGAAGGTAATGATTACTAGGACAGCCATAGACAGAGAGAGGGAGTTGTTTCAGTGCCAGTGGATCAGAGTGGACCGTATGTTAAGGTGACCACAGCGGGTGTGTCAGAGCCCTTTCTGCTGGATACTGGTGCTGCAAAGAGTTCAATTATGCATTCAAAACTCCCCGGCGCGCCTTTGTCTGGCGAAATGAATGTTTCAGTAGGTTTTTCTGGCGCCCCAGTTAGGAACCCGATTTCTAGTCCTTTGCCACTTTCTGTTGGACCTTGTGAGCTAAAAGCACCCCTCATCCTAACGACAGGTTGTGGTGAAAATCTGTTAGGGTTGGATTTGTTAAAAAGTTTGCATGCAACGCTATATTGTTCTCCCTCAGGAGTACAACTTACCTTGGGTAAGGAAGTGATTTGCCCGATGTACTTGTCAAAGAATACATTGCCACCTGAATTGTCATCCCTTCCGGATGTCCTTTGGGCTACTGGTCCCAATTATGTGGGTCTCTTGGAAATACCGCCATATGTAGTCACTTTAAAGGCCAATGTCAGATTGCCACGCATTCCCCAGTACAAGATGTCCAACGAAGGTCAGAGAGCATTGTTAGCAATTATCAGTGATTTGATTAAAAAGGGCGTAATCGAAGAGACAAAAGGCAACGTTTGCAATAGTCCTGTTTTACCTGTTTTAAAACGTACGGACCCTTCTCAGCCACCTGTTTACAGATTTGTGATTGATCTTAGAGAGGTAAATAAGATTGTTTTGCCACAGTTTCCAGTTGTCCCTGATATAACTGCCTTGTTAACTATGATTCCAGCCTCCGCTGCATGGTTCTCAGTGATCGATTTAAAGAATGCCTTCTTTAGCATCCCAATTGCAGAAGAGAGCAGGGACATTTTTGGCTTCAGTTTAGGAGGTCGAAGCTTCCGTTTTAAACGTGCTCCACAGGGCTACTGTGAAAGTCCATCAATATACAGTCAGGCTTTAAAGGCGCAGCTTGATGCACTTGTTTTACCTAGTGGTGCTACCCTCATTCAGTACGTTGACGATTTACTAATCGCCGCGGATACTGAAAAGATTTGCAAAGAAGCTACATTGTCATTGTTGCGTCATTTGTCTGCCTCTCATCACAAAGTGTCTCTCTCAAAACTGCAATATTGTCGACAAGAAGTGACCTACTTAGGTCATCTCTTGTCGAAGGAGGGAAGGAAACTGACCCCAGAAAGAATTCAAGCCATTGCACAATTGAGCGTGCCAAGAACACAGAGAGAAGTGCGTGCTTTCTTAGGCATTACTTCATACTGTAGGCACTGGATCCCGAGTTTTTCTTTACTGGCAAAACCTTTGTTAGCTTTAACCTGTAAAAATACACCGAATCCTGTCCCATGGTCTGAAGAGTGTCAGAAAAGTTTTTGGGAATTGCGTAATGCATTATGTTCAGCTCCTGTGTTGGGTACCCCTGACTACAGCAAGCCGTTTACATTGTATGTTCATGAAAAGGAAGGTTGCGCATTATCAGTGTTAACACAGCCTTTTGGCGACAGACCGCGTCCATGCGCATATTTTTCGTCAACTTTGGACCCGGTAGCGAGGGCATTGCCAAGTTGTTTGAGAGCTACAGCCGCAGCAGCTGTGTCTATTCAACAGTCTGCTGGACTAGTGATGGATAACACATTGATTGTAATGGTTCCACATGCTGTGGACACATTGTTAAACCGGACCAAGACACAGCACTTAACTAGTGCTCGATTGTTAGGGTATGAATTGACACTGTTGGCAAACCATATACACATAAAGAGATGCAACACGTTGAATCCAGCTACATTATTGCCGATTCCAGCAGACATAGATGAGATTGAGCAGCATGATTGTCTGTTCAGAACAGATGAAGAGACGAAAGGGAGAGTGGATCTTAAAGATACTCCCCTAACTGAGTGTGATGGTACCTTATGGGTGGATGGTTCGTGCTTCAAGCTTCCGAATGGTGATACGACTGCTGCATATGCTATCACGACTTTGCACACGATTGTTGAGACTGCACGCATACCACATAATTCAGCTCAAGCAGCAGAATTAATTGCCCTTACAAGAGCATGCGTGAAAGTGAACATATATACTGACAGTCAGTACGCCTTTGGCGTAGCCCATAGTTTAGGGCGATTATGGAAAGAACGTGGGTTCCTGACTTCGCATGGTGCTAAAATTCAGAATGGTCAGTTGGTGAATGATCTCCTTGAGTCACTGACCTTACCGTTACAAGTTGCAATCATGAAATGCAGTGCGCACAAGAAGGTCACTGATGATGTTGGTCGTGGTAATGCATTTGCTGACGAAATCGCGAAAGAAACAGCAAAAGATGTGAAGACTCGAATGTATGTTGCAGGCCCTGCAAGATGGGTTGGTGATGTTGGAATGTGTGAAGACACGATAGAGAGTGTGAAGTCTATTCAAGCTGAAGCCACAGAGAAAGAGTTGAGCAAGTGGAGAGAAAGTACGGGCAAATTGGATGAGAATGGTTGTTGGGTTGATTTGTCAGAACATCGGCGATGGCTGTTACCTGATGCATATGTGCTTCCAGTGGTTACTATGGCACATGGAATGGCACATATCAGTGTGAAAGGAATCTGTAAGTTGTTGGCCCCAGTATGGCAGAACGCTGGAATTCCCAAGTGTGCAGAGAATGTGGTCAAGAATTGTATGGTATGTTTGAAATACAACCCTGGTAGGGGAACCCCAACTCCAGCTGGTCATTTTGCGCCTCCATCATATCCCTTTGAGGTTTTACAGCTAGATTTTATCCACATGGAAAGGTGCAACAACTTGAAATATGTACTGGTTGTTGTTTGCGCTTTTTCAAAATGGATAGAAGCATATCCCCTAAAGGACAACACTGCTTTATCCACAGCCAAAGCCCTTGTGAAAGAATTTTTCCCTAGGTTTGGAATGCCAAGAATGGTGTGGAGTGATAATGGGAGTGAATTTGTGGGTCGAGTGATGAAGAATGTGTGTGAGGGACTGGGCATAAAGCAGAAGTTCCACGCTGCAAATCACCCCCAATCAGCTGGATAAGTAGAGTGCTACAATGGCACTCTGAAACTCAAACTGGCCAAAATCCAGGCGAGCTCCGGTCTTAAATGGCCTGACGCTCTGCCTTTAGCACTCCTATCAACAAGAATGACTGTGCATTCACGAGTGGGACTTAGCCCATATGAAATCATATTTGGCCGCCTGGCCAATGTATGGGGTGTGCCAAGACCGACAAAATTCAGTGAAATCGAACATTCAGTACTGCTTGACTATCTGTATGAATTGACGGCTAAATTGCGTGTTTTACACCAACAGGTGCACGATACTCTGCCCCAGGCCTCTGAAGCTCCAGGACACCCTATCGACCCTGGCTCGTGGGTGCTTGTGAAAAACTTTCAGCGAAAGAACAACGATGAGCCCCGTTGGATTGGCCCTCACCTCGTACTTCTATCGACAAGATCAGCGGTTCGAGTGAAAGGGAAAAAGAATTGGATACACGGCGCCCACTGCAAACGGATCCCTTTGCCTCTACCATATGACCGGTGGGTCCAGGAGGGTATCGCTGATTCTGAAACTGATACTGTCCCCCGTCTTGTGCCATTTAGTGATGCACGTATAAAGGGAACGACTTCAGAACGAGAAAGCGACGATATTTTGCAGGAAGCTGTGCCACCGTCAACTCGAATAGACACCACAGAGCCTGAACTCTTGTTTCAAGACCAGACAGTACCTGGCAGAAACCGCTATAACCTGAGACCAAGGCCTATGGACAAATAAAAATTCCCTTCCCTTACTATTTTTAGATATTATAGCTCTCCCATCTGAAGGACTTTTTTTTTTTTTTTTTTTTGTTTTTTTTTTTAAACCGTTTATTGCAGTTCGTAAAAGTTACAGGTATGGGCCTACAACCATCCGGCCGGCCGCTAGAATGACAAAAACATATTGCACACATACAGTAAAAGTCTCTAGGCAGTGCAGAGCAGTGAAACAGGAGTAATCAATGGTGCAGGCCACACAGCTCCAAGCCCACAGTACGGTTCCCTTTTCTTGAAACAAAACAACACCAAAAAACCACACCCGCAAGGCAACCCGCGATCCAAAATAACAGCACGTGCTCCACAAGTGGGGGATCCAAACCAGCAGCAGAACTCTGGAGAGGGGAATGGGAATAGATCAGGGACTGGGGGACCGCGCGCCCGCGGCTGAGGGAGGGGGGCCGTCTAGGGAGACGGAGCAGGCGAGGCAGCCGGTAGCAGTGGTGGCTCACAAATACCCCCGCGGTAGGCGTTCCAGGGGCCCCAGAGTTTCACCCACGCCCCAGGCTTACCTCTCGCCACATACACCACCTTTTCACGAAACATACACCAATCCATATGCTCTTTCCAGGCCGACACCGCAGGGGGCCTCTGGGATCCCCACAATTGAGCAATGTCGCGCTTAGCTATCATGTATCCCAGAGTCACCCACCGCGTCTGCGGGACCGAATAGTCATTCGGTTCCCATACATTCAGCAAGCATCTCCTCGCTTCAGGCAGCAGCGCAACACGCGTCACCACACGCAGGACCTCATGCACACCACGCCAGAATCGCTCCACCTTCGGGCACTCCCACAGTATATGCATGAAAGTCGCCAACGCACCACAGCCACGCTTACACATTCCGTCACTAGCAAAACCCATACGCAGAAGCCTTGGCCCCGTCACGTAAACCCGGTGAAGGATCTTGAGCTGGACGAAACGAAGGCGAGCCGGGATGGCCACCTCTTTCGGAGAGGCCACCGCGGAAATCCAATCCTCATCGTCCAGCTCCAGCCCGTCGGCAACCCAAGCCTCGCGGAGACTAGTAAGCAGGCACGATCTATCGTTGATCAGTTTTTTGTATATGAGGGAGATCGTGCTGTCCGGGACATGGCCATCTAGGACTCTGTCCTCCAGGGGGGAAGACTCCGGAATGGATGCGACATCCGGGAAGACGGAGCCCAGCGCATGGCGGACCTGTAGGTACCGAAAGTACTCACTGCCCTGCAGCTGGAACTCCGCCTGCAGCGTCTCAAAAGTTTTGAATCCCCCCCTCGTCCAGAGATCTCCCACCGTGCTGATTCCGATCGTGTCCCACTTCTCGAAGCCCTTCGACGTCCACAGGGAGCCCAACCTCTCAGACGCATACAGCGGTGACGCCCGGGTCAAACGGTCCTTCCACCCCATAGCTGCATTAGCCGCGTGCCAGACACGCACCATGACACGCGTCGGTCCCGTCAAACGGGAGTCGGGCGCGCCAGCGTAGAGCGCTCGATTGTAATCGCCACCGGGCAGGAGCATCTTATCCATCTCAAATGCCGGGTTCAAGGCGGGCCCGTAAAGGCCATGATTAATTGCAGCTAGTTGGGAGGCCCAGTAATACCGTTTAATGTCAGGGAGGGCGACCCCTCCATCGTACCACGGGAGCGTCAATTTAGCCAGAGCAATGCGCGGCCTCCCGTCCCAGAACAGGCGCCGCTGGAGGCCCTCCACCTCACGGAAATAGCGTGCCGGGACCAAGTCCATAGTATTCTGGAGGGCGTAGAGGAAGCGTGGCAGGGACATCATTTTAAACAAGGCCGCTCGGCCGAGCGGCGAGAGCGGCAGACGCCGCCAGCGCACCACGTCCTCCCTCAAGCGCTGGAGGGGGGGCAGCAAATTCCGCTCATAGCGGGCCTCCGGGTCAAGAGTGATATAGATACCCAGGTACCGAAAACCTTGGGAGGCAATCTGGATCGGACAGTCCCGTGGTAGGGCCGGAGCCTCCCCGGAAAGCACATATACACAGGATTTCGCCCAGTTGATGACCAGGCCTGAGTTGCGACCGAATGAGCGCAAAACATCAACCAGGACGATCAGTGATTTACGCGGGGAGGCGAGATACAGAAGGATATCGTCAGCATAGAGGGACACACGGTCCTCATGCTCGGGGGTCCAGCGGAGACCACGGATAGAAGGGTGCCACCGCAGCCACTCCGCCAGGGGCTCCAGGGCCAGGGCAAACAGGAGAGGCGACAGGGGGCAGCCCTGTCGCGTACCCCTCCCCAGCGCGAATGGGGCCGAGACTCGCCCATTCACTACCACCTGCGCCAATGGGCCCGAATATAGCAATTTGACCCAGCTAATGAAACCCGGGCCGAACCCGAATTTTGCCAGCATCGCCCAGATGTATGGCCATTCAAGCGTATCAAACGCCATGGTGGCGTCCAAGGACGCCAAGATGGCCGGCTCCCGCACAAATGGGACACGCGCGAGCACCCCGTGCAAGCGCCGCAGATTGAGCGCCGTGTTGCGGTGCGGTATAAAGCCAGATTGGTCTTGGTGGACCAAATCGCCCACCACGCCAACCAACCTGTTGGCCAACACCTTGGCGAGGATTTTGGGCTCCGCGTTCAAAAGCGAAATCGGCCTATAGGATGTGACCCGTTCACGGGGCCTCCCCTCCTTGTGGATCACCACAATTGTGGCTAGACGCTGGTCCGGCGGGAGGGAACCCCGCGAGTGGGCCGCCAGGAACATCGCGCGCAGGTGGGGCGCCAACACATCCGGGCGTAGCTTGTAGAGCTCGATGGGAATACCATTGGGGCCCATGGCCTTGCCGGATGCAACCGAGCGAATAGCCAAGGCAATTTCGTCCGAGGTGGGAGGGGCGTCCAGCGAATCCCTGTCCTCCACCGTTAGGGAGGGCAGTGCGATGTCCCGAAGCAGGGCATGGGAGTCTGCCTCCGAGCAGGGGGAAACCGGGGAGTAGACTTCGCGGAAATAATCCGCGAAGCAGGAGACAATGGCTTCCGGCTCAGTGACACACGCACCATCAACACTCTCAATCAAAGGCACCACACGGCTCGCTCTCTCCCTCTTATCCAACCACGCAATCAATTTGCCAGCCTTATCACCCACATCATACAATCGCCCCTGCTGCTCTCTACTGAGGCCCCTGGCCGCCTCCGTGACGAGGGCCCGATAGGCCGCCTGCTTCAGGTGTAGAACATGCAACTTGTCGTCTGTTACCCCGCTTCCCAGGTCACCCTCCAGTTCTGCAATCTCGGCCTCTACCCGGGTCACCTCCTCCCGCTCGCGCCGCCGGGCATGGGAGATAAAGGAGAGGGGGTAGCTGTTCCTAAAGAAAGGGGATAGAAAGAGATATGCTATGTGTGTTATAAGGATTTTGTTAGGCTGGGTTGAGTGTGGGGAATTTCTCCTTTAGATTTTAGTGCCCTCACACACCCTTTCAGGTGTCCTGCTTCATCATAGGGCGTTGCTCCTCGTGGGGGTGGCGCTGCAGTCCCCCACGGGCCCCGCAAGAGGGCTCTTTGTCGGAGTTCTTTTTTCGGAGACGCCGCAGTTGTGCATGTGGGTGTGTGGGTGTGTCTATGAGGGATGTGAGTGGTGCGTTAAAATAGCTGGGTAGAAACCAAGACCTTTATTCGCGGCTCTATCCAGCATGAATTAAAAATAATCCTGGAGGTCCTCGAGAACAAATATAACGAGGGCAGATATAAAAAATTATTCCGCAACTCTCAGGATATGTGAGTGAATGGGGGGGTGAGAATTCAAAAAAATAATAAGGTCAACATGTTTCGCGCATATGAATAGGTCCTTAAGGGATCCGATTGCGCTTCGTCAGGACCAAAGCAAAATAAGTGGGTCAAGAAAGAAAATAAACAAATAAAGGTTCCAGAGAAAGTAGGGTACTGAGAACCAAATTTACCTTTATAGTTAAGGGAATTGCGTCGTAGCGCTTATAGGTGCTCCTTCTTAAAGGGAAACCTAAATCCAACCTGAAAAAATAAATAAATAAAAAGATGGACAAACACACATATATAAACAGATCAAGAAAATACAACATCTGTCATGTAGAAGTGCCAAAGAAATGCAGTAAGTTCATTATATAGTGGCACGAGAAATAAACTTAATGCACATGCTTCTAATTTACACATGTAGGTTCTAGTGAAGTTATTCACCCAAGAAATTGCTTCAGGAGAATATAGCCGCTATCCACAGTGCACATATAAATTCGTCGAAAATACTTAAATGTGCCCATGTGATGTGAAAAGACCGGAGTGGAGGTCTTTTTTACAGCGGCGATTAGAACAACGAAAAAGAAACACCCGGTGTGCGTTTGGGTGTCAGTGGTATGTCATAGACATAAGTAAGAATATTTAACAAACATAATAAAGCTACTAAGGACGAAACAAGCCTACCCTCCGAGCTGAAAGGGAAGGGATCCGTCAGCGGTTCGGGTGCTGCGAGCATGAAACTAAGGGGAATCAAAAAGTATTCTCAGTCTACCTTGTCCAGGTCGTTTCTACGTCGAGCGTGTTGCCATGGTGGCGGAATACTCACAAGTGTACAGTCGACTACAGGGTGGTAACCTACCCCTCCTCCGTAACACGCCGGAATGGTAGATAAGTGGTGGACACGGAGGGCTTATAAGTATTCTAAACAAACGTTAAAAAAGGGCACGGTCAATAGGCTACGGAGAGTGACGGAATGACGTCGAGTGATGCTATAGGGTGACGAGCGGACGCTCTCCGCAGAGTAGTCATGGTAACGCGTTCTAAATCGGAAGCACCACGGATGCTTGGAGGTGACGTAGTGACGCTCTCTGCTGGGTATCCATGACAACGTGATCCGTCACGGACACGTCCGGAGGTACCGTGGTAGGTTGAAACAATGTGGGAGGAGCGTTGTCACAACGATCAGTTAGATCGTAACAGCGTTAGGCGAAAAGAGGTGTGAGAACGAAGGTTGCAAAAAGTGAAATCAGAATGTTGTAGCGCAGAAAATATAATGCGCGAAGGAGGTACGTTCATTCACTTAGTAAACGAGAAAAAAGAAGAAAAAAGGCCAGAGTGCATTGGCCAAATGTCAGGCAGCGATCAAAAAGAAGAAAGGGGTGACAGTTGATGAGCAGCCGCAAAAGTATTGGACGTGTGGCTAGTCTGGCAGGTATAGCAGATGGAAAACGAAGGTTACAAAAAGTGAAATCAGAATGTTGTAGCGCAGAAAATATAATGCGCGAAGGAGGTACGTTCATTCATTTAGTAAATGAGAAAAAAGAAGAAAAAAGGCCAGAGTGCATTGGCCAAATGTCAGGCAGCGATCAAAAAGAAGAAAGGGGTGACAGTTGATGAGCAGCCGCAAAAGTATTGGACGTGTTGCTAGTCTGGCAGGTATAGCAGATGGAAAACTCACAATGTGATGGTACAGTAGTGAGTCTCGTAACACGGTAGTGGTCTCTGATCACGAAGAACAGTTTGCCAAGTCGGAACCTGGGTTGATTCAGCTCAGAAATCAGCAAGGGGTTCTCTGGGAATTATGTTAGTTCGGCCCACGGGATTTCATCATTTAAACCCGTTGAGTCACATCTCAGTTTATGGACCCACCGTTGTTCTTGTATAAACAAGGTCCGTTTATTCCAATGGGGATTAGAAACTATGATGGTCCATCGCAGACTTTCTGCTGGATGTCCAAGTTCAGAAAAATGAGTTAGTAATTTGGTATTGGTCTTCTTGCGTCTTATGGTGCTTTTGTGCTCCCCTATGCGTATTTTGACTGCTCGTGTGGTCATACCCACATACCTCTTGTTGCATGGGCAAACTATAGTGTAGACACAATTAGTAGTATTACAGTTTGTGTGTCTAGTTTGGCGCCAAGGTGTCGTTAGACCTAGGTCGATTTCTTTCGAGATCGTAGTTTCTGCACATGTTGAGCAAGAGCCACAGGGATAGTGTCCCACTACAGGTGGTAGAGACCACAGTGTGGATTGGTGTGTGGGTTGTGGTTTTGGTCTTGTATGTACCAGATGGTCTCTTAAGTTCTGCGTACGTTTGAATGCAAACAAAGGTGGGGGACCAGGTTCGAATGTTCCTGAGTTCAATATAGTCCAATGTCTCTTGATTGCCTTCTGGACATTGTTGGAGCCGGGGGTGAACGTGGTGACACAGGTGATTGTTTCCAAATCGGGTCTCTCTTTTATTTCCAAAAGGGCTGCTCTTGGGCTGTTTTTTGCTCTTTTGTGAGCTTGGCGAATAATGTTCTTAGGATAGTGTCGAACCTCCAAGTAGCGTTCGAGCAGAGCTGCTTGTGTCTCAAACTCCTTGGTAGTGTCACAATTCCTTCGTAAGCGTAAGAACTGACCTACCGGGAGGTTGTTCCTTAGAGCACGGGGATGGTGGCTCTCATAGATCAGGAGATTGTTCCTGTCTGTAGGTTTTCTGTAGTTAGTAGTGTGCAGACAGCCGTTCTCCAGTGAAATAAGAAGGTCCAAGAAGGGGATGCTGTGTTGAGATCTAGTGCTGGTGAATTTCAAATATGGGTTCAGAGTGTTGACCCAATCACAGAAAGCGATGCATTGTTCCTCATTTCCTTGCCAAAACAGGATCACATCGTCGATGTAGCGACGCCAAAGTAGAATGTGTTCATTGTAGGGGTTAGTTGCTCCTAGGATATGCCTATCTTCGAAATGTGCCATGTAAAGGCATGCCAGGCTCGGCGCGAATGTGCTTCCCATGCTCGTACCTTGTATTTGGTGGTACAGTTGTGATTTGAAAGCAAAGAAATTCTCTTTCAGAGCTAGGGAAGCACAATCGCAGATGAATGTAATTGGAGTTTCGTAGGGCCATGGTTCAATGTTCCGGAGTGTGTTCTCCAGCACTTCCAAAGTGGCATCCTGTGGTATGTTGGTATAAAGTGCTTCCACGTCCATGGTCACCAGGAAGTCAATCTTGTCCGCATCCGGGAAGAGTTCTATCAGATTTAGGACTTCGGTAGTGTCCCTCAGGTAGGTCGGAGTTTTACTGACCAAAGGTCGTAGATAGAAATCGCAGAACTTACTCAGAGGTTCCAGTACAGAGTTAATTCCGGATACGATCGGCCGGCCAGGTGGGGGGGTGAGCCCCTTGTGGATTTTAGGTAGAGTGTAGAAGTATGGAGTACGGGGTTCCTCTGTGGTCAGGAAATTCCCTTCCTGTGGTGAAATCCAGCCTTCCGTTACTGCCTCATTGGTCATGCTCTTGATCTGGGTCTGAAGGCGTTTTGTTGGGTCCACCGTGATCAATTCGTAATACCTGGTGTTAGCCAATTGTCGGTCACATTCTCTGTCATATGCATCTTGGTCCTGAATAACAATGGCCCCGCCCTTGTCAGCTGGCTTGATAATTATATTGTGGTCTTCTGTCAGAGTTCGAAGAATTGTTCTTTCGTCTCTTGATAGGTTGTCATAGGATCGTTTAGGGTTCAGAGCTCCTATGTCTTTAAGGACAGCTTGTTCAAACGTCAGGATCTCATGTGGGGTCATTGCTGCTGTTGGAGTGAATTTGGAAGGTTTCTTCAAACCTGTCTCAGTAGGGGGGTTGTCAGGTTTTCCTTGAAAGAAGGCCTTCAGTCTGATTTTCCTGAAGAACTGTTGAAGTTCCTGATGTAACCGAAAGGGATCTTCTTTAGGTGTAGGGACAAATCCCAGGCCCTTTTCCAGTAGTGTGGTTTCTTTGGCTGTCAGTTGTCTGGATGAAAGATTAACCACTAGGGTCTCTGTCCTCTTGCTTGGCTCCGTAGTGTCATTGGTTCCTGATCTTGCCACTGTACCTTCTTGAAGCCTCCTCTCCTTCTTCCTCTTCCTTTGCCCCTGCCTCTGTTCTGAAAAGGGGGGTTCTGGTATTGTTGAAAATGAGGCGGTTGGAGATGATGGGTAGGAGGTACATGCCACATCGGAGGTGGTCCCATCCATTGGCCTGGGTAGGCTGGTGGTTGAAAGGAGGAGTGTGAGAATGGTGGTGGGGGATTGTGGAATAAAGGGGGGCGTGTTGGTTGTTGTATTCCTCTAGCATATGATGAATACTGTTGCCCTTCATAACTTGAATCACTCCCCACAGATCCTGTCCTACTAGATCTGTTGCTACTCCCCTCATCAGATGTTGTTTCGTTGTTAGGGAATACGTAGTCTTCTTTGGTGTAGGGGTATACTTTCTCCTTATTGAATCTTTTCAAGTCTTTCTGTAACTTGGTGATCTTTTGTTTAGTCAGAAAGTCTTTATGTTCACTCATTTCTTCGTTAATTTCCGCTAATCTGGATTTGAATGAGGTAATGGAGATCCCTGTTTTTAAACCATTTTCAGCCATGGTAATTTGAATGAGGAGTTCGTCCGAGAGGCGTTTAGCTGTGTTTATTATTAAAACAAGCCAGTCTCGTGTACATTTCCAAGCAATTTGTGACCATTCTGTGCGAAATGTCAGGTCTTCCAAGAAAATCCTTGGGGGTATAGTGACTAGGAGACCGTTAGGTGCGACATTGGCTCTCAGGTATTCGGTCATCATCAACCCGTGGAGAGCCGTCTTTATTTGTAGTTTTCTTAGTGATTGTAAGGACTTCCAGTCGTCTGCTTTGCTGCCTGTTGCTGCACTGCCATCTTCTCCTAGGAGTGATGGTGCCCGAAGGATCTCCGCTATGGTTTCATCATCGAAGCTCAGGCCTGCGTTGTCCATAGTAGATGTTCGTTTGTGTTGAGAGAGTACTCTCAAGAACCCAGAATAAATAGAGGAAAAGAAGATAGGAAGGTCCCACGGCTAACTGCCGTTCATTAAATTATCAACAAGGAGAGGGGGGGGACCGGGAGCATAATTAGAAAATAGGTCCAGTACCCATGCTCCCTCAGAGTCACGTTTCAATTTAAAGGGGGTAGCTGTTCCTAAAGAAAGGGGATAGAAAGAGATATGCTATGTGTGTTATAAGGATTTTGTTAGGCTGGGTTGAGTGTGGGGAATTTCTCCTTTAGATTTTAGTGCCCTCACACACCCTTTCAGGTGTCCTGCTTCATCATAGGGCGTTGCTCCTCGTGGGGGTGGCGCTGCAGTCCCCCACGGGCCCCGCAAGAGGGCTCTTTGTCGGAGTTCTTTTTTCGGAGACGCCGCAGTTGTGCATGTGGGTGTGTGGGTGTGTCTATGAGGGATGTGAGTGGTGCGTTAAAATAGCTGGGTAGAAACCAAGACCTTTATTCGCGGCTCTATCCAGCATGAATTAAAAATAATCCTGGAGGTCCTCGAGAACAAATATAACGAGGGCAGATATAAAAAATTATTCCGCAACTCTCAGGATATGTGAGTGAATGGGGGGGTGAGAATTCAAAAAAATAATAAGGTCAACATGTTTCGCGCATATGAATAGGTCCTTAAGGGATCCGATTGCGCTTCGTCAGGACCAAAGCAAAATAAGTGGGTCAAGAAAGAAAATAAACAAATAAAGGTTCCAGAGAAAGTAGGGTACTGAGAACCAAATTTACCTTTATAGTTAAGGGAATTGCGTCGTAGCGCTTATAGGTGCTCCTTCTTAAAGGGAAACCTAAATCCAACCTGAAAAAATAAATAAATAAAAAGATGGACAAACACACATATATAAACAGATCAAGAAAATACAACATCTGTCATGTAGAAGTGCCAAAGAAATTTTCTGAACTTGGACATCCAGCAGAAAGTCTGCGATGGACCATCATAGTTTCTAATCCCCATTGGAATAAACGGACCTTGTTTATACAAGAACAACGGTGGGTCCATAAACTGAGATGTGACTCAACGGGTTTAAATGATGAAATCCCGTGGGCCGAACTAACATAATTCCCAGAGAACCCCTTGCTGATTTCTGAGCTGAATCAACCCAGGTTCCGACTTGGCAAACTGTTCTTCGTGATCAGAGACCACTACCGTGTTACGAGACTCACTACTGTACCATCACATTGTGAGTTTTCCATCTGCTATACCTGCCAGACTAGCAACACGTCCAATACTTTTGCGGCTGCTCATCAACTGTCACCCCTTTCTTCTTTTTGATCGCTGCCTGACATTTGGCCAATGCACTCTGGCCTTTTTTCTTCTTTTTTCTCATTTACTAAATGAATGAACGTACCTCCTTCGCGCATTATATTTTCTGCGCTACAACATTCTGATTTCACTTTTTGTAACCTTCGTTTTCCATCTGCTATACCTGCCAGACTAGCCACACGTCCAATACTTTTGCGGCTGCTCATCAACTGTCACCCCTTTCTTCTCTTTGATCGCTGCCTGACATTTGGCCAATGCACTCTGGCCTTTTTTCTTCTTTTTTCTCGTTTACTAAGTGAATGAACGTACCTCCTTCGCGCATTATATTTTCTGCGCTACAACATTCTGATTTCACTTTTTGCAACCTTCGTTCTCACACCTCTTTTCGCCTAACGCTGTTACGATCTAACTGATCGTTGTGACAACGCTCCTCCCACATTGTTTCAACCTACCACGGTACCTCCGGACGTGTCCGTGACGGATCACGTTGTCATGGATACCCAGCAGAGAGCGTCACTACGTCACCTCCAAGCATCCGTGGTGCTTCCGATTTAGAACGCGTTACCATGACTACTCTGCGGAGAGCGTCCGCTCGTCACCCTATAGCATCACTCGACGTCATTCCGTCACTCTCCGTAGCCTATTGACCGTGCCCTTTTTTAACGTTTGTTTAGAATACTTATAAGCCCTCCGTGTCCACCACTTATCTACCATTCCGGCGTGTTACGGAGGAGGGGTAGGTTACCACCCTGTAGGCGACTGTACACTTGTGAGTATTCCGCCACCATGGCAACACGCTCGACGTAGAAACGACCTGGACAAGGTAGACTGAGAATACTTTTTGATTCCCCTTAGTTTCATGCTCGCAGCACCCGAACCGCTGACGGATCCCTTCCCTTTCAGCTCGGAGGGTAGGCTTGTTTCGTCCTTAGTAGCTTTATTATGTTTGTTAAATATTCTTACTTATGTCTATGACATACCACTGACACCCAAACGCACACCGGGTGTTTCTTTTTCGTTGTTCTAATCGCCGCTGTAAAAAAGACCTCCACTCCGGTCTTTTCACATCACATGGGCACATTTAAGTATTTTCGACGAATTTATATGTGCACTGTGGATAGCGGCTATATTCTCCTGAAGCAATTTCTTGGGTGAATAACTTCACTAGAACCTACATGTGTAAATTAGAAGCATGTGCATTAAGTTTATTTCTCGTGCCACTATATAATGAACTTACTGCATTTCTTTGGCACTTCTACATGACAGATGTTGTATTTTCTTGATCTGTTTATATATGTGTGTTTGTCCATCTTTTTATTTATTTATTTTTTCAGGTTGGATTTAGGTTTCCCTTTAAGAAGGAGCACCTATAAGCGCTACGACGCAATTCCCTTAACTATAAAGGTAAATTTGGTTCTCAGTACCCTACTTTCTCTGGAACCTTTATTTGTTTATTTTCTTTCTTGACCCACTTATTTTGCTTTGGTCCTGACGAAGCGCAATCGGATCCCTTAAGGACCTATTCATATGCGCGAAACATGTTGACCTTATTATTTTTTTGAATTCTCACCCCCCCATTCACTCACATATCCTGAGAGTTGCGGAATAATTTTTTATATCTGCCCTCGTTATATTTGTTCTCGAGGACCTCCAGGATTATTTTTAATTCATGCTGGATAGAGCCGCGAATAAAGGTCTTGGTTTCTACCCAGCTATTTTAACGCACCACTCACATCCCTCATAGACACACCCACACACCCACATGCACAACTGCGGCGTCTCCGAAAAAAGAACTCCGACAAAGAGCCCTCTTGCGGGGCCCGTGGGGGACTGCAGCGCCACCCCCACGAGGAGCAACGCCCTATGATGAAGCAGGACACCTGAAAGGGTGTGTGAGGGCACTAAAATCTAAAGGAGAAATTCCCCACACTCAACCCAGCCTAACAAAATCCTTATAACACACATAGCATATCTCTTTCTATCCCCTTTCTTTAGGAACAGCTACCCCCTTTAAATTGAAACGTGACTCTGAGGGAGCATGGGTACTGGACCTATTTTCTAATTATGCTCCCGGTCCCCCCCCTCTCCTTGTTGATAAGATAAAGGAGAGGGCCTCCCCTCTAAGGACTACCTTGAAAGCCTCCCACAGGGAGATGGCCGAAGAGACCGACCCCACATTCTCATCGAAATATCGCTGTAGGGATTTGATCAAATCGGCACGAATAGTGGGGTCGCGCAAATACCATGCATTGATTGGGGCCACCCTGCCATCCCCCCTCGGGAAGACATCGAGATGCAACAACAATGGGGAGTGGTCTGAGATACCCCGCGCCAGATGGCGCACCTCCCCCACCCTCCCTGCGTGGGCCGCCGGGACCAGGATGTAATCAAGCCGCGAGAGGCTACCTGAGTGGAAGGTGTACTGTCGCAATGCAGGATGCTTTAATCGCCAGCAATCCACCAGGCCCAGCGTGTCCAGAAGGCCGGGCAGCCACGCCTGTGCCCGGGGGAGGTCCCTAGGGGGATGGCGATCCATAGACCCAGAGGCTACCGCATTAAAATCCCCTCCAACCACCAGCAGGCCACTCGGAAGGTCCAGAAGGAGGCGCCCCAGGTCCGCAAATGTGGTGGCTTGTAACCCAGGCGGGACGTACACTGATATAAAGATAAACACTCTACCCTCCATTCTTCCCACCAGAACCGTGTAGCGTCCCCTCTCATCATGGCGCACCTCATCAATCTCCAACGGGAGCGAGTTCTTGATCATAATACCCACCCCCCGCGAGCCCGAGGTGAAGCCAGAATGGGCCGCCAAACGATATCCCCGCCGGTTCATTGCATGAAAGGAGTTACCTATAAGGTGCGTCTCCTGCAGGAAGACAACATCTGGTGAAATACGTTTTAAGTACTGCAGGACCACACCACGCTTAATCCTATCCCCCAGGCCGTTAACATTCCATGACAACACAGCCAAATCCCTACCCCCCATCATACGTCGAAACAATCGGTCGTCCCCCATCGAGCATCCTAAAAACAACAACATAGTAGCGGGTTTGCCCTGCGGTGCTAACAAACAACACACACCCCCCACCCCCCGGTCCCAACAAAACTCCCCCCTCCCTGCACCCCTGCATGAGCCCAGACAGCCCCCCCAAAGTGCAGTGTGCCTGTCGCCCCATAGCTAAAATACTAACTAGTCCCCCAGAGGAGGAGGGAAGCCCCCAACAGACCCCGCCCGACCTCCATAGGAGGGGAAAATACGCAATCAATAAATGGTGAAGGAACAACGTCCAGAGCAAGGCCTATGCAGTCACCCCTCAATTCTGCTCCGGCGGGCCCTCCTCGCCAGCCGCGCCCTCTGAAGGACTTTTTGATTATTATTTTTCGAACCACCATCCGGGTTCAGCCGCAGGGTCGCGGTGCCAAGACTTCGGGGTACAGGCCGAAGACGTTAGGTCAACGGTTCTGGTTGGTCTGGGGCGTTCCCTGGACTGACAGGCGTACTCCTTAGCAGAAGATACTCACCCGCCGCGAGCGGCACGATTAGAGGATGGAGTTTTTTAAGATGGAGAGACCCACTGAGGAAATGAACTTTAAGACGAAAATATGTAGAATAATGAAGAGCAAGCGTTTTGTATTATTATGTCTGTTTATACTATTTAGTATGATGGTGTTTACTGTAGGATTTGTATTCTTCTCCTCTCAAGTGCCATTTGCACCCACTGTACAGCCTATACCTCCTCCTACTGTCTCCTTACACTCTTTCCACCCTCTGCCTGAACACGAACAAGCTAGACGGTCTGAGTTCGTAAACAACTCTTTTATTTAACTCCTGCACCAGCACCAGCTAGTTATGAATACAACCAATTGCTGGGTGTGTGGTTTAATGCCACATACCATTAATAAGGGTATCCCATATCTAGTGCTGCCGTTTAGCTATAATGGATCGTCATGGGCATTCCAGACCATGTTTCTTTTTGCATTAGATGCCTACTCCCCGCGACAACCGCGTTCCATCAGACCTAGCACAAATAATAAAGCCTTAATGAAAGGAGTCGCTGATATGAGCAGAGATATCGACGCATACTCATCTATTCCCAAGGATGAATTGCGAGCTTATGTAGGTTGGAACGCGACGGGGTATAGCATTAGTCTGGGTGAAAGGCAGCGAAAAATCTCATCCCCAATTTGGGTCGTACCCCACATAGGTCGGTTCTGTTTACAAGGTAATGGTCAGAATCCAAGAGCTCAACTGGGGAAAAGTGACTGTACTGAAACGTACACTTTTCCATCACAGTTTTCCCCTGCGTTTTTGGCTGCCAAGGGTACATATTTTGTTTGCAATGACCGAGCATATACATGGTTGCCCCCTGATTTCTCGGGCACATGTTATATTGCAAACTTGCTACCGCCAACATTTACTGCTGCCTCTGATTATCACAAGACCAGAGTTGTGAAAAGGCGTTTTTAGTCAGGAGGATACTGCCGGTCAGGAAGCGGGAGACTTCTTTTTGGGTTTCCTGCAGTTTTGGGGACCGATGGTCAATAGTAGGAACCTGAGACAACTGACTCGTGTGGTTGAATCTACTGTTAATGTAACGGCTGGTGCCCTTGGTAATTTGACAGCTGAGCTCCAAGCGGATCGCCTCATGACTTTGCAGAACCGTATGGTTCTAGACGTCATACTTGCAGACCGTGGTGGGGTATGTAAGGTCATCCAATCTAGCTGTTGCATTTTCATACCAGATAACGCTCCAACAGTTTATCAAGCCATCTCCAAACTGCATAAAATATCTGAATCTATTCACGTGGATAAAGGAGATTGGTCACTGATGGGGTGGTTCTGGGAACTGATATCTGCCTGGGGTTGGAAGATTCTGATGGTCATTGGAATGATCTTAGCCATTCTTTTCCTGTTCTGTCTGTGTGTACAGTGTGCTCCCGCGATATGTGGTCTCTGTGCTACATTATGTGTGAGGAAACCTGTATCGAGGGACGAGCTAAGTAATAGGATGATGCTACAGCAACATCTCCATGACTTTATGAATATAGACCTGGACTCGGATTAATATGAGTATAGTTATTGCCTATGTAAGGGCAAAAGGAGGGTCTGTGGTACTTTAAAATTTGGGACCGCGTAGGAGGCAGGGCCCTACCCTGCCTATTCCGGTATCAGCGAACCGCGAATGGCCAATGCAGTATGTACAAGTGCTTTGCATAACGTTTTATCGATAAATGCACTTTGTATACGATATTACACATTGACTTTGTGGGTTCCATCTTGGAGCAGTGGCCATCTTATGGTTGCCCTCACATAGGCTACACATTAAGGACAAGTACAGGCCTTGAGAACACATGTGCCTTCCATTGACTTCTCTGTGACCTATGCGATTTGGCTCCACCGCCCCAGGTCAGTCCGGTCTCACGAGCTCCCCGTCCTACGGCCACCTGTGATTAGCATCAGGGTTTGACACACCATAAAGCCTTTTCATCCCACACAAGCCTCCGGCTAATCTCTTTCACACCTGATTCTTACTGCTCTATGGCTTGTTTTATCAACAGGAGGTGCCCGTGTTTATTGGGGTCTGCTGATATCTGATGTGGGATCTGAGCCTCGCTGGGTAAATAATTGTGGGCTGGCTGAACTGGAATGTGGGATGGTCATCATGACTCTGCCTTTTCGTTTGTAATGAATACATATGAATGACCATATCGTAAAACCAGGAATGTGTGCCTGAAGCATGATATTTTGTATATAAGGAGAAGGCCGTTTCTGTAAGTTTAAGCAGTCTCCTGAGAACATACATTGTGTTGTACTTCTCGGATACCTATAATTGGTCTGCAGCCAATAAATACGATCTTTGACTTCACCTAGAAGACTCTGTGTTTCTGTGGGTCTGAAACAGGAGGAACTCGAAGTCCTAGGGTGTGTTCCCCTGCACCGCTGGGTTTTAAAAACCCAGTACTTCACTTCCCGCATCGTCTGTGGCATGATCCCAGCAGCACCAATTTCCTGAAACAACGTGGCCAACTGGGGAATCAGTAAATTGCTAAAGGCTTTATAAAACGCAACTGTGGCCCGTCGTGTCCAGGCGCGCTACCTTCCCTCATAGAGTTCAACGCTATACAGATCTCCTGTAGCTTTATAGGATGCATTAAGAACTCCCTATGCCAGTTTTGTAACCAAGGTAGCTCGATATATTCCAGATATTGCAGAATGACCGTGTCACTATGGGAAACCGTAGAGCTATAAAGCTCCTGATAGTAGTCTCGGAACTGTTCAGCAACGACCACCGGATCAGTTACAGTAGAGCCTGAAACCGAAGCCGAAGCCAAAACGGGGACACAACTGGAGCCCACCCTGCGCCTTGCCATGGCGGCCAGGACCGAACCTGGTCGACCCGCCTCTCTGTAAATACGAGCCGTGGCATATTTTCCCATGTGCTTAACTTCGGTATCTGCCTCATCGTTGAACTCAGCCATCGCGGATTTCAGGAGGTCCTGCAGTTGTGGCATGGACCCCCAAGCTAGCTCGTCCTCTAAAGTGGCAATCCGGGCTTCCAACAGCGCCAGTCTACCACGGATGGAACGGAGTACCCCCGCGTGTATGCTGATGGCTATAACTCTAATGTAGACCATAAAAGATTCGCAAACTGTGGCATAAGAGTTCACTGAGCCAATATTTAGCGCTAAGAGTTCCGAAATGGCATCACTGAGCTCTGCCTTAAAGACCGCATCTAGCAACAAATAGGGGGGGAACCTCCACAGAAAGGGGGGGAGGCCCGCGCGGAGGAACAGATAAAGTCAACAGGATAGGTGAGTGGTCCGAGAACGTTCGCGCCAGCACCTCACAATCCTGCACTTTGGGCAACAAGGTTTGCGAGATGAGCCAGTAGTCAATACGTGTGTGTATGTCGTGTGGGGCTGAGTAGTGTGTGAATCCACCCTTATCCCTCGAGCGGGCCCTCCACACATCAACAACCTGCAACTGGAGGGAGGAGCCTAGCGCGCAACCAAGATGGCCGCGTAGGTGCGAGGCTCCCGAGGACCTCCGCGACCTCCTATGACTATCCTGAACATATCCTGTCCTAGATGAGGGGACTGTGTTGGTGAGCCTGAGCTGAGGTGGCACCCGTTTTCCGCTTCCAAATCGGACCCCGGACACCGGCTTTAGCACCGATTGAGGTTTGCGGCCTTCTCCTAGCCGAACCCCGGATTTGCGCTGTGGGGCGATCCAGTGACAAAGTGAACAACAGCGGCGGGCAGGGCTTGGTGGCTCGCGTACCCCGCACTTTCACTTTCGCTTTCGCACCCCCCTTGCTGTCTCTGCGAGGTTGGGTCGCGGGGCTTTGTGTGTTGGTGTGGCCTCGCCGGGGGACCCTGCCTGCCCGCCGGCTGTGATCCGCCCCGCAGATCTGGGGTGGCACCCCCCCGGAGCCCGTGGACCGGCTTGCCTGCCCTTCACGACGTGGCTGGTGCGACCGGGAGACTGGGACCATGGCCACGAAACAAGATGGTGACCGGGCAAAGATAAAATCGACCCGGCGTGGCGCAGCCCATCAGTCCAACAGCATGGATCGATATACCCTCCAGAAGGGATCTCCCGAGGTGCCACGCAGGTCCCCTGAAGGCCCTACTGATGCCCCCGATCTGCCCACGGATCTGACTCTGCGGGATGTCATGGGCGCCATCGCCGAGATGAAGGCCTCGGTGGGCCAGCGTTTTGATACACTGGCGCAGAAGATCGACTCGGTCCTCGTGGATGTCGGCCTGGTAAGGGCCGATCTCTCCAAGACCAACGACCGAGTCGATTCTTTGGCCCACACCGCATCGGGCCTTACGACAGATGTGGCGGCCCTACAAACGGAGGTGCGCCGGCTTGCTCGGGCGAGTGCGCTGATGGATCGCCGCCTGGAGGACTCCGAGAATCGGGCCCGGAGGAACAACATCCGTATCATCGGGGTGCCTGAGGGACGTGAGGAGGCGGCGGCGGACCTTTTCGTGGAAGACCTGATTGTTACCCATCTCCAGCCACGGGGGCTGAGTAAATTCTTTGCTGTGGAGAGGGCCCACAGGGTTCCCGGGGGAAGGCCTAAGGTCGGAGCCGCTCCGAGACCTCTCATTGCCCGAATTTTTAATTTTCGGGACAGAGACGCTATCCTGCAATCCTCCAGACTACAGGGACCGATTAGACTTGACAATATGGACATTAATTTCTATCCTGATTTCACCCCTGCGGTCCAGAAGCAGAGACTGAGCTTCCTCGGTGTCAAGCGCCGTCTTCGGGACCTAAACCTCAAATACGCCATGCTTTTCCCAGCTAAGCTGCGAGTGGAGGTGGATGGTCGCATGCACTTTTTTGATCGTCCCGAAGCGGCCGGGGACTGGCTGGATACTCTGTCTGGGGATCGGGATCGGGGTGGCGGGGGGGGGGAGCGGCCGGGGGAGAGGGCTCGCCGGATCAAGACTGAGGGACTAATATTAGGCCTTGCTCGGGACAAAAATGATGCCACTAGGAGGAGGAGCCTAGCGCGCATCCAAGATGGTCGCGTGAGCACAGGGCTCCCCGGACCCTCTCTGCTCCTCGGAATCTATCCTGAGAATATCCTGACGTGGCTTATGGAATCTGGGAGATAAAGACCAGCTGAGCATATATCTCTTTTCAAAACTCAAATCGGACCTGGGAATCCTGAGTTGTCGCCGTCGGAACTTTTGGGACCCACCCGACGGAGGTGACCGGGGTGAAGGTGACCCGAGGGGCCGGGCTGCAATTGAACAACAGCGGCTTCAGCGCGGTGCCAGTTGCCGATCCACCACTTTCGGTTTCGGTTTTGCACTTCAGGAGACCGGCAGGGGGGTGCGCTCGGGGTGGCGAGGTGCTTCCTGGGCCTCTGAATGAGGTTTTCTTTCACCTGCTACTAGAGTGCCTATCGCCTCGGACCCCCTATACCGACATTTTGTGGCTTCTTGCTGGTGCCCTTACACCTCTTGATTGGGTGTCCCCTTGAGTGACCGTGTTCACATGGGGGGCAAAGGGGGTCCCGAGGGCCGCAAGACCAAGGCTTCCCTCCGCGGGGGAGCAGTCCAGAGCAATAACATGGACCGATACACCCAGGGCAGGGGGCCCTCTGGCGCTGCTGGCCCCCCCTCGGATACTGCGGAGGGAGGCGCGACCGTCTCTACGGAACTATCCCTGCAGGACATTATGGGCGCCATTGAGGGCATTAGGGAAACCATCGCGACGCAATATGAGGCCCTGGCCCGTAAGATTGACACTGTCGCGATTGATGTCACCCTGATCCGGGCCGACCTCTCCAAAACTAACGAGAGGGTCCAGGCTCTCGACACACGGACCTCCACCCTCGGTGCGGAGGTGTCGGATCTGCGGGCCGCGCTTGGAGACATCAGGGTGGTCAACGATCATATGGCCCGGCGGCTTGAGGACTTCGAGGGACGGGCCCGACGCAACAACATCCGCGTCATAGGTGTACCGGAGTCCTCTGACGGCCGCCCGGTTGACCTCGTGGTCGAGGAACTTATCCTGAAACAGTTGTCCCCGGCTGGCCTAAGTAAGTTCTTTGCCGTGGAGCGGGCCCATCGAGTTCCGGGCGGTCGGCCACGGCCGGGGGCCCCCCCGAGGCCTATCGTGGCCAAACTGTTCTACTACAGGGACCGCGACGCTATTCTGCAGGCCTCACGGACCCACGGCCCGGTTCGTCATGAGAACTCGACCATCAATTTTTATCCGGACTTCACGCAACTGGTCCAGAAACAACGGATGGGATTCCAAGGGGTGAAGCGTCGTCTCCGCGAGCTGGGCCTAAAGTATTCGATGCTCTACCCTGCAAAACTCCGAGTGGAACATGGGGATCGGACAGCCTTTTTTGACTCTCCCGTGGCTGCAAGTGACTGGCTGGACTCTCTGCCGGACGGAGGTGGCCGTCCCGGACCCTCTGCGGGCACCGCGGGTGACGGGTCCCCTTTAGAATGACTTTTGGTCCTTGACTTTGCCGTTTTGCACTGTACAGTCGGGTCTTATTTCACTTGCATATTGTGTTTAACCAGGACCAGTGAGGGGGGCGGGCGGGGACGGGTCCCTTACCTCCTCTGGGGTCTTTTCGTAGAATGGGGTTAGAGGGGCGACAGGCACACTGCAAGTTGGGGGGGTTTTTTGGCCCGCAGGGGTGCAGGGTGGGGGGAGTTGGTCCTGGGGTGGGGTTGGGGGGGAGGTGGGGTTGTTTTGCTGTGTGTTTTTTGTTTACAGGGCGAGGTACTGATTTTTGTCCACATTTGGGAACTGTGCTGCAGGCTGGGGGACCCTTGATCTATTGGGGGGGATGGGGGGGGACGGGTTGAGGCTTATGTCATGGAACGTCAATGGGTTGGGGGACCGTATCAAGCGGGGTGTAGTACTGCAATATTTGCGTCGTTTGACTCCTGATGTGGTGTTTCTCCAGGAGACGCATCTGGTTGGTAATGTTTGTCATGCAATGAACAGGGGGGGATACCGCCTCGTGGCCCATTCTGGTTTCACAACTGGTTCCAGGGGGGTGGGCATTCTCCTGCGAACCTCACTTCCGGTGGAGATCACTAAGATAGTCTCGGATGACAGAGGGCGCTATGTGTGCTTGATTGGGAGGTGGGAGGGGCAGCCCCTTGCCCTGGTTTCAGTTTACGTCCCCCCGGGCCTCCAGAACTCCACCTTCACTGACTTGGGTCGAATGCTGCTTGACCTTCCGGACAGCCTCCTGCTCATGGGCGGGGACTTTAATTCTGTGGTTTCGGGTGAACTGGATCGTCACCCACCAAGGACCCTCCCCGCTGCCCAGGCATGGCTGGGTGGGATGCTGGATACCTTCGGCCTGGTGGATAGTTGGAGATTAATGCATCCGACCCAATGTCGATTCACCTTTCACTCGGGGGCGCATGGGAGTCTCTCTAGGTTAGACTACTTCCTTATGCCCGCGGCGCAGACTGGTCGGATTTGTGAGGTCAGGCACCTGGCGCGGGGTATCTCCGACCATTCTCCGCTGTGGCTTCTTTTCGACACCGGGCCGCGGTCTGCAGGGCGGATCGCTCCCATTAACCCATGGTACCTGCGAGACCCTACGACTCGTGACAGCCTGGTCAAGGCTATGGACCAATACTTCCTGGATAACGAGGGGTCGGTGTCGTCTGCAATGTCCCTGTGGGAAGCCTTTAAAACCGTGATCCGCGGACACGCCCTTTCCCAGATAGTGGTGGCTAAGAGGGTCAAGAGTGAGGCAGTGGTGAGGCTGGAGACTGACATCGTGGGGCTGGAGTCGGCCTTGGAGGCGAATGTCACTCCGGACGGGCTTCATGCCCTCAGCCTGAAACAGTTTGAGTATGGGTCCCTGGTCACTGACGCGGCCAAAACTATGTATAGGGAGCAGCAGGGTCGACTGTACGATGCCGGGGACAAGGCGGGAAAGTTGATCGCGTGGCTGGACAGGAAGGAGAGAGTGAATCGTGTGGTCCCGGAGTTGCGTGCTGCGGATGGTGTGTGTGTGACGGAGCCTGACGAGATTGTGGAATGTTTTGCCGACCACCTCCGGGCTGTGTACTCCCCAGTGACTGACAGGGATGAGGACGACTCTCGCCTTCTTTTGAGGGATATCGCCTTGCCCGGCCTGTCCGTTGAAGACCGTGAGCGGCTGGACGCCCCCTTGTCGGCGGATGAAATAGCGACCGCGATCCGCTCCCTTCGCTCGGGCAAGGCTATGGGTCCCAACGGTCTGCCCATTGAGCTATATAAATTGCGCCCTGACAAGCTTGCGCCCTTCCTCAGTCGCATGTTCCGTGAGTCTCTGGCGGCGGGTTCCCTCCCGGCCGACCAGCGTTTGGCCACGATAGTCGTTATCCCCAAGGAGGACAAGCCGCGAGACCGCTGTACTTCTTACCGGCCTATTTCACTGCTAAATGCGGAGCCTAAGGTCCTGGCGAAAGTCCTTGCCAATCGTCTGTTGAGCGTCGTGTGCGATCTTATTCATCCGGACCAATGCGGATTCATCCCGCATCGTAACACCGCTCTTAACTTGCGGCGTCTTCACGGCGCCCTTGCCAGGGCGGAGCTCCTCTCCGAACCGGCCGTGCTGGTTTCTCTGGATGCCACGATGGCTTTTGACACCATCGAGTGGCCATTCCTCTGGGCTGTCTTGGCTAAGTTTGGTTTTGGGGAAGGATTTATTGGCTGGGTGAAGCTTCTTTACACGGGACCCATGGCTCAGGTGGTGGTGAATGGGCGGGTCTCTCGGCCCTTTGCCCTCGGCAGGGGCACGAGGCAGGGATGCCCGTTGTCCCCTTTGCTCTTTGCTCTCGCCCTGGAGCCACTCGCGGCTTGGCTCCGCTGGGAGCCCTCGCTTAGAGGGATCCGGTGGGCCCCGGGCTTTGAGGATCGGGTTTCGCTGTATCCGGACGATATTCTCCTATATCTCACCTCACCGCGGCAGTCGCTCAACGTCCTCTTTGACGTTTTGACTTCCTTTGGGAATAATTCGGGCCTCACGATCAATTGGTCTAAATCCTGCGTCTATCCGATCTCCGGTGGTCCTCCTCTCCTGCCGCCTCGGCTTCCGATCCAGGTATCTCTGAGCGGCTTTAAGTACCTGGGGATATACGTTTCGCTGGACCCGGTGGCTCGCTATGAGCAGAATCTCCTGCGTCCGCTTCGGCGATTGCGGGAGGACACGGCCCGGTGGTGCAGGCTGCCCCTGTCCCCGCTGGGTCGGGCCGCGCTGTTCAAAATGATGTCCCTTCCCAGGTTCCTCTATGCACTCCAGAATTCCTTCGACGTCATCCCAGTGGCCTACTTTCGGGAGGTGGAGAGCCTGCAGAGGAGATTGGTGTGGGACGGGCGGGCGCGTATTGCTCTTGCTAAGCTTACTCTCCCCTGGTACGACGGGGGCATCGCGCTTCCCGACATTCGCAGGTATTATTGGGCCGCGCAGCTTTCGGCCATCAACCATGCCACGTATGCGCCTGGCCTGAATCCGGCGTATGAGATGGACAAGTTCCTGCTTCCCGGCGGGGACTATAACAGGGCGCTTTACTCCCGCTCGGCTGGCCGGACCCTTACGGGTCCTACTAAGATTGCGGTGCGGACCTGGAGGGCTGCCACTGCGGCCACGGGCTGGAGTGAGCGACTGACATGTGCTACTCCTTTGTTTGCCTCCGATCGCCTGGGGAGCCTCTGGACTACGAAGGGGTTTGACCAGTGGGATACGATTGGTATCAGCAAAGTGGGAGACCTGTGGCATAAGGGCGCGGTTAAGACTTTCGCGGCTCTTCAGGCCGAATATGAGCTTACGGACAGGGAGTTCTTCCGCTATGCCCAAGTTCGACACGCCCTGCTTTCAGTCTTTGGAGAGGGGACCAAGATCCCGGTTTCTTCGCCCCTCGAGGACCGCATACTTGACGGACATGTCCCTGACAGTACTATTTCTTTAATCTATAAGAAACTGATTAATCATCGGGCTGACCTCTTGGTGCGCCTTCGGGAGGCTTGGACGGGGGATGGGGTGGAATTGGACGACGAGGACTGGCAGTCTGCACTGTCGTCCCCCAAGGAGGTCGCCATTCCGGCCCGCCTCCGGTTGGTACAGCTTAAGATTCTTCACCGGGTGTATGTGACGGGTCCTCGCTTAGTCTCGATGGGATATTCCGATGATGGGCTCTGTAAGCGGGGTTGTGGGCTCAGCGCCACCTTTCTCCATATCCTGTGGGAGTGCCGCGAGGTGGCGGACTACTGGCGCCGGGTACATACGGTTATGGGACAGGTCACTGGGGTTGTGCTGCTGCCGGAGGTGCGTCGCTGTGTCCTGAATGTGTGGGAGCCCAATGATTATAGCGCAGCTCAGACTCGGTGGGCGGCCCTGGGGAACATGATTGCCAAGAGAGATATAGCGCAGCTTTGGGGTGCCCAGCGGCCGCCCACCGTGTCAGTATGGAAGGAGAATATGGACTGGTGTATGTTCAGGGAGAAGACTGTGTATGTTGCCCGTGGTAAGCCGGGGGCATGGGGCAGAATCTGGGGGCAATGGAATGCATATCGCGGGGGTATCTGTACGCCCCCCCTGGTGGACACCGATATCGCCATGTCCCCCTGACCCTTGACGGTTCCGGGCACCTTTTGGAATGACTACATATGGACGTTCGTTTCCCTTGGCCCCCCCCCCCCCCGTCCCCAGCCTCCCGGTACTCCTTCCTTTTGCGTGCTGCTTAATGGTCTGAACTGGAGTTCCCCGGAGGAAGCCTGACCTGCACCGTTTGTCTTTATGCCTCGCCTTTTGTTTTTCTTTTAGTTTTTTGTGTTTGTTGGACTTAAGTCTCCTGTTCCTTTAGAGCTATCCGGAGTCACTACGGGGCCGAGCCCCGGGAACCGACTGCAGCTTTGATAACTGTATATTTTATTCTGTACTTAGCGGCCGGCCCTGGTGGTTGTAGGCCCGTGCTTGTAATCGAATTATTGCTCAATAAAAACTTTAAAAAAAAAAAAAAAAAAAAAAAAAAATGATGCCACTTTTGACCATACGTCGGTTCGCTTAAGTTCCCCTCCTATGGAGGTTGTGTGGGGTCTCTTGGGGGTTCTCCCTCCTCCTCTGGGGGTCTAGTTAGTTTAACTATCTATGGGGCGACAGGCACACTGCACGTTGGGGGGCTGTCTGGGCTCATGCAGGGGTGCAGGGAGGGGGGAGTTCTGTTGGGGTGGGTGGGCAGGGATGGGGTGTTGTTCGTTATTATCACAAGGCAACCCTTTTTTTGTGTTGGTTCTACTGTGCTCTCGGGGGGACGAATGATGGTTTCTGTGTATGATGGGGGGTAGGGAATTAACTTTGTTGTCTTGGAACGTTAATGGACTGGGGGACAGGATCAAACGAGGTGTGGTCCTACAGTATCTGAAGCGACTCTCGCCCGATGTAGTCTTTCTGCAGGAGACACACCTTATTGGCAATTCCTTCTGCGCCATGAATCGGCGTGGCTACCGCCTCGTGGCCCACTCGGGCTTCACGTCAGGCTCAAGGGGTGTGGGTATCATGGTAAAGAACTCGCTCCCGTTAGAAATTGATGAGGTGCTCCACGATGATAGGGGACGTTACACTGTCTTGGTGGGGAGAATGGAGGGCAAAGTGGTTGTCTTTGTGTCAGTGTACGTCCCACCGGGGTTGCAGTCGACCACCTTTGCAGACCTGGGGCGCCTCCTCCTTGGCCTTCCGGGGGTGCTTCTGGTGGTGGGGGCATATTTCAACGCGGTGGTTTCTGGGACTGTGGATCGTCACCCCCTAGGGACCTCCCCCGGACACAGGCGTGGCTATCCGGCCTCTTGGATACACTGGGATTGGTGGACTGCTGGCGCTTAAAACATCCCACGCAGCTGCAGTACATTTTCCACTCGGGGGCCCATGGTAGTCTCTCACGGCTTGATTATGTCCTTGTCCCGGCGGCCTATGTCGGGAGGGTGGGGGAGGTGCGCCATTTGGCACGGGGTATCTCGGACCACTCCCCGCTTCTGTTGCATTTCGATGTCTTTCCGAGGGGTGAGAGCAGGGTGGTCCCAATCAATTCCTGGTACCTGCGCGACCCCAACATTCGCGCTGACTTGATTAAATCCCTCCAGCGCTATTTTGATGAGAATGTGGGGTCAGTGCCTTCGGCTATCTCCCTGTGGGAGGCCTTCAAAACAGTACTCAGAGGGGAGGCCCTATCCCTTATTTCCCACGCCCGGAGGCGCGAGCGGGAGGAGGTGACCCGGGTGGAGGCTGAAATAGCTGAGTTGGAGGGTAATCTAGAAGATGGGGTGACGGATGCTGCACTACATGTCCTCCAGCTCAAGCAAGCGGCTTATAGGGCCCTCGTTACGGAGGCAGCCAGGGGCCTTAGTAGAGAGCAACAGGGGCGACTGTATGATGTGGGTGATAAGGCTGGTAAACTGATAGCGTGGTTGGATAAAAAGGAGAGAGCGAATCGTGTGGCCCCGCTGATTGAGAAAACGAATGGTGTGTGTGTAACTGAGCCAGAAGAAATTGTCTCCTGTTTCGCGGATTATTTCCGCGAGGTGTATTCCCCGGTCTCTTCTTGCTCTGAAGAGGATTCCCGTGCCCTGCTCAGGGATATCGCGCTGCCTTCCCTTTCCGGGGAGGACAGGGTTTCGCTGGACGCCGCTCCCACCTCCGACGAAATCACCCTCGCCATACGCTCGGTCGCTTCTGGCAAGGCCATGGGCCCGAATGGTATCCCTATCGAGTTGTATAAGCTGCGACCGGATACATTGGCGCCTCACCTCCGCGCAATGTTCCTGGCGGCCCACTCGCTGGGCTCCCTCCCGCTTGACCAGCGTCTGGCTACAATCGTGGTGATCCACAAGGAAGGGAGACCTCGGGACCGGGTTACTTCTTATCGGCCTATCTCACTACTGAATGCGGAGCCCAAAATTCTCGCCAAGGTACTGGCCAATCGGCTGGTCGGTGTGGTGGGAGATCTGGTTCATCAGGACCAGTCTGGCTTTATTCCCCATCGCAACACAGCCCTTAACCTGCGGCGTTTGCATGGGGTGCTCGCGCGCGTCCCATTTATACGGGAACCGGCCATTTTGGCGTCCTTGGACGCCACCATGGCGTTTGACACGCTTGAGTGGCCATACATCTGGGCGATGCTTGCGAAGTTCGGATTTGGCCCAGGATTCATCAATTGGGTCAAATTGTTGTATTCGGGCCCATTGGCGCAGGTGGTGGTGAACGGAAGAGTATCGGCCCCGTTTGAGCTGGGCCGGGGCACGCGACAGGGCTGTCCCTTGTCGCCGCTTCTTTTTGCGCTTGCCTTGGAGCCCCTGGCGGAGTGGCTGCGGTGGGAGCCTTCCATCCGTGGTCTCCGTTGGACCCCCGAGTATGAGGACCGCGTATCCCTATACGCTGATGACATCCTTCTGTACCTAGCCTCCCCACGTAAATCACTTATAGTGCTGGTTGATGTTTTACACTCGTTTGGTCGTAACTCCGGTCTCGTCATCAACTGGGCTAAATCGTGCGTGTATGTTCTCTCTGGGGAGGCTCCCATTCTCCCGCGGGGCTGTCCGATCCAGATCGCCCCGCAGGGATTTCGGTACCTGGGTGTCTTCATTACTCTGGACCCGGAGGCCCGGTATGAGCGGAACCTGCTTCCCCCCCTCCAGCGCCTGCGGGTAGATGTCGCACGCTGGCGGCGCCTGCCGCTTTCGCCGCTCGGCCGGGCGGCATTGTTCAAGATGATGTCTCTGCCGCGTTTCCTGTACGCTTTGCAGAACACTATGGACTTAGTCCCGGCGCGCTACTTCCGTGAGGTGGAGAGTCTGCAACGCCGCCTGTTCTGGGACGGGAGGCCGCGTATTGCCCTGGCGAAGCTGACGCTCCCATGGTATGACGGGGGGATTGCCCTCCCGGATATTAAACGGTACTATTGGGCCTCCCAGCTCGCTGCAATTAACCATGGCCTATACGGGCCCGCCTTAAACCCGGCATTCGAAATGGACAAGATGCTCCTGCCAGGTGGCGACTACAATCGAGCGCTCTATTCTAGCGCGCCCGACGCTCATCTGACGGGCCCCACGCGTGTCATGGTGCAAGTCTGGCACGCGGCCAATGCAGCTATGGGGTGGAAGGACCGTTTGACCCGGGCGTCACCACTATACGCGTCTGAGCGGTTAGGTTCCCTGTGGACCTCTAAGGGCTTTGAGAAGTGGGACATAATAGGTATCAGTAAAGTGGGGGATCTCTGGACGAGGGGAGGATTTAAAACGTTCGATATGCTGCAGACGGAATTTCAGTTGCAGGGCAGTGAATACTTTCGGTATTTGCAGGTCCGTCATGCGCTGGGCTCCGTCTTCTCGGACGTTGCCTCCATCCCGGAATATTCCCCCCTGGAGGATAGAATGCTGGATGGGCACGTCCCGGACAGCACGATCTCACTTATATACAAAAAGCTGATAAACGACCGCTCGGGCCTGTTGACTGCCCTTCGTGCGGCTTGGGTTGCCGACGGGCTGGAGTTGGACGACGAGGACTGGACCTCCGCGGTGGCCTCCCCGAAGGAGGTGGCCATACCGGCTCGCCTTCGCTTCGTCCAGCTCAAGATACTCCACCGGGTCTACATGACGGGGCCAAAGCTTCTGCGTATGGTCTATGCTGTAGATGGGTTGTGTAAGCGTGGGTGTGGTGCTTTGGGGACCTTTCTGCATATTTTATGGGAGTGCCCGGAGGTGGAAGGGTTCTGGCGTGGTGTACACGAGGTGCTGCGACTGGTTACGCATGTGGCGCTGTTGCCTGAAGCGAGGAGATGCCTGTTGAATGTGTGGGAACCGACTGATTACTCGGCGCCGCAGACGTGGTGGGTGACTCTGGGATATATGATAGCCAAGCGTGATATTGCTCAACTGTGGGGATCCCAGAGGCCCCCGACGGTCTCGGCCTGGAAAGAACACATGGACTGGTGCATGTTTCGAGAAAAGGTGGTGTATGTGGCGAGGGGTAAGCCTGGGACATGGGTGAAAGTATGTGGCCCCTGGAACGCCTACCGCGGGGGTATCTGTGCACCACCGTTGCTGCCTGATACCTCGCCAGCCCCATCCCCTTAGCTGACTCCTTCCCCCGCTGCCGGGCATCGGGTTCCCCCAGTCCTCGCTCTGTTCTCTTCCCCCTCTTTGACTTCTGTGTATAGTTGGGATCCCCCCTCTAGGGGAGCACGTGCTGCTATTTTCGATTGTGGGTTGCCTTGTGGGTGTGGTTTTCTTGTTGTTCTTAATTTAAAATGAAACCGCATAATGGGGTCTGGATGATGTGGCTTTTGACGTTGTTACCTACTGAGAAATGCTCCTCCGTAACACCACGTGTTCCATAAATGTATGTTGTATGTTCCTATCATTGCTAGCGGCCGGCCGGAAGGTTGTAGGCCCATACTTGTATACTTTTAAGACTTGTAATAAACGGTTTCAAAAAACAAAAAAAAAAAAAAAAAAACAACCTGCAACTGAATAGACACATCGGCAATCGCCCTGGCAGCCGCCGAAGGCGGCCTCATGGGACCCTTAAAGCGGGCCAACCGTGGATCCAAGACGCGATTAAAATCCCCGCCCCACACTACCGAGGAAAAGGTGTGTTACTGAATAGCCCGGGGGAGAGAATAATAAAACTGTTGGTTATCATAGTTCGGGCCGTAGGAGTTGACTACCAATATATCAATGGAGGAATTATAGCAGCAAGTAATGGTGTATCTGCCAGAAGGGTCTGCCTCGCAACACTCCATCCGGACCTTCACACCAGAATTAACCCAGGTCAGGACACCCCTAGAGTGTGAGGTAAAACCAGCAGCATGAAAATTCCCTAACATACGGCTACTTGTAAGCAGGCTACAGCTGGGATGGAGGTGCGTCTCCTGTAAGAGAGCAATGTCAACCTCTTTTCTCTTTGGATAGGCTAGAATTTTGCGTACTTTTCTATGGTCATTAAGACCCCTGACGTTCCATGTCAAGAGTTTCAGGGTCTTCCGGCTAGCCATACGGACCAGTGATCAACAAGGAAAGTGAGCAAATGTCAGAGCCATTCACGGCATTAGATGGATGCCCCACCCACTGGTACAGATAAATATAACCACCACACGTGACCTGCAAAAAGAAAGCATCAATAACATATAAAAAAAGAAACCCACATTGCCACCCCCGCCCACGCCTTGCATACCCCAACTAAGCAAGAGCGACATTCAACCCTCCCCGGAATGCCCCCCACTAGGGGTGGGCGGAATTTGCGAAATTCACTTTCGCACATTATCGTGAAAATGTTAAAAATCTCTGCAAACACGCGGAAATATCGTGAAGGTGCGGAAGTTTTTTTCCCGCCCGTTCGCGGTATTTTCTGCGTGGTCGCGGCTCGCCAACTTACCCATGCGGTTGCTCGCGGGAGCGGCCATCTTGTTTTCACTTGTCTCGCGGTGCATGATCGCGAGAAGAAAGAAGTGATCGCACGATGCATGACGTTACTGCGGGCGCGAACTGTCGCGAGACAGCGCAAATGGCTACCAACAATCCAACATCTCGTGGAGAACGCGACCGGATCGGGAAAACTTGTCGGCGAACGCGGGGATTCAGGTAAGGCGATCGCGCGCACGCGAGAATGTATTATTTTACAGCGCGAGCAAGAAACAAATTATCGCTAAGCTGCGGAATGCAGAAATGTGACATTTTCGCGCTTTCCGCGGAACGCGAAAATGCCAAATTATCGCAATTTCCGCGAACGGAACGAAATTTTGTCCCAGGCCTACCCCCCACCCAATATACCCAAAAAATAAGAAAATAATGACCACAAACATCATCGCCCAAAACATTCTCAACAACAACGGATAAAGCTTAGGGGCGGATGTTACCCAACAATCTCAAGCAACGATCTCCGAGGACCATCGCACCTTAAACAAATAGTAGGCCTCAAAACTCTTCGTGATGCACTTCGGAGAGGCCAAGAACAACAACATTGCAATAGGTATCAATTATGAATAGGCATCAAACAGAAAAACAGTGCCGCAATCAGCAAACATCCTCATTATAAGGTAAAGACTCCCCCCTCCCACTGTGGCCAGAGAAATAACAGCGGAGTCTCGAACAGCACAACCCAGTTCACAAGAAGAAGCAAATGGGATCCAGTGTAGGCATTCAGTCACTGTCATACAAAGTGTGCGGCGAGGACTCGCCATCAGTGCCCCCTCCCTGCTCTCTTCTGCGTTTACCTGCTACCTCCCAGGATTTCAGCGCCTTTTGAAGGGTTTGCGGATCAGTGAAAATACGCGGTTTGCCATCGAAAAGAACCTTCAGCCACGCTGGATAGAGCATTGCATACTCAAGGTGATGATCTTGCAGCTTACGCTTTAAGGGAGCAAACAGTCTCCGGGCCTCCTGTACTTTGATGGTGAAGTCGGGAAAGAGGGAGATGGAGGAGCCCTCATATTGCAGTGTACCCAGTTCCCTCGCCTTTCGGAGTGAGGCATCTCTGTCTCGGTAGTTGAGGAGCTTAGCAATAATGGGCCGAGGAGGAGAGCCAGGGCGGGGTTAAGGGCCCAGCGAGCGATGTGCCCTCTCCACCACAAACATAGCAGAGAAGGTCTCAGGACCTAGCAGTGTTTTGAGAAGTTGCTCTAGGTTCCATGGGCCCGGTAGGTGTGGATTCAGGAAGGCCCGTGATCCGGAGGTTGCAGCGCCTTGACCTAACCTCCAAATCCTCGGCGCGGTCCTGCAGCGCGACCAGCGCCTTCTCTACATGCCGCTGTGCGGTGGTGGCATCAGCTTGGGCTTCTTCTGTTTCCGTGATACAGCGTTCCGCCATATCCAGATGCTCCGAGTGCTTATCCACTCTGTCCGTCATCCGATCCATTCTGTAGGCCAGTGTATCTATCTTGGCGTCTATAGCAGTTAGACCACTCTGCATCGCAGCAATAATTTGCTTTATATCACTCACTGGGTCATCCACAGGGTTATCTGGATCAGCTAACGCCGAGTCAGCTGCCTTCTGCTGTCGCCGAGACTTACGATGTTCAAAGGTTAGTTTAGGCTGGGACTTATCAGGTTTACCCATGTCGGCACCGAAGGCGTCTACGGTCTCCGCCCTGAGAGTACAGCCAAATAAGCACACTTACACCCATCAAATCTCAGGAGCAGGGATGTGGGAGGACCTGGAGCTGCATGGGGAGCAGGAGGATTAAACTAACAGAGGGGCCGGAGTATTAATATGGCCTCCCTGGTATCCCGCCACCTCGCTGATCAATGACAGTGTGTTAGGCAGGGCACCCTACGCATCCCAGTTCATGTAGGCTCACAACCCCAGCCAAACCAGGGTGTTGGTTTTGCAGCAAATCAGGCCCCAGCCAGTACAAGTCTCCAAGTATAGTAGGCCTGCTGGATCCAGAATACCACCGCAAAGCCCGCGGGTCTTAGCGCAGTCTATGGGCACAGGAAGAAGATCGGGCGGCCAGGGTTGCAGCAAAGACGTACCTGTCCATCAATGGTCGCTCCCCAGGTCCGCGGCAGGCGCTGCACACCATTCGAGCGGGCCGCATCCAGAGGGCCCCGGCAAGCAGTGCTCCAAAGAACGGCGCTTAGCGCTCAGGCCTCGGGCAAAAGAAATCTGGTCGGCATGCCAAATCCGAGCTGCGATGCTGGTAAGGGGGCGCCGGGTGACCACAGCGCGCTCCCACGACCGTGCCACAGCAAGCGTGCGCGCGTCAGCCACGTTTCCAGGCCGCACGCCTACAGGATTATCTGCGGTCCAAATCTCCGGTACCAGGAGCACTACAGGCAGTCAAACAGCTCCAGCAGACTAAGCGGAGGGCCGGTATCACAGCCCCAGCTTCCGTTTCTCCGTTATGGGCCGAGGAGGCCGCAAGTCATGCAGGATAGTGGCGGTAAATGGCGGAGCAAAATCTCCTAGTGGCCATCTTACAGCCAGGCAAGTTCCGCCCCCTGCCAGGGCCATGTTATTGCGGCATTTATAAAGCTTTTTGTACATACGCTGTGAACTGTACGGCTGACCTTTAAAGTGTTGTGGCATTATAGAATGAATGCAGCGATGTGCAGAGCTTCAGGAAGGCGTGGAGGTTGTGGGAGCAAGGTGTTTGCATTGCTTGTATGATGTGAAAGGCGCTCACTTTAAAGTACATTCATGTCAGGCAAAGGCCGGTGGTCGTGTTGAAATTGTAACCAGAACTGTTAAAATGCTGCGGCGGCGCGTTTGTTTGATGTAAAGCCCCCCAAACCTGTTTTCAGGCACTGACGAATGAGACGAGTAAGAGTCGCGTTACTGGATAATTGTTGCTCACTGCCAAATCACATCACATTGTTGTACATTCCTATACGTTTGTATCTCACCTCCTGACATCCTAGCACCACCATTTCATTCTACATTAACTTTTTTCAGTTCAACTGTGCAAATCCAGCATACAGTTAAATAATACAGCGTGCCTCTAGGCGCTGTGTCCTCGGCCAGGCATCCATCAAGGCAGCATATGTGTGCATGCAGCGTGCCTCACACATTTCTCTACGTGCTGTGCCAGGCACTGCACCCCACAAGGCAGCAGACGTGTCCGTACAGCATGCCTCATACACTCCTCTAGGCGCTGGGCCCTGCATCCCTTAAGCCAGTAGACATCTGCGTGCACTCCTTAAGGCAGTAGAGCAGTGCGTGCTGAGTGCCTCAATATCAATTCAAGAATGTCAAATTGCACCTTCTATTATACATACTTTAATTTAAATGTTATTTGTGTATGAAACAAACAAAACTCTATCATTTATATAAATCATTTTAGTCCAGACAAACCAACTTGTTTTTCTTAAAACCAAACGCATACCAGTCACTATATCCTGCACTTCCTGAAAACTCTTTTTGGCGCCTGTAACCCTCCGTCATCGTGACCGTAGCTCAGTCTATTGATTTCAGACACAATGTCTGACAGGAGGTTTGTCGCAGTATTAGTCCAGTCTTAAAGTCCCGTAGATAACCTTTCAAAGAGACAATAGCTTCACCCATGTCTCTGGAACCCTCTATCTACACATGGAGCAAGATGTCACTCTCTGGGTTGTGTCTGTGGAGTTATCAGGAATGTGATAATAGCCCAGTCTGTCTGCATGATCGGCCTCTTAGTGACCTGTTCCTGTAGTCATGGGTCTGCAGGTGTGAGAAGGCCACTGGGCGGAAACGACTTTAGCTCCCACCTTCGCCCCTCCCCTGTCAGCTGTGTGGGCAGGCGGGCTGGGGCTGCAGCTGGATCGCTCATTGCAGTGTCTGGCAGCTCAGTTGCTCATACCGAGGCCATGTGCAGCTACACGCGCCCCCTTTGGTTAGACTCCGAGCATTTCATTTCTTTTAATTACTGCAACCTTATTCCTTTCCTAAGTGCTCCCCTATATGCAGACGTCAAATGGAGTGTTCCAAGTGTCCTGGAATAAGTGAGAAAGTTGTTCTTTTCACATCCCTGCCCATTAACGAAAAACACTAGGGTGCCAGGGTACACTCCATCTACAAAACAAGCATTTGCAATGCAATAGGTCTTGCATTTACGCAAGTTTAAGCTATTGGCATTGCAAATGACAATGCCATTTATTTATGTTTTAAAAACAAAAATAAAAGGCATTGGTATTTACGATGTCAATAGCTCAAACGCGCGTAAATGTGAGACCTATTGCATTGCAAATGCTTGTTTCTTTTTCCTTTTTAAGTCTTCAATTATCTGTCTAGGCTGTACTGAGAGCATGGTGGTAAAAATCCCTCAGTATCATACTAACAACCTCATTAAAAGGGATCATATCAAAAAAACTTTACATAGCACTTGTTAATATCAGGACTCAAGGTTCTGCACAGTAATTGATATGCACACACTGGATATAACCCAATGGTGCGCATAACCTAAGACCCAGGAGACATCTACAGAGCTCAACCACGGCCCTACTGTTTACCCACTCTATTCCATTCAATGGAATCATTCAGGCCAATGCGATCAACCTTCTCGGTAAAAATCCACCTTGCCTCTTTTCTAGCCAAGATATCATCAATATTGTGTGCATTGCCCACCACCCTCTCAAGCACAGTCCACTTCAGATCCCTGAAATTGTGTTTTTGTTCCTGAAAGTGCTGAACAAGACGAGTGGTCAATTTCCCTGCTTTCAAACTGCTCAGGTGCTCTTGTAGGCGCACTTTCACTTTGCGTGATGTGAGGCCAATGTAATGCAATCTGCATGCACACGTAAAGCCTGTAATATACATGTGTGGTATTGCAGTGACTACATTTATTTAAATACCACACTCTCCCACTGGTGAGATGGATACTCTTGGTAACTTCAGTGAGATCACAAACTGAGCAACAACCACAAGGATAATGCCCTGTTGGCAAGCCTGTCTCCTTTTTCTGCTGGATCGGGCACGTATGGACCAACCTATCTTTTAGGTTGGGAGCCCTTCTGAAGGCAAATCTGAGGGGCGGCAACATTTTCTCCCCAGTATACAACAGTGACTAGTGTTTCCTTATTATCTGTCTAACTTTAGTGGACAGTGGATCAAAGTTGGTAACTACAGGTAAACACGGTTCCTTTTGTTTGATGTTCCTCTCCAATAGGGCCTGACGGGGTGTGTTCAAGGCACGCTTGCATGCTCTCTTGACCACCTTAGTGGGATAGTCCCTATTTTTCAATTTTGTGACCAACTCTTCAGATTGTTCCATAAACATTTCCGTAGACGAACAGTTCCTGCGTTACCTCAAGAACTGTCCCACAGGAAGGTTGTCACGCAATGCTCTAGGATGAAATGAGAGATAATGCCGCAGAGAATTCCTGTCAGTGGGCTCTTGATGGACAGTCGTGGATAATCTATTGTCCACTGCTGTTATATCTACATCTAGATACACCGAGGAGTCCCTACTGACGGTCCAAGTGAACCGCATACAACCATCTGCTTCATTCAGCCATGATAAAAATGCTAGTAACTGGTCCTCTGGTCCAGTCCAAATGCAAAGGACATCGTCAATAAACCTTTTCCAAAGAGAAATATTGTCTTGGAAGGGGTTGGAGACATGATGAATCAAATATTCCTTGAACTGGCCCAAATAAATGCAGGCCAGAGTTGGCGCAAATGTGCCCCCATAGATGTTCCCGACACTTGGAGGTATAACTGTTTTTTATATCCAAAGACATTTTTTGTGAGGGCTAGTTCTATGCACTGCAGAACAAAAGATTGGGGGGTGTCATAAAACCACTTGAGTGCCCCAAGAGCACGCGCTGCTGCCACCAGCGTGGCATCTTGGGGTATACTGGTATACAATGATTCGATGTCGAAAGTTACCAGGAATTGCCTCGTGGGGTCATACTCCACTGTGTCCAAGATGTTAAGGACATCAGTGGTGTCCTGCACAAAAAATGGTTGTGTAATGATTGATTCCCTTAGAAAGTAGTCGGGACGGAGCACCAAGCTGAGGCAAACCGCGTACGAGGTAAGAGGGATCCAGTGTGTAGGGGCTTTTCTAATTACTTGTTCAATAGCACTGATATACGGGTGACAGTGGAACAGTCCATCTTGACCCAGTTACAGGCAGCGTAATGGTCACATGATTAAACGGAGGGTGGTGTTCATTACATGGCACTTATAGAATGTGCTTGATAGAATTGTTGTTTAAAATCCCGAAAAATTAGTACGAGGTCAGTAAATGTGAACTATGGGGCTGAGTACGAGATAGTTTGGGTAATGTACTTGTGTGACATGAATAGTGTGACTTTCGGATTTGGTACCTGTTACACTTAACACGCATGTGTTTACAGGTTGATACTGACGACTGCAGTTATCATTGGGACATGCGAGCATTTGACGCGGGACCCCCATAGAAGTGGTTCGCAGGTACGAAGGATGACAGCAACCAATTGGTAATTATTCAATTCTAAGGAGTGGGCTTAAATGAATGCTTAAGTGCATTTTGAAGCTTGGTTTTATTTATAATTAGCACGTCGTTCTTTTTAATTCTGGCAATAACCATAGGCTCGGTGTGATTTACAAGTGAGGTGAAAACTGGTTTCCCCATCAGCCCTGAGGAAGTTGCCGTAAATAGGTTGGCAACTAAACATGTTGGCCTTACGTCTCTGAAAATGGCCAAACATACGCCATTCTTTTAATTTGAGGATGCTCACGGCACTTAATAAAATTATGTCTTGCAAGTGAGTCGTACCCCATTTTAATTCTGGGGACTGGATTTCTCGTTTCACATTGGGGATCAGGTGGCACTGAGTGACACAAGCCCTTACAGTGCACCTCTACACCTTTTTCACTGATTTTCTTTCTTTGGATTTCTCACCTCCGAGACATTTAAACACACACTCTTGTTTCTTTATGGTCACGAAAGTCACCGATGATGATAACGTGGGCAAACTGGTGAGTACCAACCAGCAGCTCCCTGGGTAATGCTTACATGAGATACTTTCTGACCTTTCTTACATTTTTTACTAATTCGGTCACCGATTTTCTGTGGTTTCAAATTATTTCCTTTTGACGCTTGCATGGAATGTGGTGTATTGACGTCTTTCTCAAACTGAACAGTTGGACTAACAGGTTATTGGCCTGTCCTGTGAGGGAAGTTTGATGTCTTTAAAAACACCCCCTATGTCCTAAAAGAAGATAATAAAGTTATCTGTTCAGAGCAAACGAGTCCTTTTGTGTCTATAAACTCCTTCAAGAATACCATATGACAGAATGACTATAAAACATTTTGAGATTCAAAGGCTTGTTCAACTATAATGTTGACTTCTAGGAATTCAGTCCTTTTCAACTTCGACTCATGGTGAAAACATAATATGTGCTAATTGGGCCTTGTGGATGAATGATCACAGCAGGGGAAATAAATAAATGATTTGGTCGTAGTCCACGTAGTTATTAAAAGTTTGATTGATTGTTTAGAGCCACTGAGAGCTCAAGGGTCAGATGGCATTCCTGCAAACATTATTTGCAAGACATGCTGTATTAAAGGCTCAAATCTTAAAGAAAATATTTGAATATTTATGTAAAATCCAATGCTATAAGCACCTTAGAAAGGAAATTTGATAGTTCCAATTCATAAAAAAGGACTCACTTAATTCTACATACAGTTCGTGTTATTAAGGCATTTGGCATTGGCTTATCTACCGAATCACAGTTCGTGTTATTAAAAAGGACCTACAAGAAAACCGATAAGAACAAGTCTCGCATCAAAAATTCTTTCAGAATTGCTGCTGTTATAATCCTGATATAAAGAATATCATGTTATTATTATTGTTGTGGGCTAAGGGTTTTGTATCTGTCTGTTGACTGTGGTTTTGCCACGGTCATGTTTGAAGAGTTTGGTGGTTCTCTTCTCCCCATTTAGCACCATACCCAACATTCATCCTGATTAAGACATTTGAAGTGAAATTATCTAGGAGCGCCTTCCCTAATGTAACCAAATACCACTATCTTTGTAATTATCTCTTAGGAAGAGGGTTTTACATGCAATAATGGAATGGCAATAGTAACATTAACAGACAAAAAAAGAAATAATAAAGGATATAAACTGCATTTATGGAGCTGAGAAGGGCTTTCAATAAGGTATACAATGCTCTGCTGTGGTAGAAAGAACAGGTTACTTACCTGTACACTGTAGTTCTCCTGTATTGATACCCTTCATAAATTCTCATGCTTGAATTTCCCCTGTCATCAAGATAATTATACCAAACAGTATAAAGGAAGACATTTCACAGCATAGTGACATTGTTAGCCAATTCACATCCTTTTAAATAGGACTAAACTTCAGCCAAGCAGGAAACAGCTCCTAAAGCACCTTTCTCCTCAAAAGCCATCAAACCTCATACTTCTCAGCACAAGTGTAAGGTAACACGCATGAAGTATTAAAGAGGTGAGCTCAGATCGGGGAGAAGGATGGGTCACATGTGAATCTATGAAAGATATCAATTCCAGAGAACTACTGTGTACAGGAAAGTTAACTTGTTTTTTCTACAGTATTGAATCTTTCATAGATTTACATGTTTGAATCTGAATATCAAGCTGTCCATATAACAGAATATACCTTATGGAGAGGTGGGAAGTACATATTAAAATAAACTTTAACATAGAACATCTCACCTTATCAAAAGCAATAGCAAAGGACTGCCCACAGTTGCATCATCGCTCGCTATGGTGCCTAGTCGTTAATGATAAGTGAATGTATGCTTGTTTTTAGATCTCGCCTAGCGACGCAGCACATGCGTTGCTCGCTTGCGAGATCTATTGTTGTGGGTTTAGCTTCCGAAGGGGGACAGGAGATGTGCACTCGCCCGGAAGGCTTTTGTTGTGGGTTTAGCTTCCGAAGGGGGACAGGAGATGTGCACGCACCAGGACGGGCGATGTGCACGTGTACCACGCGCCCGGACAGGAGATGTGCACCACGCGCTGCTCGCTCTGGTAGGCAGGTACAAGGCTGCACAGACATGCTCCCTGCTGAGGCCAAACCCACCGCCCACCCCCAGCAAAAGGAAGCCCGGCGCGCCCTCACCCTCGCACATGGCCCTGCACTCGCGGATCGCTGAGCTGAGGCTGTAGGGCTCGCTGCTAACTGCTGGTTTGTTGAGTCAGCAATCCAGAGTGAGGAAACCCACAGACTGTAAGGGGGGACTAGAAGTGTTGCAAGGGGGGCACCGAGTACCAGGCCCGGGCTTTAATAGTCCAAGGATCGTGACAGTTTACGCTCGTTCACGATTGATGCCTGGAGTCCATTTAATCTGTTAAAGCCGACGTGCTTGTAAGGGAGAACTAGAAGTGTTGCAAGGGGGGCACCGAGTACCAGACCCGGGCTTTAACAGTCTAAGGATCGTAACAGTTTTCGCTTGTTCACGATTGATGCCTGGAGTCCATTTAATCTGTTAAGGCAGACGAGCTGTTTGTTTTGTGCTTTTTATGTGACATTGACAGACTAATATAATTGTTTATGAGAAGAAAGAAAATGATTAATACCTGAAATTAAACATGCAGAGGGGCTCTAGGTGGGGAGATAGCTTAGACGGTCTCTAGCCAGGCGACTGCTGTAACTCCGTGTAATATCGCTATTGTGTGCACCGCGTGCTCAGCAGGTCCGGTCTGGGTGCTGCGCAGCCGCACAGACCCATCGGTAGGGCTACCGGAGCCAAAACAAAATGGAGTCTGAGCCGGAACCTCCTCAGGAACGACAATAGCGTCCTGCGGCAGGGGACAGACACAGACAGTGGTTCATTTGTAAAAAAAAATAGGTGCTTGCTGTGTGCATCAGCTACATGGTGCGGGTTTTAACCTCTTCTTGTGGGGTTTTGTGCACCTACACGCCACAGCTCACAGTCTTAGTAAGATTGCTCTGAAGTGGAAACATGCCTGATCGAGGAAGTGTAACCTGCAGATCAAAGGATCACTATTCGGTTAGTTAGTTCAAGGGGTTATTGTACTTGCTGCAGTGTGTATGAAATGTATATCATATATCCCACAGCTCATATTTTCCTATCTCAGTAAGTTAACTCTGAGAGTTAACTGCAGATGTATGTGAAACCTGCACATCACATGTTAGTCTCGGAAAGGTAGCTAAGTGGGTTAATTGCCTGTAATTCTGTGGTTGTGTGTGCATCTGTAATCTGTTAATGTTGAATGATCCCGCTGCTGAGTGTGTATGTCTGTAACCTTTAGGTTGAAGTTTGCACCCTCATTAAATGTAGTTCAAGAGCTTAATAACCATGTTACATGTGTAACTTGAAAGTCACCCGTTCCCAATTTCTAAGGTAGCTCACATGAAGTGCTTGATGTCGTGTTTTCTGTGGGTTACAGGTTCTGATCTTAACACCCTAGTTCAGGAGTTGATGTGTCTGATTTTGGCGTTTGTTGCCGACAATTACTTACTACCTTGCTGTAACTCAAGGGGGTTAAGCAACAGAGATCTGTGTGACTTGTACGTGAAAAACGGACTTCATACAGGGCAGAGCCAGCTCATTGCATTTATTTACTTCAAAAGCACACTTACACCGAAGCTTCTTGGCGCTAGTAGAATTAAAGCAGCTTCAGTTGAACCGAATGATATAATAAAATAAACCGGTTCTAAGTTGTGGCTCACAGGGCTGAAAAACAATCTTGTCTCTGCAGAACAATGTAAGATGTTTAGTTGGTACGCCCATTTTTGATGGATAATTTTTTTCTGGTGCTCTCTACATTCAAACTCTGAGGGCCAGATTTTACTCCTCTCACCCACAGTGTGCATGTGGGTTGGACTATTTAACATGCATTTAACAGTGTTTACAGGTTGTTGTTTTTTTACCTCATAATCTGACCCTCTGTACTCTTGCTTTTTCCAAGCAGTTGCCCTCAAATAACCATAATCTTGGTTTTATTTAATGTTGAATGGCGCTTTTGGTATTGTAAATAACAATGCCTTTTAATTTTTTTAAAGGCATTGCCATTTTTCAATGTCAATAGCTCAAAATAATGTCATTGCGAGACCTATTGCATTGTAAATGCTTGTTTTATTTGGCAGCTATGCAGATGTGTGGCAATGACACTCCTGCAAACACTGCAGCAGACGTAGACACTCCTCTCGTGGACTGAGTCCTGACTTTCCCATCCAAAGGATGTCCTGACTTTTGGTGACAAAATACTATTGTCGCAGAAACTCATCTAGGAATGAGATACTGCTTCTTGATAAAATGTAACCTTCCCTTGAAGGTCCATAGACTAAGAGGAGCTGATCAGACTTCCTGAAAGTTTCTGTTCGCTCTAGTTCGAACTTTAGGCAACGCTTCACATCCAAAGTATGTAGCGCTCTATCAGCTTCATAAAAAAGATTTGGAAAGTAAGTCTTAAGGACAATTGCTTCATTAAGATGAAAGTCTGTCAGACCTTGTGTATCAAATGAGGGTTTGTTCTTAGTATGTCCCTGTCATCCTTTAATTGTAAATAGGGTTCCTTTATTGTGAAGGCTTGGAATTCACTAACCCATCTAGCCAACGTCAAGGCCAATAACAGAGTCATCTTCCAAGAGAGATATTTGAGATCTCTTTTATGAATAGGCTCAAAATGGACCCCTGAGCAGCTGGGAGAGAACTGTATTCAACTGTCAGTAGAGATGAGGTTACCTTATTGGCAAGAACGTCAACTACAAGTTCTCCTCACCTCGCAACACATACGGACCTTACCTGCCGTCACTACCACCACTCCTTCACCTTGGCCGAGACCCAGAACCCTCCACCCCCCTCCAGCAACAACTCCATCGCAACCCAAACCCTGAGATGCATCCTTCTTAAAGTCCGCTCCCTCCACAAACACGCTGCAGAAATCTGGGACCTCCTCGAAAGCATCGCCTTCCTCACCAAAACCTGGACGAATGCCGCCTCCGGCCCAGACATCGCGATCAAAATCCCTGGAGGATACAAGTTTACCAGAAAGTATTGTCCCAACCACCCCGGAAGAGGCATCGCCATGGCTCACAAGATTAATCTCCGGCTGAGAACCTTTTCCGACAGGCCCACAGACCTGATGGAACACTTCCATTTCAAGATCGATCCAGACCAACCCGATTTCCACCCTCCGAGGCACCCTCATCTACGGACCTCCCAGACGCTGCGCTCCTTTCTCCGACTCCATCACCGACATCATCACGCCGCATGCCATCACCTCCACCGATTTCACGCCACTAGGAGAACTCAACTTCCACCTTGACAATCCCTTGGACCCCAACTCCGCCGCCGTCCTGGACAACCTTCAAACCATCGGTCTCAAGCAGATCGTACCTGAACCAACGCACTCAGCTGTGCACATCCTCGACCCCGTTTTCACAGCTGGGTACTCCGTCACCTTCAGCTACACCTCTGAACTCCCATGGATGGACCACCGCTGTGTTCACTTCACCTTCAAATCCAACATCCCCCGCAGATGCCTGCTTCAGCTCCAACGCAGGAATTGGAACAAGATCTCTGACAGCCAGCTTGCCACCGCCCTCAGCAGCTTTGCTCTCACCACCACAGACGATGACCCCACCACCGCCGCCCACACTCTACACAACTGGATCACCGAATTAGCCAACACCATTGGCCCCTCAAGAAAACATCCAAGCCCCACGCCAAGAAAGTCAGCTGGTTTTCCATTAAACTCCGTGACTCCAGACGCACCTGCAGACAACTCGAAAAACTGTGGAGGAGCTCCAAAACCCTGACTAATCTCGACAACTTCAAAACAGCCACCGCAGCCCACCACAAGCTCATCAGACTCTCCAGGAAGGAAGAAATCCATGACAGAATCACCAACAACGCCCACAACAGCAGGGAACTCTTTGGCCTCATCAAAGAGTTCGCCCAACCCAATAGTGAGTCCACAGACAATACGCCCTCCCAGGACCTCTGCAACAGACTCAGCGCGTTCTTCCATCACAAAATCAAAACCATCTATGACAACTTCGACGTCAACAACCCCCACGAGCAACCCCCCTCACCACACCCAGCAGCACGCAACCGACACTTAACAGCTGGACTGCCCTCAGCATCGAAGACACACTGAGGATAATAAAGACCATCCACTCCGGGGCCCCCACGGACCCAGGCCCCCACCACATCTACCGCAAAGTCGCAGACATCATCACCCCCGAACTTCAACGCATCATCAACTGCTCCTTCGAGACCGCCTCCTTTCCCGACAACTGGAAACATGCCGAGATCAACCCCCTCCTGATAAAACCTTCAGCGGACCCCACCGACCTCAAGAATTTCAGACTGATCTCTCTATTCCCTTATATGGCCTAAGTCATGGAAAAAGTCGTCAACAGCCAACTCGCCGCCTTCATCAAAGAGAACAACATCCTCAAACCCTCCCAATCAGGCTTCTGAAAGAACCGCAGAACTGAAACCACACTCCTCGCAGCAACGGACGACATCCGTGCCCTCCTTGACAGAAGAGAGACAGTGATTCTCATCCTCCTTGACCTCTTCGCGGCCTTCAACACCGTCTCTCACCGCACCCTAGCCCGCAGACTCCACGATGGGGGAATCCAGAACAAGGCCCTCAACTGCATCCCCTCTTTTCTCTCCGGCAGAATGCAACGAGTCAGACTCCCTCCATTCCTCTTAAGGCCGACTCCAACCACCTGTGGAGTCCCACAAGGATCCTCCATCAGCCCGACCCTGTTCAACATCCTCATGGCCCTGCTCGCAGCTATCGTCAGAGCACACGGACTCAACATCACATCATACGCAGACGACTCCCAAATCATCCTCTCCATATCCAACAAACCCAACATCACTAAACGCAAATTTCAAGACAGAATGGAAGCCGTCGCCAGATGGATGAAGAGCAGCGGCCTTCAACTCAACACGGACAAAACTGAGATACTCATCATGGGCCCTGATGCCTTGAACGACACCTGGTGGCCCCCCGCCCTCGGGAAACTCCCCGCCCCCACGGACCAAGCACACAACCTCGGGATCATCCTGGACTCCGAACTCAAAATGAACAGCCAGGTCAACACCATCACCTCCTCCTGCTACCACACCCTCCACCTACTCCACAAGACCTTAAAGTGGATCCCCCCTCCGAACACAGGAAAACGGTCAAACACGTCCTCATCAGCAGCAGACTGGACTATGGCAACGCACTCTACACCGGGATCAACAAAAACCTCACCGCAAACTCCAGAACGTCCAGAACGCTGCCGCCAGACTTGTCCTCAATCTACCATGCCACTGCCACATCAGCCAACACCTACGGACCCTACAGTGGCTCCCTGTCGAGAAGAGAATCACCTTCAAGCTTCTCAGACACAAGGCACTCCACAACGCAGGACCCGCCAACCTGAACCACCACCTAGTGTTCCACGCTCCCCAGCGTGCTCTCTGCTCAGCCCAGCTCTTCCTCTCAACTGTACCTCGGATCAAGAAAAGCAGGAAAGGAGGGCGCTCCTTCTCCCTTCTCGCGGCCAAGGAATGGAACTCCCTCCCTCTCCACCACCGACAAACTGCATCGCTCTCCAAGTTCCTAAAGGACCTCAAAACCTTGCTCTTCGATGGAACTCAGCGATCCTGCAGGACCGGCGGATCCCCCCGCCCCCCTCTCCCTCAGTGCCTTGAGACCCGTTCCAGGTGAGTAGTTCGCACTATACAAACCCCTTGATTGATTGATTGATTGATTGATTGATTGATCGGACAGTGGGCTCTGAACAGGTCTTTCATAAATTATTTTATGAGTCTGGTGGACCAGAGCAACAGTTTTCCTGTGGATCATCTAAAGTGTGAAATTGCCACCAAATGGACCTAAACTGAATTGTGAGAGAGACCTGAATGTACTAGATGTTATAAATATGACAATGCATGCCGTTTCGAAAGCACCATATGCAGAATCTAGGCTACTTTGCTTTATAAGTGATGTTTGTAGCTGCTTCCGTGGCTTTAGTTAAAATAGTCCTGCAATCCTCTGAAATATCTGAATTGTTCGTGTTTAGGGGCCAGGCTCCTAAATTGAAGGAGGTCAGTGTTGGATGGGCGACCCAGCTCTAATTAATTGACAATAGATTTGGTAATATTTGACCGGACTGTGTCTTTCTTTCAACAGGTGAAGTAGCTCTCTGAACCAAAAGCGGCTTGACCAAGCTAGGGCAACCAGAATGATGCAGCATGGTGCTTCTTCATCTTCTTTAACACTGTGGGAATCAGAGAAAGTGGAGGAAATGCATATATGAATAGCCCCATTCAAGCTATTTGGGAACATTTCCCAACTCCTCTTTTTGAGGGTAACTGCTGTATCAATCAATAAATCAGGATTTATAAAGTGCGCTGATCACCCAGTAGGGTATATCCAGGTGCTTGCAGGCCCCAGAGGCTTATTCACACAGCCAGGTCTTGAGGGCCATTCGGAATTCCAGAAGTGAGGTGATGGTCCAGAGGTGCGTGGGGAGGCTGTTCCAGGTGTTTGCTGCTATCTGGGAGGAGGAGCATCCTCCACTTCTGCTTAAGTAGTTGCGGGGAGTATGGACAAGTGAAAGAGAGGTGGAACGTAGTCTTCTCAATTGTTGGTGGAAGTTCTGACGGTGGATAAAGTAGGCGGATGCTTAGTTGTGTAGAGCCTTGTGTGCGTGGGTCAGCAGCTTGATTGGCATCTTTTTTGTACGGGGAGCCAGTGGAGTTTCCTGAGGTAGGGGGTGATGTGGGTTTGTCAGGGAGGGCCAAGGATGAGTCTGGTTGAGGCAATCTGTGTGGTCTGAAGTCTCTGTAGTAGGTGTACATCGATTCCTACATAGAAGGCATTGACTTAGTCCAGTAGGCTAGTGATGAGGGCTTGTGTCATGGTTCGTCTTGTGTGTAGGGGTAGCCACTTGATGATCCTACGTAGCAAACGCAGAGTTAGGAAGCCGGTGGGAAGAGACGGCATTGATCTGTGATTTCATGGTGAGCTTGATGCCAATGATTATTATGAGGTTTCTGGCATGGTTGGAGGGAGAGGGTGCAGGTCCTAGGTCTGATGGCCACCAGGAGTCATTCCATGTGTTGCTGCTCTTGCCAAATATCAGTACTTCCAACTTATCTGTGTTTAGCTGCAGGCAGTTGTTCTTAATCCAGTCAGTGATGTTTGCCATGCATCCGTGGAGGTTGGTTTTAGTGGTGGTGGGGTCGTCGGTGAGTGAGAGGATGAGTTGGGTGTCAACTGCTTAGGAAATTATGTTGACACCGTGGGATCTGACGATGTTGGCCAGCGGGGTCATATACGCGTTGAACAGCGTGGGGCTGAGGGATAAGCCCTGGGGAACATCACAAGTGATCTCCTTAGTTTCAGAGGTGAAAGGTGGGAGGTGGATTCTCTGGGTTCTTCGGTGAGGAAGGAGGTGATCCATCTGAGCACATTCCCTTTGGATGCCGATGTGGTGGAGTCTTTCGATCAGTGTGTGGTGGGATACGGTGTCGAAGGCAGCTAAGAGGCAGAGGAGAATCAAAGCTACTGTTTCTCATCAGTCAAGGAGGGTTCGGATGTTGTCGGTGGCTGCAATCAGGGTGGTTTCGGTGCTGTGATTGCTCTGGAAGTCGGATTGGGAGGACTCGAATAGCTGGTTCTGCTCCAGGTGAGTCATGAGTTGATTGTTGATGATCTTTTACGGTACCCTCACAGATAATGGGAGTAGGAAGATTGGCCGGTAGTTTTTGAGTTCGCTCGGGGTCGGCGGAGGGTTTTTTGAGTAGTGGTCTGACTTTGGCATGTTTCCAGGCATCGGGAAATGTTACAGTAGTGATAGAAGTGTTGAGTAGGGTTGCGAGTTTCTGGACGATTCTTTGGTTTCGAAGACTGAAGATTAAGTGCGGGCATGGGTCTGTGGGAGCTCCAGAGTATCTGGTTTTCATGGTGGAGGTGGTGTCCTGGGTGGAGAGGATGTTTCAGATGGTCGGTGTGTCATTTGTGTCAGTACAAAAACGTACACTTGTGATTGTTGTAAACAAATCAAGTTCTAGCTGTGCAAGAATCTGAAAAACGACATTGAGCTGACTCTGCTCTAACTCCATTTGTGGCAGTCCCCGATTATTTTGCTCAAATAATCTTCTCACTGATTGTTCACTCAGGAAACATGTTCCACTTTCAACGTTATCAGGTGGTGCAGTACCCATTTCTATAACTTATGGGCTCTATTTATTACACTTTTCTTGTTTAATAAAATATTGTCCCTTGGGTTGCCCTAAACAAATGTTTCCAATCCACCTATTGTGTGGGCATTGCAGCCGCTGATGTCAAATACTATTATTTAGTCGCCTATCTCCTGATTCTAAAAGACTGAAGGTATGAATGAAATGAATGACTGGTGGTATGATACGCAGGGTTACTGTCAAGCTCTTACCTATGGTTCTGCAGGAACGACATGCAAGACGAAAGTACCCAACTTCCCCTATTCACTGACCGTGCCCAACAAAGTCAAAGCAGCAATGGTAAGTCAGGGGAAGAGGGGAAAAAATAAGGGAAAAGAAAATAATTGTCCCACAATGTCTCTTTGTCAAACATAGGGCCAGGCAATCGGGAAAGGTTCCTAAATGTGACAAGACAAACAGGGCACATGAGTATATGATAAGACAAATGAAATACAATAATGTTTTAACAGTGTGCTCTATATCTCTCTTCCATACCCGAGTGATTCCCCTCTTCCTTTGAGTAGTAACTAAAGTTTTTGAGTTGGATCAATAATTCTTGTCTACAGAAAAAGAGAAAACACCAATGAAAATAATGCCCAGACAGGTCATAATAAAATAAATGCAAAAAATAGAATAGTACCCACCTAAGTAAGACTGGGAGTGACCCTCTGCATTCAGAAAAACAAATGATACCTTAGCGACTTGCTATTTTGGGATGTTAAACCCTGTTTTTCCTTGACTTCAGGAAGAGTTGTCAGAGTATTCTTTGTTACTATTTACAGGCACATCAGTTATGAGCAAAACAAGGAAAGACAGTTTTCCAGGGACGAAGGACCAACACTCAGTTAAGTGTTCTGTGTATATGCATTCTACAAATACCTGTTAACAGGTGCAGAACGCACTGTTATCACACATATGGGATCACTGGTTGTTGTTCTGTGATTCTTTTCCTGCAGGCCTTCAGAATCCATGGGACCGGAGTGAGGACTAAAGTGTGGAGCGGAATGGGGACCGGAGTGAGCAAAGCAGAAGCCGTGTCGGGATCAAGATGTAGAACTGTGATCATGATTCAGGAGTCTGCAGAGAAAAAACCGTGAGGAAGACGGAGGTGAAAGGCTGAGATGCAGCAAGGGACCAGAAGCGTGCTAGTAAGTAACCCGGAAGCAGAGTTCTGAGAAATCCCCAAACACTAGAGCACGAAGCATTCAAGTACGGGAGTAGAGGAGCTTAAAACTCCTCTACCGTTGTGGAAATTTAGCTTGCAAACTGAACATTATCTGCGCCATCTTGTCTCTCCCCAGCGCGACACACAGGAAAGCGCACGGCAGCCATTTTAGGCACCCTGGTCTCTCCCTGCTCATTGCCGATCGCCAGCGTGTCCCCCTGGCGCTGCAAGCATCCCCCGCGCGCCGGCCACCCCCGCTCTCTCGTACACGGGCCATAAACCCTCTCCTTCTGCGCGACCCTGCCATGGAACCGCATCCCACGCCTGACCGACGTCCCATACATGGTCATGCATCTCTTTGATAACCCCCTTCCTCTGCGCCCCATTGTCCGAACCGATCCCAGGCCATCACCTAGCCCTGCAGATGCAGTTTATTGTCCCTACTGTAAGGGAAACGCCCCACATCAAAGGGATTACAGTAGATCAAGGCCCCCCCACCCCCTGAGACCCGACCGGTCACACACACCCCCGGGAATTGGCGGAATATCCTGCTGTGTGATAGCCATCTCCTACTGAGGGTGGGGTGGGGACTCCCACTGAAGATATGTGTGGGAACAAGCTCGAAGTGGGGATTCCGAGGAAGTTCTTTGTTGTATCAAGACAATCTCAAGAATGTGCCATGTGTGATAAACCTGCAATAAAGTCATAAACCTGTGTATAAGAGGCCAGGCCTCAGAGATGCAGTTAGAGCACCTCGTGACGATACCTTGCTGTCTGATCTGATGTGTTCTGCTCCGACGGAATAAAACTTTGTTTCCTGCCTTCCAGTCTCCGGCGCCTGCCTCTTTATTGGTTGAACATCGAATGGTATAAGAGGCGATTACCGCCGGGCAATACTTGAAAGGTTATCGACTGAAACTGCCGCTACCGTTTAACAATTGGTGTCCCAAGCGTGGGGCCCATCAGCGACACGTGGATCCAGTGGGAGAGGTCCCGACGACAGAGTGAACGACTGCAACGATCGGGAGAGCTCCTGCCCGATAGACCCTCGTCTGGCAGCCGATCATCCGAACTTCACTGGTTCCGAGCAGACCTCTCTCGAGTGATCTACGGTCCTGACTGGGAACCATCAGGAGTGCCGCGGCAAATACGGAGAGTAGAGGACGATCGGGCGCTGGAGGCGGAAGACGAGAAACTGTCCACGCGGTCCGAGCAAGGTCGTGAAACACGACAAATTGCGAAATAATTGATTGATTGACTGAAATACTAGTATTGCTCATTGATTGTTCTCTTTGAGATATTCGCTGTCTACAAACGGGGAGGAGTAGAAATACTCTCTCTCTCTCCCTTTGCAGATAGTGAAGGGTAGGTAACGCAGACTTTTGTCCCCGTTGTAACCCGTCGTGCCTATCTTTATCTCCCCACTGATTGATTGTCCGAACATTGATTGTTTTGAAGAATAGTGCTCTTTGAGATATTCTCTGTTTGCAAATAACGTAGAATAGAAATATTCTGTCTAGTCTTTGCAAATAGTGAAGGGTAGGTAACACAGACTTTTGTCCCCGTTGTAACCCGTCGTGCCTATCTTTATCTCTCCATTGATTGATTGATTGTCCGAACACTAGTTGTTCGATATTGGTTCTTTGGAGGTATTCTCTGCTTACAAATAACGAGGAATAGAGATATTCTGTCTAGTCTTTGCAAGCAGTGAAAAGATAGGTAGTGCTGACTTTTGTCCCCGTTGAAACCCGTCATGCCTATCTTCTCCCCACTGATTGGTAGTTGGTTCTGCCCGGACCGCTTATTAGAGGTGGACCATCCGGCTCCACTGGAAGGCACCCCTAATAAGGACATGTTCACTAAATATGGACTAGTCGCCGTAGCTTATAGCAAGCTATGGCATAAATATACAAGGAAGGACCCCGAGAGTCAGTGGCCACTGATGGGATCCTTCGACGACCATAAGATAGAAATGCTAGAAATAGCTCTGCGTAGCAATAAGACGACGCCTACTATGCTTGACAGTATCGGCATGTGGCGCAAAGAAGCAACACAACGGAAAAAGAGGGAAGAGGTAAAAGCAGAAAAGGAATTACGAAAGGCAGCTCACCTTGCCGCTAGAAAGTTAGAAGAAGAAATAAAGGAGAGAAGGGAAACTAAACTAAGACAGGAGCCCGAAACATCAGGCCAGTACGCTGTTAGGACCCCCTCCATGCTCTACCCTGAGTTGTCCTCTAAGCAACGGACGAATGATGAATTACTATTGGGTCCCCCGATCATTTACATGCCCCCTCCATACGCACCCTCCCAATCGGTAGTGCAACACCCACAACCCCCAAACACGAGCGAAAGCAGTACAGGGGCCTCGGTCCTCACGGCCTCCGCGCCGGTTGAGCCTCTTGTACTGAACACAACGTCGGCAATAACGTTGGATGACCCTGAGATGAGAAAGAAAGATTCCACCAGAATGAATCGACTAACAAGGGATGAACGAGCAGGAATCGACAAGATAGTAGGGACACTGGTGGAGCGAAAGGAAAGTGAGGAGTATATAACAGACGTGTATAACTCATATGCCGACAGCCGCAGACGACACTTTGTCGTACGACTTTGTTATCACGCCCTGAATACATATGAGGATAGGTACCACGATAAAGGTCCCGAAGGCTTAGCGGCCCTATATAGGAAGGTAGACATTGGGGAAGAAGGAGAGGGCGATGTGACGAACCTCTTCACTCGTACACTCGACGTCTATCGACACCTTAAAGAACACAGACAGACCACCAAAGCAGAAACCCCCATAGCGACTAAGCCCCAGGAAGGAAGGACTGATACCATGATGCCCATCAAAGAGGCCGCCCCCTACTGGGTCCCCCCACGAGGTCAGGGAACACATGACGACATCAACCACCAAGATGCGAAGGGAAGGGTTGTATATAATTGGGTCTACCAGCCATGGGACCGACAAGACATTTTGACCTTTAGAAAAACCCTACCCGACTTAAGAAAGAACCCGACTGCCTTCTACACCGAACTAGGTACAGCCTTAGGTTCAACAATAATGACCTTAGCAGATATCGACTTGTTCTTCGGGTTATGTCTGCCGGCTGATGTGTGGAAGCAAATCCGGAAAGTTGACCACGCTGAGCCGTTCGGATATACCTGGGTACAACTCGATACCATAGATAAACAGCGAGAACCGGGACAGAAACCCCCGAAAGCCATATTGGAGCTCCCAGACAAGATTGTACAGAAATTGAAGACTCTAATCCCAGAAAGAAAGGTAGACTGGTCGATAGTGACGGCTTGTCGCCAGAAACCCCAGGAGGATGTGTCTGAATACTTCTCTCGATTCGAGACAGTGTTTTCCGATTATAGTGGCCAGGACATGACCACTGCAACCGGACATCACCTCTTTGTCCAGAATTATGTGAAGGGTCTGTCACAAGAAGTCTCCCAGAAGCTACAGACCAGCGAGAGTAGTTGGGCAGCCTCCAAACCCGCAGCAATCCTCCAGATGGCCCAATACTACGAAAACCAAAAGAATGAGAACGATAGGGCGTCAGAGAGGAAGAAAAAGGAACTGAAGGAGAGGGTAATGATAGCACAGTTGCAAGGGGTGACCATAGGAAGGGAACCCCCGAAAGGGAATTACCAACCAACCGCCCCTAGAAAGCTACCCCCTAAAGACCATACCCCTGCACCCTACAACGGACGGAGAGACTTAGATGGGAACCAATGTGCGTTCTGTAGAGGGTTCGGACACTGGAAATCCCAGTGCCCGGTCCTTCTGGAATTGAACAAAAATAGGGACCCCAGAGACACAGCATATGACACCAGAAATAGAGGACAGGGACAAGGGTACACGAACGACGCCATCAACGACAGGCCAGGCAGACCAAACACCTTTGATCGCCCCCGACAAAACCAGTGTCAGCAGTCCGACTACGAAAGCACCCATGACTTCGCATAGGACCGCCAGGGGCAAGGGAGGGATCCAGTCGAACTCCGTGTTGACCAGCAAGGTCCTTACGTCACTGCTAAGGTCTTGGGCACCAAGTCTCCATTCCTGGTAGATACTGGGGCGACACGTAGTGCGTTATCTAAACGACTGATTCCTAGGGCACCCTTGTCTGGCTCACATGTAACCTCAATAGGCTTCGATGGAACGCCCTCCACTAACCCCTTATCAGCACCAATCTCCTTTGACTTAGAAGATAACGCCACTGACATGACCTTTCTACTCTCCTCCAACACCCCCGATGCTATTATGGGACTTGATTTGCTAAAACATTTTCGAGCTACCATCAGATGCTCCCCAGACGGAGTTTGAGTCATCCTGCACGATAACCCAGATCTGTTCAGACCTTGTCACACACGGCGTATGCTCTCTATAACCGATGCTGACCTGTCCCTACTCGACACGGTACCTTCACATCTATGGGCTAAAACCGACTCAGATGTAGGGCGCATGGTGATCGACCCAGTACACATAACCGTCCGACCGGACGCAGTGCTCCCAAAGCTTCCACAGTATCGGATATCGCCCGAAGGCGAGAAGGCATTGGTGGAAATCATCGAGTCCCTAGTCGATGCAGGAGTGGTAGAAGAAGTAGTCAGTAATGTTTGCAACAGCCCTATCCTACCCATTGTAAAAAAGCAAGGCGAGGGAGATGAGAAAGCATACCGCTTTATTGTTGACTTACGAGAAGTTAACAAAGTAGTCATACCTCAGTACCCCGTGGTCTCAGACATCACCACCATCCTCACCCTGATTCCGTCCACTGCCACCACTTTTACCGTTATTGATCTCAAGAACGCATTCTTTTCCATCCCCATCCACCCAGACAGCCGCTACCTGTTCGGCTTCACTTTAAAAGCCCGTTCGTACAGATTCTGTAGGGCACCCCAAGGCTACACTGAGAGTCCCAGCATTTATAGCCAAGCCCTCAAGAGACAACTAGATGCAGTCCAACTACCCGATGGAGTGGTGTTAATACAGTACGTCGATGACATTCTTCTGGCGGCCGACACCACTCCACTTGCCGTCACAGCCACCATTCACCTCCTCCACTTCCTCGCGGAAAACGGTCACAAGGTCTCCAGGAAGAAGTTGCAATTCTGCCAACCCCAAGTGACATATCTAGGCCACCTACTATCCAAAGACGGGAGGAAACTTACCCCTGACTGAATTCAGACCATCCTAGAAACCCCTGTTCCCAAAACTCAGAAGCAAGTGCGGTCTCTAGTAGGCCTCACCTCCTTTTGTCGACAATGGTTGCCAAACTTCAGTCTTATTGTAAAACCTCTGCTTTCCCTGCTGGCTAAAGATGTCCCCTTCCCCCTCCCCTGGACACCCGAATGCCAATCCTCCTTCAAAGAATTACGAGACGCCCTCTGCTCGGCCCCAGTCCTAGGAACCCCAGACTACACTAAACCTTTCTCCCTCTACACCCACGAAAGGGAGGGATGTGCGTTGTCTGTCCTAACCCAGTCCATAGGCCCTAAACAACGCCCTTGTGCCTACTTCTCTGCCACTCTTGACCCTGTAGCCAGAGCTTTGCCCGCCTGCCTTCGAGCAGTAGCCGCCGCTGCTGTCTCTATCCAGCAAAGTGAGGGGATCGTGCTCTCGAACCCCCTCACAGTATTGGTACCCCATGCGGTTGACACCCTCCTGAACCAAACCAAGACCCAACACCTGACTAGCGCACGACTGACTGGTTACGAACTAACTCTGCTTGCACCCCACATCACATTGAAACGATGCACCACTCTGAATCCAGCTACTCTACTACCTCTCCCTGACGCTGACCCCAATGCGTCCCCTATACATGACTGCGTGACCCTCACCGACGAACAGACCAAGAGTAGGGTTGACCTCCGGCATACTGCCTTCCCGGACCCTGACGGAGAACTGTGGGTGGATGGCTCATGTATCAAGCTCCCCGATGGCACCACCTCAGCTGCCTATGCAGTCACCACAGCCCGAACAGTTGTTGAGACAGCCTGCATCACACAGCGATCCGCACAGGCGGCGGAACTAATTGCTCTCACACGAGCATGCATCCTGGCAGCAGGGACAACCGCAAACATTTACACAGACAGTCAGTACGCCTTCGGGGTAGTTCACCACTTTGGGCTCTTATGGAAAGAGAGGGGATTCTTGACTTCCCATGGCACACCCATCCTGCATGGAGATCTAGTCTCTGCCCTGACCGAAGCAGTCCTCCTCCCCACACGACTGGCTGTGATCAAATGCCAGGCACACAAGAAGGTGACAGACATTATAGGACAGGGAAATGCACTAGCTGACATTACTGCCCGAACCACAGCCGAGAATAGGTCCACGACCCATATGTACGTGACCAGGTCACAAACTGAGAAATGGAAGGATGCTAGGGAAACGATTAGGGATATCCAACTAGCCAGCACACCACACGAATTAACTGAATGGGCCCGGGTGGGATTGAAGGACGATGACGGTTGCTGGCGAACTAAAGACTCGAACAAATGGTTGCTACCCGACTCATACTTGATCCCCATGCTGACCATGGCACACTCCCCCGCACACATAGGGTCTGCCCCCATGATCGAACTCATCTCCAAAGTCTGGCACAACGACAAAATCCCAGACTCAGCCAAACGTCTGGTCCAACAATGCCTGGTATGCCTCCAACACAACCCTGGGAAAGGAACTGCTGTACCCCGGGGAGGGTTTCTGGTTCCCAATCACCCCTTTGAAGTCCTACAAATGGACTATGTCCAGTTAGAAAGGTGCCAAGGTTTTAAGTACGTACTTGTCGTTGTGTGTGCCTTCAGCAAGTGGGTGGAGGCCTACCCAACCCACGACAACACCGCTATGACTACCGCAAAAGTACTACTGAAAGAATTCTTCCCCCGATACGGCCTTTGTCGAATTTTGTGGAGCGATAATGGCCCCCACTTTGTAGCCGAGGTTATCCAACTCATCTTAAAGGGGCTGGGTGTAAAACAGAAATTCCACGCGGTCTTCCATCCCCAATCTGCAGGCTAGGTTGAGCGACATAATGCCACATTGAAGCTTAAGATAGCAAAAATAGTTGCCACCACAGGACTGAAATGGCCAGACGCTCTCCCGCTAGCATTGCTATCAATGCGTTCCACCCCCACTAAACACCACTTAACCCCCTACGAGGTCGTTTTCGGGCGGCCCATGAACCTTTGGACTGCACCAAAGCCAACATCCATCCACGACGTCCCGGACGTCCTCATGTCTGACTATTTGTATAACCTAACTAAAACGTTGTCTGTTATCCATCAGCAGGTGCTGCAAGCCATTCCCGATGTTTCCAGGGGCCCCGGGCACGACATCCAACCCGGCGACTTTGTCTTAGTGCGTAACTTCCAGCGCACCAAGAGTCTGGAGCCCCGGTGGACGGGCCCCCTGCAAGTCCTGATCACCACCCGAACAGCTCTTCGAGTGGAGGGGAAACGCAATTGGCTGCATGCACACCACTGCAAGAAGGTATCACAGACCCTGACGACCACGGACAACATCACCGCCCAAGAAGAACTTCTGGACAAAGACCGACCATCCCTGAGCCGCCGCCCAGATACGGAGACACTTGAGCTAGTGAAATATCCCGATCCCACCGTGCCATCCAAGGAAGGGTATAACTTGCGACGAAAGGAGAGAACTTCGGCTAAGCAGACCACAAACTAAGTGGAAATCTCAGAGCGGTAGCCTAGTCACCTCAAAGGCCACCAGGAGAGAAACTAAACAAAGTCTGTGGTTCTGCCCGCTACCGAGTCTCTTGAAGGTGATGGAAGCGCCCGACATGAAGATGATGGAAGCAACCGGACGTCCGAAGATCCACTACAAAATCCCAAAGACTGACAGAATGCACAGCTCAAAGACTATTGCACTTTTCATTACCCTTCTCTTTTGCCTTCTCCTCATGGTCACCTTCTGGATCATGGAGGAGAGCACACCCGCCCATAAGACATTGCTGACCACTGTTCAACCTACCACCATGAAAGAACACCATCTGATCTCACTTTCACCCCAACTCCGAGAAAGGCGTAAGGAGTTCTGGAATAACTCTTTTGTGCAGTTGCTCCACCAACACAATCTTGCCGCCAACGCCACTAATTGCTGGATCTGTGGATTGCTACCACATGCCACTGGACACTCTATCCCTTTCATCCCTTCACCTTTTTCTGTCCATGGTTCCTGCCTCGCCTGGCTAATCCTCCTGCAGGAAAGCTACAGGGACAATGCCACTTCCGGCAAAACTGTGTCGCACTTCTACCATGGGTTCTGGCTGAACAAAACTGGAAAAACTTCTGCCCCCTTCTGCCCTCTGAGATCAAACACTTCCTTTCACATGAACATCCCTGCCAAAGAACGAGTTGAAATGCAAGTGTTCAACAACCCAGCCAGACCCACCTTCTCTTACCTCCGGAAACGAACGGCCGCCACCCTGACAGTGGCCCTATCCGTCATCAACATCACTGGATTTGTGTGCCTCGAAGGCCTGGGGGCGCAGCTGGTGGGCCACAGCTCCTGCCTCATCACCCGAACATTGGACTCAGTTGATCCACCCTCCTTTGTTGCCTCCCCGAATATGTACTTCATCTGTGGTACTAAGGCCTACACCTGGCTCCCGAAAGGTTGGGGAGGCACCTGCTACATCGCTTTTGTCCTTCCTCCGACATATGTGGCTCCAGCAAACCATCACCGACAGAAACGTGCCAAAGACCTTGTACAAGCCGACTCCGCCGGGGCACAGTTCCTGGATGCAGTAAAGGGACTTGTTCCACTCTGGGGTCCAATGGCAAACAGCCGTGCCATCCGCCACTTAACTCAGGCAGTCGAGACGGCGATGAACATTACGGCTGGCATCCTCGCCAACAACACCCCCGAGCTTCAGGCCGTCCGCCTGGTGGCTCTTCAGAACCGCCTCGTTCTAGATGTGGTTCTGGCTGATCGTGGAGGAGCATGCCGCATCATTGGGTCCAGCTGTTGTACCTACGTACCGGATAACTCACCCTCAGTCTACAAAGCAATTGAACACCTCCACAGACTTTCCGCAGAGGTTCATCAGGAGCAAGAAGGATGGTCCCTTGGGAGTTGGTTTTGGGACACTATTAAAAGTTGGGGATGGAGGCTGTTTTCATTTATCCTAATACCGATTGTGATACTATGTGGATGTTGCTTGGGGATTCAGTGTCTGCCACCTTTATGTTCGCTTTTTATGAACTGCATCTGCCCTAAGACTTTGAACTTTGAAGCGGAACGAATGAAAGCTCTGTATGAGGTGGAAGTTCGTAGTATTATGGGGATAGATCCGAACTAGACAAGCTGGCGAGATATGTTAAAAGGGAGGACTGTGGAAATTTAGTTTGCAAACTGAACATTATCTGCGCCATCTTGTCTCTCCCCAGCGCGACACACAGGAAAGCGCACGGCAGCCATTTTAGGCACCCTGGTCTCTCCCTGCTCATTGCCGATCGCCAGCGCGTCCCCCTGGCGCTGCAAGCATCCCCCGCGCGCCGGCCACCCCCGCTCTCTCGTACACGGGCCATAAACCCTCTCCTTCTGCACGACCCTGCCATGGAACCGCATCCCACGCCTGACCGACGTCCCATACATGGTCATGCATCTCTTTGATAACCCCCTTCCTCTGCGCCCCATTGTCCGAACCGATCCCAGGCCATCACCTAGCCCTGCGGATGCAGTTTATTGTCCCTACTGTAAGGGAAACGCCCCACATCAAAGGGATTACAGTAGATCAAGGCCCCCCCACCCCCTGAGACCCGACCGGTCACACACACCCCCGGGAATTGGCGGAATATCCTGCTGTGTGATAGCCATCTCCTACTGTGGGTGGGGTGGGGACTCCCACTGAAGATATGTGTGGGAACGAGCTCGAAGTGGGGATTCCGAGGAAGTTCTTTCTTGTATCAAGACAATCTCAAGAATGTGCCATGTGTGATAAACCTGCAATAAAGTCATAAACCTGTGTATAAGAGGCCAGGCCTCAGAGATGCAGTTAGAGCACCTCGTGACAATACCTTGCTGTCTGATCTGATGTGTTCTGCTCCGACGGAATAAAACTTTGTTTCCTGCCTTCCAGTCTCCGGCGCCTGCCTCTTTATTGGTTTAACATCGAATGGTATAAGAGGCGATTACCGCCGGGCAATACTTGAAAGGTTATCGACTGAAACTGCCGCTACCGTTTAACACCGTAGCGCACGCACTAAATGTAGCGGGACCGGCGGGCTGGCAGGCATGACAGTTACCCAGCATATGTGCTAAACAAATGGGAACACCAGACTGATGACTTACCTATACAGCCCAGGCCGACATGCTAACCTTCCTCCTGTAACGTCAATTGTCCTTGAATTTCAACAAATGAAATGGTGGGGCAGGTGAACAGAACAGACACCACTATGGTATAGGAACTTGCTTCCACACATGGCCACATTGTTGGGAGTCCAGGAATGGGATGTCCTAAAGGTCTCCACCCTAGAGAAAGTAATGCAGGGCACAGTTCCTAAAGCTTTCCAGGACTTCCAGAAGAAATTCCAACCACATCGTATCCAATTTTATAGGTATCCCCAGCTCTGCCATGCCCTGACCCACTACATGAACACACTATTGGACCTCCCCGAATTTAGGGCCACAAGTACAAAGAATTCTGTTTGCGACTTCCTAATTGCGAATCTTTGCGATTTGCAATTAGAAGTCGCAAACAGCGATGTACTAATGTGTCTCCGACACATTTAGCGATTCCCAGTGGTTTGCAAATGGACCTACCTCATCAATATTCATGATGTAGGTCAAAGTGTGCTACCCATTGGAATTTCTAAAAACATAGAGATACGTTTCAAAAAGAAAAGTGAAACGTTTCAGTTTCATTTTTTAAGAGCAGGCAGTAGTACATGGTCTTAAAAAACGTTTTTGCAACCATTCACAGGGGACCCCTTCTCCTTTGCGACTGGGTTACCACCTACTTGAAGTAGGAGGTAAAATGCAAATGTTTTACGACCGCATTTCAGTCTCATACATAGAAATGCAAGTCACTATTTGGGAGGGGCGCCCTTGACACGCCCCTTCCTCATAGGGTACTGAATCACAAAATAGCGTTCTGTACATCCAAAAAGTTTTTTTGCAGTTGCAAAAGGCCAATTCTGCGAATCGGGCCGTTTGCGACAACAATAAAGCTACATACATGTGGCCCCTAATCGCTTAGAGCATAAAGTCATAAAAAATTTCCAGACGCTCATATCTAACCAATCTTACAGCTTTGGCATCCTACACACAGACTGAGAGGCCAATGTGGGTGAGTTGGAAAACGAGGACCAGACGGAGATTTTGGGTTCCCCGTGAGCAGCGTCTGATCCAATTTAAGAACATACACAGGATAATCTTCCACGTCATTGGCTCTGGCAGATGAGAGTGATTATCTCCCCGGCCTGTCTCCTCTGTGCTGAGGAAGAGGGTACTTTCCTCCATACTGTATGGGGATGTCCAGCACTAGACAATTTTTGGCGGAGATTGATCACTTGTCTGGGTAAAGTCCTCTCCTAGCAAATCCCACAGAATCTACTGCAGCCCTTCTCCACCTTATGGAAGAAGTGGGTGGGAATAGACATAAATTCGCCTTACTTACTTTTTGACTGACACTGCCCAAACGAGATATAGTCAGAGACAGTAAGGCGGTGGCCCCCGTCACTGATGGTATAGAAAATGGGGATGGACTACTACATGGGGCTAGAGATAGCAGTATATAAGGCAAGGGACTGCCCTAAAAAAAAAGAAAATATGGAGGAGGGGTGGAGTACAGGGAAATAGAACTGGCACCAGTTCTTCAGATACGTCAACTTATGGATGAAGAAGTAAGGACATTCAGGGGAGGAGGAGGGATCATGTAGGGATGGGCATGCTAACTCCATTCTATGCTACAGCAGGCCTAGCTTTGCTCTTTTATATGTTACTGGTGTGGGAACGGGATGGAGAGCAGATTGGGCGGGACTGTCTTTTCTTTTGTCTTTTCTCCCTTTCTTTACTTTTTTCTTATTTAATCTCTGTATAGTTTCATGTTCAACTTTTTGGTCATATGGGCCATTTTGGAACTATCATATGCAAACTAATTAAATGTGTTCTAAAAAAACATATATTGTTGTCATGTTGTCTGTAGGCACATGTACTGATAAACCCTTTATCCTTGGTAGAAAGAACTGTGGAACTGAGGCGACTGCTCTACGTTCCCAGTATCTAAGCTCGGATTAGTTAGGCTATGAACTATTCTAGGAGTATGCCTAGAGACAATGCTAACAAAAGCAGCCGTTGTCTGAGAAGGTACTGACTGAGTACTTGCCTCTTGAAACCTCTGACATTATTCTACTGACATTTGTCGCATATCTCTAACCAAAGATGATGGTACCTGTATAACTTGTTCTTGGTATTATTCATCGTGTGTCATACTCATAATGCGCTGCAAAAACCTCTTCTGATCGTGGATTTTCATGATGTTCTTGAAAAGAGTAGTCTCCCTCCAAGTATGTGTTTTCCTCCTCAACAAGATCTTGACATTTTACCTGGATCATTGTAGGACTTTATATGCAGACCCACTGGGGCAACAAACAGTCAGTGCTGTTGGGGAGACTAGATTCTATAAATGAATTGTGCTTTGACTATATTACAGGTCCATAAGGGCCATCATAATTTGATTTCACTACATCCAGTAGGTGTGCAGGTGGCAAAGGAGAAACTTTAATGGGGGAGGAGTGCTCAGTCACAACAAAAACTGGTATGCTCTTCTCTGTAATTTGCATTGCTTCCTTTGCTCTTGTCGACGTTGTCGCCAATGGAGCCTTCAATGGGTCCGCTGACAGTTGCTTGTGGTGTTTGCAAAAAGTTGATGGTTCCATCATTGAAATTCCTGATTCCAGTGTCATTGATGAAGATTTCATTGATGTCAATTTTCTCACTTTCACCACTGCTGCAGCCATCTATGGTGTTGATGTTGACACCGTCATCAAAGTCACTGATGTGGACACTATTGTCATCTTTGTGATAACAGTTGACAATTACATCATTGGGGAAGCCCTGCTGCGGTTTTGCCTGCCCTCCGTTGTTCACCCCTTGCTGGGGCCAGGACCAAGAAGAGACAAGGAGTCCGGGACCGAGGAGTGCAGGACTACACACCCCAGCATCCCCTGCGGCAACCTACGCCCAGCCGCCAAGGTTCCCTTGGCGCCAGGAGGCACCTACTTAATCCCGCAGGGGTGCCCACAGCGTCGTAAGCCCTGCTGCAGTTTTGCCTGCCCTCCGTTATTCGCCCCTTGCTGGGGCCAGGACCAGGAAGAGACAAGGAGCCCGGGACCGGGGAGTGCAGAACTACACTCCCCAGCATCGCCTGCAGCAAACTGCGCCAAGCCGCCAATGTTCCCTTCGCGCCGGTAGGCGCCTACTTAATCCCGCAGGGGCTCCAGCAGTGCGGGAAGCCCTGCTGCAGTTTTGCCTGCCCTCCGTTGTTCACCCCATGGTGGGGCCAGGACCAGGAAGAGACAAGAAGTCCGGGACCGGGGAGTGCAGGACTACACTCCCCAGCATCACTTGCGGCAACCTGCGCCCAGCCACCAACGTTGCCTTTGTGCCAGAAGGCACCTACTTAATCCCGCAGGGGCTCCCGCGGCACGGGACGCGCGCGGGTGTGCCCGTCTGCGCCCGTCAGCAGCCGAAAGAGGCCGGGCTGGGCCACCCCTCTTGGCCTCTCTAGTCAACGTGCCAGTACAACTTCAAGTAAAGAGGCGTGAGGGTTTACTAAAGTAATAATATCTCCTATTTGCCTTTAAACTCTGAGTTGTGCTTGGACCCAAGTATTTTTCTGTCATGGGGAGGAAGAAAGCCACGCCTGCTGGGAAAAGCACAAATGCTAATCTAGATGGATTTTTACAGAAGGCTGAGGGGGCTATCAATAAGGAAATTGAACTGGCCGAGCGTAGACTCTCGTTAGCCCCTCGTTAGCCCCTTCACTCCCCCATCCAATGCTTTGAATATTCAACCTGTCCAGTCTGCCACTTCCCCTACCTTGGAGATTCCCATTACTATAACATCTGTCATGCCTCCGGTCCCTTTGGCACAGCCCCCATTCCCTCTTTCACCAGGAGGAGCGCCAAAGGGTGCGGAAGTTGCAATATGTACATCTACGTGTGACCAGAGTATAACCGGGGAAAAAGGATGCGTATCGACCCATTTGGAACTGACCAACGTCTAATGGGCCATTTGCCAAAGGTCAAGAGAACAAGGCAAAACCCCCCTGGAACAGCGGGGAAATCTTGTGGGGGAGGTGGGTTCACAAAGTCTCAGACTGAAATGGACATGGTAGTAGCCAGAATTGGCAAAATAATGTTGGACTCTTTAGAGCCTATTTTGTCTCGCCTGTGTCGTATTGAGGAGCAGCTTGGTCAATTATTGTTGATTCTAGGAACTCCAGGTATCGCACTCGCGCAAAGTAAGCAAAGCAAGCAAAGTGGAAAGTGTGACCTGGCAAATGGCATTGGTGAGAGAGGAGATACCGTTCCCCTTAGTGCTGCTGACGGTGGAAGGGCCCTAATAAATGGTCTCATAGTTACATGTATTGTGATCAAACCACCAGATTTTGCCCAGGATAGGGTTAACAGCGTGGACCACCTAAGAATGCTGGTAGCGTTGGCACCCATCATGGTGGGAACCTTAATGGTGAGCGAGAGGTCATTAACTCTTCACCACCTGAAAGGCATAGCGGGGTGAGCATATTGGAAGGGAAAAGGCCCAACACTGGTTCTGTGCCTGGTCTGCCAAGCAGGCAGGGTGATAACACCATTTTAAACTTACCCCCGGGATGTACACATTATACGATGGTCCTGACAGGGGTCCCTTATCTACTACCAGGACATCATGAAAGTTGCCAGAGCCTTATCAGTAAAGCTGTCAATTGATGTACTAGCAAAATCCAGGCTCAAATAAATTAGCATAAACATATTATCATGGCAAGGCGGGTGAGTTGGCTGGGAAAAACAACTAAAAATAAAGAAGGTGTGTTGGACTTGGCCCTTTTCCCAGAAATTTTTCGCTTTTCTGTGGAACCACATGTGTAAATGCAAAGATTGAATGTGTGCAGACTGAGTTTCCCCATTTTAAAAATGTAACTTAAAATGGATGCCAAAGCTGTGTGGTTGCGCCGTTTGACTGAGCTGGGTTGAGAGTCTAGGCGTTATTTCCCAGCAACCCCAGCTTTTGGAGGGAAGCTTGGCACCCAGGGTGCTCTACCCCTCCCCCTAGGCCAGTTAGAGCCAGTTTCCCCAGACGCTTCTAGAAGCTTCTGGCACTGTCTGGAAGGTGGGGTGAGGGGCGTGAAAAGGGCGGAGCTGGGTTGCCATGCAGTCAGTCAGAGGGTGGACCAGGGAGAGAGGGGACCTGCTGCCAGGGGTTACCGCCACATGGGCCTGTGTGCTGTCCACAGGGCGAGGGAAAGCTATAGTTGGGGCAACGCAAACCTGGAGAAGCCCCCGCAGGAGTTTTAGGCGGTAGGATTAGTCAGGGACCTATGCCTCTGAAAGTGACAGGGCTTAGGTGCTGCCTTTCAAGTGAGTGAGGGATCCTGAACTACCCACTGATCTGGCCCGGCGAGAGGAGAATCCAGGGACGACAGGCAGAGACTAATTAGTCCGCCTGCAGCCACCAACGCAACATCCCCCCCTCAAGAAACCCTCAACCAAGGGGCAGGAACCAGAGAGCGCTATTCACAAGCCGCCTGCAAAGAGAAAGCGCTATTCACAAGCTGCTTGCAGGGAGAGAGCGCTATATTCAAGCTGCCCGAGGAAGGAGAGCGCTATTCACCAGCTGCCCCTGGAAGGAGAGCGCTATTCACAAGCTGCCCCTGGAAGGCGAGCGCTAGATTTGGTGAGCGCTATCTTGGAAGTGACTGTGTTGGATGGTGGGTCTGCCTAGTGCCAAAGAAGCGCTATACGCAATGGCACAGGGGCGCTATGTGGCCCGAACGAATTGGTAAAGCGACGCCAGCGGAAGCCCACCCCGCGTGATATCGCAGTCGGCGCGAGTGCCAACTGCCTCGGCGCTTATTCACAACATCGGGAGTCCACCCCGTGTGTGTGTGCCGCCACGCGGTGTGGGTATTTATACCACGGGAGCCTACCCCGTATTGGCGCTGTATTAAGAAACGGGAGCCTACCCCGTATTGCCTCCGCAAGAAGAAACTGACGAAAATCACCGCCGCCGCCCGGGCGCTGTTTGGACGAGGTGCCGGGCCTGGGCCGCGCGAGCGCGCGTTGCCCAGCAACAGGGGTGCTGGCCGCGTCTTCGGCCGCGCCCCCTTGAAGCAGGAAGTGACCGCGTGTGTGAGCGGGGCTCCTGGGAGTCTGGGAGAGCCCCGCAGTGGTGCCTAAGAGTCCCGGGTCCCAGGAGGGGGCCCGGGTGAAGACCCAAGTGCAGCCGGTAGCCGCCCGGAAGAAGGAACTGGGCGGGAGCCTACCCCGCGCTGCTGCCTCGAAGTCTCGGGTCCCAGGAGGGGGCCCGGGTGAAGGAATTCCAAGAGCGGTGAGTGGGGCTGGCCAGAAGCGCTTCGGGAGGCGGAGCGCGCAGGAGGTGCAGAGAGCACCACCTGCTGCCGGGTCGAAGCCCGTGAGGTGAGGAGAGCCCCGAGTTTCGCCGGAATCCGGGCGGGGCTCTCTCCTGCACTGAAGAGAGCCCCGTGTTTGTAGCAGAGAGGCGGAAGGTTAGGGGCCCGAGGCGCATTGTCAGCGCCTGCCCCACCGCCCGGGTGAAGACGTCAGGAGCTCTTCAGTGAGCCGGTGAGTGGGCATTTAAGGTCGTGTGGGACTGGTAGTGGAGGAGGGGGGGGGGGCAACGGGGTACATTGCCGGTGCCCGCCCCTGGTGCCAGGAGCTTGCACAGCTGCCCCACCTGACAGCGGGCAGCTGCAACGGGTTGAAGGACTGGCTTAAAGCCCCTGGAGGGCCGGCTCCCCCACGGACTCTCCAGCGGCCCCGCCTGACAGTGGGTCGCTGCGACTGCACCGAGGGGGCAAGACTGAGACTGAGTCCATGAGAGAGACTCATACTGAGTCCCTGATGGGTTGGCCTGATGCAGCCCGGGTGTAACGTTAGGGGGACCTGTAGACTGTGAAGACCCCGCTTAGGGCCCCGTTGTGATCAATTGGCTGTGTAGTGCCTGGGTGACATGCCATATTTGAAGCGCTGTTGATTCCCTAGGTGCAGCACCATGTTTATTTGCCCTGACTGAATGAAGTGCTGAAGGCTATAATTACATGCCAGGGTTAGAGCTTTGATTTCGGGCCTAATGTTATGCTATGTGCAACGCTCCATTAACATGCCCTGTTTTAAGCGCTATGTCAAATGCCACATTTAAAGTGCTTTTGAGTTGCTGCGTGCAGCGCTATGTGTATCTGCCAAGTTTACAGGGCTATTCCATTGCCATGTGCAGCGCTAGTTTTAGATGCCAGGGTTTGATGTGGTGAGGCACTGCCTACCTTAATTTCTGCCTCAGGCTCAGGGGTCACTCATAGTGGTGATGCATATGGGGATACCCTGATGTTTTTATTGCAGGTGTTCCGGACGATTGCTTGATGTTATGCCCTGATGATTTTCTTGCAGGTTGGAAGTGAGGGACTTATTTTTACTATCTTCTAAATCGCAATGATTCCGGTAGGGGCCCGATTGGCCCTGCCCTGTATATAATTCCCCCCCTGTAAATGTTAACCGAGCGCCAGTTGGCGCAGTACAGAGATTGCCTATTGACACCTTGTGGTTTTGGACAATACAAAAGTTCTTTTTACCTAACCTGGTGTAGTGTCTCTTTTTGTAGTGTGCCTTGTGTGTCGCCTGTGTGTACTGCGTGGATGCTTTGCACATTTCCTCCGGAGTTTGGCCTGCCCGCTCTGCACCACGCTACCCGTTTCCAACATTGGTGTTCAGCGGTGGGATAGGACTTGTGTTTGCGCAGTACCACAGCGACCGCGGGTTGCACTGCAAATTGAGCGTTTAAAGTAATCTCAGGTTTTGGTGAATTATTGGTTTTCCTGATTGTGATTTCCTCCTGGAAGTGTGTTTTTAAATTGTGTCCCCCTGTTGCACTGTGGGTGGTGTGTACCGGGTGTACAGTGCCAGGATGGGGTTAACCTACAACGAGGATGATCTTATGGAGTACACGGAGCAGGAAGTGATGTATTTCTGCAGGGAGAGAGGGATACCCCCAGTAGGCAACACACGCAGGAAGCTCTTTCTCTATGAGGCCCTCAAGAGGGGGGAACCCTTAGAGATTGGTGGGGACCTGTCAGATTACCCCTCCGCATATTTAAAGGGTGGATTTAGTGGAGACCCGGGGGAGGACCTCCAGAGAGGGGAGGACTCCGACAGTGAGGGGGCCCCTTCCATAACCCAGGAGGGTGGTGACAATGACGAGGAGGAGGAAGATGATCGGGGAGAGATGCCAGTAGCGAGTGAGGACACCAGAGTTAGGGAGTCCCGCGCTGGGTCCAGTCCCGGGGGCACTGCCCCGTCCCTTTCCCTGTCCCCAGAAGAGTGGGTAGATAGGAGGGAAGAGAGGGAGCATCAGCTGGCGCTGGAAAGGCTCAAGGTGGAGCTAGCGCGGCTGAGGGTGGAGGAGAAGAGGCTAGAGATGGAGAAGGTCCTAGCGCAGGAGAGGATGGCGGAGGCAGAGAGGGCCTTTGCCAGGGAGAGACCAGCTCGGGAGGGTAGGTTGTTCCCTGAGAGTGGTTTTTGTGGTCTGGATTCACCAGTGAGGGTGGGATCCAGTGGTGGCAGCGAGAGTGGATCCAATGTAGGGTGTCCCACTCCCGGAGCCCAGGAGATGGTGCCTGATTCCTAGGAAGAAGGGGACAGGTTAGAGTTTAGGGGCAGGGGAAAACTGTCCCACCAATCCTGGGGGGAGTTTGCGGAGGTGTGTGGGACGGCATTGAAAGATTGGGTGGTGAGGAGTGCAGTGAATGAGTGGGAAGGGCTGTGCCAGGTAGTCATCCGGGAGCACATGCTCAGGAATTGTTCCCCAAGGTTGCGTCACCACCTAGGACAGTGTGGGTTCTCCGACCCCAGGGAGCTTGCACGGGAGGCAGACCTCTGGGTGAGGGCCAGGGTGTCTGAGGAGGCATTGGGGAGTGACCCTGAAGGGGGTGGTGCAGGGATTTTCCAACCCAGTGAGGTGGGAGAGGTGGCGAATAGCCCAGCTAGGTCCCCGGGAAGAGAGAGGGTTGTAGGGCCTCACGACCTATCCATAGGAAGGAGTGAGGCGGGGAGGTGTCCCGAGGTGCCCCAACCGCAGTCTCAGGGCCTGGAGAGTTCCATAAGGGAGCCCCAGGTTGGGAGCCTAGGCTGTCCTGATGTGCCGCCCGGTGAAGGGGAGCCCCTAGTGTCAGGAGGACCCGGGACATCTGTAATCAGAGCTCCTGAGGTTCTGGGGTTGGCCCAGTTGCAGGGTTTAGATCCTGGGCTGGGAGGCCAGGTTCAGGGGTTGCCTGACCTGGCGGGTGGGGCATCTGTTAACAGTGTCCCCCCAGAATTGACTTCCAGGGGTACTTCTCCAAGTGGGAGGGTGCGGAACTCTGGAATGGGGTGCAGAGGGAGGAAGGTCTCACCTCGGGCACCGGCTCAGCCACAGGGCTTAGATCCTGGGTTGGGAGGCCAGGGATGGGTACTGCCTGACCTGGCGGGTGGGACATCTGTTAGCAGTGTCCCCCCAGAATTGTCTTCCAGGGGTGCTACTCCCGTTGGGAGGGTGCGGAACTCTGGGAGGGGGTGCAGGGGGAGGGAGGACTCGACCCTGGCACCGGTGCAGCCTAAGGGTTTAGACCCTAGGCTGGGGAACCAGTTGCAGGGTCAAGGCCCTGGACTGGGGAGAGAGTGGTGGTCTGAAGGTGCCTCGCATGGGAGTCGGATGAGGAACCCCAGAAGGAGAGGTAGGGGGAGGAGAGCCTCGCCCCTGATGGCTGGTCAGCCTGAGGGTGCGGACCCCAGGTGGGTGGACCAGTGGCAGTTCGGAACTGCAAGAAGAAGGAGGAGGAGAGTGGTCAACGGGTACTACGGGCCTGGGGTTACTGCCCCCCACTCTGTGAGACCGCAAGGGCCAGAGACATCTGGGTGGCCTAGGGGCCAGTCTTGGCCACAACCAGCTAGGGAACCCCCGGGTGGTGGCTTAGTCGGTCGAGGAAGGGTTGAGAGAGGGAACCATCGGGTTCCAGAGTGGAGGAGAACCTGCGGGTGCTCCTGCAGTTGCGGGCCTGCATCCACCTTTTCTCGCCCTAAGCAGGGAAGCTCATCAAGGCATTGATCGGTCTACCCTGGCTTTTGGCTGGAAGGGGGTTGTGTTGGACTTGGCCCTTTTCCCAGAAATTTTTCGCTTTTCTGTGGAACCACATGTGTAAATGCAAAGATTGAATGTGTGCAGACTGAGTTTCCCCATTTTAAAAATGTAACTTAAAACGGATGCCAAAGCTGTGTGGTTGCGCCGTTTGACTGAGCTGGGTTGACAGTCTAGGCGTTATTTCCCAGCAACCCCAGCTTTTGGAGGGAAGCCTGGCACCCAGGGTGCTCTACCCCTCCCCCTAGGCCAGTTAGAGCCAGTTTCCCCAGACGCTTCTAGAAGCTCCTGGCACTGTCTGGAAGGTGGGGTGAGGGGCGTGAAAAGGGCGGAGCTGGGTTGCCATGCAGTCAGTCAGAGGGTGGACCAGGGAGAGAGGGGACCTGCTGCCAGGAGTTACCGCCACATGGGCCTGTGTGCTGGGCCCTGAGCCTACCTACACCCCCCCCTACTGTCCACAGGGCGAGGGAAAGCTATAGTTGGGGCAACGCAAACCTGGAGAAGCCCTCGCAGGAGTTTTAGGCGGTAGGATTAGTCAGGGACCTATGCCTCTGAAAGTGACAGGGCTTAGGTGCTGCCTTTCAAGTGAGTGAGGGATCCTGAACTACCCCCTGATCTGGCCCGGCGAGAGGAGAATCCAGGGATGACAGGCAGAGACTAATTAGTCCGCCTGCAGCCACCAACGCAACATCCCCCCCTCAAGAAACCCTCAACCAAGGGGCAGGAACCAGAGAGCGCTATTCACAAGCCTTTATACCTAGCGCTAACGCATAGTTTGGTGCTGCTGCCTTTGCTTTTAACCAGTTCTAATTTTAATTCAGCATTTTGTATTTTGCGCAGCTATTTCTGGCGCGTTGTGCTCTCGGTGGCCTAATTACTGGGGGACTAGCTAGACCATACCCGCACGATAAAACTTGACAAACTCACCTGCACTTTGCGGGATTTAGTCAGCTGTTGGGGGGCTACTCAGGACGCGATCGCGGCGTTCCGGCCGCCATCTTTGGTGAGGCTCATTGGATTGGGTCCACCCCGGGGGCCATCTTTGGTGGGGATAGAGGTGTGTCCTCGCAGGACTCCCGCGCACCGGACAGTATATTTAAGGCGCCTTGCGGTGGCCTCAGGTAGACCTTTATACCTAGAGCTAACGCATAGTTTGGTGCTGCTGCCTTTGCTTTTAACCAGTTCTAATTTTAATTCAGCATTTTGTATTTTGCGCAGCTATTTCTGGCGCGTTGTGCTCTCGGTGGCATAATTACTGGGGGACTAGCTAGACCATACCCGCACGATAAAACTTGACAAACTCACCTGCACTTTGCGGGATTTAGTCAGCTGTTGGGGGGCTACTCAGGACGCGATCGCGGCGTTCCGGCCGCCATCTTTGGTGAGGCTCATTGGATTGGGTCCACCCCGGGGGCCATCTTTGGTGGGGATAGAGGTGTGTCCTCGCAGGACTCCCGCGCACCGGACAGTATATTTAAGGCGCCTTGCGGTGGCCTCAGGTAGACCTTTATACCTAGCGCTAATGCATAGTTTGGTGCTGCTGCCTTTGCTTTTAACCAGTTCTAATTTTAATTCAGCATTTTGTATTTTGCGCAGCTATTTCTGGCGCGTTGTGCTCTCGGTGGCATAATTACTGGGGGACTAGCTAGACCATACCCGCACGATAAAACTTGACAAAGTCACCTGTACTTTGCGGGATTTAGTCAGCTGTTGGGGGGCTACTCAGGACGCGATTGCGGCGTTCCGGCCGCCATCTTTGGTGAGGCTCATTGGATTGGGTCCACCCCGGGGGCCATATTTGGTGGGGATAGAGGTGTGTCCTCGCAGGACTCCCGCGCGGATTACTGACTCAGTATTTAAGGGATGTGTGTTCCAGCGCGCAGTGTTGGCGCGCAGCGAGCGCGACGGCGGCGCGCCGGAGGTGCGCCAGAGGTAAGCCCGTTTGCGCCCGTTCGCGCACAGGTCGTGCCGAGGGCCGGGAACTCTGCTCCACTGCCCGATGGTCGGTTACCTTATTCCAGAGACATGTTGCTAAAACTAAATACAGGCACGAACACGTGCCATCAGCCGCATGCCGTAGAGCGGGGGGAACAGCCTCTGATATGTGGTCTGCTCAACGTGAGGTCTCTGAGTAAACATCATATGGAAATTGCCTTACTTATAGACTCCTATAGGTTAGATGTTCTGTTCATGACAGAAACATGGACTATAGCGGATTGTGCAGTGGAACTAGGGCTAGCCTGCCCTCCTGGTTTCAAGATCAGACATAACCCACGGGAGGGAGCTAGAGGAGGTGGGGTCGGCCTTATATTTAGGGAGTCGCTTGATGTCTCAGTGCTTGACACAAGGCGCATTCTGGGCTGCGAAACTTTGGCTTTCTCTTTGAAAGGGCATGGAGGAACTCTCTACTCCGGGCTGCTGTGCTACCGGCCCCCTGCCAGCTCTTTATGAGCAGTACCAGAGCTAATTGATTTAATCTATGAGCTCTCTAATACCCATGCTAGGACCTTACTTCTGGGAGATTTTAACCTGTGTTCGGATGGTCCTACAAGGTCGGCTCTTTCGGATTTGACTCAGGCTTGCAGAGATATTCATCTGCAGCAGCTGGTGTATTCACAGACCCATATTAAGGGTCACATTCTTGACCTGGTTTTTGCCAACACTAGCCAGGTTGAGGTTCGGGATATTCTTCCGCAGTGCTGGACGGACCATGCCTTGGTCCTTCTCTCCGTGACATGTCCCATGGCTCCAACCGGGAATGGAAGTACTGGCACTAAGACCAGGATGGGCAGGCAATGGTCAAGGTTACTTAGACAATCCAGCCTACCGTCCCTGCTTGCCGGGGAAACCCCCCCTTTAGAAGTCTCTGTGGACGCAAGCTACGAGAGCCTTAGTCAGAAAATTGTTAACTCCTTAGAGGTGCTGGCTCCTCTGCGCAAAATTAGGGATAGATCCAAGATTGCTATGCCGTGGTTCACTGCGGAGTTATCGCATTTGAAGCTCTGCTGTAAACGCGCGGAGCGAGCTTGGAGGAAACACTACTTAGAACCCGATAAAGCCCTTTTTAAGCAGGCCTTGCTGACCTATAAAATGCAGATTAAAGGCGCCAAAGCACGTTTCTTGGAGGAATCGCTCTTGAATGCACCGAACAAAACGCAGGCCTTGTTCAAAATTGTTGGGGATCTTTCTCGCCCTGCTTCTGTGGCTAACGACATTCCTGCCTCCCAAGCTTTATGCTCCTCCTTAGCGCAGGCGTTCGAAGATAAGATCGCTTTGATCCTAAGTAAGCTTGCTCCTACAACTACAATTGTTACTCAGCCCGTACTAGGCTCCACTTTAGCGGCCGAAAGGGAGACAGTAAGGGTAGTTGGTAGTCAGGCACAGCTGGATAGTTTTCCCCTTCCGTCTTTTGAGGAGTTTTGCCTGCTGGCTAACAGTATATCCTCTAGTTCTCCTTTAGATCCATTGCCTCACAAATATTGGAAATTATTCCAGACGGAGCTTTTTCCTCCGCTGTATGCTATCTGTTGCCAGTCTCTCTCTATGGCACGTGTTCCAAAGTGTTGGAAATTAGCAGTGGTCTCACCTTTGTTGAAGAAGGAAACTTTGGATCCCACCTGTCCAGCGAATTATAGACCTATATCGCTGCTTCCTTTTCCCATCAAAATCCTAGAGAAACTGGTTACTAAACATCTGTCCAGTTTCCTGGAGACCAACTGCTGCTTGGACGCGTCTCAATTTGGCTTCAGACCAGCACATGGCACGGAATTGGCCCTGGTGACCGTGCTGGACGATCTTCGTTCGCGGGCCGACATTGGGCGAGCGGCCTTTTTAGTGCTGCTCGACATGTCGGCCGCTTTTGACACGGTCAACCATGACATCTTGGTCAGAAGACTTGAGGATGCAGGGGTGAAGGGTTCGGCTCGCGATTGGCTGTTCTCCTATTTGGGAGACAGACGCCAGGTAGTGGCCTTGCCACCATTCCAGTCAGAGATTAAAACAGTTGAGCAGGGCGTACCGCAAGGGTCTGCCATCAGCCCTATATTGTTTAATCTTTATCTTCGCCCTCTGGTGAGCTTGGTTAAATCATTTGGCATCTCGGTTATTAACTATGCCGATGATACGCAGCTCATCTTTTCCATCGAGGGCAAAGATGCGGTGTCGCTGGAGACTTTCCATCAATGTATGGCGTCAACTGCGGACTGGTTGAGGCAGAATTCTCTGCAGTTTAACAGCTCTAAAACGGAGGTTCTACACTGCTCGCTGGACCACATCCCTCGGCCACTGCCTCCTGATTTTTGGCCTGCCTCTTTTCAGGAAGTTCCTTCTGCAGCAGTATCTGCCAGGAACCTGGGCGTTGTGTTTGGGCCTGATCTCCAACTGGATCTTTTTGTAAATAAAACCGTGTCCACCTGCATGATGTTGTTACGCATGCTGTGGAAGATTCTTCCGCTGCTGCCGGCCCATGTTCGCCCAGAAGTGGTTCGCGGAACCATTTTGAGTAGGTTAGACTACTGCAACGCACTACTTCTGGGAGCTCCAAATAAATTGCTGGCCAAGCTACAACGCGTGCAGAATATGGCAGCCAAGTTAGCCCTGTCCCGTCGTCGATCTGATTCTTCATCTATGGCGCTAGCCGATCTTCACTGGCTACCAGTTTCACAGCGAGTCATCTTTAAGGCGCTTTGTTTGGTGTTTAAGGGACTTCATGGGCAAGGCCCTGCTCCATTGCAGGAGCTGTTCCAGTGGTATGTGCCAACTCGCTCCCTTAGGTCACTGTCAGCACATCTTGTGGTAGTCCCAAAAATATTGAGGGCTCGGATGGGCGGCCGAGCCTTTGCTTTCGTGGTGGCCAAACATTGGAATTCTCTCCCTTTGCTGTTGAGAAGCTCTGGGGAGTTTCCCTCTTTCAAGAAAGAACTAAAAACGTTTCTCTTTCCTAGGTCTGCTTAACTCCACCTGATTGCTATGTGTGGTGTTGGTATAATTGTCTAAAGCGCCAGGATACCCTTCGGGTGACAGTATGCGCTATACAAATATGCCATACAATACAATACAATACATACAAGCCGCCTGCAAAGAGAAAGCGCTATTCACAAGCTGCTTGCAGGAAGAGAGCGCTATATTCAAGCTGCCCGAGGAAGGAGAGCGCTATTCACCAGCTGCCCCTGGAAGGAGAGCGCTATTCACAAGCTGCCCCGGGAAGGCGAGCGCTAGATTTGGTGAGCGCTATCTTGGAAGTGACTGTGTTGGATGGTGGGTCTGCCTAGTGCCAAAGAAGCGCTATACGCAATGGCACAGGGGCGCTATGTGGCCCGAACGAATTGGTAAAGCGACGCCAGCGGGAGCCCACCCCGCGTGAATTCGCCGTCGGCGCGAGTGCCAACTGCCTCGGCGCTTATTCACAACATCGGGAGTCCACCCCGTGTGTGTGTGCCGCCACGCGGTGTGGGTATTTATACCACGGGAGCCTACCCCGTATTGGCGCTGTATTAAGAAACGGGAGCCTACCCCGTATTGCCCCCGCAAGAAGAAACAGACGAAAATCACCGCCGCCGCCCGGTCGCTGTTTGGAGGAGGTGCCGGGCCTGGGCTGTGCGAGCACGCATTGCCCAGCAACAGGGGTGCTGGCCGCGTCATCGGCCGCACCCCCTTGAAGCAGGAAGTGGCCGCGTGTGTGAGCGGGGCTCCCGGGAGTCTGGGAGAGCCCCGCAGTGGTGCCTAAGAGTCCCGGGTCCCAGGAGGGGGCCCGGGTGAAGACCCAAGTGCAGCCGGTAGCCGCCCGGAAGAAGGAACTGGGCGGGAGCCTACCCCGCGCTGCTGCCTCGAAGTCCCGGGTCCCAGGAGGGGGCCCGGGTGAAGGAATTCCAAGAGCGGTGAGCGGGGCTGGCCAGAAGCGCTTCGGGAGGCGGAACGCGCAGGATGTGCAGAGAGCGCCACCTGCTGCCGGGTCGAAGCCCGTGAGGTGAGGAGAGCCCCGAGTATCGCCGGAATCCGGGCGGGGCTCTCTCCTGCACTGAAGAGAGCCCCGTGTTTGTAGCAGAGAGGCGGAAGGTTAGGGGCCCGAGGCGCATTGTCGGCGCCTGCCCCACCGCCCGGGTGAAGACGTCAGGAGCCCTTCAGTGAGCCGGTGAGTGGGCCTCTAAGGTCGTGTGGGACTGGTAGTGGAGGAGGGGGGGGGGCAACGGGGTACATTGCCGGTGCCCGCCCCTGGTGCCAGGAGCCTGCACAGCTGCCCCACCTGACAGCGGGCAGCTGCAACGGGTTGAAGGACTGGCTTAAAGCCCCTGGAGGGCCGGCTCCCCCACGGACTCTCCAGCGGCCCCGCCTGACAGTGGGTCGCTGCAACTGCACCGAGGGGGCAAGACTGAGACTGAGTCCATGAGAGAGACTCATACCGAGTCCCTGATGGGTTGGCCTGATGCAGCCTGGGTGTAACGTTAGGGGGACCTGTAGACTGTGAAGACCCCGCTTAGGGCCCCGTTGTGATCAATTGGCTGTGTAGTGCCTGGGTGACATGCCATATTTGAAGCGCTGTTGATTCCCTAGGTGCAGCGCCATGTTTATTTGCCCTGACTGAATGAAGTGCTGAAGGCTATAATTACATGCCAGGGTTAGAGCTTTGATTTCGGGCCTAATGTTATGCTATGTGCAACGCTCCATTAACATGCCCTGTTTTAAGCGCTATGTCAAATGCCACATTTAAAGTGCTTTTGAGTTGCTGCGTGCAGCGCTATGTGTATCTGCCAAGTTTACAGGGCTATTCCATTGCCATGTGCAGCGCTAGTTTTAGATGCCAGGGTTTAATGTGGTGAGGCACTGCCTACCTTAATTTCTGCCTCAGGCTCAGGGGTCACTCATAGTGGTGATGCATATGGGGATACCCTGATGTTTTTATTGCAGGTGTTCCGGACGATTGCTTGATGTTATGCCCTGATGATTTTCTTGCAGGTTGGAAGTGAGGGACTTATTTTTACTATTTTCTAAATCGCAATGATTCCGGCAGGGGCCCGATTGGCCCTGCCCTGTATATAATTCCCCCCCTGTAAATGTTAACCGAGCGCCAGTTGGCGCAGTACAGAGATTGCCTATTGACACCTTGTGGTTTTGGACAATACAAAAGTTCTTTTTACCTAACCTGGTGTAGTGTCTCTTTTTGTAGTGTGCCTTGTGTGTCGCCTGTGTGTACTGCGTGGATGCTTTGCACATTTCCTCCGGAGTTTGGCCCGCCCGCTCTGCACCACGCTACCCGTTTCCAACAAGGTGATTGTGTGGTGTTACACTTTAACGATTAGATGTGTGTTGGCCTCGCTCTATTGCACCTCAGAGATTCTCCTTCGGAGCAGATAAAGGCCAGCCCCCTGTTTTTTTTGTTTACCCTTACCAGAAGGGGGTTCTTAAGAGCTGTGAGAAGTTGGCCTGGCATATGCTGGTCACTAGTTATAGTGGTCACCTTGCACCAGTCCAATTCGACTCTTATGGTAGATAGGTTTAAGACAACCTTTTAAAGAAAGCTATCCTAGTGGTAGCTGTGGAGAGCAGCCTTCAGGCTAAGTCTCAGAGGAATGTAAAGCAGCTTGTTTTACCTTTTAATCTCTTGAATTACCAAATGAAAGGACACCACACAGGTATATATATCAAAAATATATATATTTATTACTAGACACACTCTACTAATCTCTTTATGAGATTAGATACCAGGTACACATTCAAATGTCAACGTTTCACAATAAATTAAGCACAAATATGGCTGACCCTAGGGGCGTACCAGACCATATATTAAGAAAGTGGTATAAGGATGTCGACTTGCAAAATAACAAGGCCTAGGGCCTGGGGAATCGCTGGGGCTTTACTACTGCAGTGTTAGCAAGTAAGTAACAGGCCCACGGGAGATGTGTGCAGTGTGTGAACACATCCGCAGGTTTCCTATTGGTTATAATGGTGCAAGTCGCGGTTAGATTTTTACAGTTCTAGGGTACTTCGAGGAAGACTACAAGCAAGCCACTTACAAGGTAAGTATTTCGAGGGCCAACACACACTTGGGCACCAGAGTGCACGAGTTACCTCACCCAGGAAAGCCGGGTGCATAAGTGTCTTTTGGTGTCGGGTCGCGTCGCTGTTTTCTATGGCGACCAAAGAAGACTTGCTGCTTGCGTCGACTGGAGAAGTGTCAGGTGGAATCCGAAGGTGGATTCAAGATGGAGGAGACCTGAATATTGAAGGGACAGTGTTCAAAGCCACTTGCCAGTGACCGGTGGCCAGCAAGATGGATGACCACAGATGTCGCGTCGATTCAGGTCATCGATGGTGTTTTGACTCTTCGCTCACGAGGTCCAGGAGAGATCGACGATGACCAGCAGCTGGATTTGGAGTGTCCCACGATGTCTGCAGCTGATGGCGGTGTCGGCAACCAGATTGGAGCCAACAAGCCTTGGCAAATGCAAGTCTTGTGTAGACTGAAGAAAGTCGATGGTGCAGACCAGCAAGGTCTGATGGACTCACCCAGCGAGGGTCAGTGAGGGCAGGCCTGGAGCAACCAGGAGAGCCCTTTGAGTTGTTGAGAAAGTCTTCGGGGGACCCACTAGCCAACGGGCAAGTGATCGCGAAGACACCGCCTCAGGAAATGCTTCACAGGAGCCCACGGTCACTCGGGACAGGGTAGGCCGCTGATATTTGGTGCAAGACCTTCTGGGGGCTTGGGCCACAAATGGTCCAATGCACAAGTTCGTATTACGTTGTTTAGGGTTTGCACTCGACAATAGTGCACGGTCCCCGGGTATTGCTGTTCCTCGTCACTCGTGGGGTCCAGACGCCACAGCTTCGCTAGGGACTCAAAATGGCCGTCGAGAGATCAGGAAATCCGCTTCTGGGGTCGCATGGACTTCGGACTCCAGCGGGAGCGGGAAAGTTTGCAACCGTTGATTAAGGGTTTTGGTGCCTGCCAAGCAGGGGAGTCACTCCTTGACTCCAAGGGAGATTCTTCTGTCTTCCAAAGGTAGTGGAACGTCGAAGGGCCAGGATTCTTCTTTGTAGAGCGTCGTCCAGGGTTATCTGATTTGTAAAGGCAATGCTTGCTATCTTATAGTGAAGATAGGGGAGGGACTAGCTCTATGACCACTCCTCTAGGAGGGTCAGGGGAGGTGGTGGTTACACCCACTTCCCTTTGTCCAGTTTCGCGCCAGAGCAGGGACAGGTAGCCCCTGAACCGGTTTGAGCTGGCATATGCACAGAGGAGCCTACTGCTCCCCCTGTGCAGGACTTCAAAGAATGCTAGGAGTGCACCCACCCAGCTCCAATACACTAAATCTTGTCTGGAAGGTGGTGACACCTCCCTGTGACAGGATGCCTTTTGTTGGGCCTCCTCCACTGCGAGTTTCAGTGAGCAGCAGGAGAGCAGCCCAGTGTCCGTGCTGGTGGCATCCATTTTGTGATACCAGGGCTCTATAGGATTTCTATCGTTTTACATGTCGTCCCCTCTAGAAGGGTGGGATCATGCTCCCACATCATGGACTGATGTGGGGGTATGATTCCAAGTTGTTTGACATCAAACACGACACGTTTTGATGCAGTCATTCTTAAGAGCATTTTAATGCACTTAAGAGTATATGGTTTAACCGCATCCACAAACAGCCATAGAGAATAGACTCTGGTAGCTGCAGAGGGGCCCTGCTCAGGCAGAGGCACCCCCTCACATTGTAAACCAAGCAACCTTCCCTCACGATTGATAGGGCCTGCCATAGGGGTGGCTGATAGGTTTATATGTGTGTGTATGGTGAGATATAGGAACCTATATCTCAGTGAGGAGTGCTAACACTACCTCACAAAGGGCGGCAGTAGCAGGCCTGTGGTGTCAGATTGAGTCTGCTTCCCAGGGGTGGCATAATACATGCTTCAGCCCCTGGTAGGCCTGTGAAGTACCAATGCCCTAGATACCTAAGGTACCATATACTAGGGGCTCATAAGGTACCACTGTATCCAATCACTATTGCATCTAATATGCACACCAACTCGTTTAGAGAGAACAGAGAGACTGGGGCCCTGATTAGCAGCGACTCAGCCAGACTATAGCCAGAAACCAGTGTATACATCAGAAAAAAAGTGGGGGCAACATAAGTGCAGATCCTACTCTCCTACACAACCCCCCCATCCCCAAACACAGGGACATTAAACTAACCTTGACCAGTTGAGTCTTCATGTTCTAAGTGGAAATACCTTGAGAGTCCATCTGCATTGGCATGTTGGGTCCCAGGTCTATGTTCCACTGTATAGTCCATCCCCTGTAGGGAAATGGACCACCTGAGCAATTTAGGATTTTCACCTTTCATCTGTTTGAGCCATAGGAGGGGCTTGTGGTCAGTCTGAACTATTAAGTGAGTGCCAAACAAGTATGGCCTCAGCTTCTTCAGGGCCCACACCACAGCAAAGGCCTCCCTCTCTATAGCTGACCAACGTTTCTCTCTAGGGATCAGCCTTCTGCTTATGAAAGCTACTGGCTGGTCTTGACCTTCATCATTAAGTTGAGACAGTACAGCTCCCACACCCAGCTCTGAAGCATCTGTTTGAACAATGAACTTATTTTGGTAATCTGGACTCTGTAAGATGGGGGCAGTGCACATTGCCTGCTTGAGGTCATCAAATGCCTTTTGACAGCTAGCTGTCCACTGAACCTTTTTTGGCATTTTCTTAGAGGTCAGATCATTTAAGGGGGTCACACTAGATCCATTTCCCTTAACAAACCTCCTATAGTACCCAGTCAGGCTTAACTCTAACCTGTGTCTGGGTTGTTGGAGCTACCCATTCCATTATGATTTGGATTTTGCTCTGCAATGGTTGAACCTGGCCTCCACCAACAAGGTGGCCCAGGTACACAACCTGACTCTGGCCTATCTGGCACTTAGTGACCTTGATAGTGAGGTCTGCTTTTTGCAGGGCCTCCAGTACATTTCTGAGGTGGACCAGGTGGTAATAATCTTTATTTAGATATAACACAAATATCTTTAAAAGAACTTACAAAATTCACATTAAAAAGCAACTGTTTTAAAATACAAAAAAAAAACAAGCAGCAGTTCAGTAACCATAACAAAAGTAGAGATCTTCTACATCCTGAACCACCTGATTCAATGACATTTGGATAATAGCAGACGTTTAAAAAATAATGTACAAATCTGTTCAGACATTTTTTTTGGTTTTTTTTTGTTACGCTGACTATAAAATACAACATACATATTAAAGACAAGGTAGTGTTCTTTGGAATACAATTTGATGAGTTGACCTATCAGATTGCAGAGCATGATAATCATTTCATTTCATCTTCCCTAAAATTTTATTAGCAAGGCCTCTTTTGCATAAAATTACGATATGCTTGCTGAATAAAAGTTATTAAACCCAGGTTTAAATCTGTATTTTCAGGGTTCAGGGCCACGATAATGGCTTGCCTACATGTCCGAACACCCAGCCTATTCCACTCTAATTTGAGTTTGCACCTGCGTTGAGAATTAAAGGCTGGGCAAAGACAAACCACATGTAACAGAGTTTTGGCTGTCTTGCCACACCCTCTACAGATTACATTTTCCGACGTGCGTCGCCAAGGGGGCAAATCTTGCAAGAAACGCCAGTCACCCATTCTAATTGCCATAAAACTACGTTTTAGATACAATGAATATGTGCAAGACAGGTAGGTGGCAGGGGCTAGCCGTCTGTATGAATTTACAAGGGCCCAAGCATGACTACGTTTGGTAAGGAATGCCTTATCCATTATGAGAGAACTCCTTCTCACACATTTTTTGATGCCAATTTTAAATGCTGCCCGACTGGGGTTGAGGGCCCATAGCTCACTCGCCGACATTTGATGGATATGGTCCTTGAAAAGACAACCAAACGTACCTCCAGGGTTTTTCTGGGTGATTTCTAACCAGACTAAGGATTCTAATGTGCCTAAGTCCGCTTGCCTCAATTTATGACAGAGGTTTAAATATGTACCGATGTTAGAAACATCATAATTCAATATCCCTAGCTCTAATCTTACCTGGGCTGCGGATGCGGAGTTTGGCAAATGGAGTACCTTTTTATAAATGTTGGTTGTATGTTGATTTAAGGCAGTATTCAGCTTGCCCCTGAATATCTCTATGCCATATGATAAAGTAGGGCCAATTTTTGCTCTCAGAACTTCTAAGAGTGGTAAGAGAGTTGGGCCGGAGATATTTTTCGAGAGCTTAGCTAATGACACCGCAAGGGTCATAGCTTTAACTGCGATCTCGTTACGATGTTTAATAAGATTACCCCTAGAGCCCAAATGGACACCTAGGTACTTGTACGAGTGTCCTACGACAAGGCTTATGTTGTTATATGACCATCCTCCAACAGTGTGCCGTTTCCGACCAAATGGGACAACTTGTGTTTTCTTCAAGTTAACCTCTAGTTGGTTCATGGCCGTATAGGTGTACAAGTCGACAAAACAGCAGAACACTGATCTGGATGTGGAGAGTGCTTTGTCGATGATAGTTGACAGTGCTAATAGATTGGTCATCGTCCCGGAGTTGGCAATAAAACCTGTTTGATTAATTGGTATCAGTTTGTGGTCCTTTGCCCATAGGCTCAACTCCTCCAACAGGAGGCCCGCAATGTCCAGCAGTGCGATGAGTCTGTAATTATTGGGAGAGGCACGGGAACCGGATTTATAAATAGGTTGGATTATTGCACCCCGCCATGAATCTGGGATTGTTGCAGTTCTCAGAGCAAAATTAAAGAGATTTGTCAGTAGGCCTGACCAGAGAGCCACATCAGATTTAAACAAATTCTGTGGCAGGCCGTTTGGGCCCGGAGCTCCATCTGATCTAACTCTTGACACAGCAGTGGCGACCCTTTCTTGTGGCATCTGAAGATCCTCATTGTCGGTGTATAAGCGCTCTGTAGGATTGCTCTGCTTATTGTTATAATCTATTACTTTCTCACTTGCGGGGCTGCCTCCTGTAGCTCCTAAGCATTCTGGGGGTCTAAACTGGTCGGTGAGGAAGGTAACCCAATCTGATTCTTGGATGTTGGCAGATCCAAAACTCAATGTGCTCGAATTGGACTGGTTGATTAGGGCCCAGAATTTTCGTGAATTTCGGCTCTTACTCTCCCACACTAGCTTGCACCAGAATTGGTTATCATGTGTCCGTTTGTCTTTAGTGATCGCCAGCCTAAATGACTTTTGGGCTACTTGATACTGTTTTAAACATTCACTGTTCCCTGGTGCTTTTACCAGTAGCCGTAAGGCATTGTTTCTAGCTTTCTTAAATAGCTTCAACTGTTGTGAAAGTGCGAACTGGCGCGGGAGGGGTCTCCTTGGGGAATGCTGTTTTTTTGGGAAAAGATTAATCAGATGTAAGCAGAGCAACGTCCATGTCGCTATCGGGGAGGCTTCCTGGTCGATTCCACCTCTTATGAGCTCCATGCTTGCATGTAGGATCTTCGGGCTGATATCTTCGCTCCATCTGAGGCGCTTTAGGTTTTCGGAGTATATTCCCCTGCTGGTTGAGGGTGCAGATTTATGCTTCACTGGGTTTGTTTTGAAAGCTATGACCTGGGGCCGATGATCACTTTCAGATCGTGGGTGGATGCAAAAGCTAACCAGACAGTGGAGCAAAGTTGAGTTACAGATGGAATAATCCAGGTAGGATCGTTTCTTTCCATTTGTCCAGGTCCAATTGGGGGGGGATATCTCCCTCCGACCTTCCATTTATAACCAGGTAGCCTGCGCTATAGAAACGCATCACACAGAGATATCCCAGGCCACAATAGGCTTGATTTGCCGGTTTGGTTTGTGACACTGCCTCATTCAAGGAGAATAAAAAGGGCCCCTCGGTTTCTGTTGGTTGCCCCTGGAATAGGTTGGTATTAAAATCCCCAGTAACAATACAGTCTGAATCAGGGTGCTCCACGGCTAAGTCGCTCATAATTTCCGTTAGTCGTACCAGATGTACTTTTTTTGTACGTGTATTTGGATTGATATACACGTTTAGGAAAATAAGTGAACGTTGTTCCCGCCATGAATTGATTTTGACCCCAAGTAGCCAGTCTTCATCCAGTTTTAATTGTGTTATTGGGCCTTTTAGATTAATTGATATATATATTGACAGGCCACCTTTTGAGTGATCGTGCCGGCAGTCCCTCAGTGCTGGTTTCCATAGATCGATATAGCCAATGACAGGGCTGCCTTGTGAAGCCCAAGTTTCCTGCAGGGCTATTACAGCGTGCTTACAAATAAAGGAGTGAGTATCTGAGTTCCTAATTTTCTGTTGGAGTCCGCTGATGTTCCAGGAGCAAATTAAGAAGATGGAATCTGCTTGCGGGTTGTGCCCCATTGCCGGTAGAGATGTTTGAGGGCTTATATTTTCCAGAGATTTGAGTGTTTGACCAGTTGACTCTATACCTTGTGGTCATTCTGATCTTTTTGTTGATAAGATAGCTGGGAGCCAACTCCAGCCTTGTTGTAAATCGTCGTTAGAGACCACATTTGAAGTCAGTTTGTTGCGTACTTCAGGTCCTGACGTGTTTTTTAGAATCGAGTATGGTCTAGAGTGGGACACAGGTCGAAGGGTTCCGGCTTTTTTAAGTGGCGTTTGCTGGTTTAATAATGCTGGGGGGTACCCTGGGATGGAATATGGATAAACTCGAATGCCCCAGTCCCGCAGGGTGGCCTTGTGATCCAAAAATACCCCTGCCCAATGGGCCGACTTGAATGCTACCAGTGTTACCTCAGACGGTTGTGTGCCTCTTGGTGGAAGGAATACGATAGATTATATGTCGTCCGTTACCAGGCCTGCAAACCCCGGGGTGCCATCCACTAGTTTGATTATATTGGATCTATTGAGGATATCTTGCCAGCCTTTTGATTTGTAGTCGGGAGCTAGTATAATGTAAAAAGGTTTTAAATCGCTTTTGTCCTCTTTGCTGCGTGGGTTTTGGATTGACTTGTTGATTTTATTGTATGATGGACCTGCGTCGAGATCCTGCTCCTGTTGGGGCTGGTGTTGGGGGGCCTTCCTCAAAGACTGACTATTAGTTGGCAGAAGTGTTTTATGGTTGTAGATTGTTTTTGTAAAATTTGGTTTAGTCGTTAGATTGTCTGATCGGGGTGAAATTAAAGCAGGCGCTGGATTGGGATTAATTGCGATCGCTGTAGACTCTAACAAGCTTGGTTCGTTGCTTTTCACCCTTTGCTTTTCTTTAGCTGTACTAGGATCTTCTATTGCTATTCCCACAGATGTGGACTCTGATAAGCTTGGTTCGTTGATTTTCACCCTTAGCTTTTCTTTAACAGTGCTAAAGTCGTCAATCACTGTTCCCGTGGCTCGCTTGGTTGGATCTTGATTACTACCCAGAGTCAGTTGGGTGACGGTTTCGGATGGATCCCCTTTCTCTTCAATTGCACTTGGGTTTACTTAGGGTGATGATGCGTCAGTTTCACTTAAGGCTTTTTAGTTAGGAGCTATTGCAAAGAGAGGAAAGAAGTTTGTCGAGGCAGCTGTTGTTTTAGACCATGTTTCATTTCTGTGTTTACGCTTGCGTTTGCGCTCTCTCTTGCTACAAGGTGGTAAGGGAACTGGCTGCACTTCCGAGATCGAGGATATCTGGGCTGCTGAACTGGCCACTAGCTCTTGCTCAATATGGACTGCGCAAATTGTACGCCCGCTTGGAGACCGAGCATTTCTGATCGTTGCTTCAGTCAAGTCGGGGCCCGTTATTCCGGTTTGAGGTCGGTCGGATGATGACTGCTCATTTAGCTGTTTTGGAGGGGGAACTATTCCCTCCCTCAGCTGGGTGCCTTGTTTTGTTGTAATCCAGGGGTTAGCTTGTTTTTGAGACATATTTGGCAATATTTGCGATTGTGGACAAAGAGTTGTTAGTGAGTTGCCTCCCTTCAGCAGTTTGACTTCATCTATAACATTTGATAGAAAGGCTGGAAGCGACGAACGTGAGTCTATGATTGGGCAACAGCAACAAACCGCCTGAACAAGCTTTGCGGAAGATTGCGCTCCTATTATTAAGTTGTTCAATTTGTCCAATTTATTATCGATACCTGCTGTGAAAAGTGCTAGGGTGTTCAAAAGGTCTATCTGCACATCCAGTTTATCAGAATGGTAATTTAAGGCATTAACTATTTGTTGAAAAGTTTGGAGAAGTTGGGGCCAGACACCAACTGCTGTAGTGTCCTCTAAGTTGGACTTTACATTTGGCATATGTTTAGGAGAATTTTAATGGTATCGTTATTGCTGTTGTTGGTGTGAATACAATATGCTGGGGACTTGACGCATCCAGATGGTCCTTTGGTGTACTTATAGTTTGGGGCAATTCAGCTGATCGTAAGTTTTTATTACAGAGGTGGGTATTTTGCGCATGGATTTGAGGGAAAATTAAATGACTGTGAGGAGCCGTTGTGGGTTCCTTTAATACGGCGAGGTCTTGGCATGACAGTGGAGCTAATAATTCTATATTCTGAGCTTGGTCTATGAGGGGGCCTGAGTTTTGTAAAGGGGTCAACGGAGGAGTGTGCAGCAAACGTGCTTCTTGCTTACGCATAGCCGTTGGTGGAGGAGTTTGACCTGATTGCAATCGTGAAGGGTGATCATGTTGAAGATTTTGTTTTAAAATTACCCCCTCTGACTGGGCTGAGGTTACATCGTTTTGTGCGGTTCCAAAAATAAAGACTTCCGGAAGTTGAGCCAAGTTTTTACTAGTCGTATTCTTCAACAACTGTTGTGGGGGTGGGGGTTGTGAAGAGGGCATAATTGTTTCGGCCATTTGGTCCGGTACTCCGAGGCTGGTTACCTCCAGTGATTGCGAATATGAAAGAGTATTCGCCATAGGTGGAATTTTTTTTAAATAGTCCAGCAACTTCAAGGATTTCGAAGTATTTGATGAGTCCTTACTCTTGCCGTTATGACCAAGACTGTTATTGTCATCGCTATGTGGCCTCGGTTTTACCACGTTCGCTGTATCATCGCAAGCCCTTGGGGACCCATGACTACCTTGGTCGAGCTCCTCGTCAGATGACAACTGTTTAGGTTTCCTCCTTTTAGGAGCCGCTGCAGTTTTCCTAACTTTCCCAGATCTCATGGCTTATATAAGTTGAAATACTTGTTAAAGGTCAGCTAGAACAGATGCCCTTGCCAGGGGTCCACCGGGGATCCACCAGAATTGCTTTTATAAACTGTTGGAGAGCTAGGGGTCTGGTGGTCTAATGATTCCAACAATGCTGTCTCCGGCGAGTGAATATTGTAGATATTGTCCTGTGTTTATGTTCTGTACTGTCTTGCAGGTTTGATTTGTATTACAGAAGCTGCCGAGTCTATTGATAGATGGCGTTTTTAGCTTTGCTTTTAACACTTCGTTGAAATTGCGGCAGCTTTTATTGAAACCTTAATCGTGGCACCCCCCCGCTCATTTATATAACCTTACCCCTGTCCACCAGCCCGCGACCGCCCACTCACCGCACCGCTCAGGCAGAAGACCGGGAGACCAGGCCAAACCTCACCTCACCTCTGTGTTTTTCCCCTCAAGAGGGGTCGCACTGGTAATGAGGCGGACAGTAGGGCTCAACCAGTCAGTAGCCGCAATAGGCAGCGAGAACGTCGGACGCTAGGCGGCTTCGCGGGGGGAGGGGAGAAAGCTTGCGGAGCAGCCCCAGGGCTGAACAGAGCTGCCCAATACCCCCGCACGCCCACAACCAGGCAAGTAGATAGGTACAGCAGGGGAGAATGGACGGGCCACAGGCGCAGAGAATAGCAGAAAGCAAGGAAGGCAATTAGAGCAGAGGGGCCAAGAGAAACAGGCTTGTGAAAGCAGACACTGGGAATACAGGGAGATCTAGGCGAGCAGCATCAAGCAGCACCCCACGGCGTGCGGCTCCGGGGGGGGGGGGGGGGGCGGGGAGCGGGATCGGGGGAGCTCAAGGCTTATGGCTTGAGGCTTAAGCTTAAGTCTTGGCAGAAAATGCCGGGGGCAAATCTGTCCTTCTTTCACCGCGCCAGCCAGCCGAAATCCCAGAACACCCCCGCCTTCGGTAGCGACGGCCCTCAAGCCTCCTCAGCCACACTCCCGGTCCCGCCGACTTACCGAAGCTCCACGGTGCGCCGCTGCTGCTGCCACCAGGATACCTCCAAGATCCCAGCTACTCGCACCACCGGTGCCCTAAGGGAGGAAGGAGACCGGCTCTCTTGCTCACGGTTCAACGCGGCACGGTAACCGCAGCCGCGACCACAGCCTTGCCCGGCCGTGCGGCCAGCTCCACCTACCTCCCCAGCCACACCTCGCCTCAGCTGACGGCACGTCCGACTGCACAGCAACTCCTCCGTTAGTGGGGCGCGGCCTTTCACCAAGACACGTGATTAGCTGGAAAGGAACTCGCCACTCCAGGCAAGTAGTTAGCAAGCTTATTCTCTTATGTAGTAATCTTGGACGTGAGTTGGAGTCCTTAATCAATATATGAAGCTTGATTCCTCCACACTAAAGTATTTCAGGGTGCTTAAGCAGTTCTTGAAACCTGTATTACTCCGTGAAAAAAGAAACAAAGGCACCGGAGTCTCAGAAGATATATGTTTTCTCCTCAGGGGTTGTTTGGCCAAAGTTCGTGGGCTTAACACAAAAAGCGGACTGGATTCCGTGTATTCAAATCCCCAAAACAAGACGATTATGTGTGTTGCAGAGTTTCTTCACTCCTCAAGATTGATCAAAAATGAAACAGCGTTATACCAATTCCTGGCGTGAGTGTTCTTTCCAAAAAGAAACAAGAAAGTCAATAATCAGCGCTCCTTCGCGCTTATTGCAGGAAACACAACTAACCTCCAGGTGATCCTGCCAGGTGGAACTAAAGACAGCAATATCATCAAGATTAGCTGAGCAATAAGTTTCCATACCAGTCAGAACTTTATTCACCAACCTCTGAAAAGTGGCAGGTGCATTTTTCAAACCAAAGGGCATTACCACAAAGTGATAGTGCCCACCAGGGGTTAAAAATGCTGTTTTGGCCTTGGCATCATCAGCTAACTTGATTTGCCAGTAGCCAGCTGTTAGGTCAAATGTACTAAGATATTTGGCTGAGGCCAAAGTGTCTATAAGTTCATCTGCCCTGGGAATTGGATAGGCATCAGTCCTGGTGACTGCATTGAGGCCCATGTAGTCAACACAAAACCTCATTTCTTTCTTCCACCCTGGATATGAGGTTTTGGCTCAAGGACTACTGGGCTAGCCCATGGGCTATCTGAGGGCTCAATAACACCTAGTTCCAACATTTTCTGGACTTCAGTCCTGATACAATCCCTGACATGGTCAGGTTGCATGTATATTTTACTCTTTACAGGAAGACTGTCTCCAGTGTCCACCTGATGGGTGCACCAGGAAGTCTGACTTGTGGTCAGGCTAAACATATGTCTAAACTGTTGTAGCACTTGTCTACATTCAGTTTGTTGATGGTCAGTGAGGCTGCTTGCCAAAGCAACACCATCAACTGACCCATCATCAGGGTTCTCTGAGAGCAGGTCAGGGAGAGGGTCACTCTCCTCCTGGTCCTCATCAGTTGCCATGAGCAATCCCATGTCAGCCCTGTCCACATATGGCTTAAGTCTGTTGACATGGAGCACCCTAAGGGGGCTCCTGGGAGTTCCAAGATCCACCAAGTAGGTGACTTCTCCCTTTTTCTCAACAATTGTATGGGGGCCACTCCACTTGTCCTGGAGAGCTGCTGGGGCCACAGGCTCCAACACCCACACTTTCTGGCCTGGCTGACAAACAGTCAGGACAGCCTTTTGGTCATGCCAAGCTTTTTGTAGTTCTTGGCTAGCCTCAAGGTTTTTAGTTGCCTTCTTCATGTACTCTGCCGTCTGGGAGCGGAGACCAAGTACATAGTCCATCACATCCTGTTTGGGAGGTGTGAGAGGTAACTCCCATCCCTCCTTTACCAGACATAAGGGTCCTCTCACAGGGTGCCCAAACATAAGTTCAAAAGGGCTGTAGCCAACCCCCTTCTGTGGAACCTCCCTGTATGCAAACAGAAGGCAAGGAAGTAAAAGGTATCATTTTCGCCTAAGCTTTTCTGGGAGGCCTTTAATCATTCCCTTTAGGGTTTTGTTGAATCTCTCAACTAACCCATTGCATTGTGGATGATAGGGAGTAGTGAATTTGTAATTGACACCACACTCCTTCCACATTGCTTTTAGATATCCTGACATAAAGTTTGTACCTCTGTCAGATATGACCTCCTTAGGGAAACCCACCCTGGAGAAAACTCTAATGAGGGCTCTTGCTACCACAGGGGCTGTGGTAGTCCTGAGGGGTATAGCTTCTGGATACCTGGTGGCATGATCCACTACCACCAGTATAAATCTGTGCCCAGGTGCAGTTGGAGGGTCAAGGAGACCAACAATGTCAATCCCTACCCTTTCAAAGGGAACCCCCACCACAGGTAGTGGTATCAGGGGGGCCTTTGTTGTGCCACCCGACTAGCCACTTGCTTGGCAAGTGACACAGGAGCAACAAAACTCCTTGGTGTCCTCAGACACAATGAAAATGAGGGACAAGCCTGTCCCAGGTCTTGTTCTGGCCCAAGTGTCCTGCCAATGGGATGTCATGTGCTAGGGTCAAGAGGAACCCCCTAAACTTCTGAGGTATTACCAACCACCTGGTGGCTCCAGGGGTAAGATCTCTAGCCTCAGAATAATGGAGCCCCTCATCCCAATAAACCTTATGGGACCCACTAGCACTCCCAGCAGCCTCAGCAGCAGCTTGCTGTCTGAGGAGTTCAAGAGTGGGGCAGCACTGTTGCTCTTTGCTCAGATCTTCCCTGGATGTTCCCCCTGCCCCCAAGAACTCAACCTGACCAGGCTCAAGTTCCTCTGGGGCAGTTCCTTCTTCAGGCTCTGCTTCTCCTCCCTCAGGAGGGGAATCTGAGATCTGAGACAGAGGGGAAGGCCCAGCCTTAACCCTACTGCTCCTCCTCTTGGGTAGCATCTGGTCCATAATTTCAGGATCCAGAGCTGGTTCAGTTTTATGCAGTTTGGCTTGTGACCTGGTCACAGCAAATATCTCTGCAGGTATGCCCAACATCTCAGCATGAGTCCATAATTCTACTTCAGACCAGGCTGAAATCTCCAGATCATTGCCCAACAAACATTCGACAGGGAGGTCTGCACTGACTACTACCTTTTTGAGGCCAGTTACCCCTCCACAGGAGAAATTCACAACTGCCAGACTATGGTTGGTCCTGACATTGCTTGCATTGGTCACCTGGTACATTTCACCCAGGATGATCTGTGCAGGGTCCACTAGATCCTCTGCCACCATGGTGACACTAGCACCTGTATCCCTAAATGCCAAAGCCTGTTTGCCATTTATGATAGGCTGCTGTTTGTACTTGCCCAGATTACTGGGGCTCACTAGGAAGGACATGTCAAGGTCTCCCTCACAAACTAGCAATGCCTGGGGTTGGTACTCTGACTAGGCCAGAATACACATCAGAACCTAGGGTCAACCCTACTACACCCTTATTCTGAGTATTATCTCCACCAATGACTGCACTAGGGGGAACAGTTGCCGTAGGGGCTGGAGTGGTGGTGGTTTGGTGTTTGGACTTGGTACAATCAGAAGTCCAGTGCCCTTTCTGTTTACCGAATTTGCACCAGGGCTTCTTTTGGGCTTTTCCCTTTGCAGATTGTGACGCCACACCAGATGCAGATTTTTGGGGCCCTTGTGAAGACTTCTGGTCTTTTGACTTATCCCCACCTTTATCTGAGCCTTTAGGATCTTGCTTCTTAGTGTCACCACCTTGGTTCTGGGTTTTCTGCCTCACCCTGGTTCTGACCCATTTGTCTGCCTTCTTTCCCAATTCTTGGGGAGAGGTCAGATCAGAGTCCACCAGGTACTGATGCAACAACTGGTTTTGGCAATTATTAAGGATCTGTTCTCTCATTATAAGATTATACAATCCCTTAAAATCAGTTACTCTACTACCAACCAGCCAACCTTCTAGAGCCTTGGTTGCACAATCAACAAAGTCAGTCCAATTCTGAGTCTGTGCTTTCTGGGTATCTCTGAACTTCAACCTGTACTGTTCAGTGGTTAAGCCAAACCCATCTATTAATTCACTCTTCAGGGCTTCATAGTCATCAGCATCCTCTTCTCTGACAGTGAGGAGCTTATCTCTACCTTTATCTGAAAAGGAGAGCCACAATATTGCTGGCCACTGTTTCTGGGGGACCTGTTGAACTTTACAGGCCCTCTCCATAGCAGTTACCCATTTGTGGATATCATCCCCACTCTAGTAGGGAGGAACAACCTTGGACAGGTTCCTATGGTCTGGAATGTAATCTCTGCCTCTAGGGACACTGTTGCTGCCACCAGGGGTATCTAACCCCTCTTTTCTAGAAGGTCTCTGGAGCTCAAAGGCTTCTCTATCTAAGGCCAATAGCTTGGTTCTGAGGGCAAGCCTAGTTTCCTCATACTGGAGCATTTTGTACCTTCTTTCAGAGGAGGTCTCTCTATGTGAGTATGAGTTCCTCTGATGGACAGAATCTCTGTTAGAGTGACATGAGTGGTCAGATTCCCTTGAAGGGGATCTAGGCCTCTCTTCCACTCCATCAGCCCTCTTAGGGAGGATTCCTCTGTCCTGTTCAGACCTTTCTGGGTCTGGCCCTTCAATCACAGACTCCAGGTCATCTTGATTTTCATCATCAGACCCAGAGACTATGGCTGACCCACCCCCTGATCCAGATCCACCAGCTCCTAGAGCCAGTCTAAGATCATCTGCTACTAACAGACCTATCAGGTGTTGGGTGGGGGGACTCTGTCCTTGCTTCAGGTGTCTTGCAACACACATGGCCTTTAAGTCAAAGTAGCCCATGTCCTTGTACTGAAGTTGGGTGGGCCCACTGGCTCCATCCCTTGAGGACATTCTAGTGTTATGCAGTGTTGCACTACCTACACTAGTTTGTGGCCTACTGAACCTAGCTTGAGCTGTAGCAAGGGTGTGCTTATCCCTTCACAAAAAGCTCTAAGTTCAGTAGAACTTATTGATACTAAGCTTGACTTTATATGTACCTTAAGTACCTTTAGTGGTTTTCAGTTAGTAATTCAAATTGAGATTTTCTGGTAAAACAATGGCAAGCTGGAATCCCACACGCTGCCCACCAATGTGAGAAGTTGGCCTGGCATATGCTGGTCACTAGTTATAGTGACCACCTTGCACCAGTCCAATTCGACTCTTATGGTAGATAGGTTTAAGACAACCTTTTAAAGAAAGCTATCCTAGTGGTAGCCGTGGAGAGCAGCCTTCAGGCTAAGTCTCAGAGGAATGTAAAGCAGCTTGTTTTACCTTATAATCTCTTGAATTACCAAATGAAAGGACACCACACAGGTATATATATCAAATATATATGTATTTATTACTAGACACACTCTACTAATATCTTTATGAGATTAGAAACCAGGTACACATTCAAATGTCAACGTTTCACAATAAATTAAGCACAAATATGGCTGGAGCCCAGTACCAGACCATATACTAAGAAAGTGGTATAAGGATGTCGGCTTGCAAAATAACAAGGCCTGGGGAATCGCTGGGGCTTTACTACTGCAGTGTTAGCAGGTAAGTAACAGGCCCACGGGAGACGCGTGCAGTGTGTGAACACAGACGCGGGTTTCCTATTGGTTATAATGGTGCAAGTCGCGGTTAGATTTTTACAGTTCTAGGATACTTCGAGGAAGACTACAAGCAAGCCACTTACAAGGTAAGTATTTCGAGGGCCAACACACACTTGGGCACCGGAGTGCACAAGTTACCTCACCCAGGGAAGCCGGGTGCATAGGTGTCTTTTGGTGTCGGGTCGCGTCGCTGTTTTCTATGGAGACCAAAGAAAACTTGCTGCTTGCGTCGTCTGGAGAAGTGTCCGGTGGAATCCGAAGGTGGATTCAAGATGGAGGAGACCTGAAAATTGAAGGGACAGTGTTCAAAGTCACTTGCCAGTGACCGGTGGCCAGCAAGATGGATGACCACAGATGTCGCGTCGATTCAGGTCGTCAATGGTGTTTTGACTCTTCGCTCACGAGGTCCAGGAGAGATCGACGTTGACCTGCAGCTGGATTTGGAGTGTCCCACGACGTTTGCAGCTGATGGCGGTGTCGGTAACCGGATTGGAGCCAACAAGCCTTGGCAAATACAAGTCTCGTGTAGACTGGAGAAAGTCGATGGTGCAGACCAGCAAGGTCTGATGGACTCACCCAGCGAGGGTAAGTGAGGGCAGGCCTGGAGCAACCAGGACAGCCCTTTGAGTCATTGAGAAAGTCTTTGGGGGACCCACTAGCCAACGGGCAAGTGATCGCGAAGACGCCGCCTCAGGAAATGCTTCACAGGAGCCTACGGTCACTCGGGACGGGGTAGGCCGCTGATTTTTGGTGCAAGACCTGCTGGGGGCTTGGGCCACAAATGGTCCAATGCACAAGTTCGTAGAACGTTGTTTAGGGTTTGCACTCAACAATAGTGCACGGTCCCCAGGTATTGCTGTTCCTCGTCACTCGTGGGGTCCAGACGCCACAGCTTCGCTGGGGACTCAAAATGGCCGTCGAGAGGTCAGGAAACCCGCTTCCGGGGTCGCAGGGACTTCGGACTCCAGCGGGAGCGGGGAAGTTCGCAATCGTTGATTAAAGGTGTTGGTGCCTGCCAAGCAGGGGAGTCACTCCTTGACTCCAAGGGAGATTCTTCTGTCTTCCAAAGGTAGTGGAACGTCGAAGGGCCAGGATTCTTCTTTGTAGAGCGTCGTCCAGGGTTATCTGATTTGTAAAGGCAATGCTTGCTATCTTATAGTGAAGATAGGGGAGGGACTAGCTCTATGACCACTCCTCTAGGAGGGTCAGGGGAGGGGGTGGTTACACCCACTTCCCTTTGTCCAGTTTCGCGCCAGAGCAGGGACAGGTAGCCCCTGAACCGGTTTGAGCTGGCATATGCACAGAGGAGCCTACTGCTCCCCCTGTGCAGGACTTCAAAGCACGCTAGGAGTGCACCCACCCAGCTCCAATACACTAAATCCTGTCTGGAAGGTGGTGACACCTCCCTGTGACAGGATGCCTTTTGTTGGGCCTCCTCCACTGTGAGTTTACGTGAGCAGCAGGAGGGCAGCCCAGTGTCCGTGCTGGTGGCATCCATTTTGTGATGCCAGGGCTCTATAGGATTTCTATCGTTTTACATGTCGTCCCCTCTAGAAGGGTGGGATCATGCTCCCACATCATGGACTGATGTGGGGGTATGATTCCAAGTTGTTTGACACCAAACACGACACGTTTTGATGCAGTCATTCCAAAGTTAGCATTTAAATGCACTTAAGAGTAAATGGTTTAACCGCATCCACAAACAGCCATAGAGAATAGACTCTGGTAGCTGCAGAGGGGCCCTGCTCAGGCAGAGGCACCCCCTCACATTGTAAACCAAGCAACCTGCCCTCACGATTGATAGGGCCTGCCATAGGGGTGACTGATAGGTTTATATGTGTGTGTATGGTGAGATATAGGTACCTATATCTCAGTGAGGAGTGCTAACACTACCTCACACAGGCTGCAGTAGCAGGCCTGTGGTGCCAGATTGAGTCTGCTTCCCAGGGGTGGCATAATACATGCTTCAGCCCCTGGTAGGCCTGTGAAGTACCAATGCCCTAGATACCTAAGGTACCATATACTAGGGGCTCACAAGGTACCACAGTATCCAATCACTAGTGCATCTAATATGCACACCAAGTCGTTTAGAGAGAACAGAGAGACTGGGGCCCTGATTAGCAGGGACCCAGCCAGACTAAAGCCAGAAACCAGTGTATACATCAGAAAAAAAGTGGGGGCAACATAAGTGCAGATCCTACTCTCCTACAAGAGCCAACAGTCATGCCCTCATCTCTTGAACTGACCCCATTTCCCCCAACACCCAACATGGCTCCACCCTAATCGCTTTGAGGTACTCTCCAGCCTAACAGACATAGATTGACTACCTTCCGACCTTAAAAGCCCAGACAAGATGTTAGCAACAGGTGGGCTATTAGGGAGAGACCCTAACGTAGTGGCGAAGAACAATAGAGAATGGGGTGGTCGAAAAGTGTGGGTATCATCTCCCAAACAATACACCTATCATTCAAAGCGACACACATGAAAGAGAGACCAGGGTTGATCCATCTACACCTCAATTTACATGTAACTCTGGAGAAGGGGGGCATGATCTGGATCTTAAGCTGCTAGGCTCGCTGTCACAAGCAATCCGGAAGTTCCAGAGACAAAGAGCTATAAAGCTAGCTCCTTCAGAATTGTCTCCTGGAATATTGCAGGCATCCGCTCGAAACTAAAGGATGAGGTGTGGTTAGAGTACGTCAAGGCCTTTGATATCATCTGTGTTCTGGAAACATTGTTCAGGGAGAACATTGAGTTAGATGGCTACTGCTCTTTCAAAGTTCATGCAATAGCCTCACCAGCAGGGAGGGCAAAATGAGGGCTGGCGACACTGATCTCCGTAAAACATGGGTCTATTAAGGTGGACACCATTTCTGATTCCCCTTGGTATCAACTTATTTTGATTAAAAAAATTATTTCAGTCCAAGTTGTTACTGATTAATTGGTACTACAATATGTTTGACCAGAATAGCTGTGACATCATTGATACTGTAAACGATTTGATTTTTGTTGATACCCTGGTTAGCAGTCCCCAAATACGGTACCCTACTTACTTGGGCAGTGGAAATGAAAGTGTCATTGACTTCATGTTGACATCCAGGAATTTTTTTCTTTGGGTTGACAGCTTTGAGATAAAGCCCCATAATGCTAACATCCATAATCCCCTTATCGCCTCCCAACATGTAACAGCTCGGGAGGAGAAAGGGGATGGCCACCCTCTCTAGTACACCTCAAACCAAGGGATGAGATTGGAATGGAGCAGAATAAATCGATCCCAATTCGAGGAGAAAATAGTTAAAACCAATCTAAGCTCCATCTTAGAATGCTTGGACTTTGACTCTCCCTGAGATACAGTAATAAAGGGCTTCCAATTAATCTGTAGGGATGTATCTACAAACCTGACAAAGATAATAGGAAGAGGGGAAGCCCAGGAAAATAAATGGTTTAATGCTGAATGTTCAAGGGCCCAAAGGACCTTAAGAAGGCGTTACATGCAATTCCCCCGAGATAAAACCTTTATAAAAAATGCAAGGCAGGCTTACAAAAACACAGTCAACAAAAGGAAAGACGAACTGAGAAGGTTAGCCTGGGAATATCCAGAGAGAGCGAGCGCACTTAAAGATTCTAGAGGTTTCTGGGAGGTAATAAACCGCCCTCTATTTTCTAAGGCTATAAGGGGAATGGTCTCAATGATACTGGGGAAAGTTTGGGAATGTTATTTCCGTAGTATATTTAACCCGAACGGAATTACACCCCAGGAGACCTGCCTAGATGTCCCAATAGACCCTATTATTGTACACCAACTGAGCTCCTCTCTGACAGTGAGTGAGATCGAGGATGCGATTGCGAAGGGGATATGCCTGAAAGCCCCAGGCCCGGATGGGGTACCTCTGAATTTGTTCAAAAGAAATCCTCAACTTTGGGCACCCCTCTTGACAAGTGTTTTTAGAGCAGTAATAATAGACGCTTTCCCATTCTCTTGGAAAGAGGCAATAGTGGTACCCGTGTACAAAAAAGGAAACAGGGACGATCCGGTCTGTTATAGGCCTATCTCTCTAATCGGCAACATGGCCAAGGTGTTGGGGAGGGTCATTCTAGCGCGCCTCGAGACCTAGGCAGAAGCCTCTGGGTTTATGTCCCAAACACAATAGGGCTTCAGAAGGGACATGGGGACGAACGAACAGTGCCTTAATCTGTCATTGATTATGGGCAAGTACATGAGGGCAAGGAAGGGGTCAATCCACCTTGCCTTCAGGGACTTGTCCAGTGCTTTTGACACTGTTAATAGAGAAAAGTTATGGGACCAGATGGGGAAAATTGGGTTTGAGGAACCCCTAATTACCCTCTTGCGCAGGCTGCATGTGTCCACTACTGTCGCCATACAATTTGGTCCTGGGGCAGAGAAGACGGGCCTATTGTTTCTACAGAGGGAGTTCGACAGGGGGGCATATTGGCCCCTTTTCGTTTCCTTCTGTATACAAATGGCCTAGGGTCAGCTCTAGTAGAACAGGCTCTAGACTTCCCGAAAATCTGAGGCAACCTGGTCCCTTTGTTGGCGTATGCGGATGACACAGTTTTAATGGCCTTAACCTCTAATAGCCTACAGAAATCATTGAATATTTTTACTGATTTTATGCTAGCACTGGACCTAAAAGTAAATTTTAGCAAATCCTATTTTATGATGTGTGGCTTTAAGCAAACTGAAACAAGAACATTTATTGTAAAGGGCAAGACTATTGATAAGGTGTCTAATTATACTTATTTGGGGAATGTTTTTAACAATAAATTGAACTAGGATCACCTTGTAACAGCTAGGTACAGTATATTAGCAGCGTAGTGGAGGGGCTATTCCACTTCGCTTGTAAGTTGGGCCCATAAGCCGGTAGCGGAATTAATTACATTATATAAATCAAAATGTTTGTCTGTTGCAACCTACGGGGCAGGAGAGAAGAGTCATCATAAAAATACCCAATTACAAATCTTAGAAAATAAGTTCATAAAAAGATTACTGATGATCCCTAAAAGTGCTCCCACAGTCTTTTGCCACTCCGAGGTAGGGCTCGATTTCATAGAGGACCGAATTAACATCGCCCTATTAGTCCTCTGGGCCAAAATTTGGCTGTCTGAGTACAAAGTTCTCAAGGGAAATTATCGAGGATTTTATGACCCTCGATAACGTCCTGACTATTCCATGGCTTCGATTTGTTAAAGAAAAATTTCATGAAATAGGTTTGGGGCACTACTATGATAATCCTGCAAGTATCCAAAAAAATATGAAATCTGTCATAAAAGAAGCATATTTTGGAGTATTGCCCAATCGTCGCCGTCAACGGGGATTGCAATATCATTTTGATCGGTTCCCTTTACAACAAGAATTTTATCTGTCTTTTACTATGAATGTACAGTACCGATTTTATATGACCAGGTTTTGACTTTGCATGTTGAACTTTCTTGTGGCCTTCCCTAAACAGGCTGGATGGTGTGGCAATCTCATTCCCTGCCCCTGCAATAATTTAGCCCAACAAAGCACCTTGCACTTTATGTTGTTTTGCACACTCTATAAGGAGCCGAGGGCAAGGTTCCTTATACCAATTCTAAGAGAAATTTGCCCTTGTACTGATCAAGAGGATTTTAATTTCTTAAGTTCTTTATCTACTGTTATTTGTACTGCTGTCTTAAATTTTATCAAAATTGCACTTTCTATAGGAAAATGGTATGAATTGTAATTCAAAATGGCGCTTCTCAATTTTAAGCAGTTTTTAAGACACAACGTTTTTTTAAGTGTTGAGTCTTAGAGTTAAGAGCTACATTGTTGTATAAATTGGAAACGTCAATTTTAAGTATCATTTTGGTATGTTAAACATTTATGGTCCATTTGAACCGAATAAAGTTATTTTGACTTGACTTGACAAGGGGGGCATTGATGCCTTTTTTTTACCTCCGAAATTAAAATTTCAATTGAAGGCATTGTTGTCTCTGATCTAAAACCTTCTAACCTCGCCGAAGTAGATGACGGTTTTACCTTCTTGTTTCCTTTTTTGTTCTGAAATAGGGCTCTTGTCCATAGGACTTTTTTCTTGGCCTTTTTAGGTCTTGCCTGGCATTGGAGCGAGCATGCGCTCCTCGCCTGCAAGAGCTATAGTCAACAAGTCAGTTTCGAGAAGGGAACTCGAGCCCCGCCCCTCATTTTCATTGGGTAGCGTCAGCGTTTATGGTAAACGCTGGCTTCCTATTGGAAAGGAGGGTTTTTCATTGCCTCCCTTTGGCTTTTTGGTCCGGTCCACCAGGACTGGCTCACCTGCTTTCCGTGTGTCATGAAGACTTTTCTTATCTGCTTGTTTATTTAACAAGCAGATAAGAAAAGTCTTCACAACAGCCGTGAAGCGGGTATGCTACAAGCTGACTCCTCATTGGCAATTGTACCCACTCCTCCCTTCCCTTCCCCCCACCCAAAAGCAAACTTCCCAGAGTTGCGCTCGCCAGTACGTGGGTGTCAGGAAGCTTGAGGTGCTGGCGCGGCGCCATATTCCTCCACAGTATGCCTCCTTGTAATGAATCGCTCTGATGAAGGAACCTTCAGAGATTACAGTGCTAAATGAAAGCCCGGACTGTGAGCTTGCTGTGTGACCAGGTGGAGTGACCGGGGCCTTTGTGTAGATTGTAAAGCGCTTTAAATATAAACTGCATGTTGTACCTCTCATGTTGACTAGTCGGCCACTCCTGTGTGGGAACAAGAGAAATGCATTTCTGTTTCAAATTTTGCTAGAGTGATAAAAGACCTACACCTGCTCAGAGAGATCTTGCACATTGGGTGTGTCTGTGTAACCACGAAATAATGTAAAAAGAAAAATGCGCAGAAGCGTGGTTCATCGAATTGCCGTGAACAGGTTGGGCCGCTCGCAGATTGCAGTGCATACGGAGACAGCCGGTGAAAGCGACAGCCTATACTGGACATTTTGGACCTAGGGGAGCCCTTCTTGCCTGTGAATACCGTCGGTGGGACTGTGAGGACCAGCCTGCACAGCGCCATCACCACAGGTGCAGCTGGGGCCTCTTCCCGCCCGCTCCCGCCTACCTCCTCAATCACTGTTATAACTTCTCGCAGCACCCGCTTCGAGGGTGTCGCTCCCAGATTGCAGTGCATACGGAGACAGCCGGTGAAAGCGACAGCCTATACTGGACATTTTGGACCTAGGGGAGCCTTTCTTGCCTGTGAATACCGTTGGTGGGACTGCGAGGACCAGCCTGCACAGCGCCATCACCACAGGTGCAGCTGGGGCGTCTTCCCGCCCGCTCCCGCCTACCTCCTCAATCACTGTTATAACTTTTCGAGGCCCCCGCTTCGCGGGTGCCGCTCGCAGATTGCAGTGCATATGGAGACAGCCGGTGAAAGCGACAGCCTATACTGGACATTTTGGACCTAGGGGAGCCCTTCTTGCCTGTGAATACCGTCGGTGGGACTGCGAGGACCAGCCTGCACAGCGCCATCACCACAGGTGCAGCTGGGGCCTCTTCCCGCCCGCTCCCGCCTACCTCCTCAATCACTGTTATAACTTCTCGCGGCCCCCGCTTCGCGGGCGCCGCTCGCAGATTGCAGTGCATACGGAGACAGCCGGTGAAAGCGTCAGCCTATACTGGACATTTTGGACCTAGGGGAGCCCTTCTTGCCTGTGAATACCGTCGGTGGGACTGCGAGGACCAGCCTGCACTGCGCCATCACCACAGGTGCAGCTGGGGCCTCTTCCCGCCCACTACCGCCAGAACCACCCCTCTACTTAACCGGCAGGAGCATCCGCGCTAGCGGGACGCGCGCGGGACGAAGCGCGGGGAGAAGACCGGGCAAAGAGCGGGTCGTTTGAGGCCGTTCGAGAACGGGCGAGATAGGGATTGGGCCCTCTCTCTCGGTCTCAGACTCATCCTCTTCATACTTCCCGTGTCTAGCTTTGGACTATGGCCGCAAGAGAGACGAGGAGCAAGACCACACTGGCTGCTGGGATGCCAAAAGGTACTTTGGACACTTATTTTGCAAAAGCAGGCTCACTCCTTATTGACGAAATTACTATTTTAGAAAGACGTATTTCGCAAGAAATTGAGTGGGTAAGGAGATCTTCTCTGGGACCCCTAGCACATGCAACTACCCCTGAACAAAGAGTGGAATGTTCATTACCAGAAGCTGGGGTCAGGGGGACAAATGGTACGCTTGATGTAGTTGATCTGAGCGGTTCCTTTACTCCCAATACTGATTGTGATTTATCGGCCCCAATAGAGCTTAGTATATTACCTTTACCGCTTCCCAAGCCCCCTCCACCCCAGACTGTAGTCAACGTGACCCCGTCCAACACGGACGGAAATATTGCCAGGGTTCACCAGTCTACGCAATTAAAGCAGGGAGAGAAGGAGGGAGCCATCCCAAAAAAGGAAAAGTAGGGTACAAAACTCTGGGGGGTGGAATGTCCAAAATTGCAAAGAACACCCCCTTGTGTGAGGGTAACAAAGATGGCATAGCTAGTAAGGGGCCAAATTTGCCATCGAAAAAAAGGGCATCACCCTCCCATACATCGGGGCAGATATCGCTGAGTACAAATACAAATTCTGGGGAGGAGGATATTACTCTCTCTGATATTCGCTCTCTTATGAGGATAATGCTTAATCCTTTGGAAGTGCGATTAACTAAGATAGAAACTTGTCTAGTGAATATTGAAAAAGAAATTGCACATTTAGCAGACGCCCCCAAAAAAGACAGCCAATCTGTAAGCGGAGGGCCGACCCATAGTGACAAGATCACCACAATAGTGCCCCCAGTTAAGGAAAGGGGACCTGTACCCAAGCCTACACAAATTCAACATTCAATACCACAGGCTAATCCACTAGCTTCAAATTGCTTAGTAAATGTAAGCCCCCAGGAGAAGTCAGTGGCGCCTGTAAACAGGGAACTGGGCAATGGTAACAAACATAGGTTAGTTAACCTGCCACCGGAGGCAAGCCCGTACACAGTTATTCTAACAGGTATTCCCGAATTAAAGCCATCTTCTCGGGAACCTGCTGAAGCCCTAAAAAACAAGGTAATTAATTGGCTCTCTATTAATAGGCCCCTTCCTGAAGGAATACAGAGTGAGGTCCTCATGGTGAGAAGAGTCCCATGGCTGGGTGGTACCAGGAAATCTATCCACGGAGACTGTGTCCTGGTTAATTTCAGGGACCCCATGACTGTCTCATACATATGTAGCTGGCCATATTGTGACAAGGGGACTTCCATTCAAGCGTTACCCTTATCATTCTTCTACCCACCTTCAAGATACGGGCAGGAAGAGTAGGGCTGGGAACTAGTACATAGAAGAGGAGGTAGATGGGGTGCTAGAGTAAGAGGGAGCCCCCTTCTTCCCAGATCACAGTGCTATGATCATTTCCCTACCCATAACAGGTTTAGCAACCTAGATATGGTAGATTGACTGAGTGAGACGGGGAGAGGGGAGGACAGTGGTCATGGTGGGGCTCATGCTATCAAAATATGCCTAGCTATTCCTAGGGATAAGGCCAACCCCGAGGAGAAATACACCAATGGAGAGGTAGACATAAGTTCTGTCTGCTCTCCATACATAGCAAGGGAGACGACAGCGGCCCGAGATGGCAGCATAAATATTAATACCCCACTGGGGACGCACTCTAGTATGGATATGCTCCCAAACCCACTAACTGAGAGTACCATCAGTTCCTCTTTGAAGATAGTATCTTGGAATGTGGCGGGCCTGGGCAATAAATTGAATTGCCCGGACTGGAGCTCTTTTATTGAGGGCAAAGACATATGCCTGTTCCAAGAAACCTGGGCGCGAGAAGAAGTCAATCGTACCGGTTTTGCTACATTCTCTATAAACGCAAAATGGGGGGGTAGGGGGCGTCCCTCGGGCGGTCTTACAACCTGGGTGGCCAGTGATTTGGGATGCAGTGCCGCCGTTCTCCCATTGAGCAAGGAGGACATTCTTGTTGTACTGCTGGAATGGCCAAATTCACATAGTCTTTTATTGGTAAATGTCTACTCCAGACCAGTAAGTATCACGCAAGAGTCGCGAACTATAGAGGAGCTTGCGGATGTCCTAAGTGAAATTGCTGAGGGCATTCCTTTCTTAATAGGAGGTGACCTAAATTGCCATTTTGAGCCACTTTCTGGTTTACTGGATGGTCTAGCCCAAGATGAGGATGCGGTATGGTCTGTACCCCCATTGGAAGCACCGGGCCCAAGAGCTTGGACGCCTTTGGTTGTACAAATTACATCCTTAATTTTGAAATATGGTGTCCGGGCCTGTAATGGACGGATAAAATCTGATATCCCCCCAAAACCCACATATAATAGAGTGGGCAAGGGAATCCAGACTTGATTATATCCTAGTTCCACTGGCTTCGTGGTCACTTATCAGAGACTTTCGGGTGATCCCAAGGGATGATAGTGACCACAACGCACTGGAACTGGAATATGACCATCCTGGTCTTGAGGTTAGGAGGGAACCAATGGCGACACCTGGGGTGGGATTAGGCCTTACGAATAACAGACGAAGAGAGAAGTGGGAGAAATTAGCTTCTAATCCAGGGAAGATATCCAGGCTGTATGCCCGGGTTATCCCCACACTCGAAAAGGCCCATGCATTAATGGAGCAAACAAGTACCCAGAGCACATATATACTGCGGGGGCTGCTGCATGAGGACCTCATTAAATCGGTGTCCGAAATCCTCTTCTCCGCACCAAAAAGGGCTAATGGACACGCTGTTTGTCCCCGCTGGTATAACACCACATGCCGCAAGGCAAAAACTGATCTCCTGGCCTCGATAAAGGAGGGCAAGGGGAGTGTGGAGATCAGGGCCAGGAGAACGGCCTACAAGCGCCTGATTAGTCATGCAAAAAGTGAATGGGAGCATGAAAAATGGGAAAACCTTACCATCTCCCTGGAACGTGGGGACTCGCAGAAATTTTGGCGTTATGTGAACACTGGGTCTGAGAAGTTGGCCTCTGCAATAGAGCCTAACATTTCAGCCAACGCTTGGCAAGACCACTTCCAGTCCCTATATAGTGTAGCTGATGGAGCACGGACCAACCCTACCCACCTTGTCAGTGACTCTTTGAAAGGGGTTCCATTCACATTAATGGAGGTCCGTGAGGCCATTGGACGGTTGGCATCAGGCAAGGCACCCGGTTTAGACGGCCTACCGGGCGATCTATTCAAACACAAACCGGATGTCTGGGCACCCTATTTATTGACATTGTTTAACTCCGTTATGGGGGGTATGGAGGTGCCGGATACTTGGTTGGGCGCAGAGATTGTCCCAATATTTAAAAAGGGATCGCCCCTGCTCCCAGCCAACTATAGACCTATCAGTCTTATCGATGTTCCCCAAAAGATTTTCGGTAGACTGATACTTAATCGCCTCCAGAATTGGATTGAAGAATACGCTATTATGAGCCCGTATCAAGCAGGGTTCAGAGAGGGTGTTTCAACTACAGACCAGATTTTTCGTTTGAATCTCTTATATTGGAAGACCGCGCTAATTGAGGGAGGCACTTTGTATATGGTCTTTGTGGACTTGCGAGCAGCCTTTGATTTAGTGTCAAGGGATAAATTATGGACTGTTCTAATGGACTTAGGGGTTCCTGCTGATATCCTATTAATCCTGATGAGATTACATCAGGGGAATTTTGCTAAGGTTAGGTGCGGTAGAGGGGGAGTTCTTTCGGACAGATTCCCCGTTGACTCAGGGGTCAGACAGGGTTGCGTGCTTGCACCGACCCTGTTCTGCCTCTTCGTCAACGGGGTCATTAACCATCTCATTGGGCTGAGCAACATTGATGCCCCCAAGCTAAATGGTAGCAGGGTGCCTGCTATCATGTTTGCAGATGACACCCTGCTGCTTTCTAAATCCCCCATGGGCATACAATGGGTGCTGGATGGGTTCTCGAACTTTTGTGTGAAACGCGGATTGGAAATCAACGCTTCCAAAACTAAGTATATGATCCTCAATCCGCCCTCTTCAACTCGCCCAAATCCTACATTAGGGCCCGAAAGATTAGAGAGGGTCACTACGTTTGATTACTTGGGGGTAACAATCAATCAAACTATGACATGGGATTCGCACCGAACCAAGGCAAACTTGAAATTGGCTCAGTTAACAGGTGGCATATGCAGGATGATAAGCAGGTCGAGTAATAAGCCATTTGGTCCCCCCCTCCAAATTTATAAAATACAGGCTCGAGGGGCAGTGACCTATGGGGGTGAAATATAGGGGCATATAGCTGCTCAGAAATTGCAGATTACGGAGAACAACTTTTTAAGGCAATTGGCAGCATTACCGCCTAGTACCCCACTTCTCCCATTGAGATTAGACCTGGGCCTCAGACCTATTTCGGAGGAGTTGGGTCTTAAACCTCTAACCTTTTGGCGCAAAATCTGGAGCACACCTGAATTATACAACTATAGGGCTGAGCTCGTAGAGATCTTGCGCCTACCTAAAGCGGCACAAATCCCGTGGTTAAAATACATTAAGCAAACATTTGAAATGCTAGGAAGACCAGATTTGTGGCTTAATCCAGGAAATGTATGTTGCAGGTTCTCACGTAAATCTATCTCAAAGGTTTACTACGAGTACAAGCTACGTGCCTCAATTGACAGCACACATGAGGGGTCCCTATCTAACTACTTCCTTGGATTCAAAGATTCATACCATCTAGAGTCCGTCTTTGATGATGTAGGCCCTCCAATTACAAGGAAGTTATACATGCAGTGGCGATATGGCACTCTTCCCCTTAGGGCATTGCCCAGCATGTTCGTACCCGCGAGAGACTGATCTGCACATTATATTTTTCTGTACAGCTTACCAGAGAGCTAGGAATTACTGGCTTGTCCATCTCCTTAAAAATTTTGGGTTTAGGCATTTTCTCCCAGCATATAGAATTTTAAAGACAGACTTATCTGCTTTAACTGTATTTGCAGTCGCAAAATTCCTAACTGCAATGTGGTTCATCCGCAGTCGTTGTATCAAGTCCAACATGGCTATATGAATATTCCTGATGATTTCAACTAAATTGTTTTATGATTGTTTTTTGTTTTTTTTTCTTTTTTGTTTTTTGAAACCGTTTATTACAAGTCTTAAGAGTATACAAGTATGGGCCTACAACCTTCCGGCCGGCCGCTAGCAATGATAGGAACATACGACATACATTTATGGAACACGTGGTGTTACGGAGGAACATTTCTCAGGAGGTAACAACGTCAAAAGCCACATCATCCAGACCCCATTATACGGTTTCATTTTAAATTAAGAGCAACAAAAAAAAAACCACACCCACAAGGCAACCCACAATCGGAAATAGCAGCACGTGCTCCCCTAGAGGGGGGATCCCAACTATCCACAGAAGTCTAAAGAGGGGGAAGAGAACAGAGCGAGGACTGGGGGAACCCAATGCCCGGCAGCGGGGGAATGAGTCGGCTAAGGGGATGGGGCTGGCGAGGTATCAGGCAGCAACGGTGGTGCACAGATACCCCCGCGGTAGGCGTTCCAGGGGCCCCATACTTTCACCCATGTCGCAGGCTTACCCCTCGCCACATACACCACCTTTTCTCGAAACATGCACCAGTCCATGTGTTCTTTCCAGGCCGAGACCGTCGGGGGCCTCTGGGATCCCCACAGTTGAGCAATATCACGCTTGGCTATCATATATCCCAGAGTCACCCACCACGTCTGCGGCGCCGAGTAATCAGTCGGTTCCCACACATTCAACAGGCATCTCCTCGCTTCAGGCAACAGCGCCACATGCGTAACCAGTCGCAGCACCTCATGTACACCACGCCAGAACCCTTCCACCTCCGGGCACTCCCACAAGATATGCAGAAAGGTCCCCAAAGCACCACACCCACGCTTACACAACCCATCTCCAGCATAGCCCATTCGCAGAAGCTTTGGCCCCGTCATGTAGACCCGGTGGAGTATCTTGAGCTGGACGAAGCGAAGGCGAGCCGGTATGGCCACCTCCTTCGGGGATGCCACCGCGGAGGTCCAGTCCTCGTCGTCCAACTCCAGCCCGTCGGCAATCCAAGCCGCACGAAGGGCAGTCAACAGGCCCGAGCGGTCGTTTATCAGCTTTTTGTATATCAGTGAGATCGTGCTGTCCGGGACGTGCCCATCCAGCATTCTATCCTCCAGGGGGGAATATTCCAGGATGGAGGCAACGTCCGAGAAGACGGAGCCCAGCGCATGACGGACCTGCAAATACCGAAAGTATTCACTGCCCTGCAGCTGAAATTCCGTCTGCAGCATATCGAACGTTTTAAATCCTCCCCTCGTCCAGAGATCCCCCACTTTACTGATACCTATCATGTCCCACTTCTCAAAGCCCTTAGAGGTCCACAGGGAACCTAACCGCTCAGACGCGTATAGTGGTGACGCCCGGGTCAAACGGTCCTTCCACCCCATAGCTGCATTGGCCGCGTGCCACACTTGCACCATGACACGCGTGGGGCCCGTCAGACGAGCGTCGGGCGCACTAGAATAGAGCGCTCGATTGTAGTCGCCACCTGGCAGGAGCATCTTGTCCATTTCGAATGCCGGGTTTAAGGCGGGCCCGTATAGGCCATGGTTAATTGCAGCAAGCTGGGAGGCCCAATAGTACCGTTTAATATCCGGGAGGGCAATCCCCCCGTCATACCATGGGAGCGTCAGCTTTGCCAGGGCAATACGCGGCCTCCCGTCCCCAAAACAGGCGGCGTTGCAGACTCTCCACCTCACGGAAGTAGCGCGCCGGGACTAAGTCCATAGTGTTCTGCAAAGCGTACAGGAAACGCGGCAGAGACATCATCTTGAACAATGCCGCCCGGCCGAGCGGCGAAAGCGGCAGGCGCCGCCAGCGTGCGACATCTACCCGCAGGCGCTGGAGGGGGGGAAGCAGGTTCCGTTCATACCGGGCCTCCGGGTCCAGAGTAATGAAGACACCCAGGTACCGAAATCCCTGCGGGGCGATCTGGATCGGACAGCCCCGCGGGAGAATAGGAGCCTCCCCAGAGAGAACATACACGCACGATTTAGCCCAGTTGATGACGAGACCGGAGTTACGACCAAATGAATGTAAAACATCAACCAGCACTATAAGTGATTTACGTGGGGAGGCTAGGTACAGAAGGATGTCATCAGCGTATAGGGATACGCGGTCCTCATACTCGGGGGTCCAACGGAGACCACGGATGGAAGGCTCCCACCGCAGCCACTCCGCCAGGGGCTCCAAGGCAAGCGCAAAAAGAAGCGACGACAAGGGACAGCCCTGTCGCGTGCCCCGGCCCAGCTCAAACGGGGCCGATACTCTTCCGTTCACCACCACCTGCGCCAATGGGCCCGAATACAACAATTTGACCCAACTGATGAATCCTGGGCCAAATCCAAACTTCGCAAGCATCGCCCAGATGTATGGCCACTCAAGCGTGTCAAACGCCATGGTGGCGTCCAAGGACGCCAAAATGGCCGGTTCCCGTATAAATGGGACGCGCGCGAGCACCCCATGCAAACGCCGCAAGTTAAGGGCTGTGTTGCGATGGGGAATAAAGCCGGACTGGTCCTGATGAACCAGATCTCCCACCACACCGACCAGCCGATTGGCCAGTACCTTGGCGAGAATTTTGGGCTCCGCATTCAGTAGTGAGATAGGCCGATAAGAAGTAACCCGGTCCCGAGGTCTCCCTTCCTTGTGGATCACCACGATTGTAGCCAGACGCTGGTCAAGCGGGAGGGAGCCCAGCGAGTGGGCCGCCAGGAACATTGCGCGGAGGTGAGGCGCCAATGTATCCGGTCGCAGCTTATACAACTCGATAGGGATACCATTCGGGCCCATGGCCTTGCCAGAAGCGACCGAGCGTATGGCGAGGGCGATTTCGTCGGAGGTGGGAGCGGCGTCCAGCGACACCCTGTCCTCCCCGGAAAGGGACGGCAGCGCGATATCCCTGAGCAGGGCACGGGAATCCTCTTCAGAGCAAGAAGAGACCGGGGAATACACCTCGCGGAAATAATCCGCGAAACAGGAGACAATTTCTTCTGGCTCAGTTACACACACACCATTCGTTTTCTCAATCAGCGGGACCACACGATTCGCTCTCTCCTTTTTATCCAACCACGCTATCAGTTTACCAGCCTTATCACCCACATCATACAGTCACCCCTGTTGCTCTCTACTAAGGCCCCTGGCCGCCTCCGTGACGAGGGCTCTATAAGCCGCTTGTTTGAGTTGGAGGACATGTAGTGCAGCATCCGTCACCCCATCTTCTAGATTACCCTCCAACTCAGCTATTTCAGCCTCCACCCGGGTCACCTCCTCCCGCTCGCGCCTCCGGGCGTGGGAAATAAGGGATAGGGCCTCCCCTCTGAGTACTGTTTTGAAGGCCTCCCACAGGGAGATAGCCGAAGGCACTGACCCCACATTCTCATCAAAATAGCGCTGGAGGGATTTAATCAAGTCTGCGCGAATGGTGGGGTCGCGCAGGTACCAGGAATTGATTGGGACCACCCTGCTCTCACCCCTCGGAAAGACATCGAAATGTAACAGGAGCGGGGAGTGGTCCGAGATACCCCGTGCCAAATGGCGCACCTCCCCCACCCTCCCGACATAGGCCGCCGGGACAAGGACATAATCAAGCCGTGAGAGACTACCATGGGCCCCCGAGTGGAAAGTGTACTGCAGCTGCGTGGGATGTTTTAAGCGCCAGCAGTCCACCAATCCCAGTGTATCCAAGAGGCCGGATAGCCACGCCTGTGCCCGGGGGAGGTCCCTAGGGGGGTGACGATCCACAGTCCCAGAAACCACCGCGTTGAAATCCCCCCCCACCACCAGAAGCCCCCCCGGAAGGCCAAGGAGGAGGCGCCCCAGGTCTGCAAAGGTGGTCGACTGCAACCCCGGTGGGACGTACACTGACACAAAGACAACCACTTTGCCCTCCATTCTCCCCACCAAGACAGTGTAACGTCCCCTATCATCGTGGAGCACCTCATCAATTTCTAACGGGAGCGAGTTCTTTACCATGAGACCCACACCCCTTGAGCCTGACGTGAAGCCCGAGTGGGCCACGAGGCGGTAGCCACGCCGATTCATGGCACAGAAGGAATTGCCAATAAGGTGTGTCTCCTGCAGAAAGACTACATCGGGCAAGAGTCGCTTCAGAAATTGCAGGACCACACCTCGTTTGATCCTGTCCCCCAGTCCATTAACGTTCCAAGACAACAAAGTTAATTCCCTACCCCCCATCATACACAGAAACCATCATTCGTCCCCCCGAGAGCACATTAGAACCAACACAAAAAAAGGTTTGCCTTGTGATAATAACGAACAACACCCCATCCCTGCCCACCCACCCCAACAGAACTCCCCCCTCCCTGCACCCCTGCATGAGCCCAGACAGCCCCCCAAACTTGCAGTGTGCCTGTCGCCCCATAGATAGTTAAACTAACTAGACCCCCAGAGGAGGAGGGAGAACCCCCAAGAGACCCCACACAACCTCCATAGGAGGGGAACTTAAGCGAATAGACGTATGGTCAAAAGTGGCATCATTTTGTCCCGAGCGAGGCCTAATATTAGTCCCTCAGTCCTGATCCGGCGAGCCCTCTCCCCCCGCCGCTCCCCCCCCCGCCACCCCGATCCCGATCCCCAGACAGAGTATCCAGCCAGTCCCCGGCCGCTTCGGGACGATCAAAAAAGTGCGTGCGACCATCCACCTCCACTCGCAGCTTAGCTGGGAAAAGCATGGCGTATTTGAGGTTTAGGTCCCGAAGACGGCGTTTGACACCGAGGAAGCTCAATCTCTGCTTCTGGACCGCTGGGGTGAAATCAGGATAGAAATTAATGTCCATATTGTCAAGTCTAATCGGTCCCTGTAGTCTGGAGGATTGCAGGATAGCGTCTCTGTCCCGAAAATTAAAAATCCGGGCAATGAGAGGTCTCGGAGTGGCTCCGACCTTAGGCCTTCCCCCGGGAACCCTGTGGGCCCTCTCCACAGCAAAGAATTTACTCAGCCCCCGTGGCTGGAGATGGGTAACAATCAGGTCTTCCACGAAAAGGTCCGCCGCCGCCTCCTCACGTCCCTCAGGCACCCCGATGATACGGATGTTGTTCCTCCGGGCCCGACTCTCGGAGTCCTCCAGGCGGCGATCCATCAGCGCACTCGCCCGAGCAAGCCGGCGCACCTCCGTTTGTAGGGCCGCCACATCTGTCGTAAGGCCCGATGCGGTGTGGGCCAAAGAGTCGACTCGGTCGTTGGTCTTGGAGAGATCGGCCCTTACCAGGCCAACATCCACGAGGACCGAGTCGATCTTTTGTTATGATTGTTTTTAACTTAATCAAGTGCAATCTTTTTATTGTGTAATTTAAAATTGTATAATTGTTGCACTCTTTTATGGTCCATAGTGACCGAAATAAAGATTATGATGATGATAAAAGACCTACACCTGCTCAAAGAGATCTTGCACATTGGGTGTGTCTGTGTAACCACGAAATAATGTAAAAAGAAAAATGCGCAGAAGCATGATCATCGAATTGCCGTGAACAGGTTGGGGCCGGCCTACCCTCGCTGTTGCTTTATCCTGGCATCTTAGAATGTTGCGGGAGCAGGAGGCTTGTGATAGAAGTGTCATGTTTAGAAGCAAGAACGACAAAATGAATTCAAGCAAGGCAGGGGCAGCTGCCCCAATCGCGTCTTTTGCACTTAGAACATTTCTCCATCCATACATTCACGTCTTGGTTTTATTAATTTTTTTATACAGTTAAAGCGTACTGTAGTTTGGAGTCAAAAATAACAGCTCTTTGTTTTGTGCTTTTTTGTTTGTTGAACTCACAGCTGAAGATGTGTGTGAGTTTGCAGTTCCCAGGTCACAGACTTCTCTGTGTTCAGCGGCACATGGGGGAGGGGCGCCCTCGCCGGGCCATGTGTTTATGTTATTTAAAAATGTGCAGCTTCAGTTAACAGTCGCACAAATTCACAGAGACGCCAGGAGATGTACACAACTATTTCAGCAGCTGTGTCGTGTTGTGCCTCGCACTGTGTATGCCTCGACAACACACTGCCTTTGCTAAGGTGCACTGTTGTATTTTTCTTTTGTACAAACGTCGGTCTCGTTTTGAAAAAGTAGGCATTTTATTTCATAAGAGTTCGTTTTCTTGGGTTTGTACTGAAGTTAAAATATGCCCCTGTTTATTTATATATGAATTACGTGATACGGGGACCGCTATAATGGTTCGCTCACACCAGTAACACGCGCAAAGCAACCAAAAATACAAATATTGTTTTGTGGAGCCGTGGTGCAGTGGGCGGTGCCGAGTAGAGTTCATTTAACAAAATGGAGCATTCTTAAATGCGCCCCGAACTGTATCGGGGGTGTCCGGGAGACGTAGGCTCTGCCTGGACGTCTGTCTGCGCAATCCAATAAAGTGTCGCCCTATTTCAGTGGGACTTTATCGGCCCTACTGAAATTAAAGCCACGTATGGCCCATATTTGGCTGGATGGGCCGGGTAGTTAAATGATTTTTCTTTGTCCCCCTCGCATCAATAATGGGGGCAGACAGAACCCCAATTGTTCCCCATTGCGGGACATTGTGTGCCTGGATAAGTGGATCTCAGCCGTGTCTGTGCGGACGGGCCCTATGGCTACGCAAGGATTGGGGGAAGGGAGGGAGGGGTACGAGGAGGGGGGCATGGGGAGCTTGTGAAGGGAGGGAGGACGCGTTACTTACCCCAGCAGGCTAGGGTTAGAGGTATTCACCCCGCAGAACCCACCTCGAGACGAGAAAGCTCTTCAGTGCATTAGTGTGCCACTCGGAGGGCACAAGGGGCAGGGAGTGCACGCACGGGGAGAGCTCTTGTGAGACGTGCACAAATGTCAGGGGCCAGGCACAGCGCTTTATTCTACACACTCTGCAGCAACAAGGCTGCGAGAGTATGCACTTCTGTATTAGCGCTTTATACACGGATTACGGCGACATAGCTCCAAAAGCAGACCCGGCTCTGTGTGTACTTCTTCTAACCACTTTATACACACATTACAGCGACATAACTCTTCACACCTGCTTGTTTCTAAGAAGTGCCGGTACTCTCCAATCAAAAGTATAGCAGTTCTCTTGAGAAGTGCCGGTACTCTCCCTCCCAAAATAAAACAAGCAATAAAAATGCAATCGGTCTCGCCTTTAATTAAGTTAAAGCCATTTGCTTTGCTATACAATACCATTAGCAAAGCAAATGGCTTTTAACTTAATAAAAGACGAGACCTATTGCATTTTCAATGCTTGTTGGATCTTTTTATAGGGCTCCTGTTGGGTAAACAACACAGGGACTTTCACTTTTAATTAGGTTTCCCCCAGTAGAAATATTATTTGAATTGTCTCACCACCGGGCCTAATGTCTCTTTTCCCCGTGGGTAGCAGCTTCTTGAATTTGTTACACAATGTGGATGCTAAAGGTTGTCTTAGTAGTTGCTCCGTTTGTGAACTAAGTCAGGTGATATAACGTTTAGATAATTGTTATGTATCATGCTTCATGTATTGTTTGTTACATCACATTACTTCATTACAAAGTCTGTATGTCTTTTTTTTGTTGCCTTAACCCCTTCCCCACTCATGACGGAGCCACTCCGTCATGAGCCACGGTCGCCGTGTGCTCATGACGGAGTGGTTCCGTGATGCTGCGGCCGTTGGCGGCCGCGCCGCCCACGCGGAGTTAATTCCCCGCCTGTGCGGGCAATTAGCGCAGTGGGCGGAGTCATGACGGAACCACTCCGTCATGAGCACAGCTCAACCGTGGCTCATGACGGAGTGGCTCCGTCATGAGCAGCCGCGCCACCGCGCTGCCCCCAAACCCCCCCCAGCGCTGCAGCGGAATTCCCGCCGCAGCGAATGGGTTAATATGTATAATTTGCTCTTGACTGAAACGTATCCGCACTTACATGACCCATGATTAAATGTGGAGTAAAGTGCACAGAACGAAGTAGCAAATTAATGCTTCAAGCTCATATCAATTGGATTGATGGCCTTTAGTCTGTTAAATTGGTTTAGCAGCATTTGAATGTGACAGCTAGGGCAACCCCCCCCTTTTTTCTCAGACAAATGTAAAATGGCATTCTATCTGCGCACAACCCAAGCAAACCCAATCTATTACAAATGTAATTTGGGATGGCATCCACCCAAGCATATAAATACTTGTAATTTAGACATGTAATATACTCCAACCTTGTAGATTGGTCAGGATCCTCAAAGGCTACGCGTGTAGAGTCTAGGTACTTTAGAAGGAACTTAGAAAAGTGCAATTACCCCTTATTTACAATACCGTACAAATATTGTAGCAGACACTCTCAGCTGAATCTAGGTACTTCAGAAGGAACTTGGAAAGGGGCAATTACCCCTTATTTACAAGACCCTAAAAATATATTGCAACAGATACTCTCAGCTGCTTCAAGATACTTCAGAATGAACTTGGAAGGATGCAATTACCCCTTATTTACAAGAACCTCACAAAAAACGCACCAGACTCTCGCAGTAAATTTAGAGGAAGGTGGGAAAAGGAACTCAGCTATCTAGAAGATGTAGATGGAGAGGCGGCACTGATAAACCAATGGGTGATGGCCATAACACCCATCCTCAGGCCGTTCCAGTGGGAGATACTCCAAAGGGCAAGCTACAGCAGATTGTTTAGAATGGGCGTATCTTCAGTGGGACATGCCTAAAAAGTGGAGCGGGGAAAGGTGCCTTCCTGCATATGACTGGGGGCCATAGCGGGTCGCTGGAGTTTTAAAGACAGAGGTGGGTGGTGAACTATCTAGCATTGAGAGAACAGGGATTCCTCTGACAACGCAATTCTTATCCTGTAAAAACCAAATGTGTTGGGCTTACTGAGGCTTAAATTAACTATCTGTTCGCTGGGTCTGATGTCTGTAGAAAGAGAAATTATGCTGGAATTGAGGACTTTTTCCCTGCCCAAGAAAAGATGATGGTATATGGGCATCAATCACGGTCTGGAAGCAAGTATGGCCTGTCCTGAAAAATATAAGAAAATATCGCAGGGGGAGCTGGCGCGAGGACATAGGATCTCGTTGAACCACTTGGGTCAGCAAGAGATGGACTTAGAAGAATGAACTACATTAATACTAATACGGGAGGCCAGCATAAAACAGAATTTCAAGGGAATGGAAAGTCGGATGGTGTTCTGCCTCCAGAAATGTGAAATCCTTGAAAACCAAGCCGAAGGGGTATTGTTATTGAGCGAAATATTGTGCAGATGGTACTGAAGGAGCCAAAATCATGGAATACATAATTAGGTTATTTGCACAAATTCTAGATCCTAAAGATGGAGAAGACATCTGCTCAAACAATGCCACACAGTGGTTCCAAAAAACATGAAACCAACATCAGACCAATAGCCATTGTCATTAAAATGATGTCCTGCTAACAAAAAGAGCTACTTAACTCAGAAACCAGGAAGATGAGTCTCCTCAATTTTCAAGGAGATAAAGTTCCTCTACTACATAACCAATGCTGATCAAAAGAAGACACATCAGGACAATCAGAATCAGAAAATGAGGGCATATGCTTGCTTTTACTGGACCTTCCATGTGGACACTAATTTCAGCTGAAGGAAAAAGGAAATATGGTCTGTAAAGTAAATGAAGGTCTTACGATTTTGGGTCAAGATGCTTTGACAGGAACCTAGAGCCAGACTAAACCTAATCGTGGATGGAGAACCCTAAGACATAGATCAGGATAGAGAGGCAGATCTATAGAAGGAGCCAAAGCTTACAGGACCTCCTGATATCAGGTTGATGTGAACATCTGGGATGCTGCAATGCTTTCCTCTTTTTGCGGTTGTTTGATAAAAACGTGAACAGAGATGCTCCTTTGCTGCTCAGGCTATTGGCTGATCAGTTTGCCCATGCCCAGGTCCTAAAGAGGTAGTGGATGAGACTGGGCCAAAGAGCAAGAGCCTAAGAGACCAATTCACAAAGGAAAACTTAGCCGTGAAGACTAAGTTTAGACCTGAAGAACTTTAGACCTGAAGTCTAACTTTAGACCTGAAGTCTAAAATTAGACTTCAGTTATAAAGTTAGTCTTCAGGTCTAAACTTAGACTTCAGGTTTAAACTTAAACTTTAATCTTCAGGTTTAAACATAGTCTTCAGGAATAAAATTAGACTTCAGGTCTAAACTTAGACTTCCATTCTAAAGTTAGTCTTCAGGTCTAAAGTTAGATTTCAAGTCTAAAGTTAGATTTCAGGTCTAAACTTAGACTTCAGGTCTAAGTTTACCTTTGTGAATCTGGCCCTAAGAGGTATGTGGACAACAGTATAACCTGTTGAAACTGATTCCACTTATGGGTTTTGTAGTCCGATGTTTGGGGGAGAGGTGGTAAGGAAGGGGACAGATGGTCTGTCCATAGGAAACACACAAATAAACTGAAGGTCAACAGAGAGGTAACACTACACGGGGGGTTACTGAATACAATTCAAAACATGAACGTTGCTGAAAAAGCACAAAGGGACTTCATGCTTCTGCAAGAAATGCACCTATAGAGAGTGGACTCTCTGAGGTTAAGTTAAGATCCTACACCACACAAGTACATGCTACAAGAGACCACAAAACGGTGGATGGTCATACTAATCCACAACAATATAAAAGTGACCATCCTAAAGGCGCTGGCAGATCGTCATGACAGGTATGCACATGGCCAAATACAGGCTTTGATTCGACATCTTGATGTGTGCCGCAATCTACGTCGTCAATTTTGGACAACTGGTCAATTTTGGAGGACAGAGTGTGTGATGGCCCCTGGCTTTAAAACACATTACATGATATGTGACTGGTCAACATATGGCGGGTTCTGCAACCACAAAAAAGGCCTTCACATTCTATTCACATGTCCACCACAATTACTCTAGGACTGACATGATAAATGTCTGCTCTGACTTGTTGGGAATGGTGGGAAGGGCTGAGATGGGATTCATTGCAGTATTAAATCATGCACTACTGATGGTAGAAATGAAACAAGTACGGATCGAGATGAATTGAAAGATTTAATAGACTTAATGGACAGTTTTATAGCATCTATCGTTTAGAGTGTGGTAAGGCTATCTTTCTGGTCTGCTATGGTCAGGAATGGCATTTCTTGCAGCCACAATGCATAACACAGACCTGCTCAAACTCCATGCTACAAATGTTTGGTTCTTCCTGTCTGTGTTTCTTGTAGAACCTAAATGCTTCTGGATTTAGAGTCATTATTTGCTTAAATACTCCATGATGTGCTCTTTTAACACAGTTATTGCACCAGCACCTTACATTTTTTTTCACATTTACAAATTAGAATGTAGGCAGATTGGGTGGTTTTATAGTTAAAAATGCTGCATATTGTGTTAACTTCAGAACAGTTACAAATTAATGTCTTAGCTTTATCTAATTTACATTCACATGTCGTAGAATTTTCACAGGTGTAACTATGTGCCACATGCATCAAAAATCCATTTTGCATTCCCTAAGGAGCAAATTTAGGTAATCGCTATTTAAGAAAGGCAAAATGGTATGTAAGAAAATAGCGATTACCTAATAGTGATTCCTACAGAGTCACAATTGCTATTAGGTAATCGCTATTAGGTAATACTACTCCATTCATTGCTATGGGCCTAAAAGCCCATAGGTGTGAATGGTTGTGCATTACCTAATTTGCGATTACCTAATTGATAATCGCAAAATAAGTAGTGCAAAAACAAGGGATCCTTGGGGCATAAGGCCCCTCTGAAGCAGGCCCCCAAATAAATTGGCACATGTAAAGCACACACATGCCCTAGGGGCATGTGTGCACTACATGGCACCATTGTCTTCGAGTCAATGGTAATAGCATTTCCTAAATGCACAGTTTGCATTTAGAAAGTGCTTGATACATGTGTTTAGAGATCACAAATTGCGATTCCATATTTGTAGTTGCAATTTTAGGTCATTGTAAAAATTGTGATTACCTTAAATGCCCTGCCAAAGCCTTTCATACCTCTTGAAAGGCTATTTTGCATTCACAAATGATCAAATTTAGCAATTCGAACCGTTCGCGAATGCAAAATAGGTTGATACTTGTGGTCCTATATTTGGAAAATTTGAGAAGCCATGTCTGTGTATCAAAAGTAGTGGGAGTGTGAATAACTGGGACTACATATGTTCCCCAGTGAGATCAAATTTTTAAAAAGTATATTCAAGTTGGTACTCATGACACAATCTAGTTGGACTCTGCAGTGGTTACAGGTCGGTATTGTTTAAAGATGATATTGTAATATTACTGCAGCCCCTGTAATCTGTAAAGAAACAAAACAGTTTACCAGTTTCAGCCATCTATGGTTTGGGATTTAGCAATGGGGACAGGACATTATGAAAGCTTACATTACTGCTAGTAAGACTGTGATCATTTTTACTACGTAACATAATTTGTACTAAGGAATCCCAAAACAAGACGAGCAATCAATGTTTTGTTTTGGTTGGTAGTTCAAGATATTCAATAATTATTAGTGTTCAAGTATTCTCCAAACAAAGTGAAACAATCTGTAATTATACACCATATCATAGTGAATCACTTTTATTGTATTTAAAGACAGGGTGACCGTGACTTAAATATCAATAACATTAGTTTTTGAAGTACAAAATATCTCTCAATCATCAAAAAGGAGCAGAAAAGGTAAAACAGAGCAGGACTGCAAAACAGAGGGCAGAAAAACAAGAAGGAAAGGCTAAACAGAGGGCAGAAAAAAGAGCAGAAAGGCAAAACAGAGCAGAAAAGGGCAAAACGGAGGGTAGAAAAACTAGCAGAAAGGCAAAACGGAGGACTGAAAAAAGAGCAGAAAAGGCAAACCAGAGGGCCAAAAAACGAACACTAAGGGCAAAACAGAGGGTAGAAAAAGGCAAAACAGAGGACAGAAAAATGAGTAGAAAAGGCAAAACAGAACAAGAAAAGAGCAGAGGAGGCACAAACAGAGGGCAGCAGGTAGACAGGCTGCAGAGGGTAGCAGTCTGCGGGCAAGCTGGACTGGAGAACTGTCGCAGGGGGAGCTGACACAAGGACCTGTGCCTCCATATATCAGTCACTTGGCTTCACCAGCCTCATATGACACAAGTATATACATTTTAGGTGATAGATATATGAAAGTCATCCTACCATGGTCTCCATATCTTAGGTGTGCGGGGACTAACTCTATTAGAAAGCTTCTATCTAAATCTCCGCTTCTCTTTTGGAGAGGCTGTGTCAGAGCTGCAGTACTTTTAAATGTCTCCTTTAACAATTAGTAATTAATTCCAGGCCTTATTCTCCCAGGAGCCACCCCGATCCTTGAGTATTTGCATAACAATCAGTGTAAGAAAGAGATCACCGAGTTATTTTAATACCTTGACGTCACTCCACTACACACAGATCAAGGGACAGCCCCAAACCTTGTGGAAGAAGTTCCCTGTCTCCTATTGGCATACAGTACATTCTGTAGAAAAGGCTCTGTCCATCTTCCAAAGTTGATCAGAGTATAACGCTAGCCGACATAATGCAGGGCCTGGGCTTGATAGACCTCTGGCAGGATACGTACCTTGACACTAGGACATACTCCTGCTATACACCTGCAACTGGGACATACAGCCAACTGGACTATTGTCTTTTTATATCCAAACTGGCACAGGATGTGAATGAAATACATTTGATGTGCTTGGGGAAGGGTATTACCTGCCCAGCAGTTCAGCTTTGGCAACTCAGAGCAGAAGCCCTCATGGACCCTCCACATGAGTCAAAAGTGAGGGAGGCGCTATCACACTACCTTGTCGAAAACTGGGGAAGCGTGGGAAGCAAAGCTCTTGGCTGGGAGGGGATGAAGGCAGTTATTAGAGGTGTATGCCTCAAGGCCTCCTATGGCGTTAAAACGCAACTTGAGTGAGAACGGAGTCGCTGGGAGTCACTTCTGGGCGAGCTGGAAAGGGAGCTTTCGGCCCAGCCCTCTAAGCTTGTGGAATAGAGACAACAATGAAAAGACCTGCCTATGGTGACTGACGTAGGCTTGAGAAACACACATTTACGGAGCACCGCTAGAAGTTACACATGCCGAGGGGCATAAAACAAGTGATGCTACCCCGTTTGACTAAACAACAAGAGGGTCGTGAATAGGTGCTGGTGCTTCGGAACAATAGGGGGATCTAAGTCAACTCCCAGATGGCCATCAATGACAACTTTCGGGTCCACCTTAGTACAATATACACAGTATGCGGGACGACAAAATGACCATGGAGTCACCTTTCTAGCCGGAATAGACCTTCCATGCTTGAACGACGCCGACAGGACCAACGTCGACAGAACCTCACTAGAGGAATTCATTATCCGTGGGGAGATCCTGGCCACCATTAAAAATTAGAATATTGCTAAATCAATGGGAGATGACGGGCTTCCGGCCTCGGTCATTGAAAAACTATTAGAAGTATATCAGAAGGACCTTCAGAAGGGACGTATACCCAACACCGTGCATGAAGCCCTTGAAGTAGGATTCCCATCCCGGGGAAGGACCCGCTGGACTCCTCCATTTACAGACCGATCTCGCTTTTAAATTGTAATTGTAATCGCATTTATATAGCACTTACTACCCCCGACGAGGAGTTGAAGCAATTTGTGAACCCAAAAAGGATTAATGGTTAATTACTATAGGGAAGTATTAAATTCATTTGTGCAGTGGTCATGTGAGTCAGTAATTTGGTTTGGACAAGGATAGTGGAGGGATAGAAGAGGGAAGGGTTTTCATTTATACAGCGCTTGGTACCACTGATGATGCGTCAAAGCGCTTTTCGGCAAGTAGCACGCTCCTCTGGAACCCAAACAGAATTAGTGCTGAATTAGAATAGGGAAACATGAAATTAATTTGAAAGGTGGACATGTGAGTCTGTTAATTGGATTGAAAAGGATAGAGAGGAGATAGAAGAGGAAAGGATTTTAATTTATTTAGAGCATGGTACCCTAATGATGCTTCAAATCGCTTTTCGGGGAGCAGGATGCTACTCCGGAACCCAAACAGGATTAGTGGTGAATTAGTATAGGGAAATATGAAATTAATTTGAGTGGTTGACATGTGGGTCTGTTAGTTGGATTGAGAAGGAAGCGGAGGGATAGAAGAGAGGGGTTCTAGAAGTGTTTATTTGGAGATCATAGCAACAGGAAGAAGTTTGGGACTTGTAGATGGGAATCGAAGAATCAGATGGAAGGGTAAGGCTTATTTGAGAGATCAGAAGAGTAATAGACGTTTGAGATGATGCAAGGAGGAGAAGAGGAGGGAATAGTCTACAAAGGGTTATTTTGGGGATCAAAGTCAGAAAGTGGACTTAGAGGGTATATTGAGAGAGGTACACGGTGAGAAATAGGGGTTTGCATTGCAGAGAGTAGTAGATTTAGGTTTGGGATGAGTCAGAGAGAGGGGGTAGAGGATACAATGAGAGAGGTATAGGGTGGGATATAGGATGGCGCATTGGAGATGCTGAATTAGAAGTAAAGTAATAATATAAAGATGAAAATTAGTTGCTTACCTGTAAAAAAGTTTCTCCAGTATTGGAATCTTTCATAGATTCAAATGCTTGAATCATTCCCCGTCATCGAGATGGCATTCCTCAGTACCATACAATAGTAGTGGAATGATAAACATAAAGCAAGAAGGCACTAGGCCTTTTATTTTTGAAGTCAATTATAGTCATTTTACAATAGAGACCAAAACTATCTCTTGGCCAATCAGGCTGCAATGCCTTTTATAACACTCCTGAGAGAAGTTCCAGAACCTCAGATTTTCAATGGCACAAATGTCAGAGAATCGGAAAAAGGAGGTAAAGAAGAGCATGTCTGGGAGAAGGGCATGTCACATGTGAATCTATGAAAGAGTCCAATTCTGGAGAACTATAGTTACAGGTAACTAATTTTCTCACTCCATCATTAGAACTTTCATAGATTCACATGCTTGAGTATCAAGCAGTAGTGGGGTACATTGTGATTTCCAGTTGTGAATAACTGATATGCATATGAAGAATATTTGCAAGCAAATCTGTAAACGCAGCATACACAAAAGTACAACTGTCAAGTTATGAGAAACTTTGAGCTTGAAAAAAACAACAAAGTTCATTTAAAGCAATGTGCAGAACAAACAAAAGGATGGTGGGACAACAGAGATAGCTCATCTTTATCGGAAAATATGTCTTAGGACTGCCTGGCTCACCGATACCTCTGCCTGAGGAGTAGCATCGAGAAAATGCTGTGTTAATGTATTATGAGTCTTCCAGTTAGCTGCCCTGCCAATGTCCTGGAGTGGCACAATGCAGGTGAGGTTGCCACAGCTCTGGTAGAATGCACAACGACTTCCCTGATGCCTGATGGCAAAATCGGATCACAGTGGATATCCACCTAGCAATGCTTTGTTCGAAAAGGGGCTGACCCCTTCTTGGTGCACTAGAAGCCACAAATAGCTGGTTAGTCTTTCGGACGGTCTTGGTTCTGTCAAGGCAGAATCTGATGCAACTCTTAATGTCCAAAGAATGAAGAGCCATTTTTGCTTGTGTTGAAGGGTTCAGTAAGAAAGTCTTCAAAATGAAGGGCTCCTTGAGATGGAAGTCCAAAGAGATGTTAGGTATAAATTGAGGATTTGTACGTAGAATGATCTTGTCTCGTCAAATTTGTAAGAAAGGTTACTGAATCATAAGGGCTTGAATCTCCTGGGAGCGTCACAAGGAGAGCCACCTTCCAGGATAGGAACTTTAGAAAGGAATATACTACTTACCAGTATGCATCTGTTCTTGGCACGTAGATCTGCAGATCTACACACTGTGCATAGATTGCCATCTGGTGTTGGGCTCGGATGTTTGCACTTGTTTTTGTCTTGGAAAGTCTTTGGAAGTCACGAGGTATGTTGCTCCTCCTTTGGATCATAGTGCGCATGGGCATCGGCTCCATCCTCAGATTGTTTTTCGCCAGCAGGGAAATGATGGAGCTTTGTAAGAAACAGGAAAGATGCCCATGTATGCTGTATCTAAGTAAGATAATATTGGAACAGATAAAGGTAGCCGGGGAGGCGGGTGGGCGTGTGTAGATCTGCTGCTCTACATGCCAAGAACAGATGCATACTGGTAAGTAGCATATTCCGTTCGAGGCATATGAGCTGCAGATTACACACTGTGCATAGATTGTATAGCAGTATCCCCTCCTAGCGGTGACCACCTGTCTCTGTTGAAGTAGTTTGAAATAGTGTTTTGAGTACAGCCTGGCCCACACTAGCTTGTTGTTTAGTTTGCACATCGACACAATAGTGTTTTGTGAATGTGTGCGGTGTAGACCATGTAGCTGCTCTGCAGATATCATCTAAGAGAATGTTCCCTAAAAATGCCATTGAAGCCCCTATTTTTCGTGTAGAGTGGGCTTTAGGAGGAACAGATAATGTACGTTTTGCTTTGTGGTTACAAATCTGTATGCATTTGACAATCCACCTAGCTATCCCAGATTTTGATATGGGGTTGCCTTTGTGCGGTGGTGAGAAAGACACGAATAGTTGTTTGGTCTTACGAAAAGGTTGTGTTCTCTCTATGTAGTAGAGTAGTGCTCTTTTGACATCTAAGGTGTGAAGAGCTCTTTCTGCGACTGTTTGTGGCTGCGAGAAGAATACGGGCAGCTCCACAGATTGATTGAGGTGGAAGGGAGAAATTACTTTACGGAGGAATTTAGGATTAGTTCGGAGAACAACCTTATTGTGATGCATCTGCAGAAAGGGTTCCTGAATGGTTAGTGCTTGCAGTTCGCTAAATCTTCGTAGAGAAGTAATGGCTACTAGGAAAGCTGTTTTCCATGTTAAGAATTGTAGCTCAAATTTATGTAGAGGTTCAAATGGAGGCCCATTAGTCTTGTGAGAACGATGTTTAAATTCCACACAGGCGAAGGTGGTACTCTGAGGGGAATTATTCTCTTGAGCCCCTCCATAAAGGCCTTTATGGCAGGTACTCTAAAAAGTGAGAGATGTTGTCTATTTTGTAGATATGCTGCTATGGCAGCAAGATGCAGTCTGATAGACGTGTAGGCTAAGTTGCATCTTTGGAGGTGTAGTAAGTAGCCTATGATGTGTTGGATAGACACATCTAGAGGATCAGTGTTGTTGTTATGGCAGTATATCACAAATCTTTTCCACTTGGCTGCATAGCATGCTCTTGTGGTAGGCCGTCTAGCTTCTTTGATGACGTTCCTACAGTCAGGAGGAAGGTTAAGGTAACCCAATTCTAGGACTTCAGGAGCCAGATCGCTAGGTTGAGCTGAGCTGGGCCAGGGTGTTGGATCTCTCCATGGTTCTGGGTTAAGAGGCGTAGAGAGAGGTGTAATTTTTGGTGCGGAACTACGGAGAGTTGCAGCAGTGTGGTGTACCATGGTTGTCTGGCCCAAGTTGGAGCAACTAGGATGAGCGTTAAGGAGTGTTGCTGTAGTTTGCGCACCACTAGTGGAATGAGTGGGAGAGGCGGAAAAGCGTATGCAAGTCTGCCTGACCAGTTCATCCATATCGCATTGCCTTTGGACGATGGGTGAGGATACCTGGCGGCGAAGTTTGGGCATTTGGCGTTTTCTTGGGTGGCGAAGAGGTCTATCTGTGGTTGCCCCCACATCTGAAAAAACTGTTGAAGAACTTGTGGATAAAGTTCCCACTCGTGGATTTGTTGTGTTTGACGGCTCAACAGATCGGCTATTGTGTTTTGGACTTCTGGGACATGTTGGGCTAGGAGAAAAATGTTCTGAGGTATAGCCCACCACCATATGCTCTGTGCGAGCTGAGAGAGCTGCAGAGAGTGTGTTCTGCCTTTTTTTTGGATATAATACATGGCTGTCATGTTGTCGGTGCGGACTAAGACAGTCTTGTCTGATATTTGCTTTTGAAATGCTTTCAAGGCTAGGAATATGCCTAGTAACTCGATGTGGAGTAACTTTTCTTGAGGTGTCCACCTGCCCTGCATGGTGTGATGTAGTAGGTGAGCTCCCCAGCCGGAGATTGATGCGTTCGCTGTCATGACTATTTGAGGAACCGGCGCGAGGAACGGTCGCCCTTTGGAAAGGTTCTAGGTGTTCCACCACTGCAGAGAGCGATGGGTACGACCGTCTACCAACACCAGATCTGTTAGCTGACCTTGAGCCTGGTTCCATTGGCGTGCTAAGCACTCTTGGAGAGGACGCATCTGGAGTCTTGCATGAGGCACTATGAATATGCAAGAGGCCATCATCCCTATGTGTTGCATGAACACTCAAGCTGGAAGAGAGTGTTGTGGTTGGAATCTGGTGAGAAGAGCTTGCATGGTCGCTATCCTGGCAGGACTGGGATAGGCTAGCGCCCTTGAGGTGTCTATTGTGGCACCGTGGTATTGATGTGTGTGGGACGGTTGCAGCTGGGACTTGGCGTGGTTTATTGTGAACCCTAGGTCGTGAAGTTGTTGAATAGTGGGGTGAGTGTGTTGTACACACTGATTGTATGAGATGGCTTTAATGAGCCAGTTGTCTAGATATGGGAAGACATGGATGTGTTGTCTTCTTAGGTGTGCTGCAACCACCGCTAGGCACTTGGTAAACACTCTTGGTGCTGTGGTGACCCCAAATGGGAGTACTTTGAATTGATAGTGGTGACCGTCCACTACGAATCTGAGATATTTTTTGTGAGCGCTGTGAATGGGAATGTGGAAACAGGCGTCCTTGAGGTCTAGAGTAGCACGGAAGTCACCCTGGGAACGCAGAGGGAGGACCTGCTGAAGTGTGACCATGTGGAAGTGGTCTGTGTGTATGTATAGGTTTAGGGGTCTGAGGTCTAAAATAGGCCTTAGAGATCCGTCCTTCTTTGGTATGAGAAAATAGAGGGAGATTACCTCCTGCTTTAATAGTAACAGATGTTCTTGTGACATTGGACGGTGTTTGAGTGGTATGGTCGGGGGGGTAGATGTTAGTTCGAGACAGTAACCTGATTGAATTATTTGGTGGACCCACCTGTCTGAAGTGATGTTTGCCCAGGCAGGGAGAAATTGGTGGAGTCTTCCCCCGACTGGAGTGGAATGGTCTGGGGGAAGTGGAGGGAAGTCATGGGGTGGGGGTGGGGGTGGAGGCAGAGCAGGAGTTGTTGTTTTTGCCTCTGTCTTTGCTGTTGTTCCCCCTGTAACCACCCCTTTGGTAACCTTTAGTAAAGGTGGGTTGGGTGGGAGCCTTGTAAGAGGTGGAGGGGCTATCAGAGGAGTAGCCTCTATGGGTGCTTCTGAAGGATGAGCGACGAAAGGACCGTCTGGGAGCTTGCAAATGCAAGGCTCCCATAGATTTCGCGGTGTTTGTATCCTTTTTCATTTTCTCAAGGGATACGTCTACATTGGGGCCAAATAGGTGTTGCTCATCAAAAGGTTGATTGAGTATAGAACTCTGGACTTCGGGTTTAAAACCTGATATGCGTAACCAGGCATGCCTGCGCAAAAGGACACTGGTGTTTATTGCCCTTGAGGCGGTATCTGCTACATCTAGGGCACAACGGATGGAGGTGTTAGTGATGATTTTACCCTCCAGGAGGAGTTCATTGGCCCTGTTTTTATATTTGTCAGGGAGGTGCCGCATTATGGACTCAAGCTCATCATAATGTGCCCTGTCATACCTGGCTAACAGCGCTTGGGTATTAGCAAAACGCCAAATGTTTGCTGCCTGTGACGTTGTGCGTTTGCCAGAAGCGTCTAGGAGTTTTGATTCCTTATCTGGTGGTGGTGTGTCACCTGATGTTTGGGAATTTGCTCTCTTCCTTGCATTAGAGACTAATAAGGAGTCTAGTGGTGCGGGGCCTTTAATGTATACTGGGTCTGTAGGAGCAGCTTTATACTTCTTTTCTATTCTCGGGTTGATGACTCGAGCTCTAACTGGGTCTTTGAAGATCTCTGGTGCGTGCTTAATGACCCCTTTAAGCATGGGCAGAGTTGAGGTGGACCTTTGTGTGGTATCGAAGGTGTTCATAAGAAAATCCTCCTCTACTGGGTCTGTATGCAGGGCAACTCCATGGTATTGGGCAGCTCTGTGAAGGAGCTGGTTGAAGCCGATATTGTCCTCAGGAGGGGAAGGCCTGGAGGGATACATTTCATCTTGTGGGGTGTAAGGGACGTCTGGGACACTGTAATCATCCCAGGTGTCAGGGGAGCCAGTGGGGGTAGGGTCCCCAAAGGGTTGATCGTCTGCACCTCCCCCTGCATCATCATCTGAGGTGTTGTCATCATCATCATCTAGTGGGGTTGGTGATGGTGTAGGAGAGCAGTGTGGTGGGGGAGGAGGAAGAGGAGAAGGAATCCTTAATGGAGAGGTGGCAAAGTCTCTCTTCTTTGGTGGTGGTGCGGGCGCAGGCGTTTCCAGGGGTCTTTTCTTGATGCTAAGCATTAAATGACCAATCTTAGGATCCTTCACAAGAGTCTTTTGGGTAGGATCTGGACGAAACAGTTCATCTGTGGAAGACAGATCCTTCGGGGTCGAGGGCTTCGGTGCCGTAAGTTTTTTCGGCGTCGACTTGCTAGCGGTTCTAGGCTTGGAACCATGTAGTTTCGAAGTGTCTTTATGAGATGGAACCGGTTGCTGTTTTTTCGGTTCCGAGGTCTTTGACTTGGAATAATCGGGGCCTTTTGGTGGGCGTTTTTTACTCGGCGAGGGTATTGTCGGTGCTGAGGAACCAGTGCTAGCCTTCGACGCAGAGTGCTTTGATGTCGAAGCAGCGGTCGGCGTGGATGAGGTCGAGGACGTCTTCTTCTTCGGTGCCTGAGTTTGTTTTTCTGGACCAAGGGTAGGCTGACTCGAGCCCGAGTCGCCTAAAGGCTTAATAGGCTTCTTTACCGGGCCCGAAGGCAGGGCATGGGAAGCACTGTCTCGGTGTGCACCTGGGCCCGAAGGTGGAGGTGGTACCAAAGCCTTTTTTGACAGTGTCGAGGGGGGGTGATGGTCGTGGTCGACGTCTGAACTCATGGCCCTTTGAGCTGGAGTGATGTCTTCGACGTCGGAATTATCTGCTTCGGAGGCGCTGATGATGGCTTCTTCGACCCGATCCTGCTCCGGAACATCGATGCCCTCTTGAAAGATGTCGTCGGGGATCGAAGATGACGAGCGCGCCATTGTTCTTCGAGCTCGTCGGTCCCGATTGTTTTCTTGGAGCGGAAAGAGGCGTAAGCTGGACAGTCTCTGGCCTCGTGCTCTGGTGAGAGGCAGAGGTTGCACACCTCATGTAGGTCGGTGTGGGAAAACTTCGACCCACATCGAGGACACTTCTTGAATGGCATCCGTTCCATGATTACTCTGGAGGACCATAGAGAGGCTGTGTTGTGTGATCGCCAATATCCAGAAATGGCAACCAGATGAACGATGATGGAGGCATGAGCTAAACCTGAATGTGCCATGATCAGCAGGTAATTTAATATTTGCTCTCGTGAGGAAGAGGATGAATTTGCAGCTGTTGCCACTATAAACAAAATATCTTCCATCTGTAAGAGTAAGTCTTGTATGTGCTGAAAACTCTGTATTTGGAAAGTATATCCCTGCGATCTGGAGGAATGTTCAGATCGGCGAACTCATTGTGATCAGGAGCCATGCCGATAAGTGCAGAGATTGGTGGTTGGGGTGCAGGACCTGACCCTAGTTCATAGTTACTCCTAACCATGGGGGAGACATTGAATGGAATGTGAGGTCTCTCCGATAGCTGGAGGAGCTGTGTAAACCAGTACTGGTGCTGCCACTTCGGGCTAGGGGAATGGGTGGAAAGGCATAAGCAAAGATTCCGTGCCATGCCATCGGAAATGCATTGCCACATGACCCCCGATGATATCAACTTGCGAAGAATCGGCAGTTGGTGTTTGGTGGGTCTGCAAAAAAGTCAAGATTGGGTGTTCCCCTCTTGGAGAATATTTGGTCGAACATCTCCTGATCTAGCTGCCACTAGCGGCAGGCTGATTTCAATCTGCTGAGCATGTCCGCTATCTGGTTTTGTTTCCCCGGGACGTGTACAGCTCGTAGGTGAACCCCATGTTTAATGGCCCAATTACAAATGTCATGTGATTCTTGGGAGAGAAAAAGAGACCCGGTACCTCGCTGCTTGTTCAGATAGTGCATTGTTGTAATGTCTGTTCTTATGAGGACCTGTGAATTGGTTATCTTGGGGGGTTTTGACCATAACTGGAGTTATGATGATGATATCCTCAAAGCTTCCTGTGGCTTGTGTCCTTTCGAGTCTCTAGTATTGAACTAGCGGAATGCATGAGGACATCATCCCTAATAATGACTTGTATAGGCGTACCCAAAGAGCCCCTTTTTTATGGATGGCTTTGGCCAATACAATGAGCATTAGCTGCCTTTCTACGGTGGGACAGGCTACTTTGGCTATTGTGTTCAGGTTTGCATTTGAAGGTTGTGGACTTGATTTTTTCCAATTGAGAGTAAGACCCAGCTTCTTGAAGAGGCTTATACAAGGACTTGTAGTTCTCTGCACAGTCTGCCAGGAATTTGCCTTGATTAGCCAGTCATCCAAATAAGGAAAGACTTGGTGTTTTTGTCTTCCTAAGAATGCAGCTATCGGTGCTAGGCACTTTGTGAAAATCCTGGATGCTGATTTTAGACCGAAAGGTAGAACTCAAAATTGGGAGTGGCTGCCGGCTACTGAGAACCTGAGGAATTTGCTGTGGGAAGGATGGATGGGGTTATGAAAATGCGAGCCCTGGAGATCAAGGGTTGACATATAATCCCCGTGGTTCAGAAGCAGAAGAACATCTTGTAGTGTTAGCATGCTGAATGATTGCTTTTGAATTAGATACCGAGATCACTGAGGTCAAGGATAAGCCACCATTGCTTCCATTTTTTGCGAATTACAAAAAAACAAGAATATAATCCTTTTCCTTTTTGCTCCTTTTGTCAACATGTTCCTGACCTCTAATTTGAGCTGCTGTAGATGCCTGGGAATGGAAGGGTATTGAGGTTTGAGAGGAGGAATCTGGATGAATTTTTAGGGTGTGGCCAAATTGCACAAGGTCCAGGACCCAGTGGTCGAATTTTATATCCTTCCACCAATGTATGAATTTGGATTTTTTGTTCACTAGTCTGAGAGATGCTGGGATCGGGGCAGCCAGAGCCTGGGACAGGTCATTGGCAGAGATTAGCTTCTTTTCCTTGGCTGGCAGCTCTCCCTCTGAGCAGAGGTCTATTGTACGTCGCTTGAGGGTGCTGTCTTTGGGTGTACTGAGGACAATGCGGTTGTGAGGTCGAGGTGTAGGGGTGATACCTGTATTATTGATATCCTCCCCTCCCCTATATGCAGGTATACCACGTCCTCTGTGTCCACGAAAAGAAGACTTTCCGATTTGCAGTGTTCCAAGTAACTTTCCAGTGTCTGTATCTGTTTTTAAGGCCTGTAAGGCCTCATCCACATGTTTCCCAAACAAAGCCTGCTCATCGAAGAGGAGGTCTAAAATGTTATTCTTCACTTCAAGGCAAAAAGAAGTAGTCTTAAGCAAGCCCTGTCTTCGGAGTACAGCTGAACCTGTGAGTTGGCGAAATGCAGTGGTGACAATATCGATGGCGCACCCAATAATTTATGCTGATGCCCTCTGTGTCTCCTGTATAATGTTTTTAGCTTCCAACTGGCCTCCTCAGGAAGCTGGTCTATGTTTGGGGCAATGTCCACCCGTAACTGTCTATCGTACTTGCCCAGCACAATCAGAGAATTAGTTGCCCTTACTGTCAATCCTGACATGGATGATTTTTTTTTCCAGATGTTGTCTATGCGTCTTCCCTCTTTGTCTGGAGGGGCAAAAAGCAGGGTGCAGGGCTTTCCGATCGCCTTTGAGCTGCCTGGGCAATTACTGAATCCGGTTTGGGAAGACCAGTTAGACAGGCCGGAGCAACCTCCAGAGCCTAATACTATTTATCAAGGCTCACAGAAATGCTGTGACTATAGCCGGGTTTTTCATCACTTTCAGACCTTCTACCCAAATGTAGCCCGCAATAGGCATGGAGCGCACACTCTTCTGGAACGATCTTTCAGTTTGGATGGCGTGGAAAGCACAAATCTTCTAGCTGCTCTCTCTAGTAAACTGTGGAAACCTATAATATCCTCAGGAGATGAATCGGCCACCAAGGAAGAAGGAGATGAGGAGGTTGGGATTAAATAGTCATCCCATTGCGTATTGGGCTCTTGAAGTTCACCTTCCTCTTGGTCCTCATCCGGGGTATCTGGGCTTTGAAGTAGGGCTGTATATGGTGTATTGGACTCTGGAAGAGGTAAAGATGTAGGTCTTTGTAATGGAGTAGATGGTTGAGGTGCTAGTAGCCTGGCCAGCATAAGTGGATGAAGAGCCGTCGTCCTAACAAGTGGAATCCTTTTTCTGTATTATGACAGCATATACTGCAGGTCGGAGAGCAAAGAACTTGACATACCAACTATATCCTCTTGGAATGGTTGTTCAAGAGAAGCATAATATTGTTGATTATACTTTTCATCATAATAATCATCATCCTCCTGGCATTTGACAAGTAACTGGGATCTACTGTTTGCTACTCCATAGGAACCTTCGTTATCAAAGTGCCCTTCCTCTTCTAAAAGCTCAGGAGGTACAAGGGGTGTCACCTTACTAGAAGAGGTGTGTTATGGGGTTACCAGCGTTGATTTTCAAGAGTCCAGTCTTTTTTCTGTCATCGGCAGGGCCGTCGACGCAATAAAGGATTTAGCTGTCGGTGGAGCCGCCATTGGCATAGCCATCATTGGTGGAGCCTTCATCAGCCCTGAAATCATCGTTGACAGAGGAGGCATTGTTGGCGCTGTCGACGATGAGGTAATGTTTAACGAGGACGGTCTAGACGCTGTCAACGTCGAAGTCGGTTGTTGCCTTCGTCAATGATGCCGCCATATACATCTTCGTCGTTATGGTGCAGACGGCGACACTCTCATCAATGGTGGAGTGATCGTCGATGACCTGCCGGAGTGTGAAGCCAAGGAGGGCTCCTTAAATTCATACAAGGCCTTAGGAGGTGGTGTAATGGTTCTGAAGATGCAATTGTAGCTCTTTTTGAGGAGCTATAATCTTATTTTTTTGTCCTTAACAGATGAACGAGACCTAGATCTATAAGGAGATTTAGAGGGGCTGTGGCCTTTTTAAGACCCATGGGTGGTCTTTGTGAGGCTTTCTTAGGCTTTTGAGAGGAGGATCGAGAGTATACTGATCTCTCGCTTTTGTGGGATCTCCTAGATGATGAAGAGCAGTCCTCACTGTCCGAATCTGAAATGAGCTCTTTTCTTGTTTTGAGCTTTCGGAGCCATATCAGCAGCCTGCTCTCTCTGCCTTCAAAAGTCTTTGAAGACATACCTTACAAACCTTTGGGGAGTGATCTGGATATAGACAATAAATAAAATCCGGGTGGGGGTCTTCAGAATATAACCTTTTCTTGCCACAAGAATTACAGGGTCTGAAGAGACCTATCTTCTCCTTGTCAGACGTGATGTCTTTTGAGAAAAAAAAGGTGAAAGCCTTTGCAGCAGTATAGAAATAGAGACTGAGGCCTGGTAAAGTAACTGAGATAAAGCTGAGCACAGCTCAGAGGACACTCCCTAACACCTTAGAAAATCTCAGGTACTGTTGCTTCTTTCAGGAGTGTTCTGAAGGGCACTGCAGCCTGATTGGCTGAGGGATAACTTTGGTCTCTTTTGTAAAATTACTATAATAGACTGCAAAAGTAAAAAGCCTAGTGCCTTCTTGCTTTATGTTTATCATTCTACTACTATTCTATTGTATGGGACCAGGGACTCCCATCTCGACCAGGGGGAATGATTCAAGCATGTGAATCTATGAAAGTTCCAATACTGGAGTAAATATAAGTACATGGAAGGTATATATGTATAGGTACGGTAATATATCTTGATTTAAGTTGTATATAATAAACTCAGACTTTTCAAGTGTTGCTGTACTTTAAGCTAATTTATTTGTTTTTATTAAAAAAAAATCCTTAGCGGCATATTGGCAGCATGATTGTTACCACATCTTCCAGCATTGGTACATGATAACCAATGTTGTTTTATACCAAAGAGAAGCAATATGCATAACCTTAGGTGCTTGTCACAAATATATCTTGTCACACATCGGTAAAATAGTGACTATGCCTTGGCTTTTTTGACATCGAACAAGCGGGTACTAGTTAAGGTAGGGCTTGGCCCACACTATATAGCCTGGATCAAACTACTATATACTGTCCCAAGAGCCAGGGTACGCATGGGAGGAGTCGTCTCCAGTATAGTCTCCATTCTATTAAACGTCCTACAAATGTTTGGAGAGGCCTCTTGCCTGTATGTGAACATAACAAACCCCAGCTATTCCCGTTGGGTTGTCTGTTTGGCACCCCGACTGCAGCTCTTCCACGGGTGGGGCTCCTGTGGGGCCAGAAGGAATATGCCACTTGGGGGTCAGAATGGCCCACATGGAGCAAACCTTTCTGGAGCTTAACTTCGGCAGAGTATTGGAGGGTCTTCGAGCTATGATTCGATTCTGGTGGGACCTTTATCTATCATTGATGGGCAGGGCCACGATTGTGAAGACGGTGGTGCTCCCCAGGTGCCTGTATGTGTTGCAGGGCATATTCTATGACATCCTCGCACTGTTTCACCGAAGTAGACTGAATAATTTTAGATGGAAACAAATTGGACTACCCATGCTCATACAGATCTGGGAGAGAGGAGGACCAGAGATACCTAATATAGAACTTTATTATCTGGCAGCACATTTACAACACGTTGTCCACTGGTTGGACCCAGGGGATATATGGGGAAAGAAACTGTTAAGCGGCTCCCACGGGGGCCAGACACTCCCCACTCTGCTTAAGAGAGGGGCACGAGTGCCACTAGATATGCCCTTTATAGTAAAACAGGTGTGGTATGCCAAATATGGGAAACAGCGCTCAAATGAGTGTTATGTCGTGCCCTGTAAGCGAGGGATATGCCGATATGGGATCTGAACCCATTCGCGCAAATTATGGATATGTCAGCACAGAAATGGAAAGACGGAGGTTGTGATGTGCTTGCTGATTTATACCTTGTGGGCAAGTTTATAACTCAAAAAGACACGATTGACTCCTTTATGCTCGATACAGGGCAACACTTACAATATGCTAAAATTTCCGCAACCGCACAGGTAAAATGGCCCTACTTCCTAGAAGAGACAGAACCCTCACAAACATTGCTATCACTCCTATCACTGGCAGGAGGGGGGAGATTGATTTCACATCTGTACTGGTTGCTAAGGTGAGACTCGCTGAGAATAATACCAAAAGCCTGCGCCAGATGGGAGACAGCCTTAAGGGAACCCTTATCTGCGGGAGGTGGGAAAAGGTCCATACAGGAGTAAAGATGGCCAGCTCAAACTCACAGTTTAAATTCATGTAATAATGCTTCACACACCAAGCATATCCCTCCCCTAAACTCTTCCAAACTATTTATAACACCCGAACGGACAGATGTACCAGATGCGGGCACCCTGCAGCAGATTTTATACACCTATTAAGGCACTGCTTATCTCTAGGACAATACTGGTCATATAAAGTAGTAAATCTTAAAAGGGCCACTAGCTGGTACTGTTTGTTGGGCCTGATACAAAACCTGAAGAACAGGAACCGGAGTTGAACATTTCTGCTACTTGGTTTCCTGCTTGCAAAACACTGCATTGCCATAAAATGGCTGGGCTACTCCCCCAAGATACTCAGACTGGCTACAAGATATGTCAGAATGGGCGGTGGCAGAGGAGGTGAGGATAAAACAAGTAAGGGGAATGAAAAAGTGGAGGACAATAGGACTGCATTGCCGACAAAGCTGGCTGACTTGCGGGATGCCCCAGAACCTGGTGTGAATGTGAGCAGATGACGAGCATGGAATTGGTACATTAATCTAGAATGAGTTGGCTTGTGGGCAGCCAGAGAATGATGGCCAACTAGAAAAAACTGATGGAGTTGGGTACAGCAGAGACTGATGAATAGACGTGCATAGAGACTTGCTTAGGATTTCGACTCTCCTACTATAGGGGCTAGGCGCACTGCTTGCAAACTCGAAGGGGGATCATAGGGCTCGGAATGTTTACTATCCCACATTAACAATGGGTACCAGTTAGCAAATTCTTAAGGAAAGATGGGAGCAACTGGAGGGAGAGGGGGGACAGTTGGGGAACTGTTACTAATGTTGTATACTTTCTGAATCCAATATATGCTGAAATGATGTTGATCCAAACTGTTGTGTCTCTTCTGTGAAAATCAATAAAGAGTACATAAAAAAAACAGTAAAGTACAGTAAATGATGTTCAAGGTCCAGTTAATCTTACATATTCAGGGCTGTTTTGCAGCACATACTCAGGGCATCTAGTAGATTTGCAGTGAAAGCACCAAAAAATATTTTCCATGCTCACAGTCCAACAGCAGGAAATTCAATACCAACCTCCTTCTCAATGTCAATTTTAGTGTCATTCTCAGACGTGTTCCCCCCCATTAGTGGTTCCATCAGGTTCGGTTCACTGTTCTGATATACATGGTTCGTGCTATGATGAATCAGCAAGGATCCCAAGCTTGCTGCAGATATGTTCCGTGAAAAGTTATAATCCTTTTCATCACATGGGTGACTGGAAGAAAAAAAAGAATATTTGAAGGGAAATCTGATTATGTTCTACCTCATTTCCTTATTATTGTTAACTTTGTCTGCATAATACATGCACATTGTTCACTTTGCAATGGTCTTGAACTTATGGCTTTGTCTGAGGTGTACAGGCCTCTGGTTATCACTTCTAGGGGATTTGAGAAGCCCCAACTTGCATTTCAATGGGTCCAAACTTGTGTTTTATTGACCATGGTCTTAACATGACGACACTGAGGGCTACGTGTTTTCTAAACTTCATTCATTATTCCACGTAGTTGTACCAAGTATTACCATACATCTTTTTTTTTTAAACGGGAAAGTAGTTCAGAGTGTGAGACTCATCCTCCAGTACCTAGAAACATTTTAGTAACAAAATATAGATCGGTTTAGAATCTCACTTCAGTTACATTACTTTTTCACATGGAAAGGACATTCAGAGCATGTTAAAAGGTGAAAGTGTAATGCAAAGAACAATGACAAGCTAAACTGTGAAGTGTAACCTACGTAAATTTGAGTATACCCCAACAGTCACTTCTTCATCATATTTACATACATTGTTAAGAAGTGTACATGAAAGACCCTCCTTTAGTGGTGGGGCCATCATAATTAAAGGTGTTTTTGGTAAAAGTGCTTTCATTCAAATTGGAAGGAGTATTTTTGGCAAAACGTTACAATTATGGCTAGTCCACATTCACTACATAGCAAAACAGGTTGACATCTTTTTGCATTCTAAAATCAAAATCTGAAGGCAGAAGTTTGTATTTGAAAAATGAAAAAGAAATCTTCCTCATGTGGTGGGAGTTTTCTCCCAGGCTAGGGGAAACATTTTAGCAATTTTCATTCAACAGAATGCCATGGGGCAATAGCAGAGCAAGCATGAAAAAAAGTTGAAGAGAATGAAGTATCGTCCTGAATATGGCAACTGCTTTGTCACCAGAACCACCATACAATGGAGACAGCAATAGCAAAAGGGACCATCTGAAAAAGCAGTTCACCAACCTCTAGATTGAGGTAGGGGAACCAAGCATCAACTGAAGGAGACATCTGTCATTTTTTACAGTTGACTTATTATCGTCTGACTTTGAGTGAGTCACAAAGTCTATATATACTTGAGATATCTTGGGGTTCCTGCCACTGGGGTGCTATGCCCCAGGCACACGTATTAGTAAGCAATAACTGGCGGTCGAGTCTTTACCGGAACCATGCCGGATTATACTTCCATCACGAAGTACATCAGCTAGTGTAAGGAGTCTTCATTACTATGCGTTTGCCCTAAACTGGACCAACCTTGTATACTCTTGTTGGTGGCTATCATAACACTTTTTTGTTACCGATCTGTTTACTAATACGGGATATAGGATTACGTCAAGTTGTAAATACGCTTATACACTGGAGCATGAACTCTACGCAATGATCAGATGACTGTGTGAAAAACGTTAGCTCAGGATAATTCCTCAAGAAAGGTCACAACACAGTTCATCGGTTGTCGCCTCCCACTGATTTTCCCCTGAAGAAGTCCTCTGTTATAGGACGAAAAGCGTTAGCTGTACGAATGAGGAATAAAGAAGAGAGCATATTACACCTTACTTCACTGAATGATGATTTTCGACATGGACTTGTTTGATTGATAGTGGTGCAGCTCTAATTTAGTTTTCCTATTGTTTATACCCTTGTGAAGGGAGGTGCTCTTGGACAGGGGGCACATTTGGAAGTCTGCACACAGGAAACTTCAGCATTTTGAATGTATTGGTGATTTTTTGGGAAAGGTGCTACATTTGTTCTTGCTTGGTCCACTGTTCATCCTTTTCGTGTCACATTATGTACAATTCAGAACCAATGAAGGCACGCCCATAATGGAATATTCCGAGCTAATGCAGCTAAACAAAGAATTACAGAAATATAGGTTTCGATTGTGAGGCCCGGCACACACTATCTCCAACCCAAGGTCACTCTGTCCGTGCCCACCACTAGATCAGTGGGAGAAGGCCTTTATCTAGTGGGAAAGGTATGCGCTAATAAGAGTAAGCACTGCTTACTGTACCCAGTTCTCAACTGATATAAACTTAATTTCTCAATGAAGGTTCGGTGAGTTTCAGGGGTTTTATACAGATAATAGCTGTCCATAGTAGGGCATTTGTTTTGGAACTAACTTTCACTATTTTTAGGAACTTGGCTTTCTGTAAATAGCTGTATACTGAGAACACTGTACTCACTGAGGTTTTCCTATATATCTGTGGTTGATTGTTAATGTGAACTATGCTAGCTTCAAAGTGTATGGCATACGGTCAATGTTGCACATAATGCACATTTCTACACCTAAGGGAGATGTATCTGTGATGGCAGTAAATATGGCTGATATTCTCCAGAGCTATTTTTTACTTACGGTCAGGCATCTAATTCCATAGTAATTCATAGAGCAATATGCAGGAAAACAAAGCTTGGATGATGTCATCAGTGATGCCATAGAACACGTCATGAGTAACGTCATATGTGAGGTCATAAGTAGTGCATGGCGAGTGCACAAGTTATGGTTAGTGATACTAACTGTAACTGGTGATTTTTTGTTGTTTTCTTGTTAGTTCAACCTGTGAATGTTCAAAAAGTTAATGATGTCATTGACAAATTCACCTACCTATAACATTCCTTTAACTTTTGTTTTTTTAATTGAATTTCTAGTGTTTTTTTTAACGCAAAGTAATACTTAATTGCCATACATAATTGCAAACCCCTTCCGCACATGGCAGCCTGTGACCAGGCCTTGCACCCTCCCCATATAGGCAACCCATTCCTGTGCAAGGTCTTCAGCCGTGCGCAGTGGCAGGTTGGCATAAGGCCTGGCCCTGGCAACCCATGCCCCAAGGCCATTAGTTTTTTAATCAAATGGGAATTTGTAAGGCCCTGGGGACCCCCATCTCCCAGGGTAATTTCTAAAAATAAAGGGAGGGGCCACACAACCCCTTCCCCGAGCCTCTTTAGGGGACGCAGATTTTTTTGAGGGGGAAGGGGGCCACGTGGCCTTCCTCCCAAGTCATTATCAGCCCGGGGACCCAATCCGCCAGATCCACTTAATTAAATGGGAGGGAGCTGTCTGGCCCCCCGCCCGAGCTTTGTTAGGCCCTTAGGGGCACCTTTCCCAGGGCCACTCTTTTGAGAATAAAGGGAAGGGGCATGCATGGCCCTGGTCCCCATCCAATTTTGGCCTGGTGACCCCATCCCCCGGGGTCCAGTGTAATTTATAGGGGGAGGGGGGAATGTGGCCCACCTTCCTGGGCCTATTTCGGCCCCGGGATCCCACTCCCCAGGGCCTGGCCAAATTTTTAAGGGGGAGGGGGGCATCAGGCCTCCCACCCCAGGTCGATTTCGGCCCTGGGGACTTCACCCTCAGGGTCCCGGTGACACTTTTAGGGGGAGGGAGCACGCTGCACCCTCCAAGGACTGATTTCAGCCCCTGGGACCCCATCCTCAGGGGCCCTCAAACTTAAATGTGGGTGTCCTGGTGCCTACCTAGGGCACCCACCATAGCCTCGTTGGTGGCCAGGCTCTCCGTATACAGCAGGGGCTGGCATTGCTCCTGCCTGCAGGAGCAGCTCCTAATTCTGCTCCCTGTGGGTAGGAGCAATATTTTGAGTTGTCTCCCTGCCCGCATCACTGCGGGTAGGGAAACAGATCAAAAGTCTGCTCCAAGTAGGTGGGAGCATTTTTGAAGCAACGGCCCACTGGGAGCCGATTTGGTGTTTGCTCCCGCTAGGGAGGAGTTTTGAAAATGCTCCTGCCAAGCAAGAGCAAACACAGGTTTCCTAGCCTGCGCCGCAGCGGGCAGGGAAACAGCCATGTCCCAGGGGTGGCCTCCCTGGGACACAGCATCTGACTCACGCCCGGGATGGAGTCCTCGGGCCATTAATAGTTCATGGTGCGGACCACGCCACCTCTTCCCCATTTTACAAAATTTAGGCCCCAGGGGTGGGCTCCCTGGGCCTTTAGAGGCTCGGGGAATGGGCTGCGCAGCCCCTACCCATTTAACAAAACGTAGGCTCCGGGGGTGGGGGGGGGCTTCCCAAGGTCTATAATGACTTGAGGAGGGGTATCACGCATCTCCCCTTCCCATACAAAGTATATTTGTCCCTGGGGTGGGCTCCGCTGGACCTTTTGAGGCCTGGGGAGGGAGCTGTGTGTCCACCCTTCCCTGTACAGAATATACTCAACCCCGGGGTGGGCTCTCCGGACCCTCCGATGGCTCAGGGAGGGGGCTTTGCGCATCCCCCTTCCCTGTACAAAATAAGTTCAGCTTCGTGGGTGGGTTTCTCGAGGCCTCTGTGCACCTCCCCATAAACAATATTTTCAGCCCGAAGGTGGGCTCCCTGGGCCTCTGGAGGCACAGAGAGGGGGGACACGCAGCCCCACTCCCCATTATGAAAACAGACCAAGGGGTAAGGCGCACTGGGGCTTATAGTTTATAAATCCAGCCAAGCCACCATTTTTATTTATGAAGGTTTTTTATTCCAATCCCGCAAAAGTCTTGCGGGATTGCTGCATTTTTTACAGGTTTTTGTTTTGTTTTGACCAGAGCGATGGTGAGTGGTCCCCCTGGGTCTCTCTCTTGGGGTCTACGGGGTCAGAGGATCCCTACCCTGCCCCCATATATCTTTATTTTGTTATACCTTCAGGACAGTGTACAAAGTCGCCGAGTCCTGTAATGGCTGCCAACAAACATTTCTCATCTTGTTGGCCAGGTCCCAGAGTTATGTGGGCATGGAAGAAAAAAATATATACAATGGGGGGCGCAGGGGCCACCCGCCTAGGCTCAATTTTAGCCACGGGGACCACCACCTACCCGGGGCTTTATTTAAAATATTGGAGGGGGTCATGTGGACCCCCCCTCCATGGGCTCTTTAGTATCCCGAAGACCACCACCTCCCAGGGCTTAAAACCAATAATTAGCAGGGCAACACAGACTCCTCGTACCCTGGTAACCACCACCTCCAAGGGCAAACGATTAAAAAAGATGAGGGTGGAAAGCCACAAGGACCCCTCACGGGCCATATATGGCCCTGGAGATCACCACCTCCTTGGGGTGGGACCATGAAAACAGAACGAGGGAGGATGCACACCCCCCTCCTAGAGCCAGTAAAGGCCATGGAGACCACCACCCAGCTCCTGCTCCGCCTGGAGTGCCCACCCCAGAACATAGCTGGTTGCTCTGACCTCGCGGGAGCTTTGACAGCTCCCGCAAAATCAGAACTAACATTAACTCTGCTCCTAGCAAGCCGGAGCTATCAAAGTGCTCCAGTTGCTGGTAGTGGAGTTTTCATCTATTTCCCTGCCCACTGTCATGTGGGCAGGGAAAGAGATTAAACTATGGCTCTCACACAGAGACGGATGCTTGTTTAGTAGCTCTCTGTGTGTGAGAGCAATGCCAGCTATGGCTGGAGGCAGGTAATAGGCAGGGAACGCAGGAGCATTCAGGTCCCCCAGGGTCCTCAACAGTGCTGACTGGGTGGCCTGGGTGAGCTCCAGGACACCCAGCATGTCAAGGCCGGGCCTCAGGGGTTTGGGTCCCAAGGACTGAAATTGGCTCTACGTTTGCCCAGCGCCGGGACGCACGAGTAGTAGCCGTGCGCTCTACCAATCCTTACATTCATTCATTCATTCATTCCGATTAGCCCAGACAGCTTTTTTTTCCTTTGGGCCACTTCACTCCCGCGGGAGTCAGACTCCCGCGGGAGCGAGCGCTGATTGCCTGCCAGCAACATGAGAAAAATGTTGCTGGCAGCCATTACAGGACTCGGGGAATTAGTCTCCTGTCCTGAATTAAAAAAAATTATACATAAGCGGGCTCAGGACCCATAGGAGAGACCCAGAGGGATTAACCGGGAAAACTTTCTTTTAAAATTGGCACATTTTGCCATGGTGTAGGGATAGAGGCAAAAAAAATGGCAGTCCGGCATTTTAAATTAATTATATGGGATGTGGGGGGGTTGTCAGCAGGGCCCCTCTTCCAAGCCCATTTAGGGCTGGGGTGGTTAATGGCATAGGGTCAAATGTTGCACAGAACACCAGGCTTGCTACACATAAGGGAGTTGTATCTGTGATGGCATTAATGATGCATCATATCATTCTGAGCTATTTTGTACTTACTTTCAGGCCTCTAATGCCATACTGCTTTATAGAGTAATATACACAAAAGAAGCTTGGATGATGTCATTAGTGATGTCATCAATTATGTCATCATTGATGACATAAATGGCGTAGAACATGTCATGAGGGATTTAATATTAGAGGTCATAAGCTGTGCATGACGTGGGCGCAAGTTATTGTTGTCTCTGCTAGCTATAACTAGTGATTTTTAAAAAAAAAAATTTTTTTAGATCAAAACATAAATGTTGTTACTGACATATTCACCTAACTATAACATGTGGTCCTAATACCACTATATATTGAGCAACAGTACTAATAAACACACATTTAAGACAGCAGTGCCCCGGTCAGATTCTATGTTAAGGTGGCTATAAAAAGGGACCCAACTCTCATAACAGTCGCAAGGCATCTTCAGCGTGAGTAAACACTACTGTATAAATGTAATCCCTTGCCTTCCTGTTTTGGTTTAAAAGAAATAGACATGAAAATTGCACTGCCATTAACCATGCATGCAGATGTGCAGAGTGTCATGTATAATTTAGGAGGGCAGAGGAATCATGACCCTCACGAAGTCTTCACCTCTCGTACGTCATGGATGGCCCCTTCCCACACTCAACAAAACAATTGGCATAAATATTAGTGCACGCTGATTTTTTTTTTTTTTAAACATATTTTTATTGCCATTTTCATATTTCACACATTGTACATCATACACAGTTTTAGTATAGTTAAGTCAGACTGTAGGTCTAGTGGTGGTACATAACATCTGTATATACTGGTGATACATCAAGTGGGAGCATAAACATCTTACAGATATATCGTGATGTGTATACCCTGTTGTCTCAGGTTCCGGATATGGCACAGGAACTGGGGCGTAACGGGGATATAACCTAGGGAACGGGCATGGAAGAACATCTCCAGAATCTATAGCGAGGGTATGGAACGTTGTATGGGTAAGGCACCACTGTGACTCACGGTTGCCTATCTTATTCGATTCGACCTGAAGCCGCGGTAGCACACCTGATGCTGGGGTTTGTGAGGAGTTCATGCAGTCGTAATTTCGAGAGATTGGTTGGGTAGGGTCTGTGACTGCGTGTGCCGGGCTGGCAATGCGGGTGGGCCGTCTGTTGGATCTGCTCCCGGGGTTAGCTGCTTGAATTGATATAATAGCATGGCCCATTCCATAGATATAGGGTGTTTGCGGACCCCTCTCACCTCCTCTTCCCGTAATGTCTCCTCTTCAGCCGCCGCCCATTTGTGTGTAGCTCCCACCCAAGCCGCCAGCGGTGGACCGGTGGGGGAGCGCCAGTGCATGGCGATGCTGCGTTTGGCTAAGAGCACCGCAAGGGAGAGAAAACGGGTCCGCACCTTGTGCTGTTTACTTGCGCGAAAGATGCCTATGGCGCTGGCTTCCCACGTGTTCATGCAAGCCAGCCCTGTGAGGGTACCCAAAGCAGTGTGAATGTGTTGCCAGAAAATTTTTATGATGGAACAATTCCAAAACATATGTTGGAAATCTGCATTCCGTTCAAGGCATCTGGGACAGAGGAACTGAGTGTCGGGGTAGAATCGTTGGAGGCGTGCAGGTGTTAAATAGGCCCTATGCAGAATGTAATATTGGATATTCTTAAAGCGTGCGTTTCTAGAGACCTTCTTAGGGTACTCCAAAGCCCTCTCCCACTCCCTATCATGGAGTACGCACCCGATTTCAGCCTCCCAGGTAGCCCTCAAGGTCTCCAGTGGTTTATTAGTCAGTTCCCGAATGGCTTTATAAAGCCATGTAGTTAGATGGCACCCTGCTCCCATGTGTAGGATCGTGTGAAGAACCGGATGCGTGTGTGGTTCCCCTTTGGTTAGGTCCTGATACGGTCGGTAGCTATCTAGGAGTTGGCGGTGAAGCAGGAATTGTCCCGGGGGAAGATCGTATTCTTCCACAAGGCTGTGGAACGGTCTTAGTTGCCCATCCTCAAAAAGGGACTCCACTTCTGTTATGCCACACGATGTCCACGTGCGGACCGCGCTATTTGTGTAGTAGTGTTCCTGTTTGGGCCATCCCACCAGGGTGAGTAACGGGGAGTACAATGGGGTCCCCGGGGACATGCGGTGTATCCTCATCATGCACCTACGTGCCACCGACACCTGCAGAGGGTATGTGCGTTTTGGTTTGGTGCCAGATAGGAGTAGGCGACGGATCTCCGGAACCGATATCCGTCCTGCGATGGTGTGAGTTTCCACAGTATACATGTGCGCCGGCCAGTGAGACAGCCACTGCAGCTGTGTTGCCAGGAAGTAGGCCTCGAAGGAGGGGGCTCCCAAGCCGCCCTGTGAGGTGGGCAACTGCAATTTTTTCAGGGCTATTCTGTGTCTGGCGGACCCCCAAATGAGTGCGCTGAGGAGGGAGTCTAGGTCCCGAAAAAAGGCTCTGGGCGGGATTACTGGCAGATTGGTAAAGAAATACAATAATCTTGGGACCAAGATCATTTTGGCCAATGCCACTCTCCCAATTGGAGCCAACGGAAGGCTCTTCCAAAATCCGACCATAGCCCTAATACTCGCCAATGCCCTGTTATGATTACCCTCGAACATATCTGTGGAGGAGTGGTAAAGGCGGATCCCGAGGTATCGAGGGGCCTCCGCACTCCAGGGCACCCGCTGAGCGCCTAGGCGAACCTCCTGTGGGGGGGAATTCGGATGCAGCGGGTATATCGTGGACTTATCCCAGTTCACCCGCAGTCCCGAGGCCGCTGTAAATTCCGTCAATGTCTCCCAGAGGGGAGTCAGGTCGTCCGTAATGTCCCGCACATAGATCAACAGGTCATCCGCGTATAAGGAAACGCTATGCACTGTGCCTGCTATCGGGATACCCCAACTCTCCCCTTCCCGCCGAAGTCGTATGGCGAGGGGCTCAACCGCCAGAGCAAAAAGTAGAGGGGACAGCGGGCAGCCCTGTCGCGTGCCCCTCTGCACCGCAAACTCTGTCGACATATACCGGCCCAGGCGTATCCGCGATGTCAGCCCGGTGTACAGTAGGCGCGTGTACGCTAGGAGGGTAGGCCCAACGCCCGCCCTCTGCAGCACCGAAAACAGAAACTGCCACGTGAGGGAATCAAAGGCCTTCTCAAGATCTAGGATGAGACAGGCCGCTCGAGGGTATATCCCCCTCACCTGATCCTGGATGTGGAAAACCCGACGTATGTTCTGGGACGTGCGTCTGCCGGGTATAAATCCGCACTGATCCGGGTGGACCAAGGAGCATATGATTTGCACGTATCTGTCCGCAAGAGTTTTCCCGAGGAGTTTGCAATCAGCGGACAACAGTGATATGGGGCGATAGGAAGCCATTTGCTGCGGGTCCCTATGGGGTTTCAAGAACGACACGATTACGGATTCTCGCATGGATTTCGGTAGTTCCCCCTTCTTCAGTGCCGCCGCAAACATTTCTACCAATCGAGGAACTAGGTGCACCGAAAATGTCGTGTAATATTCTAAGGGGAACCCATCGAGCCCTGGAGCTTTATTGCGGGCTAGGGCCCGCAGGGCCCGTGCCACATCTGCCGCGGTGATTACGGCGTCTAAAGCCTCCCTCTCTGTCCTCGTAATTATTGGGATGGGTAGGGGATCGAGAAATCGATCCACTACAGCTTGTGGGGTAGAGGCAGGGTCGCTATAGATCGACGCATAGTAGTCGCGAAAAGCCCCGAGAATCCCTGCCTGGGAACGCACCAGTACCCCTTCAGGGTCCACTATCTCGGTAATGGGCTTGATGTCTGTGTCCTGCTTGGCCAGCCACGCCAGGAGAGTGCCCGTTTTGTCCCTCTCTTTATGCATCCGTGTAGCGTACGACCGGAAGTTGTACCTTCGCAAATCCGCGGAGGCAGCTTGATAGGCAGTTTTTGCTTCGGCTATACGCTGCGCCTCCCTTCGGACGTGGAATCCCGTTTGGTGAGAACAGCCAAGTGTTGCTCCGCCGTGATGAGAGCCTGTTCTAGCACTCGCCTAGCTCCCGTTATTTGCTTCAAGCACTCTCCCCGGGCCACCACCTTAAATGCATCCCATTCCACTAACTTGGATGATGCTGTGCCCGAGTTGAAGGAGAAATAGTCTTGGATGCTACTCTCCTGTTCGTGCCGAAAGACCTGGTCCGATAGACAGTCCCGCGGCAAGCGCCAGGTGGGCTCCGGCGGGTGTGGGGACTGCCAGTGTAACTGAAGAATGTGAGCATCGTGATCGGATATGACCCTGCCCAGGTAGTCCGTGTGGGCAATCTTGGGCAATATAGTCGCCGAGCATAAAAATCGATCAAGACGGACGCGCAAATTGTGTGGGATGGAGTGGAAAGAGTACAATCGGATCGAGGGGTGACGCATGCGCCAAGCATCGGTGAGCGACCAGTGTGTAATCCAAGCCCGGAATCTGTCAGTTTGCCTATGTGCCGGGGACTGCGGCGGAGGGGGGTGTGAGCGGTCAAGGTTCAGGTCGAGTGTGCAGTTATAGTCTCCTCCCAAGACCCAGGGTATGGAAGCAAATGGGGCAAGGACCCTTGTGAGATGGTCCCAAAACTTATCTTGTTCTACATTAGGGGCATAAATGCTACCGAGAAGTACAAGCTGCCCATCCAAAAGACCCTCCAATAGTGTATATCTACCTTCTTTGTCTACCACCCTCCGAAGCTCCTGAAAGGGGGTTCCCGGTCGCACCCAGATCAGCGCCCCCGTGCATACGCAGAATAAGTCGTGGCGCAAATGAGACCCCTCCATTTTGACTGTAGTTTCCCAACCTCTTTCTCAATGAGATGTGTCTCTTGTAGAAAAACTATCGGGGTGTTGTGACGCTTTGCATAGGAGTACACCGCATAGCGTTTGCGCGGAGTGTGAAGCTCCCTAACATTTAGGGTGAGGATGGTGACATCAGTGTGAGTCGTATGAGGTGTCATGTCTTTGTGTCTCCTCGCCATGCGCGGGGCTGCGTCTATTGAGGTGCGTAAAGCTTGGTCGAGCTAACTGACTAAGGGCGCCTGCATCCCCGACTCTGTGTAATCATGAGTAGCGGGTGTCTGGAACCGTGTCCTTCCATCTAAGGGGTTAGGGAAGTGCTGAACTGGGAGAAGCAACTGAACAATCGGGGTCAGGGAACATTCCCAATGCCTAGGGCCCATCGCCAAAAACGATGCGTCCAAACCTGTTTACCCAATTAAGGGGGGTACAACTATATACGAAGGGGGCAGCGGTGCATGCATAGTGGGCCAGAAACGAGTCGGGCCATTAGCAGAGAAAATGGGCGTTGGTCCTGCTTTAGCGAGTAGTGAGACTGATGTTTATGTTCGACGGGTGAGGAGACAGTGTACTTAGCTTTATGCCAGTTTCAGAGGTCCCGTCTCATTTCGCTCGGGAGCCAGATTGCTCGTCCAGAATAAGGTCCGCCGTCTGAGGAGTGACCATGGGGGGCGTCACAGAGTCTTCCCCCGACACCGTTCCATCACTTTCATTCTCCCCTTCCGAGGTAAAGATATGCGGTGGTCGGTTTATGTCGTCCGACGGGGGAGACACCTGCAAATCGATCACTGCTTGCAGGGCCTCCCTCCGCTCTTTCACAATTTGCTCTAGATCGGGAGAGTCCTGGGTGCGTGCACGGGTTCTGCCACCCACTCCACTTCATGGGCGCCGCTGTGATCGCCTTCCAGAACGTTAGGGCTGAGGGTGCGGGTCTCTTGCGATCTCCGCTCTAGATTGTCGTGTGCAATGTAGGTCTGCCCAATCCTGTGCTTCCGTGGCATTAGCGAAAAATACAGTGGAATCTGCGTGGACCACCCTGAGGCGAGCCGGGAATAGTAGGGAGTATTGGATATTGTTCTCACGCAGCCGGCGTTTTACATTCAGAAAGGAGGCCCGTTGTTGTTGAACTGCTCTCGCATAGTCTGGGAACACCATGACACGGTGATTATCGACATGCAGGGTGCCCGCCACTCGTGCCGCGTGTAGCACTGCATCCCTGTCCCGGAAATGGAGGAACTTCGCCAGCATCGGCCGTGGGGGCGCCCCAGGGGGCGGCCTGCGGGCCGGAACCCTGTGGGCTCTCTCCATTGAAAAAGAATGCGGAGCGATCCTTTTCCGGAGTGAAGGATTTCACCCACGTCTCCAAGTATTGCAGGGGGTTCGTGCCTTCAATTCCTTCGGGTAGCCCCAGGACGCGAATGTTGCAGCGTCGTGAGCGTCCTTCTAAATCGTCCGCACGTTCCTCTATGATTTCAGGCGATGTAGCACCTCCTGGAGAGTCTGCTGGTGCTTATCGATCGTTGGCTGTATGTCCTCTATCTTCCTCTCTCCGTCTTTCACTCTATCCACCAGTTTCCGATGGTCGTCCCGGATAAGGCTGATGTCCGTCGCTAGCGTCCCGAGCCGTTCCTCCATCGAGACTCTGGAATGTTCAATAGCGGCTAGAACCTGGTCCAACTTGACAGAGACCGAGGAGTCGGGCTATGTCTCCACCGTACCCACCCATGTCTGGGCTTTGGGCATCTTCTTAGGGGCCGTCTCGGGAACCGCCGTCTGTTTGGTCCCCCGGGATTTCCCCATGGCCGCTATCAGGGAATATTAGTGCACGCTGATATGAATAGTAGTATTATATTGGACTTCTAAATCTGACATTCCTCTTTCATTTTCGCATACATTTGTTTAAAAAAAAATCTTGGCTTCAAAATCTTGCTCAGACACTTAAAATAATAGAGAGAAAATGACTGATGTATATGGTTGAATTCCTGTTAGTTGGAATATGAATTTTAATGTGATGTTGGTATTTGGTGGTTTCTCCTTTAAAAAAGACACTCTGTACACATGACTCTATGGCCCAGTTGAAGGCCACGGCAGAAATGCGTAGGCTATGTGAAGCTATAAAATGCACTGTTCTTGAACCACTGAAATGCAACCAGATTGTGCTGCGTACTGGTTGAACTGATTACAGAGGAGTGAAAGTCCAGTTCAGTAACGCGGACTCGTCAAGGATATATAACAATTGGCAATAGTCACTACGTGACTGCATAGTTTTGGTAACTTCTCACTTTTCACTAAACATATATTTATTAATTTGCTCATAACACTGGCATCATCTGACAAATATACACTTGTTTGGTCCTACCACCCCTATGTTTTGGCATATCAAGTGTTATCTCTGAACAGAATTAAATAAACTGACATGACAAACTTTTATTCAAAATAGACCCTTGATGTTTTGGTGTAATTTGACTCAGTAGTGTTTGAGATATTTGCATTACAAAAAGGTGTTGAGTGGTCTTCAATGGATTAATCAGGCAGGGACTGTGTACATTCTTACATCTAATTTGTGGACTGTTGGAAGGCTCATTTTAGCAGACCGTCCGTGAGTCTAAACAGTTGAGAAATTAAAGAATCCGATTGTGGGAAACGTAGCTCAGTGAAGAGAAGCGCCAGGAAAAAAGGGAAAGAGAGAGAGAGAGAGAGAGAGAGAGAGAGACAGTGAGAGAGAGTGAGAGAGATAGAGAAAGAGACTGCTAGAAGTAGTTTGATGGAAGAGTCGCGCTGGCAGAATATGACAGTCTTAGACGAGGTCAGCTTTATCATATGAAGAGAAAGCACAATCAGTGAAGGGAATGTAAAGATAAGTATAAGAGGCGCGGGAGTTGGACTTAACCACAGCAGAGTACAGGTAGACCGTAATTAGCCATCAAGGGTTACCTGGAGTACCCCTCAAGAGACAACTGACTGCAGCCCTGCTAAGGATGAAACCTGAGAATAGGGAAGAACAAGTTACTTACCTTTGGTAATGCATTATCTGGAAGAAATAATGCCTAGCTGCAGAATCCTTACCTTTGAATTTCCCAGGCTTTAGACTAAATCCGGAAGCTTTCGCGTGAGCAGTACCCATGCGTGGCATCAGGTGGTTCTGTTCAGTTCTGCGCGTTGTCGCCGGATGTGATGTTGCGGTCACCTATATAGGCACCACCCAGGCATGCGAACGTCAGTTACTTTGCACGCTTTCCACGCCAGAAGCGCAGAACCATGAAGTGAACTGACTAGTGTGTGTGTCCAAACTAGTGCCCTGAAAAGGGGGCAATGCTAGCACTATAAATCTATTTATGAAGGAGGGAGCATGGGTGAGTTTGTAAGGAATGTGCAGCTAGATATTGTCTCTACCAGATAATGCGTTACCAAAGGTAAGTAACTTGTTCATCTGATAGAAACTGCTAGCTGCCGATTCCTTACTTTTGAATAGAAACCAAAGCCATAGCATCCAGGGAGTGGGCTGCGGACAAACTGACTAAACTAAGAAGTCTTCCAGGACCAAACAGGCGAATTGCTCGGCCCTGCTGTTGTGTGTCGATTTAGATACCGTATATAGGTTTTCCGATTTATGTCCTTATATAGGCACAATTCGCATTGCCCATATTTAGGCATAGAAATCCTACCCTTATTTAGGGGAGCGCTAGAGGGCGCCAAGCAAGATGGCCGTACCTTCGTGAGGCTCTTGCGGTTCGGGCAGACATCCAGCCTCAATCCTGGCCATCCTGGCACCTAAATACATCGCAAGGGCCTTCCCTGCGTGAGCAATGCCTGGCGCCGACCTGGAGAGGAGGAAAGACGAGATCCCGCACCTGTAAAGCGGCTGATGCGGGAGTTGCTTTCCGCGACCGCGCTGACCAAGATGGCGGCCTGAATGCCTGTATCGGCCCGGTGAAAAGAACGCTCTGGCTGCGGACGGTGCCGTTGCTGCTAGGGGGCTGCTATCGGAGGCCCGCCGGACCCGCGTTGACGAGTGACGAAGACCCGACCCCCTGGCGGCCCTGCTTTTGGCTCCGGGGGGCCTCCGTCCTGCGGTGTATGGTTCCTGAGGGCCGCTGATGAGATGGCGTCTGGTGGCGGCGGAAGGTGCCTGCGGAGGAGCGGTGACCGCGCACGTCTGGTGCTGAGGAGAGAACACTGCGCCAGGCAAATCTGAGGTAGGCGCATTGTGCGGGGAACCCGTTGCTGCTGGGACCGGGCTGGGGGGACGGACACTGACAGCGTGGGTAATTTTGTGGCGCTCTGCCCCCGCTGCGTGTCGCCTTTGCCGGCTGCCGCCCCTTGCTGGTGCCCCGGTTGTTCCCCACTTCGCCGCCTCCGCCGCGTCTGGCCTGCGTGGGAGGTACAGGGGCTACGACCGGCTACCGCGACGTGGAGGAGGTCTGGGCGCGCGGCCCGCAGCTGGGGCCTGCTTGCACATTGCTGCTACTGTGGGCCTTTTGCGGGTGGCGCTGCGGCCTGACTCTTCCCGCGCCCTGGAGCCGGGCCTGGCCTGAGGCCTTCTCTCCTAGCGCTGCTCGCGCCCTGCGACAAGACTGGATTGGTCAGCTGGTGCCACCCCGGCACGTGAAAGGAACAGCACTGGCCCACCCCTGGAGTGATCCGCGGTCTCGCACCGGGACGCGGACACGGCATTGCGCTTAGCTCCCTCCTGCTTTCTGCCTGGGAAGTCTCTGACGGGGCCGGACTGCCCGGGACCCACCGGGGCCCCCCGGTGTAGATCGCCGCCATAGAGAAAGGCCTTGCAAATCCACGGCTACATGTGAGGGGACCCTGAAGACAGAGTGATTGGTCACTGGGTGACCTTGCTGCCCACTGCGCTGTGACTATCTGGCTGCTGCCTCGTGGAGCATATTGGACGCCGGCTGCCCTTGCCAGCGGGTATTGCTGTGCTGGAGTGGACTGCGCAGACAAAAGCACGGATGAGGAAACCTTCTGTTCTCTCTGTAGACAGCTAACCCCAGTGGTACTTCAGATGGGAAAGACTTTTGCTCTCCTATTGCCTACTCTGCGAATACGCCCGATCTCTGAGCGCCTACGAGGCAATATTTCTTGGGTGACAGACACGAAACCCTTAATTCCTATTTGAACAGTGGATCATCCCATCGGGCTATCATGGGGAAACCAGACGGCAAACAGCTGAAACTCAACTTTGACACCCGGAAGACTCCGCGCTCCCAGGCGGGCCCGGATGAGGATCCTGCTGTGCCCCTAGCCCCGACCACGGCAGAATTGAAGGACCTACTACTCGCCATGCAGGCGAGCCTGACGTCGATGACATCAAAAATGGACTCCATGTCGGCTAGGATGGACGGGCTGAAGTGCAGGGTGGATAAACATGACGACCTCCTGACCGAAGCGGAGAGATGATAATCTGACCTGGAAGATACTTCTAATGCAGCCTCCGCCCGTACACTCGAAATGGACAAAGTTTTAAAAGTGAAAGCTGTTAAAAATGAGGAGTTAGAATCGCGGTCCAGGAGGAACAACCTCCGCATTTTGGGCGTACCGGAATCAAAGCAACTGGCCGAATGGAGCAATATGTGGAGCGCCTGCTTATTGAGCTCTTTGGCAGAGAGGAGTTCTCTGAGGTTTTTGTGGTGGAGAGGGCACATCGGGCTCTGGCGAGCCGGCTTCCGCCTGGAACTCCCCCATGTCCCATCATAGCCGGAATACTGAACTACCGCGATCGAGATACTGCACTGCGGCTGTCCCGAGAAAAAGGACGTCTCACGCATGCAGGGACGGAGATTTCCATATATCCGGACTTCACCATGGCTGTGCAAGAACAGAGGCGCAAATTCCTTCAGGTTAAAAAGAAACTGCAGCAGCTTAATATTCCTTACGCCATGCTGTTCCCGGCTCGCCGGAAGGTGATTTCCCAGGGAAAACATCATTTTTTCACAAATCCGCAAAACGCTCAAGATTTCATCAGAACTCTGCCCAAGCCACCAGTGGAACGTCGCTCCCCGGCGCGGCGAGACGAGACCAGTAGAAGCGCGTCTGACATTGAATAAGGGTCCCCATGACCTTGAGCTCCTGAACTTTTAGAATGCAGAGCCGAGCTCACCGGACGCCTCCCCTACCTCCTTGCTAATCCCGCTGAGCCTACTTTCATTATGGAGGCCACTCGCAAGTCTTCCATATCGGCGGGTCGCATCTCTACCCAAAGAACCTAACAGACTCCCGCAGGCGCATGAACTGCAGGTCCCGACTTGAGAGTGTATACTCGGGCCGGGCGATGGGGACCCTAGTGCTGGCCCTGAGAGTCTGCGCCGCCCAGTGTCTGTTGCCTCCTCACGCTACATCGGGGCACCCAGGCCTGCGGTATTAATCACTCCTTGTGCCATCATGGACCTAAGATAATATGCCCGAACACCTTCACACATTGCGAGGAACACCTGGTTGCCCTCTGGCTGCAGCCCATCAGGCGAACCCTACTGCTTGACTTTGAGCAACTTGCTATTGATGTTATCCCATTATCCCCTGTTGGGACTGGGAAATACGGGACAGTTCGGGAGGGGGGAGGGTAGTGGCACAGCAGGTTGGGATTGCTGTTGTGGGAGGGGGGAGGGACCCTTGATTGGGTACTATGCCGGTTCTTGTTATAGGACAGTTGAGGCTCTACTTGTTATCACATGCTACGCGACCATACTCACTCTGACCTACACCGAAATCCCCTACTCTCTAGATGACGGAGCCCTGCCCCAGGACACTCCAATATAACTTTCTGACCTGGAATGTGCGCGGTTTGAGTAACCCCCGGAAGAGACGACATATCCTCGCCTTCTTAGACTGGCATAATGTCCATTGTGCAATGCTGCAGGAAACACACTTGTCCCCTAGTATACCCCCGGGGTTCGCAGCACGCTGGGCCAATTCTAGAGGATTCTCGTGCTACTCCTCATACTCACGGGGCACCTCCATCCTAGTGAAACATACGCTCCCATACACCCCCATTGGAGCATATGCCGATCCACAAGGTAGATATAACATAATGTGGGGGAGACTATTTGAGCAGTCCATTACTATGGTGTCGTGCTATGGGCCTAATTCGGATGACCCGGAGTTTTTTCGGGTGCTATGAGGGAAGGTACAAGATATAGATACCAAACACTTGATATGGGGAGGCGACTTCAACGTTACTCTTAACCCCAGACTAGACAGATCGCACCCGCAACCACACCATTAAACAGCTGCGCAACTAGCCCTTCAAACCTTGGTAGAAGAAAATGCCCTTTCGGACCCATGGAGAACTCGACACCCACAAACGCGCCAGGGTTCCTACTACTCCTCAGCTCACGCCTCCTGGTCACGCATTGACTATTGGCTGGTAGATAGGGGCCTTGCGGTGTGGACTTTGCATGTTTCGTATCTGCCTCGTACATACTCAGACCACTCTCCTGTGATACTGACTCTCGCTCCGCCTCAAGAAGGGTCCCCATATCTTTCCTGGCGTCTTAACCCACAATCGCTCCTTGATCCGGTCTTTAAAGCTGAAATTGAGCAAGAAATATCGGACGTCTTCCTTCGCAACACTGGTTCTGTCTCTCAGTACTCGACCCTATGGGAAGCTTCCAAAGTGACCATGCGGGGCATATGCATAGCGAAGAGCGGAGGGGTATTAAAAGATATCCGGAACACGCTCCACGGGTTAGAATTAGATATAAAGCGTACTGAGTACATCCTCTCCGGCGGTACAGGCGAATCTGCGCAAATTACTCACTGAGTATCACGAAACGGCTGAACAGGAATGTAAATTCCGGGGGAAGTTTCACACAGCCCGACAATATGGTAAGGGGGAGAGACCGGGGCGAGCGCTGGCTGATACTGCCATAGCCTGGCTGGGCACTGGCCAGAGTGAATACCTCTTGGCGCATCACGAAGACGAGGAGATTATATCCGCTATTATGCAATTAACATCTGGCAAAGCCCCGGGACCAGATGGCCCACCGGCCGTTTTATAAACTGTATCGACACTTAATCATCCCATACTATGACACGTGTTCGAGGAAGCCCGAGAAACTGGCATCTTACCCCGTACAATGCGGGAGGCACTCATCATTTCCATACCTAAACCTGGTAAAGACCCCAAGCACCAAGACTCCTACGGGCCCCTCTCCCTTATAAATGTAGATGCTAAAATCCTAGCTAAACTAGTTGCAAATCGTATCAGGCCCCTGATGCCGGTGCTAGTCCTCCCCGACCAATCCGGGTTTATCCCGAACAGAAGCACCGCTCATAACTTGCGCACTTTGTTTGCGCTGCTCCATGACATGAATCCTGAAGAAGACGCGGCTGCCATTTTCCTCGATGCCACCAAGGCATTTGATTCCCTGGAATGGAACTACTTATGCTTCGTCTTGGTGCGCATGGGCTTTCCTCCCCCATTTTTGGCATGGATTAATTTACTATACACAGGGCTCCGTGCAACCGTGATGATTAATGGCCTGCGCTCATCTTCCTTTCCGTTGGCAAGGGGCACCAGACAGGGATGTCCCCTTTCCCCTGTGCTCTTTGCCCTGGCCGTAGAACCCCTCGCTGCGAAAATCAGACAACATTATAGTGAGCACGCCGTCATTTACCCGGAGAGGCAGATACTTATCTCACTGTATGCTGATGATCTCACTCTCTACTTGCGCCACCCAGGTGTCAGCTTGAACCCCATCTTATGGCTCTTCATATTGTTCGGGCGATTATCAGGAGTCAATTTAAATTGGAACAAATCGCACATATTCCCCCTTACTGATTCCACTCAGCGGTTTGTACCTGATTACCCCCTTAGATGGTGCGAGGGCACTCTCACATACCTTGGAGTCACTATTTCTAAAATTATGGATGGGTGCTATTACTGATAAAATTACGCGATGGATTGCGATGCCTCTCTTCATGGCTGGTAGGGCAGCAATCATCAAAATGGTCATACTACCTAAACTCCTTTACTTGTTCATTAATATTCCGTATGCCCCTAGCCGCCACTTTTTCTCCGCTATTAAGACCCAACTCATTCGCCTCTTGTGGGGCGGAGAGCAGGCCAGGCTAAAATGGGACATAATCACACGACCCTTCTGGGCGGGAGGATTCTCTGTGCCGGACGTTGAGTTGTATTATAGCTGCGCCCAGGCACACTACGCTGCCTACTGGATGAAACCCCACCCCTTTCAAGCCTCACTTGGCAATAAAAGATGGCTACATGAGACCCGCCCCCAGTGCCGCATATCTTAGCACTCCTGGGGTGCCCAGACACCTCTCAAACACCACTGTCCAATGCACCGTCAGTGCGTGGCACGATCTAGCCAAGGCAACCCACTGCACTATCCTGTACTCCCCGCTCCTGCCTCTCCCTGGACGGCAGGACCTCCCGGTCACACAGGAGGGGGGCTGCAGACAGTTTCTTAGGAGACTTGCTCTCCATACCTGGGGACAGCTGTATACTGGCGGGAAGTTCCGCACTAGTTACGAATTCTTTGGAGCTGCAAATCCCACCCCCTTAGACAGCTTTTACTATATCAGGCTCCGACAGTGCGTGAAGGCTGCCACGCCTGCCTTGCCCCATGAACCGCTGATGATGCCCGCGCTGCATGCTCTACTCCAGCAGGATAATCCTGCGCACGTGCTCTCACTCCTATACCGCAATGTCCAAACGAACAGGGAATATGCCCCGCCACTGGCCTATAGTCGCTGGGAGGACGAATTAGGTCAGCCCATCACGGAAAAACAGTGGCTCTACTGCTGTAAACAGACAGGAGAAATATCTGCTAGCAGCAGGCTTAGAATTATACACTACAAGTTTATCCATTGGTTCTACTATACGCCAGCGCGGATGTACAGATTGAAAATCCGGGATAACCATCAGTGTGACAGATGTTGGGAGGAGGGGGCGGATTTTCGACACTTGGCCTGGGACTGCCCTTCTATACAGCGCTACTGGGCTGAGGTCCTTGCAGCGCTAGATATCATGACAGGGCTACATATTCCTACAGACCCCCTTACCGCCCTGCTTGGATACACAGAACCTCTGGCTGCCAAAATGCGCAGATACACCTCGTGGCGTTACTGCTAGCTAAGCGAAGAATTGCTTGTAGAAGGGGCAGAGGGCGGGCGCAGAAGTTCAAGGACTGGATCCGTGATCTTACTTATTGTCAAGAACAGCTGCAGGCATATGCGGATCTCCAGCCCCCTTCATCTCGCCCAAAAGACATATGGGGGCCCCTGCAAACTTACCTGCTGGAACATGCCGCTGCCACAGATATTGCCATGTCCACATCGGGACAACCAGCGAAATCCCCAACCACCGCCTTAGACCTGGGCCCGCACATGTAGCACATTGGAGGGCACGGGGCATTACGAAATACTGTCGCACGGTGTAGATCACTGTACTCCAGCAGCATAGCTACAATTCACTACATTATATTCACAAGTAGAGCCGACGGTTATTTATGTTTTTGATGTTCATTAATGCTAGATATCGCTTGCATCAGATACTGCTCCAGATGATACAGCCGAATGCCCTCTCAACGCGGATGGGTTGTAGGCGGCTTACTGTGTAATTCCCTACCCCCAGTTACTTCGCTATATGCACAGATGTGATGTTGCATTGCCGGCCCAGCTGGGGATGTAGGCAAGATGCTGAGCTGTACACTGCTTACATGTTTCTAATAAAAAAAAAAAATTTAAAAAAAGAAATCCTACCCTTATTTAGGCATTATCCATGGTAACCAAATACAGACATGGCCACCTACATCCGTTCATCTACGTCACAACGAGTTCTTGGAAAACCAGACTCTTAAGCCTTTAGGACTTCCCCTTGCTTGGATATTGATTTCTCCAAGAACTCATTTATTATGCATGACCATCTATTTCTTAGGGGTTCATTCATGATGTTCCTATGCCCGACTTTTACGTCAATACTGGCATTCCTAAACTCCTTCAAGGTATAAATATACCTTCACACACCATGGCAAACCACAGTTCGGCTATCTACTTGCACGACGCGGCTCACCACGGCAAGTTCGGGAAGAAGTCAAGTCCCCGCCTGACGCACTGACCAGACCCTGTCATCCTCCTCGCAGAGAATCCAGCTCCAGTGTTTCCCCTTGCGGGGTGTTAGAGATCGAGACCCTGAAAGAGATTCCAACCTCACTCATTCTAAGGTATGGAGCGGACTAGAACCTAGAGGGACTTATGGCAAATCTTGGCAACTATAGATAAAACTAGACTATACACAGACAGCACCTACTTCTTACCTCATACTACACTTAGGTTAGGTACACTGGGGTAGAACTAGCTAGAAGCATTAGATGAGTATTAACATTTTAGCCTGTGTTATTTATGTATGTATTTTATAAATATCTGTCATAGCTATAAACCTTGCTATTGCAGTATTATTTTATCTTACTGCTAATGCTGTACATATTTTACTTCGCATTCTGTCTTACGATTGTAGCAGTTCACATCTCTTGCACGAGAAATAAGACTATTCAATAAACCCTTTTTATTGAAACGCCCGTCTATCTATTTCTGTGCAACTCTGTAGAAACGAAGCATGCACGATTGACTGAGTAAAACTGTTATCTATTGTTTCCACGATTTTGAGATTGTTCCGATTCTAAGGGAAACAAAGTTGTCATGTTTATGCGATTTTCAGAAACTAATTCCTTCTTGTTTATTCGAGAAGTTTCTAGTGACCTCTTAGTTAGCTGGCACACACAAGTAATTAAGTTTAATGTACTCGATAGTGACATACTGACCTCAGTCCTATGTCAAAACTATAGTGTATATTATTCCAATGCGCAGAGCCTATCAGGAATATAGGAACTACACTACATGGCGCCCAACGGTTTGGTAAGGCACTAATTTAACGCTAGATATTGAAGTAACTCAGTCGTGCTTTTCTCAGAGACCCCTACTCATAATACTCCATAAGACGTCTGGAGTGGGTAGGGATAATATCTGCCATAGCTGAGTAGGACAAAAATCCTATGTATTAGCTGTTTGGTTTGTTCAACGTTGAAGGATACTGTGTTCCAAAATATTGTGCACCTTATCTTTGATCCCTTGAAACTTGCTCTGCAATTTTCATTAAATAATGTCCCAAAACGAGGATAATAACACCGGAACCGGTGAAAAATCGCAGCAGCTTTTGATTATACAGGTTTTGATGAAACCGATGAAAATGCGAAAATCATCGCTCCAAATTTAAGGAGAGCCATCACTCTAAAACTTATAAAACAAGGCCTAACACAAAGAGGTGGTAGAGCAGTTTTTGTGATAGAGGCACATGAATCTCACCAGACAGAGGTATTCTATCATGGATAGTATTCCCAGAATCAAACCCAGTAACTAAAACGTTTAACTTCTACAAAGAATATGAACCACCTGAGGAATATATTCCTTTCGAGGATATTGAAATTCCACTCACATACCAGGAGCATGATCTCTGGATTAAAGGCGCCCTAAAACATTACAATCACATTACCAGGCTCGGTCCACTAGGTAGACCAGGAGCAACATGGCCGATTTTAGCCGGCTACACACCTCATCCGGACATTGAAGAAATGTCAGACGTAGAATTACTTGCTCAACTCAAGGAGTTAATCAAAATATATAGATAATTGGTCAATATGTAATGCAGACTTTCACAGTCCAACCAACAATAGCCATTCCAAGACAAACCTCTTGCCAAGGGAATGCGCTAAAAATCACACCACATCTGGAAGACTGCACTACTTGGGGCACAGTCTTTGCTGCTATATACACTAAAACACATGTTCCGTCTATGGCGGTAATACCTGATGTCCTGAAACAAATTTAAAATGAATATGGGGTAGAGCCTGCTCTGAATTAAGGTATGAAGTTACTGCAAAATTTCGACCAGGTCTCAACAATAATATTATCCAATATTAAAGGAGAAGCAGCATCAGTGGCAATGCGCCAGAAATTAAGGGAATTTGATGTAACAGAACAACCACAAGAACTAGCCAGAATAATTGAAAACTCCTATGAAGAATTAGGCCGAGACAGTTTGGGAGGGAACCCAGTTAAACCACAACTGTCTGAAAGTCCTGAAAAGGCCTTTACCAAAAACAATCATACCTCTTCTAAAAAGAAGTGGGAAAATAACAAACAACATTCAAAAGATAAAGATTCTCAATCCCGAGGTAGGTCTCCTCAAAAGGAGCCCTCTGAAAGGAGGTATAACCTCAGGAGTAGGGATAATTTGAGAAAACCTGACAGGTATCAAGATACTGATACACGTTCCTCTCGTATCTTTCAGATATCGTCACAGACATCCGAAACAAGAGGATGGTCAGATCACAAAGAAGAACGCGTGAAGTCCAAAGACGATCAACGCGTTCAGAAAAACAAACCAAAACCTCTATTCTCCAAGAAGAAAGTAGCAGGTCTGAAGATAAGACATGCCGAGGATTCTGAGAACACAACTCAAGAACGGAGAATGGGCTCAGACAATGTTGGACAGCGCAGCAGAAGTAACAAAATATTCGCCAGAACCTGAAGGGACTTCTGGAGACAGTGGACTTGAAAGGGGACATTCAAGTTGAGACTGTAGACACCAGGGTTAGCTCTCCACATGGGTTATATGAAATAACACTCCGGAAGGAGGGAGACATACCAAGAAAAGTTAAAGCACTCTTTTGGGAGCATCTTTCAAGGGGTTATGACATACTTCTAGCAGAACGGGACTGGCCACCAGAATTTGTCAGAGAGTGCCCACATAGCGGAGACATCATTATGCCAGCCTTCTCTAACCATGTTCCAGTACATTTACAATATACCTATGCCAGGAAATGGGCAGTGGCCCAAGCCCCACCATTATACAAAAATCATGTAGGAAGGGATGAGGATTCACCTCACGATAAGATACAGTTAAAAAATGAACCAACTGCACAAAGGCAGTATCCAATTAAGCAAGAAGCTAAAAAACAGGCCAGGGAGATCTTAGATCAACTTGAATACCAAGGGGTGATTGAAACATGCACCTCATTAATGAACAATCCTTTGTTTCCTGTTTCCAAACCAGACAATACATATTGTCTAGTTTTGGATTGCAGACACTTAAACTCTTGTTGTAAAACATTTGCAGTGCAAAATGCACATAGTACAGCATTAATGAATAACATTGTGCGTAAAAAATATAAAACCACATTAGATATTTCTAACGTTTTTTTTTGTCAAAACATAGCACCTGAAAGTGGGTATTTGACAGCTTTCTCAATAATGGGGACACAGCGTCAATTCTGTCGTCTCCCTCAGGGATTCAAGAATAGTCCAGGGTTATTCTCAGCAAGGGTAACAGAGTTACTACAAATTTATGATGAAAAGGCATTGTCATATGTCGATGATATCTATCTGACAGACGATGACCTGAACAAGCACTTGAATAGGGTGAATACCATTATACTGTGCTTCACCTCTGAAGGTTATAAATTCAACTTCAAAAAATCGGGAATTGCTCATCTCAACGTCCTTTTTCTAGGATATGAACTATCAAGTGAAGGCAAAAGCCTGACAGCCAACTTTTTAGAGAAGTGTGCGCTGCTTCAACCTCCAAAAACAATGAAAAACTTACAGTCAATTCTAGGTTTCCTAAATTTTGGAATAACATACATTCTAATCTACGCAGAAAGGGTTAAATCCCTCTACGAATTAATCAAACCTGATTTTAAAATCACACATTGGACACGGGAACACACAGATATCCTGAGTTCACTTCAAGCTGACATGTTGGCAACAAAACACTTACAAACACGCGTAAACGTATGCAACTTAGTGAGCCGAATAATTCCGGGTCAATGCGGATTCACCTACTTAACTTTTAACAAAGGTGAAAAAGTGGCAATTGCGTACAAATCATATTTGTATACACAAGCAGAAATGAAATTCACATCGACAGAAAAAATTCTGACAGCAGTTCAAACCGCTGTAGCAAAAGAAAGAGCCCTAGCACAGGGAAAACGCAGAGGCAGTTACAAAAGCGAGCATTCCAAATGCAAAAGCTTTACATCCAAGATGGATACAGTGGGTTAATTCACTTCCTGCAACTGATGTTGAATATGTTTTTGATCCTTATTTGAAAACACAAGCATTCCTGAAATACGAACACGAAAATTCCTCTACCTACTGAAATTCTCCCTCTTGACCAGTACGAATTTATAATTTATACTGACAGATCTGCACAACCCGCTACGGGTGGGTAAGCAAGCTTATAGTGCAGCATGCGCGATCGTTAAAGGTCGAATGCTCGATGGCAAATTTAGACCATTGGTCACAAAAACACAATCTCTAGGAGATTGTACAGCTCAGCGAGCTGAACTACAAGCATTTAAAATGGCACTTGAAAATACAAATCGTGAATTCCCCACACTCATAGTGTGCGATTCCTTTTATTGTGTTCAATCATACAATCAATATTTACAGAATTGGCTTCAAAATGGTTTCAAAGATGCAAAAGGTGGCACAATCAAGCATAAAACGCTTTGGGAAAAGGTAGTTCAGTTGCGAAACGGACTACAAAACACTCACGTGATACACACGCTGAGTCATCAACGTGATGGCGTTCACGTTGAAGGGAACTCATTGGCTGATGAAGCCGCGAAAGGGGCTGTGCAAACGGCTTCTGTAGCTGCAATCACTCATTCAAAAACGAAAATAGACAGTGAAATAATACTGGCTGTCAATGCTTCGAGCAAAGGCAGCGGTGCAGCATTACCTAAAAAATTTCCACTCATATATAATTGATGCGAACAATGTTCCGTTTGCTCGAATCCCTGGAGTGGAGGATAGGGTAATACCAAACATGGAACATAGATTAGGACTAATCCTAGCAGCACATGAAGGGATCGCCTCTGCCCATGCAGGTGTTTCCGCCACAGTATCGTTATTAAAACAGAGATACTGGTGGCCAGGCATTAGGAAACGGACCAGGAATTATGTTTTGGACTGCGAAATATGCCAGAAGATGAAAGTCTCTACTATGAAATGTCCTGCGCAGACGTCCCTGTTAATTTCAGATAAACCATTTGCATGTGTTTACCTGGATCACTGTGGTCCCTTACAAAGGGATGGTAACTATAAATATATCATGGTCGCAGTGGATTAATGTTCAAGGTTCCTTTGGATGTGGCCTCAGCGCTCGGCTGATGCTCAAACTATTATAAAAGATTTGCGAGTCTTTATCGGCACATACGCAATTGGCACACTACATTCTGACCAGGGTCCTGCGTTTAGCTCTCGAGCTTACAAAGAAGCCATGGCCAGTTTGGGTTTAGCATTGCGGTATTCTTCTCCATTCAAATCCTGAGGGAAATTCTGTTGTGGAAAGAAAAAAAGGAGACATAATCAAATCAAATCAAGGGATATTTATTAAGCGCACATATCACTACAAAAGTCTCATGGCGCTGGTGGATAACTCTAAAATAAGATAGAATTTGTGCAGTTAGATGTCAAACAGCAACGCCTTCAACTTCCTACGAAAGCAATTATGATCCATTATAGTACGTAACTGGAGAGGCAATTTATTCCAAAACAGAGGGGCCAGAAAAGAGAAAGATCTACCTCTGTTAATAGCGGTACGAATTCTGGGGGATACAAGAAGGGCTGTGTTACTGGATCTCAACGTTCTACCTGGGAGATACCAGCTAAGCTTTTTAGTCCAGAAACCCGGACCTTTTACATAAAGCAGTCTATAACAGCTAGGGTATTAGGTTCGGGTGATGGGTGGGGCAAACATCTTTATGGGGTCCAACGCTCATTAAACAATTTGCCAAGAAGTTCTCTAGGGGGTGTCACTCCATATGAAATCCTATTTGGAACTAGAATGTTGATTCCGGACCTTGACATGAAAGGCACAGTGGTGGAAAATAAAAAGTTTAATATCAAAGATCGTTTGGCTGTTTTACAGGGCTTAAATGAACTAAGATCAAAACAAAGCAACGTGTTCCTGAAGCCAACCACCACTGGGGAAAAACCAACCGTCCCAGCAAGGCCTGTCTGGATCCCAAAGCTTGGTGATCTAGTCAGAGAAAAGATCGCGGACAAGAAGGAATTTGGGCCTTCTTACAGACAAAGCAAAAACCAAAGGAAATGATGGACGGAGTGTTGAACATTGCAAGCACTCACCCTCAGTCAACTGATCTGGGTTTAATCCATCACCGTTCTTTATCCCACTCTGCCACCCCAGTTCAGACATGGCCATATGCAAATCAGTCTGACCCTGTGCCTTATGGGAACAGTCCAGCCCGAACTGCCAAGCCATGTCTTCCCTGGACCGGAAACAAGCTTCCTAGGACCGGTTTCTGGCATTTCAGCCGTCTTCAGCCAGGCTTGCTTGAATCCAGGTGCTTATTGAGCAACTACCTCACGTCTGAGCATACCCTGCCAACTTATGGCGAACAAAGCAAAAACCAAAGGAAATGATGGACGGAGTGTTGAACATTGCAAGCACTCACCCCCATCAACTGATCTGGGTTTAATCCATCACCGTCCTTTAGCTCACTCTGCCACCCCAGTTCAGACATGGCCATATGCAAATCAGTCTGACCCTGTGCCTCATGGGAACAGTCCAGCCCGAACTGCCAAGCCATGTCTTCCCTGGACCGGAAACAAGCTTCCTAGGACCGGTTTCTGGCATTTCAGCCGTCTTCAGCCAGGCTTGCTTGAATCCAGTGGCAGTTCTGTCTGGACTGTTCCCATGAGGCACAGGGTCAGACTGATTTGCATATGGTCATGTCTGAACTGGGATGGCAGAGTGGGCTAAAGAACGATGATGGATTAAACCCAGATCAGTTGACTGGGGGTGAGTGCTTGCAATGTTCAACACTCCGTCCATCATTTCCTTTGGTTTTTGCTTTGTTCGCCATAAGTTGGCAGGGTATGCTCAGACGTGAGTCCCTTGCTCACTTTGCCACTGGATTCAAGCAAGCCTGGCTGAAGACGGCTGAAATGCCAGAAACCGGTCCTAGGAAGCTTGTTTCCTGTCCAGGGAAGACATGGCTTGGCAGTTCGGGCTGGACTGTTCCCAAGAGGCACAGGGTCAGACTGATTTGCATATGGCCATGTCTGAACTGGGGTGGCAGAGTGGGCTAAAGAACGGTGATGGATTAAACCCAAATCAGTTGACTGGGGGTGAGTGCTTGCAATGTTCAACACTCCGTCCATCATTTCCTTTAGTTTTTCCTTCTTACAGACAACCAGTACCTGTCCTAGCAATCCACGGATCGAGAACAGTACTACTGCCGCCCCTTGCTGGTAAAAAAGAGAAAAGATTTGTGTCCACCGACCTGATCAAACCACACTATGTGGCCGAAACAAAGCAGTAGGCCAAGTGGACTCCAACAATGTAGCAGGCGTACTCCGCTAGCTACAATCCAAGAGGTTCAAACTGAAAGACTCATCACCTCTGAAGATTCTACAGTCAGAAATGAAGGACTAAGCAACAAGGCTATGGAACTTGTCCCTCTTGAGACCCAAATAACAGTTTGTCCTGATACACCTGTCTACAACGAAATAACAAGTGATCAAGTGGTTCCAGCGATTTCAACGAATCCTGATGCAATTCCAACAATTGACAGAACTGCCTCTGGCTATTTCATGAACTTTGATACGTTTTCTGAGGATCCCAGCGAACCAGAAACGACGTCAGCACAAGGAACTTTCAAAGAATAAGCAATATACTTTTTTCATCTCCTGAAAAAGACTTATCGGGTTTCACCATGGATTGAACTATGGATTGTTTTGGGAATATTCTTCTTTCTACTTTGGTTAGCTCTGGTAATGACTCTGGATATGCTGATAAATGGAAGATATATTCAAATGGACACAGCAAGTAAAAGAGTGAACTTACTTATTCAGCCACACAAATCATCCCATTGTGAAGCAAGAGACTTGTCAGCAGTGAACATCACAGCCGTTCCTATACCAAAGGGTATAGTTTGGGACAGAACTGAATATGACATTTTTGGCCGTCGGAACATTTGAAGGTTCCACACTTATTTAAAATTTCATCAAGTGACTTTATTACCTCTAGTACCTTTTCTGATGATTGGGACTTCGAGACTGTTAATAACATGATGTCTGATCTAGAGATGTCTGCAGTATTCACAAACCATGAATATTTAGAGGGTTCATCAGACTATGAACAAATGTATTGTTACAACCACTATGGTAATAATTTCTTACATAAAACTGCATCACCTAGAAATGTATTTATGTATAACCAATGGGAACATTGTCCTACACCTCCGAGGGGTAGCTCAAAAACCTTTGCAATTAAATTTCCATATTTTTCAGGGTTCAACCTATCAAATCCAGAATCAGGAATGAAAAATATGTTAACCAATACGAAACAGGTTTATTCTGCAGCCTTTATTGTCCAACTGTCTAGACAGGATTTCGACTTTTGGAAAGACAACATTGAGACAAAATCTGTCTGGGGTACAAAAGATTGGCAAGTGCGGGGGTAGAAGCTTTGCTTAGAGCCTGTATCATCCCTGAGCAAATTATGTTTTTGAATGACACTGTCCAACAAACGTCTTGCCTTGGGTTAGCTAAGATCAAAGACATGAACACACCGACCATACCTGTACCTGCAAGTAATAGCACTACACGGGGGAAGTCAACATACATAATATTTTGCATCACAACAGATCAGATTCAGAATGGAAAAAATAGTTGCTCTGGCCCACAGACACAAACAACTGCCAAGATCGATTCCTGAACAAAACACAGGGTTTCACTATAAATAGGCCAGACTCACGCTATGTTCAAAAACAGCATCCAGGGGTAGTAACAACATACAGTGTAGGGAAACTCTGCCTTGATTGGCAACAAAAAGCTACACTGCAGGATGTAAAACAACACTTATCTTTACTTAAAGAAGACACAGACCTTAGGGAATTCTTGCTAGGACCAAGAAAACCGCGTCAAAAACATTTCATATATGCCGGTATCTACGCTGCTTATAATGAAATATGGAAGATTACCTAAGCAGAGACTGCAGAACGAATACGAGAAATTGATCGTATTAATTTAGAGAGATCTCCCTCTGTAGTAGACAATGGGTTAACGACTCTGTCGTCCAGCATATATTCATTGGACAGCATTGTATCTTCTGCCATAGACATCATGGAACAAGAGTTGGTAATGTTGCAACATGGTCAGTCTCAATTACGTTCTATAATGCTATTAGGCTGGATGCTTCAAAACTTGCATTCAGGCTATGTGCCTTGGCGTTTAATCAACACTACGTCACTGTTTTCAGAATTCAATCTCACTGATGAACAGATCAGACTGGCACAAAGGGGAGCAGACTTTACGGTGCTGAGCATTGAAAAACTGGAGAAATTACCATGCACGGTGGCAGAAAAAACAGCTACTGAGTGGATCATACATGGTAAAATTACTCTGCCTGTTACAACTTTCCATTTTCAACATTGCCTAAAACATATACCAGCAGGCAAATATGAAAGGTTGGGTAAAGAATACATCAAGACATCTTGGGATTTACCTTACACACATATATGTTGGAGTGGGGGTCGTGAAGTGTTTCTTAGCGGTACAAACTGTGAAAACGCACTAAGCGGTTCTCTCCTTTGTCAGGGTATTAATTTACACGGGGCCTGCAATGGTTCCACTACAAACTTATCCTGCCACCTGCAAGGCTCACCAGCTGCAGAGATTAAACCAATTTGTGGACTACTTACAAATGGAAGTTACCTCATGTTAAATGATCACAGCTGCTGTGGCATGTTACCAGGTATCCCATATCTAATAATGGTTATATCCAGGGTCACTTGCTGTATGCAAGTCTTGTTTCCACAAATACAGACAGTCAGGGAGTCACCTCTATGGCCTTCACTGAACATCTCTTCTATACGAATCGATACACTAAGCAGAATGAAAGCCATTCTTTTACAACAAACTGTGCCACTGATCTCGGGCAAAGAAACCTATGATCTACAAGTCGCAAGGACTTCTGCTGAGATACAAGCCCTTTTGAATACAAACTGCCCTATACATTTCTCAGAAATGTTAGAACGTATCTTAATCATGTCTGATACGAGCGGTATTGTACATATATTTAAGACCGTGTGTTTAGGACTGTAAGCACCTTTTCAACCAGTCCTCGGAATAATTCCCAACTTCGTGCACTCTGTGTTTGGTGGACTGCCACTACTTTTTGGACTCGTTGCAGGGATCCTATTTTTGCTCCTACGGCTCCGATATGGCAAGCCAAATCACCGACGTACTCCAAGCAGCATAGAGAGAGCTCTATTGGAGATAAGGTGTCGTGAGCGCATCGTCCAAATTTTGGGTTTACCTCGTCTACGAGAATTAAATACCACATGGTTTCTGTCATTCGGACTAATCTGGCAAGATTGCATCTTACCTGTTCTACGCTGCCTGCTTTGCGGTGAAGAATGCGTGCTAGACATGCCTACGGATATCGATACTCTGCTGGACCCTGTAACGGCTCATGCTGTGTGTTGTCCCCAGCGGCTACCAATCCTGATGACGGCATTCATTGAGATCTCACAGACGAAAATTGCTACTGCTGAGGTACGAGAGGAAATAACAGGCATGTAGGTAACATCCGATACGAACATTGCTGATGCGACCAATGCTGAAGGCGATGCTTTTCATCTATGTGCGGTTAGTCTTCTAAAAGAGGTAATCCAACTTTCACCTACAACGGTAGACAACTTTTTGTCTACAGGATTAGATGATTTCATGTTTTCTCCATCCTCATACACTGACTTTGATTCAGCACACAGTGTACCGGGAAGACTCTGAATTTGGCCTTCATTTTTCAAAACAAAGACTAAACTTGGACCTTTTTCCTGTGATTAATTTTTTTTTCCAAATTTGAATTTTTCTTTTTATGGCACAGTAATCTGCTTATTCATAGAGAACAGATTTCTTTGATACACTTTCAGAGACAATATGTCACCTTGTCAAACAAACAATTGATTTATGTAACTTGACATGAAATGGTTTCGGCTTTTTTCTTCTGTATTTACGAGCCATTTTATAATGTATATACATATGTTCATTCATTTGGCATTCAATGTAAATATATGCTTAGAATGAAACAGTGCTTTGATATGTACAGCACCAATGCATCTTTATGCGTGACAACAGTTTTTATGCATTTTACAATGTATTTTTGAACATGTTCTTAGCCATCCATATGTAGCTATATTTTAGATATGTTTAGAATGTTTAGTATTTAGTAATGTCGGTCATACGAAAGTGGAGTGGGTGTTGTGTGTCGATTTAGATACCGTATATAGGTTTCCTGATTTATGTCCTTATATAGGCACAATTCGCATTGCCCATATTTAGGCATAGAAATCCTACCCTTATTTAGGCATTATCCATGCCAACCAAATACAGGCATGGCCACCTACATCCGTTCATCTACGTCACAACGAGTTCTTGGAAAACCAGACTCTTAAGCCTTTAGGACTTCCCCTTGCTTGGATATTGATTTCTCCAAGAACTCATTTTTATGCATGAACATCTATTCCTTAGGGGTTCGTTCATGACGTTCCTATGCCCAACTTTTACGTCTATATTGGCATTGTTAAACACCTTGAAGGTATAAATATACCTTCACTTACCATCGCAAACTCGGCTATCTACTTGCACGACGCGGCTCGCCACAGCAAGTTCGGAAGGAAGTCAAGTCCCCACCTGACGCACTGACCAGACGCTGTCATCCTCCTCGCAGAGAATCCAGCTCCAGTGTTTCTGACTCCCTTTGCGAGATCGAGACTCGGAAAGAGATTCCAACCTCACTCATTCTAAGGTATGGAGCGGACTAGAACCTAGAGGGACTTTTGGCAAATCTTGGCAACTAACAGGAATATAGGAACTACACTACACTGCGGACCGGACTGTCCAGGTAGTTTTACTTAGCAAATGTGTGCTGGGACGCCCGCGTGGCTTACTGGCAGATATCCAGGACTGGAACACCAAGAGCCAACTCCGAGGTCGCAGCTTTTCCGCTGGTAGAATGGGCCGTAAGCAGTCAGGAGGCTGCTTTTTAGCCAGAGTGTAGCAGATCTTAATACAGAGAACAACCCAGAGTGAAATGGTTCAGTTCTGAACTGCCCGATTGCTCCTACATAGCCCACAAAAAGTTGGTCATGCACCCGTAACTCTTTTGTGCAGTCAAGGTAGAACAATGCTATTTTAAGATCCAGACGGTGGAGTTGTTCCTTCTCTTTTGAGGGATGTAGAGGAACATGAAAGGTGGGCAGGACGACAAATTGTCCCAAATGGAATGGGGACACCACCTTAGGCAGGAAAGAAGCCCGGTGTGAAACACCACCGTATCCAGGAATATCATAAGGGAGGCTTGGATGCTAAAGCCTGCAGCTCACTCACTCTTCTGACAGATGTTATCACCACTAGAAAGGCTGTCTAGATGGTAAGCAGCTGGAGAGGCCAAATGTGAATTGGCTCAAAGGGAGCACACATGAGATAAGTGAGAACCAGGTTCGTATCCCACTGAAGCAACCAAGGCTCTCCTAACTGATGAAAGAAATCTTGCGCCATTTGTGATCTGCTAGACATTGATGGCTGAGTTCATCTATCCTGGCGTTAAGAGAACCTGCCAGGTTTTGAACCACCAGGTTTATGCCCTGCTGTTCCAGCCATGTCTAGTGACACAAGGCGTCTTGACAATGGGTCCATGACCCCACCGTGCCCTGTTTGTTGCAATTCCACATGGCGGTGGTGTTGTCTGTGATCACTTACACCAACATCCCCTTGACCGAGGGAAGAAATGCTTTCAATGCTAGGCAGATCGCCCGGAGCATCAACTAGTTGATGTGGAGTCTGGATTCCACCGGAGACCAGAGCCCTCTGATCTCCACCTCTCCCAGACGGTCACCCCATCCCAGGAGTGATGCATCTGTCACTACTGTGAGATCTAGTAGGGGAAGGGAGAGGGGTCTACCTCTGACTCTATCGCGGTTTGTTAGCCACCACTGCAGGTCCTTTGCAGTTTCCTCTGAGATCTGGGCCATGTCTGAGAGATTCCCCTTATGCTGTGCCCACTGGAACTTCAGGTCCCACTGCAGATCCCGCATATGCCATCTGGCATGATTTACCAACAGGATGCAGGAGGCCATGAGGCTCATGCAGCCTCACAGTGATTCTAATTGCAATCCAAGGCTGAAATCTCAGTACCATAACCTGAATATCCTGAACTCACTGTTCGAGAGGGTAAGCCCGAAACTGCACTGTGTTCAGAGCAGCTCTGATGAAAGGGAGCATTTGAGAAGGAATCAGGTGTGATTTTGGCATTTTTATGTGAATCCTAGTGAATGCAGGAGGCCTGCAGTAGTCTGGAGGTGGGGGATGACAGTCTGTGGGAGGCCGCCTTCAACAGCCAGTCGTCAAGGCAGGGGAAGACTAAAACCTCCAACCTGCGCAGATGAGCTGCTACCACCGCCACCACCTTGGTGAACACCCGAGGGGCGCTAGTAATGCAAAAGGGAAGTACAGTGAACTGAAAGTGCTCACAGCCTACCTTGAACCACAAGCAATGCCTGTGGGCAGGCAAGATGGAGATGTCAAATTATGCATCCTGCAAGTCCAACATTACTAGCCAGTCTCCTTGGTCTAGGGCAGACAACCTGAGCCAAAGTGAGCATCTTGAATTTCTCCTTTTTGAAGAAGATTGATGTTTCGGAGGTCTAGAATAGGACAAATACCTTTGTTCTTTTTGGGTATCAGAAAGTAGCAGGAATTACAACCACAGCCTACTTCTGATATCTGAACCCATTCTATAGCCCCCTTGACAGGAGAGTTGTGACTTCCTCTCGGAACAAGATAAGATAATCCTCCTCAAGCCATTTGTGAGATGGCGGTAAAGGGGGAGGGAAAGACTGGAAAGGGAGGGAGTAACCCCTACGATTCATCTGCAAGACCCATTTGTATGATGTTATGGACTGACAGTGGAGGAGATGATGTTGAATTCTCCATCCAACTGGGCACCCATAGTCTTGTAGAACCAAACTAGGAAGGCTATGAGGCTGCAGCTGTCAAAATGTTGGTGGCGGATGACTTCTGGCTACCATTCCCATGTAATCAGAATGCACCGCATCCACACCCTCGCACAACTTGGGAAGCTTACACAGGATGGTGGCTAGGGCATGACTGGCGAAGTTGAAAGCCCCTTCTATAGCCACAAAAGGGGCGAAAAGCAAACTGGGTGTAAGGTGTCACTGAGAGGCCCAAGGACTTGGACATAGCCTGCGTGTACTTGAAGCTCTCCAGCGCAAAATCTGCCTTCTTTCCGAAGAGATAAGTCCTATCGAAGGGCCTATCCATGAGGTTGGCCTGGACATCCCATGAAAAGCCAGATGTTCTCAGCCAGGCGTGGCACCGCAAGGGAACCATCGACAAAACCGCTCTGACCAGCAAGTCAGTCGTATCCAGACCACACTTAACTGTGAACTTCGCTGCATCCCTCCTATCCTGCACTGATTGGGAAAGGATGACTTGGACCTCCTCTGGGACCTGCGGCAGCACTTGCACAACTATTTCCCATAGGGTATGGGAGTAACGGGCCAAAAGGCAAGTGGTGTTTACCGACAGCAATGTCAGGCTGGTGGAAGAAAACATCTTCTTCCCAAGTGTGTCCAGCCTCTTGGATTCCCTGTCCAATGGGGATTGGTATCGAACGCGTCATTGGAAGTCGAGGCTTGGACTACCAAGCTCTCAGCGGTGGGGTGTTGGCTGAGGAAACTAGGATCACCATGGAGCAGGACGATGGTGGCGGACAATTGCCCTGTTCACAGGAGCCCCTGTGTTAGGTTTGGACCAAGTTCCTAGAAGGACAGTGGTCTGTGCTTCATTAAAGGGCAACAGGGATTTATATGAGGAAGCCCCTGTGTTAGGCTTAGACCAAGTTCCTAGAAGGACCGTAGTCTGTGCTTCATTAAAGGGCAATAGGGATTTAGATGAGGAAGCCCTTGGCTAAAGTACATCAGTCAAGTGCCACAGAGGGATGTTCGAAGTCAAGGACCGCCGTTGCCCTCTTCACCACCATTGCATAAGACGCTGCCTCCTCCATAGCCACGGTAGGTGGAGAGAGCATATCAGTATCTGGAGAGATGTCCCGTCCACTGGCCTCTGCTAGTTCCTCATACCAGTCCAAATTCTCCCCAGAGGTGTATAACCGGTGTTCTAAAGGGTCTATTGGCCCCATTCCACTCTTCCCCATGCCTGTGTGCTCCTCAAAATGCTCAAGTAGCAACCTAGAGCCACTGGGCTCCGTCAGTGTGGGATTCAGCATCGATCAACGCCGTTCTGACTCCGAGTCATCGGGAATAAGAATGGGGCTGGCGCCGCTGATGGCGCCGGAAGCATTGATGTCAGGAGCGGCACCAGAGAAGGTCGCGTTGGCATGACCGGCGCTGATCCGACTCTGGGATCGGATCAATGAGATCCCATCGGAGCTGAGGTCGGTGCATAACGCGATGCAGCCTCCACTGGCCCCTCGGGCCGTAAGGCGCACCGGAGTGAGCGGCCTGCTCCAATGCTTAGCGCATGGCCTCATCAAACTCTTTTTTGAGATGGAGTGGCTCTGACTCCCGGAAACCGGGTGAGGCACGGAGTCGGACCTGCCAACGGCTCCGCAGAACTGTGCCTGGAACATCGAGGTTCCCCACTTGTCTTGTCAATCATTGACAGAAGAGGTAAAGTCAAAATCCGTCTAGACTTCTTATTCTTCTAGTGCCTCTTACCCAAGTGTCCTGAGGACCTTGATTGCGACAAAGAAGACTTGGGGCTCCTGGAGCTGTCCCACAACCTTCTTTTCCTAGATTGGGACTGAGACCTCCTAGGAGTGCGCTAAATGGCATTGACTGCTGGTCCGCAAGCAGCTTTAGGGAAAGCTCCCTCAAAGCCTCCAGCGTCATGGACCAGCAGTCCATGCACGACTTTGAGATGTGGTCACACTCATGATACCATAAGCACACAAGGTGCGAGTCAGGAACCGACATGGTGAAGTGACATGCGCCACCGGCTTGAACCCTACCTTTCAAGAGGACATTCCCTCCACACACAAGAAAAAATCTTTGACAAAAAGAGAAAGCGGGGTAGCTCTTCTCCGATCAGCGCTGACTGGTGCGGAAAGAAAAGAACTGATGTCTGCGCGACTCGGTGGCACCTATACAGCCGACTGCAACATCACATCCCACTCCTATGACGCCGATGGGCGTAACCAAATGGAGCCACCTGACGTCACACAGGGGTACTGCTCACGCAAAATATTTCCGGATCCAGTCTGACACCTGGGAAATTCAAAGGTAAGGAATCTGCAGCTTGAATTCTCTATCAGATACAAAACTATCAAACACAGGAAACCAACAAATCAAAGGACACACAGTGTCTGGAACCAAGAACGGGATAACACGATAAAGGTAAAGGGATGTGTATGCCAAGTGCGAACTGAGACATAAGTGAAATAGTCGCAACAACAGCTGTTGTCAAACAGTTTGTTTATGCACATGGTAGGTACACTATCTCTGCTGACCCAAAGTGCTACTGTTAGGTCTGGTCTTACTGAGGCTGGTGCAGCACAACTAATCTGCCTAATTCTCACAACATTTGCTCTATGTTTCTATATTTTCCACTAGACAGTTCTCCAGCTTCTCCAAGTATGACATCTTCAGGGACGTTTATGAGCTGTCGTTTCTGGTGACCTGGGGCCGGTTGGACACAGATGAATTTTCTCTCATTGTCCAACAGTTTGCAGCCCCAGACCACACTACTTTGAATGTTCCAGTTCTCTGGCTGCAACACAATAATTTTGGTTGCAGGGGTCATTATGTGATGCTCAGTGTTCATGTGACGTTGCTGAGAAGGGTATACCCAATTAATGTCCCTGGGACCTGGGTGTATAGCGGAACATTGAGAAAGGGGCCCCAGTACACGTTCATTAAAAGCAAGAAAACAATAGGTAAAAAAATTGAGAAAGCATAAACAAAGTCAAACGATCAATTAGGTACACTGTTATTTAATCACAATGAACCTGTAAATTGTGTCTTGCATAAACATTACATCATTTATTCGAGAAGACATAAGTGCCCCAAAAAGTGAGGGGGAAGGGATGGGGGAGAGGGTCGGTGAATTAGCGTGCAAGGATTTACGGGTCTTTGGGAAGGGAGTGCAATGCAGGTCAAGTGACCCTTATCAAAAGAAAGTACAAATAGCTGGCTTCCACATAGAGCCACAATCAAAGCAACAAATGTCAACAATGTTTACATTGCCATGCTTCAAGAGCTTTCGTGAACGTATTCTGACTGAGGCGTGAGCTGGCAGATTTAGAAGGTTGTCGACGTTTCGACCCCATAGCGTTCTAGATATCAGTGAAAACCTTAATGGGGGTCTTCCTCGGGACAAGGGGGGGGCGGGTACCTAAGGTATGGACAAAGACGAGGAATTAATTACTGTGGGAGATACGTGGAAAACCACGTATCTCCCACAGAGATCATCAAACTGCCTTCATAAATATGGCTCCTATCACACCACAAACACGCCCTAGTCTGATTCGTTCTCGCTCGCCACATGTTGCTGCTGCTGCGCTTCCTGCGTTCGTGCCCATGGGTGTCCGTGCAACAGTGCATAGGTGTATGCCAATGGCCCTGCTTCAAATACAAGGTTACATCACTGACACAAGAGGCACGTAAGTGTGCGAGTACCTCACATGCAGGAATCTCACTGCTAGGGCATGAGGTATGGTGGATAGGTATAAATGAAGCACTTCATTGTAAGCCACAAGTCCACCCACTGAAGGAAGGAGAAACCCTGAAATCCCAAACAAGCCTCATACACATTAAAACAAGCGCCGGCCTTTCACAATAAAAGGGAGCACTATAGTGGGTGCCTGTTTCAACCCTGGTTAAACTGATGAGTGCACGTTGCTCAAGAGGGAATGGTGAGTGCTGCTGCGATCAAGGTTCGAGTCTCGATGGGAGGCACAACATCCAGTGTTTCTGTGCAAATCACTTAATCTCTCTGTGCAGGTGAAGAGCTCCGATACCTTCCTTGAGGTTTGCGCTATATGTAAAGTAGCAAATCAAGTAAGAAAAGAAGTTATGAAACCAAAACGGATGAATATAGTACTTGGGCCTCGAGAGATTGATAATAGAGTTACAGGAGGAAAACAACTGGAAATGGTATGCTACATCCAGTAGAAAAGGAGGAAAAGTAAGCGGCAAGCCTGGGAACTATTGGAAAGCTAGGGCAGAATATAAGCTACTTTTAAGATTTATATTAATACAATGGTTTTCACAAGCTGAGCGGAAGCACTGTGCAGGTGAAACCTAAAAATGAGTTTTCAATGGAAATCCCGACCTAACAATAACTACAAGCTCGCTATCGCCAGTGTGTAATGAATGTAAGAAAAAAGAATGTTATAGATGTTCTAGACAATTAACCCCTAGTTAAAACGTCTGGTGATTGCTACACATGGGTCTTGGCAGGAGAATACAGTTTTTATAACTGTCAATGAAAATCCAGTCACACGATGAAGTGCTCATGATGAAACTTTGTACAAGAAACTGCTACTCTCTCTCTCTTATCCTTCGCTCTTTTGTCCTTGGTGCATCTCCTTATGTTTTTTATTTTCAGATGTAGTAGCATCCAAAGAAAGGTGTTGTTCACAATTTCACATCATAAAATAATTTTTTTTAAACTTTCCTTTCTCATTAAAAGATGTGATTTCCAGTTACTGGTGAGATGCTGCACCAGTTATACAGATTTTTTTTTTTTAAATAAACACCTAAAGATGATAGAGTTTCAGAAGTAGCCCTTGTATGTGTTGTGCCGATAGGGAGAATAAAATAGGAATTGCACTTGGATGGTTCAAGACATAAAATAAAGCGTCGGTCCTGCCTCTGAGAACGGATACTCTTTCTGGGCCCACTTTTGTAACATTTGAAGTAACTGAGCCTTTCAAAAGGGTGCTTGAAGAACCTGTCTGTGCAACGGGCATTCCCAGTCAGTGGGGAATAAGGTAAAGATAGAACATGGAGGAAATGGAGCCAAAGTTAGGCCTGTGGATCTCACTGTATAAGTAGGAAACGTCAAATCTACGGCACAGGAAGACAGCCCAGCGGATGAACAGAAGAGTGAACCTGGTTGTGGAAGTAAACCTGTCTGCATAACAGCTTCCCTTGGGAAAGTGATAAGCTATGCAAGAAAACTCTTCTGGCACACAAGGAATAGAAATGACGTCCCACAAGTCCGGACAACACAGTATTGTGTGCAGGAGTAACAATGCAGTAATTAAAAAGTGGTAGTTCACTTGCAGATTTTTAAAACAGCAGATTAATAAGGCACTTCTCAAAAAAACAGCAAGGCACATTTTCATCAAATAAGTGACAATGAACTCTGACAGCAGTAAAAAGGAAATTTAGTCAATGATAACGATCACTAAACATATGGGAGACAAGGGTGAAACAAAATATAAGAAAAATTGAAAACCACATTTGCCAGAAATCAATTACTTCCACCAGGGAATAATTAATAAGATGAGTTCCTATTTAGTCAGCATTCCTAACAGCTAGCTTGGTTAGTGTTGAGTGAACACCTGGAAGGCGTTTTCAGGTTTCCATTTATGAAGTGAGTGAGCTGCCTACCCTGTTCAGGTGTGCTCTTGCATTTTTTCATCGTAAGAATGGGTTTAGCATGATAATGTGTGTGGCATGTGACTAAACACTGGGGCTGCAGAGTGTCACCGTAGACTACCTTTGTGGGATCTGTAACTATCAACTAAGTGCATGCTAGCGTTTGCAGCGCTTGATAAGTTGGCCGAGTGCCTAATATGATTCAGCTTGTGATTCGTCATAGTTCCTATCAATCCTGTGTTGGTGTCTTTTGCTTGAGAGAATTTCTCAAGAGGCTAAAGCTATCTTCTGCGAAGACGCAGTCAGACATTACTGTCAGGCAGAAGTCAAATTATGAAATCTGAATCTGAAACTGGTTCCTGTTTTACACAATCCATAGCAGGTGGCAGTTTCCTTTAGTGGTCAACAACAGGGGGTCCTGCATAAAAAAGATTTAGATTAATACACTATTTGTTTGCCTGATCAACTAGAGTGGAGTATTCAGGGTTTTGGAGTATGTTATACTGTTTATAGTGTATTCCTGAGTTTGGTTGACTATGCTTACTGGCACAGCCTACAACGGTACAGCAAGGTGGATGCATTTTATTTTTATTTTGTCAGACGTAATTTACAGAACATTCTATCAAAGTGCCAACTTTCTTGGGGGACCATATGCTATTGTTTCCCATAAGTGTTCCATCCTCCTCATAAAGGAATGTAATTTAGTCCATTTCCTGTCACCAGGGCACGATGCAATCAGCTAAAGAGAGGCTCAAGGGGTGAACATTCTGGCCTTCGTATATAAATCTGCGCTACATCATGTATCGAGAATCATCATCTTCTAAAAAGCACTTCTATCTGATTCATTATTCCATTATTTCACTGCAGAGGGGATCTCACATATTCCTATTTGTGTTATAATAGCAGTTCTCCCAGCACAGTGATTCAAGGGTGGCCTCAGGTGTTAGAACCTGTATGTCAGAGGAAGTTCACTCTACAGTGGTCTCGGATGTTCTAATTTGTATTTGAAGTGTTTGCATATCATATAAAAATTATTAGGCATATATCTGAGGAGACGAGCATTCAAGGTGTCGGCTCTTAGGGGACTCAAGTGATACCTTCAGAAGCAATGGCTTCGGGATTGGAAACCTAGGACAAACTCAGTGTTTTTTACTTAGATTTCAGGAATGGTGCGGTGGAGACTCTATGGGCGGCATCAGGTGTTCTTACCTGTTTTCCATGAGTAGAATCCTTAAGAAGGTAACTATCGTGGGAGATCCACTGCTCCAACAATTTCAAGCAATTTTTGATCACTAGACTCTTACCTGTGCTTCAGAAGTAATGCCCTCAGTACGTTGGCGCGGTCCTCGGCTTTGATTTGATCAGAAATAATCATCTGCTCAACCACCTGGTGGGCGATCCCGGGCAATGTCTTTTGGTCAAGGTCAAGGAGAACCGCGCCTGCGAGGAAAGCAAAATATCCAGATGTAAATGTTGCTTGCCGCTTGCAGATTTTCCATAGCAGAAAAAAGTGAGACCAAAATGTCTGTATGTTCTCTTCCGTGCGATGAGACGGGCATATAGCAGGCACAGTTTCCATGCAAGATACCTCCAAACAGTGTAATGGGCAAATGATTCCTAACGTTTCAGAGGGCTAAAGACCCTCAAAATGGTGGCCAAGAGTCTTTACCATGAGACAGGGTTTTCCGCAGCTCAAGCAGGCTCCTGAAGCTAAGTGAAGCCACGTGAGGCTTTCCCCAACGGTCTGTCTCCTCTTCTACATCCTCCTCAAACTTGATCCATCGAGCAGTCTCTTTCCATTGCATTTCCTGATTCTTGTCCATCATCAATTCATTGAGTTCAACAAAGACCTGTGGGCAAGAAAACAACAAATGATGTATGAAACACAAGATAGGAAACTGGAAACCAAACAGTGTAAGGATTAGAGATGACTGTGAGAAGCGGGAAGGTTGTGCGCCAGTATTGACAAAGCTGTATGGTATATGTTAGAAGATACAGGGTTGTATTAGAAGAGAAAAAGGTGTGCATTAGGAGTCACAGGGCTATCAGTCTGGGGAGAGAGGACTATGGACTACAAAAAACAGCATTATGTAGAAAGAGCAACAATGTTCTATACAAGGAGAGAGAAAAGTGTGGCTGATGGGAAGGACATGTGTGTAATGGAGGAGTGTGCGTGTGCAGGCAGGGAAAGGCTGTGTCAGTAAAGATGGGACTTTGGGTCGGGAAGGTAACTGCAGGCGAACTGACAAGTATCAGGAGGGGCAGGAGTTTGTGAAAAGGAGGGAAATGGTTTGTGTCAGGTGGACATTAATATCTGTTTGGATGCACAGAACAGGGCTCTGCCAAAACAGAAACAGCTGTATTAACAAATGATAAAGTATGTGTCAGGAAGCATACATATACATTTCAGTAGGAACTAAGCCGTGCATGAAGAGCCTCACAACTTGGTTTTAGAGTCGACAGTGCTCTATGGAAGGAGGAAGAGCACTTTGTAACTTTACCTACAAGGTTGTGCCTTAAGAGGGGCACAGCTTTTTGTCACGAGAGAAAGCAAAGTAGTTGAAGAATCCAAAATTATGTGTAAAAGGACGCATGTTTTAAATTGATGCATTTAAAGATTGTATATAGTGCTCCATAAGTTCTTAATGTGCGTTAAAAAGAACTGATAAACAAAAACAGTACACATGACATCAGTACATTTTAGAACTAGAGAAAATTGACTGTAAAGCGTAAAGCTCTGAAACTAGTATGAAATAAGGACATTCAGATAAATGTGGAAAATATGTGGTGTTAATCGTTTTTATGAATGTCAGAAGGGTGAGTTATGAAAGGAGGCATTTCCAGAATATGGTTACAGCTCCAGAGAATGTCCGGTTCAAAGTTTGAATGCTCGTTTGGTGTTTTCAGGAATGGGGACTATATTGATTCTCTGACCTCCCTGATCGGTTGATAAGGACAGCCAGATACCCTTCAAGAGGGGTGTCCCCAACTGCGAGCAGTAGTCTTTGCAGAATTCCAAGGGGAACCCATTAGTGCCAGGGGTCTTGCCCGGCTGCAGTTAAGCAAAGGCCTCTCCCAGTACCTCAAAAGTAAGCTGAGCCTCAAGAGAGGCCTCCTCTTATCCTTCAGTTGCATAATGGAAAGATCGGCCACAAAAAAGACTAAGTCAGTAGGCGTCTGTGCCGCAGTAAGTGAGTACAAATCTGTGTAAAAAGTTGCGAAACAGCCTGCTATGGAACGTTCTCCAGATATTGTATGCCTCTAGTCGTCCAGTAGGTAGGCAATATGTCTGTGCTGGTAAGTACTGGAGCAAAGCCAGAGCAATGTTTTGCTGGTTTTATCACCCCATTGGTAGATTCGGCTCTGCATAGTCAGCCATGGTGAACAAGCCTCATTCGTCAGGGTTTAGTGTAGAATGAACTGTGAATAGATCAAATTGTGAAGAAGAGCAGGGTCTAGGGTCAAATGGTAGTTGCCCTCCAGAATATGCATTTTCAAATATATAAGGTCTCATAGTTTCCTTCATTTCAATCCTGTTAGGTAGTTAAGTATTTCCCCCTGCACAGTGACCATGAACCCCTCTGAGTATCCCAAGGAGGGAACCGACCCACTGTTACTGGCACCATGGCTTGTCACGGCCTCAGCCACAGTGTGAGCTCCACCGGGGAGATGGCTGACAATCCACAAGCGTGGATGCAGTCATCCCGCACCACATGGGACTCCGTCCTGGGCATTAAGAAGTAATCAAGCCGAGAAAAAACCCTATATGCTGCAGAGTATACTATGTAGGCCTTCTCCATGGATCCAGATGGTGCCGGACATCTGTAATACCCATTGGCCTGAAGAAGGTGGCCCGGTCAGTGGGGTGCATGTGGCTACTCAAGCTGGGATAGGATCAATCCTACAGCACATCAGCGACCCTATTCAGCTGGCTGCTCAACATCCAGGAGTCATTAAAAAACAGCAGGAGGAAGTCACTTGGTAGCCTGAGAAACTCTAAAGACAACAGGGGAAGGGTGTAAATGATCACTAGGGATAATGGTTTGCCCCGTAGGAGACTGGTAAAAAAAAAATCCTAGCTATCGTAAAGGAAAGTTTCAATTCTATTAAGGACGCAGAGGCGAGGATTAGGCTGTTCTTTCTCCACTTTTTTAATTCCAGCAGCCATCAGTTATAAACAACATAACCAAACTACATTTCCCATGATGCGAAGGGGACTGGAAAGAGAAAAAGTCCAACAATAAAAACTATTCCTGAATCAGGACCACCAATGACTTCCCCTTGAGGACGCTCCACCCTCCTCTTTCTTCGTGCGACCACAGCCTGCAAGTCTTCAAGTTCTTCTTGTTTACTGGCGTCCGTACATACGTCAAAAAAGGATAGGTTGTAATTCCGGAATATGGGACAACATCTACATCCTCAAATATCGATAATTTTAACATCCACAGCAAATCAAGATAACAATCGGGTTAACGAAGAACAACTAGAAAAATTGAAGACAAGTTACTCACCCCACGTGCGTAGGTGTTCTGGGAGGGATTTTAAATTGGGTGGGCTAATCCTCGCCTCCGCGTCCTTAATAGAATTGAAACTTTACTTCATAGGATTTGAGAGCACTGATCACACATAATTTAGGGGCATCCGGAAAAGCACGATAAGACACTGACTTCGAATTATATTTGATTCTTCTGGAAATATGAAATGTAACTCCCTCTGGAGTGAAAACTCGGCCTGTGAGATCCAAGGCCCGCACATCGGAAACCCTGCAGCAGAATATCAAACACAGAAGAGTCACCAGTTAGCCGGCCGCGCCATCCAGCGAGAGTGTGCGATCGCGAAGACATCATTCGGACGCGCCATCGGACATCCGCGAACATGAAACACGCATCACGAGCGGGCAGAACAAGTGAAACAAGATGGCCGTGCCAATTGGTGACCGCATGGGCAAGTTTGTGATATATTTTCCCCCGAGCACGCAAACAGCGTCCCCGAACAGGAAAAACGCATCGCGAACAGGCGGAACAAGCAATTCCGCATGTTCGTGGAATTCTGCGCAGCTCGCTGAGATTTTTTTACCATTTCGCGGAACTTTGCGTAACACGACTATGCAAATTTTGCCCACCCCTAGTTGAACCCCAAGTAGTGCAACATGGGGACACTAGGTACATACTACTTAGTGCTATTTAACTAGTATAAATACTTTACATATTGCCTCTAAGTTAAGCCTGACTGCTTTGTGCCAAGCTACCAGAAGGTTGAGCACAGGCTAATATGGGGTTTGCTTGAGTCTCACTCTGACAGAGATTGTGGTTGCTGCTTGAGTAGGGTTTCACCTCCTCAACTAGTAACCCAATTTTCAACTGTCAGGTTTAATCTAACTATTATTTGACTCCTTGAATTACTATTTTCGGTAGTCCCAAATGGAAGTTAGCACTTAGCACAATGTCTAATGCAACTCCATGTTAGACAATGGGGCAAGGTCTCGTAATACAGTGAAAATGAGTTTTCACTGTCAGGGCATGTAAAGTTTACATTTGCCATGTCCTTGGTATTAATATCTGGCACACTGCCTTATGGGTTACTAAGGCCTGCCTTAGGGATGATTTGCAAATATTAAAAAAAGAGGATTTGCATATGGCAAAAGTGTTATTTTGCCATGTTGAGTTGGCAGTTTAAAAACTACCTAACTAGGCTGCAATGGCGACCTATAGCCATGTTCCACTTTGTTACAGCAGTGGTGGCACAATATTTGCTGCAGGCCACTGGTTAACTTATTAGCCAGGTAAAATTTTGTACCATACACTCAGGACTTATAGATAAGTAAAATATACCACTCAGGGATTAGCCAATTGCATGAGCACTTTGAGGGGACAGTGCACATGCACTGGGGTCTGGTCAGCAAGAGCTCTTCATAGGTAAATGGCAGAGCCTTGGTAGAGGACTGATCCTCTCCTTGCTTTGAAGTCCTACCTTCAGATGATGTTTGCTTCTCCCTTTCCTTCAGAGTACGCTAGAAAACTTCTTGTCACCGAAAACCTTCAATGAGATGCTGCCTAGAAGGCAAAATCTTGCTCCCCAGGCAGGTCATTTGGTCAAATTAAAAAGAGCATTTTATTTGACAAAAGAATACAATTTTCTGTCAGAAAAAAGCAGAAACTGCAAGGGAGAGATAAAAAAACATTGAATGATGTTGTTGAAACAAAAAAACATGTTTATTTAAAAAGAAAGACCATTAAAAGGCTGAGCTTAAGGCTCCAGGATCCTTTCGGCAGGAGCGGGGGGAAAAGAACTGAAGCAACTGTCACCTGCAGAGCATGATAGGATACTAGTGATCTCTGGGTTCTTAAAGTTGCAGTTTTTCTTTTAGCCAGATAATGACAGTCTATGAGGCTACTCTGTCCTGCTCTCCTTCATCTCTATTATAAAAGGTTTGTGAGGGAAATGTATGCTGATTGCATAAATATCTTTAAATTGTACACAAAAACGTTGTGCTGGCCTTTTTTTTTTCTTCATAATGAAGATTTCGGCCATTGTAGCCTAGGCATGTAGGCTGCATAATCTGCAAGTGTCTTTGCAGGCAAAAGTCTACACTTAAGAAGATATATTAAAGTGTCCTGGGATCCCCGCATCTGGATGGAACTATTCAATGCTTAGGACTATAAATGGATATCCCCTAAGAGAGAACAGTTGTGATCCACCAGATGCCGCCAACTGAGCTAATTCGCTGTGGCATTCAATGATCTCACCAGGTAGTTTGCAAGAAGGAAAATGCCCTGACACTTCAACCATCTCTAAAGATGCACGGGAACAAGGACTTCACTCTGTCCTGCTTTCTGCAGTACCATATGTCAGTAGTGTTGCCCATGAGAATCTGCACCAGCCTCCCCTTGATGGATGGCAGGCATGCTTTCAACACCAAACAAATGGCTCATAGCTCCAACAAAATGATATGGAGCTCAGCTTCTGGCTGAGACTAGAGTCCTAGTCAACTGTGCTCAAGCAACCACCACTACAGATCACAGGCCATTCCTTCTGTAACATGAATGAAATCCATCAGATTTTCGTGTTACTAGGTCCCTGGAACTTCAAATTACATAGTAGAACCAGCAAGCTTGACCTCATATTGTCAACCAGGAAAATGCACAGAGATCCAGGACTGAACCGAAAACATCAGCATCATAGCCCATATGTCCCAGACTTGCTACAATGGAGGGCATGCCTTGGTTGCCCCAATAAATGACAATATTTGCATAGGAGGCAGGTGAACTTTTGTTTCGTTGATTTTTATTCCCAACAATGTTTCAAGGATCACCGTCGTCTGGAGTTGGCCAACGACAGACTTTGGTGAGCCTGTCATTCAACAGCCAATCTCTGAGGTAAGGGAAGACTACTATCCGTAATCTCCGAAGGTGTGCCCGGAAGACAACCATCACCTTTGTAAACATCCACGGCACACTGGTGAAGCCAAAGGGGAGCGCTAAAAAATGGAAATGCTTCTTGCCATCCTTCAGCCGCAGGTAATGATTGCGGGACTGCAGGACCACTATTTGAAAATATGCATCCTGCAGGTCCAAGGACACCATGCAGTGTCCTAAGTCCAGTGCAGCCAAGATCTGGGCCAACATGAGCATTTTGAATTTGTCCTTCCGCAGAAAGGCATTTAGAGGTCAAAGGTCCAATATAGGCCAAAGACCTCCTTCCTTTATCAGCACAAAGAAATAATGAGAGTAACGGCCCTCTCCTCTTTTTCTAAGTTGTGAACCCTCTAGATGGCACCCTTGAAGAACAACATTCACTCCTCCAGCAGCAGACTGGAGAGGTGCTCCTCTAAAAGTTGATGAACAACCTGTATGACCAATCTGTAGGACATGATGAATCATCATCCCCCCCACTGCACAAGATGGTTGTGTGCCCTAAGGGCAAACTACAGCGGCCTAGAGGTAAGTTGCCCCCACGTGAGGAGACTAGGAGGACTAGTGCCGTCCACAGCCTTGAAAGGACTGGGGAGACTGCCTTAGTGGGGTGGGGAGACTGGCACCGTCTTTGTATCATCTTTGTGGGGTAGCCCCTAAATTTCCAAAACTGATGAGGAAACTGCTTGGCAGGGTCAACAGCCTATTACCCCCAGGTCCCTCCGTCCTCGTCCCATTCCTTACAAAGTGGAGATTACTATCTCCGCGACAGAAAAAAAGAACAGGAGCATGCTGGGATACCTAACCCACTCCCTCCCGCTGGGAGTACATAAGCGGTACCAGCCCAGCATGCAGCCTGTTCTTTTTTTCTGTCTTCCGACAGATTAGGACGTGCTGATCTTACCTGTGATTTCTTCGTTGGATGTCTCGTGGGGCTGCTGGGCTGTCCTCGACATCCTCTTCCGCGTCTCCTGGCCTGCTGGGCTTGCTGGGAGTCGCGTTGATTGGTGCCCGGCCCTTTGCGGCTGGGGCGCCGGATGTCCGGATTCCTTCCGGGTTACCGCGCGCGTCCTCCTACGGCTTGGCCTGGCTGGAAGACGCGCTGCTGTGGATGAGATGGGAGCCCAGGGGCTGCGCCGGGCGGTGCTCCTGGTCTCCCTTGGTGTGCTGCTCGCCTCCTTTCCTACCAGTGCCCCTGCTGTTCCTGAGGTTGGTGCAGGGACGATGCTTGATGGGGGTCAATGTCTGATCGGTGGCTGCAGCTCTCTTCCTCGCCCGGCGCTGGTGTCTTGGAGGGCGCCTGGGCTGGGTCTTGGGGGCAGGGCGCTTTTGGTGTGCTCTTCCTGCCCCTGTGGTGAGTACCGCATAGCGGTTCCGATTTCTTCCATGCTTGTTCCTCTGTCTCTGTGCTTTGCCTGCTGGGTCTGGCTGTGCACGGTGGGCTGCTTCGGCGGTCTTGGCTGGGGGTCTTGCTTGGCTGCTTCGGGGGTATTCTCGCCGTGCTTGCTGCCTGGCGATTTTTTACTCTGGGGCCTGGCGTCCTCTGGTCTCACCGTTTGCTGGTTGATTCCTGTTGGGGTTTGTCCGTGCTGGCTTCTGGCGCTCCCTGTTCCTGCTTGCTGGGTTGGGGGCGTTGCGTGGCTTTCTGCGCTGTGTCCCTGCCTTGCTTCCCGATGCTGCGGGGGGGGGGGGGTGCTTCCTCCTCCGGTTCTGGGTTCCCTGTCATCAGGAACTATAGCTCAATGGTGAGTCTTGTGCCTACGGTTGTAAAGGGTCTCACAGGACAAGGGTTCGAGTCCCGCACACTCTGTCAGAGTGGCATAAGGTGGCAAAGTTTCTCACTCATCTTTAAAGCTCCTTGTTTCCGCTTGCTCGACGCTTGTTGCTGAATGGCGTCTGGGCGGAGGGGTTGGGGGACGGTCTCTGTTTTATGGGGTTGGCCTGTCCCCCTGGTGGGTGCCGTTTTTCTTCTTCCATGTGCTGCGCTCTTCTGCTGTGCTGGCCTGCGGCCTTGACTCCCTGTTTTCCACTGCTGGGGGTGTGCCGGGGCGGGCGGGTGCTGTGGCTGTCCCCCGTTCCCCTGTGCTCGCTTCTGCTCCCCTGGGCTATTTTCATTTTCTGGTGAGGTTCGTCCTGGTTCGTTCCTCTGTCCTGTGGGCTTCCTGCCTTCCTGCCCTGCGTGCTTCTGTTTCCCCCTGGTTGGTGCTTGGTTGTCTGTTCGCACGGATTCTTCAGCCTGCTGCCTGTCCGCCCTGTTGGTTCCTGCTGTTCTTTTATGGCCAGCCCTGGTGCGTGCCTGTCTGGGTGCCTGCCTGCGGCTCAGGCTGCTGGGCGCTTCTTGCGTCCTTCCAGGGGTGTTGGTGTGGCCCGTGCTCGGGGTGCCTTGTTTTTTTCTGCCCCCCTGTGCCTGTCCGGTGCTCTGAGCTTCAACGTGTGGGGTTTCCTGGCCTGTGGCCTTCCCTCCCTGCTGGCGCCTGCTCCTGTCTTGGTGTTGCGGCTGGGCACGCCGGTGCCCTTGCGTCCGCTCTCTCCTGCCCTCCGGCGTATCTTCCTGCCTGGGTTGGTGGGCTCCTTCCCCGGCAGGTTCCCTGTGGGTGTACTTCGTGCTGGTTGTGGTCGGGGGGGGTGGGCCTGTGGCCCCCGGTGTTCCCCCGTCTGAGGATCCTCCACTTTGCGCTTGGCCTCTGCTTGTGTTTGGCTGGGTTGCTTCTTGCATCCTGCATCTGGGTCCTTGTTGCTTCCGGACTCCCTGTTTCTTGGGTTCTCGGGGGGGGGGGGGGGTAGGGGCTGTTGTGCCTTCCCTCTGTTCCGGTGGGTCTTGGCCTTGGTTGGCTGTTGACTCCGGGGCTTTCCTGGTGGGCTTTCTGGCTGGTGTTGCTGCTTGCCTCTTCCCTCTTGCCTGGTGCTGTGTTGTGGTGCGCTGGGTTGACTGATGGGGTTTGGTTTCCTGTTGTGGTTTCCTTTCCCCTCGTGTCTCTTCTTTGTGGCTTGCGGTCGTTTGCCTCTCGCTGCCGCTCCTTTGCCTCCTGTGGTGGCTGGGGGTTGTGGGTCTTCCTTGGCTTCTGCCTGGGTGGTTCCTTGTTTCTTGGGTGCACTGCTTCTGGGCCTCTCCCTGTTTATGGGTTCGGGTTGCCCTGTGCCCTTCTTTCATGCTTTGGGTGCCGCTCCCGATGTCCTCCTCGCCGTGCCTTATCTTGGGCTTGGCCAGTGGTTTTGTTGGTGGGACTGCCGGTTGTGGTCTAGCCTCCCGTAGTGTGTGGGCCACGTTGCTACGTCCCCGCTCCTCTTTTCGGCCTTGTGCTGGTGGTTGGCTTTGCCTGGGTCCTGGGGCTCTGGTTTTCCCCTTGTGGGCCTTTTCCTTGGGCTTGGGGGTTTCTCGCTCCCGTACGGCCTGCTTTCGGCCTGTGGTGTCTCTGGCCGTTGCTCTTGCTGGCTCTGCGTGCTTTGTTCTTCCCTTTTTGGGTGTGTGCCCGCTCCCCCCGGGGGTTGTGCGCCTTTGGTTTCTCTGGGCTCCTCTCCTTTGGTTTGGGGGTGCCGGGGGTGTTCCGGGGTGCTGATGTGTTTCCTCCCTCCGGTCCTTGTTTTTGGGCCTTCCTTTGCGGGTTCCCTGCCTGGGTCCCTGCCTGGGTTCTTCCCTGGCCGCTCGTTCTCTGGTGCTTTGGGCCTCTTTTTGGCCTCTTGCTGGCCGGTGGTTCTGGCCCTGTTGGTCTGGGTGCCGGGTTGGTCCTGTGTTCTTTCCTGAGCTGCTCCTTTGCGCCTGGCTGGTGTGTTGGTTGCCAGTTGTGGCTTGCCGGTCTCCCTCTCTGTTCCCCGGCTGCTTCTCCTCTCTTGGTGGCTTGGCTTGCTTTGGTGCCGGTCCCTGGTCCCTTCTTGTTTGGGGTTTTTGGGTTTGGGTCGGTTGACCCTTTGCCTCTCCTTTCGGGTTCTGCTGCTCCAATTTGGGGCCTCCGGGCTGGCTGGCTTGTCCGTTGTCCGGTTGGCTTCTTGGGTCTTCTGGGCTGCCTGCGTTGTTGGGCTGTTGGCCTCCTTGTTGGTCGTTCCTGTTTCGCCCCTTTTTGGGGTACGCCTTAGGAGGTTCCTTGGTGTCCTCCTGACCTATGGGTCGGCTCTTGGTTGGTGGGGGTTTCTCCTTTCCGGTTCTGGGGTTTATTTCCCCGATTCTGTGTTCGGCCCTTGGTTGTTCTCTCCTGGCTGTTCGCTGACCGTGTGTGGAGTCTGCTTTGGGTGGCGCTTGTTGCTCTCCCTGGCCTTGCTTAGGTGGGTTCCTGGGTTCGTGTCCCTGTGTCTCCTGCCTTTGGTTGCCTCGGTCCTGGCCTTTTGACTGGTTCCTGTGACCGGGTTTTTTTTCTCCCGACGTGGCGGCCTTGGCTGCGGCCTTCCGGTGTCTCTGCTGGGGTAGACGGCTTGTCTTCCTGCCTTTTGGCCTGGGCCTTCTGTCCTTTCCTCTTCGGTCTTTGAGGCTCTGCGGGTGTCTTCCCCTGATGTGTTGGGGTTGGTCCTGTGAATGGTCGCGCTCGGTGTTTTCCGAGTTTGACGTGCCTCTTCGTTCTCCTCTTCATTCCCCTCGCCTCTTGGTGTGGTGTTTGTGGATTGGTCCGGCTGTGGGTCGCCTTCTTCTCTGTTCTGGGGGGTTCGCTCTCTGGCTTGCCCTACTATGTTCCTTCCTGGGTCTTTGGCGTGTCTCCCTGTGCGTCATGCTCTCGGGTGCTCTGCGTTGGGCCTGGTTGTGCTGTTTTGTCCCATTTGCTGCAGCTGCTTGGTGCTGCCTGGGGCTGTGGGCTTCTCCCTTGGTGGTTTTTCTCCCGGGTTGTTTGTCCTTCCTGGTTGGATTGCTCCTTTGGGGCGCTTCCGCTTCTCCGGGGTTCCCTTTCCCTGGTGGTTAGGGGTGGTGGTTTCTCTTTCTGCCCCTCTGGGGGTTTCCTTGGGTCTTGCTTCTGAGTGCGGGGCCTCCTTCGGGCTTTCCTGGGGGGTCTTGTGTTCGTTTGCGGTCCTTTCTTGCTAGTCCCCTGCTTCTTTTGGGGTCTGGGTTCTTTTCGGCTTGGTTGGAGGCATGGCTGGTTGTGTTCTCCTGCCTGCTTTTCTTGTGGGCTCCCTATTGCTTCTGTTGGGGTCCGTTTTTCTCGGTCTGGTGACCCTGGCTTTGGTGGGGTTCCGGTAGGCCGGGTTCTCTGCTTTGGTATTCTCCACTTTGTAAGGAATGGGACGAGGACGGAGGGACCTGGGGGTAATGTCCTATTACTTACCGGTAATCTTCATTACTCCTGGTCCCGTAGTCCTCGTCCCATTCCTTACTTCCCTCCCTCCCTCCCTCCCTGGCGGCCGGCCTTCCGGTTGTTGGCTTGGTATTTTCAGGCTGCATGCTGGGCTGGTACCGCTTATGTACTCCCAGCGGGAGGGAGTGGGTTAGGTATCCCAGCATGCTCCTGTTCTTTTTTTCTGTCGCGGAGATAGTAATCTCCACTTTGTAAGGAATGGGACGAGGACTACGGGACCAGGAGTAATGAAGATTACCGGTAAGTAATAGGACAAGAGGGCATACTGTTGCTCTTCTGTCCGTAAATTACTCAAGAGCAGAGTCTGTTTTTTGCCAAAAAGGTGTGGACCATCAAATGGAATATCCTTGAAAAAGGCTTACACATGTTCAGAAAATCCTCTTAAATGCATCCAAAAGGGGTGGAGCAGAACAAAGCTGGTGCAAAACACCCTTCCCAAACAGTCGGTGGTGTCTAGGCTAGCACAAATGATGCACTTGGTTGTGTCTTGTCTTTCATGTAATGTTTGGGTCAGCATAACTCTAAAGATATTCTTGAGCTGCCAACAACATATCACTAACTATGTCCCAAAGACATGCGTATTTCGGCCAATTAAGCAAACTGCACTGGCTGATCTCATCGCTATCCCTCCATGATATAAGCGCATATAGGGGCAGTATCAAGCTACAGTTTGGAGGACTTCTGAGAGCCATATAGGCAATACAGAACTTTTCACATCGGCCACAACTATGCACTCTACCAATTGCACATACAAGATGCTGCCACTGCCAATTCTAATATAGGGTCAAGCCCCTTCGCCACCCAGTACATCAAAATAGATGAAAGGCATGGTCCAGGTAGTTGTAGAAAAACACAAAAGTTTTTTTACGGATCAATTTTAAAAACTGCACCTTAAATTGACACAGCATTAGGCATGACCCTAAGCCAATATCTGACACGCATCCACAGGCTATGGCAAAGTTGCATACTATCCCACCTGACATATTTAAATACCTTGGCAAATCTATATGAATTATGAGAAGACAATTACCTTATAATGTAATTCTACATTCAGCCCACTATATTTTATATACCACTACAATCTGTATTAAAATACTAGTTTGCCTTCTAATGATTAGCGAAATTTAATTTTGATCTTCTCTCACAAGTTTAAATATAGTTTACCAACCATGCAAGCAATGTCTGTTGGTCTGCACTGAATCAAACAGTGCAAAAACACGTAGAAACTCTCGCTTACATCAATTTCGACAAAGCCCACGGGGGTTCTACCAGTAGTAGTAAGACACGTTGCTTGTAAGGCAACCCCCATCTCTGAGCAAACCAAAAGCAGGCTACAGAAGAACACCAAAATGACTTGAACAAATGAATGAACTGTGTAGGTGTTGTGTGTTATATTATCCCATAGCCTCATAGCCAAACTAAAGGTTTCTGTTGTTATCAAGAGTGCCGTTCCTCCTTCAGCACTTTTCTGAAACTTTGACAACGTTCTGACTGAAATGCTTTAAAATGAAATGAATGCAAATACAAGCATCTACACAACGGGCTGGGAGGAGGAAGCTGGAAATAAACACCAACGAGATACCCGCCTAGCCTACTGTACAGAGTAAAAAAGACAAACAACTGACTGGGGTAGAACCACACCGACACAATTCCACCAGCCAGAAACTCTGATAAGAACACAAAATGCACTAAATCACCTAGCCGAAGCAAACTTTGAGACTAGAGAAACTTTCTGTATAAGAAATCAACAAAGCGAACAACTTAATAATGAAAATGCAGTCAGGCCAGTCGCTGCAACAACTTTGCCAGGCTTGGGACCCCACACGCGAAGTACTTCAGCCAGTGTGAGAGGGCTGAAAATGGTAAGAGTCCTGGCTATGTATCGATCTGCGGTGGATTGCTCTACATTGTGACAGAGGCGGTGTGAGAGGGGTATGGCCAACAACCCCTGCCTCTGCATCCAAGGACCAGCCCCAGAGGCCTGCCTTCATTAAGAGTGGCCCTGACTAATACCCACTGTTTCCTGTTTCGGGGAGTACTACTGCCAACATCCCGGTAATGTTGGAAGGAGGGCAAGAACACAAGTTAGAAGCTTTGGTGGAACAACATTTCAGAATCACATTTACTGTGCTGGTTCCATCATGTTTTCCCCACTATTTTAGCCAGGGACTTTGCTTGCAGGAGGTGAAATCTGTGGGTGAAATACCACAGAGTTGAAGTATTTCTGCAACACATTTAATTCTGATGAGGCCGGTGGCTCCGTAAGAAATATCAGGCCGCTGATAATGAAAGCCAGTCTGCTCTGCTGTCCGTGAGGCAGTGACAGACCCAGAAAGGACAAACTGCAACACGCGTGACATGCTCTTCACATGAGTGAAACAGAGGGTAGGCTCTTTGAACAGAGTTTCACGGAAGAGACCAGATTGTACAGGCAGTTTAACAACCTTAAATAAAGGCAGCTCGAACTCTGCAACGAGTGCGGCTGGGAAGGGATCCAAAGACCCTCCAGCAAACCTTTCTTTAAAGGGACATTTTCACAGGTAAGATTTTGCCACCAGTTTATCATATGAGTGCCTGGGAGTCCCAGAAAGGTCGGGCTCTGCAACAGTGTAAAATCAGAGAGGGCCAAAGACTATGTTATAGGTAAAGACTTCCAGAAAAGACAATATGACAGGAGTTTACATGGGGCCGTTTACCTTCCCTGCTCATAATAAATACAAAGATACAATAGAATAATTCTTGCTCCTCTGCTACAAGAAGTGAGGGATTTAAAGCAGACTACAAAAGATGGAAGGAGGAATTTGCTTGGAAGTTTGATGCACTCTGTCACCAAGCCACACATGAAAACTGGTACAGTAATTGTGCAATAGCAACACCATGAACATACGTCGAACATCATGTGCATACAACAGACAGCATGACCGTACAAAAATAAAAACCCAACGGGAATCCACTTCTGGTTAACTCGCTACCTCTACCTTATGCTAACACTTTAGTAAAAATGCATACCATATGACACTGACGTAGCGCTCGTGACTAAATGAACTGCGGACAAGAAGGTTGAGAGAAAGTTAGAAAGATGGAGAAGCGAAGGACATCAAGGAGGGAAGAACGGAGTCGAAAGGCAAATAGTGATAGAACTTAGAAAGGCTGGGGGAGTCACAAGAGATGTAGGAGAGGGGTAAAGTATTATAGGAATAAGGCATGCGCGTGGGGAAAGGACATAGTGTGAAGAATAGTTACCAGATTTAAACAGGAAAAGTTTGACAGAAAGGAAGCCAGAGAGATGGGGAGACAGATTAAAAGAGTGAAGGATAAGTGGACTCGGAGAGTGGCAGACTGTATCAGTGATAGAAAGGGAAACGGTCTGAAGGTGGAGAGAAACAGTGAAAAGCGAGAGCGTCAGAGGCAGACAGACTAAAGAGAGGAAATAAAGAGTGCTCATGCAGACAGAAGACAGCTTGCAACCCTGCCCTCCGAAGCTAAAGAGAAAGCCAAAGAAGTTACAATCAGGGACGTAACACAGGCCCCCGCATCCCCCGCGGCGCGGGGGGGCCCCGGAGCTGCAGGGGGGGGGCGAGCTGCAGGGAGCCCCCTCTGCACAGTACTTATTCCTGAGCGCTCCGGAATAAAGCGGGAGCCCCTCTGTTTATATTGCAGGGGGGGGGGGCTGAACTTTCGTTACGCCACTGGTTACAATATGATATAATTTAATAAAATGCTCAAGTGTAAATGAACGTGCATAAGACGATGGACATTTGCAAATAGTCAAAGGACTACAAAGTGAACCTTGAAGAAGGTTACCAAGAGCATAGGGGTGTTCACGAGCTACTGAGATGCAACGCAACTCCTACAGCCCTTGCAGCACAGAAGCTCCCTAACCCAGCAGCAGGCTCTCATTTCAGCCGAAGGACTGTAGGATATGGACTGACAAGTGAAACAAATTTAAAGTAAGGAATATGGGTTTAGCTATAAAAAGAAAAAAACTAGAGGCAAAGAGGCTATAGAGCCTGAGGAATTATTGGCAGCATAGAATTACAACTATGTAAAAAGCTAAATCAGTTTTTAAACTATATCCTATCATGCAAATGAAGGTTGCCCTTTTATCAAAAACTAGACTTACTTTTGGCTTAATGTGAGACTCAAGAATTCATGCATTCAATTGTAATAAGTAGGACACGAAAAGACAGCATGAATCAAATCATATGAAATCTGTAATTCAAAATAAAATTAAAAGTTCTGCTACAGCAACCAAAGAAACAGGGTTGAAAATGTTCGTTTTAAATTTCTGTATTGTACAGATAAGGAGGACTATGCACAGTGGAGTCCAAAGTACATTTCCCAAAAATGTAGCTTGTGGGTTGCGAACACTGGTCTGTTAGTCAAGAGGCCTTATATCAACATATTTCTCAAATTGGAGAGTTGAAGATTGTGGGGACAATTAACACTGAAGACACAAAAGAAGTGAAAGATATGAGACATCTAGACAGAGGAAATAAATAGCGGTACAAGGTGCATACATTTTAAGAGGACAAAAAGGTGAAAGCAAGAGGGAAACGGGAAGAAAAAGGGAGAGAAAAAGTAAAATAATATATAAAGGACACTTGTTGCTACTCGGTGATACTGTGCAGGTGGTATTGCTGAAAGGTACGCACAAAGACAAAGGGTGTGATGGTACTCTGTGAAGCTGGTGGTCAAGCTGTAGAAGTGTGCACAGGAAAACGAACACATGGATTGACCGAGGGAGTGAGGGAAACCCATGAGTTGGATCATACCACCAGCAGTCAGATTATAAAGGCACACACAGACCGAGGGGTTCAAGGCAGCGCTTACTATTAGTTGTTGGCTGCAGATGGGATTCACCTGCATCCTTTTTTTGGTGACCTGAACATATTTTTCCTTATCCAACTTTGATCCAGAGCAAGAGAGTTAAAAATATAAGGGGCAAAAAAGGTGGAAGCAAAAGGCGGAAAGACAGAGACAAAGAAAAAAGGAAGGGATGTAAGAAGAACCCGAAACAGCGAGATAAAAGGGCAGTGAGTGTCTGGTAGTGGATAAAGGAGGAATGAGGTGGAGTCAAGATTGCACAGCCTCAGTATTCAATGCCCCAAACATTAAAAAACACCAGCCGTGAGCTTTTAAGCAAAACTTTAAGCCTCAGCACTTACTGTTTGACATATGAATCATTGGGTCAGGGTAACTGCTATGTCTGGTGTGCTTACTGCAGACATACAGGTAGACACGGGCGGTGGGAGTTAGTTGATGTGGTGAGGCTGGTAGTGGTGCTGGAGAGCTACAGACGCATAGAGGTGGTATCTCCTCTCTGACAGGCATACTCTACAGATGCACTAAGACAGAATGGGTGTGGTTGATGGCTGTGATGTACAGGTACACACCGAGAAGGGAAGCATACAGTACCTCGTGTGACTGGCGGTCATGTTTCTTCTGACGGGTGCTCAGTCCTTTATGATCCTTGTAGTCTTTGCCAACATGAACAACTTGACTTTTGCTGCTCTTGCGAACTAAGTGTCGTCGGACGCCAGGAACATCTTCAAACCTGTGACCTAAATGAAAAAGAATTACATATCATCTATAGAGGGGCCAAATCAAGGGGCCCACCTAAATGGCTGGACTCCATCTCCATAGCAAACACCCCAACTTGCTGTTTCTCCTTCTTATGCATGGAGAGGAGAAGAGAGCCGTAATTTATTTTGCTATAAATGGAGAGGCCTGCAGAGAACAGGCCTCTCCTGCTGGCGAGAACTGGACTATGTGCAGGTGTTGACCTGAATTGCTTACATTTTCCTCACAAGCAAAAATATCATGCAGTGCTGTCCCTCTCCCGCTCAGACGCTGGAATTCCTAGATTGTGTATTTTGTTTGAAGTTGATAGCCGTCTGAGCTAATAGCAAGCCTCAGAGCAAGGTCGGACAGGCCCCCAGCAGGATTCAAAGAAGGGCAGGGAGAACCTCAGCAGGCAACAAAGGTTATTCGAAAGGGGCTAAGAGACGTTTTTATGGCTCGCTGCATCAGCACTTATATTTGGAAGCATGCCAACAGAAGGTGGGTTGGGAACATTGTGCGCAAAAGTGGATTAAATGTCCTGGGTCAGGGGTGACCAAAACTAAAAACAGTGTTAAAACCCTCACTGAGGAAATCGGACAAGCATAAAGCTGTCTCGAAATGCAGAGTGCAACAAAACCGTTCCCAGAAATGTGTGGTCTGCTGCTATTCTCACAATACACTAGATCTACAAGGGGCTTAAAAGTCAGGTACACTGATTTCATTTCCCAAATGAAGAGCCGCAGGTAAAAATAATCCTTTAACCAAATTGCTTTCCTTGGCAGCATTGGACTGGGCAAAATAATCAGGAATTTTAGGGAAGTGTTATGAACGACATAAAGTTAAAAATAGTAACGGTTGTTATCTCTATTATAATCGATCGGATAATTATTATGCATATATCTTTAATGCTGTATGTTTTGCTATTTTATGAAGACAACAATATATCGAGTCTTATATTAGAAAGGAAAGGAAAATGTGTTTCCTTACAGATTAATTAATTGAAAACGAATGCATTCATTACATTAAGGTACTCGTGAAAGAGGAAAGGGTGCATGGTATGATGCATCAGCTCGAAAGCACTGACCGGTTCATTAAGCAATTCCAAAATCTCAAGACTTAGGGCCTCATGTAGGTAGCCAAATACCGGTCGGTAACGGCCGATTTTCGGTAATTATACCGTTACCGACCGGTATTTTGGCTATTGGTATGTAGGGGGACAATTATTGGTTTCGGAATTTACCGAATCGGTAAAATTACCGATTCGGTAATAATACCGAATCGGTAATGTTACCGAATCGGTAACTTTTCCGAATCGGTAATTTTACCGATTCGGTAAATTCCGAAACCAAAATCGAGATGTAGGGGGAGTGTGTGGGTGTGTTTAAGAGTCGGTATTTACCACCAACTTATAGTTGGTGGTAAATAATCAATGTATGTGTTTATGCATTTTTACGCGCGTAGCAGTGTGCAATGTGGCATACATACATGCCCTTAGGGCATGTATGTGTGCCACATGTGTACACATGGCCGAATCAGGGGTGCAACAGGGTGTCAATGTGACACCCTGCCACCCTTGCATGTGTTCACCACATTACCGAATCGGTATTTACCGATTCGGTAATGAGGCATACCTTCCCATCAATGGGAAGGTATGCCTCATTACCGAATCGGTAAATACCGATTCGGTAATTACCGAATTGTAACGAATCGGTAAAAAATACCGACTCATTACCTACATACGAGTTACCACTTCTAAAATACCGATTCGGTATCGTTCGGTATTTTAGAAGTGGTAACTGGTATGCTACCTACATGAGGCCCTTAATCTTGATTATCTACCTTGGCCTTTTTACAAAACCAGAAGGAAGGAAGGAGGTGATCTTCCCTCTGCACTGGCAATGACATGATTGCCACTGAACCAAAAGAATCCTAGTCATTGGTCCTCACAGTGCACTGGCAAAGTTTCAAAGCCAAATTCTCCCATTGTAGAAACACAGGCTGTGGCTCTAAATACATTAAAAGGGTTTCTCCCATTAAGGGCTAAACAATAACTGATGCCACCTGTTTATCCAAGAGGGACTAAGGTACAGCACCAGATAGTTCAGTACAAACAGGATGCTACACACGCAAAGTGGCAAAGAGAAAACAATGCAAGCATAGTGCTGTTAACTTGGCCCTGAACCTCGTCTGGAGACTGCTTTGAAGCCAGGGCTTGCTAAAAACAAACAAAATAAAACAAGCACACAAACACACACACACCTCTCACCTGTTCTTATGACCCAGTCCCCAAAGAGTCACAAAGTACCTTTGTGTAGTTTTGTGAAGAAAGTCTGCCCTAATCACATTTATGCAACTCAGAGAAGATTGAACTATTTTGGGCCGTTGCCTAGGTAAAATGAAGTGAAGGGCCAAGGAGAGTGTGAGCCATGTAGAGAAATTCCTGAGGTGAGCTAGGCAGACAGAATACCTCAAAATGGTTTATTTTAAGCCAATACAAAGGCAGTTTCCCAGACATGGCTAATTTCTTCAGTGACTGTACAAGCGTTATTCAGACCAGAATCATTTTCCAGCCACTGGGCATAGGACAGAGCCATTCTTCCAGTCATTTTAAAGGACGAATTTCGGACACAGCTTGCGTTCCGGCCAGTATGGACGTGGGATCTAACACAGGTTTCTTCCTCTTTTCACTCTTCCACTTCACATATGGTTAGCATTTAGAAAAAGGTCTTTTATGCAACCACAGTACAGGAGCTTTCCAGAATAGGCCCGTCTTCTAGGGATGGCACAGGCAGGAGAATGTCCACATGAGAGTCACTGTACATGAAGTATCCATGATGAGGCCCATTTTCTAGGCATAGTGCATGCAGCTCACCAAACAGGACTTTAGTATGCGGAGTCTCATCAGATATTCCTTTTCCTCTATAACTATCTCAAGAATTAGGAACAAAAAAAATGAGGTTCTTGCTTTAAGCATTTATCCCAAGCCCTAGACTCACTAAGAATTACTCCTCCTCCATTCCTAACCCCAGCTTCAAGCTCATCAGAAGTGCCTCTCCTTTTAGACCTACTGCATTCTAAGCAAATGTCCTCTCCCTCAGCCGCTAACCCGGCCCCTGACAAACTGTGCATTTTCCTTCCTCTTCTTTGTTAGAAATATAATTAAGAACTATGGCTCACCAGAATTGTTTATTCCGCAAGCTTTATTCTCATTGATTCAGTGGAATGTGGCAGTAGCATTCACCTGATAATAACTGTCTTTATTAGGCAGGGTCTGTAGATTGAGAAGAAGGAGCTTCTTTCTCATTGCACAGGTTTCTTTGTACCATGCTATCTGTAAATTACAGAGACTACCTTTCCTTTCCATTGTCTATGGCAGAGTATATCTCATTGACTGAGATTGACCAAGATGAATGGCATGTGTTTGGGTTGTTGTTAAAGATGCAGAATCACCTATGAAAATTCCCTTTTTCAATACTTTATTTTCCCACTCTTAATAGAGCCATAAGCTAGAGCAAGCAGACAGCTTTATCAAGCCTGCCTGCAATACACACAGTATTGCGTGGAAAACTGGCAACAGTGAATGTCTTTTCTCTACACTACTTTTTAGTTTCTTTGTATTAGATCTAAGGGACGTTTCTTTTCCATTCCTTTGTTGAATTTAGGGCGATCTCTAAATATCATTGATAAAGGGTTTTCAGTGGGCCTTTACTTGACTTCATGATTTCTTGTCTCAACAGAGTTCCATATGCGGTAGAGAAAAAGTTCACCAGACAGAATTAGGGGTACAAGAAATCTCACACAAATGTGGAGAATACAAAGACAGGAGAGCACAAAGACACTGCTTATTTGAGTGACTGCAGCTCTTGCAGGTTCCTTCCAAGCGGGCAGCAGCAGTAGTCACGCATTATCAGTGGGACAGCCTTAGCAGTTTGTTGCTTTCCACTGGTAGCAGAAAGGTGTTCAGTGCTTAGGGTATCCACACTGAAGCGTGTGGTGACATGGCCTCAATAGAGAAGCCTTTGCCACTAACATCATTTCCCTTTGAGGAAAGGAAATGCATCTTGACTGGATACATTTTTGTTTGCCTTGGTGGGAGAGGTAACCAAGACAACCTATGTTTTCAGCATTCGGTGGTGACAATAAATTGAAAAAGTTGATCTGAGGTCTGATCAATCCAAGAAAGGACACTAATTACGATCTTGGTGGATGAGATACTCCGTCAAAAACGTGACGGATATCCTGTCCGCTGTATTACGATTCCATTATATTTTATGGAACTCGTAATACCGCGGACGGGATATCTGCCCTGTTTGTGACAGAGTATCCCATCCGCCAAAATCGTAATCAGGCCTTAAGTTTCCCTTTGTACCCACACAGCAGTAAAGAGCCAGAGTGCACAATAATCCTAACAGCGTTCTGATTTGACCAGGTCTGTAGACTATTATTAGTTTGCTTCATTGACTACTATTGACATAGAAAAGGAATATTTGTTTTCACATTTCTATTAAGTAACAGATTAAGGTTACTTAGAGCATCATCTGACGTGGAAAAGCCGTGATATCTGGGACCTGAAATATTCCCATCTGCTTCTTTGCTTGGGAAGAGGGCTCCTGAAGTAAGGACATAAAGAACGAAGCCATACTGGCAATCTGGCAGCACTAGTTAATTAGTTGGAAGTCAACTTTCATTAAGCCTAAACAAATATCAGACACACACAAAGACAAATTCTGATAAGCAACAGCTGCAAGGGCTGTAGTAAGTACAGAAAGAAGGCCTTAAGACACACTGAATGGCAGACATTTTGAAAGGTAATCCTACAAAGAGGTGCAGGTCGAAAGGAAAGCACAGGCAGAAGTAAAACAGACGTCCAATGTAATGCAAAACATAACCTCCTGGGACACAGGCATGCAGATTGACAGGAGACACTCGGCCACATCGAAAAAGATAGACAGAACAATAGAAAAAAGCTGCACTGACATAAATATCCTGTCTAGATTAGAAGCGAGACTGTAGAAACATAAAAGGCCACAGAAGATCCCAGGCCACAGAGGGCTTTCTGGTGTAGTGATACAGATTTCTAACCTATAAGAAGACACAATGCTGTGGCCAACCTGTAAATAAAAGGCACCCAGGCCAAGTGCTGAAGAAACTTGACTCATGGAAGAGCATAGGAAGAGCAATGTAGACATGACATCCACTTCACTTTCCCTAGGGTCTTCCACAAAACGTCAGTTTGAGCTTGTACTTTCAACACTGCGCAGGCGTTAAACACTTACTCTTCATGAAATCCAAATCTGCAGAGACTAGAGTCTGGGCCTCTGATTCATCTGTGGGCACCTTTTGATAGTGCGCTTCCTCCACCCCTGTCATGCTGCCGATCCGTCGACGCTCGGTGAGGCTGTAGCTGCGGTACGTGGGAGGCGGCCTAGAGAGTGGACGACTAACACTGCTATCCTCTGCAGAGGGACCACTACCGTCAACTTCTTCATTTTCATTTCTTTAAGAAAGAAACGACCAAAGATTATGGTGGGACAAGGGCCCAGTATTGCTTGAACTAGTAAAGCAAGCATTACAAGAAGACACATATCAAATGACAATATGACTCTTTATAAAATGCAGGACAAATGGATCAACCACCATGAATAACACTGGTCCTTTTCACAATGTAGTGAGCAAATGGTGGCCTTGATGTCAAAACGTACAGTGCCCAATAAGGACTGCATTTTAAAATCTATTCAGCCAAAAAACAGAACACAGATATAAGCACAATTACAAAAGTAAGCAGCAGTCTAATACAATATGGGCTCCAGTACATGTACTTTTTAACATACATAAACTTTAGTTTTTGTTAAATTTTTCAGGAAACCCACGAGCTACCCATCATTATCGCAATATTCTCTTTGTCGATCTGAACAGCAATGAAGATAACAATTAAAAGTGCCTCTGCCTAGTAAATTACAAGTATAATTTACCAAATCTCTCGATAGTTTACTCTATTTAAAAAAGAAAAAATAGTTCTTAACACAAAATCCTTTACCTGTGGACTTGCTGTTTGCTGCTGGTGTTTCCTTTGGACCCTCTACCACTCCTTGCGGAACCCGCTTCGCGGGTCCCACTGCGGCGTGAGAGCCGTTTGTGCAAAACCTGCGGATTGTTTCAGTGAGGGACTGGACGAGTGCAGGGCTGCGAGCGGCGGGACAGGACTACGTCTCCCAGCAGTCCTGTTAACCCGCGCCTCCTGCCACCTGGCCGCTCTCCCTGCAAGCCCCGCCCCACTCACAGCCTGAAAAAGCCCTTCTGAGCTCCACTGCCCCGGGATACCTGTGAACTTGCTGTTTGCTGCTGGCGTTTTCTTTGGACCCTCTACCACTCCTTGCGGAACCCGCTTCGCGGGTCCCGCTGCGGCGTGAGCGCCGTTTGTGCAAAACCTGCGGATTGTTTCAGTGAGGGACTGGACGAGTGCAGGGCTGCGAGCGGCGGGACAGGACTACGTCTCCCAGCAGTCCTGTTAACCCGCGCCTCCTGCCACCTGGCCGCTCTCCCTGCAAGCCCCGCCCCACTCACAGCCTGAAAAAGCCCTTCTGAGCTCCACTGCCCCGGGATACCTGTGGACTTGCTGTTTGCTGCTGGCGTTTTCTTTGGACCCTCTACCACTCCTTGCGGAACCCGCTTCCCGGGTCCCGCTGCGGCGTGAGAGCCGTTTGTGCAAAACCTGCGGATTGTTTCAGTGAGGGACTGGACGAGTGCAGGGCTGCGAGCGGCGGGACAGGACTACGTCTCCCAGCAGTCCTGTTAACCCGCGCCTCCTGCCACCTGGCCGCTCTCCCTGCAAGCCCCGCCCCACTCACAGCCTGAAAAAGCCCTTCTGAGCTCCACTGCCCCGGGATACCTGTGGACTTGCTGTTTGCTGCTGGCGTTTTCTTTGGACCCTCTACCACTCCTTGCGGAACCCGCTTCGCGGGTCCCGCTGCGGCGTGAGAGCCGTTTGTGCAAAACCTGCGGATTGTTTCAGTGAGGGACTGGACGAGTGCAGGGCTGCGAGCGGCGGGACAGGACTACGTCTCCCAGCAGTGCTGTTAACCCGCGCCTCCTGCCACCTGGCCGCTCTCCCTGCAAGCCCCGTCCCACTTACAGCTTAACCCTCCCCCTACAAATTTAAACAGCTACTTCCGCGTTGCGGGAGCGCGCGGGAGCGCCCGGGACAAGGGCGGGACCGTCTGTGGCTGTCAGGGGCCGCAGGAGGCTGGGCTGGGCCCACTCTCTTTCACCTGCATTTCCTTGATTCTATTTGGTTTGCGAAATAGGTTCTGGGTATGCCATCATCGGCCCTAGGTGGAACACCAGCGAAGGAGGGGGGAGGCAACACCGGGACTCTGGACAATTATTTTAAATCGGTAAAGGGTGACGGGGGTAACGAAACTTCTCTGGAGACGCGCAGGGCAGAGCGACGTCGCTCGATTGAACACCTGAAAAATAGGCCCCTCAGTGATATAACTCCCTATCCTATCTCTCAAGAGGAAGGTTCCCTTAATGCTAGCCAGGATCTTTTATCCCAAGAAGATGTTCCCCTATTACTACGGGATAGTTCTTCCATTCCTGGCCCACTTCCTAAACAAACTACGGACACCACTCCACTACTAGTTGCCAGTAGTACGGTAGTTGATTTACTCACCCAAACGCACACCAGAGCTAAAACCAGGACTAACAAGCCAAAGCAAACTGTGGTGGCAGAGGTGCATGACCCACCACCAAATAAGCGCAGAAGGAAGTTGAGGGGTGGTCAGGGGAAGACCAAGACTCCCCACTCTGATTTTGGAAAGTCACTTAAGTCCGTACCTATGTTGGATAGGCCATTAGCTAATGTGCACAAGGCTACTCCCCTTAAGGGTACTAACACTATTACCACTGCGTCTACCAGCGACAAAGGGAAGAGCCCACTTAACACATTACTTCCTGGCATCTCTTTGGGGAGCATTGAATCCCTAATTAGATCACTCCTGTTGCCCATTAGCAAGAGCTGGCAGAAAATAGAACACAGGCTGACCACTCTGGAGGCAACCTTAACCACCCTGAAAACCTCGGACAACAAACAGAGTAGAACCACCGAGTCCAACCTACCAATAGGAACCTTCCCCAATATTCAAAACGCACCGATCCACACGGGGCCTCCTCTGGGCTCCACTGCCGCTCCTGTTTTACAGCCACTTATGGCTATCTCAGTTCCAATTCCTTCTAGCATTCCTAACATCCTACCACCACAGACAGATGGCCCAGCTTTCCAACGTACAGATACTGGCTCAAACCCTCGGGTCTTACCTAATGCTGGTACTGCCCCTCTGTTCCCTGGTAAGCCTGCCCCTAGACCACGGGGACCAGACCTACCACCAGAGGCTAACAGCCTCATGGTGGTTTTGGCTGGTGTTCCTTCTTTAGAACTGGGTGAAAATGAGAACTTTCACTCACTCAAGAGGAAAACCATTAAATGGTTGAATTGGAACAGACCTCTCCCAGTCCACCTCAACAATGAGATCATTATGGTAAGAAGGGTACCTTGGTTGGGGAAGTCGGGTAAATCAATAGCAGGGGACTGTATCATTGTGTCTTTTCGAGACCCTGGAACAGTATTACACATTTGTGCTGGGTCAAATAGATCACTGGATTCTACCATACAGACTTTGCCAGTTTCCTTCTTTTTCCCTCCCATTCGCATGCACCATGATTTGTCACAAGGTAACTGGTCAAGGGTGGAACGAAGATCTAGACATAGGGGATATGCTCCACGTCCAGTTTATCGACCTCAGGAGACTCCCTTTTTGGACCACAATCGTTTTAACTGCCTGAACGGTTTGGATGGTGTGGACTGACTGCCCCCAAACCCGGACTCAAATCCTGTGACCTTGGGTAACGGTCCCAGTAAACTTCCTGATCCGGCTGAACCCACCTCTGAAAATGACCCTGTTAGAGCAATTGGCGTAGTTTCTGGCTCTGGCGCTGGCTCTTCCACCTCTGCAATCTGTTCTGTGGCTTCTCCAGCGCACATGAGACTAATTTGGTGGAATGTGGCTGGCCTAGCCAGAAAACTGGGCACCCAAGACTGGATAACTTACATCGAGTCCGGGGATGTTTGTATGCTCCAAGAGACTTGGGCAAGGGAAGATTACAACCATCAAGGTTACGAGTCATTTTCCATCCCGGCTAGGTGGGAGGGTAAGGGCCGCCCCTCTGGTGGACTAACAACTTGGGTGGCATCCCACTTAGGATGCCAGGCTTCACGCCTACCGGTGCCATCAGATGATATCCTAGTGGTTTTATTAGCCTGGCCAAACCTAGCGAAACTTGCCCTGATAAATATTTACTCCAGGCCAGTGGGAGCTTCGCGTGAATCTCCCACTATAGAGGAGCTTTCAGTATACTTAGCGGAAATGCCAAGAGACATTCCTTACATAGTGGGAGGGGATTTAAATTCCCATTTCGAGCCGCTGGTCGGCCTCGTAGAGGGATTCCCCATGGAAGAAGAGTCCAGGTGGTCAGTACCCTCTGTTGTAGCACCTTCCCCAAAGGTATGGACGCCTGTGGCATTGCAGATTACTGCCCTTACCTTAAAGTATGGAATTAGAGCCTGCAATGGACGTATTAAGTCTGATGTACCAAGCAAAACCACGTACAACAGAGTGAGAAGAGAGTCCCGCTTGGATTATGCCCTTGTGCAGATAGTGAACTGGTCTTCTATCTTGGACTTTAGGGTTGTGGAGAGATTGGATAGTGACCATAACGCCCTTGAACTCGATCTTAGCCATCCTGGGCTAAAGGCCTCCACAACAACTATGGAGGAGTTCAAACCTGAACTACTATTAGATAATAACAGGAGAAGAATCAGGTGGGATAAACTAGCTTCGAGCCAAGTGAAACTTTCGAAGCTCTACGCAGGTTTAATCCCTATTTTGGAAAAAGTGGGAGAGCTAGCCAATGACGTGGGCAATATAGACCACCATGAGAAATTATATCAGGCTCATGAGGACCTTATAAAGGGAGCGGCCTCTGAGCTTTTTAGCAGGGTTCAGAATCAGAGGAGGACCCAGCAACACAAGTCCCTATGGTATAATGCAGCCTGCAGGAAGGCAAAGGGAGAACTCCTTAGAAGCATCAAGGAGGGTACAGGCAGAGAGAAGCTGCGAGAAAATAGACGGGCTTATAAAAAACTGGTTACCCATGCTAAAACCGAATGGGAGGAGAAGCAGTGGGAGGAGCTCACCACTTCCCTCGCAGCTAGAGACCACCGAATGTTTTGGAGAGTAGTAAACGGGGGGTCGGGGAACCTCCTTTCGGCAATAGAGCCAAATATTGCAGCAGGGGTGTGGCAGGCACACTTCCAGTCTCTCTACAGTTCTGAGCTGGGAGTAACTAAGATTGACATCGGTACTGGACTGGCAGAGTATGGCGGGGATTTGATAACAGTGGGCGAGGTGAAGGTAGCATTATTGGGACTCAAAGGCGGAAAGGCGCCAGGACTGGATGGCCTGCCCGGGGACCTGTTCAAGCAGGAGCCCGGTGTCTGGGCCCCCTATCTGGCTGCTGTGTTTAATGGAGTTTTGCGTGGCATGGAAATCCCGAGTACTTGGCTGGGGGCAGAGGTGGTTCCTATATTTAAAAAGGGCTCGCCCCTGCTCCCAGCCAACTACAGACCAATCAGTTTAATTAACGTGTCACAGAAGCTGTTTGGCAGGATACTGCTGAATCGGCTTCAGGACTGGGTGGAGGAAACAGGCGCCCTCAGTCCGTACCAGGCGGGATTTAGAAAGGGAGTTTCCACAGTGGATCAGGTTTTTCGTCTGAACGTTATCTACTGGAGGGCAGCAATATTGGAAGGGGGTAGCTTATACACCATATTTGTGGATCTGAGGGCTGCCTTTGACCTCGTGCCCAGAGGAAAACTCTGGAGTGTTCTGGCTGAGATGGGGGTCCCCCCAGACATCCTGATAATTTTAAAGAGATTGCACCATAATAACTATGCCCGGGTCAGGTGCGGGAAACTTGGGGAACTAACGGACAGATTCCCCGTTGACAGGGGGGTTAGACAGGGCTGTGTATTGGCACCGACCCTGTTCTGCCTCTTCGTCAACGGGGTAATCGCCCATCTCAATGGAACTGAATACACTGATGCCCCAAAATTGAATGGCAGCAGGGTGCCTGCAATCATGTTTGCCGATGACACCCTGCTGCTGTCCAAAACCCCTATGGGGATACAGAGGATCCTTGATTCTTTTGTGGCTTTCTGCACAGATAGGGGGTTAGAAATCAATTCTACCAAAACCAAGTTTATGGTCCTGAACCCAACCCCAAGATCACGCCCGAACCCTTTACTGGGAGCATCACGTTTAGAGAGAGTCTCCACCTTTGAATATCTAGGTGTAACGTTGAATGAAACCATGTCGTGGGGAACTCACCAGACTAGGGCTAATCTTAAATTAGTGCAGGCCACTGGCGGCATCGTCCGGTTGATGAAAAGCTCGACATATCGACCGCTGGGGCCGCTTATTCAGATATATAAGGCTCAGGCAAGAGGAGCTCTGATGTACGGGGCGGAAATGTGGGGTCACACAGCTTCCTGCAGCTTGTCTATTACTGAGAACAACTTCATTAGACAGATAGTAGCACTCCCGTCCAGTACCCCGCTCCTCCCCCTGAGGATGGACCTGGGGCTGAGACCAATAGCAGATGAACTAGGTCTCAGACCCATAGTCTTCTGGTGAAGGCTATGGAGCAGCGAAGAACTTTCTTCTTATAGGGCGGAACTGAGGGAGTTTCTAACCCACCCTAAGGCTCTACAGATCCCGTGGATAAAATATATAAAAAAGTCCTGTACGGGATTGGGGCTCCCCGACCTGTGGTCGGATCCAGCTAACGCCTCACTAAGGATCCCACGAAGAGCTTTGGTTAATGCTTACCACGAGCAGAAATTATCTATGGCCCTAGACTGCAAGGATGAGGGGTCATTAACATTTGTATTCGCGCAAAGCAAGGACTCATACCGGCTGGAGAGGGTTCTGGACGCTATGTCTCCTGTGTTGGCCAGGAAGCTATTTCTCCAATGGAGGTATGGCACATTGCCTCTGCGAACTTACACCTGCTCCTGGTCAACACTGCCATCTACTAAGCTTTGTCCGGCATGTGTGGGAGCAGAGGAAAGCGATCTGCACGTGGTCTTGTTTTGTCCAACTTACAAGGCCGCCAGGAAATATTGGCTCCTACCACTCATTAGAAACCTTGGTTCTAGGGAGTACCTCCCGGTGTATAGAATTTTAAAAACTGACGTTTCAGGTCCAATTGTGTTTGCACTAGCCAAATTTCTTACTAATGTCTGGCATATTCGCACCCGTATTTTAAAGTCGCAGGCTCCCACCTAATTTTAAGTTCTAATTTTAATTGTATGGTCTTTTATCTGATGTGTTTCCTGATTATTTTCTCTGATGGTTTTATATGTTTATATGTGCTTCTTTTGTATATCTTTTATGGCCAAATTGGCCGAAATAAAGATTAAATATATAAAGTCCTTTAATTAATTTCAACATTGGCTAACCCCTCGCGATATCTTAGCAACAAAGTGACCTCCTTATTTGAAAACTTTGAAACGCTGTCCTCAGAAGAATCAAGTAATATTGAGGTCAATAAGGATAGTTTAGGTGAAAATGAATTTCCTACGTAAAGAATAAAGCTGGTTCATCGGCACCACGCTAATTATTGCCAAGCACAATTCACAAATCTAACCTTACACCCTGTAACCTAGATGACTGTGTAAGATTAAAGACATGTTATGCAACCTGCAATCCTATTATAGTTAATTCAATTGTCTGAACGAACAATTCCAGATCCCTATAAAACTACTGGGACAATGTCACCAGGTAAGGCTTTGATTAGTGGTTGTGTTAAAAAGCCTGCATAGCAAGCATTAAATACAAGAAGTCCGGATGCAACAGCCCCAGTCTTTATTTGTATTATCTTTATATGGGCAACTAACGTTAGTAATGTAGTAAACATACTCAGAGAGGTATATATGTTAACTATTTAAAGTGACCTATCACCAGGATGACAACAAAACGTCCAGCATTTCTTGACATATACTCAAAATTTGGTTTAGGAGAGATTAACCACAAGTTTCTTAGCAATACAGTAATTCTGATGTGCAGCGTTTTTTCCTTCGAAGGACTAATGGCTTCAAATACTGTAAAACAAAGTCATCCATAAATCAAAAAAAACACAATTAACATGAAAAATATTTATTTTTAAGGGAACACGAATTAATAATACTAATTCCATTTGGGACATCACCACGAAATAAGTTAAACAATATAGAGGCTAAGAGACAGTCTTGATTAAGGCCATTTTAGTGCTACATTTGACAGACATTGACGGATAATTATAGCCTTAAGCTCACTGCTGCTCACTGTGTAGCAATAGAATAACATAGTAGCCAAGGTATTTTATTGAGGTCTCTTACTTTGTCCTATAGAAGGGTGTGATTTATTGAAACAGACAAGGCTTTAAAGTCATCGAAACAACACATACAAAAGGGAGCCAGTTGTACATAATTCTTACTTTTCTACTTCCCATAAAATCACCATTGATCCATCACGGAGAGCTGCAGGTCTGAAAGCCTGCTTGTTCTACTGGGATTAGTTTCTCATCCTCCACCCAAGGCTTCTAATTTCTAACTATGTTGTTGACTAGGCCAGTTATATAATTGCCTAATATAGTCCTCTCGAACGGACTCTTCAATGATACAATCTAAATTCACTCAGGGGATGCATTATCATTTACATACTATTCCCTAAAAAAGTCTACTATCACATCCCTTCATAATTTCTCATAGTGAGTCCTCACATTTATATCTATCTGAAAGCCATTACCTTCACACGAGGAATAAACTGGTGCTTCAAGTCAACCATTGCACAAAATCAGACTCATCTCTGCAGCTTATCACTGAGTGCTACTCACATGCGTGCAATTTAATAGAAGACCTAAATGGCACACCTTGCAAAAATAATGAGCTAGAACCAACAGCGGATGTGATCTCTCACCAAATGGTGTCCTCTCATGTGTGCTGGAAAGTGAATCGAAGAGGGGAAGCAGAGGCTAACCCTGTTGTTATATCCTAAGTGCTTACCCTTCCAGTAGCAAGAACACACTGCTGTACCTCTTTAAACCTTTCACTGTATCCCACCTAACAGATTGTGGGGCCTATTTACAAAGTACAGTTTGTAGTATGTTTAGTAGTACTGCAGTAAAGCTACTAACGTACTACAAAATGCAATTCACTAACTTACATGCGGAGGTCTACCAGCTCCGCCTCTTCTATAGATTATGTGGTGAGATCTCCACCGACTCCCGAGATCTACACATATGTAGGTTTAGCTTTTGGTAGTAAATGTGAGCGCAGGGGAAGATCCTAGAAAATGAGAAATGCTTATCACTAAATGGTAGGGGTTACTGATGAAATAAGGAAGGGTTTAGGGAGGGACAAGCACTCACCGACAAAACAATAACGTTTTTGCTATTTACAAGCTACACTAAAGTTACTACCACCAAAAAGTACCCACAACAGTAGTAAATGTACAGCAGCCCAGAGCTGGATTAGGTCCAACAACACACATGACCACTCATTGGTACTGCAACACCCTCCCATTGAAAATAATGGCGGGAGGGAATTAAAATAAAAGGCCAAAAGAACAAATGCTAAATTAAGTTAACTTATGTTAACTTTATAAAAATTATAAATACATTTAATGTAAAAATTATACATAAATGTCACATAAATATTATTTTACTATAATAACTTTTTTCAAATTTAAATACTAATGTAACTGCAAGGGCTGTTCCAGGCCGAAAAATGTCGACACGACCACTAGGTGTCATGGATCAGTGACTCATTTACTCAACAACGCTTTGTTTTAGTTTTATCCCTATTCTATTTTTACTTCCCTCAATAAAGATTGACCTATAGGATAGGAGACCATTTTAACTTATTCACCGCTGTCGACATCCAGACAGTCTCCCTCCTAGTGGAGGTTTCGATGTCAATTGGAGAACAGAACACTCAAGTGGCAGACCCTATGATGACATTATTTACCAAACCAAACTAAGCGGAGATTATATACACTGCAGAATGTGAACGTGTGGTTGAGGGTCTTTGTGATACATTTTCTGAGACTCTGGTATTGAGACCACTGTGGTTCATTCTCCCCCTCGCTAATTTACAACTTCACTTCCTATGAGGGAAGACTACCATAGCGTGAGATTGGAGCTGTGGGTGGACATAGACTGAACAAAGTAGCAGCGCCAATTTGAGCGCAAAGAGCACAATCCTGTTCCTCCTTGGCAGAGCACACAAGCCACAAAAGGAAGGTCAGCAAGGCACTAGCAAGCCAGTCACAACCCTTACCTAGAATAAGGTAACGGAAGAGGCCGGATTGGTGGCTCCTCTGTGCATTGAGGCGGGCAGAGAAGCAAGCGGGGGCCACCCTAGCCAGAGGTGTGGCAGTTGGTTGGAGGGCCCTGCTGGCCAATAAGTAGCAGCAGAACTTCACTGCAGAAGATGACTATAAGGAACAAAGGGCTCTGGGATTAAGCAAGGCACCAATTGAGTGGTGGCCTGGAAAGGGCTGGTGGGAATCTTCACGCACTGGAAAGCCGCAAATGCAAACAAAGAGCTCCCAATCTGATGTTCAAAGCAGAAAAACAGACCCCATAAGGAGCAGGCATCCAAGTAAGGAGGCACACCTGGGGAAACAGTCAACCGTATTCCAAATCGATTTCACCTACTAAGGCCTGATTGATGCTACTGAGTAAAGGTGACAGAGGGACTGGGACCCCATACATTCCTGAGCATTTCCATCATTATAACTCAAGGACCTGGTTTGAGGAGTTGACTAGTTTGGTACACCAGTATGCCCCACAAAGACATAAAGCCAGACCCCAAGAGCGCTGCAGATAGCTGGCCCCATCGCTTTTAAGACAGAGTCTTTTGTGAGAAAGCTTGTGATCATAGTGGAGCCAGGCAGGGCGAGGAAGAAGCAGTGAAATGGGGGGCACTTTAATCTTTCCAACACAGGAAAGCAGAACTGGGGTCACCACTGGGCTAAGAGGCCAGGCTTTTAAAAGCTACTGTTGCCTGAAAAAGTTGCAATCAAGGGGGATGACCAGATTGAGGGACCTGGGCCCAAAGGTGGCCAGCAGGGCTGAGGTTTCCCAACTCGGTAGGGGGAAAAAAATGAATTGTGGAGATCAAGGTGGAGAGACCCAGTCATGTGTCCCTTATGAACGGAAAGGTTAATTGTAACTATTAGGTGCATGTGTTCACAGACTCTGAAAACAAATGAACACCCCTGGACCCAGGAACGTCCCTTGATGACGTAGCAGAAGAATACTTGGACAAGGGTACCAAGAGTGGGCTGAGGGTCCTTGATATACAACTAAAGATAACAGATCAGAGACCTGAACATTGACTTGCTCTTCTGGAGAGTGGAGGAGCTGGGCAGTGTGCCAGAACAATGCCATAATGAGAAAAGAGTTGTGCCTGGGGCCATTTGGGCAGTCACCAACATACATAGCTGTAAACAAGCATAATTTAACAAGGAGGAACTATCCCTACATGAGGGTCATGCCAAATGGTAGAAGAAAAAAAGAGTTATCGCTAAAGGAACTATGGGCCCAACCACAGGTGACAAAAGACACTACAGAGAGTGACATGAAACTGCAAGGAAGCGCCTCAGAAGAAGCAAAACCAAACAGTATAGGTCTGATTACGATGCCTGGGTGGGATAACACTCGGCCTGATCATAAATGGTTCAGTGTTCCTGTGCCCAGACTTCCTAGGTGCAGAAACACCAAACAAGATTTTACAAATCGCATGATGCTTTGGCTGCAACAGAAGCCAAGTCTTGTCCCCACCAGACTGCCAAGCTTTTTCTCTTGCAAAACTGTTCTTCCTTACACCTTCTATACATTCTCAGTCCTCCTCCCTTGATCACCAGCCGGCGGGGAACCAACTTCTCTTATGTACTACCTGCACAGAGCAAGTGGTAAGTGGGAGCATTAAAACCCTTGGAATAGGGAATACTATGCCGAATTAAGCATATTAGCTCCATGGCCACATAGATTTTTCCAACTGATTATGAGAGGTCTAATTAATAATAGGGATAATTTCAAACACAGATACTGTCTAGTAACAGTTATTCCATCCACTGTGACTCGCTACATGAAATTCTGCCTAACTCATCATCATGGCCAACGCCGCAGAGTATCATTCAGTAATAATTAAGACAACTTCTTGAAGATAATAAGGTCAAAGGTACGGTCAATCCATATGGATCTTATATCCTGTCTCCAAGAACTTCGAGGAGAGGTGGTGGGTTTGAAAGGATATATCAACAGGCTGGTGGGCATGCTTGACAGAGGAGCAAGGACAGCTGTGAACCAGGATGAATCAGACACTAAAAGAGCAAAACATGGAAGGCAAGCTAAACAAAAAGACATTGAAAACAACTTCAGGCAGAACAATATAAGATTTCAAAGAGTAACAAGAGGTGCAGAGGGAGATAAAGCAAACCTCCTGCACACCATTTATGACCTCCCAGATATCCCGCTGATCAGACTTAACCACACTTAAAAAGTGAAACCAACAGGCTCCAAGAAAGACATAACTAGACAGCCTAACGTGAGTGCTTTTCTATGAAGGCAAGGATATAATCATGCAGCAAGTTCAGGTCTAGGTTGTCATAAACTTCTTCAGGGAACAGCAAATTGCTTATCATTGGTGACACACTTTACAAATCTTCTCATGGAAATGAAAACAGGAACAAATCTGATCCCTGAAAGAATCAAAGGACATTTTAGGAATTGAGGGGGTGACGATGAGCAGTAGGCTGAGGAAGGCCCCTCCCACCGGAAGCATATTAGGACTATCAACCAGACAGTCAGATGCAACAGGGGAGCTACAGAGATCACCAGGGCCACCATTTAATATGCGAAGAAAGACATGCACTTTATTTATTTATAAAGATTTGTATAGCGTGAACAAGACCCTAGAGGGTATCAGAGCACTTCACATTATAGGGTAGGTAGGATCCCGTTGTAAGAAAATACATTTGTTACATATATGGGAATAGCATGGTAAATCTGGAGTTCATGGTTGCACATCAATGTAGTGGTCATTCAGGGCATCCGAATAGTGGGCAGGTAAGTAAACAATAGAACCTAAAGTATCTTAGGGCAGAAACTTGTGCATTAACAGTGTTTTCAGTTCTTTTTTCAAAGAAGCGGTAGATGAGATTCACTGAATATCCGGTGGCAGAGAGTTCCAGTTCCATATCTTCGGGGCGATGCCCGAGAAGGCTCTGTAGCTCGTTCTCTTTTGATGGAAAATCTGTGGTTTTAGTATCAGTGAACTTGCACTTCATGAAAGTCTGCATCCCCCTCATAGCTCTAGCTTTTGAGCCAGATATATGGGGGTCTTGAAATGTAGGGCTTTATGAGTCATGCAAGCAATCTTTGGCTGTATTGTTGCTTCGTACAGCAACCAGTTTAAGGTTTTTAGTGCTTAGAGAACATGGGAAGCACCGCAGAATAGCCACAAGAGAAGGATACTAGCGTAGAGCAGGAGGAAAGCAAAGACTAAGCTTAGTTCTAAAAAAGTGCCCAGCCCCGAAATGCCTGGTTAAAATGGTGCTAAAGGCATGGTCTGAGACAGCGGAGAAGAGGACCCCAACCTCCTTCTGATTGCCACAAACCTGATACACTGCAATCGGATTTTTCCCCAGCACTGAAGGGAGAAACGTTTACTAAGGCAGGAAAAAGTGGAAGGTAGAATCCTGTCTGACCTTTTCTCTCGAGGTAAAATCAAAACATTCTCATAGTGTAAAGAATTCAATAGGCTACAATAATGTCAAATTAAGCAATGGGCTCACCCCTACTCCCATAGTAGCAGCAGCCACTAAGGAGCTTGCCCAAACCTTGTCCTGTTCGGTTTCTAGGCCCTCATCTCTAATATATAAAATACACTGCAAGCGACTGGTCAAGGAAACGGTGATCCTGCAAGCACAGCTGGGAGGGCAACTTGTAAGAGGAAATTTCAGATGATACGTGGGAATCCCTCTGCTCAGAAACCCCTCAGGTATGCAGAAGCATCCCCCCACAGGAAACTGGCATACAATGTAAATTCCATGTTAAGGGACAGAATACAATCCTTTATGTTCAACTATCCATTTTTCCAACATGCTAGTAGGCATGGAATCGATTTTTCCCCTTTAATCATTTGCGCCCGGGACAAGTACTTGGACTAAAAGATTAAAGAAATAAGCAATATCATGTTAAGGCTGCTCTGAAACATCTAAGTTCACGAGAGGAAGTCCATTCCGCATTTTGAGAACCGTTTAAAGTCCTTGTTTAAGAACTGAAGACTGGTAAACATTGTATACATTTGATGTGCAACTGACATTTGGCTAATGTAATTTCATGGAAACATTGGATATTGTTTTTAAATATAATATGTATATTTCGTGGGTTTTTGCAGAAAAGGTGGATGTTTAATGAAGAGAACACAATGGTTAGTGGGACTCATAGTTTTTTAAGGTTTGGTTATGAAGGTCAATTGAGTCAGGTGAAAGATTGGAAGACAAGCCGGGGGAAGGAACATCAGGTTGATTTAAACTGAATCACGAGGCAGCAGTTGGTTATTTGTGCACACGCACGATGGTTCAATGAGGAGGAGATGATCTGGTTTAACTGCTGGGAACAGCGTTTAGAATGTGCAGGTACAGATGATTGTGATTTTTATAAAATCATCACGTTATGTGGGGTTTCGTTCGGAACACACAGGGTGGGATTATGTTTCACAGGAGGATCATTTGGTTGATTACTTTTTTCATTGCCAATTTATAATTTTAATTAACAATGATTAGCAAAGTAACGGTTGGGCTCTATTAGGCATGGGTATTTATGTATTATATTTCACACCAAACACGTATTGATTGCAGGTTGTAAAATGGGACAAGACACTACAGCTTACACTTAAAGTTGAATGTTCCAAAATATTCAATAGTGGTTTCAATTGGAATTTATAGCTGTCCCTGACGAAGGGAAAACCAGCCCGAAATACATGGGGCCAAAGCAAATACAGCCGCCCAGGATGAATTATGTATGCCTACGTTTAGTTTAGTTTAGTTTATGGGTTCATATAGCGCATAAATCCCCCCTAAAGGGTATCTCGGTATGCGGATTTGCAGAAGAAGATGTTAGGTGGGCTGGTCTAAAAGAGGGCCGTTTACAAGGCCTCTCTGAATTTCAGGTGGTCTGGGCATTGTCTTAAGACAATTGGAAGTTGGTTCCATATCAGTGGTGCCTGATATGAAAAGGCCTTGCCTCCTGTTCGTGTTTTTTTGATCCTGGGGATTTTGAGCAGAGATTTCGAGCCAGATCGTAGGTCCCTTTGGGGGATATACTGATGGAGCCTCTCTGCCAAGTAGGAGGGTTCATTTCCCCATATTGCCTTGTGTGCCAGGCAGCAGATCTTAAACTTCACACATTTCCGTAGTGGCAGCCAGTGAAGTTGGTGTAGAAGAAGGAGTGAAGCTGATCTGTGAGGGGCGTTTAAAACTAAGCGTGCTGCGGTATTTTGTACCATCTGAAGACGATTGCGGGAAGACTCGTTGGCTGTGATCAGTAAGGCGTTACAATAATCATGTGCTACGGAAAAAGCCCTAGCTGTAGCATTTGAAAAACTTGGGGAACACACAGCCTTTATGTGAATGAAGAAAGTGAAGAGAAACGTATGAAATAAAATATGGACTAATATCGGATTAAAATGGATTATTTAACCTATGATGGAGTCTTTTGGATTTGCCCTACATTAGCTGTGTGACTGGTGGATGGAGTGTACCGTCGCTCCACATTTCATTAAGTCATACAATGTAATGTACCAAATGTACCTGACCCCAACGCACCTTCACCGCAGCTTCTCAATTGCATCAGAACTTTGCAGCTAATGCCTGGAAGTGAGGGGAACTTTCTTGCACATCTGGTGGTTTTGTACCACCGTTCTAATATTATGGAAGGAAGTCCTAAGCAATATTAAAGGGTTATTGGGACAACTGACAACTATTATGCTAGGGCTGTGCCAGGGGGGTCTGGAAGAAAGGAAGTCTTAGGACAGGGCCTTGTTCTCCTACATTCTTGGCTGTCCTGGAAAAGAAGAGAGGCCCGCACACTGCTATTGGGTTTCATATAATACTGGAAGTGCTGGCCATGGAGCAAATAAAATGAAATATATCCCATTCAGCACGGTAATTCAAGCACTTTACTAAGCTACATCATATTTGTTTTTCTCCACCGAGGCTGAGAGCTCTTCAGCTGTAGTAACATGATGCCAGGGAAGGTGGAACACAGCTTATTGCACAGAGCGTGATGGAGTAATTCCTCGATCACTCATGTAAGCACTTAAATATGAATGGCGTGTAGCTTGTGTTGATCTTATGGTTTTACCCCAGCTTATGTATCATGTGATCACAAGTTGCCTATAATGGTGAGTATAAGTTTACCTCTACATATGACATGCGAAATGTGTAGCTCGAAGTACATGGAATTACCTTGACTATGTTATATATTGTTATGTATGTGGAATAAAAAAAAATAAAAAATGTTGACTATCACAATCATATGGCTAACATGTATGTAGCATCTTGTCTGTTGCCTCATATACCTAAACATGTAAATACTGCTTTTATATGGAGGACACACTATAAACATTTCTAATTTTCAAGATGGGTGCTAGAAGATAAAATAATAAAGTAATTCTAGAAAAGGCTTTTAGTATATGCACATAAATGTTACATTCTGGAAAAATAAATATGTATGGCGAAATGGAGCAATTATTGAGTGTAGACCACAGTACTAGCTAAAGATTGGGTAGATCACTTCTCAAAAATATTCGGTCGTAACCCCCAGATCCCTAATCTGTCTTTGGCCCCGAAAGTCTCCTTTTATATGAGAGCAGCTCAAGTTCTGAGTATTTCAATTAAGGTAGCTGATGTAATCCTAGCTATAAAGAATATCCGCTCAGAGAAAGCTTCGGGGCCCAATAGACCTGTATAAATATTTACCACAATTTTGGGCCCCGTTGATAACCAACATAATAAAAGCAGCAATAGTTGGACCTCTAGTCAGAACGAGTCAGGAAGCAATTATAGTCCCTATTCTAAAAAAAAAGGGGACAAGAGTCAACCTCATTGTTACTGCCCTATCGCCCTGCTTGATGGTACGTAAACATTTTTAGGCAGGGTTATTTTGGATAAATTAAAACTCTGGGCATCTGAGACACAAGCACTTTCTTTCTATTTGGGGTCCGACCAGGACATGGAACAGTGGAGCAGTCTTTAAATCTTGCCCTAATTATCCAAAAATATACAAAAGCACAAACAGGCTGTGTCCACCTAGCCTTTATGGATTTAAAGTACGCCTTTGACAATGTGGACCGCCCAAAATGATGGTCGCATGCCTCAGTTAGGGATTAATGGAGCAATTATCAAGTTGCTTAGTAGGCTGCATGAGTGTACATAAGCTAGAGTTCGTTACAACAGGGACGGGGACCTAAAAGAAGAATTCCCTTCTGATGTTTGGTGTTAGACAGGGGTGCGTTTTGGCCCAATTTATCTTTTTACTTTAAATAACGGGTTGGGAGAAAATCTATGTAAAGCGGGGAAGGATATCCTGAGCGCCAATTCATGTCAAATTCCTGTGTTATAATATGCAATTGATGCTGTCCACATAGCGAGAACAGCTAACGGCCTACAAATCTTACTAGATGCTTTTAATGTTTTAATGTTTTTATGAATAATCTAGGGCTTAAGACTAATTATACTAAATCATTCATAATGAAATGTAGCCAAAAAAAAGCTAAAACAAGAACATGAAGATGATGAGAGCAGAAAAGTCCCTCATTTCATACATCTGGGAGTGCCATTTGATGTGGATTTTAATTGGAGGTTTTTATTAAATGTTAGATTGATGTAATTCCAAAAGTCGATTGATGCTGTGTTTAGATCTGGTAAGAGACTGGGACATAAGGCAGCTAAGGAATTACTTCCAGTTTTTAAGAGTAAATGCCCATCGGTTGCTAGTTTTGGGGTTGGAGTCTGGGAAAAAGTAAACTGTAATTCACTACAAGTAATAGAAAATAAGTTTATAAGGAGATTATTTGTAGTGCCCCAAATCACCTCTGTACTATTTTGCCATGAGGAAGTTGGACTGAGATTTTTATATGATTATATAAAATTGCAGCCCTTATTGCTCTGGGTAAGAATATGGAACAACCCAGAGGCAAGAGTCTATAGAATAGTGCTAACTGATTGTATGAAACTGGATAACTGCTTAGATATCCCCTGGTTTAGATTCATTAAAACAAACTTTGCCAGGATGGGTACTTCAGAATATTTTACGAATCCAGATACCTTGAGTAATGTCTCAACTTACACAAATATCGAGTTGCCAATATGGTGGGTCGGAAATATCGACATATAGATTCTCGTGGTCAAGAATATCGATTTTAAGTAACATCTATATTAAAAATATCGAAGTGTTTAATATCGTTTGCAAAAATATAGTTGTTAAAAATATCGTTTGTTTATTAATGTTAGTTATTTTAGTATTTATTTTATTTGTATGTGTTGTATTTTTTTTTACATAAGAATTGTTTGTATTTTATCCTTTCTGTGTTACATTTTTAGTAGTTATTAATTTTTTTAAATTTGAATTTTGCATTTTTCGTTCTGTAGCGGGTTATGCGTTTATAGGGGAATAGGGTGGGAAGTAATTTAATTATATTAAATTTTTTGATTCTTTTTTATTTGTTTAATTGAGATGTTATAGTGTTAAATTTGTAAAGTAATTTATTATTAATTAATCAATAATTTGATGTTAATTCATTTAAATAATTTGGTAATTAATTATGGTAATTGTGTACATAATTTTAGGTGTGTGTTGTGGTGTTTATAGGTGTTAAGGGTGGGAAGTAATTCATTTTTAATTGATGAATTAATAATTGGCTGTTAATTTTAATTAATTAATTGGTAACTAACTATGATAATTGTGTAATTAATTTTAGGTGTTTGTTTTGGTGTTTATAGGAGTAAATAGTGGGAAGTAATTTGTATTTAATTAATTAATATATAGGTGTTAATTATTTGATATGTATTTTGGGTAATTGCTTAATTTTTTGTCTGTTGTTTTTACTTTTGAAGAGGTAAAGGGTGGGTATTAAATACATTTTAATTTCTTTATTATTATAGCCTTATAGCAGGCCATAGCGGGCTATACCGGCTATTAAAGGCCCACTACCGCGTTAATGGCCCGAGCTGAAGGCGAGGGACTTTAACAAGGTAGCGGGACTTTAATAGCCGGTATAGCCCTGCTATGAAGGGCTATAAGGCTATTAGAACATTCTGCCACTAGAGGGCAGAATGTTCTAACAAATAAAACAAAGGACTCTCGAAGCTCCGAGAGGCCTTTGCAAGACATTGGAATGTTGCTTTGCGGGCCTTTACTGGCCGTAGAAGCAGGGAGAACACCATTGTCTACAATAGAGCTCCCAACATTCCAATGTTCTAATAGTTGTTAATAGTAATAGTTTTTACTTTATAAATACATTTTAATTATTATTATTATTTTGGAGTTTTATTTAGGTGTGTGTTGTGGATATGTTAGTGTTAAAGTGTGTGTGATTAATTCATGTTTATTCGATTTTTTATTAATAATATTTTTTTATAGATTATTAATTATGTTATTTTAGACAAATTTAATTAGAAATGTTGAAGTGTTTTGTTATTGGTGTGGTGTTATAGGATAGGAAATACAATAAATACATTTATGTATTAATGTATTTGTAAATATTTTCTAGTTTAAAATAATTTTATTTTATAAATGTATTTATTATTTTATAATATATATTATTTGTAGGTTTTTTATATGTAATATTATAATATTTTCAATATTTATATATTAAATATATGTGCGTTATTATTTCTAAATATTGTTTATTTTTATGATTTCTTAATAATTTTTAATGTGTTTTAACTGTTTGAGTGTGAATAGTAATTTATGTCTCTTCGCTATCCAACACTTTCCCTACTGTTGCCCTCACTGAAGTGGGAATAGTAATTTTTACCTCTCCGCTATCCAACATGTTCCCTACTGTTGCATTAACTGGAATGGGAATTAAAAAAAATTACTCCTCTGCTATCCAACGGTTATTCTACTGTTGGATTCAGTGGAGTGGGAATAGTAATTTTTACCCCTCTGCTATCCAACACTTTCCCTGCTGTTGCATTCACTGGAGTGGAAATAGTAATTTTTACCCCTCCGCTAACCAACACTTTCCCTACTGTTGCACTCACTGAAGTGGGAGTAGTAATTTTTACCTCTCCGCTATCCAATATGTTCCCTACTGTTGCATTCACTGGAGTGGGAATAAAAAAAATTATCCATCTGCTATCCAACGGTTATTCTACTGTTGCATTCAGTGGAGTGGGAATAGTAATTTTTACCCCTTCGCTATCCAACACTTTCCCTAATGTTGCACTCTTTGGAGTGGGAATAGTATTTCTTTCCCTCCGCTATCCAACACGTTTCCTACTGTGGCTCTCTGGAATGGGAACAGTAATTTTTACCCCTCCGCTATCCAATACTTTCCCTACTGTTGCATTCTTCGGAGGGAGAATAGTAATGTTTTCCCCTTCACTATCCAACACTTTACCTACTGTTGCTCTCACTGGAGTGGGAATAGTAATTTTTACCCCTCCGCTATTCAACCCTTTCCCTACTGTTGTACTCACTGGAGTGGGAATAGTAATTTGTACCTCTCCACTATCCAACACTTTCCCTACTAATGCATTCACTGTAGTGGGAATAGTAATTTTTTCTCCTCCGCTATCCAACACTCTCCCTACTGTTGCTCTCACTGGGGTGGGAATAGTCATTTTTACCCCTCTGCTATCCAACACTTTCCTTACTGTTGCACTCTTTGGAGTGGGAATAGTAATTTTTACTCTTACGCTATCCAATACTTTCCCTACTGTTGCATTATTTGGAGTGGGAATAGTTATTTTTTCCCTTTCGCTACCCAACAATTTCCCTACTGTTGCTCTCACTGGAGTGGGAATGGTAATTTTTTTTTTTTTTTTTACAACAAATTCTGTTGAATTTTCAGCGTACCAGATGGGTGTAGCCCAACAGGGAAAATACAGAGGAAGTGCATAAAGTACATCGTAGAAATTCCGAAGAGTCTACTGAACAACAAACCACGGAATCAAGAAACCCCCACCCCTCCAAGACGCACCAAACAAACTTAAAAAACATTACAGGTACATACTTTGTAAATTTGCAGCCACGTATCATCAACAACAGTGCACTAAACAGGTGAATTGCTCACAACCAATCGTTCAATGGGATCTGAAGTGAAGGACTGCGACAATGGAGGCAAATCTATACCTCTGTAAGCGGCCCACCGAGACCAGATCTTCTTGTGCTTCTGTGGGCACCCTCTCGCCTGAAAAACCACAATTTCAGCAGACATGCATCTGTCTCAAGCTTGTTTCCAGTTGGCGATGCTGGGTGGGGATGGGTCCATCCAGTGCTGCGCTATGTCTTGCTTAGCTAACGTTACGCCCAAGAATAAAAGGTGTCTCTTATAACGGTTCCCCCAACGTCTTCTATGCTATGTTGAAGCGCCAATCTGGGGTCTAGTGGAATATCCCACACCAGGACGTGGCCTAGACAAGACGACACACTGGACCAGAACGACTGAATTGCTGCGCAGCTCCACACCGTGTGTAGAAACGACCCATCGCCTGCGCGTCAGTGGTGACACATAGGAGACGGGATTGCACCCATTTTCAATAGCCTATGACGAGTGTAATACACTCTGTGGAGGTATTTAAAGTGGATAAGTCTGTATTTAGTAGACACAGCTGCATACCAAGGGCTAGCCAAGGCCTCGGCCCAATCATCATCTGTGAGGGCTGGCAGGTCCGCAGCCCACGCCTCTCTGGTTTTGTGGATAGTGGTCGTAGTGTGGGTATTGAGTGTCATCACCAATGTCTCCCATCAGTAAACGGCCCTCTAGCGGGTGGAACTCTGGCAGGGACTCCAGCTGCCGAATCTGTGGGGCTAAGGCATGTCGAAGCCGCAAATAGCAATGGAACCGTGATTTGTGTAGGTCATAATCTGATTGCAACCTTTGAAAGGATTTAAGAGTGGTCCCCTGCATAATGTCTCCTAACGTGGAAATACCAATGAGGTCCCATTTGCGGAACCCACAAAGCACCGAAACCGGACGTAAATAGTTACCCTGCCAAAGTGGAGTGGAGCCTGTCAGCCTACCCCACCAACCCATGGACCGAACCACCCGCCTCCATTTCTGTATGACTATCTGGCTTGCCGAAGGAAGCATGTCTAATGAGGCATTGCTGTATAAGAAATGGAGCAAGGGGATGCCGGCCATGGCGATCCGCTCAACGGCGTAGGCCGGGTCTGTCTCGGACCCATACCACCATTCATTGATCACTAGGAGGTGCGAGGTGGAGTAATACGCATGAACATCTGCTGCCGCAATACCCCTGCAATACGTGGATTGTGAACATGTAGAAAGCGCCACCCAAATCGCGCCCCCTTGCCAGAGGAATCTATTCAAAAGTGCTTTGATCTGAGTGAACCACGACGGAGGGATAGAGTATGGATAGTTCTGGAGCAGATAGGCTTACGCAGTGGAAAGTCTGGATGTAAACATCGAGAAAAATCCTGGTGTAAATCCCAGCTGGAAATAGCGATGGAACCGTGATTTGTGTAGATCCTAATCTGATTGCAACCTTTGAAAGGATTTAAGAGTGGTCCCCTGCATAATATCTCCTAACGTGGAAATACCAATGAGGTCCCATTTGCGGAACCCACAAAGCACCGAAACCTCTAGAAAAATCCTGGTGTAAATCCCAGCTGGAAATAGAAAAACTTAAATTCAAATAGGCCCTCACTACCTACCATAGGAACTTGAAAAGAGCACGTAAAGATCATGTTATAACTAAACTTGATCAGGCAGGAAATTTGTCAAAGGATCTTTACAAAATCCTCAACACCCTCACCAATCCCACGGCATGCACACAGCTGGTTACGCCCTCTCAGGGACTGTGTGATAATATAGCTGTATACTTCGATGATAAAATCAACCTGATTTATAAACAATTCACTCAAAACGCTTGCCAGGTGCTACCTACTAAATCCGAATCTGCACCGCTAGTAGGCTCAGGTGAAGGTCTGGAACATTTTAGGGATATTGAGGTCTCGCAAGTGGAAGCCATGCTAAGAACGGCGAAATCCGGATCTCCTGTGGATATACTGCCCGCCCACATATTTGCTCTCCTTGCCCCTCTCCTGGCCGCCCCTATTGCTGATATCTCGAATACTTCGTTAAGTGAAGGTAGTGTGCCTCTAGATTGGAAGGTCACCCAAGTGCTACTTATCAAGAAGAAAGATCAGGTGCCTGCCGAAGTGCTCTCCAATTACCGTCCCATTTCACTCCTCCGCTTATGAGCAAAATGGCGGAGAGCTATGTCAATACCCAACTAATGGACTATCTTTAGGCCAACGGCATCCTTGATGCTTCACAGTCTGGGTTTAGATCCAACTACTCCACAGAGACAACTCTCATCGGGGTCACTGATTATATTAAAATGGCCTTGGATGATAATAAAGGAGTGATGTTGGTCTTGTTGGATCTAACAGCAGCCTTCGACACGGTCTCTCATCAAAAACTGATATTTAGACTGAGAGAGGCTGGTATGCAGGGGCTGTCTCTCGATTGGCTTGTCAGCTGTTTAGATCAGCGCATGGAAACCATCAATCTGGGCCCTTTTCGATCTCAAACTGTGGAGCTTAGAAAGGGGATGCCCCAGGGCTCCTGTCTGAGCCTTACTTTGTTTAACATCTATGTGGCCCCCCCTTGCTGAAAGTCACCTGAGAGTACGGCTATACGCCATTCTCCTATGCTGATGATACACAATTACTCCTGTCCTTTGATAAAGACACGAGTTAGTCGATCAGCGTTTTGCTAAGGGTATGTCAGCCATAGCAGAATGGATGTCGGAACACTTTTTGCAGTTAAATGCGGCTAAAACAGAAATCTTGCTGTTTGGTGCTGCGCTAACTTCTTGGTCCCCTGAGTGGTAACCAACAGCGTTAGGCCCTGCCCCCTCTCTAACCTCTGTGGCTAAAAATCTAGGGGTCCGGCTGGATGTACGGTTATCCATGAAGGATCAAGTCATGACCACTGCAGGGACCTGCTATCATACTTTAAGCCTTTTGCACAGAGTGTTCATGTGGCTGTTCCTCACTGTACGTAGAACCTTTATTCAGGCTTTGATCATTGATCGCCTGGACTATTGTAATGCTTTATTGGCATCCGCGAACGAGTCTCTTCTCAGCAGATTGCTGATCGTCCAGAATGTGGCCGCACGTCTAGCTCTTAATAAACCACACCGCACCTCCCCTGGGCCATTACTGAAATTTCTCCATTAGCTTCCAGTCAGCCAAAGAATTAAGTTCAAGCTCTGTTGTTTCGCCCATAGAGCTCTTTATGGGTCAAGCCCGAGCTATATGGCAGATAAGTTCAAAGTGTACTGCCCACACCGGTGTCTCAGATCGGAAGGGAAAGGGTTGTTGGTGGTCCCTCGCTTTAAGCAAATACGATCTGGAGGCAAAACTGTTGCCTATTTAGCTCCTAAATACTGGAATTCTTTGCCAGAGGTTTTACGTAAATGTCCTAGTCTTGCTCGCTTCAGGAAACTCCTGAAGACGGAATTATTCAGGGCTTGAGTTATGGGAGTCTGTGCCTGTCTGACTTGTTTTCTATGTTAGCGCGGAGATACCCCTATGGGGGTGATTCCTGCGCTCTATAAATTCTCTACATACATACATACATAGAGGAGGCGTGGTAAGGACGCCATCTTGAAAATTGCGGACCTTCCGTACAGAGATAGGGGTAGTTAGGACCAGATTGTCATCTCATTTCGAACAGCCGGGAGCAGTGGAGCAATATTGTGCGTCCCGGAGACCTTGGGACACCGTGAAATATAGACCCCCAGGTATTTGAAGCCCGTTTCAGCAATGATCAACTCCGAAGCCCAGGTCTGACTCCGCAGTTCCCCGTGAATGGGAAAAAGTGTAGATTTGGACAGGTTGGCGTAGAGACCCGTGGTCTCACCAAAGATGCGAAGGATTTGGAGGACACAGGGCCCCGAGAACCATAGGTCGGACATAAAGAAAAGGGCGTCGTCCGCGTAGAGGGCAATTCTATCGGAATGTTCCTGTGACCAGTCCACCCCCAGATTAGGGGGTCACGGCGCACCCACACTGTCAAAGGCTCTATCGCTAAGGCGAATAGAAGCAGGGACAGGGGACATCCCTGTTGAGTGCCCCTGTGGATGGGAAAGGGGGCTGAGCAGCTTCCTCCCGCACAAACTGAGGCGGTAAGGTCTGTGTACAGCAGCCGCGCATAAGCTATGAACCGGGGACCCAGATTTACGGGCTCTAGAAGCTTAAAGAGGTAGGTCCAACTCAAGGAGTCAAACGCCTTGTCTATAGCGGGCAGCTGAACAGCCGTCAGGCGACCCAGGCTGGAAGCACCCGCGATGGCGTTGTGGGCTTGCCTAATATTGTGTCTGGTGGAGCCATGTGGCATAAAGCCTGCTGGTCTGGGTGTACAAGATCTTGAATACAGGAACGAAGGCAGTCAGCCAAAACTTTCCCCAGAAGCTTGGCTTCAAAAATTCAGCAGGGAGATAAGAGGCTGGGTCCTCAGGGGGATGGCTGGGTTTAAGGAAAGCTACAATTTCAGCATGCCGTCAGTCCATCCAAGGCTTCATGCAGTACCTCGAGTAAGTGGGAACCCAAGGTCGCCATAAGTGCACATACAAAGTCACTGGGGAAGCCATTCGGGCCCGGAGCCCTACCTGGGTGTATGTTAGCCAATGCCGACTGTAGGTCGTCTGTTGAGATGGGCAAATCACGCACTTGGTCCGACAATCGGCGGGGGGGAATGTCCGAGAGGAATTAGTCAATAAGGGGCTCTGCTATTTCTTCTCGCTTTTCATACAGAGAGGAGTAGAAGGAAGCAAAGGCTTGGACCATAGCCTCAGGGGAGGTACAAAGAGTGGCGTCCGGGGCCCTCAGAAGGGGGACCTGCACCGGAGTCGATCGGACCAGGCACAGCCTATGGAGCATTTGGTTGGACTTATCACCCTATTGATAAATCCTGTGCTGAGTCGCCAGCCACGCCTCTTTAGCACCATCTGTAAGGAGCTGGTGAATTTGCTGTTGGGACGTGTAAAAGGTAGCGGCGAGAGCTGGGGTTGGACCTTTCTAACATTTGGGACTCTAGTCGGCCTTGGCGGTCTTCCAATACCAAAACCTGTGCCAAGCGCCGCCGTTTTCCCCCGTGTGAAAACTAATATCCGCTCCCCTAATTATTGGCTTAAGAGCTTAAGAGTTGGACAGGCAAGTGATCTGAGAGGCCTCGAGGCAAAATAGAAGTGTGCACTACTCTGTGTATATAGCTGCGCAGGAGGAAAATGTAGTCGAACCCCGAAAGTGTGGGATGTACGGTCAATGCATATGAAAACCCCAACTCTGTGGGATGAAATACACGCCAGGAATCAGACCAACCCAGTGTATGCACTAGTACAGTCAGTTTGGAAACGGGGGGGGGAGTTGTTCTGTCGGATGGTACCACCCGCCATCTATTGTGGGGGGCCGTGGTATTGTTCCAGTCACCACCTAGAATCATCAGGCCGCCAGGAAGGTCTCCCCAGAGCTGCGTAAGTTTGTCTATGAATGTTTGACCCAACTGAGGAGGGGCATAGATACTCCCAATTGTCATATGCTCGCCAGCCACTGTGCCCGAGACTACAGTGAAGCGCCCGCCAGGATCTAACCAGTGTTGCGTGATGTGGACCGGCACTGGGCGGTGGATGAGAATCGCTGTGCCCCATGCGCCCCTCGTGAATCCAGAATGAATAGATAGTAGTAAACCCAAACCTATGAAGGCAAGGGGCTTTGTTGCCTAGGAGATGAGTCTCCTGTAGCAGCAGGATATCAGCAGCATAACGCTTCGCTAAACGGAGTACTGCCCCACGCTTGATCTTGTTCAGCAGTTCCCGTACATTCCAAGAAAGGATGGGGAATAGTAATTTTTACCCCACCGCTATCCAACACTTCCCCACTGTCGCACTCACTGGAGATGGAATAGTAAATTTTGATATTTTGCTATCCAACACTTTCCCTACTGCTCCACTGATTGTATTGGGGAATTTAAGTTTAAATATTTTTTAATAGTGTAATGTTTTAAATTATTGTAAAATGTTTTTTATATTTTAAATTATTGCTATATATATATATATTAGTTTTATATAATTTTAAAGTTTTAAAATAAATGAAAGATAATAGTTTATTAATTATTTTAAAGTAAATATATATATATATATATATATACATATATATATATATATATATAAATTATGTTTGTGTGTATTTTTTAAATTAAGTTTATTTGTTATATTCTGTTAAAATGTAAATTTATTTTGTAAACATTATTATTAATATTTAATATATTTATTATATATTATTTTATAAATTTATTTTAATCAATATTTTTACATCTACATTTTTTACATCGATATTTTTGATTCAATATTTTTGTACTTACCTGTGTAGGTATGGGAGTCGATATTTTTGTATTCTATATTTTTTTTCTATATTTGTAACATCAATGTTTTTGTCATCGATATTCTATCAGTGAACCAATTATAACACTTTTTTACCAATGCTCTGGGCTGTTGCGGCCGGCAATCAATTCTGTCAGGCAGATGGAGCTTTAATGACAACCTTAAATACAGCCCGCACTTTATTTGCAGATAAGTCTGAGTGAGTGTCAAACATTGATAGATTTTCCAACCCAAGGTACATCGTTTTCTTCACTGTCTTCTTGTCCATGTGATGGCTCCACATATCAATGCACTAAGCACTTTATTTTATTTTGTACTTTATACACCTCTCAGTGAAGGCATTTTCTTTGCCCATTACTATCAGCATCTGGGATTAGGGCTCATGAGTTGGCGTTGGCATATTTATTATCTTTAGATAGTATAGATGTTATATTTGGAGTATTAAACTATATTTTAACCATCTTTATGACTCGTAGTAAATACTAGATCATGGCTTTGTCTTAAAGCTTTCTTATGGATATGTATTTTATATTGTATATGTATTTTATATTGTATTTAAATGATCATTTATTCATTACACAATTTGAAAATGTACATGATTGTATGTAAAACTTTATGGCTCAGCAGAGTCAAATAAAGTATTTTGATAATGACTGTATCACTGATTATCTTGTATCTTAGCTTAGCACATGATACAGAACAGGTATCGGTTGTTTTGCGGAGGGGGGGGGAATTTTGCATGATCATACACTATGAAAGCTCATTCTAAATTTCAGAGATGATATACTGTTTAAAATGTATTAAAGATAAAGTAGGCTGTATGCTAAGAGGCAGCAAGAGGGTTCACTTCTCCTTACCCTCTTCTACTAACCAATGATGAGAGTCCATAACTGTGGTTGAGGCTAACCCATGGTCGTAAAGTGTGCTCATAAGGTGCATTTTCGATTTGCACATTGTGAACAGCACCCAGTGATACTCAATCTACAAACATAGATGAGCTAGTTTTTGTGTAATGGCTGCCATTAGGTTCGCGTTAAAAAAATTATGCTAGTGGGTCAATATTATATGTCAAGGCAAGCTAGGCAATGTTGATGATATTAGATGTATGTGTAACCTGTGACTTACATGCCCACACTACAAAACTGCAAAAATTAAAAGGAGTAGTGGGAGCACTAGTGGAGGCAGGACAATGGTTTAAAAAATAATTGGATAACATCCGTGTTAAAAACTACTTACCTGGAGGTTGCCACTTGGCTTATATATAACATATATACACTGTTCCTGCTTAACGTTTTTGTTTGTGATATATGAATTGCATGTTTCATAACTATGCCAATAGATGGTGTACCCACAAGTTGATGACCTAGTGATGCATATTAAAGGCAATTGAGATACCATTTATAAAAAACAAACAAATAGACAACTTGAGTTGGGTTTTAATCTAAAAGAGAAGGACTCCGAATTCCTGATAGAAAGATCAAAGAAAATCTTTAAGGATGCAATAATCTTTTTCCAACAGATGGAGCAGTGATTGCTTCAAAGAACAAAGCCAAAACACTCGAGTATATTTTGGTTCTTCCAGGTCAATGAACAGCTAAGTAGCATCTGAAGTTAATGAAGTGAGTTCAGTAATTTGTGGAACAGAAAGATATGGATACCACAGAATGAGAAGTTAAAGGTTCAAAATTACATTTCTGCAATTCCATAATAGCTGGGACTAACAGAGACAATAGTCCCAAAATCCAGGTACCCCAGCGTTCAGCAGTAGCATATCCTGTCTACCTTTAAATAATTTCATTGGCTTTCAGTGGAATCAGGGTAAAAATTAAAACGACATTCCCTTTCAGCAGTGGTTCCTGGCCCGCATTGATGAAGCCTTCAACGCCCATGGTTGGGGTGGGACTACGTCCTGCAACTATCCTAGGGGCAAGCCTCCATTTCATGCTGAAAAGAGCAATACTCATCCTGCAGCACAGGTCACTTCTAGTAGCAAATCACTGCTCGCATTGCTGCAGTCTTTAACGGCCGTGGATGGCTTAAGACTATGAACCCCAGGCATCCTAGGGCCAAAGTGGGGCCGCAAGCCTCCATCTCGTGCTCAAAAGAGTAGGACTCATCCTGCACTGCGGGTCACTTTCAGTAGTGGTTCCCAGCCCGCAATGCTGTAGTCTTCAATGCCCGTGACTGGGGTGGGACTACGTTCCCCAGGTATCCAAGGGGCAAGGACGACCACAAGCTTCCATCTTGCGCTCAAAAGAGCAGTACTCATCCCGCAGCGCAAGTCAATTTCATTAGCAGTTCCTGGCTCGGATTGACGCAGTCTTAAATGACCATGGCTGGGGTCGGACTACGTCCCTCAGCTATCCTAGGGTTAAAGTGGGGTCGCAAGCCCCCATCTCACGTTAAAAAGAGCATGACTCATCCCGCAGCGCGGGTCACTTTCAGCAACATTTCCCGGCCCACGTTTTTGCAGACTTTAATGCCTTTGGCTGGGATGGGACTACATTCCCCAAGTATCCTAGGGGCAAGGCAGGCCGCAAGCCTCCATCTCGTGCTCAAAAGAGCAGGACTCATCCCGCAGCACAGAATGCGCCCGGATGAAGACTGGGCCAAGACGAGCCTGTCTTCCCCCGTCATCACCCAGAAGAGGCCCGCCAAGACCCAACCTCTTTCATTTAAGACCCACTAGATAATATCAGCTGGGACTCTGTAACCCTATTTCTCTCCTAAAAATCTCTGCTGTTTGCTTACTCTTGGGCTAGTCGCTACCTTGTATTGGAAGGCTCTGGCAACAATGGAAAAAGGAAATGCACCAGTACCGTCCAAATCACCAGTGGGGGCCAAAAAATCAAGGAAACATATTTCTGGCCTACCTACTGATGCTAGGAGAGACCGTACACAGGATGACATTGACCACTTAATTGAGGAAGTAGAGACAATACTGAACACCAAAGCAACTACTAACAGAGATAGATCAAACCCTGATAAAGTGCCAGAGGTGTTCAGGAAAAATAAAAGCTCATCTAACAGTGTTTGCAGAACTGGAGGCAGTTGGTGTAAAGCCAGTTTGGATGCTTCTGGGACCTTGGAACAAGAAACCGGAAAGATTAGAGAGTCTTCTACCTGTAACCCACTGCCATAGCCCAGGCAACCATTGACTCCCAATGTCCCCATTGTACCCAGCATCCCTTACGCCAACAGGTTTTCCCCCTTAACTGCAATGGAGTCATTTTGCCAGCCATCCATCGTACCTATGACACAGCCCTAAGCTCAATCTGCAGCCATAGCAAGCATTGTTGCTTCAGATTTAATAACTACTATTCCCCAGGCATCTAATGATGATTACTTGTTATTATATCATGAATTGGATAAGTTAAAAAGTGTCATCATTTTACTATATGAACGAATTACAAATATGCAAAATAGATCTTCTAGCAATTGCTGCTGTGAATGTTCTTGGGGTAAGGGGATGGGGAGTCCGCAACAAGAGCCACACACTGGAGAAAATCATACAGTAAAGGAGTTTCTCCAAAGGCAGCTCTATTCTTGTGGCCCGGGTCCAGTCTATGCTATTTTAAATCGATTGCCTCTATCGGGTGCAAAACACCGAGAGCTCGAACCATTGTGAGAGAAACCAGCATCTAAAGTAGAAGCCGATCTTCAACGTGCATTGCTAGACTATTTGATTGCCTGCACAGCCCCAGATTTCCTTTTGCTTCTTGCAGTGATAAAACTATTGGTAAGCCTACCTTTGGCGGGAAAGAACCTGTTGATACAAGGAACTTACATCACCAGCACCCTTGCTTATTGGGGAATTCACCTTACATCAATCGTTGTGACAGTTTTAAGAAAGTAATCTATCTGACCCAGGTACGTAAACTGGCTTTTGGATCTTTCGAGGAAACGAACTCCTTGATTAATAAGGTCTTGTATTGGATTTGGGAAAAGCGTAACTGCCTTTCAATAGTAAGGTCCAACATTGAATTTGCTAGACGGTGTAGAAAAGATTCATCAATCTTTGATCATATCCTTGTGTGATTGAATAATAAGAAACTGGCTGAAGACCTTAGAAACTTTGAATTACACACCTGCCATTTAGCAGGGTCTTCTAAATCTGGAATTAGTTAAAAAATATCTCCTCCGACCATTAAGTCAATCTTTGATAAACCGAAGCATCTCCCCAAGCCGTGTCTACAAAAGCCTGATTCTGCTGTGGGGCCAGAGGCATCTAGCCTGAACGCAATTGATTGACTGATCACTAATTCATGGAGAGAGGCAGAGATAATTCCTGTCTATAAAAAGGCAGATGCCCATTTAATTATTGGTCTATCAGCCTTATAGATAATTTACAGAAAATCTTTGCGAGGCAAGACCTTGACAAATTGCTAAATTTGATAGAAGAAGAAAATGTTCTGTTCCCACTCCGAGCTGGCTTTCGCGCGAATACTAGCACCTATGATCAGGTTTTTAGATTTGCCCTTCTGTATTGGAAGCATACACTGCTGTTAAATCAAATATTAAATGTGACATTTGTATGCCCCCTGTCCCCCCACCTCTTTGCCCTTACAGTTGAATCCCCGGTGTGTAAGATACATACTCACCCTGGTATCAAAGGCTTCCGAATCCCCCTCCCCAATGATGCTGTAGAGGAAAAGATTGCCTTCATACGGATGATATTCTATTATACATGACGGAACCCATAGTGACTATCCCACATATCTTTCAGACACTAGAAGAGTGTGGGGGGCATTCAGGATACAAACTTAACTGGTACAAATCCCTGGTAAGCTCCCCAAGATCAACCAGAGACCTGCCACCACTGCCAGGAAACTTAACTGTAGCACCTCATGATTTTAAATATCTTGGAATTTTCATGACACCAGGAACCTCCCCCTCTCATTGTTGGGGCAGGCTGCCCTATGTAAAAAGATTACCCTACCGTAGATTTTATATGCCCTTCAGAACACATACTACCCACTCCCTATGGCCACATGCACTTGCCCCAATGGCGATATAGGATCTTTACTATGGAAGGGTGGACATCCTAGATAGCTCTTGGGACCCTACAATGCAATCAATTTATTGGTGAGATTGCCCTCCCTGATATTGAAGTATATTATTGGGCAGCACACTTAATCCCCATTAATAACTAGACCCTTGCATCTCAGGATCACCCCACCTACAGATTGGAAAGGTCTCTCTTAGAGCCCCGTTCGCACCTATACTACCTATATGACGGCAATGGAACTAGGAGATTGCTTCCTGCAACATAGGTGGCTCTCGAGGTATGGGATAGAACGTCGAGTACAATTGGCTGGTTCAGTAAAATTACTAGAGAAACACGGTTGTGGAGAGATTAAAGAAATAGGCAAACTGCAAGGGTTTGAATCATGGAATTCGATTGGGATCTTGATGGTCGGCGCTGTCCTGTGACACGGAGAATTTAAATCATTAGCAGCATTTCAAGCAGAATACAATCTGCACAAGTCCCAGTTCCTTAAATAGGTTCAACTGAGACACACCTGGTTGGCGGAAGGTCTGGTAGGCTCCGAAATACCAGAATATGCCCCACTGGAAGGGAGACTGTTGCAGGACAAGCTGACAAGGGGAGCAGTGTCCTTTACATACAAAACATTTTTAAAAAAACATGCCCGACAATTTGGTTCTACTTCAAAGAATATGGGAAAGAGACATAGGAGAACTTAAGGACATTGACTGGAAGGCCACCTCGATGCACCACAGGGAGGTAGCTATTAAGTCCAGACTGAGACTGATCCAGTACAAAATCTTACACAGGGTTTACTGTGACAGATACAGATTTCACACCATGGGGAAGGCGGCAGACCTGACATGCTTGCGTTGCCATGCAACAATGTGTGATTTTCTGCACACAATATGAGGGTGTCCAGACACACTGGTCCGAGATTCTCACAGAACTTAGCGCCATCCTCTAGGTAACACTTCTGACACACCCCAAATATAAATTATTAGGCATTTAATATGACGTTGACATTACACGCCCACAACTCATTTATAGTGGCCTGGGCTTGGTCGTCGCCAAACGAGACATTGCCAGACATTGGGGGAGGGGGGGGGGGCCAGCGGAAACAACTACTATTTGCGAATGGAGGAGGGGAGTGGACCTCTACATGGTAGATGAGAGGGTCATATACCATACCCTGGGTGCCTGAGGAAATTCCGCAAGGTTGGGGCCGTGAGATAGACTACTATGGATTGGGCCTGCTAGATGGGAATGAAGGCCTCTGCGCAATTACAGAACCTCACATAACTCAAGAGAGATAGGGCCTTTAGCCATCAGATACAGAACACTTTCGAGGCAGATATGCCAGTGATTTGGTGTATGATGCAGTATTTTGTTCCAAATGTACTGTCTTTATAAAAGAGATTTACTGCTGCTGAATAACTGTGTACAAAGTAAATGTCCTCGATGTATTTGTTGTTACTGTTTGCAACACCAACCGGGTGTTATTGCAAATGATAATTACATTTTAAAAAACGTTTTTTTTAAGTGACATTTGTAGACCTGCAAGCTGCATGTATGGAGAGTACTGGTCGAAATGGGGGCTCCAGCAAATTTGATAAATTGTATCTCAAGGTTACTCGCTACGACATATGCTTAAGTCTGCTTGGGGGGTGTGGTTAACCCACCAAACATGGAGGACGCACCTTGAGTGAGGTCCGTGCCCGGGCCCCAATATCCTGCGAAATCCTACGTTGCTGGGGGGCATCACCCACTCAAATGTGTGCCGCACGAACGAGTGCTCGTGGGGACATAGAGCCGCTTTGGCGCCGGCTGGAGGGATCCTGAGTGCAACGAAGGGAACGACCACGCTATCGCCGAGCTGCGCCTGCTCAAGCTACCCGGCTCCGGAGCTGATTTGCTGGCGCTGGCAGGGTGCATGGCCGCGGCGCCATCAGTGTGATAGACCAGCAGCGATCCTCGCTACACCCGGCTGGCTGCGGGGGGCACCCCCGGCGAACGAGCCAGGAAGACATTGCATCCAGGCGTGCCGACCCTCCAGTAGATCCTGTCGACTGGGCCCATACTTCCACATTCCGGACCTGGAGCTCCCCTCCTCCCTCTACGCTGCGATGGACCTACAGGTGCTACACTATTGGAGGTGAGTGTACGGACTGTAAAACTAGCGCGGGTCTGATCGGGCCAGTGTGATGTGAGCGGCTGGTGGCCGGACCTCGGGCCTGTGGCGCAGGACGGGACCGGGTTGTCCCCCGGGGGCTGGAGGGTTGCTGCGAAGCCCCGTTTCAAGTCCCTGGCGACACCTCATACCTGTGTGGCGGAGAGGTTTAGGTTTCATCCCTTGGGAATACCGAGTGACGGTTGCCGGAGAACCGATAATGCCGAAGACCCTGGCCGCTCAGCTGAGCCGCGGCAGGACTGCCGAATAACTGCTGCGGGTGGAGGTATAGGCCTGGTGGAACCCGTGATAGAAGCTGCCCTCCCTGTGGTATGGCCCGCGGCCCTGACTGTTGACCACCTGAGGCGCCGCCAGCCCTGGTCTACCTCCTCTCTCTCACCCGCCTGATAAATTCCATGCGGGCTGCCTTCCCTGAATTGTGTACCGTTAAGTCTCTAGACCTGCTGCGGTGAGCGGCGCGCGAGGAGGCTGGTACATCACCGTGAACCTGACTGACGGACGCCGTGCCTGCACTACGCAGTCTGGAGTGCTGAGTGCATCGATATTGCGCCCTCCCTACATTTTGTGACCTGAGACCGTCTGGATCTTGCACTGCGCAGGGATTGAGGCGGCCCTGTGGACGGCAGCTGCGGCGAGACGTGGCCTAAGACTGTGAGTACTACACGTCTGCACTCTCGCCCCACAGGCATGGCGCATTATACTGCGTCCTGAGGTAGGGGTTGGAAGTGGAGACTGGGGGTCCTTGTGGAACTGCCGGTGTTCCTCCCTTAAGGCCGGCTGTGCATGCTCCCAACGACAGTGCACGGTGACCCTAACTTCACTAGATGAATACGGGAGAAATTGCTGCAGAAGTCCTTCAACGTTATGTGCTGCGATCCTCCTAACTGGGTAACACAAGCTATGTCACCAAAATGGGGCGCCCTCGGGAAAAAGCGCTGGACAATACCACCACCGACAGCCAGCCAATGGAGGACAAAGATTCTTCCACCCAAACTACGAATAGCATTCCACCTACTGATAACGAACCCCCTTTAGACAAATTAGACCAAATTCTGCAGGAAGTTCGGGACTCAAAAAAGGCCATTGAGCAGCAAATTGGCACCCTCCTCAAGGCTGACCATAATAAAGTTGCTGCCACTGTTAAAGATAATAAAACTGCCATAGCGGAGATATTTCCACAGCATAAGGAGCATGGGGAGCAAATTCCACAACTTCAACGACAAGTTACCGGGCTGCAGGACAGGGTGGATGACGCGGAAGGGAGGGCCGACCGCAATAACATCCGCGTCGCACAAGTTACTACTTGTGTAACGATATATCTGTAAGAGACATTAGTTAGTGATAGATTCCTTACCTTAGAATATCCCCAGGCGTCAAACTGGATCCGGAAAGTATTTTCGTAGCAGTACCCCTGCGCGTCAGTAGGTGGCGTCGTTCGGCTCCGCGTCCGTCACTGGCGTCACATGCACCGAGATGACGTCACGGAGACTACTTAGGCGCCACCCATGCGTGCTGACGTCAGTTCTGTACAGGACTTTCTGCGCCAGGAACGCAGAGCCATGCAAGAAACTGACCACTGGTGCCAAGAAACTAGGGCCCTGAAAAGGGAGGACCTTAACCCTAGAATCAGTTCGCAGAACGGGGAGGATGGGTGGGGCGGTAAGGAATCTATCACTAACTAATGTCTTTTACAGATATATCGTTACGCAAGTAGTAACTTGTGCATCTGAAAGAGACACGTTAGTGATAGATTCCTTACCTTAGAATAGATACCCCAGCAATACCAACCCCGGTGGTGGGTCTGCGCACAGATTACACCAGAAAGTCACGGAGAACAGAACGGCCAAATAAGCCGCCTCTCCGGACTTGACTGTCAAGGGAGTAATGCTTGGTAAACGTGTGCAGGGAGGCCCACGTAGCTGTCTGACAAATGTCCTGCAAGGGAACGCCGCGTCCCAAGGCAGTAGTGGCTGCAGTGGCCCTGGTAGAATGGGCACGCAGCCCCACAGGAGGCTCCTTCTTAGCCAAGGAGTAACATGCTTTGATGCACAGACCGACCCACCGCGAGATGGTTCATTTGTACACGGCTCGACCTTTTTTGGCGCCCACATAGCCAACAAAGAGCTGGTCATCCACCCGGAACTGCTGTGTGCTCTTCAGATAGAACACGAGCGCACGTTTTGGGTCCAGACTGTGGAGCCTCTCCTCCTCCCTTGAAGGATGCGGAGGCGGAAAGAAGGTGGGCAAAGTGATGGTCTGCCCGATGTGGAAGGGCGTGACAACCTTTGGCAAGAAAGAAGGACGGGTCCTTAAAATTACCTTGTCCGGATGGACAGAAAGGAAAGGAGGTTTAGAAGAAAGAGCCTGGAGCTCACTCACTCTTCTGGCAGAGGTGATAGCTACCAGGAAAGCCGTCTTGAGAGTGAGAAGACGTAAAGGACAGTTATGAAGGGGCTCAAAAGGAACGCACATCAGAAAGGTCAAGACAAGATTTAAGTCCCACTGAGGCATTATGAATGGCACGGGAGGAAACGTGTGTGTAATGCCTTTCAGGAAACGGTTAACAACCGGGGACTTAAAGAGAGAACGCTTATCTGGAAGCCTGAGAAAGGCGGAGATGGCTGAAAGATAACCTTTGAGAGTGCCCAGAGCAGAGCCCTGCTGGGCCAAGGATAGCAGGAACAGAAGGACCTCAGAAAGAGGGGCAGAAAGGGGATCCACAGACTTTGCTGTGCACCATGCCACAAACTTGTTCAACCGGCAGGCATATACCGTTTTAGTGGAGGGACGCCTGGCTGCCAGAATGACATCAGAGACTTCGTGAGGAAGATCGAAAGCTGTTAACTGTCGCCGCTCAATCTCCACGCATGGAGGTGGAGGCTGGACAGGTTCGGGTGGAGGACTGTCCCCTGCAGCTGTGACAGAAGATCCTCCCGAAGAGGCAGTCGGATCGGGGGATCGATCGCCATGCTGAGTAGCTCGGGATACCAGTATCTTCGTGCCCGATCCGGAGTCACAAGGATGACTTGGGCCCGGTCGCGCCGAATCTTCTTCAGCACTCTGGGCAGAAGTGGTATAGGCGGAAAGGCGTACAATAGACCGCAACTCCACTCGCGATGAAAAACGTTGCAGAGCGAGTGCCGCCTTGGAAATTCCAATGCGCAGAACTGATGACATTGCACGTTCTCTTCGGTGGCGAAGAGATCTAACCAAGGCTCTCCCCACTGCAGAAAGAGACCTTGCGCCACGTCAGAGTTTAGACGCCATTCGTGATCCATCAAGCACCGGCGACTGAGGTCGTCCACCCTGGCGTTCAGTGAACCTGCCAGGTGTTGAACCACCAAGGTAATGCCTTGATGTTCCAGCCATGTCCAGAGGCGCAGAGCCTCCTGACATAGGGTCAGGACTCCACCCCGCCCTGTTTGTTGCAATACCACATGGCGGTGGTGTTGTCCGTGAACACCTGCACCACACTTCCCCGGACAGAGGGAAGGAATGCTTTCAGTGCAAGTCGAAGCTTCACAAGGTTCATATGGAGCCGGGACTTTGCCGGAGACCAGAGTCCTCTGATCTCCGCCTCTCCCAAGTGGCCTCCCCATCCCAGGAGGGACGCATCCGTCACCACTGTGTGCTCCGGTTGGGGAAGGGAGAGGGATTTGCCACTGACCCAATCGCGATTCGTGAGCCACCACTGCAATTGTCGTGCAGTGCCCTCCGAGATCTGGACATGATCGGACAGGTCGCCTTGATGCTGCGCCCACTGAAACTTCAGGTCCCACGGCACAGCCCGCATATGCCATCTGGCATGTTGCACTAGCAGGATGCAGGAGGCCATCAGGCCCAGCAGCTGGAGGGTCATCCTGACTGAAACCCGGGACAGAGGCTGAAAGATCGGAATCATAGCCTGAATATCCTGGGCTCGCTGCTCAGGTGGATAAACCCGAAACAGTGTCAAATCCAGAACTGCTCTGATGAAGGGGAGCTTCTGAGAGGGACTAAGGTGCGACTACGGCACGTTAACGGAGAACCCCAGCAAATGCAGGAGATCGGCCGTAGTCTGAAGGTGGGTGACGACTGCCTGGGCTCGGGTGACGACTGCCTGGGGCGAGCCCGCCTTCAACAACCAATCGTCGAGGTAAGGGAAGACTGACACCCCTGACCTGCGCAGATGAGCTGCGACCAACGCCGTCACCTTCGTGAACACCCGAGGGGCGCTGGTAAGACCGAAGGGGAGCATGGCAAACTGAAAATGCTCCTGGCCTACCGTGAACCGCAGGTAACGCCGGTGGGCCAGCAGGACGGGGATGTGAAAATATGCGTCCTGCAAGTCAAACGCTACCATTCAGTCTCCTGGGTCGAGGGCAGCCAGGACCTGAGCCAGAGTCAGCATTTTGAACTTCTCCTTTCGGAGGAAGCGATTGACGTTCCGGAGGCCCCCTTTGTCCTTCTTGGGGAACAGAAAGTAGTGGGAATAACAACCACTCCTTACTTCCGGTCCAGGAACGCACTCGATGGCCCCCTTGGCCAAGAGGGCAGTGACTTCCTGCTGGAGAAGTACCAAGTGATCTCCTGACATGCGGTGGCACCAAGGTGGCATGGCTGGAGGGGAGGGCTCAAAGGGGAGAGAGTAACCTCTGCGGACGATCTGCAACACCCACTTGTGATATCACGCCAGTGGCGGAGGTGGTGGTGGATCCTGCCACCCAACGGCATGGGGTGCTCCACAAAACTTGGATTAGGAAGGTTTGGAGGCAGAAACAGTGGGGGCGGAGGTGGACTGACCCCCGCGCTGATTCACAAACACACCCCTGCGGAAGCCATGACCGTGGCTGTGCTGAGGCTGGTTCTGCACAGGCTTGCTGAAGGAACGTGCCTGGGCGCCTCTGCCGTGGCCACGAAAGGAAAGAAACCCAGGAATGGCCGGGCTCTTTGCGGAAAGCCCCAAGGACTTGGCTGTGGCCCGCGAGTACTTAAAACTTTGCAGTGCACTATCGGCCTTATCGCGAAACATGCGAGTGCCATCAAAGGGCATGTCCATGAGCGAGCTCTGGACATCAGGCGAGAACCCGGTGGATCTCAGCCAGGTGTGGTGACGAAGTGCCACAGTCGTAGAAATCGCCCTGCTCAGTGAGCCAGCGGTGTCCAAACCACACCGAATGGCGAACTTGGCCTTATCCTCAGCAACTGCTTGGGATAGCACAGCGTGGACCTCCTCAGGACACTGAGGCAACACCTGAGCAACCGTATCCCACACCACGTTGGAATAACGGCCCAATAAGCATTCGGTGTTCACCGACCGCAGCCCCAAGCTGGCCGAAGAGAACAACCGCTTTCCGAACTGTTCCAGCTTCTTAGAGTCCTTATCCGGCGGAGCCATGGGAAAGGCACTCTGCGACGTCGAGGCTTGGATGACCAGGCTCTCAGACGTAGGATGAGTGGTCAGAAATGCTGGGTCACCAGGCGCCGGGCGGTGACGCCTGGCGACATCCTTATCCACAGGGGCCCCTGTGGCCGGCCGCAACCAAGTGCCCAACAAGACGTCAGTGAGGGCGTCGTTGAAGGGAAGCAGGGGCTCCGACGAAGTGGACGCCATCTGGAGCACCTCAGTGAGGAGATTAGTCTTGAGGGCCACCGTAGGAAGATGGAGGTTGAGGACCTCAGCTGCCCGACGGAGCACCATCGTGTAGGAGGCGCCCTCCTCCATGGTAGGCGGGGGAGAGGCAAATCCCGGGTCAGAAGAGACATCGAGGTCGCCAGCGTCCTCCAAGTCGTCTACCCTTTCCTGCTCGGAGTCACACTGACGGGCCAAAGGGTCCTCGGACCCCTCCCAGTCCGCCTGCACCTGTGTTGCAGGGAGAGCAGACCCCAGCGGCAGAGCCGGAGCAGGAACAAACGGCGTCGGAAACGGCGCCGAGCCAGCGCCATGTCCCAATGCGGATCCAAGGTAGCAACGAAATGGTCCTGGAACCGGGGCAAGGGTGGGACAAACGGCACCCACTGTGGTGGCACCAGAGCCAGCAGCGCTGGACCTTGTGGCGCCGGGCCCGGAGCCAACAGCGCAGGATCCTGTGGTGCCGAAGCTGGATCCGCCGGCGGCCCCACAGGATCCGGACACAGGACCGCAGAGCCCGAAGAGGCACCGGCAGGAACCCGAGGCCTAAAAAGGCGGTCCAAGGTAGCAAGAAATTCTTGCACCTGTTCGGGAGTCGCCGAACGGACCCGGGTAAGGCAGGTAGGCCGCAGGACACCCAGGCTCCAAAGAAGCCACAGGGGCAGAACCCCTGTCCCCTTCGTCTGCATCCGAGGACCGACAGGGGGCGTCGGAGAGCGGACTCGTTTCTTCGACTTCTTTTTATGTCTTCGCTTACCCGAATCCGAGGGCGAAGACTTGGAGCGTGAGGAGCGACGACTGCGGCCACGCGAGCGCTCCCAGGCACGGGCCCTGGACCTGGAACGGTGCTGAGACGAGTGCCGTACCTCGAGCAGCTTACGACGCCTCTCCCGCAAGGCCTTCGGGGCCATGGCCCGACAGGACCAGGAGTCGTGGTCAGTCTCCAGGCAGTAGAGGCAAACATCGTGGGGGTCCGCCAACGACATATTGCGACGGCAGGCCCCACAAGACTAAAAACCAGGTTTTCCTACGTGCACCAGGAGAAAAAAGGGGAGACAAAAGTCTCAAAAGTGTAGTCAAAAAGTGACTAAGGTACGTGCTCTAACCGGATCTGCGCTTGTTCTGGCGCTGAAAAAGAAAGAACTGACGTCAGCGTGCATGGGTGGCGCCTAAGAAGTCACCGTGACGTCATCTCTGCGCATACGACGCCAGTGACAGACAAGGAGCCGCACAACGCCACCTACTGACGCCCAGGGGTACTGCTACAAAAAGACTTTCCTTATCCAGTCTGACGCCTGGGGATATTCTAAGGTAAGGAATCTATCACTAACGTGTTTCTTTCAGATATAGGTAAGGCAGAATGCTGTGAGGGCCCAAATGCAACCACCTTTATGGAACCGGGGCAAGGGTGGGACAAACGGCACCCACTGTGGTGGCACCAGAGCCAGCAGCGCTGGACCTTGTGGCGCCGGGTCCGGAGCCAACAGCGCAGGATCCTGTGGTGCCGAAGCTGGATCCGCCGGCGGCCCCACAGGATCCGGACACAGGACCGCAGAGCCCGAAGAGGCACCGGCAGGAACCCGAGGCCTAAAAAGGCGGTCCAAGGTAGCAAGAAATTCTTGCACCTGTTCGGGAGTCGCCGAACGGACCCGGGTAAGGCAGGTAGGCCGCGGGACACCCAGGCTCCAAAGAAGCCACAGGGGCAGAACCCCTGTCCCCTTCGTCCGCATCCGAGGACCGACAGGGGGCGTCGGAGAGCGGACTCGCTTCTTCGACTTCTTTTTATGTCTTCGCTTACCCGAATCCGAGGGCGAAGACTTGGAGCGTGAGGAGCGACGACTGCGGCCACGCGAGCACTCCCAGGCACGGGCCCTGCACCTGGAACGGTGCTGAGACGAGTGCCGTACCTCCAGCAGCTTACGACGCCTCTCCCGCAAGGCCTTCGGGGCCATGGCCCGACAGGACCAGGAGTCGTGGTCAGTCTCCAGGCAGTAGAGGCAAACATCGTGGGGGTCCGCCAACGACATATTGCGACGGCAGGCCCCACAAGACTAAAAACCAGGTTTTCCTACGTGCACCAGGAGAAAAAAGGGGAGACAAAAGTCTCAAAAGTGTAGTCAAAAAGTGACTAAGGTACGTGCTCTAACCGGATCTGCGCTTGTTCTGGCGCTGAAAAAGAAAGAACTGACGTCAGCGTGCATGGGTGGCGCCTAAGAAGTCACCGTGACGTCATCTCTGCGCATACGACGCCAGTGACGGACAAGGAGCCGCACAACGCCACCTACTGACGCCCAGGGGTACTGCTACAAAAAGACTTTCCTTATCCAGTCTGACGCCTGGGGATATTCTAAGGTAAGGAATCTATCACTAACGTGTTTCTTTCAGATATAGGTAAGGCAGAATGCTGTGAGGGCCCAAATGCAACCACCTTTATGGAACGATGGTTTAGGGACCAGATAGCACCCAAGGGACTTTCTGATTTTTATGTGTCGAAAGGGCACATAGAATCCCCACTGGCAGGCCGACGGCTAGGGCCCAACCCCGTCCCCTAATTGTTAAGATACTGAACTTCAGAGACAGGGACATGTTGTTGCAGAAAGCGAGGGACCTCGCCCAAATCCAATACGAAAACCAGAGAGTGTCCCTATACCCTGATTACACTATCCAGGTACAACGTAAACGCTCCCAATATCAAGATGTCAAGAAAAAACTCAGCGCACGGAATCTCAAGTATGCTCTATTATTTCCGGCCAGATTAAAGGTAATACACGACCAAAAAATGCAGTTTTTTGAAACACCGGAGGAAGTGGAAGACTGGCTTGAAATTATGTTTCCACCAAATGGGTCTGGACCCTCTTCACAGGGTATCGCTGCTTCTCTGCGGCCGAGCGGACCCACCGAACACGGCGCCCAAAACTCGGCAGCACATCTCAGGCTGTCAACCCCACAACACAACAGGCCCTGAAGAACCAGATGGAGGCACTAGCAAGGGCTAGTAAGTTTAGGGAAGGTGCACACCGTATTTCGTCGGACTCCTTTGAAGACAACTCTGTCCACACTGATTCGGAGGGCAGCCTAACATTATTTAGCACTATCACGCCTCAAACTGCCTAAGGTTTTCAGGGATAACGTTAAAATTGCAGTGCGAAGTAACACATGCTTAATAAGATGCCATAACATGTTACACTCTTGTAACTGCAGCACACACGCTGCACAGATGCCCACGATCTTGCAATAATTACTGTTATATGTGGTCTGGGCTGTGTTTAGCTCGCAATGCCTTAACTCCGCTAGGCAGACTGTTAGAATGCACCCCCCCTAACGCGAAAGCAATAACTACATTGTTAACTGTTAGCACTGCTGTGCACTTGGTTTGGACCAGCACAGTTCCGGCTGCTGGACTGAGTATTAAATGTTATAGTTTAGGAGTTAAGGAAGTCTGGCCCACCCCTTATACTGCAGCACACGCCAACGCTCCTCCTATACTAGCTGTGTACCCTGCGATGCAGCAAATTGTATACACATGCAAGACAGCTATAACGTAATCATCTGGAATGTCCGGGGTCTGGGATCCATTCATAAGAGGCATAGAATTCACGCCCTATTAAAAAGGAGACGCACACATATAGTTTGCCTACAGGAATTCCACTTGACAGCAGTCGAGGTAGCTAAACTGCACAAGAAATGGAGGGGGCAGGTATTCTCCACGGCATACTCCGCCTTTGCTAGAGGCGCATCCATATGGATCTGGAATGGGGTCCCTTTTAGAATGCTGGAACAGGGCACGGATCCTTTAGGTAGATACATCCTGGTGCGCGGCACATTAGATGGTACACAAGTAGTATTAGGAAGCATACACGCCGCCAACTTTGAGCAGCACAAGTTTCTCTTGAGCCTTAACCCTGTGTTGGCGTCCTGGGCAGCATATCCGTGGATACTGGGTGGGGACTATAATGCAGTGATGGATATCACCATTGACAGATCGCATCCCCCTCTCCAAGGGGCTGGCTCTACCAGACAAGCTGATGCACTGTGTAGGTGGGCGGAGGGCTGTTGGGCGCTGGGGGATGTCTGGCATCTGAGAAAACCAAATAGCAGGGAGTTCTCTTATTATTCACACACGCACCAATTACATACTAGAATAGACAGGATCTTCTGTTTGGCCCCTACCACCGCCCACATTACACATGCTACATATCTTGGCAAGACATTATCGGATCACAATCCCATGGAGATCACTCTTGCCTGGGGAAGAATCCCCACCCCGGTAACTACCTGGAAGCTGTGGCCTCAAATGCTTGAGGACTCTGTCTTCCATGATGCCATATCTACAGGCATTACTCATTACTTTGCAGAGAATACCGGTACTGCCTCCACGTCTCAGGTGGAATGGGATGCATTTAAGACGGTAATAAGGGGGATAGCCATTGGCACTACAGCCGGGGCCAGGCAGGAAATACACAGCAGCCTAAAAGAGGTTGAAAACTCCATGAACACATTAGAACAAGAAGTAGTAACGGATCCTACCAAGGGAGCACGTTTACAAGAAACCCGGATAAAACATGCAGAGCTCCTAGAAACACTGTGGCACAATGACTACACTGCATACACACACGAAACACGCCGAAGTCGATAAGGCTGGCCCACTTTTGGCACACATATTAAGAGATGAGCCCCCGCATACCCCGATACACGAGATAACAACGATGGGTGGGGCCACAGTGGACACGCAACGAGAGATAAATGATGCTTTCTGCGAATACTATCAATCGCTATACTAGTCGCCCCCACCACTGGCAGACGATTCCCTCCACTTATTCCTTGCGGATTTACCATTCCCTAAACCTAACCAAGCGGCGCAAGATAATCTATCTGGGCCCATCACAGGTGCGGAAATTAAAGAGGCTATCCGAGATCTCCTAAGGAACAAGGCTCCTGGCCTTGATGGCCTACCGGTCGAATTCTTTGTCACATTCTCTGACGCATTAGTACCACAACTGGAGCGCTTATATAATTCGGCGATGAATACGGGAACATTACCTTACACCACAATGCAGGCATTGGTGGTGTCCCTCCCCAAACCAGGTCGTATTGCAACAGATATCTTGGGATACACACCCCTGTCCCTACTCACAACAGAATATAAAATATTGAGCAAAGTACTCTCGCTCAGGTTACTCCCTTACCTACATAGGTTGATTCACCCCGACCAATGCGGCTTTGTACCAGCGCAAAGCACTTCTCTCAATATCCGGAGGATATATCATGTCATGACATCAACTCCACCGGACAATCATAACGCAGGATGCATAACACTCGACCTGAAACAAGCTTTCGACACTCTTAGGTGGGACTACATGATTCAGGTACTTGAAAAATTTGGAGTACCCCCAGATTATTTGAAATGGATTAAGATATTGTACTCATCCCCCACTGCGAGGGCTCGCACTGGTAAACACATTTCGCAGGAATATCCGGTTGGCAGGGGCACCCGCCAGGGCTGCCCATTGTCCCCCTTATTATTTGTGCTAGCCCTGGAACCGTTGGTCCTTAAACTAAGGCTATTGGCAGCGCAGAAGGGTATAAAACTGGGAAACGCCACGCACGTGTTGTCCGCCTATGCAGACGACATCATACTGTACGCCAGGGGTCTCCAACCTTTTCTGTAGTGAGAGCTACTTCTGCTCAAGGAAAGATCTTCCCGAGCTACTAGAAAATGGTATAACTGTAAAATAGTGAGTACACTATGGCCACCCAAAGCAAGATTTTCAGTAGTTACCACCCAAGTGTACCAAGTGCGGTTACCAGCAGAAATGCTGGGAAAAGGTTTTTCAATATTAAATGCTTCCCCTTGACTTGTGAAGTAACATTCAAATCTTGACATGCCGAGTGGCACAAAGGACATAAGCACAGCAGTATGTCTCCCCAGCTCAGCTTGAATTATCATTCACCAGTTTCGGAAAATGCACATTTTTCTATCTAATACTACTTTCCATTGTGAGCAAACAAACTCAGTTTTCCAGAAGAAACGCCATTTTTGAAAACTAAAACTGTCTTTAAAATATCAGTTTTCAGTTTTTGAGAAATGCAGTCTCAAAACATCAGCTTGTCATTATCATCATGTACTCCCATGTACAAATGCCTCATACGGACAGACTACTTTGAATTCTCAGGTATTACAGTCATATGCCATGGATGCTCACCATTGGTATAGGAAACAATGGTCCTAGACTTCTTTAAAGCTACAATTCAGTTATGAAAAACATTCATTAGTCAAAGGGCATTCCGGTACATATAGAATTAGCATTGTATCATTAATGTACCACCATTTTCTTTACAACGCAAACAAGTATATCTTCAAAAGACACAAAGGCACAAAATATCCCTCCAATAGTGACTGTTTATTATTTAGTTGCTTTTATAACAGATCACCATATTCAATGCTCCAAATAGAGAAAGAGGTTGCTCCAAGGGGAGTGTGAAAAAGGAAAGTGCTCGTGAGTTAGGACAGATATAAAGGAGAGGAATTCAAAAGGCAGATTCAATAACCAATCAATTACACATTCTGGTATCCTTAGTAAAACTGGTCGTGGTTCATAGTGGCACCAGTTTTACAGATAGGACTGTCCCTTATGGATTTACAAATATTAATTTCATGATTTTCCGATGACGCACAGAGAACATTCATCTGTGAAAAGGCAGGGCTGGGATGATATCAGGTACAGGCCCACTGGGGGGAGTGTCGACGTTTCGACCCTGGTGCAATGAGGGTAATTTATATCCTCTGTAGGCGGGTCTTCCTCAGGACGGGGGGAGGGGAGGCAACCTAGGGTGGGTTACAGTCAGGATAGAGCCCCAGAGGAATACCCGCCTGCAGAGGATATAAATTACCCTCATTGCACCAGGGTCGAAACATCGACACTAGGGTCACAGTTGTGCCAAGGCTGGAAACCAGAAGGATAAGACCACATATCAGTCATGACCATTAATATGCCAGGAATAGGTACATATTGGCCAGTCATGCTCAGAGTAGGTCTATGATGGCTGCCAGCATACCACAACTAGACCACAAATACTAAAATAGTCAAGGATGACCATAATTATGCAATTGGCACTATTATGTCAGGAATGGACACAATTATGCCTAATATAACACTCTTATGATGGGCTAGCATATATATTTGGCGGTTCTTGGCACCAGGCATAGTTTCAGGAAGCAATAGTGTTTATGGGCACACACATAAATGTTAATGAATCTCTTAATTTTCTCTGGTCTGGATCATGCCCTGTTCTCCTCAGGTCTTGAGCTGATCATGCATCTAACTGACACATTTTCACTCTGACTCCTGCAGTCCCGCACTTTGGTGGGTCAGCACTGATTACAGCTCAGGCTACTGCTGCCATACTTTTTTGATGGTACACTGTTCACACACATGTTGTGACTGATAAAGGAGGGACTGCAACATGGTCAATCTCCTTGTGGCTTTAATTATATTGAGATTGGATTCAAACTGTCATGTAGCAGGTCCTATAAGCTGGCACAGTGTGTGTTTGAGTGTTGGTATGAGTTACTGTGATACGTTTGGCTGGCTGTCACTCTGAGGGTCTTGAGATGATCAGTGCTGCCTTCTTTAATAGACACCTACTCTGAAATTGATACTGGGCTTGACTTCACCTCAGAGAGCTACATTGAAGGTACTGGCGAGCTACCAGTAGCTCCCGAGCTACTCGTTGGAGACCCCTGCTGTACGCCAATGACCCGACTAAAGGACTAACACCGATGCCGGACATCTTTACTGACTTTGCACAACTCTCAGGACTCACAATAAATGAGAATAAATCTTACGCCTTTTTCTTCCACCAAGGGATACATCCAGAAGCGATCCAATTTGGGCAACACTCCCTAACAGTAGCTACTCACACGTTTAAATATTTGGGCATACAAATTTACAGAACCGCTCCGGATCTTATAGAAGGTAATCTCAATAAGTCTATCCGGGCACTCCGGTCACAGGTAACATTCTGGGTCTCACTACCGCTTTCTGTGATGGGTCAGGTGGCGATCTCAAAAATGGTAGTCCTACCCCGCCTGCTATACTTCTTTACCAACTTGCCAGTGGTTATCCCGACACCCACTTTCAAATCGCTGGACACGACATTGACTGCCTTGATATGGGGCAAAGGACGCCGCAGGGTGGGGCTAGCTAAGCTACAATTAGATACGGACAAGGGTGGCCTGGGTTCACCAGATTTCCGCGCCTACTGCTACGCGAGCCAACTGCAATGGCTGTCCTACTGGCTGGCAGGGTGCAATCTGCACGAAATAGATTACACAACTTCTGCAATTGACCGAGGGGAACTACACACAATATTGTTCCTGCGTACTGCTATACCCCACAGCGCCCGCCTCTCCTTCGCACTGCGCTCACGTATTGGAAAAAATCCCTTTACTACACTTGCCGCTGACCTCCATACTCTAACAACACGCTGCTCCTGGGCATCCCTACACCAGCTGGCCTACTCACCAAGCGGAGACTTCTTGCCTGGTCTGGGAGTGGTGGTACTACACTTGGCGCCCTGTTCAATGAGGGCCCTCATGGACCATGGGAACTTTACCAGGCACAACGGGGTCACTGAAAGACTATATCTCACGCACACTGCGATTGTTCAATACGTTAAAAAACACTGGGCCCTGCGCAGGGAAGCACCTGCGCAACATGAATTGGTCCATATGACCTACCTAATGGGGGGGGGGGGGGGGGCGTGGCCGAGCCAGCCAAGATGGCGGACTCCTCTTGCTGAGGCTCCCGCTCGGCGGCCCGCGACAGCGTCAACACTACCTTCGCCGGGCTTCCACTTACCCGGGAAAGTGACGGACCGAGCCCCGCAGACACGGCGGCTCCTCCGACTTGCCTCAGATCTCCGGAAACGCGGCTGTGGTGGTGCCGGGGACTACGCACGGCCGCTGGCGGCTCCGTAGACAAGATGGCGGCCGGGCGCTCTATCTGAGGGAGCGGCAGCGAGACAGAGGCACCGCGGGAGCTCCCGTGACGAGGTGGACCCTGCCGATGATAGCGGCCACCCATATCAACATCCTATGGCGGCGGAACCGGGCTGGACCCGGAGTGGAACCCTGAACAACAGCAGCTGATACGGCGGAGCGGCGCTGATCCCCTCCCCCCCCCCGTGGCTACGCGGTGGACAAGGAAACCGCGCTGAACTCCTGCGAAGGGGCTGGCGACCTAACGGCGTGAACCACTTGGCAGGTGAGCCTTGGTCTGGGCGTTCGCATTGTGACGATACCGGGGGGCCCCTGCCTGGTGTACTGCCCGGAGGTGCTGGAGGGCGGATCACTAGGCAGAGACGGAAGGAGCCGCCCGCTGCCCTCGGGGACGGCCCGGGAGCAAGGGCCCTGACCACAGCCTCAGCAAGTACTGGCGGACACAAGCCGGGAGGGGTGCGGAGCACTGAACCGGGCCGTCAGGGAGAGAGCAGGGACTACCCACAGCCACCCGTCTCGCTCGGTGGCGTGGAGCACGGCCCGGAGGGAGCCCGATCGTGCACACCTCATCGCGCCTGGGGACCTGTCGGGGTGAAGAGCACGGGACGAGTGCAGAGCATGCGCGGCGGACACAGCGAGGTCAGCCGCGCTGCGAGGGACCCACAGGTGAGCCTCCACGGCGGGAACCTCGCTGCTGCGGGAGAGCGGACACGACTTCACCCCCCACAGACCAGGGATAGCGGAGCACACACACCCCCCAAACGGAGAGCGGAGCGGACCCGTGGACACTGGGGGAGTGCGGACGCCCTACATCGACGAGCCAACAACCGGGGAGAGCACGGGTGGCGTGCCCACTCCCGGGACGACAGGACACGACCCAGGGGTAACCGCCTTCCAGGGGGACCGGCCTGCCACGAGGACGGGCCTGCCGGGCCGACTTGGGTGTGGTCGCCGGTGGACGAGCGCACCTACTAACGCGAGAAGGGTTCCCCCCCCCAACAATGGGTCGTCAAAAAACGGCGGGGGCGCCCCCGGCCTCGCACCTGTCTAGAGTGGCCACATCAACATCCAAAGGACCCCCCAACGCCACTGAGCCCGTCGCCGACGACCACACGTCCAGGAAGCTTGATCAGGTCTTGGCAGCCATTGAACAATCTAGAGTGGCAATGGAAGGGAGGTTTGGCGAGTTGGCATCGGACCTGGGGCTCCTCCGTGACGACCACAGGAAACTGGCGGACAAAGTCGCGCACAACGCACGCACCATCCAAACACTGGAACCACAGGTGCAACAGCATGATAACACGCTCCAGGACCTCCAAACTCGGATAAAGACTCTGGAGGATAAGACTGACGACTTAGAAGGGCGCTCCAGGCGGAGCAACATTCGCATCGTGAATCTGCCGGAAGGAGTCGAAGAACCTAACCCGATCAAATATATCACTGACTGGATAGCCTCATTCCCTCCTGCGGACGCCCTCACAGCGTTCTTTTCAGTGGAGAGGGCCCACAGGGTTCCGGCGCGCAGACCGCAACCGGGCAGGCCTCCTCGCCCGTTCTTACTCAAGCTCCTCCATTATCGAGACCGAGACACTATCCTACGAGCAGCCAGACAACGGGGGCAGCTGCAGATTGAGGACAAACAGGTCATGTTGTTCCCGGACTACTCCCGGGCGGTCCAGCAGCAACGAGCCACCTTCCTGGCGGTGAAACGCACCCTGCGCCTGAGAAATATACAATACGCGCTCCTCTTCCCGGCCTGCCTCAAGATCATTTACGGAGGAGAGACACACTTCTTCACGAACCCAGGAGAGGCGGCGACATGGGCGGAGCAGCATGCGCGACACCCCGGGGACGGCCCCAGCCCACGCCCGGAGAGGACTCCCGGGCGCTCGGGTCGTCGACATCGAGGGGCCCCCTCCACGCAGAGTGGTGCGCGGACCGGCACTACCGCCGCCAGCTCCCCGGACCTCGCTCAGATCATGGCGGAGCGTCGGAGGGCTCTCCAGGCGGTGGCCACTCTGAGCCCCCAGGACAGGGAAACAGATTCAGAACATGGCCCCCACATCTTCAGCTCGGACGACGAAAGGAGTGCCACACCGGGGTCGCAGGATGGCTCGGTGACGCCCCCTGTGGTGACCCCCCAGACCGCGGACACTCTCATCTAACAGGATGGTCACCGATCGGATCAGAAGGGAGACGGACGCGCACGACCCTACGAATCGAACGACAAAGAATAGCCAAAGAGCCCGACACGGGGCAGGACATTTATAGACATTTACGAGGTGCGGGCAGCCGCCAGAGCGAGAGTCGGCAGCCACCAGAACCACCACCCCCACAGATACGAACTAAAGTTTCACCATGATAACAAGTTTGGGCACATCGCCCCCAGTATTGGGACTGTTCCCCACCGTTGTTACAGTTCACCCCCCCTTTCTACATACTTCCTCCCCACCATTCCCGAAGCGGGCAAGGCGATCTTCACAGACGGGGCAGTACACAGATGGACGGTAGGTGGCGGGCAAGAGGCCGGGAGCGACGGCTGTGGGGTTCACAATACAATGAGGACGCATACACATGACTTCCCGCAACATATCTCACGCCTCTCCTAACACAGACATAAAATTTCTGACGCTAAATGTCCGGGGCATGCACACCGCCCGCAAGCGATACTCTATTTATGCCTACATCAAGCGACAGCAGGCCCAAGTTGCACTCTTACAGGAGACGCACCTGACGGCGGGGGAAGTGGATCGGCTGCGGAGAAAGTGGCGAGGCATAATATGTGCCACGACCTACTCCGCATTCGCCAGAGGCGCGTTGGTATGGATTAGGCCAGGGGTGCCATTCAAAGAACAAGGCAGACTAGTAGACAGGGAGGGCCGGTATGCGATACTGACGGGGCTGTTAGAGGGTCAACAACTACTGATAGGGAGTATATATGCCCCTAACACAGAACAAGAGGGCTTCTGGGGCAAACTCACACACACGTTAGCACACCACACGTCGGTTCCATGGCTCCTGGGAGGGGATTACAATTGCACTCTGGATCCCCACCTAGACCGCTCACACCCCCCGCAGGCCCACTCCTCCGCACACAAGCAAGCTGCCGACCTCCGCAGATGGGCAGCCAGATGGGGGTTGGCAGACATCTGGAGGACTCGCCACCCCACCACGAAACTCTACTCCTTCCACTCGATCCCACACGATCTGAGGGTCCGTTTGGATAGGTTCCTATGCTCAACGTCGCTTGTACCCATGGTACAGGACTCGGACTATCTGGGCAGAATAGTGTCAGACCACGATGCGCACACCGCGGTCCTTCGGTGGAAGCCGCCTCACCCCCCGATTCCAACATGGAGGATGCCCCGGGAATGCCTTACAGACCCGGTATTCCGTCAAACCCTCGAGGAGTACATGCAGGGCCACTTCCGACGGAATGACCACACGGCTTCCACACGATCGTTGGAGTGGGATGCATTTAAGGGGAGCGCCAGAGGCCACTGCATCCAGCAAGTAGTTGGGGTCAGGAGAGTGCTGGACAAGGCCCTGCAGAGGGCGGAGTCCCAGCTCATGGAGCTTTCGAAGAGGGTGGATCAGGGAGACGCTACAGCGGCGCAACTATCGGCGGCCAATTCCTCCCACGCGGAAACGTTACGAGACCTGCGGAAATACAATTTTCGCGCGTACGCGGTAAGGACACACAGAGAGGGGAATAGGGCGGGGTCTCTCCTGGCTTGGTTGGCCAAACTAGACACAGCGCCGCACCCTATCACGGAACTAATGACCCCAGACGGACAGCTCAAATCCTCGCAGGCGGATATCCTACGCATCTTCCACGGGTACTACGCGACCTTATACCGGTCCCCACAGGTCGGACCTTCGAGAGACCTCGCCGGCTTCCTGGGCGGGTCGCTTCTGCTCAGGATTCCCCCCGCCATCGCAAAGGAACCAGACAAGCAGATTAAACCGGTCGATGTGAAACAAGCGATTAAGGCCCTCGCTCGCGGAAAGGCACCGGGTACAGACGGATTCCCGATCGAGTTCTACCACGCGTTCGCGACGCTGTTGGCGCCGCGACTGGTCTCCATATACGAGGAGGCGGTAACCCGTAAAATGCTCCCAGACTCGATGCGAACGTCGATTCTGTTGACCTTCCTGAAGCCTCATAGGGACCCTGTGCTCCCGGCGTCCTATTGACCGATAACACTCCTGAACACGGACTGCAAGATCCTAGGGAGAATCTTGGCGGAACGATACAGTCAGGTCCTCCCAGCGCTGGTGCATCCAGACCAGTGTGGGTTTGTTCCCCGACGTAATCTACGCCGCCTCTTTCACGTCCAGGATCAGATGAAAGAACGATATCCCCGGGCTGCGTGCCTGGTCCTGGACCTGGAGAAGGCGTTTGATACCCTGCTGTGGCCTTACCTATTCGAGGTCTTGCGTCATGTAGGTGTCGGGGCCACGCTGCTGGCCTACACCCAGCTGCTGTACCGGGGCCTCACCTCCCGAGTGAGACTCGGCAAACTTGTGTCGGCTCCATTCTCGGTGACCAGCGGAACCAGGCAGGGATGCCCCCTCTCTCCTCTCCTCTTCGCCCTGGCGATGGAACCCCTGGCCATAAGGTTGCGGCGGGAGGGGGAGGCATGGGGGATTCCCATAAGGGGTGTCACTCATTGTGTGTCGTTGTATGCGGACGATCTCCTGATCTACGTCCGTGATCTATCGACTGACCTCACGTCAATTTGGACGACGCTGCAAGAATACGGGGACGCCTCGGGTCTCAGGGTTAACTGGGAAAAATCGTCCATCTTCCCTCTGGGTGCTCATGTAGGACCTCTGACGATAACGCTCGGCGCTCAGACATTGAAATGGGAGGGGACGCCCCCCAGATATTTGGGGGTGCGCCTATACCACTCCCCCAGAGACCTCTTTGAGGGTAACCACCAAAAGGCGCTGACTAGCCTGCGCTCAGCAGTGGGGTTCTGGAAGACACTGCCGTTAGAACCTATAGGGCGCGTCGCAATTGCAAAGATGATTATGGTACCGCGAATGCTCTACTACTTCGCAAACCTTCCTATAATCCCACCACGTGCGTTCTTTCGGAAACTGGACACGCTGTTAGCAGCCTTGATATGGGGAGGCGGCCGGCACCGAGTAGCGTTGCGCACACTGTACCTACCCACGACGGCCGGAGGCCTGGGAGCACCGTCCTTCGAATCGTACTTTCTCGCGGCACAACTCCAGTGGCTGTCCCAGTGGACGGCGGAGCGACACGTGGAGGAGACGATCACGGGAGAAGGCAGGGTGCCTCTGCCCGTGATCCGACGAATGCTCTTGCCGGGTTCCAAACCAGTGCGCACGCATCCGCTTCAGGTCACTGTAGCCCGCCGATGCATGATGCGGATACACCGCATGTCAAAGGGCCGGCCATTGTATTCCCCCCTACTCCCCCTGGTGGGTTTCCCCCAGCGGAACGGGTACTATACCGCGAGAGCCCTCCAAGTGTGGACGGACCACGGCGTCGCAGAGATGGAGGCACTGTTCCAAGAGGGGCAGTTGAGGACATACGCACAACTGGTGGAGTGGTATGACCTCCCCCAGGGACAATTCCTGAGGCACAGGCAAATACTGGAAAGTAGTGGCCGCTTCTGGAACCCACACAAAGGAGAACCCCCGACGCATCCGGTGTTACACACAGTGCTGCGTATGGGAGCAGGCAGTCACCTAATCACCTGGCACTATAAAGCGATTCGGGAGCTGGCGGACGTCTCCCTGGACAAACTCCGGGAACAGTGGGAAGACGATGCAGGCCGAGTATTCAACGGTGCGGAGTGGCGTAAAGCCCTGGAGTCCCCTAAAAAGGTGTCCAGGAACGCGCGATTCAAAAATATTCAATTCAATATCCTCCACCGGGCGTATCTTACTCCGGACAAACTCAGCCGGTTTTACCCTGATACACGATTTGAATGCCCCCGCTGCCACCTGGTAGACGCCGATTTCAAGCACATGTTCTGGGCCTGTCCATCCATACAACTTTTCTGGGGAGAAGTGTACCAAACCGTTCGAGCTACAACCGAAATCCCAACAGCCACCACATGGGAGGAATGTGCGCTGGGGATATCCCCGAAGAAGAAAACCGCGAAGGTACAATGGAAGTTTATCTCCTTGGCCATGCTCCTCGCGAAGAGGAACATTGCGATGCATTGGAGGGCCCCAGAGGGCCCGTCTAGACCGGCATGGGCGGGAGCAGTGCTCAAGTGGGGAGCAGCAGAAGAGGAGCTGCTGAGGGAGGAGGAGGCGAAGGGCGCCCGTAAACACCCGATATCTATGGAATGGGCACAACTTCTCATCCTTTTCAAGCAAAAATACGCGTTGGGGGAGGTCCCGGACGCGACACAGCCCACCCCTCGCGCCTCTCCGGCTCCCCCTGGCCGCACCGAACCGGTGGAGGACGCGGACGGTCCAGTGGGCAGGTAGCACATCTAGACGCGGGAGCAAGTACGGACCCGGCCCCCATGCGCCGCGACAAGCGACAACTGACAGACCTGACCCCCCCCCTCCCCTCGGGTGAGCCCCAGGACCCACCGCACGCACCCGCCACCGATTCATACACCATCTGCCACGAGAACATTACATTCGCCAGCCCCCGCACCTTTCCCCCCTCTCATACATCACGTCCTACGCCCTCCCTCCACCTCCCCTCCCTCCTTCTTTTTCCCGGTTTGGGGGTTCCCCCCCTTCCTTAGGGCCCCCTTTTCAAGCCGCCCCGTAGGTGGCAGTTGCCCTAGTTGACGGCTTACACACCGTGGTCCTCATTACATGACCTGACAGTACATCTGGGTAAACAGGGAACGCTGCATAAACAAAGTTGGGGAGGCAGAGCTGACCCTGATGGAGACGGAAGCTGTAGACATTGCTATGCCAACATAGTCGGGGACCGGGCAGAGCACACTAATGGGGGACACGTCTTATTGGCCATGACAGAAGACCTCGGCAACTAACGGACTACAGCACCCACCCACTATCAATCACACAAAGGTTCATGATGATGTAATTAATTGATTGACGTTTTTACCTGTGAAAGTACAATGTAACAAAATGCATGCAAAACCCTAAAAAAAAAATGTAATAAAAAAAAATGACCTACCTAATGGGAGAAGGACACCACCACACTAAATGGCTGTACAGAGGCATTAGAATACACACTTGCACCCCACTGACGAACTGATGTAATAAATTGTCCGTGGATCTGGACAAAGAATTGTCAGACAAGGAATGGCGCATGATTTTAGAATACCCCCAAAAAATCCCTCAGAACGCAAAATTTAAGTTAATCCAATACATGGTACTACATAGGGCATATCTCACCCCACACCGACTACAGCGCATGTTCCCAACCACGCAGCACCATTGTCCTAGGTGCAAACTAGAGGAGGCAGACTTGCTTCACATGCTATAGCTGTGCCCAGTGATAGCCAATTACTGGTCAGAAGGGACTACAATGATCGCCTCTGCAGCTGGGATTCCGGTGCTGCACACGGCAGGTAACTGCTTACTAGGACTAACCCGACGATTCAAGGCGCAGAAAGTGCCACTCCGCTTCACAGACCTAGCCGTACTCCTGGCCAAACGTACTATCACAATGCGGTGGAAGTCAGTTCAACCTCCAACACTCCATGGGTGGCACGGGGAGGTGGTGCTATGGGGAAGTGCAGAAAGCGCTGCAATTAGAAGAGAGGAGACCCTTGGGTTAGGTAAAAAGGTGATCTCTATGGATTGGGATATAATATTGGAAGCCTTCAAGACGCTAGCACCAGCGCCAGCGCCGGTCTCCGTGGTACAGAACCAGTAGTACTTATCGATAATGCAGACCCTTCTACCTACATAGGCGAACCCCAAATACAGCCCTGTGGTAGCATAACACCAAGATTACATATCCGTACGGGTATTGACATGATGTGAGCAAATGTCGGGACTTTCCGATAATCTGGCAAGTTAGGGGTAGGGTAAGACAAGTTCAGGGATGGGTGGGAGGGGAGGGTTAGGTTAATTGTTTTAATTCGATTACTCTGTCATTAGGTTCAACTATTTATGATATGTAGTAATAATCGGACCATGTTATATTTACTGTGTACTATACTGTTACCAAGAAAGGACAACTGTGATTCCATCATGTTGCAAAATACGCACAATGTGTAATCCAATAAGTACTTCTTTATGTTGACTACAGCGAGAAATCTGATGTGTCTAGTACTAACACCTGTTCTCACATGGAGGTAAACCGTAAAAGCTTTTAATAAACTATGTTAAAAAAAAAAGGCTTAAGTCTGCTTGGGGAGCAAGAAGAGAGAACTGACAGATCACATTTCAATCCTATGAGGTGTGCACCAGGGGTACGTTCTTGCTCCCACCTTGTTTATGCTGTATATTAATGATGCAGTGAATGAACTTATGAATTGTAAAAATGATTAACGTGTCTTAAATGGTAAATAGTAGGTTCCCATACTTATTTTTGCGGATGATTCAGTAATCATTTCTAAGACTCCAGTGAGGCTTCAGACCCTGATTGATAAGTTTATATGGTTCTGTAAAATTAGAGGTGCTGAGCTGAGCACATCAAAAATGAAATACATTGTGTTTGGGACTGGTATAGCCAGGAACTGTGCAGTAAGGGCTGGCAATGAACTCTTGGAAATAGTACACTATTTTGACTATCTAGGGGTTAAACTAACAGATAGGTTTAAGTGGGAACACCAACTCGAAAAGTTTATTCAACACAGATCCAAAGCAATTCTTGAACTACGAAAGATAACACGTTCCCGCTCCGCATCCCCCACACTTGAAGTATACTGAGCTAGAGCGCAGATTGCTGCTATTTTTAGAGCTGAGGTTTGAGGCTGTGTTGACACCCAGCGGCTGGCCACAGCAGAAAGCAACTTTGTAAGATCGCTTGTTTCAGTCACGGCTAGCACTCTCCTTATTCCTCTTTTTTTGATCTAGGTATGAATAGAATCTCAGACCTGGTACAACTGAAGCCCTTAGTTTATTGGATGCGTCTCGAGGCTTAAAAGGCTAGGCTTACAGAGACTATGGGATGATCCAGGATATATTTTTAAAGCAGAGGCAGGTGGTCTAAAATCCAGTTACTGGGCTTATGTCCAAGATCAATATGTTGTAAATGAGTCAGAAGGGCATTTCATAAACCAGTTTCTAGAGTTTAAGAACAATCCGTCCTTTGAAATTCTCCTGGACATTATCACACCATCCCTAGCCAAGAGCCTGTATGTTCATTTTTGTCTGGGTAATTTGCCATTGAAATAATTTACAAGCAGATAGAAGAAAGACCAGGCTTCTAATCTATGTCCAGCCTGTGATCTGGTTTCTGAGACAGAGGAGCATATTTTGTTCTTTTGCCCGGAATATTTTGGTTCCACCAGGAAATAGATACATGCACTATGGTTGAACCTGGCATTTAGTCGCCCAGAGAATCTTGAAAACTGACACCTCAACTTAAGTGCTGTAGCCGCTTCTTGACAAGCAGCGTGACTGGCAGCGTGAGTGTCTGAGTGGTTCTGTCAGTGGGTGCCTGGGACTGTGAGTGCGACTGTCAATGGGTACATGAGTCTCTGAGTGTATAATTAACTGAGTGCATAAGTCTCTGACTGTGTCTATGAGTGGCTGTATAAATGACTGTATGGGTGTGTGAGTGTCTGAGTGGATGTATGAGCATCTGAGTGGATCTGTGAGTGGGTGTATGATTGTCTCAAAGGGGCTGTGAGTGAGAGCATACATCTCTGAGTAGGTGAGTGAATGGGTGCATGCATCAGTGTCTGAGTGGGTATGTCACTGGGAGGACGAGAGTCTGGGTGGGTATGTGAGTGGATGTATGAGCCTTGACTGAGTGAGTGGGATTGTATATATCTGAGTAAGTCTTGAGTGGGTGTGTGAGTATCTGAGTGTGTGGCTGAGTGCATAAGTCTCTGAGAGGGACTGTGACAGAGTGTGGGAGTGACTGTATGGGTGTGTGAGTGGCTGTATGACCGTCTGAATGGAACTGTAAGTAGGTGTATGAGTTTCTCAGTGGGTCTGCGAGTACATACGTGAGTGTGTGAGTGGGTCTGTGAGCGAGTGCATGAGTCTCTCAGTGGGTCTGTACATGGGTACGTGACTCACCGAGTGAGTCTGTAATAGGTGCATGAGTATCTGAGTGGGTCTGTAAGTGGGTACATGACTGCCCAGGTGGGTTTGTGAGTGGGTGTAAGAGTCTCTAAGTGGGTATGAGACTGTACGCATGAGTCTCTGAGTGGGTCTGTACACGGGTGCATAACTCTCTGAGTGAGTCTGTAAGTGGGTCCATGAGTACCTGAATGGGTATGTGAGTGGGTGCATGAGTACCTGCTTACGTATGTGACTGAATGTATAAGTGTGTGAGTGGGTATGTGATTAGGTGTATAAGTGTCTGAGTCAGTGTGTGAATGCATACATGAGTGTGTATCAGTGACCGGCGAGTGTGTACAAATATATATATATATATATATATATATATATATATATATATATAATCTACTGGCGGTCGATAGTTATAGTTAGGACCGAGTTTCCATAGGAAATCTGAAAATTCTATTTTGAATAACTTTGGCGCCGGTTGACGAATCCTCGCGAAATTTTCAAAACTAATGGGGCGCTCCGCTGAGCTCCTACCCTGAAAGTCTCGGGGTGATTCGTCAAGCGGGGGCTGAGAAAAAAGGGGGGTCCCAAAACGCGTTTTCCCCATGCATTTTCCCATAGGACCTTTAGTCGAAGGTACAGCCCGAACGGCTGAACAGAATTACTTGAAATTTGGCAAAGAGGTAGTCCTCAGGTCAGGGATGTGCCTTTTGCATATATGGTGTCAATCTGTTCCTTAGTTTCTGAGAAAATTGCAGTTAAAAGTACATAAATATCTATCTGCACGCACCGTACGCGCACGGTGCCGTGCGCGCGCGTAATTCTGATTGGTGGTTAGATGTCAGTCAACATTCGAATCGGTCGAAATCAGGAAGTGTCGGATGCCATTTTGTGTGTGACAGTGAAAAAGAAAGGTGGAGAACGAGAAAAGGGGGCAGGGTACAGAGTTCCTGACCCCCTAGCTTTTGTCAGGGGGTCCCTGTAGGACCCCGAAGGGTGAAAAAAACATTTTGTTTTTTTAAAAATCGCGAGGTGCGCGCACGGTGCGCGCACAGCGGAAAAAAATCATTACAAAAATAGAATTAAAAATCAAATTTAAGTGTTTAGATGTTAGGTGGCTCTAAAAAGAGCCGTTGTGTTAATTGAGGAACAGAGGAACAAAAAAATGAAAAAAATTATGGGGTGCAGCATGTGTGCTGCTGTATCTTGCTCTCTATTAGGGGAATGCTGGTGTCACCATAAGAGAGAAGAGCATTGCACGCATTGCACCGTATATGCACCCTCTTGAACAGAGGGTGTATATCCAGAGGAACAGAAGCAGGTGAAGCTGCCGCCGCAGATGAAGTCCTCGGCTGAGCTGCCGATGATGTGCTCGGCTGAGCTGCTGCGGATGTGCTCGGCTGAGCTGCTGGAGGGTTGTCTCTAGCAGCTCGAGCAAAAGCCACAGGATGTACTCCTTTAACGTGCCTGATCATAGTGAAAATACTAAAAGAGTATTTCTTTTTAGGATCTCCTCTTGATAAGACAACACCACAAATAGTGCAGGTGACTTTTGGAGCATTCACCTTCTTCTCCCCCTCTGGAAATGTAAAAAATTGCCTTAAGACTAAAGAGTCTTTCTGTTTCCTCTGTCTCTGTAGCACCAGGGTCTCCTGCTCACTCCCAGAAGATGACTGCTGCTCTGCCATTCTCAAGTACTGGAGTACTGGAAAAGCTGCTCAGCTCCTTCTCCCAGAGAATCAGAAGAAATAATGAGGGGAGTGGGTGTGGTGTTGGAAGTTTCTGGAACTGAGACTACTATAAACCAATGAAAAGTGTTGTTTCTTAATCACATGACCTGAAACTACTACAAACCAATGAAAAGTGTTGTTTCTTCATCACATGACTTGCCGTGCGCGCACGGTGTGCGCACGCAGCACGCGCGCATGCGTTTACGGAGCACGCGCGTACGGAGCACGCACGACGTACGCATGCGCACGTGGGGCACGTACGCATGCGCACACGGAGCACGTACGCATGCGCGCATGGTCAAAAACCCTTAAAAAAATAAAAATAAAAAAATTAAAGTGTTTATAAGTTTATAGAAGATATTAACTATGCTGTTCAACTTTATCCAAATAAAAAAAAAAAGAGCTGAGCCATTCCATATTACAGGATACAGTCAATCTATAACTATATACATAGGTAGTTTATTGTAAAATAAATATATAAAAAATATAATAATACATACATAAATTAGCATTTAAAAAACCTTACAAATTCACTAAAAAAAACATAGGTTTCACACACGTTATAGTTAGGAATTAGCATTTAAAAAACCTTGCAAATTCACTGAAAAAACCATAGGTTTCACACACGTTATAGTTAGGAATTAGCATTTAAAAAACCTTGCAAATTCACTGAAAAAACCATAGGTTTCACACATGTTATAGTTAGCTGGACATTTCACTCGTACAAAACCATTGAAACTCCCCCGTTATAGTTAGTTCAGCTAACTATAACTCGCGCGCCCGCAATCCACTGCTCATGACGTCACATATTACATCACTCATGACATGGTCAGTGGCATCACTCATGACATCACTGATGACATCATCCTTGTGATAGAGTGGCGGTCGCGCGAGTTATAGTTATCTGAACTAACTATAACGCGGGAATTTCAATGGTTTTGTACGAGTGAAATGTCCAGCTAACTATAACATGTGTGAAACCTATGGTTTTTTCAGTGAAAATATATATATATATATATTTGTATTTCCACCAACATTCGGGATGTCGCAGTGATGTCCCCGCGACGGTACATGGGGTGCCGTGCTAGTGATCGAGGGGTCGTAGCGAATATAGCACGCAATGAAAAAAAACAATTTTGGACACATAACTTGTGACACGAACATACCCATTTTTCAAACATTATGTGGGCTTTCACACACATTTTCAGTCCCAGGAACAGTTCCTGGGTGATAAAATGGCGGCTGCAACTTTCTGTTCAGGTTGCATCCAGACAATCAGGGCATTCCCGCTGGCAAGCGCTTTCGCAATTCATTGTGCAACCATCACAAAATATCCGTGGCCAGAGATAAATCTATAATTTTTGGCTTAAATTTCTCAAAACGACTGGACTGATTTGCACCACATAATAAAAAGCATAATCTGCGTAACAACATCTACCTTTCTGCCAAATTTAGTGCAATTCAGTCCAGTGGTTCGAGCTGTAGGTTCGACAATGCGTTCTGATCGGAATTAAAATTACAAACACACCATTTTCTTTGCGCCCGTACTTCTCGGTCCCCACTGCACGTATCACCCCCAAACATTCCATTACAACCAGAACTTACTTTGACACTTTTTTGGGATTATTTCATGAAGATTGTTCAAACACCACCAAAAGTTATAGCCAAGCCAAAAAACGCTTTTCCTATAGAAACTAGGTCCTAACTATAACTACCTACTGGCGACCCCAAGTAGGTAATATATACATATGTATATATATTTATATATATATATATTACCTACTGGCGGTCGCCAGTAGGTAGTTATAGTTAGGACTTAGTTTCCATAGGAAATCCGCAACATTCTATTCCCAATAACTTTGGCGCCGGTTGACGAATCTTCGAGAAATTTTCAAAACTTTTGCCCAGCTACGGTCCGCTCCTATCCTGAAAGTCTCAGGGTGATTCGGCAAGCGGGGGCCAAGAAAAAAGGGGGTCACAAAACGTGTTTTCCCCATGCCGTTTTCCATAGGAACCTTTAGTCGCAGCTACCGCCCGAACTGCTAAACGGAATTACACCAAATTTGGCAAAAAGGTAGCCCTTGGTTCAGAGTCGTGCCTTTTAGTTAAATGGTGTAAATCCGTTCAGTAGTTTTTAAAATATTAATGGAAAAAGAAATATATATATCTGGGCAGAGCCTAACCACACATCTCATCGTGAGATCTGATTGGCAGCACTTCATCCAAGAAGTGTTGGCAGTCATCTTGGGACCAATATACATGATAGCACCTCATTAAAAAGCATTGCAATTAATAGAAGGTTTTAAGACTTTAGTTACATTATAAATCTTTTGTTGATGGTACCATACTCATTTTAGGAATTGTGGTGTGTTCTAAGGTGATTTTACCATGTGAAAAAGCCTTCTGCTGGGAAATCATAAATCATGTTTGAGAGAAAACTATTTTCTCATGCTTTTCCCATAGAGGTCTGGAAGGTGATCTATAGGCCAAAATGAGAGCATATTTTCTGTAAACTCACATTATCTTTCTCAGTCATGTGAGAATGAAGTCTGACATTCTCAGTACAACATGTACATCCAACAAGGGCAGAGACTTTCAGTTGATTCCTTTGTGTTCTACTTCAACTTCCCAGAGTGTTCTAAAGAACAACTAGAGCGCTAACAGTCCTACTTATGACAAACGTATTGCACACCTGAAGCCATCTTGATTGGAATAAAGTGGTAACTCTTAAAACATTTAATTTAAAAAGGAACAAAATGAGGGGGTTCATTTTGCCATAGAAAGTATGATTAGTGCTGCAGAAAGAAAAATTAGGGCACATTTTGAATGACTTCTCAAATTCTCTTCTATTTCATTAAAACATTCTGACATGCAGACTGAAACATGCACTTTCAATACCAGCAGCAGACTTCCCTGGTGAGCAGTAGCTTTACTACAGTAATCTAATGAGCAACTAGAGTGCTAAAATTCTGAATTTATGACAAATGTGTGACACATCTGAATGCCTTCTTGATGGAATCAAAGTACAAAACTGAAAATATTTCCTACTGAGGAGACTGTAGTAAATGAGGAAATTAGGAAACTTCATAACAAATAAGTCTCCCAAGATGGCCACCAGAGACAAAAGAGCCCAAATGTAGCCCAAGTATAGCCCAAAGACAGAATGTCCCAGAGTGTTCTAAAGAACAACTAGAGTAATAACAGTCCTACTTATGACAAAAGTATGGCACGCCTGAAGCCCTCATGATTGGAATAAAGTGATAACACTTAAAACATTTAATTTGCAAAGGAACAAAATGAGGGGGTTCATTTTGCCATAGAAATTATGATTAGTGCTGAAGAAACAAAAATTAGGGCACGTTTTGAATTCTCAAATCCTCTTCTATTTCATTAAAAAATTCAGACATGCAGACTGAAACATGCACTTTGAATACCAGCAGCAGACTTCCCTGGTGAGCAGTAGCTTTACTACAGTGATCTAATGAGCAACTAGAGTGCTAACATTCAGAATGTATGGCAAATGTGTGACATATCTGAATATCTTCTTGATGGAATCAAAGTAAAAAACTGAAAGCATTTCCTACTGAGGAGACTGCAGTAAATGAGGAAATAAGGAAACTTCATAACAAATAAATCTCCCAAGATGGCCACCAGAGACAAAAGAGCCCAAATGTAGCACACATATCACCCAGATGTAGCCCAATGACAGAAGTGTGCAAAACACTTTTTATTTTTTGTGTTTTTGCAGTTTTATATAGAGCAGACTTTTCAGGTATTGGAGTGCTTTACATGAGCATTGGTTACATCACAGAAGAACAAATTCATTTTGGTTGTAGACATGGGGAGATTAAGTGATTTGACCAGAATCTCAGAATGTCGAGCTGAAGTAGAAACTCCAACCTGGTTCCCCAGTTGCAAAGTCTGCAGCTCTGGAAGTAACACGACATCCTCTCCTCCAAAGTGCAACATTTAATCAAGTGGTCAACTGGATAAAAAAACATAAAGATAAATAATTTAAAAGTGCTTTGTCGCTATTTGAAAACTCAGAAAATATGTCCTCATTTTAGTTTTTTAGAGCACTAACCATAATTTTGATGCAAATAAGACCCTCTCATATACGTAATTTCTAAAGGAAATGCTCTAGGTATTACAGTTTTGATTACATCAAGATGACGTCAGGCGTTCCACACTTTTGTAATGAATATAGAATGTTAGCAATCTAGTTGTCCATTAGGATACTGTTGAGAGGCAGAGGCCAGGGGCACGGACTCTGAAAATTGAAGGCAGGTAGGAGGGTGCAGAGGCAACAATTTGACCACACTGGGCAGGCAGGAAGGGCAGTGGCCGCACAACAGACTATGGAGGGCAGTGGAAAGGGGGGCAGGGGCAACAAACCAACAATACAGGACTGGCAAGAGTGGCTGTGGCAATATAATAGACCATTGTGGACAGAAGGAAGAGGCAGTGGCAGTACAACCATACATGCCAACAGACTAGATTCAGCCAGGAAACGTCCAATGTTTTTAAGCCCAAATGGGCTTTATTTGATCTGTCTCATATCTACAATCTCCTCTTTTTCAATGAAAGTCAAAGGGGAAAATCAATACCCCAGTTTTGTTTCGAAATCTCCCTCTTACCAATATCAAAATGTTAGCACGTATGGTACATTGGATCATGGAAGGCAGGAGGAATTGGGGTAGGGACATGGACTCGGATAACAGAGGACAGGAGGGACATGGAGAGGAGCACCAAACTGACCCTACAGGGCAGGCATCAGGGTTTGCAGCACCACAATACACCACACAGGGCATGCGGGACGGGAGTGCAGCGCAACAATCCATAGAAAGCAATAGGGAGGGGACAGGACCATGCACATAGACAACAGAGAACAGAGGGGAAAGAGGCAATGGTAGCTAAGTGACCATAAGGGACAGACAGGAGAGAAAGCTGCAGCATAACAGACCATAGAGGGCAGGAGGGACGGAGCAGGGGCATTAAACAGACAAGCCAGGAGGGAGGGAATAGGGGTCTGCACATGGAAACATAGGGTTGGGGGCAGGGGAGCAGGGCAGGAGCAGCAAGATGACCATGGAGGTCAGGCAGGATGGGCACTAGAAGCAAGACACACCATGGAGAGCAACAGTGAGACTATGATGGCACACACACAGACCATGGAGGGAAGGTGGAAGGGTGTCAGGAGCAGCTAGCTGACCACACAGGGAAGGTGGGAGGGGCATGGCAGCACAGAAGACCATGCATGGCAAGCGGGAGGGTTAGTGGCAGGACAATGGCTATGATGGGCAAGAAAGAGGGTGCAGGGGCATGCACAAAGGACCATGGAGGATAGAAGGGAGGGTCAGGACATGGGCACAGACAAGAGAGTTCAGGGGAAGGGGCCTCATACCAGACCACGCGGGGCAGGCAGGAGGAGCAGTTCCAGCACAACAGACCAGGGAGGGTACAAGGGTGAGGCAGGAAAATGGGCCATGGAGGACAGGAGGAAGAGGATAGGGGCATGGAATGTGGACATGCAGGGTGGAGGTGGCAGGGACAGGTTACAGTCATCTGACAATGCTAGGCAGGTGGGAGGGGAGTGGCAGCTCAACAGAACACTCAGAGTAGATAGGAGTGGCAGGTGCAGGGGCATGCACAAAGACATCGGAGGGCAGGGGGAAGGAGAATAGGGGCAGCAAGCAAAGCACAGAGGCTAAGCAGGAGGTCAATGATGGGGCATAGAATTGGGCAATGGAGGGCAGGAGGAGTGGACTGGTACATCATGCTAAATGGAGGGCAATGGCAGTACATCAGACCATGCATGGCAGGAGGGAAGAGGCTAGTCCATGGATTCAGACAACAGAGGATAGGGAGGAGGTGGATGGGGCAGCAAGCTAACTGTTCAGAGAAGGCGGAAAGGCCAGTGGCAGAACAACGGCCACACAGGGCTGTAATAAGGGAGCAGGGACATGGACTTGGACAATGGATGGCTAGGAGGAGGGAAGGCAGGAGCAGCAAGCTTGGGTGGGGGCAGCACAATGCCAGGCCCTGCTTCCAACCCCCCACCATCCATTGTGATATACATCTTACTTAACGTTAAAAATAAAACTAGAAATTTGCTGAAAAAAACAAAGATTACAAGGACGGTATAGTTAGAATCAGATTTCACTCATACATAACCGTTGAAATTCAGCAGTTATAGTTATCTGAGCTAACTATAACGTACGCCCCCGCAATGTACTGCTAATGACCTCAGACATTACATCATTCATGACATCTCAAATGAGCTGTGAATGGAATGGAACTATAATCGCTAGAACTTTATTTAGGGATAGTGTGTGTATATTAACACCCCTTTTTTCCCTTTTCTTTCGTGTAAGAACCATTATAATACGCAACGTGCCCAGATTAATATGGCCAATAGCCTTTCACTTTAAAGTAATGTGTAGTCCATTGTTTATGTTGATGTTTGTAATTCTAAGTATGTTTATTATGAATAAGTCACGTACAGGTATGGCGGTCACGGGGCAAGATATGCTGAAATGACATTGTGTGCATATTAACACTTGTTTTCTTTTCTTTATTGTATCAATTCCTGAATTTTCACATCGTGACCAGGCCAATATGGCCGCCAGCTTTTTGGATTAAAGTAATGCACTGCTGATGACGTCACATATTACATCACTCATGACACGGTCAGTGACATCACTGATGACATCACTCATGACATCTCAAATGACATCACTCATGACATCATATACGTGATCATCTGATGCACCTCCTCACACCCTAAAATTCAGACTACCATTCTCGAAACCATAGACACACCAATACTACTACAGCTACAATATTCTGTGCACTATGCATGCAGACCTCTAATCAGCTACATAGCTTTGATACAGTCTTTTAAATACTCAGTTAGTACCTATGCAGTCTAGGAATCCTTCTGTCTGTCCCATGCACTTCTCCATTCAACCATCCAGCACTATCTACGTATCCTATCACTCTGCCAATATCTAAGCACTAATACATTTAGCATGCACTCTCTTTGCAGCACTGAAATTACTCCAGTTATTAGTCATATACTTAAGGAATGGCCTAGCCACTAACACGAGTGCAGGTACAATATTTAGTACACTATGCATGCAGACCTCTAACCAGCTACATACCATTGATACGCTCTTCTAAATACCCAGTTAGTACCTATGTAGTCTAGGAATCCTCCTGTCTGTCCCATGCATTTCTCCAATCACCCAGCCAGCACTATCTACTTATCCTATTACTCCACCAATACCTAAGCACTTATAAATTCACTATACACTCTGTTTGTAATACTGTAATTATTCCAGTTACTAGTCATGAACTTATGGAATGGCCTAACTACTAACACAAGTACATCTATAATATTTTGTGCACTATCCAAGCAGACCTCTAACTAGCTACATACTATTGATACACTCTTCTAAATACCCAGTTAGTACTCATGCAGTGTAGGAATCGTCCAGTCTGTCCCATGCACTTCTTTAATCCCTTATCTACCACTATCTACGTATCCCATCACTCCACCAATACGTAAGCACTTATAAATTAAGTGTTCACTCTGTTTGCAGCACTGTCATCATTCCAGTTACTAGTGGTATTCTTATAAAATGACCTAGGCACCAACACAAGTACAAGTACACATAAAATATTCTGCGCATAATCCCTACAAATCTCTATGGAGATACATACTATTGGTCCACGCAATTAAATACTGAAGTAGTACCGATGCAGCGTAGGATACCTCCTGTCAGCCTCATACAATTCTTCAATCACCCATGCAGCACTATGTTCTTATTGTATCAGTCTGCAAATACCTAAGCACTTATGGGGCAGACTTACAAGCACCCTGCGCCACCAGTACGTCACTTTTTGTAACGTAGTGATGGCGCCAGGCACTCCTTCATATTTACAAGGAGAGGAAAAGCCACGCTGCGTGGTTTTTCTTCTCCTTTTAAATACGACCCCTTCATACACAGAACTTTGCGTTGAAGGGGCGTCCCATAGGTGTTGCTGTGGGTGTTCCCACGCAACACCCATAGAACAAGACACATCTCCAGATTTATGAGAAATCGTAAATCTGGAGATGTATATGAATGCTGCGCCATCCTAGAGTTGGTGTAGCAAGGCGCAACGAGGAGAATTGTTTTCATTTCTCCTCATTTATTCCTCTTTCAATGCATGCTGCATTCCACAGCATTGAAAGAGGAAAATGCCTTTACTGATTGTTTTTGTGCAGGAAGGTGTCCCTTCCTGCACAAAAACAATCTCCACACGACACAGACATCCTTGCACCATGGTGCAAGGGTGCCTGTGTCACCGCATGGCTGCAGTTTGTGCAGCAGTGCAGAGGGAAGCACAGAGTTGCAACATATTCATGTACATATGTCACATCCTTGTGCTTCGGAAGTAGTGCAGTGCAGCTAAAGGGCTTGCAGTGTCACGCTGCAGTACTTCCTCATAAATCTTCACCTATAAATTCACCGTACACTACTAATGCATTCTTTGAGTCAATCATGCTGTATACATATACTCAACCAAACTTTCACACATTACCTTGCAATTATAGTTCTTTTTTTAAACAGATAAGGTAGTTCTGATAAGAACTTTTTTTCTTCTTTTTTCGTTTGTATTATTTTACATTTTTTTTAACAATTCTCTATTTTTTGTGGTGTTTTTTCAAAAAATGAAAAAAAAGGAACGAATAATACAGGAAACATTTGAAATTACTTATCATTCCAACGATGGTTGCGTTGCGCAGCACAAACTGCATCCACCGACTGCTCACCGAAGCATATAAGTTTCTTACACTTCACCCAGTGTTGCTCGAGAAAGGTGAATTCTGGCCTAATGTCCATTGCAGGTGTTTCTTAGGACGCTCCAGATGTACTTGCCACAGCAGGTGAGGGGTTCAAAGCAGCTCGCCTCATTTCCTCCCGAGCAAGATTGAGAGGATGCGTGGTCCGGAGATGCTTGTACATAAAAGCAGTGCCACAAGAGTATTTTTTTTTTACTGCCTCTTGACAGGACTTGGTCACAAATTTTGCACGTCACCTTTCTCGCATTTACTTTCCACACAACAGATTTGTGCCTCTGTGGAAGTGGTGCCTCGTGCAAGATTTCTTCTTCAGAAGATACATCCTCCTGCTACTGCTGCTGTCCAGATGCCATTTTGTTTGGTATTTTTTGAAAAACACAAAAAAACAAGCAAAAAGGGTTCTTGTAGGAAAAGAGATGTATCTCTAAAGATGCTCCAACAAGAATGATTAAATGGGTGGGGTCCTTCAATAGTTACAGTGGGAAATGGTATGAACCAATGAAATCTTTTTTTTTGAGGTCACATGAGATCCGGGCACTCTGCGCTCACGTAGCACGCACCCGACGCGACTTTGCGAAAATATATTTAAAAATAATAAAAGTTTATTATAAGTACAAATATATTATTTTTATGAATATCTTAGATAGTCTCTTGCCCTAATATGTATATTAAACACCCATACATATCATTTTAGAACACAAAAAAAATTTGCGGGAGTCGCGCAACCAGCGCGCCCCAGCACGTATATGAGGTCACCGCACAAGTATCGCGTACCGTAATGCGCATGTGTTGCAAATGCGTGGGAGCAGGAGTCGCGGACTGGTCGCATACCATTCGCGCACATCACGTAACATTAAATGTATATGATGTAACTGAAAAACACGCAGCCGTCGCACACCGTACGCGGATCCTTTATGACGTTTCTAAAATGGCGGCTAGAATCCGCTCACCCACCGTGATGTGTACGCTGTGGGTGCGCGACTCCGAAAAAAATTAGGAAAAAAAAAATTACAAAAGAAAATAATATAAATATATTAAAATAAAAATGTCAGTTTTAATTTTTTATTTTATGCAATTTTCAGAAAAATATATAATGTTATTTAATGAATAAATATTTATAAATAAACAGTTAAAAAACTGTTGAAAATCAGTACAAAAAAATAGGTATAACTACTATTACACTTAAAAATTTGCATTTAAAAAACCTTTCAAATTCACTGAAAAAACCATAGGTTTCAGAGACGTTATAGTTAGAAATTAGCATTTAAAAAAGCTTTGAAATTCAGTGAAAAAAACATAGGTTTCAGAGATGTTATAGTTAGAAATTAGCATTTAAAATACCTTAGAAATTCGCAGAAAAAAAACATAGGTTTCAGAGACGTTATAGTTAGAAATTAGCATTTAAAATACCTTAGAAATTCACAGAAAAAAACATAGGTTTCAGTGGTGTTATAGTTAGCTGGACATTTCACTGGTACAAAACCATAGAAATTCCTCCGTTATAGTTAGTTCTGCTAACTATAACTCGCGAGCCCGCAATGCACTGCTGATGATGTCACATATTAAATCATTCATGACATGGTCAGTGACATCACTGATTACATCACTGATGACATCATCCCCGTGACAATCTGATACACCTCATCATACACTAGTATAACCTTTCATCACTAACTGTAAAATACAGAGTACCATATTTGAAACCATTGACACACCAATACCAGTTACTACATACCCACTCACTAAGTCTACACACACAACTACCCATTCAACAACAGAATCACTTATACATGCAGTCACTAATTAATAGAACACTATCAAATGCACTTATACACATAAATAGACATTGACACATCAGCAGTCATCTTAGTCGGTTATGCAATCATCCTACTCACTCCTGAAAAAAATTTATCACACTTACATTTACTCACACAATTATACACACAACACCTCATTTATTCAAACATATAGTAAGTGATAGTTAATATGTTAAAAAATCACCTTTACAATTATACACTCATTCATATAGTTACTCTCACAATCACTGACTCTTATATATACTTATTTATTTACACTAACTCTCAACTACAATGCCTTTTATTTTTTTACTTTGTAGAAGATGTACAACTAAAGCAACATTCAGATTTTTGATGTTGAATTCTTACATGTGTTACATGATCTTGATGATGATCAAAGCATCAATAAGGATCCCATTCTGAGCCTTATGGATGAGAATATAAGACTGGACCTTAACTTTGATAGTGGGTTCAGACCAAAATCAATCTTTTTGCCACAAATTGAGAATGAAGCAATAGATATCTTTGAGAAGGGAGTCATCAATGACTTTGACAAGTTATCCAAAAATATCAAATATATGAGGAATAATTTAACAGTGACACAAATTGCAGCGATACAAAGCCTTAAAAAGGATAAACAAATTGTAGTTAAAAAATCTGATAAAGGAGGAAACATTGTGGTGCTCTCTAAAGAAATGTACATTAATGAAGGTCTTTCACAGTTAAATGACACAAGTAAATATGAAAGAAGCACCAAGCAGCTGTATGAAGCAAACAACAATGAGTATCAGGAACGACTAGGAGAATGGAAAGGTAGAGGTCTATTGGAACTAGAAGAGTACAATTTTTTAAAGTGTAAATATCCCAAAATACCGGCCCTTTATCTACTTCCCAAACTTCACAAAAATGTTATGAATCCCCCAGTATAAGACCTATTGTCTCCTCTAGGGGAAACTGCTTAGAGAACACGTCGAGATACGTAGATTTTTATCTACAACCTCTTGTACAAAAACTCCCTTCCTACCTGAAAGATTCGGGTGATTTTTTACGTAGGATAGATAAAGTGGATTGGCATTCAGGCTGTTTATTGATGACATTAGATGTCAACAGCCTCTACACGAGTATCCCACATGAGAAGGGAATTGAAGCGTGTAGACATTTTTAGGCAACAGATCTGTATCATTTTTTCGGCATACAGAAATGATATTGGATATGATAAAAACTTGCCTAACACAAAACCATTTTCTCTTTGATGGAGTAATTTACCATCAAACCCTTGGAACTGCGATGGGTACTTGCTTCTCCCCCAGTTTCGCAAGTCTTTACCTGGGCTGGTGGGAGGAGCAAGTAGTCAGACCCCTTGACCAATTTAAAACGAAAGTTAAAACATGGGTAAGGTATATCGATGACATTTTCTGTATATGGGATGGCAATGAAGATGAAGCCAAAGAATTTGTCAATATATTAAATACCAATGCAATTAACCTTTCGTTTACAAGCCATACTGATAAAAAAACAATTGAATTTCTTGATTTAAGAATTGACATTAGAGATAATAAACTGACAACTGCACTTTTTAGAAAAGAGACAGCTGGGAACAGCTTATTAAATGCCTATAGCTGCCACCCTAACAGTCTCATCAATAGTATCCCTTTGGGTGAGCTTCTCCGTGCTAAACGGAATTGTAGCACTATTGATGACTTTGAAACTGAAAGTAGAACAATGTGTGAGAGGTTTAAAGAAAGAGGACATACTAAAAAATGTATAGAGAAAGCTCTGGATAAAGTGAATAAGAGAGAAAGAGCTGAATTACTCTATGAAAAACCAAAAACAAATGAATCTAAAATGACAGGGAATGTGCGATTTATAACTAACTTCAATGAACAATCATGGGAGGTTAGAAAAGCCCTAAGTAAATTTTGGGATGTGCTAAAGACTGATAAAGATCTAGCACAAGGAATTTTAGATTATCCTCAAATAACCTACCGTAAACCTATATCTTTAAAAGATATGGTTTGCAAAACATTGATTCCGTCAGACACCAAAAAGAGTACTGTACAAAAGTTTTACATCTGTGGCAGGTGCAAAGCATGTAAATATAGCAGTAATGTCAAAGAAGTCAAACTTTACACACATTGTAAACCCTTCAAAATTCTCAAACATTTCTCCTGTAACACTGAGTATGACGTGTATGCTCTTAGATGCCCCTGTGATAAGTATTATATAGGAAGCACAATACGTCAAGCAAAGAAACGAGCATCTAAGAGCAATTAAGAACCTTGACAGACAATATCCGGTGGCAAGACATTTTGCCGCTCACCATAAGAGCAATAACAGCCTCATCTCTTTTTGTGTCCTGGACAGTGTCCCAGTAAGAGAACGAGGGGGTGATAGGATCCAAGAACTAAGACAATTGGAATCTAGATTAATTATCAAATACCACACTATGCAACCGGAAGGACATAACTGTGATGAAGCACTTGCAGTACACTTGGGTTAATTAATCTCCCTAAATTAGGTGTGTCTATGACCCCTGCTATGAGATGTGCTGTCCCGTTCCGAATTAAGTAAACTGAATATACTGTATGCGTATACAACTCCTTTTGGTTTTATAATGAAATAGTGTATGTAAATAGTCACAAATAATTTAAGTACATTTCTCACCTTTTTTATTTTATTTTTCACTTTATTCTGCAGGCCGGTATTGAGTACTTTAAGGAGAATTTAAGGCAAGACCACAATGCTGAATCACATATGGTGGAGATATGAGTGAGTTTATTCATCACACAATGGTTGAACGTGGAAGTTTACCCACTCGGGTTGGACTGTTTTGCCCACTGGGCATTGGACTTAGCAGCTTGATCTAAAAGGCGAACTTTCGCTGTAATTATGCTGAGAGATAAATCGCAAATTTAGAAGCAGTCACTGTGAACATTTTTGCATATTATGAATTTTGAGCATTATGCATATGTTTTATGTATTTCAATAGTATTATTATGATATGCACTGGTATATCAAAAATAGTAAAATATCGAAATATAGAAATTTTGAGCATACGTGAAATATGTATGTCACAGTGTGAACTGGCTGATTTATTATTTGATTTTCAATATTCTGTTAAGCCCAATATCAAAGCAATGTGATGGCGCTCGATGCTCCAATGTAAACAACACATTACAATTCAGTCTGCTTTCTAGCTCTATAATGGTATGCCATAGTACTGAGTCTGTTTTTTGTTTTCATCACAAAAGGTGTCACATGATATGTATAAACATTGTGAGAATACATACACTCGTACTCGAAAACAAGGAGCTTTTCCTCCGAAACACGTCGAGTGACTGGGCGTTTGAAAATAAAAGACGCGCTGACAATAATTTAGTGGCCTGGACATCGTTTCTTTGAAGTTGATACGATCGTTTGCATATATATATATATATATATATATATATATATATATATATATATATATATATATATATATATATATATATATATATATATATATATATACATACTATCTACTGGCGGTCACCAGTAGATAGTTATAGTTAGGACCTATTTTCCGTAGGAAATTCGCAACTTTCTATTCCCAATAACTTTGGCGCCGATTGACGAATCTTCGCGAGATTTTCAAAACTAGTGGGGCACTCCGGTCCACTCCTATCTTGAAAGTTTCTGGGCGATTCGTCAAGCGGGGGCGAGAAAAAGGGGGGTCCCAAAACGTGTTTTCCCCATGCAATTTTCCATAGGAAACTTTAGACACGGCTACAGCCCGAACTGCTGAACGGAATTACACCAAATTTGGCAAAAAGGTAGTGCTTGGTTCAGAAAGCGTCCTTTTTTTAAAATGGTGTAAATCCGTTCAGTAGTTGCTGAGAAAATCAAAAGTAAAAACACGTATATATCTAGGGCCGTGGATCCTCCCGAGCACGGGCTTTATGCTAATTGGCTGTCAACACTCCAAACCAGGAAGTGTTGGCAGCCATCTTGTGCCACGGTAGAACCGAGGTACAAGAAAACAGAAAAAGTAATGCACAAAACATAAAAAGGGGGCAAGGTAGAAACACCATGACCTCGTAGGCCTGCTCCCAGGGCCCAAAAAAGCATTTATTTAAAAAAAAGATTGCAGAGATTCGCGTACCCAGCGCTAATTTCGGCTGACATTTTTTAAATAAACAAAGCGCGGGCTCCAGTGCTTCGTTAATTTTTAGCCCCCGGGTGGGCCAAATCCCGGGGGCAATATTTGTATTGGGATGGGCCCCCCAGCCCCGGGGACCGCCACCCCCCTGGGTTTTTCAAACGTAATTGCGAGGGGGCTCACTGCCCCCCGCAGCCCCGGGGACCGCCACCCCCCGGGGCTTTTTAGTTTAATTTTGGGGAGCCTCGAAGGCCGCCCCAGGGACCGCCACTCCCTGGGGCTCTACTTAATTGTTATTACGGGGGACACACTGCCACCCTGCACCCCCCGGCGATTTTTTGTTAAAAAAAAAATAACCTGTGGGGGGGGGGCCCAAGCCCCCCCACATGCCCTGGGGACCGCCACCTCCCCGGGGCTCTAAATATTAAAATTGGGGGGTACGTGACAGACCCCCCAGCCCCGGGGACCACCACCCCCGTGGCTTTGTAAATGTTGGGAGGGGGGCCGCGCGGCCCCCTTCCTGGAGCCCTTGATGGCCCTGGGGACCGCCACCCCCCAGGGACACTGCAGTTTGCTATGGCAGGGTGCGAGCCTCGCGGCTCCCGCCCTGTCATAGCAACCTGCTTTGGTTTTTGGAAGAGAGAGCAGGAAACCTGCTCTCTCTTCCAAATACCAAAGACGATTGCTTTTCCACACGGGGAGCTGCATCTTAGCAGCTCCCCGTGTGGAAAAGCAATGCTAGCTTCTGAGGGACGCGGAGAGCGGGCGGGACCGTGTGGGGAATGGGGACCCCCCTACGGTCCCCAACGGAGAGGACCAGCCCCGGCAGATGGGGACCCCGGGGCCACACGGCCCCCCTCCCCAAAATAAAAAAGAAAAAAAAACAAAGGCCGGCCCTGGGGAATGGGGTCCATAAGTGGCCTGAGGAGGGGGGCAACGCAGTCCCCCTCCTAAAGAATAAAAAAAAAAAAAAAAAGGCCATGGCCCGGAGGATGGGGTCCCCAGGGCCAATACATTAGAAATAGAAGGGGGGCCACACATAAATAATAAATAAAAAAAGACCGCATCACGCCAGAGGCCACGCCCCCTCCTTGCAGCACTCTGCAAACGTGCCCCCTGGCGCGTTTGCAGATGGGGAACGAATTCCCCTTGAATACTGGGGGTCCCTGGGGGCCAACTAGACCATCAGCAACCATGCGCCAGGGGCTGCGTTGCAGAGAGGTGTTCTGAGGCCATGCCCCTCTTTACACCTCTCTGCAACGCAGCTCTGTGGCGCTTAATGGAGGTAGCTGATGGGCTAGCTGCCCCCCAGGGACTCAAAGGATTCAAGGGGAGTTAACCCCTTCGGTGCTCATGACGGAATGGTTCCGTCATGACCCACGGTTGAGCTGTGCTCATGACGGAACCATTCCGTCATGACCACGCCCGCGCAAGATTCCGCCAGCACAGCGGCGGAATCTGCGCAGCATCGAAGGGGTTAATCTCCCAACTTAAAACGCGCCACAGGGCGCGTTTGCATAGTGGTGAAGGGAGGGGGAGGGCCTGAGGTGACATGTGTGCAAACACGCCTTGTGGCACGTTTTAAGTTGAGGAATTAATTTCTCTTCAATCCTGAGGGTCCCTGTGGGGCAACTAGCCCACCAGGTACTTCCAGTAAGTGCCATGGAGCTGCGTTGCAGAGTGTTGTAAAAAGGGGCGTGGCCTCTGAACACCTCCCTGCAACGTAGCTCTCTGACGCATACTGGAGATACCTGGTGGGCTAGTTGGCCCCCAGGGACCCTCAGGATTGAGGAGGAATTAATTCTCCAATTTAAAACGCGCCACAGGGCATGTTTGCAGACATGTCACCTCAGGCCACGCCCCCGTCCTTCACCACTGTGCAAACGCGCCCCCTGGCGAGTTGTAAGTTGGGGAATTAATTCTCCTTCAATACTGAGGGTCCCTGAGTGCCAACTAGCCCAAGGTATCTCCAGTATGCGCCAGGGAGCTGCGTTGCAGACAGGTGTTCAGAGGCCACGCGACTTTTTACACCTCTCTGCAACGCAGCTCTGTGGCGCTTACTGGAGGTACCTAGTGGGCTAGTTTGACCCTAGGGACGCCTAGGATTCAAGGGAACTTAATCTCTCAACTTAGAACGGCCACAGGACGCTTTTACACAGTGGTGAAGGGAGGGGACAGGGCCTGAGGTGACGTGTGCAAACACGCCCTGTGACACGTTTTAAGTTGGGGAAATAATTCCCCTTCAATCCTGAGGGACCCTGGGGGCCAACTAGCCCACCAGGTGCTTCCAGTAAGCGCCACTGTGCTGCGTTGCAGAGAGGTGGTGCAGGCCGTGCCCCTTTTTACACCTCACTGCAATGGCGCTTACTGGACGTACCTAGTGGGCTAATTTGCCCCTAGGGACCCTCAGGATTCAAGGGGACTTAATCTCCCAACTTAAAATGGCGACAGGGCGTGTTTACACAGTGGGGAAGGGAGGAGACGGGGCACGAGGCGACGTGTGCAAACACACCCTATGGCGCGTTTTAAATTGGGGACATAATTCCTCTTCAATCCTGAGGGCCCCTGGGGGCTAACTAGCCCACCAGGTGCTTCCAGTAAGCGCCACTGTGCTGCGTTGCAGAGAGGTGGTCCAGGCCGTGCCACTTTTTACACCTCTCTTCAACGCAGCTCTGTGGCGCTTACTGGAGGTACCTAGTGGGCTAGTTGGACCCTGGGGACCCTCACAGTTCAAGGGAACTTAATCTCCCAACTTAAAACGGCCACAGAGCGTGTTTGCACAGTGGTGAAGGGAGGGGACCGGGCCTGAGGTGATGTGTGCAAACACGCCCTGAGGCGCATTTTAAGAGGTAGTTTTAATCCCCCTGCCCTATTATATACTAGGGGCTTACAGAGGGGGTCATGCTAATCACAGGGGGACCCCAACGCATAGTGTTCCCTACTGTATGTAGGTATTTTCACTGTATTCTAAGTGTCTATTAACATAGCACTGGCTCTAGGACTGGTTAGTCAGATTCAATTACCACCAGTATCCGTCTGAAAAAGTTGAGGGTACAGGATGATTTTGCAACAAGGCTTCTTTCTGCTCTTCTGTTTGTTCTTTCTGCACGTTTTCCTTCTTCCTGCACTTTTCTTCGTCTTTGAGGACTTCTGTTGCTTTTTTCTGTATTTCTTTTTTTTCTTTCTGTGCGTTTTTTCTTCTTTCTTCACATGTCCTATCTCTGTAGGTATAGTTAGAAATTAGCATTTAAAAAACCTTTGAAATTCACTGAAAAAACCATAGGTTTCAGGCACCTTATAGTTAGGAATTAGCATATAAAAAACCTTAGAAATTCACTAAAAAAACCATAGGTTTCAGGGGCGTTATAGTTAGCTGGACATTTCACCCGTACGAAACCATTGAAATTCCCCCGTTATAGTTAGTTCAGCTAACTATAACTCATGCGCCTGCAATGCACTGCTGATGATGTCACATATTACATCACTAATGAAATGGTCAGTGACATCACTCATGACATCACTGATAACGCCCTTGAAACCTATGTTTTTATCAGTGAATTTCTAAGGTTTTTTAAATGCTAGTTCCTAACTATAACATGCCTGAAACCTATGTTTTTTTTGTGAATATATATCTATCTATATATATATTCACTTAAAAAACCATAGGTTTCACACATGTTATAGTTAGGTGGATATTTCACTCGTAAAAAAAACAATGAAATTCCCCCGTTATAGTTAGTTCAGATAACTATAACTCGCGCGCCCGCAATCCACTCCTGATGACGTCACATATTACATGACCCATGACATGGTCAGTGGCATCACTCATGACATCACTGATGACATCATCCTTGTGATAGAGTGGCCGCCGCGCGAGTTATAGTTATCTGAACTAACTATAACGGGGGAATTTCATTGGTTTTTTACGAGAGAAATATACACCTAACTAAAACATGTGTGAAACCTATGGTTTTTTAAGTGAATTTGCAAGGTTTTTTAAATGCTAATTCCTAACTATAACATGTGTGAAACCTATGGTTTTTTCAGTGAATTTGTATGGTTTTTTAAATGCTAAGTTATGTATGTATTATTATTTTTTGGTTTTTCACCGTGCGCGCACCCCCGCGATTTTAAAAAACAAAAAATTAAAATGTTTTTTTCTGCCTTCGGGGTCCTTCAGGGACCCCCTGACAAAGGCTAGGGGGTCAGGAACTCTCTACCCTGCCCCCTTTTCACGTTTGCCACCTTCCTTTTTCACTCTCGCACTGAAAACAAACAAAATGGCGGCCGACACTTCCTGATTTCGACCAATTCGAACGTTGACTAACATGTAACCACCAATCAGAATTACGCTCGCGCACGTTAGGGTGCTCGCACGGTGCGTGCACGGTGCTCGCACGGTGCGCGCACGGTGCGCGGCTATAGATATGTATGTGCTTTTAACTGCAATTTTCTAAGGAACTACTGAACACATTGACTCCATATATGCGAAAGGCACATCCCTGAGCTGAGGACTACCTCTCTACCAAATTTTAAGTAATTCTGTTCAGCCGTTCGGGCTGTACCTCGGACTAAAGGTCCCTATGGAAAATTGCATGGGGAAAACACGTTTTGGGACCCCCCTTTTTTCTCAGCCCCCGCTTGACGAATCCCCCCGAGACTTTCAGGGTAGGAGCGGAGCGGAGCGCCCCACCTATTTTGAAAATTTCGTGGGGATTCGTCAACCGGTGCCAAAGTTATTCCAAATAGAATGTTGCGGATTTCCTATGGAAACACGGTCCTAACTATAACTATCTACTGGCGACAACCAGTAGATAATATATATATATATATATATATGATGGTAAAATCGTCTAAGTTGCTGTCTCTGTAGAAAAGACGAGGAACGGACCCAAGAGTCAGTGCCAATCAAAGTTAATTTATTGGAATTAAATCGAGCCTGTCTGACATGACGCGTTTCAGCCCCCACTCGGGCCTTGATCACATGACCAATATATATATCAGTCAAATTCCTTTGCAGGATAAATCCACACGCACTCCCTGATATAGTGTTGTTTCCAAATCAGTTTAATTATATCCACAGCATGGCAAGCAGGTTAGGATATAAATATATATTACCTATTGGTGGTCGCCAGTAGGTAGTTATAGTAACGACCTATTATCCATAGGAAATCCGCAACATTCTCTTTGGAATACCTTTGGCGCCGGTGGACGAATCTTTGCAAAATTTTCAAAACTGGTGGGGCGCTCCGGTCCGCTCCTATCCTGAAAGTCTCGGGGTGATCCGTCAAGTGGGGGCCGAGAAAAAAGGCGGGTCCCAAAACGTGTTTTCCCCATGCAATTTTCCATAGGAACATTTAGTCGCAGCTACAGCCCGAACTGCTGAACGGAATTACACCAAATTTGGCAAAGAGGTAGCCCTTGGTTCACACTCGTGCCTTTTGGTTAAATGGTGTAAATACGTTTAGTAGTTGCTGAGAAAATCAAAAGTAAAATCACATGTATATCTGGGCGGAGCCTAACCACACATCTAATCGTGAGATCTGATTGGCTGTCAGCACTTCTTCCAAGAAGTGTTGGCAGCCATCTTGGGACCAATATACATGATAGCACCTCATTAAAAAGCATTGCAGTTAATAGAAGGTTTTAAGACTTTAGTTACATTATAAATCATTTGTTGATGGTACCATACTCATTTTAGGAATTGTGGTGTGTTCTAAGGTGATTTTACCAAGTGAAAAAGCCTTCTGCTGGGAAATCATGAATCATCTTTGAGAGAAAAAATTTCTCATGCTTTTCCCACAGAGGTTTGGAAGGTGATCTATAAGCTAAACTGAGAGCATATTTTCTGTAAATTCACATTATCTTTCTCAGTCATGTGAGAATGAAGTCTGACATTCTCAGTAAAACTTGTACATCCAACAAGAGCAGAGACTGTCAGTTGATTCCTTTGTGTTCTACTGCAACTTCCCAGAGTGTTCTAAAGAACAACTAGAGTGCTAACAGTCCTACTTATGACAAACGTATTGCACACCTGAAGCCATCTTGATTGGAATAAAGTGGTAACTCTTAAAACATTTAATCTAAAAAGGAACAAAATGAGGGGGTTCATTTTGCCATAGAAGTTATGATTAGTGCTGCAGAAAGAAAAATTAGGGCACATTTTGAGTGACTTCTCAAATGCTCTTCTATTTCATTAAAAAATTCTGACATGCAGACTGAAACATGCACTTTCAATACCAGCTGCAGACTTCCCTGGTGAGCAGTAGCTTTACTACAGTGATCTAATGAGCAACTAGAGCGCTAACATTCAGAATATATGGCAAATGTGTGACACATCTGAATGACTTCTTGATGGAACCAAAGTAAAAAACTGAAAGTATTTCCTACTGAGGAGACTGCAGTAAATGAGGAAATTAGGAAACTTCATAACAAATAAGTCTCCCAAGATGGCCACCAGAGACAAAAGAGCCCAAAAGTAGCACAAATATCACCCAAATGTAGCCCAATGACAGAATGTCCCAGAGTGCTCTAAAGAACAACTAGAGCGCTAACAGTATTACTTATGACAAAGGTATGACACACCTGAAGCCATCTTGATTGGAATAAACTGGTAACACTTAAAACATTTAATTTAAAAAGGAACACAATGAGGGGGTTCATTTTTTCGTAGTAATTATGATTAGTGCTGAAGAAAGAAAAATTAGGGCACATTTTGAGTGACTTCTCAAATGCTCTTCTATTTCATTAAAAAATTCTGACATGCAGACTGAAATAGGCACTTTTAATACCAGCAGCAGACTTCCGCGGTGAGCAGTAGCTTTACTACAGTGATCTAATGAGCAACTAGAGAGCTAACATTCCGAATTTATGGCAAATGTAAGACATATCTGAATACCTTCTTGATGGAATCGAAGTAAAAAACTGAAAGCATTTCCTACTGAGGAGACTGCAGTAAATGAGGAAATTAGTAAACTTCATAACAAATAAATCTCCCAAGATGGCCACCAGAGACAAAAGAGCCCAACTGCAGCACAAATATCACCCAGATGTAGCCCAATGACAGAAGTGTGCAAAACACTTTTTATTTTTTGTGTTTTTGCAGTTTTATACAGTGCAGACTTGTCAGGTATTGGAGTGCTGTACATGAGCATTGGTTACATCACACAAGAACAAATTCATTTTGGTTTTAGACATGGGGAGATTAAGTGATTTGACCAGAATCACAGAATGTCGAGCTGAAGCAGAAACTCCAACCTGGTTCCCCAGTTGCAAAGTCTGCAGCTCTGGAAGTAACACCACATCCTCTCCCCTAAGTGCAACATTTAATCAAGTTGTCAACTGGATAAAAAACCATAAAGATAACAAATAATTTAAAAGTGCTTTGTCGCTATTTGAAAACTCAGAAAATATGCCCTCATTTTAGATTTTTAGAGCACTAACCATAATTTTGATGCAAATAAGACCCTCTCATATATGTAATTTCTAAAGGAAATGCTCTAGGTATTACAGTTTTGATTACATCAAGATGACGTCAGCCGTTCCATACTTTTGTAATAAATATAGAATGTTAGCAATCTAGTTGTTCATTAGGATACTGTTGAGAGACAGAGGCCAGGGGCACGGACTCTGAAACTTGAAGGCAGGTAGGAGGGTACAGAGGCAACAATTTGACCACACTGGGCAGGCAGGAAGGGCAGTGGCAGCAGAACAGACTATGGAGGGCAGTGGAAAGGGGGGCAGGGGCAACAAACCAACAATACAGGACTGGCAAGAGAGGCTGTGGCAATATAATAGACCATTGTGGGCAGAAGGAAGAGACAGTGGTAGTACAACCATACATGCCAACAGACCCGATTCAGCCAGGAAACGTCCAATGTTTTTAAGCTCAAATGGGCTTCATTTGATCTGTCTCCTGTCTACAATCTCCTCTCTTTCAATGTAACTCAAAGGGGAAAATCAATACCCCAGATTTTTTTCAAAATCTCCCTCTTACCAAGTTCAAAATGTTCGCAAGTATGGTACATTGGATCATGGAAGGCAGGAGGAATTGGGGTAGGGACATGGACTCGGATAACAGAGGACAGGAGGGACATGGAGAGGTGCACCATACTGACCCTACAGGGCAAGCATCAGGGTTTGCAGCAGCACAATACACCACACAGGGCATGCGGGACGGGAGTGCAGCACAACAATCCATAGAAAGCAATAGGGAGGGGACAGAACCATGCACATGGACAACAGAGAACAGTGGGGAAAGAGGCAATGGTAGCTAGCTGACCATAATGGACAGACAGGAGAGAAAGCTGCAGCATAACAGACCATAAAGGGCAGGAGGGATGGATCAGGGGCATTACAATGGAACAGACAAGCCAGGAGGGAGGGAATAGGGGTCTGCACATGGAAACAGAGGGCTGAGGGCAAGGGGGCATTGCAGGAGCAGCAAGATGACCATGGAGGTCAGGCAGGATGGGCACTAGAAGCAAGACACACCATGGAGAGCAACAGTGAGACTATGATGGGATACACACATACCATGGAGGGAAGGTGGGAGGGGGTCAGGGGCAGCTAGCTGACCACATAGGGAAGGTGGGAGGGGCCGTGGCAGCACAGAAGACCATGCATGGCAAGCGGGAGGGTTACTGGCAGCACAATGGCTATAATGGGCAAGAAGGAGGGTGCAGGGGCATGCACAAAGGACCATGGAGGATAGAAGGGAGGGTCAGGACCTGGGCACAGACAAGAGAGTTCAGGGGAAGGGGCCTCACAACAGACCACACGGGGCAGGCAGGAGGAGCAGTTGCAGCACAACAGACCAGGGAAGGCAGAAGGGTGTGACAGTAAAATGGACCATGGAGGACAGGAGGAAGGGGATAGGGGCATGGAATGTGGACAGGCAGGGTGGAGGTGGCAGGGACAGGTTACAGTCATCTGACAATGCTAGGCAGGTGGGAGGGGAGTGGCAGCTCAACAGAACACTCAGAGTAGATAGGAGTGGCAGGTCCATGGAACATTGTGGGCAAAAAGGATGGAGCAGGGGCATGCACAAAGACATCGGAGGGCAGGGGGGAGGAGAATAGGGGCAGCAAGCTAAGCACAGAGGCTAAGCAGGAGGTCAATGATGGGGCATAGAATTAGGCAATGGAGGGCAGGAGGAGTGGACTGGTACATCATGCTAAATGGAGGGCAGTGGCAGCACATCAGACCATGCATGGCAGGAGGGAGGAGGCTAGTCCATGGATTCAGACAACAGAGGATAGGGAGGAGGTGGATGGGGCAGCAAGCTAACTGTTCAGAGAAGGCGGGAAGGCCAGTGACAGAACAACGGCCACACAGGGCTGTAATAAGGGAGCAGGGCCATGGACTTGGACAATGGATGGCTAGGAGGAGGGAAGGCAGGAGCAGCAAGCTTGGATGGGGGCAGCACAATGCCAGGCCTTGCTTCCAACCCCCCACCATCCATTGTGATATGCATCTTACTTAACGTTAAGTAAAAACCTAGAAATTTGCTGAAAAAAATCAAAGATTACAGGGAGGGTATAGTTAGACTCAGATTTCACTCATACCCAACCAGTGAAATTCAGCAGTTATAGTTACCTGAGCTAACTATAACTTACGCCCCCGCAATGTACTGCTAATGACCTCAGACATTACATCATTCATGACATGGTCAGTTACATCACTCATGACATCACTCATGAAATGTCAAATGAGCTGTGAATAGAATGGGACTATAATCACTAGAACTTTATTTAGGGATAGTGTGTGTATATTAACACCCCTTTTTTCCTTTTCTTTTCGTGTAAGAACTATTATAATACGCAACTTGCCCAGATTAATATGGCCGATAGCCTTTCACTTTAAAGTAATGTGTAGCCCATTGTTTATGTCGATGCTTGCAATTCTAAGTATGTTTATTATGAATAAGTCACGTTGACGAACATACAGGTATGGCGGTCACAGGGCAAGATATGTTGAAATGACATAGTGTGCATATTAACACTTGTTTTCTTTTCTTTATTGTATCAATTCCTGAATTTTCACATCGTGACCAGGCCAATATGGCCGCCAGCTTTTTGGATTAAAGTAATGCACTGCTGATGACGTCACATATTACATCACTCATGACATGATCAGTGACATCACTGATGACATCTCAAATGACATCACTCATGACATCATCTACGTGATCATCTGATGCACCTCCTCACACCCTAAAATACAGACTACCATTCTCGAAACCATAGACACACCAATACAGTACAGCTACAATATTCTGTGCACTATGCATGCAGCCCTCTAATCAGCTACATAGCTTTGATACAGTCTTTTAAATACTCAGTTAGTACCTATGCAATCTAGGAATCCTTCCGTCTGTCCCATGCACTTCTCCATTCAACCATCCAGCACTATCTACGTATCCTATCACTCTGCCAATACCTAAGCACTAATAAATTTAGCATGCACTCTCTTTGTAGCACTGAAATTACTCCAGTTATTAGTCATATACTTAAGGAATAGCCTAGCCACTGTTGGAAGGCGGGCCTCGGGGGGGTCGGAGAGACCACCCAGCGGGGCCCCCACACTGCACGAAGTAGCCGAGCGCTGCTGAGAAGCCTCCGGGGAGAGGTCCTTCTCCTATAACGTACTAGCACAGTAACACCACCACACAGGACTCAAGGGGATTCAGCAAGACGAGCAGTTCTTTATCAGTACTTATGAAGTTACGATAATCAATATTTACAAGGGGGGGATCGAGGGATCCACAAGAGTCTCAAGGTCTTTGGTAGGGACGGGGTAGCGGGACAGTCTTTAGCAGCAGCTTGGTACGAGGGTACCTGGGGCCCAGTTCTTATCCCCACGCTGGAGGGCCTCCGGATCTCGGAGGGGTCGAGCCGCGAAGGCGTCAGCAGGGCTCTGGTGTTCAGTCCGTGGAGTTCGAGCCGCGACCAGGTCAGCTGGGCTCTTACGGGGTCTTGGTTCAGCTTGAGCCGCGACGACGTCAGCAGGGCTCCGAGGGAGGTTTCAGCGAGGTTGGGCCGCGTCAGCGTCAGCAGGGCTCCGATGTTCCGTGAGGCTTCGTGACCTCTATAAGGTGGAGCCGCGACGCAGTCAGCAGGGCTCGTGGTAGAGTTTCAAGCAAGAGTTCTTCTCCGTTGGGTCGGCCGCGATTCAATCAGCAGGGCTCTCGACTCCGGGATACAACTGCTGTCCTGTTGCAGGGTCACCCCAGATATAGGTCTGGAGCCCTTTGATGTCCGGACCCTTGCGCCCGGGGGGGCGGAGAGGCCGGGCTGGGAGAGGCCAGACGCCCAGCGGGAGAGGCGCCAGGCCCAGGAGAGCTGTGGGGCGATCGCACCTAGGTGTGGGAGGACGGTTGGGGGTCCCATCGATACTGCCCTCCGCCGGGAGTGGGGAAGTGTCCACATGGCACCCCCTGGCCAGTTGTTGGTGCCTTGATGTCGGGGCTTGCTGGGGCCGAGGCCGGGTTGAGCGGGGTCACGTAGGCTGGCGCGCAGAGTTACTTTCAATCCAAAATGGAGGAGCCCCGAGGTGCAGGGGACCTCATGCGGCTTGGCGAGGGGGAACAGGACCACGCCACGAGGCCGGCTCCAACAGCCACTAACACAAGTGCAGGTACAATATTTTGTACACTATGCATGCAGACCTCTAACCAGCTACACACTATTGATACTCTCTTCTAAATACCCAGTTAGTACCTATGCAGTCTAGGAATCCATCTGTCTGTCCCATGCACTTCTCCATTTACCCATCCAGCACTATCTACGTATCCTATCACTCCACAAATACCTAAGCACTTATAAATTCAGCACGCACTTTCTTTGCAACACTGAAATTACTCCAGTTAGTAGTTGTATACTTAAGGAATGGCGTAGTCAAAAACACAAGTGAAGGTACAATATTTTGTACACTATGCATGCACACCTCTAACCAGCTACAAACTATTGATACGCTCTTCTAAATACCCAGTTAGTATCTATGCAGTGTAGGAATCCCCCTGTCTGTCCCATGCATTTCTCCAATCACCCATCCAGCACTATCTACTTATCCTATTACTCTACCAATACCTAAGCACTTATAAATTCACTATACACTCTGTTTGTAATACTGTAATTATTCTATTTATTAGTCATCAACTTATGGAATGGCCTAGCTACTAACACACATCTATAATATTTTGTGCACTATCCAAGCAGACCTCTAACTAGCTACATACTATTGATACACTCTTCTAAATACCCAGTTAGTACTCATGCAGAATAGGAATCGTCCTGTCTGTCCCATGCACTTCTTTAATCACTTATCTACCACTATCTACTTATCCTATCACTCCACCAATACGTAAGAACTTATAAATTAAGTGTTCACTCTGTTTGCAGCACTGTCATCATTCCAGTTACTAGTGGTATTCTTATAAAATGACCTAGGCACACACACAAGTACACATAAAATATTCTGTGCATAATCCCTACAAATCTCTAAGCAGATACATACATTGGTCCACTCCATTAAATACTGAAGTAGTGCCCATGCAGCGTAGGATACCTCCTGTCAGTCTCACGCAATTCTTCAATCCCCCATCCAGCACTATGTTCTTATTGTATCAGTCTGCCAATACCTAAGCACTTATGGGGCAGATTTACAAGCACCCTGCGCCACCAGTACGTCACTTTCTGTAACGTAGTGATGGCGCCAGGCACTCCTTCATATTTACAAGGAGAGGAAAAGCCACCCTGCGTGGTTTTTCCTCTCCTTGTAAATACGACCCCTTCATACACAGAACTTTGCATTGAAGGGGCGTCCAATAGGTGTTGCTGTGGGTGTTCCCACGCAACACCCATAGAACAAGACACATCTCCAGATTTATGAAAAATCGTAAATCTGGAGATGTGTGTGAATGCTGCGCCATCCTAGAGTTGGTGTAGCAAGGCGCAACAAGGAGAATTGTTTTAATTTCTCCTCATTTTTTCCTCTTTCAATGCATGCTGTATTCTGCAGCATACATTGAAAGAGGAAAATGCCTTTACTGATTGTTTTTGTGCAGGAATGTGTCCCTTCCTGCACAAAAACAATCTCCACACGACACAGACATTCTTGCACCATGGTGCAAGGGTGCCTGTGTCACCACATGGCTGCAGTTTGTGCAGCAGTGCAGAGGGAAGCACAGAGTTGCAACTGTGTCCTAAAGCCCGACATCAGGGATGGGAGGGTTGGCCCTTGCAGAGGCTGTGGGATGGTTTGGGGTCTGGGAGGGGCAAGGGTCACTGGGTAAGGTGTAAGGTTTGGGTAGGGTGGGGGAGCAATGGAAAAAAAAAATTCATGACAGTAACAAGGGAGAGTGTTGGCGTTGAAAAGGTTATGTTTGTTTTACTTATTAATAGCCAAGGTATAAAACTGCTCAATTACTGGTTAAGTAATGTTAATGGCTATCCTTTGATTTGGAGGAAAATAAAAAAACAAAAAATATAATAAAAAGTTAGCATGAAACGTAGTATTAAGATTTGTTCATTTAATGTTTCAGGGCTTAACTGTAGCAATAAAAGACGTAGAATAGCTGCAGAAATACGATATATTTGTCCCGATATTGTATGCCTACAAGAGACACATTTATCTTGGGACAGAAGGACATTGGTAACAGATTTGGGGTATACGTTGATGGTTGCTTCTCAACAAACTAATAATACCAGAGGGGTTATGATTCTTTCTAGAATTGGATATTGCACGATGATTCGTAAATTAGCGGATAAATGGGGTAGATGGGCTTTATTAGAAATTATAGTCTCGGGAATGGCTCTTACCATCTGTACAATTTATGGCTCCAATTTAGATGAGGCTGAAGTTTTGCAACAATTAAATATTGAACTTGCTGATTGGAAAACTCCGTTAATTTTATGTGGAGATCTTAATATTAATCTGAATACTGGTGAGCTAATGGCTGGTTTAGAACATTATAATGGACGTAAACCACGCGTATTTAAGGCTCTATATGATTTAGTAATTGATCATGGGTTGATTGACGTATGGAGTAAATGGCATTCTACTCTCCCGGGATACACTTTTTATTCCGCACCTCATAAGAAATTTGTTCGGTTAGACTACTTTTTTACGTCCTTAACTATACAACATCAAACTAAGATACAAATCTTTCCTAGAGTCACCTCGGATCATTCCCCCTTATTATTGGAATGCTCTGTCTTAGGGGACTATAGAGGTATAAGGAGTTTTTCATTTGATAGGAAGCTCTGCTTAGACGAACAATATAGAATTTATATGAGGGGATGGATGACAGAATTTTTTAAAATTAATCTAGGTACCGCTCATATTTCAATACTTTGGGACACTTTCAAGGCTTGTTTTAGAGGAGAAGCTATAAGTTTTGGTTTATACAACCAAAATAAATTACGGTCTCACATGGGGGAGCTTTATGAATCATTAAAGGTTGCAGAAGTAGAGCTTGCTAAAGCAATAAAAAGATTAGACAACATATCACAGGTTTCTATAGCCGAAGCAAAAATTGCACAATGCAAGGCGAAGATAATTGGGGTTTGGGCGGAAGAAAATGCTCGGAAATACTTAATAAATAAAAGACATATTCATGAATATGGTGAAGCTATAGGTCGCTCATTAGCGTTAAGATTAAAAATGAAAACAAGTTCTCGACTGATTCCCAAACTACAAGATCAATTCGGGATAGTACAAGAATCACCAACGGCTATACTAGATATTTTTCATCAATTCTATTCTGACCTCTATACTCAACAATCAAAGTCTAATATAATTCAAATCCCGGATGTGGGTATAATAAATCAATTAACTGAAACGGAGGCAGAAGCCCTGGATAGCCCTTTTACTATGGCAGAATTAGAGACTGCAGTTAAGAACATTCCGAATAGTAAAGCTGCCGGTCCAGACTGCATCCCGGGGGAAGTTTATAAATGTTTTTTTGAGTCAATGAAGCCTGTGATGCTAGAAACATTTAGGATGGCACAAAAGGGAATGGCCCCAAAAACTTGGAATGAAGCATCCATAGTAGTGTTTAGTAAAAAGGGGAAACCACCAGAGCTACCTGGCTCGTATCGACCAATATCCCTACTTAATTGCGACAGTAAGCTGTACTCAAAGATGATATCGAATCGTTTATCCAAAGTTATCTCGTCACTAGTCACAACTTCCCAACACGGTTTTATACCTAAAAGAGGAACGGTTTCTCATATTAATAAGGTTATTACCCTATTTGATATTGCAGAAACCGAAAAGAGAGACTTGGCATTGATACTGCTCGATGCAGAAAAAGCTTTTGACCGGGTAGAATGGGATTATTTATGGGAAGTGATGAGAAGAATGGGATTTGGGAAAGCTATTTTAACCGCAATTCAAGTCCTGTATAAAACTCCTAATGCGAGAATTGCTGCTATGGGTCTTAAATCTGATAAGATTAATATTACTAGAGGGACACGACAAGGGTGCCCTTGTTCACCTTTACTTTTTGCACTGTATATCCATCCCTTTATTATTAGCATACAAAACTCGCATCATATTAAACCGTTTGTAGCTTCAGGTATCCCTCATTCAGTATTTGCATATGCAGATGACATTGCAATAACGACAACTGATCCCAGGGAATCAATAGTGGAGATTGAATCTTTAGCTAGAATTTTTGGAGCTATATCAGGGTATAAACTAAACTCTGCTAAAACCCAAATATTATGTACAAAAAGCATACAGTTTAACGAATCGCGTGTAATAGAAGAGGTTACGTATTTAGGTATTAAGATTAGAACTCAAATGTCAGAGATAACTGATAGTAATTGGAAAGAAATTACACTCCAAATCAAGCAATCATTAGATAGATGGAGCCGACTTCAACTATCAATAGTTGGCAGAGGAAATATTATTAAGATGAGTGTTCTTGCCAAGATATTATATCTATTTCGTAGTATTCCACTTGAATTTTCTCATAAACAGATACAGCAATTACAAACTAGTTGTGGAAAATTCTTCTGGGCTCCTGGTAAGATTCGAAGAGGTATGAAATGGTTAACTCTTCGAGAAGAAAGAGGTGGACGAAATCTGCCTGACTTTTTATATTACTATTATGTTTGCTTTCTGCAGAAAATGAGTTATATTTTGACTGGCGATCCCCCAAAAAATGAGGCGGAAGCTCCTTCTATTTTCTTTTTGATGTTGGGAGAGCATGCTAAAGGCTGTTTATTAAAGGAACTGGAAGGTCATTACTACAAGCATACTCGCTTCAAGGTATTGGTTTCAGCGTTTAGAGTGTGGAGAAATATTAAGAAATTGATTAATTTTGGTAAAATTTCATATTACACACCTTTCGATGCGGATAAAATACTCCCCTCAGTTTTCTGGGACAATAACGCGAAAATGTGGGTCAAAAAGGGGATCTCCAAAATTGGTGATTTATATGACACTAAAGCAATATTTTTAACATATGCCAAGCTGATAGAGAAATATCAGCTTTCCCAATCCTCATTTTTCAAATATCTCCAACTTCGAGACTTCTGTTTTAAAAATCAGATAGCGGCATCTCCCAATAATATACTAGAAGGGATTCGCCTTCAAAAGAGGATTGCTTCACTTTATCAAGCTTTGATGGAATATAGAAATGATGATTTACACAAATATAATCAGTACTGGATAGAACAGTTGGGAGATCCTCAAATTGATATATCTGAATCTTTAAAATTGTCAAAAGAAATTTGTCTTGCCGCTAATCTAAAAGCTCAAGTTTATAAGACCCTGTTTAGGTTATATTATACTCCTAAACGCATGGCAAGTTGGGGAAACAAATATGATGGAAAATGTTTTCGCTGTGGGGACCCGGACGCTGATATTGCGCATATTTTTTTTTATTGTATAAAACTTTCCGATTTTTTTAAGGGAATTGAATCATTTATATCGTTGCTACTAGCATGTCCATTTAAAATTTCACCTACACTTATGTTACTGGGTACAGAGGATAAAACGGATAGTTATTTGCTAGATTATAAGTATTTTTTATTTCTCGCAATGACTGTGGCACGGTTATGTATTGCTTCAGAATGGTTATCTCCAGACGCTCCTACTTTTGGTATTTGGAGATCAAAGCTCTATCGTATTTATGAAATTGAATGGAATTTATATGCATTGAGGGGAGCTAGGAAAAAACGCATTGGTTTATTAATTTGGGGATCGTTAACAAATTTTTTAGAGAATGGTTGAAGTTGGAGATACGAGATTTATTTATTAAGGAATAATGTTTTTTTCTTTTTTGTATTCTTTCAATTAATTAATGATACTTTTCCACTGCCAAAATATGTATGTGATGTACGAATTTAAATGCACTGTCATGAATAATAAAAATAAAAAAAAAAAAAAAAAAACTTATGGAATGGCCTAGCTACTAACACACATCTATAATATTTTGTGCACTATCCAAGCAGACCTCTAACTAGCTACATACTATTGATACACTCTTCTAAATACCCAGTTAGTACTCATGCAGAATAGGAATCGTCCTGTCTGTCCCATGCACTTCTTTAATCACTTATCTACCACTATCTACTTATCCTATCACTCCACCAATACGTAAGAACTTATAAATTAAGTGTTCACTCTGTTTGCAGCACTGTCATCATTCCAGTTACTAGTGGTATTCTTATAAAATGACCTAGGCACACACACAAGTACACATAAAATATTCTGTGCATAATCCCTACAAATCTCTAAGCAGATACATACATTGGTCCACTCCATTAAATACTGAAGTAGTGCCCATGCAGCGTAGGATACCTCCTGTCAGTCTCACGCAATTCTTCAATCCCCCATCCAGCACTATGTTCTTATTGTATCAGTCTGCCAATACCTAAGCACTTATGGGGCAGATTTACAAGCACCCTGCGCCACCAGTACGTCACTTTCTGTAACGTAGTGATGGCGCCAGGCACTCCTTCATATTTACAAGGAGAGGAAAAGCCACCCTGCGTGGTTTTTCCTCTCCTTGTAAATACGACCCCTTCATACACAGAACTTTGCATTGAAGGGGCGTCCAATAGGTGTTGCTGTGGGTGTTCCCACGCAACACCCATAGAACAAGACACATCTCCAGATTTATGAAAAATCGTAAATCTGGAGATGTGTGTGAATGCTGCGCCATCCTAGAGTTGGTGTAGCAAGGCGCAACAAGGAGAATTGTTTTAATTTCTCCTCATTTTTTCCTCTTTCAATGCATGCTGTATTCTGCAGCATACATTGAAAGAGGAAAATGCCTTTACTGATTGTTTTTGTGCAGGAATGTGTCCCTTCCTGCACAAAAACAATCTCCACACGACACAGACATTCTTGCACCATGGTGCAAGGGTGCCTGTGTCACCACATGGCTGCAGTTTGTGCAGCAGTGCAGAGGGAAGCACAGAGTTGCAACATATTCATGTACATATGGAACATCCCTGTGCTTCGGAAGTGCCGCAGTGCAGCTAAAGAGTTTGCAGATTCACGCTGCAGTACTTCCTCATAAATCTTCACCTATAAATTCACCATACACTACTAATGCATTCTTTGAGTCAATCATGCTGTATACATATATTCAACCAAACTTTCACACATTACGTTGCAATTATACTTCTTTCTTTAACCAGATAAGGTGGTTCTGATAAGAACTTTTTTTTTTCTTTTTTCTTTTGTGTTTTTCTTTAATTTTTTGAACAATTTTGTATTTTTGGGTTTTTTTTCAAAAAATGAACAAAAAAAAGAAAGAATAAAACAGGAAACATTTGGAATTACTTATCATGCCAAAAATAAAAAAAACAAAAAAATTAGCAACGATGGTTGCATTGCGCAGCACAAACTGCATCTACCGACTGCTCACCGAAGCATATAAGTTTCTTATACTTCACGTAGTGGTGCTCGAGAAAGCGAATTCTGGCCTAATGTCCATTGCAGGTGCTCCTGAGGACGCTCCAGATGTACTTGCCACAGCAGGTGAGGGGTTCAAAGCAGCTCGCCTCATTTCCTCCCGAGCAAGTTTGAGAGGATGTGTGGTCCGGAGATGCTTGTACATAGAAGCAGTGCCACAAGAGTATTTTTTTTCACTGCCTCTTGACAGGACTCAGTCACAAATTTTGCACGTCACCTTTTTTGCATTTACTTTCTTCTCTCCAGGTGGAAAAGTGAAGAATTTCCACACGACAGATTCCGGCCTCTGTGGACGTGGCGCATCCTGCAAGAATTCTTCTTCAGAAGATACTTCCTCCTGCTGCTGCTGCTGTCCAGATGCCATTTTGTTTGATATTTTTTGAAAAAAACCAAAAAAAAACAAGCAAAAAGGGTTCTTGTAGGAAAAGAGATGTCTCTCTAAAGATGCTCCAACAAGAATGATTAAAATGGGTGAGGTCCTTCAATAGTTACAATGGGAAATGTTATGAACCAATGAAATCTTTTTTTTTTTAGGTCACATGGGATCCGTGCACTTTGCGCTCACAAAGCATGCACACGACGCGACTTCGCGAAAATATATTTAAAAATAATATAAGTTTATTATAAGTACAAATATATTATTTTTATGAATATCTTAGATAGTCTCTTGCCCCAATATGTATAATAAACAAACATACTTATCATTTTAGAACATACATTTTCTTTGCGGAAGTTGCGCACCCAGCGCCACCCAGCACGTATATGACGTCATGCGGGACCCACCACCGTGCAAGCGTCGCGTACCGTAATGCGCATGTGTCGCTAATGCGCGGGAGCAGGAGTCGCGGACTGGTCGCATACCAATCGTGCACATCATGTAATATTAAGTGTATATGACGTAACTGAAAAACACGCAACCGTCGCACACCGTACACGGATCCTTCACGACGTTTCTAAAATGGCGGCTAGAATCCGCGCACACACCGTGATGTGTACGCTTTGGGTGCGCGAAAATAATATAAATATATTAAAATAAAAAAACATTAAGCAATATTTCAGTTGTAATTTTTGTTTACATTTTTTTTTGCAATTTTCAGAAAAATATATGTTATTTAATGAATAAAATATTTATAAATAAACAGTTAAAAAAACTGGAGAAAATCAGTACAAAAAAATAGGTATAACTACTATTACTACTATTTCGGCCAAAATTCGCGCTAGGTGCGCGAATCTCGCCGATTTTGTTTTTTAAAAAAATGCTTTTTTGGGCCCTGGGGGTCCTTGTGGGACCCCCTGAACAGGCCTAGGGGGTCAGGGGGTTTCTACCCTGCCCCCTTCTTATGTTTTGTGCATTACTTTTTCTGTTTTCTTCTGCCTCGGTTCTACCGAGGCACAAGATGGCTGCCAACACTTCCTGGTTTGGAGTGTTGACAGCCAATTAGCATAAAGCTTGTGCTCGGGAGGATCCACGGACCTAGATATATGTGTTTTTATTTTCGATTTTCTCAGCAACTACTGAATGGATTTACACCATTTTTAAAAAATGGCATGTAGAAGCGTATTACTGGATGTGGGTTTCCTGTATAGTTTAGAAAAACTGCACCGCCTGGAACTTTCTAAATGGTGGGATTCCAAATCCCTACAGCGATACCTTGAAGTACAGCGAGTGCCCAGAGGATTGCGGATTATGGTGACACCTACATATGAAGAGCCCAATCCAGACATGCTACGAGAGTGGGCTGCGAATAACAAAGATGTCTCAAGAAGAATGTTAGCCATTCTGATCAAATATGCCGATATTGACCGTAAGAAAATCCTTGCAGAAATAGAGACACTGTCGGAGATTTTGAGCAAAGAAGAAGACCAGGAGCAAATTAAAGAATTTAAAACAACGATGAAAGACAGAATACAAAAATTGGAAACCTCTATAAAGGAGAGGAAAGCTCAAAAATGTATTAGAGATAAACAAGACTACGACAGAGGCCAGATCTATTCTTTTGCAAAGAAATTTGACAGCATAAGGAGAAATAAGATGGGAAAGGCTAGCAACTCAACACAAGAGCTGCACTCAGAGCAAAGCAGCATACAAAGCTCTGAGGTGGATACAGATCAAGATGAAGAACAACAAATACAAGGCCAAACACCAACAGTAATCGATGAATTCGATTTTTTACGCGAAGAACGCAGGTTCAATCTGCGACCAAGGCCACAAATACAATCATCAAAGCCACAAAGAGGAAGAGGCAGAGGACTAAGAGGAGGAAAGGGGCAGCTCGCAGGAAGAGGGCAGCAGGGACAGGAGAAGAAGAAGATCAATCGGGACAAACAACATCTAATGAAGTAACAATAGTAAATCTAGCAAAAGTTACTCTCACCAATCAAGAAAAAGATATATTAAAATTGGGATTAACATTCTGCCCAGAAACTAATCTAGACTATGTTCAGACCCAAATCGACTTATTCAAGTTTATCAGACTACTTAAACTGAGGAAGCACTTTTTGTCCAATCCAATGCAAAAAGCCATATGTATGAATACAAGTATCTCCCAAAAAGAAGGACTGCAAGTGGGAGACTTTGATCTAATGATGGAACTCAAAGACATGGATATGGACAATATAGAAACAATTGATATAAGAGATGAACAAATTGCACAAGAAGAAAATGTATCCATTACACAAGAAGCGCCTACAAAATTTAGACCAGTTTCGCGCTTCATTCGCATAACAGCTAGAGATGGGATAGATGTGTTTTGTGATATTGTGACAAATGAATTGAAAAAATTGAGCACACAAATGATCATGAGTGGAGGGAAAAATAAATATAGTACTGTTCTGCACAAAGACTATGAGGCTCTAATTAAAAAATTGTCAGAGAATGATAACTGTATTGTGAGAAATGCAGATAAGGGGGGCAATATAGTCCTCTGGGACAAACAAAAGTATTTAATAGAAGCCTATAAACAACTCAATAATAAAAAGTGCTATATAAGAGTGGTAGAAAGAGACTTAATAGAGAGTAACAATAGTTATAATGCCAAGTTGAGAATTTGGTTTGAACAGGGTCTACTCAACCATGATGAATATAAATTTCTTTTGATTGATCATCCAATAACACCAGTCTTCTACCTAATCCCAAAAGTCCACAGAAATATTGTAGATCCCCCTGGACGCCCAATCATCTCAGCAATAGGGAGTTCACTAGAGAATACATCCAAATACGTTGACACTTTTCTCAATCCATTAGTGCAATCTTTACCGTCTTATATTCAAGATACTGGAGATTTTTTGAGAGGAATCTATGATATACCCTGGGAAGATGATTATTTACTCATAACCATTGATGTGTCAACATTATACACCAGCATTCGCCATAAAGATGGCTTGATGGCTATCAAGCATTTTTTGGGGATGAGACCAATAACATTGTGGTCACACACACAAATGATCCTCAACATGGTTGAAAAATGTCTGACAAGTAACTATTTCCTCTTTAACGAGGAATTCTTTCAACAGATTTGTGGTACGGCAATGGGCACCTGCTTCGCCCCCAGCTATGCTAATTTGCATATGGGCTGGTGGGAGGAGCAGGTGGTCCGGTCGCAATACCACAAAGAATGGGAAGAGAATATCATGCATTGGAGCAGGTTCATAGATGACCTATTTTTAGTGTGGAAGGACACTGAAGACCAAGCAAAATCATTTATTAATGAACTCCAAAAGAATGACCTCAATTTAAGTTTTTAAATTTTTGAAATTAGCCGGACTAGTGTCAACTTTTTAGATGTAACAGTATTTATAGAGAATGGAAAAATAGAAACCAAACTATACAGGAAACCCACATCCAGTAATACGCTTCTACATGCCAAAAGTTTCCACCCGGTAAATTTAAGGAGAAGCATCCCCCAAACGTAATTGTAGCAGCGAAAAAGAAATGAAAAAAGAAATGAAAATCTTAGAAAAAAGTCACAACAGAAAGTCACATAGCTTACAAGACGCCGGGGGTTCGTAAAATGCCCCAAATGTAAGGCTTGTACACATGGCGTGAATACAGAAAGGTACAAGCCAGGCTTTAGTAGAAATCTAAAGAGAATCAGAGGTAAATTCACCTGTAAAACAGATTATGCTGTCTACGTGCTCCAGTGCCCTTGTGGCCTGGAGTATGTGGGAAGCACAATCTTAGAGGTGCATAAGAGAATTTTACAGCACCCCAGGGCTATAAAGAATGGTGACCGGACGTATCCGGTCGCCAGACATTTTGAGAAATTTCACAATAAAGATGCAAAAGGGTTAACGTACTTTGTCATTGATGCTGTGGCAAAAAACTCAAGAGGTGGGAACTGTGAAAGAATTTTGAGAAAATTGGAGTCACGATATATTGTAGAATTAAATTCTAAACAACCGGACGGTCTGAACAAAGAAAAAGATTTGTATACTCATTTAGTCTGAACATCGAGATATTTCACCTTTATCAGTTTTAGTGTTGGGTTTTAATGCTGGGTTTTAAGATGATTTTAAGACTTGTAGAATAAATGAAATTGCATCAATGCTTGTGATATGCCCACTGGGGCAATAATGAAGAGCAGCAAAGATAGGCAAAGCCTTGTTTACGTGAGCCCACTGGGGCTTTATTGAGAAACAAAGGAAATATTTAAAATATTTAAAATTATGTATAATCGGAGGAGCCTAGTGCGTGACCAAGATGGCCGTGTGAGCTCAGAGCTCCTGAGACCCTCGCTCCCTCCGGCAAATATCCTGTGAAGAATCCTGCCTTTAACACCCGGAACATTGGAGGCGAGCCGTTGCTGAGGTGATTGTCGCTGTCCGGACTGAAATCGCCTACCGGAGGCCGAAGTTGTGCCACATGGAAGTTTGCGGCCTACTCCCCGGCAGATGCCCGGGGCTTGCACTGGCGCGGTGCCCGAGCACTAATTGAACAACAGCGGCCGTGTGAGGGGCGAGCCATCGGAAGGACGGTGTCATCACTTTCGCTTTCGCTTTCCTGCTTTCATCGCGCCCTGGCCTGGGAGTGAGCCGCGCCGGTCACTTGTTGCATTGTCTTCTCTGGATGGGCAAGGGGACTGTTTTTGGCAGCAGATCACGATGTCAGCCAAATCGGAAGCCGAAAAACAGAAGCCCAAGAACACCAGGCGGGGAGGATACACCCAAACCAACAACATGGATCGTTATGCCCAGCAGAAGGAGTCACCGGGCGGATCGGGTCGGCCACTGGAAGCCTTGAAGGCTGGTTTGCCCCCCGCTACGGAACCAACCCTGCAGGATGTCATGGGGGCCATCGAGGGGATGCAGGCCTCTATCGGGCGGCAATTTGAGACCCTGGCACATAAAGTGGACACAATCTCGATCGACGTCAACTTGATTCGGGCAGATCTGGGGAAAACCAATGAACGGGTTCAATCTTTGGACCCCAAAACCTCTGGCCTCCTGGGTGATGTCTCTGACCTGCAGCTGGAAGTCCGAAATTTGAGGTCGGCTAACGACCTCTTTGCCCGACGGCTGGAGGACTTTGAAGGCCGGGCACTGCGCAATAACGTGCGCATTATTGGGGTCCCGGAAAACTCGGAGGAACAGTCGGTGGACCTGTTCGTGGAGGACTTGGTGGTAAACCATCTGGCGCCCAAAGGCCTCAGTAAGTTCTTTACTGTTGAACGGGCCCACAGAGTCCCTGGCGGGAGGCCCAAGGTGGGGGCCCCTCCGAGACCGATTGTCGCCAGGATCTTTAATTTCAGGGACCGTGACGCCATTCTACAAGCATCACGAGTGTCCGGCACGATGACTTTCCAGAACACCACAGTGAGTTTTTATCCTGACTTTACCCAGGCGGTGCAGAAGCAAAGGTAGAGCTTCCTGGCGGTTAAGAGAAGGCTCAGAGGGATGGAACTGAAATACGCCATGCTCTTCCCGGCCAGATTGCGTGTGGTGTATGAAGAGCGGACTTTCTTTTTTGAATCACCGGACATGGTCGGAGACTGGCTGGATACATTGCCCCAACGACGGGCTGGCGGGGAGCATGCTGGTAGAGCAGAAGGTGGCGGTGATGAACACGAGTGAGGACTCTGGTGCTAGATCATTTTGACTTTGCCCAGGACAGTGAATCACAGTTTTCGGTCTCTCCGGGAGGGTAGTAACCCGGGGGGCGGCGGGGGTATGAAGGGAGCTTTTTCCTCCTCTGGGGTTCTTTTTGTAGACTAGTTTTAGAATAGGGCGACAGGCACACTGCAAGTTGGGGGGGCTTTTCAAGCTTACGCAGGGGTGCAGGGTGGGGGGTGGAATGGGGTTGTTGAGGTGGTTGTTGTTGGTTTTTGTTTTGCAAGGCGTAGTGATGCAAGCTTCTGTAGCTCGAGTGCGGTTCTTCATGGGGGGTGGTGGTCTCCTTACATTTCGGGATGGGGGGTAGGGGCTTAAAGATACTCAGTTGGAATGTTAACGGCTTAGGGGATCGTATTAAGCGAGGAATCGTCCTGCAATTTCTGAAGCGATGCTCCCCTGATATAGTTTTATTGCAAGAGACGCACTTGATAGGTAACACGTGCTACGCACTCAACAGGAAGGGCTACAAATTCGTTGCGCATTCGGGGTTCTCCTCGGGTTCCAGAGGGGCTGGAATACTTGTTAGGGCCTCACTGCCGTTTGAGGTTGACTCCACCACTGTTGATGAAAGGGGGCGATTTGCGGCTGTGGCGGGGAGGTGGGAGGGCAGGACGCTGGTCCTGGTTTCTGTTTATGTCCCTCCTGCGCTGCAGCCCTCCACATTTGAGGACCTGGGGAGGGCTCTGCTGGATCTCCCAGAAGGGATGTTGGTGGTGGGTGGCGATTTTAATGCGGTTGGTTCCGGATTGCTTGATAGACACCCGCCAAGAAGCTCTGGGGGGGCGCAGAAATGGCTTACAGATTTCGTGGATACCCTTGGTCTGGTTGACTGTTGGAGACTGCTGCATCCCACTCAGCGGCAGTACACCTTCCACTCAGGGGCGCATGGCAGTCTCTCTAGAATTGATTATGTACTTACTTTGGCTGCACACGCCTCCTTTGTGTCTGAGGCTAGGCACATGGCTAGGGGTATTTCTGACCATTCGCCGGTGTGGATCTGTATGGATGTTGGTCGAGAGGTGGTGGGCAGGGTGGCTCCGATTAACCCCTGGTATCTCCGTGACCCTAGTACTCGTAGCGCTGTGCTGAAGGCGGTCGATCTCTACTTCCAGGAAAACCTAGGCTCGGTCACGTCTGCGGTGTCTTTGTGGGAAGCGTTTAAAACTGTGCTGAGGGGAGAGGCCCTTTACTTGATAGCGGCAGCCAAACGTCGGAGGGATGCGGAGGTCGCACAGATTGAGGCGGAGATAGCGGCTCTAGAGTTGGTCTTGGAGGAGGAGGTTACGGCAGCAACGCTGCATAAATTGAGCCTTAAGCAGTCGGAATATAAGGCCCTGGTGACGGACGCGGCCAAAGCCCTGAGTAGGGAGCAGCAGGGGCGACTGTACGATGTTGGGGACAAGGCCGGGAAATTAATAGCGTGGCTGGATAAAAAAGAGCGGGTTAATCGTGTGGTGCCAGAACTTGTTACAGAGGGTGGCGTTAGTGTCACTGAGCCGGATGGCATAGTCCAGTGCTTTGCAGATTATTTCCGCACGGTCTACACCTCGGTGTCGGACAGGCCGGTGGAGGACTCGTGTGAACTTCTGCGTGATCTGGCTCTGCCTTGTCTCTCTGACATAGACAGGGAAGATCTAGATGGTGACATCACAGCTGACGAAGTCGCGGGTGCTATCCGTTCACTGCACTCGGGCAAGGCCTCGGGCACGAATGGTCTGCCAATTGAGTTCTATAAACTCCGGCCGGACAAGATTGCTCCACATCTGCGAGCTATGTTTGTAGAGGCGCGTGAGATGGGATGCCTTCCATTCAACCAACGCCTGGCGACAATTGTGGTCATACACAAAGATGGCAAGCCCAGGAATAAATGCAGCTCCTATAGGCCGATTTCGCTACTTAATGCCGAGCCGAGAATCCTCGCTAAAATACTGGCCAACCGCTTGATTAGGGTAATCGGGGATCTGATCCATCCGGACCAATCCGGTTTCATCCCGCACCGCAACACGGCGTTGAACCTTAGGCGCATCCACGGCATGCTCGCAAGGACGGGGACGCTGCAGGAGTCGACCATTGTGGCTGCACTTGACGCCACGATGGCTTTTGACACGGTAGAGTGGGCATATCTGTGGGCTGCACTTGCAAAATTCGGCTTTGGGCCTGGCTTTGTTGGCTGGGTGAGACTACTATATGAAGGACCCTTGGCTAAAGTCGCGGTCAATGGTAGGGCGTCCTGCCCGTTCGAGCTGGGGAGGGGCACCAGGCAGGGTTGTCCCCTGTCGCCGTTGTTGTTTGCTCTTGCTCTTGAACCGCTGGCGGCATGGATACGGTGGCACCCGGACATAAGGGGGATCCGATGGTCACCAGATCATGAGGGCCGCATTTCTCTTTATGCCGACGACATTTTGCTATACCTCACTTCACCCAGGAAGTCTCTCATAGTAGTCTGTGACATTTTGACTTCTTTTGGTAAGAACTCGAGTCTCACCATTAACTGGGGCAAGTCGTATCTGTATGCCCTGAGTGGAGACGTCCCTGTTCTCCCGCGGAATTGCTCGATCCAGATCGCCCGGGATGGCTTTTTGTATCTAGGGATCTATATCTCCACCGATCCAATTGTTCGGTATGAGAGAAACCTGCTCCCTCCATTGACGCGCCTGCGGTGGGATGTGGCGGGTTGGCGGCAGTTGCCGCTTTCCCTCCTAGGCCGGGCCGCGCTGTTCAAAATGATGTCTCTTTCCTCGCTTTCTCTATGCCCTGCAGAATACCCTGGAGCTGGTCCCGGCCAGCTATTTTCGGGAGGTCGAGAGCCTCCAGCGCTCGCTGCTGTGGGATAGCCGACCGCGTATAGCTATTGCAAAGCTGACCCTTCCGTGGTACGATGGGGGTATCGCGCTTCCTGACATTAGAAGATACTATTGGGCCACCCAGTTGAGTGCGATCAACCACGGCGTCTACGGACCGGCGCTGAGCCCCGGCTTCGCTATGGATCGGTGGTTGCTGCGCGGGGGTAATTACTTTAGAGAACTCTACTCCAGGTCAATGGATGGGTCCCTCACGGGGCCGACCAAGATGGCGGTGCAAGTGTGGAAGGCTGTTACGAACTCGTTGGGTTGGAAGGATAGGCTTACCCGCGCTACTCCGCTGTTTGACTCAGATGTGTTGGGGACACTTTGGCACACGAAGGGGTTCGAGAAATGGGACCTGATTGGGATATCCAGAGTGGGGGACCTGCTGGTTAAGGGACGAGTGAAATCGTTTGATGAGCTACGGACGGAGTACGATCTGGAGGGTACGGAATATTTCCGGTATGCACAGGTGCGCCACGCTCTGCGGTCCGTCCTCGTCGAGGGGGAGACTGTGCCTGAGTCCTCTCCCTTGGAGGATCGGATCCTAGATGGCCATATGCCGGAGAGTACAATCTCCTTAATCTACAAGAAGCTTGTTAATGTCCGGACTGACCTCCTCCTCGGGGTGCGTGATAAGTGGACTAGGGACGGCCTGGAACTGGATGATGAGGACTGGCAGTATGCCATCTCCTCTCCTAAGGAGGTCGCGATCCCGGCACGGCTAAGGCTGGTACAGCTTAAGATACTTCATAGAGTCTATGTCACGGGGCCCCGACTGATTCATATGGGTTTCTCCGAGGATGGCTTATGTAAGAGGGGCTGTGGGATGGTGGGCACCTTCCTACATATCATATGGGAATGTGGTGTGATCACGGAGTTCTGGAAGCGAATTCATGTTGTGATGCAGGAGGTCACAGGCATTGCACTGCTGCCAGAGGCACGGCGCTGTCTTTTGAATGTCTGGGGTCCTACTGACTATGATGCGGCGCAGACTCAATGGGTGACCCTAGGAAATATGGTGGCGAAGCGTGATATTGCGCGACTGTGGGGTTCTCAGAGACCTCCCGCCATGGAAGCATGGATGGAAAATATGGACTGGAGCATGTTTAGGGAGAAGACGGTGTATAGTGCCCGGGGGCGGCCTAAGAAATGGCATAAGATATGGGGGCGATGGAACCAGTATTGGGGTGATATATGTCTGCCCCCGGCCACTGAACCGTTAGAGGAGCAGCTTTCCCCCTAGCTTCACTTCCAACTTGGGATTTTTATGAGGATAATATGCTAGATTGTTAGCGCCTCTGCTTCTCCCTCATCCACCCGACCGGTGGCTTTGTTCTGTCTTTGGGAATGGGGCCGCGCCCCCATCGGGAACTGGCACGAGTTTATTGTGTATAATGCCTTGCTTGTGTTATTTATTTTAGGTTGTTCTAAAAAAGGAACCTTTGTTCTTTCCTGTACCAGAGCTGTGGACACTTCCATGTGTTGTACTTAATTGGCTGCCGAACCTCCGGGATGTCGGCTGAATAGCTGTGTTCCAGACTGACATAAATAAAGGTTTTAAAAAAAAAATAAAAAATAAAAAAATTATGTATAATATTTAATTATCATTGTATATATTTGTATTTTAAAAAAAGCTCGCTTAATTGTATATTTTATACATTTGCACGCTTTTTTTATTTTAATGAATATCAACTAAGGCGTTTTGTCCATTGTCGCGTGCTGCTCACACAAAATAGTACAATAACAAAAAAACTACAAGTCTGTTTTCTAATGCACCTTTATTGTAGTTTAGTCAAATCACGTGGAAAATAATGTAAAAATGGCCGCTCGCTTAGATTTCAATTGTCAGTGAACAAGAGTGCGTTGCACTCGAAACACGTTTGGCAGAGTGGCTGAATAAAAGAATTTAAGAACCGCACACAGCTTCGTTTCTCCTCCTAAGGACTTAGAAGGAATTGCCAGAATATATATATATATATATATATATATATATATATATATTCACTGAAAAAACCATAGGTTTCACACATGTTATAGTTAGCGGAAATTTTACTGATAAAAAACCAATGAAATTCCCCCGTTATAGTTAGTGCAGGCAACTATAACTCACGCGACCGCAATCCTCTGCTGATGCTAATACTGTATTTAGACACTTATTTGCCCATGTCTTCTTCCATACATTTTTAGCTATACATATATTACAAATATTTTTTTTTCATAAAGACACATATGTCATCAGCAGAAGATTGCGGTCGCGTGAGTTATAGTTGCCTGCACTAACTATAACGGGGGAATTTCATTGGTTTTTTATCAGTAAAATTTCCGCTAACTATAACATGTGTGAAACCTATGGTTTTTTCAGTGAATTTGCAAGGTTTTTTAAATGCTAATTCCTAACTATAACGTGTGTGAAACCTATGGTTTTTTCAGTGAATTTGTACGGTTTTTTAAATGCTAAGTTACTTTACGCCATTGGTGGCGTGCACGCCCACTTAACGCAGTTCGTTCCGTGCGCGCACGGTGAGCACGCGGTGCGCTTCGCGCACCGCGTGCCCACTTTACGCAGTTAGTACCGTACACGCAAGGTGGGCACGCGGTGCGCGTAGCGCACCGTGCGCACATGGAGGACATATTATGCGCTTCCTTGTGATAGGTAATCTGTTAAATTTAATTTGTAAGTGATGACAATAATACGCCATGCACAGAGAGTGTTTTTTTTTTTTTTTAAATTTTAGCGTAAGCGCACCGTACGCGTACGGTAAGCATAATCGGCGAAATTTTCAAAAAATAAAAATGTACCGTTTTTGGCCTTAGGGGATCTTTGAGGACTCAACTAACATGGCTATGTGCATGGGCGCTGTCTAAACAGCCCCTTTATATGTTTTTTGCCTTTGTTTACAGCCTCCCCTCAGAGTGCGAGAGAGAAAATGGCGGCCGCCGCTTCCTGGTTTTGACCGATTCTAATGTTTACTTAGATGTAACAGCCAATCAGAATCGCGCTCGCGCACGCCACCGTACGCGTACGGTAAGCTTACGGTAAGCGTACCGTAAGCTGGCTCAGATATATATATTGATTTAAAGGCTATTTTCTCAGAATCTACTGAACAGATTTACACCAAACCTACAAAAGGCACTTCCTTGACCTAGGGACTACCTCTCTGCCAAATTTCTAGTAATTCTGTTCAGCCGTTCGGGCTGTAGCCCTGTCTAAAGGTCCTATGGAAAAATGCATGGGAAAAACGCGTTTTGGGACCCCCCTTTTATCTCAGCCCCCGCTTGACGAATCCCCCCGAGACTTTCAGGGTAGGAGCGGAGCGTAGCGCCCCACCTATTTTGAGAAATTCGCGAGGATTCGTCAACCGGCGCCAAAGTTATTCAAAATAGAATGTTGCGGATTTCCTATGGAAAAGGGGTCCTAACTATAACTACCTACTGGCGACCGCCAGTAGGTAATATATATATATATATATATATATATATATATATATATATATTTTCACTGAAAAGACCATACGTTTCAGAGACGTTATAGTTAGAAATTAGCATTTAAAAAAGCTTTGAAATTCACTGAAAAAACCATAGGTTTCAGTGACGTTATAGTTAGAAATTAGCATTTAAAAAACCTTAGACATTCACAGAAAAAAACATAGGTTTCAGGGGTGTTATAGTTAGCTGGACATTTCACTTGTACAAAACCATAGAAATTCCTCCGTTATAGTTAGTTCTGCTAACTATAACTCGCGCGCCCGCAATGCACTGCTAATGATGTCACATATTACATCATTCATGACATGGTCAGTGACATCACTGATGACATCTCAAATGATATCACTGATGACATCATTGATGACATCATCCACGTGAGAATCTGATACACCTCATCATACACTAGTATAACCTTTCATCACTCACTGTAAAATACAGAGTACCATATTTGAAACCATTGACACACCAATACCAGTTACTACGTACCCACTCACTGATTCCTAAGTCTACACACACAACTACCCATTCAACAACAGAATCACATATACATGCAGTCACTAATTAATAGAACACTATCAAATGCACTTATACACATATATAGACATTGACATATCAGCAGTCATCTTAGTCGGTTATGCAGTCATCCTACTCACTCATGAAAACAATTAATCACACTTACATTTACTCACTTACACAATTATACACACAACACCTCATTTATTCAAACACACAGTAACTCATAGTTAATATGTTAAAAAATCAGCATTACAATTATACACTCATTCATATAGTTACTCTCACAATCACTGACTCTTATATATACTTATTTATATACACCAACTCTCACATACAATGCCTTTTATTTTTTTACTTTGTTGAAGATGTACAACTAAAATATATATTCGCTCACCAACACACAAATAAATACACTCAGTCACCCAAACAACTGTTTCCACATGCACTCTTAAACCTATACACCTAGTCAATCAACCATTCACACATCTATGCATAGAGTTACACACACCCCATCCAACCACACACAAACTCAGTGTCCCATACAAATACTCACCCAACTAATCAATAACTAATATACACACTCATGTAGTTAGCGACCAACTGATGCAGCATGTTATACAACAACAGAGACAGTGATGCACACATTCACATAGTTTAGTTACTAATCCATGTATTAAGTGAGACACTTTTAATTACTCACTTAAACAGACTGTCAGACAGCTACTAAATCCTCCATCCAGACAGTTATATATCCACTCAATCTTCAATACAGATTGATATATATATAATACATATTTAAATGTCAAACTAACCTACATTCACTTAATGATGTCATCAGTGATGTCATCAGTGATGTTATTTGAGATGTCATCAGTGATTTCACTGACCATGTCATGAATGATGTAATATGTGACGTCATCAGCAGTGCATTGCGGGCGTGCGAGTTATAGTTAGCAGAACTTACTATAACGGAGGAATTTCTATGGTTTTGTACGAGTGAAATGTCCAGCTAACTATAACACCCCTGAAACCTATGGTTTTTTCTGTGGATATAGATATATATATATAAATATTACCTACTGGCGGTCGCCAGTAGGTAGTTATAGTTAGGACCACGTTTCCATAGGAAATCCGCAACATTCTATTTTGAATAACTTTGGCGCCGGTCGACAAATCCTCGCGAATTTTTCAAAATAGGTGGGGCGCTACGCTCCGCTCCTACCCTGAAAGTCTCGGGGGGATTCGTCAAGCGGGGGCTGAGATAAAAGGGGGGTCCCAAAACGCGTTTTTCCCATGCATTTTTCCATAGGACCTTTAGACACAGCTACAGCCCGAACGGCTGAACAAAATTACTTGAAATTTGGCAGAGAGGTAGTCCTCAGGTCAAGGAAGTGCCTTTTGTAGGTTTGGTGTAAATCTGTTCAGTAGATTCTGAGAAAATAGCCTTTAAATCAATATATATATCTGAGCCAGCTTACGGTGCGCTTACGGTGCGCTTACCGTACGCGTACGGTGGCGTGCGCGAGCGCGATTCTGATTGGCTGTTAGATCTTAGTAAACATTCGAATCGGTCGAAACCAGGAAGCGGCGGCCGCCATTTCGTGTGTTTCACTCAGAAAAAAAAGGGTGATATCTTGAAAAGGGGGCAAGGGAGAGAGTTACAGACCCCCTAACATTTGTAAGGGGGTCAAAGAAGGACAGAAAAGTACAAAGAAAACATTTATTGATTTTAAAAAAAATCGCGGGGTACGCGTACGGTAAGCTCAACGTACGCGTACGGTAGAAAAAAAATTAAAAAAAAGAAATGAAATGCAGATTTAAGAGTTTAGATATTAGGGGGCTCTAAAAAGAGCCGTTGTGTTTATGAAGTGATTTGATTTTTTAGTGGTACCTACAAGTAAGTACCGATGCAGAGTCTAAGGTTCAAGAGGAAGACTCTGTTCCCTTCATCATTGAAGTGCACACCATCTCCTCTATAAATGTCTTGCATGTCGTAACGCAAGTTGTTGTGGTAAATGGAACCCATACCATAGTCACGGAGGAAAGCAGAAACAGATTTGTTGACGTGCTTTCTTGCTTTGTCAATCTGCGGACAGAAATGATTGGACCAGTTCCATTTTTGCCTTTGGCATATGTTAGAAAACACAAAGGCAGTTTTAGGGAAAAGTGAAAACAGTTGTGCAAAGGTGTCCTTCATAAGCATTTCCAGACCTACCCCAGTCAAAGTGCCTAGGTCATTGCCACCACAGTGCACTATTATGAGGTCAGGGTGTTGGATTTGCATGAAGGATTTCACCAATGGCATCAATTGGTGCCACTTTAACCCTCTCTGACCAATCCATTTAATGTCTACATTTGGCAAAGCAAGGTCTCTCACCATATCTGTTTTCTCTGCATACTTTTCACTCCAGAAGACATAGCTGTGCCCTACAATCCACACTGTGAACATCTTCAAAGGAGAACTGGATGCACTCAGGAGGTGTAATTCAGTAGAATGGTAAAAAGAAATGAAAGACAGTTTGGAAATGGAGGCATACATATTTTTTTTATAAAAAAAAGAACTGATTGGCTGTTTCATACCATTCTAGAATAAAAACTAGGCTATATGTGACATACAAGGGGGAGTATAATCTATAACCCTGCATTTTTATTCCTACAGGACACTCACATTATGAACATAAGGTTGCTAAATTTAAGTATGTTCAAGACCTGGTCCTTTGACAGTGTCTTTTCTTCTACTAAAATTGGGCACCGTGGGATGGCAACTTCTTCTTCTGGACTGATTGCTCAGTTTATCCAGGCATTTTTATGCTCCAGATGAAGACAACCCCATTCATGCTAATCACTTATCCTATTAAGAAGTGGGTTAATTTTGGGGGGGATTTTAGTTTTGTTCAGAACCCAACTTTAGTTTTGACCAATTCCAAGAAAAAGCAAAGAAAACTGAACTTAGCTTAGATATTTAGTAATGATATATATATATATATTCACTGAAAAAACCATGGGTTTCACACACGTTATAGTTAGGAATTAGCATTTAAAAAACCTTGCAAATTCACTGAAAAAACCATGGGTTTCACACACGTTATAGTTAGGAATTAGCATTTAAAAAACCTTAGAAATTCAATGAAAAAACCAAAGGTTTCACACATGTTATAGTTAGCTGGACATTTCACTCGTAAAAACCAATGAAATTTCCCCGTTATAGTTAGTTCAGCTAACTATAACTCGCGCGCCCGCAACGCACTACTGATGACGTCACATATTACATCACTCATGACATGGTCACTGACATCACTCATGACATCACTGATGACATCTCAAATGACATCACTGATGACATCATCCTTGTGATAGAGTGGCAGACCTCCTCTTCCCCTAATATAACCTTTGATACACACATACAAAAATAGAAACTAAAATGTTCAAAATAATGGACATACCAATATCAGTTACAACAACCTATTCAGTAATTCTAAGAACCACATACACATCCACTCATTCACCAACAGTCCTATACAGTCACTCATACATGCACTCACTCATCATATGTACTCATACATCTATACATCCTGTTACACAATGCCACTCATCCATAGAGTTACTCACACATAGTCACTCATGCTAATAAAGAAACAAACATACATTTATTAGCTTATACAGTTATACACACACCACCACACTTACTTCTACGGAAACCTACACATAGTTAGTCTAAAAAACAATCACTTATAGATACACATACTTATTCATACAGGAACTCTTTCAATCTCTCACTGTCACATATACTCACTTATATACACCAATAGTCACATATACTAGTTTAATAGATATGTAGTTACTCATAAAGACACTATTGAGAGAGTCATTCACTCACTAACACACCCATACACACACTCATCCACCCATACAGTCCTGCACACATGTTGTCTTCAACACATACAAAGAGTGAATCACTCATTCATGCACCAATGCACTACATAATACCCCCCACCGAAACCATACAGACACTCAGACTGATACTTAAAAAAAGAACTATTTACCTATATAGATACCCATGAAGCTACTCACCAACCCAGGCAGCCACTTATACACAAAGTGAGAAACTGATACAGATATTTTCATATTTAAACATTACTCAGTAAGCCATGTATTCACTATGATACACTTAATTAGTCAGTTACACAAAAAAATTTTCAAAAAAAAAGCAGCCATTTAGACACTTATATACCCATTTATTCTTCCATTGACCTTGAGATATACATAAATATAAAACATATCTAATTTTCAGAAAAACACACATTCACTGGATGATGTCATCAGTGATGTCATCAGTGATGTCATTTGAGATGTCATCAGTGATGTCATGAGTGATGTCCGTGACCATGTCATGAGTGATGTAATATGTGACGTCATCAGTAGTGCATTGCGGGCGCGCGAGTTATAGTTAGCTGAACTAACTATAACGGGGAAATTTCATTGGTTTTTTACGAGTGAAATGTCCAGCTAACTATAACATGTGTGAAACCTTTGGTTTTTTCATTGAATTTCTAAGGTTTTTTAAATGCTAATTCCTAACTATAACGTGTGTGAAACCCATGGTTTTTTCAGTGAATATATATATATACACAAACTTACTGGGGATAAAAGTACTACATTAGTAGACAACTTAGCATTCAGTTAGTTCAGTATATTTGGTTATTATAAGGTCTCTCAAATTTCGTAATGCTCAGTTTAAGTAAAATGGAGAGGATATTGCTCTCTTTTGTCAGTGAGGGACATAAAGTGAAAAGATAATAGTAATCACTAAAAACCCAAATCTTAGGAAGTCTTTTGACCTGTGCTAACCTAATGGATAAATACAAAGCATTCACAATATCTAGATTCAATTTACATTTGGCCCCTATGCCCTTGTTAATAGTAAATGCTCAAAATATGTCCTGCACTACAAAGTGCCTGTGAGTGTTCTCTTGTGTCTACTGCTTCTCTAAGGGGGTTTTTACAGAAATATTTATGTATTATTATAATATTAATGTAGCTCTCACCTTCCAGGAGCCTCCTCTTTGACTGATGTGGTAGGGTCTTCGGTGTCTCCTCGAAAAAATAATCCTGGGTGGATCTGATCACTGGACTGTGAGCTGCTGGCCTTTCGATTACTGCTATCATCTTCATTCAAAAAGAACTGTGTGTAAAGGAAATATTAATGAAGCTAATCCATGGGGGTTGAGGGCAGTTCAGATTTAAAAAAACTATTGCAATTTCTTAGAAAACAAACGCTCGAGAGAAGAGAAATAGAGAGAAGTACAAGAATCATCTTGCAAGCCACCAAAAAATAAATTAACATAAATGAATACAAAATATGTTACGTACCTGTAATCATGGTACTTTATAAGAGAATCTTCCCAGTGTTTGTAACCTGGTGAACCTTCATTCACATATACACAAAAAGGGGTTTAACAAAGTCAACCCTGTAGGGAAACCAGTCAAGAACATTCCTACTTGAAAAAAAACAAATACTTCTTCCCTCCCTGTTCAACTTCCAATCTCACAGGATAGCCCACTAATGCAGGGACTGCTCTCTATATCAGCTGCACATGGATGTTGATTAGTACCTTTTTCTTGCTTAAAGTCTGTGGGCTCAAATCAGATTTTCAGCTCCCCACTGAACAAATGAGCATGGTACTGAATGATGAACATGGCATTAAGATTGGGGAGTACAACTAAAAGTGTTGGCCAGGGGAAATTTTGAATTCTGTGACCAACCACCTTGTTGCAGATGATACTGACAGGGAATTATATGAATTCAAATGAGTTAAAACCTTCTGGCAGCACCATGTACGAGAGTCTAATTTCCTCGATAACAACTACAAAGAAAGGAACAAAGGTGTCATTACTATAGTTCCCCATCTTTACTAGAGGTTAGAAAGCCATATAGGAGTCAAAAGATAAGTGGGCTAATGGTATGTAGTAAGCCCATGATTCCATGTGGTATGGTTGACGCTGCTAGTAACTGAATGATGGGTATGCCTGAAGGACAGTCTAGGAATGAGCAGATGAACTTTGATCAGATGAAGGAAGTGTTGCAGTCTGTAAGAGGTGCCTATTTATAGAACTTTTGTTGGCAAACTGGGTTGCTGAAGAGTCATATGGGCAACATATCCAAGTTAAATGTTGGGCTTTTGTTCATATCTCACTCTCATCATGCCTCGGTTAAATTGGTAATCTTAAAAAGTGTTTGGGGTAGTCCTAAATTACAAACATTTCATTTACAAAACGTGTGTACGATGTTACAACATTTTGTAATCTTTAGTGCGAGGGAAGAACTCGCTCTGTATGGTGATTTGTATGATGTGCCATTTGCAATGTATTACAAATAAACTGGAAAAAGAAGTAAACAAACTACATGTCCAACTCCTTAATAAACCAAGAGTGTAAATTATTTGCACAAATATATGCCACAAAGGGTATCTTGAGTAATTCAACAATTTTTTCTTTCAAGACCTGGCAGGCATTTAACAATGAAGAGTTTCTAGTGATAACCCATTTCCTAAAATTACTCTAATTGATAAAACATTAGATAAACCTATAGGGATTCTAGATTTCTGAGATACAGTTGACAAATACTTTTTAATCTTTTTGTGTTTGAAACTATTAAACTTAACAAAATGAAATATCTATGCAATATCCCAAAATTATTGCCCCATATTAACAGAGTCACATCCAAAACCGGGGAAGAAAACTATAATCTGCATTTTTTTTAAAACTTGTTTTTATTGGCATTTGTTAGTACAGTTGTTACATATCAATATTGGATCGTAGTGTCATTAAGAACGGGTTTCCAGTCAGGTGATATCCATCTGGACAGTTATAATCACTTTTACTTCAGTTATATGCAATGTAACAGGTGTTTGCCATATCAAGAACAAACCAGGGGGGGGGGGGGGGATCAAACTAGGGGTTGTCATGGACTATCAAAGGGACCAGCCGGACCATATCACATGCGGTTCGTCAGGTAACTGGTGAAGCATCACAGTGGGAACCCCTTGCTGAGGGTATGATTATACAGGCGGACATGCGGCATAGGCGTGGGAAACGGGGCAGCGGGGATAGGAACCCAACCGCTCCCGGGTAGGTGTAAAGTGTTAAGGGGGAGCGTCATCCGAGTGGGTTTGTATCGCGCGTGACTGCGTAGCGTTAGGGGTGGTCGCATTCGCGCCCTGGTCAGCTAGGGGCTGGGACTGTTTAAGTTGATGTAGCAGAAGCGCCCACTCCAAGGAAATCGGGGTTTTACGTATGCCCTTCGCTTCCTCCTCTCGCAGGGCATCCTCCTCAGCTGCGGCCCACTTGAGCACCGCCCCCCTCCATGCCGCCAGCGGGGGGCCCGTAGGGGAACGCCAATGCATAGCTATGCAACGATTAGCCAGAAGGTGTGCCAAGGAGACAAATCGTATGGGCACTTTGTGACGTTTCCTCCGGCCCATTATTCCCAGCGCACAGCACTCCCATGTGTCTAGATGGGGCAGCCCGGTAAGATCTCGGAGGGTCAAACTATAAATAATCTGCATACTCAGAAAACGATAAAGGAGTACTCTGTTCTCTTAAGTTATTTGCTTTGTTCATTTAGTACGAAATGTTCATCTAGTTACTAGGACTTCAGCATTCATAGAGGGTAGAGTCTATGATAATTCCTATGTTTCTTACTTAGTTTGAAGCTTTAGGTGGTGTACCTAGTTCTTTGGCCAGGTTATCAATTGATCATAGCTAATATTAATTCTAATATCAGCTAGTTACAGTTTCTGATACATTGAGTTTAAGGTGTTTTGTTATCATCCAATGATTAAGAGTCAGCCACCAAGTTACCACAATGCATTATTTTTTAAACGTTTTAGGATATTCTGAGTATCATTAATGCAGTTATAAGACATGAGGTAATCTGATAACATCAGGAAGTGGTCTAGTGTATATGTTGAAGAGGAGTGGGGACATGCTAGAGCTTTGGGGTACGCCTGCCCTGATTCTGTAGGAGGATGGGGAAAAATGAACTAGGAAGATAATGCTTGATCTGTCCATAAGGTAGGATGAGATCCAGTCTAGGATGTGTCCTTAAACGCCAATTTCTCATAATTTGAATATTAAAGTTTCATTGTGCACTGTGACAAAGATGACTGAAAGGTTAAGTCATATTACTGCACCTACCCCATGTTTAACTATAGTGATTTTCAGACAGGCCACTACATATAGAGATTATGGTAGAGTCAATTCCAATTCCTGGGCGGAAGCATTTGTATTAGTCAAAAAGTAGCAGGTTTTCTTCAAGGAAATTTGCTATTCTGCATAAAGCTACTCTAACCAAGGAACAAACCATTAGAGATGGGACCGCTGTTGTTTGGCTCTATAGTGTCTAAGTTGTTTTGCCTAACAAGTATTTGTATGTATGATGTCCTGAGTTCCACTGGGAATGTGCCTGTAGCTAGGGAGTCATTGATTACGTTTATTATAGATACTAAAACCAAAGATAACATTTTGAGGGGGCATGAAACCGATGATGAGCCATGATCAATGCGGTATTACCGTAGAAATAGGAGAATCTGGCAACAATTTAAAAAATAGTTTGCTATCAAAATGTTTTAAAATCAAAGCATTAAATCCACCCAGCCCCACTTTCACTGAATGCTGTGTTCCTAGATATGACTGGCACCAGCCTCTCACGAATGACCTATGGTGTCCTGGTGCTAGGAGGGGATTTTAAAGGGGTATGGAATGGTCCCTAAATAGATCTAACACACAAGTTTATTAGAGATTTAAATCTACAATGAGATCAACAATTAAAGACATAAACATTTCATCAATCAATACATTTAAGAAAGAGAAACACACTTTTTTTTTATTTTAACGTTCCCCAGTTAGTTTCAAGACTCATTTCACCTCTTAATACATATTTGAAAAAAGAGTTAAACATTAAAAAAACTTTACAGCACATCCTTCAATTTACTGGATAGTACAATAGTTGTATTGCTTCTTTTATTTGCATCATCAACTTCATTTTAGTTTTTAAAAAAAAGAGAAAAGTAAAACAGAAAACAATACAATGTTTAAAAATACTTTAAATGAAACTTAAGGTCATCTTTCAAGATAACTCTCACTTCTTTCAGACGCCAGAGGAGGCATGGACCTAGATTGAAGAGCGCCCCCTCCAAGGCATAGGCTGAAATCAACAGAGACATCACACAGGGATCCCCCAAGGGATCGCTCCCCAAGTGACATCAGGAGAAGAAGAGACACCTACCCATCGGGACACACAGGGCATGGGGGACACCCTTCCGCTCTGAGCCCCGAAGGGGTACAATTCACGGATTCCAAGGAAGACTCAACAAGTGTTAAAACTGAAAAGAATCAACCCAGTGACCGAGAACAAATCGCCTCTGACCTGTCTGATAAGGAGTACTCAACAGATGCAGAAGGTGACCACCTGCTTTTCCGAAATATTAGCCGTATGGAAGCATCAAGTCCCGAGGTCACCAACCAGGATATTCCACAACAACAACTACTCAACAGTGGCGAAGAAGGATGAGATGCTGGGGCCCGAGTAACAGTAAGACGGAAGTAAAGGCCCTCTGACATTGACACATTAAGCCCTGGTGGGCGACTAGACTGGTATTGAGTTAAAAAAAAAAATCTTCGGTTTGTTCATAAAAGATTGACTTGGCGGGAGGGAGGGGATACAGACCTCTCAGGCTTTACCTACGCCGTTGTGGTCCAGTTGATCAGTTGAGGAATGGGAGTAGGAAGCGGGAGAGAGTGGGGAGGGAGGGGGTTCGTTGGGAGTTTGAGGAGACATTGTATTAGATATGGTAATGTTCTTCTTGTTCGTAGCCAGTCACCGGGATATCAAGATCTGGGACAGGGAAATGGGCGACCAGAGTTGACACGAGACTAGTCCAAGCCACCACAGAGGATAATTTAGATATGACTACAGGATGAGGGAGGTTACTCTGTGTTGACGTAGAACATCAATTGACTAGGGAACAAAATCAAGAGGGGGCTAGTGTTTGCTTTGTTCACCTTAAGTTGGCAGGGTATGCCCAGACGTGGGTCCCTTGCTCACTTTGCCACTGGATTCAAGCTAGCCTGGCTGATAAGGGGTGAGTGTCCGAAAGGTTTCAGCGCTCCGTCCATCATCTCCTTGTGTTTGCTTTGTTCGCCTTAAGTTGGCAGGGTATGCCCAGACATGGGTCCCTTGCTCACTTTGCCACTGGATTCAAGCTAGCCTGGCTGATGAAGGGTGTTACCCAGAAACTGGTCCCAGGATACTTGTTTCCGGTTCAGGAAAGAACTGGCTTGGCAGTTCGGGCTGGACTGTTCAGATGAGGAACAGGGTCAAGACTGATTTGCATATAGCTGAGTCTGAACTGAGGTGGCAAAGTGAGCTAAAGAATGATGATGGAATCAACCCAGATCTGTGACAGTGGGTGGCGAAGTTACCTAAAGAATAATGATGGATTCAACCCAGATCTGGTCCTGGGATGAGTGTCTGAAAAGTTTCAGCACTCCGTCCATCATCTCCTTGTGTTTCCTGGGGAGGGGGGCATACACTACACTTGCACATGCTGGATTCTCAGCCGGATCTAGGGGTGTCGCCATACTAATTTTAAAAAACATCTCCTTTTCATACGAAAAACATTTGGACAGATCCAAATGGCACATATGGCGCAGTGCAAGAGACTTGGGGTAGGAGAGAACTCACTCCGATTAGTGTATATGCTGCCCAACAACTACAGACTCAGACTGGACAAAGTAGATGAGATACTCCTCGAGTCCAGACCTTCCACACATATAATAGGGGCCGACTTTAACGAAATGACAGATCCAAGCGTAGATCACTCAAGCATAAGTGCAGGGCCATGTGAACTTACCCCCTTGGCTGAGTTTCTGCTCCTTGGGTCTGACCGATCTCTGTGCCGACTTCACCTGGTTGACCGTGCTTATTCTTTTTTTTCATGTGCCCATAGAGTCTTTTCTCGAATGGACTACCTCTTCGCACAGGCGGGAGAGGTGGAGACAGTGGAAAGGGCAGAATACATAGCAAGAGGCATATCTGACCACTCGCGCCTCTGCTTGACGGTGGGAGGGGGAGCGCATAGACACCGACAGGAGTTGAGGCTGAATGCTTGGGACCTGAAGGACAGGTAGGTGGCCTCTAGGATTCGAACTGATTCTGAAGTGTATTTCCGCAAAAACGAGGCTCAGTAACTTTGGCAGTGACCTTATGGGAGGCCTACAAGACATTGTTACGGGATAGAGCACAATATATAATAGCTATCAAGAGGAGGGACGAGTCCCACGAGATTGAGGCCTTACAACATAGACTCTTGGATCTGGAGAGGCGTATAGACCTGTGCTGACACTCATATGCTTTGCCAGACCGCAATAACACGTAGGGAATATCGGGCGCTGGTGGAACAGGAGGTGAAAACTCAGCTCTAGGCCTCTACACATGGTTGTTACAAAGAGGAGACACACACGACAGCACCAGCCATAGCTGGTGCCTTTGCCCGGTACTATACAGAACCCTACAAAGCCAGATCGCTAGCAGAGGACTCCCAACTCAGTAGCCATCTTAGCGCAATTGATACCTCCACCCTCCCAGGAAGAGCGAACAGTTCTTGAAAAAGACATCACCCTGATGGAAGTTATAGATGCAATTAGTAGCAGAAATCAGGGAAAACCCCAGGTCCGAACGGAATCCCGGCAGAATTTTTCAAATACAAAGGTAGCTTACTAGGCCCACACCTTCTAAATATGTACCTTGCAGCACAAGACAAAAGGACACTCCCGCCAGATCTCTGTAATGCTACAGTGGTAGTTATCCATTAGCTGGGAAAGCACCCCACGGACTGTGGGTCATATCGACCAATATCGCTACTCAATGTAGAGACAAAGATCCTGGCCTCCATCCTCGCCACACGCTTGCTACTGGTAATCACATTCCTTATTCACAGTGAACAATCAGGCATTAAGCCTAAATGAGCTACGCGCTTCAACCTCCATTGTCTCGCCAACTGGTTAGATACGGAGAAGGGTAGGACCACCCCACATGTTTTCCTCTCACTAGATGCCAAAAAGGCCTTTGACGCTGTCCATTGGCCGTACATGCGACAAGTCCTGTTAAAGTTCGGATTTGGTGCTGTTTTTATGCCTTGGCTAGAGTTAATATACACCACCTCGAGAGCCAGAGTGCGAGTCAATGGTGTGATGTCGGCTGCTTTGCCAATACAAAGAGCCACTAGGCAGAGTTGCACTCTGTCCCCTTTACTGTTCGCTCTTGTATTGGAAACACTGGCATGCTTGATTAGGGCACACCCTGAACTGAGTGGGTTCAGGGACGACGCGGGGCTCCATAGGTACGAGCGGCTCACACTCTACACTGATGACATACTGTTGTATTTCACCAACCCTGACAAGACACTTACCCCGATCCTGCAACTATTGGAACATACAGTAGACATGCGGGATATAATATTAACTGCGACAAATCCAGCCTCTACTCGTGGGGGGGACTCTGGACACCCAAGAGATTCCAAGATCCCTTAGAATAGCCCAGGAAGGGGTCTGCTGTCTAGGCCTATACATCACCACTAATGAAATGGTGAACCTTAACCAGAACATTAAACGAGTCCTAGAGGAATTCCGCGAAAATTTGGGAAGGTGGAGACGACTTCCTCTGACGTTACTGGGCAAAGCCACCATGTATAAAGTTATTACACTCCTGAAACTATTCTACGTACTCCCACAACATACTGCAGACTGCCATAGACAATTTTCGCAATGATTAATGAGGAACTACACACACCTCTGTGGTACAGGGGCCACCCGAGAGTGGCTCTGCAGACATTACATCGTAATAAACATAATTGGAGAATTGCCCTGCCTGACATACAGTCATTTTACAGGGCAGCACACCTGTGGTAATTAACGTATGGGGACACATACCGGGAAACCGCCCAACCTATGTACTGGAAAGGCTCCAATTCCAGAAACACAAATATCTTTACCACATTTATGGGGGTGAGAGAGTCCGTTGATTATTACCAACCACCCCAAGAACAGTAGAGGCCTGGAAGGGAGCAGAACGGCAAATGCAACGGAACAAAAGACTAACTAGGGGGACTCAACTCTGGGAGGGTGTGAGAATGCCGGAAGTAGGTAGGCTCTAAGGTTTTAGGCACTGGAACACATTTGGGATTTCCAGACTAGGTGATATTTCAAAAGAAGGAGCCTTGATCTCTTTTGACATGCTCCAATCTAAGTGCCAACTGAGTGACACCCAGAGATATAAATATCTTCAGCTGAAACACGCCTGGAGGGTGGGAAGGATAGATGCCACTGACATCCCCGAATTTGCGCCCCTAAAGGGTAGACTACTACAGGAGGAAATACTCAGTAAAGCACTCTCATGGACATACAGAATACTAATTAATATTATCCCTGATAAGCTGAAATCCCTTAGATCCAAATGGGAAAACACCCCAGGACTGTTAGATGATATTGACTGGGAATCTGCCATAATGCACCCAAGAAAGGTGGCTATCAAGTTACGACTTTGCTTGATACAGTTCAAAATCCTACACAGGGTATATTTCAACAGGGCACGCCTACACACAATGGTGAGAGCGGAGACTCTTAACCGCCTACGCTGCAAGACAAAACGGGGTACATTTATACATATACTTTGGGAATGTCACCACATTTAAAACCTACTAGCTCCAGATACTAAGGGAGCTGAACGAGATACTAGGAGCACAGCTCCCCATGGATGCCAAATACATTCTATTGGGGGTTCCTCTGAAATAGATTTCCCCTGCAGTAAACTCCTATTATGTAACTTAGGGTTGGTAGTTGCAAAAAGGGGTGTAGCCCGATACTGGGGATCCCCTAATCTCCCTACACTGATAGAGTGGAGATATAGCAGGAATCTATATATGGTCGCATGAAAAAATTAAGGTGACATATAAAGTGAGAGGATGCCCAAAATAAAGTTCAGTAAAATCTGGAACCCCTAGTTGAACTATTACAGACTCAGGGTGGAGGGGAGTGAAGCCCACCCACCCACACGCTAAGGCCTAGAGAGTGAGAGGAGGCAGAATTTACTCTTTGCCCCATCCCCAGAAAGCCCACATCACCAGGTAAATTAGTGCTTGCACCACGTTTGCTGGGGTCTGTGTCCTATTTCCAGATATGTTTAGGTCAGTCTGCTGACAAATCCGCTTCATCGGACCCACACTCATGCACCTAGTGTGTATGAGTGGGCTCAGTGCATTTTTAAGTGGAGCTCTTATGTTCTGTTAAGGCATCACGATAAGGGACTAATTAAGGTATTGACCAAATTCGTAGCCAAAACGTCTGCATCATTAGGGTTATTACAGTGTCCACCTTATTCATTGCTATGTTGAGGTGAATGGAGGCCATAGGGCTGCTTGGGGGCAGATCAAACCTAGATCTAAGGAAATGTATTTTCCGCAAGCACAAGTGGTAAAGTTTTGGTGTTACCCCATGGCTCTGCACCATAGCTAGCCCCCGCCAGGGCCATAGCCCTATGTACTTCAAGCACTGCTGAAATCGCACCACAAGAGGAAGCCTTGAACTTTTTCAAGATAACGGCCGCCCTGTGTTGCAGAAGAGATTTGCTTTTCTTAATCTGTGGGCCCAAAAAGCTATTCTCAGACAATCTGATGCCTAGATAGTCAAAGCTTTTAACTCGTTCTACGGGAGCACCCTCAACAAAGAACTTGGTCCTAAAGGAACAATGAGGCCTAAATGCCATGTATTTGGAGTTTGAGGTGTTTATCTGCAGCCCTCTGGCCTCACAGAAGGAGGCAAGCTAATCCAGGATGGACCCGCAGACCCATGGGAGTTCTAGAAAGTAGAGCGTATTATCTGCGAACATAAGTACAGGCATACTAATGCCTGCAGATTTTGGGGAATCATGGTTGCAAATGGCAAGCCAATCAACCCTTGGAAAGAACGACCCCTTGCCTTACACTTCACTGGAATGGAATTCTTGGTGTAAGATCTTGGTCATTGTGCCACCTTACCTGTGTGCACATTTCTGAATGAAGACTGACCAAAATTCCAAATAAATCACCTGATATGCCATAGTTCCTTATGACCCTCCATAGGTTTTCCTAGAGACAAGCAGGGCCAGACTCGGAACACAAACTAGCCTTGGCAATTAAGTCAGACCGGTCGCACTGTAATGTGCTGGTGGGGAACACTGCTGCTGCTTTTGGTACAGGGGACCGATATTGCAGCACTGCAGCAAAACCGGCCCCCTATACCAAAAACCGCCCCCACTGTTCCAAAACCGGCGCCCACCCTTCCGGCCCACCAGGAAAATGCCCAGTGCCAGCTATAGCCAGTCTGTCCCTGGAGACAAGGTCAAAAGCAAGCTTCAAATCTATGAAGGCCACGTATAAGTGATAGTTCCAAGTAACGGAGTATGCAGTTCCTAAAGAGACCAGAAGTGACTAGGAAGAAATGTGCAGGTGACTGTCTATCAGGAAGAAGGATGGGGAATTCCTCCTTTCGGATTTAGGGCCCTCACACACCCAGCAAGCTGGGTGTCATGCTTCATCATTGGGCATGCTCCTCATCGGGTCGGCGCTGCAATACCCAATGGGCACCCTCAGTGGGGGCTCTTTGGCGAAGATCTTTTAATTCTTGCCGTAAGGGTGAGTGCGTGTAAGGGGCACTATACAGTAGAAGTGTAGTGAAATGTTGTGTATAAAAAGGAAGTTAAAACAAGGAGAGGGAGGATCAGGGCAACTAATTTAATAATCCTGTCTCCCACCTTGGTTAAAAGGGAAGTAGTGGCGACTGTCTATAGTGATGTTATAATCAGTTGTCATCCGGGATCAAGCGGCAATTCTTCAGGACCTTTAACTAGTAAATTGTTGTGATCTACACTAAATAACTGATGATGCGGTATAATAACCTGAATATTACCAGTCTTGTTGCCACCCGTGGTGTCCGTTGTCCATGGGTGCAGTAGACAATCTAAATGAAGTATAAGATTTGCCCCATCGGAATTACTGCATCAAGTAGACACGTTCGTCCTACAAAAAGTCAATAGCTCGCGCCCACTCGGCAGGTAAACCTGACTCCGTATGCCACATCAGGGAAGGACGTTTGCACCTATAACATGATACATACTTGACACCCAGCTCTAAACTACATGCTTCGACCTAAACTCCCACTATTATGTTATCATACCTTGCTCCGCGTTGCTTGTATGCGCGGAGCTCACAAATTAATCCTGATCAACGCGTGTAGTTTAGAGCTGGGTGTCAAGTATATATCATATTTCTGTTATAGGTGCAAACAAATGGTAGCTCTGTGGACGCGCCGAGTTTAAAGTGTTGAATTAAACAACGAGCAAACAAGACTGTGTGGGACCCACACAGATAACACTCACGAAGCGAGGTAGGAGGCTAAAAAAAACCTTTCCCGAAACAGATTAGATACAAGCCATACAAGATATCAACTTAAATAGCGGATAATGTAGCTTTTCTTTCCTTTTCTGTTTAGTGACAAACTGTGGGTATAAAGAAGAAATAGATTCGGAAGAACTAATATATCGGACATTATAATAGTTTTAAGTTCAACTGGGCTCCCCTCGTAGAAAAGGTAATTGAAACAGTCCTTAGTTGCTATTTAAAATAAAGCAGGAAGCGGGAAAAGACCTAAGGGGCCATATATCTAATAGCTGTATTGGGATTCACGATGTGATGGGTCAAAGAGAGGTGAACCTTCTAGGAAACCAGTATCTCAGGGCCTGGGAGGTGGTTTGGGATATACATGGAGTTGGTTACACTGTTTTGAACTTGATTAAATCTAGATAGAGGCAACAGTAGTACGCAGATGATAAAATGAATTGATTAGCATTGTGTATAATGTTTAATAATGCTAGCAGGAATATGGTTGATGCAGATTACTCGCATCCTCAATGTATTTAAAAGGGGATGGGGTGTACTATTGTACTGAAGTAACAATGTATAGGGCTATTTTTTTAGATTATCTGTGTATTAGATAAATATAAATATATCCTTCTATATATGTTTGCCTTATAAAGGACAGTAAGAGAGAAAATGTAATCTACGGTCTTGATAAAGATGGAATAACAAGTTAAACCATCGAAACGCGTCGACGCACACTGATTTACATAATCCTAGGGTTAATCCGATCCTGTACTTGCAAAATGAGGAGTGCAACCAGGCCGGGTTTTTAAATAATCCTCCCATGGATATGTTTTGTCTAAAGAGAGAGTATATTGTCTAGAAACTTATTTTTCTCTTCTGTTTATGTTGGTCCGTATTGTGATTTACGTCCTGTGTTATATTGTGATCATTTTCTGAAATGTTTATATGAATTGTACGATATATGTTTGTGAGATTTTATCTAGTATTTAACCAGAATGCTTTTATATTGTGATACCAACAATTGAATAAAACATGTTTTGTAATTTTCCTAATGGAATGAGTTAGCTGATGATTTTATTTGTTGAATGGGCTGTTAATAATAATAGTGTGGGTGTCTGATAGGCAATAGATATAGCCCAACCTAGCAGTGGGCTAGGTGGTATTATATATACTAGTGTCCAGGGGATCGTTTGTCCAAACACTCCTGGCATATCAGAATTAAAGGGTAGTTAGGAAGAACAGTACAGAATGAGTTTAGATAAGGAGACTTAAGTTAACACCAATTTGATAATTGTTTTTTCCCTCCTTACAGTTTAGCCTATTACGAAATCAAAGCTTAAAAGATCCTCAGTGCAGTTCTACCTAGAAGGTGGAGTCTTATTTATTTACTTTCCAGGTACTTTTGTGCATACATGTCATGTAATAAGTCCTAAAGCGAAAACTTACCTTTCTCATACTAAAGTACGTGCTTTCTTCCTACATGTCTCCTTCCCAGCTGATCCCTATTTTTCCTTCCCCCGCTTAATCACTTCAAGAGTCTGTGCTGAAATAGCAATTCAGATGTGAAGCTATTGAGAGGTGGACCATTACTAGCATCATCCCGACCCTGAGGATACGAGGACCAAGACAGATCCATTGGTCCTCTGCCTTTCTCTCTGATGCTATACTCAATGGGCATAAACAGTTTTGTACAGCATTGCAACATGTTAACAAGGTCTTAGTCTGAGACCAAACGAATGACTCGGTTGGATGAATTGAACGAACAATTGCGAGCAGCTGTTTATTTTGCTGCTCTTCACCTAACAAAATTGTACTGGCAAGTATTACTTCAACATCAAGTCTGCAATAAAAGCTTCTTCTACACACCCAAAGACCTTTTTTCATTTAAAATTATTTAACTTTGGAAAGCATGGTACTCCCACTACACCTTGGCGGCTAATGGATCACATAGTATTACCCTACGTTTTCCTTTTCAGCAGTCTATTTGGTAAATATTATCTTTAGACTTTCCTAGTGCACTCAATTACAACACCTTAGAACAGATCATCATGGCTATGGCCAAAGTAGGCTTCACAACTAATCTTACCAAATGCATTTTGGTAGCCTGCTCAATGAAATATCTGAGTCATACTCTTGAGAATGGCACGAAAAAAAAAATAAAGTGATGGAGGAGAGGGGGTTTGTGAAAAATGACTATGGACCAAATTATTGTAGAAGATATGTCTGTCTTGTTGTCTTGTTCTTGGGAGGGATGGGTGGGTTCACAAATCACTCACCTCCCCAGAGGGCTCTCAGAACATTCCCCGATTTCTCTTAAATTCCATACTTGTTCTCGTAGACCCCCCCCCTTTCGGTGTCGGATGTCCCCGTGGCACCTTCGAAACCTGGACTATCAAGACATGCTGCATGCAGCAATAGCTGAATATCTAGACATTAAAGTTGCTTCCGCCCCGTCTCAGGGCATCTTGTGGGAGGTCCTAGAGCCCACCATTCGTGGAGCTGAAATTAGCTATCGCACCAAAGAGAAATGCACGCGACAAGAACAATTTGCAGACCTAGAGTCACGCCAGGCGTCCCTGGCGACGCAACTCAATCGGGACCCCAGCCCTTCTGTCCAGCGCAACTTGCTGCAAGTGCAACAAAGCATACAGCAATAGCTAATGGGGGAAGCCAAAGAGATTTGGGAGGAGTCGCAACATCGGATATATTAATGGGTCAGTAAGTCAAGTAAAATGCTACACAAGCTATGCCAGGTAGACAAATCCCCCGTTGTGGTCCCTACCATAAGTGATGCTGAGGGGGTCTTTTGCTCATCGCCAGAACGGGTGGCTCGGGAATTTGCACGGCACTTTTCTTCACTATAGGAGCGTCGCAAGCATCTTTCGGAGGTCCAACTAGCAGAATTCCTTGTAGCTATCACATCTCGTAGGCTCACAGACCACATGCGAGACCAACTAGAGGCCCCTATTACAAGGGGGGCCTTGCATGCTCTATGCCCAGGGCAGGCCCTAAGGCCCAATGAATTCCCTATGGAGTTCCTGAGGCCGAATATGCATGTGTTAGGCCTCCACTTACTGGCAGCCATACATGATGCCCAAGAGCAAAGTGTATTACCCCGAGATTGGCGACATGCAGAGGTAGTCTTATTCCTTAAACCGGGTCGCCCTTCGGAGGACCCATCATCATATCGCCGTATCGCTCTCATCAATTTTGAGCCTAAACTACTAGGGAAGGTCCTGGCTGATCGCCTACGGACATGTGTTAATTCACCCGGACCAATCGGGCTTCATGCCTCATCGGGCTACTCGCCACAACATACAGGGACTACATAATGGCATAGCGATGGCCCCAATATTGGGATGCCCGGCAGCTATACTATTAGCTGACATAGACAAAGCATTAGATTCGCTCAGTTGGGTCTATCTATTCCAATTACTTGAGGCGGTGAATTTTGGCCCTCGCTTTATAGCATGTGTCCGTTTACTTTACACTAACTTAACGGCATCTGTCCGTATAACTGGACATCACTCAGACCCCTTCCCAATTCACAGGGGCACGAGACAGGGCTGCCCCCTATCCCTGCTGTTGTTTGCCCTAGCAGTGGAACCTTTGGCGGCATGGGTTTCGTGCGACCCGGCGCTCCGTGGGTTTGAATGGTCCCAGTCAAGCTCAGACTGCATCGCGCTATACGTGGATGATGTCCTTTTCTTTATGACAGAACCGTGGTTTTCGGGACCCCCGCATATTACAAATCCTCAGAGTGTTTGGGAAACTACTGCTCTGTACACCAACACTGCTAAATCTGTGCGTTTCCCAGTATGCGGCAACCAGGGGCGGGGCACCTGGGCGACACAGTTGTCGCATGCGACGGGAGGTTTTAAATATTTGGGCATCTTGTGTCGCCATGCCCTAAGGTTTCATGGGAAAATAATATTAACCCACTGCTTACGAGTCTAAATAGTGAAACGAGAATATGGTCCTTCCTTCCACTATCACTATATGGATGGTCTGCCATCTTTAAGATGGTTTCTCTACCCAGATTTCTCTACAGACTACAAAACGTCCCTTACAAAATTCCACGATCCTGGTTCGCACAAGTAAATGCCATACATAATAAATTTCACTGGAACGGCGTATCAATCAGGGTAGCGCTACACACCTGCGCACAGTCTACGTACTGTGGGGGTATTGCAGCAGCAGATAACTATGCATACTATGTGGCCTTCCATATATTGATAATAAATGAATGGTGGTACAACTCCCCAACCGACCCGGCTTTCACACTAGAACACGCGGCAATGGAGGGGGCTCCCCTTCTCCAGCTCCTCTATAGTTCTAGAAACCTATATATTTTACCCCCGGCGACTAGAGTGGTGATACAGCTCTGGCGGAATACGGTCGGACAGATGGGGTGGTGCGGGACCCTGACCCAAACAACTCCCTTGTGGTATGGTACATACCTCCGTCTGGTGGCGGGTCTGCGTGGGACTTAGTAGGGATATCGACCCTGGGGGATGTAATGCGAGGCACTACACTGAAATCTTTTCAACAACTGCAAGTAGATTTCCAATTACATAGGGCACAATTTTACAAATATCTCCAATTCTGCCATGCGTTGACCCCTTTGATTCATGCCTTAGAGACCCTAGTGGAATTTCACCCTCTTGAGGGTCGCCTACTGATGGGGGATCTGGGCCAACATAAAATCAGGCAAATATATATCACACACTGATGACTCATACACGGACGACACTTGACAAGACTAGAAGCGCGTGGCAAGAAGATATCCCAACTTGACGGACGATGACTGGGCTAAGGCCATTGCCAGCCCTTGGGGCGCTGCTGTATCCACAAGATACCGCCTTATCCAGTTCAAGTATTTACACTGCGCATACTACACACGGGCCGGACTCTGGAACATGGGTGTTATTCAGTCCCCTACATGCTTGCGATGTGAGAGGGAGGATGGGACACTTTTGCATACAGTCCAGAGCTGCTTTGCGTTGCAACCCTTTTGACACAGGGTATTGTCTTGTTTAAGTAATGTATTATCATGGGAACTCCGACTTGACCCAGGACTCTTCCTCCTGCACAGTACAGACAAGATGGGAGCAATAAATACAAACATCTGCTCTTCTTGGCCCTCACTATTGCCAAACGTGATATTGCACAGATGTGGAAGGGGACTTCTCCCCCGACTATAGGCAAATGGAAGGCCGAGCTAGACAGATGTATGGGTGTGGAGATTGTGGTGTTTCTGGCACGTGGCGGCCCCCAAAAACACGGATAAATTTGGACCCGCTGGGCGTCTTATCGTGGGATCGATCTACCCCCTTTACCATCTACAGACCCCTAACAGGAATCACTATTTATGCACACCTCAACTGAACAAATTGTTCCATATTATGTAAGAGCCCGTCATTCTATGAATGTTTCCTTTGTACGATTACTAGAATCTAGTACAGTCTGCATTTTGTTTACGTTGTGTACACTGTATGTTTCGCAGGCATTGCAATTACTTAAAAACACCGGTACACCTGATTTATCTTACTTCTTCCAAGTACTTGTAGGCCTATGGCCCAAATTTCAATGGAATAACCCAATAACATTTGTTATTTAAAAAAAAGACCAAGTAGATATGGTTGGGACCTTAAAAATGATAGCTAGACCTACCACCACAAGATTCCTTAGCATCTGCAATGTCTGTATTTTTTAGTTTTCTTCATAACATATACAGATGACTTTGGTGGTGTCCCTCCCTTATTGTATATCAGTTGCAAACTTCTCCCACTCAATTTGCCTATGCTACACTGGAGAAGGAATGTCTTATCTCCAAATAGGCTGTTGAATTCTTAAAGTATTATCTTCTTGGGAGGCATTTTACCATTCAAACTACCCATGCACGCCTGACCTAACTAATTACCTATTATGGCATCAACAACCAAGTCCTACAGTGGTTTTGTCGTACGGTTTATACTTTCTCTGTAATACTGTGCATTTAAGCAACATAAACATCAAAACTATGCGGGACTGAGTCTGTGCACACCATCAGGATAAGTTGACTTATGTCCTGGCTAGTTCACCATGCGCCATCCGGGCCCCTAAACTGACAAAGCTTACCAGATGGTGTCTGAAATCTCTGAACATGACAACCCTAATTTCCCCAAGGAAATTGTGGAAACAAATCTCGCCCTTTAATTAGTAACTCAGGCATGCCCAAAGAGGTACACCAGAAATACACAACTGGTGTTTCAATTATTTATCGAGGCAATTGGAATCTTGTATAAAATATATGCGCTGCAATGATTAATAAAATGAAGGAGACCAATGTCACCAGCATGACAAAAATGGCAAACAAGATGAATAATTCAACCATTGTACAATTGCATTAGATTACATGAACACATATAACGGTACTCCTATCTAACTCTGCCTAACCTGATGAGCTAATCTGCCAGATCTTATAGAGTGGTCTAACTCCCCATTTACCGGTGTGTGTGTATCATTCAACATCCAGATGTGATGTAGAGCACGCTGTTGTCTCTCTTAGGATAGGGATGGAATCCAGCTGGGCTAGAATTTAGGCACAGAGTGACCAAAACAATCCTGTTGAAATGCTCTTCTGCCTAAGCAAGAGCCCATGTGGTGTATATATTAAACTAAACCCATGCATTCAGTGCCTGAGATCTTGTCCGGCCACATCTTGTTTATTCTAGCCATGCAGGCCTGCTGGCTAACAAAAAAATCCATAACATAGTCTGGTCAGGGTCTGGAGGACCTTGTACAGAGTGTTCCAAGAGACGATAATTTGCCTACGAAGAAATGTACATGTGAGCAATTATTTTCTGAGTACAGCGATGTGCAAGCAAAATGTGTCACAAAGGTCACTGTTTAAAAAGATGTCAACATTAAAAGTGAATATGTAAAATGGAAGTGTTTGTGTCCAGGGGCTATGCAACCACACAACACCCACTCCTTGGCTGTAAGGTAACTAAACATTTAAGCTGAATATAAAGCTACATGAAATGAAATGAAATGAAAAGTAGATTTATAGAGCGCGGTTGCTGCCCAGGGGCGTCCAAGCGCTAGAGACCAGAATAGAAATAGCTTGACAGAGGTAACTTGCTGAAATTACTGAGGGGGGTTAAACAGAAAAGTCTTTAGCTGTTTTTGGAATGAGGAGAGGTTAGGGTTGGATCTAAGATGAAGAGGGAGTGAGTTCCAGGTTTTGGCGGCATTATAGGTGAACGTCCTGCCGCCCGTCCTTGCCTTTTTTATTCTCGGAGCTATAGCCATAAAGGCCTGGCTAGATCGAAGGTTTCTGCTGGGTTGGTACTGTTTTACTAGGTCGCGGGTAATCATAGGACCTGTGTCCCAAAAGGCTTGATGGGCAATACACATGGCCTTGAAGATGATTCTCTGTCGCACTGGAAGCCAGTGCAGGCTGATCAGACCAGGTTTGGCTGATTGTCTGCGTGGGAGCTGTAACAATGTGCGGGCCGCACAGTTCTGCACTATCTGTAGTCTACGCAAGGTGTACTCCGGGGCGCCAAGGTAGAGGACATTGTTGAAGTCTAAGCGGGACTGTATCAGACCCTGGATGGCCACCTGCTTTGCCTCCATAGGTAAAAGAGGGAGGACTTTCTTTAGCATCCTAAGAAGTCCGAAGCAGGTAGCCGAGAGTTTTGTAGCCTGGATGTTAAATGAGAGGGTCTTGTCCAGCCACACCCCAAGGCTCTTAATATTGTCCTTGGGTACTGGGGGGGAACCTAGACAAGGAGGCCACAAGGAGTTGAAGAAGGTGGGGTTTGAGGGGCCCAGGAGCATCAGCTCCGTTTTGTCCCCATTGAGTTTAAGGGATGAGGAGGTCATCCAGCCCTTTACCTCCTCTAAGCACTTTTTTAGCCCCCCTGACGACGGCAGGTCGGCCTCCTGCACTAAGGAGACCACCAGCTGGGTGTCGTCCGCGTAAGAAATGATCTTAACCCCAAATGGACGAACAACCTCAGCCAGTGGTCTCATATAGATGTTGAAAAGCGCAGGGCTTAAAGAGGAGCCTTGTGGGACTCCACACCTCAACGGCCTACTCATGGACACTGTCTCCCTCAAATACTTTGAATGATCTGTCACTCAAGAAGGATTTGAGCCATAGCCAAGCTCCATCCACTATTCCGACACTCGAGAGGCGGCTCAGCAGGGTGTCATGGCTGACCGTATCGAATGCCGCGCTTAGGTCAAGGAGGATCACTGCCACTGACCCCCCCTGATCTAGGATTTTTCTGGTTTCCTCAGTGACTGTTAGGAGGGCAGTCTCTGTTCCGTGTCTGGGTCTAAAACCCGTCTGGGTGGCATCTAACAGCTGGTTGTTTTCGAGAAAATTCACCAGCTGGAGATTGATGTACCTCTCAAGGATTTTGCTCACCCAGGGGAGCAGAGAAATCGGCTGGTAGTTGCTAAAGTCAGAGGGATCCAGATTGGTTTTTTTTAGCAGCGCTCGGACCATGGCCCGCTTCCAAGCGGGAGGGACAGTGCCAGAGGTGATGGAGGCGTTCAGGAGGTCCATAATGGTTGGTAAAGTGACCTGAGATGCTTACATCATGACTTCTGGAGGTGCTGGGTCGCATGGAGACCCAGATTTTACCTTGCGGGCAATGGACTCCAAGGATTCAAGGTCTAGAGGGGGGAAGTGGTCCAGTGTTGGTAGGGGTTCTGATAAAGTGTCTCCCAGATTTATTTGGTCCTGAGCTATAGGGACAGTAGCTGTAGAGGAGAATGATGAATAGATTTTATTAACTTTTTGGTGGAAAAATTCTGCCAAGTTGTTGCAGTGGGCTGTTGTTTTTTCCACGTGCAAGCTAGAAGATGGAAGTTTTGTACGTTTTTTCAGTATTTGAAAAATTTCCTTAGGTTTGGATTTAGCTATTATGATTTTATCAGAGAAGTATACAGATTGGGCAGTTTTGACCTCGGCTTTCTAAGTATTAATTGCCACTCGGTATCGGGTTTTTTCCTCCAAAGAGTAATCTAGACGCCATTGTCTTTCTATTTTCCTGCATTGGCATTTCTTTTCCCTGAGAGCCTCTGAGTATCAGGGGGCAGTTTTATGGGAACTTTTCAGTGTTATTTTACTCAGAGTGGCTTCAAGGGATTGTGTGATCCAGTCTTCGAAATTCTGGTTGGCCAAACATGGATCCTCATTGTAGGAGGGTTGGTCAATCGCGAGTCTACTTGCCCATTCATCGGCTGGTAGCCGCGCCCAGGATCTGGCGTGTCTTACCGTGGGTCTCACGGGGGGTGGCTTAAATGTGGTCCAGGTGAAAGGCACCAGTAGATGATCAGTCCACGGGAGGGAGATTGGTGGCCCAACCATGAGGTCTGCACAGTTACTGAACACAGGGTCCAGTAAGTGGCCCTTAGTGTGAGTCGGGGCCTTCACTCGTTGGACTAATTGTAGAGCAGCTAGGTCGTCTGCAAGTGTCGTAGCTGTATGGTCCAGGGCAGTATCAAAATGAAAATTGAGATCCCCTAGCAAAGTATAATTAGAGGCAGTGCTAACGCGTTCAGCCACAATCGAAGGAAGGAGATTGTGAAACTGTTTGGGGGGGCCCGGGGGGCGATATATTACTGTTCCTGAAAAGCAGTTGTTAGGGGAGAGTTCCAGAATAAAAGCTAAGCTCTCACAGTCTGGAATTGCTTCAGGGATAATTCGACCGTGGTATTGCTCTTTATATATAATTGCTAAGCCTCCTCCTCTCCCCTCAGGACGATCCTGCTGAATAATTTGGAACCCTGAAGGGAGGGCTGTCACTAAGACAGGGTCGGAGTCCGACGCGAGCCACGTTTCAGTAAGAAACACTGCATCTGGCATGCGTTCCTCTAACAAAAGGGCAATTTCCACCCTATGTTTAGGCAGGGATCTGCAGTTTAACAGAAACATACAGTACTCCTGTTTCGCATCTTGGACCTGCTTAGGTTTAAGAGATAGCTTACATTTTGGACAGATATCTGGGAGCTCTGTAGCATGATAACAGTGCAAGCCACAATCAGTTCCTAAGGGCCTTATGCTGCGGAGAGTTTCCGCGCTATATTGTCTGGTCTTTTGTGACTGAGATGTAAGGGGTATGGCCCTCAGTCCGGTCCAGGCGCGGATGGGCGCAGACGGGCTTGCCTTAGGCGCGCCTTCGGCGCGCAAACGGCGCGCCCGCTGCGCTCGTCCGCTGCGCGTCCGGAAGATGCACATGCTAAATAGTATGCAGGGAGGGGGGTGTGGCCTGATGGTAGTGGGCGTGGCCTATGTGTCCCGGGGAATGGCGGCAACAAGAGAAAGTATCCCGCGGCAGCGCTAGAATCCGCTGAGCGGGGGTGCCCAGGGGAGAGTGAAAGGTGAGTATTGTATTAAAATCACAACAAGAATACACTCAAAAGGTTTAAAATTCGGCAAGCGTCTCTCCCGGCTTCCGCCTCAGGAGGTCAAAGGTCTTCTGTTCGCGCTCTTACTCAGCACGCCTTAAATACCTTGATCAGGGGGGCGTGGCCTGATGGTAGTGAGCGTGGCCTATGTGTCCCGGGGAATGGCGGCAACAAGAGAAAGTATCCCGCGGCAGCGCTAGAATCCGCTGTGCGGGGGTGCCCAGGGGAGAGTGAAAGGTGAGTATTGTATTAAAATCACAACAAGAATACACTCAAAAGTTTTAAAATTCGGCAAGCGTCTCTCCCGGCTTCCGCCTCAGGAGGTCAAAGGTCTTCTGTTCGCGCTCTTACTCAGCGCGCCTTAAATACCTTGATCAGGGGGGCGTGGCCTGATGGCAGTGGGCGTGGCCTGTGTGTCCCGGGGAATGGCGGCAACAAGAGAAAGTATCCCGCGGCAGCGCTAGAATCCGCTGCGCGGGGGTGCCCAGGGGAGAGTGAAAGGTGAGTATTGTATTAAAATCACAACAAGAATACACTCAAAAGTTTTAAAATTCGGCAAGCGTCTCTCCCGGCTTCCGCCTCAGGAGGTCAAAGGTCTTCTGTTCGCGCTCTTACTCAGCACGCCTTAAATACCTTGATCAGGGGGGCGTGGCCTGATGGTAGTGAGCGTGGCCTATGTGTCCCGGGGAATGGCGGCAACAAGAGAAAGTATCCCGCGGCAGCGCTAGAATCCGCTGTGCGGGGGTGCCCAGGGGAGAGTGAAAGGTGAGTATTGTATTAAAATCACAACAAGAATACACTCAAAAGTTTTAAAATTCGGCAAGCGTCTCTCCCGGCTTCCGCCTCAGGAGGTCAAAGGTCTTCTGTTCGCGCTCTTACTCAGCGCGCCTTAAATACCTTGATCAGGGGGGCGTGGCCTGATGGCAGTGGGCGTGGCCTATGTGTCCCGGGGAATGGCGGCAACAAGAGAAAGTATCCCGCGGCAGCGCTAGAATCCGCTGCGCGGGGGTGCCCAGGGGAGAGTGAAAGGTGAGTATTGTATTAAAATCACAACAAGAATACACTCAAAAGTTTTAAAATTCGGCAAGCGTCTCTCCCGGCTTCCGCCTCAGGAGGTCAAAGGTCTTTAAACTAACACAATATATATTTTAAAAATTAAGGCCTAAAAATATATGCACCACTTTAATAATAAAAATCCTAAAGAAAGTTACATTGCTAAAAAGCCAATAACAAAACTGCAATTCATGTCTGCATTAAAAAGTAAAATGTTGCAATTTCAAAAAAATGCTGAATAAAAAACATACTCAAACTTCATGATTGTTCAAAAGTTCTTAGAGTCAGAAGGAACACAATCTTTCCAGCATCCACAGATGATGTTTCCGGTGACACCCCAGAACCAAGTTTCAAAGAACAAATATGGTCATGTCCAACCCACACAGCGGCCGTTCAAGGTGTGGCAGCCAGTAGTTCCCTATGACGAGAAGCCAGGTTCCGCATCCGTGCAGGTGGATTCTTAACACACCCATGAGCAGCTCTGTATCTGGAGACTGAACCAGTTGTTTAACCAGACAAAATTAATTGCACGCTCGAATATGCACAATATGCAGGGGAACACAGGCTGTGCACAATGTAACCATACAGGTGGAAAGAACAGAGACCAATTCTCGTTCAGTTCCTGCAGCAAGGGTGGGCCAAAATACTGTACCATTCTATCCCAGCAGCACAGGTGAAAATGCAATTCTTATGTGGCTGCAAGGTGGAATAATCATTGCGATGCAGCAAAAATAGAACCAAAATGCTAACAATCAGAAATAGGGGAAGCGGCAAAGCACCAAACACAGTGAACATAACAGGGTGTATAAAAGATGGAATTACTCCAAAGATAGTCCGGAAACTACAGATAAACCCAGACCCAATCTGCTTTAAAAAGTGTACTTCTCCTGCAGTATTAGATGCTTTAAATATACGGTTCAAAAGTTCGCCAAAATGTTGTGGGAGGTTGGTGCATAGTATTGATTGTTTCACAGCAAAAGACCTTGCATCTTGGAGATCAAATGCCTCTCTTGCAGATGTTAACAAAACTTCTTTCTGAAACAAAAAGACATTTAGTCAGCTTGAACTATCAAAGTTCACAGCAGAAATAGCAATTTGAGGCCAAATTGTCACTACCCTATCTGTGCGGGCTGGAACAAATAAAACATTGCCACAACAGGTCATAATCCGGGAAATGGTAACCACATAGGGCACTCCCGGTTTCATCCCACATCATTCTTGATCGTTCAACATTAAATAACTTCCATTAGAAAGCAATCTAAATGCAGAACAATTTACGGCAGCTGGAGCACCTATAAGATAACAAGCTCAGTTTTCCTGGACCCTTTACAAGCCCCATGAAGTGTTAACTCACTGCAAACTAATGAACAGTGGAAAGTGTTCTCGCAGCATGTCCTGCTAAGAAATACCTCGATTTATCCATTTCTATACCTGTATTCGAAAGGTAAGACCCATTGCTCATGCACAAATCTCTCCCCGAGCACCTGATATCTGTCAGCCTGCAAATGTTTCAAACAGCACATGAAGTGCAATGTTGGTATTGGTAGAGATATAAAGCCATGGATTAACCAATCTGCTGATAGTGCTTCTGCCACAGTGAATGGTAACTTTTTTTAATGCTCTATGTATAGTATGGTGTATGTCACATCTTTTTTAGCTGTTGTTTTTTGCTCCTAGGTCAAATAATTGGGCAAAAAGAAAACAGTAATATTTAAATGCCGCCATGGCACACAGAGTTTCTAATGTCCAGCTCATTAACATAATAGATCAGAGCTGGCTCTCTCCATGTTGTAATAGGGAGTTATCACTTTTTAAGATGTCAATAGCTGACGACACAATGTTACTCAGAGAGTTTATGTTTTTGAACTACTAATAGGTGGTGCAGGAGAATGTTCCCATTGTGTATAATTTACAACTGCTCATGGAGTACTGGCTCTGTGTAAGAAGTGGAGTGCATAATGGTGAAAACAATACATTTCATCATAATTTGACGTCCCACTATACATATCTTCATTCTTAAATACAGCATAATGTTCTGCCTCAGCAAGCACAGACTTTACATTATTTAAGTCCAAATCGTCAGAGATGGTGCCAGGAGTAATAACATATTGAAGTGTTAATATAAAAACATAAGGTATTTGTAGTGTTTCTGTTGGTCCAAACATTTCAAAAGGTATCTTATCCCAAACAATTCCATCAAGTACAGAAACCGCTAAAATGTTCACAAGAGACAAGTCTCTTCCCACTTTGTGTGTTGATAAATGAGGCTTCAATACCTTAACTACAGGTTCAACCACAGAGCACTCTGGGAGATACTGTTCAATTAAAAGCAAAAAGATCACAGTTACAAAGCTGATCTAAAGTGAAAGAAAAAGCAATGCCTGAGAAATCCAAACATAAATCTATGCTGGAACAAAATATATTGCTTTGAGCCAAATTATAAATGCATAAGTTTCATGTGGTGGTGTAACTGACAAATCCGAAGAAAAGTCATCAAAATCCATGAAACAGCCAGAAGCAGTTTCTGTAAAAACAAGGACATCATGCAGTATCATTGGACTTTTAGTTGACTCCAAAGGTGGAACATAGTAAACAACTTTGTTTCCGACATTTGTTGATGAATTTTGTGGAGTGGTGTATGAAGCTTGAATGTTGTTAGCTGATGTGACTAAAAGCAGCATTACTTCAGTATCAAATGCCCCTAGCCGGGGTGTAGCAACTTCAACGGTGGTTAGAGCTTGTAATGGGATTTCCTGTATGGTAGTGAGAGGAGGCGGATAACTACTCAGGATCCCTGACGGGGTCACACCTACACAGTCATCCACACATAGCGCGCTGGCCACTGATGCAGAGAATACAAATAGCCAACCCGCACCCATAATGAACTACTTAAGTCATTATGTCTACCAGCTTGGAAAATGTATGCTACTGCTGCTGGTCGCCACCGGGAGGAAGGGAAGGGGTGGTGTGGGGGGGTGTTTAATTCTTTGGCTAAATATTATTATTGTTATGTAAAATATTTACAGTGCATTGCGATATAAGAAATTCACTGGACCAGTATAACTGATGTCTGATTTACATGGGAAGAACTATTGGTTGAGAATACTGGATGCCATAGGATATGATTATGACAAAATGTATATGCTATGATGCAATGCTACCAATAAAAACAAGTTACAAAAAAAGCAGAAAAAAACACTACTCAGGATCCCTTGTGGCCTACTGTTTAGAACTGCCCACATGGTTTGGTTTGATCAGATCGATTAACACAAACCTATTGTTTTTATAACCAGCAAGAGATGACAAAAGTACTGTTCTGATAGCTTTGACCACCAGTACAGACACAGGTGCTCTGTATAATGGGCCAAAATCTTTTTTGTCCACTATTTTTTCTGGGACTAGAGTCCTCGATCTTTGGAATCCAGCCAGGAGTTTCTGGTTGCAGCCTAACATCCCTAGTGGCTGAACGTTTCTTCAGTTAGTTGCTGTGGTCCTCATGGAATTCATTCAGTTCCTGCAAGACAGTTAAACATTCACCGATATCAAAAGGCGTTTCCACCACCACAGGGACAGGATTGTCTAGCTCAGGTACACACATTGGAACCCTAAACAGGATCTCATAGGGAGCCCGACCACCCAAGGATTTTCTTGGCAGATTATTGAAGGCTCTCTGAACCACATATAGGTGATGCACCTAACTACGACCTGAATCCAAAACTCTGGCTGTTAATGACTGCTTTAAGTCGCGGTTCTTCCTCTCCACAACAAAATTTCCCTCAGTATGGTATGGCGAAGAGTACTGCACAGTTGCACCCAATGTTCCATCCCGGTAAGCCTTAGAAGCAAATGCAGGTCCTCGGTCTGAATGGAATGCAGCTACTGCATTTGGCGCTATGAAGATTTTCAAATCTTTAATAACAGTTCAAGAGTTAGCCGATCGCTTTGGCCATACTCACAAATCGAGAGCAGGAATCCACTGCTAGTTCTATGTAATTAGAATAGCTGTCATTAAATAGAGGCCCGCAATGGTCAACATAAATGCAGGCTAGTGGCTTGTTGTAAATTAAGAGAGGTGTCTGTGGTCGACGTGCTATGGTGAAAACCTTAATTTGCTGACAGATGTAACATTTAAGGACATAGTCTTTAGTTTAGACCTGGCCACAAGTATCGGTACTGTAGCAGTGAAACTGTAGCAGCCACCCCTGCGTGAGAAGAAGCCAAACCCTCATGTGCTGCTAAAATTAATTATGGCATGCGGTCCAAATTTGGTATTACTCTATCCCTCACTCATGGAAGACAAGCAAGCAAAATATTTTGCACACTTAGCAGGTAGGAAGGTTTTGCTAGATATGATTTTGCTAAGGGATGCCCGCACTGTGTAATTTGCCACCATCCTGCCACGCCATCCACTAGGGGCCAGGACTCGCAGCCCCAGAACCCACCGCGCTACCTCCTGAGCGCGAACCAGCATCTTCGCGCCCGGAGGCGCATGTATTTAAAGACCAGCAGGATCCCGCAACGCGGGACGCCCGCACTGTGTAATTTGACACCATCCTGCCACGCCATCCACTAGGGGCCAGGACTCGCAGCCCTAGAACACACCGCGCTACCTCCTGAGCACGCACCGGCATCTTCGCACCCAGAGACGCACGTATTTAAAGACCAGCGGGCTCCCGCAGCGCGGGACACCCGCACTGTGCAAATTGCTGCCATCCACTAGGGGCTAGGACTCGCAGCCCCAGAACCCACCGCGCTACCTCCTGAGCGCGCACCGGCATCTTCGCGCCCGGAGGCGCACGTATTTAAAGACCAGCGGGCTCCCGCAGCACGGGACGTGCGCGGGCAGCGCCCGGGCAAAGCCCGGGCCAAGGGCTGGCCCATCCTAGCCCATCAGGAACTGGCAGAGACTGGACTGGGCTACCCCCTAATACTTGGACATTGATAGTTTGTGTGGTAACCTTAAATATTGTCATTAGAGGCTGTACTACTAGAGTGGGTCTTGTGTGCTATTGAGAAGGTCTGTTCCTATATTGTTACAACGATCTGTTGTTAGTCTTCGCCAAAATTGAGTAAAAGTAAGTGCCACGCTGGACGCCTTCATTGTTAGGGCAGAGACCTTACTAAATCATGAGATACAAATAGCAAAAAGGCGCTTATCCCTTGATCCCGCTAACCTTCCCATAAACAGGCAATTGTGTACTCCAAAATTGATAGATTCCCCGCAAGTACTACCGTTAAGACCCATAATAACGGTCCTAAATGAGGCATCCCCACCTAATATCTGTACCACCTCTCCATCTGTGGTACAGGATGAAATAAATAATACAACTAGTCCTGATATGGTACCCAGACTTTGGAAACAAAGATTGATAGTAGGGAACAAGGGGGAAGATCAACGGGCAAAAAAGAAAACTAATCCCGTTATAAGGAAAACTAAGGCAAAGAAAGTAGGGGGGACTGCCCAAGTGGCAAAATTAAACTTTAATTTAGACTCACAAATGGTAACTAAAAAATCGGCTTGTACACAGACCGAGGCCAACTACGATCTGAATCACTCGCAAGCAGAAGAATTTATCAGTAATATGGAGCAAACTATAAAAACGTCCCTAGAATCTGCGAAAGAGGCTGTGCTAACTCAGATTGAGGAGCACATGAGTGAGAAATTAAGGTTATCGGAAGGGAAAATAGAACAGCTGAACATTGTTATAGGGCATTTAAAGTACAGTAATGACCCTATTTGTCCCATTGTTCAGGAGGGAGGGTCACAGCTAATACGACACCATTTACCAACACAACTTTCACCACAAGTGGAGGGTCGGGCTACATCTGATATAGGTAATGTATGTATCAGGTGTAATGTCCCTAGGGATGTCCCTATTACAAACTTTCATAACACAGCAAATAACAAGGCGGGTATAACTGAGGGTGGGACACGGGCCACCAATGGAAATCGAGGGAGCCTTGCTGACAGAACAGATGAACTATCAGCCCCTGATAGACCGGGCACTCATTCTGGGAGGGCAATGACATACAGCCCAAAATGTACAGACTTAATGCCAAATTGCGATGTCTTACAATTACCCCCTGCCTCATGTCCCTACGTGCTAATTTTAGCTGGAGTCCCAGTTCTAAGAAGAGATCAAAATGAGACATGGTCCAACTTATCAAAATTAAAAGAATGTAACTCACTAAACACTGAAGACATTCTTATGGTTCGTAGGGTAGGGTGGGTGGGAGAATCCAGAAAGAATATAAATGGTGACTGTGTGGTAATAAACTTTAGATGCCCCCAGATGGTTCGAAACATACTAGACATTAAAGAGGAGACCTCACTTATGAATACCCGTGTGTGCGCACTTCCACTAGGCTATTTTTATAGATCACCTTTCAGAAATAGCGCTAATGATGCAGACACTTTGGTTCCACTTTCAGACAGATATGAGGGATTGTCACATCTAGATGATCAAGATTGACAACAAAAGCCTCCGCAACACAGTACAAATGCTTTGGCAACCCCTGAGACGAATAACCTGATGGCTCTGCCATCAGCCATAGATACACATAGAGCAGAAGCTTCCCAGCTTGTGAAATCAATTGCTGAGATGAATGAACCATCTAAACAGGAGGGAGTAGGGAATACCCAAAGCCCACAAGCTTTTTGCCTCGAGGCGTACCCAGACAATTTAACAGAAAGCTACGTGTCTACTTTGCCTAATGGAAACATGGGCTTTTGTCGACTATAGAGTTGAGTAAACCTTTGGAAGTACGTCTTACCTCCTGGAACATAGCAGGGCTAAAAAGGAACCTAACTGACATGGCATGGAACGAATATATAGAGAAGAGCGACATTTCTCTCTTACAGGAGACTTGGTCACTGGAAACCCCCCATAGAGTGGGCTTCAAGACGTTTAGTGTGGACGCAAGTCCATCAGTTAAAGGTAGGTCATCGGGGGGCTTGGTAATATGGATAAGGATTACTTTGGAAATTGACATCGCTGCTCTAAATATCCCATCTAAAGATATGGTGGGCTTAAAATTGGTAACACGGGATGGCGATGCCCTATATGTAATCAATATCTATAATAGGCCAAGTCATGCCAACAAAGAATCATCAGTGATAGAACAGCTTGATTCCTTTTTAGATACCCTAGGGCCTAAACCTAGTGTAATAGTTGGTGGCGATTTCAACTGCAACTTTGAACCTGTAGTAGGCTTTGGTAATTTCCTTGAGGACGAAGACATGGCAAATAATATTCCAGTCATAGAAAGTGGTAGGGAGGTAAGGTGCACTGTACCAGTTGCTCAAATTTTGAAACTTACAATGGGTCATAGTCTAAGAGCATCCAACGGCCGTCTGCCTTCCGATAGACCAAATGCATATACATTCTGTAGGGGCAGCTGCCGGAGTAATATAGATTATATATTGGTGTCGATAGAATTCTGGCCACACGTTCTGGACTTAAAAATAGACTCCAGAACGGAGAGCGATCACCGTCCTCTACAATTGACATTAACACCAAAGCCCTTTTTATCCACTCTAGTGGGCAAAAAAGATGCTAGTACTATTGAGGACGATATTATAATAACCAACAATCGACGAGCTGTAAAATGGCCATATATTCTAGGGAATCCACAATCTATGATAAATATCTATACCATCTTTGTAGATATTATTACACCTTTTTTAAACCTACCAGCAGATTTCAATGCTAGACTTACAAACCACTATGGTGGATGCTTTAACTCTGGTTGTAAGCAATTTACCCAAAGAGTGAAACGCAGGAGTCAACTATCGGAATGACCATGGAAATCCCTGGTACAACAAAGATTTCCGGGTTGCTAAGACAGAGCTTATCCAGGCAATTAAAAGTAATAATTTAATTATAATAAGGGAAAAAAGATATAATCATAAGCGAGCACTTGAAAAAGCAAAGAAAACATGGGATGATGATATCTGGACGGGTCTAATCAGCGCGGCTAAGTCCAAGGACCAGACAGGTTTCTGGAGTTTGATAGAGAAAGGGAACAAAACAGGAAGGACCCCCAAAGATTTATTTTTTGATGAAAACACTTGGGTTGCCCACTTTTCTCGTCTTTATTCAGAAACTAACTGTGAGCAATTAGTGATAACTAAAGATATGGAGACCAAGGCAAAGGCTGCCAACTTGCATTTTAGTTTAAAGGAAACAATACAGGCAATTGAGGCAATTAAAGCAGGGAAAGCTCCAGGACCGGACAAAATTCCTGGAGATTTATTAAAACACGATATATAAATTATCTTTGCAACGCAATAGTTGCATTTTCACCGATACCGGAAACATGGAAAGGGGCAGAAATTGGTACAATTTTTAAAAAGGGTAATCGATGTGATCCAGCAAACTATCGCCCTATCAGTTTGATTGATATCATACAAAAATAAATTGCTAGGCACATCTTAAGTAGACTAACAGAGTGGATTGAAGAGGTCAAAATTCTTTCAAGATACGAAGCTGGGTTCAGAACAAAAACCAGTTTAATTGATCAAGTTTTTAGATTTACATGTATATGCTGGAAATTCATAAACATAAGGAATCGTAGCTTGTACATCGCCTTTGTGGATTTAAAGGCAGCATTCGATTTGGTACCCCGGAACCAGTTGTGGGATTCACTGAAATGCTTAGGGGTGCCACTCGAATTGCTTGTACAAATAATAAGGCTCCACAATGGGAACTGTGCTAAAGTAAGATGGGGACCTAAGGGAGAACTTACTAAGGCGATACCAGTGAGCAGGGGTGTTCGTCAGGGGTGCGTATTGGCACACACCCTCTTCTCACTTTACGTAAATGATAGCCCCAATACTTAGAAGGCTGTAATAACGACTCGCCAAAGTTGGGAGGCAAAGTGGTACCAGCATTATTATTTGCTGATGATACCATTCAAATTTTGCAAACCCCAAAGGGCCTGCAGTGTTGAATGGATTCCTTTTAAATGTATTGCACTAAGAAAGGTCTCGAAATCAATTCCAGCAAAACTAAATACATGTCAATAAATCCACACAGATCTTTTAAAAAGAATGTAGTGCTAAATAGCCAGAAATTAGAGTATGTGCAAAGTTTTAATTACTTAGGTATCACATTAGACACTAAATTGACCTGGAAGCCACAACTGGAAAAAAACAGGTTAATTATGCTTCAAAATTCAACCCCTATTTTGAAGAAACATGGGGCAAGTATCTCGAAAGCAGTTTCACCTGCTTTAGAGGTATTTAAATACAAAGCCCAATCAGCCGCTCTATGTGGGGCAGAAATATGGGGGCCCTATTGTAAAAAGAATTTCGAATTGGGAGAAAATAATTTCTTTCGGAAAATATTAAGTCTCCCAAATAGGACACCCCTGATCCCAGTTGTTATGGATCTCAACATCAAACGAACCGATCACCATGCTCTATTACGACCCCTCTTATTCTGGGTGAGGATTTGGGCAACCCCAGAGTTATTGCACTACAAAGAAGGTCTAGAGGACATCCCATGGCTTAAACATGTGACAACGGGGTTGAAGAAGCTAGGCCTATCGCACTTTTGGGAAGAATCACCCCAGTTAACCATGGTGTGTAAGAAACTATTAAAGTCTTCCTTTTGGGCCCATATTAACAACAACGTGTTACATAGTCCTAGCTTGGGATCTTTAACATCAAGATTTCTCCTCTACAAATATGTAGCACATTTTGAATCCTTTCTAGATGAGGTACGTCCACAATTAGCAAAAAATTTGTTTTTGAAATTTAGATATGGGGTCCTCCAGACAAATGCTAGTACATCTAGATGGGGTAATAACTATGGCGATAGTAGCTGTGGTGCGTGTTATGCACAAAAGAGGTCAAAGAAAATGAATTACACATATTATTTTTCTGTCCCTCATATGATATCCTTAGGAAAAATGGATTAAACCAGTTTGCAAAAACCTGAATGTTAGACATTGTAGAGAGGCAGAATGTATACTCAAGACAGACACGTCACAATTGGTTGTCTTTAGTGTAAGTAGATTTTTATTTAATGTGAACCTTATAAGAGCTAAAATTGGATTGAAGCTATAATAGCCAAGATCATGCAATTACAGCTTATACTCTTATAGACTCTTGAACTTTGCACTTTATTCATTAATGGCAGTTCTCTGGTGAATTGCGACCCTATGAAGTTTAATTTTTAGAGATGATATTAATCAAATGGCATAGCTGGAATGGATCATGTTAAACGTACTCAATTGCCATAGCATGTTGTAGTAAAACTAATTGATTGGCAAATTCATATCTATGGAAAAAGTTTTAAAATGCATCTTTTATGGTTGAAATTGACTGAAATAAAGGTTTGAAATGAAATTAAATTAAGGGAGTGCCACAGCGTGAAGTTGTGACAGCCTTCATGATGCCTCCATCTATTCTCGTACTGGAACAAGTCACTGCAGCAACAACAGCAGTTTGCACTGCTGCCTTTGTGGATTCATCAGCGATTGAATTCCCTGCAATGTGTATTCCAACACATTGGTGGCTCAGTGTGTGAATAACATGAGCTCGTGGCAAATTTGTTTTGAGATTTGCCACTTCTCCTTAAAGCATTTAATGCTTGATTCTTGATAGTATAAGCGTTTGAGTCTCAGAATCCATTCGACCTCCAATAGTGTAAACACTCATTGTAAGCCTAGACACAGTAATTATGAATCACACACTATAAGTGTGGGGAACTCGGGATCCGTATTTGTTAGTGACAGAATTAGAGCTTTCAGTTCAGCCAGCTATGCGGTGCAATCACCTGGTGATTGTATATATGTTTTAAGAGGCTGGATTTCTCCATCCTTCATTTTACCCTTTACCGCTGCGCAAGCATCTGAGTATTGATTCTTTGGTCCGACTGCAGGCTGGGCAGATCCATCAGTGCAAACTAAAAAGTCGTACTGCTGTAGAGGCAATATTGGACTGGGCAGAGGATGTCTTGTTCATATTGTAGGTATGCTTGTGTTTGTAGTGTAGTCAAATATGTAATCTACATCAGTTGCTGTAAGTAAATTGTCCCACGGTATCCATCTAGGATGTAAGGCTTTCGCGTTAGGAACACTAATCTTTGTGACAGCATCTAAGGCTGGGATGGGAGTCACAGCAATTATGCGTTTTCTCTGAGCCAACGATCTTTTTTTCACTACAATGGTCTGTACCGCTGTCAGAATTGTTTCTGTAGGAGCAAAACGCTTTTCAGCCTTGGAGTATAGATGCTATTTATATGCTATTAGTACAGTGGCACCTGTTGAAAGTAACAATTGTGTAACCTGTGTTCCCCTAAATTACGCAGATTACTAAATTTTATGTGTTTCCACAAGTGTGTAAGTATTTTGCAGCTAGCATATCAGCTTGCAGTGCGTGTACAATCTTTGTGTGTTCTTGTGTCCAATGTGTGCTTGAGAAGTCTGGACAGATCAATTCATACAAAAATGGTTTTACCCGTTGTGCAAAATTTGGTATGTATATTCTACCTAAATTTAGAAACCCTAAAAGCGATTGTAGCCTTTTTATTGAGGTAGGTGGTTGAACAATTATGCACTTCTCTAAGCAATGCGGGGCTTAGCTTTTGCCTTCATTTGACAACTTGTATTGCAAGAACAGGACACTAAGATAGGCAATTTTTCATTTTTTTAAATTAAATTTGTATCCAACCATAGCAAATTCCTAGATTATGAGATATACTCCAACCAGATGAGCATCTAAGTCATCATCTATAAGGTGGATGCCATCAACATAGGACAATGCTTCATTATCCAACCTTCATAACAGTTTAGTTACATGGGCTGAGAACAAACATGACCTGTTCTGATACCACTGTGCCAAACGGCAGAATTGTTTTTTCTGACCTTAATGTGGTAAATTCTGTCAAATATCGGCTTTCAGTTGCTATGTTATGGCAGAAAAAGCCATTTGATATGTCTAATATTGTTTTAGATTTTTTGCACAGTTATTCATTACTGCTGCACCATGCGCATTTTGTGCTGCAAATGTGAGAATTTGACTGTTTAATTGTCGACAGTCTAGGACTAATTTGAATGAGTGATCTGGTTTTGCTTCCAGAAATAAGGGAATGTTCATTGGTGAGTTACAAGGCTCAATGACACCTTGATATTGATAGCACCTTGAGACCCTCATGGGTGAGTAGCGCGCTTCATAAACCCCTGATTGATTGATTGATATTGAAGTCGTGTTAATTTTCCTCTAACTGCTTTTTTACCTTTATGTTTAATGGGGTACTGAGGTTACACTTGCGGACTGGACCTTATGAGTATTATATGATAAGGTGAATCCTTATCCCAGCCAACATGACTGCGTTTAATGCCAAGGCTTGTGCAAGAGCCCACTCCTTGGCATACGTGTGTTTAACTGATTCTGGTACAAAGCAGGGAAATGCTGGATGTATCACAGTTTCCTCTTGTGGGGATTATATTACAGACTCAGTTGGCCAATCTTTTTCAGCCAAGAGAATGTTATAGCAAAATGTCAGGGTCTCCCAAAATAGAATCTTAATGGTACATTCTTAATCACCTTCAATCTGGAGTTGCAAATCATGTAATCCGCTAAGAGAGCTGAGTCTCTGATCTGGTATTTCCACCTGAACGAACTCATCAGATGCTCTCGCCATCACAAACCCTCGAAGATTCTGGTGAACTGCCAACACCTCTGCCACGCTGTCCAGCAGAGTTAGAGCCCACTCCATGTTCAGAAGCAGAGTCCTCAGTATTTGTGTAATGTCTAACCAAATTACTTGCTACCTTCTTTTTGAATTGAGGCTTTTGTTGTGGATGTTTAATCATAACAAAGAGAAATTTAAACATGGAACGCTGAAATCTGAATGGAGACTATTTGTGTCTGGCTCCTGTCAAGAAAATACAGAGGAAAGGAACTGCGCAGCTGCTAATAACATACACAAGCGGTTGAGGGTAGCATCTGCTGGACTCTCCTAGGGGTACCCAAAAACAATTGTAGCATACATGCATGCACTATCAACAAACCATACACTACACCAGTGAAAAATTATCAGCCACCACATGTACTTTGAGGAAAGCGTATTGGGACCTACCACATTTAACGCCTGGATTACTTATCGATAATCATTATTAATTGTATTCTTCCTTACTCGTCCCAGTAAAAGTTCCCTAGTTCCTCCATATACTATCCTTTCCCAAAGCTATTGTTTGTTTCTACTGTTAAACCAGGAATTTCCTCCTATAAACCCTTACCCTCCAGAAACATCTTCCTGTTGTTACCAAGCCCTTCCAAAAAGAGGTTGATTAAGGAAGTAAGTAGGGGGGGACAGGTTTTGGGGAACAGCCTTGCACGTACTGGGATGAGTAAGGAAAAATCGAAGTAATGCATACTACTGGTAAGTAATCCAGGCATTAGCTACTCTTCTCCTTTCTTATCCCATTCCAGATTACTTGAGGATTACCCAAACTAAGGAACTTTCATCAGCTGATAGAAAATCTACAACACTCAGAAACAAAGGAAACTACCACACCTGGATTGCAGAATATAAAAAAAATGAAGTATGTTGTTCTGCTAACCAAGGTGACAGCGAAACAAAAACCCCAAAAGAAAGAAATGGCTGCTGAAGCTGCAATTGACTTCTTAATGAGCTTGATCCGAAAACACAGAAACCTGAGCTATGTGCAATCTATAATGTGAGATAAAAGTGGAAGGGTGGGGGCTATCAAGTGGCAGCTCTGCAAAAATCCACAATGAAAACCCATGCTCACTCTGCCTGAGAGATCGTTACAGTTCTGATAAGCCAAAGAAATTATCAATTTTACCCATCTCCTTAAGATGGTAGTATATATTTTTTCACCCCTTTTAACAAGACTAAAATTAATGCACATAGTAGACTGTCTGCTTTCCTGAATTCAGCTCATCGTTTTGAATGAATCTTTACAGCCCTCACAACATCTAATGAATCAAAGGGTCAGGGGCATCTGGCTGTAGGGACCTCCCGATCTTTGTGAAATGGTGAATTTATCTTGGGGGAGAAATTAGGATCTAAAGAAAGAACAAACTGATCCTTAAAGGTTCTTTCATAAGGGTATTGACACCTAAGGGCACTTAGCTCTCTCATTCTTCTTACAGTAGTTAAAGCTATTAAAAAGAAAACATTAAGGGTAATAAATCTGTCAGAAACCTTCTCCAAAGGTTCAAAGGGTGCTTTCTGTAAAAAGGTCAAGAACAAGTGTAAAACCAAGGGAGGGAGGAAAAGGGAAAAAAGTTCAAACCCCATGAAAAGCTTTGAAACTGGAGAGTCTATTGATAAGAAATCATTCTAAAGAGACCTAAATGCCTTGATAACAGAACACTGTAGCCGCGGTGAAGATCAGGATACTTTCTTGTCAAAACCATCTTGCAGGAAGAATATCCATTGCCGAAGCCTGAACTGGAAACAAAACCCTGGCTCTATACCAATTAGCGAAAGAAGTCCAATGGTGACCATTAGCCTTATTAATGGAATTTCTTTTAGAGGCTGCAAAGAATATGAGACAGAAATGGTAAGACCTTTATTTGGGAAACCCTTCCTCTTAACTTCCAAACCAACAGTCTTAGCCAGACTAGGGTGTTCATAGATATAAGCGGGTGACTCAGAGGAGAGAGACAAGGGAAGTATCCATTCCTGATCTAGAGCTATATGCTGTAGAACAAGAAACCATGGTCTCCTTGTGTAAAAATGGAGCAAAATGCGCAATTACACGGATTCCTCCGTAGTCTTGCTAAGACACCTGGAATCAGAGGAATGAGAGAGAAGATGTAGAGAAAGCCTTTTGGCCAAGGACTGGTCAAGGTATGTACCCCAAAAAGAACAATAGAAGCTGGGAGGTCTAATGAGCTGCAAAACAATCCACTGGAAGAACACCACATCTCTACAAGTTTTTTTGAAATATCAAAGGGTTGAGAACAAAACTCAGAGAGCAGGAGAAGACCCTGCTGAGGAGGTCTGCTTGAGTATTTAAAACTCCTGTCATATGAACGCCTTTCAGGCAAAAGTAATTGTGCTTGGCCCAATAACAAATCTGAGGGTTTAATTGGTTGAGGGATCTGAAACCTGTATCGAACTTTTGATTTAGTTAAGATATGGTCACCATATTGTCCATACGGTTCACTAAAGCCTTTTGCTTCAGATAATCTGCAAAGAATTGCATCACCCTCTACTAGTTTCTTCCAGTCAGATGACCTGCCCCTCTCTGACCTCTCCAAAAGATCCTGTGTTGTCTGGATGTCTATGATGCCCTCCTCACCCTGTGCTGCTGGCATCTGCGGTCTGGATTACTGGATTCAGGGTGACAAACATTATCCCTTGGTTAAGGCCAAGCCAGGTTGTCTTGAATTGACCGAATCAAAGGAATTAAATCATTCTATCTCTCGTGGAGGAGAATGCAGTGACTCAGGACAAGAAGCACTTCACTCAGAGATAAACAGGTCCAATGTACAATAAAAAGAACTACAGGCTGTAAAGGAATTAGAGGGCAAGAGAAAAAAAATTGGAGGACACTGAGAATGATCACCCTCTAGGAGACTAAAAGATCTAGAAAGTAAAAGGATTTGAAATTAGATGTCTCCCTGGACTCAAAGCTATTTTCTCACCAGAGCCTCTGATATCGCCAGTAAAACTTTTAACTGACTTTATCTTCCTTGATTCGGGAAGAAGTATAATTTCCAGAGTGGTGTCGAAGCTTCTATGTAGTCTAGCTTCTGGGATGGAATGAGCTGTGATTTTGACCAGTTGATTAGGAAGCAAACAATTATTAGTCTGAATAACCAAGGTGGATCATCGCACACTGATTGTGAAAATGACTCAGCACAGGTGCCACGACCTTGGTGAAGTCAACACTGCTAATGTTGGTTTCCAATTGCAAACCTTAGAAACTTCTGGTGAGAGTGGGTAATTGAGACCTGAAGGTACGCATCCTGTAAATCAATTTTGGTGAATAAATCTCCTTTGGCGGGCGTGGCCAGAGCAAAGACTCATGAAGATGCATCTCTGATGTGCTCTGTGCTTGTGTTCCCACTGTGATCATTTCAAGCTCTGCACGAACCTGACATCAGCCGTGGAGGAACCTCTGTTATGTTTTAACAATTTGTAAAGAACACAACTACCAGACAGGTGTCTCGGCGCTAAACTTCTGCTGAGTCAAAACAGAGTCAAAATAGATGGCTGCTGGTGGAAACCTAATTGTTGAAAAGCCATGTTTTTAATTATTTTCTGAACGTTAGTAGAGTAGGAACAGGCTCTGATCGGAGGGAAGGGAATTTCAAAGCTTAGCTGTGGAAACCACAAAGCTTCTGTCACCCCAGTTAGTTTTAAATGTTCTGGGGACTACCAACAGATTGCACCAGTAGACCGCAGAGGTGTGCTGGGGATGTAAATCTTTAGTGAATACTTCAGAAACTCTGGCCCTACCTATATTGTAGGTAGCTTTGTAAGCAATGCACAGTGCCTTGAATTTTATTCTGCTGCTGATTGACAGCCAATGTAGTTGTCTGATCACTTTAGAGACAGAATGAAATGTTGGTGTGCCAGACAGAAACCTGGCAGCAGCATTTTGAATCAGCTGTAACTTGTTTAAAACTGTTTGCTGAGCGTTGATCAGTAGACTATTACAATAGTATACTTTAGCCAGTACCAAGGCGGATATAATAATTTTCCTGTCTTCGGAGGGAAGAAAAGGAAACAATTTCTTTGCCATTTTAAGGATGTAAAAATAAGAAGAGACTACAGAATTGACATGGTAGTCGTATGACAGTTAATCGTCAAGGACGACACCAAGATTTTTGACCTTGATGACAGGGAGAGGAGGCTAACCAAGATTATTTGCCCACCAGCAGGAGGCTCATACAGGAGAGAGGTGACCAAAAAACATCAATCTCAGTCTTGGAGGAGTTTAGTTTGAGGCAATGTCTGGACATCCAAGCGCTGATAGCCAGCATGCCGCCATGGAAGTTGACCGAGATGATATCTCCGTTCTTATGGACAGAGAGAATGATTTGGGTATCGTCTGTTTAAGATGTGAGTGCTAAACCAAAAGATTTTATCACTCGAGCCAAATCAGTCACATAAATGTTAAAAAGTGTGGGGCTGATAGAAGAGCCCTGCGGGACTCCACAGGGAGGTTAAAAAGGGGGAGAGTCGAAATCGCCCAGCTTGACTATTTGGGCTCAGTTGGATAAAAAGGATGCTAGCAAAGATTTGGCCTTTTTCCTAATGCCTAGAGAGGAGATACAGGTGATCAGGAGCCCATGATCAACCATATCAAAGGCTGCATGCATACAAGTCCAGTAGGACAAGTGCAGCTGCACCTCCTTTATCTAGTGCGAAATCTATCTCCTCGGTGGCTTTGATAAGAGCAGTCTCCGTGCTATGACTCTTCCTAAAGCCGAAATGAGTGTCGTCCAGCAGGTTTTGGACATAGATATATTGGGCCAGCTGATCATTCATAATCTTTTCCGCGAGATTAGCAAACAATGGAAGACGCGCGATGGGCCGATAGTTCTTAGTGTCGTCTGGGTCGAGGTTAGGTTTTTTTAATAACGGCAGGATGGATGCCTTTTTCCATTGTGAGGGATAAATACCTGATGCAAACATAGAATTAAAAATCTTGGCCAGGATGGATCCTATGAGTCCCGGAAACTCCTTCAGGGCAGTAGGCTGACACGGATCCAGGGGTGAGCCTGATTTAGCAGTCCTCACCAGGTCTGTTATCTGTTCAGAGGAAACTTGTGTGAACTCTCTGAAAGAAATACTTTCTGGTTGCTCAGTATGGGGTCTAACTGACTCGTGGTATCAAAGGAAGCATTAACGTTAGAATAGATTAAATCTACTTTAGCCTGAAAGTTGGGAGCTAAAGTGTTATAGAACGCTAGGGTTGCTAAGTTGGCATAGCTACTGGAAGGAGCCGCAAGTTTGGACACCACCTGAAACAATAGTTTGGTGGAGTCTTTAGCAGATTCTATTCCCCTCGTAAAATAGTAGCTACTCTTCTCCTTTATTGGGAGACGTTTATAGTTTGCCAGAGCTAACTTATAAAGAGCTTTCTCCTGACTATCATAGTCACGATACACAAGATGATGGACGGAATGTTGCACATTGGCAAAACATTCACCCCAGTCACAGATCTGGGTTTAATCCATTGTTATTTGCTCACTACGCCACCCCAGTTCAGACATGGCCATATGCAAATTAGTCTTGACCCTGTGCCTCATGGGAACAGTCCAGCCCGAACTGCCAAGCCATGTTTTCCCTGGACCGGAATCAAGCATCCTAGGACAGGTTTCGGGGTTTCACCCCTCTTCAGCCAGGATAGCTTGACTCCAGTGGCGTAGTGAGCACGGGACCCACGTCTGGGCATACCCTTCCCACATAGGGCGAACAGCAAAACACACAAGATGATGGACGGAATGTTGCACATTGGCCAAACATCCACCCCCAGTCACAGATCTGGGTTTAATCCATCGTTATTTGCTCACCACGCCACCCCAGTTCAGACATGGCCATATGCTAATCAGTCTTGACCCTGTGCCTCATGGAAACAGTCCAGCCCGAACTGCCAAGCCATGTCTTCCCTGGACCGGAATAAAGCATCCTAGGACCTGTTTCGGGGTTTCACCCCTCTTCAGCCAGGATAGCTTGACTCCAGTGGCATAATGAGCACGGGACCCACGTCTGGGCATACATACCCTTCCCACATAGGGCGAACAGCAAAACACACAAGATGATGGACGGAATGTTGCACGTTGGCAAAACATTCACCCCCAGTCACAGATCTGGGTTTAACCCATCGTTATTTGCTCACCACGCCACCCCAGTTCAGACATGGCCATATGCAAATCAGTCTTGACCCTGTGCCTCATGGGAACAGTCCAGCCCGAACTGCCAAGCCATGTCTTCCCTGGACCGGAATCAAGCATCCTAGGACCGGTTTCGGGGCTTCACCCCTCTTCAGCCAGGATAGTTTGACTCCAGTGGCGTAGTGAGCACAGGACCCACGTCTGGGCATACCCTTCCCACATAGGGCGAACAGCAAAACACACAAGATGATGGACGGAATGTTTCACATTGGCAAAACATTCACCCCCAGTCACAGATCATAGTCACGATGCCAGCGTCTCTCTTGTTTCCTGCAGCGCTGTTTCTCGAGCCTCAAGGCCACGGACTACCACGGGGCCGAAGGAGTTGTTATATTTTTGGAAGCTGTTTTATACGAGACCAGTTTGGCAAAAGAGTCTTGAAGCAAGTTGGTATTTCTCATGGCTGTCTGCTCAGAGTCAAGAGAACTGGCTAGGTCTCCGATAAGCTTTGTTTAAGAAGCCCGTAATCTATGTTATTCTAAGCTCTAAAGTGTTTAGGGGTACCGGCCTAGAGAGCGGGGAATTACGTTTCAACCCAAAGCAAAGGCGCTGAAAGCACTTGGTAGCCTAAAAAATGTACCAAGGTTTCCAATGGGAGCAAAGCCCATGCAAACAAGGTAACTTCCTTGATGAGACTCACCTGACATTAATCATCAAAGTGACCCGACAATCTTTAAGTGGAGGAGAGCCTCCTAACCACCTGGCAAGTAGAATAGGCAGGAGAAGTGACTTGCTTGTCACTGGCAGAGGAATACACAATAGGGCCACATCCGGTGGTGCGATAGAGCAGTGGCCTTGCAGGAGAGTAGGATCTGCTTCTTATGTTGCCCCCACTTTTTTTCTGATGTTAACACTGATTTCTGGCTATAGTCTGGCTGGGACCCTTATAATCATGGACTGTGAGAGGGATGGGCGGAAAGTAAAGCGAGGAGGTCTTAGGTAGGGCTGAATGATGGCTGCATTTATTGAAAAACAAACAAAACAACAAAATCCATTAAGCAGAGGGTTATAGAGGTTGGGGCTTGGATGTCGTCTTCTCCCGTTGGTTTGGTGAGGGGTAGTCTTCTCCCGTTGATTTGATGAGGGGTAGTCTTCTCCCGTTGTTGGAGCGATGTTGGCACAACCCCGGAGTACAAAAGAAAAAAGGGAAAGGACAATCAGTAGGGTTGCCTCGACTGTTTCAGGCTAACGTGAAACGTGTTATGTTCCACCACCGTAGGTTTTAGAGCACCACTGAGGAAGTGAAGGGGTGTGGCAGGCAAGAAACCTTGGAAGACCGGTTTTACAAAGGGGGGAGGGGGGGGGGGGGGAAGGAAGAAAGGGTCCACACCAAAATAACGTCCAAGTGGAAGTCTCCCTTCTGGAACGGGAGTGAGGGAACGGCCGCCGCAATAGAGACCCACAAAAGAAGATGACAAAAGGAAAAACAAAACGGGGAAGATAGGATGATGTGTACGGCAGAGGAGTTTGTGATGACCACACGTCCCTGAGTGCCCCGAGTCTCCCAGACTCGCCTCCCCTTCCCTATGTCTCTGTCCCCGGCCCTGTTCCACGTACCACTGGAGCCACAACTCTCCGGAGCTGTGGCGGTGTTATGGCGTCCTCCTGGGGTGTCCACCACTCTTCGGATCACTCTTCCCGCTCGTCGTCGCCTTTTCCTCCGAAGGGCTGGAGCTCTTCGTCCGCCTCTCGGCCTGGCTCGTCTGCTTCTCGTCCGGGCTTTTCGTCTGCTTCTCGTCCTGGTCTTTCGTCTGCTTCTCGTCCTGGTCTTTCGTCTGCTTCTCGTCCTGGCTTGGTACACCCTTGACCTATCTCCGCTCCACTGCTTCTCTCTTCTTCTCCCGGCACCTTTCTCACGCGCCCCTCTATCTCGGCGTCTTCCTGGTTTTCAGCGCGAGGGTCCGCCCCTACAGCCCACGCCGTCTTCCGCCATTGGCCAACACCACGTTCTTGGTCCTGCGAAGGAGAGGAGCCGAAGGAGGTTAACCCTGTCTGTGCTGGACCCTGGCTAGCGAGAGGTATCTTCGTTATGTTAGGGGTTTCCACAAGGGTCATGGGCGGGGTGATATCCTGGTCTTCCTCACAGGGACCCAGCCTCTCTGTTCTCTCTAAACAACATGGAGTGCATATTAGGTGCACTAGTGATTGGATACCGTGGTACCTTATGAGCCCCTAGTATATGGTACCTTAGGCACCAAGGGCATAGGTACTTCACAGGCCTACCAGGGGCTGAAGCGTGTATTATGCCACTCCTGGGAAGCAGACTAAATCTGACACCACAGGCCTGCTACTGCAGCCTGGGTGAGGTAGTGTTAGCACTCCTCACTGAGATATAGGTTCACTATATCTCTCCCTGCACACACATATAAACCTATCAGTCACCCCTAAGGCAGGCCCAATCAATCCTGAGGGCAGGGTGCTTGGCTTCCATGTGAGGGGGTGCCTCTGCCTGAGCAGGGCCCCTCTGCAGCGCTCAGAGTCCATTCTCTGGGGCTGTTTGTGAATGCGGTCAAACCATATACTCTTACGTGCATTATAACCTCGCGGTAAATGCTAACTCTGGGATGGCTGCATCAAAACATGTTGTGTTTGGTGTCAAACGCTTTGGAATCATACTCCCACACCAGTAACTGGTGTGGGAGTATGATCCCACCCTTCTAGAGGGATAGACATGTACCCACTGTGGAAACACGGCAGAATCCTGAAGAGCCCTGGCATCACAAAATGGATGCCACCAGTCACAGACACTGGGCTGCCCTCCTGCTGCTGAACGAAACTCGCAGTGGAGGAGGCCCAACAATAGGCATCCTGTCACAGGGAGGTGTGACCACCTCCCAGACAGGGTTTAGTGTATTGGGGCTGGGTGGGTGCACTCCTAGAGTGCTTTGAAGTCCTGCACTGGGGGAGCAGTAGGCTCCTCTGTGCATACACCAGTTCAAACCGGCTCAGGGGCTACCTGCCCCTGCTCTGGCGCGAAACTGGACAAAGGGAAGTGGGTGTAGCCACCCACTCCCCTGACCCCCCCATAGGTGGGCTCATAGAACTAGTCCCTCCCTTCCTTCTAGTATAAGTTAGGGAACCCTTGCCATTGCAAACTAGATATCACTGGACGACGCTATGAAGAAGAATCCTGGACCTCCGACGTTTCACTACCTCTGGAAGACGGAAGAATCTCCCTTGGAGTCAAGGAGTGACTCCCCTGCTTGGCAGGCACCAAATCTTGCAATCAAGGTTGGCAAACGTTCCCACTCCCACCGGAGTCTGAAGTCCCTGCAGCCCAGGAAGAGGATTTCCTGACTTCTAAAAGGCCGTCGTGAGTTACCAGCGACGCTGAGGCAAGAGTACCCCACAAGTGACGAGGAACCGCAATACCTGGGTACCGTGCACTATTTTCGAGTGCAACCCCTCCACGACGTTCTACGAACTTGTGCATTGGACCACGTGTGACCATGGGCTCCTGGTGAGTGAATCCTCCCGAGGTGTCTTCGCGATCCCTTGCCGGTTGGCTTGTGGGTCCCCTGAAGACTTTTCTACAGTTCCAAAGGGCTCCCCTGGCAGCTCCAGGCCAGCCCTGACTTGCTGTCCCTCAGACCTTGCTGGTCTGCACCGCTGACTTTTTATCCTTTCCACGAGACTTGCTGTTATCAAGGCTTGTTGGCTCCAATCTGGTCACCGACACCGCAGTAAGCTGCAGACTTCGTGGGACAAGCCGAATCCAGCTCCTGGTCGTCGTCGACGCCTTCTGGACCTCGTGGCTGAAGAGTCAAGACACCCGTGGATCACCTGAAATCACCCGACGACTGTGGGCATCCATCTTCCTTGCCCCGGGTCACTGCCAAGTGACTTTGAACACTGTCCCCTCTGCTTTCAGGTCTTCCTTCTTCTGAATCCAGCCTTGGATTCCACCGGACACTTCTCCTGGCTTCACAAGCAGCAAGTCTTCTTTTGCTCCCATTGAAAACGACGCTGCGACCCGACACCAAAAACACCTATGCAGGTGGATTAGTGAGGCCCCTGCGCTTCTGAAGGCCCTAGGCCTTGTCCCTATGCTAGTCGTTATTCTTAAGTCTCTTTTTTAGTATATGGTCTGGTACGCCCCTAGGGCCCCAGACATATTTGTGCTTAACTTGTTGTGAAATGTTGATTTGTGCATATGTTCCTGACTTCTAATCTCATAAAGAAATTAGCAGAGAGTTGTTAGTAATAAATACATATATATTTTATATATATACCTTTGTGGTGTCCTTTCATTTAGTAATTCAAGAGATTATAAGGTAAAACAAGCTGCTTTACATTCCTCTAAAAACTTAGCCTGAAGGCTGCTCTCCACAGCTACCATAAGAGTCAAATTAGTGCAAGGTGGCCACTTTAAATAGTGACCAGCATATACCAGGCCAACTTCTCACAGGCCTGGTGAGGAATAAATTACGGAGCAGTTCCTGACGGAAATATCATCCCTTCCGTGGGGGCTTGTCTGACCTGCAGACCCGCAACCTTGGGACTGCTGACTAAACGGGCTCCTAGGACTGAGCTCTGTGGCCTTACCCAACTACAGGTGAGCCAGCGGGGGCATGGATGGAAGAATGGTGAAGAAGGATTACTTACAGAGACCCAGGTGCAGGGCATTTAATATCACAACTGAGTGAGGAGAGTGATAGACGTAGAAGCAGCCACTCGATACTGCCCTAGGTCACTGTTGTGCTTGGCTTCAGGCAGTGTAGTGTGCCTGAGCACTTGAAGGCTGACAAGAGAAGGAGATTTCTGCTTACTTCAAAATATCCACAGTACTTAGGTCAGCTTGCTGGGAGATCACAGGAGTGGATGCATGAACCGGGAGGTCCACACGAGGAAAGGATATTCAGAGATGTAACCATCACTGCTGCGACCCATAGCGGAAAGCAACCATCTCAGTAGGGCATTGGTGACTTGTAAACAGATACACCATTGCGGGTGATGATAGCGATGAGGGGTTTGCATAGGCCAAGCTAAGCCCCTCTCTCGTGATAACTACTGAGTGCACCACCTGCACGCAACAGGACCTCAACACACTTGAGGTGAGCCGGAATCACTAGTGAAGTCTACCTTCATAGTTACTGCCACATTTTACTGAAATAGGGCGAAATCTGAAAACTCCACGTCTTTCAAGGACATTGTACAGCCTAATGAAGAAGCAGACTGCAGCTTACAAAAGATAACTCAAACAACACAAGCCTCCAGGAAGCAATGAATTCTTCGACTGCCAGCTTCGTAAGAAGACATCCATACATTGCTCCAGAAGCTCTTGACAGACCTCACCCCCAAATGTCAAGATCTCCCCACCAAACTGGACCACTTACTCTAAAAAGCAGAAAGACATATTGAACAAATAACAGTCTTCTTGCTGAACAGGCTCAAGTACAAGAGGAACCAGAGACCCAACTTAACACCCTTGAGAGGCAACAACAAGCAATAATGGAAAAAGTTGACAATCTGGAGTACAGGGCAAGGTGCAAAAAATACATAAGAGGAATAGACAAATACATTCCAAACCAAGAACTTGAATCCTATATCCAGGCCCTGTTTGCTCATAACCTACTATGCCCAGAGTACCCCCCCCCCCACCCCAATATTGATTAACCATGCTCATGAGTAGCCTCAACATGTAAATAGCTCAGGAATCTGTGAGAAGCAACAATTTCTACTCGAAGCTAAGAAACAAGAACCAGTGGTCTTTCATGGTAAAACTATCTCCTTCTTCCAGAATGCTTCTCCCTAGAACCTTAGCCAAGCGCCAGAAATTCAACGAGGTGATGACCTGCTTGCAAAAGGCAAAGATTCCAAACTGGTGGAGCTATCCTTTTCGCCTCCACTTCACTTTCAAGAGTCAACTAATGGCTACAAAGGACATCAAAGAAGCATGGGATATAGCTTGCAGGAAAGCCAGCTCAAAGGAATCTGAGTCTGATGCAGACCAACCTCCCCTCCAGAGCAATTGGAAATGACTGCCAACTCCCCCAATTTTCCAAGGGTCACAGAGGGACATGCCACCGATGGAATCAGCAAGAGAAAGGCCTCCAGCTATCTTTTGACAAATTTTGAGAAACAACAGGATCTTCTTCCCGTCAAATAAGTGACACATGCTACTCCCTGCAGGGATTTGTTATTAAGTACAGAGTCTGATTTATCATCACTCCGTGCAAACTAGGATAACAGCGACTCACTATGTGTAGTGGAGCTTGCCCCAACTTCTACCTCATGATTACGAATAATACTTTTTAAGTGTTCTATTATATGTTATTCGGACCTTGTAACAGCTAATGATGTATTTCCCAAGTCGATATTGTTGGCTATGCTACTAGGCCATAAGTTCACCATGTTGTTTTTTGTTATTTTAATGTTTACATCAAGGGGGTGTATGGGGATACACCACATCTGACACACCTGAGCATTCAGTCAGTCAAGAATGCTTTATTCGACTACTTAATGCCATAAAAGTGATCGTATCATACAACAGTACATTTTATTTAAACAGGTTAAAAGGAGCTAAAGCATTCCTGGTGAAGCCCAATGGCCATGACCTTAAAATACAATATAATACAAAATCGTAATATAAAATACAATCTACAGATAGACAAGTTCATTCAAGTGCAAATAGACCATATTATTTCTAATGTCCATCGTAAATATTGTATAATAACCAAATACAAAAAAAAGCCTACATAGTCAAGTACCATGAGGATCTCGGAAGTAATGTTACTGATGTCAAACCAGTAAATCGAGACCTAATATGTAATGGAGTACATAGTAATTTTATAAAGTACAAGGTACAAAAGAGCAACTCAGACTGGTACAAAAAGTCCCTGTTGAAGGCGTTCCTGGTATCGGGCCCGGTGACCGCCATCTAAAGTGCATATAGTACAGGGCAATATATACAGTGCAAAGTACAAAAAAGTAAACTCAGTCAGGTGTTATAGACCCATTTTATAAGTCATAAAGGACCTAAAATTAAAAGCATAAAAATCAAGACATAATAACTGTTTGATAGCCGACTTTTTCCTACACCTAATGACTCCGACTGAAGAAGCTTGCAACCCCAAAACAGAATGAGAGTAAAAATAACAATTGGGGGAACAATAAGGTACAATAAAGGCGACCTTTGCTAAGAAAAAATGGCGGTCTCTAAAAAGTGGCGAGATGGGCTTCGTACATAATAAGATATAATACCCACAGAGAAATATAAAATGAAGGGTATCCTATTCAAAGAGATTGTCGCAAGGGCGGGGATTTAAAGTGCCAGGTTTTGCAAAAACCTTAGGGAACAAATTCCAGGCATGTAAAAAAAAAAGAATAAAAAAAACAAAAAACCTTTAAAGGCTATATTGAATATAACGATCGCAAGGGCTTTGCCATATATGCAAACATCTAATTTTTAGCTCATACCAATACAGTCCTGGAAGTGTCCTTGACTGACTATCGTCACCCTCCTTCTCTTTCACGGATTGCCCAGGACCAACTCAAAAACTTGGCGACCCCTATTATAATGGTAGTATCATCACCACTTTTCAGTAGTCTTTTAGCAATCATTGCAGAATTCGTACCCAAATTTCTACATAGGGGTTTAAGCCACTCGCTTCTGGGTAAACGGTAAGCAGGGCAAACGTATAAGAGGTGGTCAATGATTTCAACAAAATCTGGACAAAATGGACACTTATCTCCCTTACCAGTTATCCAATTACGGGTGAATTTCCTAAGCGGGAGAGTTTCTACTCGGAACTGATGGAACAAACTGCGATCTCTAGGTTTCGAGATTAAATCCCAGTAGCCTTCCATCCGGGGGTCATCTTTAAAATCCAAAAAAGCTCTTGTCAGTGAAAAACCTCCCATGATAGAATGCCTCCGGTTTTTAATTAAATCCCAGTAGGCTGCTTTGTATAATGCTTTCGTTGGGAATACAGCCGACTCTGGGGACACCCATAAATCCCTCATCCCCATCTCAATAAGTAGGGTTTTGATTCTGGATAGCCATGGGATCTTATTTGAGCGATCCAGACCCCTTATTTCAAGTAAAGCATTAGCAAATGGGAGTAATTCCGGAACAGTCCAGAGCCTTCTCCAAAAAGCCAACATTCTGAAGTGAACAATATCTTCGATTGCATTGCAGCCCATGTCAAGAAGGAGGGGAATACGGGGGGGTCGATCTGGGGAGACCCACAATGGATCTTAAGAACTTATTTTGGGCCATTATTAAATCTGTTAAGTTGCTGCAACCCCAGATCTCAGCGCCATAGAGTATAGCTGGAATAATTTTCAGGGTGTATATTTTAACAATTGGCTTAGTATGGGAAAGCCTGTGTTCCTTTATCAGCGCCCCAGCTAGCTGTGAATGTTTCAATGCAAGTAACTTCACCTGAGGGGACCAACTCAATTTTTCTCCTATGGTAATACCCAGGTAAGTGAATACATTGGCCTGTTCCAGGAGCTTCCCGCTCATGCAAACTCTAGCTGGAACAGGCCTTGCCCCATGTAGAACCATAAATTTGGTCTTTCCAACATTAACCACTAGCTCGTGGTCGCTACAGAACTCCTCAAAACGAGACAGTGCCAACTGAAGGCCCTGCCTCGTTTTTGAAAGAATCAGAGTATCATCGGCGAACATGAGCAGAGGTACCCTTTGACCAGCCAACATGGGCGCGTCTGTGGGAAAATTATCAAAATACTGTACCACCCCATTAAAGAATAGTGAGAAAAGAGTTGGGGCCAGGACGCACCCCTGACGAACGCCCTTCCCCACGCTAAATTTCTCAGTGACCTCACCTGGTTTCCCCCACCGAACCTGTGCATAGTTAGAATTGTGGAGATTAACCACAAAATCCACCAATTCCTTGGGCATCCCTAGTCCCAACAGGACATCCCACAGTTTGGATCTGGGAACAAGATCAAACGCAGATTTTAGGTCTACAAATGCTGCAAAAATCAGGCCTTTACCTAAGAGGACCTCCCTCCAATAGAGCATAACAAATCTGAAAACTTGATCTAAAGTCCCCATGTGAGCCCGAAACCCTACTTGTACGAAGGATAGAATGTTTTCTTTAGTCATCCAGCTTTGGATCCTGCCCAAAAGGACCCGAGCAGTGATTTTTTGAAGGGCGTCGATAAGGCTAATGGGCCTATAATTGGCCGGAGCGGAACGATCCCCCTTCTTATAAATCGGGATGATTTCCGCCCCGGACCAAGAGGATGGAAATGGGGTTCCCCCCACCAATGAATTAATCAGGGTCGTAATGTAGGGAACCCAAAGATCACCGTACTGTTTAAATAAGTCTGGGGGAATGCAGTCGGGCCCGGGTGCCTTACCGCTTGGAATACTCCTTAGTACCACCTCCACCTCCTTGGTACTAAACGTCAAGGGAGTATCTATACTTATAAATGGGGCGGTAATTCCACTCTCTATACCCTGGCGATATTGAGCTTCAAAGAAGGCAACCTAATGGTGTGGATCCACATTATTATTTGGAGTAATCAACCTTGACCATTCCCCCATTTTATTAGGTCCCAGAACTGGGTCATATTCCTCGCTTTGCATGCCAGCAGCAGATCCTTCCATCGCTCCTCATCCCAGTCTCTTTTTGCAGTTCTTAAGGTGAATTTATAGAGTGACCTATACTGTTGGATGGAAGTGTGGTTCCTAGATTTAATGGCATTCGCAAGACCCTTGTGAGTAGACCTGCATAGGTCGTTATACCAGGAGGTGGGTTCCAACTTACGGTTCGCTCGTATCGGCTTGGTGTTTATGAAGTACTTTTTCAGACTACTAAAAAGCTCATTATGGATTGCTGGCAATTTAGCTTTAAGTGTCTCCTGTGAACCGCAATCATTAATTTTCCCCAACGATCCTGACACTAATGCCCTGATTTCTAGCACACTCTTTTTGTCCAGTGCCACCTTATCCCAACGGACCCTTCTCAGATCGTTTCCCAGTATTACGTGGTTTGGGCTGCTGTCAGACTCCAAAATGGCTGTAGGGCCAAAGCTCAACCCTTTTAATGTAAGGACCAAGGGATTATGGTCGCTTTCGGGGCGAAGTTGTACTTCCATGTCTAAGACATGATGCCAGAATTCTACTTTTACTAGGATATAATCTATCCTACTTTTGTGGCGGCCGTTGTCGAAGGTCGCCACCCCCAATGCATCAGACTTAGTCCTGCCATTGGCTGCCCTTAGACCCTATTCCAGGCACAACCCTTTAACCTGGAGTGCAGCCTCGGTCCATTTTTTTAACAGGTTGGAGGTCCAGCTGTGGCACACCCCAAAGAGAATCAACCTCCTCACTCACTTGGCTAGATCCTGCCAAGGCCCCCCAGTCGCTCCCCTTCCTCTAACTTTAGTAAGGGCTCTAACACACCTGAATTTCATCGATATATGGAGACATCAAATATCCAGGAAAGAGACACGCCTTAGTCTCTTCCCAATGCTCCAGGCTACTGCTGCAACGCTCAAGACTATGCTCCTAGGTTCCCTATGAAATAGCCTTCTGTAACACACCATACAACATGAGAACTTTGTACAGGGAGAGGAGAGATGTAACAACTAGCAATGAAAGAGGTAGCACGTAAGCTGCTATACATTAAGTGATAATATTATGAAAAAGGCAACAAAGCCTACAAACAACCCAAAATGCAAAATCATATCAAGCAGACATTTTAGATGATTTGCAAGCATTCTATTCTGACGTCTACTTCAGGGAACATTGGATCCTGAGCAGCAGGAGGTCTACCTAAGAGATTAGTCTCACCCCCACACTGGCCGGCAGTTTTTGAGAACGATAAAGGAGGTGAATGAGGAAATCAAAAACATGCCTAGCAAGAAGGCCCCTGGCTAGGTGGCTTCCTAGTTTCAGTCTATGAAGTATTTCCGACTATTTTAGTAAACCCTCTATGTAAGGTATTTAACTATTGGCCTAAGATGATTCGAACCTCACAAAAATACACAAAAATGTAGAAACATGCATTCATCAAACAAATATTTATTTCACAAATAGATATAGAAAATCTAAATGTATATTTTAATAGGAAGAGTACAGCTTTCCCAAATTCAATTGAGGCTACCCACCATCCATACAATATTCTGTTTGATGTTCTTACACTGCGCCCACAAATGAATTGAAGGACACCAACTTAATTTCAAATTTCTTCACAATTACAGAACGTTTTCACCTTTTCAATTTTGCTTTTTTATTTATAAATAATTTATAAATCTCTTATTATTTCATTTTCTAAGCAGTCACTGACCGCCTGATTAGGTGTCCTGGACCCCCAGGCATCCGGGGAACACAGGTGAAGAAACAATGGCCTAGATTGATTGCGCAGTAACAACCTGGCTTCATCAAAGACTATCAGAATAGGAAAATACAAGCTTGCCATGTAATCTTATTGAAGTACAAAATATAAAAGTATAAAATAACCATCAAAGAATATAAACTTGCATTAATTATAGAAAAGTCAAAGCATTGCACCCAGAAAATTGAAAATGCCGCCTCCACTAAAGACCGTTTTAAGCTAGTACAACTGCTCTCGGCCTCACAATCTAGAGCGGAACCAGAGAGCTCTCAGGTGTTCTGCAACCAGCTAGCAACTTTTTTCCATTCCAAGATTATGAACATCCACACAGGTTTCGGCCTGACTCCTCTTACGTCAGCCCATTCTACTGCCTGCGACAGGCCTCCCCTAGCATAACAAGAGTCGTTTTCATTTACAAACCAGGAAACAAAAGGTCTCTCCTAAGTTGGTAGCACAATACCTCCTGAAAACTTACGCAAGATCTCCCTTAGAAGCCTGTCCCCCTACAGTTCTCCATATGGTGGCCCATAATATAGCTGACCCACTCTGTAAGCTATTAAACAATGTGATCCTATCTGGATCCTACCACAGAGCTGGAAGCAGGCTATTATTAGGTCCCTTCTGAAAATAACACATCTGGACATCACAGACTGTAAAAACTATTGTCCGGTCTCTTTGCTTCCAGTCCCTGCAAACATTTTGGAACTGCATCTTAATATCCATCTGATGGAGACTGCTGAACTGCAACACTGGTTCAATGACTCCCAGTTTGGCTTTAGAAAACATCATGGCACAGAAATCGCTTTAATTTCAGCTACGGATAGTATCAGACGTCGAGTGGATGATGGACAGGGACTGCTGCTAATATTCCTGGATCTCTCTGCAGCGTTTGACACCATCTCTTCCACTCTGCTGCTAGACAGACTTCAAGGTCTTGGCATCTCACATCAAGCCTTAGCCCTCCTGTCCTCCTTCCTTGGGGAACGATCTCAAAAGGTGAAGCTACAGCACTTCTACTCTAAAGCCTTCTCCTTGCCCTGTGGAGTGCAGCAGGGCTCTTCTCTGAGCCCAACTCTTTTTAACCTTTATGTGGCACCCCTAGCGGCCATCATCCACACTGTGGCATGGAGGTAGTGTTGTATGCAGATGACACTCAGATCATGGCGTCAATCCCTAAGAATTCATGCTCATTAGCTGAGAACGTTCTGTGCTGCATGACTAAAGTGGCAGAATGGATGTCATATAACTTTCTAAAATTGAATGGGTATAAGACAGAAGTGATGATTTTTGGCTCAGGGGCATCAAGCTGGAATAGCAGCTGTTGGCCTCATTCTTTAGGAACTTGTCCTGCTCCAGGAAAAAAGGCCAAGAACCTCGGAGTATTGATGGACCCTAAACTCATCTTCAACGCCCAAACTAATCGTACTATCATTACCGGCACTTGGATTATAACGATGCTGAGGAAAATCTTTCCACTGATCCAGCAGCCTGCACGCAAACAGCTCGCTCTTGCCCTGGTAAAGTACAGACTCGATTACAGCAACTCACTCTACCTGGACTCAAACAAGCTCGCAGCACAAACTCCAAGGGGTACAGAATGCCCTAGCGAGGTTCTGGACATTCCTAGAGGACAATCGACTGCCAAGGGTCTGGAAACCTTTCACTGGCTTACAATTAACAAGCGCATCAACTTCAAATCTCTCTGTATGGTACATAAGGCTCTCTATCTCCCCTATATATTGAGATAAAAATCCATGTTTAGCTGGTACTCCCCAGGCAGATCCCTTCATTCATCATCTAATTTACAGGTTAATGTACCCATAACCATAAGAAAGAGATGGGGGGATAGAGCGTTTTCTATTGCGGCCAGTAACCCCTGGAACACTCTTCCGAAAAAGAATGAAGGCCATCTCCCAGCTCATGCCCTTTAGGAAGTCTCTTAAGACTTAGCTATTCTGTGTGTAGCTATCTCCTGAATCAGCAATACTAGTGGATACTTTTTGGATGGTGATCTACAGCGCCTTGATGCCTTCGGGTAACTGTTGCGCTTTATAAACTCAAGATCAAATCAAAGTAGGTGAATGTACTCTCCAAACCTCAGCCCTTCTCTTACTCGACGTGGAGAAGGACTTTGATGGAGTTCATTGGCCTTAACTGTTCAAGATCCTGGATAAGACAGCGATTGGAGGAAACTTGAATATTTACATCCAAGCCCTCTATTGCAGTTCCTCCTCCAAAATTAAAGTCAATGGTGAATTTTCTACATTGTTTCTCATGTTTAGAGGCACATGAAAGGGCTGTACCCTGTAGCCACTGATGTTTGTGATTTCGATCAATCCTCTAATAAATAGAATCCTCCATAAACCCAAGATCAAGGAAATACGGGTAGCCATGGTCAAAAACAAAATTTCAGTTTGCCAATGACAATTTCTGCTTTGTCAGTGATCCTGAGCATTCTCTTCGACCACTCCAGGTCGAATTGGAAAAATTCCACACGTCTAGGGCTTCAAAATTACCTACTATAAATCCCAGTGCAAGGCGTGGCAGAACTCCTTCATCGTGCAAGCAATGCTATCAGGAATCAATAGATTGTGCCAACAGCATAAGGAAAGAATTATCCACCTATTGTACACCTTCACTTTCTGTTAAATGACCACAAGTGCCTACCCTGAAAAGTGTTTGATTCGCACGGAATCCGAACTTGCCGCCAAGCACTAATTTTCTGCATGAGAGGAGAATGTGCTCACGAGTGTACCCTTTGTGATATTTATGAACATTGTAGAGAGAGCTGACAACTAAATCTGGCAATGGAGAATCCTCTACCACTACAAAAGACAATAATGGTGTATAGTAGTCACAATGTGGGCTGCTGGGTAGGGATGCCCGCAACCTCAAACTTCTCCATAACAGCCGGCAATATTCCTCACCATTGGTCTGCGAGTACCGTATTTTCAAGGAGCGTCTTGAAATCGGTGCCACCAGCCAAATACTCTCCTGAGAACTGACTTTTCTGCTGTTTATTAGGTATTTTTTAATTAATTTAAGCGCAGTGAACCGCTGTAGAAGCAGGTCGTTTTAAAATCAGCCTCTCAAAACACCACTTGTAAAAGCTGGACAGAAAATTCTGCTTTATTCTTTCTTGTTCTGCACATTAGTCTCTCTCAAAGTGAACTAATCCTAAATGACAGTAACTGAATGTTTTTCTATTCTGCTCATTGCTAATGCTAAGTATATTCATATGGATATTTAGTAACAATGTCTATTTTTAACTATATTCAGTGGCACGGTTTGTTTTAATTGCATGGAAATGTTTATGGAATTAATTAACTGAAAGTAAATTCTACTATGACGCACAAAGAAATTGGGAAGGTAGGTGATTTTCGTACCGGAGGCAATGGCCATCAGATACTAAGGAGTGCACCTGCCAGAATAATTGAAAGACCTCTGCACTTCCAACATTCTTCCTTTGCTTCGTACACTGTTCACGGACATTTACCGCTGAGGAAGGTGACTAGTGTTAATTAGCCCAAAGGGTCTTGTTGGGAGGGAGGGAGGGCAGGCAGGGGGGGAAGAAGGCACGGACAACGGGAGGGAGGGTGGGGGAGTAAAGGAGGCACAGACAACGGGAGGGAGTGTGGGGGTGTTAAAGAAGGCACAACAATGGGAGGGAGTGCGGGGGGGTAAAGAAGGCACGGACAACGGGAGGGGGGTAAGGAAGGCATGGAGGGGGGTTAAAGAAGGCACAGACAACAGGAGTGAGGGCGGGGTTGTACAGAAGGCACCAAAGCATGTTGTGCCTGCAGTAAGAGAAACTTGATTAAGAAAATAGTGCTTTAAGACTAAATAACAGGTACGAATCACAAGCCAGCATTTAGGAAGGACAATGCCGCAAGCCAATAGCAAATTTGGGCGGAGAGTGGGCAGGGCTTCTATTCCCTACTCCACTACAACAAGTCTCGCAGAGCAACGCATGCGCGCTGACTCTAGGCTCGACCTAAAAAACAGAGAGCAGCTGAAAAGAAATTACTGCTCAGAGACAGAGTACCAAATCTCTTGGGTGAACTGTAATGAACTTTGCAGATGTCCTACTGGGCAAGTGCCATTCAGGCGAGGTTTTCTTTGACTGGCAGACACAAGCTACAGCAGTGACATCATATGAGAGGGGTGTTTAATTAGAATGCAATTGATACAGTTGCTTTTAGGGCGCATAAACAGTGGCCCTGGGAGGAGTTATCAAAACTCCATTTACTTCAATGGCTGGGCATGGGGCAGGCCAATGAGGACAAGAAGGCAGTGGGTGGCAACAATTTGTTGGTCATCACAGAGTGGTGGGCTGTAGGAGGGGTGCAGGTAGCTGCTCTCCTTGCAGTAGCGCATGTTTAGAACTGCATTTGGTTTCACTTTGAAAATGAAACATTATGGAGCCTGAGCCTGTTCCTTCAGAGTGCTCCTTATCTCGACTTTGCTGCAGAAGAGATCCGAGAGACAGAAGGAACCAGCTGTGGACGACAATTACACTAGTGGATTAAAAAGTAAGTATGAACTTGAGCGTCTGCATTTTGCTGATGACGGAGACATTCTTGGAGAGGAAACATTGTAAAGCATTTAATGCCTCTGCTAAATGTTGCCATAAGCCCTGACCTGAGCATGATGGGACTGCACGATGCAGGATGATGTAGGAGACCTCTTCACAAGCAAACCAATTATTCTCCCTGCATGGAAAGAGAGATATGAAAAATATTTAGCAAGTGGCTGACAATGCCCACTCTGGGGGTGGAGCTTGTCGAGGCTCAAGATGGCCGCGCGCTGAGCGAGCTCCGCAAGCCATGGAGACTATCCGTTAAATATCCTGACATCTGAGCTCCAAATAGGCCGCCTGATCCTCACTCCCTGAAGCTCTTGTGGTGTACTCTTGGCTGGTGTCCCTACTGACCTACCCAGAGCTTCCGGGGAAAGTGGGGATGTTGGGACGAGTGAGGCCTGTCGCAGCCCGTCAGCGAGGCCTATTGTTGGTGATGGCGAGCCTGCCGAAATAACTGTGCCTCGAATGCTGATGGCTGGGCCCCAAGGACGCTGCTGAAGAGGAGAAGGGGCTGGCTTCTGGGGGAATTCCTGCGCTTGCCGCCGCCTTCCTTTGCTGTGCTGTGCGAGAGCGGAGGCGCCTAGCCCGTGTGGAGTGTTGCACCAGGCCATGTGGGTGCTGCACCAGAGGTGCTCTGCTGGATCCTGGGGCCCGAGCAGACACTGAGCGGGCCGATTGCGCGGCACCGGAGCATGCCGCGAGCCGACTGCTGTAGGGAGGGCTCCCTATTCCCGGACCAAGAGGCGCTGAGAGACCGAGCTGCAGCGGGGTGCACTACGGGCCGCAGCCTGGAGAGCTGCCTTCGGGACACCTGGCGGCTGTGGCTGGGCGGCCTCTGCACATCGCATCCACCGGGAGGGAGATCTGTTCCTTGCTGAATTTGATTCCCATACGGCGATGAGGATTCTTGGCGGTGTCCTGATTCGGCTGGGTCGCGGCGGTGAGTGAGATCCTCGAATAAAGGCTGGCGATGTGAGGCTACACTTAGTCACCCTGTGGAATGGCAGCAACCCTCAGTTAAGGCCCCATTTGCGAGTGGGGTCTTGCAGAATTGGCGCACCTGCTATTTAATGCCCATAGGCCAGGGATCACTCTGCAGTGTGCACACGTCTGTTGGCTGGTGCCTATGGACTGTCACGTCCTGTGTGCTGCATGGGGGTGGTCGTCCTCCCCCCTCTAGCTCTTGCTGCTTTCTAATTAGGGCTTCTATTCTCGACTCATTGGCTGTCACCGATCTTTGTGCTGACTCTCCACGGAGACTCAAGGAAGGATGCCTGCTGCCCCTGGCTTTGCTGACTGCAGCTGAAGTTGTTGTAGGCCTCGGTGCTGTGGCGACTTAGCTTCCCCCCACAACAGAATGGGCAAGGTGGACAAATCTCAGCCCAAGCTGCAGTTCAAATGTCAAATGTCAATGAAACTTATGGAGCGCATAAATCACCAAAAAGGTCTCATGGCGCTTGCGGAGACTCCGTATGGCTAGAGGTCTGATATAACAGTGTTTTTGATGGTCGAATAACCAAGTTTTTAATTCTTTGCGGATGTACTTGTGATTAGAAATGAATAAAAGCTGGGACGGGAGCTTGTTCCAGAGGGCGGGTGCAAGAAAAGAAAAAGATCGCCCACCATTTCTTGCCGTGCAAATTCGTCAAGGGGCCAAAAGCTGTTTGGTACTGGATCTTAATAGTCTGCTCGGATGATACTAATTAAATTTCTTAGCTAAATAGCTTGGTCCGGTTCCATATAAGCTTTTGTGGGCAAGACATAGAATCTTGAAACGACCTCTCTTTTTCACGGAAGCCAATGAAGAGTCCTCAGGCTTGGGGCTGATGGGGTTCTTGGAGGGAGATTTAAAATAAGTTGAGCAGCGGTGTTCTGCAAAATATGAAGTTTTGAAAGGAGGTCTTCATTTATAGCGGCTAGTAAGGGATTACCATAGTCCATACGGCTTACAATAAGCCCCTGTACCAACGGTTTTCTGGATTCAATTGGAATCCATTGAAAGATTTTGCGTAGTTTCCGCAAAATCCCATAACAGGTGCCTATTACCAAGTTTACATGGTTTTTCATTGACAACTTATTGTTAATTGTTATTTCAAGGTTGCGCACTACTTGTTTAGGGGATGGACATGGGCCTAAAGTTTGGGGCAACCAGTCGCTAGACCAGTACTTGTCAGCTTTTCCAAACAGGATGATCTCCGTCTTGCTTCCATTTAGCTGTAGGTGGTTGTTGCCCGTCCAGCTGTTAATATGGATCATGCACTTTTTAAAGAATTTCATTGTATCTATGTGGTCAGGGCCAAACGTAACAGCTGAGTGACGTCTGCTTAGGACACCGCCTCAAAGCCATAGGACCTGATTATCCTGGCCAATGGTGTGACATAAAGGTTGAAAAGCATAGGATTCAAGATGCAGTTCGAGCAGCGAATGTCGAGGCATAGGGAGGTGGGGAAGTCCCGTTCTCCCTTTAAGACCGACTGATGCCGTGGAAGAATCTGCTGGAGATACCCGACAAATACTGACCATAAGGCAGAAAGTCTGTCTACTATAGATGGCAAAATAGACACTTTAGCCTACTACACGGACCGAATGTCGGAGAGGCTCGACAAGCACGCCGTACGTCTGGACATGGCTGAGCGGCGGGAGTCAGAGGTAGAGGAGGCTCAGTCGTAGGCAGACATTACTCAGAAACAGTTGGCGAAAACTCTCATGGTGCTACAGAACAAGGCAGAGGACCTGGAGGCTAGATCAAGGAGAAGTAACATTCGCATTACAGGCCTTCCGGAATCTACAGCAATGGGCAAAATGGAGGAGTGTTCATAGAGAAGCTACTGATTACGCTCCAGGACAACGATACCTTTCCTGCCATGTTCGTGGTTGAGTGTGCCCACAGATCCCTTGGTCCTAGGCCTCCCCCTGGTGCCCTACAGCACCCAGTTATTGCCAAACTTGAGACAGGCCAGAGAGACCTACAATTCGAAGGATCCTCGATTTCACTGTTCCCGGATTTCACCATGAAGGTACAGGAGGCCAGGTGACAGTTTGCTCCACTGAAACGTCGATTGCGAGAGTATGATCTGGACTACGCAATGTTATATCCGGCCAGGCTGAAGGTCACCATGAACGGCAAATCAAAGTTTTTCTTAGATCCCAAGTCCCTACAGAAAGCCCTCAAGGAATACTTCAAATCCGACGAGCAGCACAGAGAGTTGGAGAAGCTTGCTGAGGCGGCTGGTGGCGATCTGGACGAACAAGACTAGCAAGGTGATTTGCCAACATTTCCACATATACTTGTCAGTGTGGGGGGTTGTGGGGACTGGGTCCTGCTTCGCGCTGTGGGAACTGGGAGGGTCGCTGACGTCCGGCAGACCAAAGGGACACTGCTGCATGAACACCGGAGACTGCAACTGGTGAATATTGTGACAGTCATTGAGATATAGGTCTATGGATAGTTGTGGTTGTACCACTTGGTTCAGGACGAAAGTCCTCTGGGGAGGTGGTAGAGGCCTTCCCCTGCAATAAAGAGGATTCACCAATCGTCATTAGTTGGATGTATATTATGTGTTTTGATGGCATTATTCTGTTGCTATTTTTGTGTGGTGCACTGTAAAATTAAGTGAATAAATCCATGGAGAGATCCAATGTAAACAGGAGTAAGTTTAATCCAGAGAATATAAAGTCCCAAAGAACCAAAATCGTGCCTATGAAATTCAAAGACTTTGTAATGGATAAATAATGTTGGTATTATGGAAGGAAGGTATGTAATATAGTGCTCAATTTATGTTGTTTTATACTCAACCTATATGTCCATTTTGTCTGTATGTTTCTCTTTGTTTAGCACCATGGAGATTGAATGTTACTTGTCTGACAAGAACGCAAACTTCCATCAGATTTGCGTGCTGCGACTACTGGCGCCAACCATTGAGTCCCTTCAACTTCTTCTATAATACCATCAGACTTCAACTTATCCAGCTGCTTTGTCATTTCATCCTTCACAGAAAAGGGTACACTGCGATCTTTACTTGAAACTGGCACCGCTCCCGAAACTAATTTGATTTTGTGTGTGTAACCTCGAAGACAGCCCAGTTCGCTGCTGAACACACTGGGAAACGATGTCCTGAGATTTGAGATGTAGTCCGCATTATCATCATTACTTTCAACTAAATTCACTTTGAAATTTTCTTTTAACAAGATTTGAGGATTACTATTTGGATCTAGCATGACACCCAGGTCTTCTTGGTGAAGCCAACTTAAAATGCTAACACCTTTGTAAGAAACATAGACCTTACCAGCAGTGAATCTCCCTTTGTATTCTATCAACCCTTCGAAATAACTTATAAGTTTGATGGGCTTGCCACCATAGCAAGAGGTTTGATATCTGCTCTACCAAATTTTGACCTTGTCTTTTAAGCATTGAGAATAAAACTGCCTTGAAATAATGGTTATTTTGGCACCAGAATCAAATAGCATGCGAGTCCCTTTACCTTCAATCATCACCACATCAAAAGGGCCTTTTTTACTCTTCCCAGAAACTTGTGAGAGAATTTGTCCACAATCAAATTCAGAGTCGGAATCATCTTCCGTGCAACCATTTTGAGCAACTAAATTTACTTTTGCTTTGGTTTTCTTTGTCCGACAAGCACTCGTGAAATGACCCGTTTTTTTACATTTTGCACATGTGCTTTTTAATGCGGGACACTTCTTGTCATTTGCTAAATGACCAAGATTCCCACAACGAAAACATTTAGGCTGAAATGCACTGTTTTGGGAAGAACGAAAACCACCACCATCAGAGTTATGTTTAACGTTTTTCTTTGTAACATTTCCTTTAGGGGGCAACTTTACTTCATGTACAACTTCACCATTCTTTTCGTGTTTTGTAATAATCTCCACATGTTTGAGAAAGTTCTATTTGTTTGGCAATAGTAATCACCTCATCTAGAGAAGGTTCGTCTTTTTGCCAAATGTCATCCCTAACTTTTTGTATGTTACAGCCTATCATGAATTGGTCTCTAATTCTTTCTTCAATTGAACCACCAAATTTACATGAAGAACCTAATTTCCTCAAGGCAGTGATATAATTTTCTACTGTTTCACCATCATTTTGATTTCTCCTGCCAAAATGGTATCTTTCAAGGATAGTGCTCACCTTAGGTAAGTAGTGTTTGTCTAATTTGGCAAAACAAATCTCATATTCATTTAAGGTTGCATCATCAATGTCTGAAAGATGGTCAAAAACTTCTTGACCTTCTGATCCTAGACAATGTAACAATAACGCAGTCCTTCTTTCTGCGCTTAGGTTAGTGCCACAAACCTTTGCGTACCTTTCGAACACCTTCCTCCATGTTTGCCACTTGATGGGTGGATCACCCAGAGAGGACAAAAAGAAAGGTGGTGTAGCAACATTTTGCATTATGCAAATATATATATATATTGTAAGAATGGAGTTGAAATAAAGTGTAAGTAATTTGTCACAGATAATTAGTCAGGGCAAACATAAGCCTTTTACCGTTCCTGAACTAAAACAATTTCCCTTAAAAAAACAAATGTTATGGAATCCCTTGCTGCCCTCTTTCACTCCCTTTTTTTTATTTTTAAAACACTTGAAAGATAAGACAGAATGGGCAGGTTGAGAACAATTAGGTTGAAAATTACAAATAAAAAGAAATGCAATAATAATAAATACCACTAGGTGGCAATGTGACATAAAGTATTACACTCAGTTACTTGCTTTTCCGTTTCCTAAAACACTCGGTAATAGTGCTTGTTGTGATTCATCACCAGCGTCCGATGAGTCCTTTTCTTCCAGAACAGCAATAAAGAAAATTGAGTGGAGAATCAAAATGGAGTCCACGCAGCGTCACGTATGCAAATGCCGTTACGTGAGGCGGAGATGCAGCAGTACGTCGGAAGAGTACTAAGGACGAAATGGCGAAAAGAACACACGAAGAGTGGAATCTTCACGTATCCTAGATGCAGGTAAGCGGTTGTAGATGCGTGCGCTGGTGTCCTTTAAACGATGCAAAGTATGCGAGATAGGCGGTTGAAGTTCAAAGGATGCAGATGCATGCACCAGTGTCCTTTGATAAAAAGGTAAATGCTACTTACCAGTATGCATCTGTTCTTGGCATGTAGAGCTGCTGCAGTCACATTATTGCATTAGATCGCCGCCTAGTGTTGGGTCCGGATGTTGCACGTTGTTGCCTTGGAAGAGTCTTCGAGATCTCACGAGATAGGTGACTCCTCCCCTGGACTACAGTGCGCATGGACAGCTCCTCCATCGTCAGATTGTTTTTTCGCCATTGTGGCAAAGATGGAGGATAGTAATAGAAAGAAAGGTGTCCATGTAAATGTATCTAAATAAGATAGTACTGCAACTGTGCCCGGCACCAGGGAGGAGGGTGGGCATGTGACTGCAGCAGCTCTACATGCCAAGAACAGATGCATACTGGTAAGTAGCATTTACCGTTCGAGGCATATGAGCTGCTGCAGTCACATTATTGCATAGACTGTATAGCAGTTCCTCCTCTAGTGGTGGTTACCGGTGGCAGTTGCAGTAGTTTGGAAAAGTGTTTTAAGGACAGCCTGACCTACAGAAGCTTGTTGCTTGGCTTGCACATCAACACAATAGTGTTTAGTGAAGGTATGTATGGTAGACCATGTAGCTGCCTTACAAATGTGTTCTAAGGGGATATTCCCTAGAAAAGCCATGGATGCCCCCATTTTGCGCGTGGAATGTGCTCTTGGGGGAATAGTTAATGTGCGTTTAGCTTTTTGATAACATATTTGTATGCACTTAACTATCCATCTGGCTATCCCTGCCTTTGAGATAGGGTTACCCTTATGAGGTTGACAGAAAGACACAAACAACTGTTTTGTCTTTCGAAATGGTTTAGTTCTGTCTATGTAGTAGAGTAGGGCCCTTCTGACATCCAGTGTGTGGAGTGCCCTTTCAGCTACTGACTGTGGTTTTTGAAAAAAGACAGGTAACTCAATTGATTGGTTAATGTGAAAACTAGTTATGACCTTTGGTAGGAATTTAGGGTTTGTCCTGAGAACTACCTTATTTTGGTGTATTATCATGAAAGGTTCTTGAATTGTCAGTGCCTGCAATTCACTTACTCTTCTGAGTGAGGTAATTGCTATTAGAAATGCCACCTTCCATGTTAGGAACTGTAATTCGCAAGAATGTAGAGGCTCCAAAGGTGGGCCCATAAGTCTAGTAAGTACAATGTTAAGATTCCAGACTGGAGAAGGTGGAGCTCTTGGAGGGATTACTCTTTTGAGCCCTTCCATAAACGCCTTAATAGGTGGTATGCAGAAGAGAGACACGTGTTGTCTGTTTTGAAGGTATGCTGCAATAGCAGCTAGGTGTAATCTTATAGATGAGTATGCTAGATTACATCTTTGTAAGTGTAGCAGATAACAAATTATGTTTTGGACAGAAGCGTCTAGAGGATTGATTTGATTATTTTGGCAGTAAATAACAAATCTTTTCCATTTGTTTGCGTAACAGGCTCTGGTAGTGGGACGCCTTGCCTCTTTGATGATATTCATACAATCAGGAGGCAGGTTAAGGTATCCGAACTCTAAGACTTCAGGAGCCAGATTTCTAGGTTCATTTGATTGGGGTCTGGGTGTTGTATCTCTCCATGGTTCTGTGTGATCTGTTTTGGAGAGAGGTGTAGTCGTTGATGAGGGACGACTGAGAGTTCTAGGAGTGTTGTGTACCATGGTTGTTGTGCCCATGTGGGAGCAACCAGGATCATTGTAAGTGTTTGTTGCTTTAGTTTGCGTACCACTAATGGAATGAGTGGGGTTGGCGGAAAAGCGTACGCAAATCTGCCTGACCAGTTCATACATATTGCATTGCCCTTCGACTGCAGGTGTGGGAACCTGGCGGCGAAGGATGGGCATTTTGCGTTTTCTTTTGTGGCAAACAGATCTATGTCTGGGTGTCCCCATGCTTCAAAGAACGGGAGTAGGACTTCTGGGTGAAGTTCCCATTTGTGGATCTGTTGACTGTGTCTGCTCAATAGGTCTGCAATCTGGTTGTTTACTCCTGGGAGATGTTCTGCTAGAAGATGGATGTTTTGTGGAATGGCCCATCTCCATATGCTTTGCGCTAGGCATGAAAGCTGCAGATAGTGTCCCCCCCCCTGTTTCTGTATGTAGAACATTGCTGTCATATTGTCCGTCCAGACTAGGACAGTCTTGTTGGCTATGTGTTTTTGAAAAGCCTTCATTGCCTGAAATATTGCCAGTAATTCTAGGTAGTTTATGTGGTGTATCTTTTGGTGCGGTGTCCATAGACCGTGCACTGTATGTTGAAGTAGATGGGCTCCCCACCCTGTGAGTGATGCGTCTGTTGTCAACACTACCTGTGGAACTGGCTCTTGGAACAGTGGTCCTTTTGAAAGGTTTTGTGTGTTCCACCACTGCAGACAGCGATGGGTACGACTGTCTACCAACACTAGGTCCTTTAGTTTCCCGTGAGCCTGGTTCCATTGTGTTGCTAAGCATTCTTGTATGGGACGCATTTGTAGCCGAGCATGTGGGACTCTGAATATGCAAGATGCCATCATGCCTATGAGTTGCATAAACACTCTTGCTGTCAAGAGAGTCTGAGGTTGGAATTTTTGGATCATTGCTTGAATGTTCTGTATCCTGGCTGGAGCTGGGTAAGCCTTTGCTACTGTGGAGTCTGTTGTTGATCCCAGATACTGCTGTTGTAGATGGGATTTTGGGTAGTTGAGGGAAAATCTCAGATTGTGTAATAGATGGATTGTGGTCACAGTGTGCTGCAGACATTGGTGATGTGATTTGGCCTTTATCAGCCAATCGTCTAGATATGGAAACACATGAATATGTTGTCTCCGTAGATGTGCTGCCACTACTGCTAAGCATTTTGTGAACACCCTTGGTGCTGTTGTTACCCCGAAGGGTAGGACTTTGAATTGGTAGTGCTGTCCCTGCACTACGAATCTGAGGTATTTTCTGTGTGCGGGATGAATGGGTATATGAAAGTATGCGTCTTTGAGATCGAGCGTGGCGAGAAAATCGCCTTGCTGTTGTAGTGGTAGTACTTGTTGGAGTGTGATCATGTGAAAATGATCGGAGTGTATATAGTGATTGAGGGGACGAATGTCTAGAATGGGCCTGAGGGAGCCGTCTTTTTTGGGGATTAGGAAATAGAGGGAGTAAACTCCCTTTCCTTGTTGCTGCAGAGGAACTGGTTCTATAGCGTGCTTTTGTAGCATTGCTAAGACCTCTTGTTGCAATAGTATGGTATGTTCCTCTGACATTGGTCTGTGTTTGGGTGGTATGTTGGGTGGGGTAGATGTAAGTTCCAGACAGTAACCAGAATGGATAATTTGCTTCACCCACCTGTCTGTTGTGATGGATTCCCAGACAGGTAGGAACTGTGATAATCTGCCTCCGACTGGTGTTGAGTGGTCTGGATGCAGGTGTAGGAGGTCACTGTTTAGGAGTGGTGGAGGTACGGTTGTTGTTGTTACCTCTACCTCTGCCTTTAGAATTGTTTCCTCTATATCCTCCTCTGCCTTTTTGAAATGTGTTTTGAGAGGTAGTTTGGAAAGGTTGAGAGGTTTGTGTGTTATTCCCTCTCCCTGTACCTCTATAGGAGGATTTACGAAAGGAACGTTTGGATTGGTAAGACTGCAGTGCACCCATAGATTTAGCGGTGTCAGTGTCCTTTTTCATTTTGTCTAGTAGGACATCTGTTTCAGGCCCGAACAGGAAATCTTGGTTAAGGGGTTGATTGAGAATAGTGGTTTGCACCTCAGGTTTGAAACATGATATGCGAAGCCAGGCGTGTCTTCTTAACATTACGCTTGTATTGACTGTTCTAGAGGCTGTGTCCTCTGCATCTAGAGCACACTTTATCGAGGCATTAGTGATGAACTTTCCTTCTTGGATAAGATCAGTTGCCTGTTGTTTATATGGGTCAGGGAGATGTTGTAGCAGCTCCTCTAGTTTGTCATAGTGTGCCCTGTCATATCTAGCTAACAATGCTTGTGTGTTAGCTATTCTCCAGGTGTTGGCTGCTTGTGAAGCCACCCTTTTCCCTGATGACTCTAGTAGTTTGGACTCTTTTTCTGGTGGTGCAGCATCGCCAGTGGTTTGTGAGTTTGCCCTCTTTCGTACGTTGGCAACTACTAAAGAGTCCAGCTGTAGTTGACCCTTGATGTATGTAGGGTCGGAGGGTGCTGCTCCATATTTCTTTTCCAGTCTAGGGTTGAGTATCCTAGCCCTAATGGGGTCTTTGAATATTTCTGGTGCATGTTTTAGAACCCCTTTGAGCATGGGTAAAGTGTGGACACTTCTTTCTGTGGTTGGGAAGGTGTCCAGTAAGAAATCCTCTTCCAGAGGGTCAGCATGCATATCTACCCCGTGGAAACTAGCAGCCCTGTCCACTAACTGATGAAATGCAATGGTGTCATCAGGAGGGGATGGTTTTGAAGGGTATGGTGTGGGGTCTAGAAGAGGCGTGTTATTGTTTCCCCATGTGTCCAGGTTGGGATTTGGGTCATCAGGATCGTCGTAAGGGTCCTGTGGATCATTATCTATGTCATCATCTGGGTCCCCAACAGGCTGTGGAGGCATGGGGGGTGTGTATGGCACATAAGGCAGAACAGGAGAGAGAGGAGGAGGGGTGACAGGCCTAATAGGAGAAGTAGCAATGTCCTTCCTTTTTAGAGGAATAGGAGAGGGTAATGCAGGATTAATTTTCCTCTTGTGGAGCACCACATGACCTGTGTTAGGGTCTATGATGATTCTTTTCTGTTTTGGATCGACAGGATCCGGAAAAAACAGCTCCTCCTCTGTATTTGGTGGTTTCGGCACCGAAGATTTTTGGTGTTTTTTGCTGGGAGTCGAAGGATTCATAGGCTTCGGCTTCGACTTATTTGGCTCGGGAACCTTGTTCTTGTTCGGTTCGGGAGCTTTCTTGACTTCGACGTCCTTTTTCAGATCGACCGTTTTCTTGGGTTCGATCTGTTTTTAGGCTCGGTGACCTTTTTGGAGTTGTTAGTCTTTTTCGGGTCGATTAACTTTTTCGGGTCGATATTTCTCTTGGGATCGACCTTTTTCGACTCGAGAAGCTTCGGCTCGACGTTTTGGGGAACGGTCGAGTCTTTCGGCGCCGGAGCCGGATGTGTTTTTCTCGGCGCCGAAGGCATTTTGGGTGTAGGGAGATACGGTTTGCTCGGTCCCGAGCTACCGGAAGGCTTTTCTGTTATCTTCGGAGCCGGGCCCGAGGGTGGGGCTTCCGAAGGGATGTTTCGATCGTGACGAAGGCCTTGTGGCGATGTCTTGACCGGAGCCTTATGTGGGGTGATTGGGACAGGGGCATCGATACTCACGTGCTGCCCCGATGGGATTGGGTCATCTGAGTCCGATTCTTCGACTGTGACAAGCTGTAGATCGTCCGAGTCCTCGGCATCCGAGGGGTCGTCGAAGATATCGTCCGGTTCCGGTGCCGCTGCTTGCCGATGCATCGCTTGTCGATGGGCCCTTCGGTTCCTGATTGTCTTTTTGGAACGGAAGAGCGCGCAGGCTGAGCAGTCTTCTTCTCTATGCTCCGGAGATAGGCATCTGTTGCACACCGGGTGATGATCCGTGTGTGGGTATTTAGCACCACACTGGGGGCATTTTTTGAAGGGGGTCCTTTCCATGGGCTCGAGGCCCGGGTGGCGTCGATAGGCCCGGAGGCCTGCGTCGATGGAAATATGAGAAATAAAGTCTCGTAAAGTTCTAGGGTATCAACCGGAGAGCAATCCCGTCGAGATACTTGGATTTGCCATGAAGAAAGTTGAAAACTTCGGAGTCGAAGTTGGCGTCGCAGAAGTACATCCGAACCCTATGGCGGAAAAAACCAATCTGACGATGGAGGAGCTGTCCATGCGCACTGTAGTCCAGGGGAGGAGTCACCTATCTCGTGAGATCTCGAAGACTCTTCCAAGACAACAGCGTGCAACATCCGGACCCAACACTAGGCGGCGATCTAATGCAATAATGTGACTGCAGCAGCTCATATGCCTCGAACTTGTATGTTTCCCATTCAAAGCATGTGAGACACAGATAAATTAAAAAACAAAATTTAAAAACTGCACTTTCCTCGCAATTCCTCAGCGCTGCCAATAATTTACATTGCCAAATTCCAAACGCTGCTGAACAATGCGGTCAAAAATAACAATCTTCGTGAGAACAAAAAAACAAGAGAAAAAAAAACTGCACTTTCCCTGCAATTTTTCAGCGCTGTCAAAAGTTTATACAGTCAACTTAAATGTTGTTGAAAAGCAGAACGGAACAATTCCTTCGTCCAGAGATAACTACCAATAACTTAGGCACTCAAATTTTCCAAAGTGTTGCTTATGAGTAACAAAGACAACTCACAGCTGTGGGAAGATAGTGATGATAAGTCATTAATTTCTTTTTTCTTTTTAAAAAAATGTCTACGAAATACCATCACTAAGATGTAGAGCCCGCATCGAAATCTCCCAACCTCACAAGGTTTAAGATAAAGAGGTGAGATGTGCGGCGATTGCCCTAAAGTAAAAACCCAGATATAATGAAAACAAGTCACTTCTTACAATAATGTACAACTCTTCCCTTGGCAGAGTAAGAAATCTTACCAAGTTAGAGTGTAGAAGAATTAGGCTTTAAAGAGCCCACATCGAAGCCTCCCAACCCTTCCAAAATAACTAAAAGGAATAGGTGAGGCATGTGGCGAATGCTCACTTCCCAATATTACATTTGAGAGACACTCACGTGAGTTGCAGTTGATTAAAGTCCTTAAAGCAATGATCCTGGTTTAAAAGTGATGTTGGGACCGATCTTCTTCTATCTGGAAACGCAGAGTTAGTTTCATCATCCTCGTCGCCAGTGTAAAATTAAGTGAATAAATCCATGCAGAGATCCATTGTAAACAGGAGTAAGTTTAATCCAGAGAATATAAAGTCCCATCCATCAGCAAGCAGGAGTCAGCTGCAACTCACTCTTCTCAGACAAGTAACATTCCATCTCCATGATGCTAATCAAAGAGAATCATAAAGGCAAAATGGACATATAGGTTGAGTATAAAACAACATAAATTGAGCACTATATTACATGCACTGTGTTACTCACCTGATGGCACTTTGCCTTAAAACTTCTAGTTTGGAGGGGGCGAGGGGGGTTTGACTATGCCTAGTTGGGAATTGCATAGCGTGGGTGGGGGGGATTACTATAGGTTTGTTCTTATTGTTTTGCTTTTTGTGGTCACAGTGTGTACAGCACGCTCACATATCTCACCAGTGGGGTTCCTACACCTAAACGAGCACTGGGGTGTACTGAGGGACGGAAATGGTGAGTGCATAACCAGGATAATGAGCTATGATGCAGGGTCATGGTGATAGGGTACAACTCCTGACATGGAATGTCAGGGGCCTCAATGACTTCAGGAAGACACAAAAAGTGGTTGTTTATCCTACGAGACATGGTATAGATGTTGCCCTCTTACAGGAAACTCATCTGCCCATAGACAGCAAGATGCAAACGTGCAGGCACCTACAGGGAACCTTTCACGCAGCAGGCTTCTCCACTCATGCTAGGGGGGTACTCACCTGGGTTAACTCTAAATCAGGGATTACTCTGGAGTCTACTGAAGCAGACCCGGGGCGCAGGAATGCTATATCCAGGTGCAAAGGGCTTGGAATGGATTTTCTTATCATTATTATCTATGGTCCTAACTTTGAAAACCCACAATTCTATTGTGATCTGCTGGTTCGCTTGCAAGGGTACCCTTGCTTCCGCAGGTATGGGGCAGGGACTTTAATTGTGTCCTCGACACGGCATTGGATTGCTCTGGGGGCCCTGCTAAGCATCTGGTGTCTGCCGCTAAGGCCATTGTCAATAAAATTACCTATTTGGGCATGGTGGATATCTGGCGATCGTGCTCTCCCAGGGCGGGGGGTTTCACCCACTATTCTGCCCCACATGATCTCTATACCAGAATTGACTATTGGTTCATCACCGGTTCTTTACTACCCCAGATCCGCGATTGCCCGACACCACCCCCGCTCTTACTCGGACCACTCGCCTATTCAGCTAGACTTTGACAGCCCGCAGAGGAGACCTGCCCCATTCACGTGGTGGTTCCCGCCATACTCGCTCCTGAACAGTGCTTGTAGGGCTGAGATGTCTGAAGCCATAGAGACTTTCTTTGCTATGAATATCGACTCTGTTAGCCAGTTCTCCACGGAATGGGAAGCCTTCACGGTCTACATATGAGGGATTGCCATGTCGAAGCACTCGGGGGTCCTCTGCTCTTTAAGAGAACGACTGGAGCTTCTTGAGAGAAGACTGGTCGATCTAGAGCGGGACGCCATGGCGGGGGTGATGACCAAGTTCTAGAGGATCTTAAAAACACCTTGGAGGAATACCACGAAACTGCCAACAGTGAAGTCAAACACATGGAGAAGTATGCCGTCGCCAAAACCTATGGGGAAGGGGAACGGCCAGGTGCAACCTTGGCGGCCCTGCTGCGCGATAGAAGGGAGTTGGCTAAAGTCTCGGAATTGCACGCAGAGACAGGGGAGATGCTGCGCGATCTTGCCAAGTTGCGGTCAGATTTAGCCAGTACTATTCAGACCTATATCGTTCGAGAGCGTCTGCTGATGAAGCTGCTATTCTAGCATACCTAGAGCACATTAAACTGACAAAGCTGGCTGACGAACACAGGGAATATCTTATGAGACATCTGGGGTCTTGGGAGAGCCTTGCTGCTTTAAAAACTATGCGTACTGGAAGAATATATGACGTTACAACGCATTCAATTACAACACATGCTTTTACAATGCAGTCTTTACATCGCAACTACCATTACATTGCATGATTTTACAAAGCATGCCATTACAATGCATTTTTAAAAACTACCATTACAAGGCATTCCATTACAACACATACCATTACAACGCATACCATCACAATGCATAATACTTTTAGGGCAACAGTAGGGTAAGTGTTGGATAGTGTAGGGGTAAAAATTACCATTCCCACTCCAGTAAGTGCAACAGTAGGGTAAGTGTTGGATATTAGAGGCCTTGGAACCAATCTGTCACCGGTGTTAAGAGAAGTTGTGCGACATGGTGAGATATCTGGCCTCAAAACAAATTGGACTAAGTCTACCATTTTCCCACTGACTCCGACAATGGAGCCAATTGAATTAGATTTCCCTCTGTGATGGTCCACCGAATCAGTGCGCTATTTGGGCGTCCAAGTTCACACAAACTCTGAGACAATATTTAGTGAAAATTACGGTAAAGCAATTGCTAGATTGGAGGAGGATGTGGACCGCTGGATCCGTTTGCCACTGTCTCAATTGGGTCGCATCTCCCTGATGAAAATGGTAGTGTTCCCAAGATTTTTATTCTTGTTTTTAAATGTACCAATGGTGCTTCTGGCTCATTTCTTGAAAATGTTAGCTCGTTAATGGTGAGGTTAGCTTGGGCTGGCAAACAATCCCACGTGTAATGGGATATATTCACACTCCCTTATTCTATGGAGGGCTTGGGGCGCCGGATTTAGAAATGTACTATCGGGTGGCGCAATGTTCGCATGCTTTCCACTGGGTACATCAGCAGCCTAGCTTTCCTTACCTGCAGATTGAAAGCGTGGCAGCGGCGTCCTCCCCCCTCGCAGCGCTGCTGTTTTAGGCACTATCTAGGAGTGCCGGCATTCTAGATTCTGTTAACGCTACTGTGCACGCATGGCAGAACTTATTAGGAAGGCAGGTGAGCACTATTCTGTATTCACCGCTTACTCCGATAGAGTGGTGCCATTGGTTGCCGATATGCAGCGAGCGGGAGGTGGTTTGTGCGAGATCGGGGACTTATTCTCGGAGGGTAGGGCGCGCAGGTGGGCTGAGATAGATGCCGAAGGACATGATACCACATCCTTCGCGAGGTTTCACTTCCAAAGGGTGAGACATGTTCTCCGCGAGATGTTAGGGGATGATGTGTCGGAGCCGCCCGAGGTTGCTCCCTTCTCTCTCCTACTGAGCACAGAATCCCCCAACAAAATAGTCTACAGCATAGCGCAGGATTATCACAGACATTTTTTCACTAAAGCCAGGCTACAATGGCAAAGCGACCTTGGAGAGGCCCTCAATGATGCCACATGGCGTTATTGCTATGAAGTCACGCAACAGGTCTCCTTGAATGGACGGCGCCGCCTCATTCACTTTATGTTGCTCAACAGAATTTACTATACTCCAGCGCGGCTGCAGAGATATGGCCTTTGCGACTGCGGAATGTGAGAGATGTGGCGCAACCCGGCTGGGTTTATGCACGTAGCCTGGTTATTCCCTGACATAGCTAATTATTTGAGTTTAATAGTTCAAAAGCTGAGTGACATTACTGGACTGCCACCGCTACCGGACCCCTTACTGGCCCTTCTAGGGCACTCAAGACAGATTCGGAAAGATGCAAGTCGATTGGTCGACATGGGTTTCTTGATAGTAAAGCGCGGTGTTGCGATGCGCTGGGCCCGGGAGCCAGCTCCCACTATTGCAAAGTGGTCTAGACATGCTATATTGCAATACGTATTCTGAGTTGTACAGCGAATTACTTCCCCCTCAGAATAGCCCTAAAAGTTTTTGGGGCCTGTATCAAAGCTATTTAGAGTAGAATGTGTTGGTCTGTGGGGAATTGACGCGAGGAGTAAGATAAGATCATGGACATACCCTCTGGGCCTCCCCCTCTTCACTTTTTCGCACATCCACCTTTCAATTGCACTGTATGTTATCATCTTGTGGGCCACCTGTCTAGTCAGCTGACGTCTGTTTTCTTATAAGATGTCCATGCATTGATATGTAATGTACCGAAGGGTGTATATAATGCTCCCTCAGTCTGTATAGCTCAAAGTTTTGAACTTTGTAACAAGCTATGTAGCTTGACCAATATTAATGTAACACTGTGACTGTGTTGTCTTACTTGCTTTTGTTTTGTTTTACTTTTTATTGCAAAATTCAATAAATAAATCCATTTAAAAAAAAGACAATGCCTGCTCTCAGGCACTGTCATGGATGTGTATTTAGTTTCTCTCAGCCAAGATCCTTAATCTCCACCCTTGTACTATGTTGACTACGTTAACGCTCTTTCCTCTTTCTTGAACTCCAAGCACCCCTGCAGTCTACTTTTAATTATTCATTAGTCTTTTTCTAACAAGCACTCCCATTTGTCCATCTCGTTCTTCTATCTGCTGGCTTCTATTACGTCATTTGTTTCTTTTTGTTTTCTATGTATTACTTTTCAACCATTTTCAGAGACCCAAGCAAAATTCCACTTTATCATTTGGGCGCTCCCCACTCATTCTCCCTTTGCTCACTTTTGCTTTCTGTCCTTCTCAGGCCTTGCCTATATGCACCCCACTCTTCTCTGTCTACTTTGCTCTTCTTTACATTCCTTTGCCTCCTTCTAGTAAGCTGGGGCACAGCTACCATTGGTGCAGTGACACCAGTTCCCAAGGGCCTCCTTGAAGCATGAACATCGCGGTATTTTAGTAGTGCAACAGCAGTCAAAGGGGGCATGTCATTGTTGCTACACTACTGCTAACAACCACATACTCTCTTCTGATTCACATTCATGATAATCCTGCAGCAGTTTTCTGTTGCCTTTTCTTTTTGTATAATATCGCACACTGTTCAGTACATTCAAGCCAGCGCTTTAGAAAGTTGATGAAGTAAAACACTATTTTGTGCTGCACACTTTCTTATAGATGTTCTACTGGTCTGACAATCACTCAAGAATAAAGCAAAACCAAAGGAAATGATGGACGGAGTGTTGAACATTGCAAGCACTCACCCCCAGTCAACTGATCTGGGTTTAATCCATCACCGTTCTTTAGCCCACTCTGCCACCCTGTTCAGACATGGCCATATCCAAATCAGTCTGACCCTGTGCCTCATGGGAACAGTCCAGCCCAAACTGCCAAGCCATGTTTTCCCTGGACCGGAAACAAGCTTCCTAGGACCGGTTTCTGGCATTTCAGCCGTCTTCAGCCAGGCTTGCTTGAATCCAGTGGCAAAGTGAGCAAGGGACTCAAGTCTGAGCATACCCTGCCAACTTATGGCGAACAAAGCAAAACCAAAGGAAATGATGGACGGAGTGTTGAACATAGCAAGAACTCACCGCCAGTCAACTGATCTGGGTTTAATCCATCACCGTTCTTTAGCCCACTCTGCCACCCCAGTTCAGACATGGCCATATCCAAATCAGTCTGACCCTGTGCCTCGTGGGAACAGTCCATCCCGAACTGCCAAGCCATGTTTTCCCTGGACCGGAAACAAGCTTCCTAGGACCGGTATCTGGCATTTCAGCCGTCTTCAGCCAGGCTTGCTTGAATCCAGTGGCAAAGTGAGCAAGGGACTCACGTCTGAGCATACCCTGCCAACTTATGGCGAACAAAGCAAAACCAAAGGAAATGATGGACGGAGTGTTGAACATTGCAAGCACTCACCCCCAGTCAACTGATCTGGGTTTAATCCATCACCGTTCTTTAGCCCACTCTGCCACCCCAGTTCAGACATGGCCATATCCAAATCAGTCTGACCCTGTGCCTCATGGGAACAGTCCAGCCCGAACTGCCAAGCCATGTTTTCCCTGGACCGGAAACAAGCTTTCCTTTGGTTTTTGCTTTGTTCGCCATAAGTTGGCAGGGTATGCTCAGACGTGAGTCCCTTGCTCACTTTGCCACTGGATTCAAGCAAGCCTGGCTGAAGACGGCTGAAATGCCAGAAACCGGTCCTAGGAAGCTTGTTTCCGTTCCAGGGAAGGCATGGCTTGGCAGTTCGGGCTGGACTGTTCCCATGAGGCACAGGGTCAGACTGATTTGCATATGGCCATGTCTGAACTGGGGTGGCAGAGTGGACTAAAGAACGGTGATGGATCAAACCCAGATCTGTTGACTGGGTGTGAGTGTTTGATTGGTTCTGATGCTCCGTCCATCACCACCCCCTTTTGTACCGCTTTGTTCGCCATAATTTGGCAGGGTATGCTCAGACGTGAGTCCCTTGCTCACTTTGCCACTGGATTCAAGCAAGCCTGGCTGAAGACGGCTGAAATGCCAGAAACCGGTCCTAGGAAGCTTGTTTCCGGTCCAGGGAAGACATGGCTTGGCAGTTCGGGCTGGACTGTTCCCATGAGGCACAGGGTCAGACTGATTTGCATATGGCCATGTCTGAACTGGGGTGGCAGAGTGGGCTAAAGAACGGTGATGGATTAAACCCAGATCAGTTGACTGGGGGTGAGTGCTTGCAATGTTCAACACTCCGTCCATCATTTGCTTTGGTTTTTGCCCCGCGAATCACTCAAGAATGTAATTCGTACGATGGTCGAAAAAAAAGCACACCATTCACTGGTCTCATTGACCAGTTATGAAACATCTGCTCATTTAAAGGTCATTTATTGTAGCCTGGTGGACTGCAGAGTGATGCAGCAGCTGCACTCTCTCTCTCTTGTCCCTGGATCTCTGCTGGGGACAGTCTATTGGCAACTAGGCATTCTCTGTTTCCCCTAACCAGCAGTTGGCTTTCTTCAGTAGCCGCGGGGTGTAGACAAAGACTGCCCTGTGCTGTCTGATCTCCTTGCTTCAACCTCCTACAGAGCCACTTCTGGTCCTTGCGAGCTGAGTGTCATTTCAGTAGACAGTCTCTGATGGACGGCTGCGGGTGGCGGTGCTTCAGTGCCCTCCTTTCTTTGTTACTGGTTAGCACCCTATAGCTGACCATTTGGGCAGCACAAGTCTCAGGCTAATGAAAAACTCCCCCTTAATCACCAGCTAATGCCATAGCGGACAGTGTGATCCTGTGCAGTTAGAGGCCCATGACAACCACAGTGCAGTTGGTGTCAAGTAATTTTTAAGAAAAAATACCAGTGAATGGCCTTGCGAAAATACATTCATCAATATGTTGTATTTTTTGTTTTTAGGTTTGAGGACAAAATATTGTTGATTCTTTTTCCAGGCAGTTTAAACTGTGTAAGTGAGGACCATTTCATCATGCCCTGTAGAGGTGGCCATGGAATGTGAATACACCGAGTCACTCAAAGGAAATCCTTTGGTTAAACAAAACATTCCTCACCTTCCTGCAGGATGGACAAGCACACACATACACCACACGCACAAACTCTCTCTCTCTCTCTCTCCCTCTCTCTCTCTCTCTCTCCCTCTCTCTTTCTTTTAGTGTTAGTGATGTTAGTAAAGCTCATCATATGACTGCCTTGGTTTAGTTCTATAGTACCAAAATCTGCATGTTATGCTCAATTTTCCGAGGGGATAACTCAGAATAGGCAATAATTATCACTCCCGCAAATTGCCGAACACAGGGGTCTCTCATTTTATCAGGTGCAATATTTATTGCATCAGAAGCTGGTGCCTCAAATGCAAGGTGTCCCTGGACCAGTGGTGGCTCTCCTTTACGAACTCCACAGCTACACTACACTTCTTGTTTTCTGATCCATTTTTATTATATCAAGCTTCAGGTCCAGCAACAAAGTGAGTCAGCTGGTGACACCGTCTCATTGCTAACGCAGGTGCATGAGGGTGCCTGCGCCTGCCATCAGAGAAATTGTTCAGGGCTGGTGAAATCCCTGTTGGGAGATGTTATCTTCTGCAGGCACACTGCACTGTGAAGAAAGCGCTGGAGCTGGAACAGCCATACCAGCTCATTCTTATGTAATCGCTCGTAGGCCCACTGAAACACAAGTTAAGGGAGAGGAGCAACAAACCCGCTTAAGGAAATCAAGTAAATGTTTAAATAGCCACATACCTTCTTGCATCACGGGCAGCAAAAACCAATAAAATCCGCCCCCCCCCTTCCCCCGAAGGCCCAGAGCACAACATGGAAGACAAATAATATAATAACAAACTTACTGGTTTTGTGGGCCTTATCAACCGGTCCTGGAACACAGTGAAGGACTCTTTCACCCTCACTGTCATCCATAATTGGAAAGAAACAACCTCCCAACAGGCTAAAGAATGAGGAAGGACACAGGGAGAGGTTTGAGTGGAGGGGTTAGATGTTATAGGGTGGAAGATTCTAGTTTAGTAGTAGAAACAGAAGACAGGTTTCGGAAAGGGTGGTCATTGGAGTAAATGGGCATATTTACTCAAGCATTAAGGGATAGGACAAGGAAGGACAACAGAAGGTAATCAGCAACACATACACAGGATTCAAAATCCCAGTTCACTGACAACAAATAGACTGCCCAGTCCTATGACTGGTCACGTACACAGCAGGAGCCCATGACAAGATTGGGTGACATTTAGGAGATGGCAATAACCACACAAGGGGGCACATTCAATCACCTGTGTAGGTAAAAGACACTCAATTGCTCAGATGTGATGTTATGGTTTGAGCCCACCAAGAATCCTTTTCAACTCAGAACAAAGGGAATGTCCCTGTCATTGTAAACTTCTTATGTAAAATCGCACCAGCCCCAGGCAGGGCAGCAACGGAGGGAGGCAGAAAACTCACCAACCTGGTAATAACAAAGGAGAATGCTCTGATCTCCATTCCAGGGCAACCAGATGGCGAGCCACATGCATGGGCACTGGGTTTACATGCCATCCAGATATTGTTACATAAAACTAAAAGGGTAATAAGGGGGTGGGCACACACTGCCACACCTTACTATAGTGTGATTAAACATTTCCCAACTTTCAGAACACACACTTTCAGTTGTGAAATGCAAGCACTGCGTGGCCTTTCAATGTACAGTGAAAGTCTCAAGAAGGTGGGCTTCCCATTGGCTACTTTTAGAGTTTGGGGCCTCCACCTCCTTTTATATCACTAGACATCCACTACTTGATGGACTATAAAAGTGTGAAGACGTGTTTCATGAAGGTCACCACACGAGCATTACTAAATGTGAGGTTTAGGGGTTTAGCTACACCTTGATGAATGACAACATTCTGCCCCATCACTCATCACATTTTGCCAGACGGGATGCTCCCTCATTTACACTTAATAAACAAAACGGAGGAATAATCCAGCACTAGGGGTCATGTATGACAGAAGGGTTCGGCATCTGGAAGTCAGTACACAACTAACACAAACCTTGGATTTTTAGAGTCAGTCAGTCCAAAAACTTTATTTCGGTCACACAAGTAACCATAAAAGTGCATTGAAATCACAACATTACAACATAGACTCGTAACAATTAATTGTGCAAAATACAGTAGAGTCACGTTTTGAACCTGTTCATCATGGCCTGTTCTCACCTGTTGTTTCCGACAGTGTTCTGATCCTGTTGAACTTGGACTCTCTTCTTCTGCAGTCGCAAGCTCAGAATTAACTATCAGAACAAACACTAAAACCCTCATTCCAGGGCTTTAATCCCGAACTAGGATGGTAACTGCTGCAGTAAAATCGAACACCACATATTTTGGCGTATACTACTTAAGTATAACTTCACTTAGCCTACCAGTGCATGCATCCGTTTGTTGTTTTGGTCAAATGGTATTGCACAAGCCCAGTAATCCTTTCTGTCTACTATGTGGTGCTTTTCCTCACAGTCTGGCCTCAATACACATAAACATTAAATATTAATGTGTACTGGAACTATTGAACTCTGAAGCAGGCACATTAATCCACATGAACACTATTAATCCTGAAATAGGAAACTGACCGGCACTATTTTCTTTCCTCGTACTGCTGACCCTGGAGGTGCCTGACAGCAGACCTTATTAGGCGCCCTCTTGAAGAGACTAGTCCTTCCCTTACTATAGGTTTATGGTTTTAATCTGCAGTTTTCTGTTAGTTATCTTTAATTTTCCAGTAAGCATATCCTTTGAGGGGAGTCTCGCAAGGTAAGCTGGAGTGGCTTGACTCCAGTTCAGTTTTTAATTCCACATTTGTTCTGAGACGTGGTGGGTCACGTGACGGCCTTAGCCACGCCCGTTGAATTGGAGGGCTTTTAGCTGGGATGGTAGGGTGTCCGTGCAGCTACAAGAACATATAGCAGTACCCCAGCGCGCCGGTAGGTGGTGTCGGTCGACTCCGCGTGACATCGAAGGCGTTGTGTTCGTCATTGTCATGATGTCCACGTCGTCAATATAACCGCCATTCCGGCACGTTGTCGTCAGTGCTTTTCACAACTTTCCTTGTCAGAAGTGCGGAGCCATGAAGTGACTGACTATGGTGTGGAAAAAATAAAACTAGGGCCCTGAAGGGAAAAGCCCTCGACACTAGAACCAATCTGCAGTGCAGGGAGGATGGGTGGGTCGTTAGGGAATCTGTAGCTAGATCATGTCTCTACCAGATAAAGCGTTACTGACGTTAAGTAACTTGTCCATCTGATATAGACATCTAGCCGCAGATTCCTTACCTTTGAACTCATGCACTGCCATCCTCGCAGGATGGACTGCAGAAAGGTTTAGAACAGGAAGTCCTGCAAGACAGAGCGACTAAACAGGCCTTCTCTGCAAACCTGGGACTCCAGGCAGTAGTGTCTGGCAAATGTGTGCAGAGATACCCACGTGGCCGTTTGGCAGATATGCAAAATGCCGTGGTGGCCACTTTTGCCCTAGTGGAATGGGCATTAAGCCCTTCAGGAGGATCCTTCTTCGCTAAAGCATAGCAGATTTTGATACAGAGGATAACCCAGTGGGATATAGTCCTCTTTTGGACAGCACGCCATTTCTTTGCACCCACGTACCCTATAATGAGTTGGTCATCCACCCGGAATTCTTGGGTTCATTCGAGGTAGAATGATAACTCTTTTTTTGGGTCCAGACGGTACAGACACTCCTCTTCCATGGGTGAGGAGGTGCATAGAAAGTGGGTAGAGTAACCGACTGCCCCATATGAAAGGGTGTTACCAACTTAAGCAGAAAAGATGCCCTTGTATAGAGCACCACTTTATCCAGAAAGACCATCAGGTAAGGAGGCTGTGATGACAGTGCCTGCAATTCGCTCACCCTCCTGGAAGAGGTTACTGCCACTAAGAAGGCTGTTTTGATGGTGAGCTGTAGAGGGCAGTTGTGCAGCGGCTCAAACACCAAACTCATCAAAAAGGTGAGAACCAAATTAAGGTCCCAATGTGGTATAATAAAGGGTGAAGGGGGAAACAAGTGGGTTAACCCCATCAAGAATCTCTGCATCAGAGGGGATTTGAAAAGAGAAGGCTGATCAGACAGCCGATGAAAAGACGAAAGGGACAGAAGATAGCTGTTCAGGGTGCCCAGAGCAGGGCTAAGGAATATATGAACAGGAGGATATCGGATAAGGATGCAGATAGAGGGTCAATAGACCAATCTGTACAATATTTCCAAAATTTGCACCATCGGCGGGGGTATATCGATTCTATTTCTGGTCTGGGCACCCTCTCTATAGCTAACTTGGCCAAGAGAGCCTTGACTTCCTCACAGAGTAGCGCAAGATGACCCTCCATCAGCCAGTCGTGAGTTGGAGGCATAGACGGAGGGGTAGTCTCAAAGGGAAGGGAGTATCCCATTTGGACTATCCTCAACACCCATCTGTCCGAGGTGATGTCGCGCCAGTGGCGGAGGTGATGGCATATCCTGCCACCCACTGGACATGCGTGATCCTGAAGGACCAGACTAGGAAAGTTTTGCTGTGGAGGAGGGGATGGTTACTCGGCCCAGCTTCTGGCCTCCGGACCCTCGAGGGCAGGATGAACAGCAGCCAGGGACCGCAGAGGTTGCTGAAGTTGCAGAACCTGCTGGCTGGAATAGGGTTAATGAGGTTGCAAGCCCCATCCATAGCCACGAAAGGAGCGAAAAGCAGATGCAGGCCAGTGTGTAGTACTGAGGCTCAAGGATTTGGCCATAGCCTGTAAATCCTTGAAGCGCCCATGCGCTGCGTCAGCCTCATCTTCGAAGAGACGTGAGCCATCAAAAGGCATGTCCATGAGGTTTGCTTGGACATCCCCCGAAAAGCTAGACGAACGCATGGAAATCATTACCCACAGATAATTACTAACCACAAAACAGAAACCCACAGCAAACTGTATGGTCTTTGTGTCGAAATTTTCTACGAGATCTAGGAGTATTCAAAAAGCGATTATTAAAAGGTGGGAACTGTTACAACATGAAACCAACTTTGGCAATTTGTTCAAAGAGCGGCCACTATTTGCATTTACCAGAAGCAAAAATCTCAATTAATTACTTGCCGCAAAAAAGAACATCAGCTCCATCAAGTATGACGGCATGCAAAAATGCAGTAATTGCACTCACTGCAATAACGTTCTGCAACAGAATTTTATAACACCCCAGGACTGGAGAGAAAATAACCCTCAAACACACTTCTGATTGCAACACTATCAATGTGATCTATTGTATCAAGTGTCCGTGTGGACTCATGTATATTGGGAAAACCAAAATAAAAATAAAAATCAGGATTGGAGATCACAAAAGCATGATACGTACTAAGAACATTAACTCGAAACTTGTGGTACACTGGCTTGAACATAACATATCGCAAGTGCGCTTTTTAGTTTCGGAAAAGGTACAACCTAGGGAGGGCGCTGACTCCAGTTTATTCTTATCTCAGAAAGAAGTGTTTTGGATAAAATAATTCAACACCATGATGTCACTCGGTCTCAACGACAAATTAGATTGGAGCTGTTTTCTGTAAATATCTTTTTATAAGACTGAGTACAGGCCAGTACATTTAAATACACGCCATTCCCACGTTACAACGACCAATCAGATTTAAACTGTTTAGCAAACGTTTGCTCTAATGACATAGCACAGGTTAACACATTCAGGTACATGCCATTTTCATGTTGTCGCACCATTTTTGTTACAGTCTGCTTATGTTTTCTGCATTATGTGTTAGTATTGATGTCCAACATAATGTGATGTCATCTGATATCCATCTTTATGTCTCATCTGTCAGTATTTACTGATCAAACTCATGTTCAACCAAATGTGATGTGATAAGTATACATGTTACCACTCACATTCATGTGTTAACATTTATGTTTAATCTGGTGTCCAACAAAATGTCATGTGATCCAATATCCATCTTTATGTTTCATGCGTTAGTATTTACTGATCAACCCTATGTTCCCCTCACATGGACGCACACTGCTGTCTATACTGGTACTTCATGCTGACTAAGTGTTCACTGTCTAGTATGGCATTTTGTTAAGTTTGTACTCATGTATAAATAAATATAGGCACGCTCAGAGTCTGACTGCTGCTCATTGAGGATTCTCACTTTTTTTTTTGTCACCTTCGTCTCCCGTTGTTGAGCGACACTAATCTTGTTTGTGTATATCGTTTCTGCCCTTTTTAAATACACCATGTCTGTGTATACTTCACATCGTTTTTGGCATGTAGCTATGTATTACCGGTTTGTTATTTTTTCTGGACTTGTTTATGTACGAGTCTGTCCACTTTTTTGTTATTCGCCATTCCTTTCCAAGATGGCCGCATTTTACACTTGCAGCATTCGCAGCATTCTTACATCCCGGTCGCCTTTCACCCACGTGAATAGCCGCTGGCTTGGCGCGCTCTTGTTTTTCAAATAGAACTGCTTCCGCAACCACAGTTTTCCCCTGTCGTGGCCCCGGATCGGTGACGTACATTCTCGTCCCTCCGTGGCTGGTACTAGTGAGCTTGTTTGTTAAGATATCGTAATGTCTCATTCCCTGTATATATATTTTTGATAGTTACGCTTTTGACATTAATCCACAGGTTGCTGACTAGCGCCCTCTATCAGACCTACAGGTACCCGGTTTGTCTTTGTCATATTGGGACACGAAGTTTCACTCGTCAGTGTAGGGTTTCATTTCAGATGCACAATTTTTTCTGATAGATTCTGTTGTGTCCGTGGTCGTATTGATTTAGTAGCTCCTGTTTCTCTGCTTGGTAGTGTCAATTTATCTACCTCGTGGTTAAACGTAGAATATGTTTTCGCAATTTGTTGTTTTTTCCCATCCATTGTTTCATGTTTGTGGTATCTCTACTAAGTGACATCTGTTTGGTCACTTTCTTTCTTTCTTCGTACATTACCCATCGTTGGGAGTTTGATCATGTGGCACTCGCTGTAATGGGCAGCTCTTGCACTTTCTTTATGCATTCGGTCTCTTTCATTAGTGTAAAGTCTTTCATTTCAGCGTTTTCTGACCTTCATGGTGTCAGGGCTTTAAGGTGGCTTACAAGCATGATTTTTCAATGCAGTAGCAATCATGTGCTATTTTTGTTTTTGTTAAAGTGGCCGCTGAAGAAGGGACTTTCAGGTCCCGAAATGCATAGGGCATCACGTCGCCAAGTGGAATGTCCATGAAGATTTGATTATTTTGTTAAACATTTTGTATATGTTGTTGTTTGCGTATACTGAATTAAAAATTGCTAAATGATGGTTTGTCACCATTCAATTTGTCAACATGAGTTGGTTTTGGAAAAAACAATGAAGATTTCTGTGGATACACTTCCCCTGACTACAGTGTCTTGTTGCATTTACATTGTGTAATACTGTGGTATTCTGTAGTTTTGAATCAGTTAAGGAATGAATAATACATTTTGTTAGTAGTGCATACGGTTATTGCAAGCCATTTAGCTTGTCTTTTTGCATAACAATGTTCGATATGGGATAGGCAGCCCATAGATACCGTGTAGCACACAGTGAGTAGCATAATTTGAGAACTACTTTTGTAAATATAGTTGCATTTTGTTCTAACATTTGGAGTGCAGTACTTACACTTTTTCAGATTTAATGTCCATGAGGGTTGCCTGGACATCCCCCCAAAAGCTAGATGTCCTCAGACAGGCGTGGCACCTGATGGCCACCGTCGAACAAATCGCTCTGCCCAGCGAGTCTGTTGTGTCCAAGCCACAGCAAATGACGAACTTCGCTGCATCTCTCCCATCTGATATTGCTTTAGAAAGCAGGATCCAGTCTTCCTCCGAGACCCTAGTGAGCACCTGTGCAATCGTATCCCATATAGAATGGGAGTAACGGCCCAAAAGGTATGCATTGTTCACCGAACGCAATGCGAGGTTAGGGGAAGAGAAACCTCTCTTTCCAAAGGTCTTCAGCAGTTTGGATTCCCTGTCCAGAGGGGTGGAAAGGAACGCGCGACGGGAAGTGGAAGCCTGGACCACCAAGTTTTGAGGGTGGGAAGTGAGAAAAACTGGGTCGCCCAGTGCAAGGCGATGGAGGTGGGCAATTGTTCTATGCACATGAGATTCTGTGCTGGGTTTGGACCAGCTGCCCAGAAGAACGTCCGTTGAAGCCTCGTTAAAAGGCAGCAAGGGTTCCGATGAAGAGGCACCAGGCTGCAGGACCTCTGTCAAGACATTCGTCTTGTCCGCCACTGTAGGAAGCTGCAGGCCCTGGACCTCCGCAGCCCTACGAAACACCATAGCAAACAACGCCCCCTCCTCCGTAGCTAGGTTAGGGGGAGACAGTATGCCAGCATCTGGGGGGGTGTCCAGGCCACTAGCATCACCCAGTTCCCCAAATCAGTCCATGTCCTGGGGTTGCGGGATTTCTAAGGGATCCTGCTCCGCCTCCCAATCTTCTTTGTACAACCCCAAACTTTCAGAAAGCAGCTGATTAAACAGAATGGAGCCATACAGCTCTGCTGGCACGGGGCTCGGCATACGCCAGACCGGCTCCATATCGTCTGCCATGAGGATTAAGTAGGAGCCACCGGTATGCGCCGGCAGCGCGGTATGTGCCGGCAGCACGGTATTCGCCGGCAGCGCTGGAGACCTCTATGTCAAATGCTGCGTCGGGGAAGGTATCTGTGGAGGTTTGACCATACCGGTCCGGACCCAAGAATGGGTCCAACAGGAGGCCGTGGCACCGGGGCCGGAGCCAAAGACGCGGGTCCCAAGGGATCTCCTTCACCTGGGCCTGCAGGGCCCGAAGGCATGCTGGCAGGATCAGGCCGCCCAAACACGGCATAGATGGCATTGTAAAACTCCTTGAGTTAGGCAGGGGTCGCTCCTGGCCCCGGAAAGGGAGGGAGACGCGGTGTTGACCCAGGTGCCCACTCTGCAGAACGGGGCCTAGAACGCAGAGGCTCCTCCGTCTCGCTGCGTGGTGGATGGGGCAAAGTCAAAGCAAGCTTCGACTTCTTGTGCTTCTTGTGGTGCCTCTTACCTGAAGACTTCGACGAAGAAGACTTCGAGCCACCAGAGCGATGCTTGGACCTTCCTCTCGACCGAAACCAGGAGCAATATCAACTAGGCGACTTCCGTAGTGCGTGTCGGACCGCGAGGAGCTTCAGGGACCGCTCCCTCAAAGCCTTCGGCACCATGGTCCGGCAATCAGAGCACGACTTCATGTTGTGGCCGCGGTCCAGACATCAGAGTTTCATGAGGAGGGGGTCTGTTACCGGCATGGCACGGTGACTGGAGCCACACGGCTTGAACCTGAAAGTCTTTCTACTGGACATTCTAACACACCAAAAAGAGTTGATAAAAGTCTAAAAAACTCTGTAAAAAAGTGAAAGGTGGTAGCTCTCTTCAACGGATTGGCGCTGGCTGGCGCGAAAAGAAAAGAACTGATGTCTGTGCATTGGAGTGGCGGTTATATTAACGAACACGACGCCTACAACGTCACGTGGAGTCGACCGACGCCACCTACTGGCGCGGAATCGACCAATGCCACCTACCGGCGCGCTGGGGTACTGCTATCAAAAATCTTCCAGATCCAGCCTGACTCCTGGAAGTTCAAAGCTAAGGAATCTGCGACTAGATGTCTCTATTAGATAAGTACCTTCAATAAGACAAAGTTACAATTCTTTGGCCATATCTTTCAAGATAGGGGCATGATACCTGATCCAGCTTAAGTGCAAGCACTATCAACTGCCAGTCCCACACAAGATGTTTCCATGTTACGTTCATTCATTAGCATGGCCAGCTATTGCTCTAGATACATACAAGACTTTGCCACTGTCAGTTCACCATTAAGAGGCTTGACTAAAAAGCATGTTTCTTTTCTTTGGTCATATGGATACGAGCACAGCTTCCAAAAACTCAAACAAGCTATCGAGAACGCTACTGAAATGGCATATTTTGATCCAAAGCTTCATACTGATGCTGTTGTTGACGCTAGCCCTGTTGGGTTGGGTACTCGAAGATGTAATGATGTGTTTGCCGGCAGAAGTTTGTCCCAAACTGAACGTGCATACTCACAACCTGAGAAAAAAAGCTTAGCAGTTTTGTGGTAATGTGAACATTTCAATGTATTCTTGTATGGGAAGGCCTTCAAGCTTGTGACCGATCATCAAGCATTTTTGACTTATTATGGAAATCTGAAAGCAAAAATGCCTCTGCATATTGAACGTTGGGGTCTGAGATTGCAATAGTACAACTACACTATTGTGCATCGTCCAGGGAAAGATCAGAACCATGCCGACTACTTCTCACGAGTGCCTCTACGATGCCCTGGCACCCGTTCTAAGACAGCTGAAGGTGGGATGAATTTCATAGCGAAATCAGCACCCCTGTTGCCATTTCATTGGAACAAATTGTCACTGTCACAAGTCAAGGTAGTGACATGCTGAAGTTGAAAGCCATTATTATACATTAGTCTTCGTACCAGCATCCTCGACCTCTTACCAGTGACAGTGAATATCAAAAGTTAAGACTGTCAAAGACGAACTGTCCATTACTCAGGAAGGTATTATTCTAAGAGGTTCGAGAAGTGTCATTTCAGGGAGTCTGCAACAACAGAAAACTGAAGTGGCCCATGAAGGACATCGTGGAATTGTTGCCACCAAACAAGCTCTCAAACACAAAGTCTGATTTCCACATCTCGATGAGAGAGTTGAAAGAGAATTAAAGGCTAGTCATGTATGCAACTGCCTGGCATCGAAAACCACTCAACTCTAGTTAAACATGTAAGATTTGCCAATGCATGCCTGGGAAAGAATTGCCATGGACTTGTTCTGTCCTCTTGACAAAGGACATCACCTGAAGGTCATCATTGATTAATACTCCTGTTTTTCACTGATCGAGATCTCTCATCTATCACTAAAGAACGTGTCATTGAGAAATTAGACCGTATCTTCATGATCTGGGATGTTCCTCCGATCTTAGTCTGACAACGGCCCACCTTTCAACAGTCAAGATTTCATAGATTTTCTCAGTCATCTTAATGTGGAGCATCAGAAGAGCCCACCTCTTTAGCCACAGGTTAATGGCCTTGTTGAATGTTTTATGAGCACTCTAAAGAAAGCTATCCAGCGTGCTTTACTAGAAAAGCTCGACCATAAAGCTGTCTTAAATTCCACTTTTTGAGCTTAGCGTTGGACCTCTCACTGACCACAGGTGAAAGTCCTGCAACCTTGAGGTTCGGGAGAGCCATGATGATCAAGTTACCTTAATGGACCAACCAAAGAAGAAAGTCAGAGGAAGAAACACACTTGAAAGACTTGGACAATAAAACGCTCTTTAATAGCAGCATGGTAGTCCTCGGGATAGCACCCTCAAGTTTGTAGTGTTTAAGGGACTGGTTTGATTTATTTGTAGTTAGATGCAGCTTTTCACTTGTAGCCATTGGATCATGGGAGTATACGAGGACCTGCTTTATGGACCCCTGCTGACTAAACATGTTGAATGCGGCGGTAAGAAACCTAGTCAAGAAGATGTTAAGGGCTGTGTTGTTGGGTTCCAAGGGATCTTCTTCACCTGGGCCTGCAGGGCCCGAAGGCATGCTGGCAGGATCAGGCCGCCCAAACATGGCATAGATGGCATTGTAAAACTCCTTGAGTTAGGCGGGGGTCGCTCCTGGCCCCGGAAAGGGAGGGAGACGCAGTGTTGACCCAGGTGCCCACTCTGCAGAACGGGGCCTAGAACGCAGAGGCTCCTCCGTCTCGCTGCGTGGTGGATGGGGCAAAGTCAAAGCATGCTTCGACTTCTTGTGCTTCTTGTGGTGCCTCTTACCTGACGACTTCGACGAAGAAGACTTCGAGCCACCAGAGCGATGCTCGGACCTTCCTCGACCGAAACCGGGAGTAATATCAACTAGGCGACTTCCGTAGTGCGTGTCGGACCGCGAGGAGCTTCAGGGACCGCTCCCTCAAAGCCTTCGGCACCATGGTCCGGCAATCAGAGCACGACTTCATGTTGGGGCCGCGGTCCAGACATCAGAGTTTCATGAGGAGGGGGTCTGTTACCGGCATGGCACGGTGACTGGAGCCACACGGCTTGAACCTGAAAGTCTTTCTACTGGACATCCTAACACACCAAAAGGAGTTGATAAAAGTCTAAGAAACTCTGTAAAAAAGTGAAAGGTGGTAGTTCTCTTCAACGGATTGGCGCTGGCTGGCGCGAAAAGAAAAGAACTGATGTCTGTGCATTGGAGTGGCAGTTATATTAACGAACACGACGCCTACAACGTCACGTGGAGTCAACCGACGCCACCTACTGGCGTGGAATCGACCAATGCCACCTACCAGCGCGCAGGGGTACTGCTATCAAAAATCTTCCAGATCCAGCCTGACGCCTGGAAGTTCAAAGCTAAGGAATCTGCGACTAGATTTCTCTATTAGATAAGTAAGTTCAATAAGACAAAGTTACAATTCTTTGGCCATATCTTTCAAGATAGGGGCATGATACCTGATCCAGCTTAAGTGCAAGCACTATCAACTGCCAGTCCCACACAAGATGTTTCCATGTTACGTTCATTCATTAGCATGGCCAGCTATTGCTCTAGATACATACAAGACTTTGCCACTGTCAGTTCACCATTAAGAGGCTTGACTAAAAAGCATGTTTCTTTTCTTTGGTCATATGAATACGAGCACAGCTTCCAAAAACTCGAACAAGCTATCGAGAACGCTACTGAAATGGCATATTTTGATCCAAAGCTTCATACTGATGCTGTTGTTGACGCTAGCCCTGTTGGGTTGGGTACTCGAAGATGTAATGTGGTGTTTGCCGGCAGAAGTTTGTCCCAAACTGAACGTGCATACTCACAACCTGAGAAAAAAAGCTTAGCAGTTTTGTGGGAATGTGAACATTTCAATGTATTCTTGTATGGGAAGGCCTTCAAGCTTGTGACCGATCATCAAGCATTTTTTTACTTATTATGGCAATCTGAAAGCAAAAATGCCTCTGCATATTGAATGTTGGGGTCTGAGATTGCAATAGTACAACTACACCATTGTGCATCGTCCAGGGAAAGATCAGAACCATGCCGACTACTTCTCACGAGTGCCTCTACGATGCCCTGGCACCCGTTCTAAGACAGCTGAAGGTGGGATGAATTTCATAGCGAAATCAGCACCCCTGTTGCCATTTCATTGGAACAAATTGTCACTGTCACAAGTCAAGGTAGTGACATGCTGAAGTTGAAAGCCATTATTATACATTAGTCTTCGTACCAGCATCCTTGACCTCTTACCAGTGACAGTGAATATCAAAAGTTAAGACTGTCAAAGACGAACTGTCCATTACTCAGGAAGGTATTATTCTAAGAGGTTCGAGAAGTGTCATTTCAGGGAGTCTGCAACAACAGAAAACTGAAGTGGCCCATGAAGGACATCGTGGAATTGTTGCCACCAAACGAGCTCTCAAAGACAAAGTCTGATTTCCACATCTCGATGAGAGAGTTGAAAGAGAATTAAAGGCTAGTCATGTATGCAACTGCCTGGCATCGAAAACCACTCAACTCTAGTTAAACATGTAAGATTTGCCAATGCATGCCTGGGAAAGAATTGCCATGGACTTGTTCTGTCCTCTTGACAAAGGACATCACCTGAAGGTCATCATTGATTAATACTCCTGTTTTTCACTGATCAAGATCTCTCATCTATCACTAAAGAACGTGTCAATGAGAAATTAGACAGCATCTTCACGATCTGGGGTGTTCCTCCGATCTTAGTCTGACAACGGCCCACCTTTCAACAGTCAAGAATTCATAGATTTTCTCAGTCATCTTAATGTGGAGCATCAGAAGAGCCCACCTCTTTAGCCACAGGTTAATGGCCTTGTTGAATGTTTTATGAGCACTCTAAAGAAAGCTATCCAGCGTGCTTTACTAGAAAAGCTCGACCATAAAGCTGTCTTAAATTCCACTTTTTGAGCTTAGCGTTGGACCTCTCACTGACCACAGGTGAAAGTCCTGCAACCTTGAGGTTCGGGAGAGCCATGATGATCAAGTTACCTTAATGGACCAACCAAAGAAGAAAGACAGAGGAAGAAACACACATGAATACTTGGACAATAAAACAGTCTTTAATAGCAGCAAGGTAGTCCTCGGGATAGCACCCTCAAGTTCGTAGTGTTTAAGGGACTGGTTTGATTTATTTGTAGTTAGATGCAGCGTTTCACTTGTAGCCATTGGATCAAGGGAGTATACGAGGACCTGCTTTATGGACCCCTGCTGACTAAACATGTTGAATGCGGCGGTAAGAAACCTAGTCAAGAAGATGTTAAGGGCTGTGTTGTCGGGATCTAATGAGCCGATAATTGCCTGCCGACAGGTGCGAACTCCCAGAGTGTTCCACTCTCTTCGTTTTCTGGCCCTGCATTCATTCAGCTGAGCATAGGCCTACAACGTGATCGAATGATTCTTTGCAGCTGCCACAGCCCCTGCAGGTTGTGTTCTCACTTGGACGACATTAGCTGACTAGATGTTTCAGGAAGGCATTTTTCACCCGGAGCTATATAGGCTATTGGATCACTTATCCTTTAGGAAATGATTGAAAACATGGTTATTTCAACAGAGGGTCTAATTCTCTGTTTCTGTAAGAAGGTAGAAGTGTAAATTTGTGGTAGCTTCAAGACGCCTAAGGGTATTCAAGTGCTCTATAAATTATGTTATTATTCTTGCCAGCATTGAGAAAGTTAAGAATCACGAAAGGCAGTTGTGTTGACATACTACATTTCAGGGATGTTATTAGTGTGTGGGAGAAACGGGGGTGGGGCTGGCAGTTGTTTAAGGAGCAGGATCTGGTGCTGATAGGAAGGTGAAGCAAAGAAGGAAGTGATCAATGACAAGAGGCAATAGTTATGTGGAGCTGGCGGTACTCTGAAAAGAACTCGGTAGAGAGAATTCAACTGAAGCACGTGCTGTATCTGGTAGGGTACCATAACCAAATCAATTTATATCTGCAAGTGTGCATCTTGGGCAGACAGCGTTTTGGGGGTGATTTGAAATCATCCTAGTAAATGTTACCAGCACACAAAACTGACAGTGGCAGCTTATGTGGCTGTATTGAGACTAATGATCCTCTTTTTTTTTGCCTGTAAGAGAGGCAACATAGTGCAAAACTGCAAAGGTATGGTAAATTAGGAGAGAACAGATTCCATACATTTCAAAAAGTCTCCCTGAATATCAAACTGCTTCTCTGACATTTATAATGATACACAAATTTCACATATGGTCACTCAGGGCTACACAGTATATTGCAAGAAGAGTAAAAAAAAACTGTGCTATCGCAGTACCATGAAGTGTTGCTTCGGTCAATGTAATGTTCTTTACGAGCCATAAAGTTGCTTGATGGGTGAATTTAAGCAGCGTCCATTGGAAGAAGTTCTGCTAATGTAGCAACACAATCAAAAGGAAACAAGGGCTGCAATGCTGACTTGCACAAGGTTCGTTTCTTTCGTTGCCCTCATATACTGATAACCACATGTGCTGCGTCTTAAAAAGTGTGCACTGTTGGTTTAGCATGTAGCCATATTTTATATACACACACCAAAACTCCCTGTACAGTCACTGAAAAGCAGGAGCAAGTGAGTGACGGTGATGTAACACAAGCTACGACTCCAGACTATTTTAGCCCCAGGCCCATACACAAGAGCAAAAAAAACACATGCACAGCACTGTATAAAGCAATATCTTTGCAGAAAGCAGAGTAACTGAGAAGCCTGCTTGAGATGCGGGAAAGACTGGCAAACATAACTGCTGAGGCAACCGTGGAGCTTGGTTAAAAAGTAAATGCTTCCATGTGGTGTCAGCAAGGGAAGTGAGTGCAAGAGAATAGCTGTGTGGCGACTGTAAAGTTTAAACAAAACAAACACTGGCAAAGTATCCAGGTCACACCTTTGAGACTTACTGGCTTTATCAAAGTTTCTAGTCATGCTGATGTACCCTGATGCTGTGCAGTATTGCTAAATTAAAAAAAAAAGCCTATGACCAGCCATGTAATTTCGTAGGCGCGTGCACCACGTATGCAGGTGCCTACAAAATGACACCGCTATCTCTTCTTTTTATTTGCCAACTCGTAGGATAGGGAAATAAAAAGAAAAAAATGTGTAAAAGCATTTTTTTCACGTATAGGTTAACACGCAGGGCTCGAGAGAGAGAGGGGGAGCAACACTGAGGGTGCTGGTGGGGGAATCAACAGGGGTGGAGAGGAGAAGCTACAGCGACACTAAAGGAGGGTGCTGTGGGGCAGGGTGGAGAGAAGAAAGAAAGGGTGATATAGCAACGTGGAGAGGCTTGGGAAGAAGCACACAGATGAGAAAGGAACGGTGAGGACATGAGAGTAAAGGCAATATGAATGGGGGAAGGAAGAAGCTCACGGGCGACAGTGAGCAATATGGAGTGCATGTGAAGAGAAGTATATGAGGGGGACAGCTGGAAAACACATGCACTCTCATGGATTGCTCAAACAAAAAAGTAATGCTTGAGAAGCAAGCAGCGGAAGCAAAGAAGCTAACCAATCAAAAAAAATGCTAAAGAGGTTATGCTCTATGAGAAGGACGAACACAAGATTGACATGAATAAGAAGCAGGCAAATGAGAGGGACAGGAAAGCAATCAAATGGTAAGCAATCTGCAGGCTTCAAGCCCCTGTGTGCTTTCGGTAAGCACACAATATGTCTTTCCCGAGAGTTTGTAACATGAGGGAGGCAGCAACATGTATGGGGAAGAGAAGCAAACAAGGAAGAGAGCTGAAAAACACATGCACCCTTGAGGATTACTTAAATAAAAAGAAAAAAGTAGTTCCCTAAATGTGAGTAGTGCCAGCCATTTAATGAGAAGCAAGCAAATGACAGTGGCAATGAGGCCAACCAATGGTAAGCAATAGGCAGGCTTTAAGCCCTCCATAAGACTGTGGTAAGCTGACAATACGTCTTTTGCAATCACATCGCTTGCAACATTGTTAAATGCCACTCCGAGCTTAATTTTTTTTAAATTAAAGGACAAGTTACTTACCTTTGGTAACGCCGTTTCTAGTAGAGACATGATCTAGCCTCAGATTCCTTGCCTTTGAACTTCCCCGTGCCCCAGTAGGTGGCGTCGGTCGACTCCGTGTGACGTCTGCGTGTCATGTTCGTCGTGAACAACTAGGGTCCTGAAGGGGAACGTCCCTGCCACTGAAACCCAATGCCGCAGTGCGTGGCGTATGGGTGGGTCAGTAAGGAATCTGCGGCTAGATCATGTCTCTACCAGATAAGGAAGTAACTTGTTGTTCTGATAGAGACATCTAGCCGCAGATGCCTTACCTTTGAACAGAAACCCAAGCAATACCATCCCGAGAGGAGGGACAGCGGAACGGCTTAGACCAGAAAATCCTGCAAAACAGATCAACCAAACAGGCTTGCTCTGCGAACCTGGGAGTCCAAACAGTAGTGTCAGGTGAACGTGTGCAGAGATGCCCACGTGGCAGCTTGGCAGATATCAGCAACAGGAACACAACGTTGGAGAGCCTTGGTGGCCGCTTCTGCCCTGGTTGAATGGGCCCTAAGCCCTTCAGGTGGATCCTTCTTTGCTAAGGCACATCAATTTTTTATACAGAGGATAACCCTTCTGGAAATAGTCCTCTTCGGGACAGCACAGCCTCTCTTTGCACCCACGTACCCTAGAAAGAGTTGATCATCAACCCGAAACTCTTTGGTTCGATCAAGGTAGAACGATAACATTCTTTTTGGGTCTAGGCGGTGGAGACGTTCCTCCTCCTTGGAAGGATGCGGAGGCACATAGAAGGTGGGCAAGGTAACCGACTGTCCCAGATGGAAGGGTGTTTTCCACCTTCTGTAGGAAAGATGCCCTAGTCCGGAGTACTACCATGTCTGGGAAGGTCGTCAGGTAAGGAGGCTTTGAGGATAGCGCCTGAAGTTCGCTGACTCTCCTGGCAGAGGTTATTGCCACCAAAAAAGCTGTTTTGCGGTGAGCAACCGCAGAAGACAGTTATGCAGCGGCTCAAATGGTGCACACATCAAAAAGGTGAGCACCGAATTAAGGTCCCACTGGGGCATGATGAAAGGTGAAGGGGGAAACAAATGGGTTAGCCCCTTCAAAAATGTCTGCACTATAGGAGATTTGAATAAGGATGGCTGATCAGGCAGCCGAAGAAAAGAAGAAAGGGCGGAAAGGTAGCCCGTCAGAGGGCCCAGAGCAGAGCTCTGTTGGGCCAATGAAAGTATAAACAGAAGGACTTGAAATAATGAAGCAGATAAGGGGTCGATAGATCTGTCTGTACAGTACTTACAACATTGTTCAATCGGCAGACGTATACCGATTTTGTGGAGGGACACCTGGCTCTCAAGATAACCTCACAGACTTCAGGAGGATGGTCAAAAGCTATCAACTGTTGCCCCTCAAGCACCACGCAAGGAGGCGGAGAGTGGATAGGTTCGGTGGAGAACCCTCCCCAGCTGCTGCAACAGAAGATCCTCCCGAAGAGGAAGCCTGACCGGAGGATCGACGCTCGTGTCTAGAAGCTCGGGATACCAAACTCTCCGTGCCCAGTCAAAAATAACTTGTGCCCAGTGCTTCTGATCTTCTTGAGCACTTTGGGCAGACGTGGTATGGGCAAAAGGGCGTATAGGAGACCTGAACTCCACTTGAGACAAAAAGGGTCGCCGAGCAAGTGCCGCCTTGGAAACTTCAGCGCACAAAAAAATGACATTGTTCGTTCTCTTCAGAAGCGAACAGATCTAAACAAGGCTCTCTCCACCGCTGAAAGAGACCTTGTGCCACCTCCGGATGGAGACACCATTCTTGATCCGCAAGGCACCTTCGGCTGGGCTCGTCCACCCTGGCGTTCAGGGTACTGGCCAGGTGTTGAACCACCAGGGAAATGCCCTGTTGTTCCAGCCAAGTCTAGAGGCGCAGGTCCACGACCCCACTTTGCCCTGTTTGTTGCAGTACCACATGGCGGTAGCATTGTCCGTGAACACCTGAACGAGCCTTCCCTTTATTGACGTTAAAAAGGCTTTTAGTGCCAGCCGGATCGCCTGCAGCTCCAACAGATTAATATGGAGCTTGGCTTCCGCCGGAGACCAGAGTCCTCTGATCTCCACCCCTCCCAGATGGCCGCCTCATCCCAGAAGGGACGCGTCCTTCACTACTGTAAGGTCTTGGTGGAGAAGGGAGAGGGGTCTGCCCTGGAACCAATCGTGGTTCGTTAGCCACCACGGCAGGTCATTTGCAGTGCCCTTAGATATCTGAACCAGCTTGGTGAGATTTCCTCGATGCTTTGCCAATCGGAACTTCAGGTCCCACTGCAGACCCTGCATGTGCCACCGTGCGTGGGTCACAAGCAAGATGCAGAAATCCATGAGGCCCAACAGCCTCAGGGTCATTCTCACTGAAATCCAGGATAGAGTCTGAACCATCGGTATCATAGCCTGAATATCCTGGACTCTATGCTCTGGACGATAGGCCCGAAACTGCACCGTTTCCAGAATTGCTCAGATGAAAGGGAGCGTCAGGGCAGGAGTCAGGTGTGACTCGGCACGTTGATAGTGAACCCCAGCAAATGCAGGAGGTTCGCCAAAGTCTGGAGGTGGGAGACGACTGTTTGTGGCGAGTCCACCATCAACAACCAGTCGTCGAGGTAGGGAAGACTGGAATCCCTGATCTCTGCAGATGAGCTTCGACCCCCGCCATCACCTTTGTGAACACCCGAGGGGCACTGGTGAGGCAGAAAGGGAGCAGGTAAACTGAAAGTGCTCGTGGCCCAGCGTAAACCGCAGGTAGCGACGATGGGCAGGCAGGATGAGGATATGAAAATAGGCACCCGGCAAGTCCAGCGCTAACATCCAGTCTCCGGGGTACAAGGCAGACAGGGCCTGAGCCAGGGTGAGCATTTTGAATTTCTCCTTTTTCAGGAAGTAGTTGAGGGTTCTTAGGTCTAGAATAGGACTAAGGCCTCCGTCCTTCTACAGGGCCAGAAAGTAACGGGAATAGCAACCACTGCCTACTTCTGGCTCACAAACCCTCTCTGTAGCTCCCTCGGCCAAGAGAGTTTTGACTTCCAAGATGATCCTCCGTCAGCCGAACGTATACTGGTGGCATAGGGGTAGTCTCGAAGAATAGGGAGTAGGATAGGGAGTAGCCCCTTCGGACTATTTGCAACACCCACCTGTCCGATGTTATGTCTCGCCAGCGGTGGGGGTGATGGTGTATCCTGCCACCGACTGGACGAGAGTGATCCTGGAGGATCGGACTCGGAACCCTTTTCAGTGGAGGAGGGGGCAGTGGCTTGGCCCGACTTCTGGTTCCCTGACCCACGAGGCCAGGGTTAGCAGCGTCTGCGACCCTGCAGAGGTTGCTGACCTTGCGGGGGTCTCTGGCCTGAATAGGGTTGGTGTGGCTGGTAGCCCCTTCCGTAACCACGAAAGGAGCGAAAAGTGGATGAAGCCCTAGGGGTAGCAGTGAGGCCCAAAGACTTGGCCGTGGCCCACAAGTCTTTAAAGCGCTCAAGGGCAGCATCCACCCTCTCTCCAAAGAGACAGGAGCCATCAAAGGACATGCCCATGAGGTTGGCCTGGACATCTCCTGAAAAAACAGACGTCCTCAACCTGGCATGGCGACAAACAGCCACCATCGTGGAAATCACTCTGCTAGTGAGTCCGTCGTCTCCAAGCCACATCTGATGGCGAACTTAGCTGCGTCTCTCCCGTCTGAGATGGCTTGAGAAAGTAGGGCCCATTCCTCCCACGAAACCCTCAGCAACACTTGTGCAACCCTATGCCATAGCAAATGGGAGTAATGGCCCAAAAGGCATGTGGTGTTCACCCACCGCAAGGTTAGACAGGCAGGAGAAAGATTTTTCTTCCAAAAGCTCTCCAGTCTTTTGGATTCCCTGTCCAGGGGTGTGGAAGAAACACGCCACAGGAAGTGGAAGCCTGGACCACCAAGCTTTGGGGGTGGGGTGGGTAGTGAGGAAAGTTGCGTCGCGTGGTGCTAAGTGATAGCGGCGCGTGATTGTCCTATTCACAGTAGCCCCTGTTCTGGGTTTGGACCAAGTACCCAGGAGGACGTCTGTTAAGGCCTTGTTAAGGGGCAGTAGGGGTTCCGAACTCGAGACCCCAGGCTGCAGGACCTCTGTTAAGACGTTAGTCTTGTCCACCACTGTAGGAAGCTGCAGGTTAAAGACCTCCGCAGCCCTGCGCACCACCATAGCAAAAGATGCTCCCTCCTCTGTAGCCAGGGTAGGAGGGGAAATCATGCCAGTATCTGGGGAGGTGTCCAAACCACTGACACCACCCAGTTACTCATACCAGTCCGTATTCTGGTGATGCAGGATTTCTAAGGGATCCTGCTCTCCCTCCCAATCCTCTTCCTTGAAGCCTAAACCTTCAGAATACGTCAGGGTAAAAGGCATGGAGCCGTATGGCTCCGTCAGCACCGATCTCGGCTTCGGGGGACGCCCGACCGGCTCTGTGTCATCAGGAATGAGAATCAGGGCGCCGCCAAGGGCCTCTACGCCCAACTTAACGTCGGGGAAGGTCGCTTAGGGGTGCAACCGGCATTGGTCCGGACCCAGGAACAGGTCCACTCGACGAAGAGGACTTGGACTCACCGGAGTGGTGCTCGGACCTTCCTCTCGACCGAGACCTGGACCGAGATCGAGACTGATGTGGTGATCGCCGAGGTGCAGGACGCCGGGCCGCGAGAAGCTTTAGGGACCACTCACTCAAAGCCTTCGGCACCATGGCCCGGCAGTCGGAGCACGACTTGGAGTCGTGGTCGCGCTCCAGTCACGAGAGACAAACATGATGGGTGTCCGTGACCGCAATGGCGAGGTGACAGGCAAAGCACGGCTTGAACCCTGAAGTCTCCTTACTCGACATGACACACCTACACACCAACGAAGTCGACAAAAAGTCAGAAAAAGTTAACAGGGGGTAGCTCTCTTCAACGGATTGGCACTCATGGCGCGGAAAGAAAAGAACTGACGTCAGCGCGCCGGAGGGGCAGTTATACTAACGACGCGGACGTCACGCCGCCAACAAACATGACGCCAACAACGTCACGTGGAGTCGACCGATGCCACTTACCGGCGCATAGGGATACTGATAAGAAAAATCTTCCGGATCCAGCCTGATGCCTGGAAGTTAAAAGGTAAGGAATCTGTGGCTAGATATTTCTATCAGATTTAACAGCTAGTAAATTCAAGGAAATAGTTTAGATGAAATAGATTGTCAAAAATGGCATTCCAAAAGTGTGTTTTTCTCAGTGATTTCATACAACTGAGTGGAGGATTTGCCCAACCTCAACCTAAGCATAAAACTTAAGTAGTAGAGGTGCTAGTACATAACCTGTGTGGTGAGGTGATACTTAAACATATCTCTGAGTGAAGAGGGTGCCTACACATTTCCAGTACAGAGGCGGAGCAAGCACAATATTCTTGTGTTCAGGTACTGCCCACACAAAACCGTTGTTGGCTTTAACTGATGAGGACGTACCTGCACATCCCCTAAGGAGGCTCCTTCCTCAGTTGATTTCTCAGGTTCTGTGTCAAAAGCCTCATCTTCATCTTCCTCGCCTTCCTCTATTGTTGGAGTTTCCCCAGGAATGGAGGCTCTCCTCTTTTTCTTCCTTGGCTTTTTTGGTACTGCCTTCTTCTTGCGGGCATCTGAGGGGAGGTGTGTTGAAAGTGGGTGATGGATGTGATGTGAAGATTGCCGATGGTCTGCGAAAACCAAAAATGAATATGTGAGCTGACAGAAGTAAATGATAATACATTCCAGTAGATCAGTTGAGCACAGGCATAATTGCACCATTTCAAAGGATTTTCACAATATTTAGTCACAATATCCCATTCTGCCAAGAGGATTTCCGAACTGAGGATAGAAGATTTTCACATTTTCATAATTAAGCATTATAGTTGCCCCTCACCAATACAGCTGATCAAGACATTCAGAGAAAAGGTTTATGACAATGAGTAATTTCAGACAACTCTTCACAATCTCCTTCAACTCAATAAGAAATGACCACGAAATGCTAATTTTATGTTAAAAGTTTTTCACTATATGAGCTTTACATCTCCATAATGAGCTTTGCTTCTACCAAACCACCAACCACACACCACACAGCAATCTTTAGGTCTGACAAACATTTCTCAGTAATTTGAGTTTATGTCTAATGTATAACCACAAAGTGATCTTCACATGCTGTGCAATTGAGTCTCATTTTTAGGTCTCGCCTGACCCAGCGCATGCGCTGGTCTGGCGAGACTTATTGAGAGGGCTCCCAAAAGTGCTACCAGGCCAGCCTAGAGCTACAGTGCATGTGCGCGGGCGTGCGCACCGCGCTTTACAGCGATTACTTTCACTTTCTCGGCCGCACGGCCACTTTGATGTTTGATCGTGATCACTTTCACTTTCGCGGCCGCACGGCTGCTTTGCATAGCCAATAGGTCTCGCTTTTGGGACCTCATAAGTATTTAGTTATGCAACTGTTGCATGGCTAAACACTTATAAGGTCCCAAAGGCGAGACCTATTGGCTATGCCAATGCTTGTTATAATTTGTCAGCAATGTGTTTGTTACCTCTTTGTACTGTTTGTGAACAATGTGATCTTTATTTCTCGCTAATATTGCCTCAATATATATTTGTTTTATATCTAGTCTCTCTGAAATGGGAGACGTTTTACCTCTATCATCTCTTCATGATATGTTTTTAGCTGTACTGTATCGCTACAATGGGAACACAATCTCATCGCTCACAATGTGATCTTCAAATCTACCTCAATGGATTCAACCCCCTTCACAAACTCTAAACTGCAGCAGGCCTTCATTAACAAAACCTATAAATCAGACAGTAGTGCTTTTATCACAGCAGAAGAGTTAGCTGCCTGAAGTTACGACAAAGGGAGATGGAGCGAACAACATCGCTGGTACTTTTGGATGATCAATGAGCTCTAAATCGAGTGGCTTCTTTACAAGGCCAAATGTCAATGGGATCACCCCCCTCCCCCCTAAAAAAGTCTCGCTGAACATATTCATTGTGGGTTGGGGACTTCCATTCCCTTCTTTTTAACTCGATCTTCCTTCCTCCTACAAGACTTTTCTTCACTGCATATAAAAAATCAAGCTCATTTTATGAAGTTTTGGGAAGAAGTAAGCTTTAAATAAAACATACATTCAAAGTCCTCTTCACTATAGGTCCTCCCAAGGTCGTCGGCTGAGTGGCTATGTGACTCCTGAAGAATTTCATCAAAACGCTCCACACCAAGTGTCTTGTTAAGGTCGTGCTCCTCGTCATCCTCTAGCTCAAACTTTGAGCGTCCTTGGTTCAAAACTTCTGATTCGGGCTGTGGAACAAAACACATTTGTCCTTAGTGAAAATAAATCTTAAAATCAACATCGATATCCCAGCCTGGGGGACGTGCTGAGAATGAATGAGTGGATAAATCAGCAACATTATGCTTGAAAAGATTTGCGAATATCAGTACTGAAACAGATACCAAGCTCGTAAATAGTATAAACATTGAAATATCCAGAATTCAGATGCCGAATGCCAGCCAATGTTACTTCCATATCTTTTACATATAAATACACACAAATATACAATGGCATACACAGTCATCTATGTCTCTGACAATAACTTTGATCTAAAAAAAACATATTTTCAAACAACTGTACTAAAAACATATTTTCACATTTAGTACAATACAAAAATCTAATTCAACCTTACCACCATAGGTGTACCTTAAATAACTTGATAAATCGCTCCTTTATACCCCACAGGAAAACACTAGGCCCATATACACGATGTTTACTTAAAGTGATTTTGCCTCAACAAATGGACTTAGTGCTCTGGCTCTGTTTAAGTGACGTTGTTTATAACTACTTCTAGGGAAAAAAGAAAAAACTGCATGGCATAAACCAGAAGAGAGGTCAGCGACTTCTATGACGGAGTATTACAAAATGGCGCCGTTTCTGTGTTACCTCAGCCCATCGGGAAAGTATCGACTCTGGTGAAGATGTTACATGCGGAACTGCAGTGGCACAACAAATCGTTCTTTCGCAACTTCATTCAGTGAAAGCTGGTAAGAGTGCGGGAGCACAGCAGGCTAAACTCGAACCAGTTTACCGCAATTGGTCTCTTGCTCGGCCTGTTTGTTTTGAGATCATGGGCTTGTCCTGGACGTAGAATGCGCATTTAACTCAGTGAGAGCCTATCAGTCCTGAGACTCTTTTGAGACCCTTTGGGGGCAACTATTCAGCACATCTTCCCTGTCTGTATGTGACTGTACATGACTCCTGTCAACAATATAATAATACCTGTTACCTGGCACCTAAAATGGCTGCTGCCTGGTGTCTCCTCATAAGGATGCGCCTGATGTGAAGAATGTCAGATATCTTCTTTAATGAAACAGCTAGATTGAGTCGGAGGGCAGAGCTCAGGGATGGTGGTGTCAAAGAGAGAGATTCCAAAGCGGGTATTAGAAGCACCAAACACTCACTACTGTTACTGGTGTCACCGACAAAAGGGAGTCCTGACTTCTCCTCTACCCGGGAAACTATTCTACTGAAACGGAATTCAGTGCACATTGCGCAGAGCACTAAGACCAACACAACATGCTCCACGTAGATGTGGGCAGGATCCACAAAGACCTCACGTAAAGACTAGCTAAAGCAGAGGCCAGAATAAGTAATGTTGAGGACTACACCAACGCCCAAGCCAAATAGATACAATGCCTTGAACGTTCTCTAGTGTCCGAGAAAAGACCTGACAGACCAGGAAGACTGTAACACGAGGAGCAATCTTTGCATATATGGTCTCCCAAAGGATATTGAATTCTCAGCTCGTTTGGTGGCTTATTTCCTCATAACTTGGATCCCAGAGATTCTCCAGCTCTCCTTATCCAAGGATTTTGAGATCAAACAAGCCCATGGTGTGCCAACATTCAAACCCAAAAATATCTCCTCTACAAGACCTCTCATTTTCAAACCACTACGTCATCAGCATACGGAACAGATTCTGGCACAAATAAAGAGGATCAGAATGATTAACTAGCAGGGTCATAAAATCTCAGTTTCTCAGTCAACGCGTGAGATACCATCAAGCGTCGTAAAGGTTTTCTGGCTCTCCATCAATTATTGTCTGCCATGGGGATTCCCTCCTCTTTTTTAGGCCCTTCAAAGAGCTGTATCATGTTTCAAGGCCAAATGAGATTTTTTTCAGAACCTGCGGACCTTGCGTCCTTTTTGGAGAATAAATTCGAGTCATGAATGGACTCGGACTGTACTTCAAATGCTGCAACCATGTGGCACGCGGCCTGACTACTCTAGACCACTCCAGTAGTGGATTGCACACTTCTCCATGCAGAGGTCTGCCTCATCTGCCTCCATGTGGTTGGTACTACTGTTGAAGGTGTTACATTACCATCACCAAGTCCCAGAGAATCTTGTTCTGAATATTCTCGTAGGTGGTGTGTGGAACGCCTTACATCTCTCTATTTACCTCCCCTGGTTGTGTTGCTTCATGAATTTTCTTTGAAACAATGTTGACCTCTTTGGCTTAGATCACCTATCTAGGAATGTTGAAATGTTCCAATTTGGTTGTAATTATATTTGCCACTGCTGGTTATGATACTGCACAATGTTTCTTTTAAATTATGTTGACTTTTTTTACCAACATTTGGTGAGCTAACTAGGAGGGTTGTTTTAATTGGATTAAACATTTTATTTGCCACTGCCGAGGAAGCCTCTCCACACTCTTAAAGCTTGAAGATGGCAACCATGATAGGCCTCTTCACTTTGGCCCTCACATCTTTTCCTCATAATCGAAGGTTCAGGGAGACTGTTTTATTGACTAAAGGTGGGAATTATGTGGTCTTGTATGTTTTCTTCTTTTGACCATTTACTCCAACAGCTCTTTCCATATTTAATCTGGGTGCGGTTTTGCTCTCAAATTCCATAATGCTGGGTGTGGTGTGGCTACCTCGGTAATTTTATTTCTCAATCTAGTTGTAATCTCTAGTTTGGCTGTACGTGTAAGTTGAATACCTCAGGTTTCGCCGGTTTTTCTTCATCTATGATATCTATTGCTTGCTCCAATTGTATTTTTCAGTCACTCTGTTTCGTGCAATATACTTCAGCTGATTGGGGTTGGTTCGACTGATATTGTCGCCTGTTGGCTTTTATTGTGTACATCTTCGGGACCATATTGCTTCTCTCTACTTGCTCACAACTAAGTCACTCTTCCCTTACTCAGTTGCTTACTGAGGTTTCTGCTCATACACTTCTACATCCAGCTAACTCACCTGGTCGGTCTCAAACTGCTTCTCCCGTACTTCACTGCGGTTCCCCATGCATTCTGTCTCCTACAAACTTCCCCTGGTGGGTAGGGGCCCTAGCGGCGATTCGGGTGATCCCGGTCTCTGTAGGGTCTTACCTAGTCTTTCCTGTTTCTCCCAGAGCTCCTTCCGTCTATTCTCTTCCCTGACTCCTTGTTCAGGTGGGATGATGATAATACAGCACTTATATTCCCAATCCTTCATGTTTGCCTCTATAACTTCTGTTCTTTGGCTCCACATTCCAGAGGTCACCTCAGAAATCAGAGTCCTTAGCCAATGTCTTCCTTAAATGTAATCTCCTTTAACATTAAGGGTCTGAATCATCCAGTAAAGAGGACCAAAATTATTGACTATTGCAAAAGCTTATTGGGAGAAATTGTTCTCCTCCAGAAATCAAGGCAGGCTTTAAGGAGGCCTTGCTCATGAGGAAAGGCTAGGTTTCCGATGTTATTTGTTCCGAGGCACGTGGCAAGAAGAATGGGGTTCTAACCCTTTTGGCCAAGAAATCTGGCCTAATAGTTATTGCATCAGAGCAGGATTCCAACTGTAGATAGCCTCTTTATAGATTAAATAACAGGGAACTTGATTTATATGTAATAAATGTGTATACTCCCAATATTGACGATCCAACATTTTGGATCTCACTCGAAAAAAAACTCAATGACATTCCACAAGAGGCAAAGTTAATTTTGGGAGGTGATTTTAATCTGCCAACGGACACAGTTTTGGATAGACATTCAGCCTTCATCTTCAGAACCCCAAAAGCCCACAAACAGATGATCAATATGTGTTCAAAGGGTAATGACTTTCCCTTCTTTTTGCTGCCCCATTAAAAATTATCTCGTATAGATTATCTCCTGGTTGATACCTCCCTTCTTAAAGCTACTTCTAATGCGAACATTCACACCATTCTCGTTTAGTATCATGCTGCAATTTTATTTTCTATTCTAAATCAGCCAAATAAAAGAGAAAATAGAAGATGGCGGTTAAATTTTGATGTCCTGGATATTGAGACAAACATTGTGGATCTAAGGTAGGAAACTGATCTTTTCCTTAGGGACAATGAAAATACTCTCTCTTTCCCGTGACCAGTTGGGACACTTTTAAATGTGCCATGAGAGGACAAATTGTTAAACATATGGCTATGCAAAACTGTGACATCTTAGAATCCATGCAGTCCCTGGGCAGTGACATTAAAACAAAGGAAAAGAATTTCAACATCTGAGTGACAAATCTCTCCTGAAGGACATTAAACAACTAAACTACACATATAGTACTATAGTAAGCAAGAACGCTCATCTCATCATTCAGTCCCAAAAGTTCAAACACCTTCTTTTTCTTAATAGAGAGGGTAAAGCTCTCACAAATATGCTCAAATTCAAAAACACTCATATTACACATATTAAAGCACAGGATGGTACTTGGAAAGTGAAAACTGAAGAGATTCTGAGATGTTTAGAGAGTTTTATGAGAAGATCTACACTCCTCAGAGTACACAGGATAAATCTAAATGTTTGGAATTCCTAAAGTCCCTGCCTAGTGCTTCAGTCTCCGATGAGGAGACAGAACACCTTAATACACCTTTCGTTTCTGAATAAGGTATCAGAGCAATAAAGTCAATCCACTCCGGGACAGCCCCTGGTCCTGATGGGTTTTCCATCAGTTTTATAAAACATTTAGTCACTCGATCATTACACATCAAAAAAATACCCTAAATCATTTTGAACTCTCTGGCAAGGTGACTGGAACGGCAGCGGAAGTCACAATTGTCATTATCCCTAAAATGGGAAAAGACCATTCAGACCCAAAATAATTTCGCCCAATCTCATAATAAATATGGAGGCAAAAATGTTTGTCAAAATTTTATTACAAGATCGGAAGCTACCATTATGCATATACTTTTATTTGCTGCCCAAACATGCAGCCCTTTAAAGAACATTAATGCATCATAAACATATAGAATGTTCATGAACAAGTGTAACTATCCAATGCACAGGGCTGTGTAGTGTGGGTCCTGGGGGGTAGGAAGCATAACACCTTACAAGCTAGGGCTGACCGGTTATACACTTCTTCCACCTGCAATGGTGCACTGAATTTACTGTCCCCTTTTCTCCTTAACTGGGCCAGTTTGACTCGAACCCATTCTCCTCGCTCTAGCTCCGTCTCTTTGACATTTTTTCTTTTGTTGTAATGTTCCGTATATATTCTCTGTGCTTTTTCTAGATTGTGGTGTACTACAGCGGAGGACCACTTGCTCATGATGGTGCGCTCCTTCCAGGCTACATTGTCTTTTGTAAAGGGGTCTCTTCACCTTAGGATCTGGAAGGGGCTGTACCCCGTGCTGGTAGGTGTGATCCTATACGCCCATAGCATGCTCTTCAGTTCCTTTTCCCAGTCTTTTCCACTCGCAATCGCAGACTGTACGGACCCCATAATGACTCGGTTAAATCTTTCGGCTAGACCATTCCCTGCTGGATGGTATATAGACGTGTGTTTAATCCTAATGCCGTTCCTTCCCATGTAGGTGTTCCATTTTTTTGACACAAATTGGGGTCCATTGTAACTCAGGAGGGAGCGTGGAATACCTTCTCTAAGGAAGACAGCCGTTAGGAACTTCAATATTTTGTCCGTATCCATGTCCTCTTGTACGTCCACCTCCGGCCACATGGAGTACCGATCAACAAGTACCAACACATATTTTTGGACTCCCTGGCTATCCAATATCGGGCCTAGGATGTCTATGGATAAGTCCTCCCATGGGTTCTCGGGGTTGTCAAACTTCCCTAGGGGTGGTCGCATCAGGCTCTGAGACTTGTCCGCTTTTTGGCATTGGCCGCACTCCCACATATGCCTCTCTATTTGGTTGTCCATCGCCGGCCACCAGTATGTCTGCTTCGCTCTCATTTTAGTCTTTACGATTCCCAGGTGGCCCTCGTGGATGAGAGTTAGAAGGTGTGGGATCAACTTGTTGGGGGGAACTACTTTCTCTCCTCTCCTCAGAAAGATCCCTTGGTCGCACACTGACAATTCTTCTCTTACTTCGGAGAGTTTTCTGAGTGCCGCCTCCATATGCCTCTTTTCCGGCCATCCTCCTATTATGCATCGCTTGACTGCCTCGATGTCTATGTCGGTCTCGTACGCTTCCCTCCACTCTTGCTCACTTATCACTCGTTCGTGATCTTCCATGAACGCCACTTTGGTGTCCTCCTCTTCGGACATCCTTGGAGCTTCCTCCATGGCTGATGCTCGACTAAGGTAGTCGGCTACTTTGCTCCTTTGTCCTGGGATGTGCTCCACATCATATCTGTAGTCTAACAATTTCAACGGCATCTTCGCAAAGCGGGGCGTCGCTGTAGCATGTCCTGACGATGTGAGGACTTTGATCAGGGGCTTGTGGTCCGTTCTCAGCCTGAATCTCGTGCCTCATAGGAACTGACGGAACTTGTCCATGGCCCATACTACTGCCAGCATTTCTTTTTCTATTATGCTGTACTTCTGCTCCGTGGGAGACAGCGATCTGGATGCAAAGCTGAGGGTGGCCAGTTCTCCTCCTTTCAACTCCTGCATCAGGACTGCTCCCAGGCCCCGCTCACGGGCGTCCATCGTCAATACCGATCTGGCTCGCGGGTCATATTCACACAGCGGGACGGCTGTACGGATGTCCGTTTTTATCCTCTGGAACTCCTTTTGTGTTTCCTTAGTCCACTCGAATTTGGTCTTGTCCCGTAGAAGTTGTCGCAAGTGGTGTGTCTTCGTAGCGAAGTGCTGTACGAATTTGCTATAGAACTCGGCCATGCCTAGTAACGACCTTACTTCCTCCTTGGACTTTGGCGGCGGTTCCTCGCATATCGCCTTGACGTTGGACTGTTTGGGGGTGATGCCTTGGTCACTGATCACATGCCCCAAGTACGTGACTGACGTCATCCCAAACCGGCACTTCTCCCATTCTGCCGTGAGTACATTGCGTTCCAGGACTTGTAGAACTTTGGACAACTTGGCATCGTGGTCTGCTTTGTCCATACCCATTACCAGGATATCGTCTTGAAAATACTGCACCCCTTCAACTTCGTGAAATAATCTGTGCATTAGCTAATGGAATACGGCTGCCGCCGAGGCCAGTCCGAAAGGCATTCTGCGAAACTGATAGCACCCAAAGGGAGTTATGAAGGATGTTAGCTTCCTGCAGGTGCGGTGTAGTGCGATCTGGTGGTAGGCGGGCGTGAGATCAATTGTCGAGAACCCCTTTACTCCTTTGGTTTTTGCTAGCATCTCGTCTATTCTCGGCAGGGGAAACCGTTCTACAATGATATTTTTGTTCAACTCCCTCAGGTCCACACATAGACGTATTTTTCCATTCGGTTTCATGGCGACCACCAATGGAGCCAACCACTCGGCGCTCGTTATCGGTTCTATGATGCCGTTTTCTTCTAGTCTGTGAAGTTCTTGTTGCACCTGTTCTCTGATCGCCAGTGGGATGTTCCTCACCTTGTGACAAACTGGTTTGGCATCTATTTTGAGATCGATCCTGTGCGTGAATTTTGTTAGTTTCCCCACTTTGCCCCCAAACACGTTGGGAAACTTTATCTTCAGCTTTCCTACCTCTGGTCGCTGTTCGTCGCCCGTCATTAAGACTTGTGTGATACCACCTGGGTTCAACTGTATACCTAAGTCTCCTTGGTCTATCCATCCTAGAACCGATGGCCCTTTTTCTGCCACGTATAATTTGCAACTGGTGTGTCGTTCCTTGAATTCAAACTTCAGGCGGCGGTATCCTACCATAGGAATGGGGTCTCCTGTCAAAGTGACTGGGCAGATGTCTGGAGGCTCCAGATAGTCACCTATGCGGTTCTTGAATTGTTCCTCCCACACATTGCGTTGTATTATGGTGTAGGGGGATCCTGAATCAGCTACCATCTGTATTGGTACACCTCCAATCACCAGGTCACATTGTGGTTTCTTTGAGCGGTTACAACTTATGCCCAGTACGTGTTCGTCTATGCATAGCATGCTGTCGTCATCTTCATCATTTTCCATTTCTTCCTCCTCCTCTTGTGCAATGTATTTGACGACTACTTTCTTCTGCTTGCGGCGACATACCTTTTCATAATGTCCTATTATTCCTCAAAACATGCATTTGGCTTTGAAGGCCGGACATCGCTTGTCGTACGCTGGGTGTGACAGACTGCCGAACCTGTAGCACATGTTCTTGCCCTCGACGCCCGGTTTCCTCGCCAGAGCCGGTCTGGGTGTCCACTTGGTCTGTGTCCTGGTGTCCCCCACTGCTCCTTTGCCTCTCTCCAGCGGTTCTGCTTCCTGACTTTGTTCACCATGGGCCTGGGGGCAGCCTCTTTTTTCGCTGCTTCTGCACATCTCTTCGATAGCTCCGCCTTTTTTACCATGGCTATTACCTCCTTTAGTGTCGCTTCTCCGTTGACCCACAATTTGTCCTGTATCGTCGAGTTGGTGGTGTGCATGACTATTTGGTCCTTGATGAATTCATCATGTAATGTGCCTAACTTGCACGTGATGGCTAGTTTCCTTAATGCTGCTACGTATTCATCTATGGACTCCCCTTCTGCTTGCTTCCGTTGTTGGAAGTTATATCTATCAATGGACGTGCACACCGCGGGTCTGTAGTGCTTGTTTAAGTCGTCTATCGCATGATGGGGTGTGCTGCCTTGGCTGGTAGTGGCTGTGGTGTCGCTCCCCTCTTGCCACGTGGTCTGGACGGTTTGCTGGTGGTGCTGGGGTTCGCCCTGTGCAACACGAAGCGTGTGCACCCTTGTGTGTGGTGCTCGAGGCCCTGGCGTCCCCTCTGCCGCGCTCTCCCGCAATGAATACTTGTGTGGGTCGGTTGTGCTGCTTCCTAGTTCCTGGCCACGTGCACTTTATGTTCGGGCTCTCTCCGGTCTTCCCCTTTATCAATCCCAGTTCCTCAACGCCATTTGTAGTGTGGGTCCTGGGGGGTAGGAAGCATAAGACCTTACAAGCTTGGTTTTGGAAATGTAGGCTTTATTTACCCATTAACTATTATAAATGCAGGGAGAGCGCCGGGAAACGTCCAGCGCGTTCGCGGACTCGGCGCGTACTGTCGGCCTACAAAATGCTTGCCGCGCGTCTACGTCATCACGGCTGTGAAGACTAGAGCGCAACTCTACAGGCTGCCTTACCCTTTTGTTAGCTGCTCACAACAAGATAAGAATACCACTCTGTTACTCTCCTATTGGATTTGATTATAACTGTTATTTATATTATTTAGTAATATACAGCTCTTAAGTATAACATGTAATAAGTGGCTGTATTTGTTTTTTAACTATAATCCTTTGAATCTGTTAATCGTATTTTTAGAGAAATGTCATGCTATGATGTCTTAATGTGACCGCTTGGATTAACAGGTTTGTTTTTTCATATATCTTTTCTCAGCCTTCCAATGTATGGTCGCCTTATTTACCCTCGTTTTTTACTTTATGTGCTCTCACGAAGGTCCCTTGCCTTCATAATGTTTAAAATAACAGTGCCCGTATTGGCCTTAGTCATTAATTCATAATTTATACTCGCGAGGCGAGCCGCGACATTCAAACGTCACACCTTACTTCCCATTTTATTAAAAAAACAACTTACAGGTTTCACGCGCGATCGCCATGACAACGCGCTATTGAGCAAGCTGAACCGCACTCGCAGGCAGAGCGCTGTGCTGTGACCTCACTCAAGGAAGTCCATCATCTATGGCGGTATCCTTCTCCTGCAGCGTAACCATGGTTACAGCTCCAAACAAACTGTAACGGCTGCGCAGGAGAAAGATTGCTACGGAAATGATCGGACACGTTTTGTATACAATATTAAGCTTTCTTTGACTCTTTGACATCACCTAGTGCCCATTTTCGGTACGTTTGTTAACTAAATAGAAAGAAAGAAACAGCTTTTTAGATAAAGCTCCTTTTAAAGGTTGCTCTACCCACCCCTTAACACATATTTAAAGGGATTTACCACCCTATTAACCCCCTATGTAATTTTATTAAATTATCTATTAGCCTGATGGAGATGAATAACTCCCAAAACCAGGGAGAATCAGGCATTTTGGGGGACAATATTAGAAAGTATTTACAGGAGGAACTTAAAGCCTCCCTTAAAGAAACAGTAGATGCCGCTTTGTCTAAAAGAAAGAGAGGATCTCCCTCTGAGAATAATTATTTTTCTCTATCTGATGAGGATTTACCTCTACCTGACTGACTAAAAAAAGGGGGTAAGTTGCAGGTGCTCCCTGCAACTCAAGAGAGAATGGCCACATTAACGGAGCACAGAGAAAGGTAGCCCAAGGTGGCACAATAAGAATGAGTGACCTTAATGGCACAATAGATGTTGAAAATACTACGTCATCAGCTGAAAATGATGTAGACAAGTTTATCTTTGACCCACAGGATACATTTGATCTCCTAGATGACCTGGATGACGATATTGACCAACTCTCTACTTACCAGGGAATTAAGGACCCCTTTGGGAAAAGATGTTTAATCCCACAACTATTAAGCACCAACGCAGTGCTGACTGGTGGCCGCTATTACATGTCTCCCACTTTTTAAGTCTATGGATAAAAAAAAACCTTGACAAGGACACATGTAACATCCTTAGGAGTGAGTGCCCAAGACCATCTACAGAGGACAAAGTGTGTGTTACACCTAATTTGGATCCAGAGATCATAAGTTACCTTTTTAAGTATGGTAAAAACCCGAGAAAAAACATGGAGAAGTGCCTGAAACAGTTTCAGGATACGCTCCTGGATATCTTAGGACCCCTAACACACTTCCTGGACATGACTGAAGATGCGAGGGATAAAAATATCCCTGTGAACATTGACTTACTAAGAGGTCGGGCGCAAAGGGCCTTATGCATGTTAGGCAACACCAATGCAAACCTCATAATGGAGGGGCGGAAGGCCATCCAGATAAGAATGAATCCAAAGTTAGCAGACCTTGCTTCCAAGGAAAACATTATTCATACCAATGGTCTCCTTTTTGGTGAAAACTTTATTAAAACTTTGGGCAGATACGTTTCAACCTTTACTGCCTACATGCGTAGAGTCTTTGTCTCCCGTCCACTTTTTGGAAGGGCTGACAGAAGGGGGCCACCTGCCAGCCATGGATCTTTCGGGTCCCAATTTCATCAACAAGAATATCGAAACCCCCAATCCTATGGGAGGGGCTTCAGACAAAATTCCAATTTCTACAATCAAAAGGGCAGGACCCCAAGGAACCGTGGAGGAAGAGCAAGATCCTCCACTCAAGCTTATCAAGGTGAGCACCTCTTCTTCTTCACCGACACTAAAAGTGTGGGTAGACTAAAACTATTTACCCAGAATTGGAAATGAATAAATCACGACCCCTGGGTTTTAGAAACAGTTACAGGCTTCAAAATAGTTTTTTTGAAAACTCCCCATCAGGTCAGGTAACCAATGGAATTACATTTAGAGGAAGATAAGATGTCTCTTACAGACATAGAGGTAACTCAAATGTTAAGCAAGGGTGCTCTAGCAATAATAGGCAAACGGAACACCACACAAAGTTTCGTAAGTACAATATTTCTGGTAAAGAAGAAGGAAAAAGGTTGGCGTCCAGTCATAAACCTGAGATACCTGAACAGATTTTTAACCTGCAGGCATTTCAAGATGGAAGGTATTTACCTGTTGAGGGACATCCTACAGTCAGGAGATTGGCTAGTAAAACTAGACCTCAAAGAAGCCTACTTCACGATTCCCATGAACAAGGACAGCCAAAAATATCTCCTTTTCAGATGGATACTTTACCAATTCCTTTGCCTCCCTTTCGGGCTGTCCTCCGCCCCGTGGTGTTTCATGAAAGTACTTCATCCAGTGGTCACCTATCTCAGAGAGAGGGGAGTGAGGTTGATTATTTATCTAAACAACATACTCATCGTGTCACAGGACAAGCTAGAGGTACAGAATCATTTACTTATGACTAAAAGCCTCCTAGAAAGCCTGGGTTTCCTTATAAACACGGAGAAGTCAGTTCTGACTCCCACTCAGAAGATAGAATTCTAGGTTTTGAGGTAGACTCGGTCATATCCCACCTGAATTTTACCTCACAAGAAAGTGGTAAAATTAAGAAAGATGTGAAGTCGATCTTATCCAAGGACATGGTACTAATCAGAGACCTTGCAAGGGTTTTGGGACACCTTACCATCCAGGCCATATCTCCGGGTACCCTACACTATAGAGGTTTACAGGGACTGAAGACCTTAGGTCTAAGGAAAGGTCTATGGTATGAACACTCGATTCCCCTTTCACCAGATTCACGAGAGGAACTGTCATGGTGGCTAAACAACCTCAGTGCATGGAACGGCAGGGCCATTTTCTGGAATGTACCAGACTTTATAATAGAGTCAGATGCAAGCAACACAGGCTGGGGAGCCCTTCTACGAGAATTAGAGACAGGGGAAGATGGTCTCTAGAGGAACAGCCTCTTCATATAAATTGTTTAGAAATGATGGCGGCCCAGAACTCCGTCAAGTGCTGCCTGAGGTAGTACCTTGAATACACAGACCATGGTGCTTATTTACAGAGTTTGTTGCAGAGTAAGCATGTAGTTACAAATAGAAGGTACAAGCCGACACAGGAATAGTTACAGCCAGACATGGGCAGATAGGTAATCACTTATTCAGCAAAGTGGGAGGGAGAACAGAACTGTTTACAACAGCACAAAAGATTGACAGTTACATCTTTAGCCAGGTGCATTCTAGAAGCTACATGCCTTTTCTCAGCATCAATACATTGCTTTGACTCAGTACAGAAGGAGTTAACAAAAGCTGATGACACAAACAGAATAGAAGAGCAAGCAACAGTGAAGACGGAAGAATTACATGGCTAACAAAATGGATGCCACAACCAGGATGGCTTCAGCTTATGCTAATGGAAATAATTTCAGATTTCCACACCCCGCAATAGATGCCTTTCTTCAACCTTGGGGCAAAAACATAGCCTATGCATTTCCCCCTTTCTCCTTAATCCAGAGAGTCCTCTGGGAGGTGAGAGTAGAGTTTAGCACTATAATTCTGGTGACTTCCTTCTGGAAATCCCAGGTGTGGTTCCCCGAAGTGATGGAACTGGCTGTAGACATCCCTCGTCTAGTCTAGTCCCAGGATCCCTGGGCCTGCTTCAAGACCCAGAGGGAGAAGAACACGCTTTGGTTTTAGAGGGGAAAATGAACCTTCTTGTCTGGAGGATTTCAGGGGACCTAATAGATATTCAGACCTTTCATCAGAAGCTAAGAACTTATTGGATTAATCCTGGGCTCCAGGAACTAAGAAAAAGATATAGGGGTGTGTGGAAAAAATGGTGCAGTTGGTGTTTGGAGAGGAGTTTGGATCCCGTGGAGGTTCCTGTTCAACAAATAGCAAACTATTTAGCAACCCTTTTCAACTCTGGTCCTTCTTATAGGACCATTAATTGTTACAGATCCGCTATTTCATCTGGGCATGCTTTAGTGAATAATTTAGCAATAGGTAGCAATTCTCTTATCAAACAAGTAATGAAAGGGGTTAGACTTAAAAGACCCCCTAATGTACGTTATGATTCATTGTGGGATGTTAGTCTAATTTTCTAAGTTTTTGTTTCTTGGCAAGATAATACATTCTTATCTCTTAAACAGATTTCATTAAAATTGGCAACTTTACTTTGCCTAGTTTCTTTCAAACGAGTTTCAGATATAAAGGTTCTTGAGTTATCTAACAGATTTTATTCTAATGAGGGCATACATTTCGACATTTGGAAGAGAACGAAGACTATGTCTGACTCTGTTTTCTATCCCTTTTTCAACAAGTGTGATCAATTGTGTGGGGTAAGATGCATCAAAGTTTATGATGACAAAATTGCACAATTTAGGGAGAATGGAGTTGATCAACTGCTTTTATCTTATGTTAAACCCCATAAACCAGTCTCTTCAGCAACTTAAGCTAGATGGATATGGACCATAATGAATGAAACTGGCATAGATCTATCAAGATTTGGGGCCCACTCATCTAGAGGGGCAATGTCTAGTAAGGTTTTCTCGTCAGATGGATCTCTTTCAGAGATTCTTAGAACAGCTGATTGGTCTAACCCAAACACCTATGCCAATTTTTACTTAAGACCAATTGAGCATGTTAGCAATGTAGCTCTCAGTAGCTTTGAACATGCATAATGGTAGCCTCCGGTCTTGTAATGAAATGTCGATTCTCCAATTATTATGCTGAGAGAATCTTGATTTCGTTAAAGACAAACAGAGGCTAACATTACCCCACCCTCCTCGCCCAAAAATATGAGGAGAGAAGGGATACTATGGTTTCTTTGAGTTTGTAAAGCTTGCTAAATGTGTAATTTTATAACATGCTTATCACGCACTGCCTTTCGTCCTCCTATATAATCTTTTGTCTTATTTCAGATAATTCCATCTAGGATTGGGATACGCTACAACATGTTTAAAAAAAAAAAAATCATGTCCTTGGCACCAGAGATGGATTCCTTTTACCCTTGTTTGTTAGCAGTTTAAAGAGGAAGGCAGACATGTGCATTGGATAGTTATACTTGTTCACGAACATTCTATATGTTTATGATGTATTAATGTTCTTTAAAGGTCTGCATGTTTGGGAAGCAAAAAAAAGTATATGCATAATGTTAGCCTCCGTTTGTCTTTAATGAAATCAAGATTCTCTCTGCATAATAATTGGAGAATCGACATTCTTGCCAAATGATTGGAGTTGTCCATCCCTAAGCTGATTCATAAATCCCAAACAAGGTTTGTCAAGGGCATGCTGGCCAGTGACAATATATGCACTTTTTGCAACATCATAGAAAAAGCCAGTTTCTCTTCAATCCCATCTGCTGCGACTGAAATTGACACCAAAAAGGTGTTCAATAAAGTCTCCTGGCCTTTTTATCCAAGCAGTCCTTGAAGCACATAATCTTTTTTTTTTGTTAACTTCTTTTTATTAGTTTCATTCATAGTTACGCATACATTAGCAATCAGTATTATCGACAATCACTTATTACATCATTACAATATCAGGGGGAAGAAAAGTCACATTTACACAATGTCTTCTTCTCGATCTCCACTTCGTCTCATTTCAAGTTCCTCCATCGGGATGATACATATATTCCCACGATATACGTTCCATTTGCTCCATTTCTTATCCCACTTCTTTGGGCACCCCCGTGGAAGCACATAATCTTGGTAATTCATTTATAAGTTTGGCCATGGCCCTTTATGCCAACCCCAAAGAGAATATTAGAATTAATGGCACCAGATCGTCCTACTTTAGCCTTCACCAAGGGACAAGGCTGCCCCCATCCCCGTTACTATTTTTACTCTCCATTGATCCCATACTTACTCTTCTAAACTCACCCCCTGACTTAAAAGGCTTTAAATTCAGCTCTAGTACTTACTAAACTGCAGCATATGCGTGTGGCATTTTGAGTTGTACTGAAGATATTGAGAAAGTGATTCCAAGCACTTCCCATAATTTTCAAGATTTTTCGAAGGTGTCTGGATACATTTTAAATAAAGATAAAACCGACGTTTTGTCGCTGAATCCATTATGCTTTTCCTCAAACCTAGGCGACTCTGGCCTTTAGTGGCAGCCCAAACACATGAAATACTTGGGAATTTGGTTTTGCTCGGACCTTGCTAAAACACGACAATATAACGAGGGGCAGACTATTTCCAAAGTTAAAGATCATCTGACATCCTGGTCTCCTAAATATATTACATGGTGGGGAAGGCTTCAAACACTCAGGTTGATGTTAACTAGTGGGGTAGGCTTCAACCACTCAAGATGATAACTCCAAGCGTATTTTTTGGGGAATGCCAAAAGAGTGAGGATCTCATATAAGTCACTTTACAAAAGCTTAGTCCTTGGGGGTTGCAATCTCCAAAACTGGAGCAGGGATGTGGAATTCCTATAGTGCGTCTCCCAGGACATATTGTTTGGGGTCAAGGGCAACAAGTTATCGTGTATTTTGTCCTTGGGACAAGTAGGCCCAGCCCTTCTGCAGCACAAACCCTTTGGCTGCCAGTTTGCAATACCAAATTATGGATCAGGGAAGGGCACTGTCTGCAGTTAACGTAATATTTTTTCCCATATGTGAATGCTGTTCAAACTTGTATTTATGGTTCATTAATTGAAAGTTTTTATTATTAGGGTGAGCGCTCTAAGTAAATGCTGTAAGCTCCGACTGCACTACTGACAGTGGTTCCAGTATAAATATGTGTACACGTTTTCACATTTTAGCAATACGAGGCTATGTATAATGCTCCCAGAATGTTCTCTGATTTGATGCAAATATTTGCAGTAGCTTGAAAGCAAAATTGATGATTCTTTGCTTTCAAAATGTTCATAAAAAAATGAACGCAGGAAAAAAAACATTTTGCTAAACTACTTTAAAATGTCAGGTACCATTTCTTTGCAGCATCATTTAGTAACGTGTTTATGCATGCTAGTATATCCCAAAAATATTCATAATGGAAAATCAGTGTAACCAATTTCAATATGATTATGGGAAACAAAAATAAACAAGCATAGGCAAAGCCAGTAGGTCTGATATTGGTGGTCAGCTTTTTAGTTTTGTTAATGTGTTACTTGTTTTGGCATGGTTTTTGTAAAACCTTACTGGTGTGTGAGCTGTGGGGCCCTCACCATTACAACAAACATTGGCAAAAGTAAAAATTGTTTTTTGGTCTCAAAAAGCACACACTACCACAGAAGTTACTGGCACTGAACAAAACGACTTAGTGTGGAGATATGCTCCTTGTGAAAGAGCAGAATGCTGTCACTCACAGTGAAGTCAGCCGATACAGAGAAAGAGACACAGAATTTTAATGAACACAAAAGGTCACAGTCAATGCCAGACCAAATTAGAGGCCCAATTATTAAAGAAAGTCGCAAAAGTGCACCCATGGTATATGTCCTTGCATTAAGTGCAGCTATATGGCTTTCGTGAATTCCCAAGAATATACAGAAGTAGGACAAGAAATAGTACTCCTAGAAAATATTTGTGAACTGCATTTTAGCATGAGCAAATATGCATGTGTAGATTTCATCATGTGAAAGTCTGAGTGTTTGTAAGTTCACCTTCCCTCTAACCACTTTTTTTTTTACCAACTCTGGAAGAAGGTTTACGTCTGTTATTGCGGGGAGCAAATTTCCAACAGTTCTCAGTATGGGACAAGATTAGAGAAGAGTTGTTGAAAACCCTTAAAACATACAAGTTAGTAGGTTTGCACAGACTCAAAAGGGCATTCTAACCCTGGAACTATTGCTTACCACTACCGTCAACCCCAGTATGTAGAGCTGAGGAAACATTGCAACATAAGGGGATTGCAAGTATTCAAACACTACTATGGTATGAGCTCTGGCATAATCAGAGAGGCTATATCAGAGCTATTATATAATGTGCTTGCTGCCATAATTTGTTGCTGCAATGCATGGCACCAAAGGGGCAAGTGAATTTTGTTACGGGGCAAGTAGATTTATAAAGCAACCTGCCCGAAGGACAAGTAGATATTTTATTAAATTCCACACCCCTGCTGGAGCCTCTATCAGTCAGCCTTATTTAATTTTTTTTACCTGTATTTTCCTTTGATATTAATGAATAATGCAGCATCAATAAGGATTCGGACACAGCACAGAGCAATTATATGAAATAGACATAGTAAAACTTCCCAAATGCATAGTGGGTATGGTAAAAGGGGAAAAAAGGGTGATTAGATAACCACACCTATGCAATAGGCAATAAGACATTGAATGTTAATAATGACCGTTAACAGTGCAATTAACATAAACAAAAATCCCAGGAATGCTCCACTGGTACCGGGAAACTGCATCAGGACATAGTACACAGGAAACATGTCCTCCCTCAATAATTTCCATAACAGCCATGATCCAGTATCAACGTGTCACGGACCGTCTCCCTGATTCACCCTCCCTTCAGGGACTACCCTCATGAGAAACAAATACGCCTGATATGGGCCTCATATATCTTTTGACGACTGCGAGATAGCATAAGTGCATGATAAGCGTCAGATTGTGTATTGCAATATGTCATATCAGTATGCCATTCCGGCACTGTTGGTAGAGGCCTCGTCATCCACCTCATTGCGATTCTACACTTTGCCAACAGAAGACTCAGGTCCACAAGCTGCCAGATAGGCTTCGACACATCACAACCATGGCCCAATAGCACCAGCAGGGGTGTACGGGCCAGTGTATCACCCGTTATTTCTCCCAGAATTAAAATAATTACTGCAAACCAAAAGTAGTGCACAGCGGAGGAACACCACGCCATTAAAGCCAGAGTCCTCCGCACAACAAAGCAGGCAACACGAATCATCTCTCTGCCCATATTTGAATAATTGAGTTGGAGTATAATATACTCGATTAAGATATTTGAAATGTACCAGTCAATGACATCCAGTCAACAAGACAGTACGGATAACCGAACAGCAGAAAGACCATTGCTTCTCAGTTAATTCTATACCTAGATCATCTTGCCATTCCCTGCAAGCCTTGAAGATGCTAGGGCACCTGTTCTCCTGTGTGAATGCATATAATATTGATACAGCCCATCAGGGAGATTGGGATTGTAATAGATAGGTGAGAGGGGCCATCTCCAGGGGGTTGGTCAACTCGCCATCCAACTAAGTACTCGAAATAAGATGTGCTTGGTAATAGAGAAATTGTGCTAGCAGGGTTGGGTTGCCTACTTGCAACCGGATCTGCTTCCAATTCCGAATCATCTGATCAGTGAGAAAATCTCTCATGCAACATATTACGAGTTCACGCAACGCTTCCATTGCCGCTCTCTCCCGCCCTAATGGAAACCAACCACACCATTCTAAGGGTAACCACAGGGAATAAAGTAAAGTTACCCGCTGTAGATCTGCCGATTTCTTCAAAAGGTACCTTGTGGCACCCACAGGGTTGAGGGCGTGAAAGCGGCACTGCGGCTTGTCAAATAGAAAATGAAGTAGATATAATTGGGCGCCCTATCACATTCTAGATATAAATGTGGTAAATCCACTGGGACGTGCAGCTCAAAATAAGCGAACATTCTGGCCTGCTCTATAATATACTTCAAAATATCAGGTGTGTTAAGGCCACCCACTGAGTAAGGAAGACTAAGTGTGGCTCACTGCACTCAAGGCTGCTTGCCGGCCCATGCCAGGCGTAACATTAAAGAGCGCAGAGACCGTAACAGCGCACCTGGCAACAATATCGGAATATTTGCAAATAGGAACAAAAAACACAGAAGCACGACCATTTTCATAATGGCTATGCAACCAATAATTGAAAGTGGGAGACACATCCAACGATCAACCACTTCAGAGAGGCGCTGTACAGCCTTTTCGTAATTTTCACGTATCACCACCTCTGGATCCATATGGATCTGAATGCCCAAGTAACGCACTAGTTCAGAAGCCCACTTAAGGGGAAACTCTACTGGGGTGGGCATTGTGGCATCGGTGAGTGGAAAAATTTGCATTTTATTCTAATTAATGTGCATTCCATGACCACCGAACTGCATCACTTCAAGTAGGATTGGAGAAAGGTTGCGTTCTGGTTCACGGACATACAGAAGCGTATCATCCACGTACACAGAGATTATTAAACTAGAATACCACTGTGGGCATGGTATTCTCACAACGAACAGGCTAAGGTCTCCTCCATCAGGGAATAGTCGAGACAAGGGGCGGCCCTGACGTTTGCCTCTAGTAATAGTGATTGGGGACGAAATCAAGCTGTTAATCCTCAAACACACTGTTGGATCCTTATATAAGCCTCGGAATAGCTTAAAAAAAATATATCTTCCACCCCCACATGTTGCAGCACAGCTAGCATAAAATCCCTTTCAACAGAATCAAATGCTTTTTCCGCTTCTAAAAAAATGGCTGTGGCCCATATGCCAAAGTCAATGCTTGTGACTGCCCCAAACAGGATAGGAAGGTTATAAATCAGAGATCAACCTGGAAAACAAACAGACTCCTCTGGACCCACGATTCTGGGAAGCAGGGGCGCTAATCTATTGGCTAAGACTTTTGCAAATAGTTTTATATCCATATTAAGGAGTGATAACAGTCGATAGGAGGAGCAGTGTTCAACTGGCTTGCCAGGTTTAAGTAAAATAATCAAGGATGCTTCACGCATATTAAGGGGCATCGTACCACCATGCACCATCTCCTCAAAGAGATTAATTAGGTGTGGAATGAGTTTGTCCTGATAGGTCTTGTAAAAGGCAATTTTTAGGCCATTGTTACCAGGCGCCTTGCCACCAGGCATATCCTCCAATGCAGCAATGATCTCAGTAGGGCAGAGGGGAGCCATAAGCATAACCATTTTATAGCAATATGGGCCAGAAAATCGGCAGAGCTCTTTTTATCATAAGTGATAGGTGAAGTAATAAGTCAGTACAGTAGTTCTGAAACTTCTCAGCAACCTGTGCGGCCCCGTGTACAGGTTCCCCGCTCATCCAGCACAAACTGCACTTCATTTTCTTCACGACTTGGTGTAGGCCAGCCATGGTGGTGCTAGGCCACTCTCCTCTGTAGCCCCTAGCAGTAGCATACCTTCCCGAGTGTGTCACCTCACTCTGAGCCAGCTTGTTATACTCATCTAGTTTAGCCCTGATATGTGCTAATAATTCCTTCTATGCCGTCTCCTCATAAACGTGTTCTCGGTCTTCTAAGTTAGTTTCCAGCCTCGATAAACCATCTTGGACAGAACAAAGTACCCCTGAATGTTTGGAGATGGTAACCCCACGAATATAAACCTTGAAGGCCTCCCAAATAGTAGCCATCTGCGCAACCGAGCCTAAGTTAATGTGGGAGTATTGGTCAATCACTTGTGCCAATTCTTAGCAGAACACTGCATCAAGTAAGCAATATTGCGGAAAGCGCCAGGAGAATGCCAGTGGACGCAAGCATTCAATGTAAAAAAACAGTTGCACTAGAGAGCGGTCTGAATATGTACGAGGTAGATGATCCCACTGGCTTATCCTGGACAACAGACTGCAGGAAATCAGACAATAGTCAATGTGCTTATGAATATCATGGACAGAGGAGTAATGAATATACTCCCCACCCTGTGGAGAACAATAACGCCACACATCCACAAGGCCACAATCTTCTGACACCAGAAATAGCACGGGCTGCCGCTGCAGGTCGACGCAGAGGGCCCCTAGAGGGGTCTATTTCAGGGGCATGTTACAGTTAAAATCACCCCCTTATCTGTGGTATATTGCCGTAAGCAGCTAACTTAGCATGTAGTGAGTAACAGAACTGCGGGTCGTCGTAATTGGGTCCAGAAATTCCCACTAACAGGACATCAAAATGCTCCTTACGACAACGCACAACTACATACCGTCCCCTGTATCCACACATATTTCCTGTAGTGCAATTCCTGAACCAAGGCGAGCCCAGATCAGGACCCCCCGTGCATGAGTAGTAAACTCTGCAGCGCGGCACGCCCCATGCATACGTCACTGAGTAAGCACCCCAGTATTGGGGGCAAGTGTGTTTCCTGCAAAATGGCCACATCAACATGGTGTTGTTGCAGATACAACACCACTTTACGGATCCTACAACTATCATTCAATCCTCTAACATTCCAAGTCAAAAAATGTATTGCACCCTATGTTTAGTTGAAATATCGGTGTTCTCCACCCTGTTAACCACCACCTAGCCAACCTGCAAACAGCCGGTAAAGCAACTCACTAAGTTTACCTGTTTCTGCTCGTGCCTGTGTAACACAAATAATGGAAAGCTGCCAATGCCATCCCCCACCCACGCCATGTCCCCCAATACCTGACACCTGACATAGCCTCTTGTGTCCCACCCTTGACCCTCCCAATTCCCCAAACAACATACCCCAAAAAGAATAGTGTGGCCACTTATTGATCAACTTTGGGCTCCAATACATCCCATCTTTCAGCTATTTTTAATATCCAAATAAGTCTAGAATTTCCAATAGTGATGTTAGGTCCCTGGGCCTTGAAGACTAACTTGAATCTCAAAGCTATTGACATGGCTCTACTTGACCTCCTCCTAACAATCGCGGTGAAACTAATCCTGTATGACTGGAAATCATTCAATCATCTTTCCTTCCACACATGGTGGGGCTACTTTATTGAGAAGAGCCCATAACTCTCATTCCACATTCCAGGCCTCCCTCAAATAGCCAGCGAGGTTTGGAGCTCTCTTGACCAGTTTGTGGAGCCTGGAAAGACTTTATTCATTCCCCTTTCAACAACAATCTGATGAACCTAGATATGCTTGCACTGTGCTTCATGCATAGTACCCTGAGTCCCCGCTACTCTTTCCTGGGTCTCTCTGCTCCTACTTCTTCTCTCTCTTCTTATAATCCATTTTGTATTGGGATACCTGCCCACTTTTGTGTTCTAAGATACCCAGTGATTTTAATATACAGTTTTCACGATAACCTAGCTCTTCCAAGCTCATTGAGCCCTGTACTACTATCTTTCCAGTGATTTCATACACATCATATACCATAATTTCCATTTTTGTATTGCTGTATCTAATTTGAAAGATGGTTATTTTGGTCTATTTTTATGTGCTTTCTTAATACATATCAATAACAACTTTATAGAACTAAAAAAACATGTTTTTTTGTATAACAAATCTGTGATCTCATACACAATTCTAAAAGTAGCCTACATGGAGACATAAGTGAAAAGTGCTTAATTAGCAGAAATGGCAGGGTGGCACTTTCCAGACATTGCGATGAAAAACCTCTGCATTTGGTGCCAAGATCTTAGAAAGGTTTTGAATACTGAAAAGTTCCCAAAAATAATCAGAAAGTTCGAAGACTCCAGAAATTGCCATAACATTACTGGTAGAAGGTTACCTACTGTTTAAAATAAAACTACTTTAAATTAGGTGCAGGTTTTTAATTTCAAAACTTCAAAAATGACTGGGGAAATGGTCACAGCACTGTTGTAAACTTTAGGAAACAAAAATCTTTGGAACTGTCCAGTGTATGTCATGATCACCAGCATAACCTACGGTTCAATTACAATGTAAAGCTGCCTACAAATTGGGCTTGTTAGGTGGAAGTGGTAACCATAAACATTTTAAATTCTTAGATCCATCCATGACACTCTTTACAGTATACATAACAAAATTCACTACCTGCACTGTTATGCCCATCACTAGGGGGCATGTCTGGGGGACTTTCCAACAATTGGATTTGTGGCAGGCTTTGTGACTGCCAGAAAGCTTTTCCTCACAATGAATATGTATCTGAGGGGAGGAGCCTAGCGCTTGACCAAGATGGCCGCGTGAGCCTTGAGCTCCCGCTACTCTCGCGCCCTCCGGCAATCATCCTGTCCTAAATCCTGGTTTTCATGCACGGAATCCTGCAGATGAGACACAGCTGTGGCGATTGACGTTGTCCGGGCCGAGATCGCCCACCGGGGACCGAAGTTGTGCAGGGCGGAAGATTGCGGCCTACCTCCGAAGGATGCCAGGGGCTTGCGTTGGCAGGATGCCCGGCCACTAATTGAACAACAGCGGCCTCGGGAGGTGTGAACTGACGGACTGATGCCGCTGCACTTTCACTTTCGCTTTCTCGCCTCTTTGTTTGCGCTGGGTTGGGAGCGCTCCATGCGGATCCGCTGTTGTCTGGAAGACCTCCACTCGATCCTGACTGGCTGCTAAAGTCCGAAGTTTACCCTGCTTCCTCTAGCTGAGTGAGGGACATCTATTTGCGACTGCCCGTCCTGCGGCTCGGGATGTCGACCAAATCGGAGGCAGACAGGTCGAAGTCCAAGACTACCAGGCGGGGAGGCTATATCCAATCCAATAATATGGATCGTTATGCCCAGCAGAAAGGGTCACCTGGTGGATCGGGACAGTCGCTGGAGGCACAGAAGGCCGATTCGCCCCCAGCCTCGGAGTTATCATTGCAGGATATCAAGGGGGCGATAGATGGGATGCAAACATCGATCGGGCGACAGTTTGAGGCCCTGGCGCACAAGGTGGACACAATCTTGGTGGATGTCAACTTGATTCGCGCGGACCTGGGCAAAACCAATGAGAGGGTCAAGTCCCTGGACCTCAAGACTACTGGCCTTGCGGACGATGTCTCGGAACTCCAGGCTGAGGTTCGTAAGTTACGAACCGCGAATGACCTCTCCGCCCGCCGGCTTGAAGACTTTGAAGGTCGGGCCCGGCGCAACAATGTGCGCCTTATTGGTGAATCTACTCGTTGTTCATTAGAGGTAGGGTGTAGCGAAGCAAGGCGCATGTTGGGGGGGAGTGATAGGCGTCTCTCTGTACTCTCTATGGCAGTTACAGCAACACCTATAGTTTTCTGCAACATCCTATCAATCGCAGTCAAACTCGGCAAGGGGACCATGGTATGTTTGTTCTGCGGATCCATAGATCGTTTCTTCGTAGTAATTTTTTTCCCCATAATTCAATTGCCGGGTCGGCCTCCTAGACAGTACAACAGAAATACCTTGTCAGCAGAATGCGGGATCATCAGGGAGGCGCCTCAATAGACCTCAGGGAGTGGGCCCCAGCCCAGCCTCCTCCGGCCACAGACGGTCCCGCCCTTGTCCCGGGCTTCTCCCGGCGCTACCCGCGCGCGATCCCGCGACGCGGGAGCGGCGTCGTGAATTTATGCGCCTCCTGGCGCGCAACTCTAGGTCACGTGGTTCGTGACCGCTAGAGCTCCTGGGTCTTGTGGTCCGGTCTCCCCACTGCGGCCGCGCAAGATGGTGATGCGGCGGCGGGAGACCGGAGCGGCTTCAGGCAACAAGGGAGCAGGGGCAGGCAGCAGGATCCACGGGTCGTCAGGGCCAAAGATTTCAACTTGCCAGGTAGGTTTTTGCGGAGCAAAGACACATGGCAAGTCAGGGTATTTGAGGCACATCTATGGCTCTCTAAGATGTCCATTCCTACTGCCCAGGTACAACCTATGAGTATGTTCCTTGCACCGATTAAAGTAGAGGTTGATGAAATTAATTTTTGTGTATTGTATGAATTTAAAGGTGGTCTGTAAATTGTATATTTAAGGTATAAATATAACTGAAGAATTTCTAATATTTGTGTATTTTTTGTTTGGTTTGTATAGAAAGAAAAAATAAAGTTTTCCTAAAATATAACAACGGTTTAACAATTGATTTTTCATTGAATATATTTATGTAAATATATTTATTCTCTGGAAAAAACAAAGGTTAAAGTGATGATATAGTTAGGTATGGTAATAATATCCTAATTTCGCAAAAAAAAAACCTTAGACACTGTGTTACTTGACCCAAGCTATACCTGGCTGATGAACCCTAACTAGGGCGAAACCGGTCCTGGGTTGCTTGTGTTCCCTTTCAGAGAGTACCTGGCCTGGCAGTTCAGGCTGGACTGTTCCAATTGGAGCAGCGTCAAGATTGATTTGCCTCTGGCTGGGTCCAAACTGAGGTGACAGGGTGGGCTAAAGAACAATGGGTTGGAATTCTACCCCAAGCGACTGCCAGTGGTTAGACTAATTGCACGCATTCCACCCATTACTTTTTGTGTGTTTGATGTGCCACCCTAAGTGGCAAAGTTATGCTGAGACACAGATTTCGTGCTCACTCTGCCACTGGAATAAGCTACACCTGGTTAAACAGCCCCATTCAGGGCGAAATTGGCCTTAGGTTGATTGTGCTCCATTTTAACCCCTTCGCCGCGCTGAGCTCGTCACGACTCCGCCCACTAATTGATTCTCCCGCACAGGCGGGGAATCAATCACGCGTGGGCGGAGAACGACCGTTATGACGAGCCCAGCTCGTCATGAGCACAGCTCCACTGTGCCTCATGACGAGCTGGGCTCGTCATAAGCACACAACGGGTTAACGGATGACCTGTCTTGGAAGTTCGAGCTGTACTGTTCCCATTGGAGCAGAGCGAAGACTGATTAACATATGGCTAGGTCCAAACTTAGGTGTCATGGTATGCAAAAGAATGATGGGTTAGAAAGCCACCCCATGCGATTGCCAGCGGTAAGACCTATTGCAAGCATTTCTCCCATCACCTTTTGTTTGATCTGTTTGTATACATAACTAAGGAATTTGCTACAATGATGGTCAATATAAACCCTCTCGGACATCTATTACAGTCGGACGGCTGCAGTACCACAAAGAAACACAGCTGCATATTTTGGGATTTGTTATTTCTATAATTTAACAAGTATGACTGTTAACAATTTAACAAGAACTTAGAATTTGCCTACACCTTTTCCCCAGAGCACTTCCTTGGACCATACCCACCCTGCAACGGGGTTAGTCAAACCTGCATCCTGTGCAGTCCTACTACCCCAAGAGATCACCATGCCCAGCAAGCTCTAAGCTCAGTAATTGTCAGTATTGCACCTACACCCAAACCCATGTCCACAGAGCCAACTAGACATGACCTTTGGACACGCGCTTTGGCATGCCCAGTGAGATATGGGCAAGATCTTTTGCCAAGCACTTCGCCCAGGCTCTCTGATCCATTTTTTTTTCTTACATTTACAACAAGCACTAAAAATGTCTGTGTCAATATATGTAATAGGATTTGTTTTCTGACTTAAGTAGTGGTTTATGATCAGGCCGCCTGATTTACAAAGTGGCAGGAGTGTTATGAATCAGTTCTCAAACGTCTCGTCATATTTGAGGATCTTTTCACAGAACCAAGTTAGTGAACAAATGGAGGGTGGATATCAGTGGATGGAGTCTGCCTAGTATGTATATAAATGTTTGTGATCCCCTTCAGCCAAAGACGACAGTGCCCCATTTATTGTGAGTCGATTGGTAGTGTCACATCAATTTATAATCTTTGATATCACATCTCATGGTATTTTTTTAAGCATTTGCATCATTCATTTAATCTATGAGAAAGACCAAGTAGCTCTTAAGTGTCAGCCGAAGAATCCTCCCACCATCTACTTTTAATCACTGTTGGGCCTCTAAGAGGTGAGAATATTGCAAACGGATTGAGAGATATACGTTTTGCAAATTAGTGCTTATTTCATTGATCACTGCAGAATAAAAGGTTGAGATAACCATGGCAGAATCTCAACCCACGATCTGCAGGTTATATTCAGATCTTAGCAATGAATGCTTATGCCCACTGAGCTTTACTAAAACAAATATGCATGATTCAAATGCTAAGAACTAACAAATAAGAGACATGGGGCCATATGTATTAAGCCTTTTTCCCATTTGCAAACGGGTAGATTCTCAGAATCTGCCCGTTTGCGAATGGGAAAAAGCCTTTTGGGATGTATCATCCCAAAAGGCCATGGCAAAATAGAGAATCGCAAAATTTGTGATTCTCTATTTGGCAAATGCAATTAAGGAATTGCAAATTGCAATTCCTTAAATGCAATTCTGGAAGCACCAAAAATTTGCCATTTGGCCTTAAGGAAATGCAAATTACCACCAACTTCGAGTTGGTGGTAATTTGCGATTTTCTTTTTAAAAAAGCACTTTTTTGATTCTTAACAGTGCCATATGTCGCACATACATGCCCTTAAGGCATGTATGTGCGCAAAATGTGCCCTTTTGGCACCCTTGAAATTGCATTCTCAAGTTGAGATTCTCGAATTGGTAATCGCAAATTGAGAATGTCTTCCATTCATTTCTATGGGCCTCCTAGCCCATAGGAATGAATGGGAAGGTATTCCTTATTTGCGAATCTCAATTTGCCATTCGCAAAAAAGGAATATGTAGGATTCACAAAATGTTTAGCAAATCCTACAGACACTGCATTTTGCGATTCTCTTATTGCGATTCTCTAAAAATCGCAAAACTCTTTTTTGATACATATGGCCCATAAAGTAACATCATACACAAGCTATATAAATACATTGATTAAGTGACTATATAGAATGCTCCCTATCTAAATACATACAATATTACACTGCAAAATAGATCAATTCCCTTTAACGTAAGGGGCATTGGAGCAATGCCATTTCCTACAATATCAGTTGACAGCACCACTGCACATTGTGTATGCACACTAGAAACTCACGTACATTTTTACGACTTGTGTTCCACTTTTAGAACTCCCCAGCAGTACACTTCTAGTTTTCACTAGTCCCCACAAATATACCCAGTATTGCGTGACGCCTTCAGTTCAGATGTTTACACCTATGTACTGAAGTAAATAGTCTATACTACAATCTGGTAGGAATGCCAATATGAATAAAAGCAATGCAATACTTTTTTTTTTAAAACTAGAGAAAAAAAACAAGAAATTGCATCAAATCTAAAATATTGCTTGTAATCTAAAATTTTAAAGTTAGTCAACCAAATCTTTTTACAACAGTTGGCAGGACCCCAATATAGAATCTCAAACTCAGTTTAATCACAGCCACAGTAACTTTGCTGAATTTTCCAACTTACTGGCTCCACAAACTGAAAAATCGTAGCACAATTAAAGGATAGGCCGACTCTAGGAGTAGCTGACACGCTTTACATAACCATTTCATTAATTATTTCCTTGTAAAACCACGAAAAATAGAGAATTTGAGTGTGTAAAAGTAGATTGTTTTGTACACCGTTTTCAAATAAGTTTACCTCAAGTCATTTAAACCAGCACAAGTACATAAGAAGCCCTGACAAAGTAAACAGGTCTGGCTGTGTCGGGATAGGGATTTTTTTAATGTACTTATTTTGCAAATATATGCAACAGACATTAAAACATTTAAAGTAATGAAAAGGAAAAATTTAACCGTGAAAAGGTGACATGCATATGTATGGAAAAAAGCAAGTAAAACATTATGCATTAAAAAAATAAACAATAAAATGAAAACAAAGAATGGCCTATCACCCTGGCACTGAAGTGGACTCTTATCTAGTGGAAGTGCACCTGTACAAAAGCAAAATGCCATCACTCACCGTGAAACAAGCCAATGGCTGAAAAGAGCCAACCCACTGCCCTTGCTAAAAACGTCGGTGGGTAGAAGCAAAATGTGAATGTCATTTAAAAATACCAATGGATGGAAGCCCCCTACTTAAATGTATACATTTATTGTGATCGTACTGGAAAACATGAGGGTGGTGAAACAATTAAAGCTGCCTCTTGGTCAGACGTAAAAAATGAGAACTAGATTATTTTCTGGCTTGTTATAGGCGACACACTGTCAGTGTCCAAAAAACTTCTTGTTGACCTACCATTACATTCTTTGATGTGGCCCAGTGTTCATAGTCTCTACTCAGCAGCATATTTGTGGATCGGGAGACATATTTCTGGGTACAAGAGCTTTTCTTGCATAGCTCAAAGAACCACACAGCTCAGTAGGCTCTAGAGTCCACCCTTGAAGCTACCAGTGTTTTCTGGGATGTTGTGGGTCATGTTTGCAAGAAACTAATATACTTTTTGATTACCACTTCCTATGACGTATGGATTAACACTACAGTGATCACCTTCTTCAAAGTCATTAAGGACACTGTTTCCAGTCTCCTGTCCTGGACCTTTCTGTGACAGCATACTGCATTCTGTCTTGCTTTGCTTCCACTTAATTATTTAGACTAAAAACGTCTGAAATCAAAGATTTATAGGTGAAAGTTCTGGCCTGGAGACTTTCATGACCTAGGTGACATTTAGCTATGGAATCTTAGAGACGTAAGTCAATATCCTGAGCCCCCATTCTTAGTTCTCAGATCTCTTGCTGTCTCAGTCACAGAAGCACCAGCGCATCAGCACCTACCTGGCTCATTGTGGGTATGTGGTCTGCTCCAAAGTTGCTTGGGAGCTTGCAGGCAGGACAGCCAGTGCTTTGAATGCTAGAGAGAAGTGTCTGGTGGAAGGGGACTGGAGGTGAAACCAGCAGCCTGTGCCTGGCGGCCACCAGGGGAATGTCATGCTGCGGGGGAGGGGGGAGTGACTAGAGGGGGAGCTAAGACGGTCACCTCTAGGACATGCTCAAGCTCCTTGGGCCCTGTACCAGGCTCTCTCCCACTCCAAATATTGGCAGGCGCGCGATCTAAGCATGGCACAGGTGAAATGAGATAAGGAGTGAGATAGAAAGTCAAGGAGAAAGAGAGGGGAAACTAACCTGTCTGACCTTCAACAACACACAAGCAGTATGTGGAGCGGCACATCTGCAGTATGTTTCTGAACTAAAGCAGAGAGCATAACCCTACATTCCCACGTCTGTCCTATAGCTGAGGAGTCTCGCGCCTGTGAATAGCACCATTTCTATTTGACAAATCTGCATTGCCTCCCCCTTACCCAAAAGAAATGTGTCAACGGTGTAACCCTTTCCAAATTCACCGTGGTGTCCCTCCATCGTAAAAAGCAAGTTTTCGATATCAAATGCACCTTCAAACAATACAAGCTAGCACTGGTTATTATGGGTCAAATGTTGGTTGGTGTGTAGTTAAGAACTCTTAATAAGGGGAAGGTGGAGCAGCAGAGTGACTCGACTCTGCTGGCTGAAAAGTGCATCGGTCTGTAGAACCGGTTTATACCGCACAAGCGTTCTTCACGTTTTCACGACGGCGTGCCACCGCTATTTTCAAGCTAAGGTTTTCATAAACATTGGTATTAGGATTTTAAATTCAACATTGGAGCGAGGATGTAGCCTTAGGAGCGGGAGGGCGGGCAACCTCGAAGCTGGGCAACCGGGTTTCATTCTCGCCAATGACGCTCAACATCCTGTGATTCTGGGCAAATCACTTAATCTCCCCGTGCCTAACAAACAAAAATGAATGTGTCCATCTGTAACGAAACTGGTGCTAATGTAAAGCGCTCTGATACCCGATGTCTCGGGTCTAGGTCGCGCTATATAAAACTCTAAAAAAAAGACATTAAAAAAAAATCCTATCCATGGATGCAAAAGAAAGTGTTTTGAGCTTTCTCTGTTGTGTCTGTGTCTTGTTTTGGCTGCTGCGTGTGGTTCTGAAGCCACGTTTTGCCACTGAAAGTAGAGACGTTTTAAGGCATAGGCAAAGTGAGTGGGCTGTGGCCCGGGGCCCCAGCCTTTCCAGGATGCCCCTGATAGCCTGTCTGCCCCCCGTGTCTGCAAAGAAACCTGCGCTGCTGACCTTGAGTGATTCTTAAAGGAATATTGGTTTAATACCTTATTATTTTCATTTATATTGTAGTAAGGGTGATGTGTGTATGTGTTCATTACAACATTTTTGAAAAGAAATAGGGTGGCTATATTTTTGACAGCCATGCAACAGGTTTTGTTTAGATTGAAACAGTACCTCACTTATGAGAAATGGAAGGGGTCACACAGATTCATTTCCAGAACCTTCGTAAGCTGCTGCTGCATCACAGTATTGAAAACACACTGCACTAGACTGACATCTGGGGCACCTACTCTGAATGTTCGATGTAAAAGCTGCTAGAACTTGCAGTTACCTGTAATTCGTGGCATATATTTGCATGTTTATATTGTGCATATATTACATCTCACCTACTTTATGTTTCAGCACATTTTAACATTAATAACGCAGGCATATGGTTTCCACCGTCCCAAGAGCTGCCAAAACAAGAGCCATATTTGAGAGCAACTTTCTCTACAAGGTCCCACGCTATAATAACATATTCCTACAAGAAAAGACAAAGACATGTCGTCCTGTGCTGGGCCCACATTCCACTTTCAAGCGCAGTGTGCAGCTGTTCTGCTTGATTTTCTGAAAGTGTCACTTTTGAGAGGGAGCTTGATTGGTGCCTGTCAATGCGCGGAAGTGCGTGTGAGCGTGAGTGCGCGCGCGCGTTTGTGTGTATGTAAGGCTGCCCGGGGTGGGGGTTGCGCAGCGGCCCGCCCCCTTGAGGGCGGCCGCCTTAGTGCCACAGGAAGGCACAGGGGTGGGAGGTCGTGTCCCTGGGCTTGACCTAGGGAGACCCCAGTCAGGTAGCTGCTTCCGGCGGGGAGGAGCCAAGGGGGGGGTACATATTCGGTCCCCGCCCCCTCCTCGCCCTCTTGTCCGCTCGTTTGCCTTGGCTGCTGGTTCCGCGTCGGTCGTGTTCTCTTGGAGAGATAGAGTCACACTTCGATCGATCGCTCGCCTGGTACGATCGTCTGCGGCCCAGAACGTCCGCTTGTCGCGGTGAGTCTGCTTGAGGTGGGCGATATAAAAAATGTGTACGTTGAAAGCCGGCAGTTAGACGTGTCCCGGTCGGCGGCTTCCCTCAGCCTTGGTTATTTGCCCTGGAAGGGGCTCTCATTGGGCCTGAAGGCCCTGGGGACGGGATGTGGTCCGGCGGCAAGACTGCAGACCTTGGGTTCGAGCCTTGTGGTCGCGTCCACAGCCTGTGATCTGGGCAAATCACTTAATCACCTAATGGCCGAGTTCGCGCTATATAATTATGCAACACCGGGGTTGTAGCGTTACTGGGTTAGCCCGGATCAGGTCTCAGTTATCCCGGTAAGTGTTGGTGATTGATTGGAAGCGAGAGTCTGTGGAGCGGCGGGTGATCTTGGTGCCATAGCGTGGCCGGGAGGGCCCGGATCGGTGCTTTTATTAAGGCATTCGTGGCTGCGGGGCTGTAGCTCAAGGTTAGAGCGCATGCGGTGCATGCCTGTGGCCCCAGGTTCGCTTCTCCGGTATCTCCGCTTCTGTCACAGTGCTGCCGACCTCGGAGCAGGGGACCAGGGTGCGAGAGTCGGAATTGTCCTTTTGAGAGCACGGGTGTCATTATGCCAGGGGGTGTAGCCCAGTGGTAGAGCGCAGGGATTGCGTGGAGGAGGCCCCGGAAGGGCTGGATTTAGGACGGTGCGACCGTGGTGCTATCTTCTTGTGGGCGCCGGGTTTGGGTGTTTATTAGGCTTTTGAAGCACCGGATGCTGCGTTTCTTTCAGATCTCACATGTGGGTCAAGTTACTCGTGTGATTAATTTCCTCCTGGAGAGATCAGCATTTTGTAGAGTTGAGGCTTAGACTAACGGGAAGTTAGTGCAGAGTGTAGGTGTTCCTGCTGCTAAGAACGTGTGCCAAGTAGATTACAGAGTGCGTTTGATGTAAATAGGTCAGCAGGTTACTGTTTTCAAAGGAGGCACACCTTTTTACTCACAAGTTACAACTTAAAGTACGTTATTCAATAACTGCATGCACACCGCCATTAAGCATACATTACGAGAACATTGTTTACTTTGCAAAAAGGGCTAATTTTGGGAGGCGGGAGCTTGCATAGCGCGCGTTTGACCCGAATCGGGCAGCATAGCGCTTTCTTGCACCAGTTGCCTCACATCCTGGCATGTACGGATAGTGTTGGATGAAAGGAGAGAAGGTTAGCACTTCCCTTGACAAGGATGGAAGGGGTGTCCTAGTGGCCTTTACAACACATGCACGGTTAAGGCACCGTTACTTACTTACTGGCGTCTAAACCATGTCAGGCATGATGCGCGTTTTAGTAATACAGTGCAGCACCGCATGATTAAGAAGGGAAGTTAGCGCAATTGGTTTGTCGAGGAGAGGATGTGGACCGTCGGCTACGCTGCGGCGAGGTCGCGTACACGTGAGAAGTCCCTGGGTGTGGAATGCGGGTGGCTTTGATCTGGGGAGTCCAGGTTCGGGCCTCAGCGTGGGCATTGTAGGGAGAGGCGGTGTGGCCTCAGGCACGCGCGCGCTGTCGCAGGCGGGTCTTTGTTTTCCCCGCGCGTGAATGTGGATGTAAGGCGGTGCCATGTGGGGCCCCCCCCCTTTACCGTGGGGCCAAGTTCTCGCTATATATATATATAATGTGCACACCGGAGCAGAGTATCAGCCATGGGAGGTGAGGGGCATTTATCTGATAGTGCTATGTGGGCACGGTGTCATGTATGGCAGAGTATGCACTATGTAGGCTTGCGTCATTTTGGTGTGTCCCCTTGCGGCGGAGCGGGTGCTATGTGTAGCGCGCGGATGCCGATTGGACTTGGGCGGGCTAGCGCGATGTCATAATAACCTCAAGGGAAGAAGGCCAAGAGTGTGGGTGCTCTTTGCCTGGTTAGTTCTAGCTCAAGTTCGTGCTGTATAGGCCCCGGATTGGGATATTGCAGTTTTGGGTGTTTCTGGGATCGCTTGATTGGACCCCGGCAGAGCCTCCTTGTTGGGTTTTAGTATGTAGTTACGGGCCCGTGTTCGGCGCTCCAGTGCCTTCGGGTCGAGCCTCGCTTTTGTCTGTATCTCCCGTGCCTGAATGTGCAATGGAAACACGGTGCTCGTGTAAGCGCTCCTTTTCCGGCAGGTAGAGTCGCACTATAATTTTTATCTCCTCAGTAGTGGCGACACGGAGAGGTATGCATGCGCACGGGGGGCACGTGGGCTATGCTGTGGCATCTGCAGGTTACGGGCTTTAATCCATTGTGCGGCCCCCAGCTTTCCATCCGGCAGCCGTGGCTAAAAAGAACAGTACTGCTCAGTGGGCGCATGTTTCGCATGTATGAGGCCCCAGGCTGGCAATGGCACCATGTTTTTGAGCCTCGGGGTCGCTTACGCACAATTGGATTGCGTGCATGTCGCTTACACTCCCGTCCCTGAAGGTGGAGACGCGCTATATTGTGTTTAAGTAGTTTTACACAATGAGAGGTGGTGATTGCTCGGAGATATGCTTTGGTGACATATCACATTCCTTGGGTGACATATATGATTGTGGGAGTTGCAGGCTGGGCCTGGCCTGACTACGTGTTGGTGTTTTTCTGCTGCATTACATCCTGTGGAGAAGTCAATCCCGGTAGGCATGCATCCTCACTCCCTAGTCATTGCCTCAGCTAGTTAGGGAGCCCTGCAGACCAGTTGTTTTTACTTTTATTCCATACTTGAAGCTGGCGCAGGGCGCACCTGGCTCTGTTGGTGTCTTTCATGGAGAATTGGCGTTTTACTGGTGTGGAGGGACAGCCCAGCTGTCGTATTCGCAGGCAGGCTGACATGAGGGTAGAATAGCTCTCGGTGGGCCTTGCAATTGAGCTAGGAGGGGTACTTATTTCACTATATGCAATCATAAGCACTGAGCAGCCAATAGATGGGCTTGGTGTAAGTAGTGCTCCTCGCTTTGTATATATAGAGATGCGAGGATATGTGCGCAGTATGTCAGGTTCCGGGAAATCAGGTTTATCGTGTCATCGCCTTTGCTCGTGTCCCTGGGCTTGACCTAGGGAGACCCCAGTCAGGTAGCTGCTTCCGGCGGGGAGGAGCCAAGGGGGGGGTACATATTCGGTCCCCGCCCCCTCCTCGCCCTCTTGTCCGCTCGTTTGCCTTGCCCGCCCATCCGCTTACCCGGCATCAGGAGGGACAAGAAGGGGGGGGAAGGTTTTTCTAACAACTTTCACTTTTGTGTTGCAGGAGGAGTTACAGGGCGATCCAGGGTCTGCACATACCAAGGGGTATAGCATGCAGCAGCACCGTGTGGTGCTAAGCCAGGATACCCAGGGATCTTTTAGCGTGTCCACTGGAAGACCTACGGCGCCCCGCTAACCGACAGGCGGTTGTGGGTCTGAGCAACCGGGGGCTGCCATGTATGCTCCGCCCACCCATCACGGGGGGGCGTGGGGAAGCATGTGGACTGGAGGTCCACGGATGGGAGGGGTGGACCCTCCCAACATTTGGTGGTCACCAATTGGCGTTGCCATGGTGACTCTAGGCTTATCAGACGGGCAGGCGGCATGGGGCTGGCCTGCCCTGGGATCGCCCGTAAGATAACCCACCGTGTTTGCATATTTATTATGCTAATAAACCTGCAGCAATATTTCTCCACTTACATTCAGTGTCATGTGTTTTATTATGATTATGTACTGATGTATGCTATGATAACGGTTGCCGATATTGGCACTATGCAGTTTGCAGTGCCGCTGCCCATACGGTACCCGAGAGGGACAAGTGCAGCTCCTTGTGCCTGTTATGTGTGTGGGACGCTGCAACTCTTGGTGCATCTTCCTTGTTTCAGACACATGTGCACATGCTGGAGCCCACACTGTTCTGTTGTGCCTGTGGAGAGGCCTCGCAAATGGAATCCTTCATTTGCTTGGTCAGGTTTGTCTCGTAGCTTTGCTTTCAATGGCGATGCCCGTTTGAAGCCTGAAGGAAGCTCACAATTTTGCTGCCTGTTCTTTTTGGGAGTGTCTTTTGCAGTACTGCTAGCTACGATGTCCAAAGGATGTTATCTCTTCTGTTGTCTCTACTGTGACTATTTTGTTTCGCAGGCAGGTTTGCACTGCTGCTGTGTTAGTGTGTCCCTTTCGTAAAGGTTTAGTGTTCAGCATTCCTCTAGTGCTTAAACGTGCCAGATGTGTAAACCCTTTAACGCTATTTGAAACACATTAGCCATTTTTTGTGTGTGCCTTCACTTTTTTGGTTATTGAAACGTAGCAGTTGTAGAGTGAACATTTGTAGTTTGCTTTCAAGTTTGACATCCATAATAGTTTGCTATAACACAGTCTTAAGAGTGCTGCATATAAATGCGAACATAGGCCTGTCCGCCTCGTGTATGACGGCCCTCGACCCCTCTGGAACCCTGGGAAGGTGCGGTTTGATCGGCTGCCTGCTCGTGCTGTCCTTCCTTCATGCTAGACATTCCCACCCATGAGCAAGCCGGTCAGGCAGTGAAGCTCTTGAGGTCACTCTGATGTCCTGCCCAGACAACGGTCTGGAGCCCGTTGACGGACCTACAGGCCTGAGATCCTCCCAGACTGCTTGAAGTGTTTAAGGGAGGAGAAAGAGCATACTCCCAATATCAGCAACACTCCCCATCCCACATACAGCAATATTATTTGGAAATAAACCACACAACACCTTGCCTGTGGAGAAAATTGCTGCAAGTTTATTTGCATAAAAAATATGCCAACATGGTGGGTTATCTTACGGGCGATCCAAGGGCAGGCAACCCCTCCGCCGCCTGCCCGCCTGATGAGCCAAATTACACCGTGGCCGTCGCCAATCGGTGCTTTCCAATTTTGGGGGAGGGGCTAACCCCTCCGACCGGTAGACCGCCAGTCCACCCCCTTACTCAGGCCCCTGAAGGGGCAGAGCGATCCAGGCAACCGATGGTTGTTCAGGTCCACAACTGCCCATAGGACTAACGGGGCGCCGTCGCTCCTCCAGGGTACAACGCAAGGACGTCCCTGGGGATATTTGGCCTTTGTACCTTGTTGTGCTCCTACAGAAGGTACCCCTCTGTACCTACCAGCTTCTGGATGACCCTGTAACTCCGCCACAGCTTTGGGTATGGCCACCTTCACAACCAGGGCCCCCCACCAAGGTAGGCCTTTTTACCTCCATCCAGCTGATTCCAGGGCCTCTTCCCAGTCCAGCAAAAACAAGTCCATGCCCACTCTAGACAGGTGAAACCCCATCTTCTTCAAAACACCCTGTGGACTTGGCAAGCAAACCATGCCTGATAAAGTCAAACCCACACTGTTAGTGAATGTACGCCTGGCACTGTCAACTCTCCTGCGCGAGGTTTCCCCGGCCTCCCCTGACCGGGCTTCTCGCCACACTAAACAAGGGGTTATCTCTGACCACCATAACTCACATGCCCCCAATGGTCGCATAACTTACACATGGAGGACTTAATTTCTTGCAACAGATCTCTCTTTCCTAAGAGAGTCTGATCATTGCCTCGCCCAGGCCCCACACAACAAGTCCATGCCCACTCTAGACAGGTCGACTAGTCCTTGCGCACCCAACCAGGTGGTCCCTAACCTCTACCAAACACCCTGTGGACGTGGAGGCAACCCCCCTGGTCTGTGCCGCAGCTTCTACAGCAAGCTCTCCCATCGCATGCCTGGGACCCCCAACCAAGTTAACTTAGTGGAGGAAAACCCATGCCTCCATTTCCTGAATTCTGCCCCTCGTGCCACTCTCAAGACGCACGGAAGGCCATTCACCCAGACCCTTGATCCTGGCGAAATAACGAAATGCCAGGTTGCTAGCACCCTTAATGAGCGCTGCACACCATCCTATACAACTACTCAAGTTTGCACCTAATTTACCTGAGAACACTGCACCCAACTTCCCATTCATAGCCTCCCTGGTGTATGACCAGAAAGTTGGGAGGGGAGACACCCCCCTTAGTCTGTGCCGCAGCTTCTTAGCAAGCTGTTCCAGTGCATGCCTAGGAACCCCAACCAAATTATCTCAGTCTCGGGAAACCCATGCCTCCATGTTCTGCTTTCCGCCCATCCTGCCACTCTCAGAACGTATGAATGGCCAATCACCCATACCTTTGACCTTGCCCCTTGCCAGACCTATTCTGGTGGGTACTAGGTTGTAAACCAGAGGATGGAAAAGCTACAGGGATGGAGAAAACGATAAGTGCAGATCACCTGCCCTTTCTAGACGTGTTGGGATGCCGGGTGTCCCATAAAATGAAAAGAAACAAATGGGGAGTGGAGAGGTACTGCACGAGCAGTAGAGGTGGATACACCCTCCCAAAGTCAAGTTAGTAAACATAGGGATCCACCCTCAGATATATATCTACGCCAAATCCTCCCAGATTAAGTATGCATTCCTACAGTGGTGGAAAGTGCACACAGGTTGTTTAAATACCCCTCACACACCAAAAGGGCCCTTGGTGTCATGTTTCATCATAGGGGTCTTCCCGCCCCTCTACGGGACGGGCGCGTGCTACGACCTACGTCTACGTGGGAGCACTGTTGTTGTGAGACAACTATGTGTTGTGTAGGAGTGTGAGTGGAAGGGTCAGGAGTGAATAGGAAAGTGAATTAAAACATACCTGGCTCATTGGTCAAAAAACTTTAATATACCTTAGAGCTGGTATTATTAAAAAGTGGGGAAGGAGGTGTATGTGCCTCAAGGAGCTGTGCCTCCTATGTCTGCCGACATGTTTCGAAGCCCCCTCTTAAGCTTCTTCTTCAGGACCATAAGGATCCCTTCCTATACTCACAATTATTATTATGGTGCGCAATCTATTAATCCTAATGGTGATATATGTCAAGTGTAAAGAGTGTAGTGCAAGTGAATTCACTGCACTAAGTCATAAAGCCTCGATAGGTCATTGTAGTCGTTAACCTGCAAAGAAAGAATGGCGTACTTTACAAGCCATATACCTCGTCCACTGTGAGCAATGGTGACCTGCAAAAAATGTGTGACATTAGACTCTTTAACATTAGTTTTAGTGAAAAAATGGTGGTGGTGTGTCCTGGTGTTATAATAAAAAAGGACAATAACAGAGACAAACACACACAGAACATAAAGCACACACTGTATACCAAAGGACTAAATCTAATCAGCCCATTAAAGAATACAAAATAACAGCCATATTGTTGAGCTGTAGAGATGATAAGGCAAAGGAAACAACCTACTTGACAGTTGTAGGGATAATGCCTTGAATGGGTGGGAGGGGTGCCTGTATAAGTAATCTAGGAGAAAAAATAAGTATTTCACAAAAAAGGGGGATGTCGAGTGGTTCTAGGCGACATCATCGTAGTTCTGAAGTTCATCCCGGCTATGCCGTACTTACTGCTCCAGGGACACTGCCCGGCCTCGTGTGGCCTCCCCGTTGCTCCACTGGATAGCTTAACCATGTCAAAAGGGGCTTTCAATAGGGCAGCTAATTGAGGTTCCCGCCATAATTAACGTGGCGAGTGTCTCGCTAGTTTGCAGCACCTGTGTATGACCGGAAGTTCACTCAGTGAGCTGTGCTGGCTCTGCCATGACGAACCGGAAGTGAATAAAGGGAGATATTGGTCCGGACGGATCACACGTTTTATAAACGGTCAATATTGCAAAACGGACCGTGTGTCAAGGCAATAATGGTCAAAAATAGAATGCATCCCATTGCGAATTTCGCAGATAGCGAACCGGAAGTGAGGGGAAAAAAGATTAAGACCCAGTCGCGCAAAAAGACTAGACTCCCTACCTGCGTGAATCGGTTAACAGAATGTTAAATGAAACCGAGTCTCGTAAGTCACAGGTTGATTCCTTGATGGAATTCAGTAAAAAAGGGGATCATGAGTGCAGCGCATAATAAACATAATTGACAGCCCGGAAGGGACCTAAGACCTTGGTATGTTAGTATACTAGGTCTTATGTACGTGTAGTGTGGTAGTCACGCTACCTGAAGGTGGGTCAGAATGGAAATATCTTAAAGGAAGAGCTAACCCAACCACAATCTGGGGGTTCATTGCATAGCACATGAGGGGGATACAATCAAACCGCCCATGGATAATGCATAATGCGTAATTGAGAAAAATGTAAAATATTTAGTTTTTTTTTATAAAAAACGAAATTGGGTGCGCCTATTGCTGCCAAAGGCCTGCCCAGAATGTGAATACAGGGCAGGGGTTCTGATACTGATTAGAAAGGAACAGAGATGCACACGTTAGTGAGGTCATACTGTTGCAAAAACAGGGGTGGAGAATATTATTAGGAGGATACAGGTGGCGATGCCAGTAATACATTACAATGGTTGTGAGCGTTAAGCATCAGAACCTGAATAGGAATAAGGCACTAGATGGGACAAAAAGTGAAAGTAGTTCATGTCCACACTACGCGTCAGACTCATGTGGGGAACTGGTTCCAGGGTATCTCATCATTGAGTCCGAGGATGTGCGTTCCAAGGCGGAACACCCACCGTTGTTCCTTTTCAAACAGGCCATGCTCCCCTTCAAGCTGTTCTATCACAGTCCATTGTAAATCCTCGACTCCATGTGTGTTGGTCAGGTAATGGGTCGACATCTTCGTTGTACTCCTCCCACAACGGATGTTACTCCTGTGTTCCCCAATACGCACTTTGATGGGTCTGGTGGTCATACCTATATATTCCAGGCCACAAGGACAGGTGATCATGTACACCACATTCCTACTGTTGCAGTTTGTGAAACTTCATTGATCCCACTCACTGCCATTCCTGAACTTTATGCGCCTACTTCTGCATGTAAGGTGGCATGTACTACAGTTACCGCATGGGTGATGTCCCTGTACTGGTGGTAGTATGCCCATTGGTTTTGTCGGTGGAGTTTTTTTCGGTCTTGTGTGGACGAGCATGTCCCTCACGTTTCTTCCCCTCCTGTGTGCAAACATTGGTTTTGGGATGGTCAGATGGCAACAGTTGAGAAGTCTCCAATGTTTATTCACAATCTTTGTGATTTGATTAGAATGTGTGTTGTATGTCGTCACACATATGGGTCTTTCTTCTGGTTGTGTGGTAGCTCTGTCCTCCAACAGGGCATCCCCGTTATTATTTCTTGCCCTCTTCATGGCCTTGTCAATCACTCTTTCCGGGTAGTTTCGTTTTATTAGTTTGGTGCGTAGGTCGGATGCCTGATTTTTAAAATCTTGTAGTTCGGTACAGTTCCTCGGAAGACGGAGGAACTGTCAGTAGGGAAGATTCTCCCTCAGGTGGCGGGGTGGAAACTGTTAAACAGCAGTAGGCAGTTCTTAGTTGTGGCCTTAAAATGTGTTGTTTTGAGTGTCCCTTCATCTGGGTAGATGTTAAGGTCCAGAAACACCAAATTGTCTCGTGAGGTAGTGTGTGTAAACTTAAGAAACTGATTCTGCTGGTTAAGCCATATCATAAAGGATTCTGTTGAATCAATGTCTCCTTCCCATATTACCAGGACATCATCGATGTACCTTTTCCAGGTTTTGATATGATGGAAGAAAGGATTGTTGGCATTCAGAATTTTTTCCTCCTCCAAGTGAAGCACATAGAGACCAGCAATGCTGGGAGCAAATATGCTTCCCATGCTGGTCCCATTCTTCTGTTCGTAGAAAGTGTCTTCATACATGAAAACATTTCTAGTGAGTGCTAGCGAAACGCACTCCATAACCACATTGCGTGGTGCTTGAAATTCACAATCAAGGGAGAATAATACTTCCTCAATGATAGCCATGGTTTCGTCATGTGGGAGACTCGGTTAAAAGCTCTCCACGTCGAGTCCCATAAGGAGATTCTTACTGGGATCAAACTCAATATCCTTGAGTAATTGCAGTACCGCCTTGGTATCCCTCAAGTTTGTGCCTGTAGCTTGAACCAGGGGGCGGAGAAACGCATCTGCAAATTTCGATAGCGGTTCTAGAATGGAATTTATTCCAGAAACAATCGGGCGTCCAGGGGGTTCTCCAAGATTCTTGTGAATCTTGGGTATGGTGTAGAAATAGGGGACTCTGGGGGACTTAATGATGAGAAATTCCACCTCTCTCCAATTATGGGCCACTGCCTCTTCTACCATTGTGGCAATAGTGATCCTGATGGTTTCCATTGGGTCATCGTGAATGATTTTATAATTCCTACGGTCTTCTAGGAGTTTCCTACATTCTTTGTCATAGGCGGTACTTGTCTGTAGAACAATTGCCCCACCCTTATCCGCTGGTTTTATTCCGATACTCCTATCCAGTGATAATTGGCGTATTGCCTCTTTTTCTTCCCTTGATGTGTTCTGGAAGGTGACGTCATCTTGTGCTGAGATGTCCTGTATTTCAACCATCACGGCTTTTTCGAATATCAATAGCTCCACGGGGAGTGTGGAATCCGGGTGGACAAAGGTTGACTTGATACGTAGACCTGTATCTTTATCTTCACCCTCTGGGTTCTCCTTGTCCTTGAAGAAGACCTTCAGTTTTAGTTTGCGGAAGAATTCAGTAATTTCCGTGCATACTTTAAATTTGTCAATTCGGTTCGTGGGTACGAAGCCTAGTCCTCTCTCTAGGACCCGTCCTTGTGTTGGTGTCAGCTGGTGATTCGTCAAGTTCACCACCAGATTTACCTCCGGCTGGTTGATGTTTGGGCGTTCGTTGTGCCAGTCATGCTCCTGGTTGAGACTCGAGGTGTCTCGTCCTCGGGTGTGGACCAATGGACGTTGTTGCCTCCTCTGTTCCTGCCTCTCCGCGGGCCCTGGCTTACCCGTAAAAAAGGCGGCTGACCATGGTAATTGTAATCATATTCCGGAGGAGGTGGTACCTAATGGGGATATGGTCCCCCCATTGGTGGTGGGCCATATGGTAAGGGGGGTAAGATGGTGGTCCTTGATAGTTGTTCCACCCCCTTCCTCTGGGGTAGAAAGGACGTTCGTGCTGGCTGCATCTTCCTCTGTTGTAACGGCGACCGCTTCCTCCACTGGAGTTTGAATTATCTGAGCCTGTATCCGAAGTGTCACCCTCAGAATTTTGATCCTGGTTCTTTGATATATAGTCCTCCCGTGTGTATGGGTACACACGTTCGTGACTGAAGCGTGCAGAATCTTTTTTCAGTTTGTTATATTTGCTCTGCTTAAGTGTCATCTCAAACTCTGTTATTTCTTGATTGAGTTCCTCTCGGCGTTTCTTAAGGACGTTAGGGGGTATATAAGTTTTTAGTTGCACCTCCAATTTTTGGATGTCAATCTTCAGCTCCTGGGTGAGCCTAGTGGCCGTCTTTATAACCAGGACCAGCCAATCCCGAGAACAATGCCATGATATTAGTGACCAATCGCGTTTAAACTCCTTATCATGTTGGAAGATGTAAGGTTTGTTCCGAACATCAAACCCTGTGGAGCCGCATTGGCCCGTAGGTACTCAGTCATGAGTAGACCATGTAGAGCTGTTTTTATCTGTGTACACCTAAGGTTGGCCAGTTCATCCCAGTCTGCGTGGTTCGGACCTGGGTCAGTACTGCTCAGCCCCTCAAAGAGGTTGATGGCTGCTAGGATCCTCTCCACTTCCTCCTCGGCGAAGGTAAGGCCAATGTTTTCTGCCAATTCGAGGAGTTGTACTCTTCGTGATAGTAGAGGTGTGTCTAGCGTTGTTGGCAAAGTGTGTGTACCTATGGTCAGTGGTGTGTGCTATGAAAGAAATAAAAAGTAAAAGGATTTACAATGGACTGTGCTAGAACAGCTTGAAGGGGAGCATGGCCTGTTTGAAAAGGAACAACGGTGGGTGTTCCGCCTTGGAACGCACATCCTCTGACTCAATGATGAGATACCCTGGAACCAGTTCCCCAAATGAGTCTGACACGTAGTATGGACATGAACTACTTTCACTTTTTGTCCCGTCTAGTGACTTATTCCTATTCAGATTCTGATGCTTAACGCTCACAACCATTGTAACTTATTACTGGCATCACCACCTGTATCCTCCTAATAATATTCTCCACCCCTGTTTTTGCAACAGTATGACCTCACTAACGTGTGCATCTCTGTTCCTTTCTAATCAGTATCAGGACCCCAGCCCTGTATTCACATTCTGGGCAGGTCTTTGGCAGCAATAGGCGCACCCAATTTCGATTTTTATAAAAAAAATATTTGATTTGACATTTTTCTCAATTATGCATTATCCATGGGCGGTTTGATTGTATCCCCCTCATGTGCTATGTAATGAACCCCCCAGATTGTGGTTGGGTTAGCTCTTCCTTTAAGATATTTCCATTCTGACCCACCTTCAGGTAGCGTTACTACCAAGCTACACGTACATAAGACCTAGTGTACTAACATACCAAGGTCTTAGGTCCCTACCGGGCTGTCAATTATGTTTATTATGCGCTGCACTCATGATCCCCTTTTTTACTGAATTCCATCAAGGAATCAACCTGTGACTTACGAGACTCAGTCTCATTTAACATTCTGTTAACCGAGTCACGCAGGTAGGGGGTCTAGTCTTTTTGCGCGCTTGGGTCCTAATCTTTTTTCCCCTCACTTCCGGTTCACATCCGGTTCACTATATGCGGAATTCGCAACAGGATGCATTCTATTTTTGACCATTATTCCCTTGACACACTGTCCGTTTTGCAATATTGACCGTTTATAAAACGTGTGATCCGTCCGGACCAATATCTCCCTTTATTCACTTCCGGTTCCTCATGGCAGAGCCAGCACAGCTCACTGGGTGAACTTCCGGTCATACACAGGTGCTGCAAACTAGCGAGACACTAATTATGGCGGGAACCTCAATTAGCTGCCCTATTTAAAGCCTCTTTTGACACGGTTCAGCTATCCAGCGGAGCCACGGGAGTCCACACGAGGCGGGGCAGTGTTCCAGGAGCAGTAAGTACGGCATAGCCGGGAGGAACTTCAGAACTACGAGGATGTCGCCTAGAACCACTCGACATCCCCCTTTTTTGTGAAATACTTATTTTTTCTCCTAGATGCTTATACAGGCACCCCTCCCACCCGTTCAAGGCTCATGGTGCATTATCCCTACAACTGTCAAGTAGGTTGTTTCCTTTGCCTTATCATCTCTACAGCTAAACAATATAGGCTGATATTTTATAATCTTTATGGGCTGATTAGATTTAGTCCTTTGGAATAGAGTGTGTGCTTTATGTTCTGTGTGTGTTTGTCTCTATTAATGTCCTTTTTTATTTTAACACCAGGACACACCACCACCATTTCTTCACTAAAACTAATGTTAAAGAGTCTAATGTCACACAATTTTTGCAGGTCACCATTGCTCACAGTGGATGAGGTATATGGCTTGTAAAGTACGCCATTCTTTCTTTGCAGGTTAACGACTACAATGACCTATTGAGGCTTTATGACTTAGTGCAGTGAATTCACTTGCACTACACTCTTTACACTTGACATATATCACTATTAGAATTAATAGATCGCGCACCACAAGAATAATTGTGAGTATAGGAAGGGATCCTTGTGGTCCTGAAGAAGAAGCTTAAGGGGGGGCTTTGAAACATATTGGCAGACATAGGAGGCACAGCTCCTTGAGGCACATACACCCCCTTCCCCACTTTTTAATAATACCAGCTCTAAGGTATATTAAAGTTTTTTGACCAATGAGCCAGGTAATTTTTAATTCACTTTCCTATTCACTCCTGACCCTTCCACTCACACTCCTACACGACACATAGTTGTCTCACAACAACAGTGCTCCCACGTAGACGTAGGTCGTAGCATGCCCCGTCCCGTAGAGGGGCGGGAAGACCCCTATGATGAAGCATGACACCAAGGGCCCTTTTGGTGTGTGAGGGGTATTTAAACAACCTGTGTGCACTTTCCACCACAGTAGGAATGCATACTTAATCTGGGAGGATTTGGCGTACATATATATCTGAGGGTGGATCCCTATGTTTACTAACTAGTCTTATAAAATGAGCCTCTGTGCTGCAACCCAGTATTATTGCTAAGCTTTGTAACCCCAACACACTTTAAGCCTGATAAACTTAATCCCCACCGTGCCGCGATGTCGAGAATGCAGGCGCATTTGGCTATCTACCATCCCTGTTGGCTTGACCAGTCTGTTTGCCTTCCAACTTGATAATACAACTATGACAGACAAAATTCCTTATGTGTCATATCCCGTTTCAGTGAAAGAATGTCTTAAGTGAACCAGACCCCGTATATGGGCGGATGTATGCCTATACAACTGCGAATCTCCATGCTGCGCTTATGGAATGGTGGGAACAAGAGAACCACATCGCCGATTACCTGCCACATTCTTGAATCGTGGGAGTGCTGGCTGCTTTCAATTAACTGCAGCCTGTTGCACTAACCCAGTGTTTTCCAGCGCTTTTGAACCACCGCATGGTTTAGGATGACCAGCTAAGCAAACGGCCCAGCTGCGTGGCGGGCAAACTGTAACAGGTGCTCGCTTATCCCTTCTACTGAAGACCATCCTGTGGTACCCACCGGTTATGCTGAGGGACATTCCTGTTAACTGGCCACTAAGTTTGCACCTCCCCTGAATTATTGATAAAACGGATTGAACCAATGTTGTGTCATAGTCCTGTACCCTTGGAGAATTGTCTTTTGTGCCTCACCAAGTCCGTTAGTCCCCTGCTCATTTAACCCTATTAAATTCTATCAGTAACTTCATACTTTTAGGATGATAGGTCCCAGGGGTTTGACCCTGTGACCCTGCTGTTGAAACCACCACCACACCTAGCAGGTGAATCGTTCCAGGTTCTTTGCCATGGCCCTTCCTATGCCCTTAGAAAGCACCCTGAAACCTGCAAGTGGCCATGTGGAGGCCCAAGCCGGACCTGTCAGTCCTAACCTTCCTATCCTTGCATAGCGGCACTCACTGCTGCAGCTGTCTAGGCGCCTCCAATACTTGGCCCTATTGAAATCAGTTATATCTATAGTAATATTGACCAATTGATGGTACAAATGGAGCTGAAATTGGTCCTTCAGATCTCTGACTCTATCCTTGAAGCATGAACCTGTGGCTATGCCTACGAGTCCTGTATGTATTTGCCAACATGACGTGTATTTGAGCGCGCTTTCACCCCAGGGGTCTGCTGGCTCTAACAGACAAGAGACAAGATGAAGCATGCTAACCTGCCTCCAAACTCAGCGGAACAACATGTGCGAGCTTGCCACAAACTTCTGTAAAAGCATGCCAACCCAACAAACCATCTCCAGCACTCGGGGGGCTCGGGGCCACTCCTTGGCCTGAATCCAACCATGTTGAAATCCTGGATGGTCTTGAAGGACCCATCTCTTGGCGCATGCTTGCAACCCATTCAACATTATCACATTAGTCGCAAAAGACCACTGCCGGGTAGCAAGCCAAGCTAAGCCCCCGCAGAAATCGCCTGCCTGTGTGAGCAGACCAAGATTAATCGCTCCCCACTCCATCCACAATCTTTCTTGCTTCCCGATGTTGGCATTATGCCATATATGGTGTTTTACTTCCCTTTGCTCAAGGGGAGAGCAGTCCTGTCTGGAGGTGTGTGTACTGAAAAGTCCTGGAAGTACCTATAATTTGAGTACAAATGTCACTACTTCATAGTGCTTGGTGTGTTTAATAAAACTAATAACAGGTTTAACAAAATCAATCGGTCATCCTCCGCTTACCTTAGGCGTGTTGGATTGTGGGGATCCAGTGAAAATGGAAGATATCTCCCTTGGCACAACGTTTACAGCTTTAGGCATGTCACTTAAATCGTCTCCATCATGCGTTTAAGGCTAATTAGTTTGAGTTTTGCTTTAGACAATATCCTTTCTAACAAACAGTGTTGAGTAACCACTCATGTTCGTCTCTTGTACAAGTCGTCCCCGTTTGCCTGGCACTCGTTAGACCAAAGGAAGCTTTTAACAAGCACCCTATACAAATGTATATATCATGTTGCCCAACTTGGGACACTATTACTTCCTCACTACGCATGGAAATACTGCCAAAGGTATCCCCACCTTAGTACCTGTTTAACCACTAAATAAATACTGTAAAAGGGAACAAAATATTACCAGTGCACCTTGCCAAGGGCCTCCTACTGCGTGTGAACCCCTGTTGTTGCATTTAAGACTGTTGATCTGTTTGAGCTGTAACATCTATGACTTTATTTAATTTCACTGCAATTTGTGCTGGAGATGACGGATTTTGCAGCAGGTCCATGGTTATAGGCCATAAGGTGCGGCATTGCATAGTTCCAGTGACCTGGCTGTGAGGAAATGCCTTACCACTGTTGTTGGCACATGTAGTGCGAGGTTCGACCATCTCACCCATTAAAATTAACTGACACAAAGTAAAGACCCTTCATGTGTACATATGCAAAGCTGCTAGGTTGGCAGTGGGCAGAATGCCAACATTCAGTTAATGTCATTTCAGATCCACAATTGACTGTCCTAACCGTTACTAATGGACTCTTAAGAGACAGACCTTAAAACAATGTGCTCCTGTGGTTGCTCGCTGTGCATCAATTAAATAAACATAATTGTGCCATTAAACAGCAGAAGGTTCAATTCACCGGAAAGTATGACTGGTGGCACTGATTCCTGAAAGTTCCTGGAAAGTGCAATCCTTGCAAAACATGAATGGGGAAACTTAGTTGAAGGTGGCCAGCTACTATAGAGCGGGATATGGGTTTGTAGAGCATCCCTACCCAGCATCCCACACTGTGACTGCTGTGTGCAGCTATTAACCATTGTGCTGGGGATGAGTCTCTATTGTCAGATTTAGCTGTAGCTCGCTCTAGACGGTTCCAAATTATAGCAGAAGTGCACTTACATGAGAAAACTCTCCTCTCATGCAAAGCTAAGTACTTGAGGTAAATTCTGACTTCCTAGGAATAAAACATAATCCCCCAAGTCTCTTCCACTCTATAAGAGCGCCGCGTTTCATGTCTCAGACTTGGGGAGGGGCAGTTTCATACATTATAAACACCCCGCAAGTCACCACTGAGCCTCTCAAGCAAATAGTGCTTGGAACTGCTAGGGCCTACTCCCGGGCCGTTCCTGCCTCTCACCTCTGCAGCCCGCTCTCACCTTGGAGCCCCTCACAGGTTCATCGACTACATACTTACGCACAGTAAACTGTGCTAAAATCGACACTTAGGGACCCTGTAGTTAATTAGACTTGCCACCCAGACACACGGATGTGATAGGGTTTTGTGCTTATATTGTCCCTAGCCAGTTAAAATCTGTACGGGGAATAGGCAGCTGACCCACCAAACATTTTATTGTGAATACATATAATCGAACATGTCGCAACAACAGTTTCATTAACATTAACATTAGTCCACCTGGAGGAGTGAGGCCCGTGCCCTTCTGTACATTCGGATGATACATGCTCCTCAAGAGGATGCTTGGGATGTCAAGGATTTGTACCTGATGGCTCAGAGATCCAGTCATGCAGGCCACACGCCACTGGTTCATCATCCTTACTACATCTGTGGCGCGGACACAGTGTAACTATAACTGTATTATAAGAAATGAAAGGATCCTCACAGATCGGCAGAGCAACATTAGCTGTCTCAGTTTTGATAGCGTGAACCCGACCAGCAGGTAAGGAGCGCTTTAACGTGAGGACCAGTTGCATTACACAAGGACACGGTCAATTAATGTAGAACCAGGGAGATTAAGGGATTTGCCCCAAATACCAGGTTTGTGAGCCGGAGCCCGAAACTCGAACCAAACACGGCAGCTCTGGCGGGTATGCCACATCGTAAGGATTTGGCGAGGCGCCCCCCCCCCCTCCCCCAACAGCTTGACAAGGCAGTCAGTGGCCCTGAAATGGGAGCTACCTAGGAGGGGGGAAAGATCCCTCAATGCTCTGGGAAACCAGATCTAAATGATCTCTCTCGATGTCCATGTAATAATTAAGTGCAGCCCAGGGCTTAAGCGGGATAAAAAGACTGGGGGGGGGGTGGGGTCTCTTAAGGGGGAGTGGCCAATGTACTTGCGGGTGTGGTGTAAAAAACCCGTAAGCTAAGAGTCTGTGCTTAGCTACTGCGCCACCCTACTTGTATGTGGCTGTTTCTTTCATTGCATCCCGGTATATGATCTGACAAGGAAAATCATACTACAACAAGTCAGGACTGTTGGCTTTGTCAATGGACGTTGGTTGCATAAGACAAATAAGCATCACTCGAGATAGGCCGCAATCGTGACTCCAGCTACAGCACGTATCTTGGCTTGTGCCAAAACCTTTGTTCACACCACAGCCCTGTGTGTGTGAATCTGTTCCTGATCAGCGGCAGCGTGAGTGTTGCAGGAAGAGGGGAGATCAGTCGATCCCACCGCCGCTGTGACTGACCCTGACACGGCCCGCCCCCCCCCCCCCCCGGGACTCCTGCCGATGCCAGGCACATTCCACAGCGCACACACTCTGTTGTCTGTTCCCCGCACCAGGGCGCCCGCGGAGACTCGTCCTGGCTGAGACCTACTTGGAGGCTAGCTCCTCGCACCAAGTGCCGTGGAGGGCAGCAAACACGCAACGCAGACTCGTCTCTGCTCCGCCAGGCCGCCGCTAAAACTAGGCCTGGGCGGTAAATTCCGTTCCGTTCGCGGAATTTGGGTAATTTCGCGTTCCGCGGAGAACGCGAAATTGCCCAAAAATCTGCGTTCCGCGACTTCGCGAAATTTTTTGCTTGTTCGCGTTCTCAATATGCGTGTTCGCGAGATATTTCACCCCGAGCACGCAAACAGCGATCGCGAACAGGCAAAAAGTATCACGAACAAGCAATTCCGCGTGTTCGCGGAATTTCTGCGTGTTCGCGGAGATTTTTTGCCGTTTCGCGGAGATTTGCGTAACGCGATTACGCAAATTCCGCCCACCCCTAGCTAAAACAGCAAAACCACAAAAGAAGAGCGGGTTGGAGCAAGTGGCATCCCTGGTGCCCGCCTGCGATCGGCGCCTAGGGAACCCGGGCCAAGGGGGTCAAACAAGGGCTGGGAAGCATAACCATGACGACACCAACTATGAAGCGATCCTTGAAAGCATGCCTGTCCGGGGATTAGAGTCGCAGCCCTACAGATGGGTACCACGCTCCATCCGATGTATGAATAAACAGTAACATCATACCTACAAGTCAGGGCAGATGGCTTTGTCAATCGTTGTTAGTTCCATGAGCTATATAAGGCGTTCCCCCAGCTCATACCCGCGGCTTCCTAGCTACAGTCGGGCCCCCCTCCAAGCTGATCCAAAAGAAGAAAATACAGCGTGCCTGGTCGGACATCGGTTCCCCAATCTGCTTCGGGTCACAAGAGAACACAAAACACTTAGTTCGCTGGATATTATGCCAGGGAGACGAGCTGTGCTCCTCTGCCAACCCTCAGAACACAAAAGGACCCATGCGCAAGGGAATTGGCTTCCTGTTTTCCGGTGGCTTCCCCCCGATTCCATCGAGGCCACGATGAGGATTTAATCCGGCACACACATTTAGTGTCGCGTCTTGCCTTTCAGTGGTACACCCTGTCTGAAGGAGGAGACAGGGTGGACCATTCGGGGTACTGAGAGATAGGTGAGTGTTGGGGGACTAGACGCTTGAGGTTAGAACTCATAGTTCCCCTTACTTTGTTATATTGGGTCGTTGTTGCTCCTAATGTCTGCACTCTGGACCGATCATTGCCAATGTTGAGTATGAGACACAGGAATAGTACGCAATGTTCTAACCCTTGATAAGGCTTTTTTAACCAAGGGTGTTGTTTGATTAATAAGACCATCAGTAATAAGAATTTTTGACAGATAACCTGTCTTTGAAAACATCTAAGCATCTATTTTTCCATCATTGTTGACTTAGTGACTGAACTTACACCATCACACAATCGTTCCAGCGTCTGTGGTGAAGGTTCATTTAACACAGATATTAATATGTAGTTTTAATGTACTAGTAGTTTTTTTGTACGTAGATCTCTCTCTCTTTTTGACTCATGTTTGCTCATTCTTCTAAATGTCGTGTGACAATACACGCTCGAACAGTACTTTGTTTGCTACTTGCACCCTACTCCTTTTTAGAGCGGTGCCCCCTTTCCTGAGCTGTTGCCAGGTTGAGGTGAAGCCTTCCTCCCAGTTGTTACGGGTAAGAAATTGATGTTTATCCTATTGTCTATACACACATAGGGTGTATGGTGGAAGGAGAGGAATTTTGTTGATCCTACTTAAACTCTTATTGTGTTTTGTTGTAAGCCACTGACTTTATTACATATGTGTCTGTATCTTTTCCCACTAGGTACAGTCATCTTTCTGAGAACAAGAACCGGAAGTGCCTTTGGTTCTCTATCTGATTTCTTGTTGTTGTTGTTTAAAACACATCACTTAGCAGCAGCATCTATAGGGTCCTGACGAAAGCCTTGACACATTATGTGTTGTTATGGCTGAAACATGTTGACCACACTATTTCGTCTGACACATGCGGTTTAAATCCATACCGCAGGTGCACTGTTTTTAATCCTGGCAGTGAGAATATTGTATTCTCTAGAGCTAGTTTTAACATCACTCCCTGCACGTTACTTCTTCTTTTGCGTTGCGCCCTCACCTACACTTTGTCTCTCATTTAGTGGATTTAGTAAATCCGTGTAGAGTAGACCTCAAAACATCCCTGTGCTCCTGCCTCTCAGAAAGGGGGTTGTAGCCCTCAGAGGAACTAGATTTCCTCTGAGAGGAGAATCCCAAATGATGAAGCATGCCACCTTTGGTGGGTGTGGGATTTCGTCCTAAAAAAGGGATCATCCCACAGTTAAATCTGTGTGATATTGTCAGTGTCTTCTTCTGTTCTTTGTGTGCTTTCTTTTCAGACCCAAGGATTTTGCTTGTTATATTGATGTACTGAATTGGGGATGTAATCCTGTGCAGGTCTTAACATTTTCCCTATGACCCTCCTTCCAAAGTTTCCTTTGTTTAGTGTATTTTGAGCAGCCTAGGCTGCGGGTCCATATTTACAGAATCTCTAAAGGGTGTTTCTTTGATTTTATAGTTTTTTTTAGACTTTTTTGAGTCAATTTCTTGAGAGATTTTTTGTTTGAAACCCGACCATCTGTCAGCACTCTTATCTGAAAACGGCAGAACGACAGGGCTTAGCCTTTGATGACACTGTGGCACAATCTATTCTGACCACGCCGAGTATTATAGACACTTTCCAGGGTGGGATTTCCACACAAGGTGACGACTGGTTGAAACTATTGCTCTTAAAGAAATCTCACTCCTGCATTTACATTCATGGAGCAATAATGACAGAATACCTGAGGGGGAATTGCGCCCCCACAGGATTAATAGTAACAAATGCACTACGCCTATTTTTGGAGGATAAAGTATTTCTTAAGGATTGATCTCTCATGGCGTGGAGCTACACCCGCGATTGGCTGATCCTTATTATTAGCACCACCAAACTGATCGCAGACACGATTCTTATAGAAATACAAACTCTAGAATCCCAGATCAAAGTGGCAATTTCTACTACTCTTTTTAAGAAACAAACTGAGGAGACCAACAAAACCAACAGAGAGTTTAAAGACTCGATTCTAGCTGCAAAGGTGACCAAATTCAAGAAGGATCTTGCACGTTTCTCAATGGAAAGGGTATATCCATATACCAGTGATGATTTTGTTCCAGCACCATTCAACCACAAGGGTAGAAGATATGGCTCAAATTATTCGGCATCGGGAAGTGACGATTGGTCCAGCGATTCTGATACCTCAAGCCATGGTGAACCTAAGAATAGAGGAAACAACTGTAGAAGCAGAGGCAACTGGAGAGGCTTGCGAGGTGGTCCACCTCAACAACCAAAATGGTGGCCACCAGGCCCATTTGGATATCCTAATTTACCCCTCCAGGCACAGATGTTTCCATTTCAATCTCAACCGCAATTTTTCCCCAACCAGCCTTTTTTAGGGTCTGGCCGGGCCGGTTCAGAGGTAAACGGCGGAACCAACAAGCTCATGTGCACTGGAGTTCTCCACCATCATCGCAGACGACACGGAGCATGACGGAAGCACAAGCAGGGAGCAGCCACGAGACGACTTAGTTATAAACCTGAGTAATTGACAGCTGAGTACAGATAAATTGGCTCTCCTGAATAAAGGACTGGGGTATGTACCTTCATACAGAGCTTACACTTTTGTGATCAAGCAAGAACTGGCACAGTTCTTTCGGAAAATTCGCCTGAACTTTTCCTTCAGAGACAAAATACAAGAAACAACAGAGGAGACATGCGGAAATACTGAGCTTAGGAATAAGTCCACCTTCAATCCACCTGCGCATCAGATTCCCCCGCAGGTATTGACCTTTGAGAAAGCTGTGATGGCTCAAGTCAATACCATTTGTGATGGAGAGGAGAGACAATACCAGAACCTAATGAGACAGGAACAACTGGCAATGAAGACAATGGTGAATGAGACTTCTATTACGATCAAGCCAGCTGACAAGGGCGGTGCCATTGTCCTGATGGACATATCAGCTTACCGCACCGAATGTTTAAGACAGCTGGGTAATACCAGGTTCTACAAACCTTTGATAGAGGATCCAACAAAGAGGTTACAATCAGAGATTAGGATGCTAGTAGATGAGGCTAAGTCCAATGGTTGGATTACCACTCAAGAAGCCTCTTTTCTAGTGAAGACGCATCCGGTAATTCCAAATTTTTGCGCTGTGCCCAAAGTCCACAAGCAACAGAAACCTCCTCCCCGTCGTCCCATCATTTCTGGCCTGGGATCACTTTTAGAACCTCTTTCCACTTTTGTGGATCATTTCCTCCGACCGCTTGTGATGGAAATGCCATCATACTTACTGGACACTAAAGATGTTCTTCGACTACTGGGTGAGACTTCGTTTGATACCATCAGAGACTATCTTGTCTCCTTCGACGATGAGTCTTTGTACACTTGTATTCCTCAAGACGAGACACTAGCGGCTATACAAACCCTTCTTGAAAACAGAGTTTTGGATACCATCACTCCAGTTGAGTTCATCATGAGGTGTGCACGTCTGGCTATGAAAGAGAATTTCTTTCAATATGAGGAGCAACTATTCCTTCAAATCTCGGGGACTTTCATGGGGTGCGTTTCCGCTCCCAGTCTGGCTAATCTTTATGTACAACTTTTTGAACAGGATCACATTTTTTCGTATGACAATACATATAAAGATCACATATTTGTATGGAAATGTTAGATTGATGATGTGTTTGTCATCTGGAGGGGCACTCCTATCATCATCATTGAATTCCAGACGTGGCTGAATAACAGGAATGCTTCCTTAAATTCACTTGTGAATATAGCAATATCAGCTTACCCTTTTTGGATATTCGCATCTTTCTTGAGGGTGGGGGTTTGGGTACTGAACTTTTTAGAAAACCTATGGCCAGGAACTCCCTGTTATCATACAAGAGCTATCACCCCAAAGCTTTTCGTGATAATCTGCCCTTCGGGCAGTTTTTGAGGATCAAGGGGAATTGTTCTTCAACCTCCAAATATCAAGAACATATTCAAAATATAGCTCTCCAACTTGGTATGAGGAACTATATGAAAAAACTAATAAAAACATCGATGAACCGTGCATCCAATAATAACAGGGAAGCGCTCATTGAAGTTAGCAGACCGAAGGAAGTCAATGCCAGCCTGACATGTGTAAACACCTTCTGTAGTTTCTCCAATAAAATTAAAAAGAGCATTCTTCATAATTGGAAATTACTGAACATTGGGACTACCAACATACCTCGACCACTGTTTGCCTTCGAGTGGAGCATGAATATCAAGGATCAGTTGGTGCACACACGCCCACTCAACAGAAAATCAAGGGACCGGAATACTCTCTGGAATTTACCTGCTGTAAAAGGTCATTTCCCTTGTGGCATGTGCGCTGCTTGCCCACAAGCAGAACATACGGTCTCCATCGACATCGGGACCCCACAACCATGGATGCAGTCACAGCACACTAATTGTAACAGCGATAAACTGGTTTACATGATTATCTGCATGTGTGCTTTACGATACGATGGCATGACCACCCGGAAGGTGAAAACCCGTATTTTAGAACATAAGCGCACCATCCGGTGTAAGAAAGCTGCTACTAAACTTACAAATCATTTTCTAGTAACCAACCTTTCCCCAGAAGATCTAAAATTGACGGTGTTAGAAAAACCGCACATTCCTACTCACATTACAGACATCTCTACTTACCTCTTAAGATGAGAGCAACGATGGGTATATAGGCTTAAAAGTGATAGTGTGGGTTTGAATGATGAAATTCCCTGGGTTTCCTTGTAAGTTTTCTGACACTTTTTAAATGAGTTGGCTACATTCAGATAAGCAATAAAGTAGGCACTCATGATGACATTGTCATCAATCCAACTGCTCTATCATGCATTTAATAACATCTCTTGTAACAGTGTGATTTACATTTTACATTTATGCATTGATAAGAAGGAAAGAAGTTCCCTGTAGGGTTTCTGACACCACTTAGGTGAGTTAGCTACATCAAGATGAGCAATAAGCAATTACGATGGCATCTTCATCAATCTAACCACCCTATCATGCATTCAATAACAACTCTTTTAACAGTGTTCTCAACATTTTACATCTATGCATTGGTAACTTAGAATGAAGTGGAGGGGATATTGGTAACATAGTATGAATGTTCTTCCACTTATTTGACACCATTACATGTTATTTGTGTTGGGATCAAACTGTGTTGGACCGTTGAGGTGAAGGGATCTTTCTTTTCCTTTTTACCCCGTTTTTATCCCCGTTTTTGCAAACCGGTAGTGATGTCCCTCGTTGGGGGCACCGGTTATCATTGCACATCAGGCTTTGTAAGTCTTAGCCTGTCCTTCACTGTTAGCTGGTTGTCAGCGTTTACGGACGTTTTTTTAATGGTATTATGTCAAACTGTGGTTGTGATTATGATCAGATTGAACAGACACAGCATTCTAGCCACATTACGGCAAGCTTTAGATCTTTACTACATATCCCGGCAGGCACTGGACGTTTCACGCATGCGTGCCAGATTAGTGCAACACTGTCACACGCATGCGCCGTTTCATCCAGATGAATCGGGAACACACACTGGTTCCGAGTTAAACTTCTCGGATCCCGTATTTACAGGACGACTCAACAGGCGTTATTCACCTCCAGTCGCAGACTCTGTACCATTCGGGGTACCAACGGATAGTGTTGGGGGACTAAACGCTTGATGTTAGAACTCATAGTTCCCTTTACTTTGTTATATTGGGTCATTGTTGCTCCTAATGTCTGCACTCTGGACCGATCATTGCCAATGTTGAGTGTGAGACACAGGAATAGTACGCAATGTTCTAACCCTTGATAAGCCTTTTTTAACCAAGGGTGTTGTTTGATTAATAAGACCATCACTAATAAGATTTTTTGACAGATAGCCTGTCTTCGTAAACATCTAAGCATCTAGTTTTCCATCATTAATGTTGACTAAGTGACTGAACTTACACCATCACACAATCGTTCCAGCGTCTGTGGTGAAGGTTCTGTTAACACAGATATTAATATGTAGTTTTAATGTACTCAGAGTTTTTTACGTAGATCTCTCTTTTTGACTCATGTTTGCTCATTCTTCAAAATACCGTGTGACAATACACGCTCGAACAGTACTTTGTTTGATACTTGCACCCTACTCACTTCTTTTAGAGCGGTGCCCCCTTTCCTGAGCTGTTGCCAGGTTGAGGTGAAGCCTTCTACCCAGTTGTTACGTGTAAGAAATTGATGTTTATCCTATTGTCTATACACACATAGGGTGTATGGTGTAAGGAGAGGAATTTTGTTGATCCTACTCACACTCTTATTGTGTTTTGTTGTAAGCCACTGACTTTATAACATATGTGTCTGTATCTTTTCCCACTAGGTACAGTCACCTTTCTGAGAACAAGAACCAGAAGTGCCTTTGGTTCCGTATCTGATTTAAATTTTTTCTGTGTAAAACACATCACTTACCAGCAGTATCTATGGGGTCCTGATGAAAGCCTTGACACATTATGTGTTGTTATGGCTGAAACATGTTGACCACACTATTTCGTCTGACACATGCGGTTTAAATCCATACCGCAGGTGTACTGTTTTTAATCCTGGCAGTGAGAATATATGAATAAAGGATGTGTCGTATTCTCTCTAGCTATTTTTATCATCACTCCCTTCACGTTACTTCTTCTTTTGCGCTGCGCCCTCACCTACACTTTGTCTCTCATTTAGTGGATTTAGTAACTCGTGTAGAGTAGACCTCAAAACATCCCTGTGCTCCTCCCTCTCAGAGAGGGGGTTGTAGCCCTCAGAGGAACTAGGTTTCCTTTGAGAGGAGAATCCCAAATGAGGAAGCATGCCACCTTCGGTGGGTGAGGGATTTCGTCCTAAAAAGGGATCATACCACAGTTAGATCTGTGTGATATTGTCAATGTCTTCTTCTGTTCTTTGTGTGCTCTCTTTTCAGACACAAGGATTTTGCTTGTTATATTGATGTACGGAACTTTTCTTTGTTTAGTCTACACAAGGACTACTACAAGGACCAAGGGATATGCAGCTGGGGCAGGGTCCCATGTGGGCGTCGCCACGTGGTGGGGCGGGGGCAGTGCCTACACTCACCCCACACAACGAGAACTCCGGACGGCGTATCCTTGGCCGCTACCACCCCTGGACACCTCGAGCACCGGAGGGGGGGGGGCTACGCAGTACTTCAGGAGACAGACCCCCGCGGGCCTTGGCCATCATTACCAGCGCCGGCATAGGGGCCCCACCTCACCCCCATACCAAGAAGGGGGGAGTGCCTCTAATGCCACCACCTATGTTCGCCGAGAGCTGGCCCCCCCATGCGGACCGCAGCCGTGGCCGGGTCGCCCTGCCCTCGATACTACCCCAGGGATGGGCAGAACGGGCGGGGGAGGGGGGTATGCACTCACCGCACTATAGATGCCAGCAGCTACGGGAACATGTCTAGACAGCGTCGAGGGCAGCGGCAAAGAGGCCGCCAGGTGGGTGGGCAGAGGCCCTTATACCTCATCCCCGCTCACCCCCTACCGGAAGTGATGCTGCGCGCGGACCCCTCAAAGGGGGGAGGGGTCCGACACACTAGCCTGTCTCATGTGCCCTAATGTGCACTAAGGCGGCCTGCCCTCCTATGAGGGTCCCCTTCGTGGACCACAGGCAGCCCACAGTGCCTCGGTGAGTGAAAGCCCAGTTGCTCTTACTGCCCCACCCTGCAGTACTTCAGTGGTGGCAAACAGGCCAGGCCCAATAGGGCATTCGCTTCACTGAGGTGGCTTGGGGTCCTCCTGTGCAGCAGCTTGGATGCCCCAGTGGATAATTCTCCTGCGCTGTCTTGAGTGTGGGGCAGCTGGGAGCCATAGGTAAGGACAAGGGCCTAACATAATAGACCCCATCCAAATTAGACAGATTCACTACCCTGCCAGTTGCAAAGGGAGTGGCTTCATCGGACAAGACCCTGAGGCACCCCACGACGGAATCGACTGAAACTTGAGTCATCCTACAAGCTATTCAGGCTTCGAAGCAAGCAGTGAAAATGAGAATTGGAGAGGTGGGAATGGATGTCACGCTACTCAGACAAGATCGCTGTAATGATGCAAATCCGGTTACAGAGGCCAAAAGCTGTCTCCATCCTGGAAGATGAAGTATCCACACTTAAGGCCACTGTCTCAAAACTGACCTTTCTTGACAAAAACAACTTGAGGCCAGATCAGACTATGCCAAAAACAGAGCTTGATGGAATAACCTCTGCTTTGTGGGGTTACATTCTTGGAAACGTCCAGGATAGTCCAGATAAGCAGCTTCAAATCACTGGAATCCTGGATTATCTCTTTAAGCTTATGTGATGTGTGAAGAGTGTGGCATCATCACATGAGAGAATTCAAATACACATCCACGGCGCACAAAAACCCTTGCTTGATTTGATCTGGTGTTTCGCTTGGCAGCAGGTGTTCTCCCTATCTGGGCGGTGGAGATTCTCCTGCGAGGTATAACGATCACTTTGCAGTCCATCTTCACATAGGTATGCCATTGGCAACTCGTAGATCAATTTTGTCGACTGATTGCCTGGTTTCTAGCCGATGAACAGTATTCAGAGCGCCTCGGAGAAAAGGTAGCGGCATGCCAGGGTTAGATCACCTCTGCCGGCATGTTGTGGGTAGCGGGCAAAGCCACAAACCACGGTTGGGCTAAAGCTCTGATCCATACCCAAGAATATGAGAAATATTGAAATACAGCAGCCCTAGAAACCCAAATCTCACAACTCGGAAAACAAAGTGTGGCAGGCCCATTTCCATTTACACAAGGCAATTGAAAGTGGTCAGGTCCTCTCTTAGGCAGCTTATTTTGGAGGAGGCCGTCCAATGTTGGTGGGCCTCCTTCAATCGTCTATGAATTTGGAGACAAATCCAGTAAAATACTTTATTGGCTGGCCAATCAGGATATGCCCTCCAGGATAGTTCCCGCAATTATAGATAGGAGAGGCGAGACACACCACACAGCAGTGGCTATTGCTGAAGCCTTTCCAGACTACTATTGAGCCCTGTACGCTCCCCTGTCAATGTCCCAACATGCCCCTGCCTCCTCGCTCCTGGCAGAAATTTTCCTGCCATGGATTTCTCTACTCCAACACGCGGACATAGATGGACCCCTGTCACTGGACGGAGGTGGGAGAGGCGCTAACTGAGATGAATCCTGGCAGGATCCCTGGCCTGGACGGCTTTCCGCTGGAATTCTATTACAAATATCAAGGTATATAGGTAGATAGGGGAGGGTTCACCCAGGAACTGGATCTAGCCACCATAGTAGTTTTGTACAAACCTGGGAGTCCTCCAGAATGTTGTGCCTCTTATTGGCCAATCTGGGTCATTAATACTGAACAAAAAATGCTTAAAAAGTGCTTGCCTGCAGACTCCTTCCGGGCTATCCCCAACCTGATCCACCCCCATCAATGCATCTTTATCCCATGCGACAGTAGGAGGCACTGTATTGGATGACTACATATGGCACTTGCCCAGCACACTGAGATCCAAAAATCATATGCCCTCCTACTTATTGATTTTGAGAAGGCCTTTCGATTCAGTCAGTTGGGTATTTCTGGTCCAAGTATTGCAGCGTATGGGCTTCGGTCCGAAATTTGTATGCTGTTTCCAACTATTATATTCTTTCCCTTTTGTGCAGGTGCCAGTAAATGGAACTCTATCCAATCCTTTCCCCATTTGCAGGAGAACTAGGCAAGGGTGCCCCTTGTCCCCGTTGATTTTCGCGCTTGTGATTGAGCCCCTCCCAAGACTAATTAGATGTGATGCACAGATATGGGTCTGGCACTGATGAGACGGAGAGGAGAATATAATATCACTCTACGCAGATAATGTCCTTCTTTACTTAACGAGCCCATAGAACTCTGGTCAGTGATTGATGAAAATCTTGTCCCTCTATGGGGAGGCATCAAGCCTACAAACCAAATGGGCAAAGTCACTCCTAATCCCGCATACGAGGAGGGCGGAAACCGTGCACTGGCAAACACAGATCCCAATCAAACGTCGTAGTTTTGGTTATCTTGGCATGCATGTCACAGTGGAACTCGCCCTGAACTGGTCTCTTAACCTCCCCCATTCCTGAATAAGATGAAATAAGAATTTAAGTCCTGGGAACGCATCCCCCTTCTGGTCCTTGTTAGAGTGGCCTTATTTATATTGATGATTTTTACCACACTTTTTGTATGCCGTACTAAATTTTCCACATCAGATCCCAGCAACGTGGTTCTGGGACCTTGAAACCACCATGAGAACCTTCCTCTGGGCATAACCCCCCGGATATTGCTCGTGACAAATGTTGCCAGTCAACCTTCAATGGGAGCATAGACATGGCTGATATTCGGTGTACTATTGGGTTTTGCAACTGCTAGTTATTAAATGACTGGATGAACAGAGGCTGGGGGGACCCGGCTTATCAGCTGGAACTTTCCCTGCTGGATCTGGATGGTGTCCATCACTTGTTCTACGGGGGGCTTCTCCCATTTCCTCCCAGAACCTACCATGGTGGTGTTCTTCACATGATGCATGGAGCTGAAACGACTGTGGTGGGAACAGTAAATCACACAACAGATGCCACTAAAGAGGGGGTGACAACGCGCCCAGGTGTCACACCTTGAGGGCTATGGTACTACTTACCTGGGCGATGAGTGGAAGTGAACATCCATTAAAACATTCCAAGACTTGCAGACACGGTTCTCACTTTTCACTATACAGTTTCACAAGTACTTACAGCTGCGACAAGTACTCCCCTCCTATCAAGAGGAAGTTCAGAATCCTCCCGAATTTAACGTGCTTGAGGCAAAACTGCTTCAAGGTCCCACTAGGCAAAGGAGGGATTTGATAAATATATAGAACATTGGTCTTTAATTTGACCTCCTCAAACAAAAAAGTGGGAACAATGGGTAGGCCTCTTAGATGATTAAATGATACAGACTTGCGGGATTGTGCATATGGTCCTCTGTGTACTTGCCATCTCCTCACGCCTGCAGCCTATCCAGCTGCATTACCTGCATGCCACATACCTCACTCCAATGCGCCTCTGGAGGTGGGTAAGAGACCTACCTCACAGTGTAATTGTTGTACTGCTCCGGACGCAGACTTTTTACCATGTGGTGTGGTTGTGTCCCATTACTGCACAGCATGGTCAGCTGTGGGCGAGGTTTTGACAGAAGTACTGGAGAGGCCAGTGGAACTTTCCCCTAAATTGGCACTACTGGGAATTTTGGAGGAATTCCGAGGACCCAGAGGAGAGAGAGAGTTGAGGGCATGGGTACATTGCTCGCTAAGTGAGAAAGTGAGACATAGCACGTCATTGGGGGGGCAACGCACGCCCCCCACCCTCAAAGTGTCAGACTTGCACCTGGAAATGGATTGGTGTTCCAAACTACAAGAGCCCATTTACCGGGCTAGGCGTTGCCCGCATAAGCATGCCAAGATATAGGGCTGATGGTGGACTTATTCCGGACTAAGCAACACTGCCTTTACTGGGTGAGGGTGCAATCCTTGTACTGATGTATTCAAATTGGGGACTTGGGCAGGGAATCGGGAAGGGGTGAATTTATCTGTAATATTGTTATTGCAAAATAATTAAATACAACTTGCTTATAAAAAAAAAAGGATCAAACATCGGCCATGTCTTATGTGAAAACATACCATGGGAGCCTTCATCACACTGACCTCCAGATATGATAAATCTGTAACGACCTAGTACAACAGTAGTCTTACAGCATGTCCTATTAATGTTCTCAACATGTACATTGTCACATATTGGTGGGATGAGCTGCTCGTATAGCTGTTAATCTGGGCTGTGAATGATGGTTTTGTGCAAGCACAAAGGTATCCTACACAGATCCACCTTTATGCAGACCCCCTTTCGCTTTTGTAAGCATGCCCTTGCCAGTTCCCTTTCTTCTGCAGAGAACAGTGTGGATCAGAACCTACTTTTCTCGTGCTCATTGAATTCCTAACACAGGCCCTGCCCCGGCATCTCCACACTTTCAAAATCTTTTGTGCTCTTTTTTACCCCAATTTTATTTCCTTCAGCTTATGCTGGAACTATGGTTTTAGGCCACATGCACCATGTCATCAGGTGTTTGCGTCAGCTGACCCACATAACCTTTGCATCTCTTGCTTCGGTAACAGAACAAAGCACAAATATGCACTGGATAACTGTCATCGATATGATGTCCTCTGGGTCTGACTGCATAACCCAGCAAGGGTGCACATATTCCATATGAAAACTGGATTTCATAATTAGGAAGAGTCTGTACAGCAGGACAGTGCCATGTTAAGGCGTGGCCCGTGCAGGTAGAAGCGGTTGGGGGGGGGGGGGGGGGGACTCAGCCTACGAGGACAAGAGAAACTTAAAGAACAAGAAAACCGTTTTCTTTTTTTATTTAGGTTTCCCTCGTCGTCGTCTGTCGACTTCCCTCCACCTCCCCCCACCGCTCTTACCTGCATGGGCCGCGCCTGGCCATGTTCAGCAGATGCAGTATGGAATAACCCCACTCCCACCCTCCAACCCACGTCTTACACATGGAGTTCACCAGAACAGACCTACAGAAGTGTTACGGGTAACCTCAAGGAACATTAAAGCTCTAGTCTCCAAGACATGTTTTACTTCAGTAGCAAACAGATCCATTTGTTATGGCCCAGAGAAAGGGTCACAAAAGCACTGTAGTGGGTAGAACTTATGCGACCAAACCTTGTGTTGCTTTGGAAACAATCTCTCACCATTAAGTCAAGTGAAGTTCCTTGTCTAAGAGCAGAGGTCCCAACCCACTAGTGAATTAAACATGAACAAAGGAGTAGCTAGAACATGAAAGTACCCCAATTTGACCCGAAGTTCTGATAGCACCAAGCAAGTGAAGCAAGTGAGCCTGACCCTCTCCAGAAGAGCTCCCTTGTCACTTCTATGCAGTCATCTTTTCACGTTTCCATCAACCTGCTGATATCTCTCATTTTACCCTTATATATTCTGTCTTCCATTCAGTATTTTGATGGATTGATTGATGGATTTCAATCATTCTTTAATCTATCCATTTATGTATCTTTTCACCCACCCATGCATCCTTTCACCCATCCTTTCACACCCCACCATATCCATTCACATATCCACCCCCCATCCCATCCTTTCATCCTTCCACCCATTCTTTTACCCCCTCATGTATCCTTTTTTACCCATCCTTTCACCCACCTATATATCCTTTCACCCTTACATCCTTTCACCCACCCACACATCCTTTCATCCATCCACCTATTCACCCACCCATGCATACTTTCTCCCATTCATCTACCCTTCCTTTTAACATTCTATTCTTTCCATTTTATGTCAACCCATCTTTCTTTAGTTTTCCCCATTTGTTCATCTACCCATGCAAAATGTCACCCATCCACCCTATCAACCATCCTTTCATACACTCATGCATCCTTTCACACATCCATACTTCCTTTAATCCACTCTCTTACCTATCTTTTCACACACCCATGCATCCTTTAACCCATCCACCAATCCTTCCCTTTAACTTTCTTCTTTTCCTTTTCTGTCGACCCATATTTCTTAAGCTTTAATTATGAAAATTTGTTTGCAGAGTTGTTGATAGAAGAACTCAACCCCAACTGTAGCTGCTAAAGAGTGGAAGAGGGGGTATGGTTTACAACACCCTGTACATAGATCTAATGTCTCAGTCTGGAAGAGGCACAACTAGTCGGTTGTGGAAATAAGAAGTTGCCGCAAAAGTTCCATCCTCAGCATGGATCACAAGAACAGTACTCAGTTTTTCACTCCAGTGACGTCAGATACCAGTATTGAGGAACCAAGCCCATCTCCTCCTGTGGCTGGTGGAGTTATCTCTAACCATCCCCACTCTAATCAGGTTGGTCCATCTTCTGACGACTCCAGTGCCGGTGTTGTTGAGCCCTCATCCAGCAATGTCAGATTGCAGATGCCAGGGACAGCACCACTGAGTCAGTGAGTGGAGAACACTCTACAAGACAAAGTGCAAAAAGCATGTGTACCACAATGTTCAGACACATCATCAGTCGCCCTGTCCCCAAAACAAATGAGGCACTAGGAAAATCAAAGACACTGCGAGACAAAGACCCTTGCAGAACACTTGAAGAAGTAGGAGAAATAGTGAATGGTGTCCCGACATCTGGAAACTGGGCCAAGTACAACCCTTTCTATACTTGACTCTCTGTAGCATGGGCAAGTAGTCACAGGTTACTCTTGTAGACAGGGTGGAAGACAAGAGCTCAGAACTCAATAGTCAACCAACAGGCACAATAAAGTATTTTCCAGACAACCAGTGCTAATATTTTATGCAAAAGAAATCACACAGGGCTACTAAAAACTACACATTACAAAGGTGGTTCCGTTACAGGGTTGTATGTCTCCATGAGATGAAATGAAATGCGGATATCCTATGGTGACTGCTTCTGCCCCTTCTCTATCTTGCCTAACTCAGGCAAAAATACTGGCACGGGCATTGGCTAGGCACAGAGACAGATCACTAGTGAAATTGTCCCACAGGCCTTTTAAATTGTCTTTTGGCTCAATAAGTGTGTGCTGGCAAAAATTGGAGCAACAGTTTCCCTTTGAGTTTGTGCAGAGTCAGTAGCATGCTACCTGCTCAGTAACGCTAGTGAGTCTCAGGCATGGACCAGTGCATCCAGGGCCTTCACAATCTTGAGCTTTGGCTCCAGAAAGAGAGACAAGACCCGGACCATGGTCTAACCCCCTTCATGATCATGGTTGTTAAGCAACAAACTCAGCAGGTTTGTGGACCGTCGCAACATTCAGGCTATTCATCTTCTGGATTTGAGTCCCAGGGGAAAGTACAGGACACTACTCTTCTTCAGCAGTTGCAGCCTTACAAACTGGTCCAGGCAGGTGCTCATCTTTGACAGCTGCTTTCCAGGAGACTGATTCAGCAACTCCTCTCGGGTGGATACCTTTGGTGTCAGCTGCAGCAGTAGGCCCTTGAAGTTGATGGTTGAAATGTTAGGCTGCCCAGTGACAGTCTGATGAATACTTCTTTAAGCAGCTCATGAGACAGCTGCAACAGGGTTTCCTGGTGGCACACCTGTCCATCTCTTTCCTAAAAAATGGGGATGAAGTCAAGGCCCATTTAGGAGGGTGTTTCCATTGAGGGCAATAGAGAAATAACTCTTTTTCTGAAAGTGATATCAGTTTGAAAAGTGGGTGACTACATCAAAGGCTAAGGAGGAAATGTTTTTGTCAAGCATTGAATAGAAGGAAAAGGTAGGTGACACCTGGCAAATACAGATGAGTTGACAGGTACTCTGCAGATTCAGGTATGGCTTTGCTTTCTGGTGACAGTCAGCTACTTCTGGGTGCCCTGAACCCCGGGAACATTCTGGGCTTCCTCTCCTAGACAGTCTCTCCTGTCAGTGCTAGAAAGCTCTAATCAGCAGTCTTTTTCTAACAATGTTCTCAAATAAATTTTATAGATAGCTCTGTCTCCATCCTTGTCACTTTAGAGTATTCTCCACCATCCAACCACAAGGATGCAGGCAATACACACGTCTAACATCCGGGAAAACTATACTCAACCTCCATCTTGTGCCATGCTAAACCAGAGGCATCCAAAATAGTTCAACCCCTCTGGTATAAAGGATGAAGTTCTCTCCTTGGGACTAGATGCTAGTGCAATATGCCAAAACAAGTAGTCAAATCAAAGGTACTAAAGTAATAAGCAGCATATAGCTGGTCCAGTAATTCATCATGTGAGAAGTTGGCCTGGTATATGCTGACCACTAATTAAAGTGGGCACCTTGTACCAGTCCAAACAACCCTTATTGATGATTAGGTTAAAGACAACCTTTATTGAAAGCTATCCTAGTGGCAGCTATGGAGAGCAGCCTTTAGGCTAAGTCTCGAAGGAATGTAAAGCAGCTTGGTTTACCAGATTATAATCTCCTGAACGACCAAATGAAAGGAGAACCACACAAGGTATATATAAAATATATGTATTTATTTCTATACCCTCTCTACGAACCTCTTTATGAGATTAGAGAACAAGGCACACAATATTACAGTACTAGAACGACAGTAAATAGCACAATACACAGCGGGCTCCAGGGGGAGACCGAACCATATACTAAGAAAGTGGTATAAGAACCACGACTTGACTAGACACAGTGCCTAGAGCACGTAGAATCGCTGGGACCCAAAGGAACCACCCAAGGTAGTGACACAGGGGACCCACGGGGGACACGTGCAGAGTGAGAACACAGCCGCGAGCTCCATACAATCCTATTAGAAAGTCAAGGTTGGAATTTTAAAGATTAAGGACACTTAGGAGAGGACTTTGAGCAAACCCTTTCAAACTTAGAAGGTTCTAAGGCCAGTACCCATGTGAGCATCGGAGTACTCGTGTTACCTAACCCAAAGAAGCCGGGTGCATAGGTGTCAAATGGTGTTGGGAATCTTCGTCGTTTCCTATGCCGAAATGCTGCAAAGTGCTGCTGCTGTGAAGAGGAAAAGTGTCCGGTGTGATCCAAGCCTGGATCGGAGATGTGAAGAACCTGAAAGCAGAGGGGACAGAGTCTGGGTCACTTGCCAGTGACCAGGGGCTCGGTAGACGAATGCCCACCGATGTCGGGTGCCTCAGGCGCGAAGAGGTGAAGCTTGACTCTGTAGCCACGGGGACCAGGAGACATCGACAATGACCAAAGTCCGCAGGCGAGCTGTCCCACGAAGGATGTCAAGTGCTGGGGGGTCGGTGTCCGGATTGGAGACCAACAAGTCTTGGCAACTACAACCCACTCGGTGAGAGTAAAGATGCTTCGGTGTGGACCAGCAAGGTCCTGAGGACTCCCCAAGCAATGGAGAGTCAGGGCACGTCTGGAGCAACCAGGTAAGCCCTTTGAAAGTTAAAGTACCCCTCTCAGGGACCCACAGGTCGACGGACCAGGGATCGCGAAGTGACCTCGAGAGGAAACACAAAATACCAGCCCACGGAACACTTGTGGAGTGTAGGCCAGTAATCTTCGGTTGAATCACTGCTCGGGATGGGACTACATGTAGTCCAAAGCAGAGCCTCGGGGATCGCTAAAAAGCATATGCTGCTGCAAATGTGCATGGTGTCCAGGGATTCGGGTTGCACGGTCCCCACGGGGGCTTTGGGTTTCAGGTTTGCTGAGAGCACTGCTCGGACTCTGGGAAGCTTGGGAACCCACCTCCTGTGTTGCAAAATCTTCGGAGTCCGTTGGGAGCTGGGTAGATGCAAACCGGTCAGATGCATTGAGGTGTCTGCCTTGCAGGGGAGTAACTCCTTTACTCCAAGGGAAATTCTTCTGTTGTCCAGCAAAGCGTAGATCATCGAAGGATACTTGGTTTCTGTAGCAGAGTTTAGTCCAGGTAATATCTAAAGTCCTGTAGCCAGGGGTTCCTACTTCATATCCAAGGAAGGGGTGGGACAAACTCTGGGGACCCACCTATAGGAGGGTCAGGACAGAGGACTGGCTACACCCATGTCCTTTGTCCAGTTTCACGCCAGAGCAGGGGCTGATAGCCCCTGCAACCGGTTGAGCTGGACTATGCACAGGGACACCAAATGTGCCCCCAGTGCAGACATCAAAGCACTCTTGGAGACCAGTCGTAGACGAGAGCACTGTTGGGTGGGGAGGGAGGGTGTTGGGGAATAGGGACTGGGGAAGGGGTATGACGGGGTGGGGGGAAGGGGGGCGAAAAAACTCCAAAGCGGAATGTAGGCATCCTATGAGGATACAAACGACACTAGAGGTTGACTTAGGTTGGGTACACTGGCCCACATGTTATCGCTGCCCGGCCTCTGGGATGTGGGCTAATAAGCTGTGTATGGAAGCCTTCTGGCCTAGCAAAGTAACGGCACTGGTTCTTGCGGTGCAGGACCACTATGTATGTACGATGATAATCCTGTGATTCTGCAATAAAAACGGTTTAAAAAAAAACAAAAAAAAAAATCAAAGCACTCTTGGAGTGCACCCACCCAGCCCCAATACACTAAAGCCTGTCTGGGAGGTGGTCACACCTCCCTATGACAGGAAACCTATTGTCCAGCTTCCCCTGCCGGAGTTTCGGCCAGCAGCAGGAGGGCAGACGCGTGTCTGAGGCTGGCAGCATCCTCTTTGCTGAGGCAGCAGCGCGCTATATAAACTCAGATAACATAACATAACATTTTGTGATGCCAGGGTTCTGTGAAGCTGGTACCGGGTGTATCGGTAAAGTCCTATTTCTCCCTCTAGTAGGGTGGAATCATACATACCCCGCCAGTTACTAGTAGGGAGGTATGATTCCAAGGTGTTTGACACCAAACATGACATGTTTCCATGCAACCGTTTTAAAGTTAGCATTTACCGCGAGCTTATAATGCACTTATGAGTATATGGTTTGTTGCATCACAAACAACCCCGGAATAAAGGTTCCAAAAGCTGCAGAGGGGCTCTGCTCATGCATGGGCACCCTCTCACATAAAACCCAGCATCCCCTGCCTTCAGGATTGATAGGGCCTGTCATAGGGGTGACTGATAGGTTTATATGTGCAGTGACATGGATAGATATAGTGAACCTATATCTAAGTAAGGGGTGCATGCACCACCTTACACAGGGTGCTGTAGCAGACCTGTTGTGTCATTTTGAATGGTCTTACAGGGGTGGCATAATACATGCTGCAGCCCCTGAGAGGCCTCTAGGGTACCTATGTCCTGGGTATATAGGATATAATATACTAGGGACTTATAAGGGTACCCCAGGATCCAATCTGTGGTGTACCTAAAGTACATGCAATCAATTTAGAGAGAAAGCAGCTAGGCGGGGGTCCTGGATAGCAGGATCCCAGCCAGACTAAGTTGAAAACAGTGAAACATCAGCAAAAAGTGGGGGTAAGTATAAGAAGCAGATCCTACACAACCCCCCCAAACGTAAGGATATTAAACTAACCTTAACCAGTTGAGTCTTCATGTTCTAAGTGGAAATATCTGGAGAGTCCATCTGGATTTGCATGGTTACTCCCAGGTCTATGTTCCACTGTGTAGTCCATCCCCTGTAGGGAAATGGAGCACCTCAAAAGTTTGGGGTTTTCACCCTTCATCTGTTTTAGCCATAAGAGGAGCTTATGGTCTGTCTGAATAATGAAGTGAGTGCCAAACAAGTATGGCCTCAGCTTCTTCAGAGCCCAAACCACAGCAAAGGCCTCCCTCTCAATAGCTGACCAACGTTTCTCTCTGGGGGTCAGCCTTCTGCTAATAAAAGCTACTGGCTGATACTGACCCTCATCATTCAATTGTGATAACACAGCCCCTACCCGAAACTCAGATGCATCTGTTTGGACAATGAATTGCTTGGAGTCGTCAGGACTTTGAAGAATGGGAGCAGTGCACATGGCCTGCTTCAGGTCATCAAATGCCTTTTGACAACTGACTGTCCACTGAACTTTCTTTGGCATTTTCACAGAAGTTAAGTCATTCAAAGGGGTCACTATGGATCCATAACCTTTGACAAATCTTCTATGTACCCAGTCAGGCCCAAGAAAGCTCTGACCTGAGTCTGGGCGGTTGGAGCAACCCAGTTCATGATGGTCTGGATTTTACTCTGCAATGGTTGAACCTGGCCTCCACCCACAAGGTGGCCCAGGTACACAACCTGACTCTGCCCTATCTGGCACTTGGTGGCCTTGATAGTTAGGCCTGCTTTCTGCAGGGCCTCCAAAACATTTCTCAGGTGGACCAGGTGATCCTCCTAGGTGGAGCTAAAGACAGCAATATCATCTAGATATGCTGCACTATAGGCTTCCAGGCCTGTAAGGACTTTGTTCACCAACCTTCGAAAAGTGGCAGGTGCATTCTTCAAATCAAAGGGCATCACCATAAATTGATAGTGCCCACTAGGGGTAGAAAATGCTGTTGTTGGCTTTGCATGAACATCAGCTAGTCTGATCTACCAGTAGCCAGCTGTTAGGTCAAATGTGCTCAGAAACTTGGCCGAGGCCAAAGTATGTATAAGCTCGTCTGCACTAGGGATTGGATGGGCATCAGTCCTAGTGACTGTATTGAGACCTCTGTAGTCTACACAAAACCTCATCTCTCTCTTACCATCTTTGGTGTGAGTTTTGGGTACCAAGACTACTGGACTAGCCCAAGGGCATTCTGAGGGTTCAATAACTCTCAATTCCAACATCTTCTGGAATTCAGCCCTGATGCAGTCCCTGACATGGTCAGGTTGCCTGTAAATCTTAATTTTAACAGGCAGACTGTCCCCAGTGTCCACTTCATGAGTGCACCAGGTAGTCTGACTTGGAGTCAGTGAAAACATATATCTAAACAAATTGAGAACTTTTCTGCAATCAGTTTGCTGCTGGACAGTGAGGCTGTCTGCCAAGGCTACACCATCTACTGAACCATCATCAGGGTTCTGTGAGAGCAGGTCAGGGAGTGGATCACTCTCTTCCTCCTGTCCCTCATCAGTAGCCATGAGCAAGCCCATGTCAGCCCTGTCAACATATGGTTTGAGCCTATTGACATGGAGCCCTCTATGGGGGCTCCTGGGAGTTCCAAGGTCCACCATGTAGGTAACCTCTCCCTTTTGCTCTATTATGGTATGGGGGCCACTCCACTTGTCTTGGAGGGCTGCTAAGGCCACAGGCTCCAACACCCATACTTTCTGCCCTGGCTGGTAAACAGTCAGCACAGCCTTTTGGTCATGCCAGGCCTTTTGCAATTCCTGGCTAGCCTCAAGGTTTTTATTTGCCTTCTTCATGTATTCATTTTAGCTGCAAATCTCAATTTTTAAAAATCGCCGCTTTACTGATGTAAATGTAAATGATGTAAATGACCTGTATTTGCACGGTATAATTTTAAACATTTGTGGGCACATTAGCAAAGTCACCTTTCTGTGTGGTTATCACCGCCTACCTCCCCGTTCCACCGCAGCTTGTGCTGTTTGTTGTGGAGGGAGTGTCTAACGCGGTATAGAGGGAGTCCTTCCACCCTCACTTCTTGGAGAGCTGACGGTCTAGTGGTTGGACTAGGACCATCAGCAGCCTCCTATTTAAAGCTCACATGGAGCATACGCGCAGCGGTTACGCGCAGCGGTTACGCGCAGCGGGCGCGCCATAGGTGCGCCGGAGGTTCGCCAGAGGTGAGCCCATCTTTGCCCATCCGTGACCATCCGGGGCCTGGGGCCAGAACCCCTGGCCAGAATGTGGTTTACTCAAGGGGCGACCTATTACAGCTTAACTTGGGTAAGTCCCATCTGGAGCCGGCTACCATACATCGGCTGGGTTGCGAGGGTCTGCTAATTTCACCTAGGAGTGTCAGAGGGCGACATCGCACTCCCAACACACATACCCTGAGCTACGGTCTATTGAATACTCGCTCTTTGCAGAGCCATAGGTTAGAGGTCTTCACACTTCTGGAAGACGGGGAGTTAGATGTCCTCGCGCTTACTGAAACATCGCTGGAGGATTGCTCAGCGCCTGATTTAGTGGCGGCCCTTCCAGATAACTACTTGGCTATTCATTTTAACAGGGAGGGGGCCAAGAGAGGAGGAGGAGTAGCCCTTTTATATCAGTCATGCCTCCGTGCCAATAGGTTCCTCTCTGAAACCCTTGGAGGAGCTGAGGTTATGGGGGTTAAGCTCAGGAGGGGAGCGGTCTGTGTGGTGTTCTTGGTGGTTTATCGGCCACCTTGGGCGTCGTCTGACTTCCCCACTCTCTTTGTAAGACTGGTCCAGGACCTGTGTACAAGATATGATAAAATGGTGATCGTTGGGGACTTCAACTATCATTGGGAAAAATCCCCTAAAGAAGGACAAGCACTACAGATCGAGGAGGCGGTCTCCTCCTTAGGTCTTACCCAACAGGTCAAGGGACCGACACATGAGAAAGGTCATGTGCTCGACTTAGTCTGGACCACCATGCCAGCCCAGGGTATCACGGAAATTCTTCCCTGTGCTTGGTCTGACCATTTTCTAATAAAGGGTAGACTTATATTGAGGGGCCCCCTGTCCAAACCTGGGGAGGGCTGGAAAACGGCCCGTAAATGGAGAAACCTTGATGGGGAAAAAGTGGTCCACCTCTTAGAACACCACCCTTCAGCCAAAGAGCAGGATGCCAACGTTGATGCTCTATGTGGACACCTCCAGCATAAACTGGGAAGTGCCATTGATGTGGTGGCACCTCTTCGCTGGATGAAGAAGGTGGCGAGAGGAGACGGGGCGCCTTGGTATAATGATTCCCTTAGGGAGATGAAACGCGGGGTGAGGAAGAAAGAACGGGCATGGCGTAAAAAATACGACGCCATTTCCAAACAAGAATATGTTTCATCCTTAGCCCAGTACAAACTAGCCATACAATCAAGGAAGGCTGCTTTCTTTGAGGAAAGAATAACTACTGCAAGAAATCCGCAAAAAGAAATTTTTCGGGTCCTGGCGGAGCTCAGGGTGAACAAGGAGCAAAGTCCCGAGTTCACCCAGGAGGACTGTCAGAGGTTCCAGGATTTCTTCGTAAAGAAGATATCTGATATCTTGGACGAAATTGCGGAAACCGCACCCCTCGAATGTCCGCGCATACCGGACCTTATTGCCCCGCTAAACATTCCACCATTAGCTGAGTTATCCCCTATTTCCAAACAGGAATTACTTAAAATCATAGGCCGAGTCAAATCAGGTTCCTTGGTGGACCCTTGCCCTCCTGACATATTCAAGATGGCAATGCCAGGAATAGAGGAAGAGGTTCTGCACCTATTGAACACCTCTCTTCATACAGGACAGATCCCTTTAGCTTTTAAAGAGGCTCGCCTGATCCCCTTACTGAAGAAACCTGGAGCAGACACAAAATGTCTGAAAAATTTCCGGCCCATCTCCCAGCTGCCTTTCCTTGCTAAGGTAATTGAGCAGCACGTGTTAGCTCTATTATCGGGCCATCTAGAGAGTAACAACCTGCTGGAGACCAATCAGGCAGGGTTCCGTGCTAATCACAGCACGGAACTAGTTATGTTATCCATTCTAGATGAGCTAAGGATGCGAGCTGATGTAAAAACACCGAGCGCCCTGGTACTACTGGATCTCTCCGCGGCGTTTGACACCGTGTGTCATAAACAGCTTCTGTCGCGGTTGAGATCCTTTGGCGTCGTGGGTACAGCACATGCATGGCTCACATCATTTTTGCAGGGTAGGACACAACGAGTGCAGCTGGGGGATCTACTTTCCACCCCTGCTCCGATCACCTGCGGGGTCCCACAGGGCTCTGCCTTGTCCCCCCTACTTTTCAACATCTACCTGCAGCCACTAATTGCTCTCCTGAACAGGATGGACTGCCTAGTGTACAACTATGCCGATGACACCCAGATAATCATCCGGCTGGATGATGGTCCAGGAGCATCCACTAGGTTACAGGACATATTGAAAACTACAGTCAATTGGATGTCCGAGAACTCCTTGAAAGTTAATCCGGATAAGACGGAAGTATTGCCCATTTCCATCTCGGGTAACCCTTGGAGTGAGAAATTTTGGCCTAGGGAGCTGGGCGCACCACCAAAACCGGCAGCTGCAGTCAAAAGCTTAGGCCTATATGTGGATAATAAATTATCCATGGAAAAACAAGTTGCCACTGTAGTAGGCACCAGTATAGGCCTCTTAAGACAACTAAGGAAGATCTCTGCCCTACTTTCATTCCCTACTTTGAGACACGTGGTCTCAGCCACAATTCTGGCTAGGCTGGACTACGGGAACTCCCTTTATTTAGGTTTGCCACAGCGGCTGCTGGACAAACTACAGGGAGTTATGAACGACGCAGCTAGGCTGATATTTAAAAAACCCAGGACTGCCCATGCCTCTCCCCTGATGCAGGAGCTGCACTGGCTGCCAATTCGTCAGAGAATTGTCTTCAAAGGACTGTGTATCGCTCACAAGGCTCAGTATGGCAAAGCACCAAAATACCTGAAATCCCGACTATCCCCCTACACACCGGGTAGGACTTTGCGTTCGTCGGACGCCACTCTTCTGTCTCAGTCCCGCTTTAAATTGACCACGGTGGGGGGCCGTGCTTTTTCCAACACGCTCCCAGCTTTATGGAACAAATTGGATCCAGAGCTCAGGAAGGAAAGTAACTTACTTTCCTTCAGAAAAAAACTAAAAACGGTACTGTTCAAACAAGCATGGAGCAGATCTTAGGTGCACAGCTGGTTTCAAGTGAATGTAACATCTTTCACGTAAATCTGGTCAGACAGCGCTTAGAGACCCCTGTGGTTATAACGCGCCATATAAATTAAATAAATAAATAAATAATAATATTCAGCCATCCCGGAGCGGAGACCAACTACATAATCCACAATATCCTGTTTAGGGGGTTTGAGAGGTAACTCCCATCCCTCCTTCACTAGACACAATGAACCCCTAGCTGGATGTCCAAACAGAAGTTAAAATGGGCTGTAACCAACCCCCTTCTGTGGAACCACTCTGTAGGAAAAGAGAAGGCAGGGCAAAAGTATGTCCCATCTGCGCCTAAGCTTTTCTGGGAGACCTTTGATCATGCCCTTTAGGGTTTTGTTGAACTTTTCAACTAACCCAATGCATTGTGGGTGATAAGGGGTGGTAAATTTCTAATTTACTCCACACTCCTTCCACATAGCAGTTAAGTAACTAGACATGAAGTTTTCACCTCTGTCTGATACTACCTCCTTAGGGAAACCCACTCGGGAAAAGATTCCCAAGAGGGCCCTTGCCACCACAGGTGCTGTGGTGGTCCTATGGGGAATATCTTTTGGATACCTAGTGGCATGGTCCACCACCACCACCAGTATAAATCTGTGCCCAGATGCTGTTTGAGGATCCATGGGACCAACTATATCAATCCCAACCCTCTCAAAGGGAACCCCCACCACAGGTAGTGGTATCAGGGGGGCCTTTGTTATACCACCTGCCTTACCACTGGCTTGACATGTGACACATGTCTTCAGACATGTGAGGCCAATGAAAGTGAGGGACAATTCTGTCCCAAGTCTTGTTTTGGCCTAGGTGACCTGCTAAAGGGATATCATGTACTAGTGTCAATAGGAAGCCCCTAAACATCAGAGGTATAACCAACCTCCTGGTAGCTCCAGGCTTGGGGTCTCTACACTCTGAGTAAAGGAGTCCATCATCCCAATAGATCCTATGGGTTCCACTATCACTCCCAGCTGCCTCAGCAGCAGCTTGCTGTCTGAGGGGTTCATGAGAAGGACAGCTCAGCTGCTCCTGGCTCAGATCTGCCCTGGAAGGGCCCCCTGTCCCCAAGAACTCAACCTGATTAGGTTCAAGCTCATTTGGGACAGTTCCTTCTTCAGGACTAAGATCAGCTCCCTCAAAAGACTGGTCTGGATTCTGAGTCGGGGGGAAGACACTGCCTTACCCCTACTGCTCATTTTCTTGGAAGGCGCCTGGTCCATTCTTCCAGAATCTAGGGCCTGTTCAGTGTTAGACTTGTTTGCCTGTGACCTGTTCATAGCAAACACATCTGCAGGGATTCCCAACATTTCTGCATGAGTCCTGAGCTCCACTTCAGCCCAAGCTGAAGTTTCTAAATCATTTCCAAGCAAGCATTCAACAGGGAGGTCTGCACTTACCACAGCCTTCTTAGGGCCAGTTACCCCTCCCAAGATTAAATTAACAACTGCCAAGGAATGGTCTGTCCTGACATTGCTAGCATTGGTCACTTGGTACATCTCACCAAGTATGATTTGCTCAGGAGCCACAAGATCTTTTGTCACCATTGTGACACTTGCTCCTGTGTCCCTGAATGCCAAGGCCTCTTTTCCATTTATCAAAGGCTGCAGTCTGTATTTGCCCAGATTACTGGGACTGACAAATAAGGAGGCCATATCCATGCCGCCATTAAAGATGAGTACAGCCTGAGTAGGAACTCTGACTAGGCCAGAGTCCACCTCAGATCCCAGGGTTAACCCTACTACACCCTTATTCTGAGTACCACCACTTGGAGCTGAACTAGGGGGAACAGTTGCCTTAGGGGCAATGGTGACTAGAGTTGAGTCCTTGGACTTGGTACACTCACTGGTCCAATGGGTTTTCTGTTTACAGATTTTACACCATGGTTTCTTCTTGCCTTTTTCTTGGATAGATTGGGACTCCCCACCAGATGCAGAATTTTGGGGCCATTGAGAAGACTTCTGGTCTTTACCCTTCTCCCCACCCTTATCAGAAATTTTAGAATCCTGCTTCTTGGAGTCACCACCTTAATTCTGAACCTTCTGCCTCACCCTGGTTCTGACCCATGTGTCTGCCTTCTGGCCCCATTCTTGGGGAGAGGTCAATCAGATTCCACCAGGTAGTGATGCAACAACTGATTTTGACAATTATTAAGGATCTGCTCCCTCATAATTAAATTGTACAATCCTTTAAAATCACACACTTTACTGCCAATAACCAGCCTTCCAGAGCATTAGCAGCATAATCTACAAAGTCAACCCAGTCTTGTGTCTGTGCCTTTTGGGTATCTCTGAACTTCAACCTGTTCTATTCAGTGGTTAAGCCAAACCCATCAATCAGTGCACTCTTCAAGACTTTGTAATTATCAGCATCCTCTTCTCTAACAGTGAGGAGCTTGTATCTACCTTTGTCTGCAAAGGAGAGCCACAAGATTGCTGCCCACTGCTCCCGAGGGACCCTCTGTACCTTACAGGCCCTCTCCAGTGCAGTTATCCATTTGTGGATGTCATCTCCACTCTGGTAGGGAGGGACAATCTTGCTCAGGTTCCTATGGTCATGAGTATATTCTCTACCTCTAGGAACACTATTGCTGCCACCATGGGGCTCTAGTTCCAATTTTTTAGAAGCTTTCTGAAGCTCCAGGGATTTCCTGTCTAAGGCCAATTGCTCTCTCTTGATTCTGAGCTTAGCTCTCTCAAAGTCAAGCAGTTGGCATTTCCTCTCATAAGAGGGCTCCCTTTTATGAGAGGCAGTAGTCCTATGAGAAACAGAGGTCCCTACAGAAGTACCAGAATGATTAGATTCCTGAGAAGGAGATCTGGATCTTCTTGGCAAACGGTTAACCCTTCCAGGTGGGGTAAAGAGGGGAACCCTAGGGTCTTCTCTCCCACCTTCAGGAAAGATTGGATTGTCCAGGTTAGAATCATCTTGATCCTCCTGGTCAACTTCAGGGTCTAGGTCCTGAATGTTTTCACTTCCTGGCCTGTCCTCTTCTGCTGCCCCACCCAACTTGCATGCCTCATCAGACCCTGGGGTCTTTCTGAGGTCATCTAAAAGCAAAGTCTCTATGAGGTGTTGAGTTCTAGGGTTTTTTCCTGTCTTCAATTTTCTAGATGCACACATATTTCTCAATTCCTGGAATGTGAGATGGTCATACTTAGTCAGCAAGGAGCCACTGACTTCTGCTCTTGAAGTCATACTAGTGTTGTGAGGTGTTGCACCTACGTAACCTAGTGGGAACTACTAAACTCTCTTGAGTTGGAGAAAGGGTGTGCGAGACCCTTGACTTACCCAACTATAAGTTCAGTAGAACTTACTTTATTCTAGAGTTGATTATATGTACCTATAGTGGTTTTCAGTTAGTCAGTCACTCAATGAGATTATCTGGTAAAGCAATAGCAAGCTTTAATCCCAACTGCTGCGCACCAATGTTGGCCCGGTATATGCTGACCACTAATTAAAGTGTTTAGGGAAATCAATGGTTCAGTGTTGGTCACAGGAGGTCCAGGTTAAAGATAGTAGTCCTCAAGGGAGACATTAAAATGGATTTTTAACAACACAATTAATCATACTGGGAGTAAAAAGTAAGGGAGAATATGTAGGGTAGAATTGAGAATTTATTTTACACAGGAAGCAATTAGTTCTTTAAATAGTCTTCAGGTGCTCACAAAAAGTGGGCGTGATGTGACAAGATGGAGGTGAATTAAAATCATAACATCGCATTGACAACAGACATTGGAACTCCACGTAAGTATACACAATGAAAAGAGTTTATGTTGTAGGGGGTTGACGGCGTTTCGATCTTAGAAACTTAAGATCATCTTCAGGACATATAGCGACATAGGACATAGAGCGAAAGTCGCTCCCAGCGAGTCCACCAGAAGGGTTTGTCGCTCCCCCTCGGGATCATGAATTAATTTTTGATACTACGATTTAGCTCACAGCTTCAAATAATTTGCCAGTGGTTGCACTCTTGCTTTACACAACTCTTGACTAGGGATTCAGTCTGCCCACAGGATTCTCCCTCTATTAACGGACCAAACAACTAGTGGACCCCAAGCCCTTCCTGCCGGAACAGTGATTCAACAGTCCTCCCTACACGCCCTAGTTAGGGTTTCTTTAATCCGTGCAGCCTTGACCACGCAAGCAGGCCTTCCGAGTATCTGCTGACACCGGCTCTGCGACTCATTTCTGACTACTGTTGCCCAAGCAACTTCGACTTGAGAATTCAGACTGCTCACTATATGTCCTGAAGATGATCTTAAGTTTCTAAGATCGAAACGCCGTTGACCCCTACAACAGGAAATCCTTTCATTGTGTATACTTATGTGGAGTTCCAATGCCTGTTGTCAATGCGATGTTAGGATTTTAATTCACCTTGTCACATCACGCCCACTGTCACTTTTAGTGAGCACCTGAAGACTATTTAAAGAACTAATTGCTACATGTGTAAAATAAATTCTCAATTCTACACTACATATGCTCCCTTACTTTTTACTCCCAGTATGATTAATTATCTTGTTAAAAATCACTCTTAGTGTCTCCCTTGGGGACTACTATCTTTAACCTGGACCTACTATGGCCAAAACTAAACAATTGTTTTCCCTAAACATATACTCACCCCAGGTTCACATATCAGGGTACCCTTGATCTCCTATATCACTAATTAAAGTGGGCACCTTGTACCAGTTCAAACAACCCTTATTGATGATTAGGTTAAAGACAACCTTTATTGAAAGCTATCCTAGTGGTAGCTATGGAGAACAGCCTTCAGGCTAAGTCTCGAAGGAATGTAAAGCAGCTTGGTTTACCAAATTATAACCTCATGAATGACTAAATGAAAGGAGAACCACACAAGGTATATATAAAATATATGTATTTTTTTCTAAACACTCTCTACTAACCTCTTTATGAGATTAGAGAACAAGGCACACAATATTACAGTACTAGAACGACGGTAAATAGCACAATACACAGCGGGCTCCAGGGGGACACCGAACCATATTCTAAGAAAGTGGTATGAGAACCACGACTTGACTAGACACAGTGCCTAGAGTACGTAAAATCGCTGGGACCCCAAGGAACCACCGAAGGTAGTGACACAGGGGACCCACGGGGGACGCGTGCAGTGTGAGAACACAGACGCGAGCTCAGTACAATCCTATGGGAAAGTCGCTGTAGGAATTTTAAAGATTAAGGACACTTAGGAGAGGACTTTGAGCAAACCCTTTCAAACTTAGATGGTTCTAAGGCCAGCACTCATGTGAGCACAGGAGTACTCATGTTACCTAACCCAGGGAAGCCGGGTGCATAGGTGTCAAATGGTGTTGGGAATCTTTGTTGTTTTCTATGGCGAGATGCTGCAAAGTGCAGCTGCCGTGAAGAGGAAAAGTGTCCGGAGTGATCCAAGCCTGGATCGGATATGTGAAGAACCTGAAAACAGAGGGGACAGAGTCTAGGTCACTTGCCAGTGACCAGGGGCTTGGCAGACGAATGCCCACCGATGTCGACTGCCTCAGGTGCGAAGAGGTGAAGCTTGTCTCTGCAGCCACGGGGACCAGGAGACGTCGACGACGACCAAAGTCCGCAGGCGAGCTGTCCCACGAAGGATGTCGAGTGCTAGGGGGGCCGGTGTCCGGATTGGAGACCAACAAGCCTTGGCAACTGCAAGATGCTTCGGTGCGGACCAGCAAGGTCCTGGGGACTCCCCAAGCAATGGAGAGTCAGGGCACATCTGGAGCAACCAGGTAAGCCCTTTGAAAGTTAAAGTACCCCTCGCAGGGACCCACAGGTCGACAGACCAGGGATCGCGAAGGGACCTCGAGAGGAAACACAAAATACCAGCCCACGGAACACTCGTGGAGTGTAGGCCAGTAATCTTCGGTGGAATCACTGCTCGGGGTTGGGACTATACGTAGTCCAAAGCACAGCCTCAGGGATCGCCAAAAAGCATATGCTGCTGCAAATGTGCATGGTGTCCAGGGGTTTGGGTTGCACGGTCCCCACGAGGGCTTTGGGTCTCAGGTTTGCTGAGAGCACTGATCGGCCTCGGAGAAGCTTGGGAACCCACCTCCTGTGTTGCAAAATCTTCGGAGTCCGTCGGGAACTGCATAGATGCAAACCGGTCAGATGCGCTGAGGTGCCTGCCTTGCAGGGGAGTAACTCCTTTACTCCAAGGGAGATTCTTCTGTTGTCCAGCAAAGCGTAGATCGTCGAAGGATACTTGGTTTCTGTAGCAGAGTTTAGTCCAGGTAATATCTAAAGGCCTGTAGCCAGGGGTTCCTACTTTATACCCAAGGAAGGGGTGGGACAAACTCTGGGGACCCACCTGTGGGAGGGTCAGGACAGAGGTGTGGCTACACCCATGTCCTTTGTCCAGTTTCGCGCCAGAGCAGGGGCTGATAGCCCCTGCAACCGGTTTGAGCTGGACTATGCACAGGGACACCAAATGTGCCCCCAGTGCAGACATCAAAGCACTCTTGGAATGCACCCACCCAGCCCCAATACACTAAAGCCTGTCTGGGAGGTGGTCACACCTCCCTGTGACAGGAAACCTATTGTCCAGCTTCCCCTGCCAGAGTTTCGTCCAGCAGGAGGGCAGACGCGTGTCTGTGGCTGGCAGCATCCATTTTGTGATGCCAGGGTTCTGTGAAGCTGGTACCGGGTGTACCGGTGAAGTCATATTTCTCCCTCTAATAGGGTGGAATCATACCTCCCCTGCCAGATACTGGCGGGGAGGTATGATTCCAAGGTGTTTGACACCAAACACAACATTTTTCCATGTAGCAGTTTTTAAGTTAGCATTTACCGCGAGGTTATAATGCACTTAAGAGTATATGGTTTGGCTGCATCACAAACAACCCCGGAATAAAGGTTCCGAAAGCTGCAGAGGGGCTCTGCTCATGCATGGGCACCCACTCACACAAAACCCAGCACCCTGCCTTTAGGATTGATAAGGCCAGCCATAGGGGTGACTGATAGGTTTATATGTGCAGTGATATGGATAGATATAGTGAACCTATATCTAAGTAAGGGGTGCATGCACCACCTTATACAGGCTGCTGTAGCAGACCTGTTGTGTCATTTTGAATGGTCTCCCAGGGGTGGCATAATACATGCTGCAGCCTCTGAGAGGCCTCTGGGGTACCAATGCCCTGGGTATATAGGATACCATATACTAGGGACTTATAAGGGTACCCCAGGATCCAATCTGTGGTGTACCTAAAGTACATGTAATCAATTTAGAGAGAAAGCAGCTAGGCTGGGGTCCTGGATAGCATGATCCTAGCCAGACTAAGTTGAAAACAGTGAAACATCAGCAAAAAGTGGGGGTAACTATAAAAAGCAGATCCTACTCTCCTGCAATCTTTCTGCATTTTGCCCCTTTCACTTCCTTTTTTCTCTGGAGCCTATTACCCCAGGCTCTCCCGCCTAATTTTCTCTTGTTCATGGAAAACTAATCTCAACTTCTCCCTCGTGAACCTCCTGGCATTCTTCTTTTCCTAATCCTTAGCTTATGAAGAGCCAAATGCAAGTTCAGGGTCTTAGTCAGACTTAACCTACAAAATGGAAATAACTTCCCCCTACCTGGGCTTCTAACATAGTACCCTCCCCAGAATCGATCCCACTTTCTTCCCTACAGTTCCCGTTCTCTAACTGGTCTTTAACAAAACCACAAAGAGCAGCCCATCCTGTTGAGCCCTCCACCCTCTCCTCAAACACATATGCCTTAAAGACATAAGTACATGGTGCCAAGGTCTAGGTCTACTTCCACCAATCTCATATCTGCCATTTTACAGTGCAGATAATGATGTGCTGTTCTGGTCAAAACATATTTAACTGAAACTTGCCGATCTCACACCATTTAATATCAACAGTCAGATCCCGTTCAGGGGACTCACAGCGCTGACAATTCCTACACATTCCAAAGGTGATCCAGTTACAGGGCTGTATACCTCCTACGGGGTATAATGAAATGCAGATACCCCTCTGGGCCCTCTTCTTATCTCTCATTGGTGTGTCTCAGGCAAAGATAATGTTTCAGGTATAGGCTAGGTAAATGTGCAGCTGACAAGCAATTGTCCCAAAGACTGGCCCAAAGTTTGGTAGAATAAGTTTTGGTCTGGGACTTCACAGGTAGTGCTGGTAGAAATAGTTTTTCTCTGCATGTGTTTAGGTACAATCTCAGTTTGTGCAGACACAGTACCATGTTTCCTGCTCAATGATGCTAAGGGGGCGGTGGTCAAACATATGTCTGGTTAAAAGATTCTCTCGCCACCTCGGCTGGCCTGTTTCCTTGTCTGTGCTAAAATCCTGCTCCCATCTTGACATCCACGGCTACATAATAACGAATACAGTGCCATGAAGTTATATGGAGGAATCTGGGGAGAGACAACAAACGCCAGTAAGCCAACTCTGGCACTGTTGAATCAATTTCATTGTGGACCTGTGTCGTGCCCACTGTGTGGTGGAGGTGTGAGGTGGCCGGTCCCGACCTGGGAAATGCCACTGTCAGCGGGGAGTACACACACTGCCCTGCCCTAGTCCGCTGCACGAGTGACTGGACCTCCAGTGGACCAACAAGCAAGGCGCTGTTGAGGGGAGTGCCCTGGGTCTGAAGGGGAGTCCGAAGATTGCTGACCCGGACCCTGAAAGGATCCGGCTTGCTGCGCAGGGGGGTTGGTAAAGGAAGTGTGGAGGTCCCTTGGGGAGGTGGTGAAAGGGTCTCCTTCTTCCTATCCCCCACTTTCTTCTCAACTGCTAAGGCCCCAGAACACTGAAGCAAACAAGCATTGGCATAGCCAATAGGTCTCGCTTTTGGGACCTTATAAGTATTTAGTTTTGCAGCACAATATCCTTGGTGCAACAACATCAGCTGTTGCATGGCTAAACCTTGTACCTTATGAGTGTTTAGCCATGCAACAGTTGATGTTGTTGCACCAAGGATATTGTGCTGCATAACTAAATACTTATAAGGTCCCAAAAGCGAGACCTATTGGCAATGCCAATGCTTGTTTTAAATGGATTGTCTCTCTGCCGGTTTATCTTATGTAGGCCTGTATAATGATCTCTTGTAGCCTTAACTGATGGAATGAGCTTTGCATGTGTTGGTTAAACTGTTGCGCTTTCAAACATTTTGATACGTGTGGGATAATGGGCTGCAGATCGCTCAATTAATCATAAGATATTTTAATTTATATACCATTTTACATTTGTTTGAGGTTGGTGTTCTGTGTTTGCTGTATTGATTTAATTAATTGCTATTTATTGTAGATGTTTATGATATGTGTAATTGCTTATGTCAATGAATTGAATAATGTGCAATATTTCTGTAAGAATGCATTTCTTGGAAATAAAGAGTCTGATATGATTATACATGTGTGCATTCATATATAGCAAACATATATTCCTGTTCTGCTGAGGCCACCCTCTTCACTGACTATAAAGATGGTTCTATATTTTGAACGAGGCCATACAAATTGCACCGAAAGGTATACTTTGCAAAAGTCTATGAAATTTGTTGCAGCTTCACAAAAGCTTGCAATCTTTGTCACGTCACTATGAAAATCATGAAATGTGGAGAAATATATGTCATCAGCAAGTCCCGTAGTGGTTGTAGGCAGCAAAGAAGACACGGGCACAGACCAGTCTACGTGCAAGTAGCACTTTATAGGCAGGTAAATGAGTTGCATTACGTTAAGAGTCACGAGATGCGTGTATTTTACGGTGAACGTGAAATATAATGACAGTGCAAACTGATTAACTGTAATTTTGCTGCAGAGCATGACATGCACAATCACGACAATGCCCCAAATCGTGGATAGATATCCGATGCCGAAACGGGAGAGGTTCCGAGGACAGTGAAAGAAGTAAAGAAATGAGAGTGGTGGCACAGTGGGGGAATAAAAATGTGAAGGAGACGCGTGAACTAGCCTATGTTCGCATTAAAGTCTGACGAGCGTGGGAGCTAAACGCCATAAATACGGTGAGATGCGAGTGCGATCTCAATGAAAGATAGGGCTTATGGCCTAATCACAGCGCAGTGCTGGTTAAGGGAATCCCATAGGTAAAGCACAGTGGCTTGCATGGACAGGTTGACGCGCAATGTAACCCCACAAACTTGTCCTAACTGTATGTAGTCCAAACGGAAACCCCAACAGTAGATGGGGCAACTAGTGTGAAAACAGCTAAGCAGTGGTGGAGAAAGTTAATACAATTGGACGCTAAATGTAACAAATTAAAGAATTAAATAAAAACGGGCACTGTGCAACAAGTTACCGTATAGTGAAAAAGGTCTAAGAGTGCTTAATGGTGTAACGTTATATACAGTGATTATATGCCAAATGCGACGAAAAGAAACACACAACAAGCACCAGAAAATGTCTACTGTCTGAGGCGGCATTGGCTTAGTCGGAAGGGAATTGCTCCTTGAAGAATTCACATCAGACACTTCTGAAGTTAAGAATAACAAGCTAACGAGGAGGGAGGGGGAGAAGGGAGCGGGGAGAAGGGAGGGGGGTAGTGAGAGCAGACAGCAAGGGGGTGGACGAGGCTTAATGAGCCATAACAGAAAGGCAGATGGCGGCTGCGGGCGTGCACGTTCACGTGCACTCAAGCTTTAGGCCACCAAAAGCCTCTGGTGGCACTTTTAAAAGCCACTTACTAAATGTCTCGAAGAGACAGCATGCGCTGTCTCAGGCGAGACCTAAAAAACGGGGCTGGGCCGTGGAAAGAGGCAGCCAGGAGAAGTGTGCGCTCCAGGATTTGGCAAAGAGCGAACCAGTGGAAGGTGAACTTTAGGGGAGGGCCCCTCGTGTGGCGACCCCTGTTGGAGAGACCCCCCTAATGCACTGTGGACACGGTCAAATGACAGTGGGGAGAGAGTGCAGACTCACAGTTAAGATGGGGGAGAGGCAAGCTGGGGCCTCTCGTGCAGAGAGGTAAGCGTTGGTCCTACCCGTCACGTCACCACCATTGTATTCGGATCGGGCCAGCGGAGGCCACTCGGCTCAAGCGCATACTGGGAACCTACTGGGGGCTTGGAGCCTCTGCAGATACTGTGCTCCCCTGGGAGAGGCCCTGAGAGACTTTCGGTGCTCCTGACATCCCCAATGCTCGGGAGGAGGGACAGGGTGCTCCCCTGGGGCAGCAGCGGGGCGGAAAACACAAACTTTAAGGAGTGCTATGCCGCAGAGAGCTTTAAATTGCTGCAGGGGCCACTAATGTCAGTATGGCCGCATAATAACTGATTAAGCTTCCTGAATCTGTGTCCGGGCCCTGCGCAGCGCTTTGGATGGTGCCGCTCCCAAGGACTTGACATGCTGCTCCTGGAGTGACGCCGAGACCTCCCTAAGACATCTGGAGAAGTCAAATAAGTTGCCGCCTCTTCTAGTACCACTGGGACAGATTTGACACCACATGTTGAGAAATGGGAAGACATAGAGGTGCCAACTGAGAGACACTGCATAGTTACAAGTACTGCCTGATGGCGTGCCTACTGAAAATTGAGAGACTGTCCAATACCCTCTGACCCATGGTGAAGGGTGATAACTCGAGACCACACGCCTGAGACCGCTGAGGGGAAAACAGCGGGCACCATTGGCGGCATCACGGGGTAGCAGTTGAGATTCATATCCCTCCAGAGCAGTGGTGCGCCAGTGATATGGAATTTTACTGATAGGCCCTCAAGAGTGAGATCCAGGGCCCTGGTGGTGGGTGCCCATATCTCCCACAGAACCGCTCAGGCCACACAACATCACACACGGATACATCATGGCTAAAGATAAAGTTTCCTAGCATCAGAAACAAGGCAAGATTGACAGATATACAAAAGCAATGGGCCCTCAGAGGCTCCCAGATCTGGAGGCGCCCCAGCTGCCTGATAACGCAGCGCTCCTCCAAGCAATACATGCCTCGAGAGACCCCCTTCAGGGGCGTATAGGAGGAGTCTGTTCAGAAGTCACCTTTTTGCACCAAGACTTTTGGAAAGTTTCTGAGAGGGTGACCCAGGCAGAAGGCAGAATATCCACAGATGAAGATATGACCCACACTCTGCGCAGAAAGATCACCGATCTATGGACCACCCTGAACGATGTGGCCTGGAGGGTGGATGATGCAGAGATCCGTGTGCAAAGAAATAACTTATGCTTCGTTGGCTTTCCCGAAGGGGCTAGGGCTCGGACACAAAGGCTGTCCTAGAAAGATGGCTAAGGTATTTACTCCCTGTGGTGCAGTTCCCACATATTTCATGCTGGAGAGAGCACATAGGTCACTTAATGCCAAGCCGCCCACGGGTGCGCCACCACGCTCCCTCATCACGTGTTTCCTCAACTACCAGGATAGAGATTTGACCCAGAAAGAAATTATGAGAACGGGTGAAATTCACTATAACCAAACCAAAATGATTGTCTTTCCCGACTAATCCAATGAAGTGAAAAAGCAGAGGCACAACTTTGACTCCATCAAAACAAAGCTAAGTGCAATGAATATACAATATATGCTCCTGTTCCCCGCCAAACTCAGCCATGTTCCAGGGTAAAACCACCTGTTTTCAAATGCCGGAAGAGGCTTGGACCAGGATTGAGAAAGGCCCCTCCCCCTCAGATCACATGGATCAAACTGGGACAGTCACCCCAGCAGCTTGCAACAAGGAGCACTGCCCAAAACACAGAGGAGGAGCAGGAGGTGCCAAGAAGTTCTGCCAGCAATAAAAGGAAGTCTAACACCCTACCGTTCAAACGGCGCCTCACTTAAGCTGGATTGTCTTTCAACACAGAAGGCAGTGTGATGGGGCGAGTGCGAGGGAAAATGCATGACAAATGCAGAGGTGACACCACCACACACTTGTCTGACCAAGTTCATTCCACGGATTCTGAATCGGACCACCTGTTGTTGGTGTCCATAGCTAATATGGAGGCAGATCCACTGATTGCCATGATTCCTGAGCCTGCAACCGACATATGAGATGAGAGAGCCGCCTGACTGAACATATGGGCCGGGAGGAGACCGGGCGGGGGCAATGGTATTAAATCAGTGTTCTGGAACGTCCCAGACACGCAGACACATTGCAGTTAACCTTGTTCTTCTATTTGTTTTTTCCCCACAGGCCTCAACCAAGGTGGGAAGTTTCTAGCATTTAAGGCAGGGGGTGGGTTTCTCAGGACTCGGGAAGGACGGGCGACAGATCTCTCTAACCTACCTGCGACACAGCTGTCATGTTGATGAAAAGAAGTGCGTGGGAAAAGGGAGAGTGGGGGAGTTAGGAGAGGGGGGGGTTGAGTTTAATTGTTGGGAAGAGGGGTTAGGCCAATGGTACATGGGAAGTGACACAAACAGACACACAGACACAGAGGTAGTGAATTCCGAACACTGGCGAACACTTGTATACCATCCATATGAATGGGCCGATAAGACAGAGCAGGATCAATGATCAATACTGTCATGGAATGTTAACGGGCTGGGGAGTAGGATTAAACAGGGACTGGTGGGAACATCTGTCAAATGATTGAAACTCGATATACTCCTCCTACAGGAAACACACCTGCGGGGAACAAACATGTGGATACCTGGGAAGAGGGGCCTACAAGACACTGGGGCATGCAGGTTTTATGACTAGCTCCCGAGGTGTAGTAATACTAATCAAGAAAACGTCACCATTTAAAGTGGAAAAGACATGGGCAGACCCCAATGGATCATTTGTAGCAGTAAAGGTGCTCTGGAGGTGAAAAGACGTAAAACTGGTTAGTGTCTATGCCCCCCCCCCCCCTCCAAGGCTGCAGAAGCAGACAATGACAAACCTGTGGAAATACTACTAGAGGTAGGTTCCGTCCAACATATCATTGGGGGAGACATTAATGATGTGGCGGACCCACCCATAACCGAACTAGCTCTGACCAGGCTACAGGGGAAGACATGACACTGGCATGGTTTATGAAGACCGTCAATCTGCGTCGCCACCACCTACTGGCACAAACCAATTCCTATTACTCTAGGGCGCCTAAGGTGTTCTCTAAGATTGATACATCCTTGCCCCAGCAAGGGAGGTAGAGGAGATAGAAAAGGTGGATTCCTTGTTGCTTACCCTTGGGACGAGCACTCGTAGAACAGGGACGGGGTGGAGACTCAATAACTGGGAACTGCGGGATGAACAGGTGGCCCAGGAGATTAGAGTTGACACAAAACTTTACTTTAAATAAAAAAAGACTTGTGTCCTCGGCATTCACATTATGGGAGGCCAATAAAGTGGTTTTGCAAGACAGGGTGAAAAACATAATCACACAAAAAAAGAGGTAATCCAGGGACATGGTAGAGTTAGAAACAAGGCGGGTGCAGTTAGAACGTCATTCAGAGCCACCCACGGATCCTTCTGTGCTACGCTCCATTGCAATGCTCCGGAAGAGGGTATCGGGCACTAGTACACAAAGAGGCTAAAACCGCTATCCTAGCCATGCACACGCCAGTGATAAAGCCGGTAGACTGCAGGCATGACTGAGCAGGTGAGAGGCAGAGGCAAGGTGGGTTGATAACATAATCGGTGAACATTGCAACACATATATTACCGCTGGGGAAATCATACGAGTCTGCAGGGTCCTGACAGAATTCCATGATGACATAGACAGGTAGAGATCATTGCCACCAACGACTTTTGGCAAGGTCCCAATGTTCAAAATGATAACACTGCCGAAACTCCTATATGTACTTCAAAATACTTACCATAAGGTCCTAAAAGATATTTTCGTCAAAACAGAATGGGAGGTCATGACGTTCCTCAGTAACGAAGGTCACCCAAGGGTGGCGTTGAATACCTTACAAGGAAACCAATATAACGGGGGTATCACACTACCTGATATAAAAGCATTTATGCCGCTTTCTACAGGGCACGCCCACTAGCAGATGCCCCCAGAAAAACACCTACCTAGAGGGAATGCCCATCCCTTCCCTCACAGTGGATGGCTGCCAGTCCTTGAAAGAAGATATCGCACTTGAGGAGATGGAGACGACAATAGGAAAACTAAAACCCAGGAAGACCCCAGGCCCTAACGGCATACCGGCAGAGCTCCTTAAGAAGAATGCCGGGTTACTGAGTCCCTACCTCCTTAAAATGTACACTGAGATGAAAAACAAGTGGACCCTTCCGCATAATCTTCTAAATGCCACGATAGTGGTGATACATAAACCCAGAAATTCCAAGACAGAATGCAGTTCCTACAACCCAGTTTCTCTCCTTATTACTGAGACCAAAATCTTAACCTTGATCCTGGCCATGAGACTTTTGAAGGCTATCACCAGCCTAATTCATTATGAACAGTTGGATTTATTCCCAAGAGGTCGATGAGATTTAACCTCTGAAGGCTATGTAATTGGCTTGAGACAATCCACAACAGGGAAAACCCTCATATGCTATTATGTTTAGATACTGAAATGGCATTTGATGCTGTCCACTGGCCATTCTTAAGACGAGTCCTAGTGAAATATGGGTTTTGTCACAAATTCCGGGGCTGGATAGCTCAGCTATATATGGACCCAGTGGCAGGTGAATGGAGAATTATCCTCAGAATTCCTTATTGAGAGGCGCATAATACATGCTAGCATGTATTATACGTACCCACCCAGGTTTCGCAGGCTTCTGGGAAAAGGATGAGGACTTGGGAGACGAACGACTCTCCTTATACGCAGACAGCCTCTTGATGTATGGCACAAACCCACAACAGACGTTCACAGGGCTCTTTCAAATATTTGACACGTATATCGGCTGCATGAAGGCTACAAGATCAACTGTGAAAAATCTAGTTTATAACCAGCAGGTCGACACTTTGATCCAAAAGATATCCCGGGGCAGCTACGGGGGGGTGGATAGTAGGGTATTCCATTACCGGTATATACATGACTATACATAGAAACAAAAGCTTAAAACACAACGTCTGCAGGGTCCTGATAGAATTCCATGATGCCGCAGACAGGTGGAGATCATTGCCACTGAAGACTTTGGGCAAGGCCGAAATGTTCATAATGATAACAACGCTGTAACCACTATACATACTTCAAAATACTTATCATAAGGTCCCACAAGAAAAATTCATCAAAATAGAAGAGGAGGTCAGGACATTCCTCTGGAATGAAGGTCACCCAAGGGTGGCATTGCACACCCTGCAAAGGAACCAATATAACGGGGGTATTGCACTATCCAATATAAAAGCATATTATTGGGCAGTCCACTTAATCGGCCCAATTTCACACTCCTATATACACTATGTCTAAGGCGGGACAAGGGTGAAGAAGCTACTACCAGCAACACAGGTAGTTATAGATGCTTGAAAAGGAGCAGAAAGATGGATGAAATAGAATACACGAATTACAAGAGAATGCCCCCTTTGGGAGGGCACACGCCTGAAGAAATTCATGAAATTGCGGGGCTTCAGGACCTGGGATAAACTTGGGCATCACCATACTAGGGGAGGTATAGAAGGTGGTGCCCTAATCCCTTTTAGCTCCCTTCAAAGGGACTATCAACTTAACATGACACAGCACTAAAAATATCTCCAGCGTCATCCATCATGCCTAGGCGACAGAGAGACTTGAAATTGAAAATATACCACAATATGTACCTCTAGAAGGGAGATTATTGCTCATGGGGTAAATCCCAGAAATAGCAGTGTCGTGGACTTAGAAAACGATCACTAAGAATAGACCCGACTCCCTAACAAAACTAAGAACACGCTGGGAAAATGAGGTGGGGGAGTTTGCCGATCTGGACTGGAACACAGCCTTAATGCACCCCAGGGAAGTCGCAATTAAAACACGACTTTGACAGATCCAGTTCAAAATCCTTCATAGGGTTTACAATGATAGGGCCTGGTTACACAGCTTTGGTATAGCTGATTCTGCTAGTTCACTTCGCTGTGAGGCGGAGAGTGGGTCGTTCATACACACACTTTGGGAAGGCCTTAACATCCAATGATACTGGACCGATATCATGGAGGAACTAAATGGGATACTGGGTGAAACAATATCGGTGGATCCTAAATACATATTTCTGGGTATCCCCATAGAAGTAGACCTTCCCGGGGCTAACGCTTTACTTAGTAGCTTAGGCCTAGTGGTGGCTAAGGGACATGTATCTTAACACTGGGGCACGCCTAGTCCTCTCACGCTCCAGACACTAAGACAGTTACAAACAAAGCTTACAGGGCCTATCTTCTCACCTCTCCTCCGGGTCACCCAAGCTAAAATCCTACCCACCATCACCTATGGCAGCAAGGCACTAAGAGGCAGGGACGCAAAATTGTTGAACACCACCATGGCTAAGGCCTATAGAGTTATGTTTAGCCTTCCAACCTATGCCTCACCCGCACTGATACGCCTGGAGTTCGGCCTTACTAAACAACTCTTGGCTAGGCAAGTTTCATACATAATGTGCTGGCACAAAATTTAAGAACTCTCCACTGAACACGTTGAACCATCAGCTCTGGCAGGAATTCTCTAACACACCCAATTCACCGGCCAGAAAGTACTTGGAGGCCTCACTTGCTACTACCGGGCTTGTCGACCTATGGGAAACTCAAACTATCCCATTGCTCTTTAAGCAAGCAGTAAAAAAAGTAATCAAAAAAATCTCCCTCGTCGAAGACAAAGCCGCCTTTGCCTGCAGGAGTCATGCCTGGATGACTCTGAGCGGTTACAAATCACTTGGGCCACAGTCATACTTCAATCTGGGGTACTCCAGGAAGTCCAAAGAACAATTCTTAAAATACAGGCTTGGAATCCTGCCAGCCATCCCGCACCTTCCACCTTGGCAGAGGGAGAAATGTGGAAACACATGCAGAATATGTGGGAACGGCACTGAAGACATGGAACATGTAATCTGCTCCTGTACCGAACTAAAGGAAAGGACAGGATTACTTAAAGACCACTTTAATGAACGAGGGATTCCAACCCGGAGACAGGCTGTGATTGCATGCTTTGACTCCAAGGACCCGCGGCTAAACAGGAAGCTAGTAAAATTCAGGTCACTAGTAGAATCAAAGTAAGGGAGAGCAGCGCCACACGTAAATGCAAGAACAACATAAGGAAGGTTTAATCTGCATAATTGGAAACTTAGAGCACAGACCTTTGAATCTCTACATAAGAAGTTGAACAATGGCGCCTTTTCATCAGAGACTGTAAAGTTTTTAGAATTACACTTCTCTTGTCTTATTACATACGAAGTCTTTTTAACATGTATTTTTACTTACTTACTTTCATGCTCCAGGACTGGAGAGCTGGGATGGACCTCTATATGGCCACCGAGAAACTTAGATATAAGGCCAGAGGGTGCCCAACGAAATTCACCAAGATATGGGGTCCCTGGTTGCGCCACTATGGAATCAACCTAAGGAATGGCAAAGAGCAGCCCAGACACACACAGCCTTACACTGAGTGATACGTTTTGTATTAGTGTATTGTCTACCAGTTGCCTGTTCAATACATGTTTGAGGCTACGAAACGTGTCAAAGTCAAATATGAACTAATGTACAATTACTCTCCTGTATCCATCGTATCCTTGGTATACCTTCCTGTTTGTTGTGTTGATCACAAAATAACCTAATAAAAAATGTTAAAAAAATTAAAATGATGCTGATAAGTCCTGGAAGCAGGTAGGTGCAATCAGTGTCTTCAAATTCTTGACCTTCGCTGCAGGGGTGGAAGTTCATGAATGGCAGCCTAGCCCATTTTAGGATCAGAGGCAATGTGGAGACTTGTTGATGGTTGTAGCTTTTGGGCCAACACAGTGTGTTTGTCCATGCAAGTGGGTACTCATCTTCTGACGTTGTGGCCTTGGATGAAGATGCAAGAAGTCACTTGTCTTCAGCAGTTGCAGCCCTGGAGGAGGATGCAGCAACTGTTTTTAGCTGGGCACCTCGGGTGGCAGCATTAGGCCCTCTGAATTGGTAGCAGAAACTCAGGGCTACATGTTGAAAGCTTGATGAATACTTCTTTATGCAGCTCACAGCTGGGAAACTGGGGGACCTTGAAAGCTTTGGGTCAAGACCAGGCTTGGCTCCATCTCTGGTCAGCTACTTCTAGGTGCCCCACGTCCCGGGAACGTGCAGGGCTGCTCCTCTGGGCAGCCTTTCCTCCTGCAGGGCCACGCACTTTCCTTCCCTCTCTGGGTAGGCAGGCAGTACTGTAGGTCTATAGGCAGACCCTTAGCTTCTCCAGCAAGCTGCAGACTTCATATGAAGCCCCCTCACTAATGGGAGTCTGACTGTCATGTAAACACCAGCCATGGTCGCACAGCAGTCTTCAGAGTGCTCTGCAAATTACTGCCTTCCTTGGTCATGAAGGACTTGGAACTGGAATCAGGACTGCCAGTTGCCACTCCTATACATGTTCCAGACACGCATATACTTCATAACCAGTTTGCATAGTCTCTCTTTCAAATGTCATTTCCAGGCTGCACTCCCAACACAGCCATTGTGCAAAGTGATGCAGATAGTAATGAGGATGGCTCCAAGCAGAGGTATCCAAAACATGGGTAATATGAAGTGAATTCTCTGCACCTGGCTGCCATCACCTCCCAGAAGCAAGGTTCAGGGGCACAGAAAAGGGTAGTCCTTGCCTAGAAATTTCCTTCACTTCAACAACAGAAAGTGTGGTCCCTCCCCCTAACCCCTACTATCTACCAAATGGCTCAGGAAGAACTAATCAGCAACCTTCAGCTAACAAGGCCTCTCATGGAATTTCTAAAGATAGTCCTGTTTCAGCCTCCTCAGCTCAGTGTCTGGGTGTCCTTCATCCAGCCGCAGGAAACCAGTCAATACCCTTCCAACATCTGCAAGAGCTACCCTTACCATGCATATCTGCCATGAAATACTAGGTAAATCCAAAATGGATCTAGATTCACACAACACAGATTCCTGCTACCATAAATCTGCTACACATGCAGTGCACAAATACACACACTCATGATTGACATGAAATGCCAGTGCAAGGCTCTGGGTTTCACAATACAGCAGAACTTAACACAAAATGGGCAAGTAGACTACACTCTCACTGACACAGACAGAAAGGTCTAATCACACTATATATTCATTAAACAGGGTATGCTGCCACCATCGCTTCTTGAGATGTTCCCAGGGCAAGTACAGTACTTCAATATCTATTAGGAGGGCATACTTGGTGCGCCTTTTTATGCAAAAACAACAGTTGATGGACAGAATGCAGAACAATGTCATACATTCACCCCAGTACAGCGATCTGGGCCTAAATCCATTGTTTTTTTGCTCGCCATGCCACCCCAGTTTAGACCTGGCCATATGCAAATCAGTCTTGACCCTGTGCCTCATGGGAACAGTCCAGCCCGAATAGCCAAGCCAGGTCCTCCCTGGACCGGAAACAAGCATCCTAGGACCGGTTTCAGGGTTTCACCCCTCTTCAGCCAGGATAGCTTGATTCCAGTGGCATGGAGAGCACAGGACTCACGTCTGAGCATACCCGTCCCACTCGGGGGGACAAATGCAAAAACAACAGTTGATGGACAGAATGCAGAACAAATTAATGTCAGGATACTAGTTTCACATGCAACTGGACACTCAGGGCACTGGTACATACCCATTTACCATGCAGGGGATATTTGTGCCCCAACAATGAGATTGTAGACCAAAAAACTAAATGGAGCATAGTATGAAATGGCAAAAAGATATTTAACCTTCAACAGTATTAAATGGCATGAAGGGATGTTAGGTACCTGTGGAAGTGTGGATTTTCCTGATCAGTTATGTCCCCTATCTTGGACCCCAACGGTTCTATGTGCATGTCACAAGTACATGTATGTTCCCTCCAGTTCCAGTTTCCAAAACGCAAACATATGTGCGTCCACCGTCAACATGTTCTCTGTCAGATCCGCCATCAATGGGCTGGATATTCGATTCCTAAGTATGAAAGGCCACCGACTTTATATGGCTAAGTTACTCCATTTTTACAGTTCAGGCAAGTAGGCCCGATCCTGTCCTTAAAGCCTTCCCTGCTCTCTGTCTCTGACAGCTTCAGCTTGAGCTCGCATCTGTATCCATGAACTTTGTCCTACTCCCTGTGCAGCTAACGGTGCCTGCCTCGGCCAGTTTTGCCTGCCTGCCAAGAAGCTGTATTTCACCTTCGAATTATCTACTTTTCTCTTCAGCCGATGCATTCCTGTTCGGTGATTTAGGTAAACATTTCCTCTAAGCTCACCAGCAAAGGACTCGGCCTTTCCGTCCTCCTGCAAGTAATTCATAGCCCTGTTGCCATGGAAAGTTTTCTGCCCCTCGCATCTCATATAGACACTTAGACGCTTGTACACGCACACACAGTCAGTATAGAATAGATTCTGTCCGAGAGTCTTTTCTTATGGATAACATAGTTCTCTAAACATAGGATGTTAGATATGATTTGGGATTAGGTTGACTTGACCCCCCAGACTTCTCGTCTCCACATGTAGAGCTAAATGTCAAGTCCCCTTCACCCCCTAGTTGCACGTCAATCACACGTCATGCTGTTGCGCGCGCATCTATGTTAAGTATTATCTTATAGATCCACCTATGCATGATAATCAGAGCCAATCATGTTTCTTTCTGCTCCTTATTACGCCTAGTTTCGATTACGTACCACTATGTCATTTCTCTTATCAATTGTTACGCCTTTTGCATTCATTTCATTGTAATGTATGAGCTATAAAAGTTACTTCTTGTCAATAAAGTATTGTACTTCACTTCCTGAACCCTCGTGGTGACGGAACCTGAAGGCCGCCACTCGAGTCGGCCATTTTGGAATAAAGCCCATTCAGAAAATCTCTTATACCACGGATTCTGCCTCTTGTTATTCTGAGCTATTTTACTTTATTTTAGATTCCGTATGAAATTCAGTCAAGGTAAAAAGAATATTTACCACATACCTCCAGCTCCTGCCATCCTCTGTGTAGCTTCCACAACAAGTGCTGGGCTCCCCAAGACTGTACTTGTCTTTGGGAGCTCGACCCCGATCCTGACATTGAACTGTTTGTTGGTGTATGCTTCCAAACGCTTGCTGAAATGCCCTCCATCTGATCTGTCCACAGCTTACGATTACCATGACTTCTCAGAGCATGGGCAGGAGTGTATTGCATGGAAGTCTCAATTATGGCCTTGTGGGACAAGTCTATTTCTTTCGTACTGTACATTTACTGGACCTGAAACTTCATCTTAAAGGGAACTTCATGAATGTCTTCAAAGCCCAGGGTCTATTACACTTTGATGTTTTTGCTACTCACCAGAATACCAAATTCAACAATTTCACCTTTTAGATGGGCAGGTGCACAGTTTCCTATAGATTTCCAATTGGATGGAGGCATCCCAAATGCCTTTCATCAACCTCTTCTGATTTCAAATGTCCTCTAGAAGATAAGAGAGAACCTAGTGTGTTCAGCTATCATCGTGGCTCTGTCTTGTACGATAAAAGTTGTGTTCTTGGACCTACACCATCAAGGGGACTACATCTGCTTCACTCCAGAGAAAATACTTTTTCCATTAAGGGAGGAAGATTGAAAATGCCCCCTACCTTCCCTAAGTTTGAGGACATGACACCTGAGGAGCTAACCTGTGCAAATCAAGGTGTCTCTTTATAGAACGCAAAGGTCCTTTTAGCTTCCAGGACGTACTAAATCAAGAATCAGTACAAGAGCAAATGACTGAGATTCTGCCACTGAGCCATAATTAGGAACATCAGCCCATGTACCTGCTTGTGGATGATGTTATCCATTTCTCACATCCCCAAGCTGAGATGGGGATGCAGGTGGACACTTGAAAGATTCGTTATGAACCAGATTCAAGAGCCCTTCTCCACATCTAATAAAGTTTTCAAAAGACATCCGACAAGCTTAATGCATCTGTTACTTCCTTTTAAGTGCCCCAAGACTTACTGAAACCTGAAGCTGGTACTTTGAGCTACTGGCTTCATGTGACTTAAAGTGTCTTACATGGAATGCTTCCTCCTGGGTGGTCATGACATCGATCACACACACATTAGATCAGTAAGTCATTTCTGCTTCAGCTCCTTTCTAAGAGTGTGGTAAATGTATCTTCATGATGACTATGTTACTCTTAGTCTACAGGCTGTTTCCCAATATCACATATGATTTACCCATGCACTTCGCTAACAAGAAAACCTCTGAATTAATAGCTATATTGTAGTTTCTGATCACTATAATGTGGCCGGGCACCCAAAGATTGACAATGTAGCAGAATCTATAAACTTTGAGTAAGAACGACCTGGAATAGTCACAACAGGGGCAGCTCATCCATAAAAGTGTGGGGCTTGCCCCCTCTCCCCCCCCCCGAGCCATTACATCTTAGGCAGTCGCGGTACTCACAGATTTTCCCGTGACATAGCTTTCCCCCGTAGCACCATGAATTTTGCTTCTTTTAGGTGCAGGTGCACGGTACTCTCTCTCTAGCCAGAACAGAAGGCAGGTGTCTGCTGTTGCTCTGACAGGGCATAGTTGATGGGAGGACCTGCTGAGGCTGTGTTCTCTGAACTGAGCATGTCAGAATGACTGATATTTGCGCCTGGCCAGCCTGACGTGTGCAGTTCAGGCTTTCACACTCCAGGCTATGAAGCAGGGTCTATTTTTATCATATAGTACCACAGGCCCATTCTGTCCACACCTGTAGCATGTGACCCTCATATAGGCCCCACCAGCTAGCATATAGGAATCTGTTAAGTTGACCATACTGTCTCAGTTGTTCTTTTAATGTTCTTTTAATGTAGTAAGCCCAGAATGCCTCTCTGCTAAAATACAAGTTATTTCTTCTGCGACATACACAAAGCTTCAGCTCTGTCCCCGAGCCCCCACTCTCTCCTTGCACAAGATGAGCTCGTCACTTCTCTCACCTATGAGAGATAGCTAACCACAAGAACAGGAACTCCTCAAGCTAAGAGGAACATCACGCGATACTTGATGGTGGAGGCCACTTGCCATCTGTCAATCTTTCATCGTTTGCTAGCTTTAATGTAACTAAGACATGCAACATGGCGTGAGAATATGACCTATACCTTTCTAAATGTTCCGCTTTCTTATAAAAGTTTCTGAGAAGTGACGCAAACCCTTTTCGATAAATGTTCAATTTCATTATGCATTACGGTCAAACAACAAGTGACCTTTTGGTAAACGTATGTAATGTGAGTGTCACTTTTGTGTTCCTAAATATTTCCGAGAAGTGACCAAAGTGCGTCATGTTCTGCGGTCAAAAGCACCTGTTAATTTCGTGATCTTGTGGTCAATAGTTCATCATTGAAAGAGTATAAAGATCTGCTCCTAAGTCCATTCTACGGACTACCTCGCAGAAGTGACCCCCTAGGTGACTGACGCCTGTGTCCTTAAGCCATTTATCTAGCATCCTTGGCTGAAGCTATAATGCTTATTTTACTTTGAAATTGTCTCTCTCTCTTCTCTGCATTTCCATTGATCTAAAATATATTTGCATTGCATGAGTTTGTTCTTCATTCCAGAAATGTGTCTTTAAATGCCGAGTCTTTGCTAAAACTCCCAGGCTCATTATTGAATTTTAAAGTGTTTCTTTACACTTCTTGATGAAGTGGTTTCATTGTAATAAACTGCACCAAATCCTGATTAAATTCCTGTCTCTTACCTGTGTGTTTTCTCATAATATGTAGAGACACCCCCTAAAATTAAGATGCCCTGGTCCAGTGGTTCGAGACCATAACATTTCACCCTCCAACATCTTGCGACCACCGAACGGACGTACTAGGTTTCCAGCCGCATCCTGTGACAGCGGGCGGAATGCTTGCCTTCCGAGCCTTTTTCCTGACTGAGCAGACACAGCCAGCCTTCGGGTAAGCCTAAGTTAAGAGTATATTTTTCTCTTGCACTTTTGGTCTTCCCCCAGTGTGCTGTTTGCCTGTCTTAGTGGATTCTGTCTCTCTGGCCGTCCCTCCGTCCAATGCTCGCAGTCTTTTGCCTTCCGCTGGTATCTTGCTATGTAAATGAATTCTTCATCTTCTTACACGTGTAAACAGCCATTGAGTCAATTATGCACCCTTTTTTCTACACTTTAAGTATTGTGGTTTTCAATGTATAGATATGTTTGATATTACGGAGATATAGTTTTAGGCCTATGTGGCTCTGTGTGAGAGGCCTGTGTGGCTCTGTGTGGTAGGCTTTGTGTGGCTCGGTGTGGTAGGCATGTGTGGTTCTGTGTGGCAAGCCTGTGTGGCTACGGACATATAGTTTTCATATATTTTCCTGTCCAAAACAGACAGGACGCCTGTATGGCACGCCTGTGTGGCAAGGGGACGCCTTCCTATCTGCTTAGCTACCAGTAAAAGGAAGTGTTGGCTTCCTGTTCTCTTTGTGTTAAAGTGAAACGTGAGGACGTCTATTTTTATTGCAATATTGTTTTACTGTTCAAGGGAAGCACAATCCAGTCAGGCAAAGAGAGGATAGTGCACAAATTGCCTGTCATGTGTGTAACTTACTGAATATATGCATATAATGTGTTTTATTTTCACATAATTGAAGTGTGATTATTTTGTGGTCTTATCTTACATTTTGAATATATTATGGCTTTTCGCATGTTTTGTGGTGATCTTCTAGAAATAAGCATCTGTGCCTGGTGCATCGATTCTGAATATATATATTCTTTCCAGTCTTTAGCGAGAGCATAATAACTAAGACTGTAAGTGTTTGAAATGTGCATATTGTCAAATACTCGTGAATATTATTGTTGCACAGCTACACCCAGCTCTCCCCTACTTTCATCTTGCCCATATGGCATAGTTTTGCATTTAAATATTACATTTCGTTTCTAGGTAATAGTCTTCACAAAGCACGTGCCTCGCCCCGTGGTGTCCAACAAGAACTTGTGCACGTTAGGAATTATAATAAACACCACACTGTTGAACTACTTTTGCACATATTAAATCATAGAGCGGTATCAGTGTACAATGCTACCACAGATACACTGTCCTCAGTAAGTGGATATCAAGGGGACCTCATTTTTGGAGAGTGGGTGTTGGACCCGGCCTCGTAGAATGGCCCTCCGTGCCCCCGCACCACCGAAACCTAGTGCCTGCAGCCCCAGCCCGCGGCCCAGCCGACCTTTCCCACCAGGACCCCTGCACCAACCCCGGACATCCCCGTCCATGGCCTCTCTCCTTTCGGCCACCCCGGGCCCGCGTGCCCACTCCCTGCAACAAGATGGCCGCCCGGCTCCAGCGCGACCCGGGCCTCGAGGCGCCACTCCGGCTGGAGGACATCCCGCTTCCAAGGGATGAGAGAGGGAGGAGCAGTTTCTATCGCACCTCTGAACTCCCCTGGGACGATGGGTTTCGATCGGCCCTCCGGCCTCCCTGCGAGCTGGCTCCGTGCCTGCTGGGTGTCTGGGACTCCTCCCGACCCGGCCCTGAAAGGATCAAAAGACACTAGCAGGAAACCCCGACAAGCGGCCCCCAGGTGACAAGACCCCTGCCTGCGCAGACTCCGGACATCAAAGCGGGGTCGACCTATAACAAGGGGTGCTCTGAGACTGTCCGGCAGATTCGACGCTGGAACAACGAGAGCCTGCTGACGTGGTCGCGGCTCCTGGAACTGGAACCCACCTGAGCCCTGCTGAGTGACTCGCGGCTCCCTGAAGATCGTAAAGACCTCCGAACTTGTACCTGAGCCCTGCTGAGTGACTCGCGGCTCCCTGAAGATCGTAAGACCTCCGAACTTGTACCTGAGCCCTGCTGAGTGACTCGCGGCTCCCTGAAGATCGTAAGACCTCCGAACTTGTACCTGAGCCCTGCTGAGTGACTCGCGGCTCCCCCAGACTCTCACGGTCCCGCCGGACCCCGACGCCGACCACGTATCTCCCAGCTCGAGGATTGTGAGCTGTGCGCCGGATACGTCCCTGCTTTGAACCGTTACCAGAGACAGTCCCGCTACCCCCTACCTTTCCGAGACTCTTGAGCCCGTGCTCATCTTGTACATATTTGCAGTGATACCTATTGTGATAAAGCTTGTTTCTGAGAATACCCAGTGTGGTCTCTCTGTGTCGTGTGGTGCCAGAAGTACGATCCTAGCTGCGAGATTCCTCCCCCTGGGGAATCTCTCGCCAGTGCCCGGCTACAATACAATACGGGTGGGACTCAGGGAAATCAGGACCCCTTTCCGGGCCCCTCTGAGGTCGCCGTCTAACATTGGTGGCAAGCGACGGGATTCGGGCCCATCACCTAGAGATCGTACAGTGAACAACGGACGCACGACCAACAAAGATGGCAGAAGGAAGCACCATGAGCTCCGCAGAAACCAACGCTAACAGAGTGTTCCAGGTGGAGCATCTGGAAGAATACACACACAAAGAGCTAAAACAATTTTGCAAAGAACTTAAAATAGCTACCACTGGCCTCAACACTAAGGAAGACTTGCAGAAAGCGCTGAAAACTTGGGTGGAGACCGGGGCATCCCGCCCGGAAGGCACGGGGGAGCGCCCCGACGAAGCCGAACCCCCTCCAAGTGAAAGCAGCGACAATCAGGTGCAAGGCATTGTACCAGACGGGGGCCTATCCCCGGGAGAACTCGCGGACAGAGAGAGAAGCCGCAGTCATGAACTCGAGTTAGCCAAACTCAAAATCGAGGGCGAATTGAAGTTAGCGGAGAAAAAGCTAGCGGTAGAGCAAATGCGCGTACAAGGCGAACTGGAAGAAAAGAAGCTCCAACGGGAGCACGAAGGAAGGAAGCTCCAACTAGAGCACGAACGCAGCTTAAAAGAACTCGAGCTCAAGGCCCGAAATGAGGACGGGAGGCCCTCGGGGAACCGAGAGACGGCCCCCCCAGCGGAACAGAAGGTCCACATCCCCAAGGATGTGGTCAAAGAATATTATAAAAACGATGACATTCAGCAATGGTTTCGGGCCTACGAGGTCGCCATGACCTCCCATCGGATCCCACAGAAGGACTGGGGGGCGGGGTTGTGGGGGCGGTTTCTGAGCGAAGGAAGGGACACCCTGCTCGACCTACCCCTCTCCCTGAAGACCTCCTACAGCCACATGAAAGAGGCTCTCCTCACAAGATACGGCCTCACCCCAGAAATGTACCGCCAACGGTTCCGGGACTGCAGGAAGATCCCGGGCACCACCTGGGTGGAGTATGTAAACTTTTTTAGTCGGGCCTTCGATGGGTGGGTCAAGGGCAGCAAGGTCACCACCCTTGCCGAACTCACTGACCTCATGTTATGGGAACATCTGGCTGCGAACTGCTTCGTAGAACTACGTCAACATCTGCTGGATAGCAAGCTCACAGATCCCCGGAAGCTGGCTGTGGAGGCCGACCGCTGGACCAACACCCGGGTCTCCCGGGGGATGGTAGGAGAGTACCCCCGAACCAGTCAGGGACCACCCCGCCAGAGAGGGGGAGGGAACCAGGGAGGGCCGAGAGAGTCCCAGCCTAGCCCCCCGAAGACACCACCTCCACCTTTCCCGGCGCCCCCCCCCACCAGTAACAGGGCCCCCTGGGAGACGAGGACACCGGGTGACCGTCACCTGTTTTCGTTGCCAGAAACCCGGGCACTACGCCAATGACCCAGAGTGCCCCATGGCCACCCAAGTCACCCCTGCGAGACAGATAGCCAACGTAGCCCTAGGGGAGGAGGTTGAGGAAGCCGAGGAGTGGGAACCCGCCGCTATGGCCCTAGTATCCCTGGGAGATAGGGAAATGATCCCTGGTAGCCTCCTACCGACCAACACACAGAAATATGGGCAGCTCGTCAAGATCAATGGCCACCAGGTAGAGGCCCTGCGGGACACCGGGGCTAGTATCACCGGTGTCCTCAGGCACCTAGTTCCCGAGGAGCAGATCCTCCCCAATGTCTTTTGCCCCGTAATCTCTGCAGACAATAGGGAAAGTTTGTGTCAGGTAGCCCTGGTGCCATTTGAGTGGGGAGGGGTGATAGGTAAACTCAAGGTGGCCGTAAGAACATCCCAGCCGGTCGACTGCCTCTTAGGGAACGACCTGGAGAGTTCTCCCTGGAAGCACGTAGAGCGCAAGGCCCACCTAGGAATGATGGGACTCCCCGAGTGGGTGTGTGCCACCACCCGATCTATGACAGCCCGACTCGCTCCCCGGAGAGAAGTCGAGAGCACCCCGGTCGAAGAAGCCCGTACCGTCCCCGCCGAGGGTCCTCCCGTTCCCCCATCGGAAGGGTCCGTCGCCAGCGACGAACCCGCACCATCCGACCCCGCCCCGGTCCCCGAGTTGGGGGATCTACCCGAGTTGGCCCATTGGCGCCACGAGGGCGGGCCCACCCGGGATGAATTTTGCCGGGAGCAAGCCACCTGTCCTTCCCTGGTCGGGCTGCGGCGCCAGGCCGAGGGCCAAGCCGCAGGTGACCAGACCGGAACGCACCGAATCTATTGGGAAAATAACATCCTGTATAGTGAGCAGAAATCAGTGGAGCTGGGATCCGGACGGGTACTGGTGGTACCCCTCCGCTTCCGGGATTTCCTCCTGGGCTTAGCCCACGATGTCCCCCTCGCCGGCCACCTGGGTCAGGACAAGACCTACAGCCGTCTCGTGACCCATTTTTATTGGCCTAAGATGAAAGCAGCGGTAGAGGCACACTGCAAGTCCTGCCCCACGTGCCAAGCCAGTGGGAAGAGTGGGGGGAAGCGCAAGGCTCCCCTCCAACCCTTCCCGGTCGTCAGTACCCCCTTCGAACGAGTCGGAATCGACATCGTGGGGCCACTGGACCCCCCCACCTCCCAAGGTCACCGTTTCATCTTGGTCCTAGTAGACCACGCCACCCGCTATCCAGAGGCTATTCCCCTGCGCACCATTACAGCCCCCGTGGTGGGCCGGGCCCTGATGGGGATCTTTTCCAGGGTGGGTTTCCCCCGCGAGGTCGTGAGCGATCGCGGCACTAATTTTATATCAAGGTATATGACGTCCCTGTGGCAACAATGTGGGGTGTCCTATAAGTTCACCACCCCGTACCATCCCCAAGGGAACGGCCTAGTAGAGAGGTTTAATAGGACTTTGAAAGGGATGATCGCTGGCCTAGAAGAGCCCCTCCGGCGTAAGTGGGACGTCCTGCTCCCCTGCCTCTTGTTCGCTTACCGGGAGGTCCCCCAGAAGTCCTTAGGGTTCAGCCCGTTTGAATTACTCTATGGGCACCCCGTCCGAGGTCCCCTCAGTTTGGTTAAGGAAGGGTGGGAGGCAGCACCCCAGACCACCCCCCGAGATGTGTTCCAATATGTCCTGGCCCTCCGGAACCAGACTAGGAGGTTCCGAGAACTGGCCGAGGCCAACTTGGAGGCGAGTCAAGAAGAAATGAAGCGCTGGTACGACCAGAATGCTACTCTGGTCGAGTTCCAGCCGGGCCAGCAGGTGTGGGTCATGGCCCCTGTGAAGCCTGGCGCTCTCCAGGACCGATGGACTGGGCCCTACAAAGTGGTTGAGAGGAAGAGCCAAGTCACCTACTTGGTGGACGTCCAGTCGCCTCGGGATCCCCTCCGGGTCCTGCACGTGAACCGCCTCAAGCCTCACTTCGTGCGGACAGAACTGAGCCTCCTGCTGGCCACCGATGACGGGGCCGAAGATGAGTCGGATCCCCTCCCGGACCTCCTGTGTGTCAAGGAGCAGGATGGCTCCGTGGAGGGAGTGAACCTCTCCCCAGCCCTCACTGCCCAGCAACAAGCGGACTGCCGCCAGCTCCTCAGACAATTTTCTGACCTCTTCTCCCTGACCCCCCGGGTCACCCACTGGTGTGTTCACGATGTGGACACCGGGGACAGCCCGCCGGTGAGACACCGAGCCTACCGGGTTCCTGACCGGGTCCGGTCCTGTATTCAAGCCGAAGTCTCGAAAATGTTGACCCTGGGGGTGATCGAGCCCTCTGACAGTCCCTGGGCCAGCCCCGTGGTCCTGGTTCCGAAGGCAGCAGCCCCCGGTGTCGCCCCCGAGCTCCGGTTCTGCGTGGATTACCGGGGGCTCAATGACGTTACCCGAGCCGATGCCCACCCTATTCCACGAGCCGACGAGCTCATTGACCGACTAGGGGCCGCCCGGTTCCTCAGCACTTTCGACCTCACCTGCGGCTACTGGCAGATTGCGCTCACCGAAGGGGCCAAGGAGAGGTCTGCTTTCTCCACCCCCGATGGGCACTACCGCTTCCGCGTGATGCCCTTCGGGATGAAAAATGCCCCGGCCACTTTCCAGAGACTGGTAAATAGGGTCCTGGCCGGGCTAGAACAGTTCAGCGCGGCCTATCTGGACGACATCGCTGTCTTCAGTTCAGAGTGGAGTGAGCACCTCCAGCACCTCCGGAGAGTGCTAACCGCCCTGCGCCAGGCAGGCCTCACCATAAAAGCCAGCAAGTGCCAGATCGGGCAAGGATCCGTAGCCTACCTGGGGCACCAAGTCGGGAGTGGCCAGGTCGCCCCTCTACAGCCAAAAATCGACGCCATCCTGGCCTGGGACCCACCCATCACCCAAACGGAAGTCCGAGCCTTTCTGGGACTCACGGGCTACTACCGCCGATTCATTCAGGGGTATGGCAGCCTGGTCGGCCCTCTCACGGAACTCACGTCTAAAAAACAGCCAAAGAAGGTGCAATGGACGGCTGCCTGCCAGGAAGCTTTCGATGCTCTAAAAAAGGCCATGTGCACGGCCCCCGTCCTCCAGGCTCCCGACTACACCAAGGAGTTCATAGTCCAGACCGATGCCTCCGAGCATGGCATTGGGGCCGTCCTGTCCCAAGTGAATGATCAAGGCCTCGACCAGCCCGTCGCCTTCCTCAGTCGGCGGCTGCTACCCCGAGAACAGAAATGGAGCACCATAGAGCGCGAAGCCTTTGCCGTGGTCTGGGCACTCAAAAAACTACGACCCTACCTGTTCGGCACTCATTTCAGGGTCCAAACTGACCATCGGCCCTTGCGATGGCTCATGCAGATGCGAGGAGAAAACCCCAAGCTACTGCGGTGGTCAATCTCCCTCCAGGGAATGGACTTCACCGTAGAACACCGCCCTGGTACGGACCACGCCAACGCTGACGGCCTCTCCCGGTTCTTCCGCCTCAGCGAAGAGAACCCCCCAAGGTGATGGGCAGTTCTCTCCGGCTTTCAGCTGGGGGGGACGCGTGTTGGACCCGGCCTCGTAGAATGGCCCTCCGTGCCCCCGCACCACCGAAACCTAGTGCCTGCAGCCCCAGCCCGCGGCCCAGCCGACCTTTCCCACCAGGACCCCTGCACCAACCCCGGACATCCCCGTCCATGGCCTCTCTCCTTTCGGCCACCCCGGGCCCGCGTGCCCACTCCCTGCAACAAGATGGCCGCCCGGCTCCAGCGCGACCCGGGCCTCGAGGCGCCACTCCGGCTGGAGGACATCCCGCTTCCAAGGGATGAGAGAGGGAGGAGCAGTTTCTATCGCACCTCTGAACTCCCCTGGGACGATGGGTTTCGATCGGCCCTCCGGCCTCCCTGCGAGCTGGCTCCGTGCCTGCTGGGTGTCTGGGACTCCTCCCGACCCGGCCCTGAAAGGATCAAAAGACACTAGAAGGAAACCCCGACAAGCGGCCCCCAGGTGACAAGACCCCTGCCTGCGCAGACTCCGGACATCAAAGCGGGGTCGACCTATAACAAGGGGTGCTCTGAGACTGTCCGGCAGATTCGACGCTGGAACAACGAGAGCCTGCTGACGTGGTCGCGGCTCCTGGAACTGGAACCCACCTGAGCCCTGCTGAGTGACTCGCGGCTCCCTGAAGATCGTAAAGACCTCCGAACTTGTACCTGAGCCCTGCTGAGTGACTCGCGGCTCCCTGAAGATCGTAAGACCTCCGAACTTGTACCTGAGCCCTGCTGAGTGACTCGCGGCTCCCTGAAGATCGTAAGACCTCCGAACTTGTACCTGAGCCCTGCTGAGTGACTCGCGGCTCCCCCAGACTCTCACGGTCCCGCCGGACCCCGACGCCGACCACGTATCTCCCAGCTCGAGGATTGTGAGCTGTGCGCCGGATACGTCCCTGCTTTGAACCGTTACCAGAGACAGTCCCGCTACCCCCTACCTTTCCGAGACTCTTGAGCCCGTGCTCATCTTGTACATATTTGCAGTGATACCTATTGTGATAAAGCTTGTTTCTGAGAATACCCAGTGTGGTCTCTCTGTGTCGTGTGGTGCCAGAAGTACGATCCTAGCTGCGAGATTCCTCCCCCTGGGGAATCTCTCGCCAGTGCCCGGCTACAATACAATACGGGTGGGACTCAGGGAAATCAGGACCCCTTTCCGGGCCCCTCTGAGGTCGCCGTCTAACATTGGTGGCAAGCGACGGGATTCGGGCCCATCACCTAGAGATCGTACAGTGAACAACGGACGCACGACCAACAAAGATGGCAGAAGGAAGCACCATGAGCTCCGCAGAAACCAACGCTAACAGAGTGTTCTAGGTGGAGCATCTGGAAGAATACACACACAAAGAGCTAAAACAATTTTGCAAAGAACTTAAAATAGCTACCACTGGCCTCAACACTAAGGAAGACTTGCAGAAAGCGCTGAAAACTTGGGTGGAGACCGGGGCATCCCGCCCGGAAGGCACGGGGGAGCGCCCCGACGAAGCCGAACCCCCTCCAAGTGAAAGCAGCGACAATCAGGTGCAAGGCATTGTACCAGACGGGGGCCTATCCCCGGGAGAACTCGCGGACAGAGAGAGAAGCCGCAGTCATGAACTCGAGTTAGCCAAACTCAAAATACGGGTGGGACTCAGGGAAATCAGGACCCCTTTCCGGGCCCCTCTGAGGTCGCCGTCTAACATTGGTGGTAAGTGGATATCAAGGGAACCTCATTTTTGGAGAGTGGGACATTTTGGGAGTTTCCAAATAGCAGCCTTCATAACACTTGATTACGACTTTTGAGGGCGTTTTTCAATAGGCTCCCCTATTTAACTCATTACACCCTGAATGAAGTACAATCAGTTCCTTGACAGTCACACCTCACGCTTCTCACCTCACCGTTCTGGCGTGCTTGGACCCATAGTGATGGATCCTCCCACTTGAATATTCAGTCAAGTGGTAGAAAGAGGGGAAGAAGGATTTCGCAGACATTAATCACACAGCCAGCTTTTTACGTTTCTGGTCACTATTACGCCCTAGGCTTGGCCCCACATTCATAATATTCATATGATAGACCAGCCATTGGCTCCCTTCCAGTTCCAGATGACCTTCTCCTTCCATCCCCTCCCCCAGAGTACAATTTCATGATAAATACAGGTCAAATAGACGTTCAATTAACATTGAAGATTACACTAGCACAAAATACTGCAGCACCAAGCAACTAAGCCCCAAATAATTTACTCCTACCTGTGTCCAATTCAACAACAGCCCAGGCAGTAAAGAGTGCCACCCCTCCAGGCAGTAGCAGTAACCCGAATGCAAGCACTGCTCCAGGAAGTACGGCCACAGAGCGCACACAGTTAGCTAATACATAACAGTTTTGAAATTGTGGCACAGGACCAAGGAAGTGAGTGACACTGGACTAAGAGCAAGGTAACTATCGAAGCACATGGTGATCATTAGACAGAAGAGGGGAATTAGCAAACTAAGCCTGTTCTCTCCCGATTTCATGCGCAGAACTAGGGAGAGAAGAGGGGAGATGAATTGATGGAATGGAATGCACACTAACTACACTCAATTTTCGTCTTGGGTCAATATATCGTTCCAATACATTATTGTAGGCCCTTAGGAGCTGAAGACTAGAATATACGGCGCTTACACAACGTGCATGACACACAAAGAACGTGAAGTCCTAGGGGGGTTGGTTGATGCCCCAAGTGAAAGACATGTCCCTAATGTGCCCTCTCCTATTCATCCCCAGGGTGCAGGTTCTCAAAGATCCGGACTGCCATCAGAAGTGATGCAGGGTCATCCGTCAAACGCTGCACCGAATCTGCTGGTTATCAACCTTCCACCCCAATCAACATCCCTTGTAATAATTTTGGGTAATGTTCCTCCGCTTCAACCAGGGTCTAATGAGGGCCTTGGCCAACTTAAAAACAAGGTTACTCATTGGCTGTCAAATAATACATCTGTGGGCCCAATGGTGGAACGTAATATTATGATGGTGCGTCGGGTGTTCTGGCTAGGGAGCTCGAGAAAACCTGGCGGGGGTGATTGTATTGTTGTGAATTTTAACAGCTCTTCCCTAGTGGATAGAATTTTACAGGATGCTTATTATGACCATTCACTGCGCATTTCTGGTATCCAGGTCCTCCCGCTGGGCTTTTTCTACAAGGCAGTCCATACTGGGCGCCCAAATATTAGTATCCCATGTGACAGGTGGTCTCAAAGACCCCGTGTGGACCTGGGTGTTAACCAGCTTTTATCTCAGGGGAGGTTATCCCCAGTGGACTGGACACCAGCCTGTTACTGGGGTAGAGTTATCTAACAGATTCTCAGTTTTATCCAGATTGGATGAGTGTGACTGACTAACGAAGATCACTGAGCCCGTGAGGGATATATTACCCCAACAAGGGTCTCCACGTATCACTAGGGGAAATGCTGTGCCCAGTGCCATGGAGACACTTGGAAAGTAGAGCTCCTTGCAGCAGGTGCCTTTACCGGTTATACATCAAGGGATGACCCCAAGTGTAGACTTGTACAATATCCTGTCATGGAACATTGCAGGTCTGACGGGACAATTTCAGGACCCTATATGGATGCCGTTCATCAGACAATATCCTGTGATCTGTTTCCAGGAGACCTGGCTTGTGAACTGTAACCTGTTCTTGGAGGGTTATAAAGCCTTCTTTGTTCCCATGTCCCCATCTCCATGTGGTAGAGCTAGGGGTGGGCTGGTGATCTATATATCGTTGGCTGTGCCCTGTAGGATACAGCAACTCCCTACGGATAATAAGGAATTTCAAGCAATCGTCCTAAGGAGAGGAAACGACAGCATGGGCATTATTAATTTTTATAATGCTTACAAGTGCGCAGGGATAGTGTAAGATTATCAAATTGCATATAAGCTTATGGTGGCAGGGGACTTTAATATTCATTCCTGTGGTGATCCTAAAATTAAAAGCATGACTGAGTAGGGATGTGCCAGGATGCGGGGATTTCATTTCGTGCACTCTGCCCAGGGGGACGTATTGAATAATTTGCTTAACGAATTTGACTTGTTATCTTTAATGTCTTTATCTGCTCCCTTTAGCACACAGCCCGTCCCCTCTTTTAAAGGATGCAGTAATGGTTCTTTTATAGACCATATCCTGATCTCCTCTGGTCTACAGTCTAGTTTTTGCAGGTTCACAATTATGATTTTAGTGATCATAACCCCGTCTGTATGTACTTGGATGGTAGACTACTATCAACACAAGCCAGGGTGATAGCCCCGGGCATGATGAGACCTGTGGAGAGAAATCGCCATTTAAAATGGTCGCAGATTTCTCCTGATTCTTTTTATTGCAAAGTCCAAGAGTCTTGTGCATCAGAAATAGCTTTTTGTGTGTCAATTGATCCCGATTCGGGGGATGTTCTTAAGGCTTTTGATGTTATTATCACCAAGGTCGGGCACTCCTACGTGTTCCTTCACATAGGACGGTGTCACCTGATCCCAGATGGTTCAATCCACTCTGCTCTAAGGCAGCGAGACAATTAAAAGAGTCCCTAAATGTTACCCCTAGAAACCAACATATGATTTGTGCCCGACGTCTAGAGTACAAACGGACTTTGGCCACCCGTAAGGGTGAATTGAAGGAGGAAATGTGGAGAGACCTTTTGGATGCTAGTACCTTGGGGAACAGTGCAAGGTTCTGGGGTATTATTAACCAACCTCTATTTGAAAGGGCGGGGGCCGGAGATGTAGGCACCAATATAACTGAGGATGAATGGGTGTCTCACTTTCAAGCTATCTTCACCTGCCCCACAGTTTACCATCAATCCCTCGGCAGGGCTAACTCCAATGCTCCATTAATGTTCGAACAGAAAGAGGTGGAGAAGGGCATCTCAGGGCTCACATGCAACAAAGCTCCAGGCCCGGATGGTATACCATCGGACCTTTTTAAAGCAACTTCACTCCTGTGGGCCCCAGTCCTGATGGTGGTGCTTAATGCGACAGCCAGGACCCGTTGCCCATATTCTTGGGGCACCTCGACGATCGTGCCGGTCTTCAAGAAGGGCGATCGCAACAGTACTCTATGTTATCGCCCGATCTCCCTTCTTGATTCCGTGGTTAAGGTTGTGGGTGGGGTGCTACTGGGAAGATTATCCTCCTGGGCGGCAGAGAATAAGATCATCTCTGAAATACAGTACGGGTTTCGACCAGGGCGGTCCACCTTGGCTCAGTGCCTTAACCTGTATATGATCCTGGGGAAGTACACAATCGCCCGCCAAGGTACAATATACATGGCCTTCATGGATCTTTCTTCTGCTTTCGATTGTGTTAATCGAGGGAAATTGTGGCAATCCATGAGGGCCATGGGGGTGGAGGCTAATTTGGTTGACTTCCTGTAGGATCTACATAGGGACACCAAGGCCAACATTAGATTTGCCAAGGATCTTCGAGTATCCATGGATTTTAAAATAGAGAGGGGGGTTAGGCAGGGTTGTATCCTGGCCCCCTTCCTATTTAACTTGTATATTAATGACCTGGAAAAAACTCTGGTAAATACAGGGGCCGATTTCCCTTACGTGGGGCGACGGGGTCTGCCCGTCCTGCTATATGCGGACGACGCGGTCCTGGTCCCCAGGACGGCAAGGGGATTACAGACCCTACTTGATACATTCCGGAGCTTCATGGAAGATCGTGACCTTGCAGTCAACAACTCTAAATCTTATATAATGCAGGTCGGGATTCGCCCGAAGAAACAGTACCATTTCAAAGTGGTTAATGAGAATGTTCCGGTGACCACGTTATTCTCTTACCTAGGTGTCTTGGTAGATGATCGGTAAAGCTGGGGGCCCTTGATTAAGAGGAAAAAAGGGGAGGTAACAAGGGCGAACGCCGCGATTTTTAACTTTGCCGCGAAGATGGGTAAGCGCCCAATAGCGGCAATGATGAAAATATATCAGGCTAAAAGTGTTGCCGTTGCCAGCTATGGGAGTGAAATTTGGGGCTATGTATCAACTGACGCTTTACAGGTGGCTGAGAATGTTTTTTTAAAACGTCTTTTAGGAGTGCCTAGAGGAACATCAAATCTGGTGGTACACGAAGAATTGGGGTTGCCATTTATAGGGGATACTTTGGCTATGCGTCCAATGTTGTTCTGGCTCAATTGCTGGCTAATTAAAGATCTAGCTCTCAATCACCAGATATTAAGAGAAATCATGAGCTTCGACCATATGACACGCATCCCATGGTTAAAATACATTAAGGATTGCTTTGAAGAGCTGGGACGGCCAGACCTTTTTATAAACCCTGATTCTATTACATTGAAGGATGTGGAATTTGTAAAGTATACCTTCACTACCCTAAAAAGGTTTGGTAGAGATGCTACAGAAATTGGAAAATCGAGTGTCCGCAAACACATGGTGCTCAAAACATCGCCATCCATTGAGCCCTATCTTTTGTGGCCACTTTCATCTCATGAACGGTTTTTATTGGTCAGGTTTCGTTTAGATTATTTTCATTTGTTGCTTGCTGCCCCAAAAGGGAGTTGCAGAGGTCAGGTGTTAGCATCCTATGGCTGCGACGGAGTGTCTCCTCAGGATTTGCTACACTCTATGTTTTTCTGTAAATTTTATGAAGTACCTCGCAGATATTTTTTAACACCTCTTTTAAAAAGTTGAATTTTATCCAGGTCCGTCCAGCTCTTTTTTATTTACAATTGTTGAAACCAGAATGTGTATCTTTTATAGTAGGCTTTCTGAAATCTTCATTGAGATCTAGGATCTGTATGGAGAGCTAGTAAATCTTTAATGTTGGTAGGCACCCTTCATTGTGTACTTTTTCCGCTTGATTAATTTTTGCACAAGATGTACATACTGTTGCTTTTTCTATAGGATTAATTCCCTTTGTTTTTATTGTCATCTATTGTATTGTATGGAATTGTGTAACTTTTATGGTTTTAACTTTAAAGCCGAATAAAGTATATTTTGATTTGAGTACAATTTCATAATAAATACAGGTCAAATAGACGTGCAATTAACATTGAAGATTACACTAGCACAAAATACTGCAGCACCAAGCAACTAAGCCCCAAATAATGTACTCCTACCTGTGTCCAATTCAACAACAGCCCAGGCAGTAAAGAGTGCCACCCCTCCAGGCAGTAGCAGTAACCCGAATGCAAACACCGCTCCAGGAAATACAGCCACAGAGCGCACACAGTTAGCTAATACATAAGAGTTTTGAAATTGTGGCACAGGACCAAGGGAGTGAGTGACACTGGACTACGAGCAACGTAACTATCGGAGCACATGGTGATCATTAGACAGAAGAGGGTAATTAGCAAAGTAAGCCTGTTCTCTACCGATTTAATGCGCAGAACTAGGGAGAGAAGAGGGGAGATGAAATTATGGAATGGAATGCACACTAACTACACCCAATTTTCGTCTTGGATCAATATATTGGTCCAATACATTATTGTAGGCCCTTAGGAGCTGAAGACTAGAATATACGGCGTTTACACAACGTGCATGACACACAAAGAACGTGAGCCTTTGTTTGACTTGATGGTCACAGGTTCAAATGCTACTAGGTCTACTGAGCATTTCGAGGTGGATAAAAGGAGTACCATTGAGTTGAGGGAACAATAAAAATCTGCTAATTAGCGCCAAAATACTAGGGGTGGGCGGAATTTGCGAAATTCACTAACGCAAATTATCGCGAACATGTTAAAAATATCCGCAAACACGCGGAAATATCGCGAAGATGCGGAAGTTTTTTTCCCGCCCGTTCGCGGTATTTTCTGCGTGGTTGCGGCTCGCCAACTTACCCATGCGGTTGCTCGTGGGCGCGGCCATCTTGTTTTCAATTGTCTCGCGGTGCATGATCGCAAGAAGAAAGACGTGATCGCGCGATGCATGACGTTACTGCGGGCGCGAACTGTGGCCAGACAGCGCAAATGGCTACCAACAATCCAACATCTCGTGGAGAACGCGACCGGATCGGGAAAACTTATCGGCGAACGCGGGGATTCAGGTAAGGCGCACGCGAGAATGTATTATTTTACAGCGCGAGCAAGAAACTTTGAAATTTTAGCGCTTTCCGCGGAACGCGAAAATGCCAAATTATCGCAATTTCCGCGACCGGAACGGAATTTTGGCCCAGGCCTACAAAATACCCTTCTGAGTGAACGTGCGTTTTATAAAAAAGACATGTTATGTTAAATTGGCTCTATTTAGCGTAACGTACAATTAACCACAACGCATGTTTTTAGATGTTACAAGGTGACGATGGGTTGATAGATTTTTTCTTGGGCTGCCTTTAGAAGCACCGCTCCTGGCTGACAACAGATTCTGGGCATTGAGCCAGGCCAGAAAGAAAAAAATGCAATAGTTTCCTGTGGGTACGAACGAACAGGAAATTAAAAAATATATATATATGTATATAGTTAGCAGAACACAAAGAGCTGTGTGAATAAATTAACAGTATTGAAAAATATATTTTAGTGTATAAGACAACAGATTATGTCAAGTGCGTTGAGGAAAAATTATTGTTTCAAGGAATGGGTTCAAGGAATTAATTGGGAGAGACTGATTCTGTTCCCCACTGTGGCAGACATGCCTATATTGAACAAAGCTAGAAAAGGGAACAAGAGAAATATATTGCCTAGGATCACACAATTTGGTAAAGGGGGAAGCCAAGATTAAACACAGGGTTTCAAGCTTAACGTTATGCAGTTTGGTGACTGGGTATGTATATATATGTATATGAAGAAACGACAATCCTGAATAACTATAGCCTGTATATGTATATATACATGCTTCGCTCCTCTATGACAACTGTACTGAAGACACACTACTGACTGGCAACATCTTTGCCTGGCATCAATTAAATGTGTTGTGCTGGGTTAGAGCGGTGGGGAAGAAAATAGTGTGTTTTTGCCAGTAGCAGGAAAGTGAAACGAAATATTTTTTTAATACGTGCTTCACCACTGCTTGAGATAAAGTAAGATAGATCATGGAGCTATATAATTGTACGCATGTCCATCAGTGACACATTTCGTCGACTATGACCACGAAAAAGTGGCAAAATACGGTAGGACAGCAACATGTCCAACAAAAGAGAAGGGGACATCTTGTAAATTTATTAATTGTTGTCCTGAATTATGACACATTAGAGGCCATCCTAACTCAGGGTCACCATGAGTGCAGCTGTGTGGAAGGAGGGAAGGAATAAGTTGTGGGATATGCACAGCTGTGTGCAGCCTTCAAAATATGAGACAACGACCAGCGATCCGTAGGAATAAATTACCACAGGTAGCCACCACGCCAACTTCCTCCGCACATGCCCCAGTGCTAGGAAAATACAAAAGAATACATAATACGTGCAGATATAAAGTAGATTTCAATGTTAAAGGACAGTATGCATGGAGTAGAGATGCTCCCTATTACAATATTGTTAGAATAATATGTGTAGATTTAAAAAGGCCTTTTAAAAGTACAGTTGCAGAATTTGGTGGTGGTTGCATATATTTTGCAGTTCGACCACTATGAGTTTTTATTTCCCATAAATGTTTCTATCTCCTGGGAACTATTAGAGTAAAATGTTTTGGTTCTTCTTTCGCTTTCGGAGTGAATTGATGATTAGAGGTTTTGCAACATTATTATTATTAGGTTCTTTCCTGCATCCCTAAGAAGTGTACTAGATTTCCTGCTTTCGGGATGTCTGCATGCATATGCTCAATATTATTGTTTCACCACTTCATATCTGGTTAAAAAAATATATAAATAAGAATAAAGAGGGGAGTACAATAAGATCCCTTAGTTTTCATCTATAGGTAGACTGCAACAGGAAAGGTTTTTCATGCCACAGGCCCAACAAGTTTCCCACACATTTGGATCAAAGATTGACCATGTGTCCACTCTGATACTAGAACAGCAACAGCTTTCAGCAATGCCTGAACGGACTGCTTAAAAATAAAATGGGCAAGATAAGCGCCACAATTGAGGGACATAAATTATTAAATAATTAATTAAGAAAAAGCAACCATAGTTATTGCCTATGGATTGCACGTTTTTCACTCACAAATATCCCAAGTTCTGGTCACCACCTAACGGCCCATATAAATCTCACTGAATAATTAATAAATGTATCAGTCACATCATCTAGACACTGAAATTATGAAAGAAGACATATATTTGTATAAGTTAACACGCACTGCGAAGTTTCTTTCAACTCAGGTATCCAAGGGGATGGAGAAGGGCCCTATCTATCTTGATCCCTCACATACAACTTGTCCAAGTCCCCAAATTCAGGCAGAGTAGATGGGGAGGAAGAAGTTTTCTGCTAAGGACAACCAAGCTGTGGAACCTTCTACCTTTCAACATTAAAAACAGCCCTACTCTCTTCGCCTTCAGAAAGGCCATCAAGACATGGCTATACCCCTGCTAATCATCCTCGCAGAATCTCCTCGCATCCAATTTCAGCGCCAAGACGCCTTCGGGCATGCGTGCGCTCTACAAATATAAAAATCAAATCAAATCAAATCATATCCATCCTGGAACACAGATTTTTAAGAGACATTTTAAAGTATTAGTCTATTCACCAACATCTGTCTGCATTGCCGAGAGGAAGGCATCATGTTTCCATTGACTGTCCAAGAAGAAGAAGATGGTGACAGCTTGGTCGTTTATGGATTCAGACGTAGCCACAACACCCGCCGCACAGAAGTGTCTTATGTTAAGTTATGTGTTTGTATTATAATATTTGCATTATTGCCAGAGTGGCACTAGGAATATTTAATTAGTTCACTGTTATAGCTCATTGTATTAATAGAAAGGCTTGTATTACTAAAGCTATTGAAGTTGCCATACCACTGTGCAACCCAAGTCACCTCCCCCTCTACCAACTAGCACATGTACTGAAAATGGCCCCTGTAGGAAAGCAAAAGGTTCAATATCCTCTGCCAGCCCTGTCAGTACCCCAAATACTTATGCGCACCCTGTGTCCTCATCGCCTTCCACTGTTGGAAATAATACTGAAGGGGACGGTACCATTGTTGTCACACTACGCCCCCCACTATTGTAGGGATACCCCAGCAGTTAGACAGCATGCTGCTCATGACTCCCTTCACAGCAACATGTGGTACAGTCAGATGACAATAGGTAGACAGAAGACTAAGGAGTACTGTTATAATACTCATACACTCCCCATGCAGTAGGCGCAGATAGATTTTCCTAGGGAAGTATTACCACACACCGTAGAATATCTCCTACACCTGTTCCTCTACAGAATACAGGGAGAAGTTCAGATTATTGAGGCCACCTTCTCTGAAGTGTTTGTAAATAGAACAGTATGAGACAACACCCAACGATGCACAAGGTTATCACTGACAATTGCAGAATAGAAGGGAAGGTTACAAGGACATTTTAGATAGGTGTTCCTGATATGGACCTTAGTGTAGCTTTTTGTAGGAACAATGGGTTTATGATAACAGGTTCTCCATCAGACTGTAATGGCTCTTTACCCCACACCCTACATTGCCCATGCCAGAATAGAACAGCTTTACGCTTTACAGATTTATGTCCATGACAAATGGAGTGCCCCAGGTTACTTGAGGTATAGAGCAGCGTCTTTGGGGCAACATAGGGTAGACTAGAAGTATGACGAGGAGATAGACTTGTGGTACTGTAAAATTCGGAACCGTGTAGGTGGCATGGTCCCACCATGCCAATTTTGGTATCAGCGAACCGCAAATGAGTAACGCGGTATGTATGAGTGTTTTCGTCATGTTTCACTAATGAATTCACCGTCCATATGGTACCACATAGTGAACCCTTTGGGATTCTATTTTACAATAGTAGCCATTTTGTGGTTGCCATCACATAGGCTGCGCACTAAGGCCCTGCCTAGGCCTAAAAGGACACGTACACCTTCTGTGACTTCTCTCTGACCTGTGCAAACCGACTCCGCTGCCCGAGGTCAATCCTGTCCGGCCGGTTCCTTTCTCGCGGCCTAATGTGATTAGCATCAGGGCTCGACCCATCATAAAGCCCCTGTTCGCACACGATCTCTGACTAAGCTATTTTCACACCTGACTCTGTTTCCTACTTTATGGCTTGTTTTACGAGCAGGAGGTGCCCGTTTTATTGGGGTCTGCTGTTATCTGATGAGGGTTCTGAGCCTTGCGGGGTACAATGACTGCATGCTTAATTAACTGGAATGTGGGATTGTCATTATGGCTCTGCTGTTCCTTTGAAACTAAAATATGTGAATGACCACTTGTAAAACAGGGGCGGTGTTGCCCCCAAAGCGTAATTTTGTGTATATAAGTAAAGACTGGTTTTTGGTTCGGGAGCAGTCTCCTGAGAACATACATCGTGTTGTACTTCTCGGATATCTGTGATTGGTCTACAGCCAATAAACACGATCTTTGATTTCACCTAGAAGACTCTGTGTTTCTGTGGGTCTGAAACAGGAAGAATCCGAAGTCTTAGGGTGTGTTCCCCTGCACCGCTGGGTTCTAAAAACCCGGTACTTCAGACTGAAAGTCTACTTGGGGTGGGGAGAAAATGTCCAAAATTATAAAATGATTACAAATTAAAAGTCACCTCTTCTCTGTTTACTAGGATATGGCACGCAGCTATTGGATGCATCAGCACCATTTTTAATTCGGACATTAAATATGGCACCTCCAGCTTCATGGACTTTTACTGGGCCTGCAGAGAACGTCTTTATCTCCAACAGCCCTCACGAAGAAGCAGCCTGTGCTCACTAGAACATTGTACACAGTCTCCATGATCGTTCCAGCAGCAAATATCTCCTACATCAATGTCCATATATGGCTCAGTTACCTTGCTCCACCGACATTGGCAGTATGCTGAGTACGTAGGATGGACAGCTTTCAAAGACATACCAAAGGAGTTTTGCCTATTGAATAGGGTCCAGCTCTTTTTTTCCAACACCATCATTGTGATGTTCCAGTTCAAGGCAAAAGCACTCTGGCTTCGAAATATCAAAAGGAAGGTATGCATTCGGATAGGGAATTTGTGCTGCAGAAATGGGCCAACAATGAAGAAAATGGCTTCATCACCAAGGCCATTGAAGACTTGAACAAGATAGAAGAGAAAAGGATTGCTGGAGGAAGTGCCATAAGCAGACACAGCCACTGATTAGTTGAACATTGACTGGATACGTTTGTGGCTGTCTGCCATTCTAAAAGTTTTTTTGCAGTTGCTCTTTTTGTTGCGTCCTACAGATAGTATGTCATTATGTAAAAAGATTCAGTACTAAAGTAGTAGGGATGAACTATGCCAAGACAGGGGTATACAGCAAGTCCCTACGTAGGGACAGTGGACCACGGAATAGGAATAAATTAGCACTAGAGATAGTTGAGCTCACAACGACTGGCTCACACTTGTTGTAGACCCCTCCTGATGCCCACTACAAAGTACCTATTGCTCCCCCAATTCCCCCTGGTACACACCTCGTAGGGGAGGATCCTAGTGTAGATCATTATGAACAACTAGCTGACAGGCCTGAAGGAGAGTATATAGCGTTAAGGAAGATACCGGAGAGCCAATGTTCTAATATGGATGACACTCCTGGGATACACCAACTAGAAGGAGGGCCTGAAATGTATGCTGTAATAATTTTGTTCAAGAATGAACAAGAGGAGGGAATGGAGCAGGGTCTATTTTTATCATATAGTACCCCAGGCCCATTCTGTCCACACCTGTAGCATGAGACCCTCATATAGGCCCCACAAGCTAGCATATAGGAATCTGTTAAGTTGACCGTACTGTCTCAGTTGTTTTTTTAATATTCTTTTAATGTAGTAGGCCCAAAATGCCTCTCTGCTAAAATAAAAGTTATTTCTTCTGCGACACACACAAAGCTTCAGCTCTGTCTCCGAGCCCCCACTCTCTCCTTGCACAAGATGAGCTCATCACTTCTCTCACCTATTGAGAGATAGCTAACCACAAGAACAGGAACTAGTCAACCTAAGTGGAACATCACGCGATACCCGATGGTGGGGGCCACTTGCCATCTGTCAATCTTTCATCTTTTGCTAGCTTTAATGTAACTAAGACATGCAACATGGCGTGAGAATAATACCTATACCTTTCTAAATGTTCCGCTTTTTTGTAAAAGTTTCTGAGAAGTGACGCACCCCCTTTTCGGTAAATGTTCAATTTAATTATGAATTACAGTCAAACATCAAGTGACCTTTTGGTAAACTTATGTAATGTGAGTGTCACTTCTGTGTTCCTAAATATTTCCGAGAAGTGACCAAAGTGCGTCATGTTCTGCGGTCAAAAGCACCTGTTAATGTCATGATCTTGTGGTCAATAGTTCATCATTGAAAGAGTATAAAGATCTGCTCCTTAGTCCATTCTACGGACTACCTCGCAGAAGTGACCCCTTGGATGACTGACGCCTGTGTGGTCTCCTTCAGCCATCTATCTAGAATCTTTGGCTGAAGCTATACTGCTTATTGTACTCTGAAATTGTCTCTTTCTCTCTTCTCTGCATTTCCAGTGATCTAAAATATATTTTCATTGCATGAGTTTGTGCTTCATTCCAGAAATGTGTCTTCAAATGCCCAGTCTTTGCTAAGACTCCCATGCTCATTATTGAATTTTAAAGTGTTTCTTTACACTTCTTGTTGAAGTGGTTTCATTGTAATAAACTGCACCAAATCCTGATTCAATTCCTGTCTCTTACATGTGTGTTTTCTCATATTATGTAGAGGCACCCCTCAAATTAAGATGCCCTGGTCCAGTGCCCCGAGACCATAAAATGTCACCCTCCAACAGCTACCAAGGAGCTGAGAGCAGAAACTCAACCCCATCGGTTTCCGACTGAGCGCTGAGTTTGCCTGTCCCAGCCAATACTGGCACTGCTCTTTTGTTGTTTAGTATTTTAGGCAGCATGAGAGTGGTGCTTGAATTGGCTGGTCTGCCAGTTGCCCAATATGCATATTTTTTTACAGTCAGGCAACACGCAAGGCAGGAGGATGTAATATCTGGCGAGTTTTTTGTGCAAGGGTTTGTAGCTGAACGTGAGCTGTTGAAAATGATCGTAAAGGTAAGATTATGTTTATTTACTTGCAATAAGCATCAGCATTAGATTCATTTTGCAGAGATGATCGGGGCACATTGTATTTATATTTATATGAAGCAAAATACTTTACAGTTATGAGTATATTTAGTTGTATTTGCCACACCAATTTCAAAAGTTACCAGCCGAGACTATATGCTTCTTAGCAGCATACAGAGAACCTTCATTACAATCAAGCCTTCGTAAGAAACTAAATTAGAGATAGGTATAGTTCTGAAAAGTCCACTAGTATGGAAATTATTGATGAGGGTTGCATTGGCAATGTCAGTTCTCCTAACAAATAAGAAAGTATTGAAAACCTTTTGTGTTTGTAAAAAATGATTTGTGGTTCTTCCTGAAAGGGGACTGCATCAAGGATGCAAATCAGGGGCAAACAAAGCATGCCTCGATCAGCATAAACTCAATCCCTGTCAAGAAAGTCAAGGCAAAATACTTCAAATGAAAGCATCCACTACACATGGACACGACCATCAAAGTGGATCATAAGAACACCCACCAAAGGAATCCTTACCACGGGGCAAAAACATTAACTTACCGGGAACAAAGCATAGCGCAAAGCTAAGAAGATGCAGCTCTGATGTGCTCCTCGCCCGGCCGAGGCACAATATCTGTTTTCCTAGAGTAAAAGAGCACTCGACTAACCTGGAGTCTCCTCTCGCAAGTGCAAACACATGCAGCCAACACAGGCATTATGAGTGGGGTCATGTGGCGGAAAGTCCGGGGGTGTGACCTGCTGGTGTGTGGAGATGCACACACTGAGTAAGCAATAATAGGGCACCTACCGGCAGCCCCCAAAAACAACAGCAATGAAACATGGGGGCCCTGTAACGAAACCAGAGGAGGGTCGAATACAACCATGATGAAGCAGCGGATTAGCCATCTAGTTACCTGTGTCACCAGAGGAACCTAGGCAATTGCATGGGGTATGGGTAAATACTCACATTGGTAGCAGGGAAGCTTAGTGGAAGGCAGAAGCCTCAAAGGTGCTTGCCTTGACCTAGCTGGCATCACAGTGTTGGATATGCCTAGAGACAGACTATTCGGGAGACCAAAAACAACAATCGCAGGACATGTGCTTCTCTGTGCATAAACAAAGGAGGGACCGCACTGAGGGGCTGGGGAAATCTGACTCCCAATACCAAGTGGTACAGTGGATACCCACTGGAGTACCAGAGGGAATTCAGGTTTGGTTCTCGTCATCAATAAAAACTGAACGTGTATTTGCTCTCATGATGCTAAAGCAATACTAATGGACACCTCACCCACTCCAAATTTCTGAGTGGAGGTCCTTTCGGAAGTTGGGGGAAGGTGGGCCTTGTAATAGACCTACCCACCAGGACGAGGGTGAGGGACATCTACTGGAGCTTCCAAATCACAAATGGAAGAAGTGGGAGAGCCGTAAAAGTACACACAAATATCCCTGACCAGTTAATTCATAGTACGTTGCCCATGGGCTGTGGGTACCTGGAGACAAAGCTTGGGAATTTTGCGTTTGCTACGGTGGCAAAGAGGCCTACATCGGGGAACCCCACTGAAGGAAGTACGGGAGCAGAACTTGTCTGTGGCGTTCCTACTTGTGGACTTGTTGCCATGTCCTGCTGAGGAGGTCTGCAAAGTTGTTGTCCACCCCCGGAAGGTACTTTGCCAGCAGATGAACCATTTGGTGTAGTACTCACTGTCAAATGATCTGAGCTAATGCTGGAAGTTGGAGAGAGCAAGTGTTGCCTTGTTTATGTTGATAATACATGAGGGTCATGTTGTCTGCCCAAATGCGGACTACGTTACTCACAATGTGGCACTGTTGCAAGGCCTTCAACACTAGTTTGACAGCTAAAAGCTCTAAGTAATTGATGTGGAAACCCTGGAGACAGAGTTCCCACTGACCTTGAACAGTGATATTCTGTAAACGTGCCTTCCACCCCATGAGAGAAACGTCTGTTGTAATGGTGATCTGAATAACAGGGTCAAGAAAGGACCACTCCTGTAATAGGTGGTTAGTGTTCCACCACTGCAGAGGGTGATAAGTGTGGTGCCCAATCTACACTAGATCTTACCAGTGGCCCTCCACTTGAGACCACTTTTGCTGTTGTGCTAAGCAATGGGTGAAAGTGCAGTCTGGTGTGGGGGACTATGGCAATCCAGGAGGCCACCATGCAGAACAGGTGCATGACTACCCTGACCTGTAGATCTGGTTGAATAAAAAGCAGCAACCTTTGTAGGGATAGCTCCCTTGCAGGACTTTGAGAGGCCTTTCCCACCAATGAGTTTACCGTCCACCCCTAGTTAGGGCTGGATATGAAGGGATTGGAGCTGTAATTTGGTGGCGTTGATGGTAAACCTCAGGTGGTGTAGGAGGTTTTATAGTGGCCTGAGTGTTTGCAAGACACTGCTGCTGAGTTGCCCTGTTGAAAAGCCCGATGTCCAGGTAACGGAACACATGGATGCCGTGTCTCCGCAGGTGTACAGCTGCAACTGCTAAGCTCTTCATAAACACCGTGCAGCGGTGGTGACACTTAATGGCAGTACATTGAACTGATAGTGTTTGCCACTTACTACAAACTGGAGGTAGCACCGGTGCGCCAGATGAATTGGGATGTGGAAGTAGCCTTTGAGATCAAGGGCAGCCTAAAGTCGCCTTCTTGAAGTAGCAGAATGACATCAGAGTGGCCATGTGGAAATGCTCTGACAGGATGTATTCGTTGAGGGGCCTGAGGTCCAAGATATGCCTGGGGGAACTGTCCTTCTTGGGCAGGGTGCTCCAAAGGCAGTCCTGAAGGGCCGGAGCCAAGCCAGATTTTTAGCATATCCCTATTTAGATAAATGTATTTGTCTTAAAATCTGGCATGGATCCGGCCCTCCAGGACCAACACTGGAGAATACTGTTCTTGAGAATAAGAAACTAGAGGGAGTATACACCTGTGCCTTGTAGGTGTGGTGGCACTTGCACTCTGGCGCCCTTGAGGAGGAGTGTGTCTACCTCTTCCTAAAGCAGGCAAGGGTGTTTTGGGAAGAGGATGTATCTGCAGGGTGGGATGTTGGGAGGAGCTGAAGTGAGCTCCAAACAATAACTGCGTAGGATGATGTCTAATACCCAATGGTCTGAGGTGACCTGTTGCCAAGTGGGTAAGAACCCAAGAAGTAGTCCCCTGACAAGTGCTGCATGATGGGGGTGGGGGACAAGGAGTGGCAAGTCGCTGCTTTGTGGGGCAGTTCCTTTGGAGGAAATACCTTTGCCTCTATCTTTGGAGCTGTTTCCCTGATATGCGCCATGGAAATAACCCCTAGTGGAGTATTGCTGGGATTACTGGGGCTGGAAAGAGGTGGAAGCCTCTGGTGACGTGGCTTTGTAGCCGCCTCGGTATGCTAACTGCCAAAAGGACCCATGAGGGGTAGGCGTTTGGAGGGGGGCCATTTCATGGCGGTCTCAATTTCCTTTTTGATTTTCTCCAGAATCTCATCAACGTACAGGCTGAAGAGGTGTTTCCCGTCAAAGGGTCAGATTGAGGAGATGCTGTGGAACATACGGCTTGAAGTCAGAGACACAGACCCGTGCCAGTTCTGGGGATGAACACCCAAGAATTGATACTGCAAACGGCTGGGTTAGCAGCATCAAGGGTGCATTTGATGGTGGTGTTGGAAATGAGCTTGTCTTCAGAGACTAGCTCAAGGCCCCTTTCGCTGTTCTCATCTGGTAGATGTTGGAAGAGCTCCTCGATCTCATCCCAGTGAGCCCTGTCATAGCGTAAAAGCAAACCTATGGAGTTGGCAATGCACCAGTGGCTGGAAGACTGTCTAGCGATGCGTTTGCCAGCTGCGTCAATTTGTTTTCTTTCTTTATCCAGTGGGGTGCCATCGCCGGTGCTCTGTGCATTGTCTCATTTGCAGGCAGTATGAACTACCATATCAATGAGTCGGGAGGGAGTTTAACGTTGATGTAGATCGAGTCAGAGGTGTGGAAGCCTTATATTTTTTGTTCAATCTGGTGGTGATACCCGTGCATTAACTGGTTCCCTAAAAATATCTGAGTCTGCTTTAAGCATCCCCTTCAATATTGATAAGTACTGTATGGAGCACTGGGAGAAAGAAAGAGTTCCCACTCGGAAATCCTCTGCAATGGCATCCCTGTGCATCCGCAGCTTATGGAACTGGGCCGCCCTGCCAAGAACCTCATGGTAGGAGTTAGTGTCATCCGGGGGAGGGACAGAGGTATATATGTCAGGGTCTAATGTGTCATCCTGTAGGTTCATGTCATATGGGTCCCCTCGGTTCCTTGGGCTGTGTTTCCTGAGCCTGAGGTATGATGACTCCTGTGGAGTGAAAGAAAGGGGTCGGCAGTCAAGGAGTACAGCGGGTGGGGAAGAAGTGGTAGCAGGCAGAGGGGGATGGGGGAGGGGTTGGTAGAACGAGGCAATGGATGACGGCTAGTGTCTTTGGCAGGTGTCTTTCAATGCTTGGGCAGTAGCAGAAGATCAAGTGCTTCTGCTTTGATCCATCTGTGGACGATGCCGGTGGCTGGGCAAGAATGCATCCAGTTTGAGAAAGAATCAGGATGTGGCGCTGGGGGCTATCAAGCATCCTCTGGAGTGCATGTGCGGTGGAACCAACAGAGGATGTCAGTTTCGACAGCGAGGATTTTGGTGCCAGAACTTGGGTCATCTGTGCCAAGCAGGTCTTCAACGTCGAAGGCTCAGCTCTGTAGGACGTTTCGGTGCAACTGTGGGCATTGAGGTGGTGGCTGTTGGTGCAGAGTGCAACAGCTTTAGGATTTACTTCAGCGCCAAGGCTGGGCGTGGGATCCTAAGCGGATGTTTGGTGCCGACTATGGCTGTGTGGCAGTGGCGGACCAGTAGTCAGTTGTTGAGCTTCGAGGTTGGAAGCCTGGTCCCTGGGCGGGTGCTGCTTGGAGTGCGAGTGATGTCGAGGGAAGGAGGGTTCGTACTCATGACCTGCTGGGCGGGTGGTAAGTCTTGGATCTCTAGGTTGGAACCAGAACTGACTTGAAGTGAGAAAGCCTTTTCCTCTGCAGCTGATGGTTACGGCTGGTGTTCGCCCTTTACATCCTTGGTGCCAAAGAGGTCCAGGATGTCGTAGCCACTTCTCCGCTACATTTTTAGACATCAAGCTTGATAGTATCAAAGACTTTTCTTAGAGTGGAAGGAGCGGCAGGCATCACTAGAGGCTCAGGAGAGAGGCAGAGGTTGCAGACCTGGTGGAGAATGGCCCAGGTGTATTTGGCACGACACAGAGGACAGTATCAGAATGGCATCCGTTCCATCACAGGCAAGAGATTTCTTGCCACGGGCAAAGCGAACGGGGAGGCTCTGAAGGGCTATGCCAAACTGGGGCATCAGAGGCGTTTCAATCCCCCATCTGGACGAAGCACTGCGTGTTGATTTGATGCAAGAAAGGGAACCGTGATAGCGAACAATACCAACGGAAGGGAGAGGAACTGAGAAGGCTTGGAGAGATCATCACAACAACGTTGATCCAGAGCTCAGTCACACATGTCCGACCTCGACAGTGGAAAGAAAGTGATCTAACAATGAGCTGATGCCCATGCATATTACCAGCAATAGGTGGAGTCACTGGACATCGTGACTCAGGAAGACTTTTTGGACGAAAGACAGCTTGCACACATCCAGGTCCAACACTAGATGGCAACAGTATGCACAGCATGTGTATCTACAGGCACACACATGCCTCGAACATGTTAGCTACATATTACCTTATATGACAATTGAAATGTCATAATCTAATCCTTATTAGAACGTTGGAATGTTGGGTGCTCTATTGAAAACAATGGAGTGCTCCAGGCTTCTAATGGGTGGTAAAACCCTGGAGCTCCAACATTCCAAAGTAGTCCTTCACAGTTGTTGCTGTGAACAAAGGCCTCACAGAGCCAGAGGGGATTTCAATCCCCTCAGACTCCGTGAGGCCTTTATTTTATTTGTTAGAACATTCTGTCATCTAGTGGTGGAATGTTCTAATAGCTTTATAGCCCTTCGAAGTTGGGCTATACTGGCATTAATGTCCTGCTCCCTTATTAAAGGACCTCACCTTTGGTCTTTAACGCTGGAGCGGGCCTTTAATAATGTCAAAGAACAACTCCAATATGAACTACTACTTTTAACTGAAGCTGAATCACTTGCATGATATTGTACAAAGTCTGTAAATCATAATTTCCATAACTCTTCCACAAGTACTGTTCAATGCCCATTGCACCTCACTCGTCACACCTACCAAGGAGGCCAAAACACACACCAGCCACAATAATTAGTAGAATCCCTCTATACTTGTTATCTATAATGCACCCCAAGCTCTCAAACTCACAACAGGTACAACGGGGTCCCCAACAGCAAGTGACACACGGATACCAGCAAGTCCCTCAGGTTCAGGGGACTGTACAACAAGGGCAGATGTCATAGAATGTACCCCCAGGTTGTTAGAAATACTACAAGAGGGCCCACACAGACGCAGATGGGAAGAGTGACGGTACAAGGAGGTAACCTGTTTTCTGTCCAATTGTCCGAAGGGACGTCAACCAATAGTTATACACAATGAGGGAGCCCATAGACAACCATTGTGTGTCCAATAATATGGTGACCCATGGATCAGATGAGGAACCAAAGGCGATGACAGCCATAGAATGTCGCCCCTATAGTTATTTAATCAACATTGGGGCCCCTAAATCTTGTATAAGGAAGGAACACTACCCCTTTCTCTCAAGTCAGTGGACACACAAGAGTCTTTTGGGGCTGTCAGGAGGGTTCATTTTACTGAGTCAGTGAGCATGACAGTAGGAGACACATAAATAGAAGGACCATTGCTATCCTTCCCTGAGGCACCAAACAACATTCTTGGAAGAGACCTGATGAGTAAACTGAATATAACCACCTCTTTTTAGGAAGATGGTTCAATGGTATGTTACAAGCCAGGCATTACACCAGGCAGGATGTTGTCACTCTTAGCTCATGAAGCTTTGGGACAACAGGTTAGATTAATTCCAGTGGATACAGAGGCCTTTTTGCATGGTATACATGTTTTGGGGAAGACAGTGCAGATACCTAAAGATGACACTTATTTTTCAGTGATTGACTTGAAAATGCATCTTTTCAGCATTCCATTAGACCCAGATAGCCAATATTTGACAGGGTTCAGGTACAGACAAACTCAATTTTGCCATAGGAGGCTCCCCAGGGCTATTGTGAGTCTCCAATTATCTTTAACCGAAAAATTAAAAAGGACTTAGCAAACAAAATGCAAAAGTACTCTTACAGTATGTAGATGACATTTTGGTGTGTAGCTCCACGGAAGACATATGCAGGAAGGGCACTATTGGTTTCCTTTGCATGCTTGCAGACAAAGGATACAAAGTGGACAGAGACAAATTACAATATGTGCAGAAAGAAGTTTACTATTTGGGACAAATAATATCTAAAGATGGGAGGAGAGTGACACCTGACAGAGTAAAGAGTATCAGAAACATGCCCAAACCCACCAGTGGTGAAACGTGCAGCCTACACAAATCAGCATGATCTTATCTCCAGAAAAAATGCTCTGCCAAACTGGGCAACAAAAGAAGCAGTTAAGGCCTCCCCAAATTATGAGCAATGTGAGGAACACACATTAGGTATGACGATGAGCAGGCAACAGGATGCAACAGAATTACTGCTCCCATATACTGAGACAGCAAGATTACATTTGTGTGAATTGCAGGAACAAGTATTTCAGCATGAACAGGAGCTTTGTTCATGCACCAACAGATTTCATTTATAGGCAAAGAGTACAGGCAAACTAGTAATCCCATAAGCCCTGACACACCATTAGAGCAACTACACTTCCCAGCACACACTGCAAGAGAGAATCTTCGTGCTACACTACAGGCAGATTGGTTTATTCCACACCTATCTGAAATGATCTCTATGTACATTGCAGAGTACGCAATATGCCAACATTATAGCCCTAAACCGACCTTAAATAGGTGATCACTTCAACCACACCACGTCCAACAGGTCTATTCAAGCATCTTCATTTAGATTTTTGTTGACATGATAGAAAGATGCAACAACTACAGATATCTCATAGTGATTGTCCGTCCATTTTCAAGATGGATTGAGGCAGGACCATAGGTACATATTGATGCTAAGGCAGCAGCCAATTTTCTGATCAGAGGTGATAGCGAGATGGGATGTGGCCGAAAGGATTTGCTCAGATTATGGACCCCATTTCGTCAATGCAATCTTTCAGCACATTTGCACTGCCCTAAGAATCAAACATAAAATGACATCTGTTTACCACCCCCAGAGTAATGGTGTTGTGGAGCGCCTGAAAGGCCTCCTTAAGAGTAAAATCAGCAAATGATGTGACACTCTGAACTGTAAGCTGTATTGTTTACCACTGGTTATGTATGCCCTTAGAAATCCGCCAGGAAGTCATCATCATTTACCGCCACATCAAATAGTGACAGGACGTCCAATGTCTAAATTTTTATCAATAACAAGGCAAAAGACAAATGCCTACAACACAGTTGAGGTTTTGGAGGATGAAATTAGTTATTTGTCTGAGTTACTGAAGCCTGCTAAGTTCTTCTATAAACAGGTATTGCGAACAGAGAAGGCAGCAGACCAGTCCGGTCACTGTTGTTCAAGAGGTGTATATTTGCAACTTCACGCACAGATGGAGGGATCCTCACTACGACAGACCCTTTTCAGTGACGATAAGCACTGCCACTGCTCTGAGAGTGGCTGGTCAGACACCTTGGATTCACCAAAGCCATGTGTGCCTGAACACCGCCTTGTTCAGACACCTTCTCAGACACAAGGGGAACAAGAGGGGGAGAGAGAATTACAAGAATAAAGTTTCCTTTCAAAGCGCGAGTGGAATATTTTGTCTACTCTACTAACGGACAGTTTTGTATTGCTATTTTGTTCTTCTTCTTAAGCCTTATTATGTTCACAGCTACACTGCATTGGTATTTTACCTCGTGCCTGGGGTTGTGTGAAAGTGTTAAATGATTGCAAAGAGCAATACCCGAGCAAGAAAGTATATCCCATAGCATTCAATACATGCAGGTTTATTAGACAATACATGATATAGACATGTGACAGAGATAGATACTCAGACCTCTAATGTTTCTAGTTTTGTCTGTTTTTTGATTCCACTTGCAACCGACTCAGATAAATTACACTCAGTTAGAGAGTTACCCCCAAATGTTACATATGTTTCTACACCTTTTTCTTTGTAGAATGTGAGCACAGATGCAGCCGCTGTGGATTAGGCAGGGAGCATATCTAGTAAACACAACACAATATGAAGAAGAGGTAGCAGAAAAGACAGGGATCATGAGGTTTAAGGATCAGGATTGGAGAGCTAAGATATTAAGGCAGAGATTTTTAGGAGTATCTAGACCTATGCTTTTCTGCGAAATTATTCTGCTACACCACAACCACACAATTGTCAAGGAAAACAGTATTTCAGGGTAAATGGATCAATATATGTCATGATCATTGGCACCAGGGCACTACATTTGGGTGTAGGGCACTCTCTCCATGGAAGGGAAATCAGACTGAAAATAGCAAATGCCAGAAGTGACCGGCAGTGTGGCATGAGAATATCTCTAGGTTAACTTGAGTAGAAACGCCTACAACTCTTTGAGCAGGCAGAAAACCAATCCTTTTTCCTTTGTGTTTAATGGAATAGTTCTGTTTATTGGAGTCTGCAATTTAGATGACACAGCTTTCTGCCTACAACCAACGGCTGGAAAAAACCAACTTAAAACTAGTAGTACTCAGCTGAATGCCTACAACCCAAGGGCCGCAGCAATGAATTGACCATTTTAAGCATAAAAGAAGAAGAGAGCTAAAGAAACCGTAAGAAGAAAAACACAAAACAAGTCCCACCCTCCACTCCCCACTCCTCAACGCCTGATTCACCCAACATTATTATGCATGGCTGGGATATGCTCCAAGGGGCCAATTGTCTGTATCCAACACTAAGAGAGGGGTCTATGCAGCTTCTGTGTCAACTCGGGGAGCAGGCGCAATATCTGCAAGTATTTCAGGCAAGTTACTTCCCTCAATCCTACCAAAAAGATTCAGATAAAAGAGGCCCACAATTCAGGATAGGCGACCGCTCAGTCCTCGACAGTGAGGGACATACGCTACATCGCTAGAATAAACCATAATTTGTGTTACCATGAGACATGGTCCGGTATTTGCTCGGTACCCCAGTGCGAGAGGCTTACTTGGCTTGCTGCGCCTAATGCTAGGGCCATTTGCCTACCCTGGGGCCACAGTAACGGAAAAGTCAGGGGTTGGGTAGCCCCAGGAGCGTATAGGCGGGGAAAAAGGGTATAGCAGTATTGAATGCTGAATCAATGTTGTTCAAGACCTGCTCCCAGAATCTAGCCAATTTGGGGCAATGCCATAGGAGGTGAAGAAGAGAGTCCGGCTGCCCAAAACCCCACCAGCATTTCTCTGAGCGCCCCTTATTCCAACTGTGTATTTGTGCAGGAGTGAGAGACCAGTAGGAGGCTACTTTATAGACCAAGTCCATACTGGCCATGTTGTGTGCAGTGTGATGTATTCTATAGCAAATGTCATTCCATCCTTTGGTGGAGAGGAAGCGCCCCAGTTGCTTTTCCCAGCACAGCAGGACCTTAGATTTAGAAGCAGGGCAGCAGTCAGAGAGTAGAGCATAGAGTTGAGTAATTAGGTGCTTATCGGGGGCGGAGTTTGCCTGACACTAAGATGGCCGCCATTTAGATGAGCTCAGATGACCGTCTAAACTATCCTTAAGGTATCTAACAGATCTGAAGTCTGCGCTGCTGCAAACGCAGAGGACTTATTTTGCCCAGAAAACGAGCGTTGCAACAAGGTGCTTTTGGGCGAAAAAATCAAGCCTTGTGGCTGGCATGAGCAGTGAGGCCTAGCGCGCCGAGACGAGGAAACATGCGTGGCCTGGGCGCAGGAAGACCCGGCATCAGTGGCGAGCCCTGGAACACAGACGCGCACAACCACCGGAAGGCAAGTGGAGGCGAGGGCTGGCCACCGCTGTGTAGATGCGCTGCGGCGCCGCAAGGCAAAGCGGAAGAAACGATCAACCATACGCACCTGTTGGACCGCTACATCTGACGGAGATGCGGCGGTGATGCCGTACCGATGTAGCGGCGGCTTGCTCGGAGCAGCTATGGAGGACTGCACCATGATAAGGTGCGACGCAGCACCCGGCCATCTGAATGAAAGAAACTGCACAGCTGCCTCACTCTTGCAAAATAAGTCGGCAGGACCGTCAAATACAGACCGGGGGGTGAAGGCCAGCATCGGTAAGGCAGTGTAGAATAAATGCCGCTCCAGACCATAAGCTGCAGACAGTGAAGTGTACAATTCGAGGGGGCTATTAACAAACATGCAGATACTGCAGCTTGGGGTACGAACTGACTCGCTGATCAATAACAGCCACAGGACACTTTAAAGAGCACATTGTGAACTTGTGTAAGTTAGTAGGCCAAACTCTGGAAAACTACAATTTGGCCTATCGTGGTCAGGAGGGCAGAACCATAAGCACTTTAGGCCTTTGCAACCAGCAGCCACCCCCAATGAATGCACCGCAGCTGAGGTTGTCTATCTGAGTTATTTGCCGGTATATAAGTTCCGTTTGCTGCGTAGCCACAAAACTTTGGAATCAGACGGAGGCTTTCCTGTGCTAATAAACATCCCCAATAGAGACGACAACAGCAACACTGATCATGGGGAAAACAGATAAGCTGCAATCGAAATTGCAGTTTGAGCAGCGTAAAGTCACGAGGAGTAGGGATGAGGGAGCGGAGACTACCTCACCAACACAAGACGATGTGCCTGAAGGCATAGAGGGTGATCTACGCCGAATCCTCACTGGTATGCAGAAGAGGCTCACCACGATAGATGGTAAAATAGACTCACTGTCCTATCGAATGGACCGAATGATGGAGCGCATAGATAAACATGCGGAAAGGTTGGACATGGCAGAGCTCAGAATATCACAAGCTGAAGACGCTCAGACCGAAACTGATAAAACCCAGAAACAAATGGAGAAGCGTCTAATGTCCATCCGAGATAAGTCTGAAGATTTAGAAGCGCGCTCAAGGCGCAACAACCTATGTATCACGGGATTTCCACAAACCACTACAACCGGAAATATGGAAAAATGTATTGAACAATTACTGGTGTCCTTACTTGGGTGTGACACTTTCTCCACAGTATTCTTAGTGGAAAGGGCCAATCGTTCTCTGGCCCCTAGACCTCCACCGGGAGCAGCTCCGTGCCCTGTGATAGCGAGGTTACTCAACTACAAGGACAGAGATGCGGCTCTGTGCCAAGCAAGGGAGCTTCCTGAACTTCAGTATGAGGGCTCGACGCTATCAATATTCCCGGATTTTACACCCATGGTGCAGGAAGCAAATAGACAATTTGTTCCGGTAAAACGCAAACTGCGTGAGCTCAACATGGACTATACAATGTTATACCTTGCCAGGTTATAAGTCACAATGGATGGCAAACCTAAAATCTACACAGACCGCAAGGCCTTGCAGAAAGCGCTTCACGAACACATTAGAAAGCAGCGAGAAAGCGCCCCTTCGAACCGAATGGAGTGGAAGACATGGCTGGTAGCGACCTAGACAAACAGGACTCATTTTAAAAGGTTACACAAGCACTGTAATAGAGCATTTGATCATGCACCTGGTCTATTTAATTGGTCTGTGTGTAGGTGGCACGCCGGCTGTGTAAGGTAAAATTGGCAAGAAGTCTCTGCTGATGCTACGGAATGGATATATTGAGTGGGCAATTGTAAGTTATAAATTGTTGGTAGTGCAGTCTTCGGAAGTAATGTTAAATAGACGGTAAGATGCACAATAACAGAGGGAAACGTAAGGAGGCCTTCTCCGCCTCTAAGTGTATACCACACCTGAAGGGCTGTTTAAAAAGGGGGAAAAGGGAGGGGGTGGGCACCACAAGAGGGTTGTAGTTTGCCATGTCAATTGTTGGGGGATGTGGCGTGGGTGGGGGGTAAGGAATGCTGTTCAGTTTTTGTTGGAAGATAGGAAGGTGATTATGACATGCGGTTTACTCTATAACAATACACTACTAAAGAAGTATGGGACAGAAGACACTACACTCAGGCATGCAGGGCGAAGGAGATAGGCAACCTACGGGCACAAATTTTAACGTGGTGACTTGGAATGTCCGAGGGCTGAATGATAGATGCAAGATTAGGAAAGTGGTCACCTATTTAAATAGACACCTACTTGATGTGGCTATCCTACTAGCAACCCACTTTGCCCGCGCAGTGGGATATTGACAACAGAATATGAGGGGACTTTGCGTTGAATCATGTTTTACCACACACTCCAGAGGGGTCCTGATATGGATTAGGGAGGACACAGGCCTCCAAGTACAAGCAATACGAAGCGATCCCGGTGGGAGGTATGTGGTAGCTGGATGCTACAAAGGCAACTTCAATGTACTCCTGGTGGGCGTGTATGGCCCTAATCACGAAGAAAGCAAAACCAAAGGTGATGATGGGCGGAGTGTTGAACATTGCAAGCACTCACCCCCAGTCAACTGATCTGGGTTTAATCCATCATCATTCTTTAGCTCACTCCGCCACCCCAGATCAGACAGGGCCATATGCAAATCAGTCTTACCCTGTGCCTCATGGGAACAGTCCAGCCCGAACTGCCAAGCCATGTCTTCCCTGGACCGGAAACAAGCATCCTGGGACCAGTTTCTGGCTAATCAGACGTCCTCAGCCAGGCTAGCTTGAATCCAGTGACAAAGTGAGCAAGGGACCCACGTCTGGGCATACCCTGCCAACTTAGGGCGAACAAAGCAAAACCAAAGGGGATGATGGACGGAGTGTTGAACATTGCAAGCACTCACCCCCAGTCAACTGATCTGGGTTTAATCTATCATCATTCTTTAGCTCACTCCGCCACCCCAGTTCAGACATGGCCATATGCAAATCAGTCTGACCCTATGCCTCGTGGGAACAGTCCAGCCCGAACTGCCAAGCCATGTCTTCCCTGGACCGGAAACAAGCATCCTGGGACCTTTTTGCAATTGTCACCCCGAGTGGGACGGGTATGCTCAGACGTGAGTCCTGTGCTCTCCATACCACTGGAATCAAGCTATCCTGGCTGAAGAGGGGTGAAACCGCGAAACCGGTCCTAGGATGCTTGTTTCCAGTCCAAGGAGGACCTGGCCTGGCAGTTTGGGCTGGACTGTTCCCATTGGGCACAGGTTCAAGACTGATTTGCATATGGCTGGGTCCAAACTGGAATGGCATAGTGAGCAAAAAAAACAATGTATTTAGGCCCAGATCCCTGTACTGGGGTGAATGTATGACATTGTTCTGCATTCTGCCCATCAATAGTTCTTTTTGCCTAATCACGAAGACCCACAATTCTATCGTACTCTATATGCCCATACTACCCAGTTCTCACATATCCCCCAACTCTGGGGCGGTGACCTCAACTGTGTCTTAAGCCCGGAACTAGATAGATCTAAAAGCCCCGCTAGACGGCCATCTGAAATAGCAAGAGCAATAATGGAGATAGCCAAAACGGGGGCCCTGGTAGATGTGTGGCGACATTGTTCCCCGACGGGTAGGAAATTCACGCACTATTCGACAGTATATGGCACACATATGAGAATTGATTATTGGTTCTCTTCACGCGAGCTGCAACCTTACATCAATGAGTTTGAACATACGTAGGCTGTCCGGTTTTAGGTTTAAACCTATAAAAACTGATAGAACCCCACCAAAAGGGAAATAGCCCTCACCAGTGTAAACATATAAACACTGGAAAAACACCTGCACAACCACAAAATAAATGCCATTCAAAGAAAGGTAAAGAAGAGTGAAACAGTCATTTTATTTTCTTCCTGAAGTGGCCAATACAATATAACTTTGTTATGCAAGCTAGCAGCAAGAAAGACTGGGCTAACATTATTCTGCTTGAGTTTTTTTGTTTAGGAATGTCACTAAATTATTGTTCCTTCTTCCTTTTGTTTTTTTTAGTTTTGTGGTCTTTGGTCTAAAGATGCAGGGTTAAGAAGCATGTTTTAGGTCTTGTTTAATTATTTTATAAACGGTAGAGAATCAGGAAATATCAAAATCATATTTGATATTTTAGCTGCGTTTGAGTCTTTCACTGATAGGTAAAATGGCTGGTTTCATAAGAATCTTCCCCAATATGTGCCATCACATTTACCCACAGAAAATAAGTAAAAACCCCTGATACATCAGCCCCCAGTTTCTAGTGAGTCAGTATTAATAGTAGGTGAATTGCCAACACCTCAGACTTTAAATATTCAATGCAAGGTATAGTGACAAATATTTGTGAAAAGAGTGCTATCACCAAGCATCTGGGATAGTGGTGAAAACATGACACCAGACTTTTGGAAAACATGGAACGCAGTGTCACTTGGAATGCTGCTGCAAAAAAGGTTCTTTCCAAGTTCAACAAAGATTGGAGTGATATTGTTTGTATTTGCAGTGTTTGCTACGTATATGAAAAACTTGTGTGATGACCTGTCAAAATCAATAACTGAGCTGAAGTGCTTCCGTGTAAGAGATCCTTGCCACTTGTTAGATGGTATGCTGAAAGCATCTTTATAATCTTCAGAGTTAATGAAGAATTCTGTTGACTTTTTAGAACATCTGGTGCACTGTTTTTTACTGCAAGGGAACTAAAACGCAACGGCAAGAAATGTGAGGATCTTTGGTCGCATATTGATAGTGATGTGAAAAAAGTACACTGAACTGCATTCTTAGATTTTTTAGAGGAAAACATAACTGTCTGAAAATACCCTTGTCGGCCAAGTGTTCAGCATAATAGGTGTAAATGTGAAACATCTCCTTGAGAGTAGGCTAGGCGACGCCTTTAGTGACTTTGGAACTGCAACATGTTCCATGTTAGAGTCCTTGCCACCTGGTAAGTAAAGCAGTGTTGAAGAGCTATTCAGAAACTTATATTTTACAATGTATGAGAAATGTCTTGCAGTGATGCATAAAAATGTCCCTTCACCAACCATGGCATTTGAAGTCAATGAAACCTCACTGTGGTACTCTGTACAAGTTCTATATCTCTTCCATAAAGGGTCATTTTCCCCGTAATTTCAAAAGTGCTGCTTCATTTTTGACAGCTTCATAACTCTGAAGGCATAGTTCAACGCAAATGTTGCAGAAGCTGCCCAGAGAATCGCAATCTTCAAGTGCACTAGTATTGGCATGGAAAGCTATGAGAGTGGCCCGAGTTAGCAAATTGTGTACTGGCTGTTTTGGTGTTGCGCGTCTCAAGTGCCTATGTTGAGAGGGCCTTTTACAGAAAAAAGTTTACATGGGAAGGAAGAAGCGAGCACACATGACCAAAGACTCACTGAAGAAATATTTTTAGGTGTACTGCAATAAGTGTATTTGGACCTCATATACACTGTAAGTGCACTGTCTATATACCATGCACAATCAGTGCAGAAAGCAATCAATAATAAAAGCAAACCTTTCCATAAACAGTGGAAAAACACTGTTTCGGTTGTTTTTAATGGCACGAAAATGTCTAACCACTGATAGCCACTGTGTTTTTTAAGGTATTGAAATCACTTGAAAACACTGAAAAAACCCCACCAGAATTTACCAAAAATAGAAACTGAAAACAGGAAAGCCTAAACATATGCCATGCACATATTCCGATCACTCTTCAGTATGCATGCGTCTGAAAATACCTAACATGAAACCCAGAATCAGAGAATGGCGGTTTCCGCAATACTCCCCATTGGATACCATGTTCCATGCCGAGCTCGAGAAAGCGATGGAAGAGTTCTTTGAGGCCAACTTAGGTAGTGTCCCCATGATGTGTACCATCTGGGAGACGTTTAATGTGTTTATTAGATGGATAACGATCTCCAAACATGCTGGTGTACTGCGTTCGATCAGGACGCAGTTGCAGAAGGTGGAACTGGAGCTTAAAGAATAAAAAACGAATGCTAGTAAAACCAGAGGCGATGACACTATCGCAAATCAGAGCTAAAATAGAGGTGTTCCATGAGTTAGCTGACGCGGAGGTCAAACGTTTATGGAAGTACGCCACTGCAAGAGTATACGCAGAAGGTAAACGACCCAGCACCACGCTAGCAATACTCACCAGACCCAACAGAAATAATGCTATAGTGGAACACATCTACAATGATAAAGATGAATTAGTTAGTAATCTCTCTGAGATTGTCGACGTATTCCACGACTACTATGCCAGGTTGTACACATCGCGCAATGCCAGCCCAGATGACCCAGATGAGGAATACTTGGCCTACAGCGCCATGAAATGGCTAACTAACTCGGACAGGGAAAAATGAATGGCCCCACTCCACCCCACAGAACTCACTGTGGCTTTAAAAAGTATGGCTAACGATAAAGCTCCCGGATCTGACAGACTTACGTTAGCCTTTTATATAGCAAACCAGAAACATTTGATACCACACTTAATGAATCTATTCACCAAAATGGCTGGGGATGGCATAATGCCGCCATCTATGAGGGATGCCACACAGATTAATCTGTCGAAACCTGGTAAGAATCCATTGCAATGCGCTTCATACAGGCCCATGTCCCTACTTAACACAGACACCAAACTGTTTGCGAACGTCCTTGCCAATAGAATTGCCCCAATGCTTCCGGCTATTATTGGTCGAGAGCAGACCCGTTTTGTACCTGGGCGCTCTCTCACGGGTAATGTACGCACCATTTTTGGTGCCATAACACACACTGACGAGGAGGTACAAGCCACATCGCTTTTTTTAGATGCCGAAAAGGCATTTGCCTCTGTGGGTGGAAGGTCCTCTATGCGGTCCTAAAAAGAGTGGGGGTGGGAGATGTGTTCTTGCAACTGGTGGAGGTCTTATATACAAAACCCACAGCTAGGGTGAAGGTGAATGGCCAAATGTCTGCTCCAATCGATATCACCAGAGGCACACAACAGGGCTGTCCTCTCTCTCCCTTGTTTTATGCGCTGGTAGCAGAACCTTGATAAGTGCAATAAGGGAATATCCCTCCCATCGGGGTATCAGATTCCCACAATACAATTTGATTATATCAGCATATGCTGATGACATGTTGTTATACATACACAACCCTGACCAAAATATTAGTCCGCTATTGCAAGAGGTAGAGAGATTCGGGCAACACACTGGATTGTGTATAAATTGGCACAAATCAATGATCACCCCGCTTACACCTCACACTGTACCTATTAACACGGAATACCCCATGGAATGGACCACCGAACCTGTTAGATACCTAGGAATCAAAATTCACACTGACCCAGAGGTGGTGGTTAGAGAAAATTACCGAATTGCAATACAGAGACTCACTGAGGCAATAGATAAATGGATCAAACTTCCCCCATCACTGCTGGGTCATATTGTAATCATGAAAATGATAGTTCTCCCCAGGTTTCTCTTCTTCTTAGCTAATATCCCAATAGAGCATACCAGATCCTTTTTCCACACATCGAATACACAAATTATACGCCTGGCTTGGGCGGGCAAGCAGCCTCGCATTAAATGGGAAACACTGACTAAACCTTATGCAGAGGGTGGGCTTAATGCACCAGATCTAGAGACATACTATAGAGCAGCGCAGCTATTACATACACATTACTGGATACATGGCCCTGCCACTCTCCCCCAATTGTATATTGTGAAGGTCGTGGCGGCCCCCATCCCACTGCCGGTGTATGTGATGCACAAAACACAATACAGATTCCACATAATAGATCCAGTTGGCTGTGCGAAGTCCCAATTGAGGTGGATAGCAGACACACAACACATATCTTTACTCTATTCCCCGAAGCTGCCAGTGGAGTGGTGCGCATGGCTCACAGTAAGTAAGTATAAAGCAGTCTTCAGGACACTTAGCTCCCTATATATCGAATGCATGGCTGACCTCTTCCAAGGAGGGGTATTGAAGTCGTGGGAACAAGCACAAGTGCAAATAACGCACTTAACTATGCTGGATAAATACCAATTTCACAGGCTGAGACAGGAAATGTGCACCTTAATAAGGGAAGACATGAAGGAGCCACAAGAACTAACCCCATTGACACATTCGATCCGAGCTTGATCTCCCCAACGAGGGATAACTGTCTTATATACACTCTCCAGTCCACGCTTCAAGCTTGCATTCAGCAAAGTACAGCAAGAATGGGTAGACGAGTTGGGTACAGAGGTCACAGAAGCACAATGGGCATATTGCTATGTGTGCACCAAGACCATATCACAAAATGGCAGGCACAGACTTATTCATTATAAATATTTGCACTGAATGTATTATACCCCTTCCAGGATGCACCGATATGGCATGAGAGAAGACATCGGCTGTCCGCGATGCGGGGAAGACAATGCAGATTTCATGCACCTAGCGTGGGATTGCCAAGGAGTGTGGGCATATTGGGGAGAGATATTTGCTGCATGAATATGCTGGGAGAGCAGCTGCATGAATCCCCGATGGTAGCGCTGTTGGGATACGATAAAATCCAGCAGGAAGCTAGCGGCAATTGGCATTCTGCTGGCAAAGCGAAGAATAGCCATGCGCTGGATGCAGAGCCCAATACTTACTCTACAAGACTGGCACACAGACTTAGCATATTGCTCCACACACTCATATAATTATAACGCTCTGATGCCAGTAAGATGTAGACTCAAGAACACATGGGGTCCCTACCAACAGTATTTAATACGGAAAGAAGCAGATAAAGAGAAAAGCACAACATTGGAAGCCACTGGCATAGGGTAATCACATATTAGATGGATGCAATAAAGTGCGGAGGGAGACGCTATAGCGGCGGTCTCTATAGGTGCGCTCTAGCTAGGGAGGGATGTCAGTGCAAAGAAATGAAGGGAAGTTGCAATATATTGATGGTTGTCGCCTGGGTTCAGGTCAGAAGGTTTAATTTCTGTTTATCGTTATTGCGTTAATGCTTTGAAGATCATGATGTCACTGACTATATATGCAGCTAGCTTGTATGTATAGTATACCGTACAAAATGATTACTGTAAAGCTCATTAAGTAATGCATGTCATATTGTTGTAAAAGATAAATAAAGTTTTTTTTAAATGAGGTGCTTATCAACATCCTTAAGGACCAAGGGGGTTGGAAACTTACTATTCAATTTTTACTGGGCTATACGGGAGAATGCTCCAGGGATTACTCCAAAAGCGCACTACAAGTGGGAGGAATGTCTAGGGGAGAAAATCACTCCGCGAGACTGCCAGAAAATGCATGAGGAGACACGTACAGTTAGCTCAAATGCCCGATTCAAATTAATTCAATTCAATGTTGTTCATCAACTGTATCTTACCCCCAAAACTCTACGTAATATCTAGCCTAACAGATCAGATGAATGCACATGGTGAAGAGCCACTGAGGCTGACTTCTTGCATGTGATATGGGGTTCTGCACGTATAAAATCGTACTGGGAAGAGGTACTTAAACTACTCAAGCAAGCAACAGAGTGGGAAATTGAGGGTACTCCTTGCGAGATACTATTGGGCCTACTTCCAGCCCCAGCAAATAAAAAACTTAGTTGTAAATTCCTGAGTTTAGGACTAGTACTGGCTAAGCACCGCATTACTATTAAATGGCTAAACGCAGTCTCACCTAGTCACGGGGAATGGGTACGGGGTATGCTGGAATGGGCCACTGCTGAAGAAGTTAGAATGAAACAGGTTAAATAGAGATGAAAAATTAGAAGATGACCTGAGAGCTTGGAGGCAGATGTTAATGGAGATAAAAAGCCAGGGAAACACGCCTTCCAAGAGAATACACCTGATTAAGATGTATTGACACATATATTTTCCACTCCATATGACTAAGCTGGGGTCAGGGAAATGTCATAGATGTAATAAGACAATCTATTGTTACAGTGCCATAATGTATGGGGAACTCATTGATATATGTTCACCTACACCTCAAATCCCTATCAAAATGATTCTGTTACTTCTCAACCAATGCACTTTCCAACAGGGGGAGGGGGAAGGGTAAGAAAAAGGGGAAATGTTATTGTTCGGATTTAAATACAATTGTCAACATAATAATGTAAAGTATGTGATAAGACTGATGACTGAAGTTGAAAAGAATTGTTTAAAAAAAATCATCAGTACAGACCAGTCATTTCTCAAAGTTGATAAGGGGACGAGAGGAACAGGTTTGTAGCTTGGGGAGGTCACCTAGTGTTGCAGCTGTAAGTATTGGAACACGTCAGATGAAAGAAGAGAGTAGTCCTGCTTGAGTCAATCAAAGGGGGTAACAGGAGGTCCACGCGTTTTACAGACCTTTTCGCACCATCGGCTAAAAACATCTGAGTTATACCCTGGAGGGAAGTCAGGATGGCTAATAATCGGCGTCATTGAGGAGGGAAACATCGCCAGATCATATTTATGGGCTACAGAGTCTCATACCTTCATTGTTGTGGCTGCCACCAGCACTGAATACAACCCCCAGGCCCTGTGGTTACAAGGCAGCCAGACCTCATGCCAGCTATTAACACCAGTGACCGTCTGGTCCATGAAAGACCAGTGTTTTTTCAAGAGTGGACGAGTCCACTCTACAATGTAGCGGAGTTGCGTTGCCTGGAAGTAACAGTCAATCATAGGGAGCCCTAAGCCTCAGTAATCCTTTGCACGAGACATTTGTTTATGATGTAGGTGCGGCGTCTTGCCACCCCAGATGGACCGATTGATGGCGATTTCAGGGAGTGCAACACAAGGGGTGATGGAGTCAATGAACTGGTCTGTAAGACAAAAAGTATGCGGGGGAGCACTATCATTTTACCTGCGGCTATGCGGCCAGTCCAGGCCTGTTGTAGGCGACTCCACCAGGATAGTGTCTTATTTGTCTGGTCGAGGAGTGCCCTGTAGTTCACCGCCATTGTCTTTGCCAGCGTGGAAGCTAGCTGAATACCCAAATACGGTAAGGTCTCCTCCGTCCAGATGAATGGAAAGCGAGCACGCAGGGCAGACTCATGCGGAGAAGTGACCAACAGGTGCAGAATCTGGGATTTTTTTAGATTCCCCGAGACCTCACCAAACAACCATAATTCATCGAGTAGGGACAGCAGCGAGTTCATCGGGTCCGTTAACGATTGGATAACGTCATCGCATTACAGGCAGATGATGGGGTGGTCGGTGCCAAATTGAATGACGGAGATCTGCGGATTGTCCCTGACTCTCTGCGCCATAGGTTCCATGTACAACCCAAAGAGTCCGTCCAACATCGAGTCTGTCAGGGTGCCAGCAAAGTAAAACAAGCATTTGCAATGCAATAGGTCTTGCATTTACCCGAGTTTGAGCTATTAGCATTGTAAGTGACAATGCCTTTTATTTATGTTTTGGTTTTTAAAACCAAAATAAAAGGCATTGTCATTTACAATGCCAATAGCTTAAACTCTCGTAAATGCGAGACCTATTGCATTGCAAATGCTTGTTAGTTAGTGGACTTAGGTTAGGGCCTGATTACGAGTTTGAAGAATGGGATACTCTGTCACAAACGTGATGGATATCCCATTCGCCATAGTACAAGTTCCATAGGATATAATGGAATTGTAATTTGGCAGGCAAGAAATACGTTTGTGATGGAGTATCCCATCCGCCAAACTCGTAATCAGAGCCTTAGTCTTGCATCCTGAAAAGAATCTCTGCCGTGCTTTTCCCAGTTTGCGGGGGAATTAGAGGGAATCAGATGGTACAACTAACTTGGGGGGCTATGAAGGAGGGGGTTAGAGGCTATGGGTGGGGATTAGGGCAATTGAGGCAAGTACACAAAGAAAAGTAGGTCAGAGGCCGTTTGTGCATCAGCACATCAAAGCCTATTGGCTTTGGCATTTCTTGCAGACCACGAGTCTAGCCCTGTTTTCTGAGTGACTTAAGGCCGCACTGTATATTCCATTCAGGTTAGGTTCCGTGCCATTCTGTTAATTAGTCGAAGTAAGGAATGCCGAATATGTGGCAAGAAAGAAAACAGGGGCACTCCCCTGTCACAACATTGTATAGTTATTCCAAGACTGAAAAATTGACTACTTGCCCTGTTTTGTTACGCAGTTAGTCACGGACTGCGGGACTCAGAAAAGATTTATGTTTTGGCTTGAATGAAAGATGTAAACATAGTTTCCAACAACTTTAAAAGAGTTCAGTCCATGGAAGCAATCACCCGTAACTTATGTGTCTGCCTGCGTCGAGAAGAGAAGCTTTTTACATCTGCCACAAGCACAAAATCAGGTTGAAAGAAAATATTACGAGGGCACCGACTGTATCATCTCCAATGGGTACGTGGACTTAGCTCAGTGGGTCGGAGGGCGGGGGGTTAGCTCAAGGGGGGGGGGCTTGGGCCCGGCAGCTGGGGAGGGGGAGTTGTTTAATGGGTGGTGGTTTGCATTTACATCTAAACGCCTGTCATCTCGGGCCAGGATTACAGTGGTAATGGGGGTGGGCTGCAGCACATCACGTGTCAAGGACGCATTGTCTACAGACTTTCGACTCAGAACAATAAAGTTCTAATCCCCAGCTGACCTTGTTGCGTGATCCTGTGCACATTACCTTATCCTTCTGGGCACATCTCTCAAACTTCATTCTTCCGTGTGCCCGAGAAAGGTTCTGCAAATGCGTGTGCATAGATCATGCAACTACGTTTTCAGGACCCTTCGTGAGGTGTGTGGATTCCCACAGTTGTCGTAACACCTCAGGGTGATAAAGAGGATGTTCCGGAGAGGGGGCTAATGTCAGAGGAGGGGGCAATGCAAATGTTGCTAACACCCACAAAGTTGCACATTAGTCTGCATTTCCAAGAATGTGTACATAAATCCTTCCACCCACGTATCTCCACTCACAAACCTGCACCAAAGTCCATAAGCTTTTGCTGTATTCCTTCCAACCCCACCCTTTTTACGGGTGGTGTTGAAGTGAGGGAGTATTCGCAGAAAAAATTATTTTCTTTGTGAAGAAAAAAACCATAACTGACACATTAAAGTAATCTGAACTCTAGCGCCGTGACGATATTACACAAATCAGCCAGTCTGCCCTTATTTATCGATCAGTCATGCCAGGGAGAGGAGCGACAAATAATTTCTTCAAATGAGCACACCTGGGGATTGAATGAATATGTTTAACACACAAAAGCTTGTGCTCCTCACAAAGCTTCATATCCGCCAAAATTAGAATCGCTTAGAAACAGACTACTTCCGCGCGGAGCCCATAATAATAAAACTGAATGGGTGTGGATGGGGCAAAACAGTATTGTGTGACGCTCACTCAGCGGAATGGACGAGAGCGCGCAATTCCATTTAAAGTAAAACAAACATGGCGTCGGGCTGTCCACATGTGCATGCATTGTTTCTCCCTGTGCGCTGCTAACTCCAGGCGAGACATAAAAATGCACGCACATGTGGACAGCCCAACGCCATCTTTGTCCCTCCATATACGTGCACATGTAGAATCGATTACAAAAAGCCCTCGCATGGTGAGAGAAGCGCTGTGTGCTGCCAACGCCAGGCAAGACCTAAAAATGAGTTAAAAAGTTGAGTTAGGAGAGGTGCTAACTACTGACAGATTTGATAAAACTGGGCGGTGAACCCATCTGAACTAGGTACTTTTGAAGGTTTGAGACGAGCGATAGCTGCAATCACCTCTTCCAAACGTATTGGTTGGTCAAGCTGGGACGCGAGCTCCGGTGGCAAGCATGTCAGGGGAACCCCTCACAGATAAGTCATCAGTCGCCTTTAGGACCGTCCGAGTCGGAATACGGAGAATTATAAAAATCTTTGAAGGTCGTGACTATTTCCACATTCATGAGCCCTCCCCTCAAGAGTTGTCAAATCCCTGAGACCTACGGCACTGAGCGTCTCCCTGAGGGATCGCATCTGCCGCAACTTGCCTTGGTAGCGGAAATTTAGGCGGAAGGGGTGCTCTAAAGAATACGATATCCCCACCTCTCGTCGATGCGTTGTGAAGGAACGCAATTATCTGCGATTCAGAAGTGTTATTGCAGACAGCTCCTGATATTACACTGGCGAGTGGCCTCTGAACTGGATCAGGTGGGCCTCGTGAGCGCTGTGGAGAATGGATTCTTTGAGTTGAAAGTCATGTACACATGCAAGAATTTCCGCTGGAGGGGCATTACCCGATTTGGGCAGGCCAACTCTGTAGGCAGTGTCTAGCAGAATCTTGGTACCCTCTGCGGACCACAAGATGTGAGGAAACAAGGTCCCTATATATTCCTGTAAGTCCTCTCCCACTGCTTGGGCTGGAACCCCTCTGACACGAACGTTGATTCGGCGGGACTGATTTTTCAGGTCCCGCGTGTGGGCCTGAACCTCGACATGTTGCTTCTTAAGTCAGAGGATCTCCTGCGGCATCATTTCCAGATCCTCATCCCTACCAGATTCATGTTCCTCCATTGCAGACACCCTGTCTGCAACTTCCTCAACATCCTGATGCACTTCCTTCAGGTCCGCAGAAAACTGGGTTTTAATAGTCTGCAAATCTTCCCGTAGAGACGCGAAGAGTGAAGCTATGAAGAATTTCGTAATGGGGCCATCGGGGTCTTCGACCTGCATCAGGCATAGGGGATTTTGAGGAGCCGGTCGCGTCGACAGGTTTGGTCTGTCACTCTGAGAATGCAGTCCTTCTTAGAACGCACCGGAGACATGATGAAGGTCCCCTGTTCGGCACGCCAGACTTAGGAGCACTGGGGAAACCTGCAACTATAAGTCTTCAAGTTCCCCTGAGAGACAAGAAACGGTCAGGCTCTTATGGCATGCCACCCGATGTCCAGCTGTAGGAGAAACCTCTGGTAGAGTGGGAGGTTAAAAGAATAAGCATCCAAGGTGCCCACACAAGGTGTATATCAGGAGTGTCTGAGCTATAAACCCGCCATGCAGTGTCCTGCAGGCTCTCATGAGCCTCATCCGTGGGCCAATGCTACTGCTGAAGGCCAGACACCAGGAGCCAACCCTCATCTGCACAGCACACTGGATCTTCCCTACGGGCAAACAAGGAGATGCAGCTCCGCCTCATGCCCCTCTAAACATCAGGGAGGAAGGGGGAGGTCGTATCTCTATTTACCCCCCGCAAAGATGCCTGGTGTGCCCCTCTTAAAGACCCCTCTTACAGTTCTGCACAGTCCGCCGGGCCCTTCAATCACAGGGGCCCTGCCTGGATCCAGGTACAGTTCAAGTTCCTCCGTTCGCCCAGTAAGGACCGTGGTCCAAGCGGGGGCTCACCTTGTTGGGGACTACCCCGCAGCAATGTTGCTGACATCTGGGAGCGGGTCATGTGTCCCCAGGCTGGTACTTTAAGTGAATTCTCCAGGCAGCGAAGGCCCCCACGGACCCCCTCCTCTTATAACTGGCCCAGCAGGAAAGTGGAACAAGGTTAGGGCCACAGCAGCTCAAGCCCCCTCGCCCTCTTGACAGCAGGAAAAGTGAGGCACCGCTCTCCCCCGCTCACCACAGGGGCACTCAGACATCACAGGGAGCTCCCTGGGGCCCAACACTACCCCTGAGAAGACCCACCAGGGTCAAATACTTCACTAAGGATCCCCACGTCAGGCACCTCCATGGGTGGGCGCCGCCCAGGTTCAGCGCTGCTCTGAACGTATCATGGGCCACCTCTCTCCAACTAGGCTGCGTCAAGTAGGGGCTACCAGGGCCGCATCCCTCACTGGACCCACCATGCTTGAGTGTGGAGATAAGGGGGGGGGCTACACCTCCACAATCTTCCTCACAATCTTCCTCGCTTCCCTATGAAAGGCAGGATTGGGTAGCGCTGCAGCCTACCTCTATTATCGCGGCTCTCGGGTCAGTGATCCGCAGCACAGTCCTACCACATCCGCCGCCTTCAGAGCCCACCTGGAACTGCCCCAGCCTCAATCTCTGGCTTCAGCAGCAGTTGTGGCTGCAGGCTGCGCTCTGGCTCCTGGTCTTCAGCCGACATCGCCTCCACGTCTGCTGCTACTGCCCACCAGCACTCTCCAGCATGGTACCAGCTCAGCCACGCTGCCTGTAAGGCCTCCGCTCCAGGCTCCGTCCCAGACGCAAAATCACTCGCAACAGGGGGGAGGGCATCTCCGATCTCCCCTGAGATGGAACAATCCCGTTGGGCCAGAACATCAACTCCAATACTATTATTTTTTATTCAGTCTTGCAGTGTGGCACCTCCAGCTTAATGGACTACTTCTGGTGCTGTGGTGAGTGGCTCTCTACACGACTCCCTTCAGAATGGCAATCTGATCTTTGGTAACCGTGCGTACCCGTCTTTGGTGATTCCAGGGATAGGCATTTCACAGTTGCATAACCATTCCATAAGTCGTCCAATGACCTTGCTACACCATCATCGGAGGAAGAGAACCACAGAATATTATGATACAACGGTCTGGGAAGACGTTCCGCTGGACTACAGGCTGTTCAATGATGCTCAAATATACTTCTGGAATATTCTCCAGTTTGTTCAAGTCAAAGCGACTGTGCGCAGGCTCCAAATAACCCGTTTGGAGCTGATGAGAGCTATCAACGGCACGGAGGACGGCTTTAATGCTGTCAAAGAAGAACTGTGTGCATGCGAGTAATGGTTATGCAGCATCAATATGTGTTAAACTAGATGACGGTTATGGAAGGAGTAGTATGTACCAAGATTTATATAGCCTGTTGCACCTACATACCTGGTAATGATGCAGAGAACGACACTCTAACAGAGGACAACAGCCTCTGCATACCTTGCAAAAGAAGATGGTGGATGAAGGGGGTGCCCCCAACTCGTGGCTTATGGGGTGATTGACTTGGGCACCATCCTGGATGGGATGTATGACGTTACAACGCACACTTTTACAACGCATGCACTTACAACGCATTTTTTACAACGCATAATCCATTACAACGCATGACATTACAACGCAGGACACTACAACGCATTTTTAAAAAATACCTTTACAACGCATTACCATTACAACGCATACTACCTTTACAACGCATACCATTACAACGCATAATATTAAATTACATTTAAGGTAAGTATTAGATAGTATAGGGGTAAAAATTACTATTCTAACTCCAGGGGGTGCATCAGTAGGGTAAGTGTTGGATAGTGTAGGGGTAAAAATTACTATTCTAACTCCAGGGGGTGCAACAGTAGGGTAAGTGTTGGATAGTGTAGGGGTAAAAATTACTATTCTAACTCCAGGGGGTGCATCAGTAGGGTAAGTGTTGGATAGTATAGGGGTAAAAATTACTATTCTAACTCCAGGGGGTGCATCAGTAGGGTAAGTGTTGGATAGTATAGGGGTAAAAATTACTATTCTAACTCCAGGGGGTGCATCAGTAGGGTAAGTGTTGGATAGTATAGGGGTAAAAATTACTATTCTAACTCCAGGGGGTGCATCAGTAGGGTAAGTGTTGGATAGTATAGGGGTAAAAATTACTATTCTAACTCCAGGGGGTGCATCAGTAGGGTAAGTGTTGGATAGTATAGGGGTAAAAATTACTATTCTAACTCCAGGGGGTGCATCAGTAGGGTAAGTGTTGGATAGTATAGGGGTAAAAATTACTATTCTAACTCCAGGGGGTGCAACAGTAGGGTAAGTGTTGGATAGTGTAGGGGTAAAAATTACTATTCTAACTCCAGGGGGTGCAACAGTAGGGTAAGTGTTGGATAGTGTAGGGGTAAAAATTACTATTCTAACTCCAGGGGGTGCAACAGTAGGGTAAGTGTTGGATAGTATAGGGGTAAAAATTACTATTCTAACTCCAGGGGGTGCAACAGTAGGGTAAGTGTTGGATAGTGTAGGGGTAAAAATTACTATTCTAACTCCAGGGGGTGCATCAGTAGGGTAAGTGTTGGATAGTATAGTGTAATATTATGCGTTGTAATGGTATGCGTTGTAATGGTAGTATGCGTTGTAATGGAATGCGTTGTAAAGGTAGTTTTTAAAAATGCGTTGTAGTGTCATGCGTTGTAATGTCATGCGTTGTAATGAATTATGCGTTGTAAAAAATGCGTTGTAATGGTAGTGCGTTGTAAAAGTTGCGTTGTAAAGGTTGTTCCCCTCCTGGATGTCATGACTATTTAAGGCCTTGTTGCCTGTCATTGTGGTATTGTTGTTGATCTTCTGCGTTCTCCAGGTAGTGATAGGAAGTTGCAAGAGGGTTAGACACAAGACCGATGGGAAGTTCACTAGGAGTGGCCAATAAAATGCAGGACAATGAGGAGAATGTACACACCTTAATGATGACAAGCAAAAGGGAAGGTTAGGAAGTAGTTGAAAATTCAACTAAAGAGGGGAGTAATGTAGAAAATGAAGTAGGTGTGTTTAAGTCACTGCAAACATCAGAAGGGAAACGTTTAGAAATATATGCACTTAAAGAATGATACAGGCCAGCATTACTACAATAGCAGAATAAAAAGCAGCACAAATAGGGTTAAAATTTTGGGGGAGGAAAAGCAGATGCACGTTTTGGTAGAATAGTGAAATATATTCAGACACCACCGTAACAGTGAAGGCCGCAGGCCCTCGTTGAGGGAACTTGTAATTAAGAAAATATGTTGCTAAAGCTGAATTGAAGCGCAGGACAGCCTGGATGTTAGGCTTCACAGAGGAGTCGATATGTAGGAGTAGTACCTTTACGCTTCACAACCAGACAAGCCAAGGACACCAAGCTAGTGTAGAATCAAACCACAGGTGTAGATAGGCTGGATTCTATAGTCATGTGATCAGTAATATTTGTAGAATAGCATTGCCTTTTTTGACAACGATGCTGTGCTCGAACACTCGTAGTAATTATGCATGTGACGTATTTACCTTTAAAAAGATATATAAACCACTGTTCGTTGTACTGTGTTTTAAAGTTCAGTTACAGTTCTGCTGAGCTGACTGACCTTCTGCTTGTGCACATGGTTATTAAACTCTGCACTTTATTGCCAATTAAAGAAGTGTCTTCTTTTATTTTGAGAACACATACCTTATTTAAAAGAGCAAATTCCATTAAAAAAGTGGAGGGGGCAGCATGGTCCCTGTCCTCGAGACATCTCGGGCCCGGGGTCCCTATCCCCAAGGCCTCTCTTTAATATAGGTGGGGTTCTCAGTGCCCACCCAGGTCACCCACCAAGCAACACGTTGGGGGCTGCAGGGTAGCCCCAGGGCACTCTTGGCCCCAGTTGTCTCCCACCCGGACAAGCAGTTATTTTCTGCTTGCTCCCTCCGGGCGGAAGGAATATGTGTTCTGTTCAAATAAAACAGAAGTCTGTTCCCATCCAGAGGAGCATGCGTAAATCTCCCAAAGGGTGGAAGCAGAGTTGCTTGTTTGCTATTGTTTGCCAGGAGATTTAAAAATGCTTCCACCAGGCGGGAGCAAACATATGTTTTCCTGCCCACATCAGGGTGGGCAGGAAAACCACTGTGTGCCGGGGTGGGCTCCCTGGGTCACAGTCACTGAGCCGGCACCGCGGGTTGGGGGTCCCCTTGGCCTATTTCAAGCTTTGGAAAGGGGGTAGGGCAGCTCCCAACCAATTTTATTTACATTTCAGCCCCAGGGATAGGGTCCTTGGTACCCAATTAGTCTCAGAAATGGGGACCCCGGGCCTTTCTAGGCTCGGGGAGGGGGCCACGTGCCCACTCCCCAAAATGAATACATTTGTCACCCCGTGGGCCCTGGTCCAAACTAGGGGGTTTCTACTGAAATGAGCATGGAGCCCTAGCATTTTTTTTATTTTTGATTCAGATTCTCCACAAATTCGCTGCAATTAAAAAAAAATTAAAAACGTTTTTGTCCCCAAGAGAGGTCCTTCTGAGACCCCTCCACCAGGCCTATGGGGTCATGATGTCCCTACCCTGACCCAATGTCTGTATTTTGGGCTGCCATCACTTACAGTTTGATGTGGTGGCAGCCTATCAGATCTTGGCTGGGGAACTGACAGATTTGCTGAGGTTGTGTGTCCCTAGATATATGTTTTTGAGCATTAATTGCTCAAAAACAACTAAACTGATTTTCACTAAAACACAAAAAGCACTCTTTCTGGACCAAGATCTAACTTTCTGTTAAATTTGGTGTAAATCCGTTCAGTGGTTTGGGCCGTAGCTGTGTTTAAACTTCCTTTGCAAAAAGGAATGAGAAAAACGAGTTTTGGGGCAACTTCTTTTTCTCGGTCCCCGCTTGATAGATCATCCCGAAATTTTCCATGTGCAAACTAGTCAAAAAGTAGCATTGTTTTGGAAAGTTTTGTGGAGATTAGTCTAATGGCGCCCAAGCTATTAGCAAAACAAAAAAGGCATTTGCATTGGAAACAAGATCCTAACTGTATAACTCCGGAACTGGAGGGAGGAAACCTAGACAGTGAAGTGGGGAAAGAGGAGACAGGCTCTCCCACAGAAATTCGATTAAATCCTTTGATGCTGAGGGCTACTAGTTAGTTTCCGAGAGACTGTGACTTGGTGGATAATAGGAGCTAAGAGTAGGACTGCAGTGTCCATTGTCAGGATGTGAAGGTTCTTTTGAAAAAGGTCCCCCATTTGTGTCTTTCCCTGATCCATGATAGCCAGGTGTACACTGCTCGCACTTTTTTGTGTCTCTGCTGTGGGTGCTCCAGCTTGGAGATAAATCTGCTCTGCATTAATCAAGACAAAGGCTGGGTCTGAAAGCCTGAGAAGGACATATGAAAAAAGAAACAACCCAAACCGGTTCTGAAAGTGCACCCTCATCTTCTGTACCAGTAAAAGAGTGGGGTGATGCTGACCCACTTGTTCCAGTTCAAAGTACTCTCGGACCAAGGAGGGAGAGCTCCACGTCACCTGAAGTCTAAGCTGAAGGATTTTTTCCTGTCCTGGAACCAGTGGCAGCGCCTCCATTTGAGCAGAGGAGCATTGTCCCACCAACCAAAATGCCCCCAAAAGCCTCAAACGTTGAAAATAAAATGCAATGAAGTTAATTTATTACCATTTTATTTTTCATCCACCCATCCCGAACCGAGTGTCAGGAAAGGGTGAGGCCTGTGGAGTGACAGCAGCAGGTAGAAGGGTGGGCTACCTGGGCACTTCAAAGTGTGCATGTCCCTTAGGCCGGCTGTCTTGCTGTGGGCAGATAGACATGCACACTTTGAAACCTCTATAATACAGCTGTCTTAAGACTGCTGAGTTAGACCAGCTCAGACCAGCTTAGACCAGAACAGCTCCCTGGGGAATAAGAATATAATTTATTTTAAGTATACACTGTGGAAGCTATCTGAGGTATTGGCTTCTAAGAGCTGTTAGGCGCACATCACTCCTGGAACAGAGCACCCCAGGAGCTCTCCAAGGTATGAACTGTAAGATCTCTTAGAGGAATGGGATTCTTGCTCTTGAGGGCATCGGAGGACGACTTCGGGGGTTTTCTGGCACAAGATAGCCATGAGCCCTCGGAAGCACAGTTGCCCGAGAGCTGTCTGGAGCACAGGGCTCAATGAGTTTCATGTGACATGACAATAGAGGAACTGCCCAGTCATAGAACAACAGTAGCGCTGTGAGACATGGGAGGCTGAGTTCTTCAGTGCGCACCAGTCACGCTCTCAGGCGAACAGCACTGTATGAGCTCTATGGGGGACTGCATTCTGGGATCTGTGTGGGCATTGGGTATGGGATCTATCTTGGGCACAGGTTCAACATTAGAAACCCAAGAAGCTCTACGTGTCTGTAGCATAGTAGTCGCTGTACTTTAGAGCTGTTTCTGAAACCCATGAGTTCTCTTGGGTACAGGAGCCCCCTGAGGCACAAACATGCCCACTGGGAGGACAGGGGTCTACTAGGGAGGTAGGGCCACAGACGCTGCTTGGGGCCCATGCTGTTAGGAGCTCTGTATCAGGCACAAAACACTCAACGGCTGTCAGGGTACAGAGCGAAACTGAGAGTGAAGCTACGCACACCTGGCATCGTCAGAGAACTTCGAACTGTGTCATATGAAGACTGGCATGCGAGGAGGTAGCCTAGATGTGGCATTCTGGGCATTCCCTCGCCAGCATTCCCTGATCGACTCCACGATCATGTCGCTAGGTCGTCAAAGAAAAAATAAGAAATTGCCGAACTCCACAGTTCAGCGATTAAAGCTGGGGAGCTTGTTATCACCGCCCTGCCCTGTGCGGCCCTGCCCACTGTGTGAAATGTGACACCCTGCCACGAAGAGCAGAAATTAAATTAAATTAATTCAATGAAAATGATATTAATAAATTGTGACTATTACCCAAGGGTGTCTAGGTGCTAGCTGGTTCAGCTATTGAGGCTGCAGAAACAGTTACTGGCTAAAAAGCCAAGTTTTGAGCAACTTCCTGAACGTCAGTAGATTGGTTTTGTGTTTTAAATTAAACTGAAATGTGTTCCAGAGTTTGGTTGTGCTAACCGGAAAGCTCCTGTCCCCCCCACCCCTCCCCCCCCAGCCAGCCCTTCTGTATTTAGGTACTACCAGATAGTTGGCTGAGGCGAATCGGAGTGGTCTAGTCAGAAAATACCATTGGAAGCCTCTCCTGGTGAACTCCGGACCGATACCTTGAAGGGCTTTGAAGCCATTTCACAAAGCCTAGAAAACAATGCCGGACTCGATGTTGGATACAACAAAATAAAGTGATAAATTGTGCATGTTAAATAAACATTGGTTAAACCCCACATGATTACAACGAACATGTTTCAGTGGATTTGACAATGTTTATTGGCTACTGACATATGTTTAGAAAGGGTAATTAGTGAATTGACAGCAAACTGCCTTTACAGATTTCAATACAAAGCAATTTAAAAACTGTTTTCGCAAAGTTGTTTGAAGACAAACATCCTGTTTGCCAATTGTATGAAAATTATTTCCGTGAAATGGCAATGAGATCATAAAATATGTTTAATTCCATCTTCAGAAGGACTCTACTGTCTGTTAATCAAATAGACTTTTTCAGTCTTCTCATCGGGCTGTTGAGGCATAAGCTTGTTTAAGATCACACACATGTACAGGTCTCGGAATATTGATCCTAGTAGGTTAACACGCCTGATTCCGGGAAGCGTGCTTGGAAAGTCTCAGGTTTGATGCCTAATCTATCTTTCACTCCTCCTGAGATTAAATAAGTGAGTGGTAATAAATTGGCAATATTACGGCCAGTTAATTACTCAGCCATAAATGTGCAATATTCTAACTTAAAATAAAATCTTTGTCTACACTTCTGTGTTGGTGTACGCCCGACTGGGCAGGGAATTGTGGGATATCATGCTCCTGTAAATGTTCATGAGTTATTGTGCTCCGTGCTCTTGCTGATCTTCTTTCTTTGTTTTGTACATAATCTTGCTCAAAACAATAAAAACGTGTTTATCAAAAAAAAAAAAAATCTTTGGTTAGAACTTAACATTGATCGGTTCTCAAATGAGATGACCGGGCTATATCCATTCAGGACGCCACCTGGCCTAGAGAACTGACAAAAAAGGTAGTTGCCTTGAAATAACTAGCATGCAAAAGATACAATTATTCCTCAAAGCTTCAGAACGCAGAGAATGTGAAAAGAAAGAGTGCCTCTTAATAGCATGTTATAATAAGAACAACCCTGCTTTCGATTATTTTCGGAAGTCCCCAGAACAAAGTGTGAAATTTACTAAAATATAAATGCTTTTTTAAATCCTGCAGACACAATTTGCATTATAAAATGCAACATTTGTAATGCATTACTTAAAACTACCTTTGAGAAGAAGGACCATAGTCTCTAGGATGGTTCTTCATAAATTTAATCACTAATTATAGCAATTAGCTTGGAGTAGAAAAAATAAACAACCTTGAATGGGGCACAAGAGAGACACTAGGCGGAGGCGTGACCAACTGCTGACCAAGATGGCCGCAGCTTAGACGAGCTACGGCCGGCCGCTGCTGAAAATCTCCAAAATATCCACATATCTATCCGGAAAGTTGCCAGACACAGCCAGAGAAGTGGGGCTGACTCTGGAGGGGGCCAAGATGATCCTCATCTCCCGGGATCAGCGCTCTGAGAGGAAGCAGCCCGCTGCGGCCTGGTTCGGGATGTGAAACCCCAAAGCACAGTGAGGAGGAGCCTGAAAGAGAGGTGGGCCCTGGTGCCTTGATCGGACTTTTGTATGAGCCACGGCTCCTGTGTCCCGAAAACGTCGGAGGAGGAGCCCGAACAAGAGCGGGCCTGACAGAGCATTGGTGAAGGACGGGGCCCCCGCTGAATCATTCAAGGCTGCTGCTGACCGGACAGTATTGGTGCCTCCCCTGTTCTCCGGTTTCATGAGTAGAGGGGGCGCGCTGGAGTCGCGGGCTCCGTGCCCCAGGCGGGCTCCATGAAGAGGCGGAGGAGCGAGGGGGAGCTGTGCTGGAGGAACGAGCTGTTCGGCCTGGCTGGAAGGAGCGGTGCTGGTGCCCGACCTGAGGCCGCTGTGTCCTGGTGCGGCTGGGGGCAGAATCTGTGAAAGACGGCTGGCTGGAGCGGCGCGTTGGGGCCAGGTCGGAGTATACGGAGCAGATGGCAGGGGGGCTGAGGGCCCACTGCAAGTATGATTAGGCCTGCGACTCCCCAGCCATCCCCGAGACAGTAACAGATGAGCCTAGAGGAGTGGAAGTGGTGGCCTATCCCGAACAGTGGGAGTGTGGCAGTATTGGTGCGCCTTCCTGGGCACGAAGATCCGGACCTGATAGTGGGGGGAGATGTGGTGGATCCAGCCCCCTCCTCGCTGTTATGAATAAGGAGAAGGCCCAGTAGCGTGGTGCCCTTGGCCAAAATCAAAGATGTTGATAAACTACAGGTTCACCGCTGACTCCAGCTTGTGCCACACTCTGCCTCCCATCATAGCCAGTATTTTCAATTACAGAGATAGAGATGTTATTGCGCAGTCGGCGTGCAGTGCCCCTTCGGTTAAATAGGAGAATAGCACCATCACTTTCTTTCCAGACTTTACTCTACATGTTCAGATGATGAGGCGTTCTTTCCTGGAAGTTAAAAGGTCCTGAGAGATAGAGAACTGAAATATGCAATGCTGTTTCCAGCTAGACTACGAGTGGTGGCTAAGGACAAAACCTGGTTCTTAGACACGTCTGAAGAAGTATGGAGATGGTTGGATGGATGGTGTACAGTCAGAGACAAAAAATCCAGGGGGAAGAAAAATAAAGAGTGGGACGGTCTGCAGACCAAGGGGCCTCGCACAAACACTTTGGTAGAACATAGAGGCGGACAAGATCAGACAACTGCAACACCCTGAGCAGATACCTTAACTTGGCTGACATGGCCAATTGTCCAGAGGCGATGGACACATGGTGCGACCAGCAGTTTCTGGGGGATCCCCAGAGAGACTGGGTGTAGATGGCCCCACGAGACTGTACCCAGAAGTGGCATCCTGGAGAGATTGCCGCGGGCACGTGTAAGCCTGCAAGAGCACAGATGTGGCAACAAATCCAACTTAATGGTTCGAGGGGGGCAGCAGTAGGGAGGTGGTTTAGGTACATGTTTCCCACATGTTAAGACACAATAAAGGGATCAAAGGTGCTCTGCATAGTTGGGGGGGCGGGCAGTTTGAAGTCCGTCATGCAGGGAGGCAGGGATGGGGGAATGTAACAGGAGTTCGTATGAGTTGTTTGTGTTTGTTACTACTAGTTATGATGACACTGCCTAATAGACATACGGTCCGACATGGGGTTACCTGAGTAGCCCGTCTCAGCCAGCCGCAGTGCCCCAGGGTCAGTAATGACATTGAAGGTGGTTCTGCTCCTCCTGATTCCCCAGGGTGAGGTGAGAAGTTCCCTTACCATTAGACGAATTCCAACACCTAGTGAGGATGACATCTTTAGAGCCGAACAGAAAGTTTAAGATAATTACCTGGAATGTGAATGGCTTGGGTAACAAAATAAAAAGAGGGGTGGTCCTGCAAATATTTGAAAAGACACTCGTCGGAGTGGTCCTGTTACAGGAGACACACCTTCAGGGTACGAAATATGGGGTGCTGAACAGGTGGGGGTACAAGTTGATGGCACATGTGGGAAACACTAGAGAAGTGGCCATTCTCATGTGCTCCTCTTTCCCGTTTATGATCCAGAAGGTCACACACGACATCCAGGGAAGCTTTGTTGCGGTCACGGGTCATTGGGAAGGTCAGCTCTTCCACATAATTTCACTTTATATTCCTCCGAGACTGCAGTCTCAGGTACTGCCGGAGGTGGGGGCCCTGCTTCTTGGCTTCCCTGAGGATAGGGCCATAGTAGGGGGAGACTGCAATGCAGCCCTCTCACCCATGATTGACTGATGACCCTCACGGCAGCAGGAACCCTTGGGACCGACACTGGGAGACTTATCGGTGGTGAGTTTATGAGACACTTCGAGGGCACTCAAACCCACGGCACGTCAATACACCTTTCATTCAGGGGCACATGGCAGTCTATCACGTATCGACTACATTTTCACTTTGGCCCATCAGCTTCCCTGCTTTTGCAATGCACATGATCTGGCCCGGGGTATCTCGGACCACTCCCCACTGTGTGTCTATTATTAACTCAGCCTGCCGGGCCAGGTGTGCATGGAAGGGATTAACCCCTGGTATCTTAAAGTGTCCCATTTCAGAACAAAGCTCTAAGAGGCTTCAGATGGCTATATCCTAGAAAATGAAGAGACTGTGGACTCAGCCTGTACACTCTGGAAGGCATTTATACACTCTGAAAGGCATTTAAGACAGTAATTTAGGGACAGGGCATTTCTCTAGTAGCAGGACAGAAAAAAGGTCACAGTTAGATGCAATAGAACAGGAACTCCAGGACCTGGATACTCTCTTAGTCTTGGAGGATTGCGAGTCGGTAGGACACCGCCTGGCACTGAAGAGGTGCAAGTTTAAAGAGGTAGCCAAAGAGGCAGCGGGGGCCAGATATCTATGACACAGCATAACCTCTATGAGGTAGGGGATAGAGCAGGCAAACGTCTCGCATGGTTAGATAAGCAGACAACAGCATCGAGATGGGTGTTTGAGGTTAATGAGAGAGATGACTCCAGAGTCTGAGTGGGACAAAGTAAAGGGGATGCATTCTCTGACTATTACATGCGGCTCTACACTTTGGCTTCCACTGCCTCAATTGAGGGGGCATGGGAGCTGCTGCCAACACTCCAGGTGCCCGGCCTCGGGCCCAAGGAAAGATCTCCTCGAACAGGAGCTGACAGAGGCCGAGGTCATCCAGGCCACCCAGGCTCTAAGATCTTTGAAGGCAGGAGGCCCGAATGGTCTACCTATTGAGCTGCACAAGCTCATGGCAACTAAACTAGCACCCCTCCTCCTGCAGATATTTCGTGAGAGCTGTGAGGTAGGAGTACTTCCAAGAGACCAAAGACTAGCCAATATAGTGGTGATCCATAAGGGCAAACCTCCAGATGAGCGCACCACCTCAAATGGACCAATCTCCTTACTAAATGCAGAACTAAAAATATTGCCAAACTGCTTGTGGCCCGGCTGACCCAAGTTATACATTCATTGGTTCACCCTGACCAGTCAGGCTTTATGCCAGGGCGGAACACAGCGCTTAATCTTAGAAGACTACATGAAGCCCTGAGCAGAACGGCTGACATCCGTGAAGATGTAGCAGTGGTGTCCCTGGATGCGTGGATGGCATTCGACATGTTGAATGACCGTTCTTGTACGCAGTGTTGGAAAAACAAGGTTTCGGGCATCGATTTTTAGCATAGTGTAGACTCCTATATTCTGATCTGCTGGCCCATTTGTCGGTAAAGGGGGTGTGTCGAGGGTCTTTCCATTACAGCGAGGGCCGAGGCAGGGATGTCCCCTCACCCCGCTTCTTTACACTGGTGCTGGAACCCATGGCGGTATGGATATATGGTGACCCTTTGATCCGAGGGTTGGGCTGGTCCACGGACTGGGAGAATGGGATCTTCCGCTAAGCCAACAATATCCTGCTATATATTGCAAGCCCCAGCACAACACTTCATAGAATACTACATATCTTTTATCTATTCCAGAAGTATTCGGGGTACACCATCAATTGGGAGAAGTCGGTGATTTATGTACTTACAGTCGACCTGTGATGATTCCCCAGGGGCTGTGCGATACAAATAATAATAGAGGGGTTCCGATATCTCGGACACAATATTACCAAGGATTCTAAGATTTTTGATGAATGAAATTTAGAACCCCCTCTGATGCGTCTGCGGAGTGATGTCTAGCACTGGCGGTTTCTGCCGCTGTCCATCCTGGGAAGAGCATTACTTTTTTAAATGATGGCCCTGCCCAGATTCTTTTATGTTTTTTTTATTTTTTATTATTTTACAGAGTTTTATATAGTGCAAACTTGACCCGAATCGGATATCAGAGCGCTTTACATAGCACCAGTTGCGTTACATGAGGACACATTCATTTTTTTTTGTTTTTTTTTTTTGTTAGGCACGGGGAGATTAAGTGATTTGCCCAGAATCACAGGATGTTCAGTGTCATTGCCGAGACTCGAACTCGGTTCCCCAGATTCGAGATCGACCACCCTAGCCGTTAGTCCAACTCCTCTCCCCACATTGTGGTGGAGGCACCACAATACTCCATATGTGATGCCTCCAAAGTACTTTCATTCAGTGGAAGCTACAGTGCGTTTCCTGCTGTGGAATGGGGGTGCATCTAGGGTCTCACTCCCGAAGCAAACTAGGAGCTGCCACGATGGAGGATTAGCGCTCCCAGCCCTCCGAAGATACTACCGGGAGGCTCAGCTCATGGTGATCAATCACTGGGTTCATAGACCCCATGATGGCTTGGCATATAGAATGGACCGACGCAACATTCAATCAGGAGGCTACCTCAGAGGAATATGCCTCCTTACCCCGCAGTCTTTTTGAACGCAGGGAATCACAACGCGGTCGTTACAACGACCGCGTTGTGATTCCGCATACCATTACTCCGCATACTCCGCAAGTCGGAACAACGACTTGCGGAGGAGGGGGCGCTGGATGTTGGAATAGTATAATTTACTATTCCAACTCCAGTCTGTGCGGACAGTAGGGAAGGTGTTGGATTTTAAATCCAACACCTTCCCCCCCCTCCGCAAGTCGTTGTTCCGACGTTCCCCACGTACAAAAAGTTTCATTATGAACGTTGTTTACCACCTCAGAGCAATCTATGGGAGAAGGAAGGCTAGCTCATTCCACGGACCAACTTCAACAACGCTGCAGGTCTGGCAGGAGGCGACAACAGCGTTGGGCTGGCGAGACAAAATTTCACAGATGACCCTGTTGTGGGATTCCACGAAGTTGAGTTTGCTGGCATGACAAAGGGGTTTTGACAAGTGGGATTTAATTGGCCTTTCGAAGGTTGGTAATCTGTGGGAGGGAGGTGACATGTGGTCATTTGTGGCTCACAAATGGACAATCAGCTGGCACAGTTGGAGGCCTTTAGCTACCTCCAGGTCAGCCATGCACTGAGGGCAGTGCTACCGAAAGGGATGGAACTACCTGAGTCCTCCCCTTTTGCAAGATAGGTTGCTAGATGATTATCTAGATAAGAAAGCGATCTCCCTAGTGTATCGTAAAATTATAAATAACTCCCTGGAACTTTTGTCAGGTCTTCGGGTCCACTGGGAGGGGGATGTAGAGCGTCTCAAGGATGAAGAATGGCAGGAGGCGATGGGCTCCCCTAAAGAGGTGGCCATACGCTCGCGCTTTAGGCACCTATGGGTATTTGTGCGCTTTATAAGTTGTTTTAACGTAACATAACATACAGCTAAAGATTTTGCACAGAGCCTACTTCACTTGTACTACGCTAGTAAAGATGGGGAGATTTGACTCTCCGTTATGCCCTAGGAAGTACGAACAAGAGGGAACCTTCTTTCACATGATATGGTGGTGTCCGGTACTTCAAGATTAGTGGGAGGTGGTGCTGACCTGTATGTGAGAGGTGAATGATATAGCGGTTACTAAACCAACAAAGTGGTGTCTCCTGAACATATCAGAAGAGTCGGATCTAACCAGTAAAGAACGCCTTTGGGTGACATTGGGGTTCATGGTCGCCAAGTGCAATATTGCTAAGCTGAGGAGAGCTGTGTCGGCCCCAACGATGAGCGAGTGGAGGAATGGTGCATGCTTGCAGAGAGGGCCGTTTATGAAAGGAGAGGCTGCCCACACAAATGGACCAAAATCTGGGGCAAGTGGAACGAGTATTGAGGAATAATATTCATGCCAGTTTACCGGAGTGGGCAAGGACAGTTGTCTGAAGAGATCTGATGAGTTAGACAGGAATGCTGGGATGAGGCGAGAGAATATGTTTTGTAACATTCTATCAACTGATTTAATCACCCATTGTCGGACGGTACTTAAATGCATAATTGTGTGAACATGAATGGCATCGTAATGCAATGTGTACTTTTGCAATAAAAAGATTTATAAAAAAGAGAGACACTAGGCTGACAACCTGGCTACCAGTTTTTCATTGTAACAATAGAACAAGTAGTGAACAAAGTTGTGTTTTTAGTGTGTGATGCTTTTGCATTGCAATCTATTTTACACTATATCAGAATGATGCTGCTTTAGAAAGACACACGCCATGTTTGATAGCAGAATAAGGTTTTACAAAGTATTTTGCTGCCAAACTATACTAGTTTGAAGAGGGAAGATATAGTGATGCATTGCGTACACCAGGGGAGAGCGGGAGTACTGGGCCTACATACACACCATTCTGGTGGAAAAACAAACAAGACATACATTAGAGAACATTCTACATCTATCTTGAAATACACATTGAGAACATGATCATAGAGGCCATAACTTTGGGAGTCAGGCTTTACATAGTTGAGCTATCACTCAGTCTACCCACAGGTCAGGTGGCAGACACCTTTGCTTTTCCTCTGGTGAAAATGCTCTATCACCAAAGAACAAGAGCCACAACCCATCATTTCTCCCCAATTTCTTCTAACGTTGCCATCGGCCCTGGGCCTGATTCACAAAGGTAAACTTATACATCTGTGTAAGTTAACTATTTTGTGGTATTCACAAACTACAAATTTAATTTTACTAATATTAATTTTAACACTGTGGAGACTCCACACTTATGGTGAAGACTCCGCACATAAAAAGATAAGCCTGTCTGCAGCTGTAAAATTACTATTAGTAACATTAAACTTGTAGTTTGTGAGTACCATAAAATAGTAAACCTATACTACAGAGTAAGTTTACTTTTGTGAATTAGTCCCCCCCCCTGTGTTTAGGAACTAATGGCACCATTAAATACACTGAAAATCTACACATTCAAGTTGTGATCTGAGTTGAGTTGTTACTTATAAAGTGCAGTGAACGCCCTAAGGCATCTTGGTACTGAACTGATCAACAACAATAGGAAAGATAAGAAGATAATCAATAAAAACAGATACATTTTATTAGCCTTCCTAAAATTAGAATGGTCCTCTATTTTGTGCAGGCCAAGAACGAGTAAATTCCAAACAAAGGCAGCAACAAAGGAGAAGGAGCACCACACCTCAACCCTCCACACCATACCACTGAGTCTTTCTAATTCGGGAGAATGATTTCATGAGGGAGGAGCCACAATGATACGACTGGTTAGACTTAGAAGTAAACACATAAGCAGCATGGAGATTGTTTCATATTAGGCTCTGTGAGCAAAGCAGATTGCCTTATGATGGATCCTATTTGCTTGTATGGATATCATCATGATAGAAGCACATATACAGTTTTAGAGATGAAGGCCACGATTTTAATATTTGGGCTATAATTAGTGCACTTAGAAATTTCGACCAACCCAGTGGTCCTTAGGTGTGGAACCTTCTCTTGAGTCCCCCACCTTCGAATGGAGCCTAACAAGTGTAATCTGTGTTTACCACATTGATTTCTACAAGTTTTAAATTTCTGTATTAGCATTTTAACTCGATTGATTTGTCTTATTGTGTGGGAATTCCATTCTGGACCATTCCCAGTAGGGCCCATGGGCAAAAAACAACCATTCCAGAAAAGATAATGCTGACTTTCAGGTGCCTCAGGCTGAAAGGATGGGAGGTGGTCTCTAGTTTTGTTGAGCCAAGGTAGAGGCAGACAGCAGAAGAAGAAACGAGCCTTCTTGCCAGGATGCCTGCAACTTGTAAATGTAAGCAATTGGTTAATCGCCAAATTTAAAGGCTGCTTGGGAGTCGGTATATAGCCTTAATTTATGGAGTAATTTGAGGCTCTCTAGTGACAATGTTTATTCTTTTTGAAAAGTTATGTATGAGTGGTATCAGGGGGTTCTGGAGTGCATCCTTCTAATGGAAACTGAATAAAAAGGTTTGCACTGCGTATAGTCTGATTGCATATTGTTACAAATATATATTTTTAACCCACTTGTTTTACGTTAAACGCTAAGGCCTGATGTATCAAATATCCATTGGTAAATAGTGGTTGGAAATTGTACACCAACTTTTTTACGAGTGCAAAAGAATTTTGCGAACTGACCTATGTACTAATTAATAGGTTTGCTCACAAAATTACAAATCGTGGCAAGTCACAATCTGGCTTGCCCTATCAATATTCATGAGGTAAGGTGCAAATTGCAACTCACTATGATTGGATGCCATCACAAGGATGGATGGAGGCCTGCTGCGATCTGCAGAACACCGTGTCTGTGATCACATTTAAGAAAAGTAAACTTGCTTTTAAATGCAGCCTGTTTTTCTTGAAGGAAATAAGCTGCATTTAAAAAAGGATTTTTTTTATTTCAAAGTATTTTATTAATTTTTACAGATAAGTTTGTTTGAAAATTGGCAGTTGTCCCTTGGACCACTGCCTACTCCCCAATAAAATGTTTTTATACATTCACATTTGCAAATGTATTATTGCCCCAACTTTGGAAACCATAACTTTTCAATGTTTTGCAACCAGATTTCAGTTCCAAAACATTGATACACACCTTAACAAATCGCTACTTAAAAGCAACGCCCTAAAAGCACCCCTTCCGAGAAAAATTCAATATGGTTTTCCAAGCGCATTTTGCAATTTAGTAACCTCTTACTAAATCCCTAAATGGGTTTACTAATTCAAAATAAGCCATTTCGTGGTCACAAACCCTGATATTTTGCAAATTGTAGGCATTATGATTGCAAGGTGGCTTTGTACACGAGACCCAAAAGTTGTTTGCCAGTTTTGCTGCAGCCTATTTTATACTATGTGTAATGCAATTTTAAAATAATGACTTGCATATTTACAGTACTTTCTTTTAGAAGCTGGGACCTCGTAGCACTCTATACACATATCACTATTCTCTGGTGCACCAACCAGGATTTAGTTGCCTAATTGGCTAGTTACGCACACAGACATCTACAGTGATTACATTAACAAATTCGGCCTTAATAACTTAAAAGAATGTATTTCACGCCGGTGCTTTCATCTGCACTTATTTTTAATTTAAGTTGTGTGCGAACTATGGTTATGTAAGTGAAGGTGAAAGGAAGCCCCCACATATCTGACCCTAACACCTTTGCTGTCAGGATCACAGTTCCCATACTTGTTTTTGTGCAACCCCTGTTCACCCTGCAAATACTTAGTACGAAGCTGTCTTTGAAGCCGCGTCTCCGGCGCAGCCCACCACACATCATCTGAAGAATGTTGCCTGTCCTGGAAGCTGCAGTAGCCCGGGCTAGGATACACGACCGGGGTGGATAAAAGCTCTTTTCGCCCAATGGGCATTGCGCGCCTGCCTACCACACTAACGGAGGTTATCAGAGGCCAACCTGCCCTATTTATTCAGACTCTTGGAATTTTAAGTTTGTTCGAAATAGTTTTTGTAATCAATATGTCCCAGAATTTCTTCGTCCCCAACCTGCCTCATTTTAAGATTTGTTTAGCTCCACCTACACCTTTTGTGTGAATTCTTCACTCCTCCCCCTACAACTAAAAGCACTATATATGTGCACACATCTGTCATTTGCACTATTTTACAGTGCACCAGAGCAGGACCCACGGACCAGCAGGCATGGTCCACTTCCCTCGGCCGCTCTAGGGCGTTTCGCTCCCTGCCGGAGGTGCTGTGACGAACACTGAACTAGCACCACCATCAGGAAACAAAAGCCTCTTACCTGGGAAATTAGCAGAAAGTCCATTAAATGACGTTTTAAGTTTACTCGTGGAACTTCAGACAGACGGCAAGGCAGAGGGATGACTGACCACACATATATGGCATGCAAATAGCACACATAAACACAGTTAAGCATACATAGGGAACGCTCCAGGCCCTATTCTGGTATCACGTGCACACCTCGCTGCCATGGGAACAAGTGAGAATCGTCCAATGGTGTCCGCACGCGGGATACCTCAATCCTGGCACCTGCGGAAGGGGTTAACCATTAACTTTAGTTCAAATAAGAAGGAACTTCCATGGATGCAGGCGGACTAGTGCAAGGGGCCAATTAGGAAAGTAATGAGCTTTTGTTTAGGAAACAGGCAAAATCTAATTAAAAAAGTCTGAATAGGCCAAATCGCCCAACTGAGAGGCAGCCTGCTGCTTACAAACCAGAGAGTGTATAGACACATGCGCCAAATATAAATGACTGCAAGAGAAAACGGAGGGCGGCTGACACACTGAACGCACCACATTGGAACAGTCAGGAGTCGAGAGGCTACGGGCAAGCAGAAAGACGCATCCTGCAGTAAAACTGTGACTGAAACAGAAAAAAAAAATCTTTGAATGTTCACTGTTTGGATGGATATTGCGTTTCGGCCGAAAACGCTGTACAAAGATATCTCTTAATGTTAAACTGAAACCAAGCCACTCCCAGAAAATCCTCCACTTCCTACTGCACTTCTTGAGCCATACGCAAGCATGTTTATGACCACCAGTATAAGGCGGCCAGCAATTAGGGAGGGAGGTGTAGCATCCTCCCAAGCCCGGGAGCATGTAACAGACCATGCCACACACAGCTCTAGTTTCCACATCTTTATTCTTCAGCATGCAACCGTTAACTGAATGCACTGCGTCACAAACGTTACTAACCACACTCTGCCACACCCATTACGTAATACTTGTAAGGAGTCAGCCAAGAACCACTAGAGGCCTCATACAAACAGAGGACACATCTTCCCCTTTGTTAAGTAAAAATTACGAACAAATATATACCCAATATAACTCCTCAATGAGTCATTGAGGTGCTCACATCAGTCTTCCAGATCTAGTTGTACGAGATAAAGGAGGGGTGCCTTCACCTGGCATCTCTGGAGAAGAGTCGCATGCTTGACTTGGGCGTCCCAGGTGGACTTGCCTCACTCATGAGGTCTGGAGCCGATGAACATTGAGGTAAATACTTAAAGTTGGACTAGTCGCTGGTTTTTGATTTTCCAGGTTGTTGGGCAGTTACCAAATGTCCTTTGCTCACCACAGCTCTTAGGGGTTCAGCATCAAATGGAGGTCAGTCCAGCATGTCCACTTTTTCATGGCAAGAACTTGGTCTCCTTTCTCGAAGGCACTTATTGGCTTTAGCCTTCATTTTGCATTTACGACAGATGTCAGTGACACAAGACTCGTCAGGATCTATTGACAGACTGGTGGGCCATTGTGATATCTTCATTCCAAAAGCTCTCACGAACAGCAAGGTGGCAGGACTTTCCACAGTCGTGGAACGGTAGGCACAGAAAGCTGTGAATCTGTCTTGAGGTAAATTCCTTCGAGCGCAGCACACTGAACCACCCTTTTCAAAGTACTCATAAACCAATCAATAATGCAATTTGCCTGTGGCCAGAAAGGTGTACTTTTATGATGTTTGATGTTCAAACGATTAAGAAAGTCTTTGAACTCTCTGCAATTGAAGGGTGGACCGTGGTCAGATTTGAGAATGGAAGGAATAATGCATGCTGAAAAAATTTCATCCATCCTATCGATGAATATGTCATGTGTGGTTGATGGTAAATCTTCTTCTACTAAAATAAAACTTGAGTACTCATCGACAACTACCATGAGATGATATCCATTATTGAGGTGTCCAAAGGAGTCATCCGCAATCCTCTCCCAGGCTTGCGTAGGAAGATCAGACATGTTTAGCAGGTGTGGAGTCGTTTTGGGAGATAGACAGTTGCACAGAAGACAAGCTTACAGCTCCCTTTCAACTTGTTCATCAAGGCGCCGGTACCACCCTTGATCCCAGTGGGCTCTTTTAGTTGCGGCAATGCCACAATGTCCTTTGCATGCCAGTTCAATAACTTGTTGCCTCAGTCTTTCAGGTATAACTATTCTTGCCCCTCTTAGTATGAGACTATCATGAGTAACAGAAAGTTCTTCCCGAACATTCTAGAATTTCTGGTACTCAACATCATCTGTAAGAGGTCCAATATTTTTCCTCCATGATTGCGTTGCAATGATTTCTTTAAGCATAAGCATTTCTTTGTCAGTATTAGTAGCTGGCAGAATCTGTTCAATAGAAAGAGCTGCAGACGCACTGGACTTTGTTATGATATTGATGTAGGCCGCTTTGGATGTTGTACTTTGATGCTGTAACAGCACTCATGAAAATGTTGATCCTTCCTGTTTGTGCACAATAGTGTACTCATACTCCTGCATACGCACCCCCCAGCTCTTGATGCAAGGGGGAATCCTGGTTTACGGACTTACGAAAATGGTGGGCAACGCTTGATGATCCGTGATAACGGTGTGGTGCTTTCCATACAGAAACACATGGAAGTGCTCACACGCCCACACTCCAGCTAAGCTTTCTTTCTCCGGTTGAGAATAAGCACGTTCGGTCCGAGATAAACTCCGGCTAGCACAGGCCAAAATGTGTCTCTGAGCATCGGGCTGTCAAGTGTGTTGCCCACTGATCGCACCCAACCACACCAGGCTTGCATCTACCACAATCTTTGTATACAATTTCGGATCAAAGTAAGACATTTCAGTAGCATTTTCAATTGCATTTTATTTTCTTGAAACTCTGGTCCCATTCAGATGACCATTCAAATGGAACATCTTGCTTTGTTAGTTCTCGTAGAGAGGCACTCACAGTGACATTATCCCAAATGTACCTGGAGCAGTAGATGGCCATGCCTAAGAAGAATTGTAGCATGGTCACATCTTCTGGGGGCAAGTAGGTGACAATGCTTGTACCTTTTCAGGATCAGGTGTCATTACCTTCTTAGACAAAATATGCCCAAAGAATTGAAGTCTGTTTTGGTAAAACTCACACTTCTCTGCATTTAGTGTAAGACCTGCATCAACAAGCAGACAGCATACTCGTGTGAGTGTTTTATCATGTTCCTTTCATGTATCCCGAAACACTAATAAATCATCACTGTAGTTAAAAGCATGTGTGACATGCTGAATTATTCGACAAATGAAATTTTGAAAGATTTCTAGAGCTGATGACACACCAAAACTGAGTCCCTTATATCTCAACAAACCAACATGATTTGAAAAAGTAGTAATGTACCTTCAGTTTTTTCCAGTTCAAGTTGATGGTAGCCTTTGTTCAAATCAAGGCAGGAGAAAACATTGGCACCATTAAGCTGCGTGATCATGTCCGCAATGGTTGGACCTGAATGTCTTTCTCTTTAGATTGCTTTGCTGGCCTGTCGCATAGCAACACAAATGTGCACTGAATCTCCACTGACCTTTTTTGGCAGTGAAATCCACGGCGTCGAACCAGTGAGCACTCAATAATGTCATGCATTAAAGGTGTTTATAGTTCTTTCTCAACGGCTTCCTGTAAGTGAAAATTAATTGGACGGTGTCACTGTGCCAGAGACCAAATGTCTTCATTAATATGAAGCTGCACCTTCATTGTCTTAAGTTTCCCAAGTCCATAAAACAACATCAGGAACTGCCTCACTATTTCAGAACGGGCGTTCTTCATGTAGTTAATAGAGAACAGTCCCCTTTCAGCAGCAGTATCAAAACTTAATAAGCATGCACTTGATGACTTACCTTGGAGGACTTGAATTGGCGGTTGCACTATCATTTTCTTGTGCGGCATGGTCGCTACAAAGGATCCTTGACTCCGCAAGGGCGTAGACTCTGCCCAGGTGTACACCTTTGTTCTCAACTGTGTGGAACATGGTATCGGAGATAGGTTTTTGTACTTTTCTACCGCATGATGTTTATCCACGGGCCACTGTCAATGATCAAAGATGTAGGGCAACCATTTAATTTTGAGGGTGATTTTAGGACAATGTCCAAATGAATTTTGTTCCTTTGTGTGGTGATTCTTTTTAGATTTGTGTTCTTCTTTGCAAGTGGCCAATCCTACATGCACATGTCAGTCTGTGAATGACATCACCATTGCACATCCATATTCCTCACCATCACTCAATGATGATGTTAAAGAACCTTTGGAAGATGAGTTTGATAATGATCAACTTTGTTTCATTTCCACTTGCCCTGGTCGATTTTGCTGTTTGGGTCTTGTGGGAGTGGCTAGAGTGCTTCTGGAACTTTCTGGTATACATCTTTATGTCACATTATAAAATAAAGACGGGGGACGCATTGGATCGAACTTAGCTCCCAAAGTCTTCTTGATTTGATGGTATGATACTGCATCAGCTTATGATATCTTCTTTATCACTTCTTTTACTCCATCACCTGCAAGGATCTTTAAGTATTTGATGATCTTTTTGTCATCTGCTTCTTCTATAGCATCTATGAAGTCACCGAACATTTTGATTCAGGCAGTACATCTGGCACCAATGTTCTTCTTTTTGGCGGTATTGAATGGAGGTGTTGGTTTGAGGAACACGATGGCGCCATATTTTGCGCTCTTTTCAACAGCCATTGGAGAGCTTCAAAGCTTAAAGACGTTTTGAGTTGCACTGAGTGCCACCAGCCGCCTCTGTTTCTGCGGGGACCAACAGCTTGGTAAGCACAACCTCTGTACTTATGCTTGGGTTATTGTGGATGCCATGTGCTAATTTGCCCCCAGGCCAAGTTTTGATTGGAGGTTAGGTGGAACTTTTTTTCTACATTTGCTCCGGTAAGTACAGTTGTACTTTCTATACCTGGTTGTCTCTGCCGTTAGCGTCTTGTTGCACCTGCCTGTCGTTCCCTTTATTGTTTCGCTGTGCCTGGTCGTCTTTCCCTTCAGCACTTTCCTGCACCTGGCTGTCACTGCCTTTAGCGCTTCTGTGGCGCAGTATCTCTTCGTTCAGCCTTATCAGTAGATTTTTGGCAGGCTTACTGACTGTGCTCCTCTGTAGGCCCTTCACCTTCTTCGAGGGCCTCTCAAAAGCTAGAGTTGCACTTTGACTCCACATACGCCAACTATAGACCGCTTCTTGGGGCACACGTGGCACACAAAAGCAGTTTGCTAGACCACGGCAAACTCTCAGGGAGAGCAGTCTTGAATCCTTGGGTTCACATATCCCCTATCTCATTGCCAATTATAGCGTCCTCCTCTGCCAGGGAGCAAGTAACAGACCACGCCACACACGGAGCTCTGGTTTGCACATCCCTATTCTTTAGTATGCAACCATTAGCTAAATGCACTGTGTCACAAACTTTACTAACCACACCCAGCAGGTTACGTAGTACTTGTTATAAGTCTGCCAAGACCCACTAGAGGCCTCATACACACAAACACAGGACACCGCAAGAGGGCCATAAGTACTGGGATGAGGAAGAAAGAATTGGAGTAATAAAAATGACCGGTAAGTAATCTGAGCATTACCTCTTCACCGGCTTCCTCGTCCCAGTCCTTACATAGGGAGAATACACTCAAGCAAGGGCCTTCTTATCCTAACAGAAATGGCAAGAATAAAGGCACACACAAACATCTGTTTTGCCTTCATGTAGACTTCTTATACCAGTCTGTGGAAACACATCTCTCCCCTTTGATATTCCAGCAATCGCCTCAAGTATCTCTTGGATTCGCTATTCTTTACTGTGCTTTGAAGATGCTTAAGGAGTTGATACTATGAATATGCTAAATCTATAGATTTATTTTTCAGTGTGATATTGTGGTACATGTTCAGATATCTTCTGGCACGCTGTAATCCATAACGCGTGTTTCAGAGTTTCCCAAAATGTATAAATCCAAAATACATGATTGGATTAGCACCATCATTTAGTAATGTATGGTACATATTCAGAGTACATTCCAGATCTGCACCTTCACTCTGTAATACTAAGTGCAAGCAGATATTTGCACCTTCATTTAGAACTTTAGACTGCCTGTCTGGATTTTAACCATTACACAGAAAACTTGACTGCTTGCCTTTTTGGCACCATTGTACTTTGGCGTTAAAACAGTGCACTCTTGCTTAAATTCCCTAATGCAATCCAGAAAGTGGGTGAGGCCAGTTCGAAAGGATACATATTAATTTAATTCTGCGTCAACAGTAAGGTAAGCCACCTGTTGCCCAGCTAAAGACCACCCTTTGTCTGGTCAGGTGATATGCTGTAACAGGGCTACTTTAAAGTATTTCTGTAAAGTTAGATATATTCTTCGTTCTTTCACAATTGTTATATTAAAGATGATGAGATACCCTAGGGGCACAATCGTTCCAAGAACACCATGACATTCACAACTAATGTACAAACTAAGCTTTGGCAGTTCCTATAGCAATCATGGAGGCCTCAACAAGTGTGGCGCCACTGAGTGCTCTCCCTGGCTGCCCTGTTCTCTCTGTGTTTGCAGCTACAGCATGGGGCTCTGCTCCTAATGAAACCAGACGCATGCGCTCATTTGGATCTTTGTTGCTGAACATGGTCTATGCCTGTACAAGGAGGTCAGGAGCCCCTGGGTGAATGTAGGTCAGCTCTGGGCATATTCCCTTGGGCATCCTGATTCTTCTGAGCCACTCCTCTCCTCAGTGTCTGGATTCTTATCTTTGGGCAAACAGCTCCTGTGGGACAAGACACTCACCTCACCCATCACCTCTCTCAGCATGTAGGTAGGATTCCATGTCTCTGGCAGAGCCACAGCTTCTCCAGCAAGATGTGTAGTTTCAGGCAATGTCCCCTTGTGTTTGGGAAACTGGCTATCAGCGATCCCCGCCCTGGATCACAGCAGCTCTGTGAATGACACCCTTCCTTGGTCAGTGAAGCAGCTTGTAACTGTAACAATATGGTAAGTTTGCATCCTACCTTCACACAGAGTTTCCAGACAGGGGAAGTAGGTCAAATGTGAACACTTTAGGAACGAGTCTCAGGTACTTCCTTTTCGTAGCTTAATTTTTCTTCTGGAGTGCAGACAATTCTCTGCATAAGGTGCTGACTCACAGCAACTATTCATTATACTGGCACCAAGCAGGACTACCCGTAACATGAATACAATGATTGTGAAGTTCAGCACCTGGCAATCATCAAACTCCCTTCATGGGCCAATCAACTGAAGAATAACGGCCCATGCACTGCTTAGAAATTTCTCTCCCACTAATAAGGGCATATGCTGACTCACACCATTTCCTCACCATCATTGAAATGGTAGTGTGCAGGAAAGACTAATCAGCAACACCCTGTTAAAGAGGTCACATTAAATTCTAAGGACAGCCCTGTCCCCACCCCTCCACATTTTAGTGACTGGGGCTACACTCTCCAGATCAGGAATGTAGGCAATACACTTCCACTGGCTGAGGTGGCTGTATCAACACCTCCATCTTTTGTCATGTTAGAACCAAGGCAATCCAAATGGATGCCATTGGCTAATACTATATGTACACTGCTAACAGGCACTGTACAAACAAAACACACACACACACCAACCCCCGCCCTCCGACCTCCCCCGCCCCCACCACCAGTGCAGGGTCTGGGCATGACACATGTGAGGAACATTATACAAGCAGGCTGGTAGGAATGACTCTCAGTTATGGAAACTAAGAAAAAGTCCTGCCCCTTTTCTAATCTAAGCTTAACAATTAACACAGTATGGTGTCACCACCACTCACTGTGTAGGTCCAAAGGACACATAGTGTAATATTGAATACCTTATGGGACTCCCTACTCAACCGCACAAGGAGAATTGTAGCCCTAGATCTCAGCACGTACATAGGATTACATGGGTGCTTGACCAAAAGAAAGCCTAATACCAGAATCAATTGCAGGCAAGTAACTAAGGGCAGGGAGTGCGCGTCTAATCAATCATGCAAGGGCATTCATGTAGCAGCAGGCAGTCTACAGCTACAGTGGATGCTGGCTCTTGCTCTAGACATGACTAGTAAACACTAGCAGTAGATGTTGGTAACAAATAATGATCAGAGATACATGGAATAAGCACAGGCAGCACACACATGCAGGAGACATTTGTACATTGAAAGCAGGACAACAGGATATAGTGCAAAAGATACTCACGTTTTGAACGGCAGATGACAGGATGTCATGGATTTCAGCTGAGCCGTGGGAGTTGGTCATGTCTCAGAAAAGGGCTTAGAGGTGATCAGAGGAACACGGATAGGAAGCAGCGTCCTTAGCCTTTTTCTTTCTCACAAACACTCAGAGGGTGATATAGGGACAGCATAACCTATGAAGTCATAAAACACAAAAAAGTCGAACAGGCTTCACAACAAGTCCATAACAGGCAAAGGAAAGTATTGCTACAACATTACATCTTCAATGCACAAGGAAGCACTATTCAAGAAAATGTTATCAGTCACTTTCAAGCTATAAAGCTCTGTGAGAGAAGCCTTTTTAACCATACCCCAACACTGTAGAGTGGCAGAAAAAAACACACCCCTGAAATGCCCCCAGCACAGCTTGCCAGAAGAACCCATGGGAAAAGCCCCTACAAAAGCACTTAAAGAGGAAAACCCAAACATTACATCATGATATCCCATCAAACATTTCCCAATATAGCATTATAGGAAGAGCTACCCTCAACAGCACTCAACAAGGCATTGCAAAAAAATCTATAGAGTCCAGGGCAAACCCCATCAACGGCATCACTCTTATTACAGGTCCCAGGAAGCTTGCACAAGGAACTAACAGTGACAGATCAACAAGGCTCTTTCCCAGGAACCTCAGTGAACAAGTGACCTAACAATGAGATCCCAGAGGGACCACAGAAACAAAGCACTGCCAGACAAAACTCTATCCCAGACATCATTCCTCTTAACATTGCCCTGGCATAGAAAATCTCAAGAAAGCCTCTCCCATACGAACTACATTGACAGCCTTAAAAAGAGCAGAGCCTATCAGATGAATCCTAGCTCCACAACCCTTAGCAAAGTTCTGCCGGGAGAACTCCTTCCAGAGCTCGCAACAAAGGCTTAACAGAAAAATATCCTTCAGCACAGCCACTCCAAGAAAACACTGGTGGAATACCCGCAATCCACAGCTTACTGCTGTGGATTGACCAAGAGCAAGACCACTGACTCATTGTCAGTGAAATTGTTCCCCCTCTCTCGCAGCTCCACCATTAAGTGAGGCCTTCCCCCGAGCCCCTGCACTCTCGAGTGTTGGTGTTCAAGGCCCTCCTCCACCCGCAGGTTTTACCTGTGCCTCATCCCTGGTGGTCCAGTGGACCTCTGTCTCCTTTCTCTCGCTCCGCTTTTTCTCTTAGTTTTTCACTTGTTTTTCCCTCATTTCAATCTGCACTTTTCACTCTCCTTCTGTGTCTTTCCTCCACTTTTCTTGCACTTTTTCTGCCCTATTTCACTCTTTCCCCTTTTTTTCGGCCCTTTTCCGCCTGTTTTTTCCCCGCTGCTGCTGCCCCGGCGGCCCCTCCCCCCTGCACGACCGGCCCATTCCAGTTCCCCTCTCCGCTCCTGCCTCCCCGATCCCTACTTAATGGCGACCTCGCGCTGGCGTCCGCGACCCGACCACGACCAGCGCCAGGAACCCTGGACCTCCGCACCGCCAACGCTACGACCCAGCGGCACTCCACACACTCAACCCAGGCCGCAACAACAACTGCAAGCTAGCATCACCGCCGACACCCACGGACCCGTCGGCTGTCACCGCTGCCGGCACACCTACAGCACCGCCAGGAACACGGACCCAGCACAAGCCGCCCACAAAAACACAACCGAGTCGAAGACCCTGCAATGCATCCTCCTCATCGTCCGAACCCTCCACAAACACGCCACCGAAATCTGGGAACTCCGACAGCACCACCCCGGACATAGCGTTCTTCACTGAAACCTGGACCAACACCACCTCGGGACCGGACATCGCCATCGCCCATTCCCCAAGGATACAAGATCTCCAGGAAGGACTGCCCCACCCACCCGGGAGGAGGAATCGCCATCGTCCACAAATCCACCCTCCGCCTGAGCACACTCCCTGACGAGCCCACAGACCTGATGGAACACCTTCACTTCAAGATACTGGTTAGCCCTACCACCACCCTCCGAGAAACTCTCATCTACCGACCCCCTGGACCTCGCAGACCTTTCGCCAACTCCATCACGGACATCATCTGCCCGCATGCGATCGCATCCACCAACTACACCCTGCTGGGAGACCTCAACTTCCACCTCGACCTGGACCCCTACATCACATCCCTCCTGTACAACCTCCACAACATTGGACTCTGCCAGATCGTGACCGAACCCACTCACTCAGCAGGACACACCCTCGACCCCCTCATCACAACAGGAAATGGCATCACCTTCAGCCACACCATCGAACTCTCATGGACTGACCACCGATGCGTCCACTTCACCCTCAGAACACCCACCATCCACAGACACCAGCACCTGCTCCCACGAAGAAACTGGACCAGAATCACCGACGACCAGCTGACCTTCTCACTAAGCAACTCCACCCCAACCATCGCGGAATACGACGACCTCAACTCCGCAGCCCGTAGCCTGCACAGATGGATCTCCGACAGCGCCAACACCATAGCCCTCCTCAAGAAAAACAACAACACCCATGCCAAGAAAGCCAAATGGTTTACCACCGAACTTCGTGAGCCCAGACGCACTTGCCGCCACCTCGAAAAGGCCTGGAGGAACACCAAATCCACAGAAGCCCACAACAACTTCAGATTCGCCACCAAAGCCCACCACCAACTCATCATAAAAACAAGGAAAAAAGCGATTACGACAGAATCTTCACATACGCGCACAACAGCAAAGAACTCTTCAACATCATCAAGGAGTTCGCCCAACCCACCAGCGAGTCTACTGACATCCCTCCCTCACAAGATCTCTGCAACAAACTCAGCCAGCACCTTTTCCTACCACAAAATCAAGAGCATCTACAACAACTTTGACGAAGACTATCAACACACTGAACCCTCACTAACCACCCCCGACACCCTGATGCCAGCATTCCCCGAAGACTGGAAACACGCCGAGGTCAGCCCCCTCCTGAAGAAGCCTTCGGCAGACCCCACCGTCCTCAAAAACTACAGACCCATCTACCTGCTCCCATTCCCAGCAAAAGTCATCAAGAAAGCCATCAACAGCCAATTCGCCACAATCATCGAAGAGCACAACATCCTCGACTCGTCCCAATCCAGCTTCAGAAAAAAACAGTACAGAAATCGCCCTCCTCGCCGCAACAGACCACATCCGCACCCTACTGGACAAAGGAGAAACAGTAGCCCTCATCCTCCACGACCTCTCAGCGGCATTCGACACAGTCTCTCACCACACCCTAATACGCAGACTCCACGACGCAGGGATCCAGGACAAGGCCCACGACTGGATCCGCTCCTTCCTCTCTGGTAGAACGCAGCGGGTCATACTCCCCCCTTTCCTCTCGGGCCCTACTCCAACCACCTGTGGAGTCCCCCAGGGGTCCTCCCTCAGCCTTACGCTCTTCAAAGTCTACATGGCTCCGCTCGCCCCCATCTTCAGAACCTACGTACTCAACATTGTGTCATACGCAGACGACACCCAACTCATCCTCTCCCTATCAAACAAACCCAACACCGCCAGACACAACTTTCGAGACGGCATGGAAGCCGTCGCAAAATGGATGAAAAACAGCTGCCTACAACTAAACACCAACAAAACAGAATTACTCATCATGGGCCCAAACCCCGACGCCTGTAACGACACCTGGTGGCCACCCGCCCTCGGAAGCCCGCTCACCCCCACGAACCATGCACGCGGCATGGGAATCATCCTGGAATCCGAGCTCAAAATGGACCGCCAGATCAACTCCGTCTCGTCCTCCTGTTTCCACACCCTCCGCAACTATGTAAGACCTTCAAATGGATCCCACTCGAACACAGAAAGACCGTAACTCACGCCCTGGTCACCAGCAGACTCGACTACGGTAACGCACTCTACGCCGGAATAAACAAAAATCTCACCCGCAAGCTACAGAACATCCAGAATGCTGCCGCAAGACCGGTCCTCAACCTGCTAAGACGCTGCCACATCTCTCAGCACCTGCGCACACTACACGAGGCTAGAGTCACCTTCAAGATGCTCACACACACAAGGCTCTCCACGACACCGGACCAGAATACCTGAACAGCCGACTCAAATTCCACGCATCCCATAGGACCCTATGATCAGCCCAGTTCACCTACGTCATGGTCCCCCGCACCAGAAAGACCAGATCTGGAGGCCGCTCCTTCTCCTTCCTCGCGGCCAGAGCCTGGAACGCCCTTTTGCTCCACCTCAGACAGCTCCACTTCAGACAGACAACATCGCTCCCCATCTTCGCAAGAAACCTCAAAACCTGGCTCTTCGACAGACCCCCCTCCTTGATGGACTGGAACCTGCACCCCACCCCAGCGCCTTGAGACCCTTACGGGTGAGTAGTCGTGCTCAACCTGCCTGATAGATTGATTGATTGACTGCTCCAATAAGCAGGAAATCTGGTGCTAACAGTCTGCCAGAGAACCATTCCTAGAGACACCTTCATTAACAGTATCTCACAACCCTTTTTCAAATAACTACCATCAGCATTACTCCGAACACAATATCTTCAAAAAAATCAATCATCTTTAAATTTCACTACTCCTGTACCACAGATTGTAACTCCTGTAACACCTGTAAACGTCATTGTTCCTGTGCACTACATTTAAATATCGACACGTGGAAACCTACAGTCACCTAGTGGTGGTATAGGAAAATATTCAGAGAACTGTTAACACACTTAGGGCCTCATGTAGGTAGCTAAATACCGGTCGGTAACGGCCGAAATTCGGTAAATATCCCCTTACCGACCGGTATTTAGCTATTTGGGATGTAGGAGGCATAATTCAGGATTCGGTAAATTACCGAATCGGTAAAATACCGAATCGGTAAATACCGAATCCTGAATGTAGGGAGCACTCTAAAGAGTGCAAATTAGAATTAAGAATTCGTTATTTACCACCAAATACAGGTTGGTGATAAATAACGAATACCTTGCAAAACGAAGATTTTGCAGATGTAAGAGTGCCATGTGGCAGACATACATGCCCTTAGGGCATGTATGTGCGCCACATGTGCACACATGCAAGAATCAGGGGTGCAACAGGGTGTCAATGTGACACCCTGCCACCCTTGTATATGCTCCCCCCATTACCGAATCGGTATTTACCGAATCGGTAATGGTGACTGGCTTCCCATTGATTCCTATGGGCCTCCAGGCCCATAGGAATCAATGGGAAGGTATGCCCCATTACCGAATCGGTAAATACCGATTCATATTTACCGAATTTTTCCGATTCGGTAAAATTTACCGACTCATTACCTACATCACATTTACCGATTCATAAATACCGAATCGGTAAAATTCGGTATTTATGAATCGGTAAATGTGTTGCTACCTACATATGGCCCTTAGAGAATGAGGAGGAGAAAAGGCGGGATTCCTGAATTCCACCCTAGCATCTTCTGTACCATTCACCCCTCATATACAAATATGAAAGACTGTCAGGAAGAACTATTGTGGCCATAACTTAACTGGGGAAGGAGTGTGAAAATTAATAAGGCAGAAAAGCCAAATGTCTTTTCAATAAATTCAAACTTAAAAAAAAGAAAAGCCAAATGTCAAAACTATCATGACATACTTCTAAATTATTTCTTAACCCTACAAAATCTTAATTCGATTTTCAATGTGCAAGATGAAATGATCTAATAGAGAACGTTGGAATAATAGTGGTAGTTTAGGTTAGTATAAATATTAGGAAACAGGTTAAACAGGACTATCTGTGCGAAATAAATATCTGCTCTTCTGCTTGCTTTCAGGGAGAAGGGTTTAAAGAATTTAGTTGGGTGTCCTAATGCATATCTCGGAAAGTGGTGTTAAAACCTAGGGCAAGCCAAAACGTATCCCCTGGTCTTATAAAAATCGTACACTGCTAACAGTGCTGAGTGGCCTAGCGTACATGTTTATCAAGGCATTTGATCTAGACATCAATAATCAATCAATGTGTATTTCAGGTCACAACCACAAATAAAACATTATTGCTACAGTTAATAAACACGTTTTATACAACTGATTAAAAACGAACTACACCAATACAGAGTAAAGGCAAAAAGCTCATGAGAGGAATAACACAGAAATACAATTCTGTGTTTTGCAATAAGTGAGAAAGCCGGATACTATCCACGAGTTACATGAGCAATCCCCTCAGAGATTTTACAAAAAAAAAAAGATTTAAAATACAATATAGTGCTCAATGATGAAGGACCCTTATGCTGTATAGTGTTGACTTGGACTGATAGTCTTTTAGGTGATGAAGGGCCCTCCTGCAGGTTAACAGTATTGATATCATCTGGATTGTATTTTACTAAGGTCCCTTTCGTTTGACTAGACTAGTGGTGCTGTATGCACTGTCAGACGCGGGAGCAAATCTAACACTGACTACTGGCAATAAATGTACTCTGAAGACGCTGTTAAATTTCACAACACGTCTATGATTTAAAGGATAATTGTAGCATCTGTTATTCATAGCAGCCTGAGAGCAGCACAATTGCCCTCTTTTTAAGTCTGGCTTGACTAAACAGCTGTCTCAAGTAACTATTGATATTAATAAATCTTTATAATATAAAAACAACGGCCTTGGCTCTAAATTACCCTCTCACCTCATGCAGTTGGCTGTTTGGTATATCATTCCAACTTCTAGGAAGTCCACCCATTGGAATACACAAGGGACTTTTTTTACAACTGAAAAGAAAACTGAATCACAACACATTGACATCCTCTTCTTTATCTCATTAAGTATTCTATACAGTGGTGAAGCACAAGCACTAGTATTGACTAAAAATGGCACATATGACTGATAGGCTGGATTGTTGTTGCGATGCTAAGTTGTATTACCTAATTTATATATATATATATATGTTTGTAAAGTATTCAATCCTTTTTGCTCCTTTTGTTAGCCATGGCTTGACTGAAGCTGTCTGCAGGACCTACTGTTATTACATGTTTTTATACTATACATACAGTTAGCCTATAAGTGTATCATCCTCTCAATTTATGATATTGACTGTTTGATGAACAATTCGCACTTCCAGGAAGTGCTTCCCCTAAAAAGCAGGAGGGACTGTAGTATAACTGAAAAGAAAACGTAATTGTCATTTTGTTTGCCACCTCCACGTTTTTGTCTCCTATTTGCATTCTAAACAGATATCTGTCCACTTTTCCTCTTTTTTTCCAGTATTGGCAAAGCCAACAGGTCTGGATTCAATGTGCAAAACAGGATTTGTTCTTGAAAGCATTAAAGCAGCATTTGAGCATGTCAACGCTGCATGAGTTAACCCGACCTGGTGGCTTTCCCAATGGTGTTAGTTTTTTGTGACTCGCCGGGTGAATCCAGTAGCCTGTCTGAGAGCCTGAAGAGCAGCTGTGAAGAGTCAGGCTTTAAGTCTGTCTGGAGGCTGGCAAAGCAGCTCTTTAAGTTCACTCCTGTGAACCTCTCTTTCGCATGCTCCGCTTGTCCACAGAGGATCAGGTGTAGAAAATTGAGTTATCTTAATACAGTGGGAACCGAGCCCTGAAGTTTTCTTACTCTAGTTTCAAAGTCTAAGGTTACTGGATAAACCAAAGAAAATGTGAAATCCATATTATTAGAAGTGCATTTGGGCACTGCTGCAACCTCAGATTCTGGGATTAAATTCACTGAGGCTCGGCATAGATAATATAATTACATGTTTAATTTTCTTTTTAAGGTCCTGACTCTCTCTGCGCACTGAAACACTATAAAACTCTTATTTTACAAAGTCCGTAGAATGGTTCAACAAACGCACAGCTTGCCCTTGACTCAAGTGACTCAAGAGACTATTGCAAGTTATGAGTTTGAATCCTGATTTTGTCTAAAAGTGGTAAAAGCATGGATTGAATTAAGTTTAAAAATGAAAATCTAATATTTAAAATTATCAGGTGGGGGGAGCATTTCACGGAGAATGAAAAATAAAAATATAAATTAAAATAGGGAAAATTAATCCGTATCAAGGAGGGTGCTGCTGTTTGGGAGGCTGTGATGCCTTACAAGGATGCTGTACAGCCCAGTGGCATACAGTATTACAGTGTCAAAATGCTGCCCATCCTCCATGCACAGAAGTCTAGAAGTGGATGCCGAAGTATGACAGTCATGTGTGCTGGGACTACAGTGTGTCACCGTGCATGCAGTTAGGCCAGTGTAAAGTATCCAAATTGTTGTCACTCCTTCTGCCTGACACTGGACATATCCAATGGTTCTACTGTGAGCTAGGTCGAAATGTGATTGACAGCCAATGGGGCAAGGGGCAAAACCCATTGCCCCATTTAATTTATGCTGTCTGTAGGCTGATCCTGGATGACAATGAGAAGCAGCCAATGGCTGAAATGGGCTGTCCGTATGTCGCTCTGAGTGATATGTACTTGTACAACGTTTATTATTGATAAAAATGCTGAAGAGACAACTAAAGCTGTCACTCAGCAAAGACCTAAAATAGAGTCACCTCAAATACACAGTGAAGTGATACAACTCAACTCCCTATTCTTGTGTTCGTACAGCCCAGAATGCTCGTGGGTGGAACAAAGAGTAGGAAAGAAAGCCACTGGCTCGAGCAGACAACCGAGCTCGACATCAAAGGCATGCAGTCACGATCAAGGGGCTGACTTAAAGCTCACTGTAAGCATAAAGTGTCTACTGGAAATAGTAGGTCTTGCCAGCAGGTAGCTAAAGCTGTCAGTAACTGAGGCCTAAAAATGATTGTCAATTTCCTCTATTATAGTGTGTCAAGCTTATGATAAGGTGCACACAACATAATTTGTCTACCTCTGGAACATGATGCAGATGGCATCTCTTGAGCAAATGAGGAAGGGAGAAAGGACATAGAAGCATCCCTTCAATCAAGATGTTCCTGCAGGTATTCGTCGGACTAGATTAAAACAAGGGGGAAGATCCTAAGGGGAGTGAAATAATATACAAGCCAAATTCAAGGCAATAACTGCACATGTTAATGAAACTACCAGCAACAGACTAAACAGGATCCTACTAGTACCTTGTCCCGGAAAAGCACCGAACCTAGGAGCTGCGGAGGTCAATAATTGGCAGAACTCAAGTAAAAAGTGTTGCTGAAAGCTGAAAAGAAAATCAAGCACAAGACAAGAATAAAACATACAGAAAACAAAATTGAAAAGATGAGTGTACAGAAAAAAAGCAATAGGTGAAGGAGTGGGGACTAAATCATGAACAGTGAGCGAAGATATCAATGCAACCACGAGTGCTGTCAGGCACAGCAGTTAGAGTCCTGTGTCCAAAATTACTGCTCTTCCCTTCGGAACCTGAAGGTCATTATTCATGTTCAGCGACCTCGAAGTGATGTCTGTACTGCATTGTGATATTCCTGTTTCCCAAATTCCAGCTTCCATAGCTTAGGGAAGTCAAAGGGGTGCGAATATGAATGACAACAAGAGACATTGCTTGCTTCATATTTAAAACATCTCTGAGGGCATTTCTGAGGACATTTCTATAGGGTTCAAGCTCCTCTTAAGTTTAATTTGGAGGTATCAAAGAACTTGCCTGAAACAAGGCGCAAATTCGTTACAGGCAAGGCCCAGTTCCACATACAATAGGTTGCTGGTGTACCCAAAGAAGCTTCAACAGCCCTCTTAGGAATCCATCCTCAATAGTAACCAATTTTGCACGTTTATGGAGTTACCCATCTCTGTTACATTTTGTGATTTGGCATTATAGATTTTGATTATGGGTGTAACAGCACAAAACTAAACTTGGTGTTTGTTAAACATATAATCGCCGATGCTGTGGGATAAAACATGGGAGCTCTAATTGTTTCATCCACTTGGCATCGTCGCGCACGTTAGCATGCAGAAACAGAAACGCAGGGGGGCATGGCCAAGGCAGCAATGGCGGTGGTGGTTCTCTTGTGAGCTCCGCGATTGCCGGACCAGTGGGCTACAAATCCTGAGTGGCTTCGGGGGTTTGCCGAGAGCGTCCTGTGATCCGGCATCATAGCTCCCTGCTGGCGGAAGGAGGCGCAGGCGATGTCCTCTTCGATGCCGATATGCGGTGCTTACTGGAAGCCGCAAACGATCAGAGTGACACCGGCAACAGGTGCTTGAGGTGCCGCTGCGTGGGCCGATCGAACCGGAGGCCGGCGGAGGGGGCCAGAGCCTGGGCTGGCGGCAGTCATTGAGGGCAGGAGTATGGAAAAAGGCCTGTAAACTGCCCCTTTTCCCTGTGAGCCTTAAAGGAATCAAAAGCCTAATTTAGCTTTAGTCCTTATTCATTCTGTTCATTATTCTGTTTTACCTGTCTCTCACCCAGAAGCTGTGAAGCATTATTATTGTGTAAAGAAGGAAATTTTGTACAAGGCTGTTTAAATGTGTGGTTAAAGTTCATGTATAAGTTGCACATTTATCTGGTAAATAATCTACGGCCTGCTTTGAAAAAAGGTCTGAATGTGGTCTGGCTTTTAAGTGTTTTTTCATCTGCACAATGTGTGTTTCTGGGAACCTTCATGACTTGTATATTTTGCAGGAACCTCAGAGGATATTCCAAACTTAGATTTGTATAGGTAGCGTGACTGCAAGAGTCACGAAAACAGGAAAGCTTCGATCCTGAGGAAATGTGAAGTGATGAAGTAAGCAGACTGAGTGGGAAAGAACGAAAAAGCATGAAGCTTTTTCTATTGTTAACATTGCACTGGAGTCATGGCTGTTTGCCAAATATAGTATTATAAGAATGGACTCGCAGCAAGTGTAATTTGAGACTGACTTGTGCATCTCTTATGGTGTGGTCACTCTCTCAGCTGTTTTATTTTGTGCATATACAATAAACATGCTTGTCCTCACTTTGTTGCAGAGTGGGTGATTAATGATTTTAGTGACAAAGGATTTTTATGAATATCGCGGCAGAGTCAGCCAGGGGATCCCCTTTAATTTGGCCTGCCGCTTTGGAGGTTCCCCTTAGGGGCTCCTTACAACTAATTTAGGGATGCACAATATGAGGAGGATGACAAATTCCCTTTGAAATGAAAGATCTGTTTTATGGACGACAGGGGTACCGGTCTGGGGGATGTCTGCAGCGGCCAGATAAGGTAGGAAAAAAGGGTGATCGTTGATTCCTTTGGTATTGATGCACAACTGTTACAAATGAAAATGTGTATTAAGTTAATCCTGGCAGGCCTTTGTACGAATCGTCAGAGAGGGATGGTGAGAGAAGTAACTGTGTTTTGTTGATCCTGACAGACCTTTGTTTAGGAATCGTCGGAGAAATAGATGTGTATTTAGTTAAACTTGGCAGAATGGTTTTTTTTCCTTTTGGAATTATTAGAGAAATAGGAATTATATAAGAAATTTATCCTGACAGTTCGAATTAGGGAAACGTCGGAGAGAGGGAAAAAGTTGACATGTTGTATAATTATGTGAGTTGTTTTTTTAAACAAAAAATATATATAATGTAGATTTGTAATTATTATAGCATGTGTAATAGACATGAGTTCTCTTGTATTATCAGAGGCACCAACTGTTTTTTTAGTGTTAACTCCATCAGGACTGGGGACTTTAAGAATAGTAAGAGTAGGATCTACTAGGATACCAGGTAGATTTAGTCTGTGTAATATTGATCCATATGATTTTCGTGTGAAACTCTTGTTCGTCTTCCATAACTTGCTTATTTAGGGATAAGTGCAGATTAGGCTAAACAAAAGGGAGGAGGCTGTCTTGTAGTCCATAAGTATTTTTCCCTCGAACGAACAGGAATAATAAAAGTTTCCAGTAGATTAAAAGAAAAAATTGTAAGGTCATGCCTTTTTTAAAGAAATCTTACCCAGGGAGACAGGGAAAGAAAGGGACTTCTTTAGGCCACATGATGTCCTCACTTCCAGGAGACTATGACAGGATAAAAAGACTTATTGGAATGGGCTAGCAGGATACCTCAAAACTAAAGTGAAGGAAATAAATACTATACTAGTACCCCACAGGTGAAGTTTGACTTAGGAGCACAATCAAAGATGCATCAGCAAGAGAATAAGGTTTATCGTGACATGAATACCAGTATAAGGGGAATACAGAACACAATTGAGCGACTAAGCCATATTGCTGATGACTGTTCAAAAATATGTAAATCCTTATTATATAAGACAGATAAAAAGAGAGTTGTAAGGGATATGGGATATGATGTGGAATTCAAGAATGTGACAGGAGAAGATGAGAAAGATAAGGAAGAGATAAACTCAGTGGGGAGTGAAATCAGAAGGGTTCTTGACTGTGAACGCATGGATGGAGTTGTGGAAAGAGGCTGACAACAGAAATGCTCAAATACATGGAAGAAGATTAGAGGAACAAAGTGCCTTTAGAGAACAAACAAGAAGAAAGCTGATGTTTCCCAGTAGTATAACAAGGTCTGGCCTTCCATTTCACCCAGAGGGTATGATAGAGTTAGTACAAAGTTCCCCTTCAGCTGCAGCAAGATCTCTTTATGTACGAAATATGCAAGGAATGACAAGATTTATACAGAGACAAGAAAGAAAAGGAAATAGTGACTTGACACCCATGAAATAGTAGAGAAGGGAGAAAACAGTTGGTATATTGTTGTCCCATTCCCTAATAACCTTGCGGGGTGGACAGAAGGTATCGTGCCACAGATGAAAGTGTATCCAAGAGCAGGATCCTTTGATCCTGAATTGATAAATATGGCTGATTTATGTATTTTTCAAGGTTATGGAGACCCAGACTGGGATTATGATTACATGCAACAAGGTCTGTGCGTGTGGAAGAAATATGTAATAAGATCTAAGACACCTTATGAGGGACATGGTGGCAGGCATACCGCTGTAAAGCAGATGCCACTGGTGTATAACAAACAGGGGGCACAGCCTGTCTTCGTTCCATGGCAACACATGGATAAAGAAAATCAAAGAAGGGCCCTGCCTCCATTACATGAAGGAGCAGGGAAATGGATAAAAGCATTTCAAAATGCAACGGTTGGGATACCTTCAGCTCTTGGAGATGTAAAGAGCCTGTTAAGCTCCATAGTAGGGGATGAGGTGGACAGTATAACGAGAAGTGCACAGATACAAGGAGTAACTATTACTAAGGGAAAATATTATGGGTCTGCTTTTGGAGTAGCGCGTTCTAGGGTGTGGACTGAATTAAGGAACAGGTACCCAGCCCGACCAGGCATTGGGGCATTGATGACACAAACTATGTCTCCAGGACACCTCAAATCCACACTTGACCAAAATGAAAGACTACTGCTAGAAAAGACAAAGACACTGTTAGAGTCCTGGTCCCCCAAATTTATAACGTGGTGGGGAAGGATTGAAACAATTAAAATGATGATCACCCAGATGATCAACTATCTGCTGGCGATGCTCCCCCTTATACTCACTGACGACTTCCACCGCAAGATGGATAAGATGATTACTAAATTTCTATGGAGGGACAAAAAAGCGAGAATAAGTTTGAAAAAACTAAGACAAGACAAAAAACTCAGAGGCCTAAACGTAGCAGACTTCAAAACCTTCCAAACTGCATTTCTAGCAAAACAGGGAGCCTACTGGCTTCTACCCAGCCAGGAGTACACACCAGTATGGCTTGCACTTGAGAGAGCCATACTAAACAACTTAGATCCAATAGCACTCCTCACAGCCAACAAACACGTACATGACTCCAACCCAATACTCAAAAATACCAAAAATGCACAGCTTAAGATAGACCAAAAAATGGAGTACAGTGTAAAAAACTCAAATTGGGAATCGCTGTGCGCAAACACCAAGGTTAAGTACAGGGGAAAACCCCTCTCCATGGACACATAGAAGAGGCTAGGCATCTCCTACCCAGCGCAGCTGGAAGAAGGAGGAAGCCCCACCACCTTCAATACGTTAAAAACTAAACATAAGCTGCCAGACATAGAACACTACAACTTCCTGGAAATTAGGACAGCCCTGACAAAAGCGAAACTAGAAAATCACAAACCCTCAATCATTCAATACATGACGAATCTCAACAGATTAGACCATCAGGTGTCATATCTATACAAGCTACTTCGCCCCAGCACCACCACAATGAATGACAAAGTAGCCAAATACTGGGGAAAACATCCCCACAACACACTCAGCAAAAGAGAACTCTGTCTCCTCTGGGCCTCCTCCTCACAAATCAAAATAACACCAGTATTAGCACAAACAAAATTCTGGCTACTACACAAGACTTACTGGACCCCGGCTCCCCTGGCTCAGCTGGGGCTCAGGGAAAATGATTTGTGCTGGAACTGCGGCAAAGAAAAGGGGGACCTAGCTCTCCTGATCTACTATTGTCCCAAAGTCAAAGTGTTCTGGGGAAAAATATTCAAATTCATATAGCGTTGGGGTGCACATTAAAACCAGACTTCACTACCCTCACTACCGCGTTCGCGACAACAGAACTAAATTCACAACACGATAGAGACCTAATAGATCTCCTATTGACAGCGGCAGTGAAAATAGTACTCACCAAATGGAAAGACACAGCCAAGGCAACTTTCAAGAGATGGCTCAACTGGGTGACGTACCTCAGAGGTGCCAACAGCACTGCCCTGCGGAACTCACCATGGAAACAATCCTTCAGGGGAATGTGGGCTTCTCTGGATGAGTTTCTGGACCCCTATGAACCCCCGTGAACAGGAAACATACTTCTATTAGTATAAAAATAGGGTGGACCCAATATACCCTTGGAGGCTTGGGCGAATCAAATAGTAATAGATGAAAGATGCCTACAAGGGGTCTTATTTCAAAAAAATTAATGATTAGTTATTATGAAGTTATTTAACGAGTGAGTCTAATTAGATCATGCACCCAATTGTCATCTGACAACATCAATTAATGAACATAAGAAACACAGAAACACAGGAGTATCTTTTGATGAATGTACAATTATTTATGTAGATAAATCAAGTTAAAAAAAGAGAGGGAGGGATGCAAATGAACAGTCAATTCAGCCATAAATCATGAGAGAGGTACAAATAAAATTGATCCTACAATTCATGAAAATAACATCTATTCCAATGGAATCAAAAATGACATATCTCCTACTGAGAATAATAATCACTTGCTTGTGTAGATTTGCTCATGTGAAAATCTGAATGTTTCAAGTTCACTTTTCCTCCAACCACTTTTTTCCCAACCCTGAAGAAGTTTTACATCTGCCACTGCCAGGAGTAAATTTCCAACCTTTTTCAGTATGGGAAAAGATTAGAAAAGAGTTGGTGAAAACCCTTAAAACATGCAAGTCAGTAGGTTTGCACAGACTCTAAAGGGCATTCTAACCCTTGAACTATTGCTTACCACTACCTTCAGCCCCAGTATGTAGACCTGCAGGAACATAGCAACATAAGGGAATTGCTAGTATTCAAACCCTACTATGGTACAAGCCCTGGCATAATAAGAGAGGCTTTATCAGAACTCTTGCTTAATGAGATTGCTGCCGTAATTTGTCGCCACATTACATGGCACAAAAGGGACAAGTGGATTTTGTTACAGGACAAGTAGATTTATGAAGCAACCTGCCCCATGGACAAGTAGATATTTTATTAAATTCCAAACCCCTGAAAAAGGGAGAAAAGGAGTGGAAAAATTAAGACCAAAGTGACAGAGCCCAAGCCAAACTGGTGACACACAAAATACAGAAAAAAAAGAAGGAAAAAAGAAAAGAAATGACTGTACAGGTTCCTTTTGCGAACTGAGAGCAAGGAAGAGGTCAAAGAGAGAGGTAGACAGATGCCAGGAAGAAGAAATTTTAAATGCCATTACTGCAATAACATTGGACATTTTTATTGCTGAATGCCGCTTTAAGAAGAGTGATGAAGTGCAGGGAGTGACAGGCATATGGAGAGGAAGGGGACAATAAAATGTCGACATGTCAGGGCCAGGGCCTCAATGTGGTCCTTACCAATATGTCCGCGACCCTCAACAACAAAAAACTCTACCACCACAGTTTTATATGCCACAACAGCAATTTGTACCTATTCATGGAATTCCAGGACCTGTAGTACAGGCAGAAGGACATCGGCTAAGAATACCAGAGAACAATGTGGTTGGTAGGGCAGAGCCAGTGCATTATATATTACTAGCAGATGCCATACTTAAGGTTCTGCAGACTGAGGAAATACTTTTAGGGAGATTGATGGAATTGCCACCTACACTAATATTCTAAAGGCAAGTTAGTGGTGACGAACAAGGACAAGTGAATAACCTTTACCTTGAGTGCATGGAAATAACCAGTAGGTGGGGCACCCTGGTGGCATCAGATAATGATGGAGGAATTTGGAAGGTCTTGATTTTTCTTATGCCTGGTCTAAGGCCATGGGACATTTCTGAAACAGAACTCTTTTCAGACAATCCCACCAGGACCGAGATAGTTTACACACAAACTGCACCCTTGTTAGTGTGTGTTTACCGTGCACAGATCAAGTTACCAGTTGTGCCATCCCCCTCCCATGATACTAAAGCACTTGCAGTAGTCCCGCCTTATATCTGGACATCAGCTTCAGACAAGATAGGACGGATACTATCTGCAGTATTACTTAAGATACAGTTGAAGCCAGGTGCACAATTGCCCTGTGTAAACCCGTTTTCACTGTCCAAAGAAGCAAAAGAAGGTTTTAGAGGGACAATACCAAGAATGAAGGTCAGGGATTCCTGTATTCTTGTCCATCACCATGTAACACCGCAATTTATGCTGTGAAAAAAGCTACAGGTAATACTTGGAGGATGGTAAAGGAGTTTCACCCCCTTACTACCATAGTATTAGCAGAGTACCCTATAGAGCCAGACCCATCTGTGATATTGACTAATAATTTTGATGTGACCAACTGGTTTACTCTAGACTTCCACAAGGCTATTGTGAGTCTCCAGCTGTGTTCAATAGAGTGTTGAGAGATGATTTGTTAAATTTCCAGTCAGACAGTACAGTCTTGCAATATGTAGATGATATACTAATATTTAGTAAGATAGAATATGAATGTGTTTTGGACACTGTTCACATCTTAAAGCTACTTGCTACTAAGGGATACAAAGTGGACAGGAATAAATTACAGTTTGTGCAACAGGAAGTTCTGTATTTGGGCCAAGTGTTGTCTGCAGAAGGCCAAAAGATAGCAGGGTCTAAAATACAAACTATAAGTGATCAACCTCAGTCGAAGATAGTAAAAGACAGCCACAAATCTCTAGGTCTTTGTAATTTTGTTCATCAGTGGGTATTTGATTATAATAAAACCATATACAACCATTAATATATGCAATAAAGCAAGCTAAAACTGACAACACAGACATACAGTGGACTGATGACAGTTTTAGTGCATTTCAGACACTGAAAAAAACAATTGCTTGAGCCCCAGAGCCAGCAAATCCAGACTATACAAAGAGATGTTTTCTGTTCTCCGATGCCACAGAGGATTCCATATCAGTCCTTACTCAAAAATACCTGATGGGTCACAAATCTGTTGCCTATTGTATTGGACAATTAGATCCAGTAATGAAAGGTCACTTTCCTTGTGATTGAGCGCTTGCAGCATCAGCACCTTTTGCTGTGGAAAGTGTAGCACTATTACGGCAGGATGCCCAGTAACGCTGTATGTTGAGCACTCTATATTTGATGTGCTGCAGAAGAGTAAAAGTACACTGACCACACAAAGAGCGACAGGTTATGAAGTAATACTGTTAAATTTTTACTATTTGCATTGAGCGAGTACACTTAGTCAATCCTGCAACTTTTAAAGTGCACTCACTAGTGCCCGCTGACCATGATTGTAGTGTAACATTGTAGGAGGACAATCACCTGGCACATGAGGACCCCTTGTCTAATGGCTGACAATTGTTAATAATTGATGCTTCCTCATGGATAGACCAGGATACAGGCAAAAGGCATACAGGTGCAGCTGTTGTTGAGGCTATTGGTACATCTACTGATTATACCTTACACACATTGCACCTCGTACCCTTGCCATCCCAAGACTCAGCCCAAGTGGCTGAGTTATAAGCATTGATAATGGCCTAACAGGGTTGTCAGGGTCAGCCAGTAACGATATACACTGATTCCGCATATGTGATTTCCACAGTTCAATCAGGGCTGAAGAGATGGGATTGACAAGGATTGCTCAAATCTGATGGGACACCAGTAGTGCACCAACATCTCTTAGCTGACCTTATTGCTGCATTGTAAATACCATGTCAAGTGGCAGTGGTTACGTTTCTGGCACATACAAAAGGAACATCTTTGGTGTCTAAGGGAAATGATGCTGCTGACACAGCAGCAAAAGAAGTCAGTTTATATGTAATGAAAACATGCAGTATGCACACGTTAGATGCAGGTGATGATGTTGAAATAAAACACTATGAGAATATTTTTACAGAGGCATTATTAGACATTCAAAATGAAGCACCACTACATGAGAAAGATCTCTGGAAATCGAGTGGGGGAGTGACTGGATTTCCAGATCTCCTTTATAGATCAGCCACTTCAGGTAAAGTTATAATGCCCCAGTCTCTACTTATAATAGCCCTTTGACAACTTCATTTACCAACACACAATTCTAAATGAGTAATGATGGATGAATTAAACAAAAGCTGGTTTAACCCTAATCTAGTACCATTAGTTGACATATTTCTAGCTTCATGTCATATTTATCAGTACTCTAATAGGAGATCACCAAAAATGCCTTCATCCTCCTTTTCAAGACCAATAGGTCCATTCAAGAGTTATACATAGACTTTGTAGATATGATACAAAAATATAACGGATATAGGTACTTGTTAGTAGTCATGTATCCATTTTCACGATGGATTGAAGCGGGACCCATCTCTAGGCGTGATGCTGACCAGGCAGCCAAATCCCTGGTGAGAGAGGTCATAGTGAGGTGGGGGGTGGGTCCAGTGGCAATACACAGCAATAGTCGCTAACACCGTATTTCAGCAAATTACTAAACTATAAGGAGTGGAACAGCAGTTTACCTCAGTTTACCACCCAGAGTAACAGAATTGTAGAGCGGATGAATGGCTTATTACAAAGTAAGATATCAAAGATTTGTGAGACATTGAAAAAGAACTGGCTTTACTGCCTTCCCTTTGCTCTATATGCATTGAGAAATGCCCCTTTAAAGGATCATCGTTTGATCCCTCACCATGCCGTAACAGGTAGGCATTCCAATTTTTCCTTTAAACAAAATCAAACGATTCGTTCTGATACTAAGTCTGCATCAGAAAATGTTTGGCAAGAAATAAATGCATACATGTCTGCCTTAACAAAAGCTGTACAGATTCATTCTAAACAGGTTCAGCTGCAACAGGCCAACAGTACTGCACCACCCCTGCCTTTGTCTTCAGCAATAAGCACCGGTTCCTGGGAAGAACCCCACATTTCTAGACCCCTACCAAGTAACACAGAGTATGCCAACAGCAGTAAAAGTGGAGGGGATGTGGAACTGGGTGCATGTAACGGACCTTATTCCATTTTCGGTCTCACCGCCGCTGAGAGGGGAGGGTTCAATGTACCAAGAGTAAATGACACAATAGACAGTTAAATGAAATTTTTCGTATTATGATAATGAGTTCAGTGGTTATGATTATTACTCTCATCATTTGATTTTGTATTATGTGTTATGTAGACGCAAAATACCCCACCCATAGAGAAGAAATATTACGCTTTCGCAGGGCTGTTTTTAACTAAACAGATATACATCCTTTGCATGATTCTTGACTTGATAATATGTGGTATAGAGATATGCATAATATAGGTACCAATAAACAAAGTGAAAGTTGTTATGTATGTTCTCTTATTCCCCATGCCATAGAAACGCCACCTTTATTGTATCCTAAAGAAGTATCTTTAGGCTACTAAAGATACCTTTAGTATTTTGGAGGTTAATCCGTTATATTAACTAAAGAAGTGCCTGTTAATATAGCAAACTGTTTATTGCATCTCTTCTTGTGTAAGATAAAAGCACAGTTACAGCCAACTTAGTCCTGTGACTGCCCGAGTTAATATAATTAGCTTTGATACATCCCCAAAAGTTTTACAAATTCTGACAGATAAAACAGAGCTAATGAAAGAGATATCCAGAATGAAGAAGGCAGGGTAGAAATATAGTTATGTAAATTAGGAGGGAGAGGTTTTGGAATGAGGTATTCTAGGGAGATCTAATCCATCGTCCATCTGTAGTTATTATTCTGCCAAACCACTGCCCCCAGATTGTGCAGCCATGGCAGTATTAAGTATTGAAGCATCAGTATTTGCCAATAATAAATGGCTTACTGGAGCTAGGTTCACATGCAAGGCCATATCTTTATGGAATGGCACAGAAACAAATAGTCCATTGAGATTCGATGATGTAAAAGGATCATGTCAGCAAGTATGCGATGAAAATACGCAGAGATATACATGGACTGGAACTAAACGACATCCTAAGCTAGCTATGAAACTAATGAAATTCTCTCTTTGCTTTCAGGTAAAGATTGTTCCAGTGGAATGTAATGTCAATTGTGGTTCAACTATATACAATGCCGATATATTCAGGGTGGTACCTCCAGCCTTATGGATTTACTCTGGCAGTGTGGCGCTCAAATATACACTCAACTAACCCCCGACTGGAGTAGACTCTGCTCCCTGGTGACTCTGCACACCCCATCTATAGTAATACCAGCAAAAGGAATATAAGATTTTCATTTCCATTCAATGAGTAAAGCATCAACTTTGCTGCTGAATCATCACAGAAGAAAAAGAATGGCTGTGTACTCTGGAACTTCAGTGTGGCAGGATGTGCCCAAAGAGTATAAGTTGTTCAATGACGCCCAAACATCTTTTGGAAGTCTGTTACCCGTGTTTCAAGCAAAAGCAACTGTTGCTGGGTTCAAATGGGTGGGAGTTGATGAAGACTATAAATGTGACGGAAGATGGCTTTAACGCCATTAAAGCAGAACTGCGTTCAATCAGATGGTAATGGAGCATCCATATATATTGGACATGATGACAGTGATCGAAGGAGCGATGTGTAAGAAGATTGGTTCCATATGCTGCACTTTTATACCAGTAACTGATGAAGATGAAGGAAACCTGTCACAGGTCATATTGACTTTGCATAACTTGCATACACAAATGAAGAAAGAGGTGGTGCTCCTCCGGATGAGTGGTTCATTGGCTGGTCCGACTGGGTGCCGTCCTGGATGTCATGATTGTTTAAGGCCTCTTCCTCTTTCCGAAAGCACTGGAACAAATGGATTCGGGAGGATGCGCTGGGATCCTGACAGGAAGGACGTGGTCTCGTTATACGCAGACGATGTGCTCTTGTATCTAGCGGAACCGGAGTACTTGGTTGATAAGATCCTAGAGATATTTACAGTCTTTGTCAGTTTTCTGGACTATGCATTAATTGGGGAAAGTCGTGCCTCTTTCTGCTTGAGGGTGGCGTCCGTGAGAGGGCTGGAGCTTCCCAGTACCTACGGAGGAGACAGGGTTCTGCCATATGGGGATCTACGTCACTAGGGATCAGTAGCTCTTCTTTGAGTCCAACCTGTGTAGAATCCTAGAGTGCATAGAAAATCCATCAACATTTATTGGATCCACACTCCAAGTTTCCTGGATACAAATAATGTCGAAGACGGACATAATTTGTAGCCAGTCGTGAGAATTCAACTTATTCAGCAACCAGCACACATTCCAAGTAACAAAGTAGGAATCCGGAAAGGCTCAATGAGATCACCAATATCAACATCATCAATAGCATTAACAACTGCATTTGCAATTGACTTGCAGGTAGGAATCGGGAGGCTCAATAGAATCACAGGTATTAACAATAACATTAATAAATGCATGTGAGGTCAGCTTACCGGCAACAGAAGTAAGACAACCCAGGAAAATAGGACAGCATAATAGAACAGAACAAGGCAGCCCCATGTCCAAGTTCGCCAATTTGCCCATATAACCAGTCTGAGGGCCAGAGATGGGACAGTCACTCCTTGAGCAAAGTCAATTATTATCTTGTAAAGAACTCAAAGGAAATGTATGTCATACACAAAATGGACCCTTATTTACAGATAAAAGAAGTCAGGGGACATTAGAGGGTTCACCAAATGTGTTTTGCCCCATGTTGGCACGCAGTCAGGCCCCTTCAAGGTTGAGTGACTGATCTCTTATTTGTTCTGTGCCAGTTCAAAACATCACTTTGATACAGCAATGATCTGAAATGGTTTAGAGATGAAGGATAAAGAATGGCAGTGGGTAGGTGCGAAAAAAAATTGGCTACCTATGGTTTGGTACAATCGGTGAGGCTAAGCAGATGTCCAAAAGCAGCAATCGCTTTTGTATGCCTGTTCTTTTACTTTATGTTATTTGTTTTGTTCCATTGTTGATAACCGTTGATTCGGATTAACTCTTATGGTTTAGTTCAATGTGGTACATTCAGCAGACGCTTAAATTATGAGCATTAAGTTTAATTAGGTTTGTAAATGATCCACTTGTTGGCAATTTACTTCAGACAAAAACTCACATATTCCCCAGATACAAGACCTCCGTGAGCCGCAAATGCTTAAGTACTAACACTAGAAAAGGAAGGAAAAATAAGGCGAGCGTAGACTCTGCTGTTGCAAGCATAAAAAGGCACAGTAATCAGACCATTAGGTATAAAGGACATGAAGTTAAAGAGTCCTTAATAGGACAATTAAAACAACAAGGAAAAAGGACATCAATAAGTACAACAATAGTAGGAGATGGAGCAAAGAGAACTAAGAAACCAGAAAGATACTGCTCACAATAACGGGGTCACGCAATGTAACAAAGAAAGGGATAACACCACGATATCTATTAGTATATGATTTGCACGCACACACTAAAATGAAAATAAATGTGTGGGGGTGGAGGTAATATGTTTCATGTTCTGCTAAATTTTCTATTTGCTACATTTATACACTAATAAACTTTCAATGAGTCAGAAAATACAGACGCATATTGTTTGTAACCAAATATGAAGCACAACTTAATTTAAAAAAAATATATATATATATAATATATTTGGAAATGGAATAACTGTATTTGGTTTCTGTAAAACTATTTTCAATTTTAAATAACTTCAGTAGCTCGGTTAAGAATAAACACAAGAATCAGAGTGCAGTGCTGGTTTAAAAAAAGGACCGTCAGAACAACACAGATTGAAGCTGGGGCAGCTGGCAGCTTTGCGCTAAAGACTTGCACATGACTGGAAAATTAGCACCATGTGACTGTGATATAATAAGTAATAGGAAGTCACTGAGAGGCTGTTAAGGTGGTGTGACCTGTGGTGTGGAACAGGAGTCTGCTTAATCTACCGAGGGCTGGTTCTTACAGCACAGGGTGTCCCAAGTGCCGAGGTAACTCCCTGCAATGAAACTATTTTGTGGTGGCTCAAAACGTCTTTTTGCAAAACTGCATACATTACAATATACCTGTCAAATGAGAATAAATATGGTTGTCAGTGTGCCAAACTCAGATGTGGGTGTGGAGTGAACTCTAAGGGGGGAAAGGGGGGGGGGGGGTAATTAATAGAGAAATCCCTTCTGGAGGATGGAGTCAACTTCCAGCACAGTGCTTGTGGTCTTGCCATATATAAAAAGATAAAGAGAATGGCGATTGTACAGTTAGCCTACAGAGAGAATCTTGATTTCAATAAAGACAATGGAGGATAACATTATGCATATTATGCACATTATGCATATTGCTTACATGCAGCCCTTTAAAGAACATTAAACATATCACAAACAAAACATTCCAGTTTAGAATATTTAAAACAGTGTATAGCTCCATATAACTATGCATCTTCCTCTTTATGCTGCGACCAAACAGGAGATGCTTCTTAGGCTTTAATGGAAAACATTCTTACTGCAACAAGGCTAGAGGGAACCAGGGAGAACGTAACCTATTGATCACAAAAGAAATGTGATATCTGGGTTTGATGATCGTACAGGACATCAAGGAAATTCCAGAAGTAAACTTGAGTAGAATACTAAGGGACAGTATATGTCTAAGGAAGGGATGGGCACATCTTCCCTTAACAATCATCAGGAGGGTGAACCTTGAGAAAATGGTGATATTGCCTAAAATTACATTCCTGTTTAACACAATTTACCTGCATTTCAATAAGTCACTGATTGATAAAGTGCAGCAGGCCATAAACGCCTATATCTGGGCTTATAGGGGTATAAAAATCTCATGGAAAAAACTGTGGAGTAGTTCCTCCTGTTCTTTGAGACATCAGTAATATATCGTCTAGGTAAATTATTAAGCATATGCCCCTCTTTCTCAAGATGGATACTACGGGGCTCAGTCCCTTGGTGAAGCACCAAGGAGCTGATGACTGACAAAAGAGAAGACAAGAGAACTGGTACAAACACCTCTAAAACTGAAATGTAAATATTTCTGTGAATCTATGTCCCTTGGAACTGTGAAGTATAATACTTCAGGTCCAACTTCACTAGCCAATCTTTCTGCTGTAAAACATCTCACAAATGATGGCTCCCCTCCATCTTGAAGTGCCTGTACGCTGGAAACTTGTTTAACTCTTTTAAATGTATTAAAGACCGCCAACCATAGTCCTGTTTCTTGACTAGGAAAACGGTACTTACAAAACTGTTCTGTGTGTCCACGACCTTGGTAATTGTCCCTTTGTGTAACATCTGTGTGACCTCTGTATCTATCAGTATAATTTGGTCCTGATCTAAGGATAACTCCCTTGGTTGGGGCCGTTGGTAAGGAATGTCGCAAAACTCTATTTTAAAACCCTTCAAAATTTGCAACACTTGTGTATCTTCTGCTATCCCAGGCAAGCTTTGGATGAAAAACCATAGCCTTCACCCTACGTTTGTGTGGGAAGAACCAAATCAAGTACCTTGATTTCCAGCTCCTTGAGAACTACCCCTGTTGCCACGAGTGTGAGCGGTTTGTCCTCTTTGCAGGAAGAAGCCAATGTTGGACCGATGTTGCTTCTGTAGCCCCACTGGTCTTGGTAATAGTACTGGGACCTTTGTTGCCCACGGCTGACAGTCAGTCCCCTCATGTTAGCCCTACCAAAAATTATTGTATTGACCATGTGACACATGCTAGACTGTGCTCTGCTAAAGGCAGTAAATGCCGAAATATATTTGCCTAGCCTTTTAACGAAGCCTTCGCCAAACAGTAGGGCATTCGGGTCACCTGGAGTTTTCTTGTTGGCAAGATTGCCCAGCTTAGAGTTAATCCTCATGAGGATGGCTCTTTTTCTTTCGGCAATTAGCCCAGCACTGAAGTTCCCCAGCAGGCTTAAGGAACATTGGATTTAGCCCCTGAGTAAGTCAATATCCATGGGCATGCCCTTAAAAAATAGGCATCCTCGGCCATGTCTAGGATTCTGGCCATTGGATCTACGGTGTCCAAAATTATATCTTGGCACTGCTTAAGGCAGTGCTCCAGGCCTTTCCTAGGGTCCTTCCCAGACTTTAACTGAAAAGACAAGAGTTCTGGGTCAAGATTTGGAGTTATTCCTGCTATACTATCCAGGAGTGGTCTAGGGCACTCGTCCCTCATCAAGTTACGTATCTCCTTATCGAGAGACTTACGTATCCAACACTTAATAAAGGAGGTCACAGGGTCATAGGCCACTAGACTGAACCCCTTGGGTTCCTAAAGAGAGTGGGATTAAACATATCTTCACCCGATGGGTCTTTAATAGCTTTCGATGTTGAAGGTTGTTAAATATCCTGATCCAAAAAATCTGGTTCTAGGGTCTCTTGTGGATAAAACACATATTCATCCATCTGATCTAAATCATCATATAAAATGTGATCTGAAACTGTACTACTGGAGTATTTACCAGCTTCTGCATCATGAAGGCTACTTATTCCACTTGTGCCGCGACAGACACCAAACTCCATTGCTCCAAAAATATTTGCTTCTGCTTATTGTGCCGCTATGGACACCATCTTTTTAAACAACAAGGGGACCCAAGTAAAGTCAGCCAGGGACCTCGGGAATCAATTATTTTGTGCTACAATGGTCCCTAGGGAGGTAGGGATAGGAAGTAACAAATGAATACAGACCCAATACGTGCTGTATTGGTTAACTTATCCAGCCGGACAGAGGTTCAATATTTAATTTATCAGCAAGTTTTTTGGATATAAACAAACACAAATACTGAAAAGTGGGACACAAGCCTGCATGTGTAGTAGGATGCAGGCTTGTGTCCCACTTTTCAGTATTTGTGTTTGTTTATATCCAAAAAACTTGCTGATAAATTAAATATTGAACCTCTGTCCGTCTGGATAAGTTAACCAATACAGCACTGATTGGGTCTGTATTCATTTGTTACTTCCTATCCCTACCTCAGTAGGAGCTATGGACACCATGGCCTGTTGTAGCACCCAGGCTACCATGTCTCTGGTCCTTACTGACTCTGGATTCCTCCCTTATTAAGTGTTTAGACTGTTTGGATACCCTACCTCCTTTCTTAATAATAATAGAAGACTCTTCGTCCGAAAGAGAGTAAAGGTCCTCATCAGAGGGAGGGTATCTCTTTCTCCTAGCAAACATGGCTTCTTCAGCCTCTTTTAGGGAGGATCTAAACTTCCTGCAAAATATTTTTTAAGGATGTCTTCACTGAGGACAGAGGCAGGGGGGCCCGCGAAGCTGCATTATCAGCCATCATAACAAAATGTTCAAAATATAACTACTTTAAAAGTCCTTCCAGCAGACCTTTGAATTCCTTCAGGTACCCTTTTCCTTTTTTTATTTTGATTGAAAAATATCCCTTACGCTTACCAGCCAGTCCATTGCGCTTATGCAACCAACGGTAACAGTAGCTGAAAGCGCATTTCCATGGCAACGCACACTGCATGCCAAACACGATATGCAGAAAAAAGGTCGTCAATCCCAAAGAAATATGGCCGCTGAGAACACTGAGTCCTCTTTTCAATGTAAAGGAGGACTCAGAAGAAGGCTCTCAACACGCACTGGCCTTGGCTTTTGTCGAAAGTGCCCCTCTCAAGCTCTCTGAGAAGTGGAAGCCTGCCTGGATGCGAGCCTTAAAAATGCTCTGCGGTCAAGGGGGAAAACGCTTGCAGTGCACAAGACACCCATCGGGCTTGTGGTAGGCCCCCAATTCATCCTAACGTGCTGCAAAAGGGCCCAGGCTGGGGGGAAAATGAAAGAAAGACGCAACTTCCAGCAAAGAAACCCAAAGACGGAACAAACAATATTCAAGAAGGAATATGCAAAACCCAACAATAAATTGGAGGGCTAAACTAGAAAACACGCATACCTGCAATAAATAAGTAATGGTTATTATTAAAGCATGAACCTAATTAAAGCACACTATGTAACAACACAGTAAATTCAAATAAAGTCATATTAATTATCTTGTTAACGAGAAGCATATAAAAGAGGAAGATGCATATTTGACATGGAGTTATATACTTTTTTGAATATTCTAAACTGGAATGTTTTGTTTATGATTTGTTTAATGTTCTTTAACCCCATCGCCGCGGCAGGAATTCCGCCGCGGCGCTGGGGGGGTTTGGGGGCAGTTGCGGTGGCGCTGAGCTCGTGACGGAACCACTCCGTCACGAGTCACGGGTGAGCTGTGCTCATGACGGAGTGGTTCCGTCACGTCTCCGCCCACTGCGCTAATCGTCCGCACAGGCGGGGAATTTGCGCCACGTGGGCGGAGCGGCCGCCAACGGCCGCAGCATGACGGAACCACTCCATCATGAGCACACGGCACCCGTGGCTCATGACGGAGTGGTTCCGACATGAGCACGGAAACGGTTAAAGGGTTAAAGGGCTGTATGTTTGGGCAGAAATAAAATGTTTATGCATAACGGCAACCTCCGGTCTTGTAATAAAATCACAGGCATACTAGCCCTCATCACACATCTGGGGATATAGAGGAGCAGTAAAAGGATGCCATCCAGCCTACTAATGGTTTCATTCATGCTGGCCACCTTTTACAACCCTAACTTCATGGCCCTGTGGCTTTTCTAGATTGCAGACTCTCCTTGCCTAGGGGTTTATGAAGGGAACTGTTGTGGAGGAGCAGTTCAATAAGGGTGGCCCTCCAAATCCCTACTTCACAGAACCTTAAAGGTTGGGTTATATAGATTAAAATCGGGGTGTTCGCTATGCTTACTCCTTTGCTGCCTGCCAGGGGGACGAGCCATTACCCATCCAGCACCAAGGTAGGGGATTGTCTTGTGTCCAGACACTACCAAATATGTTGTGTCCCCATGTCATGACAACGTGTGTCTTACCATATACTCACCTCCATACATTCAAAGGCACTGTGTTGCAAACAGGTCCAGGGCCACTCCATCAATCAACGGTATTGGGGTGCATGAGCCTTCCAGAACATAGCAGCCCACTTGTATGTCTCTGGCTACCTTTGCGGCCTCTTCAAAACTGGAGGGATCCTCCTCAAGTAAATCCTTCAAAGATGCAGAGCACCAGTCAAATAGATTGTCCTTCTTTCAGATTCGCTTACATATAATTATTCAAGGACATTCAGACCCAAAATGACTACAGACACACCCATCAATGTAAGTGTGAACTAGATGGGGATCCAGGGCGTCAGACTAAAGAAAAACACAATAAAGAAAAGATTAAGAGGGAGAGTTTGAACGAGACATTGAAAAAGACTAGGCAGGGTGTAGTGAATAAGCAAGATAGGGAGGGAAAGCAAAGGCAGCAAGAGGCAGTGGCATATGCAGGGTGGTACTTGAAGTGGGATGAAAAAGGCGGGTAGGAGTCTAGGGGCCTCATGTAGGTAGCCAAATACCGGTCGGTAACGGCCGATTTTCGGTAATTATACCGTTACCGACCGGTATTTTGGCTATTGGTATGTAGGGGGACAGATTTTGGTTTCGGAATTTACCGAATCGGTAAAATTACCGATTCGGTAATAATACCGAATCGGTAATGTTACCGAATCGGTAACTTTTCCGAATCGGTAATGTTACCGATTCGGTAAATTCCGAAACCAAAATCGAGATGTAGGGGGAGTGTGTGGGTGTGTTTAAGAGTCGGTATTTACCACCAACTTATAGTTGGTGGTAAATAATTAATGTATGTGTTCATGCATTTCTAAGCGCGTAGCAGTGTGCAATGTGGCATACATACATGCCCTTAGGGCATGTATGTGTGCCACATGTGCACACATGGCCGAATCAGGGGTGCAACAGGGTGTCAATGTGACACCCTGCCACCCTTGCATGTGTTCCCCCCATTACCGAATCGGTATTTACCGATTCGGTAATGAGGCATACCTTCCCATCAATGGGAAGGTATGCCTCATTACCGATTCGGTAAATACCGATTCGGTAATTACCGAATTGTAACGAATCGGTAAAAAATACCGACTCATTACCTACATACGAGTTACCACTTCTAAAATACCGATTCGGTATCGTTCGGTATTTTAGAAGTGGTAACTGGTATGCTACCTACATGAGGCCCTAGAAGAGCTGTGGCTGAAGAGGCGCCTGTAAGAAACTTCCACAAAAATCATGACCTATGTGAACAGAAGGGCCCCTTACAGCACTAATGCAGGGGATGTGAAAACGTGCAAATGTATTTATGTAAGCAGTTTTATACAGCGCAGCCAGGCCCTGTCAGGGGATGTCTTTATACAATCAGACACCTGAAGAGGACGATGGACATCTTCCCCCTTATCTCTCCCCTGTTCTTTATTTTCAGTCTGCGAGAGGAACACGAGAAATAGAATCCAACGGTCCCTTTAAGTTTGACCGTCCTCCGGATGACTTCACGCCCCATGTGACCTCATCACGTGCTTTCTCCAGGGAGGTCTACCCAATCGCGGCAGTATTTGAATCGACGGAAGGAATCGAAGAGCGCGCTGCTGTTGTGCCGAGGAGACGCCTCAGGGAAGAGGAAGAAACAGGGGAACGGGACCCCACCGCTTACCTGGCGGAGCCACCCCACTCGTCCCACGGATCAGCGGAGGCAGACGTAGCAGACCCCGAGAAATCGCCAAGGGACCGAAGACAACGATGTGGAAGAGACTCAATGGGGGACCCAGAGAAATCCGGCGAACCGCAAGAGAGGGTGCTAGACCCATTCCGGTACCGCGAAGACGCCAGCCACGTATCGGGAGATGCGTGGCTTCCTACGGTACGTGCAAGGGTACGGGGCTGGTTTAGTAGGAACGCTCGACTCAGGGGAGGGGGAGGATACTGCTAAGCTCCTGGGTTTTCTTTTCTTATTCTCGGGAACACGTGGTGACGGTACGGGTGCATATCCCTCACCCCCTCCCCATTAAAAGACCAGGTAAAAAAAGAGGATCCGTCCTAAAGCATTCTTTTTTTTTTTCTTTTTCTCTTTTTTTTTGTTCATTCTGAGTCTTTGACTGATTCAATCAATCAATCAAATCATGCAATCAATCATGTAACTTGTAAAGCGCACTACATACCCGGGTGGGTTTCAAGGCGCTGGGGAGGTGGGGGGGGGGGGGGGGAGATGTTACTGGTCGAAGAGCCAGGTCTTGAGTTGTCTCCTGAAGGTCAGCAGGTCTTCGGTTTGACGTAGGTGGAGGGGGAGGGTGTTCCAAGTCTTGGCGGCGCGATGGGAGTAGGATCTGCCTCCGGAAGTGGTTCTATGGATGCGTGGGACCGTGGCCAGGGCGTGGTCAGTGGAGCGGAATTTCCTGTTGGGTACGAAGAAGGAGAGTCAGCTGTTGAGATAGGCTGGGACGGTTTTGTGGAGTGCTTTGTGTGCGTGGATCAGGAGCTTGAAGGAGATTCTTTTGTCGACAGGGAGCCAGTGCAGGTTCCTCAGGTGGGGGGTGATGTGGTCGCGGCGCGGGACGTCGAGGATCAGGCGTGCAGAGGTATTCTGGATTCTCTGCAGTCTGCTGATGAGCTTGGACGAGGTTCCGGCGTAGAGGGCGTTTCCGTAGTCGAGCCTGCAGCTGACCAGGGCTTGGGTGACAGTTTTTCTCGTGTTTGTCGGGATCCATCTGAAGATCTTGCGGAGCATGCGGAGGGTGTTGAAACAGGTGGAGGAGACTGCGTTAACTTGTTTGGTCATGGAGAGTTTTGAGTCGAGGATGACTCCCAGGTCGCGTGTGTGGTCGGTGGGGGCCGGGGGGGGGACCCCAGTGACGTGGGCCACCAAGAGTCGTCCCATGCAGAGGGGTTGGACCCGAGGATGAGGATTTCTGTCTTGTCTGTGTTCAGTTTGAGGCAGTTGTCCTCCATCCAGTCGGCGACAGCCTTCATTCCCTGGTGGAGGTTGGATTTGGCGGTGAGGGGGTCCTTGGTGAGGGAGAGGATCAGCTGAGTGTCGTCGGCGTAGCAGATTATGTTGAGGTCGTGTTGTCGGGCGATGCGTGCTAGTGGTGCCATGTAGACGTTGAACAGCGTCGGGCTGAGGGAGGATCCTTGTGGGACGCCGCAGATGATCTTAAAGGCCTCGGAGCGGAACGGGGGAAGGCGGACTCTCTGAGTTCTGCCGGAGAGGAAGGAGGTGGTCCAGTCCAGGGCTTTGTTTCAGATCCATGCGTCGTGGAGGCGCGTGCGTAGTGTGCGGTGGCAGACGGTGTCAAAAGCGGCGGAGAGGTCTAGGAGGATGAGGGCCGCCGTCTTACCGTTGTCTAGCAGGACACTGATGTCGTCTGTGGCAGCGATGAGGGCGGTCTCGGTGCTGTGGTTGCTGCGGAATCCTGATTGTGATGGGTCTAGGATGTTGTTGTCTTCGAGGTGTCGCGTGAGCTGGGTGTTTACTATCTTCTCGATGACCTTAGCTGGGAACGGGAGCAAGGAGATGGGCCGGATGTTTTTGAGGTCGCTCGGGTCTGCTTTGGGTTTCTTCAGTAGGGCGTTGATCTCTGCGTGCTTCCAGTTCTCAGGGAAGGTGGCGGTCTCGAAGGAGAGGTTGATGATTTTGTGCAGGTGGGGTGTGATGGAGTTGCTGGCTTTGTTGAAGATGTGGTGTGGGAGGGGTCTGAAGGGGAACCGGAGTGCATAGATCCCATGGTCTTGATTGTGTCCTCGATGCTCACGTTAGATCAGGTAATCAGGGTTTCGTGGGTGGTGGGGTGCGGTGGGTTAGGTGCGGTGTGGTCGGCAGGGGTTGTCCGGCGTCTGAAGCTGTCGTGGATGTCGGTGATTTTTCGATGAAAGAATGTGGCGAGTGAGTCGCACAGGGCTTGTGATGGTGGGATGTCGTTGGCATTGGAGCTGGGGTTAGAGAGTTCCTTCACGATGGTGAAGAGCTCCTTGCTGTTGTGCGCGTTGTTGTCAAGGCGGTCTGTGAAGGAGGTCCTTTTGGCGGTCCTGATGAGGTGGTGGTGGTTGCGGATGGCGTCTTTGTAGGCAGTGTGGCTGTCTGGCGTCTTGTCCCTGTTCCGTATGTTTTCCAGTTTCCGGCAGGTGCGTTTGGAGTCGAGGAGTTCCGGGGTGAACCAGCTGACTCTTCTGCTGGTGCCTCTGTTGGTGGGGTTTTTCAGCCGCACGATGGTGTTGGCGCAGTCGTTCATCCAGCGTTCGAGGGAGAGTGCACCATCATCCGGGTTGGTGGGGTTCGTCGGAGGGTTGAGTGCGAGGCTTGTCTGGAGTTGTTCTTCAGTGATTTTGCCCCAGCGGTGGCGGGGGGTCTGTAGGGTGCGGTGGGGTGTGAGTGGTTTTCGGAGGGAGAAATGGATGCAGTGGTGGCCGGTCCAGGTGAGTTCGGAGACGTGGCTGAAAGTGACGTGGGGGCTTGAGGAGAAGATTGCGTCAAGTGTGTGGCCGGCGGTGTGGGTCAGCGTTGTGACAAGCTGTTTGAGTCCGAGGTTGGCGAGATTGTCGATCAGGGTGGAGGAGTTGCTGTCGTTGTTGTTTTCCAGGTGATGGTTCAGGTCTCCGAGGAGGATGTAGTTGGTGGAGGTCAGTGCGTGTCAGCTGATGAGGTCGGCGATGGAGTCGCAGAATTGAGCCCGGGGTCCTGGAGGTCTGTAGATGAGGGTGCCTCTTAGGGTGGTCTTGGGGTCCGTGTGGATCTGGAAGTGCATGTGTTCGGCGGTGCTGAGGGTGTCGTTGGTGTTTGTAGAGATCTTGATGGTGTTTTTGTGAACGATGGCGATGCCTCCTCCGGCTCTGTTTACGCGGTCTGTGCGGGTGATCTTGTACCCGTCTGGGATGGCTATGGTCAGGCGCAGAAGTTTCGTTCATCCAGGTTTCGGTCAGGAAGGCGACGTCCGGAGATGTAGTGTTGAATAGGTCCCAGAGTTCGACGGCGTGTTTGTGTGCGGAGCGAGTGTTGATCAGGATGCATCTGAGCTGGTTGGTTTCCGTTGCGGTGGGTATTTTGGCGCTTTCGTTGCAGGAGAAGTTGCAGTTTCGGCAGGTGAAGGGGCCGTGGGTGCGCCTCGGGCGACCTTGCAGCAGGTGTGGGTTCTTCCTGGGTTGAGAGCGATGAGGGTCTTGGCGTCGTAGCGGAGGTGGTGCTCCTCGTGGCTGGCACGGGGGCCAGGGGTTCTGGCGCTGGGCGCGGATGGGCGCAGACGGGCTTGTCTTAGGCGTGCCTTCGGCACGTCAGCAGCACGCCCGCTGCGCGCGGCCGCACAGCAGCCGCCATTTATGGGAAGGGAGGAGCAGCTGGGAGGCGACGGACGGGAGCGGCGAATGGGCGCGGAGGGGGCGGGGCCTTAGGGGAGGCAGGGACGGGGGACAGGAGACCGGCGAGGTGGTACAGAAGATAAACGGGGCACAAAACAGGGTCACAGGCACAAATTAAGCACGCGGACGGCGAGGTGGTACAGAAATAAAAAGGGGGCACAGAAGCGGAGCGGCGAGCGAGGGGCAGGGGGCACGGCAGTTACAGGCACAAAATCAGGGTCACAGCGGCAAAAAGCAGAGGAACAGCACAAGGGAAATGGCACAGAGCAGAGCGGTAAGCCAGGGGCAGGGGGCACGGCAGTTACAGGCACAGAATCAGGGTCACAGCGGCAAAAAGCAGAGGAACAGCACAAGGGAAATGGCACAGAGCAGAGCGGCGAGCGGGGGGCAGGGGGCACGGCAGTTACAGGCACAAATCAGGGTCACAGAGGCAAAAAAGGCAAAGAGACAGCACAAGGGAAATTAAACGAACCTAAGGCGGCCACCACTGGCCACCAGGGATGAGGCACAGGTGGAAGCCTGTGGGTGGTGGAGGGCCTCGACTTCTCCGGCGGCGACAGCGGGGGTGCAGGCGGAGCTGCAGCGGGGGGGAACAACCTACCAGAAGGTCATGGGTCGCTCTCCTCACCGCGCAGCGGCCGCCATATATAGGGAGGTGGGGAGGGAGGAGCAGCTGGGAGGCGAGGGACGGGAGCGCCGAATGGGCGCGGAGGGGGCGGGGCCGCAGGGGAGGCAGCGGCAGGGACGAGGACGGGGGACAGGAGACCGGCGAGGTGGTACAGAAGATAAACGGGGCACAAAACAGGGTCACAGGCACAAATTAAGCACGCGGACGGCGAGGTGGTACAGAAATAAAAAGGGGGCACAAAACAGGGTCACAGGCACAAATTAAGCACTCGGACGGCGAGGTGGTACAGAAATAAAAAGGGGGCACAGAAGCGGAGCGGCAAGCGAGGGGCAGGGGGCACGGCAGTTACAGGCACAGAATCAGGGTGACAGCGGCAAAAAGCAGAGGAACAGCACAAGGGAAATGGCACAGAGCAGAGCGGCGAGCGGGGGGCAGGGGGCACGGCAGTTACAGGCACAAATCAGGGTCACAGAGGCAAAAAAGGCAAAAAGACAGCACAAGGGAAATGAAACATACCTAAGGCCACCACTGGCCACCAGGGATGAGGCGCAGGTGGAAGCCTGCGGGTGGTGGAGGTCCTCGACTTCTCCGGCGGCAGTGGCGACAGCGGGGGTGCAGGCGGAGCTGCAGCGGGGGGGGGGGGCGACCTACCAGAAGGTCAAGGGTCACCTACCGAACCCTGGGGAAGAGAGACGGAAAAGACCTGAGACGCAAAACCCTATCACGCCCTGAAGTAACAAGAGCGGATGAAAGGACTATTTGATTTGTGTATCGGATCTGCTTTAACTAATAAAACTCCCTGAGTTGACCTCTCCTTCTCTGGCCTCCTAGTGTTTAATGCACACGTGGTGTCAGAAGTGGGATATTCCATTAGACTATAAGTGATGGACAACCTAGTACAACGACTAATTGCAGGCCAGGAGAAATTAGAATGGGTACTGGAGAGACATATGTCATCGGCTCAGGCTGACAGGGAATTGTTCAGTACATCCATAAACCAACAATTAGAGAGTCTTTTTAAGATGTCAGACAGACAGGGGGACCTTGCTAAAACAGTACCCATGAGACAGGGAACCGCTCCTGCCTATCCTACGGTACCCCTGCAGACATATCGTGAAGGAGAGGACCTTGACTCCTTCCTTCTTAATTTTGAGTGCGCAGCTCGAGCATTCGGCTAGCCGGAGGCTAAATGGCCGTTTTTTCTAACCCCATTATTAACCGGAGAAGCCCAAGAGGCATATCAAGCAGCCAATTCAATGGGTACTTCTTCATATACGGAGATCAAGAAGGTTATACTTGATCATTTGGGTCTAGATGCCGAAGCTTACAGAACACGCTTCAGAAAAGAGAGAGGGAAAGCCGGGGACACACCAAAAACCCTGTTTTACAAGTTAAAGTCCGCCGCCGACAAATGGTTAAGACCGCAAGACCATACCAAAGAGGAAATCATGACTATGATTTATCATGAACAGTTTTTAGAGGCTTTGCCATATGCCACCCAGAAGTGGTTAAAACAGCATACAGGTCTCACCCTCTGACAAACCATAGAAATGGCAACCACCTATTCTCGGGCACAACCACGAACTACGGTCTGGGAGACAGAGAACAAACAGAGACCAGGGACAGGGAGACAGGAGAAGAAACCACCCAGAGCGATACCAGACCCCAATAAAACCCGACTCTCTAAACCCGAGGCCCTAACTGGAAAGGGTCCCCAGTGTTTTGAATGTGGTACCTGGGGACATATAGCCCGCTCATGTCCCTCAAATAAAACCACCGAAGAGCCTATGGACATAAACTACCTACCTCGGCATGTCCTGTACACTGAAGAGTTCGGCACAGGGTATTACGTAAGTCTAGTTTTAAATGGTGTTTGTGTGAAGGCACTCCTTGATTCAGGTTGCCGACAGTTCGTCATTCAGGACCGTCTCGTTAGACCCACTGACATTATTCCCTATCGACTCATACCCATCAAATGCGTTCATGGGGATGCTAAAACATATCCAGCAGCACAAGTGAAACTGCGATTACCAGACAATAGGGTTTTACCTGCCATTGTAGGGGTTCTCCCTAGCTTACCCGAAAATTTTTTAGGTACCGACCATCCTGAGTTCATAGAACTACTACACTCAAAAATTAAAAGAACCATAGGAAAGCCAACGGTACTCCTTAGTCAGGCACCATGGCAAGACGACCGAAGTTTTCGATACGCCCAGAAGAACGACTTTACCCTCCAGCTAGCATGGCAACAAGCCTCCCCACAGGTTACCTCTTACCCTGGCTTCCTTATAGAAAACGATCTCCTCTACAGAATAGCTGCCCCAAATGCTAACAAACAACTGCTTGTACCCACGAGTTTTAGGGAACAGGTCATGTTTTTTGCGCATAGCCATCTAGTAGCCGGTCACGTAGGATCTTAGAAAACTAGTGAGTCCATCCTTGAACACTTCTATTGGCCTGGCATACATGCACACATTTCTAAATACTGCCAGGAATGTGAAGTCTGTAAAAAAAAAAATCCTTACCACCCACCGGCTGTTCCCTTACAACCTCTATCCATCATAGGCAAACCATTCAGTCGTGTGGGAATGGACCTTACAGGTCCCTTACCCCGATCCCGGAAAGGCAACCAGTACGCCCTTGCCATTGTCGATTATGCTACCCGTTACCCCGAAGCTTTTCCCCTGAGAACCCCCAATACCGCCTCAATATGTGAGAAGTTGATAGAGTTATTCGCCCGGGTGGGGTTTCCACATGAGATCCTCACAGACCAAGGCACCCCCTTTGTTTCTAAATTAATGGCGCAAGTATGTAAGAGCTTAGATATTGCGCAAATCAGGACCTCGGTATATCATCCACAAACGGATGGGTTGTGCAAGCGTTACAATGGTATCATTAAGCTCACATTTAAAAAAATGATGACAGCTGAGGGACCTGATTGGGATGCTCTTTTACCCTTAGCATTGTTTGTCATTCGTTGTCAGAAACAAAGCAGCCTCGGCTGTTCTCCGTTCGAACTCCTTTATGGTCGCCAACCACGTACTCTCCTAGAGATGACCAAGGTGGCTTGGGAAAAAGAAACACCTAAGGAAACCCAGGCACTCCTTGATTATTCCAAAGGATTGAGATCGCGGTTGTCCAAGTTAAGGGAGTTTGCACATACCAACCTTGAAAAGGCACAAAGACAACAACAAGTGTTTTATGATAAGGGCAAAAAGTGGCGCCATCTTCAGGTACATGACTGGGTCTTAGTCCTCCTGCCAGCTGTCATCCCCAAACACAGAGCGGAGTGGAAAGGCCCATATGAAATTATAGAAAAGATCGGATTGACCACCTATCGATTACGTCTGTCCAAAAACAAAACCCAAATATTCCACATAAATTTATTGAAAAAGTGGCTAGGACAGCCCCCTATGAAAAAGGTATTCCTAACAGAGAGATCACCAACGAGTCCGTCTACCACTCAGTATCTTGACATTAACAAGGAACTTCAGACAAACCAAATCGAGACGCTACAGTCTCTATTTTCTACCTATTCTTCCATCTTCTCTGATGTCCCAGGTCGGACCAATGTTGTCCATCATACCATACCCTCTGCACCCGGGAAAATCATCAGACAGTGTCCATACCGTATCCCTGCGGCTCGAAGAGCCTCTATCGAAACAGAGGTACAGAACATGCTCACTGCCGGCATTATACATCCATCAAAGAGCGAATGGTCATCACCCGTCGTTCTTGTACCCAAACCGGATGGATCTGTGCGCTTCTGTATAGACTTCAGAGCTGTCAACTCCATCACCCAGTTTGACTCATACCCCCTACCACGAGTGGATGAACTGATTAAGCAGATGGGGGAGGCCAAATACATAACATTAGATTTGACCAAAGGGTACTGGCAGGTACCACTCGCTCCCCAAGACAAACACAAAACTGCGTTCTCCGCTCCTTCTGGTCTATACGAGTTCACAGTCCTTCCTTTTGGGCTACATGGTGCACCCGCCACTTTTCAGCAGCTAATGGATATAGTATTGAGGCCCCACCAGAGTTATTCATCCGCGTACCTGGACGATATCATCATATATAGTCCCAGCTGGGAATCACACCTCCTACATTGTGAAGTCGTATTTGGTGCCCTAAAAGACGCAGGGCTACATATCAATTAAAAAAAAATAATAATAACATATCAGAAAGTCCGCTACCTTGGTTATCTCCTAGGGGATGGTCTAATTGAGCCCCAACAAGAAAAAATCAGAGCCTTCACTAATACGTCCTTCCCCACAACCAAAAAGGGGGTCAGAGCCTTCTTAGGCTTACTCGGTTATTACAGCAGATTCATCCCCCACTACTCACAAATTGCCTCTCCCTTGACCGACCTCCTACACAAAGGAGTAAAAGAAAGTGAACTTCTCACCCCCTCCACATCAGCCCTTCAAGCCTTTAAGGATATAAAAACAGCTATAACATCCAGCCCTGTTTTGATCTCCCCGGACTTAACACGTCCCTTTCTTCTTCAAACCGACGCCTCGGAGATGGGGTTGGGGGCCGTATTATCCTAAGAAACATCTGATGGAAGCGAGCGCCCTATAGCCTTCATTAGTCGAAAGCTCTTCCCCCGAGAAAGAAACTAAGCTACCATTGAGAAGGAATGCCTGGCAGTGAAGTGGGCAGTCGAAAAATTGCGCTATTATCTGGAAGGAGCCCCGTTCCTACTCTACACTGATCATGCCCCACTCCAATGGTTAGCTCGCAACAAAGGCAACAATGCCAGGGTGCTTCGCTGGTTCCTTTCCCTCCAACCCTTCTCATTTGAAGTCCGGCACCGGAAAGGTAGCTGCAACGCTAATGCCGACTCCTTATCCCGTATTCCTCAGTTCCCCAAACGTGAACTGTCTAGGGGGGAGATCTGTCTGGGGATGTCTTTATACAATCAGACACCTGAAGAGGACGATGGACATCTTCCCCCTTATCTCTCCCCTGTTCTTTATTTTCAGTCTGTGACAGGAACACGAGAAATAGAATCCAACGGTCCCTTTAAGTTTGACCATACTCCGGATGACATCACGCTCCATGTGACCTCATCACGTGCTTTCTCCAGGGAGGTCTACCCCATCGCGACGGTATTTGAATCGACTGAAGGAATCGAAGAGCGCGCTGCTGTTGTGCCGAGGAGATGCCTCAGGGAAGAGGAAGAAGAAGGCGAACGGGACCCCACCGCTTACCTGGCGGCGTCACCCCACTCGTCCCACGGATCAGCGGAGGCAGACGCAGCAGACCCCGAGGAATCCCCAAGGGACTGAAGACAACGACGCAGAAGAGACCCAATGGGGGACCCAGAGAAATCCGGCCAACCGCAAGAGAGGGAGCCGGACCCATTCCGGCACCGCGAAGACGCCAGCCACGTATCAGGAGATGCGTGGCTTCCTACGGTACGTGCAAGAGTACGAGGCTGGTTTAGTAGGAACGCTCGACTCGGGAGAGAGGGAGGATACCGCTAAGCTCCTGGGTTTTCTTTTCTTATTCTCGGGGACACGTGGTGACGGTACGGGTGAATATCCCTCACCCCCTCCCCATTAAAAGACCAGGTAAAAGAAGAGGATCCGTCCTAAAGCATTCTTTTTTTTTCTTTTTCTCTTTTTTTTTGTTCATTCTGAGTCTTTGACTGATTGACATCGCCTACCTGACCCTGGGGAATAGAGACGGAAAAGACCTGAGACGCAAAACCCTATCACGCCCTGAAGTAGCAAGAGCGGATGAAAGGACTATTTAATTTGTGTATTGGATCTGCTTTAACTAATAAAACTCCCTGAGTTGACCTCTCCTTCTCTGGCCTCCTCGTGTTTAATGCACAGGCCCGCAATGCCCATTTGGCTAAAATAGCTTCAGCCGTCCCCCACTCCCACCCCTGTCGTGTTGCTTAGCCCGGCCTCAGTTTTGGCAGGGAACTGCTTGGGAAGCTGGCATTGGAGAAAATATTTTCTATTTTCTAAGAAGGATGGAGGCCACCAGCAATTCATAAAATGCTAGTTCACAGATCCCATGGTTGGGGCTTTTACTGTGACAGCGTGTGCTTTAGCCTTCCTCACTATTTTAAAGGGGAGACAATGATTGCCGATTAACACTATAAAGATGGAGGAAGCATTTGAACTTGAAAGGTGATCTCTGCCCAGTTCTCAGCCTGACTGTTTACCTCAGTCCTTCCAAGCAAAGAAGGTGCAGATGACAAATTACATTGCATGCATTGTATGCGGGACTAGAGGAGTTATGCATAACTATAGATGTCCCACATTTGCCACATAATCCATCTTCTACTGCATAATCTGCAGATTTTAACAAAAACATTTTTTTTTTTAGATCAAACAGTTCAAAAGTTACTATACGCAGAAACACGTGTTACTGGGCAATGCAACACCCTTTGTAAAGCTTGACTGGTCACCTATCTGTTGCTTATTGCTTTATTTGGGTGTTATACTGGTTCTAATGAGGTGCAACTAATGCCCAGACAGTGGTAATAAGTGTAAAATTACAAAACAATGAAGTGTCACAAAATGTGGCATATTACGCCTCATAATTTGGCTTTTCATGCTGCATAATTTACTCAAACCTGCCGCATAATTTACCCCCCCTGCTGCATATTTCCAGTGGCCCTGATTGTATGGAATTGAATTTATATAGAGTTTACTACCCTTGACAAGTGGTAGCAAGCGCTAACTAAATGCCAAAAAGAGAGATTTCTTTTTAGTTTAAAGAAATCGCATTACATTGCAGTGATTCAGTGTCCATCGGGCAGTCCAGAATTTTTTACAAATAGCATCTTGCCAGTCTCTGACAGTGAATAAGGAGAAGGGAGGATGAGAGTGAGAGAGAAGGGATTGAGGAAAGAAATTGTAGAAATGGAACGTCTAAGAGACAAGATAGAGAATAGTGACAAGAGACTATTGAGAACATATAAGAGAATAGGCAGGGACGAAACAGAGGAAATGGCAATGAGAGGAGAATCTGACTGAGATGGGAAAGAGGAGATAAAAGGTGTGAAATGTGATATGGCAGAGAGTGTGACGTGAACAAGCAGCAAGAAATTATGCTAAGGCAAACTTTATTGCACATTTTACCAATTACTTTGCTCTCTTCTTCAGAAGACGGACTATCGCCTTGTCAGTGGCCATTGGCATTACTAGTTGTGGATGTTGCAGGTTCAATGAAATATTTTAGGTAACAGCACTTATTTTTTATTTTTTTTACAAACTAAGCACTGTGCGGGGGGGTGAAGCAGTTGCATGTATAACATAGTCACTTGGAAGCCATGTTTTAGAATTGCACAAGGCGGTATAGTCACTTTTGGAACATCTTACCAAATGCGTATGTCCTGGGCAGCAGCAATGTAAGCTTCACTGCACAGAAGCCCCTACGGTGCAAGCTTTCTTTCCTCACAGAAGAGGTACTCTTTGACAGCAACAAACATTTTGCTTGCAGTAGGCAGCAGCAGTGCAAGCTCAACATCCATTTAGAATAGACACAACAAGGCAGCTGTAGTGTAAACAGTTATTGGTGACAGAACATGTGCTGCACAGGATGAAGACTGCACACAGTCTTTGGAGCGGGTTTTAAATTCATTGAAATGGGTATATTGGTGAAAATGTGACTGCTGCTGCCACGCTCACTTCGGTAGCATTCTGACAGTATGTGTGTAGTCACACTTGTTTACTTGACATGCTGTTAGAGATGCTTTTGACATATACTGAAACTTCAGAACCAGCCCTCACATATAAGAAATGGGAGGGTGTCTCAGAGTGCAGTAATATTAGTGTGCTGCTGCTGTGTTGTAATTGAAAACACGCATCACTATAGCTGAATATTAGATGTAAACACATATAGAATTTGGATTAGTTTGCCTCTGCACTGTGAGTGACCTAGCTAGCCGTCGAGGGCATGAAAGGATGGAAATTGGATCATAAATCCAAAGATTCTCCGAACAGAGGCCCCCAAATACCTGAGGCCAAGAGCCCCCCAAATCCTTAAGGTATCCCTGAGATTCCTCCTAACTGTTGTTTCCTTCAGACCCCCCCCCCCCAACTGTTGCTCTTTCTTACAGATTCCCCGCATCCTGCCCGGCCGCTCCCCTCGCCAACTTGCCGCCTCAAACTGTCCCAGCCCCCCTCCCAGGTAACCTATTTAACACTCACAAATTAACATTACCTGCAGGAGTTAGAGAGCTTTACAATAGGCTGCAGAAGATGGGGAGAGGAGTTGGGCTAACGGCTAGGTGCGCTCGACCTCGGACCTGGAGAACTGGGTTCGAGTCTCGGTAATGACGCTGAACATCCAATGATTCTGGGCAAATCACTCAATCTCCCCGTGCCTAACAAACAAGAAGCATTGGCATAGCCAATAGGTTTCGCTTTTGGGACCTTATAAGTATTTAGTTATGCAGCACAATATCCTTGATGCAACAACAACTGTTGCATGGCAAAACACTTATAAGGTCCCAAAGGTGAGACCTATTGGCCATGCCAATGCTTGTTGCTGTTTTTGTGGTACTGCAATATATAGGGATGTTATTTGTCACAGTTTACAGTTTGGATTAGATCACTGATGACACTATTGTTCATAGGATCACGATATCTCCAGTGACAACTTCTTGCTGTCTAGGTCGTGCCGAGGGGTTCCTTTTCCGGTGGTTCTGCTGTCCTGATTGAGCCGAAGGTCCTGCTGCAGTTGTCTCCTCCCTTTGTGTGTGTGGTTGTGGTTGTGTGTGTGTGGTTGTGTGTGTGGTTGTGTGTGTGGTTGTGTGTGTGTGGTTGTGTGTGGTTGTGGGTGTGGTTGTGTGTGGTTGTGTGTGTGTGTGGTTTTGTGGGGTTGAGTGTGCGTGTGTGGCTGAGTGTGTGTGGTTGTGTGTGAGGTTGTGTGTGTGGTTGTGTGTGTGTGTGTGGTTGTGTGTGTGTGCTTGTGTGTGTATGTGGTTGTGTGTGTGGTTGTATGTGTGGTTGTGTGTGTGGTTTTGTGTGTGGGGTTGTGTGTGTGGTTGTGTGGTTGGTTGCATGTGTGTGGTTGTGTGTGTTGTGTGTGTGTGCTTGTGTGTGTATGTGGTTGTGTGTGTGGTTGTATGTGTGGTTGTGTGTGTGGTTTTGTGTGTGGGGTTGTGTGTGTGGTTGTGTGGTTGGTTGCATGTGTGTGGTTGTGTGTGTTGTGTGTGTGTGATTGTGTGTGTGTGGTTGTGTGTGTGGTTGTGGTTGTGTGGTTGTGTGTGTGGTTGGTTGTGGGTGGTTGTGTGGTTGGTTGTGGTTGGTTGCGTGTGTGTGGTTGTGTGTGTGGTTGTGTGTGTGTGGTTGTGTGTGTGTGTGGTTGAGTGTGTGTGTGGTTGTGTGTGGTTGTGTGTGTGGTTGAGTGTGTGTGTGTGGTTGTGTGTGTGTGGCCACTTCTGTCCTGGAAGAGCTTTAATGATCCGGAAGTCATAGCTCAATTGCTGGAGAACCGACCTGTGTTACTGTGTTATGAATTGCAAATTTAGCCGCTGTTTGTCGTGGCTCGTAGGATTGTAGATAGAGTCCGCGGTCACGATCGCCCACAAAACTACAGCTGTGGAAGAAAGGCAAGACCTGAGCATCAGGCTCTACAGCATCTCTAATAGGGTCAGTGTTCAGGGGCAAGCCACCGTGAGAGGCTGGGCTAAAAGATGGTGCATCAGTAGGCGACAATAGATCAAAACGAGCGTGATAGCTGCTTAATGCTTTGAGCATTATCCCCGGGTCGCGGAATTTCGAGACGCCAAGGCAAAGATGAGAGGGTCTCCCCCCCTCAGTTTTTCTGTTTTAAATTATGACAGGTGGTGCATTCTCTAGCACTTCACTTCTCGCGGAAATGTCTTAAAAAGTGTCTGGTAATATGATATTACTTTGTAAAGCCCAATAAGCAAGTTGCATGGGTCATAACTTATAATACTTAACGACCACTTTATCGAGGTTAGAAAGTGATACACATTTTAAAGGTAATCTGACCTGCAGTGCAAGGAACCTTATCCAAAGAACTTTTTTAAAATGTGTATGCATAGCAGCATTGACAATAGACAGAACGAAAATGTGACTTAAAGACACCTTTACAAGGGATGAAGGAATTGAGGGAGGTTCTTACATAGAATCTTGAAGTATTTGGTGAATGTGTTTTTTAAAGCACACTGGACAATGCGTAATCCGTCTTTCATCCTTTTTCCTTTAATGTCTCGAGACAGACTGTTTTTGCTTACACAGTGACTTGTGTTTAGAACTGTAGGGCTATCTTAGGGTGCCTGCTCTCTCAAAATTGATCGCTTAACCGCGGAGCGGGGAAAAATGCTACCGCCGGCCACAGCTTGCAGTGCATGTGCGCGAGTGATGCGCGCGCAGCAGTAATCACGCCATATGGCGCCTCTGCTCAAGCCCGCGCACACGCACTGCAAGCTGTGGCCGGCGGTAGCATTTTTTTAAGCCCTTACTTAAAGTCTCGCCGGACCAGAGCAAGCGCTGGGTCAGGCGAGACCTAAAATCAAGCATTGGCATAGCCAATAGGTCTCGCCTTTAGGACCTTATAAGTGTTTAGCCATGCAACAGTTGCATAACTAAATACTTATAAGGTCCCAAAAGCGAGACCCATTGGCTATGCCAAGCGGCCGTGAAAGTGATCACGATCAAACATCAAAGCGGCCGCGAAAGTGAAAGTAATCGCAGTCAAGCGCGGTGCGTGCGCCCGCGCACATGCACTGTAGTTCTAGGCTGGCCTGGTAGCACTTTTTGGAGCCTTCTCAATAAGTCTCGCCAGACCAGCGCATGCACTGGGTCAGGCGAGACCTAATGAATGTGTGTCGTCATCAGGCGCGCAACACCCATTGGACTCACAGGGCTTCAGCCCCCCCCCCGCTCCCCCCCCCCCCTCGTGTGTGGCAGTCCGGGATGAGACAGCTTTCCGGCGCACAGACAGCCGCACCCGAGCACTTCACAGGTCTTTAAAAGACCATTTGCATGTTAATGAGGCCTCGCTGTTGTTTCACCCCTTCTAAGAGCCCCTGCAGCTCCACTCTGCCTATGGCTTAAAAGATTCAGCCCCCCCGAAATTTTTTCTTGCACCCCCCGAAATTTGGCTCTAGTTGCGCCTCTGGTCGTCATGTAACGTAACTGGTGCTATGTAAAGCGCTCTGATACCCGATTAGAATCGGGTCAACTTCGCGCTATATAAAACGTAACCATTTCAAAAATACAAAAAAACAGATTATTGATGTTTATGTGACTCCAGGAACGACATTTCAGCAGTTCCGTAAAGTAAAGCACCTCTGCGAACACCCTATACCGTCCCTCCTGCTCTAACCCCCTTAGAATGCCGTTTAATTCTCTCTGTTCCTCCTGTTATAGCATCTCAAAGAATGAATTTCCTCAGACAGCCCAACTGAAAACAGAGGCCATGCGACAGCGCTCTCTATAGACTGTAGTGTCAGCGCCACAATATCCCCGCCCCCCGCAACCGCACCGCCTTTCCCTACTTCCAGCAAAACAATTCGGATAGCAGCAGCAGATGCTCCTGTGACTGCAGCATTAGCAGCGGTAAATATACTACATTCTCCTTCCTTCATAAAGCGAGAACACCCTATCATAAATATATACAATATAGACATTTAAAAAAGATCGCTTTTTTGTGTGCATCTTTTATATAGCGCGAACTCGACCCGAAGGTATTGGAGCGCTGTACATGAGCACCGTATTAACATTACATATTCAGGCACGGGGAGATTAAGTGATTTGCCCAGAATCACAGGATGTGGACGCGACCCCTAGGCTCGAACCCTGGTTTCCAGCACCAGAGTTGGCAGTCTAGCAGACGGACCACATCTCTTCCTTCTCTACAGTCCTACCAGATAACTCCGATCCCTCCCTGAGCACACTCAAGGCAGAGCACAGTACCTCTATAATCACTGCCCCACCACAGACGAATCCGAATGAGGCTCCAACTTCAGAAGACGAATTCACGACTGCTACTAAGATTACACGCCGGCGAGCAGAGTGTACGCCATCACTATTACCCACTCACGAGATGGCCCAATGAACTTTGGAGGAAGAGTGTCAGCTTACACCACGGACAGGCAGACCTGCAAGGGTTGCAAATACAAGAAATACAGGAAGTGGCTCTGTCCTTCAGCCTTTTCCTCGCTGAGAGGCACTTTAAGAGGTCAATGGAACGCATGTACCAGAACTGGGGCCACCAATATTATTAAAGACACAGAAGAATTAAAAAAAAACACTGTACAAGGGAAGTAAATATTGCGATACACTCTACACAAGCTATGTCCCGACTTGGCACCGACAACGGTCTTCGTCCGATTTGACGGGCTCACCGGAGACGATACAAGTCTACCTCAGACACGGCTATTCCGAGACTGCGGACTCAGTCCCCGAGGCAGACCTGCCTGACTTTAGTCTTTTGATGTACATAGTGCGTATGCGTATGCGCACGCGCACGCGACGTATGCTGCCACAAGTTGCAATGATGTTTCAAACCGCATGGAAGCATCTTCTTCATCTGTGAGAATGGTCCACCCAGGCCGGGGTGATTTTTCGAGCTCCTAAATTCAAAGGAATCGGCACTGTTTACAAGTGATTAAGCACGCTTTTGGGTGCCAACACATTTCTCGCTTTACTGGAGTGAAGCATTCTGCTAGGGGAATACCACTTGAAATTATTCTTTAGGCAGTCAGGACCAGAGTCGCGCAGGGCCTTTAATACTATGCATGGGGCTTTAAAAATGGCAAATTTCCAATCAGAAGCCAATGAAGTTCATTAAGAGCCTGGGTGGGAGAATGACATTTTGGGAGATTCAGCAGCCGAGTTTTGCTGAATCTGCTGATCAAGAGCCCTTTTGTAGTTTCAGGTACAGACCACTGCAGTAGTCAATAAGGGATAGGACCAATGCAATGACTACTGTCGGAGAGAAGCGGGCTGTGGTGTGATTGGCACCCGCCGGGCAGAGACGAGCACCGACAGACCAGAGACCGTGAACAGACGGGCGGGAGCGAGGCTGCTGGGAAGGGACTCTCAGAGATCCAGAGACTGGCTGCCGACTGCCCAGTAGAGACTGGTGCTGACTGGGAGCGATGTACCTGCTGAATGACTGGATACTGATTTGGAGCGGCTGATGCAGGAACAGCGCCACCATGGGGATCATACCTTGAGCAGCCAACGCAGCGCCACGCAGAAGTTCTTTCCTGGCTCCAGGGCTGGGGGACAGAGTCGCTGGTAGTCTCCCTCGCCGCCTCCCACTGCACCGAGGCCGCTGTGGAGGAGGACTACAGCCCCCAGCAGCCCTCCAGTGACCCGCCCACATCCGCCGGAAAGCGCGCCCGGAGGCGCTACTTCAGCCGAGGTTCCCCCGGTGGAGCGGGGGGATCGTACCTTGAGCAGCCAACGCAGCGCCACGCAGAAGTTCTTTCCTGGCTCCAGGGCTGGGGGACAGAGTCGCTGGTAGTCTCCCTCGCCGCCTCCCACTGCACCGAGGCCGCTGTGGAGGAGGACTACAGCCCCCAGCAGCCATCCAGTGACCCGCCCACATCCGCCGGAAAGCGCGCCCGGAGGCGCTACTTCAGCCGAGGTTCCCCCCGCGTCGCGGGACGCGCGCGGGCGTCGCCGGGCTGAGCCCGGGCAGAGGGCGGGCCGTCAGGGGCCGCAGGAGGCTGGGCTGGGCCTCCCCCCTTGCATCGCCAGGCTGTACAGGTATTTATACAAACTATGGGGAAACGTACGATGAAGCCCACATCTGCCATTATTGCTATCCCTACCGAACAGCCCACATCGATTGATACATTATTGGCTAATGCCCTTACTATGGTTATCAACGAGATTGCTGATACCGAACGCAGGATGTCCTTTGGATTTCCTACTACTACCCTGCCATGTTCCCAGTCTCCTAATGTTTTACCTACTTTGGGTCTCCCTCTCTCCCCTACAGTAACGGTCATCAAACCATCAGCCCAAGCTGACACTGTAACTCCCATTACTGACACAACCAGTTTGGTGACTGTACCTGTAACTGACCGACTAGTGGAATCCGCACTAGATAAAACACCATGTCCCAACACAACAATAAGGGAGAAACGTAAGAGAGGCCCAGTGAAATGCACCATAAACAAAAGGAAACAATCAAGACACTGCAGAAACCAACCTACCCCACAAAGTTTATGGAACAAAAACAAAGGAAATGACTGTGAAATAGTGATATCAGGTACCACTGAGGACTTATCATCGCAACTTTCACCATTGGATGAAGGAACGGGAAGACTCACTGTCTCTATTTGTAGACCAGAGTCTTCAGCCCTGGATAAAGGTACTTGTGGGGTCCCTATATCATGTGATGAGAGTACTGACAATTCGGTCAGTACCCAGACTGAGCCCATTGACCGAAATATCCAACCCAAAGTCAATGGCAATCTGATTGAAACTATCGTTGACACCATTTTTAAGCAAGTTGAAATTCAAATAGCTAAACAATTTAATGTTGTTTTTAAGAGATTGGACAAAATTGAAAACCTTGTCAAAAAAGAGGAAATTAAAAGGAAAGGTATTATTAGTGTGGATGTAGCCCGGGGTGAAAAAATTATGAATAAGTTAGAATCATTATGTAATGGTCTGAGGGAGGGGGGTTTGGCCACTGCTGATGATTCTGGCCATAGTAACACTAAAAGCTTAACAGCTGTTAAAGCTGTCTCATCTAGCAGCACTTTAGCTAATACCCCACCCGCACTGACCATGGGCCCAAATCATGACTCTTTTGGAGTAGCAGGAAGAGCTACTACTAATATTGTGAGCTCGGATGCTAATCCCACTATTACTCCATCAGTAACCCTAAAAGATAGGACAGGCAACACATCGGATAGTGTAAGCACAAGCAGAGGTGCGTTAGTAAGAAATAGTACCACTAATAATTTAGGGCCATCACTTCACTTACCCCCAGAAGCCTGCCCATATGTTCTAGTGTTAGCAGGCGTACCAGCCCTTAATGAAAACCAAAGCGAGTCATGGCCACAATTGCATAACAAATGCATTGATTGGCTGACTAAACATAAAGGGGCAAGATGGAACATATCAAATGAGATTATATCAACCCGTCGGGTAAGCTGGGTGGGCCCACAACACAAAAATATTAGTGGGGACTGTATAGTGATCAACTTCCGACACCCGAGCTCTGTAAGATTCTTTTTAGACACACATAACACCTATGCCAGTACATCTACTGCCATAACTCTTCACCCATTGGGCCACTTTTACAGGCCCCCACACAGAATATTTCAAACGGCCTCTAATACCATTCCTTTATCCAACAGATTTTCTGCTCTATCCGAATTAGGAAGCTTAGATTGACCACTATTAACATCTACTATTACACCTGATAAGGTTATTAGCACAATGCCTTTGGAAATGGCAAAATCTATAAATACTCATAAGTCCTGTCCAGATGGATTAATTCCACCCTATGTAGCACGCCCCGACTCTTCCATTGCCCTTCCTTCTCCCACCACTATTCCACTAACTGATACTCTTAGCGTCATTAGTTGGAATATTGCTGGGCTTTCAAGTAAGATGAAAATTAAAGAATGGGTTACCTGGATAAGTAACTTTGATGTGGTAATGTTGCAGGAAACGTGGTGCACATGCGCCCAATTATTGGAGGGTTTTTTCTGTCATAATCTTACTGCTTTGCCCTCCGTTTCGGGGCGACCAAGTGGTGGTCTATCCATCTGGGCAAAAATCTCTAAGGACGTGAAAATTGAACCTTTACATGTGGTCAGTAAACATCTGATAGCCGTGAAATATGTTGCAAGGTTAAGAATTTGTCTCATCAGGAGGAGCCAAGATGGCGACCGGGACGGCAGCGTAGACTCCCGGCTCCGTGAACCTCCGTATCCCGCACGGATATCCTGTATTAGATCCTCAGCCTGCGCTATGCGCCCGTGTTTGTGAATGAGAGCGGCAACCGATCGAGTGACTCCGAAGTTTCTGGCGGCTGTACCGCCGGAGAAACGGGTATTTGCAATTTGCGGCCTGTGCGGCCCTGGAGCCGGGACCTCGAGTGGACACCTTGGCCGGGTGGCAGTTTAACAACAGCGGCCTTTGGTGACTGGGTGGAGTCGGACTGCCGGATCGGTGCGACTATCGGCCTACATTTCGCCGTGGTCGCTTCCTACCACTAAGCGGAGCGGAACAAGTGCATGCCCGGGGTGGCAGTTCCACGACTCTCCGGTGATTGCCTCTGCCTTCGACGGTGAGCTGCCCGAACGCTGCCCGTAACTTGCCCTGATTCCTGCGGGCTGCTCCCGGATTTTCGCGGGCGCTGGTCCGTGGTGGGGACGACGGTTGCCTGTGACTACATAACGGATACATTTTTGGTCTGCCTCCGGAACCCTGTTTGCCAGCGACATGGACCTTGATGCGCTTGCCCCTGGGTCCCGGTCCCAATACGGGTTGGACCTACCCGGCGGCCATCTTGTCACGATGAAGTCTACCATCCTGTCCACCAGGTCACAGCAGGAGCGGGAGTGTGCGACTCTGGGGAGCGTAGCGGAGCGATCGCAGAGAGCTGAGCTGGGGTACTGTGACCTTCTCGAGGCTCTCGGTGCCCTTCATTCCACCTTGCTTCATGGCGTTTGGGTATTGGGGAGTAGGCTTGATGGTGTGGCATCAGCGTTGGGACAGTTGCGGCCTGCCTGTCCTCAGATACACAGGGACTTCCTGCACTGCACTCAGGATGACAATGTCGGGGCCACCCCTGTGACTAGTGACCAGCTGGAAACTCCGGACAGTCTACTATTGTGTGATCGGCTGGCTGTGGGTCTGATCTGTCCCGGAGGTATTGGACCTGAGGGGGGGGGGGGGGTGGCCTTGTCCGGTGCGCGGCCTCCGGCGACCCGGGGAAAACTCAAGCAACGGTTGTCTACTCTGGCTGATTCCGCCTTCCTGGACCTTGTGTGCAGTGCAGATCCTGGGGCAGCACTGGGAAAGACGTTCCTCCATAATGCTGACTGGGTTGGTACTCAGAGACTTCCACCCCACCGGGGTGCATCGCTTCCTGGTCGTTTTTGGACGCTCCTTTACCGTGTAGCATTGGACATGGCGCCGGGTCGAGGGGTATGCATGGGCGGATTTGCCAAGAGTGGCCAAGGATAAGAATGATCTTTCAGAGGTGGTCGGCTAATAGGCGGGCGGGCTCGGGGTTGCGTGCTCTCATGGTATAACTGTCGGTATAGTAGGTGCAAAATGCTCCCCATCTTTCTTTGACATGGTCGATTTAGTGTTGCTTACTGTTTGCTTTGGGGGAAACATAATGTGCGGGAGGGAGACGCCGGGGGCTTGTTTTGAAGGCCCTCCTCCAGTTTATTAATACTCTCCCTACCCCCCCTTCTGGTGGGGTTCTTTTCTTACTCCTTTTTCCCTGTTTCTTCTATATTTCGGGTCTGGTTCCAGGGCGACAGGCACACTGCTGGGGGGGGGGGGCCGTACTCATCTGCAGAGGTGCAGGGTGGGGGGTTGGGGGAGGGGATTCTTTAGTCTTTAATCTCTTTTTCCATGGCCTCCTTTTTCTTCTCTGATTCTTCTTGTTTTCTCTTTTCTGGGATCAGCGTGGTACACCTCCTTTGTTGTGAATCGTTGCCTTTTCATGTGTGCCACAATTTCCGGGGTGTTCTCTGGGCTTTAGGGCAGGGGACTGCAGGCGCAGCTGGGCATGATATTCTTCCCCATCCTGAATTTCCTGTGTCTGCGCCATTGATCCAATAGATTGCTGTTTATTGCTTACGTTTATCATTCTGCCTGCCTCTTATCGCTGTTGGGAAATTGTTCGGCACCTGATCCTTCTGTCTTTTTCCATTATAAAATGAAAACCCTTTTTATCCTGGTGTCCTACCTGCGCTGTTCACTGGCCAGACTATATTAGCATGAAGATTCTGCTCCCCGAGGTGCTACCTGTGTTAACATTTGATCTCTGTTGTTCTGACTGCTTAGCGGCCGGCCCCGGGGGGTTGTAGGCCCATACTTGTTATTGATTGAAATGTCAATAAAGGTTTTTCAAAAAAAAAAAAAAGAAAAAAAAAAAGAATTTGTCTCATAAACTTTTATAATAATGATTTTATTAACCATCCAAATCCTATCTTTTTGGAATTGTTCAATTTTATTGATGAAGTTGCGAATGGAGAAAAGTTTGGCCAATTTGATGGCATTTGTGTCGGCGGAGATTTTAATGCCCACATTCACTATACATCCCCGCCTTGTAGACGAGGTGCTGAATTATTGGATTTATTACATAGCAGGGATTTAGACGATGTAATGAGCTATTGTGGATCCCCTGAGGGAATTGAGCCGGCCCCTACTTACATTGGCCGTGGTAGTTCAACTACGATTGATTATATGTTTACCTCTTCCCTCCTTAGCGAAGTGTTACTTAGTTCCGAGGTTGTTAGTAGCTCATATAGCGATCATCTGCCCATAGTAATCCAACTTAAATCTATTAAAAAACCTATAGGCCCACATGAGACAGGAGCCCAAAATATTACTGTCTCCACAGACGGGCTCAGGATTGTCTGGAGAGGGATCGACAACCAAGAGATCCTATCTACTGTGATTAGGAATAATCCTCTGTTGATCTCTAAATGTTTAGCATTTGGTGGCCCCGATATAATTAAGTCTTTCTGTGATTTATGCATAGTTATAAAAAGGGCAATATCCAGACCGTCAAAAGAACATAATGTAACCAACCAAAGATGGTTCGACACTAATTGTTCGAGGGCCAATAGAGAACTTAGAAAGGCCTTGGCAGTTAAACCCCGAGATGTGTCCCTTGTCAGTTCACTACGCTCCAAATATAAACATGCACTAAAAGTTAGAACTGAGGAGCTTTTAATAAGTCACTGGGATAATCTCACGAAATCCGCTGCCTTAAAAGATTCAACTGGGTTTTGGAGAGATGTAAAGAACTTGAGAGCCCTGGGAAGTAACATCACCCCGATCAATTGCAACATCACAGGAGACTCATGGGTCACCCACTTCTCAAAACTTTATGCGGAAGTTGGAGATCACACCGAGGATAATTTCCCCGACAGTACCATAGTCATAACATTAGAGGAGGTAGAGGAAGCCATTGCAAATAGTGCTGGTAACAAGGCACCAGGCCCGGATGGCTTGTCTATTGATCAGATTAAATCCAACACAAGCTTCTGGGCCCCCTTACTCTGTAACCTTTTTAACAATCTGAGTAAGAAATCTATCCCCTCGACATGGTCCAGTAGTACCATCGTACCTATTTTCAAAAAGGGAAATAGGTTGGACCCGGGGTGTTATCGACCAATATCATTGATCGATAATACCCTGAAGGTCCTTGGTAGGGTCCTATTTGATAGAATTAGCACATGGGCAGATGATAATTCTATTATCCACCGTTGCCAGCTAGGCTTTAGGAGCAAACTTGGCACGGTGGAACAATGTCTGAACCTCAACCTTATAATGGCTAAATACACAAGAGCCAAACAATCCCCTCTGTATTTTGGGTTTATGGACCTAAGCTCAGCATTTGATTTTGTTAACCGTTCCCGCTTATGGTCCATTCTTTTAAACTACGGTTTAGACGAACCACTAGTCCACTTTTTGGCCAACCTCCATCGCAACCTGAAGGCCCGCGTCCGAATAAATAATGAAGGCGAGGTCTCAAACGAAATTTTAATAGGCAAGGGGGTGAGACAGGGCTGCGTTCTGGCCCCCTTGCTTTTTATATTATACATCAATGAATTAACCCATTCTTTATGTAACTTGACAAAAGACGTCCCTATCATTAATAAGAAACCAATCCCGGCGCTACTCTACGCGGATGATGCGGTACTCATGGGCCGCACTCCGAATGCCCTGCGTATTTTAATATCGGGATTTGTTGATTACATGTCTGACTTAGGTTTGTGCACTAATTTTAGTAAATCCTTTATAATGACCTGCGGCCCTAAAAATTATAAAATCCCAAAGATTGTGATAGGTCAAAATTTCTTAAAAAGCACTTGCACTTTCCCATATTTGGGTCTGCTATTTTCCAATAGCGGCTCGTGGCAACCCCACGTTGCAATGGGGAGAAATAAACTCTCCAAATCGATTAACTCTGTTACCTCTCTCCGTCAACCGCGCCAGGCGGACGTGGTTTCCAGTTTATTACAAATTTACCGGACCCAATGCCTCCCAACTGGTACATACGGTGCTGAAGTCTGGGGGTTCTCGAACTGTTCCGAATTACAGAGAGAAGAGAATAGATTTTGTCGGAAAATCTTGGGGGGAGTCATTAGTGCACCAACCACCGTATGCCATAACGAATTAAAACTACACTATGTTGAGGATTTTATAAGAGCCAGACCCGCATTGTTCTGGTTAAGGGTCTGGAAAAACCCGGCAGCTTCCTTGTCCCGTGAGATTATTATGGACTGTCTGAATAGCGAGAATGTCGGCTTAATTCCTTGGATTAATGCGGTAGAAAAGAGCCTCGTGAGTGTTAACTATGGTCATCTTTTCACACACCCCGACCAGATCGATGGCTCCCACAAAAATTTAGTGAGAAGGGCACTCTATCAGCATTTCCACAAAGAGAGGGAAAGAGTAGATTCTGCGAAACAATCTACAACCAATTACTTACAAATCCAGGAACCATCCCCCGAATTCCCGATGTTACCACAGCCCTATTTACGTAAAAAACTGGGCAGGTGGAACAGGACCTTACTATTCAGATTTAGGGACCGGAGTATTGTAAATCTTATCTGCTTTCCACTGGGTTACATTAAAAATCTGGAAAAATTAAATTGCCCTTGTGACCATGGTGGAACCCAGAGTATGTTACACTTTATTTTTGGCTGTGGTTTCTACAAGAAATTTACAAGGCATTACTTAATCCCCTATTGTAGAAAGCACGACTTGACCGATCACAATTATGCTTATAGACACTTTTTAATGTTGGGATCAGATGAATTAATTTTTAGAGTCAGTAATTTTCTTAATGCTATCGTACGCTCACGCAGGTCTTTGAGAATTGATTAATTTTATATTGAGATATGCACTTTGCACTTTAAAACACGATTTGCACTAACCTAATGTGTTGTAACGCATTTGTCTTGTCTTCATAATACCCATATTTATCCTTTTTCTATATACTGCCATATATTGTATCTAAGGTGGTTTTGTGCACTGTATAGTATAAAGATCATTTGAGTTTTCATTGTTGTTTTTTATAAATTATATTTGTAAATGATAAGTTGTGGCCCAAAACTGTAGTATTATATGTGTATTTTAAAATTTATTTTGTGCTTTTATGGATGGTTTTTGAAATCCGAATAAAGTCTATTTGAATTGAATTTGACTACTGTCTTCAGAAGCTCAAATGGGATTAGATGGGAAATCTATTTTATAATTTTAAAGCAAAATATGAGGAGGAAATAACTCATGAGACCTGATTTTTATAGGTCAATATATTATCTAAGACGACTCCCAAATTTGTAACTTTTATCTTAGGAACTGGCAAGTTCATTTCTTAACAAGGTAGGGGTGTTTGAAGTGGACTGACAACGTTTTTGACTCTGCTAGGATCAAATAACCTGGAAAACACACAGGAGGAAGTCAAACACATTATAACACCACCATATTCTTTAAAAGTAACTACCAAATTCCAGGCATCTGTTTAAACATGTTATTTCTTTGACTTGCTTCGAAGCTCATTACACCTTTAGGTGGAAAACATAAGGTGATTTTACAAAAGTAAAACAGAAACCTAAAATGTTCTTTTCTCATTTCCATTTGCAACTGAGAACCACCTCTTGCTCAACACCTCCAAAACAGAATTCCTGCTCATTTCTCCCCCAAATCACATCCCCAAGAGTGACCTTTGGATGGATGAACCACTTCGCTGCCTTCAACTGCTCCCCCCTCATTGTTGACTCAGCCAAATCTCTTGGAATCACCCTATATAAGCATCTGAACATGAAAAATCATATCTGCAATGTGTGAAAGGGAGCTAATCACCTAATGAGGATACTCAAGAATCTCAAACCTTTCCTCCCACAAGCTGACTTCAAGCAAGTGGTCCAAGCGCTTGTTTTACCGAGGCTAGACTATGGCACTGCTACGCTCTGTGGCCTCCCCAAATATACCTTGGCCCCACTAAGGGCCTCAATGAATGCGTCGGCCAGATTGGTTACGGGTACCAAACGAAACAAGCACAACTCCCCAGTCTTAAAATCCCTAAATTGGCTGCCCTATAAAGCAAGAATTCAGCTAAAGACTGCCTGACTGTCTCACAAAGCCCTCCATTTCAAAACCCCCAGTTATCTAGCGCAAAAGCAAGAATTATCCAGAGGGGGTAGACCTTCTCGGAGTGCTAACTCTCTCATCCTGAAACCACAGATCTTCCGCAAAAAGAGAACGTGTCACCGAGCCTTCTCCGGCTCGGCGTCGAAGATTTGGAACTCTCTCCCACCGGGAATAAGCAGAATCTCCTCCAAGAATGCCCTCAAATTAGAAATAGAAAGATTCCTCATGAACAAGTTCCTACCTTAAAGGGTGTTTAGATCGCCTGCTCTAATGCTTTGGACCTACACCCCAAGGCCTGCGTTTGAAATTATTCTGCTCTACTAATCACTTGCTCCCCTCCCAGCTCGCTATGTTCCAATCATTATCTTACCCTTTGTTGTCCCTTCAATTGTAACCTTCTTGTTTGATGTGCATATTTGATTTGTTTGGGTTGGTATCCCTTTGATGATTGTACTGCGACTTGTACCTTCCTCTCCCTCAACTTGTATAGTGCTCTGATATCCTTCGGGATCATGTTTGCGCTATATAACACTTTATAAATAAAATAAAAATAAATAAACTCTATTCAGTTAGTGTTTCTGTGTACTGTTCATGCAATAGGCAGGCCACGTAAGAATAATAAGAAAAACACAACACGATCACACACGTCATGAACCATGTAACTTTTTAATGTATCACAAATAGTTAAATTTGGCTTAATTTGTCGCTCCAAGTATCAACATTTGAAATATAAATGTTTGGAATATGAATGAGAAGGGTTTAAGATTGAATAGCTTCTTATGTAATCTCTGTATTCTTTAATTTATGATTAATTGCATATGATATATGTGCATTTGCTAATTATTTCATGCTATGCAATTATTATATTTTTATAAACTCATTCTTTAAATGGAGACTCTGTAAGGATTTTCTGGCACTACCTGCACCACTGGAGTAACCAGCGAGGAGGGGGACTCCAATCCCCAGAGGCACTCGCGCCAGGAGGCGCTCCATTGCCGCGTCATCCCCGCTGCAGCGGAGGGCCATAAATCACCACAGGTTCCCCGCAGCGCGGGACGCACGCAGCGTGCCCAGGCTAAACCCGGGCCAAGGGCAGGCCCGTCCGTGTCCGTCAGGGGCTGGACCTACCCTCTTGGCTTGGCATCAGAGACCGTTGGTAGACTACGAGGTGATTACTGTACCCTAAAGGCTAAGGTAGGGAGGCATTGAGCCTCGCACGTTCTTATAATCTGCAGATCTGCAGATTTTGATATATACTGTACTGTTGGGGAAGCTGCACGCCAAAGCCGAAACGGGGTTACTAGTAACACTGAGGGTAAAATGAGTAAAAGAAAGATTCTTAAGGAAAAACAAGGGTCTGGACATATGGAAACCCTGAATGCCTTTTTAACAAGGGCGGAATCTGTCCTGGCCCATGAAATTGAACTTACTGAGAGAAGGCTTTCTCTGGATACTCTGATCATGCAAAAATGCTCTTCTTTGGATGGAGGAACTCTAGCCATCGACCGATTGACTTCTGGCCAATTAGTAGATAATTCGAATTCTGCCACAGCTCCAGCAGTCAATCCATCTTTACCCACTGCCGATATAGATGAGGAGTGCAACACAACTCAGGAGCAATTAGTGTCCAATCAATTGGAAAATGACTATTCGGATGCAAAATCTAAAAAAGAAAGGGAGGCGGCCCCTTAACCCCTTCAGCGCGGCGCGGATTACCGCGCTGTGCTGAAGGGTTCTTGCGCGGGTGGGGCCGTGACGGAGCGGTTCCGTCATGTGCACAACGCGACCGACGCGCATGACGGAACCGCTCCGTCACAAGCATCGAAAGGGTTAAGACAAAAAACACTAAAGCGGGATTGTAAGGAGAAAGATACCGGGTGTAAGAGATTGGACACAAGATTATCATTACAATCAAGGACTACTAGATCTACTAGGCAAAATGAAATTACTAATCAACCAGTTATGGGGACTGATCACTCTTGTAACTTTGATATAATGGAAAAATTAGAGACTATGTTGTCTGCATTATTAGACCCTATATTGTACAAACTGTCCAAAATAGAGGAAAAACTATCTTCTCTTGAGGTCTCTCATCTCTTAACTCACCCCCCTCCCGACATGACCAAGCTAACTAATGTACCTACTTCTAATCCCCAAATGGGCATTTTACCCTCTACGCTGCCTGATAGGCCTGATAGGCCAAATGCAATTATTGATAGTTTAGGAAACCAGGCCCTACAACAAACAACAGGGCTTCCTGCAGTTCTTCCTGGCTCTGCCCGCGACTCTACCAAAATGTTGAGAGCCAATGTACATAAAAATAACGGTAGGACACAGGTACAGGTACAAGGTAACCATCAGAATACTGGCCGCTCAACGCTTCATGATGAGTCACAAACACCTATTAGTTCGACAGTCCCTCACTCATATATAATTCCATCTGTACTTAAAACCTGCCCGGAGGGAGGCTCACAGTCATTGTGCTTAGGAACTAGAGCCTCCCAGTACCAAGATGAAAGTGGGAAGCCTAAGTCAAGATTGGATCTCCCCCCAGCTGCCTGTCCATATGTTAAAGTTCTCGTTAATACCCCAGAACTGAAACCAAACATGATAGAAAGCACGCAGCAACTTATAACTAAATCTAAGCATTGGCTATCTAAGTGTCTAGCTGAAAATGTCAATGCCTTCCATAATATTATTATGGCTAGGAGAGTCTCTTGGGTGGGAAGAGCTCCTAAAAGTATTAAAGGAGATTGTATCATAGTGAACTTCGATAATCATCATATAGTGGGTGAATTATTATCTGTTCTACCAAATATGCCATCATTTCATTCCGAAATCTTTGCTCTACCTTTGGAGTTTTTCTATAAACCCTATTCTACATCACAGTCATCTATTGTTAGTTCAAATGCTCCTTGGAGACCATCCCGTTTCACATTTAACCAACCTTTTCCCCCCATAGTCTCACCGTTTCCTTTAAGGAATAGATTTGCTGCTTCAGAAGGCCTGTCCACTTGTGACTGACTGGATTCTCAGGTTATATTACCTAGTGGGGATGATGTGTTAGAGTTACAAAAACTGTTACCATTGTGCACTTCTCCTCATATAATTGCTAGTGTGACATCAGCAAGCCACCAAGATAGCTTAATTTTGTCAAAGACTTAACCCCGAGAGAATCTCTCAGGATCTCTAGTGGTTATGTCTTGGAATATTGCAGGTTATAATCAAAAGAGGTCTAATATTGATTGGCTGTCTTTGTTGACACTGAACTACATAGTGTGTCATCAAGAGACTTGGGAAATAGATCCAATATTTTTGAATGGGTACCGCACCTTTCATACTCCTGCTGTACCGTCACCTGCTGGTCGGGCTAAGGGTGGTTTGTTGACGCTACTTTCCAATGCTTTTCCTTTTAAAGTAAAGTTATTTTTTAATATGTTACCCTATTAACATATTATTGTAATTGAATACTCTGTGGACTATTGTTGGCTTCTTATTAACTTTTATAATAATACATTTGGAATTAAACAAGCAGACGTGCTGGCCCCGCTGGAAAAAGCTATTAATGATTTGCAAGACAAATGCACCAAACCCTGCAATATAATCTGGCTTGGGGATTTTAACATTCATCCATGTGATAAGATAAATGTGTTAGCTTGTGGAATACAGGATGATCGTGGGGAGAGCACCCTCATTTCTGTCACTCGGATTATGGCAACAGCTTAAATAGATTATTAATAATAAATAATCTAATACTTTTAAACACTTTCGAACATTTAACTGATCAGTTAGAACCTGCTTTTCAAAATCATTTTTCTTCCTCGACCCTTGACTACGTGTTGGTCTCTGACCCTATGAAAGGCCTTTTTTCTCATTTTAAGAGTGTGTATTACTCATTCAGTGACCACGCTGCAATAACCTTTTCTATGCAATCGGCAAAGAAAGTTGATTGTGCCTTTAAACTTCCTATAAATCCAGTAATTGCAAGAGAAAATGGGATTGTTTTAAAGGGGGAAAAAGTAGACACAGAGAGATTTTTGACCAACTTAGTGTCCAACTGTCTTGGAGAGATAATGCTTTATCTAGATTCAGTTTTACATGACAGCATGATCTCGGACTTTGAGTTCATTTTAAATGATGTTAAAAATAATTTAACCCGTGCTATCCGTAATGGCCGGCGCAAAAAATATAGTTGGTTTGATGATGACTGTGATAAAACATTAAAAAGTCTCCATAATGCGTTGAAGGCTAAGCCTCGAAATACAATATTAGTCAAAGGCTTGCGACAAGCTTATAAAAAAGCAAGAATCACCAGGCATAAGATTTTAAAGGAAGAATGGTGGGAAAATCTGCAGAAGGCTGCAATATCAAAAATCTCGCAAGCATTCTGGTCTTTGATCAGTGCTCCGTTTCTAAAAGATGAGGAGGCTATGACCACAGACACCAACGTTGAACAGGAAGATCGGGTGACCCACTTTGAAGGTCTTTTCGGAGCAGGAGAAACAACAACTTTACAACCTATCTCCCAAAATTTAGAAAAAGCTGAGGTTGCTGCTAGTTTTACTCTTGCAGAAACTAAGCATGCTTTAAACCAATGTAAACGAGCAAAGGCTCCGGGACCGGATGGAGTCCCTATTGACTTGTTCTTAGATAACCAAGATCTTTGGGCTCCACTTTTAACAAATGTTTTTAATAAAATTGCCCAAACAGCTGCACCGCCATCGTGGAAGAAAATTGTAATTGCCCCAATATATAAAAAAGGGGATAGGTCGATTGAGAAAAACTACAGACCTATCTCTCTGATAGATTCTACTGCAAAGCTAATGGGCCAACTGATTTTAATAGACTAGAGGATTGGACCTTGGAAAAAAACATCATTATCCCATGCCAGTTTGGTTTTAGAAAAGGAAAAGGCACTATGGATCAGTGTCTGAACCTGAGTCTAATTATAGCGAAATACAGGGCTGCAAAGAAAGGTCATCTCCATTTAGCCTTCATGGATCTGTCCACAGCCTTTGACTGCGTGGCACAGCCTAGGCTGTGGCAGATCATGGAGACAATGGGAATTGACTCGAATATTATCAATATCATCTGTGACCTGTACTCAGGTACCTCAGACTGTGTTTGCTATGGAAGGGATGGTAAGTGCACTAGATCTTTTAAAATTGCAAGAGGTGTGAGGCAGGGCTGTGTTCTTGCCCCCTTTGTATTTGCACTCTATACCAATGGTGTAGAATCCACATTGCTAGATTCCACTCCGGATGTCCCTTATATTAATTCAACACATGTCCCAATTTTATTATATGCGGACAACCCGTGATTTTAGCTCGTACTAATAATGCATTGCGCCGCTTAGTCCTGAAATATACTACATTTATGAATAATCTCAATATGAAAGTTACCTATTCAAAGTCTTTTATTCTAGTAGCGGGTACTAAGCAGTGAAATCATCCGCAAATTATTACTGAAGGGGGAAAACTGTGAGCTATTGATTCTTTTAACTACTTAGGGATAATGTTTGACCCCCAAGCTAACTGGCAAAAGATGATTGCTAATAGAGGGTCACAGATGGAAAAGAATATTGGGGCATTAACCAAATTTATTTAAAAAACTGGCTTAAAAGCTATAGATGTAATAAAAACAGTGTATCAAGCTAAGACCATCTCTGCTGCCACCTATGAAGCAGCTGTTTGGGGAATTAGAGATTGTTCAAAACTACAGATTATTGAAGATAACTTCTTAAAAAGGGTCCTTTCTTTACCAAAGTAATGTGCCAACTATAAGTGCCACATGGAATTGTGAGCACCCTATAATATCAGATAAAATTGCAGTGGCCCCGATTCTCATGTGGCACTCAGTATGGCAAAAGGAGACCCTTGCCTTAACAAGAGAGATTATAAAGGATGTTTTGAAATTAGATGGGGTAGGTAATATCACTTGGTTAACTTATGTTGAAACCACATTGAAAGCAGTTGAGCTACATCGTCTTTTTTTGGATCCTACTACTTGCTGTTCCATCTCTAAAAATGATCTAAAAGCCCAATTACTTTCTAGCAGACAGATAAGAAGGGAAATTAAAAACATCAATCTGTGGACAGTAAAAACATACTTGACTTCTCCGAGTATAACGCAAATTGACAAAAATACAATATACCTTTCCTTTGTCACTAATTTATAGCACAGGTACATTCTGGTGAGATTTCGATTTAACTATATTCCGCTTATGTTGGGCTCCCCCAGTAATATTTATGTTGTCTCTGACCTCCGATTTTGTCCCTGTGATCAGTGATCCATACAGAATGATATACATGCTTTGTTCTTCTGTAAATTTTACTCTGATGAAAGGAAACGATTTATTATTCCCATTATGCGTAAAATGAACTTCAAACAGTGTCGTGTTGCCCTTTATTACCTGCAACTATTACCTGATACTTTCACCTGTTTCTCTTTGGAGTCTTTTTTGTTATCTGCCGTAAAAAAGAGACGTATGATCTGCTAAAATTATATTGCGAACAACGAATCGATTTTATTGTATTGTGTAAATAACTATGAATTTAGATTTTAATGCAATAACTTTTACATTTTTTATACTTTATTGTAATGCTGTGAAATGTCTGTTTTTAACTGTAGTATACTTTTTATGCCTACATTGTGTTGGTAAAGTTATTCTGACTGACTGACTGGAGACTCATTTATTGCCTAAACATCACTGCCTAACACTGACAATTAGCTATACATGGCTATGAAGTTTACGTATGATTTTTAGATAAGAATATATACATAATATCCATGTTAAAATTCTTATCTAATACATATATAAAATATAAATTATGAATATTAAACTTAATTGTTAAATGGGTCCTTTTCCAATACAGTGAGGGGTATGATCAGGACTATTGGAATTATTTGGATAGGGAGAACCAAATTATGCAGTATGGTTGAATAAATCATGCACCAAGAAAAGATAAATGATGCAGCAATCTTGTGATAGCATTACTTCATCAATTTGTAATTTTTAGACGTTAACACTGTCTGGTCAAATGTTTCACCACATTAGTACCAGTTTAGCACCCAAGTACAGTATTAAGCACCATACAGACTATGAGGAAAAAACCTTTGTGACAAAACTGCACAATTCCAGGCGACCTGAGTATGATAGTATTGTCACATCTCTGATTGTGTTGTTACTCCTTGTGACATAATGGCGGAATGTGAATATTCATAAGTTCCCCACCTCGCCTTTTAGGATTACATCAACACTGGACCCACAAGCTCTGTACAGAGACAGACTACAGAAGAGTGCTGCACAGTTCACAGCAGATCTTCCATGTGAGCGCATACACCTCCCTCCAAGTTACATACAATTCCAACAACTTGATAATCTACACCGAGGTTCTGTTTAGCACTGTTAGCAAAGACATTTTCCCTGCATGGGGTACAGACATGTTACCCTGCCTCGAGTGCCCAACTAAGTGTATTTGGTATCTTATATTTAGAATTTTTAGCTTGGGCCCCTAATCTAAAAACTGTGCTTTGGTTTAGGCTTGTCCCTGACATGAGCAGGTCCTGGAATTGTCCTGACACTTGGAGGACTCCTCAAAGCACACCATTGTTTACTGATAGTGGAATATTGTGCTTGTTATGGGTCAAGCATATACAGCAGTGGTGGCAGTCTACTTTATTTTGAGTATCCTTAGTGTGACCAAACCTCCTTATCTGAGTCACTGGAGCACAGTCCTGCTGACCCACACGTGTAAAGTTCCACTTCAATGCACTAACCCAGCCCCTTGCACTAACATCTTAAGAGTGAGTTTTGCAATTTGATGTGTGCAGCCTGCATCGTATATGCATGGTTCAGTGAGTGAAAGTAATGGAGGTAAGAGTGATCAATGTTGGATACCCGTGGTCCGGCTTTGCACAAGATGTAGGTGGAGTTGTGTTCTCAGACAGTGGACATGTGTTGCTCACATCCCTTGAGCTGGAGAGAGACGACCTACACACTGAAGTAAGGGGAGTGAAGAAAGTGCATCTTAAGAAATTCAGCGAGGCCTTTGGATTAGCAAGGAGCAGTGATTACGTTTTCCTCAACACTGTCATTTGGTGGATGCTAGGATTAAGGGGTGGGTTTGCAGACTCTGTTGTAAATGGCGCAAACACCTTTAGATGAGACCAGTCCTTTTGTTTTTCCCTGATTACTCCTTTAGTTGGGCTTATGACAGCCAGGTGAAGAAATCCCACACCTAAGTGTACCTCTGTTGTGGATAATCCGTGTTGGAGATTACCATGCTGTGAGAAGCATCACTCTAAACAGAGACTGTGTCTGGAGAAGAGCCTGGAAAGAACACTAGAAAGAAGAACCACTCTAAACTGTCTTTACAGTTTTAGATAGTAAATGCACATGTCATGTTTGTGACCTGTGTACAAAAGTGGGAACCCACTAACAAAAATGGGAACCCACTACCACGCAGGGTGTTCCAGTTCCAAGTCCTCTATGGCCAAGCTAGACAGATATCCCGTCCCTCTTAGTACAAGTAAATTAAGATATAATGAGCCTGAAATGAGTCATATGGGATGTCTCCCACATTGTGAGTAACCCCTTTGCCAAACTCAAAATAAGGACCTTAGTCTCCTTGTAGATCAATGTTATTTGTGTGCTGCATATATGCTCCTGGAGTGCTGATTAATTTAGTATAAAGCATTTTGTGACAGTTTAAATTTAATAAAGTATGGACATCATTTTGGAAGCATTGTTAAACACATTTCTGGTTGTACTCCTATCTTAATCTTCACTTTTCACATTTTGTTACAGGAAGGCAACTCATTATTAGCTTGCAAAGCTGCGGTGGTAGGTGGTCCCTGTCCTTTAATCTGTTGTTATATTCACTTGTTATCCAGTTGGATTGTGTGGTGGTTGGTTGTTGTGCTTGGTGCTATACCTGACAATTTTACCATCTGGTGCATAACACTCATTTATTAGGTTGTGCTATGGGGATGAGTTCAATGTGTTTGGAAAATTCTGTCTGTTTTGAAAAGCACCTTACCAGGCAATAGGTGTTATTGGGCGATATGGAATGCCTAAGTATCATTATAAGGAACTGTTAACATGTGTTCAATATAATAATGTGGAACATAAAAGGTATAAATGGAGTTAAGAAGCAAAACATACACTCTTACATTCACAGAAAGAGTTCCAAAATTCTTATACTTCAGGAGATGCATTTAGTTGAAGTAAAGCCTGATAAACTGCATAGATAGTACAGAACACAGATATTTTACCTTTCCTTTTTATCATGATATAGGCTGGTCCTACTATGATTTGGCCCGTCACCCCATTCCACTGAGATGAGCACATGATACAGATATAAACTAGTATATGCATATTGAGATGTTTGGGCACTTTTACCTCTACTGGCATAGTTGTGAAAAAGAAAATAGACCAGATCTCATGTTGTGTGTTTATTAGATTTTAGTGATCCTATGTTCTAGCCAAAGGGTGGTACAGGAAGTGTGTAGGGCTATGTCTGGCATAAGTGACAGATCATACAGATGCATCATTGATCGACCATCTGCATGGGTGAGGGAGTGTTGTATATCATAGTGAGAATGTTTGAATATGTATAGTCCACTCTAAGTAGAATTATCAGACAGCAGACCTCAAATGCTGAGCTTTGGGCGTGTGACTACCGGAATGGGAAGACTGCAGGGTTTTAGAGGGAATCCTACTAGAAACCAGTGTCTGGCAACGACACACGCTCCTAATCCACCAGCAGGCAAATTCCCTGGAGTCATTTTTAATATCAAAACTTCTCTATAGCACAGAGTGTCATAGAGAAGGGGAACCATGTGTAACTCAGCCCTAATGGTCTCCTAGGAGGCAGCAAGGAGAAGTTACTTATTTGTAATCCCCGCTCTCCATCATGGATATTATTTCTGAAGTCATGAAGATTCAGTATCTCAGTAGATGTGTAGGATTCTGGAACACATTTTTTAAATAAATATGTTTTCAAATTGAAAGCAAATTTGTCAGGAAACCATTTCTATAAGAGGCAACATCAGCCAAATTAGACATAGTATAGTTTACGTTACAGAAAACACTGCATCTACACTGTTTTTTGATGAAAAAAAAGACAGGAAATGGTGCTCTTATACGTTAACAGTGAAACACTGATCCTACCAATTTAAGATACCTGGAAGTTGCCCTACCCCATCATTCCCAACAGGGAGTCAGAATCTAACAAGACCACGATTCAGACTTTGATTCTAGTATCTTGGGCAGCAGGGTTTTCTATGAATTCAGAGAATATCCCTAATGGAGAATATGGATTACAAATAGTAACATTGTTTCTTTCAATATGGGGTTATTTTGATATTCATTAAAGGTAAAATAGAATTGCATGTTCTAACCAACCTTGGAAGGATAGAACCAGAAGCAATAAAAAATCTTGATTGAGCCCCAAACTAAATGTATAGTTCTGCCATCCACTTCATAACAAAATAAAAACAAATCAAAGGACCCTGGTGCAGAAACCGAACAGATTTCATCAGTGGCTGCAACGTGGCATCACATCAAAATGAGGGCCAGACTCTACATTAAGCAGAGATCAACACCAAAATAATCAAAGTAACTGGATGATTAGTGACCCTAACAACACATATCTAAATGAGGCAGCACCAATCTGCCCATTCATAATTTTACCAGTCAGCAGGCACACCATTCGAGAACACCCTCTCCAGCATAGGAAGCCTCCTTCAATCTCTATGGCTCACCATGATTCAGCCACTAGACACTCCAAAAACCTGGAGTACTGCACTCAGTCCATTGACATTGCTAAATATGGAGCATAATGAAAGTAAGGGAACAGAAGCAGGATTATGGAGTCACAGAGACTGAAACCTAGAGATTTGTGTGGACACTATCAATGGTGGAAACCAAGTGTGGGTGCTTTCAAGCAAGGGAGGCATTAACAGGCCATACAAGGGTTAATTGAGTGGAAGAAGTACCAACATTTGTTGGAAGAGACATGAGGGGTTTCTTCCCCTGTGCATCGAAGGACATGTTTGTTCAGGTCAAGCAGAAAAAACTGCGATCTGTGTGCCAGAACACAAACCTTTTGTACTTTTATAGAGATTGGAAGAGCTCGGCCATGCAAAAGACATCAAAAAGAGACTTTAGCATCAAGGCCAGACAATAAAAAAGGCCAGTAGGGTGATGGAGAACCCCAATGGAATGTATTGCATAGATAAAGACTCTGACAACTGCAGCATCATGCCCAAGCAGAACTATATTGCTACTTAGGCCTGCTCAGTGCACCCTCCCACCCAAGAGAATTGTGATGTGCCACTACTAATCCTCACCCCAAACATTTACTAGGCCTGATAATTGTCTTCTTGCCCTTGATTCCTGTTGTAAAGGAAAAGTCCTCCACATGGTAATGGACATGCACCGTTGCCCCGAGGTCGAGCGCCCTAGCCGTTAGGAGTTGGCATAACGGCTAGAGCGCTCGACCTCGGACCTGGGTTCGAGTCTCGGTAACGACGCTGAACATCCTGTGATTCTGGGCAAATCACCTAATCACCCCGTGCCTAACAAAAAATGAATGTGTGTCCTCATGTAACGTAACTGGTGCTATGTAAAGTTTTCTGATACCTGATTGGATTCGGGTCAAGTTCGCGCTATATAAAACCCTTTAAAAAAAAAAACTGTACTGATGTCTGGATCCCTAATGCTGATTTCGGTTGCCATAAGCAAACAGGCATCATGTGTGTGTCATAACATAGGCCTGTCTCGCAGATTGCAGTCTTGTTGGATCGGGAGGGGGGCTCACAGCCCTACCCTCAAAGTGTTGAAAGGCTAATGCCTTTACCAGAAGTTAAGCAGCACGAGTGCAGTGGTGGCATCATACCTTGTAGAGATCAGTAGGAGTGAACAGGTATTTTTTACCTGTGTCACTGGAGTGGGGTCTACATCAGTTTAGTGTATAGTACTGCGCAGTGCATGCGCAATGTACAGGTGTTGGGTGTATGTGTGCCTGTGAATGGGAAGACCCCAAAAATTGTCAACTGTGAAGCAGGCTGTGCAAGGAGAAGAAGCTCCAAAAGACTTCTGCCTGTGACCAAGACTGGGGGCCAAGGCTTTCTAGTCTTCCAGGTGGGTGAGGGAACATCACCCAGAGAACCCAAGACCACCTGACCTGGATCATTAGCACCTGACTGCTTGCCAAGACCAGTGTTCCCTGTGAGGAAGAGAGTAAAGGAAGCATGGTCCACTGGGGAATCCTGTTGAGTGGACCCACTAAGCGAGAAGCGAGGAGACGGCTGCTGCAATGATCGAGTCATTGCCCGCGTGCAGGAAAAAGACGGCAACCCTCATATGCCACAGGAAGGCCGCCATGAAGTGAGCCGTGATTGTCGCTGTGCTGAACGGGTCATCGCCCATGTGCAGCGAGGAACCCGCAAGTCCATATGCCAGAAGGGGCTGTCGTGAAGTGAGCTGTGATCATCGCTGTGCTGAATGGGTCATTACCCGTGTGCATTGAGGTCCTGGCGACCCCATATGCCATGAGGGGTCACTGTGGACAGACTGCCGTGCTGAGTGGCCTGTAGCCTATGTGCGGTGGTGAGCCGACAACCCCGTATGCCAGAAGAGGTCATTGTGAAGGAATATGCTGCGCTGATCAGGTCAGAGTCTGTATGCAGTAGAAAGACGGTGACCCCATTTACCAAAGGGCGTCTTCAGGACCAAGCAAGAAGTGTCACCTGGTCGGGATCATCACCAGAAGAGAAGGGCTACTGTGGGGGCCCCTGCTGACCTGCATGTGGCAGAGGATCAGTCAGGACCTCCACACTAGTTCTCCCCTGCCCCAAGCACTGTGAGAAAGACCAAAGAAGTTACACAGCTTGGAGGCGCCATGAAGAACATCCGGTTGCTGTGACAGCATGATCACATGAAGAACTTGAAAACCGATGAGCGCAGCACGCCTGGCCTGTGTGCAGTGAACTCACATCAAACAGCCACTGCTGCTCCAGTGCCCATGGAGGGGAAGCACTCAGAAACTCCAGTTGCTCCGATCCTGCAGGTGTGGGTAAGACTTGTTTCGGACTAGTAGCCCCAGAGGAACTTGTTTGCTAGATAGCACTTCAGCACTGGAACACCTTTGATTTTAAGACACAGTCGGAGTGGAACTCTTGAGATTCGGACTACTAGTGGGGCTTACCCTCGATTTGCCTATAGAGAATGGGAAATAACCACTATTGATAGAGCGAGGAGGGAGTGGGACTCAGGGCCTGCCTAAGAAATATTAGAGCCCTGACATCAGGGGCACTGTGGAAGTTGTTTGTGAATGTTTCATTTCCCTTTGTGCTGATCGTTGTAAAATAAAATACTTCTCTTTTTTCATAAAAGTGAGTATTTCGCTGGACATTGATTAATTGTTGCTGCTGCACGTATTTTGAGTTGTGAGCTTGTGTTCACCACATGCATCTACCATCCCCCCCCCCCCCCCCCCCCCCCGGCAAAGCCCCCGAACCACCCCGGGAGCATTGTACTGCTTGGACCACCCTATTCCTGAGAGTCAATTGCTAAAGGGTTACATGGCACAGTTGCTCAAGGTCCATAGTAGGTCGGGCCCCAGGATATCAGAAGTAAAAAGGAGCAAAAGGCCTCAACCCCCACGGTTGGGCCCAGTAACCTTTGCTGGCCCGCTGAACTGGGTTCTGAAAGCTCCCTTTGCCATTTCCAGGTTCCTGGTCTACCATTTCAGAACACTCTTTCTTAGAAGCTAAGATTTTTTCATCATGTTTTTACTATTGATTTTGTTTGTTTCCATTTAGTCTTATTTGCACCGGAGAAACAATAATTTGCAATGTAATAGGTCTCGCATTTGTGAGACTTTAAGCTACTGGCATTGTAAATGACAATGCCTTTTATTTATCTGTTTTGGTAATTACCACATAAATAAAAGGCATTGTCATTTATAATGCCAATAGTTCAAACTCTTGTAAATGCAAGACATATTTCATTTCAAAGAAGCGGCCAACATTGTCCCGGGTGCTTAGAAAGATCACTTGACTGGGGGTGAATGTTTTGATTTGTTCTGCATTCCGTCCATCAATTGTGTGTCTTTTGCTTTCTCGCCCTAAGTGCGCCAGGTATGCCCAGACGTCGATCCTAGGCTCACTGTGCCAGTGGAATCAAGCTATCCTGGCTGATGAGGGGTGAAACCCCGAAACCGGTCCTAGGATGCTTGTTTCCGGTCCAGAGAGGACCTGGCTTGGCAGTTCAGGTTGAACTGTTCCCATTAGGCACAGGGTCAAGACTGATTTGCATATGGCCAGGTCTAAACTGGGGTGGCATGGTGAGCAAATGAATGATGGATTTAACCTCGATCTCTTGACTGGGTGTGAATGTTTTGAATTGTTGTGCATTCCGTCCATCAATTGTGTGTCTTTTGCTGGAAAGTGAAAGCGCGCATGGCGCGATGAATGTTGTAGGAAAGCATGTCCTGCCTGCAGCAGGAGAGACTCATTAAAGAAAATAGTGCTTACAGATTAAATAATGCAACAAACGGAGGGGTTTGGCCCAAGGGCGACTAGGTAGGCCCTAGACTAATTGTAAACAAAAAGAAGTACCTAGCCGTCACATTTCAAAGTGCTGCAATAGTTTCAACAAACTAAGATCTATCGCTAATTCGAATAGTCTTAAGTATTTATTTAGTTGTATTTTTAAAGATTTTTAAACGTTCATTTCATTATTGGAGCATGTCATTCCAAAGGACACACCACCTTCACCAATTCTTTCCATGTATATACAAAGGATACAAAACAAACAGTATACAAAAACGCAACGCAGGCGAGACCTAAAAAAAGAACCCTTTCTGGTGTTGTTTCCCCACTAGTTACTGATCCAAATTGGATCGGTAACTAAAAAGAAAAAAAAGTCTGCCACGTCACTTTGGAGGCATGTACCATGAATCAATATATTTTTTCCTTTTTAATTAGTGATACATCACAGCATGCTGTGCCACTTGCTTAAACCTAATGGCACAGCCAATAGGTCCCAAAGGCGAGAACAATTGGCTTTGCCAGTGCTTGTTACAAAATGCAGTAATCTGTTTACTAGTCTGCCGACGTATTCAATGTAAAGTGTTGCTGAGAAACTGTGGACATTTTATGTAAAAGTGGTGCTAAGAAACTGTGGGAAATTTAGTAGAGTATGTATGGGATAAAAGGTGAAAAGACAACATCGTTAGAGAATGAATCTGTGAGAGTGATGTATCTGACATGTGTCAGACAAGGAACTATCCTGGATGTAAAGGTGAGTTTCAGTATGATTTCATGGGGTAAGTGTGAGTTTCAGTTTGATTACTAGAGGGCCTTTTGCAGCAGCAAGATTGACCAAAAGAGCCTACACGACTTGGAGTAGGGTTATGTATTTCTCTACTGCCCATGTAACAAACACGAGGATGCACACATGTGTAATACGAGAGACTAACATGCACAGAATAATTGAATACTTGTCTGCCAGATCACTTGTGCCGATCTGGAGGATGCAAGACATCTGCGATTCGCTTTCGGGTAACACCTTATGAAGGTCATTGCGAAGAATCTCTTTAAACAGGTTTTGTGGAATGACTGTGGTGTTCGGAAAGCACTTAAACTGATGGTTACCGGCGTTCTCATGTCTAAGTGAGGTGTTTACTTTACTAGATAACATGAATAAACGTATCAGGAAACGAGAGGCACAGGATGACTGACAGGATGTCGCCTTGATGATTGGCAAGGTGAGACACAGGGAAATTCAGGGGTACTCAGACCTACACGTAGGAAAACACTGGATCATTTCTCAGTTGCATATTATTGTGGGAGAAATACATTGCGTACAGAAGTTGCTGGAAGAAATGATTTTGCTTTTTTTTCCATTTTTTGGGGTAAAATATTATTAAAATAACCACATGGGAGTGTTATCACGCTGAGAATCGCTGCTACCAGACACTGCCCACAATGGGGGAGTCGCAAGTGACAAGAAGGTGAACCTCTATGGGCCTTCATGCTTCCTTGAGCCATAATAACAACGAACCAGGTAGATTTCTGTCCTTTGGATCACACATTCTGCAGGTTCGGCTTTGTAATTAATTATTCCTTGGGGAGGGTGTAGACAGCAGCATTGTCCCCAAGGTTAGACATCTTTGAGATTCAGGCCTTAGACAGAGCTATCAATCAGTTCATATAGATCCGAACGCCACTGGCTTCAGATAGAAAGGTTAGCTGTAAAGTCACACTCTGGTGGTAAAGGTCCAAATAACTTCAGAAAGCAGTGAATACACACTGTCCCTTTAAACAGCACAGCTACCCTTCAGATGGCAAAGATCTAAAAGACTCGTATAATGAAACAATCCCATTGCTTTCACAGATGTCCCCATCACGTGGACCCCAACCACAGAGAATCACATGACATTCTCAGCCGTCCAGAGCCCTGGTTCTGACCTGGGCTCACAGCCAAAGACATGGGCAAGAGTCAACACACCTGCCTAGTGCTTGCTTACTGACCCCTACCACAGGGTCTGGAGAGAGGAAGCACTGGTCTCTTGCCATTTGCTGCTGGGCTTCTACAGGTCCTGCTGCTCCCAGTCGATAAACATTTGGGATTATTATTTACCAAAATATCCTGGGGAGGACAGTAAAAAAAAAGCAATAAACATAAATGACAGTGTGTCCCTTAGCAGGCCGAGGGCACGGGAGGGAAAAATATCTGTGCTGATTCACTGCTAGTGGGAAATCTCAGGACCTGCCCACCCCCACAATCTCTCCAGAGTTCTGAGAATTCGTCACAACCAACGTTTGCCCTGGAAGTGTTTGACGCCAGGACCTGGTCGCAACAGGTCCTTTACTCAGCCACAACAGTACTGGCAAATCCTAGCACCAAATTCACAAACAAATTTACTTTGTCCATGTTTTGAGACTTTAGGCGACTCAAAAGTGGACAAATACAGTTACTAACTTTAACGGTGTTCTTTCACACCCACAAGGAAACACCTGAAAAGGGTATCTCCATTAGCTCTCATATAGAGGCCAAAAATCAGGTGCTTTGTCATGAAATGAGACGCAAAACAGATCACTTACCATCAGCCCATCTCAGATTGGCCTACCACTGCTGAGGTACAGACAAGGTCAGTGGTTTTCCCTAAGTGACGCAACATGAACACTAAGGGCCACTCCTATCCACTTCCACAAAGCCAAACTTTAAAAAAACGTTATTTCTTTTTTATTAATGAACAGTAAACAATTCCTATCCATGATATTAAGTATTTGTGGCAATCCATATGTATGACATTGACCTCTAGCAACTTCAATTAATATGCACAGTAACAGCGCAGTCAACCTCAGGCATTTGATACCTTCCTGTCTCTTTTAAATTTTAGCATGTCTCCCTTTCTACTCTAGTTGATTCCTATTCTATATTCAAATCTCAGTGTAGTGCTTTTCTATGCGTCTGGTGTAAGATAGAATGTGTGTTCATATTCTGTGCACCACCTCATGTTACATATTTTTCATCTGTGCTTCTGTGTGTGTAAAAATCCCTCTTTCCCCAAAGCGGGCCAATATAAGGGCTGTCAGATAATTTTTCCATTACTGCAGTCCAGGTCATCAGGTCTTCTGACAGTTTTCGTCCATTTTCAGAAGATTAATTTGACCTTTTTTCTGCTATAGGCCATTCAACCATGTCCATGTCCCAGGCCTACACTTGTGGGCCTTGTAGATGTAGCCAATATATCGATGTAGGCCGCTTGAGGAGTAGTATACCCAAAGACCCAAATTTAAAACAATTTTTTCAGTTGTGGCATTACCGTAAGGGTGAACCCCAAAAGTCATTAAATAAACCTGAGCTCAATGATCTTGACACATATGGAACAGACCATACATGCTTAACTTAGGGCAATGTTTAAAGTATTTATGCAGTACCAAAACCGTAATTAAGTCAAAACACCAAATACAAAATAAAAAAATTAGAAAAAAAAAGTACGTTTTGGCACACAAAATGAGGCCAAAACAGCAGAAAATCTAATAAGGGGTACCAGAGATATGAGGTTTTTAAAGTTTTCTGTGAAAATAGCGCCAAAAAAAGGATAAGTGCCAATGAAAGTATACGGTAGAGGCAGTTTAAGGCTGTTCAAATGGATCCCGAGGTCTGATACACCAAGGTGAACGATCCAGTCAAGGATTTTGCCTCCAGACTAAGGGCCTGATTCAGAACTTGGCGGACGGGTTATTTCATCACAATGGTGATGGATATCCCATCCGCTGAAATATAAATCCCATAGGATACAATGGGATTCATATTTCAGCGAACAGGATATCCATTACTCTTGTAACGGAGTAAACTAACCGCCAAGATCTAAATCAGGCCCTTATCCTACAAAATGGAAGTCAGATTCTCTCAAAGAGCCATGTCATCAAGCTGTAACCGGGAAGGACTAACCAAAGTCAGATAGGCATTCAGCGAGGTCCCGCTGAAGCTGTTGATTTTGGCAGTAAAACGCAGAGCGGGAAACTCAAATTTTGCACCCGTTGTGTTGTTGGATAGGTTGGATGCTATGGGCACCTTTGCCTGGTGAAGATTTTTACCTTCAGACTTAGTCTCTTGAATAGAGCTCCACGAGATCGAATACCTTCTCTCAGAGGGCCCGCTGAAACAATTCTGCAGTTGTGGAGAAGTTCGAAGCAGGACAAACAAGTTTCTTCAGCCCAGCGGAGTCACACCTTTGACAGATCAAATCTGGTAGTTGGTACTGTTCCTCCAGCAGCTGAAAGTCAGAATTTTTATAAATCCCAACAATGAAAGCCGCTCACCTGTAGTGGAGATCTCCGAGAGGACTCGCCTCTTCCGCCTCGACGCCCTCGCCCCGTCCGCCTCGGCGCCCACAGACTGGTGTTATTGCTCCCAGACCTCCAGGGGGACTCCCGTTTCCGCCTCAAGGCCCTTGCCCGCATCGGCGCCCACTTGCTGGTGTTATCGCTCCGAGACCTCTGGTAGGACTTGCCTCTTCCGCCTCGACACCGCCGCCCCGTGCGCCTCGTCGACCATGGACTGGTGTTATTGCTCCGAGACTGCAGGGCGCACCAGCAAAGAATCGACCTCACCCGCCTCAGAGTCCACGGTCAGGAGCTTTCGGTTCTTCCGCCTGTGACCAGTGTTGCCTGTTCACCACGATATCTCAATATGCCCCAGCGAAGAGTCGGCTAGTCTCCGGACCTCCAGATGCATGCTGTCTCCTGGTGCAGCTGGTTAAGGCTCTGTGCCCTGCATCCATGCAACACATAGGCTTAGTTCAGGTTTTGCTTCCATGATCAGGCTTCGGTCGCCCCGGTCTCCTGACAGCTTCGCTGCCTTTGGGGGCATGATGTCCTCCGCCCCTGCCGCTGATCTCTTCGCGGCCTTTGGGGGCATCTGCCTGGGCCGCAGCCTTGATTAAGGATTGGGGAGGCGGGGGCTAAAGACCTTCGCACGTATGGTCTGCAGAGCCTGCATAACTCCGGCTCACTTGACATTCTCTGCATTTCTCTTCACGTTGCCTTGTGTCTGGGTGCAGAGGAGAGACGCCTCCGCCCAGAGATCAGCCCTGGACCGGGTACGTTTTTCTGCCTAACCCTTCCCTGTAGCAAGGGAGGCTCACTCTGATCTGTGGGGACATTCCCTCTTCTAGGCTGCTGCGGCCGTCGCTCTGTGCCTCGCATGTTTTCTTCAGCTGTTGCTCCCATTCGGTCCACCATTTTGGATCTGTTGTTGATTCTTTTTTACCACCTAATATGGCCGCCACGGTCCGAGCCTGAACTCTCTTTATTTTTAGGCCACTACTCAAAATGGCTATGAGAATCCCTTGAACCTTTGACTTTCCCTAGTTGAGATGATGCTATCCGGTCCTGGATTTATGTACATTGGGGTCCTACTTAAGATGGCCACGTTGAGCACACCAGCCTCATTTAATTTTAAACAGTGAAATGATACCTCGCTCGTCTTTCTACTTTATTTAACCTGCAATCAGGGATTCGTCTTCTTTAGCTCCTTAGTACACTCTTTTGATCACCAAATAAATGCCAGAAAGCCCTCAGTCAGCTCTAAGGTCCTCCTCCTTATGCACCCAGTTCATCCAAATTTCTGTTAGATTATTACCTAGGGTGTGTGGGAACTCTTTGGTGGACTAACTGAAGCTTTAGGTACATGACTACTCTTCCTCCGCTACTCTCTACGCCCCTTTTGGGCACTACCTCCTTAAGCTATACTCCCCTATCGCTTAATATGCTCCCTTTACCCAGTCTACCTCTCCTCCATTTACTGTTTCATCCCTGCTGTTGCGTTTTAAATGCGAGCTGACTATCTCTTCCCTTCCCTTCTGCTTACTAAGGCCCCCTCCTAATGGGTCTACCTTTCTTCCACCACTCTCCTATAGTTCTACCCTGAACCTGTCTTTTCCCTTATCCTCTTCCTTCTGCGCGCTACACTCATCATGGCACAAAATACTTATCACTCCTCTAACCCATTAGCTCAAACAGGTTTGAACTCTTTTGAGATTATCTACCCCCTAACTTGTCGAAAAATGCGAAGAAGACCTTCAAACACAATCTCCTCAAAAGTTGGCCTGAAACGCTTATATTGGACACCTGTATCTCCAGTAAGGGCAGCGTAGTGACAGACCTCATCTTCTACACTAACAGAAGAGCACAATGGAGAAAGGACCTCACCTCTATGCTTCGCTCCAAACAGCTGACCAAAACTGCGCACGGGTTCCACTTAACCACGCTACCATCCCCGGCCCTTAAAGCTGAGCTGACCGTCTCCCTGTACAATAATAGGAACGTCCTTATTCAAGCCTCGAACCTGAACCTCAAGCCATTTGACTATGCCTTCTTTAAGATTAAGAACACTTTAATTAACTCTAACCCATCCACCTGCCATCAAATCTGTCTACCCACAATTACTGCGCCTGCAGTGACAGATGCCCCCGCCTCCCCATATCCTTCGTTCCAATCTGTAAACACACACCCCACAGATCTATCCAACATCACAGAGGATGTGCTCATTACCCACACCCTTAACACGGACAACCCCATTATGCCTATCGTGGGCAATGGTTTACCTGACCTGAGTACCACCCACCTAGCAGCTCCTCCCTGCACTGCTCCTCCTTTACCAAGACCTCCCGCTTATCCTCTGTCCCCTGTGTCACCCATTGCTCGCTCTAACAACTGGGGAGTTGGGCTCCACACCAACTCTAACAGCCAGGTCTGCACTGGTACTCCTCCTTTAGGCTCAGGATTTTCCAATTCCAGGGCCCGGAATCTAGTTGCTATCTCCAATAACCGGCACTCACCCTCACACACCTTACTTGCTTCACCTACTGCCTCTCCTAACTCCATTCTGCCTACCCCTTTCTCAAACATGACTCTAGCTCCCCCTATAACTGTGTTATTGGCCCTACTCAACCCTCTTTTACCTCTCTCGTGGATGAATCAGGCCTAGCATCTCTTTCAAGCTTGGGGAATAAGGGCATGAACAGTCCCTGCCTGGAGGAGAAGATTACTAACCTCAAGCAGGAGCTCTCCGTTGTCAAAGAAATAGTGCAAAGCATACTACAGTTCTACTCGAAGATGGAGAAGCTTTGGAATACACCCCACGCTCAGAGGATCGATAAATACAACACACAGAATATGTTTCACTCAGCTAACGAACATCCCTCGTTCCACTCCCCTCCTAGTTAAGGCTGGAGATCTCGGCCTTTACCTAATCATCACTCTAGACCTCACAGACCCCTCCCGCAGCTATCTGAAGAGGACATTCTTGCCCTACTTTTCTCTTACACTGACTTGAGAATGGTCTCCTCCTCCTACCCTACTCTCAGCATCCCCTCCATCACTGCGGACCCTGACAGGGAACCGAGTCTTAAGCACAGATTGGTGAACAAAGAAAACCTACTTCACATAACCACTACTCATCAAGAAGTGATCACCTCCAACCTGCATGTCAAATCGGTGCTACTCAACTGTAGATCAGATGTGAAACATGCAGCTGCTATTTCAGATCTCATCATTGTGCAAAACCTGGACCTTCTTATTATCACTGATACCTGGCTCAATGATACCTCCTCCCCAGTTCTTGACATTTTAACCCCCCCTGTCTACGCCATTCTTAGAAGCGATCGACTGGTTAAAACCAGGGGGGGGGGCATTGCTTGCACTCATTGCTCTAACCTCACAGTAAAACAATCTATATGTTCTGTTTTATCCTCCTGTGAACAGCTGGTCACCGAAATCTGGAATAAAGGCAAGAAGGTCTGTGTGCTGCACTCAATCTATCATCCTGCGGGTGACTATCTGGTCAAAAATCTCACTCAACGTAGAAAAGTGAGAAGCACCTACAACAAACACACCCACCTGGCTAAAAAAGACCACTTCAGAACTCAGCTGGATGAAGCCAAAAATAGACCCAAGAAACTATTTGAAATCATCAAAGAACAAACTAACCTATCTTCCAACCGGATCTCTACTCCAGTATCCCTGCTCCTTAGTGGTGATTATTTCACAGCTCACTTCTCTGAAAAAACAAGGAAAATGGAGTTGGAGCTACTACCTGTCACCCCAACTCTGAGGCCTACGAAACTTTCTGCAGGATTAGCTGAGCTGGACGATTCCTCGACAATATCCTCACCCTTGGGCTGCTCTCTCAAAAACAACGCCTCTTGGAATTCCTTTCTCCTCCCAGATGTCACACAGCTCCTACACAACATGGGGTCCCTTAAGCCCTCCAACCATTTCTGTGATCCTTTACCCGCTAAGCTTTTTAAAGAACTCAATTCAGCCGTTCTCCCTCTTTGGTCCAGGATCATTCAAGAATCCCTCTTACAGGGTAAGATTCCAACTGCCTAAAGGTTGGGCAAGTTACCCCCATTCCTAAAAAGCCCAATGCAGATCTATCTGATCTGAACAACTTCTGCCTTTTAACCAGCCTTATCACTGTAGCTAAATTGCTTGAAAAATGCGTCCACTCCCAGCTCTGCAACTACATTGAGAAATATCAACTCCTTGATCCCCATCAGTCAGGTTTCAGATAAGGGCACAGTACTGAAATGGCACTAAAGCACATTGTTGAGGATGCCTTGAGAGCCCTTGACCAAAACGTCCCTTGTCTCCTGATCCTTCTGGATCTGTCCTCAGCCTTTGATACAATCAAACATGAAAACACAGGATGGGTCTCTCTGGCCCAGTCCTAAATTGGTTTGCCTCCTTCCTGCATAACCGCACGCAAAGGATCAAAGTTAACCACTCCCTTGCTTCCAGTACCCCTGTCATGATAGGACTGTCCCAAAGATCCACGCTCTCGCCCACTCTCTCCAACTTTTTTATGGAACCACTCTCTGTCATTCTGAGCCTTGCGAATATTCAGTATCACATGTATGCGGATGACACACAACTATACCTGAATATCTCACCTCAAGAGGACATAAAAATGTTAAATGATGCACGTGCACGAACCCAACGTTGGTTAGCTCAATACCATCAGCTGTTAAATACTCTCAAAACTGAATTTCTTTTGATCTCCCCACCCAATCACACAGCTCCTACCCTAGACTGGCTTAAACAACTCACTGCTCTGAACTGCACCCCTCATGTTGTAGACTCTGCCAAATTCTTAGGTATCACCTTGGATAAAAACGTAAACATGCAAGCGCACATCAGTGCTACTATTTAGGTGAGCCAACTTCCAACTCAATACCCTTAAGAAAATCAAACCTTTCCTACCCCTGAAGACCTCAAGCCGGTGGTTCAATCCTTGGTCATCTCTAGATTGGAATATGGTCTGGTGAGGCTTGCTGAACTTCCCAAATCTAGCTTGGCCCCATTCAGAGCTACTCTGAACGCATCGGCTAGACTCATCACAGGCTCTATAAAGCATGACCACATCTCCCCCAACCTTTTGCAACTAAATTGGCTATCTATTGAAGCCAGAATCCGATTCAAGATAGCTTGCCTGACTTATAAATCCATACAGTACAACACTTCGATCTACCTGGCAAATAAGCTTGAACATTTGGGCTCTAGCCGGAACCTTAGAAGTACATCCACCCTACTCTTGAAACCTCCAAGATTCAAAAAGACAAGATCTTACAATCGTGCTTTCACCGGTCTTGCTACGAGAATCTGGAACTCCCTGCCCTCTGAGATTAGATCCAATCCTTCCACTGCGTCCTTCAAGAAACTTGTCAAAAGGCTGCTCTTGAACGAACTTTAACAGCATCAACCTGTGATCATGCTCTTGTTTTTGTTAATACTCTGATTCTTGTTGTACTACATTGGTCCGTTTTATCGTATGCTTTTATGTTATTTTGCTCTCGTGCTCTGGAGCACTTTAACAGCCTCAACTTGTGATCTTGCTCTTGTGTGGTTAATACTCTGATTCTTGTTGCACTACACTGGTGCGTTTTACTGTATGCTTTTATGTCATTTTGCATTTCCTGCTCTAAGGCACTGCAGATACCCCAACTCTTAACCTGATCTATTTCCCCTGTTTGTTGTAACCTTCAACTACTGGCCCATTGTGTCTGTACCCTTGCTTTCGCCAATTCTGTACAACACTCTGATACCCATATGGGTCTTGTTCGTGCTCTAGAAAACTATTCAAATAAATAAATATGAAGGGGTAATCCCATTTTCTTAAGCTCTTCACCTAAGGCTCCTGGGTTATAGGATGGGCTTTCAGAACTTCAGGGCTTGGTTCAGCAAAGGCCTTGAGCAGGGTCTAGTGACAGTCCAGTTGTGACTAGGCACCTGGTGATCCAGGAAAATGTCATTCTTCAGCTTGTTGTGTACCTGTAGCCACACAAGAGACCAGCCCCCTGACCTTTGAAGTCAACTTATTTGTTCCGGGTACAGAAGGCAGCAGTGCAGTCCTTCAGAACTCTTTTCAGTTTTTTGTTATTTTAAATGTTTTAATTCGAATTTGGGATTATAACATAATGCATATAATGAAACATTTGGACAATGATTGTACAGTTCTAGTCTCTTCTGGAATGGTCATCTGACCCTGAATGGTAATTGTAGCAAATCTATCTCTTCTGCATGATCACCCCTTTCCCAGATGGTAGGATGCCTGCTATTTAAAATTGGAACATGGTTCCCAGCAGGCTGTAATGGAGAATGGCTGAAAGGTTTAATATGAGTTATTGACATTAAAATACATTCACAAAGTGGGATACATTTCAAATAACAGAATGTCCCACATATGCTCAAAAGTGGAATCACAAGCTATCTGTCTCCGAACCATACAGTTTCTGTCATCAGAACTTCACTTGCCCTTTTCCACAAGAGCAGTTCAAACAAGAATGGTGAAATATCCTAGTTTGCAAAAGTATTCCACATAATTATGGCTCTGGTATATTTTTCACATAATACAATATCTGCTGCATAATTTGACGATTATAACTAATAAATTGTTTGTAGCTCAAACTGATCAAAGGTTACAAAAAAATGTGACTTGTGTTGCTGTTAAGTGGAGGGCCCTCTGCAAGGGTTGACTGGTCACCTTTCTCACTGCTTCATTTGTATGTTATACTGGTACTAATGAGGCTAAATCTTATCAAAGACATGTGTTAAAAGTCAAAATAATAAAGTATCAGAAAATATACCGCACTACGCTGCAGCAGTTTTTTTGCTACATAATTTAGTAAACACTGCAGCATCATTTTGTCCCCCATTGCTGTATAATTCCAGTGCCCCTTAAGCAGGCAGCACATGTTAAAAGTGCTCGTGCATGAAGCAGAGAGACAGTGAAGTTTGCAAACTTAGTTTGGTGTGCATGCAAATCCTGCATTGCCGATCCCTGGTGAGTTGCACTACTAATGCTGTAACAATACCAATGGAGGTACCAATGGGTGCGCCGGACTGGTTTACAGGGTCCGGTGACCTCCGTGACAGAGTCACTGTTGCTCTAGGGTGTGCTGCTTCGTAGGCCTGCCCACAAGACTGGAGGTGAACTTCAGTATGGATTGCAGTGGACAGGCCTTCAAAGTTAACGCACTCTTGTCAGCACTAGGGTTGACCGGCTGGTGCTATGACACCAGGGTTTATAAGGTCTTGCGGTGCCTTCTTAGGTCTAGCATGGGAATGTGCTCCCTCAGGAGAGTGGTCTGGTGGACTGGTCATGAAGGCTGAACCTAGTTCCCCAAGGCCAAAATCGGCAGATGTGGGCATAGTGCCACATCCTCTCCCCCTCTGAACACCAGACTGCTCCACTGAGAGAAACTAGCACTGCCTTCAGCTACAACCAAATCGTGCCGTGCTATAAACACCTGGATGTGACTCAATTCAAATAATGCCCTAGAAAAGAGTAATATGCTGCCTGAAAAAAGTAACAACATCCTGGAAAAAGCAAACACTCATAGGAAATGCAAGAGTAAGTAAAGCATGTGAAATGTAAGCAGGAACAACGTAGTTACCTTATTGCTTTTACACTCATTATTCAGAAGTCATTGAGTGTTTTTGCTTGAAAAGTTAAGTACATGACTACAGGGTCAACTCCAATTAAGCTCTTGTTACTAGACCTGGGTTGTACTTCTATTGACGAGGTGGCGGGATTTAGACCCCTAGCATACTGGAGGAGGCTATGGACTACCCCAGAACTGGCGTCCTATGCTAATGCTTTAATGTATATTAGAAGTGGTGATTTGTCTTCAAAAATCAAATGGCTGCAGAAGCTTAAGTGCAATTTGTTTGACATGGGCCTTAGACACCTGTGGGAAGACCCGATAGGGAACTCTTTCCCCAATAAAGATGAGTATAAAGTACTCTATTGGGATATGAACACTAAGAAGACTCTGTCGGTGGTGGGCAGTAATTTGCTCACAGCGGAAGTTGAGGCCTACTGGAATCTGATTATGAAATCTGGCGATAGGAAATTATATCACCAATTCAGAGTGTGCACTCTCCCGTTAAGATCTTTCACTGCAAAATGGAATAAGGAGTCAGAAATTAACTGCCCCTCGTGTTCATCACAGGAGGAGGCGATAACCCACATATTGTTTGTGTGCCAGGCCTACAAGGGCCCACGTCGAAGATGGCTGAAGCCGTTGTGCTCAAATCTAGGCACCAGATCGGGTATGACAGCTCTGCGCATTTTGCCAACAAACACACAAGCAGATATTGTTATTACCATGACAAAATTCCTTAGCTGGTCTTGGGCACTGTGAAGAAAAAATCTCCCTGCTTCAGGAATTACTATTTGAGTATACTACTGGCATGCGGGTATTCCCGTTGTAGGTTTTTTGAATGGTTTTATATGGAATTATTTCTTTTTCCTCAGAATTGTATGTTTTTAGGGTAATATTATCTTTTTTAATGACACTTTTATGATTGTAATGTGTCTTTTATGATTGGAATTATCGAATAAAGACGTATTGAATTGAATTGACTACAGGGTCTAGAAGTAAACCGTTTCAATGTCCATTGCATATATCCTTACAAAACGTAAGCAGTTTGGTTTATAAAGACCACATCCCTGGACGACCACATCCCTGGACGCAGATAAACTAAAAAGAGGAAAACAGCTGATAATGTAACATTAAACGTTTTCCACTCTACACATTAACTAGGTAGTGCAGTACCTTCAGGAATGCTGCTTTTACTCAACTAAGGAAAACAATGCTGCTCAAAGAAAGACAAGAAAACGAAAGTAGCGCTTCACTGGTAAACTTTGTAAGGTGGTGCTAAAATTTGTGAATAAAACCAACCTTGTCACTTTGCAACCACTATGTCATGCATTATTTAATTATTGTATTTTTAACCTTTTTTTCTCTCCATCCCGAGGCTGCACTTTGGAATAGAAAAAGGTCAGAAAAAGACGACATTTCCAGCAAGTGTTTTTTAGGTCTCGCCTACGCAGCGCGCATGCGGTGCCTAGGAAAGAGACCTTTAGGAATCGGCACAGCTTTGCGGGCAAAAACATGCACGCGCTGCATTGCTTCCCAATGGCAACACGTGCCCGTTTGGTGATTCCTTTGCGGGAGTAAGCTTTGAAACCATATGGTGCTCGTTCCCGCAAGGGAAACAGGTGCAGCCCCCCTCCTCTCTCCCCTCCCCCTGCTGCCTCCTCCCCTCCTTGTCTTTTTTTTTCCTTCAGTGCGAGGGGCGTGCGCTTGTTTGTTTTAGAGACTAGACTACGTCTACCGCAGAGCTGGCTCCAGCTCCTGATTAAATTGTTAGTGGTAATTGAAGGCCAAAAATGCAGTAACTGGACTCCCTTTTAAACAAGCCGTTTTGTCATGCTGCCTCGACGATGATTTGGTGTATCAGGAAATTATTGTTAACAAACTAAATGATCTGTGGAGTGTTTATACCCCTCTCCCAGGATTTCTCCTAAGACAACTGGCTTCTTTTCATTTTATGGTTTGTTTTTACAAGGCTTGCTCTAGAAAGGTAAAGTGTGTCTAACATTAGGGGTCCTCTGAGACTTCCAGCATGCAAAGCTCGCTTTCCTCTCTTTTAAGCCAACATTCATCTATGCTGAAATTCGTGTCTAATTTCGCGGAAGCTGAGTCGTAAGCGACGATGTGAGTCTGGAATGTGTATTTTAAGAGCGAGCAACAGCTGACAGGTTAGAAAGAAGCATGCCATCTTCTGAACACTTTGCACATCTACCTTGTTGTGATAGCTAATGACTAATATAGATATCAAGGTGGATAAAGTGCAAATGAAGCCCTACATCGCTGTGAAACTGCACTAGTGTGGAATGAGGTGCTAAACATAATCAAAGTGGGTTGATTCGCAAAGCTAAGTAGCTGCGTCCAATTCCGGAGTTAAGGGCCACCGAGTCCCGTCGTTTCTTAGGAGTAAAAAAAAAAAAGAAACCAAGGGGGAAAAAAGCTTTAAAAATATAACGCACTGGCCTCGACCCAAGACATTTTATTGTTTGGATATATACTTGGTGTTTCAGGACCTGGATTTGCAGACAGCAGGTTTGTTATGCTGGACAGTTTAACTTAGCATTCATACACCCGTAGGGCTTCCTGGTGATTAAGACTGCCAAAACCCTGAAGGCTGTTAGCTAGAGAAAGGAATATTTTTCAGAGGTTTTCTGCCCTCATTTTCACCTTCGGCACATCTAATTATGACTATCAGTAGGAGATGTTGGTAGGATTGGATCAGAACACTGATGGACCCAGATAAGGACCATTGTGGTGGAGTCCTACCCCATTCAGGGGCCATGAAAGCGACGCGGCTGCGCGGCTAATGCTTGTTTTGCGAGTGCTTGTGTCAGCAGTCCCTCTTCTCCCACGCCCTCTGTAGTTTTCATCCACCCCCTCCCACTCTCCATTGTGTTTTCAACCCCCACCCACCTCCCGCTCTCCTTTGTGTCCCCCCCTCCCTTGAACTCTCCGTTGCGTTTTCAAATCACCCCCATCCAATTCAATGTAAGAATCCCCGCTGAGACGGCACACTGGATCGGGACTGAGGGGGTAATATTGGGCTTCACTCTGGACAAAAATGATGCCACTCTCGATTAAGCGTCTGTCTGTATAATTTCCCCTCCTATGGAGGTTGTGTGGGGTCTACTGGGGGTTCTCCTTCCTCCTCTAGGGGGTTTAGCTAGTTTTTACTATATATATGGGGCGACAGGCACACTGCACGTTGGGGGGGCTGTTCGGGCTCATGCAGGGGTGCAGGGAGGGGGGAGTTTTGTTGGGGTGGGTGGGCAGGGATGGGGGGGTGTTGTTCGTTTTTACCACAAGGCAAAAGTATCATTGTGCTAGCTCTATAGTGCTCTCGGGGGGACGAATGGTGGCTTCTGTCTATGATGGGGGGTAGGGAACTAACTCTGTTGTCCTGGAACGTGAATGGACTGGGGGACAGGATTAAACGTGGGGTGGTCCTGCAGTTCTTGAAGCGAATCTCGCCCGATGTAGTTTTTCTGCAGGAGACACACCTCATTGGCAACTCCTTCTGCGCCATGAATCGGCGTGGCTATCGCCTAGTGGCCCATTCGGGCTTCACATCTGGCTCAAGGGGTGTGGGCATCATGGTTAAGAACTCGCTCCCGCTGGAGATTGATGAGGTGCTCCATGACGACAGGGGACGTTACGCGGTCTTGGTGGGAAGGATGGAGGGCAAAGTGGTTGTTTTTGTGTCAGTATACGTCCCGCCGGGGCTGCAGTCGACTACCTTTGCGGACCTGGGGCGCCTCCTCCTTGGCCTTCCGGGGGGGATTCTGGTGGTGGGGGGGGATTTCAATGCGGTGGTTTCCGGGACTGTGGATCGTCACCCCCCTAGGGACCTCCCCCGGGCCCAAGCGTGGCTATCTGGTCTATTGGACACTTTGGGATTGGTGGATTGCTGGCGTTTAAAACATCCCACGCAGTTACAGTATACCTTCCATTCGGGGGCCCATGGTAGTCTCTCACGACTCGATTATGTCCTGGTCCCGGCGGCCTATGTTGGGAGGGTGGGAGAGGTGCGCCATTTGGCACGGGGTATCTCGGACCATTCCCCGCTCCTGTTACACCTGGATCTTTTTCCGAGGGGTGAGGGTAGGGTGGTCCCGATCAATCCCTGGTACTTGCGCGACCCCACCATTCGCGCTGAATTGATTAAATCCCTCCAGCGCTACTTTGACGAGAATGTGGGGTCCGTGCCTTCGGCTGTCTCACTGTGGGAGGCATTCAAGACAGTACTACGAGGAGAGGCCCTGTCCCTCATTTCCCACACCCGGAGGCGCGAGCGGGAGGAGGTGACCCGGGTGGAAGCTGAGATAGCCGAGTTGGAGGGTAATCTAGAATGTGGGGTGACGGATGCCGTATTACATGTCCTCCAACTCAAGCAAGCGGCCTATAGGGCCCTCGTCACGGAGGCGGCCAGGGGCCTCAGTAGAGAGCAACAGGGGAGACTGTATGATGTGGGTGATAAGGCTGGTAAATTGATTGCGTGGCTGGACAAAAAGGAGAGAGCGAGTCGTGTAGTCCCGCTGATTGAGAAAACAGACGGTGTGTGTGTTACTGAGCCGGAAGAAATTGTCTCCTGCTTCGCGGATTATTTCCGTGGGGTGTATTCCCCGGTGTCTTCCTGCTCTGAAGAGGATTCCCGTACCCTGCTCAGGGATATCGCGCTGCCTTCCCTTTCGGAGGAGGACAGAGTGTCGTTGGACGCCGCTCCAACCTCCGACGAAATCGCCCTCGCCATACGTTTGGTCGCTTCCGGCAAGGCCATGGGTCCTAATGGTCTCCCCATCGAGTTGTACAAATTGAGACCGGATACGCTGGCACCACATCTCCGATCGATGTTCCTGGAGGCTCATTCGGTGGGCTCCCTCCCGCTGGACCAGCGTCTGGCTACAATCGTGGTTATCCACAAGGAGGGGAGACCTCGGGACCGGGTTACATCCTATCGGCCCATTTCGCTACTGAACGCGGAGCCCAAAATTCTCGCCAAGGTCCTGGCCAATCGGCTGGTTGGCGTGGTGGGCGAACTGGTTCACCAGGATCAGTCCGGCTTTATTCCCCATCGTAACACGGCTCTTAACTTGCGGCGTTTGCATGGGGTGCTCGCACGTGTTCAGTACATACGGGAGCCGGCCATTTTGGCGTCCTTGGACGCCACCATGGCGTTTGATACGCTTGAATGGCCATACATCTGGGCGATGCTTGCGAAGTTTGGCTTTGGCGCAGGGTTCATCAGTTGGGTCAAATTGCTGTATTCGGGCCCATTGGCGCAGGTGGTGGTGAACGGTAGAGTATCGGCTCCGTTCGAGCTGGGCCGGGGCACGCGGCAGGGCTGCCCCTTATCGCCGCTCCTTTTTGCGCTTGCCTTGGAGCCCCTGGCGGAGTGGCTGCGGTGGGAGCCTTCCATCCGTGGTCTCCGTTGGACCCCCGAGTATGAGGACCGCGTATCCCTATACGCTGATGACATCCTCTTGTACCTAGCTTCCCCACGTAAATCACTGATAGTACTGGTTGATGTTTTGCATTCATTTGGTCGTAACTCCGGCCTTGTCATCAACTGGGCTAAATCGTGCGTGTATGTTCTCTCTGGGGAGGCTCCTATTCTCCCGCGGGGCTGTCCGATCCAGATCGCCCCGCAGGGATTTCGGTACCTGGGTGTCTTCATTACTCTGGACCCGGAGGCCCGGTATGATCGGAACTTGCTTCCCCCCCTCCAGCGCCTGAAGGAAGATGTCACGCGCTGGCGGCGCTTGCCGCTCTCGCCGCTCGGCCGGGCGGCATTGTTTAAGATGATGTCTCTGCCGCGCTTCCTGTACGCTTTGCAGAATACTATGGACCTCGTCCCAGCGCGCTACTTCCGTGAGGTGGAGAGTTTGCAGCGCCGCCTGTTCTGGGACGGGAGGCCGCGTATCGCCCTGGCGAAGCTGACGCTCCCATGGTATGACGGAGGGATCGCCCTCCCGGATATCAAACGATACTATTGGGCCTCCCAGCTGGCTGCGATTAATCACGGCCTGTACGGGCCCGCTTTAAACCCGGCATTCGAAATGGATAAGATGCTACTCCCGGGTGGGGACTATAATCGAGCGCTCTACTCCAGCACGCCCGACGCTCGGCTGACCGGGCCCACGCGTGTCATGGTGCGAGTGTGGCACGCGGCTAATGTGGCGATGGGGTGGAAGGACCGTCTGACCCGGGCGTCACCACTATACGCGTCCGAGCAGTTGGGCTCCCTGTGGACCTCGAGGGGCTTCGAGAAGTGGGACATGATAGGCATTAGCAAAGTGGGGGATCTCTGGACGAGGGGAGGATTTAAAACGTTTGAGATGCTGCAGACGGAATTCCACTTGCATGACAGGGAGTACTTTCGGTATTTGCAGATCCGTCATGCACTGTGCTCCGTCTTCCCGGACGTTGCATCCATCCCTGAGTATTCCCCCCTGGAGGATAGAGTGCTGGATGGACACGTTCCGGACAGCACGATCTCACTGATCTACAAAAAACTGATCAATGACCGCTCGGGATTGCTGACTGCCCTACGTGAGGCTTGGGTTGCCGATGGACTGGAGCTGGACGACGAGGACTGGACCTCTGCGGTGGCCTCCCCGAAAGAGGTGGCCATACCGGAAGCTACCCAATGCTGGGATGAACTATCAGAACTGAAACGGAATCAAGTCAAAACAATCCTACACGGCGTAATGATGTCAGAATATCTACGATCAAATGCGGCTCCTCGAGGACTCATTGTGAGAAATGAACCCTTTATTTTTCAGAATGACAAGGCATTCATCAAAGACTGGTCTCTAATATCTTGGCACTGTACGAGAGATTGGCTTGTACTAATTATTAAAACAGCTACCAGACTAGCCAACGAACTTAAAGATGAAATCCACACAATCGAAGTTAAATTAAAATCCTTCCAAACACCAGCAGAATTAAAGAAAAGGCTAGAAGATCTGAATAAAGAGATGGCCGATTTTGAGATCACTCTGAAGGAGTCGAAATATCAAAAATACAAAAAAGATGTAAAAAATTTCAAACATGATCAAGTATATCCCTACACCAGAGAAGATTACCAACCGACAAACAGGAATCCTGGTTACAACACTGACTCAGACGTATCAGACACAGGTTCTGATAGTTCAGACCATAGCACTGGAAGAAGGAACAATAACAGAGGACGGAGACATTTTAACCACCCCTCAGGAAACAGAGGTGGTCATAGATGGCACCAATATCAGCCTTCACCTTTTGGAGCTCCACCTTTCTATTATGGCCCTACGATGGGACCTCAACAATTCCAACCACAACCCTTTCCTTTCTGGAATCCAGGGTTCCAGAATGAAGGATTAAATCAAAGAGGTCCTTTTTTAGGCCGTGGCAGAGGACAACAAAGAGGACGTCACAAAGGAAAGAACAACGTACAATGGGCACAACCCTTAACGTCAACACGGATGAACACCAGGAGCATGGGCCTCCCCGATCAGTAAACAATTTGAACAATGATCAGTCCATAAGTATCGTTGTCAACCTATCTAAAAGAACCTTATCCACAGTTGAGACACAGGTCCTAGAAAAAGGTCTAGGTTATGTACCTACTCCCACGCTGGACAAATTTGCACTTATTTGCGAAATGAATGAATTCATAAGAAAATTTAAATTGGAAGTATTTTTTCAAGATAAAACATCTAAAGATTCTCAAAAAGGAGACACAGGCCTACATAAAAAATCTACATTCACGCCTCTACCTGCTATGCTACCAGTAGAGCTTCTGGCGTTTGAAAAGGCTGTTCTGAGAGAACTCGACGACCTGGATCCCACAACATCGAAAGTATTCCATAATACTACCAAGATTGAACAAGATGCAACAAGGACATTAGCTAATGACATTTCAATCACCATAAAACCAGTGGATAAAGGCGGAGGAGTAGTGATACAGGACTCAGAGACATATAGAAATGAATGTCTAAGATTACTAACTGAAGACCGTAATTACAGAAGAATTGAGATTGATCCTACTGAAAGGTTACGTGTTAACATCACAAGTATGGTAGAGGAAGCTTTAATCCATGACTGGATAACCCCAAAAGAGGGTGCGTTCTTGATCAACAAAAATCCAGTAATTCCGTATTTTTACACCATACCAAAAATACACAAATCATTACAGAATCCCCCTGGACGCCCGATTGTATTGGGTATTGGTTCAATTTTAGAACCACTATCCAAATTTGCTGATGCCTTCTTACGTCCTATTGTACAAGCAACAAGTACTTATCTTAAAGATACCAAATCAACCCTGGTACTACTGAAGGAATTGAATTTTGATCCAACTACAAACATTCTTGTTTCCCTTGATGTGGAAAGCTTATATACAAGTCTTCCGCACAATGAAACTATGAGAATACTAGAAGATACTCTATACCAGAATATATGGCCATATAAGACACCACAACATTTTGTACTGGCCTGTTGTAATTTGGCCTTACGAGAAAATTTCTTTAGGTTTGAACATCTCATGTTCAAGCAACAACACGGTACCAGCATGGGAAGCACTTTTGCTCCAAGTGTGGCTGGCCTCTATGTTCACCATCTGGAAACCAACAAGATCTTGAATGCCGCCAACCCCCATCGAAGTAAGATCCAAGGATGGTGGAGATACATTGACGATATACTTATGATATGGAAAGGAACTGAAAATGAAGCACTGGATTTCCTCATGTGGCTTAATGAACAGGACTGTTTTTTAAAATTTACACATACGATGAGTAGATCGGAACTAGTATTTCTCGACCTCAACATTCATGTTTCCAGTGAAGGTTTGCGGACAACCACTCATTTTAAATCCACTGCAAAAAATTGCCTCCTCAGATATGACAGTTTCCACCCCAGACATTTGAAAGCCAATTTACCCTATGGACAGTTCCTAAGGCTGAGAAGGAACTGTTCAGAGAAAACCGATTATGTTGAACAAGCAAAAGAATTGTCATTGAAATTACAACAAAGAAGATATCCAAGATCTATTGTAAGACAAGCACAAAAGAGGGCAGGCAACAATAACAGAGAAGCATTGTTGGAGACATATGAAAAAGAAGTATCGTTACAACCCAAACGTCCCATTTGTATAACAACATACAACACAATGTCGGACCAAGTAACAAAAGTGGTGAAGAAACACTGGTCCACCCTCACTAGCAGTGGTCTTAACATACCTTTACCAATGTTTTCACATAAGAGGAGTAAAAACTTGAAGGACATTCTGGTACATACACGTCCAATGACACAACAAATTAACCAGCAGATAAGCAATCTCCCTGAAGGCCACCATCCATGTGGTAATTGCAGTGTATGTCATTTAACCAAGAAAACCACGAGATTTACTTTCAATACAGGGGCAACCTGGGATCTCAGAACCTTTACAAACTGTCAAACCACTGGAACAGTATATTTAATCACCTGTCCGTGTAACCTCCACTATGTGGGAATGACCACCAGGAAAACCACAACCAGAATTAGTGAACATCGCAGCACCATCCGATGTTTGAGATCAAGCACAAGAATGACTAATCATTTCTTAGAGAAGAAACATTCTCCAAATGATATGCAATGGATCATCATTGAAAAAATAAGATCGGGTGATAATCTTGAGCAACGTCTGCATGTAAAAGAACAAAGATGGGTGTACAAACTACATACGGACACCCAAGGTCTCAACGATAATATCCCATGGAATGCATTGAACCCATGAGTAAGACCACATGTTGACAAACATTCGAATGACTAAAGTAAATTGGATGTTGGGTGATAACTGCCAGTATAAGAAAGCCTAATTCACTACTTCAAGATGGCTACTGAAAAATCATAGGGCTGACAAGTAAAAACCTCTGTTTCAACACAATAAATTAAATATCCCTAAACAGAATTGAGGATAAACTCATCCGTGTATGTAGAGAACTAGCACGAGTTTTATGTGTTGGACCCTATGTACCATCTATAAGAAGGATTCATTTACCGTTCCAAGATGGCCCCTAAGAAACGCTACAGATAAATAATCAATTTTTCATTCAACAAGTACAACCTTGATTTCTTTGGGTTTTGTCCAAATGAGGTTACCTTGAACTACAGTATGAATTCCTAGTTTTAAAACTACTTGCTAGCTTCTTAGCTAGTTGCCAATATCTTAACTTAACCATCCACCACTCCAAGATGGCGCTTAAAAATCAATACGAAAGAATAATTATCTTTCGATGTGGGCAGGCTTGATAAATTCAACATCGGTGTTTTGGATTTTACACGAACGTGTAGATCTCAAATCACAGTACAAATGCGTTTACATTAAGAAATATATGTTAGCTTTTGAGCTAAAATGATAATATATAAGTTTGATTTATCCACCATTCCAAGATGGCGCGTAAAAACGATATGGAAGAATAACTATCTTTTCATTTTGGATGACAGATACAACCTCGCCCTTTGTGTCATCTACAAATTTTGGTACTTTTTCCTGACAAAAGAATGAGGTGTTACTTGACATCTGGATGGCAATAAGCTTCATTTTTGTCCTAAATATATCTAATTATGTATCGATTCACCATTACAAGATGGCGCCCAAAACCAAACGGGCATCCACACCTGTGAATCATTCACTAGATTTTCCCGCCAGTAGTAGCATTTAAAAGCAAGCATCGATAGAGCCACACCAGTATGCGGTGTTCCTGGGAGTCACTAGGTTCAATAGCTGATGGTGCATTCTAGACAAGTAAGTTGGCGAAAAAATACCGGACCATATCCCTTCGATTTACTCTCACGCGCTTAAACTTACTTCATTAATCATTTTCTAGATATCTAGAGCCTCCTTGCCCCAGCAAACACCATGGAGTAGAATTATCCCTCCTGAAAAGTAGGTTTACTCGTGTAATCTACCGCAATCTTGTGTTTTTTGTCTGTATGTGTATGTATCTGTGTGTTTGCACTATAGTCACTTAAGCACTTAGAAAATCTGCACTTTTTTAAGATTCATAAGCAATTTTAGGTATATAATTAATGTAAAGTAGTTTTTGGTCCCTAGTCCACATTAATTTGTGGACTTTGGGAGTGCAACTAACCTTTTGTGTCATTGTTTTTCTATACAGAAACTACGACCCAATACTTCGAAAGAAATCCTGGTATTATGGGTATCGTATTTGATTAACAAATAGTTTAATAACAATACAAATTAGTGATTTGTTTGTAACAACTCGGAGTGGTACACGCAAGGCTGGTCCTTGCGCGGTCCTGAGGAAGTGGTTGGGGTAACCACGAAACATGTCGACCAAGTAATTAGGGACAGGCACACATAACGTTACTGTACTCTATTACTAGCCCCATTTTAATCTACATTTACCGGATAGGAGCAGAATAAAATTAGGGTTCACTATCCAGGCAATTTTTATTATAATTTTCCTTTTTTTCACTCCACATAGCACAGCACTACACATCACCACACATAGTTGAAAATATAAGTGCTCCTGCGTATTTCGCCAAGTTGCAGCACGCCCCAGGCAGTAGATGCCTGGGAGGACCCCTATGATGAAGCATGTCACCCTGGGGCAACCCTAGGTGAGTGAGGGGACTATAGAAAAACAAAAGGTTTTTTCTAGTGTAGGACTCTATTAATTATGGAGCACCTATCTTTGTCCAGGTAGGCTTTTTTAGGATCCTTCTAGGTTCCTTATTTTGTTAGGGCCATACCGGCCCGCCTTCGCTTCGTCCAGCTCAAGATACTCCACAGAGTCTACATGACGGGGCCAAGGCTCCTGCGTATGGGCTATGCTGTGGACGGGTTGTGTAAGCGTGGGTGTGGCGCTTTGGGGACCTTTCTGCATATATTGTGGGAATGCCCGGAGGTGGAGCGATTCTGGCGTGGTGTGCATGAGGTCCTGCGTGTGGTTACGCATGTGGTGCTGCTACCCGAAGCGAGGAGATGCATGTTGAATGTGTGGGAACCTACCGACTACTCGGCGCCACAGACGTGGTGGGTGACTCTGGGATATATGGTGGCCAAGCGTGATATTGCTCAACTGTGGGGATCCCAGAGGTCCCCGACTGTCTCGGCCTGGAAGGAACATATGGATTGGTGCATGTTTCGGGAAAAGGTGGTGTATGTTGCGAGAGGTAAGCCTGGGACATGGGTGAAAGTATGGGGCCCCTGGAACGCCTACCGCGGGGGAATCTGTGCTCCGCCGTTATTGCCCGATCCGTCGCCTGCCCCATCCCCTTAGCCGACCCATCTTCCTTGTTCCGGGCATTGAGTTTACCCAGCCCTAGTCCTGATCTCTTCCCCTTCTTGATACTCCTATGGACTGGTAGGGTCCCCCTCTCAGGGGAGCACATGCTGCTATTTCTGATTGTAGATTGCCTTGTGGTTTTGTTTTTCTGGTTGTTATTTCAGTTTAAAATGAAACCGTACAGTGGGGTCCGGATGGTGTGGCTATCAACGCTGCTAACTCCTGTGCATCTTCCTCAGCCGCAACACACGCTCTACAATGTGTATCATATGCTCCTTTTGTTTGCTAGCGGCCGGACGGTTGTAGGCCCATCTTTGTATATTTTTTGAGTTTTGTAATAAACGGTTTCCAAAAAAAAAAAAAAAAGAAAAAAGAATCCCCGCTGACAAAGCGCTTAGAAACATCTGACGGATATTGCATGAAGCTGAATAAAGCACCCAATCCCCTAGCATCCACCGTTGTTGCCTGCGTGCGCGTTTGCCCTTTATGTACCATTAGTAGGAACCCTCACACATTCTTGTGTCGTAAGCAGAAGCTGCAGACTCTTCCATCAGCGGACACCTAAGCAGCTTGTACACAAACCTTAAACAAGAGACGCAGTGACTTCAGAGCCACACCCCCATCTGTAGAGCTAAATCCCACACCTGCCCTCCTCAGCTACAGAACCGTGCAAGGAGGATGTGGCGAAAAAGCCAGAGCTGCTGACTGTGGAACTGGGGAACCAGCTTCGAGTCTCGGCATCAGCTCAACATCCTGTGATTCTGAGCAAATCATTTAATCTCTCTCATCCCTATCAACAATGAAAGGTGACTGTGTAATGTAACTGGTGCTCATATAATGTGCTCAAATACCTTCGGGTTGAGTTTGCGCACTATATAAAACTGCAACAAAAAAAAACATTGCGGAGAAAATCTATTTCTCCTTTTATTACAGAATTAGAAACTGTAAAAATAATTTAGGAAAGGCATGGGTTTTCCTTACTTGGTTCTTCGCCGCTTACTGGACTTTTCTCCAGGTCTTGCAGGAAAGGTGTACTTTCATTTTTCTACACTGCTCCAGGGCACAGGATACTGGTGTATGCAAAGCTTAGTTAAAAGTCTACCAGAGGGGATGTCCGCATGTAGGCCCATGACGGCAAGAGCCATGCCAGGATTTCAGTGTACCCACACAAAATAAATGGACATACCATGATATAATGGGAACTTATTTACTTAATTGGTGTGTATCCTGAATATCTGGCATGGGCCGGCCTGGCTCCCATGCTCCCAAGGATGCCCTTATTTCACTGGTTCCTTCACTCTGCGTTGATAAATGCAGTTGTGCGGTTACTGTTTCCTCACAGGAGATGGTTTGGGGTTTTGTCTCAAATACTATATACCACAGAAGGTATCTCTTCCAAAACAGAACAGAGTGCTCCGTACAGGTATATGGATTCTAAAGGAGCAGTTACAGTATTAAGATCACGACCCGAAAGTATTGGAGCGCTTTTACAGGAGCACCAGTTTATTACACAAGGCTGAATTACTTCTTATTTATAAGCCAATCAATGCAAACTTTATCAAGGTGTTTCATGCAATCAACAATGGTCTACCTCCTCGCGCATTGATTTCGGCGCCTAGTACGGACTCACCCCCTCTAAATTCCTTGCCCTCCACCTGCTGGCTGTGTTTTTGAATTTTTACTGTCCTATATAGCATCAACTCGACCCAAAGGTATTGGAGCGCTTTTACAGGAGCACGTGTTACATTACACATTACTTCTTGCTTGTAGGCCAATAAATGCAACATTTTCTAAGGCATTGTATTCAATCAACATTCACCACCCATCAAACATTCTTGCATATGGGCTTCAGAACCTGTGACGGTCTCCCCACCCCTGCAGCCCACATCGAATTGCTTGCCCTCCCCCGGCTCACAATGGGCTTCTGTGTGCTAGGGAGCGTTGTAAAATTACTTATATTGAACAGTTTGTAAGAGTTTCTTGTCTGCACCGTGTGCCAACTCGTCTGACAGGTTAGGGGGTCACTCGAAGAGCGTAATCTGCTACGGAGGAGTCCGAAACGGGTGCGTTGAGGGAAGCCAGGGAATTCGACACACAATTGGCACAATCTAATAATAATAATAATGCTTTGAAATATAGTGCCACATGACGATCTTTTCTGCCACCTGTTAACGCTGTAAATAAGAGGTGATACCTTCGGGCCGTGTTCGCGCGATATAAAAATGCCAAAAAAACAAGCATTGGCATAGCCAATAGGTCTCGCCTTTGGGACATTATAAGTGTTTAGCCATGCAATAGGTGATGTTGTTGCACCAAGGATATTGTGTTGGATAACCAAACACTTATAAGGTCCCAAAGGCGAGACCTATAGTCTTTTTTAGATCCATTTCACAGGGGAACAAATAAAGGAAAGGAGAGAAAAGAGAGGGTAAAATCCATTTGATGAATTAATTATTTTCAGCAAGTAAGGAGGAGCGAGCGACAGACAGAAAGAGAGATAATAAGAAGAAGAATGAATGAAAAATGAATGAATGAAAAAACATTAATAGAGCGCACAGCTACCCTAAGGCATCCCAGCGCTATTCGCAGACGTAGACCTAGGCACCAGCTTTACTGAACAGTAACTCTGAAAAGCCATGTTTTAAATAATTTTCGGAAAGACAGATGGTTGGATTCCTGACATATGTGGGAGGGAAGGGCATTCCACAGCCTGGCCGCATTATAAGAGAAAGAGCGGCCACCGCTTCTTGCTCCCTTTATTTTTGCCACTGTGGCGAGCAACATGTTCGCCGAGCGGAGGCTTCTGTCAGGGTGGTAAGGGATGATCATAGATTGGTTGATCACCGGTCCCTTTCCCCAAAAGGACTTATGGTTAATACAGAGTGCTTTGAATTTGATCCTCTCCAATACTGGCGGCCAGTGTAGGGCTATTAATGCAGGTTAAATCTAGGAGCAGACGGGCTGCACAATTCTGAATAATCTGAAGTCTGGTTGTATTTGCTTTAGAAGCTTCTAGATAGCGCGCATTTCCATAGTCCATGCGTCAGAGAATCAACGCCTGGACCATTATCCTTCTTGCCAGGAACAAGAGGAGAGGAAGAACTTTCCAAAGCATTCTCATGATACCGTAGCATGTTGCAGACACGAAGAGGAAGAAAGAGAGGGGGGGTAGCTGACAGCAGCAGAACAAGAAAAGTGGACACTTCCCTTGTCTTCTCTGGGCAAGCAGGAAAGAAAAAAGAGCCAGTTTTCCTTTCCTGCCCACCCCGCCTTTCCCCAACGGCCATGAACGCCGAGCCTTATATATAGGCCTTGGCTATTTATGGCATCCTGGGATGCATTTTTTAAATCAAAAAGTCTGGGAATCATGGATCGCATTAAATTAAAGAAGTAGGGGCACGCCGTGTCCTGCGGATTCCACCCACTTCGACCACTGAACTCAACACAATATAGTGAGTTACTGGACTAGTAGTACTACTACCAGTTGTCTCATCATCTCACTCTCTCACCGACTCACCCGAGACTTGCAGATTCGGTGGCAGGCACACGCTGGCAATTAAATTTCAGTCCCAGTGTCTGACTCGGACCCACCGCCTCCGCACGTACAGTTTACACTGACTGCGCATGACAATTCAGTCAGCCCAGCCCTGCCCACCTGATGCACCACCCTGAGGCTGAAGACCACACAGCTGCGCCATGCACAGCATGCAGCATGCACCTTCTAAAATATGAGCAGTGAGTGACGAGTTAACTTTAAAACTAGGTCCCTGAGTTCAGACAGACCCTGTTTGTGAGTGTAAGTGTACTGTGTGCTTGGGGGCCCTCTGGAGCTTGAGGCACCCCGCACTGCGGGAGCTGCAGGGGCCTTTGTTACGCCCATGAATGCGGTGGATGGGATATCCATCACGTTTGTGATGACATTTTCTGTCTGCCAAAATATAAGTCAGGCCCTGAGTCCCCCGAGTCCTGTAATTGTTGCAGCAACATATTTGTTCATTTTGCGGCCAGCCAATCAGGGCGCTTGCTACCACGGGAGCGTCCGTGGCAGCGAGGTGGCTGAAGGAAAAAAAAGCCCACTCAGCCCATCAGAATGCTTTATTTTTTTAGGTTGTGCTTGCGGAACTCTTTCGAGAGTCCTTCGAACCCAACCGTCCAGATATACAAATATTTTTTTACCTTGATTTCTCAAACACTACTGAAATAATTTACATTATATCACAAAAAGCATCCTTTGTGGACCAAGATCTAGCTTTCTGCCAAATTTTGTGTTATTTCGTTCAGCCATTTTTGCTATAGCCCTTTTCAAAAATCACTATGGATATTTCATGGGGATTTTCCATTTTGGGACCTCCCATTTTTCTCAGACGTGCTTGAAGGATCATCCCAAAACCTTCCATGAAGAAACTAGATACAAAAGAGCATATTTGGGGAATGTTCCATCACAATTCGTCAAATGGCGGAAATGTTATTAGCTGCTCTAAGTTTAAATAGAGTAATCATTTTAGATTGTATGAAATTGGATAACGTGTTATATTCCCTTGCTGGTATATATTATAGAGATTTTTTTTAATTTTAGGTAGGCCAGAGTTATATTTTAATCCTCTAAGCATTACCAAAAAAGATGTTGTATGGCTAAAATATTCCTTTTATCAAAGAACGACAGTAGAAAGGGAATCTCTAGCACTAACAAAGTCCCTCTATTTAAAAATTTGTTTTGGTCAAAACAGTACCTGGGAGAGAGTCGTATCTTCTTTTTGAAATGCCTACTCATCAGCGTTGTATCTTGACTTTGTTTTACATTGGGTCTGTTCCATCAGCTGGTCTATCCCGAAGGTACCTGATATAAGTTTTCTGATCCACCTACATGTACTTGTGATTTTTTCTGAAGATCTGATAACTTGCACATTGTACTGATACGTTCTTTTATAAATCTCTTCGGTATAAGTTTTTAAAACCTCTTTTTCTATCCTTAGATTTTTATCAGGCTAGGCCTGCTTTTGTAGATCTACAAATTTTAGCGCCTCATGAAATCTGTTAAAATGTGTCAATGTTTCTTTGCGGGTTTACAGATCAGTTTGACAGGGTAGCCATCATTGGACCAGCGTTAGAAATTTTGATGTCAATATTTATATTTTTGCATTGCTGTATAACTGCATTGTTCTATTTTTTGCTGCCCTTGTATGATTTTATTTTTTAATATTGAAGAAAGTACTAATTGGTTGACTACAGAGATGATCAATTACTGCTGAACTTTGCTGAGAAGGAAATTAACTGCCTGGTATGCTTAAAACGTGCTTTCCACCACTCAAGAGTGAGAACCTGTCAGTCTATAATGCTCTGAAGTTATATAGTGCTGCTACGTGCATCCAAGACCGAAAATAATGCTTAACGGCCCACGGCAACCATAAGTGAGCACCATGAAATACGTTCATTGAGGTTTTGCAGGCCCAAGGAAAGGATGACACTAGAAGAGAGGCCTCTGAAGTGGTCTGTCACAGCTGTGAGATCCTGTACTTAGCATCAGAAAGCCAAGATGTGACCCAACAAAAGGCAGTCCTCATGATGGTCCATCACCATAGTGAGCCTGACATCTAGCAAACTAAACGCTACTTTGTGGCCCCGCAAGACTTATACCTTGAGGTGGCTCGTCACCTTGGTGAACTGCTGATTTCCCTGCAGACATGAATTTGTGTGTGATCATGCAATTTCCACCCTATTTGGTGGCCTATTCCACACGGTCACCACCCTCATGAACCCACTGCTCTGTAACCTGATGCAAAGTGATACCTATGAGCTGATACTTCGCTTTTTGGAACGAAACCCCGCACAAGTCGCAAAAGACATTCTCTGCTGTAGATCCTCAATGGAAGATTCTGATCCATCCTTAAAAGATTTCCAAGCACTAATGAGGGGATCCAAGACCTTAACAGAGCAAACAATAGACACTGTAGCACTAGACTGCAAACTTTTATGTGCTGTTATGCAAGAGATATGGAGCAGAGTTGCAGGAAAAATGTTTGAATAGTGGGAATGCCTGAATTGGCCAACTATTGAATGGGACGCGCTGTCAGGAGCTTTTCACATGCCGTGAGGGGAACGGCCTCGCTGGTCAATCCATCGCCGGAGGGGAACGGCTCTGCATTATCCCCTACCGCCGCGAGGGCACGACCTACATCCCCCAGCAGCCTCTGGTCGGCGAGAGGAAGGAGCGTCATCCCTGAGCCTGCAGCGCCCTGAAAAGCGCAGCTGCACTCCCACTGCACGGGACGCGCTATCAGGAGCTTTTCACCTGCCGTGAGGGGAACGGTTTCGCTGGTCAATCCATCGCTTTGAGGGGAAAGACTCTGCATTATACCCTACCGCCATGAGGGCAACGGCCTACATCCCCCAGCAGCCTCTGGTCGGCGCGAGGAAGGAACGTCATCCCTGAGCCTGCAGCGCCCTGAAAAGCGCCGCTGCACTCCCGCTGCGCGGGACGCGCTGTCAGGAGCTTTTCACCTGCAATGAGGGGAACGGCCTCGCTGGTCAATCCATCGCCGTGAGGGGAACGGCTCTGCATTATACCCTACCGCCGTGAGGGCAACGGCCTACATCCCCCAGCAGCCTCTGGTCGGCGCGAGGAAGGAGCGTCATCCCTGAGCCTGCAGTGCCCTGAAAAGTGCTGCTGCACTCCTGCTGCGCGGGACGCGCCCGGGCAGCGCCTGGGTAAAGCCCGGGCCAACGGTGGGCCCATCCTTGCACATCATTGGCAGGAAGAGGCAGGGCGGGGCCACCCCCCTTTCATCCCAGGCCCTGGGCCCTCGTTTTGTATCAGGAGTCGGCTAACAGGTACTGTGAGCTCCTTTCCCTGCCATCTCTATCAACTGTACCTGCTTGCAGTAACTGCATTTTAACTCTACCATTTTAACTCTACCAGTAAAACCCATATGTACTATGGCCAAACAGATCCAGGTGTGATTAAACTTTTCATTGAACTTGATTCAATTGGATTTCCCGGGCTCAGCCTTCTACAAATTAGGGCACTGTACCACACGCTGCACTTTAGTGACATTATCTTGTCCAAACGCCCTTATTGTTGTTATTGCTGCTAAAAACCTATATGCACGTTGCACTTTTTTCTGATAAAGCAAGGCTTTTTGATAGTCTGTAATACTTGGCATTATATGGTTTGTGGCCTAGTATTGTACTTATTGCACATTGCACCTTGAACTGTAAGGTGTGAAGTATTTAAACAGGGAATTGATAATAGTATAGCGTGTGTATATACGGTCAACATGAGTAAGCGTAACCTCAGTATAGGCAAAAGTGTGGCTGGAATACTAGCCGCCTTTTTATTGAGTGCAGAATCAGCCCTCATTAATGCGATAAAGCTTACTGAACGAAGGCTATCTTTTGAGCCCTTACCTTCGCAGAGCAGACTTTCTTTATCTCCTGCAATCCCTGAATCCTTGGTGGTATCTAAATATGAAGTATCCCCAACCCGGATTAGTCAGTCCCCACATGTTGTTTTGGATCCAGCGACAAATAGTGTCTCCTGTTCATTTTCTGACCAAGAACTCAGCCCTGTTAAACCTAAAGTTACGACCAGAGGGCAGAAAGCTAAATTAAGGCCAGTTCGTATTAATGAATCCCCCCCCAAAATAAGGAAAAGTCGTGGATTAGTGAAACAAAGTAAACCTGCTCAGAGAACAACTGGAAAGAAAACATTACCTTTTATCCCTGTACCCCTACGATTCAGATAGCGATAGGGCAGCTCGCCGATAGCACACAGGAGGGGAACTTCTGGGGCAGGCTCAAAACCATGATGTCAACCTTATTGGATCTTATTTTGCAAAAAATAAGCTCAGTAGAAGCCAGATTATTAAGACTAGAGGGGATGGTTAGCTGCAAACCGTCGGCTACACTGACAGTTAGCTCTAAGACCAGTACAGACCATTTAGCTATCAGGGGAACAGGTAAGGGGGTAGGTTCACCTGCTAGCTTGGTTGCAAATAGAGAAACGTCAGATAAGAGTAGTTCACACAACAATATGCCCAGTAGTGCTAAGATTCCAACTCGCACTGGTCAGTCTCCCCCAAGAGCTGGAGAGAAGGGAGTTACAGCCAACGAGTCTCCCAGTTATTGATCTGCCACCGGAATCTACCCCCTACGTAGTGGTTCTGGGGAGCGTCCTTTCCCTCCCCCAAGGGGTTAGCGAGGACTATGGGCAGCTGATAAATAAACTAACTCATTGGTTCGCACATAACACCCCTCTGGGTGCCCGTGTAGCTAAAAATATTCTCATGGCCCGTAGGGTGAGTTGGATTGGGAGCTCGCGTAAAGTGTGCATGGGTGACTGTGTCATTGTAAACTTTGATAACCCTCACACTGCGGGCAGAATTTTATCCAGGGACATCTACCTCGCTTCTTTTTCCGGATCTGTCATTAGGGTTTTTCCATTGGGCTTTTTTAATAAACCAGTCCCTTTTAGGGATACGTCTTATAATATGCCCATGGCAGCTTCTCGAGGCGGGTGGTCAAATAGAATAACACCTAGGCAACAGCCTACTCCCCTGGCTCAATCATCCTTTGAAACAGACGGTCAGACTGGGGCTGGCCCCTCATTGGAACTAAATACCAGATTCTCTGCTTTAACTGGGCTGGAGGAGTGTGATTGAATAAAGATCCCCACACCCACTGATAATGAGCCTGTTGTACTTACCCAGTCCTTAGCAGAGGTAGATGAGAGGTGCTTAGGCGGGGTATCCAACAATTTCTTATGATAGAACATCGCAGGGCTGGCAAATAAGCTCCAAGGCACATTGTGGGTCAGATTTGTGAAGCATTTCTCGGTAATTGGCTTTCAAGAAACATGGTCGGTGGATTGTTGTCTATTTTTGGAAGGCTATAAGGCTTTTTTTGTCCCAGCTACTCCTTCGGCGAGTGGAAGACCTAGGATGGCCTAGCCGTATACATATCCGTGGCTGTCGATTGCCAGTTCCAGGTTGTGTCAATCACAAATCCAGGAATACTGGCATTGACAGCCAAAAAGGGGAACAATAGATGGGGCCTTATTAATTTTTACAATTCTGTGGCCTGCCCTTATGGTGCTTGTAATATTACCACTCTGGGTGCATTTATTAGACAGTCTTTTGGTCCTATCCTACATAATCTCATGGTTTCTGGCGATTTTTACATACATCCTTGTGGAAACCCAATGCTATCTTGTATTTCTGAGTTGGGATACCCCCGCATGAAGGGGTTTCATTTTGAACACCATGCCTAGGGGGCACTGCTGAATAATTTGATAAATGAACTGGACATGTTGGCCTTGATGTCCTTAACTGCCCCGCACACTATATTTTCTGTGCCATCTTTTAAAGGGTGTGGTAGGGGATCGTTCATAGACTTTATATTAGTTTCTTCATCCCTACAATCTTTATTCCATGGTTTTAAAATTGTGAATATAGTGACCATAACCCATTATGTGTTCACATGTTGGGCCCGTTATCAGCACGAATTGGCGATGTATCAACCAGGGGTTCACTGAAACCGACTGATGGCAAGCGACGACTTAAATGGTTTCAGATTTCCCCAGATACATTTTACAGTGAAGTAAATGTATCTTGTGCCCCCAAGTTAGCATTATGCACTGCTGCAGCATCTTCTACTAATGAGATTATTGGCGCATATGAATCAATAGCGCGTAAAGTTGGTGAAATCTTAAGTGTCCCGGCTGGCAGAACAGCTATCCACGGCTCCAGATGGTTTGACTCTCTAAGGTAGCAAAAAAGCTGAGGGAAGCTCTGTCAGCCAAACAAAGACTACAAACAGAAGTACGTGTTTGCCGTAAAGAATATAAGTCAGCCCTGGCCAGAAGGAAGGGTGCCCTGAAGGAGGAGGCGTGGAGGGAGTTGATTGACTCAAGCACTCTCAGGAACAGTTCTAGGTTCTGGAACGTTGTGAATCGCCCCCGTTTTGGTTAGGAAGAGGGGGGGCTTTAGATTCACATATCACTGAGGAAGAATGGGTGCTCCATTTTAAATCTATGTTTGAAAGCCCTACAGAGCATATTTGCCAAGAAGGTCGGGATACAAATGTCCCTGTAATCATTTTTGAAAAGGGTGAGGTTATGGCTGGTATTGCAGGGCTATCCATTAATAAAGCGCCGGGCCCAGATGGTATTCCTCCGGACCTGTTTAAGTCCGACCCTCCGTTCTGGGCTCCGGTACTGGAGGCTGTGTTTAACGCAGCGGCCAAGAATGGCTGTCCTCGGTCTTGGGCCTCCTCCACCATAGTTCCTGTTTTTAAGAAGGGTGACAGGAATAGTACCCAATCTTACAGGCCAATCTCCCTCACTGACTCAGTAGTCAAGGTTATAGGACGTATTCTCTAGCAGACATTATCCACTTGGGTGGAGGAACACAAGATCCTGTGGGATGTCCAGTTTGGATTCCAGTCGGGACGTTCTACCGTTGCTCAGTCTTAATCTATCCATGTTACTGAGCAAATATACTGTTGCCCGCACCGGTACCGTCTACCTTGCCCTCATGGACTTGTCCTCCGCATTTGATTGTGTCAATAGGGTTAAATTGTGGCAGTCCATGAGGGCAATGGGGATGGATAACAGCATTGTTGATTTCCTAGAGGACCTGCATAAATCAACCAAGGCTAATGTCAGGTTTTCTCAGGAGCTTTGGGTCACTAGGGACCTTGAGATAAAGAGGGGAGTACGGCAAGGATGCATCCTGGCTCCTTTTTTGTTTAATTTGTACATCAATGATTTTGATACTGCACTAAGAGCCACCGGGGTTGGTTACCCATGTGTAGGGCGGTGTGGCATTCCCGTCCTGCTATATGCGGATGATGCCGTCATTATATCTAGGACCGCAATAGGTTTGCAATCTCTTTTAACAGCATTCTCTAGATTTACGACTGACCGGGACTTGGCAATAAATAATTCAAAATCTTACATAATGCAAGTGGGGCAACAACCCAAATATTTTTTTCAATTTAGTGTTGGCCCTGCTAAGATCCCCCGTACCAATGTATTTTCCTACTTAGGGGTTCTTTTTGATGACCAACTAAAATGGGGTCCTTTAATTCTGAGGAAAAAGGGAGAGCTGGCCCGGGTGAATGCGGCAATGTTTAATTTTGCCACTAATATAGAGGAGAAACCAACAGGAGCTATGTTGAAAGTCTATCAAGCCAAAAGTATGGCCATAGCTTGCTATGGTAGCGAAATCTGGGGACATATTGCTCCGGATTCCCTCCAGGTGACTGAGAATGGCTTTCTGAAGCGCCTATTGTGTGTTCCGCGCGGAACCTCAAACCTAGCGGTCCATAAGGAACTGGGGGTCCCCTATTTAAGCGATGTCCTTGCGCTGCGTCCCCTGGTGTTTTGGTTAAGGTGCTGGCTGAACAAAGATTTGACTCTTAACCATTTAATTTTAAGAGAATGTATGTCTCTCGATAATGCATCCTGAATTCCTTGTCTTAAATACATTAAAAGCAGCCTGGAAGGCTTGAAAAAGAAAAACTAGCAGCCAGGTTATAGAGAGCTGCACAGCCTAGACAAGTCGCATCAGTGTAATCAAATATTGCCCACCTCAAATGGTCAGCTGCTAAATGACCATAAATTAAAAAGTTTTAGCATGGGGTATGAGAGACAACATACAGGCAACATACAGTAAGTCAAAGGGATAAGATACAAAACACATGAGTATTTGGTAGAGAATGAGTCCACGACGTTGCTTGTATTTCCAACGTGATCTTTATTCAAGATGATGCCAAAGTTCAGTACAGCCAACGCGTTTCGCCCAAGCATGGGCTTCTTCAGGGCAATGTACTATAATAATCTTGTAGCCTTGGTAGATCCAATAAAGTTCTCTCGATAAGTAACTTGAATATACACGAGTTCTGTGGAGAACCTCCCAAGAAAAATATTAAAACGCATTCAGGTAAATGGAGAGAAAAATACGTAATTGTTCTCCTATGATTTCTCAGTAACGATTGAATACTTGCGTATGTTGATCCGTGTTCGGAAAAAGTGCCGGTTCTCCCTTATTCAGTCAGTGTCAAGGCGTAGGGCACGCTGATTTATTTTATAACCCCGAATCCATCGTTAAGAAGGACGTGGAAATAATTAGGGTAGCATTCTTAACCTCAAGGAAATTGGACAGGGAGGCGCAGGAGATGCTGAAACCAAGTGTCCGTATGTTTTTAATGCTTAAAACAACCCCGACAACGGAACCTTATCTTATGGGGCTTCTATCAACACACAAGAGGTTTTTATTAACTAGGTTTCGGATGAACCTTTTTCACCTCTTGTTAGCAAGCCCTAAGGGATACAGTAGAGGTCAAGAGCTAGCTCCCTGTGGCTGCGACAGACAATCTCCGCAGGATCTGCTACATTTTATGTTTTTATGTAAGTTGTATGAAACCCCTCGAAGGTATTTTCTGGTTCCCATTTTAAAAAGAATGAATTTTAGACAGGCCCGTCCTGCCCTTATGTATCTTCAATTGCTGAAAGAGGACTGCATTAGTTTTATAGTAGGGTTTTTAAAAGCTTCTGTGAAATCTAGGGCTTGTATGGATGTGTAGATAATGGTTGTTCTAAGTATGATCTTGTATTTTAGTAGGTCTAGCTTACGCCATTAAGTAAATATAACAGGAAGTTATGCTTCTCGGGCACATTGCACTCTAAGGCTTCGAACAATTTTGGGTGGCTGGATATTGAGTTTTTATTTATAAACTGTGTAGAGGGTTTGACTTTTTAATCATGTTTTAATGTATCTTTGTTTTTATGCACCTATATTTGTGTAACTTTTATGGTTTTCTGATGTAAAACCGAATAAAGTTTATTTGATTGATTGAATCACTCATCCTAGACATACAGGTACTCTCAAAACTCTTCTTAGTGGAGAAGAGTCACTAAGCTTTTGTCATTTTACCTTGGTGGGGTTGTGGGGGGGCAACCAAGGCAATAATCGACTAAATTCTTGATTTCAGAGACATGGATGTAAAACTGGAAAAGGTAATGGTAAAGTGTCCTTTGAGGTGCAACAACGCACATGTCCTCTGCTCTCCTGATTTCCCTCAAGTTGTGAGAAATCAACCCAAAAACCTAGATGTTATCAAGTGAGAACTGAGAAACGGAAACTTGAAATGCATGATGCTATTTCCTGCTTGGCTTCGGAATCTGGGCGAGGGATAATCATAGCACTTTACATCACTGGATGACTGAATAGATGGTTGGCGTTTCAGAAATGCGCAACTCATCTGGAATGAAGAGACATGGAAGTGGTCCCAAAAGTAAATCATCACCTGAAGAACAATCCAAAAGGTGGGAATACTAAGTAAAAATGATGTATCCACTGTGGGACAGATGGTGCAGCCTAGGGGCAAGTTGAGGGGTATGACTCCTCCCTAACGGAACTGAGTGTCCCTTTCAGACTGATGAACTGGGAACATGTGTAGTACAGTGACAGAACTCTATTTTGAGGCCTTGCGTGGGGCAGTAACGATATGAAGCATAAGGAATAAGGGTGGGCTATTAATTTCCTCTAGAATGTTTTACTGGGAGGAGGAATGACTATTGGTAGTGCCTATGATTTGTGACATTACTTACTGGGGCAATCCTACAGTTCTTGACCATATTGAGATTATTTTCAATATTGCCATTGAGGTGTAAGAGTTGAGTGTCGTGATATGGTCAGAGTGTCAGCGGTAGGATGTACACAACCCACTAACCTGAGCCGGCCAGCAGGAACGAGGAGAACGTTGCCTATCCCTTCCTTCCCTCTCCAGCTCACGCCCACTGCGACCAGAAGGCCTATGCAATGCACGGGACCCGGCGGGGGAAGACGAGGGGAAAGAAAGGAAACAAAAGTGGGAGCGGTAGAGGTAGACGTCTGGGGGTGGTCACGCCAGGCTCAACAAGGGGTTCCCAGGTAGGGCCCTAGGGACGAGAAATAGACAGGCGTTAAAGGGGAGGCCCTAAGCCGACCATCCGCAAGCCCTAGCCCTCTGCCCTGGTACTCACTGTTGTTCCCATCGGCTATCAGGTGGTCTTGGCGACTTCTACCTCTCCCAATGTTAGAAGTCGAGGTCTTTGGTTCTGGCTGGGCTTGTGCGTTCTGCAATCTCCGCACGCCGTGAAGAGTCGACAGCCCCCGCAGGACGGGTGCTGCCTTGTGGTGTGCAAAAGCGGGAGAGGTGAGAGGACAAGGGAGGGTCACTATAGCCCCCTACAATCCAGCGTCTTGTCTCTCACCTCCTAGGAACGCTACTGCATTTTTCCGGGAGTGCGGATCCCCCTCAGTGCTCCACGCTGTTCTTTCACAGCGAGAGCGTGCGAAGTTAAGGGGCGAACTGGTGCTGGTATAAATATTTCCCACACGCCTCTCATGGTGTGGCGCCCTGAAGCCTCACGGCGTCTCTGTAGCGCTCGACCGTTGTTACATCACAACGGGAGGGTGTGCACAAGAAGGGACTCAGCCCTTCGGTTCCGCGTCTCCGCGGGGAGTTCCGGTTTAAGGATGAGAAGTCCAGCGAATGTCCCGTCGGCTCCTCCGGGGTCCCGGACTCGGGGAAGGATCAAGGTGAACACGGACGACGGTCCGGAAATGTTCTCCGTCGAACTGGAGTCAGGAGCAAAGTCGGCGTCTGTGGGACGAGCTTCCTCGTCTGGGCTTACACAAGGGAATCCAATTGTCAAGCGCCTCCTTGTGGGGGAGGCGGCCTTTTCTACTTCCTGGATGGACGCGAGTTCGTCCTACGCGCCCCAGGGTGTTCTGGGTGTTGTAGTATTTGGGCCTGTGTCGGGTGATCGCGACATTGAGACACTGTAGGGTAGTTACTTAAAGCTTAAAAATGTTTGTTACGATGTTAGGCACGCTGCAAATTAGGAATATGGATAGTTCAGAACCCATCAAACAGTTGTGCGGTTTGTTGGTGGAATTGGTAGTTTCAATGCATGTGGCTAAATGGCAGTGCTGCCATGAAAGACCCAATTTTACTCTGTAAATAATATGTATAAAAGAACTACAATAGAGAGTAGTGAACTGTATGGGAGATATAATTAAACCTTCACACAAATGTTTCTCCTAGAATGAGAAAGGTATGAGGGACAGAATTTAAAAGGGGTGGTGTCTGTCAGACTTCATAGGCATGCACTGAATTTGGTAATCCTGGAGGAGATGGATGTAATAAGAGGACACCTACTTCATACTACACATGGGCGATGACCCGTTCAGTGTGGCAATGATTATGTCTCACTTCAATGTGGCCCTCCTCTTGCACACGAAACTCGCCGACTTTCTTTGAACACAGGCAATGAACCGATCGGTGCAGCAACCGGCTTCTCAAACCTCGCTACAGGGATCCATTCACCAGGAATCCCCATTGGACCTCGCTCCCTCCAGCACTCTCCTCTACCCGCAGGGCACACTCACCCAGCTAGAAGACTAGCAGACCATTGGCCGCCAGACCTGGTCACACTCATATTTCCTCAATGCCTTTCCTAAGCTCAGAGAGCTTATCAGTAATCTGTATGGATGTAGACAACTGATTAAATATTGTGCATGCTTGCAGAAAGCAATGACTGTGTAATAATGTTTCCCGATTGTACTGATGATCTTTGTACTCCTAATATTAAAATGAAAATAGAGATATGATGAAGAAACATATAAACAGCGGATGTCTGTGCTACAGACCCCAAAATATGTCAACTGTCAAGCAGCCAGCAGGGCTGTACAAGAAGGTGAAGCTCTGCATAATTTCATGTGCCACAATCGAGCAGCAAGTAATCAGCTGTGGGGTGTAGCTGTGTCAGGCCTCCTACTTTAGACTTAACAATGTAATATATCTAATTGTGACTGTGGAAGCAGTGGGTGTCTGCCCTACATGCCATTTCAGGGTATATCCACCTCTTCAAAGAGGTCTGGTGTCTACCTTGGCTTCTATCTTTGCCAGGGACATGTCCCATCATGTATATTGGGATCTAGTGCCTCCTGTTGCCTGAGGGCCTGACAACACATCTAATTCTGTTGTAGCCCATTTACGCAGGTCTCTCAACCGCTACCCTAGTTTCTGACTCATACTGGCTTCCAGGATATTCCTATGCGCTACTTGGCCAATACCAATGCTAGGTCGATAAATCTAAAAACATGTTAAGATTTCTTGTTACGCCTTGATGTCCCCAGTAAGTACTTCTCTAACTCTTAAGAAAGCAGTCTTATTACCATTTTTTTGATAAACACCCCAGTACTTCCTCCAAAAGCGCTCTATCACGTGGCAGTATAAGCACATGTAGTTTTGTCGGAATAATTTCAAACAATATTTACATAATTGTGAGAAGTGCATTCATCTTCTTCTTCTTCTTGCAGTGGGGAGGCATAAAGACAAGTGACCGACCGCCTGTCTAGCTAAACTATGTGCACATATGACCCATAAACATTATGAGATGCCTGGGGACTTCTGTCCCTCTGCCCAACTTGGTGTCGCCTGTTGTTTTAGTGCATTATATAGCAATTTTTTTTTTTGCAGATTTATATAGCACAAACTCAACCCGAAGGTATTGAAGCGCTTTACAAGAGCACCAGTTACGTTACACATGGACACATTCATGTTTTCATTTTTTTTGGTAGGCACGGGGAGATTTCGTGATTTGCCCAGAATCACAGGATGCGGAGTCAACCCGGAGGCTCGAACCTTGGTTTCCCAGCTCCAAAGTCGGCAGTCTAGCCGTAAGACCACATCCTCTCCCCAAATGACCGGTTCCCAAATAATACAGTTTTCCCAGGTTCTCAAACTTCCATCAGCAAACAAGTCATCCCATACTTATATACCCGCCTCGCTCCATAGGCGTACCTAATGGATCGTTGCCTATCTGAAGTACCTCAGCAGGGACCACAGCAGCAATACAGGTGTGTATTAGAAGGGAAATTATGTCATCTTTTTTATGTACATAGTTTTCCAGCACCATGTGGACATTCTTAGTAGAGTGTGATCTCTTTCAGCCCTTTTGTCTGTAGACATCAGCCAGTTTCTGATGGCTGCTCCTTCAGCTGAGCCTTTATGTCCCTTGGCTTCGCCACTCCCCTCATAAGCCAGAGGAGTTGCGCCACAGCGTCATATAATTTGTAACTGGGGTGCTTAGACTACCCTTCTCTAGCAGTGCATATAACTTGCTCAGTGCCACCCGAAGGCGTTCTTTGACCCAAATTATGGAGGTGAGCACAGATTGTAAAACTCTGAAGAATTACTTTTTTATTACCACCTGCAACGCCACAAAGAAGTACAGCAAGAGAGGTAATATCTGCATTTTGGCAATTGCTACCCTCCCCAATAATGACAGCAGTAGTGCAGTTGCGGGGATTCTGCTCATGCACAGAACTATGTGCAGGAAACCAGGACCTCAGTGAATTGTGATGTACCAAAAAACTCACCTCAGTACCTAGAACCCTTATCCGTCTAGTATCAGTGTCTCATTCGTTCTCTGTATCATATCGAAGCTACCAATGATTAGACAACCCAGAACAAGCGACTTAGAGTACTCTCAGGAATGGTGAGAATCAAGAACACCTTTTCGTTATTATTCTCATATCAGTCCACAACGTGAGTAATCAGAGACACGGAAAAGTTTAAAATGTTTGTTTTTGCCTACGTACTCTAAGATGCATTACTTTGGCTAACATAAGCATACAAATGATTAGAAATAAAACCATCAGCTTTGTTACAATACCATAAAAAACAAAGGGAGAAATCATATTACAATGATAGTGGAAGCAGGTCCTATAATACCTTGTGTACCACCCTCCCCTGGCTAATAAGCTAGTTTTATAATAATAATAGAAGGTCTCTAGGTTTGAATGTGGAACCCCATACCTCCAAGATCAGCTTAGGTGAATCACGTCACAGGATCAGCACTGTTCTCTGTGTCTGGAAAGGTTTTCTCCAAGAGTGTCAGAATCATTCATGCAAATGCAATATTAAAGGCACCCGAGTTTCAGATATTTGCAGCTGTGTGCTAGTTGTGTCTAGAGCGTTGGCCGATCAACATGAATTCAACAGCATACATTGTTATTTGACCTTGACGGTTTCTGCACACAGTGTTCAGACTAAGTTCGCAGTGCACGTCTAGGGATGTGAAAAACAGACCGTTCTCATGTGAAGCAAAAGCAAGCAAGCAGTTTTACTTGTAATAACAACTACCTGTAGTGTCATGTGCAAAAGCAGCAAAGTGGCAAGATGGCGCTAACCAGTGCTTAATTTGTACCATTTGAACTGCAGGTGCTCAAATCTTTGTCAGAGGCCACACCTACTTTTCTTTGACTCCACCCACTTCCTCCACTGGCTCCACCCACTTCCTCTATTAGCTCCACCCACACCCTCAACTGGCACTGCGAAAAGTCAGATGACTTTCGGTAAGGGAGCTTGCCTTCCCCAGAGTAAGGTTTTGATAGGAGGTTCCCCCGCCCTGTGAAAATGTTGAAAAAGATTAAATCAAAAGTGCATTTAAAGCACAATTTTGGAATAAATTAGATAAAATCACTAATGCATTGAAAAGGGACAATTCCGGTGCTTTATGTGCTGATTTGGGGAAAGGATAATACTGGGGTAGGGTATGCACTTTTTAAGAGAGTCTATGCGATCAAAGATACAACTTTCACAAAACTTATGTGACAAAATAAACCAAAATGTTGTGAAAACAAACACTAGTCAGAACAGATAAGCTGAATAAAATCATGAAATACACTTGAATGAGTCACTGTCACTTCCAGTGGCCAAAGGGGTTTGGGATTCAAAAATAGCAGATTTAGTATTCCGTTAGCCAGCTCTTCTGAGGGGTCCTGTGACCTCAGTGACAGAGTCACTGTTGCTCTAGGGTCTACTACTTCGTAGGCCTGCCTGCAAGACTGGAGGTGAACTTCAGTATGGATTGTGGTGGGAAAGCCTTCAAGGTGAACCCACACTTGCCACTGCTAGGGTCCACCTGCTTGTGTTAAGACACCAGGGCTTTTCTGGATTTGCGGGGCCTTCTAAGGTCTAGCATGGAAATGTGCTCCCTCAGGAGAGTGGTCTGTGGGACTGCTCATGAAGGCTGAACCTGGTTCCCCCAGTTCTAAATTCGGCATCTCTGCCCCCAGTGCTACATCCGCTCCCTCACTGAACACCATACTGCCCCACTGAGAGAAATTCACACTGTCTTCAACTACAATCCAATTTGGCCTTCTATAAACAACTGGATGCGACTCAATTTAAATTACGCACTAGGCAAGAGCAATATGCTGCCTAAAGGAAAAAGTAACATCATCCTGGAAAATGCAAACACTCATAGGGAATGAAAAATTAAATAAAGCATGTGAAATGTAAGCAGGAACAACATGGTGAACTTAATGCTTTTACACTCACTATTCAGAAATCAGTGAGTGCTTCTGCCTGAAAACTACAGGGCCCAGAAAGGACCCATTTCAATGTCCACTGCTTATATGCTTACAAAACGTTAACAGTTTTGTTTAAAAAGGACACATTCGTGAACACAAAGCCGCCGTACACATTTTGTTTTCCAATCCATCCATCAACCAGGTATTGCTGTACCTCCAGGTTTGGCGCACTTCCCCAACGGGGGAAAACAGCGCTTCACTGGCAAACTAGGTAAAGTGGCACTAATGTTTTTGGGGTTTGAATAAAACCGATCTGGCCACTTTAAGAACACTCTGTCTTGCATTATTTAGTTATTGATTTTTCATATTTTGAACCTTATATTAACGTGGCTGCACTTTGGAATAGAAAAATATCAAAACGTCATTTCCATCAAAAGTGGTTTTCTTTTTTGCATCCATTTCACAGGGGAACAAATGAATGACAGGAAGAAAGAGAGGGTGAGAACCATTTCTTGAGTCACGGTTTTCGGTAAGTGAGGAGGAATTATACAGACGGAGAGGGAATAAGAGTAAGAAAGAGTGGGGGGGGGGCAGCTGCCAGCGGCTGAGCAGAAGCGGACACCTTCCTTGTCTCGTCTGGGCAGGAAGCAAGAGACGGAGACCTTTTCCTTCTCTGCTCCCCGCCCGTCCCCGGACAGCCACTAATGCAAACCTTCTCTGCAGGCCTTGGATATTTGTATTTCTAACGTCCCGGGACGCATGTTCAAAATAAAAAAGTAGGGGAACGGAAGCTATAGAATTAAAGAAGTAGGGGCACGCCGTGCCCTGCCGTTCCCGCCCACTTCGACCACTGGCTGCCACACAGGTGGGGGGGGTTGGGGGGGTGTTGGTATATGCACTGCCAAGTCTGCCAGCAACCTGCCAGGCCAGTGAGTGCAGAACACTTGCATAACCCTCTCTCTGCCTGCCATTGCGCTCCATGCTTCTGAAAGGAAAGAACAAAACGTGCATTCGCGTTTCGAATGTCCGATCCTGCAGCAGCACACTTTCAAGGCCCGTACATGACAGCAACCCGATTCAAGGCCCCATTCTCCGATTTTTTTGAAAGAATCTCCCACTTTGCTATTCTGAAATGTTGGCATGTATGAATTAATTAATCAATCAGCGGGTACACGGTACACCAAACACAACGCGCCTGCAGCCCCATGGTAATTCTATTTCCTAGACGCGTCACACACTCACTCATGACTAGGACCGGACGTGTTTTTGCCAGGCCGTGGGAGGAGGGACTCGGGACTGGGACTATGTGCGCTGCCGGCTGCTGCGCAGCTTCATTAACTTTTGATCATTGATTACTGATTAGGGTTTACTTAGGCCTGCCAGCCAGGAGGCCCTGTCTCTCACCTGGTGCAGCTCAGCTGTTGCCAGACCCGGCTACTGGCTAACTCAAGGCTGAAGGGCACTAGGGCAGTGAAGGCCCACAACGTCGTCCGTCCGCCGGCCTGGTAGCTCACTCAGTAGTAGTGAGTGCAGTCAACGGCGGCGGCGGCCATTGAACGAACATGCACGATGGAGACCGTGGTGCGGGTATGCTGGGGCGTGGCAATGACTGGGCGAATGCGTGCGCAGTGCGCCCCCTGTGCAGTGCGCACGCTGCCGCGCACAGCCCCAACCCCCGAGAACCAAAATCCAGCCCTGCCCAGCATTGTCCCGCCCACTGGCCCGGCAGCGACACTGCATCAATGCAATCGAGCCACGGCCACGCCCGCGAGCCGACTTAGCCGAGCGAGCAGCACAGTGATCAGAAAAGATTGAATCCATCACTCACACAACTTGAACGAAGTGAGTGACAATCAGACAGAGACAGTGTCTCCAGAGTCGGATGGACGAGAAGTAGTCAGTTAGTAGAACACCGCAGGATCGTCTGTTGAGTTATTTGCCTGTTAACTAACTCCTGTTACCGGGCCGTAGCAATAGCGAAGCAAATAAGCAAATACATGCGTGCACTAGTAGCGTGACTGTAGACCCGGCCCTGATAATTAGGTGCCGGTGCTAAGCACCGGAAAGCACCGGCACAAATTAAACACTGGCGCTAACATCTAAAACGCTTATGCTAACATATCAATGTATGCAGACAAAACCCTGTCTCCACTACAGTGCCTTCCAGAACTGCAAGGATTGTCTGATTGACACCACTGCTCTACCTTAATTGCCACAAATCAGGTCCTTTTCATCATGAAATCTTTGATGGTCATTAATTCTATTCATAACCCCTCTGTGGGAAAGTCAAGTTGGGGTTCCTCTGTTAGCTTGACCAATGGGAATAGACAAGACTTATCCCAGTTTACTTTCAGCCCCAACGCCACCCCAAAGTCATCAAGCAGGTTAATAAGCGAGACTTACGCTGTGGATGGCCTCATTGCAAAGGTAAATTAGGGCGTTGGTTACATATAGAGATACTATATGCCATTCCCTGTTCACAAGTATCCCCCATTCGGAGCAATTTGTTCTGAGGAGGCAGGCCAGGGGCTTGACCACTAATGTGAAAATAATGGAAGAAAGGTGGCACCCTTGTCTGGTACCCCCATCTGTGTGTAGCCTATTAGATATTATCTTGCCTGTGCCCACCCTTGCCTTTGGATCTCTCAATAGGAATTGCACCCAACAACTTATCTCTGGGCCCAGTCCCATTCTCTGCAAGACCTTTATTACATATGGCCACCTCAAGGTGTCAAAAGCTTTCTCAACTAACAGGGAGACGACCCAGTGTTTATTCTAGTGTAGCTTTGACCAGTCCATGACTCTGAATACATTGGAAGCTGTGACAGTTTAGAAAGGTGTTTCATTCAGGAATGTAGCGTTCTCGTACTAATACCTTCCCAAAGTTCTTGTAATCTATGCTTAGGAGCGAGTGGGGAAGTAAGATGTCACTTTCATGCCCATCTTAAAATATTATACTCGTTGAAAATGAAGGAGGAAGAATTGGGCTTAATAGATTGTATGGAATAGTTACAGATTCCGGTACTCTCCATGTCAACTAAAGATGGTCTTAAAGTGACTTTGAAACCAGAAGAAATTGAGGATTGGAACAGCACAGGTGAAAAATTTGAAGATCTAATATACTTGCCACCAGATGTTTTAAGCGCCTGTCGAATAAACTGGGGGAATATTTCCTTTAGAAGTTTGTCAGTGCTAGAAAATTCGGATGCCTACCACACAGTCTCCGAATAGCTATATTGATGTATTAGATAAGATAGCCCAGAACTGTTAGTGAGTAATATAGACTGATCTCCTAACTGTACTTTAAAACTGAGGTCCTTGTCAAGGTTTCAGCAAACTACATTTGAAGAGTGGTGGGATCATTGGTCCATCCAGACTAGTCCCAGTTCATGCACCACAGAAGAATAAGACATAATCTTAGACAGCTGTTTATGGAGTATACAAGTAGGGGGGCAGAGTCCTGAGATTATGGTTATGACAATCAATAAAAATATGTCTAAACAGAAAAGTAGAGTTAAAAAGGGAAGATGGCCCTGTTACTGGACGTAGCCAAAGTCTTTGACTCTGTCAAATGGGCAAATATGCATGTAGTTTAAAAAAAGTGTCTAGTTGTACCAGAGATTTTGTCCAGGACTAGACCTTTCTATACTGCTCCTGTGGGATCTTTGTCAGGAGTCTCTTGACAATCAGGGGTTACTTTTATCACTGTTATCATGGGGCTTACTCTCGCTAATGAAAACCAAGTGCCAATGAGCACCAGGCAGATTCCTTTAGCATCTGAAACTGAGGACAGTGAAAACAAACAGTTCAAGGCATACTCATAGAGATGGAGCGGGGTCAGAGACACAGAACTCGACAGACCATCCAATAATAAGCAATATACAGACTGTTCTTTTAATTAAGGAAGAACACACACTTTTCTTTTTCTCACAACTTACTACTGTACACAAGACTCAGAGGGCACTCTACATGTTACACCAGTATCATAATTATGAGTCACAAATGCCAATCAGTAACTGTGCATACATATGCCATGTCCTCTTATGGGAACCCCTGTGGAAAGTGTCCTCATTCTCCCTCCAGTGTTTGGACTGACCCCCGATCCTGGAGCTGGTCAAATACAATGCGATTGAAATGTAGGCTCTTCCTGTTTCTGGGGAAGCAAGTTTGCACAGTACCTTCTGCGTCACTTATAGTTTGTGTGCAAGCCCGGTCTGCAAGTGTCGGGATTCGCCACTCATGGAGGGGTGCTCAGTGCATGGCCAACTGAGTCTGGATCATCGGCTCCTTTTCCCAGCCGAAGTGAGTGCAGTCCATGGTACCTGCACAGGTGCTAGCCTAGTCAGGTGAGCGTCAGCAGCACTAGAACCAGCAGCTAAGTACTCTGTGCAGACTGCGCTGCTTGCAGTCCTGTGAGTCTTAGCTTTGTGCGTTCTTCCTCAGGTGCAAACACAAGCCCCCTCCCCTGGAGAACAGAAGATTTTCTTGATTATTGTTTTAGAGAAATCCGGACAGACTGGTTTTAAGTTTTTGTCCCATATTTATACTAAAGTTGGAGACAGTGTTCGTGTATTCCAACAGACATCTTTGAGACCGGTTATGAACAGTTCGTCTTTTTCCTTATTCCTACTTTTTGTTTATTCTTCACAAACTCATCCATTTATGGTTTTTGTCTTCAAGTGTTTGGCATAAAGGTTGGGTGAATTTGGGAGTCTTTTTCCAAAGGGAGTTTCAAAACAAAAACACAACAAGCATTTGCAATGCAATAGGTCTCGCGTTTGCAAAAGTTAGAGCTATTGGCATTGTAAATGATAATGTTTTTTACTTATTTTTTTTTGTTTGCAGTGGAGTTATGTAGCATTTTGTTGTATAGATTTTGTACTAGATAAAATGTAACAGAATTAGTCGAGTATAATTTAATTTGTTGACTGTATTATATAAGAGTGCTGGCCTGGGCGCTGTGAAGGATGCAAAGGTGTCTGAGCGATTCAACCTGCATTTTTACAAATAATGTGCTCTTTTCAAAACACGAAGGGCCACACAACCAAACAGGTAGAACCAGTTACCACTCTTGGAGGGCATGTATGACAGAGAACTCAGTATCTTACTCATATGAAAATGGAACATATTACACCAAGGGGGTAAAAAAAGGCCACACGTGCAGCTATCCCTCACTCTCCTTTGATTCTAGAGGATTAAAAAAAGAGTATCAATCAAGAAAAGCATAGACCCATCCCCACAGAGTTCATAAAAAGGGCAGCCTGTGGGAATCCATGCCCCGAGTCACTGCGTATTAGAGCGACCGATGGGAAAAATCGCTTGAACCGGCAGACGATGCTATGTTTAAAGTTTGCGAAATCTCGTGCTTATGTTTACACGCATTCATTTAAATAATCAATAAAAAAACTCTCCTTCGTTCGATTGCTTCAAAAAGAAAAGAAATAGATAAAAACATGTTTTCTATTTCTTTACTTTTGAAGCAATCGCGGCCCTGCGCTTTAGCTTAAAATGTTTCAAGCTAAAGCGCGAGTGCCGCGATTGTAAGAAAAGTAAGCAAATAGAAAAAAAATGGGGGTCAGGCACTTTTTTCTATTTATTTACTTTTGTTACAATGGCGGCACCCGCGCTTTAGCTTTAAACATCTTAAGCTAAAGCGCGGGTGCCGTAATTGGTTCATAAGTAAAGACATAGAAAAAAATCTCTATTTCTTTACTTTTGAAGCACTCGCGGCACCCGCGATTAAGCTTAAAATGTTTAAAGCTAAAGCGCGGGTGCCACCAGTATAACCAAAGTAAATAAAGCGAAAAAAAGCTTGCAACTAATAAACGAAAGGCGCAACCGCCATATTTTCCAGCTAATGCGTGTGGCGCTGGATAGATTAAAAAAAAAAAGCATTTGCAATGCAATAGGTCTCGCATTTATGCGAGTTTGAGCTATTGACATTGCAAATAACAATTCCTTTATTTTTGTTTTTGTGTTTAAAACATGAATAAAAGGCATTGTCATTTACAATGCCAATAGCTTAAACTCGCGTTAATGCGCGACCTATTGCATTGCAAATGCTTATTATTGAACAGCGTCCCGGGGCTCTCTCCCAGCGGCCCACTATGTACCAGCACACTCCGCTTTTTGGCATTTTGCAACTTGTGTCTTTCATACATTCATTTACTATAGTTTTGTACTAAATTCTGCGTGAACCATTTATAGTTAAACATTGCTTCAAAACCAATGGAAGTGCTTTTAAATGATGGTTTCCTAACTGCTGCACCGCTTAATATCTCTGCATCCGGCCATAACCTTCCCACCACAACAGTTGAATGTTCATATGTAAAGTAGTGTGTAACGCTGCTTAGGTGTTTGATAGGAGCTGGGTATTCCTATTACAGCGCTAAATTTATGGTTGTTAGATACCGCATGGCACTTAATGTAAACATGGAAGGAGGGGCTCTCGCTTGAAGTCGATCCGAAATTTTTTATAAGACTGCCACACTGCCCATTGTGCAAACTGAAAACCAGGCAATGAAACCTGCAATGAATAAATGAAAACAAGGGCTGGCAGCTGTGGTCCGGCGCGGCGGTGCGGCCTCTGGCATGCACAGCTGGCAGGCTGCCTTGTGGAGTGTGATGCTTGTGACTCACTCCATGGGTGGGGCTAGCCCTCGGAAGGAGATTGGCTTTCTCTTCCATCGGTGAGGATAACAAACCTAAACTGTTCGTGTTCTCGTGCCGCTCTATCTCTCCGGATTGTTTCCGTTATCGAACCCTTTAATATCAGCCCGTTTCTCTCTCTGTTCTACGGGTCACGTGGCCCTTCCCGTTCTTTCACTCCAAGTGCCTCAGTCAGCCTGTGTTAATGGTGAACCTCAAATCCTAGCACTTTGCTGGAGGATTGACGTAAATCTTCGGTAATCAACATAATTACAAACCTGATTATAGTCTAATAGCATTATGATTATTTGGTGTTTCACTGTACAAATTAGGGAAAATTAAAGAGGAGCAGCTCCCGTGGCGTGAGTGTCATGTTTTCTGCAAGCGCACTAAATACGCGTGTGTTTCTGACCACGGGGTTGTATCAGGAAGGTGACGCTGGCTGGGGGTCGCTTTATGTCAGTTTTGGCCATATTTCATTTAAAACTGAGGCAAAAAGACGGCTTTATGTCTGCCTTCGAACGTTTCTATAGTGGATGGGTGTTATCAGAGGAAATTGTTGCAATATTTGCAGATCAACAGTAACTAAGATTGTGTCCGTAAATATTTTCAAAGGAAATGAAACCCCATTAGGCACACACGGGAATCATAACCAGCGAGGCGCATCAATAACTACTGCACACAGAACAGTCGCAGTAGCAGCAGCAGGACAGGAGTGCACACATTACTACATGCACAGGTGCTGCACAAGAGTTGACACCCAAAGCTCCCCTTACATTAAATGAAACATTGGTGGCGTCGGGCTGTCCACATGGGCCGTCCAAAAAGTGGACAAGGAGGTAACCAAGAAGCCAGATTTCCAATCACGCGCCATCGTTTACCAAAAACGATGATGCGAGCCAATGGGAAACAGGGGTCCCTTCTGAATCCGTATTGATTGCAAAAGCCCTTGCATGGAGAGGGCAGCGCTTGCGTGCTGCTAACGCCAGGCGAGACCTAAAAAGGAAAAACCCGATCCGTATAATTATTTGCATGGTTAGTCCTTTCAGTGGACAGTGGGACAGGAAAGCGCAGGGGAATATCCGTAAACAGCAAAGGTACCCTCTATATCCTCTCCTTGACATACTAACATTTTTTCCCACAACAAAGGATATCTGGAATGTCCTGGAGAAACCCTGCAATTTGCACTGCTGTCTGAGGATCTTTCCACCCTCCATCTTTGGTGTCACTTGGCATCAGTAAAACAAAAATGATTTCTGTGTGGCAAGAGACACGTAACATACACAGGTCCTCCACAAAGATAAGTAACACATTTACATGAATTATCCATGTCCAAACACGATGAATGGTGCAAAGGACATAGTAGTAGAGGACTGGCAGACCTTTTTAAAAACACTGGGGAGGCAAGTAAAAACTCCCTCTGGCAAGCGTCAGTGAAAAAGGCATTTATCGAACAATGAGCTGATTACAGGATTTTCCTCTCCCATTAAAATAGACCATGAGGATTTCACATTCCTGAATATTCACAAAATGAGGATTGAGGCTGAATCCAACACACATAAAATCGACAGTGTTTGAGCTGCGTTCCAGGGTGATGTCCAGGCCTGAAGATTGCTCCTCCTTTTGCTTCTGGACAGGGCTGCTCTCTATAAAATGCCTGTGTTTCCCAGATTTCTGCACCTACTTCAGATGTGGACAAACAAGGTACCAGAGGTTTTCTTCCAAAAGGTAGACCCAACTGTTTGCACCCTATTGTGGGACAGGGACCCCCAACCAATTCCACCTACTTCAGACACTTTGCCTCCTGGTCCAAAGGCAGAATTACATTCCCTAATCTGCGAAAGTGTTTTTTTTGATAAACAAGTCTTTATTATTTTCTTGTGCAACAAAAACAATGAGCCTTTCAGACCAGTCACATACATTCCTCCCATCTGGGAAGCATTCCCCCTCTCCGCCCCCCCCCGGACCTCCTCCCCCCCCGCCCCGCCAAATCACAATACATTTCCTAACCATTTCCCCCAAACCCTACGATACTTTTTATGGCAGCCCCGAGCTTGGTACAGAGTCCGCTCCTGCGCGGCACACCAGTCCACTCCCGCACTCCATCTTGTCAGACTGGGCGGCTGCGGCCGTTTCCAGGCTGCCGCAATGTCCCTCTTTGCCACCATTAACGCTGTCATAAGAAACACTTTTTCAGCGCGCGTGCCATCCAGACCATCAGTGATGCCCAGTAGGATGTGTTTGGGGTCATGCGGTACCTCCCACCCCAGGACCTCCGTCAAGTCAGCCTCGATGCCACGCCAGTACCCCTCCAATTCTGGACAGGACCATACCATGTGAATAAAGTCGGCCGGGTCAAAGCTACAACGGGGGCAAGCTGCGTCGGTGGAAAGACCTGCGCTGCGCATGCGCGCTGGAGTAAGGTAGGCCGTATGAAGATAATAGATTTGAATGAGCCGCAGTTTGGCGGAAGCCGTCACCAACCTGGGAGCCATGAGGGCGTCCCGCCAGTCGATCTCATCCAAGGGACCCACCCATTCCTCCCATCGCTCCTTCAGACCCTCCTGGGGTACAGGGGTATTATTAACAAGGGAACGATATATCCTGGATATGCCTCCCCTTCCCAGGTTACCCAGCACAACCTGAGCCTCCGGGGGGCTATGATCCGGCAGCCGGATGTCCAGCGGGGTGTGTACCCGTATGGCATGTCGCAATTGAAGGTACCTGTAGAATTGGGATGGGTGAAGGGAAAAGCGCGTCTGTAGTTCTGAATAGGAGCACATGCGACTCCCCCGCCATACATCCCCCAGCTGGGAGATGCCGAGCAAATCCCACGGCTCAAAACCCTCCAACCCCGCAACCTCCCGCAGCCATGTCCCATGCCAGAGAGGGGTGGCGCGCGTCAACTTCCCTGTCCACCCGGTGTGGCGGAGCGCGGCCCGCCAGGCCAGGAAAACCGCCCTGGTGATGTCCGGGCATGAGGCAGGGATAGGGGCGCCATACATGCTGTCTTGAACATTGGAGAGACCCAGGGCCTCCAGTTCCACCCTGTAGGCCGGGTCGGACCATCCCCGCCCGAACCAGTCATGAATGACTAGAAGCCGGGTGGCCAGGTAATAAAGATAGAGGTTAGTCATGCCAAGCCCCCCGTCAAAGGTGGGGAGGCGGCAGAGCGGCAAAGCCAACCGTGGCCTGCCACCACCCCATAGGAACTTGGTGGCTGTCCCGTCCAACTCGCGAAACCACGACCTCGGAAAGGACACCGGAGTGTTCTGCAGTACATACAGAAACCGAGGGAGGATCATCATTTTATAGAGCGCCACCCTCCCCAGCGGGTTCAGCGGGAGCGAGTGCCACCGAGTGAGGTCCGCTTTGGCTTTTTTGACCAAAGGGGCCACGTTGAACGCCCAGCTCAATTCCGGGAGGAGGGAGACCCAGATGCCCAGATATTTGAAAGACAGCCTGCGGAGGGGAATCGTGGTCTGCCAATCAAAGCATTCTCGAGAGGGGTGAAGAGGTACGAGGACCGACTTGCGCGAGTTGAGGCGGAGGCCAGAGGCGCGGGCGAAGCGGCCTAAGATGTAGAGGGCCGGGGGCCCGAGCGCGCCGGGTCACCAAGGTACAGCAGAACGTCGTCCGCGTAAAGGGCAATTTTGTCCGCCTCGAGGCCCGGCCACTCCCATCCCCGAATGAGAGGGTCCGATCTGATTAGGGCCGCAAGGGGCTCCATTGCGAGCGCAAAAAGGAGGGGTGAGAGTGGGCACCCCTGCCGTGTGCCCCGGCCGATCCGGAACACTCTTGACAGCGCCCCATTAACCAGCACTCTGGCGCGAGGGCGCGCGTACAGAACCCGCACCATCCCAACAAACTTGGGGCCGAAACCCATGTGGGCCAAGACGTCGAATAGGTAGGGCCACCCCACCGAATCGAAGGCTTTCTCGAAGTCGGCAAGCAGGAGAGTGAGGTAGGGGGATACGCGGTGGCGGTGTGCCAGAGCCACGTGGAGGCGGCGGAGGCAATGGCGCGTGCCCCGATCCGGCATGAAGCCGCACTGGTCCGGATGCACCAGACCCGACAGGAGGGGCCGGAGCCGCTGGGCCAGGACCGTGGCATACAGTTTGATATCGGTATTGATCAGTGAGATCGGCCGGTAGGCCGACCTATCATTGGGCGGCGGAGTGGATTTAGGAAGGACCACAATCGTGGCCACGTCGGCCTCCGGAGGGAAGGAGCCTCTCTCAACCGCCTCCGCGTACAGGGCACTCAGCCGGGGAACCAAGTGCTCCTTGTAGGTGGCATAAAACTCCTGAGGGAACCCGTCCGGACCTGGGGTCTTCCCGGCGGACGTGCGCCCTATCGCGTCCCCAATCTCCTCAGGAGAGATGGGAACTTCCAGACTTTCCCAATCACACTGCCGCAACCGGGGAAGGCCTAACTCACCCTCGGCGAGCAGTGAAGCCAAAGACAGATCCGACGCCCGCGCCCGGTAGAGTTGTGAGTAGTACTGAGCGAACGCGTCCGCTATGGCCACAGACGAGAACTGAAGCGCGCCACCCGAGTCGGTCACCGCCGGGATGATGCGCGATGCTCTGGGGTAAGTGGCCAGCAGGTGCAAGAGCGCCCCATTTTTGTCGCCCCAGCCGTATACCCGCACCACCGAGGATTGCCAAAGGAGCTTGGCTGCGTCAAGCGACAGCTGACGAATCTCTTCGCGCAGGAGCCATAGTTGCCGGGTCCCGGCCGGGTCGCCAGAGTCCGCGACGGATCGCTCCAGGCGCAGCGCCTGAGCCTCGCAGGCCGTGAGCCGTTGCTGCTGCGCCAGGCGATGTTTCACCACCTGCGCCTTGGCAACCCCCCTAACCGTGGCCTTGCATGCCTCCCAGAGGGTGCCCGCCGAGGAGACCGATCCGTCATTGTCGCCAAAGTAGAGTGCCAGCGCGGATCCCACCTCCCTACGGAGCGTCTTGTCCTGCAGGAACCATGCATTAAAGCGCCACATTTGGCGAGCCCCGTGGGGCGGAGGGCCCAATCCCAGCAAAAGCGGAGAATGGTCGGATATCCCCCGGGGAAGGATACGGACGTCTTGGATACCCAGACAATCGGCCGGGGGGACAAAGATCGCGTCTATGCGTGCCTGAGTGTGGTGGGCGGCCAAGGTATGGGTATATTGTCGTGTGTGTGGGTGCCAGAGCCGCCACGTGTCACAGAGGCCCTGTGCCTCCGCCCACCCCGCCAGCCGCTTCGCCTGCGCCGCGCGGGTGTCTGAGACCGGACCCGAAGAGTCAAGGCGTGGAGCCGAGACGGCGTTAAAGTCCCCTCCGAGAACAACGGTGCCAGGCGGAAAAGCCGTCAGCCAGGACGCGGTCAGAGATAAGGCCGAGGACAACCCCGCGGGTGGCACATACAGTGATACGAGACTGAGCGGCCGGCCCTCAAGCGTGCCACTAACCGCAACACCCCTCCCCTGGGAGTCATGGACCACCCGGGCCAACACAAAAGGGAAGGAACGGCGCAGGAGGACCGCAGCCCCCCGCGACCCGCGCGAGAACCCGGAGTGCCACACTCGATCATATCCGAAGCGCGCCAGAAAGGGACAGTTCTCACCGAGGAGGTGGGTTTCCTGAAGCAGGATCACGTCTGCCCCCGCGCGCTGGGCGTATTTGAGGACGGCAGTGCGCTTGAGCCGGTCCAGCAGGCCATTCACATTCCAGGACAGGATGCGCACCTGGGCTTTGGGAGCTAAATCAGCCATAGCAGCAGTGGGAATGGAGCGTGCCGGGACGGGGGCAGGCAGGGAGTGCCGGGGGGACACCCCTGGATCCGGACGCCAGCAGAGGGGGGCACAGAACTCCCACCCGGGGAAGCGAGCGGACGGTGGCAAAAGGTGAGCGGCAGTGGAGCGCACAGGTGGAGCTGAATGCAGGGGCACGACGCCGGGCGCCGCGCAGCGCTGTGTGAAAGGCTCAGCAAATAACAACCCAAACCCAAACAAAACAGTCTCGGCAAGAGAGACCCCAAACAAACCCCAAACCTCAACCCCTCACCCCCCGCCCTACACTTCAAAAAAAACAGAAGCATCTGTCGCCCGAACTGAACCAACAATCACAAGGCCCCAAGCTCAGGCGCTCGGGTATAAAGAGCGTAGTGGACCCCTCCTGAAGTACGGATCACCGTGTTCTGACCTGGGCTGGCGCTGAGGCGTAAGATCGTGGAGCCCCCCACCCCCGCCCCTGGGCGAAGCTGTAACAATCCCTGCAACTGTAAGAGACAAGGAGAAAATCATATAGCCGGACTGCGGGAAAGGTCTGATGAGTCAATGTGCGTGTTAAGGGGGGTCGGAGACCCGTCCAGCCCAGGCGATGCTCGGCGCCGGGATCCCCCGGCCGCCCGGGAGGAGGCCTCAGAAGAGGCGGAGGAGTCTCCCTTTGGTCCGCCGGAGGCGCTCACAGACCGAGCTTTGATGATTGCGGCACCCCGCCGCTGCCGGGAGCGTGTGCACTTCCCGCGCCGCGGCCACTGGGACCCAGCCACAACGGGGCACCCGAGCCCCAGAACGGACGTCCCTCCGCCCGGCTGTCGCAGAGGCCGCTCCTCGGTAATCCATGCCCAGGCCGCCTTGGGGGTATCGAAGAACAGCGTCTTACCCTGGAAGACAAGTCGAAGGCGGGCCGGGAATTGGAGCTGGTATTGAAGGCCCAGGGAGCGCAGCCGTTGCTTCACCTCCGTATATGAGCGGCGCTGCTCCTGGACCTCCCGGGTGTAGTCCGGAAAAATCATGACGGTGTGGTTATTGTAAGCCAGTTTGCCGCTCACCCGAGCCTCCCGCAGAATGGCATCTCTGTCCCTGAAGTTAAGGATTCGGAGGATAAAGGGGCGTGGGGGGGCCCCTACCGGAGGCTTGGACGCCAGCGAGCGATGCGCCCTCTCCACCACAAACCAGGTTGACAGACTGCCCGCCGGCATCCAGGATCTGAACCAAGCCTCCAGGAAGTCATCGGCCCGACCCGACTCGACCCCCTCCGGAAAGCCCACCAAGCGAAGGTTGTTGCGACGGGCGCGATTTTCGGCATCCTCCGCCCGCCTGTGTAGCTCCTTGGAGTGAGTCGTGAGCTCCCGGACCTGGTCTTGTAATTGATGGATGTCGTCCTCCGTTGCGGAGATCCGCGATTCTGCCTCCGTGATGCGGGCCGTGGCGTTGCGGAGATCCTGCCGCAGAAGCGCGACATCTATTTTCACCTCCCCAACCATCCCTTCCAAAGAGGTGCGGGAAGCATCGATTGCGTGCAGGATGGTGGCCAGGTCCTTGTTGGGGGCGGGAGCCTCCCCCCCCGCCGGCACCCGGGGGGTCCGGGGTCGCAAAGCGGTCAATCTTCGTTTGGTGGGAGGCCGCCGCCTGCCTAGGGCCTTTTTCCTTGCCCATGGTGGATCCTCACGTCCCACCTCCCAAGTCCGGGGCCGGACCGACACCGCCCCGCCGCTGGTCACGCGCCGCGGGCAGTCCCCAGAGATGGCCCCCAGGCAAGCCGCGACACTCGGGCCACACAACGCTGTCCGCGGCCCCAATCCACAGGACCAGTCCAGCCGCTACTGCCCCAGTCGGGGCCAACAGCCCGATCCCTCCCGGGATGCAGAGATCTCAGGGCGCCCCCAGCCAGCCCCGACGCGGCTCCGTGGGTGACCTCGCCGGGCAGGAATAAGGAGGGGCAGTGGGCGGGGGGGGCCCCCCCCGGCAATAGCCCCCCGGTAGGCGGCACCCGCCAGCAACAATCCAGTGTCACCTCCCCGTCAGATCGCCGCCTCAGGCGCCAGGGCGCGACACCGCTCTAGTGTGGGGGCTCACCACAGGCTCTGGGGGGGGGGCCGAGCCTCCACGAGGGCACCCTGCCAGCAGCCAATCCACCAAGCGTGTAGGGCAGTGGGGCAAGGGGGGCAGAAGGAAGCAGTCCCCTGTAGTACGCACCGGTCCATAGGCCAAAGTAGAACAATGCGGCGGATGGCGGCAATCACATAGTCGGGCCCCGTCTCACGAGCTCCCAGCACCCGGGCCGATCCGCCCGGCGATCAGGGCCCCGCGGCCGGGGGGGTCCGGGGAGGCGTCCGGGATCTGTCGCCCCACCCGCATTGTTCCGCAGGCCGAGGTTTTCCCCCGCGGGTCTCTCCCGCCTCCACACAACTGTCACCAGATTGCGGCCTGCGCCCCTCGTGTGGCGCCGCGGGCGCTCGTAGCGGGCGCCGCCGGTCGAGGAACCGGCCGAGTGCACGTCCCTGCAGCGGCGCCGCTTCCAGCTGGCAGAACTCAGTCCCTGCGGCACCAAAGCGTCCCAAAGTTGCAGCGGGGGTGGGGCAGCGGCTCCTCCGCAAGTGTCAGGAAGCGGAGCGCGCCCAGGCCATCAGCAACGGAGGATGAGCGGATGCGAGGGGTCAGGCATCACGGAGCTCTACCTCGGCGCGGCCATCTTGGCTAGCGCCACCTAGCGCTCTCAATCTGCGAAAGTGTTATTGAGCATCCCACCTCATGGTGAGTAATAAATGTCTACCATTGACATCAGCCATTTGATAGACTGGATATAGGTGACCCTGGATACCTAGCAGCATTGTATGGTGTCACAAAGGTTCCTGGCATGTTCCTGGGCTTCCGTCTGAAGTCTCACAACTGTAAGGCACTCATCTTGTGCCTGAAGGAATTCCTTCCTGATATGTCCTTCAGCAGCTACCAAATCCTGCAGCACTGGCAGTGGCTCAAACTCAAATTGTTTGGTCCACTTTAGGCATCTCACCCTCCTCTCCTTCTCAAGTAGAGGCGATAGCCGCCACAACCAGTGGCTTCTCAGATCCTGCCCTGATTCACTCTCCACCTCTTTCATGTCCTTGCAAACCTGGTATGGACCCAGTATACTCCTGAGAATGACATGCATCCTGTGCTCAGGTTTTCAGAGATGACATAGCCCAAGCAAATGTAGGGTTCTGGTACTAATACAGGAGCAATCAAATCATTGCTCAAGTCAATAATCTTTATTCAGTACATGTGAACATGGCCGTAAAAGCACATAAAAATAACATTTGATAGAACAATATATCATAAGGTGTTAGTCGTTCAGATTCTGTTTAAAATGTATAAAATACATATACATCACATTAAAGAATAAATGCATAAATCTTATAAGGACGCAATAAATTTAAAACGAGGCAAGAAGGACCTATTTGTCACATCATAGGCAGTACAGTTTCTGATTTATTAAAATTCAAATCATTTTTATTGAAAAAGAAGTAAAAGGACATAAATACATGTAGTGAATGACATACGTTGTCATAGTAAAACATAATAAAACATATTCATACATAAAACAATCAAGCCTACAAATCGATCGTACAAATCATAATAATAGAAGAACATACAAATCATAATAAATAAAATAGAATAACCAATAACACCAACAAATTAAGGCAGGATAGTATATTATGCCATGAGTTACACAAAGCATACCATAAGGTCCGACTGTACAATACTAGATGAACACCATTACTGCTAATACATTATTGCATATGCATTGCCTTATCCAGAGTCCTGAATTGAAAACCATTTTATACATTTCCGTATACTCCATTGAAAGTAGAGCCCTTTGTGGGTGATGGTTCCACCCCTTTCCTTCACCATACAAAATTTAACGTACGACAATAAACTTCACTTCGTCGTTGAGATACGTATGACTATAACATATCATGGAGGATAAAATGAAAATGATGAGGCATCAAGAGATTTCCAAAGCTTCCTGTGGGAAGCGGGCCATGGGGAGGAATGTAGAGCAGGGTTGTCAGCTCCTCTTAGGAAAGACAACCATTCTTGCCATATCCTAAAGGACACTTCAGAAGCGCTCTACCATTTACATAACACTACTTTACAAGCCAGAGCAAGTAAGATATCCAACAGTTGGCGATCATAGGCGTTATCTAGGTTCTGGTCCAGGACACCCAGTAGAATATAGACAAATTCTCTCTCAGGTTTGATATTGAAAATCTGTTCTATGCAATCAAAAATTTTCCCCCAGAATGATCCCAGCGAGGGACAGCCAAAAAGCATATGGGCCAAGTCTCCTACAGCTGAGTCACAGTTCCAACACATAGGGCTATCTCTCAGTTGGAGTTTAAAGAGCCTATCTGGTGTCCAATACGTCCTATTTATTAGCATGTATTTGGTTTGGGATAATATTGGTGAGACTTTACTCGATAGGGCAGTGGTGTGTATCACATCCCAATCAAATAATAAGCCCGTAGAGTTGGGTTCCGACTCCCACCGAAGTTCATTTTGCCTGTGGGCCTTCCTTGGCATAGGGAGGAGAAGCTTGTATGTTTTCGGGACAAAATGACCAGCCGCCATGATACGCGGTACATGGATCTTAAGCCATGGGTCACAGGGTTTAAGAGAGCGTGTGGATAAAAGGACTTTGAGTTTCAAAAAGTCATAAAAGTCTATCGGCGCCAGGCTATGCCTGGCCTGGAGCGAGGAGAACGGTAAAGGGTGTACCCCTTCGAACAGGTCGCTCACCAAATTGACCCCCTTCCTTGACCAACATTCCCATTGGAGAGGTTTTCCTTCAATCTTAAATGAGGGGTTACACCACAAGGATACCATGGTAGTTTTTTTGATGGTTAATCCTGATCTATGGCTTTTATCAAGTCTTAGGAGGGCCCGTCTTGTGTTTAGTAAGATGTATTTGGAATGAGGAAGATGGGAGCGATCCATAGTAAGTAGAGCAGTAAGGGGAACCTTATTAATGAGGGATTTCTCAACATCCAGCCACAATGGAGTGTAAGCCGAGTCTTCAATCAGCCATTGTGCGCCTTGTTTACAGAGGAAGGCATTCTGATAATTCCTGAAATTGGGGAGACCCAGGCCGCCTTTTTCTTTAGATAGCTGTAGCTTCTTCATTGATATCCTGGGTTTCTTCCCCTGCCACAGGAACATGCCAAAGAGCCTGTCCACCTTGGTTAAAAAATCATCCGAAAAGGTCATCGGTAACATACTCGCCAGGTAATTCACCAATGGGGTTACCATCATTTTCAAGGTTTCGGCCCTGCCCCACCATGAGAGATACTTCGGAGACCAACCATCTAACAATATAGATATTTTCTTTAAGGTCAGATTTTCATTAACATGTAGTGTTGTAATTAGGTGCTTATCAAAGTCTAACCCCAGGTATTTGAAGCAGTCCGGTTGCTAAGCTAGACCAGAGTTCCCCATTACATCTCTGTTTCCCAGATTATTTAACAATTTAACCTCCGTTTTATCTTTATTTAACTTATATCCCGATACCCTGGAGAACTCGTCAGTAGTAGACATGAGGGCCGGTATAGCCTCTTCAGCCTTCTCCGAGACAACCAAGACATCATCAACATATGCAGTTAGCTTTATTATACAGTCTTCAAATGGAATTCCGGCAATACCCTTACTAATCCGCAAGTGGTGGGGGAATGGTTTGATCGCTAGTAAAAATAATGAAGGGGAGAGGGGGCAGCCCAGTCTGGTTCCCTGTTGTAATTGAAATGATGAGGAGAATGAGCCTCCCGCTCTAACTCTGGCAGAGGGACAGGAATAAAGGGACATCACCATCTTTGTGAAAGACGGACCTAGGTTAAATTTATTTAGTACAGCCTCCAGGTAGGTCCAGTCAACCCTGTTGAATGCCTTTTCGGCATCAAGCGTAATTGCTACAGTGGGGGTAGTTAAAAGCTTCGCCTTTTCGAGTACATGCGCTAATGTTCTGGTGTTGTCACTGGATAACCTATATTTCAAGAAACCTGCTTGGGAAGGGTGGATAAGCTTGGGCAGAACTTTCTGGAGTCGATTGGCTAGGATCATGGCTAAGAGCTTACAATCAAGGTTAATAAGCAAGATAGGCCTATAATTCTTTGGGAGTGTTGGATCTTTCCCTTCTTTCGGAAGGACGGCAATAATAGCTTCAGATAGTGTACCTCTCACCTCCCCTGTACTATTGATTTCCTGAAACAGGTGTAGAAGTGGATGTGATATGAGAGAGGAGAAGCACTTATAGAATCTAGCAGTGAACCCGTCCGGTCCGGGGCCCTTACCACTTTTTAACGACTTAATAGCCTTCTCAATATCCTGAATCGTGATGGAGCTATTAAGACCAGCTTGATGGGCCAGGGAGAGAGACGGTAATTCGCATTCCCTTAAATAGCCCTGAATTTTGGTTTCCTCCACTTCCATATTCTTGGTATAGAGACGCTCATAAAAATCTTTAAATACATCTGCTATCTTAACAGGATCTGAGTGGGCCACCCCCAGTTGATCTTGAATGGAGTTTATCGGGTTTTTCTGCACCTTAAACTTGAGATAAGCAGCCAGACTTTTCCCAGCCTTATTTGATTCACATAGCTTGAATCGTTTCCTCCTATTTAACCAAACCCCTGCTCTTTCACGTATTATTTTATTGTATTCATACTTCTTATTGGCCAGCTTATTCAATGTATCTTCTTTCCTATCGAGTAGATGTCTATTCTCCAGGGCAGCGATTTCCCTTTCTAGATTTTCCAGGGCCTTGTTGTGATTCTTGTTCATAGCTGATCTTATGTTGATAATGACCCCTCTAATCGTACTTTTAAGTGCTTCCCAGCGTATCAGATCAGTGGTATCCCCCCTAATGTTTTGTTCCAGGTAGTCTTTAATGGCGGATTCAATGGCAGACCGATGTTGTTCCTTTTCAAGGACCTCATCATTGAGCCGCCAAATTGATTGACGAGTAGACGATTTCACATTGGAAATGGACAGGGAAATACATGAATGGTCAGATATAACCCTTGGCTTTATTGATGTCTCTTCTATTCTGGGGATACCATTCTTCGTGATAAATAAATAGTCGATACGGGAGAATGAATCGTGTGGAGACGAGTAAAAAGTATAGTCTCTCCCATCAGGGCTTTGCAGCCTCCATGTATCCACCAAGTTAAATCGGGTACAAAGGTTAGTGAAGGCTTTATGAGACTTATTGCCACGGAAGGAGCAACGAGAGTCCCTATCAAGAGTTGGATCAAAGGGTAGATTGAAATCCCCCGCGAGAATGTGTATAGCTGAATCAGGGATGGTCTCAATTTGTTTAGTGAGGTCTGACCAAAAACTTAAATCGCATGTGTTAGGAGCATAGACATTCGTAACATAAAACTCAGTATCATCTTTGAGCAACTTGGTTGTGACCCACCTCCCCTTAGTTTCAGATATGGAGGAAAGCAAGTCGACATTGGATTTTTTCGCTATTAATTTTAAAACCCCATTTCTCTTGCCTATCGTCTCCGAACCAGCCACTTCGACATAGAATTTGTTCCTAAGTGTATGAAATTGTTTAGCATTGATTTTAGACTCTTGCAAAAGGACAATATCCCCTCTTTGCCTACGCAGGTAATCTAGGACTTTCTGACGTTTAACAGGTTGATTAAGACCTTTAACATTAAGTGAAAGTATTTTCAAGTTATTCATCCTCGTTATGCCGAGCGATGTGTCTATTGTGGATAGTGACATAGAGAATTAATGGAAGATCGTGTTCATTCCGATAGGTGGAGTGCCTATAAGCACCGCCACCGATCCTAACCAAAATATCACAGTATTGATATGAGGTAAAATACAATGCCTGGGCCTGTACCTGTAAAGGCAGAGCATCCATAAGGATAAAGACAGCATCAAAGGTGAAGCAATAGAGAACATCATCAGAGTACTGACAGTACGGGCATCCCGATCCTGATATGCATTAAAAAATAACGACATAGACAAAAGGCAAAGTAAAATAAAATCCAAACTCTTACCCCGCCCTACCCTTTCCCCCAACCCTCCCCCTCCCCTCACCCCCCCAACCCACCCATCCCACCCCAAAAGTTTCTGATTTATTAAGTAATCCTGCGTGCTTTGCCTATTTTAATATTATATGCTGAGAAAGACACTGTAATAAAACAGGTCTTAATATCATTTAAATCCATCAGGTATTGGTACGCATTTTCATATGTAAACAGACCTTTCACTTATGAAAAGGGAACTGAAGAACTTTTTTCTACCTGAAAGATAAAGCTTACAAAAAATAGTTACTGGTAAAGTGGTTTGCGCTCTCTCTTTATCATAGGGGTATTTCGTATCTTTTTGTACCTGTGGGAAAAGCGACCAGGTGATGAAAAATGGAGAGGTGAAAATCTGGTCAGGAGAAATCTATGGTATGGGTTATGTACCCAACCAAGGAATCTCTGAAACCCTTGGTGTATAGCATAGGAAAGGTAAAGTGCGACTGACGGTTGTCTCTCCTTCCCAATAGTAGAGACAAACCCACTTTGTTCCTCTACCAGTTCCATCAGAGTTTTTGAAGGAATCCATACTATCTCTTCCGGAGACTCCCATAAATGCATGTCACTATCTCTGATGTTTTGCAATGTGTCCCTAATCGAGTATAACCACCTGATCTTATCTATATGGTCCAGTGACATCCAGTCCCTGATAATGTCCTGCGTTAATTAAGCTTCGTTTTTTACCCATGTAGAATGCCAAAGTAAAGTTGTTTTTTGTTCCACAATCGTCGCTATGGGTCATTGGCCTAATTCTGGATGTACAATGGCGCTTGAAATAGATTTGGAGACCACTATGAGTCTTTTCAGAATTTGTTTCCTTGTTTGTGCAAGATTTTGTTGTCCCCCATATGTCAACCCCATATAATGTGGCGGAGACTGTCTTGGCACTGTATAATTTTATCATTTCTGGGATACATATAGATCCCAGCTTGGTGGTGAATCTAAAGATAGACTCTTTATTTCTAGCCATCTTTGCCACACAGGATTCTCTATGTTCTTCCCATTACGCATTTTCTGTAAATCTAAGGCCCAGGTAACTCAGGTGCTTTGTGCTTGCTATTTTACTGCTGTTAAGATAAAAGGAGTAAGGTCTCCTTTTTAAGTGCTGCATGACATTGTAAAGGTCTTGCCCTAGTTTATCTTAATATCATTGCTATGCATAAAATCACTAAAAGAATTCATAAGAATTTGCAGACTTGCTAGGGTTAGGGCTAAGAGAATGACATTGTCTGCGTAAAGATCTGGCTGCTGCTTTTGGGGAGTCAGTGCCAAGTGACTAAAGTTGCTATCTGTGGCATTAATATAGATTGAAAAGAGAAATGGTGCCAAAACACACCCTTGTATTAACTCCCTACAAATACTAAATGGGTCACTTATTTCCCCGTTTGCCATATCGTACCTTTGCTGTGAGCCTGTTATACATATGAGCGAGCAGCGAGAAGATATAATTCGGACCCCCAAATCAGACATACATCTCCAAAGCTTACTGTGGTTCACTAAGTCGAACGCATTACTCAACTCCAGAGGATTCCCAACTCTTTCATGTCTGGATGACATCAATAAGTGATGAGCTAATTCCATCAGAACACCCTCATAATAAAGTTAAAGCCAAATCACATAAAGCCCCTTGGTTCACGCCTGCTTTATCTCAACATCATCTCCACAGTAAGCAATTAGAACGCAAGTGGAGAAGGGCCTATGACCCAGAAGACTAAAAAGCCTTTCATACAAGTAGGAGACAATATCATACCCAAATTAAATCAGCAAAAAAAGAATACTAATCCAATAAAATACTTGTGGCTAACCATGATCAAAAATCCATCTTCTCAATTATAAAGTCCTTCACCGACCCAAAAGCATTGATTAGAGAAATCCCTCCTTCTCAGACCCTATGTGATGAGATCTCGATCTTCTTCGAGGAAAAAATAAAGAATATTCAAAAGGGTGTTGCAACACCCTACGCACAAGAACCTGATTCTAACCTGAAGCCTGACCCTACCAGCAGTGGTCCTTCCCTCCAAGTTTTTGAACCAGTCACGCTGGAGCACACAAGGGCAGCAATCGCTGTCTGTAAATCGGGTTCCCCATTATATGCCTGTCCCCCCTTAATTCTTCACCAAATTATAAACACTGTCAACCCGGTTATCAACAATATAGTAAACTCCTTGTTACTTACAGGCACAGTCCCAGATGAGTGGAAACTAGCCAAAGTGAAAGCATTGAAAAAAAAAGTAAAACATAGACACATCAAATCTCTCCAACCTCCGTCCATTATCACTCCTACCAATTCTGGGTAAAATCACTAAAAGATTAGTTAATGAAGAACTATCAAAATTCCTTGAAACCACCAGGATCCACCACCTGCGGCAATAAGGCTTCCGTCCCAAGCATTCAACAGAATCGCTCTTCTGGAAATATCGGACACATCCATAGCTGACAAAGGCAGGAAGGCAGTGTTAGTCTTGCTCGACTTGTCTGCCGCATTTGACACAATCTCACACAGCATTCTCCTTGCAAGACTAGAATCCAGTGGCATCTCCAACATTGTTCTGACCTGGATTAAGTCCTTCCTGACCAATCGTAGGCAAGCCGTGTCTGTTGGTACATTCCTCTCTGCTGAACGTCCCATTACATCAGGAATTCCACACGGCTCCTCTCTTAGCCCGCTGTTGTTTAACATATATATGGCCCCTCTCATCTCCTTGATCTCTTCATTCGAGATTGAAGTAACGTCCTATGCAGACGATACGCAGCTGATTCTATCCCTGGACAAAGATTCCACAAAAGCAGAATTAAGTTTCAAACTCTGTCTATCTGAGGTCATCAAGTGGATGAAGGACAACCACCTCTGGTGTAACACAGACAAAACTGAGATTCTCCTGATAGGTGAAGACAACCCCTTCCAGCCCAGTGTCTGGAAGATGCTACAGCACCCCCCCCCCCACTGTCAAAGTAGCAAAACACCTGGGAGTCCAATTTGACACCTCACTCTCCTTCCGACCGCACGCCTTAACAGTGGCAGGGACCTGCTTCAATCTAATCAAAACACTAAAAAAAGTATTCGACTTTATCCAGGCGTTACTAACTCTGCAACCTGTCCTCCGCTCTCTCTCCGCCCAACCACTTTTAAAACTTTGCACCTAAATGTGAGGTCCCTAGTATGCCACTACCTTGATGTTTTCACCTTGCTCACCGATGAACAACCGGATATACTGTTCCTAACAGAAACTTGGTTACACGATAATGCCACGGCGGCGATTAATCTTGCCTTGCCTACGGACTACACTATGTACACCTTACACCGTAGTTCGAGAGGTGGAGGGATTGCGGTTGTGGTAAAAACATGTTATCCCTGTCTATGGAATGCTTTAAATATAGCTGGTTGTGAAAGCGCTCACTTTGCTATTTCGATGACCCCCCAGTTTACTTTTTCTGGTTTGGTCATTTATAGACCTCCTGGTCCTGACGATGCCTTTCGCTCAGCTCTTCCAGAGGTGGTCTCCTCTCTAGCCCTTAGATCAGCCAATTTTAGTATAATAGGTGATCTTAATCTTCATATGGATGCTCCTCAATCCTCCGCGGTGTGCAGCTTTCTCACAGATCTTGAGGCGTTAGGATTACATCAGTTAATTTGTGATCCTACTCATGTAGGGGGTCATACTTTGGACCCCTTCCTGACGAATCTGGATAACGCCAAAGCACTACCACCTAAACCAATCAGCTGGACAGATCACCATCTGATTGATATTCGGATTACCTCGACTGTTCCTCCTTTTAGAAATATTGCACCGGTCGTTTTTAAACGACCTTGGAGGAATTTGAACCTGGAGGATTTTCATCAGCTTCTATTACAACATCCACTAGAGCTCCCCACTGAGGTTTCCTCCGGGTATGATTCCTTTTGTAATTGGCTGACTCAGGCCTTAGACATCTTAATACCAGCAGGCTGGAGTAAGACCAGGCTTGGCCATTCTAGCCCATGGTACGATGAATCTCTCAGGCTCCTTAAGGTTACCTGTAAAAGGGCGGAAAGAGCCTGGCGCAAGGCATATGACCCTATTCTTAAACAGGGGTATCAGGCCAGCATTAAGTCATACCATCGAGCTATTTGCAAAGCACGAGCTTCTTTCTATTCCTCGGAATTCAAGAACTGTCCTAACCCCACCAAATTAATCTTTAAGGTTATTAAAGATTTAACTAACAGGAAAACTGTTGCACCGGGGAATGGCTCTCAGGCCCTTTGTGAAGAATTAGCATCTTTTTTTGTGGAAAAAGTGGACGCGATATACAGATCCTTTCCTCCCCTTACTACATCCACTAACAATGTAGTTGCTATGAATGTCATCACTAGCCCACTGCTAGCGCTTCCTGCACCATCTCAGGAAGAATTTGATTCTCTAGTGGTGAGGGTCAAATCGGGTTCTCCAATGGACCCTCTGAGACCTGCACAATTCAGGGAATCTGCTGAGTTCTGTCTCCCGTTTCTTCACAATTTAATTAAGCTATCTCTGAGTTCAGGGACGGTGCCTATCCAATGGAAGCAAGCTATAGTTATGCCAATCCTGAAAAAGGCTTCATTAGATCCAGCAAAGCCGGAACATTATCGGCCTATATCCTTACTTCCATGGGCCTCGAAAATTACTGAGGCTCATGTTAATAATATTCTAACTGCCCACCTTCTACAAGCAGGTACCCTCCACCCTTCTCAGAATGGCTTCAGAGCAGGCCATAGCACTGAGACAGCACTGGTGGCTATGGTTGAGCAACTTCGAAGACTCTTAGACTCTGGACAGACGGCGGCACTGATCCTTTTGGATCTCAGTGCCGCTTTTGACACTGTTTCCCATCCTATTCTGCTCCAGAGACTCAGAGAAGCCGGAGTGGAGGGCACTGCTTTGGACTGGTTTCGCTCATTCCTGACCGAGCGTACTTTTAAAGTGCGTACCCCTCCCCATGAGTCCTCTCCCCGCCCTATCTCCCAAGGAGTTCCACAGGGTTCAGCACTTAGCCCGACCCTGTTTAATTTGTATGTGAGACCGTTGGTGGAGGTTGCTAATAAATGGGGTCTAACCATAGTGTCATATGCTGACGACACTCAATTAGCGGTCGCACTAAACGGGAACACTGCGCTGGACGCCTTCAACTTTCAAAGCGCCCTTAGGGAGGTGGCAGGTTGGATGACCGATAATTGTCTCCAACTTAATGCCACTAAAACTGAAGTTTTGGTGTTGGGCAAAGAAACTCATCTCTGGGGAGACGACTGGTGGCCATCGGAGCTAGGTCCTACTCCTACGCCGGCTACTCAGGTGAAGAATCTTGGGGTTCTGTTTGACGCCAATTTATCATTTACACCCCATACAAAGAAAGTGGCGGGCACCTGCTTTGGCGTTCTTCAAAGTCTTAGGCCTATTTTTAAATTCTTCGATGCCCCCACTAGGCAACTTATAGTGCAGGCAATGATTCTTTCCAGATTGGACTATGCCAGTGGCCTCCTATTGGGCACCAATCAAGCAGAGCTTACACGCCTTCAGCGTGTGCAAAATGCGGCCGCCCGTATGCTGATTGGTTTGCCTAAGTTTTGTTCGGCTAGGCGCTCTATTTCCGATCTTCATTGGTTGCCCGTTAGGCAGAGAATAAAATTCAAAGTGCTGTGCCTGGCTTTTAAGATTTTGAAGTTTGCCTCCCCTCCTATTCTAGCCCAGACTATCTCCCTCTACAATCCTGCTAGAACACTTCGTTCACGGGTCAATTTCTAGCTGAGGTTCCTCGTTTTAAAAGATCCAGAATGGGCGGCCGTTCATTTGGTGTACTGGCAGCTGGCCTTTGGAACACACTGCCTGTCAGTATTCGGTCTATTCCAGACCTGCTTCTCTTCAGAAAAGCTGTGAAAACATTCTTGTTCCCTTTGGCTTAGTGGTTTGACTGGCACGATACATCAGTTGTTGTGTTGCTTGTCTTTTGCAGCGCCAGGACGCCGCTTGGCTGTGGCATCTGTGCGCTTTACAAATACAAAATAACATAACATAACATAACATCCTCCTTCCTGCTAGGAAGACAGTAGCTGTAGCACTGATCCTTTCGCGCTTAGACTACTGTAACAGCCTCTTAGCGGGAGCTAATAAACAAACATTAAAGAGACTACAGATGGTCCAACACGCAGCAGCTCGCCTAGTCCTGAAATTACTACGTAGGTCCTCCGCATCGGCGGCTCTTAAAACCCTCCATTGGCTTCCACTACACAAGAGAATCTTGTTCAAAATACTCTTAGTTACCTTCAGAGCAGTTTCAAAACTTGGCCCAACGTACCTCTCAGCTAGATTCACCCCATACACCACTACTAGGACTCTCAGATCTTCATCGACGAACCTCCTCAAACCTCCCTGTTTTAGATATAAAACCAAGGGAGGAAAAACTGTAGCCGCTCTAGGAACCAAAACATGGAATCTCATGCCAACTCAACTGAGGCTCTTCAAAACAGAAACACAGTTCAGGAGGGCACTGAAGACCTGGATCTTTGGATCTTCAGATGAATTCTGGCTATCCCTCATACAGGTCTCTCTACACCCCTGCCCAACCTTGAACTTTATTCGCCCAGCGCCAGGATGCTCCTTCCGGAGTGACAGTTTTGCGCTTTACAAATACACAAATCAAATCAAACTCCATGAGGCACATGTACAGGGTGCCTGACCTAGCTTTAATGTATATTGATTTTGTATTTATAAGATCTAAGTTGAGGCATTGTTCCATGGCTCCAAGTCCCCTTTCAAAAACCGTATTAAGCATCAGAAAGAATGTTATTTGCCTCAGCCCAATCTTCTAATCTCTCCAATAAAACTCTACCCAGTAATTTGGCTGAAGAATCCGACAATGAGATAGGTCTAAAACATTTTGGGTCCTGCCTACGGCCTTTTTTATAAATAGGTATTATTATAGATTGGACCAAGAAGGTGGGATACATCCCTTTCCTGCTGGATTACAAACCTGGGTGAGAAGAGGTGCCCAGAAATCTGAATGATGCATGTCTACATCAATGGGAACTCCACCTGGCCCAGGAGCTTTCCCCAGGTCGAACCTAGCTAGGGCTCTCTGGCCTTCCTCAGGCTCGAAGTTAATATCTAAATGGACTGTGTTTTAGGAGGGACTTTCTTCAGCATTTAGCTAAGTGGTGGAGGCAAAAATTAAAGAAAGTTATCTACTCAAGCATCTGCCCTTATAGAGTTTTCTATGTTCAGGCGGGTATTGCTGTTAAGGAAAGGGCATTCACTGGCTTGCAGAATAGTATTGTCCTTATTATTGCCCGCTCACAGAATGCTAATCAAGACTTTGTCCTGCAAATTTTTCCTTTTTATTTCAAAAGCTTTTTTAGTGTGTATTCTACAATTGATACTAGTAGCCTGGCCCCTAGGGAAGGCATGCAAACCACCCCTTAGGTCTGTTACCGTTAGCCCTTTTTCCTTGCTCAATTGTTGTTTTTATGGAGTTCGAAATTTGAGTATGGACATTTATAACTACGGAGGGTTCAGCATTGGTCTCTAAACAAGAACAGAAGTGTTCTAAATTGGCCCTCAAAAGCTCTCCCATGAATTGGTCACAATCAACACCCTCCCAGTTGTTCAGTACAGATTTCTGTCCTACCACGTACTTAAAATCTATGATTTCCTTAGAGATGTTTGTGTATAAGGGCAGCGTAAAAAGATGTCATTAAAAGATTATGGTCACTAACACCGTTTGTGTCTATCACTATGCAGGAGGGATCTGCGCTTCGATTTATGAAAGCCAAAATATGATCTATATTACTCTGACCTCTAGGACCGATAAATGTATGTTGCTTAATGGCATCATCAGTATTATTTAGGGCCAAATGGATGAGGTCATATTTCAATGCTTGATTATTAGGCTGAGTGCCATACAAACAGTGGGTCAAGTGATCAGGACAGTCATGTGGGTCATCAAAGCCACGTATCATGCCCACTGCTAAAGAGCATTTGAACATGTTGAAATCTCCTGCCCAGATTACAAAGAGTTCCTTGTTTCTTTGTAGCATAAAGTCCTCCAGTACGTGTTCCAGTTCACGTACAACCTGTACTCTAGACTAAATACGTTATTGTAAATGTTTATAATCAAAATGTCCAGCCTTTCATCAGCACCAAACAAGATGAGTTGGTGAGCCCATGTTATGTTATGTTCTGTTTTTGGCATTTGTAACTCGCACGGCTACTCAAGAGTGTCCCGGCGCGGCAACCAACAAGCAACACACAACTGAGCAAAACGCAACTTAATTAAACAGCAGAGTCTTTAAATGCTTCTTGAACAACCTGAGGTCTTGAGTGTTCCAAAGTTCGAAAGGAAGAGCATTCCAGGCTACAGCGTCCTTAAAAGAGAGGGAGCTGCCCCCCGTGCGAGAGAGGCGAAAGCGGGGAACCACAACTAAACGTTGCACTGCAGAGCGCAGTTGTCTCTTGGGCTCATAAAAGCTAAAATGCCTTTTAAGATAGGGCGGCCCGTTCCATGCAGCGCTCCATGCGTGAGAGTGAGGGCTTTAAACAGGATACGACTGGCCACAGGAAGCCAGTGAAGGTTCCTGAGATGTTGTTTCATACTAGATCTTACGGAAATGCCAAGCAAAACTCTTGCCGCCGCATTTTGTATAGTTTGTAATTTTTTAAGATGGTAATCCGGCAATCCAATGTAAAGTGCATTGGCATAATCAATACGCGAAAGAATAAGGGCTCGTGTCACCATCTACTTTGCCGGTCTAGGCAGCAGAGGCAGAAACTTTCTGAAAGATTTCAATATGCCGAAACACATACCCGCAAGTCTCTTTATCTGGGGGAGAACTGAAGGTCCTCGCTGAACCACACCCACAGATTCTTCACTGGATTGCCGATAGAATTTGGCATGGGGTACTCTGTAGGCCAGATCGACTCCCTAAAATGTGGGGGGAAGGAGCCATACAGTAGTATTTCAGACTTGTCCTCATTGCACTTAAGCTGTGAAAGTGCAAGCAAATTGAAAACGGCAGAGAGGCAGTTCTTAGCTTGGTCTGGGGAAAAGTCGTTTTTCTTCCAAGTGAAGAGAAGCGGAGTATCGTCGGCATAAGCTATGATCTTCGCTCCCAGTTCCTCTGCTAAGTAAATCAGAGGTCTAACGTAAAGGTTAAATAGGAGAGGACTTAAAGTAGAGCCCTGTGGAACGCCTGTGGTCACCCTTTTGGGGGCCGAGGAAAATGGCGGTATCCATACCTGCTGAGTTCTATCCTCAAGAAATGATTTAATCCAGACCCAAGCTAGACCAGAAATGCCAATAGATGAAAGACGCGTAAGTAATTGCCGGTGAGGCACCGTATCAAACGCGGCGAAGAGGTCAAACAAACTGAGGGCCGCTCTACCGCCAGCGTCCAAGCATTCTCTAATCGCCTCCGACATTTCAACCAGGGCCGTCAACGTTCTATATGTTGCCCTGAATCCTGATTGAGCGGGATGGAGGGCACCGGATGTCTCCACAAAGGTGGCCAACTGCTTGTAAACTGCTTTTTCGCACACCTTTGCTACAGCCGGAAGAAGAGATATGGGTCGGTAACTTGCTGGCAAATTGGGGTCTAGGGAGGCCTTTTTTAGTAGGGGTAGAAGATTGGCCTGCTTCCACTCAGGTGGAACAGTGGCAGTCAGAAGTGACATATTTACGATGGTATTCACTTCAGGATTGACCACCACGGCAACTGATGCAAGCAACCTTGCTAAACATGGATCTGGGGAACCAGACTTCAGGGATTGAAGAATCGACAAAGAGTCCGGCAAGCCAATGGGAGAAAACCCCTCCAGGGGAAACACCCGAAGGTTGGACCCTGTATAGTTCCTACCGGGTACCGTGTCCTGCCCTGGTGAACTGGACCCAAAGTTGTCCTGAATCGCCTGAATCTTGTCGATGAAAAAACAAGACAGCTTTTCACACCAGGTCGCAGAAGCTGGTGACACAGTGCGCTCAGCTACAGGATTTAAAAAACTCTGCACAATAGAGAAGATTTCCTTTGAATTATTTTGGGACATAGCAATCCTTTCCGTGTAATAGCTGCCTTTAGCCTCCCTACTGGCAGCATAATACTCTCTCTGGGCCTTCTTCAGCGCCGTTTGGGCCGAGGGAGAGTAGGCCAGTCTCCAGCTACGTTCTAACTTTTTACAGAGCTGTTTTAGCTCCTTCAGCTTGCTAGTATACCTGGGCTTTGAGGGGGCATTTCTAGCTCATCTATTGGCAAGAGGCGGAGATAAATATTCAACTGCCTGAGACATCCAGTTAAAAGGGCTCTCTAGAGCTCCCTCCAAATTTGTGGCAGCGCGGGGGAGAGTAACTATCAAAACCCTACTAAGTCCCAACGGGTCAATTCTAGGTGAGGGTCTACTCTGGCGATGTCCACTATTAAAATGCGGCATCTGAATGGTCCATGAGAATTGGACCAAATAATGATCGACCAGGATGTTTGAATGGGTTCTTTGACATAGAGAGGAAAGTTGGAGCAAACCAAGTCTAAGATATGCCCCTATTGTGAGACGGGGAGACAGTCCATTGTGTAAGCTGAGCCAAGTTAAATGCGTCCCGTAAAACCCTTGTATCGGTTGCCTCCCCACGATCCCAATGAATATTGAAATCATCGAGGAGGAGGAATTTGGAGAAGCGAAGCGCCCTGGGGACTATTACCTCATCCAGAGCTTTCAGAAAGACTCCCGATTGGCCCTGGGGTCTATACACCAGTGTGCCACCCAGTGTGAAGTGGGGCGATATGATAATGGAAAAATTCAGTACCTCACCATCACCGATAGCCTGGGAGTCCTCACAGGTAAGTACCCACGTCTCTCTTACCAACACAGCTATTCCACCTCCTCTACCCACTTTGCGGTCTGCCCTGGCTATTTTGTACCCTCTGGGTATGGCCAACTCGATAACTTGGTTAGAAGACTCACTAAGCCATGTTTCAGTTAAAAACAGTAAATCGAGCGGTTCGTCTGACAGTAACTTATATATATCGGAGGCGTGTTTCACTAGCGAGCGGGAATTGATTAAAGCCGCCCGGATACAGTGTCCTTTCCGAGTGGCTATAGGAGGGGCAGGGGAATGGGGGCAAACTACCCAATCCGTACAGAAGCTAAACTTACAAATATTGCAAATCTTATGAATGTTATCCAGTACATCCCAGTGAAGTTCACACTTACGCCGATGTGGGTGGAATGATAATAGTTCTGCGTGGCTGTAGGACCGGCGACCAACTTGTGACAAAGAATTGAAACGGGGAGCATGGCTGGCGCTGGCCGCTTCCAGGACGCTGACGGGCGCAGACGGGCTTGCCTTAGGCACGCCAGCAGCGCGTCCGTGCAGCACGCATCTTTATTGGGAATCCCCAAAACAACTAGAGCACGTTGCACGCAAAATGGCACCCAAAAGATTCAACCCCAGATGGAGTCGTGATGCGTGGTGAGTGGAGCAATGCGGTAATTCTGTATGTGTCAGGCACCTATTTAGCAGTTTGAGAACACTTTAACACAATTTTTAAAAGCAGTTATCCAACATCGCAAAAGACGAAAATATATTAAAAAGTAGCAGGCAATTAAAAAATAAAGCTCAATTCAATGCTCAAGTAAATGAAGGAAGCACGAAAATCGCGCTTGTGCAGCTCAGTTAGCAGCTCCTTGTGGCACTGGCGTCCGCGCAGCGTGCATCTTTATGGGGAATCCCAAAATAACTAGAGCGCGTCGCACACAAAATGGCGCCCAAAAGATTCATCCCCAGATGGAGTCGTGATGCGTGGTGAGTGGAGCAATGTGGTAATTCTGTATTAAGGCAGGCAATTAAAAAATAAAGCTAAATTCAATGCTCAAGTAGATGCAGGAAGCACGAAAATCGCGCGTGTGCAGCTCAGTTAGCAGCTCCTTGTAGCTTTTCATATGGCTTAGTAGGAACACTGTAGAGATCAGGGTCATCAGGCCCCCCTTGGCTCTTCCGCTACTAGATGCAGTGGGCACTGTGCAAATAGTTGTAAAGCCAAGTATTGGCATGTCCTTAGTGGAGCAATCTCTAAACTCATAACAAATGTTTCCCAATTCCCAGTTGTTAGTTTCTCAACTAAGTCCGGCATATTCCCAAAACCCAACGGGTAAAACACCAGAGGTGTGGGATTATTGAGGACAATTGCTTCTCTAGCAACATTTGGGATTCATCAAAGTCTATGTTTGCTTCTATAAGACTTTGGTCTACAAGGGCAACTCACTGGATTGAGGGAGTCAGTCAGTATCCTCCAGATGGAATAGGGCAGGAAAGTGGTGACTCAATGTAATCTTAGAACGTGGGAATGAACGTATTGATTGGAAACTACTCATCTTTTTTAGTAGAGCAAATCTTGGTGGGGGATAGAAAAAACCAAGTGGAACGGCTTGAATGTTACCCTTATTGCTTGGAATGTCGGTGTTAAGTAACATTTCCTCTACCATGTTCGGGTGTCTAAAGTTGATTATTATACAATTGCCAGCATATGACATCCTCGTGTGACCAAATCAACTAATTCTTCTGACCAACAGTATATGATTGTGTAAAGTACTGGCCGGGAAACATCTCTGGGCAAGCCAATTCACTACTTTATTTTTAAGTTCTCGATCTGATTCATGTTTGAGTGAGGTCAGAGATGGTACGCCCATTAGAACTAAAACATATTAAGTGGATTCAGGGGAAAGATGAGGAACTTTTCCCTTCGAAGGCTGTGCCAGTCTATTTTTGGGGCAGTCCCTTTACTTAATCTATTTGTTATTTTGTTATGTGGGTTGTTTCTAAGTGAGAATTATGTTCATGGGCACCAGTACTAGAAGTAGGTATATAGCTTTGAATGTTATTTGACCCTCCGAGCTGGTCTTGCAAGGTCCCCGTTTTAGAACCTCCACTGCCATTGTCAGCAGTATTCTCAGAACAGTTTGTAAATCCATGTTTGGGTGAACAGGGGGGTTGAATAGGGTGCTAGCTCTTACGTAATTCCAAGATTTTGCGCACTGCATTTTCCAGGTTATCCAGTCTTTTGGTAATGCCCTCTACCGCTGTATATACCAATTTTTCCAAGGATGATATTTGTGGTTGCGGGCTCTTCAGTGATGACACTTGTTGCTCCTTGCCCATACTTTTTTTTGTGGGGGCCTTTCTTTTTCTTTGTCGATGGGAAGTGTGGAGGTGAAATGCTGTGTGTCTCTATTTGATCTCGGGCAAGGCTGACACACATGTGTTGAATACACAGTTATTAGGCGATAAAAACGAACTTTACAAATTGTGAGGTCAGGGGGGTCATATTCCCAGTGAGACAGGTTATAATAGCTTGCCGACATGTTCTCACCCCTAATTCGTTAAAGATGGATTTCAACAGAGATTTCCTTTCTTCTAACAGCTGAGGGCACAAAGTTACAATATGCGTTAAAGAATGAAAACCACATAACCTAGAGTTGTTTGAGGACCAGTTTTTTCCCCATGTAGGACTTCCATCATTAGTGGGATATCTCCCAAACCGTAGCAACATAAATTTGTTCCTTAAAAATGGTTTTAAATGGGTCGTGAGATATAATTGAGGTTCTAATTTGGTAAATGAGTTAATAACTGACCAAGAATGACTCTTTTTTGCGAGCTCATCCTCATCTAGAAGACTCGATAAAAGAGTAGCTGATCGATTTATTGTCTTTTTGTACACCGCTTTGCTCCTGACTTCGTCTTCAAAAAGCAGAGACTTAAAATTGTTTAAACTCTCTATTATATAAGCTCTCCAACTTCTATCATGCTCATACCTCATTATCTCCTGCCAACATTGGTTTGCGAGGGTGCCCTGGTCTGAATGAAAAAAAGAATATAACGATTTTAAAAAGGCAGATTGCCTTAACAGAGTTTGTCTTTTCAGACCAAATTTCAATCTGACATTGGCGCGCCCCATATGCCTGGGAAACCCAAAGACAGATTTAAAAACTTTTATTTGTAGGTCATCAAGGATTTTCGCGTCTTTCCCACGGAAAATCATTGAACCGTCAGCCAAAGAAGGAATCAGCTTTGCTTTCATAACCTTAAGTAGATGTTCATGGTTTGGACAAGACAACTTATCCCTCAACTTTCTAAAAGCAAAGGACAAGGCTGTAGCTTTTGCTCTGAGGAAAGTAAAGTGCTGTTTAAAAGACAGATTATCGTCAAATGTTATTCTTAGATACTTATATTTCACAGTTTTAATATGTAACCCGTTAATCTTCCATTCTTTCTTGTCTGTTTTTGTACCACCTATCGTCATTATTTTAGTCTTCTTGGTATTTATTTGCAAACCGTTAGCGGAGATATAGTGGTTAAATGAATCGACTAATCTTTTTAGGCCTATAGCAGCGTGACTTAACAAAATGGTATTGTCAGCATATTGTAAGTATTTGATATCTTGGCCTAAGAAGGTAGGTGAGTGAGTATTAACTTCTTTAAAATACAACGGTAGGTCGGCCATAAAAAGATTAAAAAGGCATGGGGCCAGGACGCAGCCCTGTTTAAGACCACTCTTAGTTTCAAATCGGCAAGTTGTGCATCTGCCGTCTCCGACTTTAACCTGGACCCATGTTTTAGTATATAACAAGTTAATCATTTCGAGCAATTGGTTTGGAATACCCCATCCTGATAGTTTAGCCCAAAGTAGAGTGCGCAGGACAGAATCAAAAGCGGCCTTAAGGTCGACAAAACGAATATATAGCTTTTGCTTTCTATACTTTGCTCTTTCGGCCAGTAAAGTCAATAAGGTCAAGTTTGTAGTCGTTGACTCGCCCCTTCGAAAGCCAGTTTGGAAAGTTGGAATCAAATCTTCTTTTACGGCCCATAAGTCATTAAGCAAACGGCTTGAGAAGAGTTTTGCCTCCACATCTGTTAGGGAAATTAGCCTATAATTTGCAGGATTGTCTTGTGCACAACTTTTGTAAATCGGCTGTATTATGCTTCCTTGCCATGACTCGGGGACCATTTTAGATTTAATAACGTCATTGAACAAAGTTGTTAAAATCTCTGACCAAAGGTCAAGCTTTGCTTTAAAATTTTAATTTGGAGTTCCGTTAGAACAAGGCGCACTATTCGATCTAATCCTGTTTATTGCCATTTTTACTTGTTCTGTAGGCCATATCTCTTTAACTTGTGGCTCACCCTCTTCTCTGCTTGACGGGCTTGACTTTTGATGAACAGCATTATTGTTAAGCAATATGTCCGGGATGAACCATAAAGATTAGAAATAAAAGACGCCCAGCAGGATTCGGTGATATTAGCGCTATTCCCTCTTTTACTACCATTTTCGAGATTATTTATAATTTATTTATTAAATTTGGATTTTGAGTTTTGCCGGAGAAATGCAGCTTGGTCCATATTCCTTCATAGTATGTTTGTTTGGCTTTCCATATTTCGTTTTTATATTGTCTTCTGAGCCTTTTTAATTTATGAAGCTCAGAGGTTTTTAGTTCTCTATTCCGTTTTCTAAAAGTCACCCTTACAGCTCGATTAAGTTCTCTTTTTTGGCGGAACAGCCAATTCGTATACCATCCTGATTTTTTTGGCCTCATAATAGACCCTTTTGATGTGGTAGAAGGAGGGAAACGATCCAAAAGGGAAGAACACAAACAAGGCCAAATATCAACCATAGACTTCCCTTCTTTTTTCTCAGTTAGAGCCTTAGCAATTGCAAGTTCTAGGAATTCCCATATTTCCTTTTGGTTTCTCGAGTTCCACACTAGTCTTTTAAGGCTAAAGACTGTTGGCCCGATTATCATGGATCTTGCTTCGGGCAGGTGGACAACTGATAATGCCAGGGAGATTGTTTGTGGATTATGATCGCTTTCTATCCTAGGTATCACTTGATAGTCATGAAGGGAGGATGTCAGCTCCATTGAGATGACGGAATAATCAATGACGGAGAATTGGTCTGTTTTTATTTTAATATAGGTACACTCTTGTAGTGATTTTAGACGTCTTTCTGTAGTAACATGAGATTATATTTATTGAGCTGGGAACGGCACATCTGTGTCAGTGCTCTGCTTGGTTTGTTAGTGCAGTTTTTTGTGAGGAGGTGCATATTAAAGCCTTCTGAGATAATTAGCATAGTGGCTAGGTGGTCATGGTACAACACTTTAACTACTTCCCATAGTGCAGTAAATTGAGATGTCTTGACAGAGTTTTTGGACTTAGATAGACGTTTATGAATATTATAGATTGTTTAAGGTCTAATTTGATGCACAAAAGCCATGCCAATTGGAAATCAATTTCATAGTGATTGACTTCCAAGCTCAAAGATACATAGATAAGCCGCCACTTGCGTGACCGAAGCCTGACTTACGGGATGCAAAGTTCAAATACTCATAGTAACCAATTAGGGGTTCCTTTTCCATATTCCATGTTTCTTGGAACACTAAAACATCAAAGTCCCTCAAAAATGTTACTGTATCATGATCCTCAATAAGGGTTTTCAGACCGTTGGTGTTCCACGAGCAAATATTAAAAGGTTTTGTATCCTTAATTGAACCCTTTAAGCATCATTTGTGAGTTTCAGCTCTCGCTTTTGTGAAGCCAGCTCCAGTCATTACTGAGGGCTATATTTTTCTTTAGCTCCTCACACACTTGAGTGCCCGGTTTGCAACTTGTAACTTTGATCCCAGATGAAAAATCTGAATTAGATAGTGGCCCTGAAGCTCCTTTTAATACCCTGGAATGATCTCTTGAACTCATGCTTGTAGCGGAATCTATTGAAACAGGGCTATTAATTGGTACATTTGGGATCAGCATGTTGGATATTGATTTTAACTGATTTTCCAGATTTTGATGCCCCATTTCTCAAATTGTGAGTTGTTTGGTAAAATGTTATTAACAATCTCATCTCGGTGCCAAGTTGTAAAAGTCATCTCTTTAGTGGGATTATTGAGATCTTGTTTAAATTCAACAGAATCTAGGGCTTCCGATGTTAATTTTTTTTAACTCTGGGATTGCGTTCAACAGTTTTAGTATATTAACACGGTTCAATATATCATGTGGGCCCCTTGAAATATACCATGAGGAGAATACTAATTTCATAGTTGCATCTGGATGTTTGTAATTCACTGATTTTTCTTTTTTTATGTTACCTGCGACCTCAGGTGACAGCTGCATGCCTTGAGTGTCCCCGTCAACTGGCACAAAGTCTTCCACATCTAGTTGTTCAGAAGATACTGTAAGCTTGAAATTAGTTGAAATATTTGTTGAAATAGTTTCCGAAAAGGCAACATTGTTAACACTCTTCCCTCTGACCACATTTTGCACTTCACACTGCCGATCAATTCCTCTTTGGGTCTGATTTGATCCACTCACTTGAGAATTGGAAGTTTCAGTTAATTGTGACCTTGTAGGATCATGGGCCACTTTGGCGGGAGGGCATGTTTCGGCTGAACCAGTTGGACCAGCCGTAGTTTCGCACCGACGTGATTCCAAGGATCTAAAGATTGGATAGATTTCTTTTGTGCTAAGATCGGTAGGCGAGCCAGCGTTTGTGGATTTCTTCAATTTCTTTATTTTGTTGTGAGCTTTCCTTAATCTTTTTCTCGCTCTTTTAGTTAGTCCATCTTGTATTGTATTAGTGGTTGGTGCCAGATTTGAGGTAGTTTGGGACGCATTAACATGGTCCATGGATATGTTTCCTTCCATCGAGTTCTGGGGTTTCTCAGGGATGGTTTGTAAGGTCTCTCCCTTTGAGGATTGTGTTTCATTTACTATCTCCTTCTGTTTAAATGAGACTATATTTTGTTGCTGAACTTTACTAGTATGGTAGCAATTTGTATTTTGGGTAGATTTTCTTCTAATCCCGGTTTTTACCTGTGAGCCCCCAGTATCATCTGGTGTTCCCTTAATTAAAGCTTTAGCATCTGAGTGAAGGCCAGGGTTTTGTTCAGTTAAAACTGTTTTATCTTGTACAATTCTGTCCGACATTACCTTAATCTCTGTCACCATGGATCTTACTATGGTCGGTACCTCTGAGATTTTATTAATCATATGGGCACAAGTGCATGTTAACAGTTGATTATCTCTGTCTGATTGGGCTTTGACTACCAGGTTTGATAAGTGGAGTAATTTAGTGTCTATCCCGGATACATAGAGAGCCAATGTAAGTCCACTTGGATGTTCAGTTTGAGTGGAAATAAAGGGCATTGGTGATATTGTCCATTGTATTGAGCAGACTACCCCATATTCCGTTTTCGGGATCTTTTAATTTATCCTCAAAAGCATGTGTTCCATCGCGAGCATTTTCATCATATTTGGCTAGCAATGATAGATCTGCTGAGCAAAGAGGATTGATCAGTGAATCAGCTTGCGCAAACTTACTTTGTCCATTTAAAAAAGGCACATTCTCCGCGGAAAGTTTACTTGGGACCAGAGTCGATTTGTGGTCATTATTAATGATACTGGTTTCCAAAATATGGCTGGATGGATCCATTTTAATTGCATTCTTACAGCCATTTGGGCTTGAGGAGGCCTCTGGTATCATAATCTGACAACCTCTGACGATATCTGAATTAGGCAGAGTAAGGGAGGGTATCCGAGTGAAGGGAGACATAAAAACCTCGTCAGTTGAATTTTGGTCCAGGCCAGACGATATATTGATCACAGAGTTGTTCGCATTTTGACAATAGGAGATACTAAAAGGTCGAAATTTGCTGCTCCTTCGTGCTCACTGGATGAACGGTTTTGGTGTAGTCCTCCTAGTTTTGCACTGGAGGCATAGACTTGAGCTTGTACCAAAAGCGTGCCGTTGGTTTGTGGTTTTGCTGGTGAGGAGGCCACACTGGCGGCTGTTGGAAAGATGCCAGTGCTATTACCTGGTAATGAGTGATTACTGCTGGCTTCCTTGTTCCCTAGACAATGTAGGGCATTATCAAGCGTACACCCCGGGTCGGGTCCTAAGCCTTTAAGTATCTCTATTTTGTTTGTAGATATTTGATCTCCATTTGCACTATAGGCTAGTGGTACTGTTCCATAGACTATATTTACAAATTCAAATTTCTGCTTAAAGAATCCTGTGATAGTTGGTTGACTGGTCCTGCTAGGAACTCCTGGGTATTGGGCATCTGCAGGAGAAGTTAAAGAAAATACTGTTGCATTGACTAATTCTTGATCTTTATCTCCTATTGGATTGCTCATACTGCTATGCAAAAATTCATCCCCAATCTCTCCATTCTCCTCATTCTTTCTCTGCCGCTTTGTTTGAGGTCGTGGCAATGACCCATGCAGCCGGCCTGACCTCATTGTGTTGACTACTCAGGTTTTATTTTTTTATTTAAGGTATTCCAACTGTGTTTTGTGCCGCTAATACAGTAACGTTGAGTTAAGCTGGATATCCGGCCGATGTAAGGCTGGTATTGGGCGATATCAAGTAAGTGGCGGGAGGCAAGTGGGGAACAGTGGTGAACAGGTGCTCGCAGACCAGACTGGGCCACTTCCGCAGGTACCCGTGCCCACGAGCCCCTGCTCCGCAAAAAACCTTTGCAGTGAAGGAGAAGGAATAGGAATAGGAAAGACTACAAACAGCGGCTGCGGCTCACCTTTCCTTCTGCTGTCGTTTCCTCTTGACCACTTCATCACAACAGGTAGCCCAACAGTTCGACTAGGCGTCGGATCTCCAACTCTCCTTACAGCTCCAGAGCGGCTCTCTATTTCTCCCGCTTTTACTGCAACTGCCGTGTTTTCCGCAACTGACACAGCTGGCACTGCTGATACGGTCCCTGGAGCAGGAACCTGTTGCGGGCTTACAGCTCCTCTTTGCTCCTCATGCCCCTGCTTATAGCCCCCCCAGGGACCCAGAACCATGGCCCCCCTAGCTCACGGAACCTACTGCCACAGCTGACAGCAGACGGGAGGGGCACACGGCTCTTCTCACTGCTGGCTCGCCAGTGGCTCTTTCTCGCTGCCGGCTCTCGCTCTCACTTCCAGCTCCTTTTTCTTATCTTTCTCATCTTTCAGTGCGCGGCTCATGGCCGCGGGGGGCCTTAGAGGGGCTCGGCAAGATAAAACGGCAAGCAAGCAAGGAGTGAGCTGCCTCGGCGTCCACTACCGTCTCTCTCTGGATGAGGCGTTCAGCGTTTCGGCGGGAGCAGGAGCGAAAACCTGGACCGACTCACTGTAGTCTGGTGTAGCATCATGGGTACAGAACCTGGGAGGGAAACTTTAACAGCCCGTAGGCTAGCCTCCAACCTCTTCTCAACATTACCTATTTCTTTACAAATAATATTCATCACCCTGGTGAAAAGTTTTTAATAGACCCAACATATTAAATGTCTTTGGAAAGCTGTCTTGTCTGTGCCTTTCTTTTACCGATTTTAGGTGTGGAAAAGATCGAATTAACAATGTTGAAGGATAAATATAGGTACAAGGCAAAGCAGAGGAGGGGCAATATGTTGGTCAGTATTTACATCATGAATGGATGAAAGATGGCAATACAGAGGGAGACCAAAATAAGGATACCAGTTACATAAGTAGTTGGCCACTCAGAGCAGGGTATACGCCCGTTTACTATGCAGCCACATTTGCGTCCAACACTGCAAACTACAAATTTAAAACAACTACTACACAATCCACCATATGCTACATCATTTGCAGATTTCAACAAAATCAGCTTGTGTCTAACTCAAAAGGATTAGTGCAACTAAACCAAAGTGTCAAACATGGTACCAAGCAATGACAAATATTTTGGAAAGGTTAACTCATCACTTTTAAGTTGCTGATTGGTCTTGCCAGGGAGTTCGTACTAACGCGGTAAAATGTTTGCAAAGAAGGTACCGATTTGTTTAAAACTAAAACTGTAAGATGATACTGCCAAAAAATGAGCCCCATTATGCTGCACAGTTTGCATTCTCTTGCCACATAATTTAGTCAACCTTTACAACATAAATTGTTCCTCCATTGCTGCATGCTTCCAGTAGCCGTTCGTTTTGGCACTTGATAGAGGTTCAAAATTAGCAGGCATTAATGCGTGTTATAAAAACAATAAAATAATACTGCCACAAAATGTGTCATGTTACGTTGCACAATTTGCATTTTCTTGACACATAATTTAGTCAACCTTTGCAATATGATTTGTCCCTCCACTTCTGCATGCTTCCAGTGGCCTTTTGTTTAGGTATTTGATAGATGTCAGAAATTAATTCAAAGAGCTAAAGTGCAAACTATTCAAATATATGAGTAGACTGTAAATGGATCAAAACTTCACTAGAGATCGACAGGAAGAGATGGTTTACAGAAAGAAAACAAGGTCTTATGCAGCCCAGGCTTAGGATCACATCTTATTCAGTACTAGCTTTTACAGAACATGGGACCTGATGTAGGAAGTATTTTTACGGTTGCAAATAGAGTTTGTGACCACCAAAACGCTTTTTTAAATGTACTGATTTAATTCTAAGACTTAGTAAACTTTTACCAATTTCCAAAATGGGATTGGGACCCTATACCGATTTGGTATTTGCAAGAGTCATGTTGTAGGCATCCCTACCAAATCAAAATGCCATGTATAATTTTTTTGCAACAGAAATCTGGTTACAAAACATTGAAAAATTACTGATTCCCGAGTTGGGGTGTTAATGAATTCACAAGGGGATCCCTTTCCCTCTTTGAATGTAAAATAAAATTGTTGGGGAGTAGGAAGTGCTACAACTGAGCACAGGCAACTCTGAAACAAACTTTAAAAAAAAGAATGTTTCTTTTTAAATGCAGGCCCGTTTCCTTTAAGGTAAAGGGTCTGCATTTTTTTTTTTTAAGTTGACTTTATTGAAATGCGAGCCCAGATTTGGTGTTCTGCTGATCTTGAAAGGCTACCATCCAATGTATGCAGGCCAAGTTGCTGAATTATTTCCCGATCGCCAAAATACTCTCATAAATTGCAACCAGATTCATGCGACCAGTAAACCCAAACTTCCATATTGAAGAATCATAAATTAGATAAATGACTAGAGAGCACATGGGGTGAGGGAGAGAGCAAAATCCAGAAAGAGAGTGTGTACATTTCAAAATATTTATTTTAAAAGTTTTCTCTTTTTAACCGCTGAACCAGTGCTTTAAATGGGCCGGTACTCACCGGTACTGAGTACCGGCACTTCTTAGATTTTTCACTCTGAGTACCGGCACTTCTCTACTGCCGAGGAAAGTACCGGTACTCATGAAAAGGTAGGCTCATTGGCTCTGCCTGTGAGCAGGGATGGAACGTGTCTCTGGCAGCCATGGCGCAGCTTCTGCAGCCCCGATCTGAGCACCCAGCTGAGTCTCATTTGAATAATGTCCGGGTGCTCACCATCACGCTGGGCTTGACAGATCAGGGTCCATTCAGGCCCTGTGCTGTCAATCACATTCACACTATCCTGTGCGTTTGTGCAAACACAGGAATCATGTCAGTCCCCTGGCAGTGGCAATCAGGCTACGGCCAGTCTGGACTTGGTGGACATTAAAAAAGCCATGGTAGGTGAAGATGGCTTTTATCATACCCGAGTCTTTTGTGTGTCTGCTATGTTTGTGTGTTTGCCTGCATTTGTATGCCTGTTTTTTTAAAGAAAAAAAGTGAGAGAATCAAGACACGCTCAGGAGGTATTTTAAAGAAAATGGGTGGCACTTTGTACAGGTCTGCTCGGCAACAAAGATTCATAAATAACGTGAAAGGGAGGGTTGGTGGGTGAGTGAGTGGATGGATGGATGGATGGATGAGTGAGCAAGGGTGGATGTATGGATGGATGAATAGATGGAAGGATGAGTGAAAGCCTCAATGGATGGGTGAAAGAGGGTGGATGATTGGATTAAATGGCGGGTGATGGGTGGATAAGTGAAAGATTGGATGGATGAATGAGAGGTAGGGAGGATGGATGAGTGAAAAGAGGGATTGAGTGAAAAGAGGGATTGAGTGAAAAGAGGGATTGAATGAAAGGGTTGATGGATGAATGAGCAAAATGATTGATGGATGAGGGAAAGGGTGGATAAAGAGATGGGTGAGTGAAAGGATGAATGGATAGGTTTGGATATGAAGGGTGGATAGACGGAATGGTGAAAAACTGAATGATTAATGAAAGACTGAATAGACGCTAGAATGTAAAGGTTACATTTTGAGCATCAGCAGGTAAATGATAGGATGAAAGGATGAATGGATAGATCAATGGAAAAGACAAGAGATATCTTCAGGGGAGGGTCATGATGAGATGCTTCATTTGCTTGGTGCCATAAGAGCTTTGGTTAGACGTGGGGGTATTTTCAGTTTTTTCCTACTCGCATGCTCAAAAATATATAGTGTTGTGCTAAACAGCAATTAACAGTATGACATTAAGAAGATGCAACTATTGCAAAGAAAGGAAATGGTAACATAATATCGCATTTTTCTTTCATTTTGTGTAATGAGTTAACCTGCTTTGTTTATATAAACACATTTCTCATGTGTTTTGGTATGTGCTGCAACTAATATAGAAGTTGTTAAGTATCATCATGTCTTGCCCTTAGCCTCACCCCCTCACTACACCTAGAGCTCATGGTAATGAGTACCTAAACTTATTTTTTCTCATTTAAAGCACTGCGCTGAACTCTTCTGTTAAATAACTCACAGAATAAGTGCGCTGCTTAAAGGAAGTCATCTCAGCAGAACTAACCGGCAACACTCAGGTTACACATAAATCGCTGCAGTAGGTGCTCTATTGTTGCCCTGGTCTACTTCTTGTGACCAAAACCTTACAACAAATCTCTGCAGTAGGTTCATGTACCAACTGGCATTTGTGACTTGGATTATAACCTGACCTGTGAAGGCTACATTCTGAATTGTTATATATTATACAAAAGGCTTTGCCATAGGCCCTGAAGCCAGCGACATTCAGATAACACACAGAACTATACGATAGAAACATGCATATGTAGTATCACTCGCGTTTTAACTTAACATGTCAAGTCTGTTCGTATTTGTATTGTTTTCTTTCTATTCACATTACCTTCTATTTTGTCTCCTTGTTTACCCTAATGAGGCTATAATCCATTTTTTTCTGTGTAACTTCCAATTCCATCTCTTTACGTTTTGTGTATTTTTTTGTCTTGCAATGATTTTCCTTTTATTATTTTATTTTCTAAATCAATGTATCTGGCTTTTTTAATGGTTTATTCTCCCTCTAAGTTTAATTTGTCATCATTTTGTTCCTTTATCTTTCTTTCTGAATTCTTTTGGTGAAGTGTTTGATAATTTCTTTTCCTGACCTGTTTAGATCGAAGCCTATCAGACAGCACAGCTGTTTGGTTTGCTAAAGACATCCTGGGGACATTCAGAAATTGACCTAGGAATGCATCCCATCTGTGGCTTACCATTGGCTTTGTGGTTTGCAACTCACGTTTTCTGGCTATTTGCTGCCATTATTTACTTTAGGCTATCCAACTTGTGTCTGTCCCTCCCATTGCACAAACCTTGTTTGCTGTATTCTTCCACGATCTCGCTTTCAGTAAACAGGCCTTTAAATCATGTTCATTTTGTCACATTTGCATTCAAACGCAGATGTCAAATGTCAATCTTTCTCTTCTGAGGGAGCTTGGTGTTTACTTTTCTTTCTCTCACTTCAAAGAGAGAATTTATGTGACAATCCTGCTGAGTACCCATGTAAGAGCAGAGGGTGTAGGAGGTTTTTTTCTAACACACAACAAAAAAAAATTAACTGTGCTGATGTTTCAGAATATATCAGAATTAGTAAAAATGAAGCACATGTTTTTGTAATTCTGAAGTGTGGTGGAAACAAATATTTGAATACAATCAACACAGATCAATACACTAGGTGGTGACATCTGCACACATTATCATTTGTGTGCAGTAAAACCGTATTTTGGTGAAAATATATAATGGTCATTTCAATTAAAAATGTGCAGTCTGTTATGGCAGTGCACTACCACACCATGCATACTCCACACTAAGCCACTCCACCCCATGCTATGTCCTTCCCCTCTATGCCACGCCACTCTATTCTACAACACTCCACTCCAGTCTACAACATGCCATCCACTATCCCCCTCCACTCTAAGACACTCTATGACATGCCACGCCACTTGACTTCACTCCAATCTATGCCGCTCACTCCACGACAGAACACACCACTCCACTCTACGCCCCTCTACTCCACAAACTCCACTCCACTCTACCCCACTCCAATCTATACCACTCCACTCCAATGTACCCCAATTTTCCCCACCCCACTCCACTTCGATCTACTCTACTCCTATCATCCCCACCCCACTTCACCCAATCCATCCAACTTCACTCTAATGAACCCCCTTCAACTCGAACCCACCCCATTTCACCACTCCAATCTACTTCACTTCAATCTATCCTACTCTAACCCAATCTACCTCACTCCAATCTACCTCAATCCACTCCACTATGATTCAATCTACCCCGCTCCACTACAATCTACTGCACTCCACTGAAATCTACCCCACGCTGCTCCAATCTACCCCAGTCTACCCAACTCCACTCCTAACTACCCCAATCCACTCCACTCCAATGTACCCCAATTAAACCCACTTCACTCCACTCTAATTTACCTTACTCCATTCCAATTTACCACACTTCACTTCAAACTCAACTGCAATCTATCCAACTCCTCTCAACATTAATCTATACCACTACACTCCAATCTACCCCACACTACTCAACTCCAATCTACCACGATCTACCCGACTCCACTCCAATCCACCTAAATTACCCCACTTCAATCTATCCCACTCCACTCTACCACACTACACTACCCAAATCTACTCCACTTCATTCCAATCTCCCACATTCCACTCCAATCTACCTCACCCCCACCCTCATCTGCCCTACTCCAATCTACCACACTCCACTCAAATCTACTTCACTCTAGTCCAATCCACTCCACCTCACTGCAATCTACCCTACTCCACTCTACCCACCCTATCCCCCTCCAATTCAACCCACTCCACTACAAACTACTCCACTCCTATTGTCCTTCTTCAATCTACTCCCCCTCACTCTACCCCACTCCACTCTACCCAACTCCAATCCAATCTACTCTACTCCAATCTACCCCACCCCACTCCGATCCACCCTACTATAACCCACCAAATTTACCCCACCCCACTTCCCCATAATCTACCCCACTATGCTCCACTCCAATCTACCCCACTCCATTCCACTCTACTCATCAGCAATCTACTTCACACCACTTCAATCTCGACTCCACTACAATCTATCCAACTCTACTCCACCCAATATACTCACCCAATCCACTTGACCCCAATCTAACCACTCCACTTCACTCCAATCTACCACATGCCACCCAAAACTACCTCACTCCAGTCCACTCTAACCGTCTCCACCCCAATCCACCCAGCTCCATCCCACTCCACCCCAAACTATTCTATTTCAATCTACCTCATCCAATTTGCCCCACTCCAATCAACTACACACTACCCCAATCTACCACACTCAGTTCCACTCTACCCAATCGACCCCACTCCACCTCACTCCAATCTAACACATGCCACTCAAGTCTACCCCATTCCAGTCCAATCTAACCCACTCAACCCCACTCCATGTCACTCCAATCAATTCCTATCCAATCCACCCCAAACTACCCTACTCCAAGCTACCCCATACAATCCGCCCCACTCCAATACACCCCACTCCAATCTACTTGACTCCAATCTACCACACCCTAACCCAATCTACCCCATTTCAGTGTACCCCACCCCCTACCAATCTACCCCACACCACTCTATCCAACTCCACTCCAATCTACCCCACTCCACTTTAATCTAACCCAATCTACTCCACTCCGATCTCACTCCGATCTAACCCACTCCTCTCCAATCTACCCCAACTCACTTCAATCTACCCTACAATTATCCACCCAATCTACCCCACTCTGAGGTACTTCAATCTACTCCTATCCACTCCTATCGGCCCCACTCCACGCCAATGTACCCTACTACGATGTACCCCACTCCAATCCACTGCATTCTTCCCTAATCATACCCCACTCCATTCTAATCTAACCCAATGTATCACACTCCACTCTACACTCATCTGTCCTACTTCAACCTACCCCACTCCCCCACTCCAGTCTACACCAATCCATTCCACTCCACCCACTGTACCCCAATCTACACCTCTCCACTCCAATCTATCCCACTTCACTCCTACCTACTCCTCTCCAACCCCACTTTACCCCACTCCAATCTACCCCATCCCACTCTACACCACTCCAATCTACCACTCCATCACTCCACCCCAATCTGCCCTCTCCATTCGATTGTACCCTACTATAACCCACCCAATCTTCCCGACTCCAATTTACCCCACTCCATTTCTATCTTCCCCACTCCACTCTACCCCACTTCACCCCAATCTACCCTAGTCCAATCTACCCGACTCTCTCACTCCAATCTACCCCATTCCAATCTACTCCTCTCCACCTCACTCCAATCTACATACCCCATCCCAATCTACTCCACACCACTCCGATTTACCCAACTCCCCCACTCCACTCCAATCTACCCCACTCCAAACAACCCCAATCTAACCCCACTCTATTCCATTCTACCCTATTATAATCATCCCAATCTACCACACTCCAGTCTACCCACTCCAATCTACCTCAAATCACCCACTCCATTCTACCCCAATATATCACACCCTGATCTACCCTACTCCTATCTACCCCAATTCATTCAACCCCACTTCAATTTACCCCAATTCACCTAATCCCACTCTACGCCAATCTACCTCCCTCCACTCTATTACAATCTACCCCCACTCCACAGCACTAACGTTTATCCATACTGAACGGCAGCCCCGCTGGGTTTGCCAATGCTTGTCTATTTTCCTGGCGTTGCCTCACTCTTTCACGCCTTCGTTCTTTTGAGAATACATACACATTTCGAAAGATTCCCCAAGGGATGCAGCATACAAGCTGCCCAGGCACAGTTAGATGCCACAGCACACCTTCCCTTTCACATGGCCTGCAAGAAACTAAAGAGCTATAACATCTGTCAGGGCAGCAGGGTTGTCTCACATTCTTCAGGGCAGGGCCGGTGCTAGGCATGGGCAGTATGTGCAGTATGGGCAGCTGCCCAGGGCCTCGCACTCAGCATACCAGCATGGGGACCCACGCCAGTGCAACACACCACCAGATCTCTGGTGCCCCTGTCTATCCCATTGATGAAGAAAGGTGTCTGTTTGCAATTGGGCTTACAGGAGGGGGCCCCCTCCCTGGGCCTCTCAGGGCGTGGTGTGGGGAGGCCAAGTGGAGGGGGACACTTCATCTTGTGCCATTTGCAAGTAGACACATTTTGTCCTGCAATTAGGCCTCCTGCCTGCTGCCCATTGAGAGACACCGTGGTACACCCATTGTTAGCTCTTTATCACTTTATCGTCTGCTCAGTTTTAACTCTCAGCCCCCAAGCTCCTCTCACACCTTCAGCCCGATATGAGCTGTGAAAGAGGTGCTTGTAGGAGGCTGAGAAGAGGAGCTGCGGCCCAGGAGTAGTCTGCGCAAAGCAGCTTCCAGAGCCCTGAAGGTGTCACTCATGTAAATTAGAGTGACCTCGCACATTCCCTTTCGCCTGGGGCCCCAAAAATCCTAGAACCGGCCCTGCTTCAGGGGAACAACTCTTCTAGACAATAAGCTTTCATACATTTTTTTTGCAGTTTTGTGTAGCGCGAACCCGACCAGATGGTATTGGAGCGCTTTACATGGGCACTTACATTATACAAGGTCAGACTTATTTTTAGGTCTCGCCTAATGCGCTGCTTAGGAAAAAGACCTTTTGTAATTGGCACAGCTTTGCCGGCCAAAAAGTGCACGCGTTGCATTGCTTTGCATGGCAACGCGTGCATGTCTGGCGATTCACTTGCGGGAGCGAGCTTTGAAACCATTTGGTTCCTGCTCGCTCCCGCAAGGGAAACCGGCACAGGCCCCATCCTCTCTCCCCTCCCCCTGCTGCCTCCTTTCAGTGCGAGGTGCGTGCTTGTTTTAGGCTGTCTCTGGACCGCTTCTACAGCCAGTATCCTTTATGGTTACTAGAGGGCAGTGTTCCCGCTGCAAACAAAGATCTGCATATACCCAGAAGCCACTGCAATAAACTTTTCTGTTTCATTGTCACTGGAAAAATAGACATATGTTTAATATTAAAAAGAGTAACTTTGAAAATGTATACACATACATTCACATTATTGAATTAAAAGTTACAGTTTCTGCCGTGCTAATATTAAAAAGGGGCTTGTCTTAACACTAGTAGGCAGCCCCACAGCTTAATTATCAAATATCTTATAACGTGTTTCCGCAGTTCACATGCACTGTGTGTGGTCGTGATTTGCGGGAGACTATCAAATATTTGGAGGATTACTGTTCGTTAGGTGATTCACTTTCACAAAATTATTAAAATTTAATATACATGCCATTGTAGCGAGTAACATACTTGCGGTATTTAGCTGAGTAATGTTCACAGGATGGGCCAGGAGATAGAATGCATAATTAAATAGCTGATGTGTTGCATCGCTGATGTATTGTATTCCAGTGCTATGTAATACCAATTTCGGGCACTCTGGCCTTGTTTTATTTATTTTTTTAAACATAATTTTATTCACTCTGGGCATTGTGATGCTTTCCTTGCTGCAGTCGACACCGTCCGATACCTCTCTTGATTTTATAGGGAACAGAAGGGGTTTGGGTTCCCCTGATTTGGTTCACATTCGCTCTGCTCAGGAAGGCGGCATCGCAGTTCGGATAACACTCAATGACGTTAGAAGAGACAGGATCACTTGACGCAATCGAAAAGCAGCGCGAGGCGCTCTGGGTAAGGATTAACGAGCGCCAGAGCAAGAGGTGCAATACCCCTCCTTGTCGCTAGAGGTCTGGCTCCTCTGGAGCAAACCAGCTGCACCTCACCGGCAATCAGCATACCCACAGTCCTGTGCGCAACCTACACTGCTGCTTTAGTTTCAGATCTAAAACAGTCCACTGTTTGGCATTTACCACAGTACGAGGTAGCAGTTCTGTGGTGTAGTAGCAGGATTATTTATGGGGCGAGATGGCAATAACCAGACCCAGTGAGAGTAAAAGGCCAATTCATTAGAATAGGTAATGCATTTTTTACACACGCAGTGTTTTACAAGCTAAGTTTAAACGGGTCGGAGCCTATATAGGGAATTGTGTTCGACCACGTCTTCCATGCGAAGAGCGTTCTGTTCAAGCTAAGTTTTAATGGGTTGGAGCCTTTATTGGTAAAAAGCATTGCCCAGTATTTCTAAACTAATAATGAATTGTACTACTGTAATTTAAGTCCGTTTAATTGAACCTTTTCTTTTGCTCACTCTAACACTGAGCAGCGGCCTCCTGAGCCGGCGCAGGTGTTTTCATTACACAGCGTTTGATTTACTGCTTCTGTGTTTTTTGTCCCTCACTGTGATGTCGTGACCATGACGCGATACGCCTGGGCGTACGCGTCAGGTCACGTGATTAAGTTAAATAAAAAGCAAGTCGCGCGTGTGCGTAGGCCACTGAGGCTACGGTGGCGGACAGCATAAGTCACCAACACTGTCCCCGTGTCATCTTTCATTTGAACAGCGGCCTGCAGTCCGAGGGTGCGGTAAGCGCACACAGAGTGTTCCAAAACACTACATAAATTGGCGACGAGGGTGGGCGTGCCCTTGCTGACGCGTGGTGCGCTGGTGTGGCGGCCGCGAGCGATCTTTCACTCGTGGCGCTCGTGCCCCTGCGCAGCGTCACCGTCGACGGTCGGCGGATCCCGTGCACTCACTCCATTGCGCTGCTCGGCAGAGCTCTGAGAGCGCGCGTGTACGCGGAGGCGGCGAGAGCCGCGTGTGCCACGTGTCCCAGGCCTGCTCGTCGGCCGAAGCGCTGCCACACGGGAGTCGACCCGAGGTGTGCTGCCAAGTGCCCCAAGGGAGGAACGTGCCTCGCGAGTGCTGCACAGTGCAAGGAAGGAGGCGGGTGCTGCAAGAAAGGAGCCAGCCCCTGATATAGCCCGTGAGTACTGACAGCTGAGTGTCTGAGGCCCCAAGGAAAAGCACTCCTTGCACGCGCTAGGGTGGTGGCCCCGTCCCATTCTGCAGTACCTAGGAGGACTGATCCCCTTATCAAGGGAGTGCAAGGGGAGGAAAACACCCAAGGGACCGGAAGGTCTCGCCTGGCAGGAGTAGCACACGCAGAGGCCTGAGGGCAACCACGCACTGAGAGCCACGCCAGCCACGGCAACCATACCACCTATCGAACCCTTCACAGTGGAGGGGTCACTGTCTGCAGTGGCGGCCAGATGGAAAGATTGGGAAGATAGGGTGCGCATATTCTTCGAAGCTACCAAAGTCCATAGAGACCAAAAGAGGGCGATGATAATCCACTTTGGAGGGAAAGACATTCACAATATTGTCAAGACGCTCGAAGAAGCCACTCGCAAAACGCACTTGACGCTGATAGCTGCCCTAAATGAACACTTCGAACCAATGGCCAACCGCGACTATGAGCGATTCATATTCCGACAAGCGCGCCAACTTCCAGAAGAATCACTGGATAGGTTTCACGCCCGCCTAAAGAACCTAGCGGCCACGTGTGGCTTTCGGGACGAGACGGAAGAAATTAGAGGGCAAATTATACAGGGATGCGCGTCAGCCAAATTGCGCGAGCGCATACTGGAAGAATCCGGTAAGCCGTTGGCGGAAATCTTGACGATGGGTCGGACCAAAGAGCTATCGAAAGCGCGGGCAGCGCACATGGAAGCGGCCCTTCAAGCGCCAGTGAAGTCTGAACCCGTCAATTCGGTGTCTGCAAGGCCCACACAGAAGTGGGGCAGAAAAGGGGTGGGAGCTACCGCTCCAGAACAACCAAAGTCGTGCGGGTACTGTGGGGGACCGCCACATGCAGCGGCGGAGTGTCCGGCGAGAGGGAAGAAATGCTCGGGGTGCGGGCGTTTCAACCACTTCGAGAAGGTATGCCGATCCAAGAGGTACCGCAGGCCCCGTCCGGTCGCGAACACCGTCAAGGAAGGGGAGCTGGTAACAAGCGACATGGATGACGATGAAGAAGAGGAGAGAGTGGTTCACAAAATCCATATGATAGGTACTGTCACACGTAAAGCAAGACGCCTACCACAGTGTAACATCCGGGTAGGGTCGCATACGTCACCGCAGTCGTGGACACCGGAGCTACTATCAACATGTCGTGTAGTCAGTGGTTACAGAACGCAAGTTTGCCACTAACCTCGGAAAGCAGCCTTCGGGAGCGATGGAGCGTGATTTATCCCCCCTCGACCCTGAGGCGCAGACCCTCACAGAGCAATAACTACACTGCTGCGCGGGAAAGCCCCCCGGGGAAAAGGGAAGTGGATAAAATAAGAAAAGGTTGCTGCGATATCTTCTGATCCTGCGTCTAGGAGGAATTCTGTGTCTCAGCAAGGGACCTCCCGAGAAGGAACTATAGAGGGACGAGAAGCAACAGAGAGGTCAGTAAGCGCTGCCCACCCCCTGTCTTATTCAAAGCTCTAATATATGTTGTTCTCCTGACACGCGCGACTTACTAAGGATTGCAGCAGCAGCAGCTATAGGAAATCAAGTTCAAAGGGAATGTACTGCAGACCCAAAGTTGAGCGCGAACTAAAATCTCAGGACAGTGCTGTGGTATAGTTCTTTTCCCCCCAACCTGTTACGTCACAGTAGGTAAGGAATTGCAATACAGCTTCCAAGATCACTGTTCAGTTCAACTCTGAAAGGCAGCAGGCTTCTGGGCATAAAGGAAGGACCATGCGCAGGTCTACAAACAAACGAGTGCAGCAAGACAGCAGGAGACAAAGCAGAAGAGGAGTTATCTGGCGGGTCACGGGTCACGGAAACAGAGGGAAGCAAGCCAGAATCCTTGTACACACTCTACTCACAGTACGGCTTCAATCCGAGAGGCGCCTCAAACACCCCTAGGCGCCGAGCGAGCTATCGGGATACAGAAAGGTAGCGACCTTGGAAACGCGACGTGGAATCTACAACTTGTCAAGGTTTTACCGGTCCACAGGTGCTGAGCTTCGTCGTCGAGCAAAATCCAGCGGGGAATACCATCCGCTACGCGTCCGTTGGGAATTCATTGACAAGCACTGAACCCTGGGAAAGGGAAGTGCTTTATCAGATTCCGACTACACCGCCGAGTACTACTTCCGGTCCTTGTCTGAGGGCATGCTGGGAGTTGTAGTGTTTGGTGCTGTTGCGTGCCGCTACTACCCCTTACGTGCCCTGCATAGCCAAACGAGCTCTGGACTCTGGACGCGCTGAGGGACGAATGCTTGGTGCGCGCCTCGCCCTGGCCTTTCCCTGCAGCAATCGCGTCAGAGCCCCCTCTCGAGGACTGCCGTCTCGGCGGTCGGCCTGGCTTCCCGGGATTTTGAGCATGAAATCGTGTCACTAACAGGGGGCAATGTAGATTACTAGCAGGTTCCCAGGTTCGATCTTCCACCCCGTAACCTACCCAGTCGATCAGGTACTGCACCCGCCCTCTGACTAAGCGAGAGTCCAGTATGGCTCTCACTTCGTATTCTTCCTGACCCTCTACTTCAATAGGGGCTGGGTGAGAGGGAATTCTCATAGTGCTAGGACATAGTTTCAGTAAGGAGACGTGAAATACTGGGTGTAAATGCCAGGCACGGGGAAGTGCCAGTCGTAGAGCGACTGGGTTAATGATTTCCTCTACTTCGTACGGCCCTATGTATTTGGGTGACAGCTTATCCCCTCCCTTCAGATGTAGGTTCTTAGTAGACAGCCAAACCCTGTCTCCTATTTGATAAGGTGGCTCAGGACTTCTGTTCTTGTCTGCGAAGCGCTTGTGGGCGTCTTGAGCCTTCTGTAATTGGTTCTTTGCTTCTGTCAGCACTGTTCGAAGATGAGCATGATGTTCTTGAATGGTAGGATGTTTGGAAACCACAGGCCAATCGAATGGAAGCATGTTTGGATGAAACCCTGACAGACAGAAGAAGGGTGAACAACCCAGGGTGGCGTGTTCAGCGTTGTTGTATGCGAACTCCGCTGTCCAAATCAGGGGGTACCAGTCTAATGTGTTTTGTAAGGTAAAACACCGGAGGTATTGCTCCAGAGATTGATTTAATCGTTCTGTTTTGCCGTCGGTTTGTGGGTGGTAACTGGTGGACAACCGCGCATCTATCTTCATGGTGGAGCAAAGTGCCTTCCAAAAACGCGAAGTAAACTGAGTGCCCCGGTCAGTGATGAGAACTCTGGGAAGTCCATGGGCACGGACAACATGTCGTAAGAAAGTGACCGCCAGTTCAGAAGACGTTGGAAGTTTCTTCAGCGGAATGAAGTGACCCATCTTAGTCAGGTGGTCTATGAGTACAAGAATGACGGTGTACCCTTCGCAGGGAGGCAGTTCTACAATAAAGTCCATAGAGACTGTGTGCCACGGAAGAGGAGGAATAGGAATGGGTCGCAAAAGGCCTGCGGGTTTCGAGTGGCATGCTTTGCTTTGAGCACAAACTGAACAGGTACGTATGTATTCTTGCGTGTCTTTATGCAGTGAGGGCCACCAAAAGGATCTTTTCAATGTCGCTATCGTCTTCTGTTCTCCCAGATGCCCTCCGAGGGTGGAATCATGAACCCAAGCCAATGCCTGGTTTTGAAGGGTGACCAAGGGAACATACAAGGCATGCTTGTGATATGCCAGATGTTCGTGGAGTAGTTGATTTTCGGGGTCTTCGTCCATCCATTGTTGAAGATTCACGTTGGCCAAGGCTGTTTTGATGTCTTCAAGAAAGGTCTGTGACAGGAAAGTGGCACCGAGCATCTCAGAAAAGGCCTGGTGGGGTAAGATAGTAGGAGGTTCCTTTACTTCTGTTGGCCCCTCTGCTGTTTCGTCTTGCCGAGATAAAGCATCCGCCTTACCGTTCTGAAGACCGGGTTTGAATTTGATGACGAAGTCATAATCAAAAAAGAAAAGAGACCATCGAAGTTGTCGGGGCGTTAAGGCTTTGGCTGTTTTGAGGAATAACAAGTTTCTGTGATCCGTATACATTTCTACAGTGTGGTGAGCTCCCAGAAGATAATGCCTCCACTCTTCGCAGGCCCTCTTGATAGCTAGGAGTTCCTTGTCCGTGATTGAGTAGTTTACCTCACTAGGGGTGAGTTTTTTCGACTAGAAGGCTACCGGGTGAAGTTGTCCTGTTGTTGGATGACGCTGCGACAATACCCCACCCAAGGCATATTGTGAGGCATCTGTTTCGAGAATGAAGGGCAATCGGGAATCCGGATGACGCAGGATGGGTGCCTGAGTGAATCTTTGTTTCAAATCTTCAAATGCTTGGTCTGCTTCTTCGTTCCACACGAAGGGAGTATTCTTCCGCAAAAGACGGGTTATGGGGTGAATTACTTTGGAGAAGTCTTTAATGAACCGTCTGTAGTAATTTGCAAAACCAAGGAAACTCTGCACGGATTTCACATTGAGAGGTGCCTTCCATTGGGTTATTGCTGAGACCTTTGCCATATCCATTTGGAAGCCCCGGGCGTTAATGATGTACCCCAAAAAAGCTACTTCGGGCACATGAAAAATACATTTCTCCAGCTTGGCGTAGAGAGAGTGTTGTTGAAGGCGTTCCAGCACAGTTCTCACATGCACGACATGTTCCGAGAGGTTTGAGGAATAGATGAGAATATCATCGACATAGACGATGCATATAGAATCCAGTAAGCCACGCAAAACCTCGTCCATAAAAAACTGGAATGCTGCTGGGGCTTTGCACAGTCCGAAGGGCATCACTTGGTACTCGAACAACCCATACTTGGTCCGAAAAACGGTTTTCCATTCATCTCCTGTTCTGACTCTTACCAAGTGATATGCCCCTCGAAGATCCAGTTTGGTATAGACTTGAGCCCCCTTCAATTGATCGAGTAACACTGGTATCAATGGTAACGGATACCTATTTTTCACGGTGATTTTGTTGAGGGCTCTATAGTCGATGCATGTTCTCAACTCGTCACAGTCCTTTTTAGTTATAAAAAAGAGTGGGGACGAGGCAGGGATGAGGAGTGTCGTATGAATCCTGACGCTAGGTTATCATCCAGATATTTTTTGAGATACAAATTTTCGGGTTCGGTAAGGGCGTAAACTCGACTACAGGGAATCTCAGCTCCTGGCAATAAATCTATGCGGCAATCGTACGGTCGATGAGGTGGTAGTCGGGTGGCCTTTTGTTTGTCAAAGACGGTCTGAAACGCCAGGTACTCCTCTGGAAGTGGGGCTGAGTAACACGGGGCCACAGTTTCCACCCCTGATGCTAGGTACTCAGCTTGAGTATGTTGATGAGTCTCACAAGACGTAGTAGGTTTCGTGCAATGATTTCTACAGAAGTCAGAGGACAAGGAAATAGTACGATGAGCCCATCGTATAACAGGATCGTGCAGCGTTAACCATGGCATGCCCAAGATCAATCGAAAATGAGGGGCGTCGATGAGATCGAAGCTTATGGTTTCGTAATGTTCCTCGGTGATCTTCATCTCCAAGGGAATAGTCTGATAACGGACAGGCCCCGAAGTCAACGCCTTCCCATCTACCGCCCTTACCAAGGTAGGAGTCGTTTTCTGAACATAGGAGACTCCTATATTTCTTGCGTATTGCTGATCCATGAAATTTCCAGTAGCTCCTGAATCGAGCAGAGCAGGTACTCGTAAGGGCGACTCAGACGTGACCCACAGCGTGACATCCACGTTCATGTGGGCAACCGATGGTTGTATGGTGTTAGCCAAAACAAAAGGGATCGTACTCTTTTCAGAACCCAAGACGGAGATCCCGTCCTGACTTGGGTTTAGGAGTTTTCCGCTTCTTGTTGGATGGAGGCTTGTGACTTGAAGGCAGGCCCTCTCTCCGGACCCTTGGTTCGGGCCCTACACTCTCTTATAAAGTGTCCTCCTTTTCCACAATACAGGCATAATTTTTGTAGTCTTCGTTTTTCTCTTTCTTCTGGGGTCAATGGACCCCGGAGTCCTCCAATTTGCATGGGTTCTGACCCGTCTGTGCCTTTGGGACGTTCTTCTTCTGACGGCCGAAGTCGAGGTAAAACCACACGAGATTCTCCTCTACCTTTATCCCCTTTTCTCTCTTGTAGCCTATGGTCCAGTTGTACTGTTAGTTCGATTAGCTCTTCACACGTTGGGGGCAGCTGGACTACTTGAGATAGGACATCCTTTAATTCTCCCCGAAGCCCCTGATAGAACAACGAGGTACGCTTTTCTTTGGGCCATGTCGTTTCCACCAAGAGCCGGTTAAAGGTAGTGATATAAGTGAGGAGATCCTGGGACCCCTGTCGTAGTGTCATGAGTTCGTGATCTAAGGAAAGCATATGAGTTTTTCGATCAAACAATTTTCTCAATTCACCACAGAAATCCTGGAAATTGTGAAGCACAGGATCGTTCCGTTCCATTAAGGGTATTGCCCAGTTTGAGGCGTTCCCTCCCATATAGGACATCATAAACGACGTTTTGGCAGTGTCTTCTTGAAACACCACTGGTTTACACAAAAAATGGAGTCGGCATTGATGTATAAATGTTTCGAATTTCTTAGGATCCCCATAGAAACGTTCTGGTGCGGCTAGGGGGATTCCAGGGTTTTGAATTACATGGACTGTTGGGATGGGGCTAACACTGGCTGGAGAAGCTGCTGGTGAAGTAAACGTGCCTGTACCCTTGGGCCCCTCCCCTCGGGAGGAAGTGGGCGGGGGTAGAGTCCAATCTTTAATATAGGAACCTCTCCCTGTTGCGGGGGTGCTAGTTCTGGAGAGCCCCGCCACTTCTCTACGTAGTGTTCCCATTTCGCTTCTAAGCTCTTGAGTCTCCCTACGGGATATCTGTACTTCTTGCTGAAGAGCGTTGAGGCTCTCCAGCAGTGAGGACATGACTGTGGCCGTGTCCATCGCTCAGGCAGGCTCGTTCCTTGGGCTTGTCAATCTGTCGTGTAGTCAGTGGTTACAGAACACAAGTTTGCCACTAACCTCGGAAAGCAGCCTTCGGGAGCGATGGAGCGTGATTTATCCCCCCTCGACCCTGAGGCGCAGACCCTCACAGAGCAATAACTACACTGCTGCGCGGGAAAGCCCCCCGGGGAAAAGGGAAGTGGATAAAATAAGAAAAGGTTGCTGCGATATCTTCTGATCCTGCGTCTAGGAGGAATTCTGTGTCTCAGCAAGGGACCTCCCGAGAAGGAACTATAGAGGGACGAGAAGCAACAGAGAGGTCAGTACGCGCTGCCCACCCCCTGTCTTATTCAAAGCTCTAATGTATGTTGTTCTCCTGACACGCGCGACTTACTAAGGATTGCAGCAGCAGCAGCTATAGGAAATCAAGTTCAAAGGGAATGTACTGCAGACCCAAAGTTGAGCGCGAACTAAAATCTCAGGACAGTGCTGTGGTATAGTTCTTTTCCCCCCAACCTGTTACGTCACAGTAGGTAAGGAATTGCAATACAGCTTCCAAGATCACTGTTCAGTTCAACTCTGAAAGGCAGCAGGCTTCTGGGCATAAAGGAAGGACCATGCGCAGGTCTACAAACAAACGAGTGCAGCAAGACAGCAGGAGACAAAGCAGAAGAGGAGTTCTCTGGCGGGTCACGGGTCACGGAAACAGAGGGAAGCAAGCCAGAATCCTTGTACACACTCTACTCACAGTACGGCTTCAATCCGAGAGGCGCCTCAAACACCCCTAGGCGCCGAGCGAGCTATCGGGATACAGAAAGGTAGCGACCTTGGAAACGCGACGTGGAATCTACAACTTGTCAAGGTTTTACCGGTCCACAGGTGCTGAGCTTCGTCGTCGAGCAAAATCCAGCGGGGAATACCATCCGCTACGCGTCCGTTGGGAATTCATTGACAAGCACTGAACCCTGGGAAAGGGAAGTGCTTTATCAGATTCCGACTACACCGCCGAGTACTACTTCCGGTCCTTGTCTGAGGGCATGCTGGGAGTTGTAGTGTTCGGTGCTGTTGTGTGCCGCTACTACCCCTTACGTGCCCTGCATAGCCAAACGCGCTCTGGACTCTGGACGCGCTGAGGGACGAATGCTTGGTGCGCGCCTCGCCCTGGCCTTTCCCTGCAGCAATCGCGACACAACATCATGGCTGCCACGCTGCACAGCACGATGCACCCGAAGCCGACTCTACATCCGTCTACGATAACAGTGTTCGCTTATGGCCAGGAAGCACCGTTGAGAGTGCGGGGACGTTTCAGGACAGTCATCTCTCATGGAACAAAATCAGTCACCACCAACATCTATGTGACAGAAGATGGCCAGGGAATGCTCCTGGGATGCCGAGCGGCTGAGGACCTGGGAGTGGTGACATTTGCATTCGGGGTGCACCAGGAATCCATGCAGCACATCCTGGGCGAGTTCGAAGAAGTGTTCCAAGGGATTGGAAAATTCCGAGGGAAGGAAATCCATCTCCACATCGACCCAACGGTCCAGCCGGTCGCCCTACGACACCGGCGGATAGCGTTCCATCTCAGGCCGCTAGTGAAGGAAGAGCTCAAGAAGCTTGAAGCGGCAGGAATAATTGAAAAGTTGTCAGGCCCCACACCATGGGTGTCCCCCATCGTGGTTGCCAGGAAGCCCAAGCAGCCGGGCGCGGTAAGAATCTGCGTCGACATGCGACTCCCCAACGTCGCAATTAAAAGGGAGCGCCACATCACTCCCACGATCGACGACCTCATAGAGGAAATGGCTGGTGCCCGGTGGTTCTCGAAGTTGGATCTTAGGTCGGGATATCACCAACTAGTACTAGACGAAGCCTCCCGAAATATTACAACGTTTTCTACACATGTGGAACTCAGGCGATACACACGATTAAGCTTCGGAGTGTCAAGTGCCGCATAGGTATTTCAGAATGTAATACAAGAGCTCATCGCTGGAATCCCGGGGGCGATCAATGTCAGCGATGACATCATGGTCCACGCGAAAACGGTCCAGGAACATAATGAACGACTGCTCCAAGTGCTACGCCGAATTCGAGAAGCTGGCCTCACGCTACATCAAGAGAAGTGTGAGTTCCTGTGCAACAAGTTGCAATTCTTCGGATATACTTTCTCAGCGGAAGGGGTAAACCCGGATCCCGAGAAGGTGAGGGATATCAAGGCAGCGGCCGCTCCCACCAATATCACAGAAGTTAGAAGCTTCCTAGGGATGGTCAATTACTGTGGAAGATTTATCCAGGACCTGGCAAACCTGACAGCCCCCCTAAGAGAGTTGACCAAAGAATCCACCCCGTGGAAGTGGGACAGCGAACAAGCCCAGGCGTTTGATAAGATCAAGAAATCTCTCTCAGAAGCTACGACACTCGCATTCTTTGATCCCGCCAAGCTCACCTTAATTGCCGTGGATGCCGGTCCGGTCGAACTGGGTGCCGTGCTCCTACAAAGGAAGACGCCTCAAGAAGAATGGGCTCCGGTGGCATTCGCGAGCAGATCACTCACCGCGACGGAGCAAAGGTACTCACAGATAGAGAAAGAGGCCATCGCGATTCATTGGGGCTGTCACCATTTTCATCTGTACGTGTACGGAAAACCGTTTGTGGTGGCGACAGACCACAAACCCCTGGTGTCGCTCTTCTCAGGGACCTCAACAAAACCACCGCCACGAATTGAGAAGTGGATGCTGCAGTTACAAAACTCTAATTGAAAGATAGAATACCAACCCGGGTCAAGGAATCCGGCTGACTACCTGTCACGCCATCCTCGGAAGGCCACTCCCCAAGAAATAGAAGAAGCCGCTGATACCGAGGAGTATGTAAGATGTGTCACTGCTCGGTCGTGTCCCATACCTGTCTCCATGGCCAGCATCCAGCAAGCCACCAGCCAGGATGAATGTCTGCAACGGGCCAGAAAGGCGGTCCAAAATAACAACTGGAATCGAGCAAAAGAGGAGTGGAAGAGTTTGACAACGATGGCACAACGGATAATGGACAGTTTGTACCATGTAAGAGACGAACTCACTGAGGATGACACCGGGTGTCTGTTGCGGGGGCACAGGTTGATAATCCCGACATCGCTAACCCAGAGAATGGTAGACCTGGCCCACGTAGGACATCAAGGCATGGTAAAGACCAAGTCAAGACTTCGTACGAAAGTCTGGTTCCCACTCATGGATGACCTTGTAGAGGCCACCGTTCGGGCCTGTCACTCGTGTCAGGTCACAGGGGAAGCACCTAGACCGGCCCCTGTGATCATGGAGCCTAGGCCGAGAGCCCCGTGGTCTCAAATTAGCGTGGATTTTGGCAGTCTGACGGATGGGTGCCATACTCTAGTGGCGATCGATGATCACTCAAAGTATCCGGAAGTGGAAATACTGTCAGCCCTCAGTGCAAGTGAAGTTATACCCAAGCTAGAGAAGATCATGGCTACCCATGGACTGGTGAAAGAAATCAGGACGGACAACGGGTCCCCTTTCCAGAGCCAGGAATTTGCCACCTACCTGCAGGCGTTGGGCATACACCATCGACGAATTACTCCCCGCTGGCCGCAAGCAAATGGGGAAGCGGAAAGATTCATGAGGACCCTCAATAAGGTGATACGCATAGCTCACAACAAAACTCAGTCCGTAGAGTTGGCCATATTCACTTTCCTTCGGAGCTATCGCCAGACTCCTCACACAACCACTGGAGTAGCTCCTGCCCATCTTCTGATGGGAAGAGTTGTTACTGACACAATACCTCACCACCCCGAGTGGTGACCAGACACCCCTGAGGACAGTGCCATTGATGCCAGATGACGGAGCGCCCATGCGCATGCCAGCACCCGGCGGAGAGCGGCGGTGCCCAACATTGTACCTGGGGACACCGTGCTCCTAAAGAATAGAGCAATTGGAAGTCAGTTCCGTCTAAACTTTGAAAAAGAACCCTGGACTGTGCAGACCGTCAAGGGAACTTGCGTCACTGCCACCCGTGGGCGGGAGAAGATAACTCGAAATGTGTCCTTTTTCAAAAAGTACAATTCTCCACAAGGTACAGTGGGGCCGGAGCAGGGTGCCTCCAGTGGTAACCTTGGGTGTACGGAAAGTACAGTGAGAAGTGAAGTTTCCTTAGATGATGTGACTGACCCGGCCACAGAACGGTCAAGTGAGACTGAACTTCCAGAGTTTTCGCAGCAATCAGTGATGCCCAGCCCGGGCGGGAGTCCTGAGCAACATGGCCGTGGAAGTATTGCTCCCAGCGAAGAATTGGGCGGTGGCATAGGAAGTTCACCAAGCCGGGGTGCATCGCAATACAACCTCCGGAACAATCCTGAGCCATCCCGTCGCCTTAAGGACTACTTCACGTAAGACTGTTCTGTTTTAACCGCAGATTTGTCTGTGTGAGCGGGTCAATAGTAATTATGTGGGAACTTCTCTCTAGGTCAGAAAAGTTTTGAAAAGTTTGATTTTGTGTTTGCTGGATAGGAATGTGATGTCGTGACCATGACGCGATATGCCTGGGCGTACGCGTCAGGTCACGTGATTAAGTTAAATAAAAAGCAAGTCGCACGCGTGCGTAGGCCACTGAGGCTACGGCGGCGGACAGCATAAGTCACCAACACTGTCTCCGTGTCATCTTTCGTTTGAACAGCGGCCTGCAGTCCGTGGGTGCGGTAAGCGCACACAGAGTGTTCCAAAACACTACACCTCACTAGCTTCTCTTGTAAGGGCTCTTAGGCCCCCCCCACATTTTCCCTCAGGCCTCCCCCTCCCCAACTGGCCACGTTTTGCGCCTCGCTCTTGGAGAGCCTTTTTCCATATCTGTTCCGGTGCCTTTACCCCGTGGCACCCGTCCTCGCTTCATGTTAGTCTGCTGTGGGGGATTTTGCTGAATTGCGACACCCTCAGCAGCCCACAGCTTCCTCCCAATGGAAGACTGCCTGTAAATGTAAATGTTGTTTGCAATTTGGGGACTTGGGCATTTTTTAATTGCTGTTCAGTGGCTCGTCGACTGAGCTGCACATGATGCTCACTCTTCTGCTGAATTATGTGGCCTATACACTTCCATCAGTTTAACATGCTGTTTTGGCGCTCTGTTGTATTTTTTTAATAGCATTCGCATGAGGCTCACTGTGCTGCAGACAGCGATCCGGCTTGTTCTTCTCTCACTGGACTTGTGCTGCTAAGTCTACAAGCACAAAGTGTATTATTTGTTTCTGTAAAGCATGCTTGAAGAACTGCTCATTTGTTTGTTCAGTGCTGCAGATTTCGAACCATGTCTGGGCAATGTCTCCTGTCCATGCAAGGGGTACATATGTTGCCATGGTGACCTCAAAATTCATCCAAGCCAAATGATCAGAGCTTTCTTTGTTGAATGGAGACTCCAATGTCTGGTATATTTGTATTCGGGACAACAAATAGTTGACTGCATTGTGGAGCGTATCAATAGCTCCAAAGAGATTGCAGAATGAGTCTCTTTTCACACAGTCAACATTCATGCTCTTTGGTACGGCGGATGGATGTAGTTGGGCACTTTTAATCATATGTCAGCCAAAGATGATTGACTGACTGCATGGATGTTGAGTGAGAATTCTGTATACAGATGAATGAATGAGTGAGAGCATGGATGGAAACATCCAGTCACTGTAAGTGATATGCCAGACCTACTGGCTTTGCTAATGCTTTATCATTTTAGCCCGAGCCTCACACTAATCTAGAGTGTGCGTAAAGGCCTAGGCCTTGTCCCTTAGCATAGGTAAGGTCTTGTTTACTAAGTAAACGGTTATGTCAAGATATTACTATTAAATAATCAGATACGCAATGTCACCCTTTTTCTAGGCAAAAATTCACAGTGATTTCTGTACTGTCAAATACTATTTTCTTCTGAGAATAAAACATAATCTTGAATTTCTGTAATGTAAACGTGGCTTGATACAGATTGTAGGAGTTACATTACAAAACGTCTGCCAGTGGACTTACATGCTGGGAAGGTTCTCTCTGGATCAAGTTCACACTGTATGTGAGTGACAAGTTGGGATGGCATGCAAATATGCTACAATTTGTGCACAAGAGCGTGTGTGTGCGAAAACAATATGTGCTTCAGAACTTGTCGCATTTTACAATCTTCTTCGCTCTAATAATCTTTCCCCCCAATATCATCTCTAAATCTCCCACGGTTTTGGGCGGGACGCCATTCCTTTTGGTAATCGTGTCTAAACAGGGACACAATATGGTTTTGTGTATGAAAATATTTATTAGTACCATGACACCTATGTCATCTCTTCAAACAGCCTTGACTTTCAAAGTTTCAGAGCCCATACTTAGAATCTTGAAAGAAATTAGAAACTGCAAGTCCCAGAATCCAAAAAGTATTTGGCTAAAAAGCCAGGACTAAATTAAGGTTTCACCAGGGCCTATTTTAATGCCACTACTTATATGTTTGTGCAGAGACGTTTTGGAATAGAAAAAAGCCTCCTTCATGTCTCTTCAGTGCAAGTGCACCTGCCTCACGTTCATAGCAAGTTCTGTAGGTTTTTGAACCCCTCCGCACACACGCGATCATGCAAGTGCCCTGCATGCCTTTTCTGTGACACGGACTGTGGCCCTATGCCGGCGGGCTCTGTGGTCTAGAGGGACAAAACATGCGCATTCTCTATACAGAGCATAACTGTCTTCAGCTTCCTGGTTTGAAGTAGCGAAATAGGCCTTTTTACCTGTGTCTAGCAATGAGTATCCCTTACTGGCCTCTGCAGCACTTTTTAAATTGCTCTTCCAGTCTCCTGTAACCTGGTACTTGCTCCTATGCACTCAGGACATAAATAATGCATGTGCGTAGGTTGCCACTGAAAATAGAGGATGCATAGGCGCTGGAAGCGGGATTGTGGACGGTACTGCAGCACCCCAAAATAACCAAGTTCAGAAGGGGAATGAGCAATAAAAATGACTTTTTCATCTTGTCGCATCTGCCATACGTTAAAAGGCTAAGGTCAAATATCGGGTTGAGTCTTCTGCCAATTTGCTCCCTATTCTTTAACATGGAGGGGTGCTCTGCCAAAACTGTTGTGGGGGCATTTGCAGGACATTTCTCTACCCCTACCTTGGGCCAGGCATAGACGCTGGTCTCTCCCCTGCCGCCGCAGCCTGCTACGATCCCAGCGCGGTCGCAGTGTGGGGAGGACCACAAGTCCCGGGAGCCCTAACGGCAGGAAGCCGCCAACGCCTATTTTCGCGCCAGGAGGCACTCATATTGAAGGAGAGCCCCCGCGTCGCGGGCTCGCGCGCGGGCTAAGCCCGGGCAAAGGGCGGGCCGTCTGTGGCCATCAGGGGCCGAAGGAGGTCCCCTACATTTAGTTCCCGCTGATTGTGATTATAATCGCTAAGCCCTCATAGCTTTGTGGGGTCCATAGCAGGGGTAGCTATCGTTGTGCAGTTTTCAGTATTGTTGACCGAATATGGTCAAATCTAAAAATACCCCGTCCAGGGTGGGGGGAGGGGTAAAGGGCACCTTGGACGCTTTCATTACAAGAGCGGAGTCCTTGCTTACGCATGAGATACAGCTGACTGAGGAGAGATTGTCACTAGACTCCCTTATAGCACGAAAACGCTCATCTCTGGGCAAAATAGCATCGTGCCCCACGCCTCGAGGAGATACTCTATTAGCCCAGGGCAACCCAGTACACACTATACAGCCCTGCCCCACTGACATACAAGCACTTGTTAACACAATACCACATGGGGACCTTGAGACAGCTAACACACTCAGGCTGGTCACCACCAATTTAACCCCAGAAGAGCAATTTTCAAGTAGAGAAGAAGGTCCGGAGGTCATCACACATGGAACCGTGGTAATGGGCGGTTTGGGTGTGGGGTCTAGTGCCCAAACAACAGAGAATTAATTAGACCCCTCACGGAGAATGGCTAGGGAAGTAGTTACACGCTCCAAAAAGTCCTTACTGGCGTTAGTTACCCCCCCCACAGCCGTTCCACTTGAAGCCAATTGTGCCAGGGACAGGGGGCTCCCAGCTATTAGCGGGCCGCATACAACAAGTCCTGCCACTAAATCCAAACGTAGAGGGCTCGCTAAATCTAACACAGCAGCAGGGAAGAGAGCATAGTATGTCAAAACTTCCAAAAAGGGAGCGGGGAGGACTGGTTCCAGGGAATCATCAAGGCGCTAGAGACATAAATGGAACAACTCCTATTCCAACACTTGGGGCCGGTAATGGAAGAAATTAACAGATTGGAAGGGAGAATAAGTAGGTTGCTAGAACAAGACAGGGGGCAGTTACCTGTGACCATACGACAGGGGATGGAGGAGGGGATAGAGCTCCCCCAAGTCCTGGACTCAGCATGTGCCAAAAATGGGTCAGAGGTAGGAACCACTAGAGGCCCTAGGCCTATGGACACGACGGGGATAGCTACGGAGGGATTAAGGGGCAGCAATAGGAGTCCGTGTTGCAAGGGCCCTAGTACAACTTTGGCCCCCACCAATCTCCCGGCCCACCGTGTAGGAAGTAAGGAGTCTGTAAAGGCCCGTATTAGTAACAGCGATGATTGTGCTCAGCGCACTCCGGGCCTTCAAATATTGGACTTACCGCCTGCATCCTGTCCTTACACGGTAGTGCTAGAAGGTGTTCCTGCACTTAGTCATGATAGGGAAGAAACAACTAGAACCCTGATCTGAAAGGCCTCACTCTGGATACACAATAACACGAAAGTGAGGAGTTTCCAGCACAGACACATCCTTATGGCCAGGAGGGGGGCTTGGATTGGTGAAAGCAAGAAAAGGTTTGCTGGAGACTGTATCATTGTAAACCTCAGGCATCCAGAGTTGGTAAGAGACCTGCTTGACACCCGTCATGGGGACATAGTAAGTGGGTCTTGCATAAGAATGCTGCCTCTGTACTTTTTTTATAGGGATAAAGCTAATGAGACAGGCCTCGTTCCCCCGCGGCATCGGGCAATTGCAAAAGGCTGGGAGGATAGGCCCGGCCCAGCAACAAACAGATTTGCCCCACTCTCCAGACCATCCGCTTTGGACGAATTGGACTGACTGGGCAGGGCAGGGAGAGGGGAGAATGAGAGAAAACAGGAGAGTCATTCTAAACCTGACGCCACAAGCTCGCTAGGAGAATCTGACCCCTGTACTGCCCCCTGCATGACAGTGCAGCAAGAGAGGGGTGGGAAAGGTATGATTACAGTAGTAAGTAGATCAGAAACGTTACCCCCCCCTAGGGAATGTTAGTGGAGGAAAAAGTGCGGCCGACCTAGCTTCCAAGGAGATTAGAGTGGTCTCCTGGAATATTGCAGGGATTGCAGCCAGAACACAAAATAAGGAATGGCTAGATTTCATCAGACAATACCACATCATTTGTCTCCAGGAAACCTAGGAAACCAACATTAGTGCCCCACATTTAGAGGGCTATAAAATGTTCTTCGTCCCGGCCTGTAAAACCAATATGGGCCGTGCCAAGGGAGGCTTAATCACTTACGTGGCCCTGACAACTCAAGGGACCTGGGAGGATTTGGGGTGGGGCTCGGACTGTCTTCAGGGAATTAGATATTGCAAGAAGGGTTTAAAACTCATCTTTATTAATTTCTACAATGCGGGACAATCTATGTACAGATTGGGCGAGCTAGAGGAGAGATTGGCTCGACTACAAGATGCAGGGGATATAAGCACCCAGTTGCTTTTAATGGGGGATTTTAACTGTCATCAGTGCCCTTACTTGAAATGGGGTAGGGGAAAATGGGAATCATGCCCTTCCACTGAGGATTGGCATCTAGAGCACTCTAGAGAGGGCAGGGAAATAAGTAAGATTCTGGGCACTTACGACTTAACTCATACGATGGATCTGATTCATAGTGGGATGTTTAACATAATCAACCCTTCCTTTAAGGGTAGGGGAAGAGACACGACCATTGATTTTATTTTTGTAACAAATATGCTTAAATGCAGGGTCACAAATTTTAGTATAACCGTCAGTGCCTTCAGTGATCACAATCCCCTGGTATTGTCCATGAGGGATGATAATCTATCCGCAAAGTCGGGTAATAGGACTATCAATGGCCTATTTAAAGCCACTGATCAGGGTAGGAGAATTAGATGGAGTAACATAGATGGGGAAGCATTTTATAGAGCGCTTCTCGCCAACTCTGAAAGTCAGACATTGAGGTGCCTAGATCCCACAGTGGAGGGGAGAGATCTGATTAGGGCTTTTGAGGGCACCGCACAGCATATAGACAGTCTATTGAGGGGCAAAAAGAAGACGCAGGTCTACCCACATCCCAGATGGTTTGATCAAGAATGCTAAAGGGCACAAAGGGATCTAAAGCTGGCACTTAAATCGGTCCCTAAGGATAGGGGTAAGGTCGCTGCCTGTAGGGCTCGTTATAAAATTGCCATAAAACAGAGAAAAACTTCCCTACAAATTCAGGCATGGGAGACATTGAGAGAGGCTGCTGAGCGCAGGGATATGAACAGTTTTTGGAGGGTAATCAATGATCCCTGCTTTTAGACAACGAATAAACCGAAAGTGGCGTGCCATATCCTGCCTGAAGCCTGGGTGTCCCATTTTAAAAGCTTGTACAACTATGGCGGCTTGGAGGATCCACTAACCTCAGTCACTGGATTCCCAGCTAGTTCATGGATGTGTTTTACGGTAGATGAGATCAAGCTAGGAATAGATGGCCTGGCAATAAAAAAGGCTCCAGGCCCGGATGGGATTCCACCAGACCTATTTAAAAATCAGGTAGACCTATGGGCTCCTATACTCACTAGAGTTTTTAACACAGCTGTAGAAGTAGGTATGCCCAGGTCATGATCCACGGCCGCTATCGTACCTGTGTTTAAAAAGGGAAATAGGAGTGACCCGCAATGCTATCGTCCGATATCACTTATTGATGTAGCGGCGAAAGACTTGGGTAGGGTCATCCTCAACCGTCTAATGGTCTGGGGAGACGAAAATGAGATCATTACAGAAATACAGTATGGGTTTAGAAATGGTTGTTCCACGACAGACCAGTGCCTTAACCTCTACCATTTGGTGGCCAAGTATACCCAGGCTCGGGAGGGCACGGTGTACTTGGCATTTATGGACCTCTCAGCAGCATTTGATCGAGTAAATAGAAGGAAATTGTGGGAAATTCTAGGGCTTATGGGCGTTGACCCAGGGCTGATATATATTTTAAGAATGCTTCACCAGAATACAACGGCACAGGTTAGGTTTAGCGATGAGGAGGATCTATCTGAAGACTTCCCGTGCTCTGGGGGGGTGAGGCAAGGATGCATCCTGGCACCGTTTCTATTCACGCTATACATAAATGGCTTAGATAAGGCGCTCAGACCTTTGGGGGGATAAGCATCTTAATTTTAAAACACTGATTTTGGACAAATGTAGCCAACAAATTAGCACGGTGGGTTCAATCATGAACTATGCTACAAGATTAGGTCGTTGGTCACCAAATGAAATTCTGAACCTGTACAGTTCGGTTTGCTGTGCCAAGACTATGTATGGGAGTGAGGTTTGGGGCTTTATAGACACATCACAAATTCAAACAGAGGAAAATAAGTTCCTCAGAAGGCTTCTGCAAGTGCCCCAAAGCACGCCTTCTCATATAGTTCATGAGGAGCTTGGTATCACCTATATCAGCGAGAGGTTAAGTCTTAAACCCATCACCTGTTGGATAAAAATATGGACGAATCCAGAGGCAAGTCTAAGCAGACACATACTTGAGGACTGTATTGCGGGGGATAAAGGTCATCGGATACCCTGGCTTAAATATGTAAGGGACACCCTGAGCCGGTTGGGTTACGCTAATTATTTCGACGAGCCTTCCACACTCTCCTCTAGAGACAAGGGCGTCATAGAGTCTGAATTTTTACGGCGTATAGCTCGGGAAAGAGAGGACAGAGAAGGGCTGAAAGTCACAGTAAGAGCCCACCCGTTAACAAAATCACTCCCGGGAATGAAATGTTATCTTTCTAACATATATAATAGACACAATAGATTTTTAATGACTAGATTTAGACTAAATCTTCTGCACCATATTTTATCTGTCCCGGCTGGGTTTGTAACAGACATTAACACATAGGGATGATGCGGCTGCGATCAGAGATCTTCGCAAGACACTCTTCATTTTGTCCTATTTTGTCCCTTTTATGCTCTCCCTAGGTCTTTGTTTTTAAAAACTATTTTAAGACGTTCCAAAGTTAACCAGGCAAAGGTGGCACTCTTATTTTTGAAACTCTCCCCCGACCCTTTTACGCTGTTTAGCACTGTACATTTTCTAAGATTGGCTGTAAAACTAAGGAAGACCAGAGGAGAGGACTAGCCCCCCGGTTCCTATGGGGCACAGAAGTGTATAAGGACACTACATAGTCTAGGCTCGCAGTTTCTTTTTTTAGCTAAGCGTATGATGAATGTTTTTTAATTTTTTACTTCCGCCAGCAGTTTTAGAGCTCTTGTTTATGATTGCTTAGTGGTGAAATTTTACGCTGTTAGATTTGCCCGGGTCAGCATATATTGTCCCGTTTTTACTCTGTTAATATTTTGTATCTTCTTCTGCTTCTCGTAGCAATTGGGTATATTTTACCGTTTGTAATAATGTGTATATGGATTCTAATCTGTCATGGAATTTTGATTGCCTATGTCATGCTCTTTTATGGATATTTTTATACCCGAATAAAGAATAATTGATTGATTGATTGATTGATTGAACATGGAGGTTAGTGGTTATGCCTTCTGTCAGATTGCTGGTTTATTCTTCTGACATGGAGGTTGGTGTTTTGGTGGTAACTTTTGTTTAACTGCAGCGTGAGAGCATTTGGTAAAGTGAACTATGTGACAATCTTGCTGGGTTGGGGGAATATGAAAGGAAAGGCGATAGAATTTTTTTCCAAACACAACATTTAAATTCCTGTAAATAAACTTGAAACATTATTCAAAATATATGCGCAGGTGGGTAAGCATAAATAAAGCCCTTTTTTGTAAATCTGAAGTAAGATGGAAACATGGATTTTAATGCGATCAAAACAAATCAAGGCACTTGATTTAGTAAATACACAAATGATAAATATTGGTGAAACCTGATTCCCACACATCATTGTTTGTGTGCCATGTAGTTTCCCGTCCCTGACCACTCCACATAATTCCCCGCAAAGCCACTGCATATAATTTATCCCAACTCATACCATAATTACATGCCACATAATCAAACTCCACATAATTCAAGACACCAGCCAATTCTATGCCACGCAGTTCAACAGTACACAAATCCACACCGCATAATTCATATCTTAGATGATTTACTACAAACTTTGATGTCTTTAATAGCTAATGTAATATGATGGATAATATGATGCATGGCTAAACAGATAAGGTCCCAAAGGCGAGACCTATTGGCTATGCCAATGCTTGTTCTATTTATTTAGGCACAGGTCATTAAGTGATTCGCCCAGAATCACGGGATGTTGAGCCGACGCTGGGGCTTGAACCTGGTTCCCCGGTTTCACATCTGTTGCTTTGGCCGTAATGCTACATCATCTCCGAATACTAACAATTTTTAGGACGGCACATATACTAGACAGACGTATTTAATCAAAAGCAAAACAGTAGTCTTTTTTTTTTTTAACTGTGCCTACTGTTTCATTGTCTACATAAAAAAGACAGTAGCTGAGGGTTCCATGATGCTTCGTCTGTGAAAACTGAAATGCAGAAATACATGTGAACTGTACCACTGGCAACCACGGGGCCTGTGCTGGTGAAAAACAGGAACTCTAAGAATGGAAAGAGCTTCCACTTCCGTCATGGGATACAGGCTCCTTCATAGCTGATGACGAGGCACGGCGGTAGGGAGGTGGATTTTGGAGCGTCAAATATGGATCGGGGGAAATATGACATCCTTTCCTGTCTGCGGTGAAGTATGGTCTCCACGCGGAAAGGATGAGTTGCAGAAGGAACGTGTGGTTGCCGTTGCAGCGCTGTGAATCAGGCGGGAGAGCTGAGGTGTCACCACCTATAAAACTGAGTCAGGGTGAACGGTGCAGCAGTGAATGTGCTCGTTTGGCTGCAGTGTACAACGGAGTGTACTGAAAACCGCAACGAACAACTACAAATGGCAGCTCTTTCTGAGACAGAGGGACTTGAGATAAGCGAGCAAGCCGCTAGACTAAGGGAAGGGTTCCTGGTAGCCTTGGGGTGGCTAGAAGGCACGTCATATCTATGCAATGGGGGATTCTCGTCTAAGTAACTTGAGAGCCCTTCTCAGGTATAAACGATACTTCTGTACATAGTATCGAGAAAGCTACCGTTGTGGTACTAGTTTGGACTGGGATAGCAACAATTGATACCAGGTGATGCTGGACCAGCATTTGCCTGAAGGTCACCCTGCTGAGATTAGGGCCGGCCTGAAGGTCATCTTGCTGGGATAAGGGCCGGCCTGAAGGTCACCCTGCTGTGATCAGGGCCGGCCTGAAGGTCACCTTGCTGTGATCAGGGTCATTACGGTGGGTAGAGGGGCGAGGTGGCATTATGCCCCAGGGAATACGCTTTCCAGGATCGAGCTCTGCTTCAGTAAAAGCTAGTTATAGATTTTGAAATAAAAGCAAGCCTGCCGTCTTTATTAATAAAGAGGCAATTTACGTAGCCGTAGCGCCAGATGGCGCCAAATACTAGTTTTTCTCTTACACTATAGGTTTTAATAAGAAACCAATGCTAATGACAAAAACAAAAGAAGTGCCTCGCAAAAAGTTCTGGCAAGTCTGGCATTTATTTATACTGAAGCAATATTCCACCCAAAGAAGAGTAGGATCTTGATTAAGTCCGAAAAGGGGGCATTTAGCGTTAAAGGCAGGATCCTGCATTTGTAATATTTACTGTCCACTGTAAAGCAGAGTATCTGTAGGAAGAAAAAACAAGCATTGGCAAAGTCATTAGGTCTTGCTAGTACAAGAGCCATTGACTTTGGCAATGTGGTTTTGCCATGTTGTATACACCAGTGTGGCTGCTGTTCAGCATAGCTCAAATTAATGGTGTGGAGTGTCCTGGAGTGCAGTGGGGTAGTAGAGTTTCGTAGACTGGATTTGCTGGAGTAGAGTGTCACAGATTGGAGTGCCGTAGAGTGGAAAGAGTTGAAGTGGATTGAGGTAGTGGGGTGGATTGGACTGGAATAGATTCGGGTGGACCGGATTGGGGTAGAGTGGGGTGGATTGGATGGGGGGAGTGGAGTGTTATAGAGTGGAGTGGAGGTGGGTGGAACATGGTGGAGTGGGTTGAAGTAGATTGAGGTGGTGAGGTGGATTGGACTGGAATAGCTTGGGTTGGACTGGATTGGTGTACATTGGGGTGGAGTGGAGTGGAGTGGAGTGGATTAGATTGGTTTGGAGTGGGGTGGACTGGATTAAAGTATGGTGGTTTGGAGTGGGGTAAATTAGAGTGGAGTGGAAGTGGCTGGAATGGACTGGATTGGAGTGGGGTGTGTTGGATTGGAGTGGGGTGTGTTGGAATGGAGTGGGGTGGAATGGAGTGGGGTGAAATGGAGTGGGGTGAAATGGAGTGGGGTGGAATGGAGACGTGTGAATTGGAGTGGGGTGGATTAGATTGGCGTGCGGTGGGGTGGATTGGAGTGGTGGAGATAGGATTGCAGTGGGGTGGGTTGGATTGGATTGAGGTGGATTGGATTGGGTTGGTGAGAACTGGACTGGGTGGATTGGATTGGTGTGGGGTGGATTGGACTGGACTGGAGTGGGGTAAATTGGATTGGAGTGGGGCGGATTGTTTTGGATTGGATGGGCAGATTGTTTTGGATTGGAATCGGGCAATTTTTTTTGTATTGGAGTGGAGCAGATTGGTGTAGGACAGATTGTTTTGGATTAGAGTGAGACACATTGTTTTGTATTGGAGTAGGGCGGATTGTTGTGAATTGGGGCAGATTTGTTTGGACTGGAGTAGGGCAGATTGGTGTGAGGTAGACTGGAGTGGGACAGATTATTTTGGATTGGGGTGAATTGGGGAGGAAGTGGGATGGGGTGGATCAGATTGGGGTGAAGAGGATTGGAGTGAGGTAGATTGGATTGGGTGGATTGGATTGAAGTGGAGTGGATTGTGGTGGACTGGAGTGGGGTGAATTGGACTGGAGTGGGATCAACTGGAATGGAGTGGGTGGATTGGGGTGAGGTGGGGTGAATCGTTTTGGATTGGAGTGGGCAGATTGTTTTGGATTGAAGAGTGGCAGATTGGAGTGGGGCAGACTGTTTTTCATTGCAGTGGGACAGACTGTAGTAGGGCAGGCTGGAGTGGGGCAGATAGTTTTGGATTAGAGTGGGGTAATTTGGAATGTGGCAGATTGCTTTGGATTGGAGTGGGGAGATTGTTTTGGATTGGAGTGGGCAGACTCGAGTGCTGTTTTGGATTGGAGTGGGGAGATAGTTTTGGATTGGAGTGGGGCAGACTCGAGTGTGGCAGGTTGTTTTGGAATGGTTAGGGGTAGACTGGAGTGGGGTAGATTGGAGTGGGGAAGATTGTTTTGGATTGGAGTGGGGCAGATTGTTTTGGTTTGGAAGGGGGAGATTGGAGTGGGGCAGACTGTTCTGGAGTGGAATGGGGTAGACTGGAGTGGATTTATGCGGGGCAGTTTGGCGTGATCAGATTGTTTTGGAGTGGGCAGATTGTTTTAGATTGGAGTGGGGCAGATTGAAGTGCGTAAGATTGGAGTGGGGCAGTTTGTTTTGGATTGGGGCAGATTGTTCTGGATTGCAGCAGATTGGAGTGGGGTGAGTTGCAAGGATTGGAGTGTCATGGATTGGTTTGGGTTGAGTAGTTTTGATTGGAGTGGGTGGACTGGATTGGTCTGGGGTGGACTTTATTGATTGGGGCGGGGTTAGTGTGGGGTGAGGTGGTGTGGATAGGCGTAGATTGGAGTGGGGTGGATTGGGGTGTACGCCAAGATTATGTGTTAAAGCATCATTTCAGAAATTACACTTTAAAAATAAACAATGTCGCTTTCAAATATCATAATGCTCATCTTTTGAGAACAGCGCCCACAAGCAAAAACAAACGAAAACATGAGTGCAAAGTGAGAATAGATTTGGCAAAATAAAGAAAGTTAACTATAGAAAATACACATTTGCAATTTTGTTTGTCCTGCTGGGCACGTTTTTGCCAGTCACACGCCTTCTGTTTGCAGGGCACTAAAAGTTAACAAGCATTGGCATAACCAATAGGCCTCGCTTTTGGGACCTTATAAAAGTTTAGGCATGCAACAGTTGATGTTGTTGCACCAAGGATATTGTGCTGGATAACTAAACACTTATAAGGTCCCAAAGGCGGGACCTATTGGCTATGCCAATGCTTGTTCCGGAATGCATTGACAGCAGGCACATCGATGTGCGCGTGCTCACACTGCTCACTTCTCACTAGTACAGAAGTTACGGCATGATGTCATGCCAGGTGAGAGTTGTAGGGGGAGGGAAATCCTTTAAACAGAGTCAATTTCTCTCTGGATTTCCCTTCTCTTTTTGAAACTCGGGAGCAGCAACATTGTCATGTTGTCACCAGGGCTTTAAGTGGAAGCTTTTTCAATATTATATACAAGCCATAGTTGCTGCTTATTTATGTTATGCAACTAACACCCATTGACAAAGCCAAGAGTCCTGACTTCTTATAGGTGTGATGTTACTTGTTGTATCCTATATCTGGATGCAGTGACAGAAACAGCAAAATACTAGTCGGGCCGCACACTATGCTAAGCACAGATTTTTAGCTTACGTGTGTTTAAGCCACGCCCTTAAATACATTGGCCACGCCCCTTTGAGTAGCCCCCTAGTTTTTTCATCCCACTTAAATCCCTGATTGCAGCGATGGAAATATGTATCTAACTAGGGTATTATGACACTGGCATAGCAAATTGTACCCAACTGAGAACAAGACATGCCACTGTACATGATTAATGCGTTTCATTACAAGAAGACACAAACTATTTGTGTTTTGTCGACGAGCAACAAGCCTCTGTTTTGCTTCTTGTGACTGTTCACATTTTATTCCCCAAACTTGAAGTGCTACGTAGCCTCTGATCCTTTATATGTTGCCTTTGTTTGTTAGCCCCTGCATAATAAAACCAGACATGTGATGTGTCTTTGCTAATGATTTTTATCATGCAAGTGTAGACATTTCTATGGCAAAGGGCAGAGATTCAAGTACGGCACCTGTTAAAGATGATGTTGATGAGTGTAATTAAGATGCCTTTGAAGAAAGCACTGGCAGATGGTGCACTTTACATATATTGCCTTAACAGAATCAGTGAGCGAGAGTGAGTGAGAGTGTGTGCATGTGCAGGCAATTTGGTTATACTTTTAAGAATTGCTCAACTGTTAACTGGTGAGACATTGTTATATGTCACCAACAGTTAAAGTACTCAAGCACACTTGAAGGGGGTGACACAAGACTGCATTAGGAAGCCTTCAGTACCATGCATCAAAGGTAGGTAAAGGGAGCATTACATGCCTGCACAACCAGTCTGGAAATGTCCCACTCCAGTGACAATGACTGTGGCACGGTCCGCAATGTGAATGCGAGCATTCAACACCCACAAGGGAAAAAACCCAGTGCGACATGTACACGTTCTCACCATTCGCAAGCCTGTGCACGCTGCTCCTTCACCAAATGCCGTTACCTGTATATACAACATAAAGAAACAAAATCGGGAGGCAGCTACCATAGCAAGAGTGAAGCCAAACCATTCTAAATTGAAAGTGGCATGGAGACAAAAGCGGCCGGCAGCCATATGAAAGCGCGCCGTGCAAAATCGGGTGCCAGCTACCATAGCTAAAGTAAAGGCAAGCCATTCCTAAATTGAAAGCGGCAGGGAGACGTAAACAAAAGCATCTGGCAGCCATATGAAAGCGCGCTGTGCAAAATCGGATACCAGCTACCATAGCTAAAGTAAAGGCAAGCCATCCTAAATTGAAAACGGCATGGAGTAGGAAACAAAGGCTGCCGGCAGCCATATGAAAGCGTGCCATTCATAAACAAAATTGGCTGCAGCTACTAAACCAAAAGTGAAAGTGGAGGCAAGCCATCTTAAATTGAAAGTGGCATGGAGAAGGAAACAAAAGCTGCCTGCAGCCATATGAAAGCGCGCCGTGCATAAACACAATCGGGCGCGGTTATCATGCCTAAAGTGAAAGTGCGCCGTGACACACACTGATATGAAATTAACTGAGGGAAAGAGAGGGCTAGAAAGAGGGGGGCAAGACAAATAAGGGGTTGAGGATACCAGCAACGGGTGGGGGGGAATGGGGTGGAGGAGACCAGTGGGAGTAGAAACAAAAACAAGACGCGCGGCCGGGAGTCGCGCTCTGTGGCGGGGAAGGGGCTGTTAACTGAGAGGGGGTGCAATGAGGTGAGCCTGCGAGTGGTGCACGCGACAAAGGAAAGCCATAAACCATCACAGGTGCATCAATTATGGCTGGTTTGTTTCACTTCCACTGCGAGAACAGCGTTCGCCAAGGTACTTCGGTTCCAAAGTGCACACAGGGGTGTGTACAAACTGCAACAACAGCATGACCTGCATTCGGATGGCATTGTCTGGCCCCACAGCCTTTTGTGAGGACACATTCAGCTGTTTAAATAGGGCAGGCTCGAGACTGCACCCCTGAAGGTGTGCACAGTTGGGTGGTGAGGTACACGGTTCCGGCGAGCAGTAAAAAAAAATGCACAACATGCAAATGTCACCCCTGTTTTGTCACCCTGCATGTGATTCAACGTTTCTGTCCTAAAAGAGGCGCCTGCACCCAGGAAGAGTACAGAAAACACAGTGTGAGAGTTCAAACACACACCTAGCTCGTATGAGCACCAGCGTGGATGATTCACTTTAAATAGGCATCAACACAAGACATTTTGTAGAGAAGGACCCATTGTAGGAAATAAATAGGAAGTTCCCGCCTTCAACATGGCCTCCATTCATTGCGCACGGAGTACAGCGATCACAAAAAACAAACAGCGAAGCGGAAAGCTGCATTGCATCTGGTGCGAAATAAATAAAATGTACAGAAAATACCATCCACGAACAAAGTAGCACACCAGAAATCGCGGAGCCATCCGAACAACAGCCCGGGCTGCAATCACCAGGGGAATGTTCAGAAAGCTGAGCGTCACGAAAGCAACAGTACGTCAAGAAATCCCACTAATGGCGTCGTAGTATTTGAGTATTGCAAAAGGTGCGCGTGAAGCTTCAGCTCCACAGACTTCTAACAGCTATGCTACATCAGGAATAAAGACTATCTTCAATCTCTGTGCTGTGACACACGACTTCTCTCTCAGGAAAAGACCTGGTTTTTGAACGCACAAAGAAACGGTGCAAGGAGCGAGTGCTCCTCAAAGTCATAACAAGCCCGGGAGTTGTGTGCATGCGGGAAAAAAAAAAGCATTACCCGCGCGACGTGGGAAGCTTTTAATAAGAGAAGCTGACGAGGAGGGAGTGGGAGAAGGGAGGGGGTAGGGGAGGGGATTTCCGCTCTGTAAGGCTTAATGAACCATTACAGAAACCCAGATGGCAGCTGTGCATGTTCACACGTGCGGACACGCACGCTTGAGGCCAGCAAAAGCCTGTGGTTAGCACTTTGAAAACCCACTTACTAAATTTCTCGTAGAGCAACGCATGCACTGGCTCAGGCGAGACCTAAAAATAAGGGAACAAATACATTGCAATGCATCAATCATTTGTAAGTGCTGTCATTATATATGATTCGCATAGGAACTGATATCACAAGAAAAGACTCTATCTCATCTTGGATTGGGAACTTCAGGCAGATTTCCATAAACAGATCACCATCTAGGAAAGGTCAGTGCATTAGGCTTGTCCACACACACCTTTCCTCTAACTCATATTGTCCTCTTCATACACGAATAAGAAACCCGAGTCTGACATCATTTGAATGCTCTGCGCTGATCACGGAAAACCCCTCCTGGTGACAGGGGCCACAGAAATTCCAGTTTACTCCAGGGCACAAGGATCCCAAGCCGCACATGATGCTTGGTGTCATACACCAGTCTGAAAGATTGCATGGTATGTGCATGTCTTCTTGAAAATTGCAAGTTCTGATAAGCTCTTGGCATTGATGTAACACGACTAGGAGTTCAGCCGTGGCCCAATAGTAAGGAGGACCGAGGACATAAGAACAATTAATCCAGTTCTTATAAAACGAGTCCTGTAACCACTGACTGCCCTTGAGCTCATCTAACCAGGTCTCACAAGATTTCTGTGGCCCACTCTGATAGGCAGTAGGAGGAACACAGTGTGTTTCAAGGTTTGCAGGGAAATATTTGCAATGCCTATGCTGATGAGAACATGTGTTACACAGAAGTACAGATGTTCACATGAAAGGGATTTATGTACCCGCCTAGATGAGGAGAAATGATATTTGTGAAGTTCACCCAGATGAGGGTTACTATAGACGTAGTTACTCAGTTCACATGAAACATATTTAAGAGGCCCACCAAAATAAAGAGTTAAGAAACGTAGAGAGTTACTCAGTTACATAGGAGGTATGGCCAGGCCTGACCTGATGTCATTAAATAAGGAATGTAGAGACACATTAAATTTCCATCAAGTCCTACCATTGAACTTTGGAGTCCAATTACTAGTCAGCTCACGGGTAAGATACTGTTTCCCCAATTACTAAAAGCCCAGTGTTCCTGCACCCACATTTTCTTGGTGCAGTAAAACCATGCCTGATTTCACTGACTAGTAAGATCACAGCCAGATCGGACAGGGGCTGCAGACACAAGCACAACATGGCCCAGGTCTGATCCCCTGGTATGGCATGGGAGGCAGCATGGATCACTCACCCTGCCGACGCACAGCCTGCCCTCTCCCATAACATTTCCCCAAATGCCCTCACCCCACACCTCAAAGGTCCCTCTCACCCATTTACCACTTGCTCAAAGCACCTAGCAAATAGGAATGTTAATTACAAGAATTTCGGAATTCCATATATAATCTGACCTGTAAAAAAACAGTTCTGCATAGTTATTCCCCAATCTGTGGGGATTTACTGGCAAATTCACAGTACTGGTGCAGTATTTCTGAATGGTGCCAGTGTTAAAATGTACAATGTTTGCACCTCCACCTGTATAGTCCCACTCTTATGTGGTCCCTTGGTGAGAGAAACCAGGTTGGGTTTTAGCTTTCGGTCTAGTTTGTAAGAAATAGATTAGAGGGAACACAGCAAGACTTCTGAGCACTGCTAGGTAGTTGGAGAATGTTAGAAAGTAACCAAAATGTGTTCACAACTAAAGGAAGCATAAGGTATCTGGAGTCATTGTGAACTAACAGAGATAGTGGTAGCAGCACTGATGTTGGTGACATTGCAGTGGCTCTATTACTCGTTTTTGTGATAGTTGTGAGAGATGTTCTTGTCTGGTTGAAAGAACATTAGCAATACAAATTATGCTACCTCTTACAGAATTAGTAGTAATAGTAATGATAGTAACAGCAATACTAGAAATAGTAGCAGCAATTAGAGAGATAGTGAAAGGATTTTGTCTCAGAACCTTCATTATACAAGTTTTGTGGTAATGGCTGTGGTCATAGTGGTAAAAGTCATGGCCCTGATAGTGGTAGTAGTAGTGGCTGGGAGCATAAGTAGAAACAGTCATATTTTTTTATCTAGATCAAAGCCTTTGCTTTCTAGGTTGCATTGCCTTCCATCAGTAGGTGTCTTGGAGTGTCTGTAATTCTAGGTCAGCAAGGAAGGACCTCCACTTCTGTGTGTCTTGGGCAAGTTTCTGTACGGTGCCCCAGTTGTGATTCGGGGTCTTGAGTTCTGTTGTCATAGTTCTCCTCCAGGTATTCTTCAGCCTGCCTCTCATACGTTTTCCTTCTGGAGTCCAGTGGAGCGATGTTTTTGTGATGGAGTCTTAATCTCTTCTGATGGTGGGTCCGAACCAGCTCCATATTTTGCTTGTGATGGAGTCCATGCTCTGTTGTTTGCATCTGGTGTTCCCGGTTGGAGATGGGCACAAAATGCGCAGGACTCTTCTCAGGTTGCTGGTGTGGAAGGCTGACAGTTTGGTAATGTTGCTTTTCCTCATCCCCCATCATTCTGTCTATGAGTTTAATGGGGATAATGGCATCATTTCCACTACAAGGTTTTCTTCAGTGGTCCACGGTCTTCCCACATTATTTTCTTGGGGTGCTATGGTAAAGAATGCAGTCACTTACTCTAAGGTCCCCTATCTGCCCCAGAGAGGTGTTACACGTAATGACGTCACGTGTAACAGCAGCACAAGCACTGCTTCTCGCGCCCTCCTCTTCCACGCGCGGATTTCAATAGCTTCCACTATGCTCTCTTCCTTTGGGAAACGCGAGCGGAGTATCCGGGTGACGTTCGGAAGAGCGTCCTCGGCGGCAGCCCGCGAGAGCCATAAAAGGGGAACTTGGCAGGCGATGCAAGGGCTTTTATTATTTGTGAATGCGACCTGTTGCTTTATATTATGTACTTTCCTGTTTATAACAAGGAGGGGGGTTACAACAAGTTTACAAGTGCGCGCAGCTGGCCGCTGATTACATTCACCATCGGCGCTGAGCGTCGTTGTGTAAACCCCCTGCACCTGCCTGCTGAGGTCACTGCGTGCGGTACATGTGGCCCCTCGCTCCGGCCGGTAAGGGGTGGGGCCGGGGGAGCTGCAGTGGGGTTCAGGAGAGGAGTTCCACAGTGATAGGATCATGCGGATGGGTGGCGTTCATCTGAGCGGGGGCTCTCTGTTGGTGGGGTTCCTGCCAAGGGGTCTTGCACTATAGAGGTATCGGTGACGTACAGAGGGACAAGCGTCTATGTAGTTATTGGTGGTCCCGAGTTAGGGACTGTTACGGCCCTGGGTTCATTTACTGGACACGGAGAAAAGCAAATTAGGAAAGGGGCTTACACGATGCGGAAATGGTGGGTTGCTGCAGTGAAGTCCTGTAGTGGGGAGAACCTGCATAAAGGCGCTATAGTTGGCGCGTGGCCCCGCAGTGTGGAGGAGAGAGGCTCTGCGGTGTTATGGGTCTTGCGTTATGGGGTGAGGGTTCCTGCATCTGGAAGGTGGAGAAGAGGGCTCGGGGAGCTGAGAGGTCAATGAGCGAGTGTTCCTGCAGCTGAGAGATCGATAAGAGGGTACTTGCACATGGGAGATGGAGGAGACGGTCCCTCTGCGCATGGGAGGTGGAGGAGAGGTTTTATTCACATAAGAGCGAGAAGAGGGCTCGTACACTTAAGAGGACGAGGAGAGGGGTCCTGCAGCTGAGAGGTCGAGAAAAGGGTCCCTGCACCTGGGAAGTGTAGGAGACGGTCCCTGCACCTGGGAGGTGGAGGAGATGGTCCCTGCGCCTGGGAGGTGGAGGAGAAGGCATCTGGGAGGTGGAGGAGAGGATCGCTGCACCTGGGAGGTGGCGGAGAGGGTCTCTGTGCCTGGGAGGTGGCGGAGAGGGTCCCTGTGCCTGGGAGGTGGAGGAGAGGGCCCCTGTGCCTGGAAGGTGGAGCAGAGGGTCGCTGCGTCTGGGAGGTGGAGGAGAGGGACGCGGAGACCTGGGAGGTGGAGGAGAGGGCCCTTGTGCCTGGAAGGTGGAGGAGAGGGTCGCTGCGCCTGGGAGGAGGAGGAGAGGGCTGCTGCGCCTGGGAGATGGAGGAGAGGGTTCCTGCAGCTGAGTGGATCCTGCAGCTGAGCGTTTCCTGCGGTGCGCACAGGAGTCCCGCGGAAGTGGATCCCTTCAGTGCGGCGCTGAGTCCTGCAGAAAACGGGGTTCTTTTAGTGGGACTGGGATGGGGCGAGGCTTCTCCACCACAAGTCTGTGAGCCCTGTAAAATCTCTCCCGTCCCAGGTGTGCCACGAGATGCTCTCTCCATGCAGGCACGTGACCAGGAGTGCTGCCAGCGGTCAGACGCCCCTTACGCACTAGTAAGTGGGCACCAATTTGAAGGCAGGGCGCTCAAACGCACCCTATTTATTCACGAATGCAGGTGTTGCTCTGGACAGAGCTCTTTCAGTCTCAAGGTGGCACGAGATTCGCCGTGCATGACCAGTACCAGATCTGTGCACGTTATATACTGAGACCTGTAGGGCTCTGCCCGGGAGCTATTTTGACAATGGGGCTCCGGGGTGCGAGAAAACATGGGAAAAAGTTGCATGCTAACAAAACGTTTAGCAACAATATTAAACAATACATACACTGGGGTAGGATAAAACCTAAACAAGCATTGGCCGCGTGGCCGTAAAAGTAACGGCTGCACAGCCATGAAAGCAAAAGTAATCGCGATCAAAGCGAAATTGATCGCGAGGACGGGATGCGCTGTGTGGTAAGCATGGAGTGGTGCGCGCGCAGCAGCGATTGGCGGCTGTGCGCGTGCACGCTCGCGTGAACGCAAGCGTTAGGCCAGCGAGGTCTGGTAGCACTTTGGAAACCCGTATACTAAATGTCTCTCTGACCAGCGCATGCGCTGGCTCAGGCGAGACCTAAAAAGTACACAATATTCCCTCAATCACGTTGGGAGCAGCGGACAGACACGGATTAAGTTGAATCAATCAGTGCTTGGTCCCTGCTTCACAGAGAGGAACTCAAATGATGTTATCCCTGCCTTGGCGAATTAGGAGGCTGTAAAGAAGAGTGCCACGAGAGCCAACAAATGGTAAGCACAGACCAGGGTCAAAGCCCTTCTTTGTATATGTATACAAGAGTGTCTTGCAAGCGAGATGCATGTACTAGCGCATACTCTCATAGGCTCGACCCAAAAGAGGACCAAGCATCCTATAAGTCCCCTAACCATAGCTGGTTATTGTGCTAGACAGTGAAAAGGGCCTCAGACACTGTATAAGTATAAGTATAAAGAAGCTTATTAAGCGCTCGAATGCCAAAAGGCATCTTGGCGCTGAAGTGTGAGAAGGACAGCGAAGACGGAACTAAGTGAGCTAATGGACATTAAACAGCCTAGACTTCAAAGCTTTCCTGAAGAAAAGGAGGTCTGGCTGGAGGCGTAGGGTGACTGGAAGCTTGTTCCACAGTTGGGAAGCACAGATGGAGAATAACCGGCCGCCCCATCTAGCACGTCTGTATCTAGAGGTGCAAATCAGGCCAAGGATGGCCGAACATAGATCTCGTCGGGGGGCGTAGAGTCTGAACAGATTCTGACAATAAGTGGAGCCACCACCATATCGTGCCTTGTGGACCAGGCATAATGCCTTAAACTCGATTCTCTGTTGAACAGGGAGCCAGTGCAGTGATCTCCTAGCAGAGGAGGTGGGGTGACCCTTCGGAATTTGTAAAAGGACGCGAACAGCGGCGTTCTGCAACAATTGGATTTTGTTGATCTGGAACTTATCGATGCCCAAGAACATTGCGTTGCAATAGTCAAGTCTCAACATGAAAAGAGCGGTCATTACCGTCTTCTGGAGTGCCTTGGGAATAAAAGGAAAGATTTTACGGAGGGTTTTAAGCATAAAAAAACAAGCAGAGGTTATGCTGTTAACATGCACTGACATATTCATTTTATTGTCAAAGAGAACGCCAAGATTTCTGACCTTTTCCACAGGGAGAGACAGACTCCTGCCTCTAATGGCCACCAAAAGTTGTTCCAAATTGGTGGTCCATTCCCAGATTCCATATCTTCAGTCTTCTCCATATTAATCTTTAAAAAACTTTGCGTCATCCAGGCCATAATGTCCTTGAGACAAGCATGGAACCGTACCGCTGTTAGCTCTGGTGTGTCAGATAGCGAAATGACCAGTTGCGAATCGTCCGTGTAGGACACAAAAGCAAAGCCATGCTTCCAGACAACGGCGCCCAGAGGTCTCACATAAAGATTGAACAGGGTGGGGGATAGGGCAGAGCCCTTTGGAACACCACAGGGCAGATTGAAATTATCTGATTTTAGGCCCTCCCAATTCAGTGATTGCTGTCTATCCTGCAGAAAAGAGGAAAGAAGGGCCAGGGCTCGCTGACTAATGCCTGCCTCCTTTAGTCGTTGCACTAAGATCGTATGATTGACGGTGTCAAAAGCAGCCGACAAATCGAGGAGGACTAGAATAGCCCTCCCACCTCCGTCGACCGCCGCCCGAATCCCCTCCGCTGCAGCAATAAGAGCAGACTCAGTAGAGTGATTAGAACGAAAACCATGCTGAGACGGATCGAGTAAGCTATTACAGTCCAAGTATTCAGTTAGCATAGCATTCATGTGTTTTTCCATGATCTTAGCAACTAGAGGCAGACCAGAAATTGGTTGGTAGTTTTTAAAGTCAGTTGGATCCAGCAAGGCTTTCTTCAGAATTGGTCTAACACTAGCCGTCTTCCAAGCAATGGGGTAGGTCCCTGAGACCAACGCTTGATTAATTAGAAGCATGAGAGTAGGACCAATCTTGTCTGCAACCAGATGCATGACCGACGGAGGACAGGGGTCAGAAACTGACCCTGACTTGATGGTTTTTAACATATCTGTTACAGCCTCAACAGACAAAGACCCGAAACTTGTAAAACCGCCCTGCCTAATTTCGGGGGGCAGAGAGAGTTGGAGTATACCTTGAAGAGGGGCTGGGGTTGAGGGGTTAGACAGGTCATCATATATTGTCTGGACTTGGTCGTAGAAGAAAGTAGCCAGCTGGTTACAAAAGCCCTGGTCAGGGCGGAACAAGCTGCCCTGCTGAGGTTTGACCAGAAGGGACACAGATTTAAAAAGTTCTTTGGCAGAGTTGCCGGCGGCCAGAATTTTCCCCGTAAAGTAAGTTGTCTCTGCTAAAAGAATGGCCTCTTTATATTTGTGAAGGGCGATGTTGTAAAGGTCTTTACTGGCCCTGGTATAATCCCGTCTCCACAGGCGCTCAAACCCTCTGCATTGAACCTTTAAATGTTTGAGTACAGGGCCGTACCACGGGGTACCGGCCGGATGCCTGTTGAGAGTGGCTGTCTGTACGGGGGCAACACGATTTACCGCTGCCGAAATCCAGTCATTGTACTGTGCTGCTGCCACGTCGTTATCTGTGTCTAAGATAGGGGAGGGATGATCAAGGGCGGCCGCTAGGTCAGTGCTAGTGATCCTAGTCCACCACCGAAACGCGACTTTAACAGGTTTGTGAGGGGCGCCCGTACCAGCAAGCCTGGTCATGACCTCGAAGAATACTGCTTTGTGGTCAGTCCAGGGAAGCGCATCGGCCCTACGATAGATGATATCTGGGTGATTAGAGAACAGCCCGTCAAGTGTGTGGCCTCCTTCATGTGTTGGTACGGACACTAGCTGATGTAGACCGAAGGCTGCCATAACATCTAGGAGTCTATTTGTGTCAGAGCTAATAGTAGATTCCAAATGAAAATTGAAATCGCCAAGAATAGAATAAAAATCTGAGTCCGTACAGGATTCCATATATGCCATGAGGGCCAGAGAGAAGGAGGCTCTAGGGCCGGGCGGTCGATACATCAACAGGCCCTGGAATATCGTTACATCCTTAAGCTTGATAGCGAAATGGAATGCTTCCGCATAAAGGTCTATCACAGTCCTCATCTGGACTTTGAAAGTTTGCTTGTGGACAATGGCGATACCCCCGCCTCTACTGCCCATTCGGTCCAGCGACAAGACTACATAACCTGAGGGCAGAGCGACAATCCAGTCTGGGGCAGAAGCAGCCTCAGCCCAAGTCTCAGTTAAAAAGACCATGTCAGGGTTATGTACACTTAGAAAGATTTCGAGCTCGAGTTTGTGTTTTGTCACCGAGCGCACGTTTAAAAGAATGCCCTTAAACGTCCTAGTCGGAGCAGATACTATGCCAGTACGTAGAATAGCCGGAGTAGGGAGGAACTCTTTGCCACCAGAATCAGTGCGGCAGGCAGTGCCACCGTGACTCACAGTGTTACTGTTAGTGTTGCTAACCGTCATAAAATGGCAGTGAGTACAACGTAGCGAACCAACCTCATCCTGGAGATTGAACGTGGCGCAAGCCCCGCGAGGTTGTATCCGGAGCTTATACAGTATCTGAGGTGTATATCGTACCGAATCAGCCTGACCAGGGATCCTGGCCACGGACAATTTCCAGGCACTGACGGGCGCAGACGGGCTTGCCTTTGGTGCCAGCGGGCAAATTTATGTGTTAGGAGTAGAAAGAACTAGAATGCTGACTGCCGTAAAGCGGGCCCACTCGCACGGACGGGCACCGCCACAGATCTAGTGCAGTTCTGGTGATTAACGGGAGAGAGTACGTAAAATAAAATAGATTTTAAAACATTGAAGCTAAAACACACAGTCCCCCCAAATGGCTCTCGCAGCCCGCTTTGAGTCACAAAAGTTAGCGCACCAGCGTCAGCGTCTCACACGGTCAACATAATAAACTTCTAAAGGGGTGGAAGTGATTGAGGTGTGAAAAGAAGGGGTGGAGTCTTCTAGACATTTTCCTTACAAAGAAACAGTGAGAATATTATCCCTGCTCAGTTTTGAGGGAGGGCTCGGTAGGCCTCTGTCTAGTAATAAAAACTGTTATAAAATGGATGGTTTCCTTGTGTTTCCCAGGGAGGCTTTGTGGTTGTTTCTCCAGTAATTGTGGACAGGGGAAACCAATTGTTTGAGGCCACAGAGTGGCTTGCGTCCTTAGGACATGTATCATTGTTATAAGTATTGTGCTACTGACCAATGTCCACGGATTAGCATCAGTTGATAACTGCCCTTTAAATGGTGTAGGAAGGTTTATCCATTAACTGCGAAGCCGCACTGGTTGGTAATTACCATCTGGAAAGTTTAGATAGGCCCCTGGACCATGGATAAGCACTGGATGGCAATTACCACATGGAAGGTTTAGGTAGGTTAGCCTGGGTCCATTCAGCCGCATCAGTGGGTAACTGCCATTTAGAATTTTAGTTAGGTTGCCCCCTGGACCATGGATGCATATTGGTTGGTAAGTGCCATTTGGAAGATTAGGTAGGTTAGCCGCTGTACCATGGATCTGCATTTGTGGATAAACTCAATTTGGAAGGTTTCAGTGGGTTAGCCCCTAGAACATGGACCTGCAACGGTTGGCAATTGCCATTTGGCAGGTTAGGTAGATTTGCTGGTTCTATGGATATCTATCAGTTTGTGATTGCCTTTTGACAAGGATTTTGATAGGCTCGTTCAGCCTGTGATTCAGTGTATATTAACACTGGGCTCAGTTTGGTATTTGATGCATCCTGTCTAGAAGCCTCTGTTGGGTCTGATAGGAATTCAGTGAATTGGTCATGCATTAAATGAGAACATGCGGTTATATTCCTCAAACTAAGCATAGATCTACAATGGGAAATAATACATAATGTAATCATTTCATGAATGTGGCCTGTGTGTTGTGAAAGGTTGCAGGGGGGAAACAAATTTTAGATTTGCCTAACATTGTCACTTTCCCTGAATCCTTTCATCATATATGCAGCCAAGGACGTGGCACTGTATGTAGTTATTAAAGATAGTCGAACATCCACCTCTGTTAAAACAGGTCAGTTGTAGTGGGGACGTCAAGCAGTTGTTTATATGTCAACTAAGCTCCATTTTGAGATGGTGGAATTGGATCTCTCAGCTAACTACATTCTCGCTGTAGTGATCTCGACCTTGGCAAGGACCAATGGCACCCACCTCAAACTTTATTATTGTAAATATATATATACGCCCCGAAGGGGGGAGTTAAAGTAAAGTTATTCATAGATTGAAACAGATATTGAAGTTCTATCTCTTAACGTCCACCTTTGCCTTCCTTGCATCAGGCGATTTTAACTTAAACGTGATATCATATACGTCAGGGTCAGAAGAATTTGTGAGAAAGGATGAGATTCGGTCAGTCCCATTACAGTGAATACCACCACAGTGGATGAAAGTATTAGGTTCAAACCTACTTGACTTTCTGACTGCTGTAAAATTTAGCACGATAAGAAGCAGACGTGACCCCAATAGACTAATACATGAATACGAGAACCTGTACCTCATTATTGAGATGGAGTCACGTGGCAGTTATGGATGAGCTGGAACCCTCAAACAGTGACTTGTTTTAGGAATGTATATAACACGTTAGCAGAATTGAATTTTGCTTTTGCAGGTCTATATGGGGAGCAGCTCTAGAGTGAGTCTCCTGAGATCGAGATGCAGAGGACAGTGGAGCGCTTAGCCTCTGTTTAGGTCAGAAGGGCAGGGTTGGTCTTTCCTTCTAAGGGACTCTTCCTGTACTGAGGGAACGAAGCCAGAGGAAGAGGATGTATCTACCAGGGTCTTCGAGTAAAAGGAGGCTTCACTCTGCAAAGACTGAAAGTTCTTCCCCAGCTGCAAAGAAAGCCATGATCTGGTGCAACTGATCGTAAACCACGAGTAACTTGGCTAGTCCTCCCCCTGACGATCTTTTGCTGCTGGAGGAGAATAGAGGGGTCAAACAGATCTATTATTTATTTCCTGGGCCTCATATTTATATACAGAGATTTCAGGTTTGTCCCTAGGGAAAGTAGTGTTCATTGCTCCGGCAGCAGTGACAATAAAGTTCTGGGACAGTAGCAGGTTTTTTCAGCAACGTCTTTTCCTGAATTGTCAGTGAAGGTGTCATATAGAGCTTTGGTGTCCACCTGTGCTGTTAGTTTTTGTCACTGCATATAACGCCAATAATGAGTCCGAGATGTTTTAACTTTCATTCAGTTGTCATTTGGGTGCTGCCTTGTGGTGTCCATTGGAAATTAGTTGTAGGGGTGTTTTCTCGTTGATTTTTGGAGAGGTTACGTTGGTGCAGTCTGTAAAAACAAATGATAGCTAGATACTTTGGGCAGGAAGCAACATATGGGAGGCGTTGTCCTATATGTGAATCTTTACCACTAGTGCTGTGGTTCATTTTTTGTTGGTTAAAGATGAGTGTTACCTGCACACTTGTATCCCTTGAACTCCTTTAGATTGATGAAGACACACGTCAAGTGTGAAAGCCACCTTGCTGATTTGCATAAATAAGAGAACGTAATGACACATCCCTCTCCTTAATTTCTATTCTACCACCCTCTCTGGAATCAGCCCCCCAAACTCCTCTAATGCACTCCTCCAAATTCCCATGTCCCCTAATGACCGTCCACCTCCAACACCCTATCACCTCCCTAGTCCCCCTCCTCCCCCCTTCTAAACTGTCCCATAATGACCATAACCCCTCATGTCCTTGCCCCTTCCTCCACAAAGTACACTTCCACCCATTACGTTGTTACCACATCTCCTCTTACCCCTCACACTCTCCCCTCACCTCTCTCCCTTTCCCCCTCACTCCCCACCAGGCCATCATACATCACGTCTATCCCTCCCTCCCAACACCGGCCCACACCTCCCTCCCCTCCCGTGGTCTCCCCCACTCCTTCAAGCCTGAACTACCCACTTCAACCCTTACTGGCGAACCGCCCTGTCCAAGCTATCAACCTTCTCACCCTAGCCACTCTGTCCCTAACTCCTCCTCCATTCCAGCCACTACCACTTCCCTCCTCACCAACCTCAACCAGACACTTCGTAACTTGGACTACAATTTCTCCACCCTGGTTACTGAACTTACCCTACTCAGAGAAGATTTCAAACGGTTCAAATCCTACAAACCCAGAACCCACCCTTCTTGGCCCGCTGCCCCATGTGCTAGCCCTCGAAAACGCTCGTACCCCAAGCTTTGGTTAACAACGCCTCTCCTCACCTGCTCTCACAGACCCCTTTGAACCTCGAGTACCTACTCCGCCCCGACCTCTGCAACGCCTACCTTAACAAACCCCCACTTAAAGATCTTTCCTCCCCTCACTCCAATATACCTGTTATCATGGGGACTAGCAGAATCCCCGGATTTCCTAGCTCCCCCAGAGCCCCCCATCACAACTCACCGCCATTCAACTACGCCCCGCCCCTAACCCCAACCCTAAATCACTTACCTGCATGCTCGTGAACTGTCGCTCGGCCGTCCGGCATGCGACCGAAATTTCAGAAACCATTCTTAACGGAGATACTGACATCGCCTTACTCACAGAAACCTGTCTCAAACACCACTCTACACCCAACCTTGACCTTCTTGCCCCCCCTGGCTATTCTATTCTCAGAAAAGACAGACCTGAAAAAATAGGAGGTGGTCTAGCAATCATTTTTAAAGAAGAACTACAACTCTCCCCAATCAGTAACATTGACTACACAACCTTTAAATACTTAGAAGCCAAACTTAAAATGAAAAGCTCCCCCCAATACGACTTCATAACACCTACCACCCTCCTGGTGAACCCCTTCCCTTTGCCGAAGAACTATTGGACCTTCTAACTAAATTGCTACTCTCCAACTCCAAAAATCTCTTCCTAGGAGATCTTAACCTCTACTGGAATGAACCTGATGATACTACAATCAACCTTCTCAATAATCTTCTTGAGATGAGCGACCTCAAGCAACTTTGCCACACTCCCCTACTCACGCCAAAGGAGCTATTCTAGACGCCATCATAACCAACCCTGATTTGGCATCCCTATCCAACATCATCCCTATCGACTGGTCTGACCACCATCTCATTCTGTTCACGATCTCCCCTCCAGCCCCACCCGCCCCTGTAAAAAACAACAAAACCACAATTGTGACGAGAAATCTTAAGCAAATCCCCCCCCCCCGGCACACTGGAACATAAACTCCAAACTCAACTAAGTCTCACCCCAGCCTCTTCAAATGCAAATGAACTCACTGAGCACTTTAACAAAACGGTCTCTGAGGTTTTAGACCAACTTGCCCCTCTGAAAATTAAAATGCTAAAAAATGCCCCCTCTAAATCATGATTTACCTTAGACCTTAATAAAGAAAGACGCTCACTTAGATTGGCTGAAAGAACATGGAGACAACACCCTTCCCCATCCCATCTTGCTCTCCTTAGAACTGGAAGATCCTCTTACAAAAAACACATCTTTTCGGAAAAAGCATCTTTCTTTCGTCTGCAACTCTTGTGCTAAAAACAGACCTAGAGAACTGCTCAACATTATTAGAATTCAAACCTCCCCTGCACCCCTCAACCCAGTGGCTTCCACTAACAAATGTGAAGAAATTGCTAACTTTTTCACTGAAAAAATTGCCAAAATTGATCGTGCTTTCCTTGAAACTCAACCCTCGCTCACCCCTCAACATCCCCTGGATACTACACATTTCCACCCCTCCCCTTGAAACCACCCCTGACTCCCTCACTCCTCCTCCCATCGCATACCCCTCCTGTACCCCTCCTCACTATCCCACCGCTTAAAAATAATGCCTCATGGCATAATTTCCACTCCGTTTCTGAAGTGGAAGTCTTCAACATCCTATCCAAGCTCAAACCATCCTCCCACACCAAAGACCCTCTCCCTTCCGCACTCGTCCAAGATCTCAAACACGTCATTGTCCCCTACTGGACCAACATCATTAATGCCTCCCTCTCAACAGGGAACGTTCCCATCTCCCTTCAACTCGGACAAATCACTCCCATCCCCAAAAACCCCAAGGCTGACCCTAATGACCCTAACAACCTCTGCCCTATCTCCAACCTCCCCCTCCTCTCCAAAGCCTTTGAAAAATGCGCCCTACTTCAACTGGACAAACACAATGACATGTTCAACCTTCTTGACCCCCTTCAATCTGGCTTCCGCAAAGGTTGCAGCACTGAAACTGCACTGCTCAACATAGTCGATGACATCCACCTCGCCCTGGACAAGGGCGAGACCTCCCCACTCATCCTTCTTGACCTCACCGCTGCATTTGATACAGTTAACCACCCAACCTTACTCAATGCACTCAAGGATCGCTTTGGCCTTAATGGCACTGTCCTTAATTGGTTCACCTCCTACTTCCAACATAGATCACAACAAATTAAAATTCAAAACTGCCTCTCTAGCCCAACATTTGTCTCCCTAGGTGCCCCCCAAGGATCCATCCTCTCTCTCGCCCTTTTCAACATCTTTATGGAACCCCTTACCCTCATACTTAAACAAGCCAGAATCAACTATCACCTGTACGCTGACGACACCCAACTGTACTATAAAATAAAATCCCATTCTGATATCCTGCACCTTAACGCTGCACTAACCAAGATCCAAACCTGGTTCCACAACAACCATCTCAAACTCAACCCTAACAAAACTGAGATTATCCTCTTCTCTCCCAAAAACAACCCTCTCCCCATTCAAACTTGGATCACTGACCTTAATGCCCTAAACTGCTCTCTCTCCCTTGCCGAACCTGTCAAATCACTCAGCATCACCATCAACAATAAACTCACGCTAAATTCCCATGTAAAGAACTCAGCAAAAAGTGCACTTTTCACACTCCAGCATCTCAAAAAAATCAAACCTTGTATTTCAGCAGAAGACTTCAAATTAGTTATCCAATCTCTTGTCCTATCTAAAATCGACTACGGAAATGCCCTTCTCTCTGGTACTCCCAAAATCCACCTTGCCCCCATTAAATCCGTCCTCAACCTCACAGCCAGACTAACAACAAACTGTAAACGTTTTGACCACATCTCACCTGCCCTCAAATGCCTCCCCATCGAAGGCAGATCCTCCTATAAAATTGCCTGTATTACGCACAAAGCCCTCTATCAGAAGACTCCAATCTACCTCCCAACTAAACTCAATAAAGCTGGCTGCGCCCAAACGTTGAGAAGCACCAACTCTCTTCTTCTCATACCCCCAATACTAAAAAAAACGCCTCCAAATCCCGCTCCTTCTTGGGCAAGGCCCCAAACATCTGGAACGCCCTCCCCAAAGACCTTCGATGTAACCCCTCCTATGCCAGCTTCAAAAGAAACCTTAAAATACACTTTCTCACTAAATTTTGGGGAAATTAATTCCCTGATCTCCTTTTTGACCACTTTCACTCCTCCTTCCTTAGGCAACTCCGCCTACCTCTTGCACTCACTCACCCCCCTCCTGACACCCTCCACACCCCTCTACCCTTCATTATACTCCCCCACACCCTACTATGTCCGCCGAGCCCTCCCTGGTATACTGTAAAATTGTTATCTATAATGATATTTTTGTTCTTTTAATTGGTTTTTGTTTATCTTCTACGCACTCATCTCACTACGTACTCAAAATTGTTCTTTATACTCTGTCTGACCACCTGTATAATTTGTCTCGCTCATAATAATTGTTGCTTTCTTGTTTATTACCATTGCAAATGTAAAGCGCTCTGATACGCTCGGGTGGAGCTAGCGCTATATAAAACCTTCAAAATAAACCAATATTATATCCTCTTTAGGTCCAGAATAGCTATGTGGAGAGCTCAGCCTTCAACCTTCCGGAAACTGTGCACAGCAGCAGAACCCAATGCACCCCAATGATATGCGCAGGCCTGGGATGTCACTGACATTCCTAGACCTGGCAGCGATAAATCAGAATATCGTTCTCATACACCAGGGACTCTCTTGTCCAGTCATAGAGACAATGAGCTCGATTGGGTTGATGAAATCTTTGCCTTGGTTGACTCCCATTCTTAAGCCAACCATGTATGTATGTCATTAATGACTAGTTTGCTGCAGTGTCCATTTTGCGTTCAGCCATTAAAAGGTGTATCTTATTGTTGAGTGAATGCTCAACCATACATCGGGTTGCTGAGGAGACTTAAAAACTTCAGGGTTAGCAAGGGACTGGACATAGTTTGGCCTATGTAGGAGGTTTTGGGCGACCTGCATGATGTTTTAAGATATGTGTCAAATACATTGTATGGCGACATTACTGCGTGTATGTAGGAGGTGTTGTAGAGAGTGCAATAATCGATGCAGTCACACACCTGCCATAGTAGGAGTAGTCAGAGCCCTCATGTTGTGACAAACATTAAGTGCAAATATTGTATATAAGTGGCTTTCAGTAGGGTATATACTTTATGGAATCCCCCACAGTGAAAGTGGCCAACATTACGAGGCAATGTAAAGCAGCCTGGTTACATTCCATGTCAGAGTCACCCAGAAGCACCAGTGGTCCAAGCCCTAGCCATACAATAAAGAATCTGGGGTGCAGAGGAGAGAGGCCGAAGGCCCAGCACCACTGGACTCACTGTGAAGCAGTCAGGGCATATGTATTGTGGGTTCCACCCAGGGGTGAGAAAGACCCACTGCTTCCAAGTATTATAGTGCAGCAAGGCTAAACTAATCTATACGAGGTCCACTCAGAAGTGACAAAGGACTAACTCCAGGCAATACCTTTTAACAGCCAGGGTATATATGTGCTGAATATACGAATCCAAGTGTCTGCACAGAAGAGTCACCGATGCGGTGAGCTCCTGCGTGAAGATAGCAAGGGAGTCATCCGTTCAGTAAGTTCTTTTCCAGTTTGAAGCATTCTCGTTCATGCATGGGAGCTTTTATTCTTGCAGAAGTCAGAGTTGGGACCCAGTAATGCTATCCTTTTGTCCGATTTCTTGTTTTGTCTGTATAACTTTAAGGACTTGTGGACCACTTACAGTAACTTTCTATTTACTCCGCTTATGGAAAAAAAATTCCTCATTGGAACTTCAAGTTAAGTGGCACTGGAAGAAGAATCCATTTTTGAAAATACCAATCTTTGTATGTAGAGAGTAAAATATTTACAGATTTAAGTCACAGAGGCGATGGAGGTCCAAATGGGAGAGCAGAATGTCTACGCCTGGCAGCTATATGTATATAAAACATTACATAGTTTTTACTTGAAATTGCTTCTTGATAGAGTAATACTACTTTTAGCTTTTCTTGCCTTAGCTACACTACACCAGAAGGCTAAAGCAACAGTCTCCTGAATTGTAACCGACATCCAGAACTGATCTCTTTTTTCCTACTCGCCTTTGCCCCTTTTTAGATCGAGCATTCGAGACCTCTTGTATATACTTTAGTATATACTTATATATACTTATATGTGTATGTTTTTTGTGGGCTCTGGAGATCAGCCATAGGACTTGTCTGCTTCCGCTTAGGGATTTCTTTTCTGTTCAACTGCCTCTATTTAACTGTCTTCATAGAAAACGACCAGCAGAGGTCAGTAAAATACCAGAATTGCTTTCTGCTGAAAGGACTTTCGTTTAAAATAATTTCTGGCAACTGCTTCTATTTAACTTTCTTGATAGAAAACGACCAGCAGAGGTCAGTAAAATACCAAGGAGCATATGTATGAAGGCCATTTCCCGTTCGCAATTGGGCCGATTCTCAGACTCGGCCCGTTTGCGAACGGGAAAAAGCCTTTTGGGATGTATCATCCCAAAAGGCCCTCGCAAAATAGGGAATCGCAAAATTTGCGATTCCTTATTTTGCGAAAGCATTTAAGGAATTGCAAATTGCAATTCCTTAAATGCGATGTAAAAAGCACCCAAGTTGTGCAATTTCTCCTTAAGAAATCGCAAATTACCACCAACTTCAAGTTGGTGGTAATTAGTGATTTCTTCGAAAAATTAACTTTTTTGCATTTTTCAAAGTGCCATGTGGCGCACATACATGCCCTTAGGGCATGTATGTGTGCCACATGTGCACACATGCACATTTCAGGGGTGCAACAGGATGTCCTTTTGACACCCTGGCACCATTGAAATTGCATTCTCAATTTGCGATTCTCTAATTGAGAATCGCAAATTGAGAATGTCTTCCCATTCGTTCCTATGGGCCTATCCCATAGGAATGAATGGTGAGGTATTCCTTAATTGCGAATCGCAATTTGCGATTCGCAATTACGGAATATGTAGGATTCGCCAAATTATTTGCGGATCCTACATACATAGCGTTGTGCGATTCTCAAATAGCGATTCTCTAAAAATCGCTATTTGAGAATCGCAAATGTATCCTTTGATACATATGCCCCCAAATCACTTTAGCATTCTGTAGATTGCAGTCCATTGAAATTGTCTTCTACGAGCACCCGTATACAATAATATTCTTTTCAAATCTTGTATTTTCAGTGATCTGACCACCGAAAGCCCTGATTTTATGTTAAAACAGAGTTTTGAACTATACCATGCGTCACGCAGTTTGGTGCTTACTTTCCCTCCATGTTAAAGAACAGTAGATGTTTCAGCACCCAGGCTAATATGCTGCATAGCTAAATACATATAAGGTCCCAAAGGCGAGACCGATTGCATTGCATATGCTTGTTCTTTCAGTAACCTCATTTACCGAACAGGATGAATGCGAGGACATTGATTCCTAAGAAGCACTTTCCTCCGGAGGTCTGTCTACCATTCATGACAATCCTACATGAACTCTCTAAACTAGATACCCACTCCTACTATTTTTAGATCCCCTGTAGAATCTAAGCGTTAAGTTATAAACAAACTGTTCCTCAATGTTGATCTTTGGGGAAGTTGTTATATCTGTCCTTTTCAAGCTTAGCTTCATGACATCACCTACTACTGGGAACTCAAAGGGGATCACTTGCTGAGGTCAATAATATCTGCAAGGATGCTGAATGTGTGTTTGTGTGTGACTAAGTATCTCGCACACAGCACTAGAAAAGCAGCAGGGTGAATAAGTACACATGCATTGAGAGAGGGGAGGCTCCAGCCTTTGCCACAGATGTGTCTGAAACTAAAGGAAGCAATTAGGGGTTGCCACCTTTGCCCAAAGTCCAGAGCATGAGCTATTCCAACAGGAAAGCGACAAGCCCCCTTTCAACACTACCTTTAGGTATGGCAAAGCCAAATACCTTATCTAAGCCGCCCGTAGGGAGGACTTTGGATTAGCCAACTTCAGTCACTGGCTCTTTGGGGCATCTCCCTTCAGCTGTTTGTAGTTACTTTTGAAGATTTGACAAGAGTAGTCTGTCTCCAAGATGCCACAATGAGTTTCTATGCTGTGACCCTAACGGGGCAGGGCAAAACCTGTTCACGAGGATGTGTAAAACCAAATCTGTTAGAATTTTCCCTTGTACTGACAGTTCCCAGCCAGGGGGTTTCAGACCAGCGTATAAATTGTCAGCTGTCGGTGGAGCCGTCTGCATGCTAGATGATACACAACCAAAAAGAAGCAGAGAGCTATCTGCCAAAATTAGAAAGATGATGAGAAGCATTGCAAACCCAACAATTTCAGATGCATGGCTTGGCATGGGCTGAGGTAACTGAGCTGTGAGGTCAGCAAGAAAAGAGATGCACAGGTTTCTCCAGTTCCTTCTTTCCTTAATGACTTACAAATGTGTCTATCATGCATGTGTGTGGTTTGCTTAGCTCACCCTCCTCTGCCTCAAGGCTGGCTGTACTCCTCCCTCGGTTTGGGAAACCCTTTCCCTGAACGAAGCTTGGGTTTACTTGTACTTCCCGCCTGTCAATCCAGCGGACAACTCTGAACTCTTCTGAATAGAAGGAAAGGACTTCCTATAGCCTTATATCCTGCTGCATAGGGCTATCACAGTTGTTAAAGGCCCTGAATTTGAATTATAGGCCTGAGCCACAAGCGAGGGCCTGAGGGTGAGGGCCTTTAACAACAGGTATAGTTAGAGGCATAAGTGCTTTAAGGCGATTACAACATTTCACCTCCTAAGGGTAGAATTGATTTAATTTAAAAGGGAGAAACATGAAGATAAACATTGGAATGTAGGACCTTCGGGCTTATATTAGCCATCATAAGTCCATAAACTATTTATTGCTGTGGCTGAAAACTATCAGATGTTCTCTTAAATCTCTGACATTCTATGAAAACCTGTCCTCTGGGTTAGTCGAAATTTCACGACAGGTAAAGTACAAATATGAATGCACAAGAAGCAATTTCTTTGGACTCTGATCTTTTTCCATTTTTACAAATAAAATACTTCAGAAATACAAGAATGTCGATTCAGCAGTTTATTTGAAATCAGAAAAGTTAACGCCCCACAGACGTTTGTTATCTTGGTACTGGGTACAGTTTGGGACACTGGCGCAGATTAGAAACATAATAAAAGACAGTTTATTGACAACAAAACAGCAACATTATCTAGTCTTGAGGGTCACTCCATGAAAAATAGAATCTACATATACTTTAGAATAACACAATCAATTCCATACAATTAAAGTAACTTACTGAAACTGAGCCAATTCACAAGGGAATACCTAGAGGCAAATATCTTAGTGTAGATTTAAGACTACACCTGGTATAAGTCTCCACCTAGATGCAATTAAGCAACTCCAGCTAGTAGTAAAAGCATATGTCCTCACCCCCTTAAGGATTCCTGTGAGTGACCATGTGTTGTGTGCAACTTACTTCAAGGCTTGACATGAATGTATGAACTGTAATACTAGTTGAGTAGACGTAGATGAACTTTTGTGAATAATGTGATTTTTTTGTAACTTTCCCTTTTTTATGCGTATTTTTGCACTGCATGTTCCACACTATTTCCCACTTAAGTTTTCCCTTTTCTGTTCCCACTCCTAGTAGTTATTTATCATTGTCCTGCCATTACCCCATTTACACCTAAATCAAAAACCTGTGTGTATATGTATATGTGCTCTTATCAGACAACTCCGCACATAAGAGATAGGAATGTATGTGATTAAGGATTTTCTTGTTACTTTAATTCTTTTTATAATACAAAACAAAGACACAGTACATAACATGAGCTAAAGCAACAGCAATACATTTCAGGCCTAATGATATACACTTCATGTCTGGTTTACCACAAATAATTTTCCTGTCATCATATTGATGCTTGGCGGACTTCGTCATTGGGGAAGCGTGGGTAATTTCTGGTGGCCATCTTGGCTTGGGGAACTGCCAGGTGAATGTTGGGCGCCATTTTGGGGGAGTAGGCAGGCAGTGCAGGCACCGACGGTGCATTTAACTCGGGCAGTTGCACGCGTCAGCTGGACAAGCTGACAGAACCTCTACTTGCCTCAGACTCTAACGCGTCAGCGCTGTTTTTTAAACATAAATACTTCCGTTTCGTATTTGGTTTGATGTTAATTTTTTATCCCCTGCTTTTACTTGTACTACAACCCTCTTACCCGTACTATAAAAATTTGCATCAACACCGCTGCTTGGCGGACTTCGTCATTGGGGAAGCGTGGGTAATTTCTGGTGGCCATCTTGGCTTGGGGAACTGCCAGGTGAATGTTGGGCGCCATTTTGGGGGAGTAGGCGGGCAGTGCAGGCACCGACGGTGCATTTAACTCAGCCATCTGCACGCGCAGTGGTGTGCGCCCTCCCTGCGCCGGAGTCGTGCCTGAGTCCTGCCCGTCTGCGCTCGTCCGCGCCTCGGCAGGGCCAGGGCAGGCCTCGCAGAAGACTGATCATGCTTACGGCGACCAATCTACGTAGCTATAGAAACAGGGTGAGTGCATGTGGGCACGGTGCTCTTGACCCTCTATCTGGCCCTGTGCAATGCGCTGGATGTAGGTTTGAGCTTCCAACGCCCATGTCTATCAGGGCCCTACAGCCCCTGCCAGGCGTTACTAACTCTGCAACCTGTCCTCCGCTCTCTCTCCGCCCAACCACTTTTAAAACTTTGCACCTAAATGTGAGGTCCCTAGTGTGCCACTACCTTGATGTTTTCACCTTGCTCACCGATGAACAACCGGATATACTGTTCCTAACAGAAACTTGGTTACACGATAATGCCACGGCGGCGATTAATCTTGCCTTGCCTACGGACTACACTATGTACACCTTACACCGTAGTTCAAGAGGTGGAGGGATTGCGGTTGTGGTAAAAACATGTTATCCCTGTCTATGGAAAGCTTTAAATATAGCTGGTTGTGAAAGCGCTCACTTTGCTATTTCGATGACCTCCCAGTTCACTTTTTCTGGTTTGGTCATTTATAGACCTCCTGGTCCTGACGACGCCTTTCGCTCAGCTCTTCCAGAGGTGGTCTCCTCCCTAGCCCTTAGATCAGCCAATTTTAGTATAATAGGTGATCTTAATCTTCATATGGATGCTCCTCAATCCTCCGCGGTGTGCAGCTTTCTTACAGATCTTGAGGCATTAGGATTACATCAGTTAATTTGTGGTCCTACTCATGTAGGGGGTCATACTTTGGACCCCTTCCTGACGAATCTGGATAATGCCAAAGCACTACCACCTAAACCAATCAGCTGGACAGATCACCATCTGATTGATATTCGGATTACCTCGACTGTTCCTCCTTTTAGAAATATTGCACCGGTCGTTTTTAAACGACCTTGGAGGAATTTGAACCTGGAGGATTTTCATCAGCTTCTATTACAACATCCACTAGAGCTCCCCACTGAGGTTTCCTCCGGGTATGATTCCTTTTGTAATTGGCTGACCCAGGCCTTAGACATCTTAATACCAGCAGGCTGGAGTAAGACCAGGCTTGGCCATTCTAGCCCATGGTACGATGAATCTCTCAGGCTCCTTAAGGTTACCTGTAAAAGGGCGGAAAGAGCCTGGCGCAAGGCATATGACCCTATTCTTAAACAGGGGTATCAGGCCAGCATTAAGTCATACCATCGAGCTATTTGCAAAGCACGAGCTTCTTTCTATTCCTCGGAATTCAAGAACTGTCCTAACCCCACCAAATTAATCTTTAAGGTTATTAAAGATTTAACTAACAGGAACACCGTTACACCGGGGAATGGCTCTCAGGCCCTTTGTGAAGAATTAGCATCTTTTTTTGTGGAAAAAGTGGACGCGATATACAGATCCTTTCCTCCCCTTACTACATCCACTAACAATGTAGTTGCTATGAATGTCATCACTAGCCCACTGCTAGCGCTTCCTGCACCATCTCAGGAAGAATTTGATTCTCTTGTGGTGAGGGTCAAATCGGGTTCTCCAATGGACCCTCTGAGACCTGCACAATTTAGGGAATCTGCTGAGTTCTGTCTCCCGTTTCTTCACAATTTAATTAAGCTATCTTTGAGTTCAGGGACGGTGCCTATCCAATGGAAGCAAGCTATAGTTATGCCAATCCTGAAAAAGGCTTCATTAGATCCAGCAAAGCCGTAACATTATCGGCCTATATCCTTACTTCCATGGGCCTCGAAAATTACTGAGGCTCATGTTAATAATATTCTAACTGCCCACCTTCTACAAGCAGGTACCCTCCATCCTTCTCAGAATGGCTTCAGAGCAGGCCATAGCACTGAGACAGCACTGGTGGCTATGGTTGAGCAACTTCGAAGACTCTTAGACTCTGGACAGACGGCGGCACTGATCCTTTTGGATCTCAGTGCCGCTTTTGACACTGTTTCCCATCCTATTCTGCTCCAGAGACTCAGAGAAGCCGGAGTGGAGGGCACTGCTTTGGACTGGTTTCGCTCATTCCTGACGAGCGTACTTTTAAAGTGCGTACCCCTCCCCATGAGTCCTCTCCCCGCCCTATCTCCCAAGGAGTTCCACAGGGTTCAGCACTTAGCCCGACCCTGTTTAATTTGTATGTGAGACCGTTGGTGGAGGTTGCTAATAAATGGGGTTTAACCATAGTGTCATATGCTGATGACACTCAATTAGCGGTCGCACTAAACGGGAACACTGCGCTGGACGCCTCCAACTTTCAAAGCGCCCTTAGGGAGGTGGCAGGTTGGATGACCGATAATCGTCTCCAACTTAATGCCACTAAAACTGAAGTTTTGGTGTTGGGCAAAGAAACTCATCTCTGGGGAGACGACTGGTGGCCATCGGAGCTAGGTCCTACTCCTACGCCGGCTACTCAGGTGAAGAATCTTGGGGTTCTGTTTGACGCCAATTTATCATTTACACCCCATACAAAGAAAGTGGCGGGCACCTGCTTTGGCGTTCTTCAAAGTCTTAGGCCTATTTTTAAATTCTTCGATGCCCCCACTAGGCAACTTATAGTGCAGGCAATGATTCTTTCCAGATTGGACTATGCCAGTGGCCTCCTATTGGGCACCAATCAAGCAGAGCTTACACGCCTTCAGCGTGTGCAAAATGCGGCCGCCCGTATGCTGATTGGTTTGCCTAAGTTTTGTTCGGCTAGGCGCTCTATTTCCGATCTTCATTGGTTGCCCGTTAGGCAGAGAATAAAATTCAAAGTGCTGTGCCTGGCTTTTAAGATTCTGAAGTTTGCCTCCCTGTAACGCCCTGAACGTCTCAGGATCGTTTAACAGACACGATAATGAGGACGCAACCACTTGTGAAGGGTTAGTTATTTTAATGAAGGCAAAAACAATACAACGAATAAACAAAAGTTATAGTCACTGGAATCCTCCAGGCTAAGTACGTTACCAGCCCACAGCACGGATGGTCCTAACCGTCCTCTGCATATACGCCGATCCCGGCGTATGCCAACAGAGGGCAGAAATGAAATGGCCGACAATGCCAATCGGTAGGCTGTGAGGGGCACGACGAGTGTTGGGGAGAATCGAGGAGTCAGGGAAACACCCAGCCGGGGTCTCTACCTGAAGGGAGCAGCCGCTCAACCTCTTCCTCCGACTGCACCGGGACGCGGAGTCACCTCCTGGTGATGCGTCACCGATACCCCAATCAAAAGCAAGAAGACTGAACCGAGAGCAGCCGCTCGATCGATCCTGTGGACTTCCGAGTCTGTAACGCGGCAAACACCTCCTGGTGTGCGTTACAGCTGGCAGTCCCTGTATCTCTGGTCGGGCTGGGAGTTACGACTCCAACCAGCAAAAGCGCCACTGCGCTTTGACTCAGCCGAGTCAAAAGGCGAAGCTCAATGGTTGACCGGTAGAGCTTCCGGGTCCTTCACAGGTGACGATGGGGCAAGACACGGCCCAGGGAGTAACGACTCGACCTACCTCCGTTCTTGCCTTACTGGAGCACCACTCCGGAACACTGCTCTTCACGAAGCAGGTACGTCGGTGTAAACACAATATCCGACAGCCTTGTACCTCCCGGTCCCTCCCTTTATAGGGCGTGTTTTCCTTGAGTTATGTAACAGCTCTCCTGTTTACATAAGGGCGTGTTTTCCCTTGAGTTATGTAACAGCTCTCCTGTTTACATAAGGGCGTGTTTTCCCTTGAGTTATGTAACAGCTCTCCTGTTTACATAAGGGCGTGTTTTCCTTGAGTTATGTAACAGCTCTCCTGTTTACATAACCTCTCAAACGCTAAGCATCCTGGGAGATGTAGTCCGTTTACGCTGGTTACCGTTTTCCTCCCCTCGCATGACAGGAATTCTTGACACTCCCCTCCTATTCTAGCCCAGACTATCTCCCTCTACAATCCTGCTAGAACACTTCGTTCAACGGGTCAATTTCTAGCTGAGGTTCCTCGTTTTAAAAGAGCCAGAATGGGCGGCCGTTCATTTGGTGTACTGGCAGCTGGCCTTTGGAACACACTGCCTGTCAGTATTCGGTCTATTCCAGACCTGCTTCTTTTTAGAAAAGCTGTGAAAACATTCTTGTTCCCTTTGGCTTAGTGGTTTGACTGGCACGATACATCAGTTGTTGTGTTGCTTGTCTTTTGCAGCGCCGGGACGCCGCTTGGCTGTGGCATCTGTGCGCTTTATAAATACAAAATAACATAACATAACATAACATATTTCACAGATATTAACGGATCCTAATTGTGTTCAACCCGAACTACAGGTTTAGTAGTTGGGGTTTCAGAGTGAAGGCGGTATATACATACGAGGCATAAACATAACATGTTAACTACGAGCAATTTGCATTGATATCTTTCTATAAAAAACACTGAAATGAAACATCACAAACTAAACCTCTCCTTCCAAAGGGTTGCTCAGACCAGCCTACTGGTTTCAACATTTGTTGTTCCGAAACGACAATATTAAAGTCAACTACAGATGTGGAAACTGCCATGCATGTGTTGCAGAAGCTGAAACTATCGGTATGACATATCAAAATAAAATAACATGTGGGAGAATTTCACCAACTGTCAAACTTCCAATATTGTTTATTTGATTATTTGTCAGTCAGCCATAAATACTTCAGTCAGTCATAAATACTTTATTCTGTAATTTAAAACCATACAAAGTCGATAATGCCTTAAAAAACGTATGGATTATTAAATATAATAAGACTTTAAAAAAGGGTAAATACAAGTATGAGAAAATGTTTGCAAGCACAAAACGTTGACATAAAAACAACACTAAAACCGGGTTTACCATCATTCACATCAAGAAAAAAGAATTAGCAGCTCTATATATGAAAGCACCCTAATAACTAAATAGCCTTTTCCTGGCTCTGAGGGCACCAGATTAAAAACTTGCAACAACAAAAAAAAAACAATGGGAGACGAAAGCATTTGCAAATACATCAATAATGCTGGTTTAAATTGCACATATTGATTTTCTCTTACCAAAGGAACAATGAAGTGTTGCCTCAGTGTATGATAAAAATCACAAAACATATAATAGTCCGGTACCCTACATATATACATCTCTTGGGTGTCTTCGAGGTACCCTTGGAAGATACCATATACTTCGTTTTTTAATAATTTAGCTCCAGACCGTGCTCATCATCAGTATCATTACACAAGGTCACATTCATTTTTTAGGCAAGTGTCTGTAGATGAAATGCAGTCACAATTCAATAAACTGGCGTCACCTCGACAAAAGGACAGCACACCAGCTTAACATCAAGGATTGTTCTACATTGAAAAATAAACGTTTTCAAAGTTATGTCACTTTATCTTAATAAAAAGCCCATCCTGCTTCGGAAGCAGAAGTCCTACAAAATAAATTATATCTCATTTCAAAGTGAAGACTGTTTTTCCAGAAGAAGTGGCAATATCAGTAACTGGCTAAAATGCTGACTGCATGCCACATGTTTTTGGAGTGGGACCTTACCTATAATTAAAAAGTTCGCATTTATCATAAACAAGAGCACCCAATGAGCAGCATATATTTTAGTAAACAATATTTCAGTTTACTGTTCTTGCCAAATCAAATAGTCTTCAGACACGAAGGAAATCACAGTGACCTATAATGCTCTGAAAAGGATCTGTGCACTTCTCCCTAGGCAACTTAAAACGTTTACCACCCTATACCCCTACCCCTCCATAAACCCTTACCTAACCCTAAACCTAAAGGGTTAGGTCTACACTGTGTGTAGAGAGACACTGTCCGTGCAGAGATGCAGTGTGTGTGGGACATCAGAAAATGTTTATTGGGCAGCAGGGAGTCTATGACTCACATAATGCATTTTTGGGGTTTAATTCTAAATGCACTTCTCTAAATCAGGTCATGTTGAAAGATATAACTCAGTCCAGGATTGAGTTTATCTGTACAAATACAATTCATACTGTATTTGAGTTCTAATACATTTATCATCTTCTGGTTAAAGTCTTGACTGCTCGCTACTGCATCTTTTGAGACAAGTTTAGAAAATGAACAACTGATCTCCAAATTGAATGAAATAGTTGTAAGTTTTAAAACACTGGTGGTAAATAATAGTGTCTATCATGAATTCTTCCCAGTAGTGACCTACTACCATAGACCTGGTCCATTTGGTACATTCTAGTCATGAAACTAGGATACTTGGCATCTATTTTCAGCTTTACTGTAAGGAAGAGCTGGTACCGAGTTTCTTTGGTATTGCATAACATGAGTTCATGAGTAGAATGTCAACTAAATACCTGGTATTCAATGTATGGCATACAGATATGTGAAGCTGCCAATTTAGGATATCATCTCTGGTAACACCATACATTTTACAATTTGTATGCATTTTCTGAAATTTAATAGTAGGAGTTATTGTGTAAGGTATTTCATTTTAATAATATATCCATGGGAAACTCACTACATAGGAATTACTGCACACCTCCTGAAAAGACTCCAGACAATACAAAACTCAGTGGCAAGACTCATTCTCAACCTCTCCAAAAAGACCCACATCACACCCCATCTCAAGTAGCTACACTTGCTCCCGATTCAAAAGAGATGCCAGTTCAAAATGCTAACCTACGCCTAATGGACTTGCACCACGAAGGAGCAGCATACATCAACAAACACCTGACCTTCCACCTACCTCACAGTCACATTCTGTCTGTCTCCCTCTCCCTCGCAGACATCCCACGGATCCGTTAAACAAAGGAAGACGATCCTTCTTGCACCAGCGCCACCAGACCCTCACAGGTGATTTGCATCGCTCTAGAAATGTGTGATTGATCAATGTGTAATGCATAATTATATATGAAAATAGACGGTTCTAATAACTTAATAACCAGAAAATGCTTGTATCACACAATATTTTCAACAAACATAAGATGGAACTTTTCTATTGAGCCTTTGTGGATTTCTTAAAGCCTGGCATGCAGGTATGTGATTACCCTTTTCTTTTGGGGGACGGGGGAAAGTCGATCAGTACTGTAGAATCTCTTTTAGATATTCTGCTCTGACATGTGTTATCATTAGAGCAGCAGAATATGAGATCTCCTTTAATGATTATTTGCTCAGTTGGCTATTTCAAAGAATTTGAAGTTGGCACACTTCTGTCAGGACTGGAGGCGAAGATTATGCCTTTTTTCTTCACTTTATTCTTACACAGCCATTTAAAAAAAACAATAAGACTATGTTTTCCATGAACCTTAGGGAAATGAGTAGTCAACAAAAAACACAATGTCAAATCATGAACAGTCCTGGATCCACCAATCAGGTCCCTCCAGCGTCCACATAGTCTGCCCTTACTGGCCTTTCCTCCTCTTTCTTCGCTGCTGCGCAGCCAAAATAAGTGCTTTGCTGTTTACTTATCTTTCAATTGTATATTGTTATTACAATAAGGCTTTACAGTTTTGGTTTTATTACTGTAAGCTGTTATACTAGCTTTGCAAGTTTCACCTGCTCGTTCGCGACTACTGTGTCACGTTGTAAGACTTTGGTTTCCCTGGTTAATACTGTGTGGGTTTTTTCCCGATTGGGAATTATTCGCGAGTCCACCCCTCCCGCTCATTTCTTATAGGTTTCTGTGGCGTTTTTTATCTGGATGGAGGAGTGCCGTGTGCATTAGTGTTGAGCAGCGGGAGCCTTTCCACTCCTACGCTGCTCGTCTTGTGCGCTTGCAACTTCCCGCCGCCAGGGGGCGTGCGAGGCTTCTCACTACGGCTCGCACATTCAGACTCTGAAGGGTTTGTGCGGCGCGCCGTAGTTGCGAGCACTTGCCTGAGGTGGACGCCTCGTCTGAGGTGTATTTGATTGTGCGATCGGGCCATTGGTTTTGTGAGAGGCCGATCGCGTTCCTACGCTCTGCTTGGCACTTTTACAGCAGAGTCAGTATTATTTACATTACGCCTGCTGAGGTCACGTATTCATGTCCTTTTTACTTGGTGGGCACTTCCCAGGCCAGTTGTGTGTTGTATATTCTAAGGCGCCAAACACTCGTGCCCAGGGTTTGATATTGCAAGCTTTTCACCCTTTCAACAGGCTGACACACAGCCCTTTAGAGACTGTTTTTCTGTCATCAGTCAGGTCTGCCACCCAGACCATTTAATCAAGGCTCATCACTACTTTTATCCCTCATTCAGCTATGGAATTTGAATATGAGGATGATTCCCAGGGAGAGGAAGATGCCCTGACTGACCTCCAATGGGACGATGAGTTTTACGAGGTGGTGGACACCTCGATTTACAGAGCGGTGGGTGAAGCTATGACCCCACCAGAGGGTAACGCAGAATATTGACCAAGCGCTCTCGCGCCTCACTAGCCCTCCTTTGGCCCCTTTAGTTCCTGCTCCACAAAAGGCAGCGCCAGACCCTCCCCCCCTGCAAAACGCGGACGCGACGCAGGTATGGACTCCAGTGCCTTTGAGTGGCTCGAGCAGGCCTTTTTGGCTACTCAGCCCTCCCTGACACAAGGAGATCTACCCCCCCCTCCCCCCGAGACGCTGCAGGACATAGTCACGATGATCCTGGTCCTTCCAAGCCTCCCCAGTCTGACACTCCTAACGTGTCAGATATGTTTGACCCAGACGATATAATCCATCCACGTTCCTCTGACTGGGCCCCAGTCGATAAGGTGGCAGAGTATGTAGCCATGCGCATCAGGAAACCTTTGGAAAATGAGGCTCGTAACTGCCTCTGGGCAGAATGTCCATATCCTTCCTTGGAAAGCAAAATCGCCCTTAACCCAGTAATTGACGCCCGCATGGCGAGAAACCCCAAGAAGGGGCTAGATAGATTCTGAAGGGCCTGTCAGGATAAGCTCCTCGACGTGTTAGGCCCCTTAACGAAGATTCTCGACATGGCAGAGGAAGCAAAATCATCAGGTTCCCTTAGCTCCCACGATTCCCTTTCTGGTTGGGCACAAATAGCCATAGTATTCCTCGGCAAAACAAATTGTGCCTTATCCACTGAGCGTCGCCGCTCTCTACTCATTAAAGTGGACCCCAAACTCGGGGACTTAGCCGATACCAAGGCTGGTGCAGTGGCTCAGGGGGGCCTTTTTGGTGACCCGTTTGTTAAAGAACTGGGGAAATTTGTAAACACCTTCACCTCTCTCGACAAAGTGCAGTCCACCATTAAGAAGGTGTTCCCTCGGGTTTTCAGAGGGGCCGTGGATCCAATCAGCAGCCTAGAGGGCAAGGCTCCAACAGAGGTCAATACCAGGACCAGTCCCGTTTTGGTGACTTCTACCCTACACGAGGTCACCGAGGGAAAGAACGAGGTTACCAAGGAGCTGCAGCCGCTTCCTCTGGTGAGTGTTCTCCCTTCTTCCCACTTAAAAATAGGTGGGCGGCTAGGGAATTTTTTCCAGGCTTGGACTTCTGTCACGGGGGATCCATGGGTTCTTCAGACCATTCAGTGCTTCCATATAGAGTACCTATGGAGTCACTGCCAACGAGTCAGACCTCGCCCTATCCAATTTTCACAGCAGGACTCAGTCATGATAGACGAGGAAGTTTCCTCCCTTTAGCCAAAGGGGCGATCGTCCCAACTTCGCTGCATCCGAGGGGTTTTGTCAGCAATCTTTTTATGGTGGACAAGACCGATGGGGGCAAACGCCCGGTGATCAATCTCAGGGAATTCAACAAGTTGCTGGTTTACCCCCACTTCAAGATGGAAGGCATCCATCTTCTCAAGGATATTCTGCGTCCTTCCGACTGGATGGTCCACCTAGATTTGAAAGATGCTTATCTGGTGGTTCCGATTCCCCCCCACCCCAGGACGTTTCCTCCAGTTTATTTGGAAAGATCAGAACTTCGAGTTCGCCTCTCTCTCATTCGGTCTGCCATCAGCCCCCTGGTGTTTTACCAAGGTTCTCAAACCTGTGATAGAGTGGTTGAGAGATCGGGGGCATTTGAATGATCGTCTATCTCGACGATCTCCTCCTGATGGACGCTTGTCCTCGCCAGTTTCATCTGCACCTTCAGATGACAGTCAATCTTCTTCAGAGTCTGGGGTTTGTTATCAACGAGACAAACTTGATGCTTTCCCCTTCACAATGCCTGATGTTTCTCGGCTTCATGATAGACTCAAGGTCCTCCACTCTCAGTCTCCCGGCAAGGAAGATAGCGAAGATCCGCCACGAACTACAGCAGTCTCTCGCCAGGAGTCAAGTCTCCCTCAGGGATTTAGCTCGGCTAGTGGGTCTGCTTTCGGCCTCTACCAAGCGATCTTGTTGGGTCCCCTTCATTATCGCGCATTGCAGCACCTTAAGGTGTTCTATCTACGGAAAGGTCACCCATACTCTCGCAAGGTGATCCTTTTGGAAGACACCCGGGAGATGATCTGTTGGACTCCATTCAGTCCTCAGTTCTTCTGAAAATGGACAACATTTCCGCAGTCCGATATATCAACCACTTGGGAGGCACGAGATCCAAAGCCCTTTCCCATTTGACCGCCGGTTTTTGGCAGTACTGCCTGGACCACCACGTGTCGGTGACTGCGGAGTACCTCCCCAGTCGAGAGAATCTGGTAGCGGATTTTCAACCACGCAACTTCGCGGATTCAAGTCTGTGGAAGTTAGTCCCAGCAATTTTTCAGAGCCTGAACGACCTTTGGGGGCTGTTTTCAATAGACCTGTTTGCCTCGAGGCTCGATCACCAGCTTCCTCGATTTTTCAGCAGGAGGCCGGATCCCTTGGCAGTGTCCACAGATGCCTAACTCCAGGATAGGAGGTCCTCCTTCTGAACCCACACCTAACTCCTCATCCTCTGGTCCTGCAGAACTCATTACGGTTAGAGGAATGGCGAATTACCGGAGTCGCTGGGAAGCCCCAGCCCTTTCGGCAAAGGCTGAGGAACTCATGTCTTCAGCATGGGCTGACAGTACGGTCAAACGTTATAGATCCGCTTGGGGCAGATGGTCCCGTTGGTGTATGCGACGGGTTGCTGATCCCTTGGACGCAGATATAGTGCTCATTCTGAATTTCTTGGCTCATTTAGCATCTTAAGGCTTGGCCTACAGGTCTATCAATACCTTTCGGTCCACTATGTCAGCTAGACACCTGCAGATCAATAATGACCCTGTTAGGGAACACCCTCTCATCTGCAAACTTCTTTGCGGCATTCGTCTCTCTTTGCTTCCTGAGCCTCGTTACTCAGCATTATGGGATGTGAACCAGGTTCTGAATTTGTTCTTATCCTGGCAACCCAATCGGTTCTTGTCAAGGAAAGAGCTGTCAGCTAAACTAGCGATGCTGCTTTGCTTGATTTCTTGTAGATGTGTGTCCGATGTTAGGGCTCTGGATATCACCTCCAGGATATTTACACCCTCAGGAGTAACCTTTACGTTACATAGACGGACTAAGTGTCACACCAGAGTGATCTCTAACCCAGTGTTTCCGGACTCCCCAAAGTTGTGTGTGGTTCATTGCCTAAAGGCTTATGAGGAGGTGACAGAAGAACTCGGACCTCCAGGGGAGCGCCAACTTCTCATTGCTCTTCACAAACCTTTCAAGGCTGTCTCCTCTCCAGGAAGCAGGCAAAAACCTCCAGGATTTTGGAGCTCATTCAGCTCGCGGAGCAATGGCCTCGAAGACTTTTGGCTTGGGTGCCCGTATGGAAGGTATTCCGAACGCGGCGGACTGGTCTTCAGACTCTACCTTTAAGAGGTTTTACTTCAAGCCAGTGCTGGACATGGCTCACTTTGTTGTGAGCAAGCTTTGAACTAGCAAAATCCTTGCCTCCAGTCCTGACATAGAATGAAAAATGTCCTAGCTATCGTAGCGGAAAGTTTCACATCTATGAACGACTCGGAGGTGACGATTATCCCGCCCTAGGTATTGTTTGAAGATGTCCCACCCCGTACTTCAGTAAGTAAATCTGTTTGTTTCTGCTTTTATTGGGACTACAGCTTGTTCATCACTATTCAATGCATATGACGGTATTTTATACCTGATTTGCTGTACTATGTCAATCTTTACACTGTTCTGTCCATTGATTCATGGATTAGGTTGTCTGCCTCATGGTGTTTTGACTGGTTACATCATATTCATTTCGCGAATTGATGATACCTTTGTCCTCGTAGGTTCGGATGCAACTAAGCAAGACGCTTGAAGTTTGGCTTCCGGCTGACTTCGCACAAAGAAAGAGGAGGAAAGGCCAGTGAGGGCAGACTATGTGGACGCTGGAGGGACCTGATTGGTGGATCCAGGACTGTTCATGATTGGACATTGTTTTTTGTTGACTAATCATTTCCCTAAGGTTCAAGGGAAACGTAGTCTTGTTGTTGTTTTAAATGGCTGTTTAAGAATAAAGTGAAGAAAGAAGGCATTATCCTCGCCTCCGAGTCCTTAATAGAATAGCTAGGAAATGTTTCATTCTTTTAGTTAACCGGCCTTATGTGTAGTTTCATTTTTAATTGACAGCCGAATGTTGGGCCACCCTGCACATCAAGAAAGGCCTGGTGTCCTGTGAATGACTCAAAAACTATACCTTGGTGAATGTTTTAGAACAAAATAAAGGGCTAACTTGTGAGAGGCTTGCGCCACCGGAGCATCACTTTTTTTTTTTTTTTTAACTTCTTTTTATTAAATCATAGTCAGCTTTCATTAACCTGGTCATATTCATATAATGGGTTACATACGTTTTCAGTAGCATATGCATTTCATTATACAAAACCAATCCCTTCAATGATAGTCAGTCACCATGTCTCCACACCCTCTCCATTTAACTAGGCAGGACCCCCCCCCCCCCCCGAACCCCCTATAGTCTTCCCATTGCTGCCAGACTTTTTCCCACTTGGGACATCCCCTGCTTTCATAAATTGTCTTTTCTGCTGTGCAGCACCAGTCCATATCTTTTTTCCACTGAGAGATCCTGGGCATTTGCACCGCCCATCATGCCCCGGCAATATTCCTTTTCGCTACCATTGCGGCCACCTGTAGACATATTTTTTTATATTTGGGCCATGTCAGTTCCCCAGACACACACAATAAATGCCATCTAGCCTCCAGTGGGACTTCCTGCTCCAACACATCTGACATAATACGGACTACCTTCCTCCAATATTTCTGTATGATCGGGCAGTCCCACAGGAGATGACATTTTTTTCCCTTCTGAGTACACCCCCTCTGACACTCCTGAATTAAAATACGCCCTAATTTAAACATAAGTGCGCTGGTGTAGTAAGACCTATGCAGTATCAGCATGCTGAACTAATCTGAATCGTGCCCTTATTGCCACCTCCCTGGGACTCTGCAGAGCCTCTACCTAAAATCATCATCTTCTAACAGTCCCACATCGGATTACCACGCCTCTCGCACCTTGATTAGTAGGTCTGGGGAGTTGTTTACAATTTTTTTATATGTGCCTGACAATGCCTTCTCTAGAATCAGATCCAACAATAATCTGTCTTCCAATGGACTATACTCTGGGATTTGATCCCCATCTTTAACATGGCTGCCCAGTGCATGTTTCAATTGCAGATAATTAAAGTGTTCCGTGGGTGCCAACTGAAAGTCTGCCTGCAACTCCGAGAACGTCAACACTGCCTGTCTCCATCGTACGTCCCCCAAGCACACAATATGTATTAATTTCCATTTCGAGAAGCCCTTTAGTCGACCCACCTCTTGGAGCATGTCACTCGTCCACAGAGGAGTCTGTTCCGTCAGCCACCCAGCCCAGGAATCGATTGACCTTAATCCATGCTCTCCGTACTAGCCGAGTGTGTGGTGGCAATCCGTCCTGTTTCTCCCGTCCATATAATGCCCGCAGGAAGCCCTCCGCTCCCATTGCCCAGTGATCAACTCTATATGCCGGATCATTCCTATCTGCAAAGGCCCAATCATTAATGACTAAGAGTTGCGACGCCCAATAGTACTTTTGCAAGTCTGGGATGGCTAAGCCTCCTTCGTACACCCCTTTCTGTAGTTTGGCTAATGCTATCCGTGCACTCCCCCTTCCCATAGCAGCGTTCTTAACTCGGTGTCTACATCCCTAAAGAATTTATCCGGCACTGGGCAGTGGGTATTTTGTGACATAGAAAATCCGAGGCAGAGACATCATCTTGGAGAGCACTGCTCTTCCCATTAGGGAGATTGGCAGCTTCCTCCAATGCGCAACATCCCTCCTCCGACGATCCAGCTGCGGCTTTAGATGGAGCATCACTTTTTGACGCTCCGGTGCTGTAAGCCTTTCAAACATATCTATGAAGCGACGCAATGCCACTCTGCTTGGTTTTGCATGGCTTCATAGATATGGAGTAAGACAAAGTAGCACAAGTTGTATCCTTACTCTGCATCAAGGAGGCATTCCTTGGGCGTTACGGTGGGTATTCCCACTCAGCACCCCTAGATTTTGACGTTGCCCAGATTTACTTAATCATGTAAACCTGGCGAAGCGCCAAAACCTTACACCTTCCCAGACCAGGCGTACCGAGGAGAAATATTTGTAGTTCTCCTCATGTTTATCTCTTTCCATTTGTGCTGCATTCTGCAGCATACACAAAAAGAGGAAAACACCTTTAAGCATTGTTTTTGAGCAGGAAGATGCGTCTTCCTGCACAAAACAGCCCTTCCTGCAATGAAGGCACCATGGTGCAAGGGTGCCTACGTTAGCGCTAGGCAGGAAATTGTGTGCGAGTGCAGAGATAAAGGACAGGAATGCACTGTATTTCATAAATACAGTGCATTCCTACCCTTTCACATTGGCGTATGGCAGAGGAGCAAGAAAACTTGTGGCGCTACCCTACACCAATTCCTCATAAATGATGGCCTTAGTGTTCTTTAGAATACCTTAACACCCTCATTATGAGTGGCCCAATAAATTCCTGTATGAGTATAACTCTTGCTACAGCAGCTACTGGAATGATGTCACCCCTGATTATGAGTAAGGTGGAAAGGAATTACAGTATGGAGTTCTACTGAGCCTGATCATGATTGGGGTGATGTGCCTACATCGAACCGGATTTTAGTGGGTGGTAATTCCACAAGAACAAAAATCACACAAGGCTTTGGCAGCAGCAGCCAAGCCTCGTCCCCCAACTGTTTTTCAGGCAGGGCCAATACTCATTGCTCCCCCATCAGAGCTTGTTCTAACCTTCCTGTACCCCCTACACCCTCCGCCCTCCAACCTCACCCCATACAGAAGCCACTGCATATATTTACCTCCTGCTCAGAGCAAGTGGTAAATGTATGCAAGAAACCCTTCAGAAATTAGGAATTAAAGGTGGTTTTACAATGATACAGCTGGTTCCACATGGTAATTCTCATTCCGTGAGGTTTAACTACTAATTGTTCATTACTGGCGTGGTGTTACGTATGGATTTAGCACCCACCATTACTATGCAACCAATGCTTCATTTGTAAAAGAATGCGTGCCAGTGCCCGGGCTCTGCTCCTAAACCTGCGGATGTAGCAAAGAAATGTCTTTGCACAAATACCAAGGTTGTGTCCTCTTAAATCTACCTCATGCCTCTTGAATTCAATACTATAATTCTCGTCATTTTTTTTGTCTTTCTCTTTCTCCGTCTTTCTGCTATGTTTTTCCGCCTCTTGCTATCAATAAATGTCTAATGCTGAAAAATAAGGGCCAATCACCAAAAATGAGTACTGTGGCTCCCCCTGACAACTACCAGCTCAAATTAAGCACTGTGTATAAGTCAAAATCAGGCCATAAAATGAGATTATCACTACCAACCTCCTGTTCTGTAAGAAGACACCAATGCTAGGAACAATAAGGTCTTCCCATATGATCTGCCCCCCCCCCCCTTCCTATACTGGTGAGCAGAATCTTATAGCCTCCTCTAACTCTCAGAATTCCACAACCACCATCAACTTCTATTACAATGGCATGATAAACACTTGGGAAAAGATGTACTTAAAAAGTAGTGCAACTCAACATAGCACCCAAAGTTGCTATGCTGGGGGAAAACAGCCTTTACAATGTGGAAATCACTACGCAGTGCCTTTACCTCACACATTTTTTTATTTGTAATTCACGACACATCAAAAGAGTGTGTGTGTGTGTATATATATCACAACAGACTGGGTCCGTCTTCGTCCTTCCTGACTAACTGGATCATGAGGCGGAGTTCTTTGGAGATTATATATATATATATATATATTCACTTAAAAAACCATAGGTTTCACACAAGTTATAGTTAGCTGTACATTTCACTCGTAAAAAACCAATGAAATTCCACGTTATAGTTAGATCAGGTAACTATAACTTGCGCGCCCACAATAAACTGCTGATGACGTCACATATTACATCACTTATGACATGGTCAGTGACATCACTCATGACATCAATGATGACATCTGAAATGACACATTGTGCATTGCGGTCGCGCAAGTTATAGTTACCTGATCTAACTATAACGTGGAATTTCATTGGTTTTTTACGAGTCAAATGTACAGCTAACTATAACTTGTGTGAAACCTATGGTTTTTTAAGTGAATTTGCAAGGTTTTTTAAATGCTAATTCCTAACTATAACGTGTGTGAAACCTATGGTTTTTTCAGTGAATTTGTACGGTTTTTTAAATGCTAAGTTATGTATTTATTTTTAATTTTTGCGCGCACGTTGCGCATTTCGTACCGTGCACACCTCGCCATTTTTTACAAAATATCAATTGTTTTTTTCTCCCTTGGGGGTCCTTAGATTTATATATTAAATGTGATTGTTAATTATTTTTTTTTTTTTTAATTTTTTTTTACCGTACGCGTACGGTAAGCTTACCGTACGCGCACTACGCGATTTTTTTTAAAAATTATTAAATTTATTTTTCATACTTTTTGGTCCTTCTTGAACCCCCTGACGAACGCTAGGGGGTCTGCAACTCTCTTCGTTGCCCCCTTTTCATGTTATCAACCTTTGTTTTTCAGTGAGAGAGACAGAAAATGGCGGCCGATACTTTCTGATTTCGACCGATTCGAATGTTTACAGTCATGTAACCACCAATCAGAATTGAGCTCGCGTACGGTAAGCTTACCGTAACCGCACGGAGCGCGCCTATAGATATATATATTGATTTAAATGCTATTTTCTCAGGACCTACTGAACAGATTTACACCAGACCTGCAAAAGGCACATCCCTGACCTGAGGACTACCTCTCTGCCCAATTTCAAGTAATTCTGTTCAGCCGTTCGGGCTGTAGCTCGGACTAAAGGTCCTATGGGAAAATGCATGGGGAAAACGCGTTTTGGGACCCCCCTTTTTTCTCAGCCCCCGCTTGACGAATCCCCCCTAGACTTTCAGGGTAGGAGCGGAGCGTAGCGCCCCATTAGTTTTGAAAAATTCGCAAGGATTCGTCAACCGGCGCCAAAGTTATTCCAAATAGAATGTTGCGGATTTCCTTTGGAAACACGGTCCTAACTATAACTATCTACTGGCGACCGCCAGTAGATAATATATATATGCTCCTGTCCCCTAAAGAAACATGCTGCACTCGTGGGGTTACATCCAAGTTGCTTTATTCTGCGAGGGCGCGTTTCGGCGTTTGCCTTCTTCTAGCTCGCTCAAACAAACAGCATATAAAAGACAGTGCCTTTCCAAGAGTCTTTTTAAAATGCTAGATGGATTCCCATTGGCAGCAGTGTATGAAAGGAGGACGGGGATTGGTTGTTCACATCCCTATGATATTGCCCTCTATTCTTATTACGGGAGTTTATACATGTACAGCGGGAGTTTAAATAAACAATTCCAGTCTGAATGACAGTTCCGATATTTATGGATTGTGCCACCACATGGGCACCCTCGCAGTTCATTTAATCAATGATCCTCCCATACCTGTTGCCACACATTAAAGCACACTGTCCCGCTGTAAGGATGATTCCTTTGGCAAACCCCTCGTCGACCATGTGGCTCCGAGATACATGGCGTTGGAGTCGGTAAATCGCCGTATCCCCAACAGTCTGTATGACTGGTGACTTTGTCGAACCCAGTACCCAAGATGTTTCAATGGCTGTACACAGCGCCGTGTAATAAATTCTGCTCCAATGTCCACCTTTAGGCGTGCTGCACTATTTGAGATCACACTTGAAACATGTCCTAATTTTTCTTTCTACAGCACTAACCATAATTTCTGTGACAAAATGAACCACATCATTTTGTTCCTTTTTTAAATTAAATGTTTTAAGTGTTACCAGTTCATTCCAATCAAGATGGATTCAGGTGTGCCATACATTTGTCATAAGTAAGGCTGTTAGCACTCTAGTTGTTCTTTAGAACAGTCTGGGAAGCTGCAGTAGAACACAAAGGCATCAACTGACAAGCTGCTCCTGTTGAAATATAACAGGAAGATATTTGAGATCACACTTGAAACAAGTCCTAATTTTTCTTTCTAAAGCACTAACCATAATTTCTATGACAAAATGAACCCCATCATTTTGTTCCTTTTTAAATTAAATGTTTTAAGTGTTACCAGTTTATTCCAATCAAGATGGCTTCAGGTGTGCCATACTTTTGTTATAAGTAAGGCTGTTAGCGCTCTAGTTGTTCTTTAGAACACTCTGGGAAGCTGCAGTAGAACACAAAGGAATCAACTGACAGTCTCTGCCCTTTTTGGATGTACATGATTTACTGAGAATGACAGACTTCATTCTCACATGACTGAGAAAGATAATGTGAATTTACAGAAAATATGCTCTCATTTTAGCTTCAGTTTTCTCACAAACATGATTCATGATATCCCAGCAGAAGGTTTTTCACAGGGTAAAATCACATTAGAACACACCACAATTCCTGAAATTAGTATGGTACCATCAACAAATGAATTCTAATGTAACCAAAGTCTGTTATCACCCTTTATAGTTCTCCTTTTGGTAACCCTCAAAATCTTCGATTCACTACAATGCATTTCAATGGGGTACTATCATGTATATTGATCCCAAGATGGCTGCCAGCACTTCCAGGATGAAGTGCTGACAGACAATCTGATCTCACGATGAGATGTGTCGTTAGGCTTCGCCCAGATATTGAAACGTTTTCTTTTTCTAATTTCTCATGAACTACTGAACGGATTTACACCATTTAACAAAAAGGGATCTTTCTGAACCAAGGGCTACCTTTTCACCAAATTTGGTGTATTTCCGTTCCGCTGTAGCCGTGTCTAAAATTTCCTATGGGACTTAACATGGAAAAAACATGTTTTGGGACCCCCCTTTTTCTCGGCCCCCACTTGCAGAATGACCCCGAAACTTAAGATAGGAGCTGACCGGAGCGCCCCACAAGTTTTGAAAATTTCGGGAAGATTAGTCAACCGACGCCAAAGTTATTGGGAAAAGAATGTTATGCTTTTTCCTATGGATAATAGGTCCTAATTATAACTACCTAAGGGTATTGGGGGTAAGGGTTTTATCTGGTAAGGTTGTTTTTAGTGTTTAGAGTGGCTAAGGAAATTCGGTGGTAAGGGTATTGGGTGGTAAGGGTGTTTTTAGGGTTTAAAGGTGGGTAAGATTATTTGGAGATAAGGGTATTTCGGGGGTTTAGGGTGAGTAGGGGTATTGGGTGGTAATGGTGTTTATAGGGTTTAGGAGTGGATAGGGGTAATGTTTGGTAAGGGTCTTTTTAGAATTTAGGGGTAGGCAAAGGTATTGGAGGTTTAGGGTGTTTTTAGGGTTTAGGGGTGGGTAGGGATATTGGGTAGTAAGTGTATTTTTGGGGTTCAGAGGTGTGTAAGGGAATTGGGCAGTAAGGTTAACAAAAGGGGGGTTAGGGCAGTCTCCCCCAAAAATATGACCATTCAATATATATATATTTATACTTACCTTAAATAGACTTTCCTTGCATGGTAAATGCATACGTGTGGCAAAAAGGTGCATGGTAAAGGCATGTGTGGTAATTGGCAGCATTGTATTGTCATACGTGCTGGGTTGCGCTTGTGGAAGAGAGAAGCACAGAGCCATAGGTACTAAGATAAGGTGCTTTTACTCTATTCCATAGTATTTACCATAGGTTTTGTACTTGAAGGTGGTCCTTCCATTATATACCTAGACAGACGTGTAAACCTTTCACACATTGGAAGTGTGTTGTACAATACAGCACACATGCAGTGAATGAAACGTTGGAGAAATTAAAAGATTTCTCCTACTTAGTGCCCGCCCCAAGGAGTCAATACTTCTTGATGCAAAACCCTGTCTGACAATTTTAGTAAATATGGCTTTGCATCAAGAAACATGAGTGGTAGTGTGGGGACAAATTTGTGTTACTTTAAGGAATACTTATAAGCAAAAAAAAGATTTCTGCTGGAAAGTAACTACTTCATCAACACTTTATGCAGTGTCGCCCTCCCCGCCAGCTTCCTCAAAATTTGAAAAATAAAACAATAATAAAACGTGTTTATTATCGTTTTATTTTTCCTTTCCTGCCAAGTCTTGTGGGCGGGGCCATCGCGGGGGAGGGCAGTCACAGGAGGAATGGTGGTACTGCACTCAGTGCGTATGATGTTTTGGCTGGCTGTCTCAGGACAGCAAAACCGTCATGCCCACTGATATCTACCCCAACCTGAGCTGCATTGCCGGATGGAGAGAATATTAGGCATAGGCTTCCAATACCCTTTGGAGCGGGTAATAAGCCCACTCAGGCCAATCTCAGCTCCTCTTTCATGTATGAGAAAAGCACTTGGATTGGCTGCAGGGGAGTCTGGGAGCCTGAGCAGAAAGGAGAAGAGCAGCGATCAGCAAGGAAGAGCGAAGTTCTTTTTTTCCCTTATTTTTGTTGTCTGTCTGCCTGTCCCCCCCACCGCAAACCCCTCCCCTGCCCCACTACTCTAACGTGAAAGCAGCCGCTACTGACTTTACGTGACTCTGCAGTGGCACAAAGTGTTGCTTCACAGAATCAGAACATCACTGATGAAATTGACTCACTTGGTTCTCTCTACTTATCAATGAACCAACCCTTGAAGGTAGACTTAATCTTGACCTATTGTTCTCCCTAAAATAGGTGCTCCATCTCCTTGATATCCATCAACTTCCCTGCATCAGTATTGAATTTAATAGCCAACATAAAAACTCCACCAATGGCCAATCCTTTCCATCAAGCACTCTGAACAATATGTATAGTGGAGCTTTTACTCAAATGCTCCTCAAAGTGTTATAACCCCCACATAGATACTCCTGGTGACAATCCACCCACCTTGAATGAGAACATACCTTGCCACTGAACACCCTGGCTCCAGTCTCCATCCAAATGTGGGGCCCTCTAAAGACTAACAACCGGTACACTGAAGATTAGCTTGGAATGCACAATTGACATCAGTAATCCAAAATCATGCATCTCAGTAAGAAAAAAAAGGCATTGCTAGAGCATCAGGGCTCTAACCAAACAGCAGATGGCTTTGGCGATAGCAGCATTCCCTGGCAGTGCCAGCCACTAGAAAGGTTGTATACAGCCTGGTTTGGATGGCATGAAAAGCATAAGCAATTGGATGACAGGACAAAAAAGGTATGCAGTGCAATACTATATACAAATGTACATGGTATGCAACACTTTAGTGATCCCAGTCTTCTTTAGAGACCCTTTTCAATATTTTCATTTTTTTGGCTTGTATTGGCATGGTGAGTCACAGAATGTTGTGCACCTCCTAATGTATATGTTTAGATATATTGTAATAACATTTGTGCTACTTGTCTTCAATAAGTGAAGTAAACAATTCCTTTTAAGAATAAAGTATGGCTAGAATTACTTATTGCTACTGCCCCTGCTTTGTCTTTCTTTAAAAACAGAGAAGCAAAGTAGTTACCTTGCAGAGTATTTTACTCGGGTCCAACATTAGTGAAGTGGAAGCAACCCAATGGCAGAAGTAGTTGCGCTACTGCTATGTAAATGTACATGGTATACACATGTGGAAAGTAATGCAGAAGTTCATTTTCACTTTAAAACCTTTTTGAGAAAACCCTCCCTACCACCCTTACCAATTTTGGGGTTTTCACTCCATGTTTCCACTGACTGTACATTTAGTTTATTCCTTAAACGGAATAAAGTGTGAGCTTGTTGGTGCTGACGAACAAGTTACTTACCTTCGGTAACGATATATCTGTAAGAAACATAAGTTAGTTATAGATTCCTTACCTTAGAATTACCCCCAGGGGGGGAGGAGCCTAGCGCCGGACCAAGATGGCCGCGTGAGCTTTGAGCTCCCGAGACCCACGCGCCCTCCGTCGACTATCCTGTCTTCAATCCTGTATTATATGCACGGCATCTTGCAGATGACTCGTTATGGAGGCAATTGATGCCGCCCGAGTTCGGATCGCCCACCGGGAACCGGAGTTGTGCACGGCGGAAGACTGAGGCCTGTCTCCGAGGGATGCCAGGGGCTGGCGTTGGCAGGATGCCCGACCTCTAATTGAACAACAGCGGCCAGGCGAGGTGTGAACTGTCGGACGGAGGATCCCGTCCTTTCACTTTCTCGCCCTTTGTCTGCCTTGGCCCGGGAGTGCTTTCGGCTGCTTTATTATCCTCTGGACGCTCTGCGCCCTACCCTGGCTGGCTATTGCAGATCTGACTTCTCCTGCTCCCTCTACCTGAGAGAGGGCCGTCCTTTGGCACCAGACTGCTTGGAGCCAGACATGTCGGGTAAAGCAGAGGTGGATCGGCTGAAACCCAAGGCTACCAGGCGGGGAGCCTATACTCAAGCTAATAATATGGATCGGTATGCCCAGCAGAAGGGGTTGCCTGGTGGATCGAGCCAGTCGCTGGATGGACAGAAGACTGCCTCACCCCTGGCCTCGGAGCTCTCGTTGCAGGACGTCATGGGCGCGCTCGAAGGGATGCAGGCCTCGATTGGGAGACAGTTTGATGCCCTGGCGCACAAAGTGGATACCATCTTGGTGGACGTTAACCTGATCCGCGCGGACTTGGGCAAAACTAATGAACGGGTAAAAACCCTTGATCTCAAGACCACGGGCCTCGCTGATGATGTCTCGGAACTTCAGACTGAGGTTCGTAAGCTGCGGGCCGAGAGTGACCTCTCCGCCCGTAGGCTCGAGGACTTTGAGAGCCGGGCCAGGCGCAACAACGTGCGCATTATCGGGGTCCCGGAGTCCTCGGACGAGGTCTCTGTGGACCTTCTCGTGGAGGACTTGGTGCTTAACCATCTGAAGCCTAAGGGCCTTGGGAAGTTCTTCGCAGTTGAGCGAGCTCACAGAGTGCTGGGTGGGAGGCCCAAGGTGGGAGCTCCACCGAGACCGATTGTCGCCAGGCTCTTTCACTTCCGAGATCGGGATGCTATCCTGCAAGCATCTCGGGTGACGGGCCCGGTCCCTTTTCAGAACGCGTCGGTGAGTTTCTATCCCGACTTCACCCAGCTGGTGCAAAAGCAAAGGCTGAGCTTCCTGGGGGTGAAGAGACGGCTTCGGGAGAGGGACCTGAAGTATGCCATGCTTTTCCCTGCCAGATTACGGGTGGTGTATGAAGACCGAACTTTCTTCTTTGAGTCCCCTGCTATGGCCGGTGAATGGCTGGACGCTTTGCCCCGACGACGGACTGGTGAGGATGCCGCCGCAGACGGGGACAGTGGCCGGGATGGGCAGGGTTGATGCCTTTGGAGCCGGACTGACTTGATTTGGTTCCGGATGATGACTTGAACTGATTGCAGTACAATACGGAGGGTTGCGGGAGGACGATGGGAGCTCTTTCCTCCCTCAGGGTACTTTTTGTAGATTTGGGTTTGGGTAGGGCGACAGGCACACTGCAAGTTGGGGGGGCTTTGTAAGCTGCAGCAGGGGTGCAGGGTGGGGGGGATAGTTGGGATTTTGGGTTTGTTGTTGGGGGGTTTGTTTTTGCAAGGCGTAGTAATCATTGTCAGGATTTTTCCATGGTGGCTCTTCGGGTGTGGGGTGGGTCTCTTGTGGTGTGGGGATGGGGGGTAGGGGTTTAAATGTTCTTAGCTGGAATGTTAATGGTTTGGGGGATCGCATTAAGCGGGGGATAGTCCTGCAGTTCTTGAAACGGTCTTTGCCGGATGTCGTCCTACTGCAGGAGACACACCTTATAGGTAATACTTGCCATGCTCTTAATAGGAAAGGTTACAAATTCATAGCTCACTCGGGATTCTCCTCTGGATCCAGGGGTGTGGGCATCCTAGTTAGAGTTTCATTACCGTTTGAGGTGAACTCCACCATTGTTGATGATAGGGGGAGGTTTGTGGCGGTGGCGGGGAGGTGGGAAGGAAGAACTTTGGTTTTGGTTTCGGTCTATGTCCCTCCAGCCCTGCAGGCCTCCACGTTTACAGATCTGGGTAGGGCCTTGTTGGACCTCCCGGAGGGTATGCTAGTGGTGGGGGGTGATTTCAATGCTGTCGGCTCTGGGCTGCTGGATAGGTACCCGCCCAGGGACACCGGGGGGGCTCAGAAGTGGCTTCCAGACTTTCTAGACACACTCGGCCTGGTAGACTGCTGGAGGATCCGGCACCCCACACAGAGCCAATACACCTTCCACTCCGGGGCACATGGTAGCCTCTCTAGGATTGATTACCTGCTCACCCTGGCTGCGCATGCCTCATTGGTATCTGAGGCCAGGCATATGGCGCGGGGCATATCGGATCATTCGCCAGTGTGGGTCCGGCTGGATGTCGGGCGCGAGGGAGGGTGCAGGGTTGCTCCTATTAACCCCTGGTACTTTCGGGACCCCAAGATGCGCAGTGCGCTGTTGAAGACAGTTGATCACTTTTTTAAGGACAACCAGGGGTCCGTTGACTCGGCCGTGTCGTTGTGGGAAGCATTTAAGACCGTGCTGAGGGGAGAGGCCCTCTCCTTGGTAGTGGCAGCCAAGCGGCGGAGAGATGGCGAGGTTATGCAGGTTGAGGAGGAGATCGCGGCTTTAGAGGTGGCCCTGGAGGAGGAGGTTACAGAGGCCTCACTGCATGAGCTGAGCCTGAAGCAAGCCGAATATAAGGACCTGGTGACGAATGCCGCCAAGACCCTCGGTAGGGAACAGCAGGGCCGCTTGTATGATGTTGGGGATAAGGCCGGGAAGCTCCTAGCTTGGCTGGACAAAAAAGAACGGGTTAATAGAGTGGTGCCGGAACTGACGAGAGAGGGGGGGAGAGGTAGTTGTTGACCCTGAGGGGATAGTACAGTGTTTTTCGGATTATTTCCGTATGGTTTATGCCTCAGTTTCGGATAGGCCGACCGAGGACTCGCTTGACCTCCTGCGGGACATCGATCTGCCCTGCCTGTCTGACGTAGATAGGGACGACCTCGATGGAGACATAACGGTCGATGATGTGGCGGGTGCCATCCGTGCACTGAACTCGGGTAAGGCCTCAGGCCCTAATGGTTTGCCGATTGACTTGTATAAGCTGTTCCCGGATAGGGTTGCCCCTCACCTGCGCGCCATGTTTGTGGAGGCGCGGGGGGGGTGGGTCCCTTCCGTTGGTCCAGAGACTGGCGACGATTGTTGTAATACACAAGGAGGGTAAACCCCGAGATAAGTATTCCTCCTATCGGCCAATATCACTCCTTAATGCTGAGCCGAAAATTCTGGCTAAAATTCTGGCAGGCCGCTTGGTCAGGGTGCTCGGAGACTTGATCCATCCGGATCAATCCGGCTTTATCCCGCACCGTAACACTGCGTTGAACCTTCGGCGCCTCCATGGAGTGATTGCCAGGGCGGGCACGATCCGAGAACCAGCTATTGTGGCATCTCTCGATGCCACGATGGCTTTTGATACGGTGGAATGGGCATATCTGTGGGCAGTGCTTGCCAAGTTCGGCTTTGGCCCTGGTTTTTTGAGCTGGGTGAGGTTGCTGTATGAGGGTCCCCTTGCGAGTGTTGTGGTAAACGGGCGGGCGTCGACTCCGTTCCAGCTTGGGAGGGGAACTCGGCAGGGGTGCCCCTTGTCGCCTTTGTTGTTCGCCCTTGCCCTCGAGCCGCTGGCGGCGTGGATACGCTGGCATCCGGATATACGTGGACTTAGGTGGTCGCCCGAGCACAAGGACCGTATATCGCTCTATGCCGATGACATCCTGTTATATCTCGCCTAGCCCAAGAACTCGCTTATAGTGGTTTGTGACGTTCTGACGTCCTTTGGCAGGAACTCGGGTCTCGTCATCAATTGGAGTAAATCGTATTTGTATGTTCTGAGCGGCGAAGTTCCGCCTGTCCCGCGAACGTGTTCGATCCAGATCGCCCAGCAGGGCTTTGTGTACCTGGGGATTTTTATCTCCACTGACTCCACCCTGCGGTATGAGAGAAACCTGCTCCCCCCACTGGCGCGCTTGCGGCGGGATGTTGCGGGCTGGCGGAAGCTGCCGCTCTCCCTCGTTGGGCGCGCCGCCTTGTTTAAAATGATGTCTCTCCCCCGGTTCCTCTATGCCTTGCAGAATACCCTTGATTGGGTACCGGCCAGTTACTTTCGGGAGGTTGAAAGCCTCCAACGAGCGTTGTTGTGGGATGGAAGGCCGCGCATAGCGATTGCTAAGTTGACGCTTCCGTGGTACGACGGGGGTATTGCGCTTCCGGACATTCGACGCTATTATTGGGCCACCCAGTTGAGCGCGATTAATCATGGTTTCTATGGTCCGGCTCTAAGCCCCGGCTATGCCATGGACCGATGGTTGCTGCGCGGCGGTAATTATCATAGAGCGTTGTACTCTCGGGCGCTGGACTCGTCCCTCACGGGGCCCACTGGGGTGGCGGTGCGCGTGTGGAGGTTGGCGACTGACTCGTTGGGCTGGAAGGATAGGCTCACCCTAGCTACCCCGTTGTTTGAATCTGAAAAATTGGGGAGGCTCTGGCATACGAAAGGTTTTGATAAATGGGACTTGATTGGAATCTCCAGGGTTGGAGATTTGCTGATTAAGGGGAGGGTGAAGTCCTTTGAAGAGCTGCAGCAGGAGTATGAGTTGGGGAAATCCGAGTTCTTCCACTATGTTCAAGTGCGTCATGCCCTGCGATCAGTTCTCGTAGACGGTGAGAAGGTGCCTGAGTCCTCTCCATTGGAGGATCGGATTCTCGATGGCCATATGCCGGAGAGTACGATTTCTCTCATATATAAGAAATTGATAAATGTTCGGGCGGACCTGCTGTTGGGGCTGAGGGACCAGTGGACTAGGGACGGGCTCGAACTGGATGACGAGGATTGGCAGTCTGCGGTCTCCTCTCCTAAGGAGGTCGCGATCCCATCACGACTGAGGCTGGTGCAGCTCAAAATACTCCACAGAACCTATGTCACGGGGCCTAGGCTGGTCCATATGGGATTCTCTGAGGAGGGTTTATGTAGGAGGGGCTGCGGTATGGTGGGTACCTTTATGCATATCATTTGGGAATGTGGCGTTATCATGGAATTCTGGAGGAGAGTCCATACGGTGATGGGGGAGGTGACGGGCATTGTTATGCAGCCGGAGGCGCGGTGCTGTCTCCTGAATGTTTGGGGGCCTACCGATCACGATGAGGGACAGACCCAGTGGGTGACCCTGGGTAATATGGTGGCTAAGCGAGACATCGCGCGCCTGTGGGGCTCAGCGGGTCCCCCCACATTGACTGCGTGGAAAGAAAACATGGACTGGAGTATGCTGAGGGAAAAGACAGTATATTGTGCTAGAGGGCGCCCCCGGAAGTGGCATGCCATTTGGGGGAGGTGGAACCAGTATAGGGGGGGCATATGTCTTGCCCCTGATTTGGATCCCCCCGATGAACAGCTCTCTCCTTAACATTCTTTCCAGCTTTTGTATATGTATCTGATTGTTAATTGACTTTTTGGGCCTCTGCTTTTCCCCCCTTTTTCCTCTTAACACAGTGTTGTGACTGTTAGACGAGGGGGGTCTGCTCTCCCCTGAGGGGCAATCACCAGTGGTATTCAGTGTCCTTCGCCTTGCTGGGGTTTTGTGTGAGTTTGTGTTTATTTAAAATAGAACCTTTTTTGCTTCTCCTCTATGCACTGTGGACGTTTCTTTGTTCTGCTTTCTCAAGGCTGCCGAACCTCCGGGATGTCGGCTAAATAGCTGTGTCCATGTTTTCAAGAATAAAGGTTTTCCAAAAAAAAAAAAAAGAATTACCCCCAGGCATCAGACAAGATCCAGAAAGTTTTTCGTTAGCAGTACCCCTGCCCATCGGAAGGTGGCGTCGGTCAACTGTGTTCGTCGTTGGCGTCGTGGTCGTCGGGATGATGTCGCGGTAGCTACATAGATGCCGCCCTCACGCGATGACATCAGTTCGGTACACGGCTTTCCATGCCAGAAGCGCAGCGCCATGCAAGACACTGACCACTGGTGCACAAAACTAGGGCCCCGAAAAGAAGTCCTTAACCCTAGAAGTCAGCTCGCAGAACGGGGAGGATGGGTGGGGCGGTAAGGAATCTATAACTAACTTATGTTTCTTACAGATATATTGTTACCGAAGGTAAGTAACTTGTTTATCTGAAGAAACAGTTAGCTATACATTCCTTACCTTAGAATAGATACCCCAGCAATACCAACCCCGGAGGTGGGTCTACGATCTAAGTTCACACCAGAAAGTCCTGGAGAACAGTCTCTCCGGACTGCCTGACAGATGTCATTTAGGGGGACTCCTCGTCCCAAAGCAGTGGTAGCTGCCGTCGCCCTGATAGAATGTGCGCACAGTCCCGCTGGAGGCTCCTTCTTTGCCAAAGAATAGCAGGCTTTGATGCACAGAATGACCCACCTGGAGATGGTCCGTTTGTGCACGGCCCGACCTTTCTTAGCACCCACATAACCAACAAAGAGCTGGTCGTCCACCCAGAATTGTTTAGTGCCATCCAAGTAGAAGGAAAGTGCACGTTTTGGATCCAGACGGTGGGTCCTCTCTTCCTCTTTTGAAATATGTGGAGGCGGAAAGAAGGTGGGTAAAGTGATGGTTTGGCCAATGTGGAAAGAAGTAACCACCTTGGGAAGAAAGGAAGGTCTTGTTCTGAGGACGACCTTGTCCAGATGGACAGCCAGAAAGGGAGGCCTGGAAGAGAGCTTGTAGCTCACTCACCCTGCGCGCAGAGGTGATGGACACCAGGAAGGCAGTTTTCAAAGTTAGAAGCCTGAGAGGACAGTTATGTAGCAGCTCAAAGGGAGCCCACATAAGATATGTAAGACCCAAGATCAAGTCTCACTGGGGCATTACGAAGGGAACAGGAGGAAAAAGATGAGTAATGCCCTTAAGGAAATGATTTACAACAGGGGACTTGAAAAGAGAAGGCTGATCAGGAAGCCTAAGGAAGGCTGAAATGGCAGAGAGGTAGCCCTTTAGAGTGCCCAGAGCAGAGACTTGCTGGGCCAAAGAAAGGAGGAACAAGAGAACCTCAGAAAGAGGGGCGGAAATGGGATCCACAGCCTTTGCTGTGCACCATGCCACAAATTTGTTCCATCAGCAGGCGTATACCGTCTTAGTGGAGGGATGCCTGGCTGCCAAGATAACATCACAGACTTCGGGAGGCAGGTCAAACGACGTCAATTGCAGCCGCTCAATCTCAATGCAAGGAGGTGGAGGCTGGACTGGTTTGGGTGGAGGAACGTCCCCTGCTGCTGTGACTGAAGATCCTCCAGAAAAGGCAGTCTGATCGGAGGATCGATGGTCATGTGTAGCAGCTCGGGATACCAGACTCCTCGTGCCCAATCCGGAGCCACAAGAATGACTTGGGCCGGGGGGTGCTTGATCTTCTTCAGCACTCTGGGCAGAAGTGGTATAGGCGAAAAAGGCGTATAGAAGACTGCAACCCTACTCGCGACAAAAATTGTCGCTTAGCGAGTGCCGCCTTGGAAATTGCTGACATTGCGCGTTCTCTTCAGTGGCGAATAGATCTAACCAAGGCTCTCCCCACAGCTAAAAGAGACCTTGCACCACCTTCGAGGGAAGACGCCATTCGTGATCCATCATGCACCTGCGGCTGAGTTTGTCCGCCCTGGCATTCAGAGAACCTGTCAGGTGTTGAACCACCAGGGATATGTCCTGATGTTCCAGCCATGTCCAGAGGCGAAGGGCCTCCTGACATAGGGTCCATGACCCCACCCCACCTTGTTTGTTGCAGTACCACATGGTGGTGGTGTTGTCCGTGAACACCTGCACTACTCTTCCCCGGACAGAGGGAAGGAATGCTTTGAGTGCAAGATGAATCCCCCGAAGCTCCAGAAGGTTGATGTGGAGTCCAGACTCCGTCGGAGACCAAAAGCCTCTGATCTCCGCCTCCCCCATTTTCCGCCCCATCCCAGGAGTGATGCATTGGTCACCACTGTGAACTCTGATTGGGTAAGGGAGAGGGATCTGCCATCAACCCAATCCAGGTTCGTTAGCCACCACTGCAATTGGTGTGCAGTGCCCTCCAAGATCTGGACGCAATCTGACAGGATCCCCTGATGTTCTGCCCACTGGAACTTCAGGTCCCACTTCAGAGCCCGCATATGCCATCTGGTATGGTCCACCAGCAGGATGCAGGAGCCCATCAGGCCCAGTAGTGTGAGGGTCATCCTGACCGGAACTCGGGATAGGGGCTGAGATATCGGAATCATAGCCCGAATATCTCGGACTCACTGTTCGGGAGGTCCAGAACCGCAACGATGGAGAGGAGCTACTGAGAGAAAGTCAGGTATGACTTCGGCACGTTGATGGAGAAGTGAAGTGCTCTGGGACACAACACCTTGAAGATAAAACAGGACTGAGGCAAACCTCTGTGCTGCACTAGGGAACCGCTTGCAGCTCCACTCCTCACCACAGCTCTAATTCAAACAAGAGCAAAAACACCGCAGAAACTGGCACACGGAGGTATGGGCGACCGGTGTTGTGGTCACTGGTGGGGCTCACGGTGCCAGGTAGTTGCGCTACATGAGGAGTCTCTTTTCTTTAAGACAAGTTTCTTCAAGTCACACTAGTTTAGTTACACACCAGTCTATTCAGGTTACACGCATGGTTTCTTTAATCCCATCCTCGTCGCCAATTGAAGTGACCTGGTTCCATAGGTTGATGTGACACAGCAGACATAGCCTGGATAGATCTTTAGTATATTTATTAAGTTGGTAAAGTCCATAGAATAGCCCCACCAGGAGCAGCCTGCTAGCTGCTCAGCCCATCCTCTCAACTGTCTCACACCACACCAACCTCCAACATTCCAGTCACGTCAACATTCCACATGGAACTCTCACACTGGCTGAGCAGCTAGTTACAAGATACAGGAGAACAGTACTAACCTTACATGAAGATACTACAAGAAGCCCAGCAAATGTAGGAGGTCGGCCGTAGTCTGGAGGTGGGAGACGACAGCCTGGGGCGAGTCCGCTTTCAACAGCCAGTCATCGAGATAGGGGAAGACTGGAACCCCTGATCTTCCCATATGAGCTGCGCCCACGCCATCACTTTCATGAACACGAGACAGGCGCTGGTAAGGCCAAAGGGGAGCACAGTAAACTGAAAGTGCTTGGGGCCTACCGTGAACCGCACGTAACGCCGGTGGGCCAGCAGGACGGGGATGTGAAAGTAAGCATCCTGTAAGTCCAATGCTACCATCCAGTCTCCAGGGTCGAGGGCAGACAGGACCTGGGCAAGCGTCAACATTTTGAACTTCTCCTTCCGGAGGAAGCGGTTGACGTTCCTGAGATCCAAGATAGGACACAGGCCTTTGTCCTTCTTGGACACCAGAAAGTTGTGGGAATAGAAACCATGACCCACTTCTGGGACAGGAACCCGCTTGATGGCTCTCTTGGCCGAGAGTGCTGAAACTTCCTGTTGGAGAAGGGCCAGATGATCCTCCAACATGCGATGGTACTGAGGTGGCATGGATGGAGGGGTTGTCTTGAAGGGGAGGGAGTAGCCCCTTCAGACTATTTGCAATACCCACCTGTCCAACGTGATGGTGCGCCAGTGGGGGAGGTGATGGCGAATCCTGCCGCCCACTTGGCCCTGAAAGGTTGAACTAGGAGGGTTTGGAGGCTGCCGCAGAGGGTGCTGTGGTGGACTGGCCCGCACGCTGGCCCCCAGAACCACGGAGCTGGTTCCCACGTCCCCGCCTGCACAGTGGCTCAACAGCTTGCGTCAGCCTGTGGCTCTGGGCGGGACGTGGCGGGGCACCCCTTCTGTAGCCACGGAAGGGGCGAAAGGCAGACTGTGCAAGGCGGGTGGTGGAGAGGCCCAAGGACCTGGCCGTAGACCGAGAGTCCTTAAAGCACTGTAGCTCGTTGTCTGCCTTGTCACCAAATAGGCGACGGCCATCAAAGGGCATGTCCATAAGGATGGATTGAGCATGGCCTGAAAAACCAGTCGACCTGAACCAGGCATAGCGCCGAAGGGCTACCGACGTGGACATAGTCCTGTCTAGTGAGTCGGCGGTATCCAGCCCACAGCGATTGGTAAACTTCGCTGCGTCTCTCCCTTCGGCAACTGCCCGAGATAGTACGGCCCGGGCCTCCTCCGGGCACTGAGGCAGCCCTTGCGCAAACATGTCCCACACTGAGTTGGTGAAACAGCCCAACAGAAATGCGGTGTTCACCGACCGCTGTCCCAAGCTGGAGGAAGAAAACATCTTCTTCCCAAGATGGTCCAGCTTTTTGGATTCCCTATCAGGTGGAGCCTTGGATCACCAAGCTCTCAGGGGTGGGGTGTTGGGGGAAGAAAGTTGGGTTGCCCGAGGCCAGGTGGTAGCGTCGGGCAATCATCCTGTCCACAGGAGCCTCTGTGTTGGGCCTGGACTAGGGGCCCAAAAAGATGTCAGTTAGGGCTTCATTAAACGGCAGCAGGGGCTCCGAAGAGCTCGCTACCGGTTGAAGCACCTCTGTCAGGAAGTTAGTCCTCACTGCCACCTTAGGTAGCTCGAGGCTGAGAGCCTCGGCCACCCTAAGTAACACCACACACTCTGTAGCCACGGTAGGAGACAACATGCCAAGGTCTGGCGAGGTATCCAGACCACTGGCTTCCCCCGGTTCCTCTCTCTAGTCCGGCCCCTAAGTTAAAGGATCTCCAAACCCCTCTCAGTCCTCCACACCCTCCTCTGGCTGCCAATCTGGTCACAAAGAGCCAGGGTAGAACAGGAGCACAAAAGTACCCGTCGGCGCCGGTCGACGCCGGTCCGGCTTCATGTCTACCTTGAGGTGGAGGCCGGGGTTGACGTCGTGCTCCAGGCAGTTGGAAGGTGGCGTCGAACGACTCTGCGTTTGTCGTTGGCGTTGTGGTCGCCGGGATGATGTCACAGTAGCTACATAGATGCCGCCTTCGCACGCTGATGTCAGTTCTTTCTTTTTCCGCGCCTGCAAGTGCAGATCTGGAGAGAGCGGTACCCCAGTCACTTTTTGACTGACTTTTTCTCGACTTTTGTCGGCATAATTTTTCGAGTCCATCGACTCCTGGTGCACGAGGGATGCCCAGCTTCAAGGCTTGCAGTTCCTGTAGCCGACTGATGCCGATAATGGATCCGCACCACGTGTGCCTCTTCTGCCTGGAGGGCAACCATGACCCCAAGTCGTGCTCCAAATGCCGGACCATGATCCCGAAGACTTTGTGGGAGCGGTCCCGAAAGCTTCTCGAGGACCGGCAGTCGGCTCCGCGCCGCTCGAGGTCCCAGACGCGTAGAAGGTCGAGGGACCGGTCGCGGAGCCACCATCGTTTATCTTCCAAGTCTTCCTACTCGGGGTCAGGTAAGTCTCAGCACAAGAAGAAGTCGAAGAAGCACCGTCGCTCTTCGACTTCTCCCCGTCCGTTGGCTGACAGGACGAAGGATTCGAGTGGTGCCCCTCCTGCTAATCCGCGTGCGGAGCCCGAAGGGTTGACTCTGGGTTTCCCCATCTTTCCGGGACCTGGAGCGACCCCTGCCCAGCTTCGTCAATTTTACGAAGCGATGCACGCCATCTTTGGGCAGCCCGACTCTGACGGTGCGCCTTCAGGCCCCGCGGATTCGGCCTGGGGTGCTACACTCACTTGCCTTCCCAGCTTTGGGTGAGTTTTTGTTGGGCTTACCCCCCAGGGAACTCATAATTGGGGCGATTTTAACACCACTATAGACTACGAGTGGGATAGGCATCCCCCGAGAAGACAGGGATCGGTTTCTTCGCCTCTGCGAGACTTTACGGATGCGCTGGGGCTGCTGGATGTTTGGCGCATGCGAAACCCCACAGAACATCAATATACACATCACTCCGGCGCGCATAATAGTCTCTCCCGTAAAGATTACTTCCTCACCTCCCCTACAGGTGTTGATGGAATACAGGAGGTCAAACACCTCCCCAGGGGTATATCTGATCACTCGCCACTATTGTTAACATACACCTCATACCTCACGGGAAGGAGACGTATTTCCCCCATCCACCCGGGGTATCTGAAGGTCCCTAGTGTACGGAAAGCCCTGCATAAAACATCGGAACACCACTTTCAAAAAAACATGCAGTCGGTGACCTCCCCAATTGTCCTCTGGGAAGCCTACAAAACGGTTATGCGCGGACAGGCCATCGCAGTGATCACGGCCCACAAACGTGACATGACACGACAAGTATCAGCACTAGAAGAAGCGGTTGCCCAGGCAGAGGGCGCACACACCAGAGACTCCAACGATACAAACACCCACGCACTCCGCCTAGCTAAACAAGCCTATAGAGTCCGCGTGTGGGAGGCGGCCAGGGCACGCATGGCGAAAACGCAACATACGATTTATGAAGTGGGGGACAGAGCTGGCAAATTGCTAGCATGGCTAGACAAAAAAGAGAGAGCCAGCCGCTGGGTGGCATGGCTGAGATTGCCCACCGGGGAGACGGTGACGGACCCCGACGATATAGTGACGGCCTTTGCGAATTATTATGAAAAAGAGTACACTCCCGTAGCAACGACAACCATTGAGGAGAACTTAGCATTCCTAAAAGACCTGCAACTTCCGCGACTGACTCCACGGGACGCACAACTACTGGAGGCTGACCTCACAGCAGAGGAGGTTGCTGTAGCCGTTAAGGGCCTCCAGTCAGGGAAGGCAGTAGGGCCAAATGGGATCCCAGTGGAGCTGTTCAAACGAGAGGCAGATACGGTGGTCCTGCACCTACTTAAAATGTATCAAGCCAGTTTGCAAGAGGGAATATTGCCTCATTACCAAAGGGTGGCGACGTTAATAACGATACTCAAGCCGGGCAAACCCCCCCAGGAGTGTGGCTCCTACCGACCAATTTCTCTCCTGAATGCGGAAGCCAAAATATTGGCGAAGGTTCTAGCGGCACAACTACAGCCCCACTTGGCAGCACTCATTCACCCAGACCAATCGGGCTTTATGCCCGGTAGGAACACGGCGATGAATCTTAGACGATTGCATGGCATACTGGCTAGTAGGCCTTATATCCACGAGGATGCAGTCATCCTCTCCCTAGATGCTAGTATGGCCTTTGACCGAGTGGAGTGGTCATTTCTTTTTGCAGTCCTCATGCATTTTGGTTTTGGGCCCAACTTCTGTGCTTGGGTGCAGCTGCTCTATACACGACCTCTTGCACAGGTGGTGGTCAATGGGAGGCTGTCTGGGGACTTTGCGCTGGGACGGGGGACTAGACAGGGTTGCCCTCTCTCCCCACTCCTATTCGCCCTAGTATTGGAACCTCTGGCGATGTGGATACGGAAAGACCCCGTGATAAAAGTACTGAAGTGGACAGAGGGATGGGATGACGTATCTCTCTGTACGCAGACGATACATTATTATACATGACACAACCGGGGCGGTCCATCGACTGCCTACTTGACATTTGCGAATCCTCCGGTTATTCGATCAACTGGGCAAAATCAGTGGCCTATGTTCTACATGGCCCCCCACCACGATTGCCCAGAGGAGTGACGATACCAATCGCTGAGGATGGTTTTAAATATCTCGGTATTAATATTACGCCTAATCCAGAACAATTCATTGAGCGCAATCTGCTTCCGCCCTTGAGGAGGCTACGGAGCGATGTCAAAAACTGGCACTCCCTCCCATTGACGCTACAGGGGAGGGCAGCTTTATTTAAAATGATGGCTCTCCCTCGGTTTTTATATGCACTACAAAACACACCCATACAGGTCCCGAACCCCTATTTTAAGTCCATTGAGGCAGAGGTGGGCCACCTCCTGTGGGAAGGTAAGCCGCACCGCATAGCTCTATGCAAGCTTGTGCGGAACTGGTATGATGGTGGAATCGCCCTGCCCAACATTCGTCTATACTATTGGGCCTTTCAGCTCATCATAATTAATTAATGGCTACATGCCCCGCAGGATGAACCAGCTTTGCGCATGGACAGGCATATGCTCGGTACGGAGGGAATCCTTAGCGCCCTACATGATAAATCCCAGAAAACTAAACTACTTGGCCCAATGGCGCACACCGTACAGATATGGTACACGGCGCAGCGAACACTGGTATGGGAGGGTGTGATCACTCAACATACGCCGCTGTGGGACTCCCCCAGGTTTGGCAAGCTGCGCATGAGTAAAGGTTTCGAGAAATGGGACCTCATAGGCATCTCCAGGGTCGGTGACCTGTGGAATCAGGGCGGGGTGGTCCAGTTTGCGCAGCTGCAGGCGACATACCAGATGGCAGGGACGGAACAGTTTCGGTTTATGCAAATACAGCACGCACTGATGAAGGCCATACCTAAGGGGACTGAGCTACCCGAGTCCTCCCCACTTGAGGATCGTTTGCTGACGGACCATACAGCCAAAAAGGCTATACCACTAACATATCGCAAGCAGGTCAACCACCAGAAAGATCCCACAATAATCCTCAAAGGGAAATGGGAGGCGGAGTTGGGGGAAATGGATGAACAGGACTGGCAGGAGGCGCTGGCGTCCCCGCAGGAGGTGGCAACATCATCCAGAATAAAACTTGTGCAACTTAAAATACTACACAGGACATACTACACCAGACCCACACTACATAAAATAGGGAGGGCAGACACTCAGTTTTGCTTGAGGGGTTGTGGCCTCCAGGGCTCCTTCTACCATACCATATGGGATTGCCCCGGCATTAGTCAATACTGGAGAGCGGTCATGGCAACGATCTCCCGGGTAACTGGACACGACGTCCCACCGAACCACAGAGATGCCTGCTTAATGTGTGGGAGCCCACAGATCTTAACCACGCAGAGCAAACTTGGGTAATCCTGGGTATCACATTGGCAAAGAGGAATATTGCACAACACTGGGGGGAGCCCTCGATCCCCTCCCACCTGCAGTGGTGTCGTGACCTGGACGGTGCCATGGTCGCGGAAAGGGCGGTCTTTATTAACAGGGGTTGCCCCCGGAAATGGCAGCGGGTATGGGGAAAGTGGAACACGTTTAGAGGCAACATCTGTGACCCCCCCTCCCGAGGACTCGGATCCGGACTTGAGCGAATAAACCGTAGGCGATGTAAGCAATATGGGTGACTGGCTTAGTTGGGGGGGGGGGGGAATGACTCGCGGATTTATAAAAGGGTGTGCTGGATTTCATGACATGAATGGATACCTGCATTACGATTAATGGTGTTGCCACGTATGTTATATATATACAACAATTGCTTCTGTCATAGTATTGTTTGATCTGTCTCGATGTGTACTTCCAATAAAAATTGTTTTATTAAAAAAAAATGAAAACTTTTATTTAGTAACCAATTAAATATTTAATTTACCTCAAATCAACATTAAAAAACAATTGAACCAACTTCCCACCCTATTACCCTACCAACCCATCAACCCACTTTTAAGTCATAAACTACATATTAAATAAAAAAAATGAATTACACTTTTAAAATTACAAACTATATTAAAAAAATAATAACAATGATACTATTTTCCATATATATATATATATATAGTAGTTACTGCTGTCAACACGCGTTTCAGCTCAACGAGCCTTGTTCACTCAACATGGCAAGACGTTTTGCTGGGGTGTTTAAAGTGACAGTGCAATAGAAAACATGTGACCACATGACACAAAGCACAATAGAACGGGAAAACATACTATCGGTAAGGTGTCGCATCTAATACAGCATATTGTATTAATACTTGAAAAATTCAAAATATCTGAATAAATGGAAATTAAATAGTCCATGTAGATAAAATATAAAACAAATGATACTGAAACATGGTAATTTCCTAATAACAGTAAAATACATCAGATCTGTGCTGTACGAGTTACTTGTAGTGATTATTATCACCAGTCAATTCACTTCATGAGATACAGACCCTAAGAGCAATGTCCCCTCTTGGTGTACTGAAAATCGTATTGTTGAGTCACGCGGTATAAAATTAAGTGCAATAATTGTGAGAAAGTGCAGTGTGCCAAAATATATATTTGGTTTCTTAAAAAACAGCCTTTATCGCATGTAAAAGAATCATATTAAATGTTGTCAAATGAAAATTCTTTATGAAAATTCATTCCTCCGTGTAGAGTCGGAGAATATTGGAGACAAGGCATGGTAGGAATCATCTGCAGAGTGGTGTGTGAATAGACGATTTCATTAGAGATATATACCATTCTGTCTATTCATATTAATTACGGTAAAATACCAATAATTCCACAACGTTGGCAATAATAAATCAATATCTAGGTGGAGGTCACATAGGAAAGGTTGATGTAACTCAATCACTCACCATTGTAATCTATGACAAAAACGTAATAGAGTCTTGAAATTACCTCCTAATTAACATAAGGTGCGTATGCTCCTTAAATGTTTAATCTAATGGTGTGCAAACAAGCAAGATATTAATATGTGCAAACAAGTGGGTAAAGGGATGTGCAAGACAGCATGTGTAAAATAATCTAAGAGGATTATAGTACCTGAGTAGGTGCTTATGATACTAGTGTCCTGTATGTTAGTGTTAAGTACATGGGCACATTTATTTGCCAGTTGGACAATGACTCATACATTAGGAATATATAAATATATATAAAAGCATATATAAATAAATAAATAATTATATAGCAAATTATCAATATCAAGACTGTGCAAAAAAAGGTTAATGATGTCCTGATGACAAATATAAATATATACTCATATAAATAAATATACAAATATATAAATACATAAATACCTATAAAATAGATTTTTACATTATTTGTTTTAAAAACATTCACTGCAGTTGGTACTTTCCCAATATGTGGTATGGTTGTCAACTGTTAAAACATTTTTTTAACAGGATAATATCATGTATTATCTAATTCACTGGTTCTATAAAATCTATATGTATGCGAACCCCTTTAGGCTAGAATCTTAAACAGTCTTTATAAGCATGTATATAGGTCTTCTGTAACATTGAGTCCATTGGGGTGCTTGGTGTCTAACTGCAAGATATATCTAGTTTCTAACCTCCTAAGTTTGTAATCTCTGTCTCCCCCTCTTCTACTAGGAGAGATTGCGTCTATCACATAATAGCTCAATTCCTTGTTATTAGATTGATGTACTTTTCTAAAATGTCTGGCTACCGGATAGGTGTTGTCCTGATTTGTGATAGCACGTCAATGCTGGAGAATACGTTTGTGTACCTGAAGTTTCATACACCCGATGTATTTTAAGCAACAGGGGCATGAGAGTACATACACTGCGTACTCCGTTTTACATGTGAGCAATTTCATAATCTTATATTTTCTTGGACAGAAAGGAGTGGTGTATGTAGCAGTATAGACACCATGCAAACATGCTTTACATGTCTTGCATCGAAAAAAAAACCTTTGTGTCTGAAGCCAGGAGGTTTTTTTACAATATTTCTGGATTGGTAATAACAAGACTATCCCTCATCGAGGGAGCTTTACTGTGAGTGATGGACACCCTCTGCAGGAGCAGGGGTCCTAACACCGGGTCATTCAGGACGATAGGCCAACTTGACTGTACGATCTTATTAAGTTCTTTGTGCTGTTTACTGTATCCCATGATGAGACGAAATTTGTGTATGGTATTGGGATTGGAATCAGTTATGTCTAGATTGGAGATTTTGGTAACTCGCTTATCTCTAAGAAGGTCATCCCTATTAAGCATCTGGGTTTTGGCTATTGCCTGGTTAATAATTTTGGGTGAATAGCCTCTTTTTAAAAACCACTGCCTGCTTGATTCCTGAGCTATCTTGAGATCAGCTTGAGTACTGCATATCCTTTTGAGTCGAAGCATCTCACCATAAGGGATGCTATTGATCAAATGCTGTGGGTGAGAGCTGGTTGCATGTAGCGTAGAATTTCCAGCCGTTTCTTTACGGTACAGACGGGTTTCTATTTTGTTGTTCTGTATAAAAACCTGTGTGCCTAGGAAATTGACGCTAGTCTCACTGACCGTGGTTGTAAAGTGGAGATTAAGGGAGTTACAATTGATATATTCAACAAATTGTATGGCCTGTTGTTCGGTCCCTTGCCATACCAGAAACAGATCATCAATAAAACGGAGCCAAATATTAACATTGTGATTTATGGTATCAATATACTCCGTCTTGAGGACCAGCTCCTCCCACCAGCCCATATGAAGGCAGGCGTAGCTGGGGGAAAAGCTGGCCCCCATCGCCACGCCCCTTGTTTGTTGATATAGGAGGTTGTTAAACATAAAGATGTTATTGTGTAAGCAAAACTCTATCATGGAGATGAGCATCTCATAATGTGATCTGTGTATTGTGGATCTTTGGGACAATTAAAACTGCACTGCTTTGATGCCATCATTGTGTTGTATACTTGTATAAAGCGCAGTGACAACAAGTGCTATTAGTAGATGATCTGTACTCCAATTAACATTCCTGATTTTTCTGACAAAGTCACTGGTGTCACGCACATATGATGGCAACGCTTTTACAAAGTCTTGCAAAAAGAAATCAACATAAATGGAGGTGTTTTCAAGTAGTCCGTCCCTGGCTGTGATTATGGGACGCCCTGGCGGTTTTGTAATGTTCTTATGGACCTTAGGTATGAAGTAAATGGAAGGAGTGGTTAGTTTATCTTTCTTTAGAAACTGATATTCGTCTTCACATAAAAGGTCTTTTTTCCTCCACATTAAAAGTTTGCTGTAGAATGTCTGATATGTCGATTTTAAATGTGCCATATTCGTGCGTGTATAGCATGAACGATCATTGAGTTGACTCATAGCCTCCGTTTGATAGTCCTGCTCAGAGCACAAAACTACATTGCCTCCTTTGACCAGGTCTTTTTTGGTCTTCAATTTGGTCATAAGTTTGTGGTATTTTTGATCTTGTTCATGATTTTTTTTTTTTTTACTTATTTTTATTGCCATTTTCATATTTCACACATTGTCCATCATACATAACCGTCAAATAGTCATAGCAGATTATGCATCCAGTAGTGGGACAGAACAACTGTATACATTGCTGGTACGTAAACAGGGAGCATAAACAATGTATAGAGATAGCATGATGTTTATATCCTGTTGTCTCAGGTTCCAGAAATGGCATAGGAACTGGGGCTTTGATCTTGTTCATGATATTGCCTTTTAGCCATACCGACTGACTTGTTCAGTTTTTTGATTTTAGTGATCACAATTTTGTGAAATGCATCGATAGCGTTGTGATCTGCAATAGGCGTGAAGATGGATTTGGGCTTGAAGTGGTTAAATTTATTTGTTTGCAAGTCTATACCAGTTGAATTGGGATTGGGGGTAGATGACAGTTCAGGGCTGGGGTTGTCATCCCAGAGTTTCTGTAATTCCCGAACCAGCGAGCAATCTGTCATGGAGGTCTCGGTCTGGCTGGATAAATCCCCAGTGGTGTTGGTATGATTTGATCTCTCTTGTGTGCCCCTGAGGAGATGATATTTAGTAAGTTTGAGCTTTCTTACTCCCTTATAGATGTCCATCCTGGTATTGGCATAATCAAAGTTATTAGTAGGACAAAAGGAGAGGCCCAAACTTAGGATCTTCGTTTCCTCTGCTGCCAAATTCACCGTGGATAGATTAACTACCGCATTGTTTACCTTTTCTTCCAGAACCCTCACCCCCTCCTTTTGTAGTTTCCTCTTGTGTTTTCTGTTTGTTTTGCGCCTTTGCCCTCGTTTGAAGTTTGTGAGTTTTCTGCTGTGTCTTTAGGGCCTCGGTCTGAGAGTGAGCCTCCTTTCCTCGCATACAAAATTCAACTCTTCTCCAGGAGAGGGTTTGTTTTTGGGTACTCCAGTATGCAGATCTCGCATTTCAGAATCCATGTCACTTCCACCCACGGAGCTGAGGTCTGAGGTTGATGCTTCATTATTGACGCTCGATTTTTTGTATTGACTGCTCATGTAGCTGGCTGTGTTGTTTGGTCTTGATTTTCTTAATGCGTCATATTTTCTGGCAAAAGTGAAGATCTGCCCAAGATCATAATCATTTTTGTCTCTAAGGAACTTATGGGCTTTCCATTCTTTAATTTTATCTTCTTCCTTTTTTAACCTTTTGAGCATTTCAGTCCGTAATTTAGTAATTTCCTCAGTTACTCCCAGAGTTTCTAGTTCTTCATTGATGTTGTCGATTTCGGTTAATAATCGTGCTCTGTCTATATCCGCGTATTTGATAAGGATCAAAGTTAATTTTCTCGAAGAGTCAAGGTTGCATTCAGCCCATCTCTCATGAGGTCAGGATATGGATCTTCGTATGTTGGAGACGTTTGGATACGTAAGCCCCCTGGGATGCGCCCCACCTCTATGTAACTTTGCAGTGAACGCGATTCCCACCACTTGCTCTGCTCCAATTTCATTTTCTTTTCCAGTATTTTAAATTTGTGTTGAACAGTGTCCGTATCTGTAACAGCTGTTGTTACATTGCGTCTCGCATTGCTAATGGCCGGGGGGGTGTCAGAGAACTTCTCTGTGGCGGCCGCCTCCCTCTCTCGTACCATATCGGACGACATTGCGGAATAATAAGAAATTATCTGGATGGTTTTCGGGGGGTATCTCTCACAATTGTGGTAGTTCCAGAAACCAAAGCATACTCCTCCACCACAGAATACGCGCTCAATCCTACCTGGTGCTGTCCGAAAAAAGTGCCTCGTCCTCTGACTTAGTAATTCTTCAGATAGAAACCTGGATCCGACTAGTGTTCGGGTTCTGGGGGGTTAGGCGTCCGTTTCCTTCTCGGATCAAGAGTACTTCCAGGTTGCCCTGGATGTGATGTTCTACTGTGGACGCCAGCCATAGGCCGAAGGAGGGATGCGTGAATGACTGAGTGGAACCTTGCAGTCTTCAATATTGCGTGATTCCAGCCTGAATCCAACTCTCCGGAAACAAACGTGGCGGACACAGACCCGATTTCATGCTTAAAAGATTTTATTTCCTGCTGTCAAGACGCGTTTCAGCTCAACGAGCCTTGTTCACTCGACATGGCAAGACGTTTTGTTAGAGTGTTTAAAGTGACAGTGTAATAGAAAACATGTGACCACTTGACACAAAGCACAATAGAACGGGAAAACATACTATCGGTAAGGTGGTAAGGTATTGCATCTAATACAGCATATTGTATTAATACTTGAAAAATTCAAAATATCTGAATAAATGGAAATGAAATAGTCCATGTAGATAAAATATAAAACCAATGATACTGAAACATGGTAATTTCCTAATATATATATTCACAGAAAAAACATAGGTTTTAGGGGTGTTATAGTTAGCTGGCCATTTCACTCGTACAAAACCATAGAAATTCCTCCGTTATAGTTAGTTCTGCTCACTATAACTCGCGCGCCCGCAATGCACTGCTGATGATGTCACATATTGCATCATTCATGACATGGTCAGTGACATCACTGATGACATCTCAAATGACATCACTGATGACATCACTGATGACATCATCCAGTGAATGTGGTTTAGTTTAAATATGTATTATATATATACCAATCTGTATTGAAGATTGAGTGGATATATAACTGTCTGGATGGAGGATTTAGTAGCTGTCTGACTGTCTGTTTAAGTGAGTAATTAAAAGTGTCTCTCTTAATACATGGATTAGTAACTAAACTATATGAATGTGTGCATCACTGTCTCTGTTGTTGTATAATATGCTGCATCAGTTGGTCACTAACTACATGAGTGTGTATATTAGTTATTGATTAGTTGGGTGAGTATTTGTATGGGACACTGAGTTTGTTTGTGGTTGCATGGTGTGTCTGTAACTCTATGCATAGATGTGTGAATGGCTGATTGACTAGGTGTATAGGTTTAAGAGTGCATGTGGAAACAGCTGTTGGGGTGACTGAGTGTATTTATTGGTGTGTTGGTGAGCGAATATATGTTTTAGTTGTACATCTTCAACAAAGTAAAAAAATAAAAGGTATTGTATGTGAGAGTTGGTGTATATAAATAAGTATGTGTAAGTGTCAGTGATTGTGAGAGTAACTATATGAATGAGTGTATAATTGTAATGGTGATTTTTTAACATATTAACTATGAGTTACTATGTGTTTGAATAAATGAGGTGTGGTTGGATAATTGTGTAAGTGAGTAAATGTAAGTGTGATTAATTTTTTTCATGAGTGAGTAGGATGACTGCATAACCGACTAAGATGACTGCTGATGTGTCAATGTCTATATATGTGTATAAGTGCATTTGATAGTGTTCTATTAATTAGTGACTGCATGTATAAATGATTCTGTTGTTGAAGGGGAGTTGTGTGTGTAGACTTAGGAATTGGTGAGTGGGTATGTAGTAACTGGTATTGGTGTGTCAATGGTTTCAAATATGGTACTCTGTATTTTACAGTGAGTGATGAAAGGTTATACTAGCGTAAGATGAGGTGTATCAGATTGTCACGTGGATGATGTCATCAGTGATGTCATCAGTGATGTCATTTGAGATGTTATCAGTGATGTCATCAGTGATGTCACTGACCATGTCATGAATGATGCAATATGTGACATCATCAGCAGTGGATTGCGGGCGCGCGAGTTATAGTTAGCAGAACTAACTATAACAGAGAAATTTCTATGGTTTTGAACGAGTGAAATGGCCAGCTAACTATAACACCCCTAAAAAGCTATGGGTTCTTTTGTGAATTTCTAAGGTTTTTTAAATGCTAATTTCTAACTATAACGTCTCTGAAACCTATGGTTTTTTTCAGTGAATTTCAAAGCTTTCTTAAATGCTAATTTTTAAGTGTGATAGTAGTTATACCTATTGTTTTGTACTGATTTTCTACAGTTTTTTTAACTGTGTATTTATAAATATTTTGTTCATTAAATAACATTATATATTTTTCTGAAAATTGCAACAACAAAAAAATTTGAAACATTCAAACTGAAATATTGATTATTTTTTTTGTTTTCATTTTTTATTTTAATATATTTATATTATTTTCTTTGAAAAAAAAAATTCCAAAAAGAGTCGTGCACTCAAAGCGTAGACATCACGGTGAGTGCGCGGATTCTAGCCACCATTTTAGAAAAGTTGTGAAGGATCCGCGTACGGTGTGCGACGGCTGCGTGTTTTTCAGTTACATCATATACATTTAATATTACATGATGTGTGCGATTGGTATGTGATCAGTCCGCTACTCCTGCTCCCGCCCATTCACGACACATTCTCATTACGGTACGAGATGCTTGCGCAGTGGCGGGTCCAAAATGATATGTATGTGTCTTTAATATACATATTAGGGCAAGAGATTATCTAAGATATTCATTAAAATAATATATTTGTACTTAAAATAAACATATATTATTTTTAAATATATTTTCGCGAAGTTGGGTGCGTGCATCGTGAGCGCAGAGAACCAGGTCAGCAGAGCAGCTGTAGAGCCAGAGAAACTAGGTCAGCAGAGCCGTTGTAGAGCCAGAGAACCAGGTCAGCAGAGCTGCTCTAGAGCCTAAGAAGCAGGTCAGCAGAGCTGCTCTAGAACCAGAGACCCAGGTCAGCAGAGCTGCTCTAGAGCCAGAGACCCAGGTCAGCAGAGCTGCTCTAGAGGCCGAGAACCAGCTCAGCAGAGCTGCTGTAGAGCCAGAGAAACCAGGTCAGCAGAACTGCTTTAGAGGGAGAGAACCAGGTCAGCAGAACTGCTTTAGAGCCAGAGAACCAGGTCAGCAGAGCACCTCTAGAGCCAGACAACCAGGTCAGCAGAGCTGCTTTAGAGTAATATGAACCAGGTCAGCAGAGCTGCTCTAGAGGCAGAGAACCAGGTCAGCAGAACTGCTTTAGAGCCAGAGAACCAGGACAGCAGAGCTCTTTAGAGGAAGAGAACCAGGTCAGCAGAGCTGCTTTAGAGCCAGAGAACCAGGTCAGCAGAGCAGCTCTAGAGCCAGAGAACCAGGTCAGCAGAGATGCTTTAGAGCCATAGAACCAGGTCAGCAGAGCTGCTTTATACCCAGAGAACCAGGTCAGCAGAGCACCTCTAGAGCAAGACAACCAGGTCAGCAGAGCTGATTTAGAGGGAGAGAACCAGGTCAGCAGAGCTGCTTTAGAGCCAGAGAACCAGGTCAGCAGAGCTGCTCTAGAGCCAGAGAAACCAGGTCAGCAGAGCTGCTTTAGAGGGAGAGAACCAGGTCAGCAGAGCTGCTTTAGAGCCAGAGAACCAGGTCAGCAGAGCTGCTCTAGCTGACACTGACTGACTGACACTGATTAACTGATACTGACTGACATTGACTGACTGACACTGACTGACTACTCTCTACTACTCATCATCATCATCATCATCATCAAAACCACTTTAATCGATTAATTAAAATCATAAAAGTACATCACAGTATTACACATTGTTAAAAACACAAGTACAATACAATAACAACATTATAAAAATCCATCCCGACAAATACAAATAACACTAAATTCATAAGGTAGGCTGTACATCAAATTTTTTTCCTTGCGCGAGCTGCAGCAACCAGGAAGTTAGCAATGTTAAAAATAATCCAGGGGGAATTTAATAATTGCAGATACATCAAAGCAGGTTTAACTTGATAAAAACCCCTCCCTCGCAACAATGGTATGATATACTTCCTTCTGCTTTCAACATAATATTTACAAAAAAAGGTGAAGTGCGCAGTATCTTGAAATGAATGGCCGTCGCAATTACAAAAAGCTGCATCTATAGGTTTGCTCCATCCCTCAACGCTCCCTAAAACAAAATGAATTTGGTTGAAACGGAATCTGGTCAGCAACCAGCGATGATGGTGATTCCTGACCAGATTAAGGTAGGGCTCAATCTGGGGAGAGGATATCAGTAAAAAATGAGCCCTTACTGATGTTTTTGTGAGCTCCTCATCTTCCCGCTCTTGAGTTCTTATATTTAAAAACTGGACTTTAACCCAGCCAATGTCCCCCTTAATAATAGATTCTGGGTTCTCGTAAATCTCCGGACGTCCTAATTTATAAAACATGTTCTTGATGTACAAGAGCCAGGGGATCTTAGCCATTCTGTCTAGGGCCAAGCAATCTTTTAGAATAAGTCTATTAAGGGAAAGTTCAGGGTTCAACCATGTTTTCAACCAAAATGTAAGGGGGGCCAAACTTAAATGATCAGAAACAAAACCCATCCCCAATTCTTGATGGATTGAGAAAGTTGGAGATGATTGGGGGACGGAGAGAAGTGAACGGAAAAATTTATTTTCTACAATCTGAATTCCCTCCGCCTTTTTATACCCCCAAATGGCGGCACCGTAGGCTGCTATGGCTAGACATTTCGCCCTATAAATAGCAAGAACTGCGTCACTAGGTTTTCCACCCAATCGTCGTGCAAAACTTAATATGGCTGAAGATGCTCTACCCACACTATTCTTTTTAGCAGTAAGCTGAGGGGCCCACGAACCTCTATCATCAAATATGACCCCCAAGTAGGTGAATACCTTGACTCTAGTGACCTCCACTCCTTTGCAGTAAAATTTTTTAACTTTATTTTTCTGGCTGCCCAGGGACATCACATGAGATTTAGAACTATTCACCACGAGGTCCAGTGAGCTCATAAAGTCCCCAAATGAGGTTAATAATCTCTGTAGACCCAGCGGGGTATGGGCCAGGAGGACAGCATCATCCGCGTATAGAAGAGCAGGAAGAGTGTTGCTCCCTATACGCGGAGTGTCCAAACTGGCTTTACCTAGAATTACATCTAGTCTATTAATATATAGGGTAAAGAGCAGGGGGGCTAGGATACATCCTTGGCGTACCCCTCTGCCCGATTTAAAGTGACGTGTGCATTTTCCCTCGTGGGAGACCCTCACTGCAGCATACAAATCTTGGTGCAGATCCGCTAAGAAATGCACCAGGCAGGGGTCTAACCCTAGGTCCAACAGGATCGTCCACAGCCTTGATCTGTTCACCAGATCAAAGGCTGTGGATAAATCCATGAATGCTAAATATAGGGACCCTTTAGAGGCTACAGTATATTTATTAATTAAAAGGTACAGGTTAAGGCACTGGTCCATAGTACCTCTGCCTGACCTAAAGCCATATTGTATCTCTGATAGAATCCCCTTCTCCGTCACCCAGTCCGAGATTTTATTTAAAACCACTTTACCCAATATTTTAACCGCTGAATCGATTAGTGAGATGGGCCGATAACATCTCGGATCGCCCCTGTCCCCCTTTTTAAAAACCGGTACAATAATTGATTTGGACCAGGATACCGGGAACCCATTCTCAACACTATCATTAAAAACATTTGTTAAAATCGTGCTCCAGATCTCAATATTCCCTTTAAAAAGATCCAATGGGACACCATCTGGTCCCGGGGCCTTATTAGAGGCAGAGTCTTTTATAGCCTTCCCCACATCATTCTTGTTAAATATCAACTGGTTGAGGGGAAAAAAGGAATCGGGGACCTTAAAAGGCTCAGGGGTCAGGTCACTCGCATAAATTCCTTCGAAGTGAGTCAGCCACTCCCCCTCTGGGATGTTAATGTCGAGTGGGGCGTTATCGTTCCCTATTAAAAAAGGGCTGTTCACTATGTTCCAGAATTTTGCGCTATCCTTAAGGACTTCAATCGAGGACAAAGCGTCCCAGGCCTCTTGTTTTAAATCGTTTTTCCGGCGCTGAATTATAGATTTATAGTCTCTCCTAAGGGTGGCTATTAAAGCCTTATCACGAGGCAGTGTTTTTAGGGCAGTTAATAAAATTCGGTGAGCCCTAGAACAACTAGCATCAAACCACTTATTTCCCTGTTGACTGCGCGGAATGCTAGGTACAGTTAGATCAGAGGAGACCTGTTTACAGATTGAGTCAAAAGCAACTATTGTCTCACCACCCGTATTAAAGGGGTCCATACACTTCCTGAACTCATCATTTCTCCTCGCCATCAAGCTATCCAAAAAATCCTCTGGAACTACTCTGGACCACTTTACTTTCCTACCCTTATCACTAGTGACCAGGGTAGCAGAGGAGACTATCGCCAGTGGGGCCACTTTAAAGCAAAAAGCCTTGTCGAGTTCTAAAATCACTGGATTGTGATCACTAAAAGGAAGGCGAAAGACACTATACTTATGGACCCACCTTAAGAGTGTAGGGGATAAGAAAATATAATCAATGATTGATTCGCTATCCCTTGCCTCAAATGTCGCTGCCCGTTCAGCCTTAGATAAAAAACATGGCTCAAAGAGATCCGCCATTAGGAGGAGCTCTTCAAGTGCCTCACCTTTAGTTGAATGTTCAAAGTGTGGGGGAACCGAGTGGGGCGGGCCAAAGGGGTCAACGATTTTACAATTAAAATCGCAGAGATGAATATTAAAATCACCCATAAAAATAATATGTACAGATGTGGTTTGACGTGCATTATACAACTCTAAAAAGTTTGTTAAGAAACTAAGGTGCTCATTCACAGGTACACAATCCCCTGTATTATAAAAATTGATAAACAGTGTTTTAGGTTGAGACTCAGTGATAAATTCCATAAATTGACAATTTGATGAGGCAGTGACTATCTGGTTTATCTCCGCCTTAAGTTTTATGGAAAAAAGGAACAACAGCCCTCCCTTTGCCCTGCCAGCTGCTGATGGTAAAGCGGGCAGGCAATAGGATTTAAATCCATCAATCCACAGGTTGTTGTCCCTAGCCCATGTCTCCTGAAGAGCAATAATATCAAAACCTGCAACATAGTTTAACCAATTTTCGTCTTCTTGCTTGGAACGTAACCCAGCTATATTCCAACTCATGATCCTAATGTGGACTCCAGAGTCTACTATAATGGCACTTTCCTTTACAGTACTACTAGTTGTTGGTGCTGGAGGGTCTAGTCAGTCATTTAAATCTAGCTGGGACAAGGGTGAGAACCTGTTAAATGTAGCAACAGCCTCTGGGGGCCTATCTCTCCAGTTAATTCCGGGATTGACCTTAGCTGGTGCTTTAGGGAAACACCAAGGGGCAGTCTCTTTGGTAGATACAGCACAAGGCAAGGGAGCCAAAGTGAACTCTGGGCATAGTGGATAGCGGGTACTCTCACAGGTTCCAGGGAAACTGGGGAGCGGTGGGTAGAAAAAGCCTAGAGGGACAGCCCTAATATTACCAATCTCCCCATCCATATCTGAGGCATCCCATAGCATACGTGGTACGACATAGGAACTATTAAAATTTACAACTACACAGTCCCCTTTAAGTTTTTTCTGGGTGCCTCCGATCCAACCGACCCGCCTGGCTGTTAGAATATGGTGAGAAATATTGTCATAGCCAGAAGAATTCTGGTCACACCATTTCCTAGTGACTGACAATAATTCTTTGATTGTTTCAACCTTACCAGGTGCTAAAGGTGGGACCTTGACCAAAATGACCACCAACGGGCCAGCCTCAGGAGGGAGATTAATGCAAGGTAAGGTGGGCGAGTTAATTGGAATATGGCCGCTAACAGATTTCACCTGAGGCCTAGTTTGTTTTAGAGGCCTAGCCTGCCCGATCAACTGGTCCACTGCGTCTGATGTTTTTAAAATTGTCACGTCATTACTCAGATTGTGGGGCACAACTGTAGACACAATACTAGAGGGACCCTTTGCTGAAAAACTATTTTGGTCATCTATTGGGACATCAGTCAAAATAGGTGAGGTACTGTTATAAGGGGTAATACGGGCCTTATTTAATGCTGAAAGGGCAGAGTCAATCTTAACACATTTTTCTAGTAGGCTAGCAACACATAAATTCAAGGTGTCAACAATGTCTTTTGCTATGCTGGTAAGAATCTCCTCAAGTCGACTTGAAAAGATGTTCTCCACCATGTCCCGAATAGAGGAATAAAGGGAGTCCATGGTCGCAGGGCTACCCTCTGGTACAGTACAAATGGGTACAGAGTCCCGCTTGTTTTGCTTTTTACTCGACCTCTTAACGCCCTTTAAAAGAGGTTTAGTTGGCCTTTTTCTTGCAGCAGCCTGCTGTGGCGTAGGTTGGGGAGAAATCAAGGGTAGGATGGTGGCCGTAGTGTCTCCGGGAACAACAGGATGAACCAGCGCAGGAGCTGGAGGACCAATCACAACAACCGGCTCCAATGGGATAGGGATTCTCCCTATCGGCTGCGGAAGGCCAGACTGTTGGTCTTGGGTGGCATCAAGACCCAGCTCCCTCTCAGCTTGCGCTATTTCTGAGGTTAATACCCCCACAGCTGAGGTTAAGTATGAAATAATAGTTCCCGACTTTCTGGGCACTTTAGCTTTAGCTCCCCCCTGGTCCTGGGTATTAAGTAGTTTCCGCTTACCCATCCTTGGATCTTGCAGTGTGCAGGAAAGAGATGTGGCCCGGCCTGGCCTCCTCTGGCCCCTGACGGCCACAGACGGCCCGCCCTTTGCCCGGGCTTAGCCCGGCGCCCGCCCGCGCGCGTCCCGCGTGGCGGGAGGCTCGAGGAGTTTAAATACAGCCCTGGTGTCAGGGGGCGTGGCCTCGGGTTGCCGTGAGACCCGCTGTCTCCTGGGTCGTGTGGTTTCTCAAGGTATCGTAGTCCGCTGGACCCCCGCTGCTGCCGCTGCGTCTCCCGCGAAGCGGGAGGCGCGAGGAGTTTAAATACAGCCCTGGTGTCAGGGGGCGTGGCCTCGAGTTGCCGTGAGACCCGCTGTCTCCTGGGTCGTGTGGTTTCTCAAGGTATCGTAGTCCGCTGGACCCCCGCTGCTGCCGCTGCGTCTCCCGCGAAGCGGGAGGCGCGAGGAGTTTAAATACAGCCCTGGTGTCAGGGGGCGTGGCCTCGGGTTGCCGTGAGACCCGCTGTCTCCTGGGTCGTGTGGTTTCTCAAGGTATCGTAGTCCGCTGGACCCCCGCTGCTGCCGCTGCGTCTCCCGCGAAGCGGGAGGCGCGAGGAGTTTAAATACAGCCCTGGTGTCAGGGGGCGTGGCCTCGAGTTGCCGTGAGACCCGCTGTCTCCTGGGTCGTGTGGTTTCTCAAGGTATCGTAGTCCGCTGGACCCCCGCTGCTGCCGCTGCGTCTCCCGCGAAGCGGGAGGCGCGAGGAGTTTAAATACAGCCCTGGTGTCAGGGGGCGTGGCCTCGGGTTGCCGTGAGACCCGCTGTCTCCTGGGTCGTGTGGTTTCTCAAGGTATCGTAGTCCGCTGGACCCCCGCTGCTGCCGCTGCGTCTCCCCTCTCTACTACTCACTCTCTACTACTCTCTCTACTACTCACTCTCTACTACTCTCTACTACTCCCTCTCTACTACTCTCTACCATTCACTCTCTACTACTCACTCTCTACTCTCTTTATACTACTCACTCTCTACTACTCTCTACTACTCACTCTCTACTACTAACTACTAACTCTCTACTACTCACTCTCTACTGCTCTCTACTACTCACTCTCTACTATTCTCTACTATTCACTCTCTACTACTCTCTCTCTACTACTCACTCGCTACTACTCTCTACTACTCACTCTCTACTACTCTCTACCACTCACTCTCTACTACTCTCTCTCTATTACTCACTCTCTACTACTCACTCTACTTCTCTCTGCTACTCACTCTCTACTACTCTCTACTACTTACTCTCTACTACTCACTCTCTACTACTCGCTCTCTACTACTCTCTATTACTCACTCTCCACTACTCACTCTCTACTACTCGCTCTCAACTACTCTCTACTACTCACTCTCTACTACTCTCTACTACTCACTCTCCACTACTCACTCTCTACTACTCGCTCTCAACTACTCTCTACTCGTCACTCTACTACTCACTCTCTACTACTCTCTCTCTACTACTCACTCGCTACTACTCTCTACTACTCACTCTCTACTACTCTCTACCACTCACTCTCTACTACTCTACTACTCACTCTCTACTACTCTCTCTACTACTCTCTACTACTCACTCTCTATTACTCTCTACTACTTACTCTCTACTACTCGCTCTCTACTACTCTCAACTACTCACTCTCCACTACTCACTCTCTACTACTCGCTCTCAACTACCCTCTACTACTCACTCTCCACTACTCACTCTCCACTACTCGCTCTCAACTACTCTCTACTACTCACTCTACTACTCACTCTCTACTACTCTACTACTCTCTACTACTCTCTCTACTTCTCACTCTCTACTACTCTCTCTACTACTCACTCTCTACTACTCTCTACTACTCACTCTCTGCTACACACTCTCTACTACTTGCTCTCTTCTACTCGCTCTCTACTGCTCACTCTCTACTACACTCTACTACTCACTCTACTACTCACTCTCTACTACTCTCTACTACTCACTCTACTACTCACTCTCAACTACTCTCTACTACTCTCTACTATTCACTCTACTACTCTCGACCACTCACTCTACTACTCACTCTCTACTACTCTCTCTCTACTACTCACTCTCTACTGCTCTCTACTACTCACTCTCTACTACTCGCTCTCTACTACTCTCTACTACTCACTCTCTACTACTCTCTCTACTACTCACTCTCTACTACTTTACTACTCACTCTCTACTACTCACTCTACTACTCTCTACCACCCACTCAACTACTCTCTACTACTCTCTACCACTCACTCTCTACTACTCACTCTCTACTACTCTCTACTACTCACTCTCTACTACTCTCTAGTACTCACTCTCTACTACTCTCTAGTACTCACTCTCTACTACTCTCTCTACTACTCTCTCTCTAATACTCGCTCTCTACTACTCTCCACTACTCACTCTCTACTACTTTCTACTACTCACTCTACTACTCTACTACTCTCTACTACTCTCTCTACTACTCACTCTTTACTACTCTCTACTACTCACTTTCTACTACACACTCTCTACTACTTGCTCTCTACTACTCCCTACTACTCACTCTACTACACACTCTCTACTACTCACTCTCTACTACTCTACTACTCCCTACTACTCACTCTCTACTACTCACTCTCTACTACTCACTCTACTGCTCTCTACTACTCACTCTCTACAACTCTCTCTCTACTACTCACTCTCTACTACTCTCTACTACTCACTCTCTACTACACACTCTCTACTACTTGCTCTCTACTACTTGCTCTCTACTACTCACTCTCTACTACTCCCTACTACTCACTCTCTACTACTCACTCTACTACTCTACTACACCCTACTACTCTCTCTCTACTACTCACTCCCTACTACTCACTCTCTACTGCTCTCTACTACTCACTCTCTGCTACTCACTCTCTACTCAAGAAGGCATTCAGATGTGTCACACATTTGCCATAAATTCAGAATGTTAGCACTCTAGTCGCTCATTAGATCACTGTAGTAAAGCTACTGGTCACCAGGGAAGTTTGCTGCTGCTATTGAAAGTGCATGTTTCAGTCTGCATGTTAGAATTTTTTAATGAAATAGAAGAGGATTTGAGAAGTCACTCAAAATGTGCCCTAATTTGTCTTTATGCAGCACTAATCATAAATTCTATGGCAAAATGAACCCCCTCATTTTGTTCCTTTGCAAATTAAATGTTTTAAGTGTTACCACTTTATTCCAATCAAGATGGCTTCAGGTGTGCCATACTTTTGTCATAAGTAAGACTGTTAGCGCTCTAGTTGTTCTTTAGAACACTCTGGGACATTCTGTCATTGGGCTATACTTGGGCTACATCTGGGTGATATTTGTGCTACATTTGGGCTCTTTTGTCTCTAGTGGCCATCTTGAGAGACTTATTTGTTATGAAGTTTCCTAATTTCCTTATTTACTACAGTCTCGTCAGTAGGAAATACTTTCAGTTTTTTACTTTGATTCCATCAAGAAGGCATTCAGATGTGTCACACATTTGCCATAAATTCAGAATGTTAGCACTCTAGTTGCTCATTAGATCACTGTAGTAAAGCTACTGGTCACCAGGGAAGTCTGCTGCTGCTATTGAAAGTGCATGTTTCAGTCTGCATGTTAGAATTTTTTAATGAAATAGAAGTCACTCACAATGTGCCCTAATTTTTCTTTCTGCAGCACTAATAATACTTTCTATGGCAAAATGAACCCCCTCATTTTGTTCCTTTTTAAATTAAATTTTTAAGAGTTACCACTTTATTCGAATCAAGATGGCTTCAGGTGTGACATACGTTTGTCATAAGTAGGACTGTTAGCGCTCTAGTTGTTCTTTAGAACACTCTGGGAAGCTGCAGAACACAAAGGAATCAACGGACAGTCTCTGCCATTGTTGGATGCACATGTTTTACTGAGAATGTCAGACTTCATTCTCACATGACTGAGAAAGATAATGTGAATTTACAGAAAATATGCTCTCAGTTTAGCTTATAGATCACCTTCCAAACCTCTGTGGGAAAAGCATGAGAAAATAGTTTTCTCTCAAACATGATTCATGATATCCCAGCAGAAGGCTTTTTCACGTGGTAAAATCACCTTAGAACACACCACAATTCCTAAAATGAGTATGGTACCATCAACAAATTATGTATAATGTAACTAATGTAACTAAAGTCTTAAAACCTTCTATTAACTGCAATGCTTTTTAATGAGGTGTTATCATGAATATTGGTCCCAAGATGGCTGCCAACACTTCTTGGATGAAGTGCTGACAGCCAATCAGATCTCACGATGAGATGTGTGGTTAGGCTCCGCCCAGATATATCTATGATTTTACTTTTGATTTTCTCAGCAACTACTGAATGGATTTACACCATTTAACCAAAAGGCACGAGTGTGAACCAAGGGCTACCTCTTTGCCAAATTTCGTGTAATTCCGTTCAGCAGTTCGGGCTGCGATTAACGGTTCCTATGGAAAATTGCACGAGGAAAACACGTTTTGGGACCCCCCTTTTTTCTCGGCCCCCGCTTGACGAATCACCCCGAGACTTTCAGGATAGGAGCGGACCGGAGCGCCCCACCAGTTTTGAAAATTGCGTGAAGATACGTCAACCGGCACCAAAGTTATTCCAAATAGAATGTTGCGGATTTCCTATGGATAATAGGTCCTAACTATAACTACCTACTGGCGACCGCCAGTAGGTAATATATATATATATATATATCATATTTGATGATGTTAGACACACCAGTTCCGGGCGTGAAGGGCTGCACCACCCAGGGGATTTGATGGGACCATGAGGCGCAGAATTTGCTGACGCCTCATATGTGGGGAAACAAACCATGGATTATGGGCTCCAGGGACGCTTTTGCGGCTCATTGAAATGCCGATTTAAAAGTTTTTTTCCCTTCCCATTTGGGGCGAAATGTAGGCTGCATCACTGCATGTCCCAGCTAGCACTGGGGTCTCATTTGAACAGCCCATTGGAGGGCAGGTATTCAAAATTCAGTGATGCAGTAGCGTGAGACTATGGACTTATGCCTATGATTAAGGAAATGTTCTGTTTCAGAAACGTATCAGGCTGATGTTATTATTAAAGCGTCTGCAGTGCCCAGAGGTTAATTATTGTTTCCTGAGTGCGCCCTTACTTTCTGAGCAAACCATTGATTATAATATATATATATTTTTAAAAAAAAAATATCACAATGATATCGAAGTAAACAATAGTAAATACAATGATATAACAATATTCAATACAAACATATCAGATATTCTTACCTTCGATATTTTGTTCAACAATAGTTTTGATGAAGTGATGATATTTTTGAAACTATATTTATGTCACACAATATTTTGGATTCAATATTTGTGTAATTTACCATATATATATTTTTTATAACTGTTTTTATTGATGCAGGCATGGCAAGTATAGCATACAAAATTAAATCGTACATTGGTGCATTGGAGGTAGTAAGACAATTATGACACAGGATTATTAACTTTGGTCTCATAACATATAGGTCCTTTCTCAACACATTGAACATTTTACAAGGGATGATTACAGAATGACATGATCTCATTCCTCTATACTGGGTGCCTTGGCCTCTTCCGGTGGACAAAGAGACCCTTGCGCCACATTCCACTTTTCCCATATCTTAGTCCATTTATGTGGGCATCCTCTACTCTCATAAACCACCCTTTCGGCCTGCATGCACCAGTCCATATCAAGTTTACAGTCTCTCAAGGTTGGTGACACATCTGCTCTCCACTGCCTCGCAATATTGCGCTTCGCCACTACAACACCCAGTGTAACCCAAATTTGTTCTCCCGCTGTAAGGCCTGTTTTTCCCCAAACATAAAAAAAAAACATTTGGGGTGTCCTCTCCATCCGTTTCCTACACACCGTGAGCAGACATGTGGTGACCTTGACCCAATATTCCTTTATCTTCGGGCAGCCCCACCATAAATGTAAGAACGTGCCTGTCTGTCCACATTGTCTTGGACATTGCGTAGAGGTGGTTCCACCCATTTTGACGAATGTGATGGGTGTGTAATATGTTCTGTTGAGAATCTTTAGCTGGACCAACTTAAATCAGGAGAGTATGGCCACCTCTCGCGGTGATGCGAGAGCCTCCATCCACTCTTCATCAGTAAAAGTTCCCACATCTCGCTCCCATTTGGTCCGGACTGTCTGTAGGGTGTCGGGCGAATTGTAAAGAAATTTCCGGTATGTCAATGAGATCGCCTTATCCTTAAGGTAGTCGTATAGGAGCCGATACTCCAGTGGGGAGAATTCTGGGAGAGTCGTCCCAAGCGGAATGGCTCTTAATAGGCCATTTACCATATTTAACATGTCAATTTGAAGAATGCCCCTTCTCCCATGAAAAAGTCTGTTGCACAAGTTTCTGTGATTTTCTCTACTCTGGGTCATAGGGACAACACGCCCAATTTAACAAGTAGTATTTAATACTCTATGAACAAAATGGCCACTCCTGAAAACATGTTTTTCAAATTTGTGAAGTACTCCGATGTTTAACAGGGGCACATTTTAAGGTTGCTTTTCCTGCAAAAATGTCTGATGCCCTACTGTTAAATTGCCTTTCTCTCGTTAGTAACAAGGATTCACCCGAACCTCAAAAACTGTGAAGTACTTTTATAATCAAAGTGGGCACATTTTGAAGTGTTTATACCCATGAAAAAAGCTGTATGTCATCCAAAGTGAGTTTCTCTAATCTTACACAATGAGCATATCAGCTCAGTTCAGGAACTCAATTTGTAAGACTCGTGTATACAATTTGACCTTCAAATAACAGGACCTTCAACTCTGTCAAAGAATCTTTTAGTGATCATGGACGCTTCTTAAAATTAGCCTTTTTCTGTGAAGAAGGGAGTTGCAAAACTGCCAAGCTACCTATTTCTACGTTTGCACAAAAAAAGGCTTGTTTAAGACTTCCTGTTTTACTTGAAAGGCGTCAATTTCAACCTTCACTACCTCTATGGGGTCAATTACTACCGGTGACCCAGAGAACGATAGAGGCTTGGAAGGGGGCAGAGAGACAAATGAGGTGGGATAAGAAACTTACGAGGGAAACCCCAATATGGGAAGGCACACACCTGCCAGAAATGGTGAAATTGAAGGGATTTGGACCGTGGGATGTAATTGGGATAACTAGGTTCAGTGATCTCCTGGAGGAACGGTTCCGGATTGCGATTAGCTCCCTGCAATGGGAGTACCAGTTTAGCGATAACCAAAGATATAAATACCTGCAATTACAACAAGCGTGGAGGGCGGAGAAGGTAGACACAGCTAACATAACCGAACATGCACCACTGGAAGGAAGACTCCTTCTGTGAGAAATTCCTGAGAAAGCAATTTCATGGACATATAAGACCCTAATAAACAATATCCCAGATAATTTATAAGGCTTTAGAACTCAATGGGAAAACACCATGAGAGATTTAGAGGAAGTGGAGTGGGAGGCTGCCCCAATACTCCAGAGAGAGGTGGCTATTAATTTAAGACTACGACTGATACAATTCAAAATCCTACAGAAGGTTTACTTCGACAGATTCCGCCTCCCAAAAATAGGGAGGGAGGAAATCCTGAGTGCCTGCGCTGTGGAGTAGAAATAGGGATGTACATTCATACTCTGTGGGATTGCTCTCATATACAATCATATTGGCCCAAAATACTAGAGGAACTTAGCAAGATCGTGGGGGCACAGCTGCCAAGAGACGCCAAATATGCTCTGTTGGGTATACCCTCAGAGGTTGATGTAACCAGACATACTCTTACACTATGCAACCTAGGGTTAGTAGTGGCTAAAAGGGACATAGCTAAATACTGGGGCGCCTCAAACACCCCAACAGTGACCAAATGGAGAACAGGGATGAACCTTTACATGGGGGCAGAAAAGGTGACTTCTAAAGCAAGAAGGTGCCCCAAAAAATTCTCCAAGATCTGGTGCCCCTGGATAAGATATTATGAACTAGAAATTGGTAGAGAGTCCAACATATCTCAACCATCAACCATGGATTAAAAGAGCGGGAAGGTGAGCCCTCATTTGCCTAGATTTATAGTGGAGACTTTATACTAAATAAATAAAGCTGTTTGATGTGGAAAACGCTAGCATTAATTTGTAACTGTATTGCTCATGATTTGACTGTGTACTGGTCACCTCACAATATTTTACGTTTACACTGCAAAGTTGGGTATTCTCAGAAAATGTATTGATAAAAACATTTTAAAAATAAACACATTTTAAAAAAGAATTCCTGTTTTAAAGTCCAAGTATAACATGTGCGTTCCCAAAACAGATTTTTCTGTTTTGTTAATGTCTCACATGTTTTATTTGGTACATTTTGAGAATGTGTTATTTGCCATTTTCCCCTTAGAAGGTGGCTGCACCAATGCAAGTGTTATTACCTTTTCTCTTACACAAAGTGACGGCTAGCCCCTCTCTGGAAATGTTAGACTAACAGAATTCTTGCTCTCAAACATGAAAAATGTTTTCACTTTGTTAAACAAGGTTTATGTATGTGTATACAGGTATTTATAGGGTGCAAGCCACTGTAGCTAGAAAGAGTAGATATAAGAAATAGTAAGCTAGAAGGAAGAGTTTTGTGAGGAAAATCCCATTACATTCTTGAATTCTAAAGAAAAAAAATAACAACATTGTGGCAGTCCTTAAATCTATTTCTCCAATGTAATAAACCAAAATGGTCAGAAAAAAGCAGAAATGGGAGTTTGATGTGATCTGAAATACCGTTTTATCTTCCTTTTGTAGACTAGTTCATAAGGTGGTGGCTGGAAAAGAGATAAGAACTGAGATATTTGGATTTTTAAGGAAGTGAAGACCTTCCCAGATGAACACAGTTTAAATTAGTTAATGCTGTGTCTAACATGGGATTACTAGATCAATGGGATAATTCCAGTCCAGCTTCTGTGGGGGCTTGAAAACCACTATTATCACATCACATCATAATGCATCACATCACGTCATCTCATGTGTATATAAAGTGCACATTCATGCCTGGGGGATAGCTTGGTGCTAAATAACAGATGTTTATTGTTACCCAAGTCAATGGTGTTCATTTTATCAACCTTGGACGAATTAAAGGCTGAATGGAAACATGAGAAATCAAACATGACTGGGAGGTCAAACACAGATCCCTCAAGTAGATACATCAGCTTAATAACCCACCAGGCTGATGCTATTTGTTTGAGACCTTTAAGATAACTACCATAGAATATGACTATCATCACATACTAAATATGAAGGAATGTGCAGTTCCTAAAGTGATGGAGAGTCAAGGAGAGTTCAGGTCTCTTACGGATTGCCCTCACACACCCCGGAGGATGTCATGCTTCATCATAGGACGTTTTGCTCCTCGTCGGGCCGGCGCTGCAATGCCCGACGGGCACCCGCGAAGGGGCTCTTTGCCGGAGATCTTTTTTTTATGAATCCGTTGGGTGTGTGAGGGTATGTGGACAAGGTAGTGAGTGAGTGTTGTGAATTAAAATAGGTTTGGTACTGTCCTAAGTAATGGTTTTTTGCCTGAGGGTGTACTAGTCTAACTAAAAATGAGTGAGCTCTGCCTGGAAGTAATGATCCTACAGGGTCTGTCTAGTGAAGGTGGTCAACATGTTTCATTACAGCCCCTAACTGGTCTAGCAGCAATTCGTCAGGACCGGTGTATTAAAAGTGAAAGAGTGGCTACTCTTGACTCTTACACTACCGCAGCGCTAGTGCAGTGCATCATTGTGTAACCAGCGGTGCTGCCTGGAGTCAGGGCGTTTAGCCTGAATTTTAGAGACCTAGGTATCGTGGGAACAATGACGACTGGGTCAAAATGACAGAGCACTTCGTTGCTCTGTCAAAAGGGTGGGGTGGCAACTAGCTATCGTCCTATCCCTGCTGGGAAAATTTTTTGGGACCCCCCCTTTTTCTCGCCCCTCAGTTGACGAATCACGCCATAACTTTCCAGGCAGCAGCTCAACTAACTTGTGTACTAGTTTTAAAAAATGGATTAGGATTCATCAAACTGCGCCAAAGTTATTAGAAAAAAAAACACTTTGTCTGTGGGAAAAAGTTGATTTATAACTACCTACTGGCTATCACCAGTAGGTAATGTATATATATATATATTCACTTAAAAAACCATAGGTTTCACACATGTTATAGTTAGCTGGACATTTCACTCGTAAAAAACCAATGAAATTCCCCCGTTATAGTTAGTGCAGGCAACTATAACTCACGCGACCGCAATCCTCTGCTGATGACGTCAGATATTACATCACTGTATTTAGACACTTATTTACCCATGTCTTCTTCCATTAATCTTTAGCTACTCATATATTACAAATATTTATTTTTCATAAAGACACATATGTCATCAGTGATGTAATATCTGACGTCATCAGCAGAGGATTGCGGTCGCGTGAGTTATAGTTGCCTGCACTAACTATAACGGGGGAATGTCATTGGTTTTTTACGAGTGAAATGTCCAGCTAACTATAACATGTGTGAAACCTATGGTTTTTTAAGTGAATTTGCAAGGTTTTTTAAATGCGAATTCGTAACTATAACGTGTGTGAAACCTATGGTTTTTTCAGTGAATTTGTACGGTTTTTTAAATGCTAAGTTATGTATTTATTAATTTATTTATTTTTCAGGTTTTTCACCGTGCGCGCACTGTGTATATATATATATATTTACACAGATATATGTGGTATATATATCTAAGTGTGTGTAGGTAGTTAAACACCATTAATGACATAAGCTGATCCAACACTGAATTATACAAAAGCAGTAATGTCCCACTGAGTGATATATAGGAGTTCTTAATGTGTGCTAAACATAGTGTATGACATTGTGAATGTTACGCAGTTTCGCTCCACAAGAAGGTTGTAAGTGATATAGCACTGAAAAGGAGTGCCACACAAGTACTCACCATCCAACAATGGCTCACTGCATGGAAGTCCTCAGTCACTGAAGAGGGTTGATCAGGACTCCGTTTAAGTGAAGATACAGCAAACCAGCATAATGCAATAAATCACGTCGCGTCGTACCTTTAGCTCATGAAAAATATGAATCCATCAGATGCCATAGAGGACTATCAGGATAGCCAGTTTAGGAGAACAGCAGCATCTCTGGTATTTCACTGGCTGCCAGATGACCTGCACATCCCAGCACTGTGTGAGCAGCAGGAAGCAGCCTCTGATTCACTCTGTCCAGACCATCTGTTTATATAGTGGGGTTGGCTTTGGCAGTGTCAGGAGCACTGTGATGATACAGGCTCACATGAGGGACAGGAGTGTAGAGATTCGTTCTTCTGCGAAGTCCCCGCACACTCTTGTATGGCAAGCATAAAAAAGGGTCTTTGAAACATGCAGCATGATGACTAAACATCTGATACAAAGATGGGATGGGTTTTAATGCATGATGTAGATTTAATAGAGTTTTGATGGACAGTATGAAGGATGCACACCTGTGCACTAATTTATTTTCTAGCCAGGACCTATGCCACCTCAGAAATTAACATTCATAGGTTTCCTAGCGTTTTTCTTGCTCCAACAATAACTTGATCAGCTTATTTCACCCACTGTGACAAGATCCACTATGATAGCTCAAAACTTTCACGAGTTTCTTGTTATCTCTGAGCCTTTACCATCCGTCCTGTGCTTTCACTCAACATTCGTGTGCTGCATTTTCATGATCTTGAATTGACCGATTGGAAGCTATGCTTTCTCCAATAAACCACTTTAAAAGTTGTTTTTAAAGATCGCAACATTTTCATTCTGATACTTCTAGTCCATTAATCTCTGATACATATTTTCCAAAAAGGGAAACATTACCAACTTTTTCCTCTGCAGTGTCATATAGGAATACATTGAAGGGCATATGAGCACACACTGACTCTTCAAGCCATCCATCCCACTTGTCACATTCTTTCCGTTCACTGTTCTTAATGTAGGAGCACTCCCTCTCACTCATTATACGGCTTGTTGCCAACAAAGTGTATTGCTTTTGCTTCATCCTTAAAGTTCAATTTGTTTTAGTGCCCTCTGTGTGGAATAAAGTATTTGCTGGTGTTTAGATAAACCACACTCAATGCTCTGCCATTTATTTGTTATCTAATGTGCCAACAAGTCACTTGAAGCCACTTCAAAGGTCAGAATATAATGCGGTGTGGGAATGGATGCCCAGCCCAAAAGCTAGGAGGCAAGGGTGTGCGTACCTTAGTTCTGATGCTTTGTTGTGGCGTTCAGCATTGTCCTGTTGGTGGCTGGTAGGTTTTGTTTATTTCCTTGGAAAGCAAAACTATAAATCGTACTCCTGCCTACTGAAGTCCTTCTTGAAAAGGAATGTTTCAGTAGTTTCTTAAGAACGGACAGGTTAGGCAGGGCCCTTAAGTTACAGACCCGATTCCTGTACAAACCCTAAATTGCACCTGGATCAAAATCATAAGTTGTGTTGTAATAAATGCTTTACCTGCAGTTTTTTTGGTAGATTTTGACACGTCAAACCTGCCAAAATTTACCAGGGAGTAAATTACGAACCATGCAAAGTTTTTGCAAAACGTATAATTCCGCACGCAATTCACATTTTTTCTTGGGAACACTTGGATTACGGGGTATGTAGTGCACTGGTAAATACTACGCCTGGGTTACTGTATCCAGTAAATTCCCCATTTCGGCCCATTTGTAATCGGGGGCAAAGTGCTGCAAAGAACAGTGCACTGTACCTAGATAGTTCTGAATGGTATCCCCCCCATGCTTCTTGCCACTACACATTACAACAGCATCTCTAACAAAACAGAAGTATTAAGCAGTGTGTATCTATAAGCAGCTCATATGTGGAAAGAAAGAGAAGGCAAGAGAGCAGATAAGACAAAGCTCTCCTACCCCAAAAATTATTTTAAATTGCGGATCTAGCACAAGAATGTAGATACAGCATGTAGTGGTTGTTTTTGCAGTTTGGTATGAGTCATCGCGAGGAAAAAATAGGCCTGATTAGTAAAAGACCCTGTGAAGCAAGCACAAGGAATTAAATGGGCCCAATGTTGAATCGGTTCCAGTGCTAGTTCTAGAATGCCTCCGATATGTGATGACATTATCAAAGTTCTGTGCCAGACGATGTTCCAGATAAAAGGTACTCCAAAGTGGAAGCTATGAATGTGTTAACCACTTGCAGGTGTTGGTCATGATGGAATACTCATTACCTTCTTTAGTAGGTTCACATAGAAGACATAGAAAGACACCCCTCAGCTGACCAGAGCTTCAAGAAAGAGGTAGTGGTCAAATTTGAATCCCAGGTTTTTAACCAATGCAGTGATTGTAGAGGATTTCCATACAAACGATGGCTTTACGGACAAGAAAATAACAAAAAGGGAGAATGAGAAGAGGGGAAGCTCGCTTTACTTCCCTTGTCAAATGCAACAACCAATGAAAGCAAGCTCACTACCAAAGTTTAGAATATCATGAGATGTTCCTTAATCATATGAGTAGAGCAACCCTTTAGGTTTTAAAAAAAAAGAAAACACCCATTAACGCTTGTGAGTGGCAATTGTCATCATAGAGTTCCCACCCAAGATGCTAAACGCATCTGGGTGTGCAGCGAAGCCTGGATTACAGATGAGTGGATGTTTTTGGTTGTTTTGCAAGAAATAGTGAATTAAAATTACCTCAAGCTTGCCCACCATTCAAGGCCATTCTTTTAAAGAAGATATTTTATTGTGTCAACAGCCAAATACAGTCTGGTTCGACCGAAGCTGTGGGTAGAACCAGGGATATTTGCAATACAGCAAAAATGTCATCATTTGTCAAAACCATACAAGAAAAATATATGGTGAAACATATCTTTATCATTCCGAAATACAACCTGATGTGCTACGTCTGCTCTATAATCCCTAGTACCGGTGTCCCCCCACCACTGTGTCCTTAATGTAAATTAATCACTGGATAATGCAATTGTCCCCCTCCTTATTGTCCCATTATTCTTGTTTATGTTCACTTCGGGGTGATGGGCTCAATATAAAGGCCTTGATAGTCCGCCCATCTCTTCCAGATTTTAGGGTGTTTTTGCGGGCATCCCCATGCCTTATAAATAGGCAGCTCCATACCCATACAGTAGTCCATCCCCTTTTTCCAAACAGCCAACGGGGGGAGAGGTGGCCTTCCACGCTTTGGCGATATATTGTTTCGCCAAAGTTAGGCCCAGAAACAGTAGATGGCACTTTTAGCAATTACCTCCAATCCCCACTCTGACGTGCAATAGGAAAAGTCTCGAGGACATAGGAATATCCCAACTCAGCACCGCAGAAAGGTGATTTTGGATCCCCTTCCAAAATTTGATCAGTGCCGCACATTGCCAAATTGTGTGTAATAAGGTGCCGTTCGTATTGCCACATCGCAAACATAAAGGGGAAGTAACAAGCCCCATCCTCTAGAGCCTGTGCATGGTATAGTATACCCGATGCAGGTATTTGAATTCAAATAGCCTCAATCACGAGGCGATGGGTGCTTCACGCGGGGATTCCAGTGCCTCTGTCCAGTCATCATCATCGAGCTGGCCGAGGTCCGATTGCCACGTCACTCTGAGTGTATCTAATGTAGTAGGGCTATTTGTTATGAGTAATTGGTATATCTTAGTAATTTTGTGGTCCCCAAGGTCCCCCATGAAACCTTTAGCTTCTATCGGGTTGAAATCAGGCAGGGTTTTAATTTGTGTAATGTAGGGAGAGAGGGCGTGTCGGAATTGAAGATATTTCTAAAACTGTGTACGGGGCATATCATATTCTCTTTGAAGCTCTTGAAAGGATTTCAATGTCCGCCCCCGCATGACTGCCCCAAGCGTGGAAATACCAATATCATCCCACCCCCAGAATCCACTGCGTACGCTGGATCTCATCTATCCCCGTACCACCATTCATTTAGTACCAACAGGTGGAAAGCGGCAAATTAGGATTGGATGTCTGCGTTGGCCATCCCCCTGCAATAGGTGGATTGAAAACATGTTCATAAGGCCACTCGAGCAGAGCCACCTCCCCAAATGAATTGCCCTAGAGCTGCTTTAATATGCCAGAACCACACGTCAGTATCGGGAATGGATGGTTCTGCATCAGGTAGCGGAGACGAGGTAAAGATACCATCTTGAATATAGCAGAGTGTCCAAATAGGGTCAGAGGCAAATGCGACCAGGCACGTATTTCGTCTTTGACTTGTGTTCATAAAGGGGCAAGATTCTTCTCCAATGATATGTGTTGGGAGGCCGAGAGATAGATACTTAAGTAAGGTAGGCCCTCGGTGGTGACCGTTACTTCCTCTGACCTTGCGCCCAGTTCGCTTGCTCCCTTCAGTGGCCATAGGATTGATTTGCGAGTATTCATAAAGAGGCCGGATGTCTCGCTAAAAATCTGCATAAAAGAAAAGCAGTCTCGGGCCTGTCCTAATGGGGTCAGTAAGAAAAAATAGGACGTTCTCTGCATAAAGAGCGAGGTGGTTGGAGACATCTCTCGACCACTCAAAACCATGCACTTGGGTATTGTCCTAACCCTCGCCGCCAACGGCTCAATCGCTAGCGCGAACAGATAGGGGGATAGTGGACATTCCTGACAGGTACCTCACCCTATTGAGAAGGTGTGGGAAACCGACCCGCTACTTGCACTGATGCTGTAAGGTCTGTATACAGAAGGTGTATGTATGATAGGAAGCAGGGGCCTATATTAAGCCGCCGCAGAAGCACGAAGAGATATGGCCAGCTAAGCGAATAAAATGCTTTATCTACCTCTGCTAGTAACAGTGGTGTGGGACCATTGTGGCGTTCAATTGCCGCTATGGCATTGTGGGCACGGCGAATATTGTGGCGCGTGGCCCTGTGAGGCATGAAGCCCGCCCCATCTGGATGTACCAGCTCTGTTATATATGGCAACACGTGGTTAGCGAGGGCTTTAGCAAGTAACTTAGTTTCAACATTTAACAGAGAAATGGGACAGTATGAGGTATGAAGTTAGGGGGGTAGGCCAGGTTTGAGGAACACCACTATTTCAGTATGTCTTCAATCTGGTGGGATTCGGCCCACTTCCATAGCTGCAATAACCACTTTAAGGTAGTGGGCGCCGAGTTGAGATTGACAGATTTTAAAAAACTCGCATGGGAAGCACTTGGGGCCCGGTGCGTACCATAGTTCTGATGCTTTGTTGTGGCGTTCAGCATTGTCCTGTTGGTGGCTGGTAGGTTTTGTTTATTTCCTTGGAAAGCAAAACTAGAAATCGTACTCCTGCCTACTGAAGTCCTTCTTGAAAAGGAATGTTTCAGTAGTTTCTTAAGAACGGACAGGTTAGGCAGGGCCCTTAAGTTACAGACCCGATTCCTGTACAAACCCTAAATTGCACCTGGATCAAAATCATAAGTTGTGTTGTAATAAATGCTTTACCTGCAATTTTTTGGGTAGATTTTGACACGTCAAACCTGCCAAAATTTACCAGGGAGTAAATTACGAACCATGCAAAGTTTTTGCAAAACGTATAATTCCGCACGCAATTCACATTTTTTCTTGGGAACACTTGGATTACGGGGTATGTAGTGCACTGGTAAATACTACGCCTGGGTTACTGTATCCAGTAAATTCCCCATTTCGGCCCATTTGTAATCGGGGGCAAAGTGCTGCAAAGAACAGTCCACTGTACCTAGATAGTTCTGAATGGTACCCCCCCATGCTTCTTGCCACTACACATTACAACAGCATCTCTAACAAATCAAAAGTATTAAGCAGTGTGTATCTATAAGCAGCTCATATGTGGAAAGAAAGAGAAGGCAAGAGAGCAGATAAGACAAAGCTCTCCTACCCCAAAAATTATTTTAAATTGCGGATCTAGCACAAGAATGTAGATACAGCATATAGTGGTTGTTTTTGCAGTTTGGTATGAGTCATCTCGAGGAAAAAATAGGCCTGATTAGTAAAAGGCCCTGTGAAGCAAGCACAAGGAATTAAAATGGGATTCGGCCCACTTCCATAGCTGCAATAACCACTTTAAGGTAGTGGGCGCCGAGTTGAGATTGACAGATTTTAAAAAACTCGCATGGGAAGCACTTGGGGCCCGGTGCTTTGCCCGTGCGCAGGTCCGTTAGTGCAGCCCCCAGGTTTGTATACAGAAGGTGTACGTATGACAGGAAGCGGGGGTCTATATCATGCAGTCCCAGAAGCATGAAGAGATATGGCCAGCTAAGCAAATTAAATGCTTTATCTATATCTGCTAGTAACAGTGGTTCTGGACCATCATGGCGTTCTATCGCCGCTATGGCATTGTGGGCACGGCGATATTGTGGCGTGTGGCCCTGTGAGGCATGAAGCCCGCCCTGTCTGGGTGTACCAGCTCTGTTATTTATGGTAATATGTGGTTAGCGAGGGCTTTAGCAAGTAACTTATCTTCGACATTTAACAGAGAAATGGAACAATAGGAGGTATGAAGTTCGGGGGTAGGCCAGGTTTGAGGAACATCACTATTTCAGTGTGTCTCCAATCTGGTGGGAGTCGGGCCACTTCCATAGCTGCATTAACCACCTCGAGGTAGTGGGCGCCGAGTTGGGATTGACAGATTTTTAAAAACTTGCATGGGAAGCCATTGGGGCCCAATGCTTTGCCTGTGCGCAGGTCCGTTAGGGCAGCCCCCAGCTCTTCAATTGTGAGGGGGGGTGTTTGATTGTGTTCTTGCCACATCCAACAAAGCTTTCGGTGGCAAGTCATCTATAAATCGTTGTATAGTTGCTTCCGGTAGCATCTCTCTAGGGGCATACAACTCTGTATAATAATTTGCAAAGCTGGTGGCAATCTGGAATGGATTACTAAATACCTTGCCATCCTTGCCACGGATACTTGGAATAAGTGGCGGCTCGCAAAGGTAACACTGTGGGGCTGTGAGGCGGGGCGGGGCGGGGCGGGGTGGGTGGATAGTGGAAGTCGACATACGATGGGAAAGTGTAGAGTAAAGAAATAAAGAAATAAAAGCCCTTACCTTGCTCTCGCAGCAGGGCAAGGTAAGTGCTTTTTTAAATTTCTTTCTGTATTCTACACTTTCCCATCATATGTTGACCTCCACTACCCCACCACCTCGCCTCACCACCCCACAACGTTACCTTTGCGAGCCGCCACTGCTTGGAATACTAGAGGGGTATAGTGCCTGCTGGCATAAGCGATGCAGTAATTTGCTGGATTTATCTCCCCATTGATATATCCTACTCCAAGATGTCAGCCTAGCCTCCTCAAGTAGCTCACTTGCACAAATCTGTTGCATAAGAAGCAGTTGACGAACTGCCTGACTCCCATTCTACCCCCGTCCGTGTCGTTCCAAGTCTATGAGTTGAGTTTCTGTCCGTATTAGTGTTTTGCGTCTGCGCCTACGTTGCGCTGTACAAAAGGAGACATCTACGCCTCGTAGCATCAGCTTCATGGCTTTCCACTGAGTCTCTGCAGATTCCACTGTTCCTATGTTATGGGCAAGGTATTTGGCGATCGATTGATGCATGTGTGATCTATATTGTTGATCCTGTAGACGCCAAGCAGGGAGACGCCAACGAAAGGTGGGATGATCAGGACCGATCTGGAGTCCAAGTGTCACTGGGGAATGATCGGAAAGGCCTCTGGGTAGGATCTCTACTGTCGTTACCTTAAGGGTGTACCCAGAGGGTACAAATATATAATCTTATTTGGAGAAAGAGTTGTGTACACCAGAGTAATATGTGTGCCCCTGGTCAGTCGAGTGAAGTTTCTTCCAGATGTCCATCCAACCCAGCCCATGTACTAAGGATTTCAAGTGTGAGTCCCGTAACACCGGTGGTCTGTCATTCTCTCGCCACCTGTCCCGGGCCGGGTGTGTCACATCGTTCCAATCTCCGGCAACAACCTCAGTCCGTCCGATATTTTGGTCCAAAGCGTCATCAAGAACTCCACCAAGTTCCAGGTGGGGGGTGGGGGCATATATGCTACCCAGCACAATTTGTCCACTTCTGTTGTGCCGGTTGTGATAATGCACCTGTCTTCTGGATCTAGCCATGATTTAACGTGTTCAAATGGAACCCTGCGATGAATCAGGATGGCTACTCCCCGGGAGCCCTTAACGAAATCTGCGTGGAAAACCCGGGAATACGCAAAGCGGGAGAGTCATGGTGTTTTGGTGCCTAAGACGTGGGTTCCCTGTAACAATAGGATATCTCCTTGGTACCATTTAGCCTGGCAGAGAATAGCACCTCTTTTTATCTTGTTCAAGACCCCTCTTATAGTCCAACTATCTTAGCCCACTCCTCGGGGCAGCTGTCATCCCTGTGGGCATAGGGTCGGGCAATACGTATGTAGTCGAGTAGACCTGTAAGTGGCTGCAACTGGGGGAGTACTGTTTGTGTGATTGTAAGTCGTAGCACAGCTATCAACAAGAACTTTCCCAATAACCCCCCCTCCCACCCCATACCTCAATACAGTTGAAGTATCTGCTCCGGCGTAGGAATGGTCCTGTCCCCAACAGGGACCAAGTACCGTCTCTCACCAAAGAATCCCCATTAACCAAGCCATGTTCAAATGGTTACAACTAGAGTTTCAAAATGTCCTCTGGCGGGAGATAGCCCTCCCAATCTTTCGCAGTCGTCGGCTGAACGTTGCACATGTTGCCCCTTGTGTAATTTTTTACGAAGCTGTAGATTCGTGTTGGGTCCCGGTTGTTAGAGTAGAGTCGCTGCTGGACTTGGATCGTCGACGTGATCTGGACCTGTGGTTCCGTTTTCCGTTAAGCTTTGACTGTTTGCGAGCCAGGTCACTGGAGGACTAATCAGAGTCATGATGTAGTGGCGTGTGAGGTCTGACCTTCACCACCTCATCTGTCCATGGGAATACTTCTCCTGGGATTCGAAGAAGAGCGAAAGATTGATAAAACACTCTCAGCGGGGCCGGGTAGAATAGAGCGCAGGAAATATTAAGATTGTGCAGGTGGGCCTTTGCCTCTGTGAAGGATTGTCAACGCTGTTGAACAAGTTTAGTGTAGTCTGGAAACATAAGCATGCATTGGAAGGCATAGGATAGTGAGTCTTTCAATCTGACCTGTCGCAGGAAAGTGTCTCTGTCATGATAGTTTAGTTCTGGGCTATAACTGGTCTTGGCCTTGCGCCAGGAGGTTTTTTTTTAAGTACTGCCCTGTGTGCTTGCTCTATAGTGAAGCATAAAGATAGAAAATCAAGAGGGAGCCAATCCATGAGCCATTTAGTGAAGAATTTCTCCATATCATCTCCTTCGCAGCCCTCAGGGAAGCCCACAAAGCGAAGGTTATTCCTTCGAGCCGGTCCCTCCGCATCCGCCACGCGCATCACCAGGCCTCTTGTAAGGGTCTCCAGGGTACACGCCTTTTTCTGCAGGGAAGTGACAGTGTCTTCCACCCTCATCTCGGTCTCCGTGATCCTGTCAACTGCATTACACAAGTCTTGCCATATGAGCATGACATCGCAGCCCATCGCACCTATTTTAGCGTCTAGCATGTCTTTAGCTTGTGTGATAGTAGCCATCAAAGCTGCATTATCTGGTATGACACTAGTTGAGCCTCCAGGGTCTGGTGCTTGGGCTCCCATGCCCGTATATCAATCCATTGTGCTCTGCTTAGCAGTTGCTTCCGGCATTTTATCTTTCATCATTGCACGTTCTTAGGCAGATCGATAAATCAGTCCACTGGCCACTGCAGGGGTAGGACGAGCCCAGGCCGGGTGTATGTCTTCTGTTTGGTAGTGGCGTCGTGAGGCGGTGTCGGTGAGGGGTAAATCCTTCCCCCAGAGATTTCGTCCGGCCTTCCCCATGATAGATGGAGGCTAGGGGGAAGCCGCATGCCTACAAGCGCACCGGGACCGGCCTGATCGCCTACCCTGGTGGGCGTGCCCCTACCCCCCCACCCAAGGGTGCCTTACCCCACCGACCCGGTATAGGCCACTGCCTCCCTGGTCTCAAGGCCCAGTCAATCCTCGCTCATCTTGATCTGTTTGGTTTAGGTCCCCTGGGGAATCTTGCAGCTCACCTTCTGCAGCGTGGGAAGGCGGGCTACAGCTGGTATATCTGTCGGGATCTGGGGTCCTGGACCCCCACCAATGTTCTCTGCTGCCGCCATGTCTTTTTATTGCATACAGACTGCTGGTCGCTGGCGGGTGTATGAAGCAGGGGGATGCAGCTGGGCATCCGGTACCAGATTTGTATTGCTCCCTTTGGCTCCTGAGAGCGGGTCGTGGGTGGTAGTATGTGCCTGATGTAGCTGGGAAAAGGGCATGTCTGACATACCCGGGGGCAGCTGAGTATTGGGGATACTAATTAATCACCATCTCAAGTAGGCCGCCAAACCCAGCCATGCCACCCCAGTACAGGTCCAGGCACAGGATATTGATGTCTCTGGCATGTCCCTGATCTTAGTAGGCCCTCCTGCACTGCAGCCTCGCCTCAATAGCACCTTGCCCAGACACGGCAGCCACCGTGGCCTGATCTGGCGGCTGGAGCTCGAGGCAGCTAGGTAGCTGCTGTTCGGGCGTAGCAGTGGAACCCTGCCTGCGGCCTCCGCGCATCTCCTTATGTGTGCGCCTGACGGCGGCTCCACCACGTCACTTACCAGTGTCTCCTGGCTATATATGTTACAGCGGCCGCGGACGACAGCAGGCACCTCCTTCCGGCGATCACCCCTCCTGGGTGTATCGCTGCCTCACTCCAGTCCAGCTACTGTTATTTCCAGGAGGGAGATGGGCCCTCTAGCCTCACAGCAGACGTCCAGGCCGCAACATACCAGCATCCGGCGCTGCGGCACACAGCAGCTACAGATCAGTGTTGTTTCCCCGTCTATGGGTGTCAGCCGGATTAGGGATACACAGTAGGGGCACAAGAATCTTCAGCAAGGCAGATTCAGCAGGATATATGGCGGACAAGAGGTAGGGCTACGGGAGCTCACCTAGAGCGCGTCAGCCATGTTGGACCACTTTGCCACGCCTCCGATTCAAGGCAATATTAATAATGGAAACCTTGGATAAGGTTAAAAACAAAGGTGAATGTGATGTGAGATAGTGATGATCTTCCACATCCTGGATCTACATGTTTCAGCCATTAGTTCCACTGCTGACAGGGTCAAAATAACTTTCTTCAGAACCGAGGCCAAATGCACGCTAAGATATCCGGTGATGATATATAAATTCGTAATTCACAATTCCTTTTATCACATTGGGTGATTATTTATACAGCTCTCACGAGGACCAAAGAGGTTCAGTTTGGGTGAGACACCTTGATGAATGTGTGACTACAGGGTTCGCCCCAATAGAGTATCCATGTCGAAAGGGAATACCACATTATAAATAATCATGCAGAGTGCGGGCTGCTATTGTGGGCGAGGAGAGAGCTGGGGTTGAAATGTTTTGTCTGCAATATATGTTGTAGAGCACGATGAACGCCCATAATTCGTGATTGCGAGCCCAAGATGCTGCCCAGCTAGGCGCCACTAGCAGATATGCCCACAACCCTCACACCCTGATAGACAATCCATCATGTCTGGGATACAATTTTCTGACATGGAATGTGAGGGGCCTTGGAGATCCACACAAACGGCAACACATTTTAGCCTATCTAGATAGGTATAACATCCAGTTCGCAATGCTCCAAGAGACACACACCAGCCCGAATCCCCGATTCGCGTTCGCGAGTCGCTGGGCATCCCACAGCTGCTTCTCCTCCTGCTCCACATACTCTAGAGGCACCATCACCATTATTAAACAAAATACACCCTTTGTCACTGCGGGCTCCCTGCAAGACCCCTCAGGAAGGTACTGAATTATGTGGGGTAGATTGGCTGCCCACTCCATTACTCTAGCAAACTGTTATGGGCCCAACATTGACAATGGAACCTTCTTCATTGAATTATGGGGGTTCGTGGCAACTATAGGATCTAAATACATTATCTAAGGGGGGATTTCAATTTAACACTTGACCCACGATTGGACAGGTCGCACCCTTAATTGCACCACGACACGAATGCCCGGCGTCACCTCCAAGGCATCATCGGAGATCATGGCCTATTGGATGCCTGGCCGACTCTACTACCCTTGGGAAGGGAGGGTACATGCTATTCCTCATGCATCCTAGCTGGTCCCGTTTGGACTACTGGATCATATCTAGGGGGTTGGGCTCTTGGGTAACACTGGCATGTCACCTGGCTTGCACGTTTTCTGATCACTCCCCTACCTGCGACGATTACCACCTCACTCCCCCCTACATGTTTTGGAGACTCACCCCTACTGTACTCCTAGACACCCCTTTCCGAGAGGAAGTATGGAGGTAAATTATTCTTTCAGTGCAACATGCAATCTGTCTTCAAGACCGAGACTGTATGGGAAGCCTTCAAGGTCACTATGCGTGGTATCTGCGTAGCCAAAGTGGGTGATATACTGCGGCAGGTTCGCAGAACCCTCGAGAAAATGGAGAGTCAATTAAAGGATATAGAAACTCGGATTCACCGCCCCCAGGAGGCTGATGCCAAGATCATATTTAGAGAAACTCTCAGGATATGAGAATGCCTCTTCTGCAGCAGGAATTATCGGGCTAGACAGGATGGGGAGAGAGAGCGATCTGCCAAGGCTCTGGCTGAATTGGTCCGCAAGCCTCGCTTCTCAAACTATGTACTTGAGGCAAGGGACCCAGTGGGTGCCCTATACAAAGATATGGAGGAGATTCTCTGGACATTCTCCACCGTTTATGCTTCTTGCTACAAGACCCGTAAATCCCAGCCTCTGGACGTAGATGACTACCTCGGGGATGTCACTTTGGGTTGGTTGGCGGATTCTCAGCGCGCGTTTCTCTTTGCTGCCTTCGAAGAAGATGACCTAAGTGCTGCAAATATGCAGCTACGGTCGGGATGTGCCTCTGGCCCGGACGGCCTTCTTGACGAGTTTTATGAAACCTATGCAGATAATATCATTCCTGTCCTGATGAAGCTATACAAGGCGGCCCGAAAGTCCAGGGATCTTCCGCCTACCACGAAGGAAGCTTTGATCATATCCCTTCTTAAACTGGGAAAACAGAAGAAAACTGTAAATCATACAGACCCCTCTCACTGATAAATTGCAACATTAAAATATTAGCCAAGATCCTAGCCAACAGGCTTAGTCTACTTATGAGTTCTTTGGTGCTACCCTATCAGTCCGGCTTCATACCGGGAACGGCAAAGTCACATAATATCCGTACCCTTTTTTCACTATTACGAAATATTGGCCCAGATGTAGCTGCGGTGGCAGTGCTCTTAGAAGCCACCAAAGCTTTTGATTCCCAGGAATAGGATTACTTACTGGCAATAAAGAAACGAATGTGATTCCCCCCAATTTTCCTTTTCAAGATTAAACTCTTATACAGTCCCGATACTTCCCTATATCCCGGGGCACTAGATAGGGGTGCCCACTTCTATTTGCCTTGGCAGCGGAACCCCTGGCTGCCAAACTTAGGAAACATCTTCCGGAATATGGAATACGTTACCCAACCAGACATTTGTTGGTGTCCCTATACGCAGATGATATTACTATATATGTGCGCAATCCCCAAGAGAGCCTCAACCCAATACTGCAGAAATTCCTCAGCTATGGAGCGCACTCGAGCATATTGATAAACTGGGAAAAATTCCCTATCTTCCCTCTTACCCCTAACACTTTACGACACGCCCCATATTTCCCACTGGGGTGGTCAGATGCAGAGGTTAAATATCTGGGGATTGTTGTCACTAGAGATAGGGAGGCCCTAATCCCAGCTAATTATGGTACTGCGCTGGAAGCTCTGACAGACTCCATTACAAGGTGGATTATCATGCCACTGTCACTGGCAGGTGTCCTCGCGCTGATTAAAATGGTCATCTTGCACAAACTGCTTTATCTCTTTATTAATATTTCCTATTACCCCCGCCGCATTTTTTTAAACTACTAAAAACACAACTTATCCGACTAACCTGGGGAGGGAAACAACCTAGGTTCCGGTGGGACGTGCTGATGCAACCTTTTTCACAGGGGGGGTTTGAAGTCCCTGATTTTGTAATAGACTTTCTTTGCACTCAAGCACATTACGCAGCCTACTGGTTCCACCCCCCATATGCTGCCATTAGCAATAGAGCAGAGATATATGACTCCCATACTATTGATAGTCTTTTTGGGCACACACTCGCAGAAGGTGGGCACCATTGCCACCACTGTAGATTGCACCACAACTGCTAGGCAGGATCTAGCCAGGAGTCTGAATACCCCCTACTGTATTCCCCTCTCCTACTATTATCTTATCACCTGCAACTCCCAGTGACTCAGGAGACGAGGTGCTGGCAGATGCTCCGTAACACCGGAATACATACATGGGGAGATATGTAAAGGGAGGGAACTTTCCGGAGTTGAGAATCTTTTCATGAGGGCAGGCCGTCATCCCCAATGGAGATATTTTTATATATAAGGGCTGAGGCATAAGGTCAAAGCGTCTACCCCCGGTTTCCCCCGAGAGCCCCAGATACTCACCCCATTACACACTCTAATGCAGACCCCAAATACTACCGATGTAGTTGCATTACTATACCGATGCACTCAATCAGGACTAGACGCAATGTCCGGCGGGGTGAGACTGGGTTGGGAGGCCAAGATAGGCACTACACTTAGCAATCAGCAATGGACCTATTGCTGTTAGCAGACGGGGGAGATTACGGGCAGTAGCCAACTTTGGATCATACATTACAAATTTATACACTGGATGTACTACACCCCTGTCCAACTCAACCGCTACTAATTGCGCTCTAATGATAAGTGCGACCGGCGTGGAGCGGAAGGAGCAGATTTCCTACATACAGCATGAGCTTGCCTTGAAGTCCACAGATATTGGATGCACATAGACAATGCCCTTATTTAGATGACTGCAGAGTACCCCTCTCGTGGCATTACTAAGCTATACTGAAAAGGTAGATGTCACAATCAGACGATACGTATCGCTTTGCTTGCGGAGAGTGGTATGCAGATGGGTGGGGGGGAGGACTCCCAAATTTAAGGATTGGCTGAGGAAACTGATATATTGCCAGGAACAGTTATCGATATATTCTAAACTGATGCCTCTGTACTCCAGACCGAGAGATATTTGGTATCCCCTGAAGTCATACCTGTCACTAAATCCATCGGATACCGGGGACACACAATCTAGGTTGAGTTGGTGGCTGAACTGCCCTGACAGGACTATGGAGGGGTGGGGTGGGGGGAGAGGGAGAGCAATCCCCCACTGAATACCAGGGAGAAAGGCGCTACTGGGATTTATACATGACAGGTCCCCTGTCTCCCTGCCTCCCTACCCTTGAGGAGGGGCCTGGAAGGGGTTGGGCATTAAGATCAGATAGAGCTTGGTGGAAGGGGAACTAAACACTGTGTGTATAGGCATATGGGCTAAGTTTCAAAATGTAAACGTGCTGTACTAACGAGATTGCACTTGTTGAATTCTTAATAAAGAAAATGTATTAAAATAAATAAATGAAATAATCACACAGAGTGGCAGACGGAATTGTAAATTACGAATTGATATATCAGTGCCACATGTCTTAGCGCACATGTGGCCTTGGTCCAGAAGAAATCTATATTGACCCTGTGGAAACTAATGGCTGAAACATGTAGACCCAGGATGTAGGACATCATCACTAACTCACATCACATCCACCTTTGTTTGTAACATTACCCAACGTTTCCATCATTAAAATTGCCTTGAAAGGTGGGCAACTTGAGATAATTTCAATTCACTATTCCTTGCAAAATAACCACACAAAATAACTCTGCTGTAATCCAGGTGTCACAGCACACCCAGATGCGCTGGGCTTCTAGAGTGGGAACCTTATGATGAAGCATGCCACTAACTAGCATTAGTGGGTGAAGGTTCTTTTAAAAACCTAAAGGGTTTCCCTACTCACATCTCAGAATGTTCTGAACTTTGATAGTGAGCTCACTTTCATTGATTGTTGGCTTTGCTGACAAGCTAGAGGTCTGTTTTGGCATCACCTAGAATAGTGCCAGTGTTGTTGGTACTAACTATGAAAAAATTCACTCTCATTCATCATGTGGCCAAAACAGCTATTTTTTAGTCAATGCAGAATATGATCTGGAGGTAATCAGCATAGATGTAGAACTCAAATTATATTAGTGGACGAGGAGGGCTATAGGATGAATAAAGATGTTAAACATGATTGGCTGCACGGCGAAACACTGGGGAATGTCTTAGGAGAGGACAGAGAATTCTGAACTTTTACCAGTCCAGAGGCATACCAGGGAAGCCAGCTGAAGCAAGCGGCATGATCATCATAGATGGCTAATATATATGTCTTACTCTCTGTGAACTTTTGCCCAGAAACAAAGCCATCGGGTCTATAACACCATGATGGTCTTAGCAAGTGATGGATAGTATGGGCTTTGTTTGAAAATTACCATTGATCGGTGGCGGCTCGCCGAGGCAGTGCTGCGGGGCGGTGAGGCGGGGCGGGGTGAGGCAGGGTGGGGGGTAGTGGACTCAGACACATGACGGACAGGAGTAAGGTAAGTAATGAAATAAATAAAACTATTAACTTGCACTCGCTGCATCGTCAAATCGGCGATGCAGCGAGTGCAAGGTAAATAGTTTTATTTATTTCATTACTTACCTTATTCCTGTCCGTCGTATGTCTGAGTCCACTACTCCCCGACCCTGCCCCTCACCCGTTCACCGCCCTCCCTCTGTGAGCCGCCACTGCTATTGATACTACCCACAATTAGAACGGAGATGGCTGCCTCCAGCTCTGTGCTGTACCAGGCCCAGCAGCATGGTCAAAATGGCCTACTAGCGCAAAACAGAGGCACCTTTTGATTCAAAGCACTCCAATCACATCCCCGTTGTGGGTACTGGGAGGTACCTGATGTGTTCTGCAGTGCTGGGATATACCATTAGACTGGAGAGCGATCAAACCGGCAGATAACCACAACACCAGGAGGTAAATTCAACACTAGGAGCTGAATTCCAAGATGCCTTGGGTGGAAGGATCTCACTGGAGGAGGTGAGGGGGTGCAATGATGGAATTGAACTGCACAGAAGAGGCACGGGCGAGATTACACAGATTGGACACTCGTGCCATCATAATAGCACAGACAGAGAAATATGACTGCAAAGTGGCACCAACTTGCCACAGTTGGCGAATTGCAAACTAAAATGGTGGAGTGTGAAGAATAAAGTAAGGCTTCTTCCTAGGTGCTGTGGTGCCGGAGGCTACAGAGAAATAAACACGGTCAAGTAATTCTTGCTGCTCATCTGGAAGAAGATCACACCAACTTAAGACCATACTGCGAATAGGAGCTTAGCCTGGAGAGTAAAGATTAGTGTGGGGGAAGATTTGACAGGGAACATTATTTACTAGAAAGGAGCTATAGCATAATTTCTGACAAAAAACCCAAATAAGGACTTGAGACTCCCAACTGCCCTTATGAGGTCCTGAGTGCACTGCCCAGAGTGAGATAGACTATTTGTGAACTCATACTGGAGGTGGCCCTTGAGGGTCACACCTAAACCTTGGGCAGATGCATCCTAGAGGCAGGCACATCCTAAAGACCTGTCTTTATCCCCACAACTATTCAAAAGCTGTATACTGTGACCATGGGTCACTGGAAGGTAATGGAGGAATCAGTCTGGCTAATCAATCAATATGGAATGGAGGGGACCATAGAGATGCTAGGCACAGATAACTTGTGAGCTCAAATGGCCCTTAGCCCTCTGACATACTGCCACCCATTTCCTCTTGCCCCTCTACCATAAATGCATACTGGTCCAGGGGACTTCTCCTGTCTTCTTACTCCACTTTCTAAAACACCACTGGAGCCTATCGCCACTTCCTTTCTAGGCTAAAATTAAGACTAAAATAAATACTCACTGATGAGAATGCTTTGTATCACTTCTCTGGTCGGCTATCATCTCAAGGGACCACCTGCCCCAAACTGCATTGGGCATTAGAGGAGGAGGGCCCATGGACTACAGCCCGTGGGATCACTTTAAAAAGCCTTCTTTATCCCACAGGATGCATCGCATTGCTTTTCTAGCCGGCTATCATCTCAACGGACTACCTGTCCCAGACTGCTTTGGGCATTGGAGGAGGAGGGCCCAGGGACTACCATCAGTAGGAACACTTAAAAGCTTCTTTTTTATCCCGCAGTGCTGACACATCCCTTCTCTGGCCAGCTATCATTTCAAGGGACTACCTGTCTGAGACTGCATTGGGCTTTGGAGGGGGAAGGCCCACGGACTACTGCCAAAGGGAGCACTTAAAAGTGCCTTCTTTATCCCACAGCGAGGGACGCATGGCATCTCCTTTATGGCTGGCTATCATTTCAAGGGACTTCTTGTCCCAGACTGCACTGGGCGTTGGAGTGCCTTCTTTATCCTGGACCACGGGCAAAGCCAGGGCCAAGGGCAGGCCCATATTAGCCCGGCAGAGACAAGAGGAGGCTGGGCGGGACTAACCCTCTTGGATGTATGCCTGAAGACTCTGTAATGTCCAAATTTGGGACCTATTTAACTGTTAACTCGCTCAGGATCACTGATGGGATTGCTGCAGTCACACAGCCTACGCTAGTCTTGAGTGCTGCTTGAGCTTCATGTGTAGAGATGCATTAACCAGCATCAATTGGGAGTGTTTTTCTACCTTTGCTGTGCTGTGTAACAGGAACAGTAGCAGAGATTGTTTATTGTTACTTTAATTGCTATTTTACAGTATCTCTGCTCAGTCGTGTTTTGATGGTAATTTTAGTAACATAACCTCATTAGAAAATAGATGTCTTCTTTCTAGAATGGGGAAATCCAAACTATTGAACCCTCCCTAGGAGTTTCAACACAAAATAAGGCGATTAAAAAATGTATAAATTGTATACTTGAACTAGATTTGCTGATGGAAGAGGTGGAATTAATGATTGACAATAAAATTTTACCTCAAGGTGTTTCGGGGGTGCCCAATAAGAAATGGAAACATGCATTACATACAATCTCTAATTTATTCAAAAAAGAAAACACTTATGGCGTTTAGCAGGTAAGGTAACACCTGACACAGGTGCTAACCCGCCTACCACCATTTCTAACACTATATGTTTAGCTCCGCCACTAGAGCTTCCCCCCGGAGCAAATCATAGTTTGCAAAAATCGTATTTCACCTCTTGAAGCCCCTGAAGCAGCTCAAGTTGCACCTTAGGCCATTGGAGAGACCGGTGACCAAAGGATTCAACAGAGCCTCTTGTATTTACCCCAGACTCAGAGCCTATAATGGAGCTGAGGGCTGAGATTGTGGGTCTCAAGACTATGGTATTGCTCTCAACCTACATGGTGAAACATCTGCTCGCAGTGATAGTTGAGCCTGACCATTTCAGAATAGATCAACGTGGGAAACAGGCTTCTGGGGAAATTTCTAAACTATATAATCCACCAAGTATTTCCAAAATGAAAGAGGAGACCCCAGGGCAGTCACTCGTATGCCAGCTCAGGGTATTTCCATTAGGAGGGTAAATTATGGCAGTTTGGACTCCATGTAAGGCTGATAACCCATCATTGTATAATGTAAAGGCTCACAATTATAATGCGGGGGAAATTATTTGCTGATGACTAGTATTCAGCCCCTACCTGATGGTGAAAACTGCCATAGAGCAATTAGGCCTATGACATCTAAAATTGCATGCCCGATATCTCTGAATTACACGCTCAATGGTAACAAGAGGTTCACCCCACATACTCATAAAAGGGGGTTTTCTGTAGCAGCTCAGATCTACATGGATAATGTACCTAAACGTTCTTCTCCATTAATGTATAGAGATGAGGATTCATGAAAAAACAAAGTCATACACTGGATACAACATATCAGGGATTGTAGATCGGTGATTCTGGAGGATATTTTTAGCGCAAAAAAGATGCTCTGCTAAAAGCCTTGAATATGATTGTATAGAACTGACTTTTGCTGACAATTTGGTGACTCTTAATGCTAGGGCTAGCCCTACAAATGATTCTACCATCCAAGTTGAATACCACTGGTTTGATATACAACCAGTATATACTTACTCTACCTTCAATGTACAATCTACTCATGACTACATCTTAGGGGATCTTCATTTGCGTAGAGAGAGCTTGCCCCTTCTCAAACAAATATGCATTACCTGTGATTAATACTAGTGTCACAAGGCCACACACGAGGGGAGGAACTCCTATACTGAGTTTGACAATTCTGTCTCACACTCCAGCCCCTAGAAGTAGGGACCCACAGTTCCTAATCAGTATGTTACAAATTTCACAGACAAATGCCACTTTTAATACTATAATGACTCCACCCATACAGCCTTTTGCACCAGCAGGCATACCCATACTTGATAAGACTGATATTTTACCAATTGTTTCCTGGATTGTGACAGGGTTAAAATCGAAGTTGAGCTGTCGGATTGGAACGACTTCATTGAGGAATATGATATTTGCATTTTTCAGGAAACATGGAACATCGAGTCTGTGTTTAGCGTCGGGTATGTCAACTACTGGATTCTGTCAGAAGCTAATTCTTGAGGCCGACCATACAGAGGATTGCTTAAATGGGTATGAGTCTCATGTAATTGTACAATAAAACTGCTGGGGATTGATTTACCGGATATATTGAGGATACAAATACGTAAAAACAGGGGCCACTGATGAGATACTGGTAAACGAGGAAACAACCATTGTATGCTATCTTGACCAGGGACTTTAAATCTTGAGTTTGAGCCTCTGGATAGGGATGACATCAGTTTAACTAAAGAGGAAGATGAGAGATGGGGTATTCCCCAACTTGACCTAGCACCTATTAAAAAGAGGACCCAAGTAGCACTCCAATTGAAGGCTCTTTCATTAGAGCAAGAGCTTAGCGCAACAAATAGAATAACAAAATCAGACAGCAGAGTGGCCTTTACATTCAATCAACCCACCTGTGAAAGTTGTATAGATTTTATCTTGATTGATCTCAAATTATGGGATAATGTTGGCGATATGATAGCTGAGGAGAGGATTGAGAGTGCCCATAATCCTCTATGGCTCTATATGATACCCATTTGGAAAAAACTTCTGATTGATCCCCTTCATTATAGGGTAACAAAGGATGTCCAGCTAGCAAATAATAAGCACACATTGAAATTGCATCAGTTAGCTGCAAGGCCTAATACACTGTCTTCCACCCATCTAGACCTATTAAGTGCCACTTCAAATTTATGTGACTTATTGGTCAATAACAATAACATAATGGAAGCCACATGTAATCAGTCATCCGTTTTTGACCAGATAGGTCTGTATCTCTAAGCTCCCAGCACTCAAACTTAGAAAAATGTTTGTAACAGCAACAATTGGTTTAATATTAGTGTAGACAGGCCAGAAGACAGCTAGTATTGGCCACTGGATCAGAAGAACTGGCAAAGATAACAGATTTGCAGAAGGCGTAGAAACAAGTACAACACAAAGCGAAGAGGGAATGGGATGAGAAGAGATGGTGTGATTTACTCAAAACATGCACTGGTAAAGTTCTCCAAAAATTCTGGTCCATGGGGACAAAACAGCTACATCGAACTCTGTAAACTACATATTGCTGCTTGATTGGTTTAACCATTTCAAGGCTTTATATGCTGATAAATCCCAGGCTGCCTACTGCGATGAGCTAAAGATGCTATTGCATGTCCCAAAGCGCCGGGACCCGATGGGATTCGACAAGTGGTCCAAATGCATCTTAGCAATGACAACTTCAATAGAGAGGGGAGCGCCAATTCCCAGCTCCTGGAAAGGAGCCGAGGTAGTACCAGCCTATAAAAGGGGGACAGGAATATGTCTATAAATTATAGGCCTATAAGCTTGATTGACAGCCTTCAACCGGTCTTTTTTCGGGTAGTACATTTAAGAGTGGATTGCACTCGACAAGCTAGGTTTAGAAAGAAAACCAGCACAAATGATCAGGTTTTCTGGATTTTGACCTTGTATTTGAAGACTGTACTGATTGGCAGAGGTCACATATATGTGGACTATGTTTTTTTTTTTTTTTTTTTTTTAAAAACCTTTATTTAACAGCATGTGCAGACAAATACGGGCCTACAACCCCCAGACCGGCCTCGACAATAAAAGGGCACATCAGCAATCAATTATACAACTCAGCAGCATATCAGTACCAGCACGAATAGACCAGGTTACATTATACACAATTGTGCCGCCGAGCGCCAGGATGATGAGGTTTAATTTTTATAAAGTTTTGAAATAAGTCCATAGCAACAGGTCTGGAAGGATCCGAATCAAAGCAATGCAGTTAGGACTATAGTGGGCAACGATCATCAGAAGAGTCAGCAAGCATTATCCGTAAGGTAATCAATCGCACTCAATGTAATCAGGATAGAAAAGAAGCATGTCACATGACGATCCCCGAGCACTACCCACAAGTTCCCAATCCTCCCAACGACCCAAGAAATAAGAAAGGAAAGAGCAAGCGGGAAGGGTAAAGAGTAGAAAGGGAGAAGAGAAAAAGAGAAAAGGAAGAAAGAAAAAGGAGGCCCATAGAAAAAAACCAACAAGGAAATATACCCCCCACCCTACACGCATGCAGAGGCTACGGCCTACCCCCCCCTAGCAGTGTGTCTGTCGCCCCAAAAGAGTACCCGAAATGTAGGAGAAGAGAAAGAGAAGAAAAAGAAAAAGAATGTCACGATTAATCGGAGGAGGGCCAAGGATCTATTCAATGCAAGCAAAAACGTTACCCGCGGTCACCCAACCCCAGGCCCCGACCTAACACCCACGCTACATGTACCTCCAACAGTCACAAGTCCCAGTCCCAGCCATACACGTATCAATGTGCACCAAGAAAAACCCCCCTCCTCAGCCTTGGCCCCTTCGAATCTGCAGTCCAACAGAATCCAATTGCAGTACAGCCAACCTGGGCGGGATGGGCCACCATGGAGTCCGTTGCAGAAATCGAGGTGTAAGAGACAAGTCAAACTGGAGTGAAGCTCGATAGTAAAGGACCGCAGATTGCGCCACTGCTATGCCGTGGCTAGTACAACAGGGAGCAGGACGATGCATAAGTTCCAGAGTAGCGGCCGGCCGATGTACAGGAAGCAAGTCCAGGAGGACGCTCAGAAACGTGGCACCAAAGGACAAAGGAGATGGGCAAAACGGCGTCCGAGACACAAGCTCCGGCCATACCAAGGGAGCAGTATTGTCAGACTCCTCCAGGGCAGAGCCGACGAGTACCGCAGCGGGCACTGGGACACGACCCCCCGTCACTGCCACATACCTCAACTCGGGTGATCCACCGACAGTCGACTGAAGATGTGGCTTAATATGCCGCACTGGAGGATCATCATGGCCAGCTGAAAAAGTCCAATCAAACCGGTCCCCCAAACCAGTGAAAGAGTCGCAGAAGGCCAACCGCAGGTCCTCCAGTGCTGCCAGGATGTCGCGAAGCCCCAGCGGTGGATCAAGGAGGGAGGGTGCTGTTGCGTCCGCCATCTTAGGCAAGCAACCACCAAACGCCCCGGGAAGCAAGCCCCCCTCACCAGCCATCGGTATCTGGAAAGCGACGAGCTCTCTGCGGGGCCCCGGTGGTGCAGGAAACGTGGAGGCAGCCGGTCGTGGAGAGGCTTCAAGGACAGGGGAATCTGTGGTGCAGGGAAACCCACCGGCAGGACCAGGGTTCCCGATGCGGAAGATGGCGGCCGCTGCTGTAGACTGCAACAAAGAAGCGATCCCGGCCCTCTCCCAGCTGGGCCGGGATACAGTATACGGGAGCCGGATACAATGTTGCGAGCGAGGCGCGCTGGGCAGCCGAGCATGGAAAAGGCTGCTGCGAGAATCCCAGCGCTGCGCTCCAGGTCCGGTGCACCGGCTCCTCCCTCTCCACAGCGGCCGCTGCTATCGTTGTCGCCGCCGGCCGTCCCCACTAAACAATAGCCCGGCTGCGACCGCTTGGAAGGCCGGAATGGTAACCGGGGCTCAACTCCGCCGGGGCAGCTCCGTTCTCGACCGGAGTCACAGTAACGTGGTCAGGAACGTGGCGCTGGTAAGCGTAGGGCTCGGAGGCGCAGGATTCTTGCCAGGATATCGACGAAGGGCGCAAGGGTCGGCGGAGCCGAAGAGCTAGGCGGCCATCTCGGCTGCAGGCTAGGCTCCTCCTATGTGGACTATGTTGATTTGAAGTCCGCTTTTGACCTGGAACCCAGCCGAAAACTGGAGCAGGTTTTACAGAATATAGGAAGGCCTCCAAATATCCTATTATAATTTGACTCCTAGGGACAAATTCATTAGAGTAAGATGGGGTGAACAGGGCCAGCTTACAAACCCTATTCCCATTAATGAGGGCGTTCGACATGGCTGTGTCTCAGCTCCTACCCTGTTCCCCTTTTACTTGAATGCTGTAGTTCATTTTTTATCATTGCACACCAATGACACTTCCTCCTTGACTGGAGAAAAATTCCCACTTACATTTTAGTTGATGATACTCGATTAGTGTCTCAAACTCCAAGCTGATTACAAAGTTTACTGAATCACTTTGAGGAACTTTTTCCATGCACCGGTTAGTAGTTAACACAGCTAAAACTAAAGTATATGACAATAAATCAACATAAATCATACAAAGAGAGGATGATATTGAGGGGGGTAGCGTTAGGAAAAGTAGATGTCTTTGACTATCTTGGAATTAAGCTATCGTCTAAAATGTCATGGAAAATGCATGTTGGCAAAAGCTCCCTAAAGCTCAAACAAGTTGTGGGTTCTGTGTTGAAAGAAAAAAGCACATCACACAGTACGCTAATCTCTCGAGCTTTACAGCTCTAAGACTCGAAGGCTGTGGGCGCTGCCCTCTAAAATACAGAGCTCTGGCGCTATCATAATTTTATAGATCTGGCAAGAACTGAAAATAAATTAAGATCCTTAGTCTCCGTCTCCCCTAGAACACTGCTAAACCTGTTAAATTTGATATGATGAGGAAAATGATCACAGATAAAGCAAGAATTAGACCAGTTTTTTTTCTGGAGGAGACTGACAGCCTTACCGGAAATAGCTGCCTATGCTGTTGCCCTTCAAAAGATACGCAAGCAGTATAGATTCCATAACATAGACTGGCTCAATAACATCAAGAAGCTTCTGAGCTCTTTGGGTCTGCAGGATCTCTGGGAATCTTCTCCCACTGAACGCCTCCCATCTAAAGAGAGAATTAAATAATAATTTTGGTCTTGGATAGCGCAGAATGACGCCCAGAATACAAATAGGGGTACTTTGGCAATAAAGTTCACTGAATTCTAGAACACTAGTGCCTTTGAACAATATTTGGACCTTATCACTGATCCGTTAGATAGAAAACTGTATTTTCATTTAGATTTGGATCTTTGCTTCTTAACACGTTTACCTCTAAAGGGTCAACTTCTCCTACTTTATCCTCTTTATACCCTGTTTGTAACATCCAAACTGAAACTCCAGCTCTTGTTCCTTTTGAATGTGTAGCCTATACACGATAACGGCTTAATTTGATTGAAACCAGTATGTATCCAGATGGGCACATTGAATCATGAGGACTCCCTAAGAATATTAAGATCAGACCTTAACCCATTTTACACTTGTGCAGTAGATACATTCTTGGGAAGGATGTAGATTATAAGGCGGAAAGCCATGCCAGCCCAAATGCAAACACAATAGCAAAAGCACTAACAATTTGCTTGTATGGAAGGAACTAATACTACCCAAGTACAATCCCGGTGCTGATTCAATACAGTGGTGTATAATCCTCATTGTTTAAATAGAGGACCCGCAAAGAGGTTTTTGTATAATGATTAGGTTTTGCTAACTTCTGTAGCCTATTCGCCCCAGCGGATCTTTCTGGGCTACATATGGAGTGGAAGTCAAGTAGCTAGAACTAGTGTTGGTGTCTCCAGAAGGATTCTGGTGGGTGTCAACAGTTACTATGAAATGGAAATTAGGGTGTTTTGTTCATAACCTTTATATTTATACCTGTTATATTTGGTAGTACTACTTCTGCTTACAATCCCATATGCTATAGAACTAAGCTAAAATCTGTATTTTAGGAATTATTTTACATAGGTCTTTGTAGAAAGAATAAGATATGCACTTAAAATAACATCTTAATCCATTATGTTCTTCCACATTTTAGGATGGAAAACATTCTTCAATTGTCTGGTTGAGCTACTTCATATATCTAAATCCATTATTTTTTGTAAATTATATGTGTGCATAATATTTTGATTGTGTATTTAAAAAAAAAAACGGTTTATTGCATTCTGGTTCTATTTTCTTATAACCAACTGTATTGATTTTTCCATGCAAGCTACAATCAACAAAACAAATGCAAGACCACGATCCATCAAGCAAGGAACACATATAACAGACAATCAATTCCCGCATCTACTCCGTGGCAAAGCCCACCCCTTGCCCCATATCATCTTGTGTTTACACAGGCAGCCCAGAGCTTCATATATGGGCTGTTCCAGCTGGGCCCACCAATCCAACCCCTACGCCATTCTGTCATTGGGAGTGGAGGGGCCTCGGGGACCTCTACTTACGAGCAATTTCTCACTTAGCCACCAGCGTTGTCACCCCCACAAAAGTGCAATCCGCCCTCTGGCCCACACTTCTTCCGGTAACCTCAACAGTGCCACTTTAGGAGTGAGGACAAGCTGATGGCCTAACACATCACAAAGATCCCTCCCGATTTCCTCCTAGAAGGGCACCAATTCCAGACAGGACCAAACAACATGATAGAAATCTGCTTGGGGCAACGAACATCTAGGACAATGTTCCTGGGTCAATCTGCCAGCTGATGAAGCTGCTGGGGGGTATTTATGTAATAAGCAGATATTTGAGTTTAACCAATCTGAGACGAGTGGAAATTGCCAGTCTGGCCTTGCGCTAGTCTGCACCATCGAGGTCTTCCACTCAGTCTCCCATTTCTGTCCCAGTCTAAGGAAACAGTCCAGGGTATTAATGTGGAGGAAACGGTAAATAGGGGAGATAGTCCCTTTCTGCATCTTCCCCATCATCAGTTTTGCCTCCAGGGGACTAAATTCTGATATATGCGTGCGTGCAGGGATGTAGCAAGTCAGGGCATGCCTCAGCTTCAAAGGCTCGTGAAACTGGGTTTGGGAGAGCGGATACTGCTCCCTCAATGACTGAAATGAATTCACCTGGTTTGCGGCCCAGATGTCCCACAGGTAGGTAATGCAGATACTTTCGCACCGCACTCTGATTCTAACTTTTATGGCATTTTTGCTGATTTAAGTTTTTTGAAGTGAATACAACAGAAGAGAATATAAATTACACTCAATCAATCAACCAGGATTAATAGAGCGCAGGTAATCACCAATGAGGGTAACCAGGCTCTAGGATCCTGCTGCAGTTATTGGAAGAGCTAGGTCTTGAGTCCCTTTCTGAATTCTGGGAAAGAAGGTGCTGTTCACAGGTGGTGTGGAAGGTCGTTCTAGGACTTGGCTGCAAGAAAGGAGAAGGAGCAACCTCCACTGTGGCTTCGGTGGATGAGGGGAGTGTGAGAGTGGGCAAGGGTGGCAGAGTGCAGGTGTCTTGCGGTTGGCGGAAGTTCAGGAGGTGGTTGATGTATGCTGATCCTTGGTCGTGGAGGTTTTTGTAGGCGTGTTTCAGCACCTTGAACTGCCATCTTTTCTGGACGGGGAGCCAGTGGAGGTTCCTGAGATGGGGCTGATGCAGGTCCATTTGGGGAGGTTGAGGATGAGTCTGGCAGCTGAGTTCTGTAGAGTTTGGAGTCTCTTCAGGAGTGTGGTGGTGATTTCCGCATAGAGCGAATTGCCATAGTCAAGTTGGCTGGTGACTAGGGCTTGGATGACAGTTTTCCTGGTGTTGGCAGGGAGCCATCTGAAGATCTTACAGAGCATGAGGAAGGTGTGGAAGCAGGCGGAGGAGACTGTGTGGATCTGGCGTTTCATGGTGAGTTTGCTATCCAGGATGATGCCAAGGTTACAGGAGTGGTCTGTTGTTATGGGTGTGGTTCCGAACTTGGTGGTCAGCCAGGTGTTGTTCTACAGGGAGGTGTTGTTTCCCAAGATCAGCACTTTTCTCTTGTCCGTGTTGAGCTTCTGGTAGTTGGTCTTCATCCAGTCAGCAATGGTCGTCAAGCAGTTGTGGAAGTTGGTCCTGGTGGTGGATGGGTCTTCTGAGAAGGAAAGGATGAGCAAGGTGTCGTCTGCATAGAAAATGATGTTGAGGCCATGTGTTCTGACAATGTCAGCCAGTGGCGTCATGTAGGTGTTGAACATGATGGGCTGAGGGATGAACCTTGCAAGATGCCGCAGATGATTGCCTTGGGTTCCAACGTGAAGGCAGGTAGGTGGATTGTCATGTGAGAAAGGATGTGATCCATTTTAGAGCATCTCCCTGGATCCCTATGTGGCAGTCTCGGGGTGAGGGTGTGGTGGGATATGGTGTCCAACGCTGCTAAGAGGTCGAGGAGGATCAGGGCCGCTATGTTCCACGGTCACAGAGGGTTCTGATGTTGTTGGTAGCAGCAATCAGGGTAGTCTTGGTTCTGTGATTGGCTCGGAAGCCGGTCTGGGAGGTATCTAGCAGATTGTTGTTCTCCAGCTGTTTGATGAGTTGTTGTTTGAAGGCCTTCTCAATGACTTTTACTGAGAAGGAGAGCAGGGAGAGGGGGCGGTAGTTCTTGAGTTCATTAGGGTCTGTGGATAGTTTCTTCACAAGTCTGACCTCTGCATGTTTCCATTGATCGGGGAAGATGACCAGGGTGATGGTTGCGTTGAAAATGGAGGCAAGTTTGCTTCTGATTTCCTTTCTCCCTAGGTTGAAGAAATGGTAGGGGCAGGGGTCCATGGGTGCTCAGGCGGGATGGAGTTCATGATGGCCAAAGTGTTCTGTGTGGTGAACTGTTCACATGTGGTGAGTGGAATATTGTGGGTAGTGACTGTCAGCATGAGGAGTCTGCAGAGGTCTGTGGGTCGGCTTTCAAAGTTACTGTACAAGGTGGAAATCTTGTTGTGGAAGTATTCTGCCAGGGTGTTACAGAGATCCTGGGATGGGGGATTGTGTTCTCGGTTGCTGCCGGGCAGGATAACTGTTTGACAATGTTCAAGAGTTCCTTGTTGTGGTTGGAGGAGGCTTCGATATGGACTGCCAGGGCATGTTTCTTCGTGTCTTTTAGGCATTGAAGGTATGTGTTGAGGGCTGATTTGAAGATGGCATGGTCTGTGGGATCTTTGATGGTGCACCATTATCTCTCTAGGCGTCTGAGTTGCGTTTCGTGATCCTGAGTTCTGGTGTGTACCAGTTGGCTTGTTTGATGGATCTGATGGTCTTGGAGGTCTGGACGGGGGCAAATCTGTTGCATTTGGTGATCCGTGCGGAGAGTTTCTCGACGGCCTGTCTGATGTTGGCTGAGGGGTTGGAATGGGTGGTGTTTAGGGCATGCATCCACTGGATTTCAGTCACTTTGTTCCTTCTGCAGTGGGAGGAGCTGGGGGTCTGGGTGGTGGTGCATGGTGCTCCTGCGACAGTAAAGTGAACAATGGTGTGGTCGCCACAGGTGAGTTCAGTGGCATGTCTGTACTTGAGTCTGTTGCTGGCCGTGAAGACTGAGCCATGTGTGTGACTTGCAATGCTCGCGGGGTCAGTGACTAGTTGGGTGAGGTGAAAATTGTGTTGAGGCTTTCTAGGAGATAGGTAATGTTACTGTCTTTGAGGTCTTCAAGGTGGAAGCTGAGCTCACCGAGGAAGATTTAGTGTTTGGAGTCAATGGCGAGTAGGGAGATGAATCGGGAATTACATTGCAGAAGCCAGGGCGTGGGTCTGGGGTCTGTATGCGAGGGTGTCTCTGATGGTCGTTCTGCCATCAATAACACAACCCTATAATAACACATAACACAACCATAATATGAACAGACAACAGTAAAATACATAATACATAAACACAATTCACAAAACACCAATCACTTGCTAGCTGCATTTAGTGCCTCTGCTGCTCAAGAGCGAAGATCATCATCTCATATCTAAAAGCTGTAACCTCCACTGGATGTGCAATTAAGACTATTGCCATTTGATCTTGAAAACTCAGCTTCCACTGCTAAAGAACCTAGCCACCACTGCAGAACTCAAAGCCAGAACCTCTGAGATATTGATACTGACCTTCCCTACTCATCTAATCAAGGCACCCAAACCAAGCAATTCAAAGAGCCAACATTTTAGAAGAAACTGTATTTAACATAATTTCAAGACTTGAAAGCTACCTTCTCCAGTACTTCTTACTTTTACTGACTGTCCAGCCCATTCGGATGCCCCATTCCACCACATCCTCACCATTGATACCTCCCATCAGTCAACCATCTTCCTTGGCTACTTTTACTCTTCATTTCCATGCACACCTACCTGTCTTACTCTTTCCCCGTCTTCCTGTCCTATAGCATCTCATTTTCCACCAACTAAATGCTCCCTTACACATGTTCTCTGCCACAAACTGGTTTCACTCATCTTCAGACTCTTCTGCCCTCCTACCCCTTTTCTTCCTCGCCTTCTATCAAACCATCTTGTACTCAAGTCACTCTTGCCTGTAAATCCCTTTTGTGTAATGTAATATTTTCTACCCTTGTATATATCATGATCAATGGCATACTTTATAACAATGTGTTCCAAGGCAACCGCTCAAAGCAAGTATTGACATTACATTTGGTGTTGCACATAATCTACAGTGCTCGGAAACCCAGTTGAGAGGACTTTGCACTTTATAAACAAACTCCTGACCTCAAGGGTGCTCATTCTCTCTATGATCCCTATTATAGCCCTTTTTATTCACGCCTTACCCACAATCTCCTAATCCTTCACTGTCACTTGTCAGCCTGCTTAGCTTAGCGAATGATGCTACTCTCATTGCCCTTTCATCCCAAATAACCACTTACTATAATCAAATCTTACTACCATCAAAGACAGCTCTTTAGTGTGCTCACTGATGCAAGACCTTTGAGCAAGAATCACTAATATTTACAATCATCTGCCAGACTTGAATATCGACCTGCTTTTCATCATGGGTACCTGACTAGGTGGTGACACAAGACCATGAGAGCATACCTGCTGGCTACAAAATGCTCATCAGAAATGATCCCACAAAAAACATATAGGAGGATGAGTAACAGTGGTCAGCTCCATTTCCGGTCTCTTTCACTGCACCGCTGGATCTCACCAACTAAATCTGAACATTTTATTAGTAAATTTACATTTTGGTACCCTATAGTGCATTATTGCTTACGTAGTGTTTGCTTTATTGCACTGTATACCAACTCAATGTAGTGTCAGATTACCACAATACTCAGCTGTAGGCACATTATATAGCAAATGCCTTTCTATTGGAAAGCAATGTATTTAACAAGATTGAAGAAGGGCAGTCCTTTAAGAAAGTTTAGCATACTAAACAAATTTAGACTTTGAACACCACAATGACAAGCAAATAACTGTTTACAAAGACATCCACTCCCCAATGTGATGCCACTTTTAGAGGGAGGTTGTCAACTTGGCATCTCAATTATTGCTCAGGATTCAACCTATTTAGTTTGAAATGCAAAAAATATAGAGTGGAATAGAAAACTAGAGGGAACAGAACAGAAGGAAAAGCCATATAAGGGAAAGTAGGGAACAGGACAAATGGTGCATGCCAGCAGTATAGTGGTTGAACTGCTTCTTTGCTCTGTATGGCATGCGCGTTAAAGCAGTTCATATGATAATAATAAGTCTCTTCCCACATGAGGCACAAGGGTACAGTTAGCCTGGTGTGACTTGGTCTTATAGAAGAGTTAACTGTTTATTTAGGGTTTATTTCCGTCCGTGGCTACAGTCTGAGAAGATCTGACCCTCACTTCTTTTGCATGTGGGTAACAGATGTTAAATAGTGAAAGAGTGCCACATTTATGAGCTTATGGTGTTCTTAAAGGAAAAGAAATTAAAGAGGCATGAAAATCAATACAGAAATTCAGGTGTTAAATCCAAAATGAGACAAATGCTTCAGAATTATTCAAATCCAAATTTCTTATTAACTGGTAGCCAACATGTGTTTCACGTCACAGTAATTCCTTGAGGATTCTGATTATTTTGTTCTTTATCCTTGTGGCATTTACATTTAGCAAAATCCAAAAGCCATGCTGTAGACAAGATAACAATACCCGCACAAGGATCAAGCAGAAGGCTTATCATAGGCTTTTTTGATGATAAAAGACATTGCTTTGCAATGATTTAGAGCCCTTAAATCTCCACTTGACATCTTACAGATCCTGAAACCACTCAAAAGGAAGCTGAGACCTGGTCTTTTTGGCAAACTCAGTAAATCTACATAATGTCTATAATCAGAACGGTGAAAATTCAAATAACCAGAAGCCTTGAGGTAGCAACTTTGTTGCAAAATGTTTTGGCTGGCTGTTGATAAATTAAAGTGGATTTGAGTAATTTTTAAACATTCAAAGCTTAAAATGGTGAAACTGCAAGTTTGAGTATAGATCAGAAGCTTAGTTTGAAGCTAGTCCCAATCTATTTAAGTCTTAGGGTTCTAGAAAAGGATGAATGTCACAATATTGAGTGCCAAAATGTTGTCTTGCCCTAATATCACATCCAGAATATCGACTATGATAATATCATGAAGATATGTATCAGTAAGTATAGATTTATTATTCCTACATTGAAATCTACATACCTTAAAGTACATAGCTACTTAACTCTAATAATAGTTCTCTGATGAGCCATCCCTTTTAAGATTCATAACCTTAGAATAATTCCCGTCCCCGAGGCTAAACCTTGAAAACACCATCAAGAAAACAGCTTTTGTACATTTTACTTTTCCAAAGAAATACACAACTTGAGAACAAAAAACAAAAAAAAACACCAAAAGCAAAGAGCATAACAAATTGTTTATGCCCCCTTTAAAACATATTCCAACACGGAGTACAGCTTATTTCAGGATAGGTAGATCAGCCCATAGGCACCCATTTTACCTCCGTTCCTTTTCATAGATGAATATACAGCCCAAAACCCTCAGCTGGGTAGAATGGGAACATTGTTAATGAATGTGGGGATGCTATTCCAGGTAAGTATATTCTTTTTCTCCCACAAGGGATCCTCCTCTCCTAAATACATAATCTAAGAATCAAATGCAGAGCTAGAACAGCCACCCAAATCTAAACAACAGCACACAATGCATTCACAGATCCCAATGCAACTGACACTCAAATGTCAAGAGTGATGCTGCCATAGCTACGTTACCTCTAGTAGACTGCAATACAGGGCAACCTGGAAGGGTCAGGTCTGCTTTAGCATAGCACACCTGGCTGCCATTCCACAATCCACCTAGAATTGGATTTCTTAGTTAATTGTTTATGAGCATGGGTATAAGTAAACAGAAGCTGCCTAGTTGTTCTAGATGACTCTATCTATTGGTGTAATACTTGAAGGGTGTGTGAAGAGAGCATTTTACTGGAGTTTCTGGGTTTGAAAAAAAAAACTGACGAAGAAATAGTCTAATTTAAACAAAAATCTGAAACTATTTTTAGCAAAAAATCAAGACGAGCTATATGAACCACAAGGGTCAGTTGCTTTGCACCTTCTATTTAACATGTACATTTGGCCCCTTGCCCACCAACCAGTGGTAAGCTTTTTTATGTATGCTGATGATACTCTTGCACCTATCTAGTGCACAACAATCACCCAATCAAAAAGATAAGACTTTTAACGGAGGCCCTCTTGATGACCAGGAGTTAGTTGGCCAACAACTACCTCTGGATGTAACAGACCAAAAACGTAGCTCTGCTTCACTGGTTTCAGAACAGAACACAATTTTTATTTTTATTTTACAGAGTTTTATATAGCGCGGGTATCAGAGCGCTTTACAAAGCACCAGTTGCGTTACATGAGGACACATTCATTTTTGTTAGACACAGGGAGATTAAGTGATTTGGCCATAATCACAGGATGTTCAGAGTCATTGCAGAGACTCAAACCCGGTACCCCAGATTCAAGGTCAACTGCCCTAGCCGTTAGGCCAACACCTCTCCCCACAAGCTTATGGCCAGACATAATAAGTAGCTCCCCAGATCCCTGGAAAGTGGTGCAGACTTTAGGTGTTCTATTGGATACCACCCTGTCCCCAGAAGCCCTATTCGTGTGACACAAGCCTTTTTCACCTCTCTGCCTTCTAAAAAAGATTCTCCTGTTAATTGATAACCCTTTCCACACACCAATGGTAAGTTCAATCACATCTTGATTATGCTAACTCATTCTAACTTGAAACTCCCCAAAAACTCTTAGGTTGACTATAATTTGCTCAGAAAGCTGCAGCATGAGTGCTTATAACATCTGCTAGAAAGCTGCATATGTTGCTAGTACTGTCATCTCTACTCTGGCTACACATTTTGTTTCAGATAACCTTTAGGACCCTAACAGTTGTTCATCAACCAATAAACCATCACACTCCCTCTAGTCAGCAAACTAATTCTTACATGGCCCCACTAGGACCAGACAGTCACTTATGGAAACTGCATTTTCTATAGCTTTTCTCAGCAGTAGCCAAACTGTGTAAAGATCTACCTTCTAGTTTGCAGGCAAGAAAATATATACTCTTTTTTAGACACTCCCTGAAAATATGACTTTTTAACAATTAAGTATCTTCCAGCATTTTCCCCATCACTGTTAGGTTTTAAGGCTGTGTCTTCTTAAAGTTGGAAGAAGCATCCAAGTACGAATGATATACAAATAAATAATAATATAACATTTACAGGAGGCGAATTTTCGGTCACATGAGCTCCCGTCATGCTCTGTGACTGAAGACAGGTTCGGCAGGACAGCTGGCGGAGGGAAATTTTGATGGAAGATGATCCTGCAGCTTTGTGTGGAGCAGGTAGGTAGCATGAAGTAGTCCAACATTCCATACAGGGTTCACGGCGTTTGGGGTAGTTAGTTCCCCTCCAGCTGCCCTCCGCGTCCGGCCTTCACGACGTCGCTGTACTGGCGTGCCAGATGCATCAGACGCCACGGTCACAGCTTTCACAGGAGACGTGCGCACAGATGTGCACCTTCGTGGATGGCCGCTGGCTTTCTTTCTCGTGGTCACAACTGTTCTTTGCTTAAGGACACGTGTGGGGCGCGCCCCGGAGCACTTCCAGGAGGCTGTTTGTCACCCTGAGAGCTGCAGTCAACAGGAGGAGCAAGAGCACCTTGGATGAAGAGCACGCTCCTATCAATCAGGTCAGACAAGCAGTTCGCTGCATAATACCTGAACTCAGCTGGCCATAGGTCTGCAAGGGCTAGCTAGTGAGTGTGCTGCTTGTACTCATTTTGACCCTCAGAACTGATAAAATAGCAGATATTGCAATTACAGCACCTGAAGTAGTGCTGGGCATGTTTTAGAGTCTGCTGATATCATTACATCTACGCTGAGTCACAGTTATCAGCAGTTATCTGCGCTAAATACACTTGAGCTAGCGCTGAGGGGGGGGGCATAGGCACTAGTCCTCCACTCTCAGCCGAGGACAGGGGGTGGGTGCAGAAGCGGGCTATCTAGGTATTAGAGCTTGCATCCCCTTGCATGGTACTCACATAGCTCATATTCAATGCCATCATGAAGAGGATTCCCAGGCATATCTCTGCTAAAAGCCAGCCTGCAACTAATTCTAACTGTAGCACAAAGCATCATAATCGAACGCCATCTATCAAGGAAGCTGAGTTCAATCTATTTAGCGGAGAACTCAGAAGTTGCTCCCTGGTCAAGGTGCCTGGGCAATCGGGCCACTTGAAACTCTCTTCGCATAAGGGAAAGATGGATATAAAACATGCAAACAAAGAGCCAGTATCTGGTTTGGCCTCATCATCAGCTATGGAAACCAGCAGCACCATAGAAACCGCCCACCCCTGACGCTGCAAGCCCTGCTTCTCCACATAAATGGATATGAGCACATCAGTAATAAGTGAAGCACCACCACCAGGGATTCCTTCTGGAGGCAAGCAGCTGTCCCCATATCCCCTATTTGCAGGCATTAATGTGAAGGAACTACGTAAACAAGCTAGCTCTACAGGATTTTAGGAAATCGCAAGTTCCGAAAGGCAGGGAGAACTTGCTCTTGGTGAGATGGCTATGAGCACAGTAGTGGAGTCCTCTTAATTTACAACTACTTTGGAGGCCAAGATTTAAGCCTCAACAATGGTCGGAGTACCAGGCAGGAAATGGGGAAATAATAATAAGGACCTGTTAGAGTCAGACAGGATGGTTAAAATCTCGGGAATTTATGGCATTTCTTATTTAGTTTACGCCAGGGAGCACCTTGGAGATCAGGGCGTACATCTTAGCACTTTGCAACGGAAAAGGTTGGAATAGTTTCATATAATACTAATTCCATCAATAATCAGAACAAATTCAGATCCATTATAGCATGGCTGAAAGAATCGAGGGCACAGGTAATCCTACATCAGGAAACCCACTTGCCATGGTGTATATCTCAGGCATTTGTTGAGTCAGCTAGTTCCTCAGATCGGGGAGTTGCAATTTTATTCACTAATAAACTTGAGGGGGACGCTTTACAGGTGGAGTGTGATCCTAAAGTTAGATGGATCAGGGTCAGTTTGTAGCCTCATGACCAGAATATTTATTAGATCAGTTACTACGAGCCAATTGAAGATGATGCAATATTATTAGACAAAGGTTATAATATGTTGGTACCCCTCACAGTACGTATTCTCATTAGAGATTTTATTCTTATTCAACAATTGTTGAGGACTGCTCTCATTCAAACAAATATCAGAACAAGCCAAAAACAGCTCAGGCTTTGGGTAGTCTTTTATGAGATTTTGCACAAATTGATCCCTGGAGAGCGAACTACCGGGAATATACTTGCTTATCCAAACGGTTTAACTCTGCTTCACGCATTGACTACTACTTAATATCCCCTAAGTGGCAAAATGTAGGGCCCAGCAGCAGTTAGGGACCACATGACGCACAGTGATCCTTCCAGAACCCGTCCATGGATCACCCTCGCATACACGAACCACCACCCCCAAGGTTGTTAATTGTTTGTTGACACTCTCCTTCTTCCAGAGTGTCAGTTTGGACGTATCGTCCTCAGCGATAGGTCCCCAGTATTGGGACTGTTTCCCGACCTCAGTTCTCTGTTTACCCACTCCATTCGCCATGATCTCTGGTTACTCCCCAGATAGGGGGCAGGGGCACGCACACACATCCCCAAGTAGTTACGCACATGCCACTCACTGGCTAGTGAAAGGAGGCTCCCCTCTCTTGGGAATAGAACGCAACTGCGACTCAGTTTCGACTCTACTATGGCACACACAGACTTCCACTTCTTAACCCTAAACATGCGGGGGATGCACACAGCACACAGCCCGGAAGCGCTATGCGATATATGCGTACATCAAGTGACAGCAGGTACAGATCATATCCCTTCGGGAGATCCACCTCACTGGGGAGGATCTACAAAAACTCCAGAAGAAGTGGCGGGGCACCTTCTGCGGCACGACCTACTCCGCTTTCGCGAGAGGAGCGCTCATTTGGATCCGGCCCGGAGTGCCCTTTCGCGAAACCGGCAGACGAGTGGATCCTGAGGGCCGCTATGCGCTACTAGAAGGGTTGTTGGATGGGCTGCCCCTCCTTGTAGGCAGTGTATACGCCCCAAATGTAGATCAGGCACCGTTTTGGGGAACCCTGACGAGCGCGTTAGCGGGATACACACAGTCCCCGTGGATACTGGGAGGGGACAACAACTGCTCCCTGGACCTCACACTGGACAGATCCTACCCCCCTGCCGCGCGCTCCCTAACCCATGCAAAATCAGCTGCATTCCGCGCCTGGGCTGCCCACTCGTCCCTGGTGGACGCATGGAGGCACACACACTGGCCTCCGAAATACACTCATTTCACTCGATACCACACGACCTACGAGTCCGTCTGGACCGCTTTATGTGCACACAGTCTCTCATTCCCAGCATCAGGCACTGGGACTACTTGGGCAGGGTAATTTCGGATCACGACGCGCACACTTTAACACTAGTGTGGCGACCCCCAGCGCTGCCGATCCACACGTGGCACCTCCCCAGGGACTGCCTTCTGGACCCAGTGTTCAAACATAAACAGTCAGAAACCATTCAACACTATTTCGCTGAAAACACAGGCACTACCTCGACAAGGGCCCTAGAATGGGACGCTTTCAATGTAGTCCTTCGAGGAGCATGCATCAGACAAATCACAGGAGTGAAGCAGACACTAGAAAGAGCAGTGCAGACCACAGAACAACAAGTAGCTAGGCTCTCTAAAGCGGCCGACCAACGGGAGCTCCCCCCCCACACTATTGGCGGAGGCCAAAACCAAATACGAAGAGGCATGCGCTGATCTGCGCCGGTATAATTTCTGCACGTACACCACCAGAGTCCACAGCGAAGGTAACCGCCCAGCCGCCTTATTGGCCTGGCTCATCCGTTAAGACACGCACACACAACCGATCACTAGTATTCGAAACACCGCGGGGGAGGTAGTCTATGCGCAAGCTGATATCTTAGATGCCTTCCATGACTATTATGACATGCTCTATAGGGAGCCAATGCCAGACAGGGGGGAACACATTTGGAACATGTTGACATCATGTACCATAATCCAACTCACGGACGAGGAACGTAAGACGTTAGATAACCCGATCACGCCAGCGGAAATCAAATCTGCCATACACCACCTGGCCAAAAACAAGGCTCCGGGTCACGACGGGTTCCCGATGGAACTGTATTCCACATTCTCCCAGCAGTCTTTCGGGAGGTGCTAGAAGTGGGACTCCTCCCTCAATCGATGCGAGAATCGGTATAGGTACCATTCCCCAAGCCCGATCGGGATCCTCTGCTCCGAGCTTCCTATCGACCTATCACCCTCCTGACCACGGATTGTAAAGTCCTGGGAAGGATCCTAGCAGACAGATTGACTGACATACTCCCCAGACTAGTGCACATAGATCAGAGTGGATTCGTCCCTGGGAGAAATACTTCCCAGAATATACGGCAACTGTTCCAGGTCCAGGACGGGGTACGGGGCAAGTTCCTGAGGGCGGCGTGCCTCGTGCTGGATCTGGAGAAGGCGTTCGACACCCTGGCGTGGCAATTCCTTTTCGATGTACTACGGAGGGTGGGCATGGGGTCCCAATTTACGGCGTACACCCGGCTTTTATACACGGATCTCACCACAAGGGTCAGAATAGGCCGCTCCGTATCTTCTCCCATCCCGATCATGCGTGGCACCGTTCAGGGGTGCCCCCTGTCCCCAGTCATATTTGCCCTTGCTATGGAGTCTCTGGCGGCTAGGCTGCGGGAGGTGGGCGAGCAATGGTGCATCCCTCTGTGAGGTCGCACACATTGCATCTCCCTGTATGCGGATGATCTCCTTGTATACATTAGAGACATCACAGCGGACCTCACCACCCTCTGGACCACACTCGCAGACTTCGAGAGAGCTGCGGGACTCCGGGTGAACTGGCAGAAATCCTCTCTCTACCCCCTGCATCCGCACATCCCGCATAGGGAGATACATATCGGAGACGCCGCGCTGGCATGGACGGGCGACGCCCCGCGGTACTTGGTTGTCAGACTCTATCATGAGCCCCGAGACCTCTTGGAGGGCAACTACTATCGGGCCCTACAGGGACTTAAAAGTCAAGTTGCTTTCTGACGGACCCTACCCCTGGCCCCCATTGGGAGGGTAGCCTTACCTAAAATGATCATGGTACCCCGGCTTCTATATTAATTCACCAATATTCCAGTTGTCCCGCCACGAGCCTTCTTCCAGAAGCTCAATTCATTACTAATTTCGCTGATATGGGGGAGGGGCTGCAGCAGAGTGGCCCTTTCGGCCCTGCAGCTGCCCCGCGATCAGGGAGGGATGGGCGCCCCATCTTTTGAAGCCTATTTTCTGGCAGCGCAGCTGCAGTGGATATCGCGGTAGACGGCGCATCGCAACCTTGGGGAAACGGTGTCCTAGGACAGACAAGTGACGGTCCCGGAGCTGACCCGAATGCTCCTACCAGGCACCAGACCCGATCCAGCCCATCCGCTGCTGGTTAAGGCAGCCAGAGCCTGTACCATGTAAGTTCACTGCATGTCCAAGGGAGCACCATTGTATTCCCCATTACTACCGTTGGCTGGCCTCCCTAAGGGGTGTGGGTTCAATACTGCGGAAGAGCATAGAATCTGGACCGAATTCCAACTCACGGAAACAGAGGCCAATTGATCCCGTTTGCAGATCTAGTCGAAGAAACCGGGCTCCCAGCCGGCCAATTCCTGTTGCATAAGCAGCTGATAGCGGACTGTGAGCGGACCTGGGACCTCGGGAACGGGGAACCCAATACTCACCCGGTGCTGCACACACTATTACGCATGGGGGCGGGCAGGCACCACATCACATGCATCTACAAATCCATTATGGAACTCACACAGGTACCGCTAACCCGCTTACGGCTCCGATGGATTTCGGATGCGCCCTTCATGATCATGAATGGCGGATGGCCCTAGAAAACCACAAAAAAGTGTCCCGCAATCAGAGGTTCAAAAACATCCAGTTCAACATATTACACCGAGCCTATCTCACACCGGCGCGGCTCAAACGCTTTTACCCGACATCCCACTTTGACTGCCCCCGATGTCACACCCCGGAAGCCACATTTGCTCATATGTTTTGGTCATGCCCAGTGATACAAACCCTCTGGGCGACGGTGCACACCACCATGCAGACAGTCACAGGTCTCACAGACTTCCATACACGGGTGGCATATGCCCTAGGCGTTTTTAAACGCAACAAACGGAAGAAAGTAGAGCCAAATTTGCCCTGCTAGCCGTGCTGTTGGCCAAGCGCGGTGTGGCAATGCATTGGCGAGCGGCTGAGGGGCCACCAATAGCTGCATGGTGGGGGGCGGTGCAGAAGTGGGCCGCAGCCGAGGAAGATCTTATTCGGCAAGGGGAGGCCCGTGGTATGCGGCGGCGACCTATCTCATTAGAATGGGCGACACTCCTACAAGACTTTAGACAAGCGCACACGAATGACACAGAGCACGCGCAAAACCCCCAGGCGACACCAGATTCACCTGCATCCCATTCCACGCACACGTCCGGTCTTCCACCCCCCCCCCCTCCTCCATGCGACGACAGCTCCACCCGTGTCATTCCCCCGGAATCATAGCATTGGCCAAGAGTAGGTAAAGTGCACGACGCTAGCGTACTGACATGGGACCCCTCTAAACTGACCCATGCTTTCTGCGACCCCCGGATCCTCCCCTCCCCCTCCTGACTCCATCGTTCCCGAGTTACACACCCCCAAGTTTAGTTTGAAAACTGGATTATCTATCAATGATACCCTATACAGGGGTTTTGGATCAGAGATGAGCATAAGGGTCGGAGAACGGCGGTAATTCTACTACTAACTGCCGCCCGATGCCTTCCGGCACCTCCGGCGGAGAAGATGGGAGGGATACCCCTCCTCCACCAACGAATCCACTATGCGACTGCTTACTCCGCTACCCTTGTCAAAAAGCTGATATTGGTAATTTGTGCTACTGAAATGGTTAAGCTGATTACTGTATGACTTGTAACATGTTAAAATTCAATAAAAAGGTTTATTAAAAAAAAACATCGTGGCACTAGGCAGGGGTGTTCATTATCCTACCTTTTGGTTGCTTTGGCCATTGAGCCACTATCGGAGCTTTTCCGACAGAGATCCTGGAATTATCTTGGAGGGCAAAGAACATATTATATCCTTATATGCTGATGACTTATTATTATACCTAATTGATGGCCACCTGGGAGTGGCCCATGCCTTGATGCTATTAAATGAGTTTTCGGTATTAACGGGCCTTCAAGTAAACAAGTCAAAGACTCATCTTTTCCCCGTGAGGCCTTACCACAGCCAGCTGATTTGCCAATAGGGCTCACCTGGTCACCCTAGTCCTTCAAATATTTGGGCATCCAGGTGTTCCATGCCTTGGATGATCTTCAGGAAGGTAATATGGGACAGCTAACATGATCACTCAAGACTTATGTACAATTCTGGCGTTCTCTAAAATGACTAGTGATAGCACGCATTGCCTTGTACAAGATGATTATGCTCCCCAGGCTCTTATATTTCTTTGTGAATCTACCTGTCACGATACCAAGCACTTCATTAAAAAACTTGGATTCCTTACTCCGAGACCTAATTTGAGATTTAGGGCGTAATAGAGTCTCCCTGGCAGTACTTCGGACAGCCCCAGAGGATGTTCGTTTGGGCGCCCCAGATTCTAAAGTATACTATTTGGCCACCCAACTTCAGTGGTTGGCTCAGTGGTTGGATGGTAAGGGTCTTGAAATACTACGTTCTATTGGGTTGGTTGATAAACTCGTACTATTTAACTACCTACACATGACTCACTTGACCACACACAGACTGCAGCTTATGTATGGAGGTGATAAGCGGACTTTTCCTAGGTAGGTTATGGAATCAGACGCAGGGTTTGCGCACATGACATGGAGCTTCCTGAAGGTACAGGACTTCTGGAATTCTGTAGTGGCCACAATCAATGGAGTAATTGCTAATTTGCTCCCCTATACAGCTGAGGTTTGCCTCCTAGGTTTTCTCCCCAGACCCAAAGCATGCAAGGTCGGTGCTAGGTTTGCTGACCTAGCCTTGGTCTTGGCAAGCCGACGTAAAGCAATGATGTGGATGGCTGGGGCAGGTCCACCAGTGGCAGACTGGGAACAGTATATTGACATATGGGCCAGAACTGAAGAGAATGCTCTGATCAGAGATGAGACACGAGGGGTACCCGATCGCCCATTGGCGGACCTCTGAGCAGAGGTGCTAGGAGATTGGGGTAAAAGAGGGGATGGTGCTACTAGAGCTAATACAGATGGAGCACAATGAGATGAAAACACCGCTTAATCCCCCTGAGGTGATATGTATCTAATAAGATGCTATTTGAGTGGGAGGAATACTCAATAGGGTGTCCACCTTCCACCCCGGCTCCCGACACATTGAGGTGAATATAATTGCGACTCTTGGAGCCACTCTAATTAGAGTGGGTCCTACTACAATTTCTTAAAATTCAGATCCAGTGAACAACATTGTTTATTGGTTTTTGTTCTCTTTACGGAGTTTGTTTTTGCTTAACCAGTATGTCTATTGTTTCAGGCATTTTTTGTGATTGCAACTACAACTCCCAATTGTTAACATATGCGTAGAGCAGAGGAGAACCATGCCAAATGATATTGCTATAAAAAGTGTTGGACTATGTCAGAATGTACTATTGTGAACAACTTGAAACCCACTGAGAACAGGGTAAATTAATTAACGTATTGATACCACGATATCGTTTCTGGATTACATGCAACCATTGTTTTTATCTCTTCACTCTGCATTGATAGTAGAATTGGAGAAGAATCAGGAATGTACTTTCATATGGTATGATTGATATGTTTCGTATTGACTATTACTCTTATATGTATGCCTGTACTCTTTTATGCAAATGCCAATAAAGACATATTTTTTTAAAAAATTTGGGTTGTTCATAGTATTTGTAGGGTCCCTCCAGGAGATAGGGAATAATTGTAAGGCCATGAATCTGGGGGAGGCGAGGGACCCTGTCGAAGAAATGAAAGAGCTTCAAGAAATGGATTACTGTTTAAACATTCATCTTTCAATAACTACTTCATTGCACCATATTTTAGTCTAGTTCATTGCAGTGAGTGTCGGGATATCGCCCTTGAAATTCATTAAGACATGCCCTTCTTTGTTCCTGCAATTTTCAAATCCTCACAAAAGCTGATGTAGGTACAAGTACAGAACACATATGAGACTCACCGATTTGAAGTTGACCCGTGCAATCTGTTTTGGAAATGTTCACCTGCAAGTGAGAGAAGACAAAGGTTAACCATGAAAGCATGCCAGGACAGGTGGTTTCTCCTCATTTCGGAGGGATGTCTTGCTACAAAAAGATCCTAATCAGGAGGGATGATTTAACTCTGAATGGGGGTCATGCACAGGAAAGATTTGGTCTACTCTGCAGCAATGTTCTCACATAGAAGAGTTGATCTTACTCAGGAAAGGGGGTACTTTAATAGATCAGAGAGACAGTCTGAGGTTCAGAGTTAGCCTAACTGATGAGGGACAGCCTCAATTTTGAGAGCTGCTCTAGGAAATATGGTCTCACACAGGGACGAGATCTTATTTATACTGACACCATCCAGTACAGACTCAAATGGGAATAGATGCTCCCTCTCCGTGGTCACACTTAACCCAACAGTTTCTCTTCAGCACTCACTTACTGCATTCCCTCTTCCTTTAGCTGGGTACCTATGTCCATTCAAGTCATGAGGGATGCTGCTTTTATCCCATAACTTTCATATGATTGTGGGTGAGCTGCTGCCGCCTAACTGGGCAATTGACATCGAACGGGAATCTGCGCATGGTACACTATAAATATGTACATCAGCTGTACTATACACCTGCCCAATTGCATCGCTATGGTCTGCGTGACTCTGCCGCCTGTAAACGCTGCGGTGCCCCTGATGCTGATTTTTATCACTTGGCATGGGTTTGTCCCAAGGTGCTCTCATATTGGGGTGATGTTGTAAAGATTATGCGTCTAATGGTTGGGCTTCCTCTGGACTGCACTCCTCAATTCTGTCTCCTTGGTCTTGTTGCTGATGTTAAGGCCTCCTGTAGAAGATTTGTGGCCATTGCGTTGCTGGTGGCCAAACGGAGGGTCTCCTTGTGTTGGGAGAGTAGGCTAGCCCCCACCACCAAACTGTGGCTGCAGGATTTGACCTACTGTCGAGATCAATTGGTCTGTTATGCTGAGGAGCTGCCGGCCCCATCACGGCCCTGGGATATCTGGTCACCTCTCACGACCTATTTATTGTCTATGCCCACTATCTAGTCTCTTGTTCTTTCGGACACTATTATTGTGATGCATTTTACCCCCTTATCCATGCCTCTCTCGCCTGTGTTCTGACTGACCTGTTCATTTATGATTGCATGCATGCTCCTGACCTGCTCTCAATGGACTCTGCACTATTGCGTAATGTATTGATACCTGCCCTTGCACTGTGTAATGTACTTCATTGTGATGTTTGTCTGTTGTGAAATGATCAATAAAATTAAAAAATAAAAATTAAAAAAAACTTTAATATGATTAACTAATGCATTTTGGGTGCTGTAGTCTTACTATGCTTCCAACTAACTAATTATACTAAAACACCTGAAAACAATGATTTGTAGGTGAAAAATTCTAAATTGGAGACATTGTTCATAATGACCTTAAGCAGATGTTCTCACACTACTCCCTACTCTTCCCTCACAGTCAGCCATAATGATAATACCACAAACAGATCACTCGACGTTAGGGTGAACAGAAATTTAACATACGTGCCGTTGTTCAATAAAATGCAGACAGCAAGTAACATTGTGAAAGAGACAGAACATGAGGAGCTGCTTCAACACTCTCCGCATCCTCGGCAAAACCTTCAAATGGATCCTCCCTGAGTCAAGGAAGACAGTCACCCACGCACTCATCACCAGCAGACTGCACTATGGAAACGCACTCTACGCCGACATCAACAAGTCCCTGCTCTGCAAACTCCAGACAATACAGAACACCGCCGTCAGACTCGTCCTCGGCATCCCCCGGCACGAACACATCAGCCAACACCTATGAAAGCTCCACTGGCTCCCGGTGGAGAAAAGTCACCTTCAAAATCCTCACTCACGCATACAAATGCCCACACAACAACGGACCCAAATTCCTCAACAACAGAATCAATTTCCACACACCCAAAAGAATCCTCTGTTCTACCAACCTCGCACTGGCCGAAACCCCGCGCATCCACAGAGCCAGAGCAGGCGGAAGATCCTTCTCTCCAATGCAGCCAAGACCTGGAATAAACTACTGGCAAACATCAGACGCGCCCCCTCCCTGAACACCTTCAGGAAGACCCTCAAGACCTGGCTCTTCGGCAAGCAGATCTGCGCTCCCCCCCAAGCCTTGAGACCCTCACGGTTGAGTAGCACGCTTACAATCCCCCGATTGATTGATTGAATGAGAGAAATACAAGGTGAAAGAGGTGTAAAAAATAGTGCCCACCCCTCCACTTTAGCCTTCATGCCCTGTCATAGCACTGAGGTGCAATGGGACAATTACAAGCCTCTGGCTGCAAAGTTTGTTCAGTTAAAGAAACATATATGTTGCTAAAATGGCACCTTTTCATTTTCTGTCCGAAGTGGAGAAAAACATTTTATATGTTTATGATGTCATTAAGCAAGATAGTCAAAAGTACCCAGGAGCTCAAATTATATTTGCTGTGATTTTGTGGGTAGAACAAATGAGATATAGCTAACCCTCTGTGTTTATTTATTGTTTTTGTGGAGGAATTGTGAGGGATGTAATGTAAAGGACATTTCTAAAGCACTCTGTTACTCCAAGGAGTGTCCTAGCGCTAATCCTGCCTAAAAAGCCTTGTTTTCAGTATCTTCCGAAACTGGGGTGTAGATGAAATGCACCTTAACTCCAAAGGGAGTTTATTCTAAAGTGAAGGTCCAAAAAATGAAAAGGACCCTTCCTCCATTCTGGACTGGCAATTCCTAAAGATTTAGGCCAGAAAGCGGTTGGCTGAGCGCAAACGCCTGGAAGGAGCATAAAGGCTAATTTTTGCTCTGAGGTACCTTGCACCCGACTGATGAAGAGCCCTGTGAACCAGTAGCAAGGTCTTGAAAAGGATCCTCTTCCTAATGGGAAACCAATGCAGCTCTCTAAAATAGGGGGATACATGAGTTCTCTGTGGCAAGCCGAGAAGCGTGCGAGTTGCTGCATTTTGGACCACTTGTAACTTATTGATCAGGTAATCAGGCAGGCCCAAATACAGTGCACTGCCATAATCAAGCCTAGATGTTATCAAAGCCTGTACTACCAGTTTCCTAGTAGAAAGAGATAGAAAATGGAGGACCTTCCTAAGCACCCAAAGCAGACCAAAGCAGGTCCCAACTACTGCATTAACCTGTGACAGAAAAGAGAGCTCACCATCAAACTTAATGCTCAGATTTTTGACAGTGCTAGTGTGGTTTAATGGAGGGGAGCAACCTTCGGCAAAAGCGACTGACATGCTCGTCAGATCTTATACCAAAAAAAGTAGCTCAGCATTACACTTAAGATGGTGGTGAGACAGCCATTAAAAGACTGCTGTCAAACAAGTTCTGATTTTTCTGCCAGGAAACAAATCATCTCTACCCCAGTAAAAAAGTAACTGGATGTCATCCACTTTTGAAATTATTTTTGCTCCCAGAGTCTCTGCCAGGAACTCAAGAGGAGTGAGATATATATTGAATTACGTTAGGCTCAAAGATGAACCCTGTGGCACTCCCACTTGCAGATCACAGTACGCTCAGGAACGGGGTCCTGTGACTGAAGAGAGCGAGGCATTTAGGAGATTGTTAGCCAATGGGCTAATGACGCCTGCTCCTAAACCCAGAAGACTCTAGGGGCATGGATCCGAGAGAGAGACCAATTTAAGACTACGGATTGCTAATAGCGATCCTTTCAAAGAGATCGGATCAAACCTATCCAATGAAAGGGATCAAATCATATATTTGGCTAGGCTGCTGATTGTCCCCCATCATCGCATCCACCTGCATAGAAAGGGGGAAATTGTCTTACAATCTTAGTCTGGAAGTAGTAAGCCAGTTGTTCACACCCTTCCACAGAGGACACCTGCCGTACTACCCAGGCTATTGGGGACATGAAGGTTTTCACTATTTTAAAATATTCTCTCGACCTATTACCAGCATTTAGAATTCTGCCCTCGAAATAAGATTTTTTTGCCATTTTGATCTCTTTATATTATTATTTTAAAGCCGCATTGTATCTGGTTTTAGCCGTTGGGCTATATGACACTCCCCACTGTCTTTCCAGATGTTTACACTCACTCTTAACCTCTTTGAGGTAGTCTGTGTACCAGGGACAGGAAGGCTTGGCTTGGCGTGACCGCCATACCAGTTCGGGCGCTAGTTTGCAAGTAGTGGAGCCAATCCAGTTATCCAAGAGGCCTGCATCAGTGACCCCGTCACCTGAGAAAGCAGGCACTCTCTCCTCCAATGCCTTACAAAAAGCCTCTGACTGAATTTTGTGAAAAGCTCTCAACACCCAGGGCACTAACCTCGCTTGTGGTTGATTCCTCCCTACACAAGCCCACCTAAATGTAATCATATAGTGGCCGGACCAGGCTAATGGGGTGGGAGTATCCACTTCCAGTGATACATTAAAAAATATCTGATGTAGAACATGACCAGCTTGATGTGTAGGCTCGAACACCAATTAAGACAAATCCAGTGAAGAAATACACGTGTAGGGAGACTACCTCCTTCTCCTCAATCATCATATGGAGATTACAGTCACCCAGGAGAATAAAGTGTGAGTATCTCAAGGCCAGAGGTGACAAAGAGCTGTCTATGGAGTTGAGGAAAGGACCTACCGGACCCAGATGTCTGCACATTATTGCTCCCGCCACAGATTGATTAGGAGAGAGGGTGAGGCAGAATCCAAGTACCTCCTCTCCTTTGAGACCCACTATAGGTATTAGTGTACAATGAAAACTGTCACTGAAATTCATAGCAACTACCTCTCCTCTATCACTCAAGCGATCTCCTCTACATATTTTATAGCCCTTTGGAATTGTTGAGTAGATCGCAGAACAAGAAGATTCAGTTTTTTCATTTTTTTAAGTCTGTTTAATTGATTTTTGACTAACAAAGCAGTCATATATAACACAGTTCATTACATGTTCCGACTGTAGCCGTTGTTTTCTTTTAACATGAATTTGTCATTATATCACTGTCTACGCTTGTCTATACATATAGTAGTGTATCTCCTATTTTATGGCTCATAAGGTCTATCTTATGTTGCGTGTTAGTGGCTACTCCTGTACGTGTTCTACCTATGAAATGGCAATACATGAACCGTAAACTGAGCTGCCAACTTGGGAGGCCGGCAATATTGCTGGGGACAACTAAAACATAACACGGGGCTAGAGCTCTGGCCAGAGGACTCAGTTAACCAAGTTTCAGGTAAAAATAATACATCCAGGGGCGTGGCTTGGACGGCAGAGCTGGTGGCTGCCTGATCCTGCGGCTCCGCTGAAAACGAAGCTGATTGCTCCAATAACGGGCGAGGATAAAGGCCTACAAAAGAAGATCCAGGCGTCGGAATCATCGGGATCAGTGATGCTGCCCTCTCCAAGATGCTAGATGCCCTCAGGAAGGAGGATAACGAACTTTAAGGGGCGAAGCAAGGCAGGTGCAAACGAAGAAAGATGGCGACAACGAAATCGAAACCAATCAGGGATTCGAGTGAGATGCGATGAGACGGGAACGGACCCCTTCCGCAAACACAGACAGCAGACAACAGCCGGCCCAACACTAGCTAACACTCGGCTAGTAAGCCAAAAGGCAAAAGGCACAAGGTGAGAGTGACCAGGCGACTAACCATACTGCAGAGGGCACTGATTGCGAGCGCACATATTCCCCGGTGCAGCAAGGCTGCGCACCAAGAAAGGGAGGAGCGGGTGAAAGAGTGGGCAGACCTGCTACGAATATCAAGGGAAAGAAATACCCATCTAGGACCGAAAAGCAAGCTCGCCTCGCATCCGAAAAACGAAACTGAAACTGGAGCGGTGCCCTAACAGCACACCAGTAATGGCGGCCGTACCACAGTTGACTGAACGCGAATGACTAACTCGCCAGCATAAAGTGAGGGGAGGCGCAGCGAACTAGAGCGCGCTAAGCGGTATGAGGCAGAGGGAGCAAGTAGTGCTACGGCCATAAGACAGAGGCACGCTACAGAGAAGCGCATAACGAACCACCATCAAAACCCCCACCAAAACGAACTACAAGAGGTTCCCAGCCCAAGATGGTTGCCAAATCAAAGGAAGCCTATTAGGGGAGATCACGCCCACGGCTTTGTGCCTCCAGGCATTGCTGTATATACAACGCAGTTTTTCGCCCTAGACGGAGCTAAAAGCAGCACATTAAGGCTGGATAACATATACGGCAGTGAGAGAACCCAGCGAGAACTGCCGAAACCCTTCCAACAGGGAGGACAGAAGGAGATCGACAGCGCTAGGAGCTGACAAGAGGTGCAGGCACTTTTGGTGGCGTACCGCTCACAGCTACAGCTTGGCTCAAAGAGACAAACAAGGAGGCTGCAGTGACCTGAGTACTTAACACCTACACCCCACTCAGCACGGACAAGGTTTCGCAGGAGCAAAGGAGGCAAGGGTAGGTGGATGACTTCAGACATAGCACCCAGGCAGCTCTCCAATGAGGAGGTCCACGCAAATAGCCAGAAGGAACCATCAGACAATTAAAGGGAGAGGAAACGCTCATCATAGAGAGCGGCGAGACAGTGAGAGGATCAAAGACAGAAAAGAGACACAGGAAAAGTGGATGTGAAAGCAGCACACAGAGAAACACCAAGAGAGCAAGCAAGATAAATAAGGCAAGCAAAGCAGATAAAGCAACGTGGCAGACAGAGAAATGAGACTACAGCAATAACAACTAAAGAAGAGCCAGCAACATCTGACTCACCGATCAAACAAAAACCAGACATTAACAGCACTCTTGAAATGATCCTAAAAAAATTAGCGGAAGTGCATGACCTGGCGAAAACTACAAAGCTCACCACAGACACGATCCAACTAGAGATCACAGCAGAGAGAGCAGAACTGAACTCAGTGAACATTAGACTTGCAGCGGCTGAACAAAGGATCAGCGACGTAGAGGACTCTACCCTCAACGCGAGCAAGGAGGTGAAAACAATAACGAAAATCACTGAGTCACTCCTGAAACAGACCGCGGAGATGGAAGACCGAAATCGCAGAGGGAATATCTGAATACTAGGTATACCGGAAAGCTCGGAAGATGCAGCAGGGTCCTGCTCCGCCTTTCTCGAATACCTGATCCCCAAGCTCACCAATCTAAAATTCATTTGCCAATCTGAGCTGGATAGGGCCCACAGAATCCCCGCTTTCAAGTCCCCCTATGATATCTCCAATATGGGTACATACGTAAACCTTTGTCACAAACTGAGGCAAACGGATTCAGGAACATTAGAATCCTTAGTCTGGATGGAAATTACCCAGAAAAAACCCTGGAGGCACGTTTGGCTGCCTGTTCAAGGACTATATCCTCCAATTGTCGGTGAGTGAGCTATGGGCCCTTAACCCCAGCAGGGCAGTATTTAAAACCGCCATTAAAAAATGTGTGAGAATGAGTTCTCTTATAATGGATAAGGCACTATTCACCAAACGCAGTCATGCGTGGGCCCTCGTAAATTCATACAGACGGTTAGACCCTGCTACTTACCTGTCCTGCACATATTCACTGTATTTAAAACGCAGTTTCATGATAATTAGAATGGGTGATTGGCGCTTCCTGCAAGATTTGCCCTCTTGGCGACGCACGGCTGAAAACGTAATCTGTAGAGGGTGCGGCAAGACTGCCGAAACTCTGCTACATGTAGTTTGTCTCTGCCCAGCTTTTAACTCTCAACGCAGGTTCAAACTCAAAGTAGGCTGGAATAGGCTGGGTGTCCGGACATGCAGGCAAGCCATTATTGAGGCCCTGAACCCCGACAATACAGATTTAAACTTGGGGTTAACAACTTTTATCCAGCAAGCATATCGTAATTTTATGTAAAATAGGCCTTGCTAACAAAAACTTTATGGAAAATGAAATGAAAATACTATTATGCTTTGCAATCTAATAGGTCGATACTTGTTTTAATCTGCATGTTGTATTTTTATAGTCATCGTAAAGCAATGTCTGATTCGTTTTTTTTTTACATTAATTTTTAAACGCTTGCTATTATGTAACTGTCATTGACTCGGGCGGTTTAGGATTTAGAAAATTTCCACTTTAGACTGGCTATCGATCTGCTGCTCGTTTTCATCATTTTAAATCAGTTGGTTTTTAATGTGAAATTTTGTAATTTTGTAATTTCTTTTAAAGATATCTGTGTTATATCTAAATAAAGATTATGTACTACAAAAAAAAAAAAAGTCCCCTACGTCGCAAACTGCACAGCCTATCATCTGTAAGCCCTTGAGATCGCAACATATGGAAGACATTTTTAACTATGCCCGCAAAAATTAGCTGGAGAGGGCACAAGATCATCCTCACACAAGACTACTCTAAACCAACTGTCGACACCAGGAAGGGTTTCCTTGCTCTACGTGACAAGCTCAGGAATAAAAACATCCAATTCTCATTTGTGGCCCCCGCAAAGTTCAAGATAACTGACAAAGGCAAAAACCACTTCTTCACCGATCCCAAAGATCTGGCAATCTACCTGGACGGTCCAGCTGCTCTGGAAATGGAAACCTCACAGCCCGGCTCCGCCAAGAGAGGACCCTCACCAAAGCCAAATACCGGATGAGCAGTAGCCCTAAGGAACCAGCAACCATCTCTACCTCATAGATGTCAAGTCCTGCAACCCGCACCTACCTCAAAAGATAAAATAAAAGAGACAACACCTACCTCGTTCGGATGGCACTAGCATCTATCAACAAGTACACTAGCACGCCTCAACGAGGCTTGTAAGATGGAATCCAACATCAAGAAACCAACCTCAAGAAGCCAATTGTAAAGTACCTTAAAGTTCCACTGGAAGCACAGCATTGTATCCTTTTGAACTATCAAGCTTTACCCACAGGGCCCTACATGTATATACGTACCGTAGATAAAAATGTTTACATGGGAGTATGCATGCCAAGTACCCAACAACACTTCTACGGGAGGAGGAAGGGAGGGGGGGTGCGAGGAGGGAGTGGGGAGGGGAGGGGACAAAACTGCACTAGGGTCTCCCAGCTTTCTGTCTTCTGTATTTTCTGTAGTTCCCACTCTTATCTTTGTTTCCCACCTTCGTTTCCATGACATACTGTATATGACAAATACTGAGGGCCAGCATATGGGGGAGGCCACCCGGCCTAATACAACTGTGAAAGATCACCTGGTGAAACACAGAGGGGGCAAGTTTCACCTGAGTGTTGGGCATACTGAACCGCCACATCACAATGCAACCGATGACTCGTAACAATACACTCACCCTGACAACAGACCTCAACATAGTATCCCTCAATGCCAAAGATCTGAATCACCCTATTAAACGTTGAAAAATAATAGACTATCTAGCTAAAACTAAAGGCGGCATTGTACTCCTACAGGAAACCAAACTTTCCATGGAGGATGCCAAACTAGTCCGAGGCAATTGGATCGCGCACATGGCTTGTTCACCAGCCGACAAAAAGAAGAGGGGGGTCCTGACACTAGAATCCAAAAGATCAAACATAACAATAGACTCTCATTCCCACGACAAAGACGGTAGACTTCTAATAACACATCTGAGTAGGGGGGAAGAATGGTTCCACGTAGCAAACATATACGGCCCCAATGCAGACAACTCACCCTTTTGGGAGGTGTCACACACGCTAGATAGCTTCCCCCAAAACGAACTCATGGTTGTGTCGGGGGACTTTAACATCCCATTGGACCACCTAACGGACCGGCAATCCTCCTGTCAATACCACCCCACTAACGTGCATGCTACACTCCAAAACATCTACACCAAGTTTAACCTCAAAGACGCATGGCGCTTACAACACCGCGACACTAGGGACTACACTTTCTATTCTAACCCACACAACTTCTACACCAGGATAGATTACATACTTATCTCGGGAGCGCACACACACCTAATAGAACACTCCAAAAAAGTGCCAAGATTAGTTCCGGACCACTCGTGCATTAGTCTAAAACTGAGCGGGTGCCATAACGAAGCAGTCCCCCGTAGGTGGCGTTTTAACAGTGAAGTGATATCAGACCCTGAGAACATAAAAAAGACAGAGGACGCCATAACTGACTACCTAAGATATAATGATTCCCCAGAGATTAGCGCCAACACACTTAGGGATGCCCCAAAGGCAACGGTCAGAGGCACAATAATTGGAATTAAGTCAAAAATGAACAAAAATACAAACCTGAGATTAAACCAACTTGAGCAAGATATCAAGAGCTTAGAACTAGAACATGCAAACGACACACAGGACAATATGCTCCTAACAAGGCTAACACTGAACAAATACAAATATAACAAAATCTTAAGCGAGAGAGCAGGCTTGTGGTTCTACAAGGGCAAAGCCCTCAACCTATGCGAGGTCAAGAGAGCTGGGAAGCTTCTTGCTTCCTACCTAAAACACAAACGCAACCAATTTGCTGTCTTATCTATCACAGACTCAACCAACAAAACTCACACAAGACACAAAGACATCCTCAAGACATTCCAAGAGTTCTACTCAGAGCTCTACAAAAACTACCAGACCCTCAACCAAGAGGACTGTACAAAATACCTGGACAGAATTAGGCTGCCGAAACTAAGCACTGAATATAGAGTCAAGCTAGGTCAGGAAATTAGCGGCGATGAAATTGAAATGGCAGTCAAATCACTGAAAAAAAATAAAGCCCCGGGGGCCAGACGGGTACACAGCCGATTTCTATAAGAACTTCATAACCCAGCTCAAACAAACTATGGAAAAGGTCTATAACCAGGCTGCAAACAAGGGGGAAGTGCCACAATCCATGACAGAAGCCAATATATTAGTCATCCCAAAAGAGGGAAAAGATCACACACTACCTAAAAATTATAGACCCATATCCCTCATTAATGTGGACTGTAAAATCTACGCCAAGATCTTGGCTGTCAGACTGAACACGATCCTCCCCAAATTAATAAGCAGCTCACATGTTGGTTTCCTGCGCAACCGTATGTCTAGTGACAATACCCGACTCCTCTGCCACATATTGGAACAAATATCCGCTAAACCAGAACCGGCGTTAGCTATAGCATTAGATGCCAAGAAGACCTTTAATAAAGTCTCCTGGGCCTTCCTAGAGCGTTGTATGCAGGCATTCAACCTGGGGGAGACTTTCATACGGATGACTATGGCCCTATATCGAGGCCCTTCAGCCCGTATCACAGTCAATGGCAAACTCTATGACCCTTTCACCATACAATAAGGTACGAGACAGGGTTGCCACCTGTCGCCGGCGCTCTTTTTACTGACCCTTTAACCCCCTCATACAAGACATAAAGCTGAACACTAACATAAAAGGGGTCGATATTAATGGAGTCAAAGTAAAACTAGCGGCCTACGCAGATGATATTCTGGTTGTAATAGAACAACGAAATCCTCAATCGGAGCATTGATGACCACGATAGCAGAATACTCCAAACAATCAGGATATAAACTAAACAAAGACAAATCCGAATGTAAACCATTAAACATCCACAGCACAAAAGAAATCCTAGGGAATTCAGGGCTGAACTGGCAGACGGGGCATATTAAATACTTAGGCATATATTTTGGAAGCGACCTAATAAACACCCTACACTACAATGAGAAGGCACTATTAAAAAAAAACAAAGAGAAACTCTTGGGACTCCTGGTCCCCAAAATTCATAACGTGGTGGGGTAGAGTCGAGACTATCAAAATGATGATCACCCCAATGATTAACTACCTGATAAGCATGCTCCCTCTCCTACTCACAGACGATTTCTATTGGAAAGTCGATACCCTACTCACTAAATTCCTATGGCGTGGAAAGAAGGCGAGAATAAGCATGAAGAAACTGAGATTGGAGAAATCTCAAGGAGGGGTAAACCTAGCAGACTTTAGAGTGTTCCAACTTTCTAGCAAGACAGGGGTCACGCTGGGTCTCCCCGGCAACCGACTACACACCAATATGGCTTCAGGTAGAGAAGGATATCCAGAACAATCTGTGTCCACTGGCCTTCCTAACAGCTAGCACATACCCACATTCATCCAAACCTATCTTTAAAAACACAAAAATGGCGCTTCTAAAAGTAGACAGGAAGATGGAGATTAGCATCAAGGCCAATAGCAAGTTTAAATACAAGGGGAAAAGCCTTACCTTCGATACCTGGATAAAGGAAGGTATTTACTATCCACACCAACTCGAAAACGGGGACTACCCCATTACCTTCTCAGACCTTAAAACAAGACACCACCTTAAAGACATTGAACTCTATAAGTTTCTGAAAATAAGGGCGGCCTTATCAAAGACAAAACTAAATACCTCCCAACCCTCAATCTTCCGTTATGTCTTAAACATTACCAAACTAGGGCAGCAAGTCTCGCAGCTCTACAAACTCTTACGCCCCAATACCAACAATCTTAACCGAAAAACAATAGCCTATTGGGACAAACAATCTAGCGCACCTCTCAACGAACAGGAATGGGCTACTCTGTGGTCCTCGACCTCGCGTAATAAGAATACCCTAGTACTGGCACAACCTACATTTTGGCTGCTTCATAAGGCTTTCTGGACCCCAGCAAGACTACACTCACTAGGGCTCAGGGAAGACTCACTCTGCTGGAACTGTAACAAAGAGAAGGGGGACCTTGCACACCTTATCTTCCTTTGCCCAACACTCAAGGTATTCTGGGGGACAATCTTTGATTTCATTAATGTGGTGTTTAAATGCAAACTACCAATGGAATTCTCCACCATTACCTCAGCATTCATGCGCACGAACATGAGAACTGAACAAGACAAGGACCTAATGGACCTTTTACAGACAGCAGCCGTGAAAATGGTCCTAAACAACTGGAAGGACGCAAACAAAACCAGCTACAAAGGATGGATCAATTGGGTCACGCATCTCAGAGGAGCAGACAATATCGCCCAACAGTTCTCACCCTGGAAATCGTCCTCGAGAGGGCTGTGGGAAGCTCTGGACACTTACCTTGACTCGTACGAACCCCCATAAATAGCTGTATCCAGAATACAACGAATCGACCCCCGCCCAAAAGTTTGAGACCTAACATAACACCGGTGGCCCTGCATTCGGACCTAAAATATACTGAAAGGGTGTCAGAGGCAACGTAATATGTATAGCTGATGCAAATGTTATCTACACCATCAGATGTAATGCAGTATGCATAGCTGATGCCAATGTAATGTACAGTGACTATATCTCTCTCATGCCTGTCCTATTCCTCTTCGGTTTCACCACTAATTTGTCTGTCCTTTCCCTCTTACATCTCTGTCTCTCTCAGTAAACAAACAAAAGGGGCTAGCTATATATATACACCAATGCGTAAACGACTATTATCCAATCTTGGCTAACCCTGTAACAGTGGTTGTGACCGTATTCTCTGTAAAAGTAAATAATAAAATAGACGTTTCTGCGATGCAAAAAAATAAATAAATAAAAATAATACATCCAGAGTTTCCTCACATAATAGATCACAGTTGTTATCAGCATGTTTGGGAAAGAAACAAGAGTGATCAAGGCTGCTGAAAAGCCAAAAGTCCTACTACTCTAATATCTAGGCAGTGACACAGAAGTTAGCAATTAAAAACCTCTGTTCCCCCCACCTTAGTGCAGTCGCACCCGCACTGCGTCCTGCCTTAAATGCATATTGCTCTCGGGAAGCTAGTGAGCGCACTCACCAAACAATGGCTGAAGAAAAAAGGCCGAAATGCAGACGATAGTGCAAAAAACTATTTTTAGCTGCTCCCTCCTCCTGTTATATGCACAGCTAGTTTGCTGTTTGGGAAAATTTTAAAAAATATACTTATCCTTCTTGCGCTTTTATAGTCTTGTACTTTTATGATTTTATAAATGGGATTTAAGGTACACAGCCATCGCTGGACTTCATTTTGACTATTTATTTATTTAGCAGATCTATATAATAAATGTATTGCTCAAGAGTATCAGCAATACAAGAAGGGAAACATACTGAGCATCTGGTCAAACAAATAACCAGTAACAATAAAATAAAAGTGAATAAGTAAAAGAACAAGAAGTTAGGTAGCAAATAAAATAGTAAATACCTCTGTACTGTACATACAGAATATCCAAGTGTACAAAGCCAGCTAGCATCAAATTGCAGCTGGATAAAATTATATGCCGATAATACATGGGAATCTGCAATCACTATATGAAAACAGGTCTCTAATTTCTTTACAATCAGCAACTTGTGACCCACCCAGTAGCCGATTATAAAGAAATGATATCTGAACTCAACTGTAATATCTTATCACAGTTGGGTTCTGATCTCACAATACCTGCTGCCAGTAGCACGCAGCATAATTAAAGTAGATGTTTAACAAACAAAAATTAAACATTGCTTTACTTTCTTCTGCTCTGTTTTTCTAGCTGTACATTGGAAAGAAGAAAATTAGATATTTATGATAACATGTTTAATCAATCAATCAAACGTTATTCTGTTTTTTCACAGTAAAACCATAAAAGTCAATAAATCAGAACAAACATAAGTAAAACTTCCAGCAAGGTACAAGGCATAAAGCAGTATAATCAATAAAATCTCATGATTACAAAGCTAAAAGGAAAGGCCACCCCAATAAGATTAATGACAGCTGCACCTAAGGCTGAATGCAGCTCTTAAAAAACCTAAACACATACAATACTGAGTCACAGGAAAGCAATTGTAAAAAACATAAAAGCTGGTCTAACCTGCTTAAAACAAACTTTCTTAAGAATAGGAACAATAAAAAGCCTTTTAGGAACCTCATAAAAGCTACAGAACATTAAAAAGTGCATCATATCCTGTGGAGATTGTCCGTTGCAGCCCCAGGGTCTGAGACACTGGCCTCTATGTGCGCCATGAGGTTGGGCCAAAAGATAGTGGAAGAGGTCAAGCCCAAATCTAGTCAATAAAAAACGATTGTGGTTGCTTTTCACCCATAGGAGATATGGTTCAGTGGTTGACACAGTTTTCAACATGATGTACCCACGCACACTTGGCTTTCTCAACTCTACTTCCTCTCTTTCCCCGCTGCACCTTTTAAAAAACACTCTTTCAGCCAGGTTAAGTCCCTCCTACAGATTGTTTGCAGGTTGTCAAATAGGTCTTCCCTGCCTAAAGTACTAAGACATGTTCTGACGTGTTTCATCCATCCGATGCGGTTCACGTGGTCTAAAGAGAGACAATCCCTTAGAATACCCTTACTAAGCGAGTTTTCTTTCTTGATCCATGTCTTCATCCACAAAGCTAGGGGGCGATAAACCAACTCATCTGAGAGGAAGGCCATTCCCAGTTCTTCATGCACCTTGTACAACAGGATGCACCAAAGAAACAGATAGTAACCGTCTCAAAAATATATTTTCAGAAATTTGCAGTCCACCCTGCCTGGTGTAACCCCATATCTCACTCCCATAGATGACCTTCAAGAGACACTTGGCCCTATAGATCTGCAGTAAAGCCCCCACTGGTTTGCCGCCCAATTTCGAGGCAAAGTTAAAAACAGCAGTGGTAGCTCTGGCCAGGTCCCCTTTCTTACAGCTGATCATAGGGCCCCAACCCAACGCTTCGTCAAATACAACTACTAGATATGAAAGGACATTGGTCTTGGGAATTGGTGTGGTTACTACCTTAAATGTGTAATGCTTAGCTGTACGAAGTCCCACCTGCATTACATACGACTTGCTCTGATTAACCAATAGATCCAGGTCCTGCAGAAAATCCTCAAAAGAGTTCAACAAGAGCTGTAGTCCCCTGGCTGTCCTCGCCATGAGGACAGCATCATCTGCTTACAGGAGAACTGGCACACTACGCTTGCCCACCTGGGGGCAATCAGCTTTTATGTTTAAAAAGACGTTCTCCAAAGAGTTAATATACAAGTTAAAAATGAACGGTGCCAGGATGCACCCCTGCCGCACCCCTCTCCTAATGGAGAACTTGCGGGTCACTTTAAGATCTTTCAAGTACCGGATGACTGCATGTGACTTTCTGTGAAGGTCCCTTAAAAACAAGACGATGTCCCTGTCTAAGCTGATTGAAAGCATCTTCTGCCATAACTTCGATCTGTTTACACGGTCAAAGGCCGAGGACAAGTCCATAAATGCTAGGTGGATAGAGCCGGTACGAGCCACAGCATACTTGTTCATGACCATATATAAGTTTAGACATTGGTCCACTGTTGAACGACCTGGGCGGAAGCCATATTATAACTCGGCTAGAATGTTATTTTCGTAAGCCCAAGTTACTAGCCGATTTAAAACCATTCGACCCACCACCTTTACCATAGAGTCCAAGAGGGAACTAGGTCTATAACAGAGAGTGCTATCTCAGTCCCCCTTTTTAAAAACAGGTCCAATCGTCAATAAGGCCCATGAGTCCGAGCGGTCCTCCTTAACCGCTGCATTTACAGCTGCCTTGAGTACAGCACCCAGGTATCCACCTTTGCAATATAAAGATCGGGCGGGATCCCGTCTGGACCTGGGGCCTTGTTCTTGGACAGTCCCATGATACCTGCTCTGACTTCTAGTGTAGTAAATATAACCTTGGATATACCATCCACACTGTCCTGTCCTACCCGGGTAGATGGGTCAGACTGAAAAATGCACTCAAAATATCTAACCCAATCGTCCTCTGAAATGTGGGCCTCCATTCTGTTGCTGGTGTCACCTGTTAATAATGTTCCAAAACTTGGTACTATTAACCAGGCAGGTGGCTTCTACCAATTCAGACCAAGCCTCCTCTTTCAGAGCTAACTTTCGCTTGGCCAGGGCAGCCTTTAGGTCCTACAATGGCTCTTAAGAGCCAAAGCATTTTGGGGGGCACTCCTAATACCTCTTTCAATCTCCTGGAGGCACGCAAATACTCAGAATCAAATTAGATATGTGTGATAACATGTTTATTTTTTGCAATCTTTTGGAAAGTGCCTGTCGACCTGACAAAGGACAGGGGGCACTGAACATGATTTAGACCATGTCCCTAAAAGCATGTCTGAAAAAGCGTCATTAAAGGGAAGTAGGGGTTCAGCACTTATTTGATCAGGCTGAGGCACCTTAGTTAAGATACTGATATTAACATCCTCAGTAGGGAGTTTGAAATCAAGAACCTTGGCTGCCCTCTGCAAAACATTACAAAGGAGACCTTTTCCTCTGTGGCAGAGCCTAGAGGCGAAACCAATATAGAGTCTTGGGAAGTATCCAGACCACTGGCATTCTGAAGATCTTCATACCAGTTGTGCTCATGGTAGGGCTGGGCCAAATTGTCCTGGCCATCATATTCGCCACTATCCAAATCTGTGTCAAACAATTCATAATGAACATTAGTTCTTCCATGGGGCAGGAGCACCGTATCGGAAGCAGGGCGATGGCCGGGAGGCTGTGGCTCTAGCAAAGCAGAATGAGACCTCAGTTGAGGTCCTCGTGGAATCGTCTCAGCGTCGGAAAGCCCTATAGGTTGTCCATCGTCGCCTGAAGTTGATGAAGTCCACACCAACGTCAGTGGATCACATATTGGCATGGGATATTGTGCTGGAGAGGGAGCTGGTAGAAAAGTTACTCCACAACGAAACCAGAGAGCATACTTCGCGCCAAAAGAGGAGCTGCCAGCATAAGACCAACTGGGAGGCCTCTCAACTTCTTGGGGCCCAAAGGCGCACCAGAGGGAGCTAGTAATGTGCCAAAAAGCTGCAGTATGGTGCCATAAATTTGTCGATTTGCTGTGGCGTCGCCAAAGGCCCTAAGAATTCGGGTTGCCTCTGGACAAGCATCGGAATCAGCTCAGAAAAATAACAGCTTCAGGAGCAAGACCGGGAGCCACGTTGATGTCCTCACACCTTCTCAGGGGATTGACAGTGGTGGGAAGGAGCCAAGTCCCGCATGGACTTTTTGTGTTTCTTCTTCTACTTTTTTTTATTTCTTTATTTTTCATTTTTTATTCTGGTCAGACAGAGAGTACAGAATTCCACATCATTTGTACAAGTACTATACATCTCATCATGCACAAATCCACATATTGACGTGCTTAAACAATTCCTGTACACATTTGAGTATTTGTTTGTTCTTAACTTCAGCTTGTTAGCTTATCTTGATACATCCCCAGTAAGCATATTCCTTGATATATACATTCTACAGCACCCAACCTCTTCAGCCCTGTCATCCACGACATACTAAAATATGGAAGACCACACACTGTGAGTTCCGTTTACGTACTATGGTGTGTGTTCAGTCATCTGTTTGTAAGGATCTTAGGTATTGCACGAATGGGTCCCAGAAATTCCTAGGTCTGGAGGCTTGTGGTATTTCTTCTGCATAAGTTTCCAGTCTCTCCTTGCAATATGTCATGTCTGTAACCCAGTCTTTGCACTGTGGTGTCCATCTGCTCCTCCATCGCAGGGCTATGCATCTCTTGGCCAGTAGTAATGCCACAGCCAGGAGTTTACGTCTTTGAGCCTGTTTGATTTTGTATATCCCCAGTAGGCACACCAGAGGCGCATTGGGTATCTGTTCAGTCAGCATGATAGTGAGAGTGCTGGTCACCTCTTGCCAGTATGATTGGAGCTGGGGGCATGCCCAAGCCATGTGTAAGAAATCTGCCTTATGGGCGCTGCATCTATGACATCTGTCATCTATTCTTAAACCGCACTTATGCAGTTGTACCGGTGTATAATATGCTTGTTGTATCAATTTGAAATGTATAATGCACAGATTGCAGTTTGATGTGAGCATTTGCATCTGTGCACAACTATACTCCCAGTCTTTTCTGGCAATTGGCGAGCGGAGTTGGCCTAACGGCTAGGGCGCTCGACCTCGGACCTGGGGAACTGGGTTTGAGTCTCGGTAATGACGCTGAACATCCTGTGATACTGGGCCAATCACTTAATCGCCCTGTGCCTAAGAATTAATGTGTGTCCTAATGTAAGGTAACTGGGGCTATGTAAAGCGCTCTGATACCTGATTGGATTTGGGTCAAGTTTGCGCTATATAAAACTTTTCTAAAAAAAAAAAAAAATCAGGTTGCCAAGTGTTTCCTCCCAGCGCTGTTGAGTTTTTTTTGTTCTCTGAATTGTTCACATAGGGCCGCATTGTAGAGGCGTGTGACTAAGTGTTGGCATGTCGGAAACGTTAATGGAGTCTGAAGCGCATTATGTGTCGCGGCTCGTCAGGGAATGTGGGGTATAGTTCCTTCACTGCCATACGCAGGCAAAGATACGTAAATATCTTTAAAGGTATACGGTGCACACCAAGGAATGCGTCAGTTTGTGATATAAATTGTTCTTATGGGAATATGTTGCCCATGGTACAGAGTCCCATTTCCCCTAGCAAGTTCTTCATGTTCTTTTCTTGCATCACTGTTATTCGCAGGTGGTGGTTCATGGGTAATGCCGGTGCATATATTGGGAGTTTATGTGCTCGTTTCGCCAACATGTGCCATGCCCTCGATGTGCAGCCTACCGGGTGTATTTCAGGTCTTGGGGTGTTCCGTCTAGGCTCCGATACAAAAGTAATCAGAGGGGTTGGTTTTACGCTCTCATATTCTACTGCTATGTTCAGTATGTGGGCATGCTGGTGTAGCCAGTAGTAAGCGTGATGTGCCTGCGCACAGTAATAGTATAATTGCAAATCTGGTTCTGCAAAGCCCCCCTGAGTGTATGGTCTTGTCAGTTCTTGCTACCCTACTCTTGCCTGTTTACCTGCCCATGTCAGCCTGACCATGGAGGTACGCAGTTTAGTAAAGAATTGTTGTGTAACCCACACCGGTATGTTCCTGAATAAGTAAAGGAATCGTGGCAGCACCACCATCTCCTGTATTGCGATCCTATCAGCTAGAGATAGAGGCAGTTTAATCCACCTATCTATCTGGTCCTCTAGTTTTGATATGGCTCTGCCATCGTTTTCTTGTAGCACTAGCTCCGGATCCCGATGTATCCAGATGCCTAGGTACATCACAGGTTCCGTCTGCCACTGCGATGGGTAATCGAGCAAGAGTTGCGCTGTAGCAGGGATGAGTGAGATCACCACAAATTGATCCCAGTTTACACTGAGTCCTGAGTAATGTGCGAAACGGATATACTCTCTGATGAGTTTATTTAAGTTTTCAGCTGGGTACTGTGTGTAGAGGACCAAATCGTCGGCGTACAGCGATATGCTGACTGGTTGGAGTTGGAACTGCAAAGCAGTGCCTGCTTGCCTTTGCCGGATCTTACATGCTAATGGTTCTAGTGCTAGTGTGAATAAGAGTGGCGAGAGCGGGCATCCCTGCCTTGTCCCTCGACATATATTAATAGGTTCTGATGTATTGCCATTTATTCTTAGTCGTGCACACGGCTCCGTGTATAATAGCGCTACCCAGCGCAGGAACAGCTCAGGGAATCCCGCTTCTCCGCATCACAGTAAACATAAAAGGCCATTCCACTGAGTCAAATGCTTTCGCTGTGTCCAATAAGGCCACAGCTGCTGGCAACCCTGGGTTCAGATGGTGAAACATTGTGAATATGGTCCTCAAATTTTGCGTTGTTGACCTTGTTGGTATAAAGCCGGCTTGATCTGGCAAGACCAGATTACGCATTAAGGGTTGTATCCTCAGTGCAATGCTTTTTGCCAATATTTTGGTATCTATATTTATTAACGATAGTGGGCGATAAGATTCCCATTTTAAGGGGTCCTTGTCAGGTTTAGGGCGTGTAACCAGCAGCGCCTCGCATAATGACGCCGGCAGCATACCATCTTCATAAGCTTCGTCATACATCGCAGCAGGGTGCGGGCTTAGTAAGTCTTTATATTCTTTATAAAATTCCCCAAGTAACCCATCCATTCCAGGGGCCTTATTATTCGGCAGGGAGTTAATCGCCTCTTTTATCTCATCTTCTGTAATGTGATGGCAGAAGTATTCTCAATGCTCATCCGACAGCCATGCAAAGGCAATGTCATCTAAATACTGGTTTATCTCAGATGGGGTCGGACTCGACTTCGTGGAGTATAAGTGTGCATAGTATTCCGAGAAGCAGCCAATAATAGATGGGGTGTCGTATTGGGGCCTGTCCTGTGCATCTACTATTAGGGTTATGTGGGAAACTGCGAGTGCAGGGCATATCCTGCTAGAAAGCGTGCGGCCCGGTCTTCCTTCCTCCCCCTGTGTGCCTATGTGAAATGTATTTCACCTCGCTCTCTGAGAATTCATGATAGGTGTCAAGTTTTACTCTGATTTTCCGCCAGTATCTTGGGGTTCAGGGTGGTCATATATTCTGTTTCTAATTGTTTAATTTCCTTTTCAACCCTATTTAGCTGTTGTTGAATATCTTACACTATGCCTGCATGTTTACCTATGCAAAAGTCCCGGATTGTTAATTTGAAAGCTTCCCATAATGTTTTGGCGCTATCTATTGATGCTTCATTATGTTCAAAATAATCTGTGATGGCCTGTTTCAGCTCTCACTTGAATACCTGATCTAGTATCGCGCCCTGTTGTAGCCACGTAAAATGTCGAGGGGTGTGCGTGGGAATTGCGAGCTCAAAGCAAACTGGTGCATGGTCCGATAGTGTCTTAGGCATGTGTTCTATTGACGTTGTCCACGTGAAAACATCGTTCGTGGCTATCCAGAAGTCTATTCTGGACCATGTGTTGTGGGTCGTAGATATACAAGTGTCCTCTTTGTATCCCTGGTGTCTCAAGCGCCAAATGCCTGTCATCGCATATTCCTCCATGCCTTCTCTGAGTGCTTTTGCTGCCTTTTTCCCATACCTGTCATTGCATGTGGACCTGTCCATGGAAGGGTCTATGCATGTATTAATATCTCCTGCCCAGACAATCGTTGTCAGTGTGCGCAATTTGGCCCATCTTTGTGCAAAAAAGGATGGATCGTCCGTATTCAGACCGTATGTTGTGACAATAGTTAGAGCTGTTCCTCCGAAGTTACCCTGGACTATGATATATCTTCCCTAATCATCCTTTATTGAGCTAATCAATGTGAATGGTGTTCCGCGCTTAATAAGGAGCATTACTCCTCTGGCGTATGTTGAGTATGAGGACGCTAAGCGGTATGATGCCCATCTCATGCCTATTCTGTTCTCTGCGGTAAAGTGAGGTGGGTTTCCTGAATACAGACTACATCTACTTTATGACGGTCTAAATATGCAAGGACTTTACGAATTTTCTGCGGGTTTTTTAGGCCTCGCACATTCCATGTCATGAGTGTCAGGGCTCTGGTGTTTCGTGATCTATTATCCATGCTGTGTTAGGTTACTGGAGTGAACTTGTCGTTGTCGTGTGGATTCATTGCTCGTGTTGTATGTGGTATCTGCCACCCTGTTACTGACCATAGGTACTGGATTTTAACCCTCCCCCACCCACTCCTCCATCCTAATTATAGCGAAGACAATCCCAAAATACGTGTTCCTATCCCCCCTCCCTCCAGCCAGTCCCTTAAAGAAACACTAACTCGTTGTGGTGCACACAGGTTGGCGGAGCTGCCAGCCGAGTACCCCAGTGACACTATCACACGGGGGGGTCACTTGACATAACATAAAAAATGGCTTATACGTCTTCACCTTCAAATTTCAGGATATCATCTTGCTCATCAATCTGTATCATCAATCCCAATGTTGCCTGGTCTCTCGCGCTTTGCATCTACCCAATTCGCACCATCAGTGCTGCTGCAACCATATAAACATAAAGTCATATTTATCACTTATCTGTCTCCGTTTGTGTCTTTGTCTGATATGTTCGCTGGTCTCCATCCTGTCACCTCCAAACAAAACAGGGAGACAGTCTTATTCATCAATGTCTGAAGTGCTGGCCTGCTCTTCTGGGCCTCCTCTAAGTGATCTCCGGCACGTGCTCTGGGAACCCTTCTTTTGCAAGTATTGGAGCACCTCCTTGGGCTTGTTGTATATTGTAGTCTTGCCTCCATCAGTTACTCGCAGTCGAGCCAGGTAGATCATTGCGTACGGGATATTTTGTTCATGTAGCTTCTTTTTTACTGCCAGGAATTTCTTTCTTGCCTCCGGGACTTGCGGCATGAAATCAGGGTAGATAGATATATCCATCCCTTCATGTTTCAGACTTCCTATTTCACGGGCCTTGCGAAGCGCAGCATCATGGTCTCTGTAGTTCAACAGTTTCGCAATGATCGCCCGCGGCTTAGCCCCCGGTGGCGGAGGTGGTGCTAGGGATCTGTGCGCTCTTTCTATAATGAAGACGTCAGAAAAGGTTTCTTTGCCCAGAAGTGTTATTAGCAAGGTTTCGATATAGCGTTCCATGTTCTCCATGTTCGTTGTCTCCGCCATTCCCATAAAGAGCAGATTATAACGGCGAGATGGCGCTTCCAAATCTTTAGACTTCGTCATCAGTGCGGCCAGAGTTTTGTCCATTTTCCCTTGTTTGGCTTCCATTTGTTGCTGTGCATCATCAACATCTGATATACGGTGCTCCGCCATGTCAATTCTTTCTCTGTGCTTGTCTAAGCGCTCTGACTTGCGGTCTACTCTGTAGGTGAAGAAGTCTATCTTTCCATCAATATTGGACAGGGTGACCTGTATCGTCGAGAACATGGATTGTACTTCCCGGTAGTTTCAGTGCTTGCAGCCGATGTGGCCGGTTGAGTAGCATGCTGGTCTTCCGAGCTGGTCTTGGTCATCATTTTGGACTGTTCAAAGTGTAATTTGGATTGGGTTCTGTCTGTTTTCCCCATGCCGCAGACTTAAAAATTGGTAGGACCTTTGCCAGAGCTATACAATGTGGAAGTGCGGACTTCTGGGTCTTTAGAAGAGATATGGCTGTGCCGATCTTGTAGAAAGCAATTTGGGCCCGACCTGCACGCTCTGGACACTCTCCCAGCGGGTCTGTAAAGGGAGGTGGCAGCTCTGTCTATGTGGTGAGGGCAGGCTTCGTTGGCGCATGATAGTATTTCTCCAATCCCAGATCGTAGGGTGCACTGAGCTTCCCAGTAGTGGCACTATTAACGGGTATCACAGTGAGAGCATAGGTTGTCTCTCTCTTCTCTGCAGCCAGAGGCGGTCAGTTCAGTAGCGATGCGGCTCACGGTCTATTGGCCCTGTTACGTTCCCTGTGGATCCCCCTCACTAGGGGACAGTATTTCGCTGGTTGCGTCCCGTTTTCTGCTCCTTGTTATGCTGCAGCCCACGTTTGGAGGGGATATGGCGGGTTTACTGATGGCGGCTGTTGTACCTGGGCGCCCTCCCCGGTGCAGCGTGCTTCTTACCTCCGCACCTCTGTGGCCTGGCAATCAGCCCGGTCTCTCCTTGGTATCAGCCGCCGCCGATTCCAGCGTTCCCAGTGCGGGCGGGTGAACTTATCTGTGCCTTCCCATACGCTGGTGATTGTACATGTGCTAGCTTGGCAGCTCTTGAACTTCAATTTCCGCCGGCCTCAGTCCCAGTGGGTAGCTTCGCCGGCCCTCGCGTCCCGCTGTAGCCCAGCGACCAGACCCTTTCCCTCGTCCACAGCCCGCGTGCAGAGTCGCCCTCACCTGTTCTCGCTGGTGTCTCTCTATCAGGATGGGCTTTTCTGGCAGCTTGCGCAGCCAGGTCCCGGGTCCGGGCAATCTCCACTTCAGATCTCCAGCAGAGCCCTATGCTACAGGCGTTCTGCAGAGGGGGCAGTGGTTCCGGTGCCAATGTCTTTACTCAGGACAGTGGGTCCGATGTGCACAGGATAGGAGCACCTCCTCGCTCTCTCTTTCCCGGCCAGGCTACGGCACAGGCCCACCTCTGCAGTATGGTTGTGGGTGTTCTTCCCATGCTGTTGAATTACTCCAGTCGGCAGTGAAAGGCTTCCCGAGATGTCGCAATCCTACGATGCATTTATTTGCGTTTTTGGGTAGATTTGCAGGTTAATGATGCAGGATAACTGTAGGATTATTCAAGCGACCGAAGGAGCTCGCTCAGAGCGCAGCCATCTTCAGGCGTGGCTAGCTCCGCCCCCCGTTTCTTCTTCTACTTACCTAAAGGTTTGGAGCATGTCTTCGATCTGCTGTGGGAATAACCTCAAGAGCAGGACCGGGACCTGCCCTTGGACATCAACCAGTAACAACATGGAGTCTTGCTATGTTTCACAATCAACAGCTTCACTTCCCAATCCTGGATGACCTTGAGGTGCATCAAGGTACAACCACAGCAGGGCTTGTGATCCAACTCAAGGTACCACAGGCAAACCACGTGTCAGTCAGTCCCTGTAGATTTGGATGGTGGCATATTCCATTGCATACAGTAGAAAACATTTTGAGAAAAAATGTAAAAATTACGTTCTCGAAAGAGATGAGGGGTAACTCCGGATCACGTCTGTTGGTTCGGGAAAGAACAATGATGTCAGCGCCGATGGGTGGCGCCTATATAGGGCCTTGCGTGCCACTTCCTGAGAGAAGTGACATCAACACGGAGTCACATGGTACCACCTCTTGATGCACAGGGGTACTGCTTGAGATTTTTCCAGATCCAGTCGGACTCCTGGGAGAGTATTCAAAAGGTGAGGAATCTGCTGTTAAAAGTCTCTACCAGAAACATTACATTGGAATAAGAATATGCAATGTTTTTAACAGAGTGACCTTGTGGATATTTATTTGCTCATTTAGTGTGATTAATAGAAACTTTTGCTAAGGAATGAACGATTTAATTCTTTCAGGCACAATCTACATAACCTTAGAACTGAATCCCATAGGACCCGTGTAATTCTTGGTTGTAATACATTACCCCAGTCCAGTTTGGGTATAAACAGTTCTATAAATACTAAAAAGGAAAAGACAGACACTGAGAGAAAGGGACAGAGGGTGAGAAACATAGTGAAACACGGACAACAATTAAATACAGACAATTAGTGAAAGAAACCACCCCAGAAAAGAGACCCCTTCGATGAATTGTGTCCCCATAGGTCTCAATAGTCAAAAAGAAATAATTAAACAAAGGAACATTCAGAAATGTCTACTGCTAATGATGATAAAAAAAATTCATGAGCAGTGGATGACTCTGTTAAGATTAACATGTGGTCCAACTCTTAACATGAGCGCGTGAGAGACGAATAATCACAGACACTGTAAGAGACTGCAAAAGAAAAACGATAAGAGAGAAATGTTGCTAGAGAAATAGCCAATAAAAGAAGCAGGCAGTGAGACACATTGTGAATGACATACGTAATCAAAGGTCTGAAAATAAAATATGCAGACAGCAAAAGATCAGGTAAAGATATTAAAACCTTGAGAAAATAGTGAAGGGGACATCCAATTACAGAGCGAGACAGAAGACGACAGACAGATAAACTGAAACAGGGAAAGAGAAAATAAATCTACTGAGAGACTGTAGATTCCAAAAAAGGCGGAAAGTAAGACATTGGTAGTGAAAGAGAAATTATCAAACAATACTTAGATGGGCCTCGAAAGAGATAGGATCGAAAAAAGAAGATGCAGACATTATTTATATCCGATATACTGAAAGAGACAGTAAGTTAAAGACAGTGGCAGGCAATTAAAGAGACAGATCTACAAAGAGTAAGATACAATGAAGGTGACAAACACTTGTTCACACATATCGTTTTTAAAAGTGATAATACACTGAGATTCCACAAGCTAGCGTTATATGAAATAGACAGAGACAAGGTGAGAAGCAAGGGGTAAAAGTACGAATGTGGAAGAAATGGGCGAACAATAAGCTAGATAGTGTTATGCTGAGAGATAAAAAGTCGGTTACAGAAAGACATCTCAGTCAGAGACAGGACAACAATAAATAATGAAAGAGCGTGTTATGGTGAAAGATAAAAATTCGGTTACGGAAAGACATTCAGACAGTGACATCTCAGTCAGAGACAGGACAGCAGAAACAACAGAACAAGATTCACATTAGAGAAACAGAAGCAAAGACATACACAGTGACCGATCCAGCGAGCGCAAAATACGGACAACAAAAATACAGCGAGTGATAGACATGTAATAAGTGAAAGAGATGGATAGGTAAAGGCACAGACATTTTCTAGTGATGGGCAATCAAAAATATCTTGACAGAAGAGTCAAACGGTATATAGTTGACTAAATTAAGCGAGGGGGGTAGCAGATGAGATAGAGGCGGCCATTAACAGAAGGCTATACGGCACGACATTGACGACAGAGAGACGGGCACGAAAATAGGAGCAGCGCTGAGAGCTTGAGAAAGTAAACACACAATGACGATAAGAGCGCGTGACAGCCTCCCTCCCCTCGCGTACCTCAGGGTCTTCCTGAACAGCCGTGGTCCTGCGGACCTTGGAGCCTGCATGCGATCTTCCTAGCTCACAATCTGTGCGAGAAGTCGGCGAAGCAGGGCAGAGGGTCGGTCGTTTGTTCTGATCTCAACTCCTCTGTATGGGCAGCGCGAGGAGCAAGCCTAGGTCTGCGTCCGCCTCCTAATCACACCTCTCAGAGTGAGTAGTGTAAGGAGCAGGGCTCAGGGTACCCCCTCCTTCTCTTTAATTACTGCTCCCTGCCAGGTCCTAGAACAGATCATAAGTAGCTTTCCGGGGCAGAACTTGGCATTCCTCAAAGGCATGCGTGGATTAAGGGAGGCCGGCCCGAACCAACTCTGAGACACACTGCCGAGGCTGCACTCACAAATACCCCTACCGCCACCCCCAACCCTCCCACTTCAGCGGATGATCAGTACATACCATGCCACATCCACGAATTTCAGGTCATCTCAAAGGACAGGTATGCAGTAAGGGTAGGCGGAACATTCATTACACTGGTGTAAATTTGTGTAATTACTGGAATTTTGCATTATGCTTCTGAGAAATTCCTCTCCCAGGAAAGGGAATTGGCTGCATCCAAGGGCCTTTTGCTGACTCTCTGGGCAAAATCACTGTTCAAAGGTGTACCACTGGAGAAAGGAGAGTGGACCCTTTCCAATGGTGCTCCTTACCTAAACATAGGCTGTGTCTGAAACTGTCCCTAAGCAGGAATCCTCCAGTAGCCACCACCAGGGATTTTTAATTGGGTGGGGGGGAGGGGTTGGGTTGACCACTCAAGAATACGAGAACACCCGCCCCCTAAAGAGGTAAACTAAAATATATGTTTCATAATCGTAGAGTCGGGGGTGAATTGCCCAGGACACTACTGAGCGCCCTCCCCTCAAGGAAGGAAAACATAGCAGACACCACGTGATAAAATTGTTGGTTTTGCTCCAGGGTCCTCACATCGCCCTCATGCACAAGTACTGCAAAGAGGGGCACCAGTGGAAAAGGAAGAATCTCCCTTTTACAATGGGGCCCTTCTTACAAGGATTTAACATTGGGATTACACCCACGCCGCCATCGCCGAGCAGTAATTTACCACTAGACACCAGGGAACTGTTTGTTTGGGGGAGTTAGACCCCCTAGCATAGGGGTAAATACCTCAGGGAGCAATAACATCTTGACCATTTTCCTTCCCTTGGGGGCGATCAGGCTCTAGCTATCCTCAATTGACCCACCATGAAAAGGTATATGGTGGCTTTCATTTTGGATTTGACTTTTCTGAGCCTGGGGGCCTTGAGACTCCACCCAAACGCCCCCACCCATCCCCCACAGGCAAATATAAAGTGCGCTCAAGACTCGTAATCCTATTTTGAAAGCAAGTCTTCCTTAGTTACCGCTTTGACTACTATTGTAATAGCATTTCGGTTTGCATTGATGTGCATGTTGCAAGCTGAAATATTTCTCTTTATAGGTTGCTTTTTGCCCTTTTTTGGACTTTTACCACCCGAGAACTTCGAGATAAAATCTTACAGTCACCGATTGCTGCCAGTTGTTTTTGTTGTCTCTATTACTTGTGTACACGCCTCTCACTTGCACTGCTCTGCATTATCACTTTTTGCTCGTATGACACACACACAGCATTTTCAATGGAATAACATTTCTACACAAACTCCTGCATTCTGCCTAGCAGACAGTATTTGCAGTAAAAGTTTTAGATAGGAAATAAACATGGTGTCTAGTTGGATGACTGCTGCCTAGGTCTTAAGTAAAAAATTAGAGGAGCTGATACTGAGACTGCTTCTGATGGAGAAGATCCTGGATCAGAATCTGTTGTTTCAGTTGGTGGCAATCCATCCAGTTCCAGTGAATCTGAAAAACATGGACATGAAGCACAGTAAGGCAGTCGAGATGTCCCTTCACAAGCAAAAACTGTGCAGCCGAGAGTCAGTGGCAGCTAGCCAGATTAGAGTGCAGGCACGTACCATAAAGTGAAACTGAGTAAGTATATCAGAATCATGCTCACTAGGCAGCTCCCCAATAGACTCCACCCTCTATTTCACCCTTTCACTCAAGATGCTAGAAGTAAAGTCAACAATGCAAATTGTTTCCCTACTGATGAGTTGCATTTCGAGCAAATTGTGCAGCAAATTTGCATGGCGAACAGTTTTTGAGGCAGAATGGAGCCACTCTAGGCCTCATTCTAGGGTACAACTGTGGTCTTCCACTTCACTGATGGAGCTGAGAAAACCTTGGGGCCTTACACTGCTCATGGGAATATTGTGCAAACCATCAGTATAGTATAACTGGTCTTCTCTTACGGTTTGGGTAATATAATACCCACCTACCCATCAGTCGTGAGCAAAGATTGCTTTTGTATTCTGGAGCATATACTGTATTTCAATGTGCACTGCAGCATTACTGCAGGAACCAGGGCCGGTGTTGGTGTTAGTGTTGGTGACGCCCAGTGCGAAAATTTCTGTTGTGCCTCCCAACCCGTGGTTTAAATTTAAAAAAATAAGTGCAGGTGCCCAAACCTTTTCTCAGGAGACTTCCACCCTTTCCACCACTGGCATTTTTTAAAATTTTTGCAGTTTTATATTTTGCAAACTCGACCCGAAATTATCAGAGAACACCATTTGTATTACAGATGGAAACACAGGGAGATTAAGTGATTAGCCCAGAATCACAGGATGTGTGAGCCTCCCGCTAGACTCCAACCTGGTTCCCCAGCTTCAAAGTCAGACACTCTAGCTGTTAAGCCACACAATGGTCCACCTTAACCAATGGCGGCACCACTGCCTGCATAGACTCTATCCACATTCAGGATGTACTCCTGATCTGGTTTGCAAAGTGCAGAGGTGGGGTCGATGCCTCTGAGGACATTTTGAAAAGTTTATTAAATAGTTCCTTTTATAGCACACATTCCACTCACATTTGCTGAAAAGACAGACTGAAAAAGCACACATCAAATATTTCAATACTTTCATTGTAAGAAGACAGCAAGTTGCGCGGGCAGTCTGACACGAGGCTCGCTTATCACATTCGTCTGATACACTATGGACTGCATGTCATGCAATCGGCCGTGCAGTCTCACTGGCTGTTATTCTTACTTATAAACACAGTGCCCCATTACACATTCATACATGCACAATGTCTGAAACACATACAATGCAGTTATACTGAAACATAAAACATAATTTGCTACTTTTATAGCTGTACAGAAATGCCTGTTACACATTAAGCCATACACACAATTTGCTAATAAACACAAAGGGCACCACACCTATTCTTGCTGGAATTAATTGGAGTGTGTCGAAGTCAAGGCGCAGTGTGGCTAAAGATTAAGAGAACTACTCCAAGCAGAGTACCCCCAGTCGACGGAACATAGAGACATCTTTAAGCAGTTTAAAAAAAAAAGGAACTTTAGACAGCCGAGAAGACAAGCGGTACAGGTAGGGAAATAGGGCCAGAGCATGTTCCCTCTCACAACACAACACAACACATTGTAGGCGCCATAACCACCGCACGTGCGCTCTGAAATCAGTCTTATAGTGCACATAGCATCGCACACAGCTCGTCCCACAGAGCTCACCCTCCCCAATTTCCGTTAACCAATCGGAGGTAGGCAAGACTGAGACGCGATGAAATGCGGTGTTGATTATGACGTCACCAGTCATTCGCCAAAGCCAATGGTGTGAATGCTGGAGCAAGTATGGGCAATTACATCGAAATTTATTTTTTTCCTACTGGTAATATGGCCCGTGACAGGAGCAGTATATGCTAGTGCTGAAAAATACATTCTGGCAGTTAGCACAAATTAAGCACTGCGCACCCCACGGAACTCTGGGGATTTTGTTTATGCAATCTGACAGCACATTCCATTCCAACTCACAATGGTGCGTGCTTTCGGTGTACATGCGCAAATGTTGCCCCCCAAAACATGGCGCCCGGTACGACGGCACCGCCAGCACCGTCCTAAAGCCGGCACTGGCAGGAACATGCCAACCATGACAGATTCAAAATGTACCCGTTTATGGAACGTTTCTCTGGCAAGTTTCCTCTACTGGAGAATGTAGCAGTGGACGAGTCTTTAATCCTTTACCAAGGTCAGCTGCTGTACAGACAGTATATATCAAACAAGAGAGCTCGGTACAGCATCACGCTTTTCATGTTGTGCAAAAGTTCCAATTATTATGTATACAGCATGAGTGTGTATATTGGATAGGACTCCACAGTAAAAATCCTGCTGGTTGCCTTTCCTCTTTAAGAATTAGTGGGAAGATTGTGTGGCATCTTTCTCAATCACTCTTTCATGAGTTAGAACCGTTATGTGCACAACATTTATTCAGGAGTTCAGCTGTTCAATAAGCTGTACAACACAGGCCCTGTGGCTTGTGGTACAATTTAAATCACCACAAGGGATTCACTCAGCAGCTTGATTATAAAAAGCTCCAAAAGGGTCAGCGCAGGGTGTTGTGATGCAACTACCTGCTAGATGTGAAACTGTCCAAAGTACATGTGCTCTCAACAATTCATGCTGTAGGGACGTCTTTCATCACAATTTGGGGTCAGTTGTCAGAAGAGCACAAGCCCAATTGTCTACAAGTACATGGATGGGGATGTCAAATCTGACCAGCTACTTCAACCATATTATGCAACTTGTAAAAATCACAAATAGCACAAGATGTCTATCTACCTGATACACTTGCCAATGAACAATGTCTGTGTGACTATCATGTCCATGCCTTGACTTTATGAGTTGGCTGTTATTGTGAGACTTTACTACTGTAAAAGCAATAGCCTCTATTTCAACAGTTGCAGATGGCATTGCAAAGCCACGGATGCAACACTTTTCAGATCAAGAGCTTGTACTTGTCAATGAAAGAGGCAAACGTTAATAGTACTATCCTTAGAGTCCATCTCAGCTAAGCCTGTGAATTCCAACTTGCTTCACCTAATACCACACAAAAGTGAAGTTCTGGGAAACTGACTTGAAGTGAAGCAGTGAATTTAAAACTTAATGTGATTTTAAATGGCCATGAATGGATACATACTTATCATGGTCCATTACTTAACTTGTTTATGATGCCTATCATTATTTTATCACAGTTCTCACCCAAACAATTACCAGAATACATGCCTATCTGCTTCCTAAATTAGATTTGAGCCAATTGGTGTTCAACGACTCCAGTGAATAGGTGCACATAGGTCATACTTGTGGCCTGCTTGCCATCTTCATCCTCTGTGAAAAAGTAGCAGATGTTCCATTCATCATGTTACAAGTGCATTATAGTCAATGCACTGCACTTAACAGTAGATGAGACATCTGCCATGTTCTGACGGAGTGACCATTTTACCAAACTTTAAGGTATTTTTGGCCCGATTTATATATTGGCGGTATGTATACTCTGTTGCAATGGCGACGGAGTATACATACTGCCAATATAAAGATCCGTCTACTCAACTGAAATGTGGGCGAACCTTCAATTTGGCCACAGCAGAGACAACTCTGTCTCCGCTGTGGCCAAACTTCTCTGACAGCCCTGGGGAGTAAAGGTCGTCGGAAAATGGCTACATGTCCGACCACCCAATTTGGATATGTAACTCCAACAAATGATGGACGGAATGCTGAATGATTCAAACATTCTCCCCCAATCAGGAGATCTAGGTTAAATCCATCGTTCTTTTGTCCACTGCGCCACCCCAGTTTGGACCCAGCCATGTGCAAATCAGTCTTGACCCTGTGCCTCATGGGAACAGTCCAGACCAAACTGCCAAGCCTGGGCCTCCCTGGACCGGAAACAAGCATCCTGCGACCGGTTTCGGGGTATATCACCCATAATCAGCCAGGCTAGCTTGAATCCAGCAGCACAGTGAGCAAGGGACCCACGTCTGGGCATACCCGTATCACTTAGGGCAAAAAGTGTAACTGCAACAAATGATGGACGGAATGCTGAATGATTCAAACATTCTCCCCCAGTCAAGAGAACTGGGTTAAATCCATTGTTCTTTTGTCCACTGCGCTACCCCAGTTTGGACCCATATGGCTGGGTCCAAACTGGGGTGGTGTGGTGAGCAAAAGAATGATGGATTTAACCCAGATCCTTGTGACTGGGGGTAAATGTTTGTATTGTCCAGCATTCCGTCAATCTATTGTTTCTTTTACATATGTCGCCCTAAGTGGGAAGGATATGCCCAGAAGTGGGTCCCGTGCTCACTACACCACTAGATTCAAGCTAGTCTGGCTGATGAAGGGTGATGCCCTGAAACCGGTCCCAGGATGCATGTTTCCAGTTCAGGGAGGACCTGGTTTCACAGTTCGGGCTGGACTGTTCCCACAAGGAACAGGGTGAAGACTGATTTGCATATGGCTGGGTCCAAACTGGGGTGGTGTGGTGAGCAAAAGAATGATGGATTTAACCCAGGTCCTTGTGACTGGGGGTGCATTTTTGCATTGTCCAGCATGACATCCATCAATTGTTTCTTTTGCATGTCACCCAATTTGGATGGGCAGACATGTAGTCATCTTTTTACTGTTCCCTACTGCCAGGAAAAACTTGGGAGTAAGGAACAGTAAAATCATTATAATGCCCACCCCCATACCCTCAGCAATGGGAGAAGCCTCCCATTGCGAGGGGAGCGTTACTTTCTTTTCTTTTAAGAAAGAAAATCAAGTTTCAGGATTTGTTTTTTTGCAGAATCCCATTGAGCTGTACAACATCTATGCGAGAGGAACCAGAGTGGGCAGACCCTCTACCACATTCTCGCAACTGGCAGAGCTACTGGACAAGAGCCCCATACAATCAAGACTAATAATAGCAGGCGATTTCAACACTACATTCGAACCTCTAGACAAAGCTGACATAGCAGGAATGAGCAAAGAAGACCTGAAGTGGATGGTACCTCCCTTAGACCTTCCCCCAGTTAAGAAATGGACGCAATTGGTGCTCCAAGTAAATGCCTTAAACATAGATCATGGACTAAGGGCTGCGAATGAGAGAAAAAAATCACAAACAGTCTTGGTGTGAACACCTTTAACAGGACAAATACCTCTCTCGTAGCAACTAGATTTTACTAGACCTGAGGCCCCGGAGAAACGTAGTCGATATGATTGTGGGTGATACATCTGACAGCGACCACAACCCACTCTGTTTAAGTATGAAACCAATGTGGGGTGGTAATGCCTATAAAACACCATTCTTGAGTATTTCCAAGGAAGTTTTTCCCTCTAATGATTGCCGTAGATTAAAATGGCGACGGTAATCCTGCATGAAGATAAATTGGGGCATGCAGCAAGAACTAGCGGTAGGCACACTTGAACTACGATCCCTTGTCCAAAGTACTGGAGGAATGGCTTAAGTAGATATTGCCCACTCTCGCCTCTTTGATCGATTAAGCACCTACTTCATGGCACCCGGGTGCAAATCATGGGCCAGTATCCCAAAAGGGGACTCAGCTTCCTGGTACACAAAGGATTGTAGAAAGGAGTGCTCAAATTTAGCCTCTTCCATTAAATATAAGGACAGCGGATTAATTAGAGCTGCTAGAAGGGGCTTCAATGCAGTCCTACACCATGCAAAGAAGACGTGGGATGAACTCCGTTGGCAGCATTTAAAGGAAGCCTGTGCTGACAAAGATACTAAAACATTTTGGTCCTTGTTCACCTGGGGTGACGAGACAGGGTCCCAATCCCCCCCCCCCAAGTCACATCACAGCCCATGCCTGGTACGATCACTTCACCAAAGTTCTACTCAGATGTTGCTGACTCGCCCCCTATGGAGGATGCTGTTTGCCCTGCTTCCCCTGTCCAACCCCCAAGTGACAATTTTTTCACCCTGAGTGAGATTCAGGATTCTATTGGACAAACAGCGCAGCCTAAAGCCTCAGGGCCAGATGGCATTCTGGGGGGACCTTTTTTTTTTAAATCTGACATCTCTAACTGGGCTTGCTACATTTTACTTCTTGCAAACGCCGTAGCCAGTGGGGTCCCAGTCCCAGGGTCCTGGAAGGAGGTGGAGTTGGTCCCCATATATAAAAAAGGGGATAGAGGACAGCCCTGCAACTATAGGCCTATTAGCCTGATAGACACGTTGCAAAAAGTTTTTTGCAGAGCCCTCCTATCAAAGATCCAGATATGGCCGGACGACAATGCCATCTTATCATAATTTCAAGCAGGCTTCAGAAGGAAGACAGGGACCATTGATCAGGTATTCCGCCTTCCGCTTCTCTACTGGAAAGTCGTGGTGATTGGCCAGGGCAGCCTATACCTAGCTTTTATTGATTTAAAGACTGCCTTTGACCAAGTGCGAACAAAGCAAACACAAGGAGATGATGGAGGGAGCGCTGAAACTTTCCAGACACTCACGCCCAGTCACAATGAATAAAGGCTCAGATCTCTGTACTGGGGTAAATGTATGACAATGTTCTGCATTCTGTCCATCTATTGTTCTTTTTGCGTTTGTCATTCCGAGTAGGACGGGTATGCCCAGACGTGGGTTCTGTGCTCTTCATGCCACTGGAGTCAAGCTATCCTGGCTGATGAGGGGTGAAACCCCGGAACCGGTCCTAGGATGCTTGTTTCCAGCCCAGGGAGGACCTGGCTTGGCAATTCGGGCTGGACTGTTCCCATTGGGCTCCGGGGAAAAAGACTGATTTGCAAATGGCTGGGTTCAAACTGGAATGGCACGGGGAGCAAAAAAACAATGGATTTAGGCTCAGATCTCTGTACTGGGGTGAATGTATGACAATGTTCTGCATTCTGTCCATCAATTGTTCTTTTTGCACCTAGTTCCCAGGCAGAAGCTTTGACATGTGCTTAACGACATGGGAATCCCGGCACCAATTCTTAACCTGACTATTAGTCTGCACAAAGAAAAGTTTGCCCGAATACGATGGGGCACGCAGGGGAAACTCAGAGACCGCATTCCAGTCAGCAGGGGAGTCCACCAAAGCTGCATTTTAGCCCCTATGCCTTGTCCCTGTATATGAACAGAGTTCGGATTTTCTTATCACAAAAGCCCACCGCTTCTCCATCCTTAGGCGGGGAAAAGGTAACAACCCTCCTATTTGCAGATGATACCCATCTGATGTCAAAAACCCCGGCAGGGCTTCAGTCATTACTACACAGATTTAAACCCCTCTGTGATACATTGGGACTAGTAATAAATACCACCAAAACTAAATATATGGCTTTAATCCCCACAAATCATACAAAGGCAATCCAATCTTAGGAGGGACTCCTCTGGAAAGAGTTAGCACCTTTGACAATTTAGAAGTCAGGCTCGCTGAGAAAATGACCTGGAAACCCCACCTAACACAGATGGTGCTGAGCCATAAGCGTGTCACAGGGGCATTAGGGAAAGAACACCGCCCCTCCCACAGCATACCTGTTGCTGCCGCTCTGCAGGTTTATGACTCAAAAGCTGTTAGCTCTGCCTTGTATGGGGCTGAGCTGTGGGGCTTTGAAAAGACAACCAAGCTCACTAGATCAGAGCACAAATTCTTAAGGAATCTAGTGATGCTGCCCCAAAGCACCCCACTTTCTCCTCTAATGCCAGACATGGGACAAAGCCCTATTAGTGACATTGTTAGGCTCCGTGTAATCACTACGGAGAGCGGGAGATAGTCAAATCAGTGGCACTCTCCCACTTTCAATATGCATACACGAGCAACTGATTAATCAGAGATTCTTATGGGGAAATATCTGGTTCCCTATTGTGTCAGGATGTCAGGTGTTACCTCTGCTTAGTCCTAAATATTTAGAAGGGTATCCAAAGATACTGGAGTAGATTCCTCACTCACTTATCGTGACATGCTTCATCATCGGCACCTATCCACACCCTCGTAAGGTGGTACTACCAGGGCAGTAGAGGCACTGCACAAGCACTTTACTGAAACAAAGTAAACATTTTCCTAAAATGAACTGTTTTTACTCCTATTATGATAGGCGGGCATTTTTAATGTGTGCAGGCTGGTCTAAACCTTAAGTCCCAGTTGGTTCTATCATTGGAAGAGAGTGCCTCAAGTGAAAACTGGACGATGGACTGTGCTCCGATAACCACTCAATTGCTTGTACATTGTAAAGATGCTGTCTCTGTACAAAGATACAATTGTGTGTATTCTAAGGCATGTTCTTTCGAGTTGTTTATATTTTATATCTTTATATCATATTAAATGTCTGTTTTGCTTATTCGCCTTTATGACGCGAGTTGTCGAAATAAAGCTTATACAACAAAAACAAAAAGAATACTGTGTGCTGAGGCCAACAGTAAAATGCATTGACAGGAACCACCATGAAAGAGGTTCCTGCCAATGCCTTTATAAACTAACACAAGCTAGGTGGTCATTTATAAATTTGGCAGGTGGTCATCCACCAGGTTAACGGAGCAATTTACTCCGTTGCCGTAGTGGACCCACAGGCCATTTGCCAGAAAAAAAATCAGGTTCTTAGTCTTCCTGGAAATGCCTTTTAGGGAACTTAGAAGAGTTGGCCCCAGGATGTTTACAGTGGTTTTCAAATGTAGATATATTCACACATTGTGCATGAATTGGTCAAAGCCCACAGGACACCCACTAACCTACAACCACTCAACAGAAGGAGCTGTATTTGACAGTTTTCACTGCATTTTTGGCAGTCACATTGACAGTCAGGAACCATATTCTACACGAGGAGGGCTCCTACTAATAAGCATAGAAGAAGACAAGAGAAAGACAAGTTTCCTGAACCTAAGCAGGCTGCTAGGGGGAAGCGTTATTAACGCTTCACCTGGCTACCATCGCAACATTAGTCAAAACTCATAGTGAGACAAGGACATGAAGTGATAGTCAAAGCTTTGCCTAGACTTGTTTTCACAGGGATCTCATAAAGGCAGAAGAAAGATCACTGCACTCAACATTACCCACATAGATTATACTACAATCACATACATCTCCAAGCGTGCCTAAAGATCTGCCTATAAACTCTCCACACTTGTGTACTATACAAATGCTAGACAACAAAAAAGGAAGTTCCCCAGTACTAGTTGGGATGATCCTATGATGGAGCAAGTCATAGTATGTGGGTGAGGGCCTACCTTCCTGCACAATTTTCTTTCTAGTACTTAAGAAAATAAAGCAACACACAATTAAGAGGGAAAAAGTAACGAGTACACTCCTGGTCAAATTTTAGGATGTGTGATGTATGTTTCATGTGGCCTATCAATGAGGAATGTTATACCATTCATCCTTTTCACACTTCCCTGACCATAACTAAACTAGTAGTTATGTGAGTACTTTCACTATTGGAGATGAAAGGATTGAAAAGGCACCTAAATGCAGTCAATGGTGACTTCAGAGAGGGTGCGAGAAACAAGTTCCTTAGAGACTATCTAGCTGCAGATTCCTTACCTCTGAATTTCCCACGTGTCAGGCTGGTTCCGGAAACATTTGCTGAGCAATACCTCTTGCGCGTGCTGTCAGGTGGCTCCATTCGGCTCCACGTGACGTCGTCCGCGTTATTAGTGTAGGTTATGACGTTGCGGTACCTATGTAGGTGACACCCAGGCGCGAGGACAGCAGTAATGTCAGTTTTTTCCACCCCAGAAATGCAGAGCCACAAAGTAATTGACGTAGTATGTGCAAAACTAGGGCCCTGAAAAGAGGAGTAACCCTAGCCCTACAACATTAGTCCACAATACGGGGAGGCATGGGTGGGGCTGTAAGGAATCGGCAGCTAGATAAGAGTATCTACCATATAATGTGTTACTGAAGTTAAGTAACTTGTTCATCTGATAGAGACTTCTAGCTGAACATTCCTTACCTTTGAATTAGATACCCAAACCATACCATCCCGGCGGTGGGTTGCGGACCAACATCTCAAACTAGGAAGTCCTGCAGGACCGAACGGGTAAAATGCCCATCCTTGCAGACCTGACTGTCCAGGCAGTAGTGTGTAAAGCTGCCCATGTTGCTGCCTGACAGATGTCCAGGACTGGGACACTCCGAGCCAAGGCCGATGTCGAAGCCTTTCCCCTGGTGGATGGGCCCTTAATCCCTCAAGGGGCAGCTTCTTTGCCAGGGCATAGCAGATTTTGATGCTGAGAACGACCCAGCGAGAGATGGTCCTTTTCTGCACTGCCATTCACTTCTTAGCTCCAACATACCATACAAAGAGTTGGTCGTCCACCCGGAACTCTTTTGTGGGGGCAAGGTAGAACAACAAGGCTCCTTTTGGGTCGAGTTGGTGTAGACGCTCCTCCTCTTTAGAGCAATACAGGGAAGCAAAGAAGGTGGGCAACGTGGTGGATTGACCCAGATGGAATGGGGTCACAACCTTTGGTAAAAAGGAAGCCCTGGTGCAAAGCACCACTTTGTCTGGACAAGAAATCAGATAGGGAGGCTTGCAAGATAACGCTTGCAACTCACTCACCCTCCAGGCAGATATAATCTCCGCTAAAAAGGCTGTTTTGATGGCCAACAGCCGGAGGGGACACTTACGCAAAGGCTCAAATGGAGCACACATTAGGTAGATGAGCACCAAATTAAGGTCCCACTGTGGCAAAACCAAGGGTGTGGGTGCAAACAAGTGAGTCAGCCCTTTTAGAAACCTATGTACAATCGGAGACTTAAAGAGAGAGGGTTGGTCTGGCAGCTGCAAAAAAGCATACAGAGCAGAGAGATAACTCTTGAGAGTTCCCAAAGCAGAGCCCTGCTGGACAAGGGTCAGAATGAATGAAAAGACAGTGGAAATGGAAGCAAAAAGAGGGTCAATAGACCTTTCTGTACAGTATAATATGCATTTCTGCCAACGGCAGGCATATACCGCCTTAGTGAAGGGACGCCTGCCCGCCAAAATAACGTTACATTCTTCGGGAGGAAGATCAAAAGCCATCAGCTGCCGCAGCTCAATCTCCATGCATGGAGGGGCAGAGTTGGCAGGTTCGGGTGGAGAACCCTCCCCTGCTGCTGCGATAGAATATCCTTCCGAATGGGCAGCCTGATCGGAGGAACAATTCTCATCTTCAGAGGCTCTAGATACCAGACTCTCCTCGCCCAGTCTGGAGCCACAAGGATGACTTGGACCCAGTTGTTCCTGATCTTCTTCAGAACCCTGGCCAGGAGTGGTATGGGCAGAAAGGCGTACAGTAGGCCTGAGCTCTACTCGCGACAGAAGGCGTTGCCGAGCGATAGGCGCCTTGGAAACTCCAGCGTGAAGTACTGCTAACACTGCATGTTCTCTTCAGAGGCGAAGAAATCTAACCAAAGTTCTCCCCACTGCTGAAAGAGACCTTGCGCCACCTCCGACTGGAGACACTATTCATGATCCGCAAGGCATCGACGGCTGAGTTCCTCCGCCCTGGCGTTCAGAAAACCTGCCAGGTGTTGAGCTACCAGGGTTATGCCCTGTTGTTCCAGCCATGTCCAGTGATGCAGGGCCTCTCGACAAAGGATTGACGACCCCACCACGCCCTGCTTGTTGCAGTACCACATAGCGGTGGTGTTGTCCGTGAACACCTGTACTAGCTTCCCCATGACAGAGGGAAGAAATGCTTTTAATGCCAATCAAAACGCTCGGAGCTTCAGCAAATTTATGTGGAGCCCCGACTCCGCCAGAGACCAGTGTCCCCTGATCTACACCTCTCCCAGATGGCGGCCCCATCCCAGAAGTGACGCATCTGTCAAGACTGTGAGATTTGGTTGGGGAAGAGAGAGGTCTGCCATTGACCCAATCGTGGTTCGTCAACCACCAATGCAGATCTTTCGCAGTTCCTTCTGAGATCTGAACCACATCGGTCGGATTTCCCTGATGCTGTGCCCACTGGAACTTCAAGTCGCACTGCAGAGCCCGCATACGCCACATGGCATGCTTTGCCAACAGGATGCAGGAAGCCATGAGGCCCAATAGCCTCAGAGTCAGTCTCACCGAAATCCAGGATAGAGGCTGAAACATCGGAATCACAACCTGAATATCTTGGATCCACTGTTTGGGGATTTAGACCCAAAACTGAACTGTGTCCAGAACAGCTGAGGTGAAAGGGAATGTCTGAGAAGGAGTCAGGTGTGACTTCGGCAAATTTATAGAGAACCCCAGCGAATGCAGGAGGTTTGCCGTAGTCTGAAGATGGGAGACGACAGCCTGGAGCGAGGACGTCTTCAACAGCCACTCATCAAGGTAGGGGAAGACTGACACCCCTAACCTGCGTAGATGAGCTGCGACCCGTCAAGCACCTTGGTGAACACCCAAGGTGCACTTGTAAGGCCAAAGGGAAGCATGGTAAACTGAAAGTGCTCGCGGCCTACCTTGAACCGCAGGCAACGCCTCTGGCCCGTCAGGATGGGGATGTGAAAATACGCATCCTGCATCCTGTCATCTAGGTCTAGGGCAGACAAGACCTGAGTTAGAGTGAGCATCTTGAATTTCTGCTTCTTGAGGAAGAGATTGACGGTTCGAAGATCCAAGATTGGCCACAACCCTGTGTTCTTCTTCGGAATCAGAAAGTAGCGGGAATAACAGCCACTGCCTTCATCTGAAACCAGGACTCTTTCTATAGCTACCTTGGCCAAGAGAGCTGTATCTTACTTCTGGAGCAATTTTAAATGATCCTCCATTAAGCCATTTCTGATTTGGCAGAATGGGAGGTGGAAAAGAAAGGAAAGGCAGAGAATGGCCCCCCTGAATGATCTGCAAGACCCACTTGTCCGATGTTATGGACCTCCAGTGGGGGAGATGATGATGGATTCTCCTGCCAACTGGAGAGGTGTGGTCTTGCAGAGTCACATTAGGAGTGTTGGGAAGCTGCAGCTGCCGAGGGCAGGGTAGCTGACAACTTCTGGCTTCCATTCCTAGGCCGGAATGAACCACGTCCAAGTCCCCACCCAGCTTGGGAAGCCTGCGCAGGACGGTGGCTGGGATAGGGCGGACGCGGCCGGAAACCCCTTCCGTTACCACGAAAGGGGCAAAAGGTAGACTGGCCACGAGGAGTTTAAGAGAGGCTCAAGCAGCATCTGGTAGTAGCTCAAGAGTCCTTGAACCTCACTAGGGCCGAATCTGCCTTTACCCCAAAAAAGGCGGGTTCCATCGAAGGGCATGTCCATCAGATTTGCCTGGACATCATCGGAGAAGCCAGTTGTCCTAAGCCAGGCGTGGCGTCTGAAGGCCACTATTGGGGAAATTGATCTAAGAAAAAATCACAAAGAACCTCCCAGATGACCTATATTTCTTTAATGCAGGCCGACATCAGCTCTGCGGGGCTCTCCACAATACAAACTCCAATATCAATATCCTTTTTTTGTTATTAAATTATTCCATTCTTTATTTTATTCATATACAAAAAAGATAAAAATTCACGTCTTTTTAGTAAGAAAAAATGCTTTACATGATTTTTCTTATTTCCAGTTTCGTCAGTTGTAATACATCAATAATACATTAAATGTTCATCACAAACAATCATTTCATGATATTATCACAAGTCCCCAAAATGCTGACCCCACTTACACACTCCCTAGCATACCAGACATTCTTACTCACTCTTTATACATAATCTATACCCAACCAGTTCACATACACCAAAAGGTCATGGTAAGGACAGATCACAGATAGTCTCCTTGGGTAGGTTGAGGTTGGGTATCTGACACCCAGTTCAACGTACGTCAATAAGCACTTCGTTAAAGGGTAAAAGGGGTTCTGAGGTGGAAGACCCAGGCTGAAGCACTTCAGTCAGGAGATTAGTACTGACCTTCAATGAGGGCAGCTCCAGTCCAAGGACCTAGGCTGTCCTCCCCTTCCTCCACAGCCACAGTTGGCAGAGACAGCATGCCAGTATCTGGTGAAGTGTCCAGTCCACTGGCTTCCCCTAGTTCCCCATACCAGTCCAACTGCTCTGCAGAGTTATCCTGGTGTTCCAGATGTTCCATAGACACCTCCCATTACTCTCCCAGACCTAACACATCGACAAAGTGTTCAGTCGACAACATGGAACCACTGGGTTGAATAGACTTCGGAATCTGTGTCAAGCAATGTCGTTCCAACTCTGTGTCATCGGGGATAAGAATGGGGCTGGCACCACTGATGAACATTGGCAGCTCCGTAGGCACCAACTTCGGGTACGACGCTGGGGGAGGTCGCGGTGGCACGACCGGTGTTGACCCAGATCCCTTATCCGAATCTCTGAGGCCCCACGGGCTCCATGGCTGGAGCCGATGGCGTTAAATCCGATGGAGCCCCTTCTGACCCCACGGGGCCAAAAGCCTCTGCAGAGAGGTCAGCCCCTTTCAAATACACAGCGCATGGCCTCGTAGAACTCCTTGATCTGAGCGAGGGTCGCTCCGGCTCCTGGAAAAGGCAACAGGCGCAAAGTCGACCCTGGCTCTGGGGAACCGTGCCTACAGCATTGGTGCTCCTTACCTGCTTCGTCGACGGATGACAGTCAAGGTGAAGAAGTCCGCTTGGACTTCTTCTTCTTGTGCCTCCTCCCGAGTGTCCCGACGACCTCAAGTAGGACGAAGAGGACTTTGGGCTCTGAGAGCGGTCCTGTGACCTCCTTTTCCTTGAACAAGACCGGGACCTCAGTGGAGTCTCGCTCAACAGTTTTGGCTGTCGGGCCGCAAGGAGCTTCAAAGCCCGCTCCCGTAAGTCTTAGGAGCCATGGCCCGACAGTTTGAGCACAACTTCGGATCGTGGTGATTCTCAAGACACCACAGGCAGACGAGGTGAGGATCGGTGACCAAGATCGTACAGGGACAGGCCCGCACAGTTTAAATCCTATCTTCCTCAATGACATCCTTCACACACAATGGAAAAAGTCTTGAAAGTCGACAAAAAGCCTGTCAAAAAAGCTACAGAGGGGTAGCTCTTCCCGGATCAGCGCATAACTGGTGCTTAAAGAAAAGCACTGAAGTCAACGTGCCTGAGTGGTGCCTATATAGGTACCGCAACGTCATAACCGACGCTAACGCCACCGTCATGCGGAGCTGAATAGAGCCACCCGATGGCGGGCGCAAAGGGTAGTGCTCAGCAAAGTTTCCGGATCCAGCCTGACGCCTGGGAAATTCAAAGGTAAGGAATCTGCAGCTAGAAGTCTCTATCGGACTGTAGTATTTGGGCTCAGGGTTGGTAGGCACCAAGGTAAACCTACCAACCCAGACATTTCTGAAAAACAGACACTCAGGTAAGTCTGAGGTGGTGTGCCAGGCATAGACCCGTCGACATTTTCGTACCCAGTTTGCATTACAAACATCACATTTAGGCTGTCATCAGAAGAAGTGTAGGTATGCTGGGTGGTAGAAATGTCGTTGATACCTGAAGACCTGGAACCTTCCCTCACAGAAATGTGAGAAATAGCTGTGATTTTAGCCAAAGTTTGAACTTGCTGGGAATGCTATATAAGAAAATGTAGTGGGATCCAAGTCAGACCACCCGGAAATCTCATGAAGGTTTAGTTTTCAGAAATGTCAGGGTTTGGTAGGTTTCCCTGAGTGGTGGCCAAGTCCTGACCCAAATACTGCAGCTGTTCACATCGCCTGAATGGGTGAATTTGAAAGGACAACATCTTCATGTTTCCTCGTTGTGTTTTGAGGTCTTTCCTGTAGCTGGCACAGCCACACAAGTCAGGTACCATTTTAGGGGGAACACAGAAAAATAGATTTTTTTATTATCAATTTAATTTCTCTGCAATTTTGGCCTCCAAATATAAGCTTGTATGCAAGAAAGAACAGATTTAGCAAAATTCACTGTGAATCGTATGATATTTTGGGCAACACAAAATTTAGAGTTGTACAAATAAACACTATTCCTAAAGTCACTATTCAACTGACAAACACTATATATACTTGTGATCAGAAGAGTCCGACTGATGCAACAGTATCATTACTTTGTTTTGGTCAAAATTGTGTTTATTCAACATGACCAAGCAGAATCACAATACAATAAGTTTCCAAGAGGTTGGACATTGAGCGCCCAGCCCAAGGAAGTATTTCTAAATTAAAGTCCTGTTTCTCTATAGATGGGGTCTTCATACCTCCCTCCCTGCAAGCAGGTCATGTTCCTTTTTTTTAAGACAATAGCAACAATACAATTACATGTAGACAAAACAAAGAAAAGAAGAAAAGAATAAAAAAAACCAGAAACAATCTCTCTATACTTCGAATGGGAATGAGGGTGACTGCGACATGTTAACCTGTACTCTCAACTGGGGGTGCGTGTAGTTGGCCCGGACCATGTTAATAAAACACTGGCCAAAACCGAAGTTTTGCATGGTTAGGAACAGAAACGACCAACCCACCCTGTCAAAGGCCTTCTCAGCATCGAGACCCACCAAGATCACCGGGATATTGAATTTAGAAACTTTTTCAATCAAGTGCACAGTTCTGCGGATATTGTCAAGAGTCTGCCTCCCCTTTATAACACCTGATTGATCAGGGTGGATTAGTATGGGCATTAGTGTATCAATTCACGCAGCCAGAATGGCAGAGAAGAGCTTGGCATCTAGGTTGAGCAGGGCAATGGGGCGGTAAGACGCACAGTCATGAGGATTTTTCCCCGGCTTAGGGAGAACCGTAATTGCTGCTTCCGCCATCGATTTGGAGACTGCTAACCCGTCTGCTATGGCATTGAACAGTAGAGTGAGGTGTGGTGTGAGCTCTGCCGTGAACATTTTATAAAATTGGGCCGTCAGGCCATCCGGCCCCGGGGATTTATGTAATTTAAGCTTTGAGATCGCTATCCTCACTTCTTCCTCGGTGATCGGTTCATTTAGCCGGTCACTATCTACTAGTGCAACCTTTGGGAGCTCCAGAGAGTCTAGGTATTGCTGTTGCTCTGCAAAATTTGATTGGGAGCCTGTAAAGAGGTCCTTATAGAAGCTCCCAAAATTGCGAGCCTTATCGACATCTCTGTGGGCCAGTGTACCGTCCTTATCTCATATGCCTCCTATATATTCCTGTTCCTGTTTCTCCCCCAGATGTGTTCCAACCTTCCCCCCGTGCGTATGATACCTGTCGCAGCCTAAGCAATGTGTGTTCCACCCTATTTGTGTATATTGCTTTAATTCTCTCTGTAGAATCCGTGTGGGCACTTTCTTGTATACTAGCTTGACTTTCTGCAGTTCATCCTCTAGTGCCACCCATTCCGCCACCCTCGTATGGTTTAAGATGAAGTTTAGCGCTATACATTTGCCTCAGAGCACAGCCTTAAATGCGTCCCAATTATTCTGGGGTGTGGTGACCTGAGAGTGGTTCAGCTCAAAGAACTCCTTGATCGAGCTTCTCAGTTCCTCCCTTAAAATCCTGTCCCTGGTCACCGCAATTGGGAAGTGCCACTTACGATGGGCTGTCCTCTCATGGCCCTAAGACAGAGTGAGAGCTATTAGGCTATGGTCTGATATGGTGATAGGGAGTATTTTCGCTGCGTCTAGATACCCTATGAGCGACTGGCTAATAAATATGTGGTCTAGCCTAGAACAGGTGGCATGCACATGGGAAAAGAATGTAAAATCTTTAGTCGTCGGGTATAGGGAGCACGAAGCATCCCAGAGACCCAGTGCCTGTATTTTCTCCTTGATGCTCTTAGAGAATATGCTGGCTGTCGCCCTCTGTGTACATGTGCTATCCATCTCAGCTTGCCAGACCAGATTAAAATCTCCCATAAGTATTGTCGGTCCCTCAGCAAATTCCCCCAATTGGTCTAACAACAAAATCAGGAAACCAGTTTGGCCTGTGTTGGGAGCATATAAAGATACAAACATACAAAATCGACCCCTCAATTTCCCCTTTACCATTACCATTCGCCCCTACCGATCAGTCTTAATCGCCTCAGTTTGGAACTGTGCAGAGCTGCAAAACAGCAAGGCCACATCTTTCTGCTTCGCAGTGGAGGATAATCTATAGATTATGGGATAGTGTCTGTGGCGTAAACGCAACTCATCAGATTTTTTAAGTTGTGTTTCCTGTAACGCGACGGCTTCAAATTGGTGGTCAGCGAGATACTTCCAAACTTTTTGACGTTTGAGGGGTGAGTTCAGGCCCTTCACATTCCAAGAGGCTTTTGAGACCATTATGTGAATTCCTGGGAATTAACCCTCTCAATGCGATATCTTCCAATGTGTGATGATCCCTCAGCCCCCCCCCTCGATGACCCCTGCGGTACATCCTGACCCTCCGCAAACAAGACCAAGTTGCTGCCTCCAGAAGGATGCGTCCTCCCTGCCCTTGCATCCACCACCAACCACCAGGAACCCCCCCCCATTTAACAAAAAAGAAAAGAAAACCCCCCAACCCCAAACTGGGTGGCCAATAGGCCACTAACCACCTCATTCTTGAGGAAACAGAGAACGCCAAATCCTGGAACAGCCGGCATTGGTGTCCCTGAAAGGCGGTTTCACCCTTCTTCCTCACTGCCTGTAAAATGGCCTCTTTGGTTTTAAACAAATGGAGCTTGACGAGAATGTTTCTGGTACGTCGCCGTTCACCTGCCTGTTCGGGGTCGACACGGTGGACCCTGTCAATCTTGACTTTCAGCTGACGTGGACTAAGAATCCCGGCAAAGAGGCCTTCCACAAAGGCTTCCAGATCCGGCTCCTCCGTACCTTCCTCCAGATCCCTAATGTGAATATTCTCCCGTCGGGACCGGTTTTCCAGGTCTTCGGCCTTTATGAGTGCCAGGTGAAGTTGGGTCTGGGGGTCTTGTTGCTTGTCCTGGAGTTGCTTTGTACGTGCTTCCAGCTCCTGAGTGTGTTCTTCCACCTCCAGCACACGGTAGCCCACCGCATCAACATCGTGTTGTATGGTCGACATACGTTCGAAGAGGTCTGTCTTTAGTTGGTCAAGTGAAGACCGCAGGTCTTGTTTAATTTCTGCGCACAGTTCGGTTTTAAAGTCTCTGAGGGTTGCCATCAGGTCATCTCTGGTTAGTGCCATTGCCCCTGGAGACAGCTCTTTGCCCTGCACTTGTCTCTTCTCTGCTGTCGGGAAGTAGGTGGTGACCTTGTTCGTCACTTTCTTCGTTGGCATATGTGCGGTTTGCTGCATCCGTTGCGTTTGAGCACCACCCTCCCCCGTCTGTAGACGCCTCCAGGGCACCAAATGGATGTGGGAGAAAGGGCAGTCACCAAGAGCAGTCCTTCTCCTCACTCGAAGTGCATGGCGGCTATCTTAAGGTCAGGCAGCAGGCATAAGTTGGAGCATCCTATGACTGCACACCTAGCTCTTGTTGTGGAGTTAGTAGCATCAGAAACTCTTAGCCTTACTCCTGGAGAAACCTTGCACTGGGATTTGAGGCCATGCTCCCATTCCTTAATGTACCGACCTGACAAGGCGCCATCTTAGGGTCAGGCCATTTGCAGCTCCCTCATGGCACCGGGCCTCCCCGCCTCCACGTGCACCTGTGAGGGGGGATCACTGTCCTGGCTGCCCCCTCGGGCGAGTCCACTGGGTCGCCCCGGCGTCGCTGTCGTCCGGACATCAGGAAGTAGCTGGAAAAGCAGACACCGGCACACCTGACTCCTCAGCCTCCGTGCATGCGTCCCGGGTCCGCAAAAATCACCTCCTGACCTCTCCCGGTAAGCTATGAGGGATGGGGGGTGCTCCGGTGCCACGTCACAATGTCTCTTTCGGTCGCAGCTCACCGCTGCCATCTTGGAGCCTCGGGGGACCCTCAACCCCTGAGCTCTCATAGACTCGGCCTGGGTCCTGTGAAGATTATCGGTACCAAAAGGCTCGTCATCGGCTGCTTTGGAGGTTCCGCTCCTTACATTGACCTCTGGAATGGTAAACAGTCGCGTAGGGGAGCTCCAAGCTTTGCGAGGCTCCGAAGCTGAAGCGGGTTACGTCCGCTAGTATCATTACTTTTTGTAAATCAACCATTGGTGCAAAATGAAACATTGCATGCTATTTCTATTTTTCATACATGTCCATTTGTGTTTAATCTCAGAGCTTAGTTTAGGAAAACCATGTGTTTTGGTGGAGTTGAGTTTGAGGTGGTAGATTGTCATCGTTTTGTCAAAAGTATGGAGACACTTGTTAAGTCTACAGAAGGGTAGGTTCTTAGGGTTTTCCAGTTGTAGGATAAACTCTGTATTTTATGCATAGTTGTAGCAAGTTAGGTTCAATATTGTGATCAGATCTAGTAAGGGATAAGACAGATATTAAACAGGAGTGGTGAAATGAATTAACCTTATGGGACACCCCAATGTGAGGAGTGGAGGATGAAGTAAATAGTGATTTTGCTACCATGATTCTCCAGGGCATGAGATGAGGTGAGATCCAGTTTACGATAGTTCCTCATATGTTTTCTGCTCTCAGTAGTATAGCCTGGTGGTGCATGGTGTGCATAGCGTCAACATTTGGTGGAAATACGTTCAAACAAATAACAAATGTGGCTGATTTGTACAACTGGCTTATCAATAAATTGGACAAACAAAGGCGGCGTGGCCAGGCGCCGAAGATGGCGGACGCGTTTTGATCGCTGTTAGACGGACCGGGAGGGTCGGCCGAGGACAAGGGGAGAGGTCTCCGGGGAGAGCCGTCTCCAGCGATCGTACAGACAAGTAACTTCCCCCCCACAGATGTACACCACACAAGGATAGGTTTTAACGCTCTTTATAAGCAGTTTCTTAAGGTACGATGGAATGGTACAAGGAGGTCTGGACTCCGGGGTCCCCTCGATTTTAGTCTCTGGGTTTGGGAAAGGGGGTAGCGGGACAGTCTGGTTACCAATCTGGTAGATGCAATGATGGATAGCTCACAATCCTCGAGCTTGGTGTTCTAGCTTGGACGGTCCGCGGCAGCGCCAGCAGGTCCCGGTGAGATGGTCGTTACACGGTCCGCGGCAGCGCCAGCAGGTCCCGGTGAAGATGGTCGTTACACGGTCCGCGGCAGCGCCAGCAGGTCCCGATGAAGATGGTCGTTACACGGTCCGCGGCAGCGCCAGCAGGTTCCGGTGAAGATGGTCGTTACACGGTCCGCGGCAGCGCCAGCAGGTCCCGATGAAGATGGTCGTTACACGGTCCGCGGCAGCGCCAGCAGGTCCCGACGAGGATGGAGGATGTAGAAGGCCGCGGCAGCGCCAGCAGGCAGGACGGTAGTTCACAAGGCAGGGCTACGGCAGCGCCGGTAGTCCGTCAAGGATGAGTTCTTCGCGGTGTCTCTCGACTCCAGGATACAACTACCTCCCTGCTCTGGAACTGCCCTAGTTATAGGTCTGGCGCCCTTTGATGTCCGGACCCTCGCACTTGGAGGTCGGGAGGTCCGGGATAAGGGAGTCCAGACACCCAGCAGGGGGTGGAGCCAGCGCCCGGGGGAGCTGGAGGGCGATCGGCACCTGGCGGGGGAGAGCCATCGACACTCCTTTCTCCCATCGACCTGCCAAGTGGTCCGTTCACCTCCTGGGTGGATGGTGGTGCCAGGATGGCGGGGCCTGGCCAGGCCCAGGGTTAGGGTCGAGCTGAGGCCACGCGGCCTCGTGGTGCAGTGTCCAAGATGGCGGCTGGTCCGGACGGGGGAGCCGGGAGTGGGTCGGCCCCATGATACACAGATGTCCGGGGGCAGGAGTTCCGTCTGGAGACGGGTTGCGGGCTGGTCCTGTGGGTCACACCTGGAGGGCCGGGGCTTGGGCCGTGTCATGCGGGGAGGGAGCAAGCCCTTCATGTGGCCTGTCCAACATGCGTCCCCCCCAGCTGAAGGCGGGGAGAGTCACCCATCCTCTTGGGGACTTTCCTCGTCGAGGCGGAAAAAGCGTGACAGGCCATCTGCGTTGGCGTGGTCTTGGCCCGGCCGATGTTCCACAGTGAAGTCCATCCCCTGCAGGGAGATGGACCAGCGCAATAGTTTGGGGTTCTCCCCCCGCATCTGCATTAGCCACTGCAGGGGTCGATGATCTGTCTGCACCCGGAAGTGGGTGCCGAAGAGATAGGGCCGGAGCTTTTTGAGGGCCCACACCACTGCAAAGGCCTCCCTCTCGATGGTGCTCCAGCGCTGTTCTCGGGCCAGGAGGCGTCTGCTAATGAAGGCCACCGGGTGGTCCAGCCCCTCGGGGCTCAGCTGGGAGAGGACCGCCCCGATGCCATGGTCGGAGGCATCCGTTTGCACAATGAATTCCCGACTGTAATCGGGGGCCAGGAGCACAGGGGCAGTGCACATGGCGGCTTTCAGCTTCTCGAAGGCCGCTTGACAGTCGGGGGTCCAGTTAACCTTCTTCGGTTGGTTTTTGGAGGTGAGTCCCGTGAGGGGCCCCACAATGCTGCCATAGTCCTTCACGAACCGCCGGTAGTAGCCGGTGAGCCCCAAGAAGGCTCGGACCTCGGTCTGCGTGACTGGGGGCTGCCAGGACTGAATGGCAGCGATTTTGAGTTGCAGAGGGGCCACCAGACCGCTCCCCACCTGGTGTCCGAGGTAGGTCACGGATCCCTGACCAATTTGGCACTTGCCGGCCTTGATTGTGAGGCCGGCCCGCTGGAGGGCCTGCAGGACCTCTCGGAGGTGGTGGAGGTGGTCGGACCAGTGGCGGCTGTACACAGCGATATCGTCCAGGTAGGCGGCGCTGAACTCTTCGAGCCCCGCCAATACCTGGTTCACTAGTCGCTGAAAAGTAGCTGGGGCATTCTTCATGCCGAAGGGCATGACCTTGAAGTGGTAGTGGCCATCGGGGGTAGAGAAGGCGGAACGTTCTTGGGCCCGGGGTGTGAGGCCGATCTGCCAGTAGCCCGCTGTCAGGTCGAAGATGCTGAGGTAGCGGGCAGCCCCCATGCGGTCGATCAATTCATCCGCTCGGGGGATGGGATGGGCGTCGGTCCTGGTGACAGCATTCAAGCCCCGATAGTCGACGCAGAATCGGAGTTCAGGAATGGTGCCGGGGGCAGCAGCCTTGGGGACTAGCACGACCGGGCTGGCCCAGGGGCTATCCGAGGGCTCGATGACCCCGAGCGTGAGCATCTTGGATACCTCTTCCTGGATGCAGGCCCGCACCCGATCTGGTACGCGGTAGGCCCGGTGTCTGACAGGGGGACTGTCCCCAGTGTCCACGTCGTGCAAGCACCAGGGGGTGACCCCTGGGGTAAGGGAAAACAAGGTAGAAAACTGCAGCAGGAGGTCCCGGCAGCCTTGGCGCTGTTCTGGGGTGAGGGCGTCGGAGAGCCGAACCCCGTCCACGGAACCATCCTTCTCCTGAGTCGTCAGGAGATCCGGGAGAGGCTCGGAGTCTTCTTCTGCTCCACTGTCTGTAGCCATCAGGAGGCTGAGCTCTGAGCGCACAAAGTGGGGCTTGAGTCTGTTGGCGTGGAGGACCCGGAGGGGGTTCCGGGGAGACTCCATATCGATGAGATAGGTGATGGGACTTTTGCGTTCGACCACTTTGAAGGGCCCTGTCCACTTGTCCTGCAAGGCACATGGTTCGGTGGGGGACATCACCCACACTTGCTGGCCTGGTTCAAATTCGATGGAGGAGGCATTGCGGTCGTACCATTTTTTCATGTCCTCCTGACTGGCCTCAAGGTTTGCTTTGGCCATCTCCCTGAACCGCCGGGTCTGGTTGCGTAGTGTCAGGAGGTACTTGAAGACGTCTGGAGGGGTCTTTAGGGGGGCCCTCTCCCAACCTTCTTTGACTAGGCTGAGGGGCCCTCGCACAGGGTGCCCGTACAAGAGTTCGAACGGGCTAAAGCCGAGGGACTTCTGGGGAACTTCCCGATAGGCGAAGAGGAGGCACGGAAGTAGTATATCCCACTGGCGACGGAGGGGCTCTTCCAACCCCCCAATCATTCCCTTGAGCGTGCGGTTGAACCGCTCGACTAGTCCGTTTCCTTGGGGGTGATAGTGGGTCGTGAATCGGTAGGTGACCCCGCACTGTTGCCAGAGGGACTTCATATATTTCGAGATAAAGTTCGTGCCTCTGTCGCTGACGACTTCGCGGGGGAAGCCCACCCGGGAGAAGATCCCCATTAAGGCCCGGCCGACCACCGGGGCTGTTACCGTTCGCAGGGGCACAGCCTCGGGATAGCGGGTGGCGTGGTCCACCAGTACCAGGATGAACCGATGTCCTTGTGCTGTACGGGGGTCCACGGGCCCCACAATGTCTATTCCCACCCTCTCGAACGGGGTGGTGACAACTGGGAAGGGTTGCAGAGGTGCTTTGAGTTTGCGGCCGCTCTTCCCGCTGGCCTGGCACGTGGGGCAGGACCGGCAGTGGTTGAGGACGTCGTTTCTCATCTTCGGCCAAAAAAAATGTGTCACCAGGCGACTGTAGGTTTTGTCCTGGCCCAGGTGTCCCGCCAGAGGGACATCGTGGGCCAAATTTAGCAGGAAGTCTCTGAAACGGAGGGGCACGACCAACACTCGGCTGGCCCCTAACTCCGCGATTCTCTGTTCACTGTATAGTAGGTCGTTGTCCCAATAGATCCAATGGGCTCCGGTGGTGTCCCCTGCGCTTTGGGCCATTGCTTGCTGGCGTAGTCCCTCGAGGGAGGGACAGGTCTTTTGCTCTTGACGGAACTGTTCTTGGGTGGGCCCCCCTTCTTGACGCCACTGAGCTAGGTCGGGAAGGTCCTGGGGCTGGGCGACCCCTTCGGGGGTTTGCTCTGGGGGGTCGGTATAGTCGGTGCCCTCTACTGGAGCGATCGGGGGAGGAGGTGCTGGCCACTCTGGTTCTTCTGGTCGGGGGATTGTACGGGCGGCCATGGAACGGGTGGTTACGCACGCCCAGTCCGGGAGGCCCAACATCCCCAAGTGCTCTCTCCTTTCGACGGCGGCCCACGGGGAACTCTCAAGATCATTCCCCAGGAGACAGTCCACGGGGGCATCATCTCGGACCGTCACCTTCAACATGCCGGAGACTCCTCCCCATTCGAAGGGGACGCAGGCCATCCGACATAGACTTTCGGAATTGTCGGCCGAACGGACGGGGCAGAGAATGTTCGGCAGGATCTGCTCTGGTTTTACCAGGTGACAGCGGACGGCCGTCACACTGGCCCCTGTGTCACGTAGTGCTTCGGCCCGGCGCCCATTAATGTTCACCCATTGGCTATATTTTCTGGTGTTGGCGGGTAGGGGAGCCCGCGGGACCATGTCTCTTCCCCCTAGGCACGCTAGAACCATGGCGGCCGGTTCCCACTCTTGTTGTGCCTGCTCATATTCTTCTTGTTCCTCGGAGATTTGTTCTCCCCCCAGGGCGGCGGCAGCCACCTGGCGGGGTTTTGGCGTTTGGTTCTGCGGGCAGTTCGGGTCATTGGCGTAGTGGCCGACTCGCTGGCATCGGTGACACGTGACGTTGGCTCGGAACCCCGGGCGCATCGGGGGGTTGCCCCGGCCGGCCGGGGGCGGGGTGCTGGCAGCGGGAGTGGCCGGGACGGTGTCTCTCCCTCGCCCCTGGCCTCCTCCTCCTCCTCGGGGACGGTGCTGACCTTGGTGGTTCCGGTTCTGCTCGTGTGGCCCTCTCCGGCCCACTCGGGTGCTTTCCCATCGGTCAGCTTCGGCAGCGAGTTGCCGGGGGTCAGTCAATTTACTGTCGAGGAGGTGCTGCCTGAGCTCGACGAAGCAGTTGTTAGAGAGGTGCTCCCATACCATAAGATTAAAAAGTTGCTCGTAGGTCGTTACGTGGCTTCCCTTGATCCAACCCTCGAAGGCTTGGCTGAAATAGTTGACATATTCCACCCAAGTTGTACCCGGGATCCGGGTGCAGTCTCGAAACCTCTGGCGGTACATTTCGGGCGTGAGCCCATATCGGGTGAGGAGGGCAGCCTTCATGTGGTCATAGGATGACATCTGATGGTCTGGGAGCTGTAGCAGAGCATCGCGGCCTTCGTTGACGAACCTCCCCCATAGGCCGACTCCCCAGTCACTTCGATCGATCCGGTGGGAGGTCATGGTGATCTCGTAGGCCTTGAACCACTGTTGTATGTCGTCCTCCCGGACATACTCTCGAACGACATCCTTGGGGATGTGGACTTTCTTCTCTGTTGCTCCCGGGGTGCGCGGTCGCTCGGGCACCTCCGGTTCTTTGTTCTGCTTCCGTAGGTCTATTTCTGCCAGTTTGCGCTCGTGTTCGTACGCTAGTCTTTTTTCTTCGAGCTCTCTCTGCCTCTGTTTTTCTTCCCGTTCTTCTCGGAGCCGCAGATGTTCCAGGTTCAGTTTTTGCTCGGCTAATTTTAGTTCACCGTCCATTTTGAGCCGTGCCATTTCTAACTCATGTAGCCTGTTTTTCTCTCTTTCTTGGATCTCTTCCTGCGAGAGGCTCGTTCCTCGCTCCTCGGGAGCCGTGGCGTTCCTCTCTGATGCGGCCATGTTTCGGTCTGGGGATCTGGTGACCCCGGTTTCTGCCCACGACTCAATGGCGTGCTTGAAATCGTCTTTGGTACTTAGGCCGGTGGTAGCAATGCCTAGTTCCATGCAGAATTGTTTTAATTCACGATGGCTGTACTCTTCCAATTTATCCATCTGGAATTTCTCGGTAGATCCGCTCTCTTTGGTTGACATTGTGGTTTTGTCGTGGGGTGAGCTACTCTCTGTACGATTACGCGTTGATTCGGATAGCGCCGCTGGCCACCAATGTTAGACGGACCGGGAGGGTCGGCCGAGGACAAGGGGAGAGGTCTCCGGGGAGAGCCGTCTCCAGCGATCGTACAGACAAGTAACTTCCCCCCCACAGATGTACACCACACAAGGATAGGTTTTAACGCTCTTTATAAGCAGTTTCTTAAGGTACGATGGAATGGTACAAGGAGGTCTGGACTCCGGGGTCCCCTCGATTTTAGTCTCTGGGTTTGGGAAAGGGGGTAGCGGGACAGTCTGGTTACCAATCTGGTAGATGCAATGATGGATAGCTCACAATCCTCGAGCTTGGTGTTCTAGCTTGGACGGTCCGCGGCAGCGCCAGCAGGTCCCGGTGAGATGGTCGTTACACGGTCCGCGGCAGCGCCAGCAGGTCCCGGTGAAGATGGTCGTTACACGGTCCGCGGCAGCGCCAGCAGGTCCCGATGAAGATGGTCGTTACACGGTCCGCGGCAGCGCCAGCAGGTTCCGGTGAAGATGGTCGTTACACGGTCCGCGGCAGCGCCAGCAGGTCCCGATGAAGATGGTCGTTACACGGTCCGCGGCAGCGCCAGCAGGTCCCGACGAGGATGGAGGATGTAGAAGGCCGCGGCAGCGCCAGCAGGCAGGACGGTAGTTCACAAGGCAGGGCTACGGCAGCGCCGGTAGTCCGTCAAGGATGAGTTCTTCGCGGTGTCTCTCGACTCCAGGATACAACTACCTCCCTGCTCTGGAACTGCCCTAGTTATAGGTCTGGCGCCCTTTGATGTCCGGACCCTCGCACTTGGAGGTCGGGAGGTCCGGGATGAGGGAGTCCAGACACCCAGCAGGGGGTGGAGCCAGCGCCCGGGGGAGCTGGAGGGCGATCGGCACCTGGCGGGGGAGAGCCATCGACACTCCTTTCTCCCATCGACCTGCCAAGTGGTCCGTTCACCTCCTGGGTGGATGGTGGTGCCGGGATGGCGGGGCCTGGCCAGGCCCAGGGTTAGGGTCGAGCTGAGGCCACGCGGCCTCGTGGTGCAGTGTCCAAGATGGCGGCTGGTCCGGACGGGGGAGCCGGGAGTGGGTCGGCCCCATGATACACAGATGTCCGGGGGCAGGAGTTCCGTCTGGAGACGGGTTGCGGGCTGGTCCTGTGGGTCACACCTGGAGGGCCGGGGCTTGGGCCGTGTCATGCGGGGAGGGAGCAAGCCCTTCATGTGGCCTGTCCAACAATCGCGCTCCGTGCCGGATCCCCGGTTTATCCTGATATATCCCGCTGGCGCGGGGCTCCATCCGACCCCGGTGCCTGCCTACTCTGCTTGCCTCGGGGAGCGGCGTCCGCGGGATGTTCCTGGGGCTCTGTGCTCGCCCGTAGCGCTCCTGTGAGCTGCGGCCTGCTGAACTACGGAGGCCTGGGCCAGCCGGCTGACGGCGCGGCTCGCTCGGAGTGTGTGGCGGGCCTGCGGCGCTCTCCTGCCTGCCTGGGGCTGCCGTGGCCCACTCTGGCGCCATCGTGCCCGCTGCCTGAGGAGATCGCTGGCCTGGTGCTGCGGCTGGTCGTCGAGGCCTTCGGCCCAGGTAGGCCTGTGTGAAGTGCGGCGGAGTGCTTGCTGGCGGCGGGGGGGGCCACGGGGGTCGTTCGGGCCTAGGGCCCACTGCCGGACTGGAGTGTGGAGGCCGGCTGGAGCCTGGGGCCCTACCTAGGCGGACCGGTGCAGTCCTCGGGCTGGGGCGGGCCCGCGAAGGGCGCGGCTGAGTGCTACCCGGAGGCGGTTGGGAGCCACGGGGGCCGGTAGGGCCTGGGGCTCCCTGCTGGGCTGAGACGCGAAGATCGGTTGGGCCTGGGGGCCCGGTGCAGATTACTGACTGGGAGTGAGTGGCGGACCCCGCGAATATCCTTGCGGAGCGACGCCCGCGCGGGTAGGGACTCGCGGGGGTCAGCCGGGCCTAGGGGGCCCTCTCCCGCGCGGAGGACTAAGACTGTCACACAGCGCTCGATGTGGCCCTGGTGAGGTGGTCACGTTTGCTCCTACAGCGCCTGGAGTTGCCCTTTGCCGCCTGACCTCGCCATCCCTCCTGGAGCGCTTACAGCCTGTGGCGCAGTCGGCGTAGATCCCTGCTGCGCCCTTGCGGCGTAGGTCTGTGTGGCCTGGACATACCCCGCGTGGCCCCGGATGAGACGTGGGGAGTGGAGGGTCGCTCCGCACTGGCGTCTGAGCGTGTGACACCAGGTCCCACGCTAGAGCTGCACCTAACAGTTGTACGACAGTTCACGCGGAGCCTGGTTGAGGCGGACGGGGGCTGTCCTGGCGCGGGTCGAGGTTCGCAGGTGCCTGGGGTCTGGTGTGCCTGGAATCTAACTCTTAGTGTAACGGCCCCCTTGCTGTTACGCTGTCCTAATCGTTGACTGCCTGCGAATGCCCACGGCGCAGCAGCTCGTGATGGGGCGCATGAAAGCTAAGTTGCAGCAGGGGCCCTCACGTGGAAACGACTTGGGCCCCCCGCCCCTAGACACTGGTGGCTCGTCGGAATCTACGCCCACGGCCCTAGCAGCCAAGATGGACTCCGTCCTTGCGGCAATGGAGCGGATAGGCGCTGCGGTGGAACACACCAGAACATCCCTGGAAACCAGAATGGATAAGATCGCCTCGGATTTTACCCTCTTACAGGGGGATCATCGTAAGTTAGCCGACAAGGTTGCTATACAGGGCCAAACACTCACGGAACTCCAACCTATTACGCAAAATCATACTGCGGCGCTGCAGGACCTACTGGACTGGGTTCACGAGCTGGAGAATAAGGCGGACGATGCGGAAGGCCGTTCCCGGCGCAGCAATGTCCGTGTGGTGGGCCTGCCGGAAGGGGAAGAGGGAGGTCATCCAGAACAGTTTATGGAGCGGTGGCTTCGCGAGCTCATACCTCAGGCTCTCCTGTCGCAGCAGTTCGTCATTGAGAGAGCTCACCAAATCCCAGCTCGGAGACCTCCGCCGGGGGCCAGGCCACGGCCATTTCTCTTTAAACTGCTCAACGATAGGGACCGTGACGTGGTTCTCCGGGAAACGCGCAAGTTGGATGCTCTCAAGTTGGGCGGCAGCCCGGTCATGTTCTTCCCTGACTATACGGCTCGGGTGCAGAAACGCAGGAGCAACTATCTCGCAGTGAAACAACAACTTCGTGCCCTTGCCATACCATACTCCTTGCTATTCCCGGCCCGCCTACGCGTCACGGCCAAAGAGAAGACACACTTTTTTGATTCCCCAGAGGAAGCATGGGACTGGCTCGAGGAGTCGGGGCTGTGGTCGGGTGCGCGGCCGGCAACCTCAGACACTGGTGTGGCGGTGGCTGGGGGGGGCCGTCGTCGCCGCCGCCACGGAGCCAGGAGGCCCATCCAGCCTGGGATCATTGCCCGACCCCGGAGAACATGCGCAGGGAGAGACTGGAGGCACTTGAGGCGGTCACCACCCTCGGCTCCCCGCGTGCCCAGGATTACTTGGAGCGCCAACTGCAGGCCACGCTGGTGGGGAGCGGCTCATCCTCGCCCTCCACTACCGCTTCAGATGACACTATCCTACCGACGGTGACACCGCAAACAGCTGACGATCTTATCTGAATAAGCCTTTCTGCTGTTTTTTCACCATTGTGGGCACCGCACGCAAGTAGCCCACTGACAGTCCTTGCTGAACCCTGAACGTGGCTGGGGGCGGGGGTGGTTCTATCGTGCCTCTGATATTGTCTGATCCTGCTGCTGTTGGAGTGGTGGTGCCTTACCTGTTGTTGGCCGTGACGCGGGGGGCCCACTCGGGGGGCTGGGAGTGACCCGGGGCGCCGGGGTCGGCTGGCCCCGCATGCTGACGTCAGGGTTTCCACAAGCTGACATGCACACGTAGGAATGGGGGGGAAGGTTACGGCACGTCTCAGCTGGCTCACACACCCTCGCAGATACCCTTCTGCACTGGTTTACACTATTCCATTGTTATAGTTGTTTGGACGGACGCTACGCAATGTCTGCCCCTATGGTTGCGTTGTTCCTGGTTTCTTTGTTCTGTTTCTTGTTGCAGCACTCCGACATGCTATCACCGGGCCTTGTCCTTTGCCCCACCTGCGCCCGGCCGGGCTCCGGCGCCCTTATCCTGCTGGTCTTCTCACGATGGCGCGCAATGACATAATCACGTGGAACATCCGTGGCATGTACACGCCCTCACGCCGTTATTCTATCTTTGTGTATCTTCAGCGGCACTCAGCAGCTATTGCCCTTCTGCAAGAGACGCATATGACGCAGCCGGAACTGGACAGGTTGCGCAGGCGCTGGTGAGGCCAGCTATATGGCACAACTTATTCGGCGCGTGCTCGGGGTACGCTGATCTGGGTGCGGGCGGGCACCCCCTTTGTATGCGAGGGCACGGTAATAGACACCGCAGGCAGGTACACCCTGGCTCGTGGAACGCTCAACGGCCAGCAAATACTGCTAGGCTCCATTTATGCTCCGAACACCGACCAGCCATCGTTCTTGGCGCAGTTGTCCCAGTACTTGGCCCCCTAGGCCGGAATTCCGTGGTTACTGGGTGGGGATTTTAATTCGGTGCTGGATACGCACCTGGACAGGTCTTTTCCACCCCTCCGTACCGCGCAGGCTGGCTCGAATGCCCGGGCTCTCGCCGGATGGCTTTCGGATTGGGCGTTGCTGGATGTGCCTGCACCCGGACACTCGTACATACTCCTTCTATTCTGCGGTACACGATCTGCACGTACGTTTAGACAGGGTGGTGGGCTCCCAATCGCTATACTCGCTGATTGAGGTCGCCGAGTATTTGGGGCGCACCCACTCAGACCACAACCCCCTAAAGCTGCGATTGAACTGGGATCCGGGTCGTCCCCCAGTGCCCACATGGCGTCTCCAACCCGCCGCGTTGGAGCATCCGGAATTCCGCGCCTCTCTGGGTACGGCTATCCTAGAATATTTTTAATTAAACGAAGGGACGGCGAGTAATGCGCTGGTGGAGTGGGATGCCCATAAAACGGCTATTAGGGGCCACTGCCTGGGCGCCACGTGGAATATGCGCAAACGATTGGCGTCGTCGCTCACCCGCATTGAAACGCAGTTACTCAAGTATGAGCGGGACGGTGAAGGGGGACATCGCCACTCGGCACAATTGGCACGCCTCCGGGCGCAGCATGCTGACCTTCTGGAGTGTCTGCGCTGTCACAATTACACGGCCCATACTGCGCGTACTCATGCCAAGGCTGACAGGACAGGTCGTTTGCTGGCTTGGCTGCTCAAGCAGGAAACCGCCCATGCCCCGATAGGGGCCATACGTACGCCTGAAGGTCCCCTGGTCTACACACAGCGCGAAATACACCATGACGATCACTATGCACAGCTGACATGATGACTGATCACTATGCACAGCTGTATCGCTCCCTGGGGCGCTGTTCCGGGCTCGTACTCGACCGCTTCTTGGAAGCTGCCCACGGTCCCCGTAGACCACCTGGAGTCGCTTGACGGGCCCCTTACATTGGAGGAGATTGATGGGGCGATCAGCTCCATGGCTACTGGGAAGGCACCAGGCCCGGATGGCCTCCCGGTGGAATACTACAAGGCCTACAGGGAATCCTTGGTACCGAAGCTGCACGCCCTTTACTCCACAGCCCTAGAGGAGCACATTTTGCCCCCCTCAATGCGCGAGGCCTACCTGGTGTCCCTGCTTAAACCGAATAGGGATCCTGTGAGTTTAGGATCATATAGACCCCTGGCTCTACTTAATGTAGACTATAACATTTTAGCCAAGGTACTGGCGGAACGCCTGGCGCCGGTGGTGCCCCTATTGGTACACAGCGACCAGAACGGATTTGTACCTAAGCGGAGTACCTCACTGAACCTGAGGCGTTTTTCCGAGTGGCCTCGGAGTGTGGGCGGGGGTGACCTGCGGGGGGTTGTCTCACCCTAGATTTGGAGAAAGCTTTTGACTGTCTGGAGTGGGGCTATCTTGCGTCAGTGCTGACGAGATATGAACTGGGCCCGGAGTTCCTCCAGATGGTGGCACTCCTATATAGGAGCCCAACAGTGAGGGTAAACACGGGGCCCTACATCTCAGCTGCGATACCAATCTACAGGGGCACCAGGCAGGGGTGCCCGCTCTCGCCCCTCCTGTTTGCACTGGCAATGGAGCCCCTGGCATCGGCACTGCGCTCGTCACTAGGTGACGGTATTCCTCTAGGGGACGCGATGCATCAGGTGTCACTATATGCTGCCGACCTTCTGATATTCGTCAGGGACGTCAGAAATATTCCGGTCGCTCTAGAGCGCATATTGATTGACTTCGCCGCCATCTCGGGGCTTAAGGTGAACGCCGCGAAGTCCTGTTTGTATGCGTTTGGAGGGGACACCCCGGACCCAGGATACGTCCTGGATGGTGTGCGCGTGCAGTGGAAGGCAAACTCTTTCCGTTATCTGGGAGTCCAGATATATCGCCAGCCGGCGGACCTCATCGAGGGCAATCTGGGCAGGGTGGTGTCGGCAATCAGGTCCCAGATGCGTTTCTGGAGCACGCTCCCACTCACGGTCACCGGCAGGGTGGCCCTGGCCAAGATGGTGATACTTCCCCGTCTACTGTATTACTTTGCCAATCTGCCAATATACGTCCCAGCGGCCTTCTTTACCACACTCACGAGGTCACTCCGGGATTTTATTTGGGGCAGCTCGCGCCATAGGTTGGCTTTGCCCAAGCTCTACCTGCCTACCGACCAGGGAGGCCTGGCTGCGCCGTGCTTTGAACATTATTACTTGGCAGCGCAGCTCCAGTGGGTAGCTCGTTGGTTGGCGGGTAGGGGCTTAGATGACACTGCAACAACAGCGTCTCCCCTGTCTATAGCGGACGTTACTAGGCTCTTCTATCCGGCCGCAAAAGCTCACGTGCCGTCACCGCTCCTTATGGTAGTGGCCTACAAATACTACCGCCGCAGCTTGTATCTCACTAGATCCCTGGTTCCTTATGCCCCGGCCATTCCACTGGAGGGCTCCCCGAGCGGGCAGGGGGTACTCACTGCCACGGAACTAACGGAGTGGCATACAGCCGACATACAGACCTTGGGTGATCTCTACCGGGAGGGTGCTCTCTTGGGCTACGAATCCCTGGTCGACGAGACGGGCAAGCCGCCAGGGCAATTCCTCACGCATCGTTCCCTGATCGCGACATTAGCGGCTAAATGGGGGGACATGTCGGTGAAACCATGCCAACACCTCACAATACAGTATCTGCATGTGATGGGGCGGGGCAGCCACTTGATTCGGTGGTTTGCGTCCTCCTTACGCGCGCACGCGGCAATCAGCCTGGAACCGCTTCGCCGTAAATGGGAAGCAGACCTGGGGAGGCCACTAGTCGATAGGGAGTGGGGCAAGATACTGCAGAGTCCAACACGAGTACCGCGCAACATGCGATTCCGCCAGATACAGCTGTTCATACTTCACAGGGCGTACCTCACACCCGAAATGATTAATAGATATTTCCACCGCATAGATGCGGCTTGCCCCCGCTGTGCGGAGCCGGGAGTGGGGCTGGTGCACGCGCTGTGGAGCTGTCGCGCGCTGCGTTCTTACTGGGAGTCAGTTCACGAAAGGCTGCACATGTGTACGGGCCGCACCATACCTTTTGAGTGGCCCGTCTACCTACTGCACCTATTCCACAGAACACCGGCCGTGAAGGTCACCTCCCGTTTCCTTGACTTGGGACTGGTGGTGGCTAAACGGCTGCTCACAAAACACTGGAAGGCATCAAATCCGCCGCACGTGCAGGCGTGGTGGCTCTCACTTCAGGCATGGGCTAAGGCGGAGGGCATAGCTCTCCTGAGGGAGGAAACACTGGGACTTAGGAGGACACCTATCACAGCAAAATGGGACGGTCTCCTACAGGCCTTGGCGCGGATCGAAGGGGACTCTACAGAGAGCATCACGGCCCAAGAGGGAGGGGTGTCCCCGGACACGGTTGAGCGTGTACATGAGGTCAGTTAATCTGCCAATTAGTCAGCAGTGTAATGTCTGATGCTCAGGGTAGTCGGTGTCATTTCTCCAATGTGGGACTGCTCGTTTGGGGGGTGCTGGGGAGGGGGGGGGAGCTGGGGGGGCCACTGTAAAGTATCGTGGAATGTACCTTTGAGGTCGGACTCTGCTGCTGTTTCTTGGTTGCTGGGGGGGTCTTTGGACGTTCCGCCTCCTGTTAATGTTATATTTCATTATCTGTGCCTGCAAGTATCCTGATGGATTTGTGTAGACTATGTGCATTATGCCGCTGGTCCTATCATACCAAAGCATGACACGGTGTATCATACTGGGATTCGCATCATCATTGCCTGGCTGTTAAATCCTTTGACTGCGGAGCGAGTGCTCCTCCTGTCCCATGATTCGACTCCTTTGGTTAATCTATTGCTTCATGATTTGGTCACTGTTCAGCGTATCCTAGTGCTTGTCTATAACCTGTAAAACTTGCAAAATAATAAACAGATTTATCCCCAAAAAATAAAAATTGGACAAACAAATACCAGCGAGGGCTGTCAGAGGCCCAAAGCATAGAAAAAGGACCCCTTGGATCTCAGCGAGCCTCGCTTGCCAGAATTCAGTGGCATGTCCCGCGAATGCAGCACAGAGACGCAGACCAGATTTACTTCACCTCCAACTACTGCAATCAGAACTTATTTGTTCAATGGATCATAAAATAATCTCGGCCACAGAAAGATTGAGAAATATGATGGGCAAGTAACGTTTTAATCTTGTTTTATTTATTTTAACCTGTTTGCAGTATTTTCAGTATTTTCAGTGAGCTATAGATACACGAGACTTTGTTGCATAAGGGGCTGGATTATTTATTTGCTGCCCTACTATTCTCCCTCATCAAGTACAAGTCACTTTATTAACTAATTTCTACAAGCGGGTTATTTGTATGTTGTTAAAATTCCCCATTTTTGCACAAATCACTTTACGAATTAATTCATGTAATCTTTGTCAAATATACAGCTAAATTTTAATGTCTGCACATTATTGATTTCTATGCAATGTATTCTTTTGTGGTTTTATGAGCCGAATAAAGATTGTCTGATGATATTTGATGATGTCTCCTTGGATCAAAGAAAATATAAAGAAGATAAATGTAACAGTCGGCACTACTGAAATATCCACAGAACTATGACTATGCAGCTCAATCCTTACCTGCATCATACTGTGGGACATCACTTTTGAGACACCCCCACAACGCACTTATTTTTATTATCCACTGCCACATCGAAAAGTTCATACAAAGCATGCATTCTTGGCCCAAAGTTTTAATTTGTATCATAGGACTGACATGTCAGTATGCAGGCAGGAAAGTCCCTTGATCCAGAAATATAGCTTAAAAGCAGTAGCAGCTGGCAGGGAATGAAGGTGGAGGGCAGGGGGACCCAAAAAAAATTCACTTACCTCATCCGCAGGCTGCGTCTCACCCCCGCTTTTCCGGCAAGTCCCAGAACCAGGAAGCACCCAGACTCCCCAAAGTAAATCACAACGCTGCAACTAATCGAGTCACAATTACAAATAGCGATTCCCTAATAATGTTTGCGATTCTTAAGAAATCACAATTAGAGAATCGCTATGTCCTGTCTGTTTTGTTGCATTGCAGTTTGCAATTACAAAATAGTGATTTCTTATAAATCGCTAATTGGTAATAGCAAAATGCTACTTTCATGCATGCGGCCCTATTTTCTGCTGCCTCCCAATTCACTCTGGCAAGGGATGGGTGCTAAATACACTCCTAATGAAAAAACAGTAATTTCCTCTGTCCAAATTGTGTCTGGTTGAGAGCAGAGCTGGAAATCCACACTTTGTGCAGGTGCCATAAATGTACTGAGTTTGTCACTGTGAGTTGCTAAAGGGATAAAGGGCCAGATGTACGACCATTGGCAATTGCGAGTCACAATTTGCTAATCGCAATTGCCAATTCACAACAGTGTCTGAGACACTGTTTGCGATTCCCAAAGGGGTCGCAAGTTGCATGCCTCATGCATATTATTGAGGCTGTCGCAAATTGTGACCTCATTGGGAATGGCTGGCACTCCCAGGGATGGTGGCCTGCTGGTTCAGCAGACCTCCATGTCTGGGACTGCTTTTAAATAAAGAAGTTTTCTTTTTAAATGCAGCTCTTTTTCCTTAAATGAAAACCGGATGCATTTAATTTAAAAAAATGAAACATTTCATTTTTTAAGGGCAGGTAGTGGTCCCTGGGACCACTGCTTGCTCTGAAATAATTTTGTGCACACATTCACAAAGGGGAAGGGGACCCCTTCCCGCTTGCGAATGGTTTACCACCCTCTTGAAGAGGGTGGTATACTGCGAGTGTTTTGCGACCGCAATTGCGGTCGCAAAACATTCTTACATAGGAAGGGACGCCCTCGGAATGCTGTAGACAATACTGAATTCTTGTCGTATGTAATGAAAAGTGTTTATAATATCCAACAGATCCCATTTTCTTAATTTTAGAATAATAAAACAGTCAGTTTAACACGGCAAGGAATCAAATATTCTCTGAAACAAAAGCATTAACCCACTCAGTTATGTTATATAAAACTGAAAGCTCAACATTACATGCTGAGCTCTGCAGAAGATACATAAACCCTTGTAGCCGTTTGATTACCAAACCTGTGGGAAACAGAGCTTCAACACAGATCTCTCCAGCATGTGCCACATCCTGGTTTACACACACTCTGACACAGGCTGGAGATATATTTATATTTTAACAAAAAATAATGTTCATACACCTGAGCCTCTTCCTGGAAAGTTTCAGGATGATCGTCAAGCGGAGGCTGAAGAAATGGGGGGGTCCCAAAACACATTTTCCTATGCAATTTTCCATAGGAAAACTGAACAGTGATACCGCAAAAATGACTGAACAGAACTACACCAAATTTGGTGGAAAGCTAGATCTTGGTCTAGACAACGTGCTTTTTGGGATGTGGTGTAAATCAGTTTGGTAGTTGTTGAGAAATCAAGGTTTAAAATGTATGTATGAATAGGAAAGCAGATCCAACAGATCAAATGATGAGATCTGTTTGGCTGCCACCACATTAATAAAGATGTGGAGGCAGGCATTTTAGGATTTCGGTATTCCCCTGTCCTAGAAACATGTAGGGGCACGGGCACACACACACGGGCACACACACGGGCACACACACACGGACACACACACACACACACGCACGTGCGCACACGCACACACACACACACACACACACACACACACCTTCAGAAGCTCTTTATTCACGCAGCTGTCACACACACACACCCACACACACCCACACACACACACACACACACACACACACACACACACACACCTTCAGAAGCTCTTTATTCACGCAGCTGTCACGCACAATGCATTTTGGCTTTATCAGCCCTCCTCAGGTGCCGCTGTCTTGACAGGATGCTGTTGTGAACACTACATCTCCCAGAGTACTTCTTGCCTGGGTGGAAATTGCGCGCAGCAGGATTAGATGAAAACCATCCACATAAACTGGTGTTGTGCAGGACAAACACCGGTGACTGAATGGAATTGTCCTGGTTGCCGTGTATGTCCAAAGCGCTTCCTTGGGTCCCCTTACGTTCCAGCCTCATGAAATAAGTGCCCACCGGGCTGCGGGTTTTAATTACAGTGACCAAAACCCCTTGTGAAGTCACAAGCTGCATCTGGCAGCAGCCCTTGCTTCTCCTACTCGTTGAGGCGGGCTGGAGCAGATCCGATTCTTCGGAGAGAAAGAAGCGCTACAAACGCATAAGCCAGCAACGCTCCAGCCAACTTACAGAACGGGCCTCTTGACACGCCTCTGGCTGGCGTGGACATATGCAAAAAACTCCTCCAATGCTGAAAGGAAAGAGACCACACGGGGAAATATCTTCGGAAGCTCTTTATTCGTGCAGCTGTCAGGCACGATGCATTTTGGCTTTATCAGCCTTCCTCAGGTGCCGCAGTCTTGCCAGGATGCTGCCCCACCCATGTTTAAATCAGTCCTGCATCCCTCCCATTGGTGGGAGCACTCAGAGCTCCTGGTAATGTGATCGCCCCTCATGATGTAATGTTGTGAACACTACATCTTCCAGAGTTCTTCTTGCCTGGGTGGAAGTTGCGCGGAGCTGGATTAGGTGAAAACCATCCACATAAACTGCTGCTGTGCAGGACAAACACGGGTGACTGAATGGAATGGTCCTGGTTGCCGTGTATGTCCAAAGCGTTTCCTTGGGTCCCCTTACGGTCCAGCCTCATCAAATATGTGTCCACCGGGCTGCGGGTTTTAATTACAGTGAACAAAACCTCTTGTGAAGTCACAAGCTGCATCTGGCAGCAGCCCTTGCTTCTCCTAGTCGTTGAGGCGGGCTGGAGCAGATCCGATACCTCGAAGAGAAAGAAGCGCTACAAACGCAGAAGCCAGCAACGCTCCAGCCAACTTACAGAATTGGGCCTCTTGTCACGCCTCTGGCTGGCGTGAAAATATGCAAAAAACTCATCCAATGCTGAAAGAAAAGAGGCCACACGGGGAAATATCTTCGGAAGCTCACGCAGCTGTCAGGCACGATGCATTACGGCTTTATCAGCCTTCCTCAGGTGCCGCAGTCTTGCCAGGATGCTGCCCCACCCATGTTTAAATCAGTCCTGCATCCCTCCCATTGGTGGGAGCACTCAGAGCTCCTGGTCATGAGATCGCCCCTCACGATGTAATGTTGTGAACACTACATCTCCCAGAGTTCTTCTTGCCTGGGTGGAAGTTGCGCGGAGCTGGATTAGATGAAAACCATCCACATAAACTGGTGCTGTGCAGGACAAACACGGGTGACTGAATGGAATTGTCCTGGTTGCCGTGAATGTCCAAAGCGCTTCCTTGGGTCCCCTTACGTTCCAGCCTCATCAAATAAGTGCCCACTGGGCTGCGGGTTTTAATTACAGTGAACAAAACCCCTTGTGAAGTCACAAGCTGCATCTGGCAGCAGCCCATGCTTCTCCTACTCGTTGAGGCGGGCTGGAGCAGATCCGATACCTCGGAGAGAAAGAAGCGCTACAAACGCAGAAGCCAGCAACGCTCCAGCCAACTTACAGAACGGGGCCTATTGACACGCTTTGGGCTGGCGTGGAAATATGCAAAAAACTCCTACAATGCTGAAAGTAAAGAGACCGCACGAGGAAATATCTTCGGAAGCTCTTTATTCACGCAGCTGTCAGGCACGATGCATTTCGGCTTTATCAGCCTTCCTCAGGTGCCGCAGTCTTGTCAGGATGCTGCCCCACCCATGTTTAAATCAGTCCTGCATCCCTCCCATTGGTGGGAGCACTCAGAGCTCCTGGTCATGTGATCGCCCCTGACCATGTAATGTTGTGAACACTACATCTCCCAGAGTTCTTCTTGCCTGGGTGGAAGTTGCGCGGAGCTGGGTTAGATGAAAACCATCCACATAAACTGGTGCTGTGCAGGACAACACGGGTGACTGAATGGAATTGTCCTGGTTGCAGTGTATGTCCACCAAAGCGCTTCCTTGGGTCCCCTTACGTTCCAGCCTCATCAAATAAGTGTCCACCGGGCTGTGGGTTTTAATTACAATGAAGAAAACGCCTTGTGAAGTCACAAGCTGCATCTGGCAGCAGCCCTTGCTTCTCCTACTCGTTGAGGCGGGCTTGAGCAGATCCGATACCTCGGAGAGAAAGAAGCGCTACAAACGCAGAAGCCAGCAACGCTCCAGCCAACTTACCGAACGGGGCCTCTTGACACGCCTCTGGCTGGCGTGGAAATATGCAAAAAACTCCTCCAATGCTGAAAGGAAAGAGGCCACACGGGGAAATATCTTCGGAAGCTCTTTCTTCACGCAGCTGTCAGGCACGATACATTTCGGCTTTATCAGCCTTCCTCAGGTGCCGCTGTCTTGCCAGGATGCTGCCCCACCCATGTTTAAATCAGTCCTGCATCCCTCCCATTGGTGGGAGCACTCAGAGCTCCTGGTCATGTGATCGCCCCTCACGATGTAATGTTGTGAACACTACATCTCCCAGAGTTCTTCTTGCCTGGGTGGAAGTTGTGCGGTTCCCTACATTGTTTTTCACCGCAATTGCAAATAGACACGTAGATTTGTGTAAAACAACTATGAAATGTGACATGTAAAACCGATCTGTTTTGAACATTTTCACTATATTTTATTTATTTTTGACTATCGAGTGAAGTGTAACTCGTAATGATATGTGAAAGTCTTTTCACTATGTTTAGTTGGTCACATGTGAAGTTATTTAAACCATTGAAAGAAACAGACATAGTTACTCGTAAACAAGGGGATCTCCCCGAAACGCGTAAAACGCTTTTGCAATCTTAGGGCCACGGCGTGGTGGTGGCGGTGGCAGCGGCAGTGGCGGTACTATCCGTGTGGGGACTTGAGTGTGATAAATTGCTTAGATGGGGGTCCCCGGCATTCAGTGGTAGTCCACAAAAGGATAAGGGCCACTGGCATAGTCCACCTTTTGCGTATCCCATAAATATTTACATCAATTCAAATGTGAATAGATTATTATGCTATATATATGTATTACTGATAAAAGAAACATTTAGGCATGCATCTTTGACTGTTTTGAATCATAAATGATGATTATGAAGCAAGTCCCCACAAGGATGGTAGCACATGTTTAAGTCCCCACAAGGATAGTTCTGTGCGCGTGATTAAATACCAATATACTTGAACATTTGAAGCAGGATCATGATTTTTTTTCTAACATTTGTCTGCCATTGGTATATTTATAAAACATTGGGAAAGGTTAGTCCCCAGAAGGCAGGTATTCACACATAGTCCCCACAAGGATGGGGGGGGGGGTGTTGGAGGAGGAGAAAGAGAGAGAGAGAGAGAGAGAGAGAGAGAGAGAGAGAGAGAGAGAGAGACAGAGGAGAGAGAGAGAGAGAGAGAGAGAGAGAGAGAGAGAGAGAGAGAGAGAGAGAGAGAGAGAGAGAGAGAGAGAGAGAGAGACAGACACACTATCCTTGTGGGGACTTGAGTGTGATAACACACTCACCCTGTGGGGACTTGGTTGCACTGTGGGGAAGTGAACCCAGGTCCCCACAACGCATTGTCTTGTAAATGATAAAAAATGACTTCAGGAACATCTGTGTTAATTTTTACAACTTTTTAAAAAACTGCCTTGTGGGGACCACTGTTCCCCGAAGCTGCGCGCCTGGGTGCCCGCGCACCTATGACACTCGAGCGCGCAGTGTCTTCTTTGGAGCGCGCACACACACTGCACATCCCCTGACGCTGGTGTCCATGTTAATCGCAGCGCCCTGTAGAAGCACGACGGGCGCTGCAATCAACATGAATACTTAAAAAACAAAGCTGACAATCTGCCCCAGCCGATCTCTATGAAGAAAGGGCACGCAGTAATACTATAGGCACGACGTGCCGTGTGCTTTCACAATCACTAACATATATTAGTGATTGTGAAAGCCACACGTCATGCTTTTAGGCTTGCTGCATGCCTTTTGTTTATAGAGCGCGACTGCAGGCAGATTGTATGTCTATTTGAAAGTTTTCATCTTAAATGCAGCCCGTGTATTAGTATGTCGGGCGCTGCAATTAACATGAAAACGTTTTTAAAAAGACACGCAACCTGCCGCGCTCTGTTAACAGAAGGCATGCAGCAAGCCTTAAAGCACGACGTGTGCCTTCACAATCACTAATATATGTTAGTGATAGTGAAAGCGCAAATCGTGCTTCTGGACTTGCTGAGTGCTCTTTCTTAATAGAGCGTGGCTCACCATCCCAGGAGGCCTACATTCACGAGTCCCAGCTTTATAAGGACATACTGGCATGGTGTGAGGACTGAGGCAGGATAAGAGGCCCAAGAAGCGGCCTTTTTGAAAATATCTGGTTTCCGAGTGCCCATGGCTCCAGAAGAATACCCACGATTCACTGGTCCCAGCTGGCTGCCAGGCCCAGCCTGTCTTCAATGTCCATGCAGCAGCAGCAGCCGACAATGTTGTGCTCAGGGTCACACGCCGTGCAGCGGAGCTGGGATTGGAAACAGGCTCTGCATGCACAGCTAGGCTCAGAGTGCAGCATAGGGTGACCAACCGTCCGTAAATTTCACGGACCGTCCGTAAATTGGACCTCACGTCCTTTGTCCGTGAGGATCCCTTTAACGGACGCCTTTTGTCCGTAATTTTGGGACTTTCAGGGAACAGAGCTGTTCCCCTGCGAAAGGCCTCAGCTCCCTGATGCTCCTCTGAGCACAAGAGCAGCCCCTCCCCGCCCATTGTCATTCTGTGTGCGGCTGATTGCCACATACAGAATGACAATGGGTCAGTCTGGGCTGGCAGAGCATGTGGTGGCCTCCTCCAGCCTCTGTCTAGGGCAGGGATTTCTGTCACCTGGAAGTGCAAAAACGCCCATGCTGCTGCTAGGTGAGAATCGAGTTAATCGAAGGGAGGCAGTGAAAGAACTTCAAAGGAAAGGATTATAGTTCTTTCAGTCTCATCATTTTAGAACTGACGCATTTTTAATATTATATTCAAGGAAGCCATGGTTGCTGCTTTTTTTATTTTATGCAACTAACAACCGTTGGGGGCGCTAGAGGGCGCCAAACAAAGATGGCCGCACACGAGTGAGGCTCCCGCCGGACCGGGCGATTTCGCTATCCTTACCAGTATCCTGACAGCGCTGTCCTTTGCCTCACCCACACGGCTGGATCCGCCGTGCCCTGCGCAGCGTCCCGGTGCCCGACACGACTGTGGGGCCGGCCGGAGTGCCAAGATATCCTCTGTTGCTCCTCCGAGCGGAGGGGCGTGCTCGTCCGCGGCCTGCACCTTGTGGGGGACGCTCCTAGCGAGAGCCCGGTGCTGAGAGGCCTGGGCGGCGCTGGTGGATCCCGGCCCACGAAACTGAACGCTGAGCCAGACGACCATCGGCTGTCCCCGCCTTGACGGAGAAGTCTGCGAGAGGTAGGCGGGGACCCCCCCTCTGCAAACGGGACGCCCTGGGGGCCCTTCTCGCCCGCTAGCCCTCCATCTGTTGTGGCCTGCGCCCGGGACGCGGGCTTGCTGGCTACTTGTGTCGCCGATGGGCTGGACACGCCTCGGACTGCTGCGGCGGGCTGAGGGGCCGAGAAATCCATTATAGCTTCCTTGAGCGCGGAGACGCTTGCCTGAGGCCTGGCCCCGGACGGCGGGGACACACTGGAAGAGACCGGGGCTCTCCGGCCTGCGCTGTGCACGATATTCCCCTTGACCGGCGAGGCGGACAGTGATAGCCGGAACATCTGCTGTTGCCCCCCCCCGCCGCGGCGGTGTGAGGTGGGGGCTGTGCACCTCCGGGGGCGGGGTGTGTGCGCCCGGGACCCTGTCCTACGGACAACTGACCGCGCCAGGAGCTGGGACCGGCTGCGGTGGGCCTTGCTCTGGGGCCGCTTGATGCGGGCGGATCGCGCCCCGGACGCCCCTCCCCAGTTACTTTGCGGACATTTGCTGCGGCCTACTGTGGGCCTGGGGCTACCACCTCGTGCGGTCGGGCCGGGGCTAGCCTGCCGGCTAAGGAGTTCCCCCCGCCCTCCCTGATTGACTGACTGGCCAAGTGCAGGGTGCCCCTGGGGTTGCCGGCGGGGCCGCCTCCCTCGTGACCGTATTCCTCGAGGTGGGCCTGGGCGCTGCATCGGCCCTATTCACCCGCACGGATTGGCTGTACCCAGGCGAGGCCCTCATCGGTCGAGGTGTTGCGAACCCTCTCCTCGCCCGCACTATCTACGGGGTGAACTGGGCAGGTCGTCTTCCTGGCGTCATGGGGCGCAACGACGCTAAGCAGTCCAAATTACCGTTCGACACCAAGAAAGCCCCCGCGACGACGCCTGAGCCCGGCCCCTCCGCCGCCGGCCCTCCGGACGAGGACTGGAAATCTCTCCTGCTGGGATTGAAACAGAGCCTGTCGACCATAGATTCCAAGATTGACACCATCACTACCAGGTTGGATGGAGTGGTTGCCAAACTGGACCAACACGATGCCCGCATAAAAGAGACTGAGGACCGGATCTCCACACTGGAAGACGGCGCCACATCTACAGAACGACATGTAACCCAAATGGACCGGCTTCTCAAAATAATTGCAGACAAGAACGAGGACCTAGAAGCGAGGTCCCGTCGCAACAACGTTCGCATCCTTGGCCTTGCGGAGACCACCAACACCGGGAAAATGGAGGTCTTCATTGAGAACCTAGTGGCTGAACTGTTTGGAAGGGAGTCCTTCTCCCCACACTTCATCGTGGAGAGAGCCCACAGATCCCTGGCTGCCCGCCCCCCTCCTGGCGCCCAGCCGCGACCCATCATTGCGCGTTTCCTTAATTATCGGGACCGGGATGTGGTGCTCAGACGCTCGAGGGAGATGGGAACGGTGAGTTACTGCAACACTACGCTGTCCTTTTTCCCCGATTTCACCGCATCTGTGCAGGAAGCCCGTCGGAAATTTGCTGGGGTTAAGAAGAAACTGCAGGCCCGGGAGATTCCATACGCAATGCTGTACCCTGCGAAACTGAAAATCTCGCATCAAGGCAAACAACTGTGTTTCCAGCAGCCGCAACTGGTGGAGGACTTCCTCAAACGGCATGGGAGGGACTCAGCCAAAGGGGGCGCGGAGCCGCGGCGCTCCCGATCGTCCTCACCGATGGAACAGCAGGACTGAATGGGTCGGGGTGATGCTCCCCCTTGCTCACTTTGCTGCCGTGGCTGAACTTGCCCGACTGGGCCAACGTCACTCCTGGTGAGGTATCTCTCCTTTTTCAAGAACATGACAATTGAATTGGTCGCTGTCATATTATATGCCCGGTCGCCCACCTCCGTCCCACACTAAGGACCTGGAGTATGTCTGGGTTCTCGTGGGTGTAAGTAGGGAGGTGGTTGGCAGGTCTGGCGCCCCTAGAGTTCGATCCCCCAATGGGCGCACCCCAATACGCCCCTTTCCTCATCAAGGCAGGGGTGGTTACTGTCTTTGTTCTGCTTGTTGAGTTGGGTCTGTTGGGGGGGGGGGAGGGGATGGGTGGGCTGAGTGTACCCGGCCAGTTGGGGTTGCCGGTGTGGGTGGGTGGATGCTCCGACTTTCTCCTGGGCTTATCGCCGCCCCAGGAAAGGGTACGAGAAGTCGAGTGGGTGGGGTAGTTAACTGGGACTTAGGTTTGGAATGGGATACTGAGTGCTACGTGCAATTACAAGCTATGAGTACATGCCACACATATCTTCACCCGGGTGAATGGGAGACTTAGCTGACACGAGCCCTGCGCTGAACTTTCAGCTGATCTCATGGAACGTACGCGGGTTAAATAACCCAAGAAAGAAGAGGCAGGTCTTGAGCTACCTGACTAGGCAGGGAGTATCCGTAGCCATGCTCCAGGAAACACACTTAAAACCGGGGGGTACCCCCTCATTTGCATCAAGGTGGGCTACTAGTAGGGTGTTTTCGTCTTACTCGAGTTACGCGAGGGGAGTGACCATTCTAGTGAGACGCGGGATGGGGTTTACACTGGCGGGGGTCGAAGTGGTCTCTGGTGGGAGGTACTGCATGGTTTGGGGGGCATTGCACTCACATACAATACTGTTTGCTTGTTACTATGGCCCCAATACGGATGATCCGTCCGCGCTCCTCACTATGTGGGGTAGGATTCAGACCCTAGGAATATCCCATATCCTACTGGGGGGGGATTTCAATGCTCGCACATTCTCTGACCATTCTCCAGTCCTGCTGTCCCTACGTATTCCCCTTGAGGTCTCCCCGTACCTGAGCTGGCGCTTAAATCCTGCGCACCTCACAGATTCCGTGTTTCAGGCGGAACTAGAGCACGACATAAAAGACTTTTTTGAGCGTAATATTGCTTCCGTATCCAGCCTCACTACAGTTTGGGAGGCGTTTAAAGTCACCGTGAGAGGGTGGTGCATAGCTAAGGGGGGAGGTGTCCTTAAGTTTCTGCGCGGAGAGTTGCGCAGGCTGGAGAGTGACCTCCGTAAGTTGGAGCGTGAAATGGAACGGAACAGCCGTGGGCCTGGCACTGCGGCGCAGCTCCGAGAGAAACTAAATGAATACACGGAAGCTGCAGCCAAAGAATGCAAGTTTCTGGGGCGACCCTATGTCTCTCGGGTGTATGGCGAGGGTGACAGGCCTGGCAGGGCATTGGCCTCCGCAGTTCGCCCCCCTAGGTACCACAACTACGTTACCTCCCTGCTGGATGAGCACGGCACCCCGCAGCGGGATCTTGCTGCCCAACTCAAAGTCCTCACAGACCACTACACTAAACTTTACACGTCCCACAGGACTACACCGCTCGTACTGCATGAGTACCTCGACGACACCGCGCTTGCATGGCTAGGCCCATCCCAGCAGAAGTTCCTTCATCATGAACTGGAACTGGATGAAATAACGGATGCAATAATGTCCATGAAGTCGGGGAAGGCGCCGGGATCGGACGGGTTACCGATTGATTTTTACAAGGCCTTCAAACATGTGCTGGCCCCCATTCTACAGCAGGTGTACTACTCTGCGTTGGAGGAGGGTGCCCTGCCAGCCACGATGCGAGAAGCCCTCATAACATCTCTGTTGAAACCTGGTAAACCGCCGGAACATTGCGACTCGTACAGGCCCCTTTCACTTCTAAATACGGATGTTAAAATATTAGCGAAGGTCCTAGCCACGCGCCTTAACCTTCTGATGGAACGCCTCGTCCTCCCGGACCAGGCCGGGTTTGTTCCCAATCGTGCGACTTCCCACAACCTGCGCACGCTACAAGCGGTGATTCAGGATATTGACCCTGCGAGTGAGGCTGCCGCGGTCTTTCTCGACGCCACTAAGGCGTTTGATTCCCTAGAGTGGGATTACCTTCTAGCCTTGCTAGAGCGGATGGGCATGCCATTCAATTTCCTGGATTGGATACGGCTGTTGTACCGCCAGCCTCGAGCAGCGGTTCTGCTCAATGGCGCCCGCTCCCCCCCCTTTGCGATCCACAGAGGTACCCGGCAGGGGTGTCCCCTCTCCCCGGTTCTGTTCGCAATCGCCATAGAGCCCTTGGCGGCCAAACTTCGGCAGCATCACAAACACCGATCTCTCATTTATCCAGAGCGCCAACTACTCATTGCCCTATATGCGGATGACATGACTCTTTATGTGCACAAGCCGCGTGAACACCTGAACCCTCTGCTTCGTGAGGTCACTAAATTCGGAGCCATCTCGGGGATTCAAATAAACTGGACAAAGTCGGCCCTGTTCCCCTTGACTGACAAGACCACGCAGTTCCCTTTAGATTACCCCCTGGTGTGGGAACCGGACGAGATAAAATACCTGGGCATTCAGGTGACCAGAAATCGGGAAGCCCTGATTAGAGCCAACTATGGGACTGTCATAGACAAACTCACGGACAATGTCACTCGGTGGATTCGACTCCCGCTGTCAATGGCGGGTCGGATCTCGCTGATTAAGATGGTGGTTCTTCCCAAATTGTTGTACCTCTTTACAAATATACCATACAGCCCTGGCGCATGTTTCTTTCGCGCCCTCAACTCCCAGTTATCGCGACTCATCTGGGGGGGGAAGCAGGCCAGACTTGGCCTGCGGACCCTTATGTTGCCTTATCACCAAGGGGGTTTGAAGTACCCAACTTTCAACGATACTATGACTGCGCACAGGGTCACTTCGCTGCCTATTGGTACCACCCCCCTCCCTTTATGGCGCACCTGGCAGTTGAGGATGGATATATGAGGCCAGAGCAACCTTCCGGATATTTATACACGACAGCCCGCATAGAACACAGAGACCCCACCACGGTCGACTGCACGGTCACCGCCTGGAAACGATTGGCGGAATATATGGAAGTGAAATTCCTATACTCCCCTCGCATGGCTCTGGCACATGATCCCAGATTGAGTGTTACCCGTGAGGAGATTGGCCGTAAAATGCTCACGAAACTCGCGATTCACACTTGGGGGGATCTATACCACCAGGGGAGTTTTCGTGCGGCGACGCATTTCTTTGGGGACAATACTCCCTCGGTTATGGATACCTTTCTTTATGTTCGGCTCCGGCAAAATATCAGGGCTGTCACGCCTGACTTTCCGAATGAGCCGGACACCGTGGCGCCTCTCCATGCTCTGCTGCAGAAGGGAAAGCCGACACACGTAGTCTCCATGTTATATAACCACGCGCAGGCGGCCCCGTCCCCCCCCTCTCTCCGAGCACGCGCCAGCTGGGACGCAGATCTGGGGGAGCCACTGTCGGATGCTCAGTGGGAAGAAAGTTGCTCTCATACCAATGCGGTGACAGGTAATGCCCGCCTTAGGCTAGTTCACTTTAAATTTCTACATCGCCTCTACTTTACCCCTGCCAAATTGCACCGCTTCGGACTCCGGAACAATGATCGCTGCCTACGGTGCAGACGGGCAGGAGCGGACTTCATGCACCTGGCATGGACGTGCCAGGCCGTGGCTGCCTATTGGGTGGCGGTGTTTGCGGCTCTCTCTGATATGATTGGAGCGAGCATTGCGCCTTGTCCTAGGATTGCCCTGCTGGGTCACTCCAACCCCGCTGTTAAGACACACCGGAAATTTTTCGCGCTGGGACTCCTGCTCGCAAAGCGCCACGTCGCATGCAGATGGGGGCGAGCGCCTAAATTCAAAACTTGGCTGGACACGATGACGACTTGGCAGGAACAACTGCACAGTTATTCGGACCTTTTACCCCACAAGTCGCGCCCCAGGGACCTTTGGGGTCCCCTTACTGCGTACCTCCTACGCGCACAGGCTCTAGACACATCCACGACTGACGCGAATAGTGACACGGCGATGGGTGGCCGACCCTCCACGCTAGCTCCAGCTTCCCTTCCACTAGCGACTGACACTGATTGATCCCCTCCCCTTCCTCACTCCTCTCGCTTCCCACACATAATATGCTTGCGTTCCTGGTACAAACGGCAGGGCTACACACGTCCCGCGGGATCATCCACTGTCACGAGTGAGTGGGGCTACAGGCCTATCGTCCCCCTGTGGAAATTTAGCTTGTAACTGAACATTATCTGCGCCATCTTGCCTCTCCCCAGCGCCACGCACAGCGAACGCACGGCCGCCATTTTAGGCACCCCACTCTCTCCCCGCTCATTTTCGATCGCCAGCGCGTTCCCCTGGCGCTGCGAGCATCCCCCGCGCGCCGGCCACCCCCGCTCTCTCATACACGGGCAATAAACCCTCTCATTCTGCGCGACCCTGCCATGGAACCACATCCCACGCCTGACCGACATCCCATACATGGTCATGCCTCTCTTTGATAACCCCCTTCCTCTGCGCCCCATTGTCCGAACCGATCCCAGGCCATCACCTAGCCCTGCGGATGCAGTTTATTGCCCCTACTGTAAGGGAAACACCCCACATCAAAGGGATTACAGTGGATCAAAGCCCCTACCCCCTGAGACCCGGCCGGTTGCACACACCCCCGGGAATTGGCGGAATGTCCAGCTGCGTGATAGCCATCTCCTACTGTAGATGGGGTGGGGACTTCCACTGCAGGTATGTGTGGGAAAGAGTTCGAAGTGGGGATTCCGATGACGTTCTTTTATACATCAAAGTAATCTCAAGAATGTGCCATGTACACTAACCCTGCAATAAAGTCATAAACGTGTGTATAAGAGACCAGGTCTCAGAGATGCAGTTAGAGCACCTCGTGACGATACCTTGCTGTCTGATCTGATGTGTTCTGCTCCGACGGAATAAAACTTTGTTTATGCCTTCCAGTCTCCGGCGCCTGCCTCTTTCATTGGTAAATTATCGAGTGGTATGAGAGGCGATTACCGCCGGGCAATACTTGAAAGGTTATCGACTGAAATTGCCGCTACCATTTAACAATTGGCGTCCCAAGCGTGGGGCCCATCAGCGACACGTGGATCCAGTGGGAGAGGTCCTGACGACAGAGTGAACGACTGCAACGATCGGGAGAGCTCCTGCCCGATAGACCCTCGTCTGGCAGCCGATCATCCGAACTTCACTGGTTCCGAGCAGACCTCTCTCGAGTGATCTACGGTCCTGACTGGGAACCATCAGGAGTGCCGCGGCAAATACGGAGAGTAGAGGACAATCGGGCGCTGGAGGCGGAAGACGAGAAACTGTCCACGCGGTCCGGGTAAGGTCGTGAAACACGACAAATTGCGAAATAATTGATTGATTGTTTTGAAATACTAGTATTGCTCATTGATTGTTCTCTTTGAGATATTCGCTGTCTACAAACGGGGAGGAGTAGAAACTCTCTCTCTCCCTTTGCAGATAGTGAAGGGTAGGTAACGCAGACTTTTGTCCCCGTTGAAACCCGTCGTGCCTATCTTTATCTCCCCACTGATTGATTGTCCGAACATTGATTGTTTTGAAGAATAGTGCTCTTTGAGATATTCTCTGTTTGCAAATAACGTAGAATAGAAATATTCTGTCTAGTCTTTGCAAATAGTGAAGGGTAGGTAACGCAGACTTTTGTCCCCGTTGTAACCCGTCGTGCCTATCTTTATCTCCCCATTGATTGATTGATTGATTGTCCGAACACTAGTTGTTCGATATTGGTTCTTTGGAGGTATTCTCTGCTTACAAATAACGAGAAATAGAGATATTCTGTCTAGTCTTTGCAAGCAGTGAAAAGATAGGTAGTGCTGACTTTTGTCCCCGTTGAAACCCGTCATGCCTATCTTCTCCCCACTGATTGGTAGTTGGTTCTGCCCGGACCGCTTATTAGAGGTGAACCATCCGGCTCCACTGGAAGGCACCCCTAATAAGGACATGTTCACTAAATATGGACTAGTCGCCGTAGCTTATAGCAAACTATGGCATAAATATACAAGGAAGGACCCCGAGAGTCAGTGGCCACTGATGGGATCCTTCGACGACCATAAGATAGAAGTGCTAGAAATGGCTCTGCGTAGCAATAAGACGACGCCTACTATGCTTGACAGTATCGGCATGTGGCGCAAAGAAGCAACGCAACGGAAAAAGAGGGAAGAAGTAAAATCAGAAAAGGAATTACGAAAGGCAGCTCACCTTGCCGCTAGAAAGTTAGAAGAAGAAATAAAGGAGAGAAGGGAAACAAAACTAAGACAGGAGCCCGAAACCTCAGGCCAGTACGCTGTTAGGACCCCCTCTATGCTCTACCCTGAGTTGTCCTCTAAGCAACGAACGAATGACGAATTACTATTAGGCCCCCCAATCATTTACATGCCCCCTCCATACGCACCCTCCCAATCGGTAGTGCAACACCCACAACCCCCAAACACGAGCGACAACAGTACAGGGGCCTCGGTCCTCACGGCCTCCGCACCGGCCGAGCCTCTTGTACTGAACACAACGTCGGCAATGACGTTGGATGACCCTGAGATAAGAAAGAAAGATCCCACCAGAATGAATCGACTAACAAAGGATGAACGAGCAGGAATCGACAAGATAGTAGGGACACTGGTGGAGCGAAAGGAAAGTGAGGAGTATATAACAGATGTGTATAACTCGTATGCCGACAGCCGCAGACGACACTTTGTCATACGACTTTGTTATCACGCCCTGAATGCATATGAGGATAGGTACCGCGATAAAGGTCCCGAAGGCTTAGCGGCCCTATATAGGAAGGTAGACATTGGGGAAGAAGGAGAGGGCGATGTGACGAACCTCTTCACTCGTACACTCGAGGTCTATCGACACCTTAAAGAACACAGGCAGACAACCAAAGCAGAAACCCCCATAGCGACTAAGCCCCAGGAAGGAAGGACTGATACCATGATGCCCATCAAAGAGGCCGCCCCCTACTGGGTCCCCCCACGAGGTCAGGGAACACATGACGACATCAACCACCAAGATGCGAAGGGGAGGGTTGTATATAATTGGGTCTACCAGCCATGGGACCGACAAGATATTTTGACCTTTAGAAAAACTCTACCCGACTTAAGAAAGAACCCGACTGCCTTCTACACCGAACTAGGTACAGCCTTAGGCTCAACAATAATGACTTTAGCAGATATCGACTTGTTCTTCGGATTATGTCTGCCGGCTGATGTGTGGAAACAAATCCGGAAAATTGACCACGCTGAGCCGTTCGGATATACCTGGGTACAACTCGATACCATAGATAAACAGCGAGAACCAGGACAGAAACCCCCGAAAGCCATATTGGAGCTCCCAGACAAGATTGTACAGAAGTTGAAGACTCTAATCCCAGAAAGAAAGGTAGATTGGTCGATAGTGATGGCTTGTCGCCAGAAACCCCAGGAGGATGTGTCTGAATACTTCTCTCGGTTCGAGACTGTGTTTTCCGATTATAGTGGCCAGGACATGACCACTGCAACCGGACATCACCTCTTTGTCCAGAATTATGTGAAGGGTCTGTCACAAGAAGTTTCCCAGAAGCTGCAGACCAGCGAGAGTAGTTGGGCAGCCTCCAAACCCGCAGCTATCCTCCAGATGGCCCAATACTACGAAAACCAAAAGAATGAGAGCGATAGGGCGTCAGAAAGGAAGAAAAAGGAACTGAAGGAGAGGGTAATGATAGCACAGTTGCAAGGGGTGAGCATAGGAAGAGAACCCCCGAAAGGGAATTACCAACCAACCGCCCCTAGAAAGCTACCCCCTAGAGACCATACACCTGCACCCTACAACGGACGGAGAGACTTAGATGGGAATCAATGTGCGTTCTGTAGAGGGTTCGGACACTGGAAATCCCAGTGCCCGGTCCTTCTGGAATTGAACAAAAATAGGGACCCCAGAGACACAGCATATGACCCCAGAAATAGAGGACAGGGACGAGGATACACGAACGACGCCATCAACGACAGGCCAGGCAGACCAAACACCTTTGATCGCCCCCGTCAAAACCAGTGTCAACAGTCCGACTATGAAAGCACCCATGACTTCGCATAGGACCGCCAGGGGCAAGGGAGGGATCCAGTCGAACTCTCTGTTGACCAGCAAGGTCCTTACGTCACTGCTAAGGTCTTGGGCACAAAATCTCCATTCCTGGTAGACACTGGGGCGACACGTAGTGCGTTATCCAAACGACTGATTCCTAGGGCACCCTTGTCTGGCTCACATGTAACCTCAATAGGCTTCGATGGAACGCCCTCCAGTAACCCCTTATCAGCACCAATCTCCTTTGACTTAGAAGATAACACCACTGACACGACCTTTCTGCTCTCCTCCAACACCCCCGATGCTATTATGGGACTTGATTTGCTAAAACATTTTCGAGCTACCATCAGATGCTCCCCAGACGGAGTTCGAGTCATCCTGCACGATAACCCAGATCTGTCCAGACCCTGTCACACACGGCGTATGCTCTCTATAACCGATGCAGACATGTCCCTACTCGACACATTACCTTCACATCTATGGGCTAAAACCGACTCAGATGTAGGGCGCATGGTGATCGACCCGGTACACATACCCGTCCGACCGGACGCAGTGCTCCCAAAGCTTCCACAGTATCGGATATCGCCCGAAGGCGAGAAGGCATTGGTGGAAATCATCGAGTCCCTAGTCGAGGCAGGAGTGGTAGAAGAAGTAGTCAGTAATGTTTGCAACAGCCCTATCCTACCCATTGTAAAGAAGCAAGGCGAGGGAGATGAGAAAGCCTACCGTTTCATTGTTGACTTGCGAGAAGTTAACAAAGTAGTCATACCTCAGTACCCCGTGGTCTCAGACATCACCACCATCCTCACCCTGATTCCATCCACTGCCACCACCTTTACTGTTATTGATCTCAAGAACGCATTCTTTTCCATCCCCATCCACCCAGACAGCCGCTACCTGTTCGGCTTCACTTTAAAAGCCCGTTCGTACAGATTCTGCAGGGCACCCCAAGGCTACACTGAGAGTCCCAGTATTTATAGCCAAGCCCTCAAGAGGCAACTAGATGCAGTCCAACTACCCGATGGAGTGGTGTTGATACAGTACGTCGATGACATTCTTTTGGCGGCCGACACCACTCCACTTGCCGTCACAGCCACCATTCACCTCCTCCGCTTCCTCGCGGAAAACGGTCACAAGGTCTCCAGGAAGAAATTGCAATTCTGCCAACCACAAGTAACATATCTAGGCCACCTACTATCCAAAGACGGGAGAAAACTTACCCCTGACCGAATTCAGACCATCCTAGAAACCCCTGTTCCCAAGACTCAGAAGCAAGTACGGTCCCTAGTAGGCCTCACCTCCTTTTGTCGACAATGGTTGCCAAATTTCAGTCTTATCATAAAACCTCTGCTTTCCCTGCTGGCTAAAGATGTCCCCTTCCCCCTCCCCTGGACACCCGAATGTCAATCCTCCTTCAAAGAATTACGAGACGCCCTCTGCTCGGCCCCAGTCCTAGGAACCCCAGACTACACTAAACCTTTCTCCCTCTACACCCACGAAAGGGAGGGATGTGCGTTGTCTGTCCTAACCCAGTCCATAGGCCCTAAACAACGCCCTTGTGCCTACTTCTCTGCCACTCTTGACCCTGTAGCCAGAGCTTTGCCCGCCTGCCTTCGAGCAGTAGCCGCCGCTGCTGTCTCTATCCGGCAAAGCGAGGGGATCGTGCTCTCGAACCCCCTCACAGTATTGGTACCCCATGCGGTTGACACCCTCCTGAACCAAACCAAGACTCAACACCTGACTAGCGCACGACTGACTGGTTACGAACTGACTCTGCTTGCACCCCACATCACATTGAAACGATGCACCACTCTGAATCCAGCTACTCTACTGCCTCTCCCTGACGCTGACCCCAATGCGTCCCCTATACATGACTGCGTGACCCTCACCGACGAACAAACCAAGAGTAGGGTTGACCTCCGGGATACTGCCTTCCCGGACCCTGACGGAGAACTGTGGGTGGATGGCTCATGCATCAAGCTCCCCGATGGCACCACCTCAGCTGCCTATGCAGTCACCACAGCCCGAACAGTTGTTGAGACAGCCCGCATCACACAGCGATCCGCACAGGCGGCGGAACTAATTGCTCTCACACGAGCCTGCATCCTGGCAGCAGGGACAACCGCAAACATTTACACAGACAGTCAGTACGCCTTCGGGGTAGTTCACCACTTTGGGCTCTTATAGAAAGAGAGGGGATTCTTGACTTCTCATGGCACACCCATCCTGCATGGAGATCTAGTCTCTGCCCTGACCGAAGCAGTCCTCCTCCCCACACGGTTAGCTGTGATCAAATGCCAGGCACACAAGAAGGTGACAGACATTATAGGACAGGGAAATGCATTAGCTGACATTACTGCCCGAACCACAGCCGAGAATAGGTCCACGACCCGTATGTACGTGACCAGGTCACAAACTGAGAAATGGAAGGATGCTAGGGAAACGATTAGGGATATCCAACTAGCCAGCACACCACACGAATTAACTGAATGGGCCCGGGTGGGATTGAAGGACGATGACGGTTGCTGGCGAACTAAAGACTTGAACAAATGGTTGCTACCAGACTCATACTTGATCCCCATGCTGACCATGGCACACTCCCCCGCACACATAGGGTCTGCCCCCATGATCGAACTCATCTCCAAAGTCTGGCAGAACGACAAAATCCCAGACTCAGCCAAACGTCTGGTCCAACAATGCCTAGTATGCCTCCAACACAACCCTGGGAAAGGAACTGCTGTACCCCGGGGAGGGTTTGGGGTCCCCAATCACCCCTTTGAAGTCCTACAAATGGACTATGTCCAGTTAGAAAGGTGCCAAGGTTTGAAGTACGTACTTGTCGTTGTATGTGCCTTCAGCAAGTGGGTGGAAGCCTACCCAACCCATGACAACAACGCTATGACTACCGCAAAAGTACTACTGAAGGAATTCTTCCCCCGATACGGCCTTTGTCGAATTTTGTGGAGCGACAACGGCCCCCACTTCGTAGCCGAAGTTATCCAACTCATCTTAAAAGGGTTGGGTGTAAAACAGAAATTCCATGCGGTCTTCCATCCCCAATCTGCAGGCTTGGTTGAGCGACACAATGCCACATTGAAGCTTAAGATAGCAAAAATAGTCGCCACCACAGGACTGAGATGGCCAGACGCTCTCCCGCTAGCATTGCTATCAATGCGTTCCACCCCCACTAAACACCACTTAACCCCCTACGAGGTCGTTTTCGGGCGGCCCATGAACCTTTGGGCTGCTCCAAAGCCAACATCCATCCACGACGTCCCGGACGTCCTCATGTCTGACTATTTGTATAACCTAACTAAAACGTTGTCTGTTATCCATCAGCAGGTGCTGCACGCCATTCCCGATGTTTCCAGGGGCCCCGGACACGACATCCAACCCGGTGACTTCGTCTTAGTGCGTAACTTCCAGCGCACCAAGAGTCTGGAGCCCCGGTGGACGGGCCCCCTACAAGTCCTGATCACCACCTGAACAGCTCTTCGAGTGGAGGGGAAACGCAATTGGCTGCATGCACACCACTGCAAGAAGGTATCACCGACCCTGACAACCACGGACAACATCACCGCCCAAGAAGAACTTCTGGACAAAGACCGACCATCCCTGAGCCGCTGCCCAGATACAGAGACACTTGAGTTAGTAAAATATCCCGATCCCACGTACCATCCAAGGAAGGGTATAACTTGCGACGAAAGGAGAGAACTTCGGCTAAAACAGACCACAGGCTAAGTGGAAATCTCAGAGCGGTAGCCTAGTCACCTCAAAGGCCACCAGGAGAGAAACTAAACAAAGTCTGTGGTTCTGCCCGCTACCGAGTCTCTTGAAGGTGATGGAAGCGCCCGACATGAAGATGATGGAAGCAACCGGACGTCCGAAGATCCACTACAAAAACCCAAAGACTGACCGAATGCACAGCTCAAAGACTATTGCACTTTTCATTACCCTTCTCTTTTGCCTTCTCCTCGTGGTCACCTTCTGGATCATGGAGGAGAACACACCCGCTCATAAGACATTGCTGACCACCGTTCAACCTACCACCATAAAAGAACACCATCTGATCTCACTTTCACCCCAACTCCGAGAAAGGCGTAAGGAGTTCTGGAATAACTCTTTTGTGCAGTTGCTCCACCAACACAATCTTGCCGCCAACGCCACTAATTGCTGGATCTGTGGATTGCTACCACATGCCACTGGACACTCTATCCCTTTCATCGCTTCACCTTTTTCTGTCCATGGCGCCTGCCTCGCCTGGTTAATCCTCCTGCAGGAAAGCTACAAGGACAATGCCACTTCTGGCAGAACCATGTCACACTTTTACCATGGGTTCTGGCTGAACAAAACTGGAAGAACTTCTGCCCCCTTCTGTCCTCTGAGATCAAACACTTCCTTTCACATGGACATCCCTGCCAAAGAACGAGTTGAAATGCAAGTGTTCAACAACCCAGCCAGACCCACCTTCTCTTACCTCCGGAAACGAACGGCCGCCACCCTGACAGTGGCCCTATCCGTTGTCAACATCACTGGATTTGTGTGCCTCGAAGGCCTGGGGGCGCAGCTGGTGGGCCACAGCTCCTGCCTCATCACCCGAACATTGGACTCAGTTGATCCACCTTCCTTTGTTGCCTCCCCGAATATGTACTTCGTCTGTGGTACTAAGGCCTACACCTGGCTTCCGAAAGGTTGGGGAGGCACCTGCTACATCGTCTTTGTCCTTCCTCCGACATATGTGGCTCCAGCAAACCATCACCGACAGAAACGTGCCAAAGACATTGTGCAAGCCGACTCCGCCGGAGCGCAGTTCATGGACGCAGTAAAAGGTCTTGTTCCACTCTGGGGTCCAATGGCAAACAGCCGTGCCATCCGCCACTTAACCCAGGCAGTCGAAACGGCGATGAACATTACGGCCGGCATCCTCGCCAACAACACCGCCGAGCTCCAGGCCGTCCGCCTAGTGGCTCTTCAGAACCGCCTCGTTCTAGATGTGGTTCTGGCCGATCGTGGAGGAGCATGCCGCATCATTGGGTCCAGCTGTTGTACCTACGTACCGGATAACTCACCCTCAGTCTACAAAGCAATTGAACACCTCCACAGACTATCCGCAGAGGTCCATCAAGAGCAAGAAGAATGGTCACTGGGGAGTTGGTTTTGGGACACTATTAAAAGTTGGGGATGGAGGCTGTTTTCATTTATCCTAATACCGATCGTGATACTATGTGGATGTTGCTTGGGGATTCAGTGTCTGCCACCTTTATGTTCGCTTTTTATGAACTGCATCTGCCCTAAGACTTTGAACTTTGAAACAGAGCGAATGAAAGCTCTGTATGAGGTGGAAATTCGTAGTATTATGGGGATAGATCCGAACTAGACAAGCTGGCGAGATATGTTAAAAGGGAGGACTGTGGAAATTTAGCTTGTAACTGAACATTATCTGCGCCATCTTGCCTCTCCCCAGCGCCACGCACAGCCGCCATTTTAGGCACCCCACTCTCTCCCCGCTCATTTTCGATCGCCAGCGCGTTCCCCTGGCGCTGCGAGCATCCCCCGCGCGCCGGCCACCCCCGCTCTCTCATACACGGGCCATAAACCCTCTCATTCTGCGCGACCCTGCCATGGAACCACATCCCACGCCTGACCGACATCCCATACATGGTCATGCCTCTCTTTGATAACCCCCTTCCTCTGCGCCCCATTGTCCGAACCGATCCCAGGCCATCACCTAGCCCTGCGGATGCAGTTTATTGCCCCTACTGTAAGGGAAACACCCCACATCAAAGGGATTACAGTGGATCAAAGCCCCTACCCCCTGAGACCCGGCCAGTTGCACATACCCCCGGGAATTGGCGGAATGTCCAGCTGCGTGATAGCCATCTCCTACTGTAGATGGGGTGGGGACTTCCACTGTAGATATGTGTGGGAACGAGTTCGAAGTGGGGATTCCGAAGACGTTCTTTTATACATCAAAGTAATCTCAAGAATGTGCCATGTACACTAACCCTGCAATAAAGTCATAAACGTGTGTATAAGAGACCAGGTCTCAGAGATGCAGTTAGAGCACCTCGTGACGATACCTTGCTGTCTGATCTGATGTGTTCTGCTCCGACGGAATAAAACTTTGTTTCCTGCCTTCCAGTCTCCGGCGCCTGCCTCTTTCATTGGTAAATTATCGAGTGGTATGAGAGGCGATTACCGCCGGGCAATACTTGAAAGGTTATCGACTGAAATTGCCGCTACCATTTAACACCCCTGGGACCAGGGTAGGGCGGAGTCCACCCCACTACGGCGTATAATACACGGTACTACAGGCAGTAGCATCATAGCACGTTTTCTACTTAGGTCATTGCCATATCCTCCCAGATCATCTGATGGGTCTTTGGGGCATAGGGCGTCACTATTCTGCTTATCGACTACACTACATAGTGGGAGGTACTGCCCTCACAGCACCGCGCCGCACTACCTCTATATGCCTCATACTGTGTATGGAGGATATCTTCTGGGAGGGATCAGTTCATATTGCACTTGTTTTGGTTGGGTTACTAAAGTTGAAAGAAACCTCATGTACCTCATGCTTAAATACCACTTGCGGATATGATTGCTTACTACTGCATACTTAAACAGCTCAAATTCCAATACTACGCGGCCGGCCCGTCTGGGTTGTAGGCGACATGCTGTGTACCTCAGTTGATGCTTTTCTACCTGCGCTTCTTGATTCTTGCACTGCACGTTGTCGCTGCCGGCCTGTTTATTCAGGATGTAGGCGTAAAGCTGTGTGCTATTTCTTCATGATCAATAAAGGTTTTGGAAAAAAAAAATAACAACCGTTGACAAAGCCAATAGTTCTGGCTTGTTGTAGGTGTAACGTTACATGTTCTAGGTGTAACGTTACTTCTTGTATTATATACCTGGATGCAATGAAAGAAGCAACAAAAATACCAGTCGGGCGGCACATTATACTAAGAACAGATTTTTAGCTTAGGTGTTTTTATCCACGCCCTTAATTACATAAAACACCCTTTTGGAGAGATCCCCCTATTTTTATTATCCCACTTAAAGCTCTGGAAACAACACCATGTCATAGTCGCCCCACGTCCAGGCACTGTGCATCATGCATGACTCATGCCTTCCACTTTTTCAGATTGCCTATGTGTAGGGGCATAGTGAACCCTGCCCCACCCACCCCTTACTTTAGGAACTATAGCGAGGGTGGAGTTCTTGATGGGTCTCTTCTGTCTGCAACTCTGCAGACAAAGGCTCAGCTCACAATTAATATGAAAAGGAGGGCGAATGAGTAAGTGAAAGGATGGGTGGATGGCTGGATGGATGAGTAAAATGATGGATGGATGGATGGATAGATGAGTGAGAGGGTGGATGATGGGCGAGTGAATGGCTGGATGAGTGAAATGATGGATGGATTGATGAATTGATAAGTGAAAGGGTGGATTGAGGAATTGATAAGTGAAAGGGTGACTAGATGGACGGATGAGTGCAAGGGTGGATGCACCCACGTTTTATGTTTTTTTTTAATGTCAGAAAACTCTTCGGCCCACCCTTGAGAAAGTGGAACTCAATTGTTTCACTGACTCACTTAGTTTGGGGCAGGTACGATGACATACGACATTCAAGGATCATCAGCTGCCAATTAAGAAAATGTGACTCATGGTATCAATTCTCCATAGAGACAGCAACACTGCATTGCATACTCTGCAATGATGCAAGCACCCAACACTGCAGACAGGCTACAGGCAGATTATGCATCGATACCGCGAACTACATGACACTTAGGTTTTTAGGTCGAGCCTAGAGCCAGTCCGCATGCGCTGCTCTGCGAGACATGTTGTGGTGGAGTAGCAAATAGAAGAACCGCCCACTCTCTGCCCATATTTGCCATTGGCTTGTGTCATTGTCTGTCCTAAATGCTGGCTTCTAAATCGTAAATGGGCTTGTTAGTCCCTCATTAGTAATGCTTCCTCTTCATTTGTCACCTCCACTGTTGCCCTGAAGGTGCGCGCTTGGTCTCTAAACTGGGGTGGCATGGTGAGCAAAAGAATGATGGATTTAACCCAGATCTTGACTGGGGGTGAATGTTTTGATTTGTTCTGCATTCCGTCCATCAATTGTGTGTCTTTTGCTTTCGCGCGCGTAGTTAGACATTTTATGACAAATGTGGTTTTGTTTCATGCAACATCCATGAAAAATGTTTCTTTTAGATCCAAACAGGATCTCGGATATGACAGTGATTATTTGCAGTAGTATTAGTGAGCCTCTACTATATTACAATATTGGAAAATACATCACTATCCCTGAATATTAACTATAAACACATTTAGAATTTGAACCTGTGTGTCTGTGCACTGTTTGTGATCTGGCCAAAGAGGACACGAGACAGCTGAAACTGAATCATTAATTCAAAGGTGATCCGCACAGGGGCCCCTAAATACGTTTGGCCTAGGGCCCTTAAAATCCTTAAGATGTCCCTCGGGCCTGTGTAGTTAGTTTGGAAAGCAGAGGTTCACTGGTGCTATGGAATGGGGCAGGTTGCCCCGGTTTCCTAATATACATTAGTGCAATTTTGTCCTGGTTGCAGATGCTCTGAACTGCACCTGTTCAATTCCAACATGACACAACCAGTGTATGCCAGTCACCAACACGAAGGCCTTCCCCAGGGCCGGACTGGCTGTAGCAAGCATCGGGCATTTGCCCGGGAGACTGGAAGGGTGGGGGCCAGTTTAGGAGCAGTGGGGGCCTGTCTTGTTACTGGGGGCAGTTTTGCAGCAATGCTCCAATATCGGCCCCAGTAACAAAAACAGCAGGGGACCGGTTTTGTTCAGCAGTAGTCCTTGACACTCCCCCCTCCCCCTTCCCCCCCCGTTCCGTAAAAATTGCCAGGGCTGCTTTGGGTTCCCAGTTCGGCCCCACCTGCCCCTTCAAGCAGGCCTCCTGCATTCCAAAACCAAGGTCAGTTATCTGCACAACAAGCAGGGACCCCTCTAGCTGCACCCACACGCACGGTCGGGTTCTTGGCGCACAAAGCCATGGCTGCACCGCACAGAGACCTTACACTGCCGCACACAGAGAAAAAAAATTAGAGGGAACATTGGTGGGGACCCGTGTTTCATCAAGTGTGTTTATATTTCTGCTCAGCTCTTCTCCCGTAGACAGGAGGCAGTACTGCAGTCTTAAACACACTGCATTTAAACACACTTTGCTCACCAGAAACCCTCCCTAGCAGCAGAAAGGACATGCATTTCAAAGGAAAAGCTGCAAAACTTGGGGTTATACAATATTTTTCATGTAAATTAACCTTTTACTATTTAATAAAATATAACTGTATTTACATGAAGCTATTGAATTTAGACATTTGTGTCTGAACATTGCTGAAAGTAATTTGGGTCAGTATCAAATGCCAGAATACTTCACAGTTGCCATTTGATTCTTTTCTGCAATTAAACAATGTTGGGGCACTACACTGTGATACAACATAAACCAATGTAATTATTTTTTTTACTAAACTAGAAGCATACATGCCTATTGTTACATTTTAATGCTAGTACCAGGAATTCAGAGTCTTTATGTTGCTTTGCCTTTGTTTTCATATTAATATGCACTATTGTTTATGTTCTTTTAGATGCTGACTAAATCAGTGTGTGACTAGCGTTGCATTGTGCTAAGGGCTACATTCTCGCAGACAGTTAGTTAACTGAAGCAATGTTATACCCACTGTATTGGGACACTTTTGTAGACAGTCTTCTAACAGCTCTCTTTTAAACATGAAAACCGAGAAATAGCCACCAGGATGATCCTATATGTTCATCTTATTTCTAGGCCTAGGCGTTAAATTCCGTTCCGCTCGCAGAATTTGGGTAATTTTGCGTTCCGCGGAGAACGAGGAATTGCCAAAAATTCCGCGATCTGAGGCTTCGCAGAATTCTTTGCTTGTTCGCGCTTTTAGAATGCGTGTTCGCAAGATATTTCTCCCCGAGCACACAAACAGCGTTTGCGAACAGGAAAAAAGCATCGCGAACATGTGGAGCAAGCAATTCCAAGTGTTTGCGGAACTTTTGCACGCTCGCAGAGATTTTTTACTGTTTCGCGGAGCTTTGCGTAGCTCACCCCTACTTATTTCCTTCTCAAGTATTAAAAAGCTAAATAAAAAGTAAACATCTCCAAAATGTTTGATCTTTATTCACTTCAGGAGCAGGGCACTATTAGAGCGTGTACAGATGACTAAGGGCCTGGTTTAGATCTTGGCGGACAGATTACTCGGTCACAATGGTGACGGATATCCCATCCGCCGAAATATAAATCCCATAGGATATAATGGCATTTATATTTCAGCGGACAGGATATTCGTCACTGTTGTGACGATGTAACCCATCCATCAAGATCTAAATTGGGCCCTAAGTTTTAAAAATAATAATGGTGATGCTGTTCTCATTAGTCTGAGGAGGATGAGTACAAAGGAAGTAGAACCCAATTCATTTTGAACTCAAAATGCACAGCACCCAACTTCTTGCATGAAAATTGATCTTGTTCTTTGAACTTGCCTGGCTGCTCCACTTTAAGATTGAGAATGGTACAGGTAAGTGGTATGTTTGGAGAACTTGATTGTCTTTCCCAGTCAACTGGCTCCACATTAACTTTTGGAACATCTTATTAAAGTTTCAGTGAGATGAGAAATGAACAGCAGCACAGACTGGGGAAACTTATGCATGATTGCAAAAGTTGTGTTAATCTAACGATTTAAGCCTACAGGTTTTGTAAAAAAGGAATAATGTAATGTGAACCCTGTGCGTCCATTTTTGTCCTAAAGTCCTGTAATGACAGCCACATTTCAATTAGGTGGCTTGAATTTTTGAATTTCAGCCCTGCTATCAATAGATCTATACATTTTGAACCTTACTTTCTTCAAACCTACTGAACAGATTTACACTAAAAAAGCATGCTTTCTGGATAAAGATATAGGGACATATTGACAAGGGGATTGTGCCACTGGAACGTCACTGTTTTAGATGTACAATTCCATACACCATATTTACAAAGCAGTATTAAGCCACTTTGCATGGCTTAACGCCACTTTGTAAATATGCTACTCTTTCACGCAGTTTTCTGCATGAAGGGGTGTGCAATGAATGTTGCTTTGGGCATACCACAGCAACATCTTTTGCTTTTTGACGCTGCCCCAGATTTACCGGGATGTGTCAATCTGAGGCAGTGTCAAAACCTAATGCCATGCAAAAGAATGTGTTAGATTGGTGCAACGAGGAGAAATACTTTTATTTCTCCTCGTTTTTGCTCTTTCAATGTGTGCTGATTCTGCAACACACATAAGAAAGAGCAAATTGACTTTAAAGACCTTCCTGCACATAAACAATCATTCCTTGCAACACAGACACCCTTGCATTATGGCACAAGGGTGTCCATGTTGGCGCTAGGCAGATATTTTCAGCACCAGCGCAAGAGAAAACACAGGGTTGCACTGTATTCTTGTGAATGTGGCGCATCTCAGCATTTTTAAATGCCGTGGCGCTGCAAAATTTGCCACAGCGCCACACTGCACCATTTCCGTGTGACCATACACCCTACTTTTCTGCCAAATTTGGCGTAATTCTGACACAGCTTTTCCATGTGAAAACCCAAAGGGTCCGATTAGGAGTGTGACAGTGCAACGGCAAGACCGCCACACAGCCAAACCTGCGTGACAAACGCCTGCCGCATTATGATTTTTTTAGTCACTGGTGGGCGTTTATTTGGGCGTTCCCACGTCAGTGCCTATAAAATAGGCCCTACGATGGGAATGCCAAAAAACAGTTCCTGAATGGCATGGATTGAAAAGTCCATGCCGTGCAGGAACATCTGTGCATACACAGGGTGTGAAGCACAAGGGGGCCCTGTAGAGCCCCCTTTGTTTCCTCTCCGCCAAGGTTTTCCTGGCAGTTGAACCGCCATGAAATTTCTTGCAAGGAGGAAACTCGCAATATGCTTGGCAGGACCATGGTGGTCCCACCAAGCATACTGCGACCTCCTGAACACCTCGCCACTGTGAGGGAATGGTAGTTCCCTGGCGATGTCGGCGGTCCCATGGCAGCACGACCACTAGGGTCGTAAGGTGGCAGTCGGAAGACTGCCGCCCCAGCAGGAGTCAGGCAGTCCGAGGACCGCCAGACTCGTAATTAGGGCCTAAGTAAGGCAGGCATCTCTGTTACCCACCTGGCAGTCAAAGTCACCTGGGGCAAGATATATGCTATGACAGATCCGTCTCTGGCTGATCTGCAGGGTTCTGCAGACCGTCAACCACCGATTGTTCCAGGAGCATGGGGTTTGCCCCCCACACGTTTATCAGAACCCTTCTCTGGGACCGTCCCCCCTCTCTTTCTCATTATAAATTTGGGAATTTTATATCTGTGCACCCTGAGGAAGGTGTGATGCACATTGTGGTCCTTACCGAAACCCGGGTTAGTGCATACCAAGAACAGATATACAAGAACCACAATATGCGATCGATGTCCTGAAACTAAAATGTATTGAACTGAATACTATATTACATAGATGGACTAAGGACATATGTACTCATACTAAAATTTATTGAGTTAAATACTTTATATTTGTAGGTTGAACAAGGATCAATACTAATTATGCACCTATTTTGAATTGGTATATTTAGAGCCATAAGTGGAGACAGCCCCACTTTGGTCCTTATTAGATTGTTTTCATTTCTCTTTTTTGTTGATATTTATTGATATGCGAAGTATGTTAGTGTGTAGTGTGTATGATATGTATGTAGTTGTGGTTCATGAGATTGAGTGATTGTAGGGGAATAGGAGCATTTCTTGAAGATTTGAAATACACTAATGTATGGGTAGAAACTTTGTTCGTATTTTGTGGGAATTCATTCCGACATGTTTTGGATTAAACACGGAAGAGCTTGTAACTAAATAAGATGATTGTTTTATTATTGATGTCGCTTTTGAGTTTATGGGTCTGAATCACATGGTTCTTTGGAAATTGGAAGTTGCCCCCAAATCATAACGAGATAATCCGCTCTTTCGTATTAGGAGGCAGGCTGTCTTTTGTTGTTTATGATATGCTGGGTTCAACATGGCCTGCTGGTCTTTGATGAACTGAAAATTAGAGTATTTGCACTGCTAAACAGCAGCTGACATAAATAATAATCACTGGAATAAGGGCAGAAGTACTAGAAAAGCAGTAGCCTTTCCATCCCTTCATCATTCATGTATGCTGGTCATTGGCTACACATACAGGCACATGCATCAAGAAAAGCTTTTGCGAGTCCTTAATTGCGAATATTAAGGAATCGCAATTAAGGACTCGCAAAAGCCTATGCATGTAGGAATCGCTATTAAAATAGCGATTCCTTAACATTCATTAATTGCGACTCACAAATTGCGAGTCGCAATTAATGAATGGCTTCCTATTCATTCCTATGGGCCTTCAGGCCCATAGGAATGCATTGGAGATTGCGGGAGCAATTTGCGAGTACCAGTAGGTACTCGCAAATTGCTCCCGCAATTTCTAGGGTGCAAGGGTGTCAAAATGACACCCTATTGCACCCATGTATTCGAACTCTGCACACATGTTGCATACACACATGCTCTAAGGGCATGTGTGTGCGCAACATGAAACTTAGAAAGATGCAAATAAGTGCATTTTTCTAAGTTTTAGCAAATTACCATGAAGTCCAGCTTCATACCAAATGCAAAAATACCGGTCGCAAAGGGGCAGATTCTGAGAATCTGCCCGTTTGCGACCGGTTTTGTGGTTGATGCATGTGCCTGTATGTCTATATTTCAACTCTGTCAGACCCTTAAACACAATCACAAGGAATTCCCGTGAGATATAAAATATGTCTACAAAGGTTAAATTGGTTTAAATCTAAAAAATGTGTGAGATTTTAAATAAAACACCTGCCACAATGGATCACGATAGAAAGTATTTACAGGTGTTAAACTGTATGTTATGAGTGCACACTACCCCCAATGAACCATTGTGCACATGGCTGCACAGCAAAAGGCAAAAGTATGTGTGAAATAATAGACAATGCCCTTGAGGTCAGTGGTGTGAACCCACCTCACCTGCACGACATCTTTTTTTTGTCGGGTTCACAAAATTAGTGATTGTAAGGGCTGGGAATTAATTTAAGCACACTTCTGCTTGAGTCAACCCAAGTTGAGCAATGAGCTCTAAGCTGCCAGGTGTCTTTTTCGGATGTATTGCTTACAGTTGTGAAACAACGGGGAATGCATAGAGTATATTGTGAGGCGTCTTGTTTATCTGCATTTGCTGGGACAGTTCACACTTGTTGTCCCAAACCTGGTACATACAGATGTGTGATGCTTTTGTAACATCCAATCCTCCCCTTTCACTTGTGGTGCTTGTTCCAATTTATAGCTTATATGTTCATGTATGTTCATTAAGACAGTTTAACACCTGATGACTCAAGCCAATGGTACAAAATAGGTCCATCAGAAATTCTAAAGAAGGAGATGTACAAGTGTAATAAAACATTTAAATAAGAACTGCAACTTGCTTTTCATTTAATTAAATGAGCCTGCTTATTTTATTAATCTTTCTCATGTTATAGTTCGCAGTCTATTAGCTAATAATGCAGTTTCCTCTGCCCTACCAAGTCATGTTACTTTAAGATTACAAAGTGCCTTTCTGCCATTGGTACAAGGTGCCATGTAAATCTACAGGACTTGAACACACATATAAAGAGGACAAGATTTAGAGCCTCATTGCTTTTCTTCCTGGTGTCCCATGGAATTGAGCGCTACTTGCATGCTTTTGGTAAAATACAGCAACATAACAGGCATTTTTTTTTTATGTCTGTTAATCCCGCACATTACACATCTTTGTTATTTCAACTCTCTTTAATATCCAGGAAATTATGCCCATAGAGTTATTTTATTTGCTTCTTTGTTAAGCACTCCGAAAAGCATTGGCTAAGCAGCACAATGAGTTGAACTCCTACTGTAGAAATGCGCACAACCTGCAGAATATCAGTGGCGGATGGTGACATTTGAAAGTGGTGGGGCGTAAACTTTCTGTGGGAGTGCACCGTGGCGAGCGAGCGCAGCGAGCGAGCTCGACCTCCTTAGAGGGGGTTCGGGGGGGTTTTTCCCCCCGAGAAAATTTTGAAAAAAAAGTGGGTAAAGGGTGCATTTTCAAGCAAATTTGAGAAGCACAGAGACTAGAGCTGCAAACACACATAGAGCCCACTGCAGAGGGTATGTTCTTAGGTGAAGTCCTGCTGAAACTAAAATGCATTAACATTATAATCTCAGTTTCCCCACTTAACAAAGAGTCATCCCCAGAAAATGAGTTCCCCATCCTGTTTCTTCATTACATTTTCAGACAAAATTAGGAACATTCATAGACCATCCACACATGCATTAAGCACATTGTAAAAACAAAAAAAAGAATCACGTACAATAAAGCACAAATACACACACACAGTCGCACATACAGACATACATACCATAACACACACATACAGACATACACAGGCACATCTTGAGACACACAAAAATCAACTCTTAATGCTGCGACTGCGAGGAAATATGCTGACACCCTGATCCAACCTTGCCTCATGTGAATATTGAAAGCAAAATCGCTGGCGTGACTGCTAACATGCTCTTGATCAACGAGCGTCTGTGTCCCTAAATCTGAATCATGATTCCATCTAGAGTCGCCGAATGGTACAAACTCTTCCCAACTCCCCCCTTGTGTAACGTAATTCCCGTTTCAGATCACTTTCCTTCTTGTCTGCATAAAATAAACCATTAAATATTTATTTTAACCGAAATCCACAAAATATGAAATCTGGCCTTTAACGGAATAAAGAACAACTCTTAAAATGAAAGAGACTAAAAGTTGTTTACTCCGAGGATGTTCCCATAAAAACGTGTTTGTATATTTTTGAAACAAGAGACGCCTAATCTGCGATAAAAAGAAAGGCTTGCCTTTGTGAAGGAAACCGCTTTGTCGGTGGTAGTAACAACTATATTAAAATGCAATTTCAATGACAAAGAAATACACACAAGTTCCAGGGGAGAAAGCCGTTCGCTGGAAACAAGAAAGACGCCCAGTTCCAAACTATTTTCAAATTAAAAAAACAAAATCACAAACACATAGATGTATATGTATTTGAAATGGGAATTCCAGTACCACCTGTTTCAAAATGAGCAGAAATGTCCCATTTTTTAATTCTTCACTTTATGTGACTATATTTGGCAATGTTGCCCCCTCTAAGAGCCATGATATACAGTGCTGCAGTATGAGAGCTAGGGCATACCATACCGCTGTAGTATGAGCACAAGACACAGGACCACAATATGGGAACCATAACATCAAGTCCTGCAGCATGAGAGCCAGGACATATCGTGCCACAATAGTATCAGTACAAGACACAGGACCACAATATGAAAGCCATAATATACAGTTCTGCAGTATGAGAGCTCGGACATACCATGCCACCGCAGTATGGCCACAAGACACAGGACTAACATATAACAGCCATAATATACAGAGCAGCATTATGAGAGCTCAGCTAGGACATACTGTGCCAGAAGAGATTGAGCATAAGGCACAGAACTATGATATAAGAGCCATGATATACAGTGCTTCAGTGTGAGAGCTCGGACATACCATGCCGCTGTAATAGGAGTACATGACACAGGGCTACAATATGAGAGCCATAATATACAGTGCTGCAGTATGACAGCTCGGACAAATCGTGCCACCATAGTATGAGTGCAAGACATAGAAACACAATATTAGAGCCATAATATACAGAGCTGCAGTATGAGAGCTCAGCTAGCACATGCCACCAGAGATTGAGGATATGGCACAGGACTACAATATAAGAGCCACGATATACAGTGCTGCAGTTTGAGAGCTGGGACATACCATGCTGCTGTAGTATGAGCACAGGACACAGGACCACAAATGAGAGCCATAATATACAGTGCTTCAGTGTGAGAGCTAGGATGCCACCAAGTGGACTTGGAAATGCTTTTGCCATATTAAAAATAAATACCATCCTGCTCACTGGAAATGTTGGAACACGTCACTTCTTACTAAAATGCCCCTGCAGCGGTGGGAGGCGGTGGAACCAGTCTGAGATTCTGTGTCCCCATGTTCTGGGGACATGCAAGAAGGTATTGCCGACCGCTCTCCCTGAATTAGGTCAGGAATAAACTGACATTTACGTTGTCCCATTTTAATCTCCTGCCAAAGTTGGATGAGAAAGTCAGTTCTCCCATGTCTTTTCCTCGTGCCCTTTCTAAATCCAAATTCAATTGTAAAATCAATAAACTATGATCATTCAAGCAATTATTCCTGATAGAAAAATCACAGGTTCAAGGTCACTCGTGACTATATTAAAGTCAATTAAGTTAGTCTTGCCATTTCCATGAAAGGTGGGTGGTAGTGAGCATGCTTTAAAAAAAGTATCCGAGGCGAAGAGCAAATTATGTTTGGTAATAATCTTATTTAAGGCCTTTCCATTGGAGTATGCAAAAGGGGAGTAATTATCACACCTTTTGGAGTGATTAAGCCACAAACCAGGGAATTACTAAAATTACAAAGCTTTAAGTTAAAATTCAACTGCCCAGATAACCGAAGTTTGACTATGTGCTTTTAAGAGTGTTTTGGAGAGACCTGTCCAAATGTTCACTCACCTCAGCGAGCGGCTATTATCAAAAACTCGAAAATCTGGAACCACACTGAATTATGTAACTTCCTTATCTTAATTGATGGAAATGTTACGTGACCAGAACTGCTAACCCCCCTTTCGTTCGGCCAGCAGGTGATGGAATCCGCTGGGGAGCAGTACGTGTGGAAGCCATCTAAATGAAAGAGGGACACCATCCATGTTTCCTGTAAGAAAACTAAATCGAATGTCCTGATTAAAGCTATGTTGTCCCCGCCATCCTGCCGTATTCTAGGAAGGTACAGTAATAGATGAAAACACACTAATGGGGTTACTACCCGGCGTTTTATTGCCGAAACCTATACTTTTTACAGAAGCTGGCTTACATATCTAATTTATCTGAGCACTCAGTAACGACCCCTGGGTGACCTCCTACCCTAGTCTGGTATTTCCTCAGGTATCATTGTGTCATGGGGGGGGGGGGGGTCGCGCGGGGGTGTTTTTATAAAAAATAAAATCCTACCTGTCCTGAGCAGGTCCGGCCGGGTCCGCGCTGCCTCGCCTCAGGTCCGTTACTCAACTGCCGTTACTTCTGGCGCCTCCGCCTACACACTCACTCACTGGAACAGGCGCAGCCCATCTGACCCCTCTCAGCCAATCCTGAGCGGCTTAGAGCAGGCTTACGCTCCGCCCGCCTACCCATTACGAGACCGAGGTTTGAGCCTTGGCTCAACCTCGCTCTCCTAATGGGCATGCGCCAGACTCGGGAAACACTAGTGCGCATGACTGGGCACGGTGCAAAAATCGCCCTCCGTCCCCACTCATGCGCACTTGTGTGCTGCTGGCTGCCTGTCAGTCAACATGACGCCAGACCGCCCACCCCATTCAGACTCTGAATGGGGTGGGCGGTCCAACGTCATACTGACTGACAGTTCTCCCTCACCGTCGTCACCGAGGAAGCTGCGGGCGCGAGGCGCGGGCGGGGGGGCGACGCCCCAACGCCCACAATGGACGGACCGCCACTGATATCAGACCAAAATATTCCTGGCCGAGCAAACTTAGCATTTCAGATTTCTTATACAGATATAATCAGTAACAACCCTGTTGAGTGATATTTTAGTATATGTAATCATCTTTAAGATTTTTGAGTTTTTCTAGAATCTATTCTATGCTGTTAGTGATATTCTATGTACTCCATAATAGTGAAATATAATATGTGAAAGTCAGTGGCTGAACAACTAAGTGTTCAGTTGGGTGACTGGGGAGGCCCATTTCATGCCTTATCTCTTTTTTTGCAATTGTACATAGCTTACAGGAAACAAAAGTGATGCGAAAAAAGACCTTTGTTTATCTATGTAGGATAACTTATTTACTTATTTTGTAGCTTTATGAAGCACTTTAGAATTCGAATCATAAAACCGCTAGATTATGCCCAAGTATCATCTTGACCAAGAGTCAGATGGATGGGGCAGAAGGCTAAAAAGTGTGGCAAGCAAGAGTGCCTAGGGAGTAAGACTCCAGGGAATTGGAAAAAGTGTATCAATCTTTGGAATAGATGGGTAGGTTGAGATACATTTCGAGTAAGTCCTTTCATTCTCTACTTCCAGGTAAGAGAAATGTTTTTACAAATAAGAAGAAATTAAAATAGCAGGACATGGGGAGCTAGGTCATTGTGTTTGTAAAACCTTATGGTTTGGTGGTGGGAAGCTGTCTCAGCCCCCAAGGCGATAGCACAGCCAGAAATCACACATACAATTAAAATGAAAGAGATTGCCTCTATTGGCTTCTGACTCAATGCCATGAACAGCAGCACAGTACCCTTACTGACAGATTAAATCAGCGAGTTTTGACATTGCCTTTTTTTTAAATAGGCTCACTAGTACAGGGAAATGGATGACCTAGGGCTTGCAATAATAGCTTTCTGAACTGGAAACATGAGATCTGGCAAGACACTCACAAACTCACAAACGACAGAGCACAACGAGACAACCTATGCTTTTATGTAAGCCCTAAAAACGGCAAGAATACATAGTGGGGTTCTTGGCAACGCTGCTGCCTGAGCTTTTGGGCATTACCTTTTCACCAATGTTGAAGTATCAGAGAATGTATAAGATTAGAGTCAGGAACTTCACCAAGAGCTTCCTGGATAACATTCACCTTTTTCCCAAAGCACAACCAGGTGTGACAAGTGATTCAAGCTTCCAACAAGAATACTCCTGTTAAGTCAGATGGTCACCGATTTCTCCTTCCAATGCAAACAGAAAAGACTTCCTGGCATTACATCTGAGGATTAGTCATTGAGCATGGTTTTTTGAATCTCTCCACAGTGTGGGTCAGTATGGATGACAAATTCTACGAGTTCACAAAACTAGAAGGATTTCTAGATTTCACAGGAGTAGAAATTGCTAAAGACCCTGTGCACACAGACCAGGCTCTTCTATTGGCAAACTACAATCCCCAATCACACCGAATAATGGACAATAGCCTGCACTGTAGGCAATTGGATAAAGAATGACTGCACTAAATTGATGAGGCACACAATAAAGATGGAAGTCAGCTTAGGTATTCTCCGAAGTCGAAGGAGGGTGAAATCTTACCAGCAACTTCAAGTCTGGCATTCGTGAAAAATAATCACACACCTGCTATTCAGGCCCAACTTCAGATCCCCCCTGGTGAGCTCCCATATGGGGACCTGGAGAGTTCTGTGGGTTCGAGCTAGATGGTGATCTCTCTTTGCAATCAGGTTTTAGACTGACATAATTGCTACATGCATCACATTTAGACCTGTGATACATGTTTAATCCCCCTCCCTTCACTGTCTTTCCAATTTACTGGAGGTCCCACCATTCCTCTCAGTCCAATAATTAATGGGGAAGCATCGCTTTCATGCTCATCACTTTCCAGAGATCCCTGCGGGCCCTAACATGTATGTTTTCCATGGTCCCAGGCACTTGATGCTGACTAATGTGTGCGGGGCCTCAGAGGTTCAATCTACTGTCTACAGCTGTTACACAGCATTCTGATGGTGGTCCCAATATGGCTACTCTCTGTACCTCTACTCTAGGTTGTCAGCTCCTTTGCCATTATTTTATGCTCAAGTCTCTCCCGATCAACCCCTACTCTCCAGTTGTCAGGACTATCCTCCCACTACTGCATTTTGGATTTGAAGGGGTCCACTGACTACAAAACCACTAATACCACTCCTTCATAATACAGGTTTTTGAGTTGCCTTCTGTCCGTGAGACACACCTCCTTCCTATGAATCTTCCTCCAAAGGCCCCACAAATTACGCTTCTTGGACTTTTCCCAAATCTTCTTAAAGTCCTCTCTTTCAATGCAAATGGACTTTCTCATTTTGTAGAAAGGAAAAAGATCTTGCCTCCAAATACAAACGTTGCTCTTTTATTAGAAAACACATTTGTACCAATGAAAATCAGACAAAGTGAAATTTGTCTGGGTGGGAGTGTGATATAACGCAGCCAAATAGAACAGATACCTGGAATCCAAAGGTTCACTTCTAATATCTCTAACAAATATGGTGATACTATACTGCAGAAGAAATCTCTGCCTGTTAAAATCTTGAAGGCCTGGATGATGCAGGAGAATGGTATTTGTTTACAGAACTGTCCATACTTAACAAGATGTTGACAGCCTGATCCGTTCATGCCCCTAATAAAATCAGAAGGCATTCCCTGTACAGAGTATGATGAAATTTGGTTCCATTACTGGAGAAGACTAGAGATTGGCCCTAGACCCAATTTGTGATTGGACAAACCTGGTAGACTCAAGCAATGCAGTTTATAGGTAATGTTAGGAGATGCTGGATGTCTGAAGGCTGGTACATTCAACCAAGATTGATCACTCCTTTTCTGTTGTATGCCAATTGCACCCAGGGAAGAAAATGTGTCTTTATCACTGGCTCACTGCTGCCAAAGGTTATGAATTGATACATCCATGTGGGTGCACCAGCAGATCACTCTCCAGAGACCTTAATCTTTGAATGTATCCTGGCTGTCCTTCCACTCAAATCATGGAAAATTAACCACGCATAAACTTACTCCTGAAAAGATTGAGCTACAAATCATAGCAAGACATATCTGTTGGAAAACAGAGTAACCTCATAGGAAGTGGATAGGACTTCTCTACAAGTGGGAATGATGAGAGAGAGTGCCTTACACAAGAAGAAGATTAAGTGGGAACAGAAGTGACTTGAATCCTCTATCAAGACCTACTCTTAGATACAAAAGACACTCCACTGACTAAAACAGGAAAGTGCTAAGATCTCTCTTAACTCACTCTTTACCTCCAGAGCTGATCATTCCCTTTCACATCTAAATGGCAAATTTATTAAGAAGGTGAAAATGCTAGATGCACTTAGCAACTCAACCTTGCACTCTCCGAGATACCTATCATCTAATATAGCCAGGGCATCGTACAAAAGCATCCCCAAGACCAGGGCCACCAGAATTATGCAGCAGGAGAGTGCCAAATTATGCAGCAGGGTTAAGTAAATTATGCGGCAGGTTTGAGTAAATTATATGGCAAGAAAAACTAATTATGCCGCATAATGCAGCACATTTTGTAATAGTATTAAATCATTATTTAGTCATTTTTAAACTTGGAAACACTGTCTGGGTATTGGTTGCATCTCATTAGAACCTGTTTAACACCCAAATATATGAATAAGCAACAGAAAGGCGACCAGTCCAGCTTTGCAAAGGGCCTTCCACCGAGCAGCAACACATGTCGCTTCATTTTTATAACTTTTGAACAGTTTGAGCTAGAAACTATTTGTTTGTTAATTTATGCAGATCATGTGACAGATGATGGATTATGTGTCACATGTGTCAAATGCGACAAATCTATAATGATGTGAAAATCGCCGCAGCTGCACAATTGAATAAACCCAGAGGCCCTCCTCAAAACACACTGAATACCTTTGATAGTTACTATATAGAGTTGTATATTACAGGGAGTGGGATAACCAAACCTGCAGAGGAGTGGGGAAACCACATCTGCAGAGGAAGATGTATTTTCCTGGCTAGACATACCCCAAGTGGAAACAGAGAAGAAAGCCCTCTAGAAGGAAAATATCAGAGGATGAAATTACTTATCCATCAGTTAATTGTCATTTAACCAATTGTTGGAGAAAGATTCTATAAGCTGAACAAAGCACAACTAACTGACATTCTGTATGATTCACTCACACAAGAAAGAAGAATCCACTGGTACTTGGATTATGGTTGTACATGGCTTTAGTTTGTGTTTGTCCCAAACCACTAATACCACTCCTTCATAATACAGGTTTTTGAATTGCCTTCTATCCGTGAGACACACCTCCTTCCCATGAATCTTTCTCCAAAGGCCCCACAAATTACGCTTCTTGGACTTTTCCCAAATCTTCTTAAAGTCCTCTCTTTCAATGCAAATGGACTTTACCATTTTGTAGAAAGGAAAAAGATCTTGCCTTACCTCTCTAAAAACACATTTGTCCCAATGAAAATCAGACAAAGTGAAATTTGTCTGGGTGGGAGTGTGATATAACGCAGCCAAGTAGAACAGATACCTGGAATCCAAAGGTTCACTTCTAATAGCTCTAACAAATATGGTGATACTATACTGCAGAAGAAATCTCTGCCTGTTAAAATCTTGAAGGCCTGGATGATGCAGGAGAATGGTATTTGTTTACAGAACTGTCCATACTTAACAAGATGTTGACAGCCTGATCCGTTCATGCCCCTAATAAAATCAGAACTCATTCCCTGTACAGAGTCTGATGAAATTTGGTTCCATTACTGGAGAAGACTAGAGATTGGCCCTAGACCCAATTTGTGATTGGACAAACCTGGTAGACTCAAGCAATGCAGTTTATAGGTAATGTTAGGAGATGCTGGATGTCTGAAGGCTGGTACATTCAACCAAGATTGATCACTCCTTTTCTATTGTATGCCAATTGCACCCAGGGAAGAAAATGTGTCTTTATCACTGGCTCACTGCTGCCAAAGGTTATGCATTGATACATCCATGTGGGTGCACCAGCAGATCACTCTCCAGAGACCTTAATCTTTGAATGTATCCTGGCTGTCCTTCCACTCAAATCATGGAAAATTAACCACGCATAAACTTACTCCTGAAAAGAATGAGCTACAAATCATAGCAAGACATATCTGTTGGAAAACAGAGTAACCTCATAGGAAGTGGATAGGACTTCTCTACAAGTGGGAATGATGAGAGAGAGTGCCTTACACAAGAAGAAGATTAAGTGGGAACAGAAGTGACTTGAATCCTCTATCAAGACCTACTCTTAGATACAAAAGACATGTCAAGAATTCCTGTCATGCGAGGGGAGGAAAACGGTAACCAGCGAAAACGGACTACATCTCCCAGGATGCTTAGCGGTTGAGAGGTTATGTAAACAGGAGAGCTGTTACATAACTCAAGGAAAACACGCCCTTATGTAAACAGGAGAGCTGTTACATAACTCAAGGAAAACACGCCCTTATGTAAACAGGAGAGCTGTTACATAACTCAAGGAAAACACGCCCTATAAAGGGAGGAACCGGGAGGTACAACGCTGTCGGATATTGTGTTTACACCGACGTACCTGCTTAGTGAAGAGCAGTGTTCCGGAGTGGTGCTCCAGTAAGGCAAGAACGGAGGTAGGTCGAGTCGTTACTCCCTGGGCCGTGTCTTGCCCCATCGTCACCTGTGAAGGACCCGGAAGCTCTACCGGATAACCATTGAGCTTCGCTTTTTGACTCGGCTGAGTCAAAGCGCAGTGGCGCTTTTGCTGGTTGGAGTCGTAACTCCCAGCCCGACCAGAGATACAGGGACTGCCAGCTGTAACGCACACCAGGAGGTGTTTGCCGCGTTACAGACTCGGAAGTCCACAGGATCGATCGAGCGGCTGCTCTCGGTTCAGTCTTCTTTGCTTGTGATTGGGGTATCGGTGACGCATCACCAGGAGGTGACTCCGCGTCCCGGTGCAGTCTGAGGAAGAGGTTGAGCGGCTGCTCCCTTCAGGTAAAGACCCCGGCTGGGTGTTTCCCTGACTCCTCGATTCTCCCCAACACTCTTCGTGCCCCTCACAGCCTACCGATTGGCATTGTCGGCCATTTCATTTCTGCCCTCTGTTGGCATACGCCGGGATCGGCGTATATGCAGAGGACGGTTAGGACCATCCGTGCTGTGGGCTGGTAACGTACGTAGCCTGGAGGATTCCAGTGACTATAACCTTTGTTTATTCCTTGTATTATTTTTGCCTTCATTAAAATAACTAAACCTTCACAAGTGGTTGCGTTCTCATTATCGTGTCTGTTAAACGATCCTGAGACGTTCAGGGCGTTACAAAATATCCGACCTTAATAACACTAACTGTCTCCCGGTCGATAACAGACATGGCAACACTTGATGATGTGCTGGCTGCTTTAGCGACCGTGCAAATTGAATTGGCTGCCTCCAGGCAAGAAACAGCCGATGTAAAAGCCAGACTGGATGCTATCCAATTGGACCCGCTCACGCCCAGCACCTCCCTCACGAACCAGACCCCTGCGGTAGTAGTGGAAATGCCGGTAGCCGTCCCCTTGGCAACACCAGAGAGGTACAGTGGGGATCCTAACACAGTGCAGGTATTCCTCACACAAGTGGCGCTACATTTATCGTGCAAACCAAGGGCGTTCCCCACGAGTCAGGCTCGTGTGGCTTTCCTTATATCCTATTTGGCTGGAAACGCGGCACAATGGGCCGTACCTCTGGTGAGCAGGGACGACCCCATCTTATGTGATTGGGGTGCTTTTCGCGAGGAATTCCTGAAAGTCTTCGACAGAAGGGCTGACTCGTACACGGCGGACCGTGAAATGCTTGAGTTGAGACAGGGATCCAACGACCTGGTGCAGTATCTCAACGCGTTCCGAAGGCTGGTTGTGGAAACCAAGTGGCCTGTTGCTAAACAGACGGCGCTCTTCCATCACGGGCTGTGCGATGAGCTCAAGGACGCCGTGGCTCGTATTGACCCACAACCCAAGACATGTGAGGGCCTTATCAACCTGGTATTACGGCTGGAACATAGGCTAAGTGAAAGAAAGGGGGATCATGGGAGAAAAGGAAACTCCCTTCCATCCTATGTGACAGTGTGAAGTCCTGAACCTTCCACCGCATCCAAGGGAGAACCCATGGACATCGGCGCAATACGAGCGAGCCTCACAGCCACGGAGAAAGAGTCACGCCGTAAACAAGGATTGTGCCTATATTGTGGCAAAAAAGGCCACTACGTACGTGAATGCCCTGCCAAACCGAAGACGTCACTTTATCGGGCCAACCGGTCGGTAACAGCCGTGGTGGACGTACCGGCGGAAAACTAGAGGACTCCCAGACCAAAGAAGGGGCATCTCGGAGTCACTCATCCATCCCTTCACTTTCCAACTCGGTCACTAAGGGACAACGACACCTGTTTCTCACGGTGCACGTGGGAGTGCATGACCAGTGGATACCCGTTGTGGCCATGGTGGATTCAGGGGCCACTGGCATGTTTATGGACCACAACGAGGCATGCAGGCTAGGGCTAGTGCTTCTTCCCAAAGCTGTACCCGAAGACGTCTATGCTGTAGACGGAAGGCGATTGGTGACGGGGCCCATCGGGCAGCACACGGGGGTCCTTCCAATGAGATGTGGGAGGAACCATTTGGAACAAATCGATTTTAACATCATCCGAGCGCCCCAATATGGCGTCATATTGGGATTGCCGTGGCTACAGAAACACAACCCCTCTGTGGATTGGCCAACACATCGCATCGAACTGACGTCACCGTATTGCATCCTGCATTGTGGAATAAGAACGGAATCCCTTGACGCAGATGAGAGCGGGAGTCAGACGGTGGCTACAGTGGCAGAAAAAGATGTGGCTCTCCCCCAGGCTTATCACAGTTTTGAGGATGTATTTGATGAGGTGAAGGCGGAAGTGCTACCACCACATAGACAGTTTGACTGCCAGATCGACCTGGTGCCAGGGGCCAGCGTTCCCAGCGGCAGGCTGTATGCCCTGACGGAGCCTGAAAACGTGCATCTCCGGGGGTACCTGGATAAACTCCTCAAGCTAGAATTCATCCGCCCGTCCAAGTCTCCGGCCGCCTCGCCACTCTTCTTCATCCCGAAGGCTAATGGGGAGCTGAGAGCCTGTGTGGACTTTAGGGCATTGAATGCGATAACCGTAAAGAATCGGTACCCCTTGCCTCTCATCAGTGTACTTCTGGAACAGGTCAAGAAAGCTCGTATCTACACCAAGTTGGATTTGAAAGGGGCATACCATCTGGTGCGCATGAGGGACGGAGACGAGTGGAAGACCGCCTTTAAGACCAGGTTCGGCCTTTTTGAGTACCTCGTCATGCCGTTCGGTCTGTGCAACGCCCCGGCAGCCTTTCAGTACTTTTTGAATGAGGTATTCAGAGAGGAGTTGGATATCTACGTGGTCGTATATATCGACGACATCCTCATCTATTCGTCCAGTGTGGAGGAGCACGTACACCACGTCAAAGCTGTGCTCCAAAAGCTGAGGGAAAACATGCTGTTTTGTAAACTCAGCAAGTGTGACTTCCACGTCACATCCGTGGAATTCCTCGGAGTGATGCTGAGTCCAGAGGGACAGGAGATGGCAGAACGAAAGATCAAGGCGGTGAAAGAATGGCCGGTGCCCCAAAGCGTGAAGGACGTCCAAAGTTTCATTGGCTTCGCCAACTTTTACAGGCGGTTTATAGATGGATTTTCAGGATTGGTGGCCCCAATCACACAGCTACTGAGGAAGTCCAAGGAGTTTGTCTGGTCCCCTGAAGCGAACAAAGCCTTTGAGGCCCTGAAAAGCGCCTTTGGTAAGGCGCCGGTGTTGGCTCACCCCGATCCGGATCTCCCCTACGTGGTGGAAGCGGATGTCATGGCCTGTATTTCTCGCGGCTGTCGGACAACCGGTTACAAAACTACATTTCCCACAGCGCCCCGTTTCGCGAGCTCGCGGCTTGGGAAACCGCGCGTTTGCTGATTGGGCAGCTATTTAAGCCCCGCCCAGTCCAGGAAGCGGGGCTTGACAATCCTAATTCGTTCCAGCACGCCAGGCGGACGGTGCTTCCCCGCCGGAGGTCGGGCGTGAAAGCTACGTTCCAGATTCACCCTGAGATCAAGCTGCTTCCAGAGAATTCGTTCAGTCCAGGATAGCGCCGGGCGGAAGGTGTTTCCCCGCCGGAGGTCGGGCGCTTGCTTCACACTTGACGACATCTCGATAGGAACAGGTAGGGCTCCTCGGGAGCACGAGACCCTTGGTTCCTCTCCGACCAACTTCCCTTAGGAGAACAGAGCGTGTTCGCTTTGTTACTAGGTACTTAGGCCCTTATACGCGTGCTTGAAAACGCGTAGTACAGCTTTCCAAACCCTCCGGCAGTAGAGCTGCACATTTCACGCTGTGCCGATAACAGCGTTGACTCGTTTTGAGGAAACTCGGAATCCTAGATGCACGCTGTGAATTGAACAGCGTACCGGCTAGGAAAGACTTCAGTGGAGGACGACACGACTGGACCCGCACCCGTACCGGTCACTCCTATCACTTAACGATTTCACTTCCTTGAGTACATTGGTGTCCAAGGAACTACAACACCCTTTCCCCCACTCCTTGAGGTAAGCTGCATGGGGAACTGATTGGGGTCCTCCCGAAAGAGGGTAGTAGGCATTGCAGGCCGGGGGACGTATACTGTCTCTGATGCCTGCCTGTGCTCCCTTCTAGTTGGTGCGACCTTCCCCGATGCCCCGGCACATCAGAGGCTCGTCGAAAGATTCCATCGCACTGTCTTCAAGACCAGTTTCTTCACTCCCTTCTCTCCCGGTGGGGCGCCAGTTCCCAGAGTAGTTGTTTTCTCTCTGGGGGAAGCCGCGCTATCGGCAAGAAGGACCTTTTCTTCGAACATCGTCCCTGCTGTCTTCTAGTCAGGTTAGTGGGTTTTCAGGTAAGCTGCTAACACAGCCTCGACAGATTGTCAAGCCCAAGTAGCTTAGATAGCCCGGGCGATGGATACTAATATAGTCCTACATTCCTTACTGGAGACCCTCGCAACCCTCCAGCAAGAGGTACATACTTCCCGCCTAGAAAGCCAAGAACTAAAAAAGGAACTGGGAACGTTGCGCAGGGAAGTGGCAGGCATTTCCCGACAGGAGAAAGGGAAAAGGTCGTATATCAAGGATTGGACTCTTCCCCCCCCCCCAAACCACCACGTCACCAGCATTAGGGGGTGGGGCACAGGGTCCTGGACCCTTTACAATGCCGACCGCACCTGCCACCCATGATGGCACAGCTCCCACTGTGCATGTCGTACAGACTCAAAGCATTCCCCTTGCTCCTCCTGAGCGATTCTTCGGGGATCCGAAAAGATTTGAAATCTTTTTAAACCAGAGTAGACTTCACTTCTTATGCAAACCAGCACTATTCCAGGACGAGGAGGCGAAAACCTCCTTTATGATGTCGTACATGGGAGGAAGTGCCGCCAGTTGGACCATTCCATTAATGGAACGCAACGATCCAGTGCTCCATAATTTCCATGACTTTTGCAAGGAAATGAGGAAATTATTTGACCGCAAATCACACATGATGACACTTGATAAAGAACTCCTCACCCTGCGACAGGGATCACAGGATTTGCTCACCTATATCACCACATTTAATCGCCTCGTGGTAGAAACCGATTGGCCCCCAGAGAAAAGGACGACGTTATTCTTTCAAGGCTTAAGGGGCGAATTAAAAGATGTCCTGTCCCAGGTTGTCCAGCTGCCGAATACCTGTGAGGAACTGATCGAGCTGACGGTACAGTTAGACCATCGTGTACAAGAACGAAAAGGAGAAAAAGGAAGAACCGAGATTCGTTTTCCGCCGCTGCGTACCAAGGCCTCCACGGACCTACCCCCAAAAGCAAACGAAGGGACAGAACCGATGCAAATAGGGGGGCTTCGAGGGCCCTTAACCTTAGAAGAGAAGGAGAAACGCCGGCAACAAAAGCTCTGCTTATATTGCGGAAAGAGCGGGCATTTTATCCGCGAGTGCCGGGCACGAGCCAACGCATCTGAAAGGCCAAACCCTTCTCCTAAACAAGCAGCGGCTCTTCTTCCACCGACGGAAAACTGGAAGACCCAAGACTGAAGGAGACCTCTCCCTTGGGTCCAGAGACAGAAAAGGTCTCGGCCTCTCTTGCTAACACTATCCAGCCGTCTGTAGCACATCTGAATGTATGTATCACCTTATGGACCGGACCCACCACCACCGTGGAAGTGGCAGCCTTCTTGGATTCTGGAGCCACAGGGAATTTCATCGACCAGACCTATGCCCAAGCCATAGGAGTACATACAATACGGAAGAAAGTCCCTGAGGTGGTAAAAGCGGTGGATGGGACACCCCTTACCTCAGGGCCGGTGCAATACCATTCCGTTCCCCTCCAGATGAGGGTGGGAAGGAATCACCATGAAAGCATACAGTTCGACCTTATTGATGCTCCCCACTTCCGCCTCATCTTGGGAATGCCATGGCTCACCCTGCATGACCCCGTTATCCGATGGTCGGAAAGGTCCGTATCCCTTACTTCGGAGTATTGCCAAGCACACTGTCTGACAGAACCGGACCTCACGGAGAGAGAGACCCGTCCTGTGGCGGGGTTGTTGGCGGAGGGATGTGAAGACACCTTCTGCTGCAGTACCACACTACCAGAAGAATACCAAGAGTATAGCCATGTCTTTGACAAAGAGAAAGCCACGCGACTGCCCCCCCATAGGTCGTACGATTGTCGTATTGACCTCCAAGCAGGAGCCAACATACCCTGTAGTAGGGTGTACGCCCTCACTGAGCCAGAAACGCGGTACCTGAAGAATTACCTAGACGAAAACCTTGCCTCCGGATTTATCAGGCACTCCTCATCCCCTGCTTCTTCCCCCCTTTTTTTTATATCCAAGAAGGACTGTGACGAATTGAGAACCTGTATCGATTATAGGGCAATCAACAGTATTACGATAAAAAATCGATATCCATTACCCCTCATACCTGTTCTCTTGGACCAATTAAAAGGAGCTCGTGTGTTTACGAAATTGGATCTTCGAGGAGCTTACCACCTGGTAAGGGTCCGCACAGGGGATGAGTGGAAGACAGCCTTCAGGACAAAATTTGGACTATACGAGTACCAGGTAATGCCGTTTGGGCTATGCAATGCCCCCGCAGCCTTCCAATACTTCATGGACGACGTACTGCGGGGGTTGTTAGACACCATCTGCATAGTCTATATCGATGACATTCTCATCTATTCTACAAACCTACAAGAACACGTGGAGCATGTCAAGGTAGTATTGGACAGACTCAGGCAACATTCATTGTACGCCAAACTGGAAAAGTGCCTTTTTCACGTGAACGAAATATCATTCCTGGGATATGTCATCAACGCCCAAGGATTTCAGATGGATGCGGGAAAGGTGGAGGCCATCGTTCTTTGGAAGGCTCCCAAGAATATCAAGGCAATTCAAAGCTTTCTTGGCTTCGCCAATTATTATAGGCGGTTCATTAAGAATTTCTCCAAGGTTATCCACCCCATCACACGCCTCCTCCGCAAAAACACCCCCTTCATATGGGATAAAGAAGCAGAACAAGCATTTCAAGAGCTGAAGAATCGATTCACTCAAGCTCCCATACTTCGACACCCGGATCCCAGTCTACCGTACATTGTAGAGACCGATGCATCTCAATTTGCGTTGGGAGGTATCCTCTCCCAAAGACACCCAGAAACAGGACAAATACATCCGGTAGCATATTACTCCAAAAAACTTACACCTTGCGAAATAAACTATTCCATAACAGACAAGGAACTCCTCGCCATAAAAAGAGCCTGTGAAGAATGGCGACACTACCTCCAGGGAGCCAGACATACAGTTGAGATCTACACAGATCACAGAAACCTACTATTCCTAAAGTCAGCAAAGGCCCTCACGCCCAGACAACTCCGATGGTCCTTATTCTTCTCAGACTACGACTTTATGATTAGATACAAACCCGGAACACGAAATGGGAAAGCTGATGCACTGTCACGCATTCCCTTCCCAACAGAAAACAAGCCAGAAGGAACCCCGGAGGGACCACCCATTCTGCCGATGGAAGCATTTCATCCCAAAACCCTAGCAACAACCTTTGCGGACTCCTTTTTGGAGGACCTACGAGAGACACTCAAACAAATAGACCCGCAACAGTGGATTGACGACGATCCCGACATTCGTTCCTCAGAAAAGGAATTTCTCTATCACAACCGAAGGTTATACCTTCCAGACAAACCTCAGCAGCAACAAGCCATCTCTTGGGCGCATGACACAACCTTAGGAGGACACCTGGGAGAACACAAGACCATCGCATCCTTATAACGTTCCTTTTGGTGGCCCACGATGAAGAACGACACCAAGGAGTATATCCAAAATTGCTTTGTGTGTGCCCAGAGCAAAACCAGCCATGCACGACCTACGGGGCTACTTCGCCCCATTCCGATACCCGCACTCCCGTGGCACACAGTATCAATGGACTTCATTGTAGAAATGCCCCCATGTGACGGCTTTACTACCATCTTGGTGGTGGTGGATCATCTCACCAAAATGGGACACTTCATCCCCTTGAAGCGATTACCTACGTCAGCAGAACTAGCAGTGGCCTTCCTCCAACACGTAGTGAAGGCCCATGGACTACCCAGGGTTCTTATCACCGACAGAGGCTCCCAATTTACTTCTCGGTTTTGGAAATCGCTATGTACAACCATGGGAGTGGACGCAAGACTGTCAACCAGTTATCATCCCCAAACCGACGGGAAGACGGAACGTCTTAACCAAACACTTGAACAATATCTCCGCTGCTTTTCACTACAGAATACTATGGACTGGGTTCCTTTAATATGGCTAGCCGAGTTCTCTTATAATAATGCTGACCATGCCACTCTAGGTTGTTCCCCATTTTTCTGTTTATACGGGTTTCACCCGTACATGCTTCCATTTGAATGGCCCGCAGAATCCCAGCACCCCACGATACAAGAACACCACGACCACCTCCGAACAGTGCTTAAAGAAGCAAGAAAGCAGTTACAAAACACACAAACCACATATAAACACTACGCTGATAAAAAGAGAAGTCAGGAACCTAGCTATCAGGTAGGAGATAAGGTATGGTTGGCCACGAAATACTTGCGGCTAAAAGGGATGGGTAAACTGGGCCCTAAATACATCGGCCCATACTGCATAGAACGGTTAGTGAATCCAGTAGCCATGAAATTGTCTCTTCCCCAGGCCTGGAAAATCCACCCGGTGTTCCATGTGTCCCTACTAAAACCCTGTCCCCAGGATATGAGACTACCAGCGCTCCCTCCACCAGTAGAAATAGACGGACAAGAGGAGTATGAAGTCAAAGAACTCCTGGATTCCCGAATAGTGAGGGGTAGGGTGCAATATCTGGTAGACTGGAAAGGATACGGGGTGGAGGACCGAACATGGGAACCCTTAGACAACCTAAATTGCCCTCGATTACTGAGGCACTTCCATGCCACTCATCCAGGAAAACCAGGACAACCACCGAGACGGCGGTCCTCCAGAGGGGGTACTGTCATGGCCTGTATTTCTCGCGGCTGTCGGACAACCGGTTACAAAACTACATTTCCCACAGCGCCCCGTTTCGCGAGCTCGCGGCTTGGGAAACCGCGCGTTTGCTGATTGGGCAGCTATTTAAGCCCCGCCCAGTCCAGGAAGCGGGGCTTGACAATCCTAATTCGTTCCAGCACGCCAGGCGGACGGTGCTTCCCCGCCGGAGGTCGGGCGTGAAAGCTAAGTTCCAGATTCACCCTGAGATCAAGCTGCTTCCAGAGAATTCGTTCAGTCCAGGATAGCGCCGGGCGGAAGGTGTTTCCCCGCCGGAGGTCGGGCGCTTGCTTCACACTTGACGACATCTCGATAGGAACAGGTAGGGCTCCTCGGGAGCACGAGACCCTTGGTTCCTCTCCGACCAACTTCCCTTAGGAGAACAGAGCGTGTTCGCTTTGTTACTAGGTACTTAGGCCCTTATACGCGTGCTTGAAAACGCGTAGTACAGCTTTCCAAACCCTCCGGCAGTAGAGCTGCACATTTCACGCTGTGCCGATAACAGCGTTGACTCGTTTTGAGGAAACTCGGAATCCTAGATGCACGCTGTGAATTGAACAGCGTACCGGCTAGGAAAGACTTCAGTGGAGGACGACACGACTGGACCCGCACCCGTACCGGTCACTCCTATCACTTAACGATTTCACTTCCTTGAGTACATTGGTGTCCAAGGAACTACAACACCCTTTCCCCCACTCCTTGAGGTAAGCTGCATGGGGAACTGATTGGGGTCCTCCCGAAAGAGGGTAGTAGGCATTGCAGGCCGGGGGACGTATACTGTCTCTGATGCCTGCCTGTGCTCCCTTCTAGTTGGTGCGACCTTCCCCGATGCCCCGGCACATCAGAGGCTCGTCGAAAGATTCCATCGCACTGTCTTCAAGACCAGTTTCTTCACTCCCTTCTCTCCCGGTGGGGCGCCAGTTCCCAGAGTAGTTGTTTTCTCTCTGGGGGAAGCCGCGCTATCGGGAAGAAGGACCTTTTCTTCGAACATCGTCCCTGCTGTCTTCTAGTCAGGTTAGTGGGTTTTCAGGTAAGCTGCTAACACAGCCTCGACAGCGGACGCATCGGATGTGGCGCTGGGGGCTATCTTGTCCCAACGCAACCACGACACAGGGGTGCTTCATCCCGTTGCGTACATGTCCCGCAAACTCAACGACGCCGAACGCAACTACCATATTGCGGAGAAGGAGCTTCAATCAAGGACGCCTTCACCGAATGGAGGCATTGGTTGATGGGGGCAAGACATGTGGTATCGGTGTACACGGACCATCGGAACCTACAGTTCATGACGGCCACAAGACACCTTTCTCCCAGACAGCTGCGGTGGATGATCTTCTTTGCGGGGTTCAACTTCCGCATCACATATCGGCCGGGGACGGAAAACCGGAAGGCGGACGCCCTGTCCCGTCAATCTGCAGTTAAGGAACCATTGCCTGCGACCGAGCATTCCATCATTTCCCCGAGGATGGTATTGGGGGTTATCCAACCGGATACTTTCCTGAGGGGAATAAAGAGAGGGATCAGGTCATTCGCATGGCGGAGGTGGCTCCTCAGTCACAGAGAATGGCAGCTGAAGGACGGGATACCCCTGAAGGGTAGGTGCCTATTGATACCCACGCCTAGGCTAAGGAAACAAGCATTCATCTGGTGCCATGACTCTCCATGCGCAGGTCATTTGGGCTTTGAAAAAACGGTGGCTAGCATGGGACGGCATTTCTGGTGGCCAACCATGAGAGTGGATGTCAGGAGGTGGGGACAGGAGTGTCCTACGTGTGCTACCATGAAGGCCGACCATGGCCGAACCCAAGGGCTCTTACATCCACTTCCGACCCCGGATAGACCATGGGATAGCATATCACTGGACTTCGTGGTGGGCCTACCGGTAGACAAGGGGATGACGGCAATACTGGTGGTGGTGGATTACTTGACGAAAATGGGGCACTTCATCCCCTGCAAGAGAGTCCCTACGGCCGGGGAATTGGCGTCACTACTCCTAAAGAATGTGGTACGACTGCATGGATTACCTGGGGTGATCGTGTCGGACCGGGGGTCGCAGTTTACTGCGCGATTCTGGAAGACTTTGTGCACTGCGCTGCATGTTAAGACCGCCCTGTCCACCAGCTACCACCCTCAAACGGACGGCCAAACCGAGCGCCTGAACCAAACGCTCAAACAGTATCTGCGATGTTTTGTGGACCAGGGCAGGGAAGAATGGGTCGACTTGCTATGGGTTGCAGAGATAGCTTATAACAACGCCACTCACAGCTCCACACAGGCATCTCCGTTCTATAGCAACTATGGCCAACATCCCAGGTTCTTGCCATTTCTACATCCGTTCAGAGAGGACAGGATTCCCGCCACAGCGGACAGGGTGGCACACATAAAAGACACGTTGATGCGCTCAAGGGCTGTCCTAATACAGGCCAAGAGAAGATACAAGGCTTCGGCAGACAGGAAGAGAAGGCCCGGGCCACTGTACCGCACTGGAGACTACGTCTGGATATCCACAAGAAACATGAGGTTTCGAAAGAACAGTGTGTTCCATCCCAAGTACATGGGCCCCTATCGAATTACCAAGTGTGTGGGTCCCGTGAACGTGAAGGTGTGCTTGCCCCAGTCATTGCGGATACACCCTGTCTTTCATGTATCATTGCTCAAACCAGCACCCTCCAAGCCGTCTGGGACACCTAGGCCGGTATGCGTGGAGTCGGAGGTGGAGTATGAAGTGTCGGGCATACGGGCGTCCAAATGGCGCAGGGGGAGGCTGTGGTACCTGGTTGCATTGAAAGGCTATGGCCCGGAGGAGCAGTCATGGGAACCGGCTGAAGGGGTTCATGCTCCGCGCTTGGTCTCCTTGTTCCATCGGCGTTTTCCTGCCAGCGCTGGACCCGTGGGGAGCCGCTGAGAGGGAGGATGTACTGTCAAGAATTCCTGTCATGCGAGGGGAGGAAAACGGTAACCAGCGAAAACGGACTACATCTCCCAGGATGCTTAGCGGTTGAGAGGTTATGTAAACAGGAGAGCTGTTACATAACTCAAGGAAAACACGCCCTTATGTAAACAGGAGAGCTGTTACATAACTCAAGGAAAACACGCCCTTATGTAAACAGGAGAGCTGTTACATAACTCAAGGAAAACACGCCCTATAAAGGGAGGAACCGGGAGGTACAACGCTGTCGGATATTGTGTTTACACCAACGTACCTGCTTAGTGAAGAGCAGTGTTCCGGAGTGGTGCTCCAGTAAGGCAAGAACGGAGGTAGGTCGAGTCGTTACTCCCTGGGCCGTGTCTTGCCCCATCGTCACCTGTGAAGGACCCGGAAGCTCTACCGGATAACCATTGAGCTTCGCTTTTTGACTCGGCTGAGTCAAAGCGCAGTGGCGCTTTTGCTGGTTGGAGTCGTAACTCCCAGCCCGACCAGAGATACAGGGACTGCCAGCTGTAACGCACACCAGGAGGTGTTTGCCGCGTTACAGACTCGGAAGTCCACAGGATCGATCGAGCGGCTGCTCTCGGTTCAGTCTTCTTTGCTTGTGATTGGGGTATCGGTGACGCATCACCAGGAGGTGACTCCGCGTCCCGGTGCAGTCTGAGGAAGAGGTTGAGCGGCTGCTCCCTTCAGGTAGAGACCCCGGCTGGGTGTTTCCCTGACTCCTCGATTCTCCCCAACACTCTTCGTGCCCCTCACAGCCTACCGATTGGCATTGTCGGCCATTTCATTTCTGCCCTCTGTTGGCATACGCCGGGATCGGCGTATATGCAGAGGACGGTTAGGACCATCCGTGCTGTGGGCTGGTAACGTACTTAGCCTGGAGGATTCCAGTGACTATAACCTTTGTTTATTCCTTGTATTATTTTTGCCTTCATTAAAATAACTAAACCTTCACAAGTGGTTGCGTTCTCATTATCGTGTCTGTTAAACGATCCTGAGACGTTCAGGGCGTTACAAGACACTCCACTGACTAAAACAGGAAAGTGCTAAGATCTCTCTTAACTCACTCTTTACCTCCAGAGCTGATCATTCCCTTTCGCATCTACAATGGCAAATTTATTAAGAAGGTGAAAATGCTAGATGCACTTAGCAACTCAACCTTGCACTCTCCGAGATACCTATCATCTAATATAGCCAGGGCATCGTACAAAAGCATCCCCAAGACCAGGGCCACCAGAATTATGTAGCAGGAGAGTGCCAAATTATGCAGCAGGGTTAAGTAAATTATGCGGCAGGTTTGAGTAAATTATGTGGCAAGAAAAACTAATTATGCCGCATAATGCAGCACATTTTGTAATAGTATTAAATCCTTATTTAGTCATTTTTAAACTTGGAAACACTGTCTGGGTATTGGTTGCATCTCATTAGAACCTGTTTAACACCCAAATATATGAATAAGCAACAGAAAGGCGACCAGTCCAGCTTTGCAAAGGGCCTTCCACCGAGCAGCAACACATGTCGCTTCATTTTTATAACTTTTGAACAGTTTGAGCTAGAAACTATTTGTTTGTTAATTTATGCAGATCATGTGACAGATGATGGATTATGTGTCAAATGTGTCAAATGCGACAAATCTATAATGATGTGAAAATCGCCGCAGCTGCACAATTGAATAAACCCAGAGGCCCTCCTCAAAACACACTGAATACCTTTGATAGTTACTATATAGAGTTGTATATTACAGGGAGTGGGATAACCAAACCTGCAGAGGAGTGGGGAAACCACATCTGCAGAGGAAGATGTATTTTCCTGGCTAGACATACCCCAAGTGGAAACAGAGAAGAAAGCCCTCTAGAAGGAAAATATCAAAGGATGAAATTACTTATCCATCAGTTAATTGTCATTTAACCAATTGTTGGAGAAAGATTCTATAAGCTGAACAAAGCACAACTAACTGACATTCTGTATGATTCACTCACACAAGAAAGAAGAATCCACTGGTACTTGGATTATGGTTGTACATGGCTTTAGTTTGTGTTTGTCCCAAACCCGGCAGGGACACCTTATAAAGTGTCAGCTATCTCCCAATATTTTTAATCCATGTATTCTTGAAGACTCTGGTTAAAATTCTAACAGGCATATGGTCGCCCATCATAAACAGTCACAAGTGAAATTTGTCAATAGATGGCGGACCAGGTGGTTCAGTGGACAAATGCATCCACTTCAGGAACCTTTGTTTGATCTCATGGGAACAGGTTTCTATCCCAGTGGGTCCAATCAGACCTTCATAATTCTGAAGTCAATAGAAAGACTACTATTGTACTATTGTTGGGTAACAATAATAAACATATTAGTTTAGCACTAAGAGACCTAAGGATAGAAGTGCATTTTAAAATACACGTTTTAAATTGTTTGTCCTTAGCTTCCAATTCCAAAAACATCTTGGGACATTGTGTCTTCTGTTATGGAAACCTTGGAAGAAGCTATAGTTCTCTCACTGGGTGACGAAGAGGAATTTGTTTGTATGGGATATATGTTCCTAACACTTTAAAAAGACCTGGACAGGATAGAGTATATGTCAAAAATGTGCGGGCCATATGTTAACCTTGTGGCACAGGAAATGTGTGGGGCAGCTATCCAATACTTTTGTAGTTCACAGGGACATGAGACAGGGATGCCCGTTCATGCCTGTTCTCTTCCTGTTAGTTCCAGAACCTCTAGAAACAGGCACCTGTCTGACGGATGTGATAAGGAGCAAACACTCTAAGATCAACAATTATACCACTGCCCCATGCAGATAGTATTCTGCTTTGACTCAGCAGTTTAGTTCACAGCCCTCCTTAATTCCCCTCTTTTCATAATTTTCATTTTTGTGCATTTTAAGGCTAACTGGGACAGGAGTATAACATTACCCATGTCAGGAGTGCCCACTAGGTTTTGAATTTGAGTGGAGACAGATTAATCTTGAGTTTTTAGGAATACTTGTTAATTGAGGGTTCAGTCTCAAGATCGATAATAATCAGGCATCCTTAATCTCTAAGAAGACCAAAGTCTTTATACGAAGATCCAGCTTACAATTGTCTCTTTAGAGGAAGGCCTAAACAGTGACTATGGTGGTTGGTCCATATTTTACCTGCTTGTTAGGATTGATCCCTCATCCTAATATTTCTACTTCACCAGGGAGACAAAGATATACAATTATTTGGGGGTACATAAAACACACCTAAACTCTTCTAAACTGAAGGGCAGATATGCAGTGATGCAGTATATCATCTTGTGATTAAGCAAGTCAACACAATTGGATGTTAGGATATCATCTACAAAAATATTACCTGACCTATCTATTGTCTCCTTAATATTGTTCACAGAAGTATAGTCCAATTGGATGTAGATTTACGATTTTTAACACCAGTGGGCACTACTTTTTGTAAATAATGTTTATGACACAATATTTACTTGATATTCTGACAATGACATTGCTGTATCATATGTTTCAACTGTCACAGACTGCTATCTTGCTACCACACTCTCAGACCTAATCAATATCGGCCTGACTGGATAGATGCTACACGTGCTACCCCGAAGGTATAGCACATATGTACTATGATTCCTCACTCATGAAAGCAATGGGCAACCCACTCTTATGACCAATGACCCTAACCTGGAAAGCTATCCATAAGCATCTGACATTGGCTAGTAAAACTGAAACCACACATTATGCCTATGTCAAAATTTAAAACTCCATTTGAGTGGAAAAACCAACTGGGGTAAAAAGCATCAAACGTGTGGTAACTACTTCTTCATGAAAAATGATGCACCTGCGCAAACCAAAGTATCCAGAATGAAGGACTGTGTGTTATGTTGTTTTATGCACTAGTGTTGCAAAAAATACCTAACACAGAGCAAAATGAATTTGTATTTGCAACCAGCAAAATACTAATTTTAACTGTGTCGCAAAGAAATATGCAAGACAGTGCAGTAATGATCTTACAATGTTGTATGCCTTTTAATGTTATGCTTAAATGCTAAATGAAACATATTTCCCACTAGAGGATTTTAGCTGGATTTACCGTGGCTGACTAAATCTGGCTATGCAGTGCACTTTGGTAAATAACTAATGCCCTTCTTGGATAATTTCCTTAACGTTGATGCACAATATGCATTTTCAGTGTTTATTTTCGAGAATCTAGTTCTTAAAACACACCAGCCCATACTGGCAAATCTTTTCCTGATGGTTCTACTGGATAAATACAGAACCAAATGTGTTCCTTACAATGCAAAGCTTGCCGAATTTAGCGCTTTTTTGTACATTCAGTGAAAGAATGCAAAACATGATGCCAAAGCTTTTTCAGTCCGGCGGCACACTAGTTTCTGGGAAGCCAATGTTAGTGTAAGTGAATAGCCAAGTAAATGAAGTTAGACACTAGAAATTAAAAGTGATTCTGAAGGTTCAGTAGTTTATTCATTTCCTCCCAAAAAGATTTGCCAGGCAGTTCAAATTAAAGCAAAGGAATAGGACTATTTCTCTGTCAAACTGCTTTGATGTTTTGGGGCTGAATGCCATTTCAGCAGTTATAGCTGTTTTATTCACTTGTACTAGACATGTTCTAAGGGTGTGGAGATATATGGCCAAAACCGCAAAGAAAAATAATAGTTCATCTGTTTTTCCAGTGTACACAAAATATGCAGGCACAGCGGTTGCTTGGAGAAAGCTATTAGAGGCTTCGAGTATATTGAAGCAGATTATGAAAACAGACATAATATGAAGAATTGTTAAGTCAGTGGGTCGAATCTGTATAGAGCTTACAATAAACTAGAACATGTGGACAAACTGTAGGTTTCCGTCGAGGGCCATAATAATTAAAGGATCATTTCTTGCAGAAGAAGTTATATTACACTGTGCAGGTGCGACCTGTCCCGCACAAAAGCCTCTTTGGAGTTTGCAGGTGTAATGTTGGGCCCGGGGCCTGGAAATAATGACACTCGGTACACACAGGTATGCAAGTGGTGGTCAGTGCAATGCCTGCCACGCCCAGAGCCCTGGGCTTTTTATTAGCACTAGTGCGTGCCGTCCGAGGGGACGTCGGGCGCACCCAACTCCGGCTACGCAAGGGGGGGGGTGAGACCCTGACACACGCGCGCGGACCCTCGGGCTATGGTTCGGTCCGTCGCGCAACATTACATTCCTCCTTTACCCAGAATTGAAAACTCAACACAACTCGTCGCCTATCGCGACTCGAAACAGCTTTAGCAGTCTCTAAAGAGTCTCATGGAAAACAAAAGAACAGTCTTACTTGGTCGGTTGTTGGAGGGGCAGCCTTCCTTCACTCCCACAGCTGACAGCGGGCCACAAAGTCTCTGTACCTCTGGGATGGTCGCGGGTGCGGGCGTAGGTGATACTGGCCCTGGCTGCGCCCATCTGATTGGGTGAGAGACATGTCCTCTGATCCGCCCGCTTCCACCGAGTCCGGGCGGCCTGGCGCCGCTTGGGGCACCTCTTCCCGTCCTGTTGACGCTGAGGGGGTATTGTCGGCGCTCTCCGCCCTCTGGGGTTCTTCCGCTCCTGGGGTTTTCCGAGGGCTGTGAGATGGGGTTGGGTAGTGGTCTTCCAACTCCGGGAGGTCTTCTTCCTCATTTTGCGGGGCTTTCTTGAAGAACGACACGTTTCTAGTCACTTTTTCACCGCCTCTGGCGGCTGTGATCAGGGTCCCTTGTACATCGGTGACAATCCATGGGGCCAGTTCAAAGGGCAGGCGGAATTTTCCCCCGGGGTGCCGGTCTTTTACTAGCACCTGGTCGCCGACCTGGATTGTGCTGTCTGACGCTCTCCGCCGCCGGGAGGCTTCTTGGTTCGCTTTAAGTCGATTTTCTGTGGAGCGGTTGGGTGGGTCTGATGATGACTCCCACACAGGATGGTGCGGGATAGTGTCCCGGATCGCTCGACCCAGACACAGGTGGCTCGGGGGAACCCCGGTGGTGCAGTGGGGTGTCAGCCGGTACTCTCGCAGGAATTGGTAGAGGGCTAGCTCGACGTTGACGCCGTCTGCCAGGGCAATCTGAATAGTTTTGTTTAGAGTCCTCATCAGTCTCTCAACCTCACCGTTTGCCTGCGGCCACCGGGGGGTGATGCGGCGGTGTTTAATGCCGTGGGATTGCAGGTACTCGGCCAGTTCCGTGCCATTGAATGGTGGACCGTTGTCTGTGCGCAGCTCACTGAGGAGTCCGTGGGTGGCCATGACTTTTTCCAGCTTGGGGATTACGTCCGCCGCTGCAGTTGAGGGGACAATCTCCACTTCGGGGTACCGCGAGTAGTCGTCTACCACAACTAGCATGTGCCGTCCTCCAGGGAGACTGCCGAAATCGGCGCTGGCTCGCACCCACGGCGAGGTCGGGCCCTCTTCCGTGATCACGGGTGCTGGGGGGTCGGGTAGGCTGGTCGCCAAACACACCGGGCACCGCTGGACCGTGTCTTCCACCATCTTGTCGAGTCCCGGGAACCAGAGCTTGCACCTGAGGCGGTTCTTCGACTTGACAATGCCTTGGTGAGCGCCATGCGCCAGGAGGGCGGCTCGTTGGGTGAGGCTGCCGGGCAGCACCAGGCGGGGACCTCTCAAGAGACACCCTTCGGGGGACACCGATAGTTCATTCCTGACGATGTAGAGCGCTTTCAGCGCCGCCTGAGCCTCGGGTGTGCGAAAGGATGACGGGCTTTGGAGCGGCCTCCAATCTCCAGACGCGACCGCTCGGATGGCCATCTGCAGGCAGTCGTCTCCTTCGGTAGCCAACGCAACCTCGTTGAGGGACATCGGCAGGGGCCGGGACCTTTCCACAATCATCCGGACATATTCCTCGGTAGCGGCCGCCTCCGTGGCTTCCATGTCCGTGGCCGGGCGGGCGTGTCTGGACAGGAAATCTGCCGGATTTCGGGCGCCTGGTCGGTACTCCACAGTGAATTGGAACTCTTGGAGCTGGAGGACCCATTTCTCTATCCGCGGGGGAGGGCATGATGACGAGCCTTGGAACAGCGGGACCAGAGGCTTGTGGTCAGTGATCACCACAAACGGGTGTCCATACAGGTAGATGTGGAAGTGGCGACACCCCCACAGGATCGCGATGGCCTCCTTCTCGATCTGCGAGTACCGCTGCTCCGTTGGCGTGAGTGTTCTGCTTGCGTATGCGACGGGGGCCCATTCCCCGCATCTTTGCTGCTGGGCTAGCACGGCTCCTAGGCCTGTCGGGCTGGCGTCCACTATGAGTTGGGACTCGAGCCGTGGGTCGAAGTAGGCCAGGGTGGTGTCGGCCGAGAGCGCCTCTTTGGTTCTCTGGAACGACTCTTGCTGGGCGGGGCCCCACTCCCAGGTGGCGGAGGCTTTGGTGAGGTCGCGGAGGGGCCCCGTGAGGTCAGATAGGTCGCGGATGAACCTCCCACAGTACGTGACCATTCCCAGGAAACTGCGGACAGCTGTCACGGAGGTAGGCGCGGGGGCCGCGTGGATGTCCTTTACCTTATCTGGGTCCGGGCCTATCCCCTGGTCGGAGAATCGGTATCCGAAAAAGCTGATGTCTTTGCGCAGGAAGTCACATTTGTCTCTGTGGAGGGTCAGGCCTCGTTCCTGCAGCCGGGAGAACACCGCTCGGAGGCGTCGGATATGTTCATCCAGGGTAGGGGCATGGACGAGGATGTCATCGCTGACGTTCAAGACGCCCTCCAGCCCCTGCAGGACATTCTGGATAATGTTCTGGAACACCTCCGCGGCGCTCGAGATCCCAAAATTTAGCCGGGTGTAGCGCCAGAGGCCGGCGTGCGTGGAAAAGGTGGTGATTGGGCGGGAATCGGGGTGCAACGGGATCTGGTGGTACCCCGACCTCAGGTCCATCTTGGAGAACCATTTGGAACCTGACAGCTCTCCCACGATGACGTCGATGGTCGGCGTCAGGTGGCGCTCGCGCCTGATGGCCAAGTTGGGGACGCGCATGTCCACACAGATCCGCACTGCGTCCGGCTGTTTCGGTTTTTTCGCCACCACGATGGGTGACACCCATGGGGTGGGTCCGCTTACCCGTTCAATAATTCCCGCTTTTTCCAGTGTCCGTAGTTCTGCTTCCACTTTGGGTCGTAGGTGGAACGCGATGCGTCGATGCCGGAGGGCTACCGGGGTAACGGTCTTGTCGATGTGGAGGTGTACGGCGGGCCCTCTGAGGCACCCGATCCCGTCGAATAGGGCTGTGTGCTCCTGCACCAGATGGTCAAGGTTGCTTGTTTGGACCGTGAGGGCGAAGTGGATCAGGCCTAGGTCTTGGGCTGTCCGGCACCCCACTAGGAATCCCGTCCCTTCCTGTGACACGTATATTTTGGTTGGCAGCCGAGTGGTGTCGTGGGACAGGTCAGTCCTGAAAGCCCCGCACAGGCGTAGGGGGCGATGGGTGCCGTAGGCATACACTTGCACCCTCGTGGGCCGGTGTGGTGGAGCGCTCCTCAGAGTCCGGTACACGCTGGCTGACATCAGGTTGATGGAGGCACCGGTGTCGATCAGGGCCGGCACGGCCTGGTCCTGTACTGAGACTGTGCACATGGGTCCGGTTGACGGGGACGCGGCCAGGGTGTTGAGCATCCGCACGACGTGCACCGAGGCGACATCCGCTTCGTCGTCGTCATCCATGTCGCTGTTGGTGGCTGTGCTGGGCAGGGGTGCCAGCTGTCTCACCCTCCTGGGCGGGCCTCCTTGCTTCTTCCTTGATGTGGACAGGCAAACGCTCGCAAAGTGGTTGGCCTTGCCACATGCGCTGCAGATTTTGCCTTGGGCCGGGCACGCCCCTTTATGAGGTGTCGCTCCTCCACACCACACGCAGGCTCGGCTGGGAGACGATTGGACCGGCTTCGGGCTCCTCCGCTGGGGGTGCTTCGTGCGGGTGTCCGCTACCTCTGCCATGATGGCGCACACCGGTTCCGTTTTGATGGTGACTGCCGGCTTCGGTTCCATGTGCGCGGCTCTGGCCTTGGACAGTTCTTTCGAGCGGCCTAGCGTGAGGATGTCGCGCATTGGCATATTGTCCGCCTCCAGTACTCGTTCACGGAGCTTGGACGACGCGCAGCCTTGGATGAACTGTGCGCGGATCTCGTCGTCCGCATCGGGGAGCGTGCACGTGCTGGCCAGTTTTTTGAGCCTGGCGTAGAAGACGTCCACCGACTCCTCTGGGAGCTGGCGGGCTTGGCGGAGCAGGAAACGTTCATAGTCTGCGCTCGCAAACGGTTCAAAGTACGCTGTGATGGCGTCGCGTAGCGTGGCGTAGGTCATGGGCGGCCCAGCTTCCACCACGTCTTTAGAAATGTCATGTATCGCCTCACCTCCCAGGTGCAACAGCATGGCGCGCCTCCGCACCACTGCGACTTCCGCCGCCACGAAGTAGTTCTCCAGACGTTCCACCCATTTCTTCCAGCGTGCGGCTTGAGACGTTGGGGTGCCGGTGACCTCGAAAGGTTCGAGGGGAGGTACTGTGGCCATGGTCGCAGAAAGCGGCAGCCGGGGGCGTCACCGACTCACTGTAGGGGGCACACTGCACACCCAGGCGTCGTCCGCAGGCAGGCAGGTCAAACGGAGGGCCGGGGGCCCGTCTAGGGGGTGCAGGGCCAGCCAGGGGCTTCCTTCGCCGGAAAACGGGCCTCACGCGAGATGCGTGGGGAACGGCAGGGCCGGGCCACGTGTTGCACGCGAGATGCGTGAGATTCGGCAGGCGGGTCCCAGCGTTCCGCGCGCGCAGGCCCCGTAGCAGAGGCAGGCAGCCGGAGGAGGAGGAACCAGTCGTCGCCGGCCTGGGAGGCAGTCAGGAGCGTCGGCACACAGGTGAGGGCCAGCCGGGGACCTCACAGGGCTGCCAGGGGGGGGCCAGGGCAGCGCAGGGGCCGGGCCAGAAGCAGGTGGCAGGAACCGCTCCTTGGGCAAGAGCGAGGGTTCGATGATTACTCGAGGGGGTGGCGAGACCACCTCGTCGCCAGTGTAATGTTGGGCCCGGGGCCTGGAAATAATGACACTCGGTACACACAGGTATGCAAGTGGTGGTCAGTGCAATGCCTGCCACGCCCAGAGCCCTGGGCTTTTTATTAGCACTAGTGCGTGCCGTCCGAGGGGACGTCGGGCGCACCCAACTCCGGCTACGCAAGGGGGGGGGTGAGACCCTGACACACGCGCGCGGACCCTCGGGCTATGGTTCGGTCCGTCGCGCAACATTACAGCAGGGTTCGGAATGTTCTGCATCCTAAGATTCCTCCGCCCGACGAGGAAGGCGGGACCCATAACATCCCGCTATTGTCATGTCTCTTTACCTGGCTGGCGCTGCATTAGAAAGCCTTTCCTCTGCAGCAGGACAGCCACGCCAGGGAAAGAAGATCAACATATGTATAGCCAGAGCCAAGCAGCACGCCCATCCCCCAATCCTCCAGGCATTTGCTTTAGGTATTCAAGAAAGACGGCTTTGCGAAGCAGTCACCACATCTTGAGCCGGCAACATTATGTCATTTGAATCTCGTCAGTAAAATGGGACTCTGACACTGGGATAACACAGTTTGAAAATGTAAAAGGTGCTTGTGTTTTTTTACAATTCAGTTGTGATAGTAAGCGCGATATAAATGCAATTCAAACACATCTAAACAACACGGATTGTTGTTATAAACTGAACTTTCCCGGTGTATTAAAACTATTTTCAAAGTGACGTGCGCAGAAAGATTACACTTTTCCTCATAAGGCTGGCATAAAAGATAAAAAAATGAGTTTTCCAAAACTGAGATGACACAAGATGTGACTAAATCTGAAATGGTAGTCAACCTTTTAACAACTTTTACTGTATTCCAATACGATGCTGCAAAACGGAATATTGTTCAATCATTTCCCAAATGGTTGGTAGTACATTCAATCAGAACATTCAACAACCTCCTTAGATTTCGTGGGTTTTTCAAATTCACATTTCACTGTTAGCTGAAACTAGTGTCCCACTTATAGCATACATGCCAACATTTCAGAAGAGCAAAGTGGGAGATTTAAAAAAGAAAATCGGGAGAATGGGGCCTTGAATCGGGTTACTGTCATGTATGGGCTTTGAAAGTGAGCTGCTGCAGGATCGGACATTTGAAACGCAAATGCACTTTTTTTCTTCTTACCTTTCAGAAGCATGGAGCGCAATGGCAGGCAGAGAGAGGGTGATGCAAGTAAGGGTTGTGCACTGGCCTGGCAGGTTGCTGGCAGTGTATACCAACCCCCCCCCCCCCTGCCTCCCGTGTGGCAGCCTGGGCTGAAACAGCTTCCCGGGCACAGCCCCCCCCCCCCCCCCCCCAAGTACTTCACAGGTCTTTAAAAGACCATTAGCTTGTTAATGGGGCTTTGTTGGTTTTTCACCTCTTTATAGCCCCTGCATCGCCACTCTGACTATTGCTGAAAGAATTAGCACGTTACACAATACCAAGCCCGGCCAGCTGAAACCCCCGAGGAATCAGGATTTTTCTTACAGGAATCGGGAGGCGGGAGGCGGGACACTAGCCTTGAAATCGGTAGTCTCCCGCCTGAATCGGGAGGGCTGGCATGTATGCTTACAGCAGAGAAACAGAAACAGAGATAAGGAGACAGAAAAAAGATTAACAAAGAGAATAGAGAGACCAGAATAGATCACTAGATAGATTAAAAATTGAGAGACATAATGAAAGCGAGAGAGAGCGGTAGCGATACAGCCCTAGACGTAGATATGTAGGCAGATAAGGATGGACAGAGGGTTAGAAAGACAGGGACAGACAGAGATGGTTACAGATAGAAACAGACCTAGATAGTGAACTATGTATAGAGATTGGTGTATAGAGAGAGATAGGGAGAGATAGACATTGCTAGTGAGAGAAATGGATACATGCAGATAAATAGATATCTACCCAGAGTTAGATAGATAGACATACAGACAGATAGACACAGACAGACAAACAGATAGACAGATAGATAGATACAAGATAGATAGATAGATAGATAGATAGATAGATAGATAGATAGATAGATAGATAGATAGATAGATAGATAGATAGATAGACAGACAGATAATGTTGCTACTTGCCCAGCACACAGATTCTTTATAAGAATTCTTATACTCCAGCCAGAACTTTTATCAGCAATGATCTGTCACCATCACCAAGACAAGCCCATGGGAGTCATGGATCGGTGTCACAAAGCTTCATAGGAAGCAACAAATCTCTAGTATAAAATGGTGCTTGGACGCCGGTAATGTCATTTTCATCAAAATTTTCTGAGCCCACGCAGAGGCTAAGACTGACAAGGACGGAGCCAAAGAATAAAACATCTAAAAAAGTTTAACAACATCCTCCAGAAGGCAGGTGAGTTGGTTGTGAGAATCTGCAAGACTTAGAAAGAATGTTACTAAAGGTAACGTGATCTAATGGATTCCTGCTCCTGCAGATTCCTTCGATGAACCTTTTCAGAGGCGCTCTAATTCAGAGGACAGTTGAGGATCTAATTCAATTACAGAAAGAGGTTATCACCACAGGTTGTATGACAGAAACTTAACAACGCGGGGCAGACTTACAAGCCCCTTGTGCCTCCTTGCGCTGCCATTGCAACACTTTTTTTCATGCAACGGTGGCACAAACAATGTGGCCAATTTACAATGTGACGCATCTAGGGAGATGCGTTACGTTGTAAAGCCCTGCGTCATATTATACTTGCGTTAGGTATAATGTACGCAGGATGGGTGTTCCCATGCAAAAAGCCATGGAGAACTGACGCAGTGAAATTTACAACATTTCACTGCGTCACTATGCCTTCACTGCATCAAAATCCCTATGCCTGCTCAGACCAGGCGTAAGGAGTGACGGAGGACTTTTTGAATGAGACTCACCCATCTATTGTGGTGCATTGCTGGACTTGCGTCACTTTCAGGAGCAACTCCAACAATGTGTCAGTTTTCGGCCAACAGATGCGTCAGAATTTCTGACACATCTGTTAATCCCTGTGCCATGGAGCATTGTATTGTAAATACAGCGCATCCATGGTGGCGCAAGGACATTTGCCTCTGGCGCAGGGAAAGTGACGCATCTATGCAGATGCGTCAGTTCCTTATAAATCTTCCTCGCGGGTTTTACGAAGGCATCATCTTTACCACACATGCCTTTACCCCACATGCTTTTGCAATGCATTTTGTTGTAAAGGCATGATTGGTAAAGGCATGGGGGTGGTAAAGAGTACAGCCCAGCCCCCACCTCTAAGCCCTAAAACTCTTCCTGAGCCCTAAAAACGCCCCTGCCCTAGAAACACCCAGCCCCAGCCCTAAACAATAAAACTGACCCCCAGCCATAAAAACGACCCTGGCCCCATCCCTAAAAACACCCCAGCCCCCCGCCCTGGGCCCTAAAACCATCCCCACCCCTAAAAACTACCTTGATCCCCCTTACTAAGCCCTAAATCCCAGCCAATGCCCTAGTAACACTAACTACCTTCCATTTCCAACTTACCCAGACAGTAGTAAACGTAAATTTCGCCCCAGTAATGAAAGAAGATTCGTTTGTAGAATGGGAAATGGTGGGTTGTCGGAGGGAAAAAGAATTCTTTGATGATAACGGAATCAGATCATTCAAGACACTAAAGAGGATATTTCATCTGCTTGAAATAGAAGTTTACATACCACAAGATAAGACACTTGGGGCAGATGTACGACGCTTGCATTTTGTGACTTGCAAATGGCGTCGCTTTGCGACTTGCAAAACGCAATGTACAACAGTGTCTCAGACACTGTTTGCGATTCCCAATGGGGCTCAAATTGCATGCTTCGTCAATATTCATGAGGCAAGGGCAATTTGTGACCCCAGCAGCAGAACTGTCTGTGACTGCTTTTTCAATAAAGCAGTTTTTTTATTTAAATGCAGCCCGTTTTTGTTAAAGGAAAACAGAATGCATTTAAAAAAGAAAAATGAAACATTGTCCCTGGGACCACTGCCTGCTCATAAAAAAATATTTTCGCACCCATTCACAAAGGGAAAGGGGTCCCCTGGGTACACCTTCCCGTTTGCGAATGGTTTACATTCTACTTGAAGTAGGTGGTAAACTGTGAGTGTTTTGCAATGGCAAATGCGGTTGCAAAACAATGGTGCATACCATTTGGACTCGCTATTAGGAACGGACGGCCTTGGCACACCCCTTCCTATCAGCGAGTCGCAAACACTATTTTGCGAGTCTGTAACTCGCAAAATAGCGTTGGTACATATGACTACTGTTTTTTGCAGTCGCAAAAGGGTTGAATGCCCTTTTGTGACCGCAAAAACGGTCATACATCTGGCCCGAAATGTACTTTTTTTCTTAATACATTTGGGGCCCGATGTATGACGCTTGCATTTTGTGACTCGCAAATTGCATCGCTTTGGGACTCGCAATTTGCAACTCGCAAAATGCGATGTACAACAGTGTCTCAGATTCCCAATGGGGTCGCAAATTGCATGCCTCATCAATATTCACGAGGCAACAGCAATTTGTGACCCCATTGGGAATCGCTAGCATTCACAGGGATGGTGGCCTGCTGCGGTCAGCAGACCACCATGTCTGTGACTGCTTTTTCAATAAATCAGTTTTTTTGTAAAAAATGCAGCCCGTTTTCCTTAAAGGAAAACGGGATGCATTTAAAAGAGAAGAATGAAACTTTTCCATTTCATTTTTTAAGGGCATGCAATGGTCCCTGGGACCTTTGCCTGCTCTTAAAAAATATTTTCGCACCATGTCTGTGACTGCTTTTTCAATAAAGCAGTTTTGTTTTTTAAAGTGCAGCCCGTTTTCCTTTTGGAAAACGGGATGCATTTAAGAAAAAAGAATGAAACTTTGTCCATGGGACCACTTGCTGCTCTTAAAAAATATTTTTGCACCCATTCCCAAAGGGCAAGGGGTCCCCTGGGGGCCCCTACCGGTTTGTGAATGGTTTACCACCTACTTGAAGTAGGTGGTAAACTGCGAGTGTTTTGCAAATGCGGTTGCAAAACTATGATACATACCGTTTGGACTCCCTATTAGGAGGGGACGCTCATGGCATGCCCCTTCCTAGTAGCGAGTTGCTAACGCTATTTTGCGAGTCTGTGACTCGCAAAATAGTGAATACTCTTTTGCGACCGCAAAAAACAGTCGTACATCTGCCCATAGTCCTGCTCACACTGTTTGAAAGAACGCTCCTAACCAAAGACAGTGACAAAAAGATGGTCTCACACATATACTGACTGGAATAAGTCAATCAGATCACAGAAAAGAAGTGGGGAGATATTTTTATTACATCACAAAAATTATCAGGAAGCATTAAGCCAAGCGCGGCTATTTCTAAACTATCACTCTACTGCTATCATATCCTTATTACGTATGGTGCTTGGGAAAAATTGTGGTTAAAAGGGCACATTACTACACTTAATATGTGCTTTCTTTAAACTCCAGCACTTCAGGTCGAACCTACTGGATGAGAGTGATATCATGCTTCAAAAGAGTACGCCCAGATTATATACATACATGTTTCGTGGGATACCCAATACACAGACATATCCACTGCACACCCAGCAGATGGCACATGTATTTTATGTGGCTAGACAGCTGATAACCCCAGACTGGGGAAACATGCGCACACTCAGATATTGGAGAATGGCACTTGAGACTGTGGGGCCTGCTAAGTGTTGAGGAACAAACCGCAGGTCACGTTGGCTGACTTAAGTCTTTAGGGAATTTACATGTCCCAGACTCTTCAGAGTACTCAGGATCATCTCGTCAGGCATTTCACAATCTGGCTGGTTAGAAATGTGAGAATTAGTTCAGGGCAGTGAGACCCACCACAAATAATAATCACAATCCTTGTTAGGCTGAACCTCAAATGTCACTAACTAAACCTAATCCTAACTCTCTGGAAGGACACAAAGCAGAAAGGCTTAATTAAGAGGCAATGGGTAAAGTATTTATGCAGTACTCAAACAGTAATACATTGGAAACACCTCAACAGAAAAATCTATCTCTGTGGGGTCTTGACTATCACTTTAATCACACAATATCTCTGTGGGTACCGGAATATCGCTATAATCACACACTATCTTTGTGGGGACTTGAACATTGCTATAACCTCACATTATCTTTATGGAGACTTGAACATTGCTACAACCACACACTATCTTTGTGGGGACTTGAACATCACAATAATCACACACTGTCCTTATGGGGACTTGAACATCGCTGTAATCACATTCTATTTTTTTGGGGACTTGAAAATCACTATAATCACACACTATCTTTGCGGGGACTTCAACATACTTACCTTCACAAACCATCTCTGTGGGAACCTGAACATTCCAATAATCATGCACTATCTCTATGGGGATGTAGATAGCATTACCTTCACACATCATCATTGAAGGACTTGAATATCCCTATAATCACAAAGTATCTGTTGAGAACACCACAACAATCACTCTCTTCGTGGAGGCTTGAGTATGCCTACAATCACACACGGTCTCTGTTTGGACTTGGACGACATCATTATCTTTAAGCAATGTGTGGGGACTCTAACATTAACTTAACACACTATCACTCTGGGTGTGTGAAGATGATTACATTCACACACTATTTTGTGGGACTTGAGCACCCCTATAATCACACACTAGGTATGTGGAGGTTTGAACATGCCAATGTAAAGACTAAGGGCCTGATTTACAAACTGCACTTTGTAGTATGTTTTGTAGTGCTACAATAGTACTACAAAACATACTAAAATGTGCTAGTCAGAAACTGCACTTTTGTAATAATTTACACGTTTGTTATAAGCCACTACTTCCAATATTTTCTATAGGAAGGTGTTGCAGTACCAGTGATTGGTCATGTGAAGTGCTCGACTTTCTATAAAAGTGTAGCTTTTTTCAGAGGTGTAATATACTACAAATGTCAAGTTTGCAAATACTGAAAAGTAGTAAACTTACTCAAAATTGTAAACTTACTCAAAAGTATAAATTACCTTTGTGACTCAGGCTCATTATCTCTGAACATGAAGATCATTATCTCCACAAACAATCTGCATGGGGACTTGAAAATCCCAATAATGGCACTCTTTCTATGTGGGGTCTTCACTATCATTTTAATCACACACTATCTTTGTAGGAACTTGACCACCACTATAATTACACATTGTGTTTGTGGGGCCTAAACATTGCTATAATCAGACACTATTCCTGTGGGGACTTAAACATCGCTATGATCACACACTATCTTTATGGAGACTTGAACATCATTATAGTTACACACTATCTCTGTGGGGACTTGAAAATCACTATGATCACACACTATCCTTGTGGGGACTTGAAAATCACTATGATCACACACCATCCTTGTGGAGACTTGAACATCACTATGATCACACACTATCCTTGTGGGGACTTGAACTTCACTATAATCACACAATATCTTTGTGGGGACTTGAACATAATTACAGTCACATACCATCTCTGTGGGGACTTGAACATTGCTATAATCACACACTATTTGTTTGGACTTAAACATCTTTATCTTCACACTGTGTACGTGGAGTCTTGAACATTATCTTTACATTCTAGTTCAGTGTGGAATTGAATAAGAATGTCTTCACACTCTATCTTCACACTCTGTGTCTATGGCAACTTAAAAATCCCAATAATGACTTATTAATAATCATTATATTTACAGTATCTGTGTGGAGCCATAAACAATAATTTTATACATTATCTCAGCAGGTCTTGAAAACCTTTATCTTCACATACTATCTCTGTGGGAACTTGAACATCCCCATGATCACACGCTATCTCTGTGGGGAAATTAACATTGCTATAATCATGCATATCTTTGTGGGGACTTTGAAATTATTACCTTCCCCATCATTTCTGTGAAGAATTGAACATTTCTATAACCACACACTATCTCGGTGTTGATCTGACTATCTTTATCTTCACACTTTACCTCTGTTGGTACTTCCATCACAGTTGTAGACGTCATCTCTGTACATACTCCGGTGCCTCTGTGATCACATACCATCTCTGTGGACATCATAACACACCATTCCTATACAGTGATCACAAACCAACTCTATGGGCATCATCACACAGCATTTGTAAGCAGACATTAAGAATCCATTCCATTCCTAGGGAGATATGCTATAGTATCTACTTTGACAAAAACACAATTAACTAATGAAACTCTTGATTCCACTCAGCCTTTGAGCACTAAGCAATGGATTCAACACAGTGCCTTTCTGTGAGTATGGTTGTGATATTTTGACATATTTTGGGATAATCCAGTGGTTCTTAACTTGTGGTTCAGGGACTCTCTACAGGCCTGCAACACTTTCTCAGGAGGTCCGCAACTGTTATACAAATTTAATATTATCAAATTAGCAATATATATATATACATAGAAAATATTTTTTTTTAAACTCTCTGTAAAAGTGAAGGAATTGGAAATTGGGGGCTATAACGGAAGTTAGTACCTTGATTTTGGTTTGCGGAAGCGTTGCAAATATAGTAAAAGGATTCTAGTATGGATGATTGATGTTCTCAAATGAAGCTTTGGTATACACCAACAAAAATATGAAGCAAAAAGACTGGATATCAATCAGGCACCCATGGTGAATTCATCCCTGTTATTCACGGTTATCCATCTATAAATGTATAGGAGGCATGGCCAAGTAGGCTACGATGGCAGACGTGCTCTGCTGAGGCTCCACGATCGGGCAGGCACACAGCACCACATCGTCGAATCTGGCACCAAATCGCCTCACTGGTGTCGGAACAGAAGCTGCACGCAGCAATGCCAAAGAATCTGTAAATACCACAGCACTCGCTGAGAAATCTGCAGTTGTTGCACCCCGGGACCCGATAGCAAGATGGCGTCCGCCCACGCTCAGCCTTGATTCCTACACGGCTGTGCTCCAGCCACAAACCGCACATCTTCAGGCCGGGAGTGCCTAGGCGCGGCTACCGGAGCAGACCGGACACGTCAGTGCCCACTCGGCCATTATCACCCCAGCCAGCCGTCGCATGCCCAACAAGCCACAGAAAGGGCCGGAGGCTGTCGGCAGCAACCCGACGTCAGTAACAGCGCGACCTCACCTGGCCAGAAACATTCCCTGAGGAAGTGTTGAGAGCTACCCCTGAGGCGCACTTTGCCAACACCAACGTGCGACTGCTAGGGAGCGACTTGCCGGTGCCCCACCGGTTCATTAATCGGGGCCGATTCGCGCCGGACTTGTCTGATTTCAACATGGCGCCCGCGAGCTAAGGAAACCGCCAGACCGCCAGACAGCACAGACCAACAAGTGACTATCCCCGAGGGACCCTCGTGCGGCATACCAAGAGGTGGGCGATGGGGACCCGCTCTGATTCAACCGATGCTGGGTTTGCGATTCCCTCCGCCGCATTGCCGAAAGGTGGGCCACGTTTAGCGACTGCCACTGCCTGACCTTAACATGGAGGCCTTAAAGGTAGATTGAAGCCTGTGATTGCGTTACCGCTTCACCTACAGAAACAGATGACGAGTGCCTAGAACCCCCTTGATGCCCGCCTTGTACACGACACCGCCTACGACGCGCATACTCACCAACAACTAGCACGGACACTCTAGGTGTGCAGGGACCCTCTGAACGTCATCCATAACAGGAGACAGCGGAAACGCAGGAAGGGGGAGATGCGTAACGGAATAAACAGAATAAAGGCTGGGCTCTGATGACACACGCCACACATGGTTTGGGACAAGCAGCAAGTCAAAGGGGGCGTGACTGCCACTGGAAGTGCCCACCACAAGTTCGACTGGCGACTCGATGGGCAGGCCCACCTGGGTGGGAGTGACCTGCGGACACACTATACACCCTACTTCAAGCGTTCAACTGGAGAGGTCACTTCGCCTCAAAGAGGCACCAGATGACGGTAACCCAACTACCAGTAAAACAGGGCACGACGAACTTCGCCCCATACAACGAAATGGGGAAGCCCAGAGCCGCGCAGCAGACGACGGTTCCAGAAACCGCACCGGAGAACCTACCGCACACACATACACTGGCCAAGCTGTCCGCGACCCAACCGGAACTGACCATCTCGGACAAACTTGACCAAGAACTAGCGGTAATTGAACTCTCCAGAGTCTCCATGGAGGAGCGACTCGGCACCCAAACCACTAACATCCGTCTCATCCGAGACGAACACAGAAAGCTGGCCGACAAAGTAAAAGACGGAGAGAAGTCTATAGCGGACCTGCAACCCACCGTCAACGCACAACAAAAAACGCTCCAGACCACCCTGGGCCGTCTTGCCACCGTGGAAGAGCGTATGGATGATTTGGAGGGGCACTCATGGCGCTGCAACATCTGCGTGCTGGGACTTCCAGAAGGAATCGAAGGGACACACCCACTCGAACACATGGAGGCCTGGGTGAAGTCTTCCACCCCAACCACAGACCAAACTGCCTTCTTCTTCATAGAACGAGCTCACTGGGTCCCAGCCCGCAAACCGTCATCCGGAGCTCCTCCCCGGCCGATGCTGGCTAAATTTCTGCACTTTCGGGACCGCGACGCCGTCATCAGGGCTGCCAGAAGCCCGGGCCCCTTCCAGGTGGAAAACAAACACATTATGATCTTTCCTGACTATGCGCGGGCGGTGCAGAAACAAAGATCATCGTTCCTAGAGGTGAAACGCAGACTGCGGGCGAACAACATACAATATTCATTACTATTCCCAGACCGCCTAAAAATTATTCATGCCGGCTCCACCCATTTCTTCTCCAATGCCGAAGAAGCGTGCGCTGACCACCACTGCACACAACCCTCCACAGAAGAGGCCACACGGGAGTGGAAACAAAAAGCACCACGCAGCAGACGGCGCTGTCCACAACAAACACAAAAACGGGGACGACATGGAAGGAGAGAGCCAACAGAAATCCACGCCCTAGAATGCCCGGACCTGGAACAAATCATGCAAGAACGACGCAAGGTCATGCAAGCGGTGGCAGAACTGGGGACCACCCCGCCGGTGGAAGACATAGACTGTGCCCCGCACCTCTTCTCGTTGGAAGGAGAAGATGATAGCGATGAGACACAATCCAAAACAGACTCCATCACCTTGCCCCAGGTCACCCCACAGACTGCCAATGATATGCACTGATGGAAGTGTAAGGCTGTAATCAGAAGGGACCTGCTCAACCGGTAGAACTATGCTGCCACACACAAACAGAACACACCCACAATGTGCATCACGTCATCCCTGATAGTCCACGATCTAGATGACGAACATTGATCCTACAAATGCCCGGTCGGGGCTCTGCCTCGGAGGCATGAACTGCCACCCTCATGTATCAATTGTTCACTCTCAATCAATCAATCAATCAATCAATCAATCAATCAATCAATCAATCAATCATTTGTAAAGCGCACTACATACCCGTGAGGGTCTCAAGGCTCTGGGGGGGGGGGGAGCTACTGATCGAACAGCCAGGTCTTGAGTATCCTCCTGAAGGTCAGCAGGTCTTGGGTCTGTTGTAGGCTCAGTGGGAGGGTGTTCCATGTCTTGGCGGCGAGGTGGGACCCATGACAAATGTCCGCATACCGTTCCATCACGCTCCTCTCTACCGACTGCAAAATACTGGGAAAAATTCTGGCGGATAGGTATGAACAAATTCTGTGGCCCCTGGTCCACCCGGACAAGTGCGGATTCGTACCAGGTAGAAATACATCCCAAAACATACGTCGCCTATTCCACATTCAGGATCAGGTGGGAGAGACGCACCCTAGAGCGGCATGCTTAATATTAGACCTCGAAAAGGCCTTCGATACCCTCAAATGGCCATACCTTTTTGCCGACCTGCAATGAGCAGGGATAGGTCCTATCCTCCTAACATACACACAGCTTCTCTATACCAAGCTTCCATCTCGCGTTCGAATGGGCCGATACATTTCGTCACCGTTCAAGGTAGTAGAGAGAGGTACAAGACAAGGGTGCCCATTATCGCCTTTGATCTTTGCCCTGCCTGTGGAACCCCTGGCTATACCTATTACGCCAGGAGGGAACAGAGTGGGGCATCCCCATAGCGGACACCATCCATAGTGTCTCCATATATGCGGATGACTTCCTCTTATACATCCGGGATATCACCGCGGACCTCACACACATCTGGACAAGTAAATTGGGACAAGTCCACCCTCTACCCACTGCAGCCAAACCTCGTGCCACAGGAGGTGCGAATTGGCACGCATAGTCTGTCTTGGAGTACAAATGCCCCTCGATATCTTGGCATCCGACTATACCACTCCCCCACCGACATTTATGAGGGCAATCATCACAACGTTCTGGCCGGAATCAGATCAGCGGTGGGTTTCTGGAAGAACCTTCCGCTGGCCCGGATCGGCTGCGTGGCCTTAGCTAAGATGATCATTGTCCCCCGACTGCTGTACCACTTTAGGAATTTACTGGTAATTCCACCCAAAACCTTTTTCCGCGGCCTAGACTCGCTCCTCCGCTCGCTCATCTGGGGGGCAAACAGACACAGGATAGCCCTCACTAAACTACAATTGCCCACCTCACAAGGGGGTCTAGGCGCACCCTCCTTCGAGTCGTATTTCCTGGCAGCGCAGTTACAATGGCTGTCGTACTGGACGGCGGATAGGCATACAGGTGAAACACACACGACTCCAGGCCCGGTTCCTACCCCGGAACTCCGCCACCTGCTGCTCCCGGGCACCAAACCACGGCGGACATATCCACTGCAGGTATCGGTGGCCCGTAGATGCATGCAAAGAATACACCGCATGTCGGCAGGGACCCCACACTACTCCCCTCGGCTGCCGCTGGTCGGTTGGCCCAGACGGGAAGCATACTTCACAGCTGCCATGCTCAGTATATGGACGGAACGCAACTTAACTGAGGCTGAATCTTTATCCGCAGATGGGCAGCTCAGGCCGTATTGCCAGCTCATGGAGGACTACGATCTCCCCCGGGCCAGTTTTTAATCCACCGGCAGCTCCTAGAAAACTATCGGCCACACTCTGACCTCTCTACAGGCGAGCCAGCAACACAACCGGTCATTCACACCATCCAGTATATGGGTACAGGGCATCACCTAGTCACGTGGCTTTATAAGTCCATAGGAGAACTCACAAATAAACCCCTGGTAACCCTCCGAGCCACATGGGAAGACAAACTTGAATGTCAATTACACGACAAAGAATAGGAAAGGGCCCTGGAATATCCCAAAAAAGTATCTAGAAATGCACGCTTCAAAAATATACAGTTCTACGTCCTACATAGGGCGTCTCAAACACCGGCACGCCTACAACGGTTCTACCCGGACACCCAATTTCTCTGCCCCAGATGTCATTCACCCGACTCCCACTTTCGCCACATGTTCTGGAGCTGACCCACCTTACAACCGTACTGGACTAAAATCCTCAAGACACTTAAGGAACTCACGGGTCTTACAGATATACACACTTGGGAGGCAATCGCACTCGGAATATTCCGAAGACCAAAGAAACACAAGGTGCCCGTCCGCTTCATATCACTAGCTACACAACTAGCAAAAAGAAATATGCCCATTCACTGGCGAGCCCTATTAAGCCCCCTAATAGAGGCGTGGATGGGAGCGGTACAGAAATGGGCGACAGCAGAAGAAGAAACACTAAGGGAGGAGGAGGTAAAAGGGATGTGAAAACATCCCATATCCATGGAGTGGGCCATGTTACTACACCAGTTCAAGCAACTACACACGCGTACCGACCTGGGCAGCTCCCAGCACAACTCAGCAGCCTCGGAAGCACGAACCCCAATCGGGAGTGCACACGACACGGCCCCCACCGTCCCAACCAACACATGATGTACCAAAAACTCCACAGTACACTGCATCGTATACTCCAACTGACAACGTTGTCCAAATGGTGGCCCATAAGCAACGCTGTGACACAACTACTGACTATAGTTGATGTGACCTAGACGCCCAACCTGATGCAAACACCCTGACTCCCTCCTCAATTCATTCCCAGTTTTTACTCCCCAGTTCCTCCCGACATCACCATGCAAGGAGACTATGCAGACAATTAGACAGATGCCCCCCCCTAGAGTAAATGATATGCGTCCTACTACTGAACAGCAATACTACTGTCGTTCAAATAATGGTAATGAGATGCAATGTGATTGTATTGTAAAACTGTCAATACAAATATTCCCCCCCAAAAAAATCCATCTATAAATGTATAATTCACATTCTTCCACTTTGTAGCCACCTCACCTGGTGTTTTAGAGAGAGCCTTATACACCTGAACTATTTTTAGTCTATTCCTTAAAACACACATTGAGTTTCTTGGTGGATTTGTATGTTGTTGTAAGGGGAGCTGATAATTTAGAAATATCTCAACTTCTATGGTTAAGATTGCTCTTTTTATGTGTCACCTTATCTTAAAGAAGAGCTGCTAAAAAATAAATGAGAGCTGAAGGCGTTACTGAAGGTGTCACTCTTTTTCTTCCTTCTTGCCTGTGCTGATGATCTTCAGGTGGTGTGTGTATCACAATAATCCATTTTTGATGTGTTCAGACTGTTGCAGTAACTATGACGGAGTACATTTCTATTCCTCCCAAGATTCATTTTTTGCACTACCCTTGCCACGTCACAGCACAACCAACACACATGACCATTCTTTAACAAACTATTGGCTTTATCATTCAATATTTTTGCCTGTTTAAAGATGATAATGCAAAGCAATTCTGTTTCTAGACCTGCAACTTTTCTGAGTCCATTAACTTATGCCACACACCCATCCTGACCACTTCAGCTAGAATGACCATGTTTGGGGCATGGCCAGAGATGCATGAAGATGACAGTGTGATTGCCAAGCTCCGGTGCCTGAGGCCCATGATGCTTGGTTCCGGTCCAGGGAAGACATGGCTTGGCAGTTCGGGATGGACTGTTCCCATGAGGCATAGGGTCAAACTGATTTGCATATGGCCATGTCTGAACTGGGGTGGCGGAGTGAGCTAAAGAATGATGATGGATTAAACCCAGATCAGTTGACTGGGGGTGAGTGCTTGCAATGTTCAACGCTCCGTCCATCAGCCCCCTTTGGTTTTGCTGAGGCCCATGATAGACAGCATCCTGTGGCCCTGAAGGCTCGCACAACCATGAGTGTAAGGGTAAGCTCTAGGGTGGCAAAGAACTTGGCGGGATAGCTGTGACTTCTGCATACGAGGAGCAAACAGCCCTGTGATCAGCACCGGGAAAGCGCTGTGGCAGGCAAGATGGTAATGGGCGCTTAGGGAATACTGCAATTCACCAGTTCGGGGCCCGGAGATAGGCGTGCACTGTCCTGAGGTGACCGGCAGATGACTACACCATGAACCCTATCCCCGATGGAGAGGACTGCAGAGCACCAGCATGGCTCCCTGTGGAGACGACAGTACAGTGTGAAGGTCACACGGCGGGTCAGCCAGCTAAAGAACGGGACCCACCTACAGCATCTCCGAGGGTGAGCAATAGGAGATCCCCTGTGCACACACTATCCCAGGAGAGAACACATGGGATCAGTTGCCCACCGGCATCAATGGAGGCTGCAACGCCCGGTGAGGTGCACTGCAAGGGCAGGAAAAGTAAACTGAAGTGAAGTGGAGAGGAGAGGTGAGGTGAAACCTGGTAGATTGGAGGGAGTGAGGAGGGGGAAAGCAGCAAAAGTGGGCTCATGCCCAGGGTGTAGAGGGTGAGATGGTCCCATAAGGGTGAAATACCCATCTATGTGGCATGCAGGGAGGGGAGACAGGAATCCAAGAGACTGCCGCAAGCGTACGCGGAGCCTAGACCGGGACACCTGCCAAAGGCGACTCAACTGCCAGACGCATCCCCGACCACTCCAGGTGCCTACTTGCATACTTCTGGTAGGCCCTGACCCCAACCTATGGAGGACCCCATCATTGTTAAACTTGCAACCCCCTTAGACACCGTCTAAAGAAGAAACTGCACTCAGTCTATCCTAAAATGACGTCCCTCAAGCATTCTTTTTAGATGGGTAGTGTTCAACCTCTCCAATATACCATGCATTTCAGTGGAAACTGTAAAGTGGCTGTGATTGCAGGGCATCCTGTAGCAGGCACATTGTGAGCTGCAGAAATATGAGCCACAAGAGTGCTCCCTCATCCCCCTGTTTACCTTTGATGCACCAAAAAACTGATACATCCATTTACAAAGTGATTCATTCATGCACTCACGTCAATCCATGTGCCCACTTGCCTAGTCATTCATCCATTCACTCATTTATCCAGCAATTCATTTATACCCATTTATCATAATACTCACTCAATTATTCATTAATCAATCTATTCACTTAATCACTCAACCATCCATGTGCTCACCCAGGGAAAACAAGTTGACAAACATGTTTCTCTGTTGTCCATTCAGTGTTGAACAAAGAGAGCAGGAAAAGGCGAATAGCCCTCAAAGTAATTTATTTTTCATTGTTGGATGCTTTCATCCACAGCTCTTTTTATTATTTTAGAAAATATGAAGACAGAATGAGGAGAATAACAAATTGTTATTCTTTAGGAGTTTAAAGAGTCTTGGTCTGGGCACCGATTTTAGTTATAGACACAATTGCAGTGCTCCTGATAATTGTGTTGATTTTGTGTTTACACATATATATTTTCTACTCTCAAAACGTATGAGCAGGTGTGCCACAATTGTGCATCTCATGGCACCACTCTTCCTGCTATAACAAAAAAGCAACAGGTACTCTAAGCACATTCCCAGCACTCTGTTCTGCACTTAATTATCAAGGGCCACGCAACGGGATGCTAAATCAACGCAGCGCTTGAGATGCAATTTATCAAGCCATGCAAGACCACCTTCTGTAGTCCTAAGTGGTGTGATAAATCAAGAGTAACTCTGTCCAAGGGAGGCATTCCATGGGTGGTGCATGGTTGTTCCCTTGCAAAACCCATGGATTTTGATGCATTCCCAGATTTACCATAAGTGGTATATCTGGGAACGCGCCAAAATGGCTATGCCTCCCCAGGTGAGACATAACGAGGAGAAATATGTTTATTTCCCCTCATTTTTTCCTACATTCTGCAGCACACATGTTAAGGGGAAAAAGCCTCAGGGGATTGTTTTGTCGCGATCATTGGCCCACGGCCGAGACATAGCACTACACTACCCAGAAGCCCCACGCCACTCCAAACAGGAAACAGGAAGGCGCTCCCTGCCCTCCGGAACTACAAAGGATCGCCGCTCCCACAGGAGGGGGCTTGTCAATCAACGGAGTTCCGGACACGAGAGCGAGAGCCGTTAATCTCTTGAAGCCGCTGAAGGCGTCTTGCCCAGTGCGGCGCTGCCATCGCCCTCGTATCTTTTTCCCCCGAGCCTGGCCTTCAGGAGTATTGCCAGCCACCCGCGATACTCGGTCGGCGGAAGGTGTTGTCCCCGCGGGACGACAGAGTCTCAATCACGCCATTGACCCCTCGTCCTGGGAAGCGTTTGCAGACGCGTTCCCTCCCTCCTCGGAAACTTCGCGTTTCCTGCGGTGAAGCAACCGGACGGAAACGTCATCCAGATCTGCACGACGGACACCAGCCACGGTCAGGTATCGGAGCTGTCCTGCCACTTCGAGGGGCTTGCTATTGGCGGTCCCGGCTGATCCTTGCTGATTTTGCTTTTAGTGCTTGTTGTTTTGTTTTGTTTTAGAAGTATTCACGGGCCACTGCCACGTGTGCTACTTCTGGCGCGTGCTTTTTGCCATTTGCTGATTTTGAGTAATTAAACTTACAATTCTTGCCATTTGCTGATTTTGAGTAATTAAACTTACAATTCTCACAAGCGTACTCTGTTGTGACCATCCTCCTACGACTCCCAGAATGCAGTAGGGATAACTGGTCCATGATTCACCGTCTTACCTACCACCTACACAAGTCCCCATGTATCAGTAGAGTCTCGCAGGTACGGAAAATATCAGGAACAGTTACAGAAGCGGGGGGAGGAACTGGGGTGGGTCTGCTTTCTCTATTAAAATTAGACCTTCTATCTCTTCCCCTGTACAGTTTCCCTTGTTGGCCTGGCCGGACTATCTGAAGACCTGGAAGACAGGAGAGACGCGGTGGTGTTTTTTCTTTGTCCCCTTTCTTTCCGTTTCTTCCCGAGAGGGCAGTTCCCATAGCGGAGTTTTCATTTCCCTGTGTGGTGCTGCGCCCGGGGAATTTGGGGATTTATTCTTCGATCCTCGTTCCTGCTGATGATCTACCGAGGTTAGTGGCTATCCTAGTTCGCAAGCAGCTGGCATCGCGACATGTTTTTGCTCAGGAAGGGGCCCTTTTCTGCACAAAAACAATCATGCTAGCAATGCAGGAACCCTTGTGCCTGCGTTGGCGCTCGTCAGCACATTGTGCACCTGCACAGGGAAATGCAGAAGTGTGCCGTACAATGTTAAATTCCATGCTTTGCTGCCCTTATCCTATCACACAGCGCAGCAAAGTCACTTGCTGCGCTGCATGATATGATGATAAATATGTCCCTGACTTAGGAGCTGGGCCTTTTAATGATATTTCTCTGGATAGGTGCTTTAGTTTCAGACAGCACAGCTCAGAAACAAATATAGGCAACCTTTGACTACTGTTTCTGCGCTGTACTATCTAAAAATAAAGCAGTAACTGAGAGAAATCTGGCATAAATGAGTTTTCTTTACTCAGTACAAGAACACAGAAACAGGTGCTTGGCTCAGTGCACCAGAAAAGCTTGTGCAAGCCATATGTTAAACTCAACAGAAAATAAAAAAAATATATCCACACTTGATCTAACAAAAACGTACGCCTGTTTATTCTGCACATCCCAATTGTGTCTACATTATTGTGTATATTGGAGAAGCTCTTTGCATTAGAAAACAGGCCTGACAAACCATAAAGTGCAATATGTATTATTGATGTTTCTGATTAGGCAGCATTATCGTTTTTGTTTTTTTTGCAGTTTATATAGACGAACCCGACCCAAACGGTTTAGGTGCGCGTTACATAAGCACCAGTTACATTACACAAGTTTTAGGCACGTGGAGATGAACTGCTTAAACTCATCAGCCCCTAAAAGAGAGATGTGCGTGGCTAGCTTCATTGTAAACTCTGGGAGGCCTTTTGAAAAAGGTATCGAATTTTCTGTTTCCGTGAATCCTTCCTGCTTTGAGAGGAAACTCGAGGCAGGACTTCAGGATGCCGGACCAGAGATGCAAATGCATCTCTACACACAACAAAGGGGACATTAGCATCGCAAAAGACCCGTCCGCTCTTAACCCAGACTGGGGGATGGGTCCTGCTTCTAACGACGCACCTTTCTACAGAGAAGCATCCTTAAGCCCTGTAGGAGTTTAAAGGCGCAGCAAATTCTATCTGTACATTATATGTTAGATTTAATTACAACATCGACTGAAACATGTTTAGTAAAAGTAACTGAATAAACAAGCATTGAAAATGCAATAGGTCTCGCCCTCGTTTAAGTTAAAGCAGTCCTGTTTGTAATTAGGCGTCTTTTTGGCTTCTCTTTTATTAGTGTTTTTCAAACTTTCATGTACATAACATGCATATGTATGCATATATGTATATGTATGCATGCATATATTTGTATGCATGCATATATTTGTATTTATGAGCGGTAGAGGTAGAGAGTAGTACAGAGAGGTAGAGAGGTAGAGAGTGAGTAGTATAGAGTGAGCAGTAGAGAGTGAGTAGTAGAGAGTGAGTAGTAGAGAGTGAGTAGTAGTAGAGTGAGAATATTAGAGTGGTTAGTAGAGAGTAGTAGAGGGTGAATAGTAGAGAGTGAGTAGTAGAGAGTGAGTATAGAGTGAGTTGTAGAGAGTGAGTAGTAGAGTGAGTAGTAGAGAGTGAGTAGAAGAGAGTAGTAGATAGTGAGTAGTAGATTGTAGTAGAGTGAGTAGTAAAGAGTGAGTAGTAGTGAGTAGTGGAGGAGAGTAGTAAAGAGTGAGTAGTAGAGTAAGTAATAGAGAGTGAGTAGTAGTGAGTGGTAGAGAGTAGTAGAGAAAGTAGTAGAGAATAAGTAGTTGAGAGTATGGAGTGAGTAGTTGAGAGTAGAGAGGGAGTAGAGAGTAGTATAGAGTGAGTAGTAGTAGAGTGTGAGTAGTAGAGAGTAGTAGAGTGGTTAGTAGAGAGTAGTAGAGAGTGAAAAGTAGAGAGTGAGTAGTAGAGTGAGTAGTAGAGAGTGAGTAGTAGAGAGTAGTAGACAGTGAGTAGTAGATTGTAGTAGAGTGAGTAGTAAAGAGTGAGTAGTAGAGAGTGAGGAGGAGAGTAGTAAAGAGTGAGCAGTAGAGTGAGTAATAGAGAGTGAGTAGTAGTGAGTGGTAGAGAGTAGTAGAGAGAGAGTAGTAGAGAGTGAGTAATAGAGAGTGAGTGGTAGAGAGTGAGTGAGTGGTAGAGAGTAGTAGAGAGTGAGTAGTAGAGAGTAGTAGAGAGTGAGTAGTAGAGGAGAGTAGTAAAGAGTGAGTAGTAGAGGAGAGCAGTAGTGAGTGAGTAGTAGAGAGTGAGTAGCCGAGAGTGAGTAGAGTGAGTAGTAGAGAGTGAGTAGTAGAGAGTGAGTAATAGAGAGTAGTAGAGAGTGAGTAGTAGAGAGTGAGTAGTACGGAGTAGTAGAGAGTGAGTAGAGAGTAGCAGAGAGTGAGTAGAGAGTGAGTAGAGAGTAGCAGGGAGTGAATAGTAGAGAGTAGAAGAGAGTGAGAAGTAGAGTGAGTAGTAGAGAGTGAGTAGTTGAGAGTAGAGTGAGTAGTGAGTAGTTGAGAGTAGAGAGTGAGTAGAGATGAGTAGAGAGTAGTAGAGAGTGAGTAGAGAGTGAGTAGAGAGTAGTAGAGAGTGAGTAGTAGAGAGTGAGTAGTATAGAGTAATAGAGAGTGAGTAGCAGAGAGTGAGTAGTAGACAGTGAGTAGTAGAGAGCGAGTAGTAGATTGTAGTAGAATGAGTAGTAGAGAGTGAGTAGTAGAGAGTGAGTTGTACAGAGTGAGTAGTACGGAGTAGCAGAGTGAGTAGTAGAGAGTGAGTGAGTGGTAGAGAGTAGTAGAGAGTGAGTAGTAGAGAGTAGTAGAGAGTGAGTAGTAGAGGAGAGTAGTATAGAGTGAGTAGTAGAGTGAGTAGTAAAGAGTGAATAGTAGAGAGTAAGTAGTAGAAAGTAGTAGAGAGTAGTAGAGAGTGAGTAGAGGGTAGTAGAGAGTGAGTAGCAGAGAGTGAGTAGTAGAGAGTGAGTAGTATACAGTAATAGAGAGTGAGTAGAAGAGAGTGAGTAATAGAGAGTAGTAGAGAGTGAGTAGTAGAGAGTGAGAATCAGAGAGTGAGTAGTATAAAATAGTAGAGAGTGAGTAGCGAGTAGAGGGTAGTAGAGTGAGTAGCAGAGTGAGTAGTAGAGAGTGAGTAGTATAGAGTAAAAAGAGTGAGTAGCAGAGAGTGAGTAGTAGAGTAGCAGAGAGTGAGTGGTAGAGAGTAGTAGAGAGTAGTAGATAGTGAGTAGAGAGTAGTAGAGAGTGAGCAGTAGAGAGTGAGTAGTAGAGTGAGTAGTAGAGAGTGAGTAGTAGAAAGTAGTTGAGTAGTAGTGAGTAGAGAGTAGAAGTAGTAGGAAGTGAGTAGCAGAGAGTGAGTTGTAGAGAGTGAGTAGCAGAGAGTAGTAGATTGTAGTAGAGTGAGTAGTAGAGGAGAGTCGTAAAGAGAGAGGAGTAGAGAGTGAGTAGTAGAGGAGAGTAGTAAAGAGTGAGTAGTAGAGAGTGAGTTGTAGAGAGTAGTAGAGAGTGAGTAGTAGAGAGTGAGTAGTAGAGAGTGAGTAGTAGAGTGAGCAGCAGAGAGTGAGTTGTAGAGAGTGAGTAGTAGAGAGTGAGTAGTATAGAGTAATAGAGAGTGAGTAGCAGAGATTGAGTAGTAGAGTAGTAGAGAGTGAGTAGTAGAGAGTGAGTGGTAGAGAGTAGTAGAGAGTGAGTAGTAGAGAGTGAGGAGTAGAGAGTGAGTGGTAGAGAGTGAATAGTAGAGCGTAGTAGAGAGTGAGTAGTAGAGAGTGAGTAGTAGAGAGTGAGTGGTAGAGAGTAGTAGAGAGTGCGTAGTAGAGAGTGAGTAGTAGAAAGTAGTTGAGAATGAGTAGTAGAGAGTGAGTAGTAGAAAGTAGTAGAGAGTGAGTAGTAGAGAGTAGAGAGTAGTAGAGTGAGCAGTAGAGAGTGAGTAGTAGAGAGTGAGTGGTAGAGAGTAGTAGAGAGTGAGTAAGTAGAGAGTGAGTAGTAGAAAGTAGTCAAGAGTAGTAGAGAGTGAGTAGAGAGTAGAGGGTAGTAGAGAGTGAGTAGCAGAGAGTGAGTTGTAGAGAGTAGTAGAGGAGAGTAGTAAAGAGTGAGTAGTAGAGAGTGAGTGGTAGAGAGTAGTAGAGAGTGAGTAGAGGGTAGTAGAGAGTGAGTAGCAGAGAGTGAGTAGTAGAGAGTAGTAGAGAGTGAGTAGTATACAGTAATAGAGAGTGAGTAGCAGAGAGTGAGTAGTAGAGAGTGAGTAGTAGAGAGTGAGAATTAGAGAGTGAGTGGTAGAGAGTAGCAGAGAGTGAGTAGTATAGATTAATAGAGAGTGAGTAGCAGAGAGTGAGTAGTAGAGAGTAGCAGAGAGTGAGTAGTAGAGTAGTAGAGAGTGAGTAGAGAGTAGTAGAGAGTGAGCAGTAGAGAGTGAGTAGTAGAGAGTGAGTGGTAGAGAGTGAGTAGTAGAAAGTAGTTGAGTAGTAGAGAGTGAGTAGAGAGTAGAAGTAGTAGAGAGTGAGTAGCAGAGAGTGAGTTGTAGAGAGTGAGTAGCAGAGAGTGAGTAGCAGAGAGTGAGTAGTAGAGAGTAGTAGACAGTGAGTAGTGGATTGTAGTAGAGTGAGTAGTAGAGGAGAGTCGTAAAGAGTGAGTAGTAGAGAGTGAGTAGTAGAGGAGTAGTAAAGAGTGAGTAGTAGAGAGTGAGTAGTAGAGAGTGAGTAGTAGAGTGAGCAGCAGAGAGTGAGTTGTAGAGAGTGAGTAGTAGAGAGTGAGTAGTATAAAGTAATAGAGAGTGAGTAGCAGAAAGTGAGTAGTAGAGAGTAGTAGAGAGTGAGTAGTAGAGAGTGAGTGGTAGAGAGTAGTAAAGAGTGAGTAGTAGAGAGTGAGAAGTAGAGAGTGAGTGGTAGAGAGTGAATAGTAGAGCGTAGTAGAGAGTGAGTAGTAGAGAGTGAGTAGTAGAGAGTGAGTGGTAGAAAGTAGTAGAGAGTGAGTAGTAGAGAGTGAGTAGTAGAAAGTAGTAGAGAATGAGTAGTAGAGAGTGAGTAGTTGAAAGTAGTAGAGAGTGAGTAGTAGAGAGTAGAGAGTAGTAGAGAGTGAGCAGTAGAGAGTGAGTGGTAGAGAGTAGTAGAGAGTGAGTAAGTAGAGAGTGAGTATGTTGGAGGGAGGACCACCGGGGAGTCGGGGGGACTACTCCGGGGCACCTTCCTACCGCAAAGTTATAGCCGAGCGCCGCTGAGAAGCCTCCTAGGAGAGGTCCTTCTCCTATGATCGTACTAGGCCCAGTAACACCACCACACAGGACTCCGTATCAGTTGCTTATCTTGGTTCTTTATATAAAAAGGGGCACGTTCAATATTTACAGTGGGATCGAGTGGTCCAATAAGAGTCTCAATGTCTTTGGAGGGATAGGGTAGCGGGACAGTCTTAGTACCGGCAAGGTACGGGAAGGCTCTGCGCCAGACCTTGGGGGCTGGTCTCAGAGCGGCTCGGACGGGGAGAGCCGCGACGGCGTCAGCAGGGCTCTGGTGGTAGTTCCGCTAGGGTCGAGCCGCAACACAGTCAGCAGGGCTCCGGTGGTAGGTCCGCTTTGGTCGAGCCGCGACGAGGTCAGCTGGGCTCTGATGGTACGTTTCAGCAAGGTCGGGCCGCGACAGCGTCAGCAGGGCCCCAAAGGTTCGTGAAGGTCTTGTAAGCACGATGGAGCCGCGACGTCGTCAGCAGGGCTCAGAGTGTGGTTTCAGGAAGAGTCTTTCTCCGTAGGGTCAGCCGCGATCCGATCAGCAGGGCTCTTGACTCCGGAATACAACTGTCGTCTTGTTGCCGGGTCGCCCCAGATATAGGTCTGGAGCCCTTTGATGTCCGGACCCTTGCGCCCAGGAGGGCGGAGAGGCCGGGTAGGGCGCGGCCAGACGCCCAGCAGGAGAGGCGCCAGGCCCCAGAGAGCTGTGGGGCGATCGCACCTAGGTGTGGAAGGACGGTTGGGGGTCCCATCGATACTGCCCTCCGCCGGGAGTGGGAAGGGCTCACGTGGTATCCCCCGGGCCAGGGGTTGGCGCCTCGATGTCGGGCCTCGCTGGGACCGAGGCCGGGTAGAGCAGGGTCACGTAGGTGGTCACGTGGAGTGACGTATAATCCAAGATGGAGGAGCCCCGAGGTGCATGGGACCTCGTGCGGCTTAGCGAGGGGGAACAGGACCACGCCACGAGGCCGGCTCCAACACGCGTCCCCCCCAGCTGAAGGCAGGGAGAGTCACCCATCTCCTTGGGGGTTCTCCTCGCCGAGGCGGAAGAATCTGGACAGGCCGTCAGCATTGGCGTGGTCGTTGCCGGGCCGGTGTTCCACGGTGAAGTCCATCCCTTGCAGCGAGATAGACCATCGCAACAACTTGGGGTTCTCGCCCCGCATTTGCATGAGCCACCGCAAGGGCCGGTGGTCAGTCTGGACCCTGAAGTGGGTGCCGAAAAGGTAGGGCCGGAGCTTCTTGAGAGCCCATACCACAGCGAAGGCCTCCCGCTCGATGGTGCTCCACCTCTGTTCTCGTGGCAGCAGTCGGCGGCTGATAAAGGCCACAGGTCGGTCGAGGCCCTCGGCGTCCATCTGGGAGAGGACCGCCCCGACCCCGTACTCTGATGCGTCGGTCTGCACCACAAACTCCTTGCTGTAGTCAGGGGCCTGTAGCACAGGGGCAGCACACATGGCCGCCTTGAGGGCTTCAAAAGCGGCCTGACAGCGGGGCGTCCAGTGCACCACCTTGGGCTGTTTCTTGGAAGTGAGCTCCGTAAGGGGGCCCACACTGCTGCCATAATCTTTAATAAATCGCCGGTAGTAGCCTGTGAGGCCTAAGAAGGCCCGGACAGCGGTTTGGGTTGCGGGAGGTTCCCACGCCTGGATGGCATCGACCTTTAACTGGAGGGGCGCTACCTGGCCACTCCCCACCTGGTGGCCCAGATAGGTCACAGATCCTTGACCGATCTGGCACTTGCTGGCCTTAATTGTGAGCCCAGCCCTTTGGAGAGCGGCCAGGACTTCTCCGAGGTGTCCTAGGTGCGCGGCCCAATGGTCGCTGAAGACTGCAATGTCGTCGAGGTAGGCTGCGCTGAAGGCTTCTAGCCCGGCCAGGACCTTGTTCACCAGCCTCTGAAAGGTCGCTGGGGCGTTCTTCATACCGAAGGGCATCACCCGAAAGTGGTAGTGCCCGTCGGGGGTGGAAAAGGCAGATCGTTCCTGGGCGCCGGGAGTGAGCTTGATCTGCCAGTACCCAGCGGTGAGATCAAAGGTGCTTAGGTAGCGGGCGGCCCCCAAGCGATCGATCAGTTCGTCTGCCCGTGGCAGGGGGTGGGCATCGGTCTTGGTGACTGCGTTCAGGCCCCGGTAGTCTACACAAAATCTGAGTTCCGGAGAAGTGCCGGGGGCGGCGGCCTTCGGCACCAAGACCACCGGGCTGGCCCACGGGCTGTCTGAGGGCTCGACTCCGAGGGCGAGCATCTTGGCGACCTCGGTCTGTATGCAGGCTCGGACTCGGTCAGGTACTCTGTAGGCGCGGTGTCGCACAGGGGGGCTGTCCCCGGTATCCACGTCGTGGACGCACCAGGGGGTCACCCCGGGTGTGAGAGAGAAGAGGGCAGCGAAGGGTTGCAGCAGCTTCCGGCAGTCCTGGCGCTGTTCTGGGGTCAGCGTGGCGGAGAGGTGGACGCCTTCCAAGGAGCCGTCTTGGCCCGAGGACCCCAGGAGGTCTGGTAGGGGCTCGGAGTCGCTTTCGCCCCCATCGTCAGTAGCCAGCAGCAGGCTTAGTTCAGTTCGGGCAAAGTGGGGCTTGAGCCGGTTGGCGTGTAGGACCCGGAGGGGGTTCCTCGGGGACTCCATGTCGACCAGGTAGGTGACGGGGCTCTTCCTCTCAACCACCTTGAAGGGCCCGGTCCACTTGTCCTGCAGGGCGCAGGGGTCCACGGGGGACATGACCCAGACTTGCTGGCCCGGCTCGAACTCGATGGTCGAGGCATTTGCGTCATACCAGCGCTTCATGTCTTCTTGGCTGGCTTCGAGGTTGGCTTCTGCCAGCGCCCGGAACTTCTGAGTCTGGTTCCGCAGGGTCAGGAGGTACCGGTAGACGTCGGGGGGGGCATCTTGGACGTTCGCCTCCCAGCACTCCTTGACCAGGCTGAGGGGCCCTCGGAAGGGGTGCCCATACAATAGTTCGAAGGGGCTGAAGCCCAGGGATTTCTGTGGCACCTCTCGATAGGCGAACAGGAGGCAGGGCAGCAGGACATCCCACCTCCTCCTCAGGGGCTCTTCCAGGCCCTTGATCATCCCTTTTAGGGTTCTGTTGAACCGCTCGACCAGTCCGTTCCCCTGGGGGTGGTAAGGGGTGGTGAATCTGTAGGTGACCCCACATTGTTGCCAGAGTGATCTCATGTACCTTGAAATAAAGTTCGTACCCCTGTCGCTCACCACTTCTCGGGGGAACCCCACCCTGGAGAAGATGCCCATCAGGGCCCGGCCCACCACTGGAGCTGTCACAGTGCGGAGTGGGATGGCCTCGGGGTATCGGGTGGCGTGGTCGACCAGTACCAGGATGAAGCGGTGTCCCAGGGCGGTTCGGGGGTCGAGGGGTCCCACGATGCCGACCCCCACTCGTTCGAACAGGGTGTGGACGGCTGGAAATGGTTGGAGGGGGGCTTTAACTCGACCCCCAGTCTTCCCGCTACCCTGGCAGGTCTGGCAGGACCGACAGTGGTGGTCCACGTCTCTCCACATTCGGGGCCAATAGAAATGGGTCACCAGGCGGCTGTAAGTCTTGTCCCGCCCGAGGTGTCCGGCGAGGGGCAAGTCATGCGCCAGGTTCAGGAGGAACTCCCGGAACCGGAGGGGAACCACCAACACCCGGCCGGCTCCCAGTTCGGCGACCTTCTGTTCGCTATATAGTAGGTCATTGTCCCAATAGACCCAGTGGGTTCCCGTGGGGTCCCCCGAGGCCTGGGCGGCTGCTTGCTGTCGGGCCCCCTCGAGGGATGGGCAGGCCTTCTGTTCCTGCTGGAATTGTTCGCGGGTGGGGCCCCCATCGTGGCGCCACTGGGCCAGCTCGGGGATCTCGCTGAGGGAGGCGGCCTCGTCGGGAGAAAGTTCGGATGGCCCGGCCTCATCATCGGGTTCCTCCGTGCCGGAGGAGGGTGATAGTTCTGGGCCCGTAGGCTGGTCGGTGGCCGCGGCAGCGGCTGGTTGGGCGGTCATGGACCGGGTGGTGGCGCAGGCCCACTCGTGCAGCCCTAGCATCCCCAGATGCTCTCGGCGCTCCACCTGGGCCCAGGGGGAGCTCTTTAGGTCATTCCCCAGGAGGCAGTCCACGGGGGCGTCGTCGCGGACAGTCACTTTTAGGGTGCCGGACACTCCTCCCCACTCGAAGGGGATCCTGGCCATCCGGCACATGCTTTCGGTATTGTCCCCGGCCCGGACAGGGCATAGGACATGCGGCAGGATTTGCTCGGGGGTCACTAGGTGGCAGCGGACAGCGGTCATGCTGGCCCCAGTGTCCCGGAGGGCTTCGGCCCGTCGTCCATTGATTGTGACCCACTGCTGGTACTTCTGGGTGTTGCTTGGGATGGCCGCTCGGGGTACCATTTCTCGGGAGCCCAGGCATACGAGCGACATGGCAGCCGGTTCCCACTCGAGGATCCGTCGTCGCGGTTTCCCTCCCCGTCCTCTCCTTCCCCCAGGGCTGCGGCGGCTATTTGTCGGGGAGGGGGCCCAGCGGTCCCGTTCCGTCGGTTCACGGGGCAGGCCGGGTCGCTCGCATAGTGGCCGGTCTGTTGGCAGCCGAAGCAGGTCACTGGTGGTCGGGGTCCAGGCCGGGCGATGGGGGTCCCCCTTCGGCCCATGGTCGGGGACGTGGCGTTGGCGGTTTGGCCTCGTGGTGGGCTTCTGGGCGGTCCGGCCGGGAATTCTCGACTGCGGTGGGACCCCCCTCCTCCGCCCCGCTGGCGAGGAGGTCCCGTGGTACTCCGTTGGTAGTCCCCCACGGGGTTCCGGGGGACCGGGGTGTTGACCCATCGGTCTGCTTCGGCGGCGAGCTTCCGGGGCTCGGTCAGCTTACTGTCCAGGAGGTGTTGCCTTAGTTCCACAAAACAGTTGTTGGCGAGGTGCTCCCAGACAATGAGGTCGAACAGTTAATTGTATGAGGTGACCTTGCTCCCTTTTATCCACCCTTCAAAAGGCCCGGCTGAAGAAGACCACGTACTCGACCCATGTGGTACCGGGGAGCTTCTTGCAGTCCCGGAAGCGCTGCCGGTACATCTCGGCCGATAGTCCGTAGCGGGTGAGTAGGGCTTCTTTCATGTGGTAGTAGGAGGTCATCACTGCGTCGGGGAGTTGCAGCATGGTATCACGGCCCTCGCTGAGGAACCTCCCCCGTAGGCCGGCACCCCAATCCTTCCGGGGTACCCGATGGGAGGTCATGGCTACCTCGTAGGCTCGGAACCACTGCTGGATGTCGTCGTTCTTGTAGTATTCCTTGACGACATCCTTGGGGATATGAACCTTTGGCTCGGTCAGTGGCAGAGCGACCCGGGCCCCGGGGGTGCCGGTCTCCCCCGTTTTGGATTTCAGCTCCAGTTCTTTGAGGCTCCTCTCGTGCTCTAGGGTTAGCCGGCTCTCCTCGAGTTCCCGATGCCGTTTCTTTTCTTCGATCTCCTCTTGCAGCCGTAGTTGCTCCAAGGCTATTTTCTTCTCCGCCAGTAGGAGCTCACCGTCCAGCCGGAGTCGTGCGAGGTCCATTTCGTGTGTCCGGACCCTCTCCCGTTCTCGCATTTCCTCGTGGGATAGGCTGGTTTCGGGGATGCCTCGCCCCCCCATCTGTCGGGGTTGTGGTCGGCAGGCTTTCGTCCCGGGCCGAGGTCCCTTCGGTGCGGGGTGGGGTGGCCTCGGCTTCTGCCCAGGCTTTCAGGGCTTTCTGCATTTCTTCCTTGGTGCCCAATCCTGTGGTTGGGATCCCTTTGTCCTTGCAGAATTGTTTTAGTTCTTTGTGGGTGTATTCTTCCAGTTTTTCCAGCTGGAAGGTTGCGGCCATGGTTGCTTCTTGGCCGTCCATGGTTCCCTTTTTCTTTTTACGTCTGGTTAGGTCGTGGGTGCGTTACTTGCCTGTACGATTGCGTCTGGCTCGGATCCCGTCGCTGGCCACCAAATGTTGGAGGGAGGACCACCGGGGAGTCGGGGGGACTACTCCGGGGCACCTTCCTACCGCAAAGTTATAGCCGAGCGCCGGTGAGAAGCCTCCTAGGAGAGGTCCTTCTCCTATGATCGTACTAGGCCCAGTAACACCACCACACAGGACTCCGTATCAGTTGCTTATCTTGGTTCTTTATATAAAAAGGGGCACGTTCAATATTTACAGTGGGATCGAGTGGTCCAATAAGAGTCTCAATGTCTTTGGAGGGATAGGGTAGCGGGACAGTCTTAGTACCGGCAAGGTACGGGAAGGCTCTGCGCCATACCTTGGGGGCTGGTCTCAGAGCGGCTCGGACGGGGAGAGCCGCGACGGCGTCAGCAGGGCTCGGGTGGTAGTTCCGCTAGGGTCGAGCCGCGACACAGTCAGCAGGGCTCCGGTGGTAGGTCCGCTTTGGTCGAGCCGCGACGAGGTCAGCTGGGCTCTGATGGTACGTTTCAGCAAGGTCGGGCCGCGACAGCGTCAGCAGGGCCCCAAAGGTTCGTGAAGGTCTTGTAAGCATGGTGGAGCCGCGACATCGTCAGCAGGGCTCAGAGTGTGGTTTCAGGAAGAGTCTTTCTCCGTAGGGTCAGCCGCGATCCGATCAGCAGGGCTCTTGACTCCGGGATACAACTGTCGTCTTGTTGCCGGGTCGCCCCAGATATAGGTCTGGAGCCCTTTGATGTCCGGACCCTTGCGCCCAGGAGGGCGGAGAGGCCGGGTAGGGCGCGGCCAGACGCCCAGCAGGAGAGGCGCCAGGCCCCAGAGAGCTGTGGGGCGATCGCACCTAGGTGTGGAAGGACGGTTGGGGGTCCCATCGATACTGCCCTCCGCCGGGAGTGGGAAGGGCTCACGTGGTATCCCCCGGGCCAGGGGTTGGCACCTCGATGTCGGGCCTCGCTGGGACCGAGGCCGGGTAGAGCAGGGTCACGTAGGTGGTCACGTGGAGTGACGTATAATCCAAGATGGAGGAGCCCCGAGGTGCATGGGACCTCGTGCGGCTTAGCGAGGGGGAACAGGACCACGCCACGAGGCCGGCTCCAACAGAGTAGTAGAAAGTAGTTAAGAGTAGTAGAGAGTGAGTAGAGAGTAGAGGGTAGTAGAGAGTGAGTAGCAGAGAGTGAGTTGTAGAGTGAGTAGTAGAGAGTGAGTAGTAGAGGAGAGTAGTAGAGAGTGAGTAGTAGAGAGTGAGTAGTAGAGGAGAGTAGTAGAGAGTGAGCAATAGAGAGTGAGTAGTAGAGAGTGAGTGGTAGAGAGTAGTAGAGAGTGAGTAAGTAGAGAGTGAGTAGTAGAAAGTAGTCAAGAGTAGTAGAGAGTGAGTAGAGAGTAGAGGGTAGTAGAGAGTGAGTAGCAGAGAGTGAGTTGTAGAGTGAGTAGCAGAGAGTGAGTAGTAGAGGAGAGTAGTAGAGAGTGAGTAGTAGAGAGTGAGTAGTAGTGGAGAGTAGTAGAGAGTGAGTAATAGAGAGTGAGTAGTAGAGAGTGAGTGGTAGAGAGTAGTAGAGTGAGTAGTAGAGAGTGAGCAGTAGAGAGTAGTAGAGAGGGAGAAGTAGAGAGTGAGAAGTAGAGAGTGAGTGGTAGAGAGTAGTAGGGAGTAGTAGAGAGTGAGTAGTAGAGAGTAGTAGAGTATTAGAGTGAGTAGTAGAGAGTGAGTAGTAGAGAGAGTGGTAGAGAGTAGTAGATAGTGAGTAGTAGAGAGTGACTGGTAGAGAATGAGTGGTAGAGGAGAGTAGTAAAGAGTGAGTAGTAGAGAGTGAGTAGTAGAGAGTGAGTGGTAGAGAGTAGTAGAGAGTGAGTAGTAGAGAGTGACTGGTAGAGAATGAGTGGTAGAGAGTAGTAGAGAGTGAGTAGTAGAGAGTGAGTGGTAGAGAGTAGTAGAGAGTGAGTAGTAGAGAGTGACTGGTAGAGAATGAGTGGTAGAGAGTAGTAGAGAGTGAGTAGTAGAGAGTGAGTGGTAGAGAGTAGTAGAGAGTGAGTAGTAGAGTGTGAGTGGTAGAGAGTGAGTGGTAGAGAGTAGTAGAGTGAGTAGTACAGAGTGAGTAGTACAGAGTGGTAGAGAGTAGTAGATAGTGAGTAGTAGAGAGTGAGTAGTAGAAAGTAGTAGAGAGTAGTAGAGAGTGAGTAGAGAGTAGAGGGTAGTAGAGAGTGAGTAGCAGAGAGTGAGTAGCAGAGAGTGAGTAGTAGAGAGTGAGTAGTATAGAGTAATAGAGAGTGAGTAGCAGAGAGTGAGTAGTAGAGAGTGAGTAGTAGATTGTAGTAGAGTGAGTAGTAGAGTGAGTAGTAGAGAGTGAGTAGTACGGAGTAGTAGAGTGAATAGTAGAGAGTGAATAGTAGAGAGTGAGTAGTAGAAAGTAGTAGAGAGTAGTAGAGAGTGAGTAGATGGTAGTAGAGAGTGAGTTGTAGAGAGTGAGTAGTAGAGAGTGAGTAGTATAGAGTAATAGAGGGTGAGTAGCAGAGAGTAAGTAGTAGAGAGTAGTAGACAGTGAGTAGTAGAGAGAGAGTAGTAGAGAGTAGTAGAGAGTGAGTAGTAGAGCGTGAGTGGTAGAGAGTAGTAGAGAGTAAGTAGTAGAGAGTGAGTAATAGAGATTAGTAGAGAGAGAGAGTAGTAGAGTGAGTAGTACGGAGTAGTAGCGTGAGTAGTAGAGAGTGAGTAGTAGAACGTAGTAGAGAGTAGTAGAGAGTGAGTAGAGTAGAGCGTAGAAGAGAGTGAGTTGTAGAGAATGAGTTGTATAGAGTAATAGAGTGTGGGCAGCAGAGAGTGAGTAGTAGAGAGTAGTAGACAGTGAGTAGTAGAGAGTGAGTAGTAGATTATAGTAGAGAGTAAGTCATAGAGTAGAGAGTAGTAGAAAGTGAGTAGTAGAGAGTAGTAGAGTGAGTAGAGAGTAGAGTAGTAGAGAGTGAGTAGCAGAGCGTGAGTAGTAGAGAGTGAGTAGTATAGAGTAATAAAGAGTAGTAGAGAGTGAGTAGTAGAGGAGAGTAGTAAAGAGTGAGTAGTAGAGAGTGAGTAATAGAGAGTAGTAGACAGTGAGTAGAGAGTAGCAGAGAGTGAGTAGCAGAGAGTGAGTAGTAGAGTGAGTAGTAGATTGTAGTAGAGTGACTAGCAGAGAGTTTTAGAGTGAGTAGTAGAGAGTGAGTCATACAGAGTAGTAGAGTAGTATAAAGTGAGTAGTAGTGAGTAGAGTTGAGAGTAGTAGAGAGTGAGTAGCAGAGAGTGAGTAGCAGAGACTGAGTAGCAGAGAGTGAGTAGTAGAGAGTAATAGAGTGAGTAGTAGAGAGTAGTAGAGTGAGATGTAGAGTGAGTAGTAGAATGAGTAGTAGAGAGTAGTAGAGAGTGAGTAGTAGAGGAGAGCAGTAGTGAGTGAGTAGTAGAGAGTGAGTAGTCGAGAGTGAGTAGTCGAGAGTGAGTAGAGTGAGTAGTAGAGAGTGAGTAGTAGAGAGTGAGTAATAGAGAGTAGTAGAGAGTGAGTAGTAGAGAGTGAGTAGTACGGAGTAGTAGAGAGTGAGTAGAGAGTAGCAGAGAGTGAATAGTAGAGAGTAGAAGAGAGTGAGAAGTGGAGTGAGTAGTAGAGAGTGAGTAGTTGAGAGTAGAGTGAGTAGTGAGTAGTTGAGAGTAGAGAGTGAGTAGAGAGTGAGTAGAGAGTAGTAGAGAGTGAGTAGTATAGAGTAATAGAGAGTGAGTAGCAGAGAGTGAGTAGTAGACAGTGAGTAGTAGAGAGTGAGTAGTAGAGAGTGAGTAGTAGATTGTAGTAGAGTGAGTAGTAGAGAGTGAGTAGTAGAGAGTAGTAGAGAGTGAGTAGTAGAGAGTGAGTATTACGGAGTAGTAGAGTGAGTACTAGAGAGTGAGTAGTAGAAAGTAGTAGAGAGTAGTAGAGAGTGAGTAGAGGGTAGTAGAGAGTGAGTTGTAGAGAGTGAGTAGTATAGAGTAATAGAGGGTGAGTAGCAGAGAGTAAGTAGTAGAGAGTAGTAGACAGTGAGTAGTAGAGAGTGAGTAGTAGAGTGTGAGTAGTAGAGAGTGAGTAGTAGAGAGTGAGTAATAGAGAGTAGTAGAGAGTGAGTAGTAGAGAGTGAGTAGTACGGAGTAGTAGAGAGTGAGTAGTAGAGAGTGAGTAGTAGAACGTAGTAGAGAGTGAGTAGAGTAGAGGGTAGAAGAGAGTGAGTTGTAGAGAATGAGTTGTATAGAGTAATAGAGGGTGAGCAGCAGAGTGTGAGTAGTAGAGAGTAGTAGACAGTGAGTGTAGAGAGTGAGTAGTAGATTATAGTAGAGAGTGAATCGTAGAGAGTAGTAGAAAGTGAGTAGTAGCGAGTAGTAGATTGAGTAGAGAGTAGAGTAGTAGAGAGTGAGTAGCAGAGAGTGAGTAGCAGAGAGTGAGTAGTATAGAGTAATAGAGAGTAGTAGAGAGTGAGTAGTAGAGGAGAGTAGTAAAGAGGTATTAGAGAGTGAGTAGAAGAGAGTGAGTAATAGAGAGTAGTAGACAGTGAGTAGAGAGTAGCAGAGAGTGAGTAGCAGAGAGTGAGTAGTAGAGAGTGAGTAGTACATTGTAGTAGAGTGACTAGCAGAGAATAGTAGAGAGTGAGTAGTAGAGGAGAGTAGTAATGAGTGAGTAGTAGAGGAGAGTAGTAAAGAGTGAGTAGTAGAGTGAGATGTAGAGTGAGTAGTAGAGAGTAGTAGAGAGTGAGTAGTAGAGGAGAGTAGTAATGAGTGAGTAGTAGAGAATGAGTAGTCGAGAGTGAGTAGAGTGAGTAGTAGAGAGTGAGTAGTTGAGAGTAGAGAGTGAGTAGTGAGTAGTTGAGAGTAGAGAGTGAGTAGAGTAGTAGAGAGTGAGTAGAGAGTGAGTAGTGAATAGAGAGTAGTAGAGAGTGAGTAGAGAGTAGTAGATAGTAGTAGAGTGGATAATAGTAGAGTGAGTAGTAGAGAGTGAGTAGTAGATAGTAGAGAGTGAGTAGTACAGTGAGTAGTAGAGAGTAACAGGGAGTGAGTGGTTGAGAGTAGTAGAGAGTAGTAAAGTGAGTAGTAGAGAGTGAGCAGTAGAGAGTAGTAGAGAGTGAGTAAAAGAGGAGAGTAGTAAAGAGTAAGTAGTAGAGAGTAAGTAGTAGAGTAATAGAGAGTGAGTAGTAGAGAGTGAGTAGTAGAACGTAGTAGAGAGTAGTAGAGAGTAGCAGAGAGTGAATAGTAGAGAGTAGAAGAGAGTGAGAAGTAGAGTGAGTAGTAGAGAGTGAGTAGTTGAGGGTAGAGAGTGAGTAGTTGAGAGTAGAGAGTGAGTAGAGAGTGAGTTGTATAGAGTAATAGAGGGTGAGCAGCAGAGTGAGTAGTAGAGAGTAGTAGACAGTGAGTAGTAGAGAGTGAGTAGTAGATTGTAGTAGAGTGAGTAGTAGAGAGTGAGTTGTAGAGAGTAGTAAAGAGTAGTAGAAAGTGAAAGTGAAAGCACACCGGAGCCAGAGTTGAAGGAAGCCGGCTTGAACAAGATGGCGGCGGACTGTCCACTCTCCCATGGACACGCGCGTGCTGTCTGTCTGCTTTGGACAGATGGCGAGAGCAGCCATCTTTGTCCATGCAGGCACGTGCATGAGACCACGGGGAGAATCGATTCCAAAAGGTCTTCTCTGACGAGAGTAGCGCATGCGTTGCTATCGCCAGACGAGACCTAAAATGCACTATGTACAAAAACAGTTTTATAATCAAATGCCGCTTTTTCCCCAATATGAAAGAGTGGTATTTAATTTCCTCTCTCATATGTTTAACCCAAGTAAAGAACAAACGCACATTCTTTCACCTTTTGACAAAAAATGAGCACCTGTTCAAGCGGACTGGAATTGAGAGGAAAAGTAATCGCCCCTGTGTAACAGACAGTTAATGGCTCTGAGCTGCGCCCATCCGACCCTTCCCATACACTCGGTGTGGAAGCCCTGAGGGCTAAAAAGCACTCCCTGTGGCTGCGTTTGAGGCGTGGTGGTCGAAGCCGTAGTACTGAATGGAACACATTAACAGCTCCGTGGGAGAGGTGCTGAAGGTGAGGGCAGCTTCAGGTCCTGGTGGGCACCTCTCTCTTTCATGTAATATTTTTTAATAAAAAAAAAACCAACCAGCATCCTGATAAAGGACAGGTTACGCATAAATCACTTGAGTAATTTGTTTTTGTCTTGCAACATCGAAATGTTACATTCAGAGAAGGTGCTCTTTTGAGATATACCCCGTGTGAGTCTTGCAACTTTTGTGAGTTATTCTCACAATTCACTGTTATATTGTGTGTAATTCCATGCCATGGTAGTGAAAGTAAATATGGAACAGTGCAAAGGTAAAATCTAAGTTTATTAGCATAGTCAGAGCCAAATTATGCAGAAAGTTGAGATATACCCCGTGTGAGCCTACACTCTTCTGATCAAATTGAATAGTAAATCTGTCATACTGTCTGTAGAGGTGTGGGGATTCCTTTTATTTTTCATTGCTAAGGTATGGTGTGGCCTCTGACATTAACATTTGTGCTTTCATGTCCATAAGAGCACTGAGGCATTTCAACAAATGTAATTTGCTGCAATTTATTTAAATACATTTTGCTAACTTTTTTATTCCTCTTGCAACTTTTGTGAGTTATTCCCACAATGCACTGTTATATTGTGTGTAATTCCATGCCATGGTAGTGAAAGTAAATATGGAACAGTGCAAAGGTAAAATCTAAGTTTATTAGCATAGTCAGAACCAAATTATGCAGAAAGTTGAGTAAATTATGGGGTAAGAAAAGGCAAGTTATATGGCTAATGTATGATATTTTGTGATAGTATTACTTAATTATTTTTTCATTTTTACACTTGTTAACATGGGTCTGGGCATTGGTTGCAGTTTATTAATAATAGTTTAACACCTATATTTAGCAATGATGCAAAAGAAAGATAATCTGTCAGACTTTGCACAGGGCCTTTTACTGTGAGGCAACACGTGTCGCTGCATTTCTAGCAACTTTTGAACCATTTGAGGTAGAATATTTTTTTGTTGAAATCCACAGGTTATAGAGCACATGAAGGATTACATGGAAAATACAGCTAGTCTATAATTGTGCGAATTATGCAACAGCCGCACAATCACATAATTACAGTGACACTGAGTATAGGAAAAGAGACATGAACAAAACTGTTTTACTGCCTCGCAATTAATAATCTGCTATCTATTTAACTCCAAACATGGACCCCTGGGTAGTGTGCTACTTGCCTCAAAACACATCGACGCCTCATCAAGGGTAGTAAGCATTATATAAATACAATTTACAATTGCATTTAAAAATATGATGCCATAATCTAAATATACACATGTAAAAAGTACATTATGCTATTTTATGCCATACTTAAGGGAAGGGAGACCAAAGGATAACATTGACAGGTTTGTACCCTGCAGGGACCTTTCCTTCTAGTAAGGGTAAGGAAGCTTACACTTCTAAAATAACCCCTGCTCACCCCCTTGGTAGCTTGTCATGAGCAGACAGGCTTATCTCAGAGGCAATGTGTAAAGCATTTGTACATAACACACATAGTAACACAGTGACAACTCTACAAATGGACACCACACCAGTTTAGAAAAATAAAATACCTTTATCTAAACAAAAATCCAGCACACATATATCAAGATATCACTTTTAGAATTATTATTGCAAAAATAAAGCTTGTAACAACATATAGCTCTAACTGGGGCTATTACGACATTGTGACAGGCAGAAATCCCAAGTACGCCACTGATTGCAAGGTGTACAGGCCAGCCACGGAGTCATATTGATCCCTAAGTAACAGTACCTTGGAAATCAAAGTCAACAGACGGTGCACAGCACCACAAAGGTGAAGCATTGATGGGCCAAGGCAAGGGCAGCTCCTTACTGCCACAGGGGAGGCGAGGCGTTGAGTCCACAAGGCAACAAGTTCGGGTTGGCAGGGGAGGATAGGCGACAGTGAGGCATCGATTCCGTTAAGCAGTCAGTGTTGATGAGTTCGGGAAGTCACCCACATCGGTAATTGACTCCGTGATGACGAGATGCAGACGCTGGCAACGACAGGCGTCAGTGCGAGTGCTGGCGCCGGGAAGAATGATAACTTGCAGGTGTCGGCGGGTGTCAGAGCTGTGGTGCAGTCAGGGCAGTGCGTCTTACACTTCACGAACTGTGCCCACAGCCTCGGTGTATGTCGCGGCATCACTGGCAGCATCGCTGATCCAGGAACTGGAATTGGCACCCTTTGGCAACCAGGAGTCCAGCAGAGGAAGCCAGGTGCTTTTTAGCAAGTTTCAGGTAAGATCTTTGTGTCCATGAAACTTAAGAACAGGAGGCAAGCTCTACTTTAAGCCCTTGGAGAATCTTCTTAAATAGGATACCAGAGCAAGGCAAAAGTCCATCCTTTCCACTGCCCACAGACAGAAGCAGCAACTGCAGGCCAACCCAACAAAACAACACTTGTTCCCATGAGTCTGTTTGCTGCACAGAGGCCAATCATTGGATCAGCATGTATAATGCACACATTTATGAACCAATGCCATGCATTGCGAGAAACTCTCACTGCCTTCATCTTCCACTACGAAGCCCTCAACTGTGCTCCATTATGAACTGCCATCCCCAGCCCACATTTACCCAGACATCTATGGGCGACTCAGTTCACAGTATGCACTAGACAAGAATTCTATGTTGCATGAAAATACCTACAGAAAAATAACATCTGGCAAAACTAAATTACACTTGGGGTATGAAGCATGAAATAAAACGTGAAATGTAAACAGAGACTGAATTGCTAACATGGATTACTGTTGGTCCGCTGCCAAGGCTTAAATCTGGTTACCCAGTTGCACAGTCTAAAGCTCTGGCCATAACACCACATCCTGGACAGAGGGAGAAAGGCAGGCAAAAGCAACATGAAAGATTGGCTTGTTTTTGGATCAAGGTTCTAACAGAACCTCAAGCTGAGCTAGAACCAAGATTCAGGCTCAAGCCTGACTCAAAATTTCAGTGTCCTGACCCACCTCTAGTTTGTTTGATTGAAGAATGCAGATCTGCAGCTTATTGCAGAATTTAAGAAGAGAAGAAAGAAGGAGGCTCCGATGTGGAGTGGGAGGTCGTCCCGCACTTTAGGAGTGATGTAATAGAACGCCCATCATCCTAGTTCTGCTTATGCGGCGAATGTATGCAGATTGTAGTCCTGCGGAACTGTGGTGTCTAGTCTGGTTGGTGGAAGGAGATGCAACTATTCTGATACGTGGTCTCTAAGTTGTCTAGTGCCTTCAGTGACTGTTTGAGATGTTTCAAATCAGTGCGCTTGTGTAACAGGAGTCAGTGGACCTCCCTGAGGTGTGGTGTGATGTGAGCACTATGTGGGATGTTGTGGATGAGTAAGACTGCTGAGTTCTGAATGGTTTGTAGTCTTCTAATGGGTTACTTGGTGATCTCAGAGTAGAGGCGGTTCTGGTAGTCTCACTTGCTAGTGACCGTTTTTCTATTGTTACTTAGGAGCCATTTTGAAGATCCTCCTCAGCATTGCCAGAGTGTGGTGATGGTGCTGACTTGTGCATTTATGTCCAGTTTTCTGTTGATGATGATTTTGAGGTTCCTGCTATAGTTGCTGGGTGTGGTGTGGGACTGAGCTTGGCTGGTCACCAGTTGGAATCCTATGGCGAGGTGTTCTTGACGAAAATCTCTAGTTCAATCTTATCATTGTTAAGCTTGAGACAGTTGACTCTCATCCATTTACCAACTTTGGTCATGCAGGAGATGAACTTGACTCTTCTGTTGGGACTCTTGTCCGAGAGGGAGAGTATGAGTTGTGTGTACTCAGCCAGTGGCGGTTGGTGACTTTTAAAAGTAGCATTTTGTAAACGTTGGTTAAGATTTTTATGTAGGGAGCGAAGTGAGCAAGCTTAATGAACAAACATGAAGAATTAAAAACGAACAATTGTCAAATGGTGCAAACAAATCTAGTGAGAAAGCAAGGTTTATAAAGCAGTGGAAACATATAGTTTTAAAATATTAAACACATTAAAAATGTCCCCATCTCCTACTTCATTAACATGCTCAACAGTGCTTGTAATGTGAAAATTGTACAGCGCTACAACTTCAGGCCAAGCGGCTAGCGCTACATGCAGCATCGACTTGGAAGAAAATGCTCTAACCAGGTTTCGGGAAGCACCAACACCTGCTGGCTGCAATCAGTCATTTGGAAATATGTGCAGACAGGTTTGAAAGTGGAATGAAAAAAGTGGGGGCTCTCTAAAAAGGGAAATTTAAAATACATTTCTGTTTCCCATAGTGTATAATGCTATACACACAGACATTGGAGGAAAGGTGGGGGGTAGTCAGGGGCAGCAATCTGACTACACAGGGCAGGTGGGAGGGGGATGTGGTAGCACAGAAGACTATGCAGGGCAAGCAGGAGGGTTAGTGGCAGCACAACAGCCATGGTGGGCAAGAGGGAGGGGACAGGAGCATGCACAAAGGACCATCGAGGACAGAAGGGAGGGGTATGGGCTGGACACACACAAAAGATGGCAGGGGAAGGGCTTCACAACAGACCACGCAGGGCAGGCAGGAGGAATAGTTGCAGCAAAACCGGATATGAAGGCAGAAGGGAGTAGCAACAAAATGGATCTTGGAGGACAGGAGAAAGAGGATGGGTCATGGAACTTGACAGGCAGGGTGGAGGTAGCAGGGACAGGCAGCAGACATCTGACGATGCCAGGCAGATGGAAGGGGCAGTGGCAGCTCAACAGAATACTTAGAGTAGATAGTGTGGCAGATCCATGGAATATGGTGAGCAGACAGAGGGGAGCAGGGGCATGCACACAGCCATTGGAGGGCAAGTGGAAAGAGAGTAGGGGCAGCAAGCTAAGCACAGAGGCTAAGCAGGAGGGCAATGATGAGGCATAGAATTTGGCAACAGAGGGTAGGAGGAGTGGGCAGGGACATCAAGCTTGATGGTGAGCAGTGGCAGCAGATCAGACCATGCAGGGCAGGAGCGAAGGGGCTCATGCATGGAGTCAGACAAAGAGGGTAGGGAGGAGGGTAATGCGGCAGGAAGGGCAGTGGCAGAACAATAGCCACAAATGGCTGTAATAAGGGAGCAGGGTCATGCACTTGTACAATGGATAGCAAGGAGTGTGGTGAGGCGGAGCAGCAAGCTTGGGAGGGCACAGCACAATGCCAGGCCACACCCTGTGTTTAACCCCCCACTGTGCATCATGATGGGCATCTTACTTAACAGTAAAAAAAACACTGAAATTAACTGAAAAAACAAAGGTTAAAGGGTAATTATACTTAGGAAACAGAATTAAAAAAAACCTAAACAATACACTAAAAAAGCCAAAGGTTACAGGAACATTATAGTTACTCAACAAAACCAGTGAAATTCAGCAGTTATAATTACCGGAGCTAACTATAATTTATGCCCCCACAATGCACTGCATATTACTTCACATGTTAGATTACTTATTACATGGTCAGTGACATTACTCATGATATCACTGATGACATCTTAAATGACATCACTGTTGACATCATCCAGTGATTGTTAGTGTTTTCTAAAATGTTATGAGTGTTAAAACATAAATACACAAAGGCACTACAAAAGTACCACATATGCCCAGATATACAAATTTGGTTTCCTATAATATCTCAATAACTACTGAACGATTTACACCAAATAATAACAGGTATGATCTCCAGAACAGAATCTACTTTTCTCCCGATTTTTTTATAATTCTTTGCGGCGGTTCAGGCTGCATGAGTGTGTAAAGAATCTAGGTAATTAACATAGGAAATGCACTTTTTTTGACCTGTGCCTTATTATATGGCCCCGAAACTTTCCATGCACAGCTAGAATCACCGGCACACTTTTTTGGAAGGATTTTGTGAAGATTCATCAACCGGCGCAAAAAATATAGAACACTAAAAATTCTGTAGCCATCCAATAACCCATACCAACCCTAACTCCTAAAAATTCCTTTGCTTATACCTAAAACCCACAGGGGGCGCCGCAATGTTAAATTGCAGAATGCGATGCCATGGTGGCGGTCGCATCCTAATTCGTGGTGTGAGACCGCTGCATGTCTGGCGGCCGTTCCCACCACAGCGGTAATGAGCCCCTAAAAACCCATACCTACCATAAACACTAAAGGTTCCCCTGCCACCCAAAACCCAAGCTCACCCTAAACCCTCAAAAATCCATTTCCACCCAAATACCCATACCCACACTAAATCTAAAAAAATGCAGTTGTCATCCAAAATCCCATACCCAACCAAATCCCTAAGAGGTCCTCTGCCACCCAAAAACCCAGACCCACCCTAAACCCTAAAAAATCCCTTGCCACTCACTAAACCCTAAAAAAATGCCTACCACTCTAAAACATACACCCACCCTAAACCCTAACAATTCACTTGCCACCAAAATATCATACCCACCCAAAAAAAAAAAAACACTTCCTACCCAAACACCTATACCCACCTTAAACCCTAAAAATCCCTTTCCACACTAAATCTAAACAATGCAGTTGCCACCTAAAAACCCATACCCACCCTAAATCCTCAAAAATACCTTACCACCCAAAAATCCATACCCACCCTGAACCCTAAAAATTATCTTGACCAAAAACCGATACTCAACCTAAACCCTCAAAATTCCCTTGCCACCCTAAAACCCATATCCACCCTAAACCCTAAAAATTCCCATGCCGCCCAAAAACCCATACCTACTTTCAACCCTAAAAAAGACCTTATCTCCTAAAAAACCATACTCACCCTAGCCCTAAAAAATACCTTATCACCATAACCCAGACCCACCCTAAACCCTGGAAATTCCATTGCAACCCAAAAAACAACAACCACCCTAAATTCTAAGACAAACCTCACAACCCAAAAACCCATAACCACCCTAAAAATTCCTTATCATTGAAAAAAACATACGCAACCTAAACCATAAAATTTCCCTTGACCCCAAAAACCCACGCCCACTCTAAACCTTAACAATTCTCTTGCCACCCAAAAACCCATAACCACCCTAAACGCAAAAAATTCCCACCCCTCCCAAAATCCCATACCCATCCTAAACCCTAAAAAAGCCCTTATCACCTAAAACCCTGTACTCACCCTAAACCCTAAAAAATACCTTACCATCCACACATACCCACCATAAACCCTAGAAAGTCCCTTGCCACCCAAAAACCCACATGCACCCTAAGACCTAAAAAAAGCCCATATCACCTGAAAACCAATACCCAACCTAAAGCCTAAAAAATCCTGTGCCACCCAAAAAGCCATCCCCACCCTAAACCCCCAAAAAGTCCTTATCACCTAAAAACCTATACTCACCCTAAACACTAAAAATCTACTTTGCCACCAAAAACCCATACCCACCCTAAATCCCAGAAATTCCCTTGCCACCCAATAACACATACCCACCTGAAACCTCACAAACAAAAAACCCATAACTACCCTAAACCCTAAAAATTCCATATCACCCAAAAACCCATACCCACCCTAGACCATAAAACTTCCCTGCCCCACAAAAACCTACACCCACCCAAAACCTTAAAAAAATCCCTTGCCATCCAAAAACCCATACCCACCGTAAATCCTGCAAAATCCCTTGCCACCAAAAATCCCACACCCACCTTAATTGATAAAAATTCCCTTGCCACTCATAAAACCCATACCCACCCTACACCCTAAAAAAACCCTTACCACACAAAAACCTGCACCCACCCTAAACCCTAAAAATTAACTTGCCACCCAAAATCATACCCATCCTAAACCCTAGAAAAGCTCTTACCCCCCAAAAAACCTATACCCACCCTAAACCTTAAAAAATCCCTTTCTACCAAAATACCCAATACCACCCTAAATCTAAAAAAATCAGTTATCACCCAAAAACCTATACCCACCCTAAACCCTAAAAAATACCTTGTCACCCAAAAATCCATACCCACCCTGAACTGTAAAAATTCTCTTGCCACCCATAAACCCATGCCCACCCTAAACCCTAAAAATTACCTTGCTACCCAAAAACCCATACCCACCCTAAACCCTAAAAAGCCTTTATCACCCAAAAGCCTAAACTCACACTAAACCCCAAAAAATACCTTACCACCCAAAAACCCATACCCACCCTAAACCCTAGAAATTCCCTGGCCACCCAAATCCCCATACACACACTAAATCCTAAAAAAGCCCATATCACTTATAAAAAGCATACCCACCCTACAACCTAAAAAGCCCCTTACCACCCAAAAGCCCACACTCACCCTAAAACCCTGAAAATTCCCTGGTCACCCAATACCCCACCCGCAATAAACCCTAAAAATGCATGTGCCTCCCCAAAAAACTACACCCACCCTAAACCCTAAAAAAATCCTATCACTTAAAAATCTATATTCACACTAAAACCTAAAAAAATACCTTGCCACCAAAAAGCCATACCCACCATAAACCATAGAAATCCCCTTTCTACCCAAAAACCCATACCCACCCAAAACCCTAACACAAACCCCACAACCCAAAAACTCATAACCACCCTAAACCCTAAAAAAATCCTTATCATCGGAGAACCCATACCCAACCTAAACCATAACATTTCCCTTGCCCCCAAAACCCACACCCACTCTAAACCATAACAATTATCTTGCCAACCAAAAACCCGTACCCACCCTAAACCCTAAAAATCCCCTTGCCACTCAAAAATCCATACCCACCATAAACCCTGGAATTTCCCTTGCCCCCCCAAAAACCCATACCCACCATAAACCCTAAAAAAGCCCATATCACCTAAAACCCATACCCACTTAAACCTAAAATATCCCTAACTGCCCAAAAACCCATACCCACCCTAAACCATAAAAGGCCTTTATCACCCAAAAACCTATACTCACCCTAAACCCTAAAAAATACCTTACCACCCAAAAACCCATATCCACCCTAAACCCTAGAAATTCCCTGGCCACCCAAAACCCCATACACACACTACATCCTAAAAAAGCCCATATCACTTATAAAAAGCATACCCACCCTACAACCTAAAAAGCCCCTAACCACCCAAAAGCCCACCCCCACCGTAAACCCTGAAAATTCTCTGGCCACCCAATAACCCACCCGCAATAAACCCTAAAAATGCATGTGCCTCCCCAAAAAACGACACCCACCCTAAACCCTAAAAAAATCCTATCACTTACAAATCTATATTCACACTAAAACCTAAAAAAATACCTTGCCACCAAAAAGCCATACCCACCATAAACCATAGAAATCCCATTTCTACCCAAAAACCCATACCCACCCAAAACCCTAACACAAACCCCACAACCCAAAAACTCATAACCACCCTAAACCCTAAAAAAATCCTTATCATCGGAGAACCCATACCCAACCTAAACCATAACATTTCCCTTGCCCCCAAAACCACACCCACTCTAAACCATAACAATTATCTTGCCAACCGAAAATCCATACCCGCCCTAAACCCTAAAAATCCCCTTGCCACTCAAAAATCCATACCCACCCTAAACCCTGGAATTTCCCTTGCCCCCCATAAACCCATACCCACCATAAACCCTAAAAAAGCCCATATCACCTAAAACCCATACCCACTTAAACCTAAAATATCCCTTACTGCCCAAAAACCCATACCCACCCTAAACCATAAAAATTCCCTTGCCACCCAAAAAACCCATACCCACACTAAACCGTAAAAAATCCCTTACAACTCAAAAACCTATACCCATCCTAAACCCTAAAAATTCAATTGCCACCTAAAAACTCATACCCACTCTAAACCCTAAAATATCCCTTTCCATTCAAAAACCCATACTCAGCCTAAACCCTAAAAATTCCCTTGCCCCTCAAAAACCCATACTTACCCTAAAAAAATCATTGCCACCCACAAACCCACACAAACACTAAACCCTAAAAGATTACCACACAAAAACCCATACCCACACTAAACCCTAAAAGTTCCCTTGCCACCCAAAACCTATGCCCACCCTAAACCCTAAAAAAATCCCTTATCACCCAAATACCCATACACACCATAAACCCTAAAAAATCCCTTACCACCCAAAAACCTATATTCACCCTAAAAATTCCCTTGCCACCTAAAAACCCATACCCATTCAAATCTGTAAGAATGCCCTTGCCATCCAAAAACCTATACCCACCCTAAACCGTAAAAAATCCCTTACCACCCAAAAACCCATACCCATCCGATACCCTATAAAATTCTATTGCCATACAAATGCTAAACCCTAATAAAATCATTATCGCCCAAAACCCCATACCCACCTTAAACCGTAAAGGCTATACCCACCCTAAGACATAGCTCACCACCCAAAAACCCATTACAACTCTAAACACAAAAAATTCCTTATCTCCCAAAAACCCACACCCATCCTAAACAATAAAAATACCCTTGCCACCCAAAAATACCCATACCCGTCCTAAACCCTACAAAATCCCTTACCACTCAAAAACCCTAACAAACACTAAACCCTAAAAGATTAATTACCACCCCAAAACCCATACCCACCGTAAACCCTAAAGGTTCCCTTGCCACCCAAAACCTATGCCCACCCTAAACCCTAAAAAATCCCTTACCACACAAATACCCATACACACCCTAAACCCTAATAAAATCCCTTACCACTCAAAACCCCATAGCCCCCAAAACCCTAAAAATTATCTTGCTACCTAAAAAGCCATACCAATACTAAACAGTAAAAAATCCCTTGCCACCCAAAAACCCCTACAAATGCTACACCCTAATAAAATCATTATAGCCCAAAATCCCATACCCAACATAAACCCTAAAGGATCCATTGCCACCCAAATCCCATACCCACTCCAAACCCTAAAAAATCCTTATCTCCCAAAAATCCATACGCACCGTAAACCATACAATATCCCTGCCCCACTAGAAACCACACCCACCCAAAACCTTAAAAATTCCCTTGCCACACAAAAACTCATACCCACCAAAATCCCTAAGAATTCCCTTACCACCCAAAAACCCATACCCACCCTAAACCCTAAAAAATCCCTTACCACCCAAAAACACATACCCATCCGAAACCCTATAAAATTCTCTTGCCATACAAATGCTAAACCCTAATAATATAATTATCGCCCAAAAACCCATACACACCTTAAACTCTAAAGGCTCCCTTGCCACCCAAAACCCATACCCACCCTAAAACCTATGAAATTCCCTACCACCCAAAAAGCCATACCCACCATAAACTCTAAGGGGCAGATTTACAAACCCCTTGCGTCACATGTTAAAAGTGATGCAAACGTGGCACAAGGGGCTTGCAAATCTGCCCGTAAAAAATTCACTTGCCACCTAAAAACCCATATCCACCCTACGACATAACTTACCACTCAAAAACCCACAACCTCTCTAAACACTTAAAATTCATTATCACCCAAAAACCCATACTCACCCTAAACCATAAAATTGCCCTTGCCCCACAAAAACCCACACCCACCCAAAACCTTACAATTTCCTTGCCACCCAAAACCCCATACCCACCGTAAATCCTACAAAATGCCTTGCTACCAAAAATCCCACACCCATCTTAAAAGATAGAAATTCCCTTGCCGCCAATAAAACCCGTACCCACCCTAAACCCTAAAAAATCCCTTAACACTCAAAGACCTACACTCATCTTAAACCCCAAAAATTCAACTGCCATCCAAAAACTAATACCCACCTAAACCCTAAAATATCCCTAACCATTCAAAAACCCATTCTCACCCTAAACCCTAAAAATTCCCTTGCCACTCAAAAAACGATACCCACCCTAAAAAATTCCTTGTCACCCAAAAACCCATACTAACACTAAGCCCTAAAAGATTCATTACCACCTAAGAACCCAAACCCACCCTAAACCCTAAAGGTTACCTTGCCACCCAAAATCCATACCCACCCTAAAACCTAAGAAAAACCTCACAACCCAAAAACCCATAACCTCCCTAAACTCTAATAATTAGTTATCACTGAAAAACCCATACCCAACCTTAACCATAAAATGTCCCTTGCCCCCCAAAAACCCACACCCACCCTAAACAAGCTCTTACCACCCAAAAACCCATACGCACCCTAAACCCTAGACATTCCCTTGCCACCCAAAAACCCATATGCACCCTAAAACGTAAAAAAGCCCATATCACGTAAAAACCCATACCTACCCTAAAACCTAAAATATCCCTTACCACCCAAAACCCATACCCACCTTAAACCCTAAATTTCTCTTGTCACCCAAAAACCCATGCCCACGCTAAACCCAACAAAATCCCTTGCCACCATAAATCCCACACCCATCTTAAACGATAAAAATGTAATTGCCTCCCATAAAACCCATAACCACCCTAAACCCTAAAAAATCTCTAACCACCCAAAAACCTACACCCACTCTAAACCCTAAAAATTCACTTGCCACCCAAAACTCATACCCATCCTAAACCCTAAAAAATCTCTTACCACCCAACAAGCTACACCCACTCTAAACCCTAAAAATTCACTTGCCACCCAAAACTCATACCCATCCTAAACCCTAAAATATCCCTTACCACCCAAAACCCATACCCACCCTAAACCCTAAAATTTCTCTTGTCACCCAAAAACCCATGCCCATGCTAAACCCAACAAAATCCCTTGCCACCATAAATCCCACACCCATCTTAAACGATAAAAATGTAATTGCCTCCCATAAAACCCATAACCACCCTAAACCTTAAAAAATCTCTTACCACCCAAAAACCTACACTCACTCTAAACCCTAAAAATTCACTTGCCACCCAAAACTCATACCCATCCTAAACCCTAAAATAGCTCTTACCACCCAAAAACCTATACCAACCCTAAACCCAAAAAAGCGCTTATCACCTATAAACCTATACTCACCCTAAATCCTAAAAAATACCTTACCACCCAAAAATCCATACCCATCCTAAACCCTAGAAATTCCCTTGCCACCCAAAAACCTGTACGCACCCTAAACCGTAAAAAAAAAAGGTCCATATCACCTAAAAACACATTTCTATTGTAATTTGATGTCATAACTTTTTTTTCCGGAAACAGTAAGAGTGCCTATAGCTTTAACTCATATTTACATTTAGGTACAAATGTTGACTGCATGCCAATGTTTGTGTGTTTTTTTATATTTAGAAGCAGGTCCTTTATAATGCAATTGCCTTCTTTTTCTTATAAAAAGCCCTAATCTTTATAAGATCATTGCATGAGCAGCACTTCCTTCACAGCACCAGTCTTTCGACATCATGGTGTTCTTCCTCAAGCCAACAACATATAATCGTACAGTACTAGGCAGTGTCCCTGCTTTAAAAAAAGGTGCATTGCTACTTCTCATATCCTCAACTCCCATTATTATGGTTTACCATCGTTTTTAGACCACAAGAAATTTAAATAAAGCAGCAAAAGTAACATAATTTTTGGAACTTTGCTCTACACGTGCTAAGCAAAATTTCTAAAATTGCACCACTTCACATACTATTGTGTAACCCTGGGTGTAGGACTATGCTACGCTGGCGTAGTTTGCGCAACTACGCGCTAGGTGAATTGCACGTAGCACAGTGCAAAAACGCGTAGCGGGCATTTTTTGCTTGCTCGCGGCCCTCAACGTCAAGTTGGCAACCGCAAGCGAGCAAAATAACATCCCGGCGAGACTTTTTCCTCGTTTGCGATCAGCAACATCAAGTTGCCGATCGCTAGCGTGGAAAATAAACTTCCCGGCGAGATTCTCAACCCGGGGAGGTCAGGTTTCTCATTGCGAGTGGTCGCGTATGCTCGCAACCGCTTCCGATGAGAAACTACCAGTCCGCGTTGAGAAAGCTGCCGCTCGAGTACAAATCTACTCGAGCGGTAGAAAACGACCGCTTGCACTGTGCAAGATGCCGTTTGCAATGATTGCACAGTGCGGACAAGCATCCGGCACTGTGCAATCAGTGCGAACAGCATTTTGCACAGTGCACAACGCAGTTCGCGTAGCTTGCGTAGTGCGAAGTTCACTTCGCGTAGCTACGCGTAGCGCTACTACGCGAACTACGCCCAGGGATACTATTGTGTAATTTGCAGCAACATTCTACTGCAAGTACATGAGAATAATGCGAATGGTCTGAACATGAACGGCGGTTTGCTTGCGCTGCCTGTATTTTTTCATGCTATGTTTTTATCACAGCGTGTATTTTGTGCTCCAATATCGCACTCATTTTGAGTAATTGCATGTGATTTCGCATGATTTGCCTGAACATTCGCATAATTATATGAAAACAAATTATGAGAATATCACACACCGTATCATTTTACACATTTGACAGGATCTCTGCCTTCCAAATCTTGCCAAATTGATTACTAGGCCTTCTCTGATTACCCCCTTTTTTAGTGTACATGCACCTATCACCTTTCAGGAAACATCTTAAGACATGGCTCTTTTCTCAGTTTTAGATCTTTGCGTCGCAGGTAATCAGTGCTTAGCACCAGGACACCTTAGGGTAATCATGCGCTCTACAAGCTTTAATAACACAACATAACCTTGTTGTCCTTCTAACTAGCCCACTGCTGTTCTGTTGCCTACATGTTTCAATTCTAACTATATTATAATTTGTGTGTCTATCTCTCACGGCTAATTATTATTTTTTGAATTTGTAATGCGAACTGCTACCCCAAGGGGTTTCCCGGCGCAAAGAAGGGAGGGGAGAGATTCATGAATTAAAAGAGCTAAGTCTTGAAACCTTTGCGAAAACTTAGGATAGATGTATAGCTTATCAATGACTATGGGAGAGAATTCCAGAGTTTCGGGCCCAAATATGAAAAGGAATGTCCTGTCATACAATTCAAGCGGAACCTAGGCACACTGAATAGGGAGTGATTCATAGATCGCAAGGATCGAGAAGGATGATAAAGTGAAACCAAGTCTTAAAAATAACCGTGGTCCAGTTCCTGCTTTTGCCTTGAACATGTAGCATAAGGCTTTGAACATGATATGGTTAGTAATTGTCAACCAATGAAGCTCGCGAAGAAGGTTGGAGACCGAGGACGTTTTTGGAAGTTGGTAAAACAACCTTACAACTGCATTCTGAACTAATTGTAGCCAGCAGGTGTAGCTTTATTGGCTCCCAAATAGAACACATTGCTGTAGTTCAGTCTGGCTACAATCAAAGCCTGGATCACAGTCCTTTGAGTGGGAATAGGGATCATCCAATTGATATTTTTTACCCATTTGAGGGCTGCAAAACAAGAAGCGTTCACCTTAGCCTCTTGAGGCTTCATAGACCATTTGTCATCCAGAAGGAATCCCAGATTTTTAGGTCTCGCCTTGCTATCGCGTAAGCGATCGCCTTGCTATCGCGTAAGCGATCGCAAAGCGAGACTATAGAGAGTGGGTTTCAAAAGTGCTCCCAAAAAGCGGATTGCATGGCTAGCACGCGCACAATCACGCGCATCGTGCCGCCATGCAATCCGCCTTTTGGGAGCACTTCAAAGGGTCCGCTCCCCCGCCCCCAAGCGTGCGCCCGCCACGCTCCGCCGGGCTTGTTAAAAGTAGGGGCACGCCGTGCCCTTCCGATCCCGCCCACTTCTACCACTGTTTCAGTGTAACAGTGTCCGGGTCAGCGGCTGCAGTGGTTGTGATTTTCAGGAGACTCGTGTTCATGAGGCATGCTTGACTTCTGCGGTCCCGTAGAAACCCAGCTCTGAGTCTGCAGAAACAGGGAACCAGACGAGTGCCAGACCCGAAATGCTGCAGGAGAGCTTCCGTCGAAGCTTATGGCGGCCGGACGCGGCTCCCAAACAACCGCTGCACAGGACAGCTGAACGGGGCTCGACAGCGGCCGCACCACCAAGCAGACAAACAACACTAACATCCCAGCAATCTCTGTGCCGACAACGTTAGCACCTCGAAACTGAACCGAGGCATAACTAATCACTGTTACGCCCGATTTACTATGAATGTATCGCTGTCGACGGTTCCTGTGCGTTAAAAAAGGGCAGTGACGCAAACCTGAACTCAAACGTTCTAATGTGTAGTGTTACACCGCCATCTTTAGAAGGTAGGACATAGATGTCACGGAATAAGCGAATAACTCGAGTGCTTCTTTCGCCTTTCCAGTTAACCTGCAAGGAACGCCTTGTTTTTAATTATGAAGCGCGATGCACGCCTTCAGTTTTACATTGTAAAAGTATCTGAGGCATTCCGCGTTCTAACTCACATTCTATTCAAAGATGGCCGTGAGCTTTGCTGCCTCTTAATCACGCACCCGCCGTTTGCAGCTCCCTGTGTTTGTGCGCATGCTTAATATCAAAAGCATGCACACTAGGTTTGCGTCGTCCCGAGCCTCAGGGTGCAAACGATTAAGACATGCCTCCCACAGAAGAGCAGCGCTGGAGTATCACAGCGGCTCTGCTTGCAGAGGTACCACTTTTTTAGATCCCGGACCACCTCCTCCAATTACGGTTTCTTTTTTAAAATGAAAAGTGTTTCTCAGGGCGGAGGTGGGCTATGTGAAAATTTCTCTTCTTCAACTGTCTAAGGCATTTTCCCATTCTCTTGTTGCCCAGTAAATAAATACCGATATGTCGCGCATCTGCAATGCGTGCTTGTTTTTATTAAACTTAAAGCGCGAGGCGCGTGTGCGGCCAATGCTTGTTTTAAACTTAAAGCGCGAGGCGCGCGTGCGGCAAATGCTTGTTTGAAGCACTGCACTCGTGCTTTTGGCGGCATCCACCTTGCGGGAGCGAGCAGCGGCGCGGCCGTGTTAATTACAAACATATGGCCGCTGCTTGCTCCCGCAAGGTTTTCGTTAATTGTTTCTCTCTCACGTGCGGGCGCCCTTTCTCGCATCTTTAACAATGGCGGCCGCATGTGTACTTTTCAAAATCCACGGCTCGCCTGACATGCACCTCTGATGATACTTGTTAATTTACAAAAAAAATATATATTTTTTAAGCGTGGCACGCTTTAACAATAGAGGCCGTGCACCTTGCTTTTCTTCAGCGTAAGCAGGGGGTGGGACCGGTCCCTTGCCGCAGCTTTTGGAGGAGTTCTCAAAACACACCCTAGGATGCCGCTCCCTGCTGCCTTCCAGGGCAGCAACACTGCCTCACAGCCCCGCCAGCGCCGCAACTGCTCGACATGGTGTCACCATGCACACTCCACCCGCTATACCCCCAGCTCCGGTTTCAACATCCTGGGAGCCACAAACTGTTCAAGTTTTAAACTTAGTTTGCAGGCGGAATTCGCTTCTTACCCCGAGCGTGCATCCTGGCTAGGTCTCGCTATTTCATTAAAAGGTAGGCAAGTTTTGTGCGTGTCTGCCTCTTTGCGGGTCTGTAATTCTGTCTGCCTGTGCATCTGCGTGTCTCTGTGAGATTGTGAATGAGTGTGTGTGGTTTGCGAGCGTGTGCGGCTGCCTCTCTGCATGTGTGTCTGGCTGTGTAACTGCCAAACGGTCCTTTCAGAGCACAGCCGCGGAACCTTATTTTTTTTTTTTTGCTTGCTCGTTCTTCACTTCCTCCCTTTAAAAGCGAAGTATAAAATTGCTCTCCTCCAAAATAATCCTGTTGCTTTTTGCAGCCTTGTTCATGCTTTCTATAAGACACTGTGGGAGCGAAGACACGCCAGCTCGATTCACAAGGAACGTGAATCTCTATACCCACCAAGATGCATTTAGGCAGCTACCACTAGATGCGTTTTGTCATTAACATACATAGACTGCCAGGCGAACGCACGTACATTGCATACATACAAGGCAGCAGAGAGCACGAGTTAGGCTTCAGGATAAAAATAAGCATTTGCAATGCAACAGGCCTCGCATTTACGCGAGTTTGAGCTATTTACATTGTAAATGACAATGCCTTTTATTTATGTTTTGGTTTTTGTAACATAAATAAAACGCATTGTCATTTTCAATGCCAATAACTCCAACTTGGGTAAATGCGAGACCTATTGCATTGCAAATGCTTGTTTAATTTCTGAGATGGAATAGGAAGAGCTCCTACAGAGTTGGTACAGTGATGAGGACCCCAGATAGAGAAGTTTTTCCCCCAGAATCATGACCTCAGTCTTATCGCCATTGCACCTGAGAGAGTTTTTGTTAATCTAGAAGGAGATGCTACTCAGGCTCAAGCTTAAATCCATGGGTCCATTTTTCTGTTTAGATGACAATATAAAGATGATCTGTGTGTCATCTGCGTAGGAGAAAAGAGTCAGACCACACCTCTCCACTTCATCAACCAAAGAGCGGACGTAGATGTTAAACAATAAATGGCTCAGCACTGAACTCAGAGCACGAGTCTCAGACCTCGCATTGGGGGAAAAACTTGAAATGTACAATCTGACAAAATTGATCTAAGCCAGGCCAAGGCTGAGCCCTCAAGGCCCAGGGCAATCAGTCTCTCCTCCAAAATGGAATGACATCCTTCTGATTCCAAGAAAGTAAGTACACCTGAGAAGACTCTGTTACCGCAACTGTCGGATACATGCGAGGAGCCGCGAGTTTGCTGTCAATATTAATAATAGGAATTAGCATTGGTTTCCCGAGCTTTTGGTTTGAATGAGTGGCCACGTAGTCCTGGGAGCCCCATCATAGCGCCCTGCAGCAGGCAGGCAGAGCCCCTTGACGTACGTCTGCGGCCTGCACTGATGAAGGGATACCCGGCTGCGTTAGTCTGTCAGCCTCTTGATGCGACTGCCTCCCGGTTACGGGTGATCACCAAGGGAGCTGGTCAGACAACAGCGCCCGTTCATCCTCTCACAGGGCGTGGGTAGGCTCGCCGACCTCTCGCTGCTGCTGCATTGAAGAGCCCTCCTCAGATGAAGCGACCCACCTTCGCTCGCCCTCAGCTATTGTTAAGTAATGTGTGGAGTGAGACCCCCCTCAGGAGTACTTATGTTTGAATGTCACCAGGATCAGCAGCACTTCACGGACTTTCACGTGTTCCTTTAACACCGTTGACTTCATTCAGCTGGGCACTCGGCAGTAACAAGACAGCATGGAATGAAACCCTTAAAATAACTTCACGCCAAGTACATGCTTCGCTTACCCTAGGTAAGACGCCATTTACCACAGGCATGGCTGCTCCACCTGGCACAGCATCAGGGCTGAACCCGCACACCTCGCAAGTGCCCTTACCCAGGAAGTTTCGGAACGTGCAGCGGGAGCAGGCCCATTTCTGTTCCTCTACAGTCAGTCGCAAGATGTGGTTAAGGTCTGGTTTTTGGCGAGGCGCCTCGCAGATGGAGCACTGGCGCTGTCCGGCACGGTTCAAGAATGAACAGCTACCACAAGACCACTCCCGAACAGTGGCCATAGAACCAGGAGAGTGCGTGTGACTGCAACAGAAAACAAGGGGGGTAGGGCCGCTCTTCGGAGCCTGGGCGGGCTTCTATAATGAAAACAAGCGGCAGGGAAAGCGTTTGCTTTCACTTCCGCTTGAAAAAAAACAAAGAAGCCCCCGAGTGGTGCGCGCGCGCCACTGCGAGCAATGGCCTATTGGTGTCTATTACGCGTAATAGACACCAATAGGCCATGGGAGAAGCAATGCGCCCGCCTCTGGCTAATTGCGTGCAGTCTTTTATAAAAAGACGCATGCAAAGGCCAATCGCGCACCACAAAAGGAAACGCACACGCACGAGCGTGTGCGATTCCTAGGTCAGCTCACATTCCTCGTTTTTCACATACAAAATGTCTCGCGCTGCGCAGTGCACCGCTAGGCGCGAGAGCTAAAAAGAATGCAGCCGTTCTAGGTAAGCTGGCTATTAGTATGTTTTTCCAAAACTTTGGAAAAGATAGGAAAATAGGGAAATGGGATGAAAGTTGGACATATTGGTCGGTTCTACGGTTTTTTTTTTTCAGGAAGGGAAGGACCATATGCTTCTATTTCTTGGAGACCAGCCTCCTCACCAAGAGAGATATTAAGAAGATCTCTTAACATAGATAACAAGTTAGAGTCAAGTTGCCTAATCATGTTAGGGGGTAGAGGGTCCAAAGGAGAGCCTCATTTAATAGATTTAAATAGATTGCAAAATGGTATTGAAAGTCATGGTGTCCAACAAGGAGTTAGTCCTTAGTTCAGGTGTTACATCAACATTAATCATGGTGATGTTAAAAGACATGGCGGGATTCTAATAGTTAAAGTCACAGCAAAATGATCAGACAACAATAGTAGCATATGGGGAGCAGTCACCAAGTCCGAGACATTGGTAAAAACTGGATCCAACAAATGGCTGGCCAGATGAGGAGGGCCAGTGTTGCAAAAAGTTAGGCTGAGGACACCAATATCCACTATGAGAGTGGAACTCAGGTTGCACATGTAACGGGGGAATGCAGGGAAAAGCTACATTTTTAAAAGGCCCTAGCCGACATGATAAGATAGGTAGAACAAACATACATAAACAACGCAAACCCAACGACGGACCAAGGTCAAGCACTTGAATTCCAACTGTTTTCCTTCTTAATAGAGTACACTATGTTTGTGTACGTGGTGCAGCAACTTCCAACATCCGTCGTTGTTAGATGCGGAGCAAAACCAGAATTTTTACACAAAGGAAGGTGCACTCAAATAACAAAGTCCAAATTGATATATATTCCAAAGAATTTTTCTTGATCTTCTTATTTATTAAAGAGAATAGACAGCCAACGCGTTTCGTTCCTATAACACATAAACATATATATATACAATACATTTACATCACAACATATAAAAATGACTAGAATTACCACATTAAAAACAAATCAGAGAAGGACACAAGACCAACCTAAAATACAACATATATATACGCACATATCAATATGTTAAAATTATATATATATAAGATTTTTCTGATCTAAATTCTTCTGTCTCAAAAACCGAAAAACACAAATTGTGTATAATGACTCTATATATCAAGAAAATAACACAAGGAGAAAGAGAAAAAGGGGAAGGAACCGGAAAAAGGAAAATGCCTCAGAGTCACAGGGGCAATTATTAATAAAATAAAATGGGAAAAAGAAATAAGAAAAGAACAAAGAACAGGTACATTTTATATATACCAAAATAAAATAAAAATCTAATCCAAAAGCTATGACTAAATAAAGGCAAAGAAGTCAAAGAAAGAAGGGGGGGGGGGTTGGGTCACCATGGAGTAGGTTACACGAAAATAATCTCATTCCATATTCGTTGAGTCAGGGAATTCCCAGATCACAATGACGTATCGCACATTTGGTGTATAGTAACACGTCTAAAACACAAATATAAGAAGCCCAATAGTATCATGGGCACACAAGAAACCAATGGCATCATGAATAAAACGTAACATACATGACAGAAGTATGTGAGTTAAAAGTCTGAGGTCACCTTACGGTACACTCACCTTCAAACTTAAAGGTGAAGGCAATATCACTTGATAATATTAAGTAGCGTATTGCAAACAATGTTCACTCATAGTGATAAGGAATCCATTGTTGGACCAAATAATCTAAGAAAAACGAAAAACAATTCTCACCACATCTATATATCAATGTAATACACATTAAAATACATGATTTAAAACAAAGATCAAAGTATCATATCTTTTGATTTAAAAGGTGAATGTAAATGTGCATATTAACACATAACTTCACCTAAAGGCAATGCAGATGAGAAAATTAATCAATAAGAGGCAGAAAGTACCCGTTAAGCGATTGAGCAGTGTATGAGTATTATGTGCTAATTGACCATGTAAAGATGTCAAAATGAAAGGGTCCTCATAAGAGTAAGCCTTCACCATTTTCCAAATAGGAGCCACTACATGAATTGGTGCCTACCGGGGGTCCTTATGTAGCGAACACACTCGTGCATATATATTAACAAACTCCACAGTTCAAAGAGACCATTACGGGAGAAAAACAAAATAGAGCAGGAACAAGGCAAACCAAACAATCCCCATAGCCCTTAATTCAGAGACAGTCATATTTGGTACGAACATGACGTTATCATACGGCGCAAATATCATTAAAAACCACACCGCAGACCACATATAACGAATATTCATACACGGAGCCAAGCCATAGAGAAAATTAGATTCTTACGATGCGCTTTCAAATTTCACAGCTCGGTCCCATATAAAGCTGCCTCTTGAGCCTCGTGTTTGTTAATTTCCAGGGCCGGTGAGATCATCTTGATCGTGGACATGCGGTGTTTATCAGAAATAAACCTTGAACTGTGTGTGAGGACAGGTAATATAAAGCAGCTTGCCCTTGGCGAAAAATAAGTTTATGAGAGGTCTATTATGACTACCTGCATCAACACCATTAATACCTATGTACCATGATAGACCTATACTCTATTGGATAAGATTCGAACTTAAACATAAAAAAAACCTCTGCAGAAATTACAAATGCTACAAAAGAACAAGTTACTTACCTTCGGTAACGATATATCTGTAAGAAACATTAGTTAGTTAGATTCCTTACCTTAGAATATCCCCAGGCGTCAGGCTGGATCCGGAAAGATTTTTCGTCAGCAATACACTTGCGCGTCGCTAGGCGTCGTCTGCGGCTCTGTGTCCGTCGTCGTGATCGCCGGGATGACGTCGTCGGAGTACTTAGACGCTGCCCTTGCGTGCTGACGTCAGTTCTTGTATATAGCTTTCCGCGTCAGGAACGCAGAACCATGCAAGAAACCAACACTGGTGCCATGAATCTAGGGCCCTGAAAGGGATGACCCTAACCCTAGATATCAGTTCGCAGAACGGGGAGGATGGGTGGGGCGGTAAGGAATCTAACTAACTATTGTTTCTTACAGATATATTGTTATCGAAGGTAAGTAACTTGTTCATCTGAAAGAAACACGTTAGTTAGATTCCTTGGCTTAGAATAGATACCCCAGCAATACTAAACCCGGCGGTGGGTCTGCGAACCAAGATCACACCAGAAGTCCTGGAGAACGGAACGGCCAAAGAAGCCATCTCTCCGGACTAGGCTGTCCAGGCAGTAATGCTTAGCAAACATGTGCAGCGCGGCCCGTGTAGCTGCCTGACAAATGTTTTGCAGAGGGACTCCCCGTCCCAGGGCAGTAGTAGCCGCTGTGGCCCGAGTGGAAAGGGCCCTCAGCCCCACAGGAGGTTCCTTCTTTGCCAAGGAATAACAGGCCTTAATGCACAAAACGACCCACCAAGAGATGGTCCACTTGTGCACTGCCTGCCCCTTCTTAGCGCCCACGTAGCCAACGAAGAGTTGGTCGTCCACCCGGAACTGTTTCGTGCGGTCCAGATAGGAGAGCGCACGTTTTGGGTCCAGACGGTGGAGCCTCTCTTCCTCTTTCGAGGGATGCGGAAAGAAGGTGGGCAATGTAACAGACTGGCCGATGTGAAAGGCAGTTACCACCTTAGAGAGAAAGGAAGGACGAGTCCTGAGAACAACCTTGTCCGGATGGACAGAGAGGAAAGGAGGTTTAGAAGAAAGAGCCTTCTCGCAGAGGTGATGGCAACCAGAAAAGCAGTCTTAAGAGTCAGAAGACGAAGAGGACAATTATGAAGTGGCTTAAAAGGAGCGCACATCAGATAGGTTAACACCAGGTTCAAGACCCACTGAGGCATTACGAAAGGGACAGGAGGAAACATATGAGTAATGCCTTTAAAGACTCTAGCAACAACAGGGGACTTGAAAAGAGAAGGCTGATCAGGAAGCCGTAAGAAGGCAGAAACAGCTGAAAGATATCCCTTGAGGGTGCCCAGAGCAGAGCCCTGCTGGGCCAGGGAAAGAAGAAAGAGGAGAACTTCAGAAAGAGGGCCAGAAAGGGGATCCACAGCCTTTGCTGTGCACCATGCCACAAATTTGTTCCACCTGCAGGCGTATACCATTTTAATGGAGGGACGCCTGGCTGCCAGAATGACATCACAGACTTCAGGAGGCAAGTCAAATGGCATCAACTGTCGCCGCTCAATCTCCACGCATGGAGGTGGAGGCTGGACAGGTTCGGGTGGAGGACCGTCCCCTGCTGCTGCGACAGAAGGTTCTCCTGAAGAGGCAGTCGAATTGGGGGATCGATTGACAGACTGAGTAGCTCGGGATACCAGTATCTTCGTGCCTAATCCTGAGCCACAAGCATGACTTGGGCCCGGTCTCGCCTGATCTTCTTCAGCACTCTGGGCAGAAGTGGTATAGGCGGAAAGGCGTACAACAGACCACAACTCCAGTCGCGACGAAAAGCGTCTCCGAGCGAGTGCCGCCTTGGAAATTCCAACTCGCAGAACTGATGACATTGTGCGTTCTCTTCGGTGGCGAATAGATCTAACCAAGGCTCTCCCCACTGCCGAAAGAGGCCATGCGCCACGTCCGAGTTCAGATGCCATTCGTGATCCATCATGCACCGGCGGCTGAGTTCGTCCACCCTGGCGTTCAAAGAGCCCGCCAGGTGTTGAACCACCAGGTTGATGCCCTGATGTACCAGCCATGTCCGGAGGCGCAGAGCCTCCTGCCAAAGGGTCCACGACCCCACCCCGCCCTGTTTGTTGCAATACCACATGGCGATGGTGTTGTCCGTGAACACCTGCACTGCACTTCCCCATACAGAGGGAAGGAATGCCTTCAGTGTAAGCCGGATCGCCCGCAGCTCCAATAGGTTGATATGGAGCCGGGACTCCGCCGGAGACCAGAGGCCTCTGATCTCTGCCTCTCCCATGTGGCCCCCCCATCCCAGGAGGGACGCATCCGTCACCACCACATGCTCCGGATGGGGTAGGGAGAGGGATCTGCCACTGACCCAATCGCGGTCCGTGAGCCACCACTGCAACTGTCTTGCAGTACCCTCCGAGATCAGGACGTGGTCGGACAGGTTGCCCCGATGTTGAGCCCACTGGAACTTCAGGTCCCACTGCAGGGCCCGCATCTGCCACCTGGCGTGATGTACCAGCAGGATGCAGGAGGCTATCAGACCCAGCAGCCGCAGCACCAACATGACCGAAACTCGGGATAAAGGCTGAAAGATCGGAATCAGAGCCTGAATAGCCCGAACCCGCTGTTCCGGAGGATAGACCCGAAACAGCGCCGAGTCCAGAACCGCTCCAATGAAAAGAAGCTTCTGGGAGGGACTCAGATGCGACTTCGGCACGTTGCTGGAGAACCCCAGCAAATGCAGGAGGTCGGCGTAGTCTGGAGGTGGGAGACGACTGCCTGGGGCGAGCCCGCCTTCAACAACCAGTCGTGGAGATAGGGGAAACCCCTGATCTGCGCAGATGAGCTGCGACCACCGCCATCACTTTCGTGAACTCCAGAGGGGCACTGGTGAGGCCGAAGGGGAGCACGGTAAACTGAAAGTGCTCGTGGCCTACTGTGAACCTACTGTGAACCGCAGGTAACGCCGGTGGGCCGGCAGGACGGGGATGTGGAATTATGCGTCCTGCAAGTCCAACGCTACCATCCAGTCTCCAGAGTCTAGGGCAGCCAGAACCTGAGCTAAGGCGAGCATCTTGAACTTCTCCTTCCGGAGGAAGGCGTTGATGCTCCTGAGGTCCAAGACAGGGCGTAGGCCCCCTTTGCCCTTCTTGGGAACCAGAAAGTAGTGGGAGTAACAACCCCGACCTACTTCTGGGCCAGGAACGCGCTCGATGGCCCCCTTGGCCAAGAGGGCCGTAACTTCCTCCTGCAGAAGTTGCAAGTGATCCCCCGACATGTGGTGGTACTGCGGTGGCATGGCTGGAGGGGTCGCCTCGAAGGGGAGGGAGTAGCCGCTTTGGACGATTTGCAGCACCCACCTGTCCGACGTGATGGTATGCCAGTGGAGCAGGTGATGGCGAACTCTGCCTCCCACTGGCGTAGAATGGGCCTGAAAGGTCGGACTAGGAAGGCTTTGGGGCAGATGTGGGCTGACAGGCTCTCTGTCCCCCTGCTCCGCCTCGGCGGAATCCACATCCGCGACCGTGTTGAGGATGGTTCTGTGGCCAGTGGCTAGACGGACGTGTGGGGGAGCCCCTTCCTTGGCCACGAAAGAGGCGAAAAGCAGAAGTTTGCAGGCGCGGGGCCCGTAGCCCTGGAGTCCTTAAAGCGCTCCAGCGCACTATCAGCTTTGTCACCAAAATGGCGACGGCCATCGAAGGGCATGTCCATGAGGGTGCTCTGGACATCCCCGGAGAAATTCGCGGCTCTCAGCCAGGCGTGGCGACGAATCGCCACCGTCGTCGCAATCGCCCTACCTAGCGAGTTCGTGGTGTCAGGCCCACATCGAATCGAGTACCGTGCTGCATCCCGCCCCTCAGCAAGAGCCTGGGCGAGCCGTGTCCGGGCCTCCTCCGGACACTGGGGCAGCATGTCTGCCACCGTATCCCACAAGGAGTGGGTGTAACGGTCCAAAAGGCACGCGGTATTAATAGACCGCAACCCCAAACTGAGGGAGGAAAACAGCTTCTTCCCAGACTGTTCCAACCTTTTGGATTCCCGATCCGGAGGAGCGGACGGGAAGTCGGTCTGGGACGTAGAGGCCTGGATAACCAGGCTCTCAGGGGTGGGGTGCACCGACAGAAAGCTGGGGTCGCCCGGTGCAGGGTAGTGGCGCTGAGCCACGTTCCGGTCCACAGGAGTGACTGTGGAGGGCTTGGACCAGGTGCCCATCAGAACGTCAGTCAGTGCTTCATTGAACTGCAGTAGAGGCTCCGAAGAGCTTACTGGCGGTTGAAGCACTTCAGTGAGGATGTTAGTCCTCACGGCCACTGCAGGGTGCTCCAGATGAAGGGCTTCGCAGCACCACAGAATAGGCTCCACCCTCCTCCGTAGCCACGGAGGGAGGAGAGATGAAGCCAGTGTCAGGGGAGGTGTCGAGACCACAGGCATCCCCCAGCTCTTCTGCCCAGTCCTGATCAAACTGGCACTGCTGTGCCAGAGGGTCCTCGGACCCCTCCCAGTCGTCCCCGTCATCCGACTCCTGGTAGACAGGTTGAAAGGACGGAGCCGGGCGGTAGATGAATTGCTCATCCATCGGCGCCAGAGACGGCGCTGGGTGGTGCCGCTCCGACACTGGACCCGGACTGGGGCTAAAACTGGGGATGAAGACGGTGCCGGGGGCGGAACCATAGGGGTCGGCGCCCGCGAAGGGGTCGTAAGGTCAACCGGCGTCGACCGGGACCCAGGCCTGGATCCCACAGGGGCCTGCGGCGTCTGGACCGAAGTCGATGACGGAGCCGGAGCCGCCGGCTCGCTAGGCCTCCCAGTCGGACCTGCGGGGCCCGAAGGCACGACGGCAGAGCGAGACTCCTCATGGCCACGAGGAAGTCCAGAATCTCGCATTAGGCCCAGGGACCGGAGGGTATGGAGCCGCACGGTTGGTGCCACCCGAACCCTCCACCGAGTCGCGCGACTGGCGAGGGGAGTCAGAAGAGCGATGTCACTTCTTCGACTTCTTTTTACTGTGCCTCGACTTACCTGAATGCGAGGACTTCGAACCCGACGAGCGGTGATGGCTGCAGCTCCGCGACGGGTCCCTCGACCTCCTCCTCAACCGGGACCTCGAGCAGCGCGGAGCCGACTGCCTGACCTCGAGGAGCTTGCGGGACCGCTCCCGCCTAGCCTTCGACCCGGCAGTCGGGGCACAACTCGCCATCATGGTCGGCCCCAAGGCAGTAGAGACACCGACGGTGGTGATCCGTAACCGACATCAGTCGGTGACAGGCGTCGCACGCCTTGAAACCGGGCATCCCTAAAGGCACCAGGAGTCGAGGTCGACTCGAAAGATGAACCAAAAAAGTTCAAAAAGTTTCCTTAAAAAGTGACTAAAGGGTATGCTCTTCCCTGCGCTTACTGGCGCGGAAAAAAGAAGAACTGACGTCAGCGCGCGAGGGCGGCGTCTAAGTATTCCGACGACGTCATCCCGTCGATCACGACACCGACGACGGACGCGGAGCCGCAGACGACGCCTAGCGACGCGCAAGGGTATTGCTGACGAAAAATCTTGCCGGATCCAGCCTGACGCCTGGGGATATTCTAAGGTAAGGAATCTAACTAACGTGTTTCTTTCAGATTGCTTTGACATGCCTACTTTTGGGCATTCTTATACATCAATCTTTCTCCCAGGGTCTGGTCAAACTACACTGGCTCCCAGTTGACAAAAGTATCAAGTTTAAATCATTATGCATTTCTTTTAAAACGCTGCAAAATGTTGGTCCTGATTATTTAAGACATCGCTTTACCTGGTACGCGCAATCCAGAAATTTGAGTTCAACTACTGCCAAGCTCTTTCTGATCTCCAAAATAAAAAGCTTCATCGCAGGCATAGCTAAATTGTGGAACTCACTCCCTATCATGCTAAAGGACAGTCCTAATCTATGGTCCCTCAGGAAATCACTAAAGACTTGGCTTTTCAGCAACTAACAAAGTTCCTTTGAATTTTCGGTAGTTTCACTTTTCAGAAGCAGCGCCGAAACGTCTATGGTAATTGAGCGCTTTATAAAATTAAAATCAAATCAAGATTATGGACAACACAGGAATTGGCACATTACAGAGAAGGTCTTAGATAATTGCTGGAACTTGATAGAACCCTAACTTTACCTTGGTTTGAGCATGTCCAAACTCGGCTCACCAAGCTCGGCATATCCTCTTCTTTGAGTGAGCGACAAGCATTTTTATCAGGTTCCAAGAAACATTTGAAACAAGTATACTAGGACTACGTTTTGAATACTCTCCACTTTAATCCACGTTTAAGCAGGCTGACCTCGCAATTTCTCGCTTTTAAGCCAAGCACAAGATTTAAGGAATTTTTAGACAATGTCCAGCTCTATTTGTCAAGAATATTGCACTTGAAGTTTCGTTATGAAACTCTTTAAATCAAAGCCTTCACTACATAGTGGAAGTTGCACAAAAAAACTGACGATGAGTCCATTTGCACTTTATGCACTTAAAGCACCACTGAAAATATTGCACACATCTTGTTCTTTTGCACGGCCTATGATAGAATTAGGAAGGAATGGATCCGTTCACTAATAAAATGGCGTTCAGGAAACATCAAGAAGCTCTAAGAGTCCCGAAATATAATACAACCCCCTACACAATTTTTAGTCTGAGTAGATATCTACTTGCAGTTATGATTTAAACACATCTTGTCATAAGCAAATCTAATATGATATGAATTTATTTATTGATTTTAACAAAATTATGCCTTGTAATAATATTGCGGGGCTTTCGCGAATGATCACATATGCACGAACTGTATTGATTTTATTAAATGAAATGTCGAATTGTATGTTTACTTTTAATGGTTTTTAACCAAAATATAAGTTAACTGCACTGTTATGAAGGATTGCAGGAAGCACAGCAACCCCGAGCAACATTTAACAAAATCACCGTAAGACTCCTGGTTCACTGAATTCATGACCCCAGGAGAGCGTACCATTATTTTTAAAGCTCTCTGAGCTTGAGCTGTATGCTCTTCAGCTGGAGTGCAGAGAACCCTTGGTTCTATGGCTACATGTTATGGCCTGAAAATTGTTTAAAAAAAGACTCAGATATGCTAATGTTTTTTAAATGCTTTATTGAAAATATTTTGTTTCAATCACTATTATTAAACACTGCAATGTGTGATTTTCCAAAATATACATTTGATAATAAGAGTTATTGGTGACCTTTTGACAAAGACAATAGGTCTGCTTTATATATGTTGTTATGTATGTTGATGTGGTGACCCCTTGGTAAAGCCAATGGGCTTGTTTTTTATATTTTGGCGTAATGACACTTTGACAAAGTCAGTATTGTAAATTTCTTTAGAGATTTGTATGCATTGAGGAGGGGCAAAGTTCGCTATGGCTTGGAAGGTGAATGTAGCCAATATTTCCTGATAGAGAGAGGTGTACGGAAAGGTTGCTCCATTTCTGTTTAATCTTTATCTTAACAGCTTGGGAGACACCCTAGCCAACAAGCGCCCGATCCCAGCACTTTTATATGCAGACGACGCAGTTTTAATTGCCCGCACCCCTTTAGGTCTACAGCAAGCACTAGACTAGATTGCCCTTTTATGCAGGGTTTGGGGCTAAAAAGAAACATTTGCAAAACTTTCATTATGACGCTTGGGAAGAAGTCTTCAAATTGTAGAGAAATTTGCATAGAGGGTTCGAAGGACCTAGCTACACCTACATTCTCTTACCTAGGCATTCTATTTAAGAAAGAGGATAGTTGGTCCAATGCTATTAAATCAAGGAGGCTTAATTTTGCTAAAAGTACTACAGCCTTTTGGACTTTTCCAGGAAATTGAGTATTAAATCCCCGAGGGAAACGATGTATGTTTTCACGGTCAAGTGTAGACCGACTGCTACGTATGGGTCTGAACTTTGGGGTTATTCTAATGTTGAACCATTACAAAGTGCAGAAAATGATTTTCTATGCACTCTTCTTGCACTGCTTAAAAGCAGTCCTACTTACGTATGTCACGCTGAACTGGGAGTGCCATATCTTACAGACATGATCAAGGTGCAGCCAGTTCTTCTCTGGCACAAGATCTGGTCCTCGGTGCATACCACTCTTAACCGCTCTGTTATTAAGGACTGTCTTACTTCTATATCAGCCTTGAAAATTCCTTGAGTCAGATTCGTACGTGACTTCTTGGTCGACATTGGTCACTATTTTAAAAAAGTTCTCAAATTAAAATGCCTTTCCCACCTGGAGGATCTGAGGTTATCCACTGAAATTATGAAACCCTCGGTGAGGAAGAACCAGTTAATTTTGACTAGCTCTGATGTGTGGCCTTACCTAATTAACGTAATGAACCATCTGGACAGATTTGTCCTGACTAGGTTTCGGCTGGACATTTTCCACCATTTAACCACCTTCCCAAACATTATTAACTGGGCTTCTGATCTCCCGTTGTGTGCCTGTGATAACTTCTCCAAGCAAAGTACTATAAACACTCTATTCTTCTCTCAGTTTTATAAAGTGTTGAGAATTTTTTTTAGCAAACCGCTGTTAAAACAACTTGAATTTGTGAAATGTCGCCCAGCTTTCATCTATCTGCAAACCTTACCAAGCTTGTACATATGTGTTATGTTTTCACAATATTTATTGGTTGTGATAAAACAAAGAAAGCAGTTATAGAAATTCTATCGCCTGGCATGTTGGTGCATGCTTGCTTTTTATCCATTGGGTATCTACTTATTTATTTAACGTGATTATTACCTCTGTTTTTTTAATTATGTGTTTATATTCAAGTGAGGATGTTTTATGTAGCCTTTATGATACACAATGTGTTTTCCAATAAAGCTTATTTGAAGATGACAAAGTCAGTAGATCTGCCTTACTTAAAATGACACTCTTTATATTGTACACACAACAAAGGGCTCTGCAACTATCTCAGAAACATGAATGTTATTTCACACATGGAGATCTCTCTGGGAAAAGCACTGCTCTCACCCACATCGAGATATGTCATGCTTTATCATATGGCTTCCCACACCCTGGACCCAAATGAGTCCAATGTGTGCTTCTACTAATCAAAGTGTGGGAACAAAGATTTTTTTAGGAATAGTTATTTTGGGTGGCGTATATTCTTCACGTCAACCAGAGATATAAAGAAAGAAAAATGTTAAAACTGCCTAGAACTATTCTAATATATTCATTTTATTCATACCTGGCAGTGGTCGGACATTTCAGGGCCTCAGGTCATGGAAAAAATGCACCCTGAGTCCCACGCCAGGGTTCCTCGAACTGTGGCACAACCCCCAACGATTGAGGATTGTAATGTAGTGGATCCCCAGTTGAAATTCACTGTGGACCTCTTATTGGTTTTGTAATTTTTCTTTTTATGAGTCCGTTAATTGAGGCGATAGTTAGAGGTCCTGACAAATGCCAATACACCTCTTATAAGGTTCTAGTTGGCAGAAACATGTTGACCTATACTTAGTGACACAAGAAGCAGGGTCAGTTGACCACTGCAGTGTCCCTTCTCTCTTTTTAATCCTGACCAAGGCATGCATGAATAAAGTTGTGAGCCTGCTCTGGAGTCAGTTTTAATCACTTCTTAACTTATTGCACGCTCTGTGAGCATCACCACCCTTTAGTTCTCCATAGGGCCTCTATTAACTGTCTCAAAACATCTGAAGAGCTCTTTCCTCTCAGAGAGGGAGTTGTAGCCCGCACAGTGATCAGCTGTCATGGTGCAAGGAGATTCCCATTGATGAAGAATGCCACCTCTGGTGGGTAAGGAAATTCGTCCTAAAAAAGGAATCTTTCTCTCCAGCTCACTCTTCTTAAAACTAGGTGTTTCTATGTGTGCTAGATATAGGAGTTGGGAGTGAAAACATACCGGTCTCTAGTTCTCCCCTGGCCCTCCTTTTGTGTTCACCTGAGACAGAAGGATGCCATCAGAGGAGGAACAAGCACCCTCAAGAGAGGGAAGAACATTCTCACCAAAAACAAAATACCACCAGGCAGGAAATCAGACACAATCAAAAATGAGTATTGTTGATACAACTACGAAACAACTTAGAAAAAGGAGAGTCATCAGTCCGATAGATTCGGAAGGCCTCCATAAGTCAATACCCAAGGGACAGGGAATTCACCAACAGAGATGGTGAAGAAAAGTCACCAACAAGATCAAGACCACAGAATGCGGGTCCCCTCAAGCGGGGGTAGAAGAGATTGAAGGCCAGTGGCCCAAGAGATAACTGGCCCAAACAGAAACCACAGACACCTAGAACAGCGCAGGATGGTTAGAAGTTATAGACAATTCCAATCTGAAAACTATTTACTTAATTTCCTATATACTAGATATGCTTAAATTCACTTGAATTGAATAAATATTAAATAACATAAAGGACCAGTCCCGCACAACCAAGCCAGAGGGTAGGATGAGCTTAACAACATCCTGCCACAGTGAGGATAATAAAAGAAACAAACTTGCACTTATGAAATTCCGTCCAGCTGATATCCAAGCCAGACAGCCGTCAGCGTCTAGTCAATGACACTTCAATTTAATTGATAGACCGTTACTTGAAAAAGTGCATTTGTACTTTTTAGTTAAGGTAGAGACGTTGACGCCACATCTTCAACAAAGCCAGCAATTCCATCGCACCCCACCTGCACAAAATCATGAACCTCTCCTTCGAGACCGCCACCTTCCCTGAGAACTGGAAGCACGCAGAGATCAACGCCCTACTGAAGAAACCCAAGGCGGATCCGAGCGACCTCAAGAACTTCCGGCCCATCTCCCTGCTTCCGTTCCCAGCAAAGGTCATCGAGAAGATAGTAAACACCCAGCTCACCCGTCACCTCGAAGACAACAACATCCTGGACCCGTCCCAATCAGGATTCCGCAGCAACCACAGCACCGAGACCACCCTCATCGCCGCCACAGATGACATCAGGATCCTGCTGGACAACGGCGAGACGGCGGCCCTCATCCTCCTGGACCTCTCCGCCGCCTTCGACACCGTTCAGTCAGCTGAGTTTACAGACAAAGTGGATGGTCTGACCACAGAAACTTGTTTTTCCAAGGAGGCAAAAGTCAAACAGATTATGTTCCTCCCCTTCCTCCCAGCAAATCATTATTTTATGACCTGGTCGCAATTGACAAAGACGCGGTTGTCCAAACCACAAGATCTTGACACAGTCGGTGTCGTCTACTCATTCCTGCAGAAGAAAATAATAATTCCTGTTGCCTGGCTTTTTCGAGCTGTCTTCAGATTGCAATGGTAGCAAAGCACATCTGAATCAGATATTAAGGTGGAACCTGTGCCCTGGTGCATTGTGGGGTTCAATGGATGGATGACAAATCACCTTGAAAGCAAAATTCCTTCATCAAGAAAACCAATTTGCAGAGTTCTAAGCTCCACACTACATGGCAAGAGTGTGCACTACAGCTACACATACTATAAACCTACCTATTCATCATTAGTTCTTCTAGGATCTTGTTATCAATATTGATCAGAGAGAGATGTCAAAAAGAAGTTCGTTTTCCTGCATCCTTCACAGGTTTTAGCAAGATTATTCTAAGGACCTCGCTTGCAGCTGGAGACAGTAGACTTGTATTGAAGGCTTCTTCATATCTTGCCGCCAAGTGCATAGCTAAGATATTCCATGTAGGATTAATTTTGGTGCCTTCCTACTTGCTAATATTTTGATTGTAGCTATGATTTCTTCCACTGTCATAGGTGCATTAGGAGGCTCCCTGGCACCATCCTCTATCCAGCATTATCCTGTCTTGGTACTTAGCTATCTTGTTCAGTAGTACCCACACCTCTGGCAGAGTACAACCATATACAGTAGTCCATAAAGGTATCTAGGAATGACTTATCTTCAAATCTACATTTCCCTTCAGGGTCAATGATATCTTGACTGTGCAAATCTATAGCCCATTGAGGCAGCCAAGTTCAAGTTACACAATGATCTGTCGCCCTCTTCATATTGCCATGCTTGAGTTCACTTGTGCAAATATTTGACTTCTGTGTCACAGGATCTTAGAACTAATCAAGGTTCATTCTAATATCCCACAGAGTGGCCTTACTGTGCACACTGGAATAACTATGATTCAAAGTTAACAGCTCAATCAATCAATCAATCACTCAATCAGGGATTTGTGAAGGGCACTACTCACCCATGAGGGTCTCAAGGCACGGGGGGCGAATATCGGGCAGCTCTGAGTCATCCGAAAAGCCAGGTCTGGAGGCTCTTCCTGAATGCTTGCAGTGTGGGGGTGCACCTGATGCTGTGGAGGAGTTCATTCCATGTCTTGGCCGCGATGTATGAGAAGGCTCCTCCCCCGGTTCTGGCTCTCCAGATGCAAGGGATTTCGGCCAAGGCAAGGTCGGCGGAGCGGAAGTTTCCCTTGGGGGTGTGGAAGGAGATTCGTTCATTGAGGTATTGAGGTCTGGTGTTGTGGAGGGATTTGTAGGCATGAGTGAGCAGCTTGAAGGTCACTCTATTTTCGACGGGGAGTCAGTGGAGGTCTCGTAGGTGCTGGGTGATGTGGTCTTGTAGTGGGCGGCTGAGGACGCGTCTGGCTGCGGCGTTCTGGACAGACTGGAGTTTGTGGAGTAGAGATATGTTAATTCAGGCGTACAGGGCGTTCCCCTAGTCCAGTCTGCTGGTTATGAGTGCGTGGGTGATGGTCTTCCTGGCTTCAGGGGGATCCATTTAAAGGTCTTGCGGAGTATGCGGAGGGTGTTGAAGCACGTGGAAGATACGGCGTTAATCTGTAGGTGAGGGAGGAGTCATGTATGATGCTGAGGTTGCAGGTGTGGTCCTTGGGTGTGGGAGGGTAGCCGAGGGTGCGTGGCCACCAGGTGTTGATGGAGGGGGTGGATCCAACGACGAGGACTTCTGTCTTCTCTGAGTTGAGCTTCAGCCAGCTGCTGCTCATCCAGGATGTGACGTCCTTCATTCCTTCCTGGAACCTGTGTCTAGTGATGTCGGGTTCTTTGGTGAGGGAGATGATAAGCTGGGTGTCGTCGGCGTAGGATGCTATGCTGAGTCCGTGTTTTCGGAGATGGTTGCTAGCGGGGCCATGTAGAAGTTGAAGAGTGTGGGGCTGAGTGAGTAACCTTGGGGTACTCCACGTTTGATCTCTGTGGGTTCAGAGAGGAAGGGCGGGAGTCTGATTCTTTGAGTTCGGCCGGCAAGGAAGGAGCGGATCCAGTCTAGGGCAGTTCCCTGTATGCCAGCGTCGTGGGTCTGGTGGCTAGTGTGCGGTGGGAGACGGTGTTGAAGGCTGCTGAGAGGTCTAGTAGGATGAGTGCTGCCGTGTTGTCTTGGTCAAGGAGAGTGCAGATGTCGTCCGTGGCAGCTAAGAGGGCGGTCTCTGTGTTGTGGTTGCTGCGGAATCCGGATTGAGAAGTGTCGAGGATTGAGTTTGATTCTATGAAGTCCATGAGCTGATTGTTGATGATCTTCTCAGTGACATTGGCGGCGAAGGGGAGGAGGGAGATGGGTCTGTAGTTCTTGAGGTCGGTCAGGTCTGCGGAGGGCTTCTTGAGGAGGGGTTTGACTTCTGCGTGATTCCAGTCGTCTGGGAAGATTCCTGTTTTGAGGGAGCAGTTGATTGTACATCGTAGTTCAGGGGCTATGGCGGAGGCGGCTCTGTGGAAGATGTGCGGCGGGCAGGGCTCAGTGGGGGCTCCTGAGTGTATGCTCCTCATGGTCTTTGCAGTGTCTTCTGTGGTGACAGGGGTCCAGGCAGTGATGGTTGGCAGGGTGGCTTTGCTGGTGGCTGGACTTGTGTCTGTCTCCAGATTGTTTAGTTGAATAAGTAGTGCTTTAAGTACCCTGCCTCTTTCAACATGCATTCTTCCTTTCACCCCTGATAGATACTTTAAAGGTTTCCCAAATCACACCCACACTAGACACTGCTCCATTATGAAAATCAAATAATTATATTACTGCTTTTAGAATATTAAATGTATAGACAGCATCTGTAAGCATGGCCAAGCAAAAGCATCAGACCTGACTTCTCTGTACGTTCGGTGGTATCTTCAGTATGAGCATAAACAGGGAATGGTCAGATAAAAGTCCTAGGTAATACATCTTTCTCTCATATCCACCCCGTCAGTGCATCGGACACCAATGAGATGTCAAAACATAAAACAGAGTTATGCACAGTAGAATAAAATGTAAACTGTGATTTGTGAGAAGTGCCAAACATCCACCATTTCATGTATTTCCACGATCTGTGCCAGACCCTCAGCTGTTATAGGCAGGTATGCCAAATGCCATTCTCTGTTTACCTGAGTGTCTAACATTGTATAAATATCAACTCCCTAAACAACCTGGATAGCCTGCAGCTCCCCACACTTTTGCATTATATCATCGTCTATGTCAAGAGTGTCTGTAATCCGGTGGTGGCTCTCCCTTCCCCTTTAAAATGGGGAGGATGGAGCAGGATCTGAAACAAACCGCTGCTGCCGTCTAGTCTTTTCTACTGATGTCACCACATCTCCCTCAGGACGGGACAAATGGCAGCGCTACAGGGAGGAGAAGCATCGGAACCTGGCAGACGGAAGGAGCAGGAGGAAGCGGGATGAGGAAGTGGAGGGAGAGGAATGCAGAACCGAAGAAGACGCCAAGAACCTAAAAGCGGTGGCGATCATGGGAGACAGAGCGTAACTTTTGGGAGCAACTGACGGGAGACTGCGGAACACAGTTTAAGAGCCCAGCCGACCAGAAAAGCAGGCTGAAGCGGTGACTCTCACTGCTGCGACCCAGGTGGGTCACAGCCACAGGCGAGTCTTGTGGGCCGAGAGATCCATAATACGGAGGTGGTGGGAGAGAATTCAAATACCTCTGAAGTGAGGAGACTCGGGACAGGGAGCAGGGTTCGAGCGGAAAAGAAGCAGGCAAGACTTGAGAGCACTACGCACAGGACTATACAGGGAAGCGCCTGGGAGAGTGTAAAAGAACATGTGTTAGAAAGAGCACATACAACCACTTTCACAGGTGAGACGGTGAAAGGTATACGGACACCAGGTCCTACAACAGTCTGACAGATATTTGTATTTTGCAGTTGAGAGTTGCCTGAAGCCTGTGGACCTGTGGAGGCTGAAATATGGGACCAGAGAAGGGAGGAAGCCAGTTCTTTGAGCCAAGAGCACGTATGACGACTGGAGGGGAAGACGCGTCCGGACAGACTTTGATTTTCTTTTTCCCTTTCTGCCAACTCCCTCAATAAAAGTCCTGAACTTATTAACGGTCTTGAGCCTGTCTGTCCTTCATCAGTGCCAGTTTACAGTGTCATTGTTCGGGTTACACACATCAAGAAAGGGAAATGTCATGTTGCTTAAATTGCCTCTTCCCAGAATGTATCATCTCTCACTATCCGTGCTTGTCTACATCATCAAGAACTTCCAGTTATTAGAAATAATGGTTACTACTCCTGTAGAATATGTGAAGTAGGCAGAAACAACCTATGCGTTACCTATTTGGTTGAATGGTGCTTTTTTTGCAATAGATGGATATGTGTCTCTTGCAACATGATCACATTTATTTCACATCAATCTAAGTACGCTAGCACCTACCTAATCTTCTGAGGATGCTTTAAGCCTTTTACTTTCCAGCTCATCGGAAATAATTGATTTTCAGCTGCTTTACTTCTATATGTGCCCATTTGCATCTCAGTGTCCACCACTTTTGCAGCCCTGGAACTGAGAGAGACCAACCTGCTGTTAACTACCCAAATTAAATCATTCCTTTTCTTCATCAAATATGAATGTCGACCTCAAACTTTGGGTTCTAATGAATTCTGTCGGTATTTCATTCAGGCAGGTACCCCCAAACTCCGGCTTACCCCCATCCATACTGATCCACCCAGTAATCAAATAATCCATTAAACTAAACAAAAAGAGCATCACTGTACTAACCAATTATCCAAATAGGCACACACTTCAGGGTACGGTACGGAACCAAACTACCCTCAAGCATGCAATATATAACACCTTTGACGTTGGTCTGGTTATAAAGTAGATGTAGCAGCCTTCCTATCCAAGGTGCCTATGGCCCAAGACTAGAAGGTTCCCAATCTCACCCAGAGGACAGGTCATTCATTCTGTGGAGAACCTACATGTTATAGTTTGTAGCATTCAGTAAAGCCAACATATCTTTGCAGTGCTAGTGGAGCCATGTCAGCAATAACATCATTCATATTGTCAACAAATTCTTTATTTCGGTACAACAAACCATAAAAGTTACAACCATTCAAATCATGGGGGTGTCATTTTGGGTGAAAGAGCATTTCTCAAAGCAAATGTACCAATAAGGAATAAAAGTGCTCAAGTTGACATGATAAGATGACATTGACAACATCATCATCATCATATAAATACAACAATTCCGCACAATTCATGACTTTAATCTCTCTAGCATGGTTGTAGAAATAAAGTGCAAATGTATCATGGAAAGTTGCGCAAAGCAGTTCCTGTGTTAAGAGCTTGCACATTAAGCCTGAAGGAAGGGGGAGATTTCCCCTGGTTAAGAACAACGCTCTAGCACTAATCATAAAAGAATAAAATATACAAAATGCAACCATAAAAAAATAATTATTTAAAAGTACAAAAATAGCAACATTAACTGGTCAATAAAGTCTTGATTGATCAGCACGATTTGTTTTAGCTCTTCGTACCATTTGAGCCTGGTAGCTGTGCCCTCCTTCTAATCGCCTAGAAGTGGCCAAGGAATTTCGCAGTGGCACAGGCGAAGAGGGGTCTAGCGTCTGATTTTGATATCCGTAGGGCATCTTTAGAGCTACGGGTCCCTAATTGGCTACACACAGTTGCTAGCCATTTACGTCTTAGTTTGGAGGCGAAAAGTACATGCCCGATAGTCTCATATGGACATGGGCAGGCGGGGCAGCCCTTGGATTGAAATTTGTTACTCTGCCAGGAATTAGTGAAAGCATTAATTGGTAAGCTGCCATGTCTATACTGTGCATACAGCTTCCTGTCGGCTGGCACCTTGTGATGTCGAAGTAGCTTTCTAAACAGCAATCGGATTTCAAATCGGTAAAAGCATCTGTTAGGGACCCAGGCTGAATTTTCCGAACGTTGTTCTCTTTGACCCAAGCCCAATACAGATGTTTTATTGGGCATCTTGTGTATGAAGGTGGATGGCCGATGGCCTGGGTTGGCAGACCAATACTAGACCATAAAGTATTTACTTGTTTAATCCACCCAATTTTGTTAGTGGTGTGCAAGCGGGTGACCTCGCAAAGAGCTGCTAGAAATGTGCCAAATTGGGAGTAGAGGCCAGTCTATGCAAAAATAACAGTGGGCGCAGCCTCGCTAGGTCATTAATGGGCTTAACACCCAGATCGAGATTAAGAGGAAGAAGGGGTGTACTTAGGGGGAGGGAAATCAGGCTCCTAAGGAACCTATTTTTCACAGCTACGAGCTCGTTGGGGGGTGCTATGCCCCACAGCTCCACCCCATAAAGGGCGCTGGTCACAGCCTTAAAGTTGAACAGTTTGAGGGCAGGGGACACGGGCTGGGTGTACAACAAACAATGCTCCCTCTTCAAAGCTCCAGTAAGCTGGATACATTTCAACAAGACCTTCTCTAAATGTCTCTTCCAAGCCATTCCCTCCGATAATTTAATACCCAAGTAATCGAAGAAGCTAACCCTCTCAAGCGGGACATTATCCAGGAGTATGTTTCCCTTACAGGATTTATGCCGGTTGAACATCATTAGCTTGGTTTTAGTTGTGTTGATAACCAAGCCCCTCTCATCACAGAATGCCTCAAAATGGTTTAAAAGCTTTTGGAGACCCTTAGGAGTTTTGGAAATTAGTAGCGTATCGTAATAACAGTGTAGCCATTTTTGGATTCGCCAGAGATGGTGCGTCAATGGATTGGGAGCACGAAAGGTCGGCTACCTGGTTGATGTATAGGGAGAAAAGGGTAGGGGCCAATACACATCCCTGGCGGACCCACCATTGGATCATGAAAGGCTTAGTAAGTTGTCCCTGCTTCGCCCACCTCACCCGGGCGTAGTTTTCATCATGGAGCCTAACTAATATTTTCAGGATCTCTAAAGGCATTCCCATATCCCTAAGTACCCGCCATAGTAGGTCCCTGGGCACAAGGTCGAATGCCGTTTTTAAATCAATGAAGGCAAGGTATAGGCTTCCCTTGCCCAGGAACACAAGCTTCCAGTATAACATGACTAAGCGGAATACTTGATCCATTGTGCCGGTCTTCCGCCAGAATCCTGCTTGGAGTGGAGAGAGGATGTCATTCTCATCCATCCAGTCCTGGATTTTGGTCAGGACGGAACGGCAAAAGACCTTTGGGGCAAAATCGATCAAGCTGATTGGACGATAGTTGGAAGGCATCGACCTGTCCCCTTTCTTAAAGATGGGTACTACTTCAGCCCCTTTCCATGAATGGGGAATCCTCCCCCCACCAGCTATGTCGTTGGCCAACATTGTAAAATAGGTAGCCCAATTTCCCCTATCTCCACAAAAAAGGTCACCCAGAATACCATTCGGGCCAAGGGCCTTCGCAGGTACAATTGCGTCCAGTGAGGTTAAAATTTCCTCTCTAGAAAATTAGAGGGTATGCGCTGGACGGCCTATCTCCTGGGGCAACTAGTTTAAGTCACATGTTCCAGTGTGAGAATAAAGATCGCTAAAATGTTTATGCCACAGTGCCGCTGGAATATTGTTGGCCAGCGGGGGCGATCTTTTGAAGTTGCCCTTGGACAAGAAGGTCCAAAACTTCCTGCTGTCTGGATGACGGGTGGCCTCCCCAAGATCTTCCCACCTCCTTTCTTCCCATTCTCTCTTCGCTTTGACCTGAGCTCGTTTGTAATTCTTCCTGGCTTCATGGATACTTGGCACATCACTTTTCCTAATGGCTGTAGATAATCTCCCTCTTGACACTCTACAATCTCTATTAAACCATAGGTTGGTGCCTAGTCGTCTACCCTGCTTTGTTCTGCTCTTGTGGCTACAGGCTAGAAAAAAACTGGTCAGATGATCAAATAATTCTTATTGTGAGCTGCTGCAAGCAAATGTTTCAGAAGAATCGTCGGGCTCAGCACCCAAGATCTCCAGGTGCTTTTCAAGGTCGTTTGCAATCAATCTAGCCGTAGATCCATCTGACATAACAGCAGGCCATTTGAGCTGATGTTTGTTATTGGAGGGGGTTACCTCCTTGGTACTCAATGGAGTCAATCTGGCCTTCATCCTCTTAACCCATGGGTGTTTGACAGTCAAACTAAGGAAATGATGGTCACTGTATCAGGACGGAATGATAATCATATCCTGTACCAGAGGCCATAGTACAAGGTCTACTTGGAGATAATCAATCCTGCTTGCCCCTTTTGGTCCATTAAAAGTCCTCCCTCCTCTTTTGTCGGAGCTCGTTCTCCCATTTGCGGCTCTCAGCCTATGTTCTAAGGTAATGGCATTCAGCTATAGTGCTGCTTTGGACCATTTCTTAAGAGGGGTAAGCTCCAGAGGTGGCACCATCCATGCGTTATCCTCCTCGCTCACATCAAGGGACTCTGTCCAGTCTGGTTGTTCGAATGTCACATTAAAGTCACCTCCAACTATTAAGAAGTGATCATCCTGTCTAACTTCCAATAATTGGTCCAGGGCTTGTAAGGTTGGAGAATTGCCTCCTCTGGTGCTTCTGGCATACACATTATAGATGTTGATAGACTTGCCATTGTCATTATTTAGCCTTACCCCTAGAATGTCAGGGCTGTTTGTGTCCAAATCCTTGGCACCACAATTAAGTGAGATGTTGATTAGGATGAGCAACCTGCCTGACAGCCGGCCATGTTTAAATGGAATGGCCGGTCTGTGAAAGGTTATGAACCCAGCTATAAATGTGGGGGTCAAACTCCATGTTTCCTGGAGTAAACAAATCTCATAGTGGTGGATGAGTTGGATCCAGTGCAGGAGGTCAATCTTCCCCCTTATGCCCGCCACGTTCCATGACACTATCTTCAACGCCCAACCAGAGGGCATTGGAGAGTGAGTCAGGGAAAACAGCGAGGCACTCGGGGTATTTATCTTTGTTGGAGAGTAGCCAAGCGTATCTGGACCATTAACCTGCGCACGGTCACTTAGTGCAGGGACTGGAGCAATATCTAAGACTGATTGTGTATCACAGAGCATGCTCTCGTGCTCTGAAGGTAAGTCCTCTTGGTGAGTATGCACTATATCAGGAATGGGCTTATGAGTTATACAAGGGGTGCGATTAGGATCCTTTACCTCAGATACAAGAAGTCAATCATTCTGGGAGAGAGATGAACTAGGCAGACCTCCAAACAACTGGGGCAGAGTATTAGGTTGTTCCAATACATGAGGGATGTTTAATTTTAGCCTAATCTTTGTGGGAGTTGGGGAATGCGATTGCAATTACATATCGACTCAATTCTGAACCATTGAGTCATTTGCTACAATAAGTTCTAGGGCATCGGTAGAGCTATTTTTGAGGATGCATCTTTTTGCTCGTACAGTGTCTTCCCTTATTACAGATCTACAACCCCTAGTGTCCCTCAACCAATGTATGGCCTTGTTTTTAAGAGTTTCTACGTTCTCATATTTGGAACTATCGTTAGCCACTTTGGGAATGTTGGTCAAGTATATTGGTTTCGACTGCGGTGCAGTATACATAGAGCGGACTAGTTGGGGAGCTTGGGAAGATGGAGATACACGGCTGGACCCTCTACATAAGCTTTGCGGCATCTGCTTGGGCCATGGCCCGTGCCATGCAGGATTCCTTAGTGCATCCCCATGTTTCTCAACCAGGTCTTTCTGGGGCCTAGAGTAGGCAATCAATGGAATAGCTGATGCCCTCCCACTAAGAGCAGGTGGGCAGAACTCGAGGGTAGAATTCCTAGTTAAAACATTCTGGTCAGTTTGCTTCGGGGGGGGCAAGTCCTGTCCTCGGATTAACATGATTTTGTATGGTCCACAGTGGTGGAGGGAGCTGGGATCTAATGCATTCTTCCAGTTTACGGTAGATTTTAGAGACTAGTGTTGTTAATGATTCTATGGAGCTTTTTAAGACAGCTATTTCCCTCAGCAGATCTAAATTAGAGGGTACACACTCGTTAGCACCCCCCATTTCTCCCCCTGGGAGGTGCGATGTTGGTCCAGGGGCAAGAATACTATATATGCACCACAGCTTTACATGTATCTTTTGTGGTTCTTGTGACAGAAGGGTCAGCTAGTGGGGCAAACCGGTTATTCAGGGGAAAATCAGCTAGTGTAGCGAGCTCATGGGGGTGTGTGTTGCCCGGAGGACATAAGTGGTGAGTCAGGGAGTGCAAACATTTGCAGTGCAATAAAGAGGAGAAAAAAAAGTACTGACGGTTGTGTTTCCATGACATGGAGATCGTTGAGAAGGCCATGGGGGATTATTTTTTGCCCCCAGCAGGTGAACACTTGCAAATGACCATTGGGCACTACTGGGTGCTGCGCGGACAAGTGACGGGCAATTCTGACTGTATCCTGTGCTTTATTTCGTGAGCCCTGAATCTCGGAGTAGCAATGCCAGGGCATAGGAAACACATAGATTACTTTTTTGAGCCACGTAAGAGTGTACAAAGAAATACTGGGGTGACTGATCGGAGGCAGTTACTGCTAAGGCAGGTTTGAAAAAAAGAGAAAGGGCACCTATGCGGTCTATTGACAACGTGCACGCCAAATTGGCTGAAAGAACAGACCATCACCTCTTTGGCAAAGACAGCAGAGGAGAAACTGGAGGGGATATCAGGTAGGGTGTAAAATGTGGATACAGAACAAGGCAAGATGGAGACCAAATTTAAAGAGCTAGAGTAACAATCCAATTCGACTAACTCCTTGGTCAAAGACTTATGCTTTAAAAATATCAATATAGAGGGGGTCGTTCATCTGACTGTGAGGAAGGGTTCTGGGGGTTTCTGTAAGCATTTCAATCAAACGAGGAAGTAGCAGAGGAATTGTGTAAAGTGATAAAGGAGCTACTGTACTCTTATGAAAATACGGGAAGAGAGATGGCAAAGTCAACTTAATGTCTCCCAGCTAAACCTCAAAGGAATAAAGCTGAGGAGGGTGGCATGGTGATAGTTACCCTTCGACCATCTGAAATGAGAAAAAGTATATTTAAAGAGGCTAACAAAAAGAAAGCGGTCGAGCTGGTATTACTGGCATTAGTTCTTCTCTGACCTGATACCAGCAAGGCTGGGAAGAAAGAAAGCCCTGAACGACTGCAAGAAACAGATGATATGGGGAACACAGGCTTTGGTGGGTTTCCTGGCTCATCTAAGACTCATGACGATCAAGGGGAAGCCGTTTGTGTTCTCGCAAACAGACTCTGCAAAAACCTTTCTCAATAATTTGCCTGTGAACAAAGTACAATAATGTATTGCATTGATTACTGCTGATTCAGCTTTGGGTATTCCTGCTGAAGGATGGGCATGGGCTATCTTTCAAGGTGGACTGGGAGTCCTCCTGTAGGACGAGGTGGGCAGGGACTGTGAAAAGGTGAATGCACCTACTTGGTTTCACTTTGCCTGATGATTTGCTCTCCGTTTTCTTCCTTTCAGGTCTGTTTTGGGCCTGCAAATTACACCTCTGGGGGTGATATCTAGAGAAGGATCAATAATATTTGTTTTAAAATATTTGTTTCTAAGCGATGCCCCAGGCAAAAACTGTTTTTTATTGATAGCATAGGTGTCGTGCCAATAACTGACTTACCAATAAAGAAATCTCAAGTGCACTATCGGTTTCTTTGTTCTTTGATTGTCGACGTGGAATCAGGAAAATAAGTTATATCTGTGACCCTTGATACTGCAATTCCAATTTCGCTCTTGCCAATCGCATTGTTCTGTCATGGTCCCAATAGTTTAGAAGGTGTATAGTATTGGGGCAGGGAGGGTATTTTGCGGGCCAAAGATCTGTGAACTCTCGCACCCTCTCCAATGTGAAATGAACAGAACATGTTCCCTACTTTTCAGCTGAACAATCATCTTCTCCATGAACAGAATAGGTTTACCCATTGCAGTAGTCTATGCAAGGCCAAACATGCACACACTATTTCTACTCGATCTCAATCCCAGATCTTGATTATTGCTGTAATACCATCTCCATCATGAGTAGCATTTCATTTGTGGCATAGGCGTCTTCTGTGACATCTGAAATTCATGTAGCCACCATGCCAGTTCTGGCATGCTGTTTAATCTAATTGTTCTTTCAAATGGCTACTGTGCATGGTGACCTTGTCACGTGGTTTGTATTTTTTCACATTTGTGAACTCCCCTTTTCTAAATATTGCATTCTTATATTCATTCGTTACAAATGCATGGTTTTTTAAAATATTTATTTTTAAGTATGGCATGTATTATTATATGATAGTACACACCAGTCTATTACGTTAATTTGCACCAGAATTCATATGCGAATTCGTGCATTTTATATCACAAATCCGAGGTTTCCAAGTTAATGTGCAACGTGTATTTACACTGGATGCACAAGCCTCCCAGTGAAAAGGACATCTTAAGAAGCAGACATCTCGGCTCTGACAGCCATGGCTACAGACCTGTAGCTTGAATATTATCTGTACTCTGGGAGAATGGAATGCCAAACATGACCACAAAGTGACCTCGTCTCTAAAGCTGGCTGAAAAACATCTTGTGGGGTGTGCGTGTGTGTCACGGCCGTCCGAGTAACGCATGTAGGTGCTTTTGGTGGGGAATAGGAAAGGAGGGGTCAATTACGGATTGATTATATACAAAAACATACATTTTTTAAAATAATCTTTTGTTTTGTTGTCCATATTACCATGTTTGTTCTGTTCATATTAATTACACCGTTTATTCATAATATTACATTAGGGCAGGGTATTAATTTGCTTTTGGAAGGGCAAAAAGGTATCCAGCGTATATTTCTTTCTATGGATTGTGAACTGCTATTCATTTCAGCAGTAGTGAGCACACATAAGCATACACATTTTTTGATTCACCAGAGCTCTGTGTCCCTCCCTAGTGTATCACCTACGAAGATTTTCTTTAATCAAGAGCAAGTTTCCTGTACTGTCCCGCAGGACAGTAAGAAATTTGGCTCAGATCTACCTTCTCCTTCGGGCAGACATCCCATCTCTGTGAACAATCATCGGCCATTGGGGCTGTCTCTCTTCTTTCAAGGTGTCTGATATAGTACTGGGCTAGGGTCTCGCCTTCAGAGCTCTGTAAACGCTCCCACCAGTTACCGTTCTTTCTCACAGGCTCAGTTGTATGAAAGGTCGAGGGAGGCCGAACTCTTCCGGAGTGACAAGACACCACAAGGGCAGGCACAGCTTCAGGTTTGTTGGCAGCCCCTGGTGCTTCCGAGTCTGCGAGGTCACAGTCCACCCTTGCCCATAAGCTGCCAAACACAATAGGCAGTCAGCTTCGAATTCCACCCTCCCTGAAACACCCAAGTCTCTGCCAGCTTCTCCTTATTTGTCTCAGCAGCATTGCCATGTTTATAGGATGGTGTTGAGTTGCAGGCTCTTGGGGTTTGGAGCGCCCCCCCGTAGATAACTATTTTGGTAGGGCTCCGACCACGCTCTCTTTGAACCATATTTCCAATGGCAAAAGCCAAGCCCAACCCTACCACGAAGGGTTACATCTAGGCTCTCTCTCCGAAAGACCTATTCCACTGCTTGTACATGTAAGGACTTGCTGTTGTCAAACATCTCTGAAAGAAATACAAAAGGATCTGGAGAAGGAGCTAAGCGTCACAAAATCGAGCAGCTTATACTCATCACTCATCAAACAAGCATTTGCAATGCAATAGGTCTCGCATTGCTGAATGTTTGAGCTATTGGCGTTGTAAATAATAATGCAACGCCAATATCTCAAACTTTCAGCAATGTGAGACCTATTGTATTGCAAATGCTTGTTTCTTTTTGTTGAAGCACACCATAAGAGTGCATGTGTTCGCAGGCTATCCCCCTCATGCACTTCTCTCCCCACCTCTGTTTTTTGTGTGTTTTTTCTCTCTTTCTAACCCCTATGTTTTTGCTCCCCACCTCAGCTCTGAACCATAAAGCTCTGAGTTCACCTGCTTTGCCCCCACCCCCACTCATTTTCCCTCTCTCACGTGTGTACTTCTGTGTTTGCCCACCAGGCCCGACTCCAGGATTTTGTTCTCTGGATGGGCCATAGAGAAGCATGGGTGGGCCATAAAGATGATTGAGTACCGGTAAGTATTTAAGAGATTTTATATTTTAGGTGTTGGCATCTGTCATCTTTTGACATTTTTAACACAATAACCACCACCCAAACAGCCACCTTGGGAAGGGGTAGGACGTTTTTGAATGGGGAAGGACGTTGCTTGTCAGAACTTTAACGTGTAGATTCAGAACATTAAGACTGAAGCGTGCTCCTGGTCATGTGCTGCAACAGAAACTTTTCTGTTGCCACACATGGCTACTTTTCAGCTTTACATAAAAAAAAAAGCTTTGGCAGCTTTTTACGTTGAAAAGCACTAGAGTTTAAGATATGATACAATAAACCCAGAATCATAACGAGAGAGAGAGGTGAGAGTGTGTGTGTGTGTGTGTGTGTTTGTGTGTGAGGATGTCATGTTTCAGTGCTCTTATTGCACAACATGCAGTAGAATGTAAAAAAACATAATTCACAGGGAACCGTGAAATGTGGAAAATATTTCATGGTTACCTGTGAAATATGGATTTTATCATCATCGTGGCATTGCCCAAACCACTTGGCAGGGCTTTAGCATTGTCAGGGTGACTAGGATTAAATGGTATGGAGGACCAAATTATACACATCTAAACTATGCAGCAAAAATTGTAGGTATGCCTAGTATTATTTTCATCCACCTCAAAAACAACATTTTGGTGAACTCTGCAAATTTTGCACATTGTGGCAAATCCAATAAATCCATAAAAATGTCGTAAACGCTGCAGCCAACGAATTGCCTAAATCCACTGACGCTCACCATTGATGCTGCTGTTGTTTTTTTATTAACTATTTATTCAAGAAAAGTGAAAAAAAAACATAATTCCCTTCGGTGCCAATATTAGCTGCACTTAGAAGTAAACAGCCCTTTTGAGCTAACTACATAAAAATAAACAAGTAATATAAACAATAAATAACAGTACCAGATTTAATATAGTCTTGTATTGCCATTCTATGGTTCTAATGACATTCACAACCCACTCAGTCTTCGGTTCATGGTTTATGATGTCACCCGAAAAACTCAATGGCAATATTGGACCATATTACATAGTTACCTAATATGTATCCTATGTGGTTATTATATATAATCTTTTTTCGTCCAAACAGTTCACATTATTTAATAAACTTACCAAATGTTGGCGAGCATCCAGGGATGTACATTTGGGTACATACACAAAGGAAGGTGAACCTTAATCAAGGATTTCATAAGTTTATAGCATGAAGACTTTTTAAAATATACATACATTGTATTGAGTTTTTAATTGTTATGCTCATTCAAACAATTTATGAACTTTTCATGATATTACAAAAAGAAAATGTGGAGTCTCTGCATGATGTCCATATTGCAGTAATGATCCATTAAGGAAATAATACAGGCAAAATGTCACAATAATCCACATGTACAGTTTTAAGTTGTTTCATCAATGAAGTATCACTTGCAGGAAAAGATATTTAGTTCTCGCAAAGACTAAGCATTTAGCTAACAGCACTATGGTACATAGCTTCCCACTTCACTTGACGTGCTCTTTTCGCTTAGTCAAGTCCAGTATATTCCTCCCATAGCCCCCACAATTTTTTTCAAATTTCTTAGGACATCCTTTACCTTTATGCACCACCCTGGCCTCTGCCATACACCAGCCTATATTGTGAGGTACATTTCTCAATGCCTAGTGGTGGTGGGCTGCCCATCATTGTGATATCTCTCTCTTTGCTAGTGGAACTTCCAGCTGCTTTTCAACTTACACTCAGTATTTTCTCTATAATAGAGCATCTCCTCAGTGTGTGGGCAAAAGTACCCACTCAGTCACATCTTCATGGACACATTTTGTTATTAGTTCACCCAACTTTGCACAGCTGAATCCTTTTGTAGTGCACTCTGAAAAATGTTCATTTGGACCTGGGGAAACCAGATCTTGCTGGTAACTCTCTGGATTGTAAGTAAATGCTTCCTCATATAATGCATTTTGTATTGGGCCTCTCTTTCTCCCATATGGCTTTGAGTCTGTCTAGGTCATTTTGTCTAAGGTGTTGCTTCTTTTGGCCATTCCATCCTCTGGTAGCCTTACCTATAGTAGTGACACTTCTAACAATCCAATCACCACCTTAACATGTAGTTGTTTGGGTGTTTGGTAACATGCATTTGGCATGCCATTGAGTAAAAATGGTGCTTAGCATTGTACCAAGTGAACTGACCATAAAAGGAGCTTTATTCATTCAGGAAAACAACACAGCTGTGCCTATTACTAAACAAACATAGAAAGCATATATGCTCAGACTAGCAACACTATACTGTGCACTATGTAGCCCTGCTTAGACACTAATTCAATCTAAAGTTTTCAGCAAGAGTTAAGGACACAATGGGTGCACACTATGAACCTTAATACTAATAGCTCAAATGTACTGACATACGTCAGATAAGCTACTTTGAAAAAAACATAATAGTACTGTAAACAATGCTTAACTAATTCTGAAAGTTCATCAGTGTTACACAATACAAGTTACTGTATAGTTTAGTAATAACTGATGTAGTAACAATAGTATTATAATGCTTTTTCTTTTTTTTTTAAACTACAACTATGTTTCAATACTGGGTAGATTTTGTTCCTTAAATTTCAGTTTTTTCCTTATGTGCTATAGCCTGTAGCACCTATAACTTTAAAGTCTATTGTAAGCCACTTGTTTTTTGTGTAGAATTTGCTACCTCATACTTTGCCACAAGAGTTCCTATTAGTCGACCATGAGACACCCATTTTATCAGCCTCATTAGAATAAAATCCTACAATGACCATGCTGAGAATCATTAAAGTGTCTTACAGATTACACACAGGCAGGGCCACTGGAATTATGCGGCAGGGGAGGGCTAAATAATGGGTCAGGGTTGACTAAATTATGCGGCAAGAAAGGGCAAATTATGCGGCGTGATGCAGCACATTTTGGGATAGTATTATTCAATTATTTTTACACTTGTTAACATTGTCAGGGCAGAGAAGGCACCTCAATGGTACCAGTTTAACACATATATATAGCAATAAGCAACAGAAAGGTTACCAGTCAACCTTTAGAAATTACCTTCCACTGTGCATCAACACAGGCTCGACCTAAAAAACGAGGTCTAGTCACTTAGCCTCTTACATTGAGAGAACCAATAACCATTCATGAAAGCTCCTCCTGATTTTCAAAGAGATTGTCCACCCTCGTCAGTACCAACAAGGCCCTGCCGCAGAAATACTCTGACAGTAGATTTACACTTTTTTTTACAAATGATTGAGACTATTCGTATGTTCAGTTTTCACAGACTAGTCCTCCTGGTACTTACATCCTCCCAATTAACATTTCTAACACTAAGCTATTGGATTTCACGCCGGTTTATGTTGGAACCCAACTCATCATTAACTCTGACAGATAAACCAGGTTCCATCCAGACCCTTGTCGGCTCATGTACCCTCCTAAAGCCCTTGAAACAATCTGTGTTGCTATCACTCATCAACTTTGTCACCTCCTTTCTCACATCTGCCTTGGTCCCCTCTGACTGGAATATTGCAGGGCAGCCCCTCATGTTAAATAAGCCTTAGCAGACCCCAGCATTCTTAATAATGTTGCCATATACTGCTCCTTCCAGCTAAAATAATAGAAAAAGAGATCAACAGGCCGCTCTCTTCTTTCATTGTTAAAAAAAAACAACTTGTTAGACACAGATTAAAAATGTTTTCGCCCTTACAGAAGACTGAAACTGCTCTTCTAGCAGTGACAGACAACCCTCAATGCATATTGAAATGGGCTAGGAAGGCAGCATTCAGCTTGCTAGACCTTAGTGCTGTAACTGGTCACTGAACCCACACACAAAGCCAGACACCCACCCAACCCTACTTTCACCTCCAGCGACAGAATCAAATTCAGCCACACCACAGACCTCACCTGGACTGACCACACCATCGTACGCTTCACCATCACCAATGCTCAGCACAGCATCGCCAGATGTCAGACCTCCTTCCACTGCAGCAAGGTTACCAAAACTCAGTAGTCACAGGTCCTCACCACCTCTCAATTAGAGGACTCAACAGACCTCGACCAGGCCGTCCAGAATTCGCTGACTAGATCACCGACAGTGCCGAAAGAGTTGCCCCACCACAACATGCAAAGTCCAATAGGACTGCCAAACATGCCACCTGGTAAACCCCAGAACTCAGGACTACCGAGCGCAACTACCACAAACTGGGGAAACGATGGCGTGCCACCAAGAACACTGCCGACAGAGCAGCTCACAAAACAAGCAGGTTTATAGAGCAAAAGTGATTCCACCAGGTTCACACAGCAGCGGCTGAAGGACGGACTGCATCCTGTTAGCGTATCGTTGAGTCGGTGTCCGTTTCACTAGGATCCAAATCATCCCAGGGTGGCTTGAAGAATGCATTAATTAGCAAAGGAATACGCTGGTGACAACAATACCCATGGGCCGTAAAAGGGGTCAATCAATACCTCAATGTCGAGTGGCGCAACCAATTGTGATCCGAGGCATAGATCCAATACGCATTTGTGGCTGCTAAGCAGGTAGTCGAATACAGATTGTATGCAGTGAAGCCAAACTGGCCTGAAGGACAAAAAACAGTGCTCATTTAGTTCTTGAAGCCAAGGTGTGCCAAAGCAGTGTACCATGCGCTCACAGCACCGCAGCACAAGCAGTGCTGTCTCCATTGCAAGCTGAAGTGGGACGTCCATTGTGGAGAGGAAAAATTTAAATCAGAATTCATGCCACAAGTAGGAGGACAAGCGGGAGCCCTCCAAAAACACTTCCCAACACAGAGTGTATGAAAGATGGTATAACTCTGAAAATCGTCTGAAAGGTGCTAACCAGTCTAGAGCCAATACATTTAATAAAATACAGTATTCCCTTCGTATCAGAAATATTAAAGATATGGTGGACTAGCTCCCCAAAATTCAGCGGGAAGTTAGTGTGGAGTAGGCTCTGTATCTCAGATGAGGATCTTGAAACCTGGAGATCAAACGTCTCTCTGGCTGAAGTTAAGGTCACATCCTTTTGAAAAAGCGTGGCTTTCAGTTTGCTTAGAGAACAAAATTGTATGTTGGAAACATTGACTGAAAGCCATAGCGTTGTCTCCCTAACTGTGCAGACAGATGGAAACAGTACTTGTGTGCAACAAGTGACTATGAAATTGACCGTCACTTGATAAGCAATGCCCGGTTCTATTCCACAGCAACCTTGATCATTCAGCATCAAATAGCACCTATTCAAGTGCAGCTTAAAAAACGGAAGAATCACAACAGCTGGAGAACCCTTCAGATAACAAGACAAATTCGCTACTGAAGCATCTGTATGCTCCACGAAGAGAAATGTCTTTGCAAACTAAGGACCCGCTTAAAGCATCCTCACAGTCGGAACAACAAAGAAAAACTTCTGTGTCCCCATTCTTGCATCTAAACCTGAAAGGTAATTCTCAGTACTCATAACCTTCCCCTAGCGCTTCATATCCACATACCAGTTGGTATTGGAGACAATATTGGAATTAGAAAGTCATGACCAGTAGGGTGATGTAACCATGGATTATCCAGTCTGTGGATGGTGTCTCAGCCACGGTGAAAGGTAATTGGTCTAATTTTTCAATGTGCAACATGGTATATTATGCATCTCTGCGTGCCATTAATAACTGTCTATCCGTTAGATCATATTCAGAAAACAGAATAGTACTGTTGATGTAAATCCATGGCACGTGGCCAAAACCTAATATTTGTAGCGTTCAGCTTAGCACTACAATGGACTGTAGCTGTGACTGTCCATGCTGTAATATAGACATATCCTGCTGTATTTCATCAATTCAATTCAAATCAAGCTTTATTCGGTTAAAAGAAAATACAACCATAAAAGCATCCTAAAATTAATAACATATTCACATTTCATCACAGAGGTATACAGTAAAGTGCATTAGAATTAAAAAAGTTCGGACAGCAAGCCCGACAAAGACATTATACATGACGTGTCACGTGCAAAATATATAATCGACAGCAAGACTATGACCCTGAACATCAGTAATCATTTGGCAGCCTATCTTCTTCATATACAAGGGCCTCAAGGTGTGAGTTATTTCTCCTCATTCTAATTGCTTTCTGAATGTAGACCACCACTGCATTACAAACTCTAATGTTTAATAAATTACAGATATATTCAAAGGCAATTTTATATTCAAACAATCTCTCCTTTAAAAACAATGGTCGCAAAATGCTCTTCCTTATATTTCTATAACAATCACAGAATAAAATAAAATGCAAAGTTGTCTGATCTGATTTTCCATCGCAGGGACACTTCAGGAGATTTAGTATCCACTTGCCCATCGTTGGAAAAGCTATTAAAAATGGGCATTTCCCTTTCTTAGTCTAGTGAGATAAAACCTATGTTTTATATTTGTAACCTGGATTAAATAATATTGCATCCCTGACCCCAGGGACCTATCGCAATATGCTTTAGACAGCTGTTTTGGATTCGCCTCACATTCCCTTTGCCAGCTCCTTGATTCAATGAGGCCAGTTTTTAGATCCTTTTTTTCGTACTCAAGTATTTGGGTGGGATTGTTAAAATCAATGTTTTCAGTGCAGTCAGTTAAAAGGTTATTGATATACATCAGCCATGGGATCTTTTTCCCATGGTCGAGTGCGAGGCAGTCCTTTATGATCTCCTGGGTGAATTTTGTACCCTCCTTATGCCAAATTCCATACCAGGCATTTAAACTTTTTATGCTAATAAAATCATTTATATAAGAGACGTCCAACTCTTTGTGCACACCTTATGTTGGGATGGAATTGCGGACGGCCAACAATCTACGTAAAAAATATATTTTCTTGAGTCTAGAGGATGGCATGATTTAACGCTCCCCAGAGCGCAGCGCCATAGCAAGTTCCAGTGAGACACTTGCTCTTTTATAGTGTCATAATTTCCCTAATGATTCATTACCCATTTTTTTGAAAATCTAAAAATTGCCTCTATTATCCGAGTGAATTTTATTGTACAATGTTCAATGTGGGCTCCCCAGTACCCATTTGCTGAGAATACTAGTCCTAAATATACAAATGAATTTGTTACTGCAATAAGGACACTATTTGCGTGGTGGCACCTAGACTTTATTTTTCCTCTCCCACACACCATCGTTAATGTCTTTTTCAAGTTAAGTATCAAATCCTTATCCTGCATGTATTCTGCAAATTTCTCAATTAGAGACTGGAGCCCATTTGCGGTTCTGGACAAGAAAACTGCATCGTCCACATAGAGCAAAGTGGGGACAGCACGTTTGCCTACCCTAGGGACATCAGCATTTAAATTTTGCAAAGTTTTGTCTGCTCCATTTATATATAGGGACAAAAGGAAAAGAGCAAGGATACAACCCTGCCTTATTCCCTGAGTTACCCTGAAACTAGTAGTACATTCTCCCTCTGTTCCATATCGAACTCAAGTACTCAGTCGACTGTATATACGTGAAAGATAAACAATAATATCTTTTGGTGCGCCCATGTGAGTCAAAGTGTGTCATAACTTCGCATGATTTACCAAGTCGAAGGCACTAGTGAGGTCAACAAAACAAAGATGTAAGTGGCCTTTTTTACAACTGTGTATTTGCTAATTATGAGGTGCAGGTTGATGCACTGTTCAATTGTCCCCATTTCTTTTCTGAAGCCATACTGTGATTCAGTAAGAATTTTATTTTCATCTGCCCATATTTCCAGCCTCTCCAAAAGAATTCTGCCAATCAATTTTGAGGTTGTGTCGAGGTGGGAAATAGGGCGATAACATTTAGCATTGCTTCGGTCGCTTTTTTACACATCGGGAAAATAATACTTTCAGTCCACGTTCTTGGCACCAGGCCAGCCGAAACGGTATTGAACACATTTTGTAAAAGTGGGGCCCAAAAAGACTGTGTCTATTTTAAAAAGATCTATTGGAACCCCATCAGGACCTGGTGCCTTTCCATTTGCACATCTATTTAGGGCCAATGTGACCTCGTTCACGGTGATGGGGGCCAGATTAAGGGAGTCACAGGTTATAAAATCATTATTTTCTAAAAAGTGTTAGGGTACCATTAAGGTCACTATTTTCTACCAATACGAGGGTTTCATTTTCTGGCTTAAAAACCTGTCCAAAATACCCCATTCTGGGGGCTGCACCAGGCTATCGATGTTAACAGCAGAGTGATCTTTAAAATAAGGGTGATTAATCGTCTTCCAAAATAAGGGAGCATCCTTTGTCTCTGCTGCCTGAGTGAGCTTTTCCCAAGCATGGTCATGAGTCTCCCTTTTCCTTTTTATAATAGTCCGTTTATATATCATCCTCTGTGTTCTGATATATTCGCTATCTCTGGTCCTAACTTTCAAAGCCTTTTTTTAAGCATTGATTAGCCTTAGTGCATCGGCAAACAAACCAACTGACTTTTTTCTGAGTTTTCTTATTATTCTTAATTTTCAGTTCCCCAGAGGTCACAGAAGTGATATTACAAAAAGCCCCCAAAATGTGGTAATTAGTAGACCCTTCCTTGTTACAGATCTCAATGTCGTGTTTACAATCACATGCATTAGTCTATCCACAAATCCATTAGATTTACTCCAGACCATTTAACAGTGATTACATTTTCTCCTTGAGTTGTTATAAACGGGGCTAAACAGGGCCCTTTCTGAGGAATTTCATTAAGTTTCACTAAAAGGGGATGGTGGTCACAAAGACAGCTTTCTATCACCTCCATTTTCCTTATCTGATCCCGCCCGGATGCAGAGATTAATACATGATAAATAATTGCACAATGTCCATGACCTTCATAAATTGGTAGCTGGGGTTGTCCCTCCAGGGTTGACTGATCCAAAAGGTCCAAATTATATTCATGCATAGCCCCATTTATAGTTTCGCCATAAAGACTATGAGGGAAATGAGAGTAACTTTCACCAAACTCATTTCCATATCCGCAATGTTTCCATTTTAGGATATCACATTTCTTGCTATTAAAATACCCAGCCGGATCACAAAAGAATCACTTCTAATATATTTTTAAATTGAATCAAGCTCCTTCTTAAGTGCCAGTATAACTTGGTTTCTGGTATTGTCAAATACATTATTATAAAAATTAATTATTACAATATACTGTTTATCAATAGATAGGATCCACAAAGATTGAAAATGAGGTGAGCCAGTATAAGCTTTCTTAAAAATTAATTGGCATGTAACTGAAACTAGGACTAAGCAAACACAAAGAAATGATGGACGGAGCGCTGAAACTTTTCAGACACTCACCCCCGTCACAGATCTGGGTTGAATCCATCATCATAGCTCACTTCACCATCTCAGTTCAGACCCAGCTATATGCAAATCAGTCTTGACCCTGTGCCTCATGGGAACAGTACAGCCCGAACTGCCAAGCCAGGTCTTCCCTGAACCGGAAACAAGCATCCTGGGACTGGTTTCTGGGTAACACCCTTCATCAGCCAGGCTAGCTTTATTCCAGCTGCAAAGTGAGCAAGGGATCCACGTCTGGGCATAACCTGCCAACTTAGGGCAAACAAAGGAATCACAAAGAGATGATGGACGGAGCGCTGAAACTTTTTGGATAATCACCTCCAATCACAATCTGGGTTGAATCCATCATCATTCTTTAGCTCACTTTGCCACCTCAGTTCAGACCCAGCTATATGCAAATCAGTCTTGACCCTGAGCCCCATGGGAACAGTCCAGCCCGAACGGCCAAGCCAGGTCTTCCCTGAACCGGAAACAAGCATCCTGGGACCGGTTTTGGGGAACACCCTTCATCATCCAGGCTAGCTTGATTCCAGTGGCAAAGTGAGCAAGGGACCCGCGTCAGGGCATACCCTGCCAATTTAGGGCGAACAAAGCAAACACAAAGAGATGATGGACGGAGCGCTGAAACTTTTCTGACACTCACCCCCGTCAAAGATCTGGATTGAATCCATCATCATTCTTTAGCTCACTTTGCCACCTCAGTTCAGACCCAGCTATATGCAAATCAGTCTTGACCCTGTGCCTCATGGGTACAGTCCAGCCTCCTTTAGCCCTTCCATTTTGAGAGGGAGTTGCTTGTGTATCAATTATTGAAAAGCCATCAACACGGAAGGGTTCCATGTGACAGGTTTCTTGGATGCAGATGATTTGGCAATTACTTAGTAGTTCAAGCCAAGCATCATCACTCAGTCTCTTACTGATAACCGCAACGTTCCATGTCACCAAAATCAGGTTCTTAAATTTCAGATTTTTTGTTAGATTTAAAACGTGATTTGTTGTGGTAATAGGGGAAGAGTTTTGTACAGCAACCTGATGTAGTCAGTTCAGTTCAGTTCATATAGCTTTATTCGGAGCTTGACAAAAAGTCCATAAAAGCACATCATACATTATAAAACATCAGTAATATACAAAAGCAAACAAAAAATAAGTCATACAAAGCTTCATCTATACTACTAGAACAGACAAGTAGTTAAGAAATACATCAGAATGACAATTTAAAAAATAATGCTAGGCCTTGCCTTGATAGCTTGGAGGAGAAATGTCGCAATAAAAAACGCAAACATCAGGTGGGGGGTTAAATATCAGTTTCATGGTGTCTTTAACAGTCCTAACACCAAATTTCTTAAAAACAGGTTTTAAAAAAGCAATGCGGAAATTACCATAGAGTGGGCAGAACAATAAAAAGTGCATAGTGCTTTGAGCTGTAGTGCCATCACAAGGGCAGGGTCCAATCGGGTGTTTTTTGATATTGGGGAACGCCACTAAATGGTGAACAATCCCAAAACGCAGTCTAGTTAGAACGAACCTGTGGGAGGGTCTAGTTACAAAGCTCAAGTATGGTTGATAGCCTAACAACTCACAACAGCTGTCATAGAGCATACAGGTGGATAAGTTGCTACTGGCCTTCGTACGTCGCTCGTACTTTAGGAGCATGAAAACAGATTTCAGTTCACTTTTGGTCAAACTATTGGCAGCATAACAATCCTCAAATAAGTTAAGACCATATATTTCCTTATAGCTGCTCATAACAAAATTTACCCAAGGGATCTTTAAATGATTGTCAAGGAACAAACAGTCCTTGATAATGGCTCTGTTCAAGGAGGTCTCCTCCTTAGCCCAGATGGCACGCCACAGCAGAAGGGGTCTATGGGCAACAGAATCCGAAAGATAGTGTATTCCGAATTCCCTATGCACCAAATCCGTTGATGCTGAGATGGGCAAGCAGAGTAGTCTTTTTAGAAACAAATTTTCCTCCACTTGTAAATTCCCAGTCGATACATGCCCCCAGACACCTGCTCCATAAAGGGCGATTGAGAGACACCTCATCTGGTAGATTTTCAACATATCTCCAATCCGCCTATCCCCAATTTTGGAAGCGAACGTGAACACCCCGTGGGCACATTTCGCCATTCTTGCCCTAACATGGGTGACTTCGCTGGACCAGCTACCTGTCTTGGAGAAAGTGATACCTAGATAGTTAAAAGTGTCAACCGTCTGAACCCTATGCCCTTCAATAAAGAAGGGATGCGGTTTTTTACGACCCTTGCCACATTCCATAACAAATGTCTTTGATTTATTAATCACCAGCTTCCTTTCCCCAATGAACAGGGAAAACCTGTCCATGAGGCGTTGGAGGCCGACGGGGGTCCTGGAGAGAAGGACGGCATCGTCCGCATAAAGCAGGACTGGGACGTGGAAGTGAAGTATATTTGGAACATCTGCCACCACGGTCCTTAAAACAGAGTCCACCTCATTAATAAAAAGTGTGAAAAGCAGGGGAGCGAGCACACACCCCTGTCTAATTCCACGCTTAACAGTAAACTTTGGGGTACATTCCCCCCCTGGGCCATATCGGATGCTCGAACTAAGATTGGCATAGAGTCTGGCCAAAAAGTAGACAATACCCTCCGGTGCCCCCATTTCAAGTAGTTTCTCCCAAAGTATCTTGTGATTAACCATATCGAAAGCACTACTTAAATCTGCAAAGCAGAGGAAAAGGTGATGTAGTCAATTTAAATCACTACATCTTCTAAGGGGTAGGAATCTGTTGAACAATGCAAGAGGTGTAAACCTGCCCACTGTTATTGGTCCATTAATGGGGTGGCTGAAATGGTACATATCTGGTTTGTAAAAGAACCCTAGGGGAACTGCAGTAATGGCATATTTCTGCGATTTAATAGCATTGCCCCTCTATTACACTGATCTTCAAACAAAGCTCCAACTATCTCTGGATATCAGAAGGAAAGTACAATGCAGTCCTTGTAGGAAGGTGGAATCTGACTAATGGTTGCCCCCAACTTTTTGCCTGGTATTTGAGTGTTTTTTGACTAGTCTGGCTGGGATCCTTCTATCCAGGACCCCAGCCTATCTGCTTTCTCCCTAAAACTAATGTGAAGTACCCTAGGTACTAACCAATTGGATGCTGAGGGTGCCCTGACAGTCCCTTGTAGATGATACCCTAGGTACCCAGGGCATGGGTCCCTCAGTAGGCCTACCAGGGCTGCAGCACTTATTGTGCCACCATGGGACAGCCATACAACCTGACACCACCAGACCACTACTGTAGTCTGGGTAAGGTGGTGCTAGCACCCCTTACAGGGATATAGGTAGCCTATATCCCACCCCATTACAACACATGTACTCTCATGGGTCACCCCTATGGCAGGCCTTGCTAATCCTAGAAGGCAGGGTGCTGAGGTATGTGTGAGGGAGGACCCCTACATGAGTAGGACCTCCCTGCAACCTTCGTAAAATCATTGCTGGGTTGTTTGTAGTGTAGCCATACCATATACTCTTAACCGCATTATAAGTCTATCGCGATAACGCGATAACTTGAGAATGGCTACACAGAACCATATCGTGTTTGGTGTCAAACATGTGGGAATCATACCCCCAGTCCAGCCATGGGCATGAGGATACGATTCCCCCTGCTAGAGGGGCAATATGGGAAAAGCGGCAGAATTGAGACACCAATTTAAAAGTGCACATGTAGTACAAAATGGCTACTACCCGCCACCCACACGACTCTGGCTGGCTGTTGCTGGGGAAAACCTCAGCCTCGCCAGCTGGACAATAGGGCTCCTGTGGCAGGGAGGTGCTAGCATCTCCCCAGACAGGATAATGTGGATTGGAACAGGGTGGGTGCACCAAATGTCCTTTCAGAGTTGCACGTAGGCAGCTGCAGAGCCCTCATTCTGCATACACCGCTTGGAACCGGTTCAGAGGCATCCTGCCCCTCGCCCAGGCGGGAAACACACAAAGGGGAGAGGGTGTAGCCACCCTTTCCCGCCTCACCACTCATTGGTGGACACTACTCTGGACACTCCCCTAATCTTGGGAATAAAGGAGAATAACGTGGCCCCAGAGCCTCAGATTAATCTTGAACTTTACAGTCTTGACCTTCGACTTGCTGCTGCCCAGCTAACGGAAGAAATCTCCCTTGGGATAAAGGAGTTATCCCCCTGCTTGGCAGGCACCTGAAACACTGCAAGTGACCCGGTTGGAACCTCGCTGCTCCTACGGACTTCGACGACTTCCAGCACCCTTGAGGTGGGTTTCCAGCGCATCCCAGAGGCCAGTGAGTGTGCTCAACGAGTTTGAGCACCGTGGACCGCGTGGGTGCCGAGATCCCCAATACCCCAGGACACCGGCCACCTCTTGCGTAGCACACGACCCTGACCAGTGGGGAAGTTGTGCTTTGGCCCGTTTACGAGCCAACCACTCTACAGCAATTGTGCCAAAGACCAGCGCCCTAGCCCCCTCCGGTGGCCCGTGGGTGCCCTTTTACGCACTCCAAATTGTCGCCTCCCGCGGTCCCTTGTCTCTCGACTTGTGGGCCCCAGCAGAGGTCTATTTCAACAATCAAGAGTTCCCCTGGTTGCTCCAGGCCTGCTCTGCAGTCTCCCCAAAGGAGACCTCGTGGGTCTGTACTGTAGCAGATTTGTTCATCTTGCATGGGTTGCGGTTGCCAAGGTTTAGTGGATCCAATCTGGACACTAACACCGCAGCGACCATCATCCGACGTGGGACAGTCACCCTCCAGAAGCTGGCCTTCCTTGAAGCCTCCCGGAGCCCGTGGCTGCAGATTAAAGCTACACCACTTCCCACCTGAAGCACCCGACATCGAAGGGCTCTTTGCTTTGAGCCTCCTGGTCACTTTGCCGTGACCCAGACTCGGTCCCCTCTGCTTTCAGGTTCTTCTCTACAATCTTCACATCTTTGATCTTCACGGCCTCATCGAAGCTTTTGGCTAGCAGCACTTTTGAACATTTTCCTATAGAAAATCAGCCCGCGACCCGACATCGAAATCAACCTATGCACCCGGCTTCCCTGGGGCAGGTAACAGTGGTACCTCGGTACTCTCGTGGTAGTGGGCTCCTCAAAAGCTTAAGTCTAAAGTTTTAACTTTGTACTCCTGATAGAAGTGACTTTAATCTGTGTAATTTGAACCGCGACATTCTCCATAGACTATAATAGAGATCCCGATAGCAGCTATTTCCACTGCACGCGCCTCCCGTGGGTCCCCTTCCTCATAACCTGGGGTGGATTCTTAAGGGGCCAGCGATCCTAAATGCCCTAGGCATTGTCTGTAGAATTGTCGTGGTTCTTATACCACTTTTTTGATATATGGTTTGGTCCCCCCCTGGGGCCCAGTGATTCCTGTGCTATTTATTGTGTTTATAAATGCTTGTTTGAATTGTAACTTTGCCACTAGCCTCATAAAGAGACTGTGGGATTCTGTCTAGAATAAATACATATATTTTATATATATACCTGTGTGGGCTACTCTTTCATTTGGTTATTCAAGAGGTTATTATGGTAAAACAATAAGCTGAACACTCCTTCAAGATTTAGCCTGAAGGCTGCTCTCCACAGCTACCACTAGGATAGCTTTCTTTAAAGGTTGTCTTAAACCTATCATCAATAAGAGTCGAATTGGACTGGTGCAAGGTGTCCCTATAACTAGGAGACAGCATATGCCAGGCCAACTTCTCACATTGGTGTGCAGCGGTGGGATTCAAGCTTGCCATTGTTTTACCAGATAACAAATTGAATTTCTAAAGTGAAAGCCACTTGGTATCAAAGGTACATATAAATTCAAGCTTAGAATACAATAAGTTCTACTGAACTTAGGAGTTGTGTGTAGAGGGTTTAGCACACCTTGACTACAACTCAAGAAAGGGTTCAGTAGGCCACACCTAGTGTAGGTAGATACACCACTATCACTACACTAGAAATGTCTTTAGGTTCAGGTGCCCATAAGGCTCTGGAAGGACCCCAAAGGGTTCCAGTCGACAAATATGATCATCTCTCCTTTGCTGATCTTAGGGAGGTGTGCACCTCTAGGAAACTTAAGACTAACAAAGGTGCCAATACTCAACGCCTCAGGGAAATCCTGCTCATAGCAGACTTTAAGCAGACTTTAGGGTCTGATGGGGTAGACAGGTTGGGTGGGCACCCCTCAGAAGAGGACCCTCCTAGAGAGGACTCTGATGAGGACCAGGAAGAGAATGATGATCCTGACCTGGAAGAACCAGACCACTCACAACATGGAGGTGATGGCCCAAAAGGCACTCTCTCCATCCCTAAAGGGAGAGTGGTGGATCCAAGAGGAAGGAACAGATCCCCCTCAGTGGGGTCCAACCATTCTAGGAGATCCAAAAGGACCTCTTCCTCTCCTCAGAGGAGAGAATCCTCCCAAGAGAGGAAATGCAGATTGCTCCAGTTTGAGCAGGCAAAGCTACAACTCAGGAGAGAGCAGTTAGCATTGGACAGGGAGTCCCTGGAGCTTCAGAAAGCTTCAAGAAAGTGGGGTCTAGAGACCCCTGGTGGCAGTAATGAAACCCCTAGAGTTAGAGAGAAAGTCCCTGACAATAGGAACCTCCACAAGATTGTGCCCCCCTATAAGACAGGGGATGACATCCACAAATGGATCTCTGCTCTTGAGAGGGCCTGTAAAGTACAAAGTGTACCAGTAGAGCAGTGGGCAGCAATCCTGTGGCTCTCCTTTGCAGACAAAGGCAGAGACAAGCTCCTCTCTGTAAGAGAAGAGGATGCAGATGATTACTTTATCTTGAGAGATGCTTTAATAGATTGGTTTGGCTTAACCACTGATCAATACAGACTTAAGTTTAGAGACACCCAAAAAGCACAGGATCAAGATTGGGTAGACTTTGTGGATTGTGCTACCAAGGCATTGGAAGGTTGGTTAAATGGCAGTAAAGTAAATAATTATCAAGGATTGTATAATCTCATCATGAGGGAGCAGATTCTTAATAATTGTCAAAACCAACTCTTACACCAGCACCTGGTGGACTCTGATCTGACCTCTCCCAAAGAATTGGGAAAGAAGGCAGACAAATGGGTCAGGCCCAGGATCAGGCCCAAGAACCAAGGTGGTGACCAGAAGAAAGATTCTACCAAGCCCAAAGAGAAAGGTGGGGATAATAAAACAGAAAAGTCCTCTGAAGGGCCCCAAAAACCCAGTCCTGGGGGTGGGTCCCAAAATCCTTCCTCTTCTAACAAGAAACCATATTGCCATGTGTGTAAGCAACCTGGCCACTGGAAAACTGACTCCAGCTGTCCAAAGAATGGCAATAAAGAAAATGTCCCTCCCATTGCAGCTCCAACACCTCCTGTTACTACTAGTAGTAATCCCCCAGGTGGTGGGAGTACACCCAAAAATGTAGTTGGGCTTTTGGGGGACTCTGGCCTAACCAGGTCCCCTACACAAGCAACTCTAGTCTGTGATGGTGGCATGGGGTTTGCCAACTTTACCATGGATCCCAATATCTTGGGCAGGTACAGACAAGAGCCCATGATCAATGGTCAGAAGGCTGTGGCCTACAAGGACACAGGGGCCAGTGTCACCATGGTGACCAAGAGGCTAGTGCCCCTAGAACAGCTTTTACCTGGGGTTAGCTACCAGGTGAACAATATAGATGGAATTAGGACAGACCATCCCATGGCAGTGGTAAATCTGGGGAGGGGTCACTGGCTGAAAGAGAGTGGCAGTGTCCCCAACCTTGCCTGTAGATTGTCTACTGGGGAATGATCTGGAAATCTCAGCCTGGGATGAGGTAGACCACAAGGCCCACTTGAAAATGGTAGGCATCCCTGAGAGAGTGGATGAGCCCTTAAAGGCCTCCCCTCCACCCCAGGAGAAAGTAAAAAGAGTGAAGCCTGAAACTATGGATCGCTTCACCCAAACAGAGAGCATAGGGCAAGAGGAACAGTCCTCCCCCCACCAGACTAAAGGTAAGGGTCAAGTTTCTCAGGGAACTGATCCTGCCCCTTGTGAAGTAACTGCCCCAGAAGTGGACAGGCCTGGCCTGGCCACCTCTCTGATGGCAGGGGATCCTTCCAAGGTGGTACCCAGTCTGGAGCAGGTATCCTGCCCCTCTCTACCCTGCCTCAGTCAGCCCAGGGCTGCAGAGGTCAGGGAGGTCAGGGGACCCTTAGTGGACCCCTGCCCAGAGGAACCCCCTCATCAGCAGATTAGGGACACCCAGCAGAATAGTTTTAGCCAGGTGAATATTCCTCTACAAACTGAGGGATCCCCCTTACCCCTAGGTATAGGTACCCCTCACATGGATGTTGTTGGGCACAGGGAAACCTGGGGCATAGTTGCCCCAAACCTTCCAGTGCCCTCCACTATTCCAACCAAAGGGATCCAACCCCCAGCTGTAGGCAGCCAGAGGTTGACCCTTAGGGCCAGATATGACACAGTCATGGGCAGAAAGGCTTCCATGGTGACCAGTGACCTGAGGAGGTTGAGACCACCCCAAATAGGGCCACACTTCCAGACTCAGACACCCCACCAGCCCACCTCTGTACCAAAAACCAATACAGGTAATTCCCCTAGACTTTGGAGAAACTGTAGAACCCCTTGGGGTAGGATTTCCCAAATGGACCTTGAGACAGGGAGCAACAATGCTAGTGCAGGTTCTTCCTTATATGGCCACTCAGGAAATAAAGGCTTATCTGGACATGGTTAGCCTTATCTCCTTTCGTTTGGGGGGGGGGGGGGGGGGGGGTTATGTAGGAAGGTGGAATCGGACTAATGGTTGCCCCCAACTTTTTGCCTGGTATTTGAGTGGTTTTTGACTAGTCTGGCTGGGATCCTGCTATCCAGGACCCCAGCCTATCTGCTTTCTCCCTAAAACTAATGTGAAGTACCCTAGGTACTAACCAATTGGATGCTGAGGGTGCCCTGACAGTCCCTTGTAGATGGTACCCTAGGTACCCAGGGCATGGGTCCCTCAGTAGGCCTACCAGGGCTGCAGCACTTATTGTGCCACCCTGGGACAGCCATACAACCTGACACCACCAGACCACTACTGTAGTCTGGGTAAGGTGGTGCTAGCACCCCTTACAGGGATATGGGTAGCCTATATCCCACCCCATTACAACACATGTACTCTCATGGGTCACCCCTATGGCAGGCCTTGCTAATCCTACAAGGCAGGGTGCTGAGGTATGTGTGAGGGGGGACCCCTACATGAGTAGGACCTCCCTGCAACCTTCGTAAAATCATTGCTGGGTTGTTTGTAGTGTAGCCATACCATATACTCTTAACCGCATTATAAGTCTATCGCGATAACGCGATAACTTGAGAATGGCTACACAGAACCATATCGTGTTTGTTGTCAAACATGTAGGAATCATACCCCCAGTCCAGCCATGGGCATGAGGGTATGATTCCCCCCTGCTGGAGGGGCGATATGGGAAAAGCGGCAGAATTGAGACACCAATTTAAAAGTGCACATGTAGTACAAAATGGCTACTACCCGCCACCCACACGACTCTGGCTGGCTGTTGCTGGGGAAAACCCCAGCCTCGCCAGCTGGACAATAGGGCTCCTGTGGCAGGGAGGTGCTAGCATCTCCCCAGACAGGATAATGTGGATTGGAACAGGGTGAATGCACCAAATGTCCTTTCAGAGTTGCACGTAGGCAGCTACAGAGCTCTCATTCTGCATACACCGCTTGGAACCGGTTCAGGGGCATCCTGCCCCTCGCCCAGGCGAGAAACACACAAAGGGGAGAGGGTGTAGCCACCCTTTCCCGCCTCACCACTCATTGGTGGACACTACTCGAAGAAATCTCCCTTGGGCTAAAGGAGTTATCCCCCTGCCTGGCAGGCACCTGAAACACTGCAAGTGACCCGGTTGGAACCTCGCTGCTCCTACGGACTTCGACGACTTCCAGCACCCTTGAGGTGGGTTTCCAGCACATCCCAGAGGCCAGTGAGTGTGCTCAACAAGTTTGGGCACCGTGGACCGCGTGGGTGCCGAGATCCCCAATACCCCAGGACACCGGCCACCTCTTGCGTAGCACACGACCCTGACCAGTGGGGAAGTTGTGCTTTGGCCCGTTTACGAGCCAACCACTCTACAGCAATTGTGCCAAAGACCAGCGCCCTAGCCCCCTCCGGTGGCCCGTGGGTGCCCTTTTACGCAATCCAAATTGCCGCCTCCCGCGGTCCCTTGTCTCTCGACTTGTGGGTCCCAGCGGATTTCTATTTCAACAATCAAGAGTTCCCCTGGTTGCTCCAGGCCTGCTCTACAGTCTCCCCAAAGGAGACCTCTCCCAGACCTCGTGGGTCTGTACTGTAGCAGATTTGTTCATCTTGCGTGGGTTGCGGTTGCCAAGGCTTAGTGGATCCAATCCGGACACTAACACCGCAACGACCCTCATCCGACGTGGGACAGTCGCCCTCCAGAAGCTGGCCTTCCTTGAAGCCTCCTGGAGCCCTTGGCTGCAGATCCAAGCTACACCACTTCCCACCTGAAGCACCCGACATCGAAGGGCTCTTTGCTTTGAGCCTCCTGGTCACTTTGCCGTGACCCAGACTCTGTCCCCTCTGCTTTCAGGTTCTTCTCTCCAATCTTCACATCTTTGATCTTCACGGCCTCATCGACGCTTTTGGCTAGCAGCACTTTTGAACATTTTCCTATAGAAAATCAGCCCGCGACCCGACATCGAAATCGACCTATGCACCCGGCTTCCCTGGGGCAGGTAACAGTTGTACCTCGGTACTCTCGTGGTAGTGGGTTCCTCAAAAGCTTAAGTCTAAAGTTTTAACTTTGTACTCCTGCTACAAGTGACTTTAATCTGTGTAATTTCAACCGCGACATTCTCCATAGACTATAATAGAGATCCCGATAGCAGCTATTTCCACTGCACGTGCCTCCCGTGGGTCCCCTTCCTCATAACCTGGGGTGGATTCTTAAGGGGCCAGCGATCTTAAATGCCCTAGGCATTGTCTGTAGAATTGTCGTGGTTCTTATACCACTTTTTTGATATATGGTTTTGTCCCCCCCTGGGGCCCAGTGATTCCTGTGCTATTTATTGTGTTTATAAATGCTTGTTTGAATTGTAACGTTGCCACTAGCCTCATAAAGAGACTGTGGGATTCTGTCTAGAATAAATACATATATTTTATATATATACCTGTGTGGGCTACTCTTTCATTTGGTTATTCAAGAGGTTATTATGGTAAAACAATAAGCTTAACACTCCTTCAAGACTTAGCCTGAAGGCTGCTCTCCACAGCTACCACTAGGATAGCTTTCTTTAAAGGTTGTCTTAAACCTATCATCAATAAGAGTCGAATTGGACTGGTGCAAGGTGTCCCTATAACTAGGAGACAGCATATGCCAGGCCAACTTCTCACCGTCCTCTTCACAAGCTTTTGAAAATTTACCCACCCAAGGTACTCTTCTTACCATAATGATGTTTTGGGCCAGGGTATTTGAATCGAAATAGCAGTGTTTAGTAAACCAATACACTGCCTTATTTTTCAAGTCTCCCCAATCCTCTTTGGTCCCATCCATCAACTCTGGCACATTTTCAAGTACAATGGTACAAAGTACAATGGTACAAAGGTGTTGCCTCAGGTGGTAAATGTAGGGATCTCTGAAAGTTCCTTAGAGGTTGAAGAGAAGACTGGGATTTATCCAAATTTTTTCCCTTACTAGTTGTCATTTTTGTATCACAGGGGGTCCACGTCATACGTCACAGTGTGTCTAATATTCTTGGCCATAGTCTCCATAACATTTTTTCTTCCACCTGATGTTGTTGTTCCCGGTGCAACTGGTATAATGTCATTTGCGACAATCCATTGGTTATTTTCTCTATCTTTCCTGCCAAATTTAACATTTGGATTAGTTACACTGGAGCGGTTTTCTGGTAGTATCCATTACGTAATATATTTTTAAATCTGGGATACATCGCTCTTAATTGTTATTTCAGACAACAAATTCCTTTCAATTGAGTCGATTTTCCCATGTAGTTTTTTAAATAAAAGTTCCAGGTTATGGGAGTAATCATTACTTGAAGTCCCCCCATGCCCTTACTCTGACTCTTAGGTAATAACTGTGACTGTTTATAAGATTCTTTAGTTTTTACCGTCGATAGTTGTTTACCTTTGTTTGCTGAGGGAGTCATTTGGTCTGAGGTCTCTATTAGGACTGATATTTCCAGTGGTACAATTAAAACACAGGGCGCAATACTGGTCTTATTCATTACAGTCGTTGTACCTTTTGTTGGGTATTTGTATTTAGATCTGTTTCTAGTGCTATTTCATCCAATATAGCTCTTTCTGTCACTGCAGTTAGTGCTGTCTTTGTGGCTGATAAGTGCTCCTCAGCATTAACAATCTTGCTATTTATTAATCTCATAGCGGTGTTTAAATAGTTCGTAATGGGTGCACTCAATCTTTCATTTTTGTTTTTACTGCCTGATGAGACAGCTGCGAGTTTGCGTTTTCCTATAATTAAAAACAAACACAAGAGCCACAGAAGATGGCGCAAGTAAACGGATATGTAATTAGATTCACTCTTACCGTAGTTCAGGCCTTCTTGTTTAACAATTTAGGGGGGTGGCCCAGCCTCTACCGGCCATTGACAGGTGCAGACTGGACTGCCCTTTGCCCGGGCATAGCATGCCCGTGTCCCGCGTTGCGGCAGCCCGTGGCTGCTTTTCTAGCCACATTGGCACCTCCTGGCGTAAAGCATGACGGGGGTTGAAGCCCCCAAACTCCGTAAACAAAGTGCAGTAGGCTGGCGCTGTCAATGAAGGCTCCCGTGCTGCGGGAGCCCGAGGCTGCTTTTCTAGCAGTGTTGGCGCCTCCTGGCGCAAAGGATGATGGGGGTTGAAGTCCCCAAACCCTGGAAACTAAATGCTCCAGCACGGAGTAAATCAGAATAAATTCTAGATGATAATGTGGTCATACGGTTGTCAATCACAGCCAAAGCCTTCTCTAAATTAACCCTGTCGATCTCGCGCAATTTTCCACAGCTTGTTGTATATCCCGTACAAGAAACGCTTTTGACGTGGGTTCCGGGGGCCTAATTAAAAATCCCTGAGATCCTGTCATCAGAAAGAAGGGACAGGTGCATGGCCTGGCACCGATGTAGTCAGGAGCGGACTGCGGAGCTCCGGCCGGCATATCCCCGGATTGTAATTATCCTGAGCCCCGGGAAAATCGATGAGGCTGAAAGTCCCTAGGACAGGGCTCTTTATCGTAAATAAGAGAAGTGGTCCTGCAACGTGGTAAAATCGCTCGACTTTGCCCTGAAGGGCGCCGCGCCGAGCACAACAAGATGGCAGCAGCGTGACAGAGGGGCAGAAACCTCTGAAGATCGAGGACACGGAAAGAGGCCGAGAGGACTGGCAGCTGTGTCGGAAGAAGGAAGCGAGGTCTCGGAGACAGCGGAGACGTGCCCCAAGAACTGACCGTCGACAGGACGAAGCATGAGGTCGGGCGAATCGCTGTGGACCTTAGGTGAGGCCTGTGGGTGCCACTGCGAGGCAGAGAAACCTGCTCCGGGGACGGAACAACAGCAGGGATTGCTTCCATCTAGGCGTGCGCTCCTGTAGACACAGACGCTGAGAGCCAGGCACCCCCGCGCTGTTTGTGAAAGTGAGGATGCCCGAGTGGGAGAAGTGACTGAGCCTGGTTGGCCTCCGGGGGAGCGCACTAACTTTGAACCTAAGACAGCAGGGAAGCCCCTAAACACTGGCAGCTGACGAGACAGAGTGCGAGGCTGGGTAATTCTCTGCGGGGCACCGGGAAGGCCTGTGAACGCCGCCGCGAGGCAGAGAAGCCTGCTTCAGTGACGAGTCACAAGCGGGGGTTGCTCTCAACTAGGCGGGCGCCCTGTGAACACAGATGTTAAACACCTGGCAACCCCCGAGCTGCTACTACAGGTGGAGGGGCACGAGCGAAAGAAGTGACTATACCGATAGAGTCCTCCGGTGGGACATACTAACCCCAGGCCTGGCGGAGGGCCTGGGAAAGCAAGGCCTGCGAGTTGACGGCACAGTGGTGAGCGCAAACCGTTGTTCTGACGCAGCCATTCAGAGTAGGAAGTTCGGGGCAAACGGAACACTACATCAGACGCCCAGAATAACTCCAAACCCTTGCAGCAAAAATCAGCAAACAGCGTGCAGAGGGCACGACCACCAGACTTTGGGTGGCAGACCGAGAGTGGACTGGGGGGAATCCTACGAAGCCTGAGGTGAGGAGCCCTGGGATGGAGGTGGCCAAGGGAGGACAGCACAGATAGTTCGGGTCAGAGGAAGATAGCAGGAGTGCACGAGTGGGGCAGCCATTAGAGAGCAGTCGATCTCATAGACCAGGAACTCAACGCGTAGTGGCCCACCAAAGGACTACACAGGGAACAGGCCATTGGGACATGGAGGGACCATGGGCACCATGAGAGAACCACATACAGTGGCTGCCCCTCTTAACACTGCGAGAGCAAAGACCCATCGAGTGAGATGGGGAAGGTACCCAAGCAAAAAGGATATAGTGCCCTCAGCATTGGGGGAGCCGGAATCCAGATGGATGACGACGACAAAAGCATGGAGTCGGTGAGGGACACCGCTGCTGCACGGCCCACCTTGACAGACATCATGGAGGCCATTACGGCCTCCAGGGAGGCACTGGAGGCGAAAATAGATGCGATCAGAACAGATCTGAACCTACTAAAAGACGACCACTGCAAACTAAAGGAGAGAGTGGCAACAACTGAAAAGACACTCAATGATCTCCCTGAGATAGTAATAAGCTTACAAAAATCACTTGGTGAGATGGAGGCCAAGATTAAAGTTCTCAAAGTAAGAGCTGAGGACAGTGAGGGTAGATCTCATAGGAATAATCTACGCATAGAGGGAGTTGCTGAAAAAGCAGAAGGAACAGACATGGTACAATTTCTTGAAGGGTGGATTAAAGCTCAAGTTGTCTCAGAGGACCCCTATCCTTTTTAAGTGTTGGAAAGAGCTCACAGGGTGCCAGCCAGGCCGCCCAGACCCGGCGCCCCTCCTTGCCTTATAGTGGAGTGACTCCTTCATTATAGGTATCGTGATCACATTCTACACCAAGCCCGGCAAAAGCAGGACCTACAGATGGACAACAGCAAAATCATGATATTCCCAGACTTCACCAGGGAGGTGCAGCGCCAAAGAGCCTCATTCCTAGCCCTCAAAAGGAAATTACGGCAACTGCAGATCCCTTGCGCAATGCTGTTTCCAGCGAGATTGCGAGTGGCTGATAAAGCAGCTGTGCAGTTTTTTACTATGCCGCAAGAAGCGTGACATTGGTTGACTAGACACGGCCACGAAAGGCATAATTCCTCACCAGATCTGGAACAGAAGCCCAAAGAAAAGAGCAAGAGTATGACTTGCGCGCCGTCCTCAAAGGAGGTCAGATCTAAAAGGCGCAAAGCAGTGAAAGCCGTTGTGGAACTTAGTCAGGGTGGCTCCAGTCCTAGTTCAAGTAAGAGTGGGCAGGAAGCAGGCAGATCCAATGGGTCTCCGGCCACCAGTGCTAACGAAGATTCAGACACTGAATTGCCGAAGGTCACACCCCAGTCGGCGGACAATATTGCGTGATGGGGACAAGCCAAGAAGAAGAAGCAGTTATGCATACCGCTGTCAGTCTGGCCTGAGACTGAGGGAGTAAACATTGGTGGCATAACTCATACTGGACAGGCAGAAGAAACGCAGCATATGAACCGGGCCAAAGGGTAAGTCAGGACATTGCGGGATGGGGTATGGTGGTGCTCCGGGGCCTGATGGGTAAGCTACATAGCCCCAAATCCACAAGAAGCCTAGTTGGTAACTTAATTTGAGTTTGGATGGGAGCTGTTTAACCTGTACCTGTCCTGGGGATGGGGAGTTTGGGTTATTGTTCAATTCAGGGGTTGTTTTTAGGGTCCAGGCGTGTCAAAGCTGAGGTGGTTAACGGGGAAGAGACGAGACCAGCACAATGGTACCTCCCATAGATCTTAAATGCATATCATGGAAAGTGCGGGGATGCATACTATGTCGAGGCGCCATAGAATACATGCGTACTTAGTGAGGAGAGGGGTGCAAATTGTGCTGCTGAAGGAGACGCACTCCAGCGTAGATGGAGGGGCCACGTGTACTACACAAACTACTCAGCTTTTGCCAGGGGAGTCCTATCTGGGTGAGGGCGGGAGTACCATTCCATTGCACAGGGCAAATAATCGACCCAGAGGGGAGGTATGTCATACTGTCGGGAAGATTAGATGGTAGAGATGTAACATTGGGTAGCATTTATGGTCCAAACACAGCCTCAATCCTGACTCAGCTCTCCAGAACACTGGCCCCTGCGCTGACGGGGTCGATAATATTAGGGGGAAACTTTAATTGTATCACAGATGTGGGGTTGGATCGTTCCCACCCTTCTCTCCCAGATGCTCCAATACATAAAATAGCAGAAGCGCAAAGGCACTAGCAGCAGCGATGGGGGTTAGTGGACACCTGGAGGGCGCAACACCTAGGGGACAGAGATTATTCCTTTTTCTCGGCACTGTACAAGTTACATGTCAGACTAGATTCCATACTGTGTTCTCCTGATGTGCACGAATGTGTACAGACAAGTGAATATCTAGCTAGAACAATCTCAGATCATAACCCGTTATTACTACGACTAATCTGGTCCAGAGAAAGACCTAAAATCCCGACCTGGCGCCTGAGACCTGAAGTGTTGGAGGACCAGGTCTTCCAAGCAACAGTGAGCACTGCTTTCGGACAATATTTTTTCGAGAATACCAGCACAGCGACAAACAAACTAGCATTTTCGAGGACTAGAAGTAACCGAGCAAACATCATATTGCATTGTATGCGGATGACTTACTGCTGTTCCTGGCAGATGTGGGAGAAGCGATTCGGGGGGCTAAGGAACGCCTACACAGACTGCAGAGGGTGGCGGACCTCAGAGTGAACTGGGCAAAATCATGCCTCTTCCCTACCAAGGCGGACAGGGTGGGACTACAGGAGACGCAAAGAGTCCAGTGGGAGCACCAGTGCCTAACATATCTGGGAACTAAGATATACCACACCCAAAGAGACCTATTGGAAGGTAACGTAGGGAGAGCCTTGAAGGGAGCAAAGACTAGTTTTAACTTCTGGGGGACTCTTCCTCTATCAGTAGCTGGCAGAATCGCCCTACTGAAGATGGTGACCTTACCAAGGCTTTTATATTATTTCGGAGTACTGCCAGTCTGGATCCGGCACGAATGTTCGATCAATTAAAATCACTGGTAAAGGCGTTCTTTTGGGGAACAAGTAGGAGAAGAGTAGCACTCACCAACCTTATGAGGCCAAGAGCCTAGGGAGGACTGGCTGTACCCGATTTTGAGTACTGTTACCTTGCAGCACAACTACAGTGGCTTACGAAGTGGGTGGCAAGCAGACTCAGAGGGACAGTATCCCATGGAGACACAACCCCAAGCTTGAAGATACTGTCACAAGTAATGCTGAGACTCCCTATTCAGGATTGTGACATGTCCACAGAACTGAAAACAGCAAGTAAGTGTTGGAATACGAGCCTACGATGGTCTAAGACTAAATGCCCCTATGCCCCAGAGATCCTGTTGGTTATGTGTGAAGCGTTACCTCATGGAGGTGACTTGCGTAGACTGGAGGCCTGGGGAGAGCTAGGAGTGTCCTCAATGGGAGACTTATACGAGGAAGGCAGCCAGATCCCTTTTAACGACCTTAGAGAGAGATATGACATAACTGGGGAGATTTCCTGTTGCACACCGCCCTCACAGCAGCTGTAAGAAAACACTAGAGGGAGGGACTCACAGAACCGCAGACATCAGCGGGGTGTCAGTATGTGGTAAGTGTAGCTGGAACCTTTAAGGAGGTTACATGCCTTTAAAGGCAACTCACGCATGAGACACTCCATTCACTGAGTAAGCTGCATCAGAAATGGGAAGTAGACTTAGGCAAACCAATACCTGAGAAAGTGTGGGGGGAGTTAGTGGAAAGGGCATGGGAGAGCACTAGAAATTCCAGATTTCAATTGGTGCATTTCTATATTTTGCACAGAGCTAACCTCACACCGGGCAAAATTAATAAATATTTATATACACAAACAGCAGCTTGCCCGCGCTTCAACGTAAAAGGAGACAAACTCTTGCACATGTTCTGGAGCTGCCCGAACCTGGGGGACTTCTGGGAAAAAGTAGCCACATTTTTGGCAGATGAGAACGGAAAAGAAGTAGTAGTAACACCTGGGTATTGCCTGCTACACTGGTTACCCCATATGGCTAAAAATAAAGTGACAAGCAGGTTCCAGGACCTTGGCCTGGTATTAGGAAAAAGAGACATCACCAGCCACTGGAAATCGAGAGGGGGCCCTAACATACTCAGAAGGAAAAAATAATTAATAAAATGGGCAGAATGCGAGGGGGCAGTCAGGTTGCAAATAGCCAAAAAAACAGGGAGCGAAAAAAGACTAGAGGCAGCGAGAGCATGGACAGCATTAGTGGAATTATTGAGAAATCCAGAGAATGAGGTAGGAGAGGACCAACCAGGAGAACCCCTTGAAGGTGAGAGCTGAACCCCACACTTTAGACATCACAGAATGATAAACAGTGGAGCAGATACACAACAGTAGTAAATCCTCAGACTGATAGGATATAAGCAATGGATCCATTATGGCAGTTAACAGAGCAAATAGACGGGCATACCCAAATCAGGAAGATAAGAGATTGTTTACATGCGACACGCCTGAGGGGATGGCGAGGGTGGGGGGGAACAGTTGGGGACAGTTTACAATGTTGAGCATTGTCTATTATTAAATGTTTAGGGTAAACAGTAGAGAACTCAATGGACTGATTATGATGTAGCTTGCAGTACTTTTAGTAACATGATAGAGGGGGGTGGGGGTCTTGAGCTAATGGCACGACGCTTCATTCTGCCTTAGACATGTAATTGTAGGCTATTGAGGAGAACATCTCAACATCCGTAACTAAAGTTATTACTATAATTTGATGTAATGTACACAAATGTAAGATCAAAAGCTTAATAAAGTCTGTTTACAAAAAACAAAATAAAAAGAAAGGAATCAGAAAGAAGGGACAAGTGTTACTTCACATGGGAAAGTGTTGAGGTTTTTAGCCAATCTGGGCACAACTTCCCAACACTATATGACGTCACCACCCTGAGTGTTCTGTTTGTACATATCGCTGATCAGGCCTATTGATCTTAAACCTTTCGGTGATGCCCAGGAATCTAGATTGACACCCATTTGTGTCCATTACATATCTTGGTATCTAGGGTATCCTCACTGAAGTGTGCTGCCAATTCTAGAAGCATGAAAATGCGGGAATATGCAGTGTGTTAAAATCCTTAATTTTGGCTATACAAAGACAAGAAGTTTGTTGCATTGTTTTGAACAGGAAAATCATTTGGTGTGGTATGCGGTATGCTCTAAATAAGACCTCAGTTCCCTGAACCTGCCAATCCTTTGTCCCCCAGGCAGATTTTGTGTCTATGGTGTCTTTCCAAAAGTCAATACCCTGTATAGACAGTTTGGAAATAAAGGAAGCAGAGTATATCAGCTTGGTGTGTGTTAACATATTTTTCTTTGCAGGTGTAGGTGCAAGCCTATATAATAGGAGGCTGGGTGTAATGTGTCAAAACCCGAAAAATAAGCAAACGTTTGTGCAAATGTTTGTGACCTACCTTTCGGCGGTGTTTGGCAGTGTTCCCATTGAGTGTGATGATAAACAGAATGTGGGATATTAGCTTTGTGTTAGATATGGTGACCATAATGTTGATAAAACATGTCTCCAAAATTAGATGTACCATCATACAACTTTTCATTAGAAAATGCAGCCGATTGCTCTAAATCTGCAAGCAGATTATGCACAGTCTTAATGTCCCAATCATTAGAGAAAATACTAGCGGTGATGATATCATTTAAAGAAATTTTAAACAAGTATGGAATTTGTAAAAGTTCAGCAGGACCATACATACCATACCATACCCTGTCCCACACTATTCCTTCAGGATCTGGAACTGCTGTAATGATCACCAGGGAAGGTCCCTTAGTTCACAATGTGATGATGCATGTGGTTTTAGAATCAAGTTCACAAGTAGTAAGTCATACTGCAGAGCGTTCTGGGAGATGGTGTCCGTTCAGAAGTAGAAAATAGACAGTTACCAAACCAATCCAGAGGACCAGGAAAAGTAATTCCATAGTAATCCAGAGATGTATCTATGGAACAACAAAGTATGTATTTTTTAGCCAAACATATAGAGCATACACTCGTAGCTTGAAAGGGAGAGGCGGCGGTGGCAGCTAAGGCTCGCTGGAATGCGATGATTAGTCGTCATAATCTATGAAGTAGCCAGGCGCCGTATGGTCTATTTTTGGCAGCTCTGCAGGTTTTTGTAGAACCAGGAGATGACTTGATTCGTGGCATATTCACATAGATGTCATCAATTTGTTTATGAGGATTTCTGTACTTGTTAATTGTACAGTTGTAGTTGTTTCAACAGGAAGAAGTATCATTCCATTGTTGTTTACAGCTGCTCTTTGGAGAGTGGAATCTTCTGTCGTTATTAAAGCATCCATCTGAATTTCTTATACAGTAGTGAAAGGAGTGCGGCGGCAACCTAGGAGCGAACATGGCCTGCTGTTGAGAATCGGCCACATAGTGTGGTTTGACCAAAGCAATTGAGACAAACCTTTTGTCTCGGCGGCCGGCAAGAGGAGGAAGAAGTACAGTTCTAGTGCCTTTGACAGCGAGGACAGGTACAGGTGTTCTGTAAGATGGCCCAAAAACAATTTTTTCCCTGACCAAGTCCCCAATCTTCGGGACCCAGCCAGTTCTTGCAGGAACTACCTTCACTTCCCCAGTGATGGTGCGTTTTACTTGGGAGGTTGCTTTGTAAAGCCCGGAATTCATTGAGTTCCTTTAAAACAGAGAAACATTGATTGATGTCAAATGGTGTTTCTGACACCAGTGCGCCGACACTATCGAGGCCTGGCACCCACATTCTCACCCCAAACAGGACTTCAACTGGAGTACAACCCCCCAGGGATTTTCGTGGCATATTATTAAGTCCTCTCTGAACCAGATATAGGTGACTGACCACACTGCCACCGGAGCCTAATACCCTTGCTGTTAAAGTCTGCTTTAATTCATTGTTTTTCCTCTCAACTACCGAATATCAATAGGGATAGTAGGGGGAGGAGTACCACAAGGCCACATCCAAACTTCCAATGGCTTCTTTCTAAGCCTGAGAGCTAAACGTCAGGCCCTGGTCGAAATGTGGGGTGCCAATTGTGTATGTCCCGATGAATACTCGCAAATCCTTTATAACAGTTTGGGTTTCAGCGGAGTGCTGTGGTCTAACCCACAGGAATCTGGAGCATTAATCCACCGCCACCAAGATGTACTTGTAAGCCCTATCAATCGCTAGAGGCTTATCTGAGATCAATAGAGGTGTCTGAGGTGGAAGTGCTATGGTTGAGCTCTTTCTCTGCTGGCAGATGTTGCATTGGCGGACAAAGTCCTTGGACTGTTTGGTAAGACCTGGCCACCAATATCGAAGCTTCTGTAATGTTACTTAAGCCGTAATCCCTGCGTGAGTTGACCCCAGACCCTAATGTGCAGCTAGTATTAATTCCAATCTGCGATCAGTGTTTGGTATTACTCTATCCCCCACTCCTGGAATCTGAACATACAGAATGTTTTGTGCATCTAACTTGTAGGAGTACTTGAGTGGAAAGCCTTTCAGCAGGTGGGTGTCACTGCGGGCAACATCGGCGGCCACCATGATGTGTCTGTCTAATCTCGTGCTTGAATGAATGAGTGCAGCAACGGCAGCAGTTTGGATTATTGCCTTCGCGGCCTCACTGAACATGGAATTCCCATTAACGTGACACCAAAACGCTGATGACTCAATGTATGGATAACATGAGCATTTGGCATGCATTCTTTCAGCGTTGCCACTTGTTCCCAAAGCATCTTGTTCTTGATTGTGAAACTCTTTGAATCTCAAAATCCATTTGGGCCCCAATAGAGAAGATATTAATTACAGGACCGGACACAATAGTATGATCCGCACACTAGGAGTGTGGGGAATTCGGGATCAGTACTTTGTAGTGCTATTGTCAGAGCTTTTAGTTCTGCCAGCTGTGCTGTACAGTTCTCTAGGGACTGCGTGTGTGTTTATTCAGGACAGAAATTTACATCACACATGCGCCCTTTTACGATTGATCATGCCATGGAATATTGGTGTTGTGTCCCTACGGCAGGCTGAGCGAATCCATTGGTATAAATGTTGTATTCATATGGATCTAGCGGCATTATTTATTCGGCAGAGGATAATATTGTTCGTACTGCAGAAATGCTTGTGTTTGTAGTGTAGAATCAAATCCTTTGCAGTGAGAGAGTTAGCCCATTGAATCCATCGTAGATGCGTAGATGCAAGGCTTTAGTATTTGGAATGCTTGCTTTGGTAACGGCCTTTAAGGTCGGTACTGGGATACCTACAATGATTAGCTTATCCTGAGTCGGTGCTCTCTCTCTCTCTACAGCAGTTTGTACTGCTGAATACATTTTCTCAGTGGATGCTAAATCCATTTCAGGATTTGTGTATAAATGTGATTTGTACGCAATGGGTACAGTATCACCCTCATTGAAGGTGATATAGGTATACTTGGTTGGTCCAGCGACTACGCGGATTACCAGGTTAGTCAAATTTACACGTGTGTGTGAATGTTTGGAACCTATCATATCAGCTTCTATGGAACGTAAAATGTTTGTATGTTCCTGTGTACGATGGTGATTGAAAAGGAAGGTCTGATTAAATCTTAAAACGGTTTTATCGTTCTGCGTAATCCAAAATGTATGTTCTGCCAAAATTCAAAAATCCTAAAATGGATTGTAGTCTTATCAGAGTTGTTGAAGGTTGGAGCAGTGTGCATTTTTCTAAAAAATGTGCTGCCAGTGTTTTGCCATCACTTGACAACTCGTATCCCAGAAACAAGACGTTGAGATGGGCATATTTTCATTTTTTTACATTAAATTTGTAACCCAGGTGAGCGAACCCTAGAATTATGTGGTTCACTCTAGCCAAGTCGTCCATTAATTCATCGTCCATCAGATAAATAGCATCTACAAAGGACAATGCCTCCTCATTAAAATGGGTTATCTTGGCTGAAACAGCCTCAGGCTTTTCTTATACCCTTGAGGTAAACAAAAAAATTGACGCATTGAACCCAGCGCTGAAAAAGCGATCAAATATCTGCTTTCGGGCGCTATATTCTGACAGAAGATTCCATTTGAGATATTTAGGGCACAATGTTGTTCATTAGTGCGGCACTATGTGCATTTTGTTCTGCAAATGTGCATGTGGAAGTGTTCAAATGTCGGTAGTCTAAGATTAGACAGTGTGAATTTTCTGGTTTCATTATGGGGAAAAAGGGAATATTCATTGAAGAGGTGCAGTTTTCTAATACACCTTGGTATTCAAGTTGTTCTAGTATTTCCATAACTTGTATTTTAGCTTCATTTTTGATTAGGTATTGTCTCTGCGGTTGAGGGACTGATTTCAATCTGATTTCGTGATGAGGAGACTCATCATCCCACCCTAACTTGATTTCAGTATGGTGCAGGAGCTAGTGCAAGCGCCTACGGCTGCGCATATGAATGTTTAACTGATTCTGGAACGAGTTCAGAGAAAGCCGGTAAAATTACTGCTTCTCGCATTGGGCATTCCATTATGAACTCAGGTGGCCGATCCGTTCAGCCAAAAGAATGTCGTAACCATAAGTCAGGTTCTCCCAAAAGAGACGCTTGACTGTCCTGGGAAAGTCCCCCTCCATTTGGAGTGTAATTTCGTATGAGCGATGAGGTACACTTACCCTTGTATCAGGTGTTTCCACCGTGATATGCTCACTCAGCTCTACTTCCGCCAGTTAATCCATCAGGTTCCGGCGAGCTATTGCTGTGTTTTTCAGCATTGCTACTGCCCGTTCCCAGTTTAGAAACAGAGTCCTCAGCAGCCTGAGCATTTCTTACTTACATCCCGGCTACCTTCTTCTGTTTGAATTGAGGTTTAGGAGCCTTTTGTTTGTCCTCCTTAAGCATCTAGTCTGAAGTGCGATGTGTGTTTCCCTTTTCGGCTTCTCGTACTCTTCAGATTTGCGCTCCGACTGACCAACTCTCTCTGAACGCGTATTGGATGAATCCTTAAAGGAACAAGAGGCACGTATATCAGTATCCTGATACCTGTCAGGCTTTCTAATATTAACATGGTTTCTTAAAAATAATTTTTTGTCAGTGAGTTCCTGTTGAGGAGACATACCCCGTGATCGTGTTTTATTTTGTTTATTTTTTTGTTTATTATCCCACTTCTTCTTGGAATCAGGTGCTTGCTTGGAGTTATCTTTTCAGAATTACCCCTAACCGTTGGTTTCCCAGGTCTGGCTCCTAAATTATCTCTACCCAGGGTAGCATAGGTTTCTTCAAAAATTGTAGGTAATTCTCGCTGATACTGTGCAGGACTGAGTTCCTCTAGGCGCTGGTGTATAGCCAATGCTGCTGCCTTTCCTTTTATGTTACCTAACAATATAGAGGATACTGTGTCAATGTTCCCTACCAGTTTCATTCCTAAGTCCAGGACAGGTGCTTCCCTGCACTCATTCTTTACTTGCTTCAATACCTCAGGTAGAACTCATATTGAAGGGGTACTACGTGTTCTAGTTTAAACGGCAGCGAAGACTGTACCCCAAGTGACACAACTTCAACGGCAGGAGCCATCCCCATTGGCAAACAAATTATTAATATTCTGTGTTTCTTCTGCGGGCCCGTATCAAGAACAACTGCTTTAAGCTGACACATTTTCTGTGCTATCCAGAACGGAGTTTGCCTCCGACTGGTGGGAACTTTTCCCATAACGGCATTGAATGTTTGAGGGCTGATACCCATAACAGCTACTTGTGGCTGTGCAGCCTGAGCCATCTGTGCAGGGTAAGCTGTGAGTGTTCGCATAATGTACTGCGTGAGGTTTCTGTAACTTTTTACTAGATCTTTCTATAGTATTCTTATTTCTGCTGCATTTAAAATAGCAAGATTAGGACGCGGTGTATAACTAGCTAAGACCGGCCACGTCGCTCCTTCTTTACTGAGGGGACAGAGTATCACATTTTCTACGGTATGCAGGAGGGCACCTTTAAACCAATTTATGTGCTCTTGACAAATTAACGGAATTTCAATGTACACATTTGGAAAGTATTCCTCTGGTGTTTCATCTTCAGTGTAAGGGTGAAACAATTGTGTACGTGCATCCGCAGATGGGAACTTAACCCAAGAACAAAATACCTCTGTTCTGAATGCTTTCTGTGCTTCAACCGCAAAAAGTATATCCCCACCCAACGCCGGGATTCTGTAATGGAATGTTTTCATAGTAACTGCGTGTCTGCAATTTTCTGTAATGTTTAGTCTAACTTTTTGATCTTCATTGTTATCTCCATGTTCGGACATTGTGTGAAGAAATAACCATTTTTTGTTAATAGATTTATGGAGATAGGGTTAGCACAAGCTTGAATAACCTACAGCCAATACATAGGGAATACCTGCTCAGCTACGGCGGATATTTCCTTCCCACCACGGACCTCTCCGGTTTGGAGGTGAGTAGGGCTCTCTGAGAAAAGCACATCTGAACTACTGATAAATAAGAACCTAACCAATGTTGGGCGCCATGTCATGTAGTTCCTACTAATCCGTAGGATCTGCGTGGTTGTTGGACAAGAAACTAAGGGCTTGGTGCCTACACTGATCCGGACATCACCGCAGGATATGTTGGCCTATAGAACAGCTAGCTCACAGTGCCACCGTATACCCCCCAAACCTTATCAGGGAGCGCACGGTTTCTGCCAACCACTGAACATGACAACCCTGACCCCTCAGTGATAGTGGCAACAGATCAGAACCTGTCACTCAGTTACTCGTGCTCAGAAAAATATACAGAATACACAGCCGGGCATTTCCAATATATATTTATTGAACCAACGTTATCCTTGTATAGAATACATGTGCTGTGATAATCAGTAGGCAGAAACAGATAAACGTGATTTCAAGCACCAAAAGCATAAATAGTAGATACAGTTCTACCATGGTGCTAAAACAGTGTATATATGCAGGCACATAAACAAGGCAGTAATCTGGCATACTTCTGCCAAGTAAAACCCTAATTGTACCTAGAGTGTGTGTAGGTGTGAAGCCAAGAATCCCCCTAGGGTCGAGCCAACCCCATTACCTGGTGAGAGAGAATGTAAGAGCCGTCTTAGTCACAAACTGGACACCCCCTCACAAAGATGTCAGACCACTGCGTGGTGAAGTCTCTGCATGCAGGGACCCTCTGTGTCAGCTGAAGTGGCTCCTCTACTAATCTATCGGGATGCTCATTATTTATAATAGAAAGCAGGCTTGGTAAGCACGTTGTAGATTAGCGATGTTATGGATATGGAGATAGATCTGTTGTCCCGTGGATGAAAATAGAACAGCATTTGTCCACGGTGTGTAAACAGGTTTTGTACATGATGTTCAAGGTATAATGTTGTGCGAAGCTAGATGTGTAAACATGTAATCCAACATTGTCATGCATGCAAATATGTGCAAACGTTCACGGCAGAAATGGTATTGTGAAAAATAGGACAATGTAAGAAATGAGCTGCTTTGCTACATGGGCCTAACCTGGGAACATAACAATACCTAGGCTATCCTGTTTTAGGTTTCAACCTATACTAACTGACAAAACCCCACTGAAAGGGAAATAGCCCTCACCAGTGTAAACATATAAACACTGATAAACACCTGTACAACCAAAAACTAAATGCCATTCAAAGAAATGAAAAGGAGAGCGAAAGAGTCATTTATATTTCTTCCTGAAGAGGCCAATTCAATGTAACTTTGTTGTACAAGGTAGTAGCAAGAAAGACTGGTCTAACATTATTCTGCTTGAGTTTTGTTGGTTACGGATGTCACAAAAATATTGTTTCTTCTTCCTTTTGCTTTTTTGTTTTGTCTTGTGGACTTTGGACTAAAGATGCAGGGTTTAGAAGCATTTTTTAGGTCTTATTTATTTTATAAACTGTACAGAATCAAGAAATATCAAAATCCTATTTGATATTTTGGCTATGTCTTTCACTGATAGGTAAAGTGGCTGGTTTCATAAGAATCTTTCCCAAAACGTACCATCACATTTACCCACAGACGGAGAGTGAGTGAAACCTTTGGATGCATCAGCCTCCTTTTCTAGTGAGTTAGTATTGATAGTAGGTGAACTGCCAAACACCCGAGGCTTTAAACATTCAACGCAAGGTGTAGTGACAGGTATGTGTGAAAAGAATGCTGTCACCAAGCATCTAAGATAGTGGTGAAAAAAATAACACCAGACTTTTGAAAGCATGAAATGCAGTTTCACTTGGAATGCTGCTGCAAAAAGTTCTTACCTAGTTCAACAAAAATTGGAGTGATATTGTTTGTATTTGCAGTGATCAGCTTCTTATATGTAAACGTTGTGTGATGACCTGTCAAAATCAATACCTGAGCTGAAGTGCTTCCCTATAAGAGATCCTTGCCACTTGCTGGATGGTATGCTGAAAGCATCTTTACAATTTTCATATTTAATGAAGAATGCTTTTGACTTTGTAGTCCATTCTGGTACATTGTTTCGTTATGCACAAGAACTAAAACACAAATATTTCTCATTTTGAGCTTTGTCTTGCATCAAAGAAAGAGTTATCCCAACGGTATCATTTAGCCAGTGGTTCTCAGTCCTAGAGGCCATGAATGCTATATCATCCATGTGTCAACCTTTTACAGAATTTTTGCTTAGTGAGGATGCCAAAGGCAAGAAATGTAAGGATCTTCGGTCGCATATTGATAGTGATGTGCAAAAAGTACATTATACTGCATTCCTAGATTTTTACAGGAAAACATGACTGCTGTAGTGAACATAATCCAAATACTAGAGTCTGAAAACACTCTTGTCGGCCAAGCGTTCAGCGTAATTGGTGCAGATGTGAAACATCTCTCTGAAAGTAGGCTGGGCCACACTATTAGTGACTTTAGCCTGCAACCCGTTCCATGTTAGAATGCTTGCCACTTGGTAAGCACAGAAATGTTGAGGAGCAATTCAGGAAATGTTATTTTACAATGTATGAGAAATGACTTGCAATGATGCAGAGAAATGTCCCTTCACCATGGCATTTGAAGTCAATGATGCCTCACTGTGGTACTCTCTACAAGTTCTGAATCCCTTCCGAAAAGGAGAATTTAGCCTGAGTTTGAAAAGTACTGCTTCATTTTTGACTGCTTCAATAACTCTGAGGGTATATGCACCCAGTTCAACGCATATGTTGCAGAACTTATCCTAGTGAATCACAATCTTCAGGTTCACTAGTATTGACATGGAAAGCTATTTAAGTGTCCAGAGTTAGCAAATTATGTACTGGCTGTTTTGGCGTTGCCCGTCTATTGTGCCAATGTTGAAAGGGCCTTTTCACAGATAAATGTTTACATCGGAAGGTAGGACTGAGCGCACATGATTAAAAACTCAGTGAAGAAGCATTGTATGGTGTACTACAATACGTTTGATTTGCAAAAATGTATTTGGACCTCATATACACTGTATGTACGCACATTGTCTATATACCATGCACTATCAGTGCGGAAAGCAAGCAATAATAAAAGCAAAATGTTCCACAAACACAATAAAAAAAAAATTCTGTTGTTTTTAATGGCACGAAAATGTGTAACCAATGATAACCACTGTTTTTTAAGGTATTGAAATCAATGGAAAACACACAAAAACACCAGAATTTACCAAAAATAGAAACTGAAAACAGGAAAGCCTACTTACACCCCTTTATGCCTTTGAAGTAGACAAACTTTAAAGAGAAGTCATTGTAGTGCACAATGCCCTGCCTTTCCCTGAATTGGCTCCAGGCACACTACAGGGAGTGGAGATAGCTTTGTGTGAGGACAGGCACAGACCTATTCGGTGGCAGAGACAACTCCTCCCACCACTCCAGCTCAGGAAGGCCCATCAGCCTGGTGATGGCCCAGCAGGATATGCAGGGCACACCTCAGCTCCCTTTGTGTGACTCTCTAGAGTGAATGCACAGGAGCCCAACTGTCATCCTTACCCAGATATGTATTCTACAGACAGACAGAGGCACAGAATGGTTAAGCAAGAAAATGGCCACTTTCTAAAAGTGAAATTTTTAAACACACAATGTAAAAACCAACTTCACCAAAAGATGTACTTTTAAATTGTGAGTTCAGAGACCCTTAGCTCTAAATCTCTTTCAGCTCCCAATGTGAAATTAGACTTAAATGATATTTCAATGCAATCCTTATGTTACCCTATGGGAGAGACAGTCCTTGCAAAAGTGAAAAACGAATTTAGCAGTATTTCACTATTAAGACATGTAAAACACACCAATACATGTCCTACATTTTCCACTGAACCCTGCCCTTGGGGCTGCCTTGGGCCCACCTTAGAGATGACTTACATGTAGTAATAGAGAAGGTTTGGGCCTGGCAAGTGGGTGAACTTGCCAGGTTGAAATGGCAGTATAAAACTGCACACATAGACACCACATTGGCAGGTCTGAGACATGTTTGCAGGGCTACTCATGTGGATGGCACAATCAATGCTGCAGGCCCTTTAGTAGCGTTTGATTGACAGGATCTGGGCACATCTGGTACACTTTACTAGGGAACTATTAGATAATCAAATATGCTAATCACGAATAAACCAATCACCAATACAATTTAGACAGACAGCATATGCACTTTAGCACTGGTTAGCAGTGGTGAACTGCCCAGGGTTCTAAAGCCAACAAAAACAGGTCTGAAAAAATAGGAGGATGAAGGCAAAAAGTTTGGGGATAATTCTGCCAAAAGGACCAGGTCCAACATGGGGCAAGAAAGTTGTAAAGAGCAAGCTGATGCAAAAGCACAGGGCAGAAGCCATATTCAGATTCTTTAGGGGATTCTTAACACTGGAGACATATAAAGCACAGGCTGTTAATGGGGAAATCTATGGACCAGAATTGTGGGTCCACAGTAGAGTCGGAGACCTTGCATGAATGAATCTGACAGGCATCCGTCAATAACCCTGAGGCCTATAGCTTCATTATCATTAATTTAATTGAACTTACAGTGTTTGATGAGCGTTTCCAGTCTCTCAACACGGTGGTTTCACCATCTCTCTGTTGTTTTTGACTGAAAATGTACCTTTTATAGTCTAGTTCGCCATTTGATTGAATTTGAGATTCAAGGCTTTTTTGATTTGATAGTATGTAATCTTGTCAGGTCACAGCATTTTCTTTATGACTTCTTTTACACCTTTATCAGCTAGATTTCTATGGTATTTGATAATCTTCTTTCTATCTGTTTATTTATTTTATTACTGCATTTATAGAGCACCTGGTTACAACCAAGGGGTGTGTCCCCGCGCTTTTGCTCTATCTAAACATCTCCGGAAATCAGTACATCTGAGAACAAGGGGGCTCAAAGCTACTTATAGTTTAAAGAGCCATGTTTTTAATTATTTGCGGAAGAGACTCTGATGGTTCCTCATGGAGGAACAGGGGTAGAGCGTTCCAGCTTTTTGCTGCCAGGTAGCTAAAAAAGCGCACACCCATTTGTGCTTTCTTTATCCATGGGACTTTCACCAGGTGGGTCCCAGTCGATCGAAGATGCCGTTCTGGACTGTAGAGGGTCATAAGATCCCACAAGTATAATGGGCCTTTGCACTGCAAGGTACAGTGGCAGAAACATAGTGCCTTGAATGTAATCTGTTTCTGGATGGGCAGCCAATGCAGTGCGTCCAGTGCTTTCTTAGAAGATGCCCGTTTCGGCAAATTCAAAACCAAGCTAGCTGCTGCGTTCTGGATGCACTGCAACTTATGGAATCCCTTTTTGGTTGTACCCAGATACAGCACATTTCCGTAGTCTAGTCTTGCTCTAACAAGGGCGTGGGTCAGGGTTTTCCTAGCCAACATAGGCAGGATGTCTAGGGTTTTCCTTCGAGTCTTCAGGATTCCGAAGCACTTGCCTGTAACTCTCTTGATCTGAGTCTCAAAGGAAAGTTTGGAGTCTATCCAGACTCCCAGGTTCTTCACCTCAGTCTTAGGGGTGGGGACCGGGCCTAAGATTGTTGGCCACCATGCCGAAGACCAAATGGACAGAGTGTTCCCTACTATCAGTATTTCTGTCTTATTACCATTTAGTCTAAGGCAATTGTCTGTCATCCAAGAGGCCAGGTCTTTTAAGCAGTCTGCAAAGCTGCTGGCTGCTAATATCGAATTCGGAGCCAGGGTGACCACTAGCTGCGTGTCATCTGCGTATGACACTATTGTGACACCATGTTTTTCCACGATCCCAGCTAAGGGGGCGATGTATAGATTGAAAAGGGTAGGGCTCAAGATAGAGCCGTGTGGCACCCCTGCGCTAAAATGATGTGTTTATAAGTATGTGAAGATTGTGACACTTGAAAGCTACGGCCATGCAGATAAGAAATCATCCAGTCGAGGGCAGCACCGTCCAAACCCCCCTTCAGAGTCGGTGTACTAACAGCTCATGTGACACCATATCAAAGGCTGCGCTAAGGTCGAGAAGGACCAGCGCAGTCGTCAGACGTTCATCCACTCTCCACATCAATGAAAACATCAAACGTCTCTATCCAAGCAGGCCATCTGTCGCCAATATTCAGCTTTTTGGTGGTATACAATGGTGGTGTTGGTTTCAAGAAGGCAGCAGCATTATTGCCATGTATGTGATTGGCTGACTCTGAGAATGGAGGTCTCCCTGACAGTGTCTGGTGTCCGCTAGGACCTGCTTCATTCATATCATCTCTAAGGCCCTGTGGTGTTCTAGCCCGTGGGTCATCTAGCCAGTTGGGGGAACTGTAGCCTCCCTCTTGGTCACCATGGGAGCCCTTCACTTTTCTGGAGACCTTCGGAGTTATTCTGAGCCCCCACCCAGCAGCTTTGATTGCGTGCTGCTTCGGGTAAGGACACCTTCATAAACAGAATCCTTGGAACTTCTTCTGGGGCCACTTAACCCAGCTCTCTTTACTACGTTCTGGTAAGCAGATGACAACTTCTTGTATTTGAATGGCTTTGTTTGTGAGCGTCCTCTAGTACTGCCTGACACCTGGTTGATCTCTGCCTCGCAGCGCTTCTGATCACAGCGGTATCTTGCGATCTGCTGTTCTTTCAAAACCTGGTTGCATCCACCTTCAACGTTATCACGCTGTATGATGTATAGCTTTAGGTTGCGTAGTAGCGCTGTACCTCTATTTAAGGCCTTCCCAACAGGTTCTCGGCCAATGATATGTAAACTTCTACATCAAATGCTTTATACAGGCTGGGGTTGTGCTATGACTCCACATATGCCAAGCATGGATTTGGCACTTGGACTGAGGCACACGTGGCATGAACAAGCAGTTTGTTAGACCACAGCAAACTCTCTGGGAGAGCACTGTCAATCATTGAGTTACTTATCCTTATCTTTTCGCCAGTTGTAACGTCCTCCCCAGACCAAGCACCTGCTAATGACTACGCCACAACCAGAGCTTAGTATAACACGTCATTATTCTTCTGTGTGTAACCGCAAACCCAGCATTCTAAACTTGCATTCAGGTCTTTACGTTCCAACGCTTATGTCACAGCTCTACAGTCCATTAGGAGCCAAAAAAGTTCAACCATCGCTAACTCTCACATCGCTACAAAGATCAACCAATATTTTATCACACTCTATGTGTCACCCAGGTGTTTTGGTGCTTTGTGTACTACGTGCGTGACTGTCACACCTCTGCTACAGGATTTTGTTTGCAAGGTGTGAAAAGGTCGCCCACTGTTGCATGGTTGTGCGCTCTCATTATCCTGGCCATTTGGTGTGTAATGCTCCTGTCCCATAAGAGCATAGCTCGGCTCACGTTGCTGAGTGACTGAAAATTCGGCCGAGGTAATGGAGGCCCTGAGCCTCACTGAGTGATACTGGACAACTCATGTTACCTCTGTGTGCTTGATTATTTCATTCACCAGAGGTGGAATTTACAAACAGGTGTTGCTCAAGTGAGGAGGGCTAAAAAAATCATAATGTACGTTTATAAGAGGGACTCTTGCTGACAGCTTAACACAAATAAAGCTAGCAAATAGAAAGCAAGCAAATGTGAGTTACAAACCATTAAGCCAATGGTCAGCAATTGGCAGACTGCATTCACTAGGAAGCTTTCAGAATGCCCACAAGAAGTCGTTAGCAAACCAGACAGCTGTTCTGTCTGTTAAGCTTCGACCTAAAATAGGTGCTGATCGCTGTGTGTTTCCTAAACAATAGTCAGGAGGGTCAGCTGGATGGCTGTGATAATGGGAAACAGTCTACTAACTAATAATGAAAGACTAATCATTGAGCTAACCCTACCACACACTCACTTCCTGGACTCTTCAATTTTCAACCTGTAGGCACATACCACAACAATGGGAAAAAAGGGAGGCGAAGTTGAAGAAGAAGTCAGGATATTTAGGGATTAGCAGATTATACAAATTAGAGGGAGGAGATGGGAAAGGAACCTGGATATTGATGCTTGATTGCTAAAATCTACCAGAGGCTTTTGGTAGGAGGAGAACATGGGACTACTGAGACAGATATGTTTTACAATGGTGGATTCCACTGTCAAGATCTGTGTCTGTGTTAAATCTATTAAAATATGATATATAAAAAAGAAAGAAAGGAGGAGTAAAATGCAACCTTAGCAGCACATGGCAAGGTAATGAGGCTGCTGGCCAGTTTTAGAATCACTCAAAGGAGAACCTTTGAAGTGTGAGCTGAATGTATGTGAGGTTGCCTCACGCCATATAATTGTGGTTTGCTTCCACACAGCACATGAATGTCAGTTATCCTTATTTAAATGTTTTATCATTGCTCATTGAGAAATATTATGTGAAAGTCTGCTATTGTGTATGTCCATATTTATAGTCAGTGTATCTAGAGTCATGTGCCTCAAACAAGGATAGATTTTCACTGTGTCAGCTGGTGTCTGGTGATGGAGATTAAAAAGAGCATTTTTCATGCTTTTTAGCGTGAAACAGGTTTCAGTCACTCAAGGAGAACTTTCTTGATTTCATGGAGGACATTGCACTAGTTACTAGAAAGTCCTGTCCCTGAACTCTTAACAACACATTGATACACCATGAATGACTTAAGGAAAGGTACTAAAGGTACTATAGGGTTAAAAGGTATGCATTCCTTCACAATTAGCAGAAATTCAAGTGCATATAACTAATAAAATGTTAGGGTGTTTCTATTCGTAATATTTGCTTGTTCTAATAGGTTTCTAATAGTCACTATAATTGCTCTCCACCCAGTGTGGTGTAGGTCAGTTTAAGATAAAGAATTGTAACATATAAATACAATAAAGGTTGCCATTGACTTAACACCGCAAAATGCGGCTCACACATACCTAAATGCCCCTCACTCCATCTCTCGCAGGGCTGAATTAGTCTCCATCCTTTTCCATTCTAGTGAACTATGCACATGGGACAGCTGGCGAGCCCACTGTCGATTTTCCAAGCTATGTGAATCCACAACTAGATACGCGGCTTTCAATGCAAAGGGAAATGTAACTGGCAGCCAATAAGGAGGTTGGGATGCTAATGTTATCCTTCTAGAATGGTGGCAGCAACTGCTCTGTCTGCACAATTACCCAAAAAAGTAAAAAAACATTTATCTGACAAATGCAGATACCTAGTTTGGTCAAAATATAAATGTAAGGTGTGGACATGGCCTTAGAGGCCAAAAGGGCGGGTGCACTTTAAAAGATCTTTTGCTCAGTGCTCAACAATCCTAAGCAACCCAACCTTCTAGCATGTTTGGCAGTGCAGCAGAGCAGCGCAGCAGAGCTGGTTGGCTGGTGGGCAAAACCATGCATAGCCAATTCATTGAAAAGGGGCTCACCTTCTGTCATGCATTCCTGTTGGATCAGGGGTGAGGTGACAAGCCTTGGCACCTCCCAAATCCAGGACTACAGGGGGACAAGGGTCTGCTGCAGAATGGTTGATGGGCAATTGTATCGCGTATGGCAAGGTTATCCTGCCACTAATGCAGGATAACCTTGGGTGTATGTGAGTGTGGATTTCTGGGTCGCTCTCACTCTGAGGCCCATGGCAATCATGTTCAGTTCCTTTGGACCCTGTATGGTGGCTTACTCTACAAAGAGTACACTAACTAATGGAAGCTGCAAACATCGGGACCTTCATTTGGCAGTCCTTCTTGTAATGTTCCTCTTTGTAACTCTTAAAACACTTGACTATCTAGGAAGTGGAGAAGAACTCTTCCCTCGATTACCCTTGTTTTACTGACTAAAATACATGTTAGCCTTGACTAATGATGTTAGGAACCCTATTTCCACTTAGGCTAATAGCTACGTGGCTACTGCCCCTTCTGGCTGACACAATTTGTGAGTTTCTTATCTGCCCATACAGCAAGCACCTTGGGTTCAAGCACATTGATGTGATAAAGCTACTTACAAGGGCTGCTGGACAATCAGTGTCTTAGCAACAAAGACTTTAAAATCCTTTACTTTCAAAATGTTCAGTTATTCATTCCAGTCTCTCAACCTCTCATGTAACAAGATCTCCTGAGAAACCCCATCACTATTCTCATCAAATGCAGGGCATAAATGCATATCTGGGCGTCTTAACATATAATGTATTTGTGAAATGCATATTCAACCTGAAGGGTAACTCGGTGCTGAAATAACAGATGTTTTTCGTTACACTACTCTTTTAATTAACCTTGGAAGGGTGAAAGACTGAGTTGAATGATCGGGATTCAAACTGGAGCCAAGAGGTAAAACAAAACTCCTGGTGTTGATGAATTAGACCACCGAGCTAGAAGACCCGGCTTACTCTGTACAGTCCCTGTACCTCTCTGTTAGAAGGTGGTTCTGCTCCTCTGAGCCGCCCGGATTTTTCCCTTTTTGGATACTTAATTCTTGAGCTTTTTCTATGGGAGAGCCTCATAAGCTGGGACTCAATCAATTATTTGTAGAGTGCACTAATCGCCCGTGAGGGTCTCAAGGCACTGAACGGGGGGTGGGGGTGCAGCTACTGCTCGAACTGCCAGGTCTCGGGAAGTCTCCTGAAGGTCAGCAGGTCCTGGGTCTGTCGCAACTGTGTGGGGAGGGTGTTCCATGTCTTGGCAGCGAAGTAGGAGAAGGATCTGCCACTGGTGAAGGTCCTGTGGATGCGTGGGGCGGTGGCGAGGTCGGCGGAGCGAAGCTGGCAATTCGTGTGTAGAAGGTGAGATACTTGTTGAGGTATGCTGGTCCGGCGTTGTGTAGTGCTTTGTGGGCATGGGTGAGGAGCTTGAAGGTGAACCTCTTCTTGACTGGGAGCCAGTGTAGGTCTTTCAGGTGGGCAGTGATGTGGGTGTGGCGAGGAATGTCGAGGATGAGGCTTGCGGAGGCGTTTTGTATACGTTGGAGCCCCTTCTGGAGTTTGATCGTGGTCCCTGCATAGAGGGCGTTGCCGTGGTCCAGTCTGCTGCTGACGAGGGCCTGTGTTACCTCACAGGCCCTCGTCTGTGAGGTAACACAGACGAGGGCTACCTCGGTGGGGATCTATCTGTAGATCTTGCGGAGCATACGGAGGGTGTTGAAGCAGGAGTAGGAGAAGGCGTTGACTTGCTGGGTCATTGAGAGCGATGAGTCCAGTATGAACCCCAGGTTGCGTGTGTGGTCGGTGGGTGTGGGTGCAGTTCCCAGGGCGGCCAGCCACCAAGAGTCGTCCCAGGCGGGGGGAGTGGATCCAAGGATGAGGACCTCTGTCTTTTCCGAGTTAAATTTCAGGCGGCTGGTCTGCATCCAGCTGGCGACTTCTGGTGAGTGAGAGGATCAGTTGAGTGTCGTCTGCGTAGGAGACGATGTTGAGGTAGTGCGAGCGGACGATGTTAGTGAGCGGTGCCATGTAGACGTTGAAAAGGGTAGGGCTGAGGGATGATCCTTGGGGCACGCCGCAGGTGATCTTGGTGGCTTCGGAACGGAAAGGGGAGGCGGCCCCTCTGCATTCTGTCGGTGAGGAAGGAGGTGATCCAGTCCAGCGTTTTGTCACGTATTCCTGCGTCGTGTAGGCGTGTGCATAGGATGTGGTGGCAGATGGTGTCGAAGGCGGCCGAGAGGTCCAGGAGGATAAGGGCCGCAGTTTCACCATTGTCCTGTAGGGTCCTGATGTCGTCTGTGGCAGCGATGAGGGCGGTTTCGGTGCTGTGATTGCTGCGGAATCCGGATTGGGACAGGTCCAGGATGTTGTTCTCCTCAAGGAAGTGGGTCAGTTGTCTGTTGACGATCTTTTCGATGACTTTCGCCGGGAATGGAAGAAGGGAGATGGGCCAGAAGTTCTTGAGGTCCTTTGGGTGCGCTATGGGTTTCTTGAGTAGGGCGTTGATCTTGGCGTGCTTCTTTCCAGGAAGGTGGCAGTCTCAAAGGAGCTGTCGATTATCTTTTGAAGTTGGGGTGCGATGATGCGGTTTGCTTTGTTGAAGATGTGGTGAGGGCAGGGGTCGGATGGTGAGCCGGAGTGGATGGTGTTCATGGTCTTGATGGTGTCGTCGTAGTTGACGTGGGTCCAGGAGAGCAGGTGGTTGGAGAGGCTGGGGGGCGGTGAGTCTGCAGTGTTGGCGGCTGTAGGGAGGGTCTGGGTGTTGAAGCTGTCGTGGATGTCTGCGATCCTGCGGTGAAAGAAGGTGGCTAGGGAGTCGCATATGTCTTGCGACAGCGGGACGTAGTTGAAGCTGGAGCAGGGGTTGGAGAGCTCCTTCAAGATGTTGAAGCGCTCGTTGCTGTTGTGTGCGTTGTTGTTGATGCGTTCCTTGAAGGAGATCCTTTTGGTGGCTCGGATGAGTTGGTGGTGCTCGCGGCTGGCGTTCTTTAGGGCTGTTTCTCGAGTCTTCGGCAAGTCCGCTTGGATTCCTGGAGGTCGGTGGTGAACCAGCTGGCCTTTGTCGGTGCGTCTGTTTGAGGGGTTTTTGCTCAGGGGGAGGGTGTTGGCGCAGTCGTCGATCCATTGCCTGAGGTTGCGGGTGGCTGTGTCGGTATCGGTGGTGTTTGTCGGTGGGTCTCGGGAGAGGGCGGTGATGAGCTGGTCTTCTGTGACCTTGTTCCAGCTGCGGTAGGGGATCCTTAGCTGGTGGTGGTGCGCGGTGGGTTTCTTGAATTTGAAGTGGACGCAGCGGTGGTCGTTCCAGTGGAGTTTGGTGGTGTGGCTGAAGGTGACGTAGTTGCTGGCTGAGAGGATGGGGTCGAGCATGTGTCCGACGGTGTGGGTAGGGGTCGTGACAAGCTGTTTGAGTCCGAGGTTGGCGAGGTTATCGAGCAGAGCGACTGAGTTGCTGTTGGCATTCTCGATTTGGAAATTCCGGTCTCCGAGGAGGATGTAGTCTGTGGATGCAAGAGCGTGCGTGCTGACGATGTCGGAGATGAACTGTGGACAGGGTCCGGGGGGTCTGTAAATGAGTGTTCCTCTGAGGGTGGTGTTGGGGCTGGTGTGGATCTGGAAGTGCAGGTGTTCGGCGGTGCTGGAGGTGTCTGGGGGAGGGGCGTGCGGCTGGGAGCGGGGCGGGTTGTGGCGTGAAAAATAAACAGTGGCAGCCAAGAAGCCAAGAGTAAATGAAAAGGAGCCGAGAACAAATAAAATACAAATGAAAATAAAATGCGGGACCCAGAAGGAAGAGGTCTCGAACCCTGCCTGTGTGGGACCGTAGGGCAGAGAGCAGACAAGCCCAGCTGCGGGGAAGAGCTGATCACTGACCGAGGGTCAGGGGTCTAGTTCGGACTCCCTGCAGCGGTCGCCATATAAGTAGGGGAGGGGCGTGCGGCTGGGAGGCGGGAGCGGGGCGGGTTGCGGCGGGAAAAATAAACTAACGCAGTGGCAGCGTTATGGGCTATGGGGGAAGCAGGTAAAACAAGTCAAGGAGCCAAGCCAAGGAGCCAAGAGGAAATGAAATACAAATGAAAAGGAGCCAAGAACAAATAAAATACAAATGAAAATAAAATGCGGGACCCAGCAGGGTGAGGTCTCGAACCCTGCCTGTCTGGGACCGTAGGGCAGAGTGGTAGTCTAGCGGAGCTGCGGGGGAAGAGCTGATCACTGACCGCGGGTCAGGGGTCTAGCTTACCCACAGTGAGCTCATGATGAAAGAGACTGCATGTGGATTTGATCGGGGTCCTCCTTGTGAGAGAAGGCAGCTGCGCTGCACCCGGAGTAAGGGGCACCGGACTGGTAACATGTAGGCACGTGTGCACATACGTGTGCACACGTGAAAGGGCTGTGCAGCGAGATTCCTGTCATGCGCAGCCCAGGAGCAGGTACAGATAGAATGGTGTGGCAGGAATTATGCCGTGTTGGGTGGTAACATGGAATAGGCTTTATACTACGGGAAGACACATGTAAGGGAAAGTTAGTGTGCTCTACTGTTTTCACTGAAGGAACACTCCATTATTCTCCTATGAGAATGGGGAACACATGGGGTAGTTTCACTTCCCTGTGGCCTACAATTCTAGACACGCACCAAAGGACACTAAGTTGTAAAAAGAAGTATTCTGCGGAGTCCAAAGCCATGTCTGTACTGCTTATGAGTAATCCGGAAATGTAATATTCCTCTGACTCTGCTCATAACCAGAGCCTGGCTGGATTAATTACCTTTCTCCCCAAGCTGTAGCATCAGAGGCCTAGCCCTTCACTGCAAGCATTTCAAGGATGGAGGTCTCCTCTCCAAGAGGGAGAGATGGTGGGTGGAGCTGCAGGTTATCCATCAGCAGCTGTCACCTGGTGCCAGGCACCAAGCTGCTCTGGACGATGAAGGCAGCAAGGGGGGGAAGGGGGCTTTTCAGAGACCATGTGGCATGAGACCCCTGGACGACGCCATTTTGAACTATCCCAGAGGCCTGTGCAGGAAGGAGGGAGCAGGGGCAGAGAGATGATGTGTCGCTGCAGGATAGGGTAGATGAGCCTTCCTGCCAGCCCTCTCCAAATTCTCTTAAAAGGTCTGGCACAGGAAGAGGAGCTCTCTCTGTGGTGTGGTCTGCTGAGGAAGCCTAGTGCTGGAACCCGGCACCATGGACGGTTAGAAGGAGGAACCCACTGACTGTTCCAGGACCCCGGATTGTGCCAGTAGGGAAGTCCAGGACCAGTGAGCAGAAGCCTTGGCCTCTGCGCAAGAAGAAGAGAGGCCCAGGAGGAGAACCAGGTGAAAGACTGGCGCAGGGAGCCAGTGAAGACAGCTCCCTCCTGAGTTCGTCCTCCTGGAGACCAGGAGGGCAGCGGAAAGTTCTCCCAGTAGCTGGGGCGCGTCACCAGGAGCAAGAAGAGGCCATGATGGGGAGAATCTGTCCCATGGGGGCTGGGATATGCCCCCCAGAAGGTAGGCGACCTTTGACCTCTGGCCTGACCGACGACGAAGCGCATGGGGCTCCGCCGCCGGTCTTGCATGAGCCCCCGGGGGGGGATTAGGTCCTGGGGGCTGCCCCCAGAAGAAGTAAAGGCAAATTCACTCTCCCCGTGAAATTGCCAGGAGCCCACCCTAGCCCCCGAAGACATCGGAGGAGGGGGGAGTGCCCCCCACCTCAAAAAGAGGTCTGGGACACCCAACTCCGGGCCCCGCCGAAAGTGAAGCCAGGAAGCGCTGTCACACTCCCCGTGAAGACCCCTGGGGCTCGGGACCCCCAACTCTGGGACCCGGTGACGGTGGTGAGGAGGAGGGGGGCGTGCCGTCACATGTTCCCCCTCGCGGAAGAAGACAAGCCTGGGAGCTCTATCGTGTTCCCCATGAAGAAGGGGGGGGAGTGCCGCACACTCTCCGGAGCAGCAGGAAGTAGTGCCGTCGCACTCCCCCGAGGCCTGGCTGGGCCAGCGGCAGTCTTGGCATCTGCCCGCAGGAGCAGGCAGACCAGAATGGACGCGCCGGCTCCTGCGGCCGCACATGAAGGTGCTGTCAGGGCAGGGAGCCAGCAGAAGCAGCCGGCCTGCAAGGAAAAGCGGCTTGTTCTCTGTGCGTGGTGGCCCCAGGAGGACGGGGTCACCACTAAGGGGATGCAAAGGTGCAGGGGGATCTGCAGGAGCACGCAGACTCCCCCAGCACAATGTGAGTAAAGTCCTTCCCTAAGTCTCTGGAGGACTTGAAAGAAACAACCCCTCAAGGTGTCAGCCATTCTACAACAGCAACCTGTGGTTGAAACTTTTGTTCTTCAGCTGGGGATGCATTTGGGACTGCACCAAGGTATGAAGGGCTGAACTAGGGATGTCTGGAGAAAGGCATCCCCTGAAGGTGAAGAGGTGCAATTGCACACAAGGTGCATTTACCTAAGGTTATTTCTTTTGAGGGATTGAAAGTCACATGAGTAATGTGAAGCTATAAGTAAAGTGGGGTTATGTTGCTGGACATTCCTGCTAGGGTGTCTGGCTGTATATGCTTAATCCTGTGATTATAACTGTGATGCCTTTTAGGGGCTTTAATTACAATGCATTATAACCGTTATCAGCTATGATAAGTATTGTCATGTGATGCCTAAACATGTATTCTTGCTGCTGCGTTAGGTGAAGAACAACCCAGACTGTTAGCCACTACGATGTAGAGGTGTATACTGTATGCTCAGTAGGAGATGCTCAGTCAGGGTTATGTGTCACCATGGCAGGTGTGCCCATTTTAAATGGTTGTTGAGATAATGGGGTAGGTCGTCACTGGGATGGTCCAAGTGGGCAAGGCCCTCACTCCAGGTTATGTTCAACTTACTATATTGGGACAAGATGATGTGCATACATGGTAGGTGGCGGTACTAGACCCCACCCCCTTGCAGGAGGGGTGACATGTTATGCAATGTCACAAAGTAATTCCAACAGATTATGTATATTTGTACATTTTTGCATAGTATTGAGTAGTGTGTGTGTTTAATAAATGTACTCTTCCTTTAATAAAGCAAAGTGCAGACTGGTCAATCAATTATTGAGTGTTATTTCTGCGTACTGATAAATGGTGATTACTAGCCCACGTACACAAACAAGAAAAACTGTGAGTCAAAGGAAGTTAAATGACCGTGACACAACCACTTCGTAAATACTGATCCAAATCTACCTGCTGTCAACAAGGTGCAAAAAAGTGCGTGTATGTATGTATGAGAAAGATTCCCATCACCCACAACAAGTGGCTCGCTTCATCATTTGGGAACCTGGGAACTTCACCAGAGAACCATACTCTACCAGATGGACGTAGATATTGGTTCAATGTGTGTCCCAAATGTATCTGTTGGTATAATGTTTAGATCGAAGGAACCACAGTATAAATGATAAGGAGTGATGTATGCAGTGCTAGTGATGAAGGTATGTGATAATTAAAATTGGTTACCCAGGCACGAAAATGTTTTTAATGAGGTGCTACCTGGATACCAAAATAAAATAAGACAGTGCTGTGACAGTTTGAAAGAATAACTGTGTTGGAAAAAACTGGTCAACATGTTTCAGCTCTTGGATAAACTGTATCCTAGCTTTCGTCAGGACCAGAAAGCTACTGCAAATTTGTTATGTGTTAAATTCAAAAACTTAGAAAACATACAACCTGGACCCGAATAATTCTGGGTATGTGCCTCACCCCGCCTGGCAACTGCTCAGGTTAGGAGGCACCGCTCTCTCCGTCGGTACCTCTCGCGGCTTCTGAGCGAGAAGGCGCGAGAGGTACCGACGGAGAGAGCGGTGCCTCCTAACCTGAGCAGTTGCCAGGCGGGGTGAGGCACATACCCAGAATTATTCGGGTATTCCCCTGTACCGAGAACAAGGTCCAGGTTGTATGTTTTCTAAGTTTTTGAATTTAACACATCACAAATTTGCAGTAGCTTTCTGGTCCTGACGAAAGCTAGGATACAGTTTATCCAAGAGCTGAAACATGTTGACCAGTTTTTTCCAACACAGTTATTCTTTCAAACTGTCACAGCACTGTCTTATTTTATTTTGGTATCCAGGTAGCACCTCATTAAAAACATTTTCGTGCCTGGGTAACCAATTTTAACTATCACATACCTTCATCACTAGCACTGCATACATCACTCCTTATCATTTATACTGTGGTTCCTTCGATCTAAACATTATACCAACAGATACATTTGGGACACACATTGAACCAATATCTACGTCCATCTGGTAGAGTATGGTTCTCTGGTGAAGTTCCCAGGTTCCCAAATGATGAAGCGAGCCACTTGTTGTGGGTGATGGGAATCTTTCTCATACATACATACACGCACTTTTTTGCACCTTGTTGACAGCAGGTAGATTTGGATCAGTATTTACGAAGTGGTTGTGTCACGGTCATTTAACTTCCTTTGACTCACAGTTTTTCTTGTTTGTGTACATGAGTTGAATTGGGGATTATAAACTGTTCGAGTCTTTAAACCACATCCCTTAGACCCCTACTCTTTGTGAGATATTTTATTAACTGATTACTAGCCCACACCACCTCCCTTGAGTAAGCCTTAAGACTGCTCTGCAACACTACCCTCTGAGAGACAAGCGCTAAAATGGGGTGTTTGATTCCCAGTGAAGGACAAATGTAGTCATGTTATTTGTGCAGGCCTCACAGATACTGCTTCGTTTTCCTACACTCTCTGACTGGCTCTTTGCATTCCTCCACCAGAGCACAGATTCTGGGAACTCTTTTTTTCTTTTACGTGAGGCACTTCCTGTGAGAAGTTGGCCTGATATATGCTGTCCACTAATTAAAGTGGGCACCTTGTACCAGTCCAAACAACCCTTATTGATGATTAGGTTAAAGACAACCTTTATTGAAAGTTATCCTAGTGGTAGCTACGGAGAGCAGCCTTCAGGCGAAGTCTCGAAAGAAAATAAAGCAGCTTGTTTTACCAGATCATAACCTCCTGAATGATCAAATGAAAGGAGAACCACACAAGGGATATATAAAATATATGTATTTATTACTAAACACTCTCAGATTAGAGAACAAAGCACACAATATTAAATCACTAGAACGACAGTAAATAGCACAATACACAGCGGGGAGACCGAACCATATACTAAGAAAGTGGTATAACAACCCTGACTTGACTAGACACAGTGCCTAGAGCACGTAGGGCACGCTGGGACCCCAAGGAACCACCCAAGGTAGTGACACAGGGAGCCCACGGAGGATGGGTGCAGTGTGTGAACACAGGAGCGAGCTCCATACAGCTCTATGGGAAAGTCGCGGTTGTAAATTTAAAGCTTAAGGACACTTCGGAGAGGACTTTAAGCAAACCCTGTCAAACATAGAAGGTTCTAAGGCCAGCACCCTTGAGAGTACCGAGGTACCCGTGTTATCTATCCCAGAGGAGCCAGGTGCATAGGGGTCAAGTGATGTCAGAAACCTTCATCATTTTCAATGGCGTGATGTGGAAAAGTGCTGCTACCGGGTCCAGTGGGATCCAAGCCTGGATCCGAGGTGAGAAGAACCTGAAAGCAGAGGGGACAGAGTCTGGGTCACTTTACAGTGACCAGGGGCACGATAGATGAATGCCCACCGATGTCGGGTGCGTCAGGTGAGAAGAGGTGAAGCTTGACTCTGCTGCCACGGGGACCAGAAGACATTGACGACGACCAAAGTCCGTAGGTGAGCTGTACCATCGATGGATGTTGAGCGCGGGAGGGGGGGGGGGTATCAGTGTCCAAGCCTTGGCAGCTGCAACCCAGGCGTGCAGAGGAAAGATTCTTCGGTGAGAACTAGCAAGGTCCTGGGGACTCTACAAGCCATGGAGAGTCAGGGCATGTCTGGAGCAACCAGGAAAGCCCACGGAAAGTCAAAGTTACCTTCACAGGGACCCACAGGTCGAGGGACCAGGGATCGCGAAGGGACATCAAGCTGAATCACAAAATACCAGCCCACGGAATACTCGTGGAGTGTAGGCCAGATATTTTCGGTGGAATTACTGCTCGGGTCAGGACTACACGTAGCCCAAAGCACAGCCTCAGGGATCACCAAAAAGCATATGCTGCTGCAAATGTACGCAGTGCAAAGGGGTTCGGGTTGCACGGTCCCCACGAGGGATATGGGCCTCAGAATTGCTGAGAGCGCAGATCAACCTCAGAGACCTCGGGAACCCACCTCCTGTGTTGAAGAAGTCTTTAGAGTCCTCAGGAGCTTGGGAGATGCAAACCGGTCAGATGCGTTAAAGGGGCCTGCCATGCAGGGGAGTAACTCCTTTACTCCAAGGTAGATTTTTCAGTCATCCAGCGTAGTGTAGATTGTCGAAGTACTTGGTTTCTGTAACAGAGTTTAGTCCAGGTAAAATCTAAAGTCCTGTAGTCAGGGGTTCCTACTTTATACCCAAGGAAGGGGTGTGACAAACTCTGGGGACCCACCTATGGGAGGGTGAGGACAAAGGGGTGGCTACACCCATGTCCTTTGTCCAGTTTCGTGCAAGAGCAGGAGCAAATGGCTCCTGCAACCGGTTTGAGCTGGACTATGCACAGGGACACCAAATGTGCCCCCAGTGCAGACTTCAAAGCACTCTGAGTGCACCCACCCAGCCCCAATACACTAAAACCTGTCTGGGAGGTGGTCACACCTCCCTGTGTCAGGAAACCTATTGTCAAGCCTTCCCCTGCTCAAGCTTGGCTCAGCAGCAGGAGGGCAGACTCATGTCTGCGGCTGGCAGCATTTTGTGATGCCCAGGTCGAGAAAGCTGGTACCGGGTAGCCCGGTGTGTCATATTTCTCCCTCTAGGAGGGCGGAATCATACCTCCCCCACCAGTTACTGGGGGGGAGGTATGATTCCAAGGTGCTTGACACCAAACACGACATGTTTCCGTGCAACCGTTTTAAAGTTAGCATTTACCGCGAGGTTATAATACACTTAAGTATATATGGTTGGCTGCATCACAAACAACCCTAGAAAATAGGTTCAGAAGGCTGCAGAGGGGCTCTGCTCTTGCATGGGCACCCTCTCACATAAAACCCAGCACCCTGCCTTCAGGAGTGATAATGCCTGTCATAGGGGTGACTGATAGGTTTATATGTGCAGTGATTTAGGATTGATATAGTGAACCTATATCTAAGTAAGGGGTGCATGCACCACCTTACACAGGCTGCTGTAGCAGACCTGTGGTGTCATTTTGAATGGTCTCAGGGGTGGCATAATACACGCTGCAGCCCCTGGGAGGCCTCTGGGGTACCTATGCCCTGGGTACATAGTATACCATATACTAGGGACTTATAAGGGTACCCCAGAATCCATTCTGGAGTGTACCTAAAGTACATGCACAACCAATTTAGGGAAAAAGCAGATAAACTGGGGTTCTGATTAGCAGGATCCCAGTCAGACTAGTTAAAAACCAGCAAAACACCAGGAAAAAAGTGGGGAAACCATGCAGTCAGATTCCACCTTCCTACACTTCCAAAACAATACGTGTGTTTTCAGTTGTCTACCTTGAAAGCTAGTTCAAGAAGGAGTAAAAATGCTGTATTTCTAAGAAGAGGTTACCTGCCTTCAATCTTTCTGCTTGACTGATTCAACTTATCTTTGTTGCTCACAGACATGTAAGGTTGATGAACCATAGTGTAATGTTCTGTCTACGAGGTTGTTCATTTTTGTCAGGGCTTTTTACTAATAGCATAACTTAAACAAACCTTTCCCTCAATTTCATGTCCATGCAATAGGCGCTGGAAGTAGGTGAGCGGGGCCCTGGAGTACCCCCCAAATAACCATGCTGGAGTTCAGACGTGAATGAGCTAGAAAGAGGCCTTGACATTTTGTGTTTATCTTGCGACATTTGCTGTGAATTCAAAGACAGAAGCCAAATATTGGGCTCTGTCTTCCAAGGGAGGTTGGTTTTACTTTTTTTTCTCGGACTGTAAATTGGGAGGATTTATGTTGTTGGATACTGTAGGATGGAAAAGCTCTACAATGGATTTCATTTTCTAGCACACAACAACATTCGAATGTCAGTAAATGAACTGTACACATATTTCAGAATTTGGAAAACACAAATTAAGCAAATTGTTTTGTAATTCTGAAATGTGGTGGAAAGAAATAGTTTAATATGATCAAAACAAATCAGTACACCAGGTGATGTAGATTTCCACAAATTATTGTTTGTGTGCTGTATAGTTGTATCAGTAAACTGTATGTCTGTGCAAATGTAATAACAATTTCAAATGAAAACGTGTTGTCTGTAATGGCAGTGCACTATGACATCATGCATACTCCACTCTACACTACTCAACACTACAACACTCTACTCCTTGCCACTCTATGTAACTCCAATCTATGACACTACTCCATGACACTCTACGCCCTCGACTCCACGACACTCGACTCTACTCAGTGCCACTCCACTCTACAACACTATGTTCTACTCCATTCTACGCCACTCCACTCAATGATTCAACTCCATTCTTCTCCACTTTACTCAAGTATATGCCATTCTACGCCCCTCCACTGTACGCAATCACTCTACGTGACTCCACGCCACTCCACTCGACTCCACAACACTCTACTCCAGCCACTCCATGAGCGCCACGTTACTTCACACTATGCCACTCCACAACACTTTACTCCATTCTACACCACTTTACTCTGCGCCACTCCATGAAACTCCACTCTATGCCACTTTACTCTACTCCACTTAACTATACTCCACGCCACTCAATGACACTTCAGTCTATGACACTTTACTCCACTCTATGACACACTACGCCATTTTACTCCATTCTATGCCACTCCACTGTACACCACTCCACTCTACAAAACTCTACTCCACTCTACGACACTCCAGGACATGAGGCTTTACTCTATGCCACTCTAATTCACTCTACAGCATTCTACTCCACTCTACAATACTCCACTCATTGACACTTCACTCCCAAATACAACACTCCACTCTACGCCACTCCACTCTATGACACTCCACACAACTCCACACTACTTCAAGCTATGCTACTCCTCTCTATGCTCCTTCACTCTGCCACACTTCACTTCACTTTGACACTCCACTTTAGTCAGAGCCACTCTATCCTACAACACTCTACACCACTCTACTTTACACCACTCAACTCTACAAAACTCCGCAACGCTCTATGATACTCCACTCTATGACACTCTACTCCACTCCAGTCCACTCCACTCCAATATAGGACACTCTTCTCTTTGGCACTCAACTCTATGACACTCTACTCCACTATACTCTATGACAGTCAACTGCACTCTATGCCACTCTGATCTAGGACACTCAACTCTAAGTCACTCCACCTCATCCTAAGCCATTCTACTCGACTCTACACCACAACACGCTACTCCATGCCACTGCACTCTGCTCTGCACCACTCCACTCTACGCCAATAACTTAGCCATGTTGAACAGCAGCCATGCTGGTGTACAACATGATCAAACTAAGACAAAGGACCCCATTTATCATTAGGGTACCGGGACAGAAAAATTACAAAACAACAAAGACACCCCATCTAACCATCCTACATTTAAACCTCACCAATAAATGTATGTACACCACAAGCTCAAAAGGTGAAATTATTCAAACCCGTTTGATTGCAAATTATTTTTTCTTTTTTTTTCATACGTCTTCTTATTCATTTTGTATGGACAAATAAAGATTATTGGTATTTATATTTGTACATTTTGACAAAAGCACATATCATGAATCTTCAATTTTGTGATAAAGACATGCTAAACCAAAAAAACAGGCCTACAATCTCACTTACACACAATTCACACACACCACATTACAACCAAACTGGCATCCCTATAATCAACACTCTTGCAACCAATAAAAACACAACAGCCAACAGATTTTCCACTGGAGCCATATCCTTTTCTGGGTCTGTTTATTGTAGAATATTATTTCGAGTGGGCTTTTTTCCCTCCCAGCCAGTTTTGCCCTTTGGGGTAACTATAACAGATATTGTATTGGGATTGGAAAGAAACTTTGCCCTGCCAAGACATATCCCTTACCACTAGGGTTGTGACCTACTCAAGTGTAGGTCGGCTCTAGGGTGCCTGGATGTAAGACTCAATATTAGGAAGACTCATTTCACTCTCGAGTGTGCTATGCAGTATTATTGCTGTAGAGGCTCTTGGCACTCGTTCCTTCCAAACGAAACACAGCAGCTCCTCTGGATTTGGTCTTGGGCTAATCTGGGAAATCGCAAAGGGAGCGTCTGTGCCACATACAACAGCAGAGGAAGGAAATTCTATTTTAAGCAGGTTACACTCCCATGAAATCGCAGCTCCCCAAGTGATATAGGTCTTTATACAGAGTTTGAAGAAGAGGAAGGAATGTTGCTCTGATATAATTGAGATGCCCTATGCACAGGTTGATACCAGGTAGCATACAGTAACCGGCGTCCAAGCAAACCTGGTAGCTAGTAAGGCCTTGCTGGCCTCACGCTGGCCCCCCATCACCCCACGTCAACTGATTTCGTATAGTTGAACCAGAGACCATAGTGAAAAGAGACAATTCGTCCTTTAGGGCTGCAACTGAGGCATCTGGATAAGTAAAGAAGCATAGGACACCATCTGCATACAGTGCAGTTTGAATTTGCGGTCATGTAACTGTAGCCCATTTATAAGTGAGTTGTTTCGAATTGTGTGAATGAGGAAGTTCCATTAATTAAGCAGAGGGGACAGGGTGCAGCCCTGTTCCTTTCCTCTCTTGATGGGGATAGATGGTAAGAACTCTACATTTATCTTAAGTTTAGTGGACGGTCTTTTCTAGTTAGCTAGCTAGGATGGAATTTTTCATTTTCTAGCCTAAGGGTGTTTTGACAAGAAGTCTAGCTATATGTGGCCTGTCTACCCTGTCAGGGGCCCTCTACGCATCAATCAAAAGAAGAATCATTGGCTGGTTCATTCTCTCCGCCATCCTCTGACAGGACCACAGGGAGGCGAGTTCTGTCTAGCACAGCAGAAGCAAGGCCACAACACATGTAGGCGGGTAACAACATCGATGTGAACGTTTTCACATTGTTGTTAATAAGAGCGATGGGCCTGTTGGAATAAAAGAAAGCAGTATCCTTCTCCCGTTTAGCTAATAGAGTGAGGTGCGATGCCAGCATTGTATCCATGAGCTGCTTTGTATAGACAAAAGTGATTGAAGTCAGTCGTTCTGCTGAAAGGTCTGCAAATGCCTTAATAGAAGGACCTAGAACAGTGATTAGGTCCAGGAGTCTTCCCCTGGACCTAACCACTTGTGGACCGGCAAGTGTTTTCTAGCCGCCTTGAGTTCTGCTATAGAGCTATCCTGCTCAAAGGGTATGCAGTCCCCGAATCGTTCCAGCGGGTCAAGGTGTCTACATAAGAAGCCTGTTGCACCCGGTCTCGAGATTGTTCGGTGAACAGCTTGGAGTAAAAGGGAGTAAAGGTCATCAGTATTCCAGGAGTATCAGTGTAACTCCCAACCTGCTTGTCTTTGATTTTGTTAATATGAATTCTAGTGCGTTATCTGTTTGAGCTTGCTAAAAATCTATTTGCCTCATCTCCCTTCTGATAATAGGATTGTAGGACATACAACAGTTTCTTGGCAGCATCATGCATTAAAGGTTGCTCTAGCTCCCCTGCGGAGTTCCCTGTGGATTCACAATTAGATATTTATTTTATGTAAATATTCTAAAAAGTTTAGGTCGGTTTCCGACTCTAGTTTACTCGCTTTGGTGACTTTCGATAACACTCACAGCTCTGTTTCAACTGTTTGAACTAACATATTGCTCAACAATGCGGGGTTGTAAAATTAGTTTGAAGTTACAGCATGGAGCTCAGCCAGCATCCTATATCTGTTAGGCTCACACAGCAAAATGTTCCAACCCTACTTTCTCTCAAAGGGGGACTTAAATTGGCTCTTTGTCAGGCCTTCATTACAACCAGTGGAGTGCTGCTTTGTTTGTGACCTTAATTTTGTGATCTTAATTTTGTGGGAGGGATTTGAGATTTCTTGAGGCTTTAGAGGTCACTAACAATTCGACTGGCAGAAGTGAAACGCGGTGAACTGTCCAGGGATAGTTGTTGTTTAAAGAGGATGCCACTTATGTTTACGGGGACTCTCCGGGGTCAGCACACTCCAAGAAATAACAGACAGGGTTGTCTCAGTTGCCCTTAACAGCCCGGGTAAACACATTCAAAAGCTCACTTTACCTGCTATTGTTACTTCTCATGATGGCAGAACAAATGTAGTAAAGGCAAGCGTTCTATAGTGATGTTCTATTGCTAGAGGTGGAGCACGGGCCTCTCTTTGCCAGAGCTAAGGCCAAAGTTAACTGTCACCCCAATAGGCCTTTATGTTGAAGACTCTTGAAGGGCATGTGAAATCTCAACAGCTCGGCCTCGCCAAGAAGTCCCAGACTGCCCAATAATCTATGGGCTTTTCCTCACAGAAGCAAGCCATCAATATTGGCGCTCAATTTGCAGAAAGAGGAATAGAAATGACGAGTCTGAGTGTGAGAAATGCATATAGATAATTAAAACCTCTCAAGAAAGCTGCCAGCAGCAGTCCAAACAAGCATTTACAATGCAATGGTCTCGGCATTGTTAAAGTTAGAGCTATTGGCATTGCTCATGACATTATTTTTGTTTATGTTTTTAAAACCTTGCCTGGGATTCTGTGTTACGGAGTGGAATTATGTGGAATGGTATTTTGTGTTGTGTAGTGGTATGGTGGAGTTTAACTACGTGGTGTGTTGTTGAATTTGATAGGATTATGTGGTATTCTGTGGTGTGTTGTGTATATGTGTTGTTGAGTTGAATTATGAGGTGTGTTGTCGAATTGTGTGGTGTAGAATGGTAGTGTGTGGAATGGAATGGTGTTGCGTGGAACGGTGTGGCGCTGAATGAAATCATGCTGATAGGAGTTATGTGGCATGATGGCTCGGTTGGAAGGAATGCAAGAGAGGCGACAGAGAGAAGGAAAAGCTGGTAAGGATGAGAGTGCATAGCATGGGGAAAAGACAGAATGAAGGGGAGAGAAGAACAAGTGCTTCCCTCCAATGAGTAGGACATGTAGTGCTGGGTTGATCACTATATTGTTTTAAGCACTCCTTGTCCCTCCTATGCCCTACCTGGGTGCACCTCGTTTAAAAGACACTTCTTCCATCCTGCCACAGGGCTATTGCCTGATCCCACATTGAGGCAGCAATACTGCCAGGATAGTCTGACCCTAGAGATAGCTACACGCAGCACAGCGCTGCACCAGCTGTTCTCGCTCATACTTTGGTGCTGCCTTCCCTGCTTGGCTATGTAACCTAGGGTTAACTGGGGGTCAGTATGCATAATAATAACCTGGTATTTATAAAGCGTGAACTGATCACCCCTAAGGGGTGATAGGTGCTGAGGTGGTGAGGAAGAAGATACCAAAGGGAGAGGGAGGAGGATGGAGGGAGGCTGTCGTGAAGTTTCCAGGTCTGCACATCAAGCTTCCTGGTAGTCCAGTTGTCATGAGGCCTGGTTCAGACATAAGTGGTAATATAGGATCCTCTAATTCCTTGTGCGAATACTAAAGCTCAAGTCCATAGGTGGAACTTCCTTCAACACACTGATACTAAGATGAGGATAATGGCCCCAGTTGTAGCACTTCCTGCCCAGAAAGTAGGGGTTTCCACTGTTACCCTATGTTAGTGAAGACCCTAGGCCTGCCCTCTGCCACATACACAACCAGGTCCCATCATTCCCTTGTTCACCTACGGCCGCTTGGCCAAGTTGCTCACAAACGGCCATTGAAGGTCCATGAGCGATGGTCGGGGGATGCATACATCCACTCACTGACTGTTGCTGTGGTTATTTCATCCTGGTTCAAATCTCCACAGCATGTGGGCCAGCAATGCACAGTGGGAAGTTCACTTAGGTGCCTCAGTTCCTAGGTGCCCCATGCTGTGTTATGTAAAAGCACAGGTGAACTACCTGGTGTGCCAGCAGTTTTAAGTCAGTAGTGAGACAACAGCAATGCAAAAGGGTAATCTCTCATATTTATCACATGATCATAACTGCTTTGTTCTCCTGACTATAGAGAATCCCTCAAAGTCCCACTCAAAAGATACTGAGATGTCACACATACGTGTAGTAAAAACAAAAAAATTTCCCACATAGGTAAACCGAAAACTTGACAGCTATTTGTGTGCAGGCAGTGCTCCAGTGCTGTGAACCACAGCAGTCTACATTTTACTCTTAGAACCGAATTGCTACTTGTTTTAAGGGATGCTATAATGTAAAAAAAAAAATTAATTTCTAATACGGTGTCCTCGTTCTTTCCTATTTTTACAGGGCTAACCTGGGGCATTTTATAAATAATAATAATAATAATAATAATAAAAGAGAGTTAAGCAAGCATGAGTTTGGCCTTTGGGGGCTATTGGCTTTGCCAATGCCTTTTGGTGATGTTCTGCAGCACTGTTTTTTTTCCCAACGCTGCGCAGAATCCTCTGATAAATAAATAAATAGTGCACAATGACTGGACCACTTCTGTCAGTCACATCATTCCACTGGAACATGCATGTGTAATGAAGTGTGTGTTTGGGTGAGTCAGAAAGCATGCTTGCTAGTGGAATGGCAGGGGATGGAGTTCGACATTTGGATTGGTAAATAAAACAATTTAAAAATATTTTAGCAAGAAAGCTCATTTAAAAAACAGCAGGATGGAAGGGCAACAGACCATAGGAGCGAATGGGGGAGCGGGTGGGGCAAGGAGGGAAAAAACATCAGAAAAGGGAGAGAGCAATACAGGTGCCAGGGTGGCATGCACACCTGGAGAGAAAAATACAGGGCGCGGGGAAGGAGAGCAAAACATGGAGGGCACAGGGGACACACACAAGAGAACGAGCAACATGTAAAAGGGACAGCAACATGGGGGTGGGGCAGAAGCATATGGGGCAGGAACAACATGAATCACAGGGAAATTAGGGTGAAATGTATGCAAATGTACACATGAGAGGAACACGAAGTGAGAGGGTGGGCATTTGAGGGGAGCACATAGGGAGGCAAGGAGAAAGCTGGAAAACACATGCACTCTCAAGCAGTACTTAAAAAAAGAAAAATAAATTGCTCCCTAAAAGTGAGTAGGGATGGATAGAAGGCAGACAATCAGGGAGATGGTAAAGAGACTATTGTCCAGAGGAGGGACATACACAGGATGGACGAGCTGGGACGTGGAAAGCCACTGAATAAGAAGCAAACAATTGAGAGTGACAATAATGCCAACCAATGGTACCCAATGGCCAAACCGTAGACTCCTGTAAGTTCTTGGTCAGCTTACAAAGGGTCTTTTGTAACGAGACAGCTGACTGGTAGGCTCGACCTAAAAAGGGAGAATACATTTCTCTCTGAATAGTTCTGAACTTAATGCTGGTTACTAAAACGTTTTCCTAGGTAGCATTTCCTGTATTGAGGCAGGACTTCCTGCCATGATGTAGACGTCTTGGCGGCTCAGTTTTGACCTTCTGGCATTGAACAACAGCAATATGTCCACCCAGAAGGAAGTCTCATCTCTATGCAAGAGGTATTCGCCCTAAAAATGTAACTATTTCCAACAGCATACTCTTAAACGTCTCTGGAGAGGGAAGGTCTTCTGGAAGCACACAGGATTATAGACGGAGTTTCTTCCAGACTGATGGATGCTAAAGTGACATCTTTTCGTTTAAGTAACTAACTGCAAACAAAGACGCGCGCCTTTGGATTAAGGCAGCACTTTTTGGCTTGTGCAGGTTTGTAGTGCCAAACTTCACCCCCCTGAAATTGCTTACAAGTGCTGCTTTTATCAGCACTGTCTTAAAGTGCACTTAAAGACTCGCCTATCACGCCGAAAGCTCATGGTGGCCTCTTGGTCCATTTAAATGCCTCCCCTTAACACTAGGAATGCCTGCTTGGTACCCGCGCTTCGAACACCCCCAGACAGCTGGGCCGATAAGCCCGGCCCCACCAGGTCTTAAAGGCTCACTTTAAATTCCATCAGTGGACCCGGGCTCGCGGGGGTTCTCCCAGGCAGGCCTGTCCCTTCTGATCCCACACACCTCCGGCACGTGATGCAAGGTCAGCTCGGAGCCTGGTTTCTACTCACAGACAAAGACGAGCTCCGGCGGGAATGTTAAGGGCTCGTTTATTTTACTTTATAGAAACGTTTTTGAAAGATGCCACTGGGAAGTGCTTGATCAGGAATCAGACGGGATTCGGGTCATCGGGGGTCAGGAGACGTTAACCCGAGGATGAGTCAGTTTTCTTTAATCTGATCAGGGATGAAATTTGGCACCCAATTAATTAGGGCTCGCAAAGGGAACAAAAGTGCAGTGCAAACTGGGGGGTTTGAGGAGGAAACCAAGACAAGAGGGAACAAGCACACCACTGCCTTTCTCCGAGGCGAAGCAGAAATGCCTCGGAGAAAGGCAGCGGCGTTTCCGGGGGCGTGTTTTGCTTTTCTCTCCTCTTGCCATTGGCTGGAGGAGATAATTAGAAAAGTTGAAAAAAACACGCCCCCGAATCCGAAAAGGACGGGGCCTGTTCGGAGTGACGGACCTCTTCTCCAATGGCTGGCCAGCATTCAAGAGGCCAGCCAATGGAGAAGAGGGGAGAAGAGGGGCGGGTTCAAGCCCCTCTTCTCCAAGTCATTACGTCTCGCGAGCGAGACTGCGCAAGCGCAGCCTTCGCTAGCCGAGACCTAAAAATTATGTGAAAAGATATCATCCAAGGAGAAGGAACCTACCGACCATACATACTCTGCCTCAAGTCAGTTAATGCCAGGAGTACCTTTGCCAGAGCAAGAATGAACAAGGTAGAAATGCATAAGGAATTGTGCAGATGGAAACAATGGTAGGATGCCCACTGTGATAGTAGCTAAATATGCACAGGGGATCTTTATCATCTGTTTCCCTTCTCTACCCATATGAACTAAATTCCTGCTTCCTGCACCCACAAAGAAATGATGATCTCTGTTGAATGATCACATACCACAGGTCTCCCAGGAGGTAGCTGACTTCCTATACCTGCAGACATATTATGCATTGTGGCCCGGTGGCACAATAGGCATGTGCACCTGCTTTGTACGTTCCGGGGCTCTATCGTATTAGAGAAGGGACCACCATTACTTGTGAAACCCCTTATGTAATACTGATACCACTGGCACACATATGGTGCCGGCACTATCTTGAGAGGGCGTTCCCTGATTTGCACAGGATTATGGCCCCATGCAAATTAGGGAATTGCTTTGCCACTGCACCAGCGCCCTATTACAGTTGCAGGCGGAGACACAAACAGGCCCTTAGGAGGCACAATGACAAGGCACCACAAAAAAGTGGAACACTTCCATTGCTTTCCCTGAGGGAATCTCTTTCGAAGGGCTCAAGGTAGTCATATAGAGCTTCCAAACTTCCTCTGAATGCGGGTGCAGTCACTCACTGCACACACCTGCCGCTGGAGCTCTGTCTCCTCTTTAAAGTGCAAATGGCTGCTGACTGCCCTGTGACGGCTCGTAAGCAGCTCTCCCTATTTCCTCCGGCAGTGCATTTATTTTAATAGGGTGCACTGCCCCTGTTCGCGCCACAACCCCTCTGTAATACCATAGTGCCCTGTGAGAGCACAAAGAGGGCACACACGCCTGTTTTCCCCAAGGCACAATGCATAAAACAGCCCCTGGTGATCGAACAACAATCTAAATACAGTCCTATTCATGGATGCTGATAACAAGGGATTGTACTAAGCTATCTACCCACAGGAAGGTAACTGCAGCCAGGGAAACAAGAGGCTGAGATCTTACTAAGGTGGTCTTCACCAGCAGGAGCCCACTGAAGAGAGGTCAGATTAGCTCTGAAGAAGAGGAAAGGCTAAATCTAAACAATACAAGATGGAGGACCCTGCCAAGTCCACACTCCTTACCGCAAGAACTCAAAGTCAGAAGCTACTCATCTATGGTTACTTATCTAATATAGGGAGTTGACAAGCATGGGCGCATGGAGTTATTAAATTCCACTCTTATCTGTCTGACCAACAAATTCTCTCTTCTGATTGAAAATAATACAGCAGCTTATGCAAAGTAAACATTAAAGTTGCACCCACCTCCCCTTTTTAGGTCTCGCCTGGCGTAGGCTGCGCACATGCGCAGTCTCGTTGGAGAGATTGAATGATTTTAGGGTATTTCAGTAAAGGGAATTAAGCTCCGCCCCTCTTTTCCATTGGCTGGCGTCACCGTTTATGCTAAACGGTGGCCAGCCATTGGAAAAGAGCTGTTGGTGACGTATTTGCTCGATTTTCTGAGCCCTCCCACTTGGACGGGCTCTTCTGCCTTCCTTTTGTCGTGAAAGTTTTCTTATCTTTATTGGGCCATGTGTTCCAAAACACATGGCCCCATAAAGACAAGAAAGCTTTCACAAGGGACGAAAGTGAAAGCGGACCGTGATTGTACTGCAGAGCCTTTACAGCCAAGCTCTCCTGCGCCGAGATTTCTCTCAGAAATTGGCTGTCCGGCGCGGACAGATTATGGATTTGACCTCTCTTCGTCCTGGTGTGGAGTGACAGACAGCAACTTTGTGTGGATCCTTGGTCTCGTCCGTGGAGTTTTTCTTTTCGGATTTATGCGGTTTTGGAGCAGCCCTGCGAGTGGAAAGGTAGGCTCGAGTGAGTGTCTGTGCAAGGGTGTACGTTTGTGTTTACTGACTTTGACAGTGCGCCCCGGCTGCAGACCTTGGCTGCAGCTGTCGGAGAGAGTGCTCTGTCTGCATGAACCGGGGGGGGGGGTGGGGGGGGGTGAGGTCAGGTTACACCCGAACGCCCTGCGAGGCTTCCTTTAAACGCGAGCCCCCCGCCAGCGCTCCGGGTAAAGATAGCTCCTATCGTCTCAGCAGCACAACAATCACACTGTAATTACTGTACAAGCCTGCTAGGCTCCCTCTGGCTTAGAACTGCTGGAGCTCACGCACAGTGCACCGCACTCGCACCCGCGTAGTTGTTTCCAGTGCAGTTTGTTCCCAGTCTAGCGCTGACTCACGAGTCGCACCGCGAGCCACACAACTTCACCACGGAGCAGGGATGGCGGGAATGGGGAACTGTATAGAACGCAAAATGCTTTTTTGTGTTTTTTTAACGATACTTAAGATCTTTCAAGGCACCACTATAGATAGCTTTGCTATAACTAGTATCAAAAATACAAATAAACTACCTGTTTGTACATGCATGAATTTTAAATGAATAAAACCATACCGTTTTCAACAGTACACATCTGCTGCACGTTCATTAGGCACAGATGGGGGTGTAGCTGTCAAAAGTGCAGAAGGTGCAGTAGCACTGGGATATTGAGGGCAGGGGCGTAGCTTGGTCAGTACGACTGAGGGAAGGGGTGGGGGCGGAGCTTCACATTTCCCGATAATCATGCCATAATATCATGCTATTTATTATCTGAGAAGCAGTGCGTGAGGGCGGCCTAAGGAGGGTCAGGTGAAAGTGAAAGGGATTTTGAGGGATACTTAAAACACAGCATTTTGTAGTCAACCATGTATGAAGACCTATAAAACTGAGACAGGTGTGTGTGCTTTTTGTCCGAGAGAGTAATTAAGAATCCCAGGTGAAAATCCGAAAGACACCTTACCACACCCGACTGAAAGCTCCTATGTCCAACTGTTTATTAAATAATCCATTTATTAGGGGGGTGTAACACCGCAACCCCCCCCCCACCCCCCAGGCTACGCTTCTGATTGAGGGTCCCTCTGCACCCCGACTATGGCTGTCTTTCACTACTCAACTGTGGTGCTTGGCATGGAGGGGGAGGGAAGGGGGGGTGTATTTGCTTGCATCATGGCTGTAGGCATTATTGCTACGTCAGAGGTTTAGTTCACATACAGGGGCAGTAAGAAATCAGATGACCTACGCTTTCTGGACACCAAATTTAGCCCCGTTCACCAGGTATAGTTAGCTATTGGTGTTGTCTTTCTGGGTCCACCCCTTACACAGTGCTTCAAATGGAAAAAACAGAAGTGCAGGTACTCTGTATCAGAGTACCTGCTTGTTTCTGAGAAGTGTCGGTACTCTCCAGTTAAAAGTATTAATTCACTCTTGAGAAGTGCCGGTACTCTCCCTCTCAAAATGAACAAGCATTAAAAATGCAATAAATCTCGCCTTTTATTAAGTTAAAGCCATTTGCTTTGCTATACAATACCATTAGCAAAGCAAATAGCTTTAACTTAATCAAAGGCGAGGCCTATTGCATTTTCAATGCTTGTTTAATCTTCCCCAGTGTGTGTGAAATCCACCCTTGGGACCCTGAAGCAGAGTGCGGTTCACATTATATGGACACCGTAAAGCATTCTTTAGGGCGCCAGTACTTTGAGAAATTCTCTCCCATGTGAAATTAAAAGAAGGAGGCTAAAATAAACAATGACGCTTTTAACCTCTTTTTAACCAGTATTCTGCAGTGCATGTAATAACTAGAGAGTTTTAATTCTAGTAAGAAACAAGTAAACAAAGTGCTTTACTGTGTCAGGTGCAGTTCAGATTCTGCAAGTCAGAGTAAGCGTTTATGAGAAACTCTTAGCACCAATCCTTTCTTTGGTGAAAAGTCTCAGCTCTAAGCGGCTCTACTTATTTAATCCACTAGATGGTTTTGTTGCAGATTAGGGGCCTGTACACAAATCTGATATTGTTCTTACATTTCTCCTAAAGCAACGTGATGAATGCGATCTGGGTCCACTTCTCACGGGACATGGGTGATTTAGTCTTTTTCTGTCAGTTTCAGTGGGCACTGCACAGCTTGTCCTGTGTGGACAAAACCCCAAAAAGGCACACATCCTGAACAAACACCAGTGGATATGTTGAAGATGCTAAAAGACTCATCAAGACATTACACTTGATTCAAAATGTGCTTCTATCGGGTTTCAGGGAGTGAAATGCCCACTATCCCAAAACTCTGATTTGGAGACAGTCAGATGGTGGGCAACAAGGTACTAAATGTTTGGAAAGTTGTTTTCGGGTATTAATGTAATCAGAATATCAGATAATACCAATTGTCTGTTTGGAACATCCGTCTCTGCAGGCACTAATACAGGTGGAAAATATGTGGAAACAATTTACGAAAGTGTGTCCACATTTATATATAAAATTGTGATAATTACCACAAATTAGCCAACTTACTTTAAACAAAGGCAGAAGAATAACTGTCAATGTCTTACAATTCGAGGCATGTTTAATAAAGGAACAATTACATCTTTTAATGACTGCGAAAGAGAATTTAATCTGAATGTGACAGGTAGAATGGAGTACGCTCAAATAAGGCACTGGATCATGCATACGGAGATGAAATAAGCTGCAGTCAGACCCACAAGTCTATTTGAAAAATTGGTGGGAACGTACGGCATCAAGAAATGTCTGATTGTGTGGTATATAGAATCCTGACGGAGAGATCATCTGGACCTAAGTGGTCCTATCAAAAGGCCCAGGAAGCAGATATTGGGAGGATTTAGAGAGATAAGGACTGGTCTTTCCACTGGAAGCTTTAAATATCTTCAACAAAGAGAAGCAGAATACAAATTAATCATGAGGTGGTACTTGACGCCCAGATGACTTAAGAGTATATATTCTGTATATTGTGCCAACTCCGACAGCTGGTGGTGGTGTGGGTCAGAGGGAAGCACTTTTGTCCACATCTGGTGGGAATGCTCCACACGCCAGCTGTTTTGGCAGGAAATGCTGAGTCACACAGACTCTATCCTGAGCCCTCATATACAGAGAGACATATTGGTGGTACCGTTGAAGATGCAAAGTGATCACATGTGGTGGGGGAGGCTGCAGGGGTACAATACTGCTGGGACACCTACTTGGAGCGGCAAAGAGACTGATTATATTATAATGGGGGAAAAACTGCAGCTCTGCCAACGGATTTATGAATGCGCAGCCTGTGCCAAAGAATGGCTCTGAAGAAGCTGACATATATAGCCTACTAGAAGACAGTGGGAAATTTGAACAAGGATTGGCATAGCCAATAGGTTTCGCCTTTGGGACCGCATAAGTGCTTAACCAGAGCTATTGGCTTTGGCAATATCTTTAAAGTATGTGGTTGAACAGCGTACTGTACTGAATAGTTATTAACTCACTCACAGGAGGCCTGCCCTGGCTGTACCGAGACAGGCACACACAGACCGGGCTGATGGTGCTGTGGCAGGGCACTTACGGGCGGAGCAGTGCACTGTAGCATGGGTCTTCAACTATGGTGGCAAGGCAGTGCAGGCGGCAGCAGTTTTAAAGGCCCAATTGGTCAAACTGACATGGCCTGGATACCACACAGTAGTCCCAGGCTCTGACCAATGGACTACGACTGGCTTTCTTGCACCGCTGCAGTCAAACATTTGGTTGCAGCCAAATGTGTACAGTGCGTTCATGCAGCCTCAAGATACCTCTGGCTGCCTGCGCTCTTCTGCAAACCAGCACGGCTGTGGGTTCAGGTCACAATGCTTAAGTATGTGTATGAATCGTCCCTGTTAGTGTGACAGCTGATCGTCAGCCAAATTTGCGTTGTTCTCATGAGTGGTGAGTATGACTTAGTCTGTGCAAACACAGACCAAAGACTCCATGCAAACTTGCACATAGTGCCTAACAGGACTCAACCCTTAAACCAGTGAGAACTATCACGAAGCACTACACTGAACAAACCATACTGTGTGTAGAGGCAATCCTGGGTGGGACCAGACAGAAGGATTTCTGAGAGCGGCATGGGGCTAGACAGATGACAGCAATGTGCTAAACAACTGCTACAAACATAAACAGACCATCATGTAGGTTGAAACGGGCACAGACAGAACTTTAGACAACATGTGCACCCCCTTTCTGACAAGGCAGGCCTTTCACGGTTGACAGTTTGAAGGTTTAATATATTTAATTGTCCTAAAATCTTTACTAGACACGTGCCTCTGGTCCCTCTGTCTGTTTTTTAAACTATGAAGACATCTTGCTAAAATAGAGTACAGCGCCTGCAATTTTAAGTGTGTTTCTACCAAAGCAGCTGCAATGCTGCAAACTTTGCTCAGGGAAGTGCCATCTAGAGATCTGTCATTCGCGAATGCACTGTAAAAAAATTACTTCAGTCCTTCATATAAAAGGGAATCGTCTCAGGTTGTTACTGACACTTTTTCAGGATATCCACATTTCCCTACTGTGACTAGAAATGGAAACAATTTACTGTCAGCAGTTATCGTAAAAATGTGTTGTGAATCCTACCATCGTGGCCACACCTCTGATATGAAACAATCCTCATGAGAATGAAATGGCAGCAGGAGCGGGAGCTCTATAATGATAAGAAAAATGTCCTTTGCTCTGTGGAAAGCAATGTGTGGACGCGTATTCTTGCAAAAAATAACATGTTTGCTGAGGCTACATCTATTTCTACTGGCATGGATTAAATAACCTTCATGTGCACAGATATAAAAAGACATTTGCGGCATACAAGGTAAATGCATTACGATGTAAATGCATAACGATGCAGCAATGCCCCCTAGGGTGTTCTGCTAACAGAATAAAATAATAAAGCATGTTTACATTAAGGGGCGTGGCCAAGCAGGCTACGATGGCAGCTGTGGTCTGCTGAGGCTCCGCGATCGGGCCTGCATTTTGCCCGTTTTCAGGCATTGTTCTCAGCGGCGAAACCTGATTTAGACGCCGGAATCTGCCCTGCACCCATTGATGCCCTCCCCTTGTTGCCACGAGGGACCAGACTGCTGCAGCTCTGAAGGTGCCGGATCTGGGCTCCGAGCCACAAGATGGCGGGCGCGCATCCTGGGAGGTGTATCTAGCCAGCCCGGACGAACACCTCGGGACCCGCACTGGCTCGCAACCACCGCGGACCGCCCGCGACGGAGGCGGGAGCATAGGGGCTGAGTATCGGGGCGAAAAGAGCCGCAATAATCCCTGATCGTGCGCCTGCAGCCAGCTCCGAGGAGACGCGAGAGGGGACGGACGGCCATCTTGCATCGGACGCGGACTCTCCCGGACGGCGAAAGGTCCGAGCCGGGATTTCATTGGTTAGACAGCCAGGGGCGGCGCCCCCCCTCGCTGGTGGTCCGGGAGCAGGGAGCCGACTTTCGCCCTCAGCTCAGCGGTGATTCCCTGGACGGGCCCCCCCCTTCGGCCGGGGCCGCCTGACTCCAAGATGGCGCCCAGAGTTCGGCGCGACTGGCGGGACTCGAATTTGGGGATCCTGTGAGGTGCATCTCAGTGGCAAAGAGGTGAGCAGAGCTCTCCAACCCCCACGCATGTAAGAGACCCCATAGCTGAACGGCTCACAGAACTGGGAGCATCGGAGCCGAAGGCTGCCTGACCTTAATATGGCGGCATAGTCTCCATATCTGTCACTGCATCAGGCAGCGCACCACTACAACAGGGAGGCACGAGACTCGGACCCTGCACCAACAACGACCCCCGCACTACCCCCGCTTATCGGGCTATGCGCAAAGGGCGCTTGGGCCACTCTGGAAGTGCTCACCACTGGCGGTGACAGAGACACCGGCGGGGATCCCTCTCTCTCCGGACGGCTGCATCCCGGTGCATGGTGAGAGTCGACCCGCAGACCGCTGGACCCGGCGGGGAGCCTCTTTTTCAGTGGATCGCATACCCCGCTCTCCGCACCAACGCTTTCATCACGCACAATCTCCCTAGCCACTGCCATGGGGAAACCGAGGGTGACCCAACACGCATCAGTGCCCGAGACGGCCCCAGAGAACATGCCGAAGACCCGGACATGAGTAAACACTGCTGTGCCACAGACCGACCCTACGATCTCGGACAAACTAGACCAGGTACTGGCAGCCATCGAACTCTCCAGGGTGTCCATGGAGGAACGGCTAGGTACCCTAGCAACTGACATTAGCCTTATCCGCGATGACCACCGCAAACTGGCGGACAAAGTGAAAGACTGGGAAAAGACACTGGCTGACCTGCAACCCGTAATCAAGACGCACCAGAAGACGCTACAGGATGTCCTGTACCGCCTAACCCTTATGGAAGAACGCACGGATGATTTGGAAGGGCGATCGAGGCGCTGTAACATTCGCGTGCTGGGTTTGCCGGAGGGAATTGAGGGCTCGAACCCGCTGAACTACATGGAGGCATGGGTGAAATCCTTCACCCCAGAGACGGACCGGACGGCATTCTTCTCCATTGAGCGTGCTCACAGGGTCCCGGCCCGCAAACCGCCACCAGGAGTTGTCCCGAGACCGATGCTGGCGAAGTTCCTACATTTTCGCGACAGGGATGCAGTGCTGCGAGCAGCAAGGGTGGCAGGCCCCCCGCAGGTGGAAAATAAGCAGATAATGGTACTCCCGGATTACGCACTAGCAGTACAGCAACAACGGTCTTCGTTCTTGGATGTGAAACGCCGACTCCGAGAGAACAATATCCAGTATTCCCTGCTCTTTCCAGCTAGCCTCAAGGTCATCCATAACGGCTCTACTGTCTTTTTCACTACCGCCGGGGAAGCACATGATTGGGCGGATCATCAATGCCCACAGCAATCCAGAGCCGAAATTACACAAGACCCCACCCTTAAAATACCGCAAACCTGGAGACGCACCCAGAAGCAGCAACGCGGCAGAGTAAATGGCATGACCAGGTCACGTACCCAAGACTCTCCAGACCTGGAACAAATTGTGAAAGAACGACGGGAGGCCCTGCAGGCAGTGATCGACCTTCAGGCATCCCCCCCTACAGAGGACATAGATCGACCCCTGCACATTTTTTCATCGGAAGGGGAGAATGACAGCGATGGAACATTATCTGGCGAGGACTCCATTACACCCCCTCTGGTCACTCCTCAAACAGCGGACAACATCCTAGATGGACAAACGAGGACCCTCTCGGCATGAGATGTGCTTGCTGAGAGAGATGTGAGGGCAGGTACACCCGGAACTCACTAGCTAGATACACGCACCATAGCCATTTCACGGCATGCCCTGAGCAACGCCCACAGATCCTACAAAGGCCCGATCCGCGATTGGCCTCGAGCATACACACTGCTGCCCCCACTATATATTGTTACACCCTCCTCGCTAGGGAGAGTAGGTTTGGACGCATCGTCCCCAACGATGGGTCCCTGGTATTGGGACTGTTTCCCGACCTCAGTTGTACGGTTTGTTATCCCAGTTCAGCAATGCCCCAACCCCCCTCATGGAACAACATACACCCGGGTACTCGAAATACATAGACGACCGGCGCAATGGGTCGCGCGTGCCCTCCCCCGACTAGGGAGGTCTCGATTACCATGCTCCACCAGACACATGTTCCCCTTTTGTTGCGCACTGACACCGAGCCATGGCAATAACCACGCAACACACTGACATCAACATCCTCACACTCAATGTCAGAGGACTCCACACACCGAGCAAACGGTATGCAGCGTACTCATATGCAAAACACCACAATGTTCGGATAGCATTCTTACAGGAGACACATCTCATCGCAACAGAGGTGGGAAAACTACAGACTAAATGGCGCTGCACTATATGTGCCACGACATACTCCGCATACGCACGCGGGGCACTGATCTGGGTTCGGCCGGGAACTCCTTTTCAGGAACTCCAGAGGGTGGTGGATAAAGAGGGCAGATACACCTTGTTAGAGGGACTCCTCGATGGGCAAGTAGTACTCCTGGGTAGCATATACGCCCCAAATGTAGAGCAAGACAAATTCTGGGATCACCTCACCGGGATTCTGGCCCCATTTGCCTCCATTCCCTGGATTTTAGGTGGGGACTACAATTGCACGCTGGACCTAGCCCTGGACCGCTCCCACCCCCCTCCCGCACACTCTCCCACCTCCAGACAAACCGAAAGATTCCGGGCCTGGATTACACAATGGGCACTCACTGACGCGTGACGAATGCGCCACCCACATACCCGTCTGTACTCATTCCATTCCATCCCACATAACCTACGAGTCTGCCTAGACAGATTCCTATGCTCAGCAGCGATTTTACCCAAAATTAGTCACACGGACTACATGGGCAGGGTCATATCTGATCATGATGCCCATATCCTACGATTAAACTGGAGACCCCCACACCCCCCCGTCCCCACCTGGCGTCTACCACGGGATTGTTTATCAGACCAGATCTTTAGGCACAAACAGGGACGTAGCATCCAAGACTATTTCGCACACAACGCAGGCACAGCTTCCTCAACATTAGTGGAGTGGGATACATTCAAAGTAGTGGCCCGAGGAGAATGTATTAAACAAATCACAGGGGTCAAACAAACACTAGAACAAGCGCTCACCATTGCCGAACAACAACTTGCAGCAGCTACTAAACGGGACACCACATCCGCCGAAGGGGCAAAGCGGATAGCCACAGCAAAAACAGAATACCAAGCCGCCTGCGCTGATCTCCGCCGGTACAATTTTAGATCGTATGCAACCCAGATGCATAAAAAAAGGGATGAAACAGGCACATTGTTGGCATGGCTAGCCAAGCAGGACGCTGACGTGAAGCCCATAACAGAAATACTGGACCCCCAAGGTAATTTAGTGCGATCCCAGGCCGAGATTCTCTTAGCGTTCCACTGCTACTATGCGGAGGTTTACAACAGTACGGCTCCAACTACACAGGCCATAATAGATTGTTTCCTCGACCCCTTGACAATACCCAAAGTCAAGAAGACGGATAGGACGGCCCTAGATACGGCTATAACCTCCACAGACATAACCCAAGCCCTGCATGCCCTAGCCCGTAACAAGGCACCGGGATTAGATGGGCTCCCGCTGGAATATTACACACTTTCTCCCCACAATTGGTCCCTCGACTAGTAGAGATGTTTACAACCGCGTTAGAAAGGGGAGAGTTGCCGAGATCCCTAAGGGAATCCGTAATCGTGACCTTCTTAAAGCCACACCGGGATCCGCAACAGATGGCCTCCTACCGCCCTATCACGCTCCTCTCCGCCGACTGTAAACTCCTCGGGAAGATATTAGCGGACAGATACACACAAATTATACGACCTCTAGTCCATCCGGACCAATGTGGATTTGTCCCCGGGAGACGCACATCCCAGAACATACGCCGAATATTCCACGTCCAAGACCAGGTGAGACACATCCCCGGTCAGCTTGTCTCATCCTAGACCTCGAGAAGGCCTTTGATTCCCTCACTTGGCAGTATCTCTTCTCGGTCCTGCAACGGACGGAACTCGGTCCCATCCTCTTAGCATACACACAACTCTTATACACAAAACTCACTTCATGTGTCCGCATAGGACGGTACATCTCGGCAGAGTTTGCGGTCCGGAGGAGCATGAGGCAGGGCTGCCCGCTGTCGCCCCTACTCTTTGCCCTAGCAGTCGAACCCCTGGCTATACGATTACGACAAGAGGGGACACACTGGGGCATTCCCATAGCAGACACCAAACAAAGCGTCTTCATGTATGCTGATGACCTCTTAATATACGTATGAGACTTCACGGAAGATTTAACTCCTATCTGGGCGAAACTAACAGAATTCGCAGCAGCCTCCGGGTTAAAAGTGAATTGTGATAAATCCGCAGTATACCCACTACATCCAAACCTACCCCCCCAGGACATATGGCTAGGCAGCCAACAGGTGGCCTGGAGCGCGGAAGCACCCCGTTACCTCGGGATCTGTCTCTACCATTCCCCGACTGACATTTTCGAGGGTAACCACTGTAAGGCATTGGCGGGCGTCAGAGCCGCAATCGGATTCTGGAAGAGCCTCCCACTGGCACCGATCGGCCGGATGGTTTTAGCCAAAATGATAATGGTTCTGCGATTGTTATACTACTTCACCAACTTACCAGTGATCCCGCCTAGAACCTTCTTTCGTGACTTAGACTCGCTTCTCAGTACGTTAATCTGGGGTCCCACCAGACATAGAATAGCACTGAAGAAACTACATTTACCCACCACACAGGGAGGACTGGTCGATCCCTCCTTTGAATCCTATTTCCTAGCGGCACAACTACAATGGCTATCCTACTGGACGGCAGATAGGCACACAGACGGAACACACACCATAACTGGTCGGGTACCCATATCGGAGCTCCATCGCCTATTACTACCCGGCACTAAACCAAAACGTACATATCCCTTACAAGTAGCAGTGGCGCACAAGTGTATGCAAAGAGTACACCGCATGTCACCGGAGACACCCCTGTACTCCCCGTTATTCCCGTTGGTTGGCTGGCCCAAACGCGAACACTATAACACAACCAATATGCTCATCGCCTGGACGATCTGTGGCATTACCGAGATGGAGTCCCTTTTCGAGGACGGACAGCTGAGACCGCTTCAAAGCCTTATGGACGACTACGGTCTTCCCCCAGGCCAGTTCCTAATCCACCGTCAACTTCTTGAGAGTTACCGACCATACCATGACCTCGAGTAGGGGAGCCGACACACACCCAGTCCTACACACGGTTCTACATATGGGAAGGGGTTGACACTTAACCACTTGGCTATATAAAGCCATACGAGCACTTACTAATAACCTATTAGAGACCCTGCGAACCACTTGGGAGGAAGAAATCGGACGCCCACTACATGAGAAAGAATGGGAGAGGGCCCTGGAATACCCCAAGAAGGTATCTAGAAATGCACGCTTTAAAAATATACAATTCTACATAATCCATAGAGCGTATCTGACACCGGCACGCCTTCAGCGATTCTAACCAGACACACAGTTTCTTTGCCCCAGATGCCAATCACAGGAAGCAGACATTCACCACATGTTTTGGAGTTGCCCCTCAATCCGATCCTACTGGCAAAACATTCATGCCTCTCTAAGGGACCTCACAGGACTCACATACATGAACACATGGGAGGCCAGTGCATTAGGTATCTTCCGGAAACAAAAACAATATAAAGTGCACACTCGATTTAGTTCATTAGCCGTGTTGCTAGCTAAGCGGAATGTGGCCATGCACTGGCGTTCCCAGAGAGGTCCCCCGCTCGCGGCCTGGGTGGGAGCAACACACAAATGGGCTGCGGCGGAAGAGGAAACATTGCGGGAGGAGGAGGTGAGGGGGATACGCAAGCACCCCATTTCTTTGGAGTGGGCCCTATTACTACATCGCTTCAAGCAATCGATTCCTGGTGAGGACCCAGGCGGCATACATACACCATCCGTCCTACAACCACAGGATCAGACCATAACCGACCATACCAGACCTTCCCCGGTTGCGTGATCATTCCACTGGCAGTAGTACCACACACTACGTCACTTTAGACGACTGAATATGAGAGTTAGACCGACCGAAATCCACTTCCAATAGCACACAACCATATCGACTACCGGGACACGTAACACCCACACGCCTATTCCGACGTCCGACATCAATGCCCGGGGACGAAATTCCATGACCATTCCCCAGTTCTTGTTGTGTTATATTTCTGTTTATGTGGCATGCACACAACCGGAGACCCCAGGGTTAACAAAATGTCTCTCGACCAACCCTCTTTTTCTGAATAGCGTTATTCTGTGGTATGAGATGTAACATGCAATTCAACTGAACGTATCCTATTATTGCTATTTGTCAAGATAAACTATAAATGCCAATAAAAATGTTACAAAATAAAAAAAGCATGTTTACATTAAAATAGAAGTAAACGCATTACATATTTAGGTATACAGCTTCATGTTTACACATAAAAAGTATGATGTACTTTCCCACCTTTGAATGAAAACCAGACAAAATATTTCACCCCCAACACACACTGAGCACAGAGCAACCATGCCATGTGTGTGTGTAGCAGAGAACTGACGGTCCTGAAGCAATTTAGAGTGCACGCAGAGACCTGAGTTCAGGAAACGTCTGCCACCCGGGGGCTGCACCACACAGGAGCTACTGCCCAGGAGCTCCTTTCCCTGGAAAGAGGCTATGCCGCCAGGGTCGAGGAGCCCTTGAGAGGAAATGGGCAATTAAAGGAGCGGGCTGTCTGCAGGACACACAGTGAGGCTACGGCGGGCAGGGGCATGACTGCATAGAAATTGCACCCCAGCGATGTTTGTTGTTTGCCCTCTGCCCTCAATGAAGGAATGATTATCTACCTCGGCGATAAACGCTTTTCATTTAAAGTGCAAAAACAAAAGCATTCCGAAGACCTCCCAACTGATAACGAACTGTGAGGAAAAATACAAATAGTGCGCAGCAATCAGCATAGAGCAACAGGAGAAACTCCTCCCAGAAAGAAAACTATGGGGCTCTTTCATCGGAAACGGCGCCACTTCCTGCCAGCACTTACTCTTTATTAGCCCCCCGTTTGCAGCGGAGGAAGACTAATTAAGTTTAATTGATCTGTAGTTGAGCGGTGCTGCACTCAAGCCACAGGAAGTGAGGTATGGTGACTTCTGCCGAATTAGAAGGCAGCAAACGAAAGTCACCATTGAGCGGTGCTGCACTCAAGCCACAGGAAGTGAGGTATGGTGACTTCTGCCGAATTAGAAAGTCACCATGCTCTTAACCTATGGTAAGTGCGGGCAGGCTAAAAGCCCATTCTGCATTTTATTTTTAACACAATAAATCGTCGCCATAGCGACAGCGCATGCACGCTGCCTGCAGGCTTCGACCTAAAACTCAGCTACTGTGTCGAAAAAGGGCACCTCTTTCAGAGACTTTTGGATTCGAGAGTTTGCCATATTGGCTGTGAGTCACAAAGGTATCTGAAGTGAAGAGGAAAATATGTCTTATTGGTTAACACACAGAAACAAGATTCAGAAGTAGAGTGATGAATAATGTACAGAGCTTAGAGTTTTCAGTACTGTCGAGTCTGGGGCTCTTGTTAACGAGATGCAAGGCGCAGGCAGCAAAACACTTACTGCCCCTAAATTTCTGAAACCAATACCAATGCGGGCATGGCGGGGACCCGAAGCGGCCGTGGTAATCCGTTAGCGAACAACTTCTATGCCTGACAGTCATCTGCAGTCTGAGTACACAGCGGATCGCGTTTTCAGAGGAGAGATGTCATGTACCAACAACGACAATACACAGCGACACTTGCCGCATGTCATTTCAACGCTGCTGCTCCCCAAACCCTTCAAAGCTACATTTTCAGAAGATATTTTTATATAAACTCTGTGGCAACAGTTCAATAAAATGCACATGCCACGCATGCTAAAATCACACCGACTAAGGGTCGGATATTTAAGAAAATAATTACAACTGGAAAAAAAATGAAGGGATAGGAGAAGCTTTGCTTTACCGGAGGGAAGAAAAAAAAGTGGGGCGAGCAAGACAGAGAGTCAGAGCGAGGCGCGCGCGCAGGAGAGCGAGAGGAAAGCCAGATGGCGCCTCTGATCATGCCTGCTAGCGTAACCGCACGTAGAATGCCACACAAAAAGCTGTGGTAGGACTTTTAAAAGCCCACTAACTAAATGTCTCGCCAGAGCAGCGCATGCGCTGGCTCAGGCGAGACCTACAAATGAGGCCCCTCTGTTGCCCTACTTTACAACCCTGATGAGAAGGCACTCTATCCCATGTTAGACTCAATCAATGGGACTGCGGCCCAGCCACAAATCTAATTGACTTAGATGGGGAAGGGATCCACTACAACAGCGAAGGAAGAATCCCTGGAATGTTATAATGATTAGATGCATAATGACTAGGTGTCGTGTGAGGGGGGTAGGAATAAGGGGAGATGATGAGTTGGGCTGTTACATTCCTTTAACTTTTTATATATCGACAAACAGAATTCAACCCGAAGGCAATCGACAAGTGGCCTGAAAGGCCATGAGGAGGATGCATGCTGTACCATGGATGTCATTTAGCTTGCCCCATGCTACCCCTGGACTAAGAAGTGGCAAAATCAGTGCCAAAAACACAGGGTGTCTCGCATTATCAGAGTCAGGCTCTAAACTTGTTTTCTGCTCATTTCTATTACATTAATATTGAATAATAGTTTATTATTCACTATTAGTATATTAAAAATTCGAGCAGCACGATCTGGACCTTCACTGGCATCTGAGGTAAGAAAAATAATGGCTTTAAATGTATGCTGTGTGCATGCATGTGGGCGAGAGTGAGTTTGTGTGAGAGAGTGTGTATATGTGTGAACATGTATGTTTGCATGTGAGATCGTGGGTATGTGTCAAAATGAGTGAGTAATTATAAGTTAGTCAGAGAGAGTGCAAATGAGTGATTCAGAGTGAGAGTGAGTGCAAGACACTTGGTGAAAATAAATAGGTGCAACTGAGTGCTAATGAGAGAATGAGTGTGAATAAGTGAATGTAAGTGAACCTGTGTTGTTATGCTTGCAAATTTGCTGTTGGACCTGGCATGCTTCTTGGTGTATAGAAGCACCCATCGCAAAATGTTGCCAATGGCATACTGGTGAACATACTTGCAGATGGGATACCCTCAGCAAAATGCTATTGCTGGCACACTGCAGGTAAATTTTGGCATGCATGGGGCACCCATGAAAAAATGCCAGCACTGGCAAACAGGAGGAAATCCTTGGCATAGTAGCAACTGTGGCAAATTGCTGGTGATGGCACATTGGAGGAAATTCTTGACAGATGGGAAAACAACTGTGGCAATGTCATGGGGCTACCCATGACAAATTGTAATCCACAACATATTTATCAGACAAAACCTTTGACACAAGGGACATCCATAGTACAAGAGGAGCAGTATTAGGAACATTCTGGCACTGGCATTATGTATGTAATGTTTGGGCAAAAAGGTCCATCGCAGTAAAATGCTGGTCCGTGCAATGGAGGTACTTTTTTTTTTACATAAGGGGGCGCCCACAGGACATTTTAAAACATAATTGGGTGAACTCATGTGGACTGTCATGTTTCATTAGGTAGGCACGCCATGAAAGGACTTGAATATTTAGTGAGTGTTTTTTCGGAGCCTATGTCAGTTCTCCCCTAGAAGAATATAGAATAATAATTGTGCAATTAGGATTAGGATCGTGTGACATCACTTCTTGGGATGACTCAGGGTCAAAGGTCATCTGGTGTCACTTCTTGTGACATCATTAAGGTCTAAGGGAATATGATGTCACATCCACTACCTCTGGGATTTTAGTGAATCGACGCCCGTGTGCTGTACAACAGGATATTACTCTGTGCTTATGAAAATGACAATCAAATTTGCTATACAAAGAATTGTTGTCAAAATCTAGATGCTGTAAATCACACTACCACACAGAAAAACAGAAATGTAGAAAAATCAAAGTACAATACAGCAGGTTTGTAAACATTATGCTAAGGTTATCATACTTAAAAACAGGTTAGTGTTTAAATAAACTTTGAAGGTGTTGTCTTACCCCCTGAGCTGGAGGATGTGAGAATTCTCCGGTTATAGTTTCGATCCTGGTCAACTAAACAAACAAGCCTCTAGAAAGAGAAAGGAGATTTTTACAATCACAGAGAGCTAATAGTGGAATAACTAATCACACAACAACACTTAGTAACGCAAGTACCTGAGCTAAAAAAGAATTAACTGACTAAGCTTTCTTATACATAAAAGACCTACATATTACAACTGTGCTTCGCAGCCCAGCACATTAATTCACTAAGGGGCATATGCATCAACATTAGCATTTGCGATTCCTTATTAGCGAAAAATAAGGAATCGCTAATAAGGAATAGCAAAAGGCTATGCATGTAGGAATCGCTATTCAAATAGCGATTCCTTAACATTCCTTATTACCGAATCGGTAATACCGAATCGGTAATAAGGAATACCTACCCATTCATTCCTATGGGCTTGGAGGCCCATAGGAATGAATGTAAAGCCATTCTGTATTAGCGATTCGGTATTACCGAATCGCTAATAGCTGGAGCACTTTCAAGGGTGCCAGGGTGTCAAAAGGACACCCTGTTGCACCCCTGAAAATGATATGTGCACATATGTTGCACACACACATGCTCTAAGGGCATGTGTGTGCGCAACATGACACTTTGAAAAATGCACAAAAGTGCATTTTTCAAAGTTTTTGCAAATTACCATGCAGTTCATCTTCATGGTAATTTGCTCCCCTTATTAGCGAAATCGCTAATTTTTTAACTTTGATGCATTGCATTTAAGGAATCTCACTTTGGGATTCCTTAAATGCAATCGCTATTTAAGGAATCGGTATTTAAGGAATCCCTATTTAAAGAATCGCTATTTAAGGATTCCTTAAATACCGATTTCTGCTTTTGGGTTGATGCATTGGGATTGGGAATTTTTTACTTAATACCGGGAGCTAATAAGGAATCGGTATTTTACCGACTGGATTTTGGCTTGATGCATAAGGGTGTAAGCTGTTTCTTGAACGTATTTTTTTTTTTGAAAATCTGTTTTATTAATATTTCAAAAACAATTACAGAGATTCGGCTTACTTACATATGAGTTCCTTTGTCATAACACTCATTGTTAATAGTATTACATATCAAATATGAAAGGGACCTAATTGCGTAATAGTTTGTAGAATGGTAACTCCATCAAGTTGTTCGGACCCCTTATATAGTGCAGCTCTTAAGCATTTCTGGGTACAGCCCATTACTCCCATACATGAATACATCAAAATGTCCCATTGGGTCCCTCAGCCGAATCCATATCTACTTCCAACAGATAATAGTGAAACAAAACACATAAAACCTCAACCACCTCAATCTAGACCAGCTCCGTTATGCACATCCCTGTCCCCGCCACCCGCCTGTTCCCCTCCTCTCATGGTAGGGTGCAGTGACTAAGTTGTTACTCACAGTCTCGTGTCTAGATGCGTATTCTCACAACGCCTAGTCTAGGTGTAAGTCGTGCGTGGAACCCTACGAGGTCACTCTGGCGGATCCCCCGCTGCCCGTCCTGAAGTCGACCCCCCACCTGCCGGCATTCACCTTCCCCCCCCCCCCCCGACCGCCTCCTCCACATGTCTGAGCGCCCGGAGTAACTCCTCCCACTGCGCAGCTATGGGCGTCTTCCTCAACCCTAATGTCTCTTCCCGTCTGATGGCAGTCCCCTCCGCTCCGGCCCATGCAGCAAGCGAGTGCCTCCATGCCTGCGGATGAGGTGGGTCTTGCGCCTTCCACCTCCTAGTTATGAGGCGCTTTGCGACCGCAAGTCCCAAATCCAGGTACCGAGACGTCACCTTAGTTGTCGGTGTCCTGCGGAAGTGATGCAGCAGGTGGACCACCCAGTCAAAAGGTATGTCACTCCTTGTTATAGTACGCAGGGACTCATGAATTGCATGCCAGTAGGAGTGTAATTTGCAACAACCCCACAACATATGTATGAGGTCAGCCCCCGGCTCAGCACATCTAGGGCACCCTGCGTCAGTGCAGTGGAAGTAGCTATTTAGGGCCGCAGGGGTAAGGTACGCCCTGTGTATGACGAACAATTGTATCTGTCGGTGGCGCATGTTTCTAGGTATACGCACCGGGCCTTTCAATATGCGTTCTCAGTCTTTATCTGCCAGCTGTCTCCCCAGGTCTAATTCCCACTTATGCCTGAGTGGCTCTAGGGTGATCGCCGTATGTGTCCGTAACGACGCTGCAAACCATCGAATCAGACGTCGGCCTCTCCCCATGACGTGTAGATACTGTATGGTGAGGTGCTGGCTGGGCTCCGCGGTCATGTCTCCCCACCTGGCAACCAAAGTCCTAACTAAGGAGTGAGCTGTTTCTTGAACGTATGGCTATAAAAAGCACACAGATCTCTCCAGAAGGTGCATTGACGACCAAAAGTACCTTATCAGTGTAATATTTCTGAATAAACATAGCTCTCTGCAGCAGATGTGTTTAACCACTCAACTGCCTCAGAAGCAGTGCAATGGTGACCAATTACATTTACTAACACATTTCTCGTTGTTACCAACTTTTTGGGGGCGGGGGGAGGACTGTCAAAGAAACTGCACAGGCTTAGCATGATTATGTCCACTCCTCTTTAGATTGTTCTTCATGACTCTTGCCTCTGACCACTAATTTATAGCTTTCTGGAATAAATCTACAGTATTTTGCCCCGGACACCCTAAGACCCAGCAGGACCTTCATTTTAACTTGACTTACATAATCAAATCTGAGCCCCTCGGGTTCTGGTCAGCTTAATGGCATGTTCCATCTCTGTTGGAGAGCTAATTAAGGCAAAACTAGAGTGCCAGCCAGGTCACTTCAGTACTAAACTACTAAGGGCCTCATTACCAGTGGCCTGGAATAATCTCCGTTATATGATCTCCATGGAATTACCATTACTGGGGGTCTCGGGGACACGGACAGAACGGAGATGACACGTTTTTAAGGGATAACATGCATGAAGAATCGGTGTTTCTGTACCATTTCCTATTTCCCCAGGTAGCAGCACCACCATTTCTAAATTCTGATGGAATTAACGGGCCACTCGTTACAGGACTCTGTGCTGTATCTCTCCTTCTAATACAACCACAGACATTTTTTCTCTCTCACTGTCTCCAGAGATATATAAATCACACCGGCCAGATGACTGGTAAGGTTACGGGGCTTGGGGGCATATGTATGAAGCCTTTTTCCCATTCTCAGAATCGGCCTGTTTGCGAAAGGGAAAAAGACTTTTGGGATGTATCATCCCAAAAGGCCCTTGCACAATAGGGAATCGCAATATTTGCGATTCCCTATTCTGCAAATGCATTTAAGGAATCGCAAATTGCGATTCCTTAAATGCAATTCTGGAAGCACCCAAGTTGTGCGATTTTGCCTTTAGAAATCGCAAATTACCACCAACTTCAAGTTGGTGGTAATTTGCGATTTCTTTGAAAAATGCACTTTTCTGCATTTTTCAAAGTGCCATGTGGTGCACATACATGCCCTTAGGGCATGTATATGAGCCATATGTGCACACATACTTATTTCAGGGGTGCAACAGGGTGCCCTTTTGACACCCATGCACCCTTGAGGAATGGAAGCCGGAGGCCTCTCCAAGCAGGGGCTCAGGCCTGGGAAGTCGACCCACAGACACAGGGTGCACAGAGGTAATGGGCCCGCTCCGGACCAGCCCTGCCCCAGCGCCACCACCCCTTGCAGGTCGAGCTCCTCCCAATCAAGGCCCTCTGGTGGCCCCAAGTAGCAAGGGCCGTAGTGCTGACTCACCGCCGCTGGGCCAAGGTGTCTCGCGATGTCTATGGGTGATGTGTCACCAGGATCGCCACAGCGCGTGGCTCGAGATTTAAGGCCTCTCGGGAGCGGCCGCGTTCCCTGGACGCTCCTCGATTAGGCTGCCATGCCGCACCAGGCCTGGGCTGCAGGGATCGCCGCCGATCTCCGCTCTCGCTGCTTGATGGCCTCACAGGGTCAGACGTACCTCGGGGTCTGATGCTCACTTCTGCCAATTCACAGGGGCACGGATTCCAGCGCCGCCAGCTCCGACCCCAAAAGCCGCAGCAGCACCTCCCCCAGCAGCCCGTTCGCGGCAGAGGGCCAGACCCGGCCCGAGCCAAAAGTCGCAGCAACGCTCACCAGAGGTCCTGGAAAAATCAACAGAGGGATCGCCGGAGATCACCAGGCAGTGCAGGGCTCATTTCTGCTGTCACCAGTGCGGGTAAGGGCCAAAGCAAGTGCTTGTGGTGCGGCGGTTGGAGGAGAGAAGGCGAGACACATCTTATCTCTCCGCCATCTTGACCATGCCTTCTTATACTTTTACAGGGATACGTTAAATATCATGTATGTCAATTAACATCATATCACAGATTTCTCATTCCATTGCTGAACGGGCATTTGCATTTTGGATAGTCGTTTTAGATGGTAAACAAGCAGTACAAGTGGAAATACAGAGGGAACAAAGCAACAAGAGAAGAGAATTGCAATTATTATGAATAAGGCCGACAATATTTTCAGACCCCATACAGAAAATATGTTGCAGAACCATCCAGTCCAAGTCCATGTTCCTGTTCCTGAGTCTTGATGGATCTCAATGGCTTTTATGCATTTTGGAAATAGCATCATAAACAGAAGGGGCATGATCAGGGATGAACACGCAACAGCTACTACCAATAATGTGACATGCTCCACCACGATCAGCTAAGATTACATCTAGAACCATTCTATTTTGCAAAGTCACAATTCTCGTAATTTGGAGTTCTTCTGTAATATTTCCAAGCGCCATTGCTGTTTGATTAGTCACAGTCTCTACTACATGGGTCAAGCGTCTTATTTTCCTGCTATTTAAAGCTGCACCAACGAAGAAAAAAAGTCCCAAATTAAAGTCAACATATTGCTGTAATGCAGTGTCAGTTTGATCCACTTCGTCATTATTTATAGTTCTTTTGAATCGGTTCAAATAAATGTCATTAAACAATTTTTGATCTTTATGATAAGATGCAGGTGCTAGGAACACAGGAGGAAGCAAGAAGGACACATAACATATTACAGATCATCCAATTGGTAGATTATAGTAACCTTTACTTCCACAAATGAAATAAGTGTTGTGTGAGGATAGAAAACTGCTATTGTTCATTCCAGCGATATTCAATACTGTAGTACAGTCACTTTTTCCCACTGGGATACTACCAAAACTGCTCACACAAAGATTTGCTCGGGCTATAGTAACAGCAATAACAGGAGGCCCGTTACCCTTGGCCGTTCGAGTGTTGGGGAAAACATAGCTTGTAGAGGAATCTCCTTTGCCATACTCCTCCATTTCCAATACAGTTTCTTTGGCTTGTGGATCCCCTTCCTCATCGGGGTAACAAACCTTATTTAGTTTCGCATTAAGTCCTCCTACATCAGCTAGAGTAATATTACTGATTTCATAGGCCCACAACAGTGCAAACCAGGCTCTACAGGAGCCATTATGCGAAAATGGCAAGGGATTGAAAGGCGTTCCTCCCTTCTTCTGATGGGCTGGCATCATTCCACATACCCAGCAGTTGGTAGTGTTCGTAGCATTATGAGTATGATGCAACATTTGTATGAAAGTGTTATTGAGATATGACATTCGATGCTTCTTGATAGGGAAGAGTGAAATAATAATGTTTGGTGGGGACAGGAGTAGTAGCAGTCAGTAAGTTTCGAGCCGGAACTACTTCCTCCACAACCTACATTATCACAGCAATAATGACAGCAATCAAAGTTGGTCCAATAACGAACATTGAACATTTGCTACCGACTTTTGCAGCATTCGATTTCTTCTCCTCAGGCATGTTCATCTCTTTGGCAAACAACAACACAAATGGTGGGCAGGCGTTGGTTTCTTCACTAACGTTGAGACGAGTAGTCACTAAAAGGCCACCCCCCTTTGTAGTCAGTCTTTAAGCACCCAGGACAGTGGCTCAAATAGTCTCTTTCTGCGATAAAGTGTCTTTGTACCCGGATAGAAGCAGATATCTAGATGTACCAGGGATCGTGTGGTCCGGGAAAATTTCCTCAGGTCCTTCGTGTGACGCAGCTCGTCCTTTCTCGGTGACCAGGATGTTGCGGTGATCTGTCAACGCAGTTGGGCTCACGAGGGCATGCGGAACCTTTCGACAATGGGTGGCATGCACCCAATTATTCCGGTTGGTCACTCGCACTACAGTTCTGGTAGACAGGAGGACTTGCTCTGGGCCGTGCCACCGAGGTGCCAAGGAACTGGTCAGTTGAAACTATTTTGTCAGCACAAAATCTCCAGGCCGCAGATCATGGCCTTCACACTGCGACCTGTCTGGAAGAGCTTCCCCTACCTGCTGATAAATAGAAGACAAGCTGTCAGTTAACTGGGCCAAATAGTCACTCATCAGCACATGGGGGTCATGTCTAGGACGAGGCTTAGGAACCTCCCAAATATTCATGGGCCTTCCAAAGACTATTTCATGCGGTGTAAGGCCAGATCGTGTATGTAGTATCGAGCTGATAGAAAGCAGAGCTAGGGGCAGTGCATCAGGCCATTTCAAATACGTGGAAGCCTGTATTTTAGCCAATTTCAATTTCAGGGTGGAATTGTAATGCTCCACCAAGCCTGCTGATTGTGGATGAAAAGCGGCATGACATTTCTGCTTAATCCCCAATCCTTTCATTACATATTCAACAACTTGCCCAATGAAATGAGGTCCGTTGTCACTCCATAAGACTCGACAAATGCTGAATCGAGGAAAGAGCTCCTTTAGGAGAACTTTCGCTGTCGTGAGAGCTGTATTATCCTTCGTAGCATACGCCTCCACCCATTTACTGAAGGCACAAACCACTACTAAGACATATTTTAGATTGTTACAGCACTCAAATTGAATGTAGTCTGTTTGCAGGACCTCAAAAGGTGCAGTTGGTGTCGCAAACCCTCCTGTTGGAATTAGCGTTCCCTTTCCAGGATTATACTGAAGACAGACCAGACAAGACTGGACTATCTTCTTAGCAGTGCCGGCAATATCAGGATGATCCCAAACTTGCATAAGTTGTTTTGCTATTGAGGATGCACCAACATGTGCCAGCCCATGTGCCATGTGAATTAAGGGGTATAAGTAGGCTGTGGGTAACTTGCATTTGGTCATATCTTTATTCCTCCAGCAGCCCTCATCATCCAGTGTTCCCTCTTTAGACCATTGGTCTAGTTCGTCAGCAGAGGCAGATTGTTGCTTGTCCAGCACCTCTCGCCTGGCATCATGCCAACATTCAGCTTGTGACTTCACCACATACATGGATGCGGTACTTCGCTGCATTGCGGTCTCAAGGGCTGTGTGATCCACAAAGGCATTACCTGCCCCTATTTTATCAGTCACTTTCTTGTGTGCACTACACTTAACGATTGCCACTTTCGTAGGATGGGTTAGGGCAGTAAGAAGATTATGCACTAATTCTCCATGCACTATCTGTGTCCCGTGTGAGGTGAGGAAGCCCCTTTCCTTCCACAAGCGACCAAAATTGTGTGCCACCCCAAAAGCGTACTGGCTGTCGGTAAAAATGTTAACAAGTAAGTCTGTACTAAGCTCACATGCTCTCGTCAGTGCAATCAGTTCGGACGCTTGGGCCAACTTCTGTGGGATACAAGCTGTTTCAACTACTGTCTGAAGGGTTGTAATCGCATAGGCAGCAGATGTAGTGCCATCAGGCAACTTCAAACACGTGCCATCAACCCATAACTCCCCATCAACACTAGAGAGAGGTGTATCTTGTAGGTCAACGCGACCCTTTGTTTGCTCTTCAGTGAGGAATATACAATCATGTAACTCTTGCGACTGAGACGGAGTAGCTGGAAATGGCAATACTGTAGCAGGGTTTAAGGTCAAACATCTTTCCAATGTGATATGAGGGGCCAAAAGTGTCAATTCATATCCTGTCAAGCGAGCACTAGTCAAATGCTGTGTTTTCGTTAGCAAACCTTCGACTGAATGGGGTACTAACACAAGCAGTTTGTATGACAAAACTATTCCTTCACTCTGACGTATAGATACAGTCGTTTCTGCCACCGCTCGTAAACATCCAGGAAGCGCGCAAGCTACTGGGTCAAGAACAGCTGAAAAATATGCACAAGGACGTTGTTTCTCACCGTGTGTCTGTGTTAAAACCGAGAGGGCACAACCTTCCCTCTCGTGTACATAGAGTGTGAAAGTCTTATTGTAGTCTGGAGTTCCTAATACTGGTGCAGAGCAAAGAGCTTGGCGTAACTGTTGGAAGTTATTCTGACATTCAGTAGTCCATGGGAGGGGCATCGGAGTGTCTTTAGTCAAAAGGGCCAACAAAGGTTTAATAATGTGCGAAAAACTGGGGATCCACTGTCTACAAAAAGAAGTGAGGCCAATCAGTACACGAACATCCTTCTGAGTACGGGGCACAGGAGTATCTAAAATGGTCTGAATGCGGTCTGGTGTGAGTGCACGTCCCTCCTTAGACAGGAGGTGACCTAAATAGGTAACCTGCTGTCAACAATATTGCAATTTCTTTCGCAAGACTTTGTGATTATGGGAGGCAAGAAACAATAACAATAACAGTGTTCCTTCTTCACACTGCTCAGGGGTATCTGCAGCTAACAAGATGTCGTCGACGTACTGGATAAGGGCCACCCCTTTTGATACAGGAAAGGAATCAAGCTGCCTTTTTAATGCCTGACTGTAAATACTAGGACTCTCTGTATAGCCTTGTGGAGCTCTGAAGAACTGGAAGGATCTATTTTTTAGGGTGAACCCGAACAAATAACAGCTTTCAGGGTGAATAGGTATCGAGAAGAAGGCATTCTTCAAATCGATCACCGAAAATGTAGTGGCAGTGGGAGGGACCATAGTGAGAAGTGTTGTGATATCAGAAACTACCGGATATTGGGGCACTACAATTTTATTAACCTCCCGCAAATAAATAATGAATCTGTACATTTTAGTGTCAGTATCTTTTTTCAAAATAGGAAGGATAGGACTTATATAGGGGACTTCTTCCACTGCCCCCACTTTAATAAAATCCTGAACAATGTGTGCTAATGCTTCTTCACCTTCTCTGGATATTTTGTATTGGGGCAGTTGAGGCAATGAAACACACTCCTTTACTCGGATATGTACAGGTGGAATAACCATTTGACCTACATCAGTATCGGATATAGCCCACAAAGTACTAGGTAAGGACGCTAGAGTGACATCCTCATTGATAAGACAAGATCTCTCAACCATTGGATAATTGTCATTCAAAATAACACGCACACCTTCCAGAAAACAAGGTATTGTAGCACGAAAATATTTAAGCATATCGATACCCACAATGTACCCACGGCGTGTTAGGGGAAAGCAAAAACGGACATGCTGCAGTGAATTTGTCAAGTCTGAATACAAGTGGCTGTGAAAGTGGGCTAGGTGTAGTTGTTCCATCGAATCCTATCAATGTTATCATTGTGCCAGACAGGGGAACCATAGAAACCAATCTTTTAGACAGAGCACTACGGGTAGCCCCTGTATCAACCAGAAACCGATCAGTGGATCCCAAGACATTTGCGTCAACATAAGGACCCATTTGATCTACTGCCACCTCAACCGGTTCCTTACCCCATCCTAGGCATTCCTATGCATAATCGGAATCGGCAAGGGCATCAGCAGAATAATCAGACATTTGATATTGATTTCATCTATCAAAAGTATTAGAATAATTTGGTCCTTGTTCAACTGCCTCAAACCTAGGACAAGCTCCTGTACCTCCCCTGTTTCCTGAATTCCCTGGGCGTCCTCTCATACTACCCCTTCCCCGCTCATATAGCTGTCCTCGCAAAAGAGGGCACTCAGAACGCCAATGCCCAGTCTCTTTACAATAAGCACACTGATCAGGGGACAAATTTGCTCGAGGGAGAGGGGGCACTCCAGGTGTATACATTGCACGTCCTTTCGCTTCCTGTTCCTGTCGCGGATAATAAAAACCTTTTCAAGGATTACTCTATTATTGAACTTCTATTACCAGCGAGTGCAACAGTTTCTTTGATTCTTTAGTCATATACTTCTCTAATCTCCACGGCTTGCACCCACCTCGATGACAACATGTCCTATGAAGACATCGCCAACCTTACAGCCAACAGAGCAGACACTTTTGGCTTTACAGCTGAAGAAACCAATAGGATATACGCTTTAATCCAAGAACCGGAATGCATTTCCACAAGCACTACTTCCGCTCAGTCAATTATCAGGCAGCTTCTTTTTACCGCAAAACGAGAAATCAACCAGCGATTGCATGCTAGTACCCTCATCCGCTACCATAAAGTTCATCGCATACTAAGGGGATTACGTATTCCCCTTAAATCTACTTTATGCAAAAACAACGCTAGATTCACAGAACGTTGGTATGCTATATTGAACAAATGTTCTCTTGACCTTATTCTTTTAATAGTCGAAGAGTTATCCATTCTTCTTGAAGACCTTGAGAAAGAAGTTGTACAATTGAAAAAAAGATCTTGGCGAGAAAATCAGCCCAGAAAAAATGACAAAAACACTTGATGACATCAACAGCCAACTCGATAAATACCAGAAAGAAATTAATGAAAGAAAATTGCGTAAATTTAAGAGGGATACAGTAGATTACAAGTTAGGAGAGGTATATACATGGGCCGAAGCCTATGCTTCACGCAGACAACAAAGACCTTTTAACCGATCTACTAAAGGTGAAACGTCTTCATCTGAAGACTTGCAAACTCAATCCCAAAGACCTCCATCTAAACAATTCAGTGCTCAGGCCGACGGTAATATCCAACCTTCAACTTCTACAGACACTAACAACGAATCAACTTCTTTTTTAGGAAAAGGCCCAAGTATACGGGTCGAACCAGGAGGGCTAAATTCAAGAACAAGAGATACACCAATTGCAAAATCAACAAGGAGTCAGAGAATTTAGTCATTAATATTTCTCAAAAAACTTTAACACCATTCCAAACTCAAACATTACAAAAAGGGACATCGTTTGTGCCTACTTACAATACCAATGAATTGGAAACCCAAGTCAGTCTGTTCAGTTGCATGCGTAATCTCCGTTTAAAACATTTCTTCTCTAACGTCATTGAACCTACTTCTGCTCAAGATACAGGAACTTTACTTGACCTCCGACCTAAAAGTAAATTCATGGCACCGATCAGTCACAAAGTTCTTGATACTTTCGAATTAATTGTAGGTAAAGAGATCACCAACTTATTCTGTGAGCAGCAACTTAATCACGGTAATTTGACCCTAAACGAACGAAACACCATAAGACAACTGGCATCGGATAAAGACATTACATTTTGCAAGGCAGACAAAGGAGGAGCTCTTGTGGTATTAGATACCTCCTTCTACATGGAAAACGTTGAATCCCATGTGAGCGATCAACAAATATATACCAAAATGACCTTTGATCCTACCAATGAATTCTCCAAAATTCTCATGACCATCGTCAATAACGCTTTACACAAAGGTATCATCAATGAAAGAGATAAACGGTTTCTTATCATGGATAACCCAAACGTTTCGTATCTGTACATGATACCAAAAATACACAAAAACTTAGAACGACCACCGTTTAGACCTATTGTAAGTACCAGAAATTCTATCCATGAGCCCATCGGAAAATACATTGATAGACATCTTCAGCCTTTAGTACAAAACATGTCCACGTACTTAAAAGACACTACGGATTTTCTCATTAAACTCAACAACATAGTGATTCAAGATTATGCTCAACAAATTTTGTGTACTATAGACGTTACTTCTATCCCACATGACTTGGGTATACAGGCAATGGAATCATTCTTGATCAACACTGACAAAGACGATGATCTCAAAGTATTCTTACTCGAACTCATGCACTTCACCTTATACCACAGCTATTTCATTTGGAACAACAACTACTATACACAACTATCCGGTACATCTATGGGAAATTGCGCAGCTCCTGCGTATGCGAATCTTTTTATGCATCGATTTGAGCTCGATTACATCTTATCCCAGGAATCGTGGTTGAAGAATCTGGTGATTTTTTACAGATACATCGACGACATTTTTCTAATCTGGAAGGGAACCCAATCCAAACTACTTGCACACATCACACAACTGAACTCCATCAACGATCGCATTCAATTCACTCATGAAATCAACACCAATCACATCTCTTTTCTGGATGTTGACGTTATGATACAGAACAATCAATTGGTCACTTCTGTGTTTACTAAAACAACTGATCGTAACAACTTGTTACATTTTTCCAGTTTCCACCAAAAATCTCTCAAAAGACATCTTCCTTACTCCCAACTCTTGAGGATTAAACGCATCTCGTCCACTGAAGAGATTTTCCAAGAACAAAGTCGTCATCTTATTGACAAATTCAAAAAAGATCATACCCAGCCTCTATCCTTCATGAAGCAGTCAACAGAGCTAAAACCAAGAATCGCATTGACTTACTCCAAAATCAGATTCCTAGTGATTGTACTGATTCACGATTGGTTTTCGTATCAAAATTTTCTACCAAAAGCACAGAAATCAAGAAAGCCATTCGGAAATACTGGCCATTACTACAAACTGAACCAGACTTCAAAGGTATTTTTAACTAACTTCCTATTTTTGCCTACCAACGAACATGGAATTTACAACAACTACTTAACAAGAGTCCTCCGGAATCTGACAAAATGTATAAAGGCACTATCCCTTGTTTAAACTGCGGTAGCTGCAATAACATCATCAAGGGTACTACTCTTATGCATCCCACCAAAAGCACACTTATTAAACTCAAAGTTACGGCTACTTGTGACACAAACAACGTTGTGTACTTACTTAAATGCCCATGTGGACTTCCATACGTGGGAAAGACTGAAAGGAAAATTAAGATTCGCCTTACAGAACACAAAAGTAACATATGAACCAAGAATACCAAGTCAACAGTGGCAAAACATTTTCTGGAGTGTAATCACAATTGCAGCCAACTTAGATATATGATCTTGGAACAGGTTCCTGTACAACGAGGGAGAGACAACAGTCGCTTCCTCCTACAATGTTAACTATTTTGGATAAATAGACTTAATTCTGTGCACCCCAGGGGACTAAATGAACGGCTTGAATTTAGCTGTTATCTATAAGTGTTTCATTTCTAAGCTGCGTACTATCTAAGTGACATTCTCCCTAATTTTCATTATTAACACGTTTATTTTCATTCTTCGTTTCTTAGCAATTTTCCCCTTCCTTTCTTCATTCTTTCCTGTTTTTTTCCCTCGCGCAATATGGCGAATACGTTATTTTATTAGTAGTATGTGTATTCACTAGATACATTGGTTGCATCATTTAATTTTTGTCTATTTGAAATTTGTAATCACCAAATCCCATGTTTACCATTTTTTTGTCTTTTTTCCTTATCTGAGTTCATTCTGAACGCGTTACAAAGTATGTTTTCTATTTCTTCCTCATGCCGATTATCACTTCCGGGTCACTCACGCGTTTCTAACTACTTCTGGTGTGGTTCCGCGCACATCATCACGGTGCTCACAGGTAGTGTAAACACTCCACATCTTCAGTCTACGTAGCTGTGTACTTTATTCACCAACACTTTTATCTAATTTCAGCACGTCCTGATACGCGCCTATAATTTCCACACACTGCTGAGGTTATGGGTATTGTCGCTCTAAATTCACGAATTCCAGTCCTATTCACTATTTGATTATTTTACCACATTGCCTCACTGGCACAATAACGACTTAGGAATGGATAAACCTTCATTATTTTCAAAACTTTGGACGCATTCCCGCAATGTTCTCGTCACGCTTCTTCATTTAACTGGCACTAGCTTCTTGTATACTTCTCGCACCGAGCACTAGAATCACGAGTTAGATTACTCCCAGTGATTCTGTGAGTTCTTGCGCCCTTCACTAACATCTTGCAGTCATGTGTTTTTCTATGCATTCCGTTACGCTTGGACTTCAGCCGACTTTCCTATTTCTCATTTTGTTTAGGAAAATCCCCTGACGAAGGGCCAGTCCCGAAATGCATCGGGGAATTCTGAATACTTTTCTCACTGTATGAATTATACATATGTGAACCACATCTTCATTTGGAAAGAAAGGATGATGTATGAGGATTATCATACATGAATTATTCATCATGGATTAAATACTTTATCTAATCGAATTACATCGATGTTACCTTCATTACTCAGACGAGTGCATCGTCGTATTTGGAGTGCTAAGTGGGGACGTCTTTTCCTTTAGACGCTTCTTCTCGCTGATAATATTGGGCCATAGTCAAAAGGGAAACTGGGGAAGAAGTGGTCCAAGAACTCTCGCTAGCTATTTCTGGTAACATATTAGCGACAAATTTGTCAACAAACAAATGCTTACCCGTTTCATCGGCCAATGACTAACCACTGAAATCATGGAATGTCTCCTCAAATCTTGAAAAGAAACCAGAAACGGACTCATCCTTTTTCTGTTTACAGGACGCTAACGTAGTCCAATCTATTTTCTCATGGGGTACGAGAGTCTTTAACTTAGTCACAATAGCTTTAGATAGATCTAATATCCCCTTCTGAGGTTTGTGCGCAGACTCCCTTTCCGCATCTATTTCTTCTAAATGTGACCAAGCCACCATATGCCACATTGTCATCTATCTTTCGTATTGTTCTCCACATATCAGGGGGAAAAATAAGCCCAAAGAACATATCAATATCTGGCAAGGTTATAGTGCAGGAGGTGATGGCTCCTTCCACCTCCTCATAGAAGGCGGTGGGATTTTTCTGGGGGTCGGGCAAAGCAGCCTTAAGAGCCATAACGTCTGCTCTACTCCAAGGAGTGTAAAGCCAATTATATATAAAAAATCCCTTTGCATCATCTGAAGTTTTATCATCATTTGTTCCCGCACCCTTCGGAGGAACATACAGGGGTGCAGCTTCACGCATTGGTTTCATAGTAATTGTTCCACTACCGGGTGCAATCTCATCTACCGGAGCATCTACTTTCTGTGCTTGAGATTGAACTGCTTCTACAACTTTCTGTTTTATAGCTAATTCTTGCTCCTTCGTAAACACAATGTTTCGTCTTGTATTTTAACCACTCGTCTAATCATATCAGTTATGTCCGAAAAAGGGAAAGTCCCATCTGTTAATTGTTTATAATCAGTATTTATATCACCTAGCTCTAGTTCTTTAGAAGTTTGTCTAAAATCAAATATTACCTCCCAAGCAAATTTTTCTACAAAATAAAATTGCTCTATATCTTGCCACTGTTGAACCATAGCTACGATGATCGATGCAGTGTGAGGCCGACGAGCCTCCTCTCTAGCAGTGGTTTAAAAAAAATGTTTTTCTGTTTTAGTTAAAGTAGAGCGAGTCTGCCACCCACCTTGCTTATCTTTATCTTTTTCTTCTGAAGACAATTGCTCCTCATCAGAAACCTCATCATCAGGGGCACTTGGAAAGGGAAATTTATACGGGGTGGGGGCGTTCTAATAGGATGCAATCATCCTAAGGCATATTAAGTAGGGAATAGAGAGGGCGCCTAATAGGATACTGGCCATTTACCTCTAATCGACGTTCTCTACCTTCTTTTTCTATTTTTTCCTTCATTTCTTTATTCTAATGCTTTTTGATATATCGTTTCCCGCTGCTCTTTTTCTGCTATAGCTTCTGCTCTCTTCGCTCTCTCTCGCACTTGTTTTTCCCACATATGTACACAATCAAACATGTCCTGTCTACTTTTTCTTTTAAATAAACACTGCTCTACATATTGAACCTTTTTAGAATCAAATGACCAATTCACTGGCCATTGTAAATCAGACTCTTTCTTTGTGTATTTGTTCCATAATGAACCGTACATTATGGGAGAGATACCATATTTGACATACATGTCTCTATTGGGCGTCCCTTCTGGAGGAGCCAGCTGACTTTGTTCCAGACTAATCTTGGTACCACAAGAGCAGCAACACCACTTACAGAGTGTGCTGAGAAGAGGCATGTTTTCACAAGTTTATGCAAAATATTACTACTCCCAACAAATATTCCAAAAGGAGAAAAATCTCCACATTACCTGCCTTCAGTCCTTGCAAAGAATGAATACAAAAACCAAACCAAAAACCAAGCCAAACAAATCAAGAGTGCCGCTTCAGCGACCTTACCAAACAGAAGTCGTCAACTCCCACCTGCCGATCTCTGATCGACCTAATGGTCACTGCAGAATTATGCCGAAGAAAGCCCCAGTCGAGACCGGCCACCACCCGGAGGGTCAAATCGGGAAAACCGGAAAAGTCACATTGGCCTACAAAGACAAAGGTCTCCTCATGCAGTGCGTATCCTCCGTAATATTTTGATCCTCCGTCAAGACCACTCCTTCGGATGGCCGCGTCTCCGATGGGGCCCCACGTGCTGGGCGCCAATTGTGGAAATGTACCCTAAAGTGAGGAACACTGGTGCAGGGTCACCATCTCATCCACGGGTCCGAAGACTAACAAAAAAGGGATCGGCACTGGAGTTGAAGTAATAACAAGTTTATTAATCACTCATGAGTGGGACAACGTCCACACAACACTCTCAAGTGTTGCAGGAGGATGTACATTGAATTCACAAACCATCGTCCCTTTTATACCATTTTGTTGCAGTGTAAGCATGTGAACAGAAATGGAAAGAACAAGTTTAGAAATAGCTATCAGCAAACAAGGGCAGATGGATGACTACGTGGTCAGCAAATAGGGAGGGGGAGCAGGAATGCGTATAGCAGCAGTAAACAGTCAACAGATAACATCTAAGACCAGGTGCACCGGCAGCTACAAACCCCCAGCATGTACATTGCTTAGCCATGTCAGGAGGTCAACTAAAATAGATAACACAAGCAGAGTGAAAAGACGAGCAGCAGAGGACGGAAGAATTACGAAGGGAACAAAATGGATAGCAGAGCCAAAATGGCTGTCGCTTATGCTAACGTAAAATATTACACGTTTCCACACTATTCTTAGTTGCTTTCTAGGCTGTCCGTGCCTGCAGACGCAGAGCACATCAGCAGATTGAGGATCCACCCGAAAAATTGTTACCGAAGGTAAGAAACTTGTTCTTCTGATGGATACTTATAACTATAGATTTCCCACTCTGTTCCTAGATACCATAACAGTACCTACCATGGTGGAGGTTCTGTGAACTGGCTCAGACTAAAACTCCTGGAGGATTGACCGAGCAAAATGCCCCCCTTGACGGACCTGACTGTCGAAGCACAAGGGCATCAGGAACGTGGTAACCAGTGCCCAAATAGCTCCCTGGCAAATGTCCAGGACAGGCACTCCACTAGAAGAAGCTTATTGCCCACTCAATGTTCATTGGTGTCATCAAAAGAAAAGCTTAGCCCCTCTTAGGGTCCAAAAGATAAAGTCTCTCTTCCTCCTTGGAGGGATAAGCTGGAACAAATAATGCCAGAAGAGTGACATCTTGCCCAACATGAAAAGGAGTGACCACTTTCAGTAGAAAGAAAGCTCAGGTTCTGAACATTAACTTATCCGGCAAAAACACTGTGTGAGGTGGGTTGACAGAAAAAGCCTGCATCTCAATCACACATCTAGGGATGTTATGGCAATGAGGAAGACCATCGTCAATGTCAGAAGTCTCAAAGGACAACTCTGCTGCGGCTCAAAAGGAGTGCATATTGAAAAAGTGAGGAGTAGGTTCAGGACCAACTGCGTCATCACATAGCATTTTGGCAGATATAAATATTACAACCCTTACAAAAATGTCATCATAACAGGTGATTTAAATAAAAAAGGCTGATCCGACAACCGCAATAAAGCTGAAAGAGCCAATAACTTGCCCTTAACAGGACCCAAAGCAAGTTCTTCTTCGGCCAAGGACAGAACAAACAATACAACTTTAAACACCTATGCTTGTAATGGGTCAGTTTTTTGGGGCACACACCAATCCACAAATTTGCCCCAATGACTGGGGTATTCTGATTTTGTGGAAGTATGCCTCCCTGCTAAGATAACATCAATAGCCTCAGAGGAAAGGTTAATATCGAAGCATGGAGATTCAAATTGTGCACGCCCCGGTCCAGTGTCCTGCCCAGCTGCTGAGGCAGAGCATCCTCCCGAAGTGACAGCTCTTGAAGCCCAATCCGGTGCCACCAAGATGTCTTGGGCCAAGTCATCCTGAGCTTCTGCAGAACTCAGGGCAGGAGAGGCAGTGGTGGGAAGGCATAGAGAAGTTTCCCAAACTCCACTGTAGACGTAAGGAATCTCAGAGAGAGATCTGCTTTAAAAACTCCAATGTGCAAAAATGCTCCCATTGGACATTCTCGGCGAAGGTTTAAAGATCAAGCCGTGACTTCCCAAAAGAAGGAAGACGCCATGTGCCACCTCTGAGTACAACTGCCCTTCACAATCTCCTAAGCACATCCTGGTGTTTACAGATCCCGCCAGGTCGTTTACCACCAGAGAAATTCCTTGGTGTTCAAGCCACTTCCAGAGGAGAAAAGGCTCCTGACACAGGGCCCAAGACGCCCCCACCGCTTGTTGGTAGAGGACAGGGAGGCCTTAAACCCCAAGCAAATAGCCCTTAACTCCAACAAATTGATAGAGAATCAAGTCTCTGCTGGACACCAGATGCCCCTGATTTACACCACATTCAGATGGCCTCTCCAATTCAGTAGTGATGCATCCATGACTACAATCAGCTCTGAGTAAGGTAGGGAGAGGGGTCTACCACTGTCTCAATCGTGGTCCATTAGCCACCGCTACAGGTCTTTTGCAGTCTTCTCCAAAATCTTAAGAAAATATGACCGATTTCCCTTATACAATGCCCAATGGGACTTAAATCCTATTGCAGAGCTCGCATGTGCCACCTGATATGTTTGGTCAGCAGAATGCAGGAGGCTAACAAACCCAGGAGTGTCAGAGTCATCAACACAGAGATCAAAGACTGAGGTTAAAACATCTGGATCGTAGCCTGAATGTCCTGGGCTCTCTGCTCTGGGGGAACCCTGTATCCAGAATGGCTCAGATGAATGAAAGCTTCTTCAAAGTAGTTAGGTATGATTTCAGCACTTTGATAGTGAACCCCAATGATGTTAGAAAGTTTTCCGTTGTCAGGATGTGGTTGACGACTGCCTAGGGCAAGCCTGGCTTCAACAGCCAGTTATCGAGGTAGGGAAAGACTAGTAATCCCATTCTCCGAAGGTGTTCTGCGACCAGTGCCATCATTTTCGTTAACACCAGAGGGGCAATGCTGAGGCCAAAAGGAAGCACTGTGAACTGAAAACACAATGTAAATAAGGGTCACAGGGGAATTAATTATGGACTAAACCACCTCCAATCCCCAATCAATACCTAACAACTAACAGGAGATGCTCAGTCCGTTCGCGGAGAACAGAAAATCACTGAACGCTGTGAAAAATGCTAAGAGACCTCTTCAGATAGTTTGCTCATCACCTGGCCAGAGTTAAGAGTCCATCGGCCCACCCTTACTGGCGGAACTTCGTCATATGGAGCTCTAGGAGATCTAGATCTAGGGCCACAGTCTTAAGCCACCAGGCCCTGCTGGGTACCTGACCTTATGCTCCTGAAAAGAACTCTTCCCAAGGTGTATGCTCAAACTACATGAACTCTAGTGACGTGCAGTACTCTAGTGTAAGTGAAAATTAAAAATGGCTACCTGGGCAAAAAATGTGTTTATTAAGAATTGTCCAAGTGTCATGCTTAAAATAACCTGATAGTCTTGAATAAATTGACTATTTCCTGGCTAAGTCTAGTACGGTCGACATGTTTCAGCCGAATTGGTCCGTTGACCCGGCTTTCTTCAGGACCTAGATGTAATAGAATACAGGCTACTGCAGGATAAACATAACTCGTGCATAAAATCATGTGAAACAATACTCATAGAGGAAGTATAGTAATCAGGTAAGTCCGTGGCAATTGCCACCCTACCAGGCAAGCAAACCTTATGCTTGAAGGTAAGAGCTACCTCTTCTTTCCCAGCTTTATGTGGGAGAAAAACCTCACCTCACCCGGCTGACTGCTCGGAGATGGAGGCACCGCTCTGTCCGTCGGTACTTCAGACCAGACTGCTCGCAGGTTTGCTTGCCTGGTAGGGTGGCAATTGCCACAGACTTACCTGATTACTATACTTCCTCTATGAGTATTGTTTCACACGATTTTATGCACGAGTTATGTTTATCCTGCAGTAGCCTGTATTCTATTACATCTAGGTCCTGAAGAAAGCCGGGTCAACTGACCAATTCGGCTGAAACATGTCGACCGTACTAGACTTAGCCAGGAAATAGTCAATTTATTCAAGACTATCAGGTTATTTTAAGCATGACACTTGGACAATTCTTAATAAACACATTTTTTGCCCAGGTAGCCATTTTTAATTTTCACTTACACTAGAGCACTGCACGTCACTAGAGTTCATGTAGTTTGAGCATACACCTTGGGAAGAGTTCTTTTCAGGAGCATATGGTCAGGTACCCAGCAGGGCCTGGTGGCTTAACACTGTGGCCCTAGATCTAGATCTCCTAGAGCTCCATATGACGAAGTTCCGCCAGTAAGGGTGGGCCGATGGACTCTTAACTCTGGCCAGGTGATGAGCAAACCACTGAAGAGGTCTCTTAGCATTTTTCACAGCGTTCAGTGGTTTTCTGTTCTCCGCGAACGGACTGAGCATCTCCTGTTAGTTGTTAAGCACTGTGAACTGAACATGCTTCTTGTTGATTATAAATCGCAGGTAGCATCTGAGGACCTGAAGGATAGAGATATGGGAATAAGTGTTCTGCAGTCCAACGTCAAATCTCCGGAGTCAACAGCAGACAAGACCTAGCCCAGCATGAGCATCTTGAATTTGTCCTTTCGCAAGCAGGCATTGAGAGGACAAAGAGCCAAAATATGATGTAGGTCTCTGTCCGTGTACGGTGCAAGGAAATAGAAGAAGTAACACTCATTTCCTATTTCCGAGGGCAGAACCTTCTTCATGGCACCTTTGGCCAAACGACCCAGCATTTCCCGCTACAAGACAGACAGGTGGTTCTCCATCAGCTGTCCTGAACGTGATGGAGGGTGCCAAAGGGTAGAGTGAAATGGAAGGGTGTTGTCCAATGATACATTTGAAAGACCCACTTGTATGACATGATGGTCTGACACTTCTGGAGGAAATATTGGATCCTGCCTCTGTAAGGCTGGCAAGGACACACTAAAGCAGATTTACGGCTGCGGATGCTATAAGGGTAAGGGACTGAGCTGCACATTATCCCATGCTGTCCTGGCCATATTCTTTGAATAACAACGATAAACAACAAGAGAGAGAGGGTATGTCCACACTCTTGGTCCCCCAAAAAAAACGATATAATAACAACAAAAGAGCGTGACGCGAAAAAGGTTCGAGAATACAGTGATTCACTATGTGCTTGGATAAAGTGTAAAGGAAACAGAATCCATCTGATGAAAAGTAAAACCCTCACTCACCAACATAGTTGGTGACATGCTTCATCATGGGGGTTTTTTTGCCAGAGGGGCCTTGTGCACCTCTGGTGTGCTTCGACGCTTGGGATTAAGGCGGAGCAACGATTTCAGACTTATAAAAAGTGAGGTGATAGGTGAGTGAAATAAACAAAGGAAAGGAAAAAGGTTTTTTAAAAATCATGTATCGTACACCAAAACATTTTAATAGTGACGAGACAGGAATATGTTAAAAACTGTGAAGGATAATTACTACTGACGTTAATTTGGTCAGATTTATCCTATAGGTGGTCAAGTGGTCGACATGTTTCAGCTTATCGATGTTATTCACTAAGCTTTCATCAGGACCTAATTATACAAAAGAAAAAGGCACCTTGGCGGTATAAGCTCGCTAAGGCTTATCCTAACCTCAGGTGCAAAAGAACCGATAGACTCACGGTTACAGTAGAGGTCTCCCACTGTTCTGGAAACAGACCTCGTATTTCTGAAAGAAAATTTGTTTAATTAAGTTGACATACATAATAGTAGCCTTGTATTCATCAGATATAATTAATACCAAGCAACCGAAAGTAAATCGGTCCCCACATTATTTACATGGTTTATGTAAACTTTCAGCCATTTCTGTGTTACAATTAGAAAAATAAATGTGAATACACACTTTGTAAACATGCCAAGATCCATATACACAGATCTTATATAGATAGAGTATTTCAACAGCTTTAGTCAATACTCTGGCAAAACATGATTTGTAGTATTAATGAGGATCACATATATCAAAGGCACTTTGAGAATACTTTACACCTTCAAAATGAAACTGAAGGAGAGCAAAATACGAAATGGTTAAAAGAAAACACTTATAGCTTACGTATAACAGAGTGGGTGCGTGCTCCTTGGGCAAGAAGGCGAATTGCGGGACTACAGAACAACTGTGGCAACAGGAAGAGAGGAAAACAGGGAACGCGTTAGATGTAGCAAAACACCGCCCCTCACCAAGATTGTTTACCACATTGTTCCGTATAGCGTGAAGCTAGAGATCGAGTTTACTTCAAAGATAGTACTTACATCATCCAAGTCCACAGCCAGCAGTCTGCACCTAAAAGGTCCGCCGAGCCCGGAGATAAATGCGTACTGGCGGGCTCGTGTTTAAATGCAAAAAGTCAGCCGCTGACGAACCGGAAGTGAATGTGTGAGTCTTTCACATACGCCTCTAGGATTGGGACAGCGAAGAAGGACTACATGACTGTAATCCTCTGAAAATAATAGAGCGCTAAAGGCTCCCTTCAACATGAAACTTTATTGAACAGCGATAGCCGTGCATCGGCATATGATCGAGGATAGTCAATACCAAATCAGCCGACTGCCCCCAATTACCGAAGAGTAATTTACACGGAGAACCATTTCTTTCAAAGACTGATTCACTCAGAAACTCCTCAAATAAAGGATTTTATGACGAATCAAACCCTGGTTAGCCATGTTTGTGTTACAAACATTAGGCCACCTCATCCTTAGATTTGCAAATGACCACAGGTGACCAAAGATCCACATAGGGCCACATATACAGAATGGGCCCTTGAGTCAGTAAATGAGAGCACAAAACCACTCAGATGTAAACGAGTACTTGTTGTTACATAAAGGCTCTTGTCTTAGCGTCTCAACACTGTGCCCCAAGGGATATTATCGTTGAGTCCTGACAAATGTGTTGACAACCTATATACCCAACGTTGTTCCTTTTCGAACAATGAGGTTGATTTCACCTGTTCAATAATGGTCCACTGTAGATCGTCTGCAGTGTGATTCAAACGCAGGAAGTGCTCAGTCAGTTTAGTTGCGCTTCTTTTGCATCGGACATTACTCCGGTGTTCACCAATCCGTAATTTGATCTTTCTTGTAGTCATGCCCACATATTTTAGATTACATGGGCACGTAATTAGATAGATCACATCTGTAGTATTGCAATTCGTATGGCTGCGTTGAATCCAGGTTTTCCCGGTTTCCAGAGATAAGGTCTTGGTGGGGGACGTGAGATGGCAAATGCTACAGGACCCACAGGGATAATGACCAAGAATAGGTGGCAAACCCCAGGTGTCGAGAACTGAGATAGTAGTTGGTTTATTACAAGTCCTCGGTCTCGTATGAACAAGTGAGTCCTTGATACTCTTAGCCTTTTTGTAAGAGAATAGAGGTTTTTCCCAATTAATACTATTGCTTTCCAAAATGCGCCAATGTTTCTTAATCGATTTAGAGATGGCATTGGAAGCAGTATTAAAAGTAGTCACACACGTGAGTGGAGTCTCAGTGAGCTGTCTAGGAGAATCTTGTAAAAGGATCTCTCTAGGTTGATTTCTTGCTCGTTTGCAACTTTTATTCAGGATAGTGTCGGGATAGCCTCTCTGTTTCAATTTAGACGTAAGGTCTTTTGATTGTTTACGAAAATCCTCCACTTGACTGCAATTGCGTCTGATTCGCAAATATTGGCCATAAGGGAGGTTTTCCCGTAATGACCGAGGATGAAAACTGGAGAAAGCCAAAAGGTTATTTTTGGCTGTCGGTTTGTAATGAGTTTTGGTCACAAGTGCACCGTCAATTTTGGTCACAGTTACATCCAAAAAAATCATTTCATAAGGATGGAAAGCATGAGTAAACAGCAGATGGGGATCACAAGTATTGATCCATATCAAAAATTCAAGTAAAATACTCTCAGGACCGTCCCAGATGATAAAAATATCATCGATATACCTCTTCCAATAGGAGAGGTGGAGGAGAAAGGGATTATCTTGACTCAGAATGAATTTTTGTTCGAAATTTGAAACATAAAGTCCTGCCACACTGGGCGCAAAAGTGCTGCCCATCGAAGTACCGGTGGACTGGAGGTACAGGGCACCTTGATATTCAAAAAAGTTTTTTTTAAGTGCCAAGGTGGCACAATCAATGATAAAACCCTTTGGGGTCTAAAAGGACCAGGTAATAGAATTCATAATGAAGCATGTCACCAACTATGTTGGTGAGTGAGGGTTTTACTTTTCATCAGATGGATTCTGTTTCCTTTACACTTTATCCAAGCACATAGTGAATCACTGTATTCTCGAACCTTTTTCGCGTCACGCTCTTTTGTTGTTATTATATCGTTTTTTTGGGGGGACCAAGAGTGTGGACATACCCTCTCTCTCTTGTTGTTTATCGTTGTATTAAGGCAGCGCACAGCTGCGAGAGATTTTTTGATTTAAGTGTAGTGTGATCACATTTTGCTAACTTAATCGGCACCGAAATGGAAAACACGGGGCTTACGTATACAGATGCTGAGGTCGATGCTCTCCTGGCAGACTCCTCCCTTTTTGCTGACTCTTCAATAGCGCAAACAATTTCCCAGACTAGTGAGTGGGACAAATAAACCGAACAAAAACGATGCCGTATTCGTACCATCTTACACGGTACCATACTAACTGAGTACCTACGAAATAATGTGGCACCAAAGGGCCTTTTGGTCACCAATGCTCCACGTATTTTTCTCGAAGATCCAGTTTTTCGTAGGGACTGGGCCCAGATCGCGTGGCACTGCACCCGCGACTGGCTTGTCCTTATCATTAAAACAGCTCTTAGACTTTCAGAGGCACTTATGGTTGAAATTCAATTAACAGAAACGCATTTTCGTACAACACTGACCGGTTACAAAAAGGAACTGGATGAGCTTAACAAAGAAATGAATGAATATAAAGACACTTTGACACAATCCAAGGCTCAAAAATTTCAAAAAGATCTGAAACGTTTCTCGTTTATTAAAGTATATCCCTACTCTGATCCTGATTATGTCCCTCCAACTGATAGGAATGATCAGGCAGATACCACAGATGACAACGATTCCTTTTCAAGTGGCTCGAGTAATGAGAGCACAAGATCTAGACAGCGAGGTAGAGGCAGAAATAGACCTTACCAATACCAACCAAATTGGCAACCCTTCCCTAACTCAATGAATTCAGGTTATCCCAATCAGTTCCAACCACCCCAGTTTCCAATGATGGGCTGGAATCCCGGCTTTGTCCCGATGCCTTCCTTTCAATCAATCCAATACGTTCCGCCCTCCTTTTTTAGGCAGAGGCCGGCGAGGACGAGGGCGAAGGAGGGGAAACAACCAGGTACATTGGGAACAGGAGGAGGGGACAGGGCACAACACACGCAGCAAAGCAGGAACAAGCAACCAGAGAGTTTAGTCCTGAACCTCTCTTCACATAATTTGACACAGACAGAAAGTGAAGTACTTGAGAAAGGACTAGGCTTTGTGCCCACTGCACGGCTGGATCGCTTTCGATTACACTGTGAATTATCTGATTTTTTCAGAAAACTGAAATTGAAATTCTTTTTTGAGAACAATAAATCAGATGTCCCTGTAGATCGTCTTAGTGACACCACTTTACGTCTAAAATCCACATTCACACCTCCCCCACACTTGATTCCAGCGGGGATTACTGCATTTGAACAAGCTGTTTTTAATGACGTAGAAGCTTTTCAAGACCAAGGAGCCTACAAGAACATGAGTGCCCTTGAATTTCAAGCCCTACAATCATTGCAAACCAATCCATCTATTGTGATAAAACCAGCTGACAAGGGGGGAGGAATTGTCATTCAGAATGTTGGAGATTATGATTCAGAATGTAGACGTCTTCTAGATAATCTGAAGAACTACACCCCTCTTGCTACCGATCCCTCTCAAGATTTGAAAACCACAATATGCAATCTTGTTGAACATGCTGAAAGTAGTGGATTTATTAGCAAGCATGAAGCAGATTTTATGACTAAGGGAAAAGGTGTGATTCCATACTTCTACACACTGCCGAAGATCCACAAAAATAAATCTCCGCCTCCGGGCCGCCCAATTGTATCGGGCATAGGCTCCCTTTTGGAGCCCCTCTCGATCTTTTGTGACTTCTTCTTGAAACCTATAATCCAGGACACCCCCACCTATCTTAGAGACACCAAAAGTTTTTTGGCTTCCTTACAAGAACTGAGAGTAGATCATAATAACACCATCCTTGTCTCTCTGGACATTGAGAGCCTTTATACGAGCATTCCCCAGGACGATACCATCAAAGTCATTGGGGAAGCCTTGAATTCTATTACCTGGTCCTTTCAGACCCCAAAGGGTTTTATCATTGATTGTGCCACCTTGGCACTTAAAAAAAACTTTTTTGAATATCAAGGTGCCCTGTACCTCCAGTCCACCGGTACTTCGATGGGCAGCACTTTTGCGCCCAGTGTGGCAGGACTTTATGTTTCAAATTTCGAACAAAAATTCATTCTGAGTCAAGGTAATCCCTTTCTCCTCCACCTCTCCTATTGGAAGAGGTATATCGATGATATTTTTATCATCTGGGACGGTCCTGAGAGTATTTTACTTGAATTTTTGATATGGATCAATACTTGTGATCCCCATCTGCTGTTTACTCATGCTTTCCATCCTTATGAAATGATTTTTTTGGATGTAACTGTGACCAAAATTGATGGTGCACTTGTGACCAAAACTCATTACAAACCGACAGCCAAAAATAACCTTTTGGCTTTCTCCAGTTTTCATCCTCGGTCATTACGGGAAAACCTCCCTTATGGCCAATATTTGCGAATCAGACGCAATTGCAGTCAAGTGGAGGATTTTCGTAAACAATCAAAAGACCTTGCGTCTAAATTGAAACAGAGAGGCTATCCCGACACTATCCTGAATAAAAGTTGCAAACGAGCAAGAAATCAACCTAGAGAGATCCTTTTACAAGATTCTCCTAGACAGCTCACTGAGATTCCACTCACGTGTGTGACTACTTTTAATACTGCTTCCAATGCCATCTCTAAATCGATTAAGAAACATTGGCGCATTTTGGAAAGCAATAGTATTAATTGGGAAAAACCTCTATTCTCTTACAAAAAGGCTAAGAGTATCAAGGACTCACTTGTTCATACGAGACCGAGGACTTGTAATAAACCAACTACTATCTCAGTTCTCGACACCTGGGGTTTGCCACCTATTCTTGGTCATTATCCCTGTGGGTCCTGTAGCATTTGCCATCTCACGTCCCCCACCAAGACCTTATCTCTGGAAACCGGGAAAACCTGGATTCAACGCAGCCATACGAATTGCAATACTACAGATGTGATCTATCTAATTACGTGCCCATGTAATCTAAAATATGTGGGCATGACTACAAGAAAGATCAAATTACGGATTGGTGAACACCGGAGTAATGTCCGATGCAAAAGAAGCGCAACTAAACTGACTGAGCACTTCCTGCGTTTGAATCACACTGCAGACGATCTACAGTGGACCATTATTGAACAGGTGAAATCAACCTCATTGTTCGAAAAGGAACAACGTTGGGTATATAGGTTGTCAACACATTTGTCAGGACTCAAAGATAATATCCCTTGGGGCACAGTGTTGAGACGCTAAGACAAGAGCCTTTATGTAACAACAAGTACTCGTTTACATCTGAGTGGTTTTGTGCTCTCATTTACTGACTCAAGGGCCCATTCTGTATATGTGGCCCTATGTGGATCTTTGGTCACCTGTGGTCATTTGCAAATCTAAGGATGAGGTGGCCTAATGTTTGTAACACAAACATGGCTAACCAGGGTTTGATTTGTCATAAAATCCTTTATTTGAGGAGTTTCTGAGTGAATCAGTCTTTGAAAGAAATGGTTCTCCGTGTAAATTACTCTTCGGTAATTGGGGGCAGTCGGCTGATTTGGTATTGACTATCCTCGATCATATGCCGATGCACGGCTATCGCTGTTCAATAAAGTTTCATGTTGAAGGGAGCCTTTAGCGCTCTAGCATTTTCAGAGGATTACAGTCATGTAGTCCTTCTTCGCTGTCCCAATCCTAGAGGCGTATGTGATAGACTCACACATTCACTTGCGGTTCGTCAGCGGCTGACTTTTTGCATTTAAACACAAGCCCGCCAGTACGCATTTATCTCCGGGCTCGGCGGACCTTTTAGGTGCAGACTGCTGGCTGTGGACTTGGATGATGTAAGTACTATCTTTGAAGTAAACTCGATCTCTAGCTTCACGCTATACGGAACAATGTGGTAAACAATCTTGGTGAGGGGCGGTGTTTTGCTACATCTAACGCTTTCCCCGTTTTCCTCTCTTCCTGTTGCCACAGTTGTTCTGTAGTCCCGCAATTCGCCTTCTTGCCCAAGGAGCACGCACCCACTCTGTTATACGTAAGCTATAAGTGTCTTCTTTTAACCATTTCGTATTTTGCTCTCCTTCAGTTTCATTTTGAAGGTGTAAAGTATTCTCAAAGTGCCTTTGATATATGTGATCCTTATTAATACTACAAATCATGTTTTGCCAGAGTATTGACTAAAGCTGTTGAAATACTCTATCTATATAAGATCTGTGTATATGGATCTTGGCATGTTTACAAAGTGTGTATTCACATTTATTTTTCTAATTGTAACACAGAAATGGCTGAAAGTTTACATAAACCATGTAAATAATGTGGGGACCGATTTACTTTCGGTTGCTTGGTATTAATTATATCTGATGAATACAAGGCTACTATTATGTATGTCAACTTAATTAAACAAATTTTCTTTCAGAAATACGAGGTCTGTTTCCAGAACAGTGGGAGACCTCTACTGTAACCGTGAGTCTATCGGTTCTTTTGCACCTGAGGTTAGGATAAGCCTTAGCGAGCTTATACCGCCAAGGTGCCTTTTTCTTTTGTATAATTAGGTCCTGATGAAAGCTTAGTGAATAACATCGATAAGCTGAAACATGTCGACCACTTGACCACCTATAGGATAAATCTGACCAAATTAACGTCAGTAGTAATTATCCTTCACAGTTTTTAACATATTCCTGTCTCGTCACTATTAAAATGTTTTGGTGTACGATACATGATTTTTAAAAAACCTTTTTCCTTTCCTTTGTTTATTTCACTCACCTATCACCTCACTTTTTATAAGTCTGAAATCGTTGCTCCGCCTTAATCCCAAGCGTCGAAGCACACCAGAGGTGCACAAGGCCCCTCTGGCAAAAAAAAACCATGATGAAGCATGTCACCAACTATGTTGGTGAGTGAGGGTTTTACTTTTCATCAGATGGATTCTGTTTCCTTTACACTTTATCCAAGCACATAGTGAATCACTGTATTCTCGAACCTTTTTCGCGTCACGCTCTTTTGTTGTTATTATATCATATTCTTTGAATACCATAACCTGGGTCACAAAAGGGCTAAAATGCTTGCAAGGCTAGTGGAGGAGGCTGTGTTGGCAACATGGTAAACCCAACAATAGCCAAGGAGAGGGTGGAATTGTTTTGCAGGAGCAGAAACGCCCAAGGAGCATGCTGAGGTTCTGCTCTCCATGAACCGTTTCAGATCAGAATCACTTTTTTAGCCAAAAAGGGGAGAGCTGTCGACGGCATATCCTTTAAGGGTGATTGAACGTTCACGGAGAAGCCTGTATACCTCATCCAGGCACTGCATCTATGAGCCACACTAGTGCCCATCGCTCGACCTCAACAGTTGTGTCCAAGCCATAGAGTATGACATATTTTTCAGCATTACGACCATCTTGAATATCCTGTGTAAGGGATATCCCTTAGGACATCCAGAAGAGCTATTAAAACCTGTTCCATTATATTACACAGGGCTTGAGAGCAGCAGCCTAAAAAGCAGCTGACATTCACTGATCTCATGGCAAAGCTTGTGGAGAATATTGATTTCCAAATGCCTCTATATTTTTAGATTCATGATCAAGAGGAGTAGAAGGAAAAGCTTTGGGATTTACTTTGCATGTAGACCCTTATAACCGCAAACTCTCTGGCTTCAGATGTTCAGTAAGAAAGGCCGGTGCGGAAAAATGGTGATGAGCAACCTACAAATTAATTCTGGGCCGATCAGCTGTTGGAACAACTTCCTTGATCCATCATGGAGTCTTTTTATGTTTGCGAAGTAAAGTTTGGCCTCACAGACATCTGTTTCAGAAGTTCCTACACAGTTTGCACCATGTCATGTTAAGTGTGACATTTTTCCTTGCAAACTTGCTAAATCTTTATATATTTTGTGTTCTAAAAGACAGAGGAGAAACTTCAGGTTCTATGGCTGAAGGTGTGGAAAGAAAGGAACTGATGTCAGCACAAATCGGTGGCTCTTGCATGCAGCTCTGCTCCTCAGTTCTTGAGCTGAATGACATTGGTGTAAAGCCGCACAATGCCACAAACCGGCATACAGAAGTACTGCTGTAAATTTTTGCAAGTGCAGTTGAAGCTGGAGGAATATTTACAAGGGGAGGAATCTACTGTTATAAGTATCCTTCAGAAATGTACCTTTAATACCTGCTATGAGCAGGTGGTATTTGTGAAAGGAGGTGGGGCGGGTGGGATTCATGGATATAGCGAGATGGGAAGGGGATGCAGAGGGAAAGGGTGAATGTTGCCTTGCAACCCTGTGCCTTGGTTAGGGTTAGGTGGTGGCTGGGCTGCACTTCAGCCTATTTTCAAGACAGCTTTACCCGCAGAATTTTCAGTCATGCGAAATTGGTTACAATTCTCCTACCTAGGAAATCCAGGTGCAGGAACACTATCTTATTAATAATTGAGTGGAGTAGAATACCCCACAGAAAGGTTTTTGGATATACCCCTTTAGCGGAGTTCCAAGGGATCAAGCTCCATTGCTACTGAGTTAGAAATCTGAGAATATTGTCTGACAATAATGTCATTTTAGTCAATCAAATCAATGCTGTCTCTAAAAGTTATATGTATGTATGTGGTATTCTACAATAAGAACCCATACAAAAGGGAGTGGAGTGCTGTATAGGGTCAAAAACATGCAGTGACGGCAAACGTCACCACTGAAGACACCACCTCGACCATGAAGAGCATCCACTCGGGGGGCCCCCACGGACCCCTTACCGCCGCACATCTACCCCAGAACTGCGATGCACCATCAACACCACTTTCAAGACGGGCACCTTCCCCAACGACTGGAAACACGCTGAAGTCAGACCCCTGCTAAAGAAACCCACAGCAGACCCCACGAACCTCAAGAACTACCAACCCATCTCCCATCTCCCTCCTCCCTTTCACGCCAAAGTCACACACAAGATTGCCAATGCCCAGCTAACAAAATTCATCCTTGACCTCTCTCAATCCGGCTTCCGCAGCAACCACAGCACCAAGACCGCTCTCCTCGCCGCCACAGACGACATCCGAACCCTCCTCGACCAAGGACGCACCGCAGCCCTGATTCTGCTCGACCTCTCCGCAGCGTTCAATACCGTCTCCCATCGCGCACTCACCGCCAGGCTTCACGACATAGACATACAGGGAGGGGCCCTCTACTGGATCTGCTCCTTCCTCACCGGCAGAACCCAAAGAATCAGACTGCCACGTTTCCTCTCCGCACCCACAGAAATCAACTGCCGAGTACCCCAAGGATCATCACTGAGCCCCACGCTCTTCAACATCTACATGGCCGCAATGTCAGACATCACGGACTCAGAATAGTATCCTACGCAGACGACATCCAGCTCATCGTCTCCCTCACTAAGGATCCCATCACCACCAGACTCAACTTCCAGGAAGGAATGAAGGATGTCGCATCCTGGATGAGCAGCAGCTCCCTGAAGCTCAACTCGGAGAAGACAGAGATCCTCGTCCTCGGACCCTCCCCCTCCGCATGGGACAACACCTGGTGGCCCACAGCCCTCGGCAGCCCCCACGGACCACACCCGAAACCTCGGCATCGTACTCAACTCCTCCCTTCTCATGACCCGACAGGTCAACGCCGTTGCCACAAGCTGTTTCAACACGTTCCACATCCTCTGAAAGACCTTCAAAAGGATCCCCCTTGAATCAAGGAAAACCATCACACACGCCCTCATAAACAGCAGACTGGACTACTGCAACGCCCTCTACGCCGAAATCAACAAGTCGCTGCTCCACAAACGCCAAACAATACAAAACACGGCCGCTAGACTCGTCCTCAGCATCCCCTGACACGAACACATCACCCAGCACCTGCGCAACCTCCGCTGGCTCCCCTTCGAGAAGAGAATCACTTTCAAGATACTCACTCACGCCTACAAATGCCTCCACAACACCAGACCCCAATACCTCAACGAAAGAATCTCCTTAGACGTACCCAAGAAAAACTTCCACTCCACCGACCTCGCCCTCGCCGAAACCCCACAGATCCGCAAAGCCAGAACAGGTGGAAGGGCCTTCTCCTACATTGCAGCCGAGACCTGGAACGAACTCCCGATCGACATCATCAGACGTGCCCCCTCCCTAGACATCTTCAGGAAGACACTCAAGACCTGGTTCTTCGGCTGAATGGAGCTACCCCCCCCCCGCACCTTGAGACCCTCACGGTGAGTAGCGCGCTTACAATGCATCTGATTGATTGACGTAGCTGGTTTGTGGATTGTAGTGCTATTAAAAGAGGTGAGTCTTCAACTCTTTCTTAATTTAGAGCAGCATTGGAGTGGTCTGATGGATATGGGGATGCTGTTCCAGATCCTGGTAGGCCCTTAAATGGGAGGAGAAACTGGGTGTTACATTAGGCAACACCTAATGGTCACATATTTTGACATGGGCTATGACCTCTTCCATTTGCTCCACCTTTAGCCAAAATAGTTACAAAATTCTCTTGTGATGGTATCTCACTCAAGCCCAGTTGGAGGTTATTTGTGGCTCAAACCCAGAGCATTGGCATTGCAAGACTAATCGAGGCGTGATGGCACACATGTGGTGGTTTTGTACTAGCGTCCAATTGTTCTGGAAAGAGGTGCCATATCAGATTAAGGTCATTACATATATCACCCTATCATTGGACCCTACATTTTTTGCTGTTGGGTGATTCGGGTGAGCATTCGGACTACCCATTAACAAACCTTAGGGTCGATTTCTTACTCAGCTCTTCTCTGCCACACAAATAATTATTCGCCAGTGGCGAGCCCAGGTGCCCTCGATGATCCAGATGTGGTGGGCCACAGCTATGGTAAGAGATAAGATCCAGAAGTTAAAGAAAATATGGGCATCGTTTCGCACATTTATGAAAACCCAGGGCACAATTAGCCTGGGTCCTGCCCATCTTTCGAAATGTATACAAACTTTGGGCCTTTATGATACAAGCTTCTCGGAGACCTCAGGGCAGGAGCAAGAGTCCACCTCTGAGTAATTGCAATTCTGATATCCATATTATATAAGGGGACTAATTCCTCAAGTATCTCCACCTTCCAGATTCCTCATGTGGACACCATTGGTTGGGGGATGTAACTAGCCACGAGCACTCCTTGATGGGAAACGGCCACACAAACTAGTGTGTAGGGAATTAGTGAAAACAACAAGGGCTAACGACTGGTTGATGTCCTGTTTGTCACTATTTTATTGTCATAGTGCATGGTTTTAGCTATTCTTGAAGTGTTCTATTTAGAAATGATTATCTTCTTGTCTCTTCCGGTTCGGCTTGGGTCACTCCTTCTCTCCTTTTAGCTCTGCAAATTTCGGGAGTGCCTCAAAGACAAGATAGACCTAGATAAGAGGTCTTTTCTTTGTCCTCTATTATAGTAAGGGGAAGGGATGTGATGGGATGACTACACCTTAAAAAAAAATAACCTTCACCAATGTGCCCATGTGGATTTGACGTTGCTAGTCTCCCTGATTATGACCCTAGGTTTGGTTAGGTCGGTTTAGGTGCCTGTCTCCCAGTCAGGCCCCTCAAGCGATTCCATACCTGACTGAGCCACGCTCCTCCTGGAATGTGGCTGGAATGCATGTAGGGTCTCTGAATTCCCTTGTCTCTTCTCCCTACTCCCTTGGTGAACAGCTGGATTTCCGCTGTGCTCGGCTCGGGAAGTATCAGTTCTCGGATTTCTTCCTCGCCGGTACTGAAACCGTTTCTTCTATTTACGCTGCTGATTTCCTCAGTGGCGCGGTTCTCAGGGTTGAAATCCTTTCACCTCTTCTCCATCTGCTCTTGAGAACGCCACTCTTCCCTGGTTCCAGAGTTTAACCTCGACGTCCGTTGATCCTGGGCTCTGATTGGGCCCATAGTTGTTGTGACGCAGTCCTAGTGGGAGGAGTTGCATTCCAGGAAGTCTGGATTCGTAAAGGAACCGGTTTTGAAATTGTAAGCCTTGTTTTGTTGATACGGCTGAAAGTAAAATGTACAGTATGAGGGGGGAACGGGTCCTCTTCCGTGTCATTTGGGTCAATGTTTTGAAGGAGGTCTAAGACCTCATGACACACCCCTCCACCAGACTTTTGGGAAATGAGGAATACAGGAGAGGAAATCAGTGTTTTCATTCGCCAAGCCATTCCGATGACAAACAAAAAATCCAAAGGATTGGAGAGAAATAAACCAGCGGAGTATCTGACGGTTGTTGCCTTTATTACGACTCATCCAAAGTAAAGGGGCATGGTCCCTAGACAGGGTAAATGAAGACCCTTCCAGATGATATAGCAACTTCTCAATGGCCCATTCGATCCCGAAGCACTCTTTCTCGATAATAGGATATCTTAGTTCCCGAGGAAAGAGCTTTTGACTAATAAATAGAATGGGGAAATCAACCCCATTCTAGGAGAGTTGGGAAAGAACGGCTCCAAGTCCAGTTTCTAAGGCGTCCGTTTGTAGAATAAAGGGTTTGTTGAAATTTGGGGAAACCAAAATGAGGCTGGAAGTTATAGCTTTTTTCAGTTCTCAGAATGCTTTTTGGGCTTCGGGGGGGTGCTGAGTTTCACAAGATCTTAATTCCTCACATTCTTTTTCAGGAGATCAGTCAGGGGTGTTGCTATATCTGAATATCCTGGTACGAACCTACAATAGTGTCACATTGTTAAGGGGATTCTGAACATATACAGAATTATGCGCAGGAAAACAGGACCTCGGTGTATAGGAGCTGAACTTTCCTACCACCTTAGTACCCAAAATCCCAAAACGGACTAGCTTTAGTGTCTTGTTTGTTCTCCTACATAATCATGAAGCTACAAATGATTAGACAACCCAGAACACAACACTCTCGACACTCAGGAATCGCGGTAGCAAGACATACCCTTTCGCTCACTCCCTCGTACTTGTACACAATAAGAATTGTCAGAGTCACTGTTATAGTTCAAAATGTTTTTTTTTTTTTGTAAAATTCAAAATGTTTATTTTAACTATCGTGCTCTATAATGCAGTATACGAGCCACTACCAGCAGCGAAATGCATAAACCTAAAACAGTTAGCATTGCTACAATTCCATAGAATATAAAGGGGGTTTTCATCATATATAGACAGTGGAAAAAAGACTATAAGGCCTAACCACCCTCCCCTTGGTAAGGTGAAGTTTATTATATAAAGGAAGATCTCTGGGCTTTGTCAACAGACCCCATACCTTAGTGCCTAGATGGAAGTTTTACATCATAGGGACTGCATAGCTCTTCTCCATGGAAAGGTCCCTCTCCAAGTGTGTCTTTAGAACAATGTGCATCACCATAATATCAAAGCACAAGTTTCCAGCAGCGCAGCTTCGTTAGCATGATTTGTCTAGGTGCTAGGGACTCACTAGAACAGAATAACTAGAGACATTGTTTATCGACCTAGCACATCGTGTTCAGACTAATCTCCAGGAACAGGCAGAGAACGCAGAAAGTAGACAGTTCTCATGTGAAAGTCACAAACAGAGTCTTGCAAAATAAAGTCATGTAGTAATGTGCGCAAAAGCAGCATCATGGCAACAGAGCTCATGCTAACCTAGGAATGTCGACAATGACTCTAACGGCCAAATAACACCCTCCCCCTGGTAAGGTCATAGTATATAGACAAAGAAAAGAACAGTTTTCAAAGGTAAACAGAGTCCATGTGTGCTTGAAATAAACAAATTGGAAAAGGTGAGTAGAAAAAACAATTGTAGGTAGTTTAAAAAGTTTGTAGTTTCATGGGAAACATGATTAAGAAGGAGGCGGCAAATCCATCACAGTACGTGAACTTAAGAATGCAATTCATTCTAAAAGGCCATCCCTATCGTTAGTAGAAAAAAGGGATGCCATCAATCAAGGAGGCCGAAGGAACAGACGTGTTCCTCATAATCTGATGCTTCCAAGAACATATCCGAGCAACTTGTGTGGTATTTGATGAAACTCCGTTGCAAGAGGTTCTGCGCAGCCGCACAGATATTCCACTCAGCCAACAAGTGCAGCCGCATGCACCATACGGCCATCTCGAGAACAGGCCTGCTTATGGGCCACTAAGGGACCCATCAACTTGTCTGAACTTGATGTATTGGAGAGGCATACATCCAAAGCCCAATAAAAAGGGCACCGCTGACAGTAGAACACAGGTTGCACGCAAGTGAAGTAGGCAAAGCGAAAAGTGAGTCCATAACTCAAGCTAAGTATTGCTAATGGTAAGCATCCAAAAAGTTGTTGCATTCAGTCACAGTACAGTTGCAATTGGCCTGGTCTGTGTATTACCACAAGATGAGCAGCCATTGCGTAGTAGGAGCAGAAGTACTAGGATTCCACCAGCTAGCGCCAGTAATAATTGGAACCCTCCGAATACGCTGGAAAAAATAGAATGAATGAAAGCTGATATTACTCCAAATATCGTCTGAAAAGAAGTCACAAGGCCGGATCCCACAAGTTAAAAAAAATTAGCAAAGCCTTTTGTGTCGTATGTATTAAATATTTGATGTATTAATCCCCCAAAATGCAGTGGGTGATTCGTGTTCAGAAGTGACTGAATCTCACTAGATGTTCTAGCCACCTGCAATTCGAAGGTCTCTCGAGCCGAAGTGAGAGCCAGTTCTTGTTTAAATATTAGCGCTTTGAGTCTGCTTAATTTGTTGAAATCTGTTTTCAAAGGCGGAATGGAAGGCCAAATGGAACTATCTACTTTCCCATGCGGAGGCAGAAAAAGAACATTGCTACAACAAGTAACATGTTGTGAAACTGTTACTATATATGGGATTACTGCCCGAAAACCACAGCAGTCGTGGTTATTCAAAATAAGGTAACTGCCGTTAGAAAGCAATGTAAAAGTGGAAATTATTGCTGGGACGGGAGTTTCTTTAAAAAATACAAGCAAGATAAGCCGCAGATATATTACAAGCGCCGTAAAACTTAACGTGTTTACAAACTAGGAAATGTCCTACTTTGGAATCGCAGTCCTCCCCTGTTAGGAAAACTTCCTTATCCTCCAGTTGACATCTGTAAGTGAAAAGTAGGGACCATAATTCATGTAGAAACATACTACCCAGGTGTTTAAAGCGGCCAATTGGGAAATGTTTCATGCAAGATTTAAACTGAAACAGTGAAAAACGGAGAGAGATAACGCTATGAATTAACCATATACAGCTGAATCAGTCTCCGCCACAAAAAATGGCAAGTGTTCTAATTGTTCAATGTGTAATAACGTTTATGTAGCATCTTTCATGGACATAAATCTCTGTTTAGCAGTTAAATTAAATGGTAAAAACAAAGCAGAAGCTTTCAAATAATCCCAAGGGACTTTTCCCATTTTGAGAGTCTGTAACGTCCATGCAAACTGCATCACTTATCGTAATTGATTTTGACCATGATATAACACAGATACATCATTCTGAACAATATCAATAACAGATGAAACAATATTATCCAAGGTATAAATGTGTGAAGACAGTGTATTGATACTATTGTCGACCACTGCAAGGACTTTTTCTAAATTTGCTTTGTCAATTTGGCGCAGACAAAGCGCTGCTTCAATCTGCAAAAGTTTCCATACTTCACTGTGCGCTGAGTAGATGAACGTCTTTATTCGACCTAAGATAAAATCAGCCAAATTTATATCAAATCGAAAAGAGTGACTGACAGGTGTTGTTTTACTGACGACAAAGTGGAGTGTTCCAACCATTGTTGGCACAATTTTCCCACCGAATATGTGGTGACCGAATGTGAATGTGGGAAACGAGGATCTGGTCTAGTCTGTGTGAAACCAGGCGTGGCATTATAAAAACACAGTTGACATCCATTTGAATTGGTTTGCCACAACAACCATCCAGATGGGTCAACATCAAAGACAGTGAAAGTGTCATTTTGAAACTGTAATAAAAGAGCCACTTTGATTTTGGCACCCTTTAATGACCCTCAACCACCGCCATTTTAACTGACTTTAGTGTGTTATTTTACCCTAGCCTTAATCTAGAATGGTCCTGATAATGCCTGCTTCTCTTCTGTCCTGTAATCTTGCTGTCTTTCAATGGGAGCTGTTACGGAGTGGAACAGTCTTGCCAAGAGCAGAGCGTGTGGGATGTGCATTTGTAGGCGTGCAGTTGTGCAGGAATGTGTATTGTGTTTTGCATTAGTGAGAATTTTTCTTACTATTGGCTTTTACATGATTTAGTGTCATTCTGTTTTCTGGCTTTACCTTGCTTTATGGCAGTGCTTACTATTTATTAACTTTGACATGCTTTCATATCATCTTGCTTTTCAATTCCATCTTGCTTTGGGCCTTTCTGTGTGCATGGCCTAACTAACTCCATTTTCATGACTGAAGCTATTTTCTGTGCTTGCACGTAGCTACAAAGTGGGGAGGGCATGTTCTGCTCTTCCTCCTGTTTTTCGCACTTTACTGACTAGAGAAAACCGGTTCTTATCAGAGGAATGTACATGGTCCGTCTCGAAGCCATAGCAAAGGCCTGATCAACCGATGCCGTGGCCTTGGAGCAGACTAGTACAGCCTCCACTGGTCTGGCGGGAGTTTGGATTCCGAACGAGGGCAGATGTGGCTATCTCGGATTGAACCCTGATTGCTGAGCTCTGATACCCGGCTGTGTGAAGACTTCCCCCGGCCAGAAGTGGGCAGTGTATGCATCAGGTGATGTATTGAGTTTTGTGGTGATTTCCATTGTGATGTGAGCCAGGGGCTGTGATCGTTTGAGGTGTTTTCCTTGTGGTGTGGGCGGTGCAAATCCAGAGTGATCCTCTACTGTGTATATATGTATATATATATTCACTGAAAAAACCATAGGTTTCAGGTACGTTATAGTTAGGTATTAGCATTTAAAAAACCTTAGAAATTCACTAAAAAACCATAGGTTTCAGGGGCGTTATAGTTAACTGGACATTTCCCTCGTACAAAACCCTAGAAATTCCCCTGTTATAGTTAGTTCAGCTAACTATAACTCGCGCCCCCGCAATGCACTGCTGATGACGTCACATATTACATCACTCATGACATGGTCAGTGACATCACTGATGACATCTCAAATGACATCACTGATGACATCACTGATGACGTCATCCATGTGATAAATTAGTGCATCTTCTCACACCCTAATATAACCTTTGATACACCGACTCAAAATTTCAAACGGCCATTTTGACAACCATAGATACTCCAATACCAATAACTACACACCCACTCATTGACTTTTAGGTCTACATACATGTCCACTCACTCACCTGTACAGTCACTCATACTTACAGTCACTCTGTGCATTTATACACCTATATAGACACTCACACACCGCCAATCATCCATTGAGGTACTGACACATCTAGTCAGTCATGCAAATAATTAATCACAGTCCAATTTACTCACCTATACAGTTAAACACACTCAAGTTCACTTACTCATAAAAATACTAACAAATTCTGTGTCTTCCTGCAGAAAAACAAACAGCACATGACACAGATATCCTTGCACTATGGCGCATACAGCCACTCCCAAAATCACACACTCTCGCATATAGATAGTTATATACTCTTACACACATATACAATGCGTTTCACATATGTAGTTACTGACACATGTACAACTGAGATATACATTCAATCACTAACACACCCATACATACACTCACCCAACCATACAGTCCATCACAGATGCACTCTTAAAACCATGCACCCACTGAATCACCCACTCACACATCTAGTCACAGAGTCGCACACACCCTACCCACACAAACACTCAGGCACCCATACAGATACTCAGACAACCAATCAATAACCCATATAGACACTCATATAGCTATTCACAAAACCATGCAGCCACTTATACACCAACACACAGACACATACAGACATTCACACAGTTTAGTCACTAGTCTGCAGTAAGATACATTTAATGACTCACTTATAGAGTCAGTTACACACCTAGAAAATCATCCATTCACACACTTGTACACCCACTTATTTTTCAACAGGCCTTTCTCTATATATAATAGACATATTAAAACTGTTCAGAAACACATACTCAATGGATGATGTCATGAGTGATGTCATCAGTGATATCATTTGAGATGTCATCAGTGATGTCACTGACCTAGTCATGAGTGATGTAATATGTGACGTCATCAGCAGTGCATTGCGGGAGCGCGAGTTATAGTTAGCTGAACTAACTATAACAGGGGAATACCTAGGGTTTTGTACGAGGGAAATGTCCAGCTAACTATAACGCCCCTGAAACCTATGGTTTTTTCATTGAATTTCTAAGGTTTTTTAAATGCTAATTCCTAACTATAACGTGCCTGAAACCTATGGTTTTTTCAGTGAATTTCAAAGGTTTTTTAAATGCCAATTCCTAACAATAACGTGCATGAAACCTATGGTTTTTTCAGAGAATTTCAAAGGTTTTTCAAATGCTAATTCCTATCTATAACTTATCTCTAAAGATATCATGAAAAGCATTCTTTTTTAAAAGTAGGGTGCACATTAGTTTTGTGGAAAAGCATCTTTGTGATTGGTTAAGAAAAAGCAGTTTCAACGTGGAGTACATATCATAGGATAAAATTTGCTCAGCTCAACCACACCTGCTACTTGCATTTGGAAGGCACTGTTGGAACTTAAAACAATCGTGAACTTTTAACCTGCACGTGTCGTTAAATGTTCAAGAAAATGTTGCAAAAAAATATCGTTAAGTTTTACAAAATTGATCAACTTTTAACCTGCTCGTGTTGTAAAATGTTCTAGAAAGTGTGTTGATAGAATACGTTGCACTTCTGACTTCTATGTGTTGTTGAATATTTTAAAAATGGTTCATATGGAAAATTAAAAAGAAACCAATAGAGAAGTTTTGAAACCGAAAAGAATCAAGGAACTATTCTAATTTATTCTTTACATGTATTTATGTGTGCAGCAACAAAATTATAGACCCAACAGCACTAGGAAGAAGCAGGGAGTGGGGGGAGGGGGGAGATGGGCAGAATGGCACACATGCACAATTAAGTACAACACACATATAGACTAACAATGGCCAAAATGAAACACACCAACAAGGAGCACAAGTCACACAACCCACCAACATCACACCACTAAACGAGCATAGAAGTGAAAACCACGCTGCATTCATACAGGATGTGTACAAAGGCCAGTCGTTGGTGTTGTGGGATGTCTGTGACCGTGGTCATGGATGAGATGCCCAGCATGTGGCAAATGGTCGAGTTCACTGTGTGTTATGTTGCCAAACGGCTGCTCCTCCCTCCCACGTACTTTTGTACGGTGCGCTGTTGTATCTCGTGCACTAGTACGGCACACCATTGTAATGCCTATTTGCGCATGTCCTGCTACATTCCAACTACACCATCACAGTGCCGTTTGGAGGTGGTGCATGCCACTTTACAACATCGACTGCTGCGGCTCTTGTAGCAGGCCACACCAGAACACAGAGACACACTTACCGCACTTCCTGTACACGGACATGTCCGAGACACCCCGTTCCCCTTGCCGGATAGGCACACCCCTGCACTGACCTGTGAACCCCAGACCAGCACACGCCAGTTGTGCATCCAGGAGGATGCGTGCGTAGCTACACGTCCAGGCCCACTGTCAACGCTGAGGTGACAGCACACTGTGATGTTGCAGGGCTCGTGCCTATCATGCTAAGACAATGACCACAGGGACAAACTTACTAAGATGTGGGTTTGGGGGGCATTGGCGGTCCTGGAGTTGTTGAGATGAGTCTTCTTGCCCTCATGGGTATCCCTGTATCATGCTCATTGAGTCTATGGCACCTGTGGGTGTTCTGGTGAGGCTCTTGGCTGTGTTCCCTTTCATGGTGCAGGTAGTTGTCCTGCTTAACACCAGCAGAAAGCAGGTGTAAAATCCCTGGTGCTAACGTGTCTTATCGCCGGAATTTGTTTCGCATTGCAATTGGTGTGAAAGTTGTGATGTGATTTTTTTCGTGTGCAGAACAATATACGAACTGAGCAGTATCTTGTCAAGATCCAGCACCTGACGCACTATTCCCAATCAATATAAATACAATTAGATTTCTTAATAGATTTTGTGTGTACACTGTAAGTGCAACCAATACCTCAGTGCAATTCAATACAGGATTTTAGTATTTAGAATAAATTGGAAAGGTGCACCTCGTGTCTTTTTGCACGAGAACGGCTAGTCTCCATTTCATTATCAGCACTTTAACGGAAGTAAAGTTGAGATAAATCTCACACACTATTCAGAAGTTGTTGCAAACTGCAGATATCACCAGTATTCCAGCGATAAGTGCCCCAAAATTTAACACCATGGTGGACTCCATCAAATAACAGTAATAAGAACAAGCACAGCAGTTAAGAGAACAACCAAAAACGTTATTAATTTTTTTTTCAAACTTTATTTTTTATAATCATAAATATGTAAACGATAAACTATTTTCAAACTTTATTTTTTTATTAACATATATATGAACGATAAACTAATAAACAAAATGTAACAACAATAATACAAAACAACAAGGCGGAACACTCCTGTGGAGACCATGGATGTCGACGACAGACCTGGAAAATAAGAAAGATTGTTAAAAAAAAAACAACATGGTATTCTCAACAAAATACCACAAGAAACAAATCACAGATATATAAAATGCATACAGCTAACAACATTTTATAAGTTTAACTTACAAAAACTGTAAATGTTGCTGCTTTAAAATATTTACAGAATCTGAGGAATTTTTTTTGCAGAAGGCACCACGCCCACACCGTTTTTCTTCAGTGGTGAGGAAATTTTTTACTTTTCCCAAGGGGCAAACAAAGACCAATGCGACCTTGATCATGCACAAGATTTTCAAAAGAGTTCTGTTACGAGGGGATCCTAACAAAAAATACTCATGCGGCACGGCAAGTATGATGCAACACCTACGGACCCTTCATCCGAACAATCTTGCACGAGAAGAGTGCAAACAGATGAGAAACACTCCTATTCTGTATCTGTAAAAAAGAATCACAAATACATGTATATTAATAACTTTCAAAATTATACTATTCCATTACTGTACAAACACATTTTATATAAATACTGACTAAGAAACTATGTCCCTGAACCACAAGTGTGACGATGGTTAAAACACTACATGCATAGTGCATACTACTTTGAAGCAGTTCATGCCCTAAAGCCTACCTCACTAAAACTCTACATGCTAACTGACTAAATGATTACAGTACTATAAGGAGACACACTGGGTGAGTGACAGGGTGTTTGCTAGAAGAGTATGAATACTAACTAGGGAATTGAAGGTGTGAAACACAACTGTGTAGGTGATTAGACGACTGCATCCATACTGCATAGGCATTTAAAGCAGTCCATGTGCTAAGGCCTGGCTCACTGCATGACTACTTGGGAACTGACTGAATGATTAGAGTACAGCAAGGAGAGTGCCTAGGTGAATTTATAAGTGCTAGGCTTTTTGCACAGAGAATGGATTAGTACTTGGTACTGAATGGGTCACTAGAGGAGTGCAAAGGCAGTGATAAGTGCTGGACTGTATGGATACTGACTAGGAAATTGAAAGTGTGAAAGACAAGTGTCTAGGTGGTTAGAAGACTGCATGCATAGTGCATAGGGGTTTGAAGCAGTCCATGTGCTAAGGCCTGGCTCAGTGCATGAATACTTAGGCACTGAGTGAATGATTAGAGTACTGCAAAGATAGTATATTGGTGAATTTATAAGTGTTTGGGTTTTGGCACAGTAAATGCATTAGTACATGCTGTTGAATGGGTCTCTAGAGGACTGCAAAGGAAGTGACAGGGTGTTTCCTGGAAGTGTATGGATACTGACTAGGGAATTGAAGGTGTAAAAGACAAGTATATAGTATGTTAAAACACTACATGCATACTGCATAGACATTTGAAGCAATCTATTTGGTACTTAGAAACTGACTAAATAATCAGACTACTTCTAGGACAGTGCTTAGGTAAAACTTTTAAATTTTCAGTTCTGCCACAGTGAACAGAATAGTACATGGTACTGCACCTTAGTGTCAAACCCTGACTCATTTTATCAATGCATAAGCAAAGACTACCTTATAATGCTACTAAAACGTGACAACATGACAGGTTTTAAAAGAGTTATCTGCTAAAAAATACACGATGTTACCAAATGCTTCTCTCACAGTGCTTCCCAAATGCACACAGACTCACAGTGTGATTCTAGACAACAACCACTATACCTAGGAGTTTACCAAAAATAATTCACTACTGTGGAAGTGGTAAGGGAACTGCACACAATCTTCATATTTCAGGTCTGCACTTTTATGTCAAAGCCTGACTCATTTAATCAAAGCATAAGCAAAGACTGGCTTCTAATGCTACTAAAACTTGACAAAATGACCGGTTTTAAAACAGTTATCTGTCAGCAAATACACGATGTTACCAAATGCTTCTCTCACAATCCTTACCCAAATGCACACAGACTCACAGTGTGATTTTAGACAATCAACCCTATCCTAGGAGTTTACCAAAACTCATTCACTAGTCTAGAAGAGTTAATGGTACTGAACACAATCTACATATTTAAGTGCAGCACATCAGTGTCAAAGCATGACTCATTTAATCAACGCATAAGCAAAGACTGGATTCTAATGCTACTAAAACTTCACAACATGACAGGTGTTTAAAAAGTTATCTGCGCCCGTCCGCGCCTGTACCGAGCCTTGGGCCAGGACCCCTGGAACTGATGATAGAAATACTGGAAGAATTGTATATACATACAAAGAGCTACAAGAGCTGGGTAACCCAGCAGGTAACCACCACTGCAAACGTCTAGATCCTATGGACGAAGTCAAGCAATGTGATTACTGTAAAATGCCACAGATCTACACCACGAATAATAAAACGAGGGTCGCGGTTTTCAGGGAAGTACTAATAAATGCAAGATCCTTAATAAAACACAATACAGAGATTGCTGAACTGTTGGATACTCATCACCTGGATGTGACCTTTATTACGGAAACATGGGCTGATGGAGCATCAGACCCAGATATTGCTTTAGCATTACCACCTAGCTATACTGCCACCAGAGCTGATAGAATAGGGAGAAGGGGGAGGGGGGGCTTGCCATCCTATATAGAGAGGAGCTGCATGTCCACAGTTCGATTGTGGGTAACTCCTCTGACTGTGAAATGCTTTTATTTCAAATAACACTCTCAAAGAACTACACATTTAGAGGCCTCTTACTGTACAGACCTCCCAAGGCGAGGGCCCCTCTGCTATCAATCTTAAGCCCAATTCTAGAATCAAGTCTGCAAGGATCAGACTTCACAATCCTAGGGGACTTTAATTATCATCTTGAAAAAGTAACGGACATCAATACTGCCGAATTGCTCGATACAATGTCTGGACTCTCCCTGGACCAGATCGTTAATCAAGGCACTCATGTGGCAGGACACACACTGGATGGGATTTTCTCCTCCAACCCTAACCTTAAAATTACAGTGCTATTACCCGTTACATGGTCAGATCATAAAGCCATCATATTTTCTATCACCGTCAGTCAGGTACAGCTTGGCTTATCCAAAGGCCAGAGGTCAGTTGTATACCAAGACTGGGCAAAAATGAACACACAGCTGCTACAGGAGACACTCATTAGGACCAGACCTGAATCAGTGCCCGACAGTAATCAGCTAGCCGACAGGATCTCCTCTTGGATAAAGACAGCGGTAAAAATGGCAGTCCCTACAAAATGCTTTGTTCCAAAACAGAAAAAGCCATCAGAACCTTGGTTCTCTGAAAAACTCAGGGCACAGAAACAAACATTTAGGAGGGCCGAGAGAAAATGGAGAGCTAACTACGATCTAAACTTAAAAAATGACTATGTTCAAACACTAACTGAGTACAAAAAACTTATGATCAGGGAAAAGTGTAATTATTTTACAAGCAAAATCAAATAGACTATGAACTCCAGTAAGGAACTCTTCGCGACAATTAAAAAATTAGCAGGTCCCTCACCCAGGAATCACCTGGAAGGCAGCACTGATTTCTGCAACAACTTAGGAAAGTTCTTTGTGGACAAAGTTGCCAAAGTATTTGAACTCTTCAAAACTAACCACTCCATTAAAAGTTCAGATAACTACCTTAACCCAGAACTAGATACATCAAATCCTAAAATAGACTTCCGTTTCACGGTCCCTACAGTAGAACAGATACACCAGGTGGTAAAAACCATCAAATCCGGCAACCCAACGGATCCTTGCCCGCCAAAAATAATGCACTTATTTTCAGCCATACTCAGTGAGCAGCTACACGGCCTGTTCTCGGAGATAATTCATTCAGGAGTTTTTCCGGATGCCTGGAAAATCGCAGCAGTCAACTCTTTACTAAAAAAAAGTACCCTGGACCCTAAAGACCTCAGCAGCTATAGGCCAATCTCCAGAATACCTTTCCCAGCTAAGGTATTGGAGAAGCTGATCAACCAACAACTGAAAGATCTCGTAGTCTCCAGAAACTACCTGGATAACTCACAATATGGTTTCAGAGAACAGCACGGTACCGAGACAGCATTGGTGATGGCAGCGGAAGGTCTCAGGAATGCTTTAGACGCAGGAGGGAATGCCGCCTTGATCTTGTTAGATCTATCGGCGGCTTTCGACACCGTGAACCACGATATCCTCCTGGCACGCCTGGATGAACTAGGGATTCAAGACTCTGCTCGCCAGTTGATGGCGTCCTTTCTGAGAGATAGATCTTTCACAGTCACCTTGGGAGAACACGCGTCCAACCCTTTCGTGACACCATGTGGGGTACCTCAGGGCTCGGCGCTAAGCCCTACTCTCTTTAATATTTACGTTGCTCCTTTAGCCTCAGTCATTAGAAACTTCGGTTTCACACCAGTCTCATATGCCGATGACACTCAAATAGTGGTATCAGTATCTGGCAATATAGAAGAATCAGTAGATCGCTTTAGGAACTGCATGACTCAAGTCAATCATTGGATGCGATGCAACTGCTTAAAGTTAAACGGTGAAAAAACCGAGATCATGCTGCTAGGTACTATGGCCGATCTCTGGTCCCCCGACTGGTGGCCTGACACTCTGCCCTCTCCCAGTGAGGAAAGTCAAAAATCTCGGATTTATTTTCGACGATAAACTGACTTTTAATGCCCAGACAAATAAGGTGTCATCCTCCATTTGGCATACTTTGAAATTGATAAGAAGAATATGTCCATTTATTCCTCTGGACTCACGGAAAACTGTGGTTACAGCGCTTGCCTTGTCTACACTGGATTATGGCAATGCCTTATACACAGGCATCCAAACTCAATACCTTACTAAACTGCAACGCCTCCAGAATGCGGCAGCAAGATTGGTATTGGACATCCCTAGATCTGAATCAGTCTCTAATAAGCTAAAGGACTTACATTGGCTTCCCGTGGACAAAAGGATACAATTTAAATCTTTGTGCCTGGCTTATAAGGCACTCCACGGCTCAGGATCACATTTCCTGAGAACTCAATTCCAATGGTATGTTCCAGGTAGAAGTCTCAGATCCTCCAACACTAAACTCGTTCAAGTACCCAAATTCAGGCAGAACAGATGGGGAGGAAGAAGTTTTCTGCTGAGGACAACCAAGCTATGGAACCTCCTACCCATTACAATAAAAAACAGCCCTACACTCTTCACCTTTAGAAAGGCCATCAAGACATGGCTATACCCCTGCTAATCATCCTCGCAGAATCTCCCTGCATCCAACTTTAGCGCCAAGACGCCTTCGGGCATTTGTGCGCTCTACAAATGTAAAAATCAAATCAAATTTGTCAGCAAATACATGATGTCACCAAATGCTTCTCTCACACTGATCCCAAATACACACTAACTCACACTGTGATTCTAGACAAGCACCACTATCCCTAGGAGTTTAACAAAACTCATTCACTACAGTGCAAGTGTTAAGGGAACTGCACACAATCTACATATTTCAGGACTGCACTTTTCTGTCAAAGCCTGACTCATTTAATCAAATCATAATCCATAACTGTCTTCTAATGCTACTAAAACTTCACAACATGACAGGTTAAAACAGTTATCTGTCAGCAAATACACGATGTTACCAAATGCTTCTCTCACAGTGGTTCCCAAATGCACACAGACTCACTGTGTGATTCTAGACAAACAACACTATCCTTTGCACTATACCAAAACACATTTCTTCATCTAGAAGTAGTACTACATTTTAGTATAGAAACATAACATAACTCATTTCACAAATTCATAAACAATGACTGGTTTCTAATTCTACCAAAATATAAAAACAACACAGTTATCTGTCTGCACACACATGAAAAACACAAATGCTTATCACAAGATGGTTTCTACATGCACACACACTGTAAATAAGATTGTAGAGAAAAAAAGTACTCCCTACACTTTAGCAGGAGAAATACATTAGTCTGATTAAAATCAAAATAGTCTACATACGTCCCCTCACAATTAAATAACTCATCTTTCAAGTTCTTTTGTAGATTAAGAAGTATATCAGTCACTCACCATATTTTCTTTTACAGAATCTCTGCACTGTGCACCTCTCAGCAAAAACAAAGAATGGAAAAGTTTCCCTTTCATTTTCCACACATATACATGTAAACATCAAATCACAATCCTTCACACATAAACTCAAAAGCAAACACACATTTCTATTGGTTAAACATTTGAACCCTTTCCAACTGAAATACATTTCAACCCTTCCCCCAATCTGCCTTCTGCCTGTTACCATAGAAACAGCTCATGGAACACTGTACTGAGCTCACAGGTCACAAGTTCAGCACACAATGTTACTAAACAAGACAGGAAGTGTGCTTGACTTTTCAACATATGAGCTTATCATATATAATGTTCCTTACAATCTGTTTTTGTTAACCAATAAGAATCATACCTTTAAAAAACAGAAATACACACCCTACCTTTCAGTGTAGAAAGTAGTCATACAACCAATGATTTCTTGTCTTTTTTCCAAAAACATTGCCGTGGATTCGCGCACCCAACGCGTGAGAATCCGTGCACCCAACGCGATAGGATGCGCGCACCGTGCGCGCATTTCGCTTTTTTTTTTTAAGGGGGCCCCAGGGGGTCCTTCTGGGACCCCCAAGCACCTCTAGAGGGTCAGAGTATTTCCACTCTGCCCCCTTTATATGTTTTACACACTTATTCCCCTTGCTTCTTCAGCCTCGCTTCTACCGAGGCAGAAAATGGCCGCCAACAGTTCCTGGTTTCGAATGTAGAGAGACACTCGACAGCCAATTAGCATTCAGCGCGCGATCGGGAGGGTGTGCGCTCAGTTCGGGGAGGGTGCGCTTACGGTGCGTGTAGGGTGAGCGGATCCTCCGCAGCCATAGATATTTATGTACTTTTAACTCTAATTTTCTCAGGAACTACTGAACGGATTCACACCATATATGCAAAAGGCACGAGTCCGAACTGAGGACTACCTCTTTGCCAAATTTGGTGTCATTCCGTTCAGCGGTTCGGGCTGTAGCTGCGACAACAGATCCTATGGGAAATTGCATGGGGAAAACGCGTTTTGGGACCCCCTTTTTTCTCAGCCCCCGCTTGATGAATCACCACAAAACTTTCAGGGTAGGAGCAGAGCGGAGCTGGCCAAAAGTTTGGAAAGTTTCGCGAGGATTCATCAACCGGCGCCAGACTTATTGGGAATAGAATGTTGCGGATTTCCTATGGAAAATAGGTCCTAACTATAACTATCTACTGGCGACCGCCAGTAGATAATATATATATATATATATATATCTTTCTGATCTCTTGCAGGACGGCCAATGTATCTTATCTTATATCAGTTATTGCTTGTTTATTAATCAGTATTATAGTTTGCTCAGTTATTGATTCATGCCTTTAGATTATAAGTTTGTTACATATATTTGAATCTTATGCATTTGGTATCTGGGATAGCCTTTGTTTAGAGAGTATTATGTAATAAATCCCAAGCCTTATTCTAAAAGTGATAGAGTCTTTGCATTTTGTTAAATAAAACCCCTTTTCAAAAGGTGCTGTTTGTTTTGTGTTGAAGTCTTGCTGTGCCAGAAGTGGTAAGACATGTTCGATAGTGTATATTATTCAAAGGTGCAGTGGTATATTTGCCTCCCAGGTGGGAGTGCAGGGATTGGGTGTGGCTTATAGGTGAGAAGCCACATTCAAAACAGAAACTGAGCTTGTAATACATCGATCGTATAATTTGTGTGTGCGCGCCAATTATCATACTCCGCCAATGACGGAATGGACAGGATATTTCAATTTTTGGCAGTTGCCAGGCCAAAACAAGTAGTTTGGTACACTGTATTATTTAAAAATAACATTTGATACGAATTAGGCAGGCACGATGCAAAGCTTCATTTCCCTGAACCTTCCAAGCCTTAGTGCCCCCAAATTGAGTTCAAATCAATGGTATCTCTCCAGTGATCATATCCGTGTACGGCCAAATCAGTTCTAAAGGAACTGAAGTAGATTAATTTTGTGTGGGTCAGAATACATTTGGATTGAGAAGACACCTGTAATTTCAAGAAATAGGATTCTGGATTGGACGTGTTATAATCAGTGAAATAGGTGAACTTGCCCCTAAGGGTTTTAGAACTCTCCTGTAAGGGAGTTACAGGCCAATGTTCCCACTGCGTGTAATTAAAAACAGGTCTTAACGTGTTTGTTTTGTGTAAGAAATGATGCCCATAGTGTTGATAACAGAATAAATCAGCATAATTGGCAGAATTCAAATACAAATCCTCAGCATCAAAAGCAGCATAATACTTAAAATCAGAAAACAAGGAATGTACTTCTTTGTACATCCCAATCATCGGAATGTATGTCCTGTGTTACCACGTCTCCTAAAGCAAAAAAAAGCACATATGGTATCGTGAGGACTTCCGTCGGGCTGTGAATTTGGAATGCTACTTCATCCCAAACTATGCCATCTGGAACCGAGAAAGCCGAAATGTTCACAAGGGTCTGATCACGTTTCATGATATGGGACGATGTATGGGGAGCCAGAATTCCATCGACCAACTTCACAGCAGAGCGTTCTGGCAAATAATAACCATTGATGAGCAAGAAAAACACTGTCACAAATCCAGTCGACTTGAAGAGGAAAATCAGGATAAGTACCAACCAGATGTAGGTCCAGGGTGGGACCAGGTAAGACTTTTTGAACCAAGTAATGAAAATACTTGTTTTTTTCAGTGGAAGTGCCAATGTGGAAGACGAGGAGCAAGAGTCATAGGAGAAGCTCATACGGTCCACAAAATAACCGCTTGCACACATGTTCATTAAAGGTGGAAGGGCAGCATCAGCTAGATGTTGTCAAGGACTGTTTGGCACTTGACCGTGGGACTCATCCGCTGGGTAAGTATACTCGACTTCTGCGTTGGAAGAAGATGGAGGCAGAACTGGCAAAAGGTCAATAGTATTTTCCATCTCACCCTCAACGATATGGGGATTAGTCGAAGAGGCTGAATGCACCGGATTCAAAGCGATAGAGTTGCATGAAACTGCAGGAGTTACACTATTCAGAATCGGCCAGAGGGTGTAGTTTGACATTGTTAACTGAAATGCATGTTTTCTTTGCGACCAGGCAAAGGTGGTAGTATTACTGCACGAGTACCCTTCAATCCATGTACTGTGACCGGTTCACGATAAGAGGGACCACATTTTTTTTGTTCTCCAGCTTTTTCGTACCAGATCTACAATCATAGAAAGCCAGCAAGCAACCGGAATCAGCATTCCTGTGTCTTTGAAAGAGGGCAAATGTTCAGTTGCGTAGCAGTCACGGGCCTTTTGTAGTTCCTGTAACATAGTAGAGTGATTATCTACGTCAAAGGTTGCGGCAGCCGTCAAAACGTCTAGACCATCATGGTCTGGCACAAACATTTTAATGCCAAAGAACATTTTCTATGGGGTCTGCTCACCCAGAGATCTTCTAGGGAGATTATTGAGTGCACGTTGAACTCCATACAAATGGACCAGCCAGTTCCTGCCAGGACCAAAGACCCTAGCTGTCAAAGATTGCTTTAAGTTACGGTACATTCGCTCCACTATAGAATTGCCCCAAGGCCTGTATAGAGACGAAAACTGCACCATCATCCCCATCGACTTCATCGCGTCCTTGTACGCCTTAGAGGCGAACGCTGGACCTTGGTCTGAATGGGAGGTGCCACAGGCAAACTTCCCGACAAAGACAAGCAAACCTCTAATGACATTTCGAGCGTCAGCGCTGCGTTGTGGCCAAGCCCATAGGAATCTAGTGCACGAATCAACTGCAACAAAAATGTATTTATACGCAGTATCAGAAGACAATGGACCGCAGTGATCAAGATATACACAGCCAAACGCTGATTTGAAATATATAGCTGTGTTTGTGGTGATTGTGAAACCGTAGGTGGTTTGATTTGCTGGCAAATGTCACAAGAAGGCACATTATTACAGGGTTTGTTTATATAAACCACGCCACCAGTAACGTTGCTGTAACATAGAGACAGTCGCAAACACTTCGGCATGTGTAGAAGCCATGCTTTCGTGTGCCGCTATGATCAAAGCAAGTCTGCGGTCCATGTTGGGAATCAGTTGATTCCCAACTGACTATATTTTAGCATAAGGAACTTATTCGGGAGATAAATGATAAGAATACTTTGAAGGGAAGCCCTACAGATAAGCAGTTCTATTCTTCGTAGCAGCTAAAGCTGCCAAAATGTCATTATCTATCTTAGTCATGGACCTTGTAACTGTTGCAGCCGGAATATGTGGCTACTGCAGAATTGACTGCCTCCTCAGCCAAAGAAACACCAACAGCATGAGTTCCCACACGCTGATGGCCAAGAGTATGTATAACCTGTGTGAGTGGCAGGCGTTCTTTAAGTTCCGCCACTCAAATCCAAAGCGTTTTATGCTTTATTGCACTGCCCTTAGAGTCTCGATAGTCATTTTGAGACCAAAAGAATAAGCTGTCAATAAAAGACTGAACATAGTAGTAAGAATCACATACAATAAGAGTATTCACATTAGGATCAGCAAACTCGAGAGCTAGAACAAGAGCACGCAGCTCCACCAATTGTGCTGTACAGTCCCCAAGTGCCTGTGTATGCACTATGGAAAACTTAAAATCTCCATTTACAATTGAACCAGCCACAATTGCGCAAGCCGTCGAATAAGCATGTTTGGAACTGATGGCCGGTTGAGTCGAGCCACCGGTATAAATGATACATTTGTACTCATCCAAAGTAAGCAACGACAACGGAGGAGGATGAACATGTTCATAATGTAAAAACTCCTGTGTCTGAAGAGCAAGATCAAAGATAAACGTGGCATCAGCCAATGTCAAAGATGTAGCCCATTGTATCCAACGGGGATGCAGTGCCTTAGAGTGGGGTCACCTGCCTTAGTCACTGCTTCTAAAGCAGGGAGAGCCTAGACCATAAGAATGTGTTTTCCCTGCGCCAGCGAGCATTCTTTCAGAATCGCCATTTGGACCGCCATCAAAATGTTTTCAACATTGGAAAATGGCATTTCAGCTGATGTGTACAAATGTGATTTGTATGCAATAGGTACTGTGTCTTCCTCATTGAACGTCAAGTAAGTGAAACCCACCTTCCCCGGTACTATACGTATTACCAGGTTTGTGGTATTATCACGCGTCAACAAGTAGTTCGTCGCAAGCAGATCTGATTGCAAAGATTGCAGAATAGTGGTATGTTCTGGAAGCCAGCAGGCAGAAGAATATGTTGGCTGTATCAAAGCATAAAGTGATTTGATACACTGGGCATAATCTGGGTTTTTAGTCCTCCCGAAATTCAAAAATCCCAGCAACGACTGAAGCTTCTTCAGTGTAGATGGAGGTTGCAATTGTGCACATTTCTCCAGAAAGTGGGGGGGCTGATCCCCTAGCTTTAGTATTGAGTTCATAGCTCAAAAAGAGCACCGCAAAATGAGCAATGTGTTATTTTGCAAAATTGAATTTGTATCCACAGTCAGAAAACAAGAGAATAATGCGGTTGACTCGGACAAGATGCGGTATCAGTTCGTCATCCGTCAGATAAATATCATCTATGTACGAAAACGCATCTGGATCTATGTTGTGCAATGAAGACACAACACGTGCAGCAAAAGCCCCGGGGCCATTCTTATACCCCATAGGCAAGCGCAAAAATTGTTCTGATTTCTGACGTTGGTAAATGCTGTCAAGTCACGGCACTCGAGAGCCAAGTTATGGCTGTAAAAATCATTGGATATATCCAGTGCAGTTTTGATTTTTTTACAAATAAGGCTATTTACTAGCGCAGAGCTGTGTGTGTCTGTACCGCAAATGTACGACAAGGACTATTCAAATTTTGATAATCTAATACAATGCAATATGAACCGTTATATTTTGATACTGGAAAAAGAGGATTATTCATCGATGATGCACAGGATTTAATCACTCCTTGATACTCCAACTGAGTTAGAATGTCACAAACGGGAGTCTTAGCCTCTTCTCTGATTGGATATTGCGGCTGTGGCATAGACCGCAATGGTATCTCATGGACCAGAGAGTCTCTATCCCAGCCCAACTGATTCTGGTACACCACGGGGCAGGGGCCAAAACCCACTCAGATGTGTAAGTCTGTGCATGTTCCTCAGGGATGTAACGCGAAAAACTCGGAAGTATCACGTCCTCCCTTCTAGATGCAGCTAGCACAAATGGTGGAGGCCAATCTGCCTCTGCCAACAAAATGTTGTTCAAGGAGGTGAGATTTTCCCAGAAAACCGCTGTAATTGTATGCTGTATATCACCTCAATTTGTAAGACAATTTCATAGAGTCTATCAGGGGGTGCAACTCGTGTATCTACTGTTTCTACTGTAATAAATGTTTCAGTTGCTATCGCCTCCAGACAGGGACGCAATGCTTCCCGCACATGGTAACCTCTGCCGTGCTGTCGAGCAGAGTCACTGCCCATGTCCAGTTTAGGAGTAGCGTTCTAACCGTCTGAGGCATACTTTGCTGTTGAAGTGGTAACCTTCTTTTTTTGATAGGGGGTCCAAAACGAGGCAGTCCATCTTGTTTGGCTTTTACGTCAAACTGTCGAGGTTGATCCCTTTCGTGTTGAGTGGTCGCACCTTTGCCGCGATCCTGGCACTCCCCTCCGCCGGCTTGAGAGTGTGATGTGTCCTGTAAAGAACGAGGACAGTGCTGATCAGGGACTTGAAACCTATCAGGAGTCTTAATTTTCGTGCAGTTGCGCAAGTCATAAGTACGATCAGAAGAGTTAGGTGTCGGTGAACCAGCACACAAACCTTGCTTCTGTTGTTGCTGCCCCTGTTTCTTATTTCTCTAGTTCTTCTTAGGAAAGAACGGGCGCCCATCCTTCTCAGTCACGGCTTTTTGTTGAGTTTGTTTTTGAGTTTTTTGAGTTCAAGTAAAAGACTTAATTCCCAGACTATTGTGCCCTAAGGTTTTATAAGCTTTAGCAATAATCTTCGGCAATTCGCGCCGTTTGTCTGCGTCAACAACAGCCTCCAAGCGTTGTGCCACTTGCAAGCTTACAGCTTCACCTTTCACATTAGCAAGGATCATATCGCAAACAATATCGAACACTCCCACCAGTCTCATCCCCAACTCCAGGGCCACTTCGGCCTTATGTTCATCCTGAACACATTTTATCAAAGAAGGGAGAACAGTCATTGAGGGAGTGTCAAAACACTTTGAATGTACCGCTGCAAACAATGTACCCCAAGTGTTACAATCCGCCAATTCGAGAACAAAGCCTTTAGGTAAGCTCATGGTCAGTATTCTGTGCTTCTCCACAGGTGTCGTCTTTGTAAAACCAGCATCAAGTTGCGCAAACTTTTCAGCAAGCCAATAAGGAAGCTCACCCTTATTTTGCGGACGCTTGCCCATCACCGAATTAATCATGATAGGACTGATAACTACACCAAAGGGTCCCGGTGCAGCAACTCCAGGTGGTCCAACCTGCATGTTGCACGACATTAACTGTATAACAGCTCTATATACACGTATTAACGAAGTATGCAATACGCGTAGCTCTGCGACTGTAGCATTCAGATAATTTTGGTGTGGGGTATACCCAGCCAAAACGGGCCACGTGGCCCCATCAATTGATAAGGGGCCTAAACGGACCGCCGTCATAGGGTGAGGAAGGGCGCCATTAAACAATATAGTGTGTTGCCAAGCTGTTAACAGAACTTCAAGAGATGGATAAGGATGATAATCCCGCGGTAACACGGTGGCAGTATATTCATGAAATAAGTCATCTGTGCCATCCGCCACCGACAATGCTACCAAGAATAAAACACCTTGAAGAGGTGTGCTGCATCCACCTCAACAACAAAAATAAGTTCAGCACTACCATTAGGGACTCCATACTGAGTCAAATAAGCGGTGACTGAAGCACGGTTCGGAGATGTTATGGCGACTGCCATAATGGAGGAAAATATGAAACAATCTACTCTTGGCAGCGCAACACCGGGTTAGAGAAAGAAAAATAGCTTTTAGAATTCAAGCTTGAAAAACCTATAACTTTAGAATATAGGAGGTTACACCGTCACAACTGTATCCGGAAATAGATGTGAAGGGATTGTGGATAAGCACAAGCACTACTCATGAGTCTTGCAGATAAGTAGCAGACCAAACGTTGGCGGCGCCATTTTGCAGGGATTCTGCACATACACAGAACTATGCGCAGGAAAACAGGACCTCGGTGTATAAGGGCTGAAACTTCCTACCACCTGAGTACCCAAAATCCCCAAACCGACTAGCTATAGTGTCTCATTCGTTCTCCTACATAATCATGAAGCTACAAATGATTAGACAACCCAGAACACACCACTCACAACTCTCTCAAGAATCGCTGTAGCAAGCCATACCCTTTCGCTCACTCATTCACTCGTACTTGTCCACAATAAGAATTGCCAGAGTCACTGTTATAGTTCAAAATGTTTTATTTGAACTATTGTGCTCTATAATGCAGTATACGAGCCACTACCAGCAGCGAAATGCATGAACCTAAAACAGTTAGCATTGTTACACCATAGAATATAAGGGGGATGTCATAATATATAGACAGTGGGAAAAGGACTATAAGGCCTAACCACTCTCTTCCCTTGGTAAGGTGAAGTTTATTATTTAAAGGAATATCTCTGGGCTTTGTCAGCAGACCCCATACCTTAGTGCCTAGATGGAAGTATTACATCATAGGGACCGCATAGCTCTTCTCCTTGGAAAGGTCCCCATCCAAGTGTGTCTTTAGAACAACATGCATCCCCGTAATATCAAAGCACGAGTTTCCAGCAGCGCAGATGTGTTAGCATGTTTAGTCTAGGTGCTAGGGACTGACCAGAACAGAATAACAAGGGGCATTGTTTATCGACCTTGCACATCGTGTTCAGATTAAACTCCAGGAACAGTCCGAGAACGCAGAAAGTAGACAGTTCTCATGTGAAAGGCACAGAGTCTTGCAAAATAAAGTCATGGAGTAACATGCGCAAAAGCAGCATCATGGCAGCAGAGCTCATGCTAACTTAGGAATGTCGACAATGACCTTAACGACCATATAACAACACAGCCCATGGGGACATTGCAGTCTTTTCAAAGTTAGGATGAGCCCGCTGCTTTGCGCACGTTACTATAAGACTTTATTTTGCAACTGTCTCTATTGCCATTTTCACATGAGAACCCATCGCTGTATTCACACTCTGCAGGTTCCTGGGATTTAGTCTGAACATCGTGGTCAAGGTCTAACAACAATGCCCCTTGTTATTTTTTCTGGCCAGCCTTAACACCTAGACAAAACATACCAATGCAGCTATTGTTTGGGACTACATACTTTGTTTTTTTGGAATACACAAATAGGTAGCACACACTTGGAGAGGGACCTTTCCAGGGAGAAGAGTGAGACAGCACCTGTGATGTAGATCTACTCTCTATAGGCTAAGGTATGGGGTCTGCAGACAATGCCCAGAGATCTTCTAATATATAATATTACTATTTCTATGCAAGAGGAGGGAGGTTAGGATATACTGTCTTTTCACATTGCCATCTCCTTTCATGATTTATGGACCAACTGCTATGCTGACTGTATTTGTATTATGCATTTTGTTTGCTTTTTGTGGCACGTATACTGCATCTTAGGGCACGTTAGTTAAAATAAATATTTTAAACTTGTTTGTGTCTCTGTCAGATCTTATTGTAGACAAGTAAAAGTGTGCGAGCGACAGGTTGTGTCTTGCAACCGCGATTCCTGAGAGTTCTGGGAGTGTTGTGTTCTGGGGTGTCTAATCACTTGTTTCTCTGTGATTGAGTAGGAGAGCAAGTGAGTCACTACAGCTAGTTGGTCCGGGGCTCATGGGTACTAAGGTGGAAGGATGACTCAGTCCCTATGCACTAAGGTCCCATAATCCTATGCATAGTTATTTTTTGGGGCAGAATCCCTGCAACAATACTCACCCAATAGTTCTAGGAACAACCTAACTTCTCTCTTACTGGTAGGAAAAGGAGTGTTTAGGATGGCTTTGATCTTTTCCTCCAGGGGTTCTTTAACACCCTTCCCTAGAAGATATCCTGGGTACTTCACCTTTTGGAAGGCCATTCTGGGTTTCTTAGCCTTAATATGCCAAAAGGTTCTCCAAGCCACTGTCTTGAGGGCTTGGAGAACCTTATGGCAATGAGCTAGAGGCTCCTCCCAAGAGGGGCTGAAAATCACAATGTCATCCAAGTATGCTGAGGTATAGGTCTGATGATCAAGAAGGACTTTATTCATGAGTCTCTGGAATGTGGCAGGGGCCCCATGGTACCCGAATAGGAGAACCGAAAATTCATATAGGCCGTTGGGTGTAGCAAAGGTGATTTTCTCTTGGTCTTACCTCTTAAGTGGTACTTGCCAATAACCTTTTGTAAGGTCTATGGTTGATATATTGTGCTTTCTCTAATTTTTCGATCAGTTCATCAATTCAGGGCAGGGGAGAGGAATCAAATTTGGAAACGGCATTGAGGGCTCTGAAGTCAATACAGAAATGGATTGACCCATCCGGTTTTGGGATAAGTACTATCGGTGAAGACCAGTTACTTTGGGAAGGGCGTACAACGCCCATTTTCAACATGTTGTCTATCTAAGCCTCAATAGCCTTCCTTCTGGCAGCAGGTATTCTGTAGGGACGTTGCATAACCACTTCACTTGGGTTAGTGACTACTGTGTGTTCTACCAGAGTGGTTCTACCTGGAAGGTCTGAAAAGATATCAGAGAAGGGAAGTAAGACCTTCAGGAGATGGGATGTGTGTCTAGCATTAAGGCATCGTTGGTGACCAGCTGATCTACAGTAGAGGGGTCCCTGGGATAAGTGGGTTGGACCAGATTTGTGTCTTTAGGAAGAGGTCATATCTATTTAAAAAAAATATTTATATGGTATCTCTGAGTTTTTCAGGGGGTTATTTTCTCCAGATAGGTTGTGCAACCAATTTTTCCCACTATTTTAAAGGGTCCTTTGCACTCTGTTTTCACCTTTTCTAGAGAAGGAGGTAGGAGTACTAAGACCCAGTCATTGACTTGGAGGTGTCTCCACTTCTTCCCTTTGTCGTAAAAGGTCTTTTGTTTTCCTTGGGTTCTCTCTAGATTGGAATAGGCAAGGCACCCTAACTTCCCTGTGCGGGACCTTAGACCCTTAGTATAATCTAGGAGATTTAGTGTTTTCTCCAGTTTTTCTTGTTCCCACACCTCCTTTGTCATTTCCAGGATGGTTCTAGGCTGACGACCTTACAGCACCTCAAAGGATGAACAGCGCAGACTACTCTGTACTTGACCACAAATGACAAAGAAGGCCAGGGGAAGGAGTAGATTCCATTCTTTTCCTTCACTGGCTAACATTTTTTTAAGCGCCAGCTTAAGGGTACCAGTAGACCTCTCGCACAGGCCATCAGTTTGCGGATGGTAGACGTAAGTTTTTATATGTGATATGTTTAGTGTTTTACAGAATTGTCCAATAAGTCGTGATACAATGGAGGTCCCCTGAAGGATTACATTTTCATTGAAAAATCCCACTCTGTTAAAAGCTCTACCAGTTTTTTCTGCTATATTCGTTGTGGTAGTAGCTTTTAGGGGAAAGCGTTGGGGTATCTAGTTGCATAATCCACGACAACAAGTGCATACTGTTTCCCTTTTTTTTAACCTGGGGAGCGGACCTATGAGATCCATACCCACTCTCTCAAATGGCTTCCCTATGATAGGGGAAAGCAGGTGGTTTAAATGGATTTTTCCTTTGGCACACCTCACAATCTTGGCAATACATGACTACGTGGGCAAAGATGCCTGACCAGTAGAAGTGTTTTAGAATGCTCTGTTTCGTTTTCTCAGCACCACTTTGCACTGCGAGAAGGTGAGAGTGGGCAAAAAAAAGGGCAAAAAAAAGAACCTGGTCACAAAATACTTTTAGGAACAACCAACTGAGGGTCATCTTTTTTTCTATATGGTAAAGGAGGTCGTTTTGTATTTGAAAGCAGGAATAATCTTGTAGAGGGATGTTGTTCTTGGCTTGTTGCCAAGCAAACCGGAGCGTAGGATCAGTACGTTGAGCATACCGTACACTAAGGTTGGATGACCAGGGATTATGGGTCAGGAAGTTGGAGTGAGTACGTTCGCTATTCACTTTGTTCCTGAATAGAGCTACAAAATGTGGGTTATCGATGCCTATGATGACTTCCTTTGGTAGATATATGCATCACTCCTACTCTAACCAGGGAGATACAGCCATTGGGGTTTTTTATGGGGACTTCCGCGAGAAAGTAGGCCTTTATATTGTCATGGACACATCTTATAGGTACTTCTGCTACAGGGAGGAGCTGAGAGTCTTCTACAAGGTGGGACTGGATGACGGATTTTCGACAGCATAAATCTAGAAGGGCTGTAACTTGTTTCCTGTTTACCCAGAGACTTACGTAAAAACTTGTTCCAAGTTCTTCTGAAAAACAAATGGTTCTTGGGAGGTAGCTGATGTCCATGGGTTCTTCAGGACTCTTCTTTTGGGGACACAACTGAGCAATATGTCCCCAATTACCACATTTGAAACATTGTGGTCCCCAGGAGGGAAACAGGTCTGTTTTATGAGTCTGGGGTTTCGTTGGTTCCGGTATGGGTTTAGAGGTCTTCTTCTCCTATCTCACTGCCACCGTACCAGTTCAATGGTGTTTCTCGCTTTCCCAGGGAGAGGACTGAGGCTGAGCTCGAGCAAACGTGGTGACCATTTCAAAGGCTTGTTCAACGGTTAAGTGGGTGTGTTGCTAGAGCCATTGTTGGGTAGCAAAGGGTAGTGCTTTCAAATACTGTTCCAGATAGATGAGATCATTATTTCTTCCTTGGAATTCTCATGTGGCCTTAACCATTTATCTGTAGCTGTTTTCAACTTAAAAAAAGAGTCTTGGGACTGTCTCCTGGAGTCCCTCTTTCCTTCAAAAATGTGACTCAGTATACTTCAACATCCATACCTAAATGATCAAGTATCAGCTCCTTGATTTCGGTACATGCCCCTGCATTAGCCACCTGATAGGCGGCCTGGGCTTCTCCTGTTAAAAGAGGAGCTAAAACGAATGGCCATTTAGCCACGGGCCAACCACAGGCCACAGCGGCTCTCTCAAAAGGAGGAAGGCATCCGGGGTTTCCACTGGAACATATATTTGGATGGCGATATTTGGGACTCCTGTTGTGGACTTTGTAACCGAGAGGTCAACTGTACTTGGTCCTCCGCTACTTGTTGTTCCATCGAGTTCTTGATTAAGTCTCTGTCGGGTTGAACCAAAGACATCTGTTTCTCCCGGGCCCATTCCAGATTCTTTTGGCCCTTCAGTAGTTGTTGTATCAGGTTTTCCATTATTGCAATTTAATGGAGGTTTATACCCGCATTCTCCACCATATGTAGAAAATTGGAGAAAATAACGAGAGCTAACGACTGGTTGATGTCCTGTTTGCCACTATTTTATTGTCATAGTGCTTAGTTTTAGCCATTATTGAAGTGTTCTATACAGAAAGGATTCTCGTCTTGTCTCTTCCGGTTCAGATTGGATCACTCCTCCTCTCCTTTTAGCTCCGCAAATTCCAGGAGTGCCTCAAAGACAAGAGAGACCGAGATAAGAGGTCTTTTCTTTGTCCTCTGTTATAGTAAGGGGAAGGGATGTGATGGGATGACTACACCTTAAAAAAAATAACCTTCACCAATGAGCCCATGTGGATTTGACGGTTGCTAGTCTCCCTTATCATATATGACCCTAGGTTTGGTTAGGTCGGTCACCTACCAGTCAGGCCCCTCAAGCAATTCCGTACCTGACAAAGCCATGCTCCTCCTGGAACGTGGCTGGACTGCATGTAGGGTCTCTGACTTCCCTAGTCTCTTTTCTCTACTCCTGTGGTGAACAGCTGGATTTCCGCTGTGCTCGGCAAGTATCAGTTCCCGGATATTTCCTCGCTGGTACTGGAACCGTTTCTTCTATTTAGGCTGCAGATTTACTCACTGGCGTAGTCCTCAGGGTTGAAATCCTTCAGCCTCCTCTACGTCTGCTCGTGAGAACGAAACTCTTCAGGGGTTCCGGAGTTTAACCTTGATGTCCATTGATCCTGTGCTCTAATTGGGCCATAATTGTGGTGACGCAGTCCTGGTGGGAGGAGATGTAATCCAAGAAGTCTGGATTCGTAAAGGAACCAGTTTTAAAATTGTAAGCCGTGTTTTGTTGATACGGCTAAAAGTAAAAGAAAGGTACAGTATGAGGGAGGAATGGGTCTTCTTCTGTGTCTTTTGGGTCAATGTTTTGAAGGAGGCCTGAGACCTCGTGACATAGTGCTACCCCTATAAAGCGATACCCCTAAGCTACATAACCAATGTGAAAAAAACGCCGTCTTCCTCTTCTTTTTTTCTTTTCTTTCCTCCCTCTCCCCTTTTTTTCCTTCTCTGCTATTTTACTCGTTCTGTTTCTCTGTCCTTTTTGCTCTTAGTCTTATAATGTTTTGTTAGATTACATTAATGTTAACAGTGGTATTATTGAATCCAATGCACTACGTACCGCATTTGGACTTGCACCTCTTGAATATATTACATTTTTGTCTATATTAGGAAATGTTTCAACATATGTGTGATTGATGCTTTGTCTAGTGGATTCTGAGTATCGAAATGTACCATTTTTGGCTAACCTTCAGTTGAGTCACCCAATGGATAATACTTATGTCATTATTAGCGCCCACAATAGTACACCTGAGCATAACTGAAAAGTACCTTTAATTGAAGATGACACTACGTGATATCTTGTTGCTGATGATCATTACCAAACTTAATGCTAGATGCACTTTATCCCTATATATATGCACATTGCACCACTTGTTTGTTGCTGTGCAACTTAATAAAAAATAATACCCCCCCCCCCAAAAAAAAGAGAGCGCTGGTACCAGGTTGTCTTCAAGTGAATTAGTATTTAGTGAAAGTTGAGGTTTGAAACCATGAATGTTAATGCCAATGAGCCAGATTTGCACTGTTTCTTGTTTGCTTTTGGCAAATAGGAATGTTGGCAACTTTATTGATGGCAGCTGAGATGTATGCAAGATAAGTGGGTGTTGCTGGTTGTAATGTCTTTGTATGATAGATAGTAGTTGTGAAGATGGCGAGGAACAGTATTGATGTGGTCATTGATGTAATCTTGGAGTTGCAATTAGACTACTTTTGTAATGATTTTGCCGATAAATGGTAGGTAAGTGAAGAGCCGGTAGTTGGTGAGGTCATCAGGATCTAGTGTAGGTTTCTGGGAAGCTTTTGGGAAGATGCCTTGAATGAGTATTTCATTGACAATGACAGGTAAGGGTGAGAGAGCTTCCCCAGCGTGTGTTGATGAAGGACAAGAGAAATACATCATCTGCATAAGAAATGGCTTTGAGGGAAATGAGTATGTCAGCCAGATCTGCGAGAAATAGGGCTTTGAAAGATGACCATTGTAGGATTCTACAGGAAGGGGTGGGTGTAAAAAATGAAGCAGGCTTGGTGTTGTGTTTTTTTCATTGTCCACATCACCGCTGTCATGCATTGCCCATTTCTATGCAAAAGGTCCATAGGCTGCACAGACCCATCTCCACATCATAGATGCTAGGCTTCAGCCTCTTTTGCATATGAGCATGTCCCTTCTTATCCAATGCAGAGGAAAAGAGATGGATCGCCCCATTGGTGTAATCATTGGAGCAGTGACCTTTATATCTTATGCAGCTAGGCAGACACTCACTTGCTTCAAAAACCGAGTCATTTTCCCCTTTCCGGTTGGAAAATCTAAGTTGCCAATTCTCCTCACTTCTGCTAGCCACTTCAAATCTACCCACTTTTTAGACATACTATGTCTCGATAAAAAGATCAGATAAAATAATCATTGACTCTCTTCAATGGGATGACTTATATAATCATTCATCGATACTCCGAATAGTAGTATAAGCGGGCTTACTTCAAATTCTCTCCCCAGTATTTTCGAAAATACCTCAAATACCTCTTACCAAAATTGAATTAAGACAGAACATTGCACAAACATGTGAATATCATTTGCATCTGGGGCTGTGCACTTCTTACATACTGCGTCTTGAGCTCCTCCCATTTTTGAGATCTTATACCCTGTGTAAAGTAAACATAAATTTGCCAGATCTCGTCCAGCTGCTGAGCTGACCAGTACTCTTCTCAAATTGCATAAAGCTGTGGTCATACTCGGCCTTCAACCTCACAGGGGAGCTTGTATCACCTAAAGTCTTCTTCTTGACCGGCCTGGCCTCAAACAATTTCCCCAACTACCGGCTCCAGAACCTTTTTATCTTATTTTAGCCCTTTACAGCAGCATGAGAGTTGACTATACCTAAACTTGAATAGCTCAGAATTGGTCTTAAAGAAAAAGAAATCCCAAGATTTCAAACCTTCATCTCCCAGTAGGTCCCCCCAAATTGTACCCCTGGCAGCCCTAAGAGGCATGCTCAAAGTATCAGGATGGCCGCTCCCTAAGAGGGCTCTGCTGGCCCAGATTTTATCCGTCATAATCCTCGCTACTGGGGCGCACTGAGAAGCTGAATCGGACAGAAACAAACGGCGGACCTTGCCCTGGGCTGAGTATACAATCCCTGGGCTCAGGGGAGACAGGGAACCTAATAAACTAACGACCTGGCAGAAGTGCTGGACCCACTCTACTGTCTGGGTCTGGAGAGACAGCGGTGAGGATCGTGTGAGATAGCACCTGCAGCGGAAATCACGCCTCTGAGGTGGCCCAGACGAAGCAGCAAAGTCGCGGGCTGAGCCGTCGCTGGGCATAATCACACAAGTGACGCTGTTCAAAGAGGTGAGGCATCCCCCCGGTGCGTGCCTGCAATCGTGCTGGCCGGGCTGTGAGTGGGCACAGCAGATGAGGCGGCTGCTGTTGTGCTCGCTGGCGCTACCGATATGCAGCCGGTGCCCGTTACCTCTGGCGAGAAGGAGATCACGCTGCAATCTGGGCTGGGGCTGCGGATGCCGCATGCGCGTGCATCCTTCCACTAGACGATCCGGGGAGGAGGTCCTGGGATGAGCTCCGTGCCGCCGGGGCCGAGGTCCCTGACTACACATGGCTCATGCTTTCAAGTCGGCTGGATGCGGGACTTGGGGTGGAAGACAGGACCCCTGCCGTTGTGGCCCCCAGTGACACCAAGACATAGCCCATTTAACAGAATGAGCTGGGAAGATCCAAAAGTGGTGAATGCAGAGGTTAATGGCTGTGGAGTTCCCAGCCGACGCCGAGGCACGCAGCACATTTCCCGGCCTGCCAGACACAGCCTTGGGGCCGGGAACCTGAGGATCAAGCCAAGCCACGGCATTGAATCCTCGACAGCACCGTAGGGAATAATTACCTGCACAGTTACTCTATGACAAATAGTAAGTGAGCTGAAAACAGTGTTTGACCCAGGCGCGCAACACCCATTGGGCTCACCGGGCGTCACCGCCCCCCCCCGTCATTTGTGTCAGCCCGGCTGAGACAGCCTCGCGGGCTGGCGTCCGTCTAATTGCAGCCGGACCCGAGTTCTTCAGAGGTCTTTAAAAGACCATTTACTCGTTAATGAGGCTTTTGTTGTGTTTTCACCCCTTCTTACAGCCACTCTGCCTATGGCTGGAAGACTTAGCCCCCCTCCGAAATCTATTTCAGCCCCCCCCCTCCCCGAAATGTGTCTCTAGTTGCCCGCCTGGTTTGACCTGTCCTACTGCTTCTCAGGGGAGTGGTTACTCAAGGCCTAAGCCCAACTCGACCAGACAGTCTCCCTGATGGCCAATCATCATCATTTGATCTTTTTTTCGAAAAATTTTCAGTCATAAAAGATTACGGTTAAAACAGTTAAAAAATGTGTAAAACCACAAGAGATAAAATAAACATTTCATAAAATCAGATTAACAAGCAGGGTATGCAATCATGATGTACAATCACCCCTGGGTGCCGCTGTGATGAGAGAACATCTCTTGGACCACATAGCTAGCAGGAACTTTGAGAGTGCGAAAACTATGTGCGGTGAAGTGTCAGTTTTAAGGACTCTCATTGCAACAAAACATTTATCAAAGCCCATGTTCCTGCACAAGAGTACCAACCAGTACTTTCTGGCTTTTCTGTAGGCAGGGCAAAAAAAGAGCATGTGTAGTTCATCCTCCTTAATCGCACCACATCCAGGGCAAGAGTTGCTCGTTGGTGCAGACCACTTACTTGTGAATGCCCTTAGTGGTAGTGTTGCGAATCTCCATTGCATGTATAACTTCCTAGCTCCAACTGGGTAAATGAAATTCAAAAACTCCTCGAAAGCATATGAGTGTTTAAGTGTTAAAAAAGTTGTTGACAGAGGGCCAGCTTTGGAGTCATGCAACCATATGTTTTGTTTGCACTCCATGAAGGACTTCGCAAGCGTTTTGCATGAAACCCCCCTGCATGCCTGTTCTGGCTCATACCAGAAGTCCGATAGTCCCATTTTCCCCAGTTCCTTTTTCACAAATGCAAGCCAGGGGATTTTCGCTGCACTACCATGGTTCAACACATCCTTTAATTCAAGCCTATAATTGGACAGTTCTGGAGTTATCCATAGCCTGCGCCAAAACCTAAGAGGTTTCAGAGCTAGCTCATCCTGGATAAAACTCAGTCCTAAATCCAATCTCAGCGGAAGGAGGGGTGTACTTTGGGGGAGTGCAAGTAGCTGCCTCATAAACTTGTTCTCTACATTAAGAATTTCGGGCCTACAGGTGTACCCCCAGAGTTCCCCACCATAAAGAGCCGATGCCCTCGCCTTCACTTTGTAAATCTCCAGTGCGGGGCTCACTGGCTTGATTGTAGATGTATTAGACATTTTGAGGATACCGCCCACTAATTGGGAGAGTTTAAGTTGTGATTTCGCCTGTTGGGGGCCCCAGGAAAGATTTTCGTTGATCGTTACCCCTAGGTATTGAAAAGTCTGTACCCTCTCCAGTCTAACCGAACCCAGAATCGGTGTTGGGCGGGTCGATGCCGGGGGGCTGAAAATCATTAATTTAGTCTTATCAGCATTGATTTCCAGTCCGCGGCATCGGCAAAAGTCTGTAAAGCCGTCCAACACTCGTTGGATCCCCATAGGGGACTTGGAAAGCAGGAGGGTGTCGTTGGCAAACATTATCGCCGGCACCCTCCTGCCTGCCAATCTGGGTGCATCGTTATTGGGAACCGTGTCCAGATGCGATATAACGCCATTCACATAGAGGCAGAACAGGGTTGGTGCCAAAACGCACCCCTGCCTGACCCCCCTGCAAACTGGAAACCGGGACGACGGCACCCCCTCCCTCCCACATCTGACCTGTGCATAGTTTTGTGCATGTAGCCTAATCAGCACCATCAGTATTGCGTTGGGAACTCCCATTTCCAAAAGCACCGCCCACAGTTTGGCCCTGGGTACTAAATCGAACGCGGACCGGAGGTCCACAAAGACCATGTAGAGGCTGCCACCCTCTAGAGTTACCGTCTTCCAGAATAACATTATAAGACGGAAAATCTGGTCCATGGTCAATGTGGTCCTCCTAAATCCGGCCTGATAAGGACTAAGGATATCATACTCCTCGATCCACTCCTGTAAGCGGTCCAGGATTAGACGGGAGAAGATTTTTTGGGGAACGTCAATGAGGCTAATAGGCCTGTAGTTGGCTGGAAGCAGAAGAGAGCCCTTCTTAAAGATTGGGACAATCTCTGCTCCCAGCCAGGTACCAGGTACCTCCATACCTCGCAAAATTGCGTTGAAAAGGGCACATAGGTAAGGGGCCCATATCGCCGGTTGATCCCTAAATAAATCACCGGGGAGTCTATCTAAGCCAGGAGCCTTACCCATGGCCAACTTCCCTATGCCAGTGTAGACCTCCTCGACTGTACACTCATGGTCATCTTGTACCCCCAAGCTAGGTGTGTGTGCCAGTGGACTTTCTAGACCTGTGACTGCCACATATAAGGTCTTGAAATGGAGCTCCCAGACCCCCGCCTCAATATTGGGTTCTATTGCAGATCTAGGCTCTCCTGAACCCGTGCTAACTATTGCCCAAAATCTGCGTGCATCTCTCATGTCCAATGAGGAGGAAAGGTTGGACCATTTCTCCATATCCCACTCCTCCCTAGCGAGGTTCATTGTTTCTTTGTATTGTGATCTTAGGGTGCAAATTTTTGGTTTGTCTCTCCCATCTTTAAGGGCCAGAATAAGCTCTGATTTTGCCTTCCTGCATGAGGCATTATACCATGTGGATACAGGCACCCTGCGCCTCCTATTAAACCCAGGGGTGTTAAAAAATTCCGCTAAACAGGCTACTAAGTCCTGATGCACACACTGCATGTTATCATTAAAGTCTAGTGCCAGAGGCTGAGAGATCAGAGAGCCCACCTTCGTGAAATAGGGTAAAATTGCGCTATATAATTTAGGCAGTGCGTCTCGTAATACCACCAGTCTCTCCCACTTGACTCTGCGTCTATTATTCGTTATGGCCAGCCCTTCGACCACGTCCGAGCCAGATTCCTTTTCATTTGCTCTAGGCCGTGGGCACTCTATCCTCAGGCTTAGTGCGTTATGGTCGCTGTCCACCCTAGGCATTACCTCGAAGTCAACAACCTTCGACCATAAGCATGTCTCCACCATAATATAGTCTAGTCTTGATTCGTGACCCCTCTTATTGAAGGTACACCTTGACGGGGTATCAGATGGCGTCCGACCATTACAGGCCCTGATAGAGTTGTTCAAAGTTAGGGTCGTGATCTGGATGGCCAGTGGGGACCAGGACTTCGGATATGGGGACTGGCATGGCGGGATTCCCCAGTGTTCGTCCTCGCCCGTCAGAACTCCCTCATTTAAGCCACGAAGTGGCTCATAGTGACAGTTTAGGTCCCCTGCGACCAAATAATGTATATCCCTGCTAAGGGAACCAAGGAAGGATGACAACTCTTCAATTGTTTTGGACACATTTGACACACTTGTCGGCCGTGAATAAACATTCACGATGGCAAATTTGTAGGGGGTTGGCCAGGACAAGAGAACGCACTGAATGTCATCAGAGTAAGTCGGGATGATCTCGCCCGAGCAGCCCAGATGTAGCCCAACCCAGATTGTAAGGACCCCTGATGGGCATCCCTTTCCTCCCCACCATGCGGCGATATTAAATGCCGCAAAGCCCACTCTATGTTGGTCCTCCCTGGCCCAAGTTTCTTGGAATACACATATATCACTATTGTCCACAAAAGTACCCCACTCCGGACAAGCTAATTTATTTGGTAAGCCTGCCACATTCCAAGACAATATAGACATGCATTTTGTGTTCCCCACACTAGGACAAGTACTGTCGGGCAAGATATCGTCTCTCCCTAGGGGATTATCATGACTGGTGGTAGCTAAGGATGATACTGGTAGGTGATCATCAACTACCCTGCCCAATGCAGACATAACACCACTCCTAATACTACCTATTAAGGGGTTCTGAGCTCCTGTCGGCTCGCATACCTGGTCTCTCTCCACCACAACCGGGCCATCCCCGGCAGCCTCATCATGAGTCAGAACCTCATCCTGCATATCCTGCCCAGCCAAAGTCAGTAAGTCGACCTGGTCCAGGACGCTGAACCTATTGTAACATGGGATCTGATTCTGGGCAGATGGGTGGTGGCCATGCCTGTTCACCCCTCCCCTCCCCACTCGACAGTGTGATGCGAGCGACCAGGCTTCGTCTGGGTCTCTCAGTTGATTGCTAGGATAGAAATAGGAAAGAGGCCTAACTTCAATTTTGTGCCTGTGCTAACTGAGCTCCATTTACATATGTGGTCTACGATATTTTGGTCCCTAAAATTGACCAGAAAACAATCGCCAGTTAAAGTTTTGGGTGTGCGCCCTACCCATCCCACCCTTCGGACCATAGATATTTCAGTAGTCATGTGTGGGGGAAGGGGTCTATGCACGTTAAGCCAATGTATGGCTTTGTTTTTCAAAGAAATGTAAGATTCAACATTTGGCATACTAATTTCTGGGACCCCTGTTAAAACAATTAGATAGAGACTCACTTCTGGTGGCAGTTCCACTGTGGGCTCAATTCGAGGTCTCTTGCTTATACCTGTATCTATACCTGTAACTACAGTGGCCCGCCCTTCGTGTGAGGTAGTACTGGACTGTGACCCTCCTACACTGCCGGGCACTGTATGCTGGGCAGCCCTGGGTCCCACTCCCAGTTTATAAGATGATGCGTTTGCTCCCCCCGTGGGAGCAATGTGATTAGCAACAGCTTGTTGTGTCACAAAGGTGGGAGGATTGTCGTGCGTCACAGCCCCCCCAACTAGGATCGACAAGTTAGATTTGCCTGGAGCCAATGCATTATTAGCCAGATTATTTAGGGTACCCACTATTACTTATTCAAAGTTAGATAGTTGGCTTTCAATATTGGCAAGTCTCTCTTCTAGTGGACGAAGTGTGGCACTCAGGAGTGCAGTGATTTTCATGCATAAGGAGTCCTCCCATGTCGGTGGTTCTTCCCTGGATTGGCCTGCACCTGCCAGAGTATCACCTCCAGAGCTTCCCAAATGGAGGGTTGATTCCGATGCAACAACTGTCATTTGTGCCTCAGCATCCTTTGGCCTTAGGCTTGGGCTTGGGCTTGATGGAATTACGTTTTTACTGTGGCATTTGGCTGCTTTGGCTGCCCTAGCTCCCGCCTTATTTGCAGTTGGCTGTCTCTTCTTAGGAATAGTACCCGTACGATTACCCTGATGCTTGCGGGTATTAGGTCTTTCTGGGGTTTTAATCGAGGTGGGGGCATCCAATTGCACTGAAAAGTCCTGCTGGATCAAGTGAGTAGGGGGGGTAGTTTCGGCCGGTCCCTGAGTAGGTGATTGGATTTGGACGGTCAATAGGGCGTTGTCAATATTCACATCCTTTGCAACCTCGGGTGTGCGAGCGTTCGCAAAATGCCCCAATGAGGATCTTTTGGCCATAGCAAGATCCTGTGACACCCTATGTTCCATTAGCACAATACCCTGATCAATCACTGAATTGGCTCTCAAGATAAAATTGTCCAAAGTTCCTGTGAGTTTGTTGTTGTGGGCTTTGCTTCTAGACTCCCGTGCGCCCATATTACAAACGTACTTTAAAAAATAAAATAAAAACTGTTTCCTCCACCAGAGGTACTTACTGGTAGCTACAGCTGGTTCCAGGGATGGCGAAAGAAGGGTGGTCCAGTCCGGTCTGGTCTCCACCGGGCTACAACTTTACCGCACGTCCGGGTGGTGGGCGAGAAGAGGACGCAACGTCGCCGCGCGGGCTGCTGGTCCTCACAGTCCTCGCAGTCCCGCAGTCCTCGCAGTCCCGCCGGTGTCTCAATACCAGTGCTTTGCCCCAGAAAATCCTCCTGCCTCCTTAGCCCGCAAGTCTCCTCCTTGCCTTGCCTTGCCTCGCCTTGCCTCCGAGCGGAGCAGTAGTTCTGCACTTCGGGAATCATTCGCAGCCCCTGCCCCGTTCGAGGTTCTCTCATGGCCCCTGCCGCGTTCGGGGGAACACTTGCGCCCCCTGCCGCGTTCGGGAATCAGTCGCGGCCCCTACTGTGTTCGAGGTTCACTTGCAGCCCCTGCCGCGTTTGAGGTTCACTCGCGGCCCCTGCCGCGTTCGGGAATCACTCGCGGCCCCTGCCGCGTTCGAGGCTCACTCGCGGCCCCTGCTGAGTTCGGGAATCATGCTCACTCGCGGCCCCTGCTGGAAAAACACTGCTGATCGTCCGAACAATGAGCAAAGCAGGAAGGCAGACAAAGCAGGTAACGCTGCAACCCCAAAGCGTCTTTTTCGACTGGCCTGCTACTGCTCGCGTTCTCCTTATTTGTTGCTTCGGCGGTTAGCGGTTGCGGTTTTGTGGTTTGCTGTACCCCCGGCCTCCTACTGCCTCCTACTGCTGTGCTCTGCTTCGCCGCCTCACCGACTCTGCTCACGCGTTCGCCCCGGACACCTCAGGGAGGTTGAACCGCCTTTGTCCTTGGGATCATTTCATTTATTAGCGCGTCCTTTGGCCATTCAATATAGACACTGCAAGCACAGTGTCCGTTCTGCTATACAAACCCTGAAGGGCGGATCCTCAGTACAATAAATTAAGCGATCCAGATTGCTAAATCAGAATTTCAATATCCCATGGCGGGGCCCACCCGGTGAGGTTGGCCGGTGGCACCAGAGGGCGGAGGAGAAAGTCTTAGAGCCCTATCTATGTAACGCACCTGGTGCAGCTCACTGTGCCACTGGATTCAAGCTAGCCTGGCTGATGAAGGGTGACATACCCCCAAACTGGTCCCACAATGCTTGTTTCCGGTCCAGGGAGGACCTGGCTTGGCAGTTTGGTCTGGACTGTTCCCATGAGGCACAGGGTCAAGACTGATTTGCATATGTCAGGGTGCAAACTGGGTTGGCGTAGTGGGCAAAAAAACAATGGATTTAACCCAGATCTCTTGACTGGGGGAGAATGTTTTAATAATTCAGCATTGTGTCCATCATTTGGTGCAGTTGCAAATCACAGCGCAAACCACACAATTCTTCACATTGAACATTTGCAAACCTGAGCTGATAACTTTGTCACGCTAAACTAGGTAATTGTCGCGCTAAACTAGGTAATTGATCCTATCTGCTGGGGGCTCCTCTCCTGGTCGATACAGGTTGCAGAATTACTCACCACCACATCATTCAGAATCATGGGGAAGAACGAGGCCAAGCAAACCAAACTGTCATTCAGAAATATAAGACTTACACGCCATACTGAAACAGGGGCGGAATCTGACACTGAACTAGACTATGACAGGCAAGATGAAGACATTCGCAATATACTACTGGAAGTGAAAACAAGCCTTAAAACAATAGACACAAAACTTGATAACCTCACCTCCTAGCTGGATCAAGTTAGAAAACGTGTGGACACCCATGAAATACGACTAGACCATCTAGAGCAGGGGTACTCACAAACTTTCTCTCGGGGGCCAAATTTACAGTGTGGTTTGTGGCCGAGGGCCGCACCGGTGGTGGGAGGGGCAGTGGGGGAGGGGGCGGGCTAGAGCAAAAAAAAACTGTGACCATGAGGTTGAACACAGGCCCCTGCAGCAGACGCCTTCGTCCACTGTGCCACCAGACCCGGCATTCACACATCTCTATCTATCTATCTATCTATCTATCTATCTATCTATCTATCTATCTATCTATCTATCTATCTATCTATCTAGCTCTGTCTCCCTCCCTCCCTCCCTCCCTCTATCACTCTCCCTCTCTCTGTCTCCCTCTCTCCCTATCTATTTCTCTCTCTCTCTCTGTCTCACCCCCTCTCCCAACTTGTCTGTCTCTCTCTCGCTGTCTCTCCCTCCCTGTCTCCTGCTCTGTCTTCCCCCTCTCCCTCCCTCTGTCGCACTCTGTCTTCCTCCCGCTTTAAACTCACCGGCTGCTCTCACTAGCTGCTGCCCGCCCCGCCCCCCCCCGCCTTGGCTTTGTTGTATTTCATCTCTTCTTAGCGCCCCAGCATCTCCACTCATTCAGAGAATAGAATCTCAGATGCACATGACTACCAAGTTGAATCAAAGGAGAACTTGCTACAAATGGAGAAGGTCCTAAACATAATTAAAGCGAAAAATGAGAATTTGGAGGCCCACTGCAGAAGGAACAATCTATGCATCACTGGCATTCAAGAGACCACTGCAATATCCGAAACTGTAACATATGTCGAAGGGCTGCTACATGAGTTGTTTGGTCAGGATCTCTCTGCGATGTTTATCGTTGAGCACCCTCATCAATCCCTGGCCCCCAGTTGGAGATGCCCCAAGACCAATATTTGCAAGACTACTTAACTACTGGGACAGGGACACTATCCTGTGCTTAGCCAGGGAAAAAGGAAATATAAACCACCAAGGAAACAACGTCTCCTTTTTTCCAGATTTCACGCCAACGATCCGGGCAGGCCTTCACGAATTTGCCCCTGCCAAGCGAATCTTGCAGCAGGCAGGAACCCCTTATGCACTCTTGATATTTGTTTCCTTCAAGAGACACATCTCAACAGCACATCATCCACTAAACTACGGCACAGTCCCTGGGGAGATGTCTATTCATCGATTTACTCAAATTATGCTAGAGGTGTGGCCACATTAATACGTCAGGGACTCGACTGGTCTAAGACACATTCACAGATAGACCCAGAGGGCAGACACATTATTCTGGGGGGCATGTTGGGGAATACCAAGATCCTTATGGTGGTGGTTTACGGCCCAAACACAGATGACCCAGAAGTTTTTAACAGTATCTGGTCTAAAGTTATAGCAATCGGTTGCATTACCATCATATGGGGATGTGATTTCAAGGCCATTGTGAGAAGTTGGCCTGGCATATGCTGTCCTCTATTATAGGGGACACCTTGTACCAGTTCAATTCGACTCTTATGGTGATAGGTTAAAGACAACCTTTAAAGAAAGCTATCCTAGTGATAGCTGTGGAGAGCAGCCTTCAGGCTAAGTCTTGAAGGAGTGTTAAGCTTATTGTTTTACCATAGATAACCTCTTGAATGACCAAATGAAAGAGTAGTCCACACAGGTATATATATAAAATATATGTATTTATTCTAAACAGAATCCCACAAGTCTCTTTATGAGGCTAGAGGCAAAGTTACAATTCAAACAAGCATTGATAGATACAATAAATAGCACTGGAATCATAGGGCCCCAGGGGGGGACCAAACCATGTATTAAAAAAGTGGTATAAGAACCACGACAATACTACAGACAATGCCTAGGGCATTTAGGATCGCTGGCCCCTTAAGAATCCACCCCAGGTTATGAGGAAGGGGACCCACGGGAGCCACGTGCAGTGGAAATAGCTGCTATCGGGATCTCTATAATAGCCTATGGAGAATGTCGAGGTTTGATTTAAACAGATTAAAGACACTTCTACGAGAGTACCGAGGTACCACTGTTACCTGCCCCAGGGAAGCCGGGTGCATAGGTCGTTTTCGATGTCGGGTCGCGGGCTGATTTTCAATGGGAAAATGTACAAAACTGCTGCTAGCCAAAAGCGTCGATGATGCAGTGAAGATTGAAGTTGTAGATCTTGTAGAGAAGAACCTGAAAGCAGAGGGGACAGAGTCTGGGTCACGGCACAGTGACCAGGGAGCTCAAAGGAAGGAGCCCTTCAATGTCAGGTGCTTCAAGTGGAAAGAGGTGTAGCTTGGATCTGCAGCCACGGGCTCCGGGAGGCTTCAAGGAAGGCCAGCTTCTGGAGGGCGACTGTCCCACGTCGGATGAGGGTCGCTGCGGTGTTAGTGTCCGGATTGGATCCACTAAGCCTTGGCAACCGCAACCCACGCAAGATGAACAAATCAGCTACTGGTGCAGACCCGCGAGGTCTGTGAGAGGTCTCCTTCAAGGAGACTGTAGAGCAGGCCTGGAGCAACCAGGGGAACTCTTAAAAGTAAAGATTGTCCTCCACCAGGGCCCACAAGTCGAGAGACAAGGGACCGCGGAAGGCAGCAATTTGGAGTGCGTAAAAGGGTGCCCACGGGCCACCGGAGTGAGCTAGGGCGCTGATCTTTGGCACAGTTGCTGCAGAGAGGTTGGCTCAATTTTGGGCCAAAGCACAACTTCCCCACTGGTCAGGGTCGTGTGCTACGCAAGAGGTGTCCGGTGTCCTGGGGTATTGGGGATCTTGGCACCCACGCGGTCCACGGTGCTCAGACTCGCGGTGCACACTCACTGGCCTCTGGGATGCTCAGGAAACCCACCTCAAGGTTGCTGGGAGTCTACGAAGTCCGTAGGAGCAGTGAAATTCCAACCGGGTCACTTGCAGTGTTTCAGGTGCCTGCCAAGCAGCGGGTTAACTCCTTTACCCCAAGGGAGATTTATTCAGTCAGCTGGGCAGCAGCTCGTCGAAGGTCAAGTCTGTGAAGTCCAAGATTAATCTGAGGCTCTGGGGCCACATTATTCACCTTTATCCAGAAGATTAGGGGAGGGTCCAGATCAGAGCCTACCAATGAGAGTTGAGGCGGGAAAGGGTGGCTACACCCTCTCCCCTTGTGTGTTTCCCGCCTGGGCGAGGGCCAGGATGCCCCTGAACCGGTTCCAGGCGGTGTATGCAGAAGGTAGGCGCTGTAGCAGCCTACGTGCAACTCTGAAAGGCATCCTAAGGTGCACCCACCCAGTTCCAATCCACATAGTCTGTCTGGGGAGGTGCTGGCACCTCCCTGCAACAGGATCCCTATTGTTCAGCTGCCGAGGCTGGGATTTTCCCCAGCAACAGGCAGCCAGAGTCATGTGGGTGGCTGGTAGCATCCATTTTGTACTACGGGTGCACTTTTAAATTGGTGTCTAAATTCTGCCGCTTTTCCCATATCGCCCCTCTAGCAGGGGGGAATCGTGCCCTCATGCCCATGGCTGGACTGGGGGTATGATTCCTACATGGTTGACACCAAACACGATATGGTTCTGTGTAGCCATTCTCAAGTTATCGCGTTATCGCGATAGACTTATAATGCGGTTAAGAGTATATGGTATGGCTACACTACAAACAACCCAGCAATGATTTTAAGAAGGTTGCAGAGGGACCCTACTCAGGTAGGGGTCCCCCCTCACACATACCTCAGCACCCTGCCTTGTAGGATTACCAAGGCCTGCTATAGGGGTGACCTATGAGAGTTTATGTGTTGTAATGGGGTGGGATATAGGGTACCTATATCCCTGTAAGGGGTGCTAGCACCACCTTACCCAGACTACAGTAGTGGTCTGGTGGTGTCAGTTTGTATGGCTGTCCCAGGGTGGCACAATAAGTGCTGCAGCCCTGGTAGGCCTACTGAGGGACCCATGCCCTGGGTACCTAGGGTACCATCTACAAGGGAATGCCAGGGTATCCTCAGTATCCAATTGGTTTGTACCTAGGGTACTCAAATTAGTTTTAGGGAGAAAGCAGATAGGCTGGGGTCCTGGATAGCAGGATCCCAGCCAGGCTAGTCAAAAACCACTCAAATACCAGGCAAAAAGTTGGGGGCAACCATGTAGTCAGATTCCACCTTCCTACAGCCATAGTAGAGGATACTCTGGGATCCTCATGTAGATTACACCCCAGAGCGAGCACGATTGAATACAATTATATCTGGCAATGATCTAGTAGACATCTGGTGACAACGACACCCTGGGAAAAGGGAGGGCACCTGTATTACGTCACAGCACAGTGCAAGGCCCAGGCTGGATTTCTGGCTGTGTCCAAGAACATTGCAACATGGACAAAAGATGCTGGGCACTTGCCCAGGTCTTTGTCTGATCATGCCCCCTGCCTCCTTAGACTAACATTGACGCTATCCCCCGTCAGGAGTTTACCTGGACACTACCGCCCAACGCCTTAATAGACACAGCATTTCGGGAAGAAATTTGCAGGGGCATAACAGAATATTTCACACTCAATGTGGGATCAGTATCATCCCCCTCGACACTATGGGAAGCCTTAAAGGCAGTAATTAGAGGAAAGTACAAAGCTAGACAGGCAGGGGTAATAAAAAGTATCAGACAATCACTCAGAAATCTGGAATCCCATATCCGAGACATTGAACTGAAATACTACAACACCAATGACCCGATTCTTGCACCTCTTAGGGAAAAAATCTCAGAGTTCGAAAGTGAAGTGCAACGAGAGGGAAAATTCCTGGGGAAATATACCTCTGCTAGGAGATACAGGGCGGGAGATCGCCCGGGCAAAACGCTTGCCAACATTCTCAAAACTTTACAAAATACATCCTATATCGTAGAACTCTTTGATGCAGATTCTAATCCAGTAAGATCCCCCCAGGAAAAACTGGAACACCTAAAAAAAAATGTATTCCACACTTTCATCTTCCACCTCCCCAAACATATCTGATGAGCTCACAACCTATCTAGACTCCATTGAACTGGTCTGCCTAGGCAGTACACATAGGGTTTACCTCTACGACCCTTTCACTACTGAAGACATTATACAGGTCATAAACGGCTTACCAAATGATAAGGCTCCTGGTTTAGACGGATTGACTACTTCATTCTATAAATGCTATGTCTCACTTCTAGCACCCCACCTCATGGCGAGATATCAGGAGTCACTAAAACTGGGCCCCTCCCCCCTATCACACTTGAAGTGGCAATACTAACATTGATCAAACCTGGTAAGGCCCTGAATCACTGTGATTCTTACCGCCCCTTATCTCTTATAAATTTTGATAGTAAGATTTATGCTAAATTACTTGCAAACAGATTACAACCACTGCTCCCTCCCCCTTATTGCCAGACCTGATCAATCAGGCTTCATACCAGGACGATCCACCGCACACAATCTCTGTAAATTTTTCTCGGCGTTACACAACCTAGATCCCCAGATGCCTGCCCTGACGGCCCTATTAGACGCCACCAAAGCTTTTGATTCTCTGGAATGGTCATACCTTTTCATCATTTTAGCCAGACTGGGGCTTACCTCACTATTCATACAGCAAATCAAGCTACTTTACTCAACACCCACAGCCCACATATGTGTAAATGGCTTGCTTTCAACCCCTTTCTCCATCACCCGAGGCACCAGGTTGCTCCCTATCACCCCTCTTATTTGCCATAGCAAACTCAGACATAGCCATAGCAAACTCAGACAAAATCATGGGGCAAGAGGACTGAGTTTCTCATCCAGAGGTTTGATCTTCTTGTTAAACGCTGAAGACATCACAATGTACATAAATGAGCCCAAAGAGAACATAAACCCTATACTCCGCGAAATAACCAAATTCGGGGGCCTGTCGGGCATACAGATCAACTGTACTAAATCAACTTTATTTCCCTAAAGGGACTCTACAGAGCCATTCGAGCTAGATTACCCTCTCCAATAGGCTAATGGCCCAGTTAAGTAATCTGGCTAAGCCAGGATACGCAAGAACTCTGGGACATGAACTATGTGCGCACTGTTACCAAGCTGGAGGGTCAAGTGGACACCTGGTCCAAACTGCCGCTATCCTTGGCTGGCAGGATAGCAATTGCCAAGATGATCGTCTTCCCCAAACTATTATACATTTTCATAAATCTGCTCTCCCGCTCACCCAAGCATTTCTGAAGACATTGTGCTCCCTTATGTTTTTCTCTAGTTTGGGCGGGCAAGCAGGAACGTATTTCTTGGAAGCTTCTCACGGTCCCGTTAAATCAGGGTGGTATGGGAGCACCGGACATTCCCCTTTATGCTTATTGCGCTCAGGCACAATTTATTCATCACTGGATACATCCAACCCCGTTCCAGCCTCATGTGGCTGTGGGAACAGACAGGGCAGCCCCGATTCCACTGCGCATTATATCATGCACACAGGAAACATAGAAATTACATTAATACAATTGAAACGCTGCGCTGGACCTGGGACGGGCTGCGAAACAGAGCTGGCATTCTGCTACCCTATGCCCCATCTGTACCCCTAGCTCACAATCCACAAATGCCCCCATTAGAGATAAGGGTAATGTGGCAATAGCGCAACAATTTGGCATTAACACGTTTGCGGACTTATATCCTAAAGACACATTTATGCCCCCCCACATCAACTAGGAGAACTGCACCAAGTTTCTCCGACCTACTACTGTATTACCGTGTCCGAGCAACATGTCATCAAATACACAACACATTTCTAAACCCTCCACCTACCTTACTGACCCTCGAACACATACTAACTGACCCCGCCTTAGAGATCAGGTGGTTGAAATACATAAAAGATTTTATGACTGATTTAGGCCAGCCTGAATACTATCACAATCCTTCTTGGATGAGTTTAACCCCTAGAAAGGCTTTTAAAAAACAATGTATGAATCACATGGAGGCAAATAGACTTGCCAGTGAGGCATCAAAGCCCACGGTTCAAAGGAATCAATTGATGCACTCCACCCTCACTATTCAACCATATCTAATATATGTAATGAGAGACTATGAAAGATTTGTTCTGACACGTTTCAGACTCCACATATTCCACCGTTTGGTAAGCTTTCCAACCATAGTGATTGGTCTAAAACCTTACCAAATTGTCCTTGCGACGAAGTCTCACCCCAATCAACAATTCATATAGCACTATTCTGCAAATTTTATCGAGAGCCGAGGATGAGGTGGATTAAACCCATCTTAAAAATTTGGGGTATGAGGCAATGCCGTCCGGCTTATCTTGCATTGCAATTTTTAGAAAATGAATGTTTTGTAAGAAATATTGTTGTATTTTTAAAACACCCGATTCAATGCAGGAAACATCTATGTCCATTTTCTTACTCTTAAAATATTTTTGTGGGACATTTGGTAAATTTGAGCTATGAGTCAGTGCTGTCAGGCCCTCTTTGCATTGAAGATTTTAGACGAAGAACGTTTTGTAAGACAAGTCACTTTAATCCCTAAATCCATGATCAGAAGTAGGAAATCTCTTTGACCTTGGTCCCTAAACGAAATATGTACTTTGGTCGTATCCTCTAAGTATTCACAAACTTGTAAACCATGTTTTAACTTTTCTTTATCAAATTACTTTTATAATTATTGTATAACATTGGCAGTATGAAACAATGAATTTGGTCCCTCTATGAAATATGTACTCAGGTATTACCAAATCACAAATCTGTAAATCATGTTTTTAACTTTTCTCTAACAAATTATTTTTATAATTATTGTATAATATTGGTAATATGAAATTATAAAGCTGCTTTCATGTTTTTAATGTAATTTTTAATGACTATTGTGCAATATTTGCGATATGGTACTGTAAAATTTGTGCTTTTATGGTTTTTGTGTACGAAAATGTGAAAACCGAATAAAGCTGAATTTGAATTTGACCCCTCTCTGCGCAGACTCATAACTCGTCTCTATAACACTATGCAGCACACCTCCCCGGTGACGCAGTCGAAAGCACAAGTTGGTTGGAACTCCGAGCTAAGTGAATCCCTAACAGGTGAACAATGGTAGTTTTGCTGCGGCCAATTAGAATTACTATCCCTGAATTATAAACTGAGACTCATTCACTTCAAATTTCTACATCGACTCTATCAGACACCCCTTCAACTCTCACCGTATGGGACTCCGATTAGATGCAAATTACTGGAGATGCCTTGCTCCTCGAGCCTCACTTCTTCACCTAGCCTGGGACTGCCCCCCAATAGCACAGTTTTAGGTGGAAACTTTTCAGAAAATCTGTGAAATATTAGATATACGAATAGATCCAACACATCTGATGGGGTTGCTGGTATAGGTAAAAGAAGCCTAGATCTCAACCTGACGTCTTCTAGCTATGCTGCTTCTGCTGGTGAAATGCAGAGTCGCCTTATATTGGGGAAAGCCAATTGCCCCTTCCATTAAAGCCTGGGACATTGATATCACATTTTGTCAAGAACAACTTACCACCTTTTGGGATATGATGCCGACATTCAGACCCAGAGATGTATGGGGACCATTCCTACCATGGCTCGGCACTCACAACTCAGATCAACCAAACTTATCTATATCAATGTAACACATACTAGATCACTTCCCAAGACTAGACGCTTCCTAAGTCTCCTACGTAGGTATAACTAGTCAGCCCACAATCTCTAGCTACTGCCGCAACACTTATGTAGATATAATACTTCTTCCAGATCCATAAAATATTTGTGTATGGAAAGCTAATTTTTTTAAAATAAGCTGCTAGGTGGACCCCACATCTGATTGATCATACTGTCTCGCTCTCTCAACTTCTTTTGTTGTGTTGCTTGTTTCGGTTACTGATGGCACTAGTAAAATACATGCTGTTTAATACTTGCTTCTGCTGAAATGTATGTAATAATTTCAAATGCCAATTAATAAATAAAAAAATAAATAAAAAAAACCTTTTTTGAGTGCCCAGAGAATCCCAGATGGGAGTAATAGGGGATTGCCTTTCTAGACCATATACCATACTATACATAGGCCCCTGCTCTAAGAGTCTACAACCTAATGTTTTATAGAATTCCGGGGAGCCTAATTTGTAGAGAAAGCCACTACCCCCGTAATAGCTTTTTAACATCACCTGCCACAATTACCCTTTAGTAGCATGGTAGGGTGAACCTAGAAGCATCCTGAATGACTTAAACTCAACAGCCCAACAATAAAATAGAATGTCAGGGAGTTTTAAGCCACCCTGCTTCAATTTCACCCATTTTTTCCAAGCTATTCTAGCACCCTTCGAGGCCCAGATAAAGCTAATTAAAATGCATTGGATCTTTTTAATTGCTTGATTTTTCGAACTGCAGTGGGATGCAACTAAAAATATATGTAAGTTTGAGGAGAATGCATATTTTAATCAAATTGATATGGTCGTATATTGACAACGGCCAATTTTGCCATTTGATTAATAAGACTTTTACTTCTTCTAAAACCCTGTCTATGTCCAGGTTGATCTTAGGAATCATGCCCAGGATTTGAGTAATTTTGAGACCTATATACCTCACTTTCTTTTTGAAAAAACAGCTTCTATTTTTCAGACAACTTCAGTCTTTTAATGTTAATTTATATCCTGACAGAGTTCCAAACTCAGAAGCTAATCGCTCTAAATTCGGCACCGCTTTCTAAGGGCTGTTAGTAAATAAGATTAAATCGTCAGCATATAAGGCTAGCTTCTTCTTATACCCCTCGGTCTATAACAGTGAAATCTTATCTGACTCTCTTACTTTATGGGACAGGGATTCAATGTAAAAATTATAGAGACAAAGCGAATCCCTGGCCCATGCCTCTGTTATCAGAAGTCTCTCCAACAATGTATCATTGACCAAGATCCTTGCAGAAAAGTTTGAGTATATATTTTTCAAGGCATTTAAAAACTGTGTTGGAACTCCAAATTTGCCCAAACGGGACTACAAATATTGCCAATCCACCTGGTCAAAAGCTTAGGCTGCCTCGAATGTAGCAATTGCAAGCAGAATAGAGTTTGCTGTTGCCAAGTCTATCATCCCAATAAGCTGTTGCACTTGCTCAGTGAGCTGTCTCCCGAGCATAATAGGCAGACAGCACAGGTCCAGGTATTACAAGTCAGCATTTCTCACATTCTTTGTGGATGCCCTCAAGTGAAGAAGAAGTCGTATCTAGCAAGGGGAGGCTTTCCCATTACGGGTGACACAGACAGGCCTTAACCATGAAGCGTTTGAAGATGATACCCGGGAAGCAGATATAAGAGAAGGGATCTGGGCTCAAGACCAAACTGTGAGTATAGCGCTCCTTTTTCCGAATGCCTCTGAGATATTTCATAAATGAGAAACCACCACCCTGGTGAAAGCAATCTGGGTACTCTAAGTACCGATAAAGGTATCAAATAAGATCAAGGGGGTTAAACAAAGTAAATTCGGAAGGCTTGTTCAAGGGAAAGCATAACACGGAAGAGGGAGTAGGGGATCCTAAAGATCTAAAAGAAAGAGGGAGGGACGTGTTTAAGATGGTGACCGAGTGAGTCGCCGCTCTCGGAGCTCCGCCAGACACATTTAAAAAAAGGTTCAAAAAAGCGGTGCATGGGAGCCCTACCACTATACTGTAAACCCCACCTCATTTGGCCCCTAGCCCTGTCGACTAGGGCGGTGAATGCCGCGGAGACCCGACTGAGGAAGCTCAGCCGGCGGGGAGACATAGGACGCCACACGTAGAGGCCGACAGGGAGGAGTGTTGCAGTAGGCTCACCCCTCCTTGTGTAAAAGGGTGTCATACCCCATCCTTTGGTCAGTGGTGCCCCTCTGACACGTCCTGCCTGGCAAATTAACCTGTGGGCCTGGGATGGAGTGCAGTAACCAGCAGCTGCATCTGTGTGAGTGGTGCAGGGGCAGCAAGATCTTTGCGCGATCGGTGGCCCTCCCAGCCTTTCGCACTCTGGCTGCCCCTGCTGACCAGTGACTGGACTTTGCGCTCCCTCGCCCTCCCCCACCACCCCCTGCTCGACTGGAGTGTGTGAGCGAGGAGTGGATGAGCCCCTGGATCGGGCCTTGGCATAGTGGGCCCTGCTGCACGATGGCGCGGTGTGGATCATGGTGTTCCCGCTGATGTGAGTTTGGCTCCCTCCTGTCTGACTTTCACTGATCTACTGGGGGAGAGGCATGAGACGAGGGTCTGCTGGCATGGACCTTCTGCAGCCCACTGGCAGTGGGCTGGCCCGTCTCCATAAGTGACTACCCCCCAACCCCCCAGCTCTGCCTCATCACTCCCAGGGGCTGATTTGGATATTTATATTGGGGAGGCATTGGGTGATCTTCAGCACTCCCTTAACAGATGTTGGTGGCTGGTGCCCCGTTATCCCTGCTGGTGATCGCGAAAGAGGTAGGGGGCACTATCTTCGAACCTGTGTAGTCCTGCTGGGCAGCGGACGATGCTTGGCGGATTGATGAGCGGAGGTGCACTTCCCGTCTCGTGTGTACCCTTGCACACTCTCCCTAGTCATAGCTAGGTCCACGCCATGCATCAACGGGGGCTCCCAATCAAGATTCCTGCTGGAGCCCTTGGTCATAACGCATTCCAGGAACACATCTTTGGCCCCAAGAAGCTCTGGGGCAGCCATTTCTGTCCCTGGGGAGCTGCCAACTGATTCGTCATGTCCTCTCAGCGCACCGCGAAGAAGGACCCTTCCTTGAAGGATCTTTTTTTCAAGGACTTGGCGAAGACGGCAGATCAGGTGCCCGAGGCGACTGCATTCGCGTCACCCACTGAGAGTGCTCGGATGGATGAGACGACCAATGGATATTACCCCATAACAAAAGCATTTATAAAGCAGCTTTTTGGGACTCTTCGAAACAACTTTGCGGGCCTTAAACAGGACAAAGCTACAGAGATTAAAGACATCCAGCACGATGTGAAGGAGCTGGGCCAGAGGGTGAATTCACTAAAGCAGGGACACGACGCCAATGAGGAGGAACTGGATGGCCTCTGTTGAGAACTATTGGAGTTGTGGTATCATAACGAGCTATTGGCTCGAGGATCTTGAAAACATGTCCCAGCGTTCAAGTATTGAGAGTGTACCTTTGCAGGCAGTTTCAGGTAGCCCAGAGGAATTTGTGATATGTCTCTTCAGACACATGGCACCGTCGTTTGGAATATGGTAAAACAAGAAAGTACACTGTTCCTATAAGAGAAAGAAGCGGAGGGGGGAGGGCGAGAAGAAGAACTGGGCTAACAGGCAAGGAATGTTGTGTTAGTTATGAACAGGTGCTAAATAAGACAGGGATAGCTCCAAAAAGGAGCAAGTGCCCTCACACACACAGAGGGGTGTCATGCTTCATTATAGGGCAGCTCCTCATTGGGCCGGCGCTGCAATGCCCAACAGGCCCCGCAGGGGGGCTCTTTGCCAGAGGTCTTCTCGGTTTGCCGTCGTGAAGCTTAAAGATGTTGTGGAGGGGACACTTGGGGACCAGGAGACGGAGGTCTTCTCATTTCCCGTTGTGAAGCTTAAAGATGTTGTGGAGGGGACGCTTGGGGACCAGGAGATTGTTCTTAACCGCACCCATTGTGCTGGACGCCCGGCCAGCTACCAGGTCAGCCTCAGGACATACTCACTTGTTTATACTACTATCGCAAGAAGGATCCCATTATGACTGCGGCACACAATAAGGGAGCTATTGAATTTGAGGGCCATAGGTTGTGCCTTTCACAAGACCTCTCCATGCTTATCTTACAACAGAGGAAGGCTGTCCGGCCTCTGACCGGGAGAAGAACAGAAGATACAAATGGGGTCACCCTTTCCGCCTTCAATTTGTTTGGCCAGATGAGGTTTGTATAATCTGTACTCTGGCGGATGCCCGGGCCCTCCCAGAAATACCTACCTTTCAGCCTGTTTCACGGGCCGTCTCGCAGGCCAGGGACACAGCGGCTGCTGGTTCTGACTCTGGGCGCGCTGCCCGTCACAGGTAAAAACCTGTGAGGAAGCCCTCTGAGGCTGATAGTCGCAGGGAGTGTGCTCGGATACTCAGGTAACTACAACAAGTGGACAATGTCATGGAAGTGGATAGTGAGCATTGACTTTTAACTCTGGTCAGGCACTTGTTTAATTCTCATTGGAAGGGCCTCCCACGTATCTGTTAGGTCAAGTTCTCAACCAAATTTACAATGACTTCTCTTTACTTAAAGTCTACAAGTTTTGGAAGCAAAGCTTCACCAATTCATGGAGCGATTGAGAAACAGTGTTCTCACCCATGACGTGGAACCTCATGTATTAGTTATTGTTGTCCCCAGGTGGGGGATGCCTTTGAATCACTGTTTCCATTTCCACTCTACGTTTCTTCCTTTCGTTTTTCTGCCCTCATCCCTATTTTATCCAGGAAACCTTTTATTGCATGCGTCATTTTTATTTTTTTGCAGATTTATATAGCGCAAACTCGGCCTGAAGGTATTGGAGCGCTTTACATGAGCACCAGTTACGTTACACAAGGACACATTCATATTTTTGGTAGGCACGGGGAGATTAAGTGATTTGCCCAGAATCACAGGATGTGGAGTCAACCCCGAGGCTCGAACCTTGGTTTCCCAGCTCCAAGTTCGGCAGACTAGCCGTAAAACCACATCCTCTCCCCATTCTGTCATTTGGTCTGGCTTAATTCTGTCTCAAGCATGCCTTACACTGCGTCACCACACACACACCAATGGCAATATCCATACTTAGCTTAAATGTTAGAGGCCTTAATGCACCAGTAAAGCGTCTAGCATGCCTCACATTCCTTAGGTTTAAATCAGTTTTTATTGTTGCAGCTATATCTGCTCATCCAAACAGTGAACTTGCTGTATTGGGCAATCTACTTTCCATTAGATTACACTCATAAAGCGGAAATTTTCAAAGTAACCTGTATCCCCACCCCACAGCCCTCCCCCTCTCTCCCTGGATACTAATTGCAATATGTATATACAGAAAGAAAGTTATCAGGAAAGTGTCTCTCAGAAGGGTCCTCTTTATCCTTTGGCAGAGCAGGATCTGTAACACGTAATAATCGCAAATAGTGGGGCAGGTCAGTTCCCTAAATTCCTGGTACATGAGTGCTATGAATGGTGGCCAGAGGGTCCTATACATGCCACCCTGGGCAGAAAGCTTAAGGGGCAGCTTTCCCATCCCACGAACAAACCAAAGGTGCATCGATATAGTGGCGGTGCCCCAGAGTGCTAGTAAATGGCAATTTTTAGGTCGAGGACCGCCGGTCTGCAGAAGGCAGAACCGGAAATCGGAGATTTAATGACTTGGAGAAGAGGGGCTTGAACCCGCCCCTCTTCTCCCCTGTTCTCCATTGGCTGGCCTCTTCAATGCTGGCCAGCCATTGGAGAAGAGGTCCCGTCACTCCGATCAGGCCCCGTCCTTTTCGGATCGGGGGGCGTGTTTTTTGCAGAAAGTCTAATTATCTCCTCCAGCCAATGGCTGGAGGAGATAACAGCAAAACACGCCCCCGAATCCGAAAACGACGCTGCGTTTCTCCGAGGCATTTCTGCTCTGCCTCGGAGAAAGGCGGCGGTGTTCGATGCCTGAGTTTCAAAAAGAGACAACAATATAATCATGCAGTGGCTGAACTCGACAGATTAAGAAATATATCCCAAATTATATATAACAGCCGGTAGACGCATGCCTCTACAGTTTCTCTTATATTTTGAAACCAGAATTGGTCAAGTTCGTATCCTTTCAAAGTTCCCTTTTCAAACAATCATTATCAACGCCAAGTCTGGGCCTGGCACGGTAGTGCGATTTTTGTTTAGTATTAATAACATTTGACACTTCAGACAGCAGTTTCAGCAGAGAGGACAAAGAAGGAATGGGCATGGAATCCAAATACAGAAACTGAAACTTCTCTATCAAGGGGAAACATCACTGCCAAAGTTCAGAGCTTGTGAAAAAGCGACCAGCGAAATCACTTGCTAGTTAATGTTCGGGGGGGGGGCTAAGCAAAAATTTCGGGGGGGCTGAATCTTTAAACAGTAGGCAGAGTGGCGCTGATTTCGGGGGTGGGGGGGCTGAATCTAGGCAGAGTGGAGCTGCGGGGGTTCTTAGAAGGGGTGAACCAACAGCGAGGCCTCATTAACATGCAAATGGTCTTTTTAAAGACCTGTGAAGTGCTCGGGCGCGGCTTTGTGTCTGCCCGGGAAGCGGTCTCATCCCGGGCTGCCACACACGACGGGGGGGGCTGAAGCCCTGAGTTCAATGGGTGTTGCGCGCCTGATCACAGGTAAATGCGGGAGAGAACGGGGTTGTTGAGCAGGGCCGGGCTGGCTTGCCCGGTTATCGGGCGTTTCCTGTAGCAAAAGTGCTTCACAGTTAACCTCCCCCATGACCCTCCAGCTGTTCCAACATAATTGCCAGGCCTACTTTGGGGTTCCAGTTCGGCCCTGTTGTTGAGTATCCTAACCAGGGCTTTAAGTGGGATAAAAAAAAATGGGTGGGGGTGGGGGGCGGTGTTGCGCGGGGTCTATACGACTTGTATTTTGCTGTCTCTTTTGTCATTGCATCCAGGCATAATGATACAACAAGTAACATGATACCTACAACAAGTTAGGACTATTGACTTTGTCAATCGTTGTTAGTTGCATAAGATAAATTAGCAGTAACTGTGGCTTGTATATATTGAAAAAGCATCCACTTGAAGCCCTAGTGACACCACGACAATGTTACTGCTCCTGAGTTTCAAAAAGAGACAACAATATAATCATGCAGTGGCTGAACTCGACAGATTAAGAAATATATCCCAAATTATATATAACAGTCGGTAGACGCATGCCTCTACAGTGTTCTCTTATATTTTGAAACCAGAATTGGTCAAGTTCGTATCCTTTCAAAGTTCCCTTTTCAAACAATCATTATCAACGCCAAGTCTGGCCCTGGCACGGTAGTGCGATTTTTGTTTAGTATTAATAAAATTTGACACTTCAGACAGCAGTTTCAGCAGAGAGGACAAAGAAGGAATAGGCATGGAATCCAAATACTAATCATGCATATTAGTCTGGGCCACTGGCATTTGCGATGCTGCAGCGTTTTCCTCATAATTATGGATTTGCCGAACTTCCCAAATAATGCTCGCATAATAAATCTCGCTTTTGAGAGTGATTAAGCTATTGACATTGTAAATAACTATGCCGTTTCTTTAAATGTTTTAAAAACAAAAACATAAACAAAAATAATGTCATGAGCAATGCCAATAGCTCTAACTTTAACAATGCCGAGACCGTTGCATTGTAAATGCTTGTTACAATTGTTTCTGTGCTAGATGCGTTGAATGCAGTGTGCCTCCTTCTGTATAAGATGTCTTGCTACTCTTTATGGGTGATTTGCCTTCCCAATTCCGCCTCTCAGCGAGATTGGGTGGGGGATTTGTTCTCAGACCTCGATGGTTGAAGCAGAGTGTATAATTCTGTGATAAAGCGTTTATTTGACCTTTTGGCAAGAAGCCATTTTTCAAACACTATTAGTGGCCTCTGGGTCCCCTTCCTAACGAATAGGTGTAAAATCGAGTGTCTAATCTGAAGATAACGGCACCGTTCATTTTAAGGAATAGAATAATCCACCCGTAGAGTATCGCAGGGAAAAATCGAAAAAGTGCCCAATCGCCTACCAACCGGCCTCCTGCCACGCTCGAAAAGTGGGCCCCATACTCGGCGTGAAGGCTGGATTGTCCACCACTGATGTCAGGGGGAGGGGAAAGAGGTTAGGTTCCCCTCGAGAGTGAAAGTGTCCCACACTCTCAACAGTGAGCTCGTGATTGAGGATATGTAGAGCCTGCGGGCTCAATGTACATGAGGATGAAACTGAACTTTCCCCAGTGAGGTCCCAGGGAGAGCATGATCCATAAACAGCCACGGCTTTTCGGACTCTGCTCTAAACCACTCGACCAGGTAGCAAAGCTGGGCTGCCTGTTAGTAACGAAGTAGGCTCTGCCTCCCAAGCCCTCCTTCAGCCGGTGGGTGGGTGCCAACTCAGCTCCTTTCGCATTTGGGGGTCCCCCACCCCCCCGGAAAAGGTGATGTAGCAAGGCCTGTAGGCCAGAATTTGCGCCTGTCTGAGGAGTCAGAGGAAGGGTATGGAAAAGGAAGGGTATCTTGGTGAGGATTGCCATCTTCAAGGCCGCAATGCGACCTAACAAAGACAACTGATAGTGTCTCCAGTAGTCCAGGTCGGCCCGCACTCGCTTTAGTATATCTCAATAGTTAAGGATTTTTGTTTTCTCTATTGTCGAGGCCAAATGCACTCCCAGCTAGAGGATGGAGTCCTTTGCCCATTGGAATGGGTAAGCCTGGTTCAAGGAAGCCTGCGGCTTGGGCGAAACAGATAGGTTAAGGGCTTGTGACTTATGGAGGTTCATGCAGAACCCCGAGGTCTCCCCAAAATCTCTCAGCTCCTCTAAGAAGTAGGGTAAAGTCTCTCGGGATTGTCTAACACCACCATGACATCGTCTGCGTATAAACTGATCAAATGTTCCTCCCCACCAAAGAGAACTCCCTTAATTCAAGGTTGGTCCTTCACCCTCTGTGTGAATGGCTCTATATAGAGCGCAGATAGAAGGGACGGCAAGGGGCAACCTTACTGCGTACTCCTTCTGATTGCAAAGTATGCAGAGTTTCCCCATTGACTCCCACCAAATGCTTTCTCGGCATCGACCGATAGCAGCATTGTTTCGCTCTCGACGCGGTTGGCTTTATCTATGATGTTGAGGAGTTGCTTTGTGTTATCAGTGCACTGCCTCTGAGGGATAAAGCCCGCCTGATCAGGGGCTACCAGAACCTGCATAAAGGGGTTGACAGGCTGCCAGGACACCAGTGAATAGTTTTGCATCTACGTTCAGTAGGGAAATAGGGCGATAGTTCGCAAAGTGCTGCCCATCTTTTCTAGGCTTAGGGTTGACGACGAGGGTCGCCTCCTTTATCGAGGGTGGGAGTGTGGCTGCATTCGATATTGAGTTAAAAAGCCTCGTGAGGAAGGGAGCTAGTTCAGGGCAGAAAAACTTATAGAAGCCTGTTGGGAAGCCGTAAGGGCCTGGTGACTTAAGAGATTTCGGTCTGGATATGACAGTTTTGACCTCCTCTATGCATATCGGAGAGACAAGTGAAACCGCTTGCGCTTCATTCAGCCAGGTTGCAGTCGCAGTGTGGAGATAACGGGACAAGTTCCCAAGGTGGAGGGGCTGCTCTGAATATTAGGCTTTGTAGAACTCTCTGAACTGGGGTGATATCAGGTTGTCCCCATCAACAGGCGCCCCTCATTGGTCAGCAGGGAGTCAACCCTCGCCGACTGTCTCTGGGCTCGTTTGCCAGGAGCCTCCTGCCTTTATTCCAGCCCCCCACATAGAAGGAGTGCTTTAGTCTAAGGAGGGAGTATTCAGCCCTATCTAAGTCCAACTCCCCTACCTGTTTCTTGGCCATTTCCAGCTTGCGCCATATCCTTGGAGCCCCGGAGCGGAGATGGCTATGTTCCAGTTTGTGTACCTGCCTCTAGAGTTCTGGCCTCTTGGCCTCTCGCAGCTTGTTCTCTGCCACCGAGAACGCAGTAATTTTGCCCCTAATATCTGCCTTCAGGGCATCCCATACTATGGACATGGGCAGTTGGGATTATCATTGAGGTCAAGGTAGTCAGCAATGGCCATTCTAATCTGTCCCACAACTTCTGGTATCTGAAGCAGCGTCTCCCGGAGTCTTCACTGCCGAGGGGCTTCTCCCACCAGTGGAGGACGTAACTCAAGAACAAGCACCGAGTAGTTAGATAGAGATCTCGGCTCAATCTCCACCGACTTGAATAGCTGCTGGAGTTCACTGGAAATTATCTAGGCGGGCGGTGGACTTATGTGGGTGTGAGTAGACAGTGTAATCGCTGGTATGGGATTGTGTTCTCTCCACAAGTCTATCAGGCAAATCTTCCAGAGCCATGCTGTGCTCTCCCCTGGGAGTGCCCCAACACCTCCCTCCCTGTGGGCCAAGAGATCTATGTCATTATTTAATACCAAATTAATGTCGCTATCTGCTATGCCCTCCATAGGAAGTGCTCCTGGCCTTCGTTAGGGGCATAAAGGGAGCCCAAGGTAAGTGTCTGGGTGCCTAGCTTTATGTGATAGACCGTTCCCTCAGACGTTACGTGAGACTAGGATGGCCACCCCAACCGCAATCCAGCTGTCGAAGACAAACATTGGTGTGGGAATGTTCTAGATTTCAGCCTATGCCAGTCCCCTGCGATCAAGTGAGTCTCCTAGAGAAGGTAAATATCTGCCCCAGAAAGCTCCAAATACGAGAGAACCGCCCGCCTCTTGATGGGGCCCGTCCCCACCTGGACGGCGCCCAGCGCCAGAACCCCTGGCCTCCGCGAACGCCACGACACCAGACTCCACTACGACACCAGCACCCTCCACGCACTCAACGCCGGCCGAAACCGCAAATGCTTCCAGGCCACCCCGAAACGGACCCACGGACCCTTCTCCTGCCGCACCTGCAGCTTTACCTGCGACAGAACCATCAAACCCAAGAGGACTGGACCCAACCACCTCTGCTGCATACTCCTCAACACCCGCTCCGCACGCAAACACGCCATCAAGCACTGCTCGACACCTCTGCCCCAGACGTAGCCTTCCTGACCGATACCTGGTGGAACGAATCCTCGGCGCCCGACATCGCCATAGCCATCCCGGACGGCCACAAGATCACACGCAGGGATCGCACCAACGGAATCGGAGGAGGAATAGCCATCATCCACAAGTCCACCCTCAAGGTCGACACCCACGCAGACGACACCCTCAACACCGCCGAACACCTGCACTTCCGGATCCACACCGACCCCAACACCACCCTCAGAGGAACACTCGTCTACAGACCCCCCGGTCTCAGTTCTGCGACTCCATCGCTGACCTCGCCAGCACCCACGCACTCGCATCCACGGAGTACACCCTGCTCGGGGACCTGAACCTCCACCTCGAGAACAACAACTACGCCAACTCCGCCACCCTGATCAACAACCTCGCCAACCTCGGCCTCAGACAACTCGTCACCGCACCCACCCACGCTGCCGGCCACACGCTGGACCCCGTCTTCTCCACGGGCAACCACGTCGCCTTCGACCACACCACCGAACTTCCCTGGACCGACCACCGCTGCATCCATTTCACTTTCAAGAAACCAACCACGCACCACCGCACCAAACAGCTGCCTCTCCACAGCTGGAGCAAAGTCACCGTAGACCAGCTGATCACCACCCTCGCCCAGAACCCACCCACCGACCCCACCAGCCCAGACGCCGCAGCCCGCAAACTCAGACAGTGGATCGATGACTGAGCCAACACCCTCGCCCCGTTCAAGAAACCCTCCGACAGCCACGCCAGCAAGAGAGCCGCCTGGTTCACCGACGAACTCCAGAACTCCAAACGCGCATGCCGGAAACTGGAGAAGATATGGCTCCACGAGCACACACCGGACAAACACGCAGCCCACAAGGACGCCATACGCCGACATCACCACCTCATCAGACTAGCCAAGAGATCCTCCTTCAAAGACCGCCTGGATAACAACACTCACAACAGCAAAGAGCTCTTCAGCATCGTAAAGGAACTCTCTACCCCAGCGCCAGCACCAACGACATATCGCCTTCACAAGAACTGTGCAACTCACTAGACATCTACTTCCACCGCAAGATCACTGACATCCACGACAGCTTCAACACCACGACCGCCCCTACGACGCCATACTCCACCTCCCCTGCGAACACCACCAGCACCAACCACCTGACCTCCTGGACCAACGTCAGCAACGACGAAACACGCAAGATCATGAACTCCATCCACTCAGGATCCCCGTCAGACCCGTGCCCACACCACGTATTCAACAAAGCAGACGCAGCCATCGCACCCCAACTACCTCATCAACATCTCCTTCGATACAGCGACATTCCCGGAAGACTGGAAGCACGCCGAAATCAACGCCCTCCTCAAGAAGCCCAAGGCGGACCCCAAGGACCTCAAGAACTTCCGGCCCATCTCCCTGCTCCCGTTCCCAGCAAAGGTCATCGAGAAAATCGTCAACATGCAACTGGCCTGCCACCTCGAAGACAACAACATCTTGGACCCGTCCCAGTCCGGATTCAGACGAAACCACAGCACCGAGACAGCCCTCATCGCCGCCACAGACGACATCAGGCGCCAACTAGACAAAGATGAAACATCAGCCCTCAAACTCTTGGACCTGTCAGCCGCCTTCGACACGGTCTGCCATTGCGCCCTAAAGACACGCCTCCAAGAAGCCAGAATCCAAGAGAAGGCCCTTGACTGGACCACATCCTTCCTCTCCGGCAGAACCCAGAGCGTCCTCCTCCCACCCTTCCGATCCGAAGCCACCGACATCATCTGTGGCGTCCCCCAGGGCTCATCCCTCAGCCCGAGGTTGTTCAACGTATACATGGCCCCCCTCGCACGAGTGGCCAGCCACCACGACCTCAACATCATCTCCTACGCAGACGATACCCAGATCATCCTCTCCCTCACCAAGGACCCACACACCGCCAAAACCAACCTCCCCGAGGGAATGAAGGCCGTTGCCGACTGGATGAGGAGCAGCCGTCTGAAACTGAACTCGGAAAAGACAGAGGTCCTCATCCTCGGACCCACCCTCTCAGCCTGGGACGACTCCTGGTGGCCGACCACACTGGGAACAGCACCAACACCCACCGACCATGCACGCAACCTAGGATTCATTCTCGACTCCTCCCTCTCCATGTCCAAACAGGTCAACACCGTCTCCTCCTCCTGCTACAACACCCTCCGCATGCTCCGCAGGATCTACAAGTGGATCCCGACCGAAACAAGAAGAACGGTGACACAGGCCCTCGTCAGCAGCAGACTGGACTACGGCAACACACTCTACGCAGGAATCCCAGCCACACTCCTACGAAGACTATAACGCATTCAAAACGCATCCACCCGACTGATCATCAACGTCCCCGCCACACCCACATCACTCCCCACCTGAGAAACCTACACTGGCTCTCAGTCGACAAGAGGATCACCTTCAAGCTCCTCACCCAGGCACACAAAGCACTCCACAACGCCGGACCAGCATACCTGAACAGCAGACTCAGCTTCTACACCCCCACCCGCCACCTCTGCTCCGCCAACCTCGCCCTCGCCGCTGTCCCCCCCATCCAACGAACAACCTCGGGTGGCAGATCCTTCTCCTACCTCGCCGCCAAGACGTGGAACACCCTCCCTACCCACCTACGGCAGACCCAAGACCTACTCGCCTTCAGAAGACTCCTCAAGACCTGGCTATTCAAGCAGTAGCGGCACCCCCCCAGCGCCTTGAGACCCTCATGGGTAAGTAGCGCGCTTTACAAGCACTCTGATTGATTGATTGATTGATTCAGGGAGATCACCTTCAAGAGGTCACCTATCTTCTGAGGGATTGCGTGCTAATGCTAAATTCCATAACCCAGACGTGTTTCACCCAGTAGTGTGAACTAGTGTGAGAGGACCCATCTGAGTGTGAAAACATCACCAAGTATAGTTTAGGAGCTAAGGACATTGGTTCCCTCTTAACATCCCCAACAAGAAACAGAACTATGACAGAAGAATGAAGAAGGAACATAAACAAAGTCCATGAAAGGGGCAAGGCATCCAACAACGTCAGTGCCAGTCCAGGAAGTAAACTAAGGGTGGGGTCCATGGTTGGCCAGTCTCCACTGTGAAGGTACCTCCTCCAAACCCCTGGCAGCATCTAGCATGCATATGAGAAACAGTGGAGGAGCCGCCTCGGCGTCTCAGGTGGTATCTTGTGACGCCGGGTCCTCTGCAAGTCTCTCCAGAACCGCCTTTCTTTCTTGGGCAATCTTGGAAGGGTTGGGCCTCATAAAGCCTGTACCGTGAAGCTTCTTCTTCCAATGTGACCGTTGTACGGTCCCAGGGCCAACTGCTGCTGCACTGAGGGAGGGGCGGTCAGAAGCATCCATCCGCAGCAAGTCACATGCTGCCCTGAGGGAGAGGATTTGGTGGAGCTTCCCCTTCCAGTGAAGACCAAGCAAAAGGGATGGCCCCAGGAGTATGAGAGCGGAACTCTCCTCTTTTCTGCAGCGTGATTGTCAAGAGGTCTTGGAACAGCTGAAGTGGATGGTCACGGAATTGTAATGGGTTGATGTCCCTGGACCTGCAGAAGATCCGCTCTTTCAGGGGAAAGCAATGGATGCATGCTAGGATGTCCGGTTGTGGCATGTTTGCAGATCTAGAGGAACCCACACTATGTACTCTGTCCAGCCGAATGTCCTCCACCTGTGTGTCCCCTAGGATCTATGCAAAGAGGGCTGTTACATATTCCCCTATGTCCTCTGCCTCCACTGCTCTGGGGCCCCATCTTATTATAATACTGTTGCGCTGCAACCTGTTTTTAAGGTCCTTGGCGTGGACTACGATATCGATTTGCTGGCCCTCGGGTCAGAGGAGTTCTTGCCGGAGCTGTTCGATGTACTCGTCTCTGGTTATCTTGTGGTTTTCACAGGTGCCACTCTGTCTCCAACCTCCGACACCTCTTTACGGACCCCTTGTAGTTTCTGCGCTAGATCCCTCTTAATTGTCAGCAAATATTACCTTAGGGTCCGATTCACAAAAGTAATCTGAGACAAAATCCTGACTTTCGGTATTCACAAAGGGCTTTTAGGAGTAGTAAAGTTAGGCTTTTGTCTCAGTTAAACTTAAGTTTTGGTCTTAAGTTAAACTTAAGACCAAAACTTAAACTTAAGACCAAAACTTTGTGTCAGTTAAACCTAAGTTTTGGTCTTAAGTTAAGCTTAAGACCAAAACTTAAACTTAAGACCAAAACTTTAGTTTAACTGAAGTTAGGATTTTGTCTCAGATTACTTTTGTGAATCAGGCCCTCAGGGAGGAGAATAGTGTTGACAGGTATGAATGGGTGACCGGAGCCTCACACACGACATCCCTCAGGGACGGCGGCCTGCACAAAGAGTCGGAGCGTTCTGGCGGCAGCGAGGTGGAGGGCTTTGTAAGCATGTCCTCGAGGGAGCGGTCCTTTTTTAGGGTGTGGCGCCGGCAATCCGGAGCTGTGGTCTCCCCGCTCCTGAGGGGTCGTTGTTCATAGTCCATCACTGGAGCCGAGGGCGAACACAGCCTTCGAGCTTCCGACGACCCAGGCCAGCAATGGACAGGCAGAGGGAGACGCAGCCCACGATCACCCCAGTGGAAGGCAGGTAGAGCTACTCGGGTCTCTCTATTCTGGGTGCACCCGCTGAGTCCCCTAAGGCACCACCCTTCGCTCCAGGCCTCCCGCAGGTGCTATGAGACTGTTTTTGTGGTGGGGGGGCTGCACCAACACTGAGTCCAGGCTGGCTCCCGGGGTAGTGGAGCCCAGAGGGGACACCTAATAGGCATATGTACATTAAATACGGTATTTCTTCCATAATGTATAGTACACTGTGGAACAAATATGCGAAAAAGGATCCTGATCTACGATGGCCAGTGAATGGGTCATTTGATTTAAAAAAGATTCAGTATGTAGAGTAGTGTTTGTTTAAGCATAAGAGTCAACAAGATATGTTTGATTGTGTACGACTGTGGGAGAAAGAAGTGCAAGAGAGAGTGAGGAAAGAAGCTATAGCAGAAAAAGAACAGCGAAAAACGATATATCAAAAAGCATTGGAATTAAAAAATAAAGAGCTGAAGGCAATAAAAGAAAAAGAGGAAAGGGAGCGTAATTTAGAGGTAACTGGCCAGTACCCCGTTAGGTGCCCATTTATCCCATACTTAAGAAACCTCAGGATGATTCCATCTTATTAGATCGACCTCCGCCCCGTATAAGTTTCCCTCTGCCCCTGAGGATAATCTTTCTGAAGAATAACATTTTTCTTCAGATGATATAGACTTAGATAAGCAAGATGGGCGGCAGACTCACTCTACTTTGACTGTTGACGAAAAAGCCACTATCAGATCCACTGCTCGCAAAGAAGCTCATGGGACTACTTCTGCCCCAGACCTTGTAACTATGATTCAGCAGTGGAAGGATTTAGAGCAGTTATATTTTGCAGAGAAGTTAACCTGGGAAGTAATGCTTGCTTTTAGAAATGTTTCTAAAAACTTAGAGCCTACTGATATCAATTCTGATTATAAACAATTAAATGATGGAACTTTTCTTTTTTCAAATATACCTGATTTAATTAGGCGAGTGCTTAAATTAAGACATGATACACTACATTTAAAAGCGGAGCAAAAATCAGCTAGTAAAGTTAAAACTGCACAAACAGTTCAGACCCCAGTGCAAAAAGAAGAAGTTTTGGGGACAGATAATGACCCTAGTGATACTGTGGTTACTGTAAAACCGATGAGTGAAGCTGCGCCTTTGTATGTTCCTCCGAAGGGTGCGGGAACAAGTGCTGATAAAAATTCAGATTATGCAAAGGAATATTTTGGCTATAATTGGGTCTATACTCCTTCGAGTAGAGCAGATGTTATGGCTCTTAAAGCTGCTTTGCCCGATCCGCAGAAAAATCCGGCAGCTTTCTATGAAGAAGTGGAAGGCGCCATTAGCTCCTGCACTATGACCTTGCCAGATATTGATATGTTTTTTGGACTTATTTTGCCCCCTGAAATGGAGAACAATTCGGAAAATAGATGATGATGTAGCATATGGTGACACTTGGGTGCATTTAAAAGAAATAGATGCGGCTAGAAAGCCAGCGCAGAAACCACAACAGGAGACATTAGATCTTCCCAAAGCTATTGTAACTAAGTTAAAAACTCTCATACCCCCTAAGAAAATAGATTGGACAACGTTAGCGTCTTGTAAACAAAAAGCGGATGAGTCAGTTTCTGAATTTCTTTACATGATTTGAAGAAACACTCCATGACTTTAGTGGGCAGTCATTGACAGATGAGAAGGGTAAGCATCTGTTCGTCGACAAATTTGTCGCTAACATGTTGCCAGAAATAAATAGCTAGTCATCTAAAGGCCAGCGGGAGTTCATGGACTACGTCTTCCCCAGTTTCCCTTTTGACTATGGCCCAGTATTATGAGCGTCAGGAATTGGAAGCAAAAGGCAAAGAGGATAAGAGTGTAAAGGAGTTAAAAACGGAAGTTATGTTGGCTCAAGTATATGGTCCACCATTCAGAGGTGGTGGTAGAGGCGGACGTGCAGTATATACCCCTGGTGTACCCCCTTTCTCTCGATCAACGTTGTCTTCTGATCAGTGTGCTTATTGTAAAGAGATTGGACATTGCCATTCTGAGTGCCCCCTTTTGCGAGGTCAGCAGTATCAACGCGGTAGAGGAAATATAAGAGGACGCCCAGGGAATTCAGGAAATAGGGGAGGAACAGGAAATAGTCCCAGGCTTGAGGCAGATGAGCACGGGCCAAATTATTCTAATACTTTTGACAGACGAAATCAATATCAAATGTCAGATTATTTGGCTGATGGTCTTGGGGATTCTGATTATGCATAGGAATGCCTAGGATGGGGTAAGGAACCGGCTGAGGTCCCAGTAGATCAGAAAGGTCCTTATGTTGAGGCAAATGTCTTGGGCTCTACTGATCGGTTTCTGGTTGATACAGGAGCTACTCGTAGTGCCCTATCTAAAAAAAATTGGTTCCTAGGGCTCCCCTGTCTGGCACAATGATAACATCGATACGATTCGATGGGACACCTACATCTAGCCCACTGTCACAGCCACTTGCATTTAGTCTTGATGAATTCACTGGAACATGTCCATTTTTGCTTCCCTCTACCACGCCGGATAACATTGTGGGAATCGATATGCTCAAACATTTTCGTGCTACAATACGTTGTTCCCCAGAAGGTGTGCGTGTTATTTTAAATGATAACTATCCAATGGTTGAGAGGTCTTGTCTCATTAAAGAAGATATTGCTTTGGCATCGTTACCTAGTACTTTATGGGCTACATGAGATACTGATGTGGGACAAATGGTTATTCCACCAGTGCATATTCAAGTGAAGGAAGGTGCTTCATTGCCTCGATTGCCCCAATATAAAATATCTCGGGAAGAAGCATATACGCACATTGTTCAGGATTTGATCAAGGTGGGGGTTGTGGAAGAAGTCCCTTATAACATTTGTAATAGCCCTATTCTTCCTATTTTGAAAAGAGACACTGATACTAAAATTTACAGATTCATTATTGATTTGCGGGAGGTTAACTAAATCGTAGTGCCCCAATATCCGGTTTCTGACATCACAACACTTCTTACTATGGTTCCTCCTACTGCCACTACATTTAGTGTAAATGATTTGAAAAATGCGTTTTTTTTTTCAATATCTATTCACCCTGACAGCCGTCATTTGTTCGGCTTCACTTTGAATAACAGATCATACAGATTCTGTAGAGCTCCACAAGGGTATACAGAGAGTCCTAGCATTTATAGTCAGGCATTGAAGAACAAGTTACTTACCTTCGGTAACGCTTTTTCTGGTGGATACAGTATCTGCCTGTGGATTCCTCACCTTGTGAATATCCCCTGCGCCAGCATTCCACAGAACTTTTTTTCCCCAGCTCTCTACGCCGGCGTGGACATCATAATGCTTCGGCTCCGCACGCGACTCCGTATGACGTCACCGGAGCCATAAGAGAGCCACGTCGGCGTGATGACGTCAGTTCCACCCATTTTTTCCGTGCCTCTGAGGCGAACAGGTGGACCGACAACAGATTCAAAGTATACTCAGTATACAACATTCGAACAAATATACATAGTACATATATAAAAAAGGAAAGCTAAGGAACAAAAGCATTTCCCAAAAGTGTACCAGATAAAAAAACATGTCAAACAAGGCATCCTTTAAGGTATACAAAGGTGGACAACGGGGACGCGGGTGGGCCAGTGAGAAATCCACAGGCAGATACTGTATCCACCAGAAAAAGCGTTACCGAAGGTAAGTAACTTGTTCTTCTGATGGAGACATCTGCCAGTGGATTCCTCACCTTGTGAATAGATTCCCACAGCAGTCCCACTCCCGGAGGAGGGTGTCCACCTTCCTATACCAAAAAGTCTTGCAAGACAGAGCGCGCAAAGTGGCCCTCCCTCCTCATCTCAGAGTCTAAGCAATAATGCTTTGCGAAGGTATGGAGGGAGGCCCAAGTCGCGGCTTTACAAATGTCTGCCACAGGAACACCCCTGGCCAAAGCAGAGGTAGAAGACTTATCTCTAGTTGAATGAGCTCTAATACCCTCAAGAGGAACCTTACCAGCAAGGGCGTAGCAGATCTTGATGGTTAAGATGATCCATCTGGACAGAGTGCGCTTGTGCACAGCTTTTCCTTTAGAATGTCCAACATAGCCCACGAAGAGCTGATCGACTAAACAAAAGTCTTCCGTTCTGTCCAAGTAAAAGCTCACAGCTCTTTTTGGGTCCAGACGATGAAGTCTTTCCTCCTCCTTGGAGGGATGAGGAGGTGGATAAAAAACAGGGAGAGTAATAGACTGCCCCAGATGAAAGGGAGTAACTACCTTAGGTAGGAAAGCAGCCCTGGTCCTGAGTACCATCCTTTCAGCATGCAAGGATAAAAACGGGGTTTTAAACTAAGAGCTTGAAGCTCACTCACCCTCCTTGCCGAGGTTATGGCTACAAAAAAGACCGTCTTAAAAGATAACAGCCTCAAAGGGCAACTATTAAGGGGCTCAAAAGGGGACCCCATCAAGAAAGTTAAGACAAGATTAAGGGCCCACTGTGGCATTACAAAAGGAGTAGGTGGGAACCTATTAGTAAGGCCTTTGATAAATCTTAAAACAATAGGAGATTTAAATAAAGACGGCTGATCTGAAAGACACAGAAAAGCCGATAAGGCTGATAGATAGCCCTTAACCGTGGCCACAGCACAGCCCTGCTGAGCCAAGGAAAGAGCAAACTGAAGCACATTGGAAAGATGGGCCTTTAAAGGGTCAATGGATCTCTCCCCACACCCCTTTACAAACATAGACCACCTGTAGGAGTAAATGGACTTGGTGGAGTGTCGCCTGGCCGATAAAATAACATCCACCTCATCAGGCGGGAGAGAGAAGGAATTCAGGTTGCCCCGTTCAATCTCCAGGCATGAAGGTGTAAGCTCTGGAGGTGGGGGTGTAGAACCTGCCCCTCCGACTGCGAGAGGCGGTCTGCCCTCAGAGGGAGACGGAGCGGTGGGCACGAGGAGAGGTGGAGAAGATCTGTGTACCACACCCTTCTTGGCCAATCCGGGGCGACCAAACTAATTTGGGCCCGGTCTTGGCGAATCTTCCTCAGAACCCGAGGAATCAAAGGTATGGGAGGAAACGCGTAAAGGACTTGTGAGCCCTAACTCAAATGAAACGCGTCCCCCAACGCCCCCTGCATCGGAAACTGGAGACTGCAGAATGACGGGCAATGCGCGTTCTCGTGAGTAGCAAACAGGTCCACCCGAGGTGTCTCCCACGTCCGAAAGACGTGACGAACCACCTCCGGATGGAGCCTCCACTCGTGGTCGGCGGAGAACTGCCGACTGGGACTGTCCGCACAAACGTTTAGCACCCCGGCTAGATGATTTGCCTTCAAGCAAATCCGATGATCCTGAACCCAGGACCAAAGTCGTAACGCCTCCCTGCAGAGACGAAACAACCCTACTCCTGCCTGCTTGTTGACATCGCGGTAGTGTTGTCCGTCAGGACTTGAACCGACTGACCGCAAAGGGAAGGGAGGAAGGCCTTAAGCGCCAAACGAATCGCCCGCAATTCGAGAAGGTTGATGTGACGCAACCTTTCCTCTGGAGACCAAAGACCTTTGATTTCCAGATCCCCCAGATGCGCACCCCACCCTAAAGTGGATGCATCTGTTATAACTGTGGCCACCGATGAAGGTAGATGAAAGGGCTTTCCTTGAGACAGATTGCGCTCCACCAAGATAGATCCGCTGCAGCTTCTCTGGAGATCCTGATCGACTCCCTGAGATCTCCTTTGTGCTGATACCACTGCCCGCGGAGGCACCACTGGAGTGCCCTCATGTGCCAGCGTGCATGGTTGACCAACAGAATGCAAGAGGCGAACAGACCGAGCAGACAAAGGACCTTCAGAACTGGAACAACCGCTCCATTTTGGAATAAAGGGATCATCTTCTGAATGTCGAGAATTCTTTGAGGAGGAGGAAATGCTCGACACACAGTAGTGTCCAGTACCGCCCCTATGAACAGGTTGCGTTGAGAGGGCACCAGGTGAGATTTGGGCATATTGATTGAAAAACCCAAGTCTAATAACAGCTGAGATGTTACCTGCAGATCATTCTACACCATCTCCGGGGACTTCGCTTTCAGAAGCCAGTCGTCCAGGTATGGAAAAACTGGAATCCCCGACCTCCTGAGATGAGCAGCCACCACTGTCATCACCTTCGTGAAGACCCGAGGTGCGGTAGTAAGACTAAACGAGAGGACCGCAAACTGGTAGTGTTGCGACCCAACCGTAAAACGAAGATACTTCCTGTGCGACTTCAGGATTGGGATGTGGAAATACGCATCCTGCAAGTCGATCGACACCATCCAGTCTCCTTGCTGCAACGCTTGAAGAACCTGCACAAGGGTCAGCATCTTGAATTTCTCCTGTTTCAGGTAAAAATTCAAGACTCTGAGGTCCAGGATTGGACGCAATCTGCCGTCCTTCTTGGGAATCAGGAAATACCGGTAGTAGCACCCCTGACCCCTTTCCTGCTCCGGAACCACCTCTATCGCACCTTTTTGTAGCAATGCAAGAACCTCCTTCTGCAAAAGAAGCAGATGGTCCTCTGAGCAAAAACCCTGGCAAGGAGGGTAAGGGGGAGGAAACTCCCGAAAGGGAAGGGTGTACCCAGTCTCCACGAGGTTTAAAACCCAAAGGTCGGTCGTAACAGATTTCCAACCTTGCAGAAAGTGGGACACCCGACCCCCCACAGGTCTCACATGATCCAGGATGGGGGATCTAGGGCTGCTTCCCTGAAGCTTCATTGGGTGCAGAGGAGGCAGATGATGAAGATGGGTTGCGGCCAGAACCTCTCCGTCCCCTTTGCCTTCCTCTATACGATCTATAGAGGGAATTCTGCTGCTGCTGTTGCTGCTGCTGCTGAGGTTGCCGGAAGGAACGAAATGAGGATCTCCCAAAGCCTCTACATTTCTTAAGACCAAATCCCTTAGCAGGAGTCTGTAGCCCCAAAGATTTCGCCGTAACCCTGCTATCTTTAAATCTTTGCAAGGCAGAATCAGCCTTCTCGCCAAAAAGTTTTTCTCCATCAAAAGGCAAGTCTACCAAAGTGGCTTGAACAACAGTAGAGAAGCCAGAAGAACGAAGCCACGCTTGCCTCCTAGTGGCTATCGAAGACCCCATTATCCTTGCCACAGAATCAGTCGTGTTCAGCCCCGACTGAATCCCCTGCCTTGCAGCAGCGTGAGTGTCAGTGACCACCTCCATAAAAGAAGCTTTCTCTCCTTCTGGCAACTTAGGGGCGAATAATTTCATAGAGTCCATCAGTGCATGAACATAGCGCCCTAGTAAACAAGTGGCATTGGTTGATTTAAGCGCCATGCTCCCTGAAGAAAATACTTTTCTGGCTGCTTGATCAGTCTTTTTAGAATCCCTATCCACAGGAGTCTGAGGGAAGGCGCCTGAAGAATGCTTCGAACATGAATCTTGCACCACAAGGCTTTCTAGAGAAGGGTGGAAAGAAAGAAAGCTTGGATCCCCCGGAGCCACCCTATACCTTCTTGCCACCTGTCTGGAGACTGCAGGCGAAGAGAGTGGCTTACGCCAAACATCCATTACAGGCTGTCAGGAACAACGTGAACGTCATCACTCTAAATAATCAAACTCAGAGAATACGTCGAGTCATTGTGAAACCCTCTCTCTTCAATTGCTGGTCCACTGTTCATTAACGATCGATCATTACAAGATGGCCGCCTTGTTTACCCCAGTACTGTGAGATTCTTAAGTCTCGCGGGAAGTGAGACTTCGCGCGCTGTGGAAGCGCGTTCTACTGCACACTTCAATTCACCTGAGTCAGAGAGAAGTAGTGTATCTGAATGCTCCCTGGTATTCCTGTCAGCGCGCATGTTATTTGAACCTCCGCGAGTACTGACGCCGTAGGTAACCCTAGCTTTCCCTTCTTACTCTCTCCGTGAGCATAGAGTTAGGAAGAATGCTCCGTGAGAGTTAGGGAGTGCCAAGTCAGAGAACTTATTCAGTCCCCCTTCGCTGGCTGAATTTTATACTGTTACTTTCGGAAGAAAGTGACTACCGCAGAAGTCAAATTAAGCGGAAACTCGAAATACTGAAAATCGTCAGAACAAAGAAACAGCAGAGAGAGAGGTAATACTGCGTCTTCTTTACTCCGGTAGACTTACCGTCGAGAGAATGAGACTGAAGACAATCAGCAAATCCAGTTATAATCGCAAGAAGCAAGTAAGCACAAGACTGTTGGTGGCTGCGTAATTCATGCTCATTGCCTCAATTCGTGATTACTTGACTGCGAAGCATACTAGCCTGCTTTCACTGAACTCCTTGCCTCCCTTGCGCTTTTCCTATTCTTTCCTTCACCGTTATCCTTTCCCTGTCCCCTTTTGCGCGGCATCTAATAGTGAAGCAGTGCAACTCGTTGAACTATCGGTCATAGACCAATAGTAAAGACTTAAGAACTGCGCAACTCATCAATTGCACAATATCTAACAACTAGCTGAAAAGAGGTAAAAGATAAGAAAGACCAGAGTAATAGGTAAGAGAGAGAAGAGATGGAATTGCGCAGTTAGAAGAGTGTGTGTGTCATAGAATAGGATCACTTTACCTGTAAATTCTATTTCTCTGTGCATTAGGTCACATCCACTTATACATATCAGAAGTGGACAACTGGTCATTAAGAAGAGAAGCTGAAACTCCTGCAGAAACCTGGTAGGAAGGATAAGAGGTGAATGGGAACAGCAAGAGATTCAGGTGTAAGCTGAGGTACAAGATTGAAATGTTGTTCCCCTCTGTGCATTAGGTATCCTCCAATAATCTTCCCAATTCCCCTTTTCCCCCATCTGGAGCAGCTGCTCACACGCAGTGTGTTCCGGAGGTTGGGCAAGGGAATTAAGCGTTGTTCTGCCTCCGTGAAGAGGATTGGTGCAGCACTCCTGACACAGGCTCTAAGATAGCCTCATTAAAAGGCAACAAGGGTTCCACATTCGAAGTTGGTGAATGCAGGACTTCAGTCAGGAGGTTTGGCTTATATTCAGCAGAGGGTAACTGCAAGTCCAGCAACTCTGCGGCCTTCTTGATAACTGATTGATAGGGGGCCAATTCTTGTGGTGGTGAAGACCTGGTCGAAGAATGCTCCCACTCCAGAGTGGTATCAAGACCACTAGCATCCTGAATGCCATCAAAGTCATCAGAAGATGCGTCCACCTCACCTTCTTCCACTTCCTCCCTATAACGCTCCACTTCCAAGACTCTCTGGGCATCTCTCCTTGAACGGATCCGAGAAACCGGCGTCGGCGGCGCCGTACGCGGAGTCGGTGGAACCGAACGTGGAGTCGGCGGCGCCGGGCGCGGAGCCGAAGGAGTCGGCAACGGCGTCGAGGAAGGCTCCGAAGAAGGCTGCTCCAGCCGAAGTCGAGATGGATCACCAGACGGTGCCGGAAACTGCCACGAAGGAGCCATCGGCAAATAGGGCATAAACGGGGCCTGAGCATAATGCTGCGGCACTCCCAAGGTGTATGCCATTGGACTCACGGGACCAGATGGTGCGCCGGATGGGAAGGCAGCCCGATGAAAAATCCCATACATCGCATTAAGGAAATGCGTTCAATCCGCACCCGGGAACTGCGGATGAGGGATTGATTCTGAATCCGGTCGAGGAGTACCCAGAACCGGAGCCGAAGTGTCCTCACCAGGCGCCGCAGGATCAGCTGGTCCTGGAGAAAGCTCTTTCTCTTGTTCCTGCTCAGCGTCAGAAGCAGAAGACTCCACTGGCACCGGTGACTGCGCCGGTGACTGCGCCGGAGACTGCGCCTGGGACCGCGCCAGGGACCGCTTCGGCGAAGGCGACCTCTCTGGAGACCTCCTAGGAGATGGAGAAGGAGATACAACATCCTTACTTCGACGTCGAGGCGACGGCGATCTCGAAGTCTTACTCCTCGAGCTATGCTTCCTCTTATTGTGTTTCTTCGACTTCGAAGAGTGCGAAGTTGACGACTCCGGCTTCGATTTCTGCTTCTTCCTACCTCTTCTTTCCTTCTTTGCTTTGGCCATTAAGAGTTTCGCCTCTCTCTCCTTCAGGGCCTTGGGGTTCATTCTTCTGCAGCTGGAACAGTCCTCCACGTCGTGGTCAGAAGAAAGACACCACAAACAATCCTCATGGGGCTCAGTCATCGACATGTGGCCCCCACATTCCCTACAAGGTTTGAAACCAGACTTCCTCATCGAAGACATGGTAAATCCAGAAAGAATAACCACTACAAGACTACAAAGTAGCAGGAGAGTGCTGGAAAACCGTTACGCGTCGACGGCGTGGAAAAAAGGGAACTGACGTCATCACGCCGACGTTGCTCTCTTATGGCTCCGGTGACGTCATACGGAGTCGCGAGCGGAGCCGAAGCATTATGACGTCCAGTTCGGCGTAGAGAGCTGGGGAAAAAAAGTTCTGTGGAATGCTGGCGCTGGGGATATTCACAAGGTGAGGAATCCACTGGCAGATGTATCCATCAGAAAAGGCAGCTTGATTCTTTTCCTGTACCGAAAGGGGTGGCTCTTATGACATCTTGTTGGCTGCCGATACCTCTGAACAGTGTAAAGAAGGAACACTGTCATTATTATCATTCCTTGCCTCTCATCATCACAAAGTCTCTCGGAAGAAATTGCAATTTAGACAGCAGGTTACCTATTTAGGTCACCTTCTGTCTAAGGAGGGACGTACACTCACACCAGACCGCATTCAGACCATTTTAGACACTCCTGTGCCCATACTCAGAAGGACGTTCGTTCACTGATTGGCCTTACTTCCTTTTGTAGGCAGTGGATGTCTAGTTTCACGTACATTATTAAACCCTTGTTGGCCCTTTTCACTAAAGACACTCCGATGCCTCTCCCCTGGACTACTGAATGCCAGAATGCCTTCCAACAGCTACGTCAAGCGCTTTGTTCTACACCAGTATTAGGAACTCCACACTAAACTAAGACTTTCACACTCTATGTACACGAAAGGAAAGGTTGTGCCCTCTCGGTTTTAACACAGACACAAGGTGATAAACAGCGTCCTTGTGCATATTTCTCAGCTGTCCTTGATACAGTTGCCCGCGCGCTGCCTGGTTGTTTTCAAGCAGTGGCGGCTGTGGCGGTAGCAGCTGTGTCCATACGTCAGAGAGAGGGAATAGTCTTGTCACATAGATTGTTTGTGTTAGTACCTCATTCAGTCGATGCCTTGCTAAATCAAATGAAAACACAGCATCTGACTAGCGCCCATTTGACAGGATATGACCTGACACTTTTGGCCCTTCATATCACGTTGAAAAGATGTTTGACTCTGAATCCTGCTACATTATTGCCACTTCCAGCTAGTCAGTCTCAGTCACAGGAGTTACATGACTGTATATCCCTTACTGAAGAACAAACAAAGGGGTGTGTTGATCTACAAGATACATCTCTTTCTAGTGTTGATGGGGAATTGTGGGTTGATGGGTCCTGCCTGAAGGCGCCTGATGGCACTACATCTGTTGCTTATGCAATTACAACACGTCAGACAGTAGTTGAGACGGCTCGCATCCCACAGAAGTCAGCTCAAGCAGCTGAGTTGATAGCACTGACAAGAGCATGTGAGCTTAGTACAGATTTGCTTGTTAACATTTACACTGATAGCCGATATGCCTTTGGAGTGGCTCATGATTTTGGGCAACTCTGGAAAGTAAGAGGCTTTCTTACTTCACATGGGACACAAATAGTACATGTGGAATTAGTACATAATCTTCTTACTGCCTTGACCTATCCTAAGAAAGTAGCAATTGTTAAATGTAGCGCACATAAGAAAGTGACTGATAAAATAGGAGCAAGCAATGCCTTTGCGGATCAAACAGCTCGAGAGACCGCAATGCAGCGAACTACCACATCTATGTATGTAGTCAAATCCCAGGCTGAATGTTGGCATGATGCCAGGGGCAACAATCTGCCTCTGTTGATGAATTAGACCAATGGTCCAAGGAGGGAGTACTGGATGATGAGGGCTGTTGGAGGAATAAAGAAATGACCAAATGGAAGTTACCCATAGCCTATTTACACCCTATGATTCACATGGCACATGGGCCGGCACATGTTGAAGCATCCTCGATAGCAAAGCAACTTATGCAAGTTTGGGATAATCCAGAGATTGCCGGTACGGCTAAGAAAATAGTCCAGTCCTGTCTGATTTGTCTTCAGTATAATCCTGGAAAGGGAGCACAAACTCCGACAGGAGGGCTAGCAATACCTACTGCACCTTTTGAGGTCCTGCAAATGGATTACATCCAGCTTCAGCGCTGCAATAACCTGAAGTATGTCTTGGTAGTGGTTTGTGCCTTTGGTAAATGTGTGGAGGCATACGCTACGAAAGATAATACAGCTCTTACTACAGCAAAGGTGCTCCTAAAGGAGTTCTCTCCCCAATTCGGTATTTGCTGAGTTTTGTGGAGTGACAACGGACCCCATTTCATTGGACAAGTTGTTGATTACCTCATGAAAGGGTTGGGAACTAAGCAGAAGTTTCATGCTGCTTTTCACCAACAATCAGCAGGACCAGTGGAACGTTACAATTCTACCCTGAAACTAAAATTGGCCAAGATACAGGCTTCCACATCTTTGAAATGGCCTGATGCACTGCCTTCAGCATTGCTATCTATTAGATCAATACCACATACACGATCTGGCCTCACACCGTATGAGGTGGTCTTCGGAAGGTGTGGCGGGGTGCTAGCCACAGACTCTACAACCAAACCAGTGCGTTGCAACGAGGCTTTTATTTTAGGTAACAGGGCCCTTTGACGTGTTATTCGTCGTCTCGTATTTGACGCCGGGGAGAGGCCTCTATGAGGGGGCTCCAGATTGAGTGTCTCTTGTGTAGTCTTTCCGTCGAGGCTTCGGGACTTGCTTCCGTCTTCCGGTTGGTCTCCGGGGTGTTCGGTCCAATGACGCAATGTAAGACAAGAAGAGACCAGGTATTAGGACACCGAGCCGTTCTCATAACAATCGGGGGCCGGGAGTGAGGGAAACCAAGTGCTCTCGTGCTCGAGGTATCGCAATTATGTGAGTACGTGCTCAGTGAGGGGAGGGGAAGTGTAGAGTTGTCTAGTACGGTGGTAAGTACTTTCAAGGCGGTGGTTGCGTCTTCCTTCCCACCCAGCCCGCTACTTTCCCCCGTACCTGCTCAAGCCACGCTCCTCCCGTGGGAACGTGGCGGGGCGCCTCGTAGGATCGTTGGCCTCCTGGCTTGTCGCGGTCGTCTCCACTCCGCTCGGCTCTCTGGTCTTCGGTCTCCTCTCCACGTCGCTCCTCTTCCCAACTCCTCGCCTTTCTCCACTGCAACACTCCGTCCGCCTCCAGGGAATCGCCGTCCGTCGTCTTCCGGGTTTCCTCTGTTTTTATCCTGCCCTCTGTTAGGACGTCATCAGGGGGCGTGGTTTCGTCCGTGAAGTAGTTCGTTTTAAAGGGACCCGGTCCCGACTCCGATGTCCAGTCCTGGGATGGGTAGGGATACCACGCGTCCTCTGCTGAACGGTCCAGCGGCTGCTGTAGGGGAAGAGAGGGCGGTGAATCCCACCAGTTCCAGTTTGTCGCGGCGGCGGTCGTGTCCCCGCCACAGAAGGCCAATGAATATTTGGGGGATTCCTAAGCCAAGCTCTATACATGATGTACCCTATGTATTGATGAATGACTATTTGTCTCAGTTGACTGACAGTTTGTCTTCTATTTATCAACAGGTTCGGGAGACTCCTCCAGACAGGTCGCAAGGTGAGGGCCACTGCTTGCGCCCTGGTGACTTTGTGGTCGTAAAGTCATTCCAGAGGACCAGCTCTCTAGCACCGAGATCGCGAGGCCCTGAGCAGGTGCTGCTGGCTACCAGGACTGCAATTCGAGAGACGAACCGGAAGAACTGGGTCCATGCGACATACTGTCGAAAAGTGTTGCAAGACCTAGTGAGCCCAGCTGCGTTGGCAGATGACCGCGATATCCTGGTCACTGAGAAAGGACAAGCCACGTCACCTGAAGGATCTGAGGAAGTCTTCCCGGACCACCCGATTCCTGGTACATCTCGATATCAGCTGCGACCCAGGAAGAAAGAAAGACACTTTGTTGCTGAAAAAGACTGTTTGAGCCACTGTCCTGGGTGGTTAAAGAATGACTACAAAGGGGGGTAGTCTATTAGTGACTACTCGTCTCACCGTTAGTGAAGAAACCAATGCCTACCCAGGACCTTAGAGCACCATCTGTTTTGTTGTTTGTTGACTAAATAAATATATCTAAGGAGAAGAAACCAACAGCGGCAAGAGTTTGTAGCAAAAGAACAATGATTGCTTCTGGACTTACCTTGACTGTTGTTACTGTAGCTATAATAACATTGATTGTAGAGGAAGTAGCTCCTGTCCGAAATATACTGACTGCTACTACTCCTTTCCCCATTGAACATCATTACTTTACTCTTCCTTATCATGAGCAGAAGCACAAAATAGTCACTGAAATCCACCAGGATTCAGGGACCTGGACTTTGACTGGATGGCTATGGAACATGTCTACTGTATGGGGTTGGAAACTATTGTCAGCCCTATGTATAATTTTTGCTATTCTTTTTACTTGTTGCCTATGTATTCAATGTGGCCCAATGCTCTGTTCCCCATGTATTTCTACTTGTACCTCATGTATACAGACTAAACGAAATGTCCCAAATGTAAATGCTCGCTTGGCAATGGACCAAGAAATTACTGAATTAATGCAGATATATGTGTACGATGTTTTAAATACTCCCTCAAAAGCATAGGAAGATGTCTTCAGCATATGCTAAAAGAGTTGTCTGTGGAAATCTGAAAAAATTACTGTTAGCATGAGCTGAAACCATCTTGTTTATGGCATCCATTTTGTTGGCTTTGTAATTCTCCCATCCTCTGTTGCTTGTCTTTTTCCCTGCCTGTGCTGTCTATTTTAGTTAAATTCCTGACTCATCTAAAAGCAATATGCATGCTAAAGAGTTTGTAGCTGCCAGAACACCTGCTTTCAGACTCAACTGTCAATCTCTTAGTGCTGCCATAAGCACTCCTGCTCCCCCTCCCACTTTGCTGACTAATTGATTTCCCATCTGCCCATGTTTGTCGGTAACTGTTCCTGTGTTGGTCTGTACCTTCTATTTGTATCCACATGCTTACCAGTGCAGAAAAAGCTGTATATAAGGCCTGTGTTCTGTGACTTAAATGTACTACCTCAGGCAGCACTTGAGAGTGCTGTGTGGACGTAGTCCCACTCATGAGTGATTAATAAACTTGTTATTCGAATTCCAGCTTCAGTGCCAATCTCTATTTTGTTGGTCTAAAGACCCGTGGACAGAGAAGGGTGATCTCTGCACCGGTGTGTTCATTGGAAAGCACATTTCCACAGCACAGGTTTACAAAGAGAACCTGGGCAGGTTTTTGGCAAAACGCATATACGTGAAGGGGATTGGGTTCACACTGGTTACTATATATGCGCCTAATGTCCACTAATAAGCATTTATTAGGCCAGACATGGATGTTATTGTGGATGGGAATTTTAACTTTGTAATGGATGCACAGCAGGACAGATCCACACCAGAGGTTGGTCAGGTTAGAGGCCTTACATTGGCTACTAGACAGGGAGGCTGGAGCCGGTCTCATGGATATATGGAGGTACACGCACCCCAGGACCAATCAATGCACTTTCTTCTTTGCCGCACACCAAACATACGCATGCATCAATTACTTTTTTGCCTCTCCGTGCATAATGTAGGAGTCGGTGTAGTGGATATTGGTGTTGCGGCGCTTTTCAATCACTCCCCCATAATATTAAAATATGCAACATGTAAAGACTCACTGGCCCCCAAGATATGGGGGTTCAATACGAAACTCGTCACCTATGATCACATTCTTATCGACATCTCAACAGCGATAATCTAATTCTTACAGATAAATTACAAACCAGGCACATCTGTATCGATCCTGTGGGAGACTCGAAAAGTGGTTTTGCACGTCCATTTTATTGCGATAGCCATGGGCTACAATAGCGATAATCAACAAGCTGCTCCAATTACAAAACCAAGTCAAGGAGTTGGAAGTCTCCTACACCCAATCCAGTTTACTAGCAGTTCGCTATCGGCTAATGACAGCGCAGAAACAATTATGAACACTGAGCATGGGCAGGGCAGAATACACACTCCTCAGGGTAAAGCAGAAATATTATGTTGGGGCAATAGGGCAGGACGTATGCTGGCACATCACCACAGAGCTGTCTGTGCCTTACTTGTGGAACTAGACAGGGCTGTCCCCTTTCTCCCCTGCCCTTCGCTCAGTATATTGAGCCTTTTGCAGAACGAATCTGCAGCACCCTCCAAATTATGGGCATGGTAGGGAACATAACATTATGCTATAAGCAGATGACATCTTCCTGACTCTGACTGACCCCCCATACTTCGCTGGAGGCAGTAATGGTGGAACTGGAAGCATTTGGTGGAGTGTCCGGTTTTAAGACACTTGCAGAAGTCTTCCATTCTTAACTTGACTATCCCCGTCTTGGAGCAGGCTTGCCTTGCCTCCCAGTTTCCTTTTAGGTGGGCGGATCAGGGACTATCATTTCTAGGTTTCCACACCTGAGAATATGGCCGCACATTATTATAGAGGTCTTTTACCAACCACAAGATCGGATCTTACTAGGTGGCAGTGTCATGGCCTTTCTTGGCTACGATGCCTGGTGGCAATCAAGATGAAGCTTCTGCACAAGATCCTTTATGTAATGCAAACTCTTCCCCTACAAACACCCCCGACGAATATTAGCTAAGCTGCAATCCCTTATTTGGGACTTCTTTCTGGAAAGGCAAGCGTGTACGGCTGGGCAAGGCCCGCACGTATCTTCCACAATCGGCCGGTGGTCTGCAGGTTCCGAACATGAGGTGCTATTATCAGGCCGCACAGCTGCAGTATATGGTAGAATGGTCTCGACCCTAAACTGAAAAACATTGGTGCTGCTGTCACTGGCATCCCAACTTGGATGGTGCCCCAGCTGCCATAGCCCTATAGGCCAGCGGGAGTCTAAATCTCCCTGGTGGTGCGAGCCACGGTGGGGGTGTGGGACAGGGTACAATTGAAACATGTCCTGTCTACCCCTTTGTTTCCACAAACACAGATTATAGGCAACCCGGATTCTCCTCCGGCTTTAAATGGGACTGCATTCACAGACTGGCAGGAGACTAACTGCAAGCGAGTAGGAGATCTTTTTAATGTGGATCGTCTTATGGACTTTTTAACACTCCAATCAGCATTTGATCTCCCCGACCCAGGTCGGTGGCAATATATGACCGTTTGTCATTGGGTGATGCTGTAACGCCCTGAACGTCTCAGGATCGTTTAACAGACACGACAATGAGGACGCAACCACTTGTGAAGGGTTAGTTCTTTTAATGAAGGCAAATAAAATACAAAGAACAAACAAAAGTTATAGTCACTGGAATCCTCCAGGCTAAGTACGTTACCAGCCCACAGCACGGATGGTCCTAACCGTCCTCTGCATATATGCCGATCCCGGCGTATGCCAACAGAGGGCAGAAATGAAATGGCCGACAATGCCAATCGGTAGGCTGTGAGGGGCACGAAGAGTGTTGGGGAGAATCGAGGAGTCAGGGAAACACCCAGCCGGGGTCTCTACCTGAAGGGAGCAGCCGCTCAACCTCTTCCTCAGACTGCACCGGGACGCGGAGTCACCTCCTGGTGATGCGTCACCGATACCCCAATCACAAGCAAGAAGACTGAACCGAGGGCAGCCGCTCGATCGATCCTGTGGACTTCCGAGTCTGTAACGCGGCAAACACCTCCTGGTGTGCGTTACAGCTGGCAGTCCCTGTGTCTCTGGTCGGGCTGGGAGTTACGACTCCAACCAGCAAAAGCGCCACTGCGCTTGGACTCAGCCGAGTCAAAAAGCGAAGCTCAATGGTTGACCGGTAGAGCTTCCGGGTCCTTCACAGGTGACGATGGGGCAAGACACGGCCCAGGGAGTAACGACTCGACCTACCTCCGTTCTTGCCTTACTGGAGCACCACTCCGGAACACTGCTCTTCACGAAGCAGGTACGTCGGTGTAAACACAATATCCGACAGCCTTGTACCTCCCGGTTCCTCCCTTTATAGGGCGTGTTTTCCTTGAGTTATGTAACAGCTCTCCTGTTTACATAAGGGCGTGTTTCCCTTGAGTTATGTAACAGCTCTCCTGTTTACATAAGGGCGTGTTTCCCTTGAGTTATGTAACAGCTCTCCTGTTTACATAAGGGCGTGTTTCCCTTGAGTTATGTAACAGCTCTCCTGTTTACATAACCTCTCAACCGCTAAGCATCCTGGGAGATGTAGTCCGTTTTCGCTGGTTACCGTTTTCCTCCCCTCGTATGACAGGAATTCTTGACAGATGCAGCCTTGGTCTCATCCACATGCTAGCCGGGTGCTAACACCATTTGAGAAGTGGCTTCTTACTTGCTTTTCTGATACGAGGGTCCTATCCGACATATACACCTTTCTTCTCACTCCTCGAACTCCTTTGGAATCTGTTGCAAGAACTAGATGGGAGGGGGAATGTGGGCATACTTTTAAAGACAAGGATTGGAATTACATCTTGCACCGTGCTCAAGCCTCCGACCTTAAAACCACTAGTAAGATGTTACTAAAGATTGCCCCCTACTGATATTTTACTCCAGCCAGGATCACCAGTTGGGACCCGAGCAAAGATAGAAACTGCTGGCACCAGTGTGGATAGCAGGGCATCCTAAGGCACTTTTTATGGCAATGTCCCAAACTAGAATCATTTTGGGATGGGGTACTTGAGACAGTGACCATATATTCAACACTGACATCCCTAAATTTCCTAGCTATGTGCTTCTGGGTCCTCCTAATTCGTTAACATTTCCACTGAATTCACGTAGAGGCAGGATGATTGCTCTAGCACTGGGTGTTGCTAAATCAGTTCTTCTTTCCAAATGGGGTATGGAGGTCATACGGGCGCATTTAGATTGCCTGGACAAACTATGGGAGACATTGGAAATAGAGAAGTTAACGGCAGTCGCCACACACAACCTTCCCTATTTGTCAAGATGTGGCAATTACGCATTAAATATCTGAGGAGTATCGAGAGTTGCCTTGTCCGCTCTATCTGTGTATTTTCCAATTACCCTCAGGTGACCCTCCTTCATAATCGTCGCTATCTCATTCATCTTGGCCATTACATGTCCTGAATGGTATTGTACCCCTCCTTACCCCCAACACTCTTTCCCTCCTTTCATCTCTGTCTTTATTCGTTTTCTGCTTTCCCATTCTATTGCTACATATATGCTTTACAGTTAAGCGAATCTCCACCAGCTAATGGATGTAGGTCAGCTGTTGATGTATCTTACATTTTTCCAATCAATAATAAAACGATCAAAAACCTAAAAGAAAGAGGGACATCTGGAACCTAGGTGAAAGAACAGCAGGAGGGTAACCTCCACTAGGAAATCTAAAGCTAAGAATTTATTAAAACCTACACCTACAGACTCAATTTGGTCGTTTTTCAAAACTACAGGATCCACCAAGAAGGGGAAGTTTTGTCAATCAAGAGATTTAAAAGTCTTGTCCTCAGTAAAGTACTGAGAGGAGGTTTGTTCACTTATGGCTAAGAATAAAGTGATTGATTCCCCTCTATTATCAAATCATTATGATGTGTTTGCTAGAGACGTGAATACCAACACTGAGGTCTTGTCCGGCAGCGCAGAATCAGACGGTACAAGAGCTTTATGAGTTACTGATGTGGTAATACAAGTTATAGATTTACAAACCAATGTACCAGGTAATATGGTGGCTCTTTAATTCACCAGCTGGACCCTTGCAATAAGGTCAGAAAGGATCCATAGCAGTGCTGCTCACTGAAATTTCAAAGGAGCTCAAGACTAGGTTTGCAATTAAGGAGGGGAATCAGTAGCGGATCTCAGAAACCTGTTAAAAGCTGGAGGATAAATTTGATGAACTTGCCTCTAAAACTATTGCATTAGAGAATGTCTTAGCTAAAATATCCCAGGTAGTTAAGTAGAACTCACAGGACTTAGCCTCTTTAGAACACTACAAGTGACACTGGAGAGATTGGAAAATCAAGCAAGAAAAAAATATATCAAAATCATCAAAACTTTTGTAATTAGTCTAATACAAAATGGTCTTTTTTGGGGTATGCTTCAAGAAGACTTGGTGGCAGAAATCCAAAGGGTGCACAGGGAACCCAACAGGTTAAATCCTAATAGGAAATCACCAAGGATAATCTTGGTAAACTTTCGCACCTTTCTGATCAGGTAAGGGATTTCTCAAAGGCCTTGAAAATCAAAACTATCACTTTTAAAAATTAATAATTTTCAATAAGTTCTGATCTTTGTCGCACCACAGAGGAATGTCAGTGGGCCTTGGGGAAACAAATGAGAGTTACAGTCCATAAGAGTAAAGATTCCACTAAAATTACCTGCAGCCCTTAAAACCATGTGGGACAATAAAATGGTTCAGTTAAAGAGTGTAGAGGAAGTTGATGAGTTTATCAGGAAAATCCATTCTGGGTGTGGAAAATAAGTCACTTAAGGATAGTGAGCTACTAATCTATTATTTTGAGCAGCAATAGTAGGATTGTTTAGGTATTTATGGAGAAGTGGGCAAGGGGGTGCACTCCGTCGGCGAGTAGGAGTCAACATCCTTTTTTGTGGTGGATGGTTTCCCAAAGAACGGTACCACATTTGGGTGGGGAGCATCGGGAAAAATGTTGTCCTCTTCTCTCAATACAAGGCTGACTGCCCAGTTAGTTATTCTCCAAGCGAAACATTTGATGGAGCCGGAATCTAGAATTGTATTCAGTAGGCAATAGTGGATCTAATCAACATGTTGTACCACCCAAACCTGTAATATTAAAGGTGTAGCAATTATAAATAGACAAAGCTCTGGGATACAACTGATAAGATCAGAAGTAGATGAAAAGGAGAGATGGATCACCTTGGAGGTGATGCTGGATCATAATGCAACTGTCTATAGACAGCTATTACTGGCCTAACATAGATGATCCTGCCACTCTGATGCGTCTTCTTGTTAAATTGTTGGAATTTAAATCTGCAACAGTAAGGGGAGAAGGTTTTAATATGTTATTGAACAATATATTAGATTGATCTACCCCTCAGCAGCATTAGAACTCTCCTAAGACAACAAAGGTCTTGGAGGACATTTTAGAAAATCTTAGGATTGGGTGACAACAGAGAGTTTATTCATTCTATAGTAAGAAATATAGCCAGATTATTAGTTTGCTAAGAGAAAAAGATGTCATGATCTACAGGTAGAATATGAGCCTTCCTGCCTCTCTGACCATTCTCTAGTATGGTTTCTATTTGTAGCGAGAGACAATCAACGGGTCACTAAGTGATCATTGGAAAGATGTTTGTGGACACATCTAGGTCTATTTGAGCTATAACAATTTAGGACAGAGGGGTTCATGAAGTTCAATAGGGGGAGTAGCACTGAGGGAATGAGTGGGATGCGTATAAGGCTTATATAGGGGGTACCATCACTAATGGGCAGTATCCTTTTGATGAACTGAAAGGATCATGGAAAGGTAAGTAAGAGAAGAGATTTATAGGTTGGAAAGGGTTTTGGCTGATCCGAGCCATAAGAAAGATTATGAAAGGTTTCATTTGGAGTTGGAGGGCTGTAAACTTAAATGTAGGACCAACAAGGAGAAGAACCTTAAGAATAAGTGGGAGGCATTCAACCAGCAACAGTTTGAATATGGAGAATAGGTAGGGAAGTTGCTAGCATGGAAGGAGAAATCTCAGACAACCCGAAACCATTTTAAAACTGTGCTTGGTAGTCTGGGTAAAGAGCAAATACAGTCTGAGAATGTAATCTGGGTCTTTAAAAGTTTCCTCCACGATCTTTAGCATGGAAAAAGTCATTTGGATGAACAAAGGTGCAAGACTGGCTGTTTTCTCTTAATTTACTCTCATTAGAGGTGGACGCCATGGAAAGCATGACACAGGAAATCATACAAGAAGAAATAAGAGCAGTTCAGGCTTAGTGTTGTTAATGTGCTGTCGGATCGTCCATATTGTTTTCACTGAAGAAGAAGTATATGGTACTGCACTTTTCTGTGGAGTGAGGAATAAGCGTGACTGACAGAGGGTTGGATGAATTGATTGTCTTGAAAAGCTTTCTGCTTCTGTTGATGCTTTCTTTACTTTTCAACCTAGTACTTTGCTTTGCCTGATGTGATGAGCTTCCTGCAAGTTGCACTGAAGGACTTACAGCATCATGAGGTAATTAGGATTTCTGTTTTTGTTTAATTTTTTTACTGTCTTTAGAGAAGACCTCACTGGCAATACAGAGTACGAGTGTGCTGAAGGTTTTGACTTGCACTTGCATCTTTTGTTGGAGCATGGATGTTAACGTAGTTTTCCAAACAAGCCTTGACATTGTTTAGAAGGATATTGGTATCGATCATGGAGCTGGCAGGGTAAGAGATTAGTTCATGTATTAAGTTGTTGATGGAAAAGTATTTGAAGGATCTGAAGATTTGGTCTTCTCTTTTGGGTTGACTTTGGTTTGTTGGTTAGGCCAGTGGCAAGGTAGAAGATGACCTAGTAGCTCAAGATACAGCCTTTGGAACCTAGAGACCCACGTTCAGATCTCGGCCTCAACATTAGCCTTAATTATGTGCGATTATGAGCAAATCACTTAATATCTCTGTGTCTAAATGTGAGTAAAATGATAAGTGTAATCCCCACTTGAGGTACACCACCCTGTACGTCGTCTCCTGACCTCTTCCTGTAATGCAGCTAGGTTCAGGCTATATAAATATCAATAAATACATAAAGGGAGATAGGGATGGCAAAGTGGCTAGTCCAGTTCAGGTATATGGGTAGTTTGCATTTGATTGCTGGTGATATTGAGAATGCAAGGTTAAGGATCTGGTCTTTGAAATATGTTGGTTTTGCGACATGCAGTAACACACTGATTGTGTCGATGAGACTGAGGAAGGAGTCTCTTACTTTTTTGAGCTTGTGTTGCCAGGAAGGTTTAAGTCACCCAAAAGGGTTCTACGGGCATGTTCGTTGGGCGAGATTGTGAGAAGATTTGATAGCCCATCAAAGGGAGGCCTTTAGATGAGACTGGAATACAAAGAGTGTGAAATGCCATGGCAGCAGCTCCCTGGACTTGAGTGTTATTTACTTGCCTAGGGTGCAGGACAAAGAGGTACAGGATGACAGTAAAGCCACCTCCCTTCTTACTTGCAAAGTCCACACAATGGCTGCTGTAGCCTGTGGGAAGAAGGATGCTTAGAATGTGGGGTAAAACTCTATTTCTGTTAAGAAGAGGGATTTAAGTTTGTGATAAGCTATGCGATGTCTGGTATATGGAGTACTGCAGAGCAAGTGTTAACAAGCATAAACTGGAATGTGTGTTCTGTACGTTGATGGTGAGTGGTAGTTAGTGGGATGCGCAAGAAGTTGGGTGTAGCAGTTGTGTGAATGTTACATGAATGTTTGATTTGTCTAAATCTGGGTGTGATTGTGCAGATTTGAAGCATGGGGTGCTGGGTGAGGCACATGACTATATCTTACAATGTAAGTTTAAGTAGAACAGGGGTTCTGGCCCAAGACCCTTCCTTGCCCTAGCAGGCTCAAACAGGCGATGCCCTTGTCTGTGTCCACCCATAACAGGCGTAACCAGGCGATGCCTTATCCGTGTCCACCATAAATAGGCCAAACAAGCAATGCCCTTGCCTGTATTCCCTCTCTGCTGGGGACAGCGGGGTGGTGAGACACCCTGAAGTATAGACTGAAGTAAGGAGAAGGCAGGAAGTATTGCCACTTCCTATGCAGATGGATGATGGGAAATGCAGGGAAGTAGCTTCCTTTGGAGATGTCCTCTTGCCTGGTTTGTTCTTTTAAAGATGGCTTTGGTGGGAAGCCAGTATGTCACTTCCTGTGCAGATGAATGATGGGAAATTCAGTGCTGTCCTTCTTGTGTAGACAGATTATGGGAAATGCAGTGATGTTACTTCCTTTGCAAATGGATGATGAAGAAAGAATTCCTCATGCTTTGCTTTTTCTTTTAAACACTGAATTGGCTAGAAACCAGCAAAGTCACATACTCTGAAGATGGATGATAAGAAATGCAGTGATGTTACTTTGGTTGCGGATGGATGATGGGAAATTCTGTAATGTAATTTCCTGTGAAGATGGGGAGAGGAGTTGGCCTAACGGCTAGGGCGCTCGACCTCTGGGTTCGAGTCTCAGTAATGACACTGAACATCCTGTGATTCTGGGCAAATCACTTAATCTCCCTGTGCCTTAACAAAAAAATATGAATCTGTGTCCTCATGTAACGTAACTGGTGCTATGCAAAGAGCTCTGATACCTGATTGGATTCGGGTCAAGTTCGCGCTATATAAAACTCTGTGCAAAAAAAAAAAAAAAGAAATACAGTAACTGGGAAGTTGCTTCTTCCACCAGTCCCCACAGCATAAGATTTTCCTTGCCTTAGTTGTTCCCAGAGAATGTTGCTGCTCAATAGCCCCCTTGTGCAAGTAATCCTTAATTTCTGCAACTCCATTTATTTAGAGCTGTAAATGAAAGCATTACACACTCGGCAACAGATTCTCCCAGTAGAAACACAGTAATGTATAATTCGGATTCAATAAATTGGCCACTTGGAACAAAAGCATGTCGTAAACATTGCGCTTTTCCTTTTTGGTACCTCTAATTCCTGCATAAAATGTGTGTTTATAGATTATTAGGAAATTATTAGAAATGCTTGCATCGAGTATACCTGCTTTTCAGGATTGTTTAATATTATAAATGTATTTAAATATGATAAATGTATCAGGCAAATATGAAAATCAAGTTGACACATTCACATCCATGTTATTTATCCTATATGTCGAGTTTATTATACCATCTTTTTTTTTTCAAATATAGTGTCTGCGATTTACATCAATGTTTTTTATTATGAAAAACAAATAGCTATACCATTTAGTGTTTATTATTTGAATCAACCTGTATATAGTAAAGTTACCAGATGACTAAGTCACCAAGGACGCCTCGTTCCTTTCATGTGTTACTGATTAATAATGGGGCATTCTGGAAGTTGTAGTCCTGGTTCATCCAACTGAACGGAAAGACGTGAAACAACTGTTTGCACGATATCCTGTGTGACATGGAGCTTTTGGTAAGTTAAGTCCACTGACATATATATTTGTGTGTGGTTGTCAGCACTGGAAGAGCAAGGGTGCACTACGTCGGAACTGACCTGCACTAGGTGAAGTGCGTGTCTGTCTTAGTATAGCAATAGAAGGAGCTGTACGACAGGTCTGTTTGAGCTGTGTTTTTCCAGCAGCACTTGCATAACAGAGGTGCTTCACGTAAGGGGCGAGGTCTTCTAGCACAGTTTCACTCATTACATCAGTTCCACCTAGTTTTGAGGAAAGAGGAAGTCTTGGTAGGCAGGCCCGGCTCCAGGAATTTTTATTTGGGTGGGCTAAGGGTACATTCGGGTGGGCCACTGCGGGCCCAATTTGTCTCTAATATGTCTAACCAGGCCTGCTTCAGGGCCCTCCTTAATCTCTTCTTAGTCTTACAAGGCCCAGTAAAACGCATTCTTTTCCAAATCTCTTTCTAAATGTTATCACTCTCAAAAAGTGTTTTTTTCCATGTAATATCCCTTTGATGGGAAGAGGAGGTTTCTGAGGTGGGAGTATCAGGCAAGTGACACTACTCGGGCTCCCTCTGTGCAAGCCATCAGGGAGAATCACTCTTCATTACTACCTCCACCTGACCCCGGACTCTGCAGCGCACTCCCTTACAGGCTTGATTATCCACTTTTCTACCACCCCTCTCCAGTGCACCTTATTTCACAGCTAACAAAGAAATTAGCAAGTACTTTCAAGTATATTCCACAGTTGCCCTAATGGCCGGACTGTTAACCCCTTCGCTGCTAGGCCTCTCCCCCCCCCCCCCCCCCTCCCCCCGTGCTAAGTTTTTTTGGGATATTTGGGGTAGTGCGCGCTTAGGCCCTTGTAACTTTTTGACCACATAAAATATCCATGCCAAATTTGCGTCCTTTTCTTCCAACATCACAGGAATTCTAAAGGTATCCAGGGTTAGTGGATTCACCTGGAGGGGACCCAGAAATTAATGAGAATACAGCTAAATCTTGTTTTTGGGGGGTAAAAAGTGCTGCAAATGAAAGCGTCTGGTTTTTCCCCTGCAAATGGTATCGACAAGGGTTTGTGGGGCTGAAATCACCATTTTCCCAGCTATTAGGGATAAGCAGACTTATGTCAGAAAACCAACATTTTTTTTACACAGTTTTGGCATTTTACTGGGACACAGCTTATTTTTGCTATTTTTTGTGCTTTCAACCTTCTTCCAGTTAATGGTAGGAATGGGTATAAAAGCAATAATGGATCCTGGAAAGCTATACATTTTAGAAAAAAAGACAACATTCTGAATTTAGCAAGGGGTCATTTGTGGAGATCCTTCAAGGTTTCTTTATAGAAACTAACAGTTGTATATAGGAAAAATTGGAAATTAGTTGAAAAAAACAGCTATTTGTTCCAACGTTTTCACCTGTAACTTCTTCTAATTATGACAGCTGTTTTAAAGCAATATATAGTTACATCCGCTGGACCTTTCTGGTTGTGGGGATATATAGGACTTGTAGGTTCACCAAGAAACCGACGAACCCTGAGCCAATAACTGAGCAGCGTCTTGCAATGGTTTTTTATTATGTACCGGGTATATAGCAATTAATTTGGGAAAATATATACATGGAAATATCGGTATGAAAGACACCTATGTATTTCTGAAATTGGAACAAAATATTGAGTTTAGAAACAGCAGATATTTGCACATTTCCGAAATTTTGAGTATCCATACTAGCATGAGAATTATAGGACATTTTTCAAAGTGAACTTTTTTACACATTGTCTTTCATTTGGAAGGCAGTAATGCATTCAAAGTCAATAGGTATTAACAGTTGCTCTACAATTCTGTGTTACCCTAAGTCTCCCGATAAAAATGATACATCCCTTGGGAGGGTAGGCCTATTTTTCCAGTGAAAACTAACCCTTTTTTTGCAAAGTGCCTAGCTGTAGACTCTGAACACTAGCTCTGCCGGCACCTAAGGAAACCTAGCAAACCTATATATTTTTGAAAACTAGACACCCAGGGGAATCCAGGATGGGGTGACTTTTCTGGCTCTCACCAGTTTCTGTTACCCAGAGTCCCTTGCAAACCTCAAACTTTGTCATAAAAACCACATTTTCCTCACATTTCTGTGGTGGAAAGTTCCGGAATCTGCGTGGATCAACAAAATACCACCCACACCACATTCCCCAAAATCTTCAGAGAAAAATGGTCCCTCACTTGTGTGGGTAGGCCTAGTGCCGGCGATAGGAAACGGCCCAAAACACAACATGGACACACCACATTTTCACAGTGAAAACTGACCCTTTTCTTGCAAAGTGCCTAGCTGTAGATTTTGTACCCTAGCTCTGCCGGTACCTAAGGAAACCTAGCAAACCTATAAATGTTTGAAAACTAGACACCCAGGGGAATCCAGGATGGGGTGACTTTTCTGGCTCTCACCAGGTTCTGTTACCCAGAGTCCCTTGCAAACCTCAAACTTTGTCATAAAAACCACATTTTCCTCACATTTCTGTGGTGGAAAGTTCCGGAATCTGCGTGGATCAACAAAATTCCACCCATCCAGCGTTCCCCCCGGTCTCCCGATAAAAATGGTACCTCACTCGAGTGGGTGGGTCAAGTACCTGCGAGAGGCAAGGGCCCAAAATGTACTGACTCGACATCAAAATGACCTATCACAAAACAACCTGGTTTTGCAAGGGGAGTCACCTGGGTTTTTGGCCCCAGGATCGGCGACCAACTTGGGAAACCTACCAAACCCACGCATTTCTGAAAACTAGCCACCCAGGGGAGTTTAGCAAGGTATGGCTTGGTGGGTACCCCAACGTTTTCTTAACCAGAATCCCCTGCAAACCTACAATTTAGATGAAAAAAATCACTTTTTTTCCACTTTTTTTGTGGGAAAGTTGTAGGATCACCGGGCTGTCAAAAATTTCTACCACCCAGCCCAAACAAATCCCTGGTTTCTAGTGGGCTTTCTGTAATTTTTGTGTGGGGGAGGCATTGGCATGCCCATTTTGGGCAGCCCCCACCCTAATTAAAATTGCCCAAAAAACAAAAACCCTGGCATCTAGTGCGCTTTCAGCCCCCCGAGGGGGCAGAAATACTTAACGTAGCCAATTGTTTGAGGGGAGGAAAGGCCCTTGCCCAATGGGCAGCTCCCCCCAACCTGGTGTCTAGTGGGTGGATCCTTGCTTCGAGATCACCTACCTAGGGTGATCCCCAAACAGGGATCCACTGAGGGAGGGGTACCATTGAAAAGGCGAGATTCTCCCCTTTCTAATGATACCCCTCTCATCTTTCTACGTGCTCAGGGGGCTTAGATAGTGAAAGTGAAACTGAAATGAGCCTTTCGGTTTGTGCTGATCGTCATTTCACAGAAACCGGGGGTGGGACCTCAGGAGTTGGGGAAGCTCTTTCTCAGCTTCCGAGGCTTGAGGGGAGAAAAAGAAATCCCGCACCAGAGGGATTTCCAGTGCCACGACGGTGCTCTTGGCCATTGTGCGCATGGAAGGGGTTAGGAATATGCCCGCCGTTCCCTGCTGGAGAGCCTTCCCCACGCATTTTGGCAATTGTCCGGAACTGGAAGACGCCTTAGTACTCATATTCACCCTTTGTGGGGTTCATTTCCGTGTGGAGGGGCCGATATTTCGGGGAAGGACAGAGGAAGCCACTAATGAGCTGGGGTACCTCAGGTATTCCAATGAGCTGTTAGCCCTTCCCTTTGTTTCTTCTAATGTATAGCATGTGACACATTCTCTAAATAGAAGCTGCAGTCAGGCACGTCAGGCGAGGGGAGGGGGCACATGGTGTCATGAACATTGCATTTGAGGGAAATTAATCCGGTGCATGCAGATAAGGTATCCGTTGGAGGGGAAAGGCCCACAACCGATACTCCTTATGCCCCCTAGCCGAATAATTGTGTAGTGCCTCATACCACCATAAACCAGCAATAACATCCACCACGTATTGTGTAGCAGAGTTTGCTGTAATACCCATAGCGCCTCCAGTTTCAGCTTTCACTGAGAAATGTCTCTTCTGTGGGTGCTTGTGTAAGAAAGAGTTCATTCTCATACTGCTGTGTTTGGCACGGCAGGGTGCTTCTGTTCTCTTGGTTCCTAAAGGTTAGGTGTTCTGTTTCTCACAGTTGGCCTCTTGTCTTTCCGTCAGTGAAAGGTAGTCTCTTCCGTTTCGTTTTTCACAGATACTCCATTTACTCTTTGACTACCATGTGCGCCCTACCCATGTTAATCCCGTTTATCATGTCACTTTGCCATCTGCATAAAACTGTGGAAGACATTTCCAATTTTGCGTAAACAATAATACATGACGGACAGCCTCCATTTTTTATTAACAAACCGCCCCACGACAGTGCAGACCCCATTTTGAGTAAACATAGGCATACATTATGGGGTTGCCCCTTTTTCACCCACAGCATGTCGAGGAGAGAAGGTGCATGTACTGCGAGGTGAATATACTTACTCTTCTTCGGGTATATTGGGACAGGAAGAGGTTGAGGTATGTGACTAAAAATAGTACGTCGGTGAAGTGCTGCTCGACTCAGAGGCTGGCCCACATTCCTTTCCTAGCGCAGAAGACCACCTTTTCTTTTTTCTGTCATTCATTTCGTCCTGGTTCAGGTCAGCTCCACTGTCTGCTGATCTACAGCTGTGTACAGATGTCATGGCACCAGGCTTAACTGGTGACAGTTATATATATTATCCAATGTTCAAAACCCATATGCTGCAGGTATATCCTGTAGGAACAATTGATAACCGTTAAATTTCAACTGTGTCACTCGCTGAGTAAATGTCTGTTCTTGTTTGAATGGTTGGTTGAAAAAAATCCTACCTAGAATTTGATTCTGGGTAGACGTTCTCAACATGGGCACAGTATTCTTAGCTTTGTGCTTCCATCTTATGAATATTTGCAATCTGCTACATTAGCCCTTGGTGTCCATTGTAAGTCCAGGTGGGCTGGATGTCAGCCACATTTTCAGCAAACTACTATGCATTTGAGTTAATTGTTTATGAATGTATCTTATGTGGATATTTTGAAAGCGCGCATAGATCTGATCCACTTGTAAGATTCCATTTAGTTTAATTGGGTTTAACAAAGACTGCAGTTGCCAGAATAGACTTGTTATACAAAAGGCTGGGGCCAGAACATAGGGTCCTGTGTGACATGGATTCTTTTGGTCTGGATGCTCTTAAACAAGGTCTCATCTGCCTCACTGAACATATCTTCCCTAAAAAAAAAATCAAAAAACTGAAATAGGTTCTCTCTTCCTGGTTCCCTAAATGCCCGTGGCCAAGTGAGAAATAGCTATTCAACTTAGAGGGCTGAATGGCTCACTTATCAAAATGCCGAGATGGCAAAGATCTGTAGCACTGTAGAGGCCTGAGGCTTGTGGTGACATGCTAAGCAAATATTTCTCTTTAAGTTCCTAGAGACAGTATGAAATTCAGAGAGTGCTACATATCAGCACTCATTATCTACTAAGCTTTCTGCTCCCATCTCATCAGAACGATAAACTTGCCCCAGGAGAGAAGACCTATTGTGATAATCCAGCACTCACAATTTTCTCGGGTATCATGCTCTTTCTCCAAAGTCCAATTGTAGTTTACCTCATATTAAGGCATACTTTCTGCAGAATGTGGTTACATAATTATATTTAGGTCGAGCGTAGCGACAGCGCGCATGCACTGCTCGCTCTGCAGGCATGCTGAATTAGGGTATGTAATAGCATGCCCGCCCACTCTCCGCCCATATTTACCATTGGCTTTGTGTCATTGTACTTCTTATATGCTGGCTTTTAATTCGTGAACAGGCTTGTTAGTCCCGTCTTGTCTGCATTTGTTACCGCCCATAACGACTGGACCTTTTACTTGGCTTGCTACACTGTCAGCTTTATCGAGTGGGTGAACACTATTTTGTTTTAGGACACTGATGGGTACAATGGCGGCTGCTTTTTTTGTTTTTGTATTTGCATACCAAGCGCGGCGCCCGCTTCAGGGACACCGTGCTTGGTTTCAATTATTTTCTTTTACTTTCATATTGAATGCGGCGCCAGCTTTAGAACACCACGCTCGGTTTAATTATCTCTTATTTTTAACTTTAGTAATGAGCACGGCGCCCTGCTTCAGGGACACCACACTTTTTTTTTCTTTTCACTTTAATGAGTGTAGCACCCACTTCACGGACACCACGCTCTGCAATACAATAGGTATTGCTTTTGCAAAAGATTGAACTATTGGTATTGTAAATGACAATGCCTTTTCATTTTTAATAAAAGGCATTGCCATTTACAATGCCAATAGCTCAAAAACTCGCAATTTCGAGACCTATTGCATAGTAAATGCTTGTTGATTACTGTATGTTGGTCTTTTATCGTTTTGGTCTGGTTTGTACAGATAACTATTAGTTATTTTTCTAAAGCTGGTGTGGTGTCCTTTTGTAGTGTTTTCACTGTATTACTGTTTGTTAAGTGCAAATGCTTTACACACTGCCTCTGAGCTAAGCCTGACTACTAGTGCCAAGCTACCAAGGAGGTGAGCAGGGTTTATTTTCAGTAGTGTATCCCCCTTATCCTGAATAGAAGGAAGGGTCCGTATTCGGACAAATGTGCAAACCATTGCAAACTAGAGACCCCCATTCGTAACAGTTCAAATTGGGTTGGTTATCCATGTAAGTAGGGTCCCTGATTTGTCTAGTTTAGCCAAGCTGTTTATGTGTGAATGGAAATACTAGAGATTTTGAACAATCAACGATGGAGGTTGACAGGTGAGAACATTGGTAACCATTATCTAAGGATAGTACTTTTTAGATTTTAAGTATGAAATTCTATGTCCTGTTGTAAAAAATCTGCCTTTTCTGCATTATCGCCCTGGATTTTTCACCATTTGCTGAACCTATTTTTTTGCTGGTTTAAGAACTCTGTGCAGTTTACCTCCACTAACCAGTAGTAAAGTTACTGTGCACTCCCTTTAAACATGATCAAATTGGCATACTCCAAAATGGTATATTTCACAAGTCTATAAGTCCCTGGTATATAGTACAAAATGAACCTGGGGCCTGGAAGTTAAGAGCTGCTATTATGTCATCCATGGGAGTGGCACAGAAAACATGGCTTCAGGCTTACCAGTGTAGACTGACTGCAACAGTGTAAAAACTGCTATTCGACCTATCAAAATAAACCATTTTGACAGGTCATAACCTCACTTTTAAATATCAATAAGACACCCCAATGAAGAAGACTGGGAGCATAGTATTTTAAAGTAAGACATATAAAAATGTAATGTTAACATGCCCTTACAGTGACTGCCATTCAAAAGACGAGACCTGGCGGCGCTAGGTGGCGCACAAGCAAAATGGCCGCACTGGTGTGAGGCTCTTGCTGCTCGGCACCATTATCCTATCATTTATCCTGCCCTTTGGATCGTAATCTGCTCCTTGCTGCGCCGATGTGACGACTGAGATCCTGTGCCCTGGCGGAGTGCGTTTGAGGCTGGTAGCGTGCTGTTAAACACCATCTCTACGCTATCTTGGTGCCGCCGCCGGTGAGACCTGCGCTGTCTGGAGCCCTTGCCGGGCTTGGCTCGGTACTCGAGAGCTGCGGCACCCACGTGGAGACTGGGCCCCACCCTGGACGCGGCAGAAGCCTACGCCACTGCTACACACCAGGGGTGAGTGATCTTCAAACCACCCCCAACGCGCTTTTTGGACTTCATTATCCTACACATCCAGAGGGACAGTTAGTGACACAACACCTGCATACCTGAAGGTGGTCCCCTCCATTAACACCTGGCCTTCCGCGCGACATTGCTGGTGCTTGCTGCATGTTTGTGCATTCACTGTACCTGCCGGTGGTGTGGCGGCGTCATAGACAGTGTGGAGTGTTGTGGCCAGGCCGAGGGTGAAATCGGAGTACAACAACTTGCAGCGCCTGCGGCTCTCCACGTCTCCGTTATTCTCTCTTCCTGGGGGGGTGCGCCCAACGCCGCAAAGGAGCGCCATACCACTGTACTCACAGCTCACTACAATAACCCCTTGAGTGGAACTTGCAGTGCAGTACAAAGGGGCCCTGCGGCACCAGCATCAATTCACCCAGCCTGCAACAGTGAAGAATAACGCCACTACTACCTGCCCCCATCGTCGGCCTGGGGGTGGCCTCGCTCTTGATATCTCTATTGCGCCACCTCCCTTCTTGAACATTATTGACCACTGCTTGGGCTTGGCTCTTTGCTCGTATTGTCGGGACCTGGTGGGCTAGTAGCCTCTACAACATCGGGACTTTTGCCCTCTGCTGGGCTGCGTGGATGCTGGCGTTGCGGATTGCGACCTCCCTGGTGTTTTGTACTACCCTGGGTTCTTCCTGACGGCATGGCCTGCCTTTGAGTCCCCGAGGCCGCGCGTAACTCTACTGTCCTTGCTTGGAACAGTCCGGATAGGCGCTCGCGCTCCCTACACCCTGCCTTGAACTGCTCACTAGCATCCCCGTGTCAGGCAACACCGAGCCATCAGCTATCCTATATACATCATGGGGAAGGCAGACATCAAGCAACCCCGGTTGAATTTCAAGACGAAGAGGGTTGGTCGCTCTCAGCAGGAGGGTGCTGAGGGGACCAGAGAGGAAAATACACAGAATGTTGCCCCCCTACAGGAGGAAGATATGAAATCTCTACTTTTAGAAGTGAGACAGAGCCTTACCTCCATTGCTGAAAAAATGGACACAATGAACAATCAGATGGATGCCATCGTCCACAAGCTGGACAGACACGACGAGCGCATTAAAGAAGCGGAGCAATGCATTTCAGAAGTGGAAGACAACACCTCCAACCTTCAGACTCATGCTGCGCAGATGGACAAGTTGCTTAAGATCATTGCCGCAAAAAACGAAGATCAGTCGGAGTAATAATATACGCGTTCTTGGCATTTCCGAGAGTACCAACACAGGCAGAATGGAAGAGTACATAGAAAAGGCCTCAGAAAGACACTATTGGGGCCGCATCCTTTTCCTCCCAATTCATAGTCGAAAGGGTGCATCGCACTCTCGGTGGGAGGCACGCCGCGTCCTAGAATTGCCCGACTCTTAAATTACCTCGATGTAGCTCTCAAGATGGCTCGGGAGAAATGCCAACTAGTCTTCTAAGGCAACAAGTTTACACTCGATCTGGATTTCACAACTGCGGTGCAAGAAGTACGGCAAAAGTTCAACCCTGCCAAGCAAAAACGACGCCAAGCCCAGATTGACTACGCCCTTCTCTACCCGGCGCGGCTGAGAATCACACACCAGGGCAAGCAATCCTTTTTTACCAACCTGCAGAAGGTGGATGACTTCCTGAAACGTCTACAGCGTCATAATAACACGTCCTCTACGCCCGATACATCTCCTAGCAAGACTTCTACAGCCGCAGACTAATTGTCATTAACGTCATGTCACCACAATTTTAGTGACGCTTGTGGTGCAGCACCGATACAGCAGTAGACAAACTGGACGCACGCATCCGACAGGTTGGGATACCTGACGCTACCGGCATGTGTTTGGTATCCGTTTGGAATCTGCTTGGAATTTTGGAATTTAGAATCTGCTTTGGAACTTGCTATTTGTTTTGACTAACATTTTTTCTTACAGGTAATGTGAGAATATTTTTTATTCCTCTCGGTTTATACGTTTATTATATCTTATATAACATGCCTGTGATTAGCACTCTTTGGAAGTTTTGTTGTTGCTGCTGCGATAAGCAGAGCATTTTGGAAGCAAGTCAGCCGGCGCCACCAGAATGTATGCCGAATTTTGAGATGTACATCAAATATGGTATTTGTCCCATCATGTATAATGCATTGTGAAACGAGTTTTTCAATGAATTTCAATACTGCTTTTGAATTGAAATTCATTGAAAAATCGTTTTGGACAAAAATCTATTAGACCATCTACACTCAAGTTTTAGAGCAGACTGCAGCCCTGAAACAGTAGTACTTTAAGAAGTTGTTGATCCCTTCTTCTATGGGACAAAGGGGACACCGTCCTCAACCTCTCTGTGGCATTTGATACTGTCAGTCGCCCTTCCTTTTCAGAGCTCTTGAAGACAGAATGAGTTTAAGAGGAAGAATGGTAGATTGGTTTGCCTCATACCTGGACAATAGTTTGCAAACCATAAAAATTGTAAGTGCCACCTCTAACTCCACTTCAGCAAAGTGTCTGCCAAAGATCCACCCTCTACCCCACTCTTGTTAATCAGTACATGGAACCTCAGGGAGCCCTCCTCAACAATTCTACATCTTGCACAGTTTCTCTGCAGATGACACCCAGCTCTACTTGAAAGTTATCTCACCAGTGTAAGTTTTAGGATAGGATGCCTGGCACAAGACCTTTGGAAAGGAAGGCATTGATAAGATTGATCCAGAAAGGCAGAAGGAGATTACTCAGATCCTTTGTGATGGTTGATGGGATGGGCTCAGTGACGTTGGAGGATATTCTTGTCAACAATTGTAAATGTATTCATGAATGTTCCCTGCTCCTTGACAAACCAACCCTGAAAAAGACAACCCTCCACTATCGGGATCTTCTGAGTTGGCCAGCTAAGCTGGCTTGGAGTTCAATTCACAGAAGAATAAAACTGGCATTTTGTAAGCTAGCTCCAAGATCTTTGTCAAGGGTCCAGCCCGACACAAGTTGAGGAGTTAATCTTGGTAGGCTTTCCATGAACTGCCCACACCCTTTATAGGATCCTTGGTGTACTTTATCATAAATGTCAACATATTTGGATCAAGCCTGCCTTCTAATGAGGGTCTGGACACTCTGCTTTGAATCGATTACCGGCCTCCTTGTCAAATGCTTCCCCTCAGTGGGACAGGACTAATGCAGCCTCTAGTGGTGACAGCTCTCAATCTCCAACATGATGCACACTATCTACTACAGAATGAAATAAGTATTTCTGTGAAATCATTGGATTCTAATTGTGGGAAAGGGTTCTGGTCCTCCACAAGATATCAATGTTACATTTTGATACAGATGAGAAAGGACATCAAAATCACTGACAGTCTGACTGTTTGAAGGCATCCAAGTCCAATTTGAAACCTACTTACTACAAAAGTTAAGCCTTATAGTGTACATATCCAGCACACAGCTTCAGACAGCCCCAGGATACAATACCTGTAATCCATGGGAAATGCAGGCTTCAGTCTTTTTAAAGGTGCCTGAATGTATAGATTGCTCAGAAGTTTGCTTTGCTTTTTTGCCAGGTGCCCAAATCCTTCTGAAGTGGAGCCAACAGGAAACATTGGGAGGCATTCCCCTCTTTAGCGGGCATGAAGGATTTCAGTTGTTTGCTGAATGGTTTTAGGGCTAATGCCATAGGCTGTTGGATGGATGGTTGTACTGTATTATCAATGGCAGCAGAAAGCCAATCATCCAAGTGATAGGAAGAGAAAGATTCCTCAGGGTACTCCCCATACTCATCCAAGGGGTAGGATCCGTTAGAAGCCATATTATCAGATTCCCAAACTTTTCTCATAGTAAGATGGCAACAGGTACTGCTATAACACGGCCCGTAGATGCAAGAAGCAACTCATCTAACAGAGAATTGCAACCAGCTACTTGGGCAAATGGGAGAGTTTACCGCAGGCGAGATATGGCCTAATAAAGAAACGGTACAAATAAGGGGACAACCTGAGGAGGGTTATACTTGGCAAAAAAACTCCTACCGGCTCAGCCAGCATGAATAATTATTTCAACACCGACATTTAATACCTCTTCTGACAAGGGCCACACACATGGAGAAGGGAGATTGTACCATTTTGCTTTATTGAGTTATTTCTTCAACAAAAATTACTGTAAATTATCAGCATGCGACAACTACAGCCCAAAGATGTCCACGTAGGCTACCTTTAGTATGAGCTGAAGGATCAAAAAGGTGACTATAAACATAACATTGACAATGCCAACAGGTGTGGTTTATTAATGAAAGTGCCCTGGGTCACTGATGGGTTTAGGCACTCAATAGGTCATCATAAATGTAATCTGCCACTAATCCTTGCACTCATGCATCCATCCAGCGACTTATTCATGCATTCACACTCTAACATTATTGCAACAAGATACACACAAATTCAGCAATGTACGCACAATTAAATTAAAGAATGCAAGTAGAATGGTTTTTAGGTCTCGCTGAGCCCAGCGCATGCGCTGGCTCGAAGAGACATTTTGTATGTGAGTTTTCAAAATGCTGCTGGCTGGCCTAGCGCTTGCGTTCATGCGACCGTGCACGTGCGAACCGCTAGCCTACAGCAGCACTTTGAAAACTCGTGCATCATCGCAATCACTTTCGCTTTCAGAGCGATCGCGATGACGCACGCTATCAATGCTTGTTAATTTTTTGACACTTTTACTAACCGTGTGAATCTGTGGTGCGGCAGCGGTTTATATGTACTCTTCCTCATTCTTCCTTTATTTATGCTTGTGCTGGCTCACCAACTTCAAAATTTCGGGACTTGTGCTTCTGGATTGGTGTTCTCTTTTCTTTGTTTTTTTTTTTAAGTACATCTAGTAAGTTCGTCTTCCTGTAGCTGCAGTGCTGCAGGGGCCATGTTTGGGGAGGGACCGGGCTTTAAAGGGCCGCGCTTTTTCTTGGTAATTTTGGACAGTCCTTTATTAAAAACTAATAATCACAACCAGCTGTAGCTGCAGCGTTGTAGATGCCCTGAATGCAGAGACACCGTCCGTTAAACATCTGCGCTATCTTCGTTGTATGCTTCTGGCTGTACATCGCCATCCCTCACCACTCCCCATAACATACAATACTAGAAACAAATTGAAGGGGACATGACCCATTTACATGGCACTGCCAATTTAAATGTTGAACTTGATTTTTTTTGGTTTACGATAAGATATTTCTAAAACATTCTCTAAGCGCGTGCAGTTGTAGATGCGGCACAGCAGGGCCCCTGTAAGCGGAGGCACTGGACTTAAAATGTCCGCATACCGGTGTCTAGTGTATCAGGTTTATAATCCAGGGTCCCTAGAGCTGCATACCAAATGTCTTGAACCTCGTACAGCTGTAGCACTGCAGTGGTCCAGCATACGGAGGCACCAGGCTTCCAAGGCTCACGTTTCAAAAACTGCACTGTAGGTGAATAGATTATTGCCTACCTCTATAAACATTAGTGGACAATTTACCAAAGGTCTTGATGGTGTCAGGAAAAGGGTCTTCCATTACAAAAGGTTTATATTGTTCTATGGTGATGTATTCCTTTTAGTTGGCCGTATTGACCCCTTCCTTATCAGCACAGGCATAGCAATAAATTGCATACAGATACTACTTAAACATGCAAGCCCGTCTGCGCCCGTCATCGCCAAGACATCGCCTCTCGCCTGTCCCCCTGGCCAAACTACACGGGAAGCCTACCACTATGATAAAGAACGCCTTGTTGCCCTGAACCCTGGAAAGAGCTGCGAGACGATATCCGGACATCTTGGACAGACATGCCTTCAATGTAAGTCCTGTCATTTTTCCACTCCTAGCCCTTGCCTACTTAGGCATCTCCAAGCTGTGCATAAACAAACCCCTCTTACCATCTTACATCTAAATGTTAGGTCTCTCTATAAACACCACCCTGAGGTTAATAGTCTCCTACTCGAAGAGAAGCCCAACATTCTTTTCATCTGTGAAACCTGGCTCCATGACGATATAACCAGTGTCTCTAACCTCACGCTCCCAGATAACTACCATATGAAATCGATAAACAGAGACACCAGAGGCGGCGGCATTGCTGTCATCTATAAAAGGCAATTTCTCTGCTCTTTTACTAAAGAAAACATTTCGAGCTGCGAAAGTGCTCGTTTTAAGATTACAACGGGCCCTCACTTCTCCCTTTCTGGCTTGTACATCTATCGATCCCCCGGACCCACGTCCACATTCATTGATGCTCTCCTTGAAGTGGCGAACACCCTTGTGGTGGGCTCAGCAAACTTCACTATATTAGGAGACCTCAATCTCCATTTCGACCGGAACCAAGATTCCACCATCAAAAACCTCCTGGCTGACCTGTCAGCCCTATAACTCTACCCTCTGATCCTGGACGCTACCCACTCTGCTGGACATATATTAGACCCTGTTTTCACTAACATCCCAGAGACTATAACCGAAACGCCCAAACCCATGGGATGGACAGACCATCACTTAATTAAATTTACCATCTCGATTAAGGAAATGCTCTATAAAGCTGAGCCTATTCGCTGCCTAAAAAGACCATGGCACAAACTTGCTCCCAAAGACCTGCAGTCCACCCTAGGAGAATTCTGTCAAAGGGCACATATAAACACTAATACAACATATGCTGCCTTCCATGACTGGATCACTAAGGGACTAGATGCCCTCATCCCTCTCAAATGGACTAAGGGACGCAGCTCCCCTTCCAACCCATGGTATAACAACACCTTGAAATCCATGCGGAAGGAATGTAAGAAAGCTGAGAGAGTCTGGAGGCAAGAATACAATGACAGTGACAAAGCAATCCATCTAGCCAAACAAAAACAATACCATAAAGCTATCTGCTCTGCACGCGCTGCCTTCTATGCTGAAGAAATTAACACCAGCTCTAACCCCGCCAAGGTTGTTTTCAAACTAGTAGAAGAGCTACAGAGTAACAGATCTCCTCCCTCCAGCATTACTTCTGTGCAGCAATGTGAGGACCTTGCCACATTCTTTATTGAAAAAGTGCAAAAAATCTATAGATCCTTCCCACTGCACTCCGCTACTTCGTCCAGCTTCTCTTCTTCCATCAGCAACGGCACCATGTTGAGGCACATACATGAAATCTCTCATGAGGACCTTACTAAATTATGTAGAAAGGTCAAAACAGGCTCCCCGGCAGACCCTATGAGACCGACTCACTATGTCGAATCTCTAGACTTTTTCCTGCCTACCCTGGCGTTTATACTGAACCTTTCTTTCTCCTCCGCCAGTGTCCCGACTGCCTGGAAACAAGCATGGGTCTCTCCTATAATTAAAAAACCGACCCTTGACCCCTCCAAACTGGAGAATTTTAGACCCATCTCACTGCTCCCATGGCTGTCCAAACTTGCAGAGGCCCACGTAAACATCATCCTGGCTAAACACATGGACCAAAATAACATCTTAGATCCCTCTCAAAACGGGTTTAGACCGGGCCACAGCACGGAATCTGCCCTCCTAGCCACTTCGGAACATCTCCGGACGATACTTGATGCCGGTCAAAGTGCTGCGCTGATCCTTCTGGACCTCAGCGCCACCTTTGACACGGTATCTCATAACATTCTCTTACATCGTCTGGCTATGGCGGGAATTTCAGGTCTTGCACTGGAATGGTTCCGCTCCTTCTTGACAGACAGAACTTTCCGGGTATCAGCTCCTCCATTCCTCTCCCAGCCCCACCCCATCGGACAGGGAGTCCCTCAGGGCTCTGCACTCAGCCCATCCCTTTTTAACATATATGTGCAACCACTTGCGGCAGTGGCTAGAGAATGGGACCTTACGCTGGTGTCATACGCTGATGACACACAGCTAGCCATCACTCTCAGCGAAGGCGCATCCACCTCAGCCGCTAGGTTCAGAGATGGTCTGGCTGCGGTGGCCCAATGGATGACAGACAACTGCCTGCAGCTTAATGCAGGCAAAACGGAGGTGCTGCTCCTTGGAAAGAACCCCAGCCACTGGAATCAACACTGGTGGCCTTCGTCGTTGGGCGCCGTTCCACCCCCTAAATCCTTGGTCAAAAACCTTGGCGTATGGATGGACTCCTCACTCAATTTTCAGACCCACACAAAAAAAGTAGCGGCCACCTGTGTGGGACTGTTGAGGAGCCTCAAACCTATACTCGGTTTCTTCGACCCCAAGGTTCGCCAAGTGATTGTCCAAGCCATTATTCTCTCCCGCTTGGACTATGCCAATGTCTTACTTCTGGGCGCCAACAAAGCAGAGATAGCACGATTGCAACGTGTACAGAACACTGCGGCCAGAACCTTGGTCGGTCTTCCACGCAGATGTTCAGCCAAAGCCACAATCCGTAAGCTGCACTGGCTTCCCATTGAATTTCGTATCCAGTTCAAAACCCTTATCATGATTTTTAAAATCTTTAAAACTGGACGCCCTGATCTTCTCCGATCACTCCTCTCACCTTATGTGCCTCAGCGTAATCTACGCTCCCTAGGCCAACATCTGTTGATGGTCCCCCGCACTAAGCTCGCCCGCACTGGTGGACGTTCTTTTAGAGTGCAGGGAGGCAAACTTTGGAACTCCCTGCCAGTTCACATCCGCTCATTAGAAAATTTGTCTGCCTTCCGGAAAGCCGTCAAAACTCACCTATTCCCCTCCTATTAGGTCTCTTAGTTGCTTTCTCTTTTGTCCTCCGCTGAGTTTGCGTGGTTCTTTAGCGCCGGGACGCCTCTTTGCTGGGGCAGCTGTTTGCGCTTTACCAAATTATAACATAACATAACATAACATATTACCGACGTGATATACAGGGACGTGGATTTTGCTCACACACTCTCTGCCTAGCAACAAGGATTTTTACATTGTTACAAGCTGCAAATTTTTTATTAAATTCTTTTTGGAACAGTTTAATATAGTGCCAAATCCATCAAAAGGTATTTGTGCGGTTTACATGAGCACCAGTTACGTTGCACGGGCATACATTCATTTGATGGGCACCGGGAGATTAAGTTATTTTCCCACAATCACAGGATGCTGAGCTGACCACAAGACTCAAACCTAGTTCCCCTGTTACAAAGCGGCCAGCTCTGTCCTTAACACCAGATTCTATCTCCTTATGCCCCCCAAAATGCCCTTAGAATTTCGTTTTCGTAACACCCTATTCACAAGTGTATTTAGCATGCGTTTAAACAATTTTTTTTCCAAACATGTTTAAATGCAAAACCCAATATTACTTGGTTGTCGCTGATGTGCCTTTACCCACACTATAAAGTTGTAGTCACTCTTTCTTCACTCTGTACCTATCTGCTCGAGCAAAAAACAGTATCTCTGTCAAGAAATATCATGTTTCCTGTGGTAATTAATTCAATGTTTCTAACAAATGAAAACATCTTGCTGATAGCTTTATAACTTTACTTTGCTTCTAGCACAACGTATAATTACACGATCCGCATGAACACCTATGCGCTATCCAAACACTGATGCCAATATATTTTAAACAAAGCTTTCATTTAAAAGTTGCCACAAACGGTGGCAAACAATTTCCCACACAAACAAAGACAAGAATCCCACCATTTTCGTCACACGTCGCCAGCTCAAACCTAGCTATTCAGGTTTATCAAATACAAAAACATATGTTGCCCAAAAAGATTTTGCCACCAACAATACTGCTCCTTCAAAGAAACCGCTTTTCCTTCCAAAATGCGGTCAAATCCCAGGTCTGCCCCACCTTATCAGCCCATCGCAAGCAACTATCTGTGCACAATTGTTTTTGTTTCACACTGTCTGTCAGCACTTGGGAGACGCTGCATGTCTCACATAAAATTCACTTTGTCCCAGCATACAGGGGTGAAACAGGAAGTCGAAGTTAAGCTTTACATGGCCCCAGTGCTTAATTTATAGCCTTAATCTGTCTGCCACTTTATGATGGGCTAGCTTGTAGCAGACTGTTCACTTTTTTAATTTACTGCTGCAGAAAATATTTGTGGCAGTTGACGTTTTCTGATCATCTTCAGCGGAATATCATTTACATATGTTTTAATGTTTGTTTTAAAGTATGTGATATCATTAAGGAGTAACTCATTTTTCTGGCATTGCACTTTGCTATTCTGGCTGTCTTGCATCTTTTGATGGGCTGTTTTATGGCTGCCTACTCACTTTTTCAACTCAATGCTGTGGAACATATTTGTGATAGTTGAACTTTAGCGATTTTATCATCAGTGGCATATCATTTTTAAATAAGATTAAATGCTTGTTTCAAGGTGTGCGGTCTCATCAAGGAGTAATCCATATTTAGAAAGATAGTGGCAGTTACCACAGAAATGGTATCTTGTGTTTTATGATGTATTTTATTGCAATGGTTTTAAGTAACTATGCAACTATTAAACTAATCACAGCAGCAGGAATTGTACTTCTTAGCCTAGAAGATCTTGTTGGACCAACGCAATAATATTCTGCTTTGGTCTAGCTACGGAATACAAACTCTAGTCCATATGAGCCCAACTTAAGTCGCACAAACAATTATCAACACAGATTACATTATGGCCTCAACATCTGAACGCCCACTGCAATTCAGCGCACAAAACAGCTCAATGTATTCTCGCCCTCCACGTTCACAGGTTATGTCGACAGGCTGCAAGACATAACTTTAACAACTATGAGCAAATATCCCACGCCTTCCAAACTGAATATACACACCATATGCAATTCGGGGATCACATACCCGTGTAGAACCTCTGCTGGATGAATCACAAACTGATGGCTGTAGTCTGCATAAAGCTCGTAGAGGCCAAGTAATTGCTTAGTACTAAACGGTACACATAACCAGTAACCCACCATAACATTTAGGGTCAAGATGATAAGCATGCATCAGCACAAGCGGCATGTTCATTCAGGATACCTGTAGGGCCCACCAACAGGAGCAATAACTTATGTGCTGCCTATCTAACGCAACTTTTGTTAACTGCCTGTTCCACACTCACCATGGTACACACACAAAACCCAAAATTATCACTCAGGCTGAGGTGGCATGTGGAACTTTGAAGAAAGTGAACCCCAACAATAACCCTTGCTCCCAATTGAAAGAAGTTACGGCTATGCTCTCTCGCAGATTCTCAGTAACCCCAAGACTTGTACCCCAAAAAATCCTCTTTTCCAAATGACGTTACTGTCGCCATATTATTCAATAGTATCACCACGCCCCCCACAAAAAAAACTCAGAAGTAGACATTTAGCCCAATGCTGTCAGTCCAGCCACTGAAGCTAACACATGTCCAAACCCAAGCACCAATCATCAAAACAGGACTCAGTCAATTAGGTAACTTGGTGCTTGCTTCTATTGTAATAACAAGCATTGGCATAGCCAATAGGTCTCGCCTTTGGGACCTTATAAGTATTTAGTTATGCAGCACAATATCCTTACTGCAACAACATTAACTGTTGCATGGCTAAACACTTATAAGGTCCCAAGGGCGAGACCTATTGGCTATGCCAATGCTTGTTTGGGCTGCTTGTGGGTCTGGTTTGTGGCTTGGATGGATGATTTTTACAGGTGGTGTCTCTTATATTCAGGCAATCTCGCAAAACACGCAGTAAGGTGGCTTGCGGCGCTGCCCTGCCACAAAGTCCATACAGACGGACCCTAATTTGTGCTTGGAAGTTCAAGACTGCCAGGATTCCAATCATGGGCCACTTGTTAGCTAGCTGATTGGCGAATGGGGGCCATGTGTACATTAGTGCCTGGGTTTTATGTTATTGTCCGACCATGCTTTTTGAACATCTGCACACAATTCTATTGTTTGATTTTTATTTTAGAGGACATTTTAATACTCAGTGTTTTATGACATGCACAGCGGTTAAAAACTATGCTGGCCATGTAAGAGGTGCAGACTGCATCTTTTTCGGGGTTCCAGGCGGAGACCCACCCGTCTTCCTCTCTAGCGGGTTCGGACCCGGGGCTGCCAGCCAGCCAACAACTCTGTGTCACACGAGGAGGCTACTTAAATGAAGCGGCCCGAGCACAAAACATCTAGTCGGCTTCCAAGCGCTATGGGTATTCTTAAATAGTTGAATGTCTGGGAGAATCAAGTGTAGCGCTCTGAAATTATCCAGATGTTACAAGTGGCGTTTCAGAGGGTGATCCACGAAACAGCAATAGAAACAAGTCCAAGTAGCACACAGTGTTTGATTTCAAGCGCACATACTGCCAGGCTGTGAACGTGTGCCCACACGCGTGTGTAAAGGTATACGTCATGGCCTGCAGGAGTGCTCAGTGGGTTAAACGCTCGCAGCTAAGACTTGCTGCAGAGTGGTGGTCGCGCGTCTGAATCTTGGCAAGACCGGTTTAGCCTTCTATTTGCTTAGGTTAATAAATTAAGCATCTTAAAATTAGTCATAATAACAGCTATCCAAGAGCATAAATACTGGAGAGGTTCAGTATAAAACCCTGCATAAAAACAATATATTTTGACACAAGGGCAGATTTCTACACATCTGTTTGCACCTGCCCACAAGCTGATCCACCATTGCACATGAGCAGCTCAGCTGACAAAAGAGCGCGCGCCGGGCGTAACGCTGGCAGCGTCCTAACAAATGGAACCTCAATAACACATATCTTCCTGTGTTTTTATTTACATAGGCCCTAGGGGTATTATGCAACTAGAAAGGAGTTTTTAACTTGTACTCTGTTGATGTACATATTTGCTGGTGGTTTTCCATTTGTATGTAATGATTTTGATATTGAACATTTCTGGCACGCTGTGAAAAAAGTAAAGTGCAGAGCCACAGATATTTTTTAGGAGACCACCGTCTGCACTGCCGAATGCAAGGTCGTCAAATACCAAAACGGTCTCGTTTTGGTGCCAACCCTGCTTCTTTCTTTTTCCTGTTATTTATCCTTTTATATGGCATTCATGTAAATTGTTTTCCATCCCAACATTCCACCTGTCTTCCTATCTCTCCCGCCTTCTTCCTCCCCTGTCTAATTTTCTGAGGGTGAAAAATAAGCCCATCCCACACAAAACAAGCATTGGCATAGCCAATAGGTCTCGCCTTTGGGACCTTATAAGTATTTAGTTATGCAGCACAATATCCTTGGTGCAACAACATCAACTGTTGCATGGCTAAACACTTATAAGGTCCCAAAGGCGAGACCTATTGGCTATGCCATAGCTTGTTTTTGCTGCTGTCTAAACATGGCGGACATACACTTGCATAACTAAACTCAACATATCAGTGTTTGCCCCCCATGGAGAGGTATTGTAGATAGTTTATAATTATTTTACAGTTCCAGCATGACTGAACATTGAGAACCAACATGTTGGCCATCTTTGAATGGTACAGTTCGTTGTTCATGTAAGTTTACTCTACCCATGTAAATAAAATAAATCCATGAGTAAACAAACTTACAAGATGAACAACGAAGTGACCCGCATAACGGATGTTGGCCATCACTGTTTTTGTTGTATTTTATGTCTTTAAGCATACACCTTTGTAACTATCTATATCAGGAGACAATAATAGTATACATCATACTTTGCCCCATGTCTCCCCCTGTAAAGCGCTCGGATACCTGCAAGGGGCATGTTTGCGCTATATAAAATCTTCAAACAAATTAAAAAGTACAGCAACGATACAAAAAGGACAACAGCATTCCATTATGGTCTCTTGGTTTATAGGAAGTGGTCACGTGAGATGCAGCACCCTGCAGACGGAAAGAGTGGCAAGAAAGTGACGCGTTAGCACTGCCTGTAGAGCTTTGATTCTTTCAAAGAAATAGATAAAAAAAAGAGTAGAAGAATAGAAATAAAAGGGGAAAATTGAAAACTAAAGTACTGGCCAACCAGCCCTGATACTGAAGCAAACTCATTATCAAGTGGATGAACAACTGATCAGAAAACGCTGTCATTACCAGTGCAAAAGAGCCTTTGACTGATGTGGACTTAACCATTACCCCATGCCGTACTCTGTGATGGATGGAAGCAGAGTGTAAATTATACTCTAACAGACCAATAGCAGAACATTGCTGACCCAAAGGACCTATATTAACCCATATGGCTATATACTTATATATACAGATGTATATATTATTTACTGATTTTCTTTGTTACATTATCCTAGCTAGAAGAGATTCAAGCAAGAATTGTTAAAGTGAAAATCATCTCCATCTAGAGTTTTGCAGAGGTGGTAATCAACGCAAAGTCATTCCCTACAGAGGTGATCTGTGACAGTTCATTTAACAAAAAAACTCATTGTAGGATTTGTTTAATTATCACATTTTATTACATTTAGTAGTACACAGCATCATCTTCATATAATTACAATCAAAAAATATCATCTCACTGGATTTGAGCGTTGAACACCAACAGTCCTTCAACCAAACTATATATAGCTTTACAGAGGCAGTCCACGGTGGGTGCAACCCCCCTATATTTTCTCGTGTTTCCGAAGGCTGCCACGGGCCTCCTAAATTGCTTATTCTTGGTGTGCACACCAATCGGTGCTCTTCTGCCACACCTCTAGAGAAGGGGTATCCGGGCACCTCCAGCAGCAAGCAATGCCTCTCTTGGCCAGTAATGTTGCCACCCCAATAAATATCCTCTGCGCATGAGATTAGCTGGTCCCCTCCAACAATCCAAGTAATGCCTCCGGGGTACCCAACTCAATATGATGACCCAGGACATCAGAGCTCTTTGGGTTCACACCACGTTAAATAGATGTCAGGTGTGTACAGGACCATGCCATATGAAAGAAATACGGGTTTGGAGGTGTACAAAAACAATTTGCCCCCTCTGGCCCATTCGCTGCAGTCGTAGGGACAAGTATGTGGTGTAAAGTTAGTGGACTTGGACCATCTGCAACTTTGAGGAAATAGCTAGTTCCTTCAGGGCTAGACAGGCATCTCTCCAGCCCTTGTCCTGAAGTTCGCCCACCCGGCCCTCCCATTTATGGCAGAAATTGAGGAAGAGATCGAAGGCGTTGATCATTAGGGAACGCTAGATCACAGAAATCGCACCTTTGTCCAGGCAGCCAGCCATGAGCTTTGCTTCAATAGGGCTGTATTCAGGGATTTGTGTGTCTGCTGGGAGGTGGGTTAAGAAGGCATGACACAACTGTGAGTAATGAAAGAATTACATACGTGATAAACTGTATGGGTCTTGTAGTTCTTGAAAGGACATTAGGAGCCCCCCTTTACGAACATTACCCAAACAGTTAGTGCCAATGTAGAGAGAACCCTGTAAAGCCATCCACCTGGACTAGTCAGGTGCCCCACCAAGGGGTGTCATGTCTGTGGGGGAGCGTGTCCAGCAAGTGAGGCATAAAGCCACTCTCCAGCAGAGCACTGTCACCCCAGTGAAGGACAGAACCATGGAGGACAGAGGGGTGCCATAAAAAATTCCAGTAGGCCATCAAACCCCAGAAGATGTAGTTGAAGACCACAATAGTGGTGATGTCAAGATCTAGGGGAAAAGGAACCGCACTACAGATCAGATCTATGGCATCGGAAATATTTTTGCCTAGAAAACCAATCAGGCCTTTCTAGCTGTTATCATTGGCTTATCACCTAGCCAACTCAGACCTTCTATTTTGGTTGTAAGCCTTCCCACAAGGCAACCATCAGGTACACCATAATACGCTTACAAATATGTATAAAATGCAGTTGTCAAAAGAACATAAAATACCTACTAATAATGTCTATAAGGATTACCGTAGTCTAAATCCTCTAACCCAATGGTTTGTTCAGATAGGTCACCAACACCAAAACATGCCTACTAAAGTAATCTGCAGGATTCCATGTAACAAAATACCTGTCTCCAAGCTCCTAGCACATGTAAAAACTATTTGCCCTTAAACGCCAATTGCCTTTAACACATGCTCTTCACAATAAGTTAAGGCCTACTAGCTTTGTCATAACATTTCCTTATAAAGAGATCACACTTAAGTAATTCTACATAACCTTTCTGTTTTTACCAATAGCTTGACACTACCTATATTACAGCCCTAATGAAGTGTGCATATATTGTCAACAATCATACATACAGTTGTAAAATTACACATTGCACAAAATTACAAATGCCAAAAACAATATACAACCCCTTTTCAATAGGGCCTAACAAGAATGGCCACAGTTAAATTCGGCTTCCTGTGTTGGTCAGAGTGGGTGACCAAAATCCTTGCTTCCTAAGGTACCCTGTGACATTGCATGTAACCAAATATCTTTCTACGGACTGTAACACAATGTCACAACAATCTATTGCTAGAGGCCTACTAGATTTAACATATATTGTTCTCAATAAATAAGCCAGGCCTACTGCCTTTATAATAACTTTTTATAATACACAGGCCAGACCTATGGCATCTGGCATAACATTCCTCTGCACACCAATTAAGCCTATTGCTGCTATCATTAGCTTGTCACCATAATCAACTCAGGCCTAATGTACACAAGATAACAATCAGGCATATAGGCATAAAATTGCAAATGCATACAAAATTATATCTGGCAAAAAAAACATACTGTCTCTCCTAACGGGGGTAAATAAAGATGCAGTGCAAACTTTATATACCTATGATTTGTCAGTGGGGTCAACCAACAACAAATCCCTCGCCTACAAAGGTAATGCACGAGATTCAATGTAACAAAAGAACTGCGGGCTTTAATTCAGAGTAATAACAAATGCCTATTGATTTTAACATATGTGTTTCACAATTAATATGCCAGATCTACTGCCTTTATGGTAACATTTCACGATAAAAAAGGAGGCCCATAGCCTTTATCACAGGAACGTCACCATAACCAACTCAAGCCTACTGAACTGAGCGTAAACTTGCTACAACGCAACCAGCCTGCATATAGTCATAAAAGTACAAATGTATACAAAATTACAGATAGCAAAACAAAATATTTTCTCTCCAAAGAGAGCCTAACAATTATTATTGTAGTGCATATCTTCTATCCCCACAATGTTTTCTGGTCAATCACCAACACCAAACCTCTTATCTTGTACGGTAATCTGTGAAATTCCATATAACAAAATACATGCCTACAGGTTTTAGCATAGTGTATTTGTTGTGCCCCCCTACTTCATGTTGGCCACAGCGCAAACGCGCCACTGGCGCACCCGGCACGCTGCCAGTTTAGACCCCCAAAGGCGCTCTTATTCGCTCAAAGAGCTACTCTCCATTAGAACACTGACCAATCAATGCACCAATCAAAAGTGGGCCCTGGCAGAATGCTCCCTATGTTGAGAACACTGTGGTTTTAGAACCAAGGCAGATGCGATTATCATACCACCATCTTCTCCCACCTTTGAATTTCTCAGTATAAATGCTTGCTTTCAAAACACTGCGCTGAGGTGTTTGACCTACTACAGGATGAGGTACCTGAGATCTTCTTCCAGAGACTTGGCTCACAGCAGATATGGAGGCTGAGACAATACTGGCCCGACCCATGGCTATACTGTTAAGGAACAGAATAAAATGGGCCGAGGAGGAGGCATTGCAATGATTGTTTTTAATTGCTACACCTGCTTCCTTACCAAAGACGATATTGCGGACTGTGAAAGCGCACTTTTTAAAATCACCCTCAACTGCAACTTCACTCTTTTGGGGCTACTGATCTATCTCACTCAAGGTCCATCAAAAAATTTCAGGGAAGCATTAACTAAGCTGGCTGGCACATTAGCAACTAGGACTGCTAATTTCAATATGAGGGTGACCTCAACTTACACCTTGAAGCCAGCCAAGACCAGGAGATCGCCAATTTTCTAGCGGATCTCGCTACATTTTAATTAACGCAATGCGTCCCTAGTAGCACACACTCTGCAGGGCATCTTTTAGACCCCGTCTTCACCAACTTACCTGCCCTAAAAGTCAGTCAGCCTCTACCTATGAGTTGGTCCGACCACCACCTTATTTCAATGGTACTACACGGTGAAGGCCCACCTCAGGGTGCCCCTCTGAAGTCGATCCTAAAACGTCCCTGGCACAAGCTAGATGTTGGCTATTTCGGAGACCTCCTCCTCAGTCAGATGCCGCACCTCTCAGGAACATTGAAACGGCTAACGGCATTCTGTCTGAATAGCTTCCGCATTCCCCTTTGTTTTCTGTTGGTCTTGGTACCAGCGCTTAGACGCACCCTTGCTGGGGCAGCCATGCGGTCTATAAATATTGTAACATAACAAATCTCGTAAAATAACATAAACCATCCCTAAAAGCCTGGTGTCTCTAGCAAACGTTTTTCACAATAAGTAATTCCGGCCAACTGGCTTTGTTATAGCGTTTCGTTTCAAATCTTTATTCAGATATAAAATATCCATAAAAGCACAGATCATATCATAATAAAAGGGGAATATAACAATCCATTAACATAGACATAATAAAACAAAATCATACATGACAATCAATTTAGCATAAAAACAAATATTTACAGAAGGCTCCATAAGTCAATTAAATATTATAAGCCAATTAACTATATAACAACTGATTCCATCAAATTCATATTGAGCCTAACCACAACATCTACTAGTGATTCAATAAAACAGAACGTCATAAGGTGCACATTGAATTTCATGAGTGCACCGACAATTATAAAAAGGTGCCTACACGAGCAGTTAACTCATCATCTTCTAACTTACGGATTGTTAAGTAAGCTTCCTCTAGGTGTATAGGTCGAGCGCTCTTAAAAAATGGAATCAAGAACTGGTTAGTGTATAGGCTATAACATTTGCAAAAAAATAAAAAGTGGAGTGTTGTCTGCCCACGCCTATCATTCCATGGGCAAGGTAATTGATCCAGATTAGCAATATAACCCAAAGGAAAACACAGTAAAAATGTAACTGTGCCAGCCCTTAAACGAAACAATGATCCTCTCTCCCAATGTCCAATTGGCTTTAAGAGGTAACTAGATGGGGTATTTGATTCGTCCCCAATGGGCAAATAACTTTCTACAGATTTGTTCTGGACCTGCCTTTCGAATCTTAGTGTTCTGTTGTGATCATATAAAGCCCCCCGAATCACTTTTTTATTTGTATCAGCAGATTCATCCGGGTTGGTAAAAATCAGTGCATGGTTGATACTACTCAAACTATCCCTTACTGCAGCAAGCCATGGTATTTCTTTTCCCTTATCACACTTAAGGCAGTCTTCAATAATCTCTCTGGTCAGTGACGCTGCAGGATTCTTTCAAATCGCAAGCCAAAAAAGAGCGGGTCGTGCCTTTATGTAGTCTTCGGTATCCCAAAGGGGGTTACGTCCATTAAGGGGGCCGGGTGGGACGGGAAATACTTTTAGAAAAAAGAAGTACCTGGCCACCAGTTTTCTAGGCTGCTATTTATTTTAGCAGAATATGTGACAATGCTATTCGTCAATGTACCATGCTTAATATTTAGCAAAGATTAACACATATTTTTTGCACTTATATATAGCGCCAGGACACCCTTGGGTAGCAGTGCACTTTATAAGGCTATATAACAGTGGGGCATTTAAAGATACACAACTCATTATTAAATGAAACAACTGTGACATAAAAACTGTACACTTAAAATTAAAAACACATGAAAGTTGTGGAACATAAATACGATACATTACAAACACATTGAGTGTATAAATCATACATTGAGCTCTCTCTAACACGCCCTATGCTTGGCTTTGTTTCTAAAGAGAGAAAACATCCACGGGTGGAAAACTAGGTTTCTGTGGGAATATATATGTAAGCTGGACCCTCTCTAGAGACCAAAATTAATTAATACACCCTCGTGGATTTAGCGGAAATGCCAAAGCGTTTCCAATCCCCAGACAGTTTATGGGATTTTCATCAGGGCTGATACACGGTGTAATCTGTAATTTTTAATGCTTTCTTTTCGCCTGCAGAGTCGTTCATTGGGAATTGAATGTGTTTGGGGGCTCCAACTATAATTAAAGTTTCACAACAGAATGGTTTTGCGGCTCGCGCTTTGCTAGTCTCCATGTATGCAGATGACATCACTCTTTATGTCCGCCATCCCCAGGAGAACCTCAGCCCACTGGTCCGTGAGGTGATTCGCTTCAGCGGCTACTTTCCAGAATCCAGGTCAACTGGAGGAAGTCGGGACTATTTCCTATTATGGATGTTACAACACCCTTTGTTCCTGACTACCTCTTTGTGTGGGCATCGGAGCCCACTAGATATTTGGTTGAGCAGGGACGTTGATGAACTTTGGAAAGTTAACTTTGGTCGTGCTGTGGACTGGTTTGAGTCTAAGTTTCCTCTCCGGAACCGGCTGCCACTTTCCCTAGCTGGGCGCATCGCTATCGCCAAAATGGTGGTGAATCTGAAGTTTTTACACTTATTTGTCAATATTCCCATCCCTTTAACAGCTCACTTTTTTCGCAAGATTCGTTCTCTGCGCATCACCTTAATTTGGGCCGGTCGGCAACCTCACATTGCCTACAGCATCCTCACTCTTCCTATGTCGCGTGGCGGGCTTGGCGCCCCAGACTTCAAGCTGTATGCCCTTATTGCTCAAGCCAGTTTTCTTCACTTCTGGCTTCACCCCACTCCGTTTCAAACTCACGTCACGGTAGAGGCTGACCTCGCTACCCCGTGGCCGCTCAAGACTGCTCTATTCGCCCCGGTGAAACTCCTTTGCACTGAAATAGATACGGTTGAGACCCTTTCCTGGTTTTGGGACAGGCTTCGGAAATTTTCTGGCTCTGACATGCTCTCCGCGAACAATATGCCACATGCACATCACCCCGCCTTTCCTCCCCTTCATTCTTCCGGGATAATCAAGCACGCTACTCGTCTGGGCCTCTCCAAAGTCTCGGATCTCTACCCTGGGGACACATTCTTTTCCCTCGCCGCTGACTCTGGCCCCATGGATACTCTGTTATACTATCAACTCAGAGCTATCTGTAGGAAGCTTCAGCCTACATTCCCCCAGCCTCCCCCTTCGATGGCCTCTCTCGATCTTCTCTATACATCTTCCTCTCCTAAAAAAGTGGTCACAAAAATCTACCCTTACACGTTAGCCGCATCTCCCATTTCCACTGATCGGGCGTGCGTTGCTTGAGGCGATGACCTGGGAGCCGAAATCCCAGAAGCAGATTGGTTATACTGTTGTAATCAAATCAGATGCCTCTCCCCAAACGATCATCTGCGCCTTATTCATTTCAAGTATCTCCATCGGCTATATCGGACTCCCGCCCAACTCCATAAGCTTGGACTGATTGCCAGTGATAGATGCCTGCGGTGCTCTGCCCCCACGGCTGACTTTTCTCATCTCGCCTGGCTGTGCCCCCGGCTCTTGGCATATTGGCGCGAGGTATGCGCTGCGATTTCTACAATCACCTCATCTTCGATTCAACCTGACCCTCTGCACTGCCTCTTAGGCTTTGTTAAATTTTGCCCAGACGCCACACGTCGCTTGCCTGCCATGCTGCTGGTCCTCGCATGGCACAGGGTCTCCAGGTGTGGGGCCGCAGGCCGGCGTCCAAGGTTGCCCTCTTGCTTGAGGACGCTTCTCGCTGCCAAACTCTATTGGCTGACTTCTGGGACCTCCAACTAGCCAGGTCTCGTCCAATTGATATTTGGGGTCCGTTTGTAACCTATCTCTTAAGTCAAGAATCACACCCCTCTGCGACCTCTCTCGCGCTGAGCGCCGGCGCCCCCCGGCATAGGCCCATGGGCTGTCTGCCTGCTGCTCCTGTCCCCCTCGCCTACACCCCCTGCCTTTCTGCCCTACTGATGGCGGTCTTCTCTGATGTATATTTCACTCCCTCTGTGCTTACAGGCTACTGTCTTTCTAACATTGTTCCCAATGTGCCTTAAATTTATGATTGTCTTTACTGTATTGCATTGTCATGTTGTGCTTCATTCACTGCAATGGTGGAACTTTGTAATTGTGCTGTGCAATATTTTCTAAATAAAGGTTTTTGAAAATAAAAATAAATAAAAAGATTCACAACAGAAGGGCAGAGGCGGGACGCCGTCAGTAACAATTCAGTTTCGGCTGGGGCACCGGCATGCGTTGTTTTCGAGTTTCTTAGAATGATTCGCATTTGTTTGGGGGCTCCGACTATGGTTTAAGTTTCACAAAAGAAGTGCAGAGGCAGGAGGCCGTAGGTAACAATTCAATTTATGCTTTGGTTACTTTTAGATTTGACGAACAGGAGCTACTTCCTGTTCGTCAAATCTAAAAGTAAAATTGACCACGGATCCGAAAGCGAAGAGCGAGTCATCACAATAAGCCAGTGATCGAAGAAGAAGAAAATCACACACTTGAGCAGGAATAATAGAATGCCACAAGTTGACATCGGCAAGACAGGCAAACGCGAATCGTTCTAAGAAACACGAAAATAGTTTGCGCTGGTGCCTATGCATAAACTGAATTGTTACCTACGGCTTTCTGCCTCTGCACTTCTGTCGTGAAACTCAAACCATAGTCGGAGCCCCTAAACAAACGCGAATCATTCTAAAAAACCCGAAAACAAAGCACGCCGGTGCCCCAGCATAAACTGAATTGTTACTGACGGTGTCCCGTCTCTGCCCCTCTGTTGTGAAACTTTAATCATAGTCGGAGCCCCAAAACAAATTCAAGTCCCAACTAACGACTCTGCAGGCGAAAAGAAAGCATTAAAAATTACATATTACACCGTGTATCAGCCCTGATGAAAATCCTTTAAGCTGTCTGGGGATTGGAAACGCGTCAGAATTTCTGCTAAATCCACGAGGGTGTATTAATTAATTTTGGTCTCTGGAGAGGGTCCAGCTTACATATAGCCCCACAGAAACCTAGTTTTCCACCCGTAGATGTTTTCTCTCTTTAGAAACAAAGCAAAGCATAGGGCGTGTTAGAGAGAGCTCAATGTATGACGTATACACTCAATGTGTGCTGGTGTAATTGTAATGTATCGCATTTATGATCCACAACTTTCATGTGTTTTTCACTTTAAGTGTACAGTTTTTATGTCATAGTTATTTCATTTAATATGAGTTGTGTATCTTTGAATGCCCTATTGAAAATTTAAATAAGTGCAAAAAATATGTGTTAATCTTTGCTAAATGTTAAGCATGGTACAATGACGAATGGCATTGTCACATAGTCTGCTAAAATAAATAGCAGCCTAGAAAACTGGTGGCCAGGTAATTCTTTTACTTAGTCTTCAACATAGTGTAATTTTAGTTCAGCATGGCAAATATACTGTGAGGTGGAAATCGGGGCTCCCAGTACTTTCCGACAGAAACTTTTTTCTTCAAGTTGGATACTATTCCACTTTGTATGTCCCCTTCGATACTGTGTCCCACCATATACTTATCCAACGCTTACAGGAGGCGGGAGTGACGGATGTCGCCCTCCAGTGGTTTCGGTCTTTTCTGGCAGACCGCTCCTTTAAAGTGGCTATACCACCTGGTCAATCTGCCACCTATCCCTTGGAGCTCGGGGTACCACAGGGATCTTCGTTGAGCCCGACAATGTTCAACCTCTATGTGAAACCGTTGGCTGGTGTCGTCAAACAGTGGGGTCTCACGATGGCCTCATATGCGGACGACACACAGCTAGCGGTGACACTTAGTGAAGACCCTGAGGTGGAGGCCCCCAGATTCCGTGCGGGTCTCTTGGCAGTAGCCGGTTGGCTTCGCACCAACTGCCTTCAGTTGAATGCCACCAAAACGGAGGTGTTGGTCCTAGGTAAGCATGCGGAGTTATGGGGAAATCAGTGGTGGCCATCGGAGCTTGGTGTCACTCCTATTCCAGCCGCTGGACTGAGAAATTTAGGAGTATGGGTAGATTCTGCGCTGACCTTCAGAGATCACACCAAGAAGGTGGCTGCTACGTGTTACGGAATTCTGCGTGGTACTAGGCCGGTCTTAAAGTACTTTGATCCCCCTACCAGACAGCTTGTAGTCCAGGCCTCAATACTTTCTCGGCTGGACTACGGCAGCTCATTGCTGTTAGGGGTGAATCAAGCGGAGGCCTCTAGGCTCCAAAGAGTACAAAACGCCGCGGCACGTGCCATTGTGGGCCTTCCCAGACATTGTTCAGTGTCTGGCACCATCACGGCCTTGCACTGGCTCCCGGTCAGACAGCGAATTAAGTTCAAGGCGCTGTGCCTGGCCTTTAAAATTCTGAAATCTTTTTCGCCGCCGGCACTTGTTCCTCTTCTTACACCCTATATGCCTTCGAGATCCTTGAGATCGGAGGGGCTTCATCTGGCCATCTGTCCGCGCTTCAAGCTGAGCAGAATGGGTGGCCGCTCCTTTAGGGTGCTAGCGGCAGGCCTATGGAATTCGCTCCCTGTACACATTCGTGCTCTTGAAGATCTGCTCACCTTCAGGCAGGCGATTAAAACCTTCCTGTTCCCGGTATCTAGTTAATCTCTTTCCTTTTATTGTGTGTTATGTTATAGCATCTGTCAAAGCGCCAGGACGCCCCTTTGCTGGGGCAGCTGTGCGCTATAAAAATACCAAATAACATAACATAACATAACATATTTCCGCGCCACATGTCGCTGTTGGAATGCACTATGTCTTGTAAATTTTCAAGAGTGCTAGTATTATCCCTGTCTTTTTAGGCTGCGGTAGACTAATGATTGAATTAATAACTTTGGAAAACTTGTTCCTGCTGTATGTCACATGGTCTATCCAAGAACCATTGGCAGAGAAAACAAGCCCAAGGAAGGGAAAAGTGCTGGTGCAATAAAGTTTTGATCATCTACGATGATAGAGTTTAAAAGATACTTTTTTGGCCCACAAATTGGTACACAGATCTAGACTACCCATAAAATCTACAAAACTCCATACTAAAATTCGTAGATCATTCGGTGTTCGTCCCATTAAAACAGCGTCATCAGCATACAACAAAGTGGGGTATAATTTGCCGTTAATTTTGGGGACATCATTAGTAAGTATGATCAGAGATTTATACAAATTGTTAATATATAAAATAAAAAGCAGGGGGGCCAAAACACACCCCTGCCTTACACCTCTGTCGATCCGGATGTCCCCTGAAACTTCCCCACTCTTATTGATCCTTACACGAGCTCGCAGGTCCCTGTGAAAGTATGCTAAACAATTGACTAAAACCTAATCTAAGCTGTATTCTAAAAGGATGGACCACAACCGGGACCTATAAACAAAATCAAAAGCATAAAAGCCAAATATACAGGGGTTTGCTGGGCTACTGTATATTTCCCGATGATTAAATTAAGGTTCAAACATTCTTCGATAGTGCCCCCTTTACTTCGAAATCCCAATTAGCACGATTGTAAAATACAGTCATCCTCTGCCCATGTCCTTATTCTATTATACAAAATCCTCCCAAAAATTTTCATTGTGTTGTCTATTAGGAAGATTGGCCTATAATAGTTAGGTTGAGATCGATCGCCCTTTTTAAAAACTGGCACAATAAGGCTTGTAGACCAGGTACTTGGGAGTGGGACTTTAGTTAGGTTATTAAAAACATTTAATAAAAGGGGCACCCAGAACTCAGGTTTAGACTTAATCAAATCAATAGGCAGCCCATCAGGGCTTGGACCTTTATTACTCAAACTTTGCTTAACAACATCTTCAACTTCCTGCAAAGATATTGCGATCGCGGGAGGATCTTCAAGCTCTGAAAATGCTTCGCTCTGTGATGGCAGTGAATAAATCATCGAGAAGTGGGCTTCCCACGCCTCGCTTGTTTCATTACAGCTTATAGAAGATACTGGTTGAGCGAGAGATCTCAAATTTTTAACTGCAGCCCAGAAATCATTCCCATTATTTAAGAGAGCGGCCTCTGCTAGGGCATTCCAGCGCTCGTTCATAAGCTCTGCTTTCCTTCGTGAGACGGCTACCATATACTTTTTCCTTAAGGATTTAACCAAGGAAAAGTCTCTTGGGGTTTTTGATAATGCTCCACGCAGCTGCCTATTAATTAATGAGCATTCACCGTTAAACCACCTTGACCTGAATTCCACTCTCGACATTGGTTTCGAGAATACAGATTTAATCCCCTCATATAATTTTGAAAAGTCACCAACTACTACCAAATTAGGATCCTGTAATGACAGACATGAATCGATGAGACCTGGATAGTCCCTAATCATCTTGGAGAAAAGATTGGTATAATTAACTCCTCGCCAAACCAATCTTAAGTTGTCGGTAGAGGGTGTCAAATTCCATGCACCACACTCATTATTATAGTTTGGTTTTGGGGTGATTCTTAGTGCTATCATAATTGGATTGTGGTCACCATATATAGCAGGGACAACCATAGCTTTGATTAAACAATCCTCGAGAGTGGGAGAAATAAAAATATAATCTATAGTGGTGGCGCTACCCCTGCCTCTAAATGTTGGTTCTGGGAAGTCACCATTATAATTTACTTCAGCAATTTCATCAAATTTAACAGGTTATGTTTGTACAAGTGGTCGCGTAGTTCAGTACCCCTATTACATCAATGTACCTTGTTGCTAGTCCCTATGGGTAGCATAAGATCACTGGGTATTTTAGCATTAAAATCACCCCCAGACAAATACCCACAGTGTGACCAAGTTGTAAAGATGCAATACAATTAAACAGATTGATAAAATGTATATTAGGTACAGAATAAAAATCATTGGTATACAAATTAATTAAAACATAAGAATATCCTGCTCCTGTACAAATCTAACCACTTTGGTAAAAGTACTTTAGACTCTAAACCTGCAACATTACAACTTTCACGTTACAATCATTAATTAGCTTGTTAGGTAACATAGAGCGATTCACATCTATATCCATAAGGGGACCAGCTTCATTAAACAGTATATGATCTTTAGGCTCCGAAGAGCACACATCTGTGTTCATCTGTAGATCAACTTAATGAGACAGAACATGACCCATCAGCTCAGGGGATACACGTGTGTGTTCATTGGGGGATTTGCTTCAGTGGTTATCAAGTGCGGCATTAGTCAGTCCTGGCTATCTAAGTCAGACAGAGGTGAGAACCTGTTATACAGGGTTGGGTAGGGAACATTATTTGTCAGGGCCCGGGAAATGACATAGAAATCCAACGGTAATGTGCAAATATGTGTGGAATTAAAAATAAAATCTTCCCGTGCCCTCAGAAGTGATCTGACCATGGGCGGATTGCAAAAGTTAATCACTATGCAGTCCCCCTCAATATTCTTTGGTGACACCCCCACCCACCCAACTCTTCAAACCATAATGATGTTATACATGTCTGACACCTTAAACCTCCTGTATTTAGATAGACAATCCACACATTTATTTTGTAGTTGAAGCCAAGTTTCCCCCTGTTCTCTCTTGAGAGTTGGTACCCCTGCCAACACTAGGACGTATGGACAAGCCTCTAGTGGTAATCCCTAGACCTCCACATTTGAATCATAGTGACCCTTTTTCATAAAATTCGAAGAGCCATTACCTGGCTTGGGGTTCTCTCTAGATATACTAATAACTGGGTCAGGCAGGCTAGTAGAGGGCAAATTCTGAGGAGTCCTGGATATATTATGTGTGTTAGTAACATGGTGCTGCTTTCCCGGTGTTTCATTAGACTTAGGTACAAAAAGATCCTTAACTGTGCTACAAGTTACACACGTTACACATGAATTACCAGACGGAAAACCTGTAAGCGGAGCTGGTAATGAGATCAGAGAGTCAGGTCCTGAGCCAACAATTGGGCCAATAGGTAGCAGCCACCCTGCAATAGCAACATTCTGAGAGGACTCCCTTTGACCATTTGTATTATTCATCACAGTTTCCAAATGATCTAAACTATCCCAAAGGGAAGTGAAGTTCCTATCTAACAGTTCCTTAAACCGTGCAAGAACAATGTCCAAGGCGGGATCTGTAGGAGTATCAGGAGCAACATCTCCAGTGAAACAAAGTGTTATTAGCGGGGGAACAATATCAGTCTGCGTACTAATGGAATTAGTTTGTACTGCCTATGGCTGCGCAGCTCGGGACCCTTTATGGTGTTTTTGTTTCCGAGTACCCACACCCCTCCTTCTCTTTTCAAAAGTCGCTTTCTACTTTTCCTCATTATGGGGTTTAGAAGTTCTTGCCCTTGTGGCTGTACTTGGTCCATCTGGAGTAGCCACAATGGGAATATCCAAATCAGGTACAGAGGGGGGCTGAGATGAACTTTGTGACAAACTCTGTGGGTTTGTAGTCAGACAGGTTTGTAAAGAACCACCCAGGGTAGATGTACCTGGTGATAAGTGTCTCTGCAGGGTTAGAGGGTCTAATGACAGTCGCCGTTCTGTCAACTCAATCTCATGACTGAGCATTGATTCAGCCCTGATAATAAAGGCATCCAAAGTCCCCACTACTCCCTTACGTGTACTCATTATGGAATCCTAATTTCAAGTGCTAAAAGCGCTACACAGCAAGAGTTACAATAATCAGTAGGGGTTTATAACACTAAGCGCCACAGTACCTGCTATCTGTGAAGCCTCAATCCACTGTCCCACTAGTTGGATGTTAGGGAGGGGGCCCAGCCTCCTCTGGGCCTGCACTTGGCCTGGGCTTTGCCCGAGCGCGTCCCGCGCTGCGAGAGCCCTGGGCTGTTTTTAGGCGCCTCCAGGCGCGTCTGCAATGCGATGGCGCCTCCTGGCGTGAGGCCTTGTGGGGAATGCAGTCCCCAAAGCAAAGAGTGGCATACTTGGTGGGGGACAGAGCCCCAATTACAAAGTGCGGTGGCGGTCAGGCCCAAGCGGGACCCCGCAGCGCGGGAGCCCTAGGCTGTTTTTACACACCTCCGGGCGCGTCTGCAATGCGATGGCGCTTCCTGGCACGAAGCCTAGTGGGGAATGCAGTCCCTGAAGCAAAGTGCGGCATGCCTGGTGGGGGTCAAAGCCCCAGGAACAAAGTGTGGCGTGCGGTCAGGTCCAAACTGGGTTATAGCGTTTCATAATAAAGAGATCCAACCTATGACATCTGCCATGACGTTTCTCGATGAACTGATGAAGCCTTAGACCTTTATTTACTATTGGTTGTACACCTTACCTAACCCTGGCCTATTCAAGTGCTCAATAACTGCCAACTATCATGCATACAGTTTTAAAATTGAAAGTGTTTTGAAAAATACAGCTTGCCAAACAATATACAACCCTTAACAACAGAACAGGGCTTAACTAGAATCATCACAGTGAAAACCACCATGACTTGTCAGAGTGGGGATACCAATGCCAAAACCCTTGCCTTCTACAGAAATCTGTAAGATTGCATTTAACAAAATATGTGTCTATAACCCATCACACAATGTGATAACAACCAACTGTTAAAGGCTTACTAGCTTTAACAAATGTTTTCTACAAACAATGAACTTAAATGACTCTGTCATAATTGTTCATGAAAAGCAGGCCAGACATATGGCAGGGAACATGTTTCCCAGTCCACCAATCAGGCCAATAGCTTGTCACCATAACCAACTCGGACTTACAGTTTTGAGCATAAGCTTTTCCACAAGGAAATAATCGAGGACACAATCATAAAATTAGAAAGGAATACAAAATTACAGTTAGCTAAGCAACATACAGACACTCCCAAGAAAGCCTATCAAGGATGCTTATAGAGTGAACCTTTATCCATGGTTTGTCCCACAGGGTAACCAACACTAATACCATTACCTACTATGGTTATCTGTGAGATTCCATGTAACAAATGTCCTATTGTTACGCTTTAAAACAGAGTAATGACAATTGACACTCAAATGCCTATTGCAATTTGCTTTTCACAATAAATATATCAGGCTTAGTCCGTTAAACATAATATTTTAAAAACAGATAACAGATCAGGCTTATAGCCATGATCATCGGCCTGCCAAAATAACTAACTCAGTCCTGTATCGAGAATAAGATTTACAACCAAAATGTCGATGAAGTCTAAGCCCCTCTCTCAGTAGTACTCTGAAAAAAAATTGTTGTTGCTCACATTAGTTCAGGTGACAGTTGCATTGTCAAGACAGCCTTAACAAGCCATGTAGATGAGTGCAGCCCTGAGTATCCCATGCTGCTTTCATACACAAATCTGCCTTCGTAAGCCTAAAGTTAATAATGGAATGGGAAGGTGCTGGGACTGCAATACATTCCCCAGGCCTGTCCCCCTCCCATCTCTACTGCTGCCAGAGAAAGACAAGCAGCATAAATTATCGTTATCTAGGATACTTTAACAGCATTACAATGTCATGTGGGTGTGCCTGTGAAAGTTCAAGCTAAGCAGCTGGATAAATAAACAAATGAATCACAGCTGAGTGGAGGGAAAGCACTTTTTTGTGGATGCAGACAACTTCTGCCCACTCAAAACATACTCCTGGCTCCCACCATGTGGATGCAGACAAATCTCCTCTCTAGTAATGCTCACATAATTGTCTGACGACTGCTGCACATGTCAAACCAGACCACAACGCAGAGTGGATGTGGCCTCTCAAAAGGCTCACTGCATATTCTCCACACGATCACTGTCTGCTGGTACATCACCTGGTAGAGAGTCTCCAATCAGCAAGTGTTCAGAGGAAGGCACACAGCGCGTGCAGTCAGGGATCTGTAAAAAAAAGTGGAGCTCGCTCTCTTGGCACCAGCAGCAAAGGAATTGACAAACTCATTAAAGTTTACCTCCCACTAGAAAGGAAAGAAATAATGTTTCCTGGGCACTACGTCGGTGACAGCAGATATGAAACTTCAAAGAAATCACAATGGCAAACAACAAGACTAGACAAATAGAATGACACTTATCATCACTGCAAAGCCGCAAAGAAAGAAGCAGTCAAGATGGTGTTGCCTCTGCTAGGGCTATTTTTAGGTGCACTGTAGTCTTTCAACCATGCCTTATATGATTTGGAGTTTTATTACTGTTGGTTTACGTTGCTACTGTGGCATTTTAGTAAGGAAAGTGAAGGCATATTCGGAGCCTTCTCTTGGAATCTCCTCTAGATCCCTCTAACCATGCTGACATTCACACGAACTGAGAGGTACATGCAGACCAACCTACTGCTGAATCTCACCATCCTCATTTTGACCTGCAGCCAAGGGGTCAGTTAATTACTGCAGATCCTCCACCCTACCTCTTTGGAGCCCTTCAATTGTCTGCTAGTGTCTGGCACAGACATCATGAGAGAGCCACTTTCATGGGGCCACCCTTGCTCAATCGCATCCGATCACAGGCTGGAGGAATAACACTTGTTTGGGGGCACTGTTCCATTTTTCATGGGCGAAGGGCAGGACAGGAACAAATAAAAATACATTTTGTGTGCTGCACTATTCATATCGGATAATAGATGCTACATTATTTTTGAGGGTCGAACTGTTGTATAATTCTTTTAGTCAAAAATCCAATACAGCTTCAAAGGAATACAGACACAAATTCAAAAAGGAATATTGCAGTTCTCAAAGGGTTAAAGTGCATTCGTAGCTTTACTTGGTGTATTACGCAATAAATCAGATAATACAGAAAATAGATTAGAAATGATAAGATGCAAGGGTGGGTGCATTAGAAGCAAGAGCCTGTTGCCAAAACTAAAATACCCTCACTGACAACAGTAAAAATTAAACCAATTAAGCATTAACACGGAGGTCTTCTTTTCAAACGAAATTTGTAAACTTGCCCCAGGGACTTCTTTGTTCAATGGGAGAGTAAAAAGTAAAACCTTTAAAATGTCATTAGCATTGTAAACAAAAGTATCTTTCGAATTGCTAGCGGAAAGCAGAGATGGACACTTTTGTCTGTTTCTTAGAGGACCATCTCCCCAAATAGACCATCGGTTACTTAAAAGGCGAAATACAAAAATAACTAGTGGCCCACAACTTAGGGGATAAGGAATAGTAGAAGAAAGGAATAAGTGCTATGAGGATCAGCAAGACTCCTGAGGAGCGGATTCGAAGACAAGCAATCTGTGTATAATTGTTTACAAACTCTTCTTCCAAAGAAATTGACAACATGAAAAATTAGAGCAGAACAGTTGTACTATTTTCTTTTTTGTCCACACACGTCATTTATGGCAGTTTAGGATGTTAAGGCACCAGCTGCAGAGATCTCTGTGCATATAGCACATTTCAAGAGCATATCACTAGTAAGATAACTCAGAAAGTTAATGTATATGCTGGAGAGATCTGTGTTCCGTAACAGACCCAAAATAGCCCAGTAGTGTCAAAACGCAGTCTCCTCACCTTGAGAATCATTACTAAACAATACCCCCATCCACAGAGGTGTGAATGAGGTGTGGACTTACGATGCAAAGTCCCCAGGACTGAAAGGGCAAAATTACTCTCTGTGCAGGATCACATATTAAAACAGTTGTGTCTGCTGAAAGTTTGGTCCAATGCCCACATGACTGCAGTCAAATATTCAGAACAAAACACCCCTAGATAATGTTGTAGTTGATGCTTAGCCCTTATGAGGCGAGTTATAGGGCTATCAAGAGAATCCTTATTGGCCATGTACAGCACAGTTGCTGCAATAGACAATTCATCTGGATATGGTCCACTTCTAGACCACCTTTCCTTTCTTCACACCAGCGAAACGCAAAAGCAGCTGCTCATTAACACACTACTCACTCAATCAAAATGTATTTGGTTCATAAAATCAAACCATAATAGCACACACCTATTAAAAACAATAAAAGGGATCATTAAATATATGATGTAAAATCATATGTATGCAGAAGAGCTTATGCAAGACACCAAGTTTCCAAACGTTACAGACATTTTCAGCGGCAGACTAAGGGCCTGAATAATCTTGGCAGTAATGGTCCTGCTGTCGCTTTTCCGTCTGATTTCCCGTCCGCCTACTAGTCTGTCAGCTCGCTCTATTTAGATGCTAGCCGGTCCATGGACGAAAGACTGTCACGGTGCTGCAATCTGCGTCAGAATTTCTCACACATGTTCACAACGTCATAGACAAAATCGGCTATCAGAGGGAGCACAGCCACTTTGGCTGCCTGACTAATCACAATGTGAGTTCCCACCGATGCAACGGTGGCGGCAAAACCTCCACACCTGAGTTTTCAGATTGAAGGGATAAAAGGCAGAAACTCACTTTTTCTGAATTTCACACTTCCTTTTCCGCTACTGACCCAATCTTCCAAGTCCTGCCTCTGCTGCTGCTGCTGCTGCTACTTGACCACAAAGAAACTCATTCCTGTTATTATTTATTTATTTGAAAAGTTTTATAAGCGCCAGCAAGACCCAGGAAGGGTATCAGAGCACTGTACAAAGAGGACAATTGGCGTTGCTGTGAGGAGACAGTAAAAAGTACAAAAAAGTATCATATCACTAGACCAGGCTGTACAGTTTAAGCAGCGCACTACGCCCCAAGAATGACATAGTACATTTTGAATCGAGTACACATTTCAAACCATAAAGAGAAAATGATTGTCAGACATACATTTCAATACACAAAGAAAAATGATTGTCAAGCACTCGAGGGAAGTGATTATCACTTGACACTGACGCTATTGCTACTGAAGTTCCTCCAAAAGTAGCCATTTGACTTGTTTCTTGAATGAAGCAGTTGAGGGGTTGGCTCTGATTTCCGTCGGTAGGGCATTCCAGATTCTTGGAGCCAACCCTGAGAAGGTTCGATTGTAAGTTCTTTTTTTGTTGAATTTGGGGGGTTTCAGGAGTAAGGTATTGGAGCTTCTTACGTTTCGACTGGAACCAGAGAGCTTGAGTTTCTGTGCCAGGTAAACGGGGCTATTGTGGTGTATAGCTTTATGTGTCAGACAAGCTATCTTGAAGCAGATCCTTGCTTCAATGGGAAGCCAGTTAAGTTGATTCAAGTCAGGTGTGATATGATCATGCTTTCTGGAGCCTGTGATTAGTCTGGCAGAGGCGTTCAGAGTAGCTCTTAGCGGAGCTAACCTTGCTTTAGGAAGCCCTGCTAGGGTTACCAAGCCGTATTCTACTCACGGGATAACAAGGGATTGGACTGCTGACTGGATGTCCTCGGGAGGTAGGAAAGGTTTGACTTTCCTGAGAGTGTTGAGCTGATGATTGGCACTCTTAGTAGTGGCACTGATGTGTCCTTGCATGTTTAGAAATGCATTCAGGGTGACACCTAAAGAGTAAGCGGAGTCCACCACGTGCGGAGAGCAGTTGAGTGCAGAGATATTTTTTATCCAGATTTGCGTTCAGGTCTCTTGGTTGCAGGGTGTAATCAGGAGAAATTCTGTTTTGAGGGAACTTAGTAACAGATGGTTATGTGTTAGCCATTGATGAGTTTTTTGGAGCGCTCCATTAAGAGTTTTAACCCCTTCGGTGCTCATGACGGAACGGTTCCGTCATGAGCCACGGTTGAGCTGTGCTCATGACGGAACCGTTCCGTCATGACCACGCCCGCGCAAGATTCCGTCAGCACAGCGGCGGAATCTGCGCAGCATGGAAGGGGTTAATGTCATCTGGAGAGGAGATCTTCAAATACAGTTGAGTATCGTCTGCGTACATATGGTATTGAATGTTTGACCTGTTCAGAATAGCAGTTAGAGGTTCCATGAAGAGATTGAAAAGTGCAGATCCCTGAGGTACCCCAATAGTGACCGTACTGCTTGCAGCCAAAGATTGATTGACTTTGATTCTCTGAGTTTGGTTGTGCAGGAAGGAGGAGAACCAATTTAAGACAGGGCCAGATAACCCCATCCTATATTGCAGAAGGGTAATCAAGTTATCATGTTTGATAGTGTCAAAGGCAGAGGATAAGTCCAGAAGAATTAGAAGACAAGGCGTATCTTGGTCCAGAGCTCTCAAGGTGTTATCCACAATGTGCATTAGGGCTGTTTCTGTGCTATGACCTGGTCTAAATCCTGACTGATGTCGGTCTAGCAAATGAAATTTCTCGATGTGGCTGCATAGCTGTGTGTGAACGCATTTCTCAAGCAACTTCGCTAAAGACATGATGCTGGTGATCGGCCGGTAGTTATTGGGGTTAGTTATGTCTGCATTGGGCTTCTTGGGGATGGGTGTGACTTGCCCTGTTTTAAGGCAGTCGGGAATCCTCCCCTGTAAGAGAGATTGTTGGATGATCTTGGACCAAAGAGGCAGAATTGCCGGCTTGAGGTCTTTGAGCAGCATAGCGGGGAGAGTATCACTGAAATGGTTGGATGGTTTGATAGATGCCAATGAATGTGATACCTCCTCCAAGTCCGGGAGTATGAAGGTGTTCCAGCAGGAATTGTTTTTGGGTGTGTACTCTGTGGGGTAAGGTGGAGCACTCACTGTTGCAGGTACTGTCAAACCCAAGGAGCTCATTGACAGCAGGTAAGTAGCAGCACGTTGCAGCTCCCGATCAATGCTCCTAGACTTTTCAGAGAAGTGCGCTGAGAAGTCTTCTTTACTCGTTCTCGAGGACTTGACATGACTCAACAGGACCCACAGGAGTAATAACACCGTCTACACATACGGTAACGGACCAGATTCGTGATCCGGTAGTTGGGACTGCCTTTTTATACTGCCCATACCTACAGACCGTGTGGGTCGGAATTATCACCACACTGAAAACCAATACAGAATACAGGACTCATGAGCCTTTAAAAAAGTCACGGGGTAATCCCTTGCTGGCGAAGAAACACGTGTTGGGGTGTCACCTGTATATAATACTGAAAACCAAGGAACAGAAACGAAGAATAAAGAACAAAAGAAACGCATACTAATACTTGTGATACCTTTTTTGACCTACTGTGGCTACAGCTGTCATAACCATATACAAGATGTGTGCGGGGGATTTTGTTGTTATGTACTGAAATTGTGGCGTATGCTGCATGAATTTGGGAAGGCTAGTGGCTCTCCCCACCTGACAGCACCTTCGGATTAGATATTTGTTTAAATACAGATAGTGGGTGACATCGCCCTTGAAGCGCCATTTCCCTAAAGAGTATACCACTGCTCATTCTGAAGTCTTCTTCACTGGGACCAGGGGTTTTGATTGCAGGAGTCGGATTAGCCTGTTGTTTGATGATATCAAACAGTTTTTTGGGACGGTTTTTAGCGTTATCAAGCTATGCTCTGAAATGATCGGATTTGGCAATGCGAATGTGTTTGTTATAAGAGCTTCTCTTCTTCCTTAAATGTTTGAGACTAGAAGTGGAGGGGGCATTTCTCCAACATCTCTCAGAGAGCCTTAAATTGCGTCGTTCATCATTAAGGGCACCATTGAACCAATGTTTGGATTGTTTGTAAGGAATCCTTTTGAGTTGCTTCGGGGCGGCAGTCTCGAAAATGTTTGTCATGGCGTTGAAATAGTGTTCTGTCAACTCTTCCAAATTATTCACGTTAGTGGGAGGTTCTAGAAGATTCTTGCTCAAGTTGGTGAGGTTAGGGATGTTGATGTCTCTCAGGTTATGAGTCAGCTGCTTGTTTTTGTGCGGTTGACCTTGTCTGAGCAATACCTTTTACTGGATGAGAAAGTAGATTTGGTGATGATCCAACCAATCGCATGGTACTATGTCATTCAGTTGAATGATGTGATCTCTAGCTATAATAAGGTCAAGGGTAGCGCCCTTGGAATGAGTGGGTCCGTTGCAAGCCTGAATATAGTTGAGGTCGGAGAGGAACGACTTAAGAGAGCATCATTCATGTCATTCCAGTGGAGGTTGAAGTCACCTAGGAAGATATGGTTGGGGTGGAGGGCTGAGCTAGCCGAGACGCATTCCATCAGTTGCTCTACAAAGTGTAGGTAATTCCCGGGGGAATGATAGATCAAGTGAAGCACACAGACCATCTTGCCCTTGTTCCAGATTTCAGTGACTACGATCTCACAGGAGGACATCAAATCATTATGGGTCTGCTTCAGAATGAGGCTAGAACGATGGATGCAGGCGATGCTCCCCCCCTAGATTTAATAGATCTATTGCATCTGATAATTACATAGTCAGGAGGAATTAAGATGTCAAGTATAGGGGAGGAGGAGTCATTAAGCCAGGTTTCAGTAAGAATCAGGAGATCTAATTCATGTGATAAGATGAGTTCGGAGATATCCGCCGCGTGTTTTACTGCTGATTTGCAGTTGATCAGCATTGACTTGATATGAGAGTTGGTAATTGCTTCAACTCGGTGCGACGTGGCGATCTGAAGTAAGTTATCCTTATTCATGGATCTAAGTTTAACGCTAGGTTCTCTATCTGGATCAGAAGTGATAGTGGGTATGATGCTATTTGGGACCTCAAAGTCATCATATGAAAGTGAGAGAGCAAGCGTGTCCTCCTCATACATCTGAGACTGGAATCTAGGGGGTCTAGCATGGAGGTTAGGAAGAGGGCGAGAGGGCCAGCGTGGGTTACTAGGATAAGTCTCCGAGGACCTTTCCATTCCACCACTTAAAGTGAATGCTAGGGGCTTAGGGAGATCAGACCTCATGTGTGGATATGGTTTGCATACCTTCTCATTCTTCAATGAGCAGTGTAGGAGGGTCTGGAGGTTATCCTTTACAGTAAGGAGGTCCAGCTCCAGCTTCAGTTCAGCTAGTTTTTCTTCAATTGTTGTGGCTGGAATTGAAGGTAACTTCCTCTTTTACCGGTTACCTTTTGACTTGTCTCTTGACAATTGCTCTGGACTCGTGCATTTTTAAATCTCTCTTACAAGCAATAACATACCAATGTGCAATGGATGTATGTGTAAGGTTGACGTTTACAAAATATAAAGACACACACCTGTATGATTATATTGTATTTCTAAATTTAGTGCAAGCTGCCGCAAAAAATTGACACACAAAAAAAGACATCATCCAAAAATCTAAAAGTGACCATACAGGTGTGTTTAAATAAACTGCGCAAATTGTCCAATTAAAAACATATGCATTACACATCATTCAGATAAGTGAAAAGTAACATAATGTAGAAATTGCACTAGACAAGGTGTAACTTTTACTTGTTAAATACCTGTAAAATCAATGTCAGTTCCAAACTTGAATCAGTTAACATATTAATCCATGTGACATTTCCCCTTGTCTAGTGCAATTCCTGTATTTTATCAATTTTCAATTGTCATATTATATTTTAAAGTGTAATGCATATGTGTTTGTTCTTATGACTTGCAAACACAAGGAGATGATGGACGGAGCACTGAAACTTTTCAGACACTCGCCCCCAGTCACGGATCTGGGATGAATCCAGCACCGTTCTTTATCTCACTTTGTCACCCCAGTTCCGACCCAGCCATATGTAATCAGTTTTGACCCTGTGCCTCATGGGAACAGTTCATCCCGAACTGCCTAGCCAGGTGTTTCTTGGACCGAGAACAAGCATCCTAGGACCTGTTTCGGGGTAACATCTCTTATCAACCAGGCTAGCTTAAATCCAGTGGCAAAGTGAGCACGGGACCCACGTCTGGGCACACCCTGCCTACATAGGGTAAACAAAACAACCACAAGGAGATGATGGACGGAGCGCTGAAACTTTTCAGACACTGACCCCCAGTCACAGATCTGGGTTGAATCCATCATTGTTCTTATCACTTATCAAGTTGAAATAAACACACATGCATTAACACTGCTAAAAAAACTTAAAACATTACTTGTTGGTGCAAGTGTCAATTATCATGATGAATTCTTGCACCTAAATTCAAATGACCATCACATGCAATTTTAACCAGTGTGTGCATTTAAGAAAGTAGACATTACAAAAAATCTGTTGTATTTCCTGCCATAATGGTAATTAAAAATATGCACTTCACATGTTAGTAAAACATTTCTAGGAATCAAACAATTGCAAATGAAAATTAATGTCAGGACAAACTTGTTGCAAATAAAATAGTGGTTTTATTATCCACATGAGATACTTCTCTCAATAATTAACTTAAATATAATAAATGGTAAAAGAACCAACTGTCTCAGATTGCTGTGCCTTTGGTGGAAACTTGCCTCCTAAGTAACTGTCAAGGGGAACTTCCTCAGGAAGGAAAATCTAGTGGGCACAGAGCAGGCACTTCAATGATCTTTCTTGGGAGGGGTGGGTTTGGGTTTGAGAGGGATTTAGGCCATAGCAAATAGAAAATTAGAACGAGGAGAAAGGGCAGAATGGGTGGGAGAGGATTGGGTTTGTGAGGTAGAGGGAGGTGAAGTGGGGGATGTGTGTGTCTGGTCGTTTGGCAGTTACATGTGGGTCTGGTGTATGTTGTGTACGTTTAGGTGTGTGTTTCTTAGCAGGTCTATGTTGACCGGGTGATTCTGTGCATTTGTGTTTGGTGGGTGCTGGTCTGCATGTAGGTGTGTGTTTGGATGAGTATGCTGTTGAGGTGGTTGGTGTGATTGTGGTGCTTGCATATGTGCTGGTGCTTGTGGGTTTTCTGGTGAGTGTGGTGGTGTGTGCTGGTGCTTGTGGGTGTGGTGTCTGCATGCTGTTTGGGTGTGTGCGTGTGTTTCTTGGTGTGTTTATGTTTATGTGTGGGTGTGCTGCTTGTGTCTGTTGGAGTGGGTGCATGCAAAGGAGTGCATGTGCTTAGAACAGGGCTGGGAATTCGGATGAGGAAGGGGCCCGAGTTGGGGCAGAAGATTGGGCTCGGGAGGCTGCGGTCAGTGAGGGGGCTAGTCCTGTTAATTATCTCTGCAGGCCAGACATAGCACTATGAATGCCTTCGAGGTATGCTACCATTTGTTGCGTGTGGCAACTATGGCCCTGGGTGGCATTCAGGAGTGCAGTCTGGCCTATAGAGATGCTGTGTAGGAGGTCAATAGCTCCTTCACTCAACGTAGCCGGGGTAATAGGGGGTGAGGTGCCTGTAGCGAATGAGACCCCAGCTGTTTTAGAGAAGCAGGTTTGGCCATCTGGGGGGAGCAAGTGTGAGGGTGGAAATAGCTATCTGGGTGACAGACAAGGATGCAGGCGAACAGTTGCTGTAGGGTCTGTCACCACTAGGAACTGGTTGCTTGTGAAGCCCTCCGAAGATGATGTAGAGCTGAGGGGCTCCAAGTCGGTACCCTTACCCTTCGTGCCCGTCTCACTTTGTGTCGGTGGTCTCATGAGCCGAAACACAATGGCCCGCTGCTTTCCCACCTACGTGACCAATCTTTATCCTCCGCCTGCTCCAATTGATGCTGAAAAGATACATACAATAGTTTTATTGTATCTGGGTAAATAGAACTGACCATGACCTTTGATCACCAAACATTTTTCAAGTTTTCATATAGCCTGTTTCAAGGCTCTCAAACTTTGTTTCTTTACTATCATCTCATGCATTTAGGGGACATATGCAGAAGCCGTTTAGTCACAGTTTTGTAATTTCCCATGATAGCTACTATATCATTCATGATCTTGGCTCTTACCTATTTTTAATTCTCTCCAGGAACTGTTTAACACCTCTGAATGGTTGGGTTTGTTGTTTAGAAAAGAGAACTTATGTCACTAAAAAGGACGTAAACCAAAATAAACGTTGCACACTGTGTGTACAACACCAAAAAAGCTACATTATTTTCATTCACAAAAAGTAAAACATGAATCACTGTGTGTCAAGAAATACTTCAATGTTGTAGCCATATTTGTATCAGCCATATTTGTATCAACTGCAAGCCTGTTTTCTTCGCTTGGACATTTCACAATGGTAACACTTACTTCAAGTAACTAAAGTATATTCCAAGTATAAAAATTATTATCAATGTATCACGTACTATGTATATACCTATGCTGTAGAAGAAATTAAGAATTATACTTTTGGTGGATTGATAAATGACATCTACAGCATAAATAAATACACAGGGCTTGATACATTTGTAATCCACTTTAGTACAGAGCAAAAACATTTTTACAAGTGATTTCTCAATATCTCAAGTTATTTTAAGTTTGTTTTACCATTATGAAATTGTTTTACAAAATATGCTGGCTTTCACTTTAGACAAAAATTGGAACAACATCACTGTAAATATTACATACACTGATTCATATATAATTTTTACATCAAAGATTCAAATGCAGTCCACAATATGCAACAGATTAAACCTTGATGTACTTCTACATTTTACATCATCAGAGTCATGAGTTGGGCCAGAGTTCGAGATTTCCAGATGGGATACTCCAACATAATTGTGATAGAACATTCCATTTGTAAAAGTCCCTTTAAGTATCTCATTTTTCTCCATCATTGATTTATCATCTGGACATACCAAAGGTCATTGAAAAATTGCTTTAGGTATGTGTGACTCTGTCACCAATGTGTACTCATTCCTGTCTGGGTTTTTCCAAAAATTGTATGCCTTTCACAATTTTTTTCCCACAAAACAGACTGGCTTACTTGCAAAGGAGTGAGACATTGTGCGAATCGGTCACTTTTAAGATGAATGAAATAGTATTTTTTGATCAAAGCACATTTTGGATGTGTTTTGAATAAAAAATGTAGCCATTTAATCCGATGTTACTAGTCATTTTGGCTCACATGCTCACACTTGTTTGTGTACAAAACCAACTTACCAATGTGACGTTTGGAACATCCACTGTATCCTAATGCTATGTGACCTATAATAGGGCTAACATTACATCATGCACAGTAGTGAAGGAGCACCATACCTCATACAATGAAGACTAGTTGTCTGTTTGGTACAACTGTTCCTTATAACATTAAACAGCCTGATGTATATTTGCGATTTAGGCAGGCATGTGCCTGCTCAAACCAGTCCTTTCCTAGTGAACAGAAATCAGGTAGTATCCTTTTCCACAAATTCATATACAAAACACATCATCATACATCTTTTGCAAAACTTACACCTTCAAGAACTTTTCTTGTGCACTGGAAGTGTGAGCCTTAATGTTGATGGCAACATTTGTTACTGCAACAATAAAATACTAATTTAACATGTTGAACTCAAACTAGAACTTACGCCCTTGATCCTGCTGTTGTGTGCTCAACTGCCCGTCAAGCTCCGAATAGGCCACCGCACGTATGTGGGCCATTGGGGGGGTCAAGGTGATGCGCACGTGTTTACCACATTGGGTGGACTGGCTGAGCTGGACTTCTGATGACTTCTTGGTACAGCATTGTAGGTCCTTCCACCACTTTCAACAATGAATGCTGCGCTGCTTTAGGACCACCATGGTCCGTACCTTCTTGGCGATGGCCTTCCGAATGGTCTTTTTCTAATGGGCGTTGACCCGTATGTATACAAGAAATGAAAGACAAAAATAACTTTTGGATGACTTTTGGTTTGTTTGCATTGATGTAACTCAATTTGACTACATCAAACAGAAGCATTAGTCAAATGTTTCTACACAATATACTTTTATTTTCATTCTGCCAGAATAAAAATAGAAATAATACTTTTGTTCTAACCTATTGACTACCCTTATCCCTTGTCATGTACTAAATGCACTTATCGAGGCCAGTGACATCATCTACACCAGGGGGCTCTAACATTTTCTGTAATGAGAGATACTTCTGATCAGTGAAAATCACGGTGAAACTCTGAAGGCTAAACAACATGCGCATTGTAGTCAGACACGCCCATGCACAGCTACATTGACTTGACGCCTAATGTCCATAGAAGCAGATAGTATGGTTTGAACTAAATACTATGACTGATGACACTATGAAAGGGTTGCGATGTGTGTCAGTGAGAGCGTGGGCTTTGGGGATGTATGAACATATGTGTGTATGAAGGGGATATATTTGTACAGGTGACTGAGAGCCTGTGTCGTATGTACTTGCAACACAGGACATACCTTTCGCCATATGTGGCATTGTTACATGAATGACACAAACATACAATTGTATATTCTTTTTAATTTCGAGAAATAAAAAGTGTAGATAAATATTCTACCAAACACTTCATAACATGGAACATTTTTCTGCACTTTGAATTTCTCTCACTTAAAAAACAGGGCTGTATTTTTCCTACATACTTATGGCACAGTGTTTACTGCCCACTGAGAGAAAGGAACAAAATGAACTACAAATGGTTCTGTCGGGTGACCAATTTCTTAGCGTTCCATAATGAATATGTAACAAGAAACACACAGAGAGAATTATTATCTGATTTTCCTGATTAGTATATTATTATTTTTATATTTTTTTGTATATGTATATATTGTACTCACTTTACCACTTTGTCACTTCACGATCACTTATTCACCAATATGACACTCACTCGTCTTTCCAATGAAGAACATGTTTATGTGACAGCCTTGCATATACAAAAAAGATAAAAAGAATAATATACTTATTGTGAAAATCAGATAATAATTCCCTTTGTGCACTTCTTGTTACATATTCATTATGGAACGCTAAGAAATTGGTCCCCCGACAGAACCATTTGTAGTTCATTTTGTAAATGCCCAGGTTCTGAGGGACACGGGGCTACCCCACTACAGTTCATGTGCACTGAGAGAAAGGGGCCTGCTGTTTGTAAATGCAACACTTTGAAATGGGAGAGATTTACATGAAATGTTAACTCAATAATTAAGGTCACTGTCCATTTTATTTTCCATCCATTTAAAAGCATACAGAAGCATCATTTTGTTCACAACTCCAATTTTGAGATGACAAAGAATTATTTGTAAGAGTCCAATACCTCAGTGCTTCTGTTGTTCACCTCTGTGACTCAGCCCCAGCCTGGCCCATAAATCTGACTGAGCACTTCTCATTGTCAGGCCATGCTATCTGCAGCCTGATGATCATGATGTCAAATTAACACAGCCTTCCCTTAACTTTGAAAAAGAAAATGACCTTGTGCTCATTTGAAAATAAACTCAAGGCTGTGAGCTACTCTGAATGAGTTAGTAGCTCCCAATCAACTGGTTGGGGACACCTGATCTTGGCTGAGTGATTTGTGGTATCATACACATAGCAATCATTTGTGTAATATAAAAAATAATGTATACCAACAGTTGTAAAGAAAACATGATGTGTTTTCTAATTGTACATGATGTGAAATGTTTACATTTCACATGAAAATCATACATATACATAGATATATCTCAAATCCCCACCAAATAAAATGTAGTGCTTAAAAACACACAACACATACAACATTTTGTATTTGCTCTAATCATAAATTGCTTAAAAAGTCTCACCATCGTTGTTCTATGTAATGTAAAAATTAAATGACACTTCACTTCAATCACTACACTTCACTCAGATACTCAAAAAAATCTTCTAGCCTGTGTTATAAAAAAACCAGACAGATTTACAAATACATTTTAAACTGTACCTGTTCCTCTGGTGACGCATAGGGCTGGCTGTACAGGGACAGGACCGCCGCTGCCTGCAACTTCAGCTCCTCTGGTGAAAAGACTGGGGCCTAGTTACCTGCTCTTCCTGATATCTTGCATCCCAGAGGTTGGAAAACAGCAGTAAAAGTTGTTAGTTGCAGTGTTCGGAGGCAAGTGAGCTTTTTTTGAAATGCCACGTCCAAGTACATGACGTGTGAAAGCAATGTACAACACAGCCATTGGCTTTTGTACACTGCTTTCACACATTAGCCTATGGATGTGTCTGTCATGGAGTTTCACATCCACTTCTTGGTCAAATTCCACCGCGGCCATCTAATTCCAAAAGCCCTGACGGTGAGGTCAGGCGCCCACCATTTAGATGGTCAAATTGTGAGTTTGTGAATGTTTAGTGTGTCATCACCATTTAAATGGTGGCTAGTTTGTTTACATATACAAAATGCTAATATCACTCGTTTAATTAAAAATAAACATTTATATATAGTGCATTACTGTGGCTAAATGAGATGGTTGCGTTGTGTTGCTTACACTTCCGTTGACGGTATTTTGGTTGAAAAAAAAAGAACGTGTAAATAATACTTTTCAAATGTAGTATTTCCACAATCTTTTTTTAAAACAACAGACAGGTAAAACAAATATTTGTTAACATAAAATGTCGATATTACATATTGTGTTGAATTATGTTAAGAAACCATATAGATTTGTAGCAAAACGACATTTGTGTTATTTAGCAAAAATACGTTTGTAAATGTTTTAAAGTGTCAACAGTTTTCCAATGCAGACATATGAACCCAGGAAGAGTGAGGCGACAACAGCCTCAAGTGTTCCGACCATTTCAAGACCATGCCGCCATGGAAAAAGGGGATATTAGCAAAAACTTCAGATTAAATAGGCAAACTATACTGTATTTACGTCATCAGCTGGAGACAGATCTTCTGCTTCACCATAAAAATCCCACATTTATTACAACAATTGTCAAACTCATGGCAGTATTTCGTTTTGTGGCCACAGCAACATTCCAATACACTGTGGCAGTATCTGGTGGAGTGTCACAACCGACTTTCAGTGGTGTACTCCAAGAAGTTCTTTTTTCAATGATGAGACACAATAACAGCTTCATCCAGGTCCCTCAACATAAGGATTTTGCGAATGTGAAGGGATATTTTTATGGTTGGAGTTGCCTACCACATGTGAGTGGAGCAATTAATGGTACACATATTGCCTTAGTGCCACCACACACCAGAGAACTAGTCTACCGCAATTGGAAAAACTTCCATTCAATCAATGTGCAAGTTGTCTTCTTACCTGATTTGTAAATCACAAGTGTGTGTGTGCACGTTTCCCCGGATCAACCCATGATTCCTTTGTAGTGCGGAACAGCAGCATATCCCTGCAAATGTCACAACTTGGACATGAGAGGGCCTGGCTAGTAATTACGATCTGCCATAATATTGTTTGGGTAATTTCAAGTTTATTAATCTAAAACTATGTAACATATTTTGGCGACTCAGCTTATCCTAACCGGCCATGGTTGTTAGCACCGCTGAGGAATCCAACAACACCAGGGAAAGTCAGCTTCAATGAGGCCCATGGAATAACATGGAGGCAAGTGGAATGGGCTTTTGGGCTCCTAAATGCCAGATTTCGCTGTCTGGATACGACTGGTGGAGCCCTCTTCTACTCACCCGATAAGGTGTGCCAAATCACCATGGCCTGCTGCATGTTGCACAAAACAGCCCTGCGATGGAACATCCTGTACATTGCTGAGGATGGAGACCTGAAGAGCAACAGGATGAGGATGTTGAAATGACAAATGAAGATGACAGTTGTGATGAGGAAGGGATTGACTTATGTCAAGATGTTATTGACAACCTCATCACATGAATATAAGTATAAATTAACATATTATGACATCAAGGTTAAACCAACTTTTAATCTGAGGATAACAGTCTGTGCTGGGCATTTTTCTTTCTTTAGTAGAAAGTTTGAGTTGATAAAATCTAGGCCAAAGATGTTTGTTGATCAAAGTTTTGACAAATTGACTACTGGGTTCATTAACATTGTTTATCTTTTAATGTTCCTAGAAAATGTGTCCTCAAAATTATTAATTTGTAAGTAAGATGTCTATTTTGTAATGTAATTTAATCAATATTTTTTTTCTCTTTTAGGACCCTTCACCAAGTCATCTTCATTTGGCCATTCCAAAGTTGTGACACTTGCAGGTATATGCTGCTATTGATCGTGTGAAAGACACACACACACTTTGGGTGTACATATCATGTACAAAGAAAACTTGAACAGTTATGATTTGAAGTGATTAAGATTGCAGTAGACTTGTTTTATGTTGAATGGTGTCACCAAGCCAATATGTGCTGCCTTAATTGCTCTAACCGTGTAGTATTCGACCGAAAGCATACTAATTCCCTTCACATTTGCTAAATCCTCATTTCATGTATGAAGCTGTTCATGTTTCTCATTATGGTAGACACAACGTCTTGTATCACACCACTTAAAGTTGTTTGTGACATTGCACCAGACACTGCAACGTCTTGGAATGATCCTGTGGCCACTAAATGAAGTGATGGCAGGATTTTCACAATTGGTGTTATTTATGTGGGATTACTATACCGAGCCAGAAGATCAGTCTCCAGCTAATGACAGAAATCAATGATAGTTTGCCTACTGATATGAATTTTTGGATTATATCACGTTCTTCCACGGTCACAATGTCTGGAACTGCAATTAATCATCCGATCTATCTCCGTCTATTCCCTGCGATTCTTTGGGTGCTTTCTTAAGTGTGTTATCTGAGTTTATGTGTGTTCTGCATGTATTTCACTGTAAATTGTGTTTGTATGTCTGGTTTTCTTTGTCCTTTCTCGTCCAATTCAACCCAAACTTCACAAAGTTTTGCATCTGTGTAAGGACCTAATCTACCTTTTTCCTTATGTTTTTTAATTCTGGGTATTATTTCTGGTAGAGATCTGTGCGTTTAGGTACTTGGATGTCCGATGGTCTGTGTGCATGGGAGGACGGCTGTTGTGTATGGATGGTTGTGGGTGTGCTGATTGGTCTGCATATGTGCATGCATCTGCCATCTATTTTAATATGCGCGAGCTGTTGTATGGGTTTTTGAGTGCATGTACTATGCAACACTTTTTTTTTTTTTACTTAGCACTATTTGGCACCTGCAGGACGACGAAGAGATTACTGGAGCGAGAGGGGTCTTATTACTAGTAAACTAGGTACGCCACCGTTTCAAGTCCTGAGAGGAAATTAATCCCAGCTATAGATGATGCAAGACTCTGGTCTTGTCAGCTTTTGCAAGACTGCTGAATCGTGTTTTAAAGAGAGTCGTCTGCTTTAATTCCCGAATGGTGGGCCCGGCTGGTTCGCTTTCCATGGAAGGAATTCCACCTCCTGTGTGGGCAAACAATGCAGCCTTGTTGTGGTGCCGGGCCCTGCCATTGATACCCAGGGAACACAAGCCTGCTCGCCGGCCTCTACCTGCTTTCATTAAGGCTATTCAATAATTAGGAGCTTACCGAGCTCCGAGAGTTCGCTGAAATGATTAGGTGCAAAAGAGATGAAGAGATATCACATTCCGAGCGAGCCCTGGCTAGCCCGGCTCAGTGCAAGCACACCACTATCACGCACTCACTGCCTGCACGCTGACTGCTCTTCGGATCACTGCAGACTTCGGGTGTCTAGCCTGTCTATGTATGTGTATATCTGTGTACCATACACGCGTAGCTAAAAGCAGTGACGTGACGCCAAGCACGAGCCCGTGTTCACAAGGGCTCGTTTGCGCTTTTAAATGGCCGGGTGCAAACTCTTCACATAGAGACTAGATTAGGGACGAGACGGCAGTAACTGAGGAGGTTCTTAACAGAGAACAAATGAAACCTAAGGCTGGACAGACATGGAAGTGACATTAGATTCTCTACGCACCACAACCCGAGGCATGAGCAGAATTATTCATTAATGAACGCGGCTGTTAAAACCGCACTGGTTTGATTGTCTATCAGGACTCTGTTCCTCACCTCTTTGCTTCCCTGAGTCTCTCATGCAGTACTGGTGTCCCATGCGCACTGTCCATCGTTCTTTTCTCTGTCCCAGTAACTAAGCGCTAGTAGTATCGGTCAGGTCCTGCGGGTACGCCGCGTACGCGTCAACGATTTGAGGATATTTCACCGCGAGACACACACTAAAGCACACTGTGAGCATTAGGGTGACGAACCGTCCGTAAATTTCACGGACAGTCCGTAATTTCGTCCGTCTGTCTGTGAAGGATTCTTTAACGGACGCCATTTGTCCCTAATTTTAACCGGGCACCGGTCGCACCACCCTAAAGCCAGCACAGCTTCCAGTTCCACCCACCTCCCTGCTTGACTCTGATGCTGTTGAGGTCGGGTGTAACAGACTCCGATGCAGTACCAAAGCTCAGATACCCAGCAGCATTGGAGAGGCACAGCGGGATGGCAACCCTCTCACCTTTAGCCCTTGATGAGCTGTTAAGAGGTGCTTGAAGGTGACTGAGAGGGAGGGGCTGCAGCTTCAGGCGCAGGGGCATCTATTCAGATGCAAACAGCCCTGAATGAGTCATGTCTCTGCAATTTAGAGGGGCCTCACCCATTCCCTTTCTGCTCAGGGCCCCAAAAATCGTAGAACCGGCCCTGATTACACCTAGGCAGCACGTGGTTCTCTTCACAGAGCTTAATTACTGTTACTAAATTGTAAGCAAACCTCGGTTCTTCAAACATGCAGTCTATAATGTAATAAAATAAAGAATTGGCACAATCGCACCCACACTGATTAACAAAGTATGGAGGACAATCAGTTAAATCAGTTCTCTTGGAGTATCTCCTTTAAGTACTGTACATCTCAGTGGGGGATAGCAAAACTAACATTTTAGAAAGAGAGCCTGTCCACTCCTTGTCTAGTCCAGGAGGGGGTGAGGAACCCTACCCCACCCTGGAAGAGACCAAGATGATACTAGAATACTGCATGCCCACCCCTGTGCCCACCCTGCTGGATCCTGTTTCCCTTCCTGTGATGGCTCCTGCCCCCCACCCCCAGTGATGGCTCCTGTCCTCCCCATGTGGTGGCTCCTGTCCCCCCCCCCCCGCCTGTGATGGCTCCTGTCCCCCCCTGTGGTGGATCCTGTCTCTGCCCTGGGTGGCTTCTGTCCCAGTCCTGGAATGGCTCCTGCAGCGAGGGTGAAGTTTTTGATGGGCCTCTTCTCAAAAAGGCTCAGCTCAAAATTAATATGAAAAGGTGAGCGAGTGAGTAAGTGAAAGGATGGGTGGATAGCTGGATGAATTAGTGAAAGGGTCAATGAATGAATGAAAGATTGAATAGATGGATAATGAGAGGATGGATGGATTGATGAGTGAGTGGAAGGATGGATGAGAGAAAAGGTAAATAGCTGGATGTATGGGTCGAAGGGTAGCTGGATGGGTAAAAGGGTGGATGGATGACTGAAAGGGTGGATGGATGGAAGGATGAGTGACTGGGTGGATGGAGGAGTATGTGAAAGGATGGCTGGATGGGTGAAAGGGTAAATGGCTGGATGGATGAGTGGATGGATGGGTAGAAGAGTGGATGGATGAGTGTCCAGATGGATAGGGTAGAAGGGTGGATGGATGGATGATGGATGGATGAGTGAAAGGATGGATGAAGGGATTGGTGAGTGAAATGATAGATGGAAGGATACATGATGGATGGGTTTGCAAATGGTTGAATATGTTTGGATATGGCTTGGCTTACTTGTATACTATTGCGCAACCTCCTCTGATGTGTCTGTAAAACGTACCTATTGTCCTGAAGTTTTGTCCTGAATTTTGACCTCTTGTCCTGAATTTGTGTCCTGAATTTTGACCCTTTGTCCTTAATTTTTACACTCACCGTCCTGAATTTGCACCAATGCCAGTTGGTCACCCCAGTGAGCATGCGTTGTCACACCGTGACATTGGTGCACAATTTCCTGTTTCTCTCATTATACCTTCTATTTGCCACTCCTCCGTGTTACTGTGGAAGAACCTAGTTTTTCCCCTTTGGTCACACTGTGGCAAGGATGTTTTTTTAAGGTCCGGCCTGACAGCGCAGCTGTCGCTAGGCAATTATGTAAGCATTGCTAAAAAGGGGATTTGGCTTCGCCCACATGTTGGGGGACAGGAATACATGTTTGGATTGGGTAGAAGCTGTGTGCTTCCACAAACAAGTGCCTGCCCTCCACACAGCTCTGGTCATTTTGTTTATTTATCCAGCTGCCTGAGCTTGAACCTTCAGGTGCAAACACATGACATTGGAATGCTATTAAAGTGTCTTAGATAACTCAATAATTTATGTTGTTTTTCTCTGGCAGCAGGAAAGATGGGAGGAGGGCAGTCATTAACGTACATGTTTTTTTTTTTAGGTCTGGTTTGACATTGCAAATGTTACCTGACCTTTTACCCAACTATAATATTCTGCAGTTCTTTTGCTCCCACACAAATACATATCTATTCACATGGTATTTACTTGTAATGCTTCACATTATCTTGTAATAGTCCGATAAAGTCAGACCTATTGGCATTGCTAATGCTTTTTGAGCTCCATGGTCAGCTTTGTGTTTTTGTTACTTGTTTTTCTTTATGGGTAGTGGTCAATACCCCTACATCTCGTGTTTTGGGTGCAAGATTGGTTATTGTCTTCCCTTGTATCCCAGCCACCTACCATGGTAGTTCACTTCCCGAATCTGCTGTGGTCTTTATTTATGCGGTGCAGTGCAGCAGTCAAAATGTCTGTTGGCAGTCAGAACACGGGACAAGGGCCAAAAACCCTCCACCCAAAACCACAAACTACAAGCAATGGTAAAGCCATTAGGGATAGTGTTCACTGTCATTCTTTTAGCTCTGCCAATGCTTGTTTGGTTTTGTTATGATTTTTCCAAAACTTTGTTAGCAACGTGCCTGTCCCTTCCTTCTTAATCTGAATTAAAACAGTGGCTAAAAGCAATAATTTTTTTTTTGGTCTCAAAATTCAAACATTTTCATAGTAGTCACAATTACTAAAATGAATTCATTTTGGTGTGGAGCAGAATGCCATCACTCCCTCTAAAATTAGCCAATAGCTGAAGTGGGCTGACCCATTTCCCCATACTGTATGTTGTCTAGGGTAGAAGAAAAATGTGGATGATACAATGTCAATGGATAAAGAGGACTGGTTCAAAGCCCCTATACGTTATTAATATAATTTTAGTAAAATCAAAAGGTCTTGGTAATGCCAGACCTAAAAACAAGACATTATCGGATGTCTACCGAGCTCAACCTAAGAAATCCAAAGTAGTGGGGGATCACAAAGGCATGGCCGTTTACCTTGATATGTGCGTAATGAGGAGGCTCACTGTCCACATGTTATACACAGGAGCACTCCAGGAGCACACGCAGGTAGACTTTGCCCTTCTCAGGATATCAGGTTGCATTGACAGCATTTTACACCTAAAGGGGGTATTAATATCAAATGATGAGAGAGATGGTTTCAAGCTCTTAAGGAAATCTGTTAATACCCATTGCCAGTTTCCTTGTTTTAGTGTTATGGCTGAAAGAAAGTATGAGGAGCTATAGCTGGATCCCCGCCTATGACTAAACACTAACTCAATTCACAAGTCTGCTGAGTGCCCAACTGAGATATAACAGTGACATATATTCTCAGAAATAATATAAAAGTGAACACTATGCCTACAAAATGAGCAAGAAGAATTGTGGAAGATGTGCTGCATCATGTCTTTAGTGTAAGCAAGGACAATAATATCTTATGAAAGTGCCACATATGTACTGTATTATAGGCCTAGGTGAAAAATACTAATAATGGCTACATATACAGCACACAAACGTAATTGCATCTTTGCTCTTAGTAATAGGTGTTAATTGCATATCTATTACCCTCACAACAAAAAAAACCTAAGTTAAAATTGCAGTGTTTTAGACGTACTTTATATCAGAGCCTGAACGCGGAGATCGATCAAGTTTCCTCCTTATTTGTAAGAGGAAAGCAGAACTCGTCTAATGGTAAAAGGCACAATTGCCTCTTTAGGTGGGTCGCAGTTAGGAGGAAAAACAACACAAAGGGCTGAAAAAACATCCTTGAAAATCTTGTAAGTCTTGATTGAAGATTATAAATAATGCACAAGCAAATAAACAAACCCTCCCAACAATAGGGCAGGGAGCAAAGCCATGCAAAATCTTTAAGAAGAAAACCACTAGGAATCTGGCTGCAAAGAAGCAAAAATTAAAGATAAAATTAGTAGCAAGTGGGCAGTGCAAATGATAAAATTAAGAGAACAAATGCATCACAACACACCCACCACTTGCCAATGCCACCTTGAATATGGTACAAACAGGAACTGACATCACAGGAAAATACAACTCCATCTTGAATTGAGAACTTCAGGCAGTTACCTCTGGATGGACCATTCTTGTTTCTGCACATATGGCACAGACTTGGCATGGAGAGAAGAATCACAAGATTGACATTTCTCCTCCGATGCAAATGTCTGAGCTTCAAACTCCGTCCTTTTCTGTCGAACCTCCGGGTGAGCACAATCGCAGAAAAGCTGATGCTGTTTATGTAGTGTGAATTCCCAAATGCCGGCTGAGCGCAGTCAAGAGATGCACTGTCATGTTATAGAAAGCAGATTTCTAGAGAGTACCATCACCCAGGTAGGTGCCCTGGCTCTGAGCAGTTGTGAGTCTAGCCTAGTGGGACTACTCAAAAAGCCAGGTCTTCAACTTCTTGCGGTATTCCAGAAGTGAGGAGCAGACTCTTATGGATTGCAGCAGGTCGTTCTATGCTTTTTGGCATGAAACTGTCTGTCAGCAACTGACTCACATTTAGTAGCTGGTGAGATTGGTGGGCTAATGCAAGGAGAAGAATGAAAGACTCCGATTGAAACCCTGCATAAAGAAAAACTATGAAATCTTAGTAGTAATATGAGATGTGTCAAATGACAAAATTCAGGAATTGGTAAACAGGAAGCCTGTGGAGCTGCATTACAGTAGCACCACATATACTGTTCCAATTCAAGACTAGGGATGGTAGACAGAGGAAATAACTCGTTCAGCTCCTAATGCTTTCCAAAAAGGCTAAAAAAACATGAAAGATATTGAGTTACTTTGTCAGAAATAATGGTAGGACGTAACCCAGGAAGATTAAAAATATTTGTCAAAAAACATTAAGCCATTTCTTCTGTTGTAAGAAACTTGGACAAAGGCAAACTTTTTTTTTTGTACACATACGTTCACCTGCAACCGTTGGTCGGTAGGGTGCACAGCAGAAAAAAGTGTAAGAAAAGTAAATAATAAAAGACAACAAATCATAACTGTAAAGACAACTTATAGAAACTGCCTCCACAATGTATCATTTTACTGCACACTCAGCTGAACTGTTTTCCAAAATGAATTCGATATAGCAGCTATAGGTATTTAGGTCGCACTGGATATAGGTAAATAAGGATTACATCAGGTCTCCTGTCTGTGGGAGGTTTTGCGTGAAGTAGGATTATTTCTATCAGGGATAGCATACAAAAAGATATCTTTTTGATGAATTTGTTCAAACTTCTCAGGTCCATTACCTGCCTCCATTTCGATGTGTGTTTTTTCTTTATCAGAAAGAAATGCGAATAAAAGCCTTTCCCTCGTTGAAGAAGCGGGACCTCTTTTATTGCCTCTTTTTGTAAAAGAGATAAAATTTCCGCCTTGAGGGCTGACAGGTGTTCTTGCTTCCTGTGAAGAGGAGGCTGATTCGGAGGTTTCTGTATAAATTCCAGGGTATGGCCTTGATGTATCACGTCCAGTGCCCATTTGTCTGTTGTTATCGACAGCCATTCCTGATAAAAGAGAGAAAGGTAATGATCCTTGAGGTCTGAGCATGTGGCGGGCGCTTTGACAGTCACTGTCTTCTATTATATTGCTGCGATTTACCTCTTGCAGTAGACTTCCCTTTGGACTGCTGATGATACGGGATGTTGGAGGATCAAAATTGTTGATTGCTTGAAAACTGACGATACCCCTGCTGACTGTATGGCTGGTATCTGCTGGACTGATACGAGGATCTTTGATTGTATTGTCCTCTAGTTCCTCTCTTCCGAAAGGACTGGAATCTGCCCTGCTGCAGAGAGCCCAACGCTCGCGCAGTGTCTGTGTCAGCTTTGATACCTTGGAGAGCATCATCAATATGTTTTCCGAAGAGATTTTCTCCGTCGAACGGCATGTCAATTATTTCAGCTTGGACTCCCGGTCTAAAAGAAGTGGCTTTAAGCCATCCTTGCCTTCGGAGAGCCACTGCACCCGCCATTTGCCTGAATGCTACAGAATACATATCCATTGCAATATCTATGGATTCAGATGCCGCCTTAGCCCCATCTTGTAATATGGCGGCAGCTTCTTCCTTTTTATCTTCAGGCAGATGGGCCAACAACGGTGCTATATCTGACCACATCTGCCTATTGTACCTACTGATGAGAGCTAAAGCATTTGCAGCTCTAATGGAAGCTGCTGCCATCACAGCAAAGCGCTTCCCCGCACCATCCATCAGTCTTCCTTCCTTAGGAGCTGCAGAAGTTGAAACTGGGTTTTTTGACTGTCTTTGAGTGGCTTGCATCACCACTGATTCTGGCCGCGGATGTCTAATTAAGCATGCTGGAGAAGATTCTGGGGCCCGATATTTTTTCTCTATCCTGGGCACCGAGGTTGCGACCGAGGCCGGATTCTTCATTATTTTCAATCCCTCGTCCCAAATGTGATCGATAATAGGAATCGCTCTGATGGATTCACTTGATTCCTCTTTAAAATCGTAGAGAAAACACTCAGTTTCCTGTACTGGAAGTGGTAGTTCAAACCTCTTTGAGGCTTTTTCCATAATATCATGGAATCCTCCAATATCCTGTGGAGGAGAGTTTGCTGGCGATGGAGACGGCGTAGTAGGTAGAATATATTGATCCCATTGATTCCCAACTGGATTTTCCTGAAGAAGTTCTCCTTCTTCTGGTTGCTCTCCATCACTCTCTGCTAAATCATCCCTGATTGTAATAATTGGAGGAGATTGAACCTTTTTGCACTGAAGGTGGAGGTTGAGGTTGAGTTACTTGAACTTGAGTAGGACCGGCTGAAGATTTCGAGGCTGGGGCGTTAGCTTCAGGAAAACAACGGTAATATTCGCTGATCACGTGATGTAAGTCAGTCAACAGAGAAATTGGCATTGAGACAGACTCTTCTCTCACATCAGGCTGTGCTTCTTCCTCGTCCTCATACTCATATGATTGTTGAAAAGACTCATACCTTCTTGATTCGGGCACTGGACGATCTTGGAATGAAAACACCTCTTGAACCTCCTGATATTCTTCTTCATCCGTGTCCTGAATCTTTATTTGAAGCTGGGAAGGGCTATAAGCCACTCCCGTCGACTCTTCATCCTCTAACTGCAATTCTAGCAGATTTGATGGAGGAAGCGGAGACATTTTTGTCCAGCCTGTGAAATCTGTAGATTTCTTCACTCTCGACGGTGGAAGGGACTTCAAGGATATCGATGATTTTGCCTTTGGGGACTTAAAAGATGTCGTCCACGGAGCTCCCGTCGTCGGAGTTCCCGTGGACGAAAAAATACGTATTATCGTCGACGAAGTCGTTGCCGAATTCATCGTCGACGAGGTCGTCAGCGAGGTCGACGCCGATCTTCCCGTCGACGGAGTCGTCGACGAACCTTTCTTCGACGACGCAGCTATCGTCGTCGAGATTGTAGTCGTCGACGAAGTCGGCGTCAACGGTGCCGTCGACGTTTTCACAGAAATCAGTGCCGGCGACGCCCCAACATTTGTAGACGGAGCTGAAGACACCTCCCTTGACTATGAGGACTTCTTCAGAGGAGTGTGAGGAAGAGAAGACGAAGAAGCCTCTTTGTCTTTGGTTTTCTGCTTTTTTGGTTCCACTTTTTCCTCAGGAGCAGAAGACTTCCTCTTCTTGGAAGACTGGATATTAACCTACTCTTCAAAGTCAGAATCTGAAGTGACCACCTTCTTTTGAAGTCACAACAGTAAACGTGCCTCCCTGTCTCTGAAAGTTTTTGCTGAAAAGGTTCTGCAGTGTTTGCAGTCTTTTGGCACATGTTTAGGATGAAGACAATACAAGCAGTCCTTGTGGGGATCTTCAGAATACAGTCTAGGTTTCCCACAGGATCTGCCGGGCCTGAAAAGCCTCTTTTTAGAGCTTTCAGCCATAATAGGTATAAGATGTAAAACAGTACCTTAAATCCAAAAGAAAGAACTTGCAGTTGGAAAAGTCAAAAGTTCACTCAGGAACAAAACTGAGCAAGGCTCAGAAAGACTCCTTCTCACACGAAGGCGGTTGAAAATCTGAGGTATGATGGCTCTGCTGGGGAGTGTGATGTCAGGGCTAGCAGCTGATTGGCTGGGATTTGGACCAAATAATGATGAGGTTTGGTTACCAAATAATGTGATTCCCTATGGGATTTTCTATGCAGGTTTCTAGTACTGCTATGGTCATTCTGTTACCGTGACGACGGGGAAGATACAAGCATGTGAATCTATGAAAGATTCAATACTGGAAAATGTAGCTGGCCTCAACAGTAAGAGAGACGACATAAGCTGGATAAGGATGATAGCCAAATATGATATTATAGGTCTACAGGAACCGTGGGAGGTAGCCCTAACCTCCCTGGATGGCTTCAGAGCGTTCCATACCCCAGCAGTGCCATCCAGAGCTGGAAAGGGAAGAGGAGGCATTTTAACATTGCTGGCGAATACACTCCCCATAAATGTTTTAAAAGTTTATGAGTCACCCTACCTCCACTTTTGATAAGTGAAGGTAGAGCGGACTGGGATTTGTTCATCAAAAACTAGTATAACAATGGGGGAGGCGTGGCCAAGCACCTAATGTGGCGGACGTGTTCTAAAGCCACTCTGCTTCGTATCCTCCGGTTTTACAGGCAATCCTGTGATACAGCATCAGGAAATTTGCCCTGCCGCCTAGGAGTTTACAGAAGGGCATACACTGATCCGGGCGATGGAGCCCTGAGTTGAGGCGCGTGAGGTGAACGTGCAGGCCCAGGTGGTGGAGGCCCAGGTGGCGGAGCCCCTCGTCAGGCGAGAGAGGGTGCGGCGCCAGCAGAGAGACAGTTACCCAAACCGCAGCAGCATGGCCGACCAGCCCGCCGTGTTCACTGGAAGGACGGGTGAGGTGGAGACATACCTGCAACACAGGCGGTTGTGGCAGAGCTGGTGGAGCCGTCTGAGGCCTTCGCGAGACCAGAGGGAGTGCCCCCCCGCCTGCTGGACTGCGAGGTGAGGCGTGGTTCCCTGAGGCTCTCGGCCGGGAGCTCGCCTGGTGGATCCTAGGGGGCGCAGCGAGTCCCAGCCCTGGTGGGACGCCCCTCGGATAGGTGGTATGACTCGATTTGAGTTATCTCGCGCTCCCGGTGGCACCTGAGGTGGGCGGAGTGGTTTTGGTGCCCTGCAGTAACAGCAGGGGGTGCCGGGCCGCCCTGGGAGCCGCCCGAGATTGGAGCCGGCCTGGTTGGTGCAGGGGGGTTCCCCCATAGAGCGGGGGTGAGGCCTCCCTCCTCCCTCCCCTGCAGTGAGACTTGGGCACAGCGGAGTGCAGCCAGGCCCAGTGTTGAGGCCGCTGCCCCCCTCGTAAACCTACGGCCAGAACAGTGTGGATCCGGCCTCTTCCGCTTGAGAGATGCCCCGTTGAGCTGCCTCCCATGTTGGTGTAAGACTAGAGAAGCAGCGGAGTTGAGACCACGCTGAGACCACGCTGGGTGCGGCTGGACCACATACCGTGCGACATCCCTGAAGGCTACTGGCCTATACCTGGAGAGGCCTTGGAATTGGCAGAGGCTACTGGAGGCCTTTTTTTCTGTGACAATGGACGCCATATTGGACAGCCCACATCCATTAAGGCGGAGACACGTCAGGTGAGCCTGCAGCGGCGCTGTTTAGCTGAGTTGGGGGGCCCGGGGGTCGGTTGGGCCTAGGCCCCCCCTCCAGGTGCAAGGAGGTGCGGCAGTGGGTGACTACCTGGATGACGCGGTGCAAGGTACAGTGCGGAGGCCGGTTCGGTCCTATGCTGATCCTGACCTTATCTGACCACACAAACATAACTGCCTGCGACAGAGGTGACTGGCTGAAAGGGGGGGTCCGGGGGCCGTTTGTGCCTAGTCCCCCTTACACGATCTTTCCTGTCCCGGCTAACAGCGCTGCGGCAGTGCTAGCAATCGGCCGGGGTGGACCCAAGACCTCTCCCCTTCAAAATACACATGCCTTCACCGATCTGGTTGGCCTCTGGGGTGGTGCATTGCCCTAAGACGTTAGGAGGGTAGTGGAGGCCCTGCGGAGTCCACGGACAGAAGACATCCACATCTAACCCCCTATGCGGAGCGCTCAGCAGATAGTCATGGGCCGCCTATGCTCCAACACCCACCAAGATGTCCCTCCCCAAGGCCAGACTAGAGGAACGCCCAAGACTTCTGGACCACCTGTGGGAGCACACTAGCCAGACATTGCGGCCAAATTGGACTTGGTACTGGCGGCGATGGAGAGAATTGTCACCACGCTGAAACAGACGCGCGCCTCCCTGGAGGGTAGGATAGACACCATTACCTCCGACTTCACGCTTCTATGTGCCAACCAGCACAAACTGTCCGACAGGGTCCGCGATACTGAGGCAACGTTGGCAGACCTCCAGCCCCAATCCCGTAAGTTCGCGACTACACTACAGGACCTGATGGATCGGGTCTGCACCCTGGAGGAGAAAGTGGATGATGCAGAAGGGAGGTTGCGCCGCAATAATGTGAGGGTGATTGGCCTGCCGGAGGGGGCAGAGGGGCAGGATCCAGAGGCCTACACAGAAACCTGGATGAGGGAACTGCTTCCCCCAGGGTCACTCTCACCGTAGTAGAACGGGACCATAGAGTTCGGGCCCGCAAACCCCCTCCGGGGGCTCGCCCTCATCCATTCTTATTTCACCTAATGAACTTTAGGGACGGAGATGTCATACTACGGTAGATAGGCAAACATCCCGGCCCCAAGGTGCAAAATGTCGTAGTCTCCTTCTTCCCAGACTACACTGCACAAGTTCAAAGAAGGCGAGCCACCTTCGGCGCAGTCAAGAAACAACTCAGAGAGCTGGAACTCCGATACTCCATACTTTTTCCCGCCCGCCCTCGAGTTATCAGAGACGGCAACACCCGATACTTTGATTCTCCCTCGGAGGTCTGGGATTGGGTTGAAGAAAACGGGCTGACAACGGCTCCTAGGCCCTCTGAAGACCCCAGGCTGCAAGGGAGACCCCGTCGTGGCCGCCGCAGGAGGAAAGGCAGAGATGCTTGGCCGCCCATCGCAGCCCCGGATCCCAAACAGATTTAATCGGAGCATCAAGAAGCAGAGCAAATTGTGGCGTCCCTTCAGCCTGCCAGGTCGCATTCACCAATAAGTTCCGCCGGGTCCCCGTCAAAGTCCAGAGGAGGTGCCGATTCCACACCAGAATGGTCAACTGATGCAGACTCGCCTCGGCCCCTGGATGTCACTCCCCAGACTTCAGACGACATTATTTGAGAACACGTTGCCTATCGCCCCAATCGCCTCGCACTCATAAGTAACAGAGACTAAGTGCTCTAGCGTGTACACATGTCCCCACTGATCCATGATGTTATCCTGGGACTTTCCATGCATGATCACATACCCGATGCTCTACCTCCTACTATATAGGGGTCAATAAGGGGGATGGAATATGCAAGCATTCTTTCCTCTCCTTCTTTAAATCGGTGTTCCCACCGAAGTCAAACAACAATGCTGGACTAGTTGCCATGAATAGGTGTAAATGTTTGGGTCAATCTCCCTGTTGTGGGTCCGCTCTTGCTATGTTTCATGATATTTAGATGCTAAATATTAATCTTTTCCCCCAGAGGAGTTGCCTCGTTTAGAGACCTGTCGCCGCCGCACATACCCTCCCCGTGGGGGTCCACTTCACACAGGGAAACAGACAGATTTACATCACTTCCATGACGAACCTAAATATAATCACATGGAATGTTAGAGGCATTCACACACCTGCCAGGTGGTACTCCATCTATGTTTACCTACAGCGCAGAGCTCTCAAGAAACGCACCTAACGCAACCAGAAGCCGTCCGACTACGCCGTTGTTGACGAGGTCAGGTCTACAGTACTAACTACTCATCCATGGCCAGAGGGGGGACTAATTTGGGTTAAAGCCGGGGTCCCATGGGAGGAGGAGGAGGTGATGGTAGACTCCTCTAGACGGTATGTGCTGCTTAGGGGTAGGTTAAATGGACAGCCTATTCTGTTGGGTTCCATCTACGCCCTTAACACCGATCAGGGAGCATTCCCCTTTAGACTAACGGCCTTGCTCCCCAGATGGAGGGAGGTTCCATGGTTGCTGGGAAGCGATTTTACCTCTGTGCTGGACGTTTGGCTGGATCGTTTCTTTTTCCCTCTGAATAGAACCGCAGCCTCATTGAACGCCCAGACCATATGCACTTGGATGAGACATTGGTCGTTGACAGATGACCGGCCTGATAGGCAAAAACAACGTGACCACAATCCACAAATAATGCACTTGGCGTGGGAAACATATAGGTACCGCTGATCCCAGCTTGGTGTCTACAGACGGCGGCCGTGGAGGACCCTGCGTTCCGGAGCTCCCTTGAGTCTGCAGTGATTAGATATTTTGATCGGGGTCCGCGGACTCGGTGCTGACAGAGTGGAAGGCAAAGTTGTGACCAGAGGCCATTGCCTTGGACACACGTGGATCATACGTAAACAACTTGATACGTCCCTATCTACCATTGAGCGACAACTGCTTCGGTTAGAAGCGCAGGCCATCGACCAGCCTGATAGGCAAAAACAACTTGATGACGCCTATGCTGAGCAGGAAGTGCTATTAGAAAGACTACGATGTTACAATTTCTTGGCGCACTCGGCTCTTTCCCACGCTACAGCAGATAAAGCGGGTAAATTACTGGCTTTCTAAATTAGGCAAGAACACCCCCAACGCCCTATACAACTCTTAGTGGATGAACTAGGCCACAGGAGCTGTACGCAGAGAGACATTTATGCAGTAATGACAGCACACAACACCAGGTTATATTTGTCCCGGCTGTCCGGGAATAACCCTCAGATTGAGTCATTCCTCTCAACAGTGGAGCTGGCCACACTGATGCTTGACCAACTTCTCACTCTGGACGCCCCCTGACAGAAAATGAAATTCGTGAAGCATTACATCGCTGATGTCCGGAAAGACGCCGGGAGTCGATGGACTCCACACCAAATTTTTTTAAAACATATGCGGAGACTCTGGTGCCCCAACTGCACTCCCTATACTCCTGGGCAATTACCAACATAACTCTACTGCCTTTGATGTGCGTGGCTAACGTGGTTTCTCTTTTGAAGCCAGGAAAGGACCCAACCTCCCCCGGATCATATAGACCAATAGCGATATTAAACGTTGACTATAACATTTTAGCCAAAGTTTTAGCCAATCGCCTGGTGCCCCTTGTTCCCGCCTTGGTACACCCGGACCAGAACGGGTTCGTCCCTCAACGAAACATAGCTCGAAACATCTGCCGGTATGGAGTATGCCACTCTTAAATGGTCTAGGTAAGGCTGCATGGTGCTGGACCTTGAGAAGGCGTTCGATTCGCTCAAATGGAACTTCCTTTTTGCCTCCCTTGCCCAGTACGGTATGAGGGCTTATTTCCTTGGCATGGTTCGATTGCTGTATAGGAGCCCGTCCGTTCGTGTTCGGACGGACCCCTATTTTTCGGACCCTATACGGGTGAGGCGTGGGACTCGACAGGGATGCCCGTTGTCCCCCTTCCTGTTCGCGCTGGCGTTGGAGCCAATGGCTGCACACATCGGCGTGCATGTGGACATGGGAGTCACTCTGGGAGACGGTTTGCATTCTATCTCGCTATAAACTGATGATTTGCTAATGTACGTGTGGGACCTTCAGGACATCCCACCCTCCTTGACCAGGCCTTAACTCACTTTGCCAGGGCTTAGGGCCTGAGGGTTAATGCCGCGAAATCCATTCTCTCTCAGCAAACAACCCTTGATCCGGGGTATTCCATGGGGGGCATTCGTATGACATGGTGCACTGACCCCTTTAGATACCTAGGAGTGCGCATCTACCGTTCTAAGGAGAATCTGTTTGAAAGAAACATAGTCAGAGCCACTACAGCTATCCAGTCACAAATGGGCTTCTGGCAGACACTTACACAGGGTTGTCCTAGTAAAAATGGTAGTTCTCCCTCCTCTCCTCTACTACTTCACTACCTTACCTATTATTATTTCTCCTCCCTTCTTTCGCAAATGGGAAGGGGTAGTGAGGCACTTTGTATGGGGAACGTCCAGACACAGAGTATCTATTGGGAAACTCTATTTATCGGCAGACCAGGGGGGTTGACGGCGCCCAACTTCGAACATTACTATTTGGCTTCCCAGCTCCAGTGGATCGCCCGGTGGCTCACTTGCCGGCATCTGGCAGATACAGCCTCGCTACTACCTCCAATCCCGCATCACATATTATTACATATCTTCCACCCATGCGGAAAGCCTAGACCCCTTGGTGCTCTTCTACGCAATATAGCCTTTAAGTATTTCCGTAGGAGTCTTTTCCTAACTAGGACCCTCACACCATACGCCCCCCACCATTCCATTACTGGGTACACCACAGGGGGGACATATGCACCACAGCAACTGAATTGCGCAACTGGGGCGCAGAAGGTATCCAAGATATGGGAGAACTTAACCAGGATGGCTCACTCATTCCATACCAGGAACTCATATCGGAGGAGAACATGTACCCGCAGGTTTTAATGACATCGGGCGATTACAGCCTCACTGGCAGCTAAGTGGGGCAATCTTTCTCAGGAACCACCCACGCACCTCACGATACAGTACTGACATGTAATGGGAAGTGGGGGAAACTTGACTCGTTGGTTTGCGTCCTCGCTCCGCCAGCACACAGAAATTGACCTGACCCGCCTGAAGCAACACTGGGAAGAAGCCTTAGGGAGAGTATTCACAGTCAGGGAGTGGTTGGCCATTGGGGAAGGTACGACACATATTCTACGTAACCAGCGCTTTAAACCAATTACATTTTTTATATTGCACCGGGCATACCTCTCCCCAGACCAAATCAATAAGTACTTTGCTAGGTCAGATGCAGCCTGCCCTAGGTGCCGCCTTTTGAAAGCAGACATGCTTCATATGTTATGGCACTACCCCAACCTGCGCGAATACTGGGCTGCTGTGACATCTACACTAGCTACCTGTACCTCTCGAGATATCCCCCTTCACTGGGAGGCACACATACTGCACTTGTTCAGTAGGAGTAAGAAACACAGAGCAGCCACCTGGTTCCTTGACCTGGGGTTCATAACGGCCAAACGCCTAATCACCAAGAGGTGGAAGTCCCCAAAGGCCCCTCACGCCATAGCCTGGTGCCATTCCCTGCTTAACTGGGCTAGGGCGGAGGGGGTTGCACTAAACTGGGAGGACTTACTTGGGGTCTGCAGGTTTCCTCTGGCGCATCACTGGAATGCTATGGTGTCGATTTTACAGGGCATAGCTACTGTCGTGGAGGATGGGCCCTAGGACAGGGAGCAAGATCGAGAACTCTGCGCTTAGCTATTAGTAGTATACACGCACAGAACTGGCCTTACTGACTAACATATGGTTCCACATTGCGGAGATGCGGTCACTCGGCCCTAGCAGGGCTGTCTCTTCCCCTTCACCCCCCTTTTTAACCCATGCGGCGGCGGGTCTCAGGCGACTACCCTATCCATCCTTTGGTTACTTTGTCCTCATTTTGTTGTACGCCACGCCCACAGTTTGATTACGTACCACACCATGGCTAATTTTGCTAAGATGTAATATGTCACAATGTCTGACATGATGCTGTCGCAGTCATTGCAAGGGAAATACTCCAAGTACTATCACCAGTAATCTATCCGTTAACTCACCAGTTAATAAGCTGGATTGCATGCTGATCAGCATAACTTTGCTGTTGCCGTACTGAATGCTAATGCACTGTTCATGGTGTTTGGAAATAGGAAAAATGCCAATAAAAAGATTTAAACAAAAAAATAAACTACTATAATAATAATTTTGAGGGGAAAATGGATTCTGTAGTTGTTGATATGCGGCGTGAGATCAATGAGGTTAGTTCTCAACATAATAAAGTGGTGAACTTCCTTCTTTTGGACGACTTTACATTAGAAATTGCCTAATTTTCGGGAAATCAGTTTGCGGTTTACGGATTGTGAAGGTGATCCAACTGTTCACTCTATCCATAATACCCATGGAGTCAGCAGCCCGCTGATAAATTTGACAGAATTCAGCAATCATACTTATATTGCTTGTAATCTGAAAGGAGTGCTTAACCCTATAAAGAATGAAATAAGAACCCCAAAACCGGTAATCACAAAAAAAATGATTATACACTAAAATGGGACGGAGCAAATAGACAAGACATTCTGACAACAGTAATAACAGATAAATACCGAGAGGTAATGATATGCCTTGATTATAATGTCAGTATGGGGGGAATGGTGGAAACCTTTGATGAAGTTTTAAAAGAGATTAAAAAATAGATGACTCGACAATGCAGAAGTAAAGAAACACAGATAGTGCACTGGCTTGATGCAAAATGCACCAAAACGTCTTCTAATCTTAGAAGAGCATTGCGCTAGATCCCTAGGGAAGCCAACCAAATTCGGGCCCTGCGTGCCAGCTATAAAAAGGCGAGACGAGCATGCTGCAGGATCCTGAGAGAGAAAGCCTGAGATGACTTAAGCATGGCAGCAAAGAATTTAGACACCCATGAGTTCTGGAAAGTGGTGAATGCCGTGTTTTCAAAAGATGACAGGGGCTCCACCCTAGATGTACACGTAGAGGAGGAGGGATGGGTCATAAATTTTTCAAATGCGAATGAGCCCTTAAATGGGAAGTGTAACACCCGGGAGGAAAATAATCCACTGCCAAGTATTGAATTATGAGAAGTAATGCAAGCCTTGGATCAGATATGCCTGTTAAAGGCCCCTGGACCTGATGGGGTCCCAAGTGACATTTTCTTAGAGACTAAAGATCTGTCTGGACCTATATTGACAATTGTATTTAATGCAGTAGCGAAATTGGTGCCTCTTAGTTCATAGAAACACTCTATTATTGTCCCGATATATAAAAAGGGCGAATAATGGGATCCAAAAAACAATAGGCCCATATCCCTAATTGATGAAACAGCAAAATTGATGGGAAGAATATTAGTAAACAGATTAGAGGAATGGGCAAGCGAAAACTAAGATCCTTTCTGAGGCCCAGTATGGCTTCAGGAAGAGTAAGGGAACAATTGATCAGTGTTTAAATCTCTCCATGATAATCTCTAAATATACAATGGCAAAAAAAGGGTCGTCTATGCATGGCCTTCATGGATCTATTGGCCGCATTTGACTGTGTGGTTCACAGCAAATTATGGGCCGTCATGGAGGGCATGGGTGTTGACCCTGCCATTATTATCTTCATAATGCAGCTATATCTTTGCGCAACTGCATGTGTCCGGAATGGCAGAGAGTGGGAGTGCACAAAACCTTTTAATATTGATAGAGGCGTGAGACGGCTGCGTCCTTGCCTCGTTTTCATCCTCTCTTTATACTAACAAGTTGGGTGAGTTGCTGAGAGAGACAGCTAAGGACAGCCCATACGCTGAGAGACCCCGCCCCCTTCTGATCATCCTCTATGCAGATGATGCAGTGCTTCTGGCCAGAACACCTCTGCACTGCAAAAGCTCATAGAGGAGTACACCCAATTTATGGCTTCCCTGGACCTGTGTGTAAATGAAACTAAATTGTATGTGATGCGGGGGCTACTTTAATAAGTAAAAACAAGATTTTTTTTTAGAGATAAAAAGAGGGGGGAAGTAATGGATTAATTTCCGTACCTGGGGTGTTTTTCGACAAGAAATCATCATGTAAAAATATGATTTCAAACAGGGTGACCCACCTAGAAAAAGTATTGCAGCTATTTTTAAATTTACAAAAAAATTGGGTGCAAAACCAATTCCTGAGATTTTGAACATCTACTCGGCCAAAGCCAAAGCTGTAGCTACATATGGGGCTGCGGTCTGGGGCATGGCTGATGTCGGGCTATTGCAGCAGGCGGAGGATGCGTTTTGCAAAAGATTTTTATCACTTCCTCGCTCCTGCACTAATTATATCTCCCACAGTGAATTAGGCCTCACATACCTTGAACACCATATTAAACTGGCCCCATTACTATTATGACTCTCGGTTTGGAAAAGAGAAATTGTTCCCCCGAATCAAGCGGTGCTTAGAGATTGTTTAACAATGGATCACACTTAAAAGATACCATGGCTGAACTATGTGAAAACAACCGTTTCAGCTCTAGGTCGACAAAATCTCTGTGGGCCGAGAGGGGTGCAGCACAGCACACAGACTAGCTTGTTGGTGTGAAAAAGGCCGCTTTTTTTTAAAACAGGTGAACTTCACATCAATATTCCTTGGCCTGTGCCTTACAAAACTAAGCCTCAGTAAATATTATCCTCCTACCTTACCTCCCTCCCCCTCCCCTAAAATTGTTCCCCCCTCCAAAACATTAATAAACCCCCAAACTTGCAACTTGTAAACCTGTCTTCACCTAACTAAGTACACTCCCTATGCTCTTTCCCCTTCCTACATGCTCCCAGAGTGACCTTCCCAACCAATAAACAGTAACTGCAAACCGCTGTACTCACCATTACCCAGGAAAAACCGCCCACAAACCATTCTTCGCCACACCAGCACCTGTTTCCAGCGACAACAAAGTACATATATCCCCCCCCCAGGGCACCTGGTCCCAACAAAACTACCCCCGAGGAGAAAAAACCGCAGAAAACGGCTTCCGCACCGCACCCCCTGGAAACTCCAGCCCGAAACCCCCCTTCTTAGGGAGGGAGGGTGGGATAAATTTGCTCCGCTATGTCCCTAAGGCCGGCTGTCGTGTCACAACCACCAAAATGGTGGCTGGTGACACAACATGGCCGGTTATATGCCCGCCAGCCCAACGGTAGCCCGACCACCAGCCCAAACCAGCCAACCATAGCCTGGGGCAGCCCAACAAGCCCAACTGGGCTCCGGCTGCCCCCCCCCGGCCCAAAACACCCAGAGAGGGGTAGGCCTCCCAATGGTCGGCCGTCCCCCCCAAAGCGCTATTGGGCCGAGAGGGGTGCAGCACAGACCTCAGACTAGCTTGTTGGTGCGATACCATGGCTGAACTATGTGAAAACAACCGTTTCAGCTCTAGGTCGACAAAATCTCTGTGGGTCGAGAGGGGTGCAGCACAGCCCACAGACTAGCTTGTTGGTGTGAAAAAGGCCGCTTTATTGAAAACAGGTGCACTTCACATCAATATTCCTTGGCCTGTGCCGTACAAAACTAAGCCTTACTAAATATTATCTTCCTACCTTACCTCCCTCCCCATCCCCTAAAATTGTTCCCCCTCCAAAACATTTATAAACCCCCAAACTTGAAACTTTTAAACCTGTCTTCACCTAACTAAGTACACTCATTATGCTCTTTCCCCTTCCTATATGCTCCCAGAGAGACCTTCTCAACCAATAAACAGTAACTGCAAACCGCTGTACCCACCATTACCTAGGAAAAATCGCCATTCAGAAAAGTCTGGGCATAGGCTTTTCTGACCCCCCTTAGGACTCCTGACGTTTCGGGTATCTGCAGATGCCTAACGCCCGGTCCAAAACCTCCTTCACCTGCACTATGTATAACTCCATACCATAGCGGGACAGATAGACCCCGTCTTTCCTAAAGAAGTAGACCACCACATAACGCAGCTCCGGATGTTCCATCTTACCAAAATCCTCCTTGCTGCAGAAACTTCTCATATCTCTGTTAATCTTCCTTCGAGCCCTATCTATGGCCGCTGGTAGGCATGACTACGGAGGCTCAACATAATTGGTTGATGTGATAGGGGAGGGTCGCTTTGAAGGTTTAAAACAGGCAATCAAGATCGGGTGGACTAGGTTTTTGCGCATGGACGTATGAAAACAAATACGAGAGTATGAAGAACACAGAGCCAGGTACGAGCGTGCACCAATGTGTTTTATCTTATAGAGATGTGTTAATCCCAATACTATTTAAGGGTAAAACAGAGGTATTAATGGGTTGTCAATCATAGAGGATGGAGAGAGTTTAACAGGGTTGATTGGACCGAAGAAAGGGGGTGATGAGTCACAGAGGGGACATGGGTGCTGGTAAGAGGGTTACTGGCGGGCGCAAAGGGAGAGTATGTCGCCAAATGGTTCAAGGCGGGAGTTAGTCGGTGACGTTCTGTTAAATTAAACATACTCAATGGGGAATGTTTTTGATGGAATGTTCTGGATGGGGGTTTAATGAAAGGTGAAGTTAAGGTGTGGGAAGTCCAGAATTGGTGGTGAGAAGCTTGTTTGGGCACCCTGTTTGTTAGTGTTAAATCACGTTTTTAGAGGGAATACGTCAAGGACGGGGGTTGTTTTTTCAAAAAAATGAGGTACGCACTAAGCGATGTATTGGTAATATTGAACTTGTATTATAACCTGAACCCACCAATTAAAGCTGATGTTTTTTTCAATTTGTAGTGTTCCCCTGAGGAAGGGCGGTATTTTAGCCCGAAATGCATTGGAATTACACTTATTATCGATGACTACTTGTATTCAGTCTTGCTGCAGAAAAAGGCCTGGAGTGGCATATCTGCATCATTAGATATATAATACAGAGTATCTCTCATGTGACAGGACAAAAATTGAATAAGTGGAATATATTAATGTGGAATACTAAGAATAAAATTAACTGAAAGAAGATAAATGTGTTTAAAATCGTGCATGATTTTGGCGCTCAGCTGTGCGTCCGGCACTGGAGTCCACTTTAGCTTTTGACCCTGTCCATCATTGCCAGAATGAATTGTACCACCTGTTCACCCCTTCCCCAGGGGCTGGCATGCCGAGTCGCACCACTCGCCAAGAAATCCTGCCACGCCTGCTTGTACGCCCTCCAGGTTGATGTGGCCACCGACGCTCTTACCAGTTGCACGACCCTTTCTCTCCTACCGACCACATCCCTGCTGGCACCAGTGTCTTGCATTCATCCGCCTCCGTGGCTAGCCCATAGAACATCTGCCACTGTGAACAAGACAAAGCGTCCGCACTGTCATTGTCCACCCACGGCACGTGTCTGGCTTGAAACAGTATATCATGTTCCAAACAGCGCAGCACAAACACCCTCAACAACTTGAGAACCTGTGTGTCCCTGGCTGATTGCCTGTTCACGACCTGCACCACTGACATATTGTCCACCTTGAAAATCACCCTCTTGTGCGCCAACGTCCGCGCCCACACCACCACCACCAATGGGAACAGTTCCAGAAACGCTATGCTCCTCCCCCCGCTCTTCCAGTGTGACGGCCATTCCTCGGCACACCACTTCCCCTGCCAATACAGCCCAAAACCGCCCACCCCCGACGCATCCGAAGAGATGGTAACGTCTCAGTGCCAGTCTTCCGCGGGGGCCATTGGAATACCATTAAAGTTTTCCAAAAATGTTCTCCACATGCGCAAATCCGCCTTCGTGCCCGCCGACAAGCGCATATGGTGATGCAGCAGCATCAACCACGACAATGACATGCCGAGTCGCCTGCTTAAAGTCCGCCCCGCCCGCACCACCCGGCACGTGAAATTCAAGTGCCCCAGTAGAACCTGTATCTCCCGTAGCGTCACCTTCCTTTTCGCCATCAGGGTGTCAATCAAAAGCAGCATATGCACCTTCTTGTCTCCAGGCAAACGGGCTTCCATGGTCACCGAATCCAATTCGATACCCAGATATGACAGCAATGTGCTGGGAACCTGTGTTTTTTCTGGTGCCTAGGGCACACCCAGGTAGCCCATGAGCTCTGTAAAACTGTCCAGCTGCTGCTGGCAGTCCGCTGAACCGGGCAGTCCCACCAAGAAAAAGTCATCCAGGTAGTGCGTCACCGTCTCTTTGACTGAGTGCCACGAAAAAACCCACTGCAGGAAGGTACTGAAACGCTCAAACAGGGCACAGGATTTTGAACACCCCATGGGCAATGCTTTGTCCACGAAAATGGACCCATCAAACTGTATACCCAACAGGTGATAATCCTCCGGGTGTACCGGGGGCAGCCGAAACGCCGACTTGATGTCGCACTTTGCCATGATGGTGCCCGTCCCCACCGTCGCGACAAAGCGCCGTGCTACATCCACGGAAGAGTAAGAAACTGAGGAAAGCTCGGCTGCAATGAAAACATTCACTGACGCTCCCACTGGCCAGGACAAATGCTGTATCAGCCGGTTTTGGCCGGGTTCCTTCTTCGGGACCACCCCAATGGGAGAGATGATCAGGTCCCGCATAGGGATATCCTGAAATGGCCCCGCCATTCGCCCTTCCCGTACTTCTTTGTCCAATTTTTCCCGCACCACTGTTCCATGGGTCTTGGCGGATTTCAAATTCTCAGCCCACCTGGCAGCCCGTGGACCCCCGTACCCCAGGCGGAAGCCCTCCCGAAAACCCTGCTGCAGCAGTCCCGCGTCCTCCGTCCGAGGATAAAATGCCAACATTGTGTCGAGCCGGTCCAGCCTAATTGGAGTAAGAGCCTTTGCCCGTATGTCTCTGTCCTCCACAGCACCTCTACCCCCTGGCTGCTGTCCCGCCTGCGAGAACTGCTGTCCTTGCCCGCTGGTTCCGCCCAGCCCCCAGCATTGCACCACGGGATGGCGCCGTGCGCATTTGGAGCATTCGTGTCTGAACTTCCAATATTGGCGCGTGTAATTGCCTTTGTTAAAATCCCAGCACGCGCCCACTGATCCTCCCGCGTTGGCTCCTGCCTGCCCCACCCCCCCACGGCTGGGGCCATTCGGAAAGGGGCGTGGTGCTAGCGGAAGGCCGCTCGCCGTGTAAATCGTCTTCCCGAATTTGGCCCCCCCCATGGTCTGCTGGTAGAGGTCCGTGTCAATCTCCCCCCACTTTACCTCCAGGTCCCAGGCCAGCCGTGCCCTGAACTCCTCGTCATAATGGGACCAAGCGTATTCCCCGTATGTCACCTGCGCTCGACTGATCACATCCATGTATTTGAACAGTGCGACGGACCTGTCAGGGTATTTCTCGCAGTACACGCTAGCTAAGATCAAAAACCCCGCCGACCAGTTCTCGATATTCATCGGCACCCTCGGCCTCTTGGCCAGCTCCAGCTCCTCTTCCTTGGAGCCCTCCTTCGCCGTCAGCTCCCTATGAAGGAGCTTCAGAATATACACGCACTCGCCCTTCCAGATTTTCCCTTTGATGGCCAGCGTCAAATGGGCCCCCAAGGGATTCGCAATGCCCATATACAGCAATTTCTTTATGGGGGTGTTGTGGCTCTCCTTACCCTGCTTGGGCACCCCCCATTCTTCCTCGCCTCCCCCCCGACCCCCCGCCGCGGACCCTTCAACTGCGACCGGCGCCGCATCCCCCCACTTGTGTTGTCCTTACTCCCCGACTCCGGCCCCACCCCGTGTCCTTCACATACGTCCCCTTGCTCAATCGCACTCCCCCTCCTCCCCCCACCCCCTTGCATCAGTGCCCACCAAAACCCTGGCATGCGGGACCCCACCCGCCTTCACCACCCATGTGTGCGCCTTACCTGGCGTCAAGGTCGGTGTCCGCACCGGATCCCGCCGCCTAACCAGTCGTGCAGGTGGGGCCATCAGGCTGTCCGCTTTTTTCAACCGAACCACACCGCTCTGTCAAATACTAGGTACATTGTCAGTCGCAGCCCCCGTCTGCCCTTGCTCTACAATTTCACCTTCTTCTGCGCTTTCTTCATCATAGTCCAGCAGTAACGGGCCGTCCTCTTCGGACTCCAGCCCTGAGACCCCTGCGCGGTCCCTATCTACCAGGCTTGGCCATGGGCCGCCCTCCGCGGGCTCCAGCCTGCTCAAGCCTGCCTGCTCCCTGCACGTGCGTAGCAAGTCCCCCAAGTCTACACTATCTCTCCGCTGCCCTGCACACTGTTCCTCGAGGTCCTGGTCAGTGTGATCAGACCTGTGACCCCGTCCCCCAGAGGCCGCATCGACCCATCGGGGGGAGCCACCAGGGCCAAGTCTCCCCTCTTCCTGGATGCCGCTACCATCAGGCCCCTCATGGGAGCGCGGGCGCCCGCATAAGGCAGAGCCGGCACATCCTCTCGGTGGGTTGGAGCCGCATGAAACTCTCCCGAGCACCTCAGCACACTGTCCTGCCAAAAACAAGTGACGTGTGACATGTCGGCCTTAATCCTGCCCCCTGCACCGCCGCTCCCCAACCCCACCCCCTGTGGGAACCCCGACCCGCCCCCGACGCACAGGAGGAATGCCCCCCTGCCACGATGGAGTGGACCGCCCGATCCCGTCCCCCCCGCCCCGGGCGCCCCACACCCCCCCTTTCCCCCCCTCCCCATAGCTCCATTCCAAAGACTCCAACACCGCAGCACCTCACCACTGTCCCGTGCCCCCCCGGCCCCCTCACTCCTCCCCCCTCCCATCGCCCCCCATGGCTTCCCCCAACACACTGCGTCTGACCACCGAGCGAGAAGGCCCTCCAGCACCCTGTCCAGCCATCCCCCTGCCTCCAATAGTTGTTTCGGCCCCCCACGTGCCCCCTCTGGGTCCGCCCTCTCTGCACCCCTCCCCTCCACTCCCCCCCTGGACCTGCCAGGTGAGCCCTGCGTCCTCATGCTGTTCCCTCTCCCCCTTACCCCACCCATATCCCCCCACCCACAGCTCCCGTGGCTGTCTGCGCGAGAGCCCCAGCAGACCTCACCTGCGTCCCTGATGCTCATGTCCACCGAGAGACCCCCGTGCCTCCTCCCCCTCCTCCTCACTATCGATCAGTAATGGGGAGTACCACCCGCTGTCTACCCTCGCGGTGGTGGGCCCCCCGCTGCCCAGTGCCCGGCTCTCCTCTCCACATTTTTTGTCCTTGGGGCGGCCACGGCCGCATGCGTTCACTTTTGGCGCCCCCGCGCCCCCTCCCGGAACCTCAGTGTTGGTCGTGAAGCAGAGCCCCGCCTCGAACGCGCTTACACGGCGCGGCCGCGTAAGCTGTGTGGCCGCGCCCCCCTGCCTCCACACTCACTTGTTTGTGTGCTCGCGGCAGCTTACAGGCCATTACCGCCGCCGCTCGCAGCCCTCCTAGGGGGCCGCACTTTAACGTCGGGCCGCAGCATGTCCATGCGGCCCGCGTCCTCCAGCAGCCGAAGCTCCTCCATAACCCGGGGATCCTGCGTACACGCCATCCGAGATCTCCACGCCGCCACGGTAAGGAAACGCACAACTAACACTTGCAAACTCTCAAGTTAACAAAGTCGCTATCTCCTTAAACAAATTTGCCCCGCTAGGACAAATTTGCTCCGCTATGTCCCTAAGGCCAGCTGTCGTCTCACAACCACCAAAATGGTGACTGGTGACACAACATGGCCGGTTATATGCCCGCCAGCCCAAAGGTAGCCCAACCATCAGCCCAAACCAGCCCAACATAGCCCAGGGCAGCCCAACAAGCCCAACTGGGCTCCGGCTTTTCCCCCGGCCCAAAACCCCACCGGGAGTTGCAGGCCTCCTGATGGTCGGCCGCCCCCCCCCCCAAAGCCCTATTGACTCTTCAGTCATCGTGCGCACACTTCTCAATGGCCAATTTAAGGAAGATGTTTCTAACAAAAACCTCAGAAGATAGATTAGAGAAAAATAAAGATAAAAGCATAGTAGCCATGTACCTCACACTGCCCCTTATGAACATGAGAACTCAGGCTTATTTAACCTTTGTATAGAATTCCCAGCATAGATATATACTGACAAGATTTCACCTAAAATACATTTCACTCATGTTTGGCTTTCCTAAAAATGTATATTCTATGAAGGATTTGACATTGTGCCCATGCGACGGAAGGGCAGCACAATCTAACTTGCATCTTTAATTTTTCTGCTCCTTTTATAGCCCGCTGAGGAAAGATTCTATTGTACCCCTTTTAGGAAACGACAATCTCAGACACTATCGGCTGGCTCTCGCTTTTATCCCAAAATTAGAAGACCCATATGTATGTTATGTGATTGCATCCTTTTTATGGGAAGTAATGAAAAGTAGACGTTTGCATAATGACATGTGAGGCCATGCACTAACAGTAGGAATTGACAAGCCTCACAATGACTAGAGATGTATAGGGGGCTGAAAGGGGAACATTGTACTTTTTTGTATAACCATTCTAGTGTGTATCGATTTGACGAATATGTGTAATATGACTAATGAAATTATTATTACCCATTTAACTGTTTTAAATGTGATATTTTATGAATTTTTATTGTAACTTAATTGTTTGATATTCTGTGGCCTATGAACTTTTATGCATTGGAAATTACTGCAAAATAAATAATTGATTTACTGGAGCTTTCCTGAAGGTTAACAGATCGGTTTCCTTTTTCAATTAAAGGGGTAGGGAGTTCCAGAGTCGTGAGGTGCTGCCTACAAAACTCCTTCCTCCCCACTGAACCTTTATGAATTTGGGGATTGCCAGGGAGAAGGCTGTTGCTGTTTGGAGTGATCTAGGGGGAAGGTACCAGCAGAAACTTTGCCTAAAATATGATGGACCTTTCCCTAAAAGTGCCCTAAAGGCAATGCAGTGGGACTTAAAACCTATGTGCTCCTTAATGGGAAATCAATGAAGGAGAGTAAGGGTAGAAGAGAGCGATTTAAGTTTGGGAATATGCAAAAGTAATCAGGTAGGTGAAGTTAGCAGAATCTGCAGTTTGTTAAGACATTTCTTCCTGATGTTAACAAATAAGGCGTTACAATAATCAACCCTAGAAAGCATAAGGGATGATAACAAGGTTCTCAGCAAGTCCCTAGGAATAAAGGGAAACATCATCATGAGAAGTTTCATTATGAAGAAAGAGTCTGAGGTGATGGAGTTTAAGTGGCCCTCAAACGTAAGTTGGTTATTGATGACAACTCCAAGATTCTTGAGCTTTGTAACAGGGGTCGGGAGCGTAATGAGTTCCACCGGCTACCACATGGCAGACCAGAAGCAGGCCTTTGCATTTGCTGCCAAGCACAGCAGGTCACACATCGCAACCTGCCTAATTATCAATCATTAGGCAGGTCGTTTTGAACCCACTCTTTGTAAGGACAATTTGCAATACAACTTATTAGTTAACAGGTCACATTGCAAACTGAATCCTCATTTACAAACCAGCTGGTGCGCAAAATGCACATCCCTTGTTTGCAAAAGGGAAAAGTACATTGTGCTATTTATACTCCAGCAACAGCACTTTCTGTAAAATGTATGTGCTACTCTCCCACATCTGCATAAAGTTTGAAATCTAAAGGTTCCTTTTTTCAAAGTTTCTATAAATCATCTCGCTATTTTGATTTAATAGAAAAGATTAAGCTGGAGCCAGAATTCCTACAAAGAGAGTCTGCAGTTCAGGCCAAAAATGATCACCTTGTTTGTCTATTTTGATAGATTTGGGAATAATTGCCTTTCAAGGCCTACATTAATTATTTGTGTCGAATCATGCATAATTTGTGGAGACTGGAGCCAGACAGCTGCTGCAGGTAAAGCAGGGGGCACTGGAAGCCTGGAGGAAGGCCACAAAAGGCATAGGTTGGGCAGGGAGGGTAACATGGACAACACCTATTGGGAAGAAGCGCGGTTGCAGGAGTTAGGAAAACTTCAGGAATTTGGAGCCTGGGACCTGCTGGGAATTACCTACATCGGAGATCTCCTAGAGGAAGGGGATTTTATGCCGTTCATGTCCCTTTGGCAGGAATACTCCATGGACCAAAATCAATACTTAAAGTATGCACAGCTGAGGTATACCTGGTGGGCGGAGGGACTGGGGGCCTTTGAAACTACCCGAATATGCCCCATTGGAGGGTAGACTGTTACTGGAGGAGCTACAATCAAAGGCTTTCTTTCTCACATACAGGACGCTTGACAATATATGCCAGATAAACTAGCTAAGCTGAGAGACAGGTGGGAAGATGTAGTAAGAGACCTAGAAGATGTGGACTGGGAGGCGGCCCTGATGCTCCCAAGGGAGGTGGCACTAAAATCCCGCCAATGTGCTGCATTTATTACGACAGGACCCACCTACACCCCATGGGGAGGGTGGCATCCTCGGAACGTCTACCATGTGGGGAAGTGAGGGGCTCATTTATTCACACACTCTGGGGTTGCCCAGTCCTCCAGGTATACCGTTTGCAGTGTGGTGGGGAAACTGGGTTATGTGGTGGGCGAGACCATCCCTCTTGATCTCAAATATGCCTTGCTGTGTCTAACGGGAGATGCGGATGTTCCCAGGACACAACTGCTTTTCTGTAATCTGAGTCTAGTGGTAGCTAACCAAGAAAGTAGCACTTCCCCGCGGCGGGGAGCAGGGGGGGAGGAGGGTCCCTGAGGCCCCGGCCCTGAATGGAGAAAGGTGATGGACCTATATATGGCAGCGGAGAGTGACACATACGAGAGTAGGGGGTGCCCACACAAATTTCACAAGGTTTAGGGGGGGGGGCAGCTGAGGTACATTGACCTACACCTCCCATCAGATGCTGCAACTCCCTCAACATGACCTACCATTGTTATGCATACTGGTGTGGCATCTTACCCATTATTGTATGTAATTCTATCAAATACTACCCCACTGCGCTGTATGTTTGACCTAAATTTGTGGGTGTGGGTGTATCCATGCCTCCTCTGCTGTTCTTTATTTATTTTGGGGTGGTGTTTGTGCCATAATTTGTTGTTTGCTGGAATTGAGTATGAATAAAGAAAGAACACACCTCGCAGACATGTACCGCCAGCCCCACGTAACGTATTAGCACTCTCCTTTGCTATGGGAATCAGTTTGGACGTATCGCTCTCAGCGATAGGTCCTTGGTATTGGGACCGTTTCCCTATCCCTGTTATTGGTTCACCTTCCTCGTTGAGTTTAATCCCCTCCCCTCATGGACATATACACAACAGGGTAATTACGCAACACAGACAGGCGACACAGAGCTATAACTATGACTGCTTCACTGCTGGGAACTCAACGGGCACTCTGATCCAGTCGGGACTCATTACACCAATTCGCATAGGCAACACAAAATGGCCATCAGAACAAAGATGTCAGTATTTTAACACTAAACGTGAGAGGCCTTCATACACCGAGCAAACGTTACGCTGTATATTCCTACACAAAGCACGAGGACGCACAAATCGTACTCTTACAGGAGACACACTTAACCACACCGGAAATAGACAAATTGCGGGCCAAATGGCGTGGAACCATATGTGCCACATCATACTCCGCCTATGCACGTGGAGCGCTGATATGGATCAGGCCAGGAACCCCATTCCAAGAGCTCTGGAGAGTGATAGGCAAGGAGGGGAGGTACGCCCTAGTGGAGGGGCTCCTAGATGGGCAACCAATACTCTTGGGTAGCATATATGCCCCAAACGTTAAGCAAGATAGGTTCTGGGACTGCCTTACAGGAATTTTGGCCCAATTCACATCCATACCGTGGATATTAGGGGGCGACTATAAGTGTACACTAAATCTTGCCCTACACCGTTCCCACACCCACCTACACATTCTCCAGCCCGTAAGCAAACGGAACACCTTCAAAACTGGGTCACACAATGGGCACTCATAGATGTCTGGAGAGCGCACCACCTGCAGGCCCAGCTATACTCGCTTCACTCCAACCCACACAATTTACGGGTTAGACTGGATAGATTCCTATGCACAGCATCGCTAATACCCAAAATTCAGCACGTGGATTACCTATGCCGGGTAATTTCCGACCATGACGATCATATAATACGACTACACTGGAGACCTCCCCATCCCCCCATTCCCACATGGAGACTACCGTGACACTGCCTGACAGATCACGTTTTCAAACACGAGCAAGGGCTAAATATACAGGAATACTTCTCTCATAACACGGGAACAGCGTTGTCTAAATTAGTAGAGTGGGACGCATTTAAAGTAGTAGCCAGGGGAGAATGTATAAAACAAATAGTTGGGGTAAAACGGACACTGGAACGAGCACTAACACAAGCAGAAACTAAAATAGCTACACTCACAAAACAAGAAGACGCGAATGAGGCGACTGTTGCTCAGGTAGCAAAGGCAAAGACAGAACATCTGGCAGCCATCACAGACTTACGCAGGTACAACTTTAAGGCATTTGCAACCCGGGTGCACAAGGAGAGGGATAACACAGGAACATTGCTAGCATGGCTGGCTAAACAGGACACAGAAGTAAAACCCATCACTGAAGTGCTAGATCCCCTCGGAAATATAGTGCGCTCACAAACAGAAATCCTATTGGCATTCCAGCAATACTACACTAAAGTATACCGCAACCCAGAACAGACTGGGCTAGAAGCGATGAACCGCTTCCTCGACCCATTGACAATCCCGCAAATCGCAGAGGCAGAGCAAACTGCATTAGATACAGAAATACAATCTATCCCATAGCGGATACCGTGCACAGTGTCTCCATGTACGCTGATGACCTATTACTATATATCCGGGACATCACGGCGGACCTGACGTCCATATGGACCACACTGGCGGAATTCGCAGAGGCATCCAGCCTTAGAGCAAGCTGGGACAAATCCAAAGTCTATCCACTGCACCCTGATCTCACCCCTCAAGAAGTTAGGATGGGTGAGCAGGGCCTACACTGGAGTATAAGTGCCCCCCGCTACCTTGGGGTTCGCCTGTACCATTTCCCTTCCAACATATTCGAGGGCAATCACCGCAATCAGATCGGCGGTCGGGTTCTGGAAGAACCTCCCGCTGGCCCCGATAGGCCGAGTGGCCTTAGCCAAGATGATAATAGTACCACAGCTATTGTATCACTTCACAAATCTGCTGGTAATCCCACCCAGAGATTTCTTCTGAGATTTAGACTCGCTCCTCAGTACTCTAATTTGGGGAGCAGGCAGATACAGGATAGCATTAGCTAAGTTACAATTGCCCACCACACAGGGAGGACTAGGCGCACCCTCTTTTGAATCGTACTTCCTGGCAGTGCAGCTGCAGTGGCTGTCTTACTGGACGGCAGGCAGACACATGGGTGAGACGCTTACGACGACCAGCCAGATTCCCATCCCAGAACTCCGCCATTCACTACTGTCAGGTACTAAACCGTGGCACACATATCCGATAAAGGTGTCGGTGGCCCGCAAATGCATGCAGAGGATACATCGGATGTCGGCAGGGGCACCACTATTCTTCCCCTCTACTACCGCTAGTTTGCTGGCCCAAACGAGAGATATACTATAAACCTGGCATGCGCCACATCTGGACAGAACACTCTCTAACCAAGATAGAGTCCCTGTTCGAGGACGGACAGCTGAGACCATTTCGCCAAATAATGGATGAATATGATCTCCCCCAGGCCAATTTTTACTTCACAGACAAATCATAGAAAGCTATCGGTCATATCATGATCTGACGGCAGGAGAGCCAGTAACCCATCCGGTTATTCACACGATCATTGTTACCCGCACTACGTCTTAAACTTAAAGAAACACACTTTTCCATATTCCACTACAAGTACCATAATGCCTTGAGAGGGTGAGAGTGATTGTGTGTGGTCCCATGCTACCTGACAACGAATCAGATCACTCAAGTAGTCCCATGTGACCTGACAACGAATCAGATCACTCGAGTGGTCCCATGATGCTTGACAGCGAATCAGAGTCTTCGAGCTCTTTAAATAGAGAAACGCCTCTCCCTGTAATTGCTTGGCTTCTTCGATCCGTTGAGAACCCTGCCCGTTGCGAATTCAATCTCTGGTGATTCCTGCCTGTGATGATTACGACGATTACTGTGGATATACGGCAACTCTGAAACTCTGCATGCCCCTGAAGGCATACCGCCTTTCACCCAGTAACCCTTGGAGCGCTACGTACCACTGACAGCAGATCGCTCTTGTCTTGCTACATGGAAACCTTGCAACATTGTATCCCTGCCTGCCGCTGACAGTGTACCTGAAGCTCCACAATACCCCGGAGTCATATCGTTCTTCACCCTGCTCCACTCCGGATAATATGTGATTTCTTTAAAGACCGGAACAAAGACAGTACGTATTGATTTAGGTGAGCCTTTTGCTACGAACGTTTCGCTGGCAAGATGTCCTTCATTTTCATTTTTCAAAGACTTTAAATCTTCGATAAACGAAGATTAATTACATTTGGTGAACTCTGAATTAGAACGCCATATTTAGCGATCATCGCGAAGCGCACTACAAATTGAAGCGCCATTACTTTTCCTGCTGGCAGTTGTGTTATATCCTTCATTCTTTCTTTGAACTCAGCTTTATTTCACACAAGGACTTGTGATCATTCATTACTCTTGGCTTCTCTGAAAAAGACACTGTATGACTGTAATACGAAGAGTACCAAATGAAGTCACAATAGAGTATTATTAACACAGGCCTCTCTTGGACTATCACGTCAATTCCTGTTCCTTCTCTTTGGCCTGCGTTATACTACCACAGGTGAGTGGAGACCATACACAATCCTTCTCCTAGTAGCATAGCTCTTCTATCTCCCATTCCGTACATTATACCACTGAAGTAGAGATTAATGATCTGTTCTTTCTCTTTTACACAGTAACTACTATATCATGGTTCCCTCCCACGCTGAGTTCCTTTGAAGTTCCTTTGAAGTTCCGAGTCTGCTCATCGCTCCCTGGGGGTATCTGTAAGCCTGCTGCTATAATACTGTAGGGGCTTGCGATCTCCTCCGGGAAGGTGAGAAATAGCTTCGCTCCTGAGGATTGCAGATTGGTGTGGCAAGCAAGTCGTGATAATCATGCACATGGGGGCGGGACGACAACTGATCACCTGGCTTTATAAAGCCATACGGGAACTCATACACAAACCCCTAGAGGCCCTGCGGGTCACATGAGAGGAGGAGTTCGGGCGTCAATTGCACAACACAGAATGGGAGATGGCCCTCGAATACCCCAAGAAGGTGTCCAGAAATACACGCTTTAAAAGTATCCAATTCTATATCCTACACAGAGCGTAACAAACACCTGCGCGTCTCCAACGGTTTTACCCAGACACCCAATTCCTATGCCCCAGATGTCGTTCACCGGATGCCGACTTCCGCCACATGTTCTGGAGCTGCCCTACACTACAATCATACTGGAAAACGGTCCACGAGACACTTAAAGATCTCACGGGTCTACCACACATGAACACGATTCGATTCGATTCAACAACACATGGGAGGCCTGCGCACTAGGAGTCTTCCGGAGACGGAAACAGCACAAAGTTTCCATCCGCTTCGTTTCACTGGCAACACTACTAGCAAAAAGAGGCAGAGCAATGTACTGGCGGTCCCCTACGGGTCCCCCCGATAGCGGCATGGGTGGGAGCAGTACATAAATGGGCAACAGCGGAGGAGAAAACACTTAGGGAGGAGGAGGTAAAAGGGATGCGCAAACACCCCATATCCATGGAGTGGACCCTATTGTTACATCAATTTAAACAGCAGCCAACACGTAACGAATCAGACAACTCCACACAAGCCCCAGTAGACTCGCAATCACAAGCCCAGACCGAAAGCGCACACATCGTCATTCACACAGCAGTAAACACGTAACAACGCACGACAAAGCAATCATGTACCACACAAGACAGCTAGACGAGTGATAACGGCTGAACAGATCCCCTGTAGCAGAACTCTGTCATACCTGCCAGCAGGATTATAATAGCCCTGGCACCCCGTCTGTCTCATATGCCCAAGGTCCTAAGAATATTACCCCAGTTTCACCCCCCAGTTCAATGTTGACATTGGTTACTGAAGCGATTGCATTGAGTGCAAGATAGATGTCAACACAGAGAAATGATTGGAATGCCCAACGTCGAATAGCACAGGAAATTAAGCCAATTTTACATGTATTGCAATGCAAGGAGTTTCTATTACAAAAAGGTTAATACAAATATTTAAACCATGAATAAAGAAAGAAAACAAAATAAAGATATTTAATTTACAAATCACATGATAAATCAGACTAACACGAAAGAAATGTTTTGAGAAACAAGTTATGAAAACGAAGCATGATTCAAACACAAACAGAGCAAGACTACACACAATCAGTAAATTTAGTATAGAGCAAACTGAATGGATTGCAAGAAAATACACCATTTTCTGAACGACGGTACAATGTTAAATATAAATAAATGGAACACTTGATGTATAAATAAATATCCATGAGTCCCTTGCCTTAACGAACAAAAGTAGTTTCAGAAAAGCCCCGCACTTGGGAATAGATAAAGAAAATTACACAATATTTAGGTCTCAGAGTACAGGGGCGTAACACAGGCGCCTGCAGTCACTGTCTTTCACGGGGGGGGGGGGGGATTATGAGTGACATTTCAATGACTATGAGTGACACTTTCTCGCGAGCAAAATCTAGCTAGGAAGTCAAGGGAAACATAAGTATTCACAAATTACACCCATTTGAACAACAAGAAACAGTGTCACCTTAGAGTAACTGTTGTAATGTGACACATACTGTACAACCAGCACCCACTGACTGCAGGCAGCTGCCTGATCGCGCTGCCAAGGAATGTGTTAATTGAGTCCCACACTCGGCTGCGGGTTGCTTAGTACATTGCACACTGTCTCATTACTTACTTCACCTTTTTTGGAATCTGCGCGCCATCTTCCTCTGTGTCTTGGGGCGTCTGGCTTCACTATTTTCCATTAGGCTGACAGTGAGACACACGAGGGGCAAGAATTGTCTGATGGATTTGGCTATGGACCCCATTATAAAGAAGTGTCAAAGTTACTGCAAGAGTTAAGTTGCCAGTAGCAACCCCTATCGTAGCACAACTGCTCCAGGCTTTGAGTGGCCTGATGGTGAGTGGAACCATGGCTGTTGCAGAGGGCCTCCCTTCCCCGTCATTCGGCCAGTTCACTGGTGCGCTAATGACGGACTGGGAGGCACAGACTGCTACCTGAGACAAGCCCCATTGTTCCGACATGGACTTGAATCTGAGATCACCAGAAAGAAAAGTTAAAGGTAGCATGAACAGAAAGAGGTCGCTCAGTATGCTTTTATTTCCCCAGTGGTAGCACCTGAGGTCACCCTGAAGTGAAACCTCTCATGCTACACACAGCTCATAAAGCGAGGGTCTCTCATATGATGTTAACCGTCACTGGATTTATGTTTGCATTTAAGTTATCACATTTAAGTAAACTTTTGGTGATACGAGGCTGTGTTATAAATCACTCCGAAGGCAGACTACTGCTCTCTACATGGGTTTACACTACAGTAAAGTAATGATATTTTTAGCCCTTTGGCTGCCACGGACATGCTGAAGACATCCAAAGCACCGGTGCTAAGGACGATCCCAGCACGTCCAAGCACACGCCTGTGAGGGAAGCAGTGGCGCTCCCCCTTGCAAGGCCCCCACCAAATCATTTCATGGGAGATGGCAGAAGAAGCGCTTCTGCAAACACCCAGCCCCTCCCCAGTGATCTGATGATGTCAGCATGTGCACGGTGCATCAACGTCATCAAGAGGGGCCGAGAACATGCTAGAAACCCTTTGGTTCCAGCGCGTGGGCGAGGCATAACCATTTGTTAAGTCCTCTTGCCTGGGGAGGATCAGGAAGGAACAGAGACATAAGCAGGCCCGGCTCCAGGAATTTTTGTTTGGGTGGGCCAAGGGTAAATTCGGGTGGGCCAATTTATCGCTTATATATCTAGCCAGGCCTGCTTCAGGGCCCATCTTTATCTCTCCTTAGTCTTACAAAGTTCAGTAAAACACACTCTTTTCCAAGTCTCTATCTAAATCACTCTCAAAAAGTGCTTTTCTTCCATGTAATGTCCCTTTGATGGGAAGAAGAGGTTTCTAAGGTGGGAGTATCTAGCAAGTGTCTCTACTCGGGCTCCCTCTGTGCTAGCCTTCAGGGAGAAACCCTCTTCATTTCTACCTCCACCTGACCCTGGACTCTGCAGCGCGCTCCCTTACAGGCTTGATTATCCACTTTTTTACCACCTGTCTCCATTACACCTTATCTCACAGCTGACCTTGGGACCAGCCCCATATCAGCCACCATTCAGTTCCACTTTCATTATTCCCAGTACAAAAATATAGTAAAATCACCTTCAAACTTGAAACATTGAATATAACAGTAAAAGTAATTAGCATGCATGTTAAAGTATGCTCCACAGTTGTCCTAATCACCTGACTGTTAATTAATCAACAAAAACAGAAAGGCCATGACAGGGCCGGCTTTAGTGCAGGTCCAAAAGTCTTTTTAACCCCTTTTTTGACCTCTTTCTCTGTAGATAACTTAACAACCACCCTCCAACAGTGCCCCTCATCTCTTCGTAGCTCCCCCACGCCCCATGACCTCCTCCTCAGATTCCCTCACTGCCACCCTCCACCAGCGCCCCTCATCGCTCCGTAGTTCCCCCCACCCCATGACCTTCTCAGATTCCCTAACTGCCACCCTTCACTAGTGCCCCTCATCTCTCTGTAGTTCCCCCACCTCATGGCCTCCTCCTCGGCTTCCCTCACTGCCACTCTCCACTAGTGCCCCTCCTCTCTCTGTAGTTCCCCCCACCCCGTGACCTCCTCCTCGGCTTCCCTCACTGCCACCCTCCACTAGTGCCCCTCATTTCTCCATAGCCCCCACCCTATGACCTCCTCCTCAGATTCCCTCACTGCCACCCTCCACTAGTGCCCCTATTCTCTCTGTAGTTTCCCCACCTCATGACCTCCTCCTCAGCTTCCCTCACTGCCACCCTTCACTAGTGCCCCTCATCTCTCTGTAGTTCCCCCACCCCGTGACCTCCTCCTCGGCTTCCCTCACTGCCACTCTACACTAGTGCCCCTCATCTCTCTGTAGTTCCCCCACCTCATGACTTCCTCCTCGGCTTCCCTCACTGCCACTCTCCACTAGTGCCCCTCATCTCTCTGTAGTTCCCCCACCTCATGACTTCCTCCTCAGCTTCCCTCACTGCCACTCTCCACTAGTGCACCTCAGCTCTCTGTAGTTCCCCCACCCCGTGACCTCCTCCTCTGGCTCCCTCACTGCCACCAGCACCAGCGCCCTTCATCTCTCTGTTGTTCCCCCCCACCCATGACCTCTTCCTGGGATTCCCTCACTGCCACCCTCCACTAGTGCCCCTCATCTCTCCGTTGCCCCTCTCTCATATCCATTCCATTCATTGTATAGCGCTGCTCATATGAGTGTAGGGTGTCACAGTACTTTACATCACAACACACATTACACAGAGACAATAAATCAGTCTACGGGGAATGTCACATAAGGCAATGAGGATTACAAGGTGTAGAAATCACTTCATCCAGACTGGTGGGCAATATATTTTACGAGGGTTTGGTCTGGAGTAGCACAAACTCAGGATTTAAAGAGTACTCCAGTAGTTGAGGGTTGGCTTTACTGATAAAAATGTATAACTGCCCAAACAAACTATTTTTAGTAACATTAGAATAATGAAAGAATTGAGAAGTTCTAACTATATCACAACACAAAAAAGCGAAGTTTGTATGCAGCTCTCTGATGGATGGCAGTTCATAGGTCACTGCCCTATGTTAGGATAGGAACTTCTGAACTTCATGTAACACAAGGATATCTGTGACAGAGGTAGTAACCCACTGAGCTATTCCCATAAAATTAAGTTTATCTGCATTTAAAAACTACCAACAGACAAATTGTTGCTCTGCAGCAGGATCGTAAATCACAAGTTATCTGAACAGTTTTTGTTGTTGTACATCGGTGGCAGATTCACTGTGAGGGCCAAGGCTCATGTTTGGGTGGGCCAGGCTCATGTTTGGGTGGGCCTGGCCCACCCGGCCCACCCTCTAGAACCGGGCCTGGACATAAGGGGAAAGGAAAGAATTTTCATTCCCCCCCCTAGTGTCTCTTTTGAGTGCACTGCTACTGTAGGATCAATGGTGAGACCGAGACTGAGCAGCATGAATGCACCCACTAGACCACCCCAGGATTGTTTTTGGTGGGGGAGCAGTCCCTTGGGCAAGGGTTGCTCCCCAATTTGCATGGCACATGCTTTGGCCATTTTCCACCAACCCTGGGGGCAGATTGAGCATTTTTTGGGCTGATCTGCCACTCAGGCAAGGGATTGGGTGGTGGGGAGAGTTGAAGCCCTCTAGACACTAGGATTAATAATAATGTTTATTGGGCATCACCCCTTGAGCAAGGGTTCTCCCCTAAAACAGGAAATGTTCTTTTGTTTCTGCTGTTTTTTAGGCCAAATTGCGCTCCGGGTTGGGAACCCACTAGCCACCAGGAATTATTACTGGCTATGTTTTTTATGGGGAGGGGCCATTTGGGCAAGGGTCACTCCCCCAACAGGGGAATTTATAGTTAGTTTACACCCTCCCTGGGGTGAGATCGGCCATTTTTTAGGCCTACTTGCTACCCGGGGTTGGTGAGGTGGAACCTTACTATATACTACAGAATTTGTGCATATATGTTTTTTGTGGATAGTAGCCCCTTGGGCCAGGGTCGCAGCCTTTTAGGGGGCATTTTATCTTTTGCTTCCAGCGATAGAAACTGATCAAACCAGGGTCAGTAGGAATTCCACTGACCCAGGCTTAATCTGTTTCTGTCCCAGGCACTAGGCCCAGTCACATAAGTTGGGTAGAGTTATTATCGGGGCAAATAAGGGAACACTTGGTGGTCAGAATTTTGTGGATCTCTAAAAATCGTAACAAAAATGAAAGGAAAATGCACAATTTTAGGCAAAGTTTGAAGTTTGTGGGGCACTGTGGGTAAGAACACATCATGGGATCCCCCTAGGCACACCTTTGGTAGGTTTCCCTGGGTGACCGCCGGGGCCCAAAACCTGTAACTAACTTTTTTGTTGATGCTGCCACATTGCGTTTTAGGTCGCTTCCTGTTGCGTGCACTAGGGCTGCCATACAAGTGAGGTACCATTTTTATCGGGCTTGGGGGAACACTTAGTGGTAGGAATTTGTGGTCCGTGCAGATTCTAAAAGTTTCTCTCACAGAAATGGGAGGAAAATATGTGTTTTTAGCCTTAATTTGAGGTTTGCAAGTCCTTCTGGTTACGAAAACCTGATGAGAACCACACAAGTGATGTCACCCTGGACTCACCTGTGTGTCTAGCTTACAAAGATGTATGGGTTTGGTAGGTTTTCCTGGTTGGCGGCCGAGCTAGTGCCCAAAATCCACAGCTAACCACTCTGAAAGAAACAGCATGAATTCTATGTCAGGACCGGAGGCTCCGATTATGCCATTCTTCCTTCGCTTTATTGAACAGCAGCAAGTTTAAACACTATGAAACCAACAAACTACTACTCCCATGAACACACTGGGGTAGAAGAACAATTTCAGCCAAGTCCATCAACACTGTCCACTATGCAGCTCCACTTGTCCCCTCCTTAGTGCTTCCTCTTCCTTTTTCTTCGCTGCTCAGCAGCAAGATAAGTCACGTTTCTTTTCTCTCTGCGTGTTTGCCGTGTGCTGGGTGTTTAGAGCTGTTAATTTAATTATTGGATTTGCGGGGGCTGGAGGGACTGTAAAGGTTCTTTTGTGCCGTTTCCCTTTTTAGATTCCCTCCTGGTCGTGGGACGCTAGTACGTACCTTACGCAACTTTCTTTCCCAGTTTGTGGTGTTCTGGCAACACAAGGGCGCTCCGGTGCTTCTCACGTTCGGCACACGCCAGCACAGATCATAGAGTACTGGCACGACCGTCCAGTGAGAGCCTGTTCTGCCCCGGTCTCCTGTGTGACGCCCTGCGGGGTCTAGTACTGCCACCATTGTTGTTGTACGCCATGCGGGGTCGTAATTGCGGCACGGAGCCGCGGAGACGCTCTTCACAGGAGACGGCCCGTGTGAGTGAAGGGCTCGAGTGTCTCCAAGGCCTTTGTCTTGTAAATTGTGAACTGTGTTCACCCATATGGTCTGGGACCCCTCCCAGCTTCAATAGTTATAACGCTTACCGCGTTTACGCACCCCAGTGTTCCTGGCATATATTTTTGAGGTGCTGCCTGCTGGTTTGGGGACTAAAGTTGTCATGCAGACCCCTGACCAGGACCAATACCAGGGAGGGGACGATGGCCTGTCGTATCTCCCTTGGGATGATTCTTCTTTATCAGGCAGTTGATGACCCCATATATAATGCTGTAAACCAGGCTATGGAGCCTCTAGAACAACGCCTTTCGGCGCGCATTGCGCGGGAGTGCGCAACATACATGGCGCAATCTGCGCCCCCTCCTAAGGCTACCGGGGAGGGTCCCCCTCCCACTAAGAGACAGTGTGGTGAAGGGGTGGATGTGGACGCGTTTGCGTGCCTGAAGCAGGCTTTTCTTGCGCAGGCCCCGGTCCCTGACCCTGCGACTCCTCAAATTGATCCCCAGTCCCCCCCACGCATGGCTTCCCCCGATCCTGATGCCGGTGATACCACGGGAGATACGGACGATGAAGCGGGCCCCTCCAGACCCTGGCTGCCCCCCCCTTCCCAGGAGGCTGGTCCTACTTATGACATGCTGAACCCGGATGATATTGTAGATCCTAGGTCTACTGACTGGGTTCCAGCTGACAAGGTGGCGAAGTATGATGCAGGGCGTCTGCGCAAACCTATAGAGAAGGAGGCCCGAAACTGGTTCTGCGATGAATGCCCTCGCCCCTGTCTCGTAGACAAAGTCGCCCTCACCCCGGACATCGACCCTAAGATGGCGACATTCCTAGCTAAGTTCATCAAAGACCCTAAAAAGGGTATCAACAGGTCCTGGTGTTCGTGTCAGGACAAGCTCCTCGATGCCGTGGTACCGGTCACCAAGATCTTGGACATGGCCGAGGAGGCCAAGGCATCCGGGTTCTTGATTGACCCTGAGGTGCTTTCTGGCTGGGCGCAGCGGGTGATAGTGTTCCTGGGGAATGCTAACTGCGCCCTGTCCACAGAAAGGCACAGGTCGCTCCCAATCAAAGTCGACCCTAAACTGGGAGACCTTGCCTCTTCGGAGGCGGGGGCAGTGGCCCAAGGAGGCCTCTTTGGCGATCCGTTTGTTCGGGAGCTGGGCAAATTTGGGACCACGTTCACCTCCCTGGATAAAGCCCAGGCCAATATTCAGAAAGTGTTCACCCGCGTGTTTTCTGCGTGGCCGGTCACGGCAGGGGCCGCACGACCGGTCGTTCTGGCTTCAACAGCTCTGACAGAGGGCAAGGCTTCCGGACGCGGGCAGTTCCAGGATGGCTCCCGCTTCAACACATTCCACCCCACGAGAAGACAGAAGTTCCGCATCCGTGGTGGTACCAAAGGACAGAACTCTGGTTTTAACAAAGGTAGCGTCCTGTCTTCAGCGCAAGTGCGAGTGGGGGGTTGCTTAGCACAGTGTCTCCCGGCTTGGGCCTCTCTTACAAGCGATGCATGGGTGCTGCAGACGGTGCAGGGCTTATAGGTGGAGTTCCATGGCCGTCCCCAGCAGTTGTCCCGTCCTCTCTCCTTTTTGCAGCGCGATGCAGAGCTGGTGCGAGAAGAGGTTATGGCTCTCCTTCAAAAAGGAGCTATCTGTCCTGCACGGGAGCATCCTCTGGGATTTCAAAGCAATTTGTTCCTGGTCGATAAGCCCGATGGGGGCCGCAGGCCAGTTATAAATTTGAAAGAGTTCAACGAGTGGGTGATGTACCGTCATTTCAAAATGGAAGGGATACACCTTCTCAGGGATGTTTTGCGCCCCAGCGACTGGATGGTCTGCCTGGACCTCAAAGACGCGTACCTCGCAATCCCGGTGTTTTACCCTCATCGGCGTTTCCTCCAGTTCCTCTAGGACGGGCAGGTCTTTGAGTTTACCTCCCTGCCTTTCGGTCTCTCCTTCGCTCCTTGGTGCTTCACCAAGGTCCTCCGTCCGGCAGTGAAGTTTCTCAGAGCTCGGGGCATCCGACTGATCGTCTACCTCGACGACATGCTCCTGATGGACCAATGCCCTCGGACTCTTTCCGAACATCTGCAGATGGCGGTCAACCTCCTCCAGGGGCTGGGGTTTGTTATCAACGAGAAGAAGTCTCTTCTGTCCCTGGCGCAAACAGTCACGTTCCTAAGGTTTGTGGTGGATTCTGTTTCGGCGACACTGAGCCTGCCTGCCAAGAAGATGGTGAAAATCAGGCACGAGTTGCAGCAGACTCTGGCGGAAACTCATACTTCCTTGCGTCAGCTGGCCCGTCTGGTGGGTCTTCTGTCGTCTTCCATTCAGGCCATTTTTCCGGGCCCTCTGCATTATCGAGCCCTGCAACGGCTCAAGGCTCGTCACCTTCAGAGAGGCCTAACTTACTCTCAGCTGGTTCCCCTTTCTGCGGAGGTGAAGGAGGAGATGACGTGGTAGCTTACACACATGGAAGCGTGGAATGGGCGTGCAATCTTCGGGTCGGCCCCGGACCTGGTAATAGAATCAGACACCAGCCGGTCGGGCTGGGGTGCCAGGTGTGGAGATTTTTCCACGCGTGGTGCCTGGTCGGTGCCCGAACAGTCGTTACATATCAATTGCCTCGAGCACCTTGCGGGCTCCTTCGCAGTGCAATGCTGGACCAATGACAGGGTTCAGTCGTGCGTCCTCCTCAAGATGGACAATGTGTCGGTGGTCTGGTACATCAACCACCTGGGGGATGTTCGGTCCCACGCTTTGTCCGATCTTGCCAAGGACTTCGGGAATTTTTGCCTGGATAATCAGTTTTGGTTACGGCAGGGTACCTGCCGGGTCGGGCCAACGAGGTAGCGGATTGGCACTCCCGACACTGGTTGGATGTCAGCATCTTGAAGCTGGATCCCCTGGTATTTGCCCAGGTAGCGGAGTGTTGGGGTCTGTTTTCAGTGGACCGGTTCGCCTCTCGGCTGGATCATCAGTTGGCACGTTTCTTCAGCTGGAGGCCAGATCCGCTAGCGCAGGCGACGGATGCGTTCCTGCAGGACTGGTTACCGGAGCAGTACTATGCATTCCCTCCGTTCTCCATGATCACGCGGTTCACAGCCCATGTGCGTCGCCAGCAGACGGAAATGGTGCTGATCATCCCTCTACGGAGATCTCAAGTTTGGTTTCTGGATCTACTGGAAATTTCCTGGGATTTTCCAATCTGACTCCCCCACTTTCCTCACGTTCTTCTGGACCCGGATCTCACACCTCATCACATGGTGTTGGACGGATCCCTGAGGCTGATGGCCTGGAGGATCTCAGGCGTCGCTGGGCGCTCCCGGGCCTTTCGGGCCACACTGAGTCCCTCCTTTTCAAGGCATGGGCGGATAGTACTACCAAGAGATACCGCTCCGCCTGGAATAGATGGCGTTGTTGGTGTCTGCGACGGAGTGTGGATCCGGTGGGTGCAGATGTAGTTCATATTCTCAATTTTTTGGCGGACCTGGCGGAGCAAGGTTTGGCGTACCGCTCTATTAACACTTTCCGTTCGGCGGTTTCCACGGGTCACACGCCCGTCTTGGGGTCTCCGGTGGGGGAACATCCCTTGGTGTGTCGACTGCTTAGGGGCATCCGCCTCTCCCTCCCTCCGGAGCCGCGTTATTCTCATCTTTGGGACGTGAATATGGTCTTGAACCTTTTCCTTTCAAGGCAGCCTAATAGGGTCTTGTCACGTAAAGAGCTTTCTGCGAAATTGGCAATGCTCTTGTTTTTGGTGTCGTGTAGACAGGTGTCTGATGTGCGGGCCCTTGATATTACTGCCAGTTTTTTCTCCTGAGGGGGTGACGTTCGCGATTAGCAGGCATACAAAATGCCATACTAGGATAATTTCCTACCCGGCGTTCAGAGAATCCCCAAAACTGTGAGTGGTGCAGTGCCTCTGTGCTTATGAGGAGTTGACAGAAGAGGTTCGCCCTCTGGGTGAACGACAGTTGTTGATTGCTCTCCGCAAGCCCTTTAAGGTGGTTTCCTCTCCGACCATAGCACGTTGGGTGCGGTGGGTCATGCAGGAGGCGGAGATTGATACAAAAAAGTTTGGTGCTCATTCTGCATGGGGTGCTATGGCCTCGAAAGCGTTTTCGCTGGGTGCATGGCTTGAGAATCTCAGGCATGCAGCGGACTGGTTTTCGGATTCCACCTTTAAGTGGTTTTACTTTAAGCCAGTTCTGGATGTGGCTCAGCTGGTGGTGGATAAGCTTTAAACTGGCATAATCGGAGCATCCGGTCCTGACATAGAATAGGAATTTGCCTAGCTGTAGTGCAGGGTAAGTTCCAATTCTATTAAGGACGCGGAGGCGAGGAATATCCCTCCCGGACGTCTGCCGGACTTGAGAACCCTCCCCAATCTATAGCAAGTAAATCCTCTTGGGGTTTCTGTTCTGCGACATTTGTCGTTGGTGCTGCTGTCTTGCTTACGTTTGTTTTACATGCGTAGTCATGTTGCCTTTTGGTGCTGATTTTGCGGACAGCGGTTCTATCTAGCCTTGATGCTAATGCTGCCTGTTTTTGCAGGACATGATGGATCTAAAGAGGACGCGTGTGGTTCCTATCCAGGCTGTTCGCAACGAAGAAAGAGGAAGAGGAAGCACTAAGGAGGGGCCAAGTGGAGCTGCATAGTGGACACTGTTGATGGACTTGGCTGAAATTGTTCTTCTACCCCAGTGTGTTCATGGGAGTAGTAGTTTGTTGGTTTCATTGTGTTTAAACTTGCTGCTGTTCAATAAAGCGAAGGAAGGATGGCATAATCCTCGCCTCCACGTCTTTAATAGAATTGGAACTTACCCTGCACTACAGCTAGGCAAATTCCTATTCTGCTGGATCAAATATGATGTCTCCAGTTCACGTTTTGGGGCGTTTTGTGTCACAGGCACTAGACCTACCCACAGACGTACAGTACTGTCTTTATCGGGAGACATGTGGGAGCATAATATAGTAAAACACTGGTTATCATCAATTGGATTTCTCTGCATTTGGGGCTTCCAAATGTAATACGGTGTGCAAAAAAGAAAATATTTTGCAAACTACCCTCTAAATCACAATAGTATGGGTAATCCCCAAATTCAGAGGTGTACAATTAACTGTTCCTAAACTCAGTGTCTTATGCACATTTCAGAAATACATAGTTTACCTTCATACTCATTTTTCATTCTTTTTATTTGACAATATGGATTGCTGTATCGTCAGTATATATCAAAGGAAGGGACGGGGAAGATAACGGTCCAGTATACACTGTCCCCACATAGTCAGTACACAATGAAAAACCATTGTAAGATGCAGCTCAGTTGTTGGCTTTGGGTATCTCAGGTTCTTGGAGAACCTACAAACTCTATAAATCTTTGCTTACAAAAGTGTCCAGCAGACATAACAGTCTATTGTTTTTTTTAATCAGCCATCATGACAAGAAGTTACAGATGAAAATGGAGTCACAAATGTCTTTTTTCTTTCAAGAGTTGATTTGTTTGGGGGAAACCTTGAGGGGCATATACAAATGACCCCTTGATTAATCCAGATGTTGGTTATGTTTCAAAATTGTACAGCTTTCTGGTACCCCCCAAGGGTTTTCACCTGCTTCCGTCACAAACAAGTAAGCTGAAACCACGAAAATTAGGAAAAAGGGACTACCACTTTGAAAGATAAAAAAAAGGTTTTCTTTTAATGCAACTCTACTTGTTCCCGAAAGCAGAGACGTTAGTGGTGCAAGCACAGCAAACCTTTTGTTGAAGCCATTTTTTGGGGAAAGAGCAGTCACTTCTTTGTACAGCACTTGTTTCCCATAAAATGAAGATATATTTTGGCTATTTTCTCGGTCCGCTCGAGGGAATCCACAAACCCTTGGTACCTTTTACAATCCCCAGGTTCCTGGAAAAAAGAACGCATATTTTCTGTGGATACCTTATGAAAGCCTAAGTGTGAACAACCCCAAATAACAAAAAAAAGGGCTCAGCATTCTAGGGTGAAAAGGGTTAATAGCTAAGGGGGTTCAAATAATTCAAGTGAAGTGAAAACACAATGAATAGAAAAAGAACACTAAAAAGTGTGGTTTGACAGGGCTGTAATGAATAAACAGTGCTTTCCGATAACCAAGTTGTGCTGATCCAATATCAATATTGAATTCTCAGCCTTTTCACCACCACTACAAGACTAAAACAATAGATTCTAGGATATTTTTTGACAGGCATTGAGTCAAAAACACATCATCCATTTATTTTAATGGTACCTTTAAATTGCAGGCTCCTGCAAAAAATAAACAATTAACAGTGGGTACTTAGATCTTAATTTACACAAATCATGATTCAACTTAAATAATTCAGTGTCAAAACTACTGGCTAATTTGGAAATTTAAAAAAGGATGCATATCATTGACCTATCATTTAGCAATAGAAATACTGCCAGAATCCACGAGCAATCTGTGTCAATTATATCACCACTTTTAATAATGGATATATCAGACAATGTCAAGAGGCTTCCCAGAAGGTTGGTCATGACCATCTGAAAACCTTTTTCGAAAACCCAGTGTTGCCTTGAATTAGGGGCGTTTCCACAAGCTAGGCAGCTTGGAGTAGCAAAATTCCAAAATTATTCTTGTTATTTCCCAACTAATTAGCCTTGGCAATTGACTTGAATTTAGGATCATTAAAATGTAAAGGACCAAGACTTATGGACTGTCCCTTTACCTAATTCCTATTCTTACTCATGCTGGAATGGAACTAATATTGGATTCATATCAGTGATCTGAAAGACGGGAAGGACCTTGGAGGGGTTATGATCAAACATATTGTTTTGTATCCTAACAAAGATAGTCCTTTCTCTTTTTTGTTTAACTCTATTTTATTGATTTTCGAGCAATTAGAAATACATATTATGGAACTCACATCCGCCCTTATGCGTTCAATCAGACCCCTTCCCCGGGTCTAGCCCCACTGTCACAGATCCGTGCAAGCTAATACAGAGATACGGATTCGAAGTAAATGTCCAGCAGTGTTGCACAGGGCTGTAGTCGCTGCCCAAGAGGCAATTGGCAAGTCCCAACATAACCAAAACAGCCAACTAGCCCTCCCCCCGCAACCCTCCCCCCCCACCCGAAACCAGTGTGCCATGTCGAGAGCCGAGCAAGCATGCGTCTAAAAGGTGGAGACGCACCTTCGATCAAGAGACCTCCGTAGCCTGCGGTGTATCGGTGAGTCGGAGCAGGCGAAGGTATTTTGGACAAGTGACTTCGTTGAATTCTAGAGCCAGCAGAGAAATTAGAGGGCGCCAGACAGTATGGAAGGAGGCTGTCGAGTGTGTAAGATTAGCTTGCGGACGTGCCATACCAATGATGTACCACAACTTATGTAGCCGGCCCGTGTGTGTTGGGCGGGTCTGAGTACCCCACAAAGACCAGATGTGCTGAACCGCCGCCCCCATTGCTAGTCCAATCTGTTTCCCCCGTATGGACTTCAATGGAAATGTAAGGGAGTTTGGTAGCCCCAGGCGTGTGTATGCAGGAAAGCGAGGTATTTCGGTGTCGAAGTGTTGGTCTATGTCATTGAGGACCCCTGTTCAGTATCCCGCCAACTCCCTGCACTCCAAAGTATGTGTGTTAGGGTCCTCTCTGCATCGCTGCCTCTCCAGCATGTTGGACTACGATCAGGGTTGTCGTTATTCAATCTGACTGGGGTTAGGTACCAGTAGATGGCCACCTTTACTGCTGCCTCACGGCTCGCCGTGTTCTTGGCGGTGTGGTTCGCCCTATAGTAGACCTGCTGCCATTCATTTTGAGAGAGGCTTCTGCCCAGTTCCTTCTCCCACCGTCGCTGCCCAGCCGAGCGTCCCGTGGGCGCTGGGGGGCGTAATAGTTGATAGAGTTCAGAAATCAATTTTCGGTCCGAGTGCTTGGACAGGAGCTATTTCTCGTAGGCCGTTAGCTTTCTACTGACTAGGGGACGCACCTCCGGCTGCAACAGCCAGTGACGGAGTTGAAAATATTGGAACCGTTTTGGATCTTTACCATCCTGCCAGTTCGATAGGTCAGAAAAATTAAGGAACCCTTCTAGGCTAAACAAGTGTCCTGCAGATTTGCAAGTCGAGGCGCGCCATTGTGAGAACGCTCGCTCTGCCAGCCCTGGTGGAAACTCGGGGTTATCAAATAGAGGCGTGAGGGGCGAGGGAAAGGAAGTGAGCCCTCCTTTAGTCGCTACCGTGTCCCAAATTTGCATCACTGAGCGGGTGACTGGAGATTTATTTAAGTATGCCGGGCGATCAGACCGTCTCAAGAAGGGTATTTTCCAGAGGGATAGTCGCGCCATTGCCCTGTCCTGAAAGAGCCATCTTTTCTCGGACTCAGGTCTACTCCATTCCCTTAGACAGCAAAGTTGTGCAGCTCGATAATAGCCTAAAATGTTGGGAATCCCTAACCCTCCCTCCTCTGGAGGCCGGTAGGATAGGTTTCTGCGTATCCGCGGCCGTTTCCTGGCCCATCTGAAGTGTTGTATCTCACTTTGCAGTTTAGAAATGAACCTCATAGGAGGCCCAACCGGTATCGTCTGAAAGATGTATACATTTTTGGGTAGAATGGACATCTTCACAGCAGAAATGCGGCCTAGCAGCGAGAGGGGTTGTTTCTGCCAACGATGTAGGTCCCTTGGTATTTGGGAGGTTAGATTGGTGTAATTCTGCGTGACCGTCTGTTCAGTAGAAGGGGCCAAGACTATCCACAAATAGGGGATCGCGGTTTGGGGTTGGAGTCCCCCAAAGTCCTGGAATAGGCCCTTGGGTGCGCTCTCATTAAGACCCAGGGCCAGGAGCATCGATTTCCCCATATTGATTTTGAAGCCAGAAACCTTCCAGAATTCTGCCAGCTCCCGCAGGAAAGCCGGCACTGACCGTTTGGGCATGTTAAGGGTCGCTAAGATGTCATCTGCGTATAAACTAATGGTATGTTGTTCCCCACCGAAAGAGATACCCGAGATATCAGGGTTGTCCCGTATCCTCTGTACTAGGGGCTCGACGTATAGCGCGAAGAAGAGGGGTGATAGAGGGCACCCTTGTCGCGTGCCTCGCCTGATGTCAAATGGCTGTGAGCCGGTTCCGTTGACGCGTATCGTCGCTCTCGATTGATCATAGCAACTTGCGACCCAGGCCCTGAAGCGGTCCCCTATGCCAAAGTGTGCCAACGTTTTGTCCAGAAAACCCCAATCCACTCTGTCAAATGCTTTTTCAGCATCGACCGAGAGCAGTAAGGCCTCCATTCCAGTGTAGTGGGCTTTGTCTATTAAGTGCAGCAGACGCTTGGTGTTATCACTGCTTTGCCTGTTGGGTATGAAACCTGACTGGTCTGGTTTGATAACACCAGGTAGGCGTGGGCCTAGTCTAGCCGCGAGGACACCTGTAAAGAGTTTCAGATCCAAGTTGAGTAAGGAAATTGGCCGATAAGCGCTGCATTGGGGTGGCGTCTTTCCCGGGTTTGGGTATGACAATTATGTCTGCCTCGAGCATATCCGGGGGGATGGAGCCAGGGACTTGAAAGGAGTTAAAAAGGCGAGATAAGATCGGAGCTGGGAGTAGGGCAAAAGGTTTTATAAAAACCGGCCGAAAAGCCAACCAGCCCAGGTGATTTCAGGGGTTTGAGGCGGGAAATCGCACTAATTACTTCCTCTACTCTGATAGGCGTGTCTAAAGCTGCAACTCCCACCGCGTTGACAGCTGTCGTTGCCGCCCGGCTAAGATAAGCCTCCCCAGCACTGTCAATTTGCGAGTCCTTACTATATAGTGATGCGTAGAAGGCACGCAGGACCTCTGCTATCTGCTCGTCGTCTTCCACCTTCTGGAGAGGTGGGCCCTGGGTCTGAGTTTGCTCGCTAGGAGCCGCCCCGTTTTGTCCCCTCCTATATAGTATGAGTGTTTGAGCCGGAGGTTGGCATATTCCGCTCTGTCCAAGTCGAGGCTTGCTAACTGCACCCTGGCTGCTTTCAGTTGCCGCCATATTCTAGGGGCACCAGTCCGGCTGTGTACCCTCTCCAGTTCCACTACTTTGGTCACTAACAATTCTCTTTGCGATCCTTGTTTTCAGCAGCGGAAACAGCTATCAATTCTCCCCTCACTAACGCTTTGAGGGCTCCCCACACCGCCGCTAAAGGTGTGTCAGTGTTATCGTTGGTCATAAAATAGTCAGTAATACATTTATGTATCTGTTGGGATACCTCAGTCCGTTGTAGTAAGGATTCCCGAAGTCGCCATCTTTCTTTTGGACCACGTCGTGGTTGGATAGCAATAGTTACTGTCACGGCGTCTTGATTAGACAAGGCAGCGGGTGTGATGTCTACTGTGTGAACCAGGGCATTAGCTTCGGCTGAGCCAATAAAGTGGTCTAAGCGAGCGCAAGTGTGGTGCACATGTTAGTAGAAGGAGTACTGTGTGCTCTGAGGGTGAGCCTCTCGCCAGAGATCCACCAGCCCCCTACTCTGCATCCAGTCCCTCCCTTCCCTTGTCATTGCCCCAATAGAATCAGAGCGGTGGCATGACCTGTCTTTCTCTGGGTCCATGACCAAGTTGAGGTCGCCACCTATTAAAAGCTGCCTGACTTGAGGGCTGAGGACTTCTGACAGGGCGTCTTTAAGAAAGGCTTCCTGTCCAGTGTTGGGAGCGTACAGGGACCCCACTATTATGGGGGTGCTTCCTATCCAAAGCCTGTATGCCAACAGCCGACCCTTTATCTCTGCCACTTTGTCTCTTACTTCGCCTTGAAAATGTCGAGCTAACAGTATAGCTACCACCCCCCCCTTCTTATCTGTGGTAGAGGAAAAGAATTGGTGGGGGAATGCTCGGGATCTCATTCTATGCCAATCTTTGGACAACAGATGTGTTTCTTGTGAGAGACAAATCGAGGCCCGGAGTTTTCTAAGTAAGATAAGATCACGCGCCTCTTGATGGGATTGTTCAATCCCTTCACATTAAGTTTGATGACCTGGACAGTGGGAGCTGCCATGGAATTATCATGAGTATAGGTCACCTGGGCCGCGGGCAGCTGTGTCTCCTAAGTGCATGCCGGGGTCTCTGAGTCGCGCCAGCCTCCCATCGTAAACCTGATTCCTCGCTGTGTCCCATCCTTGGCAGCACACCGGTTCCTTCCCCCTCCCTCCCCTGAAGCCCCAACCTTCCCTCGCCGCCCCCCCCTTAACCCCAACTGAACCTTCCCAACAAACCTTCAATGTCCAATGCCCATCTTCCAAAGACACGGGCATGTGGAAAAGAGCAGGGAGCAGGGTACCTGTGGAGCCCAGTCGACCCGGGCTCCCCGCCCCCAGCCAGCTATATTGCAATGCATTGTAGAGGCCCCATTAGCAAGTTCAGGAGTTTCTGGCTTGGAAGCGTCCTTCGCTACCGCAGCTAGGGCCAATGCCCTTTCGTGTGTCATGGTGTCTCGGTCCGGCTTCGTGTCTACAGTGGGCGATCGTCTACGGGCCACTTTCTGCCATCCGCCCCCCAAAGTTCGCTGTAATGGTCCAGGGGAGAACTCAGAACTATGCTGTGAAAGGCGCAAAAGGTCACATGTCTCTTGGAGGGAGCATAATTGATGCAATTTGCCGTTCCATTTGAAAATTAGACGAAAGGGATGGCCCCAGGAGTTTGACACTCCGTTTTTCTTCAAAAAGGTGGTGATGTCCCTGAACGCCTTCCATTTTTGCAAGGTAATGGAGGCTAAGTCCTGGAAAAGAGCTATGGCGTGACCTTGATAGTTGAGGGGTTGTTTTAGTCGAGCCTCCCGTATTATGCGCTCCTTCAGTGGAAAGTCCGGTAGGAAGGCCAGAATGTCTGGCGGGGGGGCTGGTGCTTTCCTCCCCAGGCCCACCCTGTGGGCTCAGTCAATGCGGACCTCGAAGTCTGGGCCGACTCCCAGAATCTCGCTGAAAAGGCCTTGGAGATATCCGGCAATGTCCGCCCCCTCCTCTTTCAGTGGGACCCCTCCAACGCGGGTGTTGTTGCTTCGTGATCTGTTTTCGAGGTCCTCGGCTTGTGCTTGTAGGTCCACTTGTTGATCTTTGAGGCGGATGACTTCCTGCTGCAGGTGTTCGTTCTACTTCTTCGTTTTTGGAGATTTCGCCATTCTCAATTACCGCCACACGTTCACCTAGTTCGTCCACGTCTCGGCGTATTTCTCTAACCTCCCCTGCTACCTCCTGTTTGAGTGTCAGAAAGTCCTCGCGGAGAGTGTTGAAGAGTGATTCTAGGAAGGCCCGGGTTATGGGCACTTCTCCGTCCTCTCATCCAGTTGGTGGCTTCGAGGCTGGAGGAGTGACCCCCCTTTATCCCCTGCTGTGGAGCATTTTGCTAGCATGTCCTTTAAGGAGCGCTCTCCTTTTTTTAGCATATTGGCCATGGTGAGGTCCCGCGACGTCTGCTTCGGACCTTCGTGCTTGATCCGTGAGAGTGTCGCCCGTACTCCTCCCCTGCTGTGATGGGAGGGGGATGGTCAGCAAGTGCTTGGTCAGCCCTGGGAACCTATGCCTGTTGCCTCCAGTGTAGGTCTGACCCGAGGCGTCAGTAATCCCGTGGGCTTTCTGGCGCAGTCGTTCAGTGGTACTGTGTTTGGGAGCCCTAGCTTGGCCAAGAATGGGTTGTCTGGGAGCCGCAGACTGGGCCCCCTGTTTTGGAGAGTCTTTCAAGATGTGGCTCCGGTGATCCTCCCGGTGTGGGCCATGTGATCCTGGGCGGCTCGCTGAGCGGATGTGTGGCGGCAGGCCTCTCGCACCTTCCCACGCTGTCCGCCCCGTCACCTGTTGGAGCGCTCTGTAGGTAGGCCTGCGTTGACTACCTATGGGGATGAGCGAGTTCAGTGTAGCAGTGGGCCTCCGCAAACTTAGGTGCTGCCTTCTCTGTAGTGCTGGAGATAACGCAGGGGGAGCCCCGTCTGGCATAGGCCTCCCGACCGCGCCCTCGATTTGTGCGCTGCTGCGATGGATGTGTCCCCTTGCGCGGCGTCTCTGCGCCCGACGTCGTCACCAGTGGAAGTGTGCTTTCGCTGTGCTGGTCGAGTACCGGGTGCTGCGTCTCCCGGTGCCCGACGGGAGACAGCTCTGCAGGTACTTTAGGTCAGGGACGCTGGAGGCTTAGCGGAATCCAGAGTAGGCCCAGAAGCAGCGCCCTCGATTTTCGCACGGCTGGGCCACTCGGCCTCCGAGTGTGCCGCACCCAGTGACAGCCGCCTGTCCCCCCGTGCCGCTGTCTTCACTCACGGTTTGCTGGGGGTCTGCCGCGGAGGTACGCCACAAGTTTAGGGGCCTCACTGCCGGCTCACGAGCCGATCGTAGGTGCCCGTCTCCTCCGTTGTTGCCTCACTATCTGGGCGCCATTTCCCCCCAGAGAGCGCCAAATCGTTCGCAGGGTCACCTCTCACAGTGACGCGGCATCGCCCCCGTTATCCATGCCGCTGTTGTTCAGCGCACAGCTGGGGACTTTGCACATGTAAGGGCTAGGGGTGAGGGCCCGCGGCAAGAAGCCTCCGTAATCCGCGTCCAATCAGGTCGCCATCTTGGCCACGACCCCGATAGTCCTTGCTTTTGACCGCAAGTTCCTATTTTAGGGAAGATACTGTTTAATTCACTTTTTCTTCCATGGAGCTTTTAAAGGTTACACCTGAGTAGGGATCAACCCTCCATGATTCCTCCAGCAAATTGGTTGCTTTAGCATATTAGGGACAGTGACCCTAACATCAGTGTTCTCACAAACCGAATACCAATACTGTTGAGAACATTTTCTTCCTAACTTACCAAAGACTTAATGTTTGAAGTATAAAAGGATATTTTTTGACTTCATCCTTACCCAAATTACAGAACCCCACCATAGCTATGTAATTTGATTTTACCCTTTTAATATGGCACTTTGTTGAAAAGCTTCTACCAAATTGCCCCAGTTTAGAGTGGATAATTTAGCTTTACATTTAGCCCCAAGAAGACAGGATTAAACAAAACAGGCACCACAACTGCTAAGGGCCTGACATACTACCTCCACTGGCCAAAACTCAAGTGATAAATCTAACTGGTTTAATGGAATATTTCTGACAACTGCAGGGTCCCCCAATCTCTCCCTGACTTTCTCAAAAGAAGATATTTGCTTGGGGAAAGGATTTTTTGTTTTTTGTGAGTGGGAATTTGCGGACCTAATGCATAGCACTCCCTTAGATGAGGATATTTTATACTGGAAGAAACTGCAATTAGCGTTCCTATCAAGTGGCCGATTTTTACCCCATTATGACCCTCACGTTACTTGATAATTTCCCCATGGAAATGTTGCTTGGATATGAATCTACCTTAAAAACATAAAAAACAAGAGGTGTTTGGTAAAACAGGAACATGTCGGTTTAATTAAACACTGCGGCCAGGAGAGCCTCAACAGAGTCCATTTGCTTAAAGTCTCTCTGTGTACAAAATTTTGCCCATCATTATATACAGTTCATGAGGTACAATAAAACAATTATTATATTACAAAAAAGCATCTCAGTCATAAATTAACAAGTGATGGCATCTGATAAGGACACAGACAGTTTTCGACCTCGGGGAGAGCTAGTGAGGGCCAGTGTATATGTGTCCAGATGTCCGGCATGAGAAGTCTGTGATCACTACGTGTGGTGTGCATGTCTTGTTCTGATTGGCTGAGTGTTTCTATCTACATGTGGTATCTAGCTTGGTGGTATTTTTGGGGAATGCAAGTCTTGGGCCAACCGTGTTTTATTGGGGCTATAAGCCTTGGACCTGTTTGTGGTGCAACTATCTATCTGTGGGATCAATCAGGGTTTCCCCAGGGCGCGCGTTTTTTCTTTGGGTTAAGAGAGACTCCACCTGTAGCCTGGTATTTAATAGGGATGGGTCGTAGGACCTGCTTAACCATGTTTCTCTGACTTGGGGTTGATGGAGGGATCACCTTGGGTGAATCCGACAGCAATGATGGGAGTTCATTAGAACTCCTGAAAATAACATGGCAGTTACTGGAATAATTTTTATCACATACTCAACACTGTGGAAACAGTTGTCATAGCGTACATTGATATTGTCCTTACTGATATTGCCAGTTATGCTTGCATAGATCATACCATACATCAATATTGTTCGTACTGGAAACAATATTGTCATTTGCACATGGTTTATGGCATATATTGGCATTGTTACTGCCGGTGTTGATACTTCTGTGCGAGCACAGGTTATGGCGTACATTGACATTTCATAAACGGATATTGACATGGTTATGCGGGTACAAGTTATGGCATACGTTGACATTGAATTTATTGGTATTGCCGTTGTCGGGCCTGCACATATCATGGTATTCATCGACATCTTATTCACCCACTCCAACAGGAACTCTAGGGCCTATAACTACCATACAACAAAGAATGTGTTTTTTCTCACAAAATGTGCCCCTTTTTTAGACTAACATACAATGGTGAAAAATATATACATCCATTAAGTAGCTACTGCCGCTGTGGAGTTAGTAACTGGTGGGTGGACACCCTTGAATTCAAAGTCTTAAGCAACCATATAAGTTGGGTGAGTTAGCTTTTGCTTCATAGCTTTGAGTAAGTCTAGTTTGTTGTGTATTTAATAGAACCAGAGCCTGAGGCATACCCTCAAAAGATGATTGCGTTATAGTCAATACATTTAGGAAGCGGAGTTCTGTTGTCCCCTCGTGTTTAGGTATACTGTGCTGAGTGATATTAGAGCAGGCAAATGCTCTTCCCATATCAGACAGATCCTTAGTTGGAGAGAGCAGTAACATAGAATTAGTTAAAGATGTGGTAGCATTGTCCATCAAGGAAAGATCATGCACGTTTGGTCCTAAGTCTTGGGAAAAAGACAAACCCTGCAGTGACTTTTGTTGTGCCTTTTGCTGCTTAAGCGGTTGACATCTAAGAATAGGCGAAGAGGATAGTTGAGACGGCTGAACCACCCTTCCATCTGATATCTGGGAGAGGTCACATAGGAGAAGGGGATTGTAATCTGTTGCACAAGTCTCTTCCTGGTCTGAATGAGGACTATTGACTATATCCAGGCCAGCTGATTTATAGACTTTCACAAAAGCAGGAATTTCACAGGTAAATAAAGTATCTTTAATTGGATTCCAGATTTTATGTTTGGAGACAAAATTCTGTATTTAGGTTGACAGGTTAGGAAGGATGGATCTGACGTTAGCCAATGAAGCTGATGGTGATAGATTGGAAGATTTAGGTAATGGCAAATCAACCCCAGGAAAAGTGAGTTCTTCCACAACCATAGTGGTACAGTTAAACGACTTGGGTTCACTGGGCCCTGCTCCTTTTCCTCTTTCTACCCCATTTCAGATCCCGGTTACAGACAGTGAAGTTTCGGGCCCCAACAAACATTTTACAGCACTTTAAGCAAGGTTGTAGCTAAGCAGTATAACTTGGTGCCCTAACTCCTCTAAATCCTTGAAGTGATACTAGGAAACAGATGCCCTGTAGTACAAGACACCCCTATCCAGGGGCGAAAATTGTATTGATAGGCTATGATGAATGATGGGTGAAGCACTAACATGGAATAGTAGAGGGATGGGGTGTAAATGAGTCCCTTTAAAACTAGTTGTTTCCCCCTAAACCTGAACATTCCATGCCGACATGCAACCTCTTAGGACGACATCTAAAGCCACTACACTGCAGTCATAGGACACCACAACGTTTTCTTTAGAAGGAGACGGGTGAGGGAGTGTTTCAGGAGATGTTTGCAATGTTGTACCTTGAACTGTGCCTTAACAACGCTGTCGGCCCCCTAGGGTTTTAGGAGGACAGCTGCGTAAAGTTTTGATTCTAGCTGATCCTTGATGACGCTGTCAACTCCTGGGTTGTAGGCAGTCAGCCATGTATACTAATGTTTTGCTTTGGCTATAAAATAAACAGACTTGATTAATAAAATTTGTTTTCTTGTGCCGTTTGCTGGAGTAGGGACACCCTTATACAGGAGACAGTTTGTGCCACAGACAAACCACCTGAAAAACCTTTAACAGTCAAGAAACTGAACCTAGACCTGGAGTACTGGAGAGGAAATGTGACTGCCCATGCCAGGAACAGATAGGTCTTACCAGAGGCTGCCTCGCCCAACTAGGCACATGGCACTCCTTCACCAGAACCGACAGCAGCACTTGGTCCTAATCTCGACTCTTCTCAGCTCACTTCGGCTGCTCAACCTAACAATGCGCTGCTGCCACAAAAGTAAACCTACAAGTTTACACAGCCTTGCCAAATCAAAGCAACAGCAGTTTGCGTTTTCACTCTTTCAGCGAGGCACAGGACAACGTTTTTGGAGGCTTTATTCTTTTTACATTGAAGCCTGGGTACTTCAGGTGAACAAATGACCAACATACATATAGCACCTTCACTGCTATCGCTCCCACTCAATGCTGGATCATGGTCACTGGAACCTGACCTGGCCTTGTAAAATCTACTCGCCCACTCGCTATATGGTGAGTCAGATTTTTTATCAGGTATAGCTATTTTTGGCACCTGCTCGTCTGTTCTGGTGAGTGAACATAAGCTAAAAGGAACAGGTGTTCTGTTCATTCACAACGTGATTGAGTAATAAAGACGCCTTTAAATTTTGTTTTTATCTTCACACATTTGCTGTCTATTCAAGGAAAGATGTCAAATGTCACCGTCTTTTTACTTATTGTTGATTATCTTAGTCTGGAAAATAGTGTCTACTTTTCTTTCTCTTATTACAGTTAGAGGTTTTTGTCAAATGAGCTGTCAAACAATTATTATGAAACAAGACTGTAAGATTTTTTTTTCTAACACAACATTTAAACAGCTTGTAAATGAATTGTACAAGTATTTCAAAATGTCAGGAATTATTAAATACATTTGTTTTTGTAATTTAGAAGTGTGATGCAAACAAAGATTTAAATAGGAGCAAAACAAATCAGAACACTTTAGTTGATGATGTGCAAATGACAAATATTTTCAGAAACTCTATTTCCAAACATTGTATACTATATATATAGTTTTATCAGTAAACCGCGTCAGAGGGAAATGTGGCCATTTGAATAGAAAATCTGCTGATTGGTATGTATTTATTTAAAAGTTAAAGTTTTTAAACAAGATTTAAGAAACATCCCTACCTCCGCCCTGATCACAATGCAGTAAATGAACTAAGAGGCAAGTCAATGGTCATGTGTATCCTATATGTTGCTAGATTTGTATTAGATGTGGAGAAAAAGTTTAGTCTATTAAATCAAACAAAAGTGTTTTTTGTACAGCAGACATGCTGAACTCGCATATTTGAAGGGGCTCTCATATGTGATAAAAAAGAAAATGGCAGCTTAGTGAATTAAAATATTTGCCCAGAATCAAACAATTGGAAACTAGTTTATGGGTCAAGATTATTATAATTAGGTTGAGTAGATTATTTAAGTCACTAGACCTGCAGGTCTAGTAACATTTTTATGATTTTTCTAGGCCTGCTGACACTAGCCACTGGAACCATAAGTCCGGACCATATGTGAACAGTCTCACACCCTCTAATGCAGACTTTTACCAGCCCAGCAGCAGTGCATGCAGCAGCAGCTGTCATGGCAGGGAGGCAGCAACAAGATGGCTTTTTTAGGGATTAGTTTTGTTCTAACATAACCTCCTGCACTCATCCAGTGAGGCTTAACTACACTCATTTGTAACCCACTCATTGTTGATGATGAAGAGCTGGAAGCTTCATCGCTCTACCGTCTACTTGCTACCAGCAGCCCACCTGCCTCTGCTCTACACACTCCGCACTGTTCTCTGCAACGGCCGCAAGGATGTGCTCCGCCTCCTAGTGCGCTCTTCGTCTGCTCGTGCTCTGTATAAAAGTTGCTATGGGGAAGCTAATCTCACAGGTGCAGGCTCATGGTGAATAGCTTAAACCGACTTCAATGTCAGTGGTCCAAAGGATAGTCTTTAAATGATTAAATCACTGGCAACCCCACTGTAGCTTTTCCTAAAACCAAAAGAGTTCCAGGGTCTGGTGAGCACACGTTCGAAGGTGTAAGACTTATATGAGCATACAGCAGCAAGATCTCCAGAGCAAGACCTCCTCCAGAATGCATGTGCATCGCCCACACCTTACTTCAGGGTTCTTCAGTACCTCTGTGCAGGCTGCAACTGGTCAAAGGGTGCAGCTGCAGGCTCCAGTGGTGGTACAGGCTCAAAGCAAAAGCTCCTCACCCAACTCACCCAAAAAAGTAAAGAGCACAACCTCTAATGCCAGTGATTTTAAGGTGGGCAGATGGTGATTTAACAATGATCAGGTAGGCAGGGAGACCCACTTCAGAACTCTGGTTTGCTTCTACGTCAATCGCTAGTCTGCACTTTTAAGCTGGCCCTTTCAATCAGTCACAGAGGCTAGACGCCTCTGGGTTGTCTCCTCCTGCAGATATATCACCTACAACACTCTCACAGCAGGACAGACATGCTCCAGCACCAATGAAGCTACACAGCTTATTCTTCACTGGCTACTTGCAGTCTTCCCAGGCAATATCTCCTCACATCTGGGAGACCGACTGCACAATCCCTGTGTCTCAGGAATTCCTCTAGTACGCTACCACCACCACTACCACTTGGATCATTGAGAAATCTGGAACCAAATGGAGAAGTTTAAGTCCGACTTTTATAGTCATGTTCCTAACTGGGAGTATTGATTCCACTGTCAGGATCCTGCAACCAATGCAAAGCAGTTCCCTATCTTATTGTTTTTTAAATTTCTTTATTTGCATTTTTGTTATCTGCAGTCATTACTGTGTATATAGAACATTCGCATGGTATAGGGATTGAAGAAATACAATGGGATCAAACATGTTGGCTCGATACATTTCTAACGTGAGGTATAAACAAGTTATAGGTGGAAGGAGAAAATTAGGTGTGTCATGCATATAGTGGCTCCTTAAGTAATCATTTGCAACAGCTACTGTAGATATACATAAACCGACAGGGACATACGTAATTAACACTATTCCACCAAATGCATTGTCCCAATATACATATTGTTGGACTTGGCCCTTTTTGCAGGGTCATCCCTGAACTTTTTGCCTTCCTCCTGTGTTTTGTCTGACCTGTTTTTGTTGGTTTTATGACTCTGGGCACTTTATCACTGCTGATCAGTGCTTAAGTGCATATGCTCTTCCTATGGTAAATTGATGTATGGATTAGTGACTCCATGATTGGCTGGTTTGGTTTACTTGTCAGACCCTAGTACAGTGCACTGCGGGAGCCCAGGGCTTGTAAATCAAATGCTGCTGGTGGGCTTGCAGCACTGGTTGTGCCACCCACAGAAGCAGCCTGTAAAATGTGTCTCAGGTCTGCCATTGCAGAGCCTGTGTGCAGTCTGGTGCAGTCAATAAACCCTGCCCTTTTCTGCATATTAGTCACCCCTATGGTATGCCCAAGGGCAGAGTGCATTGTAGGTAAACAGTAGGAAAAGCCCTGATGTATGTGGCATGTCCTAATAGTGAATTACAGCCATTTTCGTTTTTCACTATTGCAAGGCTACCTGTTCCCCATAGGCCAGAATGGGCAGTTTGGTTATTACATCTTGTAATCCTAACTGACTCAGGGAACTAGGTAGAAATTCGAGTTTAGTATGCCTGAACTCAGAATGATAAAATGCATCTTTTAGTGAAGTTGGTTTTAACATTCTGTGTTTGAAAATACCACTTTTAGAAAGTGGGTATTTTCTTGTCTAACTATCCAAGCCTGCCTCTGCTAGGTTGTGTATTCCTTGTCTGGAGTCTGAGTGACAGGGGCTGGGGGATTCCAGGAGACAGGGTGAGTCAGCACAGGGCTGAATAGAGAGATCTGCATGTAGATGGGTGGGAGGATTTGCACCTGGGACCTGAATAGGGCTGTGCCTTCCCTCCACAATGCTGGCTCCACCTCCTGTGGTGCGACTGATGTCCCTGACCTACACTGTGAAAGGAAAGAAGGAGTCATGTAAACAGAGTGCTCCAGGACTGACCAGAGAACAAAGAGAAAATAAGTATAAAAGGGGGGACCCAGACCCCAGAACTTTAGATCACTTTTGGGAAACAAGAAGAAACCTTTGCTGAGGAGAGGAACCAGCGAGACTGAGGAGAGACTATCCCGAAGCGTGAGGGATTGCCCTGCAGTGATTGCCTGACTGCCAAAGAGGGGAGAAAGGACTTTGTGCTACTTTCATTCAACTTGTGAAGGACCTCCAAGGCCTTGAGAAAGAGCTTGCCTCCTGCTGAAGTCTCAGGGACAACAGACTTCACCCACCAGCTCCCCAAGAGTTCTTTGGAAGTGCCTGCAGTTGTGTTGGGGCTTTCTGAGGGACTGCGTGTCGCAAGGAGCTGGAAGTGCGACGTACGAAGGAGAAGCGTGTTGCTGAACTGCCGCTGTCGCTTCACAACACGAAAGCGCCTCGCATCACTGGAGAAGAGGATCGATGTCGCATCAGACGCCGCAGCATCATCGGAGAAGCGTGTCGCAGCATCGCTGGGAAACCGTGTCACCACTGCAGTTGTTGCATCGTTGCCGAAGCGCCTCACATCGCCGGAGAAGAGGATCGACGTCGCATCAGATGCTGCCGCATCACCGGGAAGCTTGTCGCAGGGCCTGTCGCGGCTCAGAAGAATCGTCGAGTTGCCGCACGGCCGTCGGGTGTGCACTCATCATGTCGCATCAAGAAGAAGACGCCAACTTTGTTTCATCGCACTGGATCTTCATCGCATTACGGCATTGCGGGTCGCATCGCCACGAAAGCGCAGTAAGAAGCTGGCGCATCACCTCCCCTCACAGAGAAGAATGAACACATCCCCTACGCATCAGTAGGGACCCGACGCATCACCATTCTTGCGTGTAAGGAACCAACGCATCACCTTCCCTGCAACACTTTCGTTGTATAGCGTTACGCATCCTAAGGTAAATTGAACTCAAAGTGTCGCATTTTACATCTTAAGAGAACTAAGCTATTTCTACTATTTTTAAAGTACAGTATTGTGGATTTTGTCGTTTGTGGTCTTGTGTTAAGTCTATATAAAAATACTTATTTTTATACTACAACTTGTGTGGTGTCCATCTGTAGGGTTGTCACTGGGTTACTGTGTGTGTTCGCAAATGCTTTACACACTGCCTCTGAGATAAGCCTGTCTGGTCGTGCCAAGCTACCAAGGGGGTGAGCAGGGGTTATTTTAGGAGTGTACCCCCTTACCCTAACTAGAAGCCCGTTCTTCCAGCGTTTGGTAATTAATCTTTTGGCTACGATTAGGCCCAGATCCATGAATCTAGAAGTGGCTCTATGTTTCTTGGATATATGCATTCTTCCCATGTGAGCATTTGGGGCCTATCAGTGTATGTAGCCAATGTTGCCGTCACATCATCCCAGTATAATTGTAGTGTGGGGCAGTACCACAGCATGTGTAACAGAGTGGCTCCTATTTGCATACATCTAGGACAAGCTGAGCTAGTTAATTGACAATAACTATCAATTTTGTCAGGTGATAAGTATGCTCTATGAATTATGTAGGTCTGAATAATTTGGAATTTGGCGTTACGTGGTATTTGCGTAGGAGTAGCCAGGATCTTGTCCCATTCGCTGTCAGTCCAAGGAGACCCCTGTCCCCCTCCCACCGGCTGCAGAGAGACATCAAGGGCTGTAGGGTGTATGTAAGTAGAGCTCCCGTGAGTCAATGGATTATGTGACTTCCGTTGCCCATCACATGTAGGTACTGAACAAGCAAATGCATTTCTGGTTCGGTGTTTATGTCTCCCCATGCCAACGTAAGGGATCGGATGTTCGAATTATGTAAAAGAAATTGACCAGCCGGTAGGTCGTATTCGTGAGAAAGAGTGTCAAAAGGTGTCAGAGTGCCGTCCGTATAAAGATCACCGAGCGTATGAATGCAGTAGCTTGCCAGTGTAATAGTGTACTGTTAGGGGTGCCCATTTTATGTCTTGGGGTCCCTAAAAGGAGCAATGCTGGAGCGTATGGAATCTGGTTCTTGGCAAGGTAACCTGCGTTTATAACGGCAAAGGGCCAAGGCTAAAAAGACGGTGTTGGTGTGTGTTGCCGGGCCATTGGATGAAAGAGGTGGTAAATCTGTGAGTGTGACCATGGTGGGGATGTCGATGCTGTGTCTTCTAAATTTAGTCCTGCAAGCCATTTCCTCATCCACTGGAGCTGAAACGCCAAATAATAGAGCTCCATGTTGGGGACAGCCCAACTACCGGGGGGTGCATATAGTTTCCAGAGCACTATCCGATGGCAGCTAGAGCCACAGATAAAGCCGCTAATCAGTTGCCCCAGATCGCGAAATGTTTTGGTTGGGACATAAACGGGAAGGTTGGAGAAATAATTTAGGAGCCTAGGTAACATTACCATCTATATTAGGGCAATTCTGCCCATCACGTGTACTGGCAAAGTTTTGAAATGTTTTATTTGTGTCCTAATGGAAGATATGGCTCCGTTCAAATTACCCTCCAATATGTCAGCGAAGTTCTTCCCTATCTTATTGTATCTATCCTCCTCTGCAGACCAGATACGGTCTTTATTTCAGGTGATGGCACCTACAGCAGGTGGTGATGAAGAGTGTCTCAAACTAGAACACCCAAACAGTGAGCCCAATCACATGTGAAGGTCTTACATCAGGAAGCACATCAGTCTCCGAGAGAGATAAAGAAGCTGCCCCCCACCAAGATGATTTACTCTGCACAACTAAGGAGACCTCAAACACGCCTCCCACCACTGTCACGGGCACAATCACTGCCTGGCTCACCATTGGGAAACGTCTTAATGCTGCAATGATATATTCCCCATTGATGCCACTGTCCTATCATCCACAGATGCCTTTGTTGCAGGAACGGGGATTTCATAGGATGTGCGCGCGTCTGCAGATTGACACTTGGGGGGATCTTTTTATACAGGGTAGATTTCGATCAAGTGATCAGTTTTTCCGACAGATGACTCCCACTCCGTTAGAAACCTTTTTATATTTGCGGCTCCAACAAGGGCTGCGGAATATTCTCCCAGATTTTTCCAAGGAGCCGGACTCATTGGTACCGCTCCATCGTATGTTATCTGCAGATAGCCCTAGGCATATGGTCTCTACGTTATATCACACGGTCCGTACTCTTCAGCCAGAACCTGCACATGCCGCATTGCACCATTGGTCCATTGATCTGGGATTTGACCTGTCTCTGGAGCAATGGGGATATTGTTGTAGGCAAGTTGCGTGCATTTCAGCCAGCTGTAGATTGCGGATTATCCATTTTCGATACATCCATCGGATCTATTGTACACCCGTAAAATTATATCAACTCAAGGGTTAAAATCCTGGCTTGGCGAACGTGCGCAGCGGACGCGCCGGCGGCGCGCCGAAGGCGCGCCTAAGGCAAGCCCGTCTGCGCCCGTCCGCGCCCAGCCGGGACCAGGGGCCACAATCCCTGGCCCCCACGCATTACAGGTCAGGACATATAGCTCATTGGATATCCATAACATTGGGGCTATGGCGGCTGCTCACTGCGCACACATCTACGCACCAGCTGACCTTCCCCCCCATTGCCTTGGATGTAAACACTCTTTTTATAACACCACAGTATTACCCATGACGCAGGAGTACCGTATGTATTTGTTAAATTGCAGGTCACTCCCGAGACATAGTACACAAATCGCCCTACTGCTTGAGGAGCGTAAGCCGGACGCCGTCTTTTTGACGGAAACTTGGCTCACCCCCCAATCAGAGCCAGACATAATCTCTGCCTTACCCTCTGGTTTTCAAATTCATAGACTGGACCGGACAGAGGGGAGAGGTGGAAGTCTGGCTATTATACTGAAAGACCAATACCAATGTCACATTACGACTGAAACCATCCCTGAATGCGAGAGCTTAGCATTTAGCATCGAATTCACTGCTAATAGCTCTTTCTCTGGCACTTTAATATACCGCCCCCCAGAGCCGGCCAAAATGTTCCACAAATCTCTTCCAGATATCATAGCTAAACGAGCCATGGCTTTAGCTAATTATACAGTGCTGGGAGATCTTAACTTCCATTTCAATTCTGCCATAGACCATACTGCTATGGAACTAACTGATGACCTGGCAGCCTTACAGTTAATTCAGCAGGTCACAGCCCCTACCCATGAAAAGGGCAACTTACTTGACCCAATCTTTAGCAACTGTTCCGAGTTGATGGTGGGTCATCCCATTCCCCTTCCCTGGTCCGATCACCGCTTAATCCCGCTGACCTGGGTCACCAGCAAATCCCCCCCCGTCTGCCCCCCAAGTAAAAGCTAAGAGGAACTGGCCTAAACTTCCCGTGGAAGGGTGGTGCAGGAACTTAGAATCCACTCGCCCATCCCTTTGTACAGATCCCAACTTGGCGAATAAGGATTATGAGGGTTGGATCACAAACTCATTGGAGACTATTCTCCCCTGTCAGAGATTTACATCAAAGAGGCTGCACAAATCAGCACCCTGGTTCTCAGACACCCTAAGGGAGAAAAAACGCCTATGTAGGAAACGAGAGCGAGCGTGGCGCCTAGACTCCCTACCGGAAAAAAAGTTTCAATATAGGGAGGCAATCAAGGCCTATAGAGATGGGGTAAGGACGGCCCAGGCTGCCTACTTCGCAGATAAAATTATGGAAGCCAAATCCAAACCCAAGGACATTTTTCACCTGGTAAAAAAATGCATTAGATTAAACACAGGCACACCCTTGCCAAAAACGCAAGATCAGTGCAACGAGCTAGCGGAATTCTTTCATAATAAAGTCTCCCGGATTTATTCCTCTTTCCCGACAGTAACCTCAAATTCTAGAGGCGCTAAGCAAACAGTCTTGACACACTCCATCCTCCCAGACCAACCAACTCTAGAGCATTTCCCTCCTCTAGACCTCGACATCTTGAATAAACTGGCTTGGCAAGTCAAATCTGGCTCTCCACTTGACCCAGCTCCTCCGGAGATCATGTTGCGGGCAAGTCAAACCACTTTGCCCGTAATTCTGGATCTATTAAATTCCTCGATCTCATCCTGCATTGTGCCCACTGTATGGAAAAGAGCCATGGTACGGGCAATGCTAAAAAAAACGAATCTTGACCCAGAAGATCACGCCAATTATCGCCCCATCTCATTGCTCCCCTGGGCAAGCAAGATCTTGGAAAAATACATAAACACCCAGCTAATTCAATTCCTTGAGAACAACCTGCTACTGGATACGACCCAGACAGGCTTCAGACCCAGGCACGGAACTGAAACTGCGCTGCTGGCAGTCACTGAAGAGTCACGGAGGATACTGGATCAAGGAGGATCAGTGGCAGTGATCCTCCTTGACCTAAGTGCAGCCTTTGATACGGTCAGTTATACCATCTTACTGAACCGTCTCATTAACATCGGGGTAACAGGCAATGCACTGAGGTGGCTTGACTCTTTTTTGACTGACAGATCGTTCCAGATCTTTGACGGGGACACAGTGTCAGTCAGCAAATCACTGAGTTGTGGGGTTCCGCAGGGCTCCTCCCTGAGCCCTGCGTTGTTCAATATATACATGAGACCACTGGCTGGGGTCGTCGAACCGCATGGTATTAAGATCATATCATACGCAGACGATACCCAGCTAGTGGTGTCGTTGACGCAGGAGGGCAACAGGCAAACCTCGTTAGGTCTGATGAAATGCTTAGAGGAGGTTAAAGGGTGGATGACAGCTTCCTCCTTAAAACTCAATGGGGACAAGACTGAGCTCATGCTCCTGGGCCCAGTGTCACCAGTACCATTTACCTCCTTATGGCCTTCATGTCTGGGTGCTCCCCCTACCCCTAAAGAGAGTGTAAAGAGCCTGGGAATTTGGTTGGACAAAAGTCTTACATTTACCCACCAGGCCACTAAGCTATCTGCCACATGCTTCGGCCTGCTCAGAACACTTAGAAAAGTTCTGCCCCTTTTACCAATGGAGGCCAAACAGGTGGCAGTACAAGGCCTGATACAGTCCCGGCTGGATTTTAATAACGCTCTCTACGTGGGAGCCCCAGAGTCGACTCTACGGAAGCTACAGGTGGTGCAGAACTGCACAGCCCGTACCCTGCTTAAAATCCCACGTACGCAGTCAGCCAGACCTGGACTAAAAAGTCTACACTGGCTGCCGGTGAAGCAGAGAGTGGCTTTCAAGGCATTATGTATTTCACATCGTGCCTTCTGGAAAACAGGTCCAGCAATAAATGACAACTTAGTCACACGCTACCACCCAAGCAGAAATCTTCGTTCCACGGAGGCTTTCTTGGCCGTGGTACCGAAAGTTAAGAGAGCTAGAACTGGAGGCAGAATGTTCACTCTAAACGCCTCAAAACTGTGGAATTCACTCCCTCTACAACTCCGGTCCAACCCTAACTTGCTCTCCTTTCGCAAACAATTGAAGACTCTTCTGTTTGCTAGGTCCAACGAGCCCTAAAACTTCTGCTGCACCTTCCAGCTCTGTCTACATACCCAGCGCTTGGACGCCCGTTGGGGCAGCAATCGCGCTTTACAAATCGACATACAATACAATACAAGCTACGTGACAGCGACAGCTGCGAACGCTGTGGTAGCCCGGGGGCTGGTTTTATGCACCTGGCGTGGGACTGCCCCAGAGTCTTGGACTATTGGCACAAAATTTTTGAAGCACTCACACAGATGACGTCTGGTGTCGTTGTATGTAATCCACTTGTAGCTCTACTGGGATATACTGAGCAGCTCCCGCAGGCGTATCGCCGTTATGTTGCACTTGCACTCTTATTGGCGAAGCGGAGAGTGGCGTGCAGATGGGGTAGGGGACGCGCCCCCAAATTTAAGGAATGGCTAGCAGATATGATATACAGTCAGGACCAGAGCTCCATTTACGCAGAAACGTTGCCCCGCAGCTCCAGACCCAGGGACATATGGGGACCACTTAAACAGTATCTCCTGCTACACACCTCTGAGGCCTCCATATAGAGTGCAGTGTTGCGCCTTGCATGATAATGGCTAGGTTTTAGACTCAGAGCCCTTTAGTCTCGTCCATGGTCTGGGAATATGATGTGGGGATATGACTGGGGTCCTCCTGGGTTAATGTTGTTCTTTGTGCCCAGTGTGGATGGGCATGGGGGATGCCGGGGATGGGGGTGGCTTTCTGTACCCTCTCTTCTGAATTCAATTACTGTCTGCGCTTGTGTGCCTCGATGGATGGTCCATGTTTGTAGTGTGGACTGCCGGCCTTTGGTCTTTTACGTGGACTATGGTGTATGCGGGAACGAGCAGGAATTACGTGTACTTTGCTTTGTACCTCGTTAATGAGTATTGACATGTTGTGTTTCACTTCTGAATATGCTGCAATGGCTTCATGCAGTTTTGTATTGATTACACTGGCTGTATATAAGCGAAACTCAATAAATAAAGTTAAAAAAAAAAAACTAAGGAGACCTCTATCTCCACCTCTTCATATCTTCCATCAAGCCAAATGTTGGTGCTCAGGAGGAAACAATCGGAGGCTTCTGCTAAAAGGCGCATTGCAGCTTAACTAGAGTAGCCTTCTCTCTATCATTTCATACCTTTGTGTTCGATACTAAACCCAAATCTTAGGAATGGCAGCAATAAACTTTGCCAGTCTGGGAGGCTTTACCTTAGACTCCTTCTCGGCCCATTCTTCATTAGGGAAGATCCAAAATAGGTTCAACTGGCCGTAACAGTCACATACTTGCATTCAACATGGAGCTGCACTACGCTTCAACATATACGCTCTAGGTGCAAACACCTCTGACTCAGGGATGTCAGTGGAGACTCTGGGCACATCATGGTAGGTAATTTACTCAAGTGAAGCCACTAGGCATCTGTTAGAAATGGGATTTTTGGTCGGCTAGGGCATGTGCCAAAGTCGGGCAGAAACCACCACTCTAGTCAGGATAAGGGAGTTACACTCCTAAAATAACCCCTGCTCACCCCCTTGGTAGCTTGGCACGAGCAGTCAGGCTTATCTTAAAGGCAGTGTGTAAAGCATTTGCACATAACCAACAGTAATACAGTGTAAGCACTACAAAAGGACACCACACCAGTTTAGAAAAATATCAAATATTTTTATATATTTAAGACAAGACCAAAAATGATAAAAATCTTTACAAATCTTCAGTTATCAAAATATGCTTTAAAAATAGTTCCTTGATGTCGATAGCTCCGTCTGGGGCTATCACGGCATCGTAAGCAAACAAATCCAAACAGTTTTGGTTGACCACGGCGTCGCGGGCCAGCTACAGTGTTGGGAAGACCCGCAAACAGTACCTTTTAGAAATGCAGGGCGTTGGCGACCTCTCGTTGAGCTTCCGAAAGCACGGCGTCGGTTCCGGAGGTCGGTGCAGGAGTCGTCGGGGCCCTTGAAGTCACACGTGTTGCATGTCGAACTCCCCTCCGTTGAAGTCAGGAGCGCTGGCGTCAGCAGGCGGCGGGTGCTGCGGTGCGAAGTGCAGCAGTGCGGTGCCCTCAGGTGCGGTGTGAGCAGCGGCTCAGTGGCGTCGTCAGATGGTGGCGTCGGTGAGACCAGGATGGTGGTGCGAGGTGAAGGCAGTGCTCGTTGCGGTGCTGGCAGGACACTGTGCAAGCAGCGTCATCGTCGTGGCTGAGTTGCTGTCGTCGGCTGGCGAACTGGAGTCGATGGGGCTGGCGTCGGTAGGCCAAGACGGCGATGCGGGATGAGGGTGGTGCGTTGTGTAACTTTACGAGCGGTGCTCTTGAATCACAGTGCAAGCAGCGGCATAGATTTCGGAATGGAACGGCGGCGCCGGGTATACCAAGGTGGCGGCGCGAAGCGAGGCAGAGTGCGGTGCCCACAGGTCGCGGTGTGAGCAGCGGCTCGGTGGCAGCGTCAGCAGGCGTCGTCGGGGAGACTAGGGTCCCGGTGCGGCATTGCCCTCTGTGGTGCCTTCAGTACACGGAGTCAGCAGTGGTGTTGTAGACAGCGTTGGGTTGCTTTTTCCTCTGTTGCAGCAGAAAACACGCAGTCCCCAGTGCTGAGGGCAGAAGAGCTTGAAGTCTTTGCTGTTCCTGAGACTTCTTGAACAGGGGGCAAGCTCTACCTCAAGCCCTTGGAGAAACTCACAAAAGTAGATTGCAGAAAGTTCAGTCCAGTCCTTTCACTGCCCAAGACAGAAGCAGCCACTGCAGGCCAACACAGCAAAGCATACAGCAAAGTGGTAGTTCCTCCTCACAGCTTTACCAGCTCTTCTTCTTGGCAGTCTTCTTGATCCAAAAGAGTTTTAAAAGTCAGGGGTCTGGGCCCCAATATTTATATCCCCAAATCCTTTGATCTCCTAGGCAGAACGTGTCTGTGCCCAGCCAGAACCAGTTCTGCCTTCTCTGGTGTGACTTCCTGGCAGGAGGTGGAGACGGCATGGTCACAGGCAGACCAGGCCCTTTGAGGTGCAAGGAAATCTCCTCGTCCTTCCCCAATTGTAGCCCAGGTCTATTCAGCCCTTTCCTAACCCACCTAGACTATCTGGAGCCACTCCTGCTCCCCAGCCTTCTGTCATCCAAAAACCAAACATGCAATCCACATTCCAGCAGACGCACCAGGGATGACTAAGCAAGAAAATACCTACTTTCTAAAAGTGGTATTTTCAAACACAGAATGTAAAAAATCACCTTTACTAAAAGATGCATCTTTAGATTCTGAGTTCAGGCATACTAAACTTTATTTTCCTATCTAATTCCCCGGGCCAGTTATGTTTATAAGATGTTATAAACAAACTCCCCATTCTGTCCTATAGGGAACAGGTAGCTTTGCAATAGCGAAAAACGAAATTGGCCGTAGTTCACTATCAGGACATGCCACACACACCAGGGCTTGTCCTGCCTTTCACATACACTGCACCCGGCCCACAGGGGTACCTCGGGCCCACCTTAGGGATGGCTGACATGTAAGAAAAGGGAAGGCGAGGGACTAGTAAGTGTGTGCACTAGCCAAGTCGACATGGCAGTTACAAACTGCGTGCAGACTCTGCAATGGTAAATCAAACAGGCCAATCATGGAAACACCAATCCATAACACATTTTACCACAGGAGCCCTATCACTTTACCACTGATTAGCAGTGAGAAAAGTGCGCAGAAACACTAAGTCAGCACAAACAGAGTCAGGACCGGGAGGTCAGAAAGCAATAAACTCAGGGGAAACACGGCAAAAGATGCCAAGTCCAACAGCATCTCACCCTTCAACAACAGGAACATGATCATTTGTTGGGACATAAACAGTAGCCCTGTATTCTAGGAATTCCTGCTTAGTGCACCACTCAAGATCACAGAGCCACATTCTGGGTCTTAGAACCTTTCATATACCCTAAGCCGCAGCACGAGTGCATGATTGTCGTTAATGCTAGTAACAAAAAAAATCAGGATACCAGTGAAAACAACAGTTGAGTTTACTCAGAGCACGTGTGAAATCTGTGAAACCATGCAAGGGGCATTCCTGTTTAACAGGGATAGAAGCGTCATTAGTCAAAAACCTCGAACTGGTTTGTAGTTCAGCAGACATTTTTGTCCCAATTCCATGGCAAAGAATCTGCCCATTGAGTTACACAATCTATCAGAGATAAGGAAAAGGATGAGGTCAGCAAAGCGAGGGCTAGAATGCTAACTAGATGAGGAAAAATATTATCTCTGCTATGCATGCAGCCAATGCAGATGACATCCTTGTCAAAGAAGTTCACAGTCAGCCTCTGGAGCAAGTCTTTCAGGTGTGCACACTTAAATCTGAGCTTTCTTACTCTGGCAATTAGCACTTAGGAAAGCTATTATATGAGGTTAGGAAATGGCAACTAGGAAATCCCTATTTGCAACTGCGTTTCTACCTTTTGTACATACGTTATGGCTATTTAGCATGTCTTGACAGCCCGAAATAGCGATTCAGTCCGTTAAGAACTGCTAAATAGCTTCGCCTTCGTACATATGGGCCTTAGTTTGTTTCATCAAGCAACCCTGGGAGAAATGATGGAGTTCACCACTCACCCCTGTTCTCTGAACCTTTGCAGCAATAAGAATACACCTTACTCGGGGGACTTTATTCAATACAAGTACACTACTAGAGGGTAAATCCATGAGTACATCTAAGCTGCAGCTCAGTCTAATGAGCAGCTTCAAGAAGTAGTGCTCGTGATGACTAATCACTTAACTTGCTTAAATATGAAGGTTACAGAAATGGATACCAACTCGGCAACGGCTCAAAAGCCAGCTGATTTAGTATTACTTGGTCATCAGATTGGTATCAAATGAATGCATTAAGAAAGGATGGAGGAGTGGTATCCCTTGACTTTGGGGCACTAAAGAAGTCAAAGAGAGTGCCAGCCTTAAGAAATTGGTCATAGACTTGCTCACCCACAATCATTGTAACTAATCTCAGTGGGACTTCACAAAAGAAGTACAGAGGGAGCTTCCGTTTTAATTGAAGTCGGCACCAGTTAGAACAAAACCACCCTTCATCTTGGAAAAAGTCTTATGTTTCCCTCTACCTAACAGTCTATACACATCAGCCAAGCAGGTCCAATCTGTCAATGTAAGTCGGCATTCATTCTTCTTATGGTTGGACCTTATCAAGACTACTGTAACTTGGAAATGGAGATAGAGCCCACTAACCAAACCTATCAAAGTACTTTGCACCCAAGAGGTTTTTTTTCAGATCAAGCTGTTGGAACTGGTTCAGGAGCCACAGGGCAAGCAAGAGTCATTGGGCCCAATTAGGGGCAACTGGATATACTATGTCGTCTCAGGCTCACCTTTTATGAGATCCAAAAATGGAGCACCATGTACACTCCTTTGCCCCATTACTCTCATGCAAGCGAGGCGAGCATTCCAAGGCTTACTGGGGGAGTGGACAAGAGTTTCCCCCACAGACAGGCTGGCACTGGGCATAAACGTGGCATCCCCAGTACCCTCAAAACACACAAGATGATGGACGGAATGTTGCACATTGGCAAAACATTCACCCCCAGTCACAGATCTGGGTTTAATCCATCGTTATTTTGTTCACCATGCCACCCCATTTTAGACATGGCCAAATCAGTCTTGACCCTGTGCCTCATGGGAACAGTCCAGCCCGAACCGCCAAGCCATGTCTTCCCTGGACCAGGATCAAGCATCCTAGGACCGGTTTTGGGGTTTCACCCCTCTTCAGCCAGGATAGCTTGACTCCAGTGGCATAGTGAGCACGGGAACAACGTCTGGGCATACCCTTCCCACATAGGGTGAACAGCAAAACACACAAGATGATGGACGGAATGTTGCACATTGGCAAAACATTCACCCCCAGTCACAGATCTGGGTTTAATCCATCGTTATTTTGCTCACCACGCCCCCCAAGTTCAGACATGGCCATTTGAGCAAAAAAATTATGGATTTAGGCCCAGATCTCTGTACTGGGGTGAATGTATGACATTGTTCTGCATTCTGTCCATCAACTGTTGTTTTTGCATTTGTCACCCCGAGTGGGAGAGGTATGCCCAGACGTGGGTCCATTGCTGTCCATGCCACTGGAATCAAGCTATCCTGGCTGCAGAGGGATGAAACCCCGAAACCAGTCCTAGGATGTTTGTTTCCAGTCCAGGGAGGACCTGGCTTGGCAGTTCGGGCTGGGCTGTTCCCATGAGGCACAGGGTCAAGACTGATTTGCATATGGCTGGGTTCAAACTGGAACGGCATGGTGAGCAAAAAAACGATGGATTTAGGCCCAGACCTCTGTACTGGGGTGAATGTATGACATTGTTCTGCATTCTGTCCATCAACTGTTTTTGCATTTGTCACCCCGAGTGGGAAGGGTATGCCCAGACGTGGGTCCCTTGCTCTCCATGCCACTGGAATCAAACTATCCTGGCTGAAGAGGGGTGAAACCCCGAACCGGTCCTAGGATGTTTGTTTCCAGTCCAGGGAAGACCTTGCTTGGCAGTTCGGGCTGGACTGTTCCCATGAGGCACAGGGTCAAGACTGATTTGCATATGGCTGGGTTCAAACTGGAACGGCATGGTGAGCAAAAAAACGATGGATTTAGGCCCAGATCTCTGTACTTGGGTGAATGTATGACATTGTTCTGCATTCTGTCCATCAACTGTTGTTTTTGCATTTGTCACCCCGAGTGGGAAGGGTATGCCCAGACGTGGGTCCCTTGCTCTCCATGCCACTGGAATCAAGGTATCCTAGCTGAAGAGGGGGGAAACCCCGAAACCGGTCCTAGGATGTTTGTTTCCAGTCCAGGGAGGACCTGGCTTGGTAGTTCGGGCTGGACTGTTCCCATGAGGCACAGGGTCAAGACTGATTTGCATATGGCTGTGTTCAAACTGGAACGACATGGTGAGCAAAAAAACGATGGATTTAGGCCCAGATCTCTGTACTGGGGTGAATGTATGACATTGTTCTGCATTCTGTCAATCAACTGTTGTTTTTGCATTTGTCATTCCCAGTACCCTCCCCAGAACACCTGTGAAGATCGAAAGGAGAACTGCCCAGCTGGCTGTAACCGGAAGGAAGCATAGCCTTGATACCTTTAACACCTGCCTGCAGAAGTGACTCCATGAGTCAGTTGGCAGACCACCTGTTAAGCAGGGCTGGACTGGGAACCAAAACCGGCCCTGGCAAAGTGCTCGGCCGGCCCCCCCCGGGGCTTGGGGGTACCGCCGAGCTCTTTGCCAGGGCCGGTTTTCAGCCGATTTTGTTACAGGGCCGATTTTGCAGCTATGCTGCAAAAACGACCCTGTAACAAAACCGGTCCCCAGGGGCCCAAAACCAGCCCCCACCCGTGCGGCGCACCGGGGGATTGCCCGGTGCCCGCTCCGGCCACTCCGGCCCTGCTGTTAAGTGGCGGCTGGTGACATTTGAAAGTCAAATGTTGGGCGTCACTTTTACAAAGAGAGCGATGTGAACAAGTTCAATGGACAAACCTTGGGTCCAGGGCGAGTACCTCTCCAAGAAAGAAATTTAAAAAAGATTGCCAATGGTGCGTTTTAAAGCAAATGACTGTAGCGATAAAGCAAGGCTTATAAAGCAGTGGGAACCTATAGTCTTGAAATATTAAACACATTAAAAACTGCCCCTCATCTTCCTGCATTAATATGTTCGACAGTTACTGTAATGTGTAAATTGTACAACATGACTTTAGCCCTTTAAAATGTATGCTTGCCCAATGTCTTGCACTGTATGCAGCATTAACTTTGGAAAAATATGCTCTAACTGGACTTTGAGAAGCATCCACAGCTGCTGGCTGCAACCAGTCATTTAGAAATATGTCCAGACACGTCTTTACGGGGGATGAAAAAGGTGGGAGCTCTCTATAAAGGAACATGTCAAATAAATTTCTGGGATCCCCATATTGTGCCACCTGACTGGTATTTTGGTTTCTCTCTGTGTCCAGATATATGACACAACAACTGGTATACACCTAAAGCCTGTCAGTAGGATTGGCTTTGTCAATAGGTGTTAGCTGTTTAAGATAAGTGAGTAACAACAATTTGTTATACATAATTAACATTGGAAAAATTTCAATTCTGAAACTGTGAGTCTGTGAATTAAATCGTATTGAGGACTGCGGAAGGAGTTTTGCCCTTCAGTTATGTGTGCTTTATGTTAGATATGTATCCTCTTTTTTGCTGCATATGTTATTCAGCTGTACATTTTCAACCACCCCTCTTTCCTCTTCAGCATCATATTTTCACTCCTCCCCAAATGCACTTCCTCGCATCTCTGTCACTTCACCACCTCCAAACATGCACTGCACTCCCTCAAATGTATGTAATTTAATTTCTCTTACTTTTGCCTTGAAAATATTTTGACATCTGTGTATCCCCTTCACACACACATTGACAGAATTTCAGTTGCAAATGTAATACATAAACATTGTTCTGTGTACTATGCAGAGAGGCCAACCCACTGACACGCATTTTTTTAGCTTCAGCTTTAGCACCTGCATGCTCAATCAAAGCCCCTTATAAACACCTGGCATGGATCAAAGTATGCACAGAGAAAAATACAGATAAACAACAAAATAATAAAACAGCTAACTCTTGAGGAATGCAAGATTAAGTAAAGCATGTGCAATAAGAGAGGAACTAAATCGCTGAAATGCTTCCCTTAACGTTTTTAACATTCATTGTTTGTAAGTCAATCCATGTTTTTGGCATCAGTGTTAACTTAGTGGCATGAAGACACGGCCAGTTTTAATGTCATACATCAGAGAACTGTCCACTGTAAGCACAAATTTCTCGCCTAGCTTGACTTGGATATTTGGATCAACTTCGCAAGGGAACAAGAACTCTGCTTGGTATGTGGATCCATTTCGCGGGGGAACAAATACAGCAGCTCCACTTCTAATGGAACCAGAAATCTGCAGCGAGGGCTTCGGGTGTCACAGTGGGGGAGGTTAGCGTGATGAAGGGTCTCAGCACAATGTACATTACATAACATTAGCTTGCAAACACTTACCATCACCGAGAATAAGGCACCAGATCAGACGTGCTTGCATCCACTGTCACGTATGACGAAAGGGTAGAATCTATGCCTTCGAATGACGGACGTCTGAAATAACGCAGGGATGAAGTCTCTGATGCCCGAAACCGTGACTCTGATTGCGACACTGGCATACAGAGTACATACAACCATAAACCAGAATGGCAATGAAGGGCTTCAAAACAGAAAGCCTTGCGTCTTGAATCACAGTTCCAAGAGATGATTCACTACCTGGTTTCCGGTTCCTGCTTCAGAGCGAGGTGGGGCAGGCAGCCTGAAACAGACAGCCCAGACCAGTCTTTAATAAATTGATTTATTCAGAGATACAATCGTATCTCTAACTAAATCGATCTATTTAATATGTTTTTATGTAAATGTGTAGGAATTTCATAGGGGCGCAGCCCCTGAGCCCTAATTGAGAAACCGCCCCTGCACCTGTTTAAGCTACAGGAACACAACAAGCTTCCAGAGGCCCCTCTACCTGCATTTGCCCAGTTGTGCAGTTCCAACTTCACCTGCTCTGGACACTGCTTCTGGTATCTTTTGGTGTGCGTCCTAACATCCAAGTGGTGCCCACATATCCTGAACCCTTGTCCGATGGTAGAATGTGCTTCTCCTGTCCCCAAAACTGCAAAAAGTGGGACTTAAAAATGTTTTCGCCAGGACAACCAACGGAGACAGGGTTTGCTGTTGAAATTGAATTGACGGTCAGCCTTTGCTTGCTGGTTTGCCCCTGGGAGGGAGATCTGACTTCCAGAAAAGTTTTTAAGTCCAAAAGTAGATAGTTTTATTGGGACCAACGCCAAGGAGCACCTGATCGACACTGTGGTCTTTCTGGGCATAGACTTGACCCGCTCAAAGCTTTCCCCTCTGCGGCGATGAATGCAACCAGACCCCGCTCTTCAGCAACCCACACCTGCTGCGCCCTGCTTCGGATTCAGCTTACCTTGCCTACAACTCATCGACAACCACCTTCTTCCTAAAAGTTTCTAAGTCTGAAGGTGAACTTTCCACCCTCACAAACTGCAATCCATCCCGGTCGACCTTTACATTTGACTTTGACTTGGTCCAGCATGACCAGATAACTGCATCTGGTGCTTTGTAATTTTTGGCTCTATTTTTAAATCAAACTTTAAAAATTCATATGTCCAATTCTACTCATTACATTTTTGTTGCTTCGAGTCATTGTAATTAATAAAATGTATTATATTTCTATTACTGATTACTGTATATATACTTTACACAAAGCCTTTGCGTTAAGCCGGACTGCTTTGTGCCTAGCTACCAGAGGGTTAAGCACAGGTTTAGTGAGTGACTTTTGTGGTTCTCCCTTACAAGGATTCTGATGATTATTTGAGGAGGGTTCTCACTAGCCTCGACTAATAACTCCAATTTCTTATAATATACGTATATGGCAATATTACAACTTTGGATTTAAAGTTGGATTTAATCATCAATGGATAATAGAAAGCGGCCAATAAAGCCAGTGTTCTCTGAAATGCACGAGGTATAGAAGCTCTCACTCAAATACATCACAACACTGGAAAAGACTAGTAAGCGAGGTTATGTAGAAGACAGGAACTCCACGGTGGACATCTCATTTGGTCAATGACCAAAAGGTACCATCAGGGCAGAGATTTTACACAATTGCGTTAGATACCAATTATGCAACAATTGACGCGGTCCAACCACTTATAGCAACACCTCAAATAGGAAAAAGCCTAAATACCACATCTAGGGAGAACATTTCTAACATTTCATTACAAGAGGTTAACTGGTGATGAAAACCTGTATAAAATAGCCAAGAAAAATCTGTTCCTTTGTCCTTAACATTTTAAACGACTGGTCCTGCCTTTGCCGGGAATCGAAACAGTAAATTCTGTGTTAAATGAGTTATGAAAATGTTTGCAAGGCAGTGATGTGTAACATTCTTTTCCAGTCCGGCTGCTAATGAAAGCATGAATGCCTCAATTTTCAGTAGCAAGCAATGTAATAGGACATCTGAGCTCACAAGCTATTAGGTACAGCAATTGTGCAATTCAAATTGAATGCTTTACTTCGTACTGCACTTGATACACGTGCACATGATACTTTGGGCTCCTAAGAGAACTGGAACAATATGAAGGGAGTGTAAACATCAAGGAATTCGGGAAAGAGGTGACATTGCGCTGAAGAAAATGTTGCCAATAATAAAGATGCTACATTATGATATTCCACGAAATAAAATACATTCAGGTATTGTTTGGATGGTAATGTTGAAAGGGAGTACCCTGCCCATTGAGTGTCTGACTGCCTGTAAAACTGGGATTCTGAATTTTTGTTTGGCCCTGCCATCACGCTAATCTGGTATGAGCACAGAGGGCTAAGACTGTTCCTGGTACAGGGAGGTCCAGAACCTGTTCTGTGATCTGGAGGAACGCCTAAAGTGGGCCCTCATAGAGGGCATAGAACAACTACCATCCTCTCCGAGGGTGGGGAGCAGATGTGGAGGAGGGCACAGAAGCGCAGGAGCAGCCTGTAGAAGCGTAATCGTAGAGAGGTACTCGATAGACCGGGAGGGCGGGAGGGCTTTCCTTCTCCTTACTGCTCTGAGCCTGACTATGGGGGTGGGGAGTGGCCTGCAGCCACTAACACGGCTACTTCAAAAGAGAGACTTCTCCTGGTACCTGGTGTTATGGCACACTGACATGTGGGTGAGGGGAGGGTGTAATTGCATAAGGGAGTGCTGGGGACAGTGACTTACTAGCTGGAAGTGGTTTGGACTGTATTATGCACTGGTTCCTACATGCTGGATATGACATGGGGTGTGATGATGTTTGATGATGGCAATTGTAATCGGGTAAAGCAATAAAAATTGTTTTTGCAAAAAAAAAAAAAAAAATAGAACAACTACCATCCGACTATCCGGGTAACCCCAGGATCACACCAGGCACAGCCACTGTTGCATTCAGCGAGGCCCAGTCCCCAAACAACTGATATGTTCTACACTAGTCGAAAAACAGGCACTGGCAGGCATTGGTTTGGCAGAACAGGCACACCCACTGGCAACACAATCAGATGATCCTCCGAATGAAGTCCAGTACTCAGCAAATACTGCCTGTACGTCGGCTACACAGAGGAAGTCCAGAAGTAATGTTGCTGCTGGATTCCTCCCCAGCCATTCCCAACATCCAGCCTCACTGCCTTCCACCCACTCCCAGCGTGATTTTCTCAACCAGACGTAGCCCTTGCTGTTACACACAGCTATAATGCTTTGCGGTGCTGATTCATTCTGCCCTGGGCCAAAAGGCTAAGCACCCCAAGGGGATGTGTTCCTAGTGGCACTGCAGACTAGTCACGTCCCACTATTCACGTTGGCGCTTTGGCTTTTCCTTAGGGTGAGGAAAATACTTTGCCTGGGCGGGAGCAATTGAACCCCAAACCTGAGGAGCGAGTCGTTTGTGCGCGATACTCATCATTTCCACCCTTCTCCTCCGATAAATAGTGGGGCCATGCCCCTTTTGCCCCCTGCACACCAGCCACCGTTGCTGACCGCATTGAGTTGCACCTGCACTAAATTCAATTCATTCAATGAGGAAGGATTCTTTTAAAACACTAACTCTTATCAATAAGAACTTGCTGGACTTAAAAGACTACTGAACTGCTGTACTAGCAGACAATGGGGTAAGGCATTGTGAGCTGTATCTTTGGGTAAAGAAGGCTATATCCGTATCTTTTGCTCGAGTTCCCGCATACGAAGGGGGAACTAAGAATAAGAAGGGTGGAGGAGAATTAATCCAAAGTAAATGGTCATGGAAACGGGGTTTGCGAGAACGGGATTACGTTTCGGCTGCAATATGTGCTGCAGGATACTGCACAGAGGACCCGCAGAAAAGGAGTTGGAACATTAACCTCATGAAGAAGGGCTTGGGGTAAAGGCCGCTATGGTTTTGCGATTGGGGGGTTAAACAGTAAATTGAACATTTAAGTAGGAATCCTTCATCAGGAGCCATTTTTTTATCTACATAAAAACGAACTGAACAAACGGAGGAATCTTTGATAATATAACTGCATGCATCTGATAAATGTGGTAAACCCTAACTGAGCCATCTGTGCAGTGTATAGTATTTAGTTTTGCTGCATAAATAAAAGTCTTTCTTTCAACTAAAAGATAAACAATGTGGTGGACAGTATATTATTGCATCTGTTGTCTGACTGTTGGGTTCTGGCATCCTGCCCCGTACATTACCACTCGAGGAGCCGCTACCTTCAGAGACAAGTGTGGAAAAGATCTTCTTGGCCCATTTTACAGCAAACGAACTTCAGCACCACGGTTGGGGCCCAATAGTCCCGGTCAGCCCTCTGCCCCCTCATCTCCAAACAGGGTATGCCAAATATTTTCAGATATGAACAAGGTTGCGATATGAAATACAATGTCTGTATTTGATAAAGATGTCATCTTCAAAACAGAGGATATCTTTTCATTTTGCATTCCATTGTCAAAACTATGCTTTTAGGGCAACTCGTTACTTTTATAATACATGCAAATTCTGATTTCCAGGCAGGCACCTTTAGTGTGAATCAATTAGAAGGTGCTTTCAGTCAAGATACTGCAGATCATGCAGTCGAGTAAGCAATTATTCAATCATCAGAAACTAGAGCAGCTGCCATTGGCGCAAGCGTAAAAGCACAGGTTGTTCTCTGGCGCAAATTTATATATCACATTAAATGTACCATGACTGGTGGCTTAGATGGGCTAAGTAGTATACCAGCCATGCCAAATTAGATTTCACCTTTAAACACATGAATGGCCACAATCAAACCTGAACATTCTAAAATGATACAATAACAAATCAGCCTCAATCAACCCAAAACGTAATACAAGACTACCCGGATCTGAACAAGAACACCCTCAATCAGAAAATAAAAAATGCCGCTCATGACCAATCCCACCAAGAGGGACGCGCAAATACCGAACAAGACCTAAGCAATACCGCACAAACACCATGTAGCTTAAAGGGGGACTTGTGCCATTCATCTCCCAGTGCAACACAAGATGACTACAGCTAAGTCTTCTCACACCATGACAAACCCAATTACTCTATAATGGACAAAGTGGGTCAGTCAGAAATGTAATAATGGAACAAACAGAGATGGGCACATTTTCCAAAGTGGAGTTTCTGACACTGGAACAAACCTATACTTGTAAAATCAATTCTTCTGCAGAGCGAATGACCCAAAGCACTCTAAACACAGAGGCTGGCAAGGTCCCAAGGTAATGACAGATCTGAGTCAGTACATTCCTACTCACGATGCCAGTCAACTTACGGCACACACTGTCGACATGAACATTCCATTTCATAGCTCTTTACTAGGATAGGAAAGCAAATCATGTGACCGACAGCAAGGTACCGAGAGTCTCACACTTCAACACGAATAACAATCTGCATCTGTGTCATATGTCTGTTCCTGAGGATAATATAGAGTCGCAGTTGGATGACGCAGTACAGTAAACCAGACATCTGAGTCATTTCAATGACGTGAACAGCAGGGGAATATTGGAACACTGGAAATACCCGTATGAGGCAGTAACTTGTATTTGTTGTCCTGTGACAAATGTGGCAGAACTAGAATTCTGATAGGCATGATTAAGGAAAAATTTACAAAGAAAAAAAGAGGCTTCCCTCAGTCTGTGCAGACAAGATGGGTCAATGTGCTGTACATCCGTCTAGAGACATAGTCAGGTCTAACTCAGTATTTCCTCTTTCCAAAAGGATGAATAACATTGAGCTGGTTGGCATTACAGCCAATAATAAAACCCAGTATTTAAGTACCCAAGTAAATGTATAGTGCACCAAATAATAAAACATATCATTCAAATGGATGAGATACTTCTGTACATGGTGTGTGCTATACAAATAGTTGATATGTCTATGATTATAACCAGGAGCACAGCTGAAGCCTAGCTGGTACAGTTCAAAAATGAAATTATTAAAAAGATAAATCAGAACGCTTGAACGAAAGGGTTGGAAAATATTTAACCAGAAGGGAAAACATTAGACACACTGAGAACACAGGATCCACAAAATGGAGTCCCAACGTTCAGAATGAATTTCGGCTGCTACGTATCCAGTCCACGAGCCCTTCAGTTTTATTTTTTTATAACCAACTTTGTGAGATTTGCAGCAGGACACATTGTAACACATTTAAAAAAGAATGAGCGATGAACATGCACAGCATTACTGCAGCCCCAATCATCAGAATTTGTAAACATTACAGAATCAAATCGACACTCCATAATAGCTACAGTAATATTGTACGCCAATGTTGCCATCATGGCCGCTCGGAGCTGATGCTCCGTGTTGAACCTTCCTTTCAGCTTCCCGAGCGACATCCCGTCGCACTGTTTTTACACCCAGAACAACGATTTTGCAGCTGGAATACTGGCAGTTCACCGGAAGATCTTTATCGCTCTTCTCCAATTTAGCATCGCAGAGATATGAGCCGTGATGTCCCCACCTATGAAGACGCTAAGATGGAGCCTGATGAGCAGTGAGGTTTTGCCCGAGGCCGAAGGAACTGCACCTTGAGGCCGCTGACAAGACCCCTAACCCTTGTCCCACACCTTGAACTGAGGGCCACTCACTGTGGTGACTATCAGCAGGTAGGACGGGGCACCGAAAGTGAACGGCCACCGGTGAGCAAAAGTGAGAGCTCCGTCCCCGCCGGTGAGATGTGGCACGCTACCACTTCACTCGCCATCCCCCATTGGAGAGCAGGAGCACCGTACAAATAAGTGGGGCTCTCCCAACTCGGACGTAATTCAGTAGTACTCTTGGTGAGCAGGGGGGACCGACGCCTGACCCCAAAATGGCGCCCACATAAAGGCAGACCCAGGCGGCCTAACACTGCACCCGGGGGTCCTCCACTCTAAACACAGCTCTGTTTCTTTACTCCTGGCAAGGACTACTCAGCGGAGGGCATGGTGAGTAGTTGATCACTCTCCACCAGCCCCTCCGTCTCGGCAATCTAAATGACATTCAAGGTATCCGAGCTGTCTGTTGCCCACCACGAATCATGGCTTCATCTTTGTTGAGACCAATTAGTTTTTATGAGAGAGTGAGAGGGATATAGGAGGCGCCCCGCCTGTTCCTAAAATCGCGGCCGTTTCTCCCCCTTGTAGCTATAACACGGCAATACTCTTCTCCTCGGGAGGCGAGCGAACACTGGCTCTGGCCTTTACCTGCTCCATTGCTCAACAAACAGCCCCCTTCGAGAGAAAGATAATAATGGGACCGGCTGAATGTAACACCAAGGTCAGAATTCCCTTGCCTGACCCCAAGATGGCTGCCACAGTGGTCCCTACCACGTTGTGCTACTACTCTGGGACAAAAACTGGACTTCGACCTGCCCTTGAACCTATCCCTCATCCTGCTTACCCATCAGGACTTAGAACCTGTTGAACTTACTTCCGACAGTGAAGGCCTAGCTTTTTTGGCTGATGCCCGGTGGAGCTACCTGATAGCTAAAGAGGAGATGGATTGTGGACTTCCCCCTTGGCCATCACCTACCCAGCTGGACTTCGGGCAGACTTTCCTTCATCTCTCTGTCATATCTCCCTCCTACCCCTTCACCCTACCCCCTTACCCCTTTTTCGCTTCTTTGACCTCGTCTCCTATGCTCTTTAAATGTTTTTCCGTTGAGACCTAGCTATTTGGCAGATGGGCTGTGGACTTCCCCTCAGCCGTCACCTACCCAGCTGGACCTTGGGCAGACTTTCCCTTCGTCTCTCCATCGTATCTCCCTCCTACCCCTTTACCCTACCCCCTTACCCCTTTTTTGCTCCTTTGACCTCGTCTTAAATGATCTTTAAATGTTTTTCTTGCAACTTATGTAACCTGTAACTGATGTAATTTTGTAACATTGTGGAACCTCATGGAAGGCACTCTAATACCTTCAGGTCTAGCCAGCGCTATATAAAACTCATCAAATAAATAAAATAAACCATTTCCCCCATATTCGATCATGCCTTTGAGGCCAGCCACCGGCCCCAAAAATCTGTTTCTCCTGGTGAGCGCACCAGTCCATCCCTGTGCACCAGCGCCTGACAGTCGGTGGCTTAGGCTGATTCCATGCACGGTCCACATCTCGTTTGGCGACTAAACAGGCCACCCGCCGGAAAGAGACACTCTGCTCTGGGGCCCTCAATCTCTTCCGTCAGCCCCACTATCACCGCATGAGACATACAGCTCGCAATGTTTCTAGCATTGAAACGGCAACCAAAATAGCCACTTACTGGTATCTCACACCCCCCCAGACTACATAAAGGAAACCCAGCCTGCAAGCCTGACTACTGACGTGACTGGGGCTCTCTAGGCACATTAACTCATTTGCTGTGGGACTGTCCCAAACTCACATCCTATTGGCCACAGGTCCTTGATGATATAAACACCCACTTCGATACACAAATACCTCGCTTCCCGACCTATGTCATTCTTGGCTTACCTCAAGCACTCACATTCCCCCTTAAGTCACGCAGAGGCAGACATATTGGCCTCGCTCTGGGCGCAGCATTGCAGAACATACCGTCTCTCTGAAGTTCAGAACAAGGTCCCACTTACCTGGGATGGCTGCATAGACTATGGTATGTGTTTGGCATAGAGACTATCTCCCTCTCTTTACTAAATCAAGGGTCATCTTTTACAGACCTGTGGCGCCCATTTCTCTCCCTTCTGAGTCTTGTGAGCTATACTTGCCCTAAATACATACACCTTCTGTGTCTTATGGAGCCCCATACAAGCTCTATGTAAGGACACACAGACATTCCCATATTCCTCTAAGAGATTGGAAATACCTTTATCCAACATGGGTTTCCGGGGGGTGAAGGGAGGGGGGTAGGTTGTGGTGTTTTAAAAATTGTTGAATAATAATGATAATGCACCTGCTAACGTGCTTGTAGCTATCGCTAGCTCCGTTTTATATAACCAACAAAAGAAATTAAACCTAAATAGGGCTGTACGCCCAATGGGGTTCAATGGCTGATTTGCCCAACGGACAAGGTCGCGTTCAAGCCTCATGTCCAGCCCCTGGAAATTAAGGGCCCAGGCCAGGTCTGGGAGAGGGGACACGCAAATCCCTAAGTATTTGAAGGAACTGTGCCAGACAGCAATGTTGGGACACCAAACCCGCCCCAGGGCGTCACCCTTCACCTCCAGTAGGCAAAACTTGCCTTTGTCAACCCGGAGCCCAGACGCCTCACTGTATAGCCGAAGTAGTGTCAGACACTGGGACCCAGAGCCCTGAGAATCCTTCAAAAACAAAATGATATCCTCTGCATAAAATACTATGCAGTCCTTGAATCCACTTCCCCAACCCCAGCCCCAAACATGGGCACCGCAGTGTATAAGCCGCGCCAGGGGATCTATCACCAAGGCAAGGACAGCGGACACCCCTGGCGTTTACCACGTTCGATTGGAAACACAGGAGACAGAACCCCGTTAACAAGGATCCGGGCAGTGGGGGCATGATAAAGAAGGTGGATCATTCGGCGGAACCCCTCCCCAAAATGGGCCCGATGGAGGACTCTACAATTAAATTCCCAAGAGACTGTATCGAAAGCTTTGGTGAAATCAACTAAAAAGAGGGCCAGGGTACCATCAAGATCCTGTGCTTGAGTCAGCGCCGCATGGACCCTCCTAATGCAACGGTGCATGCTGCGGGCCGGCATGAATCCACACTGATCCGGATGAATCAGATGCATTGCTAGCACCTTCGTATAGATATTAATGTCCACATTAATCAACAAAATTGGGTGGCAGGTTGAGCATTGGTCCCTAGGGAGACGCTCATTGGGTACGACCACAATTGTGGCACAATCTAGATCGGGTGGAAAGGAAACCTGCTGCAAAGCAGCTGCATAGAAGTTCAAGAGATGCGGTCCTATAGTATCCCGGAAGTGCCTGTAATATTAGGGGAGAGGATTGGCCTAACGGCTAGGGCGCTCGACCTCGGACCTGGGGAACTGGGTTCGAGTCTCAGTAATGACGCTGAACATCCTGTGATTCTGGGCAAATCACTTAATCTCCCCGTGCCTAACAAAGAATGAATGTGTGTCCTAATGCAACGTAACTGGTGCTATGTAAAGCGCTCTGATACCTGATTGGATTCGGATCAAGTTTGCGCTATATAAAACTTAGCAAAAAATAATATTATATATGTATATATATAACCTTTACTGTTTTGTTTCTTTCCAATTAGTATCTATTTTTACAGTTTTCTCCCCCTATAAGTTAACTTTGGGAACAACTGTATAGTATATGTTATCTACCCAAATGAACTGAATGAGTTGATGAGACGCTTTTTCCAATTCAATTAATTGTATAATTGATTTGTTATTACACGTTAGAATCATTTTATTGTCTCCCATGCTGCTCTCTTCCATTTTCTAAACACAATACATGATGATGTTATTTGTATTAAATTCCATTATATGGCTTGACCGTAAAAAAGAGAGAGAAAAAAAGAAAAAAAGCAAGACAATAAGTCTTAGCCCATTCAGGGCTTCATAACCCGAATTACTTTTACAAAATATATAGAATGTTGGCATTATAATAACAACAATCAGAGTGGATATTAACACTATATGAATGTTTAATGCTTTTCTTTGGTCAAAATAACCAATGAATTAATTTTGGATAAATAATACAATGACTAGTAAAGAGTGTCTTTAAGATGGCCACTGTGTTGCAACTTAGGGGCACAGAGGCCCATCTTTTATGTTTATGTATCTGAACATTGAAATCCTCTTTCTATATCGTTCAACATCCGTGTATTTAAGAGATCGATGGTAAATGGACTTTTGACATTGAGAAAGGTCGTGAAGACCGAAACCGGTTTGTCAGCATGGTGGAATAAAGCATTTTTGAAAATCCATTGGCTCGGAGTGCGTTACCAGCTTTGGAAGGCTAAAGAAACTTTGTTTTGGATATATATATATATATATATATACATATATACATACATATATACATATATATATATACACACACAATAGGATACCCATCAGGGCGAGACGTCTTCCCGCCTTGCAATCCCGACATCGCAGAGTTCACCTCCTCCAGCATGAGGGGTTGGTCCAACTCTTGATCCAAGGCACTGGGTACGGATGGCAGCGGTATGCTATCCAGGAGGGGATTAGTGACTTCTGCCGGCGGTGGGAAACATTGCGAGTATAATCCCCAGGAGAAACCAGCAAAAGTCGGAGCAATAGCAGGTAGATCTTCCCAGAGACATGTCGATGAGTCCCGAATCCCCGGAACCACTCGGTCGGAGACGCCACGGGTCACACACCAGAACAACAACTTGCCCGCTTTATCACGAGCTGCATACACCCTCTGCGTAGAGGCCATACAACATTTTTGACTTCCTCCAGGGACACCTGTCGTAGTTCTGTGCGGGCTATGGCTAGGAGTATTCAGTACTGCGATGATGAAGGGACTCCTCCAGACACAGTATCCGAGCTTCCAGGTCAGCTGCTCCACAGGAAGTGCCTCTGCCAGACGAACGTAACCTTTAAGATTGCCTCTCAGAGAAGGTTTACTAGTTGCCCAAAGCACCCCCGTCGAGGGAACAAAACCCATGTTAATCCTGAAGAACTGTTGTAGTTCCTCCTCAACAGAAGCAGCACATTCAGAGCTGTGCAAGTAACATGCACAGAACCTCCAAGCGGGGCGCAGGATGGCGGGCTGGGTTCCACAGGACAACAAAAGCGGCGCATGATCAGAAATAACGCGCAGGAGAATGCGCACAGATTGAATCGAAAGGAGATCTGCCACTGGTAACCACAGCAAGTCAATTTGGGATTCCATTACATGTGCAGCTGAATGGTGAGTGTAAGCCCGTTGGGTAGGGTGCCAGGAGCACCATGCATCACAGAGGCCCAGCAAATTAGCCCATGAGGACCAAAAACCGACAGGGAACGCCTGGCAGGGTATGAGGCAGAGGAGGCATCCAAAGATCGGATCGGGGGTTGCATTAAAGTCTCCTCCAAACACTGTAACTCCCTGGGGGAGAGTCAGAATAAAGGACTGCAACACTTGCAGGGAGGGCTGCAGCAGAGGAGGAGGAACATAAGATACAAAGTTGTAATGGCTCGCTTCCAGGCGCACCTCAATACCCACATAGCGTCCCTGAGAGTCTGTGTGCTGTGCCATGACTGCAAGGGGAAAGGATTTATGCAGTAGTCCTCTAGAGCCACGTGTGAAGTCAGAATGGTAAACCCTACAGTAGCTAAAGCGGCCAAGAAGGGGGCAATTTGTACCTAATAGGCGAGTCTCCTGCATGAAGACGACCGCTGGCCTGTGCCCCCTTATATTCTGTAACATTGCAGAGTTTTTAATTTGATCAGGCAGGCCGGTCACATTCCTGGACAGCACCGTTATTTTAGGGGGGATCATAACACAGCCAGGAAAATAAGAGGCAGTGCCTGCGGGAAGCAGTGTTGGACATGATGACCGGAGACCTGCAGTGACAGGCCATACATAAACAACATTTGTCACATGTGTGTTCACCTTATCCAGCCTAAAGAGAAGAAACATTGTAAAGACGGAACAATGAAAGGAACAAACAAGGCTTGAAAGCCCAAACGTAATGCCCCCCTCCCCCAACACTTCACCCTAGGAAGTATCTGTCACACTAACTCAATGACCCAGAACAGCTAACTATGGGGGGAAACTTCCGTTATCTATAGGCACCCAAATACCAGGATCTAGCACCTGACAACTTAATACTGCATAAATGACATTGCAATTAGGTTCCCAACATAAGTAACATTAGGAGCAGGGAGAGCGCCATGCACACATGGGCCCCTACTAGAGTTGAGGGTGAAACTACCTTCCATCTGTACTGGACCATTCGGACCATCCACCCAAAACACCCTAGCATTTGGAGTACAGAAGAAACAGCTGAATCATGATGCTCCAGAGAATTGAGAGGAGGAACCCAGGTCCACCTCCGCAGAGCGAAAAATCATGGGGGTATTTGAAAGGTTCTCAACCTCCCTTGGCGAAGCTGGATTCAAGGTAGTTTCTTCAGGAGCCGAGCCAGAGCCCTCCTCCTCAGCCCCACGCTCAACCCCGAGTTTCCGAGATTGGGAATAACCACCCCTCCACCTACAGCAGGGTAGCGATCTGGCACGCATCACATTGCCCCCGAGTGGGGCAGAGCCCTTTAAAATTATCTAAAAATTTCAAAACCCAGATTGAAAATCAAACCACACTAGTCACACGTTCAAGAATCCTGCAACACTATAGCACAGCACCCAACTTCAAATAAACAATGATCTCGCGGTCCCTTTTGAACATCGGTAGACTACAAGGGTCTCAACCCCCAAAAGCGCTGCATTTTTTTCTTGACACCACAAAACTCAGATCATTCAATTTGCTTTCCATAAAATAAATAAAAAACACTATTCAAAATTATCAGCATAGCTGGATCCCCTACTAACTCATATCCCCAAAAATATTCAAGGATATCCTCCTAGCATCCTTTACTCGTTGCCACAACAATTTTCAATATATCACTTTCAACCAAAGAACTCCCCAGTGAATTGAAAATAACCAACATAAGCCATTCTAGCGCATCATGTCATACTGTATGTTTTTCATCCATGTGCGAAGCCCAAGCCCCCAGATGCGCTCTTACTCACAGTAGCCTATAAATGCTTTCGCCGGAGCCTTTTCCTCATCAGAACTACCACCCCATATGCGCCCGCTATCCCATTGTTAGGAACACCACGAGGGGAAATTCACACCACATCTGCTGGGCTACGACACTGGACCGCAGAGGGCATTCATGACATGGGAGATCTTTTTCAGGATGGTGCACTTATCCCATATCAGGAACTCATAGCGGAGGGGAACTTATACCCGGGACAGTTTTTATTGCACCGAGCACTTATAGCCTTGCTGTCTTCTAAGTGGGGTATACTTGCTCAGGAACCACCTACACACCACACACTTTAATACCTTCATGTGATGGGAACCCGGGGACATTTGACCCGATGGTTCACGTCCTCCCTTCGTCAGCAAACAGAGGCCAACCTGACTCCTCTGCGACAACACTGGAAGGGGGCCTTGGGCAGGGCATTCACAGATAGAGAGTGGATAGCTGTCTGGGGTAGTCCGACATACATCCCGCGTATTCAGCGGTTTAGGCAAATTCAATTCTTTGTGGTACACCGGGCTTATCTCACCCCAGCTCAAGTCAATAAGTACTTCCTCAGAGCGGATGCATCCTGCCCTCGATGCCGTCAGCTAGATGTCGACATTCTCCATATGTTGTGGAGTTGCCCTGCCCTAGAAGACTATTGGAGGAGCGTGGCAACCACACTAGCCACTTGCACATCTCGCACTGTCCCGGCCAGATGGGAGGGACACATATTGCACCTGTTCAGCAGGAATAAGAAACACAGGGATACCAACCGCTTTTTTTGATTTGGGACTAGTAGTCGCAAAACGCTTGATCACCAAGCAATGGAAATTCCCCTGGCACCTCACACATTAGCCTGGCACCGGTCCCTACTCAACTGGGCTAGTTCGGATGGGGTGGCTCTGCGTAGGGAGGACCTACTCGGTATCCGAAAGTTCCCCCTAGCGTCTCTATGGGATACTATGGTGTCGAAGTTACAGGGCATAGTCACGGGCACTGTGGAGCCTCGAGACGATGACCAGGTCTGATCCCCAGTGCTCACCTGGGCACATGGGTTGAGTAGCACCGATTCCCTGGGTTGTATGTCCCCGCTTCATAATGCCGCTGTCTTGAGCTCTGTTGGGGCTGGTCCACTCTGTTATATCACATACGGCAGCAGGTCTCAAGAGACTCTCTTACCCCTCCTTTGATTAAGTTGTCCTCATTTTGTTGTACCCTATGTCCGCAGTTTGGCTTATGATATACCATGTCTAGAACGCCTAAAAGACAGTTCAGTGGTGAGACTCTCTGACATTGATACGTCCCCTATACAGACACTGTCACGAGTCTTCTTTCGGTATCCTATTGAATGGCTCACCTGTTTACACTGTGCTGTACTTAATATCGCATCACTTGAAGGAAGCTATACATGGTGTCTTCATGTTGTATGTTTAAAATGAGAAAATGTCAATAAAATATATTTAAACAACATAAGCCATTCTGAAGGAGATAATATTTGATCAGGTAAACCTAGTAAACTACAGATCTAAATGAAAGATACCATTACCCAAAAGAGTATTTATTCAGATACTGGAACAGAATAACCTCCTTTTTGATAGACTGTTTTCTGACCTTGAAGAGGCACCGAATCAGTAATAACTGCAATCTGGAATGACCTCGAGAACTCCTTTGACTTTAACTGCGCCACCGCACTTCTTAAAATTCATCTTATATCAGCCTTTCACACAGTGGATCATAAACTAAAACTTCAAAAAGTGAAAGACACAGGAATTCAGGGCTCATTCTAAACTTTATTAAATTATACCCAACAGACAAAGGGCAATTCATGATCCTGCCTCATTTATGCTCATCGACCATCCTCACAATGGGTAGATTTCACCCACACCACAACAATCACCCCATTTCTCTTAAAAGTACACATATCTTTCTCCACTCCCTGAACTTGTCAATTCTTGCAAGTTTACCCATTTAAAGTACATCTGATGATATACAGATTATTCTAAAATTGGGGAAGCTCTCAGATTTACAACACATCCGGACTCTCCCAAATTTGCAGGCATTAGATAAATGAATTTTATAAAATTATTTGAAACTCAACCCATCAAAAACAGAGTTTCTCATCTGTAGAGTAGAGAAACCCTATAACCATACCCACTAATTAGTCTAAGGAAATTGGATCTCCCACAGCCACTATACAGAAGTAAAGCAATACGGTATCATTAAGGAATTTAAACTCACATCTCAAAACCACAATAATACAACAGTGTATCTTTTATAGAAGAGTTTCCCCAACAGAGTCTAGGCCACAACATCCCAAGTACTGCCACACCTTGACCATGTCTACGAGCTCTACATTAAGGGTTACAAAACACATGATCAACAAACTCCAATGAATCCAAAGTGACACTGACAAACAAGTTCCTTGGCTGCTGGAGGCAAGATGAATCTCTTTCAAACCACACTGTCAGTCCAAACTTAAAGCTTTATTTATTGACTAACCGTGCGGTCAGCCAGGCTGCTGAGTCAGTGGAGTATACTACCTTCTTCCCCCAACACTGCCTGGAGGAGGACCACCCACAAGATCTACAGATAAAGCCAGTAAGGCAGATTCACTGCATCTCTGCTGAAGGCGGCATTCTCTTCTACTTTATAGCAAAATAAAACTCCAAAATGGGGGTTGTTACAGAACAGTCAAATAAAAATATCCCTGCCACACAGGTACATTTCTTCCTGCGTATCAGGGACATTTATACATTTTCTATCCTAGATGCTCAGGTGATCTAGGAAATAAAAATAGATGGGGGTGGGGGTGGGGGGGGGGGGATGGGGGGATCTCGCCATCAGTAGTGCAAGACGAATTCCACTATAATTTGGCAGGTCTGTGTAGATTTGCCACCAGATTGAGGGTCTGAAATACTAGCTCATGCTGAGGCTCTGCCATCACAAACCATAAGGTTTCCCCACCTCTATATGAGGCGGGGAAACAAAGAGTTTAGTTTGCCCTGAAGAACACTAATTTAGGGTGGCGCTCCTGCCCTTGCAAGCTCTAAATAATTAACTAAAGACTCTACACCAAAAGGAGGAACTTCACTTTAAGAACGGTGCTGCTCCTAATCACTCCCCCCTTCAAAAGGGACTCGCATAAGGTTGCAAGCTATGAAAAAACATATAAATAACCAGCAATCATTCGTCCACAATTCAGAAAAGCTAAATAAACTTGCCACTTCTATAAACGATGAAATTCTGCATTCTATACAAACCGGTCCAGATTATTGCATAATGCAGTCCTTCTCCTGTGACATTTTCTGTAACAGAACCAGTAGATTTGGCACTGTCGCTCCTATGTACACTCCAAAAAGTGCTCTTTTGGAAGTCTCTACAATGCTTCCTGTTGGGCCAATATTGTGGTCTCCACACAATATTGAGCTTATTGTTTATTGCCAAGTCTATTTATTATATACCCTATGAACCTGCTCATACTTTATCGACTGTGGTTTCGAAGCAGGACACCATCTGCCCTAAAGATGGTAGGCATTTGCATGCACAACTGCATCTCTTTGTACTCTTCGTAACACATGCTTATGAACACCAACTTTTTGATGCACCGTGTTTATTTCCAACAATCAAATTTCCAACTGTTCAATATACGCCAAAATACAAACAGCCCCCTTTTCAGCCATGCTCCCAAAAAACACCAAGGAACCAGATACAAATCGGGGCAGTTCGCAACTTTAGTTACAGGCACGAAGCACTATATAATAGATACAAATAGGGTAACTACTTAGTCGGCAACCCAGAAACCATGCGGCCCGCAAGGGATAGGATAGAGCTACACAAACGCCAAAACAATTATCAGCATTTAGAGCTCAGTGGAAACTAGTGGAGGTCAGGCTTTGAAATAAAATGTCCATGACTTTGAGAAGGCTGTAATGAGGCTGTGAACAACAGGGAAGCTCCTGCTGGGCAGCTGTAATCCCCATCCCACTTTGCAGCGCTCTTTCATATAATCAGTGCTTTTTTTAAAATAAATGCTGTTACATTACGTTTACTACCGAGTCTGTTTCATGCTTATTTTTCGTATTTCTCGTTTTTTTTATCCCCAAGGACTTCCATCTGGATCTGATGTTGTTGCGGTCTCTTGTTTCTCTACAGCGGTGAAATTACTATATTTATTAATATATTTATTGCACTATCTCATTAATTTTTTAATAAAAGCCTTGGAGCAATGTAGAATTTAAGTATGGCAGTGAGATAAATGAATACAAAAGTAATTCAAGAGGAACCAGAAGTCTGCTAGGGTACGAAATAAAAGTGGTTCAGGGTGCTGAGTTTGGAGGATTGTGTGAAAACAGACAGCCCTCGTTTTAAGTGCTGAAAAAACAACTATGAACCTGTGATCACAAGTGCAACGTGGCAAAGGTCAGAGCCATGGAGAAAATGAAGATAATAATCTGCAACTATTTTTTTCGTCTTTCACCTTTAGGTAAATGCATATGAAATATAACAAATCTTATATAAAATGGATTCAGTTAAGGTCATGAGTGGGAAAAGCCCGCTTTTACTTTATGAAAGCTCGGTCGGTTCATTCAGATCACTGCGGATCTCGGTGTACGCACACAGTCACAGAACTGAATCCTGGTTGGTGCAGTGAGGAACCATGATTTGTGTATCTATAGCACTTCAAGGTCCCAGTCCACGACTTAAAACACTGTAAGTATGCAAGTCATTTTAAAATTATATAACACTCAGTATAATCCACATTGGACCGAGAAACTGTTTGTGTCTGCGCTCTTCTCCGCACAGATGGGGGGAAAAGACGGTATATGCAATCTTTCCGAAAGCAGCAAGGCTCAGTAGATTTAGAATGTAGGGCAGGACGCTGGGTTTGGAGCCAGGCGGTCTCCATGCTGAAGGAGGCAGAACATGGTAGGTCAGAGAAGTCCAGTGCATCCCAGGAAATCGCAGGGCATTTTGGATAATACTGGAGCCTACAGAAGAAGAGCTGAGTGATACGGTCAATGGAAACTAATCCCATCGGGCCCTAACAACCAATACACTTTCCTTCTGCATATGTAAAATAATAAGACTACTGTGATCTAAGCTGGTCCTAGAACTGGGCCTAAATTAGTTGAGTAACTGGTTCAGGAGATTGCTCTGGTTGGCGTTGGATTATTTTCTTAAATATATGTGACCAGTGCCACAGGATTCCTGTGATGCGTGTCCACCCTTTATTCCATGGATGGAATCTCTTTCTCTTAGACCAAAAGTTACAACAACCAAATGTGATTTGTCAACATTTCAAGAGATATGGTTAAGCACTCACCCTGGATACAGATCTCACACCCAAGAAACACATCACCAGTAAAATAAAGACAGCCTGGCACAAGCACTTTGTCTTGTTAAGAAAGCCTAACCATTCTAACCAGAAAGTGAATTCAGAACTGATGTTTAAGCCTTTATGCTCTCACATCTGGATGGTAGCTTTGTCCTGCTTCACAAACTCGAAGGTTCCGCACTGTCCCCCATTGAGGCATCAAACATACTGCAGAACACCTCAATTTGGACCTAAAGAAATATCACCATAGCAAATTCCATCCTGATAAAACTCCACTGTCTCCCCTTGCCGGCCTACATCATCTACAAAATCAGCTGCATCACTTAGAAAGCCATCAAGATCAACACGCCCCACGTATCTTGCAGTCAAGCTCACCAGGGTCGGATTGGTAAGGTGGGCAGTCGGGCATGGCAGAGGGGCCGCTATCCGAGTTCCAGTTGTTGGCCTTTTTTTGGGACAGCCTGGGGGCCGATTTGGGCGGTGTCTGTACGGTTCAGATGCTGCCAGCTGCCCAGTGGGTGCCTGAGTAGCTTTTCTGGAGGCAAATGAGCCTCTGTTAACTCCGTTTTACCAACGGGCAGAGGTGTCACTCCCTTTCTCTCCTGGATATGGCCCATTAATATATGCAGATTGAGCAGAGGAAGGAGGCCTGAGCAGAAGTCGTCTCACTCGTATTAGTGTGTGGTTCACCAGTGTGAACTAATTCATGCAATTTTTTTATCTAAGTGAAGTTAATAAAACAGCCCACTGTCAGAGAATCTCCGCCCCCTTCTTTTCATAAATCTATGCCGAAGCAATGTCTTGCAGAAATGTGGCTACTTTTTTTTAGCGTGCCTGGCCCTTCATGTTATCCTAATCCAACCCTGAAGCTCACCATATGTGGCAAGCCTTTAAGCAAGATGAGAAAGGTAGAGGGTCTCTAATGGAGGTGTGGCCGAAGAAGTGTATCTAGGAATCCTGTCAAAAAGGCATGATCTATGTAATTAAGGGAGCGGTTTAAAACATGTCATCTACAATCCTGTGTTACCCTCAGTATGCCACCCGACCAGTATTTTGGTTCCTCCCTGTAACTTTCTGTTATTGAATACAGACGTATCATACAATAACAGATATGTGCCTATAACAAGCACAGAATTATTGGCTTTGCAATTGCTTGCTAGCAGTATCAGATAAATGAGTAACAAAGATTTTGTTGTAAATAATTAGAATTGAAACAGTTTCAATTCTGAAAATCTGGGACGGTCAATAAACATGCCAAAGGTCTGTGGAAGGGGCAGTGCTCTTCAAAGAGTCTCATTCACTTCCGTTCTACCCATCACAATATTTTCCTCTGTAGTCTCTCCATTATGCACTTTCTATCCCCACATTGTTCTGAAATCCTCCATCTACATATCTCACACTGATCTTTATCCTTTTTAACCCCCTCTTCAGCCCCCTTTTCACTCTCTCCTGCATGTACTCTATTGTATATCTGTCACTTCACTATCCTTCAAAGCACACAACATATCCACTAACTGTTAAGCACTGCATTTCCTGTTTTTTACTTGTGGGTCTGAAACCCGCAAGGGCAAGGCCCACTTATCAGTGGTGGCCCACTTATCACGGATGGCTCTCGGCCCACCTTCAGACTGGAGTGAAAGAAATGCAAAAAGAAGAAAAACAAGGCTACACGCCTTCCCCGTCCATGCCCCTAAAATTTGGACAATGTCTTTGTACCCACCAGGGCTGCTCCGACTCTGCTCCAATTTAGGAAACAGCTGAAGCGTCATCTCTCTCATGAACACTACATCATGATTATGTAACCTGACACAAATCAACTCCTTCATATGACATGTCTTTACCTTAGACATACATAAGATAAACATTTCAACTAAGACAATTTGATTGTCTTCTACACCAGGCATCATCTACTTGTTATACCTCGCCTCATATAGCTTGGACTTGGAAAACGGGGAAAATTAGTAACAATCATTTGCAATGCATTAGGTCTCGCATTTACGCGAGTTTGAGCTATTGACATTGCAAATAACAATGCCTATTGGCATTGTCATTTACAATGCCAATAGCTTTAACTCGTGTAACTGCGAGACCTATTGCATTGCAAATGCTTGCTCTGCATTGCTGTAGTAAATGACTCAACATTTTCCCCATAGGTTAAAAGCGGAAGGAGGGAATAGTTGTTGACGCAGGTGCCTTCATATTTTGTAATGTTTACCTGTGTGTGTGTGTGTGTGCTAAAACGATGCCATCCACTGCTGAAGGTGAAGATCTTGTGATGTTGACAAGCTCTCCATTTTGCTTGTGTTCCGACTCTTCGGTTTGTGCTCTTCGTGGTTAGCAAAACCCATGTGTTTTTTTTGTTTTGCTTTCTGGGGTAGATTTTTCGTAAGTAAAAATTGCATTTTGAATCGTTTCTGTGCATGTTTGCTGTTTTGAAACTGAATAACATTGGTGACATTTGTTTTTGGAGGGGAAAGAAGCGTGTTCAACATGCACTTGAAGACTTGGCTGTTGCGGCCTCTCTGCTGATGCTGTCTAAAGGCGGGGTGGGGGGCAGAACACAGCTGGGCTGCGAGGCCTCTCTGCTGATGCTGTCCGAAGGTGGTGGTTGAGGGGGCAGAAGAGGGCTGTGCTGCGTGGCCTCTCTGCTGATACTGTCCGAAGGCAGCATGGGAGGGGGGCAGGGGGAAGCAGAAGGCTGAGCTACAGAGTCCTCTCAGCCGATGCCATCTGGGAGGGGGAGGCTGACTCGGGACTGTTGTGGCCTTTCTGCTCACGCTGTTCAAGGGGAGGTTGGAAACAACAGCGGGCTGTGTGACAGGCGAAAGTGAAAGACGAGTGCTTTCAGGCTGCCAAATGGTGCGCGCGCCCGGCACACATGCACAGTAGTTGGCGGCCTGAAAGCACTCGTTTGCACTTCCAAAAGTGCTTACTATAAGTCTCGCCAGAACAGCGCTAAAGCGCTGTCTCAGGCGAGACCTAAAAATTGTCACCCAAGAGGCATCTGTTGAAGCCGATTTCTCCAAAACGAAACCCTCTTTTGTCTCATGGTCTTGCTCTTTCTAGAGCTTGAAAACAACAACTACCAAAAATGTGCAATGTTTTATACAGTGAGCCCTGCATGGCTTTGTGCATCACCTGCTAAATGAGTCTGTATTTGATGTGCTTGGTCACCTCAAGACGCCAAACGAACAAAGAGAAGTGGCGTCAAGTAAAAACAATGTGCAATGCCTGAATGGAACTTTGCTGACATAGTTCCTATCCGAATGCACTCTGGACTAAGAATGGTAATGCGACCTTTGTAGAAGAAAGGAGTTCCTTAGTTCATAAAATCCGCTGCACGATGACTCGGATTGTGCTTAGACTCTACACCTCACATACTCATGTGAGGCAGTACTTACAACCCTTTTATGACAGAAGATCTAGATATATCTCCTACTGGTAGTCTATTCCCTTCTCTGCTGGGAAAGATAGACAGCACAGGAGCTGATAAGCATAGAAACACTTCGGCAGGCAAAGATTCAGAAAGGAAAAAAGAAAGAGGAAGAAAAAGATTGACATCAGATTTTTGTGAAATAGTCCACGAGTAAATGCATTTGAAAAGGAAGTTGAGCAAATCTCTAGGTATAGCTAGCAAACTAGGGTTTCCCACACCGCCTTAGTGGCCAACTTCCATGAACCTTGTGGATTCATTTGGGTCTGTGTTAAACTACAGTGGCACACATACAAGAAAGATCAGGACATTTCGGGGGGGGTAACGGCAGTGTGTTTTACCCGAAGTCCTGGGGAAGCCATATACAGTTCTGCATAGATGGGAAAACTTGTGCTTGCCTCTTTTTGCCTATGCTCTGTACTTAATGACCACGTGGACAAATAATTCAAGTTGTTTTATTCTTTTCCTTGAACAGTATACCAAGGACCACTAGATTGGAACACATATCTCTGGACTAAAAATAGAGGTTTGGAAAAATATGTAGGACCTTTTTATGGACCACTGCCTTCGAAACTTTGGAAAAGGTAACTTAGAGATCACTGTCCAAGAGGATTCAACTTGGTCTCATTTGCTAGTAAAGAAATGGATTGCAGTATTAATAACAATAAAGGGGTTTATACATGTATTACTGTACACTTGTGCTAACCTATAGAGTTTCTATAAGGTATGAAACAGATCGACATTCTATACAGAAAGAGGAGGACATATGACGGGAACAGAAACTGCATTAAAAACAGCTGGTACCAGCAGAAATGATATGGTGGAGTTGGGTATTTTTACCACAATGGGTACATATTATGCATATCATGGCCGTATGGTGCTACGCTTTGCTGAAGGTACAGTCAAGGTAATTTCTGGGCATTTTACGGAGAGAAATTGAATTGGAAGCTAAGGTATTGGGTCTTTAAGATCTAAACTATTTACGCCACAATAATGGCTCTGTAATATTAGTCTTGCTCATTAGCCTAGGATGACATACCAATGTAAGACAGAACTCGCGGAAGCTGCAAGGAGGCATAGACCTAGGAGAAAGACCGGACATCTTTAAGCAAAACAATTAATTGGCTATGTGAGAGTCTACTTTTGTAATAAAATAATGGTGTCTAATTTAAGTTTGTTTTAGTTATCAGTACTAGGCTGCATTACAAAAGAGAGAAGGTTTATGTAGCTGTGAACGAACTGTGCACATTCATGATTCACTTTGCTATCAGAAAAAACATTTTCAATTCAGCTACAATGGTCTTTATTTACATGTAACAAAACAGTGTAGTGTATACTTTAATTTGGGTATAAAAATAACCTTAAAAGAAGCATAACATAAAAGCCGTGGTTGTTAAAAGCTTCAAATGACATTAAAAGCTTCACAAATAAGAAAATGGTGAAGGAGCTTAATATGCAAATAACAGTGACAGTAACGTTTAAAATGCATTCAGTTACAGGTATTAACAATCAGCCATGAATGCAATCCCATATTTTGTAAAGTGATTGCCGAATGTGCAAAACATCAATAAGAGCAATTTTAACAGTATATAAAATAGATTACAGTGTGGTGTGGAGTGGCTCCTAAAAAGGACAAAGACAAACCATTCCCATTACTGCTTGAAGGTGCGGTATGCGTATCTGTAGTATCTTCATGTAAGGTTATTACTGTTCTCCTGTATCTTGTAACTAGCTGCTCAGCCAGTGTGAGTGTTCCATGTAGAATGATGACGTGACTGGAATGTTGGTGTGGTGTAAGACAGTTGAGAGGATGGGCTGAGCAGCAAGCAGGCTGCTCCTGGTGGGGCTATTCTATGGACTTAATTAACTTAATAAATACGCTTAAGATCTATCCTGGCTACGTCTGCTGTGTCACATCAACCTATGGAACCAGGTCACTTCAATTGGCGACGAGTTGGACTAAAGAAACCGTGCGTGTAACCTGAACAGACTGGTGTGTAACTAAACTGGTGTGACTTGACGAAATTTGACTTAAAGAAAAGAAACTCCTCATTTGGCGATTCTACCTGGCAACGTGAGCCCCACCAGTGACCACAACACCGGTCGCCCAAACCTCTGTGTGCCAGGTGGAGTGAGGAGTGGAGCTGCAAGTTGTTCCCTAGTGCAGAACAGAGGTTTGCCTCAGTCCTGTGTCTACTTCAAGGTGTTGTGTCCCAGAGCCTTTTTGTAGATGTCTTCGCGACCAAGTTTGGTGTTTTTTGAAGGCTGCTGGCCCATCTGACAGTCGTGTAGGAGAAGTACCTGCAGTCTCTCTGTGTTGGGCCACTTGACAGTCGTGAGGTGAGCGTTTGGGAGCTGTCACCGGAAGAGGTGTCTGGCGATATTTGTAATTTCAGCCAAAGTCAGTACATCTCTTGATACTACGTGTTATTGTGCAGCAGTTTTTTTTTTAAAGAAATGAGGAACCTCCCCCAAGTTGTCAATCTCTGGATGTATATTTTAGAGCCGAGGTGCTAGCTCAATGTCAGTGGGCACTCTTTAGCGTCTACACGATGGTTCATCTACTTTCATCCACTGGAAATGTGTTATCAAGGCAGCCTACAAGAAGCTTCTTTAGCGCATCACAAAGTAAAGTTAACAGTGACTACCTAGACTCATCTCTGCGTGAATTTGGAAGGTGTTTTCCAATCAATGTGATTCCATGTCAGCGCTGGTTTTGTTTTACGCAAGGTATGCAAGGTTGTTTTACTTGTTGGCAAATCTAAGGAGAGACGGCTGTTTCCTACTTAAAAAAGACTTGGTCTCCTTGCCTGCCTCTGGAGAGGGCGATCGGAGTGAGAACATACTGTTTAAAATTTGTTATAAAGCTTAATTTGTCTTCCCCACAGTGAATCTGTTAAAAAACTGTTACGCTGCAATTTGAAATCAAATTGCTGCTCGCGCACTTTACCTTGTCGATGGTGTTGCATGGAGCAGCTGTGGAATCTTTCATGATGTTTTCGTTGCCAGGCAGACCCCAATGCTGCCTCCTGACGCTTTGCAGCAGGAGCATGCCTGGAGCCACCCGGCGTGCGCCTTCTGTGCGTGCCGCCATTTTGGAGTTGGAAGATGCAGGCATACAATATTGCCTGTTAACGTCCGTAGTGCGTGTGTTCCTGCCAACCACTTTGTTTCACTTCAATAAAGTTGATCGCGAGTTGAATCTCTTCAGCAGTGTCGCGATGTTAGTTTCTCCTCAATCAACATGGATTTGTTGTACTTCCAATCACGCACCTCTACAGTCTCAACAAGTTGGTTGCTTTGCCCTCCAAAAGAATTTCGCTGTACTGTCTCTCAAGTAGGTGCATCTACAGTCACAATGTTTTCGCTTTGGGTTCGTTTTTTAGACACCGTATTTTGAAAAAATTTCTTCAGTGAGAATTATATCTGCTGACTACAACTTCTTTTCTTTCAAGTCCCAGTGTTCTCCGGTTTTCTGAGCGCATCGTATCTGTTGCAAGGAACTTTATTTTGGATTAAAAGTTTTCTGGACCTGCTTTGTCTTTGCATAGGACTGTTTGCGTCCTAGGATCATCTGTCCCTCTTCATTGCAGTGACAGGCACACCAGTGACATTATTTTTGGAAATGTTATACGTACAGAACATATTTCAGTGTGTGGTTGTTCTTTTTAAAAAAAAAAGTGTTGTGTATTTTTAATGAAAAAAAGTGTTCTGTATTTTTAATGACTTAAATGTTGTGTTGTTTCAGATATGGTTTCCCTGCTTAAGGGATGGGAGTGGGTCTTAGTCCCATATTTTTTTTTTTGGGTTATTCCTTTGTCAAGGTTGGTATGGGTGTCAGCCCCATATCCACGTTATTGGTCTCTACATTTTTGAGTTAACCCTCTCGCTGTTTGGGGTTATGGGGTGTTTTCCCTTTAACACAGTTTATAGGGGGTGAGAGTCCCACCTATGTTATCAGTAATGGATGTTAGTCCCATATTCTTTGTGTTTAGGGGGTGTTAGTCCCACCTATTAAATTGTTAATGGGTGTTAGTCCCATATTCTTAGTGTTTAGGGGGTGTTAGTCCCACCTAGGTCATTGTAATGGGTGTCAGTCCCTTTTACTCTGTTTTAGGGGGTGAGAGTCCTACCTATGTTAATAGTAATGGGTATTTGTCCTTTTTACTAAATTTAAAGGGGGTGTGAGTCCCACCTTGGTCACGTTTGGGTTGGGTCTTAGTCCGATTTCTGTTTTTTGTACATCTGGGTGTTAGACCCATATACTCAGAGTTTAGGGGGTGTTAGTCCCACCTACGTTTTAGTGATGGGTGAGGTCCACCCATTGTATATTTGTTTTGGGAGTCATTCTTCCTGTATGTTTCTTCAATTTCTAGAGTAATTGCAGTTGTTTTCTATTGTGATTCTCTGCGTTTTTATATAAGTATCTTTTGTGGTGTCTACTCAATTTCTGTTTGGGATTTTATCGTTCTTTTCGTGTTTTATTAAAAGAGGAGGTTGGTGTTAGTGAGTGAGTTTAATGTTTTCTTTTCTGTCTTATTATAAGAGGAGGATGGTGACAGTTTATTCTTATCTTTTCATCCTTTTTCTTATTCTTTTTCTGCCGTTTATAGTCTGGGTCCCTTTCGTGGTATAGTTTATTCATCTTACCCTTGGGTTTTGGACTATTTATCTTTTGTTTATATTTTGTGCATAGTTGCATTGAACTTTTAGTATTGTTTGGTGTATTTTCAATTGTAAAGAAGGGAGATATTGTAGTATCTTCATGTAAGGTTATTACTGTTCTCCTGTATCTTGTAACTAGCTGCTCAGCCAGTGTGAGAGTTCCATGTGGAATGTTGACGTGACTGGAATGTTGGAGATTGGTGTGGTGTAAGACAGTTGAGAGGATGGGCTGAGCAGCTAGCAGGCTGCTCCTGGTGGGGCTATTCTATGGACTTAATTAACTTAATAAATACGCTTAAGATCTATCCTGGCTACGTCTGCTGTGTCACATCAACCTATGGAACCAGGTCACTTCAGTATCGTATAAAGGTTGTAAAAGCAATGTTTAAGACTGTATTTTCTGGCATTAATGCTGCAATGATTGCTTGTCTACACGTCCGGATTCCCAGCCTGTTCCACTCAGTTTTCAGTTTACGTCTACGTTGTGACATAAAAGTGGGGCAAAGGCATACTATATGGACCAGGGTTTCAGGAGTCAGGCCGCACCCTCTGCACGTTACATCCTCCGATAGGCGGCGCCAGACGGGCAGATCTTTTAAAAATTGCCAATCGCCCAGTCTGACGGCCATAAAACTGAGTTTTAGATGCAAGGAGTAGGTGCAGGAAAGGTAGGAGGCGGGGGATAACCGACCATACGAGCTCATCACACCCCATGCGTGTCTGCGTTTATCAAAATGGGCTTTGTCTATAATCAGGGACCTTATTCAAATACATTTCTTAATACTAGTTTTAAATGCTAACTTACTAGGATTGAGGTCCCATAGAGCACCCGCCGACAGTTCTTGAATCGAGTCATTAAAATAACGGCTATAGGAGCCGCATGGGTTTTTCTGGGAGATATCCAGCCAAATTAGAGACTCCAACGAGCCTGTGTTTGCTTGTCTCAGTTTGTGGCACAGGTTTAAATACAATCCAGTGCCCGAAATTTCATAGTTTAATAGGCCCAATTCAAGTCTAATCTGGGCGGCAGAGGCAATTTTGGGGAGATGAAAGGTTTTTTTGTAAATTTTGTTCACAAGTTGGTTAAAAGTGGAGTTTAATTTCCCCCTAAAAATCTCAATGGCGTATGTCAGTGATGGCCCGATTTTTGCTCTCATTACTTCCAGTAATGGGGATAAACTTGGGCCGGACAGAGATCTTGAAAGCTTACAGAGATTCACCTGAAGGTTCATTGCTTTAACTAAAATATCCTTACGCTGTTTATTAAAGTTACCTCTGGAGTCAAAGTTGACCCCTAGGTATTTGTATGTATTTCCTATTGTGAGACTCGTGTTGTTGTACAGCCATCCTCCACCACTGTAACGTTTTCTGCCAAAGATAACCACTTGGGTTTTCTTTAAATTTACCTTTAGACTGTTCGTGGTGGTATATGTGGTATATGTGTCTAGTCTGTTTAGTAGCCTTTGCAGCCCTACCCGTGTCAAACTGAAAAGGACCAGGTCGTCGGCGTATAAAAGGTTACTTATTAATACACCTCCCATCTTGGGGGGGTGGCTATTTGTGTCTCCAAAGGAGGATGGCAAATCCGCTATGAACAGGTTAAAAAGGAGGGGGGCCAGCACACATCCCTGTTTAACTCCTCTGGTTGTCATAATTTTCCGAGAGAGATGTGTGCCAGTCCCCAACTTCACTTGTACCCAAGTGCCCGAATACAGTTGGATAATCGCATCCAAGAGTTTGGCTGGGATCCCCCATTTTTTAAACTTTTCCCATAGGGCAGCCCTTGGTACCCGATCAAATGCGGCTTTGAAGTCTACAAAACAGCAAAAGACCAACCTAGAAGTAACCAGTGCATTATCAACAATTATGGATAGTGTCAGTAAGTTGGTCACAGTGCCGGAGTTAGCGGTGAAGCCGGTTTGATTCATTGGAATCAAATTGTTCTGCTCAGCCCAATATCTCAGCTCCTCCAATAGGATGCCAGCGTAAAACTTTGCCTCAATGTCTAATAGGGCAATTAATCTATAGTTGTTCGGTGAGGCATGAGAGCCTGACTTGTAAATCGGGTGGATTATTGCCCCTCGCCATGAGTCCGGTATAATTGAGCTTGTCAGTACGGAGTTAAAAATTTTGGTTAGATATCTTGACCATTGATCGATATTTGATTTGAACAAGGTCATTGGAAGGCCATTTGGACCCAGGGCACCATCTGTTCTTGCTTTTGATAATACTTTAGTGACAATTTCTTGGCTGACCTGTAGATATTCATGTAACAAAACAGTGCTTCACTTGCTTCGTTGGAAAAGGATGTTCTGATATTGTTTACGTGCAAACAGTTAATTCTACTCTCCCGTTTTGCATTAATAAAACATATGATTTCTATGCTACAAAGTATGTGCACTGCTAGCCAGCGAACATTTTTTACAAGTAAGAGTTTCTAGAGGATTCGTAGACTGTGCAGGCGAATGAATGAAAAACTTTACTCAATTGCTGTTTTAGACAATCATAAAAGCACATAAAAACAAAATACAATATACAGTATAATTAATAATATAAAATATACAATGAATCCATTTACTTACTGTCCCTATTTTTATCGTACGCTAGACGTTTCTATTACAACGCATTTCCTGTGTCTAAGTACACTCTATAAAAACATTGCTACCCTCCAAGCTATGTGTTCGTTTTCCCAAAATTGTAATACAATGAACGCAGGGCGACGTTGTCTGATATCCAAAGATTTTAAAATTGGTACAATCCATGTTTTCCTTAATTCATCATAAAATCTACAGAATAAAACAACACGTATAGTGGATTGTTCAGAGTGGTTATCGCAGGGACACAAATGCATTACTCGCGACCAGTCATTCATTTTTGGGAAACATACAAGTCTATGGAGAATCCCAAGCCTGAACCTGGTCAGTAAAAACCTATCATAGCCACCAGGTACTGTTTTAAAATACGGTTGAATGCTAAAAGTTGGACGCCCGGCAGAGGCAAGATGGCGTCCGTGCCAACGGACGTGTGAGCTGATCGCTCCGCTCCTGCCTGTGCTCGCAAAAGATTAAAGGGAGAAGGCAGATTGAGATGGATTACCCAGGTTAATTAGTAAAAAAACCCCGTATACCGTGTCTTTGATGAACTTGACCGACTCGAATATCACAGGCTGATTTACGAGTTCAACCCTGCTGTGCGCCTGCTGACGCCTGATGCTGGAAACCTTTTTCGCCTCTGTAGCGGGATTACAGCGCTGTCGCCGGAGCCGATGGATGTTTGCTACACTTGGGCTGCGGAGCATGGTGATTGACTCCACCTGTGGACAGCCTACTGAACGAGGAGGAAAAGTTGCTTTCACTTCTCCGACGGCAATGCCACCGAAGGGAACGCGCGGGAGACAGCGAGTGCAAGAAGGCGAAAATACTGAGGGCGACATGGAGGTGAGAGACAATATCACGGCAAATTCGATCAAGAGCATTAAAGGCGATCTCAATGTTGGGAGAGACAAAGGGGATGGGGGAGTTAATAAAACCATCCCGGCAATATTTTCTTCAGTTAAAGACAAACGGAAGGGGAAAAAAGCATTACACTCTCAGAAAGAAGTCTCGGATTCAGTAGATACTCAGGCTGGTTCTGCGTTGATTATGGAAGGGATGGAAATGACGCTTAATTTGGCAGTACGGGAGGAAAACACTTTAGAAACTGTTGGGTGTCAGGCGAATGATAACGGTGGTGCCTTACTACAAAATACTGCTGACTCCCAAGCTTCAGCCGACATAAGCAGTATTACTTCGGCCACAGTAGGTAAAGACCTTGACTTTAATACCGGCAATCAGTTAGCTAATTTACCGGCTGTAAATCTGCAAGTCAACAATGTATCACATCCACAAGATGCTGAGTCGGGGGATTTTTTTTCTCTGTCAGAGCAATCTATGTCATCCTGTGAGGATCTGGTCTCACAATATCCGGAACAATTGAATGTGGCCAGTGGTAGCGATCAAAGCAGTATTTGTTTGGAGGAGTCTGGCGATTTTGTAGGTGTCAGTCCCCACACTGTACGAAAGAGACCTGACTTGACGATGGATAAAGGGGTCGTTGAAAGTATGACTCTGTCTGCTGAACCGGGTGAAGACATTTCACTAGCTTTAATATACCAATCGATCATGTCCCATCGAGACGAGACTCGTGAGGAGAGCCAGAGGGTTCAAAACCTGTGCCGTAAACTACAAAATTTGGTGCGGTGGCTTGTTAAAACTCATGCAGACTTCACATCGAGATTTCATGAAGCAGAAACTCGAATCTCTAACCTAGAGGATGAACTGGTGCAACAAAAGGCACTGACTGAATCATTGTGCACTGTTAAAGATGATACTCAATGGAAAATGGCTGACATTGAAAATCGTGCACGTAGGAACAATTTGAGAGTTTTGCAGATTCCGGAAGGAAAGGAGGGGCACGACCCCCGCACGTTTATAGTGGAACTGTTTAAAAATGCCTTCCCTGAACTTACTCGGTGGATTGGGATAGGGAGATTGAACGAGCTCACAGGTTTCCTTTTAACATTCGTTTACAAGCAGGCCAGTCTGAGAATAAACCCAGAGCCTTCTTAATCTCCTTTAACAGCTTTCTGGCTCGAGAGGCGGTTTTTCAGCTAGTTCGTCCTGATAAGAAAAGACCCGGGAATGATTTTGAATTCTTTGTAAGACCCGATTTTTGCCGGTATACTGTAGAGAATCGTTGGCAAATTTGCCAGCTGGTTACACAATTTCAAGCTAAAGGGGCTCAAGCGTACTTAATGAACCCAGAAAAGTTGAAAGTGATTTACCAGGAGCGTACCCGTTTTTTTACCAACGAAGGGTCTGCTAAAGAATTTTTGTATTCCATATAGGGATCATTGGCTAGTGTTTGGTAATTTTTTTCCTTCTTCTCTTTTCTTTTTAGGGGCATTATTATTGTATTGTATTTTTGTAGGAAGATTGTGCTACTTCTATTCCTTCTATCCTTCTATATTTCATAATTAATTTGTATTGGGTCTCTTCTAGTCGCGGAAGAGGGTCACCCTTTTTTGCGACTGGAGGGACTTGATTTGCGAGCCAGGCGGGGGATGTACGGAAGCTCTGCATCTGCAGGACCATCGGTCCTAAAGCCTTGTTAAAGGGGGTGGGGTTTGGAGAAGAGCAACAGGGGGGTGGGTTTTGGGGGGCACTTCGGGGGGTAAAATCCACAGCAACAAAAACGATGAATGTCAACAATGTAGAGAAATAGATTCAGTATTTTTTTTTGACCTACATCATGGCATCTTATTTAGCAGGGCTGCCAGTATTGGATTATCTATGGTAGATAATGGTTTCTAAATTGATTAAAATATGTTCATTAAACGCCTCAGGTCTAAATAATTTTAATAAAAGACAGAGGGTAGCTGCCGAACTCCGAATCATTCAACCGGATCTGGTGTGCCTCCAGGAAACGCACATACCTTGGAGTAAACGGCACATTTTAAGGGATTTAGGGTTCTCACTTGTTGTGGCTTCTAAACAATCATCGATGATACGTGGAGTGGCGATACTAGCTTAACCCACGCTCCAGGTATCTGGTCGCTATTTAGCACACAAATTTGGTCGTTGGGCTATAGTCGAGGTTGGCTATGAAAACCGCAAATATACAGTTTGTACCATTTATGGGTCCAACGTAGATGACAGTGTAATTTTGGAGGATCTACATTTAGAACTCGCTTCATGGCCAACTGCGTTGATTGTATGCGGGGATATAAACATAAACTTAACCACTCAGGCGTTACATGACGGTCCGCAAGGATATAAAGGCCGTAAGCCAAGGGTATTTCATGCCCTTTATAACTTGACAAATGACCATGGGTTGGTAGATGCATGGGGCAACCTACATCCTACAGATCCGGGGTATACATTTTATTCTTTCCCCCACAAAAAATTGGTACGGCTAGACTATTTGTTTTTATCCACTGGTCTTCTAGCAGGGGCCTCGGTTCAAATATTCCCTAGAATTTCTTCAGATCATGCCCCTATTGTTTTAGAAGTGCCAGTATCTGGGATTAAACTTAAGTCTAGAAGCTTTTCTTTTGATCGGAAACTTTGTCTAAATGATGATTTTAAAGACCATATGTCGGTTTGGATTAAGGAATTTTTTGATCAGAATAGACATTCTGCACATGTATCAATTATATGGGATACCTTTAAGGCCTGTTTCAGGGGAGAAGTATTAAGCTTTGGTTTATTCTATCAAAATAAAATTAAATTAGAGATGCAGAAACTATACTTAGCTTTAAGAGTGGCAGAGGAGGAATTGACGCAGGGAATAGCACACCAAGGGAATATATTAGATTTGGAAAATGCAGCTGCTAGATGTCGGGCAAAAATTAATGGGGTATGGAATACAGAAAACGCCAGGAAATATTTGATTCATAAAAGGCAGTGCCATGGATATGGGGAAGCAGTCGGTAGGTGTCTTGCACTTCGGCTGCGTATGAAAGAAGCTTCTCGTCGTATTTTAGGGTTAAAGGATAGTTTAGGGACATTGTGCCATGATCCGCAAGGGATATTGGCAATTTTGCATCAGTTTTATCAGGAAATATACACACACCAGGAAGTAATAGGAGTGGGGTGCAACAATGTATTTTTAGCCGGGGTTATGCCACAATTAGACCCTTGTGATGTGGAATATTTGGACAGTCCAATCACCATGGAGGAGTTAGAAATGGCAGTTAAGAGCTTGGCATTGGGGAAATCCGCGGGCCTGATAATCTTCCGGGTGAAATTTACAAGACATTTTTTAATCAATTGAAGTGCGAAATGCTCGCCACCTTTAGAGCGGCACAGGGGGGGCAATCTCCCAAATCATGGGATGAAGCTACCATTGTGTTTTTTAGCAAGAAGGGCAAAGATCCGGAACTGCCGGGTTCATATCGCCCGATTTCTTTACTCAACTGTGACGGCAAAATATATTCGAAAATTTTAGCTAATCGCCTCTCAAAGATTATTGCTTCACTAGTGTCAGAAAATCAACATGGGTTTATTCCGGGTCGTGGGACAGTCACTCATATTAATAAAGTGGTGATGCTTTTTGATATAGCTCAGGTTGAAAACCGGCAATTAGGGTTAATTCTATTAGATGCTGAAAAAGCATTTGACCGTGTGGAGTGGAACTACCTGTGGAAATTGATGATTTAGTTGGGCTTTGGTAAGGGGTTCATGACAGCTCTACAGGTGCTGTGCACTTCACCGGTCGCCAAAATTGCAGCTATGGGCTTAACATCAGATAAAGTGAGAATCACAAGAGGAACGAAGCAAGGATGCCCTTGTTCACCACTGTTGTTCGCTTTATATATAAATCCACTCGTGGAAATGCTGGGTAATAACTTTCTGATCAAGCCTTTTGTGGTACAAGATATTCCACACGCCGTATTTGCTTATGCGGATGACATAGCTGTGACGTCGGTTGACCCATCTACCGCAATTACAGAGATTGAGCGTATCGCTATTGAATTTGGTCAGGTCTCTGGCTATAAACTCAATGTCACCAAAACACAAATTTTATGTACAGATAATATCGCATTGCGAGACGCTAGAGTGGTAAAGGAAGTGACATATTTGGGCATTAAAATTAGAACTTTGCCGTCAGAATTGGTTGAAGCTAACTAGTTGGCCATAGTACGTAGTATCAGGGACTCACTAGAGAGAGGGGGTCGACTTCACCTTACATTAGTAGACAGAGTTAATATTATAAAAATGAATATTTTACCAAAGGTGCTATATCTTTTTAGATCCATTCCTCTGCAAGTGTCGCCGGCCCAACTCTTACAGTTACAATCGCTTTGTGCCAAATTTCTTTGGGCCCCCCGGTAAACCTAGGCGAGCTACCAGATTTATAACGTTACCTATTGAGAGAGGAGGCCGGGCTATACCAGACTTCACCTTTTATTATTATGTTTGCTTTCTTTTGAAGATACGGCTATTAGTGACTGGTGAGGACGCTAGTAATAGAGCAGAGGCTCCCTCGATATTCTATCTGCTACTAGGGCCTGAGGCTAGACAATCTTTATTTAAAGAAATCGATGGTAGTTACTTCAAAAGAACCAGGTTCAAAGTACTGGCAGCTGCTTTTAAAGTTTGGCAGAAAATACGTAATCTAAGCTCCTTGACGGGGTTAACTATACACCCATGAAGGCTTCAAAGATCCTCCCTCTTATTTTTTGGGATAGTGTTGCATTGGGTTGGAGGAAGCAAGGTATTTCACAGCTGGGCGACTTTTTTAAAAAAAAAGGGGGGTTATTTCCTACGTATGAATTCTTAGCGAGACAATATAACTTGCCTAATTCCCAATTTTTTTAATTTCTCCAAATTTGTGATTTTCTTCGGCGTAAAAATCTGATATTGACATCAAATCCACTTATAGAGGCTATTAGACGGCAGGAGAAAATAGGTGGGCTTTACAAACTATTATTTTCTTTTAGAACGGATGATTTAGAGAAGCATAATGCCCAATGGTCTACGATATTGGGAGAATGCAATATTTCAATAGAGCGGCCTATTGTCAGATCTAGGGAAACTCTCTTATCCGCCAACCTGAAAGCACAATTCTTTAAAACGATCTTTAATTTGTATTATACTCCAGCACGCATGCTCAAGTGGGGGGGTAGGGATGACGGGAAATGTTTTCGTTGTGGGGTGGATAATGCGGATAGTCTTCATATATTTTTCAACTGTGTAAAATTGTTTAAGTATTTGACTGATATTGAAAAAATTTTGACCACGATTACCGGAACCATTATTAATATTACCCCTGCCTTAATGCTAATAGGTATTGGGCAAGACGTAGAAAAGGGGTACCCTCTGTGTAAACACAGTTTTTTGATTTTCATTGCTATGACTGTCGCTCGATTGTGTATTGCCTCTAATTGGCTTTAACCCGAACCCCCCGCGTTCGAGCATTGGCGTGCTAAAATGTATAATTTATTTCATTTAGAAAATAGTCTGTATTCTGTAAAGGGGGTAAGGAAACGGCAAATGGGAATGTTTATTTGGGGGGCTTTTTTTGATCATATGAATTCATGAAATAACTTCCTTTTTTCTTTTTCGACTCTTTCTCGCATTATGGCTGTTTTTGTCGCTGTGGAATAATAAAAATAAAAATAAAAAATGAATGCTAAAAGTTGTTAAAATCAGTTGGTTGGTCAGCACAGTGGGCTTTGTGATCTCTGCCGTTAGTCTAAGTGTTTCTAGTAGCATTAGGCCCTCTTTTTTTAACTCTTTTCTTGTAATGGTAGACATAGTACTAGGCTCAGTGTAGTAGTTTAAATGGCCGAGGTCACACATGAAATCCCGAACATACTTTAACCACGGAATAGTTAGAGCCCCATCCAGTTTTAAGCCGTCGTTTAAGATATCCTGATTAAGCGGGGTTTTTGTCGATGACCACATCCTATGCCATAGAAGGATGGGTTCCAGTTTTATAAGATCCGTAATGTATTGCATGCCGAATTCATTCTGGACAACGTGCGACAATATGCTATTCGGGACTACCAGAATGGACCTTAAAAACGAGTGTCCACTGATTATTAGAGGTGCAAGTCAACAAAACCCCAGACCCGTGCCCCATACATCGCTGTGGAGACACATTTTGCCTTGTAGATCTGTACAAGCTCCACCGGGGGGCCTCCTACCAGACTTTCTTGAAAAGTTAGCAAGGGCAGCTGTGGTCTTAAAGAAAGACAGTTTTTTAGCTAGCACCACCTGTGACCAGGAGTCAAAAAATATACTGAGATATGAAAATCTCTTGTTAAACTCTATCTTCTGTTTATCTATATACATATCCCAGCACTTTTGGCTGCCATTACCACATCTCATGATAAAAGTTTACGACGTGTTCACCCTAAGACCCAGGTTATGCATAAAAGCTAAAAAAAAATATTAAAACCCTTTGCAATCCCACTTGGGTGTGTGAAATCAGGACTGATTCATCTGCATATAGGAGAGCGGGTATAGGGCATCCACCAATTTGTGGGAGATCTTGGCAATCCTAAACCAATGCTTCGAGCAAGACATTAATATAAAGATTAAAAAGAAAGGGGGCTAGCACGCAGCCTTGTCTTAACCCCCTCCTTATTGGAAACGGGGCAGAGCATTCACCATTTGCAACATACCGCACTCTGGCCTTAGCATCACTGTATAGCTGTCGAAGAAAGTGGATAATTTGCTTTTCCACTCCCAGGTTACCGAGAATCTTCCAGAGCTTGCTGTGCCTGACGCAGTCGAAAGCTGCTGTGAGATCCACAAATGCTAAAAACAACCTGCCCTTTTAAGCCTGAATATTCTTTCCTATGATGATTGTTCAGATTAGACTCAGTTCGACTGTTCCTGAGCCCTCACGAAAACCGTACTGAATATCTGAGATAACATTATTATCCTAGCCCCAGTCTCGTAGTCGTTCTAAAATAATCCGACCTGCCATTTTTACCAGGGAGTCTAATAGTGATATTGGCCTGTACCAGCCAGGATCCTGACGATCCACCTTTTTAAAAATAGGCCCTATGACCGATTCCAACCAGCTTGTTAAAAAAAGAGAAGAAGTACAACTTGCAGTGATTACCTGGGTTATTAGCGGGCCCCATAATATCACGTTTGACTTGTATAAGTCTGCTGGGACCCCATCAGGCCCAGGGGCCTTACCCCCCATACTTCCTAAGATGGCACAGTTTACTTCGTCCAGAGTAAACTGGAGATCAATTTATTGAGTCAGAGGTACCAGGACATTATCCCATAGAGTTGGGTACCTGCAGGATCGGCACTCACATCACCATTATACATCGTGGAAAAGTGATCAATCCATTGTTCTTCTGTAATGGCTATTTCAATGGTCGGACCATCCCCGGGTATCAAAAAGGGGGTTTGAACTGCTTTCCAGAAGGCCGAGCTATCTTTGGATAGAGAGGCATCATGCAATGCTATCCAAGTGTCATTTCTCAAGGATGCTTTACATTCCTTGACTGTGCAGGTAACATTACAGTGCGGTCTTTACATAATATTGTGCAGTGAAACTGTGTGCTTTCATAGACCAGAACATAATAAAAAGACATGCGTTTTGGGAAAGAGCCAGATTCTCTTCCTTCAGTTGCTTAGAGTGGACTGGGTCTTTGTTATCTAATCTACATTTAGGGCTACTTGCTATTATTTCATTGATTACCAGATGTGCTGTAGTTTGCTTAATTTATTAAAGGCACTTTGCATTAGGGCATTTGTTGAGATTTTGCTTTACACTAATTCCCTTGATTAATTCAATTTATTTTTCTGTAATGATACCATTATTTAAACAAATCTACAAATACTGAGAACTGGTCAAGCCTTGTTGTGTAGGTTTTCGTAATTTTTTGGACTGAGGTTAAAGGTCAGGATTCCCCCTTTCCTGCACAGCGAGTCTCCGTAATTAAATAGGGGTGGAGTGTTGTTAACTACCCTATGTAAAGGCTTATGTTACTATAACAATATCACAGTTACATAGTAGGGCACAACATATTATAGGAGATTTAAGTTGCAACATTTCCCAAATGGGAGATTCAGTGCGTTGATAGATATTCCACAGAACTTTGCCTGGACAGATTGATTTTAAAGGAGTTAGAAAGTGTTCTGCATATAATGTTTTACTGTCAAATGAAGGGAAACGTGTAAAGTGTTTTTATCTGGGATGAGAGTGAGCAGGGGCAAGAATGCAGGTCTACATCAAGGAGGTCTGTCTAAAAAGAAGAAAAGGTTCAAAGGACAAATTGGTACCATGGTGACTCAGAATGAGAATGCTTGCCCAGCGCCAATAGGTCAAACTTTCAGTAATGTGAGACCTATTATATTGTAAATGCTTGTTTAATCGAGTGGGACAGGAGATGGCCAGTGCTGGCCAACCAAAAGAATCATTTGGTAATGTCCATGCAATGAAAGGCGGGACAGATGCACAATATTACCCAACCAGAATAAAGGAATTTTAAAAAGCAGCCCAACTAACCAACCAAGAGCGGTGGGCATGTCCAAAGTACACGATAGCCCATATTCTGAATACAGCATGCCTCGCACAGCAGCGCATGCGCTGCCCAGGCTTGACCTAAAAAACAAAGTAAAAAGGAGCACATAACTCTTACCGCAGAACTTCATCGGTCCAAGCGTGTGAATATGTGATCTTCAGCTGCTTCATCTAAAAAGAATAATTAAATAAATACCTCAGTATCCATCACGATGAAGGAGAATATGGATACATTTACATTTATGGTGAAAATGTTATTCTAGGTCCGTAGGCTATTTCCCATTGTTGTTTTTTTCTTTCAGAGTTTGCTTTTATTTTCAAACATACAACACAAGAAGTGTAAAACACAGTGGTACAGGCATTTTACTGAGACATTATACGGAGGAGAAAGCCAATGTCCCTCAGACTGAGGGCCTTCTGCCCCAAGACATTACATCACTAGCTGAGTCTCCGGGCACTGCACAAAAAGCAATTCATAAGAACGCTGACCAAGACCGCAAACCAGGTTGGGTGTGATGAAACCTCAGGCCATCTTCGATCAGGCCCGCATATTTTGTAGAATCTCCACAGATATCTCCAGGCAGGGTAAGTCATACATTCTAGGACTGCTCACCTGTCCATTTCCTGTTTCCATTCTTGCATAAAGGGGATTTCTGCCTTCTATTGTTTCACTTTGTATTTCTTAGCCACCAGGAAGGCAGGACCAATTAGAGTGTGTGCTGCTCTGCTTCCTCCCATCTCACCCATAATCCCAAAGATGAACACCCTAGATGTTGTAAGTATTATTTGCTGTTCGGTAAGATACTCATGGATCATTAGCCTGTAGGGTCTAATGAGGGCACTTTCCCAAATCATGTGAAACAGGATATCTCTCTCTATCTGCAGCATCTGGGACAGTCCTGAATGCATCCTGGGCAGTTTATCAGAAGTGTAATATGTCCTATGTAGATAGTGTAACTAAAAAAGACTCTGCAAAGCGTATTAAAAACTGAAGTGAGTACTGGCGACCAAAACCCTGGGTCCTTCTTAAATAATTCCATTGGCACCTCATCTGTGCCTAGTGCTTCTTTATTCACGATGTCATAGATAGCTTTAAGAACTTCCTCCTCCCTAAGGGATAAATTGCCACAGGGTAACTCTTTAGACAGACCCTAGTCTATGGGCACCATTTCTGAGGAATACACAATGATCAAACCACACCTCGGGAGTAATATGGACCGTAACTTTGCCTGGGGGCTGAACTGATGACACGTCTGCCTGCACCACCCTCCAAAATGCCTGAGAGTCTTTGTTCTGACAGGCTACCATTATCGCATCCCACTTCTCATCCTTAATTGACAACTTTCTTTTTTTAATGCCAAGGCATGTTCTTTCCTACGAGCTGGAATTCAAATCTGTTTTTTAGGGATTTGTTTTATGGCCTTACACAGATTATCACTCGCCACTCTGCATTCATTGTCGAACCATGACTTATCCTGGCCGGAAACTCTACCCTTGGGCATGGTCAGGAAGCTTTTGACACGGAACATGGGCTTCCCAAAACCTTTTAGGAGCACGTCCAGACCGTGCCCATTTAATAGACAAATATTCACTAAATCCATACTACTGCCCACAATGTAGTTCATAACTAGCTTCATATCCACATGGCGCCAGACCAGTCTCCGACCTGCATCTTTAACAATTAATGCCTGACTACATCCAGCAACTGATTACTGGCACTTTGGAGGGACAGCAAGCTGGAACACTATAGGATTATGGTCACTAAATGTTGATGTGCGGACCTTGTCCCCCGTGATAAGTGGAGATAAACTCTGTGAAGTAAAAACATAATCGATTGTGGAATCAGGTCCCCTCCCAATAAACGTAGGTATGGTTGTAGTGGCACTGGAGGAAACTACGTACTATAGGTCATGGGCTGCCAGATACGGGTACAATAGACGTCCCATGGAGTCCATAGCTTCAAAATCTGCTTCCATATGGAGGAGATTAAAAATTGAGGGTCAAAAAAGGGTCAGGACATCCAGTTTGGCATTCAAATCACCTGACAAAAATATGTTAAAAGGTCTACCAGCCTGGACTTCCTATCAGAAAAAGAGCCAATCAGTGAGAACAGACCCTAAAAACGCAAATTACACCTTTGTGAAAAGTCGTCATTATAGAAATTCACTTCAAAAATCCTGAGCTTACTAGCTCAACGTAGGTCAAAGTCCTGTAGCATGTCTATTCCAGTTACTATGGGATGAATCCTGCAGCCGATATCCACCTTAACACAGGCTGCTAAACCCCCTTTAGCATGACCCACGAGAGAAGGCGTGTCTGAAAAAAAAAAGCATGAGGATCCATCACAAGAAAACTCAGTTGCGGCCCATGTTTCCTGCATGAGCACAATATCATAACCGTTGACTAAGGACTGCCATCCCTCAAGATTAATTTTAGAGGCCAAGCCAGCAACATTCAAACTAAGGAAATTAATGGAGATGCTGAAGTTCATGCAATCACCCCGCGCTACCATCTCTTGGTCAACACAGAGCTGCATAGCAAGATCAGAGGCAGATCCCATATACAATGAACACGAGGTTACCATCAGTGGGGAGGTCAACACACAACCAGGGGAGCAGTGAGGCGCAAAGGTTGGGTCCCTGTGAGCTACAACAGCTGAGGCATAAACTCTCTCCCAACCCGTATGTGAATCATTGTCTTTCAGGCCCACCAAGACTTAAAATCTGTTTTGATGAAAAGGTGGCAATTCCAACCTACTGGGCAATTGGGGCAGGAACATAGATCTACTTAACCAGGGGGTGGCTGGGGCCAAATGCCTATATAAAAAAACAGTGGCAGAATCTTCATCAGACTTGATTTAACGATCCCAGCTCTGCCCTACGCCAGGATTTCTCCTGCAACCAGGGGATTACGTACATTAATAATTATCACATCCCCATGGACTTGGTTTCGCATACAGCCAATAACCCCCACCCGCTGTACAAAGAGCTCCCTATGCAGGTCCTGAGGGGCCTTCACATTACAAGACAGCCAATGAAACACTTTGTTTTTAGGTACTCTGTTGTTTCTACTGAGGCAGCTGACAAATTAGGGACATTGGCTAAAATAAAACTATTACATAGAAGAATGAGGCTGGAGGAAGGTCAACCACGGGGAGGGGGACCAATTTTAAATGATTAATTTCACCTGGATGAATACCTGCACAATGCATAGTTCGAAGCCCAGTTCCCTACTGAGAGGTCAATTATGCTGGTCCTGCAGGTGTAGGCTGTGGCTGTATTCCATCATGAATGCCCATCGCATTTTTGTTAGTAGCCAAGCAATGCATGGCTGGAATTGCTGGAGTGACCGATGAGTTAGTACCATCCTTTGAAAGTGATTGCTGTTCCTGGGTGCAAGCAATGTCATGCTCCCCAATTTTGGGCAAGTTGCCGAAAATGGCCATGATAGCTACAAGCCTATAAGGAACTGGGCGCAGTTCAATATCCAGCAATTCACCTAGCCGACTAGACAAATTATACTAGGGGTCAGCATTCTCTGTGGGTTCATTCCTTGGATTAGTCAATCTATGTGCCCTCATTGTTACTTTGGACTCTATCATCTTTGGTTTTTGTGCCTTTTTTACCTTTGGCTTATCATATTATTGTCTTTTGCCTTTTCGCCCACCTCTGCAATCTTCTTCCCATATGTCTACAGAAATGCTGCCTCTTTTTACATTTGGCAAGACATTGTTTTGTACTTCAATCAAGCTAAGATTGAGCGCCTTTGAATGCATACTATGTTATATAATAAATGAATTTACCTCTCGTGTGCATACAGGAAAGTTCCCTGCAGTCTGGAAACTAACACGTCTTGTTGAGCACACTTATCTCAAGACTGTATCTCTAGTCGCACAGCTTTGCAAATAGCCCATGAAGAGAGCTCAATATTTCACAAATTATTCACATTTTTACCACAGTTGGTCCCATCACAGAATTAATAATAGGTCATCAATATCAAACAAATCTTTATTTCTTGAATTAATTCATCACTTGATGTACTTCATCACAGTGTAATAATTGAAGGACCCAATGAATTTCGGGAATGCCCTTCATCAGGGGAATCTTATCAAAAGGAACAACATATACATGAGAAAGAAACTAGGGTTGGTTATCTGAGTCTAGAGGACATGAAGAGCTGACATGAGCATCTGGTAAAATGAAAGTTCGCCTGGTCACCAGAACTGGTCTCCAATTCAGTGCTGGGTCTGTATCCAGCTCTTCAAGGTTGACCCGCTCGTGGAGTGGGGCTTGACAATTGCCCACCAGTAAATGTGACCTGGACAGAGGTCGGGTCTGTGCAAAGATCAAAACTGGCACTGCCTATTAAGTTAATAATACTGGGGCCGGGGAGCGGAGCTTGCCGAGACTCAAGATGGCCGTGCTCTGAGCAAGCTCTGCGAGCCATCTCATCAATTCAACATTATTCTGGCATCTGTGCAATAATTGCACGTCAAAACAAGTGGATTGCGCAGCGCTGGTGTTGCGCTTTCACTGGATGTGCACATAGCTGACAACGGGCGGGGTTGAAGACTGGAAGCGGGTGCGCCCTGTTCCTGTGACCTGCACATGGTAACTACGAGCTTACTGCTGCCGCAGAGACCCTCGAAGCGGAGACGTAGCCCTGGCGGTTGCGGGCCTAAACATGGGCACACTTGCTGCTGGGGTCCTGCGCCCTAACGACATTCTGCCTGGAAGAGGGCACAAAGGATCGGGGTTGCGGCCCTGGCCCGACCGGACATGGGAGGTGCCATCCAGCAGCGACGACTACGCAGCAGCAGACGGAGACGGGCCTTAGTGGGCCCTGCTATTCAATTGAGGCGGCCTTGGAGGACGAGCAACACCACTGACCCGGGCTGAGCTGTCTGACATTCATTGTGTATTGCTCCATACTGCAGCTGTACTCGACCACGGAGTGGAGGCACGTGGCGACAGGGCTCTGAGGGGGAGCGACCTGCCCGTGGCTGGGAACCTGCTGGCACCCCCAAAGCGTGAGGTTCCTTTTGCACTGAGTTAGTCAGGCCCTGGACCCCTGGTCTCTGCGTGCATGACTGCACAGGGCCGGACTTGCAGTCCCCACGATTATTGGGCCCTTCTTGGATTGGGCTGCGCCGAGGATTGCAGTGGTGGTGCAGAGAGAGACTTAAACCTCACCAAACGACTTACCTGAGACAGAGGACCCTGCGGAGTGGCTAGCAGATGTGGCGATGAGAGGAGAGAGGGGGGCGCAGCAGGAGAGATCCAGAAAGAATTCACACAATGACAAACCGGCATAGCTGTATCGTGACGTCAGGCCTGCACTTGTGGAAATCTCCACGTCCCTACTTGCACTTTGCAGACTCCATTGAATCAGGTTTCGTGTAAGTGCTGGCACGTAGGGTGCTTGAGCACCCCCCCCCCCGTCTGGACCCCGGCGGTTACCTGCTTCGCCCAGCGTGCTGACAGTGAGTCCTCTCACTGGAAGCTGAAAGTGCCCAATTGTCCTGTGTTCTTCGCTTTAACACGAGTCTTGGATTGTCCCTGTGCTTGTACTGTGATAGTCTTAGCTCTGTGCGCGGTGCGCGTGGCATCCAGAAAGAGAGCGTTGGTGGAATCCGTGCCCCCAAAGTGCATCAGAATGGGTAAAGTGGACAAGACTCAGCCCAAGTTACAATTCGAACAACTGCTATCAAGGAGTAGAGAGAAGGAGGGGGCTCGGCCTCCGGACGAGTGAACAGACGTGGTCGAAGAGGAAGCGGGCGACATAAAACAGATCCTGGCAGCGATGCAGAAGAGTTTATCAACTATTGATTGGAAAATAGATGCGTTGGCATACCGCATGGATCTAATGTCGGAGCGCCTTTGATAAGCACTCTGAACAAATTGATATGACGGAACGGTGGGTGTCGGAGGTGGAAGAGGCACAATTGGAAGAGAATATAGCCAAAAAACAACTGGCGAAAATGATTACGGTATTGCAAGAAAAGGAAGAAGATTTGGAGGCTAGGTCTAGGAGAAGCAACATACGCATCACGGGACTGCCAGAGTCTACTGCAATGGTCAATATGGAGGTCTTCATAGAGAAGCAACTGGTCACTCTGCTGGTGCCGGGAAACCTTCTCTGAAATATTCGTAGTGGAACGTGCCCATCGCTCGCTCGGACCTAAACCTCCCCTGGGGGCCCCGTCGCGCCCAGTGATTGCAAAATTGTTGAATTACAGGGATAGGGATGCAGCCCTGAAGCAGGTCAGAGAAAAAAGAGAACTAAAGTATGAGGGCTCCACAATATCCTTGTACCCGGATTTCACAACGAAGGTACAGGACGCCAGACGGTAATTCGCTCCTCTGAAAAGGTACCTGCGGGAACAAAACATGGACTATGCCATGCTGTATCCAGCCAGACTCAGAGTCATAATGAATGGCAAGTCAAAGATCTTCCTGGACCCAAAATCTTTGCAGAAAGCCCTTAAAGAGTACTCCAAGACGGGAGAGCGGAACAGAGAGGTGGAGAGGCTCGATGAAGCTGCTGGTGGTGGTATGGATGAGCAGAATCAGAAAAGTATCTGATTAGTAGATACACACTATGGACCTGGGCCTTGGCAGTTGGGTTTCGAGACTCAGAATAACCATACATACTGGGATTGGTTTAACTGCTAACTATACCCAGAATTCCAGAGACTGCCACTCACGCTTCAAAGACATCCACACATTGCAAGTATTGTTATGGTTATGTTGATAGGATTGAAGTGCGGGATGTTTTGATTGCCCAAACCAGATGCTCTGATGAAAGAACTACTAGCACATGGGAGGGGAATGTGGAGGCCTGCTCATTGTCGTCGAACTGAAAGTATCTTAACGGTTTTGCATTGATGTATTAGAAATGCTTTGATGGCATTAAAGAGAATTGTCTTAATGGTGCACTTAGTGGTGCTGAGGTAACACCTGCCCGCGTGTTACTCACCTAATGGTTCCTTACTGTTCGTTTTTCGTGGTGAAGGGAGGGGGGTGGGGGGCTTTTTGACTATGGTTAGTTGGGGTCTGCATGGCGTGGGTGGTGGGGGGAATTTATATGTGGGTGTCCTTTTCGTATTTTTTGGTCACGGTCACAGTGTGTGTAGCATGTTCATCAATCCTAGTAGGTGTGGCCCGAGGTAGGAAAGAGCTCTGGGGTGTGCAATTGGAATGCAATAAGATAGGTATCGCTAAGAACAAGGTCCCTATCCAGACTCTGGGGGATAGGTTGCGACTGCTGACTTGGAACGTTAGGGGTCTAAATGATCTTAGAAAAACCAGAAAAGTAATTGCTTATCTCACTAGACATAATGTAGACGTAGCTCTTTTACAAGAGTCCCATCTACCCGTAGATAGCCAAATACTTACTCGCATACGATTGCATGGTGTATTTCATGCTGCAGGGTCTTCTACGCATGCGTGAGACGTAATCACCTGGGTAAATCCCAGAACTGGTATCTCATTGGAGGCAGTCAAGACAGACAAGGAGGACAGGTATGCTATTTCTAAATGTAAAGGGAAGGGGTTGGAATACATTATTATTAATGTTTACGGCCCTCATTTTGACACCCGCAATTCTACATGACCTACTTGGGCGCTTGTGTCGACTGGTACCAATATCTCAGGTGTGGGGTGGGGATTTTAATTGTGTCCTAGATCCGACTCTAAAACGCTATGGAGGACCGAGCCGGCATCAGTCATTAGTGGCTAGAGCGATATAGGATACAATTGCAGATTGGGACTTGGTTGATGTCTGGCGCTCGAGGGGCGGGAGGCTTCACGCACTACTCAGCTCCACATGATTTGTACACCAGGATTGATTACTGGTTCACTTCTAGATCCTTGAGGGCGACGATTAGCAGTCGTGAGGCACACCCTCACTCGTATTCAGACCACTCACCCATACAGCTAGATCTTGCGAGCCCATTGAAAAGACCAGCCTCATTCACTTGGAGGTTCCCACCTTATGCACTCCTTGATTCCGTGTTTAAGTCCGAAATGACAGAAGCTATCAAAACCTTCTTTTTTTTAAAAAGAAATTCTTTATTAAGTTTTGAACACAGTATACAGAACTTTAAAGGCAAACATTACCACTCGATAATCCCGACAGGGTGAATAAGCCGAACATTCGATAGAGAAGTTGTATTAGCACTATACCTTGATGACAATGTTCTCATTTATACATACAGTGTGGAATTTACGTTCCAGACATCAGGGGCGTAACACAGGCCCCCGCATCCCGCGCGGTGCGGGGGGCCCCCGAGCTGCAGGGGGCCCCCTCAGACCAGTACTCAGGTCCGAGTGCTCGGGATTAAATCTGGAGCGGGGGGCCCTCTGTGTACATTGCAGGGGGGCCCCTTAAACGTTTGTTACGCCAGTGCCAGACATACTGTGATAGGAGTCAGACTACATCCTACTTACGAGTCCCGTCAATCGTCCGGCCGTGCGTCTGCGTCATTAGTGACAGCCTGCACTAGAAGGTACGCCTGGAGGGGGGACCTATCAAAACCTTCTTTGGTACGAATATTGGCTCTGTACCCCAGTTTGCTACAATATGGGAGACCTTTAAGGTCTACATAAGAGGGATGGCGATGCCAAACACTCGTGGATGCTACGTTCAATTAGAGGGCAATTGGAATTGCTTGAAAAGAAATTGGTGACTCTGGAGCAGGAGGCTTTGGACGGTGGGAGCGATCAGGTCCTGGAAGAGCTTAAAAACACTTTGGAGGAGTACCATGAAGCCGCTGACAGAGAGGTTAAGTATTTAAGGAAATATGCTGTAGCTAAATCAAATGGGGAGGGGGAGCACCCGGGCGCATCATTGGCAGCCATACTGAGAGGTAGGCGTGAGACAGCTAGTGTCACAGAACTCCGGACTACAACGGGAGAGATAATATGTGATCCTGACTTCATAGCGAACAGATTTAGTACTTATTATGCAGATTTATATCGAACTAGAATGGTAGCAGAGGAGGTTGCTATCCTGGATTATTTGGAACATATTAAACTCCCATGGCTAGCTGATGAGCACAGGGAATACCTTATGAGGCCTTTGGAGGCCTGGGAGATCCAGGACGCTTTGAAATCCATTAGCTCCGGGAGCGCCGCAGGACGGCTTAATGGTAACCTTTTATAAGGAGTTCGAGGAACTACTTGTCCCTCACCTGATTACACTGTTCAAGGAGATGGGAGAGAGTGGAGTGATGCCCAAGGGTATGCGTGAGGCCCTGATTGTTACCCTTTTAAAGCCGGGCAAGCCCCCTGACAAATGCTCATCATATAGGCCGTTGTCACTATTGAATGTGGATACTAAACTATTGGCTAAAGTTCTGGCAAATCGCCTAGCCCCTCTGGTACCGCTGTTAGTTAGTCCTGAGCAGGCAGGGTTTGTTCCTGGACGCACTCTTACGCATAATTTACGCACAATATTTGGCATCATTCAACACACAAAGCCGGAGATCAAGGCGGCTGCAATATTCCTAGGCGCCGAAAAGGCCTTTCATTCCGTTGAGTGGAATTTCATGTTAGCGATTTTGAGGTGACTAGGAATAGGTGATCTCTTTTCCCAGCTCATGAAGGTTCTATATAATTCCCCTACTGCTAGGGTTAGGGTGGGGTTATCTGGTGACCTCTCCTATTAAAATTTCTAGAGGTACCCAACAGGGATGCCCGTTATCGCCTCCACTTTACGCTATTGTTGCTGGGCCCCTGGCCTGTGCTCTTAGGGAGTACCACAGCCATAGAGGTATCCACTTCCCTGGAAATAATTTAATATTCTCCACTTACGCTGATGATACTCTCTTATACATCAGAGAAGCGGAGGTTAACCTATCCCCGGTGTTAAGGGAAGTAGATGTTATGGTGAATTCTCATGTCTCAAAATCAACTGGGCTAAATCTACCATTTTTCCCCTTACCACAGCCATGGAACCGATAGAACTGGATGTTCCTTTGAACAGGTCCACTGAATCTGTGCGGTTATCTAGGCATCCAGGTACATACTAACTCTGAGATAGTATTCAGAGTGAACTATGGCAGGGCAACTGCCAAACTGGAAAAGGATGTCAACAGATGGGTTTGGCTGCCATTAACTCTCCTAGGCCGTATTTCTATAATGAAGATGGTGGTGTTACCCAGATTCCGGTTTCTCTTTTTAATCATACCTATGGTGCTTCCAACCCACTTTTTCAAATGCATCAGGTCTTTACTGGTCCGATCAGCTTGGGCTGGTAAGCAGCCCTGTGTCACATGGGACACCCTCACATTGCCTTACTCAATGGGTGGACTTGGTGCACCGTATTTGGAGCTCTACTACAGAGTGGCGCAATGTTCTCAAGCGTTTTACTGGCTGCACCAACAACCCCCCCCCACACTTGCACATAGAGAGGGTTGTGGCTGCACCATAGCCGCTTTTTCGTATCGAGTACAATCCTGTATACGGGTCGTTTGGACTGCATAAATGCCAACTCCCACACAAGGCAAAACTTACTTAAAAGACAAGCCGCCTCAATTCTGTACTCTCCGCTCACGCTGGTAGAGTGGTGTCAGTGGCTGCCAATTTTCAACGAGCCATAAGTTTTACATGCCCTGGCGCTTCTGGGCATTTTTAAAATAGGTGACCTATTCGAAGATGGAATGAGACGAAGATGGGAAGACATAGTCTTAAAAAAGCAAGATATTAGTTCACTCACGATGTTCCATTTTTACAGAGTTAGACATGCGCTCCGTGATATGCTCGGGGAGGAGATAATAGAACCTCAGGAAATAGCTCCCTTTTCCTTGATGCTGCGTGCGTAGTCTCCCTGTAAAATAGTCTCCAGGATTTATAGCATGGCACAAGATTATCGGAAGAACTTTTTTATTAAGGCTAGATTGGCGTGGCAGACTGACTTGGAGGTCATACTTGACGACAACAAATGGAACGATTGCTGCGAAGCCAAACAGCACGTCTCTCTGAATAGATGACACCGACTCATTTGTTTTATATTTCTTAATAGGGTGTATTATGCCCCTACCTGATTGTATAGATATGGCCTCCGGTACACCGCAAGATGTGATAGATGTAGTGCAGAACAAGCAGGATTCATACATTCAGCCTGGCTGTGTCCCAGTCTCGCGAAATTCTGAGCACTAATATTTCAAAACTGAGAGATATTACAGGAGAGATTTTGTCGCCTGACCCCTTACTAACCCTCCTTTGCTATTCTAAAGAAGTGCGGAAAGAAATACATTGATTGGTGGATATGGGGCTGCTGACAGCTAAGCGTGGAGTTGCTATGTACTGGGCCCAAGGGCCTCCCCCCACTGTAGCACAATGATCAAGAGATATGCTGTTCTGTAACATGCAAACTGAACTATATACGAATTGCTTCCCGCACAGGGCCGCCCCAAAACATTTAGAGCCTATATCAGAGTTACCTTGCTGGTAAGGACTGAATACTCCCTGAAACTCAACTCTCTTCTTGCAGTAGGAGGGTCGCTGCAAGAGAGGCAAGGGCGCTGTGGGCTTCACATGCCCGTTTTTACTTTGGTCTCTGGCTAGATAAGAGGGGTCTACATGCTGACTGGAGGGTATTGTTCCTATGCTGGTTACACTAGATAACTTAACTTTTGGAAGTGATAGTAGCCTTGAACTGGTTGGACAACTATATACTTATTTGGCATATTACTCCCCTGAATGAATACCCCACAGATCTGTATTCTGATATTTGAAATGTTACTTGATCAATGCATATGTACACTGTGACTGCCTTTTTCTTGTCTTTTTCAAATTAATTTTGTTTTGGTTTGTAGTGTCTATTCTTTTGTTGCAAAATCAATAAATACATTTAAAAAAAATAATAATACTTGGGCCAAATGTCGATCCTTTGGTCATACTTGCTTATCATGAATGTCAAGCAGTTCTGAGGAGAGCTTGTACTGATAGTAGCACACACGGTGCAGGCATGCACTAGATGTCTTCCCCATGCCTGCAACAAAGAGATTATATGGGCAAGCTGCTTCGATCTCCTGATGGCATGAAGCCACGATAAGTAAGAATGGCACGATAATGAAGAATGATATGGATGGAGAAAAACTGAAAGAAAACCCCCCAGAAAAAGGACACATGGGAGGAAATAATGGGAACTTGCAAGGGTGATCAGAAGCGCAGAGATGAGGATGAATCATGTATGATGTACGCATGCTTAGAGTGTAACAGCACACAATCATAGAACCAGTTTTTGGTCCTGCATCCGGAGGACAGAGATATCCACAAGTTAAGAATGGGAAAGAATCAGGACAAGAAAGTCGTTATTTGCTTTATAGTCTCTGAACACTAAACATAAAAGATTTTAACACAATGCTTTACCCTGACTTTACCCTTCAGCTTCATTCATCACAGTTAAGAAAAAGCTCTGCCTGTTTGGGTTGCTCTATGCCCTGCTCTTTCAGCTGCTCAACAGTACAGGTGAAGGACAAGAGTAATTTCTTCTTGGATCCTTGCTACGGCATGGGACCAGCTGGAAAGCTAGGTCTATAGAATGGTGGACCCAGAACCTACAGCCTCTCATCGGCTACCACTCAAGAGGCAGGGACGCTCTTGGTGTCAGGGCATGAACCAGCCCACCAAACAGCAGGCCTCTGAGGAGCAGACAAGGGTGGCGGGGACGGTTGGTTTCCTGAGATTGGTGGGAGCTCACGACATCCTGAAACATGTTCCCCCAGAGGGTCCACTTCGAGCTCAGAGCTCCACAGTGCCAGGACTGGAGGATGCACTCCTTTTGGGGTGGGGGTCACCCCGGGCACGGCCGACGGCATTATCTGACCATTTATGGAGAGGCAATTGTCTTGTGGGTGGTGTTTTGATGCGATGGTTGAATGGCATACTCCAGAATTTTCATGTTTTTATTCTCTTTCTACTAGCAGGGAGGGCATGGGCTTAAGTTTAATTGTAGTGCATGTTATTTGACTATCGGCCTGGCTGGGCTCTTTCACCTATTGAGCATTTTGACACATACTTTGTAGGCATAGTTGGTGGGCATTAGTTTATAGATTACTTGCCTCCTTTTGTTTGAACAGGATGTACACATGTCACAGTCCAGTAGGTGGGTTTCGTTTTTTGAGGTTCTTCAGATTGTTTTCATTGCCAAGTTTGATTGTGATGTGTTTAAGGCAGGTATGGTTGCGTGCTGCGGTTGGGGCTCCTGCTGTGGGGTAGACGCTGGTGGGACCCTGGGAAGGGCGAATGCTTGTCTGAATGGCTGGCTGCAACCGGTTGATTACCTGGAATGTGCCCGGACTCTTCAAGCACTATTACGTATTGGCTTACTTAAAGCGGAGGGCGGCACAGATTACATTTCTGCAGGAGACGCATCTGAAGGACGCTGAGGCTAGAGTGCTCCGCAAGAGATGGAGGGGGCAATTATATTTAACTACTAATTCCGCTTTTGTTAGAGGGGCCTTCATTTGGATTAGGCACAGGGTGCCCTTCAAGTTACATAGGATAGGTCTTCACCCTGAAGGCCGGTATGCACTATTAGTGGGACGATTGGATGGCAGATATCGCGCCTTACTTAATGTCTGTGCCCCAAATATCAATCACTCTTTATTCCTGAATTGCTTGACACACCTGCTAGCAATGCTGCCTCATACGCGTATAGTTGGAGGGGACTTCAATTGTGTGGCGGACCTCGATTTGGACACATCTCACCCCCATTGCGCTCGGCACCTGCAAATCGGTTAGAGGACGCTTTCTGCGCTTGGGTACGGCACTTGGGCCTGGAAGATTGTTAGAGGGTGCAGATCACCAGGTTCTGGGCACACTCCTATCACACAGGCTTGCATAATTTGGAGGTACAGTTATATAAGGTGCATAGTTGTGATACAGTCTGTGAGAGAGTGGTGGATGCAAAGTATTCGACGTGTATTTATTCAAACCCTTGCCCCTAATGTGCACTTTCCGGTGGTCTGCTCACAGATCTAGAATTCCATCTTGGCGGCTGGATTCGGTTCTGCTTGAGAATCCAGTGAATTTTGTTTTTTAAAACTTTTTTATTAGGATTCCAGTTCTTTTTGAATGTTGTGTAAGCAGTAACGTATGTTAAGATGCATAGCAGTATGAAATCATAATTTCACTGTGTGCATTAGGTTAAAGCAATACATTAATGTGCTATTGTAGAACATTCAGTATATTATGTTAGTTGACATCGACAATTGAAGAGGGTAATACACAGTTGCATTCTCTTGCCATCGTTTGTGTCGCACCAGTAGTGTGGGGAGAGTCACTATTCTCCCAGAGCTATGAGTCTGGACTTGTTGGGTAAACATGGTTTACTCTACGACAGTTGTGGTACTGCTTCAGAATGTGGTGTAATCTAAATATGTGTGGGTGCAGTTTGGTATTTGGAGCCCCTTTCGTTAAACAAGAAGAGGCTGATTAAGAATGGAAAATTAAAACTTGGAAGAGGGAGGCAAAGGATGCACACGCATGTGATATGGTAGGCGGGTAAAAGAGCGAGGGGCCGTTCGGCCGGACCATGCTTGATGAGTGAATCACTGATTTCTGAGGGTTCGGCATCATCAATGGGGGTAAAATGGGAGGCATTCAAGGGAGTGGCGCGTGGATATTGCATCTCGAATAAAATTGAGATGTGCACCCTGCTGAACTCATACATTACACTGCAGGAGTCGGTCTTTAATGGGCTCCCCCCGGAGTTGGGAGAGACTCCAGAGGGCAGAGAGCGGGTACTAGCAGAACTTGAGAAATTGTGGTACAAAAATACGATTACAGGGCATATCTTGCAAGGGCACATGCGAAGAGGGACAAATCGAGAAGCATGTTGGCCTGGCTCCATTGAGAATAGTCGACGGTGCACAATACACTGCAGGTTAAGACTCTACGGCCCAAATAGTATTTACATAGAAGGACATTAATGGGGTATTCCTGCACTATGTCACTATATGCAGAGGACGCTGGGATTGATGAATCGGACATCCTGTGTTTCATCACAGATTCTTTCCCCACCAATCCTGGATGAGACCATAGCAGAGCGACTGCCCACCTATGTTACAGTGCAGGAAATTCAGGGGGGCTATTAAAGAGATGGCCCAAGGCAAAGTCTCCGGGTCGGAGGGATTTCCCTTACAATTCTACTCTACTTGCTGTGCCTCCATTGCATCTAATCTAGAGGAAGTTTTTGATGGACTTCCACGGCAGGGTGTGCTTCCACCCTTGTTGCGTGAGGCCTCGACTGTGTGCCTCTCCCTAAGAAGGACAAGGATCCGTTACTGGTAAATTCCTACTGCCCCCTCTCCATGCTCAATGCAGATTATAATATCCTGAGCCAAGATACTAGTGAACAGGATCTTACTGCATATTGGCAAACTGATACACCCTGATCAGATGAGATTCATACCCGCCCATAGTACCCTGCCCAATATTCGTCAGTTAATTTACCTTCTGAACAGACCTGAAACTGTCTAACCGGTTGCCCTGGCATTATCCATTGATATACAGAAAGTGTTTGACTTCCTGTGTTTTGGCTGTTTTTATATGCTAGTGTAAGCTGTATGGGATTTGGTGTGCCGTTTGTTAAATGGACTAGGCTATTGTACACTTAACTGATGGCTAGAGTCAGGACTGGGTTAGTGATACTGACGGCATGCACAGTGGAGCGGGGCACTCAACAGGATTGTCACTTGTCCCCCCCAGCTATTTGCACTGGCTCTGGAACCTTTTTGCATTGACAGTGAGGCTGGGGGCACTATTGGGGACTGCAGGTGCTGGGAGATCATGTTTATATTTCACTAAATGCAGATGACATACTGCTGTACATGCACGGTGGGTCTTCTGACCTGGAGGGTGTGGTGGCAGTCTTGACTGGTTTTGGGCGTTTATCTGACATGCAGGTTGACTGGCACGAATCCTGCGCCTACCCACTGTGACCTGGTTCAGAGGAGGATTACCCCTCCACTGCTGTGCCACCATTGTTCTGGGAACATGCCTTTATTTGATACCTGGGAGTGGATATTCAGAGATCTCTGGAGTTGCTCTTTGAGGGTAACTTTACCAGGGCTATGTCTACAATCGGAGATCAGTTGTCTTTTGGAGCACCTGCCTATATTGGTCAGTGGTTGGATATCTATCTCTAAGATGGTTCTTCTAGCACAACTCTTTTATCTATTGAAGCACCTAAAGGCGTATTTCTGGGAATTGGGTAGCTTCCTTATTACGCTATATTGGGGGTCATCGAGACATAGGGTATCCCTGAGGAAATTACGAGTGGATGAGGATTGAATGACTGCACCACATTTTGAACTTTATCACTTAGATGCTCACTTACAGTGAGGTCAGGTGGCTCGGTGGCGATCAGTTCTTTGGGATGTTATGAGCCATTGGGAGCCTTGATGATTTCTCGGTGGAGGCACCATCCGGGAGGTTGGGCATCTGGCCTGAGCCAGGGCTCACTATACTGGGTGACCCCTTTGCGAGGGGAGAAGCTAACTTTATGACATCCTGGTGGGACACTTCCGGCTACATGGGGCCCTGATGCGCAGAATCCATACCTGGTGGAGCATGGGTTCTGCTGAGCCTACAGTGCATGCAGGGCTCGAAAAGTCCCAAAATTTTACTAGACCTGCAGGTCTAGTAACTTAAAAAACCTACTCGACCTAACTGTAATGCACTTGACCTCTGTGAGCAAATGTGACAAGTTAACAAGATTTAAAGGCATTTTTATTGCTCATTCACTTTGTGAGCAATAAAGATGGCTTGAAATCTTGCTATCTTGTCACATTTGCTCTGCTTTCAGAGACGGAGGTCAAAAGTCAGTTAGTCTTTTTACTCGCCAAGCAGGACCTAGAAATAGCTCGTCCAAATTAAATATGGCTCGCAAATTCGAGTGGGCGAGTGGATTTTTAAAGTCCTGATGAGTGCCTCCGCTATCTGTTCCTCATTACAGAGAGGACGATGGTGGTCATGTTGCTCAAAGGGGACTCAGATGAACCTGTCGCAACTACTCAAAAGCTGGGCCAGAGACCAGCGCTCAGTGACCCTTCAGAGCGTCTGAAAGGCCCCATGGGGAGAGGGCCTGGGCACCCCCTCCAAACCCATCCAGGGGCCCTCTAGACCCATTCCATTACACTGTCTTGTTTTCTTCTTGGGAGAGTGCGGGCAAGGAATTAAAACCTTGCCTTGCAAATTAACTCACATCACATCATTTATGAAATGTTTTATGACATCACTGATACCATCTAAAATTAAATAATTGATGACAACACTGTGGATGGTAGGGGCATGAATTATAGTTACTTTAGGGTACGAGTTATAGTTACTCAAGATGACTACAACGGGTACATTTCAGTTGTTTTGTTAATTTAAAGCGGTATGTTTTAACTGGCATTTTCACCCTAACTAAAACATCGCTTTAACCTTTGAGTTGTTCTGTTTGAGGAAAAAAAATGTATATATAAATATACTGAAAAAAACAAAAGTTAAAGGGGCGTTATAGTTAGGGGAAAATGTCAGTATTAACATGGCGTTTTAAACAAAAAAAACCACTTATAATCACCAGTTATGGGTGCATGTCACTCTAAGAGTGCTCCGGACCGCTCCATCTTCCGTTCGCATCCTAGCCTAGGTTTGGAGGAGCACTGGACACTACCAACTATCCTGCAGCCATCCGGTGAACTGCAGGGACGGATTGAGGTGCTGGTGACCACTTAGAACGACTGCTTAGGCCAATGAACCAGATCGTGGCTCGCATGCAAGATGGCGGCGCCGGAGAGAGAAGCGGACCTTGGCTGCTAAGCTGAGCTGCTGTGGTCTTTGAGGCCAACTGATCAACTGGGGGAGCCTCTGCTGATGCCCTCCCCTCCGCCCTGCCCTGCCTAATCTGGGTCCAGCCTTGCAACGCCCACAGGGCGAGCTCTGTGTGATTGGCCCGAGAATCGCTGAGAGGAGCTGGCTTGCATCGAAGCTTCTACAGTGGCTGCTGGGTGCTGATGTTGGCAGAGCTCGGAGACAGCCCTTCCTGAGGCCGTGTTCTGGCAGGTGAGGAGGCGGAGTGGTGGACGGGGGGTGGACAGGGCCACCCCTCTGCTACTGGGACTGAGACTCCAGTGACACCTGCTGCTCCTGGACCATAGTTTCAACCGGACTCATCTAGGCCCAGCCTGCCTCGCAACGGAGCCTGCCTGAGAGAGTGGTGAGGCCAGTTCAGAGCTCCCTCATCCTCAGAGCTGCCACGGCCCATTACCCCCCTGAATCCAGGTGCACAGTTCAAGTGCACTCCACAGCGGTGGGGGATTGATTGGGACGCCTGACCCCACTGACTGGGCTGGTCCTGGTGCGAGACCTGCAGCCCTGTTGGTTTCCCCTACGGGTCCATCGGCAGCCTGTCTAGGGTGACTGTGGCAGCTGTATCCCCCTTCTAACACCTGAAACTGGTGCAAATCGGCCTCCCCTAGGAGCTACGGCACTACTATCCATAGGGTGGTCCTGCGGACATTCGGAGCGCGGGAGCGTCTCTCAGATTTTTGCAGCATGGGCATCTGATTTTCACCCCAGAGAGGTGACACATATGGAGAACGTCTGTCTGTTGGGACATTGGGACAACCCAGTGCAATCAGACTTGGGACCCCACCTCGTCTCAGATGGGTCCTCCCTTTCTCAGCCTTGCCCAGGGAGAGAGTCAGGGCGACGAAGGTGCCCAGGCCTGGGGGAGTGAGGGGGAGCGTGGCCCCAGCCACCCCGGGACCTCGAGTCCTTGCTGGCCCCGACCGGGATGACCCATCTCAAAGGTGAGCTGTGTTTTGCAGAGAGTGCTTCCCCCCCGCTCTATGATCCTGCCATGGATAAAGCATGGATAAAGACAAAGCTGCGAAGCCTCCTCCCTCCCAAACACGCATGGACCAGTACACCACGATCTTGCCGCCATCTTGCCGCCACCCTCCAAGCCATACGCACCTCGCAGGACTACGTTGAGACTAAGATAGGAGGTGTGCGCGTTGACATGACCCTCATCAGGCAAGATCTCCGCAATTCCACAGCCATAATCTTGGAAGCTGAATTCCGTCTGTCTACCATGGAAGATAATGTCACAACACTGCAGAGACAGGTATCACGGCTGCTATTCCACACAGCAGAACTCCATCGGCTCGCAGAGGACGCTGAAAACCGTTCAAAAGACTGAACCACCTTAGTTTTGTGGGCATTCCAGAGAGAGCAGAATCTACACAGGCCGTAATCTTCATAGAGACCTGGATCAGGACATGGATGCCCTCTGACCACTTCTCACCTTGGTTTGTGGTGGAGCGGGACCACAGAGCCCTTACACCTAGAGCGCCACCGGAAGCTCTGCACAGGGCGGCCATCACCTGTACTCTTAACTTCAAGGACAGAGATGCCATTTTGTAGGCAGCCGACTCTCAATGTGACCACTCCTACGAAGGCAGTAATGTGATGATCTTCCCCAATTACACAAAAGAGGTGCAGGCACAACGCTGCTCCTGTACTGCAGTCAAACAGAAACTGCGAGCCCTCAACCTCCCGTATCCACTCCAGTTCCCGGCATGACTTAGGGTGGTCTTCAATAATAAAAACCATTTCTTCGACACGCCGAAGCAGTGGGAACTTTGGCTACAGAGGAGCGACCTCTCACCCTGCGAAGCTCCACTGCCTCTTCAAGCGCATCCTAGCTCAATACCAGAGAGGACCATCAAGCCTCAAAGGAGGCACACCTGCTCCCGCATGAGGCGTAATGCCCGAAGAAAGGCGGCTTCTGCGTTATCTGTGGCAAACACGTGGAGCATATCCTGATCTACTGTGCCTGAGGACCCCCAGGGACTATTACAGGAACTGGATTCGGACTCAGAGGCACCCCGGAGACGATCTCCGACCCCTCCCGCAGATAGATCAGAGGAAACACATCTTTACCAAAGCCCAAAGATTTGAGGAGAGGCTCCCAATGGTAGTGAACGAGGCCTCATGCCTTGACACACGTAGACAGTCCCGGACTCCTGACCCACTCTAGATCCTGTACTATGGAGGGGTCCACCACTCCGTTCAAAAATCACTGTTTCTTGTTTTTTCTGTTAGGGCAACAGATGCTTTGAGGGAAGAAGTATGGGGAGGGGGTTGGTTGGGGGGATTGTTGGGGACTTTGTTTTCCTGCTGTTGTATTTCTTTCTTTTGTTTACAATGAGTGACATGTCATTTCAGTACCGCCCACTTATGGCCTGCATATACCGGAGAGGCCCCCCACAAAGGGTCTGGGGCTTGACAACTGGGTGCCCACGTACACCCCAGGTAGATGGACCCACTCTCTCCATAAATAGTGATAATGACCTCACCTCAGTTTGATCTGGATCCCCTTCAGATGCTTTCCTGGAATATCAACGGACTTTTAGACCATGTGAACCGTACTGCAGTATTGACATATTCTCAAAGATCCCTCCCTAGCGCCCTGATGCTACTGGAAACCCACCTCCTAGGTAACCATTGTCCATTCCTAACTCGACAAGGGTACAATAGGGTATTTCATGCGGGATTTACACAAGGCTCTCATGGTGTGGTGATTCTCCTGCGTCGTTCTTTCCCTTTCACGGTTACCAGAGACATCAGGAACCCCCAGGGACGTTTTGTGGTTCTTACTGGTAGAATGGGGGGGGCATACCCTTAATCTAGTCTCGGTCTATATACCTCCGGCAGCCCTCGCACCTTCTCTTCGACATCTCGCGGACTTATTGTCATCGCTCCCTCACAGAATGACGGTGATCAGGGGAGACTTCAATGCATTCCTGAACCCTGCCTGTGATTCTACAGTGGTCCCCTTGCCTCATCGGCGTGCAAGTGCTAAGCACCTCTGGGAGTGGTCCTCCAGGTTTCGCTTGTGCGATGTGTGGAGAACATGGAATCCCTGACTGCAAATACACTGACGCCTTAGCTGCACATCACACACACTCCCGTATTGATTTGATCTTTATACCCGCCCAGGAATGCTGCATGGTCACTAGTGTTCAAATGCTGGCCTGGGGATTCTCTGACCATTAGCCCCTCCTCCTCCGCCTGGGGAGGCCTAGAGGTGTGCTTTGCCCCATATGGCAGCTCAGCGCATGGTTTCTTCAAGATAGGACCTATAAACAGGCAATGGGCAAGGAGCTCAAGCAATACTTCCAGTGCAATGACTGTACGGTCCGTTCACCTAGCACGTTGTAGGCAGCAGGCAAGGCCACTATTAGAGGTTTTGCTAAAGCATATCTCGAAAACAAAAAATTGGACCAGGCGGAGCACCTTTCCCAGCTAGTGGCTCATGCCCTCCATCTGGAGCAGGCCACGGGTGCAACAGAGCGCGACACCGAGTCATGGCAGCTTGTGCTCTTAAATGACGAAATATGTCATGTTTCCCTACAATCGGCAAATAAATGTGGAGATCTTCTACAGCATGAGTGTACTGCTGGGACGACAAAAATGGCAAGCTCCTCTACTGGCTCGCATCTCGCCCCCTGGCCAATCAGGTAATTCAAGAGATTTTAGATACAGAGGACTGAACCAACCACGCTACCACGGCCATCGCGCTGACCTTCACTGAATATTACAGACGCCTTTACTTGGAGGCATCGGCCGTGGACTCGGAGTCCAACCCCAACTTCCTCTGAGAGGTACCTCTCTCACAACTATTGGGAGCGGACGCCCGATTGCTAGACCAACCCATATCACTGGAAGAGATAGGCGCTGCCATCTCCGCGATAGCGACATGAAAGACCCCAGGTCCCGATGGGTATCCGGCAGAGTACTATTTGGCGTTCAAAGAGGTCCTGATAGCCCGGCTTCATGCCCTATATGGGGAGGCAGTGGAGAAAGGAGTCTTCCCCATGGATTGTAGTCATTTCCAAAGCACACCCTCCATTGTCCTCCCGCTCGGACTACCGTCAATCTTGCTCATTAACATAGATGTTAAAATTTATGTCACGAATCTAGCCACCCATCTTAAATCAATACCCATCACCCTGATACATCCCAATCAGTGTGGATTCATGCCCAATCATAGCACAAGGCACTGTTTTTGGGGTCTGCATATTACACTGGCCCACCATCATCTCCTCCCATCCTTTTTGGCCCTGCTACTGATAGACTTCGAAAAAACGTTCAATACAGTAGACTGGTGGTTTTTGGAGGCAGTGCTGGTAAGAGCGGGCTTTGACCCACATTTCCGAGGGCCCGTACATGTGCTTTACTCCAACCCATCGGCTTGTGTCTGGATCAATGGGGTCCTCTCCCGAGACTTCCGCATTCGATGGGGAACACGGCAAGGCTGTCCCCAAACCCCCTTGCTTTTTGCCCTCAAGATAAAGCCACTCACCCAACTTATCAGATGTGGCACTCAAGTTGGAGGGTAGCACTTGAATGACTCGCATGAGGATCGCATCGCTCTTTAAGAGGATGACGTCCTTCTATCTACAGCACATCCCACTCGTACAGGCCCCCTTTGCCTCCGTATCCTACAACTCTTTGGGAAAGCGTCAGGCCTAAGGCTCAACCTGGCCAAATCGATCCTGGTACCCCTACACATTTCTTGTGACTGTATGGCATGGCAATCTGACATACCGATTAGACTCCTTTGTTTTGGCTACCTGGGGATATGGGTGGCTCTCCATCTGGAACTTACCTGGTCCCTCGACCTCACCCCGTTGCTCAAGAACACCAAGGAGGACCTCTGTAAATGGCAGTCCTTCCCTTCGAATCGGCTGTCGAATTTGCATTGTACAAGATAATGGCACTCACCCTAATCTCGTATGTCTTCCAAAACCTGCCTCTCCATCTCTCGCGTCATGGGTTTCATGCTCTAAACAAATTAGCCACAGTATTCCTCTGGTGTAACTCGAGATCACGAGTGGCGCTGGTCCATTGCCACCGGGCCCTCTACAATGGTGGGATGGGAATGACCAACCTTTTCCGTTACTATGTTGCAACCCACCTTCTAGTGATTAATGATTGGTTCTCGGGGGGGGGGGGGGGGGTCGGATCCAGCCTACCGGCTAGAACTTTGGAAGCTGGGGTTCTCACAGATCCAGGCAATGCTCTATGGTTCCCCTATCCCCCATGCCATTCAGGCAGTAACTTGGGCAGTCCTCCTTGTATGGCGTACTGTGCTGCGTTACACTGGCTGGGAGGCTAAGCTTACGCTTCTGACACTTTTGTGGCACTTGGATGAGGGAGGTGGCTGCTTTGGAAGGGTTCAAGAAATGGGATCTTATTGGCATTACGCAACTTGGAGATGTTTGGTCAGGGGGTCACCTGTGCACCTTTCAGGACTTACAGGGCTTATACTCCCTTAACTCCACCCAGTTTTACAAACACCTACATCTCCAACATGCAATCAACCTTCATGTGCCTGCGGTACTACCCTTCCCAAGTTCAATCCACTAGAGGCCAAACTTCTTATGGAGGACCTGAGGAGAGGGGAGATTTACAGTTCTCTTATTAACCATTCCTCTACCACACTAGATCACCTGCGGACATGCTGGGAGTGATGGCTGGCTCCCATGGAAGATGAAGATTGGCGGGACCCCCTTGTGGCCCCCCCTCGAGTGAGCACTATCTCAGCCAGATTGCGACAGATCTAAATGTATTTTCTCCATTGCGCCTATCTCACTCCAACCAGACTACACCGCCTACAGACTCCAAGTTGCCTGCGGTGTACTGAAAAGCCTGCAGATTTTTACCATATGAGTTGGTCTTGCACTGCTCCGACAAAATATTGGGAGGAAGTAGTGGGTGAACTGACGGCAGTCTTGGGATGGGAGGTCCCACTCACTTCCCTAGTTCTTCTCCTGGGGGTTCTGGAAGGCTTGGATGTATGTCGTTACAACGCACACTTTTACAACGCATGCACTTACAACGCATTTTTTACAACGCAACATCCATTACAACGCATTCCATTACATAGCATGACACTACAACGCATTTTTTAAAACTACCTTTACAACGCATTCCATTACATCACATACTACCTTTACAACGCATACCATTACAACGCATAATATTAAATTGCATTTAAGGTAAGTATTAGATAGTATAGGGGTAAAAATTACTTTTCTAACTCCAGGGGGTGCAACAGTAAGGTAAGTGTTGGATAGTATAGGGGTAAAAATTACTATTCTAACTCCAGGGGGTGCAACAGTAGGGAAAGTTTGGATAGTATAGGGGTAAAAATTACTATTCTAACTCCAGGGGGTGCAACAGTAGGGTAAGTGTTGGATAGTATAGGGGTAAAAATTACTATTCTAACTCCAGGGGGTGCAACAGTAGGGTAAGTGTTGGATAGTATAGGGGTAAAAATTACTATTCTAACTCCAGGGGGTGCAACAGTAGGGTAAGTGTTGGATAGTGTAGTGTAATATTATGCGTTGTAATGGTATGCGTTGTAAAGGTAGTATGCGATGTAATGGAATGCGTTGTAAAGGTAGTTTTTAAAAATGCGTTGTAGTGTCATGCTATGTAATGGAATGCGTTGTAATGGTTGTTGCGTTGTAAAAAATGCATTGTAAGTGTAGTGCGTTGTAAAAGTTGCGTTGTAAATGTTGTTCCCCGGAAGGCTTGGGTGGCGAACCGACAGAGCATTTCTGGGTATGGCCACCATGGTGGACAAGCATGACATAGTGGCCAAGTGGAAAGACCCATTCTCCCCCCCAGGTGACAAGTTGGCGCAGAGGGGTGGACTGGTGCCACACGCTGGAAAAGCCTGTGTATGAGGCGAGGGGAAGTCCGTCCAAATATGCACGAGTATGAGCAAATGGCTGGGCCTACTGGGTTAAAGGGAAAATGGACATGTATTGGCTCCTACTATTACTGTGATTCTGGTCTGCAATCTGTTGGAATGTAATGCAAATGTGGCTGGTAATTGACTATCAAATACTATCATTGAAATGTACTGTAAGCAGTTGTGCAGTGAAGTGTTGTGTCATTGGTTTCAAAACCTAATAAAGTCTACTGCCGCTGCAATTTTTGTCGATGCTGAGAAAGCTTTCGATTCCATCGAATGGCGATTTCTGAAAGCTGTGCTGAGACGTGTGGGGGTTGGGGAGATTTTTATTAAATTAGTTGATGTTTTATATGAGCAATCCACGGCGAGGGTACGCGTAAACAGTCTTCTATCGGAGCCTATACATATCACTCGGCACGCAACACGGGTGCCCTCTTTCCCCCTGCTCTATGCTCTGACTGCAGAGCCACTGGAATGTGCTTTGCACGAATATCACGGTCACTGTGGAATAAGACTCCCTCAATACAACTTGATTATCACCGCTTATGCAGACGACACGCTCCTCTACGTAATTGAACCAGCGAAGAATTTAATGCCGATACTTCAGGAGGTTGTGCGCTTTGGGCAACACTCGGGCCTGCGCATCAACTGGAGCAAGTCTATTGCGTTTCCACTGACTCCCTCTACTCACCCAGTAGTGGTCGACTATCCCATTGAGTGGACATCGGAGCCGACTCGTTACCTCGGAGTGCAAGTACATACCAACCCCGACATTGTGATTCGTGAAAATTACGGACGAGCAATATAGAAACTCACTGAATCCATTGAGAAATGGATTAAGCTGCCTCTATCCCTGCTGGGTCGAGTATCGCTTTTGAAAATGATAGTCCTACCACGGCTGCTGTTCTGCTTCGTTAATATTCCCATTTTAGTACCAAACTCCTTTTTCTGCATGTTGTGTTCCCTCTCAATCCGGCTTGCATGGGCTGGTAAACAGCCGCGTGACAAGTGGGACATATTAACCAAACCATACGCTGCAGGCGGACTTAACGCCCACGAGTGGGATTATACTATTGTGTTGCGCAACAGATGCATGCATACCAATGGCTACATGGACCCCGAGACAGCCCTCAATGGTTTATCGAGAGAGAGGCAGTCCACCCCTTACCGCAGTATTTGTTAGAGCAGCCACGCCGCCGCTATCACGTGATTGACCCAGCTGGGTGTACAAGGAACCTGCTATAGAGAGGTGCGTGTAGGCAGGGCTTGACTCCACTTTACTCTCCGGAATTACAGATCGAACTGTGCAATTGGTTACCAATGGGGAAAGAGAGAGAATTTCAGTCCGCTAAGCATGAGTTAGGAATTAATTCTGTTGGTGATTTCTTTTAGGATAGGGTGGTTAAACAGTGGGATAAGCTACAATCAGACACGCCAAACAACTCCACGCTGGCTGAGTTTCATTATTTTTGTCTGTGCCATGCACTCCGTTCAGTGTTGGGGGAGGGCATGGGTGAACCACAGGAATATACAGCTTTGACTTATTTACTACATGCCAAACCTCCACTCCACATGATAAAACTTCTGTATACCCTTTCCAACACTTCAACTGGGCCTTCGGCTGCGAAGACGCTACTCGAGTGGCGAGCTGAACTGCAGATAGATATAACAGAAGAACAATGGGTATACTGCTGCGCAAGCACAAAGTCCATTTCACAAAATGGCAAACATCGCCTTGTACACTTTAAATTTCTACAAAGAGTTTACTACACTCTAGCCCGCCTGTTTAAATATGGCCTTAGAGAGGACAATAGATGCTTAAGATGTGGGGTGCCAGACGCTGATTTTACGCATCTAGCGTGGAGTTGCCCTGGGATACGTCTAATGTCAAAATAAAGGACCCCCTGCTACTAATAGTAGTTCCTAGGGCAGGGAAAATACAAATCTGAAAAATAACATCCCTAGGCAATACTAGGCCAAGTTGATAATCTGGACCTATTCAACACATATTAATACTAACATAGACTCAGTGTACAACACTTTCAAATTAAAAACTTCATTTTATTGATGCAATGTCATATTAATAATTTATTGTGTCACACATATAAATCACTAGACAAAAAACAATGCAACATACTATACAGAGTGAAACAACACCTAAATGTACAATGAACAAACATGTATAAGATACAAATTAGTGCATTAGTTATAACAAGATTTTCATAACTTAACATGAAACAAACACATATATATAGATCTCACAGATTCTAACATAGTGGCTAATTGATAGAGTTTCTTATTTTCACGAGTTGCCCTGGGATTCGCACATTTTGGGAGAAAGTGCACATGGCCCTATAGGACATGGCGGGGTAGGTCTGCAGCCAACACATTTGGAGGCCTTGCTGGGCTTTACTAAGGGATACCCTAAAGCCACAAGGAGACTGGTGTCTCTAGGCATCTTATGGTAATGTAGGAGTATTAATATGCAATGGTTGTACCCTCCAAAGAATGTGGCAGAACGCTGCACCAAATAGACTGTCAATATTGTGATGTGTTTTACTGCAATTGCTTCGCTGCATGTAAAGTAATGACTATTGGAACATTTTTTGTTTGAAAAATGAAAATAAAGTTTTTGTTTAAAAAGTTGGTTAGCAAAAAAAAAAAAAGCAAAATTAAACAAATCACCAGTTATAATTTAGTAGGATCATTTTTAACTTGGGTCCCCAACATGCACTGCTTGTGACCTCACATATTACATCACTCATGAAATGTTCAATGACATCACTCATGACACCTTGTGACGGAGCAGGGACCGAGGATCACGGGGGGGTAGTGGACTGGTGGGTGCACAATACGAACTTACACCCTCTTATCCCCCCCCAGCAGCGAGAATGGCTTCCGTCACCGGACAGGGGAAGCCCTCTAGAGACGGACGACGCCGGGCCCTTTAAGTGGAATCCCGATGACAGCTGGTACACGCCCCTGAGTGACGCCATGACGCGAGAGACGTCAAAAAGGAAGGAGAGTCAGCACAGGACGGACGGCGATCCCCGGAGGAGTTTAGGAGACGATTTGCGACGAGGCGAGGAAAGGAGTGAGGAGAACGAAGGCAAGGAGGAAAGCGGTGGACGGGAAGAGCGAAGCGACTTGGAGGAGGCGCCCCGAGGAAAGGAGGAGAGATCCGGTCCGGAGGACGACGAAAGGGAGAGGAGCGAAGACGGACGGAAAACGCCAGGAGGCTCAGGACACCGCGAAGCGCCCCGCCACACTCCCAGGGGAGGGGTGTGGCTCGAACAGGTACGAGGGCTTATGGCGGGGTGGATGGCAGAGGGGAGAAACCAACCAATCCCCCTGTGTGACCCGTGTTCCCCTCAATCACCCCCACCTGACCATAAACCCGCACTACCTACACTACGAACCCGCCCACGGAGGTGTAGCACGTATTGAGTGGCACGTTGACACACTATTATGGCAGTCCCTCACCCCCGGCCCTGGTTTTAGGGTGTACCTCCTCGAGAGAGAGACTATTCTCCTGAACGATCCTTTTTCTTTCTTTTATTTCTGGGACCCATCCTGTCCGAGTGGGGAGAACCAGTGAAGATCCAAACTGACGCCCACGAAAGCCGGAAGCAGACGGGAGAGAGGGGGAGAAGAAAACACGAAACCCTTCATCACGGACCCCAAGGAAAGAAAGACTAGTAGAAAGAAAAGCTATCTTTCAATAAAACCTACCGTACCTACCATTCGAGTCCTGTCTATCCCTGACCAGTTGCCACAGCTTGTAATGGGGGACCACATCAGATCACAATATATCACCCACATTTAAACCAGGATTTTACCCGAGTGTTCAAGATTATATACTACTCAACGTGAAAATGTGGTCACTGCTAACGATATGGTAATTGTACCACGATTTGATAGCGGCCACACTCCACTGTTTTTAACTTAAGTGGAGATGTTCTTAATAGAGAGTTGTCTGGGTGTCTTACTTGAATTCCAGAACCTACACTAGTTAACAACTCAAGAACGGTTTTGTGGTCCCAAGTGTTGGCTAATGACAAACTGCACTCAGAAATGTATAATGGTTTGTGCATTTTTTCTCCTCTTTTGAAGCCAAATTGGCAACTCTGTTCCAATTTTAGATATTCATAAAAACATTTACAAAGAATAACTTTGTGTTTTCCAAAAAGATTTTAAGCACCGAAGGCCTCTTCGTACAATGCAGAATGACAATTTACAAAAACACAGCTAAAAGTAGTGGTTAATGCAACAGCGCAAATATTAGTGGAGCTCAAACTGGTTGCAGGGGCTGGCTACCAGCCCCTGCTCTGGCGCGAAACTGGACAAAGGATATGGGTGTAGCAACCCCTCTGTCCTGACCCTCCCATAGGTGGGTCCCCAGACTTTGTCCCACCCCTTCCTTGGGTTTAAAGTAGGAACCCCTGACTAAAGGACTTAAGATTTACCTGGACGAAACTCTGCTACAGAATCCCAGAACTTCTACTATCTACACGATGTTGGATGACCGAAGAATCTCCCTTGGAGTAAAGGAGTTACTCCCCTGCAAGGCAGGCACCAAAGACGCATCTGTCCGGTTTGCAATTACGCAGCTCCTGAAGGACTCCGAAGACTTTGCAACAAAGGAGGTGGGTTTCCACGCTTCCCCGAGGCCGATCCGTGCTCTCAGCAACCCTGAGATGCAACGCCCTGGTGGGTACCGTGCAACCCGAACCCCTGGACACCATGCACATTTGCAGCAGCATATGCTTCTTGGCGATCCCTGAGGCTGTGCTTTGGGCTCCTTGTAGTCCCAACTCCGAGCAGTGATTCCACCGAAGATTACTGGCCTACACCCGTGGGCTGGTATTTAATGATTCCTCTCGAGGACCCTTCGCGATCCCTTGTCTGTCCACTTGTGGGTCCCTAAGAAGGGTACTTTGACTTTCTACTGGCTTACCTGGTTGCTCCAGATGTGCCCTGACCCCATCCCTTGGGAGTCCACAGGACCTTGCTGGTCCACACCGAAGCGTTTTACTCTCAACGCGTGGGTTGCCATTGCCAAGGCTTGTTGGTCTCCAATCCGGACACCGACCCCCCAGCACATCCTTCATGGGACAGCTCGCCTGCAGACTGTGGTTGTCGTCGACGCCTCCTGGTCTCCGTGGCAGTGGAGTCAAGCTTCACCACATCGCACCTGAAATCGGTGGGCATTCATCTATCATGCCCCTGGTCACTGGCAAGTGACCCAGACTCTGCTTTCAGATTTTTGACATCTTCGATCCAGGCTTGGATCACACCGGACACTTTTCCTTTCCACGGCAGCAGCACTTTGCAGCAACTCTCCATTGACGACATCGAAGATTCCCGACACCATTTGAGACCTATGCACCCGGCTTCCCTGGGTTAGGTAACACGAGTACTCCGGTGCTCAAGTGGGTGTTGGCCTTAGAACCTTCTAAGTCTGAAAGTGTTTGCTCCAAGCCCTCTCCTAAGTGTCCTTAAACTCTAAAATTCCAACTGTGACTTTCACATAGGATTGTACGGAGCTCGCGGCTGTGTTCTCACATTGCATGCTTCCCCCGTGGTTCCCTGTGTCACTACCTTGGGTGGTTCCTTGGGATCCCAGCGATTCTACGTGCTCTAGGCACTGTGTCTAGTCAAGTCGTGGTTCTTATACCACTTTCTTAATATATGGTTTGGTCTCCCCCCTGGGGCCCATTGTATATTGTGCTATTTACTGTCGTTTTAGAACTGTATTATTGTGTGCCTTGCTCTCTAATCTCATAAAGAGGTTAGTAGAGAATGTTTAAAAATAAATACATATATTTTATATATATACCTTGTGTGGTTCTCCATTTACTTATTCAAGAGGTTATAATCTGGTAAAGCAAGCTGCTTTACATTCCTTCGAGACTTAGCCTGCAGGCTGCTCTCTATAGCTACCACTAGGATAGCTTTCAATAAAGGTTGTCTTAAACCCAATCATCAATAAGGGTTGTTTGGACTGGTGCAAGGTGCCCACTATAACTAGTGGACAGCATATACCAGGCCAACTTCTCACATTCTGGGTACATATTTGGTATACCCCAGAATTAGTAGGCTACAGTGATGCCTTGAGGGACCTATTGAGACCAGTGGGGCCCTTAAAACCACTTGGCTACAGTATATTTCAATTAACATGGTGTAGGAACTTGGGGGGTGCATCATTTGTGGGACAGTCCTGGGAATATTGGAAAATCTGAGCCTGCTGTACTCAAGACCAGAAATTGAGCTTGAACAACAACTAACATTGATTTGCTTTAAGTCAACTGACTATTCAGTTTTCCGAGTTCAAGCCTAGTCCAAACTTTGAAGTTTTCTGGAAGTAATTACTCTTCCCCTGGCCAAAAGCTTGTTTGTGAGATTCAGGCTAAGCAGTCTACCTTTAAAAACCTTTACGAGCAAGAGGACACAAGAGGGAAATTCGGATAGGTGTCCTGCCTCCGGGGCAGTCCCTGAGACAGAGGAGCAAGTTTTTTTCTTCAGCCCAGTATATCATACCCCCCACACCGCAGGAGGTGTATTCGACCAGGTTGCTTGAATGTGAAGGTCAATTCATATAAAACTGCATTTAGAGTCTTAAAAGCGGTTACTTCTGAAGTCACTATTTAGGCAATTTTTCAGTCGGACACTATTTAGGCAATGTTTGGCAAACACATTCTAAAGTTTTAGTTTAGGGGAGAAGAAAGGTCTAGTGCTTTCTCACTCAAGGTATTACACGTGAATTGGGTAAATTATCAGGACCAAAAATAGAGTGACTTATTTGCTGGGGTCTTCAATTTTTTTTTTTACAGAATAGGGCATTTCTTCTTTTATTGTACCGACGGCTGACCACAAAGTGGATTTTAGGACACATTAGTATGTAACTAAACTAGCACTGATGTAGATTTTAGAAGAATAATGATTTTTTTGTAAAAAAATACAGTCTTACTAGATTCTTATATATGGGAAGAAATTCTAATGGAATTCTTTACTTACCTTGTTTTTAATTCTATCTCGATTTGAGTTGTAGTTTATGTTTTTATTGATATATCTGCTTTTATTTGTATACTTTGATGTTAAACCAAATAAAGCTGATTTGATTGATATTCTATTCAAAGTGGAGAGTAGTATTTTTCTGGATACATTCCCTGGTGTAGACTAGGGTCCTATGAGTTGAAGAATAAGGAAAGGAGGGCTGGAGGAAGGAAACCGAGATTGGTTGCGTGTCTATAATGGTATACCAAAATAGAGCTTTAGATATTGGGGCAATATTGTTTCTGTTATGACAGTGTTGCTGTATACACCTGGGCAATGGTTCGGCCTACGTTTCATCCATTTTGTTAAATGACACACAATTTTCTTCTCTGGCTCAGGCACGAGTTTCTGGTTCGGATAAATACTGTTCCTGGGTATTATACCAGACCCCAAAATACTGCATATTTCAAGAGTTAACCTCTTTAATGTTCCGCAAACAGTTCACCTTTTAGTCAATATATTTGAAAATATGTGCTAAAGTATGCTCCTATTTTCTGCAGCATTTTCTTGTGGTGTTGAAGGGAATGGCTGGGTTGGTAGAAGAGAACCTTTCTCAATACCAGAGAAGAAGACCAGGCTCTCTTGCTGTGCTAATTCACACAGTACAATGCGAGGAATGATAGAACATTTTGCCAGGGCTGGTTTTTAGGTCCCAGACTAGACCAGACGGAGACCTCAGAGCCACTAGCAACTCGCACTTCTCTTGACTGCATCATCGCATGTGAGTGATATGTTCGAAGCACAAGTGAACATCTCATACAACTCAGTTACTCATAAGGGACACACTGTATATTCTTGCACTTTACCAACCACATGTGCACACTCAGTCGTGTACCAATGTGAAAAACCAAAACAGAGCTATCACGGCATTATATTAGTAGCAATGCACTACACAAATACAGATAATATAAAAGACAAGGAGGATTAGAGGAGATGAATGATTGTGAGACAACCATGAAGCTTGATTTTACATTGTATTGGTTTCGAATACTGACCTTATCCATCACCATATTATTGAGAAGTGCAATTCGCCAATTTCTATTTCTCTCATTTTCAATTCAATTGTTTATGAATTACTTGTTTTCATTGAAATATGTGCTTCTCCTAAATGTACTGGTGTTGAAATGATAGGAAATTGTTATTTTATTCCTTTTAATGGCCTATTCCTGTTACTAACTGGCCTAATGGCAACAAGGTTTCTGGTAGCAAATAAAAGTTCATTTTGACAAGGTAGCCTAGGAGTGTTGAATGCCAGTTGTTTATAGACAGCACAATAATATGATCTCAGAGGGAAAATAAACAGTTATTTAAATGGGTAGATTAGGGTTATTAGATAATCATTACATCTGTATTTGGCACTGTTTGACACTTGGGCATCTAGGGCATGATGTACAGAAAATGGTAACAAATCATCCAATTCATTAAACCGGGGAAGACTACTACCATTAAAAAACAACATTTATTTGCTAAACACATTTTTTGATTTGGACAGGGTTTCAGTAGAAATAATTGGGTTTAGAAATCAGGTTACTAATTGTTTTTTCGGAAGGAGCATGTTGCCGGCATTCCTTCCAAATTGCACTTCGTATCCTGATGTATCAATAGTTTGCAACCATTATTCAGGTCGCAAATTATAGATCAGTTACTGAATCCCAAGTTGTGGTTGTAACTGATTTGAAAAGTACCCCTTTCTCTTTGGGAATGTTAAAACATGTTTTAGGGAGCACATGCAATGGTCCACTGGACCCCAGCCAACTCCCAGGGAACCTTTTAAAAGAAGTTAACTTTTTTTAAACGCCGTCCCGTTACCTTTAAGGAAAACAGACTGCATTAAAAAAAGGTTTCTTTATTTAAAACAATCAAATACAAGGTGATCTGGTGACTCTTGAAAGTTATCCCTGTGATTGTAGACAATCGCAGGGGGTCACAAATTACGACCTGTCTAGCGAACATTAATTAGGCAGATCTTTCTGCAACCCCCTGCAATTTTGATATTTTGTAAACCAACTTATTTGTACATAGGTCTTCCTGCAAAATAGGATTCTGTTCCCAAAAGGTTGGTGCACCATTTAGGATCACTTTTTGTGAATGTAATCTCTGTACATCAGGTCAGTGCTTAATTTGAGCCGATGGTTGCCGATGGGGAGTACCGGCACTCCTTTTCGGGAACTAGGACTTATTGTTCCTCATCAGACATTTACCGGGAGCAAGAGAGGGAAAAACACACAAAGGGGAAATATAAAGGTAGAGAAAGATGGGAAAAGTTTCACAAAGCAAGAAAGCAGAACCATGCAAGAGTGAGATAAAACGGCAGGGAGTGACTGGTAGTGAATTAAGGAGGCATGAGGTGGATGGAAGACTGCTCAGCCTACGTAGCGCACTGATATTTAATAGCACCGGGCCGCTGACTACTGAGCAGAGATTTGGGCACCACAAATTAAGCACTGCATCAGGACCTCATATTTTTATGCGGTTATTGCATATACGTTGTACCAGTCGTTTAATGGGAACCAGAACTAATGTCTTTCAGTACTAGAACTTCTAATTGTATCCCTTTTGGCTACCACATCTTCTCCATGAGAAAGGAGAGCACCAGTATTCAAAGTAAAATTTGAAAAAAAATTCAAAGAGGTAGTTCATGGCTGATGTGGAACCTAACCTCTGCTGAAGCCCTCTTGGAGCTCTGGTGCTCGAGGCAGCTGGACTCAGATACGTACTGGTCTTCCTGAATCTTTCAGTGCATTTTTTGTCTGAATTTCTCCTTGGTGCTCCTCACACCAAAACTTACCGACTTTAATCCTGTGCCTCCTGCAGGTCAACTTAAAACAAAGAAAGTGCTAAATTCATGAACAACTTGCTATTGTCTTTGTCTCTTGTAGAGAGCCATTTCAGATATATTTTCTTTTTGACCTGAGAAAGATTTAACTAGTTTACTTTATGATCAGGACAGTTTTTAGGGCCACCTAGAGACAGAATTAGCTGCCTCTTGTTAGAGGCCTACTCTGTGCAATCCCAACACTTAAGAGTGTGGTTAGGGTTATTTTATAGCATAGCTTATATCTGGCCACCTTTCTTGCCAAGCTCATTTTCTTGTTTCTTATTCAATGGCTTTCCTTCCTCTTCTTGTATCTGTCACTCTCCTGGAGCAAAGTTGGTCTACAGAGTTTCTGACTGGAACAATTTGTATCCCTCCACAGCTTACAATAAGGTGACCACTTTTTTCTTTAACCACTCAATAGGAGAGCTTATGTCTTTCCCTCTCCCTCATATTCTTTTTTTTCACGTTTTGCCACCATCTTTCTTATCTGTGTTGCTTGCCCAATTTATTCTGCTGCTCCTCAATCCTCCCTGCTCTTCTGTTACATTTCATGACCCTTACTTTTCATTCCCCCACTGCTCTGAATGCCCTTTTTTTTCTATTCATCCCTCCCTCGCTGGTTCCAATGTTGCTCTGCCACCCATCCTTGCTCTTCCATTGCTTTTCATCCCCCATCAATTCTTAATTATTCTGCCACTGCTGTCCGCTCATCTGTAGCTGTTCGTCCCATTCACCCGTTTCTCCATTGCCCTGGCACTCATCCCTGCTCTTCTGTTGCTTTCCGTCCCCTCACACCCAGGTCCTTGCCTTTGTTCCTCACCTCGCCTCACCCCACTCATCCCCTCACCTTCATGCTTTTTTATCTTTACTCTCAAAAATAAAATATATCTTTTTTTAGGTCTGGCCTAGGCACCACATGTGCTGTCTCTTCGGGACTGCTGTATCCAGTGTATGGGGTTAGAGCACACCCATCGTTTCTGACTTGATCCTTTGAGTAACCTTCATAAATCCTTGCTTTTCTGTGGTGCATCACTTACATATGTCCCGCCTCTTGGTGTATTGTTACTGTCAATGGCTACTGGCCCTGTTACCTGTAGGCTGTCACATCTGGCCATTTATGTTTCAGCACACTATTTGATTCTTTTGCTTCAGCTCATGTTATAGGATTGTCACAAAATGTGCTCAACCTACCTTGTAAGTCACCTCCTTATCTCGTTTCTTGTTTTCGTTCCCAAATTGGCATCCTTGATGTTTCCCGTCGTCCGCATGGTCTCTCCCCCTCCTGCCTCCTTTTTATTTTTATTTTTTTGCAGGTTGTATATAGCGTAAACTCGAGCCAAATGGATTTGAACGCTTTACATGAGCACCAGTTACATTACACAAGGACACATTTACTTTTAGTAGGGATGTTGAGCCGATACAGAGACTCGAACCAGAATCCCCAGATCCAAAGCCAGCACCCACGGCCGTTTGGCCAAATCCTCTACCCAAGTCCTCCTAGATTGTGCACATCTCACGTTTCAAATGTATGCAAATACTATCATTCAAATATGGCCGCTAAACACCAAAAGAGACTCGGGTTTCTTTCTAACTTCTCTCGAATCTGATTAACGCAGCGCTCCTTCCGTCAAAGTTCAGGTAAGTTTGCAAGGGGCCCCTGCTACAGTCTAATGCTTATCAGCCCATCTTGTGCCCCCAGCATGTTCGTTCGTAGTGTGTAGTTTTAGTCACCGCCTCTATTCTGTTATATGCGGTACTGATTCTTCTGGGTCACGGAGTGGCATCTGCTGCTGTAAATGGCTCACCTACGAAGGACTGCGTGTAAAGGGGCAGGTTTGATCCGCTCCGATCAGCAGACAGCTGCACACAACAATAAAGACCAAACCTATATCTGAAACTTTCAGCTGTTAATCACCATATTGCCATTTACAGCACCAAGAACTCTCTCGTCTCCCTCACTAACACTACCCCAAACACTGCCCTTAAAGTATACCCAAACTGTGTTAGCTTTTTATTCAACACAGCTGGTCTCCCCATTTCATGCCCCAACCCTAAATGTGCTGAATCGCTAAATACGTATAAGGTCCCAAAGGCGAGACAGATTGCATTGCAAATGCTTGGTTTTTCTTTTTTGCAAGGGTGCAGTAGGGGGACAATGTTACCAGGCCATATGCTCATATGCTTACTTTTTTGTAATTACATTTATATGTTTGAAAATAGCTTTGGCCATCACAGAACAGTAAATTAAGGTTACAGAAAGAAGTCAACACATGCGCAAGTGTTGGTGATAATATTACAATATTTTTTTTTCTTCAGAAAATCCATTTAAAACTATGCGTGTCCATGCATCATGAAGTACCAGGGACCAATTTTAAAACATTAAATGATGGCTCCAGGTCTGTCTACATGCGAGCCACCACAGGCCACTGAATTTCTGTTTTCTGGATTTTTCACAATGCTTCATAAACAAGCAATGGCACTGCCAATAGCTTAGCCCACACATTTTGAAGGTGAGAACTTTTGGCTGTGCCAAGCTTTAAGATGATAAATGTAATAATTTAAATTTACATAATTACTTAATTAAACAAGCATTTGCAATGAAATAGGTCTCGCATTGACATGAGTTTAAGCTATTGGCAATGCAATAGCTTAAACTCTAGCAAATGAGCGACCTACTACATCACTAGTGCCCATGAGGCGCTTTTACAGTCATAAAGGCCATGCCTCTTTCTTTAGACAAGCCGCGTCTAAAGAAAGGGGCGAGGCAGACTTTAAAGTGAAAGCTCACCATGGGGGCTTTGACCAAAAAAAAGCATCTGTTTGTCAAACTGAAAAACAGATTTTTTTTTCTTTTTTTTTTTAGGTAAAAGTGCCCATGCCGAGCTATCACTTTAATGTTGGCCGCATACTTTTCTTTAGAACCGGCTTGTCTAAAGAAAGGCGTGTAGCCTTCATGAATGTGAAAGTGCTGCATGGGCGCTAGTAAACAACAAAAAAAGGAAAAAAATAAGTCAACGCAGTGGCTATACTTAAAGAAGCCCGCGCTACTAAAATAAATAAATAAATAAAATGTAGCCGCACCCGCCAATAGTACATAAGATAAAAGCGTGCGGCGTGCTGCGAGTTAATGGGTGGGATAGGGCCAAATCATTTAATACAATAGTGCTCACAGCCAAGACAAAGCAGACCGTGTAACAAGACAAGTAAAAGGTCCCGTTGTTATGGGAAGTAATAAATGCAGACAAGGCGGTACCAAGTAGGGACTAACAAGCCTAATAATGAATCACAAGACAGCGTTCAGGAAAGACAATGACACAAGTCAATTAAAAATATGGGCGGAGAGTGTGTGGAACATCAATTCCATACTCCACTACTGCATGCCTCGCGGCGACGCATGTGCTGCCCAGGCTCAATCATCTAAATATGACCTTGAAAAATATTTTTGTAAAAGGTAAACTATCAGACACCGAGGTAGTCATTTCATGTATCCCCCGCTTACTGTGCCAAACACGAGGATGAGACTGAATATGTCAGAGGCGAGAGTGCAGAGCAGTAACGTGTATAACATCGTTTCACAAATAATTTTACTCCAACTAACCATACAATGGTCATTAATGTTACGTCTAGATGGAATGTTATGATGAACAGGGGAACTTATAACTTCACCACTAGGTGAGCAAGGAAGCAATTCCTTTTGAATAAGGTACCCTCACACACCCTAGTGGTGTCATGCTTCATCATCGGGTCACCCCGACGCCTAAAAGTCGGGGTGGGCTCGACCACAGTGTTGGGAGCGCTTTGAAGAAGTTGCAGACCAGGGAGGCTATAAGATAAAAAACCTCAGGCAGATCCCCAGTTTCCCTTTATTCTTGGGTCTGTCTGGGTTGATTAAAAATAATAAGAGTAGGGGTATATATAGGAGTATTATGGTCCTATGACCCTAGTGCCAACATGTTTCAGTCCACAGCGGCCATAAAGGTCCAGGACTTTCTTCAGGGCAAATGAGGCCACCCTGGGATTCAGATGGGGGAATACCCTATTCTGTTTTTTTAGACAAGGGTAGAGTAGCTACTCCTTGTGTAGAAGGCTGATTAATTAATCTGTCCTGCGTTGTACATCCATCTGTAAAAGAAAACACAAAGAAACACATATCCAACTTATACAAATCGGTTTGCATCAAGGAGTTTCCAAAATGGCGTGTTTCAAAATCGTGTTTGGAATTCAGAGCCACACCTATATGTGCCAGGTGGTCATAGAGGCATAATAGTGTGCAGCTATATCCACATGTGTGTCACTCAGAAACTTGTATCTGTGTACAGTTAATCGGCGTGTCAGATATATTGTGCGGTGGCGATTATGCTCGCATTCTATCTGGAACCAGTCGCCAAAAAAGTGGATGCTATCAATGAAAGGAAACTCTCGTCAAATCTTCCCACACGTACATCATTCATACCGTATCTGTGATTCAACACAGCATTAAAAACATGCGTGACTGTTAACACCTATGAGTAATTGTGAAGGTGTCTCTCATTCCTGCATACTCGCTTACCCGGACTTCGAATGGTAGTTGTTTCTCAGGGGATGGAAGGGCTAATGGAGTAGCTCTGTAGTCAAACCCTGACGTAAAACCCAGGGGAAATATGGAGTGGTTGAGAATGATCAGGTTCAGGGCATTCAAGACCAAACATATTAACAGGTGATTACTTCTCAGGAGGGGGACCAAATGCTACGCTGATAGTTCTAATGTGACAGACTTACTTCGTCAAGAGTCCTGCTCCGCTTCACCACCTACTTGGACCCGATCCCCGGCGTTTCGCGCCGTGTTGTGGTGATCGGGAAGTTTATACTTCCGTATTGTTAAAAGGGACGTGTGGATAGGTCAGTGCAAGCATGTGACGTGTGACGTCTCCCGCTCGCGATAGGACAGCCGCAACCTGTGACCCATGGTGTCGGCCAATAGGACAGAGCGTAACCGGTGGCAACGCCGAAGTAAACGGATATAGATTTAGATTTTGATCCGTATATACATATTAGCGACCTTATTGCAAAAGCCCACAGTAATGTGGTATTCATAGTTGGGGGCTCATATTCTCGATTGATGTACAGTTACTAATGGACCCAGGATTACATAGTGTGTGTACTTGGTCCGTGGAGTATCGAGGGTGAACTTAGTACCCAATGTAGTGGCTGATGGGGGATGTAGTTCATCTATCCACTCGTTGTGATAAAACTAACACCCTATAAAATGCGTAGACAGCGCTATTCCTTAATCTTGATTCATCACGTATTCAGTGTTCCTAAGTGTTTTAAGGATATTTTTACACTGAGTGACAGAAATATCGCAAGAGACATCACATGGGTATATTATATAGATATGGGCATTGCACCATGGGATGATGGTGGACCTTAAACGAAGTGTAGTAGTTTTTTAATTTACACGACGCTAAAGGTTATCGTGGAGACCAAAATCCACAAGTGGAGGAAAATGACAAATAGAGAAATCTCATAAGTTAGTTGGTCACCCATATCAGAGGGAATGAGGGATGTACTGTATCTATTTGTTCAGTTGGTTCCAGGGTATGCAATCATTGAGCCCTTTCTCATGGGTCTTCAAACGGTAGACCCATCGTTGTTCATGCTCTAAGAGTTTTTGCTGCAGGTTGTTCCCCATAGTAGTGACCTTTTCTAGTACTGTCCACTTCAACTCTGTGTCTTTATGTTGTTTCTCCTGGTAATGGGCAGTGAGCCTAGTTGCTGTGACTGATCTACGTATCGTGCTTCTATGTTCGCTTATGCGAACTTTGATTTTACGACTGGTCATGCCAATATATATCAATCCACAGGGGCATTTTATCAGATAGATCACAGATTCCGAGTTACAATTTGTATGTGACCTCTGTTCCCATGGAGAATTTAAGCCCAAGTCCAATGTTTTGGTGTGCTCTGTAAAGGGGCAGGCCACACATGACCCACACGGGTAGTGTCCAACAACAGGTGTTAGACCCCACAAAGTCTGTTGACCAGTTTTTTTAGGAGTAAAGGAGTTAGTATGTACCAGGGCATTCCTCAAATTAGAATTTTTTCTAAATGAGAACATGGGTTTCTCAAATGATAACGTGTTAGATGTCAAAATTGACCATTTTTTGTTAATTATTTTTTTCAGGTCATTTGATGAGGAATTATATGTGGTCACACATATGAGTTGGTCTGGTTGCTCTTTTGTGTATGTTTCTAACAGAGCCTCCCTTGGTGTATTGCGCGCTCTTTTATTTGCTCTTTGTATGATCTTATTAGGGTACATCTTCTGTTGAAGTTTGTTACTAAGAATGGCAGCCTCTTTTTTGTAGGTTTGTATGTTGGAACAGTTCCTTCGGATCCTTAAGAATTGGCCTACTGGCAAATTCTCTCTTAAGGATCGCGGGTGGGCACTATCAAATCTTAATAGACTGTTCCTGTCCGTAGGTTTTGTATATAACGAGCTTTCAAGAGTGCCATCTTTAGCTGTGAGAGTGACATCCAAAAATGAAATGCTTTCTTTATTCACATTCATGGTGAAGTGAAGGTGTGGGTTCAGTGAATTGATCCATGATCTATCTGATAAAATGCCCCTGTGGATTGATATATATTGGCATGACCAGTCGTAAAATCAAAGTTCGCATAAGCGAACATAGAAGCACGATACGTAGATCAGTCACAGCAACTAGGCTCACTGCCCATTACCAGGAGAAACAACATAAAGACACAGAGTTGAAGTGGACAGTACTAGAAAAGGTCACTACTATGGGGAACAACCTGCAGCAAAAACTCTTAGAGCATGAACAACGATGGGTCTACCGTTTGAAGACCCATGAGAAAGGGCTCAATGATTGCATACCCTGGACCCAACTGAACAAATAGATACAGTACATCCCTCATTCCCTCTGATATGGGTGACCAACTAACTTATGAGATTTCTCTATTTGTCATTTTCCTCCACTTGTGGATTTTGGTCTCCACGATAACCTTTAGCGTCGTGTAAATTAAAAAACTACTACATTTCGTTTAAGGTCCACCATCATCCCATGGTGCAATGCCCATATCTATATAATATACCCATGTGATGTCTCTTGCGATATTTCTGTCACTCAGTGTAAAAATATCCTTAAAACACTTAGGAACACTGAATACGTGATGAATCAAGATTAAGGAATAGCGCTGTCTACGCAGTTTATAGGGTGTTAGTTTTATCACAACGAGTGGATAGATGAACTACATCCCCCATCAGCCACTATATTGGGTACTAAGTTCACCCTCGATACTCCACGGACCAAGTACACACACTATGTAATCCTGGGTCCATTAGTAACTGTACATCAATCGAGAATATGAGCCCCCAACTATGAATACCACATTACTGTGAGCTTTTGCAATAAGGTCGCTAATATGTATATACGGATCAAAATCTAAATCTATATCCGTTTACTTCGGCGTTGCCACCGGTTACGCTCTGTCCTATTGGCCGACACCATGGGTCACAGGTTGCGGCTGTCCTATCGCGAGCGGGAGACGTCACACGTCACATGCTTGCACTGACCTATCCACACGTCCCTTTTAACAATACGGAAGTATAAACTTCCCGATCACCACAACACGGCGCGAAACGCCGGGGATCGGGTCCAAGTAGGTGGTGAAGCGGAGCAGGACTCTTGACGAAGTAAGTCTGTCACATTAGAACTATCAGCGTAGCATTTGGTCCCCCTCTTATGAGATTTCTCTATTTGTCATTTTCCTCCACTTGTGGATTTTGGTCTCCACGATAACCTTTAGCGTCGTGTAAATTAAAAAACTACTACACTTCGTTTAAGGTCCACCATCATCCCATGGTGCAATGCCCATATCTATATAATATACCCATGTGATGTCTCTTGCGATATTTCTGTCACTCAGTGTAAAAATATCCTTAAAACACTTAGGAACACTGAATACGTGATGAATCAAGATTAAGGAATAGCGCTGTCTACGCAGTTTATAGGGTGTTAGTTTTATCACAACGAGTGGATAGATGAACTACATCCCCCATCAGCCACTATATTGGGTACTAAGTTCACCCTCGATACTCCACGGACCAAGTACACACACTATGTAATCCTGGGTCCATTAGTAACTGTACATCAATCGAGAATATGAGCCCCCAACTATGAATACCACATTACTGTGAGCTTTTGCAATAAGGTCGCTAATATGTATATACGGATCAAAATCTAAATCTATATCCGTTTACTTCGGCGTTGCCACCGGTTACGCTCTGTCCTATTGGCCGACACCATGGGTCACAGGTTGCGGCTGTCCTATCGCGAGCGGGAGACGTCACACGTCACATGCTTGCACTGACCTATCCACACGTCCCTTTTAACAATACGGAAGTATAAACTTCCCGATCACCACAACACGGCGCGAAACGCCGGGGATCGGGTCCAAGTAGGTGGTGAAGCGGAGCAGGACTCTTGACGAAGTAAGTCTGTCACATTAGAACTATCAGCGTAGCATTTGGTCCCCCTCCTGAGAAGTAATCACCTGTTAATATGTTTGGTCTTGAATGCCCTGAACCTGATCATTCTCGACCACTCCATATTTCCCCTGGGTTTTACGTCAGGGTTTGACTACAGAGCTACTCCATTAGCCCTTCCATCCCCTGAGAAACAACTACCATTCGAAGTCCGGGTAAGCGAGTATGCAGGAAGGAGAGACACCTTCACAATTACTCATAGGTGTTAACAGTCACGCATGTTTTTAATGCTGTGTTGAATCACAGATACGGTATGAATGATGTACGTGTGGGAAGATTTGACGAGAGTTTCCTTTCATTGATAGCATCCACTTTTTTGGCGACTGGTTCCAGATAGAATGCGAGCATAATCGCCACCGCACAATATATCTGACACGCCGATTAACTGTACACAGATACAAGTTTCTGAGTGACACACATGTGGATATAGCTGCACACTATTATGCCTCTATGACCACCTGGCACATATAGGTGTGGCTCTGAATTCCAAACACGATTTTGAAACACGCCATTTTGGAAACTCCTTGATGCAAACCGATTTGTATAAGTTGGATATGTGTTTCTTTGTGTTTTCTTTTACAGATGGATGTACAACGCAGGACAGATTAATTAATCAGCCTTCTACACAAGGAGTAGCTACTCTACCCTTGTCTAAAAAAACAGAATAGGGTATTCCCCCATCTGAATCCCAGGGTGGCCTCATTTGCCCTGAAGAAAGTCCTGGACCTTTATGGCCGCTGTGGACTGAAACATGTTGGCACTAGGGTCATAGGACCATAATACTCCTATATATACCCCTACTCTTATTATTTTTAATCAACCCAGACAGACCCAAGAATAAAGGGAAACTGGGGATCTGCCTGAGGTTTTTTATCTTATAGCCTCCCTGGTCTGCAACTTCTTCAAAGCGCTCCCAACACTGTGGTCGAGCCCACCCCGACTTTTAGGCGTCGGGGTGACCCGATGATGAAGCATGACACCACTAGGGTGTGTGAGGGTACCTTATTCAAAAGGAATTGCTTCCTTGCTCACCTAGTGGTGAAGTTATAAGTTCCCCTGTTCATCATAACATTCCATCTAGACGTAACATTAATGACCATTGTATGGTTAGTTGGAGTAAAATTATTTGTGAAACTATTTATACTGGGAGGTGTTACTCTGACCTATATCCTCTCTACCCTTTGGGCATGAGAAGTCACTTTTCTCAACAGCCTTTGTATACATACGTGTATAACATCGCCACAATATGAAAACAAGATGGAAGTTAATGTCAGCAACACATTAGCCATTACTGTTATTTTGAGGCAAATTTACGTACGATCTCACAACAACCCTCACCTTCCTGCTCACTCAGCTTTGATGATTGCTTTCGTATTAGCTTCCTAGCCTCGTCTTCTCAGCGACCAATTCTCCATCACTCACTATTACATAACACTCTATGTGATTACCCACTCATTCATACAATCTCCAGTCACCATTGTATTCCCCAACTATAGATTACCCCTTCCAGTTTCTAACTCGTATTGCAATCCCACTTCCTGGCAAAAATCTCACTCAGTGTAAGAATGACAAGTGAAAATCTACATGGATTTGGTCTGTGGACAAAAATTGTATACCTCTCACTTCCAGAACCTCAGCCTTCAGCCTCTGTATGGTCACGGAATTCCACAGTGACTTGCCATATAATCACTCGATCACCTCAGTTTACACCTTCTCAATGCTAAGGCCATCTCAGAGGTACATCAGCAATACCGCAGAATTATTAATGAAGATGAAATTACCAATACCATGGGTAGTGATAATTTAGGGATGTGGGAATATTGCGGATTCCAAATGTAATCTCAAAACTCCAACGAGAAATGGAGATTTACCTCAGGAAATGGGAATTTGTTACTGGAAATCAATAACAATTTTCTATTTTTAGCTTGATTCCCACCCTGAGATTCGCGCAGCGTTTATCTAGTGAAATGTCCAGGAGGGTGGAGGGTGTAACGAGAATTTGGTATTCCTCAACTCCTTGTAATTCTCAATTAGGCCAGAAATCTGGTTTTAGACAAACTGAGAATTGTACAGGGCCTGCGCGAGATGCTTTAGTCCAACTGGTAAAAGCAGGCCTTCCCGTCATGCACCAGGCCAGGTCTGTTTTGAATAATGTAATTTAAGACTGCTATCAGAGTGTAGTGCCGCCTGGCCCACACATCCGGGTCCTGGAGACGCACCAGCGCCTGGAGCAGGTTAAAATGTATTTCATGGGGGCGGAGTCAAGATGGCGGCGGAGTAGGACGCTCTCCTAGGTCCCTCCGGCGCTGAACCAGCATAGCCTTGTAAGAGCGGCCTCCCGGGGTTCTCCAAGGCCTGGAATCGGTAGCGCTTGATGTCCGGTGGTGGCGGGGCCGATCTGGTGTCACCGGCGGATTCCCCTGAGGCGCTGGTGGTCCCGTAGCATCGGAGGCCTGTGAGGCGGCTGGCGGGGGAGGAGCCGGGACCTCGCTTGCGGCGCGAGGCCGAAGCTGTGGAACTCGGCTGCCCGGCGAGGGGGGAGCTGGCGCCGGCAGCGGCGAGGAGACGCGGACATCTGGCCGGCGGAAGCGGAGCGCCCTCGCCCGCGAGAGATTGCAGCTGAGGGCGCTGGGGAGGCATGAATCCCCGCACCGGTGAGGGGGGCGAGGCCTGAGGGCCCCCCGGACCAAGGAACTGAGAACTGGAATCTGCCCCGACCGGGCCGGCCCGAGGCTGCGGCGTGCGGGGGGGTGTTCTACGCCCCGGAGCTCCTAATAAGCAGCAGAGACTGTCGAGGGGGAGCGGCCACGGAGGGCCATCGTCTGCCGGCACCTGGGAGGCTCTGCGGCGTGGGAGCTCGAGCACGCTTCGCCGTAGTGAAGCTGGAGAGCCGGTTCTGGCCTAGGCGGCCTGCTGGAGGAGCCGAGGACCGTAGGGCTGCCACCTGGACCCAGGCTCTGCCCGTGAAGACCCGGTAGGCTTGGGCTGGGGCCCGAGGTGTGGGCGATACCTCTGGGGGCTCTTCCCGGCGACTTCTGGGGGAACCAGTGCCCCGCGAATTTCCCGGTTGGTCGTGTGGCCCGAGTGGCGGAAGGTGAACGGGGGCCCGGAGACGCGGGGCCGATCAAGGAGCCGCCCTGTGGCCGGCGGTGCGGTGGCGTGACCCCGGTGCGGAGACATTCGGATTCTGACTGAGCGGTGAGCAGTGCTTGACAGCCCCCCACGCTGGGCCCGAATTGCGGGGTGGCTGTGTCCGGAGACTGCCCTCCCCTGACTGAGGGGGAGCGTGCTGCAGCGGTACCGGCGGGGAGGATACGCAACCTGCCAGTGGGTGGCACCGTACTTCCTTGACCTGGACACGATGTCTGGTAAGACCCGTGGGGGCAAAACCGGACGAGAAGGTTCACAGCGGGGAGCTGTGCCCTCAACGCCGCCTGGCGCTGGTGCCTTCTCTAAGCCACCTGATGATGATGAGCCTGTCACCTAGGCCTTTATGCTGGAACTGTGTAATGCTATCAAGGAGGACATCACTAGCCTCCGCTCCCAGCTGGCCTCTGACCTTCGGGAGGTACGACGTGATGTGGATGGTATCGGAGAGAGGGTGGCGACCCTGGAGGAGCATGACTTGGGGCTCGCCGGCGATGTCCATCAGCTTCAGCAAGATGTTCTCCGGCTCACGGAACAGAATTTGGACCTCCAAGCCCATGCGGAGGACTTAGAAAATCGGTCCCGGCGGAACAATATCCGCATTCGCTCGGTGCCCTGGGACGGAGAGGCTGGGGATCTACGGGGCTATGTGGAGGGCCTGTTCCTGCAGATTTTGGGAGAGGATGATGTCCGCGAAGTACGGATGGACAGAGTGCACCGAGTGGGGCTGCCAAGAGGGACAGGGGCTCCTCCCCCGGACATTTTGGTTTGTGTCCACGACTATCAGCTTAGAGAGCGAATACTCCGGAAGGCGAGAGAGCTTCCATCACTGCTTTATCGGGACCACCGTCCCCAGCTATTTCAGGATCTGGCGGCGTCGACGCTGCAGAAACGCCGTGACTTCCGCCCCGTAACGTCTTTCCTGCGAAGCCAGAACGTCACCTACTCATGGGGACATCCGTTTCGGCTGATGTCCGGTGGTGGCGGGGCCGATCTGGTGTCACCGGCGGATTCCCCTGAGGCACTGGCGGTCCCGTAGCATCGGAGGCCTGTGAGGCGGCTGGCGGGGGAGGAGCCGGGACCTCGCTTGCGGCGCGAGGCCGAAGCTGTGGAACTTGGCTGCCCGGCGAGGGGGGAGCTGGCAGCGGCGAGGAGACGCGGACATCTGGCCGGCGGAAGCGGAGCGCCCTCGCCCGCGAGAGATTGCAGCTGAGGGCGCTGGGGAGGCATGAATCCCCGCACCGGTGAGGGGGGCGAGGCCTGAGGGCCCCCCGGACCAAGGAACTGAGAACTGGAATCTGCCCCGACCGGGCCGGCCCGAGGCTGTGGCGTGCGGGGGGGTGTTCTACGCCCCGGGGCTCCTAATAAGCAGCAGAGACTATCGAGGGGGAGCGGCCATGGAGGGCCATCGTCTGCCGGCACCTGGGAGGCTCTGCGGCGTGGGAGCGCGAGCACGCTTCGCCGTAGTGAAGCTGGAGAGCCGGTTCTGGCCTAGGCGGCCTGCTGGAGGAGCCGAGGACAGGACCGTAGGGCTGCCACCTGGACCCAGGCTTTGCCCGTGAAGACCCGGTAGGCTTGGGCTGGGGCCCGAGGTGTGGGCGATACCTCTGGGGGCTCTTCCCGGCGACTTCTGGGGGAACCAGTGCCCCGCGAATTTCCCGGTTGGTCGTGTGGCCCGAGTGGCGGAAGGTGGACGGGGGCCCGGAGACACGGGGCCGATCAAGGAGCCGCCCTGTGGCCGGCGGTGCGGTGCGGTGGCGTGGCCCCGGTGCTGAGACATTCGGATTCCGACTGAGCGGTGAGCAGTGCTTGACAGCCCCCCACGCTGGGCCGGATTGCGGGGTGGCTGTGTCCGGAGACTGCCCTCCCCTGACTGAGGGGGAGCGTGCTGCAGCGGTACCGGCGGGGAGGATACGCAACCTGCCAGTGGGTGGCACCGTACTTCCTTGACCTGGACACTATGTCTGGTAAGACCCGTGGGGGCAAAACCGGACGAGAAGGTTCGCAGCGGGGAGCTGTGCCCTCGACGCCGCCCGGCGCTGGTGCCTCCTCTAAGCCACCTGATGATGATGAGCCTGTCACCAAGGCCTTTATGCTGGAACTGTTTAATGCTATCAAGGAGGACATCACTAGCCTCCGCTCCCAGCTGGCCTCTGACCTTCGGGAGGTACGACGTGATGTGGATGGTATCGGAGAGAGGGTGGCGACCCTGGAGGAGCATGACTTGGGGCTCGCCGGCGATGTCCATCAGCTTCAGCAAGATGTTCTCCGGCTCACGGAACAGAATTTGGACCTCCAAGCCCATGCGGAGCACTTAGAAAATCGGTCCCGGCGGAACAATATCCGCATTCGCTCGGTGCCCTGGGACGGAGAGGCTGGGGATCTACGGGGCTATGTGGAGGGCCTGTTCCTGCAGATTTTGGGAGAGGATGATGTCCGCGAAGTACGGATGGACAGAGTGCACCGAGTGGGGCTGCCAAGAGGGACAGGGGCTCCTCCCCCGGACATTTTGGTTTGTGTCCACGACTATCAGCTTAAAGAGCGAATACTCCGGAAGGCGAGAGGGCTTCCATCACTGCTTTATCGGGACCACCGTCCCCAGCTATTTCAGGATCTGGTGGCGTCGACGCTGCAGAAACGCCGTGACTTCCGCCCCGTAACGTCTTTCCTGCGAAGCCAGAACGTCACCTACTCATGGGGACATCCGTTTCGGCTTATTTTTCGATGGCAAAACAGGTTGGTTCAGGTCCGCTCTCTGCAGGCTGCCAAGGACCTTCTTGGTTTGGAGGACGGGTCCCCCTCGCTGGGAGATGGGGGCTCGCCTGTGAGACGACGTCGGCGCTCCTTCCCTTGGCAACGAGTGGGGCGTCCGGCTGCCCCGGGCCGGCCGAACCCTGAGACCAGCGTGCAGGAGCGGGACGCCGCGGTGGCCTCGGTGGTGAACGTGACGGAGGCAGCCGTGCAGGACTCTTCTTCTGCTGCCTAATCACCCGGGAGACCTCAGATTGATCGGCGCCGGAGGGCCGTCCTCCTTTCAGGTACCATATGGTATTGATGTACTTTGTGAGGAGACACCCTGGTCCTGTTCGCTGGAGGGATGGGGGCGGAGACACCGCCTCAGGGACTTGGGGGATAACCACAGAGGTCCCGGCTTTGGGGGTATTGGACACTCAGGTTATTTTTGTTTTTCTTTGGTGGGTCCCTGGTTGGGGGGGTTCCCAGGGTGAGGGAGGGGAGGGAGGGGTTGGGTTGATTGGGTTTGGGGATGGGAGGGTCCAGTGGTGGAGGCCAGGGGGGAGAGTGTGCGAGCGATGTGAGGGATGTCTGGTGGGTGGAGTGTGGAGGGAGGTCCTGGAATGAGTGACAGTGCACGACTTGGCAGCAGACGGGGGTGGCGGGGGCGGAATTGGACTGGCTCTTTGGTCTTTTTGCTATGTCCAGACGTGGGGTGCTTGCTGGCTGATGGGCCCGATGAGCCGCGTGACAACCGATGTGGTCCGGTAATTCCTGGGGTGTTGCGCAGAGAGCGATGGCCCCGAGGGGAGCTGCTGGCCCGATCGTGGAGAGGGAGGGTTAGACGTGCTGGTGGAGGTGTGGGGTTGCTGTGCAGAGCAAGGGGAGAGCTAGTGGGGAAGGGAGAGGGGTGTGTTATAGGATGCCTGTTACCTTAGGTACTTGGAATGTGAAGGGGCTGAACTCGCCGCAGAAGCGCCAGAAGGTCTGGAAATATATCCTGGACCACCACCTGGATGTGGTGGGGCTCCAGGAGACGCACCTGGCCCGGAGGGACGAGTCCCGTCTCAAGCATAGGCAATTCCCTCTTATCTACAGGTCCTCGGCGGGGTCCAAGCACAGGAGAGTAGCCCTGATGTTCCGTTCGTCTCTTCAGTTTCAGCCGCTGGGGGTGCGCAGCGATAAGGAGGGCAGAAGGCTTGTAGTGAAGGGAGTGCTCCTTGGCAGAACCTGCACGTTCCTAGTGGTGTATGCACCCAATGCTGGGCAGAATAGGTTCCTCCTGGACTTGCTGCGGTCGGTAGAACACTTTGTTGAGGGCGGTCTCTTCCTGCTGGGTGATTTCAATTTGGTCTGGGACAGGGATTTGGACTGCTCTCACCAGCGGAGGGCTGAGGCCGGCCTCTTCTCTGAGGAGACCCGACGGCGATTTGAGGAGCTTGGTCTGCGGGACGGGTGGCGTTCTCTTCACCCCCTCTCCCGTGATTACACCTTTTTTTCCCACGTACACAACTCCTACTCCCGCCTGGACCAGGTCTTCTACAGCCAATCCCTACGGGGGTCCCTGAAAGACGCGAAGATATTTCCTCTATCTGTTTCTGACCATAGCTTACTGGCGCTGGGCTTTCAGTGGGCTCCTGAGGGGTCCGCGCCGCGTAGATGTTTTTTTCCGGCGTCAGTGGTGCGGGATGAGTCCTCTTGTAACGACCTTCGCAAGGCGACCCGGGAATTTTTTCAGCTTAACCCGGTACGGGACACATCGATTTTCACTACCTGGGACGCCTTCAAGGCGTCGATTCGAGGGAGCTGCTTGGCCCTCAACGCGGCACTCGGCTCTCGGCTGCGGAGAGCGGAACGGGAGGCGCTGGAGGGGGAGCTCTCAACGCTCAAGCAGGCGCATAAAGCCAATCCGTCCAGGCTGACGATGCGCTCTCTCACAGCTGTCAGGGGCAAACTTCGGGCCCACCACAACAACAGGGCTGAGTTCACCCTTTTGAAGCTCCGTCATCACTCTTACTCCCAGGGGAATAAGGTGGGGAGACACTTGGCCCGCCAGTTACACCACAAACGGGAAAAGGAGTACATAGGGGGTTTGAGGGATGCCGCCGGCTTGCTGCAACACGACGACGCGACCAAAGCAGCAATCTTCGGGGACTTCTATGCCGCATTGTACTCAGGGGACGACTTGGACCCCACTGCCCAGGAGGACTACCTACGCGCTCTTCCGCTCCCTCGCGTCTCTCCCGAATGGAACGACCTGCTATCTGCCCCCATCACTAGCGAGGAAGTGCTGGACGCCATCAAGTCGCTGAAGCCCCACAAGGCGCCTGGCGCGGACGTGTTCATGGCCCTTTTCTACCATACCTTTGCGGTGGAGATCAAAGGGTTTCTGGTTCGCCTGTTTAATGAAATGGCCCAGACGGGTGTGTCCTCGGTATCCATGGCGGAGGCAGTTATCTCAGTGATCCCCAAGCCGGGTAAGGACTCCTCGATTTGCTCCTCATTCCGCCCGATAGCTCTTCTCAACCTCGATGCTAAACTCTACTCTTCTATCTTGGCGTCGCGTATGCAGGATTTGATGCCGGCACTGATCCATCCGGATCAATCCGGCTTCATTAAGGGGAGACAGACCCATGATAACATCAGGCGGGTGGTCCACCTTATTGAGAAGGCTAACCGTTTTCGAATCCCGGCGGTGTTGCTTGGGCTGGATGCCGAGAAGGCGTTTGATCGGGTAGACTGGCGGTTCCTCTTCCGCACTCTTCAGGCCTTTGGTTTCTCGGACAAGTTTGTGACCATGCTTAAAGCCAACTATAGCAGCCCCCGGTCTAGAGTCGCTGTGAATGGGCACCTGTCCCCCTACTTCCCGCACACGCGGGGAACGCGACAGGGTTGTCCTCCCTCCCCTTTGCTGTTTGCCCTGAGTATCGAGCCTCTCGCAGTGGCAATTCGGGAACAGCCAGACATCCGGGGCCTGCCCTTCACGGGGGAACAACATAAGATTTCCCTGTTCGCAGATGATGTCCTCCTCTCCCTTGCGGATCCGGCGCACTCCCTTCCTCATGTGCAGACTACCCTGGTGCACTTTGAGGCCGTAGCGGGGTTTCGGGTCAACTATAGCAAATCGTACATCCTTAACCTCACGCTTTCCTCGGCGGAGGTGGAACGGCTTCGCCCGCTCTCGCCCCTGCCGTGGTCTCTCTCCTCGCTGATGTATCTGGGGGTCCGCGTGACCCCCACAGTGGGCAAGCTCTACGCGGCTAATTTCCCCCCACTATTCAGGCGGAGCTGCAACTCTGGAAACCGCTGTTTATCTCCTGGATGGGCAGGATCCATGCGATCAAGATGACACTCCTCCCGAAGCTGTTATACCTCTTTCAGGCTCTACCCATTGTCTTAGACAGCGACTTTTTTCGCCGCCTGAAGACACTCATGCTGCGCTTTGTGTGGCAGGGGGGCGGAGCCCGCTTTTCCTTTGCCACTCTTCGGCGGTCGCGGGCGGAGGGGGGGGATGGGTCTCCCTGATATGCAACTCTACTACAAGGCAGCGCAATTGAGGGTCTTGGTGGAGTGGACCCAGCCACTTTCGGAAAAGCATTGGCTGCACATGGATAGGAGTGTGGCGGGCCGCACAATCTGGGACCTGGTGTGGAAACCTAAGGGAGACAGGCCCAAGAATGCATATCTTAGCACTCCTACCGGCACCACCCTTAAGGTTTGGGATGCGGTCTCCAGGGACGAGCGGTGGACCACCTTCCCATCGCCCTTCACTCCCATACACTTCAATCCGGCCTTTCCGCCCGCGCTTAAGGAGGGACCCTTTGACGCCTGGAGAAAGGGAGGCTGCCTGGCCCTTACGCATTTGTTCCACGGCTCCGCCCCGTTGACTTTCCCGAATTGTGGGCGGGACTACGGGATTGCTGAAACGGAGAGGTTTCACCACGGACAGTTGCTACACTGGGCCTTATCCCCGTCAGTACGGGAGGCGGCCGCCTACCCCCTTTGAGGCCTTTCTCTCCCGCACCTCGACCATGCGCGGGGCTATCTCCTTCATTTATAGCCACCTCCTTGCCACAACTGCCACGCCTAGGCCACGATATATGGGTCACTGGGAGGGCCTCCTTGGTCGTGACATCGCGAACGAGGAGTGGTCCCATCTGTGGCGCGATTTGGCCAGACATAACCACTCGTTGGAGCTGCGGGAGGCACATGTTAAAACTATGATGGACTGGTATCTCCCTCCAGCCAAACTCCATCGCATCTTTCCTAACACCTCGGATAGATGTTGGAGAGGTTGTGGGTTGTTGGGGGACTTCCGCCACATCTGGTGGGACTGCCCGATTATCCGCCCTTATTGGGAAGAGATTCTGGCCCACATTAAAGACATCCTGGGGTATCCTATTGTGGACTCTTTGGAACAAGTGTTGTTGGGCCTTAGAGACCCGCTTCTAGAACATCAGACCCGAGCGGATAAAAAAATCTTCTGGCTCTGTACTGGGGCGGCTAAAATTACCCTGGCAGCGGCCTGGAAAAAGAGGGAGGCCCCAGCGATTTCCCTCTGGCATGCGAGGTTGTGGAAGTTTTTGAGCATGGAGCGAATGGCAGACGTATTTTTAGGAGACTTTAAGAACTTTGTTTTCCGCTGGGGGCCCTTAGTGCGCTTCCTCTCTCGGGGGTTACCAGCTGCTGTGTGCCCACCGTCGATTAGAGCCCTACATCTATTTCAAGTGTGAATTCCGCAGGAAGCTGGCAAAGGTATGAGTGAGTGCGTGCTTCCACCACTAGAGGGTTGGGGGAGGGGGGGAGTTGTAAGAGGGTGGGGGGGAGTTTCCCTGGTTGTTTTTCTTTGGTTTGATTGATTCCTGTGACAGTCCGGAATCCGAGATGGTTGGGCTCGAGTTACGGGACTTGGATAAGCCGGCCCTGGAGACCCACCTGTACGTGTACACTTTTGAGGGGCGGACTTTGTTCAACTGTACTGCACCCGATCCGGCGAACCGGCCTTGGCCCCTCATATCCGCGTTAGCGCTACTACCTTGCTGGGCCGGTCACTAGACCGCTTACTAGTCATAGCGGCCCCCCTCATCTAGTGCTACTCCCCTGCGTGGGAATCATGGCGGAATTGTCGCATGTCATTTCCTTTATTTGTTTTTTTTTTGTTGTGTCTGTCATTTCACTACAATAAAAACAATTTTGACAAAAAAATGTATTTCATGTCACTTGGCTGCAATTTCTTGAGGGTTTAGCAACGCGTTTCAAACATTGGAATGCATTGTTCTGTTCCACTTCGTATCGGAGCAAGTTGCACGCTTTCTTAATAGAGAAGTCTAATATTTCCTATTTCTAAACTAAACAAAAGTGATAGTTGTTACAGTAAATGTTGAAGGCGCAAGAACTCTCCAGGTTGAAAATCCTGGAGGGGCGTTCCTCTTTTTTCGGGAGAGAACTCTCATTTTATCCTGGACGAGCTGTCATGTTTCCCGAGATGTCATTCGCATGATATTCGCCTGACCGAGGGGTATATTTTAAGCAGTCTGAAAGCCGAGCTGTCCCTCATTTCAATAAGCAGTGCATCCCGCAACCAGCCTGCATAGGGCAGCAGTCTTACAGTAAGTAACTTTAAATATTTTTTTTTACAGTAAGCGTGGCGAGGGGGCGTAGTCACGGAGATGTCACTTTTGACATCATTTGAGCAACCGTGGATGAGAAAAACGTTATGCAGCGTGGTGCGCGCTCGCCCACTGCAAAGAATTTAAGGAATGCAGCAGGCACAGTGCGGGGCTGCTGCTCGCTCCCTAGGCCAGGGGAGAGAGAAGGTGGGACATGCACCCGCCTTTGGCCAATTGTGTGCTGTCTTTCATAGAAAGACGCATGCAAAGACCAATAGCGTGTGAGCAAAATAAAAAAGCACACGCACGAATGTGTAGTCCGAGTTGAAAGTCTTTACTAGAAGCCTCGCAGAGCAGCACATGCTCGCTGGCTCAAGCGAGACCTAAAAACTTTCTTTTCTCTTCTAGTCAAAGAAAGGTTTTGTTTGATCAGTTATTTGGTCTCTCTCGATCTCTTTTGCCAAAGCCCCCGATTGTGAAGAGAACAAAAATAAGCATTTGCAAAGCAATAGGTCTCTCGTTTATGCAAGTTTAAGCTATTGGCATTGTGAATGACAATACCTTTTATTTATGTTTTAAAAACAAAAACAAAAATAAAAGGCATTGTCATTTGCAATGTCAATAGTTCAAACTCGCGTAAATGCGAGAACTATTGCATTGCAAATGCTTGTTCTATGTAGCCTTGAAAATCCTGCAACCGTCCCATTACTCATGTAAGTAAATTGTCGGGAGATCAAGGATGGACGGGGCGGACAGGGTAAACTGACAACCTGTTCCCCGCTGTGTTCCGAAACGGACATCCTGATGCTCCATGTGCAGGCTGCGGAGTGCCCCTTTAACTCGCCACAGAGTATCCTGGAGGAGGAGTCCCGTGCGGTGATGTCATCCCCTACTGCCCTATCAGGTGGAGCGGCAAGGAGAAAGAGTAAGTGGTAGCACGTCGAGGAACGAACGAGGGAGCGATTGCCGAAGGACGCGGAGCAGCGGAGACCACGCCAAACGAGTGGACGAGACGTTGGACTTCTGAAGAAAAGGGAGCCGAGGTGAACGTCCCGGAGGACAAGGAGACAGCAGGAGGCCAACGGAACCACGCGTCGCCCTGCCACTCTCCAAGGGGAGCGTGGCTGGACCAGGTACGCCTCCTACTACGGGGATTTCCTGGGCACTGGGTGAGGAAGGGAGGTTCCTAAAGGGAGGACACCGTTTTCTCGCCTCAAGCGGGTCTGCACAAGGTGGCGGTATTCGGTGATCCCTCAAACTCCCCTTCCTGGCTCTAAGAGTGTTTCGGCTTCTCCACGTACCCATTTTTTTGTTTTTTTTCCCAGGACACACGGACCAACAACAGAAATCCACGTGCTCCGGCAGTATCCTCCAAGACTTGGTGAAAAACAGGAACGCCCCCTGGAAACCCGACTGCCATTGTAGAAGACTGATGTTTTGTTTCTGAATAAAAGAGACAACAAAGAGCCATAAAGTTTCTGGATCCTCATATCCTGTGGGCGCTATACCGTAGCCCCCCCCCCCCCCCCCCCTCATTTGCAGTGGGACCCTTGACATATATACAGGGCTTTAAGTGGGCTGGGTCTCATCGATGCTGAGCACCGGCAGTTTTTTTAAAGGGGCCTCGAAACGGGTCTCTATCGGGCTCCGTTTTGTGGCCTGGCACAGGCGGTCCGTTTTTTTTCAGACTGCAGTGACAACAGGCCCTTTCACTAGTGGAGAAGATATGGCATGACGTCATGCCAGGTGAGAGTTGTAGGGGAAGGGAAATCCTTGAAAGAGAGTCATTTTCTCTCTGGATTTCCCTTCTCATTTTGAAACTCGGGAGCAGCAGAATCGTCGTGGTGTCAGCAAGGCTTGAAGTGGAAGCTTTTTCAATAATAAACAAGCCATAGTTGCTGCTTATTTATCTTATGCAACTAACAACCATTGACAAAGCCAATAGTCCTGACTTGTTACAGGTATGATGTTACTTGTTGCATCATATATCTGGGTGCAATGACATAAACAGCAAAATACAAGTTGGGTGACACACTACGTTAAGCACAGATTTTTACCTTACGTGTTTTATTAAGCCACGCCCTTAATTACATAGGCCACGCCCCTTTGAGAGACCCCCACCATTTTTTCATCCCACTTAAAGCCCTCAGTATATTTGGTATTTCTATAGCGAGGACGCAGTCTTAAGACACCACGGCTGCACATGGTCAGAGACGAGGATTCAGTCCTGTGCTGTGTAACCCGGCTAAAGCCTGCGTTAGGCCAAGATGATGCAACAAACCCCTCTGCAGGAACCACCCCCATCCTGCCAAAGACAAGCCTGGAGTCTGTACAGAGTTCAGAAACATTCAGCCGTGTGTTTCTAGTGCTTATCGGTATCTAGCGCTATTGTTTTCTAGCGGATGGCCTTTGCAATACATGTTTATTTTTCTAATTTACAGATTCCTCCAGCTTTGCTGAGGGCCCCCGTGAACCGGAGCTGAGGTTAATCTTTGTCGGCAAAAGCGGATCCGGTAAAAGCGCCACCGCAAACACCATCCTGTGGAGAGATGTGTTTGAGTCCCCCGCCTCACCAGGGGCAGTGACACAGGAATGTCAGAAAAGTTCTTGTGACTTCTACGGGAGACGCATCTCGATTGTGGAAATCCCCGGCTTCTTCCACACCACCCGCTGTAATAAAACTATTATCAAAGAGATTGTCCGGTGCGCGGTGCTCAACATCCCAGGGCTGCACGCCATAGTTGTGGTCTTGCAGGCGGGGAGATTTCCGGAGGAAGAAGAGAGGGCGGTGGGAATGACTCAAGATTTATTCGGGAGAGGGGCAGAGGGGTACATGGTTGTGCTGTTTACCCATAAAGACGACTTGGACGATGGATCCATTGAGCCTTTAGTAAGTAGGGCAGAGGGTAAACTTAAAGGGTTAATCAACGCCTCTGGGTGGCGGTACCTGGCTTTTAACCTCTTGAGTGCCCATGACGAGATGGTCTCGTCATGGGCCGCGGTTGCGCTGTGCCCATGACGAGACTATCTCGTCATGAACCCCGCCCGCTAATGAAAGGGCCGGCACAGGGCGGGGAAAGGGCGGGGCACTCAAGGGGTTAACAACAGAGCCACCGGAAGAGAAAAGGAGGAGCAGCGGGGGCATTTGATCGTCATGATTGACAGGATGGTGCTGGGGAACGGAGGCTGGTACTACCGGCATCCCATGTACAAGGAAGCCAAGGAGGCCTTCATAAAAACAAAGGGAGAGATAGTCCGCAGCCTCCAACAACAGGGGAGAAATGTCAGACAGGACAATCCTCAAACCTTGGTTGAGGAAGCCCTGCTAGCGGGGGGCGAAAAACGCTTTCTAAGGGGAGCCGCTGCGGAGGGCACATTTGGGGGTTGTTTATCAGGTGTGGTGGAGGCTTCTCTTGGATCAGTCATTGGAGGAGGCACGGGGAAGGGTGCCAGCGCTGCTTGTGCACAGATTCAGCGTCTATTTAAGAAGTGAGACTTGAGAAGGGTTTCTCTGAGCAGCAAGTCTCAGCTGATGAGAAAGAGTCTCCATTGATTAGGAGGAGGTTGTGCTGACATCAATCAGTGATAAGACACGCTCTCTACAAGATTAAAAGTGTTGTTGAGATGTCCTGACTGCTGTAAAACGAGTCCTTGAAACCCTCCACTCTTAGCAGAAGCAATGTCCTGATAGCTGTAGCTAAACTATGCATCTAAATTAATTATGTATTACAAATTGATTTGGAGTGCTGAACAGATAGGTAACGAGCACTGCCAAAGCCAAAAAGTCGGACATTCGTTGCCAGCTTTTTGCGCTGCCAAGGCTTGTTCTGCGCTTCTACCAAAAAAAGCCCAGTCCTCTGTTAAACAAAGCCCAAGCCCAAACTAACATCCTACTAAAAAAGAGCCCAAATGACGGTTGAAAACGAAAATTGGTTAAAAGCCTAAAAAATATAACCACAAAGAGGCAGGCATGGTGTAAAAAGTACCCCCAATAAAACTGTGGAATTAGGAGTAGGTGGGAGGGTGGAAAATTACATTTAAATGTAATCAGCTATGGTGCCGAAACTACACACAGGAAAACCGAAACAGAGCAGGAAACAAAGAAATAAAGTAGTCCCCCAGAGATCAGGCAAAGAACTGTAGTGTGATGAGACAGTACTTAGTCCCTGCTGCATGGGAGGAACGGAAGAGAGAAAGGAGGGTCAAAGAGTCAGCACTGACCACTGGCAAGCAAGGATTTTTGGGGGACACTGAAACAAACAAATCAAAACCTGGGGGATGGCTTTAACCCAACATATGAAATTACAATAGGTCTCGGATGCTTGACCTAAAAAGCAACATAGAGCAAGACACCATGTGTTTCAGTGTTATTAGTGGGGAGAAACTGGGAATGTGCAGTCTCTTCCATATGTCTGTTCCCACCCCTAAGTGTCACTGTCAGAAGAAAGCCTGGCATTTGAAACCACTACTTGGAACAGGTGTCTGCATTTTACTTCTAGCATCTTCTTAAACTTTTACTTAGCTCAGTGCTAATTAGTTATGGTACATTTCCTATTGTTGGAGAGTGACACGTGAGAACATAGAGGAGGTTTATAACTAATAGGCTCCTGAGCCTTAATCTACAATTTAAAGAGCGAGTTGTTAACATTACCAAGATGATGTACGCATTTTACTAACCATAGAAGGGTGAAAAGATTGATGCTATGATCTCCAGGCTAAACCCAGAACTTTCAGAATCAACTTGAACATCAAGGAGATTTTGTAATAGAAGTAACCACTAATCGCAAGCTAAAACTTGAAGAGTTGTGAGGGTGGGCCTTCTTAGTATATAAATCTAAAATCTCTGTGGGTGCAGCAAAGACAACATTTTTGCCACATAGAAAGCATCTAACATGGGAGCGTTTTGGCAACACACATCACATGCCACCTGGCATGATTGATCAGCAGGATGCAGGAGGCCATGAGGCCCAGCAGTCTCAGGGTCTTCCTGACCAAAACCCAGGAACAGGGCTGAAAGATCGGAATCATAGCCCGTATGTCCCAGACTCGCTGTTCGGGGGAATAAACCCGAAATTGCGCCGTATTCAGAACCGCTCAGATGAAAAGGAGCTTCTGAAAGGGAATCAGATGCGACTTCGGCACGTTGATGGAAAACCCCAGCGAATGCAGGAGGTCGGCCGTAGTCTGGAGGTGGGAGACGACTGCCTGGGGCGTGCCCGCCTTTAGCAGCCAGTCGTCGAGATTGGGGAAGACTGAAACCCCTGATCTGCGCAGATGAGCTGCGACCACCGCCATCACTTTCTTGAAAACCCAAGGGGTGGTGGTAAGGCCGAAAGGGAGCACGGTGAACTGAAAGTGCTCGTTGCCAACCGTGAACCGAAGGTAACACCGGTGGACTGGCAGGATGGGGATATGAAAATAAGCATCCTGCAAGTTCAACGCTACCATCCAGTCTTGTGGGTCTAGGGCAGGCCCTTGTCCTTCTTTGGAATCAAGAATTAGTGGGAATAAAAAAACATGACCTACTTCTGACGTCGGAATGCGCTAGATGGCCCCCTTGGTGGAGAAGTGCCAAGTGATCCCCCGACATGCGGTGGTGGTACTGAGGCGGCATGGCTGGAGGGGTAGTCTCGAAGGTGAGGGAGTAGCCCCGTCAGACTAATTGTGGAGAACCCATCTGTCCGAAGTGATGGTGCGCCAATGGGGGAGGTGATGGCGAATCCTGCCGCCCACTGGCGTCTGGTGGGCCTGAAACACCGGACTAGGAAGGTTTTGAGGCAGCGGCGGCAGGGGCGGGGGTGGACTGGCCGGCCCACTGGCCCTGTGACCCACCTTGGCGGACACCCAGACACCGGCTGCGATGAGAATGCTGCTGTGCAGGCCGGCGGCTCTGAAAGGAACGCGTTTGGGCGCCTCGACCCTGACTTCGAGGAGCGAAAAGCAGACCCCAAGGGAGCGCGCGTGATGGCAAGACCCAAGGACTGGACCGTAGCCCGGGTGTCCTTAAAGCGCTCTAAAGTGCTATCCGCCTTGTCACCAAAGAGGCGTGTGCCATCAAAGGGCATGTCCAACAAAGTGTTCTGGACATCCCCTGAGAAGCCAGTCGTTCTGAGCCAGGCGTAACGGCGTAGCGCCACCATTGTGGAAATTGCCCTGCCGAGGGAGTCGGCTGTGTCAAGACCACAATGGATAGTGAATTTCGCAGTGTCTCTCCCTTCGGTAATGGCTTGGGAGAGCACCGCCCGAGCCTCCACAAGACACTGAGGCAGCACCTGTGCGACTGCGTCACGCAGTATTCACCGGCCGCAACCCGGAACTGGCAGAGGTGGAAATATTTTCCCCAAACTGCTCCAGTTTTTTAGATTCCTTGCCTGGAGGTGCGGAAGGGAACGCGCTCGGAGAGGCAGAGGCCTAGAAAACCAGACTCTCTGGCGTTGGGTGTTGCGTGAGAAAACTGGGGTCACCCGGGGCCGGGCGATGATATCGCGTCACACTCTTATCCACAGAAACCCCTGTGTTAGGCTTAGTCCAGGTGCTTAAGAGAATGTCTATAAGCGCGTCATTAAAGGGCAGTAACGGCTCCGCTTTGGAGGTCGCTGGCTGCAGCACCTCGGTCAGGAGATTGGTCCTGATAGGCACAGATGGGTGCTCGATATTAAAAGCCTCAGCCGCCCTGCGCAACATCACAGAAAAAGTCCCAACCTCCTCCGTAGCTACGGAAGCAGGGGACAGTGTACCAGGATGCGGAGAGAAATCCCAATCGACTGGACCTTCCATAGCACCTTTCCACTCTGGTTCATCCACGCATTGAGCTGCAAGAGGGTCCTCGGACCCCTCCTAGTACTCCTCTTCGTCCACCGGCCGTGTAAGAGGCCAGTAAGGACGAGGGGCCCGGGGAAAGGGAATTAACTCACCACCTGGAATTGGAATCGGAGGATAGTAGACCAATCCAGGGTCGACGTAGTCCGGTCCCGTAGGCAACGGCGTCGTGTCCGGCATCGGCCCCGACACCGGAGGCGGCGTCAGGTCCGGCGGCGCCGCTGAGGCCGATGGCGCCGAAGCAGACGGCGCCACTTGGTATCTTGCCAGCGTAGCGGGCCAAAGGCGGTGGCATGGGGGCAGAATCACCCCACAGGTCCATGGGCCCAAAGGCACTCCGGAGGGATCCGATGTAGGAAACAAACGGAGCATGGCTGACAGGAATACCTGTATTTCTTCTGAAGTCGCGTGCGGGCCCGGGAAAGGCGGGTAGGACGCAGGCAACAACGGAGGCTCCACTGGAGCCGCGGGGGAGTGACCACCCGCCCCCTCCACCGCGTCTCACGACCGGTGAGAAGTAGACCAAGAGCGACGTCGCTTCTTCGACTTCTTATGGCGCCTTGACTTACATGTCTCCGATTCCGACGAACGATGGTGTCGGCCCCGCGACTTGTCCCTTGACCTCCCATGGGAGCGGGACCTTGAGCGGTGCGGAGCAGATTGCCGGGCGTCCAACAACTTTCGGGAACACTCCCACAAAGCCTTCGGCGCCATGGCCCGACAATCGGGGCACGCCTGAGGGTCATGGGCGTGCCCCAAGCAGAAGAGACACACGTCATGCGGGTCTGCCACCGACATAGTCCGATGGCAGTCCCTACAGGACTTAAAGCTGGGCATCCCTACTGCACCAGGAGTCGAGTACTCGACAAAACAAGAGAAACAAGCCTCAAAAACCAAGTTAAAAGATTAACTATGAGTACCACCCTCTCTCGGATCTGCGCTTGCTGGTGCGGAAAAAGAAAGAATGGACGTCAGCATGCGTGGGCGCGTCTAAGTAGCTCCGACAATATCACCTCGGCGACTGAGCCAGTGATGTACGCGGAGCCGCACAACGACGCCTACCGATGCGCAAGGGTACTGCTGACGAAAACTTTCCGGATCCAGTCTGACGCCTGGGGATATTCTAAGGTAAGGAATCTATCACTAACGTGTCTCTTTCAGATGCTCCAGATCTCGTTCAGAACCACTAGCAATACTTGAGCCACCATGACCCATTGGGCATGGGAGTTGGAGCTGGTAGGCAATACTTGAGCCACTGTGTCCCATAGGGCACAGGAGTAGCTTTCAAGAAGGCAGTTGGCAGTCACTGAATACAGAACAAAGATTGTGGATGAAAAATATGTTTGCCAAAACATTAGATTCTTTTAGACTTGTGAACAGGTGCAGTGGATTAAAAGCATTTCTAGCATAGGATGTTGTGTATGAAAAGCAAGGTCGCCAAGGGCTAAGCAATGGCAACGAGCGACCTCCTTTTCAACAGGTGGTCCTGAAGATGGTTTCATTGAGTACCTAAGAGGGTATACTTAAAGGCTTCATTAAATGGCAACAGAAGTTCTGTAGGTGCTTGACCAGGCTGGAGCACCTCGGTCAAAACATTTGTTTTCACCTCCGTAGTGGAAGTTGTAGGTCGAGGTTTTCTGCAGCCCTTTGCATATCAACTGAGAAGGAGGCATTTTCCTCACTGGCTCAGCATGAGGCAAACCAAGGCCAGTAGCTGGAGAAGTATTCAGGCCACTGGCATCTTGGAGTTCTCAATCATAATGGGGGATAAAATAATTGCCCTCATCAAAATTGTCATTATCTGAATCAGGGCTGAAACAAATGTGCAAAGTCTAAGTCCTACCGCATGGTAAGAGCGAAGTATCTGAATCAGAATAATTGTCCGCTGATTGTGCTTTGGTACGAACCAGGTACTACTTCAGTTGGGCTGTACATTATCCACCAGCATTGGTAGTGCTGATGCTTAGGGAACAAGCGTAGCAGGTGACACCAGAACCAAAGTCAGGACTGATGCGGGATCGAGGGATACAAATGACACTGACTGAAAGTCGATGTGGCTCTGTGAGGACCGAACGTGCAGCAGAGGGAATTGGTACAGTGCCGAAAATGCACAGTGGAGGATCCCTTAGGGCCTCCACTCAGTGCAACGTTGCAGACCGATCCAGAAATTCAGGGTGCATCGGAACTAGACTCGGAATTGGCTCTGATGGAGATCAGGAGTGAGACAGGAAGGCACTTTGATGCCCTTGCACATTCTCTGGCATTTGTGAATTATATGAAGGGACCGATTCCTGCTTCAATTTCTTCTGCTTATTTATGAACTTACCCAACTTTTCGATCACACCAATAATCTGTCGCAGGAATGACTTCGGTGTCTGAACAGGACTTTCCGTTCTATTTCAACCTGTCATGACATGGAGTCTTCTTTGGCAACACACACCTTCCTCTCACAGTCCCATATGACCTTTCAGATTCATATTGATGCAGTCGTCGCAGGTCCTGGAATCGTTCTATGAACCCAGGCACCGTAAGCATATTTCGGGAAGGTCTGTCACAGACGTCTGTTCGTGATAGCCCCTACACAGCCTGAACCCTATTGTTTTAGGGGGGTGACATTTTCCTTGCACACTGTGTGGAAATTTTGGAAAAAGGGGCTAAAAAGGCCAAAGAGTAGGTCTGGATCCACGTCTAAAGGAGTAGCGAGAAAGGAACTGACGCTAGTGTGGATACGTGGCGCTTATATGCAGCTTCGCTTGTCAATTCCAGAGTGGAAAAAGAATGGCATGGAGCCCCACAATGCCACGTACCACTGAACAGGAGTACTGCTTTAAAGTTTCCATATCCAGTCTGATGCCTGGGGAATATTCACAAGGAGAGGAATTTGTGGTCAAAAGTATCCATCAGAAGAGTATTTACTCAAGTTAGAGAAATGATGCAGCCACAAAAAAAAATTATTTTAGCTTCTATAGTGCTATTAGGTCTTCCAAGGGCATACAACAAGTTTCCAAAACAGAGCGAGATCATCACAATGTGCCATCTGAAGTTCTCTATAAATGTATTATCTTTTTCTCAAACAAAGCGCCAGTTAGATTTTGGATTTGAAAGCGCATGGAGATTGTCTTTTCTATGACAATTCCTAAGTTTTTGACTTTCTCCGTTTCCTCGGGTGGGGATGGCATATCTTTTGGCCACCAAGAGCTTCAGTCAGAAGTTTCTGGATTACCAAAGAAAACAACTTCACTTTTGTCAGGATTGCACTTCAGCTGAATGATCGTAAGCCAGTTAAAAACCTTTGTGAGGCAAGACCTAATCATTGCCCCGTCAAAGTTGGTTCCTTTTTCACACATAAAAATCAGCTGAGTGTCATCAGCATAGGAAACAATTTTGGCGCCCTCTTCCTCTACTAGAAATGCAAGGGGGGATAGATATAGATTAAAAAGGGTAGGACTAAGAATGGAGCCCTGAGGGACACCTACATTCATCGCTGGAACCGGGGATGAGAAAGGGGGAGCCAGATGTCCTGAGATCCATTTACCAAGAAGGATGACATCCATGTTATGGCTCCTGGATGTTAGCAAGTCTCTCCAGGAGCCTCTCAATTGGGAACGTATTGAAGGCCGCCGTCAGATCGAACAGTATCTGAACAGCCTTGCCTCCCTGGTCCAGCTTACCCTTGAGATATTGAGTCAATTCCAGCAGAGCGGACTCCGTACTGTAGTTAGCCCTAAAACCGGAAAGGGACACATGAAGGAGCTTCCCTTCTTTAATGTGTTTTTGGAGGACCTTGTTTACATGCTTCTCTAATACTTTGGGGAGGGCCAAAAGAAGGGAGATTGGCCTGTAGTTGGCAGGGTCCGTCGGTTTGGCGTTAGTCTTTTTTATCAGTGCAAGAATCTTAGCATTCTTCCATAATTTCGGCGTGTTGCCTGAGGAGAGGGAAGCATTAAAGAGCTGGTTAACAGTGGGGTTTATGGTGGAAGCTAATAGGTTCAGGATATTCGCTGGACATGGGTCGGTAGGAGAGCCAGACTTAATGCTTTGGAGAAGGGTCAGTGACTCTTCAAGCTGAAACTCAGGGAAAGCTAGTAAAGATGGAGGATCCAAGAGGTGAAATTTGCTAATAGAACTAAGGTAGAAGGTCAGTTCTTCCTCTGAGATGTTAGTGAAGGCTTGTTCGATCACAGGGATCTTTTTGTGGAAGAATTGAGCTATTTGCTTAGACCATTCTTACGTGCATGGCCCTTCCTTTGTGCCAGCTTTCGGGGCGTTAAAGGATTTAACTATGCTAAAGATTACCTTACTCTTATTTTGGGCATTTTCTATCTTGGTTTGAAAGAAGTTTTTCTTGGCTGCCGTCACGAGAATCTAATGAGCTTTTAAGTTGTCTTTATACACCATCCTGTCCACAGGCAGATAGGATTTTCGCCATTTACGTTCCATTTTTCTACAATTTCTTTTGCTAGATCTGAGGGAATCGTTAAACCATGGAGCTGGTGGGGGCGAACTCCTTAAGGAGCAGGAAACAACCGGTACAGGTGCATCAATGTTAGTTCGGAGCCATGAATCTATTGAGAGGACATCCGTGTCGGGGCAGCGAGACAGCTCCAGTGAGGAACGACCGAGGGCATCTGCTAACATCGGGATGGATATTTTATGGAACGTCCTGTAATTAGGGACCCTCTTCCCTGCGTTAGCCCGAGGGGCTGTGGCAGAGTTGGGAATGACGAATTTTAATAGGAGGTGGTGAGACCAGATAATGGGAAGAGGTAGGTTTACTGATATGTCAAAGTTGTGAAAGATTTGGCTAGGGCATGGCCCTTCTCATGGGTGGCCGAAGAAATAGATGGAAACGTGTTGCAGGCCTGCAGCGTCTCCAACAAGGAAATTGGTTGAGGGTCTTTTCCATTGTCCATATGTATATTGAAATCTCCCAGAATAAGGCAGTTGTTGTATTTTAAGGCCAGGGAGGTGGTGGCTGTATTAAGCATAGTAATAACATTTCCAATTGCACTGGGTGGTCTGTAAATTAGAAAATCAGCTATGCTATGATGGGGGAAGAAGGTACAGTCGAAGTCTAAGGACTCTGCGCGCTCAATGTTTTCCATTGGGATGGGAGAGCAGTCTAGTAATTGAATTTAAATTATGGCATCACCGCCCTCTTCCCACTCGGTCGGTCCCTCCTAAGGTTTTTATAACCCGTAGGGATGGTTTAGGTGATAGTAGGGTTGGACGCTTCAGACAGCCAGGTCTCAGTGAGAAATAAAAGATCAGGCTGTTCGTCTAAAAGTAGACCATAAATGTGTGGTTCATGCTTTTGCATAGAGTGACAATTTAAAAGGGTGGCCTTTAAGTCCTTTGTTTTCTTATTGTTTTTACACTTATTGTTGCATGGGAGGATCTTGGGTGTGGGTTTCCTGGGATGGAGGAGAGACCAGTTGCACTTATTGCATCAAAAGTCTACCTTCAAGCTCGGATCAGCCGCTGTACACTGACATAATGGTAGCCGCCTAAGGCTAAGCAGTGTTTCCCTATTGTAATATAGTGGAAGAAACTCACCGGAGGGGAACTGGGCAGCATGGCCGGCGCCAGAAGCCTCTGGGTGCAGACGGGCTTGCCTTTGGTGCGCCTTCGACGCGCCAGCGGAGCGCCCACTGCGCGCATCCTTTTGTATCAGGAATATATAGACTAATGCCTATGATGCAAACTGGATCGCTAGCGCAGCTGAGGAAGTGGAAACTACGTGGGTGGAAGTGAGGAGCCTTTTAGTAGCCACAGCCCTCCGCACAATCGGCGTATCAGCCGTGGCATACCAGGACTGGAGGAAAAGCGAGATGTGAATCGAAGCAGCTGGGGAGGTGTAGGCAAGCAGAATCAAGTAAAGTGCAAGTGCTCGTAGGTAGGAGAAATTGTTAAAAAGCACAGAGTAATTCGGCCACACATATACATTTTAAAAAGTATTAAAAAACTACGAGCAGGGCAGGAAACACTAATTCCTACCGCTGTCAGCTGCACGCGCCCATTTAGATCGGGAATATATCGGTAACGCCGCTGAGGAAGCGGAAACTGTGTGGTTAAACAGGGGCTCAAATTGGATCATAAATTCAAAGCTGTTCTGAACACGGGCCCCCAAAATATGATTGGCCCAGGGCCCCCAAAATCCTTAAGATGTCCCTGCATTCGCCCATTCAGAACACTAGCATAACAAACTAAGCAGTCCATGAATAGGCACTTAGTTATCAATCAGACCATCTGGCTTTGCTCACAGTCTGTGAGGGGCGTGAGAGTGGTGAATGTAGTGGAAAAACTACTAATCTGTGAGGAGTGTGACAGTGCAACTGACAGGGTGTTGTGGCTTATCTGTGGAGAGTGTGGGAGTGCTACCGATAGTGTGGGGCCAATTTTTCCGCAGTGGGGTCCGTTTTTTAGGTCTCGCCTGACCCAGCGCATGCACTGGTCTGGCGAGACTTTTAGTGAGGGCTCAAAAAATACTACCATGGCTAGCCTAGAGCTACAGTGCATGAGCGCGGGCGCACGCTTAGGAGCAGAGGCACCATATGGCAAACCTCGTCATGCTCATTAAGCGCCCGCGATCACTTTTGCGGCGCCCCTTTGATGTTCTCGTTCAAAGAACATCAAACATCAAAGAACATGTTGTTGTGTTAATGCTTTGCTGCGCCCGTTTGACTTACAATGTGCTTTCTCTTTCCACAAACTCGATGCTTGTGTTCCTTTATTTTGAGATGCTTTTAGTATTACTGTTTTGTGACTTAAAGAACATTAAGGACATTTTACTGTGAAACTGGACAACGTTCACAGTGTTTATTTCTGATCGCAGCGGCTGCTTCATGTCCGTTGCACCATTCAGGGAGTCCTTTCGTTGGTGCATTCATGAGGACATGATGAGGAAGCTGGAAACTTTTGGCACATTCTCTTTAAAAGCACAGCATGTTGGCGACTGGTTAATCGATTAGACCCATGTAGCGCTTTAGATATCAAAGCGCTATGGTGGGTGCAGCAGTTACAACTCATGAAATATGGGATGCAACTCACAAGGAGGGGGCAGGTTTGAGTGCACATTGGCTGCAATCGAACTCTTAAGATGATGGGCTGTGTGTATCCATTATCAGCACCCAGTCTTCGATAAGTGATCTTGTTTTGTTGTTGTGTCAATGCTTTGCTGCGCCCGTTTGACTTACAACGTGCTTTCTCTTTCCCCAAACTCGATGTTTGTGTTCCTTTTTTTTTAGATGCTTTTAGTATTACTGTCACACACACAACCACAACCACACACACAACCACACGCACAACCACACGCACAACCACACACACAACCACACATACACACAATCACACACACACACAACCACACACAACCACACATAACCACACGCACAACCATACAACCCCACCCACAAGCACACATACACACAACCACACACACAACCACACACACAACCCACACAAACACACACACACACACACAACCACACACACACACCACACACAGAACCACAACCGCACCCACACACCACACACACAACCACAAGCACACAACCACAACCATACACACAACCACACACACAACCACACACACACACAACCACACACACACAACCGCACCCACAAACCACAACCACACACACCACACACACACACAAACCACAACCATACACACAACCACACATGACCACACCCAACTGCACACACACAACCACACACACACAATACACACCACCACAACACACACAACCACACACACACAACCACACACACAAAACCACACACAACCACACCTGCACTCACAACTGCACCCACACACAGCCACACACACAACCACAACCACACACACACAACCACACACACACAACCACACACACAACCACAACCACACACAACCACCCACACAACCACACACAACCACACACACACACCCACAACCACACTCACAACCGCACCCACAACCACACACAACCACACACACAACCACACCAAGCATTGGCATAGCCAATAGGTCTCGCCTTTGGGACCTTATAAGTGTTTAGCCACGCAACAGTTGATGTGGTTGCACCAAGGATATTGTGCTGCATAACTAAATACTTAGAAGGTCCCAAAAGCGAGACCTATTGGCTATGCCAATGCTTGTGTTACTGGGGACTGGTTTTGCAGCAGTGCTACTATAACGGCCCCCAGTAACAAAAGCAACTGGAGGGTACATCCATCAACACTGCCAGAGCTGCTTTGGCGTACCAGTCCGGCCCTGATAGCCAGTTGTGTTGGACTCCTACCCTGATGGATGTGGGAGTACTGTCGGTAGTACAAGACTGCTAGTATGTATGGTGTGCAAGAATGCTTCCTGTGGTGCGTATCTGGTAGTCCGTGACGCCTGTGAGAGCTTACAGTAGTGTATGACTGCTAGTCGGTGAGGGATGTGGTAATGTTGCTTGCAATTACGGTGTTCAGCTTTTCCCCCTATAGGGACTTTAACAGTACTCCTCCTGTTTCTGTTAATGCCACGGCTGAAGAAATGCTATTTACTTGTTTAAAGAAGGACAAAAAAATTACTCTTGAATCAATGCAGCAATCCTTCCTAAATGAAGTTCTCTTCCATAGCTTGTCAGCCCTGACAGTCTGCTTTCCTTAATGAGGCTGCACAAAGATTGGGGTAAGGAATTAACAACATCAGTTACTTATTTACTTTCAAGAACCCTTGCCCAGTGACTGATGGCATGCTGCCCCTTCCCCACCACAAGTTTCATAGACTACATCATGAGCACAGGTGGTTGTGTTTACTGGTCACCAGTGAAACTAGTTTCACTCTCCCTCTGCCCTGGGACTCTGCCTCTGACCTTTAAAGAACAACTCAGCAGCCATTTCCAGCAGCTGCTCTCTCTGCTCTAGTGCACCAACCTTGAAGCTCCAGCAGTCAGTCTGAACATATGCATCACCATACGTGCGCACTAGATAAACCAGCACATTGGAAGAAACAACTCACCCACTGCGGTCATCACTTGCCAGTTGGATGGTGGTGGCTTATGACTAAGCCGAGTGGAAGTCAAAATGATAAATACTGCAATCAGTGTCAGGGAGATGCAGAGAGCCCACCACAACAGCTTAGCCATTTGTTTACTGCAACATGCACCTCCCACCAGTCCACTTCAGACACCATTGCATCATACATTTTGACATGATGGCCATTTTAAGAGTAGGAAATCAAAAGAGCGTCATGTTGTGTCCTACTGCTGCGCTCACATTTTTTAAAACAATATTGCTGGGTTTTTTCAGCAGCAGCACTACAGAAAGGGGTACAAGGGGAGATGGACAATAACAGTGCTGTTTTCTTTTGGTGGAGTGACCAATAACAGTGAAACTCTACTGCTGGTTATGTGGGAATGTCAGAACCGGTTTGATGGGGAGGGCAGGGCAAGTAGGTTTTACTGGGCTCTAAATGTGACATTTGGAATTATTTTTACTTCTGGTAGCCTTGTCGCATCTTACTAATGAACCTAAACAGAGCACCCAGTTCACCACTTAAGCATCTGCCCCACCAGGTAGTGAGGCAAAACAGCCCGCCGTTTATTCAGGTAGTTGGTGTGGGTAAGAAGCTCCGCAAAGCACATAATTACAATTAGTAAATCAATGTCCAGCCAGAATATTTATTCTTAAAAAGTAAAAGTATTTTAATTTACTTATAGTTAAATACTTAACTCAAAATTACAAATGTACACAGAGAAAATCAGACCTAACCAGCCTCTCCTGATCTTAAAATCTGTGTAAGAAGGTCTTTCAATGTTCAACAATGTAAAGCACATTAGCTATTTCCTGGAAAGAGGAGAGCCCTCCTAGTTAGAACTTGAATGAGAAAGTTGTTGAAATGGGTGTAACTAGTTGGGATAAAATGATTACAATCTTAAAAGCGGAGCCAGATGACAGACCACCTTGACAGACTTGGCTCAGGATGAACAATCGCAGGGACCTGGAGGGGGGCCAAACTGCCTCTCTACTCTTTGCTACTATGTGGCCGTGTTGAATGGATAGACCCCTCTTATGATTGATCCTTTTGACCCCATCACATGCAACTCTAGTTCTCAATGAAATGTAGTTATCTTTGATGGACTCACTGGTGGTACGGCTCTGCCTGGAACATTGTCAATGCCTTTGGCAGTTCCCTTTTTGCTGTGACACCTCATTCGTACTCAAATCCATCAAATGTTTTTTATGATGAAGATGCCTAGCCTATTTAGACATACATGTTGTTTGATAACAAAAATACAAATGTAAAAAACAATGTAAAGCTCATTGTTAATGTATATGTTAGAGTTCCCAATGTAAATCCCTTCCTATTGTATTTGACAAAGAGTTCCATTCCAAATGTAAACCCCCTTTCTACGTTAGTTGTTACAAAGTTGCACCATGCAAAGTCCCTTATTACTGTATTTGACACTGGGTATATTTTCACAATGTCTCTATCGTTACAGCTAAAACAAGGCTTCCGGAGGTGTTATTCACGAGAACTGAGGGTGATGAAAGAGTGTATGAAAGGGGCATTGTCCACACCAATCAGTGGTGGAATGATTATCAGAATCTGGAACCCTGATAATCTCAGATATCACATGAAGTAGGGATCAGATAGGTCCTGATGAAAGCCGGGAGAACTTGTGGGCTATACTGAACCAGCTGAAACCAGTTAACCGCAAGATGTGGGAGTCGATAACCACTTCCTTTACATCCCACCTTGTTTTAATTAGCCAAAGGTATCCTAAAAATAAAATTAGATGGCCATGTTAAAATTTGCAGTTCCGTACTTATTCTTTAACGGCAAAGTGTGCCCTCAAAAAGTGAGGTTGAGCTCGCCCGGTAATATTAGCTGTACAAGATGTAGTGCTCAATGATGAAGCATGCCACTCAGTAATGCGGATGAGAGTACTTTAAAAAAAAAAAAAGGGCCATTTGTTACGGAATAGGTGGCAACTTTATTTTATGGAAAGGAATTCTCAGAAGAAGGCCTCCTCCTGGCGATTTCGGCTTAAACAATTGCTGTCCAATTAAGTGCACATAAGCAAGAATATCAACAACGTGGTGAACCAAAGCTATGGGAGCCTCCTTACTACTGACCCATAAGTGAACAAAAGTGCACCCTATTTTCAAGAAAGAGAGAAAGTGCAGTTCAAGGTTTCCTCAAGGACATATCAGTTATAAACTCAAAACTTGTGAACCCGAACCACTGCAAGATGATCATCACTGTGTCACCATAAATGGGAGACCATGGTTTTTCTAAAAAAAAAAAAACATTGCAAGATAGCCTGTGTGCCAATATGCAAGGGCAGCCATCTTGAAATGTTTTTTTTTCATAAAGAAAAAGAAAAACCATTGCAATATGGTCACCATGCTTGGGCATGCATGTACATGCAATGTGAGGTATCAGGAGACAGTTTTGCAGTTTTAATATACTGTTCCGCTGTAATGGCCAATTGCCATTTTAGAATGGTAAATTAAAAATTAAATGTGCAGGTGCGCCAAAAAAAAAAAAAAGAAGAGGCTGCACTTCTCAGTGCTAAAACAAATGTAATATTAAAAAAAAATACATTACAAAAACAGTGAGTGTGACAGGGGAGCATGGATGAGGGGGGGACAGAATAAAAGAGAGTGATGGGGATGAGAGAATAACTCGTGGTTGGGTAAGGTAGCAAAGATGAACATTCATTCCCATGAAATACAGAAGGAAAAATAAAACGAGCATTGGCAAAACCAGTAGGTCTATTTTCAATGTGCTAATGTGTGCAGCGTTAGCATATAACAGCAAAACACAGGGGAGGAGGCCAGTCGGAGTAGACAGAGAGGGCTACAAATGCAAAGTATGCAGGTCTGTGCAAACACGAGTGGAGGCGGAAGGATACACCGAAAGAACCAATATTGTGAGGTGTGAGAGGAATAATAGTGTGGACTGAGCTAAAATATGACTGACAGACATTGATGACTGAATGCCACTGGCTGAAAGGGACGGACCCAAAGCGGACTCTATATATATTGTTGGCACTAGATATGTTTGACAGCTATGCTGTGAAAACCAAGACCTAAATAGAGTCCTCTTAAGTCAGCAGTGGAAGAAAATAACTCAAACCAATTTGAAGCAATGAAAATCAGCGAAATTCCTGGGTTGGGACGAACACAAGAATGGAGTGGTAGCCCAATGAATGAGGGACATAGAATGGAAATAGACAAGAAAGCCATCCAAATATGACCAAGTGGCATACATAAGGCTCACTCTTGTATTGTAGACAATGGGCCTTTGCTAACAGGCAGCTAATGTCTGTAAGCGAGACTTTAAAATGCACCTCCAAGAAAAAGCACATGTTGGGAACACCTATGCAATGCAGCTACACCAGATCAGTTCCTTCCCATCACTTACTCACTGAGTTGTCACAGTAAAGGTTTCACCTGTTTTTTATCGCCTTTCTCTCCAATGAAGCATAAACTAACAGAAGAGTGCACCATCTGAAAGCACAAAGACCACTCTAGGCTCAGAGTAAGATTACTAGGCTTACTGCCTAGCAAGACCCAGGTAACATACGGATGAAACTGTAGTCTTTGAAAAAAGAATTCCTATGGCCATAAAATACCTTTCAGTTTCTGCACAGGAAACAAAGTTGCAAATATGCTCTTCTTTGCTCCTTTATAGGGCCGACACTTTTCTCCAGGAAACACACTTATGCTTTTGTTGTCTCTGTGACAGGCGTCGGAGGATTCTGAGATCAATGCAGGATTCTAAGATTCCTGTCAGCAGCTTTTCATCCTGGTTAAGAGTCTAACTGTTTACACAGTGTGACTCCCCGGGAGGACCTCCGCGACTCGAGAAACTTCAGACTTGAGTTGCAACTGATCAATGACCCCTGGAGTTAAAAGTAATCACTGACCCCTGGAGTTAGAAGTAATCACTGACCCCTGGAGTTAGAAGTAATCACTAACACAGAGAGCAACAACTAATCAGTGACTTAGGACTCACCAAGGATTACTCACCTAGAGTTATAACGGATCAGTAATATAAAAACAAGCATTTGCAATGCAATAGGTCTTGCATTTACACGAGTTTAAGCTATTGGCATTGTAAATGACAATGCCTTTTATTTATGTTCAAAAAACAAAAATAAAAGGCATTGTCTTTTGCAATGTCAATAGCTCAAACTCGCGTAAATGCGAGACCTATTGCTTTGCAAATGCTTGTTATCGTATGTGGAAATGAGGCAAGCACCTCTTGTTTTGGGATCCAATTTCTAAGCGCTTAAGGATAGTGGATCATTGTGCAGGAACTACGCGCTGTCCAACAACGCGTGGAACTGAACATCTTCATTAAAATTGCATTGAATAAATCTCCCTGGCAGGAGGTGTGCATAGTACGTAAAGCAGGAAGGAACATGTACTCAGTCCCTCCAGGAGGTATGCATGGTACAGTGTAGCAGCGCCTGCGCTGTCCCTGCAGGAGGTGTGCATGGTACAGTATAGCAGCGCCCCCGCTGTCCCTGCAGGAGGTGTGCATGGTACAGTATACCAGCGCCCGCTCTCTCTCCCTGCAGGAGGTGTGCATGGTACAGTATAGCAGCGCCCGCTCTCTCTCCCTGCAGGAGGTGTGCATGGTACAGTATAGCAGCGCCCGCCCTCTCTCCCTGCAGGAGGTGTGCATGGTACAGTATAGCAGCGCCCGCTGTCCCTGCAGGAGGTGTGTATGGTACAGTATAGCAGCACCCACTCTCTCTCCCTGCAGGAGGTGTGCATGGTACAGTATAGTAGCGCCCTCTCTCTCCCTGTAGGAGGTGTGCATGGTACAGTATAATAGCACCCTCTCTTTTCCTGCAGGAGGTGTGCACGGTACCGTGAAGCAGAGCCCCACGCACACTTCCTGCACGAGGTGTTATGTCATAAAGTGGTTCTGCAGCCTCGCCCTGCAGGGGGCGTGCATATAATGAAATAAAAATCCAGTGTGGTGCAATCTGTCACTGACACAAGTGTGTATTGGAAACTCCCTGCAGGAGTTGTGAATGACGAGGCCAATGATGCACTCTCCTCTCGGGGGCAGGGGATGTGCACGAGACCCACGTGGCCGTGCATGCTTCCTGCACGGCGCTGTGCATTGGAATGGAAAGCCGGGTGATGCACTCCTCTCTCGCTAGGATGAAACTTCTAGGGGTGTGCAGACACTCTCGGCATAAGACATACGTGGCCGTGCATGCTGTCCTGCTCGAGATGTGCATGGAATGACGTATATTGAATGGCAAGCCCAGTGATGCACATTCTTTGGGGGCGGCGGAGGGGGGGGGGGGAGGGGGGGGGACATGCAGTCGCTCCCGCAGGAAATGTGCTTGAGGCGCAAGTAGCCGTACATGCTGTTCTGCATGATCACTTGATCACTACGTGCAGTGAGTGTGTGAGAATCCAGTGACGTGCATGGGGGCTGCATGGACCCGGAGCCTATGCTTGTCGGGCGTAGACGGCTTGGGTGATGCAAGGAACTGGGGGACCCTCCTAGCCTGTCCCTGCAGGGAGCTGTGCATTGGTAATGCTGGGACCTGCAGCTTCTCCCTGCAGTAGGTTGCACCTGGCATGGGTGGCCTGCACCATCCTCATGAGGGGTGCCTTTCACACGGAATGTACACACCTGCACCCACTCCCTAGGAGGCGAATGAGTAAATGAAGCTGCTAGGAGTGTGTATGGCGCGAGGTGCGGACTCGCGCCACGAGGCATGCATACTATTAGTTAAGCGCACTGAGTAACTGCACGCGGCGCTCTGCTGTGAGGAAGATGTGCTGTTGTGTCCAGAGACCGTTCCCAGGCGCTGTGCTTGCACGGGGGCGGCCTCGGGAAGGGGATACCTTATTGGGCTGCATATATCTCGCCCGCCCCACTCCTTCGTCTGCAGCCCCTGTGTGTCTGGATGGATGATTGATTAATTGAGTGTAAAGGAGTTTGTGCGGTTTGTGAAGGCCCAGCCGCTTTCCTCCTCCTCGCCGGGGGCACACGATACCCAGTATTTCGAACTCTTGTTACACAGGAGGTGGTTCCAGTGCTGCACCCCGGCAGTCGCCATCGATAGTACATTTTTAGAGTTGTACACAGTGTTTTGTGTTAGAGGTTATTCTGTCCTTAAAGCGCTTTCCTATGTGACAGGTTAAGTACATTTACATTACCCGTTTGCACAGGATCACAGCGCTGCGAACATTAAATTTAAACATCAAGTTTGAAACTCCTGTCAGTTGGTTACACAGTGATAGCTATTAAAACCCTCGCTTAGGAAAGGGTAACGGTAAGGTATGACATTGTAGCGCCAACGTGGTAACGGGTAAAGTCTTCAGGGTGCTTTAGATGTCCTGTGTTTGAACCTTGTAGGTACAGCGCCTCCTAAGCTCTCTTGTGAGGTCCCTCCTGGAGGGGTTTCTTCGAAGGAGGGGGTGGGATTCTCAAATCAGGCCTCATTAACGAGGAGTTCTTTGCATGAATATTCGGGGGCTCGTATGAGGGGATACGGAAGTGTGGTCACGTGACGGGCTCCTGCGGGTACAAGGATGGAGGGGGTGGGGGGTGTTATACGAGTGGCTAAGGAAGCGGGTCCTCGCGAGGGAAAGGAGTGGGGGCTAACAGAGGGGGGGGGGGGTGAGGTGGGGGCTAGTTTCACATTCCTGCTCAGATGGCGGGATGCTGTTTGTTTTCCCAGAGAGATTTCAGGGCAAGGAAGGAAGTGTCACAGAGGGAAGGTGGTCGTGCACAATGTGTGATCATTTGGTGGAGTTTTTTTTGGGGGGGTGGGGGGGCAGGAGGGATGGTGGGCATGGCAGTAAGCACCCTCAAAGTGACAGAGCCCCTCTCGGAGAGTTCAAAGCAGTGCTCTGTTTTCGTGGGAGCTGGCAGGCGGGGGTGTTATCGCGTCAGACCAGAAGTGCTGGGTTATTTAAAGTTGGGGCCTTGTTTACAGGGCTCGAGGGCAGGTCTGCTCGAGGGACTTAATGTGGTCACGACCCCCACCCCTCCGAACAGGCCTGGAGACTCTCTGGCTAATGTAGCCTCCGAGGCCCTGAAATCAGCCATTATTGTGACTTTAGCAAAGACCCCACACTAGAAAAGTGTCTGAAGCAGAGACCCCCTTTGAGCTTCAAACGACCGAATGCAAATTCTGCGCCCTAGGTGCACGCCCACTGGGGGCGTGTACCTGTTTTTTAAAAGAAGATGTTAATTGCACGCAACCCGTGCACTAGGCCTGTGAATTTCTGAGATTTAAGATTTCGAAGTTTATTTGTAACGCATTACTAGCCTGTATCGTTACTGATGCAAATGTGTGTTGTATTGTCATTAAACTAACACTGCACACTCTGACGAGGCGCTGTAAGCGCATTTATCGGATGGCTAGCACACTACCCCGTGGGTGTGCATGTATAGAAGTGTGTGGATGTGTGTGCGAGGGCTTGAGTTGTGCTTTTTATGTGACTTAGCGCTGCAGGTATGGTGTGCAGTGAAGCGAAAGAAATGATTGATAAGACGCTACTGCATGGATGGAGAAGTGTGTCAATGCATACGGCTGGCATATGGTGATCACTTTCAAGGCCGCTTTGATGTTCTCAGTGGCCGCGCGGCTCACTGAGAACATCAAAGCGGCCGCGAAAGTGATCAGCAGGCTGCCAAATGGTGCTCGCGCCCAGCGCACATGCACTGTAGTTGGCAGCCTGAAAAGCACTCGTTTGCACTTCCAAATCCCGCTTTCTATAGCTCTCGCCAGAGCAGCGCTAAAGCGCTGGCTCAGGCGAGACCTACCAAGCATTTGCAATGCAATAGGTCTCGCATTTGCGAGAGTTTAAGCTATTGGCATTATAAATGACACTGCCTTTTATTTATCTGTTTTGATAATTAACACATAAATAAAAGGCATTATTATTTACTATGCCAATAGCTCAAACTCTTGTAAATGCGAGACCTATTTCACTTCAAAGAAGCGGCCGCCATTGTCCCGGGTTGCTAGGAAAGTGAAAGTGCGCGTGGAGCGCTGAATGTTGCAGGAAAGCATGTTGTGGCTGCAATAGGAGCAACTCATTCAAGAAAATAGTGCTTACAGATTAAATGAGATATACCGTGTAACAACAGAAGTAAAATCACCAGTCCTCATGGGAGGTTACAAATGAAGACAAGGAGGGACTAACAAGCCTATTAACGAATCAGTAGCCAGCATTCACGAAGCACAATGACTAAAGCAGTGGCGTACCAAGGTCAGGTGTTACCCGGTGCGGAAAATTTCTTGTCACCCCTGGCTTGACAAAATGGCAAAAATATGTGTTTAAAACAAATATTTTTGCCATTTTGTCAAGCCGTGGGTGACAAGTGTTATCACTGAGGGGGGTGACAAACTGACAATAATATGTGTTTAAAACATATTTTTGCCATTTCGTCACCCACTCAGTGATGACACCTGGGACTGCCCGCACCCACCGCCTCCCCCTTCCTACACCCCTGGACAAAAGCCAATGACAAATATAGACAGAGAGTGCGCAGGGCTTCAGGTTATACTCTAATACAGCAAGCCTCGCAGAGCTGCGCATGTGCTGCCCTGGCTCGACATAAAAAGTAGGTGCTGAGACTGGTCCCTTGTCGGCTCCTCATTTTTGCGCTCACCCTCAGGGTGGAAAAAAAATCAAAACTCTGCAGCAGGACCACCCTTCACCTGGATGTAACTTCAAAGAGACTCGTGATAGTTATTTCAGTCTCATCATTTCAGCACTGAAGCATTTTCAATATTATATTCAACGAAGCCATAGTTGTTGCTTATTTATTTTATGCAACTAACAACCATCGACAACAACAACGTCCTGGCTTGTTGTAGGTATAATCTTACTTGTATTATATATCTAGATGCAATGACAGAAGCAGCAAAATACCAGTAGCACAGTACCAGTAGCGTGTTTTAAGCCACGCCCTTAATTACATCAGCCACGCCCCTTTGAGAGACCCCCAGTTTTTTCATCCCACTTAAAGCTCTGCTGCTAATATTCTTTCAATTAACAAGGCCACGCTACAGAGAGACATTGAGTTGCTTATCTGTTCAGGGGCTCTTCCCCTGTCGCTGCATGGACCTTTTCAACCTCCGGTCAGCTGTCCAGCCGGTCCACGGTTAAAAACCACAGAGAAGCGGGCATTTCAGGGTCTGCAACCACTCTTCACGCGCTCATTCCAGCAATACCCCCACAGCCGCACCCTTGGTCCGGGGTCAGGACAGAGGAGTATTGTGCTGGCCACGAAATTCAAGGCGCCCGACTTTTGCCCCTTCGGGCTTTCTAAATGCAGCTCAGAATAAAAGTGGGGGGTTGGGGGGATATAATGCGGCTGTGTGTCAGCCCGGGGTGACCGCCGCTCCTTGCAAATAGGCTTCTATGCGGAATATGTATGACGTTTTGAAAAACACAAGCAACGGCGCCCCAACCTCCCTCCTCAAAATGGTGCACATTACACTGTTCCAGGCATTTTTGTAGGGCACATTCTTTTTCTGTGTGACCTCGCTGCACTACATTAGGAAAATCCAATTTAACATCCTCTCTAAGCAGCTCGGATTGTTTTATTCAGGCAGACAGGGCACACCTTGAAAACGGGTGACATTAGGCGGTTTATTCTCTTTCTTGTTTCCCAAGTGATCGATGGCCTCCCTCGCTGGCGATGAAGCGCTGGTTTCATTATCAGTCTATTGCAGTGATCAGATTTTTTTCTCTCCGTTGTTATATGGCACGAACTCCACCCGAAGGTACTGGAGCGCTTTACATGAGCACCAATTATGTTACACATTCATTTTTGGTAGGCACGGGGAGATTAAGTGATTTGCCCGGAATCACAGGATGTTGAGCCGAGGCCGAGACTCGAACCTGGCTCCCCAGTTCCAGACTGGCCTTTACGCCACATCCTCTCCAGGTGCAAGTGAGCCGGACTCCTCGGTAAGAGAGCTGGAATTAGAGGGCCTTGACAGCGCAGTGGTAGAGTTCTGGCTGAGAGCGTGCTGCCAGAGCTGTGTTCTGTGTGGTTTCGCACACTTTGGGTGTTTCTATGACTACTGTATTTTCACTGCCTCTTTCTTCCTCTAATGCTGTCGGCTGTCTTCTTCCTTTGCGGTTTGCATTTGTTTTCTCCTGGTGTGCCCCTGGGTCTTGCTCATCATCACCTGCTTCTTTTTGTGCAAAGAGAGAGTTGTGTTTTGCTGCACTCATTCTTTGTTGGAGGGCTGCATCTGATTGTGCCACGTTGCGCTGCTTTTGTACTTTATGCCCTTTGCTACTTTGTTTGAGTAATTGTGTTTTTATATTTGGATCAGCTGGGTGAACTCTGACTTTCCTAAAGGGATGTATATTTATTTTTACATGTAAACAATCTGGCACCTTTGTGCTGATCTTAGGTTTCCTCTTAGTAGGTTTTGAAAGCTTACCTTTCTTGTTGAAATGTTCTGCCATAAAGGAAAGTACGACTAGAAGATGCTGTGGATGTTATGTCAGTTTTATAGTATAGTACTGGTTTGGTGATAATGTGAATCCGCTAAGCAAATGTTCTAATCCTGGCTAATCACTTAACCAAAGTATGTGATCCTCTGCAAATACCTTCTTTGGCGTGCTCTCCTAAGGCTGAAGTAGCATTAATTACAAACACACTAAAACCTAAGTTAAGCAAATAACCAGGCAGACGCGGCACCCGCGCTTTACTTTTAACATTAAAAGTAAAGCGCGGGTGCCGCGATTATACCAAAAGTAAAGTAATAGAAAAAACATCTATTTCTTTACTTTTGGTATAATCGCGGCACCCGCGCTTTACTTTTAACATTAAAAGTAAAGCGCGGGTGCCGCGATTATATCAAAAGTAAAGAAATAGAAAAAACATCTATTTCTTTACTTTTGGTATAATCGCGGCACCGGCACTTTACTAAAAGTAAAGCGCGGGTGCCGCGATTATACCAAAAGTAAAGAAATAGATGTTTTTTCTATTACTTTACTTTTGGTATAATCGCGGCACCCGCGCTTTACTTTTAATGTTAAAAGTAAAGCGCGGGTGCAGTGATTATAACGTCATCGCGATCACGATCGCTGTGAAAGCGAAAGTGATCGCGATGACGCTCTCCTGAGTGCTGCTGGCTGGCCTAGCGCATGGTGGCTGCGCGCGTGCACGCTCACATGCACGCAAGCGCTAGGCCAGCAAGCAGCACTTAAAAAAGCGCACATACAAAATGTCTCTCCGAGCCAGCGCATGCGCTGGGCTCAGCGAGACCTAACAACTAGGTGATGGATGGAATGCTTGAATTAATCTCAGCCACTGGCAATCGCTTGGGTATGCATTTCAATCCATCGTTTTTTGCCCACGATGCCACATAAATTTCGACCCAGCCATATGCAAATCAGTCTTGACCCTGTTCCTCATGAGAACAGTTCAGCCGAAGTGCCAGGCCAGGTCCTCCCTAAATAGGAATACAAGCAACCCAGGATTGGTTAATCCTTTGTTATGGGCACTTCAGGCAAGTAAAGCTTGGTTCCACTGGCACAGTGAGCCCAGGACTCACGTATGGGCATACCCGGAGCACTTAGACATCAAATGCAAAAATAACATGGTGATAGATGGAATACTTGAATTAATTTCACCCACTGTCAATTGCTTGGGGCTGCAACCCAATCCATCGTTTTTCAATCACCATGCCACCTCAGTTTGGACCCAGCCATATGCAAATTGGTCTTGACCCTGATCTTCATCAGAACAGTCCAGCCCGAACTGCCAGGCCACGTCCTACTGAACCAGAACACAAACATTCCAGGACCGGTTTCACCCTTGTCTTGACTTTTCCTATCGGAGCAGGGTCAAGACTGATTTTCATATAGCTGGGTCTAAACTGAGGTAACATGGTGTGCAGTATACCAATGGATTGGGAAACGGCACTGAGTGATTACCAGTGAATGAGATTAATTTAAGCATTCCATCTATCACTGTTCTGTATACTTTTTGGATCAGCAATGCAGGCTTACAGTTCAAACCATCCATTAACCTAGTCAATAACTGTAAGTGACAATCACAAACTAGTCAGCTGAACAACTAAAAAGGGCACCAACTTTCATTCACATCTAACCACCGCTTAGGGAGTCAAAACCCAATATAACCTAATCTTACAACTAATCATTAAGCCACTGAAGTAGCACCGTCCATTCTGCAAGTAATCCGAACTTCTGCCCACGTGTTTTCTTGCAGCTGTACCTTTAGGAACCAAGAACGCTTTACTGTTTCAAATACATTTATCCACAAAGAGGTTTCTCACTCCGACTGCTCTAAAATTAACACACACTTGCTGCGGCACCTCTGAAAGTTATCATACTGATCCAGCACATAGGTGTGGCTGTTACATGTGTGTCAGGACTGTTTAAATCAAATAGATCTTCCGTTAATTGGCCTATTGATTCTCGGTCATTTTCCTGCACCTTATTATGCTGTTTTGCTTCAGATGATGCCTGTTTGACTCAAAGCGCTAGTTACTGCCGACTGAGACAGTGCTATATAGAAAAAAGTGGCAAACAATTTATGGGTTTTGAATTAGAGTTTGATGAACGGTTACTTCGTCACAAGCAACCAACGTGCCATAGGATGTAATCCACTTGTGATAAGGCGGACGGGATATCCATCCGCCAAACACAAAATCAGTCCCATGCTTACTAAAAGACACACTTAATCGCCAACACATGGAGTTTCAATAAATTATTCCCTAAGGATTCAGGATGGCATGACAAAATATGTGTAACACGAACACAAAGATTCACTACAAATCCTAAGGGCAAGGAATTTATTCACAAGAGCAGTGGTAATTTCAAAGGAAAACAAAGTGGGTAAAAACAGCTAATCTGAAACTGGCATACTATGTGAACAAATAAATCACAACAATGCAGGCATTCATGAGTCCCCTCGCCCACGTTACTGACCACGTGAGTAAGTCGCACGGTGTGACAAGTCCTGGTGCTAGGGCGAGCTAAGTGTGGTGCGTCCCACGGTGCCTGTCCAGATGTCAGTCCGGTTCCTTATCGCTTGCTGGCCGCCACTGGCCTAGTGCTGACCGATCACGAGTTCTATAATTAGCTGCCGAGCACTCTAGTAACAGAAGTGCAAACACGCGAAAAGCTCTCCCTTTAGATGAACAGATAGCGGGGCAGGACACAAGAGCTTTGTGTCTGCAAACCCCTCCTAGTGAGACTGCGGCGGAGTGTTCTAAATCTAGCTCCCGCCGCTTGCGAGGCAGATTCCTTTAAGGGGAAACGGTAGGGATTCCTTTCATACTCCTACAGCACCCCCGACGGCGGCTGCGCCGACCTCGAAGTCTGCACCTGTAGGCCTCGATTTCTCTTTAGAATTTACATACCCTGCCATGATCCACACCCTTCGACACCCTCGGGATCCCCACTTCACCAGGATCCGCACAGAGCATTCACCATCCTTACTCCACTCCCGAGAACTCAGAATACCAACTGCATCGTAGTCCACTCCCGCAAACTCAGAATACCAACTGCATCGTACTCCACTCTCGCAAACTCAGAATACCAACTGCATCTTATTCCACTCTCGCAAACTCAGAATACCAACTGCATCGTACTACACTCCCGCAAACTCAGAATACCAACTGCATCTTACTCCACTCCCGCAAACTCAGAATACCAACTGCATCTTACTCCACTCCCGCAAACTCAGAATACCAACTGCATCTTACTCCACTCCCGCAAACTCAGAATACCAACTGCATCTTACTCCACTCCCGCAAACTCAGAATACCAACTGCATCTTACTCCACTCCCGCAAACTCAGAATACCAACTGCATCTTACTCCACTCCCGCAAACTCAGAATACCAACTGCATCTTACTCCACTCCCGCAAACTCAGAATACCAACTGCATCTTACTCCACTCCCGCAAACTCAGAATACCAACTGCATCTTACTCCACTCCCGCAAACTCAGAATACCAACTGCATCTTACTCCATTCCCGCAAACTCAGAATACCAACTGCATCTTACTCCACTCCCGCAAACTCAGAATACCAACTGCATCTTACTCCACTCCCGCAAACTCAGAATACCAACTGCATCTTACTCCACTCCCGCAAACTCAGAATACCAACTGCATCTTACTCCACTCCCGCAAACTCAAAATACCAGCTGCATCTTACACCATTCCTGCAAACTCAGAATACCAACTGCATCTTACTCCACTCCCGCAAACTCAGAATACCAACCGCATCTTACTTCACTCCCGCAAACTCAAAATACCAGCTGCATCTTACACCATTCCCGCAAACTCAGAATACCAACTGCATCTTACTCCATTCCCGCAAAATCAGAATACCAACTGCATCGTACTCCACTCCCGCAAACTCAGCATTCCAACTGCATCTTACTCCACTCTCGCAAAATCAGAATACCAACTGCATCGTACTCCACTCCCGCAAACTCAGAATACCTACTGCATCTTACTCCACTCCCGCAAATTCAGAATACCAACTGCATCTTACTCCATTCCCGCAAACTCAGAATACCGACTGCATCGTACTCCACTCCAGCAAACTCAGCATTCCAACTGCATCTTACTCTACTCCCGCAAACTCTGAATAACAACTACGTCTTACTCCACTCCCGCAAACTCAGAATACCAACTGCATCTTACTCCATTCCAGCAAACTCAGAATACCAACTGCATCGTACTCTACTCCCGCAAACTCAGCATTCCAACTGCATCTTACTCCACTCCCACAAACTCAGAATACCAACTGCATTTTACTCCACTCCCGCAAACTCAGAATACCAACTGCATCTTACTCCACTCCCGCAAACTCAAAATACCAGCTGCATCTTACTCTAATCCCGCAAACTCTGAATAACAACTGCGTCTGACTCCGCAAAATAGGAATACCAACTGCATCTTACTCCACTCCAGAAAACTCAGAATACCAACTGCATCCTTATGATCTCTGCTTTTCGCCGATACAGCTCTAGCGCGCAAGCCTGCCGGTTGTGCAGTGTAGCGTTCTGTGTGATTGAATAGAGGTGCGACTTCATTTCTGTCCAATACTGCAAAAAAGAAGGGCACGACAACTGACCGGATAGGCGGCGTCGGGGAATATCTAAATGAGCTTGAACCTGGCATTCCTCGACACATTGGCGGCGTATCCCATTGGTTATCATTGAAGGCCGTCACAAAGTCACACTCTTGATTATCCCATAGCACAGGACAGTCAGGGACACCCGGGCATGTTCTTCAAGGATCCTGGTCAACCAACTGATGAGGCGCCTGCACACTACCTATGACATCGAGGTATAGGAGAAACACGTGAGGGCTGCTCTTCTGCGTTGATGCCCCAGTCCAGTCAGAGCACTTGAGTCAGCGCCCAGCAGTCACCCAAAGCTTCAAGTTTGGAGCGTCTAGGGAACTTCTGGCCTTCAAGAGATTAGGGAAAGGAATGACGGGCAGGTAAGAGAGTTTGAGATGCTAGATAGACATAGCCCCTTTTTAAGCAGGAGTAGGCCACGCACAGTAGGCGGGATCAGGTGGTCTTTTATTACCCCGAGTAAAAAAATATTTCTATTGGTTTTATGCTGGATTGATCCGAAGACATTGGTATCTTCAAACACTTAACGTACTTAATTAGACCGGTGTCTGTTTGATCATGCCCCATTACTCCATACTATATCACTGGGGTGGCGCAGTCCCAAAATCCCGATATGGAGGATCCAGACAGAGGCGTTAACTGACGCCATTTTTCTAGGACACATTCAGGAGTTTACGCTGTCTTATTTTCGTACCAATCACAATACTGCTACAACTAGGACTCCGGAATGGGAATCATGTAAGGTGGCGCTCCAGTGGGAATGTATTGAGCAGACAATAGGGGATCTAGAGAGAGCGATGACGCAGGGAGGTGCCATCAGACATGCTTAGTGGCGCAACGCATGCGCACACAGATTTAGGAAGACTGTTAGTGGTCGTTTGACCAAGGCCGGACACATGAAGTACCTTGTTGTATGGTAGAGGCAGCAACAATAAAATGAATACAGGAATGCTGGAAAAGCTTTTCGAAAATACTTTTAATCCGGTAATGGACCCACGACAACTTCTCTGCTTGGCATTCAAAGAGGTATGCCTGAGCTTACAACCTACTTCTCGCATTCCACATTCCATACATGACCAATTCCTTAAAATAATAAGTAAGAATACTAACACACTATACCATCCCCCATTTCCAAAAACAAGAAAACTAAAAAGAAAACTGAAACATAAATAAGGCACCAAATCTTTGAATCTTACGGGAGCAGATAAAACCCTTCTACAGTGGGTATGCATAATACTATCACTATCACTCACATTATAATGAACAACTACCTCAGATCCTACATCCACACCAATTGGCACATCTCCACAAGCTGCACTGTCACGACAATTACCATCCCCAACATCTTTGAACTGCAACCATCTTTCCTTATCACACACACCACCCTCCATAGCAAGATCAATGCCTTAACTGATAATTTTGGCTTGCCTCTCACTCACTGTAACAACAGCATTTTTATTCCACCATCCTTTTTTTTCAAGCAAGACTGCCATTTTGGAAACACACAGCCTCATGCATCAAGCCAAAATCCAGTCGGTAAAATACCGATTCGCTAATAGCTCCCGGTATTGAGTTAAAAATACCCAATCCCAATGCATCAACCTAAAAGCAAAAATCGCTATTTAAGGAATCCTTAAATAGCGATTCCTTAAATAGCTATAGCATTTAAGGAATCCCAAATTGAGATTCCTTAATTTAAGGAATCTCAATTTGGGATTCCTTAAATGCAATGCATGAAAGTTAAAAAATTAGCGAATTCGCTAATAGGGGGAGCAAATTACCATGAAGATGAAATGCATGGTAATTTGCTAAAAGTTTGAAAAATGCACTTTTGTGCATTTTTCAAAGTTTCATGTTGCGCACACACATGCCCTTAGAGCATGTGTGTGTGCAACATATGTGCACATATCAATTTCAGGGGTGCAATAGGGTGTCATTTTGACACCCTTGCACCCTTGAAATTGCATGAGCAACTTGCGAGAACCTACTGGTACTCGCTATTTGCTCATGCAATCTCCAATTCATTCCTATGGGCCTGGAGGCCCATAGGAATGATTGGGATGGCATTCCTTAATTGCTACTCGCAATTTGCTAGTAGCAATTAAGGAAAGTTAAGGAATCGCTATTTGAATAGCGATTCCTACATGCATAGCCTTTTGCTATTCCTTATTAGCGAATCTTTATTTTTCGCTAATAAGGAATCGCAAATGCCAATGTTGATGCATATGCCCCTAAGTACTTTGGCAGGTCTAAACAACCTCGAAACACCCGTAGCTATTTTACCAACTTTTTTTTTAACCAAAACTCAGTCACCAGGACTCAATCTCAACTCTTCCACATAGTTGACTTTATTAACATACCTCTTGTCAGCAGCTTGCTTGGCTACAACACGTTGTCTCACTTCCTTTAAATTTACACTTTTATAACGTTGTTCTAATCTGTCATCTAGCCATGAAGGATTCAACAAAGCAAAAGGTGTCCTGGCTCTCAACAAAAGAAAAGGTGCAACACCAGTCGTGCTATGTGGAGTGGTATTATAACGTCATACCTTTTTATGTAAATACTCAGCTACATTTAACTTAGTGATAGCAGTTTGCACTCCTTCTTTAAGCATCTGGTTAGCCCTCTCAACTAAGCCATTGGGAGTTTGACTGTATAAAGGAACCCTAACATCCCATGAACTGAGAACATTAGACAGCTCATCAGTAATAAAATGAGTTCCATTGCCCAAAACCAACTCCTTAACAGAACCTTCCAAACGAAAAATGCGTTTAAAATATGTAATAGCATTGACGGAATCAGGAGATGACACACAAGAAAAAGAAAGCCATTTAGAAAAATAGTGAACTGATAAAAGGTATGTATTTATTACTGTTCCCCAACACTCTGTACGCACCTGCAAAATCTACTCCAATTTTCTCCCGTGCCCCTTTTGGCCACTCAACAGGACACAAGGGAGACGTGGAAAACCTTCAGTGCTTATCTGAACACAGACACTCACGACAATTATCTACATACCTTCTAACCTGTCCATCGCTACCAGGCCACCAATAACATTGTTTAATCTTTTTAACAGTGGCAGACATACCTAAATGTCCTATGTGCGCCAAAGGGACAATGTTATCTCTCACTCCAAAGATAAACAGTCCGCGTGAATGTTTTTTCCACCAGGAATACACAAAATCTCAAAATTAAATTACTATAAATGTGAAAGTAATCTGATCAAACGAGTAGAAGCTTTGTTGGAACAACTGCTCCCCAGCATATAAATTAATGGTTTATGGTCAGAGACCAAATCAAACTTAGATTACCATTTATACATTTTGAACTTCTCGGCTGCCCAGGAACAAGCGAGGGTTTCTCGCTCAGTAGTACTGTATTTCTGTGCAGAGGTAAGTACCCTTGAAGTGAAAGTAATTGTTCTTTCTTCCTGGTTGATGAACTTACTAAAATCCGCACCCAATCCTCTAGCACTAGCATCCACAGTGAAACACACTTCGCACCGTGTACGAAAGGCTTAATAGCAGATGCATTAATAATGAACTCTTTGATGTTATCAAAAGCCAGCTGAGTTTTATCCAACCATACATTCTTGACATTTTTCTTTAATACATTTCTCAAAGGCTGCACCTTCATGGCATACCCATGCACAAACCTAGCATAGTATTCACTCAGACCTATAAATGATCGGAGAGTATCTTTATCTTCTGGATTAGGTGCATCCTTAGCACCTTCAACAGACTACCTTCAGGTTTAATGCCATCCAACGACAAATAATGACCTAGGTAATCAATACCGCTTTCCATGAATTTGCATTTCTAACGATTCACTGTCATTCCATACTTAAAAAGCTTCTTCATAACAATGTTCAATAATTCCAAATGGTGAGCTTTGGAAAATGCTTGCTACAGAAGCAAGACCAAAAGGAAGACACTTTTACATATAAACGCTGAATGGGGTAATGAAAGAAGTAAGTGGTTGAGAACTTTCACTCAACGAAATTTGGTGATACGCAGATCTGAGATCAATTGTCGAGAGAACTTTACTTGAACCCTTTTTGGCCAACATATCATGGATCTTCGGTAGAGGATGGCAATCCACCAAAATATTATGGTTCAACACTCTCAAATCTGTATACAAACGAATCTCACATTTTTTTTTTGTTGCAAGCAATAACGGCAGCGGAAACCCAATCAGAAGAGACAACAGGAGAAATAATACCTTGACTGCACAAATTATCGAATAAGTCCTTCAGTTCCTGATAAAGGAACAGGTCTAACCTTTTGTACAACTGGACATGCATTAGGTTTTAATTTTATTGTTTGTTCAAAACCATTAATAAATCCAATCTTATCACTCAAAACATGAGAAAACCTTTCTAATAAAGTAGCAAGATTATTATCACTCATAACTGATGGTTGAAACAGGCATCTCACCTGAAAACAACAGGCTTGTTACTAGCAGGCTTAAGAATGATGTCAAATTTAGCCTGGTCTTGCCACCCTAAGACATTAGGCCCATTCTCAGCCACATAAACCTTTGTAAAAATGTTCCTACTTTTGAAATTGAGGCTGCTATGAAAATATCCTTTCATTACAATATCATAGTCACCAAAAACTTTACGATTGACGTCTGTAGGAATTAATAATTTTTCAGACCAAAATTTTTCAGCTACAATGGTAATAGGCAAACCTGAGTCCGCCATCACACTTAAGTCAACAGTACCAATGGTGACTTCAAAAATAGGTCCTCTGCACCTTTTCTTTTGACTAGCCAACATATCTGCATCAACATTCAATAAAACATTATTCAAAGACTCACATAGTTTTTCTTCCTCCATTTCTACTTGGTTCACTTTGATTTAAGTTTTTTTGTGATTTACATACAGACTAAAAGTTACCTTTTTTTTTAAATTGGCACATCGTTTGCTTTGTGCAGGACATGAAGCACTGTCTCCAATATGAGATTTAGACCCACATTTATAACACGCCACAGCCTTTCTATTAACATTTTTGTTTAACAGGCTTATTAATGATCGCACTAACTTCTAAGTCATCAGAATTTGTAATAGAGGCGATATTTAAATCAACTGACTTAATTCTGAGATCCTCTGTAAATATCTCTGTATAAGTAACAGAACACTCAATACTACGCGCTATATTCATGACTTCATCCAAAGATGGATTTTTGCATGTTAAAATCCGTTCCGGTATTTTTTGTTATAACAACTGAAAACTAACTGATCACGTAAAGAAACATCCAGACTAAGCTCCAAATCACACTTGACAGCTAGAATTCTGAGTACTGCTAAATAATCCTCTATAGTTTATTCAGCCATATGTTTCCTTTTGAAAGAATTGTGCCTTTCAAGTATAAAAGAAGGTTCATCTCTATATTGTTTGGATAACCTGGCAATAGCTTCTAAACATCCCAGGGTGCCTCATCATAAAGAGGTCGAGGAACAACAGGCAAATTATCAAAAACTTGCTGGCCAGTATCACCCAAATGATTAAACAAAAAAACAGCACAACGGATAGAATTATATGCAGAAGCATCTATCGCTACTAAGTAGTTTTCAAAAACCGTAAGCCATTTCCTAAAAGGCATTGCGGGTTTCCCAGGATTTTGTAACAAGCATTTACAATGCAACGGTCTCGGCATTGTTAAAGTTAGAGCTATTGGCATTGCTCATGACATTATTTTTGTTTATGTTTTTGTTTTTAAAATATTTAAAGAAACAGCATTGTTATTTACAATGTCAATAGCTTAATCACTCTCAAAAGCGAGATTTATTATGCGAGCATTATTTGGGAAGTTTGGCAAATCCATAATTATGAGGAAAACGCTGCAGCATCGCAAAATGCCAGTGGCCCAGACTAATATGCATAATTAGTATTTGGATTCCATGCCCATTCCTTCTTTGTCCTCTCTGCTGAAACTGCTGTCTGAAGTGTCAAATTTTATTAATACTAAACAAAAATCGCACTACCGTGCCAGGGCCAGACTTGGCGTTGATAATGATTGTTTGAAAAGGGAACTTTGAAAGGATACGAACTTGACCAATTCTGGTTTCAAAATTTAAGAGAACACTGTAGAGGCATGCGTCTACCGACTGTTATATATAATTTGGGATATATTTCTTAATCTGTCGAGTTCAGCCACTGCATGATTATATTGTTGTCTCTTTTTGAAACTCAGGAGCAGTAACATTGTCGTGGTGTCACTAGGGCTTCAAGTGGATGCTTTTTCAATATTATATACAAGCCACAGTTACTGCTAATTTATCTTATGCAACTAACAACGATTGACAAAGCCAATAGTCCTAACTTGTTGTAGGTATCATGTTACTTGTTGTATCATTATGCCTGGATGCAATGACAAAAGAGACAGCAAAATACAAGTCGTATAGACCCCGCGCAACACCGCCCCCCACCCCCACCCATTTTTTTTATCCCACTTAAAGCCCTGGGTAGGATACTCAACAACAGGGCCGAACTGGAACCCCAAAGTAGGCCTGGCAATTATGTCGGACCAGCTGGAGGGTCATGGGGGAGGTTAACTGTGAAGCACTTTTGCTACAGGAAACGCCCGATGCCCGGGCAAGCCAGCCCGGCCCTGCTCAACAACCCCGTTCTCTCCCGCATTTACCTGTGATCAGGCGCGCAACACCCATTGAACTCAAAGGGCTTCAGCCCCCCCCGTCGTGTGTGGCAGCCCGGGATGAGACCGCTTCCCGGGCAGACACAAAGCCGCGCCCGAGCACTTCACAGGTCTTTAAAAAGACCATTTGCATGTTAATGAGGCCACGCTGTTGGTTCACCCCTTCTAAGAACCCCCGCAGCTCCACTCTGCCTAGATTCAGCCCCCCCACCCCCGAAATCAGCGCCACTCTGCCTACTGTTTAAAGATTCAGCCCCCCCCGAAATTTTCGCTTAGCCCCCCCCGAACATTAACTAGCAAGTGATTTCGCTGGTCGCTTTTTCACAAGCGCTGAACTTTGGCAGTGATGTTTCCCCTTGATAGAGAAGCTTCAGTTTCTGTATTTGGATTCCATGCCCATTCCTTCTTTGTCCTCGCTGCTGAAACTGCTGTCTGAAATGTCAAATTTTATTAATACTAAACAAAAATCGCACTACGGTGCCAGGGCCAGACTTGGCGTTGATAATGATTGTTTGAAAAGGGAACTTTGAAAGGATACGAACTTGACCAATTCTGGTTTCCAAAATATAAGAGAACACTGTAGAGGCATGCGTCTACCGACTGTTATATATAATTTGGGATATATACCGCCACTCAGTGCCTTGCTGCAACAGAGAATCTTCGGTACCTCAGTACTTGCAGCGTTTTGTAAAAAGCATATTTCCAAGCAGTTATCGAACACCGCCGCCTTTCTCCGAGGCAGAAAAAAATGCCTCGGAGAAACGCAGGTCGTTTTCGGATTCGGAGGCGTGTTTTGCTGTTATCTCCTCCAGCCATTGGCTGGAGGAGATAATTAGACTTTCTGCAAAAAACAAGCCCCCGATCCGAAAAGGACGGGGCCTGATCGGAGTGACGGGACCTCTTCTCCAATGGCTGGCCAGCATTGAAGAGGCCAGCCAATGGAGAACAGGGGAGAAGAGGGGCGGGTTCAAGCCCCTCTTCTCCAAGTCATTAAATCTCCGACTTCCGGTTCTGCCTTCGGCAGACCGGCGGTCCTCGACCTAAAAATGGCAAAGGGTGAAGCAAGTCGTTTGAAGAAACCATAATAAATGACTAAAATAGGCCTAACATGTAAAAGTACCAAGTTACAATGTAACAAGCAGCCGACGAGAAAATGGAAAGTGTGCCTGTCACTGAATTCACGTGGGCGGCAGGCATATTAATTTAGCAACAGTATGCAGAAACTCAGGAATATCACAGTGTTGAAAATATCTGGGAACTACACAGCATAATGATTCACTCGACGATAACCAATATGGCTGCCGCTGATAAACTGAACGTGCTTTTGAATGTAAATAGAGCACTACAATGTGTAAAAAAATCCCATGATGATACTCAATATGGCCGCTGAGATGCTGGACATGCTTTTGAGAGGAAATAGAGGACATTGAGGCAGCGTTCAGACCCTGACACAGAAGGTTCCGTCAGGCACAAGAGAAGGAGAAGCTGCTCGATGGAGTTTTGAAAAATGCTGTGGCAACCTCTACGTCTTCCACGGAGCCAAGGCACCAAACATTGCACGAGGGAGTCGAAGAGTTGAATGATACAGCAGCGCGCTCCAATATCGAATGAGGCAGGAGAACAGAGTAAACTGCCGATGCAGATAACGGTACAGTAATTAAAATAGAGTACCTTTAGTAGTAATCCATTCTCCGTAACTGTAGAGTCTGCTATCAAAATCCAATGTAAATCCAGCTATACTTAAAATAACGAAGAAATGCTCTCAACCAGTAATCCATGTAAAGTAGAAATTCACAAAGGACCGTTGGTTAGTCAAGAAATAACTGGTCGCCAAAAAGATGTTGTATGGTAGAGACAGCAACAATAACACGAGTACAGGAATGCTGGAAAAGCTTCTTTGAAAATACTTTTAATCCGGTAATGGACCCACAACTTCCCTGCTTGGCATTCAAAGAGGTATGCTTGAGCTTACAATCTAGTTCTCGCATTCCACATTCCACATTCCACATTCCATTACATGATATGACAAATTCCATAAAGCAATAAGTAAGAATACTAACACACTACATACCTATACCATGAGGGAGACAAAGCAGGCAGGACGAAGGCTGCTGAAGAGGAATAGGCCACACACACACATTCTAGCACTGTGCCTAGAAGGGGGGCTTGACCTGCTGGACTGGGACCATGTTAACATGGCATATGCGCAAACTATCTGAGACAAGAGTTTGTGCAGGAGGTCCGACCGGATGAGCTGGAGCAATACCTGTTGGAAACTAATTTGCAGCGCCTGTCGGCTGCGCCACTTGGGCTCGAGAGACTCAAGGAGGCTCTGACGGAATTGCCCCACAGCAGATCGCCGGGGGTGAATGGGTTATCAGCTCAGCTGCTTCAGACTCTGCCATCCTCGGTCCTTGAGAGACTGCATAAGGTCCTCTTGGAGGCCCAGGAACAATGAATGCTACCGCAAATCGATGCAAGAATAGGTCATGGTCCTCACAACTAAGGCGGGCAGAGAGCCGAAAGAAGTGGCCATATATAGGCCTTTATCAATGCTGAACACCGAATTTCTTTTTGATAAACAGATTTTATTGGGCTTTGCACAAATATTACCCATGATACAAGCAAGTTATTATGGGACAAGTACACCAAGGGAGATTCAGGTGTAGGTATGATGGGGCAGGGAGCTCAATCTAACTGTCTCAACTGCTTCTCCCATACCTGACCATGCTTCGAAGGACAGCCCTGGGCTTCATACACAGTCTCTCTTGCTAAACACACCAGTCCCCTTCCCTTCTCCATTGTGATAGCGTGGGTGGGAAAGGATTTTCTCAGCGAGTAGAGTTTTTATTTTGGCCACCATGGTGGCAGTTCCAGAAATGCCCGGGCTGTACACGAACCCTTAGTGCTCTCCATGACCCTTAGCAACAACTACAGGGGCGAAAGGGGCACCTCTCATCTCAGCACGACTATCAGTTCTCTCACCACCACAGTCCAAATTCCTGTATCCTCTGGAACAGCCAAACCATATGGTAGAAGTCGGTGGGGCATGGGTGCAGCGGGGGAAGGTAGGTTCAGAGAGGTGGCCTGCCCGGTTCAGCCTGGCCGGAGTGACGTAAGCACAATAAAGAGAGTAGGCCTGGATCGGGCGCAGCCTTGGGGAAATTGTAATAACCCTAGGCGCCATCTTCACATTCGCCAAACTTCGTCTTCAAGGGGACCCAGCAAGCCCTCTTAGTGGGTCTTAAGGTGATCTTGTGTATCTGGAGTGTTGAGTGCCAGTGTACAATAGATTTGGGAAGTGCCTCCTTTGCTCAATGTAGCCATGAAAAGCTTAGCTTCTATTAGACTAAACTCAGCGAGAGGGGTGGCTTTGGGTATGTGGGTACCAAGTGCATGTCTTAGTTGTAAGTATTTATAAAACTGTGAGGAGTTAAGTGCATGGTGTTACTGGAGTTCATGAAAGGACCATATATGGGTCCCTGACCACACGTGACTCAGTTGTGTTATGCCAATAAGATCCCACTTCCCAAAGCTCTACTGCGCCACTACATCCTATAGCCATGCCAGAGGGGGTGTGGCACTTATGTTTAGCGTCTTATTTGGTGTGGCAGAGTGTAGCCCTCCAGGCGAGGAAAACCATCCTGGTCACTGTGCGGTAGTAATTGCAACAGAGGATCCGTAGACCATTGCCATGATCTGAGGAAACTCCAGAACTCTCCAGCAGGTAGGTGGCATCAGACCATCCCACATTGAACCAATCATTGACCCCCAAAAGTTGGGGGGCAAGATAATAAAGATACAGGTTGCTCATCCCTAAACCACTACCGTACGGGGCGTGTTGACAGTGGGCAAAGGCTAGACGCGGCCTGGATTAGTGCCAAAGAAATTAGGATGCAGCTCTGTCTAGAGCACGGAACCAACTCAGCGGTAAGGGTATCAGAAGATCCTGGAAGACATAAGAGGAACCTCAGCAAAATCATAATTTTATACAGAGCAATTCAACCAATCACATTCAATGGAAGGGACTTCCATTAGTTGAGGTCATCTTTGGCCTTCCGCATCAGGGACCCAAGATTGAGGGACCAAGTGAGTTCAGGGTGGAGCACCACCCAGATAACCAAATAGTGGAAGCTTAGACGGTGCACAGGGATGTTGCATTGCCAGTCGATGCAGTCCTGAGCTAGGGTCCGAAGCAGATGCACTGACTTAGCCAGGTTTACACAAAAACCCAAGTTTGAAGCCCAAAAGGCTGAAGGACTCAAAGGCAATGGGGCACGCTCTCCGTGGGGTCTGCAAGGCAAAGGAGGACATCATCATGTAGAGCGCTATAAGTTCTTCATGTCCCTCATTCCATCTCCATCCGTGGACCTGAGCGCCGCCATGGAAAAGGCAGGCCAATGGTTCAGTCACCAGCGCGAAGAGGAGAGGAGCCGAGTCCTTCGCCCTGTAGGGAATACATCAGAGAGCACACCATTCACCTGGACCCATGCAGTGGGATTACTATAAAGCGCGTGGACAAGTCCATGAAAGTGGGGTCCAACTCCAGCTCTCCGCAGCACAAGCCCCAGGTAAGCCCAATCTACTGTATCAAAAGCCTTGTCGAAATCAACGAGAAGCAAGGCGGGACTGGGTGGAAGTAGGTGGCGATGGGTCAATGCCACATGAAGGCGCCTGAAGCAGTGTTGCATACAGGAGGCCAGCATAAAACTACACTGGTCTGGATGTATGATTGAGTGGAGGATCCATTTGAGACGAGTGGCTAGGAGCGTGGCATACATCTTTACCTCACGGTAAATGAGCAAGAGCGGACAATAGAATGCTCAGGACGCAGAGGGGGAATACGTCTTCGGGACAATGGTGGCTGCATCTATCTCGGGTGGAAAAGTGCCCTTCTTTGATACCTTCCTTTAAAGGGCAAAAAGCAGCGGAGCCAAGATTTCTTGGAACAAAGCATAGTACTCTGCAGGGAACCCGTCCGGACTGGAGGTCTTTCCGGAGGCCACTGCAGAGGTGGTTGCCCCAATTTCTTCAGCCAATAACATCTCATCCAACACCTGAGGTTTAAAGTGGGGCAATCGGGGAAGAGGAACGTGGCTGAGGAAGTGGGGTTCAGATTTCAGGCCCTTGTATGGGGGAGCCACATATAGGCATCCATAGTAGTGTTATGAACCCCAATGTACCCCAATATAGGTCTAGTTAGTTATGCGACCTTTCACCTATATTCGTCCTACCATTGTACTACATAACAGGTTTGGTGCGGACCTTTTACCTAGTTGGGTGCTGCATAAATGTTGTGGGGTTTTCTCCGAAAACTAGCCTCATTTACTATGCATGAAGATATTCAGTATCACAGCAGGATTACCATCTTCTGCATAATAACTCCATATAAGGGTTACCTCTATCGTCATCTTTGTCCAACATGCCCACAGTACCATGACACATCTAGGTAGAATCCCTGAGGGTACCTTTTGGGTATATAAGCACCACATCTTCACTGGGCAAACTAGAGAAGAAAAAGACTTTCAGGCTGACACGCTGACGTGAGAGGCTGAGGTTCCTGCACGCAGACACTCCAGCACGCAGTGGTCTGACATCCCTCACGGGGTGTCCATCTCGAGACCAAGAAGAGGTCCTTCACTCTCTCATATCAGGTAATGGGGTTGGCTTTATCCTAAGGGGATTCTTGGCTATACACCTACATACATATAGGTACATCTAGTTAGGGTTGCATCGTAGGAGTACGCATTATTACTGTCATGTATCCATAGGCCTGCATATATTGTTTTAGAACTATGGTAGAATTCTACCTTTTCTTTACTCTGCTGCTGCTTATAACCATATATATCGGTTTCTGTCTCATGGTTGTTGCAGCACACGTACGTTTTTTATACTAGAATGACGCTGGTTCAATAAATACTTATTGAAAACATCCCCATCGTTTATTCTGTGTATGTCTCTCTGAGACAAAGTGAGCACGAGTAACTGAGTGAAAAGTACTGTACTGTTTCCACCATCCCTGAGGGGTCAGGGTTTTCATATTTGATAGTTGCCAGAACTATTTGCTCCTTGGTAAGAGGGGCTAGTAGAGACACTGTGAGCTGGCTGAACTAACAGACTAACTTATTCTTTTGGGTTATCTGAAATCAGTCTGGACACCAATCCCTTAGTTAATATTGTCTAAACGCGCAGATCCAAGATAGATTTGTAGGAACTACACAACAGTAGTTGACAAATGTTTGTGCTATGCCTCGGTGGGTGCAATGGGTGTCACCAAGCTCATCTCTTATTTCAAGTACAATTCTATTCGCCTGGGGGAGGGAAGCCAGCCAGTATAAGAGTTTCCTGTTTTTGCCTACCCAGCCATTGACCTGACTGTCGAAGTGCACTACAGATGCTTCGCAGCCTCGAAGGACTGGAGACAGATCTCCTCACGTATGAGTCTCATTTGCCGGGGCACCTCGTCTTGGAGGTCAGCAGCAAGTGCCTGTGTCTCCAATTGGGTGATGTGACCCAGTCTTCTCATCCAGCAAATACGTCACCTTTAGCCACTCCACCAATCTCCAGTGGACTGACCACAGCTGCGTCCACTTCAGCTTCAGTAAAACGACGACCCACCACCACCCTCAACAAGCCCCCCGCAGGAGCTGGAACAAGATCACCGGTGACCAGCTCACCACCTTCCTCAGCCAGAACCCCCCCACCAGCTCAACGGACCCCAACGAAGCCGCCAACAACCTCACACAGTGGATCACCAACTGTGCAGACGCCCTCGCACCACTGAAGAAGAACCCCCCCAGCAGACGCGGTAGCAAGAAAGCCTCCTGGTTCACCGACGAGCTCATCACCTCCAAGAAGAACTGCCGCTCCCTGGAGAACACCTGGCGCACCAACCAGACCACAAACAACATGACGGCCCTCAAACACGCCACCCGCAAACACCACCAACTGATCCGCGCCACAAAGAAGACAGCCTTCAAGGAACGACTGGACAACAACACCCACAACAGCAAGGAACTCTTCAGCATCGTCAAAGAGCTCTCCAACCCCGACGCTGGAAACAATGACATCACTCCCTCGCAAGACCTCTGCGACTCCCTCGCAGCCTTCTTCCACGACAAGATCGCCAACATTCACAACAGCTTCGGCCCACCAACCACGAACCCCACCACCGAACCGCCTTCCTCGAGACCAACGGATCCCTCGACCACTCGCAATCTGGCTTCCGAGCCAACCACAGCACGGAGACCGCCCTCATCGCAGCAACAGACGACATCAGATCCCTAATGGACAACGGGGAAACTGCGGCCCTCATCCTCCTGGACCTCTCCGCAGCGTTCGACACTGTCTGCCACCGCACCCTGGTACAGCGCCGTTCCACAAGGGTCATCGCTCAGCCGCTCCCTCTTCAACGTCTACATGAGCCCCCTCGCAACCATCGCACGTCAACACAACCTCAAGATCATCACCTACGCCGACGACACCCAGCTGATCCTCTCCCTCACCAGCGACCTGGACAACGCCAGAGCCAGCCTACACGAAGGGATGAAAGACGTCGCCGAATGGATGAAGAACAGCCGCCTGAAACTGAACTCAGACAAGACGGAGGTCCTCATCCTGGGATCATCACCCTCCGCCTGGGACGATTCCTGGTGGCCCCCCGCCCTGGGAGCCACCCCCAAGCCAACGGACCACACACGCAACCTAGGCTTCATCCTGGACTCCTCCCTCTCGATGACCAGACAAGTCAACGCCGTCTCGTCTTCATGCTTCAACACCCTGCGCATGCTTCGAAAGATCTTCCGGTGGATCCCCACCGAGACCAGGAAGACGGTCACCCAGGCCCTCGTCACCAGTCGGCTGGACTACGGGAACGCCCTCTACGCCGGCACCGCCGCCAAACTCCAGAAGAAACTCCAACGGAACCAGAACGCCTCCGCACGACTCATCCTGGACATCCCCTGACACAGCCACATCTCCGGACACCTGAGAGACCTGCACTGGCTCCCCGTCAACAAAAGAATCACGTTCCGACTCCTCACCCACGCACACAAGGCCCTCCATGACCTGGGCCCCAAGTTCCTCAACAGCCGCCTGACCTTCTACAAGCCCACCCGCCAGCTCCGCTCCGCCAGCCTCGCTCTCGCCACCGTCCCCCGCATCCGCAGAGTCACCGCCGGAGGAAGATCCTTCTCCTACCTGGCAGCCAAGACATGGAACTCCCTCCCCATCCACCTCCGGACAACGCAAGACCATCTCGCCTTCAGGAAGCAACTCAAGACCTGGCTGTTCGAGCAGTAGCGTTCCCCCCCTCCCCCCCCCCAGCGCCTTGAGACCCTCCGGGTGAGCAGTGCGCTATACAAATGCCTATGATTGATTGATTGATTGATCAAGTGTGTTCCATCATACGGATATGACCCTTGGCATATCCTCTGATAGTTGCATTACTAGCTGCCCAGAGGGTGCCAACTGAGCGAACCAAGCCCTCATTAGTTTGGAAGTAAGCTTGCAATTCCTCTCCCGGGGCCCGTGTGTAGTATTTATCTTGGAGTTACCAAGCATTAAGATGCCACATGGGGTGTGAGCCACTCTTGGACGAGCCGAGTGGATGAGAGGGGCATGATCGGATAAGCCATGGGAAAGGATCTGGACAAGTGATATGATTTGATAATGTGGAGCTGGTATGAAGATGAGATCGTTGCAAGAGTGGTTATGGTGTGCTGCCAAGGTGTTAGTGGTGAATTGAAGCCTTTAAGGGTTCCACAAGTGTGGGGGCCGGCCTGTGGCATCTATGTCTGGGGCAGGAACTGTGTTGAAATCGCTTCCACTCAACATCACTCCTTGTGGAAGGTCTAGAAGGTTCTTGGATAAATCCCTGAGGAAGGTGCCCAAAGCCGCTGTGGGCACATAAATACACACAAGGTTAATGGTGTGCCTCTCAACCGTTCCAGTAAGAGCAATATATCGACACTGGGTCTCTCTTTTCATGGGTAACAGCTATGTGGTAGGAGCAATGTAGTAAACTTGTTAAACCCCCAGAAATCTTGAGCAGAGATGGAGTGGAAGACTCTATTGTGGCTCTTACGGGCCAGGAAAGGCCATAAATTCCCCATTAGATGGGTCTCTTGGAGCATCAAAATCTCAGAAAGGAATCGGTGTGCATACCCCATGACCGTGGTGCATTTCACATGATCCAACAGCCCATTAACGTTTCAGGCAAATACTCACATAGATGCTATTTCCGAGGGATGATAGATTGCGTGTGTTGAGGGGGCAGAAGGTGCCCTGCTCTGTAGGGCAAATCAGCCACAGAATGCGTCCAGTGCTTATGATAGGTGAGTGTGGGTCCGTGTCAGGATGCCTGAAGCGTAACATAGGTGGGTATCGGAGTGTTACTTGAACAAATCAAAATTCCCGCTAAGAACAAAACATTATGTAATCCCAACCCCCCTAACAACTGCCCCACACCATACTTCCACCCCAGAAGCATCTGTCACTTGTAAATCAGTAACTAATACATAAAACAACTTGGAATTGGGAAGGGAGTGGAAGACCCCTCCATGATAAAGGATCGTGTACAACCATCAGGAATATCGCAGTTAGCAATTATCTATTAGTAATGCCATGTTGCCGCGGGGCGTCCAGAAACTGAGGACTTCGATCTTAAGACTTTGCAATAAATAGGTATCTGCCATCAGCCTGGCAGGAGGGCTAGAGCTTGTGGCGAGAAGGTCCTCTTGACTGGATCGAAGTTCCACCATGGTGGCCACAGTGGAGTGCCCTGAGGATGTGGATTGATCTAGCAGATGAGGGAACCTTGAGGATGATTTGGACCTTTATTTGCTAAGTCCCCTTCATGAGCGGGTGTGATTTCTTTTAGGCTTAGGAGCTGCGACTGTCCGGGCTGGTTCAGAAGGCCAATTCAGTAGACTAGGGGGGGAACCTCCTGGTCCACAGAGTGGGCGTTCCTCAGTGAGCCAAGTCCAGCCATACTCCGGAGTGTCGAAGAAGTGGGACATATTTGCATAGACAACCTGAAGAATGGCCGGGAACAATAGTCTGTAGGGGAGGCTAGCTGCTCAGAGTTTCTGCTGGACTGCTATGCATGAGTGGCGTCGCTGTTCTCCCTTCTTGGTGTAGTCAGGAAAGAGGAGCAGCATGGCGAAGCCACACCAGAGGTCTGTCCGAGAGCGGGTCTCTCTCAAGATCACGTCGCTGTCTTTGAAGTTAAGGATTCGAGCAATCATGGTTCTGTGCAAGGGTGGCTTAGGAGTCAAAGGCATGTGTGCTCTCTCTTTCCCAAACCAAGGGGAAAGTTGATCTGATCACATCCAGGACTTGATCCATGTTTTGAGGAATTCTGCAACCTGCCGAGGCTCGCATCCTTCTGGAATCCCAATGAAGTGCACCCTGTTGCAGCGAGATCAATTCTCCACATCTTCCGCACGGCAATGGAGCTCTGCTGTGCGTGTGAGGAGGCAGGAGACCTGAGATTTCAGGTTGGTACATCATCTTCCAGTGTGGACAGGTGAGTTTTGCCTTCCGTGATCCTGGCTCTAGCGTTGCGTACTATAAGCACCTCACCAATTTTGGCTTCCACAGGAGCTTGGAAGGTCTGAATGGCTTGGAGGATCGTTGCCAAATCTCCATCTGAAGAGAATGGCTTCTCTGCGCTTCTGCCCCCAGCTTGTCCAGGTCCTGATTCTGTGCTATATTGGTCTACGCGAGTTTGGAAGGTCACTAAGCGGACTGATCTGTCCTTGACCATGTTAACAAGGGGATCCGGGAGCACGGCACACCCTCAGAGGGGGACCCAGCCCATTTGCCACAGAACTGTGGCAGCAGGAGCAACCGGGACCCAGGAGAAAGAGTATCCCAGTGGCTCCAATGGAGTCAGCTTGCTTGTCGAGAAGGGAGGTCAGCAGGTTTTGCGGTTAAGGCGTTGTAAGTGAGCACTGTAAGGTCCTTGCCGGAAACTGGCAAGACAGTAGGGACAACAACAAGTCGGACCAATCTGCAATGACAAGGCCCAACCATCTTTCCTGTGAGTCTCTCAAACTCACTGCTGATAGGTCGTAAGGCCCAGCTACAGTCATCAGGACTCAGGTTAGGTCAACAGAGTCAGAAGGCAGGAAGAGGGTACCTTATTTGGCAGGTAGGGAGCGGTGAGGCTCACAGGTTTCACAGCATTGAGGGTGCAGGCAGATGGACCACAAACGTCCCAGGGTCCAGAGGCACCTGCCTAGTCCCATTGGCATGTGAGAGCGATTACAGGCTGTCAATCTGCTGCCCCCGTGTGCCCAGTCGCAAGTTTGAATGTCCCTTTGTTGCTGCTGTAATGGGGGGGCATCGAGGAGCCACCCAAGGATCCGGCAACAACAGCAGGAGGCCCCTGTATTAGCCCACCCCCCAAATCCAATAGTAGATTTAATTGGAGGAGGCCCACTACTCAGCCAGGCAGGTCCGCAGTTCAGGGGAGCGCTCCCGTATACCCAGGGAAATGGGAAAGCAGCAAAACACTCATTACCTCGCTCTGCCAGGAGCGGGTGCTGGGCCCAGGCAAGCCCACAGCTAGAGGGCCGGGCAGAGGCCTCCAAAGTCCAAGGTCCCAGTGCAGTAGTTCGTGGAGGGCCCAGCGGGCCTCAACACTAAACGCAGGGCCCCCTCCGCTTCTCTGGGAATCCTTTATCAGCAGGTGTAGGGAGGCCGACAGAGGAATGCAGGCTCTCACAATCAGCTTCTCAATCCCAGGCACAGCCACGAAAGTCTGCCATGTCACCCGCAGGGCACGCACAAGCTCGGGCAGGAGTGCAAGTTGGATCGGGCGGCACCAGCAGGGTCATGTCGGTCTGCAGAAGTGGGGATCCGGACGTGGTGCAGCCATATGTTGAGCACCAGATTCACATCAGGGTGGGCCTTCTGCCACGACTCAGCAGCACCCCGGTACCAGACACCTGCGTGAGTGCCGCCATGTTGGGAGAGGGTGAACCTTTTACCGTATGGCAGGTGTGCTGGACTCTAGTGTCATCCGTGTGTAGGCAGCGCACAGAGCCGGTCTTAGGGCAAAAGTAGGCTTTGAGGCAGTGAAACGGAGTTCCTGGTGGCTAGAATGCGACTGCCATCTTGATGCGTCAAGCCACGCACTCAACACCAATGTTAAGATATTCTGTAAGGCCCTAGCGATAAGGGTGGCGGAGGAACTGGTCCACCAAACGGGATTTATGCCAGGTAGAAGCCCGGTGTATTATAACAGCTGAAACATATTTTGCATGCAGTGGAAAGTACCGATGGGGAATATGGACTAGCGGTACTGGCCCTTGAGCAAATGTTTGATACGGTGGGCTTGCAATACATGAACTTTGTCCCCCTCTTCATAGGTTGGGTACAACTGGGCAGAGGGACTCGGCAGGGTTATCTCTTATCACCAGCACTTTTTGCTATTGTGATAGAGCCAATGGCCTGAAGACTGTGGGCTAAATGGGGGCGTGTTACATCTATACACACACAGTCTCCATGTATGCGGACAACACAGTGTATCTGCGCAACCCTGGATGGCGATTCTCTGAATGCTGTCAGTCCCAGATCACTGTGCTGCAATGTCCAGACTGCGTGTGAATCAGTCCAGCTCACAGCTATTCCTGCTGGTGGTTTTGCAGAGGGAGAGTGTGGATCTCATCACTGGGATGGGCTTGCACTGGGAATTTGAAGAGTTCCAATACCTGGGGATCTGACTGACATGTTGTCCAGCTGCGCAGCACAACCTCAATGTGGGACGGCTAATGGAGGGGCGGCATTGACTGATCGAGTTCTGGGTTATACTCCCACTATCTGTTATGGGATACATAGTATTGGCCAAAATGGTGTTACACCCCCGATGCCTATATGTACTGCAGAATGTGCTTTGTCGATTCCTAATGCCACATTTGCCCAGCTCAACTAACTGCTCTGCTTTCTTTTTAGGTCGAGCCTAGCGCAGCACGCAAGCACTACATAGGAGATGACCTCTTGGAATTGGTCTGTACTTTTTGGAAAACTCTTGCATCTACTGCACTATTTCCAATGAGTACTCATGCATGTACAGCATCCATCTTACGGGAGCGAGCAGCTGCTCCATCTGTTTCCAATTATCGAGCCCGCGCTTGTTTACATTTGCCTGTCTTGCGGTCGCGTTAATTGGAAACAGATGGCAGTCGCGTTCACTTTTGTGGCAGCTTGTGTCCTGATAATTCTTATACATGGCCCCACCTCTGCTCCCTTTTTTTCGTACAAGCTGGTGTCTTGCACTGTTTTGTGTTCTAGGAGGGGTTTCCCAGAGACCCTTCCTTGGTCTCTGTGCCAGGCGTGTTAGAGGATCCCATACCAGTGTCCAACATTACCGCCCGCCGTCATTTTATTTGCTTTCCAAGCCACGAACAAAGTGAACTTTGTGTCTTAATTGCCATTTTTTGCATACGTTTCACGGATATTCCCACGTCTTTACGTGGAAAGGAGTTTAGCGTTTTTGGGAGAAAATGGAAAGTTGAGGAGGGAATTGACTGAGTCATCTTGCAGTTATTAAACAGCACTGAGACAATAATATTGACATGTTTATTATCCGACTGAGTGCATGATTTCCACCGGGGTGGTACAATGAAGCACCGGGATTATTTCAAGTCTGATAAAAGCTGGCTGCTTTGATTGAAATTGGTGTTGGGGAATGTGCGCTTCCAGTCTTTTGTGATGCTTAGTGGGTTAATGCGCAAGCAGCAGAAGTCCGCGTGAAAACCAGGGGCCGGTTCTAAACCGTTAACCGTATGAACATTCTATTATTCTGAAATTATTACAATAAGTTCCATTGAGTTGGGTAACAACACCTGTTATTTAGAGAGCTGTGAAGTCGCGAGACGAGCTGCATGCGCATGAACAATGCAAATGTGTCTTCCTGTTGCCTATCCATGTCGCAGGCTGAAACGCAGCCCTTTGACTTTTAATAACGATCCTTGATTTTTCGCAGTAGGTTACTTTAGTTTTACCTAAATCTCAAGAGCAAACAAATGACGCCAGTAATAAAGCGTAAAATGTGCCGAACATCACACATTGTCTCAGCCGGGAATGCAAGACTTCCAGCTCAGCTTCCTTATAATGCCACTTTGCCAGTTTTATTTTTTCAGTTTGTATTTGTAAAGCACCAATGCGCTGCTTTTCCAGCGTGAGTTCAGGAGCAGCTAACAGTGACTAAAAAGTGTGCTGAAGATCACACGTTGTGTCAAGGTGAAAAGTCAGATGTCCATCTCCTCTCCTTAGCAATGACAATTGACTCATTTTATTGACGTATTTTACAAAGCACCGACATGCCGCCATACAGCTGCTTCAAAGTGCTTAAGTGGCACCGCCCATGTAGATTTCGTCTTATCGGCCTCTTCAAGATGTGTTACAGTGAAGAACTATTGCCCCTGGGGTCCGAACCACAAGCTTAAAGTTTAGGAATATTTCACAAGTCTCTCTTTAGAATTCAGAGTGAAAGTATTGGCTTCTTGGGCAATATGTATAAACAATTGTGAAATGAAATATGAAATACCAGTATTTGTAAAGCGCACAGCTACCTCCGAAGTGTTGTCCCGGCGCTGGGGGCCCTCGGGAAGATTAAGCAAGCTACTGCCCAGAGTCACATGGTGCTGGGCTAACCCGCCGCCGGCACCGGGGATCGAACCGTGAACCCCATAGTGCGGAGTCAGGCACCCTGGCCGCTGCGCCACACCTCTTCAACAAATGTGCTATAAAGTGAACTATTTGACCATATTTTGGAAACATTGGACACTATGGGCCATATGTAGGTAAATTACATTTACCGATTCTTAAATACCGAATTTTACCGATTCGGGATTTATGAATCGGTAAATGTAATGTAGGTAAAATATTACCGAATCGGTAAGTGTCGGTATTTTAGAATCGGTATTTACCGATTCGGTAATGGCAACTGGCTTCCCATTCATTCCTATGGGCCTGGAGGCCCATAGGAATGAATGGGAAGCCAGTTGCCAATACCGAATCGGTAATGGGAGAGGCATCATCATGGGTGGCAGGGTGTCACACTGACACCCTGTTGCACCCCTGATTCGTCCATGTGTGCACATGTGGCGCACATAAATGCCCTAAGGGCATGTATGTGTGCCACATTGCACACTTCAAAGTGCACTAAAATGCTTTTTTACAGCTATTCGTCATTTACCATCAACTTTTAGTTGGTGGTAAATAACGAATCCCCACACCAACGACACACTCCCCCTACATCTCATTTCAGGATTCGGTATTTACCGAATCGGTAAAATTACCGATTCGGTAAATTACCGAATCCTGAAATGTGCCCCCTACATACCAAAAGCCTAAATACCGGTCGGTAACGGGATATTTACCGAAAATCGGCCGTTACCGACCGGTATTAGGCTTCCTACATATGGCCCATTGTGTTCAAGGTTTTTCTCCCTTGCAGAGTCTAAGCTGTGCACAGAGGCAAGTGTTGTAGAGAAGAAAAGAAACATGCAGTGCACCCAAACAAGCTTGCGTTTCGCAAATCTCTTTACCAGTTTCATTATTACCACAGTGATTTCGCCACAAAGGGGTTGCAAAGGGCGCACCACACTGGCGCCCCTCCACCTATGGAACAGATGTAGCACCAAGGCAAGGATTGCACGGCGTTTGTTGTGCTCAAATTTGAAACCTTTTCGAAGAGGTTAGCACCTGTGTAGCAGAGTAGGATCTGCTTCTTATAGTTATTCCCACTTTTTGCTGAAGTTTCACTCTTTTCGACTGCTATCCAGGACCTCAGCCTAGCTGCTTCCTCTCTAAATCGATTGCATGTACTCTAGGTACCCTCCAGATTGGATTCTGGGGTACCCTTATAAGTCCCTAGTATATGGTATACTATGTGCCTAGGGCATAGGTACCCCAGAGGCTTCTCAGGGGCTGCAGCATGTATTATGTCACCTCTGGGAGACCATTCAAAATGACACAACAGGTCTGCTACAGCAGCCTGTGTTAGGTGGTGCATGCACCCCTTACATAGATATAGGTTCACTATATCAATACTTATCACTGCACATATAAACCTATCAGTTACCACTATGGCAGGCCTTATCAATCCTGAAGGCAGGGTGCGGGGTTTTGTGTGAGAGGGTGCCCATGCATGAGCAGAGCCCCTCTGCAGCTTTCGGAACCTATATTCCGGGGTTGTTTGTAATGCAGCCAACCATATATACTTATAACCGCTCGGTAAATGCTAACTTTAAAAAAGCTGCATGGAAACATGTCGTGTTTGGTGTCAAACACCTTGGAATCATACCTCCACACCAGTAACTGGTGTGGGAGGTATGATTCCACCCTACTAGAGGGAGAAATATGACAACACCGGTACACCTGGTACCAGCTTTACAAACCCTGGCATCACAAAATGAATGCTGCCAGCCAGACACGAGTCTGCCCTCCTGCTGCTGGACGAAACTCCGGCAGGGGACGGCTGGACAATAGGCTTCCTGTCACAGGGAGGTGTGACCACCTCTCAGACAGGCTTTAGTGTATTGGGGCTGGGTGGATGAACTCTGAGAGTGCTTTGATGTCTGCACTGGGGGCACATTTGGTTTCCCTGTGCATAGTCCAGCTCAAACCGGTTGCAGGGTCCAGTTTCTGCTCTGGCGCAAAACTGGACAAACACATGGGTGTAGCCACCCCTCTGTCCTGACCCTCCCATAGGTGGGTCCCCAGAGTTTGTCCCATCCCTTCCTGGGGTATAAAGTAGGAACCCCTGGGTACAGGACTTTAGATTTACCTGGACAAACCTCTGCTACAGAAACCAAGTACTTCGACTATCTACAGTACGCTGAATGACTGAAGAATCTCCCTTGGAGTAAAGGAGTTACTCCCCTGCAAGACAGGCACCTGAAACATCTCACCGGTTTGCATCTACGCAGCGCCTTAAGGACTCCGAAGATTTTTGCAACACAGGAAGTGGGTTCCCGTGGTCTCTGAGGTTGATCCGTGCTCTCAGCGATTCTGAGATCCGCATCCCTCGTGGGGACCGTGCAATCTGAACCCCAGGGCACCATGTACATTTGCAGCAGCATAAGCTTTTTGGTGATCTCTTAAGCTGTGCTTTGGGCTACTTGTAGTCCACACCCCGAGCAGTATTTCCACAGAAGAATTCCAGCCTACACTCCACAAGTGTTCCGTGGGCTGGTATTTTGTGATTCAGCTCGAGGTCTCTTCGCAATCCCTGGTCCATCGACCTGTGGGTCCCTGAGAAGGGAACTTTGACTTTAAGTGGGCTTTCCTGGTTGCTCCAGACGTGCCCTGACTCTTCATCGCTTGGGGAGTCCCCAGAACCTTGCTGGTCCTCGCCGAAGCATCTTTTCTCTGACCGCGTGGGTTGTTGTTGCCAAGGCTTTTTGGTCTCCAATTCTGACACTGACCCCCCCCCAGCACTCGACATCCTTCGAGGGACAGCTCATCTGCGGACTTTGGTCGTCGTCAACGGGTCCTGGTCCCCGTGGCTGCAGAGTCAAGCTTCACCTCATCTCACCTGAAACACCCGACATTGGTGGGCATTCGTCTATCGTGCCCCTGGTCACTGTGAAGCGGCCCAGACTCTGTCCTCTCTGCTTTCAGGTTCTGCTCAGCTCCGATCCAGGCTTGGATCACACCGGACACTTCTCATCTTTCCGGCAGTAGCACTTCTTCGCATCACGCAACTGAAATCAACGAGCGTTACCAACACCACTTTACCCCTATGCACCGGCTCTCCTGGGATAGGTAACACGGGTACCTCGGTACTGTCAAGGGTGCTGGCCTTAGAACCTTCTATGTTCCAAAGGGTTTTCTGGAAGTCCTCTCCTAAGTGTCGTTAATCTTTAAAATTCCAACCGCGACTTTCCCATAGGATTGTACGGAGCTTGCGGCTGTGTTCTCACACTGCACGCATCCCCGGTGGGTCCCCTGTGTCACTACCTTGGGTGGGTACTTGGGGTACCAGCGAATCTACGTGCTCTAGGCACTGTGTCTAGTCAAGTCGTGGTTGTTATACCACTTTCTTAGTATATGGTTTGGTCTCCCCCTGGAGCCCACTGTGTATTGTGCTATTTACTGTTGTTCTAGTGCTTTAATATTGTTTACCTTGTTCTCTAAACTCTTAAAGAGGTTAGTAGCGAGTGTTTAGTAATAAATACATATATTTTATATATACCTTGTGTGGTTCTCCTTTCATTTGGTCATTCAGGAGGTTATAATCTGGTGAACCAAGCTGCTTTACATTGCCTTCAAGACTTAGCTTGAAGGCTACTCTCCATAGCTGGGGTGGCAGAGTGGGCTAAAGAACGGCGATGGATTAAACCCAGATCAGTTGACTGGGGGTGAGTGCTTGCAATGTTCAACACTCCGTCCATCATTTCCTTTGGTTTTTGCTTTCTTTGCCATAAGTTGGCAGGGTATGCTCAGACGTGAGTCCCTTGCTCACTTTGCCACTGGATTCAAGCAAGCCTGGCTGAAGACGGCTGAAATGCCAGAAACCGGTCCTAGGAAGCTTATTTCCGGTCCAGGGAAAACATGGCTTGGCAGTTCGGGCTGGACTGTTCCCATGAGGCACAGGGTCAGACTGATTTGCATATGGCCATGTCTGAACTGGGGTGGTAGAGTGGGCTAAAGAACGGCGATGGATTAAACCCAGATCAGTTGACTGGGGGTGAGTGCTTGCAATGTTCAACACTCCGTCCATCATTTCCTTTGGTTTTTGCTTTGTTTGCCATAAGTTGGCAGGGTATGCTCAGACGTGAGTCCCTTGCTCACTTTGCCACTGGATTCAAGCAAGCCTGGCTGAAGACGGCTGAAATGCCAGAAACCGGTCCTAGGAAGCTTGTTTCCGGTCCAGGGAAAACATGTCTTGGCAGTTCGGGCTGGACTGTTCCCAGGAGGCACAGGGTCAGACTGATTTGCATATGGCCATGTCTGAACTGGGGTGGCAGAGTGGGCTAAAGAACGGTGATGGATTAAATCCAGATCAGTTGACTGGGGGTGAGTGCTTGCAATGTTCAACACTCCGTCCATCATTTCCTTTGTTTTTTGCTTTGTTTGCCATAAGTTGGCAGGGTATGCTCAGACGTGAGTCCCTTGCTCACTTTGCCACTGGATTCAAGCAAGCCTGGCTGAAGGCGGCTGAAATGCCAGAAACCGGTCCTAGGAAGCTTGTTTCCGGTCCAGGGAAAACATGGCTTGGCAGTTCGGGCTGGACTGTTCCCATGAGGCACAGGGTCAGACTGATTTGCATATGGCCATGTCTGAACTGGGGTGGCAGAGTGGGCTAAAGAACGGCGATGGATTAAACCCAGATCAGTTGACTGGGGGTGAGTGCTTGCAATGTTCAACACTCCGTCCATCATTTCCTTTGGTTTTTACTCTCCATAGCTACCACTAGGATAGCTTTCAATAAAGGTTGTCTTTAACCTAATCATCAATAAGGGTCGTTTGGACTGGTGTAAGGTGCCCACTAGTGGACAGCATATACCAGGCCAACTTCTCACAACTTGTGGACATCTTAAGGATGCTAGGGGGCCCTGGGCGAAAAGTATTCTGGGAGCCCCTATTCAGAACAGCTTTGAATTTATGATCCAATGTCAGCTCTTTCATGTCCTCTTTGGCCAGGTCACTGGCAGTGCACCGGCATACTCCTCCAAATTCTAAATGTGTTTACATCTAATATTTTGGAATAGTGACGTGTTTTCAATATTGTAACAGCAGCAGTTCAGGAATATTACTGCAAATAATCTCTTTGATACCCTCCCATTCCTCATTTGCAAGGTTCTGTTTTGATCAAAATAAACTTTTTTTAAGGATGCTGCATGCAACATGAGCACAACATTTCTCTGCAAAATATCTGCAGTAGACTCTCACACATCACCCACATTAAAAATAAATTAAAGGAAACGGTATTTAAAATAATCTGTTTAATATATATTCAGGGTCATCAGGACAAGACTCTGCAGGACAGAACTGGCTCTATCAGGGGCCCCCCAGAAAGCCTGGTGGACCTGGTAAAAGAACACACTTAGCCCATGCCTTAAAATGTCTCTGTGTGTGCATGTCCAGAGCATAGTTACTTGGGCTGTGACTGGCCTGCTCTAAATAACAGTGACACACTAGGTAAGGATAAAGACAAGTCAGAGCAACAGCATTTGACAACGCATGTGATAAGAGAGTGGTTGGCTCCATTACAGCGGTAGGTTTACGTTAACGATACGACCGTAACCTTATGAGAAATTAGAAATAGGAGTGCTACGACCTGAATCGTCTGTATAAACGATTTTTTTAATGATTTCCCCCTCATAGATGTTATTGTTTTTAATAAGAAATCAGTGGTACCTGAAGAAACGGATTACTCTTCTATACAATAAGTTTAGAGACCATTATGCCCGGGCGTGATCCTACCAACTTGGGGTCCTACCGCCCCCTTGCCCTTCTCAACGCAGACTACAAAATTCTGGCCAAGGTCTTGGCGGAGCGGCTGGCCCCAACAGTACCAGTGTTGGTGCACAAGGATCAAAACGGGTTTGTGCCAAAACGCAACACCTCTCTTAACCTGCGACGGTTCTTCCGGGTGGCCGCGGATGGAGCGCAGCTTTGGCCTAGGGCAGGCTGTCTGGTCTTGGACCATGAAAAGGCCTTCGACTGCCTTGAGTGGGGGTACTTGGTGGCGGTGTTATCACACTATGGGTTGGGCCTCGGGTTCCTCCAGATGGCGGCGCTCCTCTACAAGAACCCTGTGGTGCGGATAAGAACCGGCCCTTACGTTTCTGAAGCCACCCCGGTCGGTCGCGGTACTAGAGAGGGGTGTACTCACTCGCCCCTCCTTTTCGGGCTCGCAATAGAGCCTTTGGCTGCTACACTGCGTAGCGTATTGACTGACGGCATCCCCCTGCGTGTCGCGACTCATCAGGTTTCCTTATATGCGGATGACCTCCTGGTCTTCATCAAAGATGTGGCACACATTTCGGGGGACTTTAAGCGCGTCCTGACTGACTTCATTGCGCTCTCCGGACTACGAGTGAATGCGGCTAAATCGTGCCTTTATGCGTTCCGAGCCGATATTCAGGATCCGCAGTACCGCCTGGGGGGCGTGCCGGTCAAGTGGCAACCAGACACCTTCCGTTATTTGGGCATCCACATATACCGACAACCAGCTGATCTAGTAGAGGGTAATTTGGGTAAGGCGGTAACGGCGATCAGAGCCCAGATGCAGTTTAAGGGTGCTCTCCCTCTCGCGGTCACGGGGCGAATCGCTCTAATCAAAATGGTGATTCTGCCCAGGCTCCTATACTATTTTGCCAACCTACCCATTTACATACCGGCATCCTTCTTTACAGCCTGGGAGCGTTCGCTCCGGGATTTTGTGTGGGGTGGTGCCACAGAGTCGCATTATCCAAGCTATACCTCCCCACAGGTCAGGGGGGTCTTGCGATGCCGTACTTTGTGCATTATTATCTAGCAGCACAATTGCAATGGGTGGCCAGGTGGCTGGCAGACAGAGAGCGTGACGACACGGCGACCGCGGAGCCCCCTATTTCTCTGGCTGATATCATCGAGTCGTTCCACCCGACCGCAAAAGTGTTTAAGCCGGTGCCCCTCCTCGTTAAAGTGGCCTAAAAGTGTTACCGCCGTGCTCTTTATCTAACCCGGAAATGTGTCCCTTATGCCCCTGCCATGCCGATAGAGGGCTCCCCTAGTGGGCGGAGGGTGCTGCGCTCGGCTGAGCTCGCAGACTGGCACGCGGCGGATATTCACACATTGGGGGATCTCCATCGAGATGGTGCTCTTATCCCATTTGCCTTGTTGGCGGAGGAGACAGGGTTACCAACCGGCCAATTTCTCTGTCACCGCTCACTGATATCGACGCTGGCGAGTCGATGGGGAGATCTTAGAGAGGAGCCAGAGCAGCACCTCATGATGCAGTACCTACATGTCATGGGGCGGGGGAGGCATATGATACGATGGTTCGCAGCTTCTCTGCGCGCGCAGACGGCGACCGACTTATCCCCGTTACGCCGTAAATGGGAGGCGGACCTGGCTTGCCCCATGGCCGACAAGGAATGGAGCAGAGCGCTGCAGGGTCCAGCACGGATCCCCAGGAACATGCGATTCCGCTAAATCCAATACTTTATTCTACATAGAGCATATCACACACCGACTCTATAAATCGGTATTTCCATCACGCAGACGCGAGCTGCCCTCGCTGCGGGGTGCTGGACGCTGGACTGGTTCACATGTTGTGGAGCTGCCCCGCACTGGACTTGTACTGGCGGGCGGTGTATGGAGCCCTAAGTGCATGCACGGGTCGACTGGCCCCGCTTGAGTGGCCGGTCTGCCTGCTGCAGGACCCCCTCCACGAGGGTTGCTTCTCGATTTTTCGACCTGGGTCTGGTGGGCGCAAAGCGATTGCTTACCAAACGCTGGAAGGTGGCGGACCCCCCCCCCGGGCACGAGTGTGGCGGGGTTCAATGCTGGTGTGGGCAGGGGCGGAGAGCACGGCACTCTTGAGGGAGGAAACACTAGGCCTCAGACGTACACCAATAGCGAACCAGTGGGACACACTCTTGCAGACACTGACACGCCTAGATGGGGACACCCTGAGATCCTGCGAGGTGAATGCTGGGGATACCCTTGCTGAAGGGGAGGGGGGTGGCGGTCAGATCGGGCGCCAGACATGAAAAGTGTCGCTAAGGCATTAGTGTCTGGGTAAGGTGCTGGGAAATGGTGTTGCTATCAACGGAGCTGTCTGCATAAGGGAACACAGGGTTGGTAGGAGGGGGTTGGGCCGGGAGATAGAACATGGGGTTGTTCAAGTGAAGGCCGGAATTGCTGCTGTTGTTTTGTTGGGACACTTGTTGTTTTGCCCCTTTTCTTCCTGTTTACTGAGCTGGTTATAGGAATACAATGGGGATGTGTGGGCGAATTATGAGTGGCTCCTTCAGGGGAAGCCCCCCAACGTCGTGTAATCAAAGGGGGGACGTTGGGATAATGGAGCTGGCTGAGAGGCTCACAATGCTAATCCTTCCTAGTAAGTGGGCGTAGCATCCGTTCTCGTTCATTGTTATACTCATGACTAGAGATGTACCATTGGACCTATTTCAGTCTTTAGCCACTAGATCGCTCAATTGTACCATGTACTTTCACTGTATTCTATAAAAACCAAAATGTCAATAAACAGATTTCATAATAAGTTTAGAGACCATTACTACCAGTGGCCATTTTTGAAAGGTGAGACATCAGCGATACTTAAAAACAATTAAGAAGTATACAATTCAGGGTATGGTGTAGTAAATGTAACTTGATTAATTAAGATTAATTTGTATACATGGGAACGTCCTGAACGAGCAGCCAGGATACAATCAATTACAACGCAGGAAATTCCTTGCTCCACAAGCTCCAATATAAGAACCCCTTTGGGATTAGGATCCAGTGAACTACAGTCAGAACTCAAGCTGGCTCCATTGCTCTAAGATTCTAAATAGGTGAGCAAATGGATGCATGTTTTACACATAGAAAGCAGTGAAAGTGAATGGAATGGTTGTGATTAGGATGATGGTGGGCGTATGTTTTGTTGCCAACGATAAGAGTATTGGTGACAATTATTGTATAGAAATGAGAGAGATATGACATGTGAGGCTTCGATGTACATTCATAGAACAGGAAATTTGGGTTCTCTTAACTGTTTTCATTCGTTAAATCTCATTGTGAAGTTTTAAACTGAAGCAGTTCTTTGATGGAAAGGAGAAATAGGGGTTTGATTGGTAGAAAAATTGTGCCTCTGAATATGAAACAATTGATATGTGTCTTTTATTATGCAGGTTTCTTTGAAAGATGCCGGTTGTATACTAGACCGAGAGTACTATCAATGGTCTTGATAAAGATGGTTTTATAATTGATATCCATCGAAACGCGTCGACGCCGTAGGACGTAATCTGTGTACAAGCTGCTGTCAGGACTCGCTTAATTCTCTTGAGAGCACCTGGCTTCAGCTTGAACCATTTGCATTTCACAGATGTGTAACATGAAATGACAAAGTGTACTGTCTTCTCTTTTGTACTCTTGTGTTTCCGCTTTCCCTTTTTTCTCCTTTCCTTTAATTTTGTATTTTTTAGTTATTGTGTACAGGTTATCACATTATGAATTGTGGTATAAGATCTCTGGATGCATTAACTATATGAGTTACATATTTTTATGGGACATTGGTTTTTAATCCTGTTTAATAATATATATTCAAATTAGTTTTGTGCTTCTATAGTGTCCATCTGATACTTATGGTTATAGTTCCCTCAAATAAATGGCAATCACCATTTATTTCATTCATTAATAACTCACTCTCTCATAATCATGAATCAATATTCATGATTGTGAGAGAGTGAGTTATTAATGAGTTAGGTACTTAGTACAGCTCTATGAGGTTGAGGCCAAAGGAAGTCCTTTTTTCACACAAATACTAGGTAAGGCGCCTGCTCCTCAATATGTAGAAAACCAAAAATCAAAACAAGCGGCAGGGCTGAGTGACAGCAGCAGATCAGGATGCTTATGTGGAATAAATATCATGTGAGTGGGAATTGTTTCCGAATCACTTATCCACCTCTACATTCCTCTCAGTGACTTTAGCAACCGCTCCACAGATCTGCCTGTAACATACAAGTCACTCATGCCTAACTGCACATGTGTGAGCGTTGAAAGCTTGTACTAGTCGGCCCTGCTGAGTTTGGTCGGTAGGGAATGGGGAATTAATTTGCTGCCTTCTGAGAGACAGGGAAGCTTGCTTTGCTACGGTCATGCTGTATCTCTTCCATGAGGAAGCAAAGCTTGCACTGCAGTGGACTCTCCACTCCCCACCCACCCTCAGCGCCTTGAGACCCTTCAGGTGAGAAGCTGCGCTTTACAAACCCCTTGATTGATTGATTGATTGATTAATTGATTGCTGTGTACCTGTCCTGCGATGGGGAAGCTTGTGCTGCTGCTTCCCAATCTGCACCTCTCTCCTTTGAAAATGGGAAGCTTGCATGGTTTCTTCCCATTCTATGAAGAAGGGGGTCTTTCCACTCCTGTTGCCCCATTTTATGTAAAAAGAACCAGACGATATTTTTAATGCACTTACATAAAATGCCTAGGACAGTCAGTCAGATAAGACTTTATTCTTCCCAGAAACAACAGGCCATAAAAGTACATACATCATCAATAATCGTCATAAATACATTAGCGATATTAAAACAGTAGTAAAACCTTAAAAAACTGCCCACATATTGACTTGCCTTGTAAAAACTGTCCAGGATCACACAATTTGGTCAAACAGGAAATCCGGAATTGTTACCAGATTTTCTGTTTCCAAATTGTGCAATACAATTCAGCCCGTAGATGTACATGCTTCGCTTCCCCTACACCCACCTTGCCCCTCCCCCACTACCCCTTGCTGGTATCAGTGGGGCCCTCGGTCACACCAGCGACCAAACATTTTGGCCCCTATGAAAAACTTTGCGAGTACCCATGATCTAGACTATTACACGTGTTTCACACCACAATAAATGCCTGTTCTCCATTCTCCTGCACTGTGCAGCACTTCTACAAGCCTGTGGCTTATGAATGACAGAAGGACTCAAGGGACTGCCTGGGTAAAGCTGGAGACCATAGTGTTAGTGGGTCCTACAGTTGTTTGGGGAATAGGCAGACTAGGTATGTAGCTGTTAACGTGCCCTATGTGACAAGGGTGGCTTTCAGATTCATGAACAAAGGGACCAATCAAAGGCGCTCGCATAAATGATGGCTCAACAGAGTATGTGACATAACGGCCAGAGCTGCCTACTTTGGAGCTGGGGAACCAGGTTCGAGTCTCAGCATCGGCTCAACATCCTGTGATTCTGGGCAAGTCACTTAATCTTCCTGTGCCTATCAAAAATGAATGTGTCCTTGTGTACCATAACTGGTGCTCATGCAACACCTTTGCGCAGAGTTGGTGCAATATAAAACTGCAAAAAATATATATATACATTCATGAGACAAGATTCCCTCTGTGAATACTTGCGAACAGTAGCAAATGCAGAGATGAAGGTGTGAAAGGGAAAGTATCTACTCATCCCTACATCCACAAAGATGTCAACACAACCCTACGGGACATGGGTAGTGATGCCACACCAAGAGGTACTTCACGAACTAGAAATCTGGGCACTCCTGCATGGGACTCCCATCTGCCCCACCGGATGGCCACAGACGCTATTCACCCAGTGGAAAGTGTACCTCGTGGACAGCTTGGACAACTTGGGCTATGCGATGGTTCCATTGCAAGGGGTGTAGTTACCATTTCAATGTTTTATGACAGCCGGAGGGTTGTGAACCAGTGATGTATGGCTTTGCAAAAAAACAAGGAATGGGGTACGCCATTTGCGGCCCTCGGAGGCATTTGCTGCACTTTTCCACGGGAGGCCACATCTAATTGGTGATGCGGAGGCTCCGCCCTAAATCATTACAAAGACTTCCCTGGAGGAGGCGCTTCAGCACATTCTTTTCCCTGTGTGTCTCTTCAGGCGCATCGAGCTGCTGCAGGCATTGGTCTGGTAAATAACATCCTTTTTAACACGCCGATTTTCCAGTGACTGTTAAGTTAGCCAAGGCCACTGGAATTATGCGGCAGGAGAGTGCCAAATTATGCAGCAAGAAAAGGCAAAGTATACGGCATAATGCAGCACATTTTCTGATAATAGTATTTTATTATTTTGCCATTCTTACACTTGGTAACCCTGTCTGGCAATAGGTTGCAACTCATTAGTACCAGTTTGGCGCTCAGACATAGCAATAAGCAAGAGAAAGGTGACCAGTCAACCTTGCAAAGGGCCTTCCACTGTGTGGCAACAGTGTTGATGCATTTTTAATAACTTTTGAACCGTTTGAGCTAGAAACAAAAAAATTGGGACAGTATCTGCAGATTATGCAGCAGAAGGTGGATTACGTGGCAAATCAGGGAGATTAAAAATTATGCGAAAAGTGCACAGCTACACTATCGCACAATTCCAGTGGCCCTGATGCTAGCCCATTAGCAGAGATATGCTTCTATTTGCAATGCTGTCACTGCCCTCTCAGTCAGGAGCAACATTTTATTTTGAGCTTGCAGTGTGCCACTACCATTTATGATACCATCAGCCATCCTTGGCTTTTCAGTCAATAGTATGTTCTAATGTGGGGCTCGAAGTTATGCTCTTTAACACGTTCATTATATGTCCTCAAAATCCCAGCATGCAAAGTGCTGTTGGCGAAAATGCCAGAATTACCTGAAGGTGTTAAACATGACATGGAGCCACTTGTCAGCTATGATTAAAGTGTTTACAAAGTTGTCTACTCCATCTCAAAAACTGCTATTTTCACATGTAGAACTAAAGGTAAACTGCACACAGATTTTGTATGGGTTCATTCACATTGTGCATTAAAATCTTTTTATCATCTGTGTAGTGGGAAGTTTTATAAAGAGCTTCATGATACAATAACTGTACAACATGGAAAGCAGCAGCACAATCTTCCCTGACACAATGAACATGTAAAATACAGGTGGCAGTAGCAGAAGTAACATCACAAAATTCTCTCACACACATAGGGCAGGTAAAACACAGGTAGCTAACACACAAAAGAGGGAGAGAAAGGTGCTAAAGGGTTGTTGCTTTCCGTAAACGGGCAAAAACATACAAAGAGTACAAAATTCCTGGAAGAAACAGACAAACATGTGGAATTACCATTGTTAGACCTGTCAGCCCTTTGGCAGTTGCCTCCTCATTTTATTATTTTTGTCCCTTGTCTCCTTCTCATTTTTTCTGTCTACTAAACTTTATGGGGTGCTGATGTAGAGGTTCTGGGCGCCTTTTCCTCCTTACATGAGGAAAAGGCGCAAGGTGCTCCACTGAGGTAGATAGAGGCGGAAGGTAGGATCCACAAAATGGTGGCTCCAACTGTCACCTCAGCACCCGGGCCATGACTGCCATGGGAGCTTCCAGAACCTTCTGGACCCCTCTGGCAAGTCCAGCCCAAGGTGATAAATAGAGGTGGCAGGAGGGCGGCCATTTTAGAATCAAGCTGGGCTGTGGAGTAGTCAGGAGTAAGGCGCCTGTGTGAGGAGGTGGTTGTACTTAGAGGGGAACAGACAGGTCCCAGGGTCTGCGCAGAGTCCTAATCCTAGTAACATCACCCCTCACCCTGTGACCGGTCCCTGAGTGCAGCCCGTGACTTTTGAGGTCCGTGTACCTGAGGAAGGCTCCAGGTAGATTGACCCCCTGACCCCCTGGACTTTGGAGTGGGCCAGCGCCTGGGCCATCTCCTCCCCAAATCCGTGTCATCTGGGAATTTCTGGACTGATCCAGCGTGTCACTCTCTCTGACGAAGAAGAGAGGTGGTTGTGCCCCAGCCCCAGGAGTCTGGTTGCCTCAGTTCCTGTGTGGAAGCCGGCACCTTGTGATTCCCCCTGCCCCTCCACGAGACCCATTGTCGGAGCCCTGGCCGTTTCTACTTCTTCCCCCCACCTGAAGTTGAGAGGTTACCTAGGGTCCCTTGGCAGGAGACGCTGCCATTGTGAGGGAATTGGCTCCGGGTGTGTGTCAGCTGTGAGGGAGCAGCGCGACCGCCCGTCGGAGATTCTCCTCAGTAAGGAAGTGAGGCAGTGAAGCTGCGGCCCTGGTCACATGAGAGGGGCCTGAGCGCCGCCCCCTTGTTGTGGAAATGAGGCGGAGGCCGCGCCCACCCAGGACGCCCGATCCCGGATATCGGCCGCAGAAGGAGCGTCTGCTGACAACGAAGTCTCCTGGTTGTGCCCCGTGTGGTGAGATTCTGCTGCAGGGAAGCAGAGAGGCGTCCGTCATCACTGGAGAATGTACACCCGGGGGAATCCCTTGGGGGAGGTGGCCTGAAAGAGCCGGCTGTTGCGTTCCCCTCTTTACGGCAGGTCTCCCTTGCTGGTTGCCCCCGCCCCCCCCGAGCTCCGCGCCAGAGGTGAGAGACCGAGAACTGTCCTGGATGAGGACTTCGCTATCAGACAGTAAGCTGGGAACAGCGCGGGCCCGGGGAGAGAACTGGGGCCGGATTGTTCGTTTATCAGTAAGCGAGGGGGAAGGCCAAGTAAGGTCGTGGTAGTTACCGGCAGCCTAGCGGAATCAGGCACGTATCCAGGATTGGTTACTGGCAGGCTCACGACTGATGAGGGAAGTAATAGGTTGAACCCCAGCCTCAGGAAGCGCCTAGATGGATGGCGTAACGGGGACAGAGTAGAGCCAGGGTTATGGAATACTACCAGTAACCTACTGAAGGTAGCCATTGTCTGTCAACTGTTCCTCTGGAGACCCACTAGTGCTTATAAGATCTAGAGGGGTGACCCTGCATGGTGGAACCGGAGGGGGTTCTCAGAGCGTAAACGGCCGGGTGGGACCACTTAGTGGGTGGAGAGACCTACTGTGTTAGAATTATCTCGAAGGGAATGTCCTGGGGAAATGTACTGAAATGGTTTAACTCGAAATGGTGCGAAATGCTCTACCTGAAACATACGAACTGTTAATCTTTGAACTGTGGTGAAAAAGTATTCTGAGTTGTTATGCCATGTTTTATTCCTAAATGAAGGGAGCTGTTCAACCTGTAATGTAATTATCTGCTACACTCCAAAGTGAGAAACCAGAAAACTAAGTTTGTTAGGAAAAGATAAAGACTTGGAGTATTCCATAAATTAAATCGGTGTAGTGTTCTTTTTGAGTGATGTGGCGCAGGATTGCGAGCGGAGTGGGATGCAGGCCTGAAAAGCCAAAAGGAGTGTTCAGCCAAGTGACCTGAGCCAAGCTACCCCCTTAGACGTAGGTCTAACAACCATGCATTAATGTAGTCACATTGGATGATAAATCCTTGCCTTCCTAGTGTTGAGTGTGGTATGCTTCTTCAGTGGGTTCCAGAGCTCCAATTGTGGAACATCTGAGTAAATTATACTTCACTGGTTGTACGGACTCCTAGTCCTAGTTGTGGTTCCCTTTGTTAAACTGTCAGACGTATATTAATATGATATCTGGTTGAGTTAAAAATGTTTTTTATTTGTTTCCGATTGTGGGTTGCCTTGTGGATTTGTTTTTTGTTGTTATTTATATTAAAATGAAACCGTTATGTGGGGTCCGGATGGTGTGGCTACCACCGCTTCTAACTCCTGTGCATTTCCCTTTGCCGCGGCATGCGCGCTATTGTTTGTATCACATGCTCCTCTTGCTTGCTAGCGGCCGGCCTGAAGGTTGTAGGCCCATCTTTGTATATTTTTTGAATTTTGTAATAAACAGTTTAAAAAAAAAAAAAAAAAAAAAAAAAAAAAGTTTTTTACTGGTGTCTTACTATCACAAGATTCAAAATCGAAGGGTTGAGCCACAACCTGGCTTCTGTTTTGTGTCAACATGTTTTGGCACTTTAGTATCGTTCCCTCTGGAGTCAGGTAACTTCCTCAATACTATAGGTATCTCGAGGAGGAGCCTAGCGCGCAACCAAGATGGCCGCGTAGGTGCGAGGCTCCCGAGGACCTCCGCGACCTCCTGAATTAATCCTGGTGATATCCTGTCCTTGTTGAGGGGACTGTGTCGGTGAACCCGAGCTGAGGCGCCACCCGTTTTTCGGGTTCGACTTGGACCCCGGACACCGGTGGGAGCACCGATCGAAGGTTGCGGCCTTCTCCGCGCCGGCCCCCCGGATTGGAGTAGTGGGGCGATCCGGGGACAAAGTGAACAACAGCGGCGGGCAGGGCTGGGCGACTCCCGTACCCCGCGCTTTCACTTTCGCTTTCGCGCCCTCCTTGCCCTCAAGCGAGGTAGGGTTGCGGAGCGGGGTGCGGTGGTGTGGCCTTGTCCAGGTGCCCGGCTGACCCGCCGGCTGTGGGTCGTCCTGCGGTCCAGTGGTCGCCCTCCCCCCCCCGGAACCCGTGAACTGGTTTATCGGCCCGTTCGAGGAGATTGGCACGACGGTGGGAGAGCAAGCATGTCCACCAAACAAGATGGCGACCGGGCGAAGGTGAAGACGACCCGCCGTGGCCCGGCGCACCAATCCAACAGTATGGACCGCTTCACTCTCCAGAAGGGATCTCCGGAGACATCGCGCACATCCCCGGCGGGCCCGACGGAGGCATCTGCTCAGCCGGTGGATCTGACCCTCCGGGACGTCATGGGCGCCATCGCAGAGATGAAGGCCTCGGTGGACCAGCGCTTCGACACCCTAGTGCAAAAAATAGACTCGGTCCTTGTGGATGTGAGCCTCGTGAGGGCTGACTTGTCCAAAACGAACGACCGGGTCGATTCCCTGACCCACACCACAACGAGCCTCACGACGGATGTGGTGGCCCTCCAGAAGGAGGTGCGCCGGCTCGGCCAAGCGAGCGCCCTGATGGACCGGCGACTGGAGGATTCCGAGGGTCGGGCCCGGAGGAATAATGTTCGTATTGTGGGGGTGCCGGAGGGGCGAGAGGCGGAGGCGGCAGATCTTTTTGTGGAAGAATTGATCCTTACCCATCTCCAGCCCCGGGGGCTGAGTAAGCTTTTTGCGGTGGAACGTGCTCACCGGGTTCCTGGAGGAAGACCTAAGGCCGGTGCCCCGCCACGGCCTCTCATTGCCCGGATTTTTAACTTTCGGGACAGAGACGCTATCCTGCAGACCTCCAGGCAACAGGGACCGGTCAAGCTTGATAACATGGATGTGCATTTCTACCCAGACTTTACTCCGGCGGTCCAAAAGCAGAGACTGAGTTTTCTCGGTGTTAAACGTCGCTTACGGGACCTGAACCTTAAGTACTCAATGCTTTTTCCAGCTAAGCTGAGGGTGGAGGTCGATGGTCGCACGCACTTCTTTGACCGGCCCGAGGCGGCTGGGGACTGGTTGGACACTCTGCCTGGAGATCGGGGCCGAGGGGGTGGGGGGGGTGCGGTCAGCGGGGAGGGCCCGCCGGATCAGAATTGAGGGGTGAATATTAGGCCTTGCTCTGGACAACATTCCTTTACCATTTATTGATCGTATATGTTCCCCTTCTATGGAGGTCGATCGGGGTCTGTTGGGGGCTTCCCTCCTCCTCTGGGGGACTAGTTAGTTTTCATCTATGGGGCGACAGGCACACTGCACTTTGGGGGGGCTATCTGGGCTCATGCAGGGGTGCAGGGAGGGGGGAGTTCTGTTGGGATGGGGGGGTGGGGGGGGTGTGTTGTTTGTTTGCACCGCAAGGCAAACCCGCTACTGTATTGTTGCTTTCAAGATGCTCTGTGGGGGACGACTGATTGTTTCTACGTACGATGGGGGGTAGGGATTTGACTGTGTTGTCATGGAATGTTAACGGCCTGGGGGATAGGATTAAGCGTGGTGTGGTCCTGCAGTTCTTGAAACGTATTTCACCAGATGTTGTCTTCCTGCAGGAGACACACCTTATAGGTAACTCCTTTCAGGCTATGAATCGGCGGGGCTATCGATTGGTGGCCCATTCGGGCTTCACTTCGGGCTCGCGAGGGGTGGGTATCATGATCAAGAACTCGCTCCCGTTGGAGATCGATGAGGTGCGCCATGATGAGAGGGGACGCTACACTGTCCTGGTGGGTAGAATGGAGGGTAGAGTGTTTATTTTTATATCAGTGTACGTCCCGCCTGGGTTACAAGCCACTACATTTGCGGACCTGGGGCGCCTTCTCCTGGACCTTCCGGGTGGCCTGCTGGTGGTTGGGGGGGACTTTAATGCAGTAGCTTCTGGGTCTATGGATCGTCATCCCCCTAGGGACCTCCCCCGGGCACAGGCGTGGCTGCCCGGCCTTTTAGACACACTGGGCCTGGTGGACTGCTGGCGACTAAAGCATCCCGCACAGCTGCAATACACCTTCCACTCGGGTGCCCATGGTAGCCTCTCGCGGCTTGATTACATCCTTGTCCCGGCGGCCTATGCTGGGAGGGTGGGGAAGGTGTGCCATCTGGCGCGGGGTATTTCAGATCACTCCCCATTGCTGTTACATTTCGATGTCTTCCCGAGGGGGGAGGGCAGGGTGGCTCCAATCAATGCATGGTATTTGCGCGACCCCACCATTCGGGCCGACTTGATCAAATCCTTACAGCGATATTTTGACGAGAATATGGGGTCTGTCCCTTCGGCCATCTCCCTGTGGGAGGCTTTTAAGGTAGTTCTCAGAGGGGAGGCCCTCTCCTTTACCTCCCATGCCCGGAGGCGCGAGCGGGAGGAAGTGACCCGGGTGGAGGCCGAGATTGCGGAACTGGAGAGTGACCTGGGGAGCGGGGTAACGGATGCCAAGCTGCATGTTCTACACCTCAAGCAGGCGGCCTATAGGGCCCTCGTCACAGAGGCGGCCAGGGGCCTCAGTAGAGAGCAGCAGGGGCGATTGTATGATGTGGGTGATAAGGCTGGCACATTGATTGCGTGGTTGGATAAGAGGGAGAGAGCGAGTCGTGTGGTTCCGTTGATCGAGAGGCTGGATGGGGTGTGTGTCACCGAGCCGGAAGCCATTGTCTCCTGCTTCGCGGATTACTTCCGCGAGGTGTATTCCCCGGTTTCCTCCTGCTCGGAGGAAGATTCCCATGCCCTGCTTCGAGACATCGCGCTGCCCTCCCTTACGGTGGAGGACAGGGATTTGCTGGACGCTCCTCCCACCTCGGACGAAATAGCCCTGGCTATTCGCTCGGTTGCATCCGGCAAGGCCATGGGCCCCAATGGTATCCCCATCGAGCTTTACAAGCTACGCCCGGATGTACTAGCGCCCCACCTGCGCGCGATGTTCCTGGCGGCCCACTCGCAGGGTTCCCTCCCGCCGGACCAGCGTCTGGCTACAATCGTGGTGATCCACAAGGAGGGGAGACCCCGTGAGCGGGTCACATCCTATAGGCCGATCTCGCTCTTGAACGCGGAGCCCAAAATCCTTGCCAAGGTGTTGGCCAACCGGTTGGTCGGCGTGGTGGGCGATCTGGTCCACCAAGACCAATCTGGCTTTATACCCCACCGCAACACGGCTCTTAATCTGCGACGCTTGCACGGGGTGCTTGCGCGTGTCCCGTTTGTGCGGGAGCCGGCCATCTTGGCGTCCTTAGACGCCACCATGGCGTTTGACACGCTGGAGTGGCCATACATCTGGGCGATGCTGGCGAAATTTGGATTTGGACTGGGATTCATTAGCTGGGTCAAATTGTTGTATTCGGGCCCATTGGCGCAGGTGGTGGTGAATGTGCGAGTCTCGGCCCGTTCGCGCTGGGGCGGGGCACGCGTCAGGGTTGCCCCTTGTCGCCGCTCCTGTTTGCACTGGCCTTGGAGCCCTTGGCGGAGTGGCTACGGTGGCACCCTTCTATCCGTGGTCTCCGCTGGACCCCCGAGCATGAGGACCGCGTGTCCCTCTACGCCGATGATATCCTTTTGTATCTCGCCTCCCCGCGTAAATCGCTGATTGTCCTGGTTGATGTTTTGCGCTCCTTCGGTCGTAACTCAGGCCTCGTCATCAACTGGGCGAAATCCTGCGTATATGTGCTTTCCGGGGAGGCTCCGGCCCTACCACGGGACTGCCCGATCCAGATTGCCTCCCAGGGGTTCCGGTACCTGGGTATATATATTACTCTAGACCCGGAGGCCCGCTATGAGCGGAACTTGCTACCCCCCCTCCAGCGCTTGAAGGAGGACGTTGCGCGTTGGCGGCGTCTTCCGCTTTCGCCGCTTGGCCGAGCGGCCTTGTTTAAGATGATGTCCTTGCCGCGCTTTCTGTACGCCCTCCAGAACACTATGGACTTGGTTCCGGCGCGCTACTTCCGTGAGGTGGAGAGCCTCCAGCGGCGCCTGTTCTGGGACGGGAGGCCGCGCATTGCTCTGGCTAAATTGACGCTCCCGTGGTACGATGGGGGGGGTCGCCCTCCCGGACGTTAAACGGTATTACTGGGCCTCCCAACTAGCTGCAATTAATCATGGCCTTTACGGGCCCGCCTTGAACCCGGCATTTGAAATGGACAAGATGCTCCTGCCCGGTGGCGATTACAATCGAGCGCTCTACTCTGGCGCGCCCGACTCCCGTCTGACGGGACCGACGCGTGTCATGGTGCGTGTCTGGCACGCGGCTAATGCAGCTATGGGGTGGAAGGACCGTTTGACCCGGGCGACACCGCTATATGCGTCTGAGAGGTTGGGCTCCCTGTGGACATCGAAGGGCTTCGAGAAGTGGGACACGATCGGAATCAGCACGGTGGGAGATCTCTGGACGAGGGGGGGATTCAAAACTTTTGAGACGCTGCAGACGGAGTTTCAGCTGCAAGGCAGTGAGTACTTTCGGTACCTACAAGTCCGCCACGCGCTGGGCTCCGTCTTTCCGGATGTCGCGTCCATTCCGGAGTCTTCCCCCCTGGAGGACAGAGTGCTGGATGGCCATGTCCCAGACAGCACAATCTCCCTGATATATAAAAAACTGATCAACGACAGATCGTGCCTGCTGACTAGTCTCCGTGAGGCCTGGGTGGCCGACGGGCTGGAACTGGACGACGAGGATTGGATTTCCGCGGTGGCCTCTCCGAAGGAGGTGGCCATCCCGGCTCGCCTTCGCTTCGTCCAGCTTAAGATCCTTCACCGGGTTTACGTGACGGGGCCAAGGCTTCTACGTATGGGCTTTGCTGGTGACGGATTGTGTAAGCGTGGCTGTGGTGCTTTGGCAACCTTCATGCATATACTGTGGGAGTGCCCAAAGGTGGAGCGATTCTGGCGTGGTGTGCATGAGGTTCTGCGTGTGGTTACGCGTGTCGCGCTGTTGCCTGAAGCGAGGAGATGCTTGCTGAATGTGTGGGAACCAAATGACTATTCGGTCCCGCAGACGCGGTGGGTGACTCTGGGATACATGATAGCTAAGCGTGACATTGCTCAATTGTGGGGATCCCAGAGGCCCCCGGCGGTGTTGGCCTGGAAAGAACATATGGATTGGTGCATGTTTCGTGAAAAGGTGGTGTATGTGGCGAGGGGTAAGCCTGGGGCGTGGGTGAAAATCTGGGGCCCCTGGAACGCCTACCGTGGGGATATTTGTGAGCCGCCACTGCTACCGGCTGCCTCGCCAGCTCCGTCCCCCTAGCCGACCCCCCTCTCTCAGCCGTGGGCACGTGGTTCCCCAGTCCCTGATCTACTCCCATTCCCCTCTTCAGAGTTTTGCTGCTGGTTGGGATCCCCCACTTACGGAGCACGTGCCGTCACTTTGGATTGCGGGTTGCCTTGCGGGTGTGGTTTTTTGTGTTGTTCTGTTTTGATAAAAGGAAACCGTATTGTGGGCTTGGGGTTATGCGGCCTGCGCTATTGATGTCTCCTGCTTTACCAATCTGCACCGCCAAGAGACTCTTACTGTATGTATGTCATATGCTTTTGTCACTCTAGCGGCCGGCCGGGTGGTTGTAGGCCCATACCTGTAACTTCTTCAAAATGCAATAAACGGTTTCAAAAAAAAAAAAAAAAAAAATACTATAGGTATCTCACATCAGAAATTGTGAAGCAGCATCAGAAGGGGGAAAGGTGGGACAAATTTCAGCTATTTATGAGGCATGCGCCACAGAGCGTAACACTAATTATAGTATGCAGCATGAATCCGGCATTGCCCTGTCACGGTTTGCTATTTTTTTATATAGCTGAGGTACAAACTTTTAAATTAAAGTGTATGTCAGATTTATTCACTGAAGCCCATTAGATTATACCACTGCACTGTGGCATTACTGACTTGCCTCTTAGTTTACTACTGGCATTGTTGCCAAGCTGGTGGGGGAAGCAAGAATGTTTCTAAACTCATGTTTGAAAACGATCCTGTTAAAAAAAAAAAATACTTTTCAACGCACAGATAGAATCTGATTTACTAAGGTGAAAGGTTCTGCATGTTAAGTGCACTTTTTGAATCTTGGAGAGATTTATCATATTTTTACATGCTTGCTGTAAGATGTCTTCATAAATTAAAGTTTTCCTAAAGTTAAGCAGTTCAGAACTCTCTAGTTAATTCCTCTCTTTAACTGCAATTAACATTTAAGTAAACTCTTGCCTGCTTATGTAGCATATTTTTAATGATAGTGCTCTGTCTGGTAAACAGCAGCCCAGTGCTGCTGTTGACCAGATGGCCACACATAAAGGTCAGGAGGGCCGCATGCAGCCCCCGGGCCATACTTTGAGTATCACTGCCCTAGATGTTCAGTTTTGAGTGACAGCGTGCTTTAAAAGTAGAAGATCATTCATTTACTCATTCATAAATGTATGTGTGGCGAAGTGAAGCACTTCACTCATGTGATCAGCAACAGCTTTCAAAAGAACAAGCATTGGCATAGCCGATAGGTATCGCCTTTGGGACCTTATAAGTGTTTAGCCATGCAACAGTTGATGTTGTTGTACCAAGGATATTGCGCTGCATAACGAAATACTTACAAGGTCTCAAAAGCGAGACCTATTGGCTCTGCCAATGCTTGGTTTTTAAGGGAACAATTCTTATTTAAATTATACACAACATGTCACAGCTTATGCCTACAACCACTGTCCGGCAGCGAATCAAATAGCAATAGGAGGTACACAGCTATGTGCCTACAACGTGGAGGCCGTCAGCAAGTCTTCTGAAGAGAAAGTTCAAGCTTCTGAAAAGCAGTGTGTAGTGATTGTGATGTAGCCGTATGTGTCCAAAATTAGAAACAATAAACACCCAAAAGAAAAGAAAAAAAGGCACACTCCCTAGCCCACCCCCCTCCTTCCCCCTTATTCTCCTCTGCACCATCATGCAATCATACTCTATGGCTCGGGTGTCCATCCGGGGTTGTATCTGAGACCAGACCCTTCAGTTGCTCGCCAATGCAGTTATGTGGTGACTTTCTAGTGGTTATGTGTTAGGTGCAGGATTCTTAAAAATTAGGGACATGTTAGCTCCCTAAATTCTTTTGCTAGGATAGTGACAAATGGTGCCCATAACTCGGTGTAGGTGTCAGCCCTATTGTCGAGCATCATTAAAATGCGTTCCATGGCCAATGCAATCCATAATCTCCTTAGCCATACAGTGTGGTTTGGAACTATCTCAGTGCCCCTATGAGCTAGTTGGACCATTCTTGCAGTGTTGAGAGCTAAGGCTATTTGCCTCCCTCTAAGTGAGCGCAAGGGAAAGGTCAGGGGATTGGGAAGACCTAATAGGGTATAGGCCGGAAAGCGTAGGATAGCAGTGTTAAAGGTATCATCTATGTCGTTATGGACCAGTTCCGCTTGTAGAGCATACTCCCTCTGTAGTTGGTCGAAGAGAATGATCCCATTGTGGTCAAACAGTGAGCCCTTTTGCATCCCTGCTCTAGCCACCGCTGAAATATTTCGGACTTACAGCCAGGGGGGAAGACCGGGTTATCCACCATCGGCATCATTGGGGAGGAGAATGTTGTGAAGCCATGACAAAGTGCTGTGGCATCCCATACCTTTAAGGTGGTTGCCGTTATTGGGGAGGAGTAGAGCCCCCATGTCCTGTGCTTGCTGTGGAGCCAGATCTCTCTCCAGATATTTGCTGCCACACTTATTTGGTCTATGAAGGACCAATGTTTATCTGAAAGGGGACGATTCCACTCCTATATGTAGCGTAGTCGGGACGCCTGGAAGAATCTATGGACTATCGGAACCCCCATTCCTCCTTCCGCCTTAGGTTTGGCAATAAGATGGAAGCTCAGGCACAGCTGCTTAGCACCCCAGATGAAGCAGTTGATGGTGCTTTGTAGATTTGACAGAGTCCATGGGGACGAGGACAATGGAATGGTCTAAAATGCGAATAGAATGCGCGACAAGATCGTCAATTTGACCACCCGATGCCTCCGGCCCACCAGAGGCCCTCCCTGGACCAGGTAGCTAGTGTCTTATTAATTTGTGTCAACAGAGGGCTATAGTTGGCCACCAGCGGTCTTTCTGGAGTGCCAAGAGAATGCCTACGTATGGAATCGTGTCTGCGGGAAATTCCGCGCGCAGTGTCATTGCTATGGATGGGGGGGGGGGGAGACAGAGAAATTCAGGATCTGGTACTTTGCAAGATTGACCTTGAAAGTTGGTGGCGCTGAAGCATCTGAATTCTTCCACCAGGGCGGTGAGCGAGGTCGTGGAGTTCGTTAGAGAAAGGTCCACATCGCCAGCATACAGGCTTATGGTGTGTTTGTCTGCTCCAAGCTGGATCCCCGAAATCAGTGGATTGTCTCGGATTCTTTGTGCCATCGGCTCTATATATCGCGCAAAGATCTATTTTCTTTTTTTCAAACAACATTTGTTATTATTTTATAACAAAACAGCCATATACTGTGCAGGTAAGCCACACATTATGCTAGTTATATTCAAAGAGCCTAGCCGTGCTTGTCTGGCATTCGCATCAGTTAAATACTTAAGCTTTGAGTTGTTTTTAATAATTTACAAGATTTCATGAAATAGTGATGATGTATACATCCCACTTCTCACCCAGCTATCTAACAACCCCCCCTCCTTGTTTCCCCCACCTTTACCTGCCTCTTGAGTTTCCTCTACATCGTGATAACAGTTGTATCTTCCTCCAGCGCATGTGGTATCACAAGTTGACCAACTGCTCTGTATGATGAAGCAGAGTCAGGATAGAGACACTGAATCTTCATTTGACGGAGGGTGGACTGGGGGGCTGACTTTGTTTTACATATGCTGCCACACAGCTCCAACATGCAGTGAGCTAGTTTGCTGATGATTCTAACTGGGAGACGAGGCTCCTGGCTTGGGAACACCAACCCTACACGAGGCCAGAACTACTTATGATGGAGAGGTGGACAATCAATGGCATACAGTACATAGTTTGATGACCGCAAAGGTCTGTCACAGAGCAGTCTGTAGGGTTCTCCATCATGCCCCTTTTGCGGATGATTTGTCCCTATTGACGGTTCAGTGACTAAATATCGAGGGACAGAATATAGAATGCCCAAAATATCGACGCCAAAATATAGAAGGACAGAATATCGACTCCCTATCTACAAACAGGTAAGTACTAAAATATCGATTCCAAAATATAGAATGTTAAAATATAGTTAGCTAAAATTTCGAATTTTTTAAATGTATTAAAAATAATATAAAAGTAAGTAAATATTAAAAACAATTAAATAAAACATACATAATATACTATAAAAAAGCTTAAAATGTAAACATAATAGAATTAATGTAAAAAAAGTAGAGATTTTGTTGGATAGTGATAGCGTAAAAATTACTATTCCCACTCCAGTGAGTGCAAGAGTAGTGAAAACGTTGGATAGCGTAGGGGGAAAAATTACTATTCCCACTCCAAAGAGTGCAACAGTAGGGAAAGCGTTGGATAGCGGGAAGGTAAAATTTACTATTCCCACTCCAAAGAGTGCAACAGTAGGGAAAGCGTTGGATAGCGGGAAGGTAAAAATTACTATTCCCACTCCAGTGAGTGCAACAGTAGGGAAAGCGTTGGATAGCGTAGGGGTAAAAATTACTATTCCCACTCCAGTGAATGCAACAGTAGGGAAAACGTTGGATAGCGTAGGGGTAAAAATTACTATTCCCACTCCAAAGAGTGCAACAGTAGGGAAAGCATTGGATAGCGGGAAGGGAAAAATTACTATTCCAACTCCAGAGAGTGCAACAGTAGGGAAATCGTTGGATAGCGGGAAGGGAAAAATTACTATTCCCACTCCAGTGACTCCAACAGTAGGGAAAGTATTGGATAGCGTAGGGGTAAAAATTACTATTCCCGCTCCAGAGAGTGCAACAGTACAGAAAGCATTGGATAGCAGGAAGACAAAAATTACTATTCCCACTCCAATGAGTGCAACAGTAGGGAAAGCGTTGGATAGCGTAGGGGTAAAAATTACTACTCCCACTCCAGTGAGGGCAACAGTAGGGAAAACGTTGGATAGCGTAGGGGTAAAAATTACTATTCCCACTCCAAAGAGTGCAACAGTAGGGAAAGCGTTGGATAGCGGGAGGATACAATTTACTATTCCCACTTCAGAGAGTGCAACAGTAGGGAAAGCGTTGGATAGCGGGAAGGGAAAAATTACTATTCCCACTCCAGTGAGTGCAACAGTAGGGAAAGCGTTGGATAGCGTAGGGGTAAAAATTACTATTCCCACTCCAGTGAATGCAACAGTAGGGAAAACGCTGGATAGTGTAGGGGTAAAAATTACTATTTCCACTCCAAAGAGTGTAACAGTAGGGAAAGTGTTGGATAGCAGGAGGGTTAAAATTACTATTCCCACTCCAGTGAGTGCAACAGTATGGAAAGAGTTAGATAGCAGGAGGGTAAAAAATACTATTCCCACTTCTGAGAGTGCAAAAGTTGGGAAAGTAATGATTACATTTTAAAATAAGATTACAATAATTATCAATACCAATAAAAAGTTAATTAAAAATAATTACCAACTAATAAAAATGAATTACCATTGAAAAAATTATCAATTAATAAAAATTAATTACCAATTAATTAATTATCAATTAATTATCAATACATATAAATAAAAAGTAATATTTACTTTATTACAATTAATTTACTTCTCACCCAATTCCCCTATAAACCCACAACCCACTCCCAATAATAAAAAATACAATTAACATTATTATCAATTAATCAAAATTATTTAGCAATTAATTACCAATTCACACAAAATAATTACCAATTAATACAAATTAATTACCAATTGATAATTAATTATCAATTATCAATACACATAAATAAATAAAATAATATTTACTTTATTACAATTAATTTACTCCCCACCCAATTCCCCTATAAACCCACAATCCACTCCCAATAATAAAAAATACAATTAACATTATTATCAATTAATCAATTAATAAAAATTATTTAGCAATTATTAAAAATTCATTAGCAATTCATACAAATTAATTACCCATTAATACAATTTACCAATTAATAATTAATTATCAATTAGTTATCAATACATATAAATAAAAAAATTATTATTTACTTTATTACAATTAAATTACTTCCCACCCAATTCCCCTATAAACCCACAACCCGCTCCTAATAATAAAAAATACAATTAACATAATTATCAATTAATATACATTAATTACTAATTAATACAAATTAATAACCAATTAATAATTAATTATCAATCAATTAATTATCAAAACACATAAATATAATTAATATTTAATTAACCATAATTAAATTACTTCCCACCCTATTCCCCTTAAACCCACAACCCGTTACGGAATTAAATTACGCAAAAATTAAATTACATAACATTCATTAGTTTAAAAAAAATAAACATACATTACAAAAATAATACATAATTTTAACACATATACTACCATACATAACACTAAAAAAGAATTCGATATTATAGATATCTATATTTTTAAATTCGATATTATGGTAATCTATATCTTAAAATTCGATATTATGGAATTCTATTTTTTTAACTTCTATATTATGGAAATCGACATTTCATACCCCAATTTCGATATTCTGACCCATCTATATTTTAATAATTTGATATTCTGTCCTATCTATATTTTAGAATCGATATTCTGTCCTGTCTATATTTTGGATTCGATATTTTGGTCGTTCACCCCTATTGACCTTTAAAGCCTTTTGAAAATTGCAGACACGGAATACTTCAAATGGATGGAGGGAGGGTGGCTGTGAACGTACAAGGATTTGAATAGAAACAATCAGTTCCTTTCCCATACACAAGCACAGAAACAATTTGGGTTGGGGCTCGGTCACTTCCTGCATTACACTAGATTGATGCATGTAGCTTGTGGTATATGGCCCTCTTTTCCATACAAACCACAGGAACAGGTGTTAATGCAGCAACTGCTGACACTAACCAGCTGCAGATTCTTAATCACCCACCTACATGTAGCGCTGAGGGCAACACTGACAGAGGGGAAGAACGCTGGAGGGAAGACTACCTGGAGAAGTTAACTGACTTCGACTGGAAAAAAGCTTGTAAACAGGTCCGGCAAGTTTCCCCCAAAGGCTGGTTTAAGCAGATACACTTTCAGTATATGCACAGAACTTACTTAATACTGGCCAATCTAATGAGAACATACCTGGCTATCCCAGTGAGGTGTGAGAGGTGCGGACTTATCGCAGCGGACTTCCTGCACATGATATGGACCTCACCCAGGATTGTGGCCTTTTGAAGAAGAGTAATGTCGGCACTGCCTCGGATAGTTGGAGTGGAGATAGAGGGGGGGGGTCGGTCCGGCTGTGCCTCCTTGGGGTGCTGCTACGATGTAAATATCTGAAAATGTAGGCACGAATGTTAGCACCGGAGCTGGTCCTGCATAAGAGATGAGTTGTGATACACTGGAAATTGCCCAGAGCCCCAGGGGAGGCTGACTGAAAAAAAGGATCTCCTTGAGTAGGCAATAGCAGATGAACAGCATATTCGATGCAACTAGAGTGACAATAACGTGGTCGAGGACCTGGCACCACTGGGGGGGGGGGGGCATATGGTTGGCAAAACACATGGTTGAGTTGAGGGATGGGACAGAGTGAGGGTACGTGGCCCAACTCCAAGAGCCACACTGCAGGGTAGCGAAGGCCCTCCTGGGATAGGGGAGCCAAATTCGGTGATCTGTATATGTTACTGTGTGTATCCATTATGATTCTAGAGATATGTTTCTTGTCAACCATTGCTGAAAATGTGTAAGTGTAAACAGTAAGTTTAATCTGACAAAAATCAATAACCCCCACCCAGAAAAAATCTAGGCGCCGGAGCCAACAGCTCTCCATCCAAATTGGAAACATAGATAAACAAGTACATCTTGGGGAGGCCAAACCATATGGTATATTGCGAGAGCCTGCTTATGGCTCGGCAGCAATTTAGTGTATATGTGAGCACTGAGCAGATTCAAAGACAGTCGCCCTCGCCTGGCAACAACAGCATTTAGTTTGGGTTAAGGAGATTGCCATGCTGACAATAGCAGCCCAGTCTCAAATATATTGTCCACTGTGTGGATGAGTGATCAGCAGTTGGTTGTCCATCTCCAAAGCAGAGAGCTGAGGGGTAGCAGAGTCAGCTTTGCTGGAAGATGCGCCTGGGGCTGTTCTTGCAGCATTTCAAAGATTTTGAAAATCGGTTTCGTTTTTAATGACGATATACGGTCATCTTCAGCTTGGCTTCCCGAAGAGATAAGATCAGCACAGGTGGCCCAGGCTGGCCCGCGCCTGCAACTCCTACTGCGGCCCCTCTTCGGAGGGCACTTCCAGCCTCAGTCAGCAGCGGTTGCACACACAGGCAAGTGTCACTCTATCCCAGGTTATGGCTCGGCAGCAATTTAGTGTATATGTGAGCACTGAGCAGATTCAAAGACAGTCGCCCTCGCCTGGCAACAACAGCATTTAGTTTGGGTTAAGGAGATTGCCATGCTGACAATAGCAGCCCAGTCTCAAATATATTGTCCACTGTGTGGATGAGTGATCAGCAGTTGGTTGTCCATCTCCAAAGCAGAGAGCTGAGGGGTAGCAGAGTCAGCTTTGCTGGAAGATGCGCCTGGGGCTGTTCTTGCAGCATTTCAAAGATTTTGAAAATCGGTTTCGTTTTTAATGACGATATACGGTCATCTTCAGCTTGGCTTCCCGAAGAGATAAGATCAGCACAGGTGGCCCAGGCTGGCCCGCGCCTGCAACTCCTACTGCGGCCCCTCTTCGGAGGGCACTTCCAGCCTCAGTCAGCAGCGGTTGCACACACAGGCAAGTGTCACTCTATCCCAGGTATCACCGAGATTGTTGACGAAATGTATCTTTGACCATTTTTTAGCTTAGCTGGGAACAGCAGAAAGTACTACAGGCCCATCTCACATAGTTTACGCAATAGTATAGTAAGGGAATAGCATGATCCGATGGTTGTCTATTTCCAGTTTGAAGACCCTCCTGGCTTCACAGAGACCCCCCTTTCTTCACAGATTGTATCATTGCCGGTTTTGTAATGGAGAATTTTGGCGATCATCGGGTGAGGGACCGATCCCAGGGTACGTTGCTGTGCCCGGACCCTATGAGGACTGGCGCAGCAACCTATGAGGACTGATGCCAACTGACACTCACATCAGGCAAGGGACAGTGGTAAGGGCGGATTGCGCACTCAGAGTAGAGCAGCATGATAATACGACCATCATCTTGAGCATCGTGGTCATGCCCCCTCAGTCAAAGGCAGTGAGGTGCTTCAGGGGAAAAGACCACAGAACTTAACAGACACAATAGTGTATGGTTCTGTCTAATGCTTATCTTTTGAATGAAAGAAAACTTTAATCACATAACATAATACTACACAATACAACTGAAGAATTCAGACACAGGGTTGATATCCTGTTTGCAATCTTGCAGGGCTACATCCTCGAGGACTTTACCCCCACTAAAGGAGCTGCTCCGTGCCTGTGATCTCTGGCTCATATTTTGGGGTAAGGTGCTGATAAGGTACATGTGATGTTCACTCAATCACCCCCAAACCGTTTAGGCACACAAGAGAATAATATGCAGATTAGAAGACAACACAAATCTCCAACAAAAATAAAATGATAACATCGATAAGCACTTATACAACAATAGCATGAAATCATTGACCTTGAAGACTTCAATAGAAGCAACAACGTCTGCATTTTTAGAATCAGAGAGGATGCAAAAGGCCTGAACTCTGCTTATGTTTCCTTTCTGGAACAGTGGATTCCCAGGACCTTAGGCTGGTCATTCATCAGAAACATCGAACAGGCTTACTAAGTCCCTTTAGAAAAAAATACAATACTGATCTTTAAGTAACTGAGATAGCTGCCACCAGAAAATCCTTACTATAATGAAAAAATACACATCTTTTACTTGGGAAGGCGCTAAAATCAGCATGTTACAGGACTTTGCCAGAGAGACCATAACAAGAAGGAAAGGCTTACTTGCTCTAAGGTGAAAACTGACAGTAATGCCAGCAAGGCACTCTTTCATAGGTCCAGCCCGCTTTAGGATTATTAGGAAATCTCACGTTAATGCAACTAGTGGATCTCTCCAAATCGCTATATGAATATCTTGGAGTTTCATACATTTGCAATAGCGTCTAATTGCAATTCGCAGTAAATCGCAATTAGGTAATCGCTAGTACAAATGTTGATACATGTGGCCCTAAGTATTCTTCTACTTTTTAATGCATGTGTTTTTTGGATTAATGTATATTTATTTAGGTGTGCGCTCTACCATTGTGCTCCTAAGATCTTCTATCAGATTCCGTGTGTTTTTGGCTAATTCAATCTCCTGCTCCCATTGTCTAATCAAGTTTCAATCTATTTAAAATACAAAACACGTGCCGGTGTGCCTGCGTGCGAAGGCTATAAATTCCTTGAAGCTTGTCAAACACAGGTTTTCTTTAACTATGACCTTACAGGTCATGCACTCTGTTCTCAAGTAAACTCTTCACCTCTTTTTCATCAGCACAAGTTTTTGGCCTGCCCTGCTCTTTTACCACGTATTGCTGTGTGACACTCCGTGATGTTGCACTGTGTTTTCATATTTTATTTCTTCCATAACAGTGCATAAAATATGTATGGTAACCGTGCACAATGCAAAAGTAAAACAAGATAAGCATATAATAGTCAGCAAAAACAAGCTGCTTGTAATGTTATTAGTGAGTTTCTGACATCCTAGCACCCTAAAGCAATTTTAAGACCTATGCTAAAATGTAGCTATAGCACTAAATAGCAAACTTACCTTTCAGATTTGAGAGATTCTTGGGATGGATCGCCCATCATACCTTTGAAAAGCTGACTGCAGCTGTTCCTAATCAAAAGATGTGCTCTCGGTGAAGGATATGTTCTGCATGGCTTCTGGAATCAGCTCTCCGATTGAGAGTAGCGAGCTCTGCGATCTGGTGTGACCTCTGGCGATAATGCTGGTGCGAAGGCCTCTCCTATTCACTACTCAAATTCTGATGTTTATATACCTTTTGACCGCAGATTTTAGCTCCTATTTAAAATACAAAAACAGGGTTTGGAGACGCTAAGGCTTCTAAGACACTAAACTAACATGGAACAAAACATATCATCTTCTATCAACATGTTGACATTAGGCCTCCATCTTTGTAAACAATAGGCCTACACTGTAAGGGGCACATTGTTATGGCGGAGTCCTCTAAAATAAACAAGACACATGCTAGCCTACAGAGCAAGCAGCCATGATGATATCAGCATTTTTGTATGTGCTCCATGAACTTCACACTTTCTAATACAGATAAAGAAAAGCTGACAGCAGGCATGGAATGAAAACATGCTAGCTAAATGAAAACTGTCACAGTGTTCAAGACAATCCCTTGATTGTGGGTTGACTATTTCAAGACATGTAATACTCTAATAAAACATTGAAGATTATACATTTCAAAACGCCATAAAACATATTAATGTATAAAACAGTGCATATAAAAGTGTATGAATAAAATGCTATATAGAAAATAAATGTTAAGAATATATGAATAAAAGCGTGAAAACATTGCATGTAAAGGAGCATTTGTGTGTTGATAAACAAGCAAGCCAAGCAATATATCTAATTTCTCATTAATGCAGCTGGGTGCAAACTATAAAAAATATAGGAAAGATACAAACTGTCCTTTTTATTATACTTTTCTTAATTTAATTTCAGAAAAGTAGGAACAACTTTGTTTACTTTTTTCTGGCTGGCAAATGTGTGGGTACGTTGGTCAGTTTTCCCCAATCGGTGATGGTGTCATATAATCGCCATAGTATACAGGAGTCTTTGTCACAGTACCTGGAGCGTTTGCGTATGAATGTTCAAACGAAAAGCAGCTTTTTTCTTTTAGCTCGGCAGCAACTGCTGGGGGATGAGATGAACATAGGCACTGGAACTGACTATAGATGTGCAGGGTACCTAGAGATGATATGGCAATACAATCAGGACTTCCTGGGTCAGACTAGTGACAGCGTAGTGCAGGGGGTCCCTTTTAAGGGGCGAATTCCCTCACCCACACGTGGGTGGCATGCTACATCATCGGAAATATCCGCTCTGCGAACCTGGTGGCAGTGCGGGCTACAACTCCCTCACTGTGAGGGAGGAGCTCAGGGATGTTTTGTTTGTGATGGTGGGGAGGTATCCTAAAACCTTCAGATGAGCTGGGCGAGAAGCGAGTATGTGAGGAGAGTGACAGTGAAAATAAAACTGGCTGCCTGGTGTGCTAAAGATTAGTTTTGATGGAGCACCCCGTGGTCAGGATTAAAAGCTATATATACGGGCCATGGCAGAAAATTTCAACCTAACATGGTCTTAAAAGTGGTCAATTGGTTGACATATTTCAGCCTGAATGCCTTCCGTAGAGGTGCAGTGGCTTTTTTCAGGACCAGCTGAGATGTGAGACAGTGTGAGTGTGTGAATCATACCACCATCCCGGGTGCGGTGGTGGGAAAAAGGATACGACCAACCAATGAGGTTGATGCATCAATTGAAGAGTTCTGCTGTTCAGAGTCGTCCCTGTGAAGAGACAAGTGTTATAAGCAAATATTTAGTACACGTATCCACATGCACTACTTTAAAATAGTGCCACATGTAATTGTAGTATTCTAACACAGAGGTGTGGCTACATGGATTGACAAAAGAATCGTCATTTAGGTGCTTACCCGTATTGTCGGGAGCGCAAATGGCTAACTCACCCTCGGCGCACGCACTCGAGGTGGCTTCCAAAACCTAAGTAAAAGAGGGACAGAGAAGGAGGGAGTTGACTATGATGTACAGTCATATGAACACTTATCAAACAGTTGACTTAAAATGTTCAGGGAGGACTGCTGATGTCCGTTCCTGTGGTGTATAAAATGGGTATCAGTTCAGGGTTGGTAGGAGTAGAAGGCTTGTGTGCATAGAAGCCTCGTGTGCTATTAACCATGAGAGATCACAGTATTCAAGTGCATGGATAGCTGTCCAAATAGACCTTATGGGCATATTTATTAGAAGTGTGAGAATACCCAGGGACAGATAATTGTATAGGATCCTTGAACTTGGATTATCCCAGATGATGGGCAAAGAAGGATTAAAAATGTTTTAAACGATGTCAGGGATGAACCACTCGTTCCCAGGTGAAGCATGATGGCAAAGAACTCTGCATCCGTTAGGGTAGTCCCAGTGTGAGCATTGAAGGAAAGAATAATAAGCCCAGTATGTACATTGGAGTGAAGAATGAGCCGCCAGGGATCCATGGAGCATCACCGCCCGCGTGGCAGATGGGTGTGTCCAGTGACTGAAACCATGAGAAAGGAGAATAGCTAGGCGAAGCGCTGTAAGCCAAATTGGATGAGAATAAGAAGTTAGCTCTGCAGTGCTGCTCACATTGGGGCACACAGCATGTTGTAGGGAGATCTAGGAGGTGCTGCTGGGTCATGAAGAGTCCATCCATTTAAGAGTACAATCGGTTCAAAAAACCTAGTAAGGGTGGGGTACCTGGAGGTCAGTGCCTCCCAGCCGGGCTTGGGTTGTTCGCCCGGAAGGTAGGTGAAACACTGACTTGAAAAAATGGAGAGTGCAGACTTGAATGATTACGGTCGAACTGCCATAAGCTAACCTCTCACAGAACTGGCACAGACAAAATGCCGTGACCTGGGGTGGAGGAAATTGAGTAACCCCTTTGGAACAGTAGGGGAAAACGACAAAGGGAAGAACGGCCCCCGAACGGTGGTAACGGGGTATGGCCATGCGCCGAGGGAGTGCCTGAGGGGAACAGACCACATACCTGCAAAAGGAGTCCTCATCGCCGGTTTGTGCAACCGGGGCAGGGTGTAGAGGGATATCAATAGCTAGTGCAGAACCTAACACATTAGGCCAATTGTGTGTGTGTAAGATTGAACCAAGGAACCTCATCGCTCAGGTCAATAGTATCAGTGTGAACCTAGCTAGTACAATGCCTAACACATCAGACCAATTATGTGTGTGTGAGATTAAACCAAGGAATCTCATCATTCAGGTCATTTGTGTCGGTGCGCAACCTAAAAACCTATTGTTGTTCTTTTCTAAATTGGAGCTTAGTCATGTTGGCGATAGGCTGGGTGATGTTGGGTTTGTCTTAAACGACCCATTTAAAATCTTTGGCATCATGTCTTTCCTCCAGGAAGTGTGTGGTTAGCTTGCAGGTCGTTAAACCTGCTCTGGCCTCTTCAGTGTGTTACATGATACCTAGAGATGATGACATTGCTTGCGACTCTATTTCTGTCAGATCAGGTGTTTCCAGCATTGAGGTTGTTCATGACTTCCTTGTTGATACTTACCCATCATATTGCGAATACATCACGATTCACAGATGAAATGCTTGGCAATAGGCTTCGAATACCTTCAATGGTTTCAGAAGTTGTTTCACGTTAATAGATGCCATCAGGGGCTCCCTCAAGTGGTAGTTCATGCACTGTCTCTTGCAAACAATTTATGCACCAGAGGCCAGTCTCACTTGTGGAGCACTAATTTACAAAAGGACGAGTCGGGTATTGCCTCAGTACCAATAGCCATTCAAAACACAGATAGAATGCCAAGGTCTCAGGGCATTTCTTTTCTGTTTGATAACCGAATTCCATGTTGTTGGTAGAATTGGTTCATTTCTTTACTGAAAGGAAAACCAGATTGCCACAGCCAACGGTCAAAAGGATTAAAGTAAATCAACCAGATTTAAAAACAAGAAATGAAAGAACAAAGGAACCAATCTTAAAACAAGTAAATATATCAGATTAAATGTTTTTGAAAAGTGCACTATGCACGTGATTTTGAGGAGTTAAAGATAGTGTGCACCAAGTCTGCAAAATGGGTAGGATACTGAGTCCGCAGGAGCTTTTGAATCTCTCAAACAGAGCAGGCTTTCTCAGGGATGTGGAATTCCTATAGGACATATTGTTTGGGTTCAAGGGCAACACGTTTTCATGTGTATTTTGTCCTTGGGACAGGTAGGCCCAACACCCTGCAGCACAAACCCTTTGGCTGCCAGTTTGCAGTACCACATTATGGATCAGGGAAGGGCACTGTTTGCAGTTAAGGTAATATTTTGTCCATATGTTATTGCTGTTCAAACTTGTGTTTATGGTTGATTAATTGAAAGCTTTTATGATAAGGGTGAGCGCTCTAAGTAAATCTTGTATGCTCTGACTGCACTACTGACTGTGGTTCCAGTATAAAAATGTGTACATGTTTTCAAGGTTAAGCAATATGAGGCTATGTTGTTATATTTCATATCAGTACCCTAATATAGGTCCAGGGAACATCGTACACTTTTTCCTACATCATCTCCCCTTCATTTCATATGAACGAGCCTTATGAGGACATAACTCCTAATAAGGACAGAATGCCTTATAGGGACATAACGCCTTTTAAGTTCTGACGCCTTTTATGAACTAAACCTTTCACCTAGTTCCATGCAGAGGAAGGGTTTTTCCCAATCGCTATTGCTAAGACGTCATCCTTAGCACATATGAATAATTTATGAGAACACTACCCAGGGGGTATACTTCACCTCTCCTATCTACGCACAAGGTTTAATCCCCAACGTCATCCTCATACTGTACAATGGCTAACACACGCACAAGGACTGTATAAATACAGCACCTCTTGCTATCAGTAGGCAGGAGGGAACCGAGACTTCAAGGCCGACACACTGACCAGAGACGCTGAGACTCCTGCATGCAGTTGCCCCAGCTGACATTGGTCTGAACATCCCTTGCGGGGTGTCCAACTCGAGACTAGGACGAGGTCCCACATTCTCATTATTCAGGTAATGGGGTTCGACTAAATCCTAGCGGGATTCTTGGCTGTTTCGCACCTACTCACATGCTAGGTACACTTAGGTAAATCTAGACAGGCATCTTAGGAGTATGCGCTTTTTTTATATGTTCATGACTATTGCAAAATGGTAGAACTGTACTATTCCTTTTTGTTCACTGTACTGCTGATCCTGTATCTCGGCTACTGTGTAACAGTTGTAGCAGTGCATATATTTTACACTAGAAGAACAAGGATACAATAAATTCTTATTGTAAACACGCTCAACTGTCGTCCATGTAACTCTCTGAGACAAAATGGGCAAGCACGAGTGACTGGGTGAAAAGTAGTATATTGTTTCCACGAGGCTGAGGAATCAGGGTTTGTTGTGTTCGGAGGTTGCCAAAAACTAATCTCTCTGATAAAAGGAGATTCTAGTGACACTGTGAGCTAGCTAATGCAAACATGGCTACCATACGCGGTGGGGGTGCACAGAGTCAGTCTACCACCCGACCCACAGTGTATGTTGTCCAAAAGCGCAGGCCCTGCAGTAGTACTATGGAAATACACTACATGTCGCTACCAACGTTTGGTTTAATACTTATTTAACAGTGGAATCTGAGTAGCTCAGTCGTGCTTATTCTCAGAGACCCCTACCCACAAAAACCAGAGACGTCTGGAGTGAGTGGGCACAAACTCTGCCACAGCTGAGTAGGCGAGATATCCTATTTATTCTCAGTTGGTTAATCAAGCTTGAAGGAATTTTCACCAAAATTGTGTTTAAAACCATATCTTAATCTCCTTGGACAGGTAGTCTGTGTTCTATACACAATGGCTAACGAAAATGGAGATTTACCACAGGCACTTAATCAGTCAGAAATGAGGAAGATGCTGATGCGATAAAAATTGCAGCCAATGTAAGACATACTCTGACAGTTAAACTACTCAAAAATGGGTTACTACCCAGAGGAGGTGCAGTAATATTCGTGATGGAGGCACATGAAGATTTCCAAACAAAGGTATTCTATTCCTGGGTTACATTCCCAGCAGCAAATGCTGTAACAAACACTTTTCATTATTACATACATGAAGAAACTCCAGCGGTCTACACTCCGTTTGAGGAGATTGAAATTCCGCTTACCTACCAGGAACATATTTTCTGGTTTAATGGCGCCCTACCCCACTCAAGAAAAAAGAACAAGGCTTGGTCCTTTAGGAAGACCAGGAGCAACATGGCCGATATTAGCGACCTATGCACCACATCCTGACATTGACACAATGCCACATGATGAACTGCTTGTTCAACACAAAGAGTTGATAAAACTTTACAGAAACACGACAATTTGTCATGAAGACACTTGCGGTCCAACCTACAGTAATTACACCAAATACAGCTTGTACACAGAGCACAGCTACTAAAATTACTCCACAAACATTACACGCGGTAATGGGCAAATTGCCCACAAAACATCAACAAATTCCTTTCTGGGTAGCTCAGAAAATAACCCAGTTAGAAGCAGTATTCCCAAATACAACACCATTTGCCCAAGGGTATAAGAATAGCCCCGGGGTATTTTCAGCAAGAGTAACAGAGTTACTTCAAAAATTTGATGAAGAACCTTGTCCTATGTGGATGATATTTATCTGACAGACGACGGCTTGGCACTTGACCAGGGTAAGCACCATTATTATGGGATTTGCCACTGAGGGATACAAATTTAACTTTAAAAATCAAAAATAGCCCACCTCAATGTTCTATTTTTGGGATACAAACTGTCAAGTGAAGGCAAAAGTCTGGCAGCAAACATTTTAGAAATGTGTGCGCTGCTCCAGCCTCCAAAATCATTAAAAAATTACAATCAATACTAGAATTCCTAAATTTCAGCAGAACATACATTTTAGATTACGCACAAAGGCTAAAACCTTTCTGCGTCTTAATAAAACCTGACTTTTCAGACAGAAATTGGACACAAGAACATACTAATATTCTTTGTTCACTCCAGGAAGACATGGTAGCTTCCAAACACTTCCAAACACGCGTAAACGTACGCCACTTGGTGATCCGTTTAATTGTGGGTCAATGTGGGTACACCTATTTCACCTTCAATGAAGGCGAAACAGTACCAATGCATACAAATCACACTTGTACACAAATGCTGAAATAAGTTTCAGTTCAACAGAAAAAATCCTGACAGCTGTTCCGACTGTTGTAGCAAGAGAAAGAGCACTGGCTCAGGGGAAACGCATTATTGTCGTAACTCCGGTACCGGCTTTAGAAGCGGTTACAAAGACCAGCATCCCAATGCGAAAGCATTACATCCAAGATGGATACAATGGGCTAATTCTCTTACTGCAACAGACGTTGAATACAGGTTTGATCCAAGTTTAAAAACACAAGCATTCCTGCAATACGAACAAGAATATCCTCTACCAAATGAAATCTTGCCTCTCGATCAGTATGAATATATTATTTATACTGACGGATCTGTGCAACCGGCAATAGGAAGTAAGCAGCAATATTTTTCGGCATGTGCTATAGTCAAAGGTTGCATGCGTGATGGCAAGTTCCATCCTAGTTGCACAAAAACGCAATCTCTAGGAGACCGCACGGCACAGTTGGCAGAATTAAAAGCACTGATACTGGCACTTGTAAATACGATTCACGAATTGCCCACACTAATCGTGTGACTCTTTTTACTGTGTACAGTCGTACAATGAGTACTTACAACACTGGGAACAAAACAGGTTCAAAGATACGAAAGGTGGCACAATTAAGCATAAAATGTTATAGGAACAGGTAGCAGAGTTGAAAGCCGAGCTACCGAGGACTCACGTGATTCACACACTGAGTCATCAACGTGTTGGCGTTCATGTTGCAGGGAATTCATTGGCTGATGAAGCCGCAAAGGGGGCTGTTCGCACGGCTTCCGTAGCTGCACTCACTCGTTCAAAAACTAGAATAGACGGAGATATTATGGTAGCTGTCATCGCTTCATGCAAAGGCACCACAGCAGTACCCCAAAAAAATTCCACTCAAATACTCCTACAAGTTAGATGCACAAAACATTCCATATGCTCAGATTCCTGGAGTGGGGGATAGAGTAATACCAAATAGGGATCTTAGGCAAGGTTTATTTAATACTATCTGCAAACGAGGGTTTGGGCTCTGCGCACACAGGCATTACAGCAACTATTTTTTTTTTTTTGTTTAAAAAAATATATATATATTTATTTATTTTCTTTACTGAAACAGCGCTATTGGTGGTCAGGGTTAACTAAGCAAACCAAACACTATGTCTTGAAATACGGCATTTGCCAGCAGATGAAAGGCTCCACCGTTGCATGCCCGGCACAGACGCTATTATTAAATTCAGACAAACCTCTCGCATGTGTGTACTTGGACCACTGCGGCCCCTTACAAACTGACGGGGCTTACAAATATATTATGGTTGCAGTGGATTTCTGCTCGAGATTCCTGTGGGTATGGCCTCAGCGCTCGGCTGACGCTCGAACTGTTATAAAAGATTTGCGAGTCTTTATCGGCACAAACACAGTTAGCACATTACATTCTCCCTGCATTTAGCTCTCGGGCTTACAGAGAGGCCATGGAAGGAATGGGTGTAGCATTGTGGTTCTCATCTCCGTACCATCCTGAGCGAAATGCGGTTCTGGAGAGAAAAAAAACGTGACTCAAAGCAATCTTTAACAGCTAGGGTATTAGGCAAGGGCTGTAGTTGGGTCACACACCTTTATGGGGGTACAGCGGGCGGTAAACAACCAGCCAAGAAACTCTCAAGGGGGTGTCACTCCATTTGAAGTCCTCTTTGGGACATGAATGTGGGTACTTGATCTTGATTGTGGAGGCGGAGTGACGGATGAAAAACCATTTGATATCCATGATCATTTTGCTATTTTACAGGCTCTGAATGAATCCAGGACAAAACAAAGTAATGTCCATCTAAAGCAGACCGCCATTGAGGAAGTCAAGGTAGTCACGGCATGACCTGTCTGGCTCCCAAAAGTCGGAGATCTGGTCAGAGAGAAAATTGCGGACAATAAGGAATTTGGACCTTCATACAGAAAACCTGTACCAGTCCTTGCAGTACAAGGAACAAGAACAGTGCTGCTCCCGCCTCTTGCCGGAAAAAAGGAGAAAAGGTTTGTCTCAATCGACTTAAACCACACTATGTGGCCTATACTAAACAGTAGGCCTCGTGGACTCCGCTGTAGCAGACGCCCTCCTCTAGCTACAATCAAAGAAGTTCAAACAGAAAGACTCATCACGTTTGAAGAGCAAACTGTAAGGAATGAAGGACTAAGCAACAATGCTATGGAACTTGTTCCACTTGAACCAGATATTCAAATTCAAAATGAACATCAGAATAATTCACAAGTTGCAATTAGACCTAGTACAGACGTCTACATCAACATGCCTTGTCGAGAGGAAAATAACATTTCAACTAATCCCGATGCAATTCCTACAACTGATTGAACTGCTTCTGGCTATTTCATTAACTTTGATACGTTTTCTATGGATCCAAGCAAGCCGGAAACAACGCCAGCCAAAACACCATTCAAGCAACAATTAAATAACTTTCTTCTCTTTCTTCAAAAGACATACCTGGTATCACCTTGGATTGAACTCTGGGTAATTTCTGGGATATTGTTTTTTCTTTTCTGGCTAGGCTTAGTACTAACTTTTAGTATGCTTATTAATGGACACTATCTTCAACAAAGTTCCACAGTCCAAAAGGTCAACATCCTACTGAAGCCACATCCACCATCACATCGTGAACAAAGAGACTTGTCATCAGTGAACATTACAGCAGTTCCTATACCGGATGGTATAGTATGGGACAAGGTTGATTTTAACATATTCGGCCCGACCGAACGTTTAAAAATTAATCATGTTTTAAAATTTCATTAAGTGATATCATTACCTTAAGTACATTTTCTGATGATTGGGACACTGAAACAGTAAATAACATGTTGTCTGATTTAGAGAAAACTGCTGCATTTTCTAATAATGAAATGTTAGAGGGTTCTTCATACTATGACAAATTGTACTGTTACCAACATTATAGTCATCATTTCCTGCACAAATCTATTTCACCTAGGAATGTTTTTGAGTACCATCAGTGGGAACATTGCCCAACAACACCAAAACGTAGTTCACAAGCGTTTGCACAGAAATTTGCATATTTTTCAGGGTTTAACACCACAGATCCAGCCTCATTTTACTATAAGGTTGCACCAACATCAGCACTGAAAATTATGTTGACCAATACTAAACAGATTTACTCTGCTTCCTTTTTGACCCAATTGTCTGAACAGGGTTTCAACCTATGGAAAGACGAAATTGATTCAAAATCAATTTGGGGTTCGAGGGACTGGCAATTCCAGGGTATAGAGGCACTATTTAGAGCATACCTCATTCCACAGCAGATGATCTTTTTAAATGATACTGTGCAACAGACATCCTGTCTTGGACAAGCCAAGAACAAGGAAGTGAACACTTCAAGGTTTCCAACACCAATACAGGGGTGGCAGAATTTGACTACAAATGAAGGGGCAACTGTAGATGACATACTCAAGTACAATAGATCAGACCCAAATTGGAAGGAGTGGGTGGTTCGGCCCTTAGACACAAACACGTCATAAACGGTTCCTGCACATCACCGAGGGACTCAGTATCCATAGGCCAGACCCATGTTATGTACAGAGAGAACAGAGGTAGTGACATCCTACAGTGTTGGGAAGGTGTCCCTAGATTAGCTAGAAACCTCAACACTTGCATAATTGAAACAACACTTATCTTTACTCTCACAAGACATGGATCTTAGGAACTTCTTATCAGGACCTAGGAAACAACATCAAAAACTTTTCATATATGCAGGCATTTATGCTGCCCATAATGAAATCTGGAAGATTTCCCAGCAGGAAGCCGCAGAGAGAATACGGGAAATAGACCGTATTAACTTAGAAAAAGCTTTAGCTGTGGTAGATAATGGGTTAACAACTTTGACCTCCAGGATATATTCATCGGGCAACATTGTATCTTCTGCTATTGACATACTGGAACAGGATTTAGACATATTACAACACAGCCAATCTCAGTTACATTCTATTAAGTTATTGAGCTGGACGCTGCAATCTTTGCGTGCAGGATTTGTGCCTTGGAGTTTTATAAACAGTACATCTCTGTTTTCAGAATACAATCTAACAGATACACAGAGGGAAATGGCACAAAGAGGAGCTAAATATACAATGCTGCAAATTGAAAAGCTGGATAGGCTACCATTCACAGTGGCGGAATTACCATCAACTGAATGGCTGCTTCACGGTCAAATCACTCTCCCGGTCACGACCTTTCAGTTTCACTATTGCCTTGAGCAAAGGCAGGCAGGCAGATATGAAAGATTGGGTAATGACTACATTAAGAAATCCTGGGATTTACCATATAGATTTTGATGCCGGAGTGGGGATCGAGAAGTGTTTCTTAGTGGTACAAACTGCAAGAACGCTTTAAGCGGTTCTCTCATGTGCCAAGATATTGTTTTGCACGGAGCCTGTAATGGTCCAATAGCAAATCTGTCTTGCCACATGAAAGGAACTCCAGTAGCCGTGATCACGCCAGCGTTTGAGTTACTTTCTAATGGGAGTTACTTGATGCTGAATGATCAAGGTTGCTGTGGCATGCTTCCGGGCATCACCTTTCTGGTCACCGTGAACACCAGGGTTACTTGCTGTATGCAAGTATTGTTTCCTCTGACAAATACAGTCAGGAAGGCGCCGCTATGGCCTTCATTGAATGTTTCTTTTATACAGTTTGATGCTTTGAGCAGAATGAAAGCCATGCTTTTACAGCAGACCGTACCCTTAACCTCCGCCTGAGAAACCTTTGAACTTCAAATCGTAAGGACCTCGACTGAGATACAAGCACTTATTCGTACCAACTGCCCCCTACATTTCGTAGAAATGGTGGGTTGTATCGTTAATATGTCAGACGCGTGGGGTATTGTACACCTATTTAAGACCATAGGGTCAGGATTCCTTAGCACCTTCCAGACAGTCCTCGGAGTTATTCCTAACTTTATACACTCCGTATCTGGAAGCATTTTCGGAGGTCTACGTTTGATCCTGCTCACAATAGCTGGAATCCTGCTTGTCGTTTACCTGCTACGAAATGGACGAACCAACCGCCAGCGAGATTGCAAAAGCTCTCATAGAGAGATATTACCGTGAGCGCATGGTACAACATATGGGTGCACCTCGCCTTCGAAAACTAAGTGCTTCTTGGTTCTTATCGTTCAGACCATTGTACCTGTTTTCCGATGCCTGTTCTGCGGAGGAGAATGCGAGTTGGACATCTGTCTGACACCTAAAATGGAGACGCCGGCAGACTTAGACTCTGGCCTGGAACCACTGCGGTCCCATGCTCGCACCGGTTCTCAGCGTATTCCCATCTTGACAAATGCATTCCTCGAGGAACCGCAGGTGCCCTTTTCAACTGAGTTGAATTTCAGCTCCACCATTGGCACCGACGTATCAACTACAGCACCGGCTGCCTCTCCAACAACTGTTGGCAGCGCTGAATTTCAGCTGTGCACTCTTGACGTGCTATGCAAGGTACTACAATGTTTGTCCCCTACGGCAGCAGGCAGCGATAATGTTGTGTCTCCCAACCAGGACATTTAATCTAAATCTGGTTCACCGTGTGCTGGGAACAAATTCTGATTTTTTCTTTCCCTTTTCTTCAAACAACTTTTTCAAATTGACACTTTCCATAACAAAGCATGGCCTTCTAAGTACGCTTGCAGTAGTTCAACTTGTGTGATCGAACTCATTTAGAACTGTGATTTGCGGAACTTTAACACAAAAATCATATTTCAAGAGAACATTTTTCTCTCCTTGTTTTTTAGACAGTTTTAAAATGATTTTTTAACGTTTTTAGAACATTTTAGATGACTCATTGATAATCTTATGCACTGACACCGTTATAAATGTGTATCTCAAATTGTGTATTATTATTGTTGAGTATTAGTTGGAGTGGGTGTTGTATTTCATATCGGTACCCTAATATAGGTCCAGGGAACATCGTAAACTTTTCCCTACATCATCTCCCCTTCATTTCATATGAACGAGCCTTATAAGGACATAACTCCTAATAAGGACAGAATGCCTTATAGGGACATAAGGACTGACGCCTTTTATGGACTAAACCTTTCACCTAGTTCCATGCAGAGGGAGAGTTTTTCCCAATCGCTATTGCTAAGACGTCATCCTTAGCACATACGAATAATTTATGAGAACACTACCCAGGGGGTATACTTCAACTCTCCTATCTACGCACAAGTTTTAATCCTCAACGTCATCCTCATACAGTACAATGACTAACACACGCACAAGGACTGTACAAATACAGCACCTCTTGCTATCAGTAGGCAGGAGGGAACCGAGACGTCAAGGCAAACACACTGACCAGAGACGCTGAGACTCCTGCATGCAGTCGCTCCAGCAGTCAATGGTCTGAACATCCCTTGAGGGGTGTCCAACTCGAGACCAGGACGAGGTCCCACACTCTCATTAGTCAGGTAATGGGGTTCGACTAAATCCTAGCGGGATTCTTGGCTCTTTCGCACCTACTCACATGCTAGATACACTTAGGTACATCTAGACAGGCATCTTAGGAGTATGCGCTTTATTTTATAAATGCATTTTATATTCATGTATATGGTCATGACTATTGCAAAATGGTAGAACTGTACTATTCCTTTTTATTCACTGTACTGCTGATCCTCTATCTCTGCTACTGTGTAACAGTTGTAGCAGCGCATATATTTTAAACTAGAACAACGATACAATAAATTCTTATTGTAAACACGCTCAACTGTTTCTTCCGTGTATCTGTCTGAGACAAAATGAGCGAGCACGAGTGACTGGGTGGAAAGTAGTATATTGTTTCCACGAGCATGAGGAATCAGGGTTTGTTGTGTTCTGAGGCTGCCAAAAACTAATCTCTCTGATAAAAGGAGTTTCTAGTGGTACTGTGAGCTAGCTAATGCAAACATGGCTAGCATACGCAGTGGGGGTGCACAGTCAGTCTACCACCCGACCCACAGTGTTTTGCAGGTCCTGCTGGGGTACTATAGGAACTTTGGTGTGCATCCCACTATTATAATTGTTTATTTACAAAAAACATGCCAAAACAAGTCACACATTGACAGAACTAAAAAGCTGACGACCAATTTCCGACCCAGTAGCTTTGCCAATGCTGGTTTATTTTTGTTTCCCATAATCTTATTGAAACTGGTTAAACTGATTTTCCATTATGAATATTTTTGGGAAATACCTGCATGCATCAACATGTTACTAAATGATGCTGCACAGAAATGGTACCTCAAATTTTACAGTGGTTTAGCGAAATGTTTTTTTCCTGCTTTTATGTTTTTTATGAACATAATATTTTGAAAGCAAAGAATCATGAATCTTGCTTTCAAGCTTCTGCAAATATTTGCATCAAATCAGAGAGCATTGTGGGAGCATTATACATTGTAGTGTAGTTCCTATAGTAGTTCCAACCCCAATGCGGGCGTCGTTATAAATAAACAATTATAGTAGTGGGATGCACACCAGTTAATTATGTTGCTGTTAATTCTGGTGCCTTTGGGCGTGGCACTAAACCGGTATGCACGCACTCTTGATAAATAGCACGGACAAGCATGGAGTACATTGAAACTTTGGTGTGCATCCCACTACTATAATTGTTTATTTATAACGACGCCCGCATTGGGGTTGCACCCGTCAACTGTAAATGGAGAAAATTCAGAAATGAACATTATCGCAAATATTCACACAAACGGAGAAAGAACTGGGTTCGGTATAGAAGCAGCTTTGAATATTATTTAAATGAACTGGAAACAATTGATTTTTATTTTTTTTAAATCAGTTCTGGTGAATGACTTATATCATGGCATTAATTGTTTGCAAATGACGAAGGGGACACCTGGACAAAGTTTATCATGTTTTGAGCACATAAGTGTATTGCATTGTGGGCAGGGTAGTTCGCTCTCTTTTAATTGAAATCTCGTAACTGACTTTCATGGCGGGAAAATGTGAAGAAGTGGGCCAATTAGGTTGGATTATTGAGGGAACACCGTGTTAAATAAGGGTGGAACCCAGGGGGCGAATAAACACTCTCTGGTATGAAGATGATGAAGGATTAGACTGCATGTTTGAAGCAAGTATGTGTACAAATTGTAGTGTTTTGCATAAGGGATACAGGGAGATTGATAGCAGTTTGTAAGTGAGTTTTGCGGCAGAGTGCATGCATGTATGAAGCGGGAATGATTTAGTAGATGCACATTTAAAATAGTTTCGGGAGTGAAAGGGAAGCGATGCAAGGAGTTGACTAGGTTGGGTGATTAATTTCATGTGTGGGAGTGAGCGTGATGAAAGTAGGCGAGAGATGAAAGTTCACGGGGTCATGAGTCAGACAAAGATTGTTTGATACAGGGTTTAAAAGCAGGAGGCAGATAATGAAAGGGTTCACAAATGAAGACAGGGATGAAGTCGGTTGGTTTGAAGAATAGTGGCACTACGGGGTGTAACGAAAAAAATGTGTCCACAGGGGTAGGGGTTTATTATTATTATTATCATTATTAGAATGAAGGGGTAGTTTTTATTGTTCACAAAGGGGCTCACTATATGAAATGAGGACGGGGTGCAATTAGATTAGTCATTTTGATAAACCAGTAATATTGTATACTTAAGATGCAAGATATGTAGAAATGGTTAATATGGTACTGATTATGTGTTTCATTGTTCATTTTTTAGCGTCCCCTGGCGAAGGGCGCCTGTAGCCCGAAATGCATTGGGTCCTTTTTAAATAAACGCTGCTTCAAACGAACCCTTGCATTTGTCATGTTTCAGCAAGAGGTCCGGATGGGCACAGCTTTAACAAGAGAAAATTGGAAAATGGCAAAATTACCCATGTGTGGATTAAAGAATAATGTAGATGAAAAACAGAGGCATAAAAAATTGGAATACGTGATTAAATACGGAGGAAACTTGGTATAAATTAAAATGTCAGCCGAAGTGGCGCATTTCAGCTGTGCGATCGGTCTTGGGGCAAAATGAAATACCCCAGTTAATTATGTTGATGTTTTTTGTAAAACCTTATTGCTGTGGGAGCTGCCGGGCCCTCACCATTATAACAAACATTAGCAAAAGTTGTTTTTGGTCTCAAAAAGCACACACTGCCACAGTAGTTACTGGCACTGAACAAAACTACTTTGTGTGCCGATATGCTCCTTGTGAAAGAGCAGAACGCTGTCACTCACATTGAAGCCAGATGATACAGAGACAGACAGAATTTTAATAAACTCAAAAGGTCACGGTCAATGCCAGACCAAATTAGGGGCCCAATTATTAAAGAAAGTCTCAAAAGTGCACCCATGGTATATGTGCTTACATTAAGTGCAGCTATACGGCGTTCGTGAATTCCCAAGAAATTACAGAACTAGGACAATTTAGCATTATTTGGTCCTGAAACGAGTTTATTTAGACATTTGTCCATAAAACATTCTAAGAAAAAAAAACACACTTAACAGTTAAAACATTTAAAACAATTAAAACATTTAAAAGGATCCTCCTCCTGGCTACCCTACCCCTCCCCCCAGCTCCCTAAGTTTCATGATTAAAATGTTGTTTTACAGATCGTAAATACCGAGCAATTCCAACTGTCACATCAAGATAACGCATTTCGGATAATAACTCTACAGCTTTAGTCCTATGGAGAAAGAACTGTTGATGGACAGAATGCAGAACAATGTCATACATTCACTCCAGTACAGAGATATGGGCCTAAATCCATCGTTTTTTTGCTCACCATGCCATTCCAGTTTGGACCCAGCCATATGCAAATCAGTCTTGACCCTGTGCCCCATGGGAACAGTCCAGCCCGAACTGCCAAGCCATGTCTTCCCTGGATCGGAATCAAGCATCCTAGGACCGGTTTCGGGGTTTCACCCCTCTTCAGCCAGGATAGCTTGACTCCAGTGGCGCAGTGAGCACGGGACCCACGTCTGGGCATACCCTTTCCACATAGGGCGAACAGCAAAACACACAAGATGATGGACGGAATGTTGCACATTGGCAAAACATTCACCCCCAGTCACAGATCTGGGTTTAATCCATCGTTATTTTGCTCACCACGCCACTCCAGTTCAGACATGGCCATATGCAAATCAGTCTTGACCCTGTGCCTCCTGGGAACAGTCCAGCCCGAACTGCCAACCCATGTCTTCCCTGGACCGGAATCAAGCATCCTAGGACCGGTTTCGGGGTTTCACCCCTCTTCAACCAGGATAGCTCTTGACTCCAGCGGCGTAGTGAGCACGGGACCCACGTCTGGGCATACCCTTCCCACATAGGGCGAACATCAAAACACACAAGATGATGGACGGAATGTTGCACATTGGCAAAACATTCACCCCCAGTCAAGAGATCTGGGTTAAATCCATCGTGGAGAAGTGTGGCTCAATGATTAGAGCGGCAGACCCTGATTCAGAGGTCTAGCTCGGGACCAGGGTTCAATTCCCCGCCTCGGCGGGTCTTGGGCTCAAAAATTCCACGGACCTGATAATTCTCGCCTCGGTGCCTTTTCCAATCATGGAGTCCCACTCTGCAACTCTGGGCAATAGCTTGCTTAATCTCCACAACGGCCCCCACAACGCTAAGGATGCCTGGCCTCCACCTTGGGGGTGCCCAGGAGTGGACACCTCACAGGGAAAGCCAGGATGGGTTCCACAGCGGTATTCGTACAAGCGCCTTGAGACCCTTGCGGGTGAGTAGTGCGCTATACAAGTATCAATTTACAATTTACAATCATTCTTTTTGCTCACCATGCCATCCCAGTTTAGACCTGGCCATATGCAAATCAGTCTTGACCCTGTGCCTCATGGGAACAGTCCAGCCCGAACTGCCAAGCCAGGTCCTCCATGGACCGGAAACAAGCATCCTAGGACCGGTTTCGGGGTTTCACCCCTCTTCAGCCAGGATAGCTGGATTCTGGGCAATCCCCAGATTTATTCAGGACAAGCTATTTTAGGGCCTTCTTGCCCTTTCTGGCAAGTAGGAGGACAAACTGACTTGACCTTTGCCCCTGAAAGCAGAGCAAATGTGACAAGATAACAAGATTTAAAGTCATTTTTATTGCTCACAAAGTGAATGACCAATAAGGATGCCTTTAAATCTTGTTATCTTGTCACATTGGCTCGGCTTTGAGAGACAGAGGTCAAGTAGAATTTTCATGTAACTAGACCTGCAGGTCTAGTAATATTTTTATGATTTTTCGAGCTCTGCCACAGCTCTCTATGAAGTCCTCAACTGCCTAGTTGTGCTCGTCATCAGCCTGTGAGCACTCACTGCTCCTCTCTCCCTCACTTCGGTTACGTTCCAGATTCTACCACGCCTCAAGGACTTCTCTCCAGAGCCCTGCAGTGGGGTGGTGTCTCAGCCCCCTTATTTCTTCTCTAGCCATGGCCCTTTCCTCAGCCCCAGCCCATCAGGTCACATCTTGTCCCCATGCGTCAATTGCAGGCCCATCCACAGATTTCCAGGCCATCACTATTCTGCTCCTAGCTAGGACCAAGGTAAGATCTAGGAATCTACTTCACACCTTCCGTTTAGGTGGCGGGGAAGAGCTCCAAAAAGCGTACACAAACCGTGGGTTCCAGTGTACGCCCCACCGCCGCCACCACTGACCTCAACACCTCTTCACAAAGCCTGCGTAGAGCGACACAGCCCCAAATCACATGTACAAAATCTGCATCGCTGTAGTCGCATCTCTGGCCTTTGCGTACCTTGCCACCATAGGTGACCCGGAGTCTGTGGGCCGTCATGTGGGTGTAGGCAAACTGTGTATACTTCAATCTAGTGTTAAGCAAAACCCTTTTAGAGTATGCGAGAATTCTGCTCCATTCCGGGCCTGAAAGGTCCCTGTCCAAAATGGTCTCCCACAGTTTACGCAGCTCTACTAAGGGAGCACGGGTCATCTCTGACAGCAAAGTCTAAAACCATTTACCTGGTGCTGCATGGCACCCAGCGTGAGAACAGAGTATAAGATCGCGTGTGTCCTGAGCTCCTCTCAGCCTCCTCCCCACAACTCCCTGAAGGTCTGTATCCCAGCTTCATATAACAGGAACAGGCCTGGCTAAAGGCCAAAAACCCCCAACCAGTTCCTCAAAGGGGGACAAGACTGATTGCTGGTAGTAGTCCCCCACCGTTACCAGTCCATCATCAGTCCAGGCTTTCATTTGTTCAGAAGTTAATATTGTTCTCGGGCTGCCATGTGGCAAGCTAGCCAGGGGTAGGACCGGGGCATACAAAGGGGTCCCCGTCACTTTAACCATGCAACGTTTCCAGTATCGCAGAGCCATGATCTGTAACAAAGATTGGTGGGAGATGGTCACTGCAGCATCCAGCATTCTGGCCAGCAGAAAGTCAGTACGAGTCCCAAGATCCATCAGGTCTGTCCGCTCCGGGCCTGTTCCCTCCAGCCACTGTGCTAACCACTGCAGCTGAGAGGTCAAGAAATAGAGCTTTAAGTTTAGTACTCCCAGGCCTCTTCTGTTAGGTTGTTAGGTAGGGTGTTGTAAAGTTGCTAGAGGCACCATCCGTCTTCCCTTCTCCCATATAATAATATCTCGCTGAAATGAGTCCAGCTGCCTGAACCATGAGGCAGGTATTGTGGTTGGGAGAATAACAAAGAAGTACAACAGGCGTGGCAACATAACAACTTTAGAAAGGGAGACCCGGGCCATGATTGGCAGTTGGAGAGAGCACCAGAACGGGACACACGATCTAAGAGACCTGAGAGCCCTCCTGAGGTTTTCTTCGTACAGGTCATCAAGGGGGTAGAAGACATGGATCCCTAAATATCTAAAGGTAGAGGAGGCCCAATTAAGGTCCTCCGTGAGATCTGGAGGGAGGGGCAATCCAACTGACATAGGGAAGCCTCAATTAACTTTAGGTCCTGACAGGGACTCAAACTGCCCCATTAGGTCTAGTGCTGTCACGGTATCCACAGCTGCATCTTTAAGGTAAATCAGTAGGTCATCTGCATATAAAGAGATAATATGGGTATGCCCACCTACCATCAGACCCGACCCCTCGCCGCCTACTCTGAATAGTGCTGCCAGGGGCTCAATCGCCAGCGGGAATAGAAGGGGTGACAGCGGGCAATCTTATTGAGTGCCACGGAAATCCCATATTGTGTGGACACTGTCAAACCAGTTTTAACTCTGGCCGAGGGGCGTTAATAAAGCAGTGTCACTCAATTCAGCCAACCCTCTCCTAGGCTCATGCGTCTCATGGACTCAAGTAAATAATCCCATTGCACTGTATCGAAGGCCTTTTCCAGGTCTATCGGTAGAAGGCCTGCTTGTAGTTTTTGCCGAATACCAAGGTGATATAACACAGAGTATAGTCTGCATAAGTTGAACAGTGTATTCCAAGCCGGCATAAATCTGTTATGACCTACGTTGATTAAATTAGGCATGTGTGGCAGTAAATGGAGCACCAGGATCTTACTAAGAATTTTAAAATCCATGTTGAGCATGGAGAGTGGTTGGAAGTCCGTAACCTGCGCCCCAGCAGTGGTTTTCTTAGGAAGTGGGACCACTAAAGCATCCCGCATTTAACCAGAGAGCTGTACCAGCCTTAGGGATTGAGCATATAATATCTCCAGATGGGGAGCCAATTTTGAGGTGTAAGTCAAATAGAATTCTGCAGGGAGGCTGTCTGGACCAGGGTCTTTCCTGTGGCCATGCTCTTAATCGCCACTTGGTTCTCTTGTACTGTCACTGGGCCTCCCAGAGTTTCTTCCACCTGTGATCTAGTGTCTGGAGTTTTAGTGCCATCAGGAACTCTCCCTGTCTTCCTGGGGATGACCGTGGGTGCCCTGTAAAGGGTTTCATAATAATCACAAAATAGGTTGCTACTCGCCTCTGGGTCATGAACTGGGTTGGCCGTGCTAGATCGGACATGTGTAATCGGAGATCCACGGGTCACGATCTGACTACATATGTTCTCATCAACCACAAATATTACCACAAAAGTGCAGAACAAGAACCGTCATTTTAACAAATTTAAAGCCCAACCACAATACACGTCTCGAAGTACATAATCCAATAAAGAGAGCCTAGTCCCAACAATGTTACAGACGTATAGCAAACATACTTGAGACAAATTCAAATTAGTGAGTGCTACTCATCTAAACTATTCAAACCCATAGTCTTTGCTGAGCACTTCATTATCTATGTGGATTAAAATCTATTGAGTAATGCTTGTATGTCGCCCCCTCTTGGAAATAGTTTTACTTAATCAATCACTTGCAATGTGAATGCGGTTTATAAATGAGATTTCTTCACAAAGTGTGCAACCAATGGTGCATTAAGGACCCGTCACCTAATCCTGCTCTTGTGTTGAATGAGTCTAGCCTTGATCTTTTGGGTAGTTTGACAATTACAGCATTTATTGTAACCAACCATGCGTGGAAGGCTTAAAAAAGAAGCTGTGGTTGTTTGTATAGGTTGCCTTGGCATGTACCAAGTTATTGTGCAAGCTTCTATTCAGATGGAAAGAAAACAGGGGTGGTTAATCAACCAATCCACTTTGTAAAAGAACTTTCCAATGCTTTCAAATGTTCTTACACAGTTTTCTTTTTCAAAATTGGACTGTATGTGGTGAAACAGGTGGTCCAGTTGGTGTTGCTGCAAGGTTTGGTGGAAAGTAATGACTCTTTGGGACAGTAACAAGCAAGCGTGAGGGTACGAGACACCATCCGTTTTGTGTATCCTCTTTCTCTCAGTTTAGCAGATAGAATTACACTTTCTCTAAAATACCAGTTTCTCCATTTACAATGTCATCAAATTCTGAAAAATTGCCCATAACGGAGATTATCTTAAGAGGATGAAAAAAATGTGTAGGATAAAAGGGTTTGACGTTCCATGGGTCTTCAATATAGGTTACTTCCAAACTTTCCTTTGTAGACCCGATTGTTAGGTGAAAAGAAGGTAAAGAAATATCACTTAGAGTTATGAGTGAAATGTAAGGTTCTATGGTTACTCTTCAACCAGGTCATAAAAGCTGTTAGGTTTGGTTGTGGTGGCCACCAAATCATAAACACATAATTTATATAGCAATCAATCAATCAATCAATCAATCAATCAAATAAGCTTTATTGGACAATAAAAAAAGCATGGTACATAAAATACTATTAAAAAGAATAAAACAATGATTTTAGAAACATGATTAATAATCTTCGGAAAAATCAATTTAACCTAGTACATTACAAAATATAAAACAAGTTCACAAAGTAAAAAGAGCAGCATGGGTATTTACAGGTAAGTAGCCAGCACATTTAGTTCCTTAATACAAACCCCCAACGATATCCCCAAAGCATAGTAAGTTGCAGGTATCTGGAAGCTCTATACATATTGGGCGTATACCAGAAATGTTTAAGAAGGCAGCTAGTAGGAATCAACCTCTGGAAGCTCCAAATACACCACCAAGAACACTCGCACAAGGAGACATTACAGCGCAAGCGATTGTGGATGATTTTTCACTGTAGCAATAGAGTCTCTCCACTCCCAGGCCAGGCAGAACCACTAGACACCCCCACTAGCCCAGGGAATAATGTGCATAGGGAGGATATGGGGGATAGCACATGCTACACAAGAAATGACCAATTAGCAACAAGCCCATTCGAACATTCAAGTAGTTGTGATATAATTAACAGTGATGGGCAGTCAAAATATAGGATTGCTATGTTCACTGAGAAATCCTCGCAAAGACCGAATACCCTGCAAATAAAAGATCTGGTCCCGGAAATCAGAGCTCTTAAATTAATCGTTAGTAGTCTCTCTGATTCCCTAAGTAAGGTATTTTCAGATGTGCAACAAATGAAAAAGCAACTAGACATCCACACTAAGTACATAGCTAAAGACCAAGGGGGAGCGGACCATTGTAGGCAGTGTTCTGATCATAACAAGGGCTTTGCAAGGCATAGCATGAATAGAGCTGGTAGGGAAACTTCATCTATGTAAACCCCAGCTGATCCTCCTGACTTCATGCAACATAGTAGGACAGATCATAATAGGGTAGGCCATCAGCAAACCGCCAACTCCACTGCAGCCATAGGTCCCTTATAAGGCCCCTTATCAGGTTCTGTTCATCAAAGGGCATGCATGACTCAAGCGCCACAAAGTGCTGTAAGGGCCCCTGACAAGAGTAGAACAGTATATATGATAAACGTAGCAAAGCTCATTTCAAGTCTACCTGAAATAGATGAGGAATCCCTAATAAAGAAGTGCACCCAATGGACCTGAAGGGTACGGAAGTGTCAGTCTGTAATAAGGGATGACATTATAAGGGCCAAAAAATACTCTCATCCGAGGGTCACCTTTGATTTTATTGCACTCACGCTCTCACGTTGTGATCTTGTCGAGAATCGGGTGGCTTTCGACATACGTACTCAACACCTTACCAAAATCAGTATTTGCTTTAAATATAATCCTCCAGAAATTGCCTTACAAACGAATCCAGGTTGTCCTATATCCTCCTATATTGGTGTGTCACCTTTGCGAGAGATCGATTAAAGGTTTTCTTCTTCCCCTGCTGGTCGTACACAGGTTACGATGTCAGTTTCAATCACTGAGCCCTCTGCACTCCTCCCAATTGTAAAATCTTCTCTAGCGGCGTACTCCCCCACTATAGCAAGTGACGAGGTGGGTTGTACACAAAGGATCATAGATCCTGGTGTTAGGAATTTATATAGCGTTTCCATAGCCTGCTATGGGTTAAAAGGGGATTATTTTGATGTAAAACTACTTGATTTTCAAAATAGTCATCATAGACGATGGCAAAAATAGGTGCAAAGAAGCCCCAATGGAAATACCTTTATATTGGTAAAAAAAAAGTGTTTTTGGAATTGAAAATAATATCTTGTGAGAACAATTTCCAAAAGTGAAGTAAGGAAGGATTCAGGAACCTGGTGAGGACTAGGTTCTTTACCCAGAGTACAGTAATGATATTGAGGCCTTCCACTTGGTGGTTATTGGTGTAGAGAGACTCAATATCTAGCCCTACAAGGAGATTGTGTTTAGGTTCAAAATCAAGATCTTCAATTTGGTTAATCAAGCCCACACTGTCCCTTATATATATGCTAGAAAGAGGGACATAATATTTGATAAAGAGATCGAGATATTTACCTACAGATTCCAGGACTGAACAACGGCCTAAGACTATTGGTCTCCTAGGTGAGTTGGTGGTGTTTTTGTGAATCGTGGGCAGGATATAAATCACAGGTGTTTTAGGAGTTTTATTATTTAAAAAAAAAAGGAATTCATTATGGCTAAGGGATCCCATTTCTTTTCCAGCTTCTGCAACTTGTAGTATGCATTTTTGCATCAGTTTTGTGGGATCTTCTTTTAAGGGGAAGTAATATTCTGTGCTGGATAGTTGGCGGAGGACCTTACTCCTGTATTTATCAATGGCCATCATGACATTACCTCTGCCCTTGTCTGCAGGTTTTATTGTTTTTAAGTGAACTGAGTGTGAGTCTTTCTATTTTGGTGATATTATAAGGTACAAATTCAAATGAAAGTTTTAGATGAGACCCATTTTCTCACAAATTAGTACTTCAATAGGCATAGTGAGGCTGTGTGGGTTAAATATGGATGGAGGTGTAGGCCCGAGTCATCTGCAGTGCTGTGATCTGGGTTGTCTAGGAAAAGGACACAAAATCAGATTCTAGGAAAGAACCTCAACAAATCTTATTACAATTGAAAGAAGTTGCTACGTTCAGTAGTTACAAAACTGAGACCTGTACTTAGACTGTTCACCTCATCCGAAGTCAAGATGTGTTTGGATAGATTGAATATCAGGATAGTTGTTGCAGGATGGCATTGGTAAATCCCAGACCAGACTGATGATGTCTTTCATACTGGTAGGCTGTCTGTCTTAGCAGATGGAGGATGGTGAGAGTTCTTGGTATGAAGGGTAAATATAAGAAGCAGGCTGAAGTGGAATAAGATAGAGCCCTTAAAATATAGATAATAATATTACCATGACCCGAGACGGAAGGCAGAGTTTCAGACCCAACACCAACTAGGATACCAGTGCTGAGCCCCTAAATGCCAAAGAGCAGATAATATTGCACACAGCAACAACACAAAACAGACTGACAGATATTGACAGATGAGGGTAAAGCAACAGGCAAAGAGGACAAGGAGAAGACAAACAGGGAACCAAATAAGGAAAAACACAATAAAAGTGTTTGACACTGAGCTGAGTGAACGTACTGTATGGGAACGTAGTCCAAGCCCTGGTCCTCTCCAGATTTGACCACATAAATGCCATCCTATGTTGACTTCCTAAAATTAAACTCACCCCTTCAAAGCTAATACATGCTGTAGCCCTACTTATCTCAGAGACAGTCCACTTTAACCACATAACCGGTATTCTCTACACCTTGAATCGATTACCCATTGAGGGAAGACCTACTTATGAACTTGCATTGTTTGTACACAAATTCATACATTCTAACACCCCCATAACGAGGCCAAGAAACTGAATATATCTGGAGGTTTTTGCCAACGCCATTGCCCTGACTTTCTTTTATTTGAATCATGCTTTCATTAAAAAAAAAGAATCAGTCTTTCTCTGACTGTGCATCCAATGTTTGAAACTCTATTCCACCTACTTACACCATGAACTCATTCCCTTCCTTTAAAAAACAATTCCAGCTAAAAGTCCATTTTATTGTCTTTCCTCGTTAGTTACTTGCTCTCGCCTTGAAAGCTTGGCCTTAATTTGCTGAAACGAAGATCCACTTCTGGTAAGTGGAAACAATAATGTGTGTAAATCAGGTTTCAGCAAATATTTATATTTATGTATCACCAAGTAAAGTTTCTTTATTTGTTTTAATCCTATTAATATCTTATTTTCCATCACAATGCAGATTTTTTTTTAAATAAAATTCATTTGCGCTTTTCTAGCTACTGGTATATTTTGAAATATTTGTACAGTTCTTTTGCAGGTTTTTAAATTGTGTTGTGTGTTAAAATTAAAGTGACCTCTTACAGCCTTTCTTGTCACAGTCCCTGTACCATAGCAAGTTTGCCAGATACTCCTCTAAATTTGCAGTCTGAGAAAGAAAATAATTTGACAAGACATACCCTGACAACCTGTCTTTGAACCCAAAACAGAAGTGACAAGTTAAAAAACAAGCATTTACAATGCAATAGGTCTCGCATTTGTGAGAGTTTAAACTATTGGCATTGTAGATGACAATGCCTTTAATTTATCTGTTTTGAAAATTAACACATAAATAAAAGGCATTGTCGTTTACAATGCCAATAACTCAAACTCTTGTAAATGCGACACCCATTTCATTTTAAATAAGCAGCCTCCATTGTACCGTGCTGCTTGGAAAGTGAAAGCGTGCAGGGTGCGCTGAATGTGGCAGGAAGGCGTGTCGTGCCTGAAGTAGGAGAACCTCATCAAATAAAGTAGTGCTTACATACTTAATAAGACATACGTGTAACAACAGAAAGTAAAAGGGCCAGTCCTCATGGGAGGTTACAAATGAAGACTAAGGAGGGATTAACAAACCTATTAACCAATCAGAATCCAGCATTTACAAAGGACCATGGAAAATATGGGCGGAGCTTCAAAGTCCATACTCGACCACAGCATGCCTCCAGAGCAGCGCATGCGCTGCCCAAGCTCGACCTATAAAGTGTAAAGGCATCTTTTTTAGTCATTAAACTTCTGAACTATTTTGGGGCTGCTGCTGCACCTCTTGTGCCCCTACGTCCAGGGCCTACGCTTGTATTTGGAAATATAAAACACCTAAGACACTCAGCACTGCCTAAGAATCTTTACACAACACGTGTTTCTATGTAAAGTCCTCTGTTGCCCACGAGCTTTGAATGCGGTTTAAAAATAATACATTCTAGACTTTTCGAAATCCACAACCTTTTTTTTGTTAGCCGTTCGTCTCTCTTAATGAGGTTTAGTTTTATATTAATTAGGTTTATCACTTCGCTGATGTCACTTAGTGAGTCGCTGCTCATTTCACAGTTCGTATAACAACACTTTTATGTGGTATCAACAAACGTAAACTCTCGTAAGATTTTTCTAAACGGTTACCATTCTATCCTGCTGAGTTAAAGAGACTACCCATGACTTTAGACCAAAATAAAGATCTAATTAAATTCATGCAGTAGTTCTTTCACCACCCAACCGGCTCCTCTAACTCGCTTTCCTGTCACTGGCTCTTACCTAGTTCTGGATGGTTCGCTGCACGTCCTCCTGATGCTGATTGGCTATCTGGCCCGCCATTTCTGCTGAGCCCACCTCCGGCCTGTGGCGGGAGCGCGCACGAAGACTATGTTGCTGATCCGCTCGTGCTGGACTCTGTGAGCGTGTGGTCCTCACGTGACTTGCTAACAAACTGGCCTCAGAGAGCACATTTGATGCAGGTGACTCAAGTTTCTACAAACCTGGTGATTGAGCCCTGTAGTGTGGGTGGTTTAGAGAGCGACACATGGGTGCACCCAAGTGCGAGTGCCTCCTGGGACAGACGGGGAAGTAGTAGTACACGTAAATCACCAAAGAGGGAAGCGTCTAGTTACCATTAGAGGAGTTCCCATTCGGCGTCCATGGCAACTACGCGACATCACGTGACACGCACGCAAATTCTCTACTTGTACCTTGCTGGGAAACATGGTGTACCGGGTCGGGTGCGCTATTCGGATAGGACAGGGAGGGATAATGTACCACTAGCAAGGTTGCTGCTTCATATTTCTCTTTACGTGGGCGGTCCACTTCCAGGTGTGTTTCGTTGTTTTTTACAGTGAAGATATACCACTAAGAACGGAGCTACCGACCGTAATCTTACATTAGTTGTGGAAATGCATTAAAACAAGCATTGGCAAAGCCAATAGGTCTCGCAGATCTATTGGTTTTGTCAATGTATTTTAGCTATGTTGTACACTAGCCTCGTTAAAAGTTAGTGGCATAGAGGAGAGGTGCGTGGAGTGGCAGAGTGGAGCGGAGTGTGACAAAGTGTCGTAGAGTGGAGTGAAGTAGAGTGGCGTGACGTGGAGTAGGGTGCCAACGAATGTAAAGTAAGTGCTGTAGATGGAGTCTTATAAAGTGGACTGTGGTAGATTGGAGGGTCATGGAGTGCGGTGGGCAGGCGCGCAACAACCATTGGACTCACAGGGATTCAGCCCCCCCCCCCCCCCCCGTCGTGTGTGGCAGCCCGGGATGAGACAGCTTCCCGGTGCGCACACAGCCGCACTGAGCACTTCACAGGTCTTTAAAAGACCATTTGCATGTTAATGAGGCCTCGCTGGTGTTTCACCCCTTCTAAGAGCCCCTGCAGCTCCACTCTGCCTATGGCTTAAAAGATTCAGCCCCCCCCCCGAAATGTTTTCTTAGCCCCCCCGAAATTTGGCTCTAGTTGCGCCTCTGGCGGTGGGGTACAGTGGCAGAGAGTGGAGGGGAGTGTCATAGAGTGGATGGTCATAGATCGAAGGGGCGTAGAGTGGAATAGAGTGCAGTGGCATGAACTGGAGGAGAGTTGCATAGAGTGGAGTAGAGCATTGTTAAGTACATTAGAGTGTCATAAAGTGGGGTGGCATAGAGTGGAGTGGCATAGAGTAAAGTGTTTAAAAGTTTTGCAGAGTGTTGTTCGTAGAGTGGAGGGTGGTAGAGTGGAGTATTATAGAGTGTCATGCAGTGGAGTAAAGTAGCGTAGTTTGGAGTAGATTGTCATAGAGTGAAGTGGAATGGTGTACAGTGGAGGGGCATAGAGTTGTGTGGTGTACCGTGTCAAAGAGTAAAGTATCTTAGAGTGTGGTAGAGTGTCGTGGGGGGTTGTAGAGTGGAGTGTCAGTGTAATAGAGCAGAGGAAGTGATTTGTAGTTAAGTACTGTGGCATAGAGTGCAGGGGCTTAGAGTCAAGGGATAGAGTGGAGTGCTGGGGAGTGGTGTGGTATAGAGTAGAATGACGTAGAGTGGAGTTCCATTGAGTGGATTAGAGCGGAGTGGCATAGCGTAGAGTGGACTAAAGTAGTGTAGAATGTCACAGAGTGGTGTGGTGTAGAGTGTCGTAGAATGGAGCGGGGTAAAGTGGAATAGAGTGCTATATAGTGGAGTGAAGTAGAGTGGAGTATTGCTAAATGTTGGGTAGTAGAGTGGAGCGGTGTAGAGTGGCCTAGAGTAAAGTGGCGTAGAGGGAGGAGAGTGGATTAGAGTAGAATGTCATAGAATGAAGTAGAGTGGAGGGGTGGCAAAGTGGAGTAGATTGGCTTAGAATGGAGTGTTGTAGAGTAGAGTGGAATGGCGTGGAGTGAAGTAGAATAGAGTGGAGTACAGTGTTGTGGAGTGGTCTAGTGTTGTGTAGTGGAGTGACATAGTGTTAAGGGAAGTAGAGTGCTTTGGAGTAGAAAGTGTGATAGTGCACTGCCATTACACACAACACATGTTCAGTTGAAATGGTCATTACATTTGCACAGACATACAGTTTAGTCCTAATTCTGATCTATTCTGTAAGATTTGCACAGTTAATTTACAGAGATTTAAATTGTGTGGGCTACACAAAAATAACATTGTACAGCCTTTCTCCAGCACACCCACAGTACTCAGTATGATTGTCACATAAATCTTCTCGCTTTGAAGTCAGAGAAAGAAAATTAAACACCAAGCTCCCCGGAAGACAGAGCCCGATATTTGAGCTCTGTCTTTGAATGCACAGCAAATGTGACAAGATAGGAACAATCTGTAGGACTGTTACAGAAAGCAAGCACTCATGAAAGAATACTGAAAACAGGCCATGATCATTGGGAGGGACAATCATATACTGGATAGCCTAAAAAAAATAAAGCCAACAAATAGAAAGCAAGCAATTGTGGGTTACGAAACACAAAGACAATAGTAAGCAATGGGCAGTACACATTCCATGGGAAGCTTTCTGAATGTCCCTAAGAACTCTTTGCAAGTAGACAGCTATACTGTTTTGTAGGCTTTAACCTAAAAAAGAGGATTGGGAAGAAAGATAGGGAGAAGGAGGTAAAGTGGGCATGAGTTGTATGGTTTTATTTATATCTGAAATGTTTGGAAAGTCTAGACCTTATAATGCAGAGAAAAAAGTGGTGGGTGAAATGCTTAACTGAATCTCAGACACTGTTAATTGCTTTTGAGAAACCCCAGCCCATATTTTCTGTCACATCGGACAGGAATCAGTCATATACTAATCTGCACACAATGAAAAAATAGGTAGTAGCGTCCCTAAAAATAGGGAAGAACGGCACACCAAACTGCTTATACGTAGTAGCTAAGGCAAATCAATTTGAGGCGTTAACAATATGTAAAAGTGAGTTGTAATAGTGGGGTGCTCAAGGCTTCAATTAATGTCCACTACCTGGGGACATCATCCATATGTGCAAGACATACAAATACTAATTATTACAAATTTAGAAGACTAAAATAGCACTCCCACACTATGTTAGGGTTAAGTACCCAGCTGATACAGGTTATCAGTTCACGTTTAGGTCATATATGCCTGTCCTATTGCCAAAAACATGAAAAGAAAAAGGATTTTCTCAATTCCTTCAGGTAGTTAAGCTGTCACGTGATAAATCCAGGACCCTTTGGATATTAGATGTTTTTCATCTTTTCTTTATTGATGCAAAGTTGTAAGTTCCAAATACACGGACCAGCCGACACGTGTTTCGTCTTACAAAAGACTTTTTCAAGGCTGGAAAAAGTAAATACAAAGACTAAATACATCCAATTCTTGTACACAATTTAAAAATTAATTAAACAGATCACTTGTACAAAAAATCGTAAAATGTTCACCCAAATTGGTGATAGTCCGAAAAAGAGACGTGAATAAGAAGAGAACCAAACTTCCCAAAAGTCCATTATTTGATGTTAGAATCCAACAGAAGATGAAGAAAATTTAGTCAAAAAATGAACAAGTGCACCACTAATAGCACCCAAAGCCAATAAATCCAGTGGGTAATTAATGATAAAAGCCAAAAATAATAGACATGCGTCTTTTCCAATCAGAAGTTTACTGGACAAATATTAAAGGTTTGATATATCAACCCACCAATGAATTCAATACGGTAGTTGATGGTATATCCAGCTCTGTGGTTCATAAATTAAGAATCCCAAGTAAAGACATTATACATGTGGTCACAACATCTAGAAAATGGACAAAACAATCAATAAAAGTTAATCACTTTAAGTAAAAGATCAAAAAAGGCCCAAATGTGTATAAACACATTGGTGTCACAGAATGAATAAATGTAACTCTACGCGACAAGCATAAACATTGTGCGTGTTGAGTGGCCATCTCGCATCCATGGATAAACAACCAACGTAGTGACTTATAACAAATACAAATTATCCCGTCTACTCACTGAAGATTGGACTTAGTTCATGAGTCAGTAGTGCCGACATAAAATATAGCGGTACAGTTGACCCGTTACGAAAAGTTATCAAACCCAACAAGCCCCGAAAACAATGTAAGTATGCGTGTCTACGAGGGAGAAGTAAGTAAAACCGTAGTGTTTTATTCTCTCATGTACAATAATCAATCTCTAAGACGTCCTATCTCCTCAATAATAGTGCACTCGCAAAATGAAATACAAGACACGGACAAAAACAAAGTCTTCCCCTATATGGGATTGTATAAATAAACATACCCAATAGGAGTATAGGCTGTCGTATTTCCAAGTGGGGAATAAGTAAAAAATAATTATTTTCTCCAATGCGTTGCTTGGTGTAAGTGACGTGCTAACTCCGTGATAAGAATGCACTCACTACCTAAAATAAAATAAGGTATATAAAAACAGAATCATCACGTAACATAATGGATTAATAATAGAACATTATCATTAGGATTTAACATCTATGTCCACGATTCTTACTTGTCACCACCTGAATGAAAGTCCGAGCACCTCTCCCACCGTTCAACTAATCCGAACGCCGAAAGCACATCCGTTAAGAGGTGGAGATGCCAGTATCACGTGATAAAAAGTAGTGTCACGTGTATACGCATATCACAGGGCAAAGTGCGAAATGGACAAAGGACTGCATAAAGCTATCACCGCCATATTGGAGTGGTACCTCCTTAATAAATTAGAGGATGTATCATGGTCTAGTGATTTGACCTTTGTCACGTTGGATGTGAGTGCTTTATACACGAGTATCCCGTTCACTAAAGGCATGGAAGCTCTCACCTATTTTTTATCGAAACGAGATGCCACTTTGTATGAACACACTACTATGCTCCTTGAACTAACTCGTCTCACATTAGATAACAACTATTTCATGCACAACAACCACTGGTACAAACAACACTCTGGGGTGGCAATGGGGGCAAAATTTTCGCCGTCATTCGCTAATATCTATATGGGCTTCTATGAAGAACATCACATCTGGAAACATTGTCCCAATGAATTTACTGATTGCATTGTCTATTGGGGAAGATTCATTGATGACGTTATCATGATTTGGGGTGGTAACGCAACAACATTGGACCACTTTATCGATCACTTGAATATCAATGAATATAATCTAAGTTTCACACATGAGATTGACACCAAGCAGATTAACTTTTTAGATGTCACACTCTATATTGAGGATGGCAAACTAGAAAGTAGACTATTTTGTAAAAATACTGCATGTAATTCCGTACTTCATGCGAAAAGTGCACATCCGAAATTTCAAATCTGTGCAATACCGTTTGGTGAGATGACCCGTATTAAACGCAATTGTAGCAAGGAGGATACATTACAGAGAGAGGTAGAGAATCTTAAAAATCGTTTCATAAGTCGTGGTTATGACCGTGATCTTCTTGAAAAAGCTCATACCAGAATTAATCATATTGAACGTAAGAAACTGCTTAAAGTTCAACACAAGGTTAAAAATAAGAAAGGTGAGACATGCTCCAAACAATTGACACTTATAACAGAGTATAACTCACATAGTGACATGATTTTCAAACTAATGTCCAAACATTGGCACATACTCAAGTTAGATTCAGATATAGTGCCATACATTGCTGAAAAACCCAGAATCACCTATAAGAGGGGCAGAACTTTACGCAACTGGCTTAGTCCTTCCGTTATCAAGGATAATAAGGTGGATTCAAGACACACTTGGCTACCAGAACAACCAAAGGGTTTCTACAAATGCACTATGTGCAATGTGTGCCAGTTTGCGGAGAACAAACTCAAGAGCTTCAGTTATAACAATGGGCAGACACATACACTTTATCAGTTTATGAACTGTAATACTAAGTTCATAGTTTATTGCATCATTTGCCAATGCAAACTGATTTATGTAGGTAGCACTATCAGGCCACTTAAGGAGCGGATCCAGGAACACATCAGAGCCATCCGAAATAACAACAGAGACTATCCATTAGCAGCACATTTTAACACCATACACAAGGATTCTGAAGTTCTAGGAATTAGATTCCATGGGATTGCGACACTTAAAAATGACCCCAGGGGTGGTGATAAAACCCTGGCTTTGAGAAAATTGGAAGCCACATGGTTAATAAAATTATGATCGGTTGACTTGGGTTTAAATACAGATAGAGAACTCCATGTATTTTTGAAAGAATAAAGGAGGACAAGAGAGATGTTTCTCCCACAATTTGGTGACATCTGTTTAAATTGTTTAATGATTGCTTAACTGGGGTTGTTTATACCCAAGTCATGTCATTTCATTTACAGTTTGGTAGGTCCTCTCCAGCAATGACGTTTGACTAATTACAAATGTGTTTATATCTAATGTTACAAATATATTGTGATCTGTTGTCAAACTGTTCAAGAGCTATACTCACATTTAACTGTATGCATAAACTGTGCCCATTTCTTGTTAATTGTTTACATGGTCACCTTTAGTGATAAGTCTGGTCAACTCGGTGATGTATCCTCATTTGCAACGTTTGTAGAAACCCATTATGTTATATACTCCTCAACATGTGCATTACTCATGCTTAACATTCAAAATTTTCATGATGACCACTTAAACTAACCACTATGATACTGGACATAGGCATCTTTGCTTTCGTTTTTTTCTTTCTTTTCTCTTTCATGACTTCTTCATCTTACTTCGATTTCATATGAATAGGATGAGGTCAATATGTATTTTCCGTGGTTACTTCATGTTTACCGTTGATCGCGAAGCGTATTTAATTACAATATTCCTATTAATGATGTATCGGTATGCACACACATTTAACTGTGCTTTACCATTTTCAATACAATATTGGATTTTTACGTGGTATTTTTAGCATATAACACGTCGGAAGTGCTTACCACTCCAATATGGCGGTGATGGCTTTATGCAGTCCTTTGTCCATTTTGCACTTTGCCCTGTGAAATGCGTATACACGTGACACTATTCAATTACAATATTCTTATTAATGATGTTTCGGTATGCACACATATTTAACTGTGCTTTACCGTTTTCATAACAATACTGTAATTTTACGTGGTATTTTTAGCATATAACACGTCGGAAGTGCTTACCACTCCAATATGGCGGTGATAGCTTTATGCAGTCCTTTGTCCATTTCGCACTTTGCCCTGTGATATGCGTATACACGTGAAATTACTTTTTATCACATGATACTGGCATCTCCACCTCTTAACGGATGTGCTTTCGGCGTTCGGATTAGTTGAACGGTAGGAGAGGTGCTCGGACTTTCATTCAGGTGGTGACAAGTAAGAATCGTGGACATAGATGTTAAATCCTAATGATAATGTTCTATTATTAATCCATTATGTTACGTGATGATTCTGTTTTTATATACCTTATTTTATTTTAGGTAGTGAGTGCATTCTTATCACGGAGTTAGCACGTCACTTACACCAAGCAACGCATTGGAGAAAATAATTATTTTTTACTTATTCCCCACTTGGAAATACAACAGCCTATACTCCTATTGGGTATGTTTATTTATACAATCCCATATAGGGGAGGACTTTGTTTTTGTCCGTGTCTTGTATTTCATTTTGCGAGTGCACTATTATTGAGGAGATAGGACGTCTTAGAGATTGATTATTGTACATGAGAGAACAAACCACTACGGTTTTACTTACTTCTCCCTCGTAGACACGCATACTTACATTGTTTTCAGGGCTTGTTGGGTTTGATAACTTTTCGTAACGGGTCAACTGTACCGCTATATTTTATGTCGGCACTACTGACTCATGAACTAAGTCCAATCTTCAGTGAGTAGACGGGATAATTTGTATTTGTTATAAGTCACTACGTTGGTTGTTTATCCATGGATGCGAGATGGCCACTCAACACGCACAATGTTTATGCTTGTCGCGTAGAGTTACATTTACTCATTCTGTGACACCAATGTGTTTATACACATTTGGGCCTTTTTTGATCTTTTACTTAAATTGATTAACTTTTATTGATTGTTTTGTCCATTTTCTAGATGTTGTGACCACATGTATAATGTCTTTACTTGGGATTCTTAATTTATGAACCACAGAGCTGGATATACCATCAACTACCGTATTGAATTCATTGGTGGGTTGATATATCAAACCTTTAATATTTGTCCTGTAAACTTCTGATTGGAAAAGACGCATGTCTATTATTTTTGGCTTTTATCATTAATTACCCACTGGATTTATTGGCTTTGGGTGCTATTAGTGGTGCACTTGTTCATTTTTTGACTAAATTTTCTTCATCTTCTGTTGGATTCTAACATCAAATAATGGACTTTTGGGAAGTTTGGTTCTCTTCTTATTCACGTCTCTTTTTCGGACTATCACCAATTTGGGTGAACATTTTAGGATTTTTTGTACAAGTGATCTGTTTAATTAATTTTTTAATTGTGTACAAGAATTGGATGTATTTAGTCTTTGTATTTACTTTTTCCAGCCTTGAAAAAGTCTTTTGTAAGACGAAACACGTGTCGGCTGGTCCGTGTATTTGGAACTTACAACTTTGCATCAATAAAGAAAAGATGAAAAACATCTAATATCCAAAGGGTCCTGGATTTATCACGTGACAGCTTAACTAGCTGAAGGAATTGAGAATATACTAATCTGCACTGGTTCTGCTCCTACAGGAACAGCCTAATAGGAAATGCCAGGCCTGGCCTGTCTTCTCTGATCGGGAACACAAGCAACACCAGCCTGTTTCGGCCTACTTCGGCTCCATCAGTAGGATGTAGCTTCAGTCTTGTGGCGCAGTGCGCACAGGATCCACATCTGGGCATACACATTGCACTTCGAAGGTTGTATACAGGAAAGCATTAAAGAGCTGGGTGAAATGCTTGAATTAATCTCAGCCACTAGTTGACATCCCATTGCATTTATTTGCTCATCCTGCTGTCTCAGACAGGTACTAGCCATACACAAATCAACCTTGATCCTGCACCAATATTACACAAGTCTATCTGAACTGCCTTGCCATGTCTCCTCTTAACAAGGAACCAAGCAACCTCAGTTTGTTTGCTGTTATCGATTTTATCAACTCCAAGTAGGTGGGTAGTAAATAGGCATGGGTGAAATTTCTGTTATGCCTGCTGTTATGTGTAAGGTTTGTTACAGGAAATTCCCCAAATTAAACTAGGCTACTGTTTACAAAGTTTGTGTTTTTTGCACTATTTGAACACAATTTTTTTTGTTTAAATCTTTTTATTAGGGTTTTGCATACAACTTATCACAATGTATATCAACTGTATTACAGACGAACCATTTTTGTGCATCATTATGAATTATCATTCCAGTGTACAAAGGGTGATTGCATTAGTTACTTAGTCTCTGGAGCCTCCTGATATTGCTAAAACCATCTGTCTCCTTCTGATGCATTCCAGTAGACCGTCATGTGCATCGTTACGACTGTACCGATGTGTCACGTGTTATCTAGGGTCAACTCAGTCCCCCCTTTGCTGTCTGTTTAGCTCCTCCCTCATAACCAATGTAATCATCTATGACGTTTAACTAGTGCATCAGTGTTTGAACTGCCAATGGGATCAACTACGAACTGTGGGGAGGAGAGGAAAAGACCGTAGAGAGGATGGAGAAACTAAAAAAGGGGGTGAAGGGAAATTAATGGGAGGATCGTGAGAGGGGGAGAAGGTGTAGGGCGGACAAGGATAAGCTGCCACGGTGAGCTGTGCGTAGATTGAGTGTAGGAGTGTTCGGCGTGTTCTGGGGCAAGCTAGGGAGGAAGCGGGCCTATATGCGGGCGCGCGATAATGGCTGGGGCTTCCCCCCGCCTCTCCTGATGGAGCTCCCTACTTGTCTATTGTATCGCTAGCGTTATGCGTATGTCCTGAGTGGCGGGGGGAGCAGGAGGAGTGCGGGAGGTGGGCTGTGTCATGTCCTGTGCGTCTCTTTCTGCGCACTCCTGTTTGAAGTGTATTAGGAGTTGTGCCCATTCCATGGATATTAGATGTTTGCGGGTGCCCCTCACCTCTTCCTCTCGTAATGTCTCTTCCTCCGCCGCACCCCATTTGAGTAGTGCTCCCGTCCAGACTGACTCCGAGGGCCCCGCTGGAGCCCTCCAGTGCATAGCGATGTTCCTTTTCGCTAAGAGAATGGCCAAAGATGTGAACTTCCATTGTACTTTTGCGGTTTCCTTTTTCTGGAAGATCCCCAGAGCGCACGCCTCCCACGTGGAGGCATTCGGGAGATTAGTCGTCGATTGGAGTGCTTGGTGCACTCTATCCCAATATCTTTGTATGGAAGGGCAGGTCCAAAACATATGTTTGAAGTCTGCTTCTTATTATAACTGTGTGATCCCCGTGCACTCGGAGGTATATGGACGGTTTAACTGTGTAGTTTCGGCGCACCTTGTGAAACACGAAGTCCCGGCGTGTCTTTATCAATGCAAATGTGTTGTAAGAAAGAACATCTTCTCACTGACAAGGGCGCACTTAATATACGATGAAACACGCTGGTTTCTTCATCAGTTTTCTTTTTTATTCAAGATTTTATAAAACTCCAAATGATAAGTTTCAAAGCTTTGTCAGTTCATATTAACAATCATATTCATCGTTCATTTCCAATGAGGTGAAAATAAATTTTCATGACAACCTTAGATGTCCACCCAATGCATTTCGGGTCAAGTAGAAGTCTGACCCTTCTTCAGGGGTATAAAAGTAAATGAGACAGGACCATTAGCTTCACTCTAGCATACAGTCTAATACATGTCAATTAATCATGAATTTTAAATGCATGTAACCACATTAAATTGCATTACACATGATCGTTAACTCTTAAGGTCAAAACCACAGAAAAAAGTTTAACCGTTTAAAAATATACTAAAGAATGCCTAGTGGCTGCAAAAAATATTTTTTTTAAAATGAAAGCAAAAACAGACGACATTGGTGGTACAACAACGTACAACTGGTAAGGAAACATCAGTGAAAATGGTAGTGTCAACTATACTCAGCGAGATTATAACTAACAAGGTGTAGAGTAAAGAAACAAAATCTAAAACACTAAAAACAATCACTAAATAAACTTACTCAGGACAAAAAAAGGTCTCTGCAGCTGTTGGAGTTACACACTCGGCGTGTAGCGTTCATGCCGAGATAAGTGGCTAGTTAAATTGTGCTGGATAGGTCTATTTATATCACATGGTGCAGAGATGAAAGTTACGCTGTCATTGGCTCACGAAGTGAACCAGTGAAAATAGGGGGCTATGTGTAGACCAATGGTTACGCGCACAAAATGTAAAGCTGTCATTGGCTCCCAAACGAACCAATGACAATGAAAAAGCTGTGAGTGAACCAATCGTTACACGCACATAAGGTAAAGTAGAAACAACGATAAAAAATAGTAAACCAAACTGGGAATTCTGTGCTTCCACAAAAAGTGTATGTGTGAAAAGTGTACAATAAAGTTGCACATACAATAAAGACAAATTATCAAACAGAGTTAACAGATCCATGTTAGTAAAAAACATAATATAAGGACCAAAGGGGGCCCATTACCAATGCTGAATAATGAAAATTCAAATTATAAAAAACACATATATTCAATACGATCGTTAATCCCAAAAGGATGGGAACAATTCAATTTCTTAATCCAAAAGTATTCAGCTCGTAGTCTTTGTTTAGTGGGATCCATGTCGCGGCTTTCATTTAAAAAAAAATATTTTTTGCAGCCACTAGGCATTCTTTAGTATATTTTTAAACGGTTAAACTTTTTTCTGTGGTTTTGACCTTAAGAGTTAACGATCATGTGTAATGTAATTTAATCTGTGGTTACATGCATTTAAAATTCATGATTAATTGACATGTATTAGAGTGTATGCTAGAGTGAAGCTAATGGTCCTGTCTCATTTACTTTTAGACCCCTGAAGAAGGGTCAGACTTCTACTTGACCCGAAATGCATTGGGTGGACATCTAAGGTTGTCATGAAAATTTATTTTCACCTCATTGGAAATGAACGATGAATATGATTGTTAATATGAACTGACAAAGCTTTGAAACTTATCATTTGGAGTTTTAAAAAATCTTGAATAAAAAAGAAAACTGATGAAGAAACCAGCGTGTTTCATCGTATATTAAGTGCGCCCTTGTCAGTGAGAAGATGTTCTTTCTTACAACACATTTGAAGTCTGCTTCTAACATTTGACAGCGGGGGCAACGGAACCTCCACGGCGAGTGTTTTGACTAGTGGGTGACTCCGATCGGCGACGGGAGGCCTCCACTCCAGGATATTTACCCTGGTTTTGGCAACCCGTTGGCTTATCGTTGAGACCCCATGACGCCAATCACCCGTGAGTGGAGTTGATGCTCTTGGTCTCATTGTAATTATGTACTCATTTCTTTCTATCTCGTGTCCAGTTGATGGACTGATGAACATTTTAATATATAGTATGTTCTTCTTTTTCTTTGCGTTTACCTAGGCTTATATCCAGGAGCGACTCTGACATAACAGATAGCAGGGCCACTTAATCCCTGTACGCCCGGATATACACTGTGGGTACTACCCCCCAGTTCACTTTCACACTTCACTAAACTTTTAGTTGGTCCAGAGGAAGCGCCACGGATCCGTTTGGACCGCAGGGGCGCGAAACATGTCGACCACTTTGACCACATTTTAATTATCTGATGGAACATTATCACCATTAAGGTAACACCTAACCTACGGGTTTTTTAGCGTGTCAAGGGTGCCACCTTTTTGTCTTTCTTAAATCTATAAGCAACCCTTAGACATTTTTAATTCACCACGTCACATACATGACTGCATCACTACTCGCTTTTTATTAGGACCCTAATCACACACCCGCATGCACCAAACGGCGTTTTCTCTTAAAAGATCTCCGCTAAAGTGACCCTTTGGGGGACCTATAGGGCATTGCAGCGCCGGCCCGACGAGGAGCAAAACGCCCAATGATGAAGCATGACATCCTTCGGGGTGTGTGAGGGCAACAACAGAAATTAAGCTCTGCTTCCCTTTTTCACACTTGGGTCCTACAATAGCCTAGGACTTTATCTCCCAAAACCTTTTTGAGCCTTCCCTTTTTGGAACAGTGTCTCCCTTTTGATTGATACAAAGATGTGAACTTCCATTGTACTTTTGCGGTTTTCTTTTACTGGAAGATCCCCAGAGCGCGCGCCTCCCACGTGGAGGCATTCGGGAGATTAGTCGTCGATCGGAGTGCTTGGTGCACTCTATCCCAATATCTTTGTATGGAAGGGCAGGTCCAAAACATATGTTTGAAGTCTGCTTCTAACATTTGACAGCGGGGGCAACGGAATTGCGTATCGGGGTAGAACCGGTGGAGCTTGTCCGGTGTAAGATATGCTTGTTGCAGGATGTTGAACTGTATGTTTTTGAAGCGCGCGTTCCTGGATACCTTTTTTGGAAACTCCAGAGCTCGGCGCCACTATGTGTCATGGAACACTCGGCCCGCATCGTCCTCCCATGCACCCTGGAGCCCGTCCAAGGAGACGTCCATCAATTACCGAATCGCTTTGTAATGCCACGTGATTAGGTGTCCACCGGCCCCCATGCGCAACAACGTGTGTAACACTGGATGTTTCGGGGGCTCCCCGTCCCGCATATTCCAGAATTGGCTACCACTGTCTAAAATTTGTCTGTGACGTAGGAACTGTCCATGAGGGAGGTCATACCATTCCAACCAACTGAGCTTATGTCTTCAGTTGTCCCTCATTGAATAACGCCTTCTTCTCTGTGACGTCATGGTCAGTCCACACTCGAAGGGCTCTCGCGGTGTAGTACCCGCCTTTCTGGGGGAATCCCACCAGGGGAAGCAGGAGGGAGTATAGTGGTTGGCTCTTGGGCATACGGTGTATCCGCATCATGCATCTGCGGGCTACGACAACCTCTGGCGGGTGCGTGCGTGCCGGCTTAGTACCTGGTAAGAGCAGTTGTCTGATCACGGGAAGGGGCATTCTGCCTCTCTCGGTGACTGTCTCTTCCACGTGTTTCTCCGCCGTCCAGTGAGACAACCACTGTAGCTGTGCCGCAAGGAAATATGATTCAAAGGACAGAGCTCCTAGGCCTCCGCCCGTCGTAGGTAGGTATAGTGTGCGTAACGCCACTCTATGGCGGCCGCCACCCCAGATCAGGGCTGTTAATAGCGTGTCTAACTCCCGGAAGAAGGAACGCGGTGGGATTACAGGAAGGTTCGCAAAGTAATAGAGCATTCTCGGTACCATAATCATTTTTGCTATGGCGACACGACCAATGAGTGCCAATGGTAATGTCTTCCAGAATCCCACCGCCGAACTCAAACTTGTCAGCGCCCTTCGGTGGTTACCCTCAAAGAGGTCTTTGGGTGAGTGGTACAGTCGCACTCCTAAGTATCTAGGGGCTGTCTCGTCCCACAACAGCATCTGATCACCCAGTGTTATCTCCAGGGGCCCTGTTGGGGCACCCAGAGGGAAGATCGACGATTTCCCCCAGTTCACTTTAAGTCCTGAGGTCTCTCCGAATTCCCGTAACGCGGTCCATATTGGTGTGAGGTCATCCGAGATGTCACAAACATATATCAGGAGATCGTCCGCGTATAGTGACACGCAATGGGTTGTGTCCGCTATGGGGATCCCCCATGCCTCCCCCTCTCGTCGCAGTCTTATGGCCAAGGGTTCCATCGCCAAAGTGAAAAGGAGAGGGAAAAGGGGGCACCCCTGTCTGGTCCCTCGGGTCACAGGGAATGGGGCCGATATGAGTTTACCGAGTCGCATCCTGGAGGTGAGATCTCTGTACAGGAGTTGGGTGTAGGCCTGTAGTGTGGGACCGACATTTACGCACTGCAAGACCGCGAACAGGTAAGACCATAACAGGGTGTCGAACGCCTTTTCTAGGTCCAAAATCAGACATGCCGCTCGGGGATAATGCTCTTTTATTTGATCCTGGATATGAAATAATCGACGCAAATTGTGTGAGGTGTTGTGACAGGGAACGAATCCACATTGGTCGGGATGCACCAATGCTGGAAGTATTTGACTGTAACGATCAGCTAAGATTTTCCCCAAGATCTTAAAGTCTGCATTCAGGAGCGTTATCGGCCGGTAGGAAGCCGGGAGTGTGGGGTCTCTGTGTGGCTTCAAGAAGGTCACTAGGATCGATGTCCGCTGCGATTCCGGGAGTATCTTGTTGGCTAACGCCTCCTCGTATATGAAGGCCAGTCGTGGCGCCAGCTGTGCCGCAAACGTGTTGTAGTACTCGAGTGGGAATCCGTCCGTGCCCGGTGCCTTCTTGCGAGCCAAAGACTTGATCGCTTGCTTCACGTCAGCGGGTTTGATCTTCTTATCTAGGTCCTTCCTGTCTGCAGGGGGGATCTTAGGCATGGACGACCGGCCTAGGAAACTAACTAGGTCTCTCGGCGGCCCGGCGCGTGAGGATCGGTATAATGCCGCGTAGTATTCATGAAAGATGTGTAGGATGTCGGCTTGAGAGTGTTTGAGCTGTCCATCTGAGGCCGTAAGTTCTGTAATGATGTGTGGTGTGTCTTGTTTGGCTAACCATGCCAGGAGCGATCCCACTCTATTACCCTCCCGATGTGTCTTTGCCGCATAAGCCCGAAAGTTGTATTTGCGCAGATCTCGCAACGTTTCTGCATGGGAGGATTTCGCCGCTGACAGTTGTGCCAGTGTGGCTTTCCCCTGGTCTACACTTTTCGATATTTCCTCTAGTTTAGTCTCTGTCCTTTGTAGGGCCCTGTCCAACACTCGTCTGACCCCCACCACTTGTTGGATGCATTGTCCCCGGGCGCTAACCTTAAATGCATCCCACTCTATAGATCTAGAGGAAGCCGTGCCGTCATTCCATAGAAAGTGCTTCCGCATGTATTCCTCGTGGGTTTGGCAGAATACCGTGTCTGTGAGGCACTCTTGGGGCAACCTCCACGTTGGGATTGGGGGATGAGGCTGTCGCCATCTGAGGACCACTGTGTGTGCATCATGATCCGACACTATTCTACCCAGGTAGTCTGAGTCTTGTACTTTGGGCAAAAGCGGAGCTGAGCACAGGAACCTGTCTAGTCGGACTCTCAAATCGTGCAGGATTGAATGAAAGGAGTAAAGTTTAGTGGTGGGGTTGCACGCCCTCCAGATATCTGTCAACCCCCATCTATCTACCCAGCTGCGGAGGCATGCAGCTTGTTTGAATGCCGGTGAGTGTATCTGCGGGGGGCGTGATCTGTCGAGGTGTGGGTCTAGGGTGCAATTATAATCCCCTCCCAGGAGCCATGGGATGGACGTGTAGTGTGCCAGTGTGTTCGTGAGTCTGCCCCAGTATCGCTCCTGCTCTATGTTGGGGGCGTATATACTCCCTATGAGTAATTGTTGACCTTCCAGCAGCCCTATCAGCACTGCGAATCGACCTTCTTTGTCAATTAGTCTGATTTGCTCTTTGAATGGTACCCCTGGTCGGATCCACACTAGCGTGCCCCTGGCGAATGCAGAATACGTCGTGGCACATATAATGCCTCGCCATTTTTTCTGTAACCGATCCACCTCCCCCGCCGTCAGGTGTGTCTCTTGTAATATAGCGACTTGGGCTTGCTGTCTCTTAATATATGTATAGATAGAGTACCTCTTACGGGCCGTGTGCATTCCCTTGACGTTCAACGTGATGAATTTTATGTCTGTGTTAGGGGTTCTACAAGACATGTTGTGAGAGGTTGGGTTTGCATGTTCGGGCTGTGCTGCAGTCCCCACGTCCATTGTACCCGCCCCATCACCCGCCACCTACCGTCCAACTGTGCACTGTATCGTCCATGACCGCTGTCTTGCCCGCTCAGGGATGCTTGGGGGATAAACAAAAGGGGAATGGGGGTAAACTGCAACAAAGGGGAACAGTCCCAATTCGAAGGGCGTATCACACGAGGCAGTATGCCCAAACTGATTTCCATACTGAAACTTTAGTTCGTATCTGAGGGGGGGGTGACTTCGGTAGTTCCCAGCTCTCGCCCTTGTGGCTGCCCGTATATTGTTGACATCTATAAAGTTCCTGCCCGTATCGTGGTTGCTTTTAGTCATCCGAGTTCGGTAGGAATGTTGTGTCCTGTTGCTGTGGTGGCGGCCCATCCAGATGGACTCCATCACGTTTTGTCGAGCTCAAATACCTATCTGTACATAATTATCCTCAGTGCAGGTTGTATCAGTTTCCTCGTGTACTTTGGTTGGTGACGACTCGTTATATGAGCGTGTCTGCAGTCTGGGGGGTCACCACCGGGGGTGTCATCGAACCCTCCCGAGACCTGGGTGTTGTAAATTAAGGCAGAATGTGATTAAGCATTTACTGAAAACATTAGTGTTTCCCTTTTATCGTGTTTTCCCCATTATGTTGGCAGAAGTCCGGACTCCATTTTGTATTGACATGCTGCCACGTGTTCACCACGAGGAGAGTCCGACCTCTGTGTTAGTTGCTCTTGTAATCTGCCTAGCAACAGTTATAAATAGCTCCCTCTTGTCCATCTGGCGCATGCCCAGACTTGACCACATCTGTTATAATTAGCTTTGCTTGACCATGTGTTTTCGCGGGCTCAAGGAGTGTGTTAGCTCCGCCCATGTATTGATTTAGAATCGAGAATGACCCTAAATGGTAATGTTCTTCGACTTCATGTACTATCCACCCACTCATGAGCCCCTCTGTTGTGTATAAAAGGGGACTGTGTACGAATGTTCTGTGTGCTACTCCTTGCAATACTGAAGAGTGTTGTGTGGATTGTAGGACCACCCTTAAGGGTTAATAAACGTTGTTTTTGTACTTTGCAGTTTCCGTGCCAACTTCCTTATAGATTTCGTTGCAGAAGAGCGAACCCTTGTCTCTTGCGGGCCTAGCTGGGGCTTGTATTCATCAATTGGCGCCCGTCACGTGGGGCTCATCGGCGACTCGGATGCTCGAAGGACTGGTCGCGACGAAGGTGAGGAGTTTGGCCAGGGACGTGATCACTGCCAGCGGCGTCTTAGCCTTGGCATCCCGAGGTTTTTCTTCCTTCCCTTCCGAGCTGACCATCTGGGTGGCGCCGGTCATCGACTGAGACCTCTTCTGTCGGTCCTGCCGTGAGAGCCGTTTGGGCGATTGTGGAGCTTGGCAGTTGGAACCTGGACTCTTGATTGGTAAGAACCGTTGTACGGTACTTGCTCCGAGTTTTGAAGCCTGGTGTGGCTATTTGAGTTTGATTGATGGTGACTAGTCATATTTTGAATTTGTCTTTGTGAACATATATGCGTTGCAACACATATAGGCAGGTAATGTGGAGAAATTTCTCCGGAGCTGTGTAAACTTGGAACGGCGCAACGATTAAGTGCCATTTTTCTTGATAATACTGCATATTTTGCATTATTCCTAACATGCCTGCTTTTAGCGCACTCCGTAAGTGGTGCTGCTGTTTGGGTAACCGGTTGAACCTCGAGGAATCTGCTCCAGCTCCCCCAGAGGGGACTCCTAATAGGGATATGTACGTGAAGCATGGTCTTTCTTCCATAATGTACAGCACATTGTGGAGGAAATATACCAAGAAGGATCCTGAGTTGCGATGGCCTTTGTATGGATCGTTTGATATGCGTAAGATTGAGTATGTGGAACAGTGTATGTGTAAGCGACGTGCTCGTCAGGATATGTTTGAGTGTGTGCGGTTATGGGTGAAGGAAGTGCGTGAGCGAGAGAAACGTGAGAAAGCATTGTTTGATAAAGAGCAACGAAAGAATGATCATGTGCGAGCACAGGAAGCAAAGCGTCGGGAGGACAAAGAACAGACGGATAGACAAGAGAAAGAGCGTAGGCTACAAGTTTCGGGTCAATATGTTGTTCGCCAGCCACTTTATCCTGTCCTTAATAATCCTGATGACGATTTTTATTTACTAGATCGCTCTCCGCCCCCTTATGTTGGCGCATCTGCTCCGCGGACGCAAGATTCTGACCCGGCTTCGGGTAAGGTAGACACGCGGTCCATGTTGCCAGCCGAGCAAATGGCTGAGCTTCGGCAAATTTCCTTCCGTGCGCTGAAAGGCAAGGTATCCCAGGAGGACTTATTTCAAATTTGGGGGCCATGGCAGGAGAGAGATAAAGTGTATTTTCTGGGTCATTTCGCGGATGAAGTGATTAATGCTTTCCGAAAATATTCTCATGTTTTTGAGCCTGACGAAGTGTCTTCGGATGCCAGAGCAATACGTAACGGTGCTTTTTCTCCCTCTAAGGCTCCTGAGGCGGCTCGGCGGCTGTTCGCCTTGCGGGACGAGGTACTGGCCCTTCGAGAGAAAGCACGCCAACGAGCGGAAACGGAGAAGCAGTCGGATTCGGTTGCAGCAGAGGGCCACCCATCCGCCTCCCAGTCAGATAAGGATGACATAGTGCATGCTAAACCAATGCGAGAGGCGGCGCCTTTGTATGTTCCTCCTAAGGGAGCGGGGACTAGCTCCGATATTAACTCCGTCGATGCTAAGGGATATTTCGTGTATAATTGGGTTTATACTCCATGGCATAGAGCCGATGTTATGGCGTTAAAGAATGCATTGCCTGACCCCCGCAAGAATCCAGCGGCCTTCTATGAAGAAGTCGAGGGGGCCTTGAATTCTTGCATTATGACCTTAGCGGATATAGATCTGTTCTTTGGCCTTATTCTACCACCGGACACGTGGCGATCTGTCCGAAAGGTGGATGATATAGTTGCTTTTAAGGCCCGGTGGTCTGACCTTGAGGATGAGGATAGGGAGCGGAAGCCCGCACAGAAACCTCCCCGGAATATTCTAGATCTCCCTGCTGCTATTGTGGCTAAATTAAAAACAATAATCCCCCCCAAGAAGATTGACTGGAATATGTTGGCGGCATGTAAGCAGAAAGTTGATGAGTCAGTGGCAGATTTCTTCACGCGCTTTGAAGAAACGTTCCATGATTTTAGTGGCCAGTCGCTTACCGACGACACAGGCCGCCACCTTTTCGCGGACAAATATGTGGCTAATCTACTGCCGGCAGTTGCGGCCCGGTTAAAAGCGAGTGAGAGCTCTTGGTCCTCCGCGACCCCGACGGCCCTTCTGACCATCGCCCAGTATTATGAGCGTCAGGAGCACGAGGCGAAGGGCCAGGAGGAGAAGAAGTCAAAAGATCTCAAAACGAAAGTTATGTTAGCACAAGTATATGGCCCGCCCCGCCGGGGTAATAACAATAGGGGAAGGAGCGGATCTTATGGTCCCCCTTCGGGCCGACCTGATTTGAATAAGAACCAATGTGCGTACTGTAAGCAGTTGGGCCATTGGGCCAGGGAGTGCCCAGCTTTGCGCGCTTCGCGGCAGGGGCACACTCTGGGGGGCCAGAGGGGGAGAGGGGGCTTCTCGAACTTTAGAGGGACCTCTAATGATAATGTCCGTTTTGATACTGCCGGACAGCACCGAGATAGCTCGAATATTTTTGATCGCCAGCATCAGTACCATGTATCGGACATCGATCACTCGGGATATCACGATTCTCAGCATGCATAGGAATGCGTAGGATGGGGGTCCGAATCAGTTGAGGTGCCGGTCGATCAGACGGGTCCTTATGTATCGGCTGAGGTTTTAGGTTCTACTGATCAGTTCCTAGTGGATACAGGAGCGACACGTAGTGCGTTGTCTAGGTACTTGGTTCCGGGGGCTCCCCCATCCGGCTCAATAGTTACATCGGTAGGGTTTGACGGTACACTTTCCCGAAGCCCTCTTTCACAGCCCCTTGCATTTAAAGTTGATTGTTTTTCTGCGCCTTGTCCGTTTCTGCTTGCTCCGTACACACCGGATAACATTATGGGCCTTGATATGTTAAAGCATTTTAGGGCTACAATTCGCTGTTCCCCTGAGGGTGTGAGGGTGATTTTAAATGACAACTACCCCCGATCTGGGCGGATGTGTACGATTTCAGAGGATGCGTTGTTGGCTACCCTCCCCCGAGCTTTATGGGCCACGTCGGACACGGATGTGGGACAAATGGTGATTCCTCCGGTCCACATTAGTGTCCAGGAGGGGGCGGTGCTACCACGCCTCCCCCAGTATCGTATTTCCCAGGAGGGCGAGGAAGCTCTCATACAGATTGTGCAAGATTTGATCGCGGTAGGAGTAGTGGAAGAAGTTCCCTATAATGTCTGTAACAGTCCGATTCTCCCTATTCTGAAAAAGGACACGGATGCAAAGGTTTATCGGTTCATAATTGATTTGAGGGAGGTGAACAAGATCGTGATACCTCAGTACCCGGTGGTTTCCGATATCACGACGTTGCTCACCCTGGTCCCGCCTACGGCGACCGTGTTCTCAGTGATTGATTTGAAAAATGCCTTCTTTTCTATTCCCATTCACCCTGATAGCCGATTCCTTTTTGGGTTCACATTAAACAATAGATCTTATCGCTTTTGTAGAATTCCCCAGGGCTACACAGAAAGCCCTAGTATTTACAGTCAGGCCTTGAAACGACAGTTGGATTCCTTTGCTTTACTCGAGGGGGTCGCCCTCATTCAATATGTCGATGACATCCTGTTGGCGGCTGACACCCTGGAGTTGTGCGAGGAAAGTACGATAGCTTTACTTTCCTTTTTAGCATCCCACAATCACAAGGTCTCTAGGAAGAAATTGCAATTCTGTAGACCAAAGGTGACTTATTTGGGTCACCTTTTGTCTAAGGAGGGGCGTGCACTCACACCAGATCGTATCCAAGTAATTTTGGACACACCAAGGCCATCCACGCAGAAGGATGTGCGTGCATTTTTGGGTCTTGTTTCTTTTTGTAGACAGTGGATATTGGGGTTTTCACACATAGCTAAGCCATTACTAGCGCTCTTGACAAAAGACACGCCCATCCCGATCCCCTGGTCAGATGAGTGTGACGCTGCTTTTCAGCAATTAAGACAGGCCCTTTGTTCAGCACCAGTGTTAGGGACCCCTGATTATGCAAAACCCTTTTCGTTGTATGTGCATGAGAAAGATGGATGTGCATTATCAGTCTTAGTGCAGATGCACGGCGATAAGCAGCGCCCTTGTGCATACTTTTCGGCTGTGCTTGATCCTGTCGCCCGAGCATTACCAGGGTGTTTTCGCTCGGTTGCGGCGACAGCTGTGTCAATACGGCAGAGTGAAGGAATTGTATTGTCCCATAAACTGTTGGTGTTAGTTCCCCACGCTGTTGATGCCCTGCTTAATCAAACAAAGACGCAGCATTTGACCAGTGCCCGTTTAACGGGATATGAGTTGACGCTTTTAGCTCCTCACATTACGTTAAAAAGGTGCGTGACGTTAAACCCGGCCACATTGTTGCCATACCCCGAGACCCAGCCTGAGGCGCAGAAAGCGCATGATTGTATTCTTGTGACTGAGGAACAAACAAAGGGTCGTATTGATCTCCAGGATACGCCCTTTTCAGAGGTAGATGGAGAGTTGTGGGTAGACGGATCATGCCTGAAGCTACCAGATGGTACGACTTCAGCAGCGTATGCAATTACCACGTTACAGACGATAGTGGAAACAGCACGCATACCACAGAAATCAGCTCAAGCAGCGGAACTGATAGCGTTAACACGAGCGTGTGAGCTCAGTACAGGATTGTGTGTGAATGTTTACACAGACAGCCGCTATGCCTTCGGAGTAGCGCACGATTTCGGCCTACTCTGGAAGGAGAGAGGGTTTCTAACGTCACATGGGGTACAGATAATGCATGGGGAGTTAGTTCATAACCTTTTAACTGCATTGACATACCCAAAGAAAATCGCCATTGTTAAGTGTAGCGCCCATAGGAAAGTGGTTGATAAGGTTGGAGAAGGGAATGCGTTAGCAGATCGAGTAGCACGGGAGACTGCGATGCAGCCCGGCACTACTGCCATGTATGTAGTGAAGTCACAGGTGGAGAGATGGCATGATGCGAAGGAGCAAGTGCGAGAAATACAAAAGACCGCTTCTGACAAAGAGCGGGAACAATGGGTTAGCGAAGGAGAGCTGGATGACGAGGGTTGCTGGAGAAATAAGCAGATGGATAGATGGAAATTACCCACGGCTTTTGTACAACCTATGGTCCAGATGGCACATGGGCTAGCACATGTTGGAGCTTCCGCAATTGTGAAATTGCTTACTCAAGTCTGGGAGCATCCAGAGATTGCTAGCACGGCAAAGAGGGTGGTGCAGACCTGTATGATCTGTCTGAAGTACAACCCAGGGAAAGGCACGCGAACTCCAGCAGGAGGATTTGCGACACCCACTGCACCCTTTGAGGTTCTGCAGATGGATTATATCCAGCTTGAGCGCTGTAACAATTTGAAGTATGTTCTAGTAGTGGTTTGTGCCTTCAGTAAGTGGGTTGAGGCGTACCCTGCGAAAGACAATACTGCAATGACTACAGCGAAGCTAATGCTGAAAGAGTTTTTCCCCCGATACGGCGTCTGTAGACTTCTGTGGAGTGATAATGGCCCTCACTTTGTAGCGGATGTTATAAAGTATGTCTTGAAGGGCCTAGGCATCACTCAGAAGTTCCATGCCGTGTTCCACCCTCAGTCTGCAGGACTAGTCGAGAAGTATAATGGTACACTGAAGCTTAAGATCGCCAAAATTCAAGCTTCAACATCTTTGACTTGGCCAGACGCCTTGCCACTGGCGTTATTGTCAATTAGGTCGGTGCCACACTCTCGAACCGGCCTTACACCCTATGAGATTGTATTTGGACGCCCAATGAATATCTGGGGTCCACCAAGGCCTAAGGCTGTGTATGATGTACCTTGTGTAATGATGAGCGATTATCTGGCACAGTTAATGGATAACTTGGTTTCTATTCATCAACAGGTCCGAGAGGCGCTCCCTGATCGGTCTACCGGTGAAGGACATGGTCTCCGGCCTGGGGATCATGTCATGCTGAAGGTCTTCGACAGAACGAACAGTTTGGAGCCGAGATGGATCGGACCTGAGCAAGTCCTTCTTGCAACGAGGACGGCAGTGCGAGTCTCGAACAGGAAGAATTGGATCCATTCCTTGCACTGTCGAAAGGTACCGCCCGGATTGGTGGAGTCTGCCGTGCTGACCGATCAACGAGACATCTTAGCAGCAGAGACAGGCCGTGTTGCGAGGCCAAACGACACTGAGGAGCTCTTTTCGGACCACACGACTTCTGGAGGAAGGCGATATCATCTGCGACCAAGGAAGTGAGATCTTCAGTACTGGGACATACTGTCAGAACGGCCCTTGGGTTAGTGAAACGGAGAGCCGCTGAGGCAAGGGGGGGGGATCAGCCCTGCATTAGTGTAGCGACACCCGTCTTGGCCCGTTGGTGAAGAAATCAACCGCTGCCCAAGGGGAAGAGTTCTGACAGACTTTTAGTTTCAGGAAGATATTAGGGTATTGTTTCCTTTGACATGGAGAAGAAGAAGATTTTTTGTGCGTTGGGGTTCATGCTAACAGTAGCTATCGTTGGTATAACCACATGGTTTGTGGAGGAGGCAACTCCAGCTCGAGAGACACTTGTGTTGACGACTCCAGTGCCTGCGGAGCACTACTTTTACACATTGCCATATCAAGAGTTGAAGCATCGACAATCCTATTTGAATAACACTTTCATTCAGATGCTGCATCACACCCACGTTGCTACAAATGCTACGAACTGTTGGATATGTGGGATGATGCCAGCCCATCAGAAGAAAGGAGGTACGCCATTCATACCACTTCCTTTCTCTCACAATGGCTCTTGTAGAGCATGGTACACTTTGTTGTTTGCCACTCGGAAACCGACAGTGGGACGACTGCTTTTTAGACTTAATAAAGAATGTCATCAGGACAGAAATGGATATCCACAAGCAAATGGAACGATTTGGGAATGGGAAGAGTACCGACCAGACAATGAATCCATTCCCTATATCTTTACGAACACTAGAGACACTATGGGGAAGGACAAGTTTGTGATCCAAGTGGCACAAGCCCAAGCGGACCTGTGTGTCCAGAGTGTGGGTTTTATCCCTGTTGGTGTCAGTGATTGTTTAACTGTTCTGAATATCGACGGACTGAATAACAGCACCTTCCTAGCATCCCATAATACCTATTTTGTATGTGGAAATAAAGGTTATTACCGTTTGCCGGCTGGGTGGTCCGGGGTATGTTATGTATCATTCCTACTACCCCCTGTATTCCTAGCACCTGCATCGTATCATAAAGACCTGAAATTGTTGAATAATGTGACTGTAAATAGGTATAAACGTACTTTATCGACGGATGATGTGGATCAGACTGATACCAGTTTGCAACAGTATATTGATTTTAACTTAGGATTGTTCTTCTTTGTTGGTGCCGCCTTGAATAGTAGGAAGATCCGAAGATTAACAAGAGTGGTAGAAGCTGTGACAAATCAGACTGCTGCTGCTCTTGGGAATCTTACGGAAGAATTACAGATTACCAGAATTGTTGCATTGCAGAACCGTATGGTATTGGATGTAATGCTAGCTGATCGAGGAGGAGCCTGTAAAATTATTGGAAGTAGCTGCTGTGTGTTCATTCCTGATCATACACCATCCGTTTATAACGCCATTAATAAGCTGCATAAAATAGCAGCTGAAATCCACACGGAAAACGGCACTTGGTCCTTTTCTGGATGGTTTTGGGCATTGGTTACTGCCTGGGGATGGAAGGTCTTAACTGGTCTTTGTATTATCATAGCAATTCTATTCTTTCTCTGTATGTGTATTCAATGTGGACCATTATGTTGTTCTGTATGCATTTCATTCTGCATTCCAGACAAGAAAGCTATTGCCGAAGTTGCCCGCCAGAAGGGTCTAGCTAAAGAGGTTAAAGGAATGATGATAATTGACGTATACGATGATTATTCTTGGAAGCCAGATGTCTTCAGTAAATGCTGAAAGGGTCGTCTGTTGTAAATTAAGGCAGAATGTGATTAAGCATTTACTGAAAACATTAGTGTTTCCCTTTTATCGTGTTTTCCCCATTATGTTGGCAGAAGTCCGGACTCCATTTTGTATTGACATGCTGCCACGTGTTCACCACGAGGAGAGTCCGACCTCTGTGTTAGTTGCTCTTGTAATCTGCCTAGCAACAGTTATAAATAGCTCCCTCTTGTCCATCTGGCGCATGCCCAGACTTGACCACATCTGTTATAATTAGCTTTGCTTGACCATGTGTTTTCGCGGGCTCAAGGAGTGTGTTAGCTCCGCCCATGTATTGATTTAGAATCGAGAATGACCCTAAATGGTAATGTTCTTCGACTTCATGTACTATCCACCCACTCATGAGCCCCTCTGTTGTGTATAAAAGGGGACTGTGTACGAATGTTCTGTGTGCTACTCCTTGCAATACTGAAGAGTGTTGTGTGGATTGTAGGACCACCCTTAAGGGTTAATAAACGTTGTTTTTGTACTTTGCAGTTTCCGTGCCAACTTCCTTATAGATTTCGTTGCAGAAGAGCGAACCCTTGTCTCTTGCGGGCCTAGCTGGGGCTTGTATTCATCATGGGTGTAGCGCTTCTCTCATCGTCCGAACTGAAGAGATGCGGACCTCTCTCACTCAGTGTGGCCACCGCCTGTAGTGCCTTCCTGCGCTCCGCGATGATCTGCGCTAGGTCCGGTGAGCTGGCAGTAGTAGTGCCGGATCGCGCACTGAGTTGCGTGAGGGAGACTCTACGGGGTCGGCGTCCTGAGCGTCCGGAAGGTTTATCCGTTTGCTGGCTGGAGCCATCTCTGGGACGCCGTGCGCGTTGCTCCACCCAGGTTTCCGCTTCCCTCGGGTCCGTGAAGAAGTGTGTCTCACCTTCATGTATGATTTTGAGTCGGGCCGGAAAGAGGAGGGCGTATTGTATGTTCTTTAGGCGCATGGAGCGTTTCACTGCTAGGAAGGTGGCTCTTTGTTGTTGGACCGCACGGGAGTAGTCCGGGAACAGCATGATCTGTTTGTCCTCTATTTGTAGTCGCCCTTGTTGCCTGGCTGCCCGTAGGATAGTGTCTCTATCTTGATAATGGAGAAGCTTCATCAAGAATGGGCGAGGAGGCATGCCTGGCTGTGGTCTGCGTGCTGGTACCCTGTGGGCTCTCTCCACCGAGAAGTAAGCGGTGAGATCTTGTGCAGGCGTGAATGTTGTTATCCAGGCGGTGACATATTTGACCGGGTTTGACCCTTCTATTCCCTCCGGTAGATTCATGACGCGGATATTGCTCCGTCGGGAGCGTCCTTCTAAATCGTCCGTCTTGGTTTCCAGCGCCTTTATCCGCGATTGGAGGTCTTTCAGTGTATTGTGATGCTGTTGCACCTGCGGTTCCATTGTCTGGATCATTTGTTTGCTTTTTGTGACTTTATCCGCCAATTTTCTGTGGTCGTCACGTAGGAGGCCCAGGTCCGACGCCAGTTCACCAAACTTTCCCTCCAACGCCACTCTGGAGTGTTCAATAGCCGCTAGGACCTGGTCTAGTTTCTGAGACATGGGGTCTTCGTTGGTGGGCTCGTCTCTGGGCTGTGGTCCCCCATGGGTCGAGGGGTTCGCCTTCTGTTGATTCGGGGCCTGCGGCGCCCCCGCCGTGCGCTGACGACCCGGGGGGGGGGGGGTTACCCTCTCCACCACCGATAGCCGGCCACGTTCAGTGGTTCTCTCCTCCGACTTGGCTGATATCCCCCCTCCTCTTCTCCCCGTGGGGGCCTCTGTGGAATTACTCCCTGCTGGTCGAGCCTCTCTTTCTTGAAGGCGAGCATGCTGTGAGCGCCCCCCCAGACCACCATCCCGCTGGTGTTCTGACCCCGAGAGGTGATCTCAGGTCCCAACTGGGTCTTCCACGGTCAGGCGGAGCCCACTTCCGCCGACGTTGGCACGAGAAATCTAGTCCTCTGTGGGGGGGTGATTCGTCCGTGGTCACTGGCACCAGTGAAATAGAGTCGGTCCGTGCCGTAAGCTAAGCGTCCCTCTGGGGCGAGGAGGGCGGCCCCCAGCGACGAGCACGTTCCTCGCGATTTACTCGTGTTTGCGTTGTTGGCTGCGTGGACCCCCCGCCTTCTGTGTCCTCCTGAGTCTTGCTGCCCCCGATGTATGATGGGTGTATGGGTGATCTGACCTCGACCTCCCCACGCCGCTCGCTCACGACTTGTGTTCAGAGCGGGTGGCGATCCGCGCTTTGGGGCACACCCTTCTTCTCCGCAGGAGCTCGGTCTGGGAGCGCCGCATGCACTCTGCAGGGTACTCGCTGGCGCCCACTTCCCGCGCCGTCAGGGGCCGAGCGCCGGTTCATCCCCAGGGGCTACGCACTTCCTTCTCGACAGCCGTGTGGTGGTCCACGTCCTATCCCCTCCTGACCGCCACGCGTTCCGTGGGTCCCTCGTCGCCTCTGCGCTTCAGCCGCATGGGTTGGGGCTCACCTGTTGATTTGCTGGTCCTCCGTGCAGGCGCTGCCAGGGGGGGGGGGGTGCCCCAGTCGACGCCCCCACTTGGATCCGGCTGAATGTCCCAGGTCTCCGCTCGCTCGAGGGGGGGGGCGCCGATCTCTTGCCCCCCTGCGCTCGGCGACCCTCGGTCTGCTTTCAGGGCGCCACTGCAGTCGCCACTCCTACAGGACTCCGGCAATGGTAGTTTCGCCGTCCAGTGGGGCCAGTTGCATCCCGGAGCTCTACGTTCACGCCCGTCTTTGCAAAGCGCTCCAGAAGTGACTCACAGGGCCGCCATTTTGTTCATCGTCGGCGGGCGATCTCCCGCTCAGAGCCTCCGCCGCCCCAGCGGCTCCGATCTCGGGGATTCCGGGCTCACCGGAGCCGCCACCTCTGTTTCCGGGCTGGATACAACGATTCCCAGGGCTGGAGGGAGTTTGGGGCAGGTATCACTGATGCGTGCACGGGCCGCCGAGCAGGAGCCTCAGGAAGAGGAGTCCGCCATCTTGGGCGGCTCGGCCACGCCCCCCTTTGCACTATTTGAACACAATGATGCATTTTATGCTAAAATATAGCTGCAAGTGTCATTTTGCATTTCATAAAATGACATAATTTTGGGTAAAGTTTCTGAAAAGGTGCATCATTTTGCAAAGGCGAATCATGTGAATTTCACACGTCCGTAGTAGTAAGCAGGGCAGATGCTTGCTAATAAACACCTTTAGAATGTCAATCCATGGGCTCACCTCATTGCCTAAAGAGACCCTTGAGATAAGGGGAAGAACTGCAAGAGGGAAAAAGCTGCAACACCTCAGCTCCTCAGGAATACCATCTGAGCTGAAAGGTGAAGTGCGAGAAGGAGTGGAAGAAGAAATGAAGGTGAAAGGGAATGACTGTGGAAATAGGAGAGAGACAAGCTGTGTGGGAGATAGCCCTGTAGCAGAGAAAGGAAGGTACAATGTATGGAAGAACTGACGGCACTAAGAGAATGAGAGGTATAAAGGATGGAAAACAGGATGGATTATGTGGGAGAAAGAGCGGTTGAACGGAAGGAAAAAAAAGCAAACTAAAGGAGAAAGGAATGTGTACTGCATGGGAAAGGAAAATCAAGGTGTAGGAGAAAGGAAATTCACAAGCTAAATAGAAGGATTGCAGAGTGTATGTGGTGAACAGGGAAGACTGAATGCCAAAGTAAAACAACACAAGAGAACCAGAGGCTGGCACACAGTAACCCCTACCGCTAATTCTCCCTAATGTGTCCACGGCCTTCTGTTTAGCCTGTCCTTGCTAATATAGCCACTCCTCGATTATTTGAGGTTTGGGACGTACATGCCAATATGTTATACCCTCCAATGCTCAACAATTCTCTTTTCCCCCAAGGAATGTGGGTCTCTTGTAAACATACTACATCAAAAGCGTTTATCCTCACTAGTTCGGCCAGTCTTGCCCTTTTCGCTCTGTCGTTCAACCCCGCTAAATTCCATGAACAGATAGTTATCCTCCCATCTCAATTTAAATTTAAGTACCCATGATAATCCTCCTGATGATCCTCTGCTCCTTTTCTCTCCCACCTTCCGTACACTGACCTGTTTTCTACCTATTTCTTTTAGCTGGACACGTTTCATTGTCAATTCTGGATATGTTTTTTTTCTGAATTTTCACCCGACCCTTCCCTACACCGCCCCCATCCCTTTGCCCACCCCACACCACAAGAGGCGCTCAGACTCAAGCTTGAGTCCGTGAATAATGGATGCGCTGCACAGAACCGAGAGCCCTGAGATTTGTGACCCTTATGTTACTGAATACATGCTGCTTCAAAAATCCAAACAATCCAAGAAAAAGAAAAGAGAAACACACTACCCCGTTTGTACACCCCACACATATTCCTTAAACAATTTTTTTCCCTTTAAAAATATATTTCCCTATATCCCATGGCTACCAATAATAATTAATGAGATAAGTGACATTGCCCGTGATCCACAATGCCAGTGATCTACTTTCTCTTTACTGAATTAAATGCTGAATTAAATACTAATCTGTATCTAGCCTGAAAGGCCATCCAGGTACTCTTTGGCTTTAATTTCTGACAAAAAAAATCGTGTTTGCCCCCCAAATCAATTTGAGTCGAGCTGGATTATTCAAAAAGGCTTGTGCATTTTTGTCCTGAAAATGCTTGATCAGCTGCTGCAGCCTCCGCTGCCTTTCGACGGTAGAGAGACAGAAGTCTGGTCAGACAAAATAGGAAATGTAATTCCTGGATCTCTTTGCTTCTGGCCTAGCTTTTTCAAAAATAGCTTGGCGTAGCAATAAGTTGGCAAAGTATATCAGGATGGCGTGTGGGAGAGCTCCTGCCCTCGCTGGCTGTTTCTGTACAAATGGGATGCGATGGGCTTGTTGCACCTCTTGAGCCCAATTCCAGTCTGTAAGTTCCGGGAGCGTGTCTCTTGACAGGTCCACCACATACGAGCGGACATCAGCCCCCTCGGGAACCCCAAGCACCTGCAGGTTGTTCCGCCGCCGGCGGTTTTCATGCTTTTCTAGCTTCCATTGTATATTGATTAGCTGAGCCTCATGGGATTTCGTTAACGCCTGATTGAATCCTTGACTCGAGGTCGGTCAGCCGTTCCCCAAATGCACTACAAGTCTTGGTCAACTTTCGAACCACTCACTGCACCTTTCGTATCGCTGCCTGGGCTTTACATCTATCTTGGCGTGATGCATCGATATGGCCTGAAAGATAGCTTCTAGCGTTGGGGGGGTAGGCCCACATGGGTCGGAAACAGGATGACCGTTAGACAAAGGATTAGTGAGTTGATTTATAGGGGTGTAGTCCCAGGTAGGATCCTTATCTCCCTGTTTCCTTTTTTTTCCTCAAGACAGTTTGCTCGATCTATGGATCAAACTAGGATGATCCTCAGATATTTGAACATTTGGAGTTGGAACTCGCAGCTTGGCCTAGCCCATTAATTCTATGTGGAGATTTCAATATCTCTCTGGATTCACAACCTGGACAGCATAACCAAGAGGGATATTATGGTCGAAAGCCAAGGGTTTACAGGGCATTAAACTCTCTTAAGAATAGTCACAGTTTGGCTGATATCTGGGTTATGAAAAATCCGAACAACCCTGGATATACGTATTACTCCTATCCGCATAGAAAATATGTTAGGATTGATTATTTTTATGGTACAAGGGATGTATTAGACGGAGCTGGCATAAGTAGATTTCCAAAGGTAATCTCCGATCATAACCCTTTGATCATGGAGATTGAAGCGCTAGTTTTAAGAGAACGCGGAGCAAATGGACTTTTGACAGGAAACTACTTGTAAATAGTGAATATACTGAACACATTAAAAATTGATCACAAGAATTTTTTGACAATAATAGATACAGCGCTGGCAGGGGGGCTGTGTGGGACTCTTTAAAGGTTTGCTCTTAGAGGTGAAACCATTAACTTCGTTGCCAGGGCGAGGATTCAGCACGAGATTAAGAACCAACAATTAATGCGGGATCTTGTGGAGGCAGAAGAGGAACATGTTTCGTTAATAGCACAGGGGCAGGAGGGGCAGGAGGGGGCTCAAACTCAGTATCAAATAATAAATAAAATAAAATAAAAGCGGAAATAAATAGTTGGTTAACACAAAGATCTGCTGAGGAATATCAATCCCACCAGAATAACTCCTATGAAAATGGAGAGCTAGTTGGGGCGAGGCTAGCTCTTCGCACCAGGCAGAAGATATCTTTGAATTTAATGCTCTCTATTAAAAGAAATGGACAAACATTTACCGATCCAGATGATATTATTAAGGGCTTTCAGAATTATTATCAAACTTTGTATCAAGATGATACTGATAAGGATACTGCCGATGTAACACAAGATATATCCCGCTTGGTGATTAACACCGAACTTGGAGCTGGGCTGGATAGCTTATCTAAAGAAAAGTTAGAAAAATAAATCTCATTAGAGGAAGTCCATGAAGCACTGCAAGGAATGGCGTCAGGGAAAGCTGCTGGCCCTGATAAGATTCTGTTGGAAGTATATAAGATCCTAGGAAGAGTTATAACACCTCTTCTACTAGACCTGTTCAGGGGTGTTCAGTATAGTGGAAGCCCCCCTGAATCCTGGAGAGAGACGGATATTATATTCTTCCTAAAGAGAGGAAAACCAACAGACAACCCAGCGTCGTATCGGCCAATTTCTTTGATTAATTCTGATAGGAAAATCTACTCACAGATATTGGCCAATCGGCTAGGGAGGGTTATAGAACTTTTGATCTTTCCCTGGCAACATGGTTTTATCCCTGGTAAAGAAACAACTGACCATATTCGCAGGGCTATTTCATTATTTGACATCATAACCGGGATGAGGGGCCGTATGGCTATGATCCTCCTTGATGCCGAGAAGGCATTTGATCGGGTGTCTTGGAAGTTTTTATGAGGGATACTGGGGCTTAATGGTTTTGGATTACAATTTATAAAGGCGATTAAAGAAATGTACTGCGAACCAAGAGCCCGACAACAACTGATGGGGAAGGAGTCTAGCAATATTGTAATATCTAGGGGGACCAGGCAAGGGTGTCCGTGTTCCCCCATTTGATTTGCTTTATATATCAATCCTCTGGTGGTTAAGCTTTTTCAGTCCGAGAAGATTAAGCCAGTAGTAACCAGGGTGTATGAGACTAAAGTATTGGTATATGCTGATGACGTTCAGGTGTTAACTACTGATCCAACTGAGGCAATTGAGGAAATTATTAAGATTGCTGAGAGATATGGGCTCCTGTAAGGCTATGCTTTGAATAAGGGGAAGACAATTGTTAATTGCACAGAAAATATTGATTTTAACAATCATAGACGAGCAGAATCTGCAGTCTACCTAGGGGTCAGAATCAGTGCAAAGGTGGACGAGATTGTTAAATGCAACTTTGACCCTCTGATCAAATCAATTTTTACAGATTTAAGGAGAGTAAATGGGCTGCATTTGTCTATTATAGGGAGAGGGAACTTTTTTTAAATGACCATATTGCCTAAAATCTTGTCTCTGTTTAGCCCAATACTGCTCGCAGTGGAAGATCACCTATTGAGGACTCTGGACTCTACATTCTCTAATTGTATATGGCAATACGGAAAGGTGAGGAGGGCTTTAATATATTTTGCCCTATCACAAAAAAGAGGTGGAGTCACAGTCCCCAACATTGCTCTATATCATAGGTGGCCCTTCTCCATCAGATGTTCTCCGTATTTGTAGCAAATAGAAATAGCGAAATAGAGCGAGACCTGAGAATACCTACAATTTATGAACTCGCTATAGGGAATGAAGCGCCAGGGTTGTTATTAAGACAGTTAGAGCAGAGCTATTACAAAAAGGTAAGCTTCTAAGTAATGTATAGTTCATGGAAGATATGGAAACAGGTTTCAAAATGTATGGCAATCCGAGAGTTTGCAGATATACCCCCCCTGTGGCACTCAACGCTATTCGATTGGAGACTTTAATGGGGGAGAGCAAGCTTCTCCATTTTCTAAGCTCCAGCAAGATTTAGGAATACCAGATAACCAAAATTTTAAATATGTGCAGATTAGGAGCATTCTTACTTTATGTAAACCAACGATCAAATTAGATATGATAACATTGATGGAAGCAATCACTAGGAAGTCAAGCAGAATTAGGAACATCTACAGCTTATTACTTGAAAAATTACCAGATGACTTAGAAAGTTCTGAAACAACCTGGGCAGTGAAACTAGACAATCCAGATATGGACATTTATTTGAGCTTATCTCTTAATGCCAAAATACTCCTATCCACAAGCTTAAAAGCACAACTGTAAAAAACTATATTTAATTTATATTTTACACCCTCTAAATTATATATGTGGGGAAAAAGGACAGATAAGTGTCCCAGGTGTGGGGCAGGACCAGCCACATTGATTCATATGTTTTATGATTGTGATAAACTGTCTTTATTGAAAGAAGGGTTGCTTGGCTTTTGGAGGATTATTTGGCTTCAGAGTGGAACTGACCCCTACATTGCTGATTTTGGGATACAATAGCTCCTTGGGCATCAACACCGCACAGGAATATTGCTTATTTCTGGGGACAGCAATATTTTGGATAATGTTAGCCGCCAGGTGGAAAGATGTAGAACCTCCGACATTTCAGATGTGGCTTGCTAGGCTTCTTGGAGTATATAATCAAGAGACGGCTTTGTACGCCAGCAGGGGCAGGCAGGCTAGAATTCCGGGGAGGAAAATATGGACTCATATTTCCGAATGGAGTAGAGTAGCCATGGAATTGTAAGATAGAAGGCTTCATCGGTAGAATGGTCAGGAAGAGAAAAAACGAAATGGTTATTAAGAAGCTTTGTGTCCTAAAGGTTTGAAGTTTTAATACTATCCAGCCAGGGGCTAACTTAGGAATTGTAAATTGTAGATCCATGTCGGCTCAGGTTTCCACGGCGAGCATGTGTCCAAAGGTAGTACTTGTTTCTGCATTTTTGCTTAACCCAACAAGTTGGATATCGTACACTTTATGTTTTTCATTCTGGTTTTAACTCCCATCATTCCAAAGCTGTTCGAAATGTTATTTTAGCAAGTGATCTTAATCTGGATTGGGAGGTAAAAGATGCTCCTGCTTCTTTGAACTGTTTTGTATTGTATTAACTCTTTTATGATCTGGTATTAACTCTTTTATGATCTGATATTTATATTAATGTACTGTAAACGCATTGGCGGTTGCAAAAAATATGTGAATAAAGGATGAATTTCAATACCAACAGAACATATCGACTCCTTTTTGGGAAAACGATTGTGTTGTAGACGTATTTATTGTGGATTGTTCATATTTAATATTTACAAGTGTGCTGAGCTATTTTGTTGTATGGTACTAGAGGAATCAGTTGGGTCTCTCCTGGTTTCTCTATTTTGAGACCTAGGGGATTGTGTCCCAGGCTCTTTGCACCTTGTTTTGTGTTTAAATTATAGGGATGTTAAGACTGGTGCGGGCATTCATGCTTTGATCACCATTTTTTTGTGATATATAATTTTGAGCTTCCAGGCACAGTCTAAAAACTCTCTTTTACTACTTATACTGATTTTCAAAAAACCTATACCATGAATTTTGAAGACAATAGGGAGGAGCTTCTAGGTGATCTTTGTAATAAAAATAACAGCAATACTATACGTGTTCCATCAGTGTCTGTAAGAAATGATGGACTCAAAAATAAATTTGTGCGTCTAGAGAAACTTAAGAAGCAGGAACTCACCAAATGGTGGGACGGCGCCACACTGAAAAAATATTTAGAAAACAAGCGTATTCCCAGAGGTTTACGTATCCTCATCTTCCCAAACTATGAGGACTTAGATCCAGATCTCTTGGGGGAGTGGGAGGAGGGGCTGCATAATGCCTTGTATAGGATGATGGATATTCTGGTCCGTAACTGAGTATAGAGTAAAGAAAATCAGGGAAGAAATAATGATTTTGGAAAAGAAAAGAAATGAGATTAATTTACCAGAGGTGATACAAAAAACTATGTGATTCTTAAAAAAGAACTAGCATTGTATTAACTCTGTTTGAAGGACAAGAAACAGCCAAAAAATAGAAAGGGATCAAAATGACTACGAGAGATGTCGCATTTTCACATTTGCACATAAATCTGCCGATGTGAGTACTAAGAATGTGACTGCTCCCAGAGTGACCAAAAGTCCCCTAGCATTGTGTCCAGTAGCACCTCCTTTTCTTCTATCTCTTCAGTGGATAGGGATCCGGGCGAGGGCTCTAGCACTGCCACCACCAATTCAAACTCGGCCTCTGATTTTTTACGCGAGGTCCAGAGATATCGCCTAGGGAACAAAAAGAAAATCGCAGGCGACGAACTAGGAGGGGTGGCAAGAAACACCAGATCAGTCACAAAGGCAAAAATGGGAAACCAAACACAATGACAGCCGTTGAGAATGTGCACCACAATGTGGACAGTATAGAAGACCACTCTGAAACAAATGTTGTAAATATTGTCAATCTCTTATCGGGACAATTTGATGTTACGGAGACTGCAATTCTATGTAAAGGTCTTAATTATTGTCTAGCTGGAAAACATGTATTGGATGATGTGCATTTGGATTCATTTTGTTTTGTTCGAAAATTGAAATTAAAAAATACTTTCTTGAACATCCTTAAGTCCTTCTCCCGGTATTGAATGTGCCATGTGTATCAGAATTTTCGATATCGGATATTATCACGTTCTATGTCATGGCCACATTACAAGATCATGACGACATAGGTGATTTATTAGAACATGCACTTAATCTTGATGTTGTTGAAGATATTACTGTAGATAGCGGGCTAAGAAATACTTCGAAATTCATACCTCCTGTTTGTACTAGATCATTGATTGATGAATTTTCTATGAGGGTGACATAAGATTTATACGACCTGGAAGATAGTCATGCCTTTAATTCAAAATGCACACATCATTACAATATTACCAGGAAAGAGAGAGCCTTTCTTCAGTCCTTATGAGATGACCCTGATTTGGTCATCCGTGAGGCTGATAAAGGCGGCAATATTGTGATAATGAACTATCGTGATTAATCAGCTGAGATTGATAGACAGTTGGGACACACGGAGTGTTACATGAAATTGCAGTCTAATCCGACTAAAATGATTGAAAGGAACATTAATGGCAGGCTAACCGAATGGTACGAGTCTTGCTTAATAATGGATCTAGAACACAAATATCTATCAGCCAACAACTCTAGACATCTTTGCATTTATGTGCTTCCAAAGATCCACATGGGGGATCTTTCCCCCCAGGAAGACCCATAATATTGGGCAATGGTGGTCCTACTGAACATCTGGCTGAGTATGTGGATAGCTTTTTGCAGCCCTTGGTACAGAACCTCACATTCTATCTCAAGGACAGCAGAGAACTTCTATGTAAACTAGAAGATTTTGGGTGGGAAGATGGTATCTTCACGTTCGTAACTATGGACGTGGAGAGTCTATACACCTGTATAGGACTGGAAGAAGGGCTTAGGGCACGGAAACATTTTTTATTCAAACGCAATGCATGTCATCTGGAACACACCCAGATGCTGTTAGTGATGTCGGAAATGGTCCTAACTCAGAGTGCTTTTATGCTTGGGGAAGATTGGTTCCTCCAAAAACAGTGAACGGCTATGGGCTCCAGGTTTGCTCCGTCTTATGCTAACCTCTTTATGGGGTTGTATGAAATGGAGCATGCCCGGGAGCAAAAAATTGGGTTGACAATATCCTCTTTTATACACGGTATATAGATGATATCTTTTTGATATGGAGAGGGAGCTCTGTTGAACTTAATGACTGCTTTCTCTATCTTAATGACAATGTGCGCAATATCAAACTTACCTTGAGTAGCTCTAAAGAGGAGATTACTTTTTCGGACCTCAGGCTCTATGTGAAGGATGGGGTCATCCATAGTGATCTATATAGAAAACCAATTGCCTGTAATAGTGTGCTACACGCCTCTAGATGTCATCCTAAAATGACGATTGCCGCCATACCATATGGTGAGATGGTGCGTATTCGGCGAAATTCTAGTGAGGACAATACTTTTGAGAATAATATCTGTAAAGTCAAACGGGACTTTAAAGCTAGAGGCTATGATGTCAACTGCCTCAAGAAAGCCGAAAATAAGATTAGACAATGCAAAAGGAAAGATACCCTGACACATACGAGACGCGATACTGACAATGCTACTCCAGGACAGTGTGCGTTTATTACAGAATATGGGGTATATAGCAATCATATATTGAATATACTTAGAAAAAATTGGCATTTGCTTAAAACGGATAGTTTTCCAGACTTTGTCCCAAATAAGCCCAAAGTGGTTTATCAAAAAGGGCACACGATAAAGAATATTTTATGCCCAAGCCATGTAATGACGCCTAAAACACCTGTATCAACATGGTTACCCGAGAAACCTAAGGGTTTCTATATTTGTGGAGGCTGTTCAATTTGTAAGTATGGATTAAATAAAAATAAATCTTTTCAATATAATGGACCTAGGGAACATCAAGTAATGGCCCTTGTCAACTGCAATACAACAAATACTGTATATGTAATTGTATGTGCATGCGATTAGATTTATGTAGGGAGCAGCATCAGGAGTCTTAAAACCCGGATTCAAGAACATGTAAGAAGTATAAAGAATGGTGATGTAAAGAATCCGGTAGCACAGCACATTGTTGATGTCCATTCAAACAACAGGGACATCACATTCCATGCAATAGACTGTATTGGCATTATTGTCAGAGGGGGGAACAGGACATTACAACTCATACAGATGGAGGCACGATAGATATGCAGATTACGATGCGTGACACTAGGGCTGAATGTTAATAATGCATTTCATTATTTTTTATAAGGTCCTTTTTTACAATCTTGGACACTGAAAAATGAACCAGAACGAATACCCAAAAAAACGTGTTTATGGTATGGCTAAAGTGAGGCCTCCTATTTTTTATTACATGTGCTAACTGAACCGTTACGTTTAAAACCATGGATTTAGTAATTTTTAGAACTTTGCCTAATCCGCATTTGTAGGAGACCTCTTTTTTTTTTCCCCATAAGCCATGATTATTGGGATGCTATTGATGCATCTAGTCTTCTGACATGTGCCACTTCTGCAAAAAGGATATGTGGATATAATGATTGCTTACTGTACATCTTACCTCTATTAAAAGGCACAAATTACATGTATCTTTTTAAAATATGTCCGACAGCGAACATGCTGTAAACACAACTAATATATTTCATAAAAAAGCTGTATGATAGCATTAAAATGACATGTGCGCCTTTAAAATTACAAATACATGTCAATAGGATTTATCTATATTTAGGGCTTGGATGAGTCAATATACTATATCGATCACGTAAAATATATAAGCAATACTACATGATCAGATATATTTTTTATCTAAATTTACCTCTGGGAATTTTGTATTAAAACATGAAGCATATATTCGTTTAGAATGTGGTTTAGACAACATGGTATGGTATAATAGGACCAGATGGGATATACAGCATACAGTCTGTATGACAAAAAATGCGTTTTTATGATGACAGATATGTCATTACAAGATGGAGTCCAATATGACATAATGGGGATATCATTCATCATGTGTCCTTAAGTGGTAAACAGACTGTATAAAACTAACGGTTGAGTCGCACATAACATAGACTACATGTTTATACACATGTTGGGAACTTCACATAATTATAAATATCGTTGCGTTGTGATGTTGATTTATAATGCAATATTGCGAATGAATTTCAAAACATGTAAAAAAATGTATTTCTCAAAAACGCTAAATATACAGTGAAACCATCTGTAGTTCATAATTTGTATGATCAGAATGTACTTTTGCGATGGCTGATAGACCATTAAAAGATGGCACCCAACATGATATGGTGGTGACATCATCCACCATGTAGTCAGAGGCCAAAAACGATCGTATGTAACAAACCGATATGCTAAAAGTAAACATTAACAAAATATTTAAAAATACATGTTGGGAATGATGGTTGAATTAAATGATCACTGTGTTAATTGTCGTGACTACGAACGCTACTTCATGTTTTAGACGTTTTTTAAATAAACACTTTAGTTTACCATCTGGATGTTGAAATAAATTTAACAACTATCAATAACATTTAAAAATATACTATACATTGTGGTGATATAATATATGCCGTGCAATTCTGAAAAACTCTTGTGAGGGTTTACCAGCCCGTTCCAAGATGGCGACCTCCATTTTTCTAATGTTACTTTTACCCGTCTTTTTGGCGCGAATCAGGACATTGATTCAATTAATATTTCAATTAACTGACCAATTTACTAATTGTATCACGTATAAAATGACGCTGTAATGTAGACGCTGTGAGAACTCTTTTTTGAACTTGACGACCGCGCGAAGACTTGTGCACTCAATCACTGTGAGTATACGGGGGGTTTCTACAACTAGATTTTAATTGCCTGTATGAAAGTTGGAGAGAGAGTCGGAGCGGTGCACCACCAGATTGTTATTTTTATATCACACCCAGTGGTCAGTTATTTGAATAGAAAAAGTCTTTATTTTAATTGTCCAACAATAGTATAGGAACAGTCTCAGCCAACGTATTTTGTTCAAATTGAACTTCGTCAGGGCAGTGTGAAGGTGAGAATTCACTCCAAAGTTCAGCAATCGTCTGTGTTAATATATATCAGTCTCAAGGGGAGCAGTATTACTAGCGTAGTACTTCCAGAATACTCCTTATTGCAATCTAAGTGCCTCCTTGATAAGAGCACTGTACACGATTCTGAATATCGTCAAAGGTCCATACTCTCCCCTCAAAGTATCACGTTCCTGTATGAAAGTTTTTTTAAGGAAAAGGGAACTAAAATAATGCTTACCAAACCACAATACTGCTAAAAAAGTGATAATGTGTGGCTCTCATCCCGGGGCTTTTTAGACCCTTTTAAGTTTGGCTGCCGAAATGACGTAAACGAATATATTAAAGCCGTCAAATAAACACTGAATGCATCAAAGTAGTTCGGATTTTTAGGATTACTCTGTCGCTAAGATTCAGGTCTTTATGATTACTCGCCTTTAAGATTGGTTTTAAAAAAAATGTATTTGCTGACTGAATCGATATGTCTATAAAAATTGCCTGAAGGCTGTGTTTGGACATCAAACAGAAGACGTCAAGTGCGGCTATTTTGCCTTGTTTAAAGCCATGTATACACAAATAAGATGGCTGCCTTAATCATTATATATATTGTTTGGTGCCCTTGTATTAGGGTTTTTAGAAACAGGCATTTCATGAAAGATCCCTCCTGTTTTAGACAGCTAAACATGCTAACTAGTTAGGACTAGAACTTTGTTTATGAGTATTCTTTAAGCATGACCGGTATTTTTGTGGGAAATACAAAAATCTGTCATACTGATATAAATTAAAATGGTGTGGAATGTACATATTTAATGACCATTAATTAAAACAAATTGATTTTGGCTAGTAGTTATCTTTGACATATTGCCTATCTGTACATTCTTTTTTAGGATATACTTGTAGTTGGGCGTTTTCTGGAAACTATAGATGTACAGTGTCTGGATATACTTATTTTCAAATTAATTGATCAAATACACGGGAAATGGATACTTGAAAATTGATAAAGTCTATACTGTGAGGTATGTGTATATCTGTATATGGTATGGTCAAAGATGAAGTAACATACTTTAAGCTTTGGATTGACCTTTTTGATGTAACTATATGGAAAAATAAGAATCAAATACAATGATAAAATCTAGAAGCTTTGTTTACATATGATTGCTCCTCCTCCTTTCAATCAATGCAACATGGTATTGGGATTGTATAGTGTTTATACACCCTTTACATGATATGAGTTTTTCCAGTTTAACAACTACTAATTAAGTAATGTTGGTATTTTGTTTTGAAAAAACTGATTAGACTTTTATAACTTTTTTAATGTTTGTATATTCAATGTTGTAAATAGTGTTTTTTTATGTACCTTTGTAGCCCTGAAGAAGTCCAATTGTGGACGAAAATCGTTGGCGGTTGCAAAAAATATGTGAATAAAGGATGAATTTCAATGCCAACTGAACATATCGACTCCTTTTTGGGAAAACAATTGTGTTGTAGACGTATTTTATTGTGGATTGTTCATATTTAATATTTACAAGTGTGCTGAGCTACTTTGTTGTATGAGACTATAAAAGAGTGTAAGGCAGCGCATTTAGAAAATACAAAGTCTGATTGAATGGGAGAGGACTAGAGACTGTATGGGAGTAAGGTAGGTTGTATGGAATAAAAGCCCAAGTGATGGGATGCAAGGAATGGATATTATGTTCACCGCTTCTGTGCTGCAGGATAAATACAGGTCAAAATACAAGTGAAAGTCGACGTTTCGACCCCAGAGAATTGAAGAGGGCAATTAATTCTTATCAACGGGGTCTTCCTCAGGACGATTAGTAGGGCAATCTACAAAGTAGGTAAAGTTAACATAAATACATGTGCACAATAATTATGGGGTGTGTACCTCAAAACCCATGGCAACACAGGCTCACCTTAATCTAGGACTGCCGATTCAGCAGTGGAGAAGTTCAGGATTGGACTGGACACTATAAGTCCAGAAAAAATTAAGCCACTTCACATACAGAGACTGGAGCAGTGAATGAAGGAGGCACGTCAGTGCTCAGTACACATAGTAAGGGGAAAATCGACAGTTTCTAAAAACCAATACTCACAGGTCGGAGGCTTGGCAAGGATTTTAGCAGAGGGATGATGATTCTTGAATGCACAAGGGCATGAAGCTGTGAGTCCATCAGGAATAAGTTCAATCTCTAGTCAGCAATGTGCTGCAGAATGAATCAGCGCCTTTCTAAGAGAAAATGACGTCCATTAGACAATGGTAAGTCAAAAAAGGGTGTAATGCATATATACTACATGACAATTGGTCTAAAAAGCGAGACCTGGTGGTGGAAAAATGGGGGGAAAAAACAATGCTTCCTAGCGCATTATTATGTAGAGGACGTCTTGGATGAGAGCTAACATGGCTAGACAACAATGTTGGCAAGGGTAATATAGAAAAGTGGAGGAATCCTACTCTGTAAAGCATATAGGTCAGTTGTACATGGGAAGAATGAAAGCAGAGAGCAAGGAAGAAGGGAAGGCACAGTTCATGGGAGAGAGTACGGCAGACAACAAAGAAAAAGGGAAGGCTGACAGGATGCGAGAAAGGGAAAAAGAAGCTAGAAAGCATGGGAGAACGAAAGGCAGACATCATGGGAGACAGGAAGGCAGACTTGGGAAAATGAGGATGGAGTTTATGGGGGAAAGGGAAGCAGAGTGAATGGGGAAAAGGAAGGCTGAAATCAGGCAAATAGGAAGGCAGAGTGCATAGAAAAAAGAAGGACAGCAAGGGAGAAAGGATGGGAGAGTGCATGGGAAAAAGGAAGGCAGAGATCATGGGAGAAGAAAAGCAGAGGACATGGGAAATTTGGGGCAAAGTGCAAAGGAAAGATTGTAAGGTACACTAGAAGAAAGTTAGCAAACTTTTTGAAGAAAGCAAGGAGTGTTATGTGAAAAAATACGTGCTTTTGTGGGAAAAGCTAAGGTAAAGAATGGCAGTAAGGAAGACGGCGTGTGGGAAGAAAGGAAAGAGGACATAGGAGAAAAGAAAGCAGAGAGCGCAGAAAAATGAAAGCAAAGGATAGAGCTTAGCAGAACAGAAAACAGCACAGGAAAATATGAGCTAATAGAGCACACGGGAAAGAAAAAGCAGAGATCGTGGGAGAAAGGAAAGCAGGTACTAGGAGGAACAAAAATAGAATGAATGGGGAAAGGAAATTACCATATGGAAAAAGGGAAGGAGGCAAGTTTGAGATCAAGAGTGGGGCTCACGAAGAGCGTTGGGGAGGGACAAAAAGTGGATTCCCTCTTCTCGTGAAGCCTTGTCACTGGCTCCCTGTGTGCGGGACTCTTTCAAGACTTGGGCGCCAAATGATGGCGAGACAGGGAGTGCGCATTAAATCCTGGGGGGTCCCGAGGGCAGTCTGGTAGACACCTCCCAACCCCCAAGGCTGTCCCACAGAGGGTGCAGCTAGGGCCCTCGGTTCTGGGCACGGTCCCCATACTCTCATTGACAACACACAAGATTAATTGTGTGAAATAAAAAACGATGATAGCATACGTGTCTAGTGAGCTTGTTATTTCAGCCTCAAGGGCAGAGGTGTTTTGCAGCAAGCAGTCAAGCCCATTTGTGTGTGTCTGGGGGGGAGGGCTGTCGAGGGGGTGAATAGGGAGGAATAGCTCTCCATTAACAAGAAAAAAAGCATTTGCAATGCAATATGTCTCGCATTAACTAAACTCTTGAAAATGCGAGACCTATTGCATTGCAAATGGTTGTTTGCAAAAGCGACCAGTGCAGCGCTTTCACTTTAATGACGGCTGTGCCCCCTGTCCTTGGACACGGCTCGTCTGAAAAAAGGGGCGTGGCCGACATTAACATCCAAAAGTTAAAAATGAAAAATAAAAACGTGGTCACGTTCAGTGCTGCAAATAAAACAAAGGCGCGGACGCAAATAAAACAAAGGCGCGGACGCCACTGTGGCGTGCCGTGCTATGGAAAAAATAAATGAAGCCTTACAAGAGAGCTCATCTTGCCTGTTTGCATGAAGCTGAAAAGCATTTAACAAAATAGTGCTCGGAGGCTGTAATTAAAGCCTACCGAGCAACAACACATGGAACAGGTGGTGTTGCCATGGGATGTTACAAATGAAGACAAGGCGGTATTGAGGAGCAACAACCAAGCCTAGTAACGAATCAGAAGCTAGCATTTACCAAGGACAATGACACAAGCCAATGAAAAATATGAACGGGGAGTGGGCAGAGCTTCACCTCCATACTCCGAATACAGCATGCCTCGCAGAGCAGCACATGCGCTGTGCTGCCCAGGCTCAACCCAAAAAGTAAGGGAACTGTGATGCTGTGCACAATGGGCGTGGGGGTTGCTGAGTGTGGGGGTGGAGTCAAAGGTGTTGCTAAACAAACTACATATTCAGTAACTGTTTTCAGTCTTTCACCTCCAGGTAACTGTATATAATATAAGGCATAGCTTAAATGTAAAATGAATGCAAGTGAAAGGGCCGGGCTCATAAGTTCTGGACGTTTTCTAGAATCACAAGCCGATGGTTCATTTTAGCAGCATGTAGGTATAGAGGGGAGAAAGTTGTTATTATTGCCAATCATTTCAACAGGAATTTCTCTGGACACATAGTAACCACAGACAACTACATAAGATTAGTTAATTTATTACTAAGCCAAAAATAACTGGACAAAAAGACACCTCAATATGAGAGTGTAGAAATACCACGGAATCAGCATAAAGCTAAACCTGCGCATCCAGTTTGAACGGTGCAGCATAAACAAAGCAATTCCAGAAACAGGATACAGAGGATAAGAAAGCATGAGTCCAAGTTTTCCTGCATCAAGGGTTGATGAATATAAAGCATTAATCTATCCCTACAACAACGCTAAAGTGACAACCCGTTCTTAAGCATCTTCAGGGGCATGAAATAAATGGTGTCAGCATGTGGAGTCTTCCTAAGAAGACTTTCCTACATCAATGGGTCAGATAGCATAAAGCTATTGAGACATAGCTTGTTCTAAGGTGCTCTCTATCTGAAGGCAGAAGTGGGGCCTTTCACTACTCAACACAATATTCAAGAGGACTTTTCCAAGATCCTTTGCAGGTCACAACATCTATTCTGGGTACCGTCCTAAAGGCAATTTTCCATGGGACAACGGTGTTCTCCCACCACATTTGTCCTTGGTTCCCAAGCCTTCTCCTATGCGAAGGACAAAGGCCTTCCTTTAGTGATTCAGACCGTACGGTGTAACTTTTTCTTTCCTTGCCCAACTAATAAAACAAAGACATTATTCTAGCTAACAAGAGCGCTTCTTTCACCTGCAACACAAAACGTAAGGAAGAACAAATTCCACAGCACACATGACATTCAAACTGTTAATTCTAAAGTATTTCAGGCCTACAAAATTCAGCTCATATAAGAAAATGGAATGTGAGCTTAACGAAATTTGCATAGGAAAATAAGGCACATTCAGTTAATATATTTACCTACATGTAGACATCAAATTATTAAACACATTTAATAAATGAATGATGGTCAGTTGCACAACACAAACTCTTCGTGTTAATGTTTGTTGCTAGTCACATTCACTTTCTACGTTAATTCTCCAAGTTACTTATTCAATGGCCTAATCACGTTATTACATTTAGACATTCTAACACTTCATGGTAATACGACAAAAGATTACATGCGGGTGCGCTCTACGCATGCGATTATGATGCGACCCTACAAATAAAATTCAGTTTCCGCTACATCACAAGTTAAGTTAATCAGTGAGAAATTCACTTATCTACTTTATGAAACCTTTGTTAGTTAATACACTGCAGGGGTCTGTGTCTGTAACCAGATAGCAGGGCCGGTCTTTAGCATGGGCGAGCTGGGCCCAGTCCCAGGGCACCATTGTTCTACGGAGCGCATGGTAGCAGCGGCTCATCCGCTAGGGCAGCGGAGCGTCGCCCACTGCTTTTGAGCAGTGAAAAATGAAAAATAAAATGATAATAACAAAGGTTATCATTTTATTTTTCCTCCCTTCTCCCCTACTTCCCGCAGCTGAGCTGAGTGCGGGCAGTCCAGTCTGCCATGTCGACACAGCCACAGGAAGGAGAATGAGTGGTGGTACTGCTGCTTTAAGTGCCCATGACAGTTAAGCCAGCTGTGAAAGGCCAGACAAACACTCATCTCCACCGAGCTGTGCTTTGTAGCCCGGTGGAGAACAAGCAGAGGGTTATAGGCCCTTAGTGAGAGCCTAACTAGGGCGCTCACACCCATCACAGAGCTGCTCTCATGCTGGGTAATACTGCTGGAGCAGAGTTTTCTGTTGAAAATGTATCGAGTTTTAAGCTCCAGTTTCGTTTATATGGTTTAACTAAAATTATTAATTTAAAATCATTAATTCATAGTTTGTTTTGACGAAGTCGGATTAACCAACACTACTAATGAGAGAAAATTACACGTGGGAATGCATATATGTTGCTTATTAATAATGTGCGGTTTTAATTAAATGAATGTTGCAAAGTGCTGTTTGTTTAAAGCACAAAACGCTTTTGAAATAACGTGTACTAATGCTTTATTGCGTTGCAAGAGGCTAGATAATTACATACACATAAGGGTATTAGTGGTAATTAACACTGTTTTATCATTATGCTGTGGTAACGTTGTTTTGTGTTTCTTTTAATTAAGATGGTCCGTTTTGGCCTAAACCAAGATGGCTGTCTTTTACAGCCTGCGCTCGAGTGAGTGAATTTTGATGGGAGGCCTTGCTGAATATGGTCGAGAGTCACCTGACCGCAGCTTTTGTCTGGTTAGAAAATCTTCCGTGAGGATGGCAGCTCTGGGCGTGATTCCAGCTGGCCTTGGACAAGGATAAAGTACAATGAACATTGTCCAGTCTGTGGTGACTCTGCTAAGATATCAAGGAAGAACATTTACGAAAGATACATTTGCAAACTCGAGTTCCTTCTTCCGTCTTTTTATTTTTGTGGTTTTTCCTGAGCGGAGGTTTTCTAAATGTAACCGAGGGACTTCCTTTCCTGCTCACTCTGCTCAGTGGCTCAACGGATATCTAATATTTGTTTGTTACTTTTGTTTGCAACATACACTATAAATATGTTAGACTAGAGAGGGTCCGTGTTCCATTGCGCTCATTACTTCCATTGCGTTCCATTGTGGTTCATCGCGTCTTGGACTTCTTCCTGAACCTATGCTGAGGACGGCATCTCGAGAGACTTTACAGAGAGACCTGTCCTGACCCTTTAGCTAGAATAGGTAACTATGAGAATAATGATTTCGCTAATGATTGATTTCCATTTTGAATTAATTTAGATAAATAAGCATTGATTGAATTAGGTTGTTGGGTGTTTATTTCTTGTCATTTATTGAAGTTGTTTCCAAATGTATTTCTTATGTTTTAAATCATGACTCAGGGCAATATCATTCAGCTTGCATTGACCTCATTGTAGATGCAGATTGGTTCTCCTATGTTCAGTGTGGATAGAATAATAGTATGAATTTTAGTGTGATGGGCCCTAGTGTATGATGTGTGTATGTGCGTGTGACTGTAGGTTTACTCTGTCCGTGGAAGCAGGGAGAATTTATATGCGCCGATCTGCAGCAGTTTCCTGGTAGCAGTTTGATGGTTTGATTATTGTCTTGATCAGATTAGATTGCTTGTACATTGGCTTTTGATTTATTGATTATTGATTAATGTTGGTATATGTACTAATTCTGTAGTGGAGCAGAGGTAAGCGCTGTTCTAGAGAGAAGTGGGATTCTTGTGAAAAAGATTTTCTTTTACTATTCTGTGGTTAGCGAGACAGACAATGGAGATGTTTATATGTTGTAACTAATAGATTTTGTGGAATTTGAAACAAAGTCTACTGAAAAGGCTTTGTAAAGGAGGGGTAGACGAGTGATAGGAGACAGAGCAGAAACGATTGCAGCGACTGCTGACGTCATACAGACCGCGCTCTGATTGGGTAGTGAATCAGAACAGTGCTCGCGCTGGGATTGGTGCGTTAGTGTGAGCCGCGCAGGGATTGGAAGGAGTACAGAGTGATGAGTCGTGTTGTTATTGGACAAAAGATTGTAATTGTACGGAAGGGATTAAAATGTATTACCAACCGGAGGAAAAGAAGAAAAAATCCTTGTTCGGTAAAATAAAGAAGTGGTTCGACAAGGATAAGAGCATAATAACCAGAGAGGGTGAATTGCTACCTCCGACGAAAACTCCTGCATCCTTCATGGTTGCGAAATATGGGTATCATACCTGTATATGGTTGGACAACTGGGTTAGGTATACTAAGGAAGATGGTGTTTTAGCGTTCCCGGAACATGGTTCATTTAATTTGGCCGTGTTGAGCAATTTACGGGAGAAAATGATGTGTCTAGAGCCTAGACCAAGGCCGACACAGTTCGAGGCATTGGTGGAATGGGAAGATGAGGTGCATGAGCGAGAAAAGCAGAGGAGTTAAAATAATTATAGATACTTTTTTGGGAGAAAATATGATCGTGAAACTCATCCTGATCGAATGAGGAGATGGCGAGATGCTAGTATGTCAGAGGGATTATATCCTATGAGGGCAGTTGAAGAAGTGGAAGGAAGGAAAGGTGCAGAGAAGGTGCCTGATGCAGAAATGAGAACGTATGGAGCTAATGATTACGAGGATGAGGTCTTGGATGACATGATTTACAAGAGACCACCTCCGTATAGTCCAGAACCAGAAGAAAGTATGTCAGCTGCTACTCCTGTAAGAGATACTTTGCGGATTATTAAAACTGAAGTTGTGACACCTGATTTGAAAAATGGTAGCTCTTTCGTGGAAAGGGAAAGAGAGAGAGAGCGAGAGAGAGAGCATCGAGTTAGTGACGAGAAAACAAGAGAATTAGCCAGAACCACAACTGAGCTGACTGAGAAAATTAGAGAGCTAACGAAAAATCTTGAAGCAGTTACAGTGCCTGTAACTATAGGTCCGGTTGTGCCTATTTTTGATAAACAAAGAATGGGTGAAAATGGTTTGACAGTTCCTTATGTTGGAAATGGTTTGGTTGGCACGTGCTCTTTGGAGGAATCAGGAATGAGAACAGGAGGAAATAATTTGAGTCAATTAAGACATGACACTTGTGGTGGAGGATTAGATGTACAGCCTAATTCAGGATTGAATACTGGTTGTTTGAGAGGAACAATTCTGGAACCACAGAGGGTGACAGAACAAGTGGGTGTAGTGAAAAAGTCTACTGAAATAACAGCTGAGGATTTGAATGATTGGTTGAAGGTTCTTCAAAAGAAGGATAAAGATTCACAAGCAATTGATGTAGCCAGGTTGCGCATGGAAATAGAGGAGCTTATTGCAGGGACAATTCCTACAGATATACTCAAAAATCATCATGATGGGGAGTTGTTATTGTTATAAAAACATCACCTGGAGGGCTAAGAGTACACATGACAGGTTAAGAGCAATAGCGAATGAACAAGGAGTTGACATGGATAAAGTGAAGGTGTTACAGAGGTCCTACAGGATGGATTTTACAGACAAAGATATTGAGAATCTAAATGGTGCTGGTAGAACAGGGCAGATTAAGGAAATGATTGCTTTATTGCGAAAATGGGGTGATGTAGAAAAGTGGAAGGATAGGTGGTACAAGAAAAGGGAAGATTCAGTGGACAGGACTTATTCAGCTTTCCCTGTGAGAGAAAAAGAGAAAACAGTGGATGCTTATCCTATGAGAGAGATTCCTGGAGGTGGATATGTACATGTCCCATGGACTAGACAAGATATTTTATCATTTACGAATGATTTCCCTCGACTAAGAGAAAAGCCCGTCGAGTGGTATAGGCAGGTAGACAGGTTTGTGAAATTGTCAAAAGTGCTGTGGATTGACCTGAATAGTCTGTTTGATATAATTGTTCCAGTAGATTTGTGGGCTGAGTGTAAAATAGTTATAGGTTGGCCTGCAAAGGAGTATCCTAGAGATCAGAAAACAGGAGCACCAGATCCAGAGGTTATGAGAAAGTATGATCAGGTTATTGTGTTCCTGAAAAATAAAGTACCCCCAAAAGAGACAGACTGGGTTAAGATAGATCGAACACATCAAGAAGCGAAAGAATCAGTTCATGCTTTTTACGAAAGGCTGATACTGGCTTTTAAACAGTTCAGTGGAGATGAACACCTGGGTGACAAGGATTTGAGTCATTTTGTATACAGATTTGTATATGGCCTGAGACCTGAGATAAGTGAAAAGATACGTGAGCATACAGTGGATAGGCAGAGTAAAAAGATTGATGAAATCCTGAGACATGCAAAATACTTCAGTGATGAAATTGAAGCAAAACAGAGAAAGTTGAAAGAAAAGGCAATGTGGGCCCAGGTGAAGGTTGCTGAAAGACAAGACGCACAGTTGATGGAGCAGGCAAATAATGCAAATAATCCAGGAAATAGACCCAGATATGCAGGAAAAGGAAAGGGGAATTTAGAGGAGGCCAAGAAAAAGTTCCCTTGTCACAACTGTGGACAATTGGGGCATTGGAGATCCGAGTGTACCAATCCACCATTAGTGAGTAATGAAAATAAATCATTAAATCAACAGGTGCAGAACGAGGGGTGTAATCAACAGCAGCAACAACAGAAGGTTGTCAGACAGCAGAGCCAAGAGCCAAAACCGCCCTTGCCGCAGAATAGAGGGTCCCAAAAGTATAATCAGGACTCAGGATTCTACAATGATGAACAGGTAAACAAACCGAGACGTTCAAATCTGGTACAACAGTACTGGTTAAAGAATGAGGAGAGTGAGTCTGAAGGGGACTATTGACGGTGCCGAAGAGAGGAGTGCATACTTGGTGCAACTCTAGAAATAGACCAGGCAGGACCATTTGTAGATGGGAAAATAAATGGGGAGAGTGTTACTTTTTTGGTAGACACAGGAGCGACGAGATCAACTGTCAGGTCAGCAAATATTAGAAATCTTCCTCTCTCGGACGAAGCAATCCAAGTAGTTGGTGTAGCTAATACACAGATTAAGACTCGTCTTACTGAACCAGTTAGGGTGAGTATAGGGAAATTTTCAGACATGCACATTTGTTGTCTGTGACACTAGTCCAGTGAATTTGCTGGGTAGGGACCTATTGTGCAAGATGAATTGTACCATTTTCTGTACTCCGGATGGAATAGCTTTTGAGACACCGGAAGAGGATGTTTTGTATCGGATGACTCTGGATAATAGAGAGAGTGAGATTGTTGGTACATATGCTGTGTTTAATCCAGATGATTTACCTCAGGAGTTGAGACACACAGTGAAAACAGCAGTTTGGGATTTTACTGGTGAAGATGTGGGATTGATGAATAATGTAGATCCAGTAAAGATTTCAGTGAAAGAGGGTATTGTTTATCCTAATATTCCTCAGTACAGATTGACACCAGAAATAATTGAGGGAATAACACCTATAATTGACAAGATGATTCAACAGGGTGTTTTGAGAGAAATACTGAGTAGCCCGTGTAATTCACCGATAATGGGGCTGAAGAAACCTAATGGGAAGTTCAGGATTGTACAGGATTTGAGAAAAGTTAACAAAATTGTGGTGGCATGTTGTCCCATTGTGCCAAATCCTTCAGTGATTTTGTATCAGATTCCTCACGATGCTGAGTGGTATACAGTGATTGATTTGTGTCATGCTTTCTTTTCAATTCCATTGCATCATGACAGCCAGCCGATTTTTGCATTCCGGTTTGGCCAGCGTATTTTAGCATGGTGTCGTATCCCACAGGGGTATACAGAGAGTCCTTCGATATTCAATCAGTTATTGAAAAAATCATTGGAGAGTTTGATCATGCCTGAAAGTTCAGTACTAGTGCAGTATATTGATGATTTACTTGTGGCATCGAAGACACGTGAAGCTTGTGAAGTAGATACCATAGCTTTACTGAATCATCTGGCAGATGGAGGGTTAAAGGTATCTCCAGCTAAATTGCAGTTTTGCAAGAAAGAGGTGCATTATCTTGGACACAATATTGAAAAGGGTCTGAAGGAGGAGCCTAGCGCTTGACCAAGATGGCCGCGTGAGCTCAGAGCTCCCGAGACCCTCGCGCCCTCCGTCGACTATCCTGTCTCTAATCCTGTCGGTATGCATGGCATCGTGTAGATGATTGGTCAGGGAGGCGATTGATGCTACCCGCGGTCGGATCGCCCACCGGGAACCGGACTTACGCCTGGCGGAAGATTGCGGCCTATCTCCCGGGGAAGCCAGGGGCTAGAGTTGGCTGGATGCCCGACTCCTAGTTGAACAACAACGGCCAGGCGAGGTGTGAACTGTCGGACGGAGGTCCCCGCTCTTTCACTTTCGATTTCGCTCCCTTTGTCAGCCCTGCCACTGGAGAGCTCTGGGTGGCTTTATTACCCCAGGGACGCTCTGCAGGCTACTCTGGCGGCCTACGGCAGAACTGATCACTCCTTATTCCTCTCCTTGAGAGGGACCTGTCTTAACTGAACCGACCTGCTTGGAGTCAACCATGTCGGGCAAAGCAGAAGGGGATCGGCTGAAGCCTAAGTCTACCAGGCGGGGAACTTATACCCAAGTCAACAGCATGGACCGATATGCTCTGCAGAAGGGATCACCGAGTGGATCGAGCCAGGCGCCGGATGCCCAGAAGGAGGACTCGCCTGTGGCCCCGGAGCTCTCCCTACAGGATGTCATGGGCGCGCTCGAAGGGATGCAGACTTCGATTGGGAGACAGTTTGAGGCCCTGGCGCATAAGGTGGATGCCATTTTGGTGGATGTCAACCTGATCCGTGCGGACTTGGGCAAAACGAATGAACGGGTTAAGAACTTGGACCTCAAGACCACGGGCCTCACTGATGATGTTACGGAACTGCAGACCGAGGTTCGTAAGCTGAGGACCGAGAGTGATCTCGTCGCCCGCCGGCTGGAGGACTTTGAGAGCCGGGCCAGGCGCAACAATGTGCGCGTCATCGGGGTCCCGGAGTCCTCGGATGAGGCTTCAGTTGACCTGCTTGTTGAGGACTTGGTCCTTAATCATCTGAAGCCTAAGGGCCTTGGGAAGTTCTTTGCGGTGGAAAGGGCCCATAGAGTGCCGGGCGGGAGGCCCAAGGCGGGTGCCCCGCCGAGGCCGATCGTCGCCCGGCTCTTTCATTTTCGAGATCGGGATGCTATTCTGCAAGCATCGAGGGTGACGGGCCCGGTCCCCTTCCAGAACGCGTCGGTGAATTTCTATCCGGACTTCACCCAGCAGGTGCAGAGGCAGAGACAGGGCTTCCTGGGGGTGAAGCGGAGGCTCCGGGAAAGAGACCTGAAGTATGCCATGCTCTTCCCTGCCAGACTGCGGGTGGTGCACGACGATCGGACATTCTTTTTTGACTCTCCTGTTATGGCCGACGAATGGCTGGACGCTTTGCCCCGGCGACGGACGGGGGACGACACAGCCGAGGATGGAGACAGTGGCCGGGATGGACAGGGCTGACATCTCAGAGCCGGTCTGACTTGACTTGACTATACTTGAAGACTTGCATAGAGTGCAGTAACTGTGGAGGGTTGCGGGAGGACGAGGGGTGCTCTTTTCCTCCCTTAGGGTACTTTTTGTAGACTTTTGGTTTTGTAGGGCGACAGGCACACTGCAAGTTGGGGGGGCTTTGTAAGCTGCAGCAGGGTGCAGGGTGGGGGGAGTTTCAGGGATTTTGGGTTTGTTGTTGGGGGGTTTATTTCTGCAAGGCATGATGCTTATTTCCAGGGCTGTTCCATGGTGGCTCCTCGGGTGTGGGGTGGGCCTCTTTCCGTTTGAGGATGGGGGTAGGGGCTTAAGTGTTATAAGCTGGAATGTTAATGGTTTGGGGGATCGCATTAAGCGGGGGATTGTTTTGCAACTCTTGAAACGATCAATGCCGGATGTTGCCCTGCTGCAGGAGACGCATCTTATAGGTAATACGTGCTATGCCCTGAATAGGAAGGGGTATAAATTCATTGCACATTCAGGATTCTCATCTGGGTCCAGGGGTGTGGGCATCCTAGTTAGAGCTTCGTTGCCATTTGAGGTGGACTCCACCATTGTTGATGATAGGGGGAGGTTTGTGGCGGTGGCGGGGCGGTGGGAAGGACGGACTTTGGTTTTAGTTTCTGTTTATGTCCCGCCGGCCCTGCAGGCCTCCACGTTTGCAGATCTGGGTAGGGCCCTGCTGGATCTCCCGGGGGGAATGCTTGTGGTGGGAGGGGATTTCAACGCTGTTGGCTCCGGCCTGCTGGATAGATACCCGCCCAGAGACACAGGGGGGGCTCAGAAATGGCTTCCAGACTTCCTAGACACGCTTGGCCTGATAGACTGCTGGCGGCTCCGGCACCCCACACAGAGCCAATACACGTTCCACTCCGGGGCACATGGTAGCCTTTCCAGGATTGATTACCTGCTCACTCTGGCCGCGCATGCCTCGTTGGTGTCCGAGGCGAGGCACATGGCGCGCGGTATATCTGATCACTCGCCAGTGTGGATCCGGCTGGATCTAGGTCGGGAGGGAGGAGGAAGGGTGGCCCCTATTAACCCTTGGTATTTCCGAGACCCCAAGATGCGCAGCGCCCTGGTAAAGAAGGTAGATAATTTTTTCAAGGACAATCAGGGAACCGTGGACTCGGCAGTGTCGCTGTGGGAAGCTTTTAAGACTGTGCTTCGGGGGGAAGCCCTCTCCCTAGTAGTGGCTGCCAAGAGGCGTAGAGATGGTGAGATTCTGCAGGTGGAGGAGGAGATCGCTGCTCTGGAGGGAGCGATGGAGGAGGAGGTTACAGAGTCCTCACTGCATGAGCTTTGTTTGAAGCAAACTGAGTATAAAGACCTGGTGACGAACGCCGCTCAGACCCTCAGTAGGGAACAGCAGGGCCGACTGTATGATGTTGGTGATAAGGCAGGGAAACTCCTGGCGTGGCTGGACAAAAAAGAACGGGTCAATAGAGTGGTGCCAGAGTTGACGGGAGAGAGGGGAGAGGCGATTGTGGAACCTGAGGGGATTGTAAAGTGTTTCTCGGACTATTTCTGTAGGGTTTATGCCTCGGCGTCGGATAGGCCGCCCGAGGACTCGTGTGACCTCCTCCGTGATATCGAGTTGCCCTGCCTCTCTGCTATAGATAGGGACGATTTAGATGGTGACATAACGGTCGATGAGGTGGCGGGGGCTATCCGCGCGTTAAACTCGGGTAAGGCCTCGGGACCGAACGGCTTGCCGATCGACCTGTACAAGCTGTTCCTGGATAGGGTCGCCCCTTACCTGCGCACCATGTTCTTGGAGGCGCGGGGGGGTGGGACCCTCCCGTTGGATCAGCGACTGGCGTCGATTGTGGTCATACACAAAGAGGGTAAACCCCGCGATAAGTGCGCCTCATATCGGCCTATTTCACTTCTTAACGCGGAGCCGAAAATTCTGGCTAAACTCCTGGCGACCCGTTTGATTAGGGTACTTGGCGACTTGGTCCACCCGGATCAATCCGGCTTCATCCCGCACCGAAACACAGCGTTGAATCTTAGGCGTCTTCATGGCGTAATCGCCAGGGCGGGCACGCTGCGTGAACCGGCTATTGTGGCGTCTCTTGATGCCACGATGGCCTTTGACACGGTGGAGTGGGCATACTTGTGGGCCGTGCTGGCCAAGTTCGGCTTTGGCCGCGGTTTTGTGAGCTGGGTGAGGTTGCTGTACGAGGGGCCGCTAGCTAGTGTTGTGGTGAATGGTCGGGCGTCGACTCCGTTTCAGCTTGGGAGGGGTACTCGGCAGGGTTGCCCCCTGTCGCCTCTGTTGTTCGCCCTCGCCCTTGAGCCGCTGGCTGCGTGGATACGTTGGCACCCGGATATACGGGGCCTTCGGTGGTCGCCTGAACACGAGGACCGTATTTCGCTCTATGCCGATGATATCCTGTTGTATCTTGCCTCACCTAAGAAGTCACTTATAGTGGTCTGTGACGTACTCACATCTTTTGGTAGGAACTCGGGTCTCGTCATCAATTGGAGCAAATCGTACTTGTATGTTCTTAGTGGCGAGGTTCCACCGATCCCTAGAACATGTTCGATACAGGTCGCCCAGCAGGGTTTCGTGTATTTGGGGATCTTTATCTCCAGGGACTCTGCTGTGCGCTATGAGAAGAATCTGCTCCCCCCCCTGGCACGCCTGAGGCGCGATGTTGAAGGTTGGCGGAGGCTGCCGCTCTCCCTCGTTGGGCGTGCGGCCCTGTTCAAAATGATGTCTCTTCCCCGCTTCCTTTACGCCTTACAGAATACCTTGGATTGGGTGCCGGCCAAATACTTTTGGGAGGTCGAAGGCCTCCAACGGACGTTGCTGTGGGATGGGCGGCCGCGAATTGCTATTGCAAAGTTGACGCTTCCATGGTACGACGGGGGCATTGCGCTCCCAGACATCCGACGGTACTATTGGGCCACACAGCTGAGCGCGATCAATCATGGGCTGTATGGCCCTGCCCTCAGCCCTGGGTATGCCATGGACAGGTGGTTGCTGCGTGGTGGTAACTACTACAGGGCGTTGTACTCGCGGTCCCTAGACTCGTCCCTCACGGGGCCCACCGGTGTGGCAGTGCGGGTGTGGAAGATGGCAACTGACTCGCTGGGCTGGAAGGATAGGCTCACCCTCGCTACCCCGTTGTTTGAATCGGAGAGATTGGGAAGGCTTTGGCATTCAAAAGGCTTTGATAAGTGGGACCTGATTGGCATCTCCAGGGTGGGTGATGTGCTGCATAAGGGGAAGGTGAAGTCCTTTGAGGAGTTGCAGACTGAGTATGAGCTGGGGCCCTCCGAGTATTTCAGGTATATTCAGATGCGCCACGCCCTCCGATCAGTCCTCGTGGAGGGTGAGAAGGTGCCTGAGTCCTCTCCTTTGGAGGACCGGGTCCTTGATGGCCATATGCCCGAGAGCACGATCTCGCTCATATATAAGAAACTGATAAACGTCCGGGCGGATATGCTTCTGGGGCTGAGGGACCAGTGGACTAGGGATGGCCTCGAGTTGGATGATGAGGACTGGCAGTCAGCTGTTTCTTCTCCTAGGGAGGTTGCGATCCCGTCGCGTCTGAGGCTGGTGCAGCTTAAAATACTGCACCGAGTGTATGTGACGGGGCCAAGGCTGGTCCACATGGGGTTCTCGGAGGACGGCCTGTGCAGGAGGGGGTGTGGTATGGTGGGTACTTTCCTGCACATCATTTGGGAGTGTGGTGTCATTGTGGAATTCTGGAGGAGAGTCCATGCAGTTATGGGGGAGGTGACGGGCATTGCTGTGCAGCCGGAGGCGCGGTGTTGTCTCCTGAATGTCTGGGGGCCCACTGACCTCGATGAGGCGCGGACCCAATGGGTGACTCTGGGTAACATGGTCGCTAAGAGGGATATCGCGCGATTGTGGGGCTCCTCGGGGCCCCCCACACTGACTGCGTGGAAAGAGAACATGGACTGGAGCATGTTTAGGGAGAAGACGGTCTATTGCTCTAGAGGCCGCCCCCGGAAGTGGCACGCCATCTGGGGGCGGTGGAATCAATACAGGGGGGGAATATGTCTTGCCCCTGATCTGGAACCTCCCGAGGAACAGCTTTCCCCCTGACCTTCTTTCCAGCACAGTCTGGTTTATGAACTATTTGGGCCTCTGCTGTCCCCCTTCTTCCTCCTTACACTATCTTGTAACTGGTAGATGAGTGGGGTCCGGCCTCCCCTGGGGGCTCTCACCATGGGTTTTTAGTGTTCTTGCCTTGCTGGGGTTTGCTGTGATTTTTTGTGTTTGCTTAAAATTGAACCTTTGCACTTCTCTTTGTACTGTACTGGGGACGCATCACTGTTTCTAATTATCGATGCTGCCGAACCTCCGGGTTGTCGGCTGAATAGCTGTGTCCTGATTTTTAAATAAAGGTTTTTCAAAAACAAAAAGGAAAAAAGAAAAGGGTCTGAGAAAAGTGACCGATGACAGAATCAAAATTATCAGAGGAATGAGAGCCCCAATGACCCAGAGAGAAGTGAGGATGTTTCTGGGGATGGTGGGTTATTGTCGTCAGTGGATAAGTAATTTCTCGCTGATAGCAAAGCCACTGATTAAGCTGACAAAAAGTGAAGTGAGAGATCCATTGGAATTGGATGGTGAACAAATGGCAGCATTTGAAGAGCTGAAGAGCAGAATGTGTGAAGCCCCTGCTTTGGGAATGCCAGACTATGAGAAAGAGTTCGAGTTGTACTGCAGTGAGAGAAATGGGTGTGCACTTTCAGTGTTAATTCAGAAACATGGAGAACTGAGAAGGCCAATTGCGTACTTCTCATCGACACTTGACCCCGTAGCTGTGGGTTTGCCAGGTTGTCTGAAAGCAGTAGCTGCTACATGCAGAAGCTTGGAACAGAGTGAGGGTATAATAATGGGATATCCTGTAAGGGTATTCGTACCTCATGATGTGGCAATTCTTTTGACAAGAAGCAGAACTCAGTACATGTCACATAATCGGCTGACTAAATATGAGAAAATCATTCTGGGAGCATCAAATGTGACTCTTGAGAGATGTGTGAATGTGAATCCAGCGACACTTTTGCCAGATGCTGAGAATGTGAATGTTGGAGATGATGTTGATCATGATTGTTTGGATGTGCTTGATTATTGCATAAAACCAAGACCAGACATAAGAGATTTACCATTGCCTGAGAGTGATCATGTGTTGTTTGTGGATGGATCATGTCTAAGGACTGATGATGGTGTGCTGAGTGCAGCATATGCAGTGTGCAAGGTTTCAGAAGTTATGGAAGCTTCGCCTTTGAAAGGTGTGAGATCTGCTCAAGTGGCTGAATTGGTGGCATTGACAAAAGCTTGTAAAATTGGGAAGAATCTGAGAGTGACTGTGATGACTGATAGTCAGTACGGATTTGGAGTTGTTCATGACTTTGGTCAGCTTTGGCTACAAAGAGGTTTCTTGACGTCGAGTGGGACTCCAATAAAGAATGCTGAAGTGATTGGAAAATTACTTGAGGCGATACAGCTGCCTAAAGAACTAGCAGTTGTGAAGTGTGCTGCTCATGGACAAGGAGATGATTTTGTTACTCTTGGTAACAGATTTGCCAATGACATAGCGCAATATTGTGCGAAAACAAATCAATCGATTAATAAGGCACGAGAGAGGGAAATGTCTTTTTGTTCTGTGATGTTTACTAATGTCCTAAAAACGTGGGATAAAGTGAAACAGTTGCAGGATGAGGCAGGAGATTAGGAAATGAAAGATTGGATCAAGGCAGGTTGTGCCCCAAGAGAGACAGATCATGTTTGGATCTATAGAGATGGTAGACCAGTCATGCCAAACTCTATGTTGTCGACAATGGCAAGAATGTATCATGGCCAGGGACATCTGGGGAGGGATGCGATGATAAGGTCATTCAAGCAGACCTGGTACAATGCAAAGTTCAGGTTGATTGCAGAAAGCATCTGTCAGAGATGTTTGATTTGCCAACAGTTTAATACTGGGAAAAAGACAGTGGTGAGTCTAGGAACAATAGGCAGAGAAGGAGGTCCTTTTACCAGGATGCAAATAGATTTCATTGAAATGCCCCAAGTGAACAAATTGAGGTATGTTCTAGTGGTAGTCTGTTTGTTCTCGAGATGGGTGGAGGCCTATCCAACTAGGAGAAATGATGGAATAACAGTTGCAAAGTTACTGTTAAGAGAGTTAATTCCTAGGTACGGGTTCCCAGTGACAATTGAGTCTGATAGAGGTGGACACTTCTATAATGAGCTCATGGGTTTAATTTGTGAAGCATTGAGCATACAGCAGAAGCTACATTGTGCATAGAGACCAGAGGCTTCTGGTGTCGTTGAGCAGATGAACGGCACAATAAAAAACCGAATTGGTAAGATGTGTTTAGCCACTGGAATGAAATGGCCTGATGTCTTGCCTCTAGTGCTGATGACCATTAGGTCTACTCCAGATAGAACAACAGGTTTGAGTCCGCACGAAATCTTAATGGGACGTGCGATAAGACATGCTTTTGTGCCTGTCAACAAGTTGATGACAATAACTGATGACATGAGTTTGGATTACTGTAAAGGCCTGGCTGACGCAGTTCATTCTGTGTTTCACCAGGTTGGAGGAGACGCTACCACACTTGAGAAGAAGCAAGCCCATGATCTGAGTCCAGGGGACTGGGTGAGGATTAAGGTACACAGAAGAAGAAATTGTTTGGTTCCAAGGTGGGGAAGGCCAAGACAAGTCATTCTGACTACGACAACTGCAGTGAAGTGTGCCGGTGTGAAAAACTGGGTGCATGCGAGTCATACTCTGAGAGTTCCAAATCCAAAAGAGGGAACTGGTAAAGAGTATTTTGAAGAGTCAGAGTCGAGTGATGATGAAGAAACTGAGCCTGTGAGAAGGAGAAAGAATCCTGAAAGAGCTGAAGGAGAAAGAGAGTCAGGTGATTCTTTCCTTCCAGGAGAGGCTTCAGGAGAAACATTGAGAGTTTCAGGGGAAAGATCGGATTCTGTAAAAGTGCCTAAAGTTCTAACAAACAGTGGAGAAAACAGAAGAGAAAAGAGAAATTCCACAGAGACTACTCTTGAATCAGATGAAGAGGTTGAAATTCCACTTGAGATTATAGCTGAAGAAGCAGGGTCAGAAGAAGATAGAGAGGGACAGATTGCGGAAGACCCCCGAGGAGGTGTAGGGAACATTCCTGATAAGCTAGGTGAAGGGACAAGTAGACAGCAAGAAGATTGCGTGTCGGAGACCCGAGGAGGGAAAGAATTAGGGAAATCTCAATCAGTAGTGGGAAAGACTGTGGAGCAAAAGAAATCTGTTGATAAACAAGAGGCAAATGAAACAGAATCAGATGAGAGTGAAAATGAGAAATCAGAGGGTCGAGTTCTGAGAAAGAGAACTTGGATTGGAGAAAGGAAAAATAAAGAAGTGAGACCGAAGAGAGTTGTAAGAGGAGATCTTTGGCCTAATAACAGGATAAAGAGGCTGAGATACAGACTGACACGAGCAAATTCATCAAAAGCTGAACAGGTGAACGAAGTGTCGAGTCAGAATCAAGCAAAGGGTGAAAAACAGAAGATCACAAAAGAACCAGAGGAAATCAAGAGAATCAGAAAACCTAACCAGAAGTATAGGTCACCGGAATGGACGTATGTGGCACTGTCTGAAGGTGAAGAGACAGAAAGTCAAGGAAATCCAAAGGGGACCGTACGAGAAGTGGTTGAGGAGAAAACTGTTGGAATCCTGAAAGTAATCTTGACTGATATTGGAGAAGAGTCAGATGCACAGGATGTTGTTGATGATTTGATACCATTTGATGTTGCTGAAGAAGAAGTGAAAAGTGATGAGAATCCAAACTGAGTGAACTAAAGGAGTCACTTGGAGAAGTGAAAAGAGAAAATCTGAAATTAGTTGTTTGAAATAATCTAGTGTTCTGAATCTCAGTAGTGGAGTAGAAGAGGCTAAGTCAAAAGACACTGCTAAAGTAGTAAAATGGCTAACACAGAGAATAATCGAAGTAGATGTGCCTTCTTGAAAAGATGGTGTAGAATGTGCTGCTGCTGTACTGGATTATTAATGCTATTATGGGGTGTACTAGCTTTATTAGTTACTTTTAGAGTTACAATAGATCATTTTGGAATACATACTGAGAATGTGACTAATGTAGAGAAAAGTTCACAAAAAGTAGTTCCAACTAGAATTAGTAACATTTACATACATAAAGATAGGTCAATTAATGATTTTTCTAGCAATGTTTTTTCAAAGTTGTTATACGAATACGTAAAGACAATGGAAGTTAGGGATTGCTACGTCTGCATGCAATTACCTGCATCCGTTTCAGAGGGTGTTACTTATCACCATTTACCAGCTACGTATGGAATTTCATGTAGTGTGTTGAGTAGTGTTTTTTATTTGTTAGGGAAAATAGATTATGAGATGTCTAACAAAGATAGTATTTTTGGGCAATTGCCTATGAACCAAAAGCTGAATCCAGCTAAAGAAGCTAACATTTTTGGTGAGATTTTTATTGAGAAAGAAGAATTAACATTAGATTACATTTTTAAGAACAATTTAACTTGCAGTTTGAAAGAAGAGGAGAAAGCTTTCCTAAACATGGTAGAGGAAAGGAGAATGAGCATGCATGAGAAGGCAGGGAAATATAAAGTGAGTGAGACAATTTGGGACATTGAAATGGGAAAGGAGTTGAAGAATGGAGCTAGTCCAACTTTAGCTTTAGATGCACCACAGAAGGGTAAACTATGCATTACCAGAAAGAAGTCTCAATATGATACATATTTTGTTGGGACTAGTGAGTGTCATGATACATACTTCATTGCAACTGGATGGGGTTTTAAAGGTGGAGAAGATCCAATTTTCCCAGGAGTGTATTATGTTTGTGGGAACAAGGCTTATTACAAGTTGCCTGACCATTGGTATGGCACGTGTTATGTGGGCCTGGTCTTTCCAAAGATTTTTCATATAGATAGGATAGAAGATGTAGAACACATTAATTTACTAACACGTTTTAAGAGAGAAACTTGGTCAGAAATAGTTGGTGATATATTTGGAGCTTTAATTCCAGCAGTGGGAATTTCTTTAAATGCATATGGGATTCGGAAACTGTCAACAGTGGTGGATCGCTTATCGACAAGTACCGCTGGAGGGTTTCTTTTGGTGAATACGGAGATGATTGCCGTACGTGCCATGTCTATGCAAAATCGACTTGCCCTTGATATTATATTGGCCAAGGAGGGTGGAGTCTGTGGAATGCTGAAAGTTCAACATTGTTGCACTTACATTCCTGACGAAAGCAAAGACCTAAAGGTCTATATCAAAAATATTACTGATTTGCATGAAGAATTAGTACCACTGGAAGCTGAAAGTGTCTGGACTAAAATAGCTAATAAGATAATTGCTGTTAAGAGTTTTATTGCTAAGATAGGTAGTACCTTTATTGGTAAAATAGTGTTTCCTTTGACATGTGTAATTGTTGCTTTACTGATACTAAGATTGGGGTGTTTGTGTTGTAAAAACAGGGGAGGGAAAAAGAGATTAATTAGAGAAAAGGCAGAAAAGAAACAAAAGAGATCAAGGAGAGATCCACGAGAAATAGAATTAGAAGAGTTGAGGGAGAGTGTTTACTTGGAGACAAAGAGGGATGATGTGAGGGAGTCTGGTGTTTAATGTTGTTTAATGTTGTGTTGAAAAAAGACATTTTCGATTTCTCCTAAAAATTGGGACTTAAATTTGTTTTTTAGGTTGGTTTTTTGGTTTTTGTGGTGATAAGATATCACCAAAGGGGGGATTGCTGGAGCAGAGTTTTCTGTTGAAAATTTATCGAGTTTTAAGCTCCAGTTTCGTTTATATGGTTTAACTAAAATTATTAATTTAAAATCATTAATTCATAGTTTGTTTTGTCGAAGTCGGATTAACCAACACTACTAATGAGAGAAAATTACACGTGGGAATGCATATATGTTGCTTATTAATAATGTGCGGTTTTAATTAAATGAATGTTGCAAAGTGCTGTTTGTTTAAAGCACGAAACGCTTTTGAAATAACGTGTACTAATGCTTTATTGTGTTGCAAGAGGCTAGATAATTACATACACATAAGGGTATTAGTGGGAATTAACACTGTTTTATCATTATGCTGTGGTAACGTTGTTTTGTGTTTCTTTTAATTAAGATGGTCCGTTTTGGCCTAAACCAAGATGGCTGCCTTTTACAGCCTGCGCTCGAGTGAGTGAATTTTGATGGGAGGCCTTGCTGAATATGGTCGAGATTCACCTGACCGCAGCTTTTGTCTGGTTAGAAAATCTTCCGTGAGGATGGCAGCTCTGGGCGTGATTCCAGCTGGCCTTGGACAAGGATAAAGTACAATGAACATTGTCCAGTCTGTGGTGACTCTGCTAAGATATCAAGGAAGAACATTTACGAAAGATACATTTGCAAACTCGAGTTCCTTCTTCCGTCTTTTTATTTTTGTGATTTTTCCTGAGCGGAGGTTTTCTAAATGTAACCGAGGGACTTCCTTTCCTGCTCGCTCTGCTCAGTGGCTCAATGGATATCTAATATTTGTTTGTTACTTTTGTTTGCAACATACACTATAAATATGTTAGACTAGAGAGGGTCCGTGTTCCATTGCGCTCATTACTTCCATTGCGTTCCATTGTGGTTCATCGCGTCTTGGACTTCTTCCTGAACCTATGCTGAGGACGGCATCTCGAGAGACTTTACAGAGAGACCTGTCCTGACCCTTTAGCTAGAATAGGTAACTATGAGAATAATGATTTCGCTAATGATTGATTTCCATTTTGAATTAATTTAGATAAATAAGCATTGATTGAATTAAGTTGTTGGGTGTTTATTTCTTGTCATTTATTGAAGTTGTTTCCAAATGTATTTCTTATGTTTTAAATCATGACTCAGGGCAATATCATTCAGGTTGCATTGACCTCATTGTAGATGCAGATTGGTTCTCCAATGTTCAGTGTGGATAGAGTAATAGTATGAATTTTAGTGTGATGGGCCCTAGTGTATGATGTGTGTATGTGCGTGTGACTGTAGGTTTACTCTGTCCGTGGAAGCAGGGAGAATTTATATGCGCCGATCTGCAGCAGTTTCCTGGTAGCAGTTTGATGGTTTGATTATTGTCTTGATCAGATTAGATTGCTTGTACATTGGCTTTTGATTTATTGATTATTGATTAATGTTGGTATATGTACTAATACTATATGTTGAAGTCGTCGTATTGAGTTTTATGTAGTGCTTCTGGAACTTGGGAGCTGGTGACAGTTCCGTAGTAGGGCAGAGGGAAGAGTGTACTGCTCTCGGGAAAAACGGGATTGTTGGAATTACCTGTACGTATGCAGGAAAAACGTGTGACAATTGAAGTTGCGCGTTACATTGTCTGGGTTCGGAATAAGTGACATCGTCGTGTGTTACTATTAGATATATTTTCGGTATAAAAGGAGTGTGTATGGTAGCGAAGGTTATCTGTGAAACTCTGGTCATAAGTCCCAGGGATCCGTAAGGTTTGCCGTTAAAGCTTATCGCGGGAGGAGTAATAGGTATTCTCTGAGCTTGTTTGAAGGACTGGGCAGAGGTAAGCGCTGCTTGGTTAACGTGTGTTATAATTCTGTAGTGGGACAGACTGTTCGCTGTTCTTGAGAAAGGCAGGATTCTGTGTGCATGTGCTACAATTTCTGGTGTGAAAGTGCGTGAATGTATGAGCATTTAATTGATTATAAGACTCTTTGGAGCAGTCCTAGAGGAAACAGTTAATAGATGCATGTTAGAAGGGCAGAGTAGAGGGATGTGCTACTGTGTCAACGAAAGTATTAATTCTGTAGTGGAGCAGAGGTAAGCGCTGTTCTAGAGAGAAGTGGGATTCTTGTGAAAAAGATTTTCTTTTACTATTCTGTGGTTAGCGATACAGACAATGGAGATGTTTATATGTTGTAACTAATAGATTTTGTGGAATTTGAAACGAAGTCTACTGAAAAGGCTTTGTAAAGGAGGGGTAGACGAGTGATAGGAGACAGAGCAGAAACGATTGCAGTGACTGCTGACGTCATACAGACCGCGCTCTGATTGGGTAGTGAATCGGAACAGTGCTCGCGCTGGGATTGGTGCGTTAGTGTGAGCCGCGCAGGGATTGGAAGGAGTACAGAGTGACGTAGACGCTCCAGGATTGGTGCGTTGGTGTGAGTCGTGTTGTTATTGGACAAAAGATTGTAATTGTACGGAAGGGATTAAAATGTATTACCAACCGGAGGAAAAGAAGAAAAAATCCTTGTTCGGTAAAATAAAGAAGTGGTTCGACAAGGATAAGAGCATAATAACCAGAGAGGGTGAATTGCTACCTCCGACGAAAACTCCTGCATCCTTCATGGTTGCGAAATATGGGTATCATACCTGTATATGGTTGGACAACTGGGTTAGGTATACTAAGGAAGATGGTGTTTTAGCGTTCCCGGAACATGGTTCATTTAATTTGGCCGTGTTGAGAAATTTACGGGAGAAAATGATGTGTCTAGAGCCTAGACCAAGGCCGACACAGTTCGAGGCATTGGTGGAATGGGGAGATGAGGTGCATGAGCGAGAAAAGCAGAGGAGTGGAAATAATTATAGATACTTTTTTGGGAGAAAATATGATCGTGAAACTCATCATGATCGAATGAGGAGATGGCGAGATGCTAGTATGTCAGAGGGATTATATCCTATGAGGACAGTTGAAGAAGTGGAAGGAAGGAAAGGTGCAGAGAAGGTGCCTGATGCAGAAGTGAGAAGGTATGGAGCTAATGATTACGAGGATGAGGTCTTGGATGACATGATTTACAAGAGACCACCTCCGTATAGACCAGAACCAGAAGAAAGTATGTCAGCTGCTACTCCTGTAAGAGATACTTTGCGGATTATTAAAACTGAAGTTGTGACACCTGATTTGAAAAATGGTAGCTCTTTCGTGGAAAGGGAAAGAGAGAGAGAGCGAGAGAGAGAGCATCGAGTTAGTGACGAGAAAACAAGAGAATTAGCCAGAACCACAACTGAGCTGACTGAGAAAATTAGAGAGCTAACGAAAAATCTTGAAGCAGTTACAGTGCCTGTAACTATAGGTCCGGTTGTGCCTATTTTTGATAAACAAAGAATGGGTGAAAATGGTTTGACAGTTCCTTATGTTGGAAATGGTTTGGTTGGCACGTGCTCTTTGGAGGAATCAGGAATGAGAACAGGAGGAAATAATTTGAGTCAATTAAGACATGACACTTGTGTTGGAGGATTAGATGTACAGCCTAATTTAGGATTGAATACTGGTTGTTTGGGAGGAACAATTCTGGAACCACAGAGGGTGACAGAACAAGTGGGTGTAGTGAAAAGGTCTACTGAAATAACAGCTGAGGATTTGAATGATTGGTTGAAGGTTCTTCAAAAGAAGGATAAAGATTCACAAGCAATTGATGTAGCCAGGTGGCGCATGGAAATAGAGGAGCTTATTGCAGGGACAATTCCTACAGATATACTCAAAAATCATCATGATGGGGAGTTGTTATTGTTATAAAAACATCACCTGGAGGGCTAAGAGTACACATGACAGGTTAAGAGCAATAGCGAATGAACAAGGAGTTGACATGGATAAAGTGAAGGTGTTACAGAGGTCCTACAGGATGGATTTTACAGACAAAGATATTGAGAATCTAAATGGTGCTGGTAGAACAGGGCAGATTAAGGAAATGATTGCTTTATTGCGAAAATGGGGTGATGTAGAAAAGTGGAAGGATAGGTGGTACAAGAAAAGGGAAGATTCAGTGGACAGGACTTATTCAGCTTTCCCTGTGAGAGAAAAAGAGAAAACAGTGGATGCTTATCCTATGTGAGAGATTCCTGGAGGTGGATATGTACATGTCCCATGGACTAGACAAGATATTTTATCATTTACGAATGATTTCCCTCGACTAAGAGAAAAGCCCGTCGAGTGGTATAGGCAGGTAGACAGGTTTGTGAAATTGTCAAAAGTGCTGTGGATTGACCTGAATAGTCTGTTTGATATAATTGTTCCAGTAGATTTGTGGGCTGAGTGTAAAATAGTTATAGGTTGGCCTGCAAAGGAGTATCCTAGAGATCAGAAAACAGGAGCACCAGATCCAGAGGTTATGAGAAAGTATGATCAGTTTATTGTGTTCCTGAAAAATAAAGTACCCCCAAAAGAGACAGACTGGGTTAAGATAGATCGAACACATCAAGAAGCGAAAGAATCAGTTCATGCTTTTTACGAAAGGCTGATACTGGCTTTTAAACAGTTCAGTGGAGATGAACACCTGGGTGACAAGGATTTGAGTCATTTTGTATACAGATTTGTATATGGCCTGAGACCTGAGATAAGTGAAAAGATACGTGAGCATACAGTGGATTGGCAGAGTAAAAAGATTGATGAAATCCTGAGACATGCAAAATACTTCAGTGATGAAATTGAAGCAAAACAGAGAAAGTTGAAAGAAAAGGCAATGTGGGCCCAGGTGAAGGTTGCTGAAAGACAAGACGCACAGTTGATGGAGCAGGCAAATAATGCAAATAATCCAGGAAATAGACCCAGATATGCAGGAAAAGGAAAGGGGAATTTAGAGGAGGCCAAGAAAAAGTTCCCTTGTCACAACTGTGGACAATTGGGGCATTGGAGATCCGAGTGTACCAATCCACCATTAGTGAGTAATGAAAATAAATCATTAAATCAACAGGTGCAGAACGAGGGGTGTAATCAACAGCAGCAACAACAGAAGGTTGTCAGACAGCAGAGCCAAGAGCCAAAACCGCCCTTGCCGCAGAATAGAGGGTCCCAAAAGTATAATCACGACTCAGGATTCTACAATGATGAACAGGTAAACAAACTGAGACGTTCAAATCTGGTACAACAGTACTGGTTAAAGAATGAGGAGAGTGAGTCTGAAGGGGACTATTGACGGTGCCGAAGAGAGGAGGAAGAGTGCATACTTGGTGCAACTCTAGAAATAGACCAGGCAGGACCATTTGTAGATGGGAAAATAAATGGGGAGAGTGTTACTTTTTTGGTAGACACAGGAGTGACGAGATCAACTGTCAGGTCAGCAAATATTAGAAATATTCCTCTCTCGGACGAAGCAATCCAAGTAGTTGGTGTAGCTAATACACAGATTAAGACTCGTCTTACTGAACCAGATAGGGTGAGTATAGGGAAATTTTCAGACATGCCCAGATTTGTTGTCTGTGACACTAGTCCAGTGAATTTGCTGGGTAGGGACCTATTGTGCAAGATGAATTGTACCATTTTCTGTACTCCTGATGGAATAGCTTTTGAGACACCGGAAGAGGATGTTTTGTATCGGATGACTCTGGATAATAGAGAGAGTGAGATTGTTGGTACATATGCTGTGTTTAATCCAGATGATTTACCTCAGGAGTTGAGACACACAGTGAAAACAGCAGTTTGGGATTTTACTTGTGAAGATGTGGGATTGATGAATAATGTAGATCCAGTAAAGATTTCAGTGAAAGAGGGTATTGTTTATCCTAATATTCCTCAGTACAGATTGACACCAGAAATAATTGAGGGAATAACACCTATAATTGACAAGATGATTCAACAGGGTGTTTTGAGAGAAATACTGAGTAGCCCGTGTAATTCACCGATAATGGGGCTGAAGAAACCTAATGGGAAGTTCAGGATTGTACAGGATTTGAGAAAAGTTAACAAAATTGTGGTGGCATGTTGTCCCATTGTGCCAAATCCTTCAGTGATTTTGTATCAGATTCCTCACGATGCTGAGTGGTATACAGTGATTGATTTGTGTCATGCTTTCTTTTCAATTCCATTGCATCATGACAGCCAGCCGATTTTTGCATTCCGGTTTGGCCAGCGTATTTTAGCATGGTGTCGTATCCCACAGGGGTATACAGAGAGTCCTTCGATATTCAATCAGTTATTGAAAAAATCATTGGAGAGTTTGATCATGCCTGAAAGTTCAGTACTAGTGCAGTATATTGATGATTTACTTGTGGCATCGAAGACACGTGAAGCTTGTGAAGTAGATACCATAGCTTTACTGAATCATCTGGCAGATGGAGGGTTAAAGGTATCTCCAGCTAAATTGCAGTTTTGCAAGAAAGAGGTGCATTATCTTGGACACAATATTGAAAAGGGTCTGAGAAAAGTGACCGATGACAGAATCAAAATTATTAGAGGAATGAGAGCCCCAATGACCCAGAGAAAAGTGAGGATGTTTCTGGGGATGGTGGGTTATTGTCGTCAGTGGATAAGTAATTTCTCGCTGATAGCAAAGCCACTGATTAAGCTGACAAAAAGTGAAGTGAGAGATCCATTGGAATTGGATGGTGAACAAATGGCAGCATTTGAAGAGCTGAAGAGCAGAATGTGTGAAGCCCCTGCTTTGGGAATGCCAGACTATGAGAAAGAGTTCGAGTTGTACTGCAGTGAGAGAAATGGGTGTGCACTTTCAGTGTTAATTCAGAAACATGGAGAACTGAGAAGGCCGATTGCGTACTTCTCATCGACACTTGACCCCGTAGCTGTGGGTTTGCCAGGTTGTCTGAAAGCAGTAGCTGCTACATGCAGAAGCTTGGAACAGAGTGAGGGTATAATAATGGGATATCCTGTAAGGGTATTCGTACCTCATGATGTGGCAATTCTTTTGACAAGAAGCAGAACTCAGTACATGTCACATAATCGGCTGACTAAATATGAGAAAATCATTCTGGGAGCATCAAATGTGACTCTTGAGAGATGTGTGAATGTGAATCCAGCGACACTTTTGCCAGATGCTGAGAATGTGAATGTTGGAGATGATGTTGATCATGATTGTTTGGATGTGCTTGATTATTGCACAAAACCAAGACCAGACATAAGAGATTTACCATTGCCTGAGAGTGATCATGTGTTGTTTGTTGATGGATCATGTCTGAGGACTGATGATGGTGTGCTGAGTGCAGCATATGCAGTGTGCAAGGTTTCAGAAGTTATGGAAGCTTCGCCTTTGAAAGGTGTGAGATCTGCTCAAGTGGCTGAATTGGTGGCATTGACAAAAGCTTGTAAAATTGGGAAGAATCTGAGAGTGTTTGTGATGACTGATAGTCAGTACGGATTTGGAGTTGTTCATGACTTTGGTCAGCTTTGGCTACAAAGAGGTTACTTGACGTCGAGTGGGACTCCAATAAAGAATGCTGAAGTGATTGGAAAATTACTTGAGGCGATACAGCTGCCTAAAGAACTAGCAGTTGTGAAGTGTGCTGCTCATGGACAAGGAGATGATTTTGTTACTCTTGGTAACAGATTTGCCAATGACATAGCGCAATATTGTGCGAAAACAAATCAATCGATTAATAAGGCACGAGAGAGGGAAATGTCTTTTTGTTCTGTGATGTTTACTAATGTCCTAGAAACGTGGGATGAAGTGAAACAGTTGCAGGATGAGGCAGGAGATGAGGAAATGAAAGATTGGATCAAGGCAGGTTGTGCCCCAAGAGAGACAGATCATGTTTGGATCTATAGAGATGGTAGACCAGTCATGCCAAACTCTATGTTGTCGACAATGGCAAGAATGTATCATGGCCAGGGACATCTGGGGAGGGATGCGATGATAAGGTCATTCAAGCAGACCTGGTACAATGCAAAGTTCAGGTTGATTGCAGAAAGCATCTGTCAGAGATGTTTGATTTGCCAACAGTTTAATACTGGGAAAAAGACAGTGGTGAGTCTAGGAACAATAGGCAGAGAAGGAGGTCCTTTTACCAGGATGCAAATAGATTTCATTGAAATGCCCCAAGTGAACAAATTGAGGTATGTTCTAGTGGTAGTCTGTTTGTTCTCGAGATGGGTGGAGGCCTATCCAACTAGGAGAAATGATGGAATAACAGTTGCAAAGTTACTGTTAAGAGAGTTAATTCCTAGGTACGGGTTCCCAGTGACAATTGAGTCTGATAGAGGTGGACACTTCTATAATGAGCTCATGGGTTTAATTTGTGAAGCATTGAGCATACAGCAGAAGCTACATTGTGCATACAGACCAGAGGCTTCTGGTGTCGTTGAGCAGATGAACGGCACAATAAAAAAACGAATTGGTAAGATGTGTTTAGCCACTGGAATGAAATGGCCTGATGTCTTGCCTCTAGTGCTGATGACCATTAGGTCTACTCCAGATAGAACAACAGGTTTGAGTCGCACGAAATCTTAATGGGACGTGCGATGAGACATGCTTTTGTGCCTGTCAACAAGTTGATGACAATAACTGATGACATGATTTTGGATTACTGTAAAGGCCTGGCTGACGCAGTTCATTCTGTGTTTCACCAGGTTGGAGGAGACGCTACCACACTTGAGAAGAAGCAAGCCCATGATCTGAGTCCAGGGGACTGGGTGAGGATTAAGGTACACAGAAGAAGATATTGTTTGGTTCCAAGGTGGGGAAGGCCAAGACAAGTCATTCTGACTACGACAACTGCAGTGAAGTGTGCCGGTGTGAAAAACTGGGTGCATGCGAGTCATACTCTGAGAGTTCCAAATCCAAAAGAGGGAACTGGTAAAGAGTATTTTGAAGAGTCAGAGTCGAGTGATGATGAAGAAACTGAGCCTGTGAGAAGGAGAAAGAATCCTGAAAGAGCTGAAGGAGAAAGAGAGTCAGGTGATTCTTTCCTTCCAGGAGAGGCTTCAGGAGAAACATTGAGAGTTTCAGGGGAAAGATCGGATTCTGTAAAAGTGCCTAAAGTTCTAACAAACAGTGGAGAAAACAGAAGAAAAAAGAGAAATTCCACAGAGACTACTCTTGAATCAGATGAAGAGGTTGAAATTCCACTTGAGATTATACCTGAAGAAGCAGGGTCAGAAGAAGATAGAGAGGGACAGATTGCGGAAGACCCCCGAGGAGGTGTAGGGAACATTCCTGATAAGCTAGGTGAAGGGACAAGTAGACAGCAAGAAGATTGCGTGTCGGAGACCCGAGGAGGGAAAGAATTAGGGAAATCTCAATCAGTAGTGGGAAAGACTGTGGAGCAAAAGAAATCTGTTGATAAACAAGAGGCAAATGAAACAGAATCAGATGAGAGTGAAAATGAGAAATCAGAGGGTCGAGTTCTGAGAAAGAGAACTTGGATTGGAGAAAGGAAAAATAAAGAAGTGAGACCGAAGAGAGTTGTAAGAGGAGATCTACAGCGCCAGGATGCCCGTAGGGTTACAGAGCGCTCTATAAATGCCATAAATAAATAAATAAATAAAAATAAATCTTTGGCCTAATAACAGGATAAAGAGGCTGAGATACAGACTGACACGAGTAAATTCATCAAAAGCTGAACAGGTGAACGAAGTGTCGAGTCAGAATCAAGCAAAGGGTGAAAAACAGAAGATCACAAAAGAACCAGAGGAAATCAAGAGAATCAGAAAACCTAACCAGAAGTATAGGTCACCGGAATGGACGTATGTGGCACTGTCTGAAGGTGAAGAGACAGAAAGTCAAGGAAATCCAAAGGGGACCGTACGAGAAGTGGTTGAGGAGAAAACTGTTGGAATCCTGAAAGTAATCTTGACTGATATTGGAGAAGAGTCAGATGCACAGGATGTTGTTGATGATTTGATACCATTTGATGTTGCTGAAGAAGAAGTGAAAAGTGATGAGAATCCAAACTGAGTGAACTAAAGGAGTCACTTGGAGAAGTGAAAAGAGAAAATCTGAAATTAGTTGTTTGAAATAATCTAGTGTTCTAAATCTCAGTAGTGGAGTAGAAGAGGCTAAGTCAAAAGACACTGCTAAAGTAGTAAAATGGCTAACACAGAGAATAATCAAAGTAGATGTGCCTTCTTGAAAAGATGGTGTAGAATGTGCTGCTGCTGTACTGGATTATTAATGCTATTATGGGGTGTACTAGCTTTATTAGTTACTTTTAGAGTTACAATAGATCATTTTGGAATACATACTGAGAATGTGACTAATGTAGAGAAAAGTTCACAAAAAGTAGTTCCAACTAGAATTAGTAACATTTACATACATAAAGATAGGTCAATTAATGATTTTTCTAGCAATGTTTTTTCAAAGTTGTTATACGAATACGTAAAGACAATGGAAGTTAGGGATTGCTACGTCTGCATGCAATTACCTGCATCCGTTTCAGAGGGTGTTACTTATCACCATTTACCAGCTACGTATGGAATTTCATGTAGTGTGTTGAGTAGTGTTTTTTATTTGTTAGGGAAAATAGATTATGAGATGTCTAACAAAGATAGTATTTTTGGGCAATTGCCTATGAACCAAAAGCTGAATCCAGCTAAAGAAGCTAACATTTTTGGTGAGATTTTTATTGAGAAAGAAGAATTAACATTAGATTACATTTTTAAGAACAATTTAACTTGCAGTTTGAAAGAAGAGGAGAAAGCTTTCCTAAACATGGTAGAGGAAAGGAGAATGAGCATGCATGAGAAGGCAGGGAAATATAAAGTGAGTGAGACAATTTGGGACATTGAAATGGGAAAGGAGTTGAAGAATGGAGCTAGTCCAACTTTAGCTTTAGATGCACCACAGAAGGGTAAACTATGCATTACCAGAAAGAAGTCTCAATATGATACATATTTTGTTGGGACTAGTGAGTGTCATGATACATACTTCATTGCAACTGGATGGGGTTTTAAAGGTGGAGAAGATCCAATTTTCCCAGGAGTGTATTATGTTTGTGGGAACAAGGCTTATTACAAGTTGCCTGACCATTGGTATGGCACGTGTTATGTGGGCCTGGTCTTTCCAAAGATTTTTCATATAGATAGGATAGAAGATGTAGAACACATTAATTTACTAACACGTTTTAAGAGAGAAACTTGGTCAGAAATAGTTGGTGATATATTTGGAGCTTTAATTCCAGCAGTGGGAATTTCTTTAAATGCATATGGGATTCGGAAACTGTCAACAGTGGTGGATCGCTTATCGACAAGTACCGCTGGAGGGTTTCTTTTGGTGAATACGGAGATGATTGCCGTACGTGCCATGTCTATGCAAAATCGACTTGCCCTTGATATTATATTGGCCAAGGAGGGTGGAGTCTGTGGAATGCTGAAAGTTCAACATTGTTGCACTTACATTCCTGACGAAAGCAAAGACCTAAAGGTCTATATCAAAAATATTACTGATTTGCATGAAGAATTAGTACCACTGGAAGCTGAAAGTGTCTGGACTAAAATAGCTAATAAGATAATTGCTGTTAAGAGTTTTATTGCTAAGATAGGTAGTACCTTTATTGGTAAAATATTGTTTCCTTTGACATGTGTAATTGTTGCTTTACTGATACTAAGATTGGGGTGTTTGTGTTGTAAAAACAGGGGAGGGAAAAAGAGATTAATTAGAGAAAAGGCAGAAAAGAAACAAAAGAGATCAAGGAGAGATCCACGAGAAATAGAATTAGAAGAGTTGAGGGAGAGTGTTTACTTGGAGACAAAGAGGGATGATGTGAGGGAGTCTGGTGTTTAATGTTGTTTAATGTTGTGTTGAAAAAAGACATTTTCGATTTCTCCTAAAAATTGGGACTTAAATTTGTTTTTTGGGTTGGTTTTTTGGTTTTTGTGGTGATAAGATATCACCAAAGGGGGGATTGCTGGAGCAGAGTTTTCTGTTGAAAATTTATCGAGTTTTAAGCTCCAGTTTCGTTTATATGGTTTAACTAAAATTATTAATTTAAAATCATTAATTCATAGTTTGTTTTGTCGAAGTCGGATTAACCAACACTACTAATGAGAGAAAATTACACGTGGGAATGCATATATGTTGCTTATTAATAATGTGCGGTTTTAATTAAATGAATGTTGCAAAGTGCTGTTTGTTTAAAGCACGAAACGCTTTTGAAATAACGTGTACTAATGCTTTATTGTGTTGCAAGAGGCTAGATAATTACATACACATAAGGGTATTAGTGGGAATTAACACTGTTTTATCATTATGCTGTGGTAGCGTTGTTTTGTGTTCCTTTTAATTAAGATGGTCCGTTTTGGCCTAAACCAAGATGGCTGCCTTTTACAGCCTGCGCTCGAGTGAGTGAATTTTGATGGGAGGCCTTGCTGAATATGGTCGAGAGTCACCTGACCGCAGCTTTTGTCTGGTTAGAAAATCTTCCGTGAGGATGGCAGCTCTGGGCGTGATTCCAGCTGGCCTTGGACAAGGATAAAGTACAATGAACATTGTCCAGTCTGTGGTGACTCTGCTAAGATATCAAGGAAGAACATTTACGAAAGATACATTTGCAAACTCGAGTTCCTTCTTCCGTCTTTTTATTTTTGTGATTTTTCCTGAGCGGAGGTTTTCTAAATGTAACCGAGGGACTTCCTTTCCTGCTCGCTCTGCTTAGTGGCTCAACGGATATCTAATATTTGTTTGTTACTTTTGTTTGCAACATACACTATAAATATGTTAGACTAGAGAGGGTCCGTGTTCCATTGCGCTTATTACTTCCATTGCGTTCCATTGTGGTTCATCGCGTCTTGGACTTCTTCCTGAACCTATGCTGAGGACGGCATCTCGAGAGACTTTACAGAGAGCCCTGTCCTGACCCTTTAGCTAGAATAGGTAACTATGAGAATAATGATTTCGCTAATGATTGATTTCCATTTTGAATTAATTTAGATAAATAAGCATTGATTGAATTAAGTTGTTGGGTGTTTATTTCTTGTCATTTATTGAAGTTGTTTCCAAATGTATTTCTTATGTTTTAAATCATGACTCAGGGCAATATCATTCAGGTTGCATTGACCTCATTGTAGATGCAGATTGGTTCTCCTATGTTCAGTGTGGATAGAGTAATAGTATGAATTTTAGTGTGATGGGCCCTAGTGTATGATGTGTGTATGTGCGTGTGACTGTAGGTTTACTCTGTCCGTGGAAGCAGGGAGAATTTATATGCGCCGATCTGCAGCAGTTTCCTGGTAGCTGTTTGATGGTTTGATTATTGTCTTGATCAGATTAGATTGCTTGTACATTGGCTTTTGATTTATTGATTATTGATTAATGTTGGTATATGTACTAATACTATATGTTGAAGTCGTCGTATTGAGTTATATGTAGTGCTTCTGGAACTTGGGAGCTGGTGACAGTTCCGTAGTAGGGCAGAGGGAAGAGTGTACTGCTCTCGGGAAAAACGGGATTGTTGGAATTACCTGTACGTATGCAGGAAAAACGTGTGACAATTGAAGTTGCGCGTCACATTGTCTGGGTTCGGAATAAGTGACATCGTCGTGTGTTACTATTAGATATATTTTCGGTATAAAAGGAGTGTGTATGGTAGCGAAGGTTATCTGTGAAACTCTGGTCATAAGTCCCAGGGATCCGTAAGGTTTGCCGTTAAAGCTTATCGCGGGAGGAGTAATAGGTATTCTCTGAGCTTGTTTGAAGGACTGGGCAGAGGTAAGCGCTGCTTGGTTAACGTGTGTTATAATTCTGTAGTGGGACAGACTGTTCGCTGTTCTTGAGAAAGGCAGGATTCTGTGTGCATGTGCTACAATTTCTGGTGTGAAAGTGCGTGAATGTATGAGCATTTAATTGATTATAAGACTCTTTGGAGCAGTCCTAGAGGAAACAGTTAATGGATGCATGTTAGAAGGGCAGAGTAGAGGGATGTGCTACTGTGTCAACGAGAGTATTAATTCTGTAGTGGAGCAGAGGTAAGCGCTGTTCTAGAGAGAAGTGGGATTCTTGTGAAAAAGATTTTCTTTTACTATTCTGTGGTTAGCGAGACAGACAATGGAGATGTTTATATGTTGTAACTAATAGATTTTGTGGAATTTGAAACGAAGTCTACTGAAAAGGCTTTGTAAAGGAGGGGTAGACGAGTGATAGGAGACAGAGCAGAAACGATTGCAGCGACTGCTGACGTCATACAGACCGCGCTCTGATTGGGTAGTGAATCAGAACAGTGCTCGCGCTGGGATTGGTGCGTTAGTGTGAGCCGCGCAGGGATTGGAAGGAGTACAGAGTGACGTAGACGCTCCAGGATTGGTGCGTTGGTGTGAGTCGTGTTGTTATTGGACAAAAGATTGTAATTGTACGGAAGGGATTAAAATGTATTACCAACCGGAGGAAAAGAAGAAAAAATCCTTGTTCGGTAAAATAAAGAAGTGGTTCGACAAGGATAAGAGCATAATAACCAGAGAGGGTGAATTGCTACCTCCGACGAAAACTCCTGCATCCTTCATGGTTGCGAAATATGGGTATCATACCTGTATATGGTTGGACAACTGGGTTAGGTATACTAAGGAAGATGGTGTTTTAGCGTTCCCGGAACATGGTTCATTTAATTTGGCCGTGTTGAGAAATTTACGGGAGAAAATGATGTGTCTAGAGCCTAGACCAAGGCCGACACAGTTCGAGGCATTGGTGGAATGGGAAGATGAGGTGCATGAGCGAGAAAAGCAGAGGAGTTAAAATAATTATAGATACTTTTTTGGGAGAAAATATGATCGTGAAACTCATCCTGATCGAATGAAGAGATGGCGAGATGCTAGTATGTCAGAGGGATTATATCCTATGAGGACAGTTGAAGAAGTGGAAGGAAGGAAAGGTGCAGAGAAGGTGCCTGATGCAGAAATGAGAAGGCATGGAGCTAATGATTACGAGGATGAGGTCTTGGATGACATGATTTACAAGAGACCACCTCCGTATAGTCCAGAACCAGAAGAAAGTATGTCAGCTGCTACTCCTGTAAGAGATACTTTGCGGATTATTAAAACTGAAGTTGTGACACCTGATTTGAAAAATGGTAGCTCTTTCGTGGAAAGGGAAAGAGAGAGAGAGCGAGAGAGAGAGCATCGAGTTAGTGACGAGAAAACAAGAGAATTAGCCAGAACCACAACTGAGCTGACTGAGAAAATTAGAGAGCTAACGAAAAATCTTGAAGCAGTTACAGTGCCTGTAACTATAGGTCCGGTTGTGCCTATTTTTGATAAACAAAGAATGGGTGAAAATGGTTTGACAGTTCCTTATGTTGGAAATGGTTTGGTTGGCACGTGCTCTTTGGAGGAATCAGGAATGAGAACAGGAGGAAATAATTTGAGTCAATTAAGACATGACACTTGTGGTGGAGGATTAGATGTACAGCCTAATTCAGGATTGAATACTGGTTGTTTGAGAGGAACAATTCTGGAACCACAGAGGGTGACAGAACAAGTGGGTGTAGTGAAAAAGTCTACTGAAATAACAGCTGAGGATTTGAATGATTGGTTGAAGGTTCTTCAAAAGAAGGATAAAGATTCACAAGCAATTGATGTAGCCAGGTTGCGCATGGAAATAGAGGAGCTTATTGCAGGGACAATTCCTACAGATATACTCAAAAATCATCATGATGGGGAGTTGTTATTGTTATAAAAACATCACCTGGAGGGCTAAGAGTACACATGACAGGTTAAGAGCAATAGCGAATGAACAAGGAGTTGACATGGATAAAGTGAAGGTGTTACAGAGGTCCTACAGGATGGATTTTACAGACAAAGATATTGAGAATCTAAATGGTGCTGGTAGAACAGGGCAGATTAAGGAAATGATTGCTTTATTGCGAAAATGGGGTGATGTAGAAAAGTGGAAGGATAGGTGGTACAAGAAAAGGGAAGATTCAGTGGACAGGACTTATTCAGCTTTCCCTGTGAGAGAAAAAGAGAAAACAGTGGATGCTTATCCTATGAGAGAGATTCCTGGAGGTGGATATGTACATGTCCCATGGACTAGACAAGATATTTTATCATTTACGAATGATTTCCCTCGACTAAGAGAAAAGCCCGTCGAGTGGTATAGGCAGGTAGACAGGTTTGTGAAATTGTCAAAAGTGCTGTGGATTGACCTGAATAGTCTGTTTGATATAATTGTTCCAGTAGATTTGTGGGCTGAGTGTAAAATAGTTATAGGTTGGCCTGCAAAGGAGTATCCTAGAGATCAGAAAACAGGAGCACCAGATCCAGAGGTTATGAGAAAGTATGATCAGGTTATTGTGTTCCTGAAAAATAAAGTACCCCCAAAAGAGACAGACTGGGTTAAGATAGATCGAACACATCAAGAAGCGAAAGAATCAGTTCATGCTTTTTACGAAAGGCTGATACTGGCTTTTAAACAGTTCAGTGGAGATGAACACCTGGGTGACAAGGATTTGAGTCATTTTGTATACAGATTTGTATATGGCCTGAGACCTGAGATAAGTGAAAAGATACGTGAGCATACAGTGGATAGGCAGAGTAAAAAGATTGATGAAATCCTAAAACATGCAAAATACTTCAGTGATGAAATTGAAGCAAAACAGAGAAAGTTGAAAGAAAAGGCAATGTGGGCCCAGGTGAAGGTTGCTGAAAGACAAGACGCACAGTTGATGGAGCAGGCAAATAATGCAAATAATCCAGGAAATAGACCCAGATATGCAGGAAAAGGAAAGGGGAATTTAGAGGAGGCCAAGAAAAAGTTCCCTTGTCACAACTGTGGACAATTGGGGCATTGGAGATCCGAGTCTACCAATCCACCATTAGTGAGTAATGAAAATAAATCATTAAATCAACAGGTGCAGAACGAGGGGTGTAATCAACAGCAGCAACAACAGAAGGTTGTCAGACAGCAGAGCCAAGAGCCAAAACCGCCCTTGCCGCAGAATAGAGGGTCCCAAAACTATAATCAGGACTCAGGATTCTACAATGATGAACAGGTAAACAAACCGAGACGTTCAAATCTGGTACAACAGTACTGGTTAAAGAATGAGGAGAGTGAGTCTGAAGGGGACTATTGACGGTGCCGAAGAGAGGAGTGCATACTTGGTGCAACTCTAGAAATAGACCAGGCAGGACCATTTGTAGATGGGAAAATAAATGGGGAGAGTGTTACTTTTTTGGTAGACACAGGAGCGACGAGATCAACTGTCAGGTCAGCAAATATTAGAAATCTTCCTCTCTCGGACGAAGCAATCCAAGTAGTTGGTGTAGCTAATACACAGATTAAGACTCGTCTTACTGAACCAGTTAGGGTGAGTATAGGGAAATTTTCAGACATGCACAGATTTGTTGTCTGTGACACTAGTCCAGTGAATTTGCTGGGTAGGGACCTATTGTGCAAGATGAATTGTACCATTTTCTGTACTCCGGATGGAATAGCTTTTGAGACACCGGAAGAGGATGTTTTGTATCGGATGACTCTGGATAATAGAGAGAGTGAGATTGTTGGTACATATGCTGTGTTTAATCCAGATGATTTACCTCAGGAGTTGAGACACACAGTGAAAACAGCAGTTTGGGATTTTACTGGTGAAGATGTGGGATTGCTGAATAATGTAGATCCAGTAAAGATTTCAGTGAAAGAGGGTATTGTTTATCCTAATATTCCTCAGTACAGATTGACACCAGAAATAATTGAGGGAATAACACCTATAATTGACAAGATGATTCAACAGGGTGTTTTGAGAGAAATACTGAGTAGCCCGTGTAATTCACCGATAATGGGGCTGAAGAAACCTAATGGGAAGTTCAGGATTGTACAGGATTTGAGAAAAGTTAACAAAATTGTGGTGGCATGTTGCCCCATTGTGCCAAATCCTTCAGTGATTTTGTATCAGATTCCTCACGATGCTGAGTGGTATACAGTGATTGATTTGTGTCATGCTTTCTTTTCAATTCCATTGCATCATGACAGCCAGCCGATTTTGCATTCCGGTTTGGCCAGCGTATTTTAGCATGGTGTCGTATCCCACAGGGGTATACAGAGAGTCCTTCGATATTCAATCAGTTATTGAAAAAATCATTGGAGAGTTTGATCATGCCTGAAAGTTCAGTACTAGTGCAGTATATTGATGATTTACTTGTGGCATCGAAGACACGTGAAGCTTGTGAAGTAGATACCATAGCTTTACTGAATCATCTGGCAGATGGAGGGTTAAATGTATCTCCAGCTAAATTGCAGTTTTGCAAGAAAGAGGTGCATTATCTTGGACACAATATTGAAAAGGGTCTGAGAAAAGTGACCGATGACAGAATCAAAATTATCAGAGGAATGAGAGCCCCAATGACCCAGAGAGAAGTGAGGATGTTTCTGGGGATGGTGGGTTATTGTCGTCAGTGGATAAGTAATTTCTCGCTGATAGCAAAGCCACTGATTAAGCTGACAAAAAGTGAAGTGAGAGATCCATTGGAATTGGATGGTGAACAAATGGCAGCATTTGAAGAGCTGAAGAGCAGAATGTGTGAAGCCCCTGCTTTGGGAATGCCAGACTATGAGAAAGAGTTCGAGTTGTACTGCAGTGAGAGAAATGGGTGTGCACTTTCAGTGTTAATTCAGAAACATGGAGAACTGAGAAGGCCGATTGCGTACTTCTCATCGACACTTGACCCCGTAGCTGTGGGTTTGCCAGGTTGTCTGAAAGCAGTAGCTGCTACATGCAGAAGCTTGGAACGGAGTGAGGGTATAATAATGGGATATCCTGTAAGGGTATTCGTACCTCATGATGTGGCAATTCTTTTGACAAGAAGCAGAACTCAGTACATGTCACATAGTCGGCTGACTAAATATGAGAAAATCATTCTGGGAGCATCAAATGTGACTCTTGAGAGATGTGTGAATGTGAATCCAGCGACACTTTTGCCAGATGCTGAGAATGTGAATGTTGGAGATGATGTTGATCATGATTGTTTGGATGTGCTTGATTATTGCACAAAACCAAGACCAGACATAAGAGATTTACCATTGCCTGAGAGTGATCATGTGTTGTTTGTGGATGGATCATGTCTGAGGACTGATGATGGTGTGCTGAGTGCAGCATATGCAGTGTGCAAGGTTTCAGAAGTTATGGAAGCTTCGCCTTTGAAAGGTGTGAGATCTGCTCAAGTGGCTGAATTGGTGGCATTGACAAAAGCTTGTAAAATTGGGAAGAATCTGAGAGTGTTTGTGATGACTGATAGTCAGTACGGATTTGGAGTTGTTCATGACTTTGGTCAGCTTTGGCTACAAAGAGGTTTCTTGACGTCGAGTGGGACTCCAATAAAGAATGCTGAAGTGATTGGAAAATTACTTGAGGCGATACAGCTGCCTAAAGAACTAGCAGTTGTGAAGTGTGCTGCTCATGGACAAGGAGATGATTTTGTTACTCTTGGTAACAGATTTGCCAATGACATAACGCAATATTGTGCGAAAACAAATCAATCGATTAATAAGGCACGAGAGAGGGAAATGTCTTTTTGTTCTGTGATGTTTACTAATGTCCTAGAAACGTGGGATGAAGTGAAACAGTTGCAGGATGAGGCAGGAGATGAGGAAATGAAAGATTGGATCAAGGCAGGTTGTGCCCCAAGAGAGACAGATCATGTTTGGATCTATAGAGATGGTAGACCAGTCATGCCAAACTCTATGTTGTCGACAATGGCAAGAATGTATCATGGCCAGGGACATCTGGGGAGGGATGCGATGATAAGGTCATTCAAGCAGACCTGGTACAATGCAAAGTTCAGGTTGATTGCAGAAAGCATCTGTCAGAGATGTTTGATTTGCCAACAGTTTAATACTGGGAAAAAGACAGTGGTGAGTCTAGGAACAATAGGCAGAGAAGGAGGTCCTTTTACCAGGATGCAAATAGATTTCATTGAAATGCCCCAAGTGAACAAATTGAGGTATGTTCTAGTGGTAGTCTGTTTGTTCTCGAGATGGGTGGAGGCCTATCCAACTAGGAGAAATGATGGAATAACAGTTGCAAAGTTACTGTTAAGAGAGTTAATTACTAGGTACGGGTTCCCAGTGACAATTGAGTCTGATAGAGGTGGACACTTCTATAATGAGCTCATGGGTTTAATTTGTGAAGCATTGAGCATACAGCAGAAGCTACATTGTGCATACAGACCAGAGGCTTCTGGTGTCGTTGAGCAGATGAACGGCACAATAAAAAAACGAATTGGTAAGATGTGTTTAGCCACTGGAATGAAATGGCCTGATGTCTTGCCTCTAGTGCTGATGACCATTAGGTCTACTCCAGATAGAACAACAGGTTTGAGTCGCACGAAATCTTAATGGGACGTGCGATGAGACATGCTTTTGTGCCTGTCAACAAGTTGATGACAATAACTGATGATATGATTTTGGATTACTGTAAAGGCCTGGCTGACGCAGTTCATTCTGTGTTTCACCAGGTTGGAGGAGACGCTACCACACTTGAGAAGAAGCAAGCCCATGATCTGAGTCCAGGGGACTGGGTGAGGATTAAGGTACACAGAAGAAGATATTGTTTGGTTCCAAGGTGGGGAAGGCCAAGACAAGTCATTCTGACTACGACAACTGCAGTGAAGTGTGCCGGTGTGAAAAACTGGGTGCATGCGAGTCATACTCTGAGAGTTCCAAATCCAAAAGAGGGAACTGGTAAAGAGTATTTTGAAGAGTCAGAGTCGAGTGATGATGAAGAAACTGAGCCTGTGAGAAGGAGAAAGAATCCTGAAAGAGCTGAAGGAGAAAGAGGGTCAGGTGATTCTTTCCTTCCAGGAGAGGCTTCAGGAGAAACATTGAGAGTTTCAGGGGAAAGATCGGATTCTGTAAAAGTGCCTAAAGTTCTAACAAACAGTGGAGAAAACAGAAGAAAAAAGAGAAATTCCACAGAGACTACTCTTGAATCAGATGAAGAGGTTGAAATTCCACTTGAGATTATACCTGAAGAAGCAGGGTCAGAAGAAGATAGAGAGGGACAGATTGCGGAAGACCCCCGAGGAGGTGTAGGGAACATTCCTGATAAGCTAGTGAAGGGACAAGTAGACAGCAAGAAGATTGCGTGTCGGAGACCCGAGGAGGGAAAGAATTAGGGAAATCTCAATCAGTAGTGGGAAAGACTGTGGAGCAAAAGAAATCTGTTGATAAACAAGAGGCAAATGAAACAGAATCAGATGAGAGTGAAAATGAGAAATCAGAGGGTCGAGTTCTGAGAAAGAGAACTTGGATTGGAGAAAGGAAAAATAAAGAAGTGAGACCGAAGAGAGTTGTAAGAGGAGAGAGATCTTTGGCCTAATAACAGGATAAAGAGGCTGAGATACAGACTGACACGAGTAAATTCATCAAAAGCTGAACAGGTGAACGAAGTGTCGAGTCAGAATCAAGCAAAGGGTGAAAAACAGAAGATCACAAAAGAACCAGAGGAAATCAAGAGAATCAGAAAACCTAACCAGAAGTATAGGTCACCGGAATGGACGTATGTGGCACTGTCTGAAGGTGAAGAGACAGAAAGTCAAGGAAATCCAAAGGGGACCGTACGAGAAGTGGTTGAGGAGAAAACTGTTGGAATCCTGAAAGTAATCTTGACTGATATTGGAGAAGAGTCAGATGCACAGGATGTTGTTGATGATTTGATACAATTTGATGTTGCTGAAGAAGAAGTGAAAAGTGATGAGAATCCAAACTGAGTGAACTAAAGGAGTCACTTGGAGAAGTGAAAAGAGAAAATCTGAAATTAGTTGTTTGAAATAATCTAGTGTTCTAAATCTCAGTAGTGGAGTAGAAGAGGCTAAGTCAAAAGACACTGCTAAAGTAGTAAAATGGCTAACACAGGGAATAATCAAAGTAGATGTGCCTTCTTGAAAAGATGGTGTAGAATGTGCTGCTGCTGTACTGGATTATTAATGCTATTATGGGGTGTACTAGCTTTATTAGTTACTTTTAGAGTTACAATAGATCATTTTGGAATACATACTGAGAATGTGACTAATGTAGAGAAAAGTTCACAAAAAGTAGTTCCAACTAGAATTAGTAACATTTACATACATAAAGATAGGTCAATTAATGATTTTTCTAGCAATGTTTTTTCAAAGTTGTTATACGAATACGTAAAGACAATGGAAGTTAGGGATTGCTACGTCTGCATGCAATTACCTGCATCCGTTTCAGAGGGTGTTACTTATCACCATTTACCAGCTACGTATGGAATTTCATGTAGTGTGTTGAGTAGTGTTTTTTATTTGTTAGGGAAAATAGATTATGAGATGTCTAACAAAGATAGTATTTTTGGGCAATTGCCTATGAACCAAAAGCTGAATCCAGCTAAAGAAGCTAACATTTTTGGTGAGATTTTTATTGAGAAAGAAGAATTAACATTAGATTACATTTTTAAGAACAATTTAACTTGCAGTTTGAAAGAAGAGGAGAAAGCTTTCCTAAACATGGTAGAGGAAAGGAGAATGAGCATGCATGAGAAGGCAGGGAAATATAAAGTGAGTGAGACAATTTGGGACATTGAAATGGGAAAGGAGTTGAAGAATGGAGCTAGTCCAACTTTAGCTTTAGATGCACCACAGAAGGGTAAACTATGCATTACCAGAAAGAAGTCTCAATATGATACATATTTTGTTGGGACTAGTGAGTGTCATGATACATACTTCATTGCAACTGGATGGGGTTTTAAAGGTGGAGAAGATCCAATTTTCCCAGGAGTGTATTATGTTTGTGGGAACAAGGCTTATTACAAGTTGCCTGACCATTGGTATGGCACGTGTTATGTGGGCCTGGTCTTTCCAAAGATTTTTCATATAGATAGGATAGAAGATGTAGAACACATTAATTTACTAACACGTTTTAAGAGAGAAACTTGGTCAGAAATAGTTGGTGATATATTTGGAGCTTTAATTCCAGCAGTGGGAATTTCTTTAAATGCATATGGGATTCGGAAACTGTCAACAGTGGTGGATCGCTTATCGACAAGTACTGCTGGAGGGTTTCTTTTGGTGAATACGGAGATGATTGCCGTACGTGCCATGTCTATGCAAAATCGACTTGCCCTTGATATTTTATTGGCCAAGGAGGGTGGAGTCTGTGGAATGCTGAAAGTTCAACATTGTTGCACTTACATTCCTGACGAAAGCAAAGACCTAAAGGTCTATATCAAAAATATTACTGATTTGCATGAAGAATTAGTACCACTGGAAGCTGAAAGTGTCTGGACTAAAATAGCTAATAAGATAATTGCTGTTAAGAGTTTTATTGCTAAGATAGGTAGTACCTTTATTGGTAAAATATTGTTTCCTTTGACATGTGTAATTGTTGCTTTACTGATACTAAGATTGGGGTGTTTGTGTTGTAAAAACAGGGGAGGGAAAAAGAGATTAATTAGAGAAAAGGCAGAAAAGAAACAAAAGAGATCAAGGAGAGATCCACGAGAAATAGAATTAGAAGAGTTGAGGGAGAGTGTTTACTTGGAGACAAAGAGGGATGTTGTGAGGGAGTCTGGTGTTTAATGTTGTTTAATGTTGTGTTGAAAAAAGACATTTTCGATTTCTCCTAAAAATTGGGACTTAAATTTGTTTTTTTGGGTTGGTTTTTTGGTTTTTGTGGTGATAAGATATCACCAAAGGGGGGATTGCTGGAGCAGAGTTTTCTGTTGAAAATTTATCGAGTTTTAAGCTCCAGTTTCGTTTATATGGTTTAACTAAAATTATTAATTTAAAATCATTAATTCATAGTTTGTTTTGTCGAAGTCGGATTAACCAACACTACTAATGAGAGAAAATTACACGTGGGAATGCATATATGTTGCTTATTAATAATGTGCGGTTTTAATTAAATGAATGTTGCAAAGTGCTGTTTGTTTAAAGCACGAAACGCTTTTGAAATAACGTGTACTAATGCTTTATTGTGTTGCAAGAGGCTAGATAATTACATACACATAAGGGTATTAGTGGGAATTAACACTGTTTTATCATTATGCTGTGGTAGCGTTGTTTTGTGTTCCTTTTAATTAAGATGGTCCGTTTTGGCCTAAACCAAGATGGTTGCCTTTTACAGCCTGCGCTCGAGTGAGTGAATTTTGATGGGAGGCCTTGCTGAATATGGTCGAGAGTCACCTGACCGCAGCTTTTGTCTGGTTAGAAAATCTTCCGTGAGGATGGCAGCTCTGGGCGTGATTCCAGCTGGCCTTGGACAAGGATAAAGTACAATGAACATTGTCCAGTCTGTGGTGACTCTGCTAAGATATCAAGGAAGAACATTTACGAAAGATACATTTGCAAACTCGAGTTCCTTCTTCCGTCTTTTTATTTTTGTGATTTTTCCTGAGCGGAGGTTTTCTAAATGTAACCGAGGGACTTCCTTTCCTGCTCGCTCTGCTCAGTGGCTCAACGGATATCTAATATTTGTTTGTTACTTTTGTTTGCAACATACACTATAAATATGTTAGACTAGAGAGGGTCCGTGTTCCATTGCGCTCATTACTTCCATTGCGTTCCATTGTGGTTCATCGCGTCTTGGACTTCTTCCTGAACCTATGCTGAGGACGGCATCTCGAGAGACTTTACAGAGAGACCTGTCCTGACCCTTTAGCTAGAATAGGTAACTATGAGAATAATGATTTCGCTAATGATTGATTTCCATTTTGAATTAATTTAGATAAATAAGCATTGATTGAATTAAGTTGTTGGGTGTTTATTTCTTGTCATTTATTGAAGTTGTTTCCAAATGTATTTCTTATGTTTTAAATCATGACTCAGGGCAATATCATTCAGGTTGCATTGACCTCATTGTAGATGCAGATTGGTTCTCCTATGTTCAGTGTGGATAGAGTAATAGTATGAATTTTAGTGTGATGGGCCCTAGTGTATGATGTGTGTATGTGCGTGTGACTGTAGGTTTACTCTGTCCGTGGAAGCAGGGAGAATTTATATGTGCCGATCTGCAGCAGTTTCCTGGTAGCAGTTTGATGGTTTGATTATTGTCTTGATCAGATTAGATTGCTTGTACATTGGCTTTTGATTTATTGATTATTGATTAATGTTGGTATATGTACTAATACTATATGTTGAAGTCGTCATATTGAGTTTTATGTAGTGCTTCTGGAACTTGGGAGCTGGTGACAGTTCCGTAGTAGGGCAGAGGGAAGAGTGTACTGCTCTCGGGAAAAACGGGATTGTTGGAATTACCTGTACGTATGCAGGAAAAACGTGTGACAATTGAAGTTGCGCGTGACATTGTCTGGGTTCGGAATAAGTGACATCGTCGTGTGTTACTATTAGATATATTTTCGGTATAAAAGGAGTGTGTATGGTAGCGAAGGTTATCTGTGAAACTCTGGTCATAAGTCCCAGGGATCCGTAAGGTTTGCCGTTAAAGCTTATCGCGGGAGGAGTAATAGGTATTTTCTGAGCTTGTTTGAAGGACTGGGCAGAGGTAAGCGCTGCTTGGTTAACGTGTGTTATAATTCTGTAGTGGGACAGACTGTTCGCTGTTCTTGAGAAAGGCAGGATTCTGTGTGCATGTGCTACAATTTCTGGTGTGAAAGTGCGTGAATGTATGAGCATTTAATTGATTATAAGACTCTTTGGAGCAGTCCTAGAGGAAACAGTTAATGGATGCATGTTAGAAGGGCAGAGTAGAGGGATGTGCTACTGTGTCAACGAGAGTATTAATTCTGTAGTGGAGCAGAGGTAAGCGCTGTTCTAGAGAGAAGTGGGATTCTTGTGAAAAAGATTTTCTTTTACTATTCTGTGGTTAGCGAGACAGACAATGGAGATGTTTATATGTTGTAACTAATAGATTTTGTGGAATTTGAAACGAAGTCTACTGAAAAGGCTTTGTAAAGGAGGGGTAGACGAGTGATAGGAGACAGAGCAGAAACGATTGCAGCGACTGCTGACGTCATACAGACCGCGCTCTGATTGGGTAGTGAATCAGAACAGTGCTCGCGCTGGGATTGGTGCGTTAGTGTGAGCCGCGCAGGGATTGGAAGGAGTACAGAGTGACGTAGACGCTCCAGGATTGGTGCGTTGGTGTGAGTCGTGTTGTTATTGGACAAAAGATTGTAATTGTACGGAAGGGATTAAAATGTATTACCAACCGGAGGAAAAGAAGAAAAAATCCTTGTTCGGTAAAATAAAGAAGTGGTTCGACAAGGATAAGAGCATAATAACCAGAGAGGGTGAATTGCTACCTCCGACGAAAACTCCTGCATCCTTCATGGTTGCGAAATATGGGTATCATACCTGTATATGGTTGGACAACTGGGTTAGGTATACTAAGGAAGATGGTGTTTTAGCGTTCCCGGAACATGGTTCATTTAATTTGGCCGTGTTGAGAAATTTACGGGAGAAAATGATGTGTCTAGAGCCTAGACCAAGGCCGACACAGTTCGAGGCATTGGTGGAATGGGAAGATGAGGTGCATGAGCGAGAAAAGCAGAGGAGTGAAAATAATTATAGATACTTTTTTGGGAGAAAATATGATCGTGAAACTCATCATGATCGAATGAGGAGATGGCGAGATGCTAGTATGTCAGAGGGATTATATCCTATGAGGACAGTTGAAGAAGTGGAAGGAAGGAAAGGTGCAGAGAAGGTGCCTGATGCAGAAGTGAGAAGGTATGGAGCTAATGATTACGAGGATGAGGTCTTGGATGACATGATTTACAAGAGACCACCTCCGTATAGACCAGAACCAGAAGAAAGTATGTCAGCTGCTACTCCTGTAAGAGATACTTTGCCGATTATTAAAACTGAAGTTGTGACACCTGATTTGAAAAATGGTAGCTCTTTCGTGGAAAGGGAAAGAGAGAGAGAGCGAGAGAGAGAGCATCGAGTTAGTGACGAGAAAACAAGAGAATTAGCCAGAACCACAACTGAGCTGACTGAGAAAATTAGAGAGCTAACGAAAAATCTTGAAGCAGTTACAGTGCCTGTAACTATAGGTCCGGTTGTGCCTATTTTTGATAAACAAAGAATGGGTGAAAATGGTTTGACAGTTCCTTATGTTGGAAATGGTTTGGTTGGCACGTGCTCTTTGGAGGAATCAGGAATGAGAACAGGAGGAAATAATTTGAGTCAATTTAGACATGACACTTGTGGTGGAGGATTAGATGTACAGCCTAATTCAGGATTGAATACTGGTTGTTTGGGAGGAACAATTCTGGAACCACAGAGGGTGACAGAACAAGTGGGTGTAGTGAAAAAGTCTACTGAAATAACAGCTGAGGATTTGAATGATTGGTTGAAGGTTCTTCAAAAGAAGGATAAAGATTCACAAGCAATTGATGTAGCCAGGTTGCGCATGGAAATAGAGGAGCATATTGCAGGGACAATTCCTACAGATATACTCAAAAATCATCATGATGGGGAGTTGTTATTGATGTGTAAAAACATCACCTGGAGGGCTAAGAGTACACATGACAGGTTAAGAGCAATAGCGAATGAACAAGGAGTTGACATGGATAAAGTGAAGGTGTTACAGAGGTCCTACAGGATGGATTTTACAGACAAAGATATTGAGAATCTAAATGGTGCTGGTAGAACAGGGCAGATTAAGGAAATGATTGCTTTATTGCGAAAATGGGGTGATGTAGAAAAGTGGAAGGATAGGTGGTACAAGAAAAGGGAAGATTCAGTGGACAGGACTTATTCAGCTTTCCCTGTGAGAGAAAAAGAGAAAACAGTGGATGCTTATCCTATGAGAGAGATTCCTGGAGGTGGAAATGTACATGTCCCATGGACTAGACAAGATATTTTATCATTTACGAATGATTTCCCTCGACTAAGAGAAAAGCCTGTCGAGTGGTATAGGCAGGTAGACAGGTTTGTGAAATTGTCAAAAGTGCTGTGGATTGACCTGAATAGTCTGTTTGATATAATTGTTCCAGTAGATTTGTGGGCTGAGTGTAAAATAGTTATAAGTTGGCCTGCAAAGGAGTATCCTAGAGATCAGAAAACAGGAGCACCAGATCCAGAGGTTATGAGAAAGTATGATCAGGTGTGAGGGATTGCGGGACGGCCTCCCGAGAATGACGTCGTGGAAACACTCTGGTCATAACCTCCCGCACGTCGTTCCCCCTAAAGAAAAGAGAGACTTACCGGAACTACAATATCCATGCTCCTCTCTGGTTTGTCCACAGACGGGAGCCGAAGACCCGGAAGAGGGCGGGGTTAAACCCGGAAGTACAGACCAAACACCAATGAAAAGCGGAGGAGAAGAAACGTCATTGTTGAGGACCAAACGCGAGAGAGAAGAAGGAACCCGGAACGAACTGCACGGAGAAGACGAAGTCGGAGAAAGGTCAGCGGAAAGAGCGGACCCCGAGGACGACAAGCAGGAAGAAGACAGAGACGACGCGGAGCTAGAGGACCGCTGGTACGAAGATTGGTGGTGCCCGCCGGAGGACGCTGAGGAGCGGCCGTAACTCTGGAGAGTTACGGCGGGGGTCGGTGAGTGAAACCGTCACCGGGGTCTGAGCTGAGGGATTGAGGGAGGCAGCGGGAGGCGGGTAGAGAACGGGGAGGCCTGCGTTAATGTGTATACGTGACGGCCGCGTTGAAATCCATACGGTCTCTAACTTGATAAACTATCTAACCTCGCTACCTCTTCCCATAACCAAACCGAACTATACTGCTAAACAAATACTCCCAATACTTAGCCGGACTACGTTAAAGTACACTATTTCCCTTCACGTCCATATTTCCCTTCACGTCCCTATTGCCCTTCACGATCCTATGTCTCTTCAGGGCCCTACAACTGTTCCCGAAAAACACTCGGTGGTGTGGTGACGGTGTTGAGGAAGTATAACATATCAGCAAATACCACCCTGACAACCCCTTTCTTTTCCCTCCTATGAGCCTCCGGGAAGACGGCCGCGCCACTGCCAAAGAAGTCCCCGATACATCCAACGTGAACCCTACAGATCCATCGGACCAGCGGGAAGAAAGACTCTTAGGAGGGAAACCAGAAGACCCAACAACATCCAGACTTCTATTGTCACAGAAACCCAATAAAACACCTTCTTTAGGCAAATATATACAGCCTCCACGCCTGTTTATTAAGCCTGCCCTCCCACAAGTGGTGTCAGAAGTGGGATCCCAAGGCGTCATGGAGGCTGCCATAGCGAAAATGGCTGAAAATCAGGAACATTTGGGCAAAGTGATGGAACGCTTCCTGACAGTTGTTGAAGAAGACCGAGGCAAGTTGCAACAAGTACTCAGTGGACAGAGCGTTACACACGGGGCCGCTTTGGATAAACTTACTGAGGCTCTCGGACACCAGAGAGGTCCCACCACGCTCCCATCCGTAGTACTACAACGATATGTACCAGGTGAAGATCCGGATTTCTTTTTTACGAACTTCGAACGGATGGCCACAGCGGCCTCTTGGCCGCCCGATAAATGGGGCCAATATCTAGGACCTCTCCTGTCAGGAGACTTACAAGCCGCGTACCAGGCTGCTACCATACAGGGGGTGGTTCCGTACGCTGACATAAAACGGTGCATCATGGAACGGTTGGGGGTAGATGATGAAACCTATCGAAAGCGACTAAGACAAATGAAAGAAGGCATCCAAGAAACCCCCCGAGCTCTCTACTTTAGGGTGAGAGACATGGCGGATCGGTGGCTGAAACCCGCTACCACCGATAAGGATGGGATCATGGCAAAAATCTATTTAGAACAGTATTTGTCCTCTCTACATCCCCCCATCCAAAGGTGGGTACGCCAACAGCCTCACCTTACCCTTGAAACTGCAGTCGAAATAGCCAGTGCATACAGTAGGGCCCAAGAGGTCCAAAAGGGGCGTGACGAGTCCACAGCAAAACCCACCAGTTCCGGGTTACATCGGCCAATGAGACCCCCAGGGCCCAAAAGACCAGAGACTATCACCGTTGTCCCAGGAATACAACCTGTACGTCCACAGGCAGTAGGTCCCCAGTGTTTCCAGTGCGGAGCGATGGGACATATCGCCAGGTTCTGTCCACTGAAAGAAGAACCAATGGAAATAGGAGTGGCTCGTAACTATTATTGTTCACCCACTGAAAAAGAAAAACCGCCTTACCGTTGTACTATCTCAGTGAACGGACAACCCATGACTGCCCTTGCCAATACCGGCTGTTTACATAGTGTAATAAGGCCACAAGAACTTGGGGATCACGTCGGTCCTATCGACGGCACTGTCGCCATCCGGTGTGTACATGGAGATACCAAACCCTATCCCACAACACAAGTACGAATCCAGCACTCTCAAGATCCCGGAACATTCCTCACTGTGGGCCTGATTCCACGCTTGCCGGAACAAGCCATAATAGGAAACGATTACCCCAAGTTGACTCAGTTGGTACGTGAGGCGGAGACCAAGGAAGGCGACTGGTGGTCTTCCGCTCCTTTTTCCCAGGAGAAAGATAAGGAGTGGCCTCCAGCAAAACCAAGGAAAAGCCGGAATCAAAGGAGAGCAGACAAAGCCAGAAATCCCGTGGCGCTACCAGTTCTTCTGGATGAAAACCCCTGGGAAACAGATAGGAATTTCCACGCCGCACAGCGAGAGGACCCACTACTACAAGAAGCCTGGTCTCAAGCCCTAGACGCTGAAGATCCCCACCACGTATGTCCCTATTTCTTTACAAAGCAGGGTTTACTGTACAGAAAGGGATCCCCCACTCTACGTGCCCAGTTGTTGATCCCAGGCCCCTTCAGAGACAAAGTCCTCTTTCTAGCACATAGCCACTTGTTAGGAGGGCATTTCGGCGTGGAGAAAACTGAAAAACAAATCACAGAACGGTTCTATTGGCCAGGGATATACCAGCAGATAAAGAGATACTGCAGGGAATGTCCTGTGTGTCAAAGGAATAGCAGGTATCAGCCCCCTAGAGCTCCACTAAGGCCTCTTCCAATAATAGACGAACCCTTCCAACGTATCGGTATGGATATCATCGGTCCCTTGTTACCGTCCCGTAGCGGGTCTCGGTATGTGCTCGTTATAGTGGACTATGCCACCCGTTTTCCTGAGGCCATACCTTTACGTCGACCAGACGCCTCTAACATCTCCAAGGCTATGATTAACATCTTTTCACGAGTCGGATTTCCGAAGGAAATCCTGACCGACCAAGGCACTCCTTTCATATCCCGCCTCATGCGACAGGTCTGCTCCCAGTTAGGGGTCAAACAGATTAGGACAGCGGCATACCATCCACAAACGGATGGATTGGTGGAAAGGTACAACGCCACCATTAAAACCACTCTCAAAAAGCTTTTGGCCCTTGAAACTCGGAAATGGGAGGATATCCTACCGCTGGCTTTATTTGCCATTCGATGCAAGGAACAGAAGAGTACTGGTTACTCGCCTTTTGAATTGCTTTATGGGCGTAAACCTCGTACTTTCCTAGACATGGCACAAGAAGGATGGGAAAAGGAACCCGACTTCTCCAAACCCCTAACCGACTACGTGGCCAATTTACGTACCCATCTAAGCCAGATTAGAACCATTATGCGGTCCAACCTGGAGAATGCCCAGACAGCTCAGAAAGGGCAATATGACAGAAGAGCCAAAGAGAGAAGCTTCCAAGTAGGGGATTTAGTACTGCTAATGATGCCTTCATCAGACCAGAAACTATTGGGACAATGGCAGGGACCCTTTTCAATAGTGGAGAAGGTAACTCCCGTGACTTATCGGATAGAAACAGATTCAGCGAGACACACATCCCAGATCTACCACGTAAACCTATTAAAAAAATGGGAGGGCCCTGTTCCTCTCGCAGTAAACATGGTGGATACCCCAGTTCCCTTGTTCGAACAATGTATTTCCTCTGATCTAGGACCCTCTTTGCGGGTCAGTCTTTCCCAAAAGTTAAATCCTCTGGCTGCCACCTTCTCCACCACTCCTGGTAGAACAACACTTATAGAACATGCTATAAAAACGCCTCCAGGAAAAAAAGTCCGTCAACGGCCGTATCGTATACCCGAAGCACGCCGTCGAGTCATTAAAGAGGAAATAAAAATGGATGTCATTGAGCCCTCCGTCAGTGAGTGGAACTCGCCGATCGTTCTCGTACCCAAGCCAGATGGATCGGTACGTTTTTGCATTGACTTCCGTGAAGTCAATAAAATATCAGAATTCGACACCTACCCTCTTCCCAGAGTGGATGAGATGGTGGAAAGAATTGGGAAGGCCAAATACATTAGCACGTTAGATTTGTGTAAGGGTTACTGGCAAGTTCCACTCAGACAACAGGATAGGGAGAAAACAGCGTTTTCCACCCCGGATGGGTTATATCAGTTCAAGGTGTTGCCCTTTGGATTGCATGGGGCACCTGCCACTTTCCAAAGAGCTATGAACGTGTTGTTACAACCCCATGCATCATACGCAGTAGCGTACCTAGATGACATAGTCATCTACAGTAACACCTGGGAACAACACCTTACACATCTGTATCACGTCATCCAGACCTTAGGCCAACAAGGGCTGAAAATCAACCTCGCCAAGAGTCACCTAGCAGCCCAGACGGTACACTATCTCGGGTACTTGCTGGGTGAAGGCCTCATAAGACCCCAAACGTCTAAGCTGACCGCCATCTCTCAAATTCCCCTCCCCAAAACCAAAAAAGATCTCAGGGCCTTCCTTGGGCTTCTGGGTTGTTACCGACGGTTTATACCTCTATTCTCCCAGGTGGCTGCGCCCCTAACAGACCTGCTCCAGAAGACTGTTAACACCGAAGAGATACTACGGCACCCTCCCCTTGCGGTCTTGCAAGCCTTCAATACCCTAAAAACAACTCTCACTTCGGACACAGTGTTAGTTAGTCCGGACTACTCCCTCCCCTTTGTCCTTCAAACGGACGCGTCAGACCAAGGCCTCGGGCGGTCTTATCCCAGGAAACCCCACAAGGAGAGAAACCGATTTTATATATTAGCCGCAAACTGTTCCCGAGAGAAAAGAACTATGCTACCATTGAGAAAGAAGCCTTGGCCATTAAATGGGCCATTGAGACCCTACGTTACTACCTGGACGGCCGGGAGTTCACCCTTTTTACGGACCATGCCCCATTAGAATGGCTCTCCCGAAACAAAGGACGTAACGAGAGAGTCCTTAGATGGTTCCTGGCCCTACAACCCTACAGGTTCACAACCAAACATAGAAAGGGGAGCGAACAAGGAAATGTGGATTATTTATCTAGGTTTCCCCAAGAAAAGGACCCTAGTAGAAAGACAGCAAGGGAAGGGGGATGTGAGGGGTTGCGGGACGGCCTCCCGAGAATGACGTTGTGGAAACACTCTGGTCATAACCTCCCGCACGTCGTTCCCCTTAAAGAAAAGAGAGACTTACCGGAACTACAATATCCATGCTCCTCTCTGGTTTGTCCACAGACGAGAGCCGAAGACCTGGAAGAGGGCGGGGTTAAACCCGGAAGTACAGACCAAACACCAATGAAAAGCGGAGGAGAAGAAACGTCATAGTCGAGGGCCAAACGCGAGAGAGAAGAAGGAACCCGGAACGAACTGCACGGAGAAGACGAAGTCGGAGAAAGGTCAGCGGAAAGAGCGGACCCTGAGGACGACAAGCAGGAAGAAGACAGAGACGACGCGGAGCTAGAGGACCGCTGGTACGAAGATTGGTGGTGCCCGCCGGAGGACGCTGAGTAGCGGCCGTAACTCTGGAGAGTTACGGCGGGGGTCGGTGAGTGAAACCGTCACCGGGGTCTGAGCTGAGGGATTGAGGGAGGCAGCGGGAGGCGGGTAGAGAACGGGGAGGCCTGCGTTAATGTGTATACATGACGGCCGCGTTAAAATCCATACTGTCTCTAACTTGATAAACTATCTAACCTCGCTACCTCTTCCCATAACCAAACCGAACTATACTGCTAAACAAATACTCCCAATACTTAGCCGGACTACGTTAAAGTACACTATTTCCCTTCACGTCCATATTTCCCTTCACGTCCCTATTGGCCTTCACGATCCTATGTCTCTTCAGGGCCCTACAACTGTTCCCGAAAAACACTCGGTGGTGTGGTGACGGTGTTGAGGAAGTATAACATATCAGCAAATACCACCCTGACAACCCCTTTCTTTTCCCTCCTATGAGCCTCCGGGAAGACGGCCGTACCACTGCCAAAGAAGTCCCCGATACATCCAACGTGAACCCTACAGATCCATCGGACCAGCGGGAAGAAAGACTCTTAGGAGGGAAACCAGAAGACCCAACATCATCCAGACTTCTATTGTCACAGAAACCCAATAAAACACCTTCTTTAGGCAAATATATACAGCCTCCACGCCTGTTTATTAAGCCTGCCCTCCCACATCAGGTTATTGTGTTCCTGAAAAATAAAGTACCCCCAAAAGAGACAGACTGGGTTAAGATAGATCGAACACATCAAGAAGCGAAAGAATCAGTTCATGCTTTTTACGAAAGGCTGATACTGGCTTTTAAACAGTTCAGTGGAGATGAACACCTGGGTGACAAGGATTTGAGTCATTTTGTATACAGATTTGTATATGGCCTGAGACCTGAGATAAGTGAAAAGATACGTGAGCATACAGTGGATTGGCAGAGTAAAAAGATTGATGAAATCCTGAGACATGCAAAATACTTCAGTGATGAAATTGAAGCAAAACAGAGAAAGTTGAAAGAAAAGGCAATGTGGGCCCAGGTGAAGGTTGCTGAAAGACAAGAAGCACAGTTGATGGAGCAGGCAAATAATGCAAATAATCCAGGAAATAGACCCAGATATGCAGGAAAAGGAAAGGGGAATTTAGAGGAGGCCAAGAAAAAGTTCCCTTGTCACAACTGTGGACAATTGGGGCATTGGAGATCCGAGTGTACCAATCCACCATTAGTGAGTAATGAAAATAAATCATTAAATCAACAGGTGCAGAACGAGGGGTGTAATCAACAGCAGCAACAACAGAAGGTTGTCAGACAGCAGAGCCAAGAGCCAAAACCGCCCTTGCCGCAGAATAGAGGGTCCCAAAAGTATAACCAGGACTCAGGATTCTACAATGATGAACAGGTAAACAAACCGAGACGTTCAAATCTGGTACAACAGTACTGGTTAAAGAATGAGGAGAGTGAGTCTGAAGGGGACTATTGACGGTGCCGAAGAGAGGAGGAAGAGTGCATACTTGGTGCAACTCTAGAAATAGACCAGGCAGGACCATTTGTAGATGGGAAAATAAATGGGGAGAGTGTTACTTTTTTGATAGACACAGGAGCGACGAGATCAACTGTCAGGTCAGCAGATATTAGAAATCTTCCTCTCTCGGACGAAGCAATCCAAGTAGTTGGTGTAGCTAATACACAGATTAAGACTCGTCTTACTGAACCAGTTAGGGTGAGTATAGGGAAATTTTCAGACATGCACAGATTTGTTGTCTGTGACACTAGTCCAGTGAATTTGCTGGGTAGGGACCTATTGTGCAAGATGAATTGTACCATTTTCTGTACTCCGGATGGAATAGCTTTTGAGACACCGGAAGAGGATGTTTTGTATCGGATGACTCTGGATAATAGAGAGAGTGAGATTGTTGGTACATATGCTGTGTTTAATCCAGATGATTTACCTCAGGAGTCGAGACACACAGTGAAAACAGCAGTTTGGGATTTTACTGGTGAAGATGTGGGATTGATGAATAATGTAGATCCAGTAAAGATTTCAGTGAAAGAGGGTATTGTTTATCCTAATATTCCTCAGTACAGATTGACACAAGAAATAATTGAGGGAATAACACCTATAATTGACAAGATGATTCAACAGGGTGTTTTGAGAGAAATACTGAGTAGCCCGTGTAATTCACCGATAATGGGGCTGAAGAAACCTAATGGGAAGTTCAGGATTGTACAGGATTTGAGAAAAGTTAACAAAATTGTGGTGGCATGTTGTCCCATTGTGCCAAATCCTTCAGTGATTTTGTATCAGATTCTTCACGATGCTGAGTGGTATACAGTGATTGATTTGTGTCATGCTTTCTTTTCAATTCCATTGCATCATGACAGCCAGCCGATTTTTGCATTCCGGTTTGGCCAGCGTATTTTAGCATGGTGTCGTATCCCACAGGGGTATACAGAGAGTCCTTCAATATTCAATCAGTTATTGAAAAAATCATTGGAGAGTTTGATCATGCCTGAAAGTTCAGTACTAGTGCAGTATATTGATGATTTACTTGTGGCATCGAAGACACGTGAAGCTTGTGAAGTAGATACCATAGCTTTACTGAATCATCTGGCAGATGGAGGGTTAAAGGTATCTCCAGCTAAATTGCAGTTTTGCAAGAAAGAGGTGCATTATCTTGGACACAATATTGAAAAGGGTCTTAGAAAAGTGACCGATGACAGAATCAAAATTATCAGAGGAATGAGAGCCCCAATGACCCAGAGAGAAGTGAGGATGTTTCTGGGGATGGTGGGTTATTGTCGTCAGTGGATAAGTAATTTCTCGCTGATAGCAAAGCCACTGATTAAGCTGACAAAAAGTGAAGTGAGAGATCCATTGGAATTGGATGGTGAACAAATGGCAGCATTTGAAGAGCTGAAGAGCAGAATGTGTGAAGCCCCTGCTTTGGTAATGCCAGACTATGAGAAAGAGTTCGAGTTGTACTGCAGTGAGAGAAATGGGTGTGCACTTTCAGTGTTAATTCAGAAACATGGACAACTGAGAAGGCCGATTGCGTACTTCTCATCGACACTTGACCCCGTAGCTGTGGGTTTGCCAGGTTGTCTGAAAGCAGTAGCTGCTACATGCAGAAGCTTGGAACAGAGTGAGGGTATAATAATGGGATATCCTGTAAGGGTATTCGTACCTCATGATGTGGCAATTCTTTTGACAAGAAGCAGAACTCAGTACATGTCACATAGTCGGCTGACTAAATATGAGAAAATCATTCTGGGAGCATCAAATGTGACTCTTGAGAGATGTGTGAATGTGAATCCAGCGACACTTTTGCCAGATGCTGAGAATGTGAATGTTGGAGATGATGTTGATCATGATTGTTTGGATGTGCTTGATTATTGCACAAAACCAAGACCAGACATAAGAGATTTACCATTGCCTGAGAGTGATCATGTGTTGTTTGTGGATGGATCATGTCTGAGGACTGATGATGGTGTGCTGAGTGCAGCATATGCAGTGTGCAAGGTTTCAGAAGTTATGGAAGCTTCGCCTTTGAAAGGTGTGAGATCTGCTCAAGTGGCTGAATTGGTGGCATTGACAAAAGCTTGTAAAATTGGGAAGAATCTGAGAGTGACTGTGATGACTGATAGTCAGTATGGATTTGGAGTTGTTCATGACTTTGGTCAGCTTTGGCTACAAAGAGGTTTCTTGACGTCGAGTGGGACTCCAATAAAGAATGCTGAAGTGATTGGAAAATTACTTGAGGCGATACAGCTGCCTAAAGAACTAGCAGTTGTGAAGTGTGCTGCTCATGGACAAGGAGATGATTTTGTTACTCTTGGTAACAGATTTGCCAATGACATAGCGCAATATTGTGCGAAAACAAATCAATCGATTAATAAGGCACGAGAGAGGGAAATGTCTTTTTGTTCTGTGATGTTTACTAATGTCCTAGAAACGTGGGATGAAGTGAAACAGTTGCAGGATGAGGCAGGAGATGAGGAAATGAAAGATTGGATCAAGGCAGGTTGTGCCCCAAGAGAGACAGATCATGTTTGGATCTATAGAGATGGTAGACCAGTCATGCCAAACTCTATGTTGTCGACAATGGCAAGAATGTATCATGGCCAGGGACATCTGGGGAGGAATGCGATGATAAGGTCATTCAAGCAGACCTGGTACAATGCAAAGTTCAGGTTGATTGCAGAAAGCATCTGTCAGAGATGTTTGATTTGCCAACAGTTTAATACTGGGAAAAAGACAGTGGTGAGTCTAGGAACAATAGGCAGAGAAGGAGGTCCATTTACCAGGATGCAAATAGATTTCATTGAAATGCCCCAAGTGAACAAATTGAGGTATGTTCTAGTGGTAGTCTGTTTGTTCTCGAGATGGGTGGAGACCTATCCAACTAGGAGAAATGATGGAATAACAGTTGCAAAGTTACTGTTAAGAGAGTTAATTCCTAGGTACGGGTTCCCAGTGACAATTGAGTCTGATAGAGGTGGACACTTCTATAATGAGCTCATGGGTTTAATTTGTGAAGCATTGAGCATACAGCAGAAGCTACATTGTGCATACAGACCAGAGGCTTCTGGTGTCGTTGAGCAGATGAACGGCACAATAAAAAACCGAATTGGTAAGATGTGTTTAGCCACTGGAATGAAATGGCCTGATGTCTTGCCTCTAGTGCTGATGACCATTAGGTCTACGCCAGATAGAACAACAGGTTTGAGTCCGCACGAAATCTTAATGGGACGTGCGATGAGACATGCTTTTGTGCCTGTCAACAAGTTGATGACAATAACTGATGACATGATTTTGGATTACTGTAAAGGCCTGGCTGACGCAGTTCATTCTGTGTTTCACCAGGTTGGAGGAGACGCTACCACACTTGAGAAGAAGCAAGCCCATGATCTGAGTCCAGGGGACTGGGTGAGGATTAAGGTACACAGAAGAAGAAATTGTTTGGTTCCAAGGTGGGGAAAGCCAAGACAAGTCATTCTGACTACGACAACTGCAGTGAAGTGTGCCGGTGTGAAAAACTGGGTGCATGCGAGTCATACTCTGAGAGTTCCAAATCCAAAAGAGGGAACTGGTAAAGAGTATTTTGAAGAGTCAGAGTCGACTGATGATGAAGAAACTGAGCCTGTGAGAAGGAGAAAGAATCCTGAAAGAGCTGAAGGAGAAAGAGAGTCAGGTGATTCTTTCCTTCCAGGAGAGGCTTCAGGAGAAACATTGAGAGTTTCAGGGGAAAGATCGGATTCTGTAAAAGTGCCTGAAGTTCTAACAAACAGTGGAGAAAACAGAAGAGAAAAGAGAAATTCCACAGAGACTACTCTTGAATCAGATAAAGAGGTTGAAATTCCACTTGAGATTATACCTGAAGAAGCAGGGTCAGAAGAAGATAAAGAGGGACAGATTGCGGAAGACCCCCGAGGAGGTGTAGGGAACATTCCTGATAAGCTAGGTGAAGGGACAAGTAGACAGCAAGAAGATTGCGTGTCGGAGACCCGAGGAGGGAAAGAATTAGGGAAATCTCAATCAGTAGTGGGAAAGACTGTGGAGCAAAAGAAATCTGTTGATAAACAAGAGGCAAATGAAACAGAATCAGATGAGAGTGAAAATGAGAAATCAGAGGGTCGAGTTCTGAGAAAGAGAACTTGGATTGGAGAAAGGAAAAATAAAGAAGTGAGACCGAAGAGAGTTGTAAGAGGAGATCTTTGGCCTAATAACAGGATAAAGAGGCTGAGATACAGACTGACACGAGTAAATTCATCAAAAGCTGAACAGGTGAACGAAGTGTCGAGTCAGAATCAAGCAAAGGGTGAAAAACAGAAGATCACAAAAGAACCAGAGGAAATCAAGAGAATCAGAAAACCTAACCAGAAGTATAGGTCACCGGAATGGACGTATGTGGCACTGTCTGAAGGTGAAGAGACAGAAAGTCAAGGAAATCCAAAGGGGACCGTACGAGAAGTGGTTGAGGAGAAAACTGTTGGAATCCTGAAAGTAATCTTGACTGATATTGGAGAAGAGTCAGATGCACAGGATGTTGTTGATGATTTGATACAATTTGATGTTGCTGAAGAAGAAGTGAAAAGTGATGAGAATCCAAACTGAGTGAACTAAAGGAGTCACTTGGAGAAGTGAAAAGAGAAAATCTGAAATTAGTTGTTTGAAATAATCTAGTGTTCTAAATCTCAGTAGTGGAGTAGAAGAGGCTAAGTCAAAAGACACTGCTAAAGTAGTAAAATGGCTAACACAGAGAATAATCAAAGTAGATGTGCCTTCTTGAAAAGATGGTGTAGAATGTGCTGCTGCTGTACTGGATTATTAATGCTATTATGGGGTGTACTAGCTTTATTAGTTACTTTTAGAGTTACAATAGATCATTTTGGAATACATACTGAAATTGTGACTAATGTAGAGAAAAGTTCACAAAAAGTAGTTCCAACTAGAATTAGTAACATTTACATACATAAAGATAGGTCAATTAATGATTTTTCTAGCAATGTTTTTTCAAAGTTGTTATACGAATACGTAAAGACAATGGAAGTTAGGGTTGCTACGTCTGCATGCAATTACCTGCATCCGTTTCAGAGGGTGTTACTTATCACCATTTACCAGCTACGTATGGAATTTCATGTAGTGTGTTGAGTAATGTTTTTTATTTGTTAGGGAAAATAGATTATGAGATGTCTAACAAAGATAGTATTTTTGGGCAATTGCCTATGAACCAAAAGCTGAATCCAGCTAAAGAAGCTAACATTTTTGGTGAGATTTTTATTGAGAAAGAAGAATTAACATTAGATTACATTTTTAAGAACAATTTAACTTGCAGTTTGAAAGAAGAGGAGAAAGCTTTCCTAAACATGGTAGAGGAAAGGAGAATGAGCATGCATGAGAAGGCAGGGAAATATAAAGTGAGTGAGACAATTTGGGACATTGAAATGGGAAAGGAGTTGAAGAATGGAGCTAGTCCAACTTTAGCTTTAGATGCACCACAGAAGGGTAAACTATGCATTACCAGAAAGAAGTCTCAATATGATACATATTTTGTTGGGACTAGTGAGTGTCATGATACATACTTCATTGCAACTGGATGGGGTTTTAAAGGTGGAGAAGATCCAATTTTCCCAGGAGTGTATTATGTTTGTGGGAACAAGGCTTATTACAAGTTGCCTGACCATTGGTATGGCACGTGTTATGTGGGCCTGGTCTTTCCAAAGATTTTTCATATAGATAGGATAGAAGATGTAGAACACATTAATTTACTAACACGTTTTAAGAGAGAAACTTGGTCAGAAATAGTTGGTGATATATTTGGAGCTTTAATTCCAGCAGTGGGAATTTCTTTAAATGCATATGGGATCCGGAAACTGTCAACAGTGGTGGATCGCTTATCGACAAGTACCGCTGGAGGGTTTCTTTTGGTGAATACGGAGATGATTGCCGTACGTGCCATGTCTATGCAAAATCGACTTGCCCTTGATATTTTATTGGCCAAGGAGGGTGGAGTCTGTGGAATGCTGAAAGTTCAACATTGTTGCACTTACATTCCTGACGAAAGCAAAGACCTAAAGGTCTATATCAAAAATATTACTGATTTGCATGAAGAATTAGTACCACTGGAAGCTGAAAGTGTCTGGACTAAAATAGCTAATAAGATAATTGCTGTTAAGAGTTTTATTGCTAAGATAGGTAGTACCTTTATTGGTAAAATATTGTTTCCTTTGACATGTGTAATTGTTGCTTTACTGATACTAAGATTGGGGTGTTTGTGTTGTAAAAACAGGGGAGGGAAAAAGAGATTAATTAGAGAAAAGGCAGAAAAGAAACAAAAGAGATCAAGGAGAGATCCACGAGAAATAGAATTAGAAGAGTTGAGGGAGAGTGTTTACTTGGAGACAAAGAGGGATGATGTGAGGGAGTCTGGTGTTTAATGTTGTTTAATGTTGTGTTGAAAAAATACATTTTCGATTTCTCCTAAAAATTGGGACTTAAATTTGTTTTTTAGGTTGGTTTTTTGGTTTTTGTGGTGATAAGATATCACCAAAGGGGGGATTGCTGGAGCAGAGTTTTCTGTTGAAAATTTATCGAGTTTTAAGCTCCAGTTTCGTTTATATGGTTTAACTAAAATTATTAATTTAAAATCATTAATTCATAGTTTGTTTTGTCGAAGTCGGATTAACCAACACTACTAATGAGAGAAAATTACACGTGGGAATGCATATATGTTGCTTATTAATAATGTGCGGTTTTAATTAAATGAATGTTGCAAAGTGCTGTTTGTTTAAAGCACGAAACGCTTTTGAAATAACGTGTACTAATGCTTTATTGTGTTGCAAGAGGCTAGATAATTACATACACATAAGGGTATTAGTGGGAATTAACACTGTTTTATCATTATGCTGTGGTAACGTTGTTTTGTGTTTCTTTTAATTAAGATGGTCCGTTTTGGCCTAAACCAAGATGGCTGCCTTTTACAGCCTGCGCTCGAGTGAGTGAATTTTGATGGGAGGCCTTGCTGAATATGGTCGAGAGTCACCTGACCGCAGCTTTTGTCTGGTTAGAAAATCTTCCGTGAGGATGGCAGCTCTGGGCGTGATTCCAGCTGGCCTTGGACAAGGATAAAGTACAATGAACATTGTCCAGTCTGTGGTGACTCTGCTAAGATATCAAGAAAGAACATTTACGAAAGATACATTTGCAAACTCGAGTTCCTTCTTCCGTCTTTTTATTTTTGTGATTTTTCCTGAGCGGAGGTTTTCTAAATGTAACCGAGGGACTTCCATTCCTGCTCGCTCTGCTCAGTGGCTCAACGGATATCTAATATTTGTTTGTTACTTTTGTTTGCAACATACACTATAAATATGTTAGACTAGAGAGGGTCCGTGTTCCATTGCGCTCATTACTTCCATTGCGTTCCATTGTGGTTCATCGCGTTTTGGACTTCTTCCTGAACCTATGCTGAGGACGGCATCTCGAGAGACTTTACAGAGAGACCTGTCCTGACCTTTTAGCTAGAATAGGTAACTATGAGAATAATGATTTCGCTAATGATTGATTTCCATTTTGAATTAATTTAGATAAATAAGCATTGATTGAATTAAGTTGTTGGGTGTTTATTTCTTGTCATTTATTGAAGTTGTTTCCAAATGTATTTCTTATGTTTTAAATCAGGGCAATATCATTCAGGTTGCATTGACCTCATTGTAGATGCAGATTGGTTCTCCTATGTTCAGTGTGGATAGAGTAATAGTATGAATTTTAGTGTGATGGGCCCTAGTGTATGATGTGTGTATGTGCGTGTGACTGTAGGTTTACTCTGTCCGTGGAAGCAGGGAGAATTTATATGCGCCGATCTGCAGCAATACCACTATGAGAGCAGCGTCTGGATTGGCGCAGGGGACCCTGTGGCATGCCAGGCGTTGAAATCGAGGAGCAGAGGCCAGTAGAGCACCGATGCTGGAGAATGCAGGTAAGCATTATTTTTTTAATTCATTTAGCCCCGCGCTGCCTCCCTCTGCTCTGCCCTCCCCCTTGCCCTGCCCCCTATCCTCCCCCGTACTGCCCCTCCACTTAAATGCTGTAGCAGCTGCCACTGGCGCATGGAGCTGTGTGCAGTAAGGTTCTGCCAACAACAGCACCCTTCTCATCTTTCTCCAGCCTTGACCTTGTCCCTGCCTGTTCGTTTCTGATTTGCCAGTTTAAAGTGTTTTTTGTCCTTCATTATCATATGGCAGGTGATTTTTTAACACCCCATTCACCCCCTTCCTTGCTGTCCCTTCACCCTCTGACCCCTGCTGGCACAAATCAACAAAACCATCATGTGCGTGAGGCAGCTAAGCTATTGGTGATTTAGGTGAGCTGGGGGAGGTCCGGGGATGTTTATGTTCAGGGCCCAGTGCCTGTTCAACCAGGTACTGACCAGTGAACACAAAAGGGACCCCCTGCTGCCTCATTTAATTCACTCAGCAAGAGCACCAAATTTCTCTCCGCCCACGCCCAAGGTGCTATCTCAGCAAAGGCTGGCTCTGCCAGAGAGCCACGGAATTGAATCCCGGTCGGAGCAGTGGAAAATAGAGGCGTAAAACAGGCCCCTGAGGCACAGGGTCCTATGTTACACCATTTTAAAAAGCACACTTCACAGCTCAGATGGTAACTCCCTTCAATACTACTCAGAAATAATAAATCTGTCATCAGGAAGCATCAAGTGATTACATTAGATAAAGCCAATACCGGCTTGCAAACTCCCTTTACTTTTGCCGAATGACCCAATGCGCGCGTTTACATTTCTTTCAGGCAAGCAGGCACCCTGGCAAGGTGGCTTGTTTATCTGTATGCCCTCCATCAGTTTCAAAGTGCAGGAGACTCCCAGCCTCACTCTAAGTGAAGCAGTTCAACTTACTTAATAGGAATTGACCGTCCTGGGATGGTTGTCTTTTCATAGAGCGTGAGGAACTGTTTTACTTAAATTACAAAAAGTAATGGCATATTGTGCTCCTCCGATCCTGCCTACTTCGACCAGTGCCTTACATCATATGGCATACTGTGCAGGGTTGTTTGTTGCTCGAGGCTTTCATCTACTCTTCTACCCTTTTGCCTTTAAAGGTAAATTGTAAGGATTCCCTAAACAAATAGTAGATGAATATCCAAGTTTATTCTGTCAATGAGGTTACCTCGAGTTTACAGCTTTCTAATCCACTCCTGCCTCAATCCACCAGAGAATACATTTCCCCCACATTTTAAATTCTATATTACATATTTAAAGTTTTACCAACCCTTCACATCTCCCCCTTATACTTACAGATGATAATCATCAACAAGAAGAAACCAAAACGTTTATGCTTTTACAACCTTAATGCACTACTAAATGAGTAGCTCTAAGAAGCATATGTACACAAGGAATAACTTGTAAGACATGATAATGACGTGCAGATGCATACTATACATTCACTCAGTAAATTGTCTATAATATGCAAAAACACAAGATTTTATACAATGACTGTTAGTGCTATTCTTCTTCTTTATCATTAATGTCTCTTTTATAGACACGTGCACACACTCCCCAAACTATTCACACATCCATCCCCCAGAATCACTACACTGCGTTTTACCTCTTTCACCTTGATCGGTTGGGAAAACTTACTTTCCCCTTTCATGAAAATCACACCTTTTCTCACTGCCACCCAATCACTTCTTTATGTCCATTCTTTTGACACATTTCTTAGTGTTTTAATATTTCTTTGAAATTTGTTGTTTACCTGTCATGCTCTCTTCCTCTAAGGGAAATGAAAGGAGACACACCCGTCATTTAGTAACTCTATATGCCCAAATCAATTTCCTCAACTCTTCTTTCGTGGTAATCCATTGGCCAAGGACACTGGGATGAACCCCATCATTTGATGATTGACTCGCTCAACTAGAACTTTGGCCTGAGGTCTGAATAATGCCACCTTCTCATGTTTATGCAAAAGGAATGGCTGGGTCCAGACTGGGGTGGCGTGGTGAACAAAAGAACGATGGATTAAACCCAGATCTTTGTGACTGGGGGTGAATGTTTGCATTGCTCAGCCTTCCATTCATCATTTGTTCCTTTTGCATTTGTTGCCCTAAGTGGGATGGGTATGCCTAAATGTGGATCCTGTGCTCACTTCGCCACTGGATTCAAGCTAGCCTGGCCGAAGAGGGGCGATGCACCGAAACCAGTCCCAGGAGGCATGTTTCTGGTCTAGGGAGGACCTGCCAATGGCAGTTCGGACTGGACTGTTCCCATGAGGAACAGGGTCAAGACTGATTTGCATAGGGCTGGGTCCAAACTGGGGTGGCATGGTGAGCAAAAGAAGAACGATGGATTAAACCCAGATCTTTGCGACTGTGGTTGAATGTTTGCATTGTTCAGCATTCCGTCCATCATTTGTTCCTTTTGCATTTGTTGCCCTAAGTGGGGAGGCTATGCCTAGATATGGGTCCCGTGCTCACTTCACCACTGGATTCAAGCTAACCTGACTGATGAGGGGTGATGCCCCGAAACTGTCCAAGGATGCTTGTTTTTTTACCAGGGAGGTCCTGCCTTGGCAGTTCGAACTGGACTGTTCCTACGACGAACAGGGTCAATACTGATTTGCATGTGGCTGGGTCCAAACTGGGGTGTTGTGGTGAGCAAAAGAACAATGGATTAAAACCCGGATCTTTGTGACTGGGGGTGAATGTTTGCATTGTTCAGCATTCCGCCTATCATTTGTTCCTTTTGTATTTGTTGCCCTAAGTGGGAAAGGTATACCTAGATGTGGGTCCCGTGCTCACTTCGTCACTGGATTCAAACTAGCCTGGCTGATGGGGGTGATGCCTCAAAACCGATCCCAGCATGCTTGTTTCTGGTCCAGTGAGGACCTGCCTTGGCAGTTCGGACTCGACTGTTCCCATGAGGAACAGGGTCAAGACTGATTTGCATATGGCTGGGTCCAAACTGGGGTGGCATGGTGAGCAAAAGAACAATGGATAAAACCCAGATCTTTGTGACTGGCGCTGAATGTTTGCATTGTTTAGCATTCTGTCCATCATTTGTTCCTTTTGCATTTGTCGTCCTAAGTGGGAATAGTATGCCTAGACATGGGTCCTGTACTCACTTTGCCCCTGGATTCAAGATAGCCTGCCTGATATGGGGCGATACCCCCCCATACCAGTCCCAGTATGCTTGTTACTGGGACAAGACTGATTTGCACATGGCTGGGTTCAAACTGGGTTGGCGTGATGAGCAAAAGAACAATGGATTAAACCCAGATCTTTGTGACTGGGGGTGAATGTTTTCATAGTTCAGCATTCTGTCCATCATTTGCACCTTCTCATGTTTGACACCCATCTTTTCCAAAACTTCTGTCATGGTCTCAGAAACAAACTGTACTTCGTTATCTGAAACTATTGTCTTGGAAAAACCCTCATCGATGAACATGACCTCCAGAAATCTAATAACATTTTCAGTATTAATAGGGATGTTATCAGGGATTGTTTGAATCTGCAACAGGTAAAATGCATCCCCTGGCTTGCATACATTAAACATTTTATTCACTATTTAGATCATCCTGCATTTTTTGATAACCCTGAAAGCCTGTCTCTCATTACGAGGAGGGATCTAAAAGGACTAAGCTTAAAACACTTGGAGACGATTAGGTTATCCTCCAATATTATGAAAACATCGGTCAGAGGTAACCAGCTGCTCTTGACCCAGATGGGGATACAACCCTATTTACTATTTACCCTTGGAAACTACAACAGATTTTTATTGACGCACTTACGTTTAGGCAACTCCCATAATCTGGTCACTTTTCCCCAGTTAAACGATTAGTCACGTTCTCTCTGTCTTTGCACTTGCGATGATATATCAGTACAATCAACAATCCACATAATATTTTTTTCAAGTTTTACATTTTACTCAGGAAAAGATGGATATTGCCCTATCTGAAATTGCAAAGTCTGAGACTTTGTCGACCTGCTTTTATTAAGTTGCAATTCCTGGATGATGAAACTGTCACTGATCACATTGTGAAATATCTGAAAGGGGTGGTCAGAACAAGGAAAACGATGCAAGGTCCGACCCCGGTTTAAACAATAACAACTTTACTTACACTAGGGCTGTGTACTGACGTGAGACTATGGCTGTGATTGCAATTTTCAACATATGCTACTTTTAAGATTTGTCTGTAATTTTTAAATTGTTGTTACTAAATTTCAATTCTTAAGTTTATTTATATGTTTGTACATATGTTGTTTTTGATGTATTGTGCTTTTATGATTTGAATATTTTAAATCAAATAAAGCCTATCTTGACTTGACTTGACAGTATTAATGTGATTATTAGGTTTTGTGACAAAACATTTCGTATTGTAGTCACTGAGGACAATCATATATCTGTCTCTCATGCCCAGTCTTCCTACAGGACCCAAAAAATCAATGGTGAACCTTTACCAAAGTCTATTAGGTAACTCCACGCAACCCAATGGTAGCTGTCTCACAACTTTGGTTTTGTCGCAGTTGGTGCACGCATAACATTCCTTGACAATACTTTTAATGGCATCATCCATTTTGGCCCACCAAATTGACTGGCACACTCTTCTCTTAGTCATATTGCACCCCAGATGTCTCTCATGTGCTATTTGGATTATTTTCAACCTTAATTTCTCTGGTGGAAAAATCTGGGTCCTCTGATCAATCTCCCTTCATGTACACTTATTTCTTCGTTCACATTGTGGTAAACGTTCAGTTCCGCACCATAAGTTGCTTCATTTTCACACTTTTTTTAAATCATTCAATTATACATCATCTTCCATTGCTGCATTCCATTCCTCCTTCCCTAGAGCAATTTCTTCTCTCCCTAGCATTACCACTTTTGCCTCTGCCTCTTGGTCAGGTTCATCCACAGGCATTCCAGACAGACAGTCTGTAACAACATTTTTCCAAGCCCTTAACATATTCAACATCAAAATTATATTCCAACACCGATAGCATCCTCCTGGATATCCTAGAGGCACATTTTCTTCAAGTCCTTTTCCACTATAAATAAGTGTATTAGTGGTTTATGATCGGTCTTAACATTGAATGGCAGTCCCCAACCACAAGATACTTGTAATGTTGATCGCCCAGCAGCATGCTAGAACCTCTCTCTCCATCACGCAGTGTGAGGTCTCGCTTTCTGAAGCCATCTCGAAGCAAACCCTACATCCCTGTTTTGACCGTCTTTGATTTATGTTAACACAGATCCAACTCTCAACACCTGCTTGCATCAGTTGTCATGTAGGTCTTGGCTGTAACATTAAAATTCCCTAATGTAGGGACTTTCAAAATTCCACCCTTTCACTTCTGGAAAGCTAAATCAAAATTCTTGTCCTAACTGAATATGACATTCTTTATCATTAACAGTCTCATAGGTTCAACTATTTCAGTAAAATTGGCAACAAATTCTGTCAGACTTAAAAATTATTTAAGCTGATCTTTGCAAACCGATTTAGGTTCTTCACGCAACGTCAACACTCTACTTTTCTTAGGCCGAATACCCTCTTTAGAGATCTCCTGTCCCAAATATATTACCGTTTTTTCCATAATTGACACTTCTCCCTCTTTACCGTTAAACCACACTTTCCCGGGGGCGTGGCCTGGCCGAGGACCAACATGGACGCACAAGCATGAAGCTCTGGTGCAGTACTGCCCGTGTATGGGTCAAACTCCGCATAAACCAATGCCCTGCCTGGTGCTTCGGAGTTGATTTGGGGCAGCGGGGGCTAGCCGATCATGCAGGGACGCTGGATGCAGGCGGCTGCATGGCGCGGCACTTGCAGGTGCCTCAACAACAAGAGTTGCGGGCGCGCCTGAGGACGGGGCAGCCGCTGCTCCAGCCGGCATAAGAAAAATCGAGGTCTGAGCAGCCGGATACCACCCGACCGGGGAGCTACGCTGAGGGTGAGGCCTGATTAAGGGAGCCTGTGCCGCTGCGGTGAGTTCCATCGCGCCTTGGGCCCCCCTCGTCCCCATTGCCGCCCAGTGTGGTGTTGGTGCCTGGGGCAGTGAGGTGCGACGCAAACTACCCCCTCCCCCCCACGATTGTGCCCTGCTGGGCAGGATTGGCCTGCTTTGTGTGACAGACGCCCAGTGCTGGTGTACCCCCTCCCCCCAAGGGCCGAGTGGAACCATCATGCAGGTCGGGCGGCTGGGATTGGTGTCCTGGCGTTGTACAAAGGGCACTCCAGCACAGGTGAAAGCACTGGGCCCCTCCATGTTTGCATGATTTATACCCAGTGAGGCTCTGCACAATACCTCCACCCTGTATTTTGGTTGGCTCATTGGCGAGGCATCGCTCATTGCTTGCGGCATGGATCGGCGGCACATTGAAGCTGGGTAGGGCTGAGGCCTGTTCCGGCTCCCCACACACTAGCCTGGTTTAACCATATACTATAACATGGGGCACACTGACCCTCGTCAGAGCCCGCTCTCTTTTAAGGCGCCCAAGATCCCTTGACGTGGTGAGGAAGATGAGTCCCGGAGGGAAGCCTCGAGCACTGGTGAACCTGGCCCTAGTGCACCTGAGGGGACGGTGACAATCCTAGCTGAGCTGCAAGCCGGCTTCAGATCTGTGGACACTAGATTGGATACAATAACTACGCAGCTAGAAAATACGCATGAATGAGCCAAACGCCACGAGGTGCGCCTTACCTCTGCTGAGCAACGCATATCAGACTTTGTAGATACTAATGCTGCTGACTCGAAACGCATAGACAGGCTGGAGAAAATGCTGAAGCTCACGGCCGCGAAGGTGGAAGGTTTGAAAGCAAGGTCCCGTAGGAACAACATCCGCATCACTGGGGTGGCCGAATCCACCAACACAGGATGTATGTGCTCATACGTGGAGTCATTACTCATGTTTGGCAGGGACATGTTCTCTCCCATGTTCTCATTTGACCAGACCCTTGGACTGCGACCCACTTCAGGCGCGCTTGACCGATTGATCATCGCCAGGCTCCTCTACTATCAAGACTGGGATGCAGTTCTCGCTAGTAGAGCACCAGGGCATGACTCTGTCTTGTTTTTCCAGACTTCAAGCCGATTGTGCAGGAAACACACCGCAAATTCGCTGATGCAAAGCACTATCTGGCAAAAGCCAACATGAAGTACTCCATGCTCTACCCTGCCCAACTGAATGTTCAGCACAAAGGAAAAACGCACTTTTTCGACTCCCCATCAGAGGCTACCACTTCCTGCAAGCAAAACCTCCAAGGTCCATCCTTATCTGCTGATGTTGGAGCTGCTGGTCTTTCCATCACCCCCGATACAGACGTGCTTTGTTGGCTGATGGGTTCTGTCTGTAACTCGCTCCGAGGTGTTGAGCAAACGGACGGCCAAGTGAACTTGCCCAATATGGAGAGCTGGCGTTACTGCGGATAGTGTTTGACACTGAGACATGCATTGGCCTACCTTTTTTGAAAGTTGTTTTGATTGTAGAATCTGGGTAAGAATCCTTACACATTGACTGCATTTTCTGGACATACATATCACCTACATTATGGTTGCCCATATACGATTAGTTAAATGGCAGTAACCCCTACAGGAGCGGAAGGGATACCACTTAAATGCATCACATGGAATGTGCGCGGATTATCCAACCCACTTAAAGGGCATCAGGTACTATCATATCTATCCAGACAAGGAGCCCAAATTGCGTGCCTGCAGGAACCGCACCTCCCCCCTGGATGCCTAGTCGGTTTGCAGCGTCCTGGGGAATGAACCCCTTCTTTGCTGGCTACAGCACATACTTCAGAGGAGTATGGATACATAGATCTATCCCGTTCGTCACTCGAGGGGTCATGGCTGATGCACCAAACGTAGACTCCCCTGATTTTTTTTTCTACAGGACTCCCGTCCCAGCTTGACCGAATGCATAATCATGCAATACTTACGGGGGGAGACTTCAATCTCACACTTGCCCTAGCAATAGACACCACCCGCACTGGAGTTGTCACTAAGCCACACTCTTGCCAACAGTTCATTTCCATACTGCAGTCTAACCTCCTTAAGGACTCATGGTGACTCAAACACTGCTTAGAACGAGGTTACACCTTTGTTTCCGCACTGCATGGCTGGTGGTTGTGTATTGACCACTGGTATGTCCCCTCCCCCCCCCCCCCCCCCCCCCAAGCTAGCGTTAGCACTTGTTAATATTACACATCTTCCCAGAACATTGGCGGATCATTCTCCGGTATTACTCGTCTTGCAGCTTCCCGGGTCTGGGCTGCCTCGTCCCTCGTGGCCCTTCTCTTCAAATGCAAAATTAGATGTCGTATTTAAGAGCTGAGGTCCGAGAGGCAATCGTGGAGTATTTCCAAATAAACACTTGCACAGTTGAACATTACTCTACAGTCTACACTCTGGGACGATTTTAAGGCCTACATCAGACGGGTCTGCAAAGCAAAACACTCGGGTGTGCTCCGTTCTATACGTGGAGAGCTGGGGGAGGTCGAGAGGGCACTACTTGAGGTGGACAAGAAAGCTCAGGGCCGAGATACCCCCTGGTGCTCTCTAGATGCGCATCACTAATGCAGGACTTCCAGGACTTGGCGTCCAGAGAAACGAAATACCTTAGTAAATACCCAGGTGTACAGGGAGGGTGAGCGGCCAGGCCATACTTTGGCCGGTATACTGCACCCCCATATCAGGCATCTTTAAACGTCAACACTCTACTTTTCTTAGGCCGAATACCCTCTTTAGAGATCTCCTGTCCCAAATATATTACCGTTTTTTCCATAATTGACACTTCTCCCTCTTTACCGTTAAACCACACTTTCCCGGGGGCGTGGCCTGGCCGAGGACCAACATGGACGCACAAGCATGAAGCTCTGGTGCAGTACTGCCCGTGTATGGGTCAAACTCCGCATAAACCAATGCCCTGCCTGGTGCTTCGGAGTTGATTTGGGGCAGCGGGGGCTAGCCGATCATGCAGGGACGCTGGATGCAGGCGGCTGCCTGGCGCGGCACTTGCAGGTGCCTCAACAACAAGAGTTGCGGGCGTGCCTGAGGACGGGGCAGCCGCTGCTCCAGCCGGCGTAAGAAAAATCGAGGTCTGAGCAGCCGGATACCACCCGACCGGGGAGCTACGCTGAGGGTGAGGCCTGATTAAGGGAGCCTGTGCCGCTGCGGTGAGTTCCATCGCGCCTTGGGCCCCCCTCGTCCCCATTGCCGCCAAGTGTGGTGTTGGTGCCTGGGGCAGTGAGGTGCGACGCAAACTACCCCCTCCCCCCCATGATTGTGCCCTGCTGGGCAGGATTGGCCTGCTTTGTGTGACAGACGCCCAGTGCTGGTGTACCCCCTCCCCCCAAGGGCCGAGTGGAACCATCATGCAGGTCGGGCGGCTGGGATTGGTGTCCTGGCGTTGTACAAAGGGCACTCCAGCACAGGTGAAAGCACTGGGCCCCTCCATGTTTGCATGATTTATACCCAGTGAGGCTCTGCACAATACCTCCACCCTGTATTTTGGTTGGCTCATTGGCGAGGCATCGCTCATTGCTTGCGGCATGGATCGGCGGCACATTGAAGCTGGGTAGGGCTGAGGCCTGTTCCGGCTCCCCACACACTAGCCTGGTTTATCCATATACTATAACATGGGGCACACTGACCCTCGTCAGAGCCCGCTCTCTTTTAAGGCGCCCAAGATCCCTTGACGTGGTGAGGAAGATGAGTCCCGGAGGGAAGCCTCGAGCACTGGTGAACCTGGCCCTAGAGCACCTGAGGGGACGGTGACAATCCTAGCTGAGCTGCAAGCCGGCTTCAGATCTGTGGACACTAGATTGGATACAATAACTACGCAGCTAGAAAATACGCATGAATGAGCCAAACGCCACGAGGTGCGCCTTACCTCTGCTGAGCAACGCATATCAGACTTCGTAGATACTAATGCTGCTGACTCGAAACGCATAGACAGGCTGGAGAAAATGCTGAAGCTCACGGCCGCGAAGGTGGAAGGTTTGAAAGCAAGGTCCCGTAGGAACAACATCCGCATCACTGGGGTGGCCGAATCCACCAACACAGGATGTATGTGCTCATACGTGGAGTCATTACTCATGTTTGGCAGGGACATGTTCTCTCCCATGTTTTCATTTGACCAGACCCTTGGACTGCGACCCACTCCAGGCGCGCTTGACCGATTGATCATCGCCAGGCTCCTCTACTATCAAGACTGGGATGCAGTTCTCGCTAGTAGAGCACCAGGGCATGACTCTGTCTTGTTTTTCCAGACTTCAAGCCGATTGTGCAGGAAACACACCGCAAATTCGCTGATGCAAAGCACTATCTGGCAAAAGCCAACATGAAGTACTCCATGCTCTACCCTGCCCAACTGAATGTTCAGCACAAAGGAAAAACGCACTTTTTCGACTCCCCATCAGAGGCTACCACTTCCTGCAAGCAAAACCTCCAAGGTCCATCCTTATCTGCTGATGTTGGAGCTGCTGGTCTTTCCATCACCCCCCGATACAGACGTGCTTTGTTGGCTGATGGGTTCTGTCTGTAACTCGCTCCGAGGTGTTGAGCAAACGGACGGCCAAGTGAACTTGCCCAATATGGAGAGCTGGCGTTACTGCGGATAGTGTTTGACACTGAGACATGCATTGGCCTATCTTTTTTGAAAGTTGTTTTGATTGTAGAATCTGGGTAAGAAACCTTACACATTGACTGCATTTTCTGGACATACGTATCACCTACATTATGGTTGCCCATATACGATTAGTTAAATGGCAGTAACCCCTACAGGAGCGGAAGGGATACCACTTAAATGCATCACATGGAATGTGCGCGGATTATCCAACCCACTTAAAGGGCATCAGGTACTATCATATCTATCCAGACAAGGAGCCCAAATTGCGTGCCTGCAGGAACCGCACCTCCCCCCTGGATGCCTAGTCGGTTTGCAGCGTCCTGGGGAATGAACCCCTTCTTTGCTGGCTACAGCACATACTCCAGAGGAGTATGGAGGATACATAGATCTATCCCGTTCGTCACTCGAGGGGTCATGGCTGATGCACCAAACGTAGACTCCCCTGATTTTTTTTTACAGGACTCCCGTCCCAGCTTGACCGAATGCATACTCATGCAATACTTACGGGGGGGGACTTCAATCTCACACTTGCCCTGGCAATAGACACCACCCGCACTGGAGTTGTCACTAAGCCACACTCTTGCCAACAGTTCATTTCCATACTGCAGTCTAACCTCCTTAAGGACTCATGGTGACTCAAACACTGCTTAGAACGAGGTTACACCTTTGTTTCCGCACTGCATGGCTGGTGGTTGTGTATAGTCCCCTCCCCAAGGCGCGGCCTCGAGAGAGGTGGAACAGGGGTGGGGGGGGGGGGAGGCTCCGACGGGTGGCCACTAGAGAGCTGCCCTGCTGATGTCCCCCTGCGTGGGACGCGGGCAGCGGCATTCCTTGCCTCCTCGATATCCTGCGAGGCGATGGCACAGGCCATTGATGATCTGAACGGTAATCGAACCCCTGGCCTAGACAGCCTCACAGGTGCCCTCTACAAAGCTTATAAGGCTGAGTTATCCCCCCATCTTCTCGAGGTCTATGCGGAGTCACTCACAAACGGGAAACTCCCCCGTTGCTTTGTGAGGCTGTGAAAACCCTGGTGCTTAAGCCAGGCAAACATCCTGATAAATTTGCCTCTTACAGGCCACTATCACTGCTGAATCACAACAATAAAAAATTGGGCAGGGTTCTTGCCACCAGTCTCTCCTTGCTTATGTCCCAGGTAGTGTCCCAGATGCAATCAGGGTTCATCCCTGAGCAGTCCACATCCATTAACTTGCGTTCCATATTCGCTGTTAAAATTAACCCAGTACTCGCTGCTGTGGCAGTGCTATTAGACGCAGATAAGGTGTTTGACTCTCTGGAGTGGTCCTTTCTGTTTGCGGCAATGGCCGAACTAGGTATCCCTAACAATTTCATTGCATTGATCTGTTTCCACTACGCTGAACCTTTAGCCCCAGTAAAAATCAACCGCACCCTGACGGACCAGTTTATGCTATACCGGCAGGGATGCCCCCTATCCCCCTTCTTTTCATTATCGCAATGGACCCACTTGTCAGGCATTTGCAGGAGCGGCATTTGGCTAGGGGTCAATTTAATTCCACCGGGGATCCCTTGTGGACGGGCGCACCGACTCATACATGGACATGTTCATCATACATCGACTGTATGCTGCTGCCCGTGCCCTGATCCCGATGGCCCTATCAGAGCCTCCGAATTCCCGTTATTGACCCAAGTCATCTCCACGCCAGATAGTGCTATACCATGCTGCTCTATCACTTAAACCTGTTCCAGAGAGGGGGGCTCAGAGAGCCTGGGGACGGACCTGGGATACCCTATATCTGATAGGGTCTGGTATTTCTGTTGTGGGCAGACCAGATTAGTCTCCAATAACCACCGACACAAACTTCTGCACTTCAAATATATATATTGCGTATACACCACCCCTCAAATGATGGCTAAATTGGATCCCTCCAGACCCCGCTGCTGTGTTAGGTGCGCTGTGGATCACGCAGACTTCCTCCACTTAGCATGGGGCTGTGCTCCGATAGCTGCCTATTGGGAGGTGGTATTCTAGACCCTGTCCGAAATGATTGAGATGGAGCTGGTCCCGTCCCCACTCATGGCGCTGCTAGGCTACGTTAAATCGCTCCCAGTTGCGGTCAGGCGATACACTGCCATTGCATTATTACTTGCAAAGTGACAGGTGTCATTGCATTGGGGTGCTGTCTCAGTCCCCTCGCTACGGGGATGGTTGAGGGATCTAGTTGACTGCGACACATATGCCTCATATTTTTTTGTTTAAATCTTTTTATTAACATTTTTAGCATTTTGCACAGTTTTAGGAAAAAATCCCGACAACGTACAGTGTGTATGTGGCAGCGTTAGTCAATAGAACATGTACAAATACGCCATCAATCAATGTATGACTTTTGAGTTACATGGTAGTACATTGCAAGAGTCCAAGAACCACGCCACCTGATAGAAGGGGGTATCTAGACCCAAAGACCGTATCGCCAGAGTATATGAACATAGCTAGAACATGGTGCGTTATGCGTCAACCGTGGACATAGGGTACAATATAATGATGAAAACATAAGATAATGAGGGGTGGGAGGAGTCGCCTGTGATCTGTTTCTGCGCCTAGTAGAACCCGGGAGGTGGGAGAAGAGGACTAGAGTTTGCCAAACCTAGTGACACGGACAGGGTTCAAGACACTTGGAAACCAGTGCTCTTCAGTCTATGTGAGGGCCAGAGACGAGCCTTGAGTGCCAGCCTCCGTCAGCTCGCACGAACCCCCTGCGCCACTGACCATCTCTTGGAGCTTCAGTACTATAGCATCCCACTGATGGGCTATAGGGAGTTTGCGTAGGTCAAGGAGATCTTCCCTTTGGAGTGCCATCCCCTCCACCCTAGCCCAATTCAGTAGAGATCATCGCCAAGCAATTGTGGGGGGCGAGAGAGGGGACTTCCATCTCTTGGTTATGAGATGCTCTGCTGTTATTAGCCCCAGGTCTAAAAATCTAGTGGAGGCCTTATGTTTCTTGTTTCTGCTGAATAGATGCAGGAGGTGGAACTCCCAACGGGGGTGGATCACCCGAGAGGTACAAGCCGCCAGGATAGTTGATACGTGGGACCAGTAATCGTGCAGGATAGGCCAAACCATAACATATGGAGAATGTCAGCGTCTATGTGTTTGCAACGGGGGCTGTTCGCGTCATTTCGACGGAAATACCTGTTGATTTGGGCGGCAGTGAGGTAAGCAAACAAAGAATTGTATCTGTTTAAACCGTTGGTTCTGCGGAATGTATGTGGAGCTGCCCTGAACAGTGGTCCATTCTTTATCTGTGTAAGCCCTGCCCAGACCCGTCTCCCAGTGTCCAGATCGGTTTCTGTGTGCTGTCTAATGGAAGATGTGAACCAACGTACCAGGTGTCGCCCTGTCCCTATCACATGAAGGTATTGTAGTGTGTAGTGCATGGGTGGTTCTTGCTCAAGGGTATGTATTTCAGCCAACATAACTGTATTTTTGGCATTAGGGTTTAGTTTTATATTGAGATCCTTTTGATGATGCCAGCCAATTAGATCTGAAACCTTCTTGGTAATGTAAACACATTCCAATATAGCTTTCTTCCCAAACTCAATTTTCATCCATTCCATCCTACTGATTTCTATGGTTTTGTTCCGTACCCTGCGGCCCTGATGTCAGATTTGTTTTATTCTACATCCTCCATCCTTCAATAGGTATCTTTAGATATCAAAGTGTATAAACTTCCTGAGTCTGTCAGTATCCTCTCTTCATGGTTATTTCTATGCAAGTTGTAGTGAGGTTTTTCCAACTTGTCTATGCTTTCTTTTTTCTAACTCCTTTTCGTCTTGAGTTGTATTGATCATTTCTTCACTATTATCCAACTCCTCTGTAGTGAGTATTTTTTCATGTGCGCTTTCACATGCGTCATCAATTTTTTTTAACTTTGACAATTCCACCTTTCATTCTGCAAACCTTGGCAAAATGGCCTCTACGTCTACAATTGCGGCATACAACATTCCTTGCAGCACACCTTGTGCTAAATGCTATGTGAACCGGTGCTGCACATTGATAACATTTTATTATCCTGGAATTTGATCCTAAAAAAGTAGACTGATTAGATTATACTTGCTTAATATTTTCTATTGGCTCAACAATTTCAGAATCCTTGGCCTGAGATTCCTTCACTAGTTCACTTACACAACTTTTATCCATTTCCTCAGTCCACATTTGCGTGTGCTCAAGCCCTTTGGAAATTTGTATGGCTTCTTGAAGTGTTGGATCAATGAATAACAGTTTTTCCTTTACTCTTTTACTGTTTGTGTATCGCACTATTTGATACAAAATCAAGGATTCACTAAAAGTTTCAAATTGACACGCCAATGACAATCCACGTAATTCTGCTATATAGGATGCAATGTCCTCGTCTGATCTTTGAGACCTAGTAAAAAACTTATGGCGTCTAATACAATGTTCACGTTTGCCATAAATCGTGCATCCAATATTTGTAAAGACATATCATATACGTTCGTGGGCTGCCCATACCCCATTTCCAAGGAGATTACAGGCAAATCCATGGTGCTTTGCAAGTGTGGGTTCCGATCCCATCGTCGTTGCCAGTTATGTAAGGATTCATCAAACAAATAGTAGATGAATATCCTAGTTTATTCTGTCCATGCGCTTACCTCTGGCTTACAGCTTTTCAATCCACTCCTGCCTAAATCCACCAAGAGAATACATTTCCCCCTCATTCTAAATTCTATATTGCATTTTTAAAGTTCTTCCAACTCTACACAATTATTGAGCAAGAGGCTAGTAGGTTTTGTTTTTTTTAACTGGAGGAAGTGCTCCTTTCCCAAGCCAGTGTGTGTGAATGCAAGTTTGGCTGAAACAGGTTAGTGGTTAAATGTGTGAGTGAATCAACGGATGGGAGAGTTAATTGATAGATCAGTTGGTGAGGTGCACAGATGGGTGAATGACTGCATGGATGGATGAATAGGATGTTGCTTTTAGCGAATGGATGGATGAATGAATGACAGGATAGATTTGTCCATACCTTTGATATGCATGTATGTGTAGGCGAGGCATTCTTGACTGTGCGCAGAAGCACCATTATTATAAAGTTTGTCTGCTGTGTCTGGATAATCTGTAGCATTGTTGGGGCTTATTTACCAATTTTTGGGAACAGATTTAGAAAGCAGTGTCCAGAATTTAATTTCCCAATTGACTTGCATAGAAGCAGAGTAGTTAGAAGTGCGAGAAGCCTAAAATAAAGATGTTTTTGGCTTAAAACATCAGTCAAATTCAGCGGTGTTTGCAAGTATGTAAGGGGAACAGTGAATGGGGAACAAAATAATAGTAGGAGAACATCATGAAGCACGCATATTTTTTATAAAAATTATTTGCAGGAGAAACAGTTGTTTCAGGTGACGATGCACAAACAAGTAAGTAATGGTTTCAATCACAAGTTAGGAATAACTGCATGAAGCTTGTAACAGGTCAACATATTCTGCATCCTGTGCTTTAAATGGACAGGTACTGTCCAATACTGAGAACCGGTACTTCTTTAATTTCAGTGGGAAAGTAGCTGTACTTCTCAGCACTACTGCAATACATTTAATAGGAGACTACCTGCATTTCCCAGGAGTAAACAAATACTCTAAATATTGAGTACCTGCACTTCTATATTTCCATTTAACGCACTGCCTGCATGGAAGAGGATAATTGAAGCTACAGTCTGTCCCGACACAGCTAGGTTAGGTGATGCTTCTCAGGGCATGGAGATGAAGTTGTTGTTATATCTGTGTCCTCATACATGGAGCTATGTTTCCTCTTAAAAGCAGATACACTAATAGGAGGGGAGGGAAAAACAACTTTGTATACTGAGCCACGAGATACATGTGTTTATTAGACCATGTAAATATTGCTGCTTCTATGTACATTTGGGTGTGTGTGTGTATAGAGGTGTTTATGCCCGGTACTAAAACTATACAGCAAATACATCCACATTATAACAAAGGGATTCGGACAAACTCCTCGGTGATTCTCTCAACAAAAGCTTTACTAAAAGGAGTCCCACAGGGGTCTTCCTTGAGCCCAACCCTCTTTAATCTGTATGTGGCACCCATAGCAACTGTAGTCCACTCTTTTGGATTGGAGGTGGTGTCATATGCGGACGATACACAAATTATGGTTACCATCCATAAGGGGCTGGGCTCACTGTCAGAAAATGTCATTGGATGCAGGACCAGAGTGGCAGACTGGATGTCCGCTAACTTCCTGAAACTTAATGCGGAGAAAACCGAAGTGATGATATTTGGATCAGGGGCAGCCAAATGGAATAGCAGCCGCTGGCCTCAATCTCTGGGATGCTGCCCTGTCCTTAGCGTAAAGGCTAAGAAACTGGGAGTCCTGATGGACACTGAACTTAGTTTCAGTGTCCAAGTGAATTGTACCATTTCTGCATGTTCCTGGATCATAAGGATCTTCCCTTTCATCCAGCGATCAGCTAGGATCCAGGTAGCACTGGCCCTGGTAATGTCCAGACTTGATAACAGCAATGCTTTGTACCTGGCTGCTAATAAGAGCTTACAGCATAAGCTCCAGGTACTGCAGAACGCTTTGGCAAGACTCATTCTGGGCATTCCCAAAAAACAATCTGCCAAGAAGGGTCTAGAACACCTGCGTTGGCTTCCCATTGAACAACGCATCATTTTTAAATCTCTTTGTATGATCCACAAATCTTTGCACGCTCCCTACCCCTTCAGGCTGAAGACTATGTTGGCACTCTTCCAGCAGAATACTACTCGCTTCAAAAGCAACTATTAATACCAAGAACCAAGAAGAGGAAGTTGGGGTATAGGGCATTCTCAGTAGCAGCAAGCAAACTCTGGAACTTCCTACTCCTTGCTATTAGATCTATCCCTCTTCTGCTCTCGTTCAGAAAAGCCCTTACAGGGGTGTGGAATTTAATAAAATATCTACTTGTCCATGGGGTAGGTCACTTCATAAATCTACTTGTTCTGTAACAAAATCCACTTGTCCCTTTTGTGCCATTTAGTGTGGCGACAAATTACGGCAGCAATCTCATTACAAAATAGTTCTGATAAAGCCTCTCTAATTATGCCAGGGCTCGTACAATTTTAGGGTTTGTATACTAGCAATTCCCTTATGTTGCTACGTTTCTGCAGGTCTACATACTGGGGCTGAAGGTAGTGGTAAGCAATAGTTCAAGGGTTGAAATGCCCTTTTGAATGTGCAAACCTACTAACTTACATGTTTTAAGGGTTTTCACCAACTCTTTTCTAATCATTTCCCATACTGAAAAAGGTTGGACATTTACTCCTGACAGTGACAGATATAAAACTTTTTCCAGGGTTGGGCAAAAAGTGGTTGGAGGAAAAGTGAACATGAAACATTAAGATTTTCACATGAGCAAATCTACGCATGCACAGTTACTCATGCTAAAATGCAGTTCACAAATATTTTCTAGGAGTACTATTTCTAGGCCTACTTCTATAAATTCTTGTGAATTCACGGAAACTGTATATATGCACTTAATGCAAGGATATATACCATGGATGCACTTTTGAGACTTTCTTTAATAATTGGGCCTCTAGTTAGGCCTGGCGTTAACCATGACCTTTTGTGTTTAATAAAATTCTGTCCCTCTCTCTCTCTGTCTATCAGCTGGCTTCACTATGAGTGACAGTATTCTTCTCTTTTACAAGGAGCATATTGGCACACAAAGTAGTTTTGTTCAGTGCCCGGAACTGCTGTGGCAATGTGTGCTTTTTGAGACCAAAAACAATGTTTGCTTTTGCCAATGCGTGTTAGAATGGTGAGGGCCCAGTAGCATCCACACCTATAAGGTTTTACAAAAACCATGCCTAAACTAGTCACGCATTGACAAAACCAAAAGGCTGACCACCAATTTCAGACCCACTGGCTTTGCCAATGCTTGTTTATTTTTGTTTCCCATAACCGTATTTAAACTGGTTACACTGATTTTCCATTATGAATATTTTTGGGAAATACAAGCATACATCAACATGTTACTAAATGATGCTGCAAAGATATGGTACCTAAAATCTTACAGTAGTTTAGCAAAATGTTTTTTTTCTACTTGCATTTTTTTGTGAACATTTTATTTTGAAAGCAAAGAATCGTCACTCTTGCTTTCAAGCTTCTGCAAATATTTGCATATAATCAGAAAGCATTCTGGGGGCATTATACATCGCCTCATATTACTAAACTTTGAAAACGTTTGTACACATTTATACTGGAATCACCGTCAGTAGTGCAGGCCAAGCTTACAACATTTACGTTTAGTGCACACCATAACATTAAAGGCTTTGCATTAATGAACCATGAATACAGGTTTGAACTGCATTAATAAATGGACACACATATTAACTTAACTGGACACACATATTAACTTAACTGTAGACAAGGCCCTTCCCTGATCCATAATGTGGTACTGTAAACTGGCAGCCAAAGGGTTTGAGCTATAGGGGTTTGGCCTGCTTGTCCCAAGGACAAAATACACATGAAAACTTGTTGCCCTTGACCCCAAACAATATGTCCCGGGCGTCGGGCTATAGGAATTCCACATCCCTGCCCTTAAAACCTGGTTGTTCACAGTCGAACGGTGAGCTGGAGTTCTCTTGCTTTTTTTTCTAGACTTCGTGGTAATGAATGGCCTCTCTTTAGCACCTTGATGCTTTCGGGTGAATGCTGCGCTCTATAAGTATCAAATCAAATCAAATCAAAAGCGCATCGAGTGACAAACAGTCAACGCGTTTAACTGCACACGGCAGCCTTGTTCATATATACTATATGTTAATTTCAATTATTTGTTAAAATATTCTATTTCTATGCCCTTCAACCTTTGTCTCATCCCTCGTCTCTCAGATCCATCTCAAACCTTTCTGATGACTATGAACTCCCAAACATCCTTTTCAGAACTCCCCCTTTTTAGTCAATTCACTCAACTAAACGACACACACGTCCACTATCCTCAATAAAAACTTGCAACTTCACTTTTCTAATCCGTTCCCATCATTGTATCCCTATTGTAAACACTACTAAACAACCAAAAACTTGAGAGCACAAACTTATCACAACAAAAAAAGAAATCACATATCATTAATCTACTAACTGTTTAACTCTAATCTTGGGTTCCGGAACATTGTGCTACTCGCTGTAAAGCACTTCAACACTTTATCATGGGTAGTAAGCATTATATAAATACAATGTACAATTTACAATAATGCGTAATCTTCACTGGAATAATTGGAAGTCTATTTACTGGATTACTACTGGTTGTTCCCTTAGCCTCTGGAGTTATAATATTAATGCTGTGAAAATGTACAACTTTCTATTAGTTGAATGCCAAGATAGGATAGGAGGGTACCTGCGTTTCCAATGAACTGAGCAAGTACAGGTAAAACATGTAATAAGCTGTTTAGGATGCGTTAAGACAATAATACTGATTTACTGCTGCAACTGGGATACATAGTGAGAACATCCATCTTATGGTAATTCTTGAACCACTGCTTCCGCATTGGTAAAAGTGTTATAGAAGAAATTAAATATGAAATGATGGCGCAACAGCAGACAACAGTAGAGAGCATCACAGACCTATATGTGGTGAAAGAGCAGTGTGTGAGAAGTTGGCCTGGTATATGCTGTCCACTAATTGAAGTGGGCACCTTGTACCAGTCCTAACAACCCTTATTGATAATTAGGTTAAAGGCAACCTTTATGGAAAGCTATCCTAGTGGTAGCTATGGAGAGCAGCCTTCAGGCTAAGTCTCGAAGGCATATAAAGCAGCTTGGTTTGCCAGATTATAACCTCTTGAATGACTAAATGAAAGGAGAACCACACAAGGTATATATATATATAAAATATATGTATTTATTACTAAACACTCTCTACTAACCTCTTTATGAGATTAGAGAACAAGGCACACAATATTAAAACACTAGAACGACCGTAAATAGCACAGTACATAGTGGGCCCTATGGGGAGATCAAACCATATATTAAGGAAGTAGTATAACAACCCCGAGTTGACTAGACACAGTTCCTAGAGCACGTAGAATCGCTGGGACCCCATTGAACCACCCAATGTAGTGACACAGGGGACCCACGGGGGTCGCGTGCAGTGTGAGAACACAGCCACGAGCTCCGTACAATCCTATGGGAAAGTCGCGGATGTAATTTTAAAGATTAAGGACACTTAGGAGAGGACCTTGAGCAAACCTTTCAAACTTAGAAGGTTTCAAGGCTAGCACTCATGTGAGCACCGGAGAACTCGTGTTACCTAACCCAGGGAAGCCGGGTGCATAGGTGTCAAATGGTGTAGGGAATCTTCGTCATTTTCAATGGCGTCATGCTGCAAAGTGCTGCTGCCGTGAAGAGGAAAAGTGTCCGGTGTGATCCAAGCTAGGATTGGAGCGGAGAAGAACCTGAAAGCAGGGGGGACAGAGTCTGGGTCACTTGCCAGTGACCAGGGGCTCGGTAGACGAATACCCACCTATGTCGGGTGTTTCAGGTGTGAAGAGGTGAAGCTTGAATCTGCAGCCACGGGGACCAGGAGACGTCGACGACGACCAACGTCCGTAGGCGAGCTGTCCCACGAAGGATGTCGAGTGTTGGGGGGTCAGTGTCCGGATTGGAGACAAGCCTTCGCATCTGCAACCCACGCGGTCAGAGAAAAGATGCTTCGATGTGGACCAGCAAGGCCCTGTGGACTCCCCAAGCGATGGAGAGTCAGGGCACGTCTGGAGCAAACAGGAGATCCCACTGAAACTTAAAGTACCCTTCACAGGGACCCACAGGTTGATGGACTAGGGATCGCGAAGGGACTTCGAGAGGAATCTCTAAATACCAGCCCACAGAACACTCGTGGAGTGTAGGCCAGTAATCTTCGGTGGAATCACTGCTCGGGGTCTGGACTACAAGTAGCCCAAAGCACAGCCTCAGGGATCGCCAAAAAGCATATGCTGCTGCAAATGTGCACGTCGTCTAGGGGTTTGGGTTGCACGGTCCCCACAAGGGCTGCGGGTCTCAGGTTTGCTTAGAGCACTGGTCGGCCTCTGGTGAGCTTAGGAACCCACCTCCTTTGTTGCAAAATCTTCGGAGTCCTTCAGGAGCTGCGTAGAAGCAAACCGGTCAGATGCGTCTTTGGTGCCTGCCTTGCAGGGGAGTAACTCCTTTACTCCAAGGGAGATTCTTCGGTCATCCAACGAAGTGTAGATAGTTGAAGTACTTGGTTTCTGTAGCAGAGTTTCGTCCAGGTAAATCTAAACTCCTGTAGCCAGGGGTTCATACTTTATACCCAAAGAAGGGGTGGGACAAACTTTGGAGACCCACATAGGAAGGGTCAGGACAGAGGGGTGGCTACACCCATGTCCTTAGTCCAGTTTCGCGCCAGAGCAGGGGCTGATAGCCCCTGAAACCAGTTTGAGCTGGACTATGCACAGGGACACCAAATGTGCAGACATCAAAGCACTCTCAGAGTTCACCCACCCAGCCCCAATACACTAAAGCCTGTGTGGGGGTGGTCACACCTCCCTGTGACAGGAAACCTATTGTTCAGCCGACCCCTGCCGGAGTTTCATCCAGCAGCAGGAGGGCACACTCGTGTCTGTGGCTGGCAGCATCCATTTTGTAATGCCAGGGTCTGTGAAGCTGGTACCGGGTGTACCGGTGCTGTCATATTTCTCCCTCTAGTAGGGTGGAATCATACCTCCCACACTACTTACTGGTGTGGAGGTATGATTCCAAGGTGTTTGACACCAAACACGACATGTTTCCATGCAGCCGTTTTACAGTTGGGTAGCAAAGGGAGTTAGGCCCAGGAGGCGAGGTTCTGACAGGGCCATATATGTATATATGTCAAACAAAAGGGGGAGGGCCTAAACCTAATTTATTTCAATAGACGTGTTCTGATTCAGACTTGGACAAACATATTTATTTCAGTTTGAACCAGTATTTTGTTTCTACCTTTTCTTTGAGTTTCTTTAGTATTTCCGATATATACTCAAACACAGAAAAAGACAGTAAAGTCTATATACAAAAATCTATGTGTGCATTATTGATTGACAAAACATTAGACAACAGCAATTAATTTTGTTAAATGCAGTGTAAAAAAAAAAATGAACTGAAACATAAGTGAACAAACATCCAATATATTAATGTTCTTATGCTACCTTTGGCAACAAAATCTGAGTGCTGATTCTCAAGATGCTTTTACGTTAAGTTTCAATAAAGGAAGGGGGAAACACAGGGAACACTTAAATGTCTCATACAGGGAACTCCATACACAGACTAAAATGAATTCATAATTCCTCAGAGTTCCTATTATATATCATCATCAACAATCATGTATGTTTTTTCACTGCTTTTAACTAAATTAATTGTTGTTGTCTAATGTTTTGTCAATCAATAATATAATATATTAATATAATATAATATAATAATATATCAATAATATAATAATATAATAATAAGGAGGGTGGAAGGTGGGAGGGGCCGTGGCAGCACTAAAGACTATGCATGGCAAGCGGGAGGGTTAGTGTTAGCACAATGGCTATGATGGGCAAGAAGGAGGGTGCAGGGGCATGCACAAAGGACCATGGAGGATAGAAGGGAGGGTCAGTACCTCGGCACTGACAAGAGAGTTCAGGGGAAGGGGCCTCACAATAGACCACGCGGGGCAGCCAGGAGGAGCAGTTGCAGCTCAACAGACCAGGGAGGGCAGAAGGATATGGCAGTAAAATGGACCATGGAGGACAGGAGGAAGGGGATAGGGGATAGGGGCATGGAATGTGGACAGGCAGGGTGGAGGTGGCAGGGACAGGTTACAGTCATCTGACAATGCTAGGCAGGTGGGAAGGGAGTGGCAGCTCAACAGAACACTCAGAGTAGATAGGAGTGGCAGGTCCATGGAACATGGTGGGCAAAAAGGATGGAGCAGGGGTATGCACAAAGACATCGGAGGGCAGGGGGAAGGAGAATAGGGGCAGCAAGCTAAGCACAGAGGCTAAGCAGGTGGTCAATGATGGGGCATACAATTGGGCAATGAAGGGCAGGAGTAGTGGACTGGTACATCATGCTAAATGGAGGGCAGTGGCAGCACATCAGACCATGCATGGCAGTAGGGAGGAGGCTAGTCCATGGATTCAGACAACAGAGGATAGAGAGGAGGTGGATGGGACAGCAAGCTAACTGTTCAGAGAAGGCAGGTATTAGGAACTTTATTGTTTTTAAAATGTGTGTCTGTGCGAACTACTTAAAATATGAACAAGTACGCAGAATAATCTCACTTTTATTCAGGAAGAAGAGGACGTTTGTGACTGTGACTCCGGGCTCACTTGGCAGAAACACCCCCTGGCCCACCACCCCCCATCGCAAAATGTAATGCACCCCCCATCGCAAAATGTAATGCCCGTGAAAAGGGTAGGTGAACGCAGTGTTATATAGAATATAGTCCTGAGAGCACGATTGAAAATGAAAACTAGATATAGTGTAAGGTATAAACTATGCACCAAAAAGTGTGATATAAGATGAACCGGGCATGAAATATAATATGCAATACATTGTGCGCAATGACAGATTCATTGGAGAGCGCGAGATAGCACAGGTACTAGCGCGTGCTATGCGATATGCACCTTGGAGTGTAATATGCACAGGGCAGTGTTGTGTTACCTAACTAGTCTCTAAAGTTGTAATATAAAATATGTGCTGGGGAGTGTAACGTTCCATATGCACTGTGACAAAGATATGGATCCCAGATTGTAATATGTATGGCATAGCGCTGTGAGTTATAATATAGGCATCGAGGAAAGCAAGTTAGATGGGGCAATATAACCCGTGCGAAGGCAAGTGTGGCATGACATATTCACGGGTGGTGTTAGAGTGCACATGGGCTAGAGAGTGTCATAGCATACGCACTAGCTGGTGGAATACAACACAGAGGTGTTTGGCACTCGGCAGGCACTGGTGGGTGTAACTCTCAAAAAAGGGAGCCTAGGGGGTCAAAGGGTAGGTAGCCCCCCTCTCAGGACCATATAACAAAGCAAGACCTACCCCGGAAAAGGAAATAATAATTTAAATTTATTTTTGCTCTAGGTACCCAATGCTTGTAGTGCCTATCTCACTCACACCCTCAGGTGTTTCTGCCACTAAAGTGGAAAATCTACTGTTATACACAGACCGTGTCTGTTCTTACAGGCTGTGAGAAGGGAAGCTCCTAAGTGTCAATGTGTTTCCCTACACTATTGTGCTGTAAAATACTGATAGTGGTAAAGCCAAAAGTGCAAAACCAAAAAAGGTGTGATAGGCCGGCAGTGCCTCACGGAAGCAGCCCCAACGAGGTTTGTGTAGACAGGTACTCGCCTACTACCTCCTGTTATCATCATCGGCTACTGCCGCCCAAACAGAAACAGAAAAGGAAGAAAACAACAAGGAGTGCTGGAACCCTCATGCTAATCCTAATAACTAGTGTCTAAAAAACAATTTATATGGTGACATGTGTCTAATAATCTAAAGAAAAAGAGGAAATGTCGACCCAACTGCTGGGGGACTGAGTCTGATCAGGACCCAAGTCACTCCAATTAAAACCGAGCAGCAATACACTAGCTGTGTGAAACTTTATTCTATGCTGTGTCGCTGCTCATTAAAACCAACATGTTTCGTTGCCCAGTTAAATTTGACGGCAACTTCTTCAGGGCTAGGGTCGACTGGTCTCTCTGCGTCGCTAGTACAGACCAGCGATTACTTTATCAGCACCTGGGGAAACACAATTAAAAACACACACTCAGTATCTCGCCCATCCGGTCAAAGCCAGTGCATACGAGCAGCTGCTCGTCCACCAAGGTGCCTGCATCACACCTGACGTTCATATTTACCATCATAGATGATGTCTGTCAGCATACCTGAACCTTTGGTATGTGTGGATATATGTGGTATCTTAAAAAACCTGGACTGCTTGTTCAGAGGCTGCGGAACCGCGTTTCTGGAAGGGCACAAAGATGTAGCAGTTATTAAAGTGCCCCGGTATAGGCTGTTCAGTCCCCTCTGCTCATGTATCATATGTCAACTCATTATCAATAAACTCCGATGTCATGTGTACAGAGCCCAGCAATGATGACTGTATTATATGCTACCCCTGTTTACATTGTTGCTTCAATATATTCACTATCGACGCATACCCATTAATTAGATATTCGATCGCTGCGCTACGTACTCCTAGTACCGCGACTGCCTGCTGTTAGGGAAACATGGGCTGCCCTGGTACTGAGCGGTCGTTCAATGAGCGCTTGCCGTGTGCTGACTCAAGAATAGGGATACACCCCTCGTTAGCGTCTACGAGTAGGGCCCGCTCCTGTACTCGCCCAAAATAGTCTTACCTCGTCAGCCTGCGCGTCAGGTAGTAACTCATCCTCCATCACTGAGGGAAAGGCTGCTTCCTGTTTAAATGCGTCATGCGCGCAGTGATCCGCGCATGTGCAGTTGTTTGCTGAAGGGACTGGCGGCCATGTTGTGTAAACCGCCAGTGTTGATTACACTATACCTGATGTCTCCCTAGTTGTGTCTAGGGCATAATGTGGTGTACAATTGACCTCTCAGATTGGTATATGTATGGTCTACACGCACCATTGTAAAAAATATATTTGAAGAATTAAGATTAATCAGATATAGATGTGTTTCAACTTCTGTCATTTTTGTCTGTATAGCGAGGACTGTTAAGAAATGGTTATCAAGGCGCTAGAGTCACACACCTCATATATACACCGATCTGTTCATGTATAGATTATTGGCATACGCGAAACCGCTGATCTATGAGGTTATTAATGCGTGATCAGCAGCCTCATATGGTGATGCCTATCGCAGGTAATGAATGTACTGCCTCACTGTGCTACCTTGCCCCATTCAATGAAATCATTGAGGCCCTGTTGGTCTGCTTTCTCTTGGTAAATCCAATGGGCCTCCTTGGTCGAGAGCCTGGCTTCCATGTTGTAGGTGTCACCAAATACTCGCTCAAGAACCATGTTAATAAAATAGCAGCTACGTGCTTTGCACTCCTCGGAATTTATGGAAACTCCTGCCAATGTTATCCTCTAAAGCAAGAGCACTAGTTGTGAGAAGTGTCATACTAAGCAGGCTTGACTACTGCAATGCTCTGCTGCTAGGAGTACCAGACTATTTGGTAAATAGACTGTAGAGAGTTCAAGCAGCAGCTGCAAAATTAGGCCAAGAATATCATCTTCCTCCAGTTCTTTGAAGGAGCTGCACTGGCTTCAAATGCAACAAAGGATAGTCTTTAAATCACTCTGCATAGTCTTTTAAGAGCTCCAGGGTAAAGGCCCTATACCACTGCACAGAAAATTGAAAATATATGTCCTAAGCAGGAGTCTTTATTCAGCAACTGCGAATCTTATATGCATTCCTAAATTCCGTAAAACAAGACAGGGTTGTCGAGCTTTCACGGTCAAAGCAGCATAGCTTTGGAATAAATTACCTACCACTTTGATGACAACAATTGTCTTATGAATTTCAGGAAAGCCGCTAAACACGTGGCTTTTCCATTGTAATCAGTAATCAATGTTCTGGCCATTTTGATAGCAGCTTTCTTCTTCTCAGTAGAGGTTTAGCACCAGGATACCTGCTAGGTGACTGTGCGCTCTATAAATACTATAGTTCTGTAGGGTAAAGAGTCCAACAAACAAGAAATTAATCAAAAAGGTCATGCATAGTTTAAGGACTCCGAACTTGCCCATCTCCTCCCCAGCAAAACAGTAAAACATAAAATGATATTAGAGTATATATGACAGCCTCCATAACTCAACACAGTAAATGGGGTCCTTATCTCGCAAGACTCAATGGTATCCCAGGAGGGGATCAAATACCATTGTCAGCTGTGCCCCAGGTAACCCCCAAGAAAGTGTTCTAGAGGCCCAAAACCATCGAGCCCATTGATCTCAAAGTGGACCCCCTTAGAGACTGTGTCCTGGGATCCAGTAAGGTCCCCCAGACCTCAAGAAAGCCACAGTATCCACCACACTTGTTTGTTCCTTGAGCTCCTGTTGCCAGGTTGGCCGGTTCGCCTCTCCTATGGGAACGCTGGTGCCTCAGACGCTGAGATCGACGCTGTTCAGAAAGTTCCAGACGCATGACAAAGTTCCTTTGTCATAAAGTCCCAACCGGTCCGACGCCGCAGAGGGGGTCAGTGGAAAAATGAGACTTGTCTTCCACTTGTACTCGCATGTGGGCCTGGAACAACAAAGAATAAAGTAGATCTAGATCACAAAGCTTCTTCTTCAGTAAGGCAAAGGAAGCCCGCTGAGGTTGAACGTGGAGGTTAAAGTCTGGGTAAATAGAGACCTTAGCATTCTCCACAGTGATGGGGCCCTTGCTACGAGCCTGTTGGAGTATAAAGTTCCTGTTGCAGAAATGAAGTAGGGGAGCCACCACCAGGCGGAGGGGGCCTCCAGTTTGGGAGGATTAGACTGGGACAACATGTGCACATTCCAGCAGATAGAACTTTGACAGGCCCTCTGGGGCCACACCCTCCTGAATCCAGCCCTCCAGGAAACCAAGCATGAAATTGCCTGCCACTCTCTCCAGTAGGCCAACAACTCTAATATTATTATGCTGAGCCCTCCCCTCTTGATCATTAAGCTTGTTCGCTAATCGAAGGGTACGGGCCTCCAAGTCCATGAGGCAGCACTTCATACTCAATGTTTCGGGTGTTAGAGTTTGGACTGAGGCCTCCAGGGCAGACACCAACTCCATCATTTTCTTAGAGTCTTCCCAGATGAGGCCCAGCTTGATCGGTATAGTCAATCTTACTCTCCAACCATTCTCTGTTTCTATCACAGCCAACAGTTTATCAGACTTGACGTCCAGGTGAGAAGCATCTCTGCCCTTATTGCCCTGCTTGATCCCCTCTTAGGGGGCGCTAGTCGAGGCATCGTCCTTAGGTTTCTGGGTGCAATCAATGGTGCAGTAAAACAAGGGAAATAAAGGTGTGTCAAAGGCCATGCCCAGGAATCACCAACGGCAGGCTCAGAAGTCGCACCACAGCCTGTGTACCCTGGTGGACCAAACCCAGGACTGAAGAGGAGCAGATCCACCACACAGTGGCTAGCAGAAACCACTGATGCGTCACCTGAGTTCAGGGAGTGACACCATACTAGGCATACAGCGGTGTCACCAATCACCGCAGGGGCAATCCCGACACCCACAGTAGGTGGGAGCGAAAGTCTCAATATGGCCAGTAGTTTCCAGAGACTACCGCAAAGAGTGGGGCTGGAGGTGGATATCAGCCTCATACTATGCTAGTGATGCAAGAGGAGGTACTCTCCATATGTGCAAGGTTAGTACCCACACTCCAGTTGGCTCACCAGATCACCTTTAGCAGCTCTCAGCCATGGCTCAGAGACCCATCCAACACAAATTGGAGGAGCAGTTTGTAAAAGAAGGTGTTCTCCAGGCAGAGTGCAGGGGCCATAAACTGCTGGTGAATTGCAGGTTGGCAGGTAGCCGCACCAAGAGCTGTACACGGCTTGGCGATTAGCTCCGCCTCCCAGATGATGCTGTACTTATCGCTAGAACAGCCATTGGTCTGCAACTAGTTCTAGAGTCCTTTATCTCCTTTATTTCTGATATAGACTTAAGAGTAAACCGTTCTAAATTGTTTATCTTGATGATTGGGCCCAAAAATATGAAGACCAAGTGTCACTTAATCAATGGAGTAAAATTGGATAGAGTACCCTTTTTTAATTACTTGGGGATTCTATCCAATATTGGCTATAAGTGAGGCTATTTGCTCACTATTAGATCTCAACACTTCAGAGAGCCATTGAAGCAGTTTTTTGTTTTTCTTCTAGGCTAGGCTTTTAGCCAACAAAGGAGTTAATCTAAGTATATAAAATGATGTTTGGATAAAATACCAGAAAAACATGTGTGATACAAAAACATCATGTCAAGAATATCATGGGCAGGAATATTGAAGGTAAAATATAGTTTTTTAGTTGTTTTTATTATTTTTGTATGTAATATCGGTTGTAAGTGTTAGTATGTGATCCATTGTAGTGAGTTTGATTGTATATGTTAATTTACGTATGAAATTGTTAAAATTTGTAATTTTAATTGTATTAATGTATGTAATTAATTGTTGAATAGCGGGATACTGGGTTTTCAGGGAATACAGGTGGGGATATTTTTTTTAAAGACATGTTTAAAATGTAAATCTTAATGTCATTTTTAAGATATGCAAATTAATAATTTAGAATGTTTAAACATATTTTATTATAATAATATGTGTTATATATTTTAATTTGATGTTAATTGCAATATATATTAATGGTATTAAATATTTTTTTAATAAGAAAAATGTAATATAAAATATTTCAAACAAAAATATTGTAATCAAATAGAATATTTGGAGATATTTTTATCTTAAACATTAAAATGTTACATTATTTAAAACATATTTTAAATTGTATAATTTTCTTCTTAATTGATTTTTAATTTAGAGTTAAATGTATGTTTAGTTTTTTTAAATATAAAAGGTATTTTTTTACATTTATGATTATTAATTTTATATTATGATTTTATTTTTATTTTATTGTTTAAAATGTATGAATTGCAGTAAATATTTTCAATGATAAATTCATTTTTTAATAGTAAATAAAATATAAATTGTATTATTTAAAATGTAAATATATATATATATATAAAGGTTTACAGTTTAGATTAGTGTGTGTTTGATAACATTTTAGTTAATTGTATTTTAAAAAGTATGAATATGGACTATTGATTATTTATATAATATTTTAATTTTGTAATGTGTTATGTTAAAAGGTTTTTTTGAAGTGGATATTGTAAATTGCGTCTCTTTAACACCCAACACCTTCTTTAAATAGGTTTAGATTGTTGTCCAACACCTTAACCCAATATGGTTAGACTGGAGTGGGAATAGTAAATGTCACTCCTTTAGTGTCGCACAACTTCCCCAAATTGGTTCAGATTGTAGTAGGAATAGTGATTGTCACTGAGGTTAGATATTTGTGTATCCACACATGGAAGGTGTCAACTTACCATACCTTTGTGGTGTTTTGCATGGACATGTGTCCATTTTGCAGTGTGTACCTTACTGCCACTTCATCTAGATGTGTGCCACATGTTGTTAGTGCTGTGTTTGCTTTCATAAGTAGCACTTACTCATTGCTTACACTTGCATGGCAATTAATTATGCTATTAGTTGTCCTTGAGATACTTCAGTTCCCAGGTCCAGTGCACATGGACTTTGTCCCTGGACCGTAAATAAGCATCCTAGGACCGGTTTCAGGGTTTCACCCCTCATCAGCCTGGATAGCCTGAATCCAGTGGCACAGTGTGCCCGGGACCCACATCTGGGCATACCCAGCACACTTAGGACAAGAAAGCTAAAGACACACAGTTGATGGACGGAATGCAGAACTAATCAAAACATTCACCCCCAGTCAACAGATCTGGGTTATATACATCATTCTTTTGCTCATCATGTCACACCAGTTTAGACCTGGTCATATGCAAATCAGTCTTGACCCTGTGCCTCATGGGAACAGTCCAGGCCGAACTGCCAAAATGAGGACCTGGCCTGGCAGTTCGGGCTGGACTGTTCCAATTGGGTGCAGGGTCAAGACTGATTTGCATATGTCTGGGTTCAAACTGGAATGGCATGGTGAGCAAAAAACGATGGGATTATGCCCAGATCTCTGTACTGGGGTGAATGTATGACATTTTTCTGCATTCTGTCCATCAATTGTTCTTTTTGCATTTGTCACCCCGAGTGGGTCGGGTATGCTCAGACGTGGGTCCCGTGCTCTCCATGCCACTGGACTCAAGCGATCCTGGCTGATGAGGGGTGAAACCCCGAAACCCGTCCTAGGAAGCTTGTTTCCAGTCCAGGGAGGACCTGCCCTGGCAGTTTGGGCTGGACTGTTCCCATTGGGCGTGCTGGATAAAGTTTCTTGCAGATGCAAATCAGATGGTTAAGATCTTCTTTTGAACTTCCACAAAGGCGACACATTTGTGTTTTTCCACCTCGGGGCATCTGCCAACGAAGGATATTTTCCAAAGCGCAAAGCCATTAGCTGTTTTTATAAGTATGCCAAAATTTTTAAATGTAAGTAATCTGCCGGTTTAAGAACTTTGTCATTGTTGATTAATGTCCAGGAATGGGATCTCTGAGTAAAAATACCTTTGTCTAGCAAAAGAGAATGAAGTTTTGTGGCTTTGTTTAGTGTTGACTTAAATGTAGCTAAGGTCAAATTTTTATTCCCGAGATCTAAAGTGCAGGTAGATTTAAGCGACTTGTGCAAATAGTGCGTATATGATAAGTTAGTCCCTTTCTCTAGTTCTTGCCACAGAGCCCCGTTCAGTCTTGAGTCTGCCAAATTTTGCTTTATGCGGTACCAAACTTTTATTGATGAGTATAACATGCCCACAGTCTCATTCATTAAGCAGAATTCCAGACACACTTGTGCCGGGAACACCATTTGAGGGAGCTGAAAGACCTTTTTAAAGATGCTGGTTGTTAGAAAGCTTGCATCTTTTCTTGCAGGGCTACGCTGGAGTATGTTAAAGTTGGTAGTGTTTTTGCCGTAATTACTGTGATCAGTGGTTCAAGTGAAGGGCCTTCCAGTTTTAATACCAGTGTTTTATAGGCAAACATTTATGCGTTTGCCCGTTGAGCCATGTAGCTTTTCTGTTCTATGTGATTCATTTTATTATCAATATAGAAGCCCAGATATTTATAGCTAGACATGTTCTCGAAGGATTTACCTTCGAGCCAGATGTTGTACGGATGGAGTGGGCGGTTGCTAATAAGCATTGTTTTTGTTTTAGCTGTATTCATTTATAGCTTATTTCCTGTTAAGAATTCTACAAGACCCGTTATTAGCCTCTTGAGACCAATCTTCGTCAAACTGATTAAAGCAATGTCGTCAGCATAGGCAAGATGCAAAAGGACTAAGGTTCCCTAATGTGGGGAATGAGAGTTGATTATATTAAGTTTTATCGATAGGTCTGATTAAAATAAATGAAACAAATGGGGAGCCAACACGCAACCCTGTTTCAGGCCCTTATTCGTATTACATTTTCTTGAGACTCTTGATCAGTCACCAGTGTAAAATAGCCCCAAACCTTTTAAGAATCTTTCTGGAATGTTCCATGATCTTAGTTTTGCCCACAATAATTTCCAATCCACGCTGTGAAACGTGGCTTTTAAATCGATAAAGCAGAGATGTAAACTCTGTTTGTTAACTTTGAATTTCTCTGCTATTAGGGAGATAGATAGAATGTTGGAGATTGTACCAATCCCTTTTCTAAAGCCTGTCTGGTTTGTAGGGATCAGATTTAGGTCTTTGGACCATTCGACCAAGTCTTCCAAGATCAAAGAGGCTAGGAATTTTGATTCGACATCCAGTAATGCAATAAGTATATAATTCGATGGATTCGATCTGTCACCCCCTTTGTAAATTGGTGTCATAATTGAGCCATGCAAGTTGTCAGGGATTTGATGTAAAAGCTCAACTTCTACAAAAAGGTTCACTAACTGGGAAGTCAGAAAGCTTGATCGTGTTTTAAAATGGTTTGGGCGACACCGTTAGGCACTGGAGCACCATCTCTTTTACTTTTGTTTATTAAGCTTTTTATAGGATCTGCTTGATAAGGAGAATTGTTTGAGTTGGGTTCTTTTAGCAATTCTAGGTTGTCATTCGTAGCATTTTCGCTGGTGGGTTGGTCGCTAGTACCTTGTTTTTGAAAATGGCTTGGGAGGCCTGCAAGGTCTGTGCCTGTTCAGGAGTGGGATGCCATGTTTTAAATTTCAGGACTATATAAGTAGCCCAGTCCTGTTCCTGAACGTTTGATGATAGGATGTTCCTTGGCTGGTTCAACTGGTTTATTGTTAGTCAGAATTTATTAGAGTTACGATGTCTCTCGTTGTGTAATAATTTTACCCAGAAAGTGTCCGCACTTGATCTTTTGTTCACCCATAACTTCTTTTTATAAAGTTTTCGCTGTTACCGGAATATTTTCCATGAGGCATTAGTACTGTTATTTTTGTGTAATTTCCTGGCAGATTTGTTTAGGTCCCTTCTCAATTTTAGTACCTCACTTGATAGACCGGTGTGTGGGTTGCAGCATAGTACCTTGAACCGTGGTTTTGTCCTTACAGTTTGAAGACTTGCAAGAAAATAAGACCATGCTTTTACCCAGTTGGTATTCACTGATACTGACACAGCAAGCTGCTTTTTTAGTGTAACAAATTTCCATTTGACCAGTTTAGGCGTTTGGAAGTTTTTGTGTTCAAATTGCCTTCCTGTGCTGTCAAACTTTGTAACTCTTGACAAAATCAGGTTAAAGACATTATGTTGGATTGAGTGATCACTTAGGGTGGTGTACTGTACATGAAAGTGAGCTAGGTGTGACATTAATGGGAGCGTAATGATTGTATAGTCAAGTGTCAATTGAGACCGTGGGCCATGATATGTGTACTTATTTGGATTGTCTTCTACGGATCTTCCGTTAATCACACACATTCCCTGATATTCTAAGGCTGTTACTAGCTGTTAGCTGATGATATCTATACATGTCTGGTTATTTGAGGACTGTTGCTTAATACTCCAAAAAGTGTTGTCGGCTGTCAAGATTTCATCTTCGTCTGGTGTATGAATTAAGTTCGCATTGAAATCTCCAGTCAGAACAACATTTCATGCTGGTTCTGCGCAACGTAAGTCCAAAATTGTTTTAATTAGTAGTGCGTTGTTGTTCTTTTTTTGGGACCGTTGGTTGTGTATAGTAATTAATCAGTATTATAGTTGTGCTAGTTCCCTGACGGTAATACGAAAGTTTGATAAGTTGAATGCTAGGATCTGGAGAAGTCTGCTGCTCTGATGTAATTTTTAGAGCTAATGCAACATAAACTGCGGGGCCACCCTTTGCTCGGCCATAGTGATTACATCTTTCTGCCGCCACTGAGTAGTGATAAAACTCAACTATGGGGAGGTCTTCCAGTGCCGATGTCTCTTGCACGGCAATTATGCCACATGTGTCCTACTCGCGAAGGGGAAGACCTTTTTCAAGAAACTTTTTTGCACCGGAGATATTCCAGGATAGAATGTGGATTGCGTTTTTGTGAGTATTCCTAATTTAGTCTGTTCTTTGTCAGACCATCTTCTTGGTTTGCGAGGGTATCTGAAAGCCAGTTCCATTGATTACAGCTTGAATTTGTTACTACTTGCTGGTCTATAATTGGTCTGTCTGGGTTGTCTCTGAACTGCTGCTTCCCTTAGCGTTCTGTAGTATTGAATATACTTGCTTGTTTACCAGTGGTTTATTAAAGTCTTGTTTTGCTTGATAAGGTTGGAGTTCCAACAATGGAGAGGGGTAGTGAGGGATTGATGGTCTAGTTATTTTTATACCCCAAGCTGCAAATTGTTTGATATTGTTTATTATTAACTGAGCTGTCTCGGCTGACTGCCATGTGGTTAGTGTTTGTTCTTTGGCACCTTTCTGTCCTAGGGTAAGAAACTGGACTGCCAACAGGTCGGCCGTGCCTATACGGGTTAGATCTGGAATTTCTGCCATAAGTCTTAGTATGTTACTTCTATTTACGATATCATGTCTGCCTTGCGATTCGTAGTCAGGAGTCCAAATTATCTTCTACTTAGTACTGTTGGACTGCGGTGCGACTCTTAAATGTTTCTTAACAGTACTGTCCCTTGGAACAGACTTTTTCTGGTTTATAATATGAAATCTTAATTGGCGTTGCGGTGGCTGATCCTCTTCACCCTCTGGATGGCTGAAATTTGTATGGGATCCTCTGGAAGTCCTGAAGAGTTACCCTCTTTTATATTGTGCTGCTCAGAGCCCAGAGTGTGGTCTGGGCTAGTTAGATCTTCCATTGTTGCTGAATTACATTACATTCTTAACCGACGTAGTACATTCCATTAGTCTGGTTGACTTTTTTTTAACTAGAAGCAATGATTGTCGGGTTGGTGAGTAATGTAGGGCTAAAGGTGCCAGAATGTGCCTTTTCTTAGTTCCTTCCTTGCCTGTATGGGTCTTGGTGTTGTGTTTCCATTTTTTCTTTAGTGTTGTCGCGGTCCGTTGCAATGGTGTCACTGGTTTGCTTTTTATGGAACCTTTGTGCTTCTGTGATCATTCCTGCGGACCCCTTGTTTGAGTCAATTAGTGAGGTGAGCGGAGTGGTAGGTGCTGGCAATGAAGTACTCTTCTCTGTGGATTTCATATCGTGTAGCGTGATGAAAATTGGGAATAATTTAGTTATGCTGTCCGTCTTATGCTCACTGATTTTATTTCTTGCTTTTCTTTCTCTCTTTTTTGTTTTCTAGATTGCAACAATGGTTTAGGTTGGTCTAGAACAACCTTCGGTTTCATCGTTTGCTCGGTGTCTGTATTATGGACTGTTTCTGTATCAGACGACTTGCTAGAGTTGTTTAGTCCTGACGCGTTGGTTTGTGCCGCTGTTAAAAGCTGCTCTTTTAAAGGTGTGCCGGCATGAATTTTGTCTGTGGTCAAAGTTACCAAGCGTTTATTTAGGCAGAGTATCTGATCCAGCAGGTTTGGTTAGTAGTTTAGCTTGTCTAATGCTGGGCCACAGGCGCTTGCCGTTATCTCCAGTGAGTATATGGATTGCGCTCTTATTATTAGGTTGATTAAATTGTCAATTTTTGAGTTTATGCCAGCAATGTACGATGCCATGACATTCATTAGATCAATTTGAATGTCTAATTTATCTGACTGTAAGATCAAAGTTTCTGTTGATGATTGTAGCGCTTTCAGCAGCGGGGCAATGAGATCCGTCTGGGTTAGTGACCTTTCTCTAGCCCTGTTTCCTGTTGGACCGGAGAGCCTATCCTTTTCCTTAATTTTTTATGGAGTCTTTTCACTTACCCTGATACCTAATGGACTGGTAAGCCTGTCCCTTTCCTTGATCTTGTTTGCTGGGGGACAAGTGGACCTGTCCTTATCCTTAATTTTTGGTGGAGCATTTGTTTCGAGGTCAGAAATTACAGTGGTCTCGGGATGAGGGCAAGGTTGATAGTTATATTCTTGGGGCAGCATTGTTTTTGTGCTTTCCCAATTATTTTGATTTTGTTTAGATTGAGTCTTCCTTTTCATCTCTTATTGGCACCTCATTCGGCTCCGCTTCCGAGTTTATTTTGAAATTACTGGCGTTTAGATCTGTTTGTGGTAGCCGTAGGGACTTGGTCTTTAGCAAATGTGAATAGGTTAATTGGTCCTATGGTGTTGTTGGAATAGGTCTCCGACATTTGCGTAATCTGCCGACATACAGACTTAAAGGGGGCCAAGGGAGTCATCAATCCAGGAGTGTCTCCTGTTACTGCGAAGATTACAGATCCCGGGTCCTTCAGAAATTTAAATTTGGATCTTTGTGTCCCCCAGTGTGATTAGTTGGTTTCCCAAACATAGATGCAATGGGGGAGATTAATGGGCTCCTTAATGTCATGATTACTTTGTTTGCAGTTACTGTTTCATTTGAATTCTGCTTTCGATTTTGTTCCTTTTTTGTGGGCAGCTGTTTTGTCACCCGGTGTCTTCATGACCTTTCAGAATGCATGGTTACTTAGGGTTAGTTGGGGTTAATTGGAATATTGCCCCTCTTTAGATTCCTTTAGTTCTGTTTTTGCTCTTGTTTTTCTTTTTAAGTAGCTTCTCATGGCCAGCTACAGTCGCTCTAGTTTGAGACCTCTGTCCAGAGGCCCTCTCTGTTCTCGGTGACACCACCTGAGGGCCAGCTGACAAGCAGAGTCAGCACGGCGTCCCTGCAGGCTGCACACGAACCTAGTCAGGCCACCTCCGCAGGTCACCGGGTCACACACATAGCAGCCACCTGCTAATGGTGGCTGTGCTTGTCTCACCCCCGTTTGCGTTGCAACTTTCACAAGTTTGCACTTCTACTTGGTTGTGGCTCAGAGGACTCCAGGTAGGCAGCAGGGATGAGGTCAAATGCCGGACTGCTGCTGCTAAGGTGGAACAAGTTTAGGCAGGGCGGTTTAGGCAGGGTGGCAGGGGCGGCGGGGGCAGAAGCCAGCTGCACGGGCAGGGGGAACTGGGGGACTACGGCAGAATTGAAGCGGGAGTCTAGAGCCGAGCTGGGGCAGTGCCGCTGTGGAGTCTCTCTAGGCAAAGTCTCTCCTTTGCCTTCTCTGCCTCTGCCTCTTCAACGTGAGTGCAGACCTCCGACGCAGCCTCTGACACAGCCTCAGCCGGAAGCGCTACTCGATCGACCTCCGGAAGTGCTCAAAATTCTAGCGCCTATGGGGGCAGAACAATGTCATGGAAATCAGCTGTCGCTCCCCCACTGCACCTTCTTGTAATCTTAAACACAATCACAACCAATCATATATCTGATTGTATGCTAAGACACTAATATGACGTATAAAAACTTATTTTATTAAAAATATTTCCAATGATATTAAAAACAAAGCAAATTTTTCTATAGCATAGTAAATATCACAATTAAATTCTTACACACATAATTTGATCAAATAATACAAATGCAACTGGACTTTATTCGGGTCTTGTTCCCGTGTTTCTTTTCCCAGACGGGTTTTTTACTGTATAAACATATAAACGAACAGGAATATACTCCACGGAGGGAGGCTGAAAGATTAGAGCGTGACGAGTTAGAGGAGGCACAGGATTATATATGCCCCGGGGTATCGAAAAAACATTGACAGTAAAAAAAAACGTCTGGGAAAAGAAACACGGGAACAAGACCCGAATAGAGTGCGGTTGCCAAAAAATAGAGTAACAGCTGAAAAGGGACAATTGCAGAGAGGCGGCGAATATAGAAAGAGGCCTCAAGAACAGAAAGATAAAAGAAGTGAGTGTAGCGGTCTAGTTGCTCACGTCACGTTGACGTGATGCAGGCGGCCCCGTCGGCGCCGGGGTGCGCGCGCAGATCAGCGCGCCGGGCGAAGAGGAGAGAGTGCCGGCCGACGCTCCTCGGTACATGCTCATATGAATGTTAAATAAACATAGCGGTAACCCAACAACGTGCCTCGTGTGATTTCTGAGCAACATTACAGTGGCGACGAGGTCGGGACTGAGACCTGACCGACGCGTGAGCACAGGAGAGGGCAACACTCCACGTGGCCCCCACGAGGCGAAGGAAGACACGCAAGCAGGTCACCAGGCCAAAACGGAACACCAGACAGGCCTGCCTGGAGCGGGGGGAGTCACGGAAAACGTCCTAGTCAACCACGTCGGACGATCCGAGGTACGGAGCAACCGAGGAGCGTGGCAGTGCCACAGTACAGCACACGAGCTGCATATAGGCCACAGGGACGACGCTACCCACAAACGGCCAAGAGCACACACGCCACCTTCACACAAATCCACGCACAGGGAGCGCTGCGCTGGCTACCAAAGAGGAGGAGGTGGGGTCTAGTAACAAAAGCCCCCAGAAAATCAAGCACACAGGAAACAACAACAACACCCCAGGCAGCCCCCCGAGCAAAGCCACCGACGGAACGAGCGCCAAGGAAGTGAAGATGAGTACCCCGGCAGGGTACGCGATTGCACCAGTGCAATTCCTAACGAAACCCGGAGACCCACTGATGAAATGGGAGGACTGGAAGGAATATATAGACAATTTCATAGGGGTCCTGGAGGACGAAAATGAAGAGCAGTTCACTCCTCAGAGAAAAAAACGCATACTGCTACTAAATCTGGGCCCAGAAGGTCTGAGAATATACAAGAGCCTAGTACCAACGAAGAGAGAAGACACAGACGACGATGTGTATGCGCATGCAGTGGAGGCCCTAGATGAACGATACCGCCCCACCATCTGTGTTTCAGTGGATAGATATAACTTCCAGCAAAGGAAACAAAAGGTGGGGGAATCCATCGAAGAGTATGTAGCAGCGTTGAGAAAGCTAGCAGCCCCGTGTAAGTACGCACTGTGGGAAGACGAATTCATAAAAGACCAGGTGATCATGCACACCACCAGCGCAAACGTGCAAGACAAGCTGTGGGCGAGTGGGGACACCACACTCAAGGAAGTAATGGTCATAGTGAAGAGGGCAGAACTCTCAAAGAGGTGCGCCGATGCTACCAAAAAAGAGGCGGTCACCCCAACCATGGTGAACAGGATACAGGAGGGAGATCACCGCAAGGACCCGAAACACAAACAACCCATGGCCAAAGGAACTAGCAGATGGCAAGGGAAACAAGCGGACAGTGAGTACAAGAAAACGTGCTACAGGTGTGGAAGTTGGTCCCACGAAGCCCACGACAGACGTTGCCCGGCATTCCGAGCCAAATGCCTGCACTGCGGTATCATGGGTCACTACGAGAAGGTGTGTCGGAAGAAACAACAGAAAGGAATGGTGAAATATGTTGACCAAAGCGCAGAAGACCTGGAGGAAGCCACAGAGGAAGAAGTGGTCACCGTCTTATGTATATACGATCAGGTATTGAGCGTAGACGCCGAGAGATCAACCAAACCAGTCCTAGAGATGTCCATGGGCGGCATCACCATCTCAGTAGTAGCAGACACCGGATCCCCATTTACCATTATACAGAGGGCTGTGTGGGAAGAACAGTTCCAATCCAAGTTGGGCCCTGAACTGGAGAAACTAGACATACGACCGGTTACCTATAATGGGGATCGCATTCCCATGCTGGGCTTCCGACGTCTACTGTTCGAGTTCAGAGGCCGATCAGCGCGGTGCAAACTGTATGTGGCCGAGAAAGGACCCTCCGTCCTAGGATGGTTAGACCAAGGCGACCTAGGCATAAAACTCGACCCAGGAGGGAAGGAGCAAATTCTACTCACAGAACAGGAGGAATGGCCGGACATGAACAGATGGAAGAAGAACTACCCCAAAGTGTTTGGGGGCACTGTAGGAAAAATGGAGAAATTTCAACATAAAATAGTGCTCAAGGACGGAGCCACACCAGTGGCACATAAAGTGAGGAATGTGCCCATTGCAGTAAGGGAAGCCGTCCAGACAGAACTCCAAGATCTGGAGAAGAAGGGCATCATAGAACCCATTACCTGCGCCGAATGGCTGGCGCCCTTGGTGGTCGTGATGAAACCCAACGGGAAGGTCAGGCTCTGTGTGAGAGAACTCAACAAAAACATAGTGGTGGAGAAATTTCCCCTTCCCAAGATAGAGGAGATGTTGGCAAGAACCAGAGGAGTTCAGTGGTACTCCACCATTGACCTTACATCAGCATACCACCAGGTAGCTCTACACCCGGACAGCAAAAGCCTGACATCGTTCATCACCCCGTTTGGGTGCTACAGATTTTGTCGCATGCCGTTCGGGCTAGCCTCGGCGGCAGCCGTCTTTCAGAAGATGATGCACCAATTGTTCAGAGACTGCAAAGACGTACAGTACTTCCAGGACGATATCCTAGTGATGGGGAGAGATAGGAGAGATCATGACCGGAAACTAGATAAAGTACTACAAACACTGGAAGCCAAAGGCCTCACGGCAGAATGGTCGAAGTGTCGGTTGGGACTGCAATCGGTAACCTATTTAGGCCATGAAATTGGGCGACAGGGGATCACGCCCAAGACGGGGAACGTGAAAGCCATCGCGGAAGCACCGCCCCCCAAGAACAAGGAGGAAGTCAGATCGTTCCTGGGGATGGCGGAGTACTATAGCAAATTCGTGGTACATTTCGCATCCAAGACCTACAACATGAGGAGGCTGACAAGAGAGAGCACGGTGTTCCAGTGGACACCGGAAGCCCAAGCGGAATTTGAAGTCATCAAAAAGGGAATCCTAGAAGCCATACCGCTCAAGGGGTACGACCCACAAGGCGCAACCATACTCATCACCGACGCCAGCGACAAGGGGTTAGGCGCTGTACTCATGCAAGACCGAGGAAGAGGGGACATGGAGACAATAAGTTTCGCCTCCAGAGCACTGACGGATACGGAAGGCAAGTACAGCGTCATAGAGAAGGAGATGTTGGCGGTTGTGTGGGCCATGACGAGGTTCCGGCAGTTTCTATGGGGTACCCGATTCCAGCTCAAGACGGACCACAAGCCGTTAGTGAAGGTACTAACTTCGAGCGGGCACGCCAGCGCCACACCCCGGATATCGAAGATGTCCTTAAAACTGTTGGAATTCAGATATGATGTGGAGTACATCCCTGGAAACAAGAACCGAGTGGCGGACTACTTGAGTCGAGCGGCGGCCATGGAGCCGGGAGAAGAAGACCCAGCGGACAAAGGAGAGATGGTAGCTCTCATAGAGGACCAAGAGAAGATAATCAGCATACAAGAGTGGACGGAAGCCTATGAAGAAGACTCTGACCTTATGGAAGTAAAAGCGCACATCACACAAGGGTGGCCTGATAAGAAAAAGGTGAAAACCAACCTCAAACCATTTTATGAAGTGAAAGAAGAACTGACAGTAGGAGACAAGGGCATATTCATCTACCGGGGAGACAGAGTAATTCCCCCCACGAATCTTATCGACAAGCTGCTGGACTTATTACACGAAGGCCACCTTGGCATAGGGAAACTCAAAGCCAGGTCGAAACAGAACTACTGGTGGCCAGGTATGGACGTAAGAGCAGAGAGGTATGTCAGAGAGTGTCCCCAATGTCAAGGGGCTGACAAAACATTGAGACCACTACGTCCAGCCCTTGGGAAATTCGACACTCCCTCAAACCCGTGGGAAGAGTTGTCGATAGACATTCTGGGACCGGTGCTGGATGACCAGAGCATACAGAAGTACGTGTGTGTCCTCATCGACCGTTATTCCAAATGGCCAGAAATAAAGGTGAGCGAATCCATGGACACGGAGAACATCCTGGAGTTTCTATCGGAAACATTCACCCGAGAAGGTATTCCCAAGTCCATCTTAAGTGACAATGGACCACAGTTCACGTCGGAAAGATGGAAACAATTCATGGGAAGAAATGGCATCTCCGTAAAGCACACGGCCATATACCACCCGGCAGGCAACGGTCTGGTGGAACGATTTAACAGAGTGGTGATGGGGGCCATACAAGCGGCCATCACCTGTAATAAAGACTGGAAGAAAGCGTTGGAGAACATGGTATGGGCCTACAGAATAACGCCCACAAGCACGGGGTATAGCCCGTTTCAAATATTGAGAGGACGTGAACCCTTCACGCACGACAACAGAATCTGGAAGGAGAAGGTGGTGACCAGCGAATGGTCTCCGGCGGTAGTAAGAGCAAATCTGGAGAGAGCACAAGCCACCTACACCGACAACTACAACAAGAGGAGGAATGTGAAGGACACTCACTTAGAGAGAGGAGAATGGGTGAGAGTGAAGCTGGCGACCCTACAAAGAAAGGGAGACAGCAAGTACAGCAAGCCGATGCAGGTTAAGGAAGTTTATGATCGAGCGGCCCTGCTCAGTGATGGGAACGTGTGGTCGCAGGACCGCATGGCCCGGTGCAACAAGATATTGAGATGGGAACAGTGGGATCCGGAAGGTGAAGCCACGGAAGACGGGGAGGAAGAGAACAAGGAAGGCGGAAGTGAACTAATGGAAGAAGCAGGTGCAGGAGAGGAGCAAGAAGGTGTGTTAAGGGGTGAGGCTCCAGTGGCAGAGAGGGACAGGCCGAGAGGCAATATGAACAGCGAAGGAGCGATGAGTGGAGGAACAGAAATCGAGGAAACGCAGAGTCAAGGGGCTCGAGGGGACATTGGTAAGGTGACCAGGAGTGGAAGACGAGTTGTAAGGCCTTCCAGGTTCCAAGACTTCGAACTAACCTGCGAACTGTAAGTGACTGATCTTTGGTTTGGTAAAAGGGGGAGATATGTAGCGGTCTAGTTGCTCACGTCACGTTGACGTGATGCAGGCGGCCCCGTCGGCGCCGGGGTGCGCGCGCAGATCAGCGCGCCGGGCGAAGAGGAGAGAGTGCCGGCCGACGCTCCTCGGTACATGCTCATATGAATGTTAAATAAACATAGCGGTAACCCAACAACGTGCCTCGTGTGATTTCTGAGCAACATTACAGTGAGATAAAAATACGACTGAGGGTACTACAAAAATCAAACAAAAACGAGAGGAAGGAGCCATTGAAAACTCAGAAGTAATTTTCTACTCCAACAAGAGGAATGAGAAACCAGAGATTACAACTGAGAGAAATTATTTGTCTTAAAAAAGATGGAAATATAAACCAATCCATCGAAACGCGTCGACGCATTTGTGAGCACAATCCAAGGGTCAACTCAGACTTGTAGATGCAGGATCTAATATTGTATCCAAGCTGTGTTCTGAAGTAATTTCCCATAGGATATGCTAATGTATATGACAAAGTGTACTGTCTAAAGCTTGTTTCTGTCTCGGTGTTATGCTGGTTCATAACATGAATTGTAATATGCTTTGATCATTTTTATGTTTTGATCATTTTTATGAATTGTATTATTTGATAAAATTATGTGTGTAAGAATTTAATTGTGATATTTAGTATGCTGTAGAAAAATTTGCTTTTGTTTTTAATATCATTGGAAATATTTTTTATAAAATAAGTTTTTATACGTCATATTAGTGTCTTAGCATACTATCAGTTATATGATTGGTTGTGATTGTGTTGAAGATTACAAGAAGGTGCAGTGGGGGAGCAACAGTTGATTACCATGCTATATATTTTCTCCAAGGGATAACTTAATCTACTTGTGAAAAGTACCTCATTTCCCTTGGTAACTACAAGGGGTCTCTCTCTATTTTCTACACGGCAGAACAATGTCATACATTCACCCCAGTACAGAGATCTGGGCCTAAATCCACAGTTGTTTGTTCCCCATGCCATTCCAGCCATTTGCAAATGAGTCTTGACCCTGCACCCTATGGGAACAGTCCAGCCCGAACTGCCAGGAAAAGTCAAGCATCCTAGGACTGGTTTCAGGGCTTCACCCCTAATCAGGCAGGCAAGCTTGACTCCAGTGGCATGGAGAGCACGGGACCCACGTCTGGGCATACCCGTCCTACTCGTGGTTACAAGCACAAAAAGAACAGTTGATGGACAGAATGCATAACAATGTCATACATTCACCCCAGTACAGAGATCTGGGCCTACATCCATTGTTTTGTTTTTTAATTGATATGCTCTGCATTTCGTCCATTATCTGTGTGTCTTTTGCTTTCTCGCCCTAAGTGTGCCGAGTATGCCCAGATGTGGGTCCCGGGCTCATTGTGCCACTGGATTCAAGCTAGCCTGGCTGATGAGGGGTGATACCCCGAATCTGGTTCCCATGAGGCACAACAGGGTTACGACTGATTTACATATGGCTGGGTTTAAACTGGGGTGGCATGGTAAGCAAAAGAACTATGAATTTAACCCAGATCTCTTGACTGGGGGGGGGGGGGGTTTGATTTGCTCTGCATTTTGTCCATCGTCTGTGTGTCTTTTGACATGATGACATGAGCTGCCAACATATATGCACAAGTAACATTAATGTTTTGGTTGCCTTTCTGTGTCAAGGCTGTGTTTGATCTACTGACATTTTTTTAAATTATAATTCTTTTAATTAAACAGTTCAACAAATATACATCAATTAATTTCAAGCAGGTGTCTTCAGCACTTCCGTATCATATACTTTACAAAAAACAGCATGGTTAGTACCCAATTTAATTCAAGGGGTGTCAAGCTCCTCAGTGTCTCTCCGGCAAGATGGCGGGGGACACATTTCTCCTCTGTAATGGTTCCATGCCTCCACACCTTGTTCCATTTCCCAGGGCATCCCCTAGCTACATAGACTGCCTTCTCCCTAAACATGCACCAGTCTAGGTCCTCCCTCCACTTCCCTATCCTGGGCGGTTGACTGGCGCCCCACTGCTGGGCGATGTTTCACATTGCTACCATATACGCTAAGGTTGCCCTTTGCGTGGTGTAGGTGTTAAGATCTGTGGACTCCCAGATGTTTAATATGCACCTCCGAGCCTCTGGCTGCAGGTCTATCCCCAAGACAGCCCTGAATGTGCAGTGTACCTCCCTCCAGTATGGCTGAATATGTTGACAGTGCCACAATATATGAATGAATGTTCCTAGTTCCCCGCACCCCCTTCTACACTCTCCACTCACTGTATGTCCCATTCGAACCAGGCGGGGTCCCGCTACATATGTCTTACTTAATATTTTGAGCTGCACTAACAGCAGCCGGGCTGGGATTGCAACCACCCGTGGGGAGGAGACCGCCTCCTGCCAGTCATCATCGTCAAGTTCCAGGCCGTCTTCATTCCATTTTCCTTTGAGGGTTTGTAATGGATCTTCCATATTATTAATCAACTTCCTGTACATAAGGGAGATAGTCTTCTCTGGGAGGTGCCCGTCCAGTATCCTGTCCTCTAGGGGGGAGGATTCTGGGAGCGTCATGTCACCAGGGATCTGGGTTAGCAGCACATGACGCACCGTGTCTGACAAGCTGAATTGCAGTTTGAGTGACTCAAAAGTGTGGACTGTTCCCTCCCCCCAGACATCTTTGATTCGTGAGATCCCGATGAGGTCCCACTTATAAAACCCTTTGGACTTCCAGAGGTTCCCTAGCTTCTCCGAGCTCCACAGTGGGGTAGCCAATGTAAGTTTGTCAGGTGTCTATTAGCTGCGTGCCATGTCTGCACAGCATGTGCCGTCGGGCTAGTCAGTGGGAATCTACGGGGCTTGGCATACAATGCTCTAGTGTAGTCTCCCCCTGGGAGAAGCCATCTATCCATGGCATATCCGGGGTCGTTTGGAGAGCCATAGATCACGTCGTTAACCGCCGCAAGCTGGGATGCCCAGTAATATTTCTTCAGATCGGGCAGGCTAATTCCCCCCATCGTACCAATCGAGAGTCAACTTTGCGAACGCTATACGGGACCTGCCATCCCAGAGAAGCTGCCTTTGGAGACTCTCAATCTCTTTGAAGTAGGACGCCGGGACCGGATCCATTGCATTTTGAAGTGCATAAAGGAACCGTTGCAAAGCCATCATATTAAAAAGGGTCGCTTCACCCAACATAGAGAGATCTACTGAAATATTAAACGTTTCATGCATATGTTTTTTGACAAAAAATACATGAAATGATAATAAATCAAAATATGCTGGACTGTGTGTAAATTGTGCATTTATACATAGTACATGCAGCTCTGTAATGGAGATACAAGTGTTTAAAGATTTATGTGCAGCTGCCTGTCACATAGGGTCCCACAGCTTTGCTGATTGTCCTACTCGCATTATTAATTTCAGCACTACCAAGTTACCCTGGTTTAGGCTCCATCCAGTCAAGCATTTTTTCCCTTTAATTATGAGACTTGTACTCTTGTTTGTTGCATTATAAAACTAGGACGGCCCAACATTCAAGAAAAAAAACATGGACTGGAGCAGGTCATCACGCCTGAATCTGAAAAACTTGGCAGCTATGCAATCTGTATACACTAAGTTATCAGCAAGTTATTTTTTGCAGTACAGTCTATAAAGAACAACACTACAAGTCCCAGCACAGTTTCGGCTAAACAAAATCACTACTAATCGTTTATGTTATCATGCCAGTGACCTTCCTTTTCAGGGGTACTCTTGAGTGTTATGTTTGGGGATGTGAAACATCCCACTCAGTCCTGTGAGGGAGGGGGCTTGTTAAGCACCCCGTCACACACAAGCGGGATGGGCTGAGCTTGTGATGTGCGGGGAGGGTAAATAAAAAGGCCCGGAGCCCGGACCCTGTGGTCAGAGCCACGCTGGAACATTTGTGTCTGTGCAATTACTTCTAGATCGTTGTGCTCTTTAGGCTGCACTATGCACAACAAATTGTCGACGAGCATGAGTTGTATCTTTCCACCCATGCATCCGATGCATACCTCGTCCTCTGCTGTTGTGGTGCCTCGTTGGAGTTTGCCGCGCTGACGTTCGAAGGCCGATGGGAAGCTCTGTTCTGCAGCTCCAGGCAATTGTGGCTCCCGCGACCTGACAGCTGCTTGTGCCTGTGTGGTGGTCTCTCCATCATGCTGCTGGTTGAGCGAGGGGTGTTTCCTGGCTCTTTAGGTCTCGCCTGGCGTAGGCTGCGCACATGCGCAGTCTCGCTGGCGAGATTTAATGATTTGGGGTATTTTGTGTAAAGGGCATTAAGCCCCACCCCTCTTTTCCATTGGCTGGCGTCACCGTTTATGCTAAACGGTGGCCATCCATTGGAAAAGAGTTGGTAGTGACGTTTTTGTTCGGCTTTTTGAGCCGTCCCATTTGGAAGGACTCGTCTGCCTTCCTTGTGTCGTAAAAGCTTTCTTATCTTTATGGGGCCATGTGTTTCAAACACATGGCCCCTTAAAGACAAGACATTGTTTTGCGACACGGACCGTGCTTGTTTATGTTTCAATTTCCTATGTAAAGTGCTCTAACACCTCCGGGTGATGCCCGCGCTATATACATCCGCATGAATACATACATGAAAAATACATAAATGAATATTGTGTGTGAATGACTATCGATGTGAAATGCACCAAGGAGAGCTCCCACGAGCCCACTCATTCTGCTCTTGGCGTGCCGGCCGCTTTAATGGGGGAGGGACTTCGTGAGGAGGGGGTGGGAAGCCCCGCCCTCCACCAGCTGCCTGTGAATCTTTGACATCAGCACCTGCATCCCGCCCCTCCCCCACCACAACGTGCGCCCTCCCCCTCGCTGATCCTCCGGCCCTGATTTGCAAGATGTTGCTGCCCTTTTAAACCGGACAGGCTGCTGGTGGCTGCTGTCCTGTCTGCCCGCTTTCAGCTCTGCCGCCCCGCGCCCTCCCAGCCGCCTTAACTGATCATAGGTTCCTCCGCTGAGCCCCGCACTGCCATGTCTGCCAGCACCGCGTACAGCGATGACAAAGGGGGCTCCTCCAGCCTAGGGGAGCCCGAGTACGGGCACGATCCTGCCAGCGGGGGCATCTTTTCTTCGGATTACAAGCGGTAAGGCGGTGGCTCCGGGGTGAGGTGTTGTTGGATGGATGGAGGAGAGAATCTCTGTCATTATTAGCAATGCTCCCATCCCTGGTATAGGGAGAAGGGATGGATAGGATGTCGCTGCAGTGTGGTCTTGTGCAGATTTATTATTGCGGTGGGGGAGTTGGGTTTAGAGGGGGTGAGGAATGTAGCATTAAAGGTACATTTTGCCCGGACATACTTCCAGCCGTAGAGATGGACTTGAGATGTGCCTTTTTGGGGAAGGCTGGGAGCAGGGCCGGCTTTAGTACTGGTGGTGCCCTGTGCAACAATGTTTGTTGGCGCCCACCCCCGCCATGACCACCTCGCCTCGGATTCCCTCACTACCACCATTTGACAGTGCCCCCCAAGTCTCCATAACCACTGTCTCTAAGATTCATTTCGGTTTATAGCACCCCTCTTACCAGTTTAGGGTCTCAGAACACTTTACATCACACATACGTTGCACGGAGACAATCGTGCGTGTGTAACTCAGTGTATAGGAAATGTTACCTAACACAGAGGACTACAATGTGTAGGAGTCACATGTCATCCATATCATTTAAATGTCCTTGGTCTGGAAAAGCACAAATTCAGAATTTTAAAGGTAACATCATTGTTAGGGGTTTTCTTTAATAATAAGAATTGATTTCTACCCAAAATGAAACCTTTTTTGCAATATTAGGAGAAGGAAAGACTGGGCAAAAAACATGTAGTATATTTCTTGCAGTTTGCTTGAGCTCTTTGATGGCAGTTAATAGCTCACTGCTCTATATTAGGATTTTAACTTTTAAACTGCAAGCAACAAAAGGATCATGCTGACAAAAGCGATAACCCCTTGACCTATTTATAGTGTATGCATAATGGAACACGTTCTTTGCAGCAGGCATATTAACCTTCTTTGCTATGATGAGTTAAAACTTTCACCAGACAAAGCTCTGGTCTCTCTCCAGGAACAACATTAATCACTGGAGTTATCGTGACATTTTTAATGATGCTTGAAAATTGCTGGGACAAGGAACGTGGCATCTGGAGCTTTTAAAACTATAAACATGGCGCCCCCACCCCAAGTCAGCGCCCGGTGCGGTGGCACCAATCTCACCCCCCTAGAGCCGGCCCTGGCTGGGAGAGTGGCATTGCATGGGGCACGGCTTGAAAAGACTGCAGATTCTCTGTGATTTTCGGGATAGACAGGTTCTCCAGTCCTACACACGTGGTCTCATTTTCTGATGGCCGCCAGGGTATATGCCAGTTCTGCCCAGTGTGGGAACTGTAGGCTGTCACAAATGCCACTCACCTGGGGTTTTACACAGGACGCGTTGGACAACCCCACGCACTTCAGTGTGATATGTTCGATAGAACTACTCAGTTCTTCTTGCAATGTCTCCCTCTGTATTGTACCCAAGCACTACCTTTCCCATACTCCACTAACTTCCTAGGTGCCATTTTCATGCTCTAATTGCTCGTCAGATGCCCACTCTTGACATGGTGCCAGTAACCCCCTGCGGGCGTGACCTCCAGGCCGGCGCCATCCCGATATTGCTGTATGTATGTCTGCCTGTGGTTTATATGTAGGGTAGGAGGCGGGGCAGTGTCAGCGTGCGGTCCTGTCGTCACCCCAAGGCTGCCGTTCTATTTTCAATACAAACATCACAGACGGCTGCATGTAGAAGATGCTGCCTGGGAAGAAGCGAGGGTCTGTTGGCACAGGCCGCGCCTGGTGGCTTCAAGAGGTGGGCATGGATGGGCCAGGAGAGACAGCCCGGTGCCTTGGGAAGGCTGCTGGGGCAGGAGCTGAAAATACCCAAGAGAGGGTATTTCTTGGTATGTGTAAAAGGCCGGCAGGGCTGGGTACAATCATGTGCAGGGCCTACAGGAAAACGCCTGGGTGTCAGAAAGGCATGTAATGGGTCCTGGTGTACCCATGTTGGTCTTCGGGCATTAGCCGATCTGAGCAACCCCCGCCTCTTGCCATGGGTTCTCCCCGATGACCAGTCGCCTCGAGCGACGCTTTGCACTTTCAGAGATGTCACTTGCGTGAGCAAGGGTCACACGTGCAGGGCCCCAGCAGGGCCCCAGCAGTGGACCCCGGTGCAAGCAAGAAAATGCCCCCACCCTTGAATACAGCTATTATCTGGGTTCGATGGGCCACTAAGGGCTCGTGTTCCAGGTGCCAATGAACCTGCTGCACCATTGGTAGCTATGCCCCTGGACGAAGGGGAAGCCGTTTACTTTTCCACCTTTTCTACTAGGGATACTCTTGCTACGCAATTTGGCTTAAATGCAGGACCGAGTCTGTTACATGTATGCGTCACACTGGGCAGAAGGACACCTTTTTACCCGGAGGAGTGGTGATAGACCTGGCAGCTTTATGTGGTTTCCCCTGACTTTTTGCCTTTGCCTCCCGTTATTTTTATCTGTGTGCTGGACTTAGTTTTTGCTGGTTTAGGTGCTCCTTGCACTTTGCCACCGCTGGTCAGTGCCAAAGTGCAAGTGCTCCTGTGTAAATTGTGATTTTGTTTGGTTATCCATGATTACCATATTTGATTTATTGGTAGTTCCCTAGTAATGTGCACTGTGTGTACCCAGGGCCTGTAAATCAAATGGTACTAGTGTGCCTGCAGCACTGATTGTGCCACCCACACAAGTAGCCTTGCAAATGTGTCTCAGACCTGCCACTGCAGTGTTTTCGCTTGCAGTTTTTAACTGCCCTGTCGACCTGGCAAGTGCACCCACTTGCCAGGCCCTAACCTTTCTTTTTCTTGCATGTAAGAAACCCTTAAGGTAGGCCCAAGGCACCCCCATGGGCAGGGTGTAGTGTATGTGAAAGGTAGAACATGTGCTGGTGTGTTTTACATGTCCTGATTGTGAACTACTGTGCATTTCGTTTTTAGGTCTCGCTGAGCCCCAGCGCTTGCGCTGGCTCGGAGAGACATTTTATAGTTGGGATTTTCAAAGTGCTGTCGTGGCCCAAAGCTTCAGTGCACGTGAACGTGCACGCGCGCAGCGCCATGTGTCTTTCCTCGGCAGCACGCGATCGCAATCGCGATCACTTTCACTTTCGTGGCCGAGGAAAGTGGCGAAAGCTTGTTCTCTCTCTGCCCCCCTCGCATCCTGAAGCTCATGTCCTTCTTCGTTCTATTGCATTCACCCCTACTTCTTTCCTATCTCTGCTTACCTCTTAGGCACTACCTTTCCTTACCGCCCTTCCCCTGCTCTCACTCGCCTTCCCTTCCTTCTTCGTCTTCCTCCTCTTCTCTCTCTTGTTTTCTTGCACTTTAATTTCTTTCCCTCTCTCCCTCCCTTTCACGTCCCCCTTTCCCTGCCTGTGCGTACATCCACCTCTCCTTGCCCTGACTGCTCCCTCTCTCCACATCTGCCTCCTCCCCCACGCCCTCGCCTTACATCTCCCCTCCGTGTCTTCCTACTCCCTCTCCCACGCCCTCCGCTTCTCCTGCCCCTGACCCGGGCTGCTCTCCTCCCGCCGACCACAGACAGGGCCCCCGGCGCCGCTTCCCCCGGCCTTACCTGCGGGAGGGGGTCGGGGCAGTCCGCCAGCCTCAAGCTATCCAGTGGTCCCGGGTGTTGTTCCTCATGTGGGGCGGAGAGGGGGGTTCCCGGCCGCACAGCCTCCCCCTGTGTGGATGCAGCGATTGATCAGTCCCAGACACGAAAATGCGAATAAATGGCGGATTGCTGGGGGCATTTGGTGCAGATGCAGCCCTGAGTAGCCCCTGGCCAGTGCAGGCCCAGTTTTACTGCTGGCTGAATGCCACATCAACACCCAGCAGCACTCACGGACAGCGGAATGGCACACGCCATATCGCCCCCTTCTCTTACCAGCACTGCACAGCCCAGAGCAAGCAGGTGAGTGATGACGAGGGCACGGATGTGTCCATGGTGGCACGGCTGTCCCAGAGTTTCTTCATTTTCAGGCTCCTCAAACCGAGGTCTCCACTCTGGGCCTCCTCCCAACCCAATTGCGCTACGCCTTATTAACAGTACTTTGGGACACACCGGGGGTGTGCTACAGACTAACAGGCAGCGTGCTTTCTATCTACTCCCACTTACCACGCTGGTGTGCCCTTAGCCTGCTTCACTATCGGTGCCATCCTTTTACCTACCCACGTGGGCACTTCATGTACGGGGGAGGCCTCTCGCCTCTCGCCTCTTGCAGGAGGGTCAGCATAGGCTGCAGCGGGCCTTCTCCCGCCGCACTCTCCTTTCTTTAACCTTCCTAGCCACAACGCATCGGCGCCCGGCCTTTGTGCGGGCTATCTTGCGATCCCTTCTTCCTGCTTGTAGGCGTCACCAGGGGGCGCGTGATTCCCTTTCGCCTAGCTTTGACTCCAGCAGTGCTTCCCCCACACTCAACCAGGCATTGTACTGTGTTTTTGTCTGTGTGGGCACTTTAGGTACATGTGTGTCACGCTTCATGCTGTGTGGGTTTCTTTTGTCTGCTGCTGCACTCCACCCCCTCACCCCTTTCAAATACCATCCCGGCTTCGCTCAGTTGGACCCATGAGCTCACCTTATGCCCTAGAATCTGCATGTTATGCCCCATTTTGCAGGGTTAAACTTGTAATAGGCAATAATTATTGCAGACCATATATTCTGATCTCTGGAGTATCGAATCTTATGTGCTGCGATAGACCCCTTCCCTCCGCGGGACCTCGAAATCCGGGTCCAAGTGCATGTGTGACAAAGGAAAGGGCTACTCTCCCCAGCGCCTTACAGTACCCTATATGGTAGGTGCCCTCTCCCATCAACAGTTTAACATCAAAGGTAAAAGTAGGAGGCACCTCCACAAAATTCTTTCAAAATACAATTGACTTTGAATCCAAATATATAAATGTATTTAAACCAAAGAGTTCATTTCATTCACAATATACAAAACTCAGTTAGATAATAATTTTATTGAATTATTTTAAAGAGCTCAGTAGATTATTCGTTGTGCAGTTCTTCCAACAATAATATAGTCAACACATGTTGTTGCGGAACTTTGTTATTATATTGTAAATTAAATGAATTCTTTGATTTAAATAAATAAGTATTTTAGACTCGAAGCAGTTGTGTTATGAAAGATTTTTTTGGGGTGCCTCGTGCATTTACCTTTGATGTCCAAGTGCATATGTGCTACTAACCCTATTACACTGTTGGTGGGAGATTCTGAGAGCTCTTGTCTATATTCGTTTTCAGTATATTCTTTGCTCGTATTGATTGAGGTTTCTTTCGGTGGTCATGTGTTCTAATTCTACGGGTGTTCCTTTTCCCTTGAGTCATAAACTGTAGCTGTGGGCTATCATGGCTGTGCTAGTTAATGTAAGTATCCAGTGATGTGAGAGGCCTGTTGTACCCCTGGTTTGTTGCTGGGTGCTGAGTGTGCATTGTGTCTTCATGTTTTTGAGGGGATTGTTAGTCATGAGTGGTGTTGATGTGCAAATGTTGTGCTTTAGTGTCTGGCATTGAGATGCATCACTTGTAATCCCCAAGGACTGTTCAAGAGATGCTCCTCCTTGCCCCCTGAATGACTCAGTTGTAGGCGTCAAAAGTGCAGGAATGCTCTGTAAGCTTCTCCTTAGCACCTCCATACTATGTAGCACTGTGGTGCATTGGGTGATACCCTCATAGCTGCCAAGTTTCTCAGGTCCATGCGCGATGTGCTGCACCAGTCCATGTTTTCTGTCTTGGAATTCTGGGACTTGTAGTTCTGTTTTATAATGGAATAAACAATACTACAAGTCCCACAATTCAAAGCCAAAAGACATCACTCATGCATGGACCTGGGAGACTTGGCAAGGAATTTACCCTACAATATTGGATGGAATCATGACTTGTTGAGTGCCACCCCTTGCTCATTTAACAGGCCCTATGGGATCTTGAGTGCCACCTCTTGCTCATTTAACAGGCCCTATGGGATCTTTGAGTGGCACCCCTGGCAAATTTTGCAGCACCTTAGTGCTAGTGTCACTGTGGTGATGAGCACAACCTTGGGGTATTTAGCCGCACCCTGGCACAACGCGACAGCAATAGTTTTATTTTGGGTATTTGCGACAGATCAGACAGTGCACCTAGAAGCAGCCAAGAACTTTAAAGCGTACATTTTTATTGCAGCAGGAACAGCATCTCAGACATGAGGTCTTGTACCAACAACAGTAGCACAATAGATTGTATAAACCAGGATGTAGTGTGAGGGAGATTCGGAAGCAGTCAGTGCAGTGCGCTAACTAGTGCTGCGACAATTTCGTGTTATGTTAGTTTTTTACGAGGCATAGTTGTACAGTTTTCTTTATTTTGTTTTACTTTTTATGAAATTCCAGACATTAGTCCAACTTGAGGCACAGAAAGATACAGTGAGCTGCCCACAAATACATAGCTGTTGGTTCAGTGGAAGAAGGCAGGATTTGAACCCTCCAGTCAAGGTTCAAGTTAGGCCTGGGCGGTGTTTGCTGAATCGCACTATGCAGAGCTCTGCGAAGTGTCGAAAAACTCTGCCTCACTACGCGGAGTTCTGCGAGCAGCGGAGTGTGCTACGTCGTGCTATTTGCGCTGATTTTTAGCACCAGGAGTTTCTCCTGCGTTGTAAAATAGCATGAACAGCATCATGCGGAGCATCAGAGTAGTATCTGAATCTTGAGTAGATTTTCTACACGAATTACAGCTTCCTCAACACGAGCGGCAGCTTTCTCTACGCGAGCGGTAGCAACCTGCCGCGACCGCCCGCGTTTAGAAATCTCTCCTGGAGGTGGTCTAGCATGCAATTTCTCTCTCTTTTGCGCGAGAAAAAAACGGCAAAACTCCGCTTGCGGAACAGAATTGTTTGCCCACCCCTAGTTCAAGTGCAGAATGTTACGGAAATTTCTCCCAGTGGGTGTTCACTTGCTTTGTTTATTCACTACAATATAGAACAGCTCAGAGGCGTGTGGTTGAGATGCAGGGGCCAATTTGGTCTGAGGTTGCAACAGACTAAGATAAGAGCAAGAGAAAGAACAAGCATTGGCATAGCCAATAGGTCTCGCCTTTGAGACATTATAAGTGTTTAGCCATGCAACAGTTAATGTTGTTGCAGTAAGGATATTGTGCTGCATAACTAAATACTTATAAGGTGAAGAGCTCGGTTCAGTCACAAAGCTCTCTGCCTGCAGCTTCCAGACAGTCAGCTTGTTGCGTCCACCCTGCCCGTCCTCCTCCCATTCCCTCTCCCAGCAGCTTGTTATTTGATCTTCTGATAGCGCTCCTACTCTCCATGACCCCCATTGCTCTGGGTCTCTGACAATCCGTAGTCCGCGAGTATGATCTGTGCCCCCAGCCCCCACAGGCACTACTGCAAACAGTTTTATAACAAACGAATTTCGGAGGAAAAAAAGTAAGATATTTAATTTACTGGATCGAGTTGGTTGTTGCATTTGGTGGATATTTTATTTGCACAGGATTTAAAGGCTAGAGCGTTTCTTCTGTCCATTCATTTACAGCGCTTCATGGCTGCCGCGGTGCTGTTAGACACTGGGCGCTGCAGCAGGGGCTGTGACGCCGTCAGACTTCAGATTTAAGATCAGGATGGGCCCCCCTCTGACACATGCGGTCGAGGGTTCCAGTATTATCCTGCTATATCTTAATTGCATGATATAGCGCTTAGTACCCCTGACGAGGATTCAGCTGTGTCCTCATTTTCCGGGCTCACAGAAGAGGTTTGTTGCCTGCATCTCGGATATCAGATATGCCCTTTTCAGGTGCTCGTCTTAACAAGCATTTGCAATGCAATAGGTCTCGCATTTACGCGAGTTTGAGCTATTAACAATGGAAATAACAATGCTTTTTATTTTTGTTTTTAAAACATAAATAAAAGGCGGAGTCATTTACAATGCCAATAGCTTAAACTTGCGTAATTGCGAGACCTATTGCATTGCAAATGCTTGTTTACTATTGGGAAGACTAGCTCTCTCATAGGCTATCATTGGAGCTGCCTCTGTAACTTTCACCGGAGAACAGCTAAAGCTTTGAGTTTAGGCTCTCCGAACTCAGAATTTAATAACACACCTATTGGGAAAGGCAGTTTTTAAATTGTGTGTTTGAAAATACCACGTTTTTAAGTTATTATAGACTAATGGGGGTAACCCATGGTAAGCTGGGACCTGGGTAAAATGCAATACAAACAACAGGGTGGTCCTAATGGCAATGCCTTACTGTCAAAAGGTAGTAGAACATAATTGTATCATATCTATGATCAAATAAATTAATCCTTATGTGAGAGAAACAAATATATACCTGAGAGAAAACAATACTTATTAAAAGGGAAAAATATACACATTTCATGTTTGCTTTCAGAACAAATCAATAATTCATACAAGTATTTGAGTGCATATTTTTGCAGGTTGCTCAAAAAGCATTGCATAGAAAAGTGTACATAAGAGTGCTCTAGTGAAAACGAAGACTAAAACCATCAAGAAAAAGGAACCATTTCTTAAAAATTATTACCATGAGCAACTGGCTGGTGTGGCTTAAATATGGAAACCAGTGTAGTAGGTCTGTTTGGAAAACAGATTTTCTTTCTTAGAGTCCATACAAGGAGATAGTGCTCATTGAGGTTGAACTCACCATCCAAGGTGGGATAAGGAGTCAATACAGGCCAAATTTTTTAAAATGTCGAAGTTTTGTCTCAACTACTGCATAGAGGGTGGATTAAAGTCTCAGCATGTGGGTCTTCATCAGGGGGTGAGATGAGGCATAAGGCAACCTGTAGTTGAACAATGGGGTCCTGCACAGGATATGTGCAGTCCCTCATGTTCCTTAATGCCAGTGACTGTCGGGTGATGCGCTGCCAGCGGATGCTACTCCTAAGAGGACCACCGCGATTCTCTCGCAATTTGGTCCCCTCTTTGCATATTCAAAAGGTGATTAATCAGACCATTTTCCATAATCAGTTCACCAAGATACTTGGAACTAGCAATGTTTGTGAATACTCACCGCAGCGGTTTTGATGATTTTGATTTGATTTTATATTTATTAGGCGCACAAATCACCCTCGAGGGGATCTCTTGTCGCCGAAGCCGTCAAATACAGGTCACGATAAGATAAGAGATGGAACAACCATGTTTTCAGGAGTTTCTTAAAATAGATTAAGTCCGAGCAAGAACAAAGAGGTACATGTAGCTGATTCCAGTGCTTGGGAGCTAAAAGGAAAAGGAGCGGCTACCATATCTGGCTGTACGGATACGTTTGGGGTGGAGCAATAGTAGTTCACTTTATCTGAGCTGGCGTACCGGGATATATGGCTTCAGTTTGTTTTTAAAATAACATGGTCCCTTCCCATGCAATGATTTAAAGACAAAACAGATATCTTTAAAGAGTGCAGGCTTTTTTATGAGAAGCCGATGAAAGGAACGTAATAAAGGTTTAGATGGAGATTGCAGAGTAAGATTACAGACGAGTCGCGCTGTTATGTTCTGTACTATCTGAATTGGCCTGACTTACAGCACACGTTGGGGTTCGCAGAGCTGACATTAAGAGGGACGTCCTTCCCAATCCAGAATAAACATGTTAGCTTGGAAAGTGATTGTTTGGTGGAGTCAACAGTGGCTGGCTAAATTTCTCCCAGGACTCGGGACAACATTTCTCCTTTCGATAATAACAAAGATAGCAAGGGTCCTCTTGTGGTTCCAGGGCAAGGAAAACCTCATGTGGTATGTAAAGCATACCGACTTCCCTCAAAGGCTTTCTGTGGTGCTGGAGCCAATCCTGGGATGGTGATGGTGGTATTGAAGTCTGCGGACACCAATGAGCGGGTTTTGCCAACTAAAATTCTCAAAAACAGAAGTGACATTTGAGGGCAGCGCCTTTAGTTTTTCTGTCACATCTACACTGATCCACTTGCTAGAAAGAGTTTGCATCCTTTAAACAAGCATTGACATAGCCAATAGGTCTCGCCTTTGGGACCTTATAAGTGTTTAGCCATGCAACAGTTGATGCTGTTGTACCAATGATATTGTGCTGCATAACTAAATACTTATAAGGTCCCAAAGGCGAGACCTATTGCCTATGCCAATGCTTGTTTTAATGATTCTGCCCGGTAGGTCACTCCTGTTGTCTCTTCCTGCCGTGTCAGCTGCTTGTGCCTATTCAGTTGGGTTGCTCAACCTCCCTGTGCTTCTCAGAGGGCGGGCTACTATTCCTACAACCCAAGAACCAGCACTTAAGTCACCACAGAACACTCCATGCTGAGGTGTCCACCTTGGTGACTATTCTACTACACATGGCCCTGTGACGCCTAGAAGGTTGCCTGCTACATGGTGGGTCCCCTGCTGCCTAATTGACGTGAGAGACGATTGTCCTGCCGTGGGCTGCACCACCTCTCCACTACAGAGGAGGTGTAACATGGGGCTACGCGCATTCCTGCGCTGGATACCACCCACCAGGACGGCCCAGCATTCAAGAAAAAAAACATGGACTGGAGCAGGTCATCACGCCTGAATCTGAAAAACTTGGCAGCTATGCAATCTGTATACACTAAGTTATCAGCAAGTTATTTTTTGCGGTACAGTCTATAAAGAACAACACTACAAGTCCCAGCACAGTTTCGGCTAAACAAAATCACTACTAATCGTTTATGTTATCATGCCAGTGACCTTCCTTTTCAGGGGTACTCTTGAGTGTTATGTTTGGGGATGTGAAACATCCCACTCAGTCCTGTGAGGGAGGGGGCTTGTTAAGCACCCCGTCACACACAAGCGGGATGGGCTGAGCTTGTGATGTGCGGGGAGGGTAAATAAAAAGGCCCGGAGCCCGGACCCTGTGGTCAGAGCCACGCTGGAACATTTGTGTCTGTGCAATTACTTCTAGATCGTTGTGCTCTTTAGGCTGCACTATGCACAACAAATTGTCGACGAGCATGAGTTGTATCTTTCCACCCATGCATCCGATGCATACCTCGTCCTCTGCTGTTGTGGTGCCTCGTTGGAGTTTGCCGTGCTGACGTTCGAAGGCCGATGGGAAGCTCTGTTCTGCAGCTCCAGGCAATTGTGGCTCCCGCGACCTGACAGCTGCTTGTGCCTGTGTGGTGGTCTCTCCATCATGCTGCTGGTTGAGCGAGGGGTGTTTCCTGGCTCTTTAGGTCTCGCCTGGCGTAGGCTGCGCACATGCGCAGTCTCGCTGGAGAGATTTAATGATTTGGGGTATTTTGTGTAAAGGGCATTAAGCCCCACCCCTCTTTTCCATTGGCTGGCGTCACCGTTTATGCTAAACGGTGGCCATCCATTGGAAAAGAGTTGGTAGTGACGTTTTTGTTCGGCTTTTTGAGCCGTCCCATTTGGACAGACTCGTCTGCCTTCCTTGTGTCGTAAAAGCTTTCTTATCTTTATGGGGCCATGTGTTTCAAACACATGGCCCCTTAAAGACAAGACATCGTTTTGCGACACGGACCGTCCTTGTTTATGTTTCAATTTCCTATGTAAAGCGCTCTAACACCTCCGGGTGATGCCCGCGCTATATACATCCGCATGAATACATACATGAAAAATACATAAATGAATATTGTGTGTGAATGACTATCGATGTGAAATACACCAAGGAGAGCTCCCACGAGCCCACTCATTCTGCTCTTGGAGTGCCGGCCGCTTTAATGGGGGAGGGACTTCGTGAGGAGGGGGTGGGAAGCCCCGCCTTCCACCAGCTGCCTGTGAATCTTTGTCATCAGCACCTGCATCCCGCCCCTCCCCCACCACAACGTGCGCCCTCCCCCTCGCTGATCCTCCGGCCCTGATTTGCAAGATGTTGCTGTCCTTTTAAACCGGACAGGCTGCTGGTGGCTGCTGTCCTGTCTGCCCGCTTTCAGCTCTGCCGCCCCGCGCCCTCCCAGCCGCCTTAACTGATCATAGGTTCCTCCGCCGAGCCCCGCACTGCCATGTCTGCCAGCACCGCGTACAGCGATGACAAAGGGGGCTCCTCCAGCCTAGGGGAGCCCGAGTACGGGCACGATCCTGCCAGCGGGGGCATCTTTTCTTCGGATTACAAGCGGTAAGGCGGTGGCTCCGGGGTGAGGTGTTGTTGGATGCATGGAGGAGAGAATCTCTGTCATTATTAGCAAGGCTCCCATCCCTGGTATAGGGAGAAGGGATGGATAGGATGTCGCTGCAGTGTGGTCTTGTGAAGATTTATTATTGCGGTGGGGGAGTTGGGTTTAGAGGGGGTGAGGAATGTAGCATTAAAGGTACATTTTGCCCGGACATACTTCCAGCCGTAGAGATGGACTTGAGATGTGCCTTTTTGGGGAAGGCTGGGAGCAGGGCCGGCTTTAGTACTGGTGGTGCCCTGTGCAACAATGTTTGTTGGCGCCCACCCCCGCCATGACCACCTCGCCTCGGATTCCCTCACTACCACCATTTGACAGTGTCCCCCAAGTCTCCATAACCACTGTCTCTAAGATTCATTTCGGTTTATAGCACCCCTCTTACCAGTTTAGGGTCTCAGAACACTTTACATCACACATACGTTGCACGGAGACAATCGTGCGTGTGTAACTCAGTGTATAGGAAATGTTACCTAACACAGAGGACTACAATGTGTAGGAGTCACATGTCATCCATATCATTTAAATGTCCTTGGTCTGGAAAAGCACAAATTCAGAATTTTAAAGGTAACATCATTGTTAGGGGTTTTCTTTAATAATAAGAATTGATTTCTACCCAAATGAAACCTTTTTTGCAATATTAGGAGAAGGAAAGACTGGGCAAAAAACATGTAGTATATTTCTTGCAGTTTGCTTGAGCTCTTTGATGGCAGTTAATAGCTCACTGCTCTATATTAGGATTTTAACTTTTAAACTGCAAGCAACAAAAGGATCATGCTGACAAAAGCGATAACCCCTTGACCTATTTATAGTGTATGCATAATGGAACACGTTCTTTGCAGCAGGCATATTAACCTTCTTTGCTATGATGAGTTAAAACTTTCACCAGACAAAGCTCTGGTCTCTCTCCAGGAACAACATTAATCACTGGAGTTATCGTGACATTTTTAATGATGCTTGAAAATTGCTGGGACAAGGAACGTGGCATCTGGAGCTTTTAAAACTATAAACATGGCGCCCCCACCCCAAGTCAGCGCCCGGTGCGGTGGCACCAATCTCACCCCCCTAGAGCCGGCCCTGGCTGGGAGAGTGGCATTGCATGGGGCCCGGCTTGAAAAGACTGCAGATTCTCTGTGATTTTCGGGATAGATAGGTTCTCCAGTCCTACACACGTGGTCTCATTTTCTGATGGCCGCCAGGGTATATGCCAGTTCTGCCCAGTGTGGGAACTGTAGGCTGTCACAAATGCCACTCACCTGGGGTTTTACACAGGACGTGTTGGACAACCCCACGCACTTCAGTGTGATATGTTCGATAGAACTACTCAGTTCTTCTTGCAATGTCTCCCTCTGTATTGTACCCAAGCACTACCTTTCCCATACTCCACTAACTTCCTAGGTGCCATTTTCATGCTCTAATTGCTCGTCAGATGCCCACTCTTGACATGGTGCCAGTAACCCCCTGCGGGCGTGACCTCCAGGCCAGCGCCATCCCGATATTGCTGTATGTATGTCTGTCTGTGGTTTATATGTAGGGTAGGAGGCGGGGCAGTGTCAGCGTGCGGTCCTGTCGTCACCCCAAGGCTGCCGTTCTATTTTCAATACAAACATCACAGACGGCTGCATGTAGAAGATGCTGCCTGGGAAGAAGCGAGGGTCTGTTGGCACAGGCCGCGCCTGATGGCTTCAAGAGGTGGGCATGGATGGGCCAGGAGAGACAGCCCGGTGCCTTGGGAAGGCAGCTGGGGCAGGAGCTGAAAATACCCAAGAGAGGGTATTTCTTGGTATGTGTAAAAGGCCGGCAGGGCTGGGTACAATCATGTGCAGGGCCTACAGGAAAACGCCTGGGTGTCAGAAAGGCATGTAATGGGTCCTGGTGTACCCATGTTGGTCTTCGGGCATTAGCCGATCTGAGCAACCCCCGCCTCTTGCCATGGGTTCTCCCCGATGACCAGTCGCCTCGAGCGACGCTTTGCACTTTCAGAGATGTCACTTGCGTGAGCAAGGGTCACACGTGCAGGGCCCCAGCAGGGCCCCAGCAGTGGACCCCGGTGCAAGCAAGAAAATGCCCCCACCCTTGAATACAGCTATTATCTGGGTTCAATGGGCCATTAAGGGCTCGTGTTCCAGGTGCCAATGAACCTGCTGCACCATTGGTAGCTATGCCCCTGGACGAAGGGGAAGCCGTTTACTTTTCCACCTTTTCTACTAGGGATACTCTTGCTACGCAATTTGGCTTAAATGCAGGACCGAGTCTGTTACATGTATGCGTCACACTGGGCAGAAGGACACCTTTTTACCCGGAGGAGTGGTGATAGACCTGGCAGCTTTATGTGGTTTCCCCTGACTTTTTGCCTTTGCCTCCCGTTATTTTTATCTGTGTGCTGGACTTAGTTTTTGCTGGTTTAGGTGCTCCTTGCACTTTGCCACCGCTGGTCAGTGCCAAAGTGCAAGTGCTCCTGTGTAAATTGTGATTTTGTTTGGTTATCCATGATTACCATATTTGATTTATTGGTAGTTCCCTAGTAATGTGCACTGTGTGTACCCAGGGCCTGTAAATCAAATGGTACTAGTGTGCCTGCAGCACTGATTGTGCCACCCACACAAGTAGCCTTGCAAATGTGTCTCAGACCTGCCACTGCAGTGTTTTCGCTTGCAGTTTTTAACTGCCCTGTCGACCTGGCAAGTGCACCCACTTGCCAGGCCCTAACCTTTCTTTTTCTTGCATGTAAGAAACCCTTAAGGTAGGCCCAAGGTACCCCCATGGGCAGGGTGTAGTGTATGTGAAAGGTAGAACATGTGCTGGTGTGTTTTACATGTCCTGATTGTGAACTACTGTGCATTTCGTTTTTTACTATTGGGAAGACTAGCTCTCTCATAGGCTATCATTGGAGCTGCCTCTGTAACTTTCACCGGAGAACAGCTAAAGCTTTGAGTTTAGGCTCTCCGAACTCAGAATTTAATAACACACCTATTGGGAAAGGCAGTTTTTAAATTGTGTGTTTGAAAATACCACATTTTAAAGTTATTATAGACTAATGGGGGTAACCCATGGTAAGCTGGGACCTGGGTAAAATGCAATACAAACAACAGGATGGTCCTAATGGCAATGCCTTACTGTCAAAAGGTAGTAGAACATAATTGTATCATATCTATGATCAAATAAATTAATCCTTATGTGAGAGAAACAAATATATACCTGAGAGAAAACAATACTTATTAAAAGGGAAAAATATACACATTTCATGTTTGCTTTCAGAACAAATCAATAATTCATACAAGTATTTGAGTGCATATTTTTGCAGGTTGCTCAAAAAGCATTGCATAGAAAAGTGTACATAAGAGTGCTCTAGTGAAAACGAAGACTAAAACCATCAAGAAAAAGGAACCATTTCTTAAAAATTATTACCATGAGCAACTGGCTGGTGTGGCTTAAATATGGAAACCAGTGTAGTAGGTCTGTTTGGAAAACAGATTTTCTTTCTTAGAGTCCATACAAGGAGATAGTGCTCATTGAGGTTGAACTCACCATCCAAGGTGGGATAAGGAGTCAATACAGGCCAAATTTTTTAAAATGTCGAAGTTTTGTCTCAACTACTGCATAGAGGGTGGATTAAAGTCTCAGCATGTGGGTCTTCATCAGGGGGTGAGATGAGGCATAAGGCAACCTGTAGTTGAACAATGGGGTCCTGCACAGGATATGTGCAGTCCCTCATGTTCCTTAATGCCAGTGACTGTCGGATGATGCGCTGCCAGCGGATGCTACTCCTAAGAGGACCACCGCGATTCTCTCGCAATTTGGTCCCCTCTTTGCATATTCAAAAGGTGATTAATCAGACCATTTTCCATAATCAGTTCACCAAGATACTTGGAACTAGCAATGTTTGTGAATACTCACCGCAGCGGTTTTGATGATTTTGATTTGATTTTATATTTATTAGGCGCACAAATCACCCTCGAGGGGATCTCTTGTCGCCGAAGCCGTCAAATACAGGTCACGATAAGATAAGAGATGGAACAACCATGTTTTCAGGAGTTTCTTAAAATAGATTAAGTCCGAGCAAGAACAAAGAGGTACATGTAGCTGATTCCAGTGCTTGGGAGCTAAAAGGAAAAGGAGCGGCTACCATATCTGGCTGTACGGATACGTTTGGGGTGGAGCAATAGTAGTTCACTTTATCTGAGCTGGCGTACCGGGATATATGGCTTCAGTTTGTTTTTAAGATAACATGGTCCCTTCCCATGCAATGATTTAAAGACAAAACAGATATCTTTAAAGAGTGCAGGCTTTTTTATGAGAAGCCGATGAAAGGAACGTAATAAAGGTTCAGATGGAGATTGCAGAGTAAGATTACAGACGAGTCGCGCTGTTATGTTCTGTACTATCTGAATTGGCCTGACTTACAGCACACGTTGGGGTTCGCAGAGCTGACATTAAGAGGGACGTCCTTCCCAATCCAGAATAAACATGTTAGCTTGGAAAGTGATTGTTTGGTGGAGTCAACAGTGGCTGGCTAAATTTCTCCCAGGACTCGGGACAACATTTCTCCTTTCGATAATAACAAAGATAGCAAGGGTCCTCTTGTGGTTCCAGGGCAAGGAAAACCTCATGTGGTATGTAAAGCATACCGACTTCCCTCAAAGGCTTTCTGTGGTGCTGGAGCCAATCCTGGGATGGTGATGGTGGTATTGAAGTCTGCGGACACCAATGAGCGGGTTTTGCCAACTAAAATTCTCAAAAACAGAAGTGACATTTGAGGGCAGCGCCTTTAGTTTTTCTGTCACATCTACACTGATCCACTTGCTAGACAGAGTTTGCATCCTTTAAACAAGCATTGACATAGCCAATAGGTCTCGCCTTTGGGACCTTATAAGTGTTTAGCCATGCAACAGTTGATGCTGTTGTACCAATGATATTGTGCTGCATAACTAAATACTTATAAGGTCCCAAAGGCGAGACCTATTGCCTATGCCAATGCTTGTTTTAATGATTCTGCCCGGTAGGTCACTCCTGTTGTCTCTCCCTGCCGTGTCAGCTGCTTGTGCCTATTCAGTTGGGTTGCTCAACCTCCCTGTGCTTCTCAGAGGGCGGGCTACTGTTCCTACAACCCAAGAACCAGCACTTAAGTCACCACAGAACACTCCATGCTGAGGTGTCCACCTTGGTGACTATTCTACTACACATGGCCCTGTGACGCCTAGAAGGTTGCCTGCTACATGGTGGGTCCCCTGCTGCCTAATTGACGTGAGAGACGATTGTCCTGCCGTGGGCTGCACCACCTCTCCACTACAGAGGAGGTGTAACATGGGGCTACGCGCATTCCTGCGCTGGATACCACCCACCACTGAAGGTGTACACTCTGCCTCGGATATGTCTCATTTCTCATCGCAGTTTTGACCAGGTTGTTGAGGCCTCTGTGCTGCTTTCATTCCCTTGCTCAGAGGATACCTGTAGCAGTGGCGATGGCTTCAGTACCAGCCTTTGAACCTTTTGTGTGGAGGGTCCCCCGTCTGTGCAGGCGGCGCGCTGGAAAGACTGGGTCGAGAGACTCAAGAACTATTTTGCTGCAGCTGTTGTAGGAAATGAATGACCTCGTCCCATGCTCCTGCACTTAGGTGGTGCTACTATTCACAAACTTACAAAATCTGTATTGGTTTATGGTCCTCCATTCACATATGCCACTCTGAAACAAGCCCTCACTGCGTATTTTAAACCGCTTGCGAATACTGACTATGAGCGGTTCCTCCTATGCCAAGGCAGACAGCTCCCCGAAGAGTCGGTAGACACTTTCTACGCTCGCCTAGAAGAACTCACAAGTACCTGCACATTGCCTGATGCACATGATGAAATTTGTGCCTAGTTTATACAGGGCTGCATATCTGTCGAACTGAGGGAAAATAGTCTGCAGGTCCCAGGTATGTCCATGGCGGATATGCTCACGATGGGGCAATCAAAGGAACTGTCAAAAGTGCGCGCTGTGCACATGGAAGCAGCTCTACAGCGACAAGTAAAAACGGAGCCTGTATATGTGGTGGCATCTATAGGGGCTGACAAGAAGAAGACGAGTCTCAAGCCGGCTATAAGAGCCAGAGTGTGTTACACGTGCAGGGGTTCCTATCCTCATCAAGGGTCATGCCCTGCTCAACGGAAACAATTCCCTGCCTGCAACAAACTAAACCATTTTTTCAAATTGTGCTGTTCCTCCGCACCGCCAAAGACACAAAAATCTTCGGTTGTAAATATCATGCAGACCTCCGCGACCCAAGATGATGAAGAGGACATGTATGACGATGACATGGAAGGGGGCAATATATGTCATTCATGCTATGATGCCCGGAGAATACCCTCCACGGCGTATACCAAAATGCACAGTCCTTTTGTCTGGCCACCAGATCCCAGCCCTTATCGACACGGGATCGTCCATAAACATTCCTGCACAGTCCGTCCTGAAGAATCTCTCTACACAGCCTGTCCTGCGCCCCACTGCCACACAAGTGTTCAATTCAATTCAATTCAAGGACATTTGTAGAGCGCACAGCTACCTCCAACGGAGGTGTCCCAGCGCTAGGCAGATCTAGCAGAGAAGGAGGAGGTAGAAGGACTGCATACTAGGGACAGGCGAATAGCCAGGTCTTCAACGCTTTCCAAAATGCTTGTTCAGTCTCTGCCTTATGAAGGTGGACAGGCATGGACTTCCACAAGGATGCGGTTCTCACTGAAAAAGCTCTTTCAACAAACCTGGTTTTAGAGAAGCAGGGGACCCTGAGAAATTTATTTATTTATTTAAGAGTTTTCTAAAGTGCTGACCAGACCTGAAGGTATTGGAGCGCTTTACAACATTTATAGCAAAGGAATCGGTCACACAGTATAACAATAATAAACACATTAACTCTTGACAAATCCAGTTCAGGGAGGGGGGACAAAGGAGCGAGTCGAGAGGTAGGTGATGTAGAAGCCTTCTTGTCAAAGTGGTTATGTGCTGCAATGGGCAAGATTCTACGTTGGGCGGCAGCAATCCATTCGGAAGAGTTTGGTTGAGGAAGAGGTCTTTGAGCTGGCTTTTGAATTTTAAAAAGAGGGGATAGTCCTGATATGGACTGGGATGGAGTTCCAGATTTTGGGCGCATTTCCTGAGAAGGAGCGTGATAAGGTTTTTTGTTTGCGAGTTTTCAGAGTAATGAGAAGTAAGGTGTTAGTACTCCTGAGGTTCCTTGTCTGACTGGCCTTATTGAGTTTGGAGGCCAGGTAGGCAGGTTTCCCAGTGTGCAGAGCTTTGTGTGTGAGACAGGCAGTTCTGAAGTTGGCACGAATTTCGATTGGGAGCCGTTTTAGCTCTCTGAGAACAGGGGAGATGTGTTCGTATTTCTTTACTCCGGTGACCATCCTGGCTGCTGCATTTAGAGTTGATCTGAGGGGGGCTAAGTGAGATTTTGCTGTTCCTGTGAGGGTTGCGTTCCCTTAATCCAATCTGAACAGTACCAGGGATTGAGTTGCCTGTTTGAGGTCGTTGGGAGGGATGAAGGGTTTTATTTTATTGAGTAGTTTTAGGTTGAAGAAAGTGCTCTTTGGGGTGTTCTTGATGTGTTTGACCATGTCTGTGTTTGGGCCCAGAGTGATTCCCAGTGATTTTACGGAGTTGGCCAGGGTGAGATTGCAGTTGAGAGCATCAATAGCTTTTAACCATTCGGTGATTTCGGGGGTCTGCTCTTTTTTTGTTCAAATCTGTTTTATTGATTTTTATAGATACATACAAAGAGACGTACTCTCACGTTATTCATGCATGTTGCCATCCACCAACCATAAAATCGTGCTTTCATTGCATGTCAGCTGAGCCCTTTAACATAAACGGCGCATTCGCCGCTCCGAATTGAGTACAAACACAATTTACAGCTCCTTGCCTTAGTGCGATGTTTCATAAGTCCATGTTTGGTTAGTTGCAACAGCCCCGCAGGTACAGTCTGTCAGTTAATTCAGCGTGAACTTCAGTACAGACAGTGTAGAATAATAACAATTATGAACAACTAACCAACTCTACGCAGACCGGTGTTAGCACCCCATTTTCCCTTCCCCCCGCCCCTTTCCCCCACCTCCCCCACCACACATCACAGTATTTCAGATTGACTGTTATTTATCTTTTGCAATAACGACCACCGTTGTCCTCACAAATAACTGTACAAATCAGATCCCACATGAGAACACCACAGTTGCACACGTTGAGAGGCTCCCGTATCCTCCCTGCATCCCCGTCCTCCCCTTCAATCTGACCCCTTGATCACTCTTCCCCGGCTCTCTGTAGTACCTGAATCAAGACCTCCCACTGGGCAGCCATGGGTTCCTTACGCAGCCCCAACGTCTCCTCCCTCCTGATGGCTGTTCCCTCTGCTCTGGCCCACGCAAGCAATGAATTTCTCCATGCCGGCGCGTGAGGCGGATCCTGCGCTTTCCATCTCTTGGTGAGCAATCTCTTAGCTACTATTATACCCAGGTCCATAAACCGGGACACTACCCTCGTGGTCGGAGTTCTGCGGAACAGGTGTAACAGGTATATAGTCCATTCAAATGGTAGGGTACGACCAGTGAACGCCTGCAGTAACCCGCTGATTGTATGCCAGTACGCCTGAAGCCGGCCACAGCTCCAGAGCATGTGGACTATACCCACCCCCAGCTCGGCGCATCTGGGACACTCTGCATCTGTGCGGTGGAAATACCGATTGACTGCCTCGGGTGTGAGGTATGCCCTGTGGATAATGAACAGCTGGATCTGCCTGAACCTCATATTTCTAGGTATGAGCACTGGGCTCCCCAACACTCGCTCCCATTCCTTATCCTCCAGTGGCCTCCCCATGTCAGCTTCCCATTTATGTCTGAGAGGTTCCAGCACGATCGCTGTGTGAGTGCGCAGCGACGCTGCGAACCAGCGGATCAAATGCCTACCACGCCCCATAACGTGGAGGTATTGCATGGTAAGGTGCTGGCGAGGCTCCGTGGACATGTCCCCCCATTTCGCTACCAGGGATGCAACAAGCGAGCGATGCAGAAGGAACTGGCCTGGCGGCAATCCCTCCTCCTCCATCAGATGGTCATATGACCTAAGGGCACCATCATGGTACAGATCACCCAAGGTCCATACATCAGCATCCCGCCAGTCCGCGAGCATGCAAGTGGTGAGTGTCCCCACCCCGCTTGGGGATCCCTCCAGCGGCAGCACCGGCGCATATGGGGTTAGAGCTCTGGTTAGAAATAGGCTTCTATGGTAACATTTATATGCCACACGCAGGAGAAGCGGCTCCGGCGCCGCCCGCCTGACAGTCGGGTGAAAGAGCTCGAGCAGTCGCTCCAATGAGTAGGGAGGTAGCACTGAAGCTGTGTTCTCTCGGCCTTTATCCGCAAACCAGCGAGTAATCCATTGTAACTGAGCAGCCAGATAGTAGCGCTCTAAGCAAGGCGCTGCAAGTCCCCCCTGAGCGGTCGGTAGGTACAGTTTTGCTAGTGACAGCCTATGCCGACTGTTCCCCCAGATGAAAAAACGCCACAGGGACATATAATGGCAGGTTGGCAAAGTAATACAGGAGTCTGGGTAGAATCACCATTTTGGATAACGCCACCCTGCCCGTGACCGTGAGTGGCAACGTGCCCCAGAACCGCATCTGCGACTTAATGGCTATGAGAGCCCTGCCCAAGTTTCCGTCGAAAAGGTCCAACGGCTGGCGATATATCTGTATCCCCAAGTATCTGAAGGTATCTCCCTTCCACATCACCCTCGCTCCACTGAGGGTGTAGCCCGGGTCCTGCCGCCTCTCCCCGAACGCATAAAGACAGGACTTACTAGCGTTGACCCGCAGCCCTGACACAGCAGCGAAATCCTGCAATATGAGGTCCAGCCGTTCTGGAATGTTCTCGATGTCCCTCACATATACAAGCAGATCGTCTGCATACAGTGACACTTGGAGAACCGTGTCTCCCAACGGGATGCCATCTCCCACCAATGCGCACAGCGCCACCGCCAGGGGCTCGATCGCCAGCGCGAACAGGAGCGGCGATAGCGGGAACCCTTGTCTGGTGCCCCTGCGAACGGGCACGGCCTCCGATATATACGGACCCAGGCGTACCCGAACCGAGGGATTCTTATACAACAGGCCAACCATCTGCAAAAATTCCCCCCCCCAGATCATATCGCTGCAGCGATGCTGACAAGTACCTCCACTCCAAACAATCAAAGGCCTTTTCCAGGTCCAACATTAAGCAACCTGCCCTAGGCCACTTATTTATGCTGTCCGTCGCCACTCTAAAAAACCTCCGCGGGTTCAAGGACGTGGATCGCTTGGGAACAAACCCATTTTGATCCCTGTGGACCAGAGTTGCGACCACTGGCGCCAAACGATCCGCTAGAGTTTTAGCCAGTATTTTATAGTCTGCGTTGAGAAGGGCTAGCGGTCGGTAAGATCCCAAGTCCATTGGAGCTCGGCCAGGTTTCAGCAGAGATACCAAATACGCCTCGCACATCGAGGGGGGCAGCGTATTTTCCTCTATCGATGCGGCGAAGAGCGCGTGTAGTTGAGGCACTAAGGTCTCCCGGTATGCTTTATAAAATTCGGCCGGCAGGCCATCCGGCCCGGCGTCTTTCCTGATGCCATGGACGCGATTGCCTCCCCTATCTCCTCCAAGGTGAGGGGCTGGTTAGGTTCCTCTTGTTGGGCAGCCGAGGCTGTAGGCAACTGGAGCTCCTCGAGGAATTCCACTATCTCGGGGTTCGTATCACTAACCCCGGACTGATAGAGGCCTGCATAGTGTTCCACCATGACCCTATGAATCTCCCGCTGTGTGCACACCAATTCTCCCTCACGTGTACGCATTGCCGCGATCGGAGCACGGGGGTCATCTTGTCTTAGCAGCCAAGCAAGTAGGTGGCCCGCCCTATCTGCCGTGGCGTGTGTGCGAGCTGTGTGGGCTGTGTCGTTATGGCATCGTAGATGCTCCAAGAGCGTTGCATGCCGCGTCCGCAGCTCCTCCAGGCAACTGGAGTGATTGCCCCCACCCTCGCCCTCGCGTTCGTGTTGCAGCAGCTGGGATTCAAGGCGGGTGAGATCCTTCGATAACTGCCTCCGTATATTCCACGTGGCCCCCAAGCAATGTCCTCTGAGTGTTGTTTGAGGGCATTCCATTCCACCAGTGCGCTACCCGCCGTGCCCCCGTTAAGCTCAAAGTATGTCAGTATGGCTGTTCCCAATGAGGAGCGGAATTCAAGATCCTCCAGTGCAGCCGGTTGAAGGTGCCATGTAGGAACTGGGGGCCGGTCAGCGTCCCATCGGAGCTGAATCCGTAAGGGGTTATGATCGGAGTGTGTTCGTCCCAAGTACTCTGAACACTCCACCATCGGCAGGAGGGACCTAGATCCCACCACCCTGTCCAGTCGGACATGCAGGTCATGTGTCGCGGAGTAGTAAGAGTAAATACGGTCAGTTGGGTGCAGGACCCGCCACACATCCAATAACGCCCAGTGTGAAAGCCAGTCCACGAGCTCCTGCGCGTTGGACACCGCCGACGTGGCATGAAGGGGGGGGGAAGGATCTATCCTTATGGACATCCAGCACTGAGTTGAAATCGCCACCCAGCAGCCAGGGGAGGCCAGTGTACGGAGTGATCGCCAGCGATAGCTGTGCCAGGAATGACGGCTGGTCAACATTCGGTGCATAGATCAAGGCTAACAGTATGTGCTGACCATTGAGTGTTCCCCGTACCAGAGTGTATCTACCCTCCGGGTCCACTACCACCTCTGAGCTAACGAACGGAACTCCCGCCATCACCCATATGAGCGTGCCCCTGGCATGGGCGGAGTACACCGTACCATACACCTGTCCACGCCAGCGCCTGCGCAGCCTCTCCAGCTCAAGCTGTGTTATATGTGTTTCCTGTAACAGGGCAATTCCGATCGAATGTCTGTGAAGATAGGATTTCAGGGGTCTGCTCTTTGTTGGAAATGAGAAGGATTACCGTCTTATCTTGGTTGAGTTTCAGGTGGTTGAGGGATAGCCAGAGTATTGTTTAGTCTTTGAATGCCACCGATGGAGGAAGTTTCTAAATAGATCTGGGTATCGTCCACATTGAGGTGGAAGGGGATGTTGGATTTTTTGAGTATGGTGATGAGGGGTTCCATGTAGATGTTGAATAGTTGTGGTGAGAGAACTGATCCTCTGGGGACACCCCTGCTTATGGGGAGTAGGTTCGACGTGAAGTTTTTAATTTTTATTTTTTGGGTGTGGTTCTGCAGAAAGGAGGAAAACCACTGCAAGACCACCTCTTCTGCCCGACTCTTTCTTGAAGTACATTGATGAGTAGTTTGTGGTCAACCGTGTCGAAGGCTGCCGATATGTCCAGGAGAATGAGTAGGAAACATCAGTCCGTATCGAGTGATTTATAGACATCATCTATGACATTTAGGATCGCTGTCTCTGTGTGTGCTGCATCCTTTTCTGAAGCCCAATTGGTGAGGGTCTAGAAGGTTGTTGCTGTCAATGTTTTGAGTAAGTTGAAGGAGGACACATCTTTCCAAGATTTTGGCCAGGAATGGGAGATTGGAGACAGGTCTGAAGTTATTGAGATCGTTTGGGTCAGCACCCGTTTTTTTTAGTAATGGCGTGACTTGGCCAATTTTAAGACAATCAGGTATGACTCCGGTTCTCAAAGAGCTATTTATAATCTTGGTCCAGAGTAGGGCTAGTGTGAGTTTGAGCTTTTCGGCCAGTTGGGCAGGAATGGGGTATGAAAAGTGTGATGAGGGTTTGGAACTGGTAATCATTTCGATGATCTCTGCTCCGGAGATAGGGTTGAAGGATTTCCAGTTGTTTAGAGGGTGCCTGTGTGGGTTGTTATATTCTTTACCAGGGAGCGAGCTTCCGTTGGGAGGTAGGTGGTGGTCATCCAGGGAGAGCTCAATCTTGGTGATTTTATCATTAAAGAAATTGGCAAAGTTATCACATAGGTCTTTGGAGGCCTGCACTGAGGATGATGGGGGCTTGGATGTTTGTTGCCTAATGATATTGAAGAGTTCTTTGGGCCGATTGTTTGCATTGTCTAGTGCAGCACAGAAGAAGGAAGTGTTTTCCTTCTTGATGGGTTTTTTATATTTCCTGTGTTCAGATTTGAGTCGATTAAGATGGCTTATGAATGGGTTGTTCTGCCAGAGTCTTTCTGCAGCTCTCAGCTGTCTTTTTTCAGAGTTTAGGTGTGTGTTGAACCAAGATCTAGATGGAATGTTCCTGACTCTTTTTTGTTTCAAGGGATCTATTTGGTCCAGTATGTAAGTCATTCTTGTATTGTAGTGCGAGGTGAGTTCAGTTAAAGAAAGGTCGCATGTGGTGGTGGGAACGAGTGAGCTTAACCTTTCTTCCAGGTCAGCAATGGGAATCTGTCTTAGATTTCGCCCCCAATGGGAGGAATCTTGTGTACGAGGTAGTCCTTGGATCGTTTGGTTGATGTGGAATAGAATGATATGGTGGTCTGACCAGTCAACAGGAAGGATGTGGTCAATAGTGACTGTATCTACTTGAGCTATAATGGCATCCAGGATTGAGCCTCTGTTATGGGTTTGCTCTGTGAAGAGTTGGATTAGGTTGTTGTTGCGTAGAAGTTCATTCAAAATTTGGATCAGCGAGTTATTTTCCTAATTCCAATGTAGGTTGAGGTCACCTAGTATCATGTTGTTGGAGTCGAGTGAGCAGTGTGTTATCAAGTCGGAAAGGTGTTCTCCGAATGAGGTGGTGTTGCCTAGCGGGTGGTAGAGGAGATGGCAGTATAGTGTTTTGTTGTCACTCGTCTTAATGGAGAAGAAGTTGCTGAAGATTCGATCTCAAGGTCCTCGCTTGGTGGTATTTTCGGAGTCTCTGTCTCAGGTACACCGGGCCCCTATCCCTGGTTGCTCTATAGGCGATGTTAAGTGCCTTGAACTCTATCCTCTTTTGGACAGGCAGCAGTGAAGGCTCCGAGGGCCACCAGAGATCGGAAGTCGGAGGAGAAGGTTGGTTAAAGAACAACACCTCAGTTTTATCAATATTTAATTTGAGGCAACAATCCGTCATCCAGGTCAGGATATTGACCAGACAGTTCTTGAAGTTGTCAAATGCTGCTTCTGAATGCTATTTGAAAGTGAACATCAGCTGAGTATCATCAGCATAGGAGACAACTTTCACTCCCAAATGCTCAACGAGAGAAGCCAGCGGGGCCAGATAAACATTTAACAGGGTGGGGCTCAGAGCAGAGCCCTGGGGCACCCCACACACAAGGAATTTAGGAGCAGAGACATTGGGGCGAAGAAATACTTGCTGCGACTGGCCCTTTAAGAACGAGCAGAACCAAGCCAGCACAGTACCCGTTACTCCCAGGTGCCCGAGTCTCTCAAGTAAGATTTGGTGAGACACCGTGTCAAATGCTGCGGAGAGATCCAACAACACAAGCATGGCTGAGCTACCTTGATCTAAGGCTTCACATACAGTTTCTGTCACTTCCAGGAGGGCAGTCTCCGTACTATATCCCGATCTAAAGCCTGATTGGGAGTCATGCAAACAGTTGTTAGACTCAAGGAAGTTATATAATTGCTTCCGTACTGATGCAGCAGAATTTACCAGCTCTACACATTCATACACACAACACTCATTTGGGCCCATATACATTCATATACTCAGTGAGCTAGCAAATATCCACTGGTCATCAATTTTGTTTTACCCTAGGAAACCTTTACCCCAGTATTCTTACCATTCCTGTCTCCTGAGTAAATGCACATTTGAAAGATCTAGTAGTAGATTCGAATAGGGAGGAAATAATATAATACATTTATCTTTTGTCAAAGAACCACAGACTCAGAAGGAGTTTTAAAAGTTTATCTGAATTAATAATTTTGTGAGTCAAATCAGAATACACATAGATACATCAAGATTCTCCATCAGGAATGGTAGTTCAATTAGTTTATAATTCAATTCACATTAATTAATCTCATATGATGACAGTACCTGAGGAGAGAAAGAACAGAGAGCAAATACGAAGCATAACCCACAGAACTATATTTTCCTAGAATGGTGTGAGGACCTAGACATCAGAGTATCAAGGATTCATGCGTTGTTGTCCCAAAGGGTAGGGACATCGGTCACCCTCCAAGGACCAAATAAGAACTATTAATAAAGTCAGAGAAGAACAGTTAGAATACAAAATAAAATGAATTCACTGTATACCACTTACTTCTACTCTAACCCCATTTACTTAATATTTCTTTTGCATTAATAGCTTAGTAAAACTTGCATATGTTAGTTTCAGCACAGAATGTATGTTAGTGCGAGGGTTTTCGAGCAGCCATGGTAAAAGCTATTGCACAGCTGCAAAGATTTCCCCCCAAGTGACAGAAGACGTCATACTACGTAGATGTAGTAGACGCATGCGCAGAAGATTTCCCGTGTTTTTGGCGGCCATTTTAGGACACTCGGGTTACTTATTAGAAAAGCTTCCCCTAGACATCAGAGTCAAGGATTCAGGACAGGTTCAGGCCAGGGAAGGTGGCCTCTTCTAGTGTAACGCCAGCGTTACACCCCTCTCTAGTGCTACTCTCTCCGGCTCTAGCTCGTCCGGACCCCTTCCTAGATGTGCCTCCTCGGTTGTTCCGAGAATTTTCCCTAGTGTTGGATTCTTCAGTCAGGTTGCAGCAAAATCGGGCAGCATCTCAGCATAGCAGCATCGGCATCTCGTGGGAAAAGTGTGACTAACTATCTAGAACTTACCTCTGTTATACCAATTCAAATGTATGATCCACCCCCAAATGTTTCAATTCCATGTTCACCCGCAATTTGATTGGGCCAAGCAGTGGGATGAGGACATCACACCATACTAAGTGTAATAATTTTCTTTAGTTCTATTGTCTAATTCCCCGCCCCTTAATTTTAATAGCCACAAGCTTTATTCCCACAAGCATTTCATATGTGGATCAATAAATCTGTAATACGTTTCAAGTTCTTCCTCTCGTAGGGTCAGGAGTTGATCTTCCCATGTCCTTGTTTGGGACATGGATTGGCAGCCACCCAATGACTTCATTGGTCTCAGAACGAGAAGGTTTTCACGCATGCGTTGTTGTCGCAAAGGGTAGGGACATCAGTCACCTTCCAAGGCCCAAATACGAACTTTTAATAAAGTCAGAGAAGAACATGTTAGAAAACAAAATAAAATGAATTCACTATACCACTTAATTCTACTCTAACCCCATTTACTTAATATTTCTTTTGCATTAATAGCTTAGTAAAACTTGCATAGGTTAGTTTCAGCACAGCATGTGCGTTAATGCGAGGGTTTACATGTCAAAAGCTATTGCGCAGCTGCAAAGATTTCCCCCCAAGCGACAGAAGACGTCATACTACGTAGATGTAGTAGACGCATGCGCAGAAGATTTCCCGCGTTTTTGGCGGTCATTTTAGGACACTCTGGTTACTTATTAGAAAAGCACATAGAAAAGCTTCCCCTACATACGATATGTAAAATGTGGTGCAAAATTAGTATTCACAGACAGGTTGGTTATAATTAGGGCTCCCGGTTTTATGGTATTTATTTTTTTGCCATTTCCGTCTGTATTTATCCATATTTATTTTTTGGGCTTTTTTTCTGTATTTATCCATATTTATTTTTGCCACAAGCAAAAGGCGACGCTACAGCTAGTATTTTTCCACATTTATTTACATTGACAAGGCACACCTGCGCCCGGTTGTTATTGGGCAACACAATACATTCAGCTGAAAACTTTGCCATTGTAGTACAAGCACATGTGCATTTCAAGAGACTTTGAGGGCATTGAGGCTCTTTCTGGTTTGTTAATGAAGTGAAGACCACTGAAAACCCGTTAAATATTTGCTGATGGTACCGGAATGACCAAAAGATTCTGTTAGCGCTTCACCCCTCTGAAACCTGCCCCAGAGGCCTTAACAAAACCATGTAATAAACCCCTCACTCCGAAGCCGGCAGACAGGAAACATTTACTATGAACTTGCACAGAAGCCAAATTCACAACTCCGAGACATTTCTATAGTCTGAGAATGCATGCGCTTGTGCACTTCTGCAAAAGTACTTCTGAATATAAAAGGTCACATACGTCCACAATGTTTTTGTAACAGGACATTGTGCACCGGCAGTCAGGTTTTATAACAAGGCACTGGAGGGTTACATAGGTATACCTTGATAGTAATCTGTTTTTACCCACGTACTTTCCCAAATCAATCTTGCCGCACAACAGTGTTGTATTGATTCAAAACATTCACAACAAAAAGTATGAAGATACTTCACACATATTTTGGGGTTCATTGACGAGCCCCTATTTAAATGTGGCATTAAAAAAGCGAATAAAACATTTTCCGCTTCAACTCTTTGGGTACTGTGCACAAACATGTAAAGAAAACATGGAGGGGGGAGAGGACGTCTGGTGACTTTAGAGCTGAGGAACTGGGTTCGATCGAGCCTGGGCGTTGGCTCAGCATCCTGTGATTCTGGGCAAATCACTTAATCTCCCTGTGCGTGGCTTTTTACTGTAAGGATAGTGAAAGAAACGTAAGCCTGGATTTAGTCACAGCCCTGACTGCACATTGCATGGATCTTGGAGGGCAATACATTTTTACTGTCTGAAAACTTGAAAATATAAACCCAACAGTTTGCTGTCAATTGGTCTTCACCACATGACATTGAGAAAACATTTTTAGCCTCATGGGGTCTAAACAAACGGGAAAATTCATTGACCTCAACCTTCAGCAAAGAACATTCGCCAGCATTTGTACAATTCGTTACCCGACTCCTGCCCATGTGCTGCACTCTGAAAATATGTTGAAGCATTGACAACTAAGGCACACTTCATTTAAAAGAACTATAGTCACTGCCTAAGCCTCAGTGAGGATACTCTGAGACACAAAAATTAGAAATGCAAGTAAACGGGCAGCATTTCTTTAAGTAAATTCAACTGGCTTCAAAAAGACCAAGGAAGTAATTTAATTCTGAAACATTCTCTTCTCACCTACATGGCCTCCGCAAGACCCTTCCTAGAAATGTAGCTTCATGGAGATTACAGCACTACAGAAGGAATGCTCTTTTTGCATTTTGAGGACCCTCTATGGATGCTACACAGATATCATCAAACCCGACAGCTTCCAACGAGCAGTCGTCGAAATGCAAAAAAAGGCATTTCTTTCTTTAAACATGGCACGCAGAATAACTTCAATTTAGGGCATAACTCGAAGCTATACTACATGGCATGTTAAAAGAAAGAAATACCCTTTTTGCATTTTGACCCACGACCAGCCCCTACGTGGATGCTTGTGCTGGCTAGTTCACGCCGGCTTCCCAGAGGAATCCATCCAGGAGTTGTGTTAGAAATGGGGGTCTCTAGTTGGCAATGGCTGGCCACTGTCCAAGTAGGGACCCTTCTTCCTAAGTCAGAGTAAGCAGCCTACACCCTTTGACAACCCCTGCTCAACCCTGTGGTAACGTAGCACGAGCAGCTAGGCTTATCTCAGAGGCAGTGTGTGAAGCATTTATGACCATACACAGTAATATAATGAGGAACACTACAAATGGACACCACTCAAGTAGTTATGAAAAATAGGTATTTTTTATATAGACTTAATCACAAGACCAATAACAGTAAAAATCCACAATACTATAAAAATATAATTACTTTAGAAATGCTGCAAGGAAAAATAGTTCAGGATGCACAAAATGATGTTTAGTTCAAGGCAGGGGTCTCTGCGACCCTTTTACTCACAAAGTATCTGGTTCCTGGAGCAAAGCAACAAAAATGTCGCTAAGGCGTTGTAGCGTTAAACTTCCTCACGCTAATCAGCGATGCGTTGAATCCTTACCGCAAGGGAGGATGATGCGCTGGGTTGCGGGCAGGACAAAGCGACAAACTTCCTCACGCTAAGCCGGTGATGCGATGAAATCCTTGCCGCGAAGGGAGGATGATGCACCGAGCCTGTTGCGTGTGCGATCTTGCTGCGTTGACAAAGATGGCGCTCCACGAGGAAGCGACGATCCGGATTCGATGCGGGGAAAATGGCGAACGCTCGGCGTCCGCGCTGCGATGATCCTGTTGCGATGATTTCAGATAGCGGGCGTTTTCAGGCCCGCAGACAGGTGCTGTGACGATCTTCGGATAGCGGGCGTTTTCAGGCCCGCAGACAGGTGCTGCGACGATCTTCGGGGTTAGCGAGCGCTCGGCGACAGCGTAGCGGCGATTTTTCTCACGCTCACCAGCTGCAGCGGCTCGCTAACGGAGGTTAGCGACGATTTTCAGCGCTCTCTTCTCAACAGTAGAAATAGAGGTCCTGGAACACACAGGAGCCTCACCTGCAGATAGTAATCCTCGCTGGGAGGAAACAGGAGGCTGATGGTGGAGTCTGATGTGCCTGAGATTCCAGCAGGAGGCTAGCTCTCTCCTAGCCCTTGGGTAGTTGCTGTAGCAAAAGAAATAAAAGTCCAATCAAAGGTCCTTTCCTCTTCTTGAAGTCCAGTAGTAACAGCTGCAGGCCAGTCCCAGAAACAGCACACAAGCACAAGGACAGTCCTTCTCCTGCAGATTCTTGTAGCCACGCGGACAGAGGTTCTTCTTGTTATCCAGGAGCAATACCAATTGTAGGGGTTTGTGCACAAATATTTATACCCCCAAAGTCTTTGTTCTTAGGGGTCCCAAGCCTCTGAACCCAGCCAGAACCAGTTTTGCCCAGCCCTGGAGCACTTTGTTGATCAGGCTGCATCCTTCCTTTCAGAAAGAGGGGGGTCTGCCTCAGACGCACAGTGGGAGGTGGAGCCATCTTTCACCTTGCCAGGCACAGCCCTATTCAAGTGCAGGAGCTACCCCTACCCTCACACCTAGGCAGGTCGCTCTATTCAACCCAGGTCTGACTCAGCCTGCCCTGTCCCTCCAAAACCAGACAGCCAGTACACATAATAGCAGAGCAACTGGAAGGCTTAGGCAAGAAAGTACCTATACTCTAAAAGTGGTAGTTTCAAACACAGAATATAAAAATAACCTTCACTAAAAGATGTATTTTAATATTCTGAGCTCAGGCATACTAGATTCGTTTTTCTACCATGTTCTGTGGCTCAGTTAGGACTATATGATGTAATAGCCCAGACCTCCCATTCTGGCCTATGGAGAACAGGTAGCCTTACAGTAGTGAAAAACGAAATTGGGTGTAATTCACTACTAGGACATGCTACATACAACAGGGCATGTCCTACCTTACACATACAATGCGCCCTATCATAAGGGGGGCTTACATGATGCCAAGGGAAGGTTTTAGGGGCTGGGAAGCGGGTGCACTTCACAGCCAAGATGGCAGTTCTGGACTGCACGCAGACACTGCAGTGGCAGGTCTGAGACACACTTTACAAGCTGCTTCTGTGGGTGGCACAAACCAGTGCTGCAGGCCCACCAGCAGCATTCGGTTTACCAGCCCTGGGCACACACCGGCCACGCTACTAGGGACTAGCAGGTAAACTGAATAAGCCAATCATGGATGTACCAATTCATATGTCATCTTTACAAAGGGAGCATTCGCGCAGTGGCACTGAATGGCAGCGGCACAGCGCCCAGAGCATCTATAACCAGCAAAAACAGAGGAGACACAGCGAAAAAAGGAAGGGAGACTCACGCCAATGGTGCCAGGTCTAACACGCGTCCCCTCCAGCTGAAATGTGGGGAGAACTACCCATCCCCTTGGAAGTTCTCTTCACTAAGGCGGAAAAATCTGGACAGACCATCAGCATTGGCGTGTTCTGTACCAGGGCGATGTTCCACCGTAAAGTCCATACCCTGTAGGGAAATGGACCACCTTAACAACTTGGGATTCTCACCCCTCATCTGCATCAACCATCTGAGGGGCCTGTGGTCTGTCTGAACCCGGAAGTGAGTCCCAAAAAGGTATGGTCTCAGCTTCTTCAGTGCCCAGACCACAGCAAATGCCTCACGCTCAATTGCACTCCACTTCTGTTCCCGTGGAAGTAACCTCCTACTGATGAAGGCTACGGGTTGGTCTAGTCCCTCCTCATTCATCTGTGACAGAACAGCCCCCACACCATGCTCTGAAGCGTCTGTCTGGACAATAAATTCCTTAGCAAAGTTGGGCGCCAGGAGCACGGGCGCTGTACACATGGCAGTTTTGAGGGCATCGAAAGCTTTCTGACAGGTGTCAGTCCAGTTCACAATCTTGGGCTGCTTCTTGGAAGTCAGCTCAGTCAAGGGGGCAACGATGCTGCCATACCCCTTGACAAACCTCCTGTAATAACCCGTGAGTCCTAAGAAGGCCCTCACCTGGGTCTGGGTCCTTGGGGGCTCCCACGCCAGGATCGTTTCAATCTTGGGCTGTAGAGGTGCCACCTGGCCACTCCCTACCTGGTGTCCTAAGTACACCACCGAACCCTGCCCAATCTGGCACTTACTGGCCTTGATTGTGAGGCCTGCTCTGCGCAGCGCCATCAACACTTCCCAGAGGTGGTGTAAGTGGTCCTCCCACGAGGAACTGAATACTGCAATGTCATCCAGGTAGGCGGCACTGAAATCCTCCAGCCCAGCCAACACCTGATTGACCAACCTCTGGAAGGTGGCAGGGGCATTCTTCATTCCAAAGGGCATCACCCGGAACTGGTAGTGCCCGTCTGGGGTGGAGAATGCTGACCTCTCCTTTGCCCCATCAGTTAAGGCGATCTGCCAGTACCCAGACGTTAGATCAAACGTGCTGAGGTTCCGGGCAGCCCCTAACCGATCTATGAGCTCATCAGCTCTGGGGATGGGGTGCGCGTCGGTCCTCGTGACCGAATTGAGACCTCGATAGTCCACACAGAACCTAAGTTCTGGAGTGTCACCAGGCGCTGCAGCTTTTGGTACCATGACCACGGGGCTGGACCAGGGGCTGCTAGAGGACTCAATCACCCCTAGAGCAAACATTTTGGAGACCTCCTCCTTGATGTAGGCCCTTACCCGGTCAGTCACTCGGTAAGCCTTGTGCTTGACAGGAGGACCGTCCCCGGTGTCCACCTCATGGACGCACCAGTCAGTGACACCAGGCACCAGGGAAAATAAATCAGGGAATTGCCCCAACAGCTGGCGGCAATCTAACTGTTGCTCAGGGGTCAGTGTGGTGGAGAGGACCACACCCTCCACTGACCCATCCTTTTCTTCTGCACACAGGAGGTCAGGAAGAGGCTCACTTTCCTCCTCCATCCCTGCATCTGTGGCAAGGAGCATGCCCACTTCAGACCTCTCAAAGTGGGGCTTCAGGCGATTCACATGCAGGACCCGCAGGGGGTTCCTGGGAGATTTAAAGTCCACCAAATAGGTAACTTGACTTTTGCGCTCCACCACCTCAAAGGGACCGGTCCACTTATCTTGGAGCGCACAAGGCTCCACTGGGGCCACTACCCAAACCTTCTGACCAGGTTGAAATTCGACCAGTGTGGCATTCTGGTCGTGCCAACGTTTCATCTCCTCCTGGCTGGCTTCCAGATTTGCCTCAGCAATTTTCCTGAAACGCCGAGTTTGGTTCCTGAAGGCCAGGATGTAGCTAAATACATCCTGGGGAGGTTTCCTGTGAGATTGCTCCCAGCCTTCCTTGACCAAACTCAGAGGTCCTCTTACCGGATGGCCATAGAGCAGTTCAAAGGGACTGAACCCTAAGGACTTCTGTGGCACTTCACGGTATGCAAACAACAGGCATGGCAAGAGGACGTCCCACTTACGCCTCAGGGGCTCTTCTAGGCCCATGATCATGCCCTTCAAGGTCCGGTTGAATCTTTCAACCAGACCGTTACCCTAGGGGTGGTAAGGAGTGGTGAACTTGTAAGTCACCCCACACTCCTTCCACAGGGACTTCATATACTGGGAGATGAAGTTGGTCCCCCTGTCGCTCACCACCTCTCTGGGGAACCCCACACGGGAGAAGATCCCCATCAGTGCACGTCCCACCACGGGGGCCGTCACTGTCCTGAGCGGGATGGCTTCAGGGTACCGGGTGGCATGGTCCACCAAGACCAGGATGTACCTGTTGCCCATGGCTGTCTTGGGGTCCAGAGGCCCCACAATGTCGATGCCCACTCGCTCGAATGGGGTGCTAACAACTGGGAAGGGTTGGAGTGGGGCTTTGATCTTCCCCCCACTCTTCCCACTTGCCTGGCAAGTCTCACAGGTCCTACAATACGTATCTGAACTCTTGCGCATCTGGGGCCAATAAAAGTGGGTGACCAGCCTTTCAAAGGTCTTAGTCTGCCCCAGATGTCCTGCCAATGAGATGTCATGAGCCAACCCCAGTAGGAAGGTTCTGAAGCACTCGGGTACCACCAGCACACGGGCTGACCCCGGTTCAGCAACCTTAGGCTCGCTATACAGGAGACTGTTCTCCCAATAAATCAGATGTGAACCGGACACATCACCTGCTGCCTGGGCTGCAGCCTGTTGCCGCATACCCTCAAGAGAGGGGCAAGTTCTCTGCTGTTCACAAAACTCCTCCCTGGTGGGCCCCCCTTCCTGCTGCCACTGGGTCAGCTCAGGCAGGTCCCCCAGGTCGGTACTCTGCTCCCCGGTAGGCTCCAGGGCATCCCCCTCCGGGTCTGCTCCCTCCTGGGCCGTGGGAACCAAGGGGGCCGGTTTCCCGCGCCCCCTGCCCCCTCCCTCTAAGGCAGGGACCTGGGCCATATTCTCAGGCTCCAGGTCTTTCTCAATACTCTCTTTGGCTGACATGGACCGAGTGGTAGCACATGCCCACTCAGGCAGTCCCAACATTTGCAAGTGAGCTCTCTTCTCCACCGTAGCCCACGGGGAGTTCTCCAAATCATTGCCCAACAGACAGTCCACAGGCATGGCGGGCCTCACAGCTACCTGAAGAGTTCCTGAGACCCCCCCCCCACTCAAAGGGAACCTGAGCCACCTCACAGTGGCTCTCTGTGTTGTCTGCAGACACTACTGGGTAGAATGCATGGGGCACAACCTGCTCTTTGGACACCAACCGGGAGCTGACAGCAGTTACACTGGCTCCTGTGTCCCTCAGAGTCTCCACTCTATGGCCATTGATGGTTACCCACTGCCTGTATTGTTTAGTGTTATCAGGCAGTGCAGGCTTAGGAACCATTTCAAAGTCTCCTAGTGAGACAAGGGTCAACTCTACGGGGTCCCACCCACCGGGGGCACCCATCTCCTCCTCCCCCAGGGCTACACTAGCAAGCTGGCGGGGCGGTGCACGGGGTGGTGCAGGAGTATCCTTTTGGGGACACTGGGGGTCAAAGTATCTGTGGCCCACCTGGCCACATTTAAAACAAGTAGGGGGCCTCCTTGGAACAGGATTACCTGTTGGAGGCACGGGCTTCTTATCCGGGGGAGGCTGGGATACCACTGCCTGGTTCCCTTGGGAATTATCTTGGGGCCCTCGATGGAACTCCCTTGGTTTACCCCTGTTCCCCCCACCTCTCTGCTGGGGACCCTGCCCACCTTTGGCGAAGTCTCCCACTGGACCCTTGCGAACCCGGGTGCTCACCCAGCGGTCCGCCTCCTCAGCAAGCTTCCTAGGGTTAGTCAGCTTGCAATCTATCAGATGCTGGCGTAGCTCAGGAAAACAGTTACTAGAAAAATGCTCCCATGCAATCAAGTCATACAGTTGCTCAAAAGTTTCTACTTTGCTGCCTTTTACCCAGCGCTCCATTGCTCTGCCAAAAAAAGACACATATTCTACCCACGTGGTACCCTCTATCTTCTTGCAAGTTCTAAATCTCTGCCTGTACATTTCAGGGGTCAAACCATAGCGGGTAATCAAAGCTTCCTCATGTGGGCATAAATCATTCTACTTTCTGGGGGTAGGTCCAACAAGGTATCCCTCCCCTCACTCACAAAGCGTCCCCACAACCCCGCTCCCCAATCCTTCTCAGGGACCCGGTGGGACACCATAGCTAACTCATAAGCGGCAAACCATTGCCCAATATCCTCACTTTTATGAAAATCCTTAATAACCTCTTTAGGTATATACACTCTACTCTCATTATGCACTACCGGTATGCTGCCACCAGAGGGGGAGATCTCAATACTCTTGGCCTTAATCTCCAACTCCCTCAAAATTCTCTCATGTTCAAATTTCATCTTCATTATCTCAACTTCCAACTTCTTATTCTCTAGGTCTCTCTGACCATCCAATTTAAGCTTAGCCATCTCCATATTATGCCGCCTATCTCTCTCCCTGTCCTCCATCTCTTCTGGAGTCAGGCCCCTTGAGGACACACTAGTGCCCGGGCTGGAAACTGCTTTATCCCCTACCAAATCTACAATTTCGTCCTGCCGCTCTCCTGCATCCTCTCCTCCCTCCACAGGCTCTTCTACATTCTTTGGGGCATCCCTGGCTTCTAACCAGGCCTTCAGCGCCTTGTAATACTCTTCCCTTTTAGTGAGACCTGTGATAGGGACTGTGAAGCGTTTGCAAAAATATTTGAGCTGCTTGGCATTGTAGATGTCTAATTTCTCTTCTTCCCAGGAGAGATCCTCAGAGGCATTGGATCTGGGCTTGGCCATTGTAATAATAACTGGCAATATCGATCAAAAATAGAATCAAAAATCTCAAAAACGTACGTGGTTGTGTTATGGTCTGCACTCACTAGTAGTGTACACTATAATTACTGTATGCAATCATAAATGCAAGTCCAGATCCTCACCGCTGACCACCAATGTTAGAAATGGGGGTCTCTAGTTGGCAATGGCTGGCCACTGTCCAAGTAGGGACCCTTCTTCCTAAGTCAGAGTAAGCAGCCTACACCCTTTGACAACCCCTGCTCAACCCTGTGGTAACGTAGCACGAGCAGCTAGGCTTATCTCAGAGGCAGTGTGTGAAGCATTTATGACCATACACAGTAATATAATGAGGAACACTACAAATGGACACCACTCAAGTAGTTATGAAAAATAGGTATTTTTTATATAGACTTAATCACAAGACCAATAACAGTAAAAATCCACAATATTATAAAAATATACTTACTTTAGAAATGCTGCAAGGAAAAATAGTTCAGGATGCACAAAATGATGTTTAGTTCAAGGCAGGGGTCTCTGCGACCCTTTTACTCACAAAGTATCTGGTTCATGGAGCAAAGCAACAAAAATGTCGCTAAGGCGTTGTAGCGTTAAACTTCCTCACGCTAACCAGCGATGCGTTGAATCCTTACCGCAAGGGAGGATGATGCGCTGGGTTGCGGGCAGGACAAAGCGACAAACTTCCTCACGCTAAGCCGGTGATGCGATGAAATCCTTGCCGCGAAGGGAGGATGATGCACCGAGCCTGTTGCGTGTGCGATCTTGCTGCGTTGACAAAGATGGCGCTCTGCGAGGAAGCGACGATCCGGATTCGATGCGGGGAAAATGGCGAACGCTCGGCGTCCGCGCTGCAATGATCCTGTTGCGATGATTTCAGATAGCGGGCGTTTTCAGGCCCGCAGACAGGTGCTGCGACGATCTTCGGATAGCGGGCGTTTTCAGGCCCGCAGACAGGTGCTGCGACGATCTTCGGGGTTAGCGAGCGCTCGGCGACAGCGGAGCGGCGATTTTTCTCACGCTCACCAGCTGCAGCGGCTCGCTAACGGAGGTTAGCGACGATTTTCAGCGCTCTCTTCTCAACAGTAGAAATAGAGGTCCTGGAACACACAGGAGCCTCACCTGCAGATAGTAATCCTCGCTGGGAGGAAACAGGAGGCTGATGGTGGAGTCTGATGTGCCTGAGACTCCAGCAGGAGGCTAGCTCTCTCCTAGCCCTTGGGTAGTTGCTGTAGCAAAAGAAATAAAAGTCCAATCAAAGGTCCTTTCCTCTTCTTGAAGTCCAGTAGTAACAGCTGCAGGCCAGTCCCAGAAACAGCACACAAGCACAAGGACAGTCCTTCTCCTCCAGATTCTTGTAGCCACACGGACAGAGGTTCTTCTTGTTATCCAGGAGCAATACCAATTGTAGGGGTTTGTGCACAAATATTTATACCCCCAAAGTCTTTGTTCTTAGGGGTCCCAAGCCTCTGAACCCAGCCAGAACCAGTTTTGCCCAGCCCTGGAGCACTTTGTTGATCAGGCTGCATCCTTCCTTTCAGAAAGAGGGGGTCTGCCTCAGACGCACAGTGGGAGGTGGAGCCAGCTTTCACCTTGCCAGGCACAGCCCTATTCAAGTGCAGGAGCTACCCCTCCCCTCACACCTAGGCAGGTCGCTCTATTCAACCCAGGTCTGACTCAGCCTGCCCTGTCCCTCCAAAACCAGACAGCCAGTACACATAATAGCAGAGCAACTGGAAGGCTTAGGCAAGAAAGTACCTATACTCTAAAAGTGGTAGTTTCAAACACAGAATATAAAAATAACCTTCACTAAAAGATGTATTTTAATATTCTGAGCTCAGGCATACTAGATTCGTTTTTCTACCATGTTCTGTGGCTCAGTTAGGACTATAGGATGTAATAGCCCAGACCTCCCATTCTGGCCTATGGAGAACAGGTAGCCTTACAGTAGTGAAAAACGAAATTGGGTGTAATTCACTACTAGGACATGCTACATACAACAGGGCATGTCCTACCTTACACATACAATGCGCCCTATCATAAGGGGGGCTTACATGATGCCACGGGAAGGTTTTAGGGGCTGGGAAGCGGGTGCACTTCACAGCCAAGATGGCAGTTCTGGACTGCACGCAGACAATGCAGTGGCAGGTCTGAGACACACTTTACAAGCTGCTTCTGTGGGTGGCACAAACCAGTGCTGCAGGCCCACCAGCAGCATTCGGTTTACCACACACCGGCCACGCTACTAGGGACTAGCAGGTAAACTGAATAAGCCAATCATGGATGTACCAATTCATATGTCATCTTTACAAAGGGAGCATTCGCGCAGTGGCACTGAATGGCAGCGGCACAGCGCCCAGAGCATCTATAACCAGCAAAAACAGAGGAGACACAGCGAAAAAAAGGAAGGGAGACTCACGCCAATGGTGCCAGGTCTAACAAGTTGTCAAGATGCAAAGGCTATTATTTCTTTCTTTAAACATGACAAGTGTAATCGCTTCACCTTATGTACTAAGGTGAGCGATTCTGCGTGTCATGTTCTAAGAAATAAACACCTGGGCCTCTTGTGCATTTTGACTTCCACCCCGGCGCCCGCTCACACTTGTGGGGCCCAGAAGGAAAGTGGAAGAGCCTATGCTTTCTTACCTTTCAGAAGCATGGCGCGCAATGGCAGAGAGAGGGTGATGCAAGAGTTGTGCACTGGCCTGGCAGGTTGCTGGCAGTGCGTACCTCCCCCCCCCCCCCACGTTTGTGGCAGCCCGGGCTGAAACAGCTTACACACAGCCGCACCCGAGCACTTCACAGCTCTTTAAAAGACCATTCGCTTGTTAATGGGGCTTTGTTGGTTGTTCACCCCTTCTAGAGCCCCTGCATCGCCACTCCGACTATTGCTGGAAGAATTAGCACGTTACACAATACTGCCCGGTCAGCTGAAACCCAGAGGCATCGGGTTTTTGCTTGCAGGAATCGGGAGGCGGGAGACTAGCGCGGCAACATTTACTCGTATTTTACCGTTTATAAATATAAATACAGACAAAGGAAATATCGATTTCCGTCTGTATTAAATACGGAAAACCGGGAGCCCTAGTTATAATGTTACAGGTTATTCAAGAGGAATGCATACGAGCAAGTTTCTTTTTAATACGAAACCTTGCTCCACCAATCTCCTCTCTGATGGCATTTTATGCCATCACTAGCTTCTATTAAATCAGATGCCAACTTTAGCATTCTATCATTTCGGTTTCTTCAAATCTTTTATTCCCTACTTTATCCTTCTTAAATTGTTATCCTTTCTTTCTTTTGTAGATATTTCCCTTCAATTCTTCCAGTCATATTTCTTCTAATTTTCTTTTCCTACACCTCTCATTCACTTCATACCTTTTTCTTTTCCCACTACATTTGTGGCAACACATTATCATCAAAACTAACAAAGTTATGCCCATGATCGGCAATAATATTTGACCTAAGATACTCTTACCTATATTAGAAAACCAACTACTGATAGTGGAAAAACTATTGGTTATTGTCAGACTGTGGACAGGAAACCCACTAACCTGCCATGCCAGATGCAGCAGGAATGATGGATGATGCCAGTTTACCCCGTCCCCACCACGGAGTAGCCCCCGAAGGTATGAATGACACTCCAGGGACGACTCCACGACCGGGGAAAGGGAAAAAAGGGACAAAAGAAAGAAGAAAAAAGTGCAGCTGCGAAATCACGCTCCGGGGGAAGGTGAGCTGGCGAGGACCTCAGATCACTTTGGGGATCCCAGCTATCTAACCCCGTGTTCCCTGTAGGGAGAAAGAAGCCCAACACACAGGAATGCTTATACAGCAGTCAGGGGCAGTGGAACATATATATGTGCATATTCTGAGAGTTCACTCACTTAACGGGTAACTGCACGCAACCCTATCTGGGATATAAAGTTTCCTGTCCGTGCCTTCTTCAGCACGACAGTCATCCCAGAAGAAAGTAGAATAAACAGAAAGTACTTAGCTGCGGTGTTGCTGCTTGGAGAGTGCTCCTGCATTGTGTCCCAAGGGGAATAGTCCCAGGTACCCTGAAGAGACAAGCCTGGAGACGTGTCTCCGAAGAGGAATCCGCTGTTGCGTGGTGCAGGCGCGTCCAGCCCACGCTGAATATAAAAACAGCGAAACACAAATGAGTGATGGCGGGATCCGAGCCTTTCAGTCGGCTCGCCGACGAGCGGTCGCTCGTAATTATATGTTCGCCGATGACTTTTCCCAGCGCGCACAACGAGTCCACACCCCGGAGTGCAGGAAGGTTTTACCGGCTATGGTGCGCGCATCAGCGCGTCCGGCCTCGGCTTGCAGGAATGGTTTACCGGCTCAGGTGCACGCGTCAGCGCGTTCGGCGTCGGCTGGTAGGATGAGTTTACTTGAGCGCCCCCGGCGTGCGGCTCACGTCGGGTGCGATGTCGGCTGAGACGAAGGAAGCAGAAGAGTCCTTCGTGGAGCAGAAACGGGACTCTGGTTAGTCATATTCGTTGAAGAGCTCGATTGACAAGCACCGGACAACAGAAGGGCGGTGCTTATAAATGCATCCGGGTCATGAGTCACTGGATTAGACCCTCAGCTTTCTGGGAGATGTAGTGCGACTAGTGGGTAGCAATTACACACACTCACATACACTCTTGTCTATTGTGTCCCCCACCACTATCTATGCCTATACGTGCCAGTACCCCCTCTCAACGACCGGCGACTCGACGGTCCACCAGGTTTGGACGGGAAGCGTGCATGGAAACGTCTTAGAATCTCAGGGCAATGTAGGTTTCCTTTGGGTTCCCAGGAGCGGTCCTCCGGACCGTACTCTTTCCAGTCAATGAGATAATAGACCCTCCCTCGCACAAGCTTGAAATTGAGAATACGCTTTACTTCGTATTCTTCGTCCCCATCGATCTTTAGCGGTCGAGGCCGGGGAGGTGTTCTGGTGTGGGGAAGGCAGGGCCGTAACAGGGACACATGGAAGACCGGATGTATGCGCCAGGAAGGGGGAAGCTTTAATCTCATGGCTACTGGATTGATAACCTTATCCACAGAATACGGTCCTATGTATCTAGGCTTTATTGCCCTTAAGTTTCGCATGCTTAGTGGCTAGCCATACTCTATCCCCCACTCTGTATGAAGGTTCTGTTGAACGTTTTTTATCTGCATTGGTTTTGTCACGGGTTTTGGCTTCGCCTAACTGTGTCTTAGTGGTGTGCATGATGGTCCTGAATAGTAGGGTGCTTTGAGTATGCAGGCCACTCGAAGGGTAACATGTTTGGGTGGTGGCCTGTTAAACAAAAGAACGGTGAACACCCTAAGGAGGAATGGTCGGCATTGTTGTATGCGAATTCTGCGGTCCAGAGAAGAGTACTCCATTCCTCCTCGTGTTGTAAGGTAAAGCACCTGAGGTACTGTTCCAGCGTTTGATTCAGTCTCTCTGTTTTGCCATCCGTCTGCGGATGGTAATTCGTTGAAAGGCGAGCGTCCATTTTCATGGATTCACAGAAGGCCTTTCAGAATCGTGAAGTAAACTGGGTTCCTCTATCTGTGATGAGGACTGCTGGGATGCCGTGGGAACACACAATATGTTGCAGAAATATCTGGGCCAATTCCGCTGCTGAGGGCAGTTTGGTGAGAGCGATAAAGTGACCCATCTTGGTCAAGTGATCTACCACGACTAATATGGTGTTATGACCCAAGCTCGGTGGCATGTCCACTATAAAGTCCATGGACAGCGTATGCCAGGGTGTTGGAGGTACGGGAATGGGCCTCAGCAACCCACTGGGTTTTTATGTTGTGCTTTCCCTTGAGCACAGACGGCACATTCAGACACGTATGTAGCGGTGTCTGCAGGTAAGGTTGCCCACCAAAAACACCTTTTCATCGCTTGCACGGTTTTATGTATACCGGGGTGTCCCCCCAAAGTCGAGTTGTGTATCCATTGCAGAGCTTGTTGTTGTAAAGGCCCTTCTGGCACATACAGTTTGTTGTCATGGTACAGCATACCGTTAAGGGCTGTCCGTCTCTCAGGTACTTCGTCGATCCATGTCTGGACATTGAGTGTTTCGAGTTGAGTCTTTACTTGATCCAGAAAGTTATGGTTGGTCGTTGAAGCCAGGATCACGTCAGGGAAGGAAGCATTGTGAAGTATCACAGGTGGTTCCTCCTGTAGTACTTGGTGAGGATCAGGTATGGGAGCCTGTCGCGATAAGGCATCGGCCTTACCGTTCTGTGGTCCAGGTCGATACTTGATTACGAAATTGAAGTCCGAAAAGAACAAAGACCACCGAAGTTGTCTAGGCGTCAAGGCTCTGGCCGTTTTCAGGAACAGGTTCCTGTGATCCGTGAAAATCTCCACGGTGTGCTTGGCTCCTAACAGATAGTGCCTCCACTCTTCGCAGGCTCGTTTTATAGCCAGCAGCTCCTTGTCCGTGATGCTATAGTTCACCTCACAAGATGTGAGCTTCTTGGAATAAAAGGCCACCGGATGGAGTTGTCCCATGCGAGGATGCCGTTGGGAGAGTATGCCTCCTATGGCGTACTGGGAGGCGTCCGTTTCCACCACAAAAGGAAGAGTGGTATCTGGGTGTCTCAAAACAGGGGCTTGAGTGAAACAGTGTTTGAGGCTCTGGAAGGCTTGTTCTGCTGAGTCTGTCCAAAGGTACTTGGCGCCCTTCCGAAGCAGATGCGTCAAGGGTTGGATGATACGGGAGAATTCCTTGATGAATCTCCGGTAGAAATTTGCGAATCCTAGGAAGCTCTGAAGTGCCTTAACGGTGGTGGGTGATTCCCACTGCATGATGGCTTGAGTCTTTTTGCTATCCATACATAGACCATTGGGTCCTATGATGTATCCTAGGAATTCAACTTCAGTGGCATGAAAAAGACATTTCTCCAGTTTAGCATACAGAGCGTACCGCTGCAGTCTTTCCAGTACCTCCGCCACATGACGCACGTGTTCTTCCATTGAAGAGGAGTAGACAAGAATATCGTCGATGTAGACAATACATGATACGTCCAACAGGCCTCGTAATACCTCATCCATAAAATACTGGAAGGCGGCGGGTGCGTTGCAGAGCCCGAAGGGCATGACCTGATATTCATAGAGCCCGAACTTCGTCCTAAAGGCGGTCTTCCATTCATCTCCCCTTCGCACCCGCACCAGATGGTAGGCTCCTCTCAAGTCCAGCTTAGAGAAGATTTTAGCTCCTTTCAGTTGGTCCAATAAGACGGGTATCAAGGGTAAGGGGTATCTGTTTTTTATGGTCACCCTATTGATGGCTCTGTAATCGATGCAAGCCCTAAAGCCGCCTTCTTTCTTCGGTATGAAGAAGAGAGGTGAGGAGGCAGGGGAGGATGAACGACGAATGAATCCGCTGGACAATAATTCTGCAAGGTATTGCTGCAGGTAGGTAGTTTCTGCTTCCGTGAGAGCATACACTCGACTGCATGGTATAAGGGCTCCTGGCTCTAGATCGATCACGCAGTCGTAGGTTCTATGCGGAGGCAATCTCCCTGCCTCTTGTTTGCTGAAGACTGAGTGGAACTGTAGGTATTCCTGAGGCAATTAGGAGGCACAACATAGTTCTTGGTTGCCGACTCCCTTGGTGAGCAAACCTGCAGGGCTTTCTACGCCTTCCGTGACTTTAACCTTTTCTTCAGTGCAGTGCTCCCTGCAAAACGCGGAGTTCATGGAGACTGAGCATGCCACCCATTGCACCAAGGGATCATGGTACGTCAGCCAGGGCATCCCCAGAATCAGTTTGAAATGGGGAGCGTCAATCAAGTCGAATTGGATATATTCAAAATGGTGCACCCCTACTTGCATCAGGACCTGTTGTGTATGGAAGCGTATCAATCCGGATGTCAATGCTGACCCATCCACTGCCTTCACTGGTTCAGGATGTATTTTCTTTATACAAGGAATGCCTATTTCTTGGGCATACTGTTGGTCGATGAAATTGCCCGTGGCTCCGGAATCCAACAGGGCATGGATCACAATGTTTTCTCCTGTCGGCAATTCCAGGGTAACACATAGGTTCAAGTGGGCCACCGTGTATTGGACCGTGTTAGCCACGGCAGGAGAGACCTCTTCCTCATGGGGCCTCAAACAAGGGGTCTCGGTCTTGTTTGAGAGCGTCAGTTTCCCGAGTCCCCTGCAGTGTAATCGACCACTGTGAGATTCTGCCCTGCAGGGCTAGCTCTCCTGATGAGGCGAGAGCGAGTCTTACATTCCTTGATAAAATGTCCTGGTTTACCGCAGTACAGACACAACCTCTGCTTTCTTCTTTGGTCTCTTTCCTCCTGGCTTAAGGGACCTCGTACTCCACTGATTTGCATGGGTTCGGATCCATCGGGTGCGGGGGATCGGTCTTCCGCAACAGGCTTAGGTCGTGGCAGGTAGATCTTTGCGTCAGTTCGATATCTGTCTCCTTTCCTCTCTTGGAGCCTGTGATCCAACTGTACAGTGAGGTCGATTAGTTCCTCACAAGAGTCTGGCATATGCACTACTTGTGCTAGTACATCCTTCAGCTCTCCCTTAAGCCCTTGGTAAAACATGGAGGATCGTTTCTCCACCGGCCAATTGGTTTCAACAAGGAGCCGGTTGAAATTGGTGATATAGGTGAGGAGGTCTTGAGATCCCTGTTTAAGGGTGAGTATTTCTCGGTCCAAAGACAGAGGGTGCGCTTTTCGGTCAAACAGCTTGCGCATCTCATCGCAGAAGTCTGGAAAATTGTACAACACAGGATCGTCTCTTTCTATCAGTGGAAGGGACCAGCTAGCAGCGTTACCCCCCAAGTAGGACATGATAAAGGCCGTCTTGGCCTGGTCGGTGGGAAACACAGCGGGTTTGCACATAAAATGTAGCTTGCACTGACTTAGAAATATGCCGAACTTTTTAGAATCTCCAAAGAATCGTTCAGGAAGTGCCAGAGGCAGGTGCACCGGCTGTATCAAATGCACAGAGGGGGATCCTGCGCCCGGCACGCCCCCACCTTGGGCTTGATTCAGGGGTCCAGGGCCCTGAGAACGGTCTGTCACAGGGGGCGGTAAAGTCCGGTCTCTTATGTAGGAGCCATTCCCCCTTCCCCCCCTATGGTTTGCTCTAGACAACCCAGCTACCTCCCGTCTCATAGAGCCCATCTCATTCCTTAACTCTAGATTCTATCCTCTGAAGGCGTCCACCTCTATTCGTAAGGCGGTCAAGGTTTCTAGTACTGACGTAAGGATCGTGGAGGTATCCATCGTTCAGGCTGCAAGTGCTCGTGGGCTTGTCAATCTGTCGGACTATGGACAGGTAACCCACTAACCTGCCATGCCAGATGCAGCAGGAACGATGGATGATGCCAGTTTACCCCGTCCCCACCACGGAGTAGCCCCCAAAGGTATGAATGACACTCAAGGGACGACTCCACGACCGGGGAAAGGGAAAAAAGGGACAAAAGAAAGAAGAAAAAAGTGCAGCTGCGAAATCACGCTCCGGGGGAAGGTGAGCTGGCGAGGACCTCAGATCACTTCGGGGATCCCAGCTATCTAACCCCGTGTTTCCTGTAGGGAGAAAGAAGCACAACACACAGGAATGCTTATACAGCAGTCAGGGGCAGTGGAACATATATATGTGCATATTCTGAGAGTTCACTCACATAACGGGTAACTGCATACAAACCTATCCGGGATAGAAAGTTTCCTGTCCGTGCCTTCTTCAGCACGACAGTCATCCCAGAAGAAAGTAGAATAAACAGAAAGTACTTAGCTGCGGTGTTGCTGCTTGGAGAGTGCTCCTGCACGGTGTCCCAAGGGGAATAGTCCCAGGTACCCTGAAGAGACAAGCCTGGAGACGTGTCTCCGAAGAGGAATCCGCTGTTGCGTGGTGCAGGCACGTCAAGCCCACGCTGAATATAAAAACAACGAAAAACAAATGAGTGATGGCGGGATCCGAGCCTTTCAGTCGGTTCGCCGACGAGCGGTCGCTCGTAACTATATGTTCGCCGATGACTTCTCTCAGCACGCACAACGAGTCCACACCCCGGAGTGCAGGAAAGTTTTACCGGCTATGGTGTGCGCATCAGCGCGTCCGGCCTCGGCTTGCAGGAAGGGTATACTGGCTCAGGTGCGTGCGTCAGCACGTTCGGCGTCAACTGGTAGGATGAGTTTACTTGAGCGCCCGCGGTGTGCGGCTCGCGTCGGGCGCGATGTCGGCTGAGACGAAGGAAGCAGAAGAGTCCTTCGTGGAGCAGAAACGGGACTCTGGTTAGTGGTATTCGTTGAAGAGCTCGATTGACAAGCACCGGACAACAGAAGGGCGGTGCTTATAAATGCATCAGGGTCATGAGTCACTGAAATAGACCCTCAGCTTTCTGGGAGATGTAGTGCGACTAGTGGGTAGCAATTACACACACTCACATACACTCTTGTCTAATGTGTCCCCCACTACTATCTACGCCTATACGTGACAGTTATTTTCTTCCATTCACTGTCAACCTCCAGTGATTTCAGTCCCTCTTCCAAATGTGTAATATTTTTAATATATCTTCCAATCTCTACACTTTTGTCTGGTATATATATATACAACGATGTGTCTGGTATATATATACAACAATGTTGCGCTTTCAACATTTTACAGACTCCACCCTCTTTGCCAATAAGATATCAAGGGCAAGTCGATTTTGAAAAACCGTAGATCTAACAGCAACTAACTCTGTATTGATCAGTAAAAATCCTCCAGCAGTGTCAGTGGATTACCGATCAACTACCGTTGACAATTGACAGATTTTTCGAGAGTTCAGCAGAACCCCCACTGAAGGTATCAATGCACCAAATATATCACCTACTATTTCCGAAAAACTAGCTCTTTTGTATCGGATTAGTCCAGTACTGTCATTATTGCTTCCAGTGATTCTTTTAACATGATAAACTTTAGGGAATACTATTCCGAAATAGCAACTCCCATACCGGCGATCAGCCAACCTAAAATAGGCTTTGTTTCCACAAATATAATAAATTCCAGGAAATACTGGATCAGTTCCTCCTTTTAGTCCCCAACCCCCAATTACTAAGAAGTTATGTTCACATTCACTGGAACCAATAAATACATTGTTATATTCTGTTTAAGTCTATGGAGACAGATGTTCCCTTTCTTTTCAAAGTCCAGAGACATAGGAGCATGAGTCTTACCAGTTACTAAAAGGTCTTCCCTTTCAGCCCATTTAGGTATCTGAGGTTTCGTGTAATTTACATGTTAGGTTGCACTTATGCGCGTCAGCTATATCTATTGTCTTCATTGTTAGGAAATATTCAATACTAAGGACAGGGTTCATGCTCTTTCACATAGGAACTTCTGAAAATATTACATCTACGTTTGAATAATAATACTCCAGGTTTCCCGTTCTATAAAATAAACTAGCTAATACACTACATGAAATACCATATATCAAGGGTTAATGATGATAAGTTACCCCTTCAGCTACTGAATTTGGCAATTTCATGCAAACATAACAATCACTAACTTACATAGTTTCTACATAATGTACTAAGAGACTTGCAAATACATTTAGATCAGTTTCATTCTCATTTACAGTGTAGTGTAAATCTAACTCATCTGGTGTTTCTAAATCTACTCTATCTCCTTTAATGTTTACTACTTCTGTATGTGCATTAGTACTATTTTGCTTGTTCGTAACCATCAAATAAGGAATAGCTATTGCTAATATTACCCACATTATGGAGGACTAATATTAAGTTACATACACAGATTCTACAACACTTCTCTATACAGCTTTGTTTTGGTTTTGCAGCAACTTTATTATCAGACATTTTTGGACAAGAAGATTTGTCTCTTCTTTAATTCAGAACTTAATATGAGAAAACACCTTAAGCGTCTTCTCTCCCTCAAGTCAGTCTCACTTCTTCCTCAATTTGTTCAACATTCAACTCTTCATCACTGTCTTCATTTAAGTCGAGGTTTTCAAAATCTTCAAGAATAACTTCTGTCCACTCAGGACCCTTGAACTTGTTATTCAATGTCTTTAATCTTTGACTCCTTCTTTTTGGCGTTACTGTTAAAGATCCAGTTTGACTGGTTACTTTGTTTACTTGATCAGGTTCTTCACCGATTGTCTTAAGACGATATCTCAGTCTCTTGATAATTCTCGGCCAATTATCATCTTTTCGACTTTTCTTAAACTTCACTGCACTGCCAGGTTCTTCAAGTCTCCTTTTATTTTCTTTAGATTTTGGCACAACTTGATCAGCTTCGTCTTCAGATTTCCTCTCTATCTGACCTTGTCCAGGGCTTATTGTTCTGGCCTGTTCTGCCTGGATGGGTTCATCTACCTCAATCTGACCCTGTTCAGGATTAATGATGTCTGTTTTTTCTTCTGTATCCTGAACTTGCATATATATGCCTATTTGATCCTGTTCGGGTCTTTTTACCTCTTTATCTTCTTCTGCCTGAATGTTTTCTCTAAAACCTAGCTGTCCCTCCTCAGACTCAGGAATGGGACTTTTGCTTTCTTCTGTTTGAGTTTATTGTTCTTTCCTTAACTGTTCCTGCTCAGGCTCCGTAACAGTCGTTTCCCTACTCTCCTGAGCGAGTTCTTCTACATCTGACTGGTCTTCACTCTTTTCCTGTCTGTCTAACTGTGTTTGACTCTTAGTTCTTTTAAATACTTTGGGAATGTCCACCACTGGAATCCAGTCATCCTGATAAGTGCTCGGTTGTTCTTGGGCAGCTACCGCAGGATCTTCTTTAGGAAGTTCTTCAGCTGCACAACCTTCAGCACCATCAATTTCTTGTTTCAATTGAAACTCTTCTTCTTCAGGAGCTGGTACCCTTTGGTATGACTTGCATGGATCCAATTAGGCAATCCTGCACACTTTACAGCTGTTGAAGTAGTCAATATAACTTGATGCGGTTTGTCCCACCTTGGTGCTAGGCACGATTCTCGAGTGTGATTCTTCACAACTACCCAGTCACTGGGATTCAGATCATGCGATTGGCTCAGCCGTCTGTTGTAAGCATCTTCCCCAACCTGATGAGAGATAGAACACACTCTGTCAGCCAACTCTTGGAATACTCCAAAACCAAGTCATCAGTTATATTCAACAGCTTGTGTCCTGGTACACATGCTTGTCTCATGGCTCTTCCCATGAGCATTTCATGGGGACTCAATCCAGTATTCTTGTCTGGAATACTTCTGAGTACCATCAGGACCAGAGGTAAGGCATCAGGCCATTCCAGTGGGGTGGATGCACACACCTTTCCGAGTCTTGACTTGTTCGTGCCATTTAATTGTTCTACCACCCCAGAAGCCTCTGGACGGTAAGCGCAGTGCAATTTGTGTTCGACTTTGAATGCCTCACAAATTAGTAGAATTATTTCATTATTAAAATGAGACCCTCTATCTGATTCAATCGTTACTGGAAAACCAAATCTAGGGATGAGTTCTCTTAATAAAAGTTTGGCCACTGTCAAGCTGTCATTTCTTCGGGTCGAGTATGCTTACACCCACTTTGAAAATAAACAAACTATGACAAGTACATATTTCAGCCCTCGACAAGCAGGCAGGTGAATGAAATCTAATTGAAGTCTTACAAAAGGACCCTCTGCCTTTCCAATCTTTCCCATACAGACCACAGTTTTCCTGCCAGGATTCATTTGTTGACATATTAAACATCTTTGGCAAAGGTTCTCTGCTACATTCCTGAACTTCGCGTTAAACCAATCTTGTCTGAAAAGTCGAATCATTGCATCTCTGCCCATATGTGTGTCTCCATGGTACATTCTAGCCATTGGTGAAAGCATACTGTCTGACATAACTGATCTGCCACCATAACAAACCCACACACCATATCCTACCTTTCTTTGACATCCTATTTTCACCCACTCTTCCTTTTCTCTCATGTCTACTACATCCTGCAGATCTTTCACCTCCTCCCAGGTTCCCACTCCTGTGAGTAGCATAAGTTGACAGCTGATTCCACAAGTTTCAATTTGCTTGTTTAGGGCAATTTTATGCCTCGCACAGTGTTGGGCAACCTGGTCAGCATTTCGGTTACCGGCTGTCACATAGTCATCTCCTGATTGGTGAGCAGCACACTTAACCACGGCCACCTCTTTTGGTAATTGAATTGCCTCAATTCATTCTTTCACAAAAATTCCGTTTTTTACAGGGGTCCCCGAGGAAGTCAGGAAGTCCCTCTGCATCCACAGTTGGCCAAAATCATGCACAACTCAATAACCATATTGACTGTCAGTGAATATGGTTACTCTCCAATTTTTCCCAATTTTGCATGCTTTAATTAAAGCGATTAATTCAGCTACTTGTGCAGATCTGACTTCTGGTAAATAGGATGCTTCGACAATTCCAGTTAATGTACATACAGCGTAAGCAGCACTTAGTCCTCCCTCCTCGTGTCGCATGCATGAGCCATCTACAAATAGCTCATGCTCAGTGTTTTTCAAGGGTTCCTCTTGTATGTCAGGACGTGGTTTGGTGCTAAGTTCAGTCACGTCAAGACATTCATGTTCAACCTCATCTTCCACCTCTTCTTCGTGAGGATCAGGTAGTACGGTGGCTGGATTAAGAACAGTACACCTCACTATAGTCACGTTTTCAGCCCCCAGTATTATTCTTTCATATTTTGTCAGCCTACTGGGAGTAAGGTACTGCGTTCGGGTTCTGGTTAGCAGAATCACCACTGCATGAGGAACATACACCTTGACAGGGTGTCCCATCACAATTGACTCACTCTGTTCTATGCTTACACAAGTTGCGGCTACAGCTTTCAGGCAACCCGGTAATGCACAGGCCACAGGATCCAAGGTAGCAGAAAAATATGCCACTGGCCTTCTCATCAATCCATGTCTCTGTGTCAGAACTGAAAGTGCACAATTACCCCGCTCATAGCAGAATAATGCAAATTCTTTTGAATAGTCTGGCATTCCTAAATCAGGTGCTTCACACAAACATTCCCGCAACTTCCTAAAGGATCCCATACTTTCATTATCCTATGCTATAGGATCTTTCGCTCTCTTTCTGGTCATTTGTATCAGGGGTTTAGCTAGTAAACCAAACCCTACAATCCGCTGCCTACAATACCCCACAACTCCAAGGAACATTCTTATTTCTTTTTGAGTTTGTGGCAACTGCATTTGTCTTATTATTCTGATTCTTTCAGAAGTCACCCTTCTAACCCCGCTTTCTATTTGATGTCCCAAGTATTTAACTGAATTTTTACAAAGCTGAAGTTTCTCAGGGTACACTTTGTGGCCACCCTTTGCCAAATGATTTAGCAGTGCAATTGAATCAGTAACACAGTCATCTCGTGTATTTGACCCCACCAATAGGTCATCAATATATTGCACCAAGACTGACTCTCTGGGCAACACAAGAGATTCAAGGCTTCTTTTGAGAATCTGATTAAAATTTGAAGGACTTTCAGTGTGCCCTTGAGGCACACGATTCCACACATAAACATGCTCTTTAAATTTGAACGAAAATAAAAACTTGCTATCTGGATGCAATGGAATAGAAAAGAATGCATGACATAAATCGATTACTGTGAACCATCTTGCTTTCCATGGTATCTGATAAAGAATTACAGCTGGATTAGGCACTACTGGGCAGCATGGTACCACAATTTTATTAATTTTCCTAAGATCTTGAACCACCCTATACTTTCCGTTAGGTGTCTTAATGCCAATTATAGGTGAGTGTCAGGAATCCCCTCCCGCACATGGATTCCCTCCCACGATGCCACTTCCGTGAACCTGGTGCGCTTGGAGGAGAGCGGACTACAACTCCCAGAATGCCCTCCGGCAACAATTGCCTTATGCAACTCAAGAGTTCTGGTTACATAACACCAAGGGTAACGCCTAGTTTTCATGTTATGCAACTCAAGAGTTCTGGTTGCATAACACCAAGGGGAACGCCTAGTTTTCATGTTATGCAACTCAAGAGTTCTGGTTACATAACACCAAGGGTAACGCCTAGTTTTCATGTTATGCAACTCAAGAGTCATGGTTATACAACGCCGAGAGTACTACTTAAGGAGAAGATCACTGGGACTCGGCGTCGGATATTCTGATCTTTGCAGGAGTACCTGGTTGAGGTACACGGACCCGTTGGTGAGTTGAGCGGCGGAAGGAACATTCTAAGGAGCGGAGGAGAGGTGCTGGCGTGTGCTTCCTGCCCGTGTCCTGTCCCGTTCTGAGGGCCGTATTCAACGTCATTGGGCACAAGTCCCGTTGGTAGAGCCGAAGCTCCCAACGGCCTGACAATTTGGAGAAAACGAGGTTGGTGCGAGCCGAAGCTCCCAACCCTCGTTCCTTGGGTAAACACACGCTTATAGCTAAGACGCTATCCAGGAGGTGTTTCCGCGTCTTAGCCATCGACACTCGTAGGAGAACTGGGATAGGTAGAGCGGCTGCTCCCATCCATTCTCTGCGCCACCTTGGGTATCATCACTTAAACCCGGATACAAGAGACGCACACTAGGAGGTGTTCCCAGCGTCTTTGTGTTGTGGCAGTACTCTGGGGGATACTGGTAGAGCGGCTGTTCCCAGGTGGTAGAGAGCCCGGCCGGGTGACTCCCACGTGCCCCCCCGTAGATTCCACAACCTTGGAACTACCCTTCACAGCGGTCGAGTGGCATTGCCGGCCACTGCTTAGCACTGTGCCCTCCGTTGGAGCATACCGGGTCCGGTGTGCATGCGGAGGACGGTTAGACGAGCTGTGAATGGGTATCGTACTTTAACTGGTGATTCCAGTACCGGTATTCTTTGTTGTCTGTAGTTGTTTATCTGTTTATTAAATCATCCTTAAACCTCCATTTCTCTGGTCCGTCGTCTGTTTGTCCCAACCCCGAGAAAGCCAGGACGTTACATAATATCCGACCTCTTCCATAACTATCTCCTGGTTGGGCGAACGACATGGCCACGATTGAGGATGTTTTGGCCATCTTAGCCGCGATGCAAATCGAGCTCACCGCTTCCAGACAGGAAACAGCAGACGTTAAGGCTAGAATGGACGCTCTGCAGAACGATCCGCTACAGGCGGGTGCCTCTCACACGGCCACGGCTCCTGCGGTTGTGGTAGAGATGCCCGTAGCCATTCCTTTGGCGACACCAGAGAGGTACAGCGGAGACCCCAACACAGTGCAGGTATTCCTCACTCAAGTAGCACTGCATCTGTCCTGCAAACCAAAGGCCTTTCCTACCAGCCAAGCCAGAGTGGCCTTTCTGATCTCGTATCTTGCTGGGAACGCGGCGCAATGGGCAGTCCCACTGGTGAGCAGGGACGACCCTATCCTATGTGATTGGGGAGCCTTCCGCGAGGAATTCTTGAAGGTGTTTGATCGAAGGGCGGACTCGTATACTGCTGATCGAGAGATGTTGGAGCTGAGGCAAGGCAACAATGATCTGGTGCAGTACCCTAATGCTTTTCGAAGGTTAGTGGCCGAAACCAAGTGGCCCATAGCCAAACAAACCGCGCTGTTTCACCAGGGCTTGAGCGAAGAGCTCAAAGATGTGGTAGCACAAATCGACCCCCAACCCAAGACATGTGAAGGCTTGATCAACCTGGTGCTACGGCTGGACCATAGATTGAACGAAAGAAAGGGCGATCACAAGAGGAAAGGGAAAGCGCTGCCATCGTATGTTTCGATGGGTGGCCCTGAGACCAACTCCTCCACCAGGACGGAACCCATGGACATAGGAGCTATAAGGGCGAGCCTTACAGCCACTGAAAAAGAATCACGCCGCAAGCAAGGCCTTTGCCTTTACTGCGGGAAAAAGGGGCACTATGTACGCGAGTGTCCAGCCAAGCCAAAAACCTCACGATACCGAGCGAACAAAACGGTGACAGCAGTGGTGGAAGCACCGGCGGAAAACTGAGGGACTCCGGGTCTAGGGAAGGGGCATCTTGGAGTCACACCCACATCCCTTCCATGTTGAGCCCGAATCAAAAAGGGCGAAGACATTTGTTTATTACCTTACACGTAGGAGTGCAGGACCAGTGGATACCTGTGGTAGCCATGATTGATTCAGGAGCCACGGGCATGTTCATGGACTACAATGAAGCACGGAGACTGGGTCTCACTCTCCTTCCCAAACAGATACCAGAGGAGGTGTATGCAGTGGATGGGAGAAGTCTGGTGACCGGACCTATCGGACAGCACACAGGAGAAATACCGGTGAGGTTCGGAAAACTGCATAACAAACGTATCGATTTTAGCATAATCAGAGCCCCGCAGTACGGGGTCATATTGGGTCTACCCTGGCTCCAAAAACATAACCCAACGGTGGATTGGCCTACGCATCACATTGAGATGACTTCCCCGTTTTGTGAACAATGGTGCGGCATGCTGCAGGACCCCCACGAAGGTGAGGTAGGCGAAGGTCACACGGTCGCCAAGGCAGCAGAAAAGGACGTAAAGCTGCCCAGAGTGTATCACAGTTTCGGGGACGTATTCGATGAAATCCGAGCGGAGGTGCTCCCTCCACATAGACCGTTCGACTGCCAAATCGACCTGGTTCCGGGGGCTAGCGTTCCCAGCGGCAGACTGTATGCACTCACAGAACCCGAAAACGTACATCTACGGGGATATTTGGATAAGTTACTAGGGCTGGGGTTCATCAGGCCGTCGAAATCCCCTGCCGCATCGCCTCTCTTTTTCATTCCGAAAGCGAATGGCGAATTGAGGGCCTGCGTGGACTTTAGGGCCTTGAACGCGATAACCATAAAAAACCGGTACCCCCTGCCTCTCATAAGCGTTCTCCTGGAACAGGTAAAAAAGGCCCAAATATACACGAAGCTTGATCTCAAGGGGGCATACCATCTTGTGCGCATGAGGGACGGCGACGAATGGAAAACCGCCTTTAAGACCAGGTTCGGGCTCTTTGAGTACCTCGTCATGCCGTTCGGACTATGCAATGCCCCTGCCGCCTTCCAATACTTCCTCAATGAGGTGTTCCGGGAGGTATTGGATATCTACGTGGTCGTTTATATAGACGACATACTCATCTACTCCAACTCAGAGGAAGAACACGTACAGCACGTATCCGCGGTTCTCACAAAACTGAGGGAAAACATGCTATACTACAAACTCAGCAAATGTGATTTCCACATCACATCAGTGGAATTCCTTGGGGTGATGCTGAGCCCCAACGGCCAGGAGATGGCGGAACGCAAGATCAGAGCGGTGGAGGAGTGGCCGGTGCCCCGAGGAGTAAAGGAAGTCCAGAGCTTCATTGGCTTCGCCAACTTTTATAGGCGTTTTATTGAGGGGTTTTCTGGCTTGGTAGCCCCGATCACGCAACTACTAAGGAAGTCTCAGGAGTTCGTGTGGGGACCGGAAGCACAAACAGCATTTGTGGCCCTCAAGAAGGCCTTCAGCACCGCCCCGGTGCTAGCTCACTCGAATCCGGAATTACCCTATGTGGTAGAAGCGGACGCCTCTGATGTGGCGCTGGGTGCCATTCTATCTCAGAGGAATGAGGTGTCGGGTGTGCTCCATCCTGTGGCGTACATGTCTCGTAAATTGAATGACGCGGAACGCAATTACCATATTGCGGAGAAGGAACTACTCGCGATAAAGGACGCATTTGCTGAGTGGAGGCATTTGTTAATGGGGGCCAGACACGTGGTTACAGTGTATACGGACCACAGGAACCTCCAGTTTCTGACGGCGGCGCGGCATTTGTCTCCCCGTCAAATGAGGTGGATGATCTTTTTCTCCGGTTTCAATTTCCACATCACATACCGACCCGGTACGGAGAACAGGAAAGCGGACGCGCTTTCGAGGCAATCGAATGCCAGGGATCCGCAGCCGGTTGCCGAACATTCCATCATCCCTCCAGGAGTTGTGATAGGGGTGATTCAACCACAGACATTCCTCAGGGGGGTCCAGAAGGGGACCCATACCTTCATGTGGCGGAGGTGGCTTCACAGTCACAAGGAGTGGCAAATGAAGGACGGGATTCCGGTGAAAGGACGATGTATGTTGTTACCCACGCCTAGGCTTCGAAAACAGGCCTTCACCTGGTGCCACGTGTCTCCCTGTGCCGGCCATCTGGGTGTCGAAAAGACGGTAGCGAGCCTAGGACGGCAGTTCTGGTGGCCTGCCATGAGAACAGACGTCCGGAATTGGTGTTCATCATGTACCGTTTGCGCATCCATGAAATCGGACCACAGAAGATCGCAAGGACTCCTCCAACCCTTTCCTACACCGACCAAACCCTGGGAAATCGTATCCTTAGACTTCATTGTCGGGCTACCAAAGGATCAAGGAAAGACGGCCATACTGGTGGTGGTGGACTATCTCACGAAGATGGGGCACTTCCTCGCTTGCAAACAGGTACCTTCGGCAGGAGAGCTGGCGTCGTTGTTATTGAAGAATGTAGTGAGACTACATGGCCTACCCAACGTGATCGTGTCGGACAGGGGGTCTCAGTTCACGTCGCACTTCTGGAAAACTTGGTGTTCGGCGTTACACGTCAAGTCTGCCATGTCCACGAGTTATCACCCGCAGACGGACGGCCAGACGGAGCGCCTGAACCAGTCGCTCAAACAATATCTACGTTGTTTTGTAGAGCAAGGGAAGGATGGGTGGGTGGACCTACTTTGGATCGCGGAAATCGCGTACAACAACGCCACACATTGTTCCACCAAGGCCTCCCCTTTTTATGGTAACTACGGCCATCATCCCCGGTTCTTGCCGTTTCTGCACCCGGTCAGGGAAGACAGATTGCCGACAACAGCCAAGAGGGTGGCCCGCATCAAGGAGGCCTTGATGAGTTCTCGAGTTGCCCTGGAGGGGGCTAAAGCCATGTATAAAGCCTTTTCTAATAGGAGGAGAAGGCCTGGACCGGTCTACAAACCTGGAGATTACGTCTGGGTCTCTACACGGCACATGAGATTCAAGAAAAGTAGCGTGTTCCATCCCCGCTTCATGGGCCCATATAGGATCCTTCGATGCATCAGCCCGGTGAACGTGAAAGTGTGCCTGCCCCAGTCCCTGCGGATCCATCCCGTGTTCCACGTTTCCCTCTTGAAACCCGCGAACGCGGTGAGGCCTCGTACGCCGGTGTCGGTGACTGTGGATTCGGAGGTGGAGTACGAGGTGGCTGGTATCTTGGATTCCAAGTGGCGCAGGGGCAAACTATGGTATCTGGTGGCATGGAAGGGGTACGGACCCGAGGAGCAGTCATGGGAACCTGCGGCGGGGGTTCACGCTCCTCGTCTGGTATCGTCGTTCCATCGTCGATATCCTTCCTGTGCTGGTCTTGATGGGGGGCGCTGATGGGAGGGGGATGTACTGTCAGGAATCCCCTCCCGCACATGGATTCCCTCCCACGATGCCACTTCCGTGAACCTGGTGCGCTTGGAGGAGAGCGGACTACAACTCCCAGAATGCCCTCCGGCAACAATTGCCTTATGCAACTCAAGAGTTCTGGTTACATAACACCAAGGGTAACGCCTAGTTTTCATGTTATGCAACTCAAGAGTTCTGGTTGCATAACACCAAGGGGAACGCCTAGTTTTCATGTTATGCAACTCAAGAGTTCTGGTTACATAACACCAAGGGTAACGCCTAGTTTTCATGTTATGCAACTCAAGAGTCATGGTTATACAACGCCGAGAGTACTACTTAAGGAGAAGATCACTGGGACTCGGCGTCGGATATTCTGATCTTTGCAGGAGTACCTGGTTGAGGTACACGGACCCGTTGGTGAGTTGAGCGGCGGAAGAAACATTCTAAGGAGCGGAGGAGAGGTGCTGGTGTGTGCTTCCTGCCCGTGTCCTGTCCCGTTCTGAGGGCCGTATTCAACGTCATTGGGCACAAGTCCCGTTGGTAGACCCGAAGCTCCCAACGGCCTGACAATTTGGAGAAAACGAGGTTGGTGCGAGCCGAAGCTCCCAACCCTCGTTCCTTGGGTAAACACACGCTTATAGCTAAGACGCTATCCAGGAGGTGTTTCCGCGTCTTAGCCATCGACACTCGTAGGAGAACTGGGATAGGTAGAGCGGCTGCTCCCATCCATTCTCTGCGCCACCTTGGGTATCATCACTTAAACCTGGATACAAGAGACTCACACTAGGAGGTGTTCCCAGCGTCTTTGTGTTGTGGCAGTACTCTGGGGGATACTGGTAGAGCGGCTGTTCCCAGGTGGTAGAGAGCCCGGCCGGGTGACTCCCACGTGCCCCCCCCCCGTAGATTCCACAACCTTGGAACTACCCTTCACAGCGGTCGAGTGGCATTGCCGGCCACTGCTTAGCACTGTGCCCTCCGTTGGAGCATACCGGGTCCGGTGTGCATGCGGAGGACGGTTAGACGAGCTGTGAATGGGTATCGTACTTTAACTGGTGATTCCAGTACCGGTATTCTTTGTTGTCTGTAGTTGTTTATCTGTTTATTAAATCATCCTTAAACCTCCATTTCTCTGGTCCGTCGTCTGTTTGTCCCAACCCCGAGAAAGCCAGGACGTTACAGTGAGTTACAAGGGCTACTCATTATTTCTTTCAAGATGCCTTGCTTGACCAATCGATCAATCTCTGCTGCAACACCTGCTTTTAGTTCTGGACTCATTTTGTATTGTCGGGTACTCGGATGAACAGCACCTTCTTTCACTGTTACTTTTACGGGATCTACATTTACCATTAATCCTATTTCTTTTCCAGTAAAATCCCTATCTCTGCATTTACAGTCAGTTTGACTTCGGCAGGTAATTCATTTTGTGTCATCATCGAATATAATTCATTTACTTCTGTTCCCTGTTTAGCTAACATGAACTTGTAAACTCCATCTTTATCTGGGGTTTGTATTGCAACACCATCCGGTGTACAAAATATAGTGCAATTCATTTTGTACAGTAAGTCCCTTCCAAGCAAATTTACAGGGCTTGAATCAAACACCACGAATGTATGCATTTCTTTAAAGTTTCCAATTCGCACCTCTATTGGTTCTGTGATCGAGGTTCTAATCCGTTTGTTTGAAACATCTACAACTTCGATGTCTACACCGAGAGGGGCAGGTTAGGAATGTCTGCTGTTCTCACAGTAGACCTGGTAGCACCAGTATCCAACAAGAAAGTGATATATTTCCTTCTACTTTACCTTCTACGTATGGACCTGACTGATCTACCGGTAGAGATGAGCCAAGTACGCACTCCCATTCCTCCCCCCTCAGGCACCGTCATTCCTGCGCATAATCAATTAGGGGATCCTGCAAAAGAAACTGTGGTGTTACAAAACTTTTCTTACCACTTCCTTCTGGAAATCCGGCGTCCACACTGTACTTGGCTTGACTCACAATATTTGATTTAGGGGCAGGTGGCAATTGACTCTGTAGATCTATACCCTGTTGCTGATGACTCATTAACACCTCATTCTGCATCTGTGGATTCAAATTTTGATTCGGGCCATTATTAAATTGTATAGCTTTACACTCATTCTTCCAATGCCCCAACTTCCCGCACCCGTGACAGGGAAATCTTTTCTTTGCCTCTTCCTGATTCAACCTTCCCCGAGGTTTTCCCCCATTATTGTCACCTTGACCTTGTGCTCTTCCTTGAGTTTCTGACTGTTTATTTAATTGGAGCTCTTGCTGTTCAGCTAATTTTACTTGAACCCACATTACTTTTTCTTCTAAAGCTTTTCATTTGTTATCAATTTCATCCCGACAATATTTCGCATATTTTAAAATTTCATCAATGGGCTTTGATTGCCAACACAGCATGTGTTGTTTTATCATTTGAGATATATCCAATCTCAGCCCGGTCACAAGTCGATATACAAAATGAGTTATGTCCTTGTTTTCTAAACTTTCAAACCCACTATACTGTTTGAACACCTGTAAAAGACGTTCATAGTAGGCATGAACAGACTCATTCTTTTCTTGGGTTGTTCTATCTATTTTTACCCAATCAGTTTCTTTCGGGGGAATTTTACTCTTTAGAAAGGTGATTACTTGATGATATTTTTTCATTACATCTTCTGACGGGGCTTCTGTTTATGAATCTCTTGAATATTCCTCAGTAGGCCAATCTATAGTAATTGTATACTCTGTCCACAAATCTGCAGGTACTACTATGTCAAACAGACCACCCAGATCCTTTAATAAAACCTTTGAAACTTTCACAAACCTCTCAACTTGTCTGTACCACTCCACTGGTTTCTCTCTCAATTTTGGGAAATCATTTGTAAATGACAAAATATCCTGTCTAGTCCATGGCACATGTACGTACCCCCCTCCGGGTACTTCTCTCATCTGATACAACCTCTCAACCTTTTCTGTTTCTCTCATGGCATACTCAGATGTCGTTCGATTTACCTGTGCTTCTTCCTTTTTCTTTGCCCATCTAACTTTCCAGCTTTCAAGATCTCGCCACTTTTGTAACAGAAATAACAACTCCCTGATCTGCAAATTTCTTCCAGACACATTCATGTTTTCCAAATCCTTATCAGAAAATTCTGTTCTATATGGTTTCTGCAACACCTTTGATTTCCCTATGTCAATTCCCATTTCCGATGCCAAATTGGTCAGTTTTTCATGGAATGCCTTTGTATTTCATGTAATGCTTCTACAAATAAATAGTCATTCTTCCTCACTATATGTGTTTAAAATGTCTAGACCCACATTTCCACAAACCATTTCTTCAAATTCTACTCTCAATTTGAAAATGTCCAATAATTTTGGCTGTGACTTTGGTTTCTCTATTTCTTGAGACTATCTCTCTATATCTTCTGGGGTTACTATTGTGGCACTTCTAGTTCCTGATGATGTTTCTAGTCTAACTTCCTTTGAACAACCGGGCAAATTTCTCTTTGGGGTTTCCATCATTGACTCTCTTATGGGCAAATCCATTAATGATATTACTGATTCACATTTGCTTGGTCATCTACTATTATATTCTCTTTTTGTGGTTCTATGCTCGGGGCAGGTATTACAGGAACTTTAGGACAATTTGATTTTTCAAATGGAACTTCCGGCCCTAATGTCACTGGTATGGTCAATGCTTCGGGATGTGCATTTATCTGAGCTATCCTCTGGATCAATTCATCTCTATTTTTATTTATTGCTTCCTTTTCCTTTTCTTGAAGTACCCTGTCTTCTGTGTCATGTACTATCTGGGGGACCAAAGGTGTTCCTATCATCGGGGCACTAGGCATCATTCTGTTGAATCCATCATTATAAGGTAGAGGACTTTTCAGCAATATGTCTTCTAGGTATCCCTCTTCTGTTTCTCCGCTACCTAGCATGGTTAAGTGCTTGGTTTGCTCTGTACATTTACCTCCTGTCTGCTCTTCTGACATTAACACAGGATATAAACCTTCTGTCACCATGACCTGTCTCCATTGTTTTATTTGACTATCTCTAGTCTCTCGGGGACATTTCGGATAATATTTGCTTAGGATCCTGTTACTTTGTGGTCTATGCCGTTCAAAGGCTTCCATTTCCTATTCTTCTAAAGCCTCATACTGGGTCAATCTAGGTCTGGGTTCTAATTCATTCATTTGAGTTCTTAAATTGTACAATATTCTTCCATTAAAGCTTCAGTACTCAAGAAATGCTAATATTCCATCATCTTTTGTGTATTCTGCCCAATTTTCTAACCATACACAGGTATGATAGCCTCTTTCCACCATCATGTATGATGCAGGCGTATTTGGGGGAGGAATAAGAATCCCTTCTTTACTCTTAATGGGTTTGTCCTTTCTAAAATAATTCTTGACCTTTTGCATAAATTACATCTTTCTCTTTTCTCCGTACATTGCGTGCTTGTTAAGATACTGTTTGTATGCAAACCCTATAAATCTTCTGTCTGGACGAGTCCCTGTTAATGTTGACTCGTACAAGCAATCTCCACTATCTATTGTTATTCTTGGGACTTCTATTTTAATGACCAATCAAACACTTGCTTTAATCCTAATATTTCTCCAATACCAGCACGTTTTCTATTCTGAAGACCAATCAACTTCTACTCTGTTCGCTCCCTCGGCTAATGCTTGCACGGCTTTTCTGTGACGTCAGTATCACTCCTTACTACTGACCCCTCCTTTACAATTTCGCATCAACTACACCACTGCTGTTTCAACCAATCCCAGCGCGGCTCTCAGTAACATCAGTGCAGCACCCACAACTGACCTCTCCTTTACAAGGTTTATGCGAAAACTTATTTTCTCACAAAACTTCACACAAATTTCATTAATTAACAACATATAAATGTAAATGTAAATGTTGTAGACTTGTAAAGCGCACAGCTACCCCAGCAATGGGGCGTCCCGGCGCTGTAGACCGCTGGGGAACCCGTCCTGGCTATCCCTGTGAGATGGTCCCTTTCTGGGTATCTCCAAGGTGAAACCAAGCATCCCCGGCGTCTGTGGGGGGCCGTTGTAGAGATGAGGCAAGCTTAATGCCCAGAGTTGCCGAGTGTGTTCCTGGTTAGAGTAGGTACCGAGGCGAGAATTATCAAGTCCGTTTTGACCCTGGTCCACGACCCTGCCGCGTCGGGAATTGAACTCTGTACCCTGGCCGATTCTCTGCTTACGGGTCTGCCGCCTCTAACCAGTGAGCCACACCTCTCCATAAACATTCGCTATTGTGTCTGACCCACTAATTCAAAGAATAGTAGAATTTCTTTCACTGCGAGTAAAACCCTTCCGCTTACTCTTCACACACTACGAGTAAAACCTTGCCGCTTACTCTTCACACAAGCATCAGAGAATCTGCTACTCCTTCAGCATTACCCTTTCTAGGTGATATAATACCAAACTTTCACCAGCGAACTCCTCGCTACCAATTATTCTCACTAACATACAAGAAATTTTCCCTAACTTAATGCTTCCAGTCCTGCGTAACTTTCAGCATTTTCTCGATCCAGACCAATAACCTCACTGCAGTGTGGCTTCCACTTACCACCCGCTATTCAATATTCCCGGGAATTTCCAGACAACATAAAACAATACATTACAGGTTTTGGTTAAAACATAAATCAATAATTCAAAATTTCAAATACATTCCTCACCTAACTAACTATACTAACCATGCCTCTGCTACCAAGAAAAACGAATGCAGCGGAGTTTACCAGCTCTACACATTCATACACACAACACTGATTTGGGCCCATATACATTCATATACTCAATGAGCTAGCAAATATCCACTGCTCATCAATTTTGTTTTACCCTAGGAAACCTTTACACCAGTATTCTTACCATTCCTGTCTCCTGAGTAAATGCACATTCGAAAGATCTAGTAGTAGATTAGAATAGGGAGGAAATAATATAATACATTTATCTTTATTCAAAGAACCACAGACTCAGAAGGAGTTTTAAATGTTTATCTGAATTAATAATTTTGTGAGTCAAATCAGAATACACATATACACATCAAGATTCTCCATCAGGAATGGTAGTTCAATTAGTTTATAATTCAATTCACAATAGTTAATCTCATATGATGACAGTACCTGAGGAGAGAAAGAACAGAGAGCAAATACGAAGCATAACCCACAGAACTATATTTACCTAGAATGGTGTGAGGACCTAGACATCAGAGTATCAAGGATTCAGGACAGGTTCAGGACAGGGAAGGTGTCCTCTTCTAGTGTAATGCCAGCGTTACACCCCTCTCTGGTGCTACTCTCTCCGGCTCGGGCTTGTCCGGACCCCTTCCTAGAGTTGCCTCCTCGGTTGTTCCGCAAATTTTCCCTAGTGTTGGATTCTTCAGTCAGATTGCAGCAAAATCGGGCAGCATCTCAGCACAGCATTCACATCTCATGGGACAAGTGTGACTAACTATCTAGAACTTACCTCTGTTATACCAATTCAAATGTATAATCCACCCCCAAGTGTTTCAATTTCATGTTCACCCGTAGTTTGATTGGGCCAAGCAGTGGGATGAGGACATCACACCATACTAAGTGTAATCATTTTCTTTAGTTCTATTGTCTAATTCCCCGCCCCTTAATTTTAATACCCACAAGCTTTATTCCCACAAGCATTTCATATGTGGATCGATAAATCTGTAATACAATGTTTCAAGTTCTTCCTCTCGTAGGGTCAGGAGTTGATCTTCCCATGTCCTTGTTGGGCACATGGATTGGCAGCCACCCAATGACTTCATTGGTCTCAGAACGAGAAGGTTTTCACGCATGCGTTGTTGTCGCAAAGGGTAGGGACATCGGTCACCCTCCAAGGACCAAATATGAACTATTAATAAAGTCAGAGAAGAACAGTTAGAATACAAAATAAAATGAATTCACTGTATACCACTTACTTCTACTCTAACCCCATTTACTTAATATTTCTTTTGCATTAATAGCTTAGTAAAACTTGCATAGGTTAGTTTCAGCACAGCATGTATGTTAGTGCGAGGGTTTTGAGCAGCCATGTGAAAAGCTATTGCGCAGCTGCAAAGATTTCCCCCCACGCGACAGAAGACGTCATACTACGTAGATGTAGTAGACGCATGCGCAGAGGATTTCCCGTGTTTTTGGCGGCCATTTTAGGACACTCGGCTAACTTATTAGAAAAGCTTCCCCTATATACGATATGTAAAATGTGGTGCAAAATTAGTATTCACAGACAGGTTGGTTATAATGTTACAGGTTATTCGAGAGGATTGCATACGAGCAAGTTTCTTTTTTATACGAAACCTTGCTCGATCAGTACTTCCTTCTCAAGGATTTTGGCCAGGACAGGCAGGAGGGAAATTGGCCTAAAAGTCTTGAGCTCCAAAGGATCGGTGTCCGCTTTTTTCAAGATAGGCAAGACGTAGGCAACTTTCCAGGTGGAGGGGTAAATACCAGTCCTCAGGGAGCAGTTCCATATAGGGTTCAGTTGCCAATTGAACTAATCAGCCAGCAGTTTAAAGAACATAGGGGCATATTCTCAAGGAGTTATCGCAGAGTTATTGGCACCTTATCACAGCCAAAGTCGCGATAAATCTACCGCCCTATTCACAAGCTGGTGCAAACAGCCGATATCACCAGTTTTCCGGCGATAGCATCCTCAAAAAACACGGCACAGATGACCCTGGCAACTATCGCTAATGAGATGCAGAGTAGGTGTTTCCGCGCCAAAAGCTGTGACAACACCACACCGCAACATTCTCAACGACCAGCCAGATCTGTGATAAGATAAGGCTTGCTGTGATTAATATTTACTCAAGACCTGTAAATATTACATCGGAGTCTGGTGCCATAGAAGAACTTTCTGTATTCTTAAATACAATTCCCCAGGGTACCACTCTCATTATAGGGGGTGATTTCAACTGTCATTTTGAGCCGCTTCTGGACTGACGGATAGTGGTTTCGTGGAGGAGGACGAACACTGGAAAATTCCCCAAGTAGTGGGCCCTTCACCGAGGTCCTGGGCTCCTTTGGCTGTCCAAATCATGGCCGTAACTTTAAAGCACTCAATCAGGGCATGTAATGGCCGCACATTATCAGATGCCCCATCTAAGTGCGCTTACAACAAACCAGGCCAAGAGTCTCGTTTAGACTATATATTTGTTGAAAGTCGCGCATGGGAGAAGGTCGTTGACTTTAGGATAGAAGATAGGGAAGACAGTGATCATAATCCACTGATCCTGGTATTTCTTTCCCCGGCCAACTTTGCTGGTTCTGCTAGCTCAAATGATGACCTAGATGATAGGTGCCTTTTATCGAGCAACAGGCGTAATGTTAGGTGGGAAAAATTAGTTACCCATCCAGATTCAGTGGCGGAATTGTATAAGCAGGCAATTCCGCTACTGGAAGCAATCGGTTCCCTTCCGTTACAGCGCCCTGAACCTGAAACATATCAAAAATTTAGTGACTTAAATTTGGAATTGACCACGGTCTTGGCTAATGTCCTCAATCCTATAGTGCCTAAAAAAAGAAGGATCGGTAATAGACCTTCCTGGTATAATACTGCCTGCAGGAAATCTAAATCAGAACTGCTTAAGGCTGTTAAGCTTAATAACAACAAAGCGCTAATAAGGAAAAAACTACTAGAATACAGGCAGTTAATACATCATGCCAAGATGGAGTGGGACAGCGACAACTGGGCCAACCTAAGGCACTAAAAACAAAAGATTCCAGGAAATTCTGGCAAATTGTCAACACAGGGTCGTCTGACCCCTTACCGGCGATTGTGCCCAACATCGCTGCCAGTATTTGGGAAGAGTTTTTCTCAACCCTTTATGAAAGTGATCATTCTATCCCCGATAGAGATCAGGGGCCAGTATTGTTCAATTCCATTTCTGACCCATATGAGGATAAGTCTAGTGAACAAGAGGTCTTAGTTACCTCTGATCCCAATGAGGATGAGTTCAGGGAACAAGAGGTTTTAGCTATAATTTCTAAACTTCCAGCTGGCAAAGCCCCTGGGCTGGATAAGCTCCCTGGAGATCTTTTTAAACATGAACCTAAGGTTTGGGCTCCCTACCTAACGGCTTTGTATAATGCAGTACAGAAAGGGATGGCGATACCTATTACTTGGCTGGGAGCTGAGATAGTCCCAATTTTAAAGAAGGGCTCTCCTCTTCTCCCAGCCAATTATAGGCCTATTAGCCTTATTGATGTACCCCAATTTTTTTTTGCAAGGCTGATTCTGGACCGCCTTAGGGACTGGATGCAAGAATTTTCTATCCTGAGCCCATATCAGGCAGGGTTCAGGAAGAAGGTGTCTACTATTGACCAGATTTTTCGTATGACACTGCTACTCTGGAAAACCGTTAAAGTGGAGGGGGGTTCGTTGTATACTGTTTTCGTGGACCTCCGTACTGCTTTTGATTTGGTCCCCAGGCAAAAATTATGGTCTGTCCTTCTGCAGATGGGCATACCTGTACCTTTACTGAGCATGATAATTCATTTGCATAGAGGTAATTTCGCACAGGTCAGGTGTGGGAAAAATGGTGCCCTAACTTCTAGATTCCCGGTTGACAGGGGAGTCAGACAGGGGTGTGTGTTGGCCCCCACCCTTTTCTGCCTCTACGTAAACGGAGTATTCACACATCTGAACGAGGTTATAAATAGCGATGCCCCAAAGCTTGCTGGTTCTCGGGTTCCCGTGATTATGTTCGCAGATGACACCCTTCTGCTTTCTAAGTCCCCGATGGGCATTCAACGGGTGTTGGATGGTTTCGAGACATTCTGCCTTGAGCGGGGCCTAGAAATAAACACACTCAAGACAAAATATATGATCTTTAATCCACCACCAACGACACGTCCTAACCCGACCATAGGGAGAGCTAGCTTAGAAAGGGTTCAGACCTTTGAGTACCTGGGGCTCACCTTAAATGAAAAAATGACGTGGGTACCACATCAAATTAAGGCCCAATTGAAACTAGCCCAAGCAACCGGGGGGATTATAAGACTTATAAATAAATCATGTGCCAAACCAATTGCCCCACCCCTGGAAATATATACACTCCAGGCAAGGGGTGGTGTAATCTATGGCGGTGAACTCTGGGGCTTTCATTGCCGTCCAGAGATCACAGTCACAGAGAACAAATTCTTAAGGCAAATGTTGGCCCTCCCCACTAGTACACCCTTATTGCCATTGAGATTTGACTTGGGCCTCAGATCTATAGATGAGGAACTGGGCCTTAAACCCCTAACATTTTGGCGGAGGATCTGGATTACCCCAGAACTAGGGGGCTATTGAAAAGAGTTTATGGAAATTTTGGGATTACCTAATGCAGGGAAACATCGTTGGCTGAGGTACGTAAGAGAGGAACTGGAGAGAATAGGTCTTCCGCAGCTGTGGTCCAATCCGGCGACAGCATGCATTAGCGTCTCACGAAAGTACCTGGCTAACTCGTACTATGAAAGTAAATTAACTGCCCTAATACAGAAATCTCAATCTTCCATTTTAACACAATCATTTTTAATGTTCAAAGATCATTATCAGTTCGAGCATGTTTTAAATGATATTAGACCACAACTTACAAGGAAACTATATCTCCAATGGAGATACGGCACCTTACCTATAAGAGCTTTCACAAGTAAATGGTCTCCGCTCGTCCCCAAAAATTGTCCTGGCTGTGACGCGGAACAGGAATATGAACTTCATATATTATTTTTCTGCCCGGCTTACAAAAAGCTTAGGAGGTGCTGGATCGTTCCACTTTGTAAAAACTTGGGTTTTACGCACTGCATGGATGCTTATCGAATTTTTAAAACAGATCCATCAATTGTAACTGTTTTCGCTGTGTCATCATTCCTTGCAGCTGTGTGGAGGAAAAGAAGGATCTGTGAAAATTCTGTTTGAAATCATACCCTCCCACTAAAATGTGACAACTGATTTGAGCTGGTTTTTAATGGAGTCACACTAAAGTCCTCATCACTATTGGTATGTTCAATGGGCGTTGCTGCCTCTGTTGCTGCTGTAATAATTGATACATATATAATTGTATTATCCTCCACTTTTGCAAAGGGTTGTTTGTTCTTTTATATTTTTATTAATTTTATTGTGTTTTAGTTGTTAATTGTATATATACTTTTATGACTGATTGTCGAAATAAAGATAAAGATTGAATTGATAAGATAAAACATGCGATAAGGCGCGTTAGCACCAGGAAACTAACACCTGCTCAAACCTGGTGCAAAGTCGAACTACAACCTGCACCAGAAAAGAGAGCCCAGCTCAGAGCCACACCTGAAGAACAAAAATGCCATGGAGCCACTGAACATGCATGCCGGACACCCAAGAGGGCCAGAACACCCACCGCCACCACCCCCAGAACCACACCCCAGGCACCCCCCACCTCCCCTGGACCAAGACACTGCACATCAACGGCACGAAAACATGAACAAAAGCACCCGCCTGATGTCGCACAATTGCAACAATCAACATACGTGTGAGCACTGAAATCCTGATTCATACATTCACCATTGAAAGACCAAACAAAATGTCACATCCAAAATTGACACCAAACAACTATTTTGAAGAGTCATGGCGGGGCATCTCTGGACAATCTGTGACTCACAGCCTGCAAGACAATATCCTAGATATTATAAGGTGTGTCAGGCACTCATCAAAGGACAGGGAGAGAGAGAAAGAGAGAGAGAGAGAGAAAGAAAGAGAGAGAAAGAAAGAGAGAGACTGAACAAGGACCGCAAGGCCAATCGGGCACTTGGCTCATCAAAACATGCCAACAGGTGCATGTGTCTCGAAATCAGTGCACCCCAAATCACAGGCCTGGCATCAAAGTCAGCGCGAAGTCCACATCACATTCAAGAAATGCAAGCAGTAGTCAGACTGATATCAGGAATGAAAGCCCCTTTGTCTCAACACATAAGGCTGAACGCCAAACGAACCCCCGACCTTGGTCCTGAATGCGGCTGGCACACCCTGCATGAGATACCATGCCAGCCTCCGACGACTCCCACACAACGAACTGCGCCAATGAAACACCAACGTGCCCACACCCCATACACACTTGTCCCTGCACGACCTACATCTGCAAGGGATGCCCTTGACACATAAGTTAAAACTACCCATACGGCCAAACGTCACACACACAGATGACTCATTGCCCAGAGCTGTGGCATATCGTCCACCAAACGTCCGCCGGTCTGAGGAGTGTCGGTGCCACAACCCCAAAAAACGCAATGGCAGGCATTCCTAGGCACATGCACAACCCCTGTCACGTGGAACTGTACTGTGCACGAATGCTGCATCTGTTGGGATCCCTGCCAATGATAGTGTTGCGAATCAGTTTCGTCTGAGTTTCCGTCTTGCCTACGTCACCTGCGTCCAGCCCTGGTTCCTCTGTCGATCATGCACATTTGAGTGGCCCATGGAGGTCTGCCTATCCAACGCAGCGGTAGCTGAATTGGATTATGACGTGACAGTGCGCCCCCTGTTGGCCCACGAACAGGAGTGTCACAGGGATAGCCATGCATGGGATACACTGATCTTTGGTGTATGTGCTGGCAGTTGCGCATGGGAGATTGCACAACTCCTCGTGTGCAGTGACCAAATCGAGGCGCTCCCGTATTGGGCTGTGTTGCGGATTAGGGAAAGGGCTCGGACTGAGCACATCTTCCCAGACCAGTTAATGGATTGGCTCACCCTGGTGTTCCTTGAACCTGACAACGACATACTATTGGAACACATTGCACATGAGGCTGCGCTGGCATTCATGGACGAGTAACTACCTTCCTGCAGCCACATCGGATTGTCACCCAGAGCACAGGTCCCAAAACCTTGTTACATCGTGGGGAATGCTCACACATCCCACCATAACAGAGGACATGACTGCCTTCGTCTGGACTCTGAATGCATGTGCGTGGAACTACGCGTGTGTACACACCTGTGCAAGGTGATGCAGTTCCATGGTTGGAGCAGCACAGCGTCGTTTGTCAACGTTACCAATTCAGACACACTGCTGGGGGGAGAGTACACGCATGGCAATGTAGCACGACATGTGAACTTGTCGGACCCTTTCACCTGATCACTGTCAGCAGAGCAGACAGTCGGCGCAGTCCGGTAGTAGAGCACTATGCAGACCCCATGGGCTGTAAGTCGTGGCCCCTCAAAGGGGGCAATGGGCAGACGCCAAACAACACATGGCTCGTCCAGCAAGGCAAGGTGGGCTGAGACCGTTGCCATCCATAATGATTGGTGTTCAGCTCTTCCTCCCCATTTCCTGCACCTCAAAAGGTGCCCATGCTGCGTGCAAGTGTCTTAAGCATGTCCCTGCCTTTTGTGGCCGTTGCCTTGTCCGTACTGACACGCACATGCCAATAAAGTCTACGCAACTTCACTGGTGTCTAACTGTAATGAGTATTGATTTGATTGACCACTCGTTGCCACAATGAGCATTGTCGCTACACAGGGAGGGTCTGACTGATGCATGTACAATGGGGGTGGGTCCCTTGTGACAGCTCCACCTCTGTGAGCCAGACAGTGTTTTGGGATAGTTGCTGGCAGACCTGTGCACTTAACGTGTCTTCAGCAATGTGAGTATGGTGTCCAACCTCTGACCATGTGGAGCAATGTCATAAATCATAACAGAATGTGTCCACACAGATGTGTGTGAGTAGGTATGCGACATGAAGTTCTGTTGTCACATGTGATGTAGGGCACCACTCCTGGACTGCTAACGATTTGGTCATTCCTACACACGGCCCTATTCAATACATGGACGTGTGCCTACGTTGGGAGATTGTGAGATTGCTGTTAATGTGCAAGGGGGACACAGCTAGTACTCACCTTCACAGTCATCCAAATGGTCATGTTTCTCATGGATAAACATGTGCATTGATGTCATTCACCAGGGTGTACCTTCTTGTGCAATCATTGTCCCTACATCCAGCCATACTTTCATATATAAGTGAACATAGTCATGACACATCTGTGTGATTTTGAATGTTTTATTCACATTCTGGTGAATGACGGTGTATGGTCATCCAAGCCCACATAACATGGAAGCCCAGTGGAGGGCCAACCAGAGTCCTTTGGGGATTGAAAAGTGATTGGGACAAGGGTGAGTACAGTTCGCAGCAGGATTGCTGTGTAATTGTCAAGCAGTGAACATGTGGCAGTCCATGCCGGGGTCCGGGTGGATGTCGCAGAGTATTCCGGGGGACAGTGGGAGGTGTTGTCCCAGGGCATGATGCACAGGGCTGAACCAGGCAGGAACAGGCCATCTGGTGGTGATGGATGCTACTAACCCCTTCCTCACACAGTAATTACCATCCACATTTTACTCCTCTGATACTTCTTCTGTGTCCGGTGTGTGTGGCGGTGTAATGGCTGCATCACTGGGTGCCACTGACACATCAGGATGCAAAGGTGATGGGGCTGCATCACTGGGTGCCACTGACACATCAAGGTGCGAAGGTGATGGGGCTGCATCACTGGGTGCCCCTGACACATCAGGGGTCGGAGATGTGTGTCTCGAAGTTCCAGCTGCAGTTATCTGGGACTGGCTCAGTGGCAGCAATGGCAAGATGATGAACTGCAGGGCATGGAAGATCCCAGCTACATTTCGCTGGTGTTCAGCCGTGGCAGCCATACTTCCAGCCTGCATCTGCTCCATGGTCTCCATTGTCCTCCGCATCTGTGCCAACTCTGTGCTGTCATTGCTGGTGCCTGTCTGACTGGACAGTTCCTGTATCCGAGTAATGGCCCCAGCGAGGTCAGCCAAGGATTGTATGTGGTCCCTGATGGGATTCAGACACCCACGTATTGCCACGAGCTCGAAACCCACCAGCAGCTGATCCGCCAACGTCACCTGGCAACCCAACACACGGCGTTGAAATTCCATGTATTGTTTGTGGGGTTCCTGGGAGACAGCCGTGGTTGTGTGTGTTTCCTGCTGTGTGCTCTGTGCAGGTGGTGGGGTCACCTCAAGGCAGCTGGCCTACCTTGCTACTGGGGGTGGGCTGCGGAGGTTGTCCATTATCCGTTGGAGGGTGTCTTGACATATGTGCAGGTTGCCCTCTACATCATCACTGATGGGGTTTGTGGTCTGCTCTGCAGTAAGTGTAGATTGTCCCTCTGCAATTTTAAGGGGAGATGCAGGTTAACAGAGTTTCCCCTGTATGTTGACGCTTAGCAGATGTTTACATACAGACAGCATGACAATGCACATTGTGACTGTTTTAGTGGCGCTGGCTATTTGATGGCAGACAGTGTGATTTTCTACTAAATGACGGATGTGTGCTACTACCCGTACATCATCATCACACAATGTCAGTCAATGCCAGATGTGAGTTGCCAGTTACTACGCACAAGCGCAACCTGTTGTGTCCTCTGTCCTGTGGTGTAGGTGTTGCACTTTAATCCACATTGCCGTCATTGCTGATGTTCTGTGATTGCTATGTGTGTGTGCTGCATTGTGGGTGAGTTGCCCCTGCAGCTCTGATTTCATGTACCCTTATACCTTTGAGGCGGTGTGCCTTTGAATTGTGTGCTTTTCAGAGGCTGAAATGTTTGCGACTTGGGTCATATGTGCTCTTGGACAGATGTTTTGGCCTTGTGCATTGTTCGTCTGCTGCGTGTTTTGGACGGCATGGGTTATGGGTGCACGTGGACATGTCTGAGTGTGACCTGCTCCTTTACGGATGTGATCCGCACTGGGCCACCTCCATGTCGAATCGTGCCCCATGTCATGTATATTGGCTGCTGCCATGCTATCGGTCATGCAGTGTCACTTGCATAGTCAGTGTGGCTCACACAGCCACTGCTTTTCTGTATTCATCACATGTGTATGGCTGGGTTGTGTCGGTGATTTGGAGGAGGCCCAAATGTGCACATAGTGGATGGCGGCCTACTTGGTGTTCCTATGTGTGCTGCAGTGTGCCAAGGGTATCAGGGACATGTTCCACAGTCATTGTGGGTGTGCAGTGTGCTACACATAATTGTGCATGTGTGCCATTGTGCCCATCTTCCCCATCCCCCAGTCCCTGGTGGTTACTCACCCTGGTGCTGTTGGGTCAGGTAATTTCGAGCTGTGTCCAAGCCCCCAACTCCTGCCACCGTCTCCACACTGATGACTGTGGCCACCATTTGCTCCAGCTCATCCAGCTTCTCCTGTGGCGCAGGAGGCCCACCTCCAGTCGCCCTTGCTGCCTTCCTGTTGGCGGTGATCTTCTCCTTGGTTTGGCTGTGCACTTCATGCCAGCGCCTCTTGACCTCCTCCATTGACCTCCTCGACACGCCGACTGCATTGACGTTTGGGGTGCCAGTGCCACAGTGGAGGTGACGAACAATTGTTGATGGTGTTCTATCACCTCCGTGACGATGATCTGACTCTTCCTGAGCACTGAACCCTCTTCCTCTTCTCCTTGCCCTTCCCCGAACACGGTGTTCCTGGCTGGTCCTCTGTGGGGCTTGTGGGGTACGGCGTGTCCTCTCCTCTGCACTCACATCCATGGTGGTACGCAGTTTGAATATTTTTTTTTTTTTGCTTTTATAGTGCATTTTCCCGCATGACACGTTGGAATTGCAGGCCTGTCGCTGGTTTTCGCTGATTTTGATATCACGCTTTGTTAAATCGCAACTTTTTGGGTGTTCGTGTTTCGCATTTTTTGTTTGTCGGGTTGCTTTTTACGCGGTTCTTTTGGCGCGTTATAATGCTGCTATCGCATGGTGCCGCCGGGTTGGGAATTGGACGTTAAGACGGTGTTGTTTTCTTGCGATGGACTGCGATATGCAAAGTTGCGTTAAGCTAAATTTGCGATGGTTATCACACGTTCTTGAGAATATACTCCTTAGCCGGGCAAGGATAGCCAGGTGAACCTAACCTGCATTTGTTCAGTTCGCATATGGGTCATCCACACCTCTTCCACTGGCTGGGGTTTTACCTACAGAGATTGCGCATGACTCCTATTCAACGAATACCAAGTTCTATGTCACCAAAAATGGTTCAGGGATGCTGCTGAGTTGCCGGACTGCAGAACAACTTCAGTTGGTCTCTTTTGCTTTCAGCATACATTTAGGAAGTGTGGATGATCTGGTGGCTGATTTCTCAACACTATACCAAGGCATTGGGTGTTTAAAGGACCATCTCTTTCACCTCCACATAGGTGAGTAATTACAGCCGGTCGCTCTGAGACATCACCAGGTGGCATTCCATCTGCGCCTGAAGGGGGAGGAAGAGTTGCGAAAATCGGAGACGGCAGACATCATCGACAAAGTGAATGGCCCTACGCCGTGAGTCCCCCAATCGTGGTAGCCCGCAAGCCCAAAAAGCCTGGTGAAGTCAGGATCTGCGTTGAAATGCGCCTACCCAATTTGGCCATCCGACATCAACGTCATCTCACACCTACAGTGGATGACATTGTGGCAGAAGTGAGTGGTTCAAGATGCTTCTCGAAGATAGATCTTTGGGCAGGATACCATCAACTGCTGCTGGCTTTGGAGTCGAGAGCCATCACTACCTTCTCCACCTATGTGGGTCTCTGGTGATACAAGCTCCTGAGTTTCGGAGTATCAAGCGCAGCTGGAGCTTTTCAGGATACCATCAGGGGTGTATTGGCTGGTCTTGAGGGAGTAATCAACATCAGCGATGACATTCTGGTGCATTCTTCATCCATCGAACAACACCTTGACAGGCTAAAGGAGACATTCCAGCGATTGCAGGGCAATGGTCTCACTCTTCACTGTGAAAAGTGTGTGTTTCTCCAGAGGGAGATCTCCTTTTTTGGATATCGTTTGCAGAGAGCTGTGTCATGCTGGACCCTGCAAAGGTTCAAGACATTTAATCAGCTCCAGCACCGACCAGTGTCACTGGAGTCCGCAGCGTCTTGGGGATGGTCGCATACAGTGGCCAATTCATTCAAAATTTGACCGCTCACACAGCTCCACTTCGAGAACTGAACAAAACGCAAGCATTGCGGAAATGGGGGCCTGCCCAGGAGGATACCTTTCAAGCGACTAAACAAGCATTGTTGGAGCAAACCACACTGGCCTACTTTGATTCTCATCATGAGTCCAATTGTCAGTCGATGCCAGTCTTTCTGGACTGGGGCAGTACTCTCCCAAAAACAGGACAATTGTGAATGGGCTCTAGTAGCTTACGCCAGTCGAGCTCTTACAGATACCGAACAGTGATATTCCCACATCGAGAAAGAAGCCATTGCAGTTCATTGGAGATGTCGCCACTTTCATCTCTATCTTTGTGGTCACCCATTTGTAGTGCACAGGGACCCCAAACCACTGATACTGTTGTTCACTAGATCCTCATCAAAGCCACCCCCTAGGATTGAAATGTGGATCCTTCAGTTACAAGATGACTGCTTCACAGTGGTATACCAACCAGGGTCACAGAATCCGGCAGACTATCTCGCCAGACATGCCAGGCCCACCAATGTTGGGGAAGAGTCAGAAGCTGTGAATGTGGAGGAGTATGTGCGACTGGTAATAGAGAGGTCAAGACCTCTGCCCCTATCACTGGAAGATATTGTAGCCACCACTAAGACTGATGATTCGCTTCAGTTAGCTATCTCTGCGGTGGCATTTGGAAACTGGTGCACCATTACCCAAAATGCCTCTCGCGTACAGATGGAGCGCGTATGATGTTATCATCATTGCATCATGTCAGTCAGGTGCTTGCTATCTTACCGGGAGGGTGTCTGTTAAGGGGTCCTCGTTTTGTAATTCCAGTATTGTTGCAAAAACAAGTGGTCGATCTTGCTCACTCTGCTCATCAAGTAGTGAAGACGAAGCCAAGGCTACGATGTAAGGTCTGGTTCCCTAGTTTGGATGACCTGGTTGAATGCACAGTGAAGCAGTGTTCCATGTTCCAAGCCGCTGGCCTGGCTGAGCTGCTGGCACCCCTCATTACTGAGATGATCTCCTCTGTTGCTTGGCACCTAGTGAGTGCGGATTTCGGCAGTCTACCTGATGGACGACATATGTTGGTAGTAATAGATGATTTTTCAAAATATCCTGAGGTTGAAATACTGGAGTCCATAACTGCTGACCAGACTATACCTTGGTTAGAGAAAGTAATGGCAACTTGTTGACTTAGGACTGACAATGGGTCCCCTTTTCAAGCCAAGACTTTGCTGGGTATCTTGCCTCACAAGGCGTGCATCACTGGAAAATAACCCCGATGGCCACAATCCAATGGTGAAGCAGAGCACTTCATGCAAATGTTTGATAAAGTTCTCAGAATAGGACTCACCAACAGTCAGAACATGGAGAGCCCGCTGTACGCTTTACTTCACGAGTATCATCTCACTCCACATGCCACAACCGGAGTATCCCCCAGTGTTCTATGCATAAATCGGATGTGGGAGACACTATTCTGCACGTTGGGGAATCATCTGCACTCCAAGAAAAAGCTGCAGAAGCATTGCAGCGGAGCCAGGTGCAGAATTACATTATGTCAAGAAGACGAGACAAAATGTGTCAGTTTCAAGTTGGTGACTTGGTGCTTGTCAAGATCCAACGTCTGAGCAGCAAGTTTCTGTTGCCTTTTGAGATTGAGCCATGGAGAGTGAGTGCTGTTAAAGGGACTATGGTCACTGCTGGGAGACGAGTGGAAATGGTTACAAGGAATGTGTCCCATTTCAAAGTGTACCAGCAGCCAGAGTCTGGCCTGGACAGTTCTCACGGTGCATTTGCCACAGTGGAACATGGAGGTGATGATGGTGATATGGGCATTCTCCCGAATTGTGATGCTTCCTCCTCTTCTCTGCCAGCAGAGTGTGATCTTGACCTTAACCATAGGCTGATAGAATCATCTGAGTCCCAGGAAGGTGTTGGGAAAAGTCCCAGTGGTGCAGGTCATTCTCTGGGTTTTTCTCCGTCTCGTGTCAAGCTGGAAGGTAGTGTGGTCCCAGCTAACAAGGGATTGGAAAATTTGATCTGCACCCTCGACCCATCAACTCCCAGAGGTTCAAAGATTTTGTGTTGGGATAAAATGAATCACCATGTCATATATTGATGCTGTGTCGGCTCATGTATCTTTGTTATTTTGTGCGTGGTTGGCTACGTCACTTTTGGGGTTTTGAGCGTATATGATGTTTGTCGTTTGAGTACAAGATGGAACATTCCAGGGTGTTTTTTTTTTGTTTATTTGGTTGTGTTTTGTTTAATGTAAATAAAGGTGGAATGTTATACTTCCGGATGTGGAACATTTCACTTAGTCCTGTGAGGGTTGGGATTTTGTTAAGCACTCTGTCACACACGAGCGGGATGGCCTGAGCTCGTGATGTGTGGGGATAGTTAATAAAAAGGCCCAGACCTCGTGGTCAGAGCCACACTGGAACATCCATGTCCGTGTAGTTATTTAGAGCTCGCTGCGCTCCTTAGGCCGCACTATATACAACATTGAGGTTTGAAGGGCTTTTCTATAGCCTCACATTGCTCCCAGGGGGAAATTTCTGCTAGTTTTGTCTTTACATAGACTTAATTTTTGGTTTTAGACGCGATAAAGTGTCACACATTTGACAATAGACTGCCTCTCATATGCACCCTGAAACCACGGAAGTACCACACATAAGAAATAAAATATTTGCTAGCATTAAGGACAAGAATTTTCAATTCTATTAAGGACACGGAGGCGAGGATTATGCTTTCTCTTTCTTTACTGCAAAATCAACAGCAGCCAATAAGAACACCAATAACCATAGAGACTAGCCCTATAAATGACTCTCTTCCCATGAGCACTTCCTCTTTCTTTGCCGAACGAGCAGTATCCATTGTCCAAACAACAGCTAGAATTTTGTCAAACAGCAACAAGAACGTTGTAAACAGGACCGCCAGCCTCATTTACGAAGACCGTAGAGAACCTTCTCCGAAGTTCAAAACGATTGTTCCTTTGCCTTTCTGTTCTGCACCTAAAATAAAAATCATACTTGTAATAACTGAAATAGACCTTTGTCTCAGGGAGGGAAAACATGACAGTTATCATCAATAAATGCAATTTGGGCGGGATAATCCTCGCCTCCGTGTCCTTAATAGAATTGAAAAGTCTTGGGGCGAATGCTAGCAAATTTTTTATCCTATTACAGTACCGGAGGCTTTGGATTATGCTAGTTTAACGCTTATCTAGAACCACAGAAGCAACATCGCCCAGGGGTTTATAATAGAAGTGCTTGAATGTAGCGCTAGACGACCAATCAGCTGCTCTCATTATATCATGTATACTGGTACCTAACATAAAAGATTTTGAGGCCATAGCACCTCTCACAGAATGCGCTCCAAATAATTCTGTGTCAATGCCTGCCTCTGACATTACATAACTGAGCCACCTGGCAATTGTAGCAGAGGTAACATGCTTAAAAGATTTCTGCAAAGCAATCAGTAATCGTGAACAATCGACCAGTCTAAAAGGTTGGATACAGTCTTCATATACCTTGAGACATTTCACTACACACAGTTTATCATTAAATGGAAAGGCATTGTAGTTAATGGACTTGAAAAAAGTTTTAGTTCGAGCTGTAATCATAAAAGACACTCCTTCAGGAGAAAATATCCTACCTTCTAAATCCAAAACCCTAACATCAGAGACACGTCGACATTCAGATAAACAGAGGAGCATGGCTAGCTTAGCGGACAATTGTTTCCTTAAGAGTAACTCATTATTAGGCCAATTTCCAAACAAATTTAGCACTTAAGACACATCCCATAAAGAAGAATACTTAGCCTTAGGTCGATTCACCACACGTATTCCCTTTAAGAGTTTACAAAACATCGGATGCATACTCACTGGTCGCCCATCTATGTGTGCATGTCCCGCAGAGATGGCCGATCGGAAATTGTTAACCGATCTAAATGATAATGCATCTGCGGCCTTCTTAGAAAGGAAATTCACGATTTGGGAGAGGTCCACCTCCACGGGATCCAGATGCTCCTCCAGGCACCAACCCAACCATGCTCTCTATGTTGAAGAGTATCGTTTCCTGGCAGCGGGGGCCCATGCTTGTTGGATGAAGCTTGAAGCTTCCTCCGAAAGTCCTGGCAGAGACCACTGCTGCCTGAAAGCCTCCAGTCCATCAGAGACAGCTGCCCCTTGAGAACTAGAGGGTGCAATTCTCCTTGAGGGCCCTGGAGCATCGTCGAGAAGTACAGAAGGAGGAGAGGAAAGTCGCACGTCAGCTCCAGCAGGACTGGAAACTAAGGTTGAGACTTCCAGGCGGTGTGATCAGAACAATCTCTGCTGATTGTAGAACAATGTGATTTGCCACCCTGGGTATCAAAACAAAGGGGGGAAACGCATAATTGAGATTCTTAGACCAGACCCGCGTGAAGGCCTCCGTAGCTCTCGCCAGAGGATCTGGTCTCCAACTGAAAAACTACTTCAACTGCCGATTCAGTCTGGATGCAAAGAGGTCTATGTGACACAGACCCCAAATTGACTGAGTCATTTGGAAGAGCGACGGATGGAGTTTCCAGTCGCTGTAATCCTTCAAATGACAGGGGTTCCAATCTGCTATCGTATTGTCTCGACCCGGAAGGTATTCTGCTATTACCGTTATTTGGTGAGCTAGGCAGTAATGCCAGAAGTCCTTGGCGATCTCCGCCAACATCGGGGATCTGGTACCCCCCCAGTTTGTTTATATAACTCACCGCAGAGATGTTGTCCATCCGTAAGCGTATGCAACAAGATACCTTCCTGGGACAGAGCGTGCAAATTGCAAATGATCCTGCCAGGAGCTCGAGACAATTGATGTGTAACTCCAACTCCTGGAGTGACCATCTGCCCCCCGTGGTAATCTCCCCACAACGAGCACCCCAACCCAACTGGCTGACATCGGACTCTATGACTATCTCCGGGCGAGATCCGAAGATTGCTCGACCGTTCCAGGCATTTACATGGGCATTCCACCACTTGATCTCTTCTCAGACTTCGTCCGTGAGAGGAACCTGATCCAAATAAGAGAGACCCTTTTGGAGATGCTGGATCTTGAGACGTTGAAGGGCTCTGTAATGCAACGGCCCCGGAAATATTGCTTGTATGGATGAGGCTAACATTCCTACTAACCGCGCAATCACCTGTAAGGACATAAGCTGTGTGTCTAGAGTCTTCCGCAATTCCTTCTTCAGATCTCTCAGCTTCTGTGTGGGGAGCTGGAGTTGGGCCATCTGAGAGTTGATTACAAACCCCAAAAAGACCAGTGATTTCGCTGGATCCAGACTAGATTTGGTCTTGTTTATCACAAACCCCAGGTTCTCCAACAGCGTCATTGTCATCTGTAGATGTTGATTTGCTATTCTGAGCGGAGGGCGGCATTATGAGGACATCGTCTAGATAAATTATCAGACACATACCCTGCTCCTGGAGATGTGCGGCCACTGGTTTCATCAGCTTGGTGAAGGACCAAGGAGCCGAGAAAAGACAAAAAGGCAGGACCAAACATTCCAGAGGCCGGCCTCGCCATTGGAACTGCAAGAACTGCAGGTGAGGGGGAAAAATTGAAACAGTGAAGTATGCGTCTTTGAGATCTAGGCGGACCATCCAGTCCCCCTGTCTCAAAATGTCCGTCTAAAGATGGATTCCCTCCATCTTGAAGCGTCTGTACAAGACACAAAAATTGAAGTCTTTCAGATTTATAACAAGCCTATAACCCCCTCTTCTATTCTGGACTAGGAAGACGTTCTGCAGAACCCCACCGGGTTTTTCGTCGCAATAGGCCACAGCGTGTTTCTGCAGCAAATCTTCTATTTCTTGATCTATAAAAAGTCTGTCTTGTCGGGAAAAAGGTAGAGGGGAGGAAAGACACTCTGTGTAGGTGTTTGAAAGAAATCTATGCGGAACCCTTGTACCGTCTGTAGTACCCAGGCATCCTGAGTAATGACTGACCAATTGTGTCAAAAGTGTCGAACAAGACCCCCCAGAGGACATAGAGATAGAGACATTGGTCTTACCTGCTGTAATTTGTGGTTGGAAATTCCCCCTCTGTCCTCCACGGTGGTATCTGCGATGGCTGTAGCGTCTTGTGTGGTAAAACGTGCCGCCTCAGGTGGAGTCCTAAAAGTCTCCACTCCCACGGCCGTATCCTCCTCTCGGAGGGCCCTGATAGTACTGGCGGCCTGGCGAGCTGCCCCTGCCTCGCCCGGCCCGATCAAAAAGGCCCGCTTGGAAAACGCATTTGATATATGCTTGGGCCTTATCCAGAGAGGTGAAGGTCTCAACGTATTTGGAGACGTCCTTGATGAACTTATCACCAAACAACATTCCTTCCACCAAATGGGCCTGGCTCCGCAGACGCCAATTCTGTTAGGTTATTGTCCACTTGCAGAAGGAGGGACTTTCTGAGTTCGGAGGAAATGGTACAGTTCGCGTTTCCTCAGAAACAGATAGTGCGCTGTGTTCATCACTCGAGAATGTCCGGATCAACAGGGGCCCCAGTGTCCTTGGCTACCAAATCCATCTCCAAAATCTTTGCCAGGGGAAAAGCGGTATCCAAGAGTTTATCCTGGCACCCGAGCCAGGCAAGGTTAATGCCGTTCTTGGGATCCTTCACAAATTCATTTAAAAAGGCTAGCATATTTGGATCTATGTCGGGCGTATCTACCACCCTGTCTGGTACGTCTGGACGGGGGCATTCTGACCGTAATCCGTTCCAAACCTCCCTATCAAAACTGCTCCTCAGGTTTTGGTGCATATAATCTGCCACCTCCGGTGGAGGGGCCCAATCCGAAGATCTTGGGTGGATAATGTCTTGCGGATTGAAATCAAAGGGAGTTGCGGCTTGATAAAGGGAAGATTGGGAATCAATAGGCACCCTCTTAGCTTTCTTCTTTTCGGGAGACGCGGTATGCCCTGTCGAATCCGTATCTGTGTCCGTGTGGGTGTTGTAAACTATCTTAGAAGACGACGGATCAGGATCCAGGGTCCCAGAGTACTGATGATCCCCCGCAGCAGGCGGAGGTACTTTGGTCAAGGCCTGTGCTTGCGGCCAGCTTGACGCCTTGGCTTTCGATGCCGCTTTTGTCTCTAAGGAACCTGAGACCGCATTCGCCGGCTCCTGAGGAAGCATCCCATGTCTCTTTGCAAAATTCTCAAGCTGCGCAGTGATAGGCTTGAGGGCGGCTGCCAGTGCCTTGTTTACCGTCTGAGTGACCGCCACCTCTACTGCTTTATTAACAGACTGCTGCACTGATGCATCTAGGGCATCAACAAGGTTGTCTTCCAGGAGGGGTGCATGTTCCTCCTCATGGTACCCTTATTCATCCTCCTCAAAATAGGCCCAGTCTTCCATCGTAAGTTGGTGCACTGCGAGTTAGACAGAGAATGCCAAGGCCAAGAAATTCCAGAGGAATCAGTCAAGGGGGAGCAACCCTTCGTGCAATGAAAAACTTTTTGTAAACTGCTCCTCAGCAAAGCTGTAGTCAATGATTATAGCAGCCCACTAGAGGGCATCAGGAGCCAATTTATATTAAATAAGCCTGCACGCAGCTTGGGCCCTTCCTGATTGAGCAGCCTAGGATAGAAGTTGGGTATGGGAATGGAAACTACAACCAGCGCTCCGATCCGCGTTTAAAAAGAGCGTGGCGCGAGGAGGAAACGAGATTGGGCGTTGTGTAGCCCAAATGAAGCCCAAAAGCTTGGGCTACGCAGTGCTTGGATCACAGAATAATGCGGGCCCATATGAGGGTAGGCACCGCAGACGCAGAATAAGCCTGCGGCCAAATTGGCCCGGGATACAGGTACTCAGACGGGGGCGAGTCACGTCATTTAAGTGCTCACCACCGTTCGATCACCCGGCACACTTGTGCTGCAGCCTCACTGCCGCGAGGCAGTTGTCACCTTATAAGTAGAATCGCGCACAGTAAATAAGTACAGACAGTATTGACGGCAGAAGCAATCAGTGAATAATCATGCAAAATAGAAGAAAACACAATATCAGCGATTAAGGGGTTAAGTAAATCGAGGCACTTAACTAAGCTGCGAGCAGCAAAGAAAGAGGCAGTGCTCATGGGAAGAGAGTCATTTATAGGGCTAGTCTCTATGGTTATTGGTGTTGTTACTCTAAGCATTCTGGGAATGTAGTTTTTCAATATGTAAAAACGTTTTTATTGACTTGTGTTGATTTTGCAGTAAAGAAAGAGAATTCATAATCCGAAGCCTCCGGTCCTGTAATAGAATAAAAAATTCGCAACATTCGCTCCAAGAATTTTCAATTCTATTAAGTTTAATCCTTATCAAATACAACTGATTCTATATCACCCACCGGTTTATAGTAAAACTGCTTAAAAGTTGATTCCAGCAGATCGCATGATATCTTGAATAGTAGAACCCAACATAAATGTTTTGGAGGCCATAGCTCCACGCACCGAGTGCGCCCCATACATTTGGATATCAATACCTGCTTCTTGCATAACAGATTTTAACCATCTGGCTATAGTAGCCGCAGACACTGGCTTATAAGGTTTCTGCAGTGCAATTAACAATTGAGCCACACCATCCGGTCGTATAGATCTTGTACATTGTTCATGAGCCTTCAAACATTGAACTACACAGAGCTTTGTATTACCAGGAAAAGCATGGTACTCAACACATCTTGACAAAGTCTTAGTTCTGACTGTAATGTTAAAGGAAACTCGGTCCGGAGTAAACACTCTACCTGTAAGATCCAGGGCTTTCACATCGGAGGACCGCCGACAGGCAGATAGGCATAAAAGCATAGCTAACTTACACGATAGTTTTTTCTGCGTCAACATGTCATTATGAGGCCATTTGTCAAATAAGGAAAGAATTCGAGAAACATCCCATAGCAAGGAATACCTTGGTTTAGGTGGATTCACTACCCTAATACCTTTTAGTAATTTACAAATTACCGGATGCATACCTACTGGTCTGCCGCCAATCTGGGAATGGCCTGCCGAAATGGCAGAATGAAAGTTGTTAACCGAGCGGTACACCATACCCTCTGCTGCTTTAGCAGACAGAAAATTTACAGCATGGGGTAACTCAGCCCCCAAAGGATCCACGTGCTGTTCCACCCACCAACGAACCCAGCCTTTCCAGGCTGAAGAATACCGCTTCCTGGTAGAGGGAGCCCAGGCGTGGTTGATGAAAGACGCAGCTGCATCCGAAAATCCCGGCATTTGTCATCTTTGCCTGAAAGTCTCCAGGCCATCAGAGACAATTGACCCGCTAACATCATTGGGTGCATTTCTCCATGAGGGCCCTGGAGCGTCGTAGAGGATGACGGAATCATCCTAGGGGAGTCGCAGCTCATCTCCAATAATACTGGGAACCAAGGCTGTGACTTCCACATGGGAGTTACTAAAATCACTTCTGCCAGATGGCGAGATACTTGGGAGGTCACCCTGGGAATCAATATGAACGGGGGAAATGTATAATTCAGGCCCTTGGACCAGTCCTGAGAAAACGCCTCTGACGCCAGAGCTAACGGATCCGGTCTCCAGCTGAAGAACTTCTCCAACTGTCGATTCAGTCTGGACGCAAATAGGTCGATCTCGCAACTGCCCCGGATTGCTTGCAATCATTGGACTATCTGGGGTTAGAGTTGCCAATTGCTGTAATCCTTGAGATGCCGGGAATTCCAGTCCGCTACTATGTTCGACTACCCCGGGATATATTCGTCAATCACCGATATCTGATGATTTAGGCAGTAGTGCCAGAAGTCCTTTGCTATTTCCGCAAGCAGAGAGGACCTCTTGCCTCCCAATTTGTTGATGTACCTCACCGCCGAGATGTTGTCCATCGGGAGTAGGATGCAACATGAGGTACGACTGGGTGATAGAGTCCGGATCGCGAACGATCCCGCTAGGAGTTCCAGACAATTGATGTGAAGGTCCAGTTCGTGCAGGGACCATCGCCCGCCTGTGGAGATATCTCCGCAACGCGCACCCCAGCCCCAACGGCTGGCGTCGGATTCTATAATTACCTCTGGCTGAGAGCCAAAAATGGCTCTGCCATTCCATGCCTCCATGTGACTTAACCACCACTGTATCTCTTCCTTTACTTCCTGAGAGAGGGGAATGACGTCCATGTAAGAGAGACCCTTTTGGAGAAGTTGTATCTTTAACCTCTGTAGGGCCCGATAATGAAGAGGACCCAGAAAGATTGCTTGTATTGAGGAGGCCAGAAGACCCACGAGCCTGGCAATTACTTTGAGTGAGACCGTCTGTTTGGATAACAGTGTGGTGAGCTCCTTCCTGATGAGTTTCAGTTTGGAGCTGGGAAGACTCAATTGTGTCGTCCGAGAGTCTATGACAAACCCTAGAAAGTCCACAGTTTGCGACGGGACAAGAGCTGATTTGGGTTCGTTGATCACAAACCCCAGGTTCTGCAAAGTAGTTATGGTCAGTTGTAAATGAACGGCCAACGTTGGAGATTGTGCCATGATGAGTATGTCGTCTAGATAAACTATCATGCGAATACTTTGCTCTCGTAGGTGAGCTATCACCAGTTTCATCACCTTGGTGAAGCACCAGGGTGCTGAGGAGAGCCCGAAAGGAAGGACCAAGTACTCGGACCACTGGTTCCGCCATTGGAATTGGAGGAAACGGCAGTGAGGAGGAAAGATAGGTATTGACAGATAGGCGTCCTTCAGGTACAGCCGGACCATCCAGTCTCCTCCTTTGAGAAGATTCGCCAAAAGATGGATGCCCTCCATCTTGAAGTGCTGATAGGTCATGAACTGATTGAACTCCTTCAAATTCAAAGCTAAACTGTGACCTCCGCCCTTCTTCTGAACTATGAAAATATTGCTGCAAAAACCGCGAGGGCCCTCGTTGCAACGTGCTATCGCGTGTTTCTGCAGCAATTCGTCTAGCTCGGAATCGATAAAATCGCATTCTAGTTGGGAAAAAGAAAGCTGTCTGGGCGGATTGACCTGATAAGGAGTCTGATAGAAATCTAAATGGAACCCCTGAATTGTCTGCAATATCCATGCATCCTGAGAAATTCGAAACCAATTGTGATGGAAAAACTGAGTGCGACCCCCCAATGGTATTAGAAAGTTGTCTGGAGCACTTACCTGCTGAATCTGGGGCTTGGAATCCACCTAGGTGTACACCTCTGTGGAAACGCCTCTGGTTGAAGCGCTGTCTTGTGGGGTAGTAGGTCCCTCCGCGGGTGGAGTCCCACTCTCCGCGGCCCCTTCCGTAGTCTCCTCGATGAGGACCTTGGGAGAATTGGCAGCCTGGCGAGCATCCTCGGCCTCGCTCGGCCCGTCGAAAAAGGCCAGCTTGAAAGACACGTTTAATGCTAGATTGAGCGTTGTGAATGTGCCCACGTACTTGGCAACTTTCTTGACAAAGCGTTCTCCGAAGAGATTTTCCTCTGCCAGGGGTCCTGGTTCCGCTGCCACTAATTCAGTAAGGTTCGAGTCCATGTGCATGAGAAGTGACTTTCACCGTTCTGTAGACAGAGCGCAATTCGCGTTACCTAAGAGGCATATGGCACGCTGAGTCCATCCTGCCAATACATCTGGATCCACCGCAGTGCCCGACTCTTGTGCCTGCAAGGCCATTTCTAAGATCTTAGCAAAAGGGCCTGCCACGTCCAAGAGTTTGTCTTGACACCCTCGTCAGGCCCGACCCTTCTTCGGGTCCTTGGTGAACTTCTTGAGGAAGGTGAGCAGACTTGCGTCGATATCTGGGGTTTCTGCTACCTTGTCCACGCGGGAGCCCAGTCCGAAGACCTAGGACGGACTATGTCGGCAGGGTTGAAGGTAAAGGCGGTAGACATAGTTTGTGATAGGTCTTGCTCCACGTGTTTTGTCTTTTTAGCTTTCTTCTTTGGGGAAGCCTCATCAGGGGTGTCAGTCCCTGTGGTATCAGTGTCCGTGTTAGTGTCTGGACGCTTAGTCTTACCAGGAGGGAGTAGTGTAGATAGAGCACCCGCATGTGGCCAAGATTTGGCCTGGGACCCACTGCCCCTGTTGTCCTTAGCTGGTTCAGCAGAGTCAGTAAAACCGTGACGTTTGGCAAAACGCTCCAACTTTTTGGTGATTGGTTTCAACACAGCAGCGAATGCTTGCTGCACAGTCCCGGGGACTGCCTTCTCGACGGCCTTGTTCACTGACTCCTGGACAGAAGCGTCCAGGGCCACCACTATATTATCTTCAAAGGAAGGGGTAGACACTTCCTCCTCATGTAAATTGTCATCCTCATAAGTGACCCAATATTCAATTTTTAAACAAGTTTAGAAATATCTTGGGCAGAAAAGAGGAGTATCAGGGGTAGCCAACCCAGAACTAAGACCAAATTAGAGTACCTAGCTCCTCAGCAAAGCTGTATAAAGTTCTTGCAGCCCACAGGGCGTAGGGAGAGCCAAGAGACAAGAATTTCCAGGAGTTGTGCCCACTCCAAGGCCAAAACACTCTTGCAGCCAGTTCAGGCGTAAAGCAGGGTCTCCTCACTACAACAAACTCCGAGCTATGAACACCGGAGCAGTCTTGGGAAGAATACCACGTGTGTAGCCCAATCCTACTAAAATATAATCCAATTGGGCTACGCATGTCAAATCTAGACGCTCTCATATGTTAGAACGCATCGGCAATTCGGGCAATGAATCACATCGCAGACCGATGGGGGTTAAAAGGTCGCTTTTATTTCAGCAACGACAATTCAATACAATAATACAATCAATGAATTTGCATGTAACCCCACATGAAATATCCCCACTGAAATTTCCCCATGAATTTTCCCCCGTATCGATCCCCCATGACTTTTTCCCCATCTTGATCCCCCATGAATTTTTCCCCCATATTGATCCCCCATGAATTTTGCCCCACCTTGAACCTCGACCACAACCCCTTAGTTTGTCCCCCTTCCTACCTCCTGCCTCATTCCTCAGTCCTCTGTTTTCCCTCTGTCCTAAGCTATTCTGCCTGCCCTAACCCTTCCTGCCTGCCTCAATCCCGTCCAAATCTGCCAATAGGTAAAGGAAACCCAGTGATAACCCGGGAAGCTAACCCAAAATGATGGGCAACTAAATGAATAAAAGGGGCGGGTGGGAGGGGCACAAAAACTGCCGCGCTGCCTCCTACCTTAACCTAGGACCCCCAACTGGCCCTAATTAGAAAGCGCCGTTTGAAACCGCCGCGTTCTAAAGCAGGCACCAGCTTGGTCTGGGCACTACCATGCCCGAAGCCGCCCGGGGGTGGACATTCTTCGAATGCCACCCCCAAGCCCCCATCGGGCAATGAATCACATCGCAGACCGATGGGGGTTAAAAGGTCGCTTTTATTTCAGCAACGACAATTCAATACAATAATACAATCAATGAATTGCATGTAACCCCACATGAAATATCCCCACTGAAATTTCCCCATATTGATCCCCCATGAATTTTCCCCCATATCGATCCCCAATGACTTTTTCCCCATCTTGATCCCCCATGAATTTTTCCCCCATATTGATCCCCCATAACTTTTCCCCCACCTTGAACCTCGACCCCAACACCTTAGTTTGTCCCCCTTCCTACCTCCTGCTTCATTCCTCTGTCCTCTGTTTTCCCTCTGTCCTACTGTGACGGGACACTACGGTCGGATCAGGGGGCACAAGGGGGTACGGACTGGTGGACCCCGGTATCGCGTGTTCCTAACGTTCTCCCCTCTCAACAGGACGAGTGGGCATCGGATACCGAAGACCGGCTACTATTAGCTGATGCGGTGCCCTTTAACTGGGACGATCTGGGATCACAAGCCCCTCCCCTAGATGACGTCACGCAGCACGGGACTCCAAAAGGAGGAGGAACCAGGAAGTGGACGAACGGCGATTCCAGGAGGAAGGACGGAGACGAACGGAGCGGCGAAGGAAACGAGGACACGGACGAGGCCAGAGTACAAGAGCAGGCGGAGACCGGAGGAGAGAGAGTCGAGAGGACCAGCGGCTACGGACCCCGCGAAGCGCCCCGCCACGTTCCCAGGGGAGGAGCGTGGCTTGGACAGGTACGGGACCTGATAGCGGGCTGGATGGGAAGGCGGGAGTACCCGCGTTAACCGAACGACCTTAGTTTAAAGATACCCCCCTATTCTTTAGTTATAAACCCCTCACCGTTACTGACACGCTAGTCGACGTTTCTGTTACGCACACTGAAGGTGATTCCTCACTCCCGGTCCCTGGTGATAGGTGATGCACCTGTAGTGCTCAAGACTAATCTCGGCCCTTGTCTTTCTCTTCTTCTGGGGCATACCGGGAGCCGACCTCGAGACCGGAGAAAGTGCCGACAGAGGGAACCAGACCAGAGGAGAGGCCCCCGGGAGGTCTAGACACCACGGATCCCGCCACCTTTGCGAGGGAAAGGCTAACCAGCCGGACTAAGAGAAAGCTCTTATCAATAAAACCCCATATACCAAGACCTCGTGTGGCGTCCCTCCTTGACACCCCATCACACCTACGCTATTCTGCCTGCCCTAACCCTTCCTGCCTGCCTCAATCCCGTCCAAATCTGCCACCAGGAAAAAACCCTGCAAAGGCGTTTTTCCTGTCCCCCCACCGCTAAGGATTTATATTGTGAAAGTTCCCCCTTTCAGCAAAGATGAAATCAAAAAATCCCAAATCAGTTCAGTATCAACAGCCAATTTAGATGAAAATGCCAGATCATAAAATCTTGTTGTCAAGACACAATAGGGGACTGTCGCCAATACAGCCCTCAACCCCAAGTTGCCATCCCAGTAGATCAAGGAACTTTCTTCAATATTCGACAAATAAAAATTTTTTTTTTTGGTATCAACAAAAAATCAACCGCCCCCCCCCCCCCAGGATTGAAAAATCTGAAAATCAGTAACACAAATACAGAAAGTTGTACCAAGGTATTTACCATTTAGCCTAATAAACTCAAATCTAAAAATTTAAGTTAGATCAGTCATCATGATTGCCAACTTAAGACAGGAGTGTCCCACGATCCAGAAGCTTGTCATGTATGCCGGAGAAGAGATTTGACAACCTGGAAAGAAAAAAGATGTTAGACCAAAAAACTATGTCTAAAACTCATTCAAATCTCTAACATATCTTAGCAGTTTGCTATCCAATGGCTTAACCTTACGGTTGCTGCACAGAAAAAAAAACCTCTGACCGCTTCCAGAGCTATTCCTACTCTAATAGAATGGGTACCAAATTCTAAAAGATGTAAGACCTAACAAAAGCAAAATTTTCTCGAGACCCCTAACAGCTGTGAACCTGTCAACGCAGACCCAACCTGATGCTGAAACAGAAAATTAGTATTTGGATAACTTTCAAATTGGTCAAATTGTAACCAAGCTGATCATGGGCATAACGGACCGCTAAGCTTCCGCAATACCAGCGTAGCCGCTTGTCTTCTTTGGCCTGTTTTAGATGATTCTAAAAGAATATTTAACAAATTAGGTGTGGTTGATACATTGGAATATTTTAGCCCAGGAAAAAACTGATTTTCTTAAACAACTCGGATATCCTAAAAGCTCCAAAGAATAACTATAGCATGCAGACTTGAAATAATGAAGCTTCCAATGTGGAACAAACAAGGTCTAGGCAGTGTTGGTACAAATGCTTCCCAGTAACGAAAAAATATGTAGGTTTGCACAGCACAGTGCCACATCCCTGTATATAAGGCCAACCTAGGAAAAAATGTTAATTCCCAAATCATCTAGAGAGGGGTCATAACCCTAAAAGTACTTACCATAGAGAGAAATGCCTTAAAGCTTCCCCGCAATGGTGGTAAGGGATACATTCTTATCAATGTTGCTCAGAATAACACGCAGTATGTTGATGTTACTGAGTAAAGAGCCTACTTGATCATTGTTACAACAAGCCGTATATGACTGGAGAAAATTCGCACAAGCCCTTATGTAAGCTAAACTTACGCTGATAACAAAAGAGAGTCCCACCAACATCTTTATCTTCATCCCGCTAGAAACCCTACCGCCTGAGGAATCAAATCTTTCCTTGGTCTGCTTTGGGTGCCAAACACAAGGAATGCTATTACTGAGAACGGGAGATCACGCATCTCCTATAATATTGTCCAGACCAGATATATGCTGAACTGTAAACTTTATATTAAAAGCACGCAACACAGCATGACACAGCACACAGCATGAATCTCTGCAACAAGTCAAGCAGACGTTTTGCTTTTGCCTTCTTACCAGTTACCAGATCCACTTACAGTTTGCTGTGGATATATATGAAAGGCACTGATTTGCTGCCAAATACTTCCTCAAAACTGTCAACACTACGATCAAAGAAAGAATTCAAAGAATTAAATACTGCGATTCTCATTAATCAAAGCACCCTTTTCGGCCTAAAAACCCAGAGCCAATACCTCCTAGCGTGTCATCATTTTTTTTTTTTTAATGTATTTATTTTTATTTTACTAACCATACAACACGTTCGCCCAGAGACCTGGTAGGAAAAAACGTCAAAAAACTTTAAGAAACATTATCTCAAACTCTGAATCGGATCTCATGGACAGAGACGTTCTAAGCCTGTGATGAGGAAAAGAAACGGCAGCCATAGCAACGCCCAACCTCTCACAGAAAGATCTCCCGGCATTTAGTACCCTGCGAGCAAAATTGAGGTGACCTAGTAACCGCTGTATTCCAAAAAAGAGTAAGTTTGGTGACATCCTAGCAGGTATCAGCAAGTGCGCAATTCCCTGCACTTTAGTAACTGGTCACCTTACCTCCATTTTCACTGCAATAAATTACATACCGAAAAATATGAGGCATGTAGAAGATACTTTGACTTCTCTTTAGCCTGAGGCCCGCCTAACTCTTGCATTAAAGATTAAAAGAAATGGAGTGCCTTGACCCACTGTTGTGATCCTTGTGATCGAACAAAAAGAAAATTATCCATATAATGAGACACTTGGGAATGAGATGATCGGAATGAGAAAATCCCTTGCAGAAAAAGAGCTTAAATCTCCGAACAGCTGACTAGAGACTGCACAACCCGTGGGCAAAACTTTGTTGACAAAGAAATGTCCTTGAAAGTGTATGTCAAGGAATTCAAAGTCTTGTGGATGAACTGGAAGTAACGTAAAAGCAGATCTAATGTCACATTTTGGCTAACTCCGCTCTTGAGCCGGCCTTCTTACCAGACCAAAAGCTACCTCCACTAAAACAAACTGCACCACAGTGTCTTCCTTGGTGATAAAATCGTTCACAGACAAAAACTTGTAGCCAGGAAAATGTTGTATCAAGTGAAAATCTCCCTAAGTCTTTCTAGGAACCATTCCCAAAGGAGAATTGATAAGGTTGTGAAGAGGCCAAGAAAGGAAAGGGGGGGGGGGGCAGCCAACCTACTCTCCGCAATTTCACAGTGGATTATGAGTTATGACCTGTGGGAATTGTTCGGCAGATTTTAAATTTAGAGCAAACCTGCTGTGTCTAGGACCTTAATAATTTGAGCTGCAAACCTTCTTTTTAAAACTCCCCCACTCCAAATTCGAAGCTTTTTTTTTTTTTAGTGAAGATAAAGAATTGAAGCTATTAACAAAGCATGGAGATATAAAGTGTTGATGGACTGAACAGTACAAAATGCCCATGTTAATGTTAACTACAATTCAAAGGTGTCACTGACTATACTACAGCATAAAGACAATACCACTGCATTATATAGAAATATAAGCCTATTGCCTGACCTACGATATAAAGCTAACACAAATGACTCACCAAAGCTATTGCTGCTGATTGACCTACAGTAAGTAAACATTACAAACGTAACTGCTTTTTGACGTACGGCTGTAATGGGGCACCCATCCCTCTACCTGGACTAGTAGGGAAACCGGATCTTTGTTCACTAAAAACATTGCAAAAAAGGGGTGTTGACCACATTTGGAACATTCATGGCTATATTTACATGGATCCTTCTGTCAGAAAACCTGTTAGAATTCCAGCAGGCTCCTGTAGCGAAATCTTGAGATTTTGACAAAGTGCCCGCCCCTCTTAGGGTGGGGAGCAATAGCAAGCCCACTAGCAGTATGCATCATAGGGAAAGGTCTCCGAGAGATACATCTATTGCACCCATTATTTGTTATCCACGTCACCCCCAAGGCTTCTCTGTAACTAGGGATAGACGGGCTCAAAAATCTTGTCATAATGTAGCCGGGCAAAAAAAAAACAAATCTTGACTGAGCCTTTTTTAATCGTATCCAAGTATTTAAAATTGAGATTGAACGTTCTGGAAATCTTATACCGTGAAACACTTGCAAAAAACAGAAAATTTGTGGTCCAAAAATCCATATTAATGGGAACCCTGGGTCTTTAAGGAAGCTCCCCAGCCTCCTCCCTAGAGCCTTCTTTGGATTGAATCTCCCTGTGCAGTAACATGAAACGCCACCACAAACTCTCCATCCCAAATCTTGTCTTTTGGTATGCTTGTCAAGACATGACCCCAAGAGCATTGACATCCCCGTATATGGAAAACTTTTAAGACCTATGACTCTTGTCCTTACCATCCTTCTCCTTAGCAAATTTACAAAATTAGATTCTGTAACAGTGGAGGTGCCTCATTTTGGCAACAAACCTAGCCTCCGCGGCCTTACCAGCAATTCCAGTTGCTTTACGTTTCCTAGAAACTTTTTGAGTAATGAATATCAATCAGCGGCTCACCTGCTTTACTGGGCTTGATTGATGTTGAAAGCTTTTCTTGCTGGCGCACCAGATGCCTTGGAAAAACGCTCCAACTCCTCCAAATCCCTTCAGATTCTTGTATCTGCAAAATATTACTCGGAAAAACCTTGTTAGTAAATCCCCCCCCCCACCCAACGCTCCCCTATTTTGAGAGAGAGAAAAGACTATTTAGACAAAATCATCATCACTAGCAATCTCACCCTCTCCCAAATCAGATAATTCATCATCACCAATAGCATGAAACCCCTTGACGAGCCCCACTGCCGGCTGGTTGAGCTCCATCGCCCACGCCACCATCAAATTGTCGGCAGATCCCCGCTTTTTGAACTGCATTTTTGTGAGTGGACGAAGGCATCAGAAAAAACCCGCTCCGAGATTTTCCTTTTGCTGATGAGTAGATGAACAGGACGCTTGATACCTATTCAAAAGAGTATTTCTGCACCTGATGCACTTTTGCAGACTTGTCTTATGGTTGGCCTGCAAGACACTAGAACTCGCAGACATGTGGAAGGAAAACAAACAGGACGCTTGATACCTGAAACAAAACAGAACGCTTGATACCTGAAGCGAACAGGACGCTTGATACATGTTCAAGGCACATCACTGCACCTGATGCCCTTTTGCAGGCTTGTATTATGGTTGGCCTGCAAGACGCTAGAACTCGCAGACTCGGATGAAATAGCAATTTTCTTGTCCCTCACGGCTAACCCACATCCATTTTCTTTTCTTTTCTTTACCCCTTATGCTCGCCATTAACCCTAACTGAAAAATTCACTTACGCTGCCAACTTCGAAGCAGTAAAAAAGATAGGGGGGGGGGGAATAATAGGAATATCATAATTAGTAGTTGAACTTAAGAAAGCAGTGACCAGAACAACAACAAATTTGCTATAAGTTAAAACCCCCCACAGGTAGCGCCATTACCCCATTTTCTACCAAAAACACATCGTGTCAAAAACTGACCCAGCAAGCCTTGGACCAATAAACCATTCTACTCTGTGTAACAAAGCAGCTCAAAACAAAACTCCCAAGGACAGTAAAAACTCAGCCATGATCCCTACACCCCATATGTAAATTACAAAATAATTAATTAAATTGTATAAAGCCAATTGTATAATCACTATGTCGTAATACAGTCGCAAGCACTTAGAAAACCCCAAATTAACACAAGACATAACAATTTTACCTTCCCGCTAGAAAAGTTGAAAGGCTCATCGAAACAAAACCCCAGAAATAAAGATTGGGTCACCTAAAGACATTTGAAAAGCATTTCATATTACTGCTAAAATACTTTCACCATTTTAGCACAAAAAAGCTTTTAACCACTAGATGGCACAGTTGCATTTCTCAACAGTTTACCACCAAATTGAAAACTAAATTAAAAAAAGCTCCGAAAACCATTTATAACATCACAATCCAATTAAATAAACAATCTCTGAGGCACAAAAACTGCCGCGCTGCCTCCTACCTTAACCTAGGACCCCCAACTGGCACTAATTAGAACGCGGCGTTTGAAACCGCCGCGTTGTAAAGCAGGCGCGCGCTCGGTCTGGGCACTACCATGCCCGAAGCCGCCCGGGGGTGGGCATTCTTTGAATGCCACCCCCAAGCCCCCATAGGGAAAGCCTGCCGCGTTGTAAAGAAGCCAATTATCCCCACCGGTGGCAGCGCGGTACTCGTGTAGGCATAATGGGCACAATCGCACATCAATCAAGGCAGACAGGGTGACCCACTCCTTCACCGTCACCGCTGTGCGCGCGGGAGCTCAGAGAGGCGCCAGGTTGCAAAATACTGCAGCGCGAGGCTCGCGCAATATTAGGCAGAGAAAACCAAGTGCGCGTCGTGCTATAATCAAGATCGGGCACAAGTGAATGAAAAAATATACACTGAAAAACACCTACAAATGAAGATATATACAATCGAATATACAATTGCGAATATACACAGTAGCGCGATACAAGCGCGAACATTAGCAATGCCTCATTAACATATCGCAAGGTTAGCACGTACATCCAATACTATTTTAAAGGCATAAATTTGAATATAAGCATAGAGCACTTAACTTCCTACGTGAGCAGCAAAGAAAGAGGTTCATGTTATGGGTATGGTGGCTCTTATAGGGTCATACAAGAAGTGACATATAACAAAGCATCATGGGATGTGTAGTGTTTATTTTGCATACAAAAAAGTTTTGATTGGCTGCTGTGAGTGACAATAAAAATAGAAAGAGAAGCATAATCCGAAGCCTCCGGTCCTGTAATAGAATCAGAAAACCTGGCAGTTATCGTAGGCAAGGGGTCCAAAGTTCCACTCTCCCTGTGTAAAGATGAATAGTCAGGAATCAGCTTGCGGTTAAGTAATTTATTCAGCTCAAAGACGACACACCAACCCGGGAGGCTAAGTTCAAATGAATAACATGTCAACTGAACCAACTGTCAAAAACTGTCACCATAGAGCGTCCAGCTGTCAACATTCCAGCTGGGTAGAAGCAAGCGCAGAAAGAGGGTGCACGCGGTAAAGGAAAGATAGAGAGAGAGAGAACCTCACAGTTAAGCAAAAGACACAACACATCTCTTTCCCTTATGAATTATAGAAAGAAAAAGAAAGATGGGAAAGTAGGCTAATAGGTAACCACTAAATAACTATTCGCAAATAAAGTCTTTGTATTTGCTGGGTTTCACCACGCTACGACCACATTTACTGGTGCTGGCCACCTCTTCCAAAGTGTTTCTTTCCGGCCCCAGTTCATGACCAGATGCCTGGCTGTCACTTGACTCTAAGGAACTACTAGTAGCGCTAGTAACAGGATAACTCTTTTCACCACTGGGCTCCACAACATCTTGGTCATCCACAGCCGTGGTAACACTACAAATGCCCGGGGATGCTTCAGAGGCACTTGTTCTAAGCTCTCTGATCTCACTAATGGATTCAATAATCCCACCTTCTTGACTGCCACTTCTGCCGTGCATAATAGATGGTGAAAATATGCTATCACCTTCACCGTCAGAATCGGATGATTCTTGGTATAGCCAATCATACTTGTCTAGTACAACCCTTTCCTCCCCTACATCCTTTTGTTTCTGCTCGTTAATGTCTTTTTGTACAACCTCCATTCTTTTACAAACCGACAACACGGAGGCATGCCAAACCCTTCCATCACTGAGGAGTGCTGAGTTGCAAAACACCTTTTCCACAATTAGCGGTTCAGAAAACCTACTTTGTCCTTTTACTACGTGTCCACTCCTTCTTACTCTCACTTTATCACTTTCTATTAGGTTGATTAGGTTGATCGATTTGCAGTTATGCTTGCTGTCAAATTTTCCTTTACTCAGGTCTTGTGCCTCTTGGATTCTTTTTCTAACTGTTTCCGCTGACCACTCAGATTTCTTTGCACTCTTGAGCCATCCAATGTTATCTTTAGAGACGGGTGTTCTGCCTCTCATAATCTCAAATGGACTTATCAAAGTTTTCTCTCCAGGAGTAATCCAGTACCCCCAAATCATTGTATTCACTTCCTTCCTCCAACATTTTCCGTTGTTGTTGGCCAACTGGATAGTGCCTTTTATAACCCTATTAAACCTTTCCACAGCCCCATTGCCAGCAGGGTGGTAAATGGAAGTAGTCTTGTGTGTAATACCATTCCTGACAACGAATTCTCTGAAAATTGACTTCCGTTATCACTGACAATGGTTTTCGGTATGCCCTCTCTTGTGAATATACCGTCCATAAATGTGATAATGTCTGAGGCATCCACCTTCCTACAAATCTTTATTTCCGGCCATTTTGAAAAGTGATCTACTAAGACCATTAAGTGCACATGTTCCTCTCGCCATCTTACAGGACCCATTATGTCGATTCCTACTGTCTCCCAAGGCATATTAGGACACTTCAACGGTTGAAGGGGGGGTCTAAGAGTCGTTTGAGACTTATCAGAAATTTCACATTGTATACAGTTCCTCACAGCTCTCTCAATTTGGATGTCGCACCCAGGCCACCAATACCAATTCTTAATTCTTTGTTTTGTTTCGTTAATACCTAAATGACCCTCATAGCAAATGTCGATCAGTCTTTCCCTTAATGTTGTAGGAGGTATCACCTTCCCCTGTCTTAAAACAAGATCGTTTTCCACAGATAACTCATTTCTCAATTCCCAGAAAAGCCGCAGTTCACTTTTTAGGAACATCTTCTCAGGCCATCCTACAACAATGAGTTTTCTAACTTCAATTATAGTTTTATCCTTAAGGTACTCTTTTTCCCAGACCTCCGTTGTTAAACTAGGAAATTATTTGTTGATGCTAGCAACCCAGAGTTTCTCTTCCTTCACTCCTTTTTCCACATTCTGCAAAGGCAACCTGCTAAGAATATCCGCGACTACATTCTTGGTCCCAGGCAAGTATTGAACTTCATAGTTGTAATCCAACAGTTTTTTGGATAATCTTGCCAACCTTGGAGACGCATTGTATAAACCTTTCACAGTAAGTACTTTTGTTAAGGGTTTGTGGTCACAACGTAAAACGATCCTTTTTCCCCAAATGTACTGTCTGAAATGTTCCAGCCCCCACACACACGCTAAGGCCTCACGCTCAATAACTGAGTAAGAGGTGGAGCATCACAGATTTCTTTTTTTAGGCTTTTGAAACTGTCTTCACAGTCTTGGGACCATTCAAATTTGTTCTTATTTTTTAAAAGGCTTCTAATGCAGTAAGGTTTCATTGAAAAGTTCCTTACAAACTTTGAATAATACTCTACCAGACCCAAAAACGCTCTGAGTTCTTCCTTATTTTGTGGAACTGGGGCATCCTTGATAGCTTTAAGTAGTTCTTTCTTAGGTTTTATACCTTCTTGAGTGATTTCATGACCCAGGTAGGTGACAGGATTACTGCTGAACCTGCACTTCTTGTACTCTGCTGTCAAACCACTTTTTTCCAAGATCTTAAGTACCTGTACCAACCTGTTGTCATGATCAGTCTGGTCTTTTCCCATAATAAGGATGTCATCCTGAAAGATGAGTAACTTTTTCACCCCTCTGAATATTTCATGCATTAGTCTCTGGAATAATGCCGCGGCCGATGCTAACCCAAAAGGTACCCTTTTAAACCTGAAACAACCAAATGGTGAAACAAAGGTGGTGAGGTGTCTGCTTCCGGGATGCAAAGGTACCTGGTGGTAAGCAGCGGCTAGGTCTATAGTCGAAAATATTGTCATATCTTTTGTAAGAGACAACATCTCATTAATCCTTGGTAAGGGGTATTGGTCAATAAGAATATTTTTATTGAGGTCACGCAAATCTATGCACTATCTCAATTTTCCATTGGCCCTCCTAGCGACCACCAGAGGTGCGACCCATTCAGAAGATTCTGTCTTTTCAATTATTTCTGCTTCAAGTAACTTTTTTTTAACGTTCTTTTTATTGGCATTTATGAAGATAAGCATACATACACCACATTCCGTGGAAATGAGCATGTTACATGAGTAACGAATTACACCATTTGCGATATAGAAAGCATGTATGTGTCTTGTTCTGTGTAGATGCGGTCTGTACTGTAGCAGTTCCTTGCCAGTAAAGTAAAAAACTGGGGAGGAGAGCCAAACTGGGGAGTGCCATGAAGTTCTGAATGATGTGTCCAAGGCTATGTCCGGAGCCCGCCCTTGACCATCCTACAGTATTGCTGCCTCCCACCGAGGGGGGGATGAGCGTGCGCGCAATCCGGTGTGAGGAGCCGATGGGTACGTCAGGGGAGCAGGGAGGGACCCAACTGGCTTAAGGGTGGTGTGGGGGGACAATGGGAGATATCCCCCGTTGTGGGGCCCTGCGTCGTGTGGGGCGACACGGGGTCGGAGGTATGCATGTCGGTGACCGGGGCATCCGGGGCCTGGGACTGTCTGAATTGATGTAGTAGGAGCGCCCATTCTAGAGAGATTGGGGTTTTTCGGGTACCTTTGGCCTCCTCCTCCCGTATTGCGTCCTCCTCGGCTACAGCCCATTTAAGAACCGCCCCTACCCAAGCCGCGAGCGGGGGACCGGTAGGGGATCGCCAGTGCATGGCTATACAGCGTTTGGCCAGTAGGTGGGTGTGGACGTGGGTGAAGGGACGACCGTGACACCAACCGTAGGGTTTAAGGAAGGTTTTATTTTTATAGTTCTGACAGGCTTATTAACCAACGTCTTTCGAGTCCTGAAAGTTAGTCTCTCCCGGGCAAAGGTACTGGAGTCCGTGGCGCTGTTCGTCTATAGGCGTTTTCCCCAGGAAGTGGCGTTCTTTCTTCGGGCGTCGGGAATCTCTCCACATGTAGGAAAGAAGACCAACAGGACGGAAAGCCGTTAGGTCACAGTCCTCTACAGGGTTTGCACCAAGGGGGCCCAGGGAGTGTGTGGTTTACACCCGGTGTGACTATTCGTATCTACAGTGCTCAGTGCAAGAGGGGTACGGTAAGAAAAGGTAGGGTGAGGGTAAGGGGGGGATGGAGTGGAAGGTCGTGGAGGAAAGATTTATATACAGCTGCGCACTACACGCTATCGTTACGCTTTCCTAGCCAAGCCGCCAAACGCCGCCGTACCTGTGTCAGCCACACTCCTCCCTCGGGAGTGTGGCACGGCGGTCCGCAGGGTCGTTGGCCTCCTGGCTCGCCTTGTGGTTCAGCTTCTCCTCCAGCTCCTCTGGAGGCTCCTTCTTCGGTCCTTCCGGTTTCTGCTTCCAACGTGCTCCGCTTCTCCGTCTCCTCGGGTTCCGCCTTCCTCCTCGCGGTGTCTCCACACCCTGTGTACAGGACTTCCCCTGTTTTAACCAATCCAGAGCCAGGGACGTCACGGAGGGTCAGGGCTTCACCCTCGTATGCCGACGCCCACTTAAAGGGCCCGCTGTCTTCGTATTCGCTAGCAGTCTCGTTTCCGTGTACCCACTCGTGATCCTGTGGAGAAGCCGGAAATGACAGATCAGAAGAGGTCGGACTCCACCATTCCCGCCGGGTAAGGTCACCAGTTTTACATTCCTCCCCCCCTGGATTCTCCCGATCGGGGAGAATGGGCATTCTGGAGAGAAAGTCAGCGTTCCCATTGTCAACCCCCTTCCGATGCACAACCTTGAAGGCAAACGGTTGCAGGAAGAGAAACCAGCGAAGTATTCTAGCGTTCTGGGACCTGTTTCGGTGCATCCACTGGAGGGGAGCGTGATCTGAATACAAGGTGAAAGATTTACCCTCCAGGTAATACCTCAGTTTGTCAATGGCCCACCTGATGGCGAGGCACTCCTTTTCCACCGTGGGGTACTTCTGTTCCCTTGGATGGAGCTTTCTGCTGACATAGAGCACAGGATGTTCGACGCCGTCATCCCCTTCCTGTGATAGCACAGCTCCTATGCCGGTGTCAGAGGCATCAGTCGCTAGTGAAAAGGGCTTCTCAAAGTTAGGCGGGATGAGAACCGGACTGGTGGTAAGGGCATTTTTCAGTGTTTGGAACGCCCTGATGGCACCGTCTGATGGTGGGCTTGGCAGTACGTTTTTGACTTGTTTCTGCAAAAGGTCTGTTAAGGGACTAGAAAGATCTGCGAAGTTTTTTATAAACCTTCGATAGTACCCTATAAGACCTAGAAATGCTCGTAACTGTTTCTTTGTAGCTGGGAAAGGAGTTCCCGTTATGGCTTTGATCTTTTCCTCCTGGGGTGCTATGACTCCTTCCCCTAACATGAAGCCCAGGTATTTCACCTTTGGGAATGCCGCTCTTGATTTTTTTGCATTCACATGGAGTCCGGCTGCCTGTAGTGCGGTTAATATATTGGACACATGTATCAGATGTTCTTTCCAGGATGAACTAAAGATTACGATATCATCCAGATACACCGAACTGTATGAGGTGTGTTTTGCCAGCACTCTGTTCATTAACCGCTGAAAGGTAGCAGGGGCTCCATGGAGTCCAAATGGCAAGACAGTAAACTCAAAGAGCCCATCTTCTGTTGCAAATGCCGTTTTGTGGCAATCCTCCTCCCTGAGTGGTACCTGCCAATAGCCCTTGGTCAGGTCTAGAGTGGTAATGTAACGGGCATCCCCGATCCTCTCTATTAGTTCGTCCACACGGGGTATTGGAAATGCATCAAAAGAGGACACGGCATTTAGGGCTCTGAAGTCCATGCAAAAACGGGTAGACCCGTCAGGTTTAGGGACCATAACTATAGGTGAGGACCAATTACTTTTAGATGGTCTGATCACCCCTAGGCGAAGCATGTCCTGTACCTCTTTTCGTACATCAGCCCTTTTTGCAGCTGGAATGCGATAAGGCCTTTGCTTTACTATTTGACCCTCTTTTGTTCTTATCTGATGCTCTGCCAAATGGGTGCACCCAGGTGTGTCTGAGAAAATAGGGGAGAAGGGTAGGAGAGTCGACCTTAGCTCTTCTTTCTCTACTTCTGATAACTCGGGGTTCACTGGTAACTGACTCAAGGTGGACCCATTCTTTTCTTCCGGTAGAGTGAAGTTGGCCTGACGTGGACACGGTCCAATCCATTTTTTTAGAAGGTTGATATGGAAAGTTTGCCTCCTATTCTGGGACATTTGTAAACTGTATGTTGTACGACCATACGTTTCCATAACTCTATAGGGACCTTTCCACTCACTTCGGAATTTTTGGGTTGAGGAAGGAAGTAGTACCAGAGCCCAGTCCCCTTTTTCTAGGGTCCTCCACTTCTTTCCTTTGTCATAGCATTGTTTTTGAGCAACTTGAGCTTTCTCTAAGTTTGAATATGCCAGGTCTCTCAATTTACCTAACCGAGATCTCAATTGCTGGGTATAGTCTAACAAACTTCTCTGCTCTGCAGCCCCTTCTGTTTCCCATGCTTCCCTTGTGATTTCCAACAAAGATCGGGGTTGGCGGCCATAGAGCAATTCGAAGGGTGAAAATCCCAAACTACTCTGTACCTGAGCTCTTATGACATACAACGCTAGAGGTAAGACTCTGTCCCAATCCTTATTTTCGGAAGTCAGTAGTTTTTTCAAGGTGGTTTTTAGGGTTCTATTGTACCTCTCCACGAGGCCGTCCGTTTGCGGATGATATGCGGACGTTCGGATGTGATGGAGATCAAGCGTTTTACACACCTCTTTCATCATCCGTGAAACAAAGGGTGTTCCCTGGTCCGTTAGAATTTCACGTGGGAACCCTACTCTTGAAAACAGCTCTACCAACTTATCCGCTACGTTCTTAGTAGTCGGGGTACTGAGCGCAAAGGCTTCTGGGAACCTAGTGTTGTAATCCACCACAACAAGAGCGTATGTGTGGCCACGGGATGTACGTGGTAGTGGACCAATCAGGTCCATCCCTACTCTATCCCAGGGATTGCCTATAATGGGCATAGGCTGTAGAGGTACTGCTGGTGGACGTGTTAGATTCTTTTTTTGGCACACCTCGCACTGTTTGCAATATGCGTCAGTTTCCTTATATATTCCTGGCCAATAAAAGAGTCTTAGAATATTCTGTGTAGTTTTTTCACTACCGCTATGCCCAGCAGTAAGGTGGGTGTGAGCATAGAAGAGTATCTGGTCCCTGAACTCCTGGGGTACTACCAGTTGGGTAGGTTCTCCCTCTTTGCTTTCTCTGTAAAGCAGATCATTTTCTATTCTGAACCTAGGGTAGTTCTTGGTGGTGTTGGTCTGTGCTACGTGTGCTGCTTCCCAGGCGTTTAACAGAGAGGGATCATTGACTTGTGCGAATTTAAACCCTTTATCTAACACCCATGGGTCTGCTGACAGGTAGGCTTCTACAGAAATTTCTTTCAACTCTCTTTTAAACAAGGATAGGAAGTCTGGGTTATCTACTCCAAGTATTAACTCTTCGGGCAAAGACCTCACGACCCCCACCTTTACTGAACAGGGATCTCTACCTATAGGGTGTAGGGTAATTCTGGCCATGGGGTAGGGTTTGACATCCCCATGGACGCACCTAATTAGTACAGTCCCTTCCTGGCCTATCTGATCGGGATGTAAGAGTCGCTCCTGAATTACTGATTGTCGACAACCCGAGTCTAGTAAGGCTTTCACTAACTTCTGATTGACTCGTACCCTTACGTAAAAGGAGGGGCCCATTTCTGAAGAGTACATGACCGCCCTTGGGATGTATCCGACCTCCATGGGTTCTTCTGAGGGTTTCCTTTGGGGGCACATCCGGGCTATGTGACCCCACTCCCCACATTCAAAACACTGCGGTCCTCTCGTAGGGGGGCCGTCATACTTGAACTGCCGTGTTTTAACAGGTTCTGGCATAGTCTTTTTTTTCTCTGGTTTGGTTGACGATGTTATAGCTTTGGTACTTTTCTCATTCTCCCAGGGAAAAGACCGGGGTGCTGCTCGATTATAGTTGGCTGCCATTTCTATGGCCTGGGCTGCCGTCAGTCCGGGGTGTTGTCTTAGCCATCTCTGTGTCCCATATGGTAAGACCTCCATGAACTGCTCCAGTATAATACTGGTCATGACCTCTTCCTTACTCCGGATATCTGGCCGGAGCCATTTTTCAGCCGCCATTTTTACTCGTAGATACATGGTCTTTGGGTTCTCACCCGGTATTCCCTTCTCTTTTCTAAACCGCAAACGGTATGCTTCCGCATCCATGCCTAGGTGATCTAAAATCACCGCTTTTATCTCGGCATACGATGATGTTCCTGATTGATTTGCCACTTGATAGGCAGTTTGTGCCTCTCCCGAGAGTAAAGGCGCCAAAAAGAAAGGCCATTTTTCTTCCGGCCACCCACATGCCCTGGCGGCCCGTTCAAAGTTTAACAGAAACGCGTCCGGGTCTTCCCCATTCACATATTTTTGTAAGGCTACCCCTGACGGGTGTGGCCCTATTGGTCGCCGGTCTGTGGCGGTTGTCGAGAGGGGAGTTTGTACAACTTTTTGGATGGCGTCCAACTGTTGGGTCATAGACATTTTGAATAAGTCCCGGTCAGCGTCAGCTGTATTTATCTGTTGGCCTATTGCCCATTCTAATTTTTGTTGTCCATCAATAAGCGTTTGGATCACTTGTTCCATTGCCATGGTCGTTTGGGAAGGAGAGGATCCCACTTCTGACAATAGTGTGGACGTGGGTGAAGGGACGACCGTGACACCAACCGTAGGGTTTAAGGAAGGTTTTATTTTTATAGTTCTGACAGGCTTATTAACCAACGTCATTCGAGTCCTGAAAGTTAGTCTCTCCCGGGCAAAGGTACTGGAGTCCGTGGCGCTGTTCGTCTATAGGCGTTTTCCCCAGGAAGTGGCGTTCTTTCTTCGGGCGTCGGGAATCTCTCCACATGTAAGAAAGAAGACCAACAGGACGGAAAGCCGTTAGGTCACAGTCCTCTACAGGGTTTGCACCAAGGGGGCCCAGGGAGTGTGTGGTTTACACCCGGTGTGACTATTCGTATCTACAGTGCTCAGTGCAAGAGGGGTACGGTAAGAAAAGGTAGGGTGAGGGTAAGGGGGGGATGGAGTGGAAGGTCGTGGAGGAAAGATTTATATACAGCTGCGCACTACACGCTATCGTTACGCTTTCCTAGCCAAGCCGCCAAACGCCGCCGTACCTGTGTCAGCCACACTCCTCCCTCGGGAGTGTGGCACGGCGGTCCGCAGGGTCGTTGGCCTCCTGGCTCGCCTTGTGGTTCAGCTTCTCCTCCAGCTCCTCTGGAGGCTCCTTCTTCGGTCCTTCCGGTTTCTGCTTCCAACGTGCTCCGCTTCTCCGTCTCCTCGGGTTCCGCCTTCCTCCTCGCGGTGTCTCCACACCCTGTGTACAGGACTTCCCCTGTTTTAACCAATCCAGAGCCAGGAACGTCACGGAGGGTCAGGGCTTCACCCTCGTATGCCGACGCCCACTTAAAGGGCCCGCTGTCTTCGTATTCGCTAGCAGTCTCGTTTCCGTGTACCCACTCGTGATCCTGTGGAGAAGCCGGAAATGACAGATCAGAAGAGGTCGGACTCCACCATTCCCGCCGGGTAAGGTCACCAGTTTTACAGTGGGCTAGGAAGACGAAACGCATCGGCACCTTGTGTCGCTTCCTCCGCCCCAGTATACCCAGCGCGCATCCCTCCCAGGTAGTCAAGTGGGTCAGCCCAGTGAGGTCCCCGAGTGTCGAGTGGATAGATGACCAATAGTTCTGTATGTCCGGGCAGGTCCAGAACATGTGGAAAAAGGTAGCATCCCCCGCTTGACAACGAGGGCAAAGGAAGGTAGTGTCGGGATAGAAGCGTTGAAGGCGCGCTGGCGTCAGGTAAGCCCTATGTAGGATGTGAAGCTGGATATTCTTAAAGCGGGCATTCCTGGATACTTTTTTGGGGAATTCTAACGCCCTGTCCCATTCGCTGTCATGAAAGGGTCGTCCCGCTTCCTCCTCCCATAGGGCTCGGAGAGGTTCTGCTTCAAGTAACTTATTAATTTCTGATCTCACCTCCTCCCTCAGTGTTAATGGGATTTGTCTTACCTTATGCAAACAGGGCACAGCATCATCTTTAAGTTTTATTATGTGTTGGAACCCCTTTAGTTTACCAATTTTCCCATTAAAAACTTTGGGGAACTTGTTAACCAAATAACAGCCCGGTAACACCTCTTGTTGTGTGACTAGCACTGTTCCCAAGAAGGTGCGCGCGTGCACTCAAGCGCGCACCTCTAATACCTGTAGCGCGCAGTGCTGTGTGTGGAGCGCCCACACACACCACATCCAGTGAGAGTGTTCGCGCCGCTCCTTTTAACAAGCGAGTGGCGCGAAAAACGGGTGTTAACTGGCAGAGAGAGAGGCAGGAAAGTCTTAGGCACCTTCTTTTATATGTAGAGCCCGGCTGCAGTGCCTACTGTGTGCTTTTGTTTAATATTCATGTTAATTGCAGGGCCATCAGGAGCTACGATTAACATGAATACTTTAACAAAGCACACAATCAGCCCACAGCCGTGTTTATGTAACAAAAGAAATTCAGCAAGTTTACAAACAGGGCGTCTAAAGTTCACGCCGTTTATGTAGACTTGCTGAATTTCTCTTCTTAACAGAGCTGGGCTTCAGGGTGATTGTTCTGACTTTGTTAAAGTTTTCAGGTTAATTGCAGCTCCAGACGGGCGCTGTGATTAACCTGAAATCTTTAACAAAGTCCCACAATCACCCCTCAGCTGAGCTCTATTAAGAAAAGAAATGCATCAACTCTACAAACACGGTGTGTAAAACACACTTCGTGTTTGTAGACATGCTGAATTTCTCTTCTTAATAGAGCGCAGCTGAGGGGCGATTTACACTTTTCTGTTCTTGGCAGAGTAGCCACCAGACTTGTATTTTCCTGTTTTTCTGTCATTGCATCCAGATATATGATACAAGTAACATCATATACAGGGCTTTAAGTGGGATGACAAAACTGGGTGTGGGGGGGGGGTCTCGCAAAGGGGGTGGCCAGTGTAATCAAGGGCTTAGCTTTAATACACACAAGCTAAAAATCGGTACTTTTAGCATAGTGCACCGCCCGACTTGTATTTTGCTGTTTCTGTCATTGCATCCAGATATATGATACAAGTAGTAACATTATACCTACAAGTCAGGACTGTTAGCTTTGTCAATGGTTGTTAGTTGCATAAGATAAATAAGCAGCAGCTATGGCTTGTATATAATATTGAAAAAGCTTGAATTTAAAGCCCTGGTGACACCAGGACAATGTTGCTGTGCCTGAGTTTCAAAAAAAGAAGGGAAATCCAGAGAGAAAATGACTCTCTTTAAAGGATTTCCCTTCCCCTACAAGGCTCACCTGGCATGATGTCATGCCCTAATTTCTCTTCTAGTGAGAAGTGAGCAGTGTGAGCAGCGCACATCGATGTGCCTACTCTCACTGCAGTCTGAAAAAAAATGGACCACCTGTGCCAGGGCAAAAAGCAAAGCCCGCTAGAGACCCGGTTTGAGGCCCCCTTTACACAAGCATTGGCATAGCCAACAGGTCTCGCCTTTGGGACCTTATAAGTGTTTAGCCATGCAACAGTTGATGTTGCTGCACCAAGGATATCGTGCTGGATAATTATAAGGTCCCAAAGGCGAGACCTATTGGCTATGCCAATGCTTGTTTCGTGGAAGACACAGCTTCCCCCAAACGCGTGGGCAGAGCCAAACCCCCTCTCCTGGTGATGATGGCATAATTGTCGTGCAACAGCTGTGCTGTCGAGGCACACCATTAAAAAAGAAAAGGTGGAAGAGAGACGCCGCCCAACAGCAGCCTCACCACAAGAGTGTACGTCAATCATGCAAAGCCATGCCTCTCACTGTGTATAAATATGGCACAGCATACTAGCGATTATCAGCTGTACATGGCGGTAGGCAAGCAGATGATGTCAGGTCTGCAGAACTCCTCAGGATCCGGGCGTTGATACAGAGGTCCACCTCCAGATCTCCCCGGACTCCAACCAAAAGGTTACAGAGCCCAGAGGTGATCAGGCGAGGGAAAGGATAGGGGGGAGGGTCAGCAGGGACAAGATTCTGAAACGAGAAAACATAACAAACATAACCTTAACTACAGTCTACTCTCTTTCGGTCTCACTAATACCGGAGGTTTATCAAAGGTATAAAGCGCATGTACCTCACTTCCTGTGATTACACCCACATCGTACCCCACATGGGACTCATCACATCCATCAGTTCGAGCCCACCTGTGAATCACACCCCCTGCCCTCTTGCGTGTGTCCCTCCTATTCTGTCCTAAAAGGATCTTACTACAGACCCCCGCTATTAGGTAAGTATTCCCTCTCTTCAGGGCATATGTCACGTTTTGAACTAGAATCGGCGTCCACGGTGAAGACACCGCCGCCTGGAGCCCCTACGTTGTAGCGCTCCTTCACTGGGTGAGAATCAACACGCTAGGGTCTGGTGACGTCTTCCTCTAGCTGTTGGCCACTCCAGACTTTCCAATGTCTCGCTCTCCCTATGCAAGCCGACAGGCGCTCTTCCAGCGCGGGGTGAATGTAGTAGAAACGACCCTTCGCTCCTCCGAGCGTGTATTAACAAAATAACTGGCTCCTCCGAGCTGGAAACGAACCTTCGCTCCTCCGAGCGTGTACAAACAAAATATATAGCTCCTCTGAGCAGGCAACGACAATTCGCTCCTTCGAGCGTATACGAACAACAGTTAGCTCCTCCGAACTGGAAATCCCAGACGCGCTCTAGAGCGCTCAATGCCACGGCTCCTCTGAGCCGAGTGTGTCTATGGACGGGAAGGCGGGTCTCGAGGTCCGCATGGCGCGGATCGTTGGGTGGCTCAGCCGAGCTCCTAACCTCTCACCTGCTTCCCTTTTGGATGGTTACGACTCCTTCAACGCCTCTCCCCGCCTGGACGCCAAGCTCCGAGGGACGGGGAAAGTGAAGTCCTCGGGTCGTCTTCCTGTGGTGCAGCAAACTCCCAGCCCCGCCGGGACGCCTCGCTCCGAACGGCGGAAAAGGGATTGTTCGGATTCAGAATAACGCACGTCTTCTGACGTGCGTGACGTCCTTAAGTAGCCGCCCACTTCCTGGTTCCGGGGAAGTTGGGACTTGTAGTGCTGAGACGCTAGGTAGGCGCCGTAGGTCCCGATTCCTCACAGATGAGACAATACGGCATCGTTCAGTGCTGAAACTTAAAGATAGACAGCTGCGCATGCGCTTGCTCACCAACAGACACTCACTGATAATTCGACATTTCAGTGCGCTATGCCACTACCGGAGTGCTTTGTTAATGCGATGTGTATATTTATGTAGCACGGGTATTGGATTGACAGTATCATCAAACCGCATTTTGAGGCGCCTTCTTTGCATGCTTGAGGGGAGAGGAGTGTTGAATATACGGCACGTGCACCTCTAGTGAGATTGACAGACAATGGAAACATAGCACACTTGTTATCTGGTGGGAGCGTGCGAGAAACAGATTTAACGGTCCGGTCAATATGAAGCAGTCCATGCATCTTTTAAACCACTAAATACATCAGACACGTGAGACCAACAGATGCAATGCGCAAATTTATATTTAATTAAAAAAAGGACTGATTGCTTTGCTTGAGAGAGAGGCTGAGTAATGAGTGAGTTGGGATCATGTGAGTTATGCCATTGTTTTCAAAAGAGAGTGATTACATGGATGCATGCTGTGTGCTGGGTCTGGAAAACTCCAAGCAATCTGTAAATATCCCTCCAGTGACTATTTGGGCAAAGACCTTTCCGGTGGCATGACTGTATCAGCGACAGAGGTTATCGACCGCGGACCGAGTTCAAGTTCTAAAATCACATTGGATTAAAATAAATCTAATTTTAAAGTACGAAATTCGAATTGTTCGCCAGTGACTGGTCGATACTGCAAGGTCAACCCAGACTGGGACAGAATCAAATACAAGTAATGATCGCCTTAGGAGGACCTAAGCCACTGGTCGGTTGTACTAAGATGAATGGCGATTAATGCACCTTACGCGGAGATCTTTATATAATCTGCAGAATCCGAAATTCAATACAAGTATATTAATGAGAGGAGAAGAGATTGAATGGAAAGAGAGGGCAACCACGACCGGGGAGAAAGAGAGAATGATAGAGGTTGAGAGAGGGAAACAGAGAAAGTGAGATAGAGATCGAGAACACAGAGGAGAATGATCTAGAGGAGAAAGAGAGAGAAGTCAGTGACAAGAGAGGACGTAAAAACCAAGAAATAAGTACACATAGTGGGCAAGATAAAGAGAACTACAATTGGAGAAAGGAGCAGAGAGAAGGAGGGGAAGATAGGAGGGGCAGACGGAATAAAAGCACGAGATAGAAATCTAACAAGTAGGAAGCTCGGATAAGTGTTAAGTGGTTTTCTGTGTGTGCAGCTACAGCGTGCTTCCTGAATTTGTTTCTGTTGTTCGCCGAGAATGGTAGAGGGAACTGAAGAGAGAGGGGGTTGAGGAGCATGGTTCAGGTGCTGTAAGGCTTAATGAGCCATTACAAAAGCCAGATTGCTCCTGTGCACGTTCACGACATGCGTAACCGCATGCTGGTGGCCGGGAAAAGCCTTTGGCAGCACTTTGAAAAGCCACTTACTAAATGTCTCGCCTGAGACAGCGCATGCGCCGCTCTAGGCTCGACCTAAAAACTGCTTATGCTTAGCACTGGTGAGACCCGGCCCACTTAAAGCCCTGATCATACCTACTATCGACTTTGCAAATCCTCTGGCTTCCTTTCTCTTTCTGTCCCTCTCTTACCAATTTTTCCATTACTCCATTATTGTCATGGCCTGTGTATCCAAATTGCAAATCTGCCTTAAGCCCCCTAACATGGGTTGTATGTGTGGAAAGCACAGTCTTTTCAGTTTTTGTAAGCAAAAGTTTGGAGTGATATTTGGCGCTGCGCACAAGTGCGGTCTGATCTGGCGCACATAGCCATGGCTGCAGCGCACAGAGACCCTACACTGCCGCACACAAAGGAAAAAAATTAGAGGGAACATTGGTGACTAGTACAGGTTCTACACTGTTCGGGTTGAGAGTAATCCCTAGTTTTCCTTGGTCCTTCCAACCAAGCACAGAAGGGCCAGTGACAGCGACGTACAACTTGCTGCTAGTTTTCCTTTCCTTAAACGAAAATGTAAGTTCCTTGAAACCCATAAGTTCAATAGGTTCGCCTGTGAATGTTTTAAGTGAGATGTCTGGTTTTTCCAAATTCTTCCCAACTTTTCCTCTAAATTTTTCTCTCCAAACATCACGGTTAATTATAGTGCAGGGTGAACCAGAATCTGCGACTATTTCTATATTCACACAACCTATTTCAATTAAGCACGTGGGTTTCTTTTTTTTGAATTTCTCTTCTTCCTCATTTAATGTTGCCTCCATTATATTTAGTACACACAAGTTGTACTCCGAGTCATCCGAGGAGTCTTGCTCAAACTCCTCCTCTTCCTCATCCTCCACAAATTTTACCTATTCTTTTATTTTCCTTTTGCAAGCTTTTTGAAAATGACCAATGAACCCGCACTGAGTACATTTGTTGTTCCTTGCCGGGCACTTCCAGTCATTAGCTAAATGCTTACTGCTACCACAGCGGTAACATTTCAATTGTTCAAAAGTACCAGCATTTCCTTTGAATCTAGGTGCGTCCTTCACTTTGTTTTTGTAATTTTTCTTGGTCCCACTTATTTTTGCCACCACATTGGCTTCTTCAGCTTTACATTTACCTTCATTAATAACCTCCTTAGCACAACGACCAGTCAGTTCAGCTTTCTTTACGATATCAATAACCTGTTGAAGAGGTTTCTCTCCTTTAGCCCATATTGCGTCCTGTATGTTTGAATTTGCAGCACACATCACTATCTGATCCCTAATTAAGTCTCACACATGTTTTCTAATTTGCATGAGAGTGCCAAGTTCTTTAACGCAGATACGTAGTCATCTATGCTTTCTTCCTTACCTTGTTTTCTTCTGTAAAATGTATATCTGTGTACTGCTACACTAACTGTTGGTTTATAATAACCATCTAAGTCTTCCATCGCTTCATCATAAACATTTCTCTCTTCCCCAACTCTCACTTTTTTAGTAATATTGTTGTACACTTTCAGGCCTCCTGCACCCAAACAGTGTAACAATATTTTTTTCTTTTCCTCCTGTTTGAGTGGTTCATCCTCTTTGTCAAACGTTGAAATTAAATTACAAAAATATTCCTTCCACTCTTCCCATTTCACAGGTGGTACTCCAGTACCTTTCAAAAATGCTTCTGGGGGCTGCAAATTGTATAAGTTTCCAGACGCCATACTAAAACTGTGTTCACAATATGTCTATTTCTTTTTTTACTAATTTACTGAAGAGTCACCTGCCACAGTGTTTAAACTGGATTATTTATTTTTCCTAATCCAATATAGTTATCGATTTAACCAATGAAATTCTCACCTGCTCTTTAAGTAGCGCTTCCACATGAACAGCATTAAAGTAACAAAACCCTTCTCAAAGGATGGATTCAATCGTGAATTGAAGATGTCCCAAAATGCTCCGTAATAATATAAACGGAGGTTCGGGGCTTTGTTTATTTCTTTTATTTCCACAAAGATGGCCGCACGCACACTTCCTGTACGTGAAGGCGTGAAATAAACTTGACCGCCAGCTTCCCTTCCAAGATGGCGTCGTTATACTCTGACGTCACGACGCTCTAAAACGACTGCGCCACAACATCTGAGGAGAATTCACTTCAAACTCACTTCCAGCTACTATGAGGTGAGTTCAATTTCAATAATAACCAAAAGTCACCTGTGGGAACTGCAGCAGGCTGTGCAGCTCGTTGTTCAATTTGCTGTGTATCGCCGACTTCAATACTAGCACCACTAGACAGTGCGTAGACCTTCGCTAGAAGTGCTTTACCACGCCAACGATACTTCTTACATCCGCCGAACCGCTACCCCCAAGATTTCTTCTTTTGTACATTTATCTTCTGCTTCAACTTCCACCATCACAGACTTCCGATAAAGTGCAACTAATGTCACAACCATTAATCCGCTGCACTTATCCTTCGCTCCGCCTCCTTTTCACTTAATGAACGTAAATTCCTGTTTCGACGGCTACATTACGCTCCGGGTTCAAAACTTTTTTTTTCCAAAGTCCCGTATCAACTTCCTAATTCTCAACCAAAATTCACATTAAGTATCAATCTTCCATTACGTGGGTTCATCTGTGTGTCATCCAACCATCCTCGTCGCCAAAATATAAAGATGAATAGTCAGGAATCAGCTTGCGGTGAAGTAATTTATTCAGCTCAAACACCAACCCGGGAGGCTAAGTGCAAATGAATAACATGTCAACTGAACCAACTGTCACAAACTGTCACCATAGAACGTCCAGCTGTCAACATTCCAGCTGGGTAGAAGTACACGCAGGAAGAGGGTGCACGCGGTAAAGGAAAGAAAGAGAGCGAGAGAACCTCACAGTTAAGCAATAGACACAACACCCTGGCTCTTCCTTTTCTCCCTGCACGTTCATATGCTGAAATTATTCTAAGATTTGCAGGTCTGCTGGCATGAAACACAAAACAAAGCCATTAGCAACACAAAATAATTCCATGAAGCTCCTTCAAATTGGCAGAGGCATTGCACTTTCATTTTGACACAAGCAACGCGTCAAGGCTGGGTGGAGCTCCTCGAATCTGACTGTCGTCGCTCAGTAAAACCAGGCAGAAAGACGTGGTGCGCGCACTCTGACGGAGCGGCGGTACGCTGATAATAAACAGCGGGAGTTCACGGAAGTTGTAGGTGCAACGGGAATGTGTACAGGCCCTGGAAGAGCGACCTGACTGGTTAAACGATAGTGTTGTGGGCGGTCAGACTGCGTCTTAAGAGGGTGTTTTCCCACCAGCATCAAACCAATCGTGATGCGCGATGGCTCTGAGTGGCATCTCAGGGGCTCGACTCTCTGTCACAGGCAGAGCCGCTGGCCTATTATAGGCTCCGAAGGTGGGGGGGGGGAGAGGCATCTGTTAACAAAAAAAAAGGAAAATAACTGCAGGCCCGGAGTGAAAGTACCGGAAAAGAGCCGGAGCAAAGGGATGGAGGCAGCGACGGTGAGCTTGAGGACTGAATGGGGTGGGACTCTGGACCAAGGGAGAGGGCTGAAGAGAGAGAGTGTTTTGTGACCGGAACGAATAATGTGGGGGTGTTTGAACAAACTAGATAGTGAACAAAAAAGGCTGTAGAAGCGATGGCCATGAGCCACAATGTATGGGGTGAATTGATAGTTCGTTAGGGTGTTTTGAGCCAAGAGTTTTATGAGCAAAACCAAGATTCTACCTTCCAAAATAGAGGAGTGTACCACTGGCCTGTAACAAGTGCCTGGTGGTGGAGATGGTTGTAAAAAACATGGTCGAAGGAGGGAGAGTTTCAAAAACCACTGGACTAAACCATGAGTTTGGAGCTTCGCTCGGAATTCCGTGGGTTAAAGAAGGCAATTTCGTGACGAATCGGGTTTTGTGGTTAAACGCCAACCGATTGGACAACCGTCAGGTCACAAGATCCTTATTGGTCGGCGATTGCACAACCTCCAACCTAGCACAGACACATTGATAACACATATTGGATCGAACTGTAACAACGTGCTCTCTGCTCCGTGTGCAGAGCGTGACTTGACACTTAAAGGGACCGCGGGAATAAACATAAAACACCTGACAATGAACCAGGAATGCATGGGTGGAAGCAACAGCTTTAGTTGGTTTTAAGGATTTAGTATACAAGTACGAATCTGTACAGATGGCCATGCAAGAGAATTCGTGGGGAGAGCCGAGCCCGTGGTCTGGCTAAGCTCTGACAGCCTACATACGAGCCACCAAAACAACTTTCGACACCAATTATGCAGTACAATATTTTGTAAATTACAAATGTTATACAGTGTAAGTATTGTTAGATACGTCATTCAAGTTATGTATGTATAAGCAGTGGTCGAAGTGGGGGGAAAAAAGTAGGGGAACTGTGGGCGGAGAATCAGGGCGGGAATAACCCAAGGATTGGCTCAGTGGGCGGAGCCAGAGGTGTGGCCAGAATGCACAAACATCCCAATTTTTTTGTATTTGTTTGGCATTTCACTGCCCAATTTAATCAACCAATTGATACACATGATTATTTAAGGTTATATTGAGTTATTGACATTAAAACACATTCACAAAGTGGGATATGCTTCTAATCACAGAATGTCCCAAATACGATAAAATGTGGAAGCACAAGCCATTTGTCGCCGAGCCATGGAGTTTGTCATCAGCACTTCTCCCTTTTTCCACAACAGCAGTTCAAACATGAATGGCAAAATATCCTAGTTTGCAAATATTTTCTATATAATTATGGCTCTGCCATATTTGCCTCCTAATGCAAGATCTGCTGCATGATCTGACCATTTAAACTAATACATTGTTTATAGCTCAAACGTATCAAAAGTTAATACAAAATGTGACTTGTTTTGCTGCGGAGTGGATGGCTTATTACAAAGGTTGACTGATCACCTTTCTCACTGTTGCATTTGTTTGTTACGCTAGTACTAATAAGGCAAAATCTTTCCAAAGACTGTTAGCATGTGTACACGTCAAAATAATAAAATATCAGCAAATATACTGCATCACGCTGCAGCCTTTTTTTTAAATACATAATTTAGTCAACACTGCAGCATAATTTTGTCCTCCTTTGCTGCATATTTTAATTCCAGTGGCCCCACAGCAAGCAGCACATGCTAAAAGTGCTTGTGAATGAAGCAGAGAGACTGTGAAGTTTGCGAACTTAGTTTGGTGTGCTTGCAAATTCTGCATTGCCAATCCCTGGTGAGTTGCAGTTACTACTTCTGAAACCAGGCCAATGGAGGTGCCTTTGGATGAGGAAGACTGGCCTCAAGGGCAGTGCCGGCCTTAGCACTGGTGGTGCCCTGTGCATTATTGTTTGTTATTGCCCCCTAATGACCACCTCTGCCATGGATTCCCTCCCTACCACCCTTTAACAGTGCCCCTCAAGTCTCCATAACCACACTCTCTCTCAGATGCATTTAATTTGATTTAAAGCGCCACTCCTACCAGTGTAGGGTGTCGGAGCACTTTACATCACACACATTACTCAGAGACAATCAATATGTGTGTAAATCACTGTATAGAAAATGTTATATAAGACTAAGGACTACAAGGTGAGGGAGTCACATGACAACCATGCTACTAGGCCGTATAGTTTAATAGTGATTGGTCTGGAGAACCATAAACTCAGAATTTAAAACGTAATACCATGGTTGGGGGTTCTCTTTAATAATCAAAATTGATTTCTGTCCAAAAGAACACTTTTTGCAACATTAGAATAATCAAAGACCGGGGGGGGGGGGGACATAACGCTCTAATTTATACCTTGCAGTTTGTATGCAGCTTTTAGATGAAAGTTAATAGCTCACTGTTGTATGTTAGGATTTTAACTTATAAACTGCAAGTAACAAAAGGATCTCTCTGACAAAAGCAGCAGCCCACTGACCTATTTACATTATGTGCACTTTCTGATCTGTGTAGGATGGTGGAATCTGACTGCATGGTTGCTACTGTTTTATTCCTGGTGTTTTTTGTTGGTTTTCGACTTAGTCTGGCTGGGATCCTGCTATTCAGGACCCCAGCCTATCTGCTTTCTCCCTTAAATTGATTACAAGTACGATAGGTACACTCCAGATTGGATTCTGGGGTACCCCTATAAGTCCTTAGTATATGGTATACTATGTACCCAGGGCCTAGGTACCCCAGAGGCCTACCAGTGGCTGCAGCATGTATTGTGCCACCCTTGGGAAGCCTTCCAAAATGTCACCACAGGTCTGCTACAGCAGCCTGGGTAAGGTAGTGCATGCACCCCTTACTGAGATATAGGTTCACTATATCTCTCCATATCACTGCACATATAAACCTATCAGTCACCCCTACGGCAGGCCTTACCAATCCTGAAGGCAGGGTGCTGGGTTTTATTTGAGAGGGTGCCCATGCATGAGCAGAGCCCCTCTGCAGCATTTGGAACCTTTATTCCGGGGTTGTTTGTGATGCAGCCAAACCATACACACTTAAGTGCATGATAACCAAACGGTAAATGCAAACTTTGGGATGGCTGCATGGAAACATGTTGTGTTTGGTGTCAACCACTTTGGAATCATACCCCCACCCCAGTAACTGGTGTGGGAGTATGATCCCACCCATCTAGAGGGAGAGACATAACAGCACTGGTATACCTGGTACCAGCTAACAGAGCACTGGTGTCACAAAATGATGCTGCCAGCCTCAAACACAAGTCTGCCCTCCTGCTGCTGGACGAAGCTCCGGCATGGGAGGCCTGGACAATAGGTTTCCTGTCACAGGGAGGTGTCACCACCTCCCAGACAGGCTTTAGTGTATTGGGGCTGGGTGGGTGCACTCCAAGAGTGCTTTCAAGTTCAGCACTGGGAGCACATTTGGTGTCCCTGTGCACAGTCCAGCTCAAACCGGTTGCAGGGGCTACCAGCCCCTGATCTGGTGCTTAACTGGACAAAGGAAATGGGTGTAGCCACCCCTCTTTCCTGACACTCCCATAGGTGGGTTCCTAGAGTTTGTCCCACCCCTTCCTTGGGTTTAAGAAAGGAACCCCTGGCTACAGGACTTTAGATTACACCTGGACGAAACTCTGATACTGAGTCCTGGAACCTCGACGATCTACATTGAACTAGATGAGTGAAGAATCTCCATTGGAGTAAAGGAGTTACTGCCCTGCAAGGCAGTCACCAAAGATGCATCTGACCAGTTTGCATCTCCGAAGCTCCCGCCGGACTCCGAATAATTTTGCAATGCAGGAGATGGGTTTCTGTGGTCTTGGAGGTTGATCAGTGCCCACAGCCAGTCTTCGGCCCGTATTCCTCGTGGCAACCGTGCAACCCGAACCCCTGGACACCGCGTCACTTTGCAGAAGCATCAGCTTTCCAACGACTCCTGCAGCTGAGCTTTGGGTTACTTGTAGCTCTGACCCAGAGCAGCATTTGCACAGAAGATTGCCTGCCTACACTCCACGAGTGTTCCGTGAGCTGGCCCTTTGTGTTTTCTCTCGAAGTCCCTTCGCGATCCCTAGTCCGTCGACTGGTGGGTCCCTGTGAAGGCAACTTTACTTCTAAATGGGCTTACCTAGTTGCTCCAGATGTGCCCTGACTCTCCATTGCATGGGGAATCCCCAGGACCTTGCTGGTCCGCACCGAAGCATCTTTTCTCTTCCTGCATGGGTTGCTGTTGCCAAGGCTTGTTGTGTTCAATCCGAGCACCAACGCCGCAGCACTCTACATCCTTTGTGGGACAGTTCGAATACAGCTCCTGGTTGTCGTTGACACCTCCTGGTCCTCATGGCTGCAGAGTCAAGCTTCACCTCTTCGCACCTGAATCACCCGACATCGGTGGGCATTCGTCTATCATGCCCCTGGTCACTGGCAAGTGACCCAGACTCTGTCCCCTCTGCTTTCCAGTTCTTCTGATCTTCGATCCAGGCTTGGATCACACTGGACACTTTTCTCTTTCCCGGCAGCAGCACTTTGCAGCAGATCGCCATTGAAATCAACGACGATTCCCGGCACCATTTGACACCTATGCACCCGGCTTCCCTGGGTGAGGTAACTCGAGTACTCCGGTGCGCCCGTGGGTGCTGGCCCTAGAACCCCCTAAGTCTAAAGGGGTTTGCTCAAAGTCCTCTCCTAAGTGTCCTTAACTTCTAAAATTCCAACCACGACTTTTCCATAGAATAGAACGGGGCTTGAGCCTGTGTTCTACACGGCACGTGTCCCTCGTGGGTCTCCTGTGTCACTACCTTGGGTGGTTCCTTGGGGTCCCAGCAATTCTAAGTGCTCTAGGCACTGTGTCTAGTCAAGTCGTGGTTCTTATACCACTTTCTTAATATATGGTTTGTTCTGCCCCTAGGGCCCATTGTATACTGTGCTATTTACTGTCATTTTAGAACTGTATTATTGTGTATCTTGGACTCTAATCTCATAAAGAGATTAGTAGTGAGTGTTTAGAAATAAATACATATATTTTATATATACCTTGTGTGGATCTCCTTTCATTTAGTAATTCAAGAGGTTATAATCCGTTAAATAAAGCTGCTTTACACTCCTTCAAGACTTCGCCTGAAGGCCGCTCTCCATAGCTACCACTAGGATAGCTTTCAATAAAGGTCGTCTTTAAACCTATCATCAATAAGGGTTGTTTGTACTGGTACAAGGTGCCCTCTATAACTAGTGGACAGCATTAACCAGGCCAACTTCTCACAATCTGCATGGTATATGTTCTTTGCAGCAGGCACATTAACCCTCTGAGCTACCTTTCCATGAATCAAAGCTTCCACTAGACAAAATGATCTCTCTCTAGGAAGAACATTAAACACCAGAGTCGTCATGATATTTTTATTGTTGCCGAAAATTGCTGGAGGCCAGGAAAAAGGCAGCAAGCGCTTTTAAAACCTTAATATACTTGCAAACATAATGCCTCCACCGAAAGTCAGCACCCGGTATGGTCACACCGGTTGCACTGCCCTAGAGCTGCCCCTTCTAAAGGGTCCTGTGACCACAGTGACAGAGTCACTGTTGTTCAAGGCTGTGCTGCTTCATAGGCCTGCCCGCAAGACTGGAGGTGAACTTTAGTATGGATTGTGGTGGACAAGCCTTGAAGGTTAAACTACACTTGTCATGTAAGAATCTACCTGCTGGTGCTACGACACCAGGGCTTCTAAGGTCTTGCGCAGCCTTCTAAGGTCTAGCATAGGAATGTGCTCCCTCAGGGGAGTGGTCTGATGGACTGGTTATTAAGGCTGAACCTGGTTCTCCAGTTCCAAATTCCATAGCACTGGTCATAGTGCCACATCCTCTCCCCCACTGAACACCATACTGCCCCACTGAGGAAAAACTCACACTGCCCTCAACTCAATTGTTGCTGGCACATGGATGCGGCTCAATTTAAATTACGCACTAGACGAGCAATATGCGGCCTACAAAAAAAAGTAACAACATCCTGGAATAAACAAACACGAATAGGGAATGCAAAATTTAGCAAACCATGTGAAATGTAAGCAGGAACAACATGGTTACCTTAACGAGTTTACACTCACTATTCAGAAATCGGTGAGTGCTTTTGCCTGAAAAGTTAAGGACATGACTACAGGGCCACAAAATGGACCCATTTCAATGTCCGTTGCTTATATCCTTACAAAACGTAAGCAGTATGGTATAAAGACCACATTCCTAGACGCAGAGCCGCAGTACACAATTTGTTTTCCAATCCACACATTGTAGTACCTCCAGGATTGGTGCACTAGTTGCAAGCCCAGGGAAAACAAAGACAAGAAAACCACAATAGCGCTTCACAGACAAACTCTGTAAAAGTGGCGCTAATGTGTTTGGGTGTGAATAAAACCAATCTGGCCAGTTTGCTACCACTCTGTCTTACTTTATTTAGTTAATTTTCATATTTTTAACCTTTTATTCCAGATGCTGTACTTTGGAATTAAAATACGAAATTTCCTGCAAAAATGTTTTTCTTTTTTGGATCCATTTCACAGGGGAGCAAAGAAAGGAGAGGAAAGATAGTGAAAACCCCATCTTGAAGACTCGGTTTTCAGTAAGAGAAGAACTGCTAGACAGAGGGGGACGAAGGAAAGAGTGGGGTGCAGCTGCAGCGGCAGAGCAGAAGTGGACACTGTATTTTCTTCTCTGGGCAAGAAAGAAAAGACACTGTCCTGTTACTTCTCTGCCGCCCCGCCCGTCACGAACGCCAGGAACCCTGAGCTTTATTTATAGGCGGTGGCGAATTCTTGCGTCCTGGAACGCATTTTCAAAATAAAAAAGTAGGGGAACGGACTCCTTGGAATTTAAGAAGTAGGGGTACGCCGTGCCCTGCCGTTCCCGCCCACTTCGACCACTGTGTATAAGAATCATAACTGAAAACGAGATTTTTTTCCACCTGTTTCTCATTTGTTAAAGAACAACGCTTTTCCAATAATTAAATCCAAATGGTCGCACACTGCTGACCTACCTGCGTGTTACCCCAAAGAACTGCTAAAATCATTATCCGGTATGTACCTCTCGTAGCAACGCAGGTGCGTAACCTGGGCCCGTCGACTCCCCGGCTCAAAGAGCCACTAAATAACTAAATCCAAATGGTCGCACACTGCTGACCTCAGGTTACGCACCTGCGTTGCTACGAGAGGTACATACCTGATAATGATTTTAGCAGCCTACACAGCAACCCTGCACTCTTTCCTACTCCCTGCTGACGAGAGGCAACAACCTCGAAACACGTGTCCAGGGATGGCTAACGCTATTCACACTTGCACTCACGACACAACATAGGTGTATCTGCCGACACGGACTACAGGGACCACAGTTCTTCGGGGTAACACGCAGGTAGGTCAGCAGTGTGCGACCATTTGGATTTAACACTTTTCCAATAGCCAACCCCACCCTGCATGCTGGGATATTGAAGTGTAATGTTAATATTGCTAAATTAATAAAAACAAAAGTTCTAGAGTTACAAGTGCTGTTTGTCAAAAGCCAGTATTGCCCGAGGTTTCCCACACATTGTGGTTCCACTTGGTATCCATCAAGCAGCACGTATCAAACACTTTATTTAACGATAATACACATTGTATTGAAACATTTAAATAGTGCTTACTACCCCTATGTCAGGCTCGGAAGCACTTGTCTACACGAGTACCAAGCTAAACCGTGTGGGTCTGTGTTTTTAATTTGACCCTATGTAGGAAGTGTGTATGATGTTGGGCATCATGACCACTGAAGCGCGGTTATCGTGTTATGGGACGCAGTGTGCTGTATGAAGGGTGAGAGAAGAAGGGGTGCATTACCTTTATGTCCCTCGTCCTCGACCCAGTCATCACTAATGAGGTATTCCACTTGACAGGAAATGCTTTTAGGCTCCACCCATCCTCCTGCCAGGAGCTATAAGTACATAGCCAACAGAAAGCACATCCTGTTGGTGGACCTGACGGGGGATGCGTGGGTTGGTGCTGGCACTTACCTGCTTCGTGTTGTCCTGTGGTTCCCTCTTTTGCTGAGCTCTTGGGGTGCTCATGGACCTTCGTGGAAGCTGCTTGAGTCAGGTTGCTGGGCTTCCTGGACTCCTTCAGGTTCTTGGTTAGCTGGTTCTGCTGGGCTGCGCTGGTTTCCCTGGAATCCTGCGGTCGGGTGAGTTCTTCGTTGCTGCGCCTGCCGACCGATGTCATTTGCTGGGGCTTTCTTGGACTTTCAACTGGGGCCCGTGGCTCACTTTGTGTATCCTGCCGGGACGGTTCCCTGGAGAACTGCTGGTCCTTTGTGCTGCACGCCTTTCTCTCCCCGTCCCTGCTGGAGATCTCCATTTGGGCTGCTTGGAGACTTTCGTCTGGAAGGCACGTTACTTGTGGAGGGCCCGGGATGGGGTCGGGCCTCTCCATGCTTTGTCCTTTTTTGGATGCACCCGGGTTGGGCTCTGGGCGCTCCGTTTGTGTGTGCCTGCCTTCTCGCTCGGGCGCTGACATTTTGGGGCACCCGGGTTGGGCTCTGGGTGCCCTGCTGCTGGTTTTCTGTGCTGGGCACCTGGGTTGGGTTCCAGGTACTTCGTGGCATTGAGGCGGTTCGACATCTGGTTTCCGGCTTCCTCTTGGATACTACGCGCCAGGGCTGCATTTCTCCACGTTTTCCGGCCTTCGGCGGCCGTGGTGGGTGTAGTTTTGATGTCTTTGGCTAGCTACGCCATCATCCGCCTCGCGTCCTGGTGCTGCTCAGCTGTTTGTTTTGCGGATTGATTAAGGGGTGTTTTTCCTTTGTGCTTAAAAGGAGGGGGATGTTCACTTATGGTCTGTTCCTGCCTCTGTTGGTTGTGTGCGCTGGCCTTGTCTTGGTGTTCGTTATGGGGAAACATCATAAGAAGCGGAAGCATGTGTCTCCTGTTTATTCTTCTTCCTCTTACCAGGCTTGATGGAATCAAACTGAAAGCATTTCCTACTGAGGAGACTGCAGTAAATGAGGAAATTAAGAAACTTCATAACAAATAAATCTCCCAAGATGGCCACCAGAGACAAAAGAGCCCAAATGTAGGACAAATATCACCCAGATGTAGCCCACATGTAGCCCAATGACAGAAGTGTGCAAAACAGTTTTTATTTTTTGTGTTTTTGCAGTTTTATATAGTGCAGACTTGTCAGGTATTGGAGTGCTTTACGTGGGCATTGGTTACATCACACAAGAACAAATTCATTTTGGTTGTAGACATGGGGAGATTAAGTGATTTAACCAGAATCACAGAATGTCGAGCTGAAGCAGAAACTCCAACCTGGTTCCCCAGTTGCAAAGTCTGCAGCTCTGGAAGTAACACCACATCATGGAAGTAACACCACATCCTCTCCCCTAAGTGCAACATTTAATCAAGTGGTCGACTGGATAAAAAATCATAAAGATAACAAATAATTTAAAAGTGCTTTGTCGCTATTTGAAAACTCAGAAAATATGTCCTCATTTTAGTTTTTTAGAGCACTAACCATAATTTTGATGCAAATAAGACCCTTTCATATATGTAATTTCTAAAGGAAATGCTCTAGGTATTACAGTTTTGATTACATCAAGATGACGTCAGGCGTGCCACACTTTTGTAATAAATATAGAATGTTAGCAATCTAGTTGTTCATCAGGATACTGTTGAGAGGCAGAGGCCGATTCAGCCAGGAAACGTCCAATGTTTTTAAGCCCAAATGGGCTTTATTTGATCTGTCTCCTGTCTACAATCTCCTCTTTTTCAATGTAAGTCAAAGGGGAAAATCAATACCCTTGCTTTGTTTCCAAAATCTCCCTCTTACCAAGTTCAAAATGTTCGCAAGTATGGTACATTGGATCATGGAAGGCAGGACAAATTGGGGTAGGGACATGGACTCGGATAACAGAGGACAGGATGAACATGGAGCGGTGCACCAAACAGACCATACAGGGCAGGCATCAGGGTTTGCAGCAGCACAATACACCACACAGGGCATGCAGGATGGGAGTGCAGCACAGCAATCCATAGAAAGCAATAGGGAGGGGACAGGACCATGCACATGGACAACAGAGAACAGAGGGGAAAGAGGCAATGGTAGCTAGCTGACCATAATGGTCAGATGGGAGAGAAGGCTGCAGCATATCAGACCATAAAGGGCAGGAGGGACGGATCAGGGGCATTACAATGGAACAGACTAGCCAGGAGGGAGGGAATAGGGGTCTGCACATAGAAACCGAGGGCTGGGGGCAAGGGGGCAGGGCAGGAGCAGCAAGATGACAATGGAGGTCAGGCAGGATGGGCACTAGGATGGGCACTAAAAGCAAGACACGCCATGGAGAGCAACAGTGAGACTACGATGGCATACACACAGACCCTGGAGGGAAGGTGGGAGGGGGTCAGGGGCAGCTAGCTGACCACACAGGGAAGGTGGGAGGGGCAGTGGCAGCACAGAAGACCATGCATGGCAAGCGGGAGGGTTAGTGGCAGCACAATGGCTATGATGGGCAAGAAGAAGGGTGCAGGGAGATGCACAAAGGACCATGGAGGATAGAAGGAAGGGTCAGGACCTGGGCACAGACAAGAGAGTTCAGGTGAAGTGGCATCATAACAGACCACGCAGGGCAGGCAGGAGGAGCAGTTGCAGCACAACAGACCAGGGAGGGCAGAAAGATGTGGCAGTAAAATGAACCATGGAGGACAGGAGGAAGGGGATAGGGGCATGGAATGTGGACAGGCAGGGTGGAGGTGGCAGGGACAGATTACAGTCATCTGACAATGCTAGGCAGGTGGGAGGGGAGTGGCAGCTCAACAGAACACTCAGAGTAGATAGGAGTGGCAGGTCCATGGAACATGGTGGGCAAAAAGGATGGAGCAGGGGCATGCACAAAGACATCGGAGGGCAGGGGGAAGAAGAATAGGGGCAGCAAGCTAAGCACAGAGGCTGAGCAGGAGGTCAATGATGGGGCATTGAATTGGGCAATGGAGGGCAGGAGGAGTGGACTGGTACATCATGCTAAATGGAGGGCAGTGGCAGCACATCAGACCATGCATGGCAGGAGGGAGGAGGCTAGTCCATGGATTCAGACAACAGAGGATAGGGAGGAGGTGGATGGGGCAGCAAGCTAACTGTTCAGAGAAGGCGGGTATTAGGAACTTTATTGTTTTTAAAATGTGTGTCTGTGCGAACTACTTAAAATATGAACAAGTATGCAGCATAATCTCACTTTTATTCAGGAAGAAGAGGACGTTTATGACTCCGGGCTCACTTGGCAGAAACACCCTCTGACCCTCCACCCCCTATCGCAAAATGTAATGCCGTGAAAAGGGTAGGCGAACGCAGTGTTGTATAGAATATAGTCCTGAGAGCAAGATTGAAAATGAAAACTAGATATAGTGTATGGTATAAACTATGCACCAAAAAGTGTGATACAAGATGAACCGGGGCGTGAAATATAATATGCAATACATTGTGCGCAATGGCAAATTAATTGGAGAGCGCGAAATGGCACAGGCCCTAGCGCGTGCTATGCGATATGCACCTTGGAGTGTAATATGCACAGGGCAGTGTTGTGTAACCTAACTAGTCTCTAAAGTTGTAATATAAAATATGTGCTGGGGAGTGTAACGTTGCATATGCACTGTGACAAAGATATGGATCCCAGATTGTAATATGTATGGCTAGCGCTGGGCATTATAACATAGGCAGCGAGGAAGGCACGTTAGATGGGGCAATATAACCCATGCGAAGGCAAGTGTGGCATGACATATTCATGGGGTGGTGTTACAGTGCACATGGGCTAGAGAGTGTCATAGCATACGCACTAGCTGGTGGAATACAACACAGAGGTGTGTGGCACTCGGCGGGCACTGGTGGGTGTAACACAGCATTGGGCTCAGCCAGGAGCGCGCTGTGACACTCAAGTGAGGTTTGTCGCCTTTCCAGAGAGTAAAATAAAAAGTATTACACATCCAGCGGTGGATGTGTGTTTCATTAACCGTGAGGGTGTTTCTTGCATAGTTTGGTCGAATTTTTGTCGAATCCCCTTTGAATGGCTTGGTGTGCGTGTGTATTAAATGTGCGCGTCAATAGCTACCCATGTTTGTATAAATAAACGACAAGGGTGTCTACTTGGAGAGTACCCACCGGCGGGGGCGCCGGGATTAGGCACAGTAGGGCGTCAGACATGTCGGAGCTTCACTTGCACGAGTTATAGTTAGCTGAACTAACTGTAACGGGGGAGTTTCAATGGTTTTGTACGAGTGAAAAGTCCAGCTAACTATAACGCCCCTGAAACCTATGGTTTTTTTCAGTGAATTTCAAAGGTTTTTTCAATGCTAATTCCTAACTATAATGTGCCTGAGACCTATGCTTCTTTCCTTGAATTTCAAAGGTTTTTTAAATGGTAATTTCTAACTATGCCTACAGATATGGACATGTGAAGAAAGAAGAAAAAACGCACAGAAAGGAAAAAAAAGAAATGCAGAAAGAAGCAACAGAAGTCCTCAAAGACGAAGAAAAGTGCAGGTAGACGGATGACGTGCAGAAAGAACAAACGGAAGAGCAGAAAGAAGACTTGTTACAAAATCATCCTGTACCCTCAACTTTTTCAGACGGATACTGGTGGTAACTGAGTCTGACTAACCAGTCCTGGAGCCAGTGCTAAGTTAAAAGACACTTAGAATACAGTGAAAACACCTACATACACTAGGCAACACTATGCGCTGGGGTCCCCCTGTGATTAGCATGACCTCCTCTGTAAGCCCCTAGTATATAATAGGGCAGGGGGATTAAAGCTACCTCTTAAAGGGCGTGTTTTCACTCGTCACTTCAGGCCCTGTCCCCTCCCTTCCCCACTGTGTAAACACGCCCTATGGCCATTTTAAGTTGGGAGATTAAGTCCTCTTGAATCCTGAGGGTCCCTAGGGTCCAACTAGCACACTAGGTACCTCCAGTAAGCACCACAGAGCTGCGTTGCAGAGAGATGTAAAAAGGGGCATGGCCTAGACCACCTCTCTGCAACGCAGCGCAGTGGCGCTTACTGGAAGCACCTGGTGGGCTAGTTGACCCCCAGGGTCCCTCAGGATTGAAAGGGTATTATTTCCCCAACTTAAAACGCACCACAGGACGCATTTGCACACGTCACCTCCGGCCCCGTCCCCTCCCTACACCACTGTGTAAACGCGCCCTGTGTCCGTTCTATGTTGAGAGATTAAGTCCCCTTAAATCCTAAGGGTCCCTAGGGTCAAACTAGCCCACTAGGTACCTCCAGTAAGTGCCGCAGAGCTGCGCTGCAGAGGTGTAAAAAGGGGCGTGGTCTCAGAACACCTGTCTGCAACGCAGCTCCCTTGCGCATACTGGAGATACCTGTTGGGCTAGTTGGCCCTCAGGGACCCTCAGTATTGTAGGGGAATTAATTCCCCAACTTACAACTCGCCAGGGGGCGCGTTTTCAGAGTGCTGCAAGGAGGGGGTGTGGCCTCCGGCGCGATGCCGGTCTTTTATTTATTTTAAGAAGGGGGGCTGTGTGGCCCCCCTTCTTTTTCTAATTTATTGGCCCTGGGGACCCCATCCCCCAGGGCCTGCCCCCTACATTTTTTTTAGGAACAAAAAAAAATTTGGAAGGGGGCCACTTGGCCCCCCTCCCGAGGCCTTAATCGGCCCGGGGACCCCAACCCCCGGGGCATGGCCTTTTTTAAAATTCTTTAGGAGGGGGGCTGCATTGCCTCCCTCCTCAGGCCACTTATGGCCCCGGGGACCCCATCCCCCGGGGCCGGCCTTTATTTTTTATTATTATTTTTTTTTTTATATATTTATAGAAACACCTAGGACATGCTGGACAAACCGTACGTACCTATCACCATGACGACTTGCGTGATATTCATTAAAAGGCGACTATGCATACAATGAATCCACGTGGAATGTATTTACACCGCTAGTGAAGCTCTGACGTGTCTGACGCCCTACCGTGCCTAATCCCGGCACCCCCGCCGGTGGGTACTCTCCAAGTAGACACCCTTGTCGTTTATTTATCCAAACATGGGTAGCTATTGACATCAAAACATCAATGGAGAGGGAAGTAGAAGCTGTGATCCATTCGGCTTCTAATGGTTAGTACAAAAATCAATAGAGGAATGGACCACTTGTCCTGTGTCATCAGTGTCTTAGTAAACGTGTGATGCCATCGTTGTGTAGCTATTGACGGGCACATTTAATATACACGCACACCAATCAATTCAAAGGGGATTCGACCAAAATTTGACCAAAACTATGCAAGAAACCCCCCTCATGGTTAATGAAACACACATCCACCGCTGGATGAGTAATACTTTTGATTTTACTCTCTGGAAAGGAGACAAACCTTACTTGAGAGTCACAGCGCGCTCCTGGCTGAGCCCAATGCTGTGTTACACCCACCAGTGCCCGCCGAGTGCCACACACCTCTGTGTTGTATTCCACCAGCTAGTGCGTATGCTATGACGCTCTCTACCCATGTGCACTGTAACACAACCCCGTGAATATGTCATGCCACACTTGCCTTCGCACAGGTTATATTGCCCCATATAGCGTGCCTTCCTCGATGCCTGTGTTATAAAGCACAGCGCTATGCCATACATATTACAATCTGGGATCCATATCTTTGTCACAGTGCATATGCAACGTTACACTCCCCAGCACATATTTTATATTGCAACTTTAGAGACTAGTTGGATTACACAACACTGCCCTGTGCATATTACACTCCAAGGTGCATATTGCATAGCACGCGCTAGTGCCTGTGCTATCTCGTGCTCTCCAATGACTCTGTCATTGCGCACAATGTATTGCATATTATATGTCATGCCCCGGTTCATCTTGTATCACACTTTTTGGTGCATAATTTATATAATACACTATATCTAGTTTTCATTTTCAATCGTGCTCTCAGGACTATATTCTATATAACAGTGCGTTCGCCTACCCTTTTCACGGGCATCACATTTTACGAAGGGGGGTGGAGGGTCAGGTGGTGTTTCTGCCAAGTGAGCCCGGAATCACAGTCACAAACGTCCTCTTCTTCCTGAATGAAAGTGAGATTATGCTGCATACTTGTTCATACAGACACACATTTTAAAAACAATAAAGTTCCTAATACCTGCCTTGTCTGAACAGTTAGCTTGCTGCCCCATCCACCTCCTCCCTATCCTCTGTTGTCTGAATTCATGGACTAGCCTCCTCCCTCCTGCCATGCATGGTCTGATGTGCTGCCACTGCCCTCCATTTAGCATGATGTACCAGTCCACTCCTCCTGCCCTCCATTGCCCAATTCTATGCCCCATCATTGACCTGCTTAGCCTCTGTGCTTAGCTTGCTGCCCCTATTCTCCTTCCCCCTGCCCTCCGATGTCTTTGTGCATGCCCCTGCTCCATCCTTTTTGCCCACCATGTTCCATGGACCTGCCACTCCTATCTACTGTGAGTGTTCTGTTGAGCTGCCACTCCCCTCCCACCTGCATTGTCAGATGACTGTAACCTGTCCCTGCCACCTCCACCCTGCCTGTCCACATTCCATGCCCCTATCCCCTTCCTCCTGTCCTCCATGGTCAATTTTACTGCCACACCCTTCTGCCCTCCCTGGTCTGTTGTGCTGCAACTGCTCCTCCTGCCTGTCCCGCGTGGTCTGTTGTGAGGCCCCTTCCCCTGACATCTCTTGTCTGTGCCCAGGTCCTGACCATCCCGTCTATCCTCCATGGTCCTTTGTGCATCTCCCTGCACCCTTCTTCTTGCCCATCATAGCCAGTGTGCTACCACTAACCCTCCCGCTTGCCATGCATGGTCTTCTGTGCTGCCATGGCCCCTCCCACCTTCCCTGTGTGGTCAGCTAGCCGCCCCTGACCCCCTCCCACCTTCCCTCCAGGGTCTGTGTGTATGCCATCATAGTCTCACTGTTGCTCTCCATGCCATGTCTTGCTTCTAGTGCCCATCCTGCCTGACCTCCATGGCCATCTTGCTGCTCCTGCCCCCTTGCCCCCAGCCCTCTGTTTCCATGTGCAGACCCCTATTCCCTCCCTCCTGGCTTGTCTGTTCTATTGTAATGCCCCTGATCCATCCCTCCTGCCCTTTATGGTCTGTTATGCTGCAGCTTTCTCTCCTGTCTGTCCATTAGGGTCAGCTAGCTACCATTGCCTCTTTCCCCTCTGTTGTCGGTTGTCCATGTGTATGGTCCTGTCCCCTCCCTATTGCTTTCTATGGATTGTTGTGCTGCACTCCCGTCCCGCATGCTCTGTGTGGTGTATTGTGCTGCTGCAAACCCTGATGCCTGCCCTGTATGGTCAGTTTGGTGCACCTCTCCATGTCCATCCTGTCCTCTGTTATCCAAGTCCATGTCCCTACCCCAATTCCTCCTGCCTTCCATGATCCAATGTACCATACTTGTTAACATTTTGAACTTGGTAAGAGGGAGATTTTGAAAACAAACTGGGGTTTTGCTTTCCCCTTTGACTTGCATTGAAAAAGAGGAGATTGTAGACAGGAGACAGATCAAATAAAGCCCATTTGGGCTTTAAAACTTTGGACGTTTCCTGGTTGAATTGGGTCTGCTGGCATGTATGGGTGTACTACCACTGCCTCTTCCTTCTGCCCACAATGGTCTATTATATTGCCACAGCCGCTCTTGACAGTCCTGTATTGTTGGTTTGTTGCCCCTGCCCCCCTTTCCACTGCCCTCCATAGTCTGTTGTGCTGCCACTGCCCTTCCTGCCTGCCCAGTGTGGTCAAATTGTTTCCTCTGCACCCTCCTACCTGCCTTCAATTTTCAGAGTCCGTGCCCCTGGCCTCTGCCTCTCAACAGTATCCCAATGAACAACTAGATTGCTAACATTCTATATTTATTACAAAAGTGTGGAACGCCTGACGTCATCTTGATGTAATCAAAACTGTAATACCTAGAGCATTTCCTTTAGAAATTACATATATGAGAGGGTCTTATTTGCATCAAAATTGGTTAGTGCTCTAAAAAACTAAAATGAGGACATATTTTCTGAGTTTTCAAATAGCGACAAAGAACTTTTAAATTATTTGTTATCTTTATGTTTTTTTTATCCAGTTGACCACTTGATTAAATGTTGCACTTAGGGGAGAGGATGTGGTGTTACTTCCAGAGCTGCAGGCTTTGCAACTGTGGAACTAGGTTGGAGTTTCTGCTTCAGCTCGACATTCTGTGATTCTGGTCAAATCACTTAATCTCCCCATGTCTACAACCAAAACGAATTTGTTCTTGTGTGATGTAACAAATGCTCATGTAAAGCACTCCAATACCAGACAAGTCTGCACTATATAAAACTGCAAAAACACAAAAAATAAAAAGTGTTCTGCACACTTCTGTCATTGGGCTACATGTGGGCTACATCTGGGTGATATTTGTCCTACATTTGGGCTCTTTTGTCTGTGGTGGCCATCTTGAGAGACTTATTTGTTATGAAGTTTCCTAATTTCCTCATTTACTGCAGTCTCCTCAGTAGGAAATACTTTTTTTTTTACTTTGGTTCCATCAAGAAGGCATTCAGATGTGTCACACATTTGCCATAAATTCTGAATGTTAGCACTCTAGTTGCTCATTAGATCACTGTAGTAAAGCTACTGCTCACCAGGGAAGTCTGCTGCTGGTATTCAAAGTGCATGTTTCAGTCTGCATGTCAGAATTGTTTAATGAAATGGAAGAGGATTTGAGAAGTAAAAATGTGCCCTAAATTTTCTTTCTGCAGCACTAATCATAATTTCTATGGCAAAATGAACCCCCTAATTTGTTCCTTTTTAAATTAAATGTTTTAAGAGTTACCACTTTATTCCAATCAAGATGGCTTCAGGTGTGCAATACGTTTGTCATAAGTAGGACTGTTAGCGCTCTAGTTGTTTTTCGAACACTCTGGGAAGCTGCAGTAGAACACAAAGGAATCAACTGACAGTCTCTGCCCTTGTTGAATGTACGTGTTTTACTGAGAATGTCAGACTTCATTCTCACATGACTGAGAAAGATAATGTGAATTTACAGAAAATATGCTCTCAGTTTAGCTTATAGATCACCTTCCAAACTTCTGTGGGAAAAGCATGAGAAAATAGTTTTCTCTCAAACATGATTCATGATATCCCAGCAGAAGGCTTTTTCACATGGAAAAAATCACCTTAGAACACACCACAATTCCTAAAATAAGTACGGTACCATCAACAAATGATTTATAATGTAACTAAAGTCTTAAAACCTTCTATTAACTGCAATGCTTATTAATGAGGTGCTATCATGTATATTGGTCCGAAGATGGCTGCCAACACTTCTTGGATGAAGTGCTGACAGCCAATCAGATCTCACGATGAGATGTGTGGTTAGGCTCCGCCCAGATATATATATGTGATTTTACTTTTGATTTTCTCAGGAAGAACTGAACGGATTTACACCATTTCACCAAAAGGCACGACTCTGAACCAAGGGCTACCAATTTGCCAAAATTGGTGTAGTTCTGTTCAGCAGTTCGGGCTGTAGCTGCGATTAAAGGTTCCTATGGAAAATTGCATGGGGAAAACACGTTTTAGGACCCCCTTTTTTCTCTGCCCCCGCTTGACGAAACACCCCATGACTTTCAGGATAGGAGTGGACCGGAGCGCCCCACCAGTTTGGAAAATTTCGCGAAGATTCGTCAACCGGCGCCAAAGTTATTCCAAATAGAATGTTGCGGATTTCCTATGGATAATAGGTCCCAACTATAACTACCTACTGGCGACCGCCAGTATGTTATATATGATCAAGACCTGAGAGGGGGGTCGAAACGCGTAATGGCGGACTTGTTGGGCACAAAATAAACATCACTTGATTGGCACCAAGAACCTGGGGTCCTCTCTTCATCCTTTTGTCCGTGAGAGGCTACTGTTGGCGGCGAACTTATATATTTATATATAGCCGGATTATTGATGCAACATTAGCCCATCCCCAAATTCCATTCACATCTCCCAATTAGTACTTCAGCCACTATTTGTACTGGACAGTTCTTTCATTAAGTTTGCTTTTACTGTTGATTCACCAGCCATGGCATGGTGTTCACATCATTAAAAATGCATTCTTCAGAGGTGAGTGGCCTGTTCATGATGCCATCAAAAAGTGCTAACATATGCCATCACTCGAACAATGTGTCCTCAATACAGTCACTATGTACTACATTTCTGATCTTCGAGAATTCATTACTGTATACCATTCCCTCACCTGCTCCTTTAAAGATTTTCGCCAGACGATTCATTAAGAATGACTTTTGTATTCCACAACATGGGGACAAAGATATGGTTGTGAAAAGCTATCCAAGGTCTTTACCTTTCAAAAGACCATTCTTCCAGCTTGCTTGTGTCCTCTATATCCTGTTATCACTATGCCATTGTTTCACTTTGTTCTCTATAACCCCACAATTTCTGTAGCCACTGCACTAATGCAGATGGTGTTCTCTTTCAGATTCCCATTCTGTTTTTTAGGCCATAAATCGTACTGATGAATTCCATTATAAATGGCCTTCCACCTTTACTTCAGTTTCAAAAGAGCCTCTTCCATCACTTGCCAATGCTACTTTCCACCTACAAATCCCAGCACCATTTCTGAAACACCTTCTGTCTTACCTGCAACCATGACTAGCAGATTACAGCAAGCCCTGGAACTTTTTTTTTTTTTATTATGTAAGATAAAAACAATGTTATAAAAATCAGTATTCTTATAAACAATGAAAAAAAGTGTACTTTTTGTTTTACAAAAATAGATAGTAATAAATTCACTTAATTATCGGTCCATCAGCTTCATTGACAACCTCCAGAAGATCTTCTGTTGCCAGGTTCTGGCCAGATGCAAGGATTGGGCTGATGAGGATCCAGCCTGTCCCCGTTACAGGCAGGCTTTCAAACTAATGTGAGCACAATAGACCAAATCTTCTGCTTTGACCTTTTCGTCTCGAAATATCTTAGGCTCTCCAATGATCATCTTTACCGGGAGGAGCGCTTCCCACTGGGGCCCCCAGTATTGGCCCTCTGAGCTCGGCCCTCCGCCTCTCCCAGCTGGTTGTGTAAAGAGTCTCGGGGTCATCATTGACTCTGAGCTCAATCTCAAGGCCCAGGTGAGCGCTGTAACATCCGCCTGTATGTTCCAGCTTTACAGGATATGGAAAGTCGCCCACCTTCTGACCCCGGAAGCCTTGCTACAGGTCATAATAGCATTGGTGATGTCCCGTTTGGACTTCTCCAATTCCCTGTACCATGGCCTCCCAAAATCCCTGCTATCCAGGCTACAGATCATTCAAAACCAGGCCGCAAGACTTGCCTTTAAAATTCCAAGATGGCAGTCGGCCAGACCCCTACTCCAACAATTACACTGGCTGCCCATCAGTGAAAGAATAGCCTTCAAGGTCTGCTGCCTGGTCTTTAAAGCCCGGACTGGCCCCTCCCCGGCTTTCGTGAAGTCCCTGGTCACCCCCTACTGTCCCTCCCGTACTTTGAGGTCCACTAACCTCCTGCTTCTGGTCATCCCTCGTTTCAAACTCTCCAGACTAGGCGGCCGCAGCTTCATCCACCTGGCTCCCAAGCTGTGGAATTCTCTTCCACTCTCCCTCAAGACTGAGCCCTCTCTTCTGTCCTTTAGGAAATCCTTGAAAACTCTGCTCTTTTCACACCCCCGCTAAGTCCCTCTTGCACAATCTCGGTGGTCTATCAGCGCCAGGAAACTTATAGTGACAGTGCGCTTAACAAATCTCCCTTAACATTAACATTTACACAGCCTTTGTGAACCTCAGGGCAGTCTTTGATCTTGTGCCTAGACATCATTTGTGGTCCACCTTAGCATCTATAGGGCTAGATCATGTGCTCTTAGACACCCTCATAAGACTGAACGACAGCAGCTTTGCTCAAGTCAAATGGGATTGGGTGGTGAACTGACTGACTGCATATCAGTAGGGCGTGGGGTGCATCAAAGGGTGTGTACTCACAACAACACTATTCTCATTGTACATAAATGATGTGGTGAAGCATTTATGTAACTGTACTCATGACTCCCCAAGATTAGGAGGATTCTCCACTCATGCGCTGCTTTTTGCAGAAGACACCCTTATGCTCTTATGAACCACAATTGGACTTCAAAACCTGCTGAATAAATTTGAGAAATTCTGTGATATTCGTGGGTTGGAGTGGAATACACAAAAAACGAAGATCATGGTTATCAGTCCTCATATCTTGCCAAGGTGGGTTTTTAATGAAGGGATATACTTTGCAGGTGGTCGAAATATTTGAATATTTCGGGATCAGAATAGACAAATCTAAGAGATGGAAATTTCAATTGCAAAAAAGTGAATTTACACTGTTACACACTGTGTCAGCAAATGTCACGAGGTTTAAGGCAACTCACCCAAATAGGTCTCCCTTGCTATTGAAGGTTACAGGGCTAAAGCTCAGGCTGCTGCACCGTATGGGGCAGAAATTTGGGGGTTTAACAACATAGGACAAACCTCAAAGGAAAATAGATTATTGAGATCCCTTTTTAGTTTACCTCGTGGTACTCCCATGACCACGATTATTCTTTGACACTAGCCTCAATGTCAGTGACATGGCAGCACTGAAACATGTCTTATATTGGGCACGGCTGTGGTCCACCCCAGAACTTCTTCAGCAGAGGAAGTACTGAAATTGAGCAAGTCTAATCTCAAATCTTGGTTTCAATACATAAAACTCTATCTCCATGACCTAGGCGTGAGTGAATATTGGAATAACACTTCGTTAATTACTTCCAGCACCAAGGCTGTTTTAAAAAATGCCTACTGGATCAGGAACATCAGTGGTCATCATTGTACGGCATACTGGGAGTAGATGGATGATTTTCTATCCTTCAAGTCCACACCTGCTAAGGAATTGTATATGGACATTATTCAACCACCTTTGCTCGCACGTTATTTATTAAATTTAGGTTGGGAACACAATTAGTTAATAAATTCACCAACAGATGGAAAACACATTGTGTTAATTCACTAGCATGTGTATTCTGTAACTACAGGATTGAGGATGTTGAACATGTCCTATTTGTCTGCCCTGTGTATGACAGGCCCAGGCAGTCCTGGCTTAAACCAATCTGCATCTCTACAGGTGTCAGAAAATATAAGGAGGCCTATCGAATATTTCAGTCTGACACCAACCAGCTTTTAGTAGTTGGCATCAGCTGAAACCTATATTCAGTACGGCTACTCAGGAAAAGGGCGGGTGTATACATTTTAAAATTGTATATATTCTCCCTATGAACTTCTTCTTTCTTTTTCCCCCGCTGTTCTTATCTGCCTGCGTAATTATACAGGAGTTTTGAGTATTGTGACTTGTAATTTGCACATATCCCAATTCTTTGTTCTATCTCATGCTGCTACTCTCCCTTTTTTAAACAGTTTTAGCAATTTTATCATTCTATCATTATTGTTATAGTTTTATATTTTCATTGCTTTTATGTGCAATACCTATGCTAATTATACTTAATTGTTTGTGTGTTTTATAAAATTGTTTGTCTTATTTTATAGGCTAGCACCCCAAACAAACGGTTTTAATGATGAATTCAATTACCTCCTAAATATATTGCATATAACTTACTACATTGCAAAAATGTAACGAATCAGTCTTTCTTATGGACAGTGATTAGAGTGTTAAAAATCTAGCATGTTCCATTTTAGCCTGCCATTGTACAAAATTAGCACCATCAAGAGAATCCCAGTATTGGGTATTATGTGTGAACGAGCAACAGAAACAGGGAAAAATATACATTTTAGCTCTGGATCTGAAATATCATAACGTGTATGACAAAACAGGATAGTGAATGGATCAGGAGTAATAATTCTATCTAGCCTAGCATTCAAATAGGAAAATAGCAGTTACAAAATAAACAAAGGAGATGGCAAGTAGTTATGATGTGTAGCCAGTCCCCCACCCCATTGTACTGACTACTAAAAGAGAAATTGAGTGGTTGGGGTGTGGGGGGGGGGGGGGGTGGGTTCTAGAAAGTTTGTTAATAACTTTGGGAGTGTAATAAAGCAGGCATTTTGACAAGAATTTGATTTTTCTGAAGTTGGCTGCTCTAAAAAGATTATGACTGAATTGGAAAATCTTGCACAGCTCATTCTTTGCAACTCAAATGTTCTTTTCTTTTCCAACTATATGAAATTGATGGAAAAGTAGAGAAACCCGTTTGCTTTGCTGTAGCCTTCTTTATGACTGCTCTGCAGCTATAAGATATGCTTAAATAGCATTTTTAAGATGATGTTCACCTTCTCCACCACTGAAACTAGATACAGCTGAAGTATGCTTTTTATCTTTAAGAAGCTAAACCAAAGTCCAGGAAAACTACTGTCGTGTAGTTCCTATATAACCTCAGTTCAGTCACTCGTGCTCACTTAGTGTGTCTCAGAGAGATACACAGAATAAACAGGCTGTGCGTTTTCAATAAGAATTTATTGAACAGTTGTTATTCTAGTGTAGAATAGATGAGCTGCAACAACCATTAGACAGTAGCAGAGATATATGATTACAAGCACTAAAAAAGTAAATGGATGGTATAGCTCTACCATTTTGCAATAATCGCGAATACATCCGAGTATATAAAACACATGATAAAACGTGTGTACTCCTACGATGCCTCCCTAACTAGATGTATCTAAATGTACCTAGCATCTGCGTAGGTGTTATACCAAGAATCCCTCTAGGATCTAGTCAACCCCAGTACCTGAGTAAGGTGAGAATATGGGACCCCGTCCTGGTCTCGAGTTGGACACCCCACGAGGGATGTTTAGACCACTACTAGCTGGAGTGTCTGCATGCAGAAACCTCCGCGTCTCTGGTCAGTGTGTCAGCCAGGAAGTCTCAATCTCCTCTGTCCTTCTAAGCAAGATGTAATGTATATATGCCCATATGTCTCCCCAGAGGTCCTAACTTGTTGTGTTGGCCTGAAGGAGGACGTTGGGCCTGATCGTTATACAGAGATATTATACAGGAGATGTTAGTCCTGCTGTTAGTCCTGCTGTGCTTCCAAGAAGCCTCATGCATAATGTATGAAATTTGATCTAGGGAAAAACCTGCGTTCTGAATGCAGTGTCGTATCTAGGTGAAAGGTCAGTCCCTAAGAACCGTTATGTATGTAATTGGGGAAGAATATAGGTGAAAGGTTGCAATGTTACCTGTGCCTATATAGGGTACCTATATGGAATACAAAACTACTGCTGTTAGATTTCTGCAGCTGGATAGTTTTATAACCTTTTTTGCAGCCCAAAGAATTTTGAGAAACCAGATAAATACATTCCTGACTCATTAAGGCAAGTTAGCCCAATCCATTTGAATTTTTATACGAGTCTACTCATCACTCTTATAAAACATACAATATTAGGCTAATCAACTACGCTGACCATATGCAGTGGATTCTGTCCTTTAACAAAAAGCAGCAAGATGTCGTGGATCCTTTCCAGAGGTGCTTCACAGACATAAGCAATTGGCTGAACACAAACTCCCTTAAATTGAACGGGGATAAAACCGAGTTCCTTTGTTGTTCCATGGGCAAAATCCCCTTGAAACTACCCTCCAATTTCTGGGCTCTCCCAACCAGTGAGGAGCTGCAACTTTCTGACACAGTTCGCAATCTTGGGGTCACATTTGATGACAAACTGTTTCTGGAGACTCATGTCAATAAAGTTGCAGGCACCTGCTTTTGGCTTCTCCATAGCCTTAAGAAGCTTCTACCACTGCTGTCAACTCAATCACAATCTTATTGTGTGCAGCGTCGTACTAAGCAGGTTAGACTACTGCAATGCTTTACTACTTGGAGCATCGGACTATCTGAAACAGAGGATAGCCTTCAAATCTATGTGTACTGTCTTTAAGGCCGTCCAGGACAAGGGACCTGTGCCTTTGCAATACAGACTAAAAAGATATACCACTGGGAGATACGTCAGCTCGGCATCTGTGAATCTCATCTTTTTAAATACATTTTGAAAGACAAGAAAAGTCAGGTGAGTCTTTACGGTCAAGGAGGCCCAGTTATGGAATAACCTGCCAGTCACTCTTAGATCATCAACTGTACTATTGCAATTTAGGAAAGTCTTGAATACCTGACATTTCCCTATGTAATCTTGTTGCATGACCATCTTCTTACACCAGCAGCTGCTTAGATAGAAGCTTTTAGTGCCAGGATAGCTGTGTGGTAATAGTTGTGCTTTACAAATGTTATAAATAATATTATTATTAATAATAATTAATCATTGTGTAAAAGAGATAACTGTCAAAGTGGGGCGATCAGAGTATTATCAAAATGAGATGGAGTATCCATACCATCCCATACCATTTGTAGAGTGCACGGCTACCAACAATGGTGGTGTCCCGGCGCGAGGCAGCGGAACAACAGATAGGAAAGAGGGGGCAGACTAAGGTAGATCGAACAACCAGGTTTTCCAAGCCTTCCTGAACTTAAGTTCAGACTCAGCCTTACAAAGATGGTACGGCATGGAATTCCAGAGGGCAGCCGTTCTCACTGAGAAAGATCGCCCGCCAATCCTGGCTTTAGTAAAGCGAGGAATCCGGAGCAGTTCCTGGTGGTTAGATCGCAAGGTCCTCGTCTGGCGATATTTATGGAGCCTCTGCTTCAGATATTTAGGGCCGCTGTCACTTGAAGCTCTGTAGCCCAAGGACAGCGCCTTGACCTCTATTCGTCTTTTGACTGGAAGCCAGTGGAGACTACACAAATGAGGGGAAATATGGTGGCGGAATGGCACGTTTCTAATGAGCCATAACAGCAGTCTGCTAATATAACTGTAGGTGCACCAAGGCTAGCCCACCATACTCTTTATCAAGTTATACACTATTAAGCTGTGAACAAGAGCCTTGATTTTTCAAAATAAAATGTTCAATTAGTACAACAACTTGATTAAACTAATTCTGGTCATTTTGATAGGGACATTAAAAACTAAGAATATAAAAAGCGAAAGAAATGATATTTTGACCATAGCCACTCTACCAGTAATATGAAGCGGTAATAGCATCTACTGATCAAGACGATCGCAACCTGTGGCAATGGTATCTCATTCAATTTAAATTAATTTGTAACATAAATCCCTAAATATCTAATAGTAGGGGGGGGGGGTGCTGGGCTATACCTGCTTCTTATCCCAAAGGGGAGAATTCTATGGATGCATTAAAAAGATGCATCTGTGATTCCACATGGTTTATTTTATATCCTAAAAATCACACAGAGAAGTAGGGAAAAGAGGAAGTATACAAAATTATGTGTACATAGAAATCAATGGCACATCTGCGATGTGGAAAAACTGCCTTCACTCACAAAATTGTGACATGCTTCATCATAGGGTGTGATACAGACACCCCCGCGCAGACCAACGCCTGAGGTGGAGCAACAGGGAGGGGAAGACAATACAAACCATGAGAATCAGCTTTGTCCGAGCCACTGGGATGCTGACGACAATGGAATCGGTCCGTCAAACCAACCGCATCAGCACAGGTCCGTTATAGCGGGGACAGTCTCGTCGACAGAACCTCTCGATGCGTACGACTGTTAGCACGAGTCGGTCATGGTAACTCTTCTGGTCACTGGGTGATTGAAGCAATGCTGGGACACTGTGCACAGGGATCTTGTTGCAGGGCGTTCTACAAAGGATGCTGGCCTCAACTCAACGGAAGGACAGCTCAGACTTCAAGGGAACACCGATCCACCACCGGTGTTGCACAGCCTTGCGAGTTCGTTGGAGCCCAGGTTCGGCAAAACAGTCAATCTTGTTGCGGTGCCTGCGGATGCATGGGAGGGACTCCTTCACTCCAAGGGTGATTCCTTTAGATGTCTTTTGATGCCCACAGGCCCAGGATGGAACCTGTATGGAGCACGGACCCGGATGGTGCAGCAGGCTTGCAGGAAGACGAGATCAGGAGTTAACAGAGTCTTCTCAGTTGTGGTGTCGGTCCCAATGCTTGTTTTTCACAGGAATTGGTACTGGTCAGTGAGTGCAAGATGGCATCTTGTCTAACTCATTGGTGCAAGAACATGATTTTCATCAACTGAAGACAACTTCTTCCACTAGTTACTAAAAACAAAATCCGGTGCACAAATCCCTGATTAACACTTCAACATTGCTCAGTCATCAACACAGTGCGTGGAATCTCTTGTCAGCTCATTACTCCCAAATGTTCCCAGGTCGGACATACTAGGCACACCCCAACCACAAATAAAGGTCTGGCTGTGTCCGGAGGGTTTCAACAATATAACACCTCATGTGCGGCAGTTGCACACCATATAGATGACAGTTCATTAGCATAACTCTGTCCTGTGTCATGCTGTGGTTACAGCTACAGCTCAGTCTGCAGTGGGTGGTGACGGAGTACGTGCATGACCTGGCATGCACCAGAAGTTGAAAAGCAGTGGCGTAACAAAACCAGAGGGGGGCCCACGCTCCAGACCCAGTCAGGAACTCTCAGGCAAGTGGCCCTCCACTCGTACTAATACCAGCAAGGCCCCCCTGGAGCTCAGGCCTCTTCAAGACCGCAGGCGCTGCAGAAGCTTTTGTTACACCACTGTGGAGAAATGGTGAAAATGGAGCCAGAGCCCGCTCTCAGCCCTGTGCACAAGCAGTGCTACTGCTAGGGAAAGTCGAAAACAGGCAGCTGCCTAGGGGCCAACAGTGGAGTTTCCAGATGCTGCAAGTGCTGTGCTCGGTGGCAAATGGTGCTATGAGGCAGCTCATTGTCTGCACAAACCTGCCTGCCTCACCTGAAGAGGGGTTAAACTGAGTGGCCAGACAGAACCCTCTCCTATATATGGGGAAACTAACATTGGCAAAGCCAATAGGTCTTACCTCTGGCAACTATTGGCTTTGCCAATGGTTTTTAGTGGTGCGGTGGTAAAGAGTTCTAATCGTGGTGTGTTTGGACAAATGTACCATACTGTACAAAGGTCTATGGAAGGGTGTGGAGGCAGCTTCTGTGGAGGCGATGCAACAAAGTACACCCCACTAGCAACAAAGCAAACTCCTAGTCAAAGTCTCTACACATTACACAAAGCCTTCTTCAGGATGGAGTGTTGACAAAGGGGCCAGAAAATAACACACTTGTAGTGAAAATAGCCGTGGGTGCAGTGGAGTGGGGCATTCTTTGTGGTGGGTGCCTGCAGAGTGAGGGTGGCTCAGCCTCTGAGCTGGACATGACCTTGCTCTTGTCTGCTGGACCTCGGATGGCTGGACATGCAGCAGGGCAGGAGGGGGCATTGGTGGCAGTCACTGGAGGAATAGGAGGTTTGATGGTCCACCAGGTAGTAGAGGCAGCTGAATTCTATGGGGCGGCTCATATTTGGTGCTGAGGTGGACGAGGCAGCTATGTCTGGATACTGACTTTTATATACAACTAAACTGCAACTTGACCTGTTCCTTCTGAAGGGTGGTAGTGATGGTGAATGCAAAAATGGCTGCCCCCTATGAATGACTTTTATTACTGATTGTCAGCCATGAAGGACTGAGTTAGAAGTGCCATCAATATATCACTTTATTTTTCCTCTCCACAATTTCACTTGGGCATTCTGTAGCTGAGAATGAACTTTAGAAAACCTCATAATTATGGAAGTGTTGACCTTGCTATACCTTTGTATTGTAACTTTGCTTATAACGCTGTAACTGTGTTTTATGTGAACTGAATACATGCAGTCTTAACTGTTCTCATGTAAGGCACTCCGATACCCCTCGGGTCATTTTTCAGCTATATAAATGCGTGATATAAAGTAGGAAATAATGTCAAAAGTACATAGATGATGCTAAAAGTCTGTGAAGAACTGAAAAATGGTCAGCCATTTGGCACACTCGTCAACCAAACCACGACTATAGTAGACCTAACCTTGAAAATTACCACAGCATCACTCTCCCTTTCCCAGACGTGTTTTGTATACACTGTGTGCTTAAGCTGTAAGTGTGTATTGTAGAGCCTGTGGCGTTCTACTCAATCGCAAAGCAAATTCAAATTACGCTCTTCGAACAAGGCCTTTTCAGGCTGGACAGTGAACTCTACGCCAAGCTCCTTACCTGCCTGTGAAGCCTTGGATAGGCGCATCACGGAGGCATTAGATAGTAATGCACCCTGGTCGTCTAAAGCGTCAGAGAGAAGACAAAAATCTGCTCCCTGGTTTAGGGACGAACTAAGAAAGGCTAAATCAGCATGTAAATTGAGAATTGTATCCTCCTGAGGCGGAAGCCGGGAGTAAGCTAATCGTTTTACTAATTTGAGTGTCACTGATTTTCTGTTTTTAAATTGTTCTTACCTCATTCCTGGGCACTAATTGGGCTCGAACTCGCCTCGGACAGGGATTTTGGGCAGTTTTTGGCGCCGCAGCGGGTCCTGCTTCACACACCTCGCACGCCATCACCGTCGATCCCTCAGGCCATGCCCCTTAGTGTGGACACGCCCCCTACCGAGACTATTTAAAGGTCTCCGGCTTTTAGAACCAATTCAGAGAATTGTATCCTCCTGAGGCGGAAGCCGGGAGTAAGCTAATCGTTTTACTAATTTGAGTGTCACTGATTTTCTGTTTTTAAATTGTTCTTACCTCATTCCTGGGCACTAATTGGGCTCGAACTCGCCTCGGACAGGGATTTTGGGCAGTTTTTGGCACCGCAGCGGGTCCTGCTTCACACACCTCGCACGCCATCACCGTCGATCCCTCAGGCCACGCCCCCTTAGTGTGGACACACCCCCATTTACCCTCCCACCTCTCTCATAATCATGTGCATTTCCCGGCCGCGCAGCGGACGCGCGCAGCGGGCGCGCCGCCGGCGCGCCAAAGGCAAGCCCGTCTGCGCCCGTCCGCGCACAGCCGGGCCTAGGGCCAGAACCCCTGTCGGACAAAGCTGCCTTTAAGGTAAGCTACTCACGTCGGGACCTCTTAAGTCTCAGACCCACCATCGCTACTTCTTGTAAGTACGTTCATGATCTTGAAGGTCCATTCACCAGATGCGCCTTTTGCCACCCAGTCCAGCTCAAACTCCTTAACCGACCTTACAGGCCCTCAACCCTTAAACTCGCCACCCTGAACTGTCGCTCTCTCCCCAAACACGCGCTGTTAATTAACCATCTCATAGAAGACCATGAGATCGACGTTCTGTTCCTGACAGAAACGTGGCTCTCCTCTCACTCGGACGCAGATATGGTCCGAGCTACTCCCCCGGGCTTTCTTATTCAGTCCCTACCTCGTCCCTCCGGTAGGGGTGGTGGTGTTGCCATCATCCATCGGGATCATTTCCCCTGCAAAACTAACGATGCGCACGTCCTTGATTCTGAAAGCCTTCAGTTCACGATCAAGTTGGACCCGACGAACTCCCTATCAGGCCTCTTAGTCTATCGCCCCCCGGTCATCCAGGCTCTTTTTCCAATGCTCTCCTGGATACGATAGCATCGCAGGCACACTCCACCACCAACTTTACGATTCTAGGAGACCTGAATATTCATTTTGATGACCCTCTAAATACGGGGGCAGCCGACCTGATCACAGACCTGGCGGCCTACGACCTCCACCTCCTAAACTCCGGAGCTACACATAACAAAGGTCACTTGCTGGACCCGGTGTTCATGAGCACCCCCACCATGCAAGCTAGTGAGTCTCTCCCCCTCCCTTGGACGGACCATTTTTTAGTCTCCTTCCAGCTACCAGGAGTCTTCAGTAAACCTCACAAACCTCCCACTTATACCAGGGACAGGGCATGGTTCAAGCTCCCCATAGAAGACTGGGCCAGGACCCTGAAGGCAACTACCCCTTCTTATTCTGAAGACCCTGTTATCGCTGACAGTAATTTCAGAGAGTGGATTGTCACATCCCTAGACTCCATACTCCCCTTTAGAACCCGGGAGGATAAAAACGGGAAACCAGGATCCGCCCCATGGTACACCCCGGAACTTCGGATGCTACGCAAAAATTGCAAGAAAGCTGAGCGGCTATGGAGGAAAGACTGGCAGTACGCTAGCAAGGAAGATTACCAGAAATCAGTGAGAATATACAAATCTGCCCTTAAACGCACCAAAGCCTCCCATTACGATACACGGATAAAAGACTCCACCAACTCAACAAGGGAATCCTTCCTTATCGTAAAAGAGCTACTGAAAATACCAGCTCCTCCATCCTCTAACACCCCCCCGGTAGACCGAAGCAACAAACTAGCTACCTATTTTAATGACAAAATCGCCCGCATTTTAGCATCCCTTCCCCTTCCCTGTCTTTCAAGCCACATGGACAATGAAACCCCCATCAGTCAGACAGGAAACAGCTTGCGCCCCCAACTAGCGACGTTTAGGGCAGTAACCAGTAACGAGGTAGATGTAACCATGACCAAAATGAAAAGCGGATCACCTTTGGATCCCGCACCTATTAGATTTCTCAAAACCGTAGCCCCAGTCATCGTACCAACGATCACGGAGCTTATAAACAGTTCGCTCGCCCAAGGCTCTGTACCCGCTAGCTGGAAGAGTGCAGTAGTTAAAGCACTCCTAAAAAAGCCTCAGCTGGACCCAGCAGATATGTCAAACTACCGGCCAATCTCACTCCTCCCTTGCATTAGCAAAGTAGCCGAGAAACTGGTCAATGGACAACTGTCACATTTTCTAGAGGTAAACAACATCTTACGGCAATCCCAAACTGGGTTTCGCCATGGCACAGACACCGCCCTTCTTGCCGTCATCGAGGAGGCAAGGCGCATTTTGGATTCAGGAGGGTCAGTGGCAGTGATCCTCCTGGATCTTAGTGCAGCCTTCGACACAGTCAACCATCGTGTCCTTCTCCATCGGTTGGCGGCAGCAGGGCTCACTGGGGCGGCGCTCAGGTGGATAGAGTCCTTCCTTGCTGGGCGTTCGTTCCAGGTATGGGATGGCAATCACCACTCGACCATCCTCCCCCTCACGAGCGGGGTTCCCCAGGGGTCGTCTTTAAGCCCCACGCTTTTTAATGCCTACATGGCCCCTCTCGAAGATGTGGTGACCCCCTTCGGGATCAAAATAGTGAGTTATGCTGATGACACACAGCTGGTCGTCTCTTTATCCCAACTGGACGACCACCCGGACAATCTGGCAAATTGCCTTACGGAAATTCACAGTTGGATGTGTGAATCATCACTTAAATTAAACGGGTCAAAGACCGAAGTTATGCTCATGGGAAAGCAATGGGCGACTATACCCCCATCGGTCTGGCCAGACGTGTTCGGGGAAACTCCCACCCCGAAACAAGAAATCAAGACCCTTGGAGTCTGGCTGGAACCCGAGCTTTCTATGAAAACGCAAGCGTCCAAAACAGCAGGTACCTGCTTCGGGCTTATGCGCACCACCCGCAAGATTCTCCCCTTACTCCCGCCCACATCTAGAAAACTCCTAGTCCAAGGTTTAATACTGGCACGGTTGGACTACAGCAACATGGTTTATCTGGGAGCCCCAGAGGCCACCATGGCTAAACTTCAACTCACACAGAATGCAGCAGCCCGACTACTTATGAACCTTCCCTCCAGAGTATCAGCCAGAACAGCAATCAGGGCCCTGCACTGGCTGCCAGTGCGCCAAAGGGTGGAATTTAAGGCCATGTGCACTGCACACAAATTGATGAATGGAGTTGGCCCTATGATCCTCAGCGACCTGGTGACTCCTTATAAGGCCCCCAGATCCCTTCGGTCTGAGTATGAGCGACTGGCCAACATCCCCAAATACAGAAAGACACGGACTGGAGGCCGACGCTTCTCCGTGAAGGCATCTGCCGGGTGAAACTCCCTCCCCCGCACCCTTAGACTGGAGCCCAGTTATCTGATCTTCAGAAAAAAACTGAAAACGCTTTTATTCCCAAAATAAAGACCCTTCTCTTTCTTCCCCTCTCCTCTGGATAATACAATCCATATAGCGCGGGGATGCCTTCGGGTCACCAGGCGCTCTACAAATCGTTAAATAAATAAATAAAATAAATGCCTGGAAAGGCGGTGAAGAAGAGACTTTTTTCAGCCCAGGTAAAGAGCGAATATAAAGCCAGTCTTAAGAGCTATCATGCGCCTATTAGAAAGGCTCGGCTAAAGAGCTGTTCATGGTTAATAAAGAGATATCCTCCCTGGCAAAAATTGCAGCGCCCAATATAGGCTCAGTGGAGTCATGCAATCGGGTGGCTGATTTTTTTGAGGAGAAGGTGGAAAAGATTTACTCCGCCTTCCTGGTCTCTGCACGAGTTGGGTGCGGGGTTGTTGACGAACCTGTCAACATTATGGAGACAGAACGCCTTCCCCTACCTGATACCCTCAACAAGTTGGCTATCAGCATTAAGTCAGGCTCACCCAGAGATCCTGCTTCCCCGAAGGTGCTAAGAGGGAATATTGAGATTATCGAGCCCTGCATAAGACACCTTTTGGAGCTCTCTTTCATCTCAGAAATAGTTCCTAAAAAATGGAAAGAGGCAGTTGTTCTCCCATTAAAAAAGAAGCCCCATGTTAGTATGGACCAATTAGATAATCTGCGCCCTATCTCACTGCTACCATACTTTGCTAAAGTTGCTGAGAAGGTAGTAAATATCCAACTGACAGCCCACATCAGCAAACACAATTTATTTCATCCTACCCAGTCTGGGTTTCGGGCTCTTTACTCTACTGAATCAGCTCTGCTTCTTTCTATGGAGACCATTCGGAAATATGTAGATGAGGGACAGACGGCGGCCTTAATCTTATTAGATCTAAGTGCGCTTTCGACATTGTTGCTCATCATACTCTGCTACAGTGTCTTAGAAAGGGAGAGGTGGCAGGTAGTGCTTTAAAATGGACTGAAACTTTTTTGTATGAGCGCAGTTTCCAGGCGGCGCAGGGATCCCACTATTCTAAAAACATCAAGTTGAAACAGGGGGTGCCACAGGGGTCCACCCTTAGTCCGACCCGGTTTAATCTCTACGTCACTCCTTTGGCGGCGATTACTGAAAAATTTGGGGTCAATGTCGTGTCCTATGCGGACGATACGCAACTGGTGGCATCCCTTACACAGGCACAAGAGAAGGCAACATTCAATTTTGTAACCTGCCTTCAAGAACTGGCGTCTTGGATGGCGAATAACTGCCTTAAATTGAATGGCAATAAGACCGAGGTGCTTGTGATAGGGAAAGCACCATCAGTATGATCGTCGGCATGGTTGCCACAGACACTGGGACCCACCCCTACGCCTTGTGAACAGGTTAAGAACTTAGGGGTGTGGCTGGACACCAAGCTCTCATTTGACCATCATACCAGCCGTGTGGCAGGCACATGTTTTGGAGTACTGCGAGGTTTCCGGAAAACTTTAGATGTGCTGCCTGCGGCAGCCAGGAAAACCTCGGTTCATGCACTGGTGACATCGCGTCTGGATTATGGGAACGTACTGTACCTGGGAGCGAATGTTAAATGCATACAGAGACTCCAACTTATCCAGAACGCAGCAGCACGCCTAGTCTTGATGCTACCAAAGAGAGCCTCTTCTAAGAGGGCCTTAACCTCCCTTCATTGGCTTCCGATCAGGGAGAGAGTTCTGTTCAAGGCTCTATGCGTTAGCCATCGGATCATACATAGGAAGGGCCCCACCTACCTGCATGACTTATTAACTCCCTATTCCCCGACCCGTCAATTAAGATCTAGTGGGACGGGGAAGGTGAGTATCCCTACCATCAGGAGAGCAAGGATGGGTGGACGCTCCTTTCGCTATCTGGCAGCTCAGCAGTGGAACAAACTCCCTCAGGGCCTCCGGTGGAAGGTCTCGGAGACTATTTTCCGCAAAGAGCTGAAAACTCACCTTTTTCCCTATGTTTAGATTCTCCCCGTAACTGTCCAGCTTTGAGGTGTGCTTTTCAGAATGTACTGCAGTGCGAGGACACACTAGCCTAGTGTAACCATGCGCTTTACAAATGTGACTATTATTACTATTACCGGACAGTGTGTGCAAGTCAGCGTTCGTCCTGTGACTGAGAAGTTCGTTCTGGAAGCTCGTGATCTTCCGGCTAATGTCCAGCTGAGGCATGGCCTCGATAAATAGCGCCCCCTGGTCGGAGCTGTAGCAATGCACCTTGCTAAGCCCGCCCTCCCCGTCGCGGACCAGCAGCTGGAGTTCTCCAGTTTTTTCCAAATAAATATTGGCCCCGCGGGAGTCTGGGCTCAGCTTGATGCAGACGGTGGAGTTCTTGGAGGCGGCAATTTCCTGGAAGAACCACGAATCTATTACCTACCTGCAGGGTACACGCTGTTTTTGACCGAGCTGAAATTTTTGGCCGCATTCATAAGTGACAATTTGTAGTGGTGGCCTGGAGCGGAATTATCTAGCTTTGCAAGCGAAAAATTTAAACTGACCCTAAACACCAAATGTTCACATGGTGATAATCACAAGGCGATAATGATCTGAGAAAAAAAGCAACGGCAGAATGGATAGTAGAGTAAATCGGACCCCCACGACATGCCATGCCAGTGCCTCTGAAGAAAGCTGGGTTTAGGCTGAGTGATTCATGACACGCGACTGACTCTCTTCCAGCCCTAGTATCCTGTGGGGTCCGTAGCGTTTGGAATCTCAACTTACACCCTGTTTACACCAAGGGACTATATTTCACTCTACTGACGCACTTCGGTTGACCACATGTTCTTATCAGTGTGTTACGCAGAAAGTTTTGTAAATCTCCAAAACATCACCTAGGTCGCTTCAGAGCGCTACGATCTGACATTCATATATGTTCGTCTAAGCTGGCTTTGTTTTCAGATTTCTCACATGAAAGGTGTTTAGCTATTGTGACATGGCAAGATGCAAAAGCGGTAAAAAAAAAAATCAGAAACCAGCTAAACACTGCCACCTCCGTGCGGAGCCCAGACTATTCCGGATTCCACCACAGCCCATTCTGAACCTACTATGTATGAGCAGTCCTTTGCTGAACAAAATAATAAAGCGATCTATCCACATGGCCTACATCGCGGAGAAGCTCACAGTCCACATATGACTATAAGGAAGAAGGTTAGATTGGTTTGCAGCGTAGAGGAATTTCTCCTTTCCGCTTTTCCACATCAGGGTCATGGTGCAATACATTGTACCCTATGAAGAAGCAGTGAGCAGGAGGAAGGAGGAAAGAGTAGGGAAACGCCGAAACTGCTACGGCCCCCATACCCTCTGTCCAGCTTAATGTTGTCTTTGTTACCGGGCTCCAGCACCAGGCTCCCTTATCGGGAGGGTAAACAGGGGGCAAATGGACCGCAGTTCGGCTCAGATTGGGCCGTAATTGAGCCTCAAACAACCGCAACAGGAGCTGCAAGAGCGGCAGGCAGAGGTCTGTTGAGTGCGTTCAGACCCCCGGTTTTCACCTGAACTCCTCATTGGCCGGGTACTTTTAGCAAAGGCAAGGGCTACGACATCTGTGGCAGTCAGGAGCCAGTGTTACAGAGGTCAATTGAAGTGACTGCGCATACCTGCATTTGCCTTGCCTTCACAGGGACTACATTACTTCCTACATTGTCCCACTTACTTTAATGCTGGGGAGTTTCTTTGCCAGTTTGGTGGTGTTCTTTTGCTGCTCGCCTACACCACGATCATCCTGCTAAGCACCCCTGGTGGGACAAGGGTCCCAGGGGCAACGCCATTGCTGCAGATCAGAGCTTATAAATTCTCTCTACTTCCACAGACAGAGTAATTCCACAGTCATACGCACATACACTCATCATAAGCTGGTGGGGCCCATAACACCAACATTCATTCTATTACTCTATCCACACCGAATATGAGAGAGAACTCCTTGATCAATCTGCACCTAATCGGAGGTCAATGCAATCAAATTGAATTGTCTCGAGTCATGATTTAAACAGTTTAAACACATTTGAGATCTCAATAATATGACAAAGAAATACCCACCGACACCGAAATTCAAACAAGAATGTTTATCTAATTTAATTAATAAGAAAGCCATTCAATTTGCAAAATCATTATTCTCATATTTACCTATTCTGGCTAAATGTCGTACTCTAAGTTAGGACAGGTCTCTCAGTAAAGAATCAAAGTCTCTCGAGTCGCCGTCCTTTCAGTCAGCATCGATCCTCTTGAGCATAAGTTCAGGAAGAAGTGGCCTAAAACCCTCTCTAGTCTAGTTATATTTATACTAAAACTTACATATTAAAAGTTACAAACAAGCTCTAAACGTCCGTTGAGCAGAGCAAGCAGGAAAGGATGTTAGCTTGCAACATTAGAAAAAACCTCCGCTCTCGGATATCTCAAAAATAAAAACAAGGAAATAGGAAGTCCAAACTAGTTTTGCAACATCCATGGATGCTTTTCTCCGAAATCATATCATTCGCAGTGAAGCCACCGCAAGTTTATCAAAAATGTTCATTTGTGACAAATGTTCTCTACCAAGGATAATCCTGGCGTCCATCCCAGAGTTGTCGTCCTTTCATAACTTTTAGCTCAGACAGAGGCCGAGGTCATCATCAGCGAAGCCTCTCTTCATATTTCATCTACTCAAATGCAGGCTGTAGATGTCGGCCCTTTTCTTAGTAGGCCAAAATGGATAACTTAATTAAAAAGAAACATAAGACAACTTTACTACATCGTATTGATTATACAGTGTTAATTCCCACTAATACCCTTATGTGTATGTATTTATCTAGCCTTTTGCGACATAAAGAAGCATTAAAGCATATTATTTTAAAGCGCAATCACATAACAAATAGCACATAAGCCACACTTATTTAATTAATTTGCTCACCAACTTAGTTCACTTATTAATTTAGCCATGCAATTGCATTCCCACGTTTAGTTCTTTCATTAGTAAGGTTGATTAATAAAAAACTCTCGACAAAACTTAATACTTAGTAATTAATAATTTTAATTATGACATACAAAAATATAAGCTGATGTTTGGGTTTAAATAGAAAACCCTGCTCCAGCACCATCACCGCCGCACCATCCACGCTGGTTTGTACATTCTGGGATGGACTGCAACCCCCAGAGTGCACCGCTGTCCCTGCCGTTCCCCGCAGCTGCCGCGAGTAAGGAGGAGGCTTGGCCAACGCGCTCATACCGCAGCCTCTCCCACCGCGACGCAGGACGCGCGCGGACGAAGCCCGGAACAAGGGCGGGCCCGTCTGTGCCCGTCCGGGGCTGTCAGATTCCGGGCTGGGCCACCCCTCTGACATCTCCTATTTATTTATTTGCTGGTTTGTATAGCGCTGGAATGGACTCCGGTTGGAGTATCTCTGCGCTTTGTGGAGCCGGTAAAACAGAGGAATAAAAGGAGCTAGATCTTATTTCTGAACAGTACGGTTTTCAGGAGTGAAGTGTTCTTTACACTGTCTCAGAGATGGGGGAAGTTTATTCCACAATGTAGGGCCAGTAATTGATAGTGCTTTGCTCCCATGTCTAGCTTTTTTAGCATGGGGAATCACTAAAAGAAGATTGTTGCTGGACCTGAGCGAGCGAATTGGAATGTAGGGAACAAATTTGTTTCGAAGATACAGGCCCTTGTCCATTTAAACATTTATGGATCAGGCAGCATATCTTGAATTTTGTTCTCTGGCGGATTGAAAGCCAGTGTAATTGCTCCAGGAGAGGTTTGGAAGCAGTTCTCGGAGGGGCGTTAAGGACAAGACGAGCTGCTGTGTTCTGAATGGCCTGAAGCTTAGCCAGTACGCCTTCGTTGGCAGAGAGCAACAGGCCATTACAATAGTCAATCCGACTTAAAACCAAAGTCTGAACCAAAGTTCTCCTAAAGGAATCCGGTAGTAAAGAGAAAACTTTACGTAGCAGGCTAATGGTATGGAAACATATTCCTGAAATATAGTTAACATGCTGTCTGAATAGTAGATCTTGGTCCAAACGGATCCCTAAATTCTTCACGACCTGTTTAGGTTTGGGAACCATTCCCAGGTCGAGTGGCCACCAGTCCGGGGTCCATAATATTTTGGCTTCTCCAAACAACATTACTTCAGTTTTGCTGACATTACACTGAAGGTAATTGGAGGACATCCAATGTGCCACCGCCTTCATGCCTGCAGAGAAAGAGCTTTTTACTTCAGCGGAGAGAGTCTTAAAAGGGAAGAGGAGCTGAGTATCAGCATATGATACTGGGATGAAACCATACCTACGCATCACTCTTGCCAGGGGTGCCACATAGATGTTAAAAAGGGTTGGGCTTAAACAAGAGCCCTGTGGCACCCCTTTAGAGATCTCAACCTCCGCTGAGCGGTACGTGTCCATGATGACTCTCTGGGAACGATCGGATAAAAAGCTCTTTAACCAGTCAATGGCTTTGTCCTTGATGCCAGCGTTCGACAACCGGTCAGTAAGGATGGTATGTGACACGGTGTCGAACGCTGCTGATAGATCTAAAAGAACCAGGATCACTGAGAAGCCCTTGTCCTGGTACATATGTAGATCATCTGTAACAGACAGAATTGTGGACTCTGTGCTGTGTTTCGGCCTGAACCCTGACTGAGAGTAGTCCAGGCCGCCAGCAAGTTCAATGTAATTGGACAGATGGTGGTTTACGTGCTTTTCTATCAGTTTTCTTAGAAATGGTAATAGAGATATGGGCCTAAGATTGGCTAGTTTGGTCCATGGAATAGTGGTATTTTTCCTGATAGGTCTAACAAGGGCTCGTTTCCAATCTCTTGGTACAGTGCCTGAGCTAAGTGAAAGATTCACCAAACTTTCGATCGTAGGACAAAGCTGTTCAGTCAGGACATGCATGATCCTAGCTGGGATAATATCATCTGGACTGCCACTTTTTATTTGTGATATTAGTGAAGATGTTTCTTGTAAAGAAATGAGTGGGAAAGTGTTTAACATATGTTTGTCCTGCTTGGGTTCAGAATCCATCTCCAAGAGAGTCGTATCTATAGAAATACTTCTATTGGCACAAACTATTTCATCATGGATTATGTCTATTTTGTTAGTGAAGAAACATGAAATTTCATCACATAGCTGTTGAGAGGCTAATTCAGAGGATTCACATGCTGCCGGCTTAGTAAAGGTTTGTAAAATTTGATATAGGACCCTTGAAGAGTTCCCTGCAGCTGTGATTTGTGCTGCAATATAGTTTTTACGAGCAATGCGAATAGCTTTATGGTAGATGGATAGTGAATCCCAGTATTTGTTTTTATCCTCTAGCAAATGAGAGGTTCTCCACCTCTTTTCTAATTTCCTGGCATTTAGTTTTAGTGTCCTTAAGTGATCAGAAAACCAAATTTCTTGTTTATTGGCAGGTCTGGGTTTGAATTGTTTCAAAGGGGCAATCTTATCTATGGCTTCCTTGGTCGCAGTTTCAAAATTTTTAATAGCAGTTTCAATATTTTCTTGAGGAGAAATAAAGGGAGAATCAAAATTGTTTTTAAAGATGGTGTCGGTAATCTTGTGCCATTGTCTACGTATACTTGGTAGTACAATTGGACGTGAGGAAATGTGCTTGGAATAAGGGGTAAAAAATTCAACAATATAATGATCAGTCCAATTAACCTGTCTTGCAGGTGGACAGTAGACCGACGAGAAATTGGATAAGATCAGGTCCAGGGTGTGACCTGCCTGATGTGTGGGTCCACAGTTACGTTTAATTAGTCCTAATGAGGACAAGTCAAGTAATAAAGATTGCGCCTCGCTGCAATCCAGCTTATCACTATGTACATTAAAATCTCCTACTAAAATAAAATCGCTGTCATTGTCGACATGTGGGGCAAGTAGCTCCATCAGCAAACTTGAAAAATTATTACATGGTCCAGGAGGTCGATATACTAGGGCACCCTTTTGATTTTCTTTGGGGGACAGTATTATTTTAAAAATTAATAGTTCAACTTCTGGAGTGCTTAGTTCTTCTAAAACCAATATACTGATGTCTTGTTTGTGCACAATCGCGATCCCACCACCTATTTTAGTAGGGCGGTCCAATCTAACTATTTTATAGTTACTTGGGACTCCCAAGGTTATAGCAGGAGTGGAATGTGGTTTTAACCACGTTTCCGTAAGGTAACACAGATCGGGTTGTTTAGAAGAAATTTGGTCCCAAACTTCCACACTGTGTTTGGAAAGTGACCTAATATTACACAAAATGTTCTTCCTCCCCAAATGGGTATGATTGCTTCCAGGAACCATATTGACAACAGGATTGATTGGTTTGGGGCACTCAATGCTATTCGTGTCCCGTGTATATGTAGTACACTGAGTGTGGCAATAACGGCATGAAAATGGCCCTTCTACCTCAGGGTATTCACCACCCCTACAACCCTTTAATGGTTCTGGGTTCCATCCCCGCAATACCTGAGAATTGTAGGTGAGCCTCCTATAAGGCGGTCTTTGCGATTCAGTTGTAGCAGTCCCCATGGCCCCTGGCCCCGTCCTGCGCGCTTTGGCCGACGAGAGGCTAAATAGCCATGTGAGGAGTGCTGCTAGAGCGATAACCGCTCGACTGTCCCGGGGTTACTGGGCGTGTCTTGCTCTTGTCTACCCCGCCCTCCGCTCAACGGTATCAGAATTATGTAACAAATAGACAGTCAATTCTAATACAATGTAACACACCGTTAAGATGGTTGAAATTGGGTAGGCAAATTAAAAAACGCCGCGAGTGATTTTAAAATCCTTAAATCAGATCCACAGTGACACAGTTCATACGCTGGCTGTTCAGAGTGCTCCGCTCTGAAAAACGTTACCTGCTGTGCCTTGCAGTGCCGGGCTTGGCTCCGCTACCACCGGTGATACCCTCTACAGCCGGGCTTTGCTCCGCTGTATGGTACGCCCGGACTACATCCCCCCAGCATTCACGCTGCTTCAGACGACGTGGATCACGCAATTCCCAGGCGCCAGGGGGCGCATAAAGGACTGCGTGGAACCTCGTACCGCGGGACGCGCGCTGGACAAGCCCGGGACAAGGGCGGGCCTTCCTAGGCCGTCAGAGGCCGAAGGAGGCTGGGCCAGTCCCTTTCGGCTGTGTGAGCGAGAATATTCTAATGAGATCTAATGTCATGCTTGAGGTTTGTTTAAATCATAATTAGGGTGTACTCATTTCACCTCTCATTTTGGTGTTGCCAATTGTTTCGAATAATTTGGTATAACAACCGAGGGATGTTATATTGGTTTACTGGTTCTTGCTTTCAGAGTGGGGTGCCGGGCTACATCGAGAACTAATAGGCTTGAGATAATGGGTAAAACTAAAGTTGTGACTAGTCGCCCTTGTACCAGACAAAATGTGCCTCTTATTACCCCTCTTCCAAGCCTTACGGCAATTGATAAAATGTTGCAAAAAACTATAGGGGTGGTGGCAAATGCAATTGAAAATACTGAGCGACGCTTGTCTCTGACCCCAAGTTTAATTTCTTCTTCAATTCTTGGGAATGTTTCTATTCCAATAGGCAACAATTTGGTCTCGTCTCTTGCATCCTCTTTTGCCGAGCTTCCCTGTGCCCAAACTCTCTTCGTGGATAGCCCTGTGGGTACTCTATCGAGCACCACACCACTACCTCAGGTTTTCCAAGTAACACCTAGGACCCAAAAACCCCGGGGGAAAAAAAAAAAGGTCAAGCTATGTACTAAACCTCCTACGAATAACCCTGCACCCAGAACATCTTTTAATGCGGGTCCAAAACAATCGTCTGCCCCTCTAGCACCCCCGATATGGGCTACCCATCTTGTAATAGATTTACAAACCCAACTGGAATCGCTCATTACTTCTCAATTTAAAATTCTGATGAATAAGATTGATCGAGTGGTATCTCTAATTAATACTAAACCATTTGGGCATGTGACTGCCCCTTCTGGGAGTGGGATTTCCCACAAGCCCACTGTAACTTCCTTGCCTAGTCATCAAGGTACCAGTTCTACAGCTCGCCCTTCTGGTGTGAACGATAGTGGGGCACGGGCATTACCTAGTACGACCATACCCCCTTCCACTCTAGGTCGAAGTGCCCCTGACCCCCTCTTATTTTCTAGGCTGTCTTTACCTGTTCCTAAATAAACCTTTTTTACTTCAACATCGGGCAAGAGGAGAGAGGATAGTGTTTCTATACCCCAATTTAAAGATGGGAATGTTCATAGTACTGGGCAACCTCCACCATCACTTTCTCCACACTTACCTCCGGAGGCCTCGCCATATGTGGTGGTTCTTACTGGTGTTCCCACCCTGTCTGGCGCACGCCAGGAATCCTATCACGAACTGAAGAACAAGGTTACACATTGGTTAAATACTTATAGATCTTTACTAAGAGGGAGTACTGGGGAAATTTTGTTTGTCCGAAGGGTGGGTTGGCTGGGAGTGAATCAAAAAGATAAAGGAGGGGATTGTGTTATTATTAATTTCAGGGATCCCAGAGTGGCCAATTTAATTCTTGAATGGCATGATCGGTCTTCCCAGAGTTTAATTTTACCTATGCCTCTGAGTTATTTTTACCAACGACCAGTTGGCCTGGCAAGGTCCGATCTAAGGAACCCCCACTGTGGCCCACACACTGTTACCTATAGTATTCCCGTTGCCAACTCTTTTGGTTGTTTGGACAACGAGGCTTGACTAGTTCCCTTTGTGGGGGCAACTGGTCCACCTTATGGTCAGCCTAATATCCCTAAGTTGGAGGGGGAGAGTGCAGAGGGAGGTTTTTCTATGGTTTGCGCCGCCAAAGCACCTGTGACTCCCCCTGGATCCATTATTGGTATTTCGATGATAATGTAGGTTTGTCTCCAACACCTCACCGTGGTCATTTTGTGAGCTCAGAGATTGTATCTCTTAGCTCCTCCGACGATGCACACTCTGGCTCCTTAATAGGGTCATGGAATGTAGCGGGGCTGGGTACCAAACTCTCCAACCCTGACTGGGAGACACTGATGGATAATTACGATCTCTGTCTCTTCCAAGAGACTTTGATGACGACCTCTCCGGTCAAGGTTGGTTTTGCTTCTTATAATGTCCCGGCTGTGCAGGGTCCCAGGGGGCGTCCCTCGGGGGGACTATGTACTTGGGTGGCTACCCATTTGGGGTGTATAGTTAGTGTTATTGATTCCCAATCCTCGGATATTCTCTGTATAATTCTGAAGTTCGGGGATGGTACTTCGATACTAGTAATTAATATCTACTTACGCCCCACTCCTTCATATCTAGGTTTCACCATTCTTAATGCCCTCAATGACCTTCTGATTTTGTTTTCTGCACTCCCATATAAGATCATTGGTGGTGATTTCAACTGCCACTTTGAACCCCTGGTTGGCATACCCTCTGTTACTACTGAGGTAGATTTATCTTGGAACATTCAGGACTGTCTCATGTACCCTGCTCCGCGTCTTACACCTCTGGCTATTGAGATTAACAAGCTCGTAGTATCTTATTCATTGCGAGCTTGTAATGGTAGACTTGCCCCAGACACTCCCGGGAAGCACACTTATAATAGACTGGGCAAAAGTTCAACCATTGATTACATCTTGGTTTCTGTGGAGTTTTGGTCCCATCTTAAATCTCTTACCATAGTGGACAGGGCTGATAGTGACCATAATGTCCTCAGTTTGGAATTCTTATACCATCTGGATCCAGCTCGAGCCCTAGGGACTGTAGCTCAATCTGCAGTACCCAATCTATTAGCGGTTGCTGGTGGTCGTCGCATCAGGTGGGCTAAGTTTCTGTCTACCCCAAACAATATTGCAGCTTTTTATTCACAGGTGGTCACTCACTTAGCCGAAGTTTCTATTCTTATGGAGGCCGGACAGGGTCCATTAAATTTTGAAGCCTTAGAGACTATCCATTCCAAATGTTTTTTAATGGCCGCTAGCTTTCTTTATATTTCGGTAAAATCTAAGCCAAATGGGGTGAGGAAACAAGCCAACTGGTATAACTCTAGCTGTAAGGATGCTAAACGGGCCCTTCTATGGGAAGTGAAACATGGGACGTCTCGTAGCATCAGAGGAGCTAGGTCTTTGTATAAAATCGTTACATCTATAGCTAAAAAAGACTGGGAGGTAGACCGGTGGGCTAATATAAAGGACGCCCTGGATAGTCATGATTCCAGGACCTTCTGGAACTTAGTCAGGTGTGGTAGAAGTGAAGGATCCCCAGCCATAACACCTGGTCTTAGTGAAGAGGTTTGGTTGAGGCATTTTAAGCCCCTTTTTAGTGTCCCGATAAATGACACTGTGGTTGAATTTTCACCTTTTTTAATTAACATATTTCCCCAAGCCCCTATTGAAGTCGGGGATTCTGATTTATTTCTCTGCACCTCTTCAGAAATCCAGGTTGCCCTACTGAGTCTTACTTCTGGTAAAGCCCCTGGTCTAGATGGGATCCCTGGGGATCAGTGAACCAACGGTTTGGGTCCCATACCTGAAGATATATTTTAATGCAATTCTTTCGGGTATGGCTATCCCTTATACTTGGAAGGGTGCAGAAATTATCCCTATTTATAAAAAAGGCCTCCCCTCTAAATCCAGTAAACTATCGGCCTATCAGTCTTATTGATGTCGTCCAGAAGGTGTTTGCCCGAATCTTATTAACTAGGCTAGAAAGCTGGCTGGAAGAATTCCACATTCTATCATCCTTCCAAGCAGGCTTTCGCCCTAGAGTTTCCACAATTGATCAACTGTTTAGGTTGCAGTTGATATACTGGAAAACGGTGTTCTTGGGGAAGGGTTCTCTTTACCTTATCTTTGTGGATCTTAGATCCGCTTTTGATCTGGTACAGAGGGATAATCTTTGGTCAATCCTACTCGAGATGGGCGCCCCTTCTTACCTCTGTGATCTCTTCAAGCGACTCCATTCTGGAACGTTTGCAAGGGTACGCTATGGTAGGAATGGTGAGATCTCTGCGCCCTTCCCGGTGGACAGGGGTGTTAGGCAGGGGTGTGTGTTGGCCCCTACCTTGTTCACTCTATTCATCAATGGTTTGATTACTCTCCTTTTGGTGGCAAAGGATCTTGATTCCCCGATTCTAGCAGCACGTAGAATACCGGCCCTAATGTTCGCTGATGACACCCTTCTACTTTCAAAATCTCCAATGGGAGTCCAGTGAACATTGGAGGCCTTTTGTTCTTTCTGCTCTTCGAGAAATTTGGAAATAAACCTTTCTAAAACTAAATATATGGTTTTTAATTCCAAACCATCAACCTATCCCCGTCCACATCTGGAGGGATGTTCTCTTGAGAAAGTCTCCACATTTGATTATCTGGGAGCTACCCTGAACGACAGGATGGAGTGGGATTCCCATATGGTTAAGGCTAATCTTAAGTTAATACAATTATCAGGTGGAATTCTAAAGGTTTTTAATGAATGTTGTTATAAACCCGTGGGTCCCCCAGTGGAAATTTATAGGGCCCAGGCCAGGAGAGCAGCATTATACGGTGTAGAGCTCTGGGGCCACGTTAATGCCAGCTCTATGTCCGTTACTGAAAATAATTTTATTAGACGTCTTTTAAACCTCCCTAAGAGCACCCCTTTGATCCCCTTAAGATTGGATTTGGGATTGTGTCCTATACAGGAGACTATTCTTCATCGACCTCTGTTTTACTGGAGGAGACTTTGGTCTACTCCAGAGTTATTAAGCTATAAGGAGGAGTTAGATGATCTTTTGTCTATAAGGGGATCGGGCAAAATTGCGTGGCTTAAACATGTCAAACAACTCTGCTACGCTATACATAGGGAAGATTTGTGGACCTCACCAGAAACTTCTTGCTCTCTGACTAGTAAGAGGGTGTTGGGGGGGGGGGGGTTGCATTCTTAAACAGCATCACCTGAATCTCCGTGATCTGGACTCTAGCATGGGCAGGCTGTCTCTTAAATTCTTGGAGGTCAAGGATTATTATGCTTTTGAAAAGTTTTTGGATGACATCCAGCCCTCGCTAGCTAAAAAACTTTATCTTCAGTTCAGACACGGATCTTTACCTCTGAGGGCTTTGACAAACAAATGGATGCCCTCGTCATCAAGGTGGTGCCCTTGCCCTGACTGCGAGCATGTAGAGGAGACAGATGTGCATGTTTTGCTTTTCTGTCCCTCCTATAACAGGGCCCGATCTAAATGGATTATTTCCCTTTGTAAATTAAGAGGTCTTAGGGCCTACAGGGAAGTTTTTAGACTATTAAAATATGATACGACCCCTGTGTTTGCCTTTGCCTTTGCCACTTCGAGATTTCTTCTCTCTATGTGGTTTGCAAGAAATGTAATGATTAAGGCAAAGCTTGAGTAGCATTATGTTGTTTAATTTATAGATCTACTGTCCCTCTTCCTGGTCATTAACTGTTTTCATTGTTGATACTGTTTTTTAAGGACATTTTAATTATTTTATCTATTGTATTATGGCTGAGTATGTAATATGAATTTTTATCTTTGTATTATATTTCTGTGCTTTTATGGTTTTTAACCGAAATAAAGCGGTGAATGATGATGATGACAGTCCACAGGCCAAGCAAACTCACAGACATATACAGGGCAAGATGTTTTACGATACCCACAGGCAGACACACCGCACAATAACCCTGATTATAAGCAGGGCAGGATTGTACCTCCAGCTACGGTGCACCATGTACACTACCATTGCTGCAGCGTGGAGTACAAAATCCCTCCTTCCGTCACAGATCGAGGATCTCACAAACACACACAACCAATACATTCGCTGGTGGGGCCCATAACACCAACATTCACTCACCATCAATCTGTGTTTCTCGGGAGATGATTACACCAAACGCTGACATGAAAGGAAATACCTCTTTACCCTAATGAGCAACAAATCTATATAACCTTCTGAAACTCATTAGACCCTGAACTTCACCTTTAGTATTCCTCTCATAAATTGGGATGAATCAGTTAGTTGCTGGTTTAGGTTGATTTCTAATTCTCTATTTACCTTTAAATTAATAAATTTTCAATGAATAAACAACCCAACTCATTCTGTAGTTAATCAATTCAATCTTCATCTAATTAATGCAAATTAAATCATTCGTTTATTCAAGTCGCCAATCATCATATTTACCTATTCTGGCTAATTGTCGTCCTCTAACTCAAATCCGGTAGTCTCGCAAATCTATGCCCATCAAATTTGGTAATTTCAGTTCATCAGGAGTTTGGGCATTAATTCAGTCCGTCAAAGATTCAGGGAAACAGCTGTCCTGCAGCGTCACCGTCCTCTCCGTCAGCATAAAGTCAGGAAAACGAGAAAAGCCATACAACCTCTCTACCATAATTTATAGTAAAATCATTGTCAAAAAGTATCAAATATTGGTTTTCAGCTCCTCTGATTGGACAATCCGATATCGTCCGACAGGGTTCACATGGAATAATGTCTCTTAGGTCATCAGTCTTGCTTGTTCCGGTTTTAAGAGGCATCTTATTGTTCTTTCTGAAAAGCTGGCTTGCTTCCCAGGGAGACCTTGGTGGGTGCAGTCTGGTTAGGGTCACGACGAGGCCACTGTTGCTGACGTTGGCGCAGGCGCACTTCACCCAAAACTTTGTGTAACGTCGTCAGTCAAGTCAGGCACAGGAGGCAGCCATTTTGTGGCAGGCCCAAATGGTCAACTTAAGCAAAAGAAACACAAAACGCAATTAATACATAGAAATGACTAATAAGGAGGAGCCTAGCCTGCAACAGAGATGGCCGCCTGAGCCCTCGGCTCCGCCGACTCGTCCGCTTCCCTCCCGTACCGCTTCTTCTCCTGATTGCGGAATCGTGCCTGTTGTGCGGTAACGGGTCTGGGAGGCGACGCTGCATCCGATGGTAGGCTCCCCGTCGTTCCTCCTGCACCGGGAATGAAGAAATGCCCTGAACTCCTGCAGACGGCTGCTGAGTGGGTCCGGTCCTTTGTTCTCGGCAGCGTCCGGCTGGAAGGCAACAGCAGCGGCCATTACATGAGAATCTGAAACCGCCGGCGAGACACGACAAACCACCGAGATCCTCAGAAGTGGCGCAACAGTTTCTTTTGGAGTCTCGCCGCTACGCTGCTTTACTACCACCGATGCAACAAATGTATCCCCCCTTTTTGGAAGTTTCTCTTTGATTTCTCGCTACGTAGTGTAATGGAAGGGGCCATTTGTATTGAGTGATCGGCGCTTATACACGGCGCCTGGTTGGACCGTCACTGTGCTGTCCCTGTGCGTGGCGCTGGACTAGAGGTTGCTGCCCTGTCCCCGTGGTTTGGCCCTGTCTTTCTGGGAGCTGACCTACTAAACAACGCCTGGACATGTATGCTAAAGACTGGGCTCGAGGGTCGCCATACGCTTGCGGATTCCGGGGACAGGGAGCTGGCATCTCTTCCTCTCACGTTATGCCCGTGAGCATCGGCGACGTCCTGGAAGCTTTGGCTGCTATGCGAGCTGCTTTTTGTTCCAACGCCCGTGACCTGGAGCGCCGGTTGGACGACGCTGTGCCCGTTCTCTCCTTGGCTGACCGGACGGGCGGCTGTGCGCGGAGCGGATCGCCGAGCCCAGGACTCGGCAGTCGTGTGCAGCCTCTCCGGGGAGACGTAGAGGAACTGACTGTGAGTGCACTTAACATCACCGCCGCTCGGACTGTCGCAACTATGGAGGACACAGTGCATTCTATATTTGGACGGAAACTAGAAGTTCGCCGTCGGATGCCAGGACTACCACCGCCAGCGGGTGCTGCTGACAAGATTGCTCTGCTTACTTTGAACATGTTGCCCGGGAGTGAGTTGCCTAATTTCGGTGGGCTATCACTGTACGCCTGCCCGTACTGCACTCTTGGGGATAACACTGTCCTGCTTTGGATGGCGATTACTGGCTGTTGCCATCTCTCTAGGTGGTCACATCGGATGCTCTTCCTACTCTACGGGGCTACGCCGCAACTGCACTTTGCTGGCGCACTGGAACGTAGGGGTCAGGGTTGAGTTTGTCTTTTTCTTGCCTTGATACCGGTCACTACATTCCTGGGACTGTGCTGGACTGACGAGGAAGCTGGACTTTGGGTATGGTTTGCATAGGGGTCCGGGAAGCGATGGCCGGATACACTCCTGTCGATTATTTTTGTTATCATGGGTTGGCCCTCCTCCGTTGATAAATGTTTTGCACCGTTCTGGCGAGTGGGGCAGCCGGGGACCTAGTTTTCTCTGAGTGACCGGGACATGTATCGGTGGTGCTAGAAGACTATTGCGGGGGCTTACGCTTATCAATCATGGCTTGAAGATTCCTTGTTGATATTTTGGATGTTTCGGTTGGGTGTTGCTGCCTTACTTACCCTGCGCGCTGCTGCTGTGACCCCAGTTTTCTCGTCATATTGGGCATGTTATTATTATTGGGTGTCAGACTACTGTTGCTATTATTGGTGCGAGATGGCGGAGCTGGGGGACGAATAGTGGGCTCCTCCCCACCTTTCTCAATTTTATGAGAGTCTTAGGCTTCTATCCTTTTCTTACTTTCTATATTTCGGGACTCCTTTTCTTGGGCGACAGGCACACTGCTAGGGGGGGACAGGCCGTAGCCAGCTGCAGGGGTGCAGGGTGGGGGGTACTTGGGGGGTGGGGTTGCTTTCTTTTTTGTTTTTCTTTTTTGTTCTATGGGCCTTCTATTCTTTGTCCTTTTTCCTTCCCTGGGGTTTAGACGTTCCTTTCTGGGTGCCACGCAGCGACTCTGGTGTTTTCTTCTGCTATAAGATTATCTATCCTGATTGTCCAACACCAGTATTGACTTGTTGTGCTACGATATCCTGCTTATGTCTATCCTACAAGGAAAACTTTTAAAACTAGACCTCAGTCCTTCTGTAATGTATCCTCTGTGCTTTCAGTAAGTTGTAATGTACCGTATGTGTGAGCCCCCAGGGCTCTTTGTTGATTTGTATTTGTTTTTTCTCTCAATAAAGGTCTTTCAAAAATAAAAAAAAATAAAAAAAAGAGATGACTAATAAAATGTTATTCCCTCGCTAATACCCATATGTGTGTGTATTTATCTAGCAGAAAGCAACATTCAAGCGGTTTATACTTACTGAATAAAGCACAAATCACAAATACATCACAAAAGCAACATATATCATGCAATATTCTAATTGTCTACCATTAGTATGCGTACATAATTTAGTTTACAAATTAATTAAGTTATGCAAATGCAATCCCATGTGTATTTCAGTTATTAATAAGATTGGTTAATTTCCACTTCAATCCATTAGTTCGATTATAATTAATTAATCTAATTTGTATAAACATGCAGAAATGGGGAGGGTATACAATTTTTTTTTTTTTGCATTACCCGCTCCAGCAATCCCCCCTTTGGTGAGTTTATCACCATACCAACCAAAAATTTTGTTCTGTCTTTTACGCAATTTTAAATGGTTTCTTGCTCTTAATCATAATTCAGTTTCACCCACGTCTCCTCTTTTTGCTGATTCATACATACTCTCCTTCCACTCTTCCAATTCTATCTCCTCAAATTCTCTTTCTTGTTTCTTGTCTTTTCTTCTCAACTTTTCTCTTTTTAATCTTTTCTTGTTCTTATTATTTTTACAACAGATACAACCTAATCTTATCATTAATATTATGAAAATCACACATGTTAATGGAAACAATAATTTACCTATAAATGTACTACCTAGCTTTACTAAGAAATTTTTAATAGCAGCTATTTTCTTTCCGATCTTTTCCCAAACACCTTCAACCTCCAGTGGTGCAATTTCAGCATGCAATTCTGTAATATTCCTAATATAAATTTTCAGATCTTTACTTTGGTCAGGAATGTAAGTACAACAATGTTGAACCTTAAGCATTCCACAGACTCCACCCTCTTTTGCCAATAATATATCAAGGGCAAGTCGATTTTGCATTACCATAGCACGCATGGCAACCATTTCAGTGTCTACCAATAAAAATCCTCCAGCGGTGCTTGTTGACAAGCGATCCACTACTGTTGATAATTTTCTAATTTTGTTTGCATTCAAAGATATTCCCACTGCTGGTATCAATGCTCCAAAAATATCACCTACAATTTCTGTCCAAGATTCTCTCTTACTACGTACTAAATGATTACTTAAACTATGTACACCATCTTCTCCTCTATCCATATGAAAAATTTTCGGAAAAACCAGGCCTACATAACATGTGCCATACCAATGGTCTGGCAAGCGATAATATGCCCTGTTCCCACAAATAAAATATAATCCAGGAAAGACTGGATCTTTTCCGCCTTTAAATCCCCATCCACCCATGATTCGGTATGTATCATGGCACTCACTATTACCTAGAAAATAATTATCATACACAGTTTGATTCCGTCGAATGCAAAATTTCCCTTTCTGAGGCCAATCTAAAGCTATAGTTGGACTAGCTTCTCCTTTCAAATGTTTTTCCCTTTCTACATCCCAGACTGTTTTCTCCACTTTTCCTTCTGCTACCTTTCTTTGCATTTTCAGTCTCCTTTCTTCAACCATGTCTAAGAATGTCTTTTCCTCTTTCTTCAAACTGCAAGTCAAATTGTTTCTGAAAATATATTCTAATGTTAGTTCTTTAGTTTCTAAGAAAAAATCACCTAATACCCTTGCAGGTTTTACCTTGTTTAGTTTGTTAATGGCAGGCACTTGCGCAAAAATGTTATCTACATCTGAAAAATAATATTCTAATTTTCCTGTCTGATAAAATAAACTAGCTATTATACTACATGTTATTTAAGACGTTGCTGGAAGGTGATGATAAGTCACTCCTTCAGAAACAGATGCAGGTAACTGCATGCATACGTAGCAGTCCCTTACATCCATTGTCTTTACATATTCGTACAATAGTTTTGAAAACACATTATTAGAAAAATCAGTTATAGACCTGTCTTTATGTAAATAATTATCTATTCTAGTCGTTACTACCTTTTGAATCTTCCCTATATTAGTTTTATTCTCACAATGTCCTTCTAATGTATCTATGGTGACTTTAAAAGAGATCAGAAGAGCAAGTATGCTCCATAGAAGCATTAATAATCCTGTACAACAACGACACATTTTACACCATCTTTTCATGAATGTACATCTACCTTTGCTACTATCTATGTTAGCCATCTTCGTTAAAATGGACCGTGTCTTTTGACTTAGCCTCTTTCACTTCACAACTAGTTTTCTAAACTTAGGCTCTAAACACCTATTTGGTTCTACCAGTATCTATCTTTTGACTTAATTTCTTATTTTCTTCATCAACAGCTTTATTGATCTATTCAGTTTGGCATCTCATCGTTCTTCACTTTCCTCTCGTCATCCAAATACAGAATTTCCTGAACTTCCGTTTCTCCTTCTCCAATGTCGGACAAGAGAAATCTCAGGATTTCCTCTTCTTCCTCTACTTCAACCACTTTCAGTACAGCCTCCTCTGGATCTCCTTGACTATCTGCCTCTTCTCCCTTTTCAGGCAGAGCCACGTATGTCCATTCCGGTGACTTATACTTCTGGTTAGGTTTCCTTGTTCTTTTACTTTCTTTATTCTCAATTGTTTCTTCTTCTTTTGATTTTTCTTGACTTGTCACTTCATTCACCTGTTCAGCTCTTGGCGAATTCACTCATGTCAGTCAATGTCTCAATTTCTTTATTTTATTGGGCCAAATGTCCTCCTTTGCAACTCTTTTTACTTTACTTCCCTTGTCGTTCTTTTCATTCCTCCAAGCTCTCTTTCTTAGAACTCGACCTTCAGGTATTTCATTTTCGCTCTCTTCAGACTCTGTCTCAACTTGCTTTTTCTTTTCATCAATTTCCTCTTCCACCACTTGTTTTGTTTTCCCTACTTCTGTCCCTCCTCGGGTCTCCGACACGCAATCTTCCTGCTGGCTACTTGTCCCTTCACCTAACTGGATGTTGCAGTTCCCTACACCTCCTTGGGGGTCTTCCGCAGAAATCTATCCCTCTCTCTCTGTACCTGTCCCTTGTTCACTTAAATTTTTTATTTCAGGTGGAATTTCTCTCATCTGGTACTTCCTTTTCACAAATTTCTTTTATTATTTCTTCATTATCTTTTCCTCTTTTCTTTCTGTGTTCTTTTCTGGAACCTTGCGTTTCTTGTTCGTTTCCGGAATCGCTGGATTCAGAAATCTGCAATCTTCTTCTCAGAGAGCTACTTCTGGGGACTAAAGTTATACTTGGTTCTGTTTCCCCCCTTTCAGAGTTTTCTCGTGTTTTTGACTCTTTGTCATCTGACTCAGTACTTGACTCTGATTCATCAAAATATTCTTTTTCTGTGTTGTCCACTGGATTTGGAAAACTCAATGTAGGACTTGCATGGATCCAGTTTTTCCGTCCAGCACATTTCACAGCCGTTGTCGTGGTCAGAATGACTTGCCTTGGTTTTCCCCACCTTGGAACCAAACAATTTCTTCTTCTGTGGACCTTTATCCTTACCCAGTCTCATGGGCTGGCTTCTTTTCAAGGGTGGTGGCATCCGCTCCAACCTGGTGAAACACAGAATGAACTGCGTCAGCCAGGCTTTTACAGTATTCCACACCATGTCATCAGTTATAGTCATCGGCTTGTCGACTGGTATAAAAACGTGTCTCATGGCACGTCCCATGATTATTTCATGAGGACTTAATCCTGTAGTTCTGTCTGGAATTGATCTAATAGTCATGAGTACCAGAGGCAAGACATCAGGCCATTTCATACCTGTGGCCAAACACATTTTCCCTATTCTATTTTTGATAGTACCATTCATCTTTTCAACCACACCAGAAGCCTCTGGTCGGTAGGCACAATGTAGTTTTTGCTGTACATTCAATGCTTCACAAATTAATCCTACAATCTCATTATGGAAATGTCCTCCTCGGTCTGATTCAATTGTCACTGGGAACCCAAACCTAGGGATGAACTCTCTCAGCAGCAGCTTGGCTACTGTCATCCCATCATTTCTCCTTGTTGGAAATGCTTCCACCCACCTAGAGAATAGGCAGACCACAACCAAAACATACCTCAGCCTGTTAAAGGGAGGCATTTCAATGAAATCTACTTCCATTCTGGTGAAAGGCCCTCCTTCTCGACCTATTGTTCCTAGACTCACTACTGTCTTTCTCCCAGGATTGTATTGCTGACATATTAGGCAGCTTTGACAAAGACTTTCTGCTACAAGTCTGAATTTTGTATTGTACCAGGTCTGCTTAAATGACCTGATCATGGCGCGTCTCCCTATGTGTCCCTGGCCATGATACATCCGTGCCATGGTAGACATCATGCTATCAGGCATAACTGGTCTTCCATCCCGATAGACCCACACATGATCCTTTTCCCTTGGGGCACATCCTGCTTTTACCCACTGTCTCATTTCCACATCTCCTGCCTCTTCTTGCAACTGTCTTACCTCTTCCCAAGTTCACACAATGTTGGTAAACATCAATGAGCAAGAAGACATTTCTCTTTCCTTAGCCCGATTGACCGAATTCTGATTACGTGCACAATACTGTGCCATGTCATTGGCATATCTGTTTCCTGTGGCGATATAATCACCACCTTGACTATGAGCAGCACATTTTATAACAGCCAATTGTCTAGGCAGCTGTATCGCCTCAAGCAACTTTCCAACCACTTCAGCATTCTTAATAGGAGTTCCACTCGAGGTTAGGAAACCTCTTTGTAGCCATAGTTGGCCAAAGTCCTGGACAACTCCAAAGCCATCCTGGCTGTCAGTTATCACAGTCACTCTCACACTTTTCCCAATCTTGCACGCTCTAGTCAAAGCCACAAGCTCGGCTACTTGGGCCGATTTTACTACTTTCAGATAGGATGCTTCTATTACTGCTGCTCCTTCATCTGTTCTCAAACATGACCCATCAACGAAAATCACAAAATCACTTTCTGGCAAAGGTACATCTTTTATATCTGGTCGTGGTTTTGTACAAAAATCAAGTATATCCAAACAATCATGATCTGCTTCATCTCTTACTTCCACATTCTCAGCATCAGGCAACAATGTTGCGGGATTCACATTCAAACATCTTGCAAGACTCACATTAGTTGCACCTAATATGACCTTTTCATACTTAGTCAGCCGACTGTATGTCATATACTGAGTACGACTCCTTGTTAACAGGATCGCTAAATCATGAGGTACAAACACTTTCAATGGATATCCCATCACAATTCCTTCACTCTGCTCCAAACTTCGGCATGTTGCAGCTACCGCTTTCAAACATCCAGGTAAAGCTACAGCTACTGGATCAAGAATTGATGAAAAATATGCAATTGGTCTCCTCCGTTTTCCATGCTCCTGTATCAACACCGAGAGTGCACATCCATTTCTCTCACTGCAATACAACTCAAATTCTTTCTCCTAGTCAGGCATACCTAATGCAGGTGCTTCACACAAACCATCTCTCAATTTTCTAAATGCTGCCAATTCCTCCTTGTTCAACTCAATGGGATCTTTCACATCACTTCTCGTCAGTCGTACCAAAGGTTTTGCAATCAAAGAGAAATTGCTGATCCACTGATGACAGTATCCAACCATTCCCAAGAACATTCTCACCTTTCTTTGAGTCATGGGAGCTCTCATTCCTTTTATAATTCTGATTCTGTCTATTGTTATTTTTCTTAGTCCATTATGTCCTAAATACTGTACTTCCTTTTTACAAAATTGTAACTTCGATGGTGACACTTTAAGTCCTCCATCTGCCAAATGATTCAGCAAGGCTATCGTGTCTACCTCACAGGCTTCACGTGTTTTTGATGCCACCAAAAGGTCGTCAATGTATTGAACTAACACTGAATTCTCGGGCATTTCTAGACTCTCCAAAGACTTCTTCAATAACTGATTAAATATCGAAGGGCTTTTTGTATACCCCTGTGGGATTCGGCACCATGCCAAAATACGTTCGCCAAAACGAAACGCAAACATATGCTGACTGTCGTGGTGCAATGGGATGGAAAAGAAAGCATGGCACAGATCAATTACTGTATACCATTCTGCATCATGGGGAATCTGATATAAGATCACTGATAGATTTGGTACAATAGGGCAACATGATACCACAATTTTATTCACCTTTCTCAGATCTTGCACTATCCTGAATTTCCCATTAGGCTTTTTCAGTCCCATTATTGGTGAATTACATGGACTACTCATTATTTCTCTCAAGATTCCTTGCCTGATCATTGTCTCTATTACAGGAGTTACTCCTTCAATTATCTCAGGTGTCAATTTATATTGCGGGACATTTGGGTCTGTTACTCCTTCCTTTACTGTTATTTTTATTGGCTCTACATTTCTCATTAGTCCTACATCTTCTCCAGTGAAATCCCAAACTTCCGCTTTTACAGACTGTTTCAATTCTTTAGGTACTTCATCAGGGTTGAATACAGCATATGTTTCAGTAACCTCATTTTCTCTGTTGGCTATAGTCATCTTATACAGTACATCATCTGGTGTTTCAAAAGCTATTCCATCCGGAGTACAGAATATAGTGCAATTCATTTTGCACAACAGGTCCCTACCTAATAAATTCACAGGACTGGTGTCGCACACAACAAAGCGGTACATTTCTGAAAATTTCCCTATGATAACTTTCACTGGTTCTGTAAGGTATGTTTTAATCTGTCTGTTGAATACACCAACTACTTGGATCGTTTCATCCGAGAGAGGAAGATTCTTAACATCAGCTGATCTAACAGTTGATCGAGTAGCACCAGTATCGACTAGGAAAGTAATATTTTCGTCATTAACCTGCCCATCTACAAATGGTCCTGTCTGGTCTACTTCTAGAGTTGCGCCAAGTACGCACTCTCCTTCCTCCCTTCGGCACCGTCAATAGCTTTCTTTCTGAGTCACTTTCATCGCGTTGCAGCCAATACTGCGAAACAGCGCTAGCGCGTGGCAGCTTATTTACCTGTTCTTCATTGTAGAATCCCGATTCACTACTATACTTCTGTGAGTTTCTGCTCTGTGGAAAAGGCGGTTTTGGCACCTGATTCTGTGGGGGAACAACTTGCTGCTGTTGCTGCAGTTGACCACTCACCTCATGCTGCACCTGTGGGTTCAATGATGGATTTTCATTGTTAGTACTTGGGGGAAATTTACACTCTGATTTCCAATGCCCTATCCTACCGCAATAATGACACGGAAATTTCTTTTTAGCTTCCTCAGTATTCCCTTTATTTTTCCCAGGAAAATTTCGGCTTTGACCCTGCTTGTTCCACCTATTGTGCTTCTTGTCTTTCCGCTACCTTTACCTGTGCCCACATAGCCTTTTCTTTCAGTTTTCACTGTTTTGCCTCAATCTCATCACTAAAGTATTTAGCGTGATTTAGTACTTCATCTATTTTCTTATTTTGCCAATCAACAGTATGCTGTTTAATCATTTAACCAATTTCTGGACGTAAACCATATACAAATCTGTATATAAAATGACTGAAATCCTTTTCACTCAGATTCTCATCTCCACTAAACTGCTTAAAAGCTAGTATTAGCCTCTCATAATATGCATGTACTGACTCTTTACTTTCTTGATGTGTTCGATCAATTTTTACCCAACCTGTCTCTTTAGGGGGCACTTTGTTTTTCAAAAATACCATAACCTGTTCATATTTCTTCATTACCTCGGGGTCTGGAGCTCCTGTTTTAGGATCCCTAGGATATTCCTGAGTTGGCCAATTTATCATGAGTTTGCACTCTGTCCATAAATCTGGTGGTACTATTATGTCAAATAGACTATTCAAATCAATCCATAGTACTTTAGACAATTTTACAAATCTGTCTACCTGCCTGTACCACTCGACGGGCTTCTCACGCAGTCGAGGGAAATCATTCGTAAAAGACAAAATATCCTGTCTTATCCATGGGACATGTACATATCCTCCTCCTGGAATCTCTCTCATAGGGCATTCTGTCACTACCTTTTCCTTTTCTCTTACAGGAAATGCTGAAAATGTCTTCTCTGAGGCATCATCACGTTTTCTATACCACCTGCTTCTCCATTTATCCACATCTCCCCATTTTCTCAATAAAATGATTATGTCCCTAATCTGTCCTATTCGTCCTGTGGTGTTCATGTTTTCAATATCTTTTTCGGTCAAATCTACTCGATATGGTTTCTGTAAGGCTTTTACCTTTTCAGTATGAATACCCATCTCATTTGCCACTTCTTCTAACCTTTCATGTAGGTTTTTCGCTCTCCATGTCACACTTTTGCACAAAAATAGTAATTCTTCATCCTGATAAGTTTTCAATTTTTCTGTGGGGATAGTCCCTACTATTAATTCTTCCAATACCATTCGTAGCTTAGCCACATCAATTGATTGGGGTTCTTTGTCTTTTCTCTGCAAGCTTCTTAACCATTCACTTAACTCCTCTGTCGATAGTCCTACTGGCTTCTCTACATTTCCTTGTCCAAAATCTTTTTGTGTTTCTCACATTGTCTCTATCATTGTCATACGTCTCTCTGCACAGTTCTGACCTACAAACGGGTTATTCGAAAAATTCAGTTCAACTATACTCATAGTCTGTCTCCATGGGTTCTCATTCTGACTCACTCTTGGTTGTTCAACCGGTTTATTACTTTTATAAGGGACTGTCAAACAATGCTCACTGTCCTTTTGTTTGTCAAAAATGGGCATTACTGGACCCATCGTTACTGGAACAGTTACCGCTTCTAGATTCTTAGTCAATTCTCTTATTTTCTCAGTTAATTCTAGGGTCGTTTTTGCTAATTCTGCAGAATGGCATTGTTTTTACCCAAACTTTGGAACTCTGGTTCCGATTTTATAATTCGTACTGTTTCTTTCATTGGGGCACTTGGGGTTAATATTTCTGGTTCTGGTCGATACGGTGGTGGATTCTTATAGAACATATCATCAAGAACACCATCCTCAGACTCATTCCCTCCGTACCCTCTCAACTCCACATTATGCCTCTTTTCTACGCACTTTGGTCCTTCATTCTCTCCTGCAGTTCTTACAGGGAACAAACCCTCAGTCATACTCGCATCCCGCCATCTTCTCATTCGATCATTATGTGTTTAATGTCCGAATGATCTGCCAAACGGGTACCTATATCCTCTACCATTTCTTTGTCTCTCTCGTTCATGCATTTTGTCTTCCCATTCCGTCAAAGCCTCAAACTGCGTCGGTCTAGGTCTTGGTTCTAAATTCATAATTTTCTCTCTCAAATTTCTCAAAACTGCCAAATTAAATGAACCATGTTCTGGAAAAGCTAATACTCCGTCCTCCTTTGTGTATCTCACCCACTTGTCTAACCAAATACAAGTATGATATCCATATTTCGCAATCATAAAGGATGCGGGGGTTTTCGGCGGAGGAAGTAACTGTCCTTCCCTAGTTTTGACCGGTTTGTCTCTCTTAAACCACTTCTTAATTTTTCCGAACCATGACTTTTTCTGGTGGATCGTAATACATCTTCCTGTCTTCCGTGTATCACTAGTCTCTCTTCACAACTGTACCGCTATTCTGTCCAATCGCAGCGCGACTCACACTAACGCACCAGTTCAGAGCGTCTACGTCACTGTCACAATCCTCAAATCCCAGCGCGACTCACACTAACGCACCAGTAAGGAGCATCTACGTCACCCTGTATTTCTCCACTCCTAGCGCGGCATACACTAACGCACCAATCCGGAGCGTTTTACAGTTCTGACCGACTGTCCAATCCCAGCGCGGTCGTTCTGACGTCAGCAGCCACTGCGGCAGCTTCTGCTCCTGTCTACCCCTCCTTTACAAATCTGCTCAGTAAGTTTTTTTTCAATTTCTACACTTCTGTTAGTAACAACATAGAAACGTCTCCATTGTCCGCTTCGCTAACCAAAGAATAGCAAAAGACCTTTCTCACGAGAATTCCGTCTTTCCCGAGAGCAGCGCTTACCTCTGCCCTACTACGGAATTGTTAATTCCGTTGATAAAGTAGCACATCCCTCTACTTCACCCTTCTAACAAGCACTAGCTAATTGTTTCTCTAGTATTTTTTTTGATAAACAAGTTTTTATTGTTTTCAGCAGTACAACAACAAACTGTCGGGCCCTTCAAATCCTCACCACACAGTAATACAGTAAAAAGCGCACCACATTCCCACCCTCCCCTAAAAACTCTCCCCCATCTCCCAAACCACCCCACTAAGGTATGTTGCCCAGCCATTTCCCCCAAACCTTCCGGTATTTCTTGGGACAGCCTCGTGCCTGATAAAGAGTCCGCTCCTGCGCCGCACACCAGTCCACCCCGGCGCCCCACTTAGCTATGGTTGGCGGCTGCGGTTGCTTCCACGCCGCTGCAATGTCTCGTTTGGCCACCATCAAGGCCGTCATGAGGAACAGCTGTTCTGGGCGCGTGCCATCCAAACCATCCGTGATGCCCAATAGGGAGTGTCTAGGCTCATGCGGCACCTCCCACCCCAGGACCTCCGTAAGCTTGGACTCAACGCCCCTCCAGAACCCCTCCAGCTCCGGGCAAGACCACACCATATGAAGGAAGTCGGCCGGCTCGGACCCACAGCGGGGGCAAGCCGCGTCCCCGGAGAGGCCCGCGCTGTGTAGGCGGGCCGGCGTGAGATAAGCAGTATGTAGGTAATAAATTTGGATGAGTCTTAGCCTAGCGGAGGCCGTCACCTAGCGGGGGGCCATAAGGGCGTCCCGCCAGTCGGCCTCGTCCAGGGGACCCACCCAACCCTCCCATCGTTCCTTAAGGCCCTCAAGGGATGTAGGGGTGCAGTTGACGAGGGAGCGGTAAATCCTGGAAATGCCCCCCCTCCCCAAATTGCCCAGCATGAGGTATCGATAAAATTGGGAGGAATGGAGGGAGAAGCGCGCCTGCAGCTCTGAAAAGGAACACATTCGCCCGCCCCGCCAGACGTCCCCCAGCTGGGAAATGCCAATTAAGTCCCACGATCTAAAGCCTTCCAGCTCCGCGACCATGTCCCGTGCCACAGGGGAGTGACCCGGGTCAGCCTCCCCGTCCATCGGGTGTGACGGAGAGCCGCTCGCCAGGACAGGAATACTGCCCTGGTGATATCCGGGCAAGAGGCGGGGACGGAGGCGCCGTACAGGCGATCCTGAATACCGGAGAAACCCAAATCCCCAAGTTCCACCCTGTAGGCCGGGTCAGACCAACCCCCCCCCCCAAACCAGTCATGAATGACCAGAAGGCGGGTGGCCAGATAATAGAGGTAGAGATCAGACATGCCCAGGCCCCCATCAAAGGTGGGTATGCGGCACGTCGATAGAGCCAGCCGGTGCCTCCCACTGCCCCAGAGGAATCTCGTCACCATCACGTCCAATTCGCGGAACCAAGGTCGCGGAAAGGATGGGGGGTGTTTTGCAGCACATACAGAAACCGGGGAAGAATCATCATTTTGTAGAGGGCCACCCTCCCGCCTTGGCTTTCTTCACCAGGGGGGTGACATTAAGTGCCCAACTCAGCTCCGGGAGGAGGGAGACCCAGATGCCCAGGTATTGAAATGACAGCCGGCGGAGAGGGATGGTCTCTTGCCAATCAAAACACTCCCTGGAGGGGTGCAATGGAACCAGGACCGATTTCCGCGAATTGAGGGATGGACCAGACGCCCGGCCGAAACGGCTCAGGATGGAAAGTGCACGGGGTCCGGAGTGCGCCGGGTCACTAAGATACAGCAGGACGTCGTCCGCATAGAGGGCGATTTTGTCAGCCTCTAGGCCAGGCCACTCCCAGCCCCGAAGGAGGGGTCAGATCTAATCAGGGCGGCCAGGGGTTCCATCACGAGGGCGAAGAGAAGGGGCGACAGTGGGCAACCCTGCCGCGTCCCCCGGCCGATCCGAAATGGCCTCGATAGCGCTCCATTAACCAAGACCCTGGCACGGGGTTGGGCATAGAGGACTCGCACCATCCCCACGAACCGGGGGCCAAAACCCATGTGGGTCAGGACCTCAAATAGGTAGGCCCACCCCACTGAGTCGAAGGCCTTCTCGAAATCAGCGAGGAGGAGAGCGAGGTACGGAGACAGCCGATGGCGGTGGGCCAGGGCCACATGGAGACGGCGAAGACAGTGGCGGGTGCCCCGAGCGGGCATGAAGCTACACTGGTCCGGGTGGACCAAGGTTGACAACAGCAGCCGAAGCCGTTGGGCCAGGACCGCCGCGTAGAGCTTCACATCCGTGTTAATGAGCGAAATGGGACGGTAGGCCGCTCTGTCGGTGGACGGCGGCGTGGATTTAGGCAAAACCACGATCGTGGCCAGGTCAGCCTCCGGGGGGAAGGAACCCCTCTCAATCGCCTCCGCATAGTGAGCGCGCAACCGCGGGACCAGGGTGTCCCTGTAGGCGGCATAGAATTCTTGGGGGAACCCGTCAGGTCCCGGGGTCTTCCCCGCGGATGTACGCCCGATGGCATCCCCAATTTCCTCGCGGGAGATGGGGACTTCCAGGCTCTCCCATTCGGCCGGCCGAAGCCGGGTGAGGTGTGCGTCCCCAGACGCGAGCAGAGCGGCCAAGGAAAGATCTGGTGCGCGAGCCCGGTAGAGCTGAGAATAGAACTGGGCAAAAGCTGCCGCCATCTCCACAGAGGAGGACCGGAGCACACCCGAGGAATCGGTGACCGCCGGAATGATACACGACGCCCTGGGGTAGGTAGCCAGGCGGTGTAACAGCGCGCCGTTCTTGTCACCCCAACCATACACCCTTGCCAACGAGGACTGCCAGAGAAGTTTGGCCGCCTCGAGGGACCGCTGACGAATCTCCTGGCGAAGGAGCCTCAGCTGCTGGTCCACCGCCGGGTCGTCGTGCGCAGAGAGAGACCGCTCCATCCGTAGCGCCCGGGCCTCGCAGGCAGTGAGCTGCTGCAGCCGCGTCTGGCGGTGCCGCACCACATGCGCCTTAGCCGCCCCTCTAATGGTCGCCTTGCAGGCCTCCCACAGGGTGCCTGCCGACGAGACCGAGCCCTCATTGGTGCAATAGTATTGAGTAAGCTCGGTGCCCACCGCCTTGCGCAGAGCCTTGTCCTGGAGGAACCAGGCGCTAAACCACCACACCGGACGAGCCGTATGCGGCGGAGGACCTAGGCCCAGGAGGACCGGCGAGTGATCCGAAATCCCCCTGGGGAGGATGCGGACGTCCTGGACGCCCCCGCACTCGGCGGGAGGGACAAAAATCATATCGATGCGGGCGTGAGAATGGTGAGCGGCCGAAGTGTGGGTGTACTGACGAGCATGAGGATGCCAAAGCCTCCAGGCATCACAGATGCCCTGGGCCTCGGCCCAGCCCGCCAGCTGCCGCGCGGGAATCCGAAATCGGTCCCGACGAGTCCAGCTGAGGGGCCGAGATGGCATTAAAATCCCCCCCCCAAGCACAACAGCACCCCCCGGGAGAGTTTCCAACAGAGAGGCAGCGTGGGATAAAGCCTGCGACAGTCCCGAGGGCGGCGCATAGAGCGATAGGAAGCTGATCGGTCTACCATCAAGCGTGCCGCAAATAGCAATCCCGGTTCCCTGAGGATCGTGGGCCACCCGTGTAAGGACAAAGGGGAAAGAGCGGCGTAGCAGGACCGCCACTCCGCGGGAGCCACGGGCAAACCCAGAATGCCACACCCGATCGTACCCATAACGCGCCAGGAAGGGGCATTTTTCCCCGAGAAGATGGGTCTCCTGAAGGAGGAGCACGTCGGCCCCTATGCGTTGAGCATACTTAAGGACTGCAGTGCGCTTGAGCCTATCCAACAGGCCGTTCACATTCCAGGACAGGATGCGCAGCCGGGCCCTGGGGGCTAGGTCATCCATGGAAGCAACGGGCATGGTACGCCGCGGGATCGAACACCCAGGGGGGCGCCGGGAGGACACCAGGCAGCGCCAACGCGCAGGGAGAAGAGGAGGATCGCCAGGCATCGCGGGGAGAGCAAATGACAGGCGAAAGGGAGCCAGGGAGGCCAGGCGGAGAGCGGGCGCTAGTGGAGCGCATGTGAGTGTCAGTGCGGAGCTCTGCAGTAGCGCACGCAGGGAGCTGCTGTGTGACGCGGCTAAGAAGAACCAGACCCAAACTAAAGGAAACACCCTCCCTAGGAGGAACAACCAACAAACCCCCCCCCCCCCCAACCCTACACTTCGAGAACTGAAGCATCTGTCGCCCTAACTTTAACAGCAACTACAAGGCCCCAAGCGAGGCGCTCGGGTGTCAAGAGTGTGGTGGACCCCTCCAGAAGTACGGATGAGAGTGTCCGGTCCTAGATTGCTACACATGAGCGGGAAGCCACTGAATCCAGGTTCGTAGTGGAGGTCCCAGTAGCGGGACCAGGCCGTCGAACCCCCTGCCGAAACAGAGGACAAAGAAGAGTCATAGAGCCGGGCTGCGGGAGAGATCAGAAAGGTCCACTGGCGCGGGGAGGGGGTCAGGGACGGGTCCAGGAGACGGGCCGACTGGCGCCCGAGGCCCCCAGCCGCCTGGGAGGACGTCCCGGAGGAGGCAGATGAGTCCCTCAGTCTCCTCCCTGATGTGCTCGCGGAGCGAGGCCCAGCCGCCAGCCCCCCCCGGGGCCGCCGGGATTGCGTGCGCCTCCTGCGGCTCGGGCGCCGAAGCCCGGCCACATCCTGGCCCGAAGGCCGCCGAGCCGGTGACACCCGCCCGGTCTGGCGCAGCGGTCGTTCCTCGGTGAGCCACGTCCAGGCCGCCCGGGGAGTGTCAAAAAACAGGGTCTTACTCTGGAAGACAACGCGGAGGCGTGCTGGGAATTGAAGCTAGTAGCTGAGACCCAGGGAGCGCATCTTGTGTTTCACCTCTATGTACGAGCGGCGTTGCTCCTGGACCTCCCGGGTGTAGTCCGGGAAAACCATGATGTTGTGGTTGTTGAAGGTCAAGGGAGCCTGCACCCGCGCCTCCCTCAGAATTGCGTCTCTGTCCCTAAAGTTGAGGATCCGCAAGAAGAAGGGGCGTGGGGGGGCCCCCACAGGAGGCTTGGCGGCCAACGACCGATGCGCCCGTTCTATTACAAACCAGGTGGACAAGCTGGCCGCCGGCATCCAAGACTTGAACCACTTCTCCAGGAAGTCGTCGGTGCGGCCAGATTGGACCCCCTCCGGAAATCCCACCAGGCGGAGGTTGTTGCGGCGGGCCCGATTTTCGGCATCCTCCGCCCGCCGATGCAACTCCTTAGAATGGGTCGTGAGCTCCCGAACCTGGTCTTGGAGCTGTCGAATGTCGTCCTCCGCCGTCGAGATCCAGGACTCCGTCTCGGTGATTCGGGCCGTGGCATTGCGAAGGTCCTGTCGCAGGAGCGCGACGTCCACCTTCACCTCCCCGACCATCCCCTCGAGGGACGTACGGGAGGCGGTGATGGCCTGCAATATGGCGGCAAGGTCCGTGCCAGGAGTCGGCGCCGCCTCCCCGCCCGTGCCCGGGGGGTCGGAGGTCGTGAAGCGGTCGATTTTGGTCTGGTGGGGCGCGGCCTTCGACTTGGCGCCCCTGTCCTTACCCATGACTGCCCTCGTGAAGCGTGCGCCGGTGTCTAGGCGCTGTATGGCGAATCTTCGGCCAGCCTCTCCCAGCGTCCAAGTGACCGGCCAGTGCGAGGCCGGGGTCGAGAGGAAGGAGAAGGAGAAGAAGTGCCGTCGTCCCCTCACAGGGGGAGGCCAGGGGTCCACCGAGGATACCGCTGTCCCGCTTCAGAGCCGGTCCGGCGTGGCCCCCTCCCTCAGGCGCCGTCAGCGCGAGTCCTGTGCCAGGTCCAGCACCCACAACGGGCTCACGGGCGCACCCCGTCAGCGCTCCCGGCCTCGGGCCTCAGCAGTTCCCCTCCAGGGGGGGGAAAGGAACAGGGCGCCCTCTGCCCAGCAGCAGCAGGCTCCAACCAGCGGTGGCGGGGGAGGGGAGTCCAATGGCCGGCAACTGGAGATGAGCTCCCCCGCCAACCGCGTATGCCGGCACTCGCGGTGGGAGCACGTCCGGGACCCTCCACAAGGCCACCGTCCGGTCGCCTCCGGCGCCAGTCCTTAGGTGCTGTGGGGGAAGGAGTCAGGAGCCAGGGCCGGCAAGGCCCACTGGGGCCGCCCACACCGGTCCGCACCTCTCGCCTCAGGCCAGCTGCGTCACAGGTCACCGTAGATTCAGGGCCCCCCCCGGCCACGGATGGTCCTCGCGGCGCACCGTGGGTCAAGGTAGGCTCCCCACCAAGCCGGCAACAGCGTCAGATGGCTCCGGGGACGCCCCCGGGTCCCGCGATGTGCGGCCGGCCGCCGTCAGTCACACGGCCCGTGCCTCCCGCTGGCGCCGCGGGACTCGCGTAGGATCCAGCGCCAGTCACAGCACCAGCCAGCCGCGTCTCTCGCGGCCTCACAGCAAGGGGCGGCAGAACTCGGGCCCGGGAGCAGGAAGACGGCCAAAAGTTCCACCGAGCGTGGTTCCTCGGTCCCGCTGCAGGTAGGGACCTCCAGATCGCCGCTAGGACAGCGGGGCACGGATGAAATCCGGATGCGAGGGGTCAAGCATCGGGAGCCTCACATCGGTGCGGCCATCTTGATGTGCGCCACCTGGCGCTCGCCTGTTTCTCTAGTATTTAAGACACATAGTTGGAGACCCAATGCTCCTGAGAAATAAACCCAGAGTTTCGCAATCAACCCAAATGCCTTTACATTCACACTCGTTCACACCAGAAAATGTAGTACATTCACACAGAATCCTGTCTTTCCTGAGAACAGCGAACAGTCTGTCCTACTACAGAATTATGACATATGTTAACAAAGCAGCGCTTCCCTCTACTTTGTCCTTCTAGCAAGCTCAGAGAATACCTATTACCTTTCCAGTGATAAGCGTTATCGGAATGCCATTTGGATCCCTGGTACCTAAGACCAGAACTTCACAGGTAACCTTCGCTATCATAAACTCTTCTTTCACACTGTAAATGTCTCTAATGGCAACACACGACGATGCTACCGAATCGAACCCAGACAATGCGTCGTGCAACTTCAATCGTCGCACGTTTTCCCCTGTGCACCTACAGGGCAACAACAATTCCGTCTTTCCCGAGTGCAGCGCTTACCTCTGCTCTTCTACGGAACCGTTACAAACTTCCGACTTCCTACATCCCAGAAGCCGTGCTAACGACATAGAACTCAATGCAACTCAACATAGAGTGTTAGTACATAAATCAATCCCAATCCACAACCAATGTACAAGCAATAATCACCAAACCAAAACAATAACAACCATCATACTGCTACCAGAAAACCTGCTGCAGCGTGGAGTACAAAATCCCTCCTTCCGTCGGAGATCGAGGATCTCACAAACACACACAACCAATACATTTGCTGGTGGGGCTCATAACACCAACATTCACTCACCATCAATCTGTGTTTCTCGGGAGATGATTACACCAAACGCTGACATGAAAGGAAATACCTCTTTACCCTAATGAGCAACAAATCTATATAACCTTCTGAAACTCATTAGACCCTGAACTTCACCTTTAGTATTCCTCTCATAAATTGGGATGAATCAGTTAGTTGCTGGTTTAGGTTGATTTCTAATTCTCTATTTACCTTTAAATTAATACATTTTCAATGAATAAACAACCCACCTCATTCTGTAGTTAATCAATTCAATCTTCATCTAATTAATGCAAATTAAATCATTCGTTTATTCAAGCCGCCAATCATCATATTTACCTATTCTGGCTAATTGTCGTCCTCCAAGTCAAATCCGGTAGTCTCGCAAATCTATGCCCATCAAATTTGGTAATTTCAGTTCATCAGGAGTTTGGGCATTAATTCAGTCCGTCAAAGATTCAGGGAAACAGCTGTCCTGCAGCGTCACCGTCCTCTCGGTCAGCATAACGTCAGGAAAACGAGAAAAGCCATACAACCTCTCTATTCTACCATAATTTATAGTAAAATCATTGTCAAAAAGTATCAAATATTGGTTTTCAGCTCCTCTGATTAGACAATCAGAGATCGTCCGACAGGGTTCACATGGAATAATGTCTCTTAGGTCATCAGTCTTGCTTGTTCCGGTTTTAAGAGGCATCTTATTGTTCTTTCTGAAAAGCTGGCTTGCTTCCCATGGCGACCTTGGTGGGTGCAGTCTGGTTAGGGTCACGACGAGGCCACTGTTGCTGGCATTAGCGCAGGCACACTTCACCCAAAACCTCGTGTAGCGTAGTCAGTCAAGTCGGGTACAGGAGGCAGCCATTTTGTGGCAGGCCCAAATGGTCAACTTAAGCAAAAGAAACACAAAACGCAATTAATACATAGAAATGACTAATAAAATGTTATTCCCTCGCTAATACCCATATGTGTGTTTATTTATCTAGCAGAAAGCAACACTCAAGCGGTTTATACTTACTGAATAAAGCACAAATCACAAATACATCACAAAAGCAACATATATCATGCAATATTCTAATTGTCTACCATTAGTATGCGTACATAATTTAGTTTACAAATTAAGTCATGCAAATGCAATCCCACGTGTATTTCAGTTATTAATAAGATTGGTTAATAATTTCCACTTCAATCCATTAGTTCGATTATAATTAATCTATCTAATTAGTATAAACTTGCAGAAATGGGGAGGGTATCCAAAATTTTTGGCATTACCCGCTCCTGCACCATCACCGCTAATGCAACTGCTAATGCATTACAAATGACTAAAGCCACCTACGAATACAATCAGCACCACAACCTCTGCTTCCAAATGCTCCCAATAGCAACCAACACCAACTAGCCGCAACTGTATCTAACTGCTACCAAAACAATCGGTTCTACAACCTCAAAACCTACTACTAGGGGAGCACCAACCACCGCAAAACCATATCCACCACCAAAATTACCGCTACCAAAACTACACCCACTACTGCCACGGCTACACCCATAAATATTAGAGCTACAGTCCCAAAAGCATGTTATAGCAAAAATCTCTATTTAAACAACTCAGAAAAGTATCCAAGTGCTGCCAAACGGTGGTAATGTTACATACATTGACCTTGGAACAATTCGAGGTTCGGCTGCAAGCCGCAGACAGGTGTCAGCAGTACCAGCACTATCTCCATTACCCCCCCCCGCCATCTGACTAGCCACATTAAATAAATACCGAAAGAACACCCCAGGGGTATGGTGTGACGCGCAATGTCCCCATGTCTCGTCAATGGACAGCTGTACACTCGCAAGCCCGCACAGTCAATTATTTGCTATTTTCCCCAAGTTACATTTTATTCTAATTAAACTCATTCCAGTCTGACAAACACTTGGATCGCGTACACAAACTCTGCCCTCCCCCAGTTTCTAGTCCCAAATGGAGACAAGTTTTTGCTGAGGCAGGCAGACCGCTTAGGCCCCGCAAGAAAGAGCCAAGTGGCCTATTATGAAAGAAATCTCATAGTGAAAGAGAGGAAAACGCACTGCAGAGTGAACAAGTTCGTATCTCGACCCTTGACTCGCCAAGGTGCGCCTCTGTACCGATTAGCTCGCCGCGTGTGTGTCTGCACTAAGCCTCGAGTGCACGCAAAGGCACAGCCCCGATCACCTCACGGTAAGGCTGTGTGCAGAGTCACCTTGCTGTATACACACACAGTTATTTTATGCCGTGCGCGCGCACTCCGTCGCCGCTTGCATGCCTGTGTGCTGACACGTGGATGGGTCCTACATTTCTGATCGATATATCTGTCATATACATAAGTTCACAAAAATTCCTGCGCTGGACACGTTCATCCACGGGGTTATGTTACTGTAGGTTTGTACCGAAGTACACAGTGCCGTCTTGTGTGGGCAAAAAGTGCTGCAACAACAAATAATGTGGACATGCATGAACCATTTTATGTTACAGTACATGTACGGTTACTTTTTGGCATGCATGTTTGTGGTGGGCATCTTACTGAATATGTGTGTTCGTATGCAGGGCCAGCTGTGTGTGTGTTTGAAATCACCCAAGTGTACAGATGAGCACACGCACAGCGTCATCTTGTGTATACTCATATGGTCAACATACAGTATTTGCACTGGGTAATCTTACCACGCTGTGTGTATAAATGGTCACCTTACTATGGGTGCACACACCAGGCCATTTGGAGGGGGGGGGGGTGCGCAACGAGCCTAATTGCTCTGGATGTGTGCACACAAGGGATCCCTACTTTGTGTATGTGTGCAGTCATTGCTGTACTGTCACCCTGTGCGCGCACACGAAGGGTCCCACTGTGAGTTCCCTCTTGGCTCACATGTCCACACAGGACTGCCTTGCTGTGCATGAAATCATTTCAATGTGTTCATGCGTGCACATATTTGGCTGTCTGCTACTACAGAGCCAGGCTTTTCACATCCATGCATATAGCTGGCCACGACCCGAGCATGTTCACAACTCCCGAGAACTATACATCTAACTCACACACAGGAGCGAAGACTTACATCAAGAGGATGTGCGGTACCCAAGTGGTCGCAAGACGTTTATATTTCCATCGCCGCGACGCTGCAGTAATAGTGGGAGAGAAGAAGGAATTTACTGACAAAGCTCGGTGTACCTGAGACGAAAATACAGTACTAAAATGCGTCCGAGTGCATACTAGCAGACTCCTCGTATTTGACCGGTTAATCTTTTATGTTTTTCGACTTCCTTCCCTATAAAAGCCCGGAGCCTATAGCACACGTCACTCGGCTTCTCGCTTGATGTTCCCTCAAAAAGTACCCCTGTTGGGAGGAAGAGGACGCAACCCGCAGCTGGATCGAGTTGCATAAGAAGCCTCCTGACCCATGACACAAACACAAGCGTTTCCTCCTACAATACATGCCAAGGCAGTCCGTGAGCCATTCCCTCCATCTCTGCCACACATACCCAGCTCTCAACGCAGCTTTCTGGTAAATACTGCTCTTGTTGTTCGTGCTGCCGATTTATTTTTTAGTGGCACTGCAGTTTTGAAAGTTTTAAGCTTATTTCTTGAAACTGCCTTCCCGCGCATTGGAAGGCGCGATACATTCGGAACCGTGACAGACCAGCTGAGAAACACTTACTCAAAGCCCCCCTCCGCCCAGAGAGGTAGAGGGCCAACACCCCTTCCTTAGTAGAGAAAGGGTTAGCTCGGTGTTAAAAGGCAGAGATGATTAACGTGCTACAAGGAAATAAGCGCGGCGCACGAATGCTCCTCTCTCTCTCTGTTTTGGGCGAGCGAGGTCAGCGCGGTCGCGAAAGAGGGTCGCGCCAGAGCTTGTCTTTATGGGGCCATGTGTTTGAAACACATGGCCCCATAAAGACAAGAAAACGTTTGCGACTGGAGGAAAGCAGGCGAGCCGTCCAAGTGGACCGTCTGAAAAGGCCAAATGGAGGAAACATGGAAAGCTCTTTTCCAATGGCTGGCCACTGTTTAGCATAAACAGTGACGCCAGCCAATGGAAAAGGGGGGCAGGTTTAAAGCCCTTTACTGAAACTCCTCAAACATAAAATCACGCCGAGCGAACTGCCCATGTGTGCAGCCACGCTAGCCGAGACCTAAAAAGAAGTGGAGTTGAATCTGAATCAAATCCCATGACGAATCTAAGAACCCACCCACAGGTAAGTCATAAAGTACCCTAAGGTCAGGGTTGGAATGATTCAGGGGTCCCTCCCAGAGGAGAGGTCAGACAGTGGGGAGGATACTCCCATGTCCTTTGTCCAGTTTCATGCCAGAGCAGGGGGCCAACTGCTCCCTGATCTGGTTTGAACTGGAGTATGCAAGAGGTTACCAAATTTGCCCTTCGAGCAGACTATGTGGCCCTGGCAAGTGCTCCCACCCCGCCCAGTACACTAAGTCCTGTCTGGGAGGAGGTCCGACACAGGGATGTGGAATTCTTATAGCCAGACGCCCTGGACCTATTGTTTGGGCCCTCATCATTATAACAAATAATTGGCAAAATCAAAAATTGTTTTGATCTCAAAAAGCACACATTGCCACAGCAGTTCCTGGCACTGAACAAAACTAATGTCGATTATGCTCCTTGTGAAAGAACAGAATGCTGTCACTCACAATTAAGCTAGCCGATAGACCGAGAGAGACAGAATTTTAATAAACACAAAGGTCATCATTAACGCCAGACCTAATTATGGGCCCCAGTATTAAATAAAGTCTCAAAAGTGCACTCATGTCCCTGCATTAAGTCCAGAAATACAACTTTTGTGAATTTAAAAGACTTTACAGAAGTAGGCCAAGAAATAGTACTCTTAGAAAATATTTGGTAACAGCATTTTAGCATGAGCAAATATGCAGGTCTAGATTTGCTCATGAGAAAATCTGAGTGTTTGCAAGTTCACTTTCCATCCAACCAGCGCCAGTATGTAGATCGGCAGAAACGTGGCAACATAAGGGAATTGCTAGTATTCAAACCCTACTATTGAAGGAGCCCTGGCATAATCAGAGAGGCTATTTCGGAGCTCTTATATAATGAGATTGCTGCCATATTTGTCACAGCATTACATGGCACAAAAGGGACAAGTGGATTTTGTTGCAGGACAAGTAGATTTATGAAGCAGCCTGCTCCATGGACAAGAAGATACTTTATTAAATTCCACACCCCTGATAAGGCAGAGAGAAAAGTTGGCTCTTTTCTCTTTTGGATGATTGCTAAATGAAGGATTTCCTGTCTGGTCCACTAGTCACCATGTGATCTCATTTAAGATATATGATAAATAGGGCTCCCGGTTTTCCGTATTTACGGATTTCTACATATAAATACAGACGGAAATCTATATTTCCTTTGTCTGTATTTATATTTAGAAACGGCAAAATACTAGAAAATGTTGCCACACTGCTGTGCTCGAATCCAGCCATGCCCCCTTCCTGCTGCTGGAATTTCCATCCCAGGCGCGCACACAGCCGCACCCGAGTACTTCACAGGTCTTTTTAAAGACCATTTGCTTGTTAACGAGGCTTTATTGTTCTTTCACCCCATGATTTCACACGGCAGCGTGAGTGCTTCGGACCGACATAGCTGTGCATGCAATTCACGCTCAGAACCAGGCGTCTAAAGATAGGAGGAGGAGACAGAAGAAAGGTGCCACTTTAATGATTATCCAGATCACCATGGTTTCATTGTATAGCCGGGAGTTTGGTAGAAGGGGCATAGCTGCAGGGTGCTTGGTTTCACGGCCAGGTGTGAGGCGATAAGAAGGCCGGCGGTACAATCTGAAACCTCGGCAGCTATTAGCAGAGAAGGAGCTGACGCTCCCCTCCCGGGCTTTGAAAACAGGTTTTGGCAGCAGAGAGCTCCCAAGCGACATGCCACGTCCTTAAATGATATATATAAGTCTTTTGCAGGCATATTTGCGATTGTCCAGATGCATTATAGGAGGGGTAGTTCTGACACGGACACATACATTTGTTAGGTAACTGGCTTCCATGAAAGTAGAATGCTTATTGGGGTTCGAATTAGTGTTTGCTGCACTTTCATCTGGCTTTGTAAGTCATTATAGCTGCATCGGCAGAGCGCTTTTCATTTCAGAAATGCATTCCAGGTCTGAGGGGAGACAGAGGTGCTTTTCTCTTTTATGACGATATAACTGCAGCGTGTTTTAAATGTCAAATAGTTTGTTAAAGACTTTATATTTTTATAAATGTTAAATATACAGGCGGCATATTTAGAGTGTTTGGCGTCTCATGTGTAATTTATGAGGTTTCTCAATTAGGCTGGCAACATATAGATGTTTTGGTTTTTTCATGTTTAAACTCTTCACCCACACAACATTTATTCATGTGTCTATGTATATTTTGTATGTGCATTGCGCAGCATTTAATCCATTACCATAGCACTTGTGAAATGTAGAGGGTTTGAAGTGAGACACGTAGTAGGTTGTTTATGTTTACTAATGCCTTAAGTGGGAGTGACTATTTAATGTGACCATGACGTGGCGTGTAGCTTGGGATCTATCTATCTGTCTGTCTATCTACACACAAACACACCACCACCAATATAGGTAACCTTACGTACTTTCTGTGTGAAAACCGTAGACACTTGAAGGCAGATTTCTACCTAGTTTTAGATGGAAATACAGAAGAGCTGGCACATGTTTGCTCCTGATAAGTGCTTGTACTCTATCCTAAAGTGTTTTTATAGCAAAACTGAGAAGCACAGGTACTCTCCTTTTGAAATTACTCAGTACCGGACCATTTATAGCACTGCTAAAGCCACAACAAATCACTAGTTTAAGTGAGCGCATGTGTGCATTGTTAATTTAAATAAATGTGGGAAAATACTAGCTGTAGCGTCGTTTTTTACTTACGGCAAAAATAAATGTGGATAAATACAGAAAAAATGCCCAAAAAATAAATATGGATAAATACAGACGGAAATGGCAAAAGAATAAATACCATAAAACCGGGAGCCCTAATGATAAATATGGTGGTAATTATTTTGTTACACAGTTATTCATTATTCTTCAAGTAGCTATTCCCAGCTTTGACACAATCTGTAATACAAGTATTTTAACAGATTATGATTTTTACTCCAAATAGCTTGACCATGCAATTAAGCATATGTCTTCTAAATCTTCCAGGGATTAAGTAGACTTGTCATTTGTGCTGTTCATCTCAGAATCTTCATGTATGTGGTTAGTGAATTGTTACTCGGCAGCCTAAATCTGTAAATTAATTTCAAGCGCACAGTATATGATTTGCTTCGTACAACTGAGCAGCCACTGACAATTATTTAACTGCATCCAAAGTTAAATAAGGTGATAATTCGAAAAACCACTTCAAATTTGTGACTGGAAATCACAGTGGGTGTTTCACATGGTGCTCTCCCAAGCCAGAATTGCGGCCAATCTGATGACATGCAATTTCAAATCCCTACTGTGTATCCCCATGAATACTGACCTAGATTTAAACCTTCCAATTGTTTCCTCTCCTTTTTGCTTTCATATGAACCTTCCCTTACTTTCCATCCTCTGCATGCCTTCTTTCTCTGAGCACAGCCTATTCTAAATCAAATTTCCTTTATCATTACCGACCACGTCTCATCTCAAAGACTATATCCTCTCCCTTTAAGATGTATCCCTGCAATCCAGCAATACATAATCTCCTGTAGCTTATCTATTTACACTACCAACCATCTGCATGAATACACATATCCTCTACCAACCAAAGATCACCCCCAACTCCTATTAATTTTATCTACCACTTAGAAATTGGAATAAGTGCAAACAATGGTTTCCATGATTGATCCCAATAACCACTTTAAAAATGTTTTTGGGTCTGCTGCCTTATGGCTAGGTTTGTGCTATGTAAACACCATATACATGCTGACATTGGATTCCAGAGCAGCATGCTGTCTGGTGTAAAGCGCTCCAACTCCTCTCCTCATCAGGGGTAGTTAAGTACTATATAAACACAATTACAATGCAATATATAACCCTTTTGGCCGACACTGATGCTAATACCGTGACACTCAGCAGTCAGGCAGCTGACTGCAGTTCACCTCTGCAGGGCCCAACAAGCTATATACTATGACCGCCGTTCTTTGTCATCTCAAAGTGAGATTAGGGATGAGATGAGATTACCTTTCTCCAACCTTTACATGCTCAGGACCATCAACATTAAACAAAATTCCTCAAAATGGACATTCCCATGCAGTAACCAACTATATGGACCATGCTCATAAGAAATACTTAAGAGACCTGCAAATCTGTTCAAAGCTGCCAATTTACTAGAAACAAGTATACTGCTATGATTACTTACTGGTAATCCCCAATACTCTTAGTCCTACTAGTCTTCGACCCAGTCATCACTAATGAGGTATTCCACTTGACAGAAAACAAAACAGGAAACGCTTTTAGGCTCCACCTACCCTCCTGCCAGGGGCTATAAGTACATAGCCAACAGAAAGCACATCCTGACATAGCGAGCAACAAAGGCCTGAACAGGGAGGGTGGGTGGGAAGTATGACTGGGTTGAGGACAAGTAGGACTAAGAGTAATGGGGATTACCGGTAAGTAATCATAGCATTACCTCTACGTCCCTCGTCCTCAACCCAGTCATCACTAATGAGGCATACCAAAGCAACCCCACAAGCAGGCCTTTGGCAAACCACACAGAGAACAGAGACCGAACACAAAAGTGGAGTGCAGCAAGTGAAAAAACGTTATTAACACACAGAATGGGGGGGGGGGGGACGACAACCCCCACAGCACGCAACACACCACAACCAAAATTGGTCCGGTCAGACAGAGCACAATTCAGACGATAGGGCCTCACAAAAGTAGAATCAGAAGCCCAAGTCCCAGCCCGACAGATCTCATCAAGAGAAACCCCATGAAAAGCAGCCCAGGAGGCAGAAACACCCCTAGTGGAATGGGCCTGATCCCCAGGAGAGCAAGGCAAACCAGAGTCCTGATATGCCAGAGAAATTACAGCCTTGATCCAGCGACCCAGAGTAAGACGGGAGGTAGCCTTACCTCGACCAGCCAAACCAAAGGTCACAAAGAGAGTCGGAAGAACTAAACCCCGCAGAGCGGGCAACATAAATAGACAACGCACGCTTCACATCCAGAGAGTGAAGCAACAACTCAGCAGGCGAGGAAGGAGAAGGACAGAAAGAAGGAAGAATCCACTCCTGAGAGCAATGAAAACGAGAACGAATCTTTGGAACAAACCCAGGATCCAAAGAAAGGACCACCGCGTCATCCAAGAAACGTAAAAAGGGAGGAGAACAATGCAAGGCAGTGAGCTCACCCAACCGCTGAGCAGAAGTAACAGCAATCAGAAAAGCCACTTTAAACAAGAGGAACTTAAGGTCAACAGACTCCAAGGGCTCAAATGGAGAGGACTGCAGAGCACCCAGGACTAAAGAAAGATCCCAAGGAGGAACCGGAGAACGAGAGGACAGAGAGGAACTTTGTAACAACCGGGAAACCAACAACCCATCCGTGGAACAGGCACAATCGCCTTCTTCAAGAGCAAAGTGTGAACACCATCCACCAAAGACTGACGCCGAGACTGGTCCAAGGGCGTCGGAGTCCGCACCACGCCAGAGGGAGGAGGAAGGGACAGAAACTCTATCAGATACCTCCGACCAGGACATCCAGCACCCACTGATTGGAGGTCGTCAGACGCCAAGCAGGAAGGAACAACCGCAACCTCCTACCAACCTCTGGCGCAACACCAGCATGACCAACCTCCAGTGCTGCATAGTCAGGAACTCTGCGGCCCCTGTCCAGCATCACGGGGGAGCTTCATCTGGAACTTCCGGAGGAAACCCCTACCAGCACCTCTTGGGCCCTTAAAGGAGGAATGCTGAATCCTGGAAGGCTGACAAAAGGTCTTGGCATGAGAGAAAGAAAAATCCTTACAAGAAGGCTGTCGGCGGAAGGAAAAGGAATGCTTCCGCTCTTTGAACACCTTGTGAAGCTTATCCTCAAGAGCATCCCCAAAAAGACGAGGGCCAGTAAAGGGCAAGCTCAAAGCCATGGATTTCTGCGCGGCGTCCGTATTCCAACCCTTCAGCAACAAGTTGCGACAAGAGCAATAGAGGAACCACAGGACAAGGCAGAAGCACGCACAGAATCAAAGGCAATGTCCGAGAGGAATTCAGCCTGACGTTCCATGGACTCCAGCAAGTCCGGACAACTACCCCCCTTCTGCATGGTGGAAATCAAGGACTTAAAGTCAGTCAACAGCGATTGAGCAACATAAGCCCCATAGACACCAGAACGGATAGCAAGGTGAGAGCCAGAATAAGATTTCCTCAACGCAGAGTCAATTTTCTTATCCATACCATCACGCAGAATATTATCATCTGCCATAGAGGGACGACCACCAAACTGGCAACAATGGAATCAATACGCACCGACTCAGGAAACGACTCCTCCATGTCCTGCAAAGGATACAGTTTGGACATAAAGCGTGGCAACATGATGTGATCCAGATCCTTCCATTCTTTCAAGAGGACATCCATCACAAAGGGATGGATAGGAAGAAAAGTAGTAATAGGCTTCCGAAACTGCGGCAGAACAGCATCCGTGGAAGTACTGGCCACAGCATCATCAGGAAACCCCATGATCTCACGTACATGAGAAAAAAGGTCAGGCAACAACTCCTTGGAAACATATTTGCCTTTTAGAGCCACCGCCCCCAAGGAAGAGGCATCAGAAGAATCCGAGGAAGAAATGTCCGAATAGAGACCAACACCCCCAGCAGAACGACCCCAACAGAATTCTTGGAGGACTTCGGATTTGACAAAGTCTCCAAAATAAGGCGCTTCAACCTTCCATCATCCAACCTGGCCCGCTTCACTGCAGGAGCAGAAAGACTTCGTAGCCTTCCTGTAACTCTTTTTAATTATTTTCCTGTACTGTAGCTTGAAGTGATTTGTTTGATATTTGCATTACCCTCTAGAAGCAAAAGATATTTGACTGCTTCCTGAAATATTCATGGGCATTCGCTTTTACATTTCTTGAAAACACAACTTTCACTTCTGGCAGATGAGATGGGTAACGAATTAAAGAGATTTTTAAGTACCCTAGAGTTATCCTTTATCTTCCCAGTTAAAGCAAGCAGCCTCTCAGTCATTTCCTTGCAATAAGGCGAAGCCGCTAGTAATCAGCAGCTGGGGCTACAAATACATACTCCATAGGAGATACACGAGGCACAATGAAGAAACTGGCTAAGAGCTGAAGAAACTGAAAAATGGTAGAAGCTCTCACCATTTACAATTGGCCTGAGGCGAAGGACGTCCTTTCCACATCTCCAGTGCGCGCGTCAGCAGGAATCCTTTCTGTGAGGCCATAGCGTGCACCAGCCACGCGAGGGCCGGTGATTTTGGTTGCGCAACAGGGCCCAGCGCGTCCGTTAGACAGTTATCTTTGGCAGGGAAAATAACCTCGGAAGAGCTCACATCTTTATGAAAACCACCTCAATCGGCGCCACTACACCGGGCACTGCAAATACGTTCGTTTCAGCAGTCCCAGTCACGCTGAAAGGAGCGGCGCCTCCGTCAGGGGTTCCATCCGAAGCGAAGCTCCTCTCCTAGGTGGCCATCTTCCTGGGTGGACAGACCACGCCCCCCAAGCGGATTGGCTTTTGTTGAAATTTCAGAACAAATCTCTTTGCCTAGCACATGACTATGTACCAGCCCTGCTGGTCCATCAGAGACACCTAACTGATATGTGCCTCACTACAAGTCCCACCCCGGGTGTAATGTGATTAACCCTGTGCCAGCGCTGCCAGAGTTTCAGGTGAGATTATGCATTATACATGTGAATGATTTTTCCTGCACTGAGGCAGTCCCCCGGAAATACTGATGGACTCTCGATATTCATATAGCCTTGTGTTCCCTATAGAGAACATGCTCTCGTCAAAAACGTCCTGCTCTAACATAGGCTTCCCTTTCCTGAACTACACCACTGCCATTGCTCTCATGCGAGGAACACTTCTGTCAATGCTAGGTATTTCTGAACCCTTGTGGATTTTTCCTTATCATTCCTTTTGGGGGATATATTTCCGCGAATTTACACATCTCAGCAGCTCCCCAAAGGCCGCATACACAGCTGGACACCATACTGCAGAGAGGCCTCCAGGAAGGGACGATGGACTCCGCTCTCCAGGTGAGGCATCATCTGTGATGGACATAGTTTTTAAAGGACTTCCCATTTCCTGCTACTTATCTCTCCCTCAGTGCTAGAAGTCTAACATTAGAAGTAGGCACTAGACAAAGAGTGCCCCCGGCTTCCTAGAGATGTCAGATGTTACTTCCCAGGATGCTCTACACAATGTTAGCATTCTCACTCCTACTGTGCCTAGCCAGTTCGCTTCAACCACAAATATTTTTCTGTGATCGAACACGCCCATGCAGGGGGTTCTTAAGGCAGTTTGTGCTTTTCTGGCTGTATATCCCGCCATGGCTCATCAATCACCCAATGAGAAGTGTATAAACTTGCCTATACACCTATATCCGTGGAGTAGAGGTCAAATTAGCTGTCGTCTGATTGCAACTAAGCCTCAGGAGTCCGAGCTGCCGTTGCATTCAGCCAGGCAACCATTTTGCTTTCACACATTTTCAGTAACATTCTCAAACTTTTCACCCTGCTGCCCCTTGGAGCCTCTACTGGCACTTCACTAAAGTTTGATTAGCACAACAGCAGAGTTCACTTGCCAAGCTGGTCAAGTAGGCCTAAAAACTGACTTGCCCTGAAGGAAATTTACTTTCCATACCGAATGGGCAAGTACATTTTTCAAGCCCTCTATACCTATACTAAACAGTGACTCTGGGGCTAGGGGGTGTAAGTTTGCTGCAGAGGGTGCCAGACCAAGTACACTAAACCAAATACATCCAGAATCGTCTACATATTTCCCTGCCTCTGCTGGTTCTCCCATACCAGCAAGTTCATCCTTTGTAATTAACTACACTGTTCCAAATGTCCCGGTCCTGCCAGATATTGATTTTGCTCCAGAAGCCATGGGACATCTGGTTCAGATGACACCCTCCCAATTCAATATTTAACCACTTCTGAACTGCAATAAAACTCTTTCTCTACTCGATTACTTCTTTATGCTCTTCCCATGGTCTCAGGTGCCCATATACTCCCTTGCGGCCTCTCTGACCACCCATGGGTGGAGGTGCAGCTGGGCATGGCCTCACCCAGAGCAAGTGGTATTGGCCGACTTAATGCCCGGTGGTCCAGGGAGGACTCCTTTACTTGCGACCATTGGAGACTACTTTGAATTAAATCAACGCTCGGGTGAATCCGAGGCAACACTAGACAGTGGTCCATAGTAGAGCATTCGCAGAGGTACATGGTTGAGAGCAGAGGAGAGAAAAATACTTCACTTCGCTTTTAGCCCAGATACTCGGTCTCAAAAAATCCCTTGGGGCCCCCCCAACCCACTTACCCCACACAACACGTGAAGGAGCTCCAGGAGATGCTGAGGCACAAATTCCTTTGTACAGCTAGTATTGCTGGCTCTCTCTTGCCCCATTCCGCCTATATGAACAGGTAACAAAGCAGGGAAACAAATTGATTGGCTCTCACAGAAGCAAGAAGGGACCAGAATAATTTTAGTGCTATAAACTCCAGAGAGGCCTGATTTATGAAGCCTGTGAGTCATTTGTGGATTATTACTGCTTCCTCTACGGCAGTTGATCGACCTCCATTGGAATTATCCGACCCAGTAGAAACAAGCATTGGCATAGCCAATAGGTCTCGCTTTTGGGACCTTATAAGTATTTAGTTATGCAGCACAATATCCTTGATGCAACAACATCAACTGTTGCATGGCTAAGCACTTATAAGGTCCCAAAGGCGAGACCTATTGGCTATGCCAATGCTTGCAATGCAATAGGTCTTGCATTTGCGAGAGTTTAAGCAATTAGCATTGCAAAAAACAATGCCTTTTATTTATCTCTTTTAAAAAACCAACACATAAATAAAAGGAATTGTCATTTACAATGCCAATAGCCCAAAATCTCGCAAATGCGAGACCTATTGCATTGCAAATGCCTTTTAATAAGTATTTTTGTTTACTGGATGTCCTTGCTTCTTGCTGCCTCACTCCAAGAACACAGTCAGGGTGATGGGAGACATTGGCTTGCAAAGGGCTGGGAATAAAGGTACCAGTGGGTGAAGAGCAAACCCTGATCTGGGGCTCACTGCATTTGTAACCCACTACTACAGGCCTGAATTTGGAACTAGTTTCAAAGTCAGATGCATTATAAATAAAAATTTTATAAAGTTTATGGCTGCTTCCTCCTGTTTTTGATATTGCTCTGGAGGTTAGGGGAGGGGGGGTTACAGAAGGAAGATAAACAAAATTGCAGCTCTGCAGCTGTTGGAGACATTATAGTTGCCTTCGCTAGCTTCTTTGTAATATGCAGACTAATCACCCAAAACAGTTCAAAACAAAACACATTCAACAGTGTCAAGGTCCCTTAATGTGTTGTCAACTTTTACTGCTGAAGGGTAAAGAAACGTGTTTTTTTTCCTTTTTTTTAAACTTGTATTTTCCAGATTACCTCACTGACAACATAGTTCTCAGTTGACATTTATTTTGAAGGCATGCGGATTATACTTCAACTACTTTCTTCGTGTCACAATCCAAAATGTTTTATGCAGTTCAGTGCATTTCACAGATACCGCTAGTGGACCAGCATTGAGTGTGAGGTGATCGTCATTGCGAACTGACAGACCCTGAGGCTAAATATTCACTGACCAATTAAACAAGCATTTGCAATGCAACAGGTCTCGCATTCACGTGAGTTTGAGCTATTGGCATTGTAAATGACAATGCCTTTTATTTATGTTTTGGGTTTTAAAACATAAATAAAAAGCATTGTCATTTACAATACTAATAACTTAAACTCTTGCAAATGCGAGACCTATTGCATTGCAATAAAGGGCCTTCTCGACCGCTTGTTAGATTGTAAAAATCAGAGGAAGAGACCGGCTTGTGACATCTTTATAAAAAGTGATAACTAGTGCAGTGAAGAAGATGTGCAAGTGTTGTAAATTACACAGACATAAAGTGTGAGTTACATATGATCCAAGCTATAAACACTAACAAAGCCCACCAACACCTTTCGCTCTGTGACTACACTGTCGCGGCTCAGGAGGACGGGGGGGGGGCTATTTTCTGCCCTCTGCGTGATTTGAGTGTGCAGTGTGACATTGCGTTATGTCATTGCTATCTTTGGCCTAATAAAAAACACTCCAGCTGTAGTAGGGCCCTGGCTTCACCTCCTGATGCAGGGCGGGCTGTGCTTTATGGCAGGCATGGAGGGAGGGAGGGATGGTCTCGGCTGCAGCCCTGGCCTCGCACAGTGCCCCTGCTATTACTAGTGAGCGAGAGGCGCTGTGGTGGTGGAACTGGTATTGGTGGTGATGGTATTGGTGGTGGTGGCGGCGGTGGTATTGGTAGTGGCAGTATTGGTATTGGTGTTGGTATTGGTGGTGGCGGTACTGGTATTGATGATGGCGGTATTGGTGGTGGTGGTATTGGGGGGGGTGGTGGTATCGGTGGTACCAGTGGTGGTGGTATTGGTGGTGGTATTATTGGTGGTGGTGCTATTATTGGTGGTGGTGATAATGGTGGTGATGGTGGTATAGGTGGTCGTGGTGGTATTGGTGGTGGTGTTGGTGGGGTTAGTGGTGGTGGTATTGGTGGTGGTATTGGTGGTGGTGGTATGGCTGGGTCCAGACTGGAGTGGCATAGTGAGCAAAAGAAAGATGGATTAAACCCAGATCTCTTGACTGAGGGTGAGTGGTTGAAAAGTTTCAGCACTCCGTCCATCATCTTGTTGTGTTTGCTCTTGCATCTTGAGAACTTTGCATCACTTTCTGGTCTCCCAGTCAACAAGGCCAAGATCTGCTTCTTTCCTTAGGTATTGAGGGTTCCGCAGTTGCAGGCGATTCAGCGGGAGTTGATCCCCATACTCTTTTAAATATCTGGGTACCCTGATATTCCACTTGCTGGTGGACCTCTGGGAGGGCAATCTGGGTAAAGCCCTCAGGTCGCTCAAAACATGCATCCCCATCTGGTGCTCTCTTAAATTGCCCATTATGGCCAGGAGCTCAGTGTCAAAGATGGCCGTGCTCCCTAGGCTACTGTATTACTTCCCCAATCTCCCTGTTAGAGTACCCCTCTCTTGGTTCTGACAGTTAGATTTGCAGCTGAGGGAACTGATATGGGATGAAGGCCGACATAGGGTCTTCCTGGAGGTTCTTCAGCGTACACCTAATGGGGGGGGGAGTCTGGGGACACCCGATTTCGAGTTGTACTTCCTGGCTACACAACTACAGTGGCTCAGTCAATGGCTACATGGGGCCCGACTCGAATAAGTAGGTGCAGTGGGGTTGGTCTGCAACCAGAGCATGCTGCTGGCAAAATAACTTTCCTGGCAGTAGTGACTCCTAGGGATGGGTGATACTGGTGACAGCCTTGCGTTGCTGGAGGCAATGCATGCGAAGGACAGCAGGGACTCCCCTTTATGCGCCGGCCCTGCGGCTAGTGGGTCTACCACATAGCAATACCCTCACCTTTTTCACAGCTGGATAGATGTTGGCTTGGACAGAGGCCGGCTTGATAACGATGGGCCACTGTTTTAAATTGGGAACTCTATTCCCAATGGAGGAACTGGTGGAGCAGTATGCCCTACTTGTGAATCAATTCCTAACTTGTGAGGCCCTGATACGGGCCTTTGGAAAAAAAATTGTGGGCCGCCGGCCACGACAATCCAACAACACACAAGGTGCTACAGATGCTAATATCGATAGGGTCAGCACGGCACTTGGTGAGGTGATTCTATAGATCACTGAACTCTATGGTCCGCAAACCCCTGTCAGTACCTAGGCATCGATGGGGAGAGGCTTTGGGACGAGGACTTAGAGTGGAATGGGGTGCTGGCTTACCCTAAGAAGGTCTCCAGAAACAGGAGATTAACATATACTCTAATTATGTCCATATGACATCCTATACGCTTCAAGTCATCTACGGGGGAGACCCATGGGGATGCCCCAGATGTAAACTACTGGACACAGATTTCTGCCATATGACCTGGGAACGCCCCCAGTTGCAACCATTTTAGAATGCCGTGATAGGGGCCCTCAGTGCCACCCTAAACTGATCTAACTCATGTGGTCTGGAGGTTTGCTTGCTAGGACTGTTTCCTAGATCCTGGAAAAGCAAAGTTGGCTCCCAGATCTGGCTTTAGTCCTGGCAAGACAACGAATCACAATGTATTGGAAGTCAGCGTGAGACCAGTGGGTGAAGATCTGGAGGAAAGATGTCACTGTATGACCTAGAGCTGAAGAAAGATCCCTGATCTGCGAGGCCGCCAAGGGAGTGCGAAGGCACCCGATGGCAGAGCTGTGGTCGGCGGTGCTGGAGGCTTGGGAGCATCCAGAAAGTGTATCTGAGTTGAGCCCAGACAGGGAGGATGGGCTGGAAGAGGTAGAAAAAAGAGACTCCTCCCAGGATACAGATGAGGAAGAGAGTGGACTAAAGCGACGATAACTTTACAAGTCTTGAGAATGTTCCCCCCCACCCTCTTTAAATGGTAGCTCCGCTTGCGAGAATCCCTCCTCACCCTCTTGTCATAAACCCTATCACATAGTCCTCAGGCCCAGAGTCTCCATCTGGACTTTCTACAGGCTTTTTTCTCTTTCCCTTAGTCGGAGGCTTTGTCATTCTCCCTCTCCTTTCTGGGTGTAGGTGATCCACAGGACTGCTAGGTTTTTTTTCCTTTTTTCCAGTTATTGTTCTTAGTTTCTTATTCATCGACGTCTGCTGCTTCTCCTTTTTCCAATTTCTGAGACGTAGTCTTAACGACAAAGAGAGCTGGGAGACAGTCATTATACCTTTTGAGTTAATATATATTTTGGGTTTTAAGTTACACCTATGATGAGACTGGGCAAGGGGTGTGAGATGGGAACGGCCATTAGATAATGGTTTATGTGTTACGCATTTATGCTGCAACTCACCTCTACAATTGCGCAATGTCAAATATGTGTATACCTGTTCTCTTTGAAAAGTCACCTGTAGACATTCCTATCTAAAATATGTTCCTTGAAAGACTGCTGCATCAACTGTGATGTTGAGCCATGTTTGTAACAACTGTCTGTCGTGACCAAAAATGCCAATAAATAGAGTTTTATAAGTATTTTTGCTACTATATATATATATATATATATATATATATATATATATATAATTAAGATATTATGTATAACTCAACGACCCAATTAAAAAAAGAATTAACATGAAAAAAAATGTTTTTGACTATTTATGTCCCTGGAATATTGGCAAGTTTTTCCTGCTTGTTCTAATGGTTGGTTGTTATGGTTTTTGGGGGGTTTTGGTTTTGGGGGTGGGGGATATAAACAATGGGAGGTTGAGAAATAGCACGTGAAGCTACTGGCGTTGTCAATGTCAATTTCTTTTAGCCATACGTTATGGAGTGGAGTGGAGTGGATATATGTAGTGTGGATTGGAATTAAGTGGGCTGGATTGAAATTGTTTTTGTGGAATAGTGTGGCAGCATGGAATTGTGTGGTGCTGAGTGGAATTATGTGTAGTTGATTTATGTGTCATGGTGTGCAGTGGAATTATGCATGGAGTCCTTGAAACACTCACCGTGCATTGCAGGCCTCGCTGTGTTGCAGGGTTGCTCTGTGCGCAGCAATATCAACACAACATGCAGTTATGTACTAAATACATGGAGCACAATAACGTGCGCAGTGACAGTATATCAAGCACAGCATGAAGAGTAGGATGAGTACAATCAGGCCACTAGGATTATGCGATTCTGCAGCGTTTTTTGTATCATTATGGATTTGCCACATAATCTATTATCTGCATAATTTTCAGATGTTATCAAAAAAATGCTTCTCGTAAGAACAGATCAAAATGTACTAAAAAATGCAGCAACATGGGCTGCTGCACAGTAGAAGGCCATTCCCAAAGGTAGATTGATCACCTTTCAGTAGATTATTGCTGTATTTGAAAGTTAAAGAGTTACTAATAGGGTAAAACCTTTGATTTAACGTATTAACATGGGTGAAAATGATACCATAATGTAGTAATACGGTTACAAAATATTCCACATAATTTGCTTTTTCTGGCTGCATAATTTTGTAAATTCGTTTACATAATTTAGTCCTCTCCTGCCAGATAATTCCAGTGGACCTGGGCATAACCAAATGCCACAGCAATTATAAGAGTATGCTACTGCAGTGTTTTCTATATAAAGATGGAATAACCACACTTGTCACATAGCACCTGCCTTAGCATTTGCAGTACTCAGCAAAGCACATTTCATTTCAAATCGAAAGGGATCAAAAGTAACTACAAACAAGAGTAAAAAACCTACACTGCCAATTAAATCATTTTGTAGGGTATGAACCAAACGTGTGCACACCTACAAAATAACCCAAGCAGTCTATTTGCTTTTTTGTTTAACAATCCGAGTTAGATCAGTAATAAATAAGTCGAGTCCGTGGGTGGAAACAACACAAGAAGGAAAGAAACGCAGGTGGAAAGCAACACGGAGGGCGGATAGAAAACACCCAGAGCTGCATAGTGAGAAGCAATGTATAGGGTGCCGGTGGGGCAAAACAGGTAACGGTGAAGGAAGCAAACAGAGAGCGCAACCTGGATGGGGGTGGAAGCGAACAAACAACAAGCTTAACAACAAAGAGAACGACATTTGTCACGCGGAGAGAAAGAAGGATGCATCCTGCACAACAGCCCAAGGTAGTTCTGCAGAAACCTTACCGCGTCAGGGCAAGTATAAAACACAAGCACTGACTGAGCAGCGGGACGGCTCCGACTTCATGGGAAGTTTAACAACGTACAGCAAATGCAAGACGTGGAAGGGGGCGCTTGAAAAAACAAGCCCAGCGTAGCGCGCGCGCGCTTGGGGGCGTGTGCGTCTGCGCGTCTCAGATGCGCGTCCACAGACCCCGATCGCTGCGCGTGCCCCGGTCTGTCTCCCTTGAGAGGCATCTGGGCAACAATAGTTCTCGTTGGCGGCAGCGCTTCGCGCTGCAACGCCAGCGAGACCTAAAAAACCATTGTGGCTCAAAGCGATCCTCCAGTTTTGTAACGGGATTTAGATTGTGTACACTGGGGTTAAGACTGCATTTGTGCATTGTGTGTTTTTGATATTGTTGATTCAATGCACAACATTTAAGGCACATAACATGTTTTTTATCAAAATAAAAAAAAACGCTGAGTGCGATGCTTTTACTGTTTAGTTTGGTATATCAGATGATGCAGGGCATTGCTCATGTTCTTTGATATTAGTGTTAATATTGAGCTTTGCCTTTTGTTCCGATCTTGCCTCCGCACTGTACTCCTACTGCCAGCCCAGCCTGTCACTTATTTTTCAATCAGGAGATCCTTGTGTACCAATGACTACAAAAGCATAGAACATGCCAGCCCTAGCAACATTTCCGACCCCGCCTCCAGCTGTAACACACAGGAAACACTAGGCGACGTCAAAGGTGAAGTTTAGACTGCGCATATGCAAGGCAAAACAGCCCACCTCCCCCATTAAAGTCAGGCAGCTTGTTAATGACGCCATACATTTTGCAGTTTTATATAGTGCGAATTAGACCTAAAGATATCGGAGCGCTTTAGGTGAGTACCAGCTTTAGTACACAATGGAAACATTCATGTTTTTGTAGGCACGAGTAAATACATTATTTTTTTTTTAATTCACATTATGTGGAGTCGACGCCGAGACTCGAACCTAGTACTCCAGGGCCAAAGTCGGTAACTCTGGTTGTTACGACATATTCTTAGTGGTAATAATACACCCACCCATCGCCACAGCATTTAGAAATGAGGACCCTATTGCCTTATGTAACGTAACTTTTGATATTGTAACATGCTCACTTGTAATTTTTCTCCTTATGTATCATTACTGCTCCTATTGTGAAGCACTCTGACACCTTCGGGTAAAGTCCGCGCTATATAAAAACGCATTAAATAAATAAAATAAATAAGACCCTTTACGGGCGCTGTGCTGAAACGTATAGCATGACACCCGCCTGAGGTGACATTGCAGACAAAGTCCCGAGGCGCATAAGTCACATTTGGTTGTGTAAAAACAAGCTTCAGAGTTTGTTCTGGTTTGGTGTGGGAACGTGATTGTGCCGAAAAGATCGTCAATCGTGTGAGAACTGTGCCTGAGGTTTCGGGTGTACGTAACTGCTCAAAGTGAAAGAAAGCATGGCTCCCATACTCAAACATTGCACGCATTGTGGCCCGTGAAGCGGGCGACATGGTAATAACAAGCAAGTGCGGGGAGGATGTGGGATGTGGTGTAGAGACAGCAGGGAGTACAGGGGCAGCAGTGAAGGGATGGGTAGGAGGGTTGAAGTAGCAACACGGAAACAATACAAAACAAGTTCAAAAAAGAAACAAGAGATAAAAAGCATTATAGGCAGCAGTACGCAGAGGGCGGGGAGAAAGATGTGGCTTTTACCACCAGGCCCTGGAACGTGGAATATACTGCAACTGGTGGAACGGGCTCTACGGCTTTACCGTTACCTACTTCGAAGAGCACCTAGAAGGCGCTATGGAACCGGTTGTGAGCAGTGCCTGCCCTGGCCCCTGCAAATCCGGGCCGAGCCGCAGCCTGAGGCGATGTGGTTCCCCACTTGTCGCAAAACGCGGAGAAGGACTCAACCAACCGGTGAGCTGGATTCGGTTCAACAAAAACAAGAAAGTGAAGCAAAGCCATGTCTGTGGCAATTCGGATACAGGTCTTAAATGTTAAGCATGGGCACCTGATGCCTGAGGGCCTGAGGGCTCGTGCAAACAAAACTTGCTCTACCGGCGTGAAAAGGTAAATGCTACAAGGAAGTGAGTTTCGCATTAGGGGAGTTTTCGTAAGGTGTGTATTGCTCGGCCCGAGTGGAGCAGGTGTGAAAAGATTGGCCGCACGCGCGCCTCGCGCTTGAAGTTTAAAAAAAAAAAGAAAAAAAACAAGCCCGGCGGAGCGAGGCGCGCGCGCTTGGGGGCGGGGGAGCGGACCCTTTCAAGTGCTCCCAAAAGGCGGATTGCATGGCGGCACGATGCGCGTGATTGTGCGCGTGCTAGCCATGCAATCCGCTTTTTGGGAGCACTTTTGAAACCCGTATTCTATAGTCTCGCTTTGCAACGCTTACGCGATAGCAAGGCGAGACCTAAAAAGGACTACCTATAAGCATACTTTCAGGAGTACAACTCGACGATTTGAACACTTCCCTGATACTGGAAGAAATCCAAGTGGCTATTACTTCACTGTTTTCAGGCAAAAACCCCGGGACTGAGCTGGTTCTCAGCTGAATTTTATAACCGATTCTCTCCCTTCTCTCACCACATCTGCTACAACTCTTTAGAGCCGCGAGCCGCACTGGTTCACTGCCACCAGATCTCAGGATCGCCAGAATCCGTACCATATTCAAACCTGACAAACCCATCGACCTCTGCACCTCTTATCGACTCATCTTACTTTGAAGCTCCTTGCCAAGATTCTAGCCACCTGACTCGCTGGAGTCCTCGAATCCCTGGTGCATGAAGATTACAATGGTTGCATGCCCGGCAGAGGCATGCGCAATTGTATACGCAGACGAAACCCCCGCATCTCCTAGCCATCCCTTCCACCCTCAGACTTAGAAAATTTAATTATCACTGCATAAATTATAATCCAGATAGACTATGGGGCGCTGCGCGACACAGGTGGGTTCTTCTACGTTATGTGGGTCTCTCCCATTATAGCTTCAGAACTGGAATTTCATACACACCATTATTGATCACCTCATTCAGACCCCCCACAACACTGGACCCCAAGGTGGCCCTTCTTGGGATTATGGAGATTTGGGCCCACACCAGACACTCCAGACTCCTGGCTGGCATTGGTTAGATAGTAGCTAAAAGAGAGATTACTTGCCTTATATCTACAGGAACCCCACCCCATGTGCAACGAGGGGAGACTTTAGGGGTTCTGGATCTGTAGAAATATTGCAGATTCTCCCTCTACAGTGCTCCTAGCATCAAAGTCGAATTTGAGCAGCACTTTACCACAATGTGGGGAGTGAAATGTGAAATTTCACTTTACCCAGGCATATAAAGACTCATTTTTATAAGGGTGTACCTTATAAATAACTGACCCACCCCTGGTATACCTAGGGGAGACCCTGGGGGTCCCTAATATGCCAAAACAATGTAGGTTATCCCTTTTTAAGTGCACAAAACACCAAAGTCGAGTTTGGGCACACTTTACTTTTTAAAAGCAGTCCTGGCACCCAGTGCTGCTTTTAAACTGACCTCAGGCTTCAGCAGTGAACACATGCAAGTGCAAAAATAGCTGCTGGCCTCTAAACTGCCATGCCCCAGGGTGCTAGGGACTTCTAGGCAGTTTCAATCCCCCTGCCTTATTGTATACTAGGGGCTTATAGGGTAGGTCATGCCAATCACATGGGTACCCTACCATACCATTGTGTACCCTAGTGTATGTAGGTGTTTTAACTGTATTCTAATGTGTTTCTTTCAGTATAGCACTGGCCCAGGGCCTGGTTAGGCAGAGCCCAGAGTCCGTTACCACCAGTATCAGTCAGCAAAAAGTTGGGGGATGCCCAGGGCACAGGATGACTTTGCAACAGTAGGTCATTAAATTGACCTTGCTCATTTGCACAATACTGTAGTGATTACCAAGGGAATTGATGTTAAAGTACCCTACCAACATAATTTCATGAAACTGATAGGATTCAATGATTTATTTTATGCTTCAGCACAAGGAGCCCATAGTGTGAGCTTTTGAGGTTTTGCGAGGGACGAAATAGCAGTTAATGAGGAGCAAGGAGAAGACCTTCTGGCCGAATTGTAAGCCTTCAATTGGTAGGACTTGTAAATCTCTATAGGTTTGTGTGGTTGAGGAGATCGAAATTATAGCTGATTGCTTGGGAAGATCAAGAGGTCCCCTGAGGGCTGCCCAAATAGACTTGTTTGTGTAGCCAGTTGAAAGACTTAATAGAATCCATGTATTGCCGTGGGATTCAGTGACCACGCTTCCTGAAGGCATAGAATGTCACTGCTTATGAGGGATTTGCGACCCTGCTTTGAAGCCAGGCCTGCCACATTCCAGGAGATAATGAAGAGCTTATCTTTTGATGCCTGTTTTCTGGTCTGAGGGCACAAAGATGTTGGAGAAGAGAATTCCATTTTGCTAAGTAGCAGGATAAAAATTGCTGCCCCTAGGGTTTGGCTGTTGGGTACTCCCCTCGTGATACAAGACTGCAGTTTGCCAACTGATGGTCCCATCCTTAGTTCTTCAGTGAACTATGAGAGAGTTAGATGCCATCGTGGACCTTACTAGCAAGTAGTGGCATGCACCTCAAGCTCCCGTCAGTATATTTCCTCTAGGGGGTGTTCTGTTATCTTCGAGTAGGACATGTGGGTATTTCCGTCGCAGAGTGGATCGTAGCTCAATGCCCCATTCCTCGAAAGTAGGGGCCTCCTTCAGGATGGCATCTCTGGTTGCTATTGAGTCCCAGTTGGTAATTGTCGATTCAGATGTCTTTGTGCCAGGGATGTAGACAAATTTAACCAAAGTGAGTTCGACTATATTAAGGTGTTTCCGAGATGGTATGTGTTGGAATGATCATAGACGGTTCCTTCTGTTTAAGGACCATCTGAAGCATAATGGGGGATGAATGCTAAGCCCACATTGAGGTTGGCTGCCCCCTTCCGTCTGGCTCAGTTTATGCAGGGTTTTGTTGGTTCTCCTGATTGCTGGGTAGGGGATTATGGACTTTTCTTTCTGACGGACCTGTTCATTTGATGTTCCTCGGTGCCATGGCCCTGAGCACTTGATTGTAACTGACCCTCCCGTGTTTGTATTGCAGGGATCTACTGCTTCCCCCCCCCCCCCCCAGTTTCACTATCCTCCTTTCTAAATTTGCTGTATAGGGGTGGACTGATTGTTGGTTCATTCTTAGGGGTTGGACCTGTGGGATGACTCTAGTGTTAGTGCTCCCCCTTGTCTGTTTATCCTGCACCTGTACATCATACCTCCCCGGGACGTCAATGCTGTTCTTTGGTTTTCGCTGTTGAAGTTCCGTTTGAGTAAGTGTCGCCGATCTACAGGAGGTGAGGAGCTGGGGGGTTACTGGTGATGTGGACTCCATTTGATGGAGCCGGACCTTTAGCATTAGAGAGAAGGCCGGGAACTGTGGTTGGGGCGATGCGCTGGCACAAAATGTTGTCATGTTCCCTTTGTCAAATTTCCAGTACAGGACTGAAGCACAGTTGTCTTTACTGCAGTAGGCCATTGAGTGCCCATTATTTGAGGGGGAATCTGCGACGGAGCGCATAAGTTACCGTGATCTGAATTATTTGTGTTTGGCATCATTTGGGCGCCCTTTTTGTCTCCTGGCACTGACGTCTGTTGCATTATCAGCTTGCAGACCCCTGTATAATTTACCGTTATGTTATTTACATTAAGGTTTCTGCCTTGTTTGAAACTCTTGTTAAAGATTGGTAAAAATGTTACTGTCTTTTCTTGTTTTTTAGGAGTGCCTGCTTTAGAGCATAAACCTATTGTCTCGGGGTGCGTTTTTTGTAGACACTGCTTTTTTGAGTTTTTTCAATTTTTTTTTTGTTCTTCTAAAAAGGATAGATTCTTCTGAGATAGTGGTGTTAGGGGTGTGCTGAATGGAGCTTGTGTATAACTGGGGATTTATGTGAGCTGTTGGGGTGGTGTTGGCTTCTAAGTTAGCAACTGAGTTTTCACTGGGGCCAAGAGTTGCTGTGTTCAGTGCTGGTTCCCTTGTTGATATGGGGATACCAGTTACCACTACTGAATTGTCTGATTGTGTATTCGTAGGTGTGAAATTCTTTTTTTGTATTGTCTAGTAATGCCCACAGGATTTCTGGTAAAGAGGTCAGTTTGTTAATTAGTTGGGTGAAAGAGCAGAATTGGCCCACTACTATCTGGCCGACTTTGTTCTAATAAAGTTTGCCTGTTTCCTAGGTCCACTTGGCTTGTTGCCATTGACTAAATTAAGTCAATCTGGAGGTCCTCTTTTTGTGATTGTCAGAGTAAGACTTAGCTATTGTGTCCTGTTTAAAGGATGAATACTTCTGATTTGAAATTACTGGACTTCCCGGGCTAGCTGGACCACTGCCACCTTCATGGGAGTGATGTACGGAGTTGTGGTTAATACTTGTTGCTCTCTTAATTTGTGGCATTTGGGCCAGAGAAGCTTCTATTTGAGCTTCTAATGATGTTTAAAAAAATTCTGATAGTGTCCCCAGCTCAAGTTCTAATGTGCTACGTTGCTTTTGCTCCTTGTGTGGAGATTGTGTCTCCAGAATAGTTAAAGGACTTGGTTGAGTCGCAATTCCCTGTGGTGAATGACCTGTGTGGATTTGCACTGTTGTAAAGCAATTCGACGAATAGAATCCCTCCCCGCAATCTGAGATGCAGCAACTCTGACAACCTTACCAGGGTGAAGGTCACCCAGACTCTTTCCTCCCCCTAAATCCCCTACGTCTTAAATGTGCACTATTAAACTGTAGATCAGCCAGAAAACACGCTTCAGATATCTTTGACCTTATCCAACACAATAACTTAAATATTATCATCCTCACTGAAACCTCGCTAAATCCAGCCTCCACTCCTATCCTAGACCTCCTAGTTCGTCCCACTCATGATTTAATTAGGCTTGACAGAATTCTGAAGCTGGGTGGGGGTCTAGCCCGTATCTACAGGAATACTCTCTTGATTTCGTACTTGGAGTTCTCTCCCCCGTCCTCCTGTGAATACCTCTGTCTTAGCATTGCAAGTAAGAACCTACCGTTCTGTAAACTACACACCTTTTACCACCCACCGGGGGACAATCTCCCTTTCATTGAGCAATTAATGGATATCATCTCTAGCAATGTCGACTCTGCTGTGTCACAAATCTTCCTTGGGGACTTCAACCTGCATTGGTCCAACCCCAATGACCCCACGGTATCCTGCCTTAAATCATTTCTAAATTATCAAGATTTGATTCAGCACTGTGACCAACCAACCCACATTAAAGGTGAAACTCTAGACCTCATCATCTCCAAAGAACAGACCATCACCTTAGAATCCACAACCCTTTGTGACTGGTCGGATCATCACAGCATCCTCTATTATATCAACAGGGAGGTGGTGTTGAAGAAGGCTCAACCTCTTAAATCAAAGATATGGAAAAGGGATCTCAGATCAATAAACCACGACAATCTAGCTGCCCAATGTAAATCTGTCCTCTCCTCCCAAGCTGACTTGGTCGAGGTGCAAACTCTCACGGACACCTACAACTCTACCATGGCCGTGATCATGGATGACATTGCTCCACTCCATCTTAAAAATACTGCATCAAAAATATCCAAACCGCGGTATAATGAGAACTTAAACTCGGAACATCGCAACCTTAGAGCAGTTGAACGCTCCTGGCGATCCAATCCCTCCTTGGACCAACTAAAACTCCTGAGAGATGTCAGGAGCCTCTACAATAAACAAATCAAGAGAGCTAAGTCTCAATATTTCAGACTACAACTAGACCAAGCAGCAAACCGCCCCAGGAAACTCTTCGAATTGGTCAAACAGCAATCGGTTAACGGTCCAAGCCTCTCAAATTCGAGTGGCAACCCATCCTCCTGTGAGGAATTTGCAGTTTTCTTCATGGAGAAATCATGGCTCCTCTCCACTGACCTAGCCTCTAAGAAGGCTCTATTGCCCTCCTCTATTGCCGCCTCACCCCATGACTTCTCTGAAAAGTACAACTCGGCCCTCATGATAGCGAAGAACAATGCGTCTTGGGGCACCTTTTCCCCATTTAGTGAAAGAGACTTCGAAAAAATTCTCCAGATTATTAACCCGTCCAACCACTTCAGTGACCCGTTGCCTCCGGCCATCTTCAAGGAAATCAAGAGCGCTCTCATCCCCCCCTGGACCAGGATTGTAAACTCTTCCTTATCTCAAGGCTCGATCCCCGACTGCCTAAAAGTAGCCCAGGTCTCACCCATTCTAAAAAAAAAAACAATGCTGACAAATCTGATCTCAATAATTTCTGTCCTATCTCCAACATCTCCACCCTAGCGAAACTCCTTAAAATGAGAGCAATCCCAACTCTGTGCTCACATAGAGACTTGCCAACTTCTTGACCAGCATCAATCCGGTTTTCGGAAGGGACACAGCACCGAATCGGCCCTCACACATGTAATGGATGACATTTTGAAAATGCTAGACAAAAATGAATCCTGCCTACTGATCCTCCTTGACCTTTCCTCAGCTTTCGACACATTTAATCATGGCATCCTCCTATCCATCCTACAAAACAGAATGGGTTTCTCGGATCGGGTGCTTCAATGGATTTCATCCTTTCTTCGTCACCGAAAACAAAGAGTCAAGGCAAATCATTCTCTCTCTCAGCCCTCTCCAGTACACATGGGGGTCCCTCAATGATCCGCCCTTTCACCTATCCTCTTCAACCTTTTCTTGGAACCTCTAGCTAACGCACTAAACTCCACGAACATTCTCTTCCACATGCATGCCGACGACACACAACTCTATCTGAAAATGGCATCCCCGGAAAGCATCATCTCACTTAACTCGATACTCCAGTTTAGTCAAAATTGGTTAACTGAGAACCATCTCCTACTCAACGCCTCCAAAACGGAGTTCATGCTCATCTCCCCCCCCCCCCCTTCCCCCCCCCTTCCCCCCCCCCCCCCCCCCCCCCCCCGAACCACATCCCCAAACTAGATCTCCGGCTGACTCACCTCACTGCTTTCAACTGCACTCCGATCATCATTGACTCAGCCAAATCGCTCGGAGTCACCGTAGACAAGTACCTGAGTATGAATACTCATATCAGCAATGTATGTAAGGGAGCAAACCACTTGATGAGAACCCTCAGAAAGATATCAAACCTTTCCTGCCTCTAAGTGATTTCAAGCAGGTGGTCCAAGTGCTTGTCTTGCCAAGGTTAGACTATGGCAGTGCTACTCTCTGTGGCCTCCCAAATACGCCTTGGCCCCACTAAGGGCCTTATTGAACACCGCTGCTAGATTGGTTACAGGCGCCAAAAGAAACAAGCACATATTCCCAGTCTTTAAATCTCTCAACTGGCTACCCTTTGAAGCTTGAATTCAGCTAAAGATTGCAGTCCTGGCGCACAAAGCCCTTCACCTCAATTCTCCTTCGTACCTGGCGCACAAACTTGAACTATCTTGTGGGGAGAGGGCATCAAGAAGCGCCTCAACATTCCTCTTGAAACCTCTCGTCCTTAACAAAAAGAGAACTTGTCACCGAGCCTTCTCCGGTGCTGCCCCAAAGATATGGAACTCTCTGCCACCAGAAGTACGCAGTCTCTCCTCGACGACGACGTTAAAATTGGAAGCCAAAAGATTCCTAATGAGCAAATTCTTACCGTAAGGGGATGAGGCACACCTAATTCGGCTGACTTTCTTCTTATCACCATGGTACCTCCATCTATAATGGATCTTCTCTTCTCCTTTTTGTTTTATTCCACATGCGTACACCCATTTACTGTATTATCTTTTTTTTTCCTTTTTTCCCCAATTGATGTTTATACTACCCTCTTGTCCTCTCTTCCTGCCTATTGTAAAGTGCTCTGATATCCTTTGTGATCTTGCTCGCACTATATAAAACTTAATAAATAAATAAATTACTAGATGCTGCAGATCTCCCCCGAACTCTCCCCCCTCCCCCCCCCCCCCCCCCCCCCCCCCAACCTTGTCTGTCTGGTCTCGGGCGTGGACTATTGCTGCAGAGTTGAAAAGGAAATATACAAATGTAGAGGATGTGTGAATCCACGTCAAAGATCTGGGGCCTGTGGATAGCAGGTCTGTCCCACAACGACATTTAAGGTGCTCTAAATGTATTTTCAATACTATATGCAAGGTGTGGAGAGGGTGTCACAATGCCTTAATGCAATTAGAGATATATATTGCATGATGTGGCCTTGAAATGTTGTGGTGTTTTGTTTCCCTTGGAAATTATGAAACTAATAAATATATATATATAAAAAATATGCAAGTGGATTGCATGCCTTAAACTGTTGACATCCACATTGCAAGTACACCAGATAGATATATTTCTAGCTTTTCATATTTCATGCTTGTTATTTCCAACTTCATGTGGATTGACTTCATTGTGGGTTATCAGGTAAAATTATAAAACTTATCTTATAGATTCACCTTTTCTGCATTTCCCAGAATCCAGTATAGCTGATTGGACAGCACTTAGTACAGAGTGGCATTTGCGGATAGATTTTTAGTTCAGTTTACCTAATAGTTGTCCATACTTATGTTGGTGTAATTGTTTATTCCAGCATTGCCCATGATTTTCACAGGTCCTGAAGTGTAGAGGGGCTTTTGTGATTTAGGGACATGCTATTGGAGTTGTACAGTGCAAGAAATGAGCCAGTGGCAGGAAGAAGCTGGATAGATCATGCATCCTCGGTTTGCCAACGTAGTACTTTCATTCAATTATGAAGATTTTGAAGTATCCGTTTCGTGTAATGGTGACCTATTGTTCCTCTTCCTTTAGTCTTGGGCAGTGCTTTCTCCTTTTCATAAACCGAGCAGTGCAGGAGCTGTTTCCATTGTAGCGCTTCTTTTTCAATCCCTGTAGCCACAAGTGCAGCTATAAGCTCCACGGGGATGTATGTAGCCTCCTATTTATCCTGCCCCATTACATTTATGCTGTTTTTCCCCTGATCTACTAACGATTTTGTTGGCAGTTGCATACTAACACTTCCAAAAAACTATGATCTGTGCAATACCATTTGACAATCCTCCGCCCCCACCACCCCACCCATACACACTTTGCATGACTATATCCTGTTTGGTTAGGAGGAACCATGGCAGACACTCTTTCAAATTCTTTACAGAGGGCACTCTTATTTTTGTGACGGGAAAAGGCATTCCTGGGCCTTAAACCATCCCCAAAGCAAATCCCTGCCCCGAGCAAACACTCAGCAAGGCAAGCTACTGTACCGTGAAAGCAGTGGCAGCACCTTTTCCTCAAAATTGTTTACATCCTTTTCAACTTTTTAAATCTATACTGGTTGTTTTGTTTCAAATAAAAGATAAACCAGTTTTAATCCCGCTATTTTGTACCCCATACTTTACACTATGTGAAGAGATGTGGCTAGAAGTATTTTTTTAATACATTTTGTTATTAATTTTATGTTTGTTTCTCATCCCGGAGTCGATTCCGATAATTATAACGTAACAAATGAAGCATCTGCTTGCATATAACTAGGTTTGAGAGGGACTTATCCCCATATTAACTTTGAGCAAGAACACACATATTCCATTAGAGTTTTGCTCCACACTCACCTTCTTAAGAGTCCGTTGTCTAGTGGGACCCATTTACCAATTCATGTAGTCAGTGGTCCGTGGAGCAGAGATCGTCCATGTCATCTAGGCAATTGTAATACCTCCAAGTTCCACACAACTTTACAGATTTGCAAGGACACCCCTGTTACTTATCCTGCTTCCATGCATTGATCCATGCCAGCGGTCAGTTTTTCTTTTGTAGGACCTATGTGGTTTCACCATAACCTTTCATTGTCTTTGCAATCCTGAGTCCAAGTGCACAGAGCAGTAAATTGTTCCAACTTTGAATTAATGCCTTTAGCTCCATGTGCTATATATATATATATTTGTAAGTATGACCTCTCACTCTGCTAGACAGCCGGATTGTCATTTGGAGCTTGTAACTAGTTTATTATTAAGAGTTATGTCACCCAGCAGTATCATTTCATGTTGGGGAGGGCAATGCTTCCTGCATACACAGTTTTAAATAGTGGTGTCAGAGCTGTTCTGAGGGCCCCACAGATCCAACTCCCAATCTGTAGATGAAGAATTTGGTATCAAAAGCGGGTATGTTGCAATATATATAGATGTTAGGTTATGGTGATTCTAAATTTGAAAGCCCCCTCATATTATTGAGATACCATCCAGCCAAAGGTCAGTTAATAGTGTTTTAAGATTGCGCGGCAAAAATCCTTTATTTACTGATATATGAACTTCTTTATAATCATTTTGATACCCTGGAACATGGGCCCCTCCGTGTTCCAAGCCTTTAATTTCAGGCAATTTGAAAATCACAGTATTCCCATAAGGTATAGAACTTAGAGCAAGCTCGGTATCATCTGCCAAGGGGTCTGCTGAACGTAGCGGTTATCATGAGAACAGACCGGTATTCTGTCCTAAACCCTATCCTTTAAACAAAAGATGTGGATTTGTGTCAATGACTGGACCCCCTTCGTCTCGAGCTCAATTGAAAGTTACAAAAAAAGTCTGCAAAGGGGGCATCCTTGCTTTATGCCCCTTACCATTGAAAAAACAGGAAAGCGTCACATTCACCCTTACCTCTGCAGTAGGTGTTGCCTACAGAAGCTTCACCCATGTCTGAAAGGTTGGACTGAGGCCAAAAACGTTCCGTAACCAGGACGTTTACTGCCAGTCAATGGAGTCAAATGTATTTTTGCAATCAAGGTAGAGGTTTGAGAACTGACTGTCATGTTCATCCCTTTATTTAATCAGCTGTGGTTCAATCTGGAGAATTTATAGGCCGTGAAGCTGGTGTGGTCTGGTTTAATTAGTCTTGTGATAACTTTCAAGAACCTATTTGCTACTGTGTTGCCCAATATCTCCCTCTCAGTATTGAGAAGTGTTTACAGGTGATATGACAAGGAGTCACTTTTGGGTTTCTGTACTTACCTGAATGATCGAACTGCAGCTCATATTTTGGCAGGTGGTGATCAAGTTCAAATACCAGTGATTTAAAGAGCTATGTACAATAGCTTTGAAAGCACAAATTCTGAGGTTTTAAAGAACTCAATACATTTGACGGTAATTGTTTAAAGTATTGTACCTTGACATCTATATCCGATAAGTAATAGGAAATTATGCCCTTAAAGCACAGTGAGAAAGAAGCCTTTCAGGAAATGTGTGTGGAATGTTTTGAAAGCATGTCTATCAAATGCTATAAAAACCTGAATGGCATATAAATGCCAGTATACATGGGGTTGTGTGTTCTCCATCAAGGCACCTTCGAGGAAATGTGTGGCAAATACTGATTTTAGTAACAATCGTTGATAATAACTGAATGAGTTTTAAAGGCAGTTCTTAACACATGTGAGAGTACACAAACCTGATGCATACAACTATGTGATACCACTGTCAGTCCGCACTGTACTAACTACGTCTGGAGAAACCTCAATGAAACGGTGAGCAGAACAGAAAGACATGGTAAGCATAGGTTGTTTGGGGAACTTGGGCACAGTTCAGCAAGCAAGTGTGACAATGTGCCCATTGCCTCTAGTCAAAAGGAGCTACAACTAGCCAGGCAGATGCTCAACCATCATTCCACATCATTGGGCCAGTGCTTTATTTTTGTGGATGATTCGAGGTGGTGGGCGCCCAGACTAAAAAACAGGAAGAGATCCCAAAAGTGGAAGAGAAGAATAGGGAAACAGTGATAAAAGAGTATAGCATGGATGAAAAATAATCTGTTAGAGTAAAACAAACGAGACAGTAAATTAATGTGGTAAAAGAAAGAGTGATGAGGTGGAATCCAAATTAGGCAGCCTTGGTATTCGTCAGTAGGGTATTCAGCAAAATGCTATGACAGCCTCCTAAGAAACTACTTCAACTCTTTCATTAATATCTTTACAGATTAAACACTGTATGGGTTCTATTACTAGCAGGGAGTGGCAGTAAAACCCTTTAGGGCAGACTCTCGCTCTGTTGTTGTCTCTATTTCTCTGGCGGCCTGCAGAGTGATTCTACATTGGTTGTGCAGGTGGCAGGCAGTGCAATTTAAATGATGATTCAAACAATAAAAAAGGAAGAGTTTGTCTTTTCCTTTGAATGCAGCAGGCCTAGCCTGATTGAAGTACCTCTTTTTAGGTCAAGCCTAGAGTCAGTGCGCATGTGCTACTCTGCGAGGCATGCTGTATTCTGTCTGTGCGTGATGGCCACACCCATCACTTGTAATTTGTTCTTTCCTGTGCAGTTCCAATTGCATTGGTTTTGTGTGGTGAATTTGTCCCTCCTTTGGGTGTGTTTGTTACGCTCATGGCGACTGGCCCTGTTACATGGGTCATTTCGCTCTTGGGCTTTTCATACTTGTGGTGCACTCTTTTTTAACTTTTGGCCGGAACGAGGCAAGGATGGTGATGGACAGAGCGGAGAGCCTGCAGGAAAACACTTACCAGCAGAACTACGAGCCCTTCAGTGGTTCCGGCTATAAGAAACCTGTATTTCTTTGTATTTGGTAACTGTTTTTTAACATTCAGTGGCTACATGCGTGTATGCCTTTATTTGTTGCTCTCTGCTTCACCAAGCCTAGCAGCATACGTACAAAAAAGGTACGCATTTCCCTGCCAGTGTCCATGGCATTACTGCACCATCCGTGCCTCTCCCGAGCCCTGGTGCGCCCCCTCTCCGGCTCAATTCACCCGCAGGCCACTCATTGTGGTCCGAGTTCGGCTCCCAACCTCCAATCCTAGCATGAGCAGTGCACCCTTGCTGCCTCCTCCTCGCTGACGGGTCACAGAGGAGGGGGCTGGGGCCCAGGAGCAGCAGAAGGCGGCAGAGGAACAGGGCTCGACTAATCATCGCACACCCTTGCTTCAGAGGCCACTTCCTCCCAGTTCATATTATGCACGAGGGCTGCATAAAAACAAGTGTCCACTTCTCTTGCTCTGCATCTGGCAGCTGCACTTCTCCTGCTCTGCATCAGGCAGCTGTCCCACCTCTCTTTCTTCCTCTTATTCCCTTTCTTTCTGTCTCGCTCGTCCTCACTTGCTGAAAACTGTGACTTAAGCAGACTGCATTTACCCTCTCTTTCCTCTGTCCCAGGTAAAAATCCCCATGTCAGTGTTGGTGTCTCTGAGTCAGTTTTCTAGTATCTGTGACCCAGTGGCAACATTCCAGTTTCATTGTCTTCATGTTGGTGTCAGTGCCTCCTGTCAGTATATGCATTTCAGTTTACTGATGTCTTGTCTGCAGTCTTCAACACTGTCTCTCACCCCATCCTTATTCAACAACTGTACAAAGCTGCCCCCCAAACCACACTCAGTTGGTCCCCTTCACCTCAGACACTGTCAACATCATTTGTGAAATTCTCCAAGGATTCTCACTCAGCCCCACTCTCTTCGACGCCTACATAACTTCACTCACCAGCATTTTCTGCACCCACTGAGTTAAAATAACATCCTATGCCGAGGACACCCAGCTCATCCTCTCTCTCTCTCTGACAAGACACTGAAATTGTAAAGGGATGTAAACCAAGTGGCCCAAGCTCTACACAGACAAGACAACTCACCATGAACGCAGACTCCATCTCCTACTTCCACCCACTTGAGATGCTCAATACGGTCTTCAAATGGCTCACCAAAAATATTATGTTATGTTATTTGTTATGTTAATTGTTTTTGTAGAGTGCTCGTATGCCAATATAGGCGTCTTGATGCTAGCTGAGGGCCATGACAAAAGTCCAAATAGCCTAGTTCCTGGTAAAAAAAGACATGCTTTAAATAACTTTCTAAAAAGCAGAATTGAGGGCAATGATTTTATGACAAAAGAAAGATCATTCCATGCCTTTGCCTCATTAAGTTCGATGCCTCTGCCACCTCAACTGGAACTCCGAAATCTAGGGACAGTCATTTTTTTTCAGAGCTAGATGACAACAGTACATACCTAACAAATTTCTCCTTAAAAAACAGACAGGACCCTGGCCATGCAACTCCTCATAGGCTATGCAAAGAGCCTTAAAAATAATACGGTTCTTAACTGCGAGCCAATGCAAGTTCCGAATGGCAGAGGAAACTGAATGATATCTTGGAATCTTGGCAAGAGTTCTTGGTGCCGCATTTTGCAGTGTTTGATGTTTATTCAGAACATGTTGATGAGCATTTAAGTATTTGCATAATCGATATATATATATTACCTACTGGCGGTCGCCAGTAGGTAGTTATAGTTAGGACCCTGTTTCCATAGGAAAACCGCAACATTCTATTTTGAATAACTTTGGCGCCGGTCGACGAATCCTCGCGTAATTTTCAAAACTAATGGGGCGCTACGCTCCGCTCCTACCCTGAAAGTCTCGGGGGGATTCGTCAAGCGGGGGCTGAGATAAAAGGGGGGGGGTCCCAAAACGCGTTTTTCCCATGCATTTTTCCATAGGACCTTTAGACACAGCTACAGCCCGAACGGCTGAACAGAGTTCTTCGAAATTTGGCAGAGAGGTAGTCTACAGGTCAAGGAAGTGCCTTTTGTAGGTTTGGTGTAAATCTGTTCAGTAGATTCTGAGAAAATAGCCTTTAAATCAATATATATATCTGAGCCAGCTTACGGTGCGCTTACGGTGCGCTTACCGTACGCGTACTGTGACGTGCGCGAGCGCGATTCTGATTGGCTGTTAGATCTTAGTAAACATTCGAATCGGTCGAAACCAGGAAGTGGCGGCCGCCATTTTCTCTCTCGCACTCTGAGAGGGGGTTAAAAAACAAAGAGCAAAAAGATGTAAAGGGGCTGTTTAGACAGCTCCTAAGCACCTAGCCATGTTGAGGGAGTCCCCAAAGTTCCCCTAAAGCCAAAAACGGAATTTTCATTTTTTCGATATTTTCGCCGATTACGCTTACCGTACGCGTACGGTAAAAATTATAAAAAAAAAAAAATATCCACACTCTCCCCACCCCACGTGCAAATGGTGCCTGAAGGGCACCGTTTGGGCATGGCCTAATTAGATTAGTGAAAAATTAAAATATTACCTTTCACAATGAAGCGCATCATATGTCCTCCATGTGCGCACGGTGCGCGAAGCGCATCGTGCGTACATGGCCCATCTAGCGTAACGTGGGCACGCGGTGCGCGTAGCGCACCGCGTGCCCACCGTGCGTGCACGGCACTAACTGCGTAAAGTGGGCACGCGGTGCGCGTTCGCGCACCGTGCGCACACGGAACGAACTGCGTTAAGTGGGCGCGCACACCACGAATGGCGTAAAGTAACTTAGCATTTAAAAAACCGTACAAATTCACTGAAAAAACCATAGGTTTCACACACGTTATAGTTAGGAATTAGCATTTAAAAAACCGTGCAAATTCACTGAAAAAACATAGGTTTCACACATGTTATAGTTAGCGGAAATTTTACTGATAAAAAACCAATGAAATTCCCCCGTTATAGTTAGTGCAGGCAACTATAACTCACGCGACCGCAATCCTCTGCTGATGCTAATACTGTATTTAGACACTTATTTGCCCATGTCTTCTTCCATAAATTTTTAGCTATACATATATTACAAATATTTTTTTTTCATAAAGACACATATGTCATCAGCAGAGGATTGCGGTCGCGTGAGTTATAGTTGCCTGCACTAACTATAACGGGGGAATTTCATTGGTTTTTTATCAGTAAAATTTCCGCTAACTATAACATGTGTGAAACCTATGGTTTTTTCAGTGAATTTATATATATATATATATATATATCCAACATAAGCAGGTAAGCCCCAAAAGGAAGGAAGCCTCAGGCAGAGTAATTCGCTCTTGTTTTATTGAATGACAACGTGCACGCAGGCAAACTCTCAGAGCTCCAGCATCAAAGTTTCAGTGATACGCCATACGCGTTTCGGGAGTCTTGATATTCCCTTCTTCAGTGGCGCGGAGAGTAAAGACTGACAGCAAAGTTTGTTCACGCACCTTTGTATTAAAGTACTTGCCACAGTGGGCGTGGCCATCTCACAGGCTTCTGGTACTTGTGGTGTGCTAATTATCATCCTCAGTGGGCTTGCAAAGTCAAGTCTTTAAAATTGAAATTAAATGGTTTCCCAAGTGGGTAGATGCAAAGTCTTTGTAGCTGCCTGCTCCGCTTTGTCGTTGTCACACGGAGCGTCGAAACAACACCATCCTGCCGATGGCACTGACCTCGTCTGTCTTCCGTTGCTGCCGGCGCCAGGTGGGGCCAGCACGGACTCGCACAGCGATGGGCTTCGATCCGCGGCTGGGCAACAGCCGTATATATCCACCATAAGCAGGTAAGCCCCAAAAGGAAGGAAGCCTCAGGCAGAGTAATTCGCTCTTGTTTTATTGAATGACAACGTGCACGCAGGCAAACTCTCAGAGCTCCAGCATCAAAGTTTCAGTGATACGCCATACGCGTTTCGGGAGTCTTGATATTCCCTTCTTCAGTGGCGCGGAGAGTAAAGACTGACAGCAAAGTTTGTTCACGCACCTTTGTATTAAAGTACTTGCCACAGTGGGCGTGGCCATCTCACAGGCTTCTGGTACTTGTGGTGTGCTAATTATCATCCTCAGTGGGCTTGCAAAGTCAAGTCTTTAAAATTGAAATTAAATGGTTTCCCAAGTGGGTAGATGCAAAGTCTTTGTAGCTGCCTGCTCCGCTTTGTCGTTGTCACACGGAGCGTCGAAACAACACCATCCTGCCGATGGCACTGACCTCGTCTGTCTTCCGTTGCTGCCGGCGCCAGGTGGGGCCAGCACGGACTCGCACAGCGATGGGCTTCGATCCGCGGCTGGGCAACAGCCGTATATATCCAACATAAGCAGGTAAGCCCCAAAAGGAAGGAAGCCTCAGGCAGAGTAATTCGCTCTTGTTTTATTGAATGACAACGTGCACGCAGGCAAACTCTCAGAGCTCCAGCATCAAAGTTTCAGTGATACGCCATACGCGTTTCGGGAGTCTTGATATTCCCTTCTTCAGTGGCGCGGAGAGTAAAGACTGACAGCAAAGTTTGTTCACGCACCTTTGTATTAAAGTACTTGCCACAGTGGGCGTGGCCATCTCACAGGCTTCTGGTACTTGTGGTGTGCTAATTATCATCCTCGGTGGGCTTGCAAAGTCAAGTCTTTAAAATTGAAATTAAATGGTTTCCCAAGTGGGTAGATGCAAAGTCTTTGTAGCTGCCTGCTCCGCTTTGTCGTTGTCACACGGAGCGTCGAAACAACACCATCCTGCCGATGGCACTGACCTCGTCTGTCTTCCGTTGCTGCCGGCGCCAGGTGGGGCCAGCACGGACTCGCACAGCGATGGGCTTCGATCCGCGGCTGGGCAACAGCCGTATATATCCAACATAAGCAGGTAAGCCCCAAAAGGAAGGAAGCCTCAGGCAGAGTAATTCGCTCTTGTTTTATTGAATGACAACGTGCACGCAGGCAAACTCTCAGAGCTCCAGCATCAAAGTTTCAGTGATACGCCATACGCGTTTCGGGAGTCTTGATATTCCCTTCTTCAGTGGCGCGGAGAGTAAAGACTGACAGCAAAGTTTGTTCACGCACCTTTGTATTAAAGTACTTGCCACAGTGGGCGTGGCCATCTCACAGGCTTCTGGTACTTGTGGTGTGCTAATTATCATCCTCAGTGGGCTTGCAAAGTCAAGTCTTTAAAATTGAAATTAAATGGTTTCCCAAGTGGCTTCCTTCCTTTGGGGCTTACCTGTTTATGTTGGATGTATACGGCTGTTGCCCAGCCGCGGATCGAAGCCCATCGCTGTGCGAGTCCGTGCTGGCCCCACCTGGCGCTGGCAACAACGGAAGACAGACGAGTTCAGCGCCATTAGCAGGATGGTGTTGTTCCGACGCTCCGTTTGACAACGACAAAGCGGAGCAGGCAGCTACAAAGACTTTGCATCTACCCACTTGGGAAATCATTGAATTTAATCTTAAAGACTTGATTTGCAAGCCCACTGAGGATGATAATTAGCGCACCACAAGTACCAGAAGCCTGTGAGATGGCCACGCCCACTGTGGCAAGTACTTTAAAATGAAGGTGCGTGAACAAACTTTGCTGTCAGTCTTTACCCTCAGCGCCACTGAAGAAGGGAATTACAAGACTCCCGAAACGCGTATGGCGTATTACTGAAATTTTGATGCTGGAGCTCTGAGAGTGTGCTTGCGTGCACGTTGTCATCAATCAATAAAACAAGAGCGAATTATTCTGCCTGAGGCTTCCTTCCTTTGGGGCTTACCTGTTTATGTTGGATGTATACGGCTGTTGCCCAGCCGCGGATCGAAGCCCATCGCTGTGCGAGTCCGTGCTGGCCCCACCTGGCGCTGGCAACAACGGAAGACAGACGAGTTCAGCGCCATTAGCAGGATGGTGTTGTTCCGACGCTCCGTTTGACAACGACAAAGCGGAGCAGGCAGCTACAAAGACTTTGCATCTACCCACTTGGGAAATCATTGAATTTAATCTTAAAGACTTGATTTGCAAGCCCACTGAGGATGATAATTAGCGCACCACAAGTACCAGAAGCCTGTGAGATGGCCACGCCCACTGTGGCAAGTACTTTAAAATGAAGGTGCGTGAACAAACTTTGCTGTCAGTCTTTACCCTCTGCGCCACTGAAGAAGGGAATTACAAGACTCCCGAAACGCGTATGGCGTATTACTGAAATTTTGATGCTGGAGCTCTGAGAGTGTGCTTGCGTGCACGTTGTCATCAATCAATAAAACAAGAGCGAATTATTCTGCCTGAGGCTTCCTTCCTTTGGGGCTTACCTGTTTATGTTTGATATATATATATATATATATACACATATTTTATTGATTTCATACGTTAACATGTCATATGATAGCATTTATAAAAACATTATGCAGGCAAGGTCATTAGGAAACATATTTGCACAATTATGCGTGCTTTTACAAGTTACTTTCTATGCATTGTTAGGGAAGGATAATAACTTCTTGTTTTCAGCTTGTTTATTTTGTGGTTTACGTGCGGAGTATTTTCCATTAACGATTGTTAACAAAACAGTCCCAAACATACCACCCCCCTCCCTCATACCTGGTGTTAAATAGTACAATTTCATAAAGATGACATTGAAAAGTAGATGGTTCTTCTTAGTATTTATTTTCTGAGTACAGGTTCAATACAGCTCATCCACCCAACTGTCTCTGGCTCCTCTCAACCTCACAACAATTCTACATGAAGTCAGAGCAGTCTAGAATCCATAGATGTCATAGAAATACATGAGCATGAATAGTGAGAGATGCCATAGAAATACATGAGCCAGTTTAGTGAGCAACATTATAACACATCTCCCTCCGTCATAACAAAAAAACATAAGTAGTAAAACAACAACTAAATAACATGGCCCTTCAAGTACAAAGGTTCACATAAATGTAAGAGTAATAAAAATGAAAATCAAGTAACATAGTCCTTCAAATATGAAGGTTCATGTACATCTCTCTTAGGCCTGTTAGAACCATCCACCAAGCCTTTCCCACCAATATTGTCAAAATGAGTTTCCCCATGAGTAGAATTGCCACACACCGCAACCCTACTGAGGTTCCAAACCTTATGATCAGAGGTCCTGATTGCATTGCCAAGAACTCTGACCAATTTAAAAGGCTTCGAAAATTTAGAACCAGAATCACCAAAACCAGGTTTCTTAATTCTTACAAAATCACCAACCTTCACCTTAGTGGATTTAACAGCATGTTTCACATCAAAGTTCTCTTTGCTTTTTAAACAAACGTGATCCTCCTTACTCTTCCAAGAACTTAAATCAGGAGTCACACCTTTGTCTACAAGAAATTTGTTGACCCATGGAGGTTCTAGAAATGTATCAGGTTGCCTCCCACGGAATAAAAGAAAAGGAGACTTACCAGTAGTAGAATGCGGTGCAAAACGAAATATACAAACTCTCTTAGAAACTTCCTCTTTCCAGTTGAGACAATTTTGCTTTGCTAATGAAATGGTATCCTTTATTACCCTGTTGAATCTCTCAACAGTCCCATTAGACTCAGGATGATAAAAGGCAGCTTTCTTATGGACAATACCACAATTAGTAAGAAATTCCTCCATTTCTTTGGACACAAGCTGCACTCCGTTATCAGTCAAAAGAGTCTCTGGTATACCCTCCCTAGAGATTATACCTTTCAAAAAATCAATCACAGTTTTAGTGTTCGTATTCTTCACAAAAGAAATTTCTGGCCACCTTGAAAATAAATCCATCACAACAATGACAAACGTATCAGAACCATCCCCATGTACAGGACCCAATATGTCCAGAGCATTGTCTTTCCACGGACCACTCGGACGTGATCTCTTCACCATCGGTTGAGTTCTGATCTTCAACGATTTCTCACTGAGGTAACACTGAACACATTCCCTAACCAACCTTTCAATTTGAATATCCATCCCAGGCCACCAATAGGTGGAACGTATCCTTTCCTTAGTTTTGGAAATGCCCAGGTGTGCCTCATGAGCTAGATCCAACAACTCTTTCCTCAAAGACACAGGGGGAACAAGTCTATGACCTCTCCATAACATTCCTTGACAATCAGACAACTGGCCTCTCACCGACCAAAAATCTTTTACCAACAGCCCCCCTTGTTCCTTGTACTGCCACCCAACACGAATAAGATCCAATACATCTTGAATTGTTTGATCCTCACGACAAGCAGCAGACCACTGATTTGGGGAAATGACCTTATAATCAATGCCACACACAAAATCATGAGGTCGACCAAAACCTGGATCATCATGACCATCAGAGGGGTCAAAAGGGACTAATCTCGAGAGAGTATCAGCAACGAAATTTTCTGAGCCAGGAACATGCTTCACAGTAAAATCAAAACCCTGTAATCCAACAATCCACTTAGATATTCTTGGTGAAATAGAGTCAATTCCTTTGTTAGTCAAAACCTCAAATAACGGTTTATGGTCTGTCCTCACAACAAACGAATTGCCCCAAAGAAACTTTTTAAACTTCTTAATGGCCCAATATACAGCAAGCGCCTCTCTCTCAATCACCGAGTATCTAGACTCAGCCCCTTTTAAACTTCTAGAAACAAACATTATGGTGTTATCAGGGTCAATCCCGCCTTGATACAAAACAGCACCCAAACCCTTAAGACTCGCGTCCGTAGAAATAATAGAGCATTTAGAGGGATCAAAATTCCTCAGTTTGGGAGCAGCTTGTAATTTGCCCTTCAACTCAACAAATTCATTGTCACACAACTGATCCCACAAGAAGTTGTCACCTTTAAACTTCTCATATTGAAAGTGACTTCTGCAAAATTCTTAATGAACTTATTATAATACTCCGCCATTCCCAGAAAACGCATGAGCTCTTCCTTCGACGACGGTGGAGTCAGATCCCTGATGGTATTAACTAATTAAGCTTTAGGAGTAACACCATCAACAGTAATAGTGTGACCCAAATAGTCAATCCTATCTAAACCAAATTTACATTTCTCACACTTAATGGTAAGGTTGTGATTAGAGAGACTATTCAGGACGGAACGAACTCTCAAACCATGTTCTGATTCATCACACCCATACACTAAAATATCGTCCTGATAGACACAGACTCCAGGTATACCAACTAGAACCTTTTCCATAACCCTTTGAAAAACAGAGGCAGCCGATACGAGCCCAAAGGGAGCCTCACAAACCTAAATGTTCCAAAAGGTGTCACGAAAGCGGTCAAATCCCTGGAAGATTGGTCAAGCATGATCTGATGATAAGCGGACGTTAAATCAATTGTACTGAAAACTTTGGCACCACGCACCATGCTTAAAAGTTCACATATATTAGGTAACGGGTATTTATCCACAAGTACACACTTATTGAGTTGTCTGAGGTCCACACATAACCTCAGAGAACCATCAGATTTCCTTGCGGCCACAACCGGAGCCAACCAGGAAGTGCCTTCCACTTCTTCAATGATACCCTGTGACTTCAGTTTTTCTAATTCCTTCAACATCTCATCCTTGACACTAAAAGGCACATTGCGTACCTTACTAGATATAGGAATGGAACCCGGAACTAATTTTATCTTGTGGCTATATCCTTTCAAACACCCAAGCTGATCACCAAAAACACGCGGGAACTCCTCCATGAGTTGAGACTGCAAGGACGAAACATGACTTACAGATTCCACTACCTTTCTTCCTTTGAGGATTATGGAAGGAGTGCTATTAGGATCTAACATTACCTCCAAATCTTTTTGATGCCACCAACTGATGATGCTATCACCTTTTTTAGATACATAGATCTTCCCAGAAGTGTAGCGACCTTCATATTCTATCAATCCAATGAAATACCCTCCCAACTCAATAGGGTCACCACCATACGCCGTATGATATATATCTGCCTTTAGCAAGTTCACATTCTGACTCAGATAATCATCAAAAAATTTTGAAGAAACAATCGTGATCTTTGCGCCAGAATCAAATAAAACCTTTGTTCTTTTACCCTCTACAAGAATATAATCTAAAGGTCCCTAACCTCCTATCTGGACAACAATTTGACCACATTCAAAATCATGTTGATCACAAGAGTTTTCGTGGTTTATCTCATGAAGACTTTGCTTGGCAGACTTGATCTTACAAGCCACAACAAAATGTCCTTTTTTTTTTGCAATAACTGCAAACAGCATTTAATGCAGGGCAAGATTTATCATTAGCCCAGTGGCCAGTATTGTTACAGCGGTACATTTGTGGCCCTTCTTAAACTGTACACGAGGTTTCTGCAACTGTTTACCTTTAGTTTGAGGCTTTGTCTTAACATCTTTCAATTTGGTATCAGGAACAGAACTCGTCTCCGTGTTAACAAATGAAACATCTTTGTTAAGGTCTTTTTTGATTTCTTTTACACATTCAAGAGAATGTTCAATTCTCTTTGCCACAACAAGAACCTCGTCAAGAGTAGGTTCATCTTTCAGCCATAACTCATCACGCACTTTTTCAGACACACAACCTAACATAAAGTGGTCCCTAATCCTTTCCTCTATGTGTATCAAACTTACAGGTTGATGCTAACCTTCTTAAATCAGTGACATAATTTTCAATGCTTTCTCCCTCCTTTTGCATACGTTTCCCAAAATGGTAACGTTCAAGAATCGTACTGACTTTAGGTAAGTAATGTGAGTCCAACTTATAGATGCAGATCTCAAATTCATTGAGTCCCGCAGCTACACTTGTAGGAACATTTGGAAGGTGGTCAAAAACATCTTGGCCTTCCGACCCAAGACAATGCATAAGTAAGGCTGTTTTTCTCTCAACGCTAAGGGAGGTACCACAAACACGAGCATATCTTTCAAAAACTTTTTTCCACTTTGACCATTTTATGGGAGGATCACCAGGTGTTTGCAAAAAAAATGGAGCAGCCGTGACGTTTTGCATGACCACTCTTAAACTGACCAAGCAGGAATGAGAAAGCGCACAAAATATGTACGTATATGGATCGCACCTTTTCCTTTATATAAAGGAGAAAAAAAAAAATATTTATATATCTAACACAACTACTCTAGATAGTAGAATACCGTAAAGGCAAAAGAAAAATAAAGAATATTCAGATGTTCTCCAGCTGAAATCATAAAGTTATGGTAATACGTTTCAACGTCGCAACACTGTGCCCATCAGCGTGCAAAAAAAACTACGTGAAGCTGTGGACATCAGTGTGCCAAAATGTAGTTTTTTAGATTCCTTTATTACCTAGAGTTTATGCCCACAAGACTGTGCGCATCAGTGCAAATGTTGTATGTGCATACACCAAGCTGTGTATATCAGCGTTGAAAATGAAAAAATGAAGAAACTGTGCGTCAGCGTTGAGAAAGTAAAAACAAAAAAAACTGCGCCCACAAAGCTGTGCACATCAGCGTAGAATTTGGACAAGACAAATGTGTGCATCAGCGTTGAACCATAAGGAATGTATCCATGAAACTACGTGAAGCTGTGCACATCCGCGTGCAGAAATGTAGAATAGGCAGATGTCTATATTACTTAGAGATTGACGCTGTGTATCTCAGCGTTAGAAATTGTAAAACAAACGAGGAAACTGTGAGCACCAAGCTGTGCGCATCAGCGTTAAAACCAGCAATGAGTAGCGTGCGAGGTTTTACTGTGTTTCGATAAATCTTCGTAGCTTAGCAACTGGTCAGAAACATCATGAAAGAGTGTTCCGTCTCGTTGCACGTCAGCACGTTACACGCGTCACTGAACAGCGTGTCACAGAATGAAAGATGACGCAAGCTTACGGTGATTGAGACGCAGAGACAAAGACCATGCTCCCATGACAACGAGCGTGAGGTGTTACAACGCGAGTTCCACAGCGCAAGCAAAATCCTCAAGGATGAAATTTAAAAGTAAGCCATCAACTTCAAAGTGTTGTTCGACTGCATTCAAAGTCAAAATGAGCACCAACTCTCACCAAATGAAAAGCACAAAAGGAGAAATTAAGTTACTGAGAGCTTGCTTTACGCTAGGATTAGCGAGGCTAAAAAAAATGCACGAGTCATAAAATATATATATTTTTTTTAAAACTTAATTGCGATGAAAGCGGCAATAAATAGATCTCCAGAGACCGTAAATAGATTTAAGCCATAAACGCTCGCACCGGAACAAAAGATGTACTTTCACTCTTCAACATCCAGTTAATCAGACGGCGCTTAGCGGTTATTTATGGAGCATTTAGAATAAAATGAAGCCATGAATATTAAGGAACAGTCTTACTTCATTAGAAGAGTGTGTAGAAAGCTTGTTTTCTCATGCCTTCGCGCATGTAGATGAGATGCATTTGACTTGTGCTTGTCTTTGATGTAAATAGTAGAAAATCAGTTCTTTCTTCGTAGCAAACCGAAAAAGAATCTTGTCTTCTTGGAGTTGAGCTGCTTCATTTCCCAGTCGTCGCCAGTGTTAAATAGTACAATTTCATAAAGATGACATTGAAAAGTAGATGGTTCTTCTTAGTATTTATTTTCTGAGTACAGGTTCAATACAGCTCATCCACCCAACTGTCTCTGGCTCCTCTCAACCTCACAACAATTCTACATGAAGTCAGAGCAGTCTAGAATCCATAGATGTCATAGAAATACATGAGCATGAATAGTGAGAGATGCCATAGAAATACATGAGTCAGTTTAGTGAGCAACATTATAACACCTGGCTCAGTGCTGCTCACATGATTCAATCTCTGGATTCAGTCTTAACTCGCTTTATAGGACGTTTCGAGGTGAAAGTTATGCGTGACCCGAAATCCATAAGTCGTGATACTACAGAAGTGAGCCCGGGTAGGGAGGGGGAGGAAGTTAGTTAATTGATGTGTGGTGGTAGGAGGGCATTGTTTGATTGGCCGATATTACATGACTGTCCGCACAGTGTTATAACTCACATAATATGTAGATGTGCACCCATGATGTTAACACTGTGTGTTGGATGATATCTATATGTATGTTGGACTAGCTCTCTAAAATCAATAAAATCTGTTTAAAAAAAAAAAGGACGTTTCGGGGTCTAATATATAGTGTCACAGTTCGACTCACTCTGTTCTTATCAAAAGCAGGACAGGGGAGGGAAATCCAGCCTCTTTGGTATTGAGGGGTATATATTCTCTGTATTTTATGCTTAAGAAAGCTCAATTGACTTAATTGCCTCTACCATTGTATCCCATTCCATCGAGATCGATGTCTTCCTCAGACCCCTGTATTCCTCCCTCCTAATTACTGCACTTTCCGCTTTGCTCCAACGTAATGCCTCTTCATGCCATGTGTGGATGGTTGGGGGGGAAGGTTGATTTCTATCTCATGGTGATGGAGCGCTTCGCTACAAGCAGAACAAGTTTGGCAAATCTAAACCATAACTTCTCCGCCTTAGGGCAATGGTAGAGGCCCAGTATGTAGCGTTCTATTGTGTTACAGTTAGGTATGCCTGTAATATTTCCTATTATCTGTGTGGTCTCGGTCCATTACCCTCTTAGACGTGCACATGTCCCGAGCATATACAGCAAGTCCCCATCCTCAGACTGACATTTTGGGCAACAAACCCGAGCTTCAGGTTGTATACAATTTATACAGTGTGGAGTTAGGTAGGCCATTTGTAATATTGTGTATTGTATCAGTTTGAACTTAGCATTCAGGGACACGTTCTTAAGAAATTCTTATAGAGAGAACCAATCTTTATCTGTAAGGTCCTTTCCTAGGTCTCTAGACCATTTCTTTCTCAGCACTAATAGAGATGTACCCGCATGTGCCCTGGCGCCCCTGTATAGCCCTCGTATAAGATGACAACCTTCACCCATCAAATATACTACATATATCAATTTGTGTGTTGGGGTTCCTCACCACATGGTGCCCAATGCTTCTTTATATATCTGGTTATACCTGCATGTGTTTATAAAAATGGAGCTCGGAACTCCCTGAGATTGGGCAAAATTTTCGTGGTCCATCACAGTCACATTCACAAAGAATGCACCAACCGTAGAGACCCCTTCTCGTAACCACCCGCTCAAGGTCTGTCTGGTGAGCAACCCCGTAGGTGTAGGAATTCCAAGTAGCGGAGTGTTAGGGGAGTAGGGCAGGCTACGATTGCGCTATACGTAGTAACAATGGGGATTTAGGGGGAATCTTACTTTGTGGTAGTAATAGAGCGTGTAAGATACCCCGTTGTAGGGAATGTGCTGTGTAACCCAATTTGTGTAGATTACGTCCCGCAAGCCAGTATGATAGCCATTGCAGTTGGCTAGGGTAGCAATACACACGGAAGTCAGGTACACCCAGGCCCCCACTATCCGTCCCCAGTTGTAGTTTGGACAGCCCAACTCTACTGCGGCCCTGTCACTAAATGAGCTCCACCAAGAGTGAATCCAGTGTTTTAAAAAGGGAATTGTGGTTCATTACTGGAAATTTTGTGAAATAATATAATAAGAGCGGAAGAACAACCATTTTTGAAATGGCAATTCTACCCATCACAGAGAGAGGCAACTACACCCAAAAGGAAATCTGTTAGCGCAATGACCTAACTGCCTTCATCAAATTGCCCTCGAGTAAGTCCGGGGGAGCTCTATATATCTGGATTCCTAAGTATTTAAAGGTGGTTGGGGCGACTGATATAGAAAGATGCCCAAATCGAATGGCTTCTGGGCGCTCCTCTGAGGTGAAAAATAATGCATGGAACTTGGTTTGGTTTATGGCGAGGCCTGAGATGTATTTGAACTGTTTAAATGTACTCTGCATGGGCTCTAGGTCCTTCGAGAAGTCACTAATGTACAATATAAGGTCGTCGACGTATGCAGATAGCACATGCATTGTATTGTCTACCCTATAACTTGCTCCCACAACCTCTCTTCTGAGTCTGATGGCCAGGGGCTCCAGCGCGAACACGAACAGCAATGGCAACAGCGGGCAACCCTGTCGTGTACCCTAGCCCATCGATACGGCCGTGAAATGTGGAACCAAATATAGCGAATGCCACAGGACCTGTGTATAGTAGTCTCACCCAGTTCACTTATTCTGGTGGGATGCCGAATCTATCCAAAGCCATCATCATATAATCCCAATTGAAAGTATCAAAGGCTTGGCGCAAGTCAAGAGAGATACACCCAACGTTCAACAAACCAACAGGGGTGGCATCCATTACATGATATAAACTAATATTCAGAGAAGTACTATGGGCTGGGACAAAGCCACATTGATCCACATGTATAAGTTTTGATAAATAGGGTAGTAATCGACAGCCCAAATTTTTACTTAAGATCTTATATTCTGTGGTTAAGAGTGATAATGGGCACTGTTGGGAACTTGTCAAAAAACAATGGAGGTCTCGCCCCGATGGTGCCTTCTTAACATTTGGAACGCAACAGACTTATCGAGAGCTGAGAGAACGTGGGTCTCCCGTGGATGTATGGTAGCGAATCTTAACATAGCAAGAACTTTGAAAGGAGTTACCGGGCTCAAATTCAGGGATTGGGAGATCGATATGGATTGGTGCTTGCAGGCGGATAGGGTGATATATGAGGGGAGAGGATTCCCCCCAGGATTTGGGGAACATGGAACAAAAGTAGAGGGATGATATGCACATCATTTAATGACTACCCCACAGGAAAGAGAACACTTGGGAGATTAAAGTCCAAAATGCGATGGAGTTGATAAGTCACGATGTAAAGAATTTGGTCCTATGTAATGTTATGATTGAGAAAATTCCCAAAAACCAACGGACGTGCAGGACGTAGGCTGCAATTTTTTATAGCATTCCGCGGAGGTGAACTATTCTTCTGTCCCTCAAGCTGTTCACTAAACAGAGTTCCGAGAGGTGGGGTATCATCAAAATCTCCCAAGAGGATATCATTTGGAACTTGTGCTAAAGTGGAAAATACCTATACGAACACGGAGGCTAACACCGATTAGTACACATATAAATCAAAGAATAAGGTTCGAAATAGGTGGCAGTTCCGTTTTTATAAAGTCCCTTCTGAATAAAATTCAAGATATCAGACGACTTGTTTATAAAAATACTGTTGGAACCGAAACCCCTATATAAGGATCGTGCAGAATCAGAAAAAATTGAGAACTTTATCATTTGTCTTGAAAAAGTTAGAATTATCCATCAAAACGCGTCGACGCAATTCTAATTTACACAATCTCTATTGGAACATGGTCGTGTCATTGTACAGATAGAAGTTTATAACAGACCATTCATTCATTCACTGATATAGACGATGTGTTTAGACAAAGACCAACGACCGTAATCTGTGAATTTGTTTTCTCTTTAGTGTTTGTTTTGATGCCTATGTGTTTGGAAAAAAAACAATCTGTCCTACATGTCAAAGTGATTAGTATGTTGTGAATAGAGTGCATGTATAAAGCAAAAACGGTCTGTGTGTGAATCTACTGAATTTTATGCAATTTTAATTAAAAAAATATATTTTTAATACATTTTTTAGTTGTTGTGTTAAAATTTGTGTTTTACCCTTTAGCTTGGGTTTTGGAAAGTGTTGTCTACCTTCATTTTGTGTTTAGATGGTGGCGTATGCCATTAAGAATTTTTCCAGAGGGAACTTATATCTTACATTTTATGATTGATACTGTATAAATGCACTGTGCTCGTTTGACATCAATGATATTGCACTGCTATTTTGTTTTGTTTTTTTGTTTATTTGATAAAAAGATTTTTTTTTTAAAGCGTGATAGTGGGCGGTAACCTGGCATGTCTGTTGGGTCTCTGCCCAGCTTTGAGAGGGAAGTGACCAAAGCTTGCATGGTATTGGGAGGGAGGTTGCCCCTCTCCATCGCCGATTTGATAAAATTATTCCAGATGAGGGATTAATAAATCCGAGAAGGTGTCATAGAATTCTGCTGGTAGACCATCGAGGCCTGGGGTTTTATTACGTGGGAGGTCTCAAATAGCCTCCTTAATTTCAGTTTTGGTAATTGGGCCAATTAAATCGTCCTGCTCTACTTACGAATGTTGGAGACAATCTAGATCTTGTAGGAAGACCTCTATGGGCCCACTCGTTATATTGTTAGAGGCTCTGTACAGTGTCTTGTAATATTCACAGAATGCAGTGTTGATGTCCTGTTTTGTGATCGCTGTGGTGCCGTCCATTTGGGTTATTTCATGTATGGGAGTAGGGGGGTACATTTCTCAGTATTCGTGCAAGGAGGGTTCCCGAGTTGTCTGCCTCAGCATGTTTAATTTGGGTGTAAGCTTGATAATCTATTACCCTTAGGCGTTCGAGTAATTCAGCATGTACAATGTGTACCTCTTGCAGGGCCTCTTTTTTTTTAGAGGGGTCCCTAACCGCGTCCTGTTCAACTTTATTCAAGGTGTCTTCTACAGATTTAAGATTATCATGCATCTTGTGCCTGGCCCCTACTGTGGCGCCAATGGCAGTCCCCCTAATTAGTTTTAAATGCATCCCACTCGATGAGGCGCATGGACGTCGAATTAGCATTTTCTCTAAAATAGTTAGTGATTGTCAAATCCATAGTGGCTTGAAAGACAGAGTCCTGGAGTGGAAATCCTTCCCCATGTTAACACTATGTTCGAGGCATATGAGCTGCAGATTGTACACTATGCATAGATCGCCATCTGGTGTCAGATGCTTGCACGTTGTTGTCTTGGAAGAGTCTTTTGTAATCACGAGATAGGTGACTCCTCCCTTGGACGATAGTGCGCATGGGCATCGACTCCATCCTCAGATTGTTTTTTTCGCCATTGGGTTCGAATGTAACTTTTGCGCTCCGGTTCGGCACCTTATTCTCCCAACCTTTTCGACGCGCAAACTATCTACAACTCGACGGTATTGTTTTTGATCTCGTGATCTTCTACGCGCATCTGAGCGACTCGATTCCAGTCATTGACGCGGGCCGCTGGGCCTATCGACGCCGTTCAGGCCTACAGCGCATGGAAAGGACTCCCTTCAAAAAATGCCCTCAGTGTGGAGCGAAATGACCACACAGTGACCATCACAAGGTCTGTAACTTGTGTCTCTCGCCCGAGCACGACGAGAACAATTGCCAGGCCTGCACCTCTTTTCGATCCAAGAAGACCATCCATGATCGCCGGGCCTGACGACACATCATGGCACAGCGAGCAGCTCCGGCACCAGTGGACATCAGAGGAGGATTCTGAGGACCTGGCAATTGTGTCCGAAGCAGATGACTCAGACGACCTGGTCAACGAGTGAGTACAACCGCCCCTACCCCAACTCCACCTGACAAAAAGAAGGCCCTGGTCAAGACTTCACCTGCTGGCCCCAGTCGCGACCGAAAATAAGCTTCAGAAGCCCTGCCCCCAGGCCTGGCTCAGAAGATAAAAGACAAGCCTTCCGGTAGCTCGGGACCGAGCAAACCGTATCTCAGTGTCCTGCAGGTGCCTTCAGCACCGAAGACTGGAGAGCAACCTACTCCCAAAAGGAAGTCGGCACCGACTACCTCGACGCCGAAAGAAAAGCCATTGTATCGAAACCAAAGCCTTTGGAACCAAAAAAGATTTCCATCTCCATAGCCAAGCCAAAGGACCCCAAACCACCTCCTAAGGCCCTGGAGCAGAAGTCCAAACCCCGCTCGGACCTAAAGAAATCTTCGTCGAAAGCGGTTACCGAGGAGGAAGAACTTTTTTGACCGGATCCTGTCGATCCGAAGCAGAAAAAACTCCATATAGACCCCAAAACAGGACATGTGGCTGCTGTTCCACACAAAAAAAGGAAGCTGGACACGCCAGACACTCCTGCAGTGCCTGTGCAGAAAAAAGACTGTGCCACTTCACCTATAAGACCCTCTTCTCCTGTCCTTCCTCCTGACCCTGTTCTTCCTCCTCCACAGCCTCCAAAACTTCCACCACATTCACTACCACCGCAGGATGACGATGATGATTTAGGGGGCGGGGGAGGCAAAAATGACCCTTTCACTGAACCAGATGACGACACGGACGTACCACAGGACGATTGGGATGATTATGATGACCCAATAGATCCCCCAGACCTCCCTGATCCCCAGTCATATCCAACAAAGCCATCTCCACCAGATGACAATATTGGCTTTGGTCAGCTTGTAAATAGAGCTGCTGTCTACCATGGTGTTCAGATGCATTCAGACCCTGCAGACGAGGACTTCCTCCTAGACACCTTCGAACAGTCACAGAAGACTGTTCAAATCCTGCCAATGCTAAAAGGGGTCATTAGACATGCCCCGGACATATTCATAGACCCTGTGAGAGCTAGAATTCTCAATCCCAGGATTGACAAAAAATATACACCTGCCCTCAATGATCCCACCTACATCAAAGGGCAGCTACCCTTAGACTCACTAGTGGTAACTAACGCTAGGAAACGTGCCAACTCACAAACCTCCGGTGACGCACCACCTCCGGATAAAGAATCTAAGTTGCTAGATGCTTCTGGCAAAAGAGTTGCTGCCCCAGCAGCTAATCACTGGCGCATAGCCAACACCCAAGCATTACTTGCTAGGTACGATAGGGCTCACTATGACCAACTAGAAACCCTGTTACAACATTTACCTGACCAATACAAAACCCAGGCAAATGATTTAATTCAAGAAGGCAAATTAATAACCAACGCATCAATCAAGTGTGCCCTTGATGCAGCTGACACAGCCTCTAGGTCCATTAACACTAGTGTGCTACTCAGACGACATGCCTGGTTTCGCATCTCAGGATTTGAACAGGAGGTACAAACAACTATCCTCAACCAGCCGTTCAATCGGGAACAACTTTCTGGACCGGCTGTAGATACCACTCTAGAGAAGATGAACAAGCATTTACAATGCAATGGTCTCGGCATTGGTAAAGTTAGAGCTATTGGCATTGCTCATGACATTATTTTTGTTTATGTGTTTGTTTTTAAAACATTGAAAGAAACGGCATTGTCATGAGCAATGCCAATAGCTCGAACTTTAACAATGCCGAGACCGTTGCATTGTAAATGTTTGTTCTGTGAATTCTGGGACTTGCAGCCCTGGTTGTATAATGGCATAAACAAGACTACACATCGCGGAACGTAAACAAAACACCTGGACTTGAGCAGCAAGTTACACATGAAGATGGTGCACATTTACATGAGAAACTTGGCAGGGCTGTGTACTGGGCCAGACCCCTCTTTTCCGAGTGCGGCTGCTGCAGAAGGCTTGAGTGCTCTCCAGTCTCTCTCATTTTCAGGCGCAGTATCTGGTTATATAATTTTTGATATCTTGATCCTAACCTGGCTTTTTAGCCAACACGGTGTATTCTGGGAAATGTAGTTATACAGGTCTTTCTCTTGTGTGAGGCTTCATATTATCCGAAGCGAAGTGTTGTTTACTGAAAAGTCATGAATGGCTGCCATGGTCGGTTGTCATAGGACCACTGGGTAGCTCTGCTTGCATAAGTCGCCGAGAGATGAACGACAAATACCAGAGTTCACAGGAGAAATTAACAACGGGATATACATGCACACGTGACGCAGGTCAACCCGAGAGTTTCAGAAATCATACAGGTGGAGGTGGTTCCAGATTAAGGCGGGGGTACCCAAAGGTGTCGCAGCACAGGGCAGTTCGTACCATGAATAATGTTTGTGCCAGGTCTTCAAACGTCCTGTTCCGTGAAATATCAAATTTAGTGAAGAAAACATGGCCGATTTTACATTGTGCAGCGAGAAACGGGCATTGTTTAATAAGCGCATACGTGGGATTTGAGAAAAGCTTCCATTTCTGCGAGGTTCAGACTGTGTACGGGTAATCTCTGGTCGGTTGCTGAATACAAGCACACGCACAGCTAGCGCCTGAAAGGTGCGGCGGGGGGGGGGTGTTTCATTTTATTGGTATGAACGTGCACAGAGGCGCAACTAGAGCCAAATTTCGGGGGCGGGGCTAAGAAAAAATTGGGGGGGGGGGGGGCTGGATCTTTAAGCAATAGGCATAGTGGATCTGCAGGGGCTCTTAGAAGGGGTGAAACAACAGCGAGGCCTCATTAACATGCAAACAGTCTTTTAAAGACCCGTGAAGTGCTCCGGTGCAGCTGTGTGGATGCCCGGGAAGCTGTCTCATCCCGGCTGCCACACACGACGGGGTGGCTGAAGCCCTTTGAGTCCAATGGGTGTTGCGCGCCTGAACGTGCATACTAGCACTCAGTATATTGAATGTGGCAATAAGTCGTCCTGTCGCTTCTTGAAAATATCTACCTGCTTAATTTTTTTCTTTTAGAACGTAGATACATCAGTGGACGTTGGAGGGCTAATTGTGTGGTGTATGCCCGCTGCAGACATTTTCTAATGCCAGAAAGTCTTATGTTTGATTCAGTATTTTAAGAGGTAGGTGCCACGAGATTCCCTGGGCTGGATAAAACTTACGTCTGTTAAGTAAAAACCTATATAATCAGAGATTTGTTGCAAACTTTGTAGGAAAAAAATATAATTAAGAAAACAATGTGATTTGGGGCTGGGGTTTGTGATATTTAAAGCCCCCTCTAATGTAATGAATCTATTTTTGTAGTAGCACCTGCTGATCGAGAGTAGCTGCATATATTGGTATTGTTAATTTGATTTTTCCATCCGTAACGTATTTTAATAAACATGAATAATGTCAGTGCCTAACGCATGAAAACCTAGCCCTTCGCCCTCAAAATGTAACATGCGGACCCGGTTTGCCGTCATCTGCGAGCGCGCGGCGTTTCTCCGCTGCCGCTCCTGCCCTCTGGGTCTGCGGCTCTCCGCGCGCGCAGGGCTTGTTCCGAATGTCCTACCCTTTAAAGCTCTGGCTGTTTCCTTCCCCTCCAGCCAGAGGCAGTTGCAATGTCAACGGGGAAGCGGTAGTGCAAAGAAACAAGGGGATAATCAGATTTAGGACTGGCTCCCCGTACAGCAGCCTCCCCCAATTCAAGAAGCTAGTTTTAGTAAAATTGCGTGGACTGCTCTGACAAAGAGCTAACCAGGTCTTTTCTCTCTCTCTTTAAACAAAAGATCAGATAATCTTTCGATGGCTTTTCTCCCAGACACCCTTCAGCTTAAATCAATTGCGACGTAAAACAAGCTTTTAGTGAATTATTGCTACTCCCGCCTTCTCTCCATCTTTTCCAAGGAGGTTGATATCTGACAGAAAACGAACAATAGCTCGAACAGAAGGGAGGCGCCTGGAAGCGCGGTGCTGCATGCCATGTCCACATTACAGCCTCTGCAGGGAGAGAGGTGGGACAAACAGTTAGACCCTCCTGTGGCAAGAGCACATCTGCTCACTGCAGCAGGCTGCCCCCCCTTGACAACAGTTTCTAGGAAAGCAGCATGGGGTAGGGGCGGGGGAGTGCATAGAGGCAACGTTAAACACCTCCACCACTAAAGCCTGCTCCCAATAAACACCACATGGCGCCCTTGACAACCAGGGCTCCTAATGCAACAGCACTCTGCAAAATTACAAAATTATCATTCTGCAGGGAAGGCTAAGGAGACAGATTTCGCCATCGGTGTGAGGGAGCCAGGCTGTGTCTGAGAACAGGAAGCTCGACGCTCACCCTGCTATTAGAGAGCCATATATAGAACTGTGGATTTAACACGCACGGGCCGAGCGTAGACGCGATGTCACCCTGTCGACCTCTGAACGGGAAGCTAGCCAGCATCAGTCACATTCATAAAATGCAGGGATCCCCGCACAGTTTTACAATGCAACGGTCTCGGCATTGGTAAAGTTAGAGCTATTGGCATTGCTCGTGACATTAGTTTTGTATATGTTTTTAAAACATTTAAAGAAACGGCATTGTCATGAGCAATGCCAATAGCTCTAACTTTAACAATGCCGAGACCGTTGCATTGTAAATGCTTGTTTAAGGTTGAGAAGCCATGTGGAGAAATAAGTGCTAAAAAATTCAGAACAGATTAGAAAAAGCTTTGAAATAAACTATTCTTTGCCTTTCCAGTCAAGACTGCTCCAGAGTTGGTGATGGACGATTTACGATTTACTGCCTATCGCATCAGCAATGGTTTAATTGCAAAGTTCAGTATATTATTATTATTATTATTATTATTAAATCTTTATTTGGTTATATAGAAGCAATTATAACCATAAAAGTACATACAAAAACATATCATCCACAGTAAACTTAGTACATAGATTTATTTAAAATAACAACGATTATTTTAACCAAGATTTGATCTGTGATGGTAGATACACTTTAAAAATGTCACAACAGTTTTTGTGATAAGTACAGTATTCAAAAATTGTAGGTGCAGCATAGCAGGGCGACATCGTCTGAAACCAAGAGTTCTTAATAGTGGAATTAGCCATCTATTACGGTGCTCAGCGTAAAATTTGCAAAACAGGACCGTGTGCATTGTTGTTTGAACCGAAGTTTCATCACAGGGACACGCCCCCAAAACCTCTTTCCATGAGTTACGTTTAGGGAATGCTACAAGCCTGTGAAAAACATTCAGTCTAAAACGTGTTAACAAGAATCGCTCAAATTGGGAATCAACATAGGTCAGATATGGTTCAATGTACAATGTGGTTGCGACTATTATGGAGTGTTGAACAGATGTCTTAGTTATCTCTTTAGTTAATCGTATTTCTTCCAAAAAAGAGAGAGCTATTGTTTTTAATTCTTTCTTAGAGATCTCAGATATTAGTTCAGGGTTAACATAATATTTAGACAAACCCAAATCAATGAAAAACTTCTTTACATAAAGCAGCCACTCAATTTTCCCTGCATGCTCCAAAGACATACAGTCTGCTGCTATCTCCTTAGTAAGGAAATTCTTTGATGATGTCCAGGTACGGCGCCACAAGAGGAGGGGTTGAATTTTGGCCAGATCCTCAATGTGGGCCATGCCAAGTTCAGCATGACAGGAAAAAGTGGATGCGCATTTGGAAGTCATCAAGAGAAATCTCATAAAGGTATTCTCTGCAACTTGCAGCGCAGTCGTATTTTTATGCCCCCACAGGCCTGCCCCGTAGAGTGCGATTGAGTGGCACTTCGCTACATAAATGCGAAGCAATTCTACGGGTGGTCTCTTTCCTAATTTCTGGGAAAATTTTATGAGTGCCGTTATTGCTCGCATAAGATGGTGTTTGCGAGCTTCAATAGCCGCTTTCCAATTAAGTTTTTCATCAATCATGACTCCAAGATACGAGTATTGGGTTGTGGAATCCAGCCTCTCTTTGTCTAGAAAAATAGACTTTCCTCTTTTCGTACCCCTTCCTGCCACCATCACATATGTTTTTTTTATATTTATTTTCAGATCCAGGGTGCCCATAAACGTCGAGTACCTATCTAGGGATTTCTGCAATTCTCGCGGAGTACGCGCTAAGATAACAGCGTCATCCGCATACAGAAGCGCTGGAATGCGGTGCTCTTTTGTTTGGGGGAGGTCAAGGGCCCCTTTCAGCATCTCTACTTCCAGACCATTAGTGTAGAGTGAGAAGAGAAAGGGGGCCAAGACACAGCCCTGCCTCACGCCGCGTTCCACCCTAAAGGACTCGGAAACTTCACCCTTTGTTCCAAAACGGACCCTGGACGATGCGTTAGAGTACAATGCGCGAAGGAGATTTACCAGGGCTGGATCTATGCCCATCTCAGTAAGAACGGACCAAAGCTTTGAATGGGAAACACAGTCAAATGCCGCAGTAAGGTCGACATAGACCATATATAGTCTTCCCTCCTTAGCTGTGACATATTTTCCCATCAATAGGCTTAAATTCAATGCCTGTTCAATTGTACCGAAGCCCTCCCGGAAGCCGAACTGAAAAACAGATAATATATTATGGTCTTCTGCCCACTCCTGTAGTCGCTGTAATACCACCCTTCCCAAAACTTTGCCAAGAGAATCTAGTAACGATATTGGCCGATAGCAGGAGGCCTCCTCTCTATTTCCTTTCTTGAAAATCGGAATCATAATTGATTGAGTCCAAGTTTCAATTAACCCGTGATTCATTGCCGCATCGAACACCCCCTTCAGAATTGGCGCCCACAGGTCAAGTTTAAATTTAAAAAAATCAACTGGTACACCATCTGGTCCGGGGGCTTTTCCAGATTTACTAGCTTTAACGGCATTTATAACTTCGTGTAATTCAAAGGTTAATGGAATCGGAAATGAGATTTCTTGAGGGCTATCATTCGTCTTTTCTAATGGGTCCACTACTTGTGTTTTACTAAAAACTTTAGAGAAGTGGTTTACCCATGTTACGCCATCAATCGCCACTTCAACTCTTGGTTGATCACAACTATCGGTCAGGAAGGGGGTCTTAACCACCTTCCAAAACATCTCACCATTTTTTGCCTGGGAACTCTCATATAATTGATCCCATAAAGATTTTTTTAATTCCTGTTTTCTTTTTTTACAAGCTAGGCGGTAGGACCTCCTTAAATCGCTAATTTCCTCTTGATCTCTTACAGGTTTTGTCAAGGCTTTTTTAAAAAGTTTATGAGCTAGGGTGCATTCATGGCTAAACCACCCTCTTTTCTCGTCCTTTTCCCCTTTGTTAGTGCGAGTTAAAAGATCTTTTACTTTCTCTAATATTATTCTAAAATTATGCAGTAATTCTAATTGATTAGTATCACTGTCTAAACATTTCCCAATTGCGGGATATGCCGCCTGGACCACCTTCTTGGTTAGTGCTTCTGGTTCTATCTTGCCCCAACCTATGGTGAAGCCATTTAATTTTGTAAGGAGGATCTTATTCTGAGCAAGAACAGTCAACATCGTATAAGGGGTAAATTTCCCCTCATCGATGGTCAAGGTAAAAACCAGGGCTGCATGATCACTTAATATATTATTTATTAATCTAAAGCCCAGAGCTTTATTTTCCAATGTAGCTGAGACCAAGAAATAATCAATTGTTGTCTCCCAGCCCCTACCCAAATAGGTAGGCTGTAACTGTCCTGAGGAAGTATTTATTTTATTTAAAATCACTAGGCCTAATTCTGACATCATTTCATTAAGAGAATCACCTAACTTTGTGTGACTAAAATGAGTCACATGATTATCAGTTTCTTCCCCCACCCCACAAATATCACTGTTTTTCACGCTGCAGGGGTGGTGATTAAAATCACCGCCCCAAACGATGCTAGGGACTTCTGACCCTTGTATTTTTCTTGTCAATGTAAGGAGTTTATTACGAAGTGCCCCAAACAGTTCTAATCTCTCACATTCAGGGAGGTTATCATAGAAGTTCACTAGAAATACTACCCCCTTCCTTATAAATGTGAGTTTCAGAACCTGATAATTAGTATGGAGTCTAAGGGGGGTTACTTTTAACCCAGGTATGGTGTTTTTTATAAATATCGTCAAGCCCCCCTTTGCCCTACCGTGGGGGCCCGCAACTGCCGGTGAAAAATATGTTTTATAGCCCATCAAATGTTGTTCATCGGTGGACCATGTCTCTTGTAAACAGATTACATGGTGATCTTCGACAAAGTCCATTAAGGACCCATCCGTTATTTTGGGGCGTAGGCCAGCGATGTTCCATGACATAATTACTAATCTAATGTCAGATTCTCTTATGCTAGGGCTTTTATTTATATTAGTAGCTTCCACTACAGTGGGGTTCTCTGAAGCTCTTAATTCTATGAGCCCCAACTGTCCATGAGAGTCGCTACAATTATTCCTCATTGGGTTAGTGACTATGTCACCAGTTTGTAGAGGATTTTGAACCATTTGTGGACCAATGTTTTCTGTTATTTGAATTTCCACGTTTTCAGTTACGGGGTCCTTACCATTAGAAGAAGATTGACAAAATTCTATGGGTTTCCATGGTTGGGTATCTCCATCCTTGAGTCAGTCTACATCTTCCAAACTATACAAAACTGCATAAGGATTAGCAGTAGGTATATTGAACCTCTGATGTATATAAGGATAATTATTCCAAGAAGATGGATTTAAATCCTGACAAAGTTGATGGTTGTTATTCAGAAACCCATCACTTAACTGGAGATTAGAGAAGTGATTGCGAGGGGCTTGATAGGAAGAATACCGCTCTACTGCCCTCCGATTAAATGGGGGTTCTTTTCTAGCGTAGGGTTTAAGATGGGAAATCAATTCTCTTGGGTAGAAGTAGTTAACAAAGTGTGTGGAGATTGCTTCCTCCCCTCTAGCTTCATACCAATCCCCTATGCATCTAACCGCCCTGTGATCTCTAAAATGTATGATAATAACGTCCCCCTTTCTTTCCTTTGGTCTTGTTCCTACCCAGCATGTACGTCTCACCATAAGAATTTCTCCATTTATATGAGCAGGGAGGGGTCTGTTATGGGTCAACCAATGAATGGTTTTGTTTTTTAACGCATAAAAGTCCTCCCTTACGCCTTCTGGTAGTTCAGGAACCCCTGTCAGAATAATTGTGTATGGGGCTGATTCTGGGGGTAAGTCCACTCTTCTACTTGGCGGAATATATTGGGACTGGGATAACCAATCGCTATTCTCTTGATCTTTTATAGGCCTCTTCCTCACATTAGTTGTTCCCGGGGAAATATTAGCATTTTTGCTTTTTGTCTCGTCAGTTGCTTCTGGGAGTGCAATTTTAGGACTATTAACTACCTTTTTCTCCCCGTCCAATTCTTTGCCGTTTATTGCATGGTGGGATTTGCCAAACTCTGTGGTTTTATTAGATAATGTTGCCACAGGGTTTTCCCCCCGAGCAATGGTCGATATCGGCAAATTATCGGTAGGTGGGAGTTGCATTGCCACGAAAGATGTCGAGGGGTGTTGTTCATTGGAACTGCTTTTGGTGTAAATATTAAGCAGTTCAGAGGTAGCTAAATTGTTTCTTTCCACTTGTTTACTTAAATCTTCCAGGTGTGCATTTATCAATCTAGACCTTTCCAAAAGTGGAAGTAAAAGGGATTTAAACAAAATCTCTATTTTTGTAAGTAGGTCAGACATAATATCATGGCTAGAAGATACTCCCAAAGCATTAGTAGTTGAATGGGAGTTTTTTTGCGGTACAGAGCTTAATAGATTCGGGTTTTGGGCTGAAGGTTTAGCCTTCTTCTTTTTAGCCACAGATGACTTCATTGAGATACATCGTCTCTTTCTTGCTGGTTGTCTATTAACCTCTGGTTCCACAATCGGCGGGGGGGTGATAACTAGGTTCGGAGAATCTGATAACCCTGAAAGTGTTAGGATAGTTATGTTATAAGATAAGGGAACCACGCCTGAGGGATCGATATGTGGAATTTTTTTTGTCCTTCCGTGCGTAGAGTGGGTTTTGGAGGTACCTGCTCCCTCGTTTAACACATCTGGGGAGAGAGCATTACCAATCATACCCAATGAGGAACGTTTGCCTGTTAGGAGATCTAAGGATAAGCGCTTTTCAGTATCCGCTATTTCTTTCTCCAAAACAGTAGTTACGCGTTTGAAGAACTGATCGATTGTTCCTGACACTAGACCTTTAGAGGTGTTAACTGTTAAGGTACGGGGATTGTCAGCGTCAAGAGGCATCTTATGAGCTATAGAGGAAAATAGGCATAAAAAGAAATAAAACAGTCCAACTGTGCTCTAAGATCAAAAATATCCACGAATTACTAAAACTTTAGGCGTTACGCAAACAATTCTCTCACCAAGCTGAGGAGGTTAGAGGGGTGGCCCGTCCCGTCCACGATCGTCCTCGGACGGCCTCAGACGGCCCACCCTTTGCCCAGGCTTAGCCCCAGCCTTAGCCCCGCACGCGTCCCGCTAACGCGTGACCAGTTCCAGTCTTAATTGTAGTGGAGGGGAGGGGCCGAGAAGAGGAACCAGGTGCGTGAAGCACAAAGTCAGGCAGGGCACGCTGGTCCTCGCAGTCCCGGCAACACACTGATCCCCAAATGCACCTCAGCGCCTCCAAATCGTCACAGCCAGCAGCTCCGTGGGCGATGAAAGTAAAAGAACGGCAGGTTTAAAAGGAAGCGATGACCTCGCCTGCGAGCGGCACCCCAAGTTCAGTATAACTTCCTGGAGCATGCTGTTCCAGTCGCAGCATGTGGCTGCGCAGGACATGTTAGTCAAATTAAACCCTGAAATCAAACACTGCTCCAAGTTACTGGGGTGGTGGTGTCCTTTCAGAAAAGAATGAGACTAAAAGTACAGAGAACTGCGCTCGAGTTTCATATGCAAAAGCAGTGGTTGAGTCTGAATCCCAGTAACTTGAGGTAATATAAAAGAAAGATGGGAAGAAGAAACAACAACCCAGGTCCGATTGCATCGGAAACGTTCAAAGTCCTCAAGCCTAACGAACGGGAGGCATGGCCACCGCACAAAGGGAGCATGAGAACTGGTCAGTCACCGACGCCAGTATAATGAGCACACACAATTAGGGGGTGGGGAAAGGCACAAACTGGCCCTCACAAGCGAGGAATGTACAAGAATAAAGTTTAACTCCTCATGTTCATCTAAATGGCTGGCTCATGTGAGGATGGGCTCGTCGATGGTATAGTAGTGCGCATGTGCACAGGGTTTCTAGTGGGAAGGCGAACGGCAGACCAGTGACCGAAGCGGGCACAGCACTCCAGTTTAGCGCAGCAGACAATGAAAGACTGTTCAGATCCATATGAAAGAGGCCATTTTACGGGTCATTAAAACGCACCATGGGAGCGAGAGGAGGGGAAGAAGATGGTGCAAGGGAGAGAGCCTGAACAGAGAGAGGCGGGAGGGGGAGGAGGCAGGGAGAGAAACAGTGAAGAGGGCCAGGAAGGGAGCAACGGAGGGGGCAGAATTAGATTGGACGGCGATGGGGGGGGTTCGGGGGACGGTAGAACGGGAAAGGCAGAAGGGGACGTTTTATGGGTCATTAGATTCAAAGGGGAGACTGGAAAAGCTCCGAAAGTAAAAGCGATAGCGTGTGTGCGCGGGAGCAACGCCGGGGCACCACCGCCTTTCTCCGAGGCACAGCAGAAAATGCCTCGGAGAAAGGGAGTGTCCTTTTCGGATTGGGGGGCGTGTTTTGCTGGTGTCTCCTCCCTGAGACTTTTCGCAAAAAACACGCCCCCCGATCCGAAAAGGACGGGGCTTCAACGGAGTGACTGGACCTCTTCTCCAGTGGCTGGCCAGCATTTAAGAGGCCAGCCAATGGAGAACAGGAGAGAAGAGGGGCGGGTGCAAGCCCCTCTTCTCAAAGTCACTCAAACTCATTAAATCTCGGAGCGAGACTGCGCAAGCGCAGCCTTTCGCAGCCGAGACCTAAAAAGGACACAGAGACTGCTAAATCCATGGGAGCATTACAGTCTCCATCCATCCGTGGTTCCTTTCGTCATTCCTTCTATAGAGGAGCATCCAAAAACATCGGAACAGACACCGCCTCCTCTTCCTACAAAAACACCACGCAAACATCCCCCAGCAGAGGATATTTTAGAGGCGGATACAGAGGAAATAACAACAAAGGGAGAGGCCGAGGGAACAACAACACTCACGCCTCCTCCACTAATAAACAATGACTTCCTCCACTCCCTCCAGACCATTCCACTCCAGTCGGAGGGAGACTCTCTCATAGTTCCTACCTGTCAGGGATTCCATCACAACAGACAAGTGGGTAAGACAAATTATCCAGTATGGTTACTGCCTGGAAGTTACAGCAACCCCACCCACCATACCACCCAAACAGCTTCCAGTGTCCACGGAACACCTCACGCTCTTAAAACAAGAGGTTCTCTCACTGCTTCAAAAGCAGGCAATATAACTAGTTCCCTTACAGTATGAAGGAACAGGGGTTTACTCGCTGTATTTCCCAATCCCCAAAAAGGACGGGACCCTACGGCCAATACTCGACCTCAGACCCCTCAATCTCTATATCCAATCAGATCATTTTCATATGATCACTCTCCAACAGGTCCTCCCACTACTTCAACAAGGCGACTTCCTTGCAACACTAGATCTCAAGGACGCCTACTTCCACATTCCCATACACCCTGCTCACATGAAATATCTAAGGTTCATAGTGGACGGACAACACTATCAGTTCAAAGTCCTTCCATTCGGGGTGACCACCGCACCCAGAGTGTTCACAAAGTCACTTGCAGTGGTAGCAGCACACTTGAGAAGACAACAAATCCATGTCTTTCCATATCTCGACGACTGGCTAATAAAAGCCAAGTCATTCAACCAGTGTGTTCATCACACTCCTCAAACCATCCCGCTGCTACACGACTTGGGATTCACAGTAAACTACCCCAAGTCAAATCTTCAGCCCTCCCACATACAGCAATATCTAGGGGCCACATTAGACCCCTCCAGAGCTTTAGCATATCCCAATCCAGCCAGGATAGCCAGTATGCAAACATTAATTTCCACATTTCAACCATAGCATTCCCTCCCAGCAAGGGTATTCATGATGGCCTCTTGCATCTTTATCGTACCTCATGCAAGACTTCAGATGCGCCCCTTACAGAAATGCCTAGCGCTGCACCTCCTGAGGTTTGAGCCGGGAGACTGCAGGCTGTTATTCGCGCTCTCACTTTGCACTTTCCTTTCCTTGCTGCTCTGAGGTACTGTTGCAGCTATTGTTTTTAATAAGCGGTTTTAAACTTTGTTTTAATATGGGCAGGAACGTTTTTTAAATTCGACTTACTTTTACCTGATTCCTGGGGGTTTTCACGGCAGGGGCGGGAGCTGCCATTTTGAGGGAATTTTGGTCGGCGGTCCAGTTCTTCTGGCCCTGACGGTATTTAGGGACACATGACACAAGCGCGCAGCGGACGCGCGCAGCGGTGGCGCCATGGGCGCGCCTAAGGCAAGCCCGTCTGCGCCCCTCCGCGCTCGGATTGCGCTTTGCGCCAAAACCCCTGGTCGTGCAACCATAGGTAAGCCACCTTCCCTTACTTACTCTAGTTAACAATTATTGGCACTGAATAGGCGCATAAGGACATCTGGCTGTGTATGCTTCGCGCCCGGTACAGAGCTGGGACCCATAATAAGGTCCTGTTTTGCGTGTCAAACAACCCTGCCAGGATTGGGATTTACTAATTTACCTGGGGAAATTTTGGAGAAGGGTTCAAATAAAAAGAAAGCTGATTCTGTGCTTAATTGTTTATTGGTGAATGCACGCTCTCTAGTGAAACATGGTGTTGAATGTGCAACACTAATAGAGGGTGGTAATATTAAGGTTGCCTTTATAACAGAAACATGGACAGATGAGGCGTCAGGCCCAGACCTAGTGAAAGCAACACCCCCTGGATTTATATGCCACACGGCAAATAGACCTTCTAAAAAAGGAGGAGGATTGGAAGTAATTTATCATAGCTCTATTAAAGCCACTTTTGATATAATTGTTAACACCTTTTATGAAGCATGGTCCTTCTCTCTCAGCTTTTCTCGTCGTCACATGTTTAGGGGTATCCTAATGTATAGACCTCTGGGTCCCAGGAATCCGTTTTTACCTGAGGTGAGTACGCTCTTAGAGGTAGGCATGAGCTTTGACTCGCACACAATATTGGGAGATTTCAATTTTTATTTGGAGGTTGACGCTGATAAAGATACAGCAAACTTTTTAGATTTAATGAATAGTGTTGAGTTAAAACAATTGGTAAAGGGACCCACTCATTTGGCAGGGCACACATTGGATGGGATATTTTCAAATTCCCCATATCTTTCAGTTACAGATGTGCTTCCTTTATCTTGGTCGGATCATGCGGCCATCATGTTTGAGCTGACCATCCAGGAAGGCCTGGGCAGGGACTCTTCCTCTAGGAAAAGTAAGGAAATTAGAGCCTGGAACAAGGTAGGAGGTAAAGAACTTACTGAGCTGCTACTTTCAATGCAGGGATCTTTGCTCTCGGAGGTGGAAGAAGCTTCCTCCGTGTATACAGCATGGGTAGAGGATGCCTGCTACATTTTAGCCCCTAAGAAAGTAATCATTCCCAAAAGGACACAGCCCACGGCTCCTTGGTATTCTCAGGAACTAAGGGCACAAAAATTAAAATGTTAACAATTGGAACGGTCCTGGAGGAAGGAGTATCATCCAGCTGAAAGAGCAATATATAAACAAGGCCTTCTTTGTTATAAACAGATGCTATTTGAAACGAAGCGTGAGTTCTTTGCCGAACAGATCAAACTAGCCAGTATCTCTCCAAAGGAATTATATAAAGTTGTTACTAGGCTGGCACAGCCTGCAACTATCATAACCAGAATTTTGTGAAGAAATTGCTACTTTTTTCCAGGCTAAAGTGGAAGCTATTTTTAACACTTTTAAGGACCCTGTTGGCAGTGTACCAGGAGATTTGATACATGGCGCTAAGGCAGGGCCTGTGTTAAAATTTAGTATGGATAGTTTTCCATCAATATCCTACTTAGACACGCTCAAGCTTCTCTTATCTGCCAAATCAGGCTCACCCTATGATCCGTGTCCAGTAGCAATAGCTAAATTGGCCTCTGAACCCATAGCCTTGACTCTTACACCTCTCTTCAACGCTATGTTTTCCGAAGGGCTTTTTCCTAAATTATGGAAAACTGCATCGGTCCTACCGCTCTTGAAAAAACCTAGTTTGGATATTAAAGACCCAAGCAGCTTCCGCCCCATCTCACTCTTCCCTCTGCCCTCCAAACTGGTGGAGAAATACATGAACACTAAATTGAGCTCTTACTTATGTGAAGCCAAGGTTTTGGACCCCTCTCAATTTGGGTTTAGAGAAGTACTGAAACTGCCATTCTTAAATCCACGGAAGAGATTAGGAGAGGGTTGGACCAGGGTGGAAAAGCGGTGCTGATCCTGCTTGATCTCTCCGCTGCCTTCGATACGGTCCACCATGGAGTTTTGATGGACCGTTTCTTGGCTTGCGGAGTAAGGGATAAAGCCTGGACTCTCCTTAAATCCTTCCTCTCAGACAGAAGTCAGGCAGTCTCATTGGGTGAGTTTGTCTCCAAGCCTTTTTCGCTTCCATGTGGGGTTCCTCAGGGGTCTTCCCTGAGACCTACCCTCTTTAATGTTTACGTATCCTCTTTGGCTCCTTTGATTGAGTCTTTCGGCTTTTGTTTAACATCTTATGCCGATGATACTCAAATTGTGATCTCCCTTCAACCAGGGTAGGAGAAGGCATCGGGTGAGAGGCTACATGATTGTATGGAAGCAGTGGGAGGCTGGATGACGCAAAACTACTTAAAGCTGTATGCTGGTAAAACAGAGGTAATCCTGTTTGGGAATAATGTTAATCTTTGGACCCCTAGTTGGTGGCCAGAGGCTATGGGGACCCTTCCAGCACCATCCAGATAAGTTAAGAACCTGGGTGTAGTACTGGATGAACATCTTGACATGCGTGACCAAGTGAATGCCGTGGTCTCTGCTACCTCCTATATCCTCAGGACCACGAGGAAAATGTTACCTCTTTTACTGGCAGACTGTAAGCGTACAGTGGTTACGGCCTTGATTATGTCAAGACTAGACTATTGTAACAGTCTTTATTTAAATATGCAGGAGCACAGCCTACAAAAACTTCAGATGCTCCAGAATTCAGCAGCCAGGCTGCTTACTGGAACCTCGAAATGTGCATCTATCTCGAGCTCAATAAAAAAACTTCACTGGTTGCCTGTAAAAAAGCGAATCCTTTTTAAATCCCTCTGCTTAGTTTTCCGAGCACTCCAGGACATAGGCCCACTTCGTCTGAAACAACAATTTCAGTGGTATGTGCCAGGAAGATTGTTACGCTCATTAGGAGCAAAACTAACTGTAGTACCCATTACAAAGAGAGCTAGATGGGGAGGCAGAAGTTTTTCTGCTGGGGCAGCTAAGGCCTGGAATGAGCTTCCTTTTAGCTTGAGAAACTCTAAGGACTTATTTGCATTTAGGAAAGCGCTCAAAACATGGCTGTTTTAAATCTTCTGGCCGGAACCATTATTTGGGAGGACTGTAGCGAGCGCCAGGACACCTTAGGGTAACCGTGCGCTATATAAGTTTTACTAACATAACATAACCAGGCTCGAGGTCAATTTACAGATCTGGTGTTGGTGGACAGTCGCACACATCGCTCTCTGCAGTGGTGGAACACACAAAATCTTTCTAAAGGGCGGCCGTTCCTCGAGCCGGTTCCACAGATAGTGTTAACAGCAGACGCATCACTCACTGGCTGACGAGCCCATCTCCTAAACCACACGATTCAAGGCAAATGCACCACGCAACAGAAAGTGCTCCACATCAATCACCTAGACTTACTTGCAATATTTCTAGCACTAAAATCATTCCAAATACATCTACAGCACAAAACTGTCCTAGTCCGGACAGACAACATGACAGCCATGTGTTACATACAGAAACAAGGAGGCACACATTCTTTGCAGCTGTCCCAGCTCGCACAAACCATTTGGTGATGGGCCATTCCACAGAACATATATCTTCTGGCAGAACATCTTCCAGGAGTTCACAATCAAATTGCGGATCTGCTAAGTCGACAGACACAGCAGATACATGAATGGGAACTTCATCCCAAAGTTCTTCAACCAAATGTGGGGTCAACCAGACATAGATCTGTTCGCCACTCATGCAAATGCAAAACTCCCAACCTTCGCCGCCAGGTTTCTACACCTGTTGTCCAAAGGCAATGCGATATGGATGAACTGGTCAGGCAGATTTGTGTACGCTTTTCCGCCACTCCCATTGTTTCCCCTAGTAGTACGCAAGCTCAGACAACAGTCTCTCAAGATGATCCTGGTGGCTCCCACATGGGCACGGCAACCGTGGTTCACAACACTACTGGAACTCTCAGTAGTTCCACACCAAAAACTATGCCTCTCCCCAACATTGCTAACGCAGAACCATGGAGAGATAAGGCACCCAGATCCAGCACAACTGAATCTAGCGATCTGGCTCCTGAAGTCCTAGAGTTCAGTTACCCTAACCTTAACCTCCCGCTGGACTGTATGAACATCATTAAAGAAGCCAGACACCCTACTACTACAGCAAAATGGAAAATATTCGTCATCTACTGCAATAATAATAAGATTGATCCGCTGGATGCTTCAATCCAAGACATCATTTGCTATTTGCTACACTTACAAAGATATAATCTGGCATATTCATCCATACGATTACATCTAGCAGCACTTGCTGCTTATTTACAAAACAGACAACACTTGTCACTATTTAGAGTACCTGCAATTAAAGCCTTTATAGAGGGCCTTAAAAGAATATTTCCTCCCAGACTGCCACCCTCTCTGGTGTGAAATTTAAACATTGTTCTTACCAGGCTCATGGGCCCATTTGAACCTCTACATTAATGCGAACTTCAGTTTCTCACATGGAAAGTAGCTTTCCTTGTCGCAAAAGGGTAAGTGAGATCTAGGCTTTAACCATACAAGAACCATTCTTACAAATACATCGTAATAAAGTGGTTCTCAGAACAAATCCAAAATTCCTTCCTAAAGTAATCTCCGTTTTTCCTCTTAACCAGTCAGTTGAGTTACCGGTGTTTTTCCAAAACCCAGACTCTGTGGCAGAGAGAGCTCGTCACACACTAGACATCAAAAGATCCCTACTTTATTACATTGACAGGACTAAGCCCTTTAGAAAGACAAAACAACTGTTTGTAGCCTTCTCCCCACCTTATAAAGGTAACCCCATCTCCAAAAGCTGGGATCGCGAGGTGGATACTAAAATGCATTCAAATATGCTATCAAAAGGCTATACGCACATTGAAAAATCCCCCTAGAGCGCATTCAACAGGCAAACTAGGGGCTTCCATGGCATTCTTAGGGAACATTCCCTTAGATGATATCTGCAAAGCAGCAACATGGTCTAAACAACACACCTTCACCAAACACTATTGTGTTGATGTGCAGGCTAAGCAACAAGCTTCTGTAGGCCAGGCTGTTCTTAAAACACTTTTTCAAACTATTGCAACAGATATAGGTGACCACCGCTAGGGGAGACACTGCTGTATAGTCTATGCATAGTGTACAATCTGCAGCTCATATGCCTCGAACGGAAAATGCTACTTACCAGTATCCATCTGTTCTTGGCATGTAGAGCTGCAGAGTTGTACATGCCTACCCGCCTCCCCGGAACCTGTATCTGTTCCAGTATTATCTTAATTAGATACATTCACATCACATTGACATCTCTTACTTCTTACTGACTCCATCATTTCTCATTATGGTGAAAAACAATCTGAGGATGGAGCCGATGCCCATGCGCACTATCGTCCAAGGGAGGAGTCACCTATCTCGTGACTACAAAAGACTCTTCCAAGACAACAACAACGTGCAAGCATCCGAGCCCAATACCAGATGGCGATCTATGCATAGTGTACAACTCTGCAGCTTTACATGCCAAGAACAGATGCATACTGGTAATTAGCATTTTCCTTCCTGCTCTCTCTCCGATTCACCGACCGGTCGGTGAATCGGAGAGAGAGCAGGAATCACGTATCAAGGTGTTTGATCGATATTTTGCTGTTCAAAAATTGAGCGTCTACTTTTGTAAATTAAGACTTTCCGCCTTACACAACCATTTGAAGCTATCGTACAGATTTTTATTAAGAAATCTGATAGCCATCATTATATTGGACCTCCTCATCTTTAATATTGAATCACTGGCTCTCTAGACACATTTATACCTTCTGCGACCGACGAAGATTAATTCTGATATTTTGGATGTCCTGATGTGGGATTTGCTGTCTATTTCTTATTTACCAATCATCAAATAAAAAGCCTATACTTGACTTGCTGTCATTTTGAGCCCTGAAGAAGTTCCGTTAAAATTTGTCTTTAAAGGAACGAAACGCGTTGGCTGTTGTTGTGTTTTTGTCAGCTATGAAATAAAAGTCAAACAAAGACAGAAAAACACTTTGGACTCTCTATTTTATGTTCAGTGCACCTCCATTTGTTGTAGATCAAGTAGAATGAGCGCTGCTCTGCCGCCCTGATCTAGGGAAGATCTTATTTCCTCAGTAGCCTTAATGAGGGCTGTCTCAGTACTATGCTCAGCGCGAAAGCCAAATTGGGTGTAATGTAAAAGGTTATTGGCATATACATGAGACATCAGTTGTTTATTCATCGCTTTCTCGATGACTTTGGCTGGCAGAGGTAGACCGGATATGGGACGGTAGCTGATGGGATCAATGGATCCAGAGAGGGTGTCTTAATAAGATGCAGAACATATGCCTTCTTCCACACGAATGAAAACATGCTTAAATTACACAGTGAGGGTGACGACCAGAGCAAAGCAGAACACTCACCCGACATACCACATGGTTTTCTAAATATAGATGATTGCGGGACTCCGAGGGAAGAGAAAGAGTTAACTTGGCTCCCCACCTCCTTCATACAGGAAGGACGACGTGCTGGGCAAGGAGCGGACGAATGGGCGCCGACTTCAGGAATTAAGGAGGCGGGTCCAGCACTACGTAGGCAGCACGGACTCCTGGAAGAGCAGAGAGAGAATGACGAAGCCGCGGAGTCATGGAGACGTGAGCCGATACTCAAGCAATAAGACGCCACGCTGACGGTGGAGGAAAGCCCAGCTGTCGTCGAGAGAGAAGCGGAAGACCCCGGAGACGCCGAGTTGTGGTGTGAAGATTGGTAGACGGCCCGGAGGTTGCCCTGAAGCCACCGCAGCTCGGGAGAGCTGCGGCAGTTGCAGTAGGTGTCTCGGGAAGGGGGAGGAAGGAGTTGGGCCCTGCATGACAGGGGAGAAGGGTCCAACCGGAACGCCACCCTAATACAGTGCACGTGTGCCCTAAGTGTTACGCTGCATTTTGCTATATACTAAAGAACCCTGTAGGTGAAAAGGGGGCTAGTTTTCATTTACTCTTCCTGACGTTTCACAATACAATACGGTGGTCTTCCTTTCTTACTATTTACTTTTTCTAGTCACTGGGTGCTTGGCATTTGTCCCAGAAGACAAGGGATAGAACACACCCCTTACTGAACTGAAATGTCACCTATTACGATATGGTTTTGTTTTTCTTTTAACCACTCGGGTATGGTGACGTAATTGGTGTGGGAACTCAACAGTAAAAAGTAAGGACATCCTACTTACTGCTGCTTTCTTCTCTTTTTTGAGAAACTGCGGGGGACCATCATCCCGACCACAGTAACTAAAGACACTGGAAGATCAGGGGAAAGAGGATTAAAGACTAGAGAAGAGCAGCCGGAGGAAGTGTCCACGACTATACCTACCCTGTGGAATTTGTTATACCTTTTCCATTTTCAAACCTTCAATAAATTTCAGCAAAATTGAGCCACACATCAGGTCCCCCCTAGATTTTGTTTCCGCCCATCCCTCCGACATACACATAGTGTGAATAATAGCCATAATGGCAGGGGTAAGCGACTCCGCCATCATGAACGTCACTATAGGTGGGCAGGAATCGTTAAGCGAACACGATTTTACCATTCTAAGTGCAGAGAAAACGTAATCCACAGAGGTAGGAGCAAACCAATCCAAGGTACTGATGCACCTTCTTTGAACAATATTATTATCTTTTGGTAGAGTAGTTGGAGAAATGAAGAGTTGTTAAAAAAAAAAAATGACATCCAATGTGTGTTCAGCTGTATGGGTTAGACCAACAACTAACTGACCAAGCCCCAGAGGGCTAATGTTTGCAGCAAAGCTGCTGAATCCGCATCAGAAGTAAGATGAAAATCGAGATCCCTTAAAATAGTGAAGTTTTTAGATAGAATGTTAGCTTCCAGTAGCTTGCTAATATCCTGTGCAAAAACTGAACGAGGGTCCAGTGGGTGATAAACTAATAAGCCTTTAAAGGTTTGATTTTTTGTGATATCAACTCTAAAAGATAAAGCTTGGCAAAGCGAACAGGTAATAGGGTTACAACTGGTATTAAATTCATTTTTGTAAATTACAAACACTCGTGGAAGCCTCGCCCAAACCCTCATCACCAGTAAGATGGCCTACGGCGACACACCCTATGCTAGAATCCATGCTCAGCTGACCAGAAGACTCCAGATCATACAAAACTCAGCAGCCTGGACTCCTACTCGCACAAACTTCTTGCAGACGCAGAACCAGATCGAGTGGTTGTGCCTTCTACCTTGCTCCTGAAGTCTGGAAATACCTGCACCGGCACATCAGAACCTCCTAATTCCACAAGAAACCAAAGAGGTGGCCCTTCACCTAGCCCAGACACTGACTCATCCAGCATCCAGCTCTTGCTTCAGTGCCAGGATTCTGTTCTGGGTGAGTTGTGCGCTATACAAATACACATTGTATACCATAACAGACAGTGGAAGTTGCTGAGCCATTAAAGATTCAACCAGATGCCTGGTCTAGCTCAGCTCAACATCTGCTGCTTCAGTTTAAAACAAGACCACTTTTAATATGGCTTCTGCATGCCATGCATGATTTAGGCTCATTTACAAAGAATGAAAGTCAATGCGCGAACCTCTGTGGTGAAACAAGATCGAGATTTCCAGCTAGCCGCTAAATTGTGAAACTATAAAACATGGGATGAATACCGGCTTCACCACCTGACCAAATTGTGTGATACCTTCACAAAGGTTTTATTTCACCATGCTCTTGTTTTCTTCACTATTGAACAGGAGAACACCTTCAAATATGTGAGTGTAGGTTTTGTGCTGTACAAAACCAAAACCTTTTGATTTAATAGGCTTTAAAGTTGCAAGCTACATTAAATATAGGGTACACGTGAGCATTGACTTGCCTCTTAGTGTTCATTAATGGCACTGTTGACTGAGTGGGAGGCAGAGATGTGCAGGGATGTGTTTAAGTTTAAAAACTAATTTTCAATATAAAGGCCTCTCAAAGCAGTGATATAGGCTCATATTTAAAGTAAAACGCTTCCAGTTTGCTAATGTTTAATACACGTTTTAGAATCTGAGGAGATTTATTTTTGTGTGATATTTGCTGCACGATATAACATGCCAAATATTGACTTAGCTGCACCGACCCTTTGCTGACCTCTAGCCAGGCGCTGCTTGGCCGTTTGTTGTCTTGCCCATCTCTCATGAGAAAGGCTCCATTTTCATTTGTTTTTTTAGACCGGCTTACTTGCAGAGCAAGAGACGACGATCATGGTCTGAAGGACCGCTGATTTCTTGTTCGGACTCGCTGCCCGTTCCAGGCTTGGTACCGGGTGCAGTCTGCAGGTCTATGGGTGATAGTGGCTTCTGTGGCATGTTTGGGAGAGGCAGCTGTGACAGGCTGGTGGCTGCAGGTGCGTTAAAAGCAGCAGCACCACTGTGGAGCCCTGTGCAGCCTGCCACTGTGGCTGTGTCTGCTGGGCTGGGAGAGGAACAGAAGCTGTTGGTTGGGTTGTGCATGTACATGGAGCTCTCAGCAGACTCCACAAAGTTGATGATTTCATTCCTGGAGGCAGAGCAGGGTAGAGCGAGGCAGGCCACCCCCACAGCCACTCCTCTACTTCGTTTGTCAGTTATTTTCCCATTTTCACTGGAAAGGTAAATGTCCGTCCTGCAGCTTGAAAGTGACACTTTCTCGCGAGCAAAAAACAAGCAATGAAGACAAGAGAAACATAAATATCTTATCTTTATTCGGCAAACAAAATGCCATAAAAGTACAATAAAACTATATACATAATTTTAGAGTAAAATTAGAATTCATTTTTTGAGTTTTAATATATATTTAAAAAAAAAAAAGATAATTCAATCATTAAATCTTTTGCATGTTAAATCAGATAGCCAAAGACAGGGTGCCTGAACCCGGCAACTAACTTTTCTATTTTGTAACTTATTAAAAGCACCAGCATAAAAATCAAAATCACCTATACGCAGGAAGCGGGGTTTAGCCTGTCTTGTACTACCTGCGACCTTAGTATCCACATTATCATTAGGAAACAGGATACTCCAAAGACAACTATTTGGCTCACATCAGACCCTCGTAGTCGAGGAGCATCTTTGTGGGATCTAGTGCCCAGCCCCCGGCATATTGATGTAAGCCACTTTTTCCTGGGTAAAAGAAATGAGGGGCAAAAGAAAAACACCTTCCCCAGTGTCTCCCTATCTGACCCACATGTGGGGCAAAAACTACCGGTTGGGCAGTGTACCTGCATATAAATATCAGAAATTATGCCCATTTGAGCAACGAGAAACCATAAGAAGATGTTAAAACTTATGCAAAGCACCTGAAATGGAAGGGCATGAATCTAGTGCCCTTCAAACTAATCATCCTGTTAAACAAATGTGTAACCATGATATTAAACAAGTCTTTCACAGGCAGAACTTTATTAAAGTTCTGTTTACGGATGCAGACATGCACAGTTAAATACAAAAGTAGTCTGGGGGGGGGCGTGGTCTGGCCACCAAGGAAGATGGCCGCCTGAATGTGAGGCTCCACTGCGAGACTTTACACCTCAACTGGGATCACCCCTGTGACAGCTATGCCTTCCTACAGCAGCGCTTTTTTTTACTTGTGGCTGAATTTCAGAATCGAACAACCCTTTTTAGGGTTAATTCTGACTGAAATACTTTCTGCTCCGGCAAGCATGTCCTAGGCCTCAGAAGCCTCGGCTCTTGTGTAACTGGAGAGCCTCTCTGGCTGCATTCCTGAGAGGGTTTTATTACCGGGCATAGTGGAGAAAGGCTCTCTTCATTCAGTGCTTCAATATTTCTCAGCCAGTAAGAAGTATCTTTGCCTTCTGCCTCTGTGATTAATTCCTGCAATGACATGACCCTTTTCAAGGTCATCTCTGACTAGAACAATTATTCTTTCACCAAATACTTCTGAATTATCAGAACTCGGCTTTCCTATTGAAACTTCACACACAACCTTTTGCGCTTCGATTGATGTGTGAAATGTTAAAGTTCTTCACTGTTTTTTCTTTTTTTTATATTCTCCAACCTTCGTCTGCCAACACCTGCAGAGAGTAAAATTCAAGAATGGAGTTCACAGGTCAACTAATACTTTTTTCTCTCCTGTGACATATTCATTTCCAACATGCTTTCAGATAGACTGTGACTTCATTTCAAAGCGCCCTTTCATGTTGGTAATGCGCAATATCTTGACTTAATCCCACCTCACTGTCCAGTGGAAATATCTTTACGCCTATGAAGTATAATTTATGAAGAATTTCTATGGCATATTATGCGTTTTTTCGCTCAATTATCTGAACGCACTGTCAGCTTTATATTGCATGTTATGAAGGTCTAATGATTTTATACACAATGCAGTAGAAGATTGAGCTCTTTTTTCTTATAATTTGTATCTTACTAGTTTGTTATGCTGATGTTGTTTTTCAGTGACAAACGCTAAATATTTTATGTCCTAGGATGCCATAGATCGTAATTTGTGACTGACTATTTTTGTCATTATCGGTAAGAGACTAAAATATTTATTTACGTGAGCCTACAGGATCAAATGTGATAAGTTTACTCTTTCACCCTCATATTAACCCCTACGTGCTCTAATTGTTTGCATCTGATTGTTAATCGCTTCATTTGTGTCTGGTTTTTTCAACACTCTGCGGGCACATTTTACAGATGTCTAATCACAAAAATTACAACAAAAATTCTAAATTGTCTCCTCCTGTAGACACACATAAGCAACTGCGCACTATGCCTACTAAAGGTTCACCCCCATCATCACCTACTTCATCTTTGGTCAACTCAACCGCTGAGTCAGCAGCAACTATGAATCGTATTTTACAGGAAACTTCAACTATTAGTTGCCGTCTGACAGAAATGGATAATAACATTTTCTCCCTCACGACAGAAACCAAATCCATTAGAGCGGATATTGCGCAATTTCATCAAAAAACTGATGGGCTGGATCGGCGATTAACTGTAGTGGAAAACAGGCTTGACTCAGTACAAAACAGGGACCAGGATCTTCTACTTCTTCGCAGTAAGCTTGTTGAGTTGGAATATCGCAGTAGAAGAGACAATGTTCGCTTCTTTGGATTGCCAGAGAAAATTGAAGGCCAAAATGCTCAGTTATTTTTATGTAAAATTCTTCCCAAATTACTTGGTACTACTTTTGACCCACCATTGGAAATCCAACGTGCTCATCGTATTGGTCCTCCACGAGTTTTCTGAGGCATGAGCAAGTCAGACAGATACTAATATCCGCTCGCACGCAAAGATCTTACATCTATGATGGTCATCAAATACATATGGCAGCTGACTTCTCGAGAGAAACCAACGAAAGAAGGAAACTATTCTTTTAAAAAAAAAAATTTTTATAAATCTTTTTATTAAACAGACTCGACAACATGGCATAGCATCCGACAGTCAAAACAGGGGGCATCGCAAGGTTCCATACACATAGTAATACAGTAATCATACATTATGGAAATCACGGGGATAGGGAGACATCATCTTCGTGTGTGTGAGGAGGGGTGCAGATGTTTCCACGATATATGTTCCAAGGGGACCATATCTTAGACCATTTACGGGGACAACCTCGAGCCACGTATACAAACTTTTCTCTTTGCATGCACCAATCAAGGTCCTTTTTCCAGTTTGTAATGGTAGGTGTGCGTGAGGCCCCCCAGAGCTGCGCAATGTTTCTTTTGGCTATCATACAGCCGAGTGTGACCCATTGTGTGGCATAGGTAGAGAGGTCTGTAGGTTCCCATATGTTTAGGAGGCATCTGGGTGCCTCTTGCTGGATCTCCACCCCCAGCACCTTGCTCATAACTACGTGTGTTTCACGCCAGAATTCTTGGATTGGCCCGCAGTGCCATATAGTGTGCATGAAGGTGCTCTGGTGGGTACACCCCCTTTTACAGGATCCGTCCGTCTGACCCCCCCATGTGTATCAGTTGGGGACCCGTTAAGTATGCTCTATGGAGGATTTTCAGCTGCACCAACCGGAGTCGCGCGATATAGCGACCTCCCTGGGGGAGGAGACCGCAGTCTGCCAGCTTTCATCATCTAGTTCAATGCCATCTCCCATCCATTTCTCCCGGAGCAGCACTAAGGGGTCGCTCATGTTGTTGATAAGTTTTCTATAGGTTAAACAGATAGCCCTGTCAGGGAGATACCCATCCAGCAGTCTATCCTCCAATGGCGAGCTAGCCGATGGGGAGCCGTCTCGAGGCAACACAGAGTGCAATGCATGGCGGACCTGGAAATATCTAAAAAGCTCAGAATCCGCCAATGCGTATTGTTTTTGGAGAGTGCTGAAAGGTTTTACCCCCCCCCCCCGCCTTCCATAGGTCCCCAATAGTAGAGAGCCCGATCAGGTCCCATTTGTCGAAACCTTTGGAAGCACCCAGGTCCCCCAGTTGCTCGGAGTCCCACAGTGGGGTGGCAAGAGTTAATCTGTTATTCCAGCCCAGGTATTGGTACGAGACATGCCATAGCTTTACTGTGTGGTTTGTGGGCCCAGTCAATGGATGCCTGCCAGGTTTGGAATAGAGCGCTCGGGTGTAGGCCCCGCCAGGCAGGATCCAACTGTCCATACGGAATCCTGGATCGTCGGGGCGACCGTAAGTGCTGTGATTTATAGCCGTGAGATGTGCCGCCCAATAGTATTTTTGTATGTCTGGCAGTCTAATTCCACCATCATACCAGCTTAGTGTAAGTTTTGGTAAGGCTATGCGTGGTCTCCCACCCCAAAGCAGGTCCCTCTGGAGCCCTTCTATTTCCTTAAAGTAGGAGCTGGGAACGGGATCGGCCGAGTTTTGCAATGCATAAAGGAAACTGGGAAGGGACATCATTTTAAAGAGGGCTGCCTTGCCCAGCAGGGAGATCGGGAGCAGTTTCCAGGTTGCGATATCGCTTCTGAGCCTCTGCAGGGGAGGAACCAGGTTGCGTGCATATCTGATCGCAGGGTCAAGGGAGATAAATATGCCGAGGTATTTGAAGCCTTCAGTAGCTATTGAAATGGGGCAGCCTCGAGGTAGTTCGGGAGAGTTCCCGCGGAGAACATATATAAGTGATTTTTGCCAATTAACTCGGAATCCGGAATACCTCCCGAATATGTCTAAGATGTCAAACACCACAATCAAGGACCTCTTGGGTGAGGCAAGATAGAGAAGGATGTCATCCGCGTAGAGAGAGATGCGATCCTCCCAGTCTACCGACCACCGCAGCCCTCGGAGTGCTGCATCATTACGGATCCATGCCGCAGGAGGCTCAAGGGCCAGGGCAAACAGAAGGGGAGAGAGGGGGCAGCCCTGGCGGGTGCCGCGAGTGAGTGTAAAGGGAGCGGATTTCTTGTTGTTTACAACAACTTGCGCCATAGGCGCGCTGTAGAGTAGCTGTACCCATTTGATGAATACCGGGCCGAACCCTAGTTTCGCTAATACCGCGAAAAGATATGGCCACTCCAGGGGAGGAAACTATTCTTAGCTATGCGACCACAACTGCGGAAGTTGGATATCAAGTATGGCCTGTTTGACCCAGCTCGCTTCCGCCTTACTAAAAATGGTGAATCACAAGACTTTTACAACCCTGAAGACTTGCAGCATTTTCTAGACAGTTTAACAGTTCAGGATATGGATGTACAACATATTTCTCATGAGCAGTCTGGTCAAAGTTCTACATAACCTCAACAGTCGACAGATAAAAGGCGTCGCAACCTTGGGGATGTGCGTCCTCGAGGTAGAGAAACAGAGCGACCTTTTTGTACATACAAGGATCCAGCATCCGCCTTGCAGTCTGTAATTACTACCACACAAGATCAACGTAGTCCAGATCTCCCTTAAAATCTGCTCCAGATGGAGAATGAGTTGAGTCCCTATTTATTATCCTCATAGTTACGGTCCTAGTTAATATTGTTTTATCAACTTACCTGACTCTTTAAGTTCAGTTAATGCTTACTCCTTGTGTTTACTTACATCTTACTCTTCAGCCAGAAAGATGAATAAGTTCTACTTATATTTATTATAGATGATTATAATATATTACTGAGTGTTTTTCCTTATGGATATACTTACCATGTATTTTAATATGTATCTTATTTCAGTCCCTTTATCAAAAGAATTTTATTCTAAACATTATTTATAATTTTATTTCACATTGGTCATATGTTATACGCTATATGTGCTTTTAATGTATTACTATCTCACTTTTTAAGAACAGGCTCTTTATCCATCTTTACAATGCTGACATTCTTTCTTAAATAATACCAACGTTTTTTCTTATAGTTATTTATGAATTTAAGTTATCAAATGTTGTTTATTATGTAAATATTATGAGAATTGTATTTATGAATGATAATTTTAATAGTTTACTTATGGTATTCATTCTCATTCATTTATTGCTTTTAGACCCGTTTAATGCTTATCTATGTTTCTTAATGAAATGTGCTTATCCTTCTAACGCATACTATTATATGTATTTGGGTCACAGGAGTTTTCACTCTCTTTACAGCTTTTCCAATTTATTGTCCTGGCTGATATTCATTTTAATTGTCCACCCTCCTTAAGGTGTCTGTACTCGTAGTGGTGCTCCAGTGAGCCCAGACCCGCGGTTAAAAGTTACGTTGTAGGTAACAAATCTATATCAATTTTTTTTATTCTCTTTTATATTTTAACAGCCAGAAATATACTGATTACATAGAACATTTTGATCCCTCTAATATATATCAATAAGAACCTTCTTTTACATTTTCTTATATCTTTCTCTATTGTTCTATACAATACTTTATTATATTCTTTATTTGCTTCTTTATCACGTTTGTCCTTGTAGGAGAGTAGGGTCTGCTATCCTATGGTCACCCCAAATTTTTGCTTTTTGCTTCACTGGTTTTTGACATATTGAGGCTGTGGGCCTGCCAATCAGACCCCCAGCCTGCTGTTCTCTCTACTAAATTAAAGCTATGCACCCTAGGTGCATAACCAATTGGAAGTGGATCACCCTGTCAGCCCCTGTACCAGTGTACACTAGGTACCCAGGGCATTGGTGTACCCAAGGCCTGCCAAGGGCTGAAGCATGTATTATGCCACCCCAGGCTTGGCCTAACAATTTGACACAACTGGCTGATCACTCAGCTGGGGTAAGTTGGTGTAATCACCTCTTACTTAGGTGTAGTATACCTATACCTAACCTTAAATGGGACACCTGGTAACCTATAAGTCACTCCTATGGCAGGCCTTAACAATCCTGAAGGCAGAGTGCTTGGTTCCATGTGAGATGGTGCTCTGGCATGAGCTGAGCCTGTCTGCAGTGGTCGGAACAACTTCCTTCTACTGTTTCCAGATATCGTCATACCATATACTCTTAAGTGCATTATGAACCTCGCGGTTAAATGCTATCTTTGGTTTGGCTTTATCAAAACATGTCGAGTAAGGTGTCATACGAATTGGAATACTAACCCCTCGCCAATTCTGGCGACGGGGTTAGCATTCCACCCTTCTAGAGGGACACGACATGTACAGTACCTGAAACCCGGGTAAAATCAGACATAGCCTCAGCTCCACAAAATGGATGCTGCCACCACAGACACAAGTCTGCCCTCCTGCTGCTGGGAGTCCTTCCAGCTTGGGAGGTGTGGACAAAGGGTTTCCTGCCAGGGGAGGTGCGTGCACCACCCCAGACAGGATTTTGTGTATTGGTCAGGTAGGGCTTGAAAGAAACCAGACATGCCTGTGGCTCACAAGGAGCCTCGGTGCATATGCCAGTTCAAACCGGTCCTGGGGCACACCAGTCCCGGGCCTGGGGCGAGCTGGACAAAGGATTGGGGGTGTAACCACCCCCCTTCCTGGTCCCACCCATAGGGAGGGACCTAGCAGGTAGTCCGGCCCCTAGAATCCGCTTAAAGGTAGGAGCTGTGTCCTAAGACTTCAGACATCCTGGAATCAACTTAACACTAAGAAGAAGACGGGAACTTCGACGCTCTGCTGCACAGAGGACTGAAGCCAATCTCCCCTGTGGTCAGGGAGTGACCACCTTGCTAACGCAAGCACCATCCAGCGAATCAACGTCTGCTTTGCCGCCGCCTCCCGCCGGAGCCCGAGCCCAGAGACTGACAAGACCTGGACCTCCAGACCTCTCACCGCCCGATCCACAGTCCCTGAAAAGAAGAGACCCGTGGAGGCACCGAGACACGTGGAGCCAGCCATCTTGGATCGACTACGACAAGCTGACAAGTGCAACAACCGAGGCTCCCTCCAAGTTGTGCTTTGGGATCTGAGAAGCCCAACTCTCGAGCAGCATTTGCACCAAAGGTGAGCCCTCCAGCATCTCCACGATCTGCGTGGGGCCCTTCTGCATTTTGCCACTCGACGCGCCTAACCGGTTGCTGGCCCGCTGGCTAGTGGCCATCTTGGCGACGAACTCTACGAAAAACACCGCTGGTCTGGTTGCTCCAGACTGGCCCTTGCTCCTCTCCAAAGGAGCAATCCCTCTGACCTTGCTGGTCAGAACCAACAGCTGATTTCCGAATCCTCCTACAAGTGCTTTTGCCAAGGCTTGTTTGCTTCGACCAAGTCGCCGACACCGCCGACAGCGAGAGCCTGCGTGGGACAGCTCGTGAGCCGACTCCTGGACGTCGTCGACCTTCAGGGACCACGTGGCAGCGGAGACAAGCTACCCCTCATCACCTGTTTGCACCCGACATTGCCTGGTACCTACCTGGTGCTACGCCGGTCACTGGCTAGTGACTGTGAACACTGTCCCCTCTGCTTTCAGGTCTTCTGCAACTCCGATCCACCCTTGGATCCACCGCATCTCTCCCGGACCGACCGCCTGCAGCATCTTTGTCCCAGGCTCAACGGAACAGATAGAAGAAACCCGACGCACTTTGAGGCCTATGCACCCGCTTCCTGTGGGTGAGGTAAAGCTGGTACTCCGGTGCCCAAGTGTAGTAATACATCTCTAGTGCCTGTGTTCCAAATCTTAAGTTCCTAGTCAACCCGGAAGATCTCCTTTGCAGTAACTTTGTACTTTTTACGCACCCATTGAAACCTATGGGAGCACGCGTGTGACTATTTGCTCTGCACACGCCACCCGTGGACCTCCTGGTCACTAACTGACGTTAGCTCCTTGTAGGCCCAGCGATTCTAGAGGCCCTAGGCCTTTTCCCTTTTCTGTTCGTGGTACTTATACCACTATTTTAGTATATGGTTCGAGTGGCCACCAGGGCCTATCCATATAAAGTGCAACTTCTGTGTATTCTGTGATAATCTTGTTTGACGATTTGTGCTCCTGTGCTCATAAAGAGACTAGGGGTTACTTTGAGAAATAAATACATATATATTTTGAATATATATCTGTGTGGTGTCCTTTCATTGGTATAAAAGGGGGTTGCATTTGGTAAAACAGCTGGCTTAACACGCATCACGAGTTTAGCCTCAAAGACTGCTTAGCCTACGCTACCACTAGGGCAGCTAGTCCGAAAAGGTTGACTTACAACCACACCATAAGGGTTGCTTGGCATGGTACAAGGTGATCACTTTAACTAGTGAGCATCATATACCAGGCCAACTTCTCACATTGGTGAGCAGCGGTTGGATTTGAGCTTGCTGTGTTTTACCATTGTAATCTCTTGGTTATCAATTGAAAGATCACATAGGTACCTATAGGTACATATAAAACAAGATTAGATATACATAAGTTCTACTGAACTTAGTTGTTGTAGAGCAAAGGGAGTAGCACACCCTGACTACAACTACTAGATAGGTTTAGTAGGTAAACCCAAGTGTAGGTAGATTGCAACACATCCACCCACACTTAAGAGCAATGGCTGGGGCAGAGGGGTCCAAGGTACCCATCTCTGTTGAGAGTGACCCCCAGAGGGCACCATCCATCTTTGCTACCCTAAATCAGAATGAGCTCAGGCATTTGGCAACTCTTAGAGGCCTTAAACAGCCCAAGAACCCTACCTCTGCTGAGCTCAGAGAACTCTTACAAAATGATGAGAATCAGAGAGAACTCAGGAAAGCTTCCCAGTTAGCCCCCTTAGGGTCAGGAACAGGAGGCCCCCCTTCTGAAGATGCTACAGAGGTACCCAGTTCCAATAGCCATCCCTTAGATGAGAATCATACTACAGGGGAGGAAAGTGGTGAGGATACAGAAAGTAGTGATGATGAAGGGAGAACTAGCCCAGTGCCAAGTATTATACTTGGCCCAGCTAAACTAAGGCTATTGGGGACTGACAATGGGTTCACCCCATTGGATCTCCCCAGTGGACTTAACACAGGGCTTGGGAGGCAAAGGAATCGCTCAGGTGACTCCAATGCTTCTCATGGCTCTAGAGGCTCTCAAGGTCACTCCAAGAAAAGGATGACCACCCCTCAGAGGAGGGAACATGAGGCCAGAATGCAGGAAGCCCAGCTGAGGATCAGGAAGCAGGAGCTAGAAGTAGCCCTGATGGAAGAAAAACTGAACAAGGCTAGGCAACCTAGAGAGAGTGGGTCTATACCCACTGGTGGCAGCATTGTCCCTAAGGACAAAGATAGGGTCTTTGATAATAGGAACCTGTCTAAGGTTGTGCCCCCCTACAAAAGTGGGGATGACATACACAAATGGATAACTGCTCTTGAGAGAGCCTGCAAAGTACAGCAGGTTCCTGAAGACCAGTGGGCAGCAATCCTCTGGCTCTCCTTTGAAGGAAGAGGCAGAGACAGACTCCTCACTGTTAGAGAAGAGGATGTCAGAAATTACAGAGTCCTGAAGAGTGTTCTGGTAGATGGGTTAGGCTTAACCACTGAACAGTACAGGTTAATGTTCAGAGACACCCAAAAGACACAGACTCAGGACTGGTCTGAATATGTTGAATGTGCCACTAAGGCTTTGGAGGGTTGGTTGCTGGGAAGTAAGGTATCTGATTTTACAGGATTGTATAATTTGATGATGAGAGAACAGATTTTAAATAACTGTCAAAACCAGCAACTGCATCAACACTTGGTTGACTCTGATCTGACCTCTCCCCAAGAATTGGGAAAGAAGGCAGACAAATGGGTCAGAACCAGGGTTAAGCAAAAGAACCAGAACCAGGGCCAAGGGGGTGATCAGAAGAAAACAGACCAAAAGGGTGGAGATCAGAAACCTAAAGACCAGAAGTCTTCAACAGGGCCCCAAACTACTACTAAGGAGGGTGGGTCCCAACAGTCCAAAAAGAAGAAAGAAGGTCAGAAGAAACCCTGGTGCAATCATTGCAAAAATACAACTCACTGGACTAGTGATTGCAAAAAGGGTGGAGCCCCCAACACTGTTGCCCCTAAGGCACCTGCTCCCAGTACTACTGTTAGCAGTGTTGGTCCCCAGACAAAGGGTGTAGTGGGAATCACTATGGGAACTGAAGGAGATTCTGACTTAGACAGAACCCTTACACAGGCAGTCTTGATCTGTGATGGGGACATTGATTTGTCCCTGACTGTGAGCCCCAGTAACCTGGGCAAGTACAGACAGACTCCCTTAATTAATGACAAAGTGGCTCAAGCCTACAGGGACACTTGTGCCAGTGTCACTATGGTGACACCAGGCTTTGTGGACCCTGGACAGTACATACCAGGTGAGAACTACCTGGTGACCAATGCCAGCAATGCCACTACTTCACATAGTGTGGCAGTTGTTAACTTCTCATGGGGAGGGGTAACTGGCCTCAAAAGGGTTGTGGTTAGTGCAGACCTCCCAGTAGAATGTTTGTTGGGCAATGACCTAGAGAGTTCTCTATGGTCAGAAGTGGAGTACAGGACGCATGCAGAGATGTTAGGTATATCATCACATGTCCTTGCTGTGACCAGGTCACAGGCCAAAAAGTGCCTCACTGAACCTCAGGTCTTGGATCCTGGAACAATGGACCAAGCACCTACCAAGAAGAAGAACAGGAGGGTCAAGGCTGTGCCTTCCCCCCTGCCTCAGAGTGATGATCAGCCATCCCAGGAAGCTGATCTAGAGGACCCTGAAGGAACTGTCCCTGAAGAGCTTGAACCTGATCAGGTTGAGTTTCTGGGGACAGGGGGACCTTCAAGGGCTGACTTGAGGCAGGCTCAGTTATCCTGTCCCTCTCTTGAACCCCTCAGACAGCTGGCTGCTGCTGAGGCTGCTGGGAATGCTCAAGGTACCCATAAAGTGTATTGGGATGAAGGGCTCCTTTATTCAGAGGCTAGAGACCCCAAGCCTGGTGCTACCAGGAGGTTGGTTATAACTCTGCAATTTAGGGGCTTCCTTCTTACCTTGGCCCATGACATTCCTTTAGCAGGACACTTAGGCCAGAACAAGACTTGGGACAGACTTGTCCCTCACTTTCACTGGCCTCACATGAATGAAGATACAAAGGAGTTTTGTCGCTCCTGTGTTACCTGCCAAGCCAGTGGCAAATCAGGTGGCACAACAAAGGCCCCCCTAATACCACTACCTGTGGTGGGGGTCCCCTTTGAAAGAGTGGGAATAGACATAGTGGGTCCCATGGATCCTCCCACTGCATCTGGGCACAGATTTATACTGGTGGTAGTGGATCATGCCACCAGGTATCCAGAGGCAATTCCCCTTAGGACCACTACAGCACCTGTTGTGGCCAGGGCCCTGCTGGGAGTATTCTCCAGAGTGGGGTTTCCTAAGGAGGTAGTATCTGACAGAGGTACCAACTTTATGTCAGGATACTTGACAGCTATGTGGAAGGAATGTGGTGTCAACTACAAGTTCACCACCCCCTATCACCCACAATGCAATGGGCTTGTTGAGAGATTCAATAAGACCCTAAAGGGTATGATCAAAGGATTACCTGAAAAGCTCAGGCGAAGATGGGACATCCTTCTACCCTGCCTTCTGTTTGCTTACAGAGAGGTCCCACAAAAAGGAGTTGGCTACAGCCCCTTTGAATTGTTGTTTGGGCACCCTGTGAGAGGCCCACTGTGTTTGGTGAAGGAAGGATGGGAGTTACCTCTCAAAAAGCCTAAGCTAGACATAGTGGACTATGTACTTGGTCTCCGCTCCCGGATGGCTGAGTATATGGAGAAGGCATCCAAAAACCTTGAGGCAAGCCAGGCCTTACAGAAAGCTTGGCATGACCAAAAGGCTGTCTTGGTTGAGTTTCAGCCAGGACAGAAGGTATGGGTGTTGGAGCCAGTGGCCCCAGCAGCACTCCAAGACAAATGGTCTGGACCCCATACAATCCTGGAAAAGAAGGGAGAGGTCACCTACTTGGTCGACCTAGGAACTCCCAGGAGTCCCCACAGGGTACTCCATGTTAACAGGCTTAAAGCATATGTTGACAGGGCAGACATGGGCTTGCTCATGGCTACAGATGAGGGACAGGAGGAAGAGAGTGACCCTCTCCCAGACCTGTTGTCTCAGAACCCTGAAGATGGCTCAGTTGAAGGAGTGACCCTTGGAGGCAACCTCACTGCCCATCAGCAGACTGAATGTAGACAGGTTCTACAATCATTTTCACATATGTTTTCCTTGATACCTAGTCAAACTGACTGGTGTACCCATGTGGTGGACACTGGTGACAGTCTGCCTGTAAAGAACAAGCTTTACAGACAACCTGACCACGTCAGGGACTGTATAAAGGCTGAGGTACATAAAATGCTGGAATTAGGTGTCATTGAACCCTCAGAGAGCCCCTGGGCTAGCCCAGTGGTTCTGGTCCCCAAACCTCACACCAAAGATGGCAAGAGAGAGATGAGGTTCTGTGTGGATTACAGAGGACTCAATGCTGTCACCAGGACAGATGCACACCCTATTCCAAGGGCAGATGAGCTCATAGACAAACTAGCTTCTGCAAAGTTTTTGAGCACTTTTGACTTAACAGCTGGCTATTGGCAAATCAGATTAGCTGAGGAGTCTAAGGCCAAAACAGCATTCTCAACCCCAGGTGGGCACTACCAGTTTGTGGTGATGCCCTTTGGTCTGAAGAATGCACCTGCCACCTTCCAAAGGCTGGTGAACCAAGTCCTCACTGGGTTGGATGACTTTTGCGCAGCATATCTTGATGACATTGCTGTCTTTAGCTCCACCTGGGAGGATCACCTGATCCACCTGAAGAAGGCTCTTGAGGCTCTGCAAAGGGCAGGCCTCACTATCAAGGCTACAAAGTGCCAGATAGGGCAGAGTAAGGTTGTATATTTGGGCCACCTTGTAGGTGGAGGCCAAGTTCAACCACTGGAGAGTAAGATACAATCCATCAAGGACTGGTCCCCTCCAACCACCCAGACTCAAGTTCGAGCTTTCTTGGGCTTGACTGGGTACTACAGGAAGTTTGTTAAGAACTATGGGTCCATTGTGACTCCTCTTAATGATCTGACATCCAAGAAGATGCCCAAAAAGGTTCAGTGGACAGTAAGCTGTCAAAAGGCATTTGATGACCTGAAGGAGGCCATGTGCTCTGCACCTATCCTGAAAAGTCCTGACTACTCCAAAGAGTTTATTGTCCAAACAGATGCTTCTGAGTTGGGTGTGGGAGCTGTGCTGTCACAACTTAATGTAGATGGTCAAGACCAACCCATTGCTTTTATTAGCAGAAGGTTGACCCCCAGAGAGAAGAATTGGTCAGCTATTGAGAGGGAGGCCTTTGCTGTGGTGTGGGCCCTGAAGAAGCTGAGGCCATACTTGTTTGGCACTCACTTCAAGATTCAGACCGACCATAAGCCCCTCTTGTGGCTAAATCAGATGAAGGGTGAAAACCCCAAACTGCTTAGGTGGTCCATTTCCCTACAGGGGATGGACTTTACAGTGGAGCACCGGCCAGGTACTGACCATGGGAATGCAGATGGTCTCTCCAGGTACTTCCACTTAGGACATGAAGACGAGACTGGTCAAGGCTAGTTTAATGTCCCAGCGTTTGGGGGGGGGTTGTGTAGGAGAGTAGGGTCTGCTATCCTATGGTCACCCCAAATTTTTGCTTTTTGCTTCACTGGTTTTTGACATATTGAGGCTGTGGGCCTGCCAATCAGACCCCCAGCCTGCTGTTCTCTCTACTAAATTAAAGCTATGCACCCTAGGTGCATAACCAATTGGAAGTGGATCACCCTGTCAGCCCCTGTACCAGTGTACACTAGGTACCCAGGGCATTGGTGTACCCAAGGCCTGCCAAGGGCTGAAGCATGTATTATGCCACCCCAGGCTTGGCCTAACAATTTGACACAACTGGCTGATCACTCAGCTGGGGTAAGTTGGTGTAATCACCTCTTACTTAGGTGTAGTATACCTATACCTAACCTTAAATGGGACACCTGGTAACCTATAAGTCACTCCTATGGCAGGCCTTAACAATCCTGAAGGCAGAGTGCTTGGTTCCATGTGAGATGGTGCTCTGGCATGAGCTGAGCCTGTCTGCAGTGGTCGGAACAACTTCCTTCTACTGTTTCCAGATATCGTCATACCATATACTCTTAAGTGCATTATGAACCTCGCGATTAAATGCTATCTTTGGTTTGGCTTTATCAAAACATGTCGAGTAAGGTGTCATACGAATTGGAATACTAACCCCTCGCCAATTCTGGCGACGGGGTTAGCATTCCACCCTTCTAGAGGGACACGACATGTACAGTACCTGAAACCCGGGTAAAATCAGACATAGCCTCAGCTCCACAAAATGGATGCTGCCACCACAGACACAAGTCTGCCCTCCTGCTGCTGGGAGTCCTTCCAGCTTGGGAGGTGTGGACAAAGGGTTTCCTGCCAGGGGAGGTGCGTGCACCACCCCAGACAGGATTTTGTGTATTGGTCAGGTAGGGCTTGAAAGAAACCAGACATGCCTGTGGCTCACAAGGAGCCTCGGTGCATATGCCAGTTCAAACCGGTCCTGGGGCACACCAGTCCCGGGCCTGGGGCGAGCTGGACAAAGGATTGGGGGTGTAACCACCCCCCTTCCTGGTCCCACCCATAGGGAGGGACCTAGCAGGTAGTCCGGCCCCTAGAATCCGCTTAAAGGTAGGAGCTGTGTCCTAAGACTTCAGACATCCTGGAATCAACTTAACACTAAGAAGAAGACGGGAACTTCGACGCTCTGCTGCACAGAGGACTGAAGCCAATCTCCCCTGTGGTCAGGGAGTGACCACCTTGCTAACGCAAGCACCATCCAGCGAATCAACGTCTGCTTTGCCGCCGCCTCCCGCCGGAGCCCGAGCCCAGAGACTGACAAGACCTGGACCTCCAGACCTCTCACCGCCCGATCCACAGTCCCTGAAAAGAAGAGACCCGTGGAGGCACCGAGACACGTGGAGCCAGCCATCTTGGATCGACTACGACAAGCTGACAAGTGCAACAACCGAGGCTCCCTCCAAGTTGTGCTTTGGGATCTGAGAAGCCCAACTCTCGAGCAGCATTTGCACCAAAGGTGAGCCCTCCAGCATCTCCACGATCTGCGTGGGGCCCTTCTGCATTTTGCCACTCGACGCGCCTAACCGGTTGCTGGCCCGCTGGCTAGTGGCCATCTTGGCGACGAACTCTACGAAAAACACCGCTGGTCTGGTTGCTCCAGACTGGCCCTTGCTCCTCTCCAAAGGAGCAATCCCTCTGACCTTGCTGGTCAGAACCAACAGCTGATTTCCGAATCCTCCTACAAGTGCTTTTGCCAAGGCTTGTTTGCTTCGACCAAGTCGCCGACACCGCCGACAGCGAGAGCCTGCGTGGGACAGCTCGTGAGCCGACTCCTGGACGTCGTCGACCTTCAGGGACCACGTGGCAGCGGAGACAAGCTACCCCTCATCACCTGTTTGCACCCGACATTGCCTGGTACCTACCTGGTGCCACGCCGGTCACTGGCTAGTGACTGTGAACACTGTCCCCTCTGCTTTCAGGTCTTCTGCAACTCCGATCCACCCTTGGATCCACCGCATCTCTCCCGGACCGACCGCCTGCAGCATCTTTGTCCCAGGCTCAACGGAACAGATAGAAGAAACCCGACGCACTTTGAGGCCTATGCACCCGCTTCCTGTGGGTGAGGTAAAGCTGGTACTCCGGTGCCCAAGTGTAGTAATACATCTCTAGTGCCTGTGTTCCAAATCTTAAGTTCCTAGTCAACCCGGAAGATCTCCTTTGCAGTAACTTTGTACTTTTTACGCACCCATTGAAACCTATGGGAGCACGCGTGTGACTATTTGCTCTGCACACGCCACCCGTGGACCTCCTGGTCACTAACTGACGTTAGCTCCTTGTAGGCCCAGCGATTCTAGAGGCCCTAGGCCTTTTCCCTTTTCTGTTCGTGGTACTTATACCACTATTTTAGTATATGGTTCGAGTGGCCACCAGGGCCTATCCATATAAAGTGCAACTTCTGTGTATTCTGTGATAATCTTGTTTGACGATTTGTGCTCCTGTGCTCATAAAGAGACTAGGGGTTACTTTGAGAAATAAATACATATATATTTTGAATATATATCTGTGTGGTGTCCTTTCATTGGTATAAAAGGGGGTTGCATTTGGTAAAACAGCTGGCTTAACACGCATCACGAGTTTAGCCTCAAAGACTGCTTAGCCTACGCTACCACTAGGGCAGCTAGTCCGAAAAGGTTGACTTACAACCACACCATAAGGGTTGCTTGGCATGGTACAAGGTGATCACTTTAACTAGTGAGCATCATATACCAGGCCAACTTCTCACAGTCCTCCATAAGTCTTTTTCTTTTCTTCTCTTTTTCTTTTCATATACTAAACTTTCTTAACCTGTAAAACTCTTATTTTCTTACACTTTTCTATTTCTTATCAATCAGAGTACTCTCCCTTCCCATACAGCCCTATTCCCTCTCATTGTATTCCTAGCTCTTATTTTTCCCATTTTTGACTAATACATTCATTCCCTATCCCATCATGGCTAATATTCATCCTTTATCTACCATTACTTGGAATGTCCATGGCCTCACTCAATACATTAACCGGAAGAAGGTACTTTCTTATTTACAGTCCAAACATGTAGACATAGCTTTATTACAATTAACGCACCTCGATGAGATTGAATCGACAAACTTTGCAGATATTGGGTGGGGAAGGTCATTCACAGCAGCATTCACAAAAATGACCCCACAGATACTAATCCTGTCTGCAAATGTGGAGTTACAATTCTTATCCGCAGATCACTTCCAATCACGATCTCCAAGACTTGGTCAGATCCTGATGGTCGATATGTATTTGCCAAATTACGTATCGGGAATTCTTACATCTGTCTTGTCTATTTATGCTCCGATTGGCACTAAAAAGTCTTTTTTCCTTCAATTGAATCGCCTCCTCACAGAGATTGATGCTTCACAATACCTCATTGGTGGGGATTGGAATTTGGTACAAGATCCTATTTTAGATAAAACTGGTTCGTTTGATAAGGCCAATGCAGCGGATAGAGCGGTATTAAATGACATATTTTCGGATAACGGTTTGTTTGATCATTGGCGTCTTAGTCATCCACAAGACAAAGAATATACGTTCTTCTCATCCTCACATGGTACATTTTCCCACTTAGACTATTTCATGATATCGCACAAAGTGGTTCAATTAGTCACGGAATCACGAATCCTAGAAGCAGCCTTGTCTGATCATTCTCCTGTCCTGTCCTTTTATCTTTAGATTTAGGTCTATCCCGGCCAGGGAATAAACCATGGCGTATGAGCATTCAAAGACACAAGACGCCCAAGGGTAAACTTCAGTTGCAATCCCATCTACAGGACTATCTCTCTATTCTATTAACCAGGGTTCTGTCACCTCCAGCAGAACTGTTTGGGCGGCGGCTAAAGCCACTATTAGAGGGCAACTAATGCGCGATGCAGCACTTGCCAATAAGAATAATATTGCAAAGCAGACAGAATTAGAACAAGATATTCAACTCTATTCCCGTTTATATACGTCAGATCCTACCTTACATAATCGCAAGCTATTGGAGCAAGCACGTATGTCTCTTAATAGTCTCTTTACATCCAAAGCTGAATTTGCTTTACAAAGGATGAAAGGAAGACATTACGAGCAAGGGGAGAAGGCCGGGAGGTTGTTGGCTGCACAATTACGGAAAAGGGAAGCAGCAATGGCTATTCCAGCTATTTGATCGACTCAAGGTGACATACTTACAAGGCCCCAAGAGATAGTTAATGAATTTGCCTCCTTTTATCAATCCTTATATACTCCAGGTAGTCAAATAGACCTAGGTAAGATGTCCTCTTTTAGAGAAGGTGAGTCTTCCGCGTCTTTCTGATGATGGTAGAGCTCTGCTTGATGGTGAAATCACAAGAGATGAGATCTCTAAAGCTATTACTGCTCTGCCTTATCATAAAGTTCCTGGGGAAGATGGCTTCCCTGCTAAATTTTATAGATGGGCAGGTCATAGTATGATTGATACGTTACATGCTGCATTTCTTGAGGCTGATAAAGAATCATCATTGGGCCCTCTCTCTAATAAAGCAGTTATAGCTGTACTACCTAAACCTGGCAAAGATCCTCTTTTGTGCGGTAGCTATCTTCCCATTTATTGTGATTTTAAAATCTTGGCTAGCATCTTGGCGTCTCGACTCCGCAAAGTACTGCCTTCTTTAATACATTTCACTCAAGTAGGTTTTATACCAGGGCGTTCTTCTCGGAACCATCTCCGCACCCTGGCCCACACCTTGTGGTCTGCTAAATATCTTTCAGAAGATACCTTGGCCCTTTCGCTTGATGCAGAAAAAGCGTTTGACCGCATTGAGTGGGAATACCTTTTTACTATTATGCATAGATTTGGTTTGTGTGATCAATTCATCAATAAAGTGCGTTTATTATATGACAATCCCTCAGCTCAGGTTAATTGCGGTGGCTTTTTGTCCAATGCATTTCCAATACAGAGGGGAACACGTCAGGGTTGCCCGTTGTCCCCCCTTCTTTTTCTTTTAGCTATGGAACCACTTGCTGCTGCTATCTGTCAATCTGATGATATTATAGGTGTGCCTCTTCCAATTGGACATTCTAAAATCTATTTATATGCAGATGATTTTCTTCTTACTCTTACTAATCTTCCTCGATCTCTTCCATCCCTTCTTCAAATTATTAATGATTTCTCCTACTTTTCGGGTTATAAAATAAATTGGGACAAAAGTGAAGCGTTACCCATTTCTAATGGCACTACAAGGGCAGTGATTCATGGATTCCCTTTTCATTGGCATTTCTCACATCTTAAATATCTAGGAATTTTGGTCAACAAAGGTTTGGAAGATATGGTTGCAGATAACTTAGCTCCTTTACTTTCTCAAATGCAGAGGGATTTTGGTAAGTGGAAAGCTCTGGGTTTATCTCTTTGGGGTAGAGTACAAGCTATCAAAATGGTCACCCTTCCTCGTTTCATATATATTTTAGGTATGCTTACCCTCCAGATTCCTTTAGCTACCCTTAGATTAATAGATTCTAAGATTAAGATTTTTATATGGGGCTCAGCTAAACCACGTCTTGCTATAACAAAATTAAAGGCCCATCAGTTATGTGGAGGTATGGGTCTTCCATCCATTGAACACAATTCCCTTGCTCTACACATCTCCCAATTTTCTTATTTTTTGCCAGGAACTAAAGATGGCCCACAATGGGTTTCCATCGAGTGTCATCTTTTATCCAAGAACTCAGATCTTTCTCTTTTATATGGTAGTGGCACTAGTTCTTCTGATCCCAAGAATCCGATCTTACCAGACATGCACAAATCTTGGCAAAGGGGGCATCGTATACTAGGCTCAAACGTGCGTATTCAGGTTCAGGCTCCTCTTTGGAACAATTCAGCTATCCATATCAATGGTCGCGCTTTATCCTGGCCTTTATGGCAAGCGGCTGGTATTTACTCCCCAGATCAAATTCTTCATGATGGAAATTTTAAATCATTTCTCAATTATGTGAGGAATTTAATCTTCCTATACAACACTCCTCTAGATACTCTCAACTTCAACAATGTCTGAGGAAACACTTGGGATCTCCCCCTTGGGTGTTGCAGGTGTCCCCAATACTATCTTAACTAAATCTGTGGGGAAAGTTTAGAGGAGTGACCTCTGGTCTTTATCAAACCTTTATGTCTCCTTTATTTTCACAATCTCTCTCGTATGCTCTTCAAAATAAATGGAATCTCGTTTATCTATTTCATATACGGCTTCTGAATGGGACAAGATACTGGAGGGATTACATAAAGGCGTTCGTGAGGCAAAGCTTACATTTTGTATATTTAAAATCCTTCATGAATGGCACTGGTCACCAACTAAGTTACATAAAGCTGGATTGCTTTCACACACTAATTGCTGGAGATGTTCCACCTCTGGTTGTGACATAGTTCATATCATTTGCGATTGCCCAGCAACAACGTCCTTTTGGTCCTTTGTTGGCTAGACTTTACATTCCACAATGCCATTATCCTTACCATTTACACCTGCCACAATCCTTCTACATGATTTTCAACACTCTCCAAAACTTTCTAAATCACAAATAAGTCTTCTACACACTGCATTGGCTACAGCTAAAATCTGTATTTTGCGTCATTGGAAGTCCCCTTCTCCACCCTTTCAGAAAGAATGGCTGGTGGCAATGATGCAAACGTCCCTAAATGAACGCACAATTTATAACCTTCAAGATCAAGTTGATGTATTTCTCCAGACCTGGTCTTCTTTTTTTTAAACTGAAATTAACACTGAGGCCAACTCCACTCTCTCTCCTAATGCAAACACTTGAATTAACTAATTCATTATTTTATATTTTGTGTATTTCTTTTCTTTTTCCCTTTCCTTTATCCTGCATCAATTTATTTACCCCACTCCCGTCCTCCCTCCCTTCCTCTGGCTCTATTATCTCCCACTGTTCTCTTATTCTCTTCTTTACAGTTTATCTCTTTTCTCTTCTTTTCTTCTTTCTTCCACTTTTCATATCAATTTTCTCCTCCTTTTTTTTAAATTTTTGTGCTCTGATCTAATTATTTTAATTATCTTGTACAAAGTCATTCTTTTATAGTTAGATTTATTCATGTTATATATTATAATATGTATAATATCCAGTTCTCATTCATTTTCTTTATACCATATATCTAGTCACTTATTTATTCATTTTAATATTTATATATAATATGATTTCTCATTTATTTGTTCATATTTATCATCAACATATGTATTTAATATTATCAATAATTCATTGTTTTATTATTTCTGTGTTACTCTGTATTTCATGATAAAATTCAATAAAAAATTTCAACAAAAAAACCCCCAAAAGTAGTTTGAAAAGCACGCTGGTCAGAGGAGCTCTCAGTCAACTAGTGACACTGTGAGGCATCTGTTTGGAGGAATGCCCAGCAAGGCACGTACTTTTATGTATGCTTCATTTAAACCGTGTTATCATTATGATGACCATGGATGCAAGTCAGCAATAAAAATGTCCAGATAACTGGTTGTAGTGACCTGGGGCAGGGCACTAGGACCCTGCAAGGGACAGCAAGGACACAGAGGGAACCGGACACCACATCCGGTCAAGGGTGTGGGAGGGGACATTAAATGTAAATGTAAATGTGTTGTACTTGTATAGCGCACTGCTACCCTAGGGTGTCGTGGCGCTGTACTCATACCGCTGTGGAACCCTTCCTGGCTTTTCCCTGTGAAATGTCCACTCCTGGGGACCCCCAAGGTGAAGCCAGGCATCCCAGCGCTGTTGGGGCCGTTGTGGAGATTAAGCAAGCTATTGCCCAGAGTTGCAGAGATCCAGAGGAGAATGTGGGCAGATGTGCATGGGGCACAGCTCAGCAGAATATATAGTAATAAAGCATATACGATCCTTACCTGGCTCCCGCGTGTCTGTGACCACCAAGACACGACAACTGGCGACGAAGGTGGGATCCGTAGAGCAGAGGTGGATCGAATTGCAGTTTTTTCGAGGAAAGCGCGACGGAACTAGGAGCCCATCCTGGTCCACTGGCTGACCAGAGAAACATCGCGGCGAGCAGCGCGACAGGAGAATAGAAGAAACTGAGCCGGGAACCCACCCTGGTCCGAATAAAGCAGCAAAGAAGCAGCGTCGCGGAGCCCACCCCGGCCGCGGAGAAGCGGTAAGAGCGCTGTGGCTGCAGTGAGGAGAAATCAACTAAGCGCCTGCCCGCGAGGCGAAGGAAAGCGTCTGCACCGGTGAGTGCATAAAGAAGACTGCAAGAGGAAAGCGCGCGAGAGCGGCGTCCATCTTAAAACCAGGCAAATAGGACCAATCCGGAACAAGGAGGCGGCGGCCATTTTAAGAGGTCAGGCAAGCAGTGAGAGGATAGAAACCTCGTGAGATTACGGCGGCCATCTTTGAGTCAGGCGGCTGAGCCGATCAGAAGTAAGAAATAGGTGGCGGCCATTTTGAAGTCAGGCGGCCATTGAAATGTATAGGGAAACACAAAAAGAGTGCAAAAAAAGGAGTGAAAAAGACGGAGACAAGGGAAATAAAGCAGAAGAAAAAAGGAAATAAAGGAACAATTGAAGAAATAAAGAAATGGAAGAGGAAGACGAGTAAGAGGAGAAAAAAAAGTGCCAAAGAAGAAAATGAGCGACAATGATGAAAAACAGAGCACGCAAGCAATCTTACGCAGGCCCCTACCATTCAGCTCATCGGAGCCACAGGCGGGTATCTGGTGGGAAAGATTGATCAGAAAATTTGAGTGCTACATGAGGGCCACGGACGTCCCGGATTGAAAGCAACTGCACCTGCTTCTGAATCTCGCAGGGGATGAAATAGAGGATCTATTGTTAACATTCCCCGCCGATCAAACGGCAGATTACAAGGAAGTGATAAAGTGTCTCACTCAGAAATTTGACCCCCAACGAAACGTCGACTTTGAGAGATACACATTCAACACTGCATGCCATCAAGGAGAAAAGAGCCTAGACTACTTCGCAACAAGACTGAGAAAACTGGTCACATACTGCGAGTTTGACAAATTTGACAATGAGCAAGCCATCAGACTGCGCATCATCGAAGGTTGTCAGTAGGTGGAGTTCAGAGCACGCATTCTGAAGGAACCATCGACGTTGGAAAAGATATTGACGATGGCTTGCACGGAAGCACGGGCCACAGAGCACGCCAAGCAGATGGAGGTAGGGAAAGAAAAGAGAGTGGCGCTAGCACATCGCGTCCCTGGAAATTTCAAAAAGAAAGAATTCCAGGCACCGGGCCCACCAAAGAAGGGCGAACAAACATGTTACCGATGCGGCCTCGAATTCCCACACGTTGGTGCCTGGCCAGCAATGGGTCAGAAGTGCAGAAAGTGCAATAGGGACAATCCCTTTTCAAGCACGTGCATGACCAGACAATTCAGAAGTGAAAGAGGCAGAACAATGAGGCCACGGATGACCAGCAAAAGGTACGCACGACATATGGAAATGGCGAATCGCAGCTCCTCCGACAAGTCAGAAGAAACAGCAGCACCTGTGAGGGTGGCGAGACTATATCTAATGTCCGACGCGCTGAGAGAAGCCAAAGAGGTAGAACACGTACATCTCGTGGGAAAGCAACAAATAAAGAAAAACGCCACTGTGGACATCGGCGTAGGGAACCACCAAGCTAAGTTTGTGCTTGACAGTGGAGCAACATGCAACATCATGTGCATATCAGAATACCAGAAAATGAAAGTGAAGCCACAGCTATCACCGTCGACCGTGGATGTGTTCACGTGAGGCTCCAAATGAGCAGTAGAAAATATGGGAAAATTTACGGAGACCTTAACATACAAAGGCAGGTCCTACCAAGAAGAAATGCATGTACTTAAAGGTGACATCCCAGCACCATGCCTGCTAAGCAATGTGACGGCACAGGTGATGGGGCCCGTGCTCACTACGCCACTGGAGTCAAGCTATCCTGGCTGATGACGGCTGATAGCCAGAAACCGGTCCTAGGATGCTTGATTCCGGTCCAGGGAAGACATGGCTTGGCAGTTCGGGCTGGACTGTTCCCATGAGGCACAGGGTCAAGACTGATTTGCATATGGCCATGTCTAAACTGGGGTGGCGTAGTGGGCAAAAGAACGATGGATTTAACCCAGATCTCTTGACTGGGGGAGAATGTCTGCATTGTCAGCATTCCGTCCATCATTTGTTTGTTGTAACGCTACTAGTGATGACATACCACATGTCGGAAACGGAGAACATCCTACAAGAATACCCAACCATACTGAAAGGTCTAGGCAAGCTGAAAGGAAAACAGATAACATTGCATATTAATGAAGCAATCAAGCCAGTGGCCCAGCATCATAGGAGAGTACCAATACACCTACAACCTCAAGTTGAAGAGGAAATAACTAGCTTACTGGCACAAGACATAATTGAACCTGTGGAAGGACCAACGCCTTGGGTGTCTCCAATTGTGGCAGTTCCTAAGAAGAACACCGCAAAGATTCGCATCTGCGTGGATATGAGGATTTCAAATACCACAATCTCAAGGGAACGTCACCCTGGGCCACACCTAAACGACATGATCAGATGCCTCACTGGAGCCTGCCGGTTCTCAAAGCTGGACTTGTGCAAGGGGTACCACCAATTAGAACTGGACCACCAGTCCAGATACATCACGGCATTCTCCACACACATGGGTCTGTTCAGGTACAAGCGCCTGAGTTTCGGAATCTCATCAGCAGCGGAGATATTCCAGGAGACAATAAGGCAAGGGATCAGGCTGGTACAGAACAGCCTGAACTATAGTGATTACATTTTGGTATTTGGAAAAACAGACAAAGAACATGACACAGCGTTGCGTCAAGTGTGCGCACAACTGGAGCAAGCGGGTCTAACATTGAATGGAGAGAAATGCGAGCTAGGGAGAGGGGAACTAGTGTTCTTCAGACACATCTTCTCCAAGCACGGGATGAGGCCAGATCCCAGCAAAGATAAAACACTGAAGAACGCAAATTGCCCGACAGATGTCGCAGAAGTAAAATCATTTCTAGGCCTCGCCAGCTACTGTGCGCGATACATACAGGACTTTGCCACAGTGAGCATACCACTAAGAGAACTGACCAAGCAAGGACAGAAGTTCATGTGGTCTCAGGAATGCAACAAGGCATTTGAGGAAATAAGAAAAGCAGTGGTGACTGGAACACTTGGCCTACTTTGACCCCCTGCTCTGCACTGAACTGACTGTCGATGCCAGCCCAGTAGGACTAGGAGCGATACTAGCGCAGCACCTGCCAGGGAGAGATTCACAAAGGAAAATTGTCGCGTATGCAAGCAAAAGTTTAACCGACATTGAAAAGGCATACTCGCAACCAGAAAAGGAGAGCCTAGCAGTGGTATGGGCATGTGAACACTTCAAATAAGTAGGGGACGGTCGCACTCCAACATGTAACCAATGTCAACAAAAATTATAATATATAGTTTGTTTAGATGCTAGTGAGTACCACCTCCTGATCCACCGAGGTGTGAAATATATAGTCAAACAGTAACGCCCTCCTACAGGGAAAGGACGAGCTCCCACAAGCACTCTGTATTAGCGATCAATGCGCGTAAACACTGGGAGTCAAGTAATCCAAGATTCCATTGAATCCCAGTGTACCATACTTGTATAGGATACCAAAAATCCATAAATGTTTAGACAGACCACCTTTCAGACCAATAGTGAGTACCAGGAATTCCATACACGAACCAATTGGCAAGTACATTGATAGACATTTGCAAACTTTTGTACAAAACATGACTACATATTTAAGGGATACTACCGATTTTCTGACCAAGTTAAGTACCATTGTGATTGATGAGCATGTTCACCCTATCCTGTGTACCATAGACGTTAAATCACTTTAAACCTCTATTCCCCATGACTTGGGCCTGCAGGCCTTAGAGTCATTCCTGATAAACAGCAATAAGAATGAGGATCAAAAAATCTTTTTGCTCGAATTAATGCATTTCACCTTGTACCAAAGTTATTTTACCTGGAACAATGATTACTATACACAACTTTCTGGTACATCTATGGGCAATTGTGCAACACCTTCATATGAGAATTTTTTTATGCACAGATTTGAGTTGGATCATATTTTGTCACGAGTGTTGGTTTAACAATTTGATTGTTTTTTACAGGTATATTGATGATGTTTTTGATTTGGAAGAGACATCAATCTGAATTGCTTTCTAACATCTCACGTTTGAATACCATCGATGAACAATTGATTACTTCCGTGTACTCTAAGCCTACCGATCGTAATAACTTTTTGCATTTCTCCAGTTTTTACCAAAAATCTCGTAAGAGACATTTACCTTACTCACAACTCTTGCGTATTAAACGGATCTCATCCACTGAAGAAATGTATCATGAAAGTAGTCAACAACGTATCAGTCAATTCAGGCAAAAGCATATCCTGAACTCATTTTACATGAAGCTACTGACCGCACTAAATCTATAAGTAGAACTGAGCTTTTGCAATCCAAAACTAGATGCGAATCTGCAGACTCAAGAATGGTTTCTGTATCAAAATATTCCTCTTGCAGTGACAAAATCAAACAAATAATCAAGAAATACTGGCCGTTAATACAAACAGACCCTGACTTCAAAGGTATCTTTCATTTCCCTCCGATTTTTGCTTATCAAAGAACAAACAACTTACAACAATTACTCAACAAGAGTACTCCTTCAGAAGAACAGAACTACAAAGGTACTGTCCCTTGTCACAACTGTGGCAGCTGTAAGGGCACTAGCGTTTTGCATCCTTCAAAAGGAACACCCATCAAATTACACGTCAATGCCACTTGTGATTCTAGTAACTTAGTATACCTTTTGAAGTGCCTTTGTGGCTTACCGTATGTCGGTAAAACTGAACGTAAAATCGAGGTTCGTCTCACGGGAAAACAAAAGTAACATACGCACCAAGAATACTAAGTCCACAGTGGCAGCACACTTTCTTGAGGCTAATCATAATATCAGCCAACTGAGATTTATGGTGTTAGAACAAATAATTGTGAAAGAAGGAAGGGATAACAGAAATTTTCTTTTGCAATGTGAATTATTTTGGATTAACAAACTTGATGCAGTACACCCAAAGGGGTTAAATGAACGTTTGGAATTTAGCTTTTATTTTATAATTTGCTTGACTTTATTTATTGTATCATCCACCAGTGTTTTCCTGGCATGCACTGTTTTATAAGCACGTTTATTTGCATGTGTTTTATTCGTTAGCTAATAATTCTTTTTGCCCGCTCTTCACAACTTCCTTCCTTTCTGCATGTTATTTACATCTTTTAGACGTGTCTTTTCTGCACGGTTTTTACTGTTTCACCGTTTTGAACTATACACAGCTCTCTCACGCTAGTAAGATAGTATTTCTTCTATTTTCTTGTTCGCATTTGACATCTCGCGGGCCTGGTTCTGGTCCCGCGAATATTTCTCTTTCGGGTGATTGAACGCTTACTAAACGCATGTTGTACACGCGAGGACCGTCAATGTAGTAGGTACGACTTTCATAAATTATGATTAAAAACTGTTTTAGACTGCATGTGGGGCCTTACATGTATCTTTTGCACACGAGTAGTTTGGTACGGTACTTGGAACACTGAAGTCGCTCTGAACAATTTTGCTTACACGTTTTCGGGTGTTGAACTTTTTCATAACTCTAACGCTTTTTCCAGTTCTCTCTCACTGTTCGGTGATAATCTTGAGTGTTTTATTCCACGTTCACGTCCATGCGCACGCTGCTATTCATTGGTTTAGTCTTTGTAGATACGTGACGCTTTGCAATGGCATTGATCTCTTTCGACCTTCATTCACTATGGACTTTCTTATTATTCCATAAGTAGCATAGTAAGGTTTTGCTACGGTGTTTAAATAATGACGCATTTATTATGTTTATTTAGGTTTGGTATTTAATTGTATAATTTGGTGATGCATCCATGAGCTCCTGGGGTATAGCTTGTGTATTTGTTTCTTTTAGGAAATTACCCCTGACGAAGGGTTTGACCCGAAATGCATCGGGGAGTCTATGCTACCCGACATCTTAATTACAACATGATTGTGAAGTTATTTAAAATATGAGAAGTATCATATGAAGAAGATATACCGATAATTGATTCATTAAATCCTCTAACTGAAGTTTACATTCAATGGAATCTTGGATTACTTGACTCAGTGTTTACGCGCATTGATCGCTAATACAGAGTGCTTGTGTGAGCTCGGCCTTTCCCTGTAGGAGGGCGTTACTGTTTGACCACGTGAACACTACCACATGTTTATCTACGGAAAGTCATTCACCATCATAACTGACCACCAGGCGCTGGTAACAATCTATGGCAGCCCGTCAGCCAAAATGCCACCCAGGATTGAACGCTGGGGCATAAGGTTAATGGACTATGACTTCACAATTGTGCACAAGCCAGGTTAACGATCCTGCTGGAGAGCAATCCTTTGTCTGTTGGTAGTTTTGAAATGCAGATAAACTGTATTTTATGTGGATAGCTCAGTGGGTTACTGCCTTTGTTACAGAGATTCTTGTGTTACTTGCAGTTCAGAAGTTACAATCCTAACATAGGACAGTGACCTATGAACTGTCCTCCAAGAGCTGCATTCAAACATGAATGGTATAGTTAGAACTTCACTTTTTTGTGTTGTGATATAGTTAGAACTTCCCCAGTCTTTCATTATTCTAATGTTGCTAAAAAAGAGATTGTTTAGGCAGATATACATTTTATTAGTAAAGCCAACCGCCAACCACTGGGGTATGCTTTAAATCCTGATTTTGTACTTTACCAGACAAAACCCTCTTAAAATATACAGCCCACCAGTATGTATGGCATGTGATTCCTACACCTTGTAATCCTCATTGGCTTATGTGACATTCTCTATAGACTGATGTACATACTTGTATGATGCATTGTCTCAGTATAATGTGTGCGTGATGTAAAGTACTGTGACACCCTACACTGATATGAGTAGCGCTGTAAAACAATTGAAATGCATATGAGAGAGGGGTTACGGAGAGATGAAGGGCACTGTTGGAGGGTGGTAGTAATGGTATCTGCGGAGAACAAGATCATTGGTTGGGTGCCAAAAAAGACTTTTCCCACTAGCGCAGAACTTAGCCCTGTCATGGCCTTTCTGTTTTTGTTTATTTAATTAGCAGTCAAGTCATTAGAGCAACTGTGGAACATATTTTAAAGTGCAAGCTAATTATATTTACTGCTATATTCAATGTTTTAAGTTTGAAGGTAATTTTATTAATGTTTTTTACTGGGAATAATGAAAGCGGATCTGGATGGTGGCTGATATGGGGCTGGGGCCCTAAGGTCAGCTGTGAGATAAGGTGCACAGGAGAGGGATGGTAGAAAAGTGGATAACCGGGCCTGGAATTACTTGTATAAAAATGTATACAATGATTTGTAATGTAAAGTGTTTTTAAACGGATATCATATTTCTTAAATTTTGATAAAGGTACAAATAATAAAACAATAAGAATATACATTCAGATTACGTGTTGCTAAATTAAAAATTCATATAGAAAAAAAAGTATTTTTCTTTGTTTCACTGTAGCATACATATAATCTCACTATAGGAGTAGTTAACAGCACAAAAAAGAAATCTTTATTTTGAAGTACTTGTGTTGAAGCCTGGCCTTCTGGAATTTGAAGGTTCGCACTTAGGTCCAGACATTGCTATTACTTTCAAATAACTCTACGTGTTCTGTATACACACAGAATAATCTGTTGTATCATAGTGACTGCTTGCAAGGAGGTATGATGTAATCTAGGGCTTGTACGCTACCTCCAGAAGCGACAAATTGGGCCTGCAGTGGCCCACCCGAATGCATCCTTGGCCCACCCAAATAAAGAATCCTGGAGCCGGGCCTGCTGGTATTCTGTTACTGAGAATCTCCCTGTGTGGTAAGAAAGGCGGTAGTGCATGCTTGAGGTGAAGCTACCTTTTAGGGTGGAGAGCATGTGGCTTCTGTCTGGGCTATGTCTTTCGGGCTGGCTTCAGCTTCACTCTGTGGTTTAGGGCAGGTCGCTTGATGTCTCCGTGGCTTGTAGTTTTACTTAGCTCTGCATTTGAGTCAGCCAGTGCTGGGGGTCAGATGAACCTCAGAGGGTCTGGACCGCCCCCAGGATCCATTATACAGCTGCCGCGACTATGGTGCAAGCAGCGTGCTCAACAGTACTGCCAATCTCACTCACTCACACACCCACACCACACCACACCACTCACACACTGAGCAGCCTAGCCATTTACCAAACTTGAAATGCCACCTGCTCGAGCCACCCTATGTAACTGAGTCTGACAACTCTGTGAGAGACTCACACACTGTCAGTCCATAGCTATTGGGCACTGACAGTGACTCCTTCCCAGATGTCCGAGTTATGCCAGTCTCGTGGTGTTTTTTGATAAACAAGTTTTTATTGTTTTTAGCAGTACAACAAAAAGAAACGTCTGGCCCTCCAAGTCCCCACCACGCATCACATTTCCACCCTCTCCCAAAACCTTCCCCCCCCCCCCAACCCACTCCGCTAAGGGATATTGCCTAGCCATTTCCCCCACACCTTCCGGTATTTCTTGGGACAGCCGCGTGCCTGATAGAGAGTCCGCTCCTGCGCCGCACACCAGTCCACCCCGGCGCCCCATTTAGCTACGGTTGGCGGCTGTGGCTGCTTCCATGCCACTGCAATGTCCCGTTTAGCCACCATCAAGGCCGTCATGAGGAACAGGTGTTCTGAGCGCGTGCCATCCAATCCATCCGTGATGCCCAATAGGGAATGTCTAGGTTCATGCGGCACCTCCCACCCCAGGACCTCCGTAAGCTCGGACTCAATGCCCCTCCAGAACCCCTCCAGCTCCGGGCAGGACCACACCATATGAAGAAAATCAGCCGGCTCGGAGCCACAGCGGGGGCAAGCCGCATCCCCGGAGAGGCCCGCGCCGTGTAGGCGGGCCGGCGTGAGATAAGCAGTGTGCAAGTAATAAATTTGGACAAGCCGTAGCCGAGCTGAGGCCGTCACCAAGCGGGGGGCCATAAGGGCGTCCCGCCAGTCGGCCTCGTCCAGGGGACCCACCCAGCCCTCCCAGCGCTCCTTAAGGCCCTCAAGGAACGTAGAGGTGCAGTTGACGAGGGAGCGGTAAATCCTAGAAACGCCCCCCCCTCCCCAAGTTGCCCAGCATAACGTGAGCCTCCGGGGGGCTGTGGTCCGGCAGCCGGATGTCCAGCGGGGTGTGGGTGCGTATAGCATGGCGCAGCTGGAGGTATCTAAAGAATTGGGAGGAGTGGAGGGAGAAGCGCGTCTGCAGCTCTGAAAAGGAACACATTCGCCCGCCCCGCCAGACGTCCCCCAGCTGGGAAATGCCAATTGAGTCCCACGATCGAAACCCTTCCAGCGCCGCGACCTCACGCAGCCATGTCCCGTGCCACAGGGGCGTGACCCGGGTCAGCCTCCCCGCCCAGCGGGTATGACGGAGCGCCGCACGCCAGGACAAGAATACGGCCCTGGTGATATCCGGGCAAGAGGCGGGGACGGACGCGCCATACAGGCGATCCTGGATACCGGAGAAGCCCAACTCACCGAGCTCCACCCTATAGGCTGGGTCAGACCAACCCCCCCCAAACCAGTCATGTACGACCAGCAGGCGAGTGGCAAGATAATAAAGGTAGAGGTCAGACATGCCCAGGCCCCCATCAAAGGTGGGTATGCGGCACGTCGATAATGCCAGCCGGTGCCTCCCGCTGCCCCAGAGAAATCTCGTCACCATCGCGTCCAACTCGCGGAACCAAGGGCGCGGAAAGGAGAGGGGGATGTTTTGCAGCACATAGAGAAACCGGGGAAGAATCATCATTTTATAGAGGGCCACTCTCCCTAGCGGATTGAGAGGCAACTGGTGCCAACGCACCAAGTCCGCCTTGGCTTTCTTCACCAGGGGGGTGACATTGAGTGCCCAGCTCAGCTCCGGGAGGAGGGAGACCCAGATACCCAGGTACTGGAACGATAGCCGGCGGAGAGGGATGGTCTCCTGCCAGTCAAAACACTCCCTGGATGGGTGCAGCGGGACCAGCACCGATTTCCGCGAGTTGAGGGATAGACCAGACGCCCGGCCGAAACGGCTCAGGATGGAGAGGGCACGGGGTCCGGAGTGCGCCGGGTCACTCAGATACAGCAGGACGTCGTCCGCGTAGAGTGCGATTTTGTCGGCCTCCAGGCCAGGCCACTCCCAGCCCCGAAGGACGGGATCAGATCTAATCAGGGCGGCTAGGGGTTCCATCACAAGGGCAAAGAGAAGGGGCGACAGTGGGCAACACTGCCGCGTCCCCCGGCCGATCCGAAATGGCCTCGATAGCACTCCATTGACCAAGACCCTGGCCCGGGGATGGGCATAGAGGACTCTCACCATCCCCACGAACCGGGGGCCAAAACCCATGCAGGTCAGGACCTCAAACAGGTAGGCCCATCCCACTGAGTCAAATGCCTTTTCGAATTCAGCGAGGAGGAGAGCGAGGTACGGGGACAGCTGATGGCAGTGGGCCAGGGCCACATGGAGACGGCGGAGACAGTGGCGGGTGCCCCGAGCGGGCATGAAGCCACATTGGTCCGGGTGGACCAAGGTCGACAGCAAGGGCCTAAGCCTTTGAGCCAGGATCGCCGCATAGAGCTTCACGTCCGTGTTAATAAGTGAAATGGGACGGTAGGCCGCCCTGTCGGTGGACGGTGGCGTGGATTTAGGCAAGACCACGATCGTGGCCATATCCGCCTCCGGGGGAAAGGAACCCTTCTCAATCGCCTCCGCATAGTGAGCGCACAACCGCGGGACAAGGGTGTCTCTGTATGCGGCGTAGAATTCCTGGGGGAACCCGTCAGGTCCCGGCGTCTTCCCCGCGGACGTACGCCCAATGGCATCTCCAATCTCCTCAAGGGAGATGGGGACCTCCAGGCTTTCCCACTCGGCCGGCCGAAGCCGAGCGAGGTGTGCGCCCCCAGACGTGAGTAAAGCGGCCAAGGAAAGAGTCGGTGCACGGGCCCGGTAGAGCTGAGAATAAAATTGGGCAAAAGCCGCTGCCATCTCCACAGAGGAGGACCGGAGCACCCCCGCGGAATCCGTGACCGCCGGGATGATACACGACGCCCTGGGGTAGGCCGCCAGGCGATGTAACAGCGCGCCGTTCTGGTCACCCCAGCCATACACCCTTGCCACCGAGGACTGCCAAAGGAGTTTGGCCGCATCAAGGGACCGCTGGCTAATTTCCTGGCGAAGGAGCCGCAGCCGCCGGGCCGCCGCCGGGTCATAGTTTGCAGCGAGAGACTGTTCCAGTCTGAGCACCTGGGCCTCGAGCCCTAATTGGCGGAGTAGTATTGAACGAGTTCGGTACCCACCGCCTTGCGCAGCGCCTTGTCCTGGAGGAACCAGGCGCTAAACCGCCACACCGGACGAGCCGTATGCGGCGGAGGACCCAGGCCCAGAAGGACCGGCGAGTGATCCGAAATCCCCCTGGGCAGAATGCGGACATCCTGGACGCCCCCGCAGTCGGTGGGGGGGACAAAGATCATGTCGAGGCGGGCGTGGGAATGGGGAGCGGCCGACGTGTGAGTGTACTGACGCATCTGAGGATGCCCGAGCCTCCAGGCGTCGCAGAGGCCCTGAGTCTCGGCCCAGCCCGCCAGCTGCCGCGCGCGAGCTGCGCGAGAGTCCGAAATCGGTCCCGATGAGTCCAGCTGAGGGGCCATGACGGCATTAAAATCCCCCCCAAGCACTACAGTGCCCCCCGGGAGCATTGCCAGCAGAGGGGGAACAACCTTTACAACGCAACTTTTACAACGCACTACCTTTACAACGCATTTTTTACAACGCATAATCCATTACAACGCATGACATTACAACGCATACCATTACAACGCATTTTTAAAAACTACCTTTACAACGCATTCCATTACAACGCATACTACCATTACAACGCATACCATTACAACGCATAATATTACACTACACTATCCAACACTTACCCTACTGTTGCACCCCCTGGAGTTAGAATAGTAATTTTTACCCCTATACTATCCAACACTTACCCTACTGATGCACCCCCTGGAGTTAGAATAGTAATTTTTACCCCTATACTATCCAACACATACCCTACTGATGCACCCCCTGGAGTTAGAATAGTAATTTTTACCCCTATACTATCCAACACTTACCCTACTGATGCACCCCCTGGAGTTAGAATAGTAATTTTTACCCCTATACTATCCAACACTTACCCTACTGATGCACCCCCTGGAGTTAGAATAGTAATTTTTACCCCTATACTATCCAACACTTACCCTACTGATGCACCCCCTGGAGTTAGAATAGTAATTTTTACCCCTATACTATCCAACACTTACCCTACTGTTGCACCCCCTGGAGTTAGAATAGTAATTTTTACCCCTAAACTATCCAACACTTACCCTACTGATGCACCCCCTGGAGTTAGAATAGTAATTTTTACCCCTATACTATCCAACACTTACCCTACTGTTGCACCCCCTGGAGTTAGAATAGTAATTTTTACCCCTATACTATCCAACACTTAATCTACTGTTGCACCCCCTGGAGTTAGAATAGTAATTTTTACCCCTACACTATCCAACACTTACCCTACTGTTGCACCCCCTGGAGTTAGAATAGTAATTTTTACCCCTATACTATCCAACACTTAACCTACTGTTGCACCCCCTGGAGTTAGATTATTAATTTTTACCCCTATACTATCTAATACTTACCTTAAATGTAATTTAATATTATGCGTTGTAATGGTATGCGTTGTAAAGGTAGTATGCGTTGTAATGGTAATGCGTTGTAAAGGTATTTTTTTAAAATGCGTTGTAGTGTCCTGCGTTGTAATGTCATGCGTTGTAATGGATTATGCGTTGTAAAAAATGCGTTGTAAGTGCATGCGTTGTAAAAGTGTGCGTTGTAACGTCATACATCCCCAGCAGAGAGGCCGCGTGGGACAAAGCCTGCGCCAGTCCCGAGGGCGGTGCATAGAGCGAGAGGAAGCTAAGCGGCCTACCATCGAGCGTGCCGCAGATAGCAACCCCGGTGCCCCGAGGGTCGTGGGTCACCCGTGTAAGGACAAAGGGGAAGGAGCGGCGCAGCAGGATCGCCACCCCGCGGGAGCCACGAGCAAACCCTGAATGCCACACCCGATCGTAGCCATAGCGCGCCAGGAAGGGGTATTTTTCCCCGATAAGGTGGGTCTCCTGAAGAAGAAGCACGTCGGCCCCTATGCGGAGAGCATATTTGAGGACCGCGGTGCGCTTGAGCCTATCCAACAGGCCGTTCACGTTCCAAGACATGATGCGCAACCGTGCCCCGGGGGCTAGGTCAGCCATGGAAGCCACGAGCGGGATACGCCGCGGAATCGAGCACCCGGGGCGGCGGCAGGAGGACCCGAGGCCGCGCCGACGCGCAGGGAGTGAAGGAGGGTCGCCCAGGCAGCGCGGGGAGAGCAGAGGACAGTCGAAAGGGAGCCAGGGAGGCCAGGCGGGGAGCGGGAGCGAGTGGAGCGCATATGAATGTCAGTGCGAAGCTCTGGATCAGCGCACGCAGGGAACTGCTGTGTGACACGAGCAAGAGGAACCAGACCCAAACTAGAGGAACACCCGCCCCAAGAGGAGCAACCAGCAAAACAAAACCCCAACAAACCCAAACCCCCCCCCCCCCCAATTTCCCACCCTATACTTCGAGAACTGAAGCATCTGTCGCCCTAACTGTAACAGCAACTACAAGGCCCCAAGCGACGTGCTCGGGTGTCAAGAGCGTGGTGGACCCCTCCAGATGTGCGGATGCGAGTGTCCGGTCCTAGATCTCTACAGATGAGCTGGAAGCCGCTGAGTCCAGGTCCGTAGTGGAGGTCCCAACAGCGGGACCAGGCCGTCCGGCCCCCTGCCGAAACAGAGGACAGAGAAGAGTCAGATCGCTGGGCTGCGGGAGAGATCAGAAAGGTCCACTGACACGGGAAGGGGGGTCAGGGACGGGTCCAACAGACGGGCCGACTGGCGCCCGGGGCCCCCAGCCGCCCTATAGGATGTCCCGGAGGAGGCGGAGGAGTCCCGCAGTCCTCTCCCCGATGCACTTGTGGAGCGAGGCCCAGCCGCCAGCCCCCCCCGGGGCCGCCGAGACCGCGTGCGCCTCCTGCGGCCCGGGCGCCGGGGCCCGGCCGCATCCCGATCCGAATGGCCGCCGAGCCGGTGACTCCCGCTCGGCCTGGCGCAGCGGTCGTTCTTCGGTGAGCCAAGTCCAGGCCGCCCGGGGGGTGTCAAAAAACAGGGTCTTACTCTGGAAGACAACACGGAGGCGTGCCGGGAATTGAGCGCATCTTGTGCTTCACCTCCACGTACGAACGGCGTTGCTCCTGGACCTCCCGGGTGTAGTCTGGGAATACCATGATGTTGTGGTTGTTGAAGGTCCAGGGAGCCTGCGCCCGCGCCTCCTTCAGAATAGCGTCTCTGTCCCTAAAGTTGAGGATCCGCAAGATGAAGGGGCGCGGGGGGCCCCCCACAGGAGGCTTGGTGGCCAACGACCGATGCGCCCGCTCGATGACAAACCAGGCGGACAAGCTGGCCGACGGCATCCAAGATTTGAACCATTTCTCCAGAAAGTCATCGGAGCGGCCAGATTCCACCCCCTCCGGAAATCCCACCAGGCGAAGGTTGTTGCGGCGGGCCCGATTTTCGGCATCCTCCGCCCGCCGATGCAGCTCTTTAGAATGAGTCGTGAGCTCCCGAACCTGGTCTTGGAGCTGCCGAATGTCGTCCTCCGCCGACGAGATCCGGGACTCCGTCTCGGTGATGCGAGCCGTGGCATTGCGCAGGTCCTGCCGCAGTAGTGCGACGTCCACTTTTACCTCCCCGACCATCCCCTCAAGGGACGTACGGGAGGCGGTGATGGCCTGCAATATGGCGGCAAGGTCCGTGCCAGGAGTCGGTGCCACCTCCCCGCCTGTGCCCGGGGGGTCGGAGGTCGTGAAGCGGTCGATTTTGGTCTGGTGGGGCGCGGCCGCTGATTTGGCGCCCCTGTCCTTGCCCATGGCTACCCTCGTGGAGCGCGCACCGGTGTCCAGGCGCTGCAGATCGAATCGCCAACCAGCCTCACCCAGCGTCCAAGTGACCGGGCCACACAGGGAACGCAAAGAAGAAGAGGTGTCGTCGTCCCCTCACAGGGTCCACCAAGGACTCCGCAGGCCGGCGTGGCCCCCTCACACAGGCGCCGTCCGCGCCGTCCCCGCTCCGGGTCCAGCACCCACAACGGGCCCACGGGCTCACCCGGCAGCGCTCCCGGCCCGGGGCCCCGGGCCCCAACAGGACCCCCCCAGGCGGGGGAGGGGAAACAGGGCGCCCCAAGCCCAACAGCAGCAGGGTCCAACCAGCGGTGGCGGGGGGGGGAAGGTCCAATGACCGGCAGCCGGAGGGGGGCCCTCCCGCGGTGGAAGCCGGCACCCGCGGCGAGAGCACGTCCGCGTCCCCAGCGAGGCCTCAGCTCAATCGCCTCCAGCGCCAGCCGTCAGTTGATGCAGGGGAAGGAGCCAGGAGTCAGGGCCGGCAAGGCCCACCGGGGCCGGCCACACAGGTCCGCAGCGCTCACCTCCGGTCAGCTCCAGTAGAGGCCTCAGCCGGATCCAGGCCCTCCCGGCCACGCAGGAGCCCAGCAGCGCCCCACGGATCAGTGGAGACTCTACGCCAGGCCAGCAGCAGCGTCAGACTATTCCGGGGCCGTCCCTGGATCCCGCGATGGGCGGCTGGCCGCCGTCAGCCTCGCGGCCCGAGTCACGCGTTGGCGCCGCGGCCTCGCGCAGGAGCCAACGCCGGAGGCAGCACCAGTCAGCCGGGTCTCCCTCTCGGACTCGCAGCAACGGGCGGCAGAACTCGAGCCCGGGAGCAGGCAGGCAGCCCAAAGTGGGACCGAGTGTAGATCCCCGGTCCCGCTGCAGGTAGGGACCCTCAGATCGCCGCTAGGACGGCGGGAAGCGGATGATTGCCGGATGCGAGGGGTCAAGCACCGGGAGCCTCACCGCGAGGCAGCCATCCTCGTGTGCGCCACCTAGCGCTCCGCCCAGTCTCGTGGTGTTACATTGTAGCGCAGACTAGTAGCTAGTGAGCACATGAACCAGCCCCCAAGCCTACCGGAAGCATTGGACAAGGTGCTGCCACTGCAGCTTTCAGTATTGGTGTATTATAGGTGCTCTGGCTTGCCAGCTTAGAGGCAATATAATGCGTGACAATGCATTTCAGTGCAAAGATGTAGACCACCACACTGAAATACGTTAAACGATGTGGTACTTGGCAGGGCTGAAACAGCCTCCTCCATTATCCTATTAGACGAGCTCCCACTCAGCCATAGCCCCTAGTCGAGCTACGACGAGCAACATGCAGTGGGTCCAAACAAAACAAATATTTGAATGCCACAGAAAACACCAGAAAAGCGTATGTTGTATGGGGAGGACAAACACAAATAGGGGCTGGCCCAGCCTTGCGGCAACAGCCCTGAGTGAGGGTGCACATAGATCTGTTGAGGCTCAAGGGCATCAGTTCCAGGTTTACTGTCGGTCTTAGTGATCTGCTGCCCAACTGGTGGGATTAGGGAGAAGAAAGTCTCCTTCCAGCCAGATTGTTCTCCTTCCTCCTCTGTATCCATGCTCTGTTATTCGCTCAACAGCTACTTGTCCTTTGGATGACACAGATGTGGTCTCAGGTCCTGGGGCAAGGGTTGGGGCCCATTCCTCAGCCCCGGCCACGGTCAGGACAGTTCTTTCAGGGGCCTTTTCCCTTCCCCGCACTGGAGCTTTGTGTGGGTTGAAGATTTTGTCAGTCTTTGTACCAAACCAAGGGGCATATTTACAAGCATCTATTGCCCCAGGAACATCACTTTTTCTGATGTTCCTGTGGCGATAGGTGCTTCTCCTTATTTACAAGGCGGCGTTAAGTCACTTAATGTGGCTTAACGCCGCCTTGTAAATAAGGTACCATTTCACGCTATACTTAGCGTGAGAGGGGCGGGCAATGGGTGTTGCGGTGGGCGTTTCAGTTAAAAATCCATTGATTTTGACGCTGCCCCCTATTTACAAGGGTGGCGTAAATAGAGGCAGCACCAAAATTAAGACCAGGAAAAACATGGACGTAACATGGCGAAACGAGGAGAAATGCTATATCTCTCCTCGTTTTTGCTGTTTCTATGTGTGCTGCATTGTGCAGCACACATAGAAACAGCAAAACGACATGAGTGATTATTTGTGTGCATGAAGGTGTCCATTCCTGCACATAAACAGTCATTAAACAAATGACGATTTTCAACTTCTATGTGTGCTGCACAATGCAGTACACATAGAAGGTTCAAACTGCCATTCTGGATTGTTTATGTACACCTTCCTGCACATAAACAATCCTTCTCCACAATGCAGGCACCCTTGCACTATGGTACACAAAGGTGCCTGCGTTGGCGCTAGGCAGCTAAACTTAGTGCCAGCGCATGGAGAAATTGTAAATACGGTGCAGCCCTGCGTTTCACAAGTGGCAGAGCGTGGCGTTCGCTATTTTGGAGCTCACCCGCGCTCCGCCACTTCATTGTAAATATGCCCACAGGTTTTTGCATTACAGCGTCATGATTCTGTAGTCGCACAGGTCTTTATTGATTCTTATACCCCAATTCCTAACCAGAACCTAGAATGCTTGAGTGACTGGACCAAGAGCCCTAGTGTGGGCCAAGCACATGTGTGATGGAGGAAGGGTTTTGTAGGCAGTTATGAGTGTGTGGATTGAATTGAACAGTGAGTCCACAGGAGTGTATGAAAAAGTATGTGAGAAGTTGTGGGAAGGTCGTGGTGGTGGTTGTTCATTCACTTCTGTTCTGAAACCAGGCTGATGCGCAAAGTGCAGGAAATCAGCAATGGCATTGGCTTATGTTTGAAGGGTGGTGGCCTCTTAATTAACATTTTTATTTGATAGCCTTTGTTATTTGGAATGAAATAACGATTTAGGTGGCCAGAGAAAATAATGGGTATCTTGGCTTTGCGAGAGAGGAAAGCTTTGGAACTGTTTTATTTGACAAATGGGAGTTATCTGACTGGTGTCGGCTTGCGCTATTAAATGCAGTTAGGGCACTTGGAGAACTTTGCAGGGGATATTTGGACATGTAGAAGCCCTGTTTTAACGTGTTCTCTCATCTGCTCTTTGTAGACAGTTGGAGACTTCTTCCTGACTCTCTACGAGATGGGCTTTAATGAGGCACAGGTGCAGGCTGCAGTCGGTGCTGGCATCTTCAGTGTCCAGGAAGCTGCAGAATGGTAAGTAGTTCGTCAGCATTAGTGGTATTTTCATCTCATTCCCCATTAGTGCTGTCTTTAGCTTCTCCCAGTTGGTGCTGTTTTAGCTTCCTCTCTCATAATTGCGTTGTTCTATTCTAGTACTGAGTCTGGCCTCTTTCTCTGTTGTTCTAGCTTCCTCCTTTATAAAACTTGCTGTAGTATCCTTCCCTATAATACACAAGGAAGCATCCTCCAATGTAATGCATTCTTTAGTACCTTCTCTATTGGTGGTTGTACCATCCTCATCTGTAATACCAACTCTTTGAGTCATGGTTCTTCTTTGTGTGTTTCCGTGCACATAATCGGTCAGAAATATAATCTCCCATTTTTTACTCTCTTCCCGCTATCTCAGTCCATCATCTGTCGCTGGCTACATTTACGTCTGGGCAGATGAAAACACATTGCATCATTCCCTGTCTTGGTCTGCCATTGTAGAAAAGTGCTGTCTTTCTCTGTCGCTCTCGCTCTGTCTTATACATGACTGTGTCATATGCTTAGTCTCAGTCTGTGAAATAGGAATCTGTCCCACAAGCGGCACATCTAGTCTTGTAGGAAACTCCTCCACATACGATGCCTCAATGTGTCCAGTCAGGACTCTTTTAAATGAAAAACCCGTGGCTCACACAAAGGCATGCCACCAATATTCTAAGGTATTTCCAAGTCCCTACTAACTCCGTTAGGTTTACTTGGAGATCAGGTATTTCCACATAGTATCGCTCCCAATTTCCCCCCCCCCAGCTTCCCTTTTTCAATCCTGTGTGTCTCAGAACTTGGCAGTTATAACAAGATGGCTGTTAGTTGGTAGGCACAGGAGCCGTACTAATATCAACTAGCCCAACTAATTTCAGACTTGGTGTCTTTCATTCAGCTCTGTTGTTAAAGAAATCAGGCTCTTTAATGGCGATAGTAAATCCATCAGAGAGCAGTCCAAGAGCACGCTGGCTGCCATGCTAAACAGCCAGCTCCATCTAACTCTTCCCGTCGCCTCCTGGCTTCAATCTGACTCATGCCTTTTTTTGCTTCATTTGGTGGAGTTATTTGACTGGAAAGTGGACCTCATGCTCGTATTGTTACAACATCATGTATGCAATATTGTACGTTTGCACTATATGCACGAGCACTCTTATGTAATCCTTTTGGGTTTCATTGTGCGAGAGTTAACGCTCCAGTTTACCGTCCTTTTCTAAATCCTAATTTTTAACTGCTTTTATGAAGTTATTATTCCTTGATTCGTCAGATAACTTTATTTGTATAGTGAATTATGGCAACGCGTGTGTCAATGAACTTATTGTACTGTACACTTTTGCACTTTAATGGTCGTAATGACCGAATAAAGTTTCTGACTGACTCGTGCTGTCTGCCCCACAAACTAGGTGGAGGCTCTCCATGAAAAAGAAATGCGGATAGACGCTACTAATTTGTTTGGTTTGATTTGAAATACGATTTAGTGCTGTGGCCTCTTAATATGTTGAACCTTTTTTCTTGGATATTGTGAGCATTACCTTTTCTTGCACTAAAACATTAGCAACTCATTTCCCAAGACCTAAATGTATTTTTACCCATTTCAAATGTGTGCAGACAGGTGCCATAGAGTATTAGTGACTTTTTCTTTTCAGTTGCAAAATATTTTCTCGAGCTAAGGCTTAAGGCTCCCTTTTTTAAGTCTCACCTTATAAAGCACATGCGCTGTCTATTGAGGGACATAGTTTTTGCTTGCAGTGGGCTTAAAGCCCGCCCATTGTTTCATTGGTTGGATTTATTGTCACTTTCCTTTCTTCTGGTGTGTTTTCCTTCCCTGGAGAATGAAACCATTACCTGTGTCCTTCCACTGCTCCCTTTTCTCCCTTTTCTGTCCGAGTGCTTCCACTCCCACCCACCATTCTGTCAGCGTGCTTCCTCTCCCGCCCACTTTTCTGTCCGTGTGCTTCCTCTCCCGCCTACCCCCCTTTGTCAGGGTGCTTCCCTTCCTGCCCACCCTCCTTTGTCAGGGTGCTTCCCTTTCCACCCTCCCTGCTTTATGGTGCTTCCCCTCCCACCTACCCTGCTGTCCGGGTGCTTCCCGCCCACCCTCCTCTGTCAGGGTGCTTCCCTTCCCGCCCACCCTCCTTTGTCAGGGTGCTTCTCTTCCCACCCATCCTCCTTTGTCTAGGTGCTTCCCCTCCCACTCACCTTCTGTCCGACTGCTTCCCGTCCCACCCACCCTTCTGTCCTAGTGCTTCTCCTCCCAGTGTCTCCCCTCCCACCCACCCTTTTGTCCGAGTGCTTCCTCTCCCGCCCACCCTTCTGTCCGAGTGCTTCCGCTCCTGGGCAAACCTCTGTCTGAGTGCTTACCCATCTCACCCACCCTTCTGTCCGGGTGCTTCCACTCCCACCCTCCTTTGTCCGAGTGCTTCACCTCCCACCTACCCTGTCCGAGTGCTTCCCATCCACCCTCCTTTGTCAGGGTGCTTCCCCTCCCACCCACCCTTCTGTCCGGGTGCTTCCCCTCCCACCCACCCTTCTGTCCGGGTGCTTACCCTCCCACCCACCCTTCTGTCCGGGTGCTTACCCTCCCACCCACCCTTCTGTCCGGGTGCTTACCCTCCCTCCCACCCACCCTTCTGTCTGAGTGTTTCCTCTCCCTCCTACCCTCCTTTGTCCGGGTGATTCCCTTCCTGCCCACCCTCTTTTGTACTCATGCCTCATAGCTGCCAAGGTTTCAGATTGCCATATGTGACATTTTCAAAATTTCAGTGTAATTATGAGTGACATTTCAACAACTATGAGTGACATCAAGTAATGAAGACCAGGGAAACAAATATCAGAAATAACAGACATGTCGAGCGGCTCCCCCACACACAGATGTAGCCTGTGGTTAACTTTATAGGTATTGGTAAGGTTTTCCGAACTCCGTTATAAGCAACAGCTTTTACCTTTAATTGACTGTAGGGTGTGACCAACTTAATGGAGGAACTGTACTTTTCAATTAAACTCAAAATTATGAAGTCGCAAGCGTGACTGGAAAATCAATAACTATTTTCACAGAGTTGCTTTGCCTGCTTTTCACGCCGACCGCTGATTTTAGTGAGCAAGCAAAGAAGACGCCAGCGGCTCCCGGTTCCCAGTTCCTCAGCCGTCGCTGATCTCGACACAGCGGGGGGACAAAAAACAGTCTCATCGAGTACGGGAGATCTGCCTTACCTGTCGTTCCTGTTGTTGGCAGGCGAGGCGGGCCGAGAGCCGCGACCACATCTCAGCGTTTCCATCACTCTGTGACTCTGTGGCTCCGCGGTTCAGTGGTGAGCGAGTGGGAGTGAGCCCCCGGCGGAGGCAGCACGATTAGCACGATTAGATCGATTAGATCGTGACGCTGCCTGCGACCTCGCCCTGCTTGTCCCGCTTGCCCTCGCTTTCGCTTCTTCCTCTCCACTGTCCCACTCCTCTGCGGCTCATCCTGGCGCTCTGGCTGTAAAACAACAAAAGCAAGCACCACAAAGCAAAAGTCAAAGCAAGACGATTTAGGGCGACTGGGGGTGCTCAAAGTCCAAAACCAGGAGTGCCTAAAGTAAATAAAGCAAATAAGTAAAAACCCCAAGATCACCTCGTCCCAGGACATAGAGGTGCAAGGCGGCAGCAAGTAAACCAATAAGTGCTTGCCCAAGCAAGTCGCACTGCTCCAGGCGCTCCAGGTGAGCCAAAAACTAAACAAAAACTAAACAAAATTAAACAAAAAAAGTTGTTTCAAAAACCCACCATGAGATCAGGAAAAGTCAGGGGGACAACAGGCAACCGGCAACAGAAATCCAAAAAGGAGGGAGAGGACCAAACAGTAACGGAAAACTTCAGCAAGTTACAGGAAATGGAACAGGAACTAGATTTGGAATCAGATCAAGACCAAGAAAAAGACCAAGAAAAAGATAGGGAGAGTAAAACAAACAACATCCAAGAAGACAACCACACCCTTACTATTGCCACATGTTCCCCCATCAAAACCAGCACCAAAAGTAACAAGCGGGCTCTCATAACAGACTTCTTAAAAGTATGTCGCAGTTTATCCCCGGGGAAGCAAAAGGCTCACAAAGTAGTCAACGAACCAAAGGAATCCAAGAAGACCAAAAGGGGCAGTCCAGGCAACGAGACACACAAAGATAGTGTTAGCAAAACAGCAAATAAGGAAGGCACAGAACAAGTGGACTTTAAGCCTGCCTCATTAGAAGACGTAAGCTGTGCCAGTCCCACACAGGGCTGTTTAAGCTCAGTTACTGACCATAAAGGATCCCATCAACAGACCTTTCAGGCTGTGGTCTACAATGACCCGGGATTAAACTGGGAGTCCATGTCCAAACAATGGACCTGCCAGGTTCAATCCAACCAACTAACCCAACAACACCAACAACGAACCGCCCAGTAGTGCCTTGAAGTGCAGAGCCCGGAGAACAACCCGGTGCTCTGGCAGGACAGTATCGATAGCTCCTGCGCATTACTATACTCACTGGCAGCCCCTCAAGCCCCTTACCAGTTTGGGGGTGAAACAGTCTACGGGCAAGAACAATTCTCCACTAATTCAAAAACACCAATTAACCAAATTCAAATTGCACATCAGCCGGAGCAGGGTCCATCTCAACAAAAGACAAGCATTGGCATAGTCAATAGGTCTCGCTTTTAGGACCTTATAAGTATTTAGTTTTGCAGCATAATATCCTTGGTGCAACAACATCAACTGTTGCATGGCTAAACACTTATAAGGTCCCAAAGGCGAGACCTGTTGGCTATGCCAATGCTTGTCTTTCTAAGGTAGGGCCAATAATTAGTTAATTGATCTGAACAAATAATTATTTCCAGAGTGAATTCATCCATATGGCTGAAGAAGCAGACTTAATTCACTCAGATTCTGAAAACAACATTTTTGGTTAGCATGCCTATCCTAAGATCAATTCCTATTAGCACCTGATAGATGCTCAATTCACATTTCTGATTCTTGCAAGGTGTTATTAATTCTGTAAATACTAACAGCTTTCTAATTAAATTTATTGCCCCAAAATACATTAATAAAATATTACTGGAGGTAATTTTTGACACCAAAAACATACAGTTTACATTAACCTGCCTACACTAGCCTCACTTTCTAAGAACCAAATACATCTGATATTTGTGTAGTCCCACTGAGCCAGCGTAAATCAGTTCTCTACTGCACACCTTCACCTCTGACGGGTGGGCTGTGCTGTTAGGAGTCTGCAAGGCTTCTGAAGGTCGTGAAGCACTTTAGGAAGTGCGCAAGAAAGAACTTAGTTGAAAAAATGTAACAGTGGTGCGTGCAAAAATTAAAGTAGTTGATGCAGTTTGAAAGATTTGTTGATGTAATATAGAGTAAAGCGGGATTGTTCTAGGGCTGAAAGGAACGTACTGTGTCAGTCTTCTAGTGCCACCGTCACTGCTTAGTCATAAGCTAACCAAGTCTGCCAAGGGAAGCCTGGATGTCTGCCTTGCCGAGTGAGTTTCCAAATTGACTACAGCCCCGACCCCCGTCTGGTCTTCCACAGTCATTAAAAGATGCCGAAAAGAAAGGGACTACTAAGGAGTGCCTAGAGCGATGGGCACTCCCGGTGTTTTCAAATTCTTATTTGTTTAAATCGCCATAATGATCTATGCAAATTAAAAAAAAAAAGACAGAATGCACTGCATTCCCCCAAAAATCTTAGCATCTTTGGAGAGATCTTCAAAACGCGTAGTCCGGTTCTGATAATTACAATTTTTTTTTTAAAGACCCTGGTGTTAACAAAGGCACAATATCATGTGTCACAACCCCAGATAAAATTACTTCTGACAAAGTCACTGCAAACTTTATCTATGAAATGAGCAAATGTTGCTCTTCTATGTACAACTTGGCGCTTTGATTCAAACAGGGGCCTACCAGGGATGGATAATTTGCATTTTTCATTTCAGATCTATTCAGTGCCAATGATTAAAATCGTACTTTCTTTGTTACGAAAAAAATAACATTGCAAAAATATTCTCTTTTCTAAAGTCCATTGTACTACGATTCTCTTTCACAGTTTAATGTTCCAATATTGAAAATCTGTTTACGTTTTTTACCCAAGTGTAAAAAGGCCTCATTTGTGCAAGCATACAGTAGGGCAACAAGAGATATCATTTTTAGATCAGGCATTCCGCTCAGTTCACTGAGGTGACCTTCCTTAAACAATAGCTGTTTAATTTGCCAGAGTAATAAAACTTAATTGCACCGGCCCCTGAGAGGTGATAAAACCAATGAAGATTCAAGATGGATGCCATCTTGCTCCATCAATAGCCTCTGCAAGGTCGGTGAGCTGACCTTTTGACGATAGCTGATTGCTCACAACTCACGAAATAAGGGCTTGCTTATCATGTGAGACAGGTTTTGAAACATCAGTATGTTGCTGCGTACTAATACAGCCTGCAGTGCAATAGTGTTTCCAGATATCTGAAAGAAACACGTTAGTTAGATTCCTCACCTTAGAATATCCCCAGGCGTCAGACTGGATCCGGAAGATTTTTCATCAGCAATACCCCTTGCGCGTCGCTAGGCGTCGTCTGCGGCTCCGCGTCCGTTGTCGGAGTACTTAGACGCCGCCCTCGCGCGCTGACGTCAGTTCTTCTTTTTTCCACGCCAGTAAGCGCCGATCCGGGAGAGCTACCCCTTTAGTCAATTTTTGATTAACTTTTTCGACTCTTTTTGGTCACTTCTCGACTCTGGTGCCGGTAGGATGCCTGGTTTCAAGGCCTGCGACGACTGTCACCGACTGATGTCAGTGACCCATCATCACCGCCGGTGCCTGTACTGCTTGTGCCTCGACCACGACGCGGAGTCGTGCTCCGATTGTATGGCCCTGACCTCGAAAGCTAGGCGGGAGCGGTCGCGCAAGCTTCTCGAGCTTCGCCACTCGGCTCCGCGCCCCTCTCGATCCCGGTCCAGGAGGAGGTCCAAGGATCGGTCACGGAGCCGCACTCGACATCGTCGCTCGTCTGGCTCGAAGTCTTCGGGTAAGTCGAAGCACTCCAAGAAGTCCAAGAGGCGACACCGCTCTTCGGACTCCCCTCGCCGGTCGCGCGAATCGGCCGAGGGTCCGGGTGGTTCCACCCCCGTGGCGCCGCGGGAGCCGCAGGCGCCGTGCAAGTCCCCATACCCGCCGGTCCCTGTGACTGACGCGACGCCGGCGGAGGTCAGTGCCTTCCTCTCGGCCATGAGGAGCCTGGCCCTGCCGTCGACGCCCGCTGGCGCGCCTTCGGGCCCCCCGGACTCGACTGGGCGACCTTGCGTGCCGGCGGCTCCTGCCCCGGTGCCGTTGGAGGTTCCGGCCCCGACGCCGCAGGTCCCCGAGGGGCCCGAGCCTGGGCCCCCGTCGACGCCGGTCGACCTCGTTACGCCTCCTCTGCCGGCGCCGACACCGGTACCACCCCCGACGCCGACTCCGGTCGACGTCGATCCCCGGTTCAGCCCCTGTACGGTCCCGACGCCGATGCGGCGCCGCCCGATGCCGCATCCGGCGCCGCTAGAGACACATATTGTATATCGACCGGCTCCGATCATTCCTCCTGTTTACCAGGAATCGGATGACGGGGGCGAATGGGAGGGGTCTGAGGACCCTATGGCCCTTCAGGGGCAACTTTCTCAGGACTGGGCAGATGAACTGGGGGAGGCCAGTGGATTGGATACCTCACCGGACACTGGATTCATCTCTCCTCTGACTGTGGCTTCAGAGGAGGGTGCAGCTTTTTCTGTGTTGCTGCGCAAGGCGGCCGCAGCCCTTGGGCTTGAGCTGCCTGCCGTGGCTGTGAGGACTAACATCCTCACTGAGGTGCTTCAGTCTGCCGCATGCTCCACTGAGCCTCTGCTGCAATTCAATGAGGCCCTCACTGACGTTCTGCAGGGCACCTGGTCCAAGCTCTCCACAGTCCCTCCTGTGGATAGGAACGTTGCCAGGCGCCACCGCCCTGCTCCGGGCGACCCCAGTTTTCTGTCCCAACACCCCACCCCCGAGAGTCTGGTTATCCAGGCCTCTACCTCTCAATCCTCCTTCCCGTCCACTCCTCCGGACCGGGATTCCAAGAGACTGGAACAGTTCGGTAAGAAGCTGTTCTCCTCGCTCAGTTTGGGCCTGCGGTCTTTGAACACCGCCTCTCTCTTGGACCGTTACTCCCACTCTCTAAGGGATACGGTGGAGGACGTGCTGCCACTGTGCCCGGAGGAGACCCGGGCGCGGCTTTCCTTGGCTCTGGCTGATGGGAGAGATGCAGCGCGCCATGCAATCCGATGTGGACTCGACACTACGGACTTGCTGGGTAGGGCGATTTCTACCACGGTGGCGCTTCGACGTCACGTCTGGCTGCGGTCCACGTCCTTTTCAGGGGATGTCCAGAGCACACTCATGGACATGCCTTTTGATGGCGCTCGCCTTTTTGGTGAGAAAGCGGACAGTGCGCTGGCTCGCTTCAAGGACTCCCGGGCTACGGCCACGTCCTTGGGCCTCTCGGCCCCGCGGCCACAAACTTCCGCTTTTCGCTCCTTACGTGGCCAAGGAAGGGACACCTCCTCACGTCCGCCTAGCCACCGGCCGCAGAACCAACCTGCACGCGGACGTGGTTTCCGCCGAGGCAGTGCTGAAGGACGACGCGGTCAGTCCACATCCACCCCGGCAGCCTCCGCCTCAAAGCTTTCCTAGTCCGAGCTTTCAGGCCCATTCCACGCCAGTGGGAGGCCGGGTTCGCCATCAATCCACTGGCGTACCATTACTTCGGACAGGTGGGTGCTGCAAATCGTCCGAAGGGGCTACTCCCTCCCCTTCGAGACGACCCCTCCAGCCATGTCACCGCAGCACCACCGTATATCGGGGGATCATTTAAATCTTCTGCAAGAGGAAGTTTCGGCCCTCTTGGCCAAGGAGGCCGTCGAGCGCGTTCCGAGCTCAGAAGTAGGTCGTGGTTGTTATTCCCACTACTTTCTGGTTCCCAAGAAGGGCAAAGGAGGCCTACGCCCTATCTTGGACCTCAGGAACGTCAATGCCTTCCTCAGGAAGGAACGGTTCAAAATGTTGACTTTGGCTCAGGTTCTAGCTGACCTAGACCCTGGAGACTGGATGGTAGTGTTGGACTTGCAGGACGCATATTTCCATATCCCCGTCCTGCCGGCCCACCGGCGTTACCTGCGGTTCACAGTGGGTCAGGAGCACTTTCAGTTCACCGTGCTCCCCTTCGGCCTTACCAGTGCCCCTCGGGTGTTCACGAAAGTGATGGCGGTGGTCGCAGCTCATCTGCGCAGATCAGGGGTTCCAGTCTTCCCCTATCTCGACGACTGGTTGTTGAAGGCGGGCTCGCCCCAGACAGTCGTCTCCCACCTCCAGACTACGGCGGATCTCCTGCATTTGCTAGGGTTTTCCATCAACGTGCCGAAGTCACACCTGAGCCCCTCTCAGAAGCTCCTCTTCATCGGAGCGGTTCTCGATTCGGCGCAGTTCCGGGTTCATCCACCGGAACAGCGGGTCCGGGATATACAGGCCCTGATTCCCATCTTTCGGCCTCTATCCTGGGTTTCGGTCAGGCTAGTGTTGCGGCTTCTGGGGCTGATGGCCTCCTGCATCCTACTAGTGCATCACGCCAGGCGGCGCATGCAGGCTCTGCAGTGGGACCTGAAGTTTCAGTGGGCCCAGCATCATGGCAACCTGTCCGACCATGTCTTGATCTCGGAGGGCACTGCACAGCAGTTGCAGTGGTGGCTCACGGACCGCGATTGGGTCACGGGCAAGAGCCTCTCCCTACCCCTACCGGAGCATGTCGTAGTGACGGATGCGTCCCTCCTGGGATGGGGTGGCCATATGGGAGAGGCGGAGATCAGAGGCCTCTGGTCTCCGGCGGAGTCTCGCCTCCACATCAACTTGTTGGAGCTGAGAGCGATCCGACTTGCACTGAAAGCCTTCCTTTCCTCTGTCCGGGGAAATGTCATGCAGGTGTTCACGGACAACACCGCCGCCATGTGGTATTGCAACAAACAGGGCGGGGTGGGGTCGTGGACCCTTTGTCAGGAGGCTCTGCGCCTCTGGACATGGCTGGAACACCAGGGCATCACCCTGGTGGTTCAACATCTGGCGGGCTCTCTGAACGCCAGAGCAGACGAACTCAGCCACCGGTGCATGATGGATCACGAATGGCGTCTGAACTCCGAGGTGGTGCAAGGTCTCTTTCAGCAGTGGGGAGAGCCTTGGTTAGATCTATTCGCCACCGACGAGAACGCGCAATGTCAGCAGTTCTGCGCGTTGGAATTTCCAAGGCGGCACTCGCTCGGCGACGCTTTTCGTCGCGAGTGGAGTTGCGGTCTGTTGTACGCCTTTCCGCCTATACCACTAGTGCTGAAGAAGATCAGGCGCGACCGGGCCCAAGTCATCTTGGTGGCTCCGGATTGGGCACAAAGGTACTGGTATCCCGAGCTACTCAGTATGTTGACCGATCCTCCGATACGTCTGCCCCTTCGGGAGGATCTTCTGTCGCAGCAGCAGGGGACGGTCCTCCACCCGAACCTGTCCAGCCTCCACCTCCATGCGTGGAGGTTGAGCGGCGGCAGTTGATGCCATTTGACTTGCCTCCTGAAGTCTGTGATGTCATTCTGGCAGCCAGGCGTCCCTCCACAAAGACGGTATACGGCTGCCGGTGGAACAAATTTGTGGCATGGTGCATAGCAAAGGCTGTGGATCCCCTTTCCGCCCCTCTTTCTGAGGTTCTCCTCTTTCTTCTTTCTTTGGCCCGGCAGGGCTCTGCCCTGGGCACCTTGAAAGGTTATCTTGCTGCTCTCTCTGCCTTCTTACGGCTTCCAGATCAGCCCTCTCTTTTCAAGTCCCCTGTAGTGTCACGCTTTCTTAAAGGCATTACTCACACATTCCCTCCTGTCCCTTTCGTAATGCCTCAGTGGGACTTGAATCTTGTCTTGACATTCCTGATGTGCGCTCCCTTTGAGCCTCTTCACAATTGTCCTCTTCGTCTTCTAACTCTTAAGACTGCTTTCCTGGTAGCCATCACCTCGCCTAGACGGGTGAGTGAGCTCCAGGTTTTATAGTCCAAGCCTCCTTTTCTGTCTGTTCATCCGGACAAGGTTGTCCTTCGGCCTCAACCTTCCTTTCTACCGAAAGTGGTGACCCCCTTTCATCTTGAGCAATCTGTCACCTTGCCCACCTTCTTTCCGCCTCCGCATCCTTCCAAAGAGGAAGAGCGGCTCCACCGTCTGGACCCAAAACGTGCGCTCTCCTTTTATTTGGACCGCACTAAACATTTCTGGGTGGACGACCAGCTTTTCGTTGGCTACGTGGGTGCAAAGAAGGGAAAAGCTGTGCACAAATGGACCATCTACCGGTGGGTCGTTTTGTGTATAAAAATCTGTTATTCCTTGGCAAAAAAGGACCTTCCTGTTGGGCTGCGAGCCCATTCTACTCGGGCCACGGCGGCTACTACTGCTTTGGGACGGGGAGTCCCTTTGCAGGACATCTGTCAGGCGGCGACGTGGGCTTCGCTGCACACGTTTGCCAGGCATTGTTGCCTAGACAGCCAAGTCCGGAGGGATGGCTTCTTTGGCCGTTCTGTCCTCCAGGACTTTCTGGTGTGATCTTGGTTCGCAGACCCACCACCGGGGATGGTATTGCTTGGGTATCTATTCTAAGGTGAGGAATCTAACGTGTTTCTTTCAGATGAACAAGTTACTTACCTTCGGTAACGATGTATCTGTAAGAAACATTAGTTAGTTAGATTCCTCACCGACCCACCCATCCTCCACGTTCTGCGAACTGACATCTAGGGTTAAGGCTATCCCTTTCAGGGCCCTAGATTTTTTGGCACCAGTGTCGGTCTCTTGCATGGCTCTGCGTTCCTGGCGCGGAAAGCTATGTACAAGAACTGACGTCAGCGCGCGAGGGCGGCGTCTAAGTACTCTGACGTCATTCCGGCGCAAGACGTCGACGACGGACGCGGAGCCACAGACGACGCCTAGCGACGCGCAAGGGGTATTGCTGACGAAAAATCTTCCGGATCCAGTCTGACGCCTGGGGATATTCTAAAGTGAGGAATCTAACTAACTAATGTTTCTTACAGATACATCGTTACCGAAGGTAAGTAACTTGTTCAACAGGAAGTCAGGGGTTTTGACAGTGGACAGAATGAAAGAGCTGCGTAATATAGACCAGTCTGGAACAAACATAACACACTACATATTTGAAGTCTGCGTGCGCTCGAGCCGAATTGCGCAAGATTAAAAAGATGCGTTTGAAGTGGCTATGTCTTGGCCAATGAAAAGAAACACTGTCACATTTTCAACAAAAAGGAGAATTTACTCGCTTGAAGATAAAGCAGAGTAAAACCAGCATTGATAAAGCCAATAGGTCTGGCTTTAATGCGCCAACACTTGCATATAGAGGCGCAGGCGAGTGTTTCCATGCGTTTCATACACAAATACTGTTCAGCACATTAAAGGTAGTCCTCCTGGCGTTGAAATAAAGGACGACTTTGCGCACATAACGGATATCTTACTGTTAACAGAAACCGGATTAATATACGAATCCTCTCTGGATACCCTGGCGGCTCTCCTGGCAGACAACCAATCAACTCACATAGGTATATTTGTGGTGCCCAAGGATTGGCTGTAGTGGATCACATCGGCAGCATCGCCTGCTCAAAAGCGTCTCCTACAATGACGTTCATTAGTGGGATTGGTTGTTTTGTGACCCGGACGTGCTGATATCACCGACTACTATTAACCTTAAAAGTCAGACAACGGACTGAGTTCACTGACCGTCCGTGTAAGTAGCGGACATGTGGTCATGTTATTGAGAGAAAGGGTGGCAGGGAACGTGCATGCCAAATAGAATCAAGTCATTACTTGTGCCATCTGCGAGTCCTGGGTTTTTAGCTTATAGCAATGTACAAACTGTTCTTTTTCTAAACCACAAGTCACAGAATGCAAAGCACTACGCTTTAAAAAACGATGACTGGCCAAAGGTATTACATGTATTTGGCCGCTGTAGGGGTGGGAAAGGTGATATCGAAGTGCATTGCCGGAACTGTGAGCGCATGTTAGTCCAGTGAGGCTGAGTAGAGGCGTGCTGCACGACCGGATGTTTCTTGCATTGTTTAAAGAGTACTGCAGAGATGGAAGCCCTCGGGGGAGGTAGGGAGAGGCGGTGAGATGTAAGGTGCTCATTGTAGAAGCAGTAACAGATGCTTGGTGGCGCGCGAAAGTGAAAGCAGCGCGGCGGGGGAGGGGAGTGTCGTGAAAGCGAAAGTGATCGGACGCACTCTGTGGTAATCACGCGAGTGGTGCATGCGCAGCAGTGATTGCGCTGGAAGGGCGGCTGCGCACGTGCACGCTCGCGTGAACGCAAGCGCTAGACCGGCTGTGGCAGCACTTTGAAAAGCCGTATAATAAATGTCTCTCAGGCGAGACCTAAAAAATGGGCCTGTGCCCTACGACTCCTATGAGGCTGAACAATTCAACCTAGTCAGCCACTTAGAAACACATAACCTATCTGCGCAACGACAAAGCATTAAGGAACAAGGGGGACAATATTCAACAGAACAGGAAGGTCCACCAACAGGACCATTTTGGAATCAGCTATTAGGCACTATGAAAACTATCAGATCAGCTATGACCTATCATGCCGACAAGCTGGATACTCAAGTCGAGCTATTAAACGTCTTAGCACTATATGTCCAGGGGATAGAACAAAAATTGTACGATCTAAATACCATTATAACAAAGGAACAACATGCGCAGGATATCACATATCACACAAGCCATTGCTACCAAATAATCGATAATCTCGCAACTGTCCCAACTATAATGTCAGAGCTGTTGGGGGCAGTCAAGGACACACAACTTAATTCCACCACATCTATGGAATTAGACCCCAAGGAAGCAGACCGAATTAGTGAGGACACCCCCAATATTAATATCAAACTATTAAAAGAGGAAATTAACTTTCAAGAAGGCGAAAGCAGAAATTTACCAGACGCTGAGAAAGGGTCCAAACAACTATATGAACAGCCACATTTAGAAGGCTCATCACCAAGTCCTAATCAAAGCAACTTATCAAAGCAAGCTGTAGAAAGTAAGGAACAAATAAGCTTGCAAACATTCCTCACAAAGCGGGAACGGAAACGCCTGAGGAAAGCGAGGAAAGCAAGGAAAAGTAAATTAAACAAAGCCATTCCACAACCATTATTGACACCCACCCAGAAAAGACCAGCTAAAGGTGTTGCAAGCAATAGCGGTACTGTCAGCATGCTGGATCACAACAACCCAGCAATAAAAGAGGCTGCCGCCTGAAGAAACCACAACGCGCAAAAAAAGGAAAATTCGTCAATAAGTAAAATATATGACATATTCAAACCCTCGGTTTAGAAGGAACAAAACAACGTAAAAAGTAAAGAAACCGTAAAAACAGATACAATCCACATATCACAGGAACTAAAGATAAAGACAAGTGAATTCTGTACTCAGGACGTAGCACTAAGTGGGAAAGGAGCCACACAGGCGCGAACTGTCAATAATGAAATCAAAACTAATCCACAGTCCCAGAGGTTAAGAGAGCCCATTGAAAGTATACAACAAGACCAAGTCAAACATACCCATCACGTCGAAATACACCACCAAGACCTAATAAAAGCACCAAAAGGGACCCCGATCGACCACACAAACACAATCGTTAAAACACATTAGCGTGTCGGGGCTTATTTGGTGAACTCAGATTATTTTAAGAAAGAATCCGAGCAGTTTGTCATCTTAGTTTACAGCCAGGAAAACATGTGGACATACAGTTTCGAATCTGCAATCTCTTTCAATCTCTTTCAGTGACTAGGAATGCCGAAGAGTGCTTTCGCATATCACTGAAAGAGATTGAAAGAGATTGCCGATTTGAAACTGTATGTCCACATGTTTTCCTGGCTGTAAACTAAGACGCCAAACTGCTCGGATTCTTTCTTTAAATAATTAGAGTTCACCAAATAAGCCCCGACATGCTAATGTGTTTTAACACCAAGATTGACTACTTAAGATCCTAGAAACAACCACTAAAATAAAGACGGCAGTTGTCTACAAATCTGTTTGTAAATCGCTGACAAACGAAATTCAGGGGTCAACTTTTTTATACTAGTCCTGAAGATGGTCTTCCCAACGAAAGTCTAAAGACTGAAAAGTCGACTCGTACACTTTTTTTTCTTGTAAAATTATCAACTACAATTGTGAAAAAGTGTATAAATTTATTACAGTGAAGGCATGAATAATTGAATGTTTCCTTCCAGTATAACTGTAAATGTTCTATTTCAAGTACCCTTTATGAAACTTGATGATAAACTTTATTCGTTTTATACACATCCGTGTTTCTTCCTTTTTCTTTGTTGCTTTTGATATAATCTGATTTAATTATCTTTTCAGGGACATAAACTCCTTTGAGGTGCATCTTTATGTGATTGGTTCATAATCAGATAGAACTGTATTGTTAAAATATAAGTTGTCAAAAAAGAAATTAATCTGTAAACAAATTATAAAACTTGCCCCTAACTGAGATTTTGAACTACATAACTAAGTATTTCAATTAATCCCTTGAAGGCACCTCTCACCTATTCATTAATTTTGCCCAAGCTCTCAAGGGTAGATAGGGTTGTCCACTATGCCTATCAATGGTAGCTTCCAAGCATTTACACACATGTGTAAACACCACAAATTTGGTGATCTGTGTAATTGCGGGCCAATCTGGGTACACTTACCTCACCTTCAATGAAGGCGAAACGGTACGGATCGCACATTTGTACACAAATTCTGAAATGCGTTTTGCATCAACTGAAAAAATACTGACCGCAGTACAGACTGCTGTGGTAAGAGAGAGCACTGGCTCAGGGGAAACGAATAATTGTCGTAACTCTGGTTCCAACCTTAGAGGCGGTTACATAAGCAAGCATTCCGAATGCTAAGGAATTACATCCATGATGGATTCAATGGGCTAATTCTCTCACTGCAACAGGTGTAGACTACAAATTTGATTCTGCATTAAAAACTCAAGCATTTCTGCAGTACAAACAAGAATATCCTCTCCCAAATTAAATAATGCCTCTAGATCAGTATGAATACATAATTTACACTGACGGTTCAGCTCAGCCAGCGATAGGAAGTAAACAACAATACAGCACAGCATGTGAAACTGTAAAGGTTTGTGTGCAAGTTCCGTCCTAGCAATACACAGGCTCAGTCTCTAGGAGATTGCACAGCTCAGCAGGCAGAACTAAAAGCCGTAGTACTGGCACTAAAAAATACGGATCAAGAATTTCTCACACTTACTGTGTGCAATTAATTTTATTGTCCAGTCAAATAATGATTATCTTCACTATTGGGGACAGAATGGATTTAAAGATTCAAAAGGTTGCACAATAAAGCATAAACTACTTTGGTAACAATGGTCAGAGCTGAAAGAAGGCTTGCCGCTGACTTATGTGATTCATACGCTGAGTCATTAGGCGACAGTGCGAACTGCTGCCGCAGGTGCAATCACTCGTTCTCTCACAAGAGTAGTTGGACAGATAAAGGTAGCAGTCCTCGCTTGACGCAAAAACAGCACAGCCTTGCCAAAAGGTTTTCCACTCAAGTACTCTTACAAGTTAGATCCACAAAATATACTGTATGCTCAAAATCCAGGAAGGGGGATAGAATAATACCAAACATGGATCGCAGGTTAGGTTCAATACTAGTTACACACGAGGGTCTGGGCTCAGTGCACCCGGGTATCACTGCGACAGTTTAATTGCTGAAACAACGTTATTAGTCGCCAGGTCTTACCCAACAGACAAAATAATTTGTCCTTAAGTGCGACATCTGTCAGCAGATGAAGGGTTCCACCGTAGCATGCCCACCACAAACACCACTACTGATTTCAGACAGACCTCTCGCATGCGTCTATTTGGACCACTGCCGTGCCTTACAATCTGATGGGGTTTACAAGTACATCTTGGTGGCAAAGGATTTATGCTCTAGATTCCTGTGGGTTTGGCCTCATCGCTCTGCTGACGCCTAAACTGTTATAAAGGATTTGCAAGTCTTCATAGGGACATACGCAATTGGCACATTCCATTCTGACCGTGGCCCCGCATTTAGCTCTCAGGCTTACAAGGAAGCCATAAGACGTTTGGGTGTAGCATTGCAGTTCTCTCTGTATCATCCCAAGGGAAATTTGATTGTGGAAAGGAAAAACCGGGACTTAAAGCAATCCTTAACAGCAAGGGTACTAGGCTCGGGTGGCAGATGGGTCAATTACCTATATGGGGTCCAGAGGGCACTCAATACCATGCCAAGAAGCTCCCTGGGAGGCCGTACCCCATACAACGTCCTGTTTGAAATGGGAATGTGGGTACCCAACCTCGATTGTGGCAGCCCAATGGCGGATGAAAAAGAATTCAACATCAATAATCGTTTGGCTGTTTTACAGGAGCTCCGTGAATTCCGGCCATTACAAAGCAACGTCCTAGTAAAATGCACTACCACAGGGGAAGTTGAAGCTGTTCTCGCAAGACCTGCCTGGTCAGAGAAAAGATTGTGGACAAAAAAGAATTTGGGCCATCATACAGAACGCCTGTACCTGTCCTGGCTGTCAAAGGAACAAGAACAGTACTTCTTCCGCCTCTTGCTGGCAAAAAAAGAAAAGAGATTTGTCTCCATTTATCTGATCAAACCACCACACTATGTGGCCGATACTAAATAGCAGGCCGCGTGGCCTCCTGGGTAGCCGCCACTCTCTCGCTACCATACAGACAGTTCAGGCAGAAAGACTAATAACGTTTGAAGATTCTACCATACGAAGTAACAGAGCTGCCAACAATGGAATGGCACTTGTGCCTATTGAAATTGATCAACAACAAAGCACAAATGAAACACAGATCTCACTCTAGCCTAATACTGACCTCTATTTAAAACTGCCTCAAAACGAGTCCTCTACCAGTTCAACAAAACCTGCTGAGCTACCAAAGATAGATCGAACAGCGTCTGGCTACTTCATTGATTTTGATACCTTCTCTCTGGATCCGAGTAACCTGAGTCACTGCCAGCTTCTGTTTCCTGCAAAGAAAAATAATATAACATCTACCTTTGGCTGAAAAGACTTACTTTGTTTCTCCCTGGCTACAGCTCTGGATTACAATTGGTCAACTGTTCCTAGCCCTCTGGATAGGTGTAGTGACTGTCTTTTTCCTAATTCTGAATGGACATTATCTCCCAGAACGCTCCGCAGTACAACATATGAACTTGGTCCTGAAACCACATATGTCTTCTCATCGTGAAAGAAGGGACCCATCCTTTCTGAACATTACAGCAGTTCCACTTCCTGAAGGAATAGTTTGGGATAGGGTTTCATTTGATGTATTTGGTCCCACTGAACTTTTTTTTTTTTTTTAAACATATTTTATTTGTCAATTTGCATATATTGCGCAAGACTCTGCACTCCAGAGACATCTGCCAAAGCAAACCAAAGACAACCATTAAAGCAAACGACTTCCCCCCCCCCCCCCCATGAACAACCATACAATACATAGGAGCATTTGACAATATGTCACCCCCCCCCCCAACCCCCCCCCCCCCTCCCCCCCCAAAGAGCGCACAGGTCCATAACATCTCATCTGTAACATCAAAAAGATCAACAGGTCCTAATCCAGACTCACCACCCCCCCTGCTCCTTCCCTCCCCCTATGCTGGACCCCAGACTTAAACCGTCATCGAAGGCTCCTCTATTGCCGGAGGTTCCAGCCAGAGGCCCCGGTACTCCGCCCATCGCTTCCATATTTTATAGTGTTTGCGTGGGCACCCCCTGGCCACTAAGATGGGCTGTTCCAGACCCATGCAAAAGTCCAGACCATTTTTCCAGGCAGCCACCGAGGGAGCCCTCGTCGCCTTCCAGACCTTAGCAATGTCTCGTTTTGCCAGAGTCAGTCCTAGGAGCATGTGGTGTCTTTTATAAACATTGCCCCCAACCCCCTCCATAACATGTAACAGTGCCAGCTTTGGTGTGCGGATAAGCCCCCAACCCAGGACCTCTGAGAGACAGGCAAAGACCCCCCCTCCAGAAGCGGTCTAACGATGTGCAGTGCCAAACCGTGTGTATAAACGTACCCTCCGCCCGACCACAGCGAAGACATTCCGGGGAGGCGATCATCCTCGCCCGCCACAATCGTGACCTGGTAAAGTAGACCCTGTGAAGGTATTTGAATTGGACTAGGCGTAATCGTATCGCTATGGCCGCCCCCCGCGAGGCTGCCAGGGCCTCCGTCCAATCCTCCTCTTCCAGCCCACCCACATCTGCCTCCCAGTCCCCTCGGAGTTTCCGTAGTATAGGGGAGCAATGCGTGACCAGGGACCGATAAATACGCGAAATCTTTTTGTCTTGTAGGTCCCCCATAAAGACTTTCGCTTCAACGGGCCTAAATTCAGGTATGGACTCCAGGCCCTGCAGGCTAGGACACAACGCGTGGCGCAGCTGCAGATAGCAATAGAATTGAGCCTGAGGCATATGGAACTCCTCTTGGAGATCGCGAAAGGATTTTAGTGTCGTGCCCCTCAGGATATCACCCAGGGTGGAGATACCGATGGCGTCCCATCCCCGAAACCCCGGAAGGGCCACCAATTGGGGCAGATGCCCATTATCCCACAACTGAGTCTCCCGGGTCAGGACGTTCCACCAGCCCATGAGCCGCAACGCCTGCATCCAAACCATGAACACCACCCGTGTAGGTCCCACTGACCTTTGGAAAATACCACATATATTTAACACTTCTTTAAATGATATCATCACCTCCAGTACATTCTCTTATGATTGGGGCTGTGAATAGCACTGTAGGAAGGTAGGATCCTTCTGCATGGTTACCCTCACTTTTTGCCTGGTGCTAAGCTGGTTTTGACTACTCTGAATAGGGTCCTACTAATCAGGACCCCAGTCTCTCTGCTTTCTCCCTTAAATTGTTATGTTCAGTGCATCCCAGATTGGGTACTAAGGTATCCTCATCAGTCCCTAGTATATGGTACTAAGGTACACAGGGCATAGGTACCCCAGAGGTCCCCCATGGGCTGAAGCATATTGTATTCCACCCATGGGAGACAAACTGTGGCCTGTCATTGCAGCCTGTGTAAGCTGGTTCTAGCACCACCATGGGCTGAAGCATGTTTTATGCCACCCATGGGAGACCATTCAAACTGTAACTACAGGTTTATTCAAGCTTGAAGGATAGTAGTTCCCTTCAATCATGTAGGGTGGGATGCTGTGTCACCTCAACATGTAATTCCAGTAAAAACTACTCCAACTCCACAGAGACCATACTCAATAAAACAAGATGTGAAAAAACAAGTCAGGGAGATCTTGGATCAACTTGAATACCAAGGTGTAATGGAGAATTGCACCTCTTCCATGAATAATATTTTGTTTCCCGTAATGAAACCCGATATTCATATCTCTAGTTTTAGACTACAGGCATTTGAACACATGCACAAAGACATTTGCAGTACAAAACGCACACAGTGCTGCATTGATGAATAACATTGTGCGGAAAAAATACAAAACACTAGATTTCTCAAATGTATTCTTTTCCTAAAATATAGCACATGAGAGCAGATATTTGACAGCATTTTCAGCCTTAGGCTCTCAGCTTCAATTTTGTAGACCACCCCAAGGGTATAAGAATAGCCCCAGGTTGTTCTCCGCAAGGGTAACAGCGGTACTTCAAACGTTTTAAGCATGTTTTATGCCACCCATGGGAGACCATTCAAACTGTAACCACAGGCTGCAATGCAGCCTGTGTAACTGGTTCTAGCAACACTTAGGAAAGTTATAGGTTTTCTATATCTGTGGTCACTGCACTTAGAACCTATAAGTCACCACTAGAGCAGCCCTTTACAATCCTGAAGGCAGGGTGCTTGGTTCTAAGTGTGAGGGTGCCCCAACATGAGCAAGACACCCCTACATCCTACGGAGTCCATTCTCTTGGGTTGTATTGAAGCAGCCATATACCATATAGAGGGGCTCTGCGTAATTATGCGATGACCATCTCCAAATCGGCTGCAACTAATCCTATGATGTTTGGTATCAAACATGTTGGAATCATACCTCCACACCATAAACAATGTGGGAGGTATGATTCCATGCACTGGAAGAGCCCTCCATTAGGCTCTGTGTTCCCGGTACCAGTCTTTTAGACCCGAACAGCAAAACATGGCTGCTGCCGACCAGAGACACGATTTTGCCCTCCAGCTGCTGAGCCGAGCTTGAGCAGGGGAAGGCAGAACAATATGTATACTGTCACAGGGAGGTGTGCCCACCTCCCAGACAGGATTTAGTGTACTGGGGCTGGGTGGGTGCACTTGCCAGCACCACCAAGTCTGTACGAGGGGCACATTTGGTGCCTCCTTGCACAGTCCAGCTCAAACCAGCCCTTGGAGCGGTTGGCTCCCGCTCTGGTGCTAAACTGGACAAAGGGCATGGGAGTACGCTCCACCCTGTCCAAACCCTACCCAGGGAGGGCCCCCTGCATCGTCCCAACCCTTTCCTTAGGGTACTTAAGGGCTTACCTGTGGGTGGGTCCTGAGATTTGTTGTGGTTCAATTCAGACACCACTTCAACTTCTACTGTCTGGGCACTCTGGACTTCGATTGACTTTGTTTGGGCTCGACTTCGGTCCCCCTTTCAGTCTGCTGCATCGTCTGTTCCTGTGCACAATACAGGAACCTTCCAAGGCCTGTGGGTACCCAAGACACCTGAAGGAATCTCCCTTGAAGTGAAGGAGTCACTTCCCTGCACCTGCAGGCACCGCAACTAAGCTGAGCAGTCTACTGATCCTGAGCTCCTACCGTCTCCGATAGGTTCAACAGCACAGGTGGTGGTTCTCCACAGCTCTCAAGGCCTGCCCTTCCCTCTCACCAAGTTTGAGGCCAGTATCTCTCATGGGAGCCCCTGGAACTGAAACCCTGTGCACATCTTTGATTTGTTGCAAAGGCTTGTTGGCTTCCTTCCATCAAGATGTTCAGGTTCCAAGTAGCCCCAAACTCAAGCATCTCCAGTGACCAAAGTCTTCGTCCACATCGCATCGTTTGCACCGTAGCCTGCATCTTTTGGTGAGCTGCTCAAGGTGCTCTTGCAACCCCAGTGCCTCCGGCCTGTGGGTCCTGTCGAGTGTCACCTTTGCTTCTTTTGGGCGCCTCTGATTGCTCGGGGCCTGCCCTGACTCCCCTGCTTGTGGTGAGTCCCCTGGACCTAGCTGGTCCCGACATTGCACCTTCTTCGACATCCATGTTGTTTGCCGTTGCCAAGGCTTGTGGTGCTCCCGACAGACACTGACCTCTTAGCTCGCGACATCCGAAGTGCGACAGCTTGTGCACAACTCCTGGTCTTCCTCAGCGTTGCCTGGTCTTCACAGCTGCAGAGTCAAGGTAACTGTCAACTCTCCTGCAACTCCCGACATCGGTGGGCATTCGTCTTCCAGATCTCCTGGTCACACCTGAGTGACATAGACTCTGTCTCCTGTTTACAGGTACCTCTCAACTAGAATCCACCTTCGGATTCCACCGTACTCTTTCTCCTTCTCCAGCAGCGGCACTTTTCTGAAGTCCTCCATTGAGTTCGACGGTGGTTTCCAACACCACTTCATAGCTATTCACCTGTCCTTCCTGGTGTAGGTAACATGGGTACTAGGGTATCCACGGGTGGGGGGCTCTCCAACCTTCTGTCTTCCACAAGGTTACTTCAGGGTGCACTGGGAAGGGTCCTTAATCTTTAAAATTCGAACTGCGACTTACAAGTTGATTCGTACGGAAAACACGTTGTGTTCTCATACTGCACATGATCTCTGTTGGTCTCCTAGTCTCTCACCTTGGATAGTTCTTTGGGTTCTCAGCACCTCTACGTCTTCTCAACATTGTCTTGACCCAAGTTGTGGTTCTTATACCACTTTCTTAGTATATGGTTTGAACACCCCGCCCCCCCAGGGGCCCACAGTATTTTGTGCTATTTACATGATTTCTATGCAAAGTATTGTGTGCATTGTGCATATATCTCCAGGTAGGATATATTTGTATGTGTTCGAGAGTACTATATAATAAATACATATTTTTATAAATAACTTGTGGTGTTCTTTTTCACTTAATCTATACCTATAAGATTGCATTCTGGTAAAACAAGCTGCTTTACACTCCTTCTAGACTAAACCTGAAGGCTGATCTCCACAGCTGACACTTAGAGAGCTTTTTAAGGTTGTCTAAGACCTCTTAAATCACCATAAGGGTTATCTGGGCTGGTGCAGAGTGCCCATTTACATTAGTCGACATTATATACCAGGCCAGCCTCTCAAAATCATGCTACTGTGATTTAGATCAAAGTGCTGCTTTTTCAAGAAATGAACAGTATGATGAAACATCAGATTTTGACACCATGTATTGTTACCAACACTATGGTCATCATTTCTTGCATAAGACAAGTATTCCACGGTCAGTTTTACTTACCATCAGTGGGAACATTGCCCAACACCACCAAAAGGTATTTCACAAACATTTGCAGAAAAGTTTGCTTATTTTTCTATAAGGTTGCACCTACATCTGCGAAGAAAAATATGCTCACAAATACTAAACAGATATACTCTGTTTCCTTTATTTCCCGGCTGTCTTTACAAGGTTTCGACTTTTGGAGGGGCACTATAGACACAAAATCTGTCCGGGGGACTAAAGATTGGCAAGTTCAGGGAACTGAGGCATTATTTACAGCATGCCTCATACCACAACTAATTATCTTCCTGAAGGATACCGTGCAACAAACTTCCTGTCTTGGACTAGCCAAGATTAAGGACTTGGAACACACTTAGGATTCCCTCGCTTTTACACTTTGAGGGATGGAAAAACTATACACAACATATTGAGAATACACTTGATGACATCATACATGAGAGTTCATACAATTCTTCAGACCCCCATTGGAAGGGATGGTTAGTTTGGCCTATAGACACAAGTGGGTGTCAATCAAGATTCAAGGGTATCACCGAAGGGTTTAGTATCCATAGGCTGGACCAACACTATGTACAACGAGAACATCCGGGGGTGGTGACATCCTACAGTCTTCGGAAGTTACCCCTAAATTGGCTAAAAACCTCAACACTGTCCAGGTGAAACAGCACTTGTCCTTACTCTCAGATGACATGGATTTAAGGGATTTTTTGTTAGGTCCCTGGAAACCACGTCACAAACGCTTCTTATATGCCATTTACAACGAAGTTTGGAAGATCTTTCAACAGGAAGCTGCGGAGAGTTAGCGTGAAATTGACTGGGTTAACTTAGAAAAGGCTTTGGCAATGGTCGATAATGGCATGACCACACTAACATCAAGGATTTATTCACTGGGCTACATTGTGTCTCCTGCGATAGATATAATGGAACAGGATCTGTCCATCCTACAACATGGACAATCACGGTTACGATCGATTCTATTGTTAAGCTGGACGCTACAATCATTGCGCTCTTGTCACATGCACTGGCGATATATTAAGAGTACGTATCTGTTTTCTGCTTATGATTTAACAACGAGGAAGACCATAACGACACAAAGAGATGCGAAATATACAGTGCTGCACATTGAAAAATTGGACCAATTACCTTTTACCGTGGCTGAGTTACTGTCCACAGAATGGTTAATTCATGGCCATATAAAATAGCCTGTAACAACATTCCAGTTTCAATATCCCCTAGAATACCACCAGGTAGGCGGGTATGAAGCGATCAGAAACGATTACATCCATGAATCTTGGGAATTACTGTACAGATTTAGATGCAGAAATGGGGACACTGAAGTATTTCTCAGCGGTATAGACTGAGAATTCGTTAAGTGGTTCTCTAATTTGCCAGGATATTATGCTTCATGAAGGTTGTAACCCTTCGCTTGCAAGCTGCGGTTGTTCATCCAGTGTTCAAACTGCTCTTGAATGGGAGTTACTTAATGCTGAATGATCAAGGTTGTTGTGGGATGCTACCGGGCATCGCATATCTGGTCACAGTAAGTTCCAGGGTTATTTGTTGTATGCAAGCATTGTTTCCACCGACCCACACAGTCAGGGAGGCGCTGCTCTGGCCTTCATTGAAAGTTTCTCATATACAGTTTGATTCTCTGAGCAGACTGAAAGCCATACTTTTACAGAAAAAAGTGACCTTAACCTCAGCTCGAGAGACTTTATATCTCCAGGTTGCAAGGTCTTCAGCTGAGATACAGGCTCTAGTCTGAACTAACTTCCCGCTCATTTTGGAGAAATGGTATATCGTATCTTTAACATGTCTGATACAAGTGGGATAGTACACCTATTTAAGACCATAGGTTCTGGGCTATTAAGCACCTTCCAGACATTTTTGGGAGTTATTCCATCTTTAATACACTCCGTATTTGGAAGCATTTTTGGAGGGCTTTCACTTATCCTGCTACTGGGTATCCTGATCTAAATTTTCAGCCAAGGAGATGGGAAAAGGCTCTTGGAGCGACATTGCTGGGCAAAACACTGCTTCAGGATCTAAGTGAGCATTGGTTTCTATTGTTCAGGTTAGTCTAGGTGGACTGCATCTTGCCTGTGCTCCACTGCTTATTCTGTAGATATGAATGCGTGTTGGACATCTGTCTAACACTTCAATCGGTTGCGCCTCCACTTGTGGATGTACTGCTGAAGCCCATAAAGGCCCATATAATGCACGTGTTCCAATCCTGATGATGGCATTGGGCCACCACGGGATGCTTCAGATCCTTTTGGAATGGAGACTGGCTCTGTACCAGGCTTACAGGCATCAAGTGCTTCCTCAGCAACTGCTGTGGGAATCGGAGAAGATCACCTTTGCTCCATTGACCTGATTCAAAAGGTGTTACAAGGACCGTTGTCTGTGAAGGCAGGCAACAGTGATGTTGAATCTCCCACACAGGACATATAAACATTTTTCTCTCCGTGTGCTGGGAACAATTTGGCCCTTTTTCGAAAACAACTGGAATTCGAAAACATATTTTTTGTTTTACTTTTCCTCTTCTGCTCTCACTGAGCACTTTGGCTTTCGGTATGCTCAGTTGGTCTCCCAGTATATTGGCTTTCTAGCGGACTTTTAGGGCTTTGTTACTACTACATCATTTACTTTTTTAACATACTGTGTTTTTGGATGTTTTTAGTCTCCTATTTTTAGCAATGTTGTTATGCTTTTTTAAACGGGCATATTTTAGCATTTATTATTTCCAGTTGGATGAGGAGTGGGTGTTATGAACCCCCCCCAATGTACCCCAATATAGGGCTAGGTATTTACACTACCTTTCACCTACATCTGTCCTATCATTGCTACATAACGGGTCTGACGCTGACCTATTACCTAGTTAGGTGCAACATGACTGTTGTGTGTTTTTCTCCGAAAACGAGCCTCATGTATCTGAAAGAAACAGTTAGTTATAGATTCCTTACCTTAGAATTACCCCCAGGCGTCAGACTGGATCCGGAAAGTTTTTCGGCAGCAGTACCCCTGCGCGTCGGAAGGTGGCGTTGGCCGACTCTGCGTTCGTCGTTGATGCGTGGTCGCCGGTATGACGTCGCGGTAGCTGCATAGACGCCGCCCTCGCAATCTGACGTCAGTTCTTTCTTTTTTCATGCCGACAAGTGCAGATCCGGAGAGAGCGGTACACCCAGTCCCTTTTTGACTGACTTTTTCTCGACTTTTGTCGATATCGTTTTTTGAGACCATCGACTCCTAGTGCACAAGAGATGCCTGGCTTCAAGGCTTGCAGTTCCTGTAGCCGACTGATGTCGTTGACGGATCGGCACCACGTGTGCCTATTTGAATCAGAAGTCTTTGCGTGAGCTGTCCCGAAAGCTTCTCGAGTCCCAGCAGTCAGCTCTGCGTGGCTCGAGGTCCTGGTCGCATAGGGGGTCGGGAGATCGGTCGCGGAGCCACCATCATTCTTCTTCCAAGTCTTCGCACTCGGGTCAGGTAAGTCGAAGCACAAGAAGAAGTCGAAGAAGCATCGTCGCACTTTGACTTCTCCCTGTCCGTCGGGCGACTAGGGATGCGGGTGATGCCCCTCCGAGTGCAAAGCCCGAAGGGTCGACTCCGGGTTCCCCCCCCCCCCTTTCTGGGACCTGGAGCGACCCCTGCCCAGCTTTGCCAATTTTACGAAGCGATGCGCGCCATCTTTGGGCAGCCCGACTCCGCCGGTGCGCCTTTGTGCCCCGCGGACTCGGCTGGGGGCCCTGGGCCTTCGACACCGACAGCTTCGGCGTCTGCACCGCAGTGTCCCCTTGGATCCAGGTCTGGATCCGGATCAGCGCCGGTCGACCTTGTTACACCTCCCTCTGCGCCGATTCCACTGGCACCACGTCTGCAGCCAGCATCGGCTGTGTCCCCAGCTGGCATTGACCCCGGCCTCCACCTCGATGTAGACACGGAGCAGACCCGGCGCCGACCGACGCCGGATCTGGCACCGACCGGCGCCGGATCTGGCACCGACTGGTACTTTTGTGCCCCTGTTCTACCCTGGGTCTTTGAGACCAGATTGGCAGCCAGAGGAGGGTGAGGAGGACTGGGAGGGGTCTGGAGACCCTTTAACTGACCAGTTAGGTTATGAACTGGACTGGAGAGAGGAACTGGGGGAAGCCAGTGGTCTGGATACCTCACCAGACCTTGGCATGTTGTCTCCTCCTACCTGACAGAGGTGCATAAACCGGCAGCGAGCTCTTATGAAACCCTGCTGCCATTTAATGAAGCCCTAACATACATCCTTTTGGGCACCTGGTGCAGGCCTAACACAGGGGCTCCTGTGGATAGGTTGATTGTCCAACGCCACCGCCCAGCCCCGGGCGACCCAATTTTCCTCTCCCAATACCCCACCCCTGAAAGCTGGGTGGTCCAAGCCTCCAACTCCAAGGGCGCATTCCCTACCGCTCCACCTGATAGGGAATCCAAAAAGCTGGACCAGCTTGGGAAGAAGATGTTTTCTTCCTCCAGCTTGGGACTGAGGTCTGTTGGGCCGTTAAACCCACTCCGTGTGGGATACGGTTGTGCAAGTGCTGCCTCTGTGCCCGGATGACGCCCGGGCCGTACTCTCTTGGGTAGTTGCCGAAGGGAGAGACTCAGCAAAGTTTTCCATCTGCCGTGGGCTGGATACCTTCGACTCACTAGGCAGGACGATTTCCACGTGAGGTTGACTGGTTGTTCAGGGGATGTCCAATCCACCCTTATGGACATGTCCTTTGATGGCCGTTGCCTATTCGGTTACAAAGCAGACAGTGTGGTAGAGTGCTTTAAGGACTCTCGGGCTACAGCCAGGTCCTTGGGCCTCTCCATCACCTACCCTGCGCAGTTTGCTTTTTGCCCCTTTCGTGGCTACGGAAGGGGTGCCTCGCCACGTCCCGCCCAGATACACAGGCCAGCGCAAGCTGTTCAGCCCCTGCGCTGCCAGGGACGTGGGAACAACCGCCGTTCAGTAGGCCGGCGGGCTAGTCCACCACAGTCCCCTTTGCAGCAGCCCCCAAACCCTCCTAGTCCGACCTTCCAGGGCCACCAATTGCCAGTGGGAAGCAGGATTCGCCATCACCTCCCCCACTGGTGCACCATCATGTCGGACAGGTGGGTTTTGCAAATAGTCCGAAGGGGCTAGTCCCTCCCCTGCGAGACTACCCCTCCAGCCATGCCGCCTCAGTAACATCGCATGACGGAGGATCATCTGGCCCTTCTCCAACAGGAAGTTTCGGCACTTTTGGCCAAGGGGTCATCGAGCGAGTTCCTGTCCCAGAAGTAGGGTGTGGTTGCTATTCCCACTACTTTCTGGTGCCCAAGAAGGACAAAGGCCTGCGTTCTATTTTGGATCTCAGGAATGTCAACCGCTTCCTTCAGAAGGAGAAGTTCAAAATGTTGACGCTAGCTCAGGTGCTGTCTGCCCTAGACCCTGGAGACTTGATGGTAGAGTAGGGCTTGCAGGACAGTTATTTTCACATCCCCGTCCTGCCAGCCCACCGGCTTTACCTGCGGTTCACGGTAGGCCACGAGTACTTTTAGTTTACCATGCTCCTCTTCGACCTTACCAGCGCCCCTCGGGTGTTCACGAAAGGGATGGCGGTGGCCGCAGCTCATCTGCGCAGATTAGGGGTTCCGGTCTTCTCCTACCTCGGCGACTGGTTGTTAAAGGTTAAAGACTACGGCTGACCTGCATTCGCTGGGGTTCTCCATCAACGTGCCAAAGTCACACTGGACTCTCTCTCAGAAGCTCCTCTTCATCGGAGCGGTTCTGGACACGAAGCAGTTTCCGTTCTATCCTCCTGAACAACGTGTTCACGATATTCGGGCTATGATTCAGATCTTTTAGCCTCTATCCTGGATTTCGGTCAGGATGACTCTCAGGCTACTGAGCCTGATTGCAGGAGGCAATCTGCTGGTGGACCATGCCAGATGGCATATGTGGGTTCTGCAGTGGGACCTGAAGTTCCAATGGGCACAACATCAGGGGAACCTGTCCGATTGCGTCCAGATCTTGGAGGGTACTGCACACCAATTGCAGTGGTGGCTAACGAACCAGGATTGGGTTGACGGCAGATACCTCTCCCTTCCCCAACCAGAGTTCACAGTGGTGACCCATACATCACTTCTGGGATTGGCGGCCACATGGGGGAGGCGGAGATCAGAGGCCTCTGGTCTCCAGTGGAGTCCTGACTCCACATCAACCTTCTGGAGCTTCTGGCAATTCATCTTGCACTAAAGGCATTCCTTCCCTCTGTCCAGGAAAGAGTAGTGCAGGTGTTCACGGACAACACCACCGCCATGTGGTACTACAACAAACAAGGCGGGGTGGGGTCGTGGACCCTATGTCAGGAGGCCCCCTGCCTCTGGACATGGCTGAAACATCAAGGGATATCCCTGGTGGTTCAACACCTGGCAGGTTCCCTGAACGCCAGGGCAGACAAACACATCCGCAGGTGCATGATGGATCACGAATGGCATCTTCACTCGGTGGTGGTGCAAGGTCTCTTTCAGCAGTGGGGAGAGCCTTGGTTATATCTATTTTCCACGAAGAGAACGCGCAAGGTCAGCAATTCTGCACATTGGAATTTCCAAGGTGGCATTCGCTAGGCGACGCTTTTCGTCGCGAGTGGAGTTGTGGTCTTCTATATGCCTTTCCGCCTATACCACTTCTGCCCAGAGTGCTGAAGAAGATCAAGCGCGACCGGGCCCAAGTCATTCTTGTGGTTCCAGATTGAGCGGGAAGAGTCTGGTATTCCGAGCTGCTACACATGGCCATCGGTCCTCTGATCAGACTGCCTCTTCAGGAGGATCTTCTGTTGAAGCAGCAGGGGGTGGTCCTCCACCCAAACCTTTCCAGCTTCCACCTCCTTGCGTGGAGATTGAGCGGTGGCAGTTGACTTCGTTTGACATGCCTCCCGAAATCTGTGATGTTATCTTGGCAGCCAGGCATCCCTCCAATAAGACGGTATACGCCTGCAAATGGAACAAATTTGTGGCACTTTGCACAGCAAAGGCTGTGGATCACCTTTCCGCCCCTCTTTCTCTTGTTACTCCTTTCTTTGGCCCAGCAGGGCTCTACTCTCGGCACTCTAAAGGGCTACCTCTCGGCCATTTCAGCCTTCCTTAGGCTTCCTGATCAGCCTTCTCTTTTCAAGTCCCCTGTTGTAAATCATTTCCTTAAGGGCCTTACTCCTTTTTTTTCCTCCAGTTCCCTTCATAATGCCTCAGTGGGACTTGAACTTGGTTCTTACATATCTTATGTGCGCTCCCTTTGAGCCGCTCCATAACTGTCCTCTCAGGCTTCTCACTTTGAAAACTGCCTTTCTGGTTGCCATCACCTCTGCTTGTAGGGTGAGTGAGCTAAAAGCTCTTACTTCCAAGCCTCACTTTCTGGCTGTTCATCTGGACAAGGTTGTCCTCAGAACTAGACCTTCCTTTCATCCCAAGGTGGTTACTTTTTTTCCACATTGGCCAAACCATCACTTTGCCCACCTTCTTTCCTCCTCTGAATCCTTCAAAAGAGGAAGAGAGGCTCCATTGTCTAGATCAAAAACGTGCGCTTTCCTTTTACTGGGATCGCTCCACACAATTCCGGGTGGACGACCAGCACTTCGTTGGTTACGTGGGCACCAAGAAAAGTCGGGCCATGCACAAACGGACCATTTCCAGGTGGGTCGTTCTGTGCATCAAAGCTTGCTGTTCTTTGGCAAAAAAGGAGCCTCCAGTGAGACGGCGCGCCCATTCCACCAGGGCGAAAACAGCTACCACTGCTTTGGGACGGGGAGTCCCCCTTAATGACATATGTCAGGCAGCTACGTGGGCATCGCTGCACACGTTCACCAAACACTACTGCCTGGACAGCCAAGTCCGGAGAGACTGCTTCTTTGGCTGTTCTGTTCTCCAGGACTTTCTGGTGTGAAATTAATTCGCAGACCCACCTCCGGGGTTGGTAGTGCTGAGGTATCTATTCTAAGGTGAGGAATCTATAACTGTTTCTTTCAGATGAACAAGTTACTTCCCTTTGGTAACAATATATCTGTAACAAACCTAGGTTAGTTATAGATTCCCTACCGCCCCACTCATCCTCCCCGTTCTGTGAACTGACTTCTAGATTTAAGGCTTTCCTTTCAGGGCCCTAGTTTTGTGCACCAGTGGTCAGTGTCTTGCATGGCTCTGCGCTTCTGGAGTGGGAAGTCGTGTACAGAACTGATGTCAGCGTGCGAGGGCAGCGTCTATGTAGCTATCGCGACGTCATCCCAGCGACCACGACACCAATGACGAACGCGAAGTCGACAGACGATATCTTCCGATGCACATGGGTACTGCTGACCAAAAACTTTCCGGATCCAGTCTGACGCCTGGGGGTAATTCTAAGGTAAGGAATCTATAACTAACCTATGTTTCTTACAGATATATTGTTACTGAAGGTAAGTAACTTGTTCATTATGCATGAGGATTCTCAGTATCACAGCAGGATTACCATCTCCTGCATATTAACTCTGTATAAGGGTCACCTCTATTGTCATCCTTGTCCGACATGCACATAGTACAATTCTAGGTAGTATCCCTGAGGGTACCCTATAAGCACTACATCTTAGCTGGGCAAACCAGAGGAGAAAGACTTTCATGCTGACGCAAGACGCTGAGGTTCCTGCACTCAGACACTCCGGCACACCATGGTCTGACATCCCTCACGGGGTGTTCGTCTCGAGACCAAGACGGGGTGCTTCGCTCTCCCGCATCAGGTTCTGGGGTTGGCTCTATCCTAAGGGGATTCTTGGCTATACACCCACATACATGCTAGGTAAACTTGGGTACATCTAGTTAGAGTTATTATCATAGGAGTACGCATTATTACTGTTATGTATTATATTCTTGCATATGTTCATTGTTTTAGCTCTATGGTAGAATTCTACCACCTATTTACTCTGGTGCTTATAACCGTATATATATCTGTTTCTGTCTTATGGCTGTTGCAGCACACTTATTATATACTGACGCTGGTTCAATAAATGCTTATTGAAAACGTCCCCAACGTTTATTCTGGGTATCTCTTTGAAGACAAAGTGAGCACGAGTGACTGAGCGAAAAGTACTGCACTGTTTCCATGATCCCTGAGGAATTAGGGTTGTCATGTTCGATAGTTGCCAGAAACTATTCGCTCCTTGGTAAGAGGGGGCTCATAGTGGCGCTGTGAGCTAGCTCGTCTACATGCTAACATATCCTTCGGGGGTGCCTGGAATCAGTCTGGAAACCAATCCCTTAGTTTATGTTGTCTAAACGCGCAGATCCTATATAGATTTGTAGGAACTACACAACCGGCATGCCAGCAGCGGCTACTGTATACGGGTGCAGGGGCTGCGCCCCCTTTACTTTCAAAGCTTCCTCGAACAAAAGCTTAAGTGAACAGAATTAAAACTAAGATTACCATACTGGGCATTTTTGCAAGGCGTGCCCATTCATGAGGATGTGCCTTATTCAGCACTAGTGGGGCTTATGCATGCACAGCCCTCTCAAAGCGCCGTGACATTGCTTTCATTTCTCCACATTCTTCCAGTGCGCCCATTAAAAAACTGCCTGGAGCGTTTAGCTGTCAAGCCCGGGCTCTACAAGCTTGCATGTGCGTTTAGGAAGTCTCCAAAAGACGCTGCAGACAAACCTATTTTCATCAGTCTTTGGTGTCTGGTTGCACTAGAGTTGGTGTATTTACGAGCACATTCCTGCTCAGCAAAGCATGAATTAAAACCCTGAGCTGCAAGCTGCCCAGAACAGGTCAGGTTTGTGCTATATTAAATTGTAAAAAAAGAAATCCTGATAGGTGTGACCTAACGTAGCCTTTCTAAGCAAGATGAACTGATTAGCAGCTGCCTCAAAAAAAACTGTACAAGTAAGTTTCGAGAAATAAGTAAAAATCTGTTTTTCTCTTGTTTGTTTTTATTTTCCTTTCTAACTCCTCTGCAGCACCAAGTGGGTCAGTGCAAAACCTTTTACTGGCGCAACTGCATCTAGGTGTTTTTTCTCCATAACAGATTATATGTGCTTATTGTGACAGTGCCCATCTAGATGTAATCTGCAAGGAGAATAAAACAAGCGGTAACAAGGTGTAACTTTGATGAAATTGCTGGTTACTCAATGAGTGATGTTTGGTGCGTTTGTGTGAATTTGGGGGCTGACTGTGTAAATAGGTAAATGTGATAGTTATATGAAGTGGATGAATGACAGTGGGAAGCTTGATGCGAATGGTTGAATATGAGTGAGCAGGTAAGTGATGTAAAGTGGGAGAAAGTGAAATAATTGATGAATGGGGTAGGTAGGGGAATGATCTTGAGTGATTAATTGAAAGAGCAACTGGGTGGATGACTGTAGAAATGATGAGGTGGGTAGATGAAAGCGTATTAAAACACAATTAATTGAATGAATGCAACCAGCTTCCTCCAATAACACCACATTTCAATAACTGGAAATACAACAATGAGCAAGTAAGGTAATGTGAATTAGGTGAATGAGTGGGAGAATAGTTTGAGAATGCATGATTGAGTGCGTGAATGAGTATGAGTTAGTGGGTAAACAGCACAATGGGTGAGGGTGTGGATGGGAGTATATAGTTCAGTGGGGAAATGAGTGTATGGATGGATTAATAAAAGTGAGTTGAGAAATTGTGCCGAATGTATGCTGGAAATATTGGTGAAGGTTTGAAGGGAATGTGGTCAGTCTCGGGTATCTTAGCTGGGTCCGAAGGCTCTTTGGACTAATGCATCCACTAAACCTTCCGACAAGGCTGATGATCTGTTTTTGACACCACAGTCTGAACTTCGGCGCTCCACTCAGCCTTTCATCCTCTCAAGGTTGATTAAAAAGAAAACTATTGAGTTGTGTAAAAATTAACATTTGTGCTGAACCCCTCTTCCCAGCCAGACTCTACAAGAAAATCAGCATCAGGTTTGCTTGTTATGCTCAACTGTGTGGTGCAATGCTGTGCATGGTCTTCCGCCTCACCACTTTTTGCAATCACCAGCCACCACTGAGGTAACCGGTGATTCTGGTAGCTGACTCAGGATCGCCATTCACCATCATTAACTTGGACATGTGGAAGGAAAAGTTTGAAAAAGTGATTGGTGAAGAGTTAAGGAAATCTGATATAAAGCCAGAAAGAGTTACAGGAGAAACAATACCAATAGTGGGGTCCAGAGATGTTTTTTTTTCTTCTTTTTTTAAGTTCAAAGGTCGCAGGGCACAAGGTAGAGTGTATGTAGCTGAGTATGGACCATGTGTTCTAGGTTGGAGAGACCAAAGAAGTTTGGATTTTATTTTAAATATCAACTGTGAAGAGCAAGTGCTAGTGATGAACGAAGGGGACTGTATGGTGGAAAGAATACGCAAGGAATATACTCAAGTATTTTCTGGGAAGATTGGATTGTGGAAAGGGCTTAAACATAGGATTATACTTAAGGAAAAGGCTGTACCTGTGAGTTACAAGGTGAGGAATGTTCCATTTTTGGTGAGGAGTGAAATGGAGAAAGAATTGTCCAGATTGGAAGAATCAGGAATCATAGAACAAAATGAGTCATCAGAATGGATGTCTCCAGTGGTCGTGGCCAGGAAGTCCAACAGCAAGATCAGATTATGTGTGGATTTAAGGGGTGTAAATTGTGAAATACAAGTGGACATTTTCCCACTGCCAAAAATAAGTGAAGTGTTGGCCAAGACAAAGAACTTCAAATGGTTTTGAAAGGTGGATTGATCATCGGTGTACCACCAGGTTCCTCTGCATGAGCAAAGTAGAACCGCGTTCATCACACCGTACTGATGTTTTCAGTGTGTGAGGATGCCATTTGGGCTGGCATCGGCAGCCTCAGTTTTTCAGAGCTTGATGGGGGAAATTTTAAGGAATATTGAGGGGGTTCTGTATTTAAAGGACAAAGTTTTAATCATGGGCAAGAACAGAAGAGAACATGATGCGAGGTTGAAGGAAGTCCTGAAGATGTTGAAAAAAAAGGGTGCCGGCTGAGTTCTCAAAATGTTTGCACAAAACCAAGTGACATATTTAGGCCATGTGATTGGGAAAGAAGGTATTTCATCAATAAAGATCTGCTTGAGGTGCTAAGGGAAGCACTGGAGCCAGGAAATGAAGAGGAACTGTGCTCGTTCCTTGGTCTCTTGGAGTTCTACTCGAAATTTGTAAACCACTTTGCAGAAAAGTCTTTTGACCTAAGACAGCGGTTTAAAATGCAAAGCAGGTTTGGTTGGGGGGGAAACTGTATGAGAGCTTTCCAAAACATAAAATATGAGATATGTAAAGCCACACCCATTCAGGGATTTAATCCAGATTTACGTAGCATACTTACTGTGGATTCCAGTGGAAAGGGTTTGGGTGTGGTGCTCACGCAAAAAGTGGAAAGCGGAAGAAAATTGATGATTAGGTTTACATCATGAAGCCTAACTACCACAGAAGAAGTGTATTCTGTTATAGAGAGAGAGAAAGTTGCTTGTGTGTGGAGTATGGAACATTTTCGGGCGTTTGTGTGGGGCACCAAGTTCAAAATTTGAACAGACTAAAACAAACCATTGGTTAATCTGCTTACTACAGAAGGGTTTGTGAAGGCTTCAGCAAGAATTGCCAGGTTCACAATGCGATTACAAGATTTTAAGTATCAAATCAAATATGTGCCAGGTGTACCAAAAATATCGCAGATTGTTTGACGTATGCCGTTGCCTATTAAAGAATTGCCATAGAGTGAGGGGGATGATTACCAGGTTGTATTAGTGGATGAGGATGGCATGGACTCCATTGACAGAGGAGGGAAAAGCGGCATGTGAGAAGGATGAGTTACTTGAAAGAGTGGAGCAGTGCATATTAGGAGGTAGAGACATGAGGAAGAGTAAACAAAGGGACGTGAGGGGTTTTTGGGAGATAAAGAATGAGCTTGGATTGGAGTCTGATTTTATTGGGAGAGGAAAAAGAATTGAGCCACAGAAAAGTCTTAGAGATAGGTTATTGGATTTATGTCACAAAGGTCACTTCGGGATTGTGAGGATGAAAAGAAGGGTCAAATCTACTTATTGGTGGCCAGATGTGGCCCTGGATGTTGAGAGAAGAGTGAGGGATTGTGAGTAGTGTATTAACTTGTGCAAGAGTTTACATACTTTGAGACCACCTTTGATGCCTGTAGAATGCCTAAGGATGATGTGGGACATGTTGGCAGTGGATTGTGTGGGTCCTGTACAGACTTTGTTAGGTTAAAATAGGTACATCATTGTCTTGGTTAACTAGTTTAATAAACAGGTGGAGTTGGACGTTGTGCAGAATGCAGAGGGGGATACAGTGGTGACGTTTTTGGAAGCAGTATTTTTAAGAGAAGGGCTCCCAAGGAGACTTTTAAGTGATAATGATGCACATTTTACTAATTGTCAAATTGAACAGTTTTTTATGGAAATGCTGTGAAGCAAGTAAATAGTTCAGTATATCACCAAGCAGGAAATGGGAGCTGTGGAACGATTTAATAGAGAAATCAAAGGTACCATCCACATAGCTTGTGAAAATAAGAAAAGGTGGGAGGTGGAGTTGAAGAAAATATGGTGGACATATGGATTGGCTCATTCCCTTACAGAATACAGCCCTTTTGTGGTGATGCAGAGTAGGAAGCCATTCACCAAAGACAATATGAGGTGGGTGGATGGATAGTCCTAAACGTGTTGAATGGTCCCTAAAGGTGGTTAAGAGGAACATTGTTAAGGCGCAGAGTGCATATGAAAAGTATTATGATGTAAAGAAAGCAACTAGGAAAGAGGTGTTGCAGGAGGGAGATGAGGTGAAAAGGGCGGAGAGAGTTACAAAAGGGAAAGTATTTATATGGAACCATTGAGGGTGATAGAATGTTTAAGAAACTCTGCAAGGCTGAGCGACAATCCAGTGTGGTACATGAGTCCTTTGGCCAAATGTAAAGCTGTGGAAAAAGGGAAAGGAGGGGATGTTGGAGATGAAACCACACAGGATGATTAGTTGTGGGAAGATGAGGTGGAAAGGGAGCAAAGAGATGTGCGGAGTGAATTTGAGTCTATGGATGAAATGGTGGAGACTCAAAGAATTGAGGAGGTCGGTACGATGAGAATGGGCAGGTTGGGAAGGATCATCCACAGTCCTACCAGGTTTAGAGAGTTTGTGGTAAGCTAAGGGAAGTCATATCGGACCATTTGCTGTAACCTGTTTATTTTGTCGACTGGACGTATTGGGAGTGGGAAATTTAATTGTATTTAAGTTGGGGAAAAGTTATTTTGTGTAAATTGAATTCTTAGATCAATTATTTGTTGTTATTCAGCATATGCAGAGGGTGGATGTGTGGTGTTGCTGCGCTGTGGTTTGAAATGTGCAGTACACCTTTGTGAGGTAAGATGTAATGGGGAGTTGAGGGTTCTGGGGTGGCAGTTGAAGGAAAGGCAGGGACGTGGAGGATGCTGTCTTTGTGCTGTTCAGCCGTAACACAGAGTTAAGAAAAAAGAAAGTTGAGCACTTGGATGGACGTGTTTATTTTCACTACACCATATTTATTTGTGTCAAACACCAAATATGGGTTGCCATACCACAACAGAGAGGAACATACCAACGTTTTCTCCATGTGTAGAAAATTTTCGGTACATGATTTGTCATTATCATTTGGCAAATTACCTAAGCTTGCTCGGCGAGATTTAATGTTTTTGAGGAGTTTCAGTAAAGGGCTTTAAGCCCCGCTCCTCTTTTCCATTGGCTGGCATCACCGTTTATGCTAAACGGTGGCCAGCCATTGTAAAAGAGCTTTTTATGTTGCCTCCCTTTGGCTTTTTTCAGACGACCCACTTGGACGGGCTCGCCTGCTTTCCGTGCGACTTCACTTACCCCCTGCTGGATCTGTGAGAGGGCTAATGGTACCCCACTCACACTAATACGTTTGTGCACCCACTTCACATCACCATCACCCCCGGTCCTGATGAAACGCCAAGGATCCTTCTGACCACTCCAGGCGTGAAACATGTCTACCATAGCATAGTTACCCGGACACATTGCGTCTCTATTGGTAACTCTTAACCTATGGGTTTTTTAGTCTACCAAGGGTACCTCTTTATTAAAAATTACCTTCTTTTTTGGAAACACTTAGGTAATTTTAACTTACACTGCACGCACTACCCTCACCTCTCACAGAGTACTTAGATCCACACACCCACATGCACCCATCGGCAGTTCTCTAAAAGATCTCCGCTAAAGAGACTATTCGGGGGACCCGTAGGGCATTGCACCGCCGGCTCGACGAGGAGCAACCGCCCGATGATGAAGCATGACATCCTTCGGGATGTGTGAGGGCTACAAGAGACAATTTGTATCTCTTCCCACCCCAATCACTAAGTCCCTGACCTAGTATCTCCTTCTGTCTCACTTCTTATCTTTTTGTAGTGTAGGTTGTCTTTTGACAACACTCACTACGGAACAGTGCCTTATTTTGATTACCTCATTGACTTTGCGGAGCACAGGCACTGGACCATTAACTGGCTCCTGGTCCTCCCCTCTCTCCTATTTTTAGTAGGAAGGAGTAACCAGTAGGGTCATATGACTCCGGAACAGTGGGGAACGGGACACTACTAAAGAGGCAGCGACAAACATCAAATGGGCCCTGGTACTTGGATAATATGCTGAATTCTAAGACAATCATATTCATGTTATCGACATTGGAAGGACCCTCACACTGACCTCTACTTTTCGTTGGACCTCTACTTTTCGTCGACCTTCACACAGCCCTCTACCTTTCACAGTTCCTCACATAGCCCTCTGCCTTTCACAGTCCCTCACTCTGCCCTCTGCCTTTCGCAATCTCTCGCCTTGACCTCTGCCTTTTACTGTCTCCCACCTTGACCTCTGCCTTTCGCAGTCCCTCACCTTGCTCCCTACCTTTCACAGTCCCTCACCTTGCGCCCTACCTTTCACAGTCCCTCACATAGCCCTCTGCCTTTCACAGTCCCTCACGTAGCCCTCTGCCTTTCACTGCACCTCCGGTTGGCTTCCATCTCAGACACAGCAGGCCTCACTGAACCGGAGACGCCGCCTCTCCCCTGCCCAGTTATGCTACAGATGCAGCCATTAAAAACATGGATTAATAAAAGGACACACAGTTTATGAAGTCAGTACAACATGCATAGAAGCTAATACAAGGAAATGCACCCTGGGAAATTAGGCACTGACCATCAGCCTTAATGTTTACCCTTAAACCAAGTCCCCAACGCGAGAAGCCCAAACAGTACAGCAGGTATAATGATACAATAATGAAGTAATACTATCAAATTGTGCTGTATTATGCCACATACTTTGCATGCCGCATAATTTAGTCAACACTGTTACATCATTTGGTACTCATATGCCACATAATTCCTGCGGTCCTACTAAAAAGGAATCATACTGACTGTGCAGCGCACACCGTCGTGCGTCTGAATGCACTGACCATGACACAAGTAATTAAAGGGCCAGTCCTATTGACTTTGTTAATTATTATTATAATTTTTTTGCATATTTATATAGCGCGAACTCGACCCGGAGGTATTGGAGCGCTTTACATGAGCACCGTTTACGTTACACATTCAGGCACTGGGAGATTAAGCGAGTTGCCCAGAATCACAGGATGTGGACGCGACCCCGAGTCTCGAACCCTGGTTTCCAGCACCAAAGTTGGCAGTCTAGCCGTTAATTCCTCATGCAGGCCACCGTTTAAGCAGGATCGGTGGGGCTGCATTTTACCCTCATGTCACAGAAGTGCCCTTTCCCTGCCCGAACCGCTCATCTGTTGCGATATCGATCCTATCTTGAGGGCATGATCCGAGCCCGCCCCAGGAGAGTGCCATAAAAAGATACTCCCTTATCCTCGTCGGAGAGGAAGGGACTGACGGGCCTTGATGGACGGGTACCCCTGCACTCATTCAGCTTAGCGGGACAGCTTCTTCACACAGGCCCCTGCCTGGCTGCACCGACCCTACAAAGGCTGGGGCCCCGCCAGTGGCATTCAGCAGATGCCTCCCTTCCCGCCCCCGGCAGTGCCTCTGGTGCAGATCAGAGCTTCCGAATCCCCTCTACTTCCACGGACGGAATGATTTCACAGTCACACACGCATATACACATCACACGCTGGTGGGCCCCATTACACCAACATTCACCCAAAATCACCCTATCCGTGACCTGCAAAGGAGAAACCAAATACACATATGCTCTATCTAATCTGCCTGTATTTTGAGGTCAATGCGACCAGCTAGTTGCTGAAGATCTAGTGAAATACATTTCAAAGAATACACAATAAATCAATAAACATGACCAGAAATAATCACCCGAGACAGGAATTCAAACAGATTGTTCATTTATCTAAAATTTCAAGAAAAACCAATTAAATGCAAATTTCATTTCTCTCATATTTACCTATTCTGTCTAAATGTCAGATCCTAAGTCAGAACTGGTCCTCTGTGGAAGATTTAGAGACTTCTGTCGTCATGTAGAGTCATCGTCCTCTCCGTCAGCATAGGGACCTCGCATCATCAGCTCGGGAAGAAGTGGCGCTAGACCTCTCCAGTCTACTTATATTTATACTGAAATTTACATTCTAAAAAGTATCATTTCTTTATTCAGAACGGATGAATGGCGGAAATAATGTCATCTTGGTACTTTTTTTGATATTTTACGGAAGGTTCTCACATAGATTGTCCCAACTAATGAATAGCAGAATTGAATGTTCATGACTATTTCGCAACATCTACGGATGTCTCTATTAGGTGAATTTGTTGCAAAAATGCGTTCACTCTCAGTTCATATCAACTTTTCCGTCTCTCAGGGGCTTTTGGCAGATATCCCAGACTTGTCATCATGCTTATGGCTTTTCAGTTCACCGGAGGTGCAAGGTCACAGGCAGAGCGAAGCCTTTCTGTAAATTTCCAGCAACTCCAATGCAGGCTGCGGGTGGCGGCCATTTTGTGGCAGGCCACAATGGACAACTTAAAGCAAAATAGACCTAAAACAGAATTACTGCATAGAAATGATTGAACAGTGTTATTCCCCTGCTAATACCCTTATGTGTATGTATTTATCTATTACAAAAGAGGGGGGGAGGGTCCGAGGGAAAATTTAAAGACTAAGACAGAATCAATCCCCCATACAATTACTAATACAACAAGGAATCTGTCAGTCTGAAAACACGGGCACAGTCGCCAAAAAGATGGGAATAAGCGAAGAGTTTGAAAAAGGAGCCTCAGAGTGCTGTAGGATTTATTAGGATTTCCATCAAAAACCAGTAATTGGTGAATATCATCATCTGGATATCCTCACCTTCCCACCACTGTGATTCACTCCATCTTGGAGTTTCATTCGTGGTTAGTTAATAACCGGAGCACATTTTTGAGGCCCGTGGAGGGGGAAGGAGAGAAGACAGCCAAGCCACTAGTCAGGGCAAGATGTGTGATATATACCAAAATGATATATAAGTGGTGCAGTGCTGTAAGGTACTGCACCACTTATATATAATTTTGGTATATATCACACATCTTGCCCTGACTAGTGGCTTGGCTGTCTTCTCTCCTTCCCCCTCCACGGGCCTCAAAAATGTGCTCCGGTTATTAACTAACCACGAATGAAACTCCAAGATGGAGTGAATCACAGTGGTGGGAAGGTGAGGATATCCAGATGATGATATTCACCAATTACTGGTTTTTGATGGAAATCCTAATAAATCCTACAGCACTCTGAGGCTCCTTTTTCAAACTCTTCGCTTATTCCCATCTTTTTGGCGACTGTGCCCGTGTTTTCAGACTGACAGATTCCTTGTTGTATTAGTATGTATTTATCTAGCCATTTGCGACATCAGAAGCCATTAATGCATATTAATTATAAGCGCAAAACACCAAAACATCACATAAGCAACATCTTTTTCCGTCAGTTTGCTCACCAACTTAGTTTACTTGTTATTTAGCCATGCAATAGCATTCCCACGTGTAATTCTCTTGTTAATAAGGTTGATTAGTCAATATTCGACAAACTTTTAATCATTAATAATTAATCAGTAGTACTTTTAGTTATAACATGCGAAAATGAAACAGATATTCGGTTTTAGAGTAAAACCCCTGCTCCATCAATCCCCCCTTTGGTGATATATAATCACCACAAAAATCAAAACCCCAAAAATCAATTTAGTTTCCCCTTTTAGAAGAATTTGAAATGTCTTCTTGTTCTTGTTTTTAGACCCTAGTTTCCATCTCTTCTTCCTTTTTAGTTTCTATATACATGCTTGCTCTTCTAGTTCTATTTCTTGTGGATCTCTTTCTGATTTCTTTTGTCTCTTTTTAACATTTTCTTTTGTGATTTTCTTTTTATTTCTTCTATATCTACAACACATACATCCTAATCTAAGGATCAATAATGCAACTATTACACAAGTTAATTGAAATAATATCTTACCAAATATGGTACTACCTATTTTAGCTACAAAGTTCTTAATATCAATCATCTTGTTAGCCATTTTAGTCCAGATACTTTCAGCTTCCAGTGGTACTAATTCTTCATGCAAATCAGTAATATTTTTGATGTAAACTTTTAGATCTTTACTTTCGTCAGGAATGTAAGTGCAACAATGTTGAACTTTCAGCATTCCACAACTCCACCCTCTTTTGCCAAAAGAATGTCAAGGGCAAGTCGATTTTGCATTGCCATAGCACGCAAAGCAACCATTTCTGTATTAACCAAAAGAAAGCCTCCAGCGGTGCTTGTTGACAAGCGATCTACCACTGTTGACAGTTTCCGAATGCCATATGCATTTAAAGAAATTCCCACTGCTGGAATTAAAGCTCCAAATATATCTCCTACAATTTCTGTCCATGTTTCTCTTCTATAGCCTGTTAATGTGTTAGAATGTTCAGCATCATCTACTCTATCCATGTGAAAAATCTTTGGAAAGACCAGGCCAACATAACATGTACCAAACCAATGGTCAGGCAAACGGTAATAAGCCTTGTTCCCACAAATATTATACACTCCCGGAACAACTGGATCTTCTCCTCCTCTAAATCCCCATCCGGTTGCAATAAAGTATGTATCATGGCACTCACTATTCCCTATGAAATAATAATCATATTGGGATCTCGTCCTGGTAATGCACAGTTTCCCTTTCTGTGGGGCATCTATAGCCATGGTTGGACTGGCTCCATTTTTCAACTCCTTTTCTTTCTCAATATCCCACATTGTGTCGCTTATTTTATGCCCTTCTGCTTTCTTGTGCATGTTCAACCTTCTTCTCTCAACCATGTCTAGAAAATTCTTCTCTTCTCCTTTCAATTTGCAAGTTAAATTGTTTCTAAAGACATAGTCTAAGGTTAATTCTTTGGTTTCTATAAAAATCTCACCTAAAGTGTTAGCATCCTTTGCAGGATTCAGTTCTTTTATTCATAGGCAACTGCCCAAGAATATTATCTATATTAGACATATTGTAATCTAATTTCCCTAATTGATAAAAAATACTAATCAACACACTACAGGAAATTCCATACGTAGCCGGAAGATGATGATAAGTCACTCCTTCTGAAACAGAGGCAGGTAATTGCATGCAGACGTAGCAATCCCTTACTTCCATTGTCTTTACGTACTCATACAACAGTTTAGAAAAAACATTGCTAGAAAAATCGTTAATTGACCTATCTTTATGAATATGTACATTACTAGTTCTAGTTGGAACTACTTTTAACGGACTCTTCCCTATATTAGTCTTGTTCTCAGTATGACCTTCTAAAGTGTCTATAGTGACTCTAAATGAAATCAGTAGAGTAAGCACGCTCCAAAGCAGCATTAATAAACCTGTACAGCAGCAGCACATTTTGCACCATCTTTTCAGAAAGGTACATCTACTTTTATTCTCAGTGTTAGCCATTTTGTTAATTTGACCGTGTCTTTTGACTTAGCCTCTTCTACTCCTTTACTGAACTTTTTAAAGGGCAGCAAGTACCCACCAGATTATTAAACTCCACTAATTTTAGTACTACTTCTTCTTCTCTTCTCCAAGTGATTTTTCCTTGGATTTACTCAATTTGGGTTTTCATCACTTTTCACTGTCTCTTCATCATCATCAAACTGTATCAGATCCTGAACATCCGTCTCTTCTCCAATGTCGGACAAGATAACTCTCAAGATTCCCACAGCTTCTTCTTCAGCAACCTCCTTCAGTAAAGCCTCCTCTGGACTTCCTTGGCTGTCCGCCTCTTCTCCTTCTTCAGGCAGTGCCACATACGTCCATTCTGGTGACTTGTACCTCTGGTTTGGTTTTCTTATTCTTTTTGCTCTTTCAGGTATCTTTGTTTCTTCTTCTTTGGTTGGGTTTTGACTTGACACTTCGTTCACCTGCTCAGCTCTCGAAGAGTTAACTCGTGTCAGTCTGTACCTCAGTCTCTTTATCTTATTTGGCCAAAGATCTCCTTTAGCATTTCTCTTTTGCTTTCCTTCTTAATTGTTTCTTTCTCCAAGCCAAGTTCTCTTTCTCAGAACTCGTCCTCCATGTATCTCATTGTCACTTTCATCAGACTCTGTTTCAGTTGCTACTGGTTCATTAACAGCTTTCTTTTCTTTAACAACTTCTTTTCCTCCAACAGTCTCTTTTTCCACCAATTCAGATTTCCCTGCTTCTGTCCCTCCTCGGGTCTCCGACACGCAATCTTCTTGCTGTCTGCTTGTCCCTTCACCTAGCTTGTTGTTGATGTTCCCTACACCTCCTCGGGGTTTTTCCGCAATCTGTCCCTCTCTGTCTTTGTCTGTCCCTTTTTCTTCAATATTTATCTCAGGTGGAACTTGTCCAATTCCTTCATGTGACTCAGGTGTCTCTTCTGTTGGAATGTTCTTTTCTTTTCTTTCTTTCTTTTTTTGTTGGTCACTGTCAATTGGAACCTCAGGCAATTCTTCGGAGTCTGAGCTTGCTTCTGCAGTTTGCACTGTTCTCTTTAGAACCTCTTCTGGTGGGATGAAAGCTTCTCTTGACTCGCTTTCCCCACTTTCAGGATTCTTTTTCCTTCTTACTGCCTCACTGTCTGCATCATCACTGGAGTCTGATTCTTCAAAGTATTCTTTTCAAGTACCATCTCTTGGATTTGGAACTCTCAGTGTGTGGCTTGCATGTATCCAATTCTTCACACCAGCGCACTTCACAGCAGTCGTTGTGGTCAAGATGACTTGTCTTGGCCTTCCCCACCTTGGAACCAGGCAATTCCTTCTTCTGTGGACTTTTATCCTTACCCAGTCCCCTGGGCTCAGATCATGGGCTGGTTTCTTTTCAAGTGTGGTGGCGTCTTCTCCAACCTGGTGAAACACAGAATGAACATGCGTCAGCCAGGCCTTTGCAGTAATCCAAAATCATGTCATCAGTTATAGTCATCAGCTTGTTCACTGGTACATATGCATGCCTCATAGCACGTCCCTGATAATTTCATGTGGACTCAAACCTGTTGTTCTGTCTGGAGTAGACCTAATGGTCATCAGGACTAGAGGCAAGACATCGGGCCATTTCATTCCTGTGGCTAAGCACATTTTGCCAATTCTGTTTTTGATAGTACCATTCATCTGCTCAACGACCCCAGAAGCCTCTGGTCTGTAAGCACAATGCAACTTCTGCTGTACACTCAATGCTTCACAAATTAGACTCATGATTTCATTATAAAAATGTCCTCCTCTGTCTGATTCAATGGTTACTGGGAACCCGTACCTTGGGATGAACTCTCTTAGTAATTTTGCCACTGTTATCCCATCATTTCTTCTTGTTGGGTATGCCTCCACCCACCTTGAGAACAAACAGACTACCACCAGGACATACCTCAACCTGTTGACTGGGGGCATTTCAATGAAATCTATCTGCATTCTTGTGAAGGGTCCTCCCTCTCTGCCTATTGTTCCTAGGCTCATCACTGTTTTCTTTCCAGGATTGAATTACTGACATATCAGACATCTCTGGCAGAGACTTTCTGCTATCAGTCTGAACTTTGGACTGTACCAGGTTTGCTTAAAGGCTCTTAACATAGCATCCCTCCCCAGGTGTCCTTGGCCATGATACATCCTTGCCATTGTTGATAGCATGCTGTTAGGCATGACTGGTCTTCCATTCCTGTAGACCCACACATGATCCTTTTCTCTAGGTGCACAACCGGCCTTCACCCAATCTCTCATTTCATCATCTTCTGCCTCATCCTGCAGCTGTTTTACTTCCTCCCATGTCCCCACTTCATTAGTAAACATTAATGAACAAGAAGACATTTCCCGTTCTTTGCTCCTGTTAATTGAGTGATTGTTCCTTGCACAATATTGTGCTATGTCATTGGCAAACTTATTACCAACTGTTACAAAATCATCACCATGACCACGAGCAGCACATTTTACAACTGCTAGTTCTTTAGGCAGCTGTATCTCCTCTAGCAGTTTTCCAACTACTTCAGCATTCTTTATGGGAGTTCCACTTGAGGTCAGGAAACCTCTTTGTAGCCATAGCTGGCCAAAATCATGGACAACTCCGAAGCCATACTGGCTGTCAGTCATCACAGTCACTCTCACACTCCTCCCAATCTTGCATGCTTTTGTTAGTGCCACCAATTCTGCCACCTGAGCGGATTTAACTCCTTTCAAGGGTGATGCTTCCACAACTTCCGAGACTTTACACACAGCATATGCAGCACTCAACACTCCTTCATCTGTTCTCAGACAAGATCCATCCACAAACAACACATGATCACTTTCAGGCAGTGGCAGATCTCTTATGTCTGGCCTTGGTTTTGTGCAGTAATCAAGTACATCCAGGCAATCATGATCAACTTCATTTCTCACTCCCACACATTCAGTATCAGGTAACAGTGTCGCTGGATTCACATTCACACATCTCTCCAGACTTACATTTGTTGCACCAAGAATGACTTTCTCATATTTAGTCAGCCGACTATGAGACATAAACTGTGTCCGGCTCCTTGTTAAAAGGATTGCCACATCATGAGGTACAAATACCCGTACAGGGTATCCCATTATGATTCCTTCACTTTGTTCCAAACTCTTGCAGGTAGCAGCTACTGCTTTCAGGCAACCTGGCAACCCCACAGCTACTGGGTCAAGAGTTGCTGAGAAATAGGCGATTGGCCTTCTCAGACGTCCGTGTTTCTGGATTAACACTGAAAGTGCACATCCATTTCTCTCACTACAGTACAGTTCAAATTCCTTTTCATAATCAAGCATCCCTAGGGCGGGAGCTTCACAAAGTCTGTCTTTCAGCTTTCTGAATGCAGCCATTTCTTCTGGGTTTAGTTCTAATGGGTCTTTCACCTCACTTTTGGTCAATTTAATCAATGGGTTGGCAATCGGAGAAAAATTACTTATCCACTGACGACAGTAACCCACCATTCCCAGGAACATTCTCACTTCTCTTTGTGTCATTGGGGCTCTCATTCCCCTAATGATTTTTATTCTGTCAATAGTCACTTTTCTCAGGCCTTTCTCAATATTGTGTCCCAGATACTGGACTTCTTTCTTACAGAACTGCAATTTGGCTGGAGATACCTTTAATCCTCCATCTGCCAAGTGATTCAGCAACGCAATGGTATCTACTTCACAAGCTTCACGTGTTTTTGATGCCACAAGTAGGTCATCAATATATTGGACCAAGACTGAATTTTCGGGCATTGTCAGACTTTCCAGAGATTTCTTTAGCAATTGATTAAATATTGAGGGGCTCTCTGTATACCCCTGTGGGATTCGGCACCATGCCAAAATCCGCTCTCCAAATCTAAATGAGAATATTGGCTGGCTGTCATGATGCAATGGGATTGAAAAGAAAGCATGACACAAATCAATTACCGTATACCATTCTGCATCATGAGGAATCTGATACAAAATCACTGATGGATTTGGCACAATTGGACAACATGGCACAACAATCTTGTTAATCTTTCTCAAATCTTGTACTATTCTGAACTTTCCATTAGGTTTCTTCAGTCCCATTATCGGTGAATTACATGGGCTGCTCAATATTTCTCTTAACACCCCTTGCTGGATCATCTTTTCAATTAAGGGTGTTATCCCTTCAATTATTTCAGGTGTCAATCTGTATTGCGGTATATTTGGGTAAACCACTCCCTCTTTTACAGTAATCTTTACTGAATCTACATTTCTCATCAGGCCCACATCTTCTCAAGTAAAATCCCAAACTGCTGCTTTCACTGTCTGTTTCAATTCTGGGTGTTAATGCATCAGGATTAAATATTGCATATGTCCCAAAGCCTCACATTCTCGGTTATCCATGGTCATTCTGTATAGCACATCCTCATCAGGTGTCTCAAAAGTTATTCCATCTGGAGTACAGAAAATAGTGCAATTCATTTTGCACAACAGATCCCTGCCTAACAGGTTCACTGGACTAGTGTCACACACCACAAATCGGTGCATGTCTGAAAATTTCCCTATTCTAACCTTTACTGGTTCAGTAGGTAGTGTTTTGATCTGTGTGTTGGACACACCAAACACTTGGATCGCTTCGTCCGAGAGAGGAAGATTCTTTATATCAGCTGACCTGACAGTTGATCTCGTGGCCCCAGTATCAACTAGGAAGGTGATGCTTTCACCATTAATTTTCCCGTCTACAAAAGGTCCTGCCTGGTCTATTTCCAGAGTTGCGCCAAGTACGCACTCCTCCTCCTCTCTTCGGCATCGTCAGAAGTCTCCCTCAGAGTCACTTCCCTCATTTTTCAGCCAGTACTGTGATACAGCACGTGCGCGTTTTGGTTTGATTACCTGCTCTTCATCGTAGAACCCCGATTCTTGGCTGTACTTCTGGGATCCTTTTCTCTGTGGCAAGGGTGGTTTGGGCACCTGATTCTGCTGCTTATCAGCCTTCTGCTGTTGCCAATGCTGACCACACCCCTCGCTCTGCACCTGCGAATTCAATGATGAATTATCATCGTTAGTGGACGGTGGATTCTTACACTCGGATTTCCAGTGCCCCAATTTTCCACAGTTGTGACACGGGAACTTCTTTTTGGCCTCTTCTATGTTCCCTTTCCCTTTTCCTGGACCATACTTGGGTTTATTTCCTGGGTTATTTGCCTGTTCAACCAGCTGAGCTTCCTGTCTTTCTGCAACTTTCACCTGTGCCCACATTGCCTTTTCTTTTAGTTTTCTCTGCTTTGCCTCAATCTCATCACTGAAGTATTTTGCATGTCTCAAAATCTCATCAATCTTCTTACTCTGCCAGTCCACGGTATGCTGCCGTATCATTTCACTGATTTCAGGCCGCAAACCATACACAAATCTGTACACAAAATGACTCAGATCCTTGTCACCCAGGTGTTCATCTCCACTGAACTGCTTAAAAGCTAGTATCAGTCTTTCATAGTAAGCATGGACTGATTCTTTCAATTCCTGATGTGTTCGGTCTATTTTAGCCCAGTCTGTCTCCTTGGGGGGTACTTTATTTTTCAAGAAAGCCATAACCTGCTCATACTTTTTCATTACCTCCGGGTCTGGAGCTCCTGTCTTTTGATCTCTCGGGTATTCCTTAGTGGGCCAGTCTATGACTATTTTACATTCTGCCCACAGGTCTGCTGGTACAATTATATCAAACAGACTATTCAGGTCAGTCCACAGTACTTTTGACAGCTTTACAAATCTGTCGACTTGTCTGTACCACTCCACTGGCTTTTCCCTTAATCGAGGGAAATCATTCGTAAATGATAAAATATCCTGTCTGGTCCATGGGACATGTACGTACCCACCTCCTGGAATCTCTCTCATGGGGTAAGCTGTCACTGCCTTCTCTTTTTCTGTCAGGGGAAATGCTGAGTAGGTTCTATCCACTCCATCCTCTCGCTTTCGATACCATCTGTCCTTCCATCTTTCTACATCTCCCCATTTCCTTAATAAGGCAATCATTTCCTTAATCTGTCCTGTTCGGCCTGCATTGTTCAGATTCTCAATATCTTTGTCTGAAAAATCCACTCTGTATGTTTTCTGTAAAGCTTTCACTTTATCCATGTCAATTCCCACTTCACTGGCTATTCCTTTCAACCTGTCATGTATGTTCTTTGCTCTCCATGTGATACTTTTACATAAAAAGAGAATCTCCCCTTCCTGATAATTCTTCAGTGTTTCTGTAGGTATGGTTCCTACTATCAATTCTTCCATTTCCATACGTAGCCTAGCTACATCCATTCCCTGTGACTCTTTCTCCTTTTTCTGTAATGTTTTCAGCCAGTCATTCAAATCTTCAGCAGTTATTACAGATTTTTCCGCACCCCCTGGTTCTGCCACCCTCTGCGGTTCCAGCATTGATCCTCTGTTCCCTTCCATACATCCAGAATTCAAATTTGAGTTAGTCTGCACACTCATTTCCCCTCCACATACAGTATGTCTCCACTGATTTTCTCCTGTTCTCCATTGTGCTTCTCCCGCTCTCATTTCTCCCTGTTCCGGAGGTACAATCAACCTATTGCCCACATATGGCACCGTCAAACCATTTTCACCCGTCCTCTGCTTGTCAAAAATCGGCATAACCGGGCCTATTGTCACAGGCACTGTAACAGCCTCAAGATTCTTAGTCAGCTCCCTGATTTTCTCTGTTAGTTCAGATGTAGTTCTTGCTAGTTCTCTGGTCTTTTCATTTTCAATTTCATTCTCTCTCTCTATCTCTCCTTCTCTCTCTCTCTCTCTCTCTCTCTCTCTCTCTCTCTCTCTCTCTCTCTCTCTCTCTCTCTCTCTCTCTCTCTCTCTCTCTCTCACTCTCTCTAACTCTCTCTAACTCTCTTTCTCTCTCCTCTCTCTCTCTCTAACCCTCTCTCTCTCTCTCTAACTCTCTCTCTAACTCTCTCTCTAACTCTCTCTCTAACTCTCTCTCTAACTCTCTCTCTAACTCTCTCTCTCTTTCTCTTTCTCTTTCTCTTTCTCTTTCTCTTTCTCTTTCTCTTTCCGCCAGAGAACAATCGCTTTTCAGCTCAGGGGCTGTAGCCTCTTTCTTTATAATCCGCAGGGTGTTTCTTATTGGGGTAACTGCTGTTCCGACCTCTGGTTCTCTTCTATACGGGGGTGGTCTTTTGTAGAGCATATCCTCTTAAGATATCATCATCAGACTCATTTGCCCCATCTCTTCTGGTCTCTACATTATGTTCTTTTTCTGTACACTTTCTCCCTCCTGATTCCTCTGCTGTTCTTACAGGATATAACCCCTCGGTCATACTGGCATCTCGCCACCTTCTCATTCTGTCATGATGGGTTTCGCGATCATACTTTCGCCCAAACATGTATCTGTAATTACCCCCACCCCTCTGCTTTTCTCGTTCATGCATTTCGTCTTCCCATTCAGTTAATGCCTCAAATTGCGTCGGCCTAGGCCGAGGCTCTAGATTCATCATCTGCTCTCGTAAGTTCCTCAGTATGGCCAGATTAAATGAACCATGTTCTGGGAACGCTAACACTCCGTCATCTTTGGTATATTTCACCCAGTTATCCAACCAAATACAGGTATGATACCCATACTTCGCAACCATGAAGGATGCCGGGGTTCTTATCGGGGGCAATAACTGTCCTTCCCTTGTCACTATGTCTTTATCCTTGTCAAACCAGGTTTTAACCTTACTGAACAAAGACTTTTTCTTCTTTTCCTCAGCATGGTAATACATCTTTCTTATTTTCTACTAGCTGTTTACTCTTACTACAGCTGTACGATCTTTTGTCCAATTGCCGCGCGACTCACACCAACGCACCAATCCTGGAGCGTCTACGTCACTGACTCAGTTCGTGAATCCTAGCGCGACTCACACCAACGCACCAATCCTGGAGCGTCTACGTCACTGACTCAGTTCGTGAATCCTAGCGCGACTCACACCAACGCACCAATCCTGGAGCGTCTACGTCACCCTGTATGTCTCCCTATCCTAGCGCGGCGTACACTAGCACACCAATCTCTGCGCTTCCTCCGTTCTAACCCACTGTCCAATCACAGCGCGGTCTTCCTGACGTCAGCAGCCGCTGCAGTCGCTTCTGCTCCTGTCTCTTCCTCTTCCGTCTACCCCTCCTTTACAAGACTACTTGGTAGACTTTGTTTCAACTTCTACGAGTCTGTTAGTTACAACATACAAACATCTCCATTGTCTGCTTCGCTAGCTACGGAACAGCAAAAGACCTTTCCCACGAGAATTCTGCCTTTCCCGAGAACAGCGCTTACCTCTGCCCTACTGCAGAATCGTTACTTCCGTTGATAAAGTAGCACATCCCTCTACTTTACCCTTCTAACAAGCATCAATTAACTGTTTCCCTCCGGAATGCTCCTAAGAGTTTCACGATTAACCAGAATGCCTTCTCATTCACACACTTACACACCAGAAAATGTAGTACATTCACACAGAATTACGTCTTTCCCGAGGACAGCGAACAGTCTGTCCTACTACAGAATTATATCACACATTAACAAAGCAGCGCTTACCTCTGCCCTGTCCTTCTAACAAGCTCCGAGAATACCTATTACTTCTCCAGCGGTAAGCTTTAACGGAATACCTTACGGATCCCTGGGACTTAAGACCAGAGTTTCACAGATAACCTTCGCTATCATATACACTTCTTTCACACAGAAATACGTTTCTAATGGCAACACACGGCGATGCTACCTTGTCGAACCCAGACAATGCGACGCGCAACTTCAATTGTCACACGTTTTCCCCTGTCTGCATACAGGGCCAACAATCCCGCCTTTTTCCGAGAGCAACACTCCCTCTGCTCTACTACGGAACTGTCACCGACTTCCTACATCCCAGAAGCCGTTCACAATACATAGAACTCAACACGACTTCAACATATAGTGTTAGTTCAAATATCAATCAATAATCAACAAGCCTATATACACGCAATTTCGCTAGATCAAGACAATAGCTAACCATCATTCTGCTACCAAGAAACTGATGCAGATCTGAGCTTCCGAATCCCCTCTACTTCCACAGACGGAATGATTTCACAGTCACACACGCATTCACACATCACACGCTGGTGGGGCCCATTTCACCAACATTCACCCTAAATCACCCTATCCGTGACCTGCAAAGGAGAAACCAAATACACATATGCTCTATCTAATCTGCCTGTATTTTGAGGTCAATGCGACCAGCTAGTTGCTGAAGATCTAGTGAAATACATTTCAAAGAATACACAATAAATCAATAAACATGACCAGAAATAATCACCCGAGACAGGAATTCAAACAGATTGTTCAATTATCTAAAATTTCAAGAAAAGCCAATTAAATGCAAATTTCATTTCTCTCATATTTACCTATTCTGTCTAAATGTCAGATCCTAAGTCAGAACTGGTCCTCTGTGGAAGATTTAGAGTCTTCTGTCGTCATGTAGAGTCATCGTCCTCTCCGTCAGCATAGGGACCTCGCATCATCAGCTCGGGAAGAAGTGGCGCTAGACCTCTCTAGTCTACTTATATTTATACTGAAATTTACATTCTAAAAAGTATCATTTCTTTATTCAGAACGGATGAATGGCGGAAATAATGTCATCTTGGTACTTTTTTTGATATTTTACGGAAGGTTCTCACATAGATTGTCCCAACTAATGAATAGCAGAATTGAATGTTCATGACTATTTCGCAACATCTACGGATGTCTCTATTAGGTGAATTTGTTGCAAAAATGGGTTCACTCTCAGTTCATATCAACTTTTCCGTCTCTCAGGGGCTTTTGGCAGATATCCCAGACTTGTCATCATGCTTATGGCTTTTCAGTTCACCGGAGGTGCAAGGTCACAGGCAGAGCGAAGCCTTTCTGTAAATTTCCAGCAACTCCAATGCAGGCTGCGGGTGGCGGCCATTTTGTGGCAGGCCACAATGGACAACTTAAAGCAAAATAGACATAAAACAGAATTACTGCATAGAAATGATTGAACAGTGTTATTCCCTTGCTAATACCCTTATGTGTGTGTATTTATCTAGCCATTTGCGACATCAGAAGCCATTAATGCATATTAATTATAAGCGCAAAACACCATAACATCACATAAGCAACATCTTTTTCCGTCAGTTTGCTCACCAACTTAGTTTACTTGGTATTTAGCCATGCAATAGCATTCCCACGTGTAATTCTCTTGTTAATAAGGTTGATTAGTCAATATTCGACAAACTTTTAATCATTAATAATTAATCGGTAGTACTTTTAGTTAGAACATGCGAAAATGAAACAGATATTCGGTTTTAGAGTAAAAACCTGCTCCATCACCTCCTCGCCCCCCCCCTCCTCTCCCCCGCAGAGCCCTTCAATGGCTCCGTCCCTGGAGGGACAGGTCGAGCATGACGGGGCAGGCGTTGGGCCCAGCGGGAAGGCAGAGGCTCTGGATGGAGCAGAAGAGGGCAGGGGGGCGGCGGGAGGCCAGCCTTTGTCCGCCCCCACAACAGCCCCACTAAGGGTTTAGGCCCCCGGAGTGCACATAATTGGGAGTCTGGGGGCACACATTTGGGGATTACCCAGACTAATGAGCTTGGTAAAGGGTAATCAGGTGTGCGGGGGCTCTTCTCTGAACGCCCCCTCCCCTGGGCAATGTCTTACAATTAGAAGCCACTCGGCGGCGCCTTGAAGGCAGGCCGTGTGCGGGCGGTGAGATCCCGGAGCAGGAACATGGAGCACTCCAAGAGGGCTGGTGAGCCTTGGCCCAGAGAGTGCCTGTGGCTGGCCCGACGCCCCTAAACGCTAGGTGATGTTATTCCTGAAGTTGTATGACGGATTCTTCCAGCCCTGGAGTCCTTTCAGTGATAGAGGAGTGTTATAGGTACTCTGTGTCACCAGAGCCCGACCAGTCCATTGAAAAATGCAGTCCGAGCATCACTGTCGATAAACCTTAAAGGCGCTTCGTGATATCAGCGATTGTCAATTATCGTCAAACAGCAATTACGGGTATATTCTGGGCTTCGAGGTAACTGGGTGCATGCGTGCCAGGGTGAATGGGCTGACTAGGAGATAGTCAGAAATTATACATACCAAGGGGACCAGTCATGTCAACTCTTCTTGGCACCCACCCAGGAGTAACCATTCTGTCGACCTGGAAGGATGCTAGCTCGGACAGAATTTTAAGAAGTGCCCGTCCTGTTCACGAAGGAAAAGGACACGTTTCCTTGGGCCAGCTTGGGTGTCTCTTTAGAGCTCCATTCTATCAGATATCAAGGAGGCAGTCTCATCAGAGGGCGTGGACGCACACGTGGACAAGTATGTCCAGGACAAAAAAGTGATGAAGAGGGTGGAATCCCTCTCCCCACTAATGATGTCTTGGGGCCACATTCCAGTCCATTGTTTTTCACTCGGTGTCAGTCCAGGCAGAGATCAGCGCAGCAGTGTGCAAACCAGGCTATGGTAACAGTCCAGCCAACATTGTCTTGAACCCTGTCTCACTTGAGCATATCACTCACCTCACCTTCAACTCTTCCACATATACTTCCGAGGCCATGACAGGGGGGCAGAGAGATAGAAGAGCACCCATCGCATGGATGCCATAAATGTATACCACTGAAAGCAACACAATTAAACAAGCATTTGCAATGCAACAGGTCTCGCATTTACAGAAGTTTGAGCTATTGGCATTGTAAATAACAATGCCTTTTATTTATGTATTGGTTTTTGAAACCTAAATAAAACCCATGGTCATTTACAATGCCAATCGCTTAAACTCGCGTAAATGCGAGACCTATTGCATTGCAAATGCTTGTATTTTCATGGTCTAACGGTTTCACTTCCTTTTGGATCTTTGCTTTTGTTTGGGCTTATTACCCCCTCCCCCCACGCCCCCTCAGGCTGGGCCAGCCATGTGTAGAATGTGTCAGCCCCGGGACCCACTGAGGGTGCAGCAGGCAGAATGTAACAAGCCACTACAGCTTATTCGTCTCCAGGAGCCATTCTCCTGATTAGGGGCAGCGGTAGCGACACCTGTTATTGTACAGCGCCAGGAGACGCCACAGCTGCGAGAGCAGGTGCTATGGAAATCCTGTTGTTGTATGGTCCTAACAGATTTCTCTGCTCCTATGCCTAAATTTCAAATTTATAATTTATGGCCTAGTCTCCTTTATTTTTCCACTCTCTTCGTTACATTTGGTTGAAAAGTGCGAATTTCATGCTTTCCCAAAGACAGATGTGTTGAGTTGTATGTAGTTCAGTCGGTTGCGCTCCGGCTGTAGAGGTGTGTTATGTGTCTGTCTGTCCCCAGGAGGTAAGCGTTTAATCCCTCCTACCCAGCCTTTCGTCCCTTCCAGGGGCACCTCTTTGTATATGTATCATTGTGTGGCGCTGTGAGTAAATGTGTTACATATGCCCCCTTCAGTGGTGCCAGTGGTCCCTGGAGACTGAAACCCTGAGTTGGTTTGCCAGAATTGAAACCACCACACCCGGTCTATCTAGAGTGAATAAACGCATCACTGAGTTTTCTCACTCGCTAGATGCAAGGAAGCGAGAGTGGGAGTTATCTCCGTTTCACTGAATAAATGGAAAATTGACAGTTCTTTGATTGCTCAGGTGTGTGTGTGTGTGTGTGTGTGTGTGTGTGTGTGTATTCTGTCCTAAGAGCCACTTCCTTTGACACCTGAAACACGGATGAGGTGCCCAAGATCACAAAGTTTGGTCACGTAGAATGAGGAAGTTGAGATTTGGGTGCAGGTCTCATGGTTCCATGGTCCACCTTAGAGGGTTCTGCTCCAGCCTGTGCCCTTCGCAGCAGTGTTCATCTGTTGAGTCTGCGATCTGATAAACAGCTCTTATGGGCACCACCGACACCCCCGCCATTACACGCACTAGACACTGAAGGACACAAGCCATCCGTATCTACACACTTGCAAGTCCCAAAAACTTAGCAACGGCCCACGCAGGATGTGCAACGAAGGGCAGTCGTGTCCTCTCTTTTCACATATCACTGTTAACAGATCACTTCAACCAGCTGGTTTAAGTGAAGCAACCGACTACTACAAGTCCCAGAATGCACCGATTTGTGACATGAAAATTGATGTCTCGAAGCACGGTGTCATGTCAGCAACTCTTCCAAACCTCAGAAAACAGGCAGCCTACATGGCTCTGGGAACTGCTGCTGGCAGCGGTGAGAGGGCGTCCGTGCAGTCACACCTTTATGACAATGTGGAGGGGGTGGAAAAGGGAAGGGGTGTTTAACAATAACCTGTCACAGGCAGGAGCCGCGGGATTAGCTTGAAGTCCCATGAAGAGGCCTAGCGACTGAGCCCCTGGTAGACAGGATGACAGATGGGGGAGGTGTGTGCCCACAGGCTGGGGTGTGCACTCCCCCCAGCTCCGGGTAAGGTAATGCAAAAACGTCTGTCTTACCCACCAGCCCCCAATGGTGGGGCGCAAAGCCAAGAGCTGCAGCTTTCTTCTCTGCACCTTATTTATTGCACCACAACTTGAACAAAGCCAGATAAAGTTAAAAAATGGATAAGTCAAGCATCCGCAGAGGCCTTCCCAGCCTGAGGCTGATGGCTCAGCGGACTATGGAACTGTGTGTGACCCCATTGTTACAGCGGGGCCACTGTCTTTCATCCCCCTGAGGCTGTTCAACTGAGCACCTTGGAGGTGCAATAAACACATTTTAACATTTTATGTTACACAGCGCCAAGAAACCCTCGGACGAGGGCACACGTTAGAACAAACATTTAAAATGCAATAGGTCTTGCCTTTGATTATTTGCTTTGCTAACGGTATTTTATAGCAAAGCAAATGGCTTTAACTTAATAAAAGGCGAGACCTATTGCATTTTTAATGCTTGTTTGTTAAGTATTTTTGAGACTGGGACATAATTAATGGAAGCAAACACAACTAACCCAAAAATCTTTCAAAGGAAATTTTAATTTCTTGCCAAAGAACCCTGTAGTAAAAATGGAAAAACTCTGATGGATACCTTAATTAGAAGTGCCCCCTCACCCTTCCGCACTCCCTCCTCCACACCTGAGTCCTGAGAGCTTCACTGAATCAGTTTTTCATCTGTATTCCCAAAACACTTCACTCTTCTGCAAAGAAACGTTCTCTGAATCTTGTGCTACCCTGGACTGGAATGCTAGGTCAGGCTCAATGCGACTCTCTCAAGTAACCGGCTCACTAATGCCTGGAATCTAGGCCTCTATTAACATCGCACTACTTCTGATTAGCTTGTAATCCTAGGGGCGTCACATGGTTTTCTTTGTACCTATCCTGAAAAACCTTTAATCGCTAATCGGACCTTCAGAGTGTATTCCACTACCTCCCAGATTGATTTAACTATCCCACCATGGTTAACAAAAATGGAAGTATCTCCAATGGGTTTGTTACAGCATATGATAGTTCTACTTGCTCTGTGGAGCAAAGGCTGAGTGAAATCTGCAAAACTCCTAGAATTATTACTACTAAGTATTCAAGAGACAACAATACAGGGCAAAACATGGAGACCGTTCTTAGTCCTCCTAATTTGAAACACCAGTCAGCCTGGACATGTGTATGTGTTGATATTTCTTCAAAGTAGATCTAGCTGGGAAAGAATAGAACCCTTCACAATAGTTACAGGATTGTGCCTGGAAGGTTTTTCATATGTAAAATACACGTTTTTATTTCTCTTACAATTGTATTTTTACTGCATTGTATTTTACAATTTTAAGCAGAGGTTGTGTTTTTCCCAGTTAAGTGTTAAGGCCGAGACTAGAACCCACGATTCAGAAGCCTGAAGTCCAGTCAATACCACATCTATTACCTCCTCTCTGAACCCAGTTTTAAGAGTCTACCAATAAACCAATCCATGGCTCACAACCCCTCTGCAACAGCCTGGGCGCCCCCTGCCCAACAAACTTCAAAGTTGGCCGTATCACCAGTCTCCCAGCAGCAAAACCTTCTCTCAAATTGTTTGCCCATCTCGAAGTCCACACATTAAACATCCTCGGCATACTAGAAGCATAGTTCTCTGAGAATTCCAAATAAATTCTTGATGAGATTATGACTCTAACCTTGGTGTAATTTTGAAGAGAGTGAGAAGGAAGCGAGGTGTGATTGCAGTTATTGACCATAAATCTGTATAGCACAGTGAGATTTATATCACCACTTCAGGGACGTAACGCAGGCCCCCCTCAGCACTGTACTCCGAGCTCTTGATTAAATCCGGGGCGGGGGCGCTCTGTGTACCTTGCAGGGGGGCCCCCTTTAACTTTCGTTATGCCACTGCCCCACTAGAATTTACAGCTGTATGTCTCTAAACCAATGTTAATATTGTGTTCATCCTTGCAGCAATCTAGGTAAACTTAGGGTTGCAATACAACCTTCCTGTAAAATCTCCTTAGCCTATGCCTTCACCTTTAACCGCTATCTAACAAGATAACTATTGTGGGTGACCAACAGTTCGATTTATATGAAAAACAGGCCTCTGATATCGTAGACTATATGGTGCGGTATGGAACCAGAATGTTGCGGAATAAATATTGTCTGTCTAAAATACTGCATCTTAAATATTGTCTACAAAAGTATAGCCCAATTGGAATTAAAATAGAAAGTCTGCACCCAATGGAAAGATTCTTTTTGTAAACAATATTTAGGACACAATATTTGTCAGAATGATATATTTTTTAAATCATAATCGGACATGCAACCACGTGGAGAGTTTATTTAACTGGTTTGTTCCTCTACACAAGCCCAGACATAAGCCACGACCAGAACAATGTATATAGAGTTCACTGCCTTTTCTGCAGCCTTTTCTCCCCCACAGTTGCTCCCTTGATGGCTGGAGTCCTTTCACTAACAAGCATTGGCATAGCCAATAGGTCTCGCCTTTGGGACCTTATAAGTATTTAGCCATGCAACAGTTGCATAACTAAATACTTATAAGGTCCCAAAAGCGAGACCTACTTACTATGCCAAGCGGCCGTACGGCCGCGAAAGTGAAAGTAATCGCGGTACAGCACGGCGCACGCGGCCGCGCACATGCACTGTAGGTCTAGGCTGGCCTGGTAGCACTTTTTGGAGCCCTCTCAATAAGTCTCGCCAGACCAGCGCATGCGCTGGGTCAGGCGAGACCTAAAAACGAACAGTGACCGCAGTTCCTCCATGTCATTGTGTGGTGGTAGACAAGTTGGCGCTTTAAACAAAAACATACCCCTCAAGGGCAAGGTGTTTTCTAAAAGAGCATTGGGGCCTACAGAGGTTTACATGGAGGGCCTGAAGGAAATGACCCGGCTAGGTCCACCCGGGTCTCTACTGACCACCTCTCAGCCTTCCATGCAAAATGAAGAGTCCGAGCAACAGTGGAGAATATATACCAATAATCATTTATCGTATTTAGAGTGGGGCCCATCTGCGTACAGTCTCAAGAGTGCTACAGAGGGAACTGAGGAACTGTAAGCATAAAGATACATTATATGCATTGCATGGTCTACTAATAACATGCCCACAGTGGAATTTTCCCAACAGATGTGGGCGAACAGCGTAAAGAAACAAAAGCTTCTATTCTCGTTTCTTGCACAGCTCAGGATACTTTCAAGGCCGTTCCACCCTGGGCTGCGATCAAACTGCAAGACAGGTGGGAAAGGGCCTTTACCAATGGAAAGCCATGCACTGGCACAGACAATTCTTCGTTGAAGAAACAAAATTTAGCAAGGAGCATTTCTCGGAATCAAACGAGATTAGTTTTGAACAGCAAAGAAAATGGTGCCAAAGTCAAAGAAAATGGCGTAGCGAAAGCTAACTTATACAAGACATTAAAGAGCATCAGCGAGCATAATCTAACAGGATTGGATGGAAAAAAGTCGGCAGGAATGGGGTAAAGACTGCCCTCTATCAGGTGACTCCCTTGATGACTTATCACTGTCTTGCATTTGGTCTGCCCACTAGTTTTCACCAAAGTGAAGCGGTCAGCGGTACATCAGATGTAACAGTTGCCAGTTTTTCTTTTTTTTTTTTACAACTGTCCAGATTATAACCCATTTCTAAATGGGCCTTCTGTCTTGTTCTGTTGTCTGTAGCAGTGTAATCCATATATTATTTTGCTCTCTTGGGTGTTCATACACTGATCATTGCCTATATGCTTCTACCAAGGTATGTCTTTGCAGAAAAACAAGAGCCAACTAACCATAGTGCTCGACAATCTGAAACTGCATGCAAAGCAATACGGAATGCCCTCAAACAACCCTATTAACTGATTTTTTTATATTAAAGCATACGTCCATAGTTGATTTCATAGTCCCAGTCAGCAGAGGGGTCTCAAACTGTGTACAAAGACTACTGATAAATGGTTCAATTTGACCGTGCCTATATGAAGAAGCTGGACTGCAACGTTGAACCTACACAGAGAATTATTTCTGAAGCTGACAATGCAAATTGCACAATCCCTAGCATCGCTATAACTAAAAAAAAGCTATTGTGCATAATCACAGTGCCACATCCAGTATATACATTTAACAAAATACTCAGAAAAATGTCAAACCTATAAAATTTGAGAAGTGTACAAGGGGCTTCAGCTCAGTCCTTCCTGTTCAGCCGGTTTCCTGGGACAGGAATGCCCGCTTCATGGTGTGCAGTCATCTCCGCTGCCGTCCATGTGCTATCTTTACTTTACTGGGGCCCATAATGAAACTTGTGTCTCCTCCACTGGCCTACCTCCTCCTGTTGCTACCTCCCTACCTGCTTACGTGTCTCACCATGGCGAGTAGTCTTCAAGAAATCGCCAATGTCAAGATGAATAGGGCTCTATTATATTAAAAGCATTACCGGGCAGACTTGATCTCTCTTATGGTCGGAGTATTTTGATGTAAGCACTACGGTAGTCTCAAGGGAATTGGAGGATGGTTAAATTAGGATTTTCCTTTACAAAATGGAGTTTTTAGAAAGATGTGGTCACCAATCGCATGTCGCTGCACACATGATTGGTTGGTCCTAATAATTCCACACTGAGGCATCCTTCTTTAGGCAGGGACCGGTGATGAGGTAGGGGGAAAAAAAACAAGAGCTTAAAGTCCAGCTGGTGGATCAAACGTCTAGATTCCGCACTCAGAACATGGCAAGGTACACAACACTGCGACAGAGTACAGCAACCAAGTTGTCAACCTTTCCAGTATACAACTTACTTAGACCCAGAGAAAGGTACTCAGTAAAGGCCTATGATCTGTACCCATGTCTGTGGTTGACAAATTCAAGATATGCTGCAAACTCGCAGAATTTTTCTGCACGACAAAACAAAGGATTCTTCAATACCAGCAGAGAGAATTAAGTGAATGAATCTGACACCGGCCTTAGGAAACAGTCTGCCTTCGCTTCTCCCTCAAGTACAGTCCCTGTTGAAATAATGGCCTTTGAGCAAGCTGTGGTGAATAAAATTGAAACAATTGACATTGCCACAAAAGTCAAGTCAGAGGGATTTATTAAGCGCACATATCACCCAGAGGTCTCATGGCACTGGCGTAAACTCCAAAAGGACTGGTGGTCAGATATACGGTCGTTATAGATGGTCAAATAGCCAGGTTTTTAATTCACTGCGGAATAGCTCATGGTCAGCAATGGAGAGGAGTTCTGATGGTAGCTTATTCTGGAAAGCAGGTGCAAGGAAAGAGAAAGATCTACCGCCATTCCTGGCGGTGCAGATTCTGCAAGGGGTAAGGATACATTTGATCCTTGACCTAAGCATCCTGCTCGGCTGATACCAGCTAAATTGTTTGGTGAAGTAGCTTGGCCCATTTCCATACATGTTCTTATGAACAAGACAGAGGATTTTGAAGCGGATTCGCTTCCTAATAGGAAGCCAATGAAGAGTCTTCAGTCTGGGCACTGATGGGGCTATCGATGGGAGAATTAGTACGAGTCTAGCAGCAGTATTTTGCAAAACTTAAAGCTTGGTATAGAGCTCCTCATTTATCGAGGCCAACAGGGTATTTCCATAGTCGATACAACTTATCATTAGTCCCTGAACAAGTGGTTTCCTAGATTCAATAGGGATCCATTGAAAGATTTTGCGTAGATTACGCATGATGCCATAACAGATGCCGATTATGTGATTTATATGGCTTTTCATTGACAACTGATTGTCAATCATCACTTTGAGGTTCCGCACTCACAACATGAGTAATCCAGAAGAAGTGGCTCTTAATGAATTTAAAGAGAATAACCACACCATTAACAAACCAACAGATAAAGGCAGATCTGTAGTCCTACAGGATGTACAGGAATACAGGAGTGGAGTAAGGTTCTGAGGTCCTAGGATCCCAAGTCCCGGAGAGTATTGCTTAATTCAAAAAAATAGATTCTCGAGGGAATAGACTCAAGGCACTGGACCTCTATGGCCTTAAAAATTCAATAGTCTTTATAGTAGTGAGTCAAATCCCCTCTCTCTTATAATGAACCATGTTCAGGCTTTTGGTAAAAACAGAAGGTTCTTTTTATTCATAATTTGAATGAACATAGAAAATCAATTGAACGTGAACAGCCAACACGTGTTTCGCCCCCTGGGCTCAGTTGAGGCCGGGGCTTTCTCAAGGCTGAAGATGTGCTTTCAGAATTCTTTCGGTACACGGAAGACGACCAGAAACGGCACCCCCGTAGGGACTCTGATCTTATGCCTGAAAAGGCTGGTATACCTGTATTTCACAAGTAACCTATGAAACGAACGATGAAATAATGAAGATATTTATGACCTGTTTGAGTTGTTTAGTACCGAAAGAATTCTGAAAGCACATCTTCAGCCTTGAGAAAGCCCCGGCCTCAACTGAGCCCAGGGGGCGAAACACGTGTTGGCTGTTCACGTTCAATTGATTTTCTATGTTCATTCAAATTATGAATAAAAAGAACCTTCTGTTTTTACCAAAAGCCTGAACATGGTTCATTATAAGAGAGAGGGGATTTGACTCACTACTATAAAGACAGGAATACAGGAGTGAATGCTTACGTCTGCTGAGTGATGAACTGTACAATGTGAGACTGGACAAGGATCCCACAAAAGCACTATAGCTGGCAACTGGCAATCTAGTTGAAGGGGCTGAAGGTCATTGTTCCTTAAAATACACAAAAACTGTACTCCCGCTGCGGGCAGACCGACTGTCTCTGAAATAAGCTCTGTTCTATAATGTCTTTCACAATTTATTGATCATTTCCTGACACTTTGGTTAGATGTATCCCTTCATTCTTGAAAGATACCAAAGACCTTATTAGATTACTGAGAGGCATACAGTTTGACCCCTTTTATAACCTGTTGATAGGCCTGGACGTAAAAAGCCTATATACAGGCTTCCCCTAGAAATAGACTCTCAGGATAATGGAAGACTTTCTCTACACAACTCTTTGGACGTACACTACCTACACTAACTACCCCAAGACACTTTCTACTGGAATGTATGCACCTGGGTTGATGATAAAAGCGTTTTCGAATTCGAAGGTACCATGGACCAACAGGTGCACCATAGTTCTATGTACAACACACTTTCCCCAAACATCACCTGCTTGTATTTTCAACACCTTTTAACTTCCTGGGTCATGACAGACAGTAACCATTTCAGAGAAATATAGTAGAATAAAAAAGGTAGAAGGACGACGTATTGATCATTTGGAAAGGAGATGCTGAGTCAGCCACACAATTCACTGCGTGGCAAAGAACATAGAACTAATTTTCTGAAATATAGTCACTCAGAGTAATGGCACCCTCACATTCCTGGACATAAGGATCTTCCATGAAAATGGCACTTTATGCACGGATGCACATCATAAGATTACAGTTAAGAGTAGCCTCCTATGATTTGACAATCTCAACCCATAACCACTGTGCAAAAACCTACCATTTAATCAGTCACTCACTTCGTTTTGCTATAATTCCGCAGCATAGAAGTATAGGTAAACAGTAACAAAAATAAGAAATGAAGAAAAAGCCACTCCAGTACAAATTTAATCTAAAATTTCCCATATAAACAACATAAAATCGGGTTGAATATTAAACCTGCCTTTGGGCTCTCAAAGGATTTTTAGCTGTCAGATTTTAATCCACCCTGTACCATAAAATGACTTGAAAACTTCTTTTAAAATCATTAAAAATTGCAACAATCTCATACAGGATAATACATTTTCTACTTTCCGCAGTGACAGAATGGGCATAAAAATAAAGTGCAAATGCATATTAAACATGTCTGAATATTTGAATAAGGATACTGAAACTTTGATAATAGTAAAAACAGTTTGATCAATTTTTAGATGGTAGGAGCCAATAATTTATCCCTACACGTCCCACTCTCTTTTTAAATCACCTAAGGTACACTAAGAATAAACTTGAGAGAGGTTTGCCCGCAGGCAGTTTTAACCATCCTCTAGATCCCTTTGCTTTCCTCAAAGTGCTTCCTCCATAACAGAGGTCAAACCTGCCCTGTAGGCTATTTGTACTGGGCGAGGACCTGATGATGAAGCATGCCACACATTCTGTATGGGTGAGAGTACTTAAAAAAACAAACAAAAAAAAAAAAGGACTGTTTTCTATTTGCAGTTGTGAATAGTTTTCACATGAGGTCTGTGTAGAAGGCCTCCGCTTTCTCAGGAAGTCAAAGTAGTCTCGAACATCATGAGCACCCATCTGCAGCTCTCCTTAAAATGCAGCCGCATGTGATAAGTTAGTCAGATCACTTTATTCGATGCTTAATTTATTAAGATCATAAAAGCACAAAAAGCACAGTATATAAAATATACATTCCAAAAAATACAACTTTCATGATTCAAACAGTAGCAGTAATGTGTTTAAAACAATAGATTTGAAAGCAGGATTAGATTCATTTTTTTTTTTTTTGTTTTTTTGTTTTTTAAAAACCTTTATTTGTGCATATTAAAAGAACAAATACGGGCCTACAACCATCAGGCCGGCCACAAAACGGTTAAGCACTGAGACAAACATTACATCCCCTGTGCATCAATGGTCAAGATTAGCAACAATTCAGGAGTTATACACTGGAGAGATCCTTGACACCAGGGGAAGGAGAAGTAAAGGTTAATTTTAAGGTTTTCAAAATAATTTTATCGAGGAAAAAAGTCAGTAGAGGATAGAACCAAGGAGATTCGAGTCCGCAAGATGGCTTCATCACACAGGAGAGCAGCAGCATCATTAGAAACGGCCATAGAAAATCTCAGACAGTGAGGCGTTGCAGTTATATAACAGGATAGTCACATGAGTAAATACGCACCCCTCCAAAGCCGCCCCCACTCAATCCACCCCACACCCGGACCCCGAATCGGAAACAAGGATAGCGCAGAGACATAGAAGAAAAAGGCCCATAGAACTCAAAAGAAACAGTTAATTACCCCCCCACCCTACACCAATGTGGAGGCTACGGCCTGCCCCCCCCCCCCAGCATAGTGCCTGTCGCCCAATGAACCCGAAATATAGACAAGAGAGAAAGTAGGAATAAAGGAAAGAAAATAAGAAAACAAAGAAGAAAGCGGGGAGGAGCCCACGTAACCTCGGAGCGCCCGAAACCACCGGCCAACTACGTCTCCACACACTGAGAACCCACTACACCCAAAGGCGGTCGTGTGAAGATAACGTGTCACAACAATATAAGAAAGGCAGACAAATCGCGACGAGTGCGCACAACCTATGCAGACAGTTCCAGTCCCAGTCCAGCCCATCCGTGAAACCATGGTGATAGAAAGCAATCTAGCCCTGGCCCGATCGCGGGCGTAAGATTAGACTAGCCCCCACATGAAAGGATTAGATTCATAATTCCTAAAACAGAATGGTCCAGCCGCGTGGTCTTCCACGAAAGGAGTAAATATGAGGCCACAGTAGAACATACTAATTCATTAGATAATAATTGTTAAAAAATACAGAGCCGGGCGACACCGAGTGAAATGATATTTCCCTATAGGCGGCCAAATAAATCTTTGGCAAAACAAGAGAATATCTAAATTTTATTGGGGAGAGGAGCCATCGCACGGACAGGGTGGAAGATTCGCTATGGATTAAATACCAGCTGGAAAAGAAAACAAACAAGGAATGAGGTTCAAATGAAACCTTACTAGAATAATTTGATTGCGTGAATTGGTCACAAAACATAAGTATCCCGGGGTGCCTTACCTCTTCAATTGGGCTCTCTAAATATAATTATACGAACACTTTCAAGCAATTTAATTTAGATCGCTCCAGTGTCCTTTGAGTAAAACAAATCTTTTAATTTATTTTTTGATACTGTAATGCAGGATGAAGGAGATGTAAATAGGCGGCCTAAACTGAGAGAGGTGAGGCTGTTTTTAATATATAATAACCACGGAATCTTTAGCACGTTTTCCAAGGTGAGACAATCTTCTATTAGTCTCTGGGTAAGGTGTACTGAAGTTCGTCTACAGATGTAATGCCACCAGAGTATGGTTGGCAACCTAATAGTGTTGTCGATATAAGGGACATCCAGCTCGGTGTGACATAAAAAGTTAGAACAGCTGGCCGGAAGGCCAATGAGTCTTTTCCAAAAGGAGTTTTCGATGGTCTGGAGAGCGTGGGCATTGGTGTATCCCCATATTTCTGCCCCGTAAGTTGCCACTGATATTGATTTGGCAGAATATACCTTTTTGATCATCTCAAGGGGCTCTGCCCCCAGTTTCTTTGTAAAGGAATTAAGTGCTATTATACTTTTTTCCAGTGCTAGGCCTCTAGTTATGATCATGTTGGATCAGGATTGTTGTCTCTCAAAGGTTATTCCGACATACGAAAAGGTGTCAGTATGGGCCAGTTCACGTCCTTCTATGTAAAAGTGGAGGCCTCTCCTCTCTACATCCACTTATCAAAACAAGAGACTTTCCCTCATTTGTTTTTAGATCTAGGCTACTCATGTAGTTTACATAAATCCCTAATAGTTGCTTGGCCAGTACGAGCAATCAAGACCGCATAGCCTGCTTATAGCAGAATTGGGGTGCGTACATTCTTAATCAATGGGATGTTCGGGGTGGAGTTCAGCAGGGGTGCTTCTACAACATTCGTGTAAATGGAAAAGAGGAATGGGGCAAGAACACACCCCTGGCGGACTCCCCTCAAAATTGGGAACGACCTAGAGCACTCACCTTGGTTTCCGTAGTGTACGATTGCCGATGCTGAAGAATAAAGCTGTCTAATAAAGGTGGTTATTGTATTGTCCATACCCATTTCTGCCATTATTTCCTAGAGGTGGTGATGGGTTACGCAGTCGAATGCTGCTGAGAGGTCCATGAATGCCGGATATAGTTTCTCCTGTTTTGCTTTTGTATACTTGGCCATTAGTAGGATCAGGTTGAGGCTTTGGTCCTGGGTACCACTACCCTTTTTGAACCCGAATTGTACCGGGATCAAGATGTTATTGTCAATGGGCATGCCTCTAATCTATTAAGTAAGACACAACCCATCAATTTAGTGGTACTATCGCTCCCAACGCTGCTCCCTGCTGCCCTTACCGCCAGACCGATAAGTGCTTCCTGCCTTGCTTGCACAACTTATTGCATTTTACCTGCGCAGATTAATTGCATTTAAACCTGATTGTAGCGCTTGACTGCTTTGCCACTTAACCTGCCCACAGATCGTAGCGCTAGACTGCCCTACCTAATTTGGATTTGCTTTTATTTCTATCTGCTCGCGCTCGACGGCGTCGCATTGCTACACTGTAGCTTTCTAATGCCAAGTAACTCTCCATAGCGCTTAGCTGCCAAGGTGCGCTTGCACTCGAAGCTATTCCGATTGCGGCCATTTTAATCGCACTGGTGTTGTTGTTGTTTAACCTCCCTGACCTCAGCCCCTCCCCGCTCCCGCCTCCCAGCTGACCACCCCCTCGCCCCTCCCCTTCCCAGTATCCATATATGACAGTCGCACTTGCGCGCAGCGTTCACGCGCAGCGACCGCGCCCAACCCGCGCCGAAGGTGCGCCAAAGGTAAGCCCGTCCACGCCCGTCCGCGCCTGGACCGCGCCCAGCGCCATACCCCCTGTCCCTCGCGCTGCCCAGCCCTCCCGCATTAACTACGATGCCGCCACCCTCCTAGCCCTTAACCCCGGTCGCATTCCCAACTGCGTCCAAGCCGCTCCCGGACACACCCATGGACCTTTCTCCTGCTACTCCTGCAAATTCAGCGGCACCGACAACATCTCCGCTACGACCACACCACAGACTCCCGACCCCAACCACCTACAATGCATCCTTCTCAACACCCGCTCGGTCCACAGACACGCCATTGACCTATGGAATCTACTAGACACCATTTCTCCAGACATCGCCTTCCTTACGGAAACATGGATGAACGCTTCCTCCGCACCAGACATCACCATTGCCATCCCTGAAAATTATAAGATCACTCGCAAAGACCGTACCAGCCACACAGGAGGAGGAATCGCTATCGTCCATAAGAAAACAATCCGCATCTCAACCAGCTCTGATGCCAACCTCGCCAACTCAGAACACCTTCACTTCCAGATCCACATCGACCCCAAAACAACACTCAGAGGCACTCTCCTCTACAGACCACCAGGACCCCGCGCAAAATTCAGTGAAGACATCACGGACTTCATCACCCCTCACGCGCTCCCCTCCAAAGACTACATCCTTCTGGGAGACCTCAACTTTCACCTTGAAAAGATAAACAACCACAACACCGCCACCCTCGTGGACAACCTCGCCAACCTCGGACTTAAACAACTAGTCACTTCCCCCACCCACATCGCAGGTCACACACTCGACCCCATCTTCACTTCCAGCAATCATGTCTCCTTCAGCCACACTACGGAGCTCCTATGGACCGACCACAGCTGCGTTCACTTCTCCTACAACAAGCCGAAACCCATCAACCACTCCCAACCTACCCTGCAAAGAAACTGGAACAAAATCACCACAGACCAAATCTCCGCATCGCTTCTTCGAAACTCCCCAGCCCTCTCATCTAACGCCAACGAAGCCGCCGCCAACCTCACCCTATGGTTATCCAACACCGCCGACACCTTAGCTCCACTGAAAAAACGTCAAAGCAAACCTGGCAGCAAGAAAACCTCATGGTTCAACGATGATCTCAAGAAGTCCAAGAAACTCTGCCGCTCCCTTGAAAAGGCCTGGAAAAAAGACCCAACCACCAGCACCAAGGACGCCTTCAAAAGCGCCACCCGCACTCACCACCAACTGATCCGAAAAGCCAAGAAAACAGCATTCAAGGATCGACTTGACAACAACGCCCACAACAGCAAGGAACTTTTCAACATCGTCAAGGAATTTTCCAATCCCTCGGCCAACGCCAACGACATCACCCCCTCTCAAACCCTCTGCGACTCCCTAGCCTCTTTTTTCCACAACAAGATTGCAGACATCCACAACAGCTTTGACAACCATCCCGGAAACCAACCCACCCTACCATCTGCTGAACATCTTCCCCCCGTGAACACCCTTAACGCCTGGAACCCAATCTCCACTGAGGACACCACCCGCCTGATGAATTCCATCCACTCAGGATCCCCCACAGACCCATGCCCTCACCACATCTTCAACAAAGCAGACTCCGTCATAGCACCGCACCTCCGAGACGTCATCAACTTCTCCTTCAACTCCGCTACCTTCCCAGAAGACTGGAAACACGCTGAACTCACCGCCCTTCTGAAAAAACCAACAGCGGACCCCACCGAACTCAAAAATTACCGCCCCATCTCACTTCTTCCATTCCCAGCCAAAGTCATCGAGAAAGCCGTCAACAACCAGCTCGCCGCCTTCCTCGAAGCCAACAAATCCCTCGACCCCTCACAATCTGGCTTCCGAGCAAAACACAGCACTGAGACCGCCCTCATCGCAGCAACAGACGACATTCGAACTCTACTGGACAATGGAGACACAGTCGCCCTCATCCTCCTCGACCTCTCTGCAGCATTCGACACAGTCTGCCACAGCACCCTTCTACAACGCCTCAATAACATCGGAATTCAAGGAAAAGCACTTGAATGGATCACCTCGTTCCTCACCGGAAGAACCCAGAGAGTCCGCCTTCCTCCATTCAAGTCCGAGGCCTCTGAAGTCATCTGCGGCGTACCTCAAGGATCCTCACTCAGTCCCACCCTCTTCAACGTATACATGAGCCCCCTCGCGGCCATCGCACGCCAACACAACCTCAACATCATCTCTTACGCGGATGACACTCAACTGATCCTTTCCCTCACCAATGATCCCAGCACCGCCAAAACAAACCTACACGAAGGAATGAAAGAAGTTGCCGAATGGATGAAACAAAGCCGTCTGAAACTGAACTCAGACAAAACAGAAGTCCTCATCTTAGGCACATCCCCCTCCGCTTGGGACGACTCCTGGTGGCTGGAAGCCCTCGGAAAAGCACCCATCCCGACAGACCACGCACGGAACCTTGGAGTCATCCTGGATTCTTCACTCTCAATGAACAGACAAGTCAGCGCCGTATCCTCTTCCTGCTTCAACATTCTTCGCATGCTCAGAAAAACATTTCGCTGGATCCCCTCCGAAACAAGGAAAACAGTCACCCACGCTCTGGTCACGAGCCGACTGGACTACGGAAACACCCTCTACGCAGGTACCACCGCTAAACTCCAGAAGAAACTCCAACGAATCCAAAACGCCTCAGCCAGGCTCATATTAGACATCCCACGCAACGAACACATCTCTGATCACCTTAAAGACCTCCACTGGCTACCCGTCAATAAGAGAATCACTTTCCGACTGCTTACCCACGCACACAAAGCACTCCACGACATCGGACCAGATTGCCTCAACTCTCGAATGTCCTTCTACACCCCCTCCCGCCAACTTCGTTCTTCCAGCCAAGCCCTCGCCACTGTACCCCGCATCAACAGGACCACCATGGGAGGCAGATCCTTCTCATACCTGGCTGCTAAAACATGGAACTCACTCCCCGCTTACCTTCGCCTCACCCAGAACCACCTAGCGTTCAGAAAGCAGCTTAAAACGTGGATATTTGACAAATAATCCTCCTCCCCTTCCTAAGCGCCTTGAAACCCTCTGGGTATGTAGTGCGCTATACAAATTTTATGACTTGACTTGACTTGACTTGACAATAGTTTTTGAGATGGGCTTTGTCTCCTTTTTTAGGTCTCGCCTGAGCCAGCGCATGCGCTGCTCTGCGAGACATTTAGTAAGCGGCTTTTGAAAGTGCCACCACAGACTTTTGGTTGCTTCAAGCTTGCTGGCGTGCAGCCGGCATCTGTCTTTCCTCTGTCACACAACTCCCGCTTCTCCCCTTCCCCCACCACAGATTGCTTCGCACGCCGCGCTTGATCGTGGTCACTTTCATGAGCTGCGCAGCCGTGTCACTTTCACGGCCTCGTGGCCAATGCTTGTTTTAAACCGGGTGCGCAGCTACGTAACATCTTTTAATATAATTTACCTTTTAAATAGATGCATGTTAAATGACGTATGAGGTGGTCATGCAATGAAGGTTTTTTTTTAAACCCAAAGCGCCCGTGCCCTCTTCCGGCTTTAATGTATCTACGTAAGTAAATATGTTCACCAGGTAGATGGTCTGAACGGAATGCTGGGACTGCGTGGATAAGAATCATTGTTTTATCTAACCGATTCATGTCCCTACTTGTGGCCTCTGCAGGGCTGTCTGTAGGGCGCTTCTGTTAAATAGCCTCCCCTCTAACCCGTCCCTCTTTCACTGCTCGAACCACTTCTCGTATCGCACTCGGAGCTACACCGATACTCTGGACACTATACTCATCTGATGCCTCCGTCGCTGATACTCTCAAAGTTCCTAACCCCACAACCCTCCAGGCCATCATCAACTTCTGCACTATTATTCAATTTGATCTAGCAGGTCCTGGTCACACCAACCTCTCTCCACACCAGCTTCAAAGGCTCTAGCGTTTTTTTAAGGTCTGGCTGCAAATCATTTTCAGAGCTTTTTGCGAGCAGTCCCGTGATCAATACATGGCCACAGCAAAGCGCAGATGATTCTGCTACACTCTTTCCGTTGTGGTCTTGGTGATACGGGAAAGTAGCTACTTACTGCACACCCAGCCAGTGAAGACCTGTCAGCAGCACCACCGACTCTTTGGGTCCTGGTAGGGCTTCACATGGGAGCCACGCAACCACGCTAGATGCATTTTCTTGGCCCCTTCCTTTGGCCCTCTCTTGTAATTCTCCAAAGAGTTTATACAGAGCAAGCAAAAACATTGTATTTGCCAGTGCTTGTTAAAAAAAATACACCATAGAGTTCTTCACAACCTTTAACCTTTTCAATTCTCTCTCATCACCTACCTTCTTAGCCTTTCACTCTGTCTCGTTCTATTCGAAATAAATTACTTCCCTTAAACCTGCTAATGCTTATTTTATGCCCCACTAAAAATGAAGGTCTCGCATAACTTGTCAACACATTAAGGTTTCTTTTCTGCCTTTGTTTACCTCCGATGCCAGAAGCAAACAAATGAATGAAAAGATATGTATAAAAGAATGAGCACACTGGCCTCGGTTCTTATCACTTTATAACGGAACGTATGTGTTTTTTACAGTATGTAGGCAGTCTGCCTTGCAGCACTAATATAGATAGATGTCTTCTGTGCGTGTCATCCACTGAACACCAGCAGCGAGTGTGTAAATTATTCATTAGTGCTATATGACTCTGCTGTGGTCACCTTAAGGAACTTAGCAATTAAAGCAGGATTTCCGAAAGCGACAACCATAAGAGAGCAGAATTATAGGAAGTGTAAAGGATTTTCAATCCCTAAAGTGAAAAGACCTCACTCTTTTTACGCCCAGTACAGCCACACTAGAGGTTACAGGAGCATCTTCTCTGCATCTGGAGGTAAAATGCTTTTAATGGGAAACTCGAACAAAAAGTAATTAGCAGTGGGATTGGCTGGTAGTGGAGGCAACCTACTAAAAAAGCATTGGCATAGCCAATAGGTCTCGCCTTTGGGACCTTATAAGTATTTAGTTATGCAGCACAATATCCTTGGTGCAACAACATCAACTGTTGCATTGCTAAACACTTATAAGGTCCCAAAGGCGAGACCTATTGGCTATGCCAATGCTTGTTGTGGATTGGAATTCTAATAGACCTCTTCCACAAATCGGGTAGACCCACTGCGGCTATTACATTAAAAATGTTAGTGAGCACCGGCCCCCACCGGTCGGGGTGCTCCATAAAAAAGTCTACTGGAATGTTATCTGGACCAGGGGCTCTATTATTGGAGGACTGGGAGAGGGCCAATCTAATTTCCTGTAAGTTAAAATACAAGGGCAGATTTGTAGGGGGGCAGTTTGGTGTCAACTGGCTAGCCAACCCCTCTGTATGAGAGTTAAAAATAGAGAAAGTGTGCGATCCAAGAATCCTCGTCCACATGGCACGCGGTGCTCAGATCTTCCAAAGGTTTAAGGAATGTGGCATTAATGAATCTCCAAATATCCCTCGAGTTTTTTGAGAGAGATGCTTGGTGGAGTTTCTCCCAAGCGTCTTCCTTGAGAGTTTTGGTTCTTTGCTTCCTGGCCTCTGAGTAACGAAGCCGTAGGGTCTTAACAAGTGATGCGTCCCTTAGGGTAGATCTAAATGCTATATGTAAATTTGAAAGGGCCTTTGTGCAGAACTGGTCAAACCATTTAGGACCTGGATTGTTAGAGGTTCCCCTTTCCCTAGTTATTGACTTTTTTGCCTCTGCCAATATCCTTTCAAAAGCTTTTATTTGTCAGTATTGGGTCTGGGATTGCTGCCAGACAGGTCATAATATCGTCAAGACTATTGCTAACCACACCTGCGAAAAATTTCACTTTATCTATCATTTCCCATTTTAAAATTATCCAATTTTTCCTTGTTATCACTGGGTTAATATGTCTTATCTGCTCCAGAGCAGTCTCCCCCCCCCCCCCGCCAATCCCCATACCAAGTTGGCAATTATGGCTTGATGGTCACTAAATCCATATGGCATAATTGCAATATTAGAGATAGATTTACACAGGGCCGAAGAAATCAGTAAATAATCTAGGGTTGAACCCTGGCTGGTCAATCCAAATGTATATTTTAATAGACCAGAGCTGGGGTCAATTGGATTCATGATTTCCAGATCATTCATAAAAAAATTGTCTATTCAGAGCGTCGCCATAGGCATTGTGTGCAAAATGGGAAACTGGATCACTTGAATCATTAAACAAGCTGCATACTATTTTATTTCGTAAAGTGCAGCAATGTGTGTTAAAATCACCCGCCCATAAGATTTTTGGAGGTTGCTTAAGACTCTTAAAAAAGATATTAACATCTCTTTCCAGCATATGAACAATTTATTTTATATTTGCATTACAGTTGTTATTATAATAATTTATTAAAAGAATGGCATCACCACTTGGTTCTTTTAAATGAATAAAGTGGTAATAGGAAGAAGCATCAAAAAATGATAAGACTACTAATTTTAAAGTGTTTTTTAACAACGTTAAGATGCCTCCCCTTGTGCGTCCAGAAACTGAAGGGCAGGCTGGAGTATAGAAGGAGTGATAGCCGTCTCGATAAATTGGTCTCGTTTCCCATGTTTCCTGGAGGCAAATCAGGTCATGTTTATTAATAATTGCTAACCAATCGAAGTTAGACACTTTGGACTTTAGTCCAGCGATATTCCAGGAAACTAGTTTGACATGGTCACTGGGGATAGCTGTATGGTTAGCAGGTGCCACCTGAATGTTGGGGGTATCGAGCCCCGGGTCCCTAGGACCAGGAGATAAATTATTAAGAGTCCCATTCTCCCCCTGTCAATCACACCTATCCAGGTCTGTTGGGGCGCTAAAACGGTTGTTAATGGGGAGGTGTGTGAAAGGGCGTCCTTGGACAAGGTGAAGAGGCTCCTGATGGTTTTTACTGGGTGAAATAAAAAACTTGGGGCCCTGTTCAATGGTCTGTCAGGTCTGTAGAAGAAGCCAAGGGGTAGTGCAAACTTCTGGGTTTGCTGTGTAGCTGTGTCAGGTAAGCGCCAAAACAGTTTCTGAACCAGGTGGTGCGAATTAAAGTTAACAACCATGCAGTCCCCCTGAAATGTTTTCTTGGAATTCCCTCCCCAAGCCACCTGGATTGCCATTAGGATACACGGCAATAACTCCCCTCGACCCCCCCCCCCCCCTTGCTTACTAATCCAATGGGATGTCTTGGTAATAAGTTGATCCGTGGATTCTATCTGAGTGTCCACTAAGTTAGGGACATTCGCCAGGACTATGACATAGGGACAGGCAGCGGGGGGAAGGTCCAATCTTGAATCGTAAGGATGGTTTGTCCCGTTTATCACTTCACTGTCAGAGTCTCTGGAGCACGTTGCTGACGATGGAGAAGATGGTAGAGGTGGGCTGGATGCCCCCTGTGGTCGCAAAGGAAGAAGGGAAGAATGGTGAGGGGGGGGTGAGTGACTTGCCCTAAGGACCTCACTATCGGGTCTCGCACTGTCCCGTGTAGTTAAAGAATGGTGAGGTATGAAAGTAGGCTCAGAGGTTAGGGACATTTCCTTAGCCCCCACCCGATTACGATCATTAATGGTTGTGATACTTAGATTTAGGGACTCCATTTTACTTAGCCTGTCTGAGAGGGGCTGTAATAGGCGAGTAAAAGACAATCCCATTTTTAGTAACAGAGCATCCACTGAGGGCATTGAAGGTATGGGGGCTTTTGCAACCTTTGATACAATAGCAGATTTTGGCTTTGTAACTGATCTTAAACCCTTTTTTTTTCTCTTTGGCAGCGGCTCAACATAGACAATAGGAGAGTGAGCTCTAGCGTTAGCCTGAGACATTTTACATTTAGAACAAGTTACAGTTTGCCTAGGTGGTAGAGGGGGAGAGGAAATAGACAGGTCATCCACAGATAAATTGGAGGCCCAATGTTAGTACAAACAGTTACTGCTAAATCGCCCATTGATAGTCTGCGCTCTACAGTCTGAATCTCCTTGTTCAGAGCGTCAGAGACTGTTATAAGGAAGGTATCTAAGGTGTTAGATGACTCACCTTCGTTCGTGGTAGATTTTCTTTTACCCATCTGCATCAGCCAGGCTGAATCCAGGTCCAGATCTTGATAGCAGATGAAGGAATGGAAGGAGTTAGAGGGGGGGCCCAGGCCATCCTCCGACAGGCTCCGACTGGCGGCGCGCTTTTGTCGTCAGGGAGACGGGAGCAGGAATCGGTAGCTGACTGCTGGGGGAGATGGGAGTTGTGAGTTGTGGTCCACTCCCTGGCGGTACTCCGGGCTGCACGGCTCTCCCCTGGACCTCCCATGGCACAGTAGGCGAAGTGCAGCTCTTTCCGCAGATCCCCACAGCACAAGGGCAAGCAGCAGGCGTTTGGGCAGGCAGATAAGTCATTTGTCATTGGACTGCAGCTGAAATCCCTTAAGAATCAGCTTTCTAAAGAGCTTAACTGGTAAGTTACTAAGGGAAATATGGCAGGTTGGTAGTTTTATCGGGCTAGCTTCCTTTTTGAAAGTAGAAATAGTAACCCCACACCTCAAAGAGTTGAGGAAGAGTTTTAAATGCAACACTGCTTTCAGAACATGCAACAATTGATCATACTGTCCTACTTTACTAGTTAATCTAATATGTTGTATTGGATGATAATGCCAGAGAGGCCTTTTTCAAAATGCTCTTGACTGCAGCTTGTGCTGCATTAAATCCAGGTGCAATGCCTGTGTCCGTCTTGGCGGTAAGTACTGCTATGTATAGTTTATAGCTTATTAATGCATCTATTATCTTGTCGACTCTTTACTTTATCAAATCATTTAGCTGGCTGAAGAGGCTTCATAATATATAAACGTTAATGTGTTCAAATCTTAATGATATCACCTTCAAGAAAGCATTTGGAACTAAACATTGTTTCCTGGTATAACGTAATGTGGATTTATTTTGTTTAAAATTACTTTGGGTGGGCGGTAAACTCCGTCCTGCCGGAAGAGTTTTGCCCACTCCGCTTGGAGTTCAACAAAACCTCCGCTAACCGCAGCATAGCTGAGTTTTTCTCACGTGCGGCTTCCAACATTAGGTTGGCGTGCACAAGCGAGAAAAAATGAGCGCTAGACGGCCTCCTGGCGAGATTTTTTAACGGGGGCAGTCGCAGCAGTTCGCTACCACCCGTTTCGAGAAATTTTCCGCTCAAGTAGAAAATCTACTTGAGCGGCAGAGACCAGCAGCCCCCTCTGGCATGTTGCGTGGTGCTGTTCGTGCTGATTTTACTGCATGGGCAAGCTCCACATGCTAAAAATCAGAACGAGCATTGCGACGAACCTGAATTCTGCTGTTTGTGGAACTCCGTGGAATCACATTGAGTTTTTTGGTAACTACGCTGAGTAAAACTCTGCGAGTTCACCCACTCCTAAGAATAACATAGGGCCCAAAGTCACTTGTGTCAATCATTGGACTCTTAAGAACAAGGGGTGGCAGGCACCTAAATTACCTTAGTTAGTTAATTGACACTTTAGGCACAATAACTGTTCTCTTTTTCAGCAGAAAACTTGATAGAAAGAAAAGAATGAATGAAAAAAGATAATAAACATTTAAACACTTTGTAGTGTTCCTACTCATTGCAGAGAAAGTTGTATACCTCACTGATGAAATGTTTTCATGTTATCATTGAGGAGTCTGTTTGCAGTGAATAGTTTTAAGCAATGTAGATGACTTGCAAGCAATGACCATTTCTTCTCCTCTGTCCTGAATTTGGAATAAAACTGTAGAGGGCTACCAAATCAAAATGGCAGTGCTAAGCGTCTAAAAAGACGCAGCAAAACGCAATACTAGAGGCATCCACTGGGTCTAATGGCCTAGGGGAAGGGGGGTTTCTCCTGACTACGATGACCTATATGCCTGCGTCAGTCAATATCTAACTGGCACTCTGACGCCCATTCTAGTCCCCCCTTGGGTCCACTGAAGAGCAACTGCAATTGGTGGCGAATAATTTAAAGGAGCTGGCTGGATGTGGCCTAAGCTGTCACATAAGGAGGGAGACCGCTGTACACACATAATCATGAAATGGCCCATTTAATTGTAGGTTACGCTTCCCAAGATCCACCAGCAAGAAATGAGTACCTCACATAGGGGGAATTCAGGGAACCAGTGGCCATAAAGAAAGAGCGCATAATGGGGACTTGTGAAAGAACAGATCAGGTTCATCCCTCCCGGCGTGATCAGCATTCTAGTATAACAAACACACCCAAGTAAACTCAGTTCCACCACGTCTCCTGCCGAGGGATGGGGGCGCAAGATTGGCTGACCCTACCTCCAGATAGCACCCCATTTACCTTGATACTAATGGGCGGTTCACCAATATGAAGACTGTCAACGTCTTATTAATAAATCAGCACATTGGTGCATCAGAAAATCAGGTTGTCATCGCAAAATTATAGAAAACATCATTAAGACATTTTTTTTATGGCAAATAGAGTTAGATGGGTAGGCCATACACCGAAGTCTGTGAGGGGAGATTGCGTAGTTTTAAACTTTAAAGACCCCAGGTGTGCACTCGTCCTGTTAACACGCTTGAGTGATGGGACATCGGATTCTGGTAACATAAGGGCATGTCCCCTAGGCCTTTTGTGTGCAGGCAATCCCCTCTTCATCAGGAAGGGCCAAGGGTGGCATAGCTGTGCTCAAAGCAGTAAAATATGTTTCTGCAAAACCTAAAATTGCTTGTTCCTCCCCCTTGTATCAACTACGTGTGATCTCAAGCTTAGGCCCGGCTGATTTACTCCTGGTGAATGTCTATTATAACATCTTTGATAATGGCAACTGCCAAGTGGTAGAGGACCTACAAGACAAGATTAGCAAAGTCACAGCAATGAGACAGCCGCTGTGTATTTAAAAGGTCGGAGATTTTACTTGTACTTTTTGTAAACACAGTAAACGACCTGTCTGCGGGATTGAAGACCATGATGGTCAGTCCATGGCCCATTTTATTCATTCTGGCCTGGGGGAGGCCTTACATGCTATTTTGGTCGTAAGCAACCTCATTTCTCTGAATGCCTGTGCCAGTGATTCCACCTGGACATGCCCAGCCTTTGTAGGGGGTGGTCGAGCTATCTCTATTGATTTTATGTTGATAACTCAAAAGTATATTACTCTTGCACAAGATTTTAAAATCATACCAAATTGTTCAAGTGACCATAACTCGCTTATAGCCCACTTTAACATAAATCCTAGGGCAGGGAAAGTGGAAGATCAAGCAATTCACCCTAACCACAATAAGGGAATTAGGCTGAAATGCGTCCGGGTAGATCCTCAAAAATGTGATCAGGAAATTATCTCGGGTAATCGAAAGCTCATAGCTAGTTTAAAGCAGGACCCTATCCTGACAGAAGCCGGACAGGACTTTGAAGAGCTTTGTTCAGTAATTTCCTTGGGTTTGGCAAAGAAGATTCCTTCTAAAAAAACGCCCCACTGATGCACTGGTTTAACAACGAATGCACCAGAGCCCACAAAGAACTTAAAGGGGCTCTACATACCATCCCTCGGGATAAAGCGCGAGTAAAAACCTTGAGGGGGAATTACAAATCTGTGATTGAACAAAGGAAAAGGGAATTGTGAAAGGAGGCATGGGAGGATTTAGTTCAAGCAGGGTCCCTTAAAGACACAAAAAAAGTTCTGGGAAATTATAAGTCGACCAATGTTCTTAGAAGACCTGACTCAGATGGACACACTGATCCTAAGGGAAGCTTGGGGAGCACATTTAAATTGTATTTTCAAGCCTTTGAATAAGGTAATAGACTGCGGGGCTCAGGATGTGCAGATGCCACACAATCTGAGTCAAGGTCTACAGCTAAGCATGTCCATTTCAGTCCAAGAATTCGAGGTGGCTATAGCACAGGGCATTTGACTGAAGGCTCCGGGCCCAAATGGAATGCCCCTCGACTTCTCTAAGGGTAACCCTATTTTGTCGGCACCGTTACTAACTAATGTATTCAAAGCAGCTGTTATTGGCCCATTGCCCAGGATGTGGATAGAGGCGATAGTGGTACCTGTTTTTAAAAAGGGTGACAGAAATGACCCTGCTTGCTACAGGCCAATTTCATTGAAAGACCCAACAGCAAAGGTATTAGGGAGGGTCCTTCTTGTGCGTCTAGAAGAATGGGCTTCCACAAATGGGGTTCTCTCACACACACAATATGGTTTTAGAAGAGGTATGGGCACGACCAAAAAATCCTCAATCTGTCTGATTGTCAGTGAATACATGAAGTCCATGAAGAGCTCTATACATCTGGCCTTCATGGACATGTCTATTGCCTTCGATACTATCAATCGGGACAGATTGTGGGCAATAATGGGAGACATGGGAGTAGAGGACAAACTGGTAGTCCTTTTACGTAGGCTACACGCTGACACAATGGTTAGGATAAGATATTGAAATAAGAGAGAAAAAACTCAAATAAATCATTAGAACTGAGGGGGTCCGTCAAGGCTGTATTCTAACCCCCTTTTTAGCCCTCATTTATACGAATGGCCTTGAGGCTTTTTTACTAAAGAGGAAGCTTGATTTCATGAGAATGGTAGTAATTTCCTCCCTCTGTTATCATATGCAGACGATACAGTCCTGTTGAAAAGGACCGCTATGAGCCTCCCGAAATCCCTTGATGCTTTTACAGATTTTATGATATCGCTTAACCTAAAAGGCAATTTTAATAAATCATACTTCATGGTATGCAGTCCTCATACCACTAAATAAAAACATCCATGATAGAGGGAAAAGTGATGGAAAAAGATACAAACAAAAAAAATCATATTTGGGTAACGTATATTAATACTCAGGTGACATGGGACCCCCCTGTTGACCCTAAGAGCGCAGCAGACTAGCAGGGCCTCTGACACGCTGTTTCCGTTTGCAGCAAAATTGGGGCAGAAACTGGCTAATGAACTATTAATCCTTTATAGAGCAAAATGCCGTACCATCGCCACTTATTGGGCAGGGGTATGGGGGTACAGTAGAAACAATAAGCCTCAAGTGGTAGAGAACACCTTCATTAGAAGACTCCTGATGGTACCTAAAGGTGCGTCCACAACATTTTGCCATGCCAAATTGGGTCTGGAGCTTATCGAGGACCGCATTGGCCTTGGTCCATTGTGTCCTTGGGCCAAGATCTGGTTATCAGAGGATCTGTCTTTTTCAAGAGATATCATTAGTGACTGTCATGCCATATGTAGTGTCGATAAGATCCCCTATTTCCATTATCTGAAACGCAGGTTTCATGAGATTGGCTTAGGTCATTTTTAGGCAAATCCACAAAATATGACCACCAAAGCAAAAGACACTATTAAATTAGCAATTGTTACCATGGCTAATTAGTGCAACACCTGCACTGCCAGGGATATTTTGGAAATCTGTCCCTCTGTCTGGCTAACCCATTGAGCAGTCATTTACAGTTTTATCTAGTGTTTTGCGCTAACTCACAAAATACATTTTACCTTACAAGGTGCTGGTTAGGCGCAGTGCACTTTTTGTTAGCTTTCCCATGTCACGGAGGTTGGTTGGCTAAGCTCACTCCATGCCTTTATGACAACCTGTCTAAACAAAGTACCCTGCACCTTGTATTATTTTGCGCACATTATAAGTCATTGAGAGCAAGGTTTCTGCTACGTGTATCGAGAAAGCAACGTCTGTGTACTTACAAAGAATGTTTTAGATATTTGCATTCACTGGCCTCAAAAGACATCTGTATCGTGATCCTGAATTTCATCAAGGTTGCAGTTGCTATCATAAAGCATTATAGGTAAAACTTGCAGTAGAGTGCCAGGCATTGCAATTATCATGTTGTGAGGCGGCGACCTCCGTAGACCCCCTTCCCCTCCTACCGTTGCACCTGACACCACACCAACCCGTCTTTCAAAGGCAGGGAGATAAAGAGTTAATCCCTGCCACTGCCTCTTGCTCACAGGGAGGAGTCCCGTCGGACGGATGCGGGAGCCAATGGGACAACAGGAAGGCGGGACTAGTGGAGTACGAAAGCACCCCGGAAGAGCAACTCGGTGTGCCTGAACCAGAAGGAGGAGGAAAACGGGACAGCGAGGAGAAGAGACAGACGGAGAACAAGAGTAGCGAGGACAACAGAGGACAACCAGAAGAGACGAGAGAGGAAACCAGCCCCGGCGCTTCTCACGAGAAGGAGGAAGAAGCAGAGCTCTGGTCCGAAGAGTGGTGGACACCGCGGTAGACGCTGACGAGCCGCCGCAACTCCGGAGGGTTGCGGCTCCCGCGGTACGTGACAGGGGAAGGGGAGGGGGCAGGAAGAACGGGGTGGGTTATCGGATGGCAGCGTAACAGGGGCACTGTACATAGTATTTGCACGCACAACATTTTTTTTCTTTGTACTCCACTGTTAAAGCTCCTGTGTGTCTATGAATACCAAGCACCATTCTGCGTTTCCTTTCTTATCTTTGAGCACGTCTCAACCTTCGTGGGGAACTCCCACCGAGCCCAAATAACCTTCTTAAAACTGCTCTGCTCGAGCGTCCTGAATCTTCGTTAGTTATTTTTTTTTAGTTTTATTTTTTTTTATTACCTTTGCCGCTTGCATATCATTCACTGCCTCCCTGTGCTCTTAGCACGATCTGGCTGTTACTAGTCGGTCTTAAGAATGGACACAACGGGTGTATCCTACTTCGGTGAAGGGATCTCATTCTCTAGAGAAAAGAAGCCAGATAACTTAATGCCCCTCTGTCTTTGTCTTTCCCGAGGCTGCTGGGGTGTGTATCCACTACATGCCTGCCCGCCAGTAAGAAGCAACCCTGCGAACAATCCCACAGAGGAAAGGAAGTCTCCAAGGATATCCAGTTAATCAACAAACGGAATACCTATACCTGTGTTTTTCTTTTATGTAATAAATCCTATCACCATTGATTCCCGAATTCGGCCTCCTCGGTTTTTCTTTCGCCCATCCCTCTCACACATGTTAAGTTAACTGAAATGTTTTAACACCTCCCGAATAAGGTATTTATGCGGCCTGATTCTCCAAAAAATTCTCTTGCGCGCATACCTCCCCCCTCAAATTATTGTGTGTTAAACCAGGTGGAGAAATAGCTGGGAGATGTGCACCAGTTCAGTGATATTTATCTATGTTTTTATAGTTTTCAATTTTTTAAAATCTTTTTACTGGTTTCTGAATACTATTTCCCTGTTTACTCCAGTGAATTGTTTGAGCCCCCCTTATTTATAAATAATACAGATAACCCGGGTTACCTGACGGACACTTCGGAGCCCATCCGCAAGGGTTCTCGCTTTGAGGTTTTTGTCTCCCTGGTTTTAACTGTAGTTATAGGGCTGAACTTTATAAATTGATGTATTATGTTGGAAATTGACTAAATATGTACATTGGCATGAAATGTGATTGGATTGATTATATTTTTATATATTAAAAAAAATACTTGGCACAGTGCACATTCATGGTTCATTGAACCGAAATAAAGTTAATATCGAATAAAACTGTAGATAATCCATTGACAGTAGCATCAGATGTTATCATTGTTTTACATGGCAATTCATACCCCCTTAATCGGACACCTTTTAAATTTCTTGTTTTATGTTACAAAATTCCAAATGACATGATTCACTCCATTTATATTTCTTGTGGGTTTAAAAAAAAAAAGAAAATCCATCATAGCATTCGCTTTAGCTACAAAGTTTCACATTTTTTTTAAATAGAATTCAAGGCCACCTTAAATTGATCTCCATTCATCCATGTTGTTGGGAACAATGGCATTCATAATATTATCTACCAACTTATCATTTGGTCTTAGAACACTAGAATCAATGAGGTGGCATATGTAAGTAACACTTTATACTTTTAGTGTGCATTTTTCAGATTTCACCGGTAAACTATTAGTATGTAAAATCTCTACATTTCATAGTCTATTGCCATGTTCTTTTTCTTCCATTGCAAAAATTAAGAGATCGGCCCGGAAATAGCATACCCCCTTTGTATTTTCAAACCGTTTCTGCATGAGTCTCTAAAACACAGATGACACTGATGCCAACCCAGCTGGGTATGCATTTGTATCTAAATGCACCGAATACTGTAATACAGGAAGTTAGCTATTGCGACGATGGATGCAACTCTATTTGATGGGATGCTGATGACAAGTCTTTTGTAGAAAACCAGTTACACTTCCCAGTATTAGCCAACATTTTATTTGTGTTAGGTAAGAGGTGTCTGTCTACCCATATGGTGTTATTTAAATTCCGGATTTCTACTCACTAACTGATTACTGATCTGGCTTGTGCACCACAACTACAGGCAAAACTATTCCAATGACGCAATTTCTTCTATTAAGTCATTGTCCACCAATTTCTTCAATTCCGGTTTAACCGCATCCTTCACAGCAAATGGTACATTGGTTCATTGTGAACTTTGGGTTGTACACCTCATCTTAAATTTACCTTATGTTTGAAACCATTGTGTTTTCCCAGTTTGTTAGCGAAAGCGTCTGGAAAGCTTTAAGTAACACTTCCCAATTCTACCTGATTCACTAAAACAATGTATTCTACTGTCCCAGAAAGTAGTTGCATACCCATGGCAACATTGTGTATTAATCCTGAGCTTGGTGCCCCATTCTTTGCTACTTATACTCTACCACTAATTTTTCTATCTTTTTGGGAAATTAGCTGTAAAGAATCAAATGATGTGATGGTATACAGGATTTTAGAATCTACTAACATTAAGAATCCTTCACCATAGATTTCTTTTATCCTACACTTGGGACCCTTTATTTTCAACTGTGTTTCTTTGTCGCGAACGGTTATTGTTCACGCATGTTCGAGGCTGTTATTAACATCCTTGTCAACTAAACTAAGTTAATACAAATCATCATTATCCTCCAATTCACTTTCAAATGTTTCACTCAGTGCACCAGTTGACATACTAATTGTCCCATTACACTTACACACTCATGCATAGTGGCAAGTTTTTGCATTTCATGCAAGTTACATTTCTTGACGGGCAATAATTATCAGTGGCCCAGTGGCTTGACCTACCACAACATATGCAGTAGTTTTTAGACTGTTAGTCTTGTTCTTATTGCTAGGGTTTGATGTACTAGCAGCATGTTTTCCTGCCCCTAACTTAGGTTTAACACTATTAATTTGCTTACGTTTATCATTGTTTTCTGGACAACGCTTTTAATATTAGCATGATCATTCTCATGTGTGAAATCTCACACACTTCGATGTTAACTCTTCCTCACTAGACTTATTTGAAGTGTACATCCTCACTTGGCCTTGAATGTGTTCATGTTGGTTGCCAGTAAATGCACAATTCACCAGTAAGGCCCCGAAGCTTGTGACAATAGTAGCTATAGGTTTGTTTTCAGCTTGAATCCTCAAAAAGAATTTGCAGCATTATATTACATTTGTCTTTTTCCCAAAATATAGTTCCAACTGCTTTAATGTTTTGGTATACATGATGTTCGAGGCATGTGGGCTGCTGAATTCATATCTGTGCATAGATCGCCGCCTAGTGTTGGGTCCGGATGATTGCACATTGTTGTCCTGGAAGAGTCTTCGAAGTATCACGAGATAGGTGGCTCCTCCTCTGGACTACAGTGCGCATAGGCATCCTCTGCATCCTCAGATTGTTTTTTTCCGCCATTGTGTTCGGATGTGCTTATCTTAGCTCAAGTTAGGAAAACTTTATTTAAGGCCAAAAGCCTTTAGGTATCGTCGGTATTGTTTGCGTTCGGTATCGACAACTTATTAGACTTGGTCTCGAATTTATTCACACTTCTCGGACCTAGTTTCGGTCTGAACATCGATCGACGTTCGAGGATGGAATCGAGGACTCCCTTCAATAGATGTCCTTTATGTCATGCGAAATATCCACACGTCGATGTCCATCCGGTGTGTAACAAATGTTTATCACCGGATCATGATGAGTCAAGGTGTATGGCCTGCGCCCGGTTCCGGTCAAAGAAGACACTTCGGAATCGACGGGCGGCTAGATTGGAGGCCAAACAGTCGGCGCCTAACCCGGTTAACATATTCAGCACCGAGGATGAAGAAGTCGAGAGCGTCGAAGAGATAGACTCGAGCCATGCTTCGGAGCATGAATCCCAATCTGACGACGATGATGAGGTGATCTTCCAGGACGAAGACGTCGTCGACGAGGTAGGAGACGACGATGAGGCCCTTGGGGCAGAGGAAGATAGCTCGGGCGAGGAGCTAGGCCAATCCGTCGATGCGGAGGCCGAAGGACACAGTCTTAATAAGGCTCAGGTCGAGGGATCGCCTCCGGGCCTTACCCAAGATCAGTCGGATCGTTCTACAGCCCCGCCTGAAGGCCCGGCTTCGAACATTTCAAAAGAGCCAACAATATCAAAAAAGACTGGATTCGATTCAGTGAAAGCGAAACCAAACCCAGCACCGGTCAAAGCGAAACCGAAAGTGCAAATGGTTCAGGTCGGATCGAAGGCATCGAAGCCCTCCAATCCGTCGACACCGAAAAAGGACATCGGAGCAGACCAAAGAAAGAAGGACTTCGGTGCCGAAAAACCAAAAAAGGGCTTCGGCACCGAGACACAGACGAAGCCCCTCGGTCCCGAGAAGACGCAACGGCCTATGGCACCGAAGGTTGGGGCACCAACCACCAAGGTCACGGTGGTCGATCCGACTACGTCAACACCGAAGAGTGCGGCGACTGCCAAAATATCGGATTGACAGGGCGTCGATCCCAAACTTCGGATCGAAAACCCGAAGGCTGGGAAGAAACCGGAGACCGCGTCGAGGCCTGTCTCCAAAGAGCCTATCGGTTCCAAAGCACCGTCTGCATTCACGTTGCAACAGGTGTCGGAATCCCTAAAGCGCATCAGGGAACGGGCAACCCTCGAACCAAGCACGGGTCCCGAGCCACACAAGGTCGCCAAAGCTCACTCGGCGCCGGCACCGATCAAGTATGGATTGCCACCACCAGGGGCACCGAAGATGTTCGAACTTCGGAGGAGTGTCGAACAACCACGAACAGTGTCCACGGAAAGAACCGATGTCGAGGACTCGCAGGACCAGTTTATCGACGCTGACACTGGTAGGCTGTTCCGCAAGCGGAGAATTGTTCCAGAGAAGGCTTTGGACTCATACAATATTCCACTGAAACGGAAACTGGCATCAGGGTCGACGCCAGTGCTTGTAGAAACATTCCAAACCTATCATCAGGAACCACCATCTTTTTCTCCTACACACTCGGAGGCGGATGCAGGAGAGGGCTATATTGGGGATGATACCACTTAGCAAGACCAAGATCAAGCATGGGGAGACCCTACTGACCAAGGTGACCCACAAGATGCTCCTGACACTCATCTTTATAATATCAAACCATCTCCCACTGAGGATACTGCTGCTTTTAACGCCCTCATTAAAAGGGCAGCTGCCAATCACGGAGTGGAACTCCATTCTGACTCTGTGGAGGAGGATTTCTTGGTGGACACGTTCTCCACATCAGAAAGAACAGTCAAGACTCTACCAATGTTAAAAGGGGTTCTTAAACATGCTAAGGACATCTTTAAGGAAACGACCAGGGCACGGGTATTGAACCCGAGAATAGAGAAGAAATACAAACCAGCACCCGGAGACCCAATGTACATTAAGGGTCAATTGCCGTTGGACTCCATGGTAGTTTCTAATGCTCGCAAGAGAGCTAACTCGCAGACTACAGGTGATGCTCCTCCTCCAGACAAGGAGTCCAAAGTGCTAGAAACATCAGGCAAAAGGGTAGCAGCGCAAGCAGCAAACATCTGGCGCTTTGCCAACACTCAGGCACTCCTGGCCCGATACGACAGGTCACACTACGATACACTAGAAACACTGCTAGAACACCTACCAGATGAATACGAAGATGGAGCGGAGCTCCTCATCAGAGAGGGACAACTCATTACGAATGCGTCCATCAAATGCGCACTAGATGCAGCTGACACTGCAGCAAGGGCAATCAAACACTAGTGTGATGTTGAGGAGGCACGCATGGCTGAGAATATCAGGCTTCAAACCTGAGATTCAAAATAATATCTTGAATCAACCAGTCAACCCAGACTTTTTATTTGGCCCCGAGGTTGACACTACACTGGAAAAGATTAAAAAGGACACAAACTGCGAAATCTATGGGGGCTGTACAGTCGCAGCAGTTTCGGAGTGGCTCCTTTCGTCGCCCCGGGAATAGAGGAGCAGCTAGAGGTCAGGGGTCCCAGCAGCAGTACAGTAAAGGAGGTACCCAGAGTACCTATAATAAAAACAATAGGGGTGGATATCGTGGATCCAGCACCAAAGGCAGAGGACGAGGACACAACAACACCAGGTCCTCCGCCATTAACAAACAGTGACGTCTTGTCGCTGCCCCCCGCCCACATAACACCGGTCGGGGGGAGACTCCAACAGTTCCTGCCAGTCTGGAGATCCATCACCACAGAAAGGTGGGTCAGAGAAATTGTCCAGTACGGTTATTGTCTAGAATTAACATCCAATCCACCCAACATACCACCAAGACACCGTCCTATGTCCGCAGAGCACTTGACATTATTGCGGCAAGAAGTACTAAGTATGCTGAAAAAAGGAGCCATAGAGCTCGTGCCTATGGAACAGCGGGGGTCAGGGGTGTACTCTCTGTACTTCTTAATCCCAAAAAAGGACGGGTCTCTACGACCTATACTAGACCTCCGCCCTCTCAACCAATACATTCTGTCAGAGCATTTTCATATGCTCACCCTCCAGCAGGTTCTGCCGTTACTCAGTCAGGGAGACTTCCTAGCAACACTAGATTTAAAAGATGCGTATTTCCACATACCCATACACCCATCACACAAAAAATATCTCAGGTTCACTCTTCAGGATCAGCATTATTAGTTCAAAGTACTCCCTTTCGGGGTGACAACAGCGCCCAGAGTCTTTACCAAGTGCCTAGCGACAGTGGCCGCACACTTAAGGAGACAGCACATTCACGTCTTCCCTTACCTGGACGACTGGCTTGTTCAGGCAAAGTCAGACCAGCAGTGTGCCAGCCACATATCCCACACAATTCACCTTCTTCACAGTCTGGGATTCTCACTGAATTCTCCAAAGTCACATCTCCAACCCGCCCACGTACGGCAGGACCTGGGCGCTACTATCGACACTCTGGCTGCCAAAGCTCAGCCAAATTTAGCGAGAATCAACAGCATGCAACTGCTGATAAGAAAGTTCAAACCACAACACTCCCTTCCAGCGCGAGTGTTCATGTAGTTAATAGGCATGATGGCCTCCTGCATCTTCATAGTCCCGCACGCGAGACTACATATGCGCCCGCTTCAGGAGTGCTTGGCACGTCAATGGAATCAGACTGCAGGAAAGTTGAAAGACCTAGTGTTGGTGAGCGGTCGGGCATACAACTCTCTGCATTGGTGGAATCCACACAACCTTTGCAAGGGCCGACCGTTCCAAGAGCCTGTTCCACAAATAATACTGACGGCGGACGCGTCTCTCCAGGGATGGGGAGCTCATGTACTCAATTACACGGTGCAGGGACTTTGGACGACACAGCAACAGAGGATGCACATCAACCTTCTGGAACTGATGGCTATCTTCCTGGCAATGAAGTCATTCAAAGTACACCTGTGCAACAAAGTCGTGTTGATCCGGACGGACAACATGACTGCCATGTACTACATACAGAAGCAGGGAGGAACACACTCTCCACAGTTGTCTTATCTGGCTCAGAGCATGTGGAAGTGGGCCATTCAGAGGAACATGTTCCTCATGGCGGAACACCTCCCGGGCAAGGACAACCAGATGGCGGATCTGCTCAGCAGACACAGCCACCAAATGCACGAGTGGGAGCTACATCCATCAGTACTCCAACCGTACTTCCAGCAGTGGGGTCATCCAGAGATAGACCTATTCGCCACAAGGGAAAACGCAAAATGCCAAAGCTTTGCCGCCAGGTTTCCGCATCCACAGTCGCAGGGCAATGCGATATGGATGAACTGGTCAGCCAGATTTGCGTAAACGCTTTTCCCCCAGCGCCATTAATACCGCTAGTGGCACGCAAACTAAAGCAACACTCAATGACACTCATCCTGGTTGCTCCAATGTGGGCACGCCAGCCATGGTACACCACGTTACTAGAACTGTCCGTGGTGCCGCCTCAAGGACTGCGGCTAACACCCAAACTTTTAACACAGAACCATGGCGAAATTCAGCACCCAGATCCGCAACAGCTGAACCTGGCGATCTGGCTCCTGAAGTCTTAGTTTGGCTACCTGAACCTTCCTCCAGAATGTATGAATATCATCAAGGAGGCCAGGAGACCCACGACCAGAGCTTGCTATGCGGCTAAATGGAAACGATTTGTCATTTACTGTAAAAACAATGACATTAATCCGCTGGATGCATCCATTCAGAACATCATCTGTTACCTGTTACACTTATACCGATGCAATCTGGCATACAACTCCATCCGTATACATCTAACCGCAATAGCGGCCTATCTTCAGAACAGGCAGCACCTCTCTTTATTCAAAGTGCCTGCCATCAAAGCCTTCTTGGAGGGACTCAAAAGAGTGATTCCTCCCACTCGCCCACCGGCACCGGTGTGCAACCTGAATGGGGTCCTCACAAGATTAATGGGTCCACCTTTTGAACCTCTACATTCATGTGAGATTCAATTCCTCACCTGGAAAGTAGCCTTCTTAGTGGCAATCACTTCGTTGAGAAGAGTTAGTGAACTCCAGGCACTAACCATTCAAGAGCCATTCATACAGGTTCACGCAAACAGAGTTGCACTACGTACTAACCCCACTTTCATGCCTAAAGTGATATCGCAGTTCCACATGAATCAAACTATTGAACTGCCTGTTTTCTTTCCAAATCCAGACAATGTCGCGGAGAGAATGCTCCATACACTAGATGTAAAGAGGGCCCTCATGTACTATATAGACAGAACAAAGGATTTTAGGAAAACAAAACAAATGTTCGTTGCCTCTTCTCCACAACACAAGGGCAACGCCATTTCCAAAGCAGGGATAGCCAGATGGATCGTTAAATGTATTCAAATTTGCTATGAAAAAGCTAAACGCACATTAACGATTCCTCCCAAGGCCCACTCAACACGAAAGTTAGGGGCGTCCATGGCTTTCCTAGGGAATATTCCTTTAGAGGAAATATGTAGAGCAGCCACATGGTCCGCTATACATACATTTACAAAACACTACTGTGTAGATGTGCATTCCAAACAGCAGGCAGCTGTAGGACAGGCTGTTCTCAAGACCCTTTTTCAGACTGCTGCAGCTGGCATGGGCAGCCGCCGCTAATGGAGGGACTGCTATATAATCTATGCACAGATATGAATTCAGCAGCCCACATGCCTCAAACTGAATATGCTACTTACCAGTATGCATCTGTTCTTGGCATGTAGGGCTGCTGACATTCATATCGCCCACCCTCCTCCCCGGCGCCTGTAGCGGCTGCAGCACTCAGAATTACTGTATAGCATGGTCATCACTTACGGTATCTACTCCATCACTGCCACAATGGCGAAAAACAATCTGAGGATGGAGAGGATGCCCATGCGCACTGTAGTCCAGAGGAAGAGCCACCTATCTCGTGATACTTCGAAGACTCTTCCAGGACAACAATGTGCAATCATCCGGACCCAACACTAGGCGGCGATCTATGCACAGATATGAATGTCAGCAGCCCTACATGCTAAGAACAGATGCATACTGGTAAGTAGCATATTCAATACCTGGTTATGTTATCTCCTCCTTCCAGATTTTGTAAATCCAGAGTAGCTCAATAAACTATTTATTGTTCTTTACTCAATAAATGTAACAAATAGCCTGTACTCTATTATCTGCATGTCTTCCAATCAGCTTTTTTTCGGCAGCGAACTTGTTAGAAGAAATAAAGGAATATGAATGAAAAAAGAAGTTAAGGAACTGTTAAACACTTGAAACAAAAAAATACAATAATAAACGAAAGCATTCGCTCTTTTATGCCTAAGGTGTAGATTCTTTGACCAGCAATGGAACAATATAACTCTCAATGAAGTCCTATCAATCTGTGCAGGATTTCAGGGTTTGATGGTACGGCGAGGGCTGTACAGGCTTTGGGGCACTAACTTGATGGAAAATTAAGGGGCGGATTTATATCTAGGCGGGCAGGCCGTTTCTCAGTCAGGGAGATGGAGTAATTTTCTCCATAGCCATGACGGGGGCACAACCCACCAAATCTAAAGATGATGGCCAAGCTGGCTGTAATTTCTAAAGCATCTTCAGGAACTGCCATCACCGCGATTCCTGTGAATGCTCTACATTTTGGTGTAGGACTCCATCAACATGACTGAGTCCTGGACCAAACGGTTTCCCTTTTTATTGTCACAAAGAAAATCCTGAAGCAGGATTTTCTTCTTTAAAATTAAAAAGAACACGATGTGCTTGCCATGGGAGTGCTGTCCTATGGTTATGAAGTGTTTAGCAGTTTTCACTGCCATTTACCCCCAGGGTTATCCTGGCGATGACGGGCAGTGATAACTGACCTCTAATTGTGCTCATCTGATCTAGGTGAACTGAATTAGAGGTCTGCCTCCAATGACTTACTCCACAGGGCTGTCAGAGAGGTGTAATCTCTGTGGGGGACAGAGAAGTCTCTGCCGTGATTAAACCTAAGTTCCGCTCACATATAAGTTTTGAAGGCGGACCGTAATCTTGGTGGTATAGATACTCCGTGGAGATGGAATATCTATACTGCCATGATATAAATTGGTCCCTTAGTGTTGCCTGTGTATTGGTTGTAACAGTTCATATTGAAGGACAAGATATTCTCTGGTGGTGAGCTAAGGTAGATGTTAAAGAGGAGGAGGCAATATTGGATATTTGAGGGATCCCTTCATTTGAGAGAATAGATGCCGAGTAGAAGGGGCGAGAGTGATGGTATAAGAGATCTGTTATACTGGAAGGACCGTGCCTTGTATTCCTGTAGTTTCAAGTTTCTGGAGTAATAAAGGATGGTGGACCTTTCAAAGGCAGAGGACAGGTCAAATAGCATAAGTCCCGCTTATCGTTTGAATGTACTGTAATGTTGTTCCTCCCATGTTGTAGTCAGGGCAGACTCCTTCCCGACCTAGGTGAAAACCTGCTTCAACATGAAGGTTGAGAATAGTATGTAAGTAGTTGCTTCAATATTTTTGCCTAAGAGCAAATCATTGCAAATTGGGTGGTAGAAGGGACCCCTGGATCAAAGCCTGCTTTAGGATGGAATTATTGCAATCAGCTTTGAGTGTATTTTGGAGTTGACCTGATTCAGTGAGTGTTTGCGTATAGCTTTGGCTGAGGTGACTGCTGAGTTATTAATGCTGGTGTCCGTGAATATGTGTGATTGACATAGGTCTGTCAGTATCCCTGAAACTTGACAAAAGCATGTCCAGATAGTGTTGAAGCAGAGCTCTCGCTGTTGTGGAAAGGTGCAGCAAGAAGCAGTGCTGATGGACTACTCCTGTAAGCCCAGGTTTGTACTTTATTTTACGTTTACCATTCTGTTTATTGATGGTTAACGGGTTGCAGAGGTTCTTCCGCAGCTCCCTCAAAAAGTTATTTCTTCCCTTATCTCCTGCTCTGTCTCTGGCATTCAGCAGCCTCTTGGTTTGAGCTAAGTGACACATGGGGACCACGACCGAGAGTGCTAAAATTACTCTAGGGTTGTCTAGTGAAATTTCGAGCAGGCAAAAAAACTCACTTTTTAAAAGTTCTGTTGTGGAGCGTAAACTGGGTCCAGAAGTTCTTAGGTAGTGCTTAATCCGCAGTTTTGTGGAATCAACCTAAGGTCTGTTTCGATATTCATGATAAAATAATATTAATACCTAAGCTGTGCCACCTACACCTCTAGAACAGTATTTATTAACCGCTGTCTCCTGAAATTACCTCCTCCGTGGCTGCTTTAAAGAAAATATATACATTTATTTTTTACAGTGAGGTGTTAAGTCTGTTATCCTTATTCGCAGCCATCAAGGAAGTTTGTGAAATTTGCAGGGGCCTCTAGCTGTAGTTACTATTGTGCGCCCACTTACACTGGGCAGGCAATGGTAATTATGTGTAGAGAACCCTAAACCAACAGAAATGATAGCTGTGGGAGCGCTTTCCTGTTGTTCATTTTTCCAGGCTTGGTAGGCAGATGCATTTCCTGCAAAAATGCTCACTTGGGAGGAAACCACACTACTCCGCTTGCATCGAGTGCAAAAGGCAGCTTCATTTAATGCAAGAAGTGTTCCCAGCCGTTCGTTGAGCCCCACAAACTACCCTGTCAACTAAACCAGCTGAGAATTCTAACCGGTCCCACCTCCCATGTGTAATTCCCACATCAATATCACCCCCCCCCCCCCAAACACTTCTGAAACTGCACACAAGCTTTAACCAGTCTTTATGGTCCGTTCCCTATAATCTACTAAATTACTGCCAAGCCTGCCTTACCTTGCACCAGGCCCTTCCCCTTGCCCAAATCTTTCCTCTGTTGTCTTTACTCTTCCTTAAACTCCAATCTTTCACATAATCTTCCGGCACTAGAAAGGCCCTGTCCAGAGGTGCAAATATTCCCCTCACCAATCCAGACCCTTTTGCACTCTTTAACCCACTCCTTTAGTGCCCTTGTCAGCCCTTTCAGTTATCAGTTTTTCCCATGCCCAGCAGATGCACCTCATCATGGGGGAACAAAGACTCAAATACTATCCTTGGTGATATCACCGAACCCCCTTCACCTTGCAGAAACCCGTAATTTCCCTGTTCAACCTTTTTCTGGCCCGGTCAATTGCAGCTGGCCTCTCCACCCCTCTCCACACGCTCCTGGGCAGCAGCCGTGTCCAGAACACCCCTGTTTTCACTCAGCTGTTCTTCAGCATCTCAATGTCCCTCATATTGGACTTTATCAGCTTCAGCCCTGTTGACTGCACCATATCATTTTCCCCATGGGTGAATCACCACCTGTAGTAAGGTGGAGTATTATGTAGGGATGCTGGTTAGGCTTCAGTATGCAATACTCTCACAATACACCAAAGATGGTCCTTGGATTCACAATAACAAATCTTTAGCTCAGTCCTGGTAGAGTGGGAAAGAGCAGTCAGCCTTTACTAGAGGAACATTTGTTAAGCATTTCAGAGTGCCATCATGGGAGTTCACATCTGGTAGAGAGTCAGATTCCTGTCTTGTTGGCAGCTGCAGGCTGACAGCCAGAGCACAGGAAAGGCTGGAGCAACCTCTAAGGTAGCCACTTGTGTGCATTCCACATAGACTTCAACATGAGAATCAAGTCAGGAGTGACGAGGCAAGATGTTTGATACCAAACATGACAATTTTCGGCAGTACCATATTGGAGCTGGCAACCTCGGGGGTACCCGGTTGCCAGCCTATGTTATCCTATGGACCACTTATCACTTATAGTATCCATAAAAGAAAAGGCTACTATAGGGAGATATTAGCTTACATGTATATGTTCTCACCTTTAATATAATGCACCTTGCCTCCTGGGCTCAGGAGGCCTTACGTAGGGACAACTGGCATACATTAAAAATAATGCATTGTCCTTACCACACATGATGAGGGCAAAGTCGTGTTCAAGCAGTTTGCACTGCTCCTGCAGTCTGCAATGGCAAGATTACTGTCATCTATTTACTTAGGTCACTGACGGTGGCATAAACAGTGCTTCACGTCCTGGTGACCCCTTAACTCACTTGCCCTGGGTATTCCTGGTACCATTTACCAGGGCTTTATAAGGGGGTTAAAGACCTTGCTAATTGGGGTTACCAATTATATCCGTTTTAGGGAGAGAGCATTGGCACTGGAGCCTCGGCATCAGGCTCCAGTGCACCCTCAGTCATAAACATCAGCATTGTAGCAAATGGGTGGAAGGGGTGACCATACAGAAAGGGCACTTTCCTACACCACTGCAGTGGCCTTGCCCCCTTTCACCTTGTACTCCCACAAGGCTGGCACCAACTGCCCCCAACACATGCCACAAAACCTTTGCACCTCAGCATTCTCCCTATTGCGTCACAGCTGGTTGCCTCCAAACTGCCATTCGACAGTCCCATGACCCACTTTACCACAGAGTGCTCACAAAATGATATGGCCTATCATTAAAACTCCACGCAAGGAGTACCTGTGAACAAAGCAAATCCCCATTAGTCCAGTCCATACTGAACTAAACGACACACACAACTGCTCTTCCACCTCTCCAGGCCCTTCAGCCTGTCCGTCCCCCATCCCCAACCTGAAACCTTCTGAGGCCGCATCTAAGGAGTGAGTGCCAAATTCTATTGCAGGGAGACCCGCTGCCCTCAGGCATTTACAGAGGACTCCCAAAGCACTTACTTCTGATCCTTCTTCATGCCGAAAAGCCCTCCCTACATCTTCTCCTCTCAACACCAGGAACCCTTGTGGCTGAACCCAGGGGCATACCTACACTTTGCCCCGAACGCCTCAAGCACACCGCAGCCCCTCGTCCCTTCTCATCTGTCTTGGACTTTCCCGCCTATTCTTCCTTAACCCCTGCTCTCCCATTAGCGTCCAGTTGTCACAGAGGATAGGCCCTTCTCTGTCTGCCCCAACACAAACTCCACTATGTTTGCACACTTCTCAATCAAGCTGCCAGTGTCTTTCCATCATTGCCTTGCTCAAAAAGCCAAGAACTCTTTCGAAGTTGATGTCCCACAAGTTGTCTGCGGCATAAGTAGGCCCACCTTCGCTGCTCCTTGAGCCAAACCAGGGAACCTCGCTCACTGTGAATGAGTGTGTCAGCTACCCCACTGTCCAGTTTTGCAGTGTTCCTTGCCCAAAAAAGAATATTCGTTTCCAAACACCACAGCACCATCTCGCTCAGAATGTTTAAAACCCACTCATCAGAAGCAGTCATCATGTTCTCCACCTGCACTGCATTGTCTGCCTCAAACGTCACTTGCATATTACACAGCTCATTCTCCCTCAGTTCCACTACCAGCAGTAATGGAAAGAACTCCAGGAATACAATACTGTGGCCCTTGGTTCTTCAAGATAGAGGACAGCAAGCAGCACACCAACGCCCATCCCAATACACCTCAAAGCCCCCCCCCCCCCCCCCCCCCCACCTTCCATATGTTAAGTCATTTTGCAACTATATGGTCACCCTATTATACCCCACCAAGAAGTGCTACCAGATCCTCAGGTACTCTTTCACCCTCTGGGTCTTGCATATCCTATGATGAGGCTTTACAACCCCCGCATCGCAAACACGATACTCCAACTAAAATTTCACTCCAGTGCCACCAACCTGCATGCAACATTTAAATGCCCCAGCACTTTCTGCACCAACCGCAGATAACACTTCTCCCTATGCATCACCTGTTCAGCACTGCCAGCTTTTCGCCCGGGTGCCTGGATACCATAGCCACTGAGTCCAACTTGACCCCCAAAAATGTCAGCCTGGTCGAACGGCCCTCTGTGTTCTCTTCTGCCAAGAGAACCCCAAATCTCTGTTTTCATCAGCTGCAGACATCTCATGATCGCCAACCATGAAGAAATTGTCCAGGTAATGGAACAGCTGTTCCGAGGCTGCTACCGACCTTACCACCCATTACAAGAATGTGCTGAACACTGCACACGCTCCAAGCACCCCATGGGCAGACCCTTGTAAACAAAATACTCACCCTAGAACTACATACCCAACAAGTGAAAGTCTGCCAGATGCACCAGCCAGCAGGAGTCAAAAAGCTCATTGCCCATCTCAGCTCCAGGACCACAATTTCGCACCAACGGAAGATTCACAACTCTGTATTCTGTTTCGGGACTGCGACCCCAACGTCTCTTCTGCCTACGTCATAGCCTTACTCACCCGAAGAGGAAGCCCTCTCCCTATCGCTAGCCAAGACTTCCCCTCTCTGAGGGATACCCCCATACATTGTGTTTCTCAAGGCCCTGTGCCACAGCCCCCCGCACCCACCTCTCTGCGCAGTCCCCTCTCTGGCTGCTGCCAGCTTTATTTTTCCCATCACCCACATGGGAGCTGTCCTGTGCTCCAGCGCCTGCACAGACTTACTCAACACCTGCTCCTCACTTGTGGCCCTTCCAAGACCCCCTCAGTTTAAGCATAGTCCTTCCTGACTCTTCCAGCTTACTCTGACCCAGTGCCATATCCAAATAACCCCCATAGAATACTGAGCCCGACTCTTGGAGAGAAAGAGTCCACTCCAGGACCCCTATCATGAAGCATTGCACTCGTAGTCGAGCTTGGACTCATCAGGGCCTCCCATTGTCCTCCGTTGGTCCCACACTGACAAAGTCCTGTGTGGACTGCCGCCAGCTCCAGCCCCATCCTGCAGCCCTGCAGCGCTCGCTTGCATTAAACTGGACGATTGCTTAGTGCCACCAAGTCCACTGCACTCCAACTCGCTCAGCCCTTCCCCAGGTTATAGGGACTCACTGACTTCGGGGGAGTTGGTCCCTGCAATACCTGGGCCTCTCTTATCTGCCAGCATGCAAAGGCATGTGGATTTGCTGTTCTTCTGAGACCTTCTCACTGGTGCTGCTATTCCGCCAAGCTCTCCAGGTCATTTCACACCAAGGGGTGTATCAACAGGAGTCCTCTCACCAGACTTCATCCTGGACACCAAAGTGCCCTAGGCCGCACCAGGACCCTTGGGTACTACACGGTTCACATCTTCAGCTAGATCCCTGCTACCACCAGGCCTTCGGCTCCAATACCCATCGGCACTGGGCAGCGCACTGCTGGACTTCACCACACCGCCGGGGGAGATGGGACCTGGCCCCCATGCTCACATCGCTGGATTCTTCTGGAAGGCTGACCAGTAAAGCCAGAATTGCTAATGGCACCCCAGCAGATAGATCTCTTTGAAGGGCAACCTGAGTTGAAGAAACCCACCACCCCCCAACCCATCCCACCCTTCCTCGCACAATGATCATTTTCTGGGAGGAAACTCCTTGCGGCCCTAAAAAATGTGAACGTATGAAGTTATGTTGGAGTGCAAACAGCCGTGGCGGAGAGCACCAGGCTTCCAAAAGTTTTGCTTGAAAGCAGTTTGAAGCTCAGTACACTTGCAACTCTCCAAAACCAGAATGCCCGAAGGCAAAGTAGGCTCTGCTTCATTCCATCTCAGTAAACTCCACCAGCTCCTCAGAAGCTTCCTTTTGACTAAATAGTCCTGGCCACTTGATGTACCTCCGTTAAAAAAAATAAAAAATGTTGTCCAGAGATTTTAATTTATGATTTGTGTTTTTGGGTCATTAGAGAAGTAATTTAGCTTGGGTAGACATTACTAATCGGGACCAAATTTTTCTGGATGACATTTTCAAAAATGTCGGATGTGTTGCAGTGATGTATTATTTCAGGAACCATGAGACCTATATACTTCATTTTGGTGTCAAAATATAGGTTTTCGGGTTCAAGTAGTCTTATAGAGACAGAAAATAACTCCCTCCTCAGAGCAACCCTTCTGCCATTTTCCAAAATGGCGGCTCTATAATGATGGGTTTAAGCCATCATATTGGTATTTTTTTATTTTTTCTTACAACAAATATTATTGAGTTTAAAACACTCGGTTGGCGAACCCCCAGTAAACAGTATATAGACACATGACGTAGTGTAGATACAACAGATACCGAAGAGGACCACACCTGAGGATCTGTAAAACATTTGAGCTAACATCCCACCCGTCGCGCCTCCCCCCAACCCTGCACCACACTTCCCACATGGAGCAATGAATACACACACGAACATAGTGGTATGTCCACCGCCATAGCCAATAAGCACATTAGATTGGGGAGTCATTATTGATTAGTCTCTCAATAGGGTCTGGATTCGCTGACTGTGAAAGTATGGACAGGTCAGTACGGTAATTTATTTTCATATTGTTTTTGTTTCAGGTTTTCTGTTGATCCAAATACGTAAACATGAGCGAAGCAGGTGGTAGCGGTGGATCTTTACATCCTGACAGAGTATTGCTAACAACAAACTCTGAGAACTCCATCAACAAAGAAAAATGTTTCATATGCCAAACTAATCTGAAAGAAAAGCTAACGTCAACTGTGGCTGAACAGAAGAGAGTTCAAGATGCAGCAGAAATAGGGCAAGGATGAAGTTCACAAAAGATTGAAACTGATGGGTGAAGAGGATCAAATATTTTGTAATTGAAATAGGAAAAAAGCCTGTGAAAAACTTTTCAAATAATATCAGAAACCAGTAAATCGCAACAAGAATGAGTCTTCTGAGAAAGTGACAACAACCAAACCCAATGCCCATCCACTTAGAAGATCGATGGCTACCTCTCATCTCATGTTTGTACTTACCGCGGAAACCGAGTACCCTTGGCCGCTGCCTGGTGGAGCTGTCCAATGCAGCTATAGCGGAGTCTGGCTCTGAGTCACCCCCTCGGCCATCACCTACCTAGCCGGACATCGGACATTGTTTGTCACGGTTCTTCACGGTTTTACCTGTCTCTCTCTTCGACTGCTTTGACTGCTTTGTTCCCCCTGGATTACTTTCCCCCTTCAGATCTACCTGACTGTCTGCTTTCCTCTCCCCTGTTTACCTTTCTCCCACTACCTTGCATTCCCCATATGACGTGTGTCTAGGATATGCTACGCACTAATTATCTAATATTATTGTGTAAGCTCACGGTTTTTCTCATAAGCATATACTGGTAACTGTAACTGTAAGCTCTCTTTGAAAAAGCATATTAAGTTTTAAAGCCACTCTTGAGGGCTGGTTACGGGTTCACACTCAGTGAGACTAGAGAAAAAATGATCACCATTGATGAAACTGTATTGATCCATAATAATGGAACTAAGATTTTTTTTAATGAGAATGTACAATGACAGAATTCGTTTTTGTCAGTCTAACAAAAAGAATGAGCCACTTACTGTGCTCTCAGCTGATTTGACTCCTGAAGTTTTTGCTGCCAAAATAAGGTCCCAGGATGGAGTAAAATCAGCATGAACTATTTTAGGAAACATCCTGAAAGATTTAGACTTTGAATTTAATGGCAAATTTTGTGATGCCCCAGAGCTCCGCACACCATGGGAGTCAACAAGAATGCCCGATGTTGTCTTAACATTTTTTACATCATTGTTTAATATCAGCAAAGAAAAACTGTTACAAATTAAAGTTCTTGAGTTTGGAACAGAAGCCTTTGATAATGGCTTTGAAGATATAGGCGAAGAAGTAGAAGATAATCCCATGAACCAACAGGCTTCTGCTGTGCAAATGTACTGTGTTTTCCAAATCATGTTTTATGAATTACATCACAGCAAAAAAATAAAAACTGCTACACATGACTGCCCACACAATTAATGGCAAGTTTCAAAAAGAGAGAGGTAATCACTTCAATGTAAAGGATTGGTGTATTAACAAGTTATAATGACATAGTAACGAGCAGGAACTTGTTAGCAGCTCATGCTGTAAAATCTTGTGAATCTGATGGCACACCACTTCCAAGTCACTTTACCAGGAAATGATTTACAATTGCTGCTCCTGATAATTTTGATTTTGAAGACAGCTCTTCTTTGTCTGGAACATCCAGCACATGATACTGTCATGGTGCTTTTTCAAGACTACCAATGAAGTAGCTGCTGGAAAACAAGCGGTGTCAGCTGTACGCATAAACAAACAAAGCTGCAAACGTATAACCCAACTTCCTTGCCAACGTGTTCAAAATTACTACAAGCCGTAAACATGTCCCAGTCTACCAGAACGTTTCACAGTGGCAGAAGACACGGATCTTCTACCTGATGCTGCAGTCTGCAAAGCTGATTTAACTGAATTTATCATATCGCTTATTTGGTGCGGACTGAAGGATGAAGAAAAGCCAGTTCCTCCCTGGGCTGGAATTCATGATCTGATCTCCAGAATACCGTCCCACTGAAGAAGGTTGGGTTTTTACCAGTAATACCATCTCCAGTCACAAACTATGCAACAGTATACACAGCTCTAAAATATTTCCAAAATGGGCATGCTCATCTTGAATAGCAGTCTATCCTGCCAATTTTCTGCGATGAAGGTGTTTTCCGTATTGTAGCTGACATTTTTATGAGCAATACAGTAGAATTTGATGATCTTAATCCAATGATGGGCGTTTGCCACATGACAAAATTGTGTTGTAGTATGCAGGAAGTTATCTCAATGGGTGTGGCATAGACAATGAACTTAATGAGGCTGAAATCTTTGGAAGCAGTATTGAGCGGCACTCGTTATGTTAGTTCGTAACAAGGTAATAATAATAATAAACAATCTTTATTCAGCATTAAAACTCAGCCATAACTGATGCAATAGAAAAAACACAATGACAAATCCATTAAAACTATAATTCATCACAATACAAATCACAAATGTCCCTGTCTAGCTCAATCATATCTAGAGTTTCTTGATCTTAATATTGCTCTTAAATAATTTGTAACAACAAACAGTGTGCGGGCATTATGCAAACGTTGCAAGTGCAAAAGTGCAATATGAGCATGCCTGAGTCCCATTTCTTTTAAATGAGGTTTAAGATAGTAGCCTAGGGTGCGTAAAATATTCACATAAAAAGACAAAATGTAAAATATCCTGTGGAGACCTATTGTCGCAGCCACATGGCCCTCTATCCTCAGCTCGTGAGACAAAGCCTAGAGGAGAGGCCACTTAGTGATGGAACGTATTTAATCTAAAACGAGTAATTAAAAATCTGTCATGGGCACTAGTTAAAATGGCAAGATAAGTCTCCATACCCTGCACTGATTTGACTAAAGCATGTGCTCTTACCTTGGGTTTACTGAGCTCCATGCCCTCACGCTCTGCAATGGCTTTTAAAAATAAACAAATGTTTAATCAATATTTTATCCTGTCACTTCACTGTGTCATATTTCATAAAGATGTCTGATCTTCTAAGGGTTCGGAGGGTTTCCTTAATGTATCTTGACCATGGGATTTTAAAAACATTATCCAGTGAAAGGCAGTCCAAAATTGCTGCTCAATTAAAAGATGCCTCCTCCTTAGACCAAATATTCACCCAGCACAACAGAGGCTTTTTTTTTAAACTTATTTTTATCGCATTTTTTTAAAAGAATATACAAAAAATCACTGTACATACAATGCTAAGCATGTGCACCAATCGTTTACAGCGAGAATGTCATATATAATGGCCGTAATTTAGTAGACATCAACATCAAAGCAACAATACATGCTCATACAATAATAAAGTTTTGATAAATCTGATCCGTATTACCAGCCGGCTGACCCAACAATTATGTTTATGTTACCATGAATGAGATTTCAGTCAGTAAGTTCAGGATGGAGTAGCAAATAAGAACGGAGTGGAGCACAACAGAGGCTTAACTGCAGCTAAATCAGTAATATACTTAGTCCCAAGTTCCTCATGTAGAGTAAGCAGGGGTTCCCTGGGAGACTTTAAAAATCCGTCTTAAAATTTTATTTTGCGATGTCTGTAATTTGTCGACTGCCGTGTACCCCCAGATCCTTGGAAATACAAAAGGACTGATACAATTTTATGATCAGCCCCGGGGACCATGTGCCCAATCTGTGTGCATAATTTGCAATAGATCCCAGGGATTTTTTCATGTGCCTTAGCTTCCCTGCCTTCTGGTTATCCTAATTTAGTTTGGCATCAAATAAAACACCAAGATATGTGAAAGCCGGGACCTTGGCTAAACTAAAAGTGCTTGCCTTGTAAGTTTTCAAGGTATTCTCATCATACCTGAGGCTATAGATACATTGCATTGGAATGCTTTCTGAAACAAGAAAGACAAATTAGGTTTCACATCTGTTATCTCAGAGTGAACAAGGCACAGAGTGCACTTCATTCAAAAGACATAATGCAAAGCTAGGCAATGTTCAGTAAACTCAGTTCAAAATCAGAAAACCAAGTTTGTTGAGTTTGTCAAAGAAAGTGAAGAAAAATCAGAAAGCCTGCTCTATACACCATATATTGCTATATTTTACAACTAAACAGGCAGTCACAAATGCTGGTATCTTGCAGGCAACAGGGTCATCCGAATGGTGCAGTGGCACCGGGCCCAAAAGTTCAATCAGAATCAGAACGCCTCTAAACTCATAATATCACTATATTCTACAACTAAATAGGCAGTCGCAAGGGGGCGTGGCCAAGCCGGAGACCAAGAAGGTCGCTCGGCGGTGAAGCTCCGCCTTCCGTCGTGGCAACAACGTGATTTTCTCGCTTTTCAGCGAGGCTACCGGGCAGGGAAAGACGCCTAAATGGAACAGAAGGGATCATGATTAAAAGTCTCCCTGCAGCGCCGCGAGAAAACCATCAGAGCGGCAGAAATCGGCGACTCCAGGCGGACGGACGATTTTCAAGATGGCGGTATCGACGATATGAGGAGACTCCGGGAGCTGCGGGGGAGGGACTGAGCCAGCGACTGGGGTGCGGTGAGTCGCCGGGCCGGGGGTCAGAGCGTTGAGCGGCCGCATACTGGGCAAAGCGGCGCTCGGTACTTGCAGTTGGTCCGTTTGATCTCCGGCGGTCCGAGCGCGGCACTCTTATATCTGCGCTGATTGCGGGGGCACACAGGGACAGGGCCTGTGATCGCTTCCGCCTCTACACCTGGCACAGCATTTCCACAGCACCCATGGGGATCTCCTCCCCGAATATGCATTCGCTCAGCCGCGGCCCGCGCTGTTCTCCCCTGCCCCCTCCCCCCGCAGGGCTCCATTGTTGTAACACTGCTAGCGTGGCTGTGTTGCGCCCGGAGCGAAAAACGGAATCCATACCTCAGCCGTATCTCCGCCCCAGCCACCAATATATGCTGCAGCAAACTTGAGACATTAACAGCCCACTGCACATTGCCTTGTCTCCAAATAACCAGCTCCGTGGAGGTACTGTGCCTGGACCACTGCTGCGCCACACGCTCCATAGTGGGAGACAATAGTGAAATACCCAAAACCTCCCCTGTTGCCAGGAAAGTACAAACACGGGTTGGATGCCCATTCATTACTGGTCAGTTCTGCTTGCCTAATCTCTCTTCGCCAGCTACTTGCACCTACTCTGCGGCCATAACCAGGAGACTCTGATATTGGGCCTAATTAACACTCGGTTTGGAGGAACTGCGGTATGGGCCGCAAAGACCCCAGACAGCACCTTTTCCTCTTCTAAAAGGTCACCGAAGCAGCCCAAGATGCCCTTGACACCATGGCGGAAGGTGGCCAGAAAGACACAACGCCAGAGGGTGAAACCAACCAATTAGGCTCCCTGCTACAAGAGATGAGAGCGGGGTTCAGAGCGCTAGATGTGCGCTTTGATGCTCTTGATAAGCACATAGCGGATCTGGGATCGAAGATCCAAGTTCACGACAGGCGTCTCAACGTGATGGAATCGTGTACATCAGATCTAGAAGCCGGAACGGCGCAATCCTTGAAAAGGCTCGACCGTATGGAACGCATCCTCAAAGACGTCGCGATCAAGAACGAGGACTTGGAGGCGCGCAGTCGCCAAAATAACGTGCGCATTTTGGGCGTTCCCTAATCGACAGCCACTGGTCGCATGGACACCTTGGTAGAAACAATCCTTATAGACTTGTTTGGTAGAGAAGTCTTCACTACGGGCTTTGTGATAGAACGCGCTCATAGATGACTGGGTCCAAGGCCCAAGCCTGGATGCTTGCCCAGACCCATCATTGCCTGTGTCATGAACTTTAGGGATCGAGACACAGCCCTGCGCCTGGCACGAGAACGGGGCGAAACGTTATGGCAGGGCTCCAAGCTGTCCCTATACCCAGACTTTACAATCATGGTACAGGAAGCCAGGCGGAAATACACTGGAGTTAAGGCAACACTCGGGAATCTAGGACTGAAATATGGTATGCTCTATCCAGCTCTGTTACTTGTCGAGATCAATGGGAGAGCCCGTGTCTTTGACAATCCTACGGAGGTGCAGGAGTTCTGTCACACTTACAAACTTAACAACAAACGCCCAGCTGAGGACAACAGACTTTCCCCTCCGCAGAGTGGTTCAGACGCCAGCATGGAACTATTCGCAGGATCTGGGCCCTGCTGAACTGTTTATATGGCCTTCCTTTACATGGAGACTTTAATAAGTTGGGATTTCATTCAATCACTTTATAGTATAATTTTCTTATTGCCACGTAGCCGTAGGGGCGCTGCCACCACCCCTAATGGTGTTCACCTTACAATTGTTGTGTGAATTTAGTAAGTACCATTTATGGTTGTTTTTCAGCGATGCAGAGGAACTATTGGTACTGCACTGTTTTTGGATAGTAATGGTTATGCCTCTCTGGTTGGGTGGGGAGGCTGCGTGGGGGGTGAGGTTGGGACATTGTTTACCTACACTGGAACGTTCTTAAGTACACAATTGGATGTAAATGGCAAGTACACACGGTTGATTTTCATTCAGCACTCATTTTTACCACTGCCATGGCTCAGTTAGGGCATAATTCTGGCCCCTCAGAGGTGGTTTTGGCGACATGGAACGTCCGCGGCCTGAACAACACTCGCAAGAAAAAGCAGATAACACAGTATTTACTGCCTCACAGGGTAGATGTAGCTTTCTTACAGGAAACTCATCTGCCTCCTAGTGATCAGGCCCGCTTTGCCGCAAATTGGGGAACACATAGATATTTTGCAAACTTCAGCAACTTCGCAAGGGGCACTGCCATTCTTATACATAAACGACTCCCCTTCCATTTGCACTCTGTAATACGTGACAGCGAAGGCAGGTATAGCATTGTCCTGGGCACATTAATGGGTCACAGGGTGGCATTGGTCTGTGTGTATGGCCCCAATAGCGACCCCCCAGACTTTTATTATACCCTACTCTCTAAACTAGCACAGCTAGGCCCGGTTCCCCTTTTATTGGGGGGTGATTTTAATGTAGTCCAGGACCAATCACTTCACACCACTTCGAGAGCACCAGATCCCAAACCGCGAGCGCGAAAGGCATTGAGCTCCCTTTGCGATCAATTCTCCTTAATCGACATAGATCGTACGCAAAACCCGCATAGCACTGACTATACTCAATACACTGGCAGTCACAACACGTGGATGAGGCTCGACTATTGGCTGGCATCCCCAGAACTTATCAGCTGGTGTCATGTGGTCCGGACGCTTTCTCGCACATATTCTGATCTCTCCCCAGTATTGTTAACATTGAAGGTCCCGCGACCCGAGGGTTTTAAACGGCAGTGGCGATTCCCCAGCCGCGCACTAGATGATGAAGTTTTTCGACAGGAATTACGAGAAGCAATAGACGACTACTTCGTCATTAACACTGGTTCAGTAGACACCATGGCAAGGGAAAAAAAATAAAATAGGCAGTCTCAAGTGCAGTTATCTAGCAGGGAAAAGGGTCAGGATTTCAATAGTGCAGCAAGTGCAGTGGCACTGGGACCAAAAGCTTCAGGCACTCCACTAAACACTGATCATTGCTTTATCTTACAATGAAACAGGCAGTCACATGCTCAGTTATCTTTCGAGCACTAGGGAGATGATGTGAATGGTGCAGAAGGTGCGATGGCACTGGGCCACAAAGTTTTCGGAGCTCCTCTAAACACCTAATATTGCTTTATTTTAATAGTAAACAGGCAGTTACAAGTGCTGTTACCTTGAGATTGAAAGGGGCTAGATTTAAATGGTGCAGCAGGTGCAGTGGCACCAGGGCCTGAAGTTGTCGAAACTCCAACAAATATTGCTATATTTTACTACTAAACAGGCAGTCACAGGTGCAGTTATCTTACAGGCAACAGGGTCATTATTTGACTGGTGCAGCAGGTGCAGTGGCACCAGGGCCAACATGCTCTACAGACCCACTAAACACAGAATATTGCAAATTGTATTACTAAATAGGCAGTCACAGGTGCAGTTGTCTAGCAGACACTAGGGCCATGATTTCAGTGGTGCACCAGGTGAAATGACACCAGAACCCAAAGCTCTAGGAACCCCACTTAACACCAAATATTGCAGTATTTGACTACTAAACAGGCAGTAACAGTTGCAGTTACCTTACAGGCACTAGGGTCATGATTTGACTGGTGAAGCATGTGCAGTGGCTCTGGGTCCAAGAGTTGCCATAACGCCTCTAAGCGCCAAATATTGCTCTATTTTACTACTAAACAGGCAGTCACAAATGCAGTTATCTTGCAGGTACTAGGGGCATGTTTTGAATGGTGCAGCAGATGCAGTGGCACCGGGTGTAAACGTTGTCAGAACAACTCTAAGCACATAATATTGCTATTGCATCTATTAATTCTATTATTTCACTCTTGTATTCAATTTTTCAAAAATGTGCTATTACTTACCTGCACTATATCACTAGTAGCGGCACAATACATTGCCTTTTTGTACATAAACAAGTTATAGCACAGACTTTCTGTAACCTATATTGTACAACTACTCAACAATCTACAACTTACAGCAAGAAGCAGCTTATTATTAATCACATAGGTGAAACCTAATGCATTTACCATTGCTTATTCTTTGTTAGCCTTGTCTGGTATTTCAATAGTTGGCCTACTGATGGTGCTAAAACAGGGTTGGGGAAGGGGCCTTGCAGACCTAATGGGCGAGAACTACAAAGTGGTTGGTAAGCAACACCTACGTGTTGTCAGACCAGGTGCAGCAAGCAAGTCTGACAATGAGTCCTCTTTTCCTTTTCTACTATCTATCTGACTGTACAAGTGATATTGATGGGGGTCGATCCATGATTCTGTTGAGCCATTCTGCTGTTCTGGGTTGGAGATGTGGAGGGGTTGGCAGGGCTATGACCTTTGGGTGTAGCAGCTGTTAGGGGTTTTGTGAGGTATATAGGATCAAGAGCTCCAGGTGCAGCATGGGTGGAGGATCTTGCTGAGTCTGAAGGGACCCAAGTGTTTTTTTCCTTCTTGGAGTAATTTGTTGGACGTAGGACCCTGTCCTTACTACTCCTTCATACTCGTACACAGGTCCAGGGATATAAACCTGTAGATCTAGTTTGATATGAGTATGCCGCGACTGCTGCTCACAGAGATCATCGAGGAGGACCGAGGTCCCTGCTAGGGCAAGGAGAAAAGTATTGGGGTGGAGGGGAGATGGTGGTAGAGAATATTTTTATTTGCACCTTTATGTTGCCACTTCAGGGAGTGACCCAAAAGAGTGTGCAAGGAATGTTGGGAAGCAGTTTTGAAATCTGTTAGCTGTATGAGGAGGAAACTGGGGAGAGATGCCAGTCTCTGCCCTTTGCACAATTACTGCTTGTCCTCCCAACCCAGCTGCCATTTCTTTTCTACTCAAGTCCAGTTTTTCTGGATTCTACAGTTCCCTGGAATTTGGAGACCAGACAAGGGCAGATAGTCTGGATGTGAAACTGGGATGACTTTCTATGGTTTCTGGAGAGACTGAGGGGGAGGGAGTGTAAAAGCATGATTCAAGGTAATGTACGATCAGGGATTCTGGACAGACAGTTGGCATTACGTTCTTCTAGTCTCTGAGGGCTATGGGCTTTTACTGATGGTGTCAGCTCTACCTCTCCAGTTCTAGCAGTGGGAAGCAAGAGTGTTCGGCTCATGACAGTGACATTCCTTGCTCTTCCACAATGTCATTTGGGTTGTCCTTAATGGGGATGTCATTGCATTGCCTCTTCTTATGCATTCTCCCACAAGATGTAAGGATTCTTAGCAGATCTCAGTGCTAGCAAATCACCAGCATTTCTCTCCAACATGCCCAATTAGACCATGTAATGGCATCTTTATTCATAGCTGTCCTCTAGCAAGGTGTGATGATCATAAAACTATGATGTTTCACTCTTTGTTACCCACGTGTACCTTGCCTCTGTCCCGTAGGTCCGGCTAATCAATATTTAAGTGGTTCTGCCTAACATCACTCATACTATCAAAACCTGAACACACATCCTCTCAGTCAGTATCTTATAAACTGCCCTTACCATATGCATTCAGTGCAATTTCTATCGCTCTTAATTTACTTTTCCTCTGATGTCAGCTGCACCCTATATTAAACATTAATGCCACACACTATCACCCACAAATGGTGATATTTGAATAGGGCACTCCGACCATATTCAAAATGTGTATACCACGGCACAGACGCCATATAATTTGCAAAGCACTGCAATATCAATGGCACTATTGTACCTGCCTTCTAGTCATGATATCCTCTCTCTCTGCACGTCCCAAGGTGGGCCACACCTGGAGACCATCTAGCATGGTTCTGAATCTTACCTAGAGCTCCAGTCATGTTGTGTCTTCTAGTCATGATATCCTCTCTCTCTGCATGTCCCAGGGTGGGTCACTCCTGGAGACCACCTAGCCTTTTCCTGAATCTTTTATTTTTATTTTTTTATTTTGTAACTGAAAGCACATTTTGACATACACGGCAGTACGCCTACAACCCTGAGGCCGGCTGCATTCACTCTGAAAAGCATGTCCCATCACAGCTTATCCCACATCCTGGAGGCCGGGCATCGCTGTGTCCAACAGTTGTAGTGCCGTACATTTTGCAAATAATACGTTATTGTATGTCAAATCCCGTATTCATTTCCCATATGGGAATGCAAAGTTTTCTCTTTAGTACTAAAAATTAAACCAACGCCCTCCCCTCCCCACAAACTTTGAGGCGTCCAGCCAGTCGCTGTCCTGAGAGCTATACTCTTACACACTACCCAGTTGTTAAGTCCCAATTCAGAAGGTACTGCACTCCGTCTTTCCCATATAAGACAGGTGGCTGTCAGTTAATAGCCATTATGTCCCCCCTTTTCCAGTCCCACTCTCGTCCTGTATCCCTCCTACCCCTCTGTCTATGAAGCCCATCCATCTCCTAAAGACTGTCCCCCAATCTCCTCAGGGAGCAGCAGTGCCAGGATCCGTCCCGTCATTTGTCCCCGTCCCTGTCCCCACAGCCTCACCACCCCTTCTAAGATAAGCAGTGTATAGTCCCTAGAAGTTCTTTGGCCTACTCCGCGGTGGGAGAAGTTCACTAAAATTCTCAGATTGCGTGCAGCAGTAGAGCACGTTGCGTGTCCATTGCGCCACTGTGGGTAAGGGCCCCCGCATCCAGCACATTGCTACCCTACGCTTTGCCATCAACAATCCCATGTCCACCAGCTTACGTGCTGCCTTCGGTACTTTTCTAGAGTAGCCCAGCAGCGCAACTACTGGGTCTGGAGAAAGATCCAGTTCCACCATCGCTCCTATCTTCCGAATGATGGCGTCCCAGAATTTGTAAACACTAGGGCAATCCCACGCTAAGTGGATAAAATCTGCCGTCGGGTAGCGGCATCTATCACAAGTCGACCCCTCCCGTAAGCCATACCTGTGCAATCTTTCTGGCGTATAATAGACTCTATTGATATATTTAAAATGGATCAGTCTATGTTTGCCATGCAGTGATATTCGATGCGTGCCAGCACAGCTATACGCCCTCATGGCATTGTCTATCACAGTGTCCAGGTCCCTCTGCCAGGCCAGTCTGGCCTTGGTGTACTGGTGAGCTCTCTGTGACATTGCTATGTTATATAATTTGTAAATTAACTTACGCGGACATTTAGTTTTGATGAGATACGATAATTCCAAAATGTCAGGGGATTCGACAAGGTCTTCCCCTAGATGTTGCCTCAATGCCCCTCTCACCCTGTGAAATTGAAAACGCTGCAGCAGAGTGGGAACTTCCACCGTAGCCGCAACTTCATCCCATGTTTTAGCTATACCGTCTGCAAACAGTTCCCCCACCGTGTGAATTCCCAATGCTCGGAGGGCCCGCACCCCCCCCCGATCTCTGCAAAGGGACAGCCAAACCGCCCAATCTAAGGGCATTGCCGGAGAGTATAATAAGGCCCCCGTCGTTTGCTGCAATATGTTATTCCATGCATGCCTAGTTGAGTTGAGGGAGTCCAATGTCAACACTCGCCAGCTGACACGAGCCTGCTTGCCCGCCCACGCCAGCCGCAACAGAGATTTATTGAGCCTAGCAAAAAAGGCGCGCGGCAACACCATAGGGACATTATTAAACAAGAATAGAAACCTAGGTAGCACTACCATCTTCATACCAACCAGTGACAGAGGCAGCCCGATCCAAGTTTCCACGTCATCTTCTAGTTTATAAACAGCCCTGCCATAGTTCTCTCTGAGAACTATTTCAGAGTCCATATGCAACCTTATCCCAAGGTATCTGACCGAGTCATCCGACCACTGCAGCGGATATTCCATCTCGATGGGGTAGTGGACGGGGTTAGCGGAAAGGCGATGGACTTAGACCAATTGACCTTCAGTCCAGAAAGCGCCCCAAAGTGCACCACTTCCCGCAATACCGGTGACGGGTTGTTCTCAGGGTCTCGGACGTAGAGCAGGGTGTCATCTGCGTACGTGGAGACCACTATCTTGTAGGCAGGAAAACTCACTCCCCTAAGGCTATGATATTCCCGGAGAGCACACGCCAAAGGCTCTGCAATCAGGGCATACAGTATTGGCGATAAGCGGCAGCCCTGACGCGTTCCCCTGGAGATAGAAATAGCGTCTGTGATCAGGTCACCCAGCCGTATCCTTGCAGTAGGTGCATTGTATAGCACCCCAATCATCTGCAAAAAGACCGGACCCAATCCCATTCTAGTCAAAACCTGTCGCATGAAAGACCATTCCACCGAGTCAAACGCCTTCTCCATGTCTAGGAAGACAGCGAGCGCCTTAGAATCCCGCCGGACATGTTGCATTGTGCCAAACACCGTACGCAAATTATAAGTGAGGTTTCTACCAGGTACAAACCGTGCCTGCTTCGGCGCAACCAGCTCCGGAGGTAGTAGAGCCAGGCGTGTGGCCAAGACTTTTGCGAATAGCTTAGTGTCCACGTTGAGCAAGGAGAGGGGACGGTAAGAGCTGCACTCCTCCAGGGTCTTATCTGGTTTGGGGATAGCCACCAGAATGGCCTCTCACATTGACTGTGGCATTTGGCCCGTTACACACATATCATCAAACAACTCCGACATATGTGGGAGCAAGAGGTCTATGAAGGTTTTGTAGAAAGTTAGTGAGGCCATCCGCACCCGGGACACTATTAGCCTTCATACCAGCCAGTGCCTCCAAGATGTCGTCCTTTTCTATGGGAAGGGCCAGGAATTCCCTATGCGAATTAGTTAGGAAGGGTAACTAAATGTGCTCCAAGTAGTCCAGTATTTCCCCGTCCATATCGTTCTGACGTGAAGCGTACAGGGTTGAATAATACAACTTGAAGCAATTAGCGATGTCTGCCTCCTCCGTAAGCAGCTCCCCCCCTTCCGATCTGATCTTGGTGATGGAGGATTTACCCCGCCGGGCTTTAAGTATATTTGCTAGCACCGAACCAGGCCTGTCGCCCTCACCATACACTCTGGCTGTGGCATATTTCCCTAAATGTTGCACTTCGTTGTCTGCTGCCTCATGATATTCTTCTAACAGTTTCTTTAACTCTTCTGTAGTACCCTCTTCCATACCTGACTGGTCTCCAATTCCCCCAATTTGCGCTCCAGATTCGACAGTCTGTCGGATATCTCGAAGCACCCCAGAGTGCTTGGTAATGGCCACCCCTCTGACATACACCTTCCCAAACCGTTTGGAAACTATCCACTGAACCAATATTGGTGTCAAAAACGTCGTTATCGCTTCCGCCATCTCTTCTTTAAAGAGGGGATCCAGTAGAGAGTATGGGGGAAACCGCCATGTAAATGGAGGTATGGTCTTCTTAGGTATGGACAAAACCAGCAATATAGGAGAATGATCTGATAGGGTACGCGGCTGAACCTGACACAAACGCACCTGTGACATAAGGGACGTTGATACGATCCAGTAATCGATACGCGTGTGTAGGTTATAGTAAGCGGAGTAGTGCGTAAAACCCCCTCCGTAGGGTTGAGCGTTCTCCACACATCCGTAAGTGCCATACTGATCATTGCCCTATCTAGCGTTTTAACCGCCGCCGCCGGCTTTCTGGTCGGACCCCCCGATCTGTCTAGGCTCGGGTTCCTAACCATATTGAAATCTCCTCCCCAGAGAATTTAAGGCATCCCACTATGGCTTACTATGTTGGCTAGCGTGGTGAAGAACTCCGGGCAATCATAATTTGGGCCGTAAACATTAACCAATAGTAAGTCGAGACCCCTACCCTGACAGCGCAAGATCACGAACCTACCCCCGCAGTCAGCTGACAACAATTGTAACTTGTGGTCCAACCTGGGATTAATCCAAGTCATTACTCCCCTGGCGCTTGTTGTGAAGCCGGCCGCATTAACATTTCCCACCAAACCCCTAGTACGCATCATGGGGCTCTGGTTCGGGAGGTGCGTCTCCTGTAGAAAGGCAATGTCAATGTTGTGCCTACTGAGGTAGTGTAATACTTTACGTAGTTTCCAGTGATCATTCAGGCCTCTTACATTCCAGGTCACCACTCTTATGGAGTCCACCGGCCTCTGGAAAGTGGCTTCACTAGTCATTACCATCCTGTCTGTTACGCATTACATATCGTTCTGAGTCCTGCAGATGACATATGTAGTGGAAAATGTGTGACAATTTGTCCTGCCAGACTAACCTCTGAATAAAGAACTGTGACCCACCCCTCCCCTCCACCCACAGCAGGCCACCCACAACTCGGCCATGCTGCATCCCGTTTAGGGACTTCCCACACCTCCCTCTACCCACCCCAAACAAGTTAAACCAATAGTGGTGTTTTACACTCGTGGGCGGAGGTCGCTCCGTACTCAACCTATAAAGAGATGTCACTTTGTACCTAGTCTTGACCTCCGAGTGCAGAATTCAAGTCTATGCCCCACCCCTAAGCCAGAAGAGAACACTACGTGTATCAGTGTGTGACCCGCATTACCGTGTTGTGTGCCCTCCTAGAGTGCACGCTGTGCCGATTGCGTCCTGTGGCCTCTGCTAAGGCCGAAACCAGTTTGTCTGCCTATGCTCTTTTGACCGCCACCCATATGGTAACTTGCCTACTGATTGGCAATCTGTATATCAATATATCAATAAGTGCCCACTTCATAACAGCATTATACACCATACCTTCGTACTCCCCTCCTACCCCCACTCCCAGTGCCCTAGAGAAAATGGAAAACTTCAACACATGCTTGCCGTCTGACCAGACTCAGTCTTGTTCCTCCAGCGATCCCCCAGCGGCTTCTTCCTGTAACTGTCTCTCTGGACTCCGCTTCTGCTCTTTGTTCCAGTCTTTCAGCGCCTTCTGCAGTGCCTTTGGATCAATGAAGATGTGGGATCTCCCCTGCCTATTCACTCGCAACTTGGCCGGGTACAGCATCGCGTAATCCAGTCCCAACTGCTTCTTTAGTGGGATAAAGTGCCGACGGGCCTCCTGCACTCGGGCAGTGAAATCCGGATAGAGTGAAATGTTCGACCCTTCATATGTCAGCATCTGTTTGTCCCTCACTGTGCGATGAGCCGCATCCCTGTCCCGGTAGTTCAATAGTTTTGCTATGATTGGTCACGGCGGTGCACCCGGCGGGGGCCGAGGGCCCAAGGATCTGTGCGCTCTCTCCACCACAAACATATTTGAGAACACTTCCGCACCGAGTAGATCGACCAGCGGCATTTCCACGAAGCGCTCCATGTTCCCGGTTGGCGTCGTCTCCGGCAGGTCCGTGATCCGCAAGTTGCAGCGTCGTGAACGGGCCTCAAGGTCCTCAGTTTTATCCTGCAGCACCTGCATGATACGTCCAAGCTTTTTGGGGTCTGTATCCAGCGTAGTCTGCTCTTCCTCGACTTCTGTAAGCCGTTGCTCAGACATGTCCAGTCTCTCTGCATGTTTGTCTAACCGCTCCCCCATCCGATCCATCCTGTATGAAAGGGCATCAATCTTTGTGCCCAAGGAGGTGATGCCACTCTGCAATCCCTTCTCCATGGAGAGCAACAAACTCCGGATATCCTGTCCTTCATCCAGCGGGGGGGGTTGATCTACTTTCTTCACCCTCAGCAGGGTCCTGAGTTTTAGAGCGCTTCTGCTCGAATGTTAGTTTCGACTGGGTCCTGTCCGACTTGCCCATCGTATATACTACTGCAGCTTGACGACACACACAGCGGCGCTAAATTCCCCCAAAGGAGCTAAATAATACTGGTTTACGAGAAGACTCCTCACCGGAAACAGACTTCCCAGGACGTCGGTCCCAAGCCGCTGCGCGGCGCATGTTTGCGGTGCTGTAGATTGGTCTCTCCCTATGGTGCTTTGCCAGTTACTGCCCGCCGCACGTCCAGACCTCGCAGCTCTTCAACCCAGTTTCTATCCATCAGTGTCCAATACTCCACGTGCGGTTGTGCATCTAGGCTAGTAGAGTTGCACCATAGGGAGCCTCCCGCTCACCACTCTGCTGGGACCCGGAGCAGGGACACCGCCGCAGCCAGGCACCCCTCAGACGTAGTGATAATCCGGCTTCTGCAATGCGACTCACTGCGCCTCAACCTCGATCCAGCTCAGCTCTGTCCTTCACGCCTCCTCCTATAAGGATCGTCGTATCCAAGCACGCACTTCTTGGATAAGGCTCCCGCCTTCTCCCAGTCTGCGGTAGCCTTGTGTTGAGCGTCTTTTCGCCGTGACTGCAGCCACACCACTTCTCCAGTGCCCAGTGCTGAGCAGTGCTCTGTACCCCTTCACAAGTGCACCAGCCAGTCACTGCAATCGGTGTCCTCCTACTTTACCATGTCGTTATGCCCCAAACCCTGCAGCTGAGGTGCTGGGTGTTACAGGAGACTCCGCCTCAATATCGCTGTCGACGCCGCACCTTCAATATGCAGCAAACCGGTCAGGTCTGCCAGGCTCCTGCTCAATTATTTACCGCCCAATCCCACCTCGCTGCCAGCACCTACAGCTCTGGTGCCACGCATGCCGCTCCTGCTGTGGGGCTACTCATGGTGGCTGGTGATGGTGTCCCTCCTATCTTCAGGCAACTTGGCAGCTTCAAGCACTGCCCCAGCTCGCCAAGTGTTATCATCATGCCGCAGCGTCTTACTGATCCCTATCGCGCTCCGCCAGTGCACCCGTTATTCTGCACCACGGCGCTCTTCCGCACTGAACCCAGCACCGGCCGCCACACGCACGCCGGGTGGGTGAAGCGGGAGCAATCGTGCCGGTGAGCCCTCCGCGCCAGTCAAGGGTCTCAGTAAATGTGCACAGCTCCCTCGAGGGCAGACTCCCCCGATCACTGCCGATCCGCAGCGGTGCTCCTGTTGCCCCCGCCAGGGTCGCGCTTGCTGATCTGCTCCAGTCTGGGCCGTTACCGTGGGAAGGACCGTCCAATCCTTGTCTGCTGTGCCGCACGCACGGTGACGTCGCTCCGCCTCCGCCCCTACTGGCGCTCAGGGATCAGCGGCCTCTAGCTCCCCCGTCCTCCACTGCTAATTTCTCGGCACCAACAGTGTCCCCAGGCTCTGGACTTTCAGGGTCGGGTTTACTGCTTCCGCTGCTCGGGTCACCACCCCCGGTCGGGTTACAAGCGATGTGTGGCAGGATTATTGCAGGATAATTATTCTTTGCTCTGGAGCCCGAGGCTCAAGCAGCCATCGTCGACATGAGCCAAGCTCCGCCCCTCACCTTTTCCTCAATCTTACCTAGAGCACCAGCCATTTTGTGTCTTCTAGTCATGATTTAATCTCTCTCTGCATGTCCGAGGGTGAGTCACTTCTGGAGACCACCTAGCCTTGTCCTGAATCCAACCAAGAGCTCCATCCAAGTTGTGTCTGCTAGTCATGATATCCTCTCGCTCTCTGCATGTCCCAGGGTGGGTCACTCTTGGAGACCACCTAGCCTTCTCCTGAATCTTACCTAGAGCGCCAGCCAAGTTGTGTCTGCTAGTCATGATATCATCTCTCTCTGCACGTCCCAGGGTGGGTCACTCCTGGAGACCTCCTAGCCTGTAGTGGAGGCAGCGTTTTAGATAGATACATTGCTATGTTGGCATAAGCGCCTTAGATGTTAGAAACGCCATCTTGACACTTTTGCTGCTTTTGCACACGACACTGCAGGTACATGTTATTATTTGAAAACTGCTTGCTTGCCTTTTCTTTACATGAGAACTGTCTGTTGTTCACATCCCTAGACGTGCACTGCGACCTTTGTCTGAACATTGTGTGCAGAAACAGTCTGAGCCACCAAACAATGGATGTTTTGGAGTTCAGGTTGATCGGCCCACGCTCTAGCCATAACACGCACACAGTTGCAAATATCTGAAAGTCGAGAGCCTTTAATATTGCAGTTTGCGTGCATTAGATACACATTCTGGAGAAGAACTTTTCCAGGCGCAGAGCAAAGCTGATCCTGTGATGTGATTCACCTAAGCTGATCTTTACGGTATGGGGTTCCCCATTCAAACCTAGAGACCTTCTATTAGTATAATAATACTAGCTCACTAGCAAAGGGAGGGTGGTTGTGTTCCACTATCATTTGTAATATGATTTCTCCCTTCATTTTCTATGGTATTGTAACAATGCTGATGGTTTTAATTTTAATCATTTGTCTGCTTATGTTAGCCAAAGTACTGCATCTTAGGACATGTAGTTTATAAATAAACATTTTAAACTTTACCGTGTCTCTGATTACTTGTTGTGGACTGATATGAGAATAATAACGAACAGGTATTTCTGATTCCCACCATTCCTGAGAGTACTGTAAGTCGCTTGTTCTGGGTTGTCTATACATTGGGAGCTCCGCGAGGATACGGAGGACGAATGGGACACTGATGCTAGTCGGATTGGGGTTCTGGGTACTGAGATGAGTTTTTGGTACACGGCAATTCACTGAGGTCCTGGTTTCCTGCGCATAGTTCTGTGCATGAGCAGAATCCCTGCAACATGGCACACCTAATGTTTGGTCTTCTGATTTGAAACGCCTTAGTAGTGCTTATATTAGTCCACGACACCCTCACTCTTGTTTCCGGATAGCGGGAGTGACGGTTTTAACCTACCTATTTGTACGATAGGTTCCCTCAAGCCTGTTAATTAAAAAGGTTTTTATATTTCTGAACCCTTGTGCTAATGTAATATCTATTGTTGCTCTTCTCTGTGTCCTTATGGCGGTCGATATTGCAGCGCATAGCCCGACACCTCTGCAACGTCATTTGACGCAGTTTGGGGTGCCGGACGATGGGATGGCTGTTATTTTTGTGGTGAGTGCCGATGCATCATATCCCTACGAGTTGTTTTACTCTTGGGTGACTATGCCGGCGGTGAATGCAGATGATGATACGTTTCACACCTATACTCCCACGCGGCTCCCAGCAAACTATACGCCATATAGGACACAAGAAATTCCTATTTTAGCTTGGCAGCATCGCATTTGGTTTAATGACGCCCTTCCCCATGCGGTTACACTGGTTAGAATGGGCCCTTTGTCAATTCCAGGGGCCACTTGGCCGGTGCTGGCCGGATTTACACTTCATCCTCGTTATTTGAATGTTGCGGTGGATGAGTTACGTATCCTCCATACAGCCCTGATTACTGTATGTAGGGCTTTGGTGCAATACGTTTCGCGCAACGTGCAGGTGGGGGCACCTGCTGTTGGGGGGACAGCCAGCTGGCCAGACTGGGGTTGTTATTAGTCCCGTCATGGTTAATTCGGTAATGGGCAAGCGCCCCCAGAATAAGGACGATTTGCCTTATTGGCTTGCTGAGAAATTTGACCAGCTGGAAGCAGTATTTCCGCACTCTACTCCTGTGGAGAAACCCAGGATCCTCACCATTAGTTTGCAGAAAGACTTCGTCCCAGAGGTGTCCGATTGTGACAACTGGGGTAAGGTTTTTGCAGCGGTCTACTCAAAGTGCTTCGGCACCCCATCTATGGCTGTGCTTCCCTCCGTCATCAAACGTGTTCAAGATCAACATGGTCCGGAGGCGGCAGTCGAGTTGGGGATGCGGCTTGTCGGTGTGTTCGACGTAGTTGCCACTCTCGTCCTTGGTAATCTCAAGGGAGATGCGGTACAATTTCAAGTGGCTAATGGCTTAGCCCGCGTCGATGAGCTCGATAAGCCCCGAGAGTTGCCTACAATTATTGCGCAAGCTTTTAGAACTATTGACCGCAGTAGTTTAGGGATTAAGCCAACTATTGTCATTCCAGACTTAATACAGCAAACTAAGGGGAGTTTGTCTGTCAAAGACGATCGTCCAACTTTTCCTAAACAAAATTGGCGAACAAAGAAACAGGGAAAGCAGCAGCAGAAACAGGGGTCTTGTCCTGCGTCTCCAGTACAGGCGACTGGTGAACGCACATATACGATTTGCGCGATCGCACTAGTATTAGGTCACCTTATAGATTTCAGGTTACTGAACAACGTTCTCCTCGTTCTTCACAGGAAACATCGGTCTCACAGTCCGGTGGCGGAGAACGTGGCAAAGGTCGGGGTGCCCAACAAGGATGTGAGCAACCCCGTCAGCCTGACGGTAAAGGCAAGCAGGACGAGTTTGCACGTCAACGTCCCCCGTTTCAGAAGAAGAAAGTTGCTGCGCTTACAGCAAGGTATACCACAGATAGTGAGAACCCAGCTTCGGAAACTGACATGGGCACTAACGCTGCTCAACAGCGCAGCGGAGGTTACAGTAGTGCGGCAAGCACTGCGTCGATATCTGGAGGCGACAGCAACTGACACGTTCATTACTGTAGAAACTGCTGGCACTAGAGTGGCTCCCCCTGACAGACTATATGACATAGTCCTCTTAATTGAAGGTGACATACAACGTACAATACAAGGGATTTTTTGGGATAATCTGACCTCTTCCTATGACATTCTCTTAGGAGAGGCGGACTGGCCCCCGGCTTTCATTTTGGATGCTCCAAGGGGGGAGGAGGTTTTCCTCCCGTCCTTTGCACACACTGTGCCAAAGGAACACGCTGAAAGGTTTTCCGAAGAGTGGGCTCAGGTGCTTGCTCCGGCGTTGTACCGTACTCAGGTTGGGTGGGATAAATTGTCTCCAAGCCATGAGATTCCTTTACGGTCCATGCCCCAGCCACAGCCCCAATATCCCATGCGCCGCGAAGCTAGATCTCACGTCGCGGAAATCCTTGAGCAATTAGAATATCAGGGTGTTATTGAAACAAGTGTTTCACCAATGAATAATCCTTTATTCACTGTAACGAAGCCTGATGGGTCGTACCGCCTATTTTTGGATTACCGGCATTTGAATTCTCATTGTCAGACGTGTGCTGTAACGAATACCCACAGTTCTGCCCTCGTTGATAGTCTCGTGCGTAAAAGGTTTAAGACCACACTTGACATGTCCAATGGCTTTTACAGCCATAACCTATCCAGCTATCCTCTATTAGTAGTCAGTGGACAGCGTTTACTTTCGGCGGCAAACAAAAACAGTTTAAGAGATTAGCCATGGGCTATAAAAACAGCCCTGGCGTCTTTGCCGCACGTGTTGTCTCTCTGTTAGAGAGCATTGACCCTGATGCGTACTCGTATGTTGATGATATCTATCTCACAGACAACGATTTGTGGCCACATCTGTGTCGCGTTGATCGCATCACTGTTATGTTTGCAGACTTCGGTTACAAATTCAACTTTGCGAAGTCTCACATTGCAGAGTATACAGTGTTGTTTTTGGGCTGCAAGCTCAACAATGAGGGTCGAGGGTTAGCTCCTCACTTTCTGGAGAAGTGTGCAGGCTTGCGTGCTCCTACAACACTGAAAAAATTATAGTCTTTGCTGGGCTTTCTGAATTTCGGTCGTACTTACATTCCTGATTATGTCCAGCGTATCAAGCCGCTATATGCCTTGGTAAAACCTACTTTTTCCAAATCGAGCTGGCTGGCAGAGCATTCAGCTATTTTGCAATCTTTTGCAAGCTGATCTTCTTGCTTCGAAATACTTACTGACGTGTGATAACCACACTAACCTGGTATTAAGAATTGTGCCGTTCAATGAGGGCGGCACCGTCCCCATTGCCTACAAATCACACCTGTACACTTCGGCTGAACTGCGCTTTTCCACAGTCGAAAAAGTTTTGACTGCAGTGCAGATGGCGATTCTTAAAGAACAAGCGCTGTTGCAAGGAAAACGCATGTTGGTGGTTACACCATATCCTGCTCTAGAGGCAGTGACGAAAGCCAGTGTACCTAATTCTAAAGCTTTGCACCCGCATTGAATACAATGGGCCACTTCTTTGACATCGCCAGATGTCACCTATAGCTTTGATGCCTCATTGCAGACTCAGGAGTACTTGCAGTATGAATTCGTTCATCCAGCTCCTCTGTCTTTGCGCCCGCTTGAAGATTACCATTGTGTCATTTACACTGACGGTTCGGCGCAACCAGCGACGAGTTCGAAGCATGCCTATTCAGCAGCCTGCACAATTGTGGCGGGTACTTTTGTGAATGGAGAATTCAAGTCTGATGTCGTGCATACGCAGTCATTGGGTGACTGTACCGCACAGTTGGCAGAGCTCTGTCCTCTGGTGCTTGCACTGGACTTTGCTGATCCTCGGGTTACTTATAGTGAGTGACTCGTTTTACTGTGTTCAGTCTTTTAACAACAATCTATTCTTTTGGTCTCAGAATGAATATCGTGATTCCAAAGGTAGCACAATTAATCATAAAAGTAAACGCAGTAAAAAGCGAGCAATCAAGGCCACGAGCTCCGGGGGGCCACCTCAGGACGGCGGAGCGGGCCACAGCAGGCAGGCAGGCTGGGTCTCCCAGCGAGGCCACCCCAACACCAAGAGCGCCGCGATCCCACTTGCAAAGACAGCAAGAGGGCGCGAAAGTGAAAGTGAAAGTGCGGGGTACGCGACTCGCCAGGCCCAGCCCGCCGTTGTTGTTCACTTTGCCACCGGGTCGCCCCCAAACGCGAATCCGGGGTCAGGAGAGAAGTAGGCCGCAAACTTCAATCGGTGCTCACTCCGGCACCCGAGGTCCGATTCGAAAACGGGAAACGGGTACCACCTCGGCTCAGGCTCACCGACACAGTTCCCTCAACCGATGCAGGATGAAGTCAGGATAAACGTAGGAGGTTGCGGAGGTCCTCGGGAGCCTCGCACCTACGCGGCCATCTTGGTTGCGCGCTAGGCTCCTCCTCGGATGCTTGAATATTATGGAACATTACCACTGGCAACCCTGAGCATAGCCTATGGATTGTCCTTCCTACTTTACTTGCGTACAACCTGTTTTTCATTGCCTAGATTGTCCTTTCGAATGGGCTCTGGATTTGTGCTTGTCAAACTCGGTGTCTCCTGCCCCGGATTATGATCAACTGATGAGTCCCTTAGTGGCACATGAGTTGGACTGTTCTGGTGTCAGGATCATGGCCTGTGGAGCGGCACATGGAGTCCTAGGGAATTGGGACATCTGTACGGCAGCGTATGACTTCTTGGCAAGAAGTTATCTTGAAGAACACGCCAGTTGTCCTCTGATTGTGTTAGAGGCCCCAGTTGTCGAGGAACATGTATGTTCGTTTACCTTGTTAGACTGGATGGCGGAAACATTTACAGAACGTTCTAATGACTTCCTCTTGGAAGCTGTCGCTACTTACTGTGCTTATACGTTGAAGGATTAACTTGGATGTCGGTCAAACTTTCCTTGTGCGACCCAGACATTTTTAAAAAAAAAGATTTTTGATTCGGTATTTGGGCTCGCTGAGCCTTTGCAAGATGTTACATGTTTTTTCATTTCCTTTTTTTTCCCCTTCGTTTTTTCTTTTTGCTGTTTTTTCTTTTCGAACTTTCACTCCCCTTTATTTGGATTTCCAATACATGCACTTAGTTCCGCTCGTCCGAACTTGAACTCTGCGTTCTTTTAATTGTATCCCTAATAGTTCGTGGTCCGATCAAGGGAGGGTGTAGTGGAGGCAGCGTTTTAGATAGATACATTGCTATGTTAGCATAAGCGCCTTAGATGTTAGAAACGCCATCTTGCCACTTTTGCTGCTTTTGCACACGACACTGCAGGTACATGTTATTATTTGAAAACTGCTTGCTTGCCTTTTCTTCACATGAGAACTGTCTGTTGTTCACATCCCTAGACGTGCACTGCGACCTTAGTCTGAACATTGTGTGCAGAAACAGTCTGAGCCACCAAACAATGTATGTTTTTGAGTTCAGGTTGATCGGCCCACGCTCTAGCCATAACACGCACACAGCTGCAAATATCTGAAAGTCGAGAGCCTTTAATATTGCAGTTTGCATGCATTAGATACACATTCTGGAGAAGAACTTTTCCAGGCGCAGAGCAAAGCTGATCCTGTGATGTGATCTTTACGGTATGGGGTTCCCCATTCAAACCTAGAGACCTTCTATTAGTATAATAATACTAGCTCACTAGCGAAGGGAGGGCGGTTGTGTTCCACTATCATTTGTAATATGATTTCTCCCTTCATTTTCTATGGTATTGTAACAATGCTGATGGTTTTAATTGTAATCATTTGTCTGCTTATGTTAGCCAAATTACTGCATCTTAGGACATGTAGTTTATAAAATAAACATTTTAAACTTTACCTTGTCGCTGATTACTCTTGTTGTGGACTGATCTGAGAATAATAACGAACAGGTATTTCTGATTCCCACCATTCCTGAGAGTACTCTAAGTCGCTTGTTGTCTATACATTGGGAGCTCCGAGAGGATACGGAGGACGAATGGTACACTGATGCTAGTCGGATTGGGGTTCTGGGTACTGAGGTGAGTTTTTGGTACACCGCAATTCACTGAGGTCCTGGTTTCCTGCGCATAGTTCTGTGCATGAGCAGAATCCCTGCAACAAGCCTTGTCCTCAATCTTACTTTGAGCGCCAGCCAAGTTATGTCTGCTAGTCATGATATCCTCTCTCTCTGCACATCCCAGGGTGGGTCACTCCTGGAGACCACATAGCCTTGTCCTGAATCTTACCTAGAGCTCCAGCCAAGCTGTGTCTGCTAGTCATGATATCCTCTCTCTGCACGTCCCAGGGTGGGTCACTCCTGGAGACCACCCAACCTTGTCCTGAATCTTACCTAGTGTGCCACCCAAGCTGTGTCTGCTAGTCATGATATCCTCTCTCTGCACGTCCCAGGGTGGGTCACTCCTGGAGCCCACCTAGCCTTGTCCTGAATCTGATTGGAGAAATAAAATGTTGTTGCTAGTCGGAAGATAAGTTTAAATTGTATTAAGGAGACAGATGCAAGGATTATACATAATCTTTCTCACTTTATTTTCCAATCAGCCGAAAATGAACACTGCTTTAACAGGGTAACAAACTTTTTCTGGACTTCAAATCCCCAGAATCCCAGGAGCCAGAACTACAGCCTTTAGCAACTAACAGTTCCCTGTCTGTTCCTAAAAATCCCTGGAAAAAGCAGCGCTCCCTCTTTCTTTGATGCAAATCTTCATAATTATATGAAGTCATACTCTTACTCCTCTTTCTGGTCAGCACGTGTTGCTGAAACCTTTGAGCCCCGTAGTTGACGCATGTAAAATAATTTTCACATTTGCAAGAAACATCAGGATATGCTGTAAATATAATATTTCATCATGAATCAAAGAAAGTGTGATGCAAACCGAACCTTCTCAAATAAGACCTCACAAATCAGTCCACCACCCCCTCTGCAAGTCTCCTTGCCAGGTGGGTTTATCCTCACCTCCATGTCTTTAACAGAATTAAAACATTCCTTCGTGCTAGTTAGAAAATGTTGCAAGTGGTGTCTGGTTAAAGCTTACTCTCTACAGAAAAGCAGAGAAGCCGCATCTGGCACCAGTTTGAAGTAATAAAAAACGTAGTGTGGATTATGAAGACCAATCCTCTCCACTCATAATGTCCTCCAGAAATCCACCTAGTGAGCCTCCAACCTAGATCCACCAACACCTGACTTGTGCATGACCCATCAAACTCACCTTGCAATTTAAGGGGAAGACACCACCTTAAATGCTTTCTCTAGTGAGCTCAGCAGCCGACGAACCCTCTGGAGCAGTACTCTGTAATTATGTTTCATACACTTTATTGCAACAAACTGCACACAATTCAGCGGAGTCTGAAAAGACTGGGTAGGATATGGAGTGAGAGTTGGACTTTAAGCAATAGTAAACATTACCCTGTTTCAAGTAAACTTCCTGCTCGTACATTTTGAATTCCTACAGCTGGATAGTAGGCGCAGGCAAGGCTAACTTAGCTGAGAACTCTTTTCGTGAAAGATTTTCATTATGCATCCAGGACTACAAAAAATGCAATTCAATGTTGACATCATAAAGTTTGGAGTATCTAGGTTCCAGGAGGGGCAAAGTACTTGAACTCTTCTTACTAGCTTGCAGATCTTTGGATGTACTCCTACCAGTATACCATTGACTAGTAGATAACCAACTGAAATGATTGATTAAAAGATATTAGTTGTTCTGTAAACTAATCAGGTTTGTACTAACTAAGAGAGGAAGTTCAGGACATGTACAAATTCTTCCCCGACTGAATCCAATCTCCTTGCTACACAGCAACGTGACAACCAATTTCAAGCAGACCTACACATTTTGACCATACCCTCGGACTAGTCTCTTTGGATATACTAGGGAGCATGATCTAAATTCCTGGGACTGTCTATCATGCCCAGTAATCCTCAAGACCATCAAGCATAGCAAGCTTTGCAGAACCATTTAGTGTAGAAAATCCTGTGGATTCACGAGAATACTTTGAAATGGTGCGGAGGGATCAGGAAATCCAAGAACTTTCCAGTCTACTGCACCTGTGATGCCTCCCCCCCCCCCCCCCCCAATCACCCCCTCCCCATCAGAAAAGGAGGAAAAACATTGTTTGGCCGCCCCCAACTAATCCTGTAAGAAGGCATCTGTGCCTCTGCATCCTATTGGACTGACTGCTGAAGTAGCTGCAAAGTTGGTGTGTCAGTCAACGGGCAAAGAGGTCCATGTTCGATTAGACGCCACTGAAGCATTGTGAGAAGTTGGCCTGGTATAACCTGTCCACTATTTAAAGTGAAAGACACACAATTGATGGACGGAATGCAGAACAAATCAAAACATTCACCCCCAGTCAAGAGATCTGGGTTAAATCGATCATTCTTTTACTCGCCATGCCACCCCAGTTTAGACCTGGCCATATGCAAATCAATTGTTCTGCATTCTGTCCATCAACTGTTGTTTTTGCATTTTTTTCACCCCGGAAGGGTATGCCCAGACGTGGGTCCTGTGCACTCCATGCCACTGGAATCAAGCTATCCTGGCAGAAGAGGGGTGAAACCCCGAAACCGGTCCTAGGATGCTTGTTTCCAGTCCAGGGAGGACCTGGCTTGGCAGTCCGGGCTGGACTGTTCCTATGAGCCACAGGTCAAGACTGATTTGCATATGGCTGGGTTCAAACTGGAACGGCATGGTGAGCACAAAAACGATGGATTTAGTCCCAGATCTCTGTACTGGGGTGAATGTATGACACTGTTCTGCATTCTGTCCAACTGTTGTTTTTGCACTATTTAAAGTGGGCACCTTGCACCAGTCCAAACGACCCTTATTGATGATTAGGTTAAAGACAACCTTTATTGAAAGCTATCCTAGTGGTAGCTATGGAGAGCAGCCTTCAGGCTAAGTCTTGAAGGAATGTAAAGCAGCTTGTTTTACCAGGTCATAACCTCCTGAATGACCAAATGAAAGGACAGCCACACAAGGTATATATAAAATATATGTATTTATTACTAAACACTCTCTACTAACCTCTTTATGAGATTAGAGAACAAAGCACACAATATTAAAGCACTAGAACGACAGTAAATAGCACAATACACAGCGGGCTCCAGGGGGAGACTGAACCATATACTAAGAAAGTGGAATAACAACCCCGACTTGACTAGACTCGGTGCCTAGAACATGTAGAATCGCTGGGACCCCAAGGAACCACCCAAGGTAGTGGCACAGGGGACCCACGGAGAACGGGTGCAGTGTGTGAACACAGGCGCGAGCTCCATACAACTCTATGGGAAAGTCGCAGTTGAAAATGTAAAGATTAAGGACACTTCGGAGAGGACTTTAAGCAAACCCAGCTAAACATAGAAGGTTCTAAGCAGTGGCGGTGCGTCCATTGGGGCGTTGCCCCACAAGCCACCCGCGCCCGCAGCTCCCTTGGCATCTCTGAACCTAAGTAAACTCTCAGTTTACTTAAGTTCAGAGACGCCGAGGGAGAACTGACAATCATGTCAGTCAGCATGACGTCGGACTGCCCACCACCTTCAGAGTTTGGGCAAACCTGCCAAGATCACACATTGAAATGAGCCGTATATGTAAGTGTGTGTGTGTCTCAACTGTTTGAGATGGAAGCAACGGGCAGGGGGAAAAAACCCTGTTCATGCTTCAAATGGGGTCCAGATGCTGTTGTGTGACATGGGTCTCATTTAGAGGCCGGGTGACCACTTTTTGTCTCCATGCATTTATTGGCACCGGTTGGCGGGCAACTGGGGAGTGAGGGGCACTCACGCACAGGTGGTGCCACAAAGGCAACACGCTGCAGATTTCCAGAGTTTCCATTGTGTTGTGAACGTCCATTCTTTTATGTTCAGGTCAGCAGAAAAGTTGGGGAGGCCCGGGGTGTGTTTGAGAGTGTGGGGGAAGGTAAATTGAGTATTTGTGGAGCGAGGAACTGAAGGAATTAACAGCCGTGCTTTGTATTAAGCTGAAAATATCTGGGGATTTAGAGTAGTTGGGCTTTTGTGATCCTCCCTACCTGACAATGGCCTTTTGAGCGTTATGATCAAAAACGGTGTAACTTTTGACCTTCTGAAAGTGTTCTTAACTTTCTTTAAATATGTTTGTATAAATGGCACAAAACTAAATTAATCATTTTAATGATCTAGCCATGCACTGCCTGATGCGTCAGTGTTGTATTAGAGCTCGTAGCAGGTGGTACCATTGAGCGGGAATTATGCGAGCTGCTCTGTTTCGACGCCTCTGGGTACACGAGATGGTGTTTACAAATGAGCCTCGAGCACTGACAGTTGGCCCATGTCCGGTATGCATAGCTCGCCCACATCTGTTTTTCTCAATGCATCCTGGTACTTGTAGTTTTGTTGATCATGCATCTTAAATCCCCCGGATGCTATTATAAATTCGTACTCTGACTGAAGAGAGATTCCATTTACAGAAAGTCTGGTTTGTATTTGCTTGACAATTGTGGCTCAAGGAGATGGTCCTTCTAATAATGCCTTCCCACTTGACCATGCTGTGTGATCTTGGACAAAATACTTTTCCTGTTCTACAGATCCCAAGCCTGGTTAAATTGGAAGTGGTTGGAAATGAGCTAAAAACTAGTATTACGTGCTGTAGAAATGACTAACCATGACATGGAGTCACTTGGGAGCTCCGTGGGCAACATCTGCAGGAATTCCTAGCTTTTTAGTCAGCATCCCTCTGCATGTTTGGGCCTGTCAGCCCTATAGACAGACATACATAGAAAGGTATGTCTCTTAGGTTCCTTAATGCAGTTGCTGGTGGCTAGGTCAGGACCCGACAAAGGTGCCCCACACGATATGGGGATACATTGAAGGACGCCATGAACATGCTCTGCTGTGCAAGGCAGGCCCATGTGCTGCGCCAGTGTGAGGCCCGTGTGTGCTGGTACATGAGTATCCATGTGCAGTGTGAGGTCAGCAACGTGCATGCTTCAGGTGCAGGCCAGGTGATGTCTTCAGATGTACAGTGGATGTTCTGACTTCAAGAAGTACAGGTTGCTGTATTTGCGCATGAATATCCGCCATTCCTGGATGAAAAAGTATAGGTTGTTGACGTGTTTGCACATTCGTGTTTGGAAAAGTACAGATTGTTGCTTTAGCACATGAATATTCACCATTGGTTATTGCCGCTGCACAAACAACAGTCTATTTAAATTTCTCAAGCCAATAATACTGACTCTGCTTATGAGGTTATGGTCGACTTGCTTTCATGTCACCTGAACCCCTCTATGTATTATTTGAGATTATGCGTGGTTATCCAACATGCAAAGTATTAAGTACGAGAAACCTGACACCCTGCAGACCACACTCTCAACACTGAAATTTGTGAGGGGAAATTCCACGGGACCTACCCTACCAGGCTCCACCTGACCCACAAGTGGCAGACGTGATGTGATTGTGCTGCTGAACAGCGAGATAGATCAGCCTCACTTCAGCCCTAAAGCACCGCCCTCCGTGAATTGCGATCAACCCCCCCGAATCCCCCTTATTGCAATCGGGCTCGCTCGCTGCGCTCGCTCGCATATGTTGATTCGTTCTGCATACGCGGCCTACCAGTTTCACATTCCACCAACCGCCCCTGGTTCTAAGGCCAGCTCCCTTGAGAGTACCGAGGTACCCGTGTTACCTATCCCAGAGGAGCCGGGTGCATAGAGGTCAAGTGATGTCGGAAACCTTTGTTGTTTTCAATGGGGTGATGCGAAAAAGTACTGCTGCCGGGAAGATGAAGTGTGATCCAAACCTGGATCGGAGATGAAAAGAACCTGAAAGCAGAGGGGACAGAGTCTGGGTCACTTCACAGTGTCGATGTCGGGTGCTTCAGGTGAGAAGAGGTGAAGCTTGACTCTGCAGCCATGGGGACCAGGAGAAGTCGACGACGACCAAAGTCCGGAGGTGAGCTGTCCCCCAATGGATGTCAAGCGCTGGGGGGTCAGTGTCCGGATTGAACACCAACAAGCCTTGGCAACTGCAACCCACGCGGGCAGAGGAAAGATGCTTTGGTGAGGACCAGCAAGGTCCGGGGACTCTCCAAGCTATGGAAAGTCAGGGCACATCTGGAGCAACCAGGAAAGCCCACGGAAATTTAGTTACCTTACAGGGACCCACAGGTCGACGGTCCAGGGATCGCGAATGGACCTCGAGCTGAATCACAAAATACCAGCCCACGGAACACTCGTGGAGCGTAGGCCGGAAATCTTCGGTGGAATTACTGCTCGGGGTCAGGACTACATGTAGCCCAAAGCACAGCCTCGGATTGCCAAAAAGCATATGCTGCTGCAAATGTACGCGGTACACAGGGGTTCTGGTTGCACGGTCCCCACGAGGGATACGGGCTTCAGAATTGCTGAGAGCGCAGATCAACCTCAGAGACCTCTGGAACCTACCTCCTGTGTTGCAGAAATCTTTGAAGCCCTCAGGAGTTCGGGAGATGCAAACCGGTCAGATGCGTTTCAGGTGCCTGCCTTGCAGGGGAGTAACTCCTTTACTCCAAGGGAGATTCTTTCATCGTTCAGCGTCATGCAGATCGTCAAAGTACTTGGTTTCTGTAGCAGAGTTTAGTCCAGGTAAAATCTAAAGTCCTGTAGTCAGAGGTTCCTACTTTATACCCAAGGAAGGGGTGTGACTAACTCTGGGGATCCACCTATGGGAGGGTCAGGATAGAGGGGTGGCTACACCCATGTCCTTTGTCCAGTTTTGCGCCAGAGCAGGAGCTGATGGCTCCTGCAACCGGTTTGAGCTGGACTATGCACAGGGACACCAAATGTGCCCCCAGTGCAGACATCAAAGCACTCTGAGTACACCCACCCAGCCCCAATACACTAAAGCCTGTCTGGGCGGTGGTTACACCTCCCTGTGACAGGAAACCTATTGTCAAGCCTTCCCTTGCTGGAGTTTCGTCCAGCAGCAGGAGGGCAGACTTGTGTCTGTGGCTGGCAGCATCCATTGTGTGATGCCCAGGTCGAGAAAGCTGGTACCGGGTGTACCGGTGTTGTCCTATTTCTCCCTCTAGGTGGGTGGAATCATACCTCCCCGCTAGTTACTGGCGGCGAGGTATGATTCCAAGGTGTTTGACACCAAACACTTGTTTCCATGCAGCCGTTTTAAAGTTAGCATTTACCGCGAGGTTATAATGCACTTAAGCATATATGGTTGGCTGCATCACAAACAACCCCGGAAAATAGGTTCCGAAGGCTGCAGAGGGGCTCTGCTCATGCATGGGCACCCGCTCACATAAAACCCAGCACCCTGCCTTCAGGATTGATAAGGCCTGCCATAGGGTGGACTGATAGGTTTATATGTGCAGTGATTTAGGATAGATATAGTGAACCTATATCTAAGTAAGGGGTGCATGCACCACCTTACACAGGCTGCTGTAGCAGACCTGTGGTGTCATTTTAAATGGTCTCTCAGGGGTGGCATAATACATGCTGCAGCCCCTGGGAGGCCGCTGGAGTGTACCTATAGTACTTGCAATCAATTTAGAGGAGAAAGCAGATAGACTGGGGTCCTGAATAGCGGGATCCCAGTCAGACTATGTCGAAACAGGCAAACATCAGCAAAAAGTGGGGGTAACTATAAGAAGCAGATCCTGCTCTCCTACAAGCATCAGTACCTGAAAGACCATTTGGTCCAATTACTAGGCGATCACATCCTGGATATGCCTTTAAATGCAGTCAACCACAAAATATTTGGCGACGTAGCAGGCACTCCTCTGTCACAGAGAGGTGCCTGTGTAGGCAAAAATTTCTTCGGCCTAGTCTGCCGCCATTTTGGAACAAGTTCCCCTCAAGAGGTTGATGTAGCAAACGGCAGACATGGAGCCTCTTTTTAGAACTGTACAACAGGTCATTGTGTTCCTTACCCAATATTTGATTGTGAAAGAGCCTGTTAGAAGTTCCAGGTTGAGTTTCAAAACTTCTCCTGATCTCCTTCCTCTTGTAGACCGATCACCACACCTGAGTCCCCATCAATTGGTATCCAACTCAGTCATCGGAACCATTGAGGTTCTGTAAATATCCTTCCTGTTCCAGGCCTTCTGTGATCCATCAAGCACTGAATTTCTATTCTGTTGTCCTTGGAGAGGGTCACCAACTCTAAATAGGTTCAGACGTTCAATAAATAGAAAGCCTTTAGTCTCTGAAGAGCTGTGTAGTGGGGTGAACATGGGAAGATTGTATGAGTCGATGATGAGGGAAGGTGCAGGATTCTGAATGGCTGTCAGTGAAAGGTGATCCCTGAAGAGAGCCTCACATAACACCTTTCTGATATTTGCCACATTCTTGGCAGGCAGATAAAGTGTGGATGAAGTTGTTTATGACAAAGCCCAAAACAGTCATAGTCTGACAGGGGCACAACTTGCACTTGCTCTTGTTGATAATGAACTCCAAGTCCTGCTGGAAGGTATTGTCCGCTTTAGTCAAGACCTCAGTTCGAGCCTGAAGTTGTCCATCAGAAGGATGTTGTCTAGCTAAACCTCGAGGCAAACTCCCTGGCCCTCAGAAATTTCAGCACCTGCTTTAAAAGCTTGTGGAAGCATCATGGTGAGGCCAAACAGCACCACAGCAAACTTGAAGTTCTGACCTCTCCAGGCTAATTGTAGGAACCTGTGTCAAATGCACGTCTTTTAGGTCTAGCCTTATCGCCCGTCCATAACATGTCTCTTAGAATGTGAATACCCTCCATCGTAAAAAGCTGGTTGGCCAAGCATTCATTGAATTGCTACAAACTGATCACTGACCCTGGGTTTTAGAAAAATGTTGCTCAAAAATCCGTCTTAAGTGGAGTGTTGTACCCACAATGGCCCCTTTTCTTTCGATTTCTTCCACTTCCTGGTCTATCAGGAACTCATCCTGTTTGCAGAACCTCTGAGATGGAGGGAGCCTATCTTGTTTTGGAGAGCTGTAAAATTCTGTCGAAACCTGTTAAAGTCTGGAGGTCCCATCGTAAATTGTCTCCATCTGTGGGCTAATAAGTCCAACCTCACGTTAGCCATAGATGTAAAAATTGATGATGTTTACCTGTGTAACCTCTCCAGGCATTAGCTGCTTCTCAGAAACCTCCCTGCTTATCTCCACAGCACCCAGAGCCTATGTTTCTTCATATGACCTTACCTTACCTCGACTGGCTCTTGCAAAAACTTTGTACCTGAAACTTTTTTCATTGAGGCTTTTGCCTTGTCCAAGGAGGATAAGGTGGCCACAAGCGTGCCAAGTTCTTCGATCAAAGGGTCCCTAAAAGGGAACCCTGTGGCAATCAGGCCCACCTCTGATGGATTCAGATCTCTGAACACGGGATCTATGGTTAAAGGTCCTAGGATGTTCAGGAGATTGGTCCTCGCATGCCCGCAACAATTTATCAGTCCCTTACATGGGATCTTTAATTTGTCACAAGGAAGATGGCATCAATATCTGAATTATGTACGATCTTACCTTCCACCAAAGTGAGTAGTTACTTCACCCTTGGGTGTACCTGTACCTCCTTGTCCAAGGGTTGCTTGATTTTCCTGCCCACTTATGCGCCCTCTTTAGCCACCAGAATCCACTCTGTTAACCCTGGGTGATTCGTTTTTTCTGGCTCAGACATAATAGATGTTCCACCTCTGTCCTCCTTGTCGGAGTGGAAAATATTTTAGGATTCTGGGAGAGTTGTCAGGGTATTTTGGGCCCATCGTCCTTGTCAGACGCAGCTGGGGAATCCCAGTCACCAGTAGCAGGGTGCTCCCCTGATGGGAGAACAACTTGAGGGGTAACCATGTTGCCATTATCCACAGATGTACCATCCTCCACCAGAGAGAGTAAAGGTCATAGGGATCAGGATCTTTTGAGGAAAGCCTACTGCAGGTGTTCAAATATATCTGGGTGATCTTGAGGTCCCTCTTTGGTTTTGCCTGCCTCACTTTGCTCGCATCGGAGAGTTCTTGCTCCCCCTGACGTCTGGGAGCCTCATGGCCCCGGAAATAATTATTCCCTCCTGAAGTGGGGTTCTGGATGACAGGCCACCAACAGCACTTTGTCTGCCAATGGGCTTCAGGGCCCCACTGATCGTCATTAGTATGGATGACCTGATGGCTGCGGAAAGGCCCTCTGGAATGATGGATTTCTCTTCAAGTTAAACATTGTCACCTTAAAGGATCTGTGCCATCTTCCACACTCATGTCTTGTGAAACTTAGCAAGAGGGCGGGTAGGTATTTGAGGCCTGTAATCTCCTCAGGCCACAGGCACAGCAATTCATTGGGCCAATGCTCCTTACCTATCTCTAGAATAGAACCGATTCTGTCAGCCTGCCCCTCTTCGTTATTTAACGCTCATTCGTGGTTACCCCACAAAGTGACTGTTGCACAGTCTGGGCCCCTCCTCCTGGTGAAATATCTAGAGCTTCAAGAAAAAAATCGAGTGCGGCTCAGACTTGGTGCAGTACTCTTCCACACTATAATTTTACCTACAAAATGGAACAACTAAGTAAAATCAATGAATCTCCATTATGCCTGTTAACTGAGAGAGTGAGAGGGCTGTCCCTAAATTTTCTCTCACACAGTCCACCAGACGAAGATAACAGCATGTATCTGGCTGGGAGAGCTGCTGCTTCTCCTGCATAATCCTCACCTCTGGTTCTGGCATAGGTTACTGTTTCTGCTGGCAGCACAAGTTATTAACTGATTCTGGGTTGAAACACCTGCATGAAAAACGCATTGTTGGTGTTTTCACCCCATTTAAAAAGCCGGTAAAATCTCTAGATTGGAAACTGAACAGAAATTGGCTTTCACTGTAGGGATCTTGTGCAATAATCCCGATCCCTGTGTACTATCCTATTTCTCATGGGAAAGTGAGATTCGTCTTGGAATTGGTAGGGCATTTTGCACCCCAAAATTACAGCCAATCATGTTATAACTAATTTGGTATGTGTAATTACTGGTGCAGTATTGCTGTAAAATATGAAATGGCTGCTTTAGTCTCCCTGACGGTTCTACAAGGTCAGTGTTCCCCGCGATCTGTGAGTTTTGCTTGGTGAGATAGCAGCTGGTGGTGTTGCAGCTTGTGAGCATATGTTCATCTGAGATGGTGTCTAAATCCCTACGCCCTGTTCAGGTTGAGGAATGGAGCCATAGATAGACCTTAACAGATAGAGTTCAATTTCCAGTGGATAAAACAGCAGGCCTTTATTTAGGTGTTGTCATTGTTACTAAGAACTATAACCTGTTGGTATTCTTTGCCCACACCCCTCATTTCCGGGCAAGCACCTAGTATGTCTGCTTCTTTTCTAGTGAGTTTCTGAATGTCTGTCCTCGTTTACTCCAAGACTGTCTGCTCCGCTTATATTAAGTACGTCTATCTTTGTGATAGGCGAGGTTACATCACATTACATCTCGCTTTGCTCATCTGGCCTGTCCCTTGTGATAAGTTTTTCACTGCAAGTCAAGGGGCAGGTGTGGCCGGTGTTTTTACTCACTCTACGTGCCTACTTAATTTCCCTTCTGAAAAGTCTTTTCTGTTTTAGGTTACTTCAGGGAGGCGAACTGCGCCATCAACTTCAAAGGGCTTCGTCAAGTCAATCTGGAGCAGGCGCCATTGGAGCCTTCAACTCTCCTCGAGTCCAGGACCTTTCAAGCAGTCCCGGGACTGGCACCTCTGACAGCAACTCACAAGGTGAACTCTTTCAGTTTCCGTGGAAAACTGGGGTAGAGGGGAAGAATAGTTCTCTGTTTAGGGGAAAAGAGGAAATTGAGAGCAGTCGCCTACCTAGGAAAGTGCTGGTGTTGGTTAATGTTATGAAGTCTACAGTAATTATCAGCAAAAGTTTGCAAAGCATTTTTTTTCTTTTGGTTAATGTTTGATCATTTGTTCTGTGACTGTACAATTCAAAGCTACACAAACTGTTATCGAAGGGCACGGGCACCTTTGTCTAATGTTGAGGTTATTCCAATCCTTTCCCTGTTCTCTGCCTAGAGTTACTAGGAAGCCCATCAGCATCCTGTGGAGAAGTTGCCCCTCCCTCTTCCAGAATGAAGCTGGATAAAAAAGAGTTTGATGAACAGCATCGGGATAAGTTGGCACAGGAAGTGAAAGCGGAGAAACGCAACAAAAAGAAGGTACTATAACCTGGCTGCCTGTTATTGTGAGCCCGTGACCGACGTGTCATAGAGGCCATGTATGTGAGCCAGCATTTATCAGGAATGTGGTAATATGAGTCTGCAGTTGAGACCAATTAAGCTGTTATTTGGTTTAAATGTGCAGAGTGTGAGACATGACTTATTAGACATTGAAGAAGATGAGGGTAGGAGATGGGAAGTAGGAGCGGATTGGTGTTTAGGAGTGATAAACGGGATGAGAATAGGCCCTAGTATCAATCTAAGGTAGGGTGACCAGACTTCGAAAGGCAAAAACCGCGACAGGCCAAACGTAGAAGTAGGACTAAGTGTTTGTTTGTGAGTGTATATGCACACCAATAGTGTGTGCCACGGATTTTAAAACACCTATGGCAGAACCTCCTCCTGCCCACAGAACAGTCCTCCTCGCCACCAAAACCCTCCTCCCCTCTGCTGGGACCAGAAACTGAAGTTCCATCTGACCTCTTGCTGTGCTGCTTGAATGAGACTGATGCAGCCCAGCGTCTGGGATCATTACCTCTAGTTCACACTACCGATCTACCTCGATGGATGAACCGGCGCTGAAGGCTCCCCGCACACGGACCTTTACTACTTGAACTGAATCTCTATATCCCTACCAAGGATCAGCCAATAGGAGGCGTCCCACAGTCTCCTCGCTTGTCCAGGATCATCTCAGCAAACCCACTGAGAGGTTTCCTTTACTCCGACTTCTCAGTCACGGAACTTTCGAGAGTTTACGCCAACACCTATCCTGCCCTAAGGCGCTTTAACGTTTTTTTTTTTACCTTGTCCTGAAGAAGCCCATGTTTGGGCGAAACGCGTTGGCTGTATTGAATTTATAGGAATACAAGCATCAACGTGGACTCATTAATTCTTCATACTTTATGTATATACTGCAAAAATCTTTCAACATATTGCCTCTCATACCCCTGTGAAAAACCGCGACAGGCCAAACATAGAAGTAGGACTAAAAGTGTTTGAGAGTGTATATGCACACCAATAGTGTGTGCCACGGATTTTAAAACACCTATGGCTGAACCTCCTTCTGCCCCCAGAACCGTCCTCCCCGCCCCTAAAACCCTCCTCCTCTCTGCTGGGACCAGAAACTGAAGTTCCATCTGACCTCCTGCTGTGCTGCTTGAATGAGATTGATGCAGCCCAGTGTCTGGGATCATTACCTCTAGTTCACACTACCGAGGAGCAGGTGGAAGTGAGCGACTGTGTAATAATTCCAGTACTCACTCCACATTCTTCTAAAAACCAGGACTTGTATTTAAAATCGTTAACCGTCAGGACACCTGGACAAACCTGGCAAACCCCGGGACTGTCCGGTGAAATTTGGGACCTTTGTCACCTTAATCTAAGGGTGAGTGCAGAGGCCTAGGCCTGTCCCTGACTATACAAGTTTCTAGACCTGTCCTGTGACTTGCAGGGTGCGCACCCAGGTGCCCCAGTGCTTGAAATGGAAAAATAGAAGTGCAGGTACTCTGTACCTGAGTACCTGCTTGTTTCTGAGAAGTGCCAGCACTCTCCAAATTAAAGTATTATATTTTTCTTGAAAAGTGCAGGTAATTTCCCTCTCAAAATAAAAAAAAGATTGCCGGTACTCAGTACCGGACAGTACTGGCCCATTTAAAGCACTGAGGTGTCCTCAAAATGGACAGAGGACTACTGTTCCATTGCTAGATATAGCAAATAAAGCAGTTGTGGTAGCATACCGGGTTTTGAGATTGATGACCAGGCTTTTGTGTCACCCTCCTTTTTTGTAATGCCCACTGTTATGTGAATGCCCAGAACTTTGCACAGACAGCCTGTTTCTGTCAAGTGAGTGTGTGTGTAGCAAATGTGCAATAGTAGGACTGTGTGTGTGAGTGAGTGTCAGCCAGTGGGATCCAATTTGGCAGCCATTAATTTTTTATGGCATAAGGAGGAAGATGATGAAAGCTTCCCCAGACAGTATATTTCCAGCATTCCTATGGATGAAGGGTGGAGATCCAGTTACTAAAGTGAGGAGGGTGGAGACAGGGCTACCTTTAGAAATTCCCTGAGGACGTTTGTTTGCAAGCAGCTGCTGAGTTGTTCTTCCTGAACACTGCCATTTGGCTGATGATCGGGGTGAGGGGTGGGACTGCAGTTTCTGCTGTGCAAAGTAAGGAATTTTCTAGGTCAGGCCTGCCCTTATGTCTATCACTTATTACTTCCTCAGAGAAGCTAATGACAGTAAGGTGCAGAAACCTCACATTTCATTGTACCCATGCTGAGGCCGCTCCAGTTAGCGACTGTGAGAAGGTGGCCTGATATATGCTGTCCACTAGTTCTAGTGGGCACCTTGTATCAGTCCAAACAACCCCTTATGGTGAATGGTTAAAGACAACCTTATATGAAAGCTATCCTAGTGGTAGCTATGGAGAGCAGCTTTCAGGCTAAGTCTTGAAGGAATGTAAAGCAGCTTGTTTTACCAGTCTATAATCTCTTGAATGATCAAATGAAAGGACAACCACACCAGGTATATATTTAAAATATATGTGTTCGAGGCATGTGGGCTGCTGAATTCATATCTGTGCATAGATCGCCGCCTAGTGTTGGGTCCGGATGTTTGCACGTTGTTGTCCTGGAAGAGTCTTCGAAGTATCCTTGGATAGGTGACTCCTCCCCTGGACTACAGTGCGCATGGGCATCCTCTCCATCCTCAGATTGTTTTTTTCCGCCATTGGGTTCGGATGTGCTATCTTAGCTCAAGTTAGGAAAATATTTTTTCGAGGCCAAAAGGCCTTTAGTTCGCGTCGGTACTGTTTATCGATCGGGTTTCGATAGAATTTGTTAGTTTACTAACTTTCAGCACCGACTGCTTTCGCATTTACCTGTCCATCGACGACTTCGACGATGGAATCCAGGACGCCATTCAAAAGGTGTCCGGTATGCAATGCGAAGTACCCACACATCGACGTCCATCCGGTGTGCAACAAATGCCTTTCGCCGGACCACGACGAATCAACATGCATGGCCTGTGCCCGGTTCCGCTCGAAGAAGACTCTGCGGAATCGACGAGCGGCGAGACTCGAGGCGCAGCACGCGGCACCGGCCCCGACAGACATCTTCGGCGAGGCCGAGGACGTCGAGGAATTGGAAGTCTTGCCCTCCAGTCCCGTTTCCGAACACGAACCCGGATCGGACGAGGAAGACGAGTCACTCTTCCACAGAGGTGAAGACGACACCGAGGTAGGAGACGACGAGGAGGCCTTCGGGGCCGAAGAAAGTAGCTCCAATGATGAACAAGGCCTACCTGTTCAAACCGTTCAAACACCAGTGCCACAGCCTATGGCTCCGGTCGAGGGATCGCCTTCGGGCCTTACCCGAGACCCATCCCGCAGTTCTTCGGCCCCGCCCTCGGGCCCGGCCTCGGACGTTCAGCGGCAGCCATTACTACATAAACAGGCTGGTTTCCCTATCACAAAACCGAAACCGAAAGCTGCTCAGGTTCCACCGAAACCGAAACTGAAAGTAGCGCTGGTCGGATCGAGGCCTTCGACGCCAGCGCACCGCGTCGGCACCGACCGCACCAAGAGGGACTTCGGTGCCGAACTTGAGGCGGGCGACGTTGGAGTCGACAAACGGAAAAAAGCCATCGGCACCGACAAACCTGCTCGGCTACCGGCACCGACGACACCAAGGGCCGTACCGCCTGCTGTGCCTCACATCGCTCCCTCGACGACACCTAAGCCTCAGGTATCGAAGACTTCGACGGTGATCTCTTCACCCCGACTCGATGACCCGCCGGCACCGAAAAAATCTACGGCCGCCTCTACGAGCCTGGCCGGTGCCAAAGCCTCGAAGGCGCCCCAAGTACGACCTGGTGTGACGCAAGGCAGCAAAACCACACCTGTCCTCCAGGACACGTCGGGCTCCGGTTCGGTCGGAGCTCCCGCAGCCTCTTCGGTGCCGACCAACATTACCTTCGGCTTGCCTCCGTCAACAATCCCAAAAATGTTCCAACTCAGGACACGGGTCACCCAACCTACGGTCACACCTGCTGAGACGTCTCCAGCACGTATCATCGACGCCGGCACTGGCAGAATGATTCTCCAGGACCGAAGGATAACTTCGGAGCCGCCATTGGACCCTTTCAGGATCCCACTAAAAAGGAAGTTGCCTGCAGAATCGGAACCTCTCCTTTATGAACCCTTCCATTCATCCTACCAGGATCCACACCGGTTCTCCCCCACACGCTCCGATACAGACGCATTGGAGGACTACATGGCTGACCAAGTCCCCTACCATGTAGACACGGACCCTGATGACCAGCAGGACCCTGATCAAACTTGGGGCGACCCTGCAGACCCCAGTGCACCTCTCGATGCACAGGATCCACAACTCTATGGGGCAAAGACATCTCCTACGGAGGATACTGCAGCGTTCAATGCTCTTATCGAACGTGCTGCCAATAACCATGGGGTGCAGCTTCACTCTGATACCATCGAAGATGACTTTCTAATGGACACCTTTGCATCCTCAGAAAGACATGTAAAGACTCTGCCAATGTTGAAGGGGGTCCTCAAACCAGCCAAGGACATTTTCAAAGAACCCACCAGGGCACGAGTGATAAACCCCAGGATTGATAAAAAATACAGATCAGCACCTGGGGATCCTACTTACATCAGAGGACAATTACCACTCGACTCCATCGTCGTAGCGAATGCACGCAAGAGGGCACACTCGCAAACAACAGGTGACGCTCCTCCCCCGGACAAAGAGTCCAAGGTGTTAGAAACCTCTGGCAAGCGAGTTGCCGCCCAAGCTGCCAACATATGGCGCATAGCCAACACTCAGGCGCTCCTTGCTCGCTATGATAGAGCGCACTATGACACACTTGAGCAAATATTCCAACATCTCCCTGACCAGTTCAAGGAAGGCGCAGAAATGCTCATCAGAGAAGGACAGCTACTAACGAACGCTTCCATCAAATGCGCACTAGATGTTGCAGACACGGCTGCCAGAGCCATAAACACAAGCGTCATGTTGCGACGACATGCCTGGCTACGGATCTCAGGATTCAAGCCTGAGGTACAAAACAATATACTGAACCAGCCCGTCAACCCCGACTATTTATTCGGGCCAGAGGTTGACACCACCCTCGAAAAGATAAAAAAGGATACGGACACTGCAAAGTCCATGGGCGCACTACAAACTCAGTCCTTTCGGAGCGGCTCCTTTCGTCGCCCCGGAAACAAGGGAGCAGGTAGAGGACAGGGGTCACAACAAACATATAACAAAGGCAATACACAGACCACCTATGATAAAAACACCCGAGGTGGATATCGTGGCTCCAGCACAAAGGGCAGAGGACGCGGCTACGGCAACACCAGGTCCTCCCCCAAGAACAAGCAGTGACGCCCTCTCCCTTCCTCCCGACCACATAACACCTGTCGGGGGAAGGCTACAAAGGTTCCTGTCCACGTGGAATTCCATCACCACGGACAGGTGGGTCAAAGATATTATAAAATACGGTTACTGTCTGGAGTTAACCTCCACTCCACCCACAATACCACCAAGAAGCCGTCCTATGTCCTCAGAGCACTTAACGCTCTTACAGCAAGAAGTGCAAAGTATGCTTCTAAAAGGCGCTATAGAGGTCGTACCCATCCACGAGCAGGGTGCGGGAGTGTACTCCCTCTACTTCTTAATTCCAAAAAAGGACGGGTCGCTCAGACCTATATTGGACCTGAGACCCCTGAACCAGTACATTCTTTCAGAGCACTTTCATATGCTCACTCTACAGCAAGTCCTTCCGCTTCTCAAGCAGGGAGACTTCCTAGCCACACTGGACCTCAAGGATGCGTACTTTCACATACCCATCCACCCCTCACACAAAAAATACCTCAGGTTCACTGTTCAGGGGCAGCACTATCAGTTCAAAGTCCTTCCCTTCGGCGTGACAACAGCGCCCAGGGTTTTCACGAAGTGCCTAGCTACGGTGGCAGCACATCTACGGAGGCAGCATATACACGTCTACCCCTACCTAGACGACTGGCTCGTTCAAGCGAAGTCAGCCCAGCAATGTGCAAGCCACATGTCCCGCACCATTCACCTTCTTCACAGTCTGGGATTCTCACTGAATTATCCAAAGTCCCATCTCCAGCCCGCACACGTACAACAGTACCTAGGTGCGACTATAGACACTCTGGCGGCCACAGCTCAGCCAAATTTAGTGAGGATCGACAGCATACAACTGCTGATCTCCAAATTCAAACCCAATCACTCACTTCCAGCGCGAGTGTTCATGCAGTTGATAGGCATGATGGCCTCCTGCATCTTCATAGTCCCGCACGCGAGATTACATATGCGCCCACTTCAGGAGTGCCTAGCACGTCAGTGGAATCAGGCTCAAGGACAGTTAAAGGACCTAGTGTTGGTGAGCGGTCGGGCATACAACTCTCTGCATTGGTGGAATCCACAAAACCTTTGCAAGGGCCGACCGTTCCAAGAGCCTGTCCCACAAATAGTACTGACAGCGGACGCGTCTCTCCAGGGATGGGGAGCTCATGTACTCCACTACACAGTGCAAGGACTATGGACAACACAACAAAAGAAGTTGCACATCAACCTTCTGGAATTGATGGCAATCTTCCTAGCCATGAAGGCGTTCAAAGTACATCTATGCAACAAGGTCGTGTTGATCCGGACGGACAACATGACCGCAATGTACTACATACAGAAACAGGGAGGCACACACTCTCCACAGTTGTCTCATCTGGCTCAGAGCATGTGGAAGTGGGCCATTCAAAGGAACATGTTCCTCATGGCGGAACACCTCCCTGGCAAGGACAACCAGATGGCGGATCTGCTCAGCAGACACAGCCACCAAATGCACGAGTGGGAGTTACACCCATCAGTACTCCAACCGTACTTTCAGCAGTGGGGTCATCCGGAGATAGACTTATTCGCGACAAGCGAAAACGCAAAATGCCCAAGCTTCGCCGCCAGATTCCCACATCCGCAGTCGCAGGGCAATGCGATATGGATGAACTGGTCCGGCAGATTTGCGTACGCTTTTCCCCCAGCGCCATTGATACCGCTAGTGGCCCGCAAACTCCGACAACACTCCCTGACACTCGTCCTAGTTGCTCCCACGTGGGCACGCCAGCCGTGGTACACCACCTTCCTCGAACTTTCCGTGGTGCCGCATCAAAGGCTGCGGATCAAACCCGCGCATTTGACGCAGAACCATGGAGAGGTTCAGCACCCAGATCCGCAACAGCTGAATCTGGCGATCTGGCTCCTGAAGTCCTAGAGTTTGGCTATCTCAACCTGCCACCTGACTGTATGGACATCATCAAGGAGGCCAGGAGACCCACTACCAGAGCTTGCTATGCAGCCAAATGGAAAAGGTTCGTCATTTATTGCGGAAATAATGACATCAACCCGCTGGACGCATCCATCCAAAACATCATCTGTTATCTCTTACACCTATATCGATGCAATCTGGCGTACACCTCTATACGTGTCCATTTGACCGCAATATCAGCCTATCTGCAAACCAGGCAGCACCTCTCTCTATTCAGAGTGCCTGCCATCAAAGCATTCTTGGAAGGGCTCAAACGAGTCATTCCACCTAGTCACCCACCGGCTCCAATGTGGAACCTCAACTTGGTCCTCACACGCCTGATGGGTCCACCCTTTGAACCTCTACACTCATGCGAGATTCAATTCCTTACCTGGAAAGTGGCCTTCCTAGTAGCGATCACTTCCCTCAGAAGAGTTAGTGAACTCCAGGCACTAACCGTTCAAGAGCCATTTATTCAGGTTCACGCTAACAGGGTCGTACTACGTACCAACCCCAAGTTCATGCCCAAGGTAATATCGCAGTTCCACATGAACCAGACTATTGAACTGCCCGTTTTCTTCCAAAACCCACAAACTGTTGCAGAAAGGGCACTACATACACTAGATGTACGGAGGGCCCTCATGTACTACATCGACAGGACTAAACCATTCAGGAAGACAAAACAACTGTTCGTTGCCTTTGCCCCACACCACAAAGGCAACGCCATCTCCAAAGCAGGGATAGCCAGATGGATAGTTAAGTGTATTCAAATCTGTTATCAAAAGGCAAAACGCACATTAACTATTCCACCACGAGCCCACTCAACACGTAAGTTGGGGGCTTCCATGGCCTTCCTAGGAAATATTCCCCTGCATGATATATGCAGAGCAGCCACATGGTCCACTACACACACATTTACAAAACACTATTGCGTAGATGTGCAGTCAAAACAGCAGGCAGCTGTAGGACAGGCTGTTCTCAAAACACTTTTTCAGACCGCTGCAGCTGGCACGGGTAGCCGCCGCTAATAGAGGGCACTGCTATGTATTCTATGCACAGATATGAATTCAGCAGCCCACATGCCTCGAACTGAATATGCTACTTACCAGTATGCATCTGTTCTTGGCATGTAGGGCTGCTGACATTCATATCGCCCTCCCTCCTCCCCGGCGCCTGTCGCAGCTGCAGCTCTCAGAATTACTGCAAGCATGGTCATCACTTTCTGTATCTACTCCATCACTGCCACAATGGCGAAAAACAATCTGAGGATGGAGAGGATGCCCATGCGCACTGTAGTCCAGGGGAGGAGTCACCTATCCAAGGATACTTCGAAGACTCTTCCAGGACAACAACGTGCAAACATCCGGACCCAACACTAGGCGGCGATCTATGCACAGATATGAATGTCAGCAGCCCTACATGCCAAGAACAGATGCATACTGGTAAGTAGCATATTCAATTTAGGTTAACACACACCCCTCTAGTCTCTTTATGAGACTGGAGTTCGAAGTACTTTAGTTACAAGTGATTTAGCACCAGTAAAAGCACAAATACACCTTTGGGCCCTAGAGGCGTACCAAACCATATACCAAAAAAGTGATATAAGAACCACGACTGGAATAGGCACTAGGCCTATTGCCTCTAGAATCTCTGGGACCCCAAGGAACCACCCAAGGTAGTGACACAGGGGACCCACGGGAACTGTATGCAGTGTGGAAACACAACCGCGGGTTCCTATTATCTTCTATGGGGAATGTCGCGGTTGGAAATTTAAAGATTAGGGACACTTCTAATCGAGTCTGGACCAAACTTAAGAAGTTCTAGGGCTAGCACCCACAAGAGCACCGGAGTACTCGAGTCACCTCACCCAGGGAAGCCGGATGCATAGGTGTCTTTTGGTGTCGGGTCGCGTCGTCTATTTCAATGGAAGCCTGCAACGAACTGCTGCTGCCATGAAGAGAAGTGTCCGAAGAGATCCAAGCCTGGATATAGGATGTAAGGAACCTGAAAGCAGAGGGGACAGAGTCTGGGTCACTTGCAGGTGACCGAGGGCAGGATGGACCAATGCCCACAGATGTCGGGTGCTTCAGGTGAGTTGATGGGTGTCTTGACTCTTCAGCCACGAGGTCCAGAAGGATTCGACGAAGTCCATGAGCCGGATTCGAGCTGTCCCACGAAGTCTGTCGAGTGCTGCGGTGTCGGCGACCAGAAAAGACCCAACAAGCCTTGGCAACGGCAAGTCACTGGAAATCAGAGAAAGGACTGCGGTGCAGACCAGCAAGGTCTGAGGGACTCACCCGGCAAGGGTAAGTCAGGGCACGTCTGGAGCAACCAGGTAAGTGGGGACTTGCTAGCCAACGGGCTAGTGATCGCAAAGGAGCCTTGAGCGATCGCACTTGAAGCTGGTCCACGGGTCACTGGTGGAGTGGAAGCCAACAATCTTCGGTGCAGGAGGTGCTCAAGGCTGGGGCTACTCAGAGCCCAAAGCACAACTTCGAGGAGGACCAGGAAGATAGTGTTGCTGCAAAAGTTCAGTGTCCAGGGGTCACGGTTCCACGTCTCCCACGATAGCCACGGGCCTCAGCTTTGCTGTGGACTCAGGGTAGCCTCGGGGAAGTCTGGAAATCCACCTCTGGGGATGCAGAGACTTCGGCGTCCGGCGGGAGCTTCAGAATTGCAGACTGGTCAGTTGCTTCTTTGGTGCCTGCCAAGCAGGCACCAAAGACCCCAAGGGAGATTTCTTCAGTCTTCTAGTCAGGATAGAACGTCGACGGTCAAGGATGTATGTTGCAGAGTTTCGTCCAGGGTAATCTAAAGTCCTAGGGACTGGATTCCTATACATATACTAAGTTTAGGGGATGGACTAAGTCTAAGGCCCCACCTATGGGTGGGCCAGGAAAGAGGGGTGGTTACACCCATTTCCTTTGTACAGTTTTGTGCCAGAGCAGGGGCAGGTAGCCCCTGCAACCGGTTTGAACTGGAGTATGCACAGGGACACCAAGTGTGCCCCCAGTGCAGGACTTCAAAGCACCAGAGAGTGCTCCCGCCCAGACCCAATACACATCAGCCTGTCTGGGGAGGTGGGGACACCTCCCCTCGACAGGAAACCTATTGTCCAGGCCTCCCCTGCCGGAGTTTCGGTCAGCAGCAGGAGGCTAGACCCGTGTCTGTGGCAGAGGCATCCATTTTGTGATGCCAGGGCTCAGGAAAGTCCTACCGGGCTTAGCCAGTGTGAACATGTCTCTCCCTCTAGAAGGGTGGAATGCTACCCCTGCTGCCAGAATTGGCAGGGGGGTAGTATTCCAAAGTGTTTGACACCAAACATGACATGTTTTGATGCAGCCATCCCAAAGTTAGCATTTACCGCAAGAGTATATGGTATGGCTGTATCACAGAACAGCCATAAGGAAGTATTTCCGAAAGCTGCAGAGGGGCTCAGCTCATGCTTGGGCACCCTCTCACATAAAACCAAGCACTCTTCCTTCAGGATTGTCAAGGCCTGCCATAGGAGTGGCTTATAGGTTTATATGTTTCTGTATATTGGTGTGGATATAGGTAGCCTATACCACTGTAAGGGGTGCAAGCACACCCTTACCCAGGCAGCAGTAGCAGACCTGTGGTGCTATTTTGCAGTGCTTCCCAGGGGTGGCATAATATATGCTGCAGCCCCTGGTAGGCCTCTGAGGTACCTATGCCCTAGGTACATAATATACCATATACTAGGGGCTTATAAGGCTCTCCAGAATCCAATTAGATATGTACCTAATGTACATGCAAACCATTTTATAGAGAAAGCAGATAGACTAGGGCCTGAATAGCAGGATCCCAGTCCAACTAAGTCATAAACCAGCAAAACACCAGGCAAAAAGTGGGGGCAACCATATAGTCAGATTCCACCTTCCTACAGCGACAACCCCAGTGCTGCCTGGTGTGAGAAACATCAAGTAGTGCAGACGAATGTCCTCGCAGATGAGACCTAACTGGTGAAAAAGATCTGCCTGTGGGTTAGACTCTGTTGCTCCAGGCGAAAGGTATGTGCTTCTAACTGGGTAAGAAGAGCAGCACTGTCACGCTCCTGGGCTCGAATGTAGCTCCTGTCAAAGTCTCGTAGTGTCGCCTTACTGGAGGCCCATAGGATTCCTACTCGTGGAACCGATCCTTCATTATTATGGAAATAAGAACGGAGTTCAGACCCGAGTGAGTGGACAAGTTTGTTATCCTGGAGATACCAGGCATTTCGATGCCACATGGGGCATAAGCCCAGTGGTGGGTGTCCAAGAATAAGGAGTAACGTAGAATGGTCTGAGATTCCGTAGGGTAAAATATTAATCGGAGTCAAGAATTGGCAATCGAAAGAGAGTAAAAAGATAAGATCTATTCGAAAGTGAGTGTGGTGGGCCCCGATGTATGTTTGAATTGCAGAAGTTGGAGGTGCCACGATTTCCACATATCGCAGACACCCAGGGCAGTGGTCCAGTCAGTGGTATGGCAAGCACCGACCCGTCGTGAGGCAGTAAGGGTTCAAGTACTATCTAGATCAGGGTCCGGCACTGCATTGAACCCCCTCCCCCCCCCCCCTCCCCCCCCCAATCACTGTAAGGCCCTGTTGAAGACATGAGAGGTGGTGTGAAAGGTCCCAAAGACAGGAGGGCAAGGAAGCGGGCGGCACATAGACACATACCAGCAAGACCACCCATCCCTCCAATGTGCCCTCCAAAGCAACAAAACGTCCTGGCTTCCCGGGAGTATCCTGCGTGTAAAACTCTGTCATAGCCCTTACGAGCCAGAATGGGACAGTGTTCCCCCAGGAGATGGGTCTCTTGTAGCAATAGGACCTGGGAGGTGCCGGTGGGCGAAGGTAAAAATCGCCTCCTGTTTCACTCGGTCTAGTAGGCCATTAACATTCCATAACTAGCAGAACGAGCATGGAGATCCTCTACATCTACTGAACGCCTTAAACTTTTGAGATTGAGAAGGAGTCTGTACAACACACACATCAGAACTGCAAAAGCGACCTTCTTCAGAGGTCAACTGGACAAAGCCAGAAATCGCCCCAAAATGCTGTTTGAGCTGGTTAAGCATCAATCCAACACCACTCCCACTTAATCGCCAATCCCCAAACTAACTGCGAGGACTTTGCCGCCTTCTTCCTTGGAAAATCCAACAAAATTGAATCTGATCTAAGGTCTGCCCTGCTCGAGTTATCATCCTTACCAGACTCCCACCTAACACCCCAGTCCTTTCTTCCTACCTACCACACCCCTAAAAACCATGCTCATTGGAATCATTTCTCAAACTTCAACAACACATCCATTCTCAACATTCTCTCTCCCTGAAACATTCAAATCACTTCAACGATCCCTTTCCCTAATATTTCTTTAAAGAAATGATAAGTTCTCTAGTTTCGCTCTGAACCAAGATTGTTAATGCATCCCTACTTCAAAGTGAGATACCTGACTGTCTAAAATCCAGGCTGGTTCTTCTCATTCTCAAAAAACCTACGGCTGACCCAGAGGATCTGAATAACTGCTAACCAATCACAAACACTCCTGCTCTGGCAAAGCTCATTGAGAAATGTGTACAGGTACAACTATGTAACCACATTCAGGAATTCCAGTTGCTAGATCAATTCCAATCGGGCTTCCGTCAAGCCCACAGCACTGAAACAGCCATCACTCATATATTTGATGACGCTCTAACATTGCTCGACCGGAACGAATCCTGTCTATTAATCCTACTCGACCTCTCATCAGCTTTTGATACGGTCAAACATGATAATCTTCTGAACCTTCTAGAACATAGGATGGGGCTCTCTGGCTCAGTACTAAAATGGTTTGCCTCCTTTCGCCATAACAGAACACAGAGAATTAAAACCAACCAATCCCTCTCCCATCCCAGTCCTTGCACCCTGGGGGTGCCCCAAGGCTCCTCGCTTTCACCCACACTTTTTACCCTATTCATTGAACCTTTCACTGAAATCCTCAAAGCATCTAACATCCAATACCACATGTATGCAGACGACTCCCAGTTGTACATGAAAATCTCCTTGCCTGACGATATCAAGACACTCAACGGAACCTTGTACAAAACCCTTAACTGGTTAACCTTCATCCATCTCAAACTGAATGCCCTAAAAACGGAATTCCTCCTTATTTTCCCACCCAAGCAAGCCCCCATCATTGAGGAATATATGAAAAATCGTTCCGCTCTCACCTGCACATCACATATCATAGACTGCGAAATCCCGGGGAATAGTGTTGGATAGGAACTTGAATAATCAGGATCACATCAGCGCATCTACTGAAGGAGCGAACTTCTAACTGAGCATCCTAAGGAAACTAAAACCTTTCCTTTCCCCTGATGACTTCAAGTCCACGGTACCGGCATTAGTCATCTCACGGCTGGAATAGTGCAACACTCTGCGGTCTTCCAAGGTACAGATTGGCCACCCTCAGAGCTCCATTGAATGCGGCTGCCCGGCTCATCACAGGTTCCAAGAAGAGCAATCACATTTCCCCTGACTTGAAATCTCTCAATTGGTTACCTTTCGAAGCAAGGATACACCTAAAACTTGCCCGCATGACTCACAAAGCCCTTCACTTCAACACTCCTCTTTACCTCACAAAAAAACTTGAATTGTCGGGAGGTGCATGTACCTCCAGGAGCTCCAGCACCCTGTTACTTAAACCAAAACAATTTTAAAAAAACAAAAACTTGCAATCGTTCCTTCTCAGGAATCGCCCCAAAAATTTGGAACTTCCTGCCTACGGAAATGAGACTGATTCAATCAACAATGTCCTTCAAAAAGGAAGTGAAAGCGCTACTGATTAGTACTTGCGTGACCTGAAGTTTAGCTGGGGTCCTGAGTCACATCAACCTGATACGAATGGGTCCTTCCTAGCCCTCAATCGGCTACTGCTCATCTACTGTCACGATGGCTCTTTTCGCCCCATTTTACTGGCTTATTCTTTTGCCCATTATTATGTTATTACATAACTACTGTTATTTTTGTCTATTGCTGTGTTCTACCACAATTGCCTTCCCTTATACGTGTCACATCTCTCTGTAAAGGGCTCTGATAGCCTCTTGGGTCATGTTCGCCCTATACAAAACTTTTTTAAATAAAAAAAAATCATAGAACTCGAAAGGTCGTATGTATGGGGGGTGGAAGTTTGTTGTAAATTATATCCTCCACAACGGGGGAATAATTTTGTCTTCCTTCATTATAATGTTAGCCTCACTATCAAAGATAGACAAGTCCTCAAGAACTTTTAGAAAAGATCTTACAGCAATAGGAAGTGTACTCTCCCTTCTACCCCCTTTCACTATTAAATCTCTCACCATTCTTAAACTTTCATCTTTGGCCATGCTAGCACTCCATTGTTTCTTATCAATAGCACCATTGGTCCATTCCACCATTTCAACAATTGTAGCCACAGCACCCTCACATTGGAAGGACTCAACATTTGACTTATCCACTTCCTCCCAAGGTAAAGGTAACCTTGATAATCCATCCGCCTGGCTATTTCTCCATCCAGCGATTTACTCAATGCTATATAAGTACTCTTGTAAGCGAGCAGCTAACCTAGCTAACCTTGCAGACCCTTTATTCGCACCTCCAGGAGACAAAATCTTAATGAGTGGTTTGTGGTCCGTCCCCAATGTGAACTGAAAACCCCACAAATACATTCTAAAATACTCAGCACCCCACGCTGCGGCTAACGCTTCCTTTTCTGTTACCGAATAATTCCTATCAGAGTTAGTAAGAGACCTTGACGCAAAGGCAACCGTTTTTTTTTCCAGAACCATGAACCTGTGCCAAAACCGCACCAATCCCTACCGCACTAGCGCCACTGTTAGAATCGACCTCAACCTGGTATCAAACGGAGTCAGAATCTTTGCATCACAAATTTCTTTCTTGATCATCTCAAAAGCTAGTTGTTGGTCATTGGACCACACAAACTTGTGTCCTTTCCTAAGAAGTGCTTTAATAACCTCTGTTTTCCCCGCAAAATTATGCACAAAATTTGCATAATATTCTATAAGACCTAGGAAAGATCTGAGTTGGTCTTTATCTGAAGGAGCGGGAGCTTTCTTTATAGCCTCCAACAGATCTCTCTTTGGCTGAATCCCACTAGCCGATAATGTATAGCCTAAATAATCTACTTCTTCCACTGCGAATTAGCATTTTTCTTTTTTTAAAGTTAAGCCTGCATTATCCATTTTATCCAAAACCTCCTTCAGCACTAAATTATGGTGTTCTTTTGTATCTCCAAACACCAGCACATCATCTTGGAAGTAAACCACATTTTTTGTACCTTTCAATACTGACCCCATCATTCTCTGGAACACCTCAGCAGCGGACGCCAAGCCAAACGGCATCCTAGTAAACTGGAATATTCCTTCAGTAGTTATAAACGCTGTTAACGGTTTGGACTCCTCATGCAATTTGAGTTGATGGTATGCACTGCGCAAATCCAATTTTGAGAAATACCTCCCTCCTTTTAGAGACCAGATCAATTCATTTATATTAGGCAGTGGAAACGTATCTACTATAATATTCTGATTTAGGGTGCGCAAGTCCACACAGAACCTGTAACTACCATCAGGTTTGCTCGTGATCACAACCGGTGAAACCCACCTTGATGTCTCAATTTGTTCTATGATGCCTTGCTCAATCATATCATCAAGCATGCGTTTAACCTCTTGTCTGGCAATTATCGGAACCTTTCTCACCCTGTGTTGAATGGGAATAGCATCTGGCTTGAGTACTATCTTATGAACGTACCCTTTGAGTTCACCGATCCCTTCGGAAAAAAGATTTGTCATACTTTCCACAATTGTTCCAGTCGTGATCTCATCCACTACCAATACCGGTTGTTTCGCTCTGGGGTTCAAGATGATATGAAGATCATACTGGTGTGCCCAACCTAGAATTGGAGGACCACTACGTGCTACATACACTTTGCCTTTCACACACCTTCCCTGAAAAACTATGTCAATGAACATGTACCCCACAATGTCTATCCTTTCTCCTTGGTACCCTCCTGGATTTATATCTTTAGGAAGTAACGTCACCTCTGGCCAATTTTCCTCAAAAATAACTTGAGGAATAATTGTCCAGAAAGACCCCGAATCCACCATTAGTTCAGTGTCTTTTCCATGTATCTGAAATATTGCTTTGGGTCTTAACCTTCTTCCCACTGCCATTGTTAAGTCATCCTCCTCAACGCATAAGATCTTATTCAGACCTTTCTCTACACAAGTTGTCACAACATTTTCTCCACTATTTTGTACGACTGCTATCTTAGGTCTACTGTTAGTTTTACACATTTTGCAGAAGTGGCCTTTGCGTCCACATTTTTTACACACTTTGTCAAGGGCATAGCATCTCTTGTAGTCAGCCGTGTGATATGTGCTTCCACACCTGGTGCACATTTTCTCTTGCACTTTATTATAATCTGAATTCCCTTCAGATTTGTTAATAATCTTTTTAAAGGATATCACTTTCTTCCCACTAGTCTCATTGTTCTGGTTACTGCTTACTGCAGCCACATCTTCTTGTATCACATTCGTTGTATTTGTTGTACTCTTTTTTTCTCCATTTCTTTCATACATGTTTCCGACTGTTCAACAACCTTAGCTATGTCAATAGCATTTCCTAAAGTTGGATTTTTTGCTGCCCACAATCTCTCTTGCATTTTTTGGTTGCAACATTGCACAATAAGCTGATCCCTCATCATCTCATCCCTCATCACACCAAATTGGCACTTAAGGGATAACTCAAGTAATCGTGTGACAAACTGATCAATGGTTTCATCGCATCTTTGGGGTTGAGTATAAAACTTATGCCTACACATTACAATGTTTATTTCCTTAGCATACTGTTTTCTTAATCTTTCTTTTGCCTCATTGTAAACATTTGTTATCACTCTACCATCATTGTCTGTACCGACAGATAGAAATCTAAAGGCATGCTGTCCCTCTTTTCCCAAGGTGCTTAATAATAACGCTTTCTTCCTTTCGGCATTAAAATCCTTACCATCTAGTGCTATAATATAATTTTCAAAAATTTCAATCCATTCATCCCATTCTATAGGGGGGTCACCTGGTTGCTGTAAGAACAATGGTGGTGGTATCACAGTGCTCCCATCCATTACCACACGATGTAATAGGTTTCGTGCGGGTAAAATATAGTATTCGAATAAACACACTAAAATGATTACCTATAGTTTGAAGAGAAAAAAGAAAAAAATATATATATATTTTTTTTTATAGCCACCTATACACTCCTATACATCCAGCAATGTACTTTATCTCCCACAATATCTATATATGCATATATATATATTAGCAAACTGGCGCCACAATAATTTGCCAAAGACTATGCACTTGAAATATATTTTGTAGCTGTGAAAATAAACATTATTATTTTCTCCCCTTTCTTTTTTTTTTCTATCACTCAACCTGCATATATCGTCGATGTCACTGAGGAATAATCCCTTTTTCCTTGTAAGCGCCTTTATATTATGTCTTGTTCGTCGAGAAATGTACACGTCGATGAAGAATATTCCTTTTTTCCTTCTTATTAAAGTAGATGCCTTCGCGTTTAATCCTCGGTTCCAGTCCGTTTCCTTGGCAACCAAAGTACACACACAACGAAGGGTACGCGCAGACGCCAGTGAGCGTAGTGATGTAGATCCTTTGATGATGCAGAGGCGTGTGAACGTACTGATGTAGGTCCTTGGATGACGCACTACAATCAATGCTCACGTGAAGACGTCAGTTCAGATCGCGCACCACATAGTCTCCTGAACTTCTATATGGCGTCCTTCAAAATTGCCTCACGCGCGTTCAACAATGTTGGGATGTCCTCGCGTTGCAAACACCAACGGTAAGGTGCACGTTCACAGTATTTTTTTGAAATTTAGGTGCTCACAACTCTCGACACAGATACTACTTCAATTCAATCCGCTATGCCATAAAAACATGAATAAATTAGTACCTCGTCGTTGGATACACCAAGTTGTGGTCCATTACGCCGATATATTCGCTTCCATCTAGGTTTTTCTCAATATCAGAAAGGTTGTAGTGTACAACTTCCAGGCTTTGGTAATTCCAGTGCTTCCTCAATTCTTTCACCTTGGGTCTTCACGATCTCCTGCACGCAAATGTGGATTCTTCTTTGCCAAATGAACACACGGTTCACTCTGTGCTTCCCTTGATTCACTTCTTCTTCACTCGCTTTCCTTTTCTCTTATATCTAGTCTTCATGGGTTGAGGTGTAGCTAAATTGTCGCCATTTGTTGTAAATTATATCCTCCACACCAAAGATAAATAAGAAGAGTACTTTATTGGAAGCACAGAGAAGCGTTGGCAATCCCACACAGAAATCAGCTTACAGTGGTAACGCTCCAGAACATAGCTGTGTCATTAAGCATAGCAACATCAGAATGGTACAAGCATTCCTTACTTAAAGTAACAGGACAAATGTCCTGTAACATACCAATTTCAGATTACAGCAAAGTTATTGTGAGGAATGGGCGGTGGACAGTTTAGGTGTAGGGCCCACCGGGTCTGATGAATATTGTAGTAGTGGTGCATTGCAGGTGGGTGCTACCCTAGGACTATGTTCAGTTGCTGCAGATCGGAGCATATAAATTCTCCCTACTTCCACGGACAGAGTAATTCCACAGTCACACGCACATACACTCATCATACGCTAGGGCCCATCACACTAACATTCATTCTATTACTCTATCCACACTGAATATACGAGAGAAATCCTAAACAATCTGCATTTAAACCGAGGTCAATGCGACCTAATAGATCTGTCTTGAGTCATGATTTTTAAACATTAGGAATACATTTGAAACTCAATAAATGACAAAGAAATGACCACCCGACACTGGAATTCAAACAAAAGGGCTATTTATCTAAATTAGTTTAAATGAAAGTCAATCAATAGCAAAATCATTATTCTCATAATTACCTATTCTAGCTAAATGTCAGGATTTGGGTCAGGACAGGTCTCTCAGTAAAGTCTCCCGAGTCGCCGTCCTCTCAATCAGCGTCGATCCTCTCGAGCATAGGTTCAGGAAGAAGTGGCCTTAGACCCTCTCTAGTCTAACAATATTTATAGGAAAACTAACATATTGAAAGTTACAAACAAACTCTAAATGTCCGTTGAGCCATTGAGCAGAGCTAGCAGGAAAGGATGTTGACTCGCAACATTTAGAAAACCTCCGCTCTCGAAAATCTCAAAAATAAAAACACGGAAGAAGGAAGCTCAAACTAAAAAATGTTACATCCATGAATGCTCTTCCTCGGAATCATAGTGAAGCCATCGCAAGTTTATCAGAGTTCATTGTGGCTTTATTCTTCTCCAAGGGCATCTGGCAGCAAGCCCGGAGCTGCTGTCCTCATGGAAACTTTTAATACAGTCAGAGGCCGAGGTCAGGTGATTTCCAACCATATTCAGCGAGGCCTCTCGTCGTATTTCATCTACTCAAATGCAGGCTGTAAATATCGGCCATCTTTGTCTAGGCCAAAACGGACCATCTTAATTAAAAGAAACCCAAAACAACGTTACTACATCGTAATGATTAAACAGTGTTAATTCCCACTAACACCCTTATGTGTATGTAATTACCTAGCCATCTGCAACACAAAGAAGCATTAAAAGCACGTTATTTTAAAGCGCAAACACATTACAAACAACACTTTAGCCACACATATTTAATTAATTCGCTCACCAACTTAGTTCACGTATTAATAAAGCAACATAAATGCATTCCCGCGTGTAACTCTTTCATTAGTAAAGTTGGTTAATCAGAAACTTCAACAAAATTAGTATTTAATAATTCATTATCAGTAATTTAAATTATGACATATAAACATAAACTGGAGTTTAAATCTCAATACATTTTCAATAGAAAACTCTGCTCCAGCAATCCCCCTTTGGTGATATATTATCACCACAAAAATCAACCCCAAAAAAAATTTAGCCCCCATTTCTTTAGGAGAAATTCAAATGTCTTTTTGAACAACATGCTACACACCAGTCTCTCTTTCATCCTCTTTTCTCGATTCTAGATACACACTCTCCCTAAATTCTTCTAATTCTATTTCTTGTGGGTCTCTCTTTGACCTCTTTTGTTTCTTTTCAGTATTTTCTCTTATTATTTTCTTTTTCCCTCCCCTGTTTTTACAACACTAACACCCCAATCTTAATATCAATAAAGCAACAATCACACATGTCAAAGGAAATAATATCTTACCAATAATGGTACTACCTATTTTAGCAAATAAACTCTTAACAGCAACTATCTTATTAGCTATTTTAGTCCAGATACTTTCAGCTTCCAATGGTACTAATTCTTCATGCAAATCAGTAATATTTTTGATATAGACCTTTAGATCCCTGCTTTCGTCAGGAATGTAAGTGCAACAATGTTGAACTTTCAGCATTCCACAAACTCCACCCTCTTTGGCCAATAGAATATCAAGGGCAAGTCGATTTTGCATTGACATGGCGCGTACGGCAACCATCTCGGTATTTATCAAAAGAAACCCTCCAGCGGTACTTCTCGATAAGCGATCCACCACTGTTGACAGTTTCCGAATTCCATATGCATTTAATGAAATTCCCACTGCTGGAATCAAAGCTCCAAAAATATCTCCTACAATTTCTGACCAAGTTTCTCTCTTAAAGGGTGTTAGTAGATTAATGTGTTCTGCATCTTCTATCTTATCTATATGAAAAATCTTTGGAAAGACCAGGCCAACATAACACGTGCCATACCAATGGTCAGGCAACCTGTAATAAGCCTTATTCCCACAAATATAATACACTCCCGGGAAAACTGGATCTTCTCCTCCCCTGAATCCCCATCCTGTTGCAATAAAGTATGTATCATGGCACTCGCTTGTCCCAACGAAATAATTATCATATTGGGATTTCCTTCTGGTAATGCATAGTTTACCCTTCTGTGGTGCATCTAAAGCCAAAGTTGGACTGGCCCCATTCCTCAACTCCTTTCCCATATCAATATCCCATATTGTTTCACTCGTTTTATATTTCCCTGCCTTTTCATGTATGCTCACTATTCTTTTCTCTACCATGTCTAAGAAAGCCTTTTCTTCTTCTTTCAAACTGCAAGTTAAATTGTTTCTAAAAATGTAATCTAATGTTAATTCTTCTGTCTCAATAAAAATCTCACCAAAAATGTTAGCTTCTTTAGCTGGATTCAGTTTCTTATCCATAGGCAATTGCCCAAACATGTTATCCTTGATAGACATCTCATAATCTATTTTCCCTAACAAATAAAAAACACTACTTAACACACTACATGAAATCCCATACGTAGCTGGTAAATGATAAGTAACTCCTTCTGAAACGGATGCAGGCAATTGCATACAAACGTAGCAATCCCTTACTTCCATTGTCTTTACGTATTCATACAACAACTTTGAAAAAACATTGCTAGAAAAATCATTAATTGACATATCTTTATTATGTAAATGTTACTAATTCTAGTTGGAACTACTCTCTGTGAACTCTTCTCTATGTTAGTCACATTCTCAGTATGTATTCCAAAAGTATCTATTGTAACTCTAAAAGTAACTAATAAAGCAAGTACACCCCATAGTAGCATTAATAATCCTGTACAGCAGCAGCACATTCTACACCATCTTTTCAAGAAGGCACATCTACTTTGATTATTTTCTGTGTTAGCCATCTTATTACTCTGGCAGTGTCTTTTGACTTAGCCTCTACTACTCCACTACTGAATTACTAGAACACTAGATTATTTCAAACTACTAATTTCAGATTTTCTTCTTTTCACTCTTTCCAAGTGACTCCTTCAGTTTACTCAATTTGGATTTTCATCACTTTTCACTTCCTCTTCAGCAACATCAAATTGTATCAGATCTTCAACATCCTGAACATCTGACTCTTCTCCAATGTCAGTCAAGATAACCTTCAGGATTCCAACAGTTTTCTCCTCCTCAACCACTTCTCGTAAGGTCCCCTCTGGATTTCCTTGACTTTCTGCCTCTTCTTCTTCAGACAGTGCCACGTATGTCCATTCCGGTGACCTATACTTCTGGTTAGGTTTTCTGATTCTCTTGATCTCCTCTGGTTCTTTTGAGACCTTTTGTTTAACGCCCTTTGCTTGATTCTGACTGGACACCTCGTTCACCTGTTCAGCTTTTGATGAATTTGCTCGTGTCAGTCTGTACCTTAGTCTCTTTATCCTGTTAGGCCAAAGATCTCCCCTTACACTCCTTTTTGGTCTCACTTCTTTACTATTTCTTTCTCCGATCCAAGTTCTCTTTCTCAGAACTCAACCCTCTGATTTCTCATTTTCACTCTCATCCGATTCTGTTTCATTTGCCTCTTGTTCATCAACGATTCTCTTTTGCTCCACAGTCTTTTTCTCCACTAATTGAGATTTCCCTATTTCTGTCCCTCCTCGGGTCTCCGACACGCAACCTTCTTGCTGTCTACTTGTCCCTTCACCTTGCTTATCAGGAATGTTCCCTACACCTCCTCGGGGATCTTCCACAATCTGTCCCTCTCTATCTTCTTCTGACCCTACTTCTTCAGGAATAATCCCAAGTGGATTTTCAATCTCTTCATCTGACTCAGGTATAGTCTCTGTGGAATTGCTCCTTTCTCCTCTTTCTTCACCACTCGTTGTTGGAACTTCAGGCACCCTTACAAAATCCGATCTCTCCTCTGAGACTCTCAATGTTTCTCTTGAAGTCTCTCTTGGAAAGAAAAAAGAATCACCTGACTCTCTTTCTCCTTCCCCCCCTTTCAGGATTCTTTTTTCTTCTCACTTGTTCAGTCTCCGCATCATCACTGGAATCTGACTCTTCAAAATACTCTTTACCAGTCCCATCCTTTGGATTCGGAACTCTCAGAGTATGACTTGCATGAACCCAGTTTTTCACACCAGCACACTTTACTGCAGTTGTCGTAGTCAGAATGACTTGTCTTGGCCTTACCCACCTTGGAACCAAGCAATTTCTCCTTCTGTGCACTTTTATCCTCACCCAGTCCCCTGGACTTAGATCATGGGCTTGCTTCTTTTCAAGTGTGGTGGCGTCTTCTCCAACCTGGTGAAACACAGAATGAACTGCGTCAGCCAGGCCTTTACAGTAATCCAAAATCATGTCATCAGTTATTGTCATCAACTTGTTGACAGGCACGAAAGCATGTCTCATCGCACGCCCCATCAATATTTCATGTGGACTCAACCCTGTGGTTCTATCTGGAGTAGACCTAATAGTCATTAGCACTAGAGGCAAGACATCAGGCCATTTCATTCCAGTGGCTAAACACATCTTACCAATTCTGTATTTTATTGTGCCATTCATCTGTTCCACAACACCAGAAGCCTCTGGTCTGTATGCACAATGTAGCTTCTGCTGTATGCTCAATGCTTCACAAATTAAACCCATGAGCTCATTGTAGAAGTGTCCACCTCTGTCTGACTCAATTGTCACTGGGAACCCGTACCTAGGAATCAACTCTCTTAACAGTAACTTTGCCACTGTTATTCCATCATTTCTCCTGGTCGGATAGGCCTCTACCCACCTTGAAAACAAACAGACAACCACTAGAACATACCTCAATCTGTTCACTTGGGGCATTTCAATGAAATCTATTTGCATTCTGGTAAAAGGACCTCCTTCTCTGCCTATTGTTCCTAGACTCACCACTGTCTTCTTTCCAGTATTGAACTGCTGACAAATCAAACATCTTTGACAGATGCTCTCTGCAATTAGCCTGAACTTTGCATTGTACCAGGTTTGTTTAAAGGACCTCATCATAGCGTCCCTCCCCAGATGTCCCTGGCCATGATACATTCTTGCCATTGTTGATAGCATCGAGTTAGGCATGACTGGTCTTCCATCTCTATAGATCCAAACATGATCTGTTTCTCTAGGGGCACAACCTGCCTTGATCCAATCTCTCATTTCCTCATCTCCTGCTTCATCCTGCAACTGTTTCACTTCATCCCATGTTTCCAGGACATTAGTAAACATCACAGAACAAAAAGACATTTCCCTCTCTCGTCCCCGGTTAATCGAATGATTGTTCTTTGCACAATACTGTGCTATGTCATTAGCAAAACGATTACCAAGAGTTACAAAATCATCTCTAGTCCATGAGCAGCACATTTTACAACTGCTAGTTCTTTAGGCAGCTGTATCACCTCAAGCAACTTTCCAATCACTTCAGCATTCTTTATAGGAGTCCCACTCGACGTCAAGAAACCTCTCTGCAGCCAAAGTTGGCCAAAATCATGAACCACTCCAAATCCATACTGACTATCAGTCATCACAGTCACTCTCAAATTCTTCCCAATCTTGCAAGCTTTCGTCAATGCCACCAATTCAGCCACTTGAGCAGATCTCACTCCTTTCAAAGGCGAAGCTTCCATAACTTCTGAAACCTTGCACACCGCATATGCTGCACTCAGCACACCATCATCAGTTCTCAGACATGATCCATCCACAAACAGCACATGATCACTCTCAGGTAGTGGCAGATCTCTTATGTCTGGTCTTGGTTTTGTGCAGTAATCAAGCACATCCAAACAATCATGATCAACATCCTCTCCCACATTCACATTTTCAGCATCTGGCAACAAAGTTGCTGGATTCACATTCACACATCTCTCAAGAGTCACGTTTGATGCTCCCAGAATGATTTTCTCATATTTAGTCAGTCGACTATGTGACATATATTGAGTTCTGCTTCTTGTCAAAAGAATTGCCACATCATGAGGTACGAATACCCTCACAGGATATCCCATTATTATACCCTCACTCTGTTCCAAGCTTCTGCATGTAGCAGCTACTGCTTTCAGGCAACCTGGCAAACCCACAGCTACGGGATCAAGTGTTGATGAGAAGTACGCAATTGGCCTCCTCAGTCGTCCATGTTTCTGAGTTAACACTGAAAGTGCACATCCATTTCTCTCACTGCAGTACAATTCAAACTCCTTCTCATAGTCTGGCATTCCCAAAACAGGAGCTTCACACATTCTGCTCTTCAATTCTTCAAATGCTGCCATTTGTTCTGCATTCAGTTCCAATGGGTCTCTCACCTCACTTTGTCAATTTAATCAGTGGCTTTGCTATCAGGGAAAAATTACTTATCCACTGACGACAATAACCTACCATCCCCAGAAACATCCTCACTTCTCTCTGGGTCATTGGGGCTCTCATTCCTCTGATAATTTTGATCCTGTCATCGGTCACTCTTCTCAGACCTTTTTCAATATTGTGTCCAAGATAATGCACCTCTTTTTTGCAAAATTGCAATTTGGCTGGAGATACCTTTAACCCTCCATCTGCCAGATGATTCAGTAAAGCTATGGTATCTACTTCACAAGCTTCACGTGTCTTCGATGCCACAAGTAGGTCATCGATGTACTGCACTAGTACTGAGCTTTCAGGCATGATCAAACTCTCTAATGACTTTTTCAACAACTGATTGAATATTGAAGGACTCTCTGTATACCCCTGTGGGATCCGACACCATGCCAAAATACGCTGTCCAAACCGAAATGCAAAAATCGGCTGGCTGTCCTGATGCAATGGAATTGAAAAGAAAGCATGACACAAATCAATTACCGTGTACCACTCAGCATCATGAGGAATCTGATACAAAATCACTGACGGATTTGGCACAATGGGACAACATGCTACCACAATCTTGTTAACTTTTCTCAAATCTTGTACAATCCTGAACTTCCCATTGGGTTTCTTTAGCCCCATTATCGGTGAATTACACGGGCTACTCAGTAACTCTCTCAAAACACCCTGTTGAATCATCTTGTCAATTATAGGGGTTATTCCCTCAATTATCTCTGGTGTCAATCTATACTGTGGGATATTAGGATAAACGATTCCTTCTTTCACTAAAATCTTCACTGGATCTACATTATTCATCAATCCCACATCTTCTCCAGTAAAATCCCAAACTGCCGCTGTTACTGTGTGTCTCAACTCTTGAGGCAAATCATCTGGATTAAACACAGCATATGTTCCAACAATCTCACTCTCTCTATTATCTAGAGTCATCCTGTACAACACGTCCTCATCTGGTGTCTCAAAAGCTATTCCATCCGGAGTACAGAAAATTGTGCAATTCATCTTACACAATAAGTCCCTACCTAACAAGTTCACTGGACTAGTGTCACAGACTACAAATCTGTGCATATCTGAAGATTTCCCTATTCTTACCCTTACTGGTTCAGTAAGACGAGTCTTAATCTGTGTATTTGCTACACCAATCACTTGGATTGCTTCGTCCGAGAGAGGAAGATTTCTTATATCTGCTGACCTGACAGTTGATCTCGTCGCTCCTGTGTCTACCAAAAAAGTAACTCTCCCCATTTATTTTCCCATCTACAAATGGTCCTGCCTGGTCTATTTCTAGAGTTGCACCAAATAAGCACTCTTCCTCCTCTCTTCGGCACCGTCAATAGTCCCCTTCAGACTCACTCCCTTCATTCTTTAGCCAGTACTGTTGTACCGGGTTAGTACGTCTCGGTTTGTTTACCTGCTCATCATTGTAGAATCCTGAGTCATGGTTATACTTCTGGGACCCTCTATTCTGCGGCAAGGGCGGTTTTGGCTCTTGACTCTGCTGTCTGACAACCTTCTGTTGTTGCTGCTGATGATTACACCCCTCGTTCTGCACCTGTTGATTCAATGATTTATTCTCATTACTCACTAATGGTGGATTGGTACACTCGGATCTCCAATGCCCCAATTGTCCACAGTTGTGACATGGGAACTTCTTCTTTGCTTCTTCTAGATTTCCCTTTCCCTTTCCTGTGCCATATCTGGGCCTATTTCCTGGATTATTTGCTTGTTCCACCATCTGTGCTTCTTGTCTTTCTGCAACCTTCACCTGTGCCCACATTGCTTTCTCTTTCAGCTTTCTCTGTTTTGCCTCAATCTCATCACTGAAGTATTTTGCATGTCTCAAGATTTCATCAATCTTTTTACTCTGCCAATCAACTGTGTGCTCACCTATCATTTCACTGATTTCAGGTCTCAAGCCATATACAAACCTGTATACAAAATGACTCAAATCCTTATCACCCAGGTGTTCATCTCCACTAAACTGTTTAAAAGCCAGTATCAGCCTTTCATAAAAAGCATGAACTGATTCTTTCGCTTCCTGATGTGTTCGATCTATCTTAACCCAGTCTGTCTCTTTCGGGGGTACCTTATTTTTCAGGAACACAATAACCTGCTCATATTTCCTCATGACCTCCGGGTCTGGAGCTCCTGTTTTTGGGTCTCTTGGGTACTCCTTAGCAGGCCAATCTACAACTATTTTACACTCTGCCCACAAGTCTGCTGGAACAATTATATCAAACAGACTATTCAGATCAATCCACAGCACTTTTGACAATTTCACAAACCTGTCTACCTGCCTATACCACTCGACGGGCTTTTCTCTCAGTCGAGGGAAATCATTTGTAAATGACAAAATATCCTGTCTAGTCCATGGGACATGTACATATCCTCCCCCAGGAATCTCTCTCATAGGATAAGCATCCACAGTTTTTTCCTTTTCTCTCATGGGAAATGCTGAGTAAGTCCTGTCCACTGAATCTTCTCTTTTCTTATACCACCTATCCTTCCATTTTTCCACATCACCCCATTTTCGCAATAAGGAAATAATTTCCTTAATCTGCCCTGTTCTGCCAACACCATTTAGATTTTCAATGTCCTTATCCGAGAAGTCTACTCTGTAAGGCTTCTGCAAAGCTTTCACCATATCCATGTCAACTCCCATTTCACTCGCTATACTCTTTAATCTGTCATGTGTACTCTTAGCCCTCCAGGTGATACTCTTACACATGTATAACAACTCTCCATCATGATGATTTTTCAACATTTCTGTAGGAATTGTTTCTGCAATAAGCTCCTCCAATTCTATACGCAACCTGGCTACATCAATTGCCTGTGAATCTTTATCCTTCTTTTGAAGAACTTTCAACCAATCATTCAAATCCTCAGCTGTTATTTCTGTAGACCTTTTCACTGCACTCACTTGTTCTGCCATCCTCTGTGGTTCCAAAATCGATCCTCCTAAACAACCAGTATTCAATCCTGAATTAGGCTGTACATCTGATCCTCCACTACATGTGTCATGTCTCAGCTGTCTCAAATTATTTTCTCCCGTCCTCATTCCTGATTCCTCCAAAGAACAAGAACCAACCAAACCATTTCCTACATAGGGAACTGTCAAACCATTTTCACCCATTCTTTGCTTATCAAAAATAGGCACAACCGGACCTATAGTTACAGGCACTGTAACTGCTTCTAGATTTTTCGTTAGCGCTCTAATTTTCTCAGTCAGCTCAGATGTGGTTCTGGCTAATTCTCTCGTTTTCTCATCACCGATCTTATTCCCTCTTTCTCGCTCTCTCTCTCTCTCCCTTTCCGTGAAAGAGCTACCACTTTTCAAATCAGGTGTCACAATCTCAGTTTTAACAATTCGTAAAGTATCTCTTATGGGAGTAGCAACTGGTGTTCTCTCTTCTGGTTCCGGTCTATATGGAGGTGGTCTCTTGTAAATCATGTCATCCAAGACCTCATCCTCATAATCATTAGCCCCATACCTTCTAACTCCTGTATCAGGCACCTTTTCCGTACCCTTCCTCCCTTCCGTCTCTTCAACAGTTCTCATAGGATATAATCCCTCTGACATACTAGCATCTCGCCATCTCCTCATTCGATCATGATGAGTTTCAAGATCATATTTTCTCCCGAAAATATACCTATAATTGCCTCCACTCCTCTGCTTTTCTCGCTCATGCACCTCATCTTCCCATTCCACCAACGCCTCAAACTGTGTCGGCCTTGGTCTAGGCTCTAGACACATCATCTTTTCCCGTAAATTTCTCAACACGGCCAGATTAAATGAACCATGTTCCGGGAACGCTAAAACACCATCTTCCTTAGTGTACTTAGCCCAATTGTCTAACCATATGCAGGTATGATACCCATATTTCGCAACCATAAAGGATGCAGGAGTTCTTGTCGGAGGTAGCAATTCACCTTCTCTAGTTATTATGTTCTTATCCTTGTCGAACCATCTTTTAATTTTACCGAACAAGGTTTTTTTCTTCTTTTCCTCCGTTTGGTAATACATTTTAGCGTTTACCACTATTCTCTAGTCCCTTCCGCAACTGTACAATCTTTTGTCCAATAACAGCACGACTCACACTAACGCACCAATCCTGGAGCGTCTACGTCACCTTGTACTCCTTCCAATCCCTGCGCGGCTCACACCAACGCACCAATCCCAGCACGAGCACTGTTCTAATCCACTTGTCCAATCACAGCGCGGTCTGTCTCTGACGTCAGTAGTCGCTGCAGTCGCTTCTACTCTTGTCTCCTGTCACTCGTCTACCCCTCCTTTACAAAGCCTTCTCAGTAGACTTCGTTTCAGATTCTACAAAATGTATTAGTTACAACATATAAACATCTCCATCGTCTGCTTCGCTAACCACAGAATAGTAAAGAAAAATCTTTCTCACAAGAATCCCGCTTCTCTCTAGAACAGCGCTTACCTCTGCTCTACTACGGAATTATTACTTTCGTTGACACAGTAGCACATCCCTCTACTCTGCCCTTCTATCATGCATCCATTAACTGTTTCCTCCTGGAATGCTCCAAAGAGTCTCACAATCAACTAAATGCTCATACATTCACGCACTTTCACACCAGAAAATGTAGTACATCCACACAGAATCCTGCCTTTCCCGAGAACAGCGAACAGTCTGTCCCACTACAGAATTATAACACACGTTAACCAAGCAGCGCTTACCTCTGCCCAGTCCTTCAAACAAGCTCAGAGAATACCTATTACTTCTCCAGCAGTAAGCTTTAACGGCAAACCTTACGGATCCCTGGGACTTAAGACCAGAGTTTCACAGATAACCTTCGCTACCATACGCACTCCGTTTATACTGAAAATATGTCTCTAATAGTAACACACGACGATGTCACCAATTCCAAACCCAGACAATGCGACGTGCAAATTCAATTGTCACACGTTTTTCCCTGCATACGTACAGGGCCAACAATCCCGTTTTTCCCGAGAGCAGCACTCACTTCCCTCTGCCCTACTACGGAACCGTCACCAGCTCCCTACGTTCCAGAAGCCATACACACTACATATAACTCAATACGACGACTTCAACATATAGTATTAGTACATATATCAACATTAATCAATAAACCATTGAATCCAAAAGCCTATTTACAAGCAATCTATCAGATCAAGACAATAATCTAAAACCATCATACTGCTACCAGGAAACTGCTGCAGATCGGAGCATATAAATTCTCCCTACTTCCACGGACAGAGTAATTCCACATTCACACGCACATACACTCATCATACGCTAGGGCCCATCACACTAACATTCATTCTATTACTCTATCCACACTGAATATACGAGAGAAATCCTAAACAATCTGCATTTAAACCGAGGTCAATGCGACCTAATAGATCTGTCTTGAGTCATGATTTTTAAACATTAGGAATACATTTGAAACTCAATAAATGACAAAGAAATGACCACCCGACACTGGAATTCAAACAAAAGGGCTATTTATCTAAATTAGTTTAAATGAAAGTCAATCAATGGCAAAATCATTATTCTCATAATTACCTATTCTAGCTAAATGTCAGGATTTGGGTCAGGACAGGTCTCTCAGTAAAGTCTCCCGAGTCGCCGTCCTCTCAATCAGCGTCGATCCTCTCGAGCATAGGTTCAGGAAGAAGTGGCCTTAGACCCTCTCCAGTCTAACAATATTTATAGGAAAACTAACATATTGAAAGTTACAAACACACTCTAAACGTCCATTGAGCAGAGCTAGCAGGAAAGGATGTTGACTCGCAACATTTAGAAAACCTCCGCTCTCGAAAATCTCAAAAATAAAAACACGGAAGAAGGAAGCTCAAACTTTAAAATGTTACATCCATGAATGCTCTTCCTCGGAATCATAGTGAAGCCACCGCAAGTTTATCAGAGTTCATTGTGGCTTTATTCTTCTCCAAGGGCATCTGGCAGCAAGCCCGGAGCTGCTGTCCTCACGGAAACTTTTAATACAGTCAGAGGCCGAGGTCAGGTGATTTCCAACCATATTCAGCGAGGCCTCTCATCGTATTTCATCTACTCAAATGCAGGCTGTAAATGTCGGCCATCTTTGTCTAGGCCAAAACGGACCATCTTAATTAAAAAACACAAAACAACGTTACTACATCGTAATGATTAAACAGTGTTAATTCCCACTAACACCCTTATGTGTATGTAATTACCTAGCCATCTGCAACACAAAGAAGCATTAAAAGCACGTTATTTTAAAGCGCAAACACATTACAAACAACACTTTAGCCACACATATTTAATTAATTCGCTCACCAACTTAGTTCACGTATTAATAAAGCAACATAAATGCATTCCCGCGTGTAACTCTTTCATTAGTAAAGTTGGTTAATCAGAAACTTCAACAAAATTAGTATTTAATAATTAATTATCAGTAATTTAAATTATGACATATAAACATAAACTGGAGTTTAAATCTCAATAAATTTTCAATAGAAAACTCTGCTCCAGCACAGTAATTAAGTGAATATGTGTGCCAAAGGCTAAAAGGGAAACAAAAGGGTAAACAAATACATCAAAGAACATGTTGCAAAGAAAACCCAGCCCCCCAACTCCCACCCCTCCTCACACTTCTACCCAGAAGCATCTGTTGCCCTATAAAAAAGGTATCCTAGAGAAAGCAATAAACACGTCATGAGTACTTCAGGAGAGGAAAACCCCATCATTGTAGGAGAAATCGTTAAGACAGTAGCCGCCATCTTACAGTCCAATAGAAAAACCCCTAAAAGCAGAGCAAACCTGGGAGGCAAGTAGAGAAATAGACAAACAACATAGCTGAAAAGTGAATAAGACAAAATTTAAATCTGGAGTTTTTGCAGCCAGCAGAATCAAACCCAGTCATCTTGCAGGGCTGCAGTACAGATCATAATCAATGTGTAAATCAGCTGGATCAGTGAGGGAGGCCGTTCGTCTGTCTGCCCCTGAATTGTAGTCCTCTGCCTCGGAGGCGGGCCCAAGTCGGGCCAAGACTTGTGAAGGGAGCAGCCACAGGGAGATCCCGGGGATATGCAGGTAATCAATTAAACATAGCTGGGAAGCAAATAGGACAAGGCATGAATCAGGAGGGTGTGCAGCCAGTAGAGGTCAAAGCCAGTCAAATTGTAGGGCTGCGGGACAAATCAGAGTCCGTGTGGAAAAAAGCCAGATCAGTGAGTGAGGCAGTTTGTCCATCAGCCCCCCACTCCCTTAATCTCCACTCCAGTGGCAGGGTTTGAAGCAGGTCTTGGTGGTGACAGTGTCTGCCAGTGGGGGGATATTGTGGGTGAGAGCGACTGACCATCTCTACGTCCCCTCTGTGATCGGGTGCGCCGTCTACTAGGTTTAGGCAACACTTGCGACCCCAACTTATCAGGTACCCTCTGGATGTTGTTAGGGGGAGGTAGTGGATCCATGCAATGGTCGATCTTCCATGAGCCACTGCCATGCAGAATCGGGAGTATCAAAGAAATGTGATTTATTGAGATGGATAACACTGACCCGGAGAATATCAAGTGATCTTGAAGCCCCATAGCCCTCAGATTTTGTTTAACATCCGTGTAGGAGCGTCGTCGTTGTTGAACCTCACGGGTGTAATCCGGGAGAAGAACTTTAGTATCTCCGCAACAGCGATCCGGATGCTGTCGAGCCTCTCTAAGAACAGCATCTCTGTCCCGGTAATTAAGAATGCAAGCTATTATGGGTCGAGCGGAACCCCTGGTGGAGGTCTAAAGATCAAGACTCAGTGAACCCTCTCGATGGCGAACAATGAGGCATTCAACGCTCCACATAGTCGGCCATCTGTTGTGGTTCAGTCCTCTTAGTGTGTTCCGGGATTGTAATTAGGCGGACGTCATTGCACCAAGAGCGATTTTTGGCATCTTCAGCACGTCTGTGAAGCTCTGCCATTCAAGTCAGCAAGGTGGAGACCTGGGTCTTGAAGTTGTGATTAAACTTATATAGGTGAATAAGGGAAGTTAGGCCACTGGAGCATACTATCCATAATAATTTAAATGTAAACAATCCATACAGTACTCCAAAGAGTACAGATGTCAACCCTCATCTCCAAGTAAACATAAATTAAAATAAGAGCTTTGAGCCCTCGCGATCTTTGGTCCACAAGAGAGTACTCCAGCAGTCTTCAGGTTCATCGTTCAAATTACTCGGATCAACACACCATGCTGGGGGGGAATCGGAGACGCTGGCCCACACTCGGGAGGTGAGAGCCAGATTTCATTGAAACCGATAATGCCTAGAAATTACATTTGATAGTGAGACGTTTATTACAGCTATAAATAGCAAAGATATGGTACATATGATTCAGAGACACACCTTGTGAAGAATAAAAAAGTTGAAGTTTACAGCCTTGAGGAAGTAGTAGGGTGACTTACCCAAAGATGTAAACGCGTTGGCTGGTGCAAAAGGTGCTAATTTATTAAAGACCAGTTTGATGAACCTGAAGATTGCTGAAGTACCTTCTTTTGGACTAAAGATCGCATGTGCTCAGAGCTCTTGTTCTAATTGAAATTGTGATATTGTCTTCCTTCGAGGAGATCCAGGATTCAGCTTCAGTGATTCGCGCTGTGGCGTTGATGAAATCCTGGCACAGCAGTGCCACATCCATTCTCACTCCCTGATTTTTAGTTTCCACCGCCACCTGCGAGGTCTGAATACCTTGTAATATCACAGTAAGATCATTGGTGGAGGAGGCTGCCTATCACCGTCTGGGGGACCCGCAGGGCAACTGTAGAAGGCAGTCATATAATGGTCCGTTCTCATCTGTGTAGGTGCTGAACGAGTAGTTCTGTCCTTGCCCATTGTTTCAGGGCAGCGGAAGTTTGAAAAATTGTCACGATGTAAGGTAGGTCTGTACTTCTGCCACCAAAAAGAGGGGGTACACCCAAAACCAGGTGGGCAACAACTGAACCTGGCAGCGGGGTTGAGTAGGGTGTTCAGCTAAAACAGAGTGAACAGTGTTGCGGGGAGATCCCCCAAGCAGCAGCCAGTCTATACAAGCCAAGGAAGTAGGAGTCACCCCGCGGGGGAAGGCAGTATCCACAGTCGCTAAAATGGACCTCACTCCAGATCACAGCACTGCAAGAAGGTATCCACAAAGGAAGGGGGGGGACCCCTACTGCAGCTACAGGCCCCAGGATCCCAGGGCTGCAACCCCAAGAAGACTCATCCAGTCTCAAGCGGTAGTCCACCCTCTGCTAGTGGAGACGCCGGTGGCAGCACAGAGGGAAGCTGTGCATTATCAGTAGTCACTATGTCACTCCTTGGGTTCAGTCATTCTGGTGCCCTGTGCATCGCAGGACACCTAGCGGATTCCAGGCGGTGGAGAGCACAAGCCCCACTGGAAACCATGGGTGGCGGTTTCAGCACACGACAAGGGGGTAAGTAAAAATCCTGCCCCAAGGTGTCTCACTCACACAGCCACAACAATTATGAATGAATGAGATGGGATTTATAAAGCGCGTTGGCTACCCGTAGGCCTCCCAGTGCTTGCGGACCGACAAGCAAAGAGCAGAGGCAGTGGGGAGAGTTAAAACAACCAGGTTTTCAATAACCTGCGAAAGGATAGAATATTAGATTCCTTGCATAGTTGGAGTGGGAGAGCATTCCACCCAATGGCACCATTATATGATGGCCACCACATCTGGATCTTTTTATTCTGGGTTGAAGGGCAAGGAAGGATCCAGATGACCGAAGATCCTTCTTCGGATGATAGGGTGGTAATAAGTGACTGAAGAATGGGGGGGGGGCCCTTCCTCCAGAAGGCCTAATGGGACAGACCCATTGCCTTAAACTGGATCCTTTGTCTGATCGTCAGCCAGTGAAGGCTTTTTAATGCTTGTTTTACCGAACTCCAACAAGGAACCTGAAGAAGTCTGCGGGCCGCACAGTTTTGTATTACTTGGAGCTTATTGATGGTGTATTGAGGTGCTCCCAGATATAAAGCATTGCCATAATCCAGGCGAGAAAGGATCAGTGCCTGAACCATGATCCTTCTGGTGTGGAAGGGCAAAAGGGGAAGGACCTTATGAAGCATCCTTAGATGTCCGAAGCAAGTAGCTGAGAGTTTAGTTGCCTGGTGACTAAATGAGAGCGAATGATCAATCCAGATTCCTAGGCTCTTAATTTGATCTTTAGGGGTTGGAGCCGGCCCTAGGTAGACTGGCCATAAGGAGGCCAAGTTAAAAACAGGAGAATTGCCCAGCAGCATGAGCTCCGTCTTATCCCCATTAAGCTTAAGGCATGATTGTTCCATCCACTTGGCAACCTCCTCTAGACAACCGGCTAGAGTGCTAGATGACCCTTCCGGGTGGTTAAGAGCTACCACAAGCTGGGTATCATCTGCATAGGAAACAATTTTTATGCCAAATGGATGGACAATTTCTGCCAGAGGTTTCAGGTATATATTAAATAGGGTGGGACGAGGGACCCCGCAGTTGAGGGGGTACTGATTGAAGGCAACATCTCCCTCAAAGACCCTAAAAGAGCGGCCAGTAAGAAAAGATCGTAGCCACTGTACTGCTATACCAGACACTCCCAAGTTCATGAGTCTGGCGCACAATATAGAATGATTGACAGTATCAAATGCAGCGCTGAGGTCGAGAAGGATAATGGCTGCAGAACCCCCTAGGTCTAAGATCCTTCTCGATTCCTCAGTCACTGCAAGAAGGGCCGTCTCAGTACCCATTTGGGGATGGAACCCAGTCTGAGAGTGGTGAAGTAGATTATTGGTTTCTAGAAAGGCTACCAGAGTGTTATTTAAATGCCTTTCCAGAATCTTACTTGCCCACGGCAGAAGGGAAATAGGGCAATAGTTAGCCAGATTGTCCTGATCGCGGAAGCGGCGAGAGAGCAGAAGCAGCATCGCTGAGCTCGGTCGAGTCACGGACCCACCCCCGACCAGGTGCCTGATCCCCCCGGACCCCCGTCGGAGACCACCACCCACCGAGGTGGCGCAACACCTGAATGTGAGCGGCTCTAGACGTGAGCTAGCTCAACCTTCACAGAGCTACGAGCCGTAGGGGTGGAGACAGTGCACGGGAGCTTTGGTCCCGGTTCAGCCGCACCACCGGAAGAATCTCAGTGGCTACCTGCCCACCCGCCTGCACCCGCCAGGCCCCACAGGATCGAAGAACCACAGAGAGCCGCCAGCAGCGACCCAGCGAGCTAGCAGGAACAACTGGGACAGCCGTGAAAGGGGCAGCAGGACAGTAGGTAAGCCGTAAACCGCGAGCCGAGAGCTGTGAGGGGGGGCATCGGGGGAGAGAGGACCAGACCCCGAACCAGGACCCAGTACCCGGGCAGAGGTTGAGTAATTCAGCCCACAGAGGCCCCCACAGGGAACTGAAAGCTTTGAGTCGCTAAGCAATAAGAGCGCAGGAAAGCATAAGCGGCAGTAAAAACGCGGAAAGTGCACTAGCGCACTAGCAGCGACCAATAGTAACAGCAAGCTACAGGAAAGCAACGCCAGGGTTGAAAAGGAACCCAACAAGGCACAAAAGCAAGGGTAAAGGACTACAGAAGCACCGGAGCAGACCATCAGCAGACAGAACAGGACAACGCACATACAAGGACAACATGAGGTCAGGAAGAGAAAGAAAACCTCCAACAAAGCAAACGGCGAAGAACAAAAGGAATACCATAACCTCAAGCGCAGGGCCATTAACAAAAAACAAACAATTATCCAATAGTTCAAACGACACAGACTTACAAGGGAGTTTTAACACCGTAATTGACCACTTCACAGACGAAAAACAGTTAACAGAAACAGACCAAACCAAGACCTTAACTTCTGTTTTACCACCTATCAAAAAAACGAGAAAGAGACAGGACTTAATTAACTTTGCAGGTCAGCATCCAACAACTAAATACGACTTCCAACCAAAAATTTATACCAAATTCACCTTTTTAAAGAACCCGGGAAATGAGATTTATTCATCAAACTATACTGCAACAGGTTTGCAAACCCCACTGCAACCCGCTGACGCAAGCAAACCTTTACCCCAAGCTTACAATCAAACTGTAGTCGAACTACATAAGCATCCAAGTCTAAGGGAGAACAAAGAACAAATCATAGACAAAACCGGGGCCAGAGAAGAACTGGAACTAGACGACATTAACCTAACTCCGAACGAAGGCGTACCTAAACTAGGTGACATTAATCCAGCCCCACTAACGGAAGGTCTAATCCAGGAACCAATTGTATCCCACATAATGCTAAAAGACGTCACACCGGGCAAACTTGCTTCAGAGCTGGATGACTCACCAGGTCCTCCTGGCAACCGCACCCCAAATAGAGAGATCTCCCCAACTCAACTTCCAACTCCCTGCTCTGCGCCTACAGAGAAAACGGCTAAGATGTATGCAAAAAAAGAGCCAGAAATCAATCCATCCAGCGGTCACGAAGTTTGCTTCGAGTCAGAACTAAACTACCCCTTTGACAACAAGGGACAAGCTCTAAAGGAAAAAGCAACACGCCCAAAAAATTCCTCCCCCATCAAAGTAACAAGGGACTCATTTTCCTCGGAAAAAGATATGACTTTCCTGGTAACACAAGAATGGAATGATCTAGTGGCCGCTTATAGCGCAAAACAACCTGCGAACCGACCAAGAAATGAGAGCATACACCAGTCCCCAGAAGGGACAAAAGACCCCACCGATATCTTCTGGACAACCTTACTAAATACAATTCAACTATCATCCACAGCCCTCCAGTATCAATCAGACAAATTAGATTTACAACTGATAGTTTTACACAAGCTGGCAGAGGCTACAACGGGGATTGATAGAAAACTCGCCGATCTTAACGGCCTCATCAAAAGAGGACAAGAGTCAGTAAAACTGACTCAAATTGAAAGAATTAATTGCGTATGCTCACCGATAATCGACAAACTATCTTCATTACCAACGATGCTAGGAAATCTCTTAGAGGAAATAAAATCAACAACAACAATGCCACTAACAAACAAAGCAAGGTTGGAAAGTCCATCTTGCGACACAATTTTAACTGTACAAGAAAACGACCTAGTCGGCGCCACACAGCAATGGTTCCAGCAGTCAAACCTTGAAAAAACAATAGAAGAGACCTCAGAGAACAACTCAGCAAAAGGTCAAGTAGACCTAGTTCAGGATATAAAAAACGCGCGCACTCGAAGAAAACAAATAAGGAAGGGCAGGTATAACAAACCAGCTAGCCAACCGCCCACACAAGAGATCGGCCTGGCAACTCCACCAAAGGAGCAGGATCAGCCGGGAGTCACATCCCAACCCATGGAATACAAAAATCCTTCACCTCAACACATAAATCAATTAGTTAAAGAGACCCCATTCAAAACAAGAATAGGAACCTTGACCATTACAAACGACACAACCAGGGAACAATCAGGGCAGGAGTTACAGAGTCATCTACGACCCCCAACTCATAAGACCAAAAGGGGCTACAGCACATGTCAAGCAGAGGAACCACCAGCGGACCCAGAAGCAGGTAAACATACCCAAGAAGAATCTGAAATCTCTAGAACATCGACTAGAGTAACCGCCCATTCAACAAATAGTACATACCCCACAATACAGCCAAAAACCATAGAACCGAAAGGCAACTTGCAAGCAGACATTACAACAGTAGAAGATAGCAGTAAAACCAAGGAATTAAAACATAGCGCAAGTATAATCCATAGTTCAACATTATCCAATACCCAGAGCTTACAACAGAACAACACAACTAATCAACAATTACACCAGGAATCGCGGTTCCCAAGCGAATCCGAATCAGATACAATACTTTTCATACCCGAATTTAAATCTAGAGGAAGAGCAGACACCCTAAACAGGGGCAATATACTGAAGTTAATTAATTCAATCGACAAATTAGTAAAAATAAACACCCTCGACCTGCTCGCCATCGAATTCCATCCAGCCCAATCGCCCAATGGAAATGAAATAACGAAGACCTTCTGGACAACCAACAATGTTGCAAACCAAATCATGCAGGAAACAAGCAGATTCTCCCACTGGGGAATTAAACTCCAAGCAGTAAAAAGGCCAGCGTATCCTACTCCGCTACTTGAAGAAAACTACCGGGATCGCCATCAAAATGTCAAATCGATTTTGAAAGGAGCCCTCAGTCGATCGCCGGGAGTGGGAAACCACCAAACTAATCCTCAACGACTAAGCCCTAATCAACTAGCTCTACGCAGAACAACCATAACACGGACCATAAATTGACATACAGCACCAGCATCAACTACCAATTCAGGAGACACCCCAAGATCTAATCTCAAAATTTGTAGCTGGAACATAAATGGTCTCATGGATAAACTAGAGGACCCCGAAATAATAAATTACTTTAATACCTTCGACCTGATACTCCTACAGGAAACATGGGAGACAAATGAAATATCACTACAAGGCTACACAAGTCGATCAAACCCGGCAATCAGTAGTTCCCCATTCGGACACAGGGCAGGAGGACTGGCAATATTCGCTTCAATAACAACAATAGGTGAAATAGAAACACTTACAATAAACCTAACTCCACCAAATGCGATACAGGTATTATCATTAACACTTACATCCAACACAACCATCAAAGAGCTATACATCGTCAATTTATATATACACCCAAAGCACAGACAATCCGGTTCAACGGAACTCGTCAAAGTACTAACAAAACTAATGGAAGAAAGGGACATGGAAAAGACGTTTATAGCAGGCGACTTTAACCTTCACCTCTTTGGCGACAAAACAACAGACGATATGACCAAGGAAATGGATAAAGTTTGGGAAATTCCAAGCCAATCTTTCCCTACCCAAAGCAAACCTACAAAAACAGCTTCCCAACTGCTGAAAGACCTAGAGCAGCTAAATTTGAGAGTACTCAACGGTCGCCAAGAAGAGGACACTCCACCGGCACCAACATTCTTCTCTTCAACAACCACCTCATATCTAGACTATATGTTGGTGACTCTTCCACTCTACGAGAAAATAAGCAAGTTTAGGATAGGGGAAGGCTCTCAAAGTGACCACTTACCTTTGGAAGCCAATCTGAGCTTGACTTGCGAAAACAAAGCAGAGGTGCAAAAAAGCCAAACTGGCTTAGATTACACAGCAAACTACAGACGAATAAGGTGTAAAACGTCAGATATTGAGAAGTTAGCAGCCAGCGCAAAAGCCATCATACACCAAATACCCAGCCCACTTCTTAACTTGACCAACATCTGGGCAAACTTCACACAGACACTGGGAGCTAAACATGGGACTGAACTAAAAACCCACAAAGGACACACCTCATGGTCTATTTTCGGTAAAATAACAACACCAGAGATAAAAAACATAAAACGAGGTATAACAAAGATCCTCAAGCGGCTCCGGAAAGACCCCAATACCGATACTCTACAACAGGAGCTTCGCACTCAAAAAGCCCAATTAAAAAAGAAAACCTGGGAAAGGAAAAGACAACTGAATGAGGACCTCTGGGTAAAAATCGCCCACAGTTCTAAACAAAAGAACAGCTCTAACTTCTGGAAAATAATTCATAACCTTCAGCATCCAGGCCACAAAGGAATAGACTCTAACATATCAGAATCTGACTGGGCCAACTTTCTAGAAGCACATTTCAATACAGTTGCATTGGAAGAGGAGACCTCCATCGGCGATGATCGGTCCGATGACACGTATCTGAACCTAGAAAAAGTCAGCACAACCAATAAAGCAGGAAAATCACCTTACATGAATAAGTCAACTCACCACCAAGTACAAAAGGAGTTCAGAGAACAACCATCACCATCTGATCTAACAGAGTATAAGGAGGAATCCTATAACTCAGAAATAGCGGACAGAATTATATCCCAAATATCCAAAGGTAAAACAGAGGGAGCCCCCGGTCCAAACGGGATACCGCCAATATTGTACAAAAGTGACGCAGCATTTTGGAGCAAAATTCTAGCACCAGTCTTCTGTGAAATTAGAATAACAACTATAATTCCACCATCCTGGAAAGGATCAATCATAAGTCCGATCTACAAAAAGGGGGCCAGGAATGACCCTAGAAGCTATCGCCTCATAGCTCTAATCAACACCGAAGCAAAATACTATGCGGGCCTAATTTTGGAGGACTTAACAGCTTGGGCAACAGAAAAAAACATCATCACAGTTACCCAAACCGGGTTCCGAAGCGGCCATGGAACTACAACAAATATCATGGCGCTAACCCTTTTGATAGAAGCGGCGAAAACCACCAAAACCTCCTTATTTCTAAGCTTCATCGATTACTCCGCCGCCTTCGATAATGTGGACCGGCACAAGCTTTGGCAGAAATTGGACAAATGGGGAATTCCAGGACCGCTTTTACAGCAGCTGGTAGCGCTCCACACCAACACCTGGGTCAAGATCAAATTAGGTTCCGGGAGGTTTCTTTCTAGAAAAATACAGACCAACAAGGGACTGAAACAAGGCTGCGTCTTGGCCCCAATGTTATTTAACCTCTTTTTAGCAGATCTTCCAAGAGCGCTTATAACAATTACATCTCATGCACCACGGCTGGGCGACACATTATTGTCTAACCTCCTTTACGCCGACGATTTGGTCCTCATCAGCCGATCCCCTGTTGGCCTTCAACATCTTTTAGACAAAACAAACGAATTCTCTAAAGTAAATTCATTAACAATCAACCTAAACAAAACCAAAACAATGACAATAAATTATCATAAAAAAAGGAAATGTCAATGGCGTTTGGATAGTCAGAAACTAGAGCAGGTACTATCCTACAAATATTTAGGCATCATATTAGACTGCAACGGCTCCTTTAAACAACAATTAGAAGCCATTCGTCGGAAGGGCACAACCTTTTCCATGTCGATAAAGCCACTCCAGAAAGCCCTTCCAGACCGGACCCTTGGCCCTCTCTTGCAGGTAATAAAAGCTCGCTTACAACCAATGCTTACCTATGGCTTTGAATCTATGCAAGGCAAAGACGCAACAACATTGGATAACACCATCAGTCATGCATTCAGGGCAATATTCCACCTTACAAGTTACTCGTCACCAGCTCAAATTCGCCTAGAGTTCGGCTTACAAAAACAAACAGTGGAGAGAAGAGGCGCCTACATAAAAAGCTGGTGGAAAATAAGAAAAGCTGAACAAGGAACACTAAACGCACATCTCTGGATTGAACTGATAAAACGAGACAAATCCCCAGCAAGGACCTATTTAATGGAATCATTGGACATCCTGGGCCTAACAGAACTGTGGGAATCTCCAACAGATGCAGGAACCTTCAAAAGAGTGGTAACAAAGTTACCAAGGCGATCTCATTGAAAGAGGACAAGGCAACTTTAGCCAAGAGAGAGCATGGTTGGGGAGTTTTGAAAGACTACACAACTCTCAAACCACAACAGTACCTAACAACGGGTCTCACACATAAAACAAAAAACAAGTTCCTTAACCTCCGCCTAGGAAACATACCCATAATGCCACATTTAGCACCCTGGAAGAGGGATCAAACAAAAAATCTTTGCAGATTATGCCTCTCCGGCAAGGAGGATCTAATACACATCATCTGCATTTGTAAAAACCTTTTGGATATAAGGCGTTCCCTGCTCCGGATTCTTTGGAATCAGAGGAGGATAACCAGCTGCAGACAGGCCGTGTTGCTGTGTTTTAACCCCACGGAAACTCAATTAAATTGCAGAACAACAAAATATTTTGAAATAGTTGCGGCCAGACTCAAAGAAAAAACGGGACACTAATAGATTCCAACTAAGACTTTTAAAAATCTTTTAAAGACCTTAAATAAGCTGACATTTTCCTTTTAATTGGTTGTTTTAAATCTAAATTTTTAGCAATGAAATCATGTTATTAAATGTTGTGAGTTTTTATTAACTGTGCAATAAACTAAACCCTAAACCCTGATCCAGGTTAGGTTTTTTCAGTAGGGCTTTGACCATCGCACACTTCCATGCTGATGGGACTGAACCAGTGGAGATGGAAGAATTATGGCCTCATCTGGGGGCAAACAGAGCATCCATGTATTTTGCTGACACAACATCCACCCTCACTGTGGCGCCGCGGGGAGAGGCCCTCATTCAATCGGGGCCTTGTTCCCAACTCAACAAACTATGGTCTGGCAGTATTCTAAGCACAAAATGGAGGACCGAGTCAGGAGCCAAGGCACTGATGCAAGGCCGCATATGCCCGCAAGTCTCTGGGTCCACGGGAGAGGCCCCACAACAACTCCCAGACGGGGGATCAACCCCTGGGCACAAGGCTTCAGACGGATGACCATGCTGAAATGACCCGAGTCCTGTGACTGCGGAACCAGGGATCCGGCCCTGAAGGGCTCGCAAACATTGTATCACCCTCTGGCCAGGTGTGGCCAGAGGTTATAAATAAACAGGCGAGTATCGCTTTAGATCTTAGGCCCATGCCAGTCAAAGTGTGTTTTTTGTTTGTTCCCAGCCGGGCCTACTACCCAGCACAGTTGACGTTGTTACACTGGCGACGAGGTTGTTCTCTAATCGATGCCACCTTTCACCCGAAAAGCAGCGAGTGCGATCTGGACTCCGACGCAACAGCCGCAAGCAAGGCTGTCGACTTACCGTGGGAGCACGTCGGACGGCTGGCCAGTCCCTCTCCCAACTGCAAAGGCCCGCAGGTGCCTAACTGAGCTGCAAGACTCTGCAGCCCCGCTCCTGCCTGAGGTGCCGTCAGCCACAATTCTCGGGTCATGCTGCATGGAGGTGCCGGTGCACCACAGTGCAGCAGTTGACGAGCCCTGAAGGGACTGTAGCCCCACCCACATCACCATGGGTCCAAGCGCGAGAGCGCGCTCCTTCTGATACCGCTAGGAGAGCTCTATCTGCACCAGACACACACTAGGAGATCCCGATCTGCACCAGACACAACGACGTGTGCAGGCATTTAGCACACCACAGTGAAGAATGGCAGAAATCCCTACGGCGGCAGTACACCCCTGCTGGGCAGAACCCATAGCTCAGGCCCAACACAGGAAGTCAGTGCAAAGTGAAAGTAAGTGCACTGTAATGGGATACTGAACCACTGCATTGAAGGTGCATGCGAAGAAGAAACAGGTGCGGGGAAAGGACGTCCGCAGTCATGACAGATGCCACCACGCAAGCAGGCCCGCAACAGCCACCTCAGCTAGCGCAACAAGCTGGTCACCAACACATCCAACCAGCAACACAGCACACCCAAATCAACGCGCTACCGCCATTTAGCGAACTTGTGGACCCTGCCACTGCCTCCCCTAGGTGGAAAATATGGATTGGCCACCTGCACAACTATTTCACCGCGACTTGAAACGGACCACACAATCAAACGATCCCTATTACTACACTAAGCAGGGGAAGAGATATACAAACTCTTTGTGCACCTGCCAAACGCTGGAGCTGCAAATGACTACAAAGCTGCAGTAAGGGACCTGAAAGCACACTTCGACCCACAGCTGAATAAGGACATGGAGAGATTCAAGCTCCGACAAGCACGCCAAAGGGAAGGAGAATCAATGGACATGTTTCACGCACGCCTGAGAGAGCTAGCCAGCACGTGCACAGCTGATGATCAGAATAAGGAAGTGAGGGCATAGGTCATACAAGGATGCCACAACAAAACCCTTTGGACCAGCATCCTTTGCCAGACCGGGATCCCGCGGGAAGACATCCTCGTAATGGCACAATCGCATGACCTGTCAGAAGCAAGAACAACAGAGATGGACATTGCCATCACCCAACAACCGGAAAAACCCATTGCCATTAAAACAGAACAGGCAAACGCCATATGTGCGCAAGGCAGAGGCAGCAGAGGATGACTACCCTCGAGGATCACACCCAGGTCGCAGTGTGGATAATGCGAGCTAGAAGAACATGCCCTGGAAGAATACACAGCACAAGGGCGGACATGTTCAAAGTGCGGCACCCTCAACCACTTTGCCATTGCATACAGAGGAGTGCGATGGAGCAGACCGCCACCAAAGTCCGTACGATCACTATCTCTCGAAGATCAAGAAGAATTGAAGACAACCAAAACACAGCGGCGACATCGCCTAGAGGATTCATCTACCGAGGACGAAAGTGAATGTTATCTTATCTCCTTTGCGAGTGATCTGAAGTGCAGGAAGCGCTCGCAACCCACGTGTGTCATAGACCTTGCAGGGTTTCACGGCACTGATTGACACCGACACATCCGTGAACGTAATGGGCAGTCAACAGTACAAGCAACTACAACCACGGCCCCACCTAACTCCCTCTCATGTCAAGATACTCACATATGGGAGCCAGACACCGCTGCCTCTGAAAGGCAAAATGACCGTGCAGGTGAAGTCCGAAGACCAAGAAATCACAACAACATTCCACGTTGTGGATAGAGAGGCTGACATCCTAGTAGGAAGCCATACCGCAGTGGACCTCGGATTAGTCACTTTCGCCAGCACAGTTAAAGCCCTACAAACGGAAGAGGTCAGGGCTTTAAGTGGGCCGGGTCTCACCGGGTCTGAGCACCGGCAGTTTTTTAGAGGGGGCCTCGAAACGGGTCTCTATCGGGCTCTGTTTTGTGCCCTGGCACAGGCGGTCCGTTTTTTTCGAGCGTTTTAGGGGAAGGGAAATCCTTTAAAGAGTGTAATTCTCTCTCTGGATTTCTCTTCTCTTTTCGGAACTCAGGAGCAGCAACATTGTCGTGGTGTCACCAGGGCTTTATGTGGAAGCGTTTTCAATATTATATACAAGCTAGAGTTTCTGCTTATTTATCTTGTGCAACTAACTACCATTGACAAAGCCAATAGTAAGAACTTATTGTAGGTATGATGTTACTTGTTGTATCATATATCTGAATGTAATGACAGAAACAGCAAAATCCCAGCCGGGTGGCACACTATCCTAAGCAAAAAGTTTTAGCTGACATGTTTTTAGGCCACACCTTTAATTACACTGGCCACGCCCCCTTGAGAGACCCCCCAGTTTTTTCATCCCACTTAAAGCCCTGGAAGAGGTACTTGAATTGTTCCCACACCTCTTCACTGGATTTGGATGTATGAAAAGGCCACCAGTCAAGTTACACATCGACAAAGCGGTAAAACCAGTAGCACTATGCCACAGACTCATCCTGTTTCACCTTCGACCACTGGTCGAGCAAGAGCTCCACAATCTGGAACAACAAGGAGTAATCGAAAAGGTCACCAGCCTGACACCCTGGGTTTCGCCCATGGTAATAGCGAAGAAGCCCAAACAGCCTGGGAAGATAGGGTTATGTATAGATATCCACCTGCCCAACCAAGCGATCAAACGAGAGCTGCACATAACACTAACCGTAGAAGACCTAATAGCTGACTTAAACGGGTCACGGTGGTTCTCGAAGCTAGACCTCAACAGAGGATACCATCAGTTGAGGCTAGCAGAGGAGAGCCGGTACATAACATTCTCAACCCATATCGGTCTGCGCCGAAACAAGAGGCTAAGTTTTGGGGTTTCGTCAGCCGCTGAAATATTCCAGAACACCATCCGAGAAGTCCTGTCCAGTCTCCAAGGAGTGCTAAATGTCACTGACAACATTTTAATACATTCGCCAACCATCGAGGAGCACCACTGCCACCTGCGAGCGACTTTGCAACAGCTGTCAGCCATGGAGTGACCCTACACAGAGACAAGTGTTCATTCTTTCAGAGCTCAATCGAGTTCTTTGGTTACATCTTTAGTCAGGATGGAGTTCAGGTAGATCCACGGAAATCTCACGCCATACAGCAAGCACCAGCGTTGACCAAAGTATCGGAGGTAAAAAGCTTCCTTGGGATGGCCACGTACTGAGGCGATTCATACCCAACCTCACCACGGTAGCCGAGCCCCTGCGGGCCCTCACAAAGAAAGATGCCGCGTGGAAATGGGACCAAGAGGAGGTTGAGGTGTTTCAGAAAGTCAAGGAAGCACTACTCTGAAAGACCACATGGGATACTTTGCCGCCACCCGCACCCCAGAGCTGTTGGTAGACGCCAGCCCCTTAGGCCTTGGTGCAGTCATCATGCAGGAAGTGAAATCAGGGAAATGGGCACCCCTCGCGTTCGCGAGCAAAGCTCTAACGCCCACTGAAGCTCACTACACCCAGATTGAACAGGAAGCGCTGGCCATTAAATGGACACGCAACCATTTTCATCTGTACATCAGTGGACACCCATTTCGAGTCATAACGGATCATCAAGCATTGGTCCTGCTATTCCGAGGCACGGCCCTACATCCACCACCGAGGATTGAACGGTGGACGATACGACTGCAACACTACCAAATGGAACTTGTGTATAGACCTGGAGTGAAGAATCCAGTGGATTTCCTCTCCCGGCACCCGCCAGACCCAAGCGGCAAAGACACCAACAATGAAACAAAGACTGAAGAATATGTCGACATGGTCTTCCAGTGGTCATGTCCCCGTGCCCTCACCATAGAGGAAATCAAGTTGGCAACCAAAGTTTACCCCTTCCTGGCCAAATTGGTGGACTCTCTACACAAAGGGTCGTGGGAGCACTTCCTGTGCGACGCCAACGACTGGTGAGCATCAGACAAGGATCGTTTCGGGAAACTATGGAGGGTGCGGGACGAATTGAGCTCAACAGCTGAAGGTCTAGTGTTAAGAAGATACTGGATCGTGATCCCGTTGAGTCTCCAAGAAAGAGCAACAACCCTTGCATACAAAGGTCACCAAGGAACAGTATGGATGTTGTCACGCATGAGGGAGAAAGTGTGGTTCCCTGGGTTAGAAGCAGCAGTGGACACCTTGGTATAGAACTGACCCTCCTGCCAACTCACAAGCTGCCTGGATTTTGGGAGTTTCCGGGACAGAAGAGTGACCACCATGATCGCCAACAGTTACTCCAAATACCCACTGGTCGAAGTAATAGAATGCACGTCATTTACTCACCTGTTACTTGTACTGGAAAGAACCTTCAGCCTCCAACAGGAACTCAAAACAGACAATGGTCCCCATTCCACGGAGGAAAGTTCAAGGACCTGCTCATGTTGTTGGGAATACGGCACCATCAGATCACCCCTCAATGGCCACAAGCCAATGGAGAAGCCGAGCACTTCATGCATCCCCTGAATCCTATGATCCAACGCATCGCTGTGGCAGAACAAGATAACCCAGAAACAGCTCTACAACGATTCCTGCGAGAATACCGCAGCACCCCGCAGTGTACAACCCAAAGGACCCCCTAGTCCTTAATGCTCGCCGGACACAGATGAGACACCATCCTCGTTGCAGAGGGCTGGAACCAGCCACCCTATGAGCCAGCAAAATCGCAAAGTCGACGAACCCAGAACAATGAGCGAGCCAGCCGACGGAGGGGGGCTAAGCCTCGCACCTTCGCACAGGGCAGCTCGGTCCTCCTTCGAAATCGCCGAGCAGGAGGAAAGTTCAAGATGGCCTACAAACCAGGCTCCTGGACGGTGCTACGAGGTAACTGAACAGCTATCACTGCCAAAAGCGGAACCAAAGTGGTCACCAGGAATATATCTTGGTTCCGAGAAGTCCAACAATCGGGACCAAAAATGATGGTCCTGAAGACACCAGGCTTGAAGACGTCTAGACTGGAGAGACTTCTCATTTGGGCATGAAGGGGTCCAGCCAGGCAGATTCTCCTAGACATTCAACAGCCCTGGCTGAAGAGAACAGGGAGCTGACTGTCCCGTCACATTAGAGATCTAACTCCAGTCGTCAATCGCACCAACGACGCTACGACCTGAGGCCAAACCCAAGACCCAGTCAGAGGCTTAAGGACTTTAATTGTTTGTTAACATATTTCTGGATACCGATTCGGGAAGGGATGTAATGACCCGAGTTCCTTGAGAGCGGAACCCAGGGATCCGGCCCAGAAGGGCTCACAAACATTGTATCACCCTCTGGCCAGGCGTGGCCAGAGGTTATAATTAAACGGGCGAGAGTCTTCGGCCCATGGCAGTCAAAGTGTGTGCACGTCCCTTTTTTGTTTGTTCCCAGCCAGGCCTACTACCCAGCACCGTTGACACCGTTACACATGCCACGTCCGAGGGGAATGCTCGCCAAGCAATAGCACAGCGGGGCCTCACCTCTTAGCCCCGCGTTGGCCCTGGAGTCCAGTCGCGCCAGCAACGGCCCAGGGTGTTCCACCAGCAGTCTGGCCTTCCCATCCCTGGGCACCTCTTCCAGCTCCCCTCTGGCGTGCGTCCCCTCCAGCTACTCCAATCGCAACAGAGGGACCCCTCAGGTATCACTCTGGCAATGCCAAGGCAAGGGAGCACCCCGCCTGTGCAGCGCCCTTCATTATGCGTTGGCGAAAGTCCGCCGCAGGCCACGCGGCTTCACCGGATGTCTGGTTCCTTCAGGAAAACCGCGGGGAGCAAGGAGGGTATCAGTGCTTCTGTCAGGAGATCTGTGGCAGGTGGCAACTGTGGGTCTGGATATTCATTGTATAAAAGGGATTTGCAGCGGAGGAGTGCTTAAGTGTGACCGCAATGTTGGCCATCTTGGCCACGCTCCCTGTTTGTGATTTTTAATTCTGATTGCAGTATCTGGACCACAAGAAGGCAATCTGTTGAATGATTTAGGATGTTGAAGAAGAGAGAATTGATGGTGGTTCCCACCTTTCTACCAAACTAGTTTCTGAAGGGATGATAGAAGGGATGATATTTCTGGGTATGCTCAGTAGGTAATTGTATGGACATTGTTCTTGAAACCTTTGCAGCATCGTTCTATGTCGTGCATCCTGCTTTAATGAGCATTTTATTATTGCTGTTTTGTGTGTTTGACTGCGTTTATCATTTTGCTCTTGTTCATCTTCCAGGACCACGAAATGGTGTTGAAAAGAATTGCAGATGATCGTAAAATGTTGCAAGAAAAGACTCTTAGTGCTTCGAAGCATGATACTGCATCTCAGATGGCTCAGAGGTTAGGGGGCAAAGTTCAGACGACAGCTGCTAACAATTGTTTACTGATGGTGAGTACAGCACTATAGTCTGTGATGTGACAGATGTGCGTGTGCTAGACCCAATGGGGGGATTATTTTATTGTCACTTTAACTAAATGATATGGTTGTTGTCGCCCCAGAGCCTTTTATTCACATTTCCGTAAAGGGGTTATAGTTTAGATGTATGAAATTAATAATGTTAAACAGTTTGTAGATGTATAGACATCTGTTTTATAGAATTAATGGAATTTTTCTTCCCAAGTCGTCACAGTGAGCGTGAGCAGAGTTTTAAAGAATAATATGTTAAACAGTGTTTTGTACTACAAGACGCTTTGCTTCCTAGTGCAAGAGGAAGTCCTTAGTAGGTCACTCTAAGCTGCATCTCTGAGGCCATTCTAGATCGACCAGTCTTGCAAAATCATTCCAATTGAACGGTGGACCTTTATCTTTGTGGGGTGCATTATCCATGTGCAATATGGAGCGTTTGGCAAAAAAAAGAGTTAACATAAAAATGAAAAAAAAAAAACTTTCCCATTTTGTTTGAATTTTAAATGAAGGCATTGGGAGACCACAGTACGGCATTCAGGGTAGCTGGAGGGCATGCGTTGGTGGTAGGGCTCGGGTCATGTTTATGAGGATTGTGGTCAGGATTTGGGTTAGGCTTAAATTTAACAACATGGTTTTGTGTTACGGTTAGTGGTAAGATCATGTTAATGTAAATTAGGTTTGTGGACTTTGGTTTATTTCAAACATAATGGTTTCAAAACTGTGGTTAATGTAAATTATGTGTTGCTGCATTGTCAAGAGATTGTTTTTAAGATTAGCTTATCAAACAGATATGTTTTGAGACTTTTGACCTTCACCTATGAGGTTTCATTTGCCCTTGAGTCTGTTACCAGCTACCACCATTTACAGGATTTAGGGTTTATTTACATTTAGATTTTATCCTTTCAGTGCTGCTACTCCTCAAAAACGTATAAGTGCTAAAGGGGGCACCCCAGCTTCTCGTTTTGGACTGGACCCACAAGAGTGGGGGAGATATTGAAAGTGAGGGCATCTGATCCTGAGTTTTTTTTATTCACATATCAAAAACACATCTTGTCCCATTGGGGGGTTAAGGACTAGTTACTTGTTCTAGCAAAAAACAGCAGGTTGGGCAATTTGAGAGAGAAATCGACAGTCAAGTCCCTGGATGCTCTACATCATCAGTGTGCTTTTCTCCGCCCCAGCTCAAGTAAGCTTGTATGATACTAATATCCAGCAGTTTTATGGTGCCTGTAGGACGGTGCATCAGTTGAATCCGTAGCTCTCCCATCCTATGGCAAGTTTACATAGACAAAATGACGGTAAACCTTCCTTCCATCTCTCAACCTCTATGATACCTTGCAAGGTCCCCTTGCGAGCTTTAGAGTCTGCCACAGTTGTTGAAGGACAGATGCCAAACCCTAGGTGCTTCAGCCCACTTACCTAAAAAGTTGACCAATGAGAATTCCTTTGGGGCTGGATATACTGGGCTGTTTGACAATGAGAATGATCCTTGTGGTGGAGCAGCTTTTTGATGAGGTGTGAAGGATCTTGCAAGAAATGAAGGAATTAAGTGTGTGTGCTGCTATGAAACCCCATCAACTTCACAGAGTGTGCATACTTCATGAATCATTTGTGTATATAGTCACATATGTGAATTCTGAATTCATGGAAACTATGTACTATTTTATTTCCATGAAGGAGTACTACCAACACATTGGAGCAGAGAGACCGCGCACACATGAACTTTTTATGAGTAGAAGTATTGTCATGTATTGCAAAAAGGTTTATTTCAGGGACACCATGAGCGTCAAACATTCATCTAAACACCAAGGACTTACTCTTAACAGAAGGTAGAAGCTAAGAGATGGCGATTAAATACGGTTTTGTGGAAAGCCCTCTGTTTATTTTTATCAGGGCAATATGGCCTCTGTTTGCTTTAGTAGTAGTCTGAGAATAGTTTAAACATCTCTTAAGTAATTTCATATCATTAAACATTACTTGGAGGCAGGCTTCACGTATTTCGAGAGTACCCCTGTAGAATTGGTTTATAAACCTGTTGCTTTTAAAACGAATTATTTATTAAGACATGCTGTTAAATGCACCATTTGGCTATCTATTCAAATTTTTCTCAGAGTAGGATGCCCATAACTGCGATCACCCCCATCAGCTTGGATGGCTTATGCTTGCTGATTTTGGTGAAAACAAGCAACGTTTTTTATGCTCCACTTTGAATTTCCACCAGCCTCCAAAGCCACTGATTCCATGCCTCTGCATCCCATCCTTTGACATAGTCTAGTTTAACTATTCATGCACCAAATATGTTGACCCCAGTGCCCAAATGATCGTTAAATTAAATTGAATAAACCGATGCAACGTTTGATATTGATACTAAGGTTGATTCCAAGGTCTAAAGTGTACAAAACAGGAAATGGCACTGAAGAAGAGGCACGTGATTAAGGCGGTAAAAGGGCGGAAAAATTAAGGTTGGAAAAAAAACTTAAGACTCTGAACCCGGGCCGTGTAGGCGAAGCCAGACGCAATGGAGGCCTGGGTAAAACGCCGTTCGGCGGCGGGAAGCCCTTCCTCGCACCATTTGCATACCGGCTAGGCCTGCGAGGGCCAGGATTGGCCCGCGGCAGGCTAGGCGAGCCCCTCCAATCAAGGGGCAAGCTAGATAGGGCGAGGGGGGTTAAAAGGAGGCCAACAGCCCAAGTAAAGCACAGTCACCCCCCCCCCCCCCCCCCCCCCCCCGCGCGGATGGAAGGAGAAGAATCGCTGCCGGGACGAGACGCAGGACCAGGGACAAGTGGTGTAAACCAGGCTGTATGCGACGGAATACCGAGGCGGCGTCAACGAGATTCGGGCCACAATTGGTGGAACTGGGGCAACGAAGCCGAGGACCATTGACAATTGACCAGCCATGGGCAGAGTGGACCTAGCGGCGGAGTGGAAGGCCCATTCACCCCCAAAAGAGTACACGCATGTCCGGCACCTGCAGCCTGAACGGCGGTGCCTTGGACGAAGGAGTAGAGGAGTGGAAGGGTCGTTCGCCCCCAAATGAGTACACGTATGCATACATGCCAACATTTCAGAAGACCAAAATGGGAGATTTTTTAGAAAAAAATCGGGAGAATGGGGGCGTGAATCGGGTTACTGTCATGTATGGCTTTGCAAGCGTGCTGCTGCAGGATCGGACATTTGAAACGCAAATGCACGTTTTTTTCTTACTTTTCAGAAGCAGGGAGCGCAATGGCAGGCAGTGAGAGGGGGATGCAAGTGTTGTGCACAGGCCTGGCAGGTTGCTGGCAGTGCATACACCAACCCCCCCCCCCCGTGTGTCAGCCCGGGCTGAAACAGCTTACCGGGCACCCACAGCCGCCACCGAGTACTTCACAGGTCTTTAAAAGACCATTCGCTTGTTAATGAGGCTTTGTTGTTTTTTCACCACTTCTAGAGCCCCCGCATCGCCACTGACTATTGCTGGAAGAATTAGCAGTTACACAATACCAAGCCCTGTCAGCTGAAACCCCGAGGAATCGGGTTTTTGGATGCTTGAATCGGGAGGCGGGAGACTAGCCTTGCAATCGGTAGTCTCCCGCCTGAATCGGGAGGGTTGGCATGTATGCGTATGTCCGGCACCTGCAGCCTGAACGGCAGTGCCTTGGACGAAGGAGTAGAGGAAGCAGCCCAAGTCATCGTGCAGTACAAATCTGACCGGGTGGGTCTCGCACCACGGAGGGGTCGGAGCGGGCGAGGATGCCCCCGAAGCCTCGTGGTCCGCATAGAGCGAGGTGAACAATGGCGCGAAACCGGGACCCCCGGTAGCAAGAATGGGCAGGTAGCGCAACAAGGGAGGAGGAGGCGCCAGAGACTCCCGATGGTAACGCGGGAGAAGCAGGTTCGAATCTCGTCGGAACAACGAACGGGGAGGCTGGGCAACTCTCATCCTAAACTTGTCAGATTAAGTTTAAATAAAGCACCTCGCATCCGCGTAGTGAGAGGAAAGCATCATGTTTCTGGGCAGATTAGGCCGGAACATTCTAAATCAAAGTCTCGCTACGCACCGGTATTTAGCGTGTACATCAGGGGGATATGGAACACCTCATTGTGACCTGGTATGTCCCTTGACCCGTGTGTGCGCTTCTCAGGATCACACCTAAAGGTTTATCAATGTGCGCATCGTGGATTGAGCTTCCGTATGCGCTGAAAAATGCCGCTGCACCCACAGCCTAATCACCCCCCCCAGCCCACCCCCCTCCCCCTTTTTAGGTCTCGCCTGACCCAGCGCATGTGCTGCTCTAGCGAGACTTTTTGTGAGGGCTCCAGGCCAGCCTAGATAGGGTGACCAGACGTCCCCGTTTTCCCAGGACGGTCCCCGTTTTTGGGGAAGTGTCCCCGTGTCCCGACACTTTTCTCCAAGTGACTCAAATGTCCCTGTTTTCAAACAGTGTCCCCGTTAAACACAGAAATGTCCCTGTTTTTCATTGTTCCGGTTGACCATGCGCACGCATGCTCTCTTTGCACTGTTTACGGCATGTGTCGTCACTGAGGTGAGCGCTGTAGCAAGAAGGGAAATCCTTTGAAGAGAGACATTTTACACGCAGCGCCACCTACGTCATCGTGCCAGCCAAAGTTTCTTCTTTGGATAAAACAATATTTCTTCATCCTGTAGCTTGTATTCATAGTCATACAAACTTTTCAGTAGCCCTTATGCATACCGTGCAAGGATTAATGCATTGCTCATTGCATGTTTTATTCATAACCAATTGATGCATGCTTTGTGTTCTCCATATCAAAGCTATGACTTGACCTTTTGACTGACCTTTCAGATCACGGCAAACTGTTTAGCTGGAAAGGACTTAAAGGAGCAGGGTTAACGCCTGTGGGAGAGGCGGGCAGCGCTGCTCGAGCTTATTGCTCAGGTCTTCACACTATTGCACTATGAGATCATACCAATGGCTAGAGTGCACTATACATACCCCAGTAAGGTAACATGACATCTCAGCAGTAACTACAATAATGTGGGAGGACAGAGTGGTCGGCCAACCTTTGCCACCCTTAAGACCCTAAGGCAGCAATACCTGGAGAGAAGTTTGTTTTTGTACATTGGTCCATGGCTGCCATTTGGCAATTTAGCATTCCGCGGTTTACCTCCCATGCTTTTCTGTTATGAGCAACTAAGCAACATTGGTGAGTTGTACTTTGTGGTGCTGACGTGCAGCTATAGAAACGAGCATTGATAAAGCTATTAAATCTGGCGTTTGCTAGACTGTGATGTTTTATTGATTTTTGGCAAATATATGCTATAGTCCTTAAAAGTGTAAATGTAATAAAAAGTTCTAATGCTGCTGTGTGAAGGAGAGGGTTGCCAATAAAAGACCGCGGATTTGTTGTCTGTAATGCTTCACCTCGGTCTGTGGAGGGAGCTGTAATTTTAGTCCTTTTTCTATGTCTATGACAGCTGTCAAAAAGTGCTAATTTTATGTTGATGGTTACTGCAAACCATAGTCCTACTTCTATGTCTATGACCTGTCCCCGTTTTTTGTTTTGAGAATCTGGTCACCCTAAGCCTAGAGCTACAGTGCATGTGCGCGGGTGCGCGCGCTTGACTGCGATTACTTTCACTTTCGCTTTGATGTTTGATAGCGATCACTTTCGCGGCCGTATGCAACTGTTGCATGGCTAAACACTTATAAGGTCCCAAAGGCGAGACCTATTGGCTATGCCAATGCTTGTTAAAATAGTGTACACAGGCACAACGCGGATTCGTTCTTCAGGGCAGGAGTGGGTGTAGCAGCACATCCTAAAGATGGAAGTCAGTGCACGTGGTTTCAGAGGGAACTGCTCGTCGTGCTAGAAATAGGGGGCACGCCACTAACGGTTAGGGCATAGGTGGTTGAAAGCAGGTATCGCCGGCTGGCTGCCAGGGGAAAAAGCAAGCGCTTTTCACGCAGATGTTGCAAAGCACTATGCCAACGAAGTTTTAAAAAAGGACCCCTTCCCCCCCAAGGCTGAGTCCGGAGCAGCGCGAGGCCGTGCACAAAGCGTTTCATCACCATGCCGAGGGTAGGAAGCGCAATTTAAACACATTTACAAGGCGATGGAGCTAGGCGCCACCAATTCACATACAATCATGTCACACCAAAGACAGTTTTCCGCACCGTTCGGAACTGGAGTTCAGCGACGGATTAGGAAAGAGAGGGTAGACTGTTGGCACACTGGAGCTTTCAGAAATAACACTAGAAGCGTAGAGAGATGTGAGGGAGAGGTCAGCGTAAACCGGGTGCATGCGCCTCGAGGCAGGAACAGCTAAAGGTTTTCTTTTTGGGGCCCCTGGGCCAAATGTATTTTGGGGCACTGGACCAGAATAGTTTGGACATTATGATCCAAGGTCAGGCCTTTTGTGCTCCATGTAGCTAGGTCACTGACAGCTCACAGGACACTTGCGGAAAGGGTAAATGCTAATATTCAAGGATAGTGACTGTGGGTTTGCAAGATTTGTAACACTGCAGCAGCTCACTAATAGTTCTGCTGATAACCTCTGTGACTCCCTCCCAGTTATTAGAAGCTAGTTCCTGTTTTCATCGAATATCTTATAGGCACGGCAAAAGTAAATGAAGGGAGTTGGGTTTTCCAAATAGACACACAAGGGGGTCACGCATTCCTTTAAAAGTTCCCGGGCAGCAAAAACACAGAGATCCCTCGGTGGAGCCAGTTTGTTTGGTGTTAAGAAAGGAAAACACACATTTGATGGCTGGCACTTTCGACCATACGGTCTACGAAACCGATTAAATCGGAACAGGCACTAACAATTAGACACAGCTGGAGATCGGCACGGTCACGTAGGTTATAGGATCATGGAGGCTACTGATTCACCTAGCTTGCCAGTCATAGCTGCCATGGTTGCAGAATGCTATGTGGGGCACTGTCCATAAAATCAGCGTAATGAGAAACGACATTTAATCACGAGGAGTGACACCTGGTTGGCAACAAAATCCAGCAGGAACACAAGGAACACATTGGATTATCAGTAATAACACCCACTATGACCTCTCGGCCTTTAGGAGTGCGCCACTTCGAACCCTGACCTCATGAATTGCAGGGCTGTCTAGGTGAGACTGTCCTAGGAAGACAGGATGCCTTTTCTTTTATACCGAAAGCATATGACTGATCAAGAGAATCCTTCTGCTCGTAATAAGGCAGTGGCTAACTTGTCGGCGAGCCGGATAGCTCAAAAGTTAAAGCCCCAGACTTTTGATCTGTGGGTCCAGGGTTCAGGGCCCTGTTCAGAGGGGTTGGCTAAAAGTAAAAGATTCTCGAATTGCCCACTTCGTACAGGCAACCGCCAAGTATTGGGTGGAGCGCCTGAATGCCCCAGCCAGCGAGCAGGGGGTAGCAAAAAAGTTTCACTCCATGGATAAAGCACCTCATCCACGGGGATACAATTTAATTCTGAGATGCGGCTTTAGTAGAACGCAAGCAGCATGGATGGGTTGCGACTATAGCACCTTGGAGTCTCCTATCTCATGAACATATACCATATCCGAGTTAAATACGGATTAGTGATTGTTTTTCTGGTAATATGGTGTAAGGGACACAGGCACCATACAGTTGGGCGAAGGGGAGAGCCTGACGTAGGAGAGCTCCACATGTCAGCCAGGGACGATGAAGCTGGTTGTTTACTGTCAATTGACAAAAGCATGTCAATAACTTCGCTTTTGTCCACTACCAATAGAGATATCTGGAGTAGAATGTCCCGTCTCAGTAAAGGAAAAACCAGGAAAAAGGCATTGCTGGAGTGAACTAGTCTGACTGGCATGGTTGTCCAAGATGCTTGTACAGCAAGGGACGCGGAAGCAATGGGAAGAAAAGGTTGCTCCAGCTGCCAGACGTGATGTATTACAGATATGTCCATTTGCAGTTCAAAGGTCACGTTCTTGGGGCCAACGGGACCACTGATAACCGCCCCGTATGTTGCCACTGGCGATGCGAAATTCTAAGCAACAAAGGGAAATCGCCAGTGATAGAATCACAGCTCATTAAATAGGCAGCTGTTCTAGTAAGAATCTATCCCGAACTGTCTCGGAGCGGCAGCATCAAATGGTTACGTTAGAGACGGGAACAGCGCTCCTGGCACCACCAATGGACAGAGCCAGCACGGTCAAATATAGCACCGCACTGCTACCAACATCACACCACTACAATGTGGCATTCTTGGGTAACAACGCCCCCAGTGGCTATAGGTAGAGAGTGGGTAACTTTATAACCCAATGTATAGACGCGGGGACTAGGTTACCTGGCTTCCACCGGCGAAGCTGGCCAACAAACCGAGGAATGCTTAGCCTAATATGTAAACAGGGCTGGCAAAACTAGCCCAGGGCAGGTTGCTGTAGCAAAACCCACGTGTCCCGCTGGGGCCGTGCAGGGCAGTGACAGACTATGGCAGCAATCTCATTACATAGGGGCCCTGTTATAGCCTTTCTGATTAGGCCAGGGTTCATACGTTAGTAGATTTCAATACGTGCAATCCTCTTCTGTGGCTGTGTTTCCGCAGATTTACATACAGGGGTCTAAGGAAGGGGGAATCTACTGTTCCAGGGTTAGAAGCCCCCCCTTTTTGAGTCTGTGCAAACCTAACCTCTTGCAGGTGGTAGGGGCCTACAACTCTTCTCTAATCTTTTCCCATACTGAGAAAGGTGCTAGAATTACTCCTGACAATGGCATACGGAAACATGCTTCCAGGGGATGCACTAAAGCAGTATAGCTGCACTTAATACAAGGACAAATCATTGGGGCACTGTTAAGGCCTTCTGCAAGGATTGGGCCCCGAATTTGGTCTGACATTGGCCAGGACCGTTTGAATTGATAAAAACACTACCGCTCTCTCGGTATCAACAGGCTTCACAGTGACAGCATTCTGCTCATCCACGTAGAGCATAACTGTTCGCAAAGTAGGATTCGGGGCTGTCAAACAGAGGGCTCGTAAAACTCACGAAAATGTTAAGATACCCTTTTTGCTTCACAGCAGCATTCAATAACAAGGGTCGATGCGGGCTAGTATCCCCACCCGCATATGCGTAAGGGGAAACAAGTGTAACCAGTTTCAATAAGATTAAGGGAAAAGCAGATAAACAAGCCTTGGCGAAGCCAGTAGGTCTGAAAATGGCAGTCAGCCTCTCAGGTTGTCAATTAGCAGGGGTTTGGTAAAATCTTATGGGGTGGGCGGCTGCAAGGCCCTCACTATAACAGACAGGGGCAGGCGAAGCAAAAAGGGTGGTTGACCTCAGTAGGCACACGCTGCCACGGTAGTGACTAGCACTAATCTGCAAATAGTCGCAACACATCAGAGAGCATTCCGGATGCATCAGACATATTGACATGGGGCTAGAACTTTGACAATGTGGTACACATCGTATAATGGAACCACTGACAATGGGCAGTCAAGGCTTCCAGAATTTGCTTAGAGCACTCGCCCTAATAAGGAGGGTTGCAAGTAATGAAACGTTAAAGTAAGTTGGAACAGCATCAACTTCTGGACAAAACTATTACCTTGACGGCAGACAGTGCCCAGGCTCTGATCCACAATGTGGCACTGCACATGGCAGCCAGTGGTTCTGTGCGGCAGGGGGTGGGGCATACTTCTCCCAAGGGTAAAATGCACATGACAACTTGTTGCCCCGACCCCCAAACATTAGGCACTGGGCATAGGGATATAGAACTTCTACATCCCAGGGTGAAACAGATGCAGCCAAGACAGCACCGGTCAACTAGTGGTGGCGGAAGGGTACGGTCGTAAGCAGGCACGCGGCTAAATGAGGCCTAAGTGCGTAAGGCCAACGATCGGGTTCAGAAACCTGTGATCCCCGGGGTACCACCTGGAAGATGGGGTACACCTCATGGGGGTCGGAATGGTCATGTTCCTACCGAACATTGTGGGGGTACTAGAACAGAGGGGCTTCCGAGGGAATGAAGGACAGGCCGGGGCAGGGGGGAGCTCCCTCCTATTGAGAAACCGTAGGAAGCGTGGCGGAACAATCTCAAGGAAAATTAGTAAAAAGAGAAAACGTAGTACAAGGTAGATGGAAGGCGCTCACAGTGTCCTTGGGATGCCTCACGGCAGGGGCACTGAGGGAGCCAAAGGGCGGCGTGCCGCCATAGAAAGAGTAGATGTGATGTTCCCACAGGACCCTTGGGATGCCTCACGGCAGGGGTACAGAGGGAGAAGATGGCAAGGACTCAGCCTCAAGAAATGTAGAGTAGATGCTCAGGTAAGGTCCTTGAGATGCCTTGGACGGCAGGGACCCCCGGGAGAAGGGAGGGCCCACAAAAGGGTTACAGGGCGAGCGGGATGGCACTTGCGGCCCGGGCAGGTCCGGATGGCCACCCTCCAAATTGGTAGCAAGCTGAAGGCTAGACCCGTGAAACTGAAGCCCAGAAAAAGGGGCCCCTCCCCTCCCAGGTTGAGGAGGCTGGGCCCAGAATGCAAGAAAAAGTTTAAGGATCAATAGAAGTAAAGTAAAGAAATAACATGGACAACAAATGTGTATATGGCCATGAACTATTGAAATGTACAAAGTTATGTTTGATGAATGAACTACGACTATTTCAGGCACCCAAGAAAGTTGACAGTGGTGATTCATGGTAAAAGCGAGCAGTTGGTGGAGAGGGGCAGGGGGAGCGGGTCGGAGTGACTCGCCACCTGGAGGGGGTTTAGTAAAGAGAATCCGCATCCCTGGGATAAGGAAAAGTAGAGAAAGGAAGAAATAAAAACATAAATACAAAAGTCTTTAGAATAAGAAACCACCTTCTAGTACAGATATTTGAACAATATACCGATTCAAATAAGTCAGTTTTCTAGGTCTAGTGCAAGATTTGGGGAAAGCACCAGATCTCATGTTACACCCCTCTCCTTTTCCTTTCACACCCCTCTTCCTTTCACAATCCGTGCTTAAGAGGTACACTTTGCCAATTATTTTTTTAAGGATTTACTCAAGCCTTAACACGACATGTACCGTCTAGAAAATAAGTGACCCAGTATGGAAAGAGGGCAATATACAGTGTAAATATGTTCTCCACTGAAACAATCCTCACCTAGGAGAATGTGGCTACCGAGATCCCTGCAAAGGATTCCGGATGCATTTTGCTGAATTATCTATAATTTCATTCAGCAAAGAAAACACATATTCTATTTATCTATCTAAAGAAGATTGTGCCTGTTTCATATTAGTGCAGGGGCCACAGAAGACGGGGTTAACCTCCACATTAGTGGAGTATATCTGGGGAAAAAGGGTAGCAGGTTTTAATTAAAATGACAACTTGTCAGTTGTGGTCTTAACCTGGGCAAAAAGTAATGGGTGCCAAATCTTGCCTACAAACTGGCAAGGCCATATTTGGTAATGGTGGCATTTACATAAAGAAGATCAGAAACATTGATGAGGAATGCAGAAAATGAGTATAGGTGAGGAGAATAATCTCATCCTTGCTTTCACTAATCATTAGACAAGTGAAAGGAGCAGATGTTTTGTCCAGATGTGATTGAGAACACTGAAAGAATATATTCAAATGTGTATCTGTTCCTAAGGAGGCCAGACCTATAAGTGCAATGCAAAGTTTGGCTGAGGACAGATTAACATTTTAACAGATATCAAAAATGTCACCAGACCTTCAATTCTAGCCCATGTATAATGGGCAGGACTGGCTGATGTGCACCTGCCTATACCTGGTTCTCTGATAAGATCATACACATATGGCGTGCTATGGGGCCAGGGTTTTGCTAAGGACACAGACCAAGCCCTCAAGACTATCATAATGACACAGTCATGCAAAGGCAATGTTCTGACCATGTGTGGCTGTAGACACACATGCTCTGCATACTCCTGCCTTCTGTTGTTGGCCTCGGACATGCTGCAAAATATATGGTCTATCCTGGTACGTAAATCATGTACAGGTGAGTAATAAGAGTATTTCCACATTCCCTTATTATGACTTCGCCATGTCTCTATAAGGGACCAGCCCTGTGCCCAGTTTTGCAATAAGTTAGATAGTCGTTTGGTGTGGGCCCCGACTGGGGGGGGGGATTGGATCGGTCCAGTGTGATATCTAGTTCTGTGGTATGGTCACCGCCCAAGATCCATGGGTATTCTGTCCAGCCTGCGAGGACAGAGTTCACCTGAGTATAAAATGGTTCTTGGTCTGAATTTGAGGCATATAAGCTTCCTATCACCACAGGACTACCATCCAGTATGCCTCGTAGCAAAACGCATCTGCCTTCTTTGTCTATTCGTTTTTCTTGTAATAGAAAGGGCACTCCTCCCCAAGAGCAGCTGAGTCCCTCAGATTTTCACCGCACGTCATGTGTGAAGGGAGTCTCCCTGAGCTCTGTTCAGTTCTTCAACATTTTCTCAGATAAGTCTCATTTTGCTTTCAGGATAATGTCTAATAGGAAAATACTATTTCGCCCTTGTAAATCCTGTGGGAAGAAATATTACTTATGACCACAATGATTGTATCTATTGCCTTTATCCTAATCATGAGGCAAAGCAATGTAAAATCTGCCGCACCTTTATATCTAAAACTCTCAGAGATAGAGAAGGCAGACTCTTATTGTGGCTAAAGAACACTCGAGCTTCTTCTGATGAGGAGAGCGACACTTCCTCTAAATCCCCAAGAGGCCCAGATTGCCTGGAGGTCAGCCTGAGGAGGTCAAGAAACACCTGAAAACCTCTCATGTGACCAAAATAGCTCGAAAAAAGGAGAAAGAACCCATAGTCGTCTTAGAGCTAGTCATTCCTCATCATTCTGGGACTTCTCAGGAAAAATTGGATCCTTCCAAGTGTAAATCCAGCCATAGATCCTTGTCGGCATCATTTTCACCGTCAACGCCAGTATCTTCAGCAATGATGACGACCCTCTCATCATCGAGACTGTCGACGGCGCCTACGATATCGACGGCGAACATCAATGCACCGATATCATCGACGTTATCCTTACTGTCGACGAAGGCCTCAGCGTCGAGGCTACATCTTCACCACCAACTTTTGTCCACCGTCGACGACTGCTCCACCGCCGACGAAAGATCCACCGTCAGTGAAGGCTCCCCGGTCAATGAAGGCTCCCCCATCGTCGAGCACACCGTTGACAAGTACACCGTCAACGACTTTGATGAGAACATCGACAACAATTTTGCTGGCGACAAATCAGGGTCGGCGATGATCCCATCAACAGACCCGTCAATGTCTATTCCACAGACAAAATTGTTGCAATCAGCACCATCCAGACCATCCAGTACATCGCTGCAACCTGGTTTTCAATCCCCAAGTAAGATTTCGACTTTGCTTCTAAGTCACTTTCTAGACAAAGAAGAAATGGAGGATGATGGTCCCTTTGGAACTGCTCATAGTCCTTCTGATCTCAAAGTCAAGTGTCAGGACGAAGATGAGGACTGTTATGACAAGGAGCAGTACTACCAACACTAACCGGTTCCTCCTGTTCAGTATCAACATTTTAGATATTATATTGATCCACCAAGGTAAGAACACGCTCAATTACCTTCCTCTTTACTTCAAGACTTGCAGGCCATGCACTACAGGAAAAGGTTCCAGCCCCAGGAGGAACACACTACTGTGCCACCGCCTCCATCGGCACCACATGTAGCACCACTTAAACCAACACTGCCTCCTCCATCTACTCCTAGGATGACGCCATGTCCCATCATGCCGATCCTCCGAGAGAGGATCCAACCTCTTCTGAAAAAGAGCATGAAGAGGGTAAAATCCACAATCCTCCTCCACCTACCGATGAATGGGATACATATATTTTGCCTACACTGTCTCCTCCTCCTTGTCGTCCTTCTGAATCCCCTCCAGAGGACACTGGAGGTTTTCATATTTTAATGGACAGGGCTATGTCAAGATTCCATCTACCCACAATAGTCAAGCAATCAGATTATTTCCTTTATGACTTTAAAGAATAATCAAGGAAATCCGTAAGCTTTATACCCATTATAGACCATTTCTGGCAAGAAGGGCTTAATCGGTGTTCCCAGGGGCCAACTTGGATATCATTCGCAACAAAGCTTTCCTCTCGCAAGAAAGGCAGGAATGGTTACAAACCTTGGCTCTCAAACTGTCAAAAAGAAACTACACTTCGGTGAGGACATATAAATCTCTGCTGGGCATGCTTTCGCAATTGACCTAGTGCCACTAGCTCGTCTTCACATGAGGCCTTTGCAAAAGGAACTACAGAGTCCGTGGATTCAAACTACGGGATCCTTTGACGTCGTAATAACTATAACGCCACGCATGAGAGAGGCGTTCGAATGGTGGACTTTGAAGTTGCATCTCTCTTAGGGCCTTTCTTTCCTGCCCTTGATTCCACAATTCATAGTCGCCACCACTGCCTCCATGGAAGGCTGAGGAGGTCATCTTCAAGACCTCCTCAAAACTACGATTGCAAGATGGATAGCAGCCACAATTCAATTTTGCCACGACAAGGCAGGCAAGCCTTTGTCAAGAACAGTGAAAGCTCACTCCACAAGAGCAGTCTTTACATCGGCTGCCTTGTTCGCTGGGGTTCCACTGGAAAAAATCTGCATTGCTGCGACGTGGAAAACGACGCATACGTTCACGCAGCGCTACTGCCTGGAGCTGACACAACTTGCTGATGCAGCAGTGGGACAGGCTGTTCTACGTCATTTATTTCAGTAAGGTGAGCCTCTTTGATTATAGGGTTTCTTTTTCTACTATCAGTATTGATTTCCATTTAAAAATGTATCTTTATTGGTTATAACAGTTGGTATATTGGTTTAAGTTGACTATCGAGATGTTTATTTCACATGTCAACACCTTTATATACATCTACTTTTACACCAGCACTGTCACAAGACAATAATTTTGTGTATATATTTTAAAATATTAATGGCACTACTCGCCATCCACTAGGGATACTTATTTATTGTACATTACCGCTTGCTATTCTGATTCAAGCATGTTAATCTATGAAAGAGACCCCAATACTGGCTAAGAAATAAGTTACTTACCTGTAACTGCAGTTATCCAGTATTGGTATCTTTCATAGATTCACATGCAACCCACCCTCGTCCCCGGAGTGGCTTCCCTTACACTGCAGTATTATTGCCCACACTTGTGCTGGAAAAATCTGAGGAACTCAGCCTCTCTTGGGAAAGGTTCTATTAAATGCATGGTTGCCTCCATGATAGCTTATGACGTTTTTTAATTACTGCTTTAAGTATATATTACCGTGGGACTCCCACTTCGACGACAGGGAATGATTCAAGCATGTGAAACTATGAAAGATGCCAATACTGGATAACTGCTGTTACAGGTAAGTAACTTATTTCTTTCATGCTCTTAAACTGTGTTAGCCTTTTTTCCAGGCCCAAAACAACAGGGTTGTCCTTCGAACTAACCCTAAGCTCTTACCCAAGTTTGGGTCACCTTTTTATCTCAACTAGAATATAGAACTTCCGGTCTTTTTCTCTCCGTCCGACTCTAGCTGAGTGGGCACTACACACATGTGACGTCAAGCATTCACTAATGTACAGCATCGTTGAGACCAAGTTCTTTAGGAAAACACAACAACTTTTCATCGCTTTTGCTTAACCTTGTAAAGGTTGTCCTGTTCCAAAGGCAGGTCTCGCCAGATGAATAGTTAGCTCATCCTCGAAGCCAAGAGAGCCATACCTGTCCTTCCACTCCTCCATGCCACACTTCCCCTTATAAATTGCTCCACTATAGCTTCCCTTGGGAGTGTTGCCAAAGCTTACATTTATAAAGCAGCCACATCGTCAACTCTACAAACCTTCACGTTATTGTGTGGACATCATTGCAAGGCAACAAATTGTCCTAAGGACTTAGTTTGACACATTTGTACCATCCAATGGCTAACCGCTGCTAGGGGAGTACTGCTTTACAGTTTTATAGAGCATGACTATCTGTAGCCACACATATGTTGAACAGAATATGTAATTTACCCTGTAAGCATCTGTTGTTGCATGTAGTGCTATAGAGCCACATGCACCCACCCCCTCCCTGGAAGTCAGTGCTTGCTACAGAGGTACAGATATCATCACTCTTAACCTTCTGTGTCTCTAATACGATACACATATGGTCACCATACTGTCCTACTCACTATTCCATTATTCCTCTCGCCTGCTGTGCAGGAAGCTACCTAGCAATAAAGTCTGTTCCCATGTTTATTGCCAACTAAGGGAGGAGTCACTTGGCACAATAAACAGGTTGCAGCTGTCTGAATCCAACACTAGATTACATAAGTATGCAGAGCACATGAATCTACAGCACTACATGTAAAGAACAGATGCCTGCAGGGTCAGTAAACATGTTTGTAGGAAGGTAGGATCCTTTCAGCATGGTTACCCCCACTTTTTGCCTGGTGTTCCTCAAGTTTTCTAACTGGTCTGACTGGGATCCTGCTAATCAGCACCCCAGTCACTCCGCTCTCTCCCTAAATTTGACTATGGTAAGTACTTTGGTACTTTCTCAGTTGGCTACTCACATCACAGTTTTTCTGAATAAATTCTGTGTTACACAGTGATGTAGGGAATTTTAATCTCACTGCACTTGAGCACTCTCACGCCCTCTTTTAATCACTAGATACTACTGGCAAATCAGTTGGAGGACCGCATATGTACCATCTAAAAACCCTATGATAACGCTGTAACGGTACACCAAGGCGGAGAGTCAAGATATACCGCCCCTTGCCTGTGTACATTTATGAGGGTTTTTATATGCTTCCAACACTGCCAAGACCCTGATTTCACAGGACAAGTGATCCATTCTCCCCCTGATTTTCTGTTCTAGGGTACCCTTCGAAGTCCCCGGTATATGGCACTAAGGTACCCAGGGCATAGGTACACCAGGGGTCTCCCAAGGGCTGTAGCATGTATTATGCCACCCATGAGAGACCACTCAAACTGTGACTACAGGCCTGCCATTGCAGCCTGTGTGAGTTGGTGCTAGCACCACTCACAACAGATACAAATGTCCTTATATCTGGGGTTACTGCAGTTAAAACCTATAAGTCACCCCCAAGGCAGGCTCTTTAACACTGAAGGCAGGGTGCTAGGTTATAAGTGTGAGGGTGCCCTTGGAGTCGATTTTCCAGGCTTTGTAAGTGCGGTCAGCCAAATAATACATACAGTGGGCATCAAGTGTTGGATGTAGGATCCCTTGTACTGGGAGGCTCCCTAAGGGGTCCCCCTGTTTTCCTGGTACAAGCCTTTCAGGCTCTAACAGCAAGCTAGTGCTGCTGCCGACCACAGATACGATTCTGCCCTCCTGCTGCTGAGCTGAGCTCGAGCAGGAGAGGGTAGGACAATAGGTTTCCTGTCACAGAGGTGTGACCACCTCCCAGACAGGACCTAGTGTATTGGGCTGGGGTGGGGGTGCTTGCCAGCGCCACCAGACTGCTTTGAAGGGCACATTTGGTGCCCTCCTTGCATACTTCAGTTGGAGCCAATTCAGGGAGCAGTTAGCTCCTGCTCTGGCGTGACACTTGTCAAAGGACATGGTAGTATCCTCCTCTCTGTCCAGCCCCTCCTCTGGGAGGGATCCCTGACTTGTCCCAACCCTTTCCCTAGGGTACTTAATGGCTTACCTGTGGATGGCTGTTCAGATTCGTCGTGGGACAAGATTCAGATCCGAAAACACTTCAACCGTCTTGGCACCGTGGACTTCACCTGGAACCAAGACTACATCAAGGAAGACTCCTGCTGCTCCTGGTCTCATCGTCCTGCCAGTCTTCTGCCTGTGCTTCATCCTGGTTCTTTTCTAGGCCTGTGGGCATCAAAGACACCCGAAGTATTCTCCCTTGGAGTGAAAGAGTCACTCCCCTCCATCTGCAGGCATCGCAATTAAGCTGACAGGTCTGCTGCTCCTGAGGTCCCACGTACTCCGAAAGGCTCACCAACACAGGTGGTGGGTCTGCAACTCCCTCGAGGCCTGAACTGTGTTCTCCGCAAGTTGGAGGCCAGTATCCCTCGTCAGAACCGCTGAAACAGAACCTTGGTGCACCTTGATAACTTGCCGTTGCCAAGGCTTGTTTACTCTGTCATCCAGAGATCTTCAGGCTACAAGAAGCTCCAGCCTCCAGCATATCTTGCTACCAAGATCTATGTCCTCGCTGCATACTCTGCACCTTGGGCCTGCATCCTTGGCTCGAGTTCCTCTTGAAACTCCTATGCCTTCAGCCTGTGAGTCCTCTTGAGGGTCTTATTAGGCTTCAGTGGGCTCCCCTGCTTGCTCTGGCCTGCTCTGACTCTCCTGCATTTGGTGAGTCCCCTGGACCTAGCTGGTCCCGACACTGCACCTTCTTCATTTACCACGTTGGTTGCTGTTGCCAAGGCTTGTTGGTGACCCTGCCGGACACTGAGCCACTGGTTCTCGACAGCTGGTGAATGGCTCCTGGTCTTCCACAGCGCCGCCTGGTCCTCACAGCTGCAGCGACCAGGTCACCATCTGAAAGAAACACATTAGTTAGATTCCTCACCTTAGAATATCCCCAGGTGTCAGGCTGGATCCGGAAAGATTTTTCGTCAGCAATACCCTTGCGCGTCGCTAGGCGTCGTGTGCGGTTCCACGTCCGTCGTCGGCGTCGTGATCGCCGGGATGATGTCGTTGGAGTACTGAGACGCCGCCCTCACGCGCTGACATCAGTTCTTCTTTTTTCCGCGCCAGTAAGCGCCGATCCGGGAAGAGCATACCCTTTTAGTTACTTTTTGACTAAACCTTTTGAACTCTTTTGGTACCCATTTCGAGTCGACCTCGACTCTGGTGCCGGTAGGGATGCCTGGATTCAAGCCGTGTGACACCTGTCACCGCCTGATGTCAGTTACGGATCACCACGACCGGTGTCTCTACTGCCTTGGGGCCGACCATGATGCCGAGTCGTGCCTCGACTGCCGGGCCTGGACCTCGAAGGCTAGGCGGGAGCGGTCCCGCAAGTTGCTCGAGATCCGGCAGTCGGCTCCGCGCCACTCGAGGTCCCGGTCGAGGAGGAGGTCGAGGGGCCGGTCGCAGAGCCCAGCCATCACCGTTCGTCGGGGTCGAAGTCCTCACATTCCGGTAAGTCGAGGCGCAGCAAGAAGTCGAAGAGGCGACATCGCTCTTCTGACTCCCCTCGCTGGTCACGCGACTCGGCTGAGGGTTCGGGTGGCACCACCCGCGCGGCTCCATCGGAGCCGCAGAAGTCGCGTCCAACCCCATACCCTCCGGTCCCTGGGTCTGATGCGACTCCGGCGGAGATCAGAGACTTCCTCGTGGCCATGAAGAGTCTGGCTCCGCCGTCGACGCCTGCCGGCGCGCCTTCGGACCCCGCAGGCTCGACTGGGAGGTCTAGCGAGCCGGCGGCTCCGGCCCCGGCGCCGACTTCGGTCCTGAAACCGCAGGCCCACGTGGGATCCAGGCCTGGATCCCGGTCGATGCCGGTCGACCTTACAACCCCTCTGCTGGTGTCGACCCCTTCGGTGCCGCCCCTGGTGCCGTCTTCGGACGACGTCGTCCCCAGGTTTATTCCCGGTCCGGGCCCGGAGTCGGAGCGGCGCCGATGGATGACAGGTTCATCTTCCGCCCGGCTCAGACCATTCCACCTGTCTACCAGGAGTCGGATGACGGGGACGACTGGGAGGGGTCTGAGGACCCTCTGGCACAGCAGTGCCAGTTATCTCAGGACTGGGCAGAAGAGCTGGGGGATGCCAGTGGTCTTGACACCTCCCCTGACACTGGCTTCATCTCTCCTCCCTCCGTGGCTACGGAGGAGGGTGCTACCTATTCTGTGGTGCTGCGCAGGGCTGCCGAAGCCTTCCAGCTGGAGCTCCCTGCAGTGGCCACGAGGACTAATCTCCTCACTGACGTGCTTCTACCGCCAGTAAGCTCCTCGGAGCCTCTGCTGCAGTTCAATGAAGCACTGATGGACGTTCTGATGGGCACCTGGTCCAAGCCCTCCACAGTCCCTCCTGTGGACTGGAACGTGGCCTGGCACCACCGCCCCGCACCGGGCGACCCCAGCTTTCTGTCGGTGCACCCCACGCCAGAGAGCCTGGTTATCCAGGCCTCTACCTCCCAGACCGCCTTCCCGTCCGCTCCCACGGATCGGGAATCCAAAAGGTTGGAACAGTTTTGAAAAACTGTTCTCCTCCCTTAATTTGGGGTTGCGGTCTATCAACACCGCGTGCCTTTTGGACCGTTACACCCACTCCTTGTGGGATACGGTGGCAGACGTGCTGCCCCAGTGTCCAGGGGAGGTCCAGACACGGCTCGCCCAGGCTCTTGCCGAGGGGCGGGATGCGGCACGGTACTCGATACGATGTGGGCTTGACACAACAGACTCGCTAGGCAGGGCAATTGTGACCACGGTGGCGATTCGTCGCCACGCCTGGCTGAGATCCACGAATATCTCCTGGGATGGCCAGAGCACCCTCATGGACATGCCCTTCGATGGCCGTCGCCCTTTTGGCGACAAAGCGGATAGTGCGCTGGTGCGCTTTAAGGACTCCAGGGCTATGGCTAAGTCCTTGGGCCTCTCGGCCCGCGCCCGCAGACTTCCGCTTTTCGCCCCTTTTGTGGCCAAAAAAGGGGCGCCTCCTCACGTCCGTCTAGCCACAGGCCGCAGAACCAGCCTCATCGGGGACGTGGATTCTGCCGGGTCGGTACAGGGGGACAACGTGCCGGTCCGTCCACATCTACCCCAGCAGCATCCGCCTCAAAGCCCTCCTAGTCCGAGCTTTCAGGCCCATTCCACGTCAGTGGGAGGCAGAGTTCGCCATCACCTGCTCCACTGGCGTACCATCACATCAGACAGGTGGGTGCTGCAAATCGTCTGAAGGGGCTACTCCCTCCCCTTCGAGGTGACCCCTCCAGCCATGCCACCGCATGTCGGTGGATCACTTGCAACTTCTGCAGGAGGAAGTTACGGCCCTCTTGGCCAAGGGGGCCATTGAGCGCGTTCCTGGCCCAGAAGTAGGTCGGGGTTGTTATTCCCACTACTTTCTGGTTCCCAAGAAGGGCAAAGGGGGGGCCTGAACCCTATCTTGGACCTCAGGCAGTCGTCTCCCACCTCCAGACTACGGCCGACCTCCTGCATTTGCTGGGGTTTTCCCATCAACGTGCCGAAGTCACATCTAAGTCCCTCCCAGAAGCTCCTTTTCATCGGCGCAGTTCCGGGTCTATCCTCCGGAACAGCGGGTTCGGGATATTCAGGCTCTGATTCCGATCTTTCAGCCTTTATCCCGGGTTTCGGTCAGGTTGGTGCTGCGGCTACTGGGCCTGATGGCCTCCTGCATCCTGCTGGTACATCACGCCAGGTGGCGGATGCGGACTCTGCAGTGGGGCCTGAAGTTTTAGTGGGCCCAGCATCGGGGCAACCTGTCTGACCATGTCTTGATCTCGGAGGGCACTGCACAGCAGTTGCAGTGGTGGCTCACGGACCGCGATTGGGTCGGTGGCAGATCCCTCTCCCTACCCCAACTGGAGCATGTAGTGGTGACGGATGCGTCTCTCCTGGGATGGGGGGGCCACATGGGAGAGGCGGAGATCAGAGGCCTCTGGTCTCCGGCGGAGTCCCGGCTCCATATCAACCTATTGGAGCTGCGGGCGATCCGGCTTGCACTGAAGGCATTCCTTCCCTCTGTTCGGGGCAGTGTAGTGCAGGTGTTCACGGACAACACCACTGCCATGTGGTATTGCAAGAAACAGGGCGGGGTGGGGTCGTGGACCCTTTGTCAGGAGGCTCTGCGCCACTGGACATGGCTGAAACATCAGGGCATCACCCTGGTGGTTCAACACCTGGCGGGCTCTCTGAACGCCAGGGCGGAGAAACTCAGCCGCCGGTGCATGATGGATCACGAATGGCGTCTGAACTCGGACGTGGCGCAAGGACTCTTTCGGCAGTGGGGAGAGCCTTGGTTAGATCTATTCGCCACCTAAGAGAACGCGCAATGTCATCAGTATTGCGCGTTGGAATTTCCAAGGCGGCACTCGCTCGGAGCCTCTTTTCGTCGCGAGTGGAGTTGCGGTCTGTTGTACGCCTTTCCGCCTATACCACTTAGGCACAGAGTGCTGAAGAAGATCAGGCGCGACCGGGCCCAAGTCATCCTTGTGGCTCCAGATTGTGCACGAAGATACTGGTATCCCGAGCTACTCAGTCTGTCGATCGATCCCCCGATACGACTGCCTCTTCAGGAGGACCTTCTGTCGCAGCAGCAGGGGCGGTCCTCCACCCGAACCTGTCCAGCCTCCACCTCCATGTGTGGAGATTGAGCGGCGGCAGTTGATGCCATTTGACTTGCCTCCTGAAGTCTGTAATGTTATTCTGGCAGCCAGGCGTCCCTCCACTAAATCGGTATACGCCTGCAGGTGAAACAAATTTGTGGCATGCTGCACACCAAAGGCTGTGGATCCCCTTTCCGCCCCTCTTTCTGAGGTTCTCCTCTTTCTTCTTTCCCTGGCCCAGCAGGGCTCTGCTCTGGGCACCCTCAAGGGATACCTTTCAGCTATTTCTGCTTTCTTACGGCTTCCTGATCAGCCTTCTCTTTTCAAATCCCCTGTTTCTCGATTCTTTAAGGGCTTTACTCACATGTTTCCTCCTGTCCCTTTCGTAATGCCTCAGTGGGATTTGAACCTAGTGGTGACCTATCTGATGTGCGCTCCCTTTGAGCCACTCCATAATTGTCCTCTTCGTCTTCTGACTCTTAAGACTGCTTTCCTGGTTGCCATCACCTCTGCTAGAAGGGTGCGTGAGCTCCAGGCTCTATCTTCTAAGCCTCCTTTCCTTTCTGTCCATCCGGACAAGGTTGTTCTCAGGACGCGTCCTTCCTTTCTCTCTAAGGTGGTAACTGATTTTCAACTCGGCCAGTCTGTTACATTGCCCACCTTCTTTCCGCCTTCGTATCCCTCGAAAGAGAAAGAGAGGCTCCACCGTCTGGACCCAAAACGGGCGCTGTCCTTCTATCCGGACCCCATGAAACAGTTCCGGGTGGACGACCAACTCTTTGTTGGCTACGTGGGCGCTAAGAAGGGGCGGGCGGTGCACAAGCACACCATCTCTCGGTGGGTCGTTTTGTGCATTAAGGCCTGTTATTCCTTAGCTAAGAAGGAACCTCCTGTGGGGCTGAGGGCCCATTCCACTCGGGCCACAGCGGATACTACTGCCCTGTGACGGGGAGTCCCTTTGCAGGACATTTATCAGGCAGCAACGTGGGCCTCGCTGCACACGTTTGCCAAGCATCATTGCCTAGACAGCCAAGTCCGGAGAGACGGCTTCTTTGGCCGTTCCATTCTCCAGGACTTCCTGGTGTGATCTTGGTTCGCAGACTCACCTCTGGGGTTGGTATTGCTGGGGTATCTATTCTAAGGTGAGGAATCTAACTAACGTGTTTCTTTCAGATGAACAAGTTACTTACCTTCGGTAACGATATATCTGTAAGAAACATTAGTTAGTTAGATTCCTCACGCCTCACCCATCCTCCCCGTTCTGCAAACTGATGTCTAGGGTTAAGGTCATCCCTTTCAGGACCCTAGATTCATGGCACCAGTGTCGGTCTCTTGCATGGCTCTGCGTTCCTGGCACGGAAAGCTATGTACAAGAACTGACGTCAGCGTCTAAGTACTCCGACGACATCATCCCGGCGATCACGACGCCGACGACTGACGCGGAGCTGCAGACGACGCCTAGCGACGCGCAAGGGTATTGCTGATGAAAAATCTTTCGGGATCCAGCCTGATGCCTGGGGATATTCTAAGGTGAGGAATCTATCTAACTAACTAATGTTTCTTACAGATATATTGTTACCGAAGGTAAGTAACTTGTTCATCAATACTCCTGCATCTTCCGCCATTGGTGGTCATTGATCTTCCATGCCACCTGGTCACTATCAAGAGGCATAACAGGTACTTCTCTTCAAGAATCCATCCTTGGATTCCACCGGACTCTTTCTCCTCCTTTGCCAGCATCTTCTTCACTGAAGTCCTCATTGTCGTCGACGGTGGTTTCCGACGTCACTTTGCACCTGGCTTCTCTGGTGTAGGCATCCTGGTTCCTGTGGTATCCACAGATGGGATGACTGTCCAACCTTCCATCTTCCACGGGGTTTCTTCAGGGTCCACTGGGAAGGGTTCTCCTTGCTTGAAACTGCCACATGACTTCCCCATTGACTTGCATTGGTCCCCCAGCTGTGTTTCCACTCTGCACACCACCTCCGTGGGGTTCCTGGGTGGTTCCTTGGGTCTCCAGCTCTTCCGAGTCTTCTTGGTCAAGTCTCGACTTCGGCCGCAGTTCGCATTCCACTTCCTTAGTATATGGTTTGGTCTCCTCCTAGAAACCATTGTGTATTTGTGCTTACTTAACTGTTTCCTTTTTAAATGTTGTGTGTATTGTGTTGATATCTCCGGGTAGGAGATATACCAATGTGTTAGTGTGTATAATAAATAAAAGTATTTTTATAACTTTTTCGTTTAACCTACACCACACAATTAGGTCTGGTAAAACAAGCTGTTTAACACTCCTTCTGAACTAAGCCTGAAGGCAGATCTCCACAGCTGCCACTTATAGAGCTTTCTATAGTTGTCTAAGACCACTAATATCACCATAAGGGTTGTCTGGACTAGTGTAGGGTGCTTCACTTAATTAAGTATGCACCATATACTAAGCCAGCCTACAATAGAAAATAGACCCAAGAAGCTCTTTGAAATCATCAAACAGCAAGCAAACCACTCTTCCAACCCTACCTCGACTCCCTTGACTTCACTTCCTTGTGAGGAGGATTTCTCAGTGCACTTCTCTGAAAAAACTAGAAAAATGTAAACCCTACCTCGACTCCCTTGACTTCACTTCCTTGTGGGGAGGACTTCTCAGTGCACTTCTCTGAAAAAACTAGAAAAATGAAATTGGAGCTGAAACCTGACACTCCCGTTTTGCGGCCCCTGAACTACACCGCATCATCAACAGAGCTTGCGGTACCCTCAGTAGTGTATTTTCAGATTGGTAGTTCTTCCAAAAACGATGCCTCTTGGAATTCCTTTCTCCCTCTAGATGACACGGAGCTGCTCCACGATATGGCATCCCATAAAACCTTCCAATCATCTCAGCGATCCACTTCCGGCTAAGTTTTTTAAAGATCTCAATTCGGCCATTCTACCTCTTTGGTCCCGGATCATTCATGAATCTCTCCTGCAGGGGAGGATCCCTGATTGCCTCAAAATTGGGTAAGTCACCCCAATCCCTAAGAAGCCCAACACTGATTTATCTGATCCTAACAACTTCCGGCCCATCACCAGCATCGTTACTCTAGCTAAATTGCTTGAGAAATTTGTCCACAAGCAGCTCTGCAACCATATAGAGAAATTTCAACTCCTTGCCCGCTACCAGTCAGGTTTCAGAGCCGGGCACAGTACTGAATCAGCACTTACTCACATTGTAGATGACGCCCTAAGATCTCCTGATCAAAACATCCTTTGTCTTCTGATCCTTCTGATCTGTCCTCAGCATTTCAAACCATCAAACATGAAAACTTGATTACTCTTCTTCAACATAGGATGGGTCTCTCGGGCCCGGTCCTGGTCCTAAAGTGGTTTGCCTCTTTCTTACATAACCGCACACAAAGAATCAAAGTTAACCATTCCCTTGCAACCAATACCCTAGACCGGATTGAGTGCCTCAAGGATCCGCACTCTCGCCCACTCTCCAACTTTTTTATGGAACCACTTACTGTCATTCTGAACCATTCTAACATTCATTACCATATGTATGCGGATGACACGCAACTGTACTTGAAGATCTCCTCTCCAGGTGACATAAAAACCTTAAATGATGCTCTCTCGCAAACTCAACTATGGTTAGCCCAGAACCATCTTTTGTAAGATACTCTCAAATCTGAATTCTTTCTGATTGCCCCCCACAACCACTCTGCACCTACCCTGGACTGGCTTAAACAACTCGCAGCTCTTAACTGCACCCCTCATGTGGTTGACTCCGCTTAATCGTTAGGCATTACCCTGGACGAATTACCTAAATATGCAAGCTCACATCACTGCTACTATTAGGGGAGCCAACTTTCAACTTAACACCCTTAAGAAACTCAAGCTTTTCCTTCCGCCTGAATACTTCCGGCCTGCAGTACAATCCCTGGTTGTCTTGCGACTGATATATGGTTTAGTGACCCTTGCTGGACTTCCAAAAGCGAGCTTGGCCCTGCTCAGAGCCACTCTCAACACATCAGCCAGGCTCCTCACAGGCTCCAAAAAACACGATTGCATTACCCCTGACCTTATGCAACTCAATTGGCTGTCCATTGAAGCTAGGATACGTTTTAAGATAGCCTGCCTAAGGCATAAAGCCTTACATTACAACACTCTTATTTAGCGAACAAGCTTGTACTCTCTTGCTCTTGTCAGAACTTAAGAAGTACGTCCAAACTACTTTTGAATTATCCCAAATTCAAAAAGAAAAGAACTTGCAATCGTGCCTTCTCCGGTTTGCTCCCAGAATTTGGAACGCTCTTCCTCCTGAGATCAGAGCTAGTCCTGTCACTGCATCTTTCAAGAAACATGCCAAATTGATATTCCTGAATGAACATTAGCAGCATCAACCTGTACTCCTTCTCAAGCCCCCCTGTTTACAGATGTATTACTTATTTTCTATAGTGTTGAGATTTATCTTATGCTTGTCTATTAAATAGTTATTTCACTCAAGGGCCTTTCTGAACTGTACTAGCTGGGCCGACTACCCAGCCTCGGACCTTGATTGTTTACCCCCTTTTGTTTGACAGTGTGTTGACTTATCTACGACGATTGTTCCACTGTGCTGGTGTTATTCATGCTTTTTCCACTTTGTATAGCGCTGATACCTGCAAGGATCATGTTTGCACTTTATACAACTTTTCAAATAAACAAATAAATAATTTCCCTTATATCATGCGGCTTACTTCCTATTTTGTCCCAGGTAGATTATCTGCCTTGGGGCATATGGTTTCACCTTCATAACTACTGTAGTTCTCTAAGGTTATTATGAGCAGTGTACCCAAAGGTTGCAGCTTATTGTCAGACCCTCACATCAGCCAAGAAGAAATAAAAAATAAACAATGGCAGCTATCTAAACTGAGGCTTGCCAGATCTCCATTCTGTAGCGCGCCATTGTAAAGGGTGGTGTTTGTTTGCCTATAAGCTAGGGATAACCAGACAAATGGTGCTAGAAAGCCTGCTCATTGTGCATGCTCTATAATTCTCAGCAGAACCATCTTCCATCCTTATTTCTTCATGAGGGTACATTGGACACATGAAAATGAGAGTTCAATTTCAGCATTTAATAAGGCCATTAAACCGGGCTCCAAGTAAGCGAGAAATTAAGGGCATTATTTGAGCTCAAAGGGCTCAAACCTATCATGAATCTTGAAAGACCTATTGTAAGAAAGCAAACTTTCAGGATGGTCCTATTACAAAGATCACAACCTGTCTACCAATTGGGCAGCTTGTGTTCACTGGACCTGGTAGAGGCGTACATCACTGTCTAAATGAAGCAGCTCAAAGTGCTCAGGATCATGTGAAACTACTTTGTATTCCAGAGTCCTCACATTTGGCCATGAATAGACAGAACAGGCTTAATGAATTGGCTGCACCCTGGGCCGCTGACTTGCACAGATGGAGGATACAAGAGTGAAGGTGCATTTCTTATCAATTGGAAAAGTTTCTTTCTTCCATATCCCCCCTGAATCGACCATTTACCTCTGTTGCCTACTAGATGATTCTAATCACTTCCAACTCCGTGAGACAGACATGATACCCAGACTTGCTGTAGATGTCGATTTAAATCTATCTAGTCTCTCAAATCATATCAGCTAATGCTACCCAGAGACTGGGGCACAGTCCTGCATAGCAATCTTCCAAGCTGATAGTGTGACTTCTGCAGTCTTAGAGTTAGGACATTGTAATTTTATACAAGATTTCATGGAAGAACGTGCCGATTTCAGAGTTGGCTCAACTAATGAAATTTCATGTCTTGAATGAAACCCATTGGCTGCTGGTATCAGGGGAACAACTGGCACCCAATATTTAACAACCCTCATGAAAAATGGCTCTAATTTCATTTGGAAACATCTGGGCTGCAATACTCCTTGGAGTTCTTCCAGAAGCTATTGCACATTACCCAAAATACTGACAGTTTACTTTCATGTATACTTGGCAAATTTTTTCCCATTCCTCTTTAACCAGCATTCTAGTGGGACAGAAGAGTCAGCGCATACTCTTTTTTTTTTATCCGTTTATTAAAGTTGTATACATAAAGCAAGAACAGAGACAATATTCCATCATACAAAATTATCCAATAGCACCAGTAGATAAGTAATCAAGAACGAAATTACAAATCAGCGTCTCAATGGCACGGTTACTTCAGTATCAGTAGGTGCAACAGGTAACAGGTGGTACACTCCAGCAATCACAGGGCCTGCCCCCTACGCCAACAACACTTTTTAATCTTGTCTTGGTACAATAGAACTCAATGATATCATCACATTTCAAATACATATGTACGGCTCTTATGGCTTCACTCCACCATATCACATCAGGCTATGTATATGATCAAACCATCTTATGAAAAAACACTAAACGTAAGTACACGAATGGGAAAGGAGGATAGGAAGGGAAACAGGAGCCACATCAAGGTAGGAAAGGAGTCACCGCTCCCAAGCGTAATGAGACAGAACCCTGCCAACTATCATAGGAGTGCTCACCCTGACTATAAAGAGAATTGCCTTACAGTGGGTATAACGGATGTTGTCTGCAAATTAAATCACAGCTCGAAGTCTACAATTGCATGAGAGTCAGTGCATACTCTTGATGCCCCCAGAACCCTTAGATACTATAATGATGGAAGAAAAGCATTTTGATCAATGATCTGCTTGTTTTTGTTATGCTGATTGGCTCTACAAGGGCAAGTGAAAGTGAAGTCCGCTATTGCAAGATGGCTGCTGGACTGAATAAAATGTCCATTATATAAAGCCTATCCAACGAGAGACAAAACTGCAATCTCTGATGGATACTTAGAACTGCAGATACCTCATTTTTAGAATACTTCTAGGTGTCAGACTGGATCCAGAGACTTTTTTGCAACAGTGCTTTCCGCGTACTGGTAGGTGGTACAGAATGGTGGTGACTTCATACCAGCCAAGAAGGGAGTCTGCGGAGTCACATATTAGCATTATTCTTGCTACGACAATTCTTTTCTTCCTGCTCCTGCAAAGCAGATCCCGTGCTCCACTCTCACCTTTGTTTATCCAAAGGGTCCAAAATCTTTGTTTGCTTGAAAAAATGTCTTGCCTAAACACCTGAATTCAAGCCGTCCTGCAATTGCAACTGCAGAGAGCTGATGTGATTCAAGGACCCATACAACCTTTGCTTCCGTTGCATGACATGCCACTTGAAGTCATTCAACAAGTGTTTCCTCATGCACCTGAATACAGTCGAGGAGCGGGAGTCAAAACTGTGCATCGCCGAACATAAGAAGAGGTCTAATTTGAAACAACAGTCTCGCTCCCAGGGTGAAGTCTTGTTCTCTCTCGAATTCTTAAGGGTACGTCGAAGTTGAAAACCTGCCATCAGTTCATGAAAGCCAAGGGGGTCTCTGCTCTATCTTGCCACTAGAAATCAGTCGAAAAGTGATGAGGGCGACACTCGAATAGCTCCTCACTTATAGCGTCTTTTGAATTCAACCTGGTGCCACAGTTGGCATTGGCGCACCCTGAAGTCCCCGTGTCCTCAGTGAGCTATTCATCCTCTTCCTCAATGGCACTACTATCAGAGGCTAGAAGCCCTATTGTGCCTTGACTCCGATGCAGTACAGGACACACTAAATGTCCCCCACAACACTGTTAATGATGAGGAGGCAGACAATCTGCTCCCCACTTAATACACTGTTAAAGTGCTGTACTTAGATTTGCAAAATGCCAGTTGGCTAGATACCTCAACAGAAACAGAGATGGACAAACCACCTGGTCCACCTAAAGAAGAAAGTGCATCTTAGTAGTGTGAAGAGCAGCAGAAGTGATAGATTTGCAATTGCCTACTGTGGGGTAAAAAAAAGATATTATTCACTGAAATTCCTCATCCATGTCCAACTTCATCTGAGCCACTAAGTTTTAACAAGGCCTTTCCGACACACTTATGGCACTTGGTCAAAGCTGTATCCATGTTGCGAATGTGACGTCTTGGGTGCCTGATAACCACAGTGCCTTGTATGGTCCTGCGGTTCCCAGGACTCTGAAAATGCTTCATAAAGCCTGCTACTTCTGGCTGTGAGTTTCACTCACCTTTGGCTGCCTTCCCCATAAACTTCATGGTTGCCAGCTGCTTCTGCTTACTCCTCCAGATCCAAAATGGCAGTCACCCGCCTGAGGGTTTGCAACTGCCTCTTAAAGTTGCTTTTCAGCTAGTACAGTTCAAATTTTCATTCCGGTTTCTTTTCCTTTCCCATCATAGGTGTTTCTTGCTTGATTCCTTTCAGGTGTTCTCAATCCTTTGTGTTTTTGGTCATGTGATGTTTAATGTCATTTCCTTATCCTTTTCTTTTAATGGATAAAGGGTTCAGTCTTGTTTGAGAGTGGGTCACAACAAAGCTAGGTTTCTAGGCTTGCTTCTTGGCTCTGCCCACTTGCTGATCCTGACTCCCGTCTCCTGAAGATTTCCACTGTCTTTATCTTCTTTCATTTCACCCCACCTGAGAGCTGGGGGTTTACGCCTTTTACTTTTTCCTCCTGAGAAGGTGGCAGTTTCTCATGGGTACTTGCCTACCACATATTTCACTCTGTGGTTCCATTGTGGCTTCCAGGAAGAAGTTGCCTGGACAGCTGAAGACCAGAATTAAGGGTAAGTGTCTAGACGTGAACAGGTGCGACCCCTGTATTTCTGACTGTTTCTGGCACTGATCCTTAATCTAGACCTGGCCACTTTCCTTCATCAACAAACCCTGGAATTAAACCAGTTAAGAACTGAGAATGCTGCCCTTCGCCAAACAAACTGTTCCAGGTCTTGGGACCTTTCTGCCATCAGTCCTACAAGTATTCCTGCAAGATTAAAGGAGGTTTTGGATGGCCTTCTGGTTTATTTTGCCTTTGACATAGACGGTTTTCCTCTTGCAGATCCAAAGTGAAGTATGTTATTGGTTCCTTGACCAGTTCAGCTCTGGCTTAAGCAACTCCCTTACGGGTCACCAAAGACTCTTGTCTGAATAATTATGCCCATTTCTTGACAAACTTCAAGAATATGTTTGACAGACCCAACCATAAAGCTTCCACAGAGGCGGCTTGTTTGGGATATCTCAGGGAAATTCTGATGTACTGTCCTATTGAAGAACATTTTTTGAGCTTACGGCTGTAACCACCAGGTTGGAACACAGTCAGAGGACCTTTTTCCAAAGAGGGTTAAAAGAGGAGGTGGATGTGTTTGCAAGTGTTCCAAGAGCTCCATAATAGCAGAACTTCTGGATCAAGCTCTCCTTAGTGAACATAGACTTGAAGAAAGGAAAATGGAATGGAAAAACTAAGAAACTAGGGGATTAGTTTTACTTGTTTTCCCAGAGTTTTTAGGCATACAGAGTCAACTAATCCCGGGCCTGATGTGCTTGATGAACCAGTGCAACTTGGATTCGCTAACGCCGAAAGTGATCTAGCATGTAAGGTTAGCTTCTCTCTCTATCGTGCAAGTCCAAATCACCTTCTGCAAGACCGTATTCTTTGTCCTTCCTGGCCCCAGGAGGAAGTGTTAGATCCCATCCTTTGTAAGAAAGAAAGGGGCAAATAATTCTACTCTCCCTAAAGCTTTCATCTCATCTCTTCCGGTGGATTCAGTTCACTCTGGTTAGTATTTGATTTAATTGTTCAAGTCAATCCTGGCCAGTTTGTCTCTGTTCCAGCCTTGTTAGATTGTCTCACAAATGTATATGGACTTGGGTTGTGTTCAGAGACCCCACATTTTGTTCAGTAAGATGTTTTCTTTGGATCATGGCTAAACTATCGGCAGATCTGCATTGACATTGTGTCTTAAAGACCAGTTTCACTCCCCTATAAACAAATTAGGAGAGTGAAGAGGTGCTATAGAGCATGAGCTCTGATAGAGAAAATTGCACAAACTATAGAGCCCAACTCGATTGGATCAATCTAATAGCCCTCCCGTCGGCCTAAAGAGAAAAGAATCCTTTTACTTTAAAGAAATCTCACCCAGCAGGGGTACCCCTTGGTGGCATGCTTCATCATAGAGTTCCTTCCCGTTCCGTTGCAGAACAGGACATGTTACAACCTATGAGAATCACAGGAGCACTTTTTTAGAAAATGAATATGGTAGTAAGTGGGGCTAGGGTTACGCTTTAAAAAAATCTGCCTGGTAGCCTTAACGTTTTAATCTGAGCGCCAGCCGATATGATTAATAACAGGAAAAGTTAGGCAATCCTGAGGCTCTAGCTACCCCTACTTCCTCTTAGGGTAAACATGTTTCTGTCACTTATGTTTCCAGATGCTCGTGTGATCGACGCATGTATGGTAAATTCACCAGTTAAGTCAGCATTATGATATAGTTGTGGATTCTGTTAGTATAATCGTTCCTGACGAAAGCCAGAAACTCTGTGATGAAGCATGCCACCAAGGGGTACCCCTGGTGGGTGAGAGTTCTATAAAGCAAAACAATTATTTTCTCCTTAGGTCAAGGGGAGGGTCCTTAGATTGATTCAATTGAGTTGGGCTTTGTAGTTTGTGCATCATTCCAGTATAGCCCTGGCCTTGTCCTTTGCTACAGCGTATCAAGAGTTTCTTGAAGCCTTTCAGGAGCTTACTTCTGTGTTACTCCCTCCTCTAGAGGATTTAGATTATGCCATTTTGACTGTACTCTGAGCCATAATTCCCTATGGTAGAATATACTTTTTCCCAGCATGAAAGGAAGGTTCTAAAGGAATATTCGGATGAAAACCTTCAGAATGACCCGATTGGTCAACATCACCGCTGGTGCGCCTCTCCATCCCAAGGAAGTCCAGAGAGCGAACACCTTCCACCAATTATCATGGATTTAATATGATCACCTTCAAGGACTGTTTAACTGCTTCTACTCATCAAGGACATCCATGCGTCTGTTCATAGTACTAAATATTTCACAAACTTAAACCTCAAAGGAGTTTACCATCTGCTCCTTATAAAGAAGGAAGATGAGTGGAAAGAGCCTTTCGGAAAACCTTGGGGCATTATTAATATTGGGTGAAACCCTTTGGCTTTACCATTGCACCAGCAGTTTTCCAGAGATTAATTAATACCATTTTCTTGGATGTCCTGAACCATTTGGTTGTTGTGTACCTGGACGACATCCCAATCATCACTGCTTCCCTTGATAAACATCAAGCCTGTGTTCCTTCCGTCCTTGTACATATCAGGGAAAGCCATTATCCTGTAAAGCGGAGCAGTGCAAGTTCAAAAGTGGAGTATTTGGAGCATCTTCTCTCTGAGAGTAGATTTTCTATGGACCTCCTTAAGATGTCTGCCATCTTTGACTGGCTGATTCCGAAGCCCATCAAGTAAACCCAGAGTTTCTTAGGGCTGGCTACGTTTTACAGACAGTTTATAAAGAACTTGGGTAACACGAATACCCATATATCGACCACAGTGAAGGAGAACCTAACCAAAGGTTTTTCAAACTTTTAAAGCCCGAGAGGCTTTTGTCAATCTCTAGAAGGCTTTCCCCCAAGCTCCTATTCACTGACACTAAGATCCATCCAGAAATGTTATTGTGGTTATTGATGCCTAATGTTTTGTTGTTGAAGTATTGCAACTCCAGATCCAGGAGGACAACAACCTGGAGCATCCCATTTTTTTTCTTTCTTCCATGTCCTGAATTCAGGTGAGAACGGTATGCTGCTGTGGCACAGGAGTCTTGGCCCTCAGCATGCTTGTGTGGAGTGGCAGCATCTTTTAATGGGAGCAGTCAAACCTTTTGAAGTTCAGATGGACCATAGAAACCTCCAGTTTCTGCAGAGCAAGCAATGTAGAAACAGCAGACAAGCTTGTCAGGCTGATTTCTTTTCTCAATATGATTTCTATGTTACTCACATCCCTGGCACAGAGAAGGATCTTCCTGATGCCTTGTCTGGACGAGACATTTTGGTAGAGGATTCTCACTCTTCTCCTTTTGCTTCCTGACAAAATTGTCTGTCTGACAAAGCCCTTTTTACAATATGCAAGAAAAGCTCACACTGAGAACTCTCCGGAATGTATGCTTTGCAGTGTCAAGTACCCATGACCTACTGACCGAATCTATATTTTTTCCCAGCGGGTCTTGTTGATCCCTACTAAGGTCCTTCAAACCGAGATTCAGAGAATGTGTCACAACACTGCAGTAGCAGGTCATTGTCAGTAAGTTAACCTTGGAGCTATTCCTATATTTCCTCTGGTGGCCTACTGATCCTAAGAATGTAGAGCTTTGTGTTAAATCTTGTCCTGTTTGTGCACAATCCAAGGCAGGCCATGTTAAGCCGTTTGGCCTTCTCCAGCCTTTGCCTGTCCCTCTTCATCCATGGTGTGGGAATTCCTCTGACTTTATTGTGGACTTACCCATTTCGGACGAAAACTGAGTGATCATGGTCACAGTAGATCTCCTTTTTGAAAATGGCACTTTTTTCTTTGTTGTGGAGGCTTCAATCTGCCAGCATGATAGCAAAGACATTCTTGGCTGATATATTCTGCCTGCAAGTGATTTTCATCACTATAATCTCAGACAGGGAACCTCGCAGTACATTTATAGGTTCTGACGCTCAGTTTGGTCTCTCCTGGTGACTCGAGGCTTCACTTACAGTGGCATAGCCCACCACAAAGTCCATTCGGGCACACTCAGGCAGTGTCACAAACTTGAGTTTAGTTTCCTCTTCAGCAGCGCAGTGCTCCCTCGAGCGCACTGAAGCAAATGTCATGAACTGTGACTGTAGGTCTCGACAGGCTAATCTGCTCTGGGACTCTTCAGCAGTGCTGCTGATCCTCTGCTTCAGTGATGGTGATCAAATCCAAGCCAGGAGTAAGTCAGTCATGCTCTCAGGATTCACTTTCAGATGGACCCAGTGGCCCGGGTCACCTACTCTTGCCGATGCTTGTAATCTGCTTCTCTTGCAGGATTCTCTCGCTCTTTCACTCTCCTTCCAGGCAGGATTTGCAGGCAGTCCAGGCCAGTGAGACGGCATTTCCGTCAGACCCGAATCCAGGTGAAGTCCCCTTTGTAGGAGAGTAGGGTCTGCTTCCTATGGTCACCCCCACTTTTTGCTTTTGCTTCACTGGTTTTCGACTTAGATGTGGCTGTGGGCCTGCTAATCAGACCCACAGCCCAGCTGTGCTCTCTCTAAATTCATACTAGGTACTTTAGGTACATAACCCAATTGGTAAGGATCACCTTATAGGGCCCTGTACAGTGTACCTTAGGTACCCAGGGCATGGGTGTACCCTAGGCCTACCAGGGACTGCAGCATGTATTATGTCACCCCTGGCTGGCCTCCCATCATGACACAACTGGCTGATCACTCAGCTGGGGCAAGGTCGTGTAATCACCCTTTATAAGGTAGGCATAGTATTCCTATACCTACCTTATATATAGACACATGGGTAACCTTTCAGCCACTCCTATGGCAGGCCTTAACGATCCTGGAGGCTTGGTAACATGTGAGATGGTGGTCTAGCATGAGCTGAGCCTGTCTGTAGCTTTTGGAACCATGTCCTTATAGCTGTTCTATGATATCGCCTACCATATACTCTTAAAGTGCCTTATAATCCTCGCAGTTATGGTTTGGCTTTATCAAAACATGTTGTGTAAGGTGTCTAACACATTGGAATACTACCCCCACACCATTACTGGCGATGAGGATAGTATTCCCCCCTTCTAGAGGGAGAAGACATGTTGAAGTCCTACTACCCGGTTAAAGTTAACCAGAGCCCCAGCATCACAAAATGGATGCTGCTGCCACGGACACAAGTCTGACCTCCTGCTGCTGGGAGTCCTTCCAGCTAGGGAGTCTTGGACAATAGGTTTCCTGCCTTGGGAGGTGCTAGCACCACCCTAGACAGGGCTTAGTGTATTGGGGCAGGGAGGGATGAAAGAAACGAGACACTGCCTGGGGCACACAAGGTGTCCCATGCATAGTCCGGTTCAAACCGGTGCTGGGGCACTCCAGCCCCAGTCCTGGCGCGAAACTGGACAAAGGGAAGGGGGTGTAACCACCCCCCTCCCTGGTCCCACCCATAGGAGGGACCTAGCAGGTAACCCAGCCCCCCAGATTGGTATAAGAGTGGGAGCTGAGTCCCTAGGACTTTGGATTATCCTGAATTGAAACTAGACACGAAACTCTGGACCTTCGACATTCGACGACAAGAAGACTGAAGAATCTCCCTTGTGGCCAAGGAGTGGCCACCCTGTGCAAACAGGCACCAACAAGCGATCTGCCGTTTGCTTTGCCCAAGTTCTACGAGGAACCGACTGCAGAGCCTGACCAGCGCCTTGCTCTCCAGACTCCTCCGACCCTGATCCACATCCACAGCCAAGCTGAGATCCGTGGAGGCGACGAGAGACGTGGGACCGGCTACCTGGGAAAATTGGCGAGTAGCTTCCAGCGCAGCTTCTGAGGCATCCTCGAAGTTGTACTCTGGGGTTTGAGAAGCCCCAACCCCGAGCACCATCTGCACCGAAGATCAGCCCTCCACACTCCACGAGTTCTGCGTGGGCCCTTCTGCATTTTCCTGCTCAACGCATCTGTCCGGTTGCTTGCCCGTTGGCTATTAGCCTCAGTGACGACGAACCCTTGACTTTTCACCGCTGGTTTGGCTCCTCCAGACTGGCCCTTGCTTCCCTGTGAAAGAGAAGCACCTCAGACCTTCCTGGTCTGTACCTGAAGTGAATTTCCCACTCCACGTGGGTTGCCTTTGCCAAGGCTTGTTGACTCCGATCGAGACGTCGACTCCTCCAGCAAGCAGCAAGATCCTTCGTGGGACAGCTCGTACCCTGGTTCTGGTCGTGCTCGACGCCTCCTGGTCCACGCAGCTGCAGAGACAAGCCTCAAGTCATCACCTGTGTTCTGCACGACATCGCCTGGTTCCTTCCTGGTTCCCCATGGTTACTGGCTAGTGACCCAGACTTTGTCCCCTCTGCTTGCAGGTGTTCTTCCTTCAAGATCCACCCTTGGATCCACCGGACATTTTCCTCCTGGCCGCCTGCCAGCATCTGTTCTTCAGGCATCCATAGGATCCAGCGACGACACCCGACACATCTTCACACCTATGCACCCGTCTCCTGTGGGTGAGGTAACGCGAGTACTCCGGTGCTCCAGTGGGTATTGACTATCCAAGTGTCTAAGTCTTTAGTTGCTTCCTCCTAGTTACTTCGGAAGTGTCCTTATTCTTCCTATTTCTAACTGTTACATTCCCGTTGACTTTAATGTAACCCGCGTGTGTGTTTCCACACTGCACACGCTTCCCGTGGGCCTCCCACTTCCTAACTATTGGTAGGGTAGTGTAGCCCCAGCGATTCCCTAGGCCTACTCCATGTTCGTGACGTGGTACTTATACCACTTTCTTAGTATATGGTTTGCGTGGCCCCTGGGCCTTACTGTATTTTCCTGTGTAACTTAACGTATGCTACTTAAGAAATTGTTTGTACTTAGACCTCTGAACTCATAAAGAGTGCTGAGGGTATATGTTAGAATAAACACATTCTAATTTTATATATACCTGGTGTGGTGTCCTTTCATTTTGGTATTTAAGGGATTATAATGGTAGAACAGCTGGCTTCACATGCCCTACAGAGTTTAGCCTAAGACTGCTCTTGTCCATGCTACCACTAGGATAGCTGGTCTATAAGGTTGACTTTACAACCAATCACCATAAGGGTTGTTTGGACTGATACAGGGTGTACACTAGAACTAGTGACATCATATATCAGGCCAACTTCTCACACCCTTAATTCTGGTAAGCTGTTTTTTAGGAAGACATCAGTTTTGGTTGTGCAGTAGTCTCCTGGATACTCAATGGAGCACTTCCTCACAAAAGGGCAACTACGTGAAATATAAATGGAGGACACCACTTCACAATCTTACCAAAGTAGCCAAAGATATTGGAATAGACTCCTCACTCACTGAATCGTTACATGCTCTATCATCGGCGCCTATCCACACACCCTAGTTAGGTGATACCACCAGGGCGGACTCAACCAAAAAGATGGGAGTTCTTATATAAAATTTTGTTCTGGATAATGCAGGGATCGAGACATGGGAATAAGAGTGCGTATGCCTGCCTACCTAAGCATGCATTCCATGCACATATGTGAGGCGTAATACTCTCACATGAGACTGCGCTTACTTAGTCGAGGATACCCTATTGTTGGGTTGTTCAAGGGTCATGCATATCTGAAAGGAACACGGTAGTTATAGATTCCTTACTTTAGAATTACCCCCAGGCGGCAGACTGGATCCAGAATGTTTTTTCATCAGCAGTACCTCTGCTCGTCGGAAGGTGGCGTCGGTCGGCTCGGCGTCCGTCGTCGGCGTTGTGGTCGTCAGAATGACGTCGCGGCAGCTACTCCGAAGCCGCCCTCGCGCGCTGACGTCAGTTCTTTATTTTTCCACGCCAGCCAGCGCAGATCTGAGAAGAGCGGTACCTCAGTCATTTTTTGACTACGTTTTTCTCGACTTTTGTCGACTTCTTGTTTTGAGTCTCCAACTCCAAACAGGTGCACGAGGGGTTGCCCGGTCTCAAGGCCTGCGGTTCCTGTAACCAACTGATGTCGGTGACGGATCCGCTCCGCGTGTGCCTCTTTTGCCTGGAGTGCGACCATGACCCCAAGTCGTGCTCCGACTGTCGGTCGATGGCGCCGAAGGCTTTGCGGGAGCGGCCCCGAAAGCTGCTTGAAAGCTGATCATCGGCTCAGCACCGTTCGAGCGGTAGGTTGAGGGACCGGTTGCAGAGCCACCACCATTCCGGTTCGAAATCATTGAAGTCTTCGCACTCAGGGTCGGGTAAGTCGAAGCATAAGAAGAAGTCGAAGAAGCATCGTCGCTCTTCGACTTCTCCTCGTCGGTCGGCCGATACGACGAGCCCGAAGGGTCAACACTGAGCTGCGCTCCCTTTCCGGGACCCGGAGCGACCCCCGCCCAACTTCGTACGTTCTACGAGGTGATGCATGCCATCTTTGGGAGGACAGACCCCGCTGGCGTACCTTCGGGCCCCGTGGAGTTGGTTGGGGGCCTAGGTCTTCACTGCCGGAGGGTCCACCCCCGGCGCTGCAGGCCCCCCTTGGATCCAGGCCTGGATCCCGGTCGGTGCCGGTTGACCATGTTACACCTCCACCAGCGCCACTCCCTACAGCACCACTACTGCGTTCGGCGCCGGTCGGCTCCCTGGCCGGCGTCTACCCTGGCCTCCATCCCGACGTGGACATGGAGCTGGACCGGCGTCGTCCGACGCCAGATCCGGCGCCGGCTGGGGTTTCTATGCCACTGTTCACTCCTCGGGACCCTTTCCAATAACAGTGGCACCCAGAGGATGAAGAGGACTGGGAGGGGTCAGGTGACCCTTTAACTGACCAGTTAGATACTGAGCAGGACTGTGGAGAGGAACTGGGGGATGCCAGTGGTCTTGACACTTCACCCGACCTTGGCATGTTGTCTCCTCCTACCGTGGCTACAGATGAGGGAGCGCCATACGCTGTGGTGTTGAATAGGGCTGCCGAGGCTTTCAACCTCGAGCTTCCTACGGTGGCGGTCAAGACTAACCTCCTGACTGAGGTGCTTCAACCGGCGGCGAGCTCTTAGGAGCTCCTGCTGCCGTTTAATGAGGCCCTCACCGACATCCTTTTGGGCACGTGGTTTCCGGCCCAACACGGGGGCTTCCATGGACAGGATGATCACCCGACGCCACCGCCTGGCTCCAGGCGACCCCACTTTCCTCTCCCAACACCCCACCCCGCAGAGCTTGGTGGTCCAAGCCTCCACCTCCAAAAGCGCCTTCCCAACCGCTCCACCGGAAAGGGAATCCAAGAAGCTGGACCACCTTGGCAAGAAAATTTTCTCTTCCGCCAGCTTAGGCCTACGGTCCGTAAACACCGCATGTCTCTTGGGCCGTTATTCCCACTCGGTGTGGGATACGGTGGCGCAGGTGCTGCCTCAGTGCTTCAAGGACACACAGGCTATGGCCAAGTCCTTGGGCCTCTCCACCTGTCTGGCGCAGTCTGCTTTTCGCCCCTTTTGTGGCCACGGAAGGGGTGCCCCTCTATTTCCCACCCAGGGCCACAGGCCGCAGCAAGTAACCAACCTTTGCATGGCCAGAGACGTGGAAACAACCGGCGTGGTTCCGGGGATCAGCGGGCGGGCCAGTCCACCAACCCCCCCCCCCTCTGCAGCAGCCTTCAAACCTTCCTAGTCGGACCTTTCAGGCCCATCACATGCCAGTGGGCGGCAGGATTCGCCATAATCTCCCCCACTGGCGCACCATCACGTTGGACAGGTGGATTTTGCAAATAGTCTGAAGGGGCTACTCCCTCCCCTTCAAGACTACCCCTCCAGCCATGCCACCGAGATACCACAGCATATTTGAGGATCATCAGGCCCTTCTCCAGCAGGATGTTGCGGTTCTCTTGGCCAAGGAAGCCATTGAGTGCGTTCCTGTCCCAGAAGTAGGTTGTGGTTGTTACTCCCACTACTTTCTGGTCCCAAGAAGGACAAGGGCCTGCGTCCTATCTTGGATCTCAGGGACGTCAATCGCTTCCTCCGGAAGGAGAAGTTCAAGATGTTGGCGCTTGCTCAGGTCTTGTCTGCCGTCGACCAGCAAGACTGGATGGTAGCGTTGAACTTGCAGGACTCTTATTTTCAAATCCCCATCCTGCCGGCCCACCGGCGTTACCTACAGTTCACGGTAGGCCACAGGCACTTTCAGTTTACCGTGCTCCCCTTTAGCCTCACCAGCGCCTCTCGGGTGTTCACGAAAGTGATGGCGGTGGTCGCAGCTCATCTGTGCAGATCAGGGGTTTCAGTCTTCCCCTATCTCGACGACTGGCTGTTGAAGGTGGGCTCGTCCCAGGCAGTCGTCTCCCACCTCCAGACAACGGCCGACCTCCTACATATGCTGGGGTTCTCCATCAATGTGCCGAAGTCGCACCTGAGTCCCTCTGAGAAGCTCCTCTTCATCGGAGTGGTTCTGGACACAACGCGGTTTCGGGTCTATCGTCCCGAACAGCGAGCCCGGGATATTCGGGTTATGACTGCGATCTTTCAGCCTCTATCCCGGGTTTTAGTCAGAATGACCCTGAGGCTGCTGGGCCTCATGGCCTCCTGCATCCTGCTGGTTGATCATGCCTGGTGGCATATGCGGACTCTGCAGTGGAACCTGAAGTTCCAGTGGGCGCAGCATATGGGAAATCTGTCTGATTGCGTCCAGATCTCAGAGGGCACTGCCCAACAACTGCAGTGGTGGCTTACGAACCAGGATTGGGTCAATGGCAGATCCCTCTCCCTTCCCCAGCCAGCCCACACCGTGGTGATGGATGCATCCCTTCTGGGATGGGGTGGCCACATGGGAGAGGCGGAGATCAGAGGCCTCTGGTCTCCGGCGGAGTCCGGGCTCCATATCAACCTTCCTCGGGCTCCAGGTGATTCGTCTTGCACTGAAGGCATTCCTTCCCTCTGTCCGAGGAAGAGTAGTGCAGGTGTTCACGGACAACACCACCGCCATGTGGTATTGCAACAAACAGGGCGGGTGGGGTCGTGGACCCTATGTTAGAAAGCCCTCTGCCTCTGGACATGGCTGGAACATCAGGGCATTTCCTTGGTGGTTCAACACCTGGCCGGACAAACTCAGCCTCAGGTGCATGATGGATCACGAATGGCGTCTTCACTCTGAGGTGGTGCAAGGTCTCTTTCAACGATGGGGAGAGAATTGGTTAGCTCTATTCGCCACCAAAGAGAACGCGCAATGTCAACAATTCTGCGCGTTGGAATTTACAAGACGGCACTCGCTCAGTGACGCTTTTCGTCGCAAGTGGAGTAACGGTCTGTTGTACGCCTTTCCGCCTATACCACTTCTGCCCAGAGTGCTGAAGAAGATTAGGCGCGACCGGGCCCAAGTTATTCTTGTGGCTCCGGTTTGGGCACGAAGAGTCTGGTATCCCGAGCTGCTCAACATGGCCATTGATCCTCCGATCAGACTACCTCTTCAGGAGGATCTTCTGTCGCAGCAGCAGGGTACAGTTCTCCACCCGAACCTGTCCAGTCTCCACCTCCTTGCGTGGAGATTGAGTGGCGGCAGTTGACGTCTTTCGACCTGCTGCCTGAAGTCTGTGATGTTATCTTGGCAGCCAGGCATCCCTCCACTAAGACGGTATATGCCTGTAGGTGGAACAAATGTGTGGCATGGTGCACAGCAAAGGCTGTGGATCCCCTCTCTGCCCCTCTTTCTGAAGTACTCTTGTTTCTTCTCTCTTTAGCCCAGCAGGACTCTGCTCTGTGCACTATTAAGGGCTATCTTTCAGCCATTTCTGCCTTCCTTTGGTTGCCAGATCAGCCTTCTCTTTTCAAGTCCCCGGCAGTTAACCATTTCCTAAAAGGCTTAACGCATCTTTTTCCTCCAATCCGCTTCATTATACCTCAGTGGGACTTGCCCCTTCTGCTCACCTATCTAATGTGTGCTCCCTTTGAGCCACTGCATAACTGTCCTTTATGCCTTCTGACTCTTAAAACTGCTTTCCTGGTAGCCATCACTTCTGCTAGAAGAGTGAGTGAGCTCCAGGCTCTTCTTTAACCCCTTCCATGCGGCGCGAATTCCGCCGCGGTGCTGACCGTTTCTTGCGCGGGCGGGCTCATGACGGAACGGTTCCGTCATGAGCACAGCTCAACCGACGCTCATGACGGAACCGTTCCGTCATGAGCATGGAAGGGGTTAAATAAAGCCTCCTTTCCTGTCTGTTCAACTGGACAAGGTGGTTCTCAGGACCCCTCCATCCTATCTTCCTAAGGTGGTCACTTCCTTCCTCATTGGGCAGACCATTACTTTGCCCACCTTCTTTCCACCTCCGCATCCTTCAAAGGAAGAAGAGAGGTTTCACTGTCTGGACAAAAAGCGTGCTCTCTCCTTCTATCTGGATCGCACAAAGCAGTGGATGATCAACTTTTTGTTGGCTACGTGGGTGCAAAGGAGGGTCGGGCCGTACACAAACGCACCATTTCTCGATGGGTCGTGTTGTGTATTAAGGCATGTTACTCTCTGGCTAAAAAGGAGCCTCCAGTCGGGCTACGCGCTCACTCCACCAGAACGACGGCAGCCACTGCTGCCTTGGGAAGAGGAGTGCCTCTGAATGACATCTGTCAGGCGGCCACGTGGGCATCGCTGCACACGTTCACCAAACACTACTGCTAGGACAGCCAAGTCCGGAGAGATGGCTTCTTTGGCCGTTCTGTTCTCCAGGATTTTCTGGTGTGATCTTGGTTCGCAGACCCACCACTGGAGTTGGTATTTCTGGGGTATCTATTCTAAGGTAAGGAATCTATAACTAACGTGTTTCTTTCAGATGCACAAGTTACTTACCTTCGGTAACGATACATTAGTTAGTTATAGATTCCTTACCACCCCAGCCATCCTCCCCGTTCTGCGAACTGATTTCTAGGGTTAAGGACATCCTTTCAGGGCCCTAGTTTTGTGCACCAGTGGTCAGCGTCTTGCATGGCTCTGTGTTTCTGGTGCGGAAAGTCGTGTACAGAACGGACGTCAGCGCGTGAGGGCGGCGTCTAAGTAGCTGCCGCGACGTCCTCCTGGCGACTAAGACACCGACTACGGACGCGGAGCCGGCCGACTAATGCCACCTTCCGACGCGCAGAGGTACTGCTGAGGAAAAAACTTTCCGGATCCATTCTGACACCTGGGGGTAATTCTAAGGTAAGGAATCTATACCTACCTAATGTTTCTTACAGTTATATTGTTACTGAAGGTACGTAACTTGTGCGTCTGGCATCCAGTGTCATGCTATAGTCAAACATGCATCAAGGTACTGGAACCGCTGGTGTACCTACACGATGCTGCTCAGACCGTCGCCGTTTGGGAGAATGCAACTGGGTGTGTTTTCTCTTGCTCTCTCCGTGTGAGAACACTACTAAGTTGAGCACCCCTCCTTGGGCAAAGAGTACTGGGAACTGGAACAAGTGGGTTATTAGCTCCCATTCTTATACAGGTACAGCAGACAAGAGATGCTTATTCTCTCTCTGCACTCTCACAACTGGTTTGGTTCGGTTCCCCTTTGATGTGTCCTCAAAATGAATTCCAGACTCCTTTGTCTAAAGTGATCTAAAGGACCTTTCACTCACTGGCCAACAGGAACTGCATTCCCACCCTGCACCCCCATCTACCTAATGGCATTACTCACGGATACTGATCAGCAACCCTCTGCAGCAAAAGGACCTTACTTTATTTCATTTTTAACAGGAGTCTGCTTCCTCTTTCCCCGCTTCAGTGTCAAGGTACTCTCCTTCTAGTCTCAGAAATGGCAGCAATATACTTGCACTGTCTGGGAATGCAATCTCACCTCCACCTTGTGCATATAAATAGACGAGGGGAGCTCACAAGCTTTATTCACTGAGACACTTACTGTATCTGCAAAGCACAGACCACAAACGCACACATACATATTTATATACATGCAGTTGGCATGGTAGCACAAGGATTCGTTTTAGGTTATAGAAGTGGAACTTTACATAATTGGATCAGTAGGCCATCACTCCTGTAACATAGATAAAAACAGTCTGGTCACATTCCATTTGAACAACGCGATCACCGTCACCTCAGTTTAATCTTTAAATTACAGCACAAATATCAGGATCAGAGGTGTAAAAGTGGATGACGCCTCGAAAGACCTTTTCACCTACATGAGGGAGCCCTTTAATCATATTCTGGGCAGGCCACCGGAGGCTGAGGTGTGGGTAGATCGTGCGTACAGAGTGGGGCCTCCTAGAGCACCAACGGCTCCTCCATCGGACATTTTAGTGTGTGTCCAACACTTACGCACCAAAGAACCTATTCTCCAAAAAGTGCGTCAGATGCATCCCCTAAAGTTTCGTGACCAGATACCGGTGCTGTATCAGGACTTATCCGCTCTCACGTTGCAAAAAAGGCATATCTTCAAGCCTATCACTATGCACCTCCAGCAACACAATATCCCCTACAGCTGGGGCCACCCATTCCGGTTGGTGTTTCGCAAAGACAACAAGCTGTACCAGCTACGCTCCTTGTCCGAAGCTTGCAAGCTACTGGGTGTAGACCTCCCAGAAGAGGAGAGTGGTGGGGAAGAATCCAGGGCAGGGTCCGAGGACTCCAGGCCCCACTGGCGCCAACAGTGCTGCAGGCGTCGCCCCAGAAAACCCCCGGCTGCAGAAATCACGGAAGGCCGGAGGTCGGCACCGAAGGCTGTCTCCGCAGAACTATCCAGCTCCAACCCCGTCTGACTTTCATTGCTGTCCAGTAGCTGATTGCCTGTTTTACTAATGCCCAGATCGTTGGCGGGAGAGGGGCTTCCTCTTCACAATGCTTTCTCACCGATCACTGACGAGTGATGGACTATGGATTCTTAGTTATTGTTGCGGATTGTTTTTTATGTTGAGTTTTTTGGGAGTTATTTTGGGGGGGATTTCGGTGCTCCACGTCCACCTTTCCTCTAGCATTAGAATGACCCCGTGCGCACCCTAGCCGGCTGACCGCCGCGCACACCAGCGACGCCGCACATGGCACTCCCTTGACGCACCAGATCCCACCAGATCACACACATGCCTCCCACTACAATTAAGGTCCTAACCCTTAATTTACGGGTCTCAATAACCCAGTGAAGCGCAGAGCAGTTTTGTCCTATCTAGAAAATTTCCAAGCAGACCTCTGCCTACTACAGGAAACTCACCTTCTGCCGAGAGATTGCCACCGTCTCCGGTCCCGGAAATTTCCCACTCAATTCTTTTCTTTTGGCCCTACTAAGACTGCTGGGGTGGCGATATTGGTGACACAGAAGTTTCGGGGAGAGGTCCTACACAGGGTGGCCGCGATTAAGGGGAGGCTTTTGGCATACCGCTTCGCCTTGGGAGGACTGACATTCACTATTGGTTCCCTGTACGCCCCGAATGAAGGCCAGGAACGGTTCTTGCTCTCTGCTCTCGTAGAAGCCACTGCCACGACGGATCGCAATATCATTCTGGGGGGGGGGGGGGACCTGAATCTGGTCTTTGATAACAGTAAAGACAGATCCAGTCAACGCACTCACCAATCGGGTGCACTCTCAGGGGCTTACACGTTTACATGATCTGGGGCTGTGTGACCTCTGGCGTAGCTTTCACCCTCTTGCCCGTGAAAACTCATTTTACTCTAATGCACACAAGACCTACGCAAGGCTGGACCATTTCTTAGCATCTGAATCAGTGCGAGCATTCACAGCAGCTGTTGAGATAGGGGTGGCCTCTCTGTCAGATCACGCTCCAGTTCTCGCCACCCTCACCCTTCTGCCCATATCACAGCCGGCTAGAGTATGGCGTCTTAGGGACACTCTTCTACACCGAGAGGACGTTGTTAAACGCATACAGCACTCTATTGGTGATTACCTTTCACATAACGCAAACCCGGACACCACACTTGCTACACAATGGGTGGCCTTGAAAGCAGTCATTAGAGGGGAGTTCATTGCAGTATTGGTGGCTGACAATAGGGAGCGCGGACGCAAACGGGATGAACTCACACAACAGACCCGAGAGCTGGAGCAGATACACCAGAGGACGGGAGCTCCGAGAGTGTGGCGACAGCTTAAAGCTGTGCGCCACCAGCTAGCGGCGCTTGATCAGGATAGGGCGGAATTTGCGGCACTACGATTGAAGTATGCATACTATGCCGGGGGGATCAGATGCGGACGCCTCCTCGCTCACAAATTAAGGGAGGTCCGTCAACGTCACGGGGTCAAGGAGATCACCCGAGCGGATGGCACATGCGTGTCTGATGACAGCGCTATAGCAGAAACATTTCCCGACTTTTACGCCACTCTTTACGCGGTTGCCTCGTTGGAAGGTTCCGAGGGAACTGCCTTCCTGGATTCTGTTATTCTACCAGCTCTGACTAAGGCCCAGGCAGGCCACCTTGACAGGGACATCCAGACGGAGGAGGTCATAGCCGCTATATCTCGTCTTAAGCTGGGGAAAGCCCCCGGTCCGGACGGCTTCTCCGCTATTTTTTACAAGACATTTTGCACCTTGCTCGCCCCGCTTCTCACCCGGTTGTTTAACTCTTTTGCTGACCAAGGGGGCGATACCAAGTGATCTTTTAGAGGCCTCTATAGCGGTGATTCCCAAACCCGGGAAGGATAGATCCCGTTGCGGAGCGTACCGCCCAATATCCCTCCTCAACATAGAATTTAAACTATACACGGGGATTCTAGCTTCTCGTCTTGGCCCCCATATGCCCGGCCTCATTGACCCGGACCAAGCAGGGTTCATCCCTGAACGCCAAACGTTGGATAATACTAAACAAGTTTTACACCTTATCGAGAAAGCTACCCGAGTTCCGGGAGAATACATGATGCTAGCCATCGATGCTGAAAAAGCATTCGACCGGGTGCACGGGCCCTATTTAGAACAGGTGCTAGAAAGAGTGGGGATGGGGGAACGATTCCGCACGTATATACTTAATTGCCATAAATTTCCCACAGCAACGGTCCGAATAAATGACTACACATCCTCCTGATTCCATATTGAAAGAGGCTTGAGACAGAGGTGCCCGTTATCGCCCCTCCTCTTTGCCCTCCATATGGAGCCCCTAGCTCAAAGAATGCGTCAGGATCCGGAGGTCAGGGGGATTAAATTTGAGGGCTATGTCCACACGATTAGCTTATACGCAGATGATGTGTTAATATCGCTTGCTGAGCCGAGGCACGCACTGCCGGCTTGTTTAGCAGAGCTGGGCGCTTTTGCCCGGGCTGCGGGATTTAAGGTGAATGCTGATAAATCCATGGCCCTAGACCTTTCTTTGTCACGCCCCACCCGGGAATATCTGCAGAGCCTGCTCCCCATCCAATGGGCGACGGACACAATCCCATATCTGGGGATCCAGCTGGCTCCCTCCCTCCCTGCAGTGGTTAATATTAATTATGCGATACTGCGCCGGAAGATCCGTCGAACTTGGCCGGTGGAAACATTGCCCCTTATCATGGTTAGGCAAAGTTGCAGTCGTCAAAATGACCATTCTACCACAGATCCTCTATCTCTTTCGCACCATATCTCTGCGGCCGCCTGCCGGGTGGATTCGACAGACTCAATACGACCTAGCCTAGTTTATCTGGAATGGCCAGAAACCGCTAATGCGCCGGGCATTGGCAACGCTTGCTCCGGAAGATGGAGGGCTAGGAGTCCCAGATCTCCAGCTCTACTTCCAGGCCGCTCAGTTGCGGTACCTGGTGGAATGGAGCAGATGGGAATCCGAAAAACACTGGCTGTTTCAGGACTAGGCGGTGGCGGCACGACCCTTGCAGGAAATTCCTTTCCTGCGCAAGCCCCATAGGCCTCCTAATTTATATGCCTCGTATATCACACGGGTCCCCCTGGAAATGTGGGATGCCACTAACATCAAGCACGAAGTCACAACCTTCCCGTCCCCGCTCACCCCATTGGCTGATAACCCTGATTTTAATCCTGGGATGGATAAAGCGGCTTTTGTAGACTGGCGGTCGGCTGGCTGCCGATTTCTGTACCACATCTATGGTACTGATGGGGTCAATTCGTTCGCTCAGTTGAAGCAGGAATTTGGGCTCCCGGAGACAGAGAGACTCAGATACTTACAAGTGAGGCACTGGGTGCTTCAACCACAGGTCCGCTCTGAGGCAGACAGACGCTTCTCCTCTTACGAAAGATGGCTCATCACCCGCACGTCAGACAAAAAACTCATTTCAGACCTTTACAAGAGATTGCAGATTATCCACACATACAAGCACAATCCCAGTAGAGAACGGTGGGAACGAGAGTTGAGCAGAACACTCAACCACAAAGAGTGGGAGGGAATATATTATAGGGCCAAGCATTCCGCATATCACATGGGACTCACGGAGACACTCACGAAGATTGTGACATATTGGTACCATACTCCAGAACGCTTGCATGCTGTGGATCACACCCGAGAGGCGAAGTGCTGGAGGGGTTGCGGCCAAGTAGGCAACTTAGTACATTTACTTTGGGAGTGCGAACACGTTCAACCTGACTGGACCCAGGTGCTGGATGAGGTGGATAAGCACTTCGAGATTGAGATACCACCCTTCCTGGCCTATGTTCTACTGGGTCTCTCCAAGCCTTAGACCTACCTACTAAAATCTCGCAGAGGTAGACAGCTGGCTATTGCACTAGGGTCAGCGACACAAAACATACTTATGCACTGACGCAACCCCAACATCCCAACTATTACGGGTTGGTTGCACCGTCTGTGGCATGTCCTTGGTATGGAGAAGTTGCCACTCACCATGGCGGGGGAGGGAACTAAATATGATGAGCTGTGGCGACCATTTCTGTCGCTATTAGCTGCCGAATTTCGAGAGGTCACATGCCCCCGGTATCTACGGTTGTTGCGCCTTACAGAGGCGGGACGGGCGGACTGCTGATGGGGTAGATGGGGAGTTAGCATAGCTTGAGTGAGAGACGTGGATCACGAAAAGGGGAGGGGGCGGAGGGAAGGGGGATCCGGGGGGGTTAGCCCTTTTTTTCTGCCTTTTTTTTTCTTCTTTGCATTTAATTCTTAGTTCCTGTACATGCTATTTCGTAACAGGGCACATACTGTTGGGGCAGCGCTTTACAGTCACTGGGACCAGTGGTAACATTATAGCACTATATGATGATAGCTGTATGTTCGTGGTTATGTTTTTGAATTGCAAATTAATAAAAACACTTAAACCATAAATTACAGCACAATGTAAGTGTTCCAAAATTCATAGCCTAAACTAATAAGCAATTCATTTCTACTATGAAAGGGCAGTCAATTAAAGCAAAGGTACTTTTTCAAATAAATATTTTACAATTTTGCCTCGCGAGTCAGGTTAATGACAAACATACAGTACACCAGTGACTAGTATTTGTTTTGAGTCCTCTAAAGCAAAACTGTAAGGAAAGGGAATGAGTTTTTATATCTCTGACCAATACGATCAACAACCATTTCAAACTTGTGTGCAAACATTGCTGTCATACCATGTTAATAAACATTTAGTTATATCAAGATTTTGTTTCACCGACTACCTTGAATGAGATTCCTTAAACAAGCATTTTCATCCTAGCCCTATTTCAGTAACCATGCCAATTACAGATACTTTAATAAATAGTAACGGACTGTCTGAAGATTTAATAGACAGTGGCCCTCATACCGAGTAGGTCCCAAACCAGATCAACGCACCCTTTTAATATGAGATTAGATTATCACACCATATAAGACTGTAAGTCCCCTGGTCCTTATCCAAGCCCCATCTCAGGGCTAATTTCTAAAGTCAGAAGAGCTCGTTTCCAACCACTTATCACTGCCCCCTTGAGGAATCCCAATTTGACCCACAGATACTACCTTAGTCACAGCCTGAGCATGTAACAAAATCTTATCACCGCCTTGTGAAGATAAGATGGATCATGCAAATTTATAAAAGAGATCAATGCTGAAGAAGTACATCTACAGAAAAATAATATATTCTGTCCAACACTCGACAATTTAGATATTCACGTAGTACTGGATACAAGTAGACATCGGTAAATACCCAGGCGATTAGGTGAAGAGGAAATTACTTTTTTCCCATACTGCCTGTTCTACTTAGATATCTGCTGTGACAATTTGTCAAGGCAGTAATAAGTGCACATCTCGAAACCTCGTCAATTTCAATCAGGGGCTCGTTCGCCAAGAATTCCTCGAAACACTTTTACTGTTGGATAGTCTATCCAATTGCAGATTCCTTATCTTTAGAATATTCCCAAGTGTCACACTGGATCCGTAGATTTTTGGCTCTCAGCATGCCAGTCGCCGGTGCCTTATGCCCTGGGTAGTGTTGCATTACTCTTGTATTGCCAAAATAACAGAAAATTACATGATTACGCCTGCTTGCGAAAGTTAGAGTAATTTGCGGGCAAAATTGGTTACTGCAATAGCACTAGAACAGAGTGCAACGCCTGCTAGTTGCTGCTGTTCGTGATCTGTTACATTTAGTGCTGTTTTCTTAGCGCAAAATGCATCTTTGGGTACACTTTGGAAGTAAAGGTGCATTTTACTCTGAGAAAATAGTGCTTAATGCAGGTTTAGGCATGCATAATTCCACCTAATGTACTGTAGTTATGTGTAATTACACTACAGCAAATTACACGAGTCACTCCCACCCCTACATGTAAGCAACACTTCTGCCCTCTGATGTCAGTTTCATTTGTCTCTATTGGCACGCTCAGACGGGGAGAACTTTTCTCACATTGCAGGTGACAGTGTGCCAAAAGCTAACATGAAACCTTACCAAAATGTTCAAAATTAGAATTAGAATTAGATTCCAGGTCAGTGAGAAATATGCAGTTAAATGGAGTATCCACCACAAAGAGTGTTACGAAAGAGAAGTACTTGTTCTGCTGAAGGGTACTTGTAACAGCAGACTCTTCCCCTATAGAATAGTTACCACAGCAGTACCTAAACAAGGTGGTGGGTCTGAGTAGTGGACTCAGATTAGGAACTCTTCCTGGCCCTCCTTTCAGACCAGACAGTCAAGACAGTAGTGTTTAATAATCGTGGGCACTGTCGCACATGCTGCAGCCTGGAAGTTGTCCAGAATGGCACCGCATACCTTCCACCCCGCATTCCCCCCCCCCCATACCCCCCCCCCCCCCCCCCGCCATTCCTGTTATAGCAGTCCTGGCCCTGGTGAAAACAGCCCACAGGCCTTCTAGGGGTTTCTTCTTAGCTAGCACAAAGCAGATGTTAATGCACAGGAGTATTCATCCACCTTAACAGAGTGTCCTTTTGCACCACCTTGCCTTGCTCAATTCCAGTGAGCATAAAAAAGAGCTGATTATCCATACAATGGTCTTAAGTATGATCAATATGGAAACGCAAGTTCTCTTAGGTTCAAACCGATGGAGCCTCTCATCTTCTTTTGAGGGGTGTGGCGGAGCAGGCTAATCAATTGAATGACCTTTGGCAAGAACACAGCCCAAGTCCTCTACTTTGTCCCTCAAGAAAAAGTAAGGAGGTCGCTGAGAGAATGTCTGTAGCTCACTCACACAGAAGGCAGAAGTGATAGCATTAAAAAAATCTGTATTGATTGTCAGAAGCCATAACAAGAAACTGTGCGGAGGCTTGAATGGTGTGCGCATAAGGAACATCCTTTCTAGACTTGTGCCCCACTGAGGCAGGACGATTCACTTTGGGGGAACATGCAAGCCAGGCCCTTCACAAAACACATCACAACCAATAATTTAAAGAGAGGTCTGATCACAGAAATACAAAAAGGCTGAAAGGGCAAACAAGGAACCTCTAGTTGTGGTCAGTGCCACTCCTACAAAACAAAATGCATCAGAAAGTTTGGCCTGCAGAGTTCCAGGTTACCTATCCAACACCAGGGTTGAAGCTTTTCCCAGCCCCTTTCATGGATTGATTTTGTGGACAGGCATCTAGCTGCAAGAATGGCATCTACAAATTCAGGTGGAAAATCAAAAGAATTCAATTGCTGCTGCTGCTGACCCTCAACACATGGAGGTGTAGGTTGTGATTATCCAGGTGTAGGACCTTCTTTTGATGCTAAGACAGAAGTCCTCCCAATGGGGTAGCTGGACTGGAGCATATATTGTCGGGTTCAGGAGCTCCGCTTGCCACACTCTTCTGGACCAGTCTGGGCTATTTAGATGACTTAGGCAGAGTCTGGCCTAATTTTCCTCAGAACTCGAGACCGGAGAGGTATTGTCAGTTAATGGGTACAGGAGACCAGTGTCCAATTGGCTGACTTAACAAAACTCTTAATATTTGATGTGTAACTTGACCTCTGCTGGACAGAGTCAAAGAGCCAACCTCAGTGCTGGCCCCATTGAAACCTTAGGTTCCATGACAGGGTCTGCACATGCCATCTAGCGTAAGGGACAAGGAACATACACAAGGCCAGGAGCCCAAGAAGCTTCAGAAACATCCTCACTGAGAACATAGCTTGAAATTTCAAGACTCATTGCGGTGATGGAAAGGCCTTGGATGCTACAGTATTCAGCATAGCCCCTATGAAGGGAATACTTTATATAGGGCTCAGGTGGAACTTTGTCTCGTTGATGGAAATTCCCAAGGAGATCAAGAGCCTGGTCGTTATCCAGAGGATTTCTGTGAATGACTGCTGTGAGCCCACCTTGGGTAACTAGGTGTCGGTGTATGGGAATACATGTATCCTCAACCTCCAAAGTAAGCTGCAACCACCTTCATCTCTTTCGTGAATTTCAGAGGGGCTGCGGTAAAGTCGAAGTGAGCACAGGAAATTGAAAGTTTTTCGAGCCCGCTGTGAACTGCAGTTAGCGTCTGAGACTGCAGGATGGGTCAATATAAATGGGCATCCTGCAAGTCCAGGGACACCCTCCAGTCCCTCAAATACAGTGCAGAGAGGATCTGGGCCAGACTGAGCATTTCAAATGTGTTCTTCTTTGTAAAGATATTCAATGGCCGAAGGTCCAATATAGGTCTGAGGCCTTTGTCCTTCTTTGGCATGAGAAAGTAGCACGAATAGCACCACCCCACTCTTTCTAAGTCCAGCACCGGAATGATGGCCCATTTGGCCTGCAGTAGATTGACTTCTTTGATCAAGATGGAAGGGTTGTTTGTAGAAAATCACTCTGGTGTGAGAGTAATAAGAAGTGGGGCTAAAATGAAAGGCAGAGTGCAGTCCATTTGAACAATCTGTAAAACTGACTGGTCTGAGATGATGGATTCCCAGCCAGGTAGGGAATATCATAACCTGACCCTAAATGGCTGTTTGTAGGCCTAGGAAGACAATTTAATGCAGGTTAAGAACAGCTGCAGCTGTGGAGGAAGAGTTAGAGTAGTGCTGTGCCTGGTGGAGTGAATGCCTTTGGCTGCCACCACACCCTTTGCCTGGAAAAGGGCAAAGCTTGCTGATGCACCTGCTGGAAAGATTGACACTGCCGGTAGGGTAAGCCTCTAAATGTTTTATGTTGCTGGTGGAATTGCCTGGAGAGGGACAATAGCCCCAAAGATCAAGTTGAGCTGTGACAATCTTTCAACTGCTTGAGGCCAAGTACGCCTTTTCTCTGAGGCTAGATCCATAGTCTAGATCCATCAAAGAGCATTTCTATAAGAGATAGTCTTACATCACCCGGGGAAGCTGGGTGATTGCACCCAGGTGTGGCTCCGAGAAACACACTAATGATGGAAGCAAAGGTCATCAAAATCTTGGCTAGTGGTTTTGGACTGTTGAGGATGCTACGCAAGATCCTGCTCCCACAGAATTAGAGACAGGCAGTGGTCCAAGCCATTGTCTTCCCACGGCTGCACTATGGAACCTTATTGTATCTAAGGTTTACTAAAGGAGTGACACATAAACTACAAGTTGTGCAAAATGTGGCTGCACACATGTTATTTAGGATCCCAAGATCTTAATTGGACAGGACTTGAGAGACATTAATTGGCTCCCCATCTCTCAAAGAATAGAAATTAAGTCACTGTGCATCTTCCACCGGGCCCTGCAGGGCCTAGGTCCACCAATTCTACACCATTTTGCTTGCCCTTACACATCCCCAACAGACCTCTGCGATCCTCAAATCTATATCTGGTTACAGTCTCGTGTAGCCTGAATGCAGCAAAGCTCTAGAACTCTCTCCCCTTAGCCATTCGAGCAACAGATAAAGAACTTTGCTTTTAAAAAAAAAACTTTAAACCTGGCTCTTTAAATAGGCATTCCTTCCTAACTGCCTGTTTGAACCATATGAGCTGCAGATTACACACTATGCATAGATCGCCATCTGGTGTTGGGCCTGGATGTTTGCACTTGTTTTTGTTCTGGAAAGTCTTTGGAAGTCACAAGATAGGTGACTCCTCCTTAGGATGATAGTGCGCATGGGCATCGGCTCCATCTTCAGATTGTTTTTTTTCCGCCATCGGGCTCGGATGTGTTTCTCGCGCTCCAGTTTGAAACCGTTACCGATTCTACTTTCGACGTGCAATTCTTCACCCTTTTTGACGGTATTGTCTCGATCGCGTTTTCCAATCGACGCGAACCTCAACAACTCCGAAGTCTTCGATTCCGGTGGTCGACGAAGGCCTTCGGGCCTACCTGGGCCTTATCTTCTGGCACATGGAAAGGACGCCATTCAAGAAGTGTCCTCAATGTGGGTCGAAGTTTCCCTTCACCGATCTGCATGAGGTGTGCAACCTCTGCCTGTCACCGGAGCACGAGGCCAAAGACTGTCCAGCTTGCGCCTCTTTCCGTTCCAAGAAGACCATTGGGGACCGACGGGCTCGAAGAACCATGGCCCGCTAGTCAGCATCCATCCCCGACGACATCTTCCAAGAGGGCGTCGACGTGCCAGAGCAGGCGCGGGTCGAAGAAGGCCTCATCAGCGCCTCCGAAGCAGATGACTCCGACGTTGAGGACATAACTCCGGCACAGCGGGTCGTAAGTAGAGACGTTGAACTCGACCCCCCCCCCCCCCCTTCTATACCATCTAAAAAGGCTTCGGTCACACCTTCACCTTCGGGCCCAGGTGTACACAGAGAGACTGCTTCCCATGCCCCGCCCTCTGGCCCGTCAAAGAAGCCTACTAAGCCTTCAGGAGACTCTGGCTCGAGTCCGCCTACCCTCGGTGCCGAAAGACACTCACCGGCACAGAGAAAGAAGCCGTCCTCCTCCTCATCTACGCCGACCGCTGCTTCCACATCTAAGCACTTGGCACCAAAGACGAGCACCAGCTCCTCGACACCGAAACACTCAAAGCCTAGCAAAAAACTACCTCCAAAGGAGTCACATGCTCCGGAGCTGAAAAAGACCTCGGAACCGAAGAAACAACAGGTTCCAACGGCCACAAAGACTGTAAAAACACACGGTTCGAAATCAAAAGAGCACAGAGCCGCTACTAAGCCCGCGCCGAAAAAACCTCTGGAACCAAAACTGTTTGTGCCGAAGGATCTTCCTCCTACAGAAGAACTGTTTAAACCAGATCCAACTAAAAAAACTCTTATAAAGGATCCTAAAACTGGTCACTTGACTCTTAGCTCCAAGAAAAGACCACTGGATACGCCTGCACCGGCTCCACCACCTAAAAAGAGGGACATTGCCACCTCTTCTCTAAGGATCCCTTCTCCTACTACTCCTCCTCCTCCTCCTCCTCTTTCTCATCCTCCTCCCCCACCACGTCGCTCTCCTACACCAGTGGATGATGATGACGATAACACCTCTGATGACACAGGGGTGCGGTGCGGACGATCAGCCACTAGGGGACCCTAGTCCACCTGCTTCCCCAGACCCCTGGGATGACTACAACACTCCGGATGTCCTTAACATCCCACAGGATGACATCTACCCTTCCAGGCCTTGCCCCCCCAGAGGACACCATGGGCTTTAACCAGCTCGTCCATAGAGCTGCCCACTACCACAGGGTTGAACTACACACAGACCCCGTGGAAGAGGATTTCCTTATGGACACTTTTGATACCACACAAAAGTCCACCTCAATTCTACCCATGCTTAAAGGGGTCATCAAGCATGCACCAGAAGTCTTCAAAAATTCTGTTAGGTCTAGAGTCATTAACCCTAGGATCGAGAAAAAGTATAAGGCTGCCCCTACTGACCCAGCTTACATTAAGGGCCCGCACCACTAAACTCCCTCGTAGTCTCCAATGCTAGAAAGAGGGCCAATTCTCAGACATCAGGTGATGCCCCACTACCAGATAAAGAGTGTAAACTCTTGGACGCCTCTGGCAAGAGAACAGCGTCACAAGCAGCAAACATCTGGCGCATCGGCAACACTCAGGCGCTATTAGCTAGGTATGATAGGGCATATTATGGTGAACTTGAGTCCCTAATGCAACACCTACCAGGGAGATACAAAAATAGGGCCATTGAAATCATACAAGAGGGTAAGGTTATCACCAGCACCTCCATCCGTTGTGCCCTAGACATAGCAGATACCGCTTCAAGGGCAAAAGTGTCCTTTTGCATAGGCATGCCTGGTTACGCATTTCAGGTTTTAAACCTGAAGTCCAAAGTTCCATCCTCAACCAACCATTTGATCAGGAACACCTATTTGGCCCTAACATAGACCTATCCCTTGAAAAAATGACAAAGGATACAGACACAGCAAAATCTATGGGAGCCTTGCAGTCGCAAGCTCCCAGTCGTTCCTTTCGTCGCTCATCCTACAAGAGGACCCCAAGAGGATACTCCTCAGATAGCCCCTCCACTTCTTACAAAGCTCCCACCCAGTCCACCTTCACCAGAGGTTACCAGAGAGGGGGCTACAGGGGCAACAATAACAAAGGCAGAAGCAAAACCAACAACACCCGCTGTGCCTCCACCCCTACCCAATGATTTCCCTCCACTTCCCCCCAGACCAATCCACTCCAGTCGGGGGAAGACTACAACAGTTCCTTACTGTCTGGACCACCATCACATCAGACAGGTGGGTGCAACAAATAGTTCAATCCGTTTACTGTCTCGAACTTACCTCTACCCCCCAAACATACCACCCAAACAGCGTCCAATGTCACACGAACATTTGTCACTGCTAAAGCACAAGGTAATCTCCCTCCTACAAAAAAGTGCAATAGAACCCGTTCGCCTGCACCAACAAAACACAGGAGTTTACTCCCTGTATTTTCTCATACCAAAGAAGGACGGCTCTCTGAGAAGTATTCTAGACCTCAAACCCCTAAACCTATACATTCACTCAGACCATTTCCACATGGTCACACTTCAGCAGATCCTTCCTCTTCTTTCACAGGGCGACTTCCTTGCTACCCTAGAACTCAAGGACGCCTACTTTCATATTCCCATTCACGCGGCTCACAGGAAGTATCTCAGATTTGTCGTGGACGGGCAGCACTATCAATTCAAAGTACTCCCATTCGGAGTCACAACAGCACCATGGGTATCCACCAAGTGCCCAGCAGTAGTGGCAGCCCACTTAAGAAGACAAAACATTCACGCCTTCCCATATCTCGACGACTGGCTCATAAAAGCCAGCTCATACAACCAGTGTGTACAACACACTCACGCCACTATCCAACTACTTCACGACCTGGGGTTCACAGTAAACCACACCAAGTCCCATCTGCAACCATCCCACACACAACAATACCTCGGTGCCACAATAGACACCTCAAAAGCGCTAGCCTATCCCAGTACAGCCAGGATAGCAAGCATGCAGGCTCTCCTCACCAAAGTTTAGCCGCAACACTCTCTTCCAGCTCGAGTGTTCATGCAACTCATTGGGAGGATGGCCTCATGCATATTTATAGTGCCTCACGCAAGACTCCAGATGCGTCCTCTACAAGAGTGCTTAGCACGCCAATGGAACCAGGCTCAAGGTCAGCTAACAGATCTGGTGTTGGTAGATGCTCGCACTCATCGCTCTCTGCAGTGGTGGAACACCAAGAACCTTTCCAAAGGGCGACCATTCCTAGAGCCAATTCCTCAGATAGTTATGACAGCGGACGCATCGCTCTCCGGCTGGGGGGCTCACCTACTACATCACACCATGCAGGGCAGGTGGACACCTCAACAAAAGTTACTCCACATCAACCACCTGGAGTTACTAGCCATATTCCTAGCCTTAAAAGCATTCCAAAAGCAAATATCAAACAAAGCTATCCTAGTCCGCACGGACAATATGACAACCATCTACTACATCCAAAAACAAGGCAGGACACACTCTCTGCAGCTCTCCCAGCTAGCACAGAGCATATGGAGATGGGCTATAACTCAAAATATTTTTCTCCTAGCCCAACATGTCCCAGGAGTCCAAAACACCATTGCAGATCTGTTAAGTCGTCAAACGCAACAGATCCATGAGTGGGAACTTCATCCGCAGGTTCTTCAACCGTTCTTTCAAATGTGGGGGCAACCACAGATAGACCTCTTTGCTACCCACAAAAACGTCAAATGCCCAAGCTTCGCCGACAGGTATCCACACCCATTGTCCAAAGGCAATGCGATATGGATGAACTGGTCAGGCAGAATTGCGTACGCTTTTACGCCACTCCCACTCATTCCACTGGTGGTGCGCAAACTACAGCAACATTCACTGACTCTCATTCCAGTTGCTCCAACTTGGGCCAGACAACCGTGGTACACCACATTGCTGGAACTGTCCGTAGTTCCGCACCAAAAATTACACCTCTCACCATGCCTCTTAACCCAGAACCATGGAGAGATCAGACACCCGGACCCAGCTCAGCTCAATCTTGCGATCTGGCTCCTGATGTCTTAGAATTATGTTACCTTAACCTTCCCCCTGACTGTATGAGCGTCATTAAAGAAGCTAGACGTCCCACCACTAGAGTCTGCTATGCAGCCCAGTGAAAACGTTTTGATATATTGTCATAACAATAACATCAATCCCCTAGACGTGTCTATCCAACACATCATAGGTTACTTACTACACCTCCAAAGATGCAACTTAGCCTATACATCTATTAGACTGTATCTTGCTGCCATAGCGGAATATCTACAAAACAGACGGCATCTAGCACTTTTCAGAGTACCTGCCATAAAATCCTTTATGGAAGGCCTCAAAAGAATAATTCCTCCCAGAGTACAACCTTCACCTGTGTGGAATTTGAACATCATTCTCACACGACTAATGGGTCCTCCCTTTGAACCTCTACATAAATGTGAGCTACAAATCCTAACATGGAAAGTTGCTTTCCTAGTAGCCATTACCTCTCTATGACGAGTTAGTGAGCTACAAGCACTAACTATTCAGGAACCTTTTCTGTAAATCCATCATAATAAGGTTGTTCTCCGAACTAATCCTAAATTCCTTCCTAAAGTCATTTCTCCCTTCCACCTCAATCAGTCTGTGGAGTTGCCCGTATTTTTCTCGCAACCACAGACAGTCGCAGAAAGAGCTCTTCATACTTTAGAGGTGAAAAGAGCATTGCTATATTACATAGAGAGAACACAACCCTTTTCATAAGACAAAACAACTTTTCGTGTCTCTCTCACCACCACACACAGGCAACCCCATATCTAAATCGGGGATAGCTCAATGGATTGTTAAATGTATACAAATTTGCTACCACAAAGCTAAACGTACTTTGTCTGTTCCTCCTAAAGCCCACTCTACACGAAAGATAGGGGCTTCCGTGGCATTTTTAGGGAACATTCCCTTAGATGACATCTACAGAGCAGCTACATGGTCTACACAGCAAACATTCACAAAACACTACTGTGTAGATGTGCAAGCAAAACAACAAGCAAGTGTGGGCCATGCTGTACTCAAAACACTATTTCAAACTACTGCAGCAGATACTGATGGTCGCCGCTAACGTGGGGTACTGCTATACAATCTATGCATAGTGTTTAATCTGCAGCTCATATGCCTCGAATGGAATATGCTACTTACCAGTATGCATCTATTCTTGGCATGTAGAGCTGCAGATCTACACACGCCCACCCGCCTCCACGGATACCTTTATCTGTTCCAGTATGATCTTATTTAGATACACCATACATGGGCATATTTCCTGTTTCTTACTAAGCTCCATCATTTCCCTGCTGGCGAAAAACAATCTGAAGATGGAGCTGATGCCTATGCGCACTATCAGCCTAAGGAAAAGTCACCTATCTCGTGACTTCCAAAGACTTTCCAGGACAAAAACAAGTGCAAACATCCGGGCCCAACACCAGATGGCGATCTATGCATAGTGTGTAGATCTGCAGCTGTACATGCCAAGAACAGATGCATACTGGTAAGTAGCATATTCCCTCTGTTTTTTAGGTGCACTTCTCCAAACTAGCGCTGGGATGCCTTCAAGTCACCATAAGCTCTACAAATCCCATAGTATAGTTTGGAATCTCATTTAGGTTACCAGTGACTGTTGGTGGGTTCTGTTTAACATCTAACCTTAAATTAGGGCCTTAAAAGGCACCCACTGGGCAGATCAGTGCTTGGGCCTCAGGTAGAACACATATTAAGTATAATAGAGCTGCATCCTACAGTTGCCAGTAACTAACCTCCTCTTTTTCCGCACTCATGTGAATTGATCGGGCAACAATGTGCTAACTATTACAATAGCGTCACCCTTAAATGCCCCCTGTGATGTTACTAAAATGTTTCTTGATAGGCAACTTACATTACTTGGAGACAAACCCTAGTCCGCTTTTGACTGTGCAGGTTAGCTCTAACCATATGCCTGTTTAGCTCCGGAATTAGACCTCTAAAGTGTGTAGCAGTACACAACATGTAAATCATTCTTCAAATTGACTTTTTAAGTAGTACCTCGTGCCTTGTTGTTGCTTTTATTTTAGCACATATTCTCCCCCCCCTCATCTTGACCTAACCCATCTGTTTCCCATCCTATTACTCATCCCACTCACTGGGTGGGAACTATTACCAAAACCCTAGCTTCTAATAACAATCACATGATCAACCATGGTTCCCCTCCACCCAGGCACACCACACCCCTCTTCCCATTTATTTTGTCACTACTGTTGAGCCCCCGAAGTCCTCAGTTTAAAAAAAAAAAAACCTTTGTTTATTGCATTTTGTATACTACAAAAGAAAATATACAAAGGGACAAGCAAAAAAGAAAAAACATTCAGGGATATTCAGTTTGTGAACAAACAACAGCGTTAGGAAGAATAATTTCATATACAGTACAGTTTAGACCATTATTAATACAGGCACTGTTCAATTATATTCCAGGGGGTGCAATATCCTCACCACACAAGTACACAGGGCAACCCTGTGTAACATATTGATTTACACTCATTCCGTCTCTTCAAGGTGCAAAAGCAGATAAGAGCGGAGTAGTTGCCAAATGTTTTTAGGCCTAGAGGTGAGTGGTTGCGTGGAGGCGTAAATATCATCAACGGTATCGCAATGTATTAGATCCCTCATCCAGGCCTTAACTGCTGGGGCCGAGGGTCAACTTCAGTGTTTGGAAACTTGCAGTTTGGCAGGAAATAGGGTAATAGCTGAAAAGCGGCGCACACCAGGTTTAAGCGGTTTCATATATCCCAGCAAAGCTATTAATGGGGAGGGGGTCAGTTCGGAGTCAATCATCATTCCGAGGTAGCGAAAGACTTCACTCCAATATGTTAGTATTTGTGCGCAATTCCACACCAGGTGGGAGAAGTCTGCAGACTCCATCGCACATCTAGGGCAGCTGTGGGACTTGTTGGGGTCCATTTTTGCCAACAGCTTTGATGTAATGTACGCTCTATGTATATATTTGAAGTGCAAAATCTTATGGCGTTGATTGCACAAGATGAACCGAGTCTGTTTGCAACAGTAGGTCCAGGTTGAATCAGGTATGGGATGTCCCCTCGCCCACCTGTGGTCAAAGTGTAAAAGCCAAATGGTAAAGTCGAGAAACCAGATAGGCACTTGAAGTGGAAGTAATAACAAGTGAAAGTGAGAGGAACTATGCCGGCTCTGCAGTAGATGTTCGCAGCGCAGCGCGTTTTCTATGCAGCAGAAACCTGTCCATTTGAGACACATCCTGCCCCACCACGAGGTCTAGACTGGGACACAGTTGGGCGTTATGGGAAAGCTGTCTGAGAGTCTGCAACTTGCAGCGATTTAAAGTTCTTTTAGTCAAGGTCTCCATTGTCTGGGAGAGCCCTGGGTAAGCAGTATGTGCGGTGAGTAAAGGAAATCAGAATACAGGTTTTGGCATAATCTTGTCCAGGCCCAGAATGTTGTTTGGAGGGTCTGTATTTCAGAGGGCGACCTAGGTAGACCGTCAGGTGTAAAAGCTGAGAGTGAGTGGGGCAGAGCCTGGTTCCACTCCAGCTTCAGATACTGCAGTTGAGCGTCAGGGTGATATCAGTAGTATGCAAAATACGCCTCCGCAATCAGATTATACAGATAAAAGTCCGGGATACAGAACCCGCCGCGCTGATATGGCAGTGTTAATGTCTGCCAGCTGATGCATGGCAGTCCGCCAGCTCAAATCAGTCTGGAAAGCATACCTTGCAATGTATCAAAGACTTTGGAGGTGAGCGGGACGGGAATGCTAACGAAGAAATAAAGAAAGTGAGGGAGAACCACCATTTTGAAAATGGCAAATCTTCCTACCATAGACAGTGGTAGGGTGATCCTTCTATCAATTTGCATCGATAAGGAGTCAATAGCAGGTCCATAATTAAGCTGAATCACCTCCGCTGCATTGCGGTGCAAATAGATTCCTAGATATTTGGGGGGTCATTGCACCATTGTAGAGGGAAGGCAAGAGTAAATAGGGCTGTGGCATCCGTAAGTAGAAATATTTCAGATTTGGCCCGATTGATGACAAGCTCAGAGAAGACCATGAATCGCACAACCTCGCGAAGAAGGGGAGGGAAATTAGTTTCGGGATCCCAGACGAATAGTATAACATCATCAGCATATAATTAAGCTAGCAGGGGACCACGATGCAAGCGGAGCCCACGTTGCCGCGAGAACTCGAATTTATCTGAGAAGCCGCTGTTTATACGGAGGCGGACAGCCGGATTCGTGTACAAGAGGCAGAAGAGTTTTGAAGGATACCCAGTTTCCGCAAGGTGGCATAAAGAAAAGGCCACTCCAAGAGTCTAACTCTTTTTCAGCGTCAAGTAGTATCGTTGCTGCTGGAAGCTCAGGAGTAATTTCATTGACTATTGCAAAGATTGTGCGAAGATTAACCGATGTGGATCAATTTGGGACAAATCCAATTTGATATGGTGATCTAATTATATCCACTAAAAGGGAAATACGAGTCCCGAGAACTTTAGCATCCGGTTTCGGGGTTTAACCCCTCTTCAGCCAGGATAGCTTGATTCCAGTGGCACAGTGAGCCCAGGACCCACATCTGGGCATACCTGGCGCACTTAGGGCGAGAAAGCAAAAGACACACAATTGATGGACGGAATGCAGAACAAATCAAAACGTTAAACCCAGTCAAGAGATCTGGGTTAAATCCATCATTCTTTTGCTCACCATGCCAGACATGGGTCCCGTGCTCTCCATGCCACTGGAATCAAGCTATCCTGGCTGAAGACGGTGAAACCGGTCCTAGGATGCTTGTTTCCAGTCCAGAGAGGACCTTGCTTGGCAGTTCGGGCTGGACTGTTTCCATGAGGCACTGGGTCAAGACTGATTTGCATTTGGCAGGCTTCAAACTGGAATGGCATGGTGAGCAAAAAAACGATGGATTTAGGCCCAGATCTCTGTACTGGGGTGAATGTATAACATTGTTCTGCATTCTGTCCATCAACTGTTGTTTTTGCATCGTTTGGAACCAAGCATGATGTTAAGGTCCTTATCCCACTTGGAAGGGTGCTTTGCATTCGGTGTTTGGGGAGTTAAGGATGTTGTAGATCTGTAAGACCAAGTGCTTAGACGATGTGAGGTGCTGAAGGAATTTCTTAAAAGGAGTAAGGGTTCTAATGGTGCCTACTTTATTGGTAGGGTGTGTAATCCAATGCCTAAGTTTAAAGTAGTGGAAACGCTTAGATTCTGTGGTCCCTTATTCGCATTTAGGGCCCTCAGACTCCTTCAGAGTACCATCTAAATAAACAAAGGCCAGAAGACAAAAACAGTCCCTAGTCCTCCATAACTGGAAGCCACAAGTAGGCATGCCCGGAGTGAAGGCTGTTATTTACGATCGACGTGAGCAGGGAGGGAAAGAACGTGAGGCCTTTTTTAAGTGCAATTGTGTCCCACACAGCAGTGCGTGGCCCATGTGACTGGGAAGGCGTCATGTAATTTCCAGAGACTGACCACCATCAGCAGAATGGTGCGAGGAGTTGGAACTATTCTTTTATGACAAAATGACTACTATTCAGTCAGATCTTCTTAGGAATGTGCAATCTGATCCAATCCTTCCGGTTTTAATTGAAGCTCCTATTCATATCACAGGAAGTGCCACTTTGGCCGCTTTCTGCCCTATATCCGTTGAGATGTCCTTGTCAGCTATTAAGAGCCTAAAGTCTGGTTCTCCCTCTGACCCTTACACTACAGCTGTGCCGACTAAGGTAGCTCAGATCATCAATCCTACGGCAAATAGAATATTTCCTACCTCACTATAATCTGGCAAGGTTCCAGCGCACTGGAAAAAGGCAAAAGTATTACCTCTGCTTAAAAAATCTATCTACAGCTGTTCCGAAACAGCTGGCAAGCTATAGAACTATGTATCTTCTTTCTGCTTTTTCCAAAATATTGGAAAAAAATTGGTTAATGGACAACTGTCTCTACTCCTAGAGGACGACAAGCTTCTACATCCTAGTCAATCAGGCTTCAGGCCACACTTCAGCATGGAAACAGCACTCTTGAAAGTAGTAGAATATATTAGAGACAGCCTGGACATGGGAGGTTAGACCATCCTGATTATGAGGGATCAATCCGCAGCCTTTGATACCGTTCCTGATTAAAGGCTGCTTGAATGCCTTCAGGCAATAGGGATTAGGAACACTGCCCTGAACTGGCTTTCCTATTTTCTGGACAACAGAAGCCAAGAAATCTGTCTACCTCCTTTCTCATCTAAAGCTTGCACACTGACGGTTGGTGTTTCCCAGGGCTCAGCATTGAGCGAGCCCTACCCTGTTTAATATTTATTTTACACCACTGGCGGCACTGGCAGAGTCGCAGGGTGCGAAAATAATCTCTTTTGCAGAGGACACCCAGCTTCTCTTCTCCTGTAGAAAAGGAGAGGAGCTAGATTGGGAGGCTATTGCTAACTTCCTCTCCAAGGTGTTTCAGTGATTGGCTATGAATCAACTAAAATGCAACCCGGACAAGACCAAGATCATGATCTTCGGTGCTTCCTCCCCTAACAATTTGGAGATCTTGCTGGCCAAAGGAGGCCTGCTTCTGGGCCCCCAACACAATTCTGTAAGGAACCATAGACATTTAACTTAATGAGGGTCTTCAACCACAGATTTGAGGCGCTGACAGGCTGCTGCTTTGGAACGCTTCGGATACTTAAAAATGTCTTTCCCTCCTGGTGGAGTTGGCTAGGAAAACAGTCATCCAAGCGTTAATAACCTCAAGATTGGACTATGGTAATGTCCTTTAACTCGGCTTCCCAGAGTACCTTCTGTGCAGACTTCAGGTGGATCAGAACTCGACTGCTCAGTTGTTACTCAATCCCCCCCAGATCACACATGACTGCTCATTTGAAGGATCTTCGCTGGCTCCCATTAAAGACGATACAGTTCAAGTCCATGGTCCTAATGCATAAAGCCCTGCACAACTCAGGCGCCAGCTATGTGAGAGGGAGCATCCATGACTACATCCCTGCCCGCATCTTGCGTTCCTCTGCGGATCACTTAGCTAAAGTCCCTTGTATTTGCCGGCTCAGAACAGGCGGCAGGTCATTTTCTTATCTAGGGCCTGTTAACTTCCTAGGGAGCTGCGCTTAGCAAGGAACTTTCTGGTCTTTAAAAAGAAACTGAAAACTTGGCTTTTCACACAATCTGCATACATTTCACCTGTAGGTGCTGTTTTTTCTTTAGCGCCGGGACACTCTTGGGAGTAGCTGTGCGCTGTATAAGTCTTCATAATCTAACTTAACATGGCATATAGCAGTTGGCCTCTCATGCTTTTGGGAACCTCTGGCATTTCGCCCATAGGCCTGGTTGCCAGGTTTTGGGCGATCTAACACAATTGTTTGTCTGTTTCTCCCCTCAGCAAGTCAATCATACACCGAAGTTGTGAGGCCTGGTAGTAAAGAACGAAATTAGGGACTTCCAGTCCACTCTCTTGGGGGCACTTCATACAGGTCTCCATGGCAAGCCTTGCGCAGGTTCCTGCTCACATACAATGCATGCAGGTCACCTGCAGGCGCAAGTTGTCTACTCTCCGGCAGAGCATAATTTATAAAAGACTAAATGCCAGAGCTCTAGTCAGGGGTGCCCTGCAGCTTGCAACACACATGGCCCCTGCCATGGTGCCAATGATAGTAACAACACAACTACTAACATCACACTCCTACAAAGTGTGACAATTCAGACTATTTCAAGCCTCCTAAGCTATACGAATGGTTTGGGCTGCAGGTAATAAGCAGTCATTTTTTACGCATATTGAATTATTAGGTACCTATTGTTGTGGTAATCTCTAAAGTAGCCAGACAGTGCCACCTTGTGGCAGATTTTCACAAGCACCAGCGTGGACAATTAAGTGCTGTGCCAAGCACCGGAAACCACCTGCTCAAATTAAGCACTGCTGTCCGAATAGGAAGAGGCATGGAATGAAACAAATATATGATGCGGGGAAGCAAAGTCATTTTGGACCCAGAGATGCTATCAACCCTGGGGAGAGTGTGGTTTCTCAGTGCCGTTAGAGAAGATTTGGCCTTGTGAATAAAGGAGTCAAAGCTAAGTCTTGAGCATGTTTGAAGATAGGTCGTTCGCGATCTGCCTAAATATCTGATGGAGTTGGTGGGCCAGGGAAATGGTGTGGTAATGTTCAGCAAGTCCACAAAAATGTTCCCAACTAGGACCAAGCCTTCAGATTTGGTTATATTGATCATGAGGCCTGCTACTTCCTGAAATTCCTCAAATATGGAGATAAGCACTTGGAGCGACTGACGTAGATCAGTAAGGATAGCGAGAAGGCATCTGTATAGACAGATACCTTGAAGGTGTCACAGTAAAATGAGATGCTATGTATCTACTGGTGCTCCCTAATTTTCTGTGAGAGGTTCAATAAGAGGTCAAAAAGAAGAGGGACAGGGGGGGTAACATTTAGTGGTGCTTTGAGAAACAGAAAAGTGTGTCCGAAGCCTGACTCTTAATTCTCATTTTAGCAGATTATGAGCTAATAGGGTGCATTCTTCCCTGTCCCTTTCATGGAAGCGGGCCCTCAGTCTAGTAAGAATAGAGTTGGTGTTGGGAGGGAAAAGTCCTCTGCAGGATAATGGGCGTGCACCTTTGTCCTGAGCGCCCCAACTGTATTGATGTCTGGATCCCTAATGCTGATTTTTGTTGTCATGGGCAAACACGGATCTCGTGTGCCATGGCATAGGTCTGTCTCCTGGATTGCTGGCATGTTGAGTTGGGAAGGGCGCCCAAAGCACTAACCTCATTGTGATAAAAGTCTAGTGCCTTGCCTCAATAGTTAACATGGTTAGAGTTCATGTTCTAAGTTCTAGTTCACCATGGTCAGCCTGTAACCCCCATAAACGACATGTTCGAGGCATATGAGCTGCAGAATGCATACTTGTGCATAGATCGCCATCTGGTGTTGGACTCGGATGCTTGCATCTTTTTGTCTTGGAAGAAGTCTTTTGTAGTCACGAGATGGGTAACTCCTCCCTTGAACGATATTGCGCATGGGCATCGCCTCCATCCTCAGATTGTTTTTTTCCGCCATCAGGTTCGGATGTAACTTCAGCGCTCCGGTTCGGTACCGTGTTTTCCAAACCTTTTCGACGTGCAAACCATCGCAAACTGGACGGTATTGTTGTCGTTCATGTGCCTTTCGACGCACTAACTCAAATACTCTATTCCGGCTGTCGACGCGGGCTGCTGGGCCTATCGACGCTATTCGGGCCTACGGGTAATGGAAAGGACTCCATTCAAAAAATGCCCCCAGTGTGGATCTAAATTCCCACACAGCCACCAACACAAGGTCTGTAACCTTTGTCTCCGCCCGAACACGAAGAAAAGGATTGCCAAGCCTGCGCCTCCTTCCGGTCCAAGAAAACTATCCGTGATCGCCGGGTTCGACGACACGTTATGGCGCAACAGGCTGCACCGGTGCCAGAAGACATCTTCGATGAAGGCCCTGACATTCCAGAGGCAGAGGATTCAGAGGATCTTGACATCGTATCCAAAGCAGATGACTCCGATTCCGATGACCACATCACTCCAGGTCAACGAGTTAGTACAACTGCCCCTGCCCCAACCCCACCCAAAAAAAAGAAGGCTCTGGTCAAGACTTCGCCTGCAGGCCCTAGTCGTGACCAAAAGCCAACTTCAGAAGCCCCGCCTCCGGGCCAGGCTCCGAAGACAATGAAGAAGACTTCCGGCAGCCGGGACCGAGCAAGCCGCATGACGGTGCCCCAAAAACACCGTCGATTCCGAAAGCGGGAACACATCCTACTCCCGCTGCTCCCAGAAAAGGCCATGGCACCGAATACTCCGGCACCGAAAGAACAAAAGGCCTCGGATCCGAAGAAACATCGACACCCTTCGGAGCCAAAAAAGAGTTCGGACTCAGCACCAAAGCCGAAGGACTTAAAAAACCCCTCTAAGGCTCCAGATCCGAAATCGAAAGCCTGTCCTGAGCCAAAAAAATCAGCGCCGAAGGGAGACACAGAAGAGGAAGAACTGTTTCGACCAGATCCTATCAATCCAAAACAGAAAACATTGCATGTGGACCCTAAAACAGGCCATATTGTCAATATCCTTCGGAACAAGAGGAAATAGGACACCCCATACATCCCTGAGGTGTCTGTGAAGAAAAAAGACTGTGCAACTTCACCATTAAGACCCTCATCTCCTCTTCCTCCTACTAAACTCCCCTCTCCTCCAAAGTCTCCCATACCACCTCCATACTCACCACCACCACAGGATGATGATGACCTAGGGGGTGGGAGTGGAAATAACCCTTACAATGACCCTGATGATGACACTGGAATACCACAGGACCCATGGGACGACTACAATGTCCCTGTAGATCCTCCAGACCTACCTGATCCAGATGCATACCCAACAAAGCCATCTCCCACAGTTGACACCATTGGGTTTAGTCAACTCATTGATAGGGCTGCCCAATATCATGAAATGCATTCAGACCCCACAGAGGAAAACTTCTTGATAGACACTTTAGCACAGTCACAAAAGACGGTGCAAACTTTACCCATGTTAAAGGGCGTTATCAAACATGCTTCAGACGTCTTCAAAGACCCTGTCAGGGCCAGGATTCTCAATCCCCGGATTAAGAGAAAATATAAACCCGCCCCTAATGATCCCACCTACATTAAAGACCAACTACCCTTAGATTCCCTGGTAGTGACCAATGCTAGGAAGCGAGTCAACTCTCAGACCTCCGGTGATGCTCCACCTCCAGACAAAGAGTCTAAATTACTAGACGCCTCAGGCAAACAAGTCGCCTCCCAGGCAGATAATCACTGGAGGATAGCTAATGCACAGGCATTACTCGCCAGATACGATAGGGCTCACTACAACGAGCTTGAGGGCCTAATGCAGCATTTACCGGACCAATACAAGGCCAAAGCCAATGATCTGATTCAGGAGGGCAAGTTAATCACGAACGCATCCATTAAATGTGCCCTTGATGCAGCAGATACTGCTTCAAGATCAATTAACACTAGTTTGTTATTAAGAAGGCATGCATGGATGCGCATTTCTGGGTTCAAACAAGAAGTGCAGACTACTATCCTGAATCAGCTGTTTAATCAGGAACATCCTTTTGGTCCTGCTGTAGACATAGCCCTAGAGAATTTGAAAAAGGGCACGGAGACTGCCAAATCAATGGGAGCATTACAGTCTTCATCTGCACGAGGCTCCTTTCGTCGCTCCTTTTATAGGGGCGCATCCAAGAACATCAGCACAGACACTGCTTCCTCGTCCTATAAAAGTCCCACACAAACATCCCCAACAGGGATATTTCAGAGGTGGATACAGGGGAAATAACAAAGGGAGAGGCCAAGGTAACAACACTCGTACCTCCCCCACAAACAAACAATGTCTTCCCCCCACCCCCTCCAGACCATTCCACTCCGGTCGGAGGAAGACTCTCTCAGTTCCTGCCTGTCTGGAATTCCATCACTACAGGTGGGTAAGACAAATTATCCAGTATGGTTACTGCCTGGAACTTACTGCAACTCCCCCCAACATACTGCCCAAACAGCGTCCAATGTCCACGGAACATCTAACGCTCCTCAAACAAGAAGTTCTCTCACTGCTTCAGAAGCACGCAATAGAACCAGTTCCACTCGACCTTCAAGGGATAGGGGTGTACTCCCTGTACTTTCTAATCCCCAAGAAGGACGGTACTCTCAGGCCGATACTGGACCTGAGACCTCTCAACTTCTACATACAGTTAGATCATTTTCACTTGATCCCACTCCAACAGGTCCTTCCACTGCTTCAACAAGGCGACTTCCTTGCCACACTAGATCTCAAGGACGCCTACTTTCATACTCCCATACACCCTGCTCACAGGAAATATCTCCGGTTCACAGTGGACGGCTAACACTATCAGTTCAAGGTTCTCCCATTCGGAGTAACCACAGCACCCAGGGTCTTCACCAAGTGTCTCGCGGTAGGAGCCGCACACTTGCGCAGGTAGCAGATACCTGGACGACTGGCTGATAAAAGCCAAGTTGCACAGTCAGTGTGTTCATCACACTCACCAAACTATTCAGCTGCTACACGACTTGGGGTTCACAATAAACCACACCAAGTCACTCATACAACCCTCTTACCTTCTTGAATATCTAGGAGCGACAATAGACCCTTCCAAAGCTCTAGCATGCCCCAATCCAGCCAGGATAGCCAGTATGCAAACCCTCATCACAAAATTTTAACCCCAATACTCCCTTCCAGCTCAAGTGTTTATGCAGCTCATAGGAATGATGGCCTCTTGTATTTTCATAGTACCTCATGCAAGACTTCACATGCGCCCATTACAAGAATGCTTAGCACGACAGTGGAATCAGGCTCAAGGTCAACTTACAGATCTGGTGTTGGTGGAAAGCCGCACATATCGCTCTCTGCAGTGGTGGAACACACAAAACCTTTCCAGAGGGGGAGGACATTCCTAGAGCCAGGTCCAGAGATAGTGCTAACAGCGGACGCATCACTCTCCGGCTGGGGAGCCCATCTCCTAAACCACACTATGCATCTGGGCAGGTGGACCACTCAACAAAAGGTGCTCCACACCAATCCCCTAGAATTACTGGCAATATTTCTAGCGTTAAAGTCATTCCAAGCACATCTCCTCAACAAGACTGTCCTGGTCCGCACGGACAATATGACAGCAATGTATTACATACAGAAACAAGGAGGAACACACTCTTTGCAGCTGTCTCACCTAGCGCAAAGCATATGGAGATGGGCTATTCCGCAAAACATATATCTTCTGGCAGAACATTTTCCAGGGGTGCAGAATCAGATTGCGTATCTGCTAAGTCGTCAAGCACAGCAGATACATGAATGGGAACTTCATCCTCAAGTTCTTCAACCATTGTTGCAGCTGTGGGGCCACCCATTCATAGATCTGTTCGCCACACACACACGCAAAATGCCCAACCTTCGCCGCCAGGTTTCCACACCCGTTGTCCAAGGGCAATGCGATATGGATGAACTGGTCAGGCAGATTTGCATACGCTTTTCTCTCACTCCCACTCATTCCACTAGTAGTACGCAAGCTCAAGCAACAGTCTCTCAAAATGATTCTAGTTGCTCCCACATGGGCATGGCAACCATGGTTCACAACACTCCTCGAACTCTCAATAGTTCCACACGAAAAACTACATCTCTCCCCAAAACTACTAACGCAGACCTGTGGTGAGATAAGGCACCCAGATCCAGCACAACTGAATCTGGCAATCTGGCTCCTGAAGTCCTAGAGTTCGGTTACCTTAACCACCCACCGGACTGTATGAACATTATCAAAGAAGCCAGACGCCCTACTACTAGAGCTTGCTATGCAGCCAAATGGAAACGATTTGTTATTTAGTGCAATAACAACAAAATTAACCTGCTACATGCTTCCATTCAGAACATCATTTGCTATTTGCTGCATCTACAAAGATGTAATCTAGCCTACTCATCCATTCGATTACATCTATCCCCCTAGCCGCAAAACAGACAACATTTGTCATTGCTTAGAGTACCCGCTATCAAAGCATTTATGGATGGCCTTAAAAGAATAATTCCACCCAGATTGCCAGCCTCTCTGGTGTGGAACCTGAACATTGTACTTACTAGACTCATGGGTCCCCCATTTGAGCCTTTACACAAATGTGAATTGCAGTTCCTTACATGGAAAGTAGCTTTCCTTGTGGCAAATACCTCTCTCAGGAGAGTAAGTGAGATCCAGGCTTTAACCATACAGGAACCATTCTTACAAATACATCGTAAGTGGTTCTTAGAACAAATCCAAAATTCCTTCCAAAAGTAATCTCTGCTTTCCATCTTAATCAATCTGTAGAGTTACCAGTGTATTTCCAAAACCCAGATTCGGTAGCAGAGAGAGCTCTTCACACGCGTGACGCCGAAAGAGCTTTACTTTATTACATTGACAGGACTTAAGCTTTTAGAAAGACAAAACAACTGTTTGTAGCTTTCTCTCCACCTCATAAAGGAAACCCGATCTCCAAAGCTGGGATTGCCAGGTTGATAGTCAAATGCATTCAAATATGCTACCAGAAGGCAAAACGCACATTAACGTTTCCCCCTAGAGCGCATTCAACACACAAACTAGGGGCTTCCATGGCATTCTTAGGGAACGTTCCCCTAGAAGACATTTGTAAAGCAGCGACATTGTCTACTACACACACCTTCACCAAACACTATTGTGAAGATGTGCAGGCGAAACAGGCTTCTGTAGGCCAGGCTGTTCTTAAGACACTTTTCCAAACCACTGCAACCGATGCAGATTACCACCGCTAGGGGTGACATTGCTGTACAGTCTATGCACAAGTATGAATTCTGCAGCTCATATGCCTTGAACGGAAAATGCTACTTACCAGTATGCATCTGTTCTTGGCATGTAGAGCTGCAGAATATCATACGCCCACCCGCCTCCCCTGAACCTGTAACTGTCCCAGTGTTCTCTTACTTAGATAAATTCACATGGACATCTTTCCTGTTTCTTACAACCTCCATCATTTACCATCATGGCGAACAACAATCTGAGGATGGAGGCGATGCCCATGCGTACTATCGTCCAAGGGAGAAGTCACCCATCTCGTGACTACAGAAGACGTTTTCCAAGACAACAACAAGGTGCAAGCATCCAAGCCCAACACCAGATGGCGATCTATGCACAAGTATGATATTCTACAGCTCTACATGCCAAGAACAGATGCATACTGGCAAGTAGCATTTTCCTTGCCAGACGCTCCACAGCTCGTCCCGAACCCTTCGGGGGAGAAAACTATGTGAGCCAAACATGACACAGGTTAAAGTGATAACATGGAATATACGTGGTATGCACACGCCCACACGCAGATACTCTATATTTGCATACCTACAGAGGCACATGACCGGCATTGTACTGCTTCAGGAGATGCATGTGTCCCAGGTCGAGCTGGAGCGCCTGCATAGGAGGTGGAGGGGTCAGAGATTCGGCACCACATATTCTGCAGGGAATGGGATCCCCTGGGTAGAGATTTTAATTTGGTGATTAATGTTGCTCTAGACAGGTAATTCCCGCCCCTAAACAGAACTCCCTCTGCATCTAATGCAAAAGCCCTCTCGAATTGGCTTACACGTAGGGCTTTACTTGATATTTGGCGCTTCCTTAATCCCACTGCTCGTGTTTACTCTCATTACTCTGCGATGCACGGACTACATGTACGTAAGTCTGGACAGATTGGTGGGGTCACAGGCGCTACTCCCTTTGGTCCAAGACATTGAGTATCTAGGGCGAACCCACTCTGACCTCAACCCCTTCTTACTACAACTCCGCTGGAAGGCTCAGCGCCCTCCGATCTCTACATGGCGCCTTCAGTGCAGTGCGCTAGAGGACTCGGCATTCCATTCATCGCTGAAGAACGGTAATCCTAGCATACTTTGAATTCAACGAGGGTAAAGCCAGCGATGCGCTTATAGAATGAGAGGCATTTAAAGTGTCGATCAGGGGTCACTGCATAGGGGCCACATGGAATTTTCGCAGGCAGCTGTCTAACTCCCTTACCAAAATAGAAACACAGTTGCTGCAATATGAACGAGAGGGCGGGCAGGGACTCGCGGAGCCTTGATACGCTACGCTCTGAACATGCAGATCTGTTGGAGCGCTTTCGGTGTCATAATTACACTGCACATACAGCCCACACGCACACCACTGCTGACAGGGTAGGCAGGCTACTAGCCTGACTGATCAGGCTGGATAATACCCATGCCATGATTGGGACATTGCGAGGGGCCACGGGACAGATGCACACAACGCAAAATTCATGAAGCTTTGACACAGCACTATGCCCGCCTCTACCAATTCCGCAGAAGAGGGGATGAGCGAGACCTTGAAGGGTTCCTAGGCCCTTTGCAGTGTAGAGGGAACATGGGGAAGCACTCAACACACAGGTTTCACTGGAGGAGATTGGAGAGGCCATACAATTTATAGCTTCCGGGTAGTCGTCGGGCCCGGATGGGCTGTCGGCAGAGTACTATAAGGCATATCGTGTCTCTCTTGTGCATCACTTGCACACTGTGTACACCACTGCATTGGAGACCCAACAACTCCCGCCCTCTATGCGTGAGGCGCACCTGATATCTCTGCTGAAACCTGATACGGGTTGGGCTCTCATTGGCCCCTGGCCCTGCTCCATTATAAGATACTTGCGAGGGTGCTGGGAGATAGATTGGCGCAAGTTGTTCCAACACTAGTCCACATAGACCAGATCGGGTTTGTGCCATCCCACAGCACCTCTCTTAATTTGCGGCGTTTATTATTATTTTTTTTTAGTGTGTCCACATATGTGGTGAGGGACTGGCCACGAGGGGGTGCCTTGGATTCCCTGGAATGGGACTACTAATTTACAGTGCTTGAAAAATTTGAACTAGGCCCAGTAATTATCCAATAAACATGTCTACTCTACACTAACCTTACAGAGTTAAAGTGGGGCCCTATATCTCGGATTCACTTCCGGTACTGAGAGGTACCGGCAGGGGTGCCTGTTATCACCACTTCTGTTTGTACTGGCAATGGAGCCGCTAACAGAGGCGCTGCGCACCCTGTTGGGAGACGGGGTGCCCCTATTTTTTATATATTTTATTAATTTGCCAAACAAATACATCCAAATGTAAACGGGATACAAAGGCTAGCGGATGCTCCTTGGACAATAATAGATTCAAATCGGAGCCAATCGCGAATTGCATATTCGCAAATTATAGGTATATGCAACAATCCCCAGGGAAGAGCACCATGAGTTAATCAAACAAGCAAAAAAAGGGGATAAACTTTGCAGTAATAATCAATGTACATTGAGAAGCACTACAGCATTTCCGTAACCCTCAGGCAAAAGAAAGCAAACCAAGCCGAACCCCCCACACTCTTATCCCTCCCCCTCCCCGGTGTGTCACACAGAGCAAACATTGCAAGAGCATCAGGATGAGGTACAATACTTTGCAAAAAAAGAAAAAGCATCTTGGGATGTACATCAAGGAGCACCACTTCCACCAGTGATAGATAGAATTATAGAAATGACAGGTACAGACAACCAAACATGTAGTATACATTAATCAAGGTGAAACGGCCGGAGTACTTGCCGAAGAGCCCTCATCCGTCCCATCATCCGGAACTTTCAGTAAGAGCACTAGTGCCTCCCAGGCCTTCGCGGCCTCCAAAGCTTTGTCGCTGTTCCCTCGGGTAGCCAGCTGTAGTCTTACTGTACCCTCGCATTCCGCCCATTTAAGAATTTCGGCCCTCCACCTCTGAACGTTGGGGCCCTGCTTAGACTTCCAATGTGCTGTAATGTCCCTTTTGGCCAATAGCAGAACCAAATCCCAAAATTTACTAGTGATCTTGGTCTTAGATGTGTGGGGAAACCAGTGGAGCAAGCAAGAGCCTATAGCCGGGTCTATCTCCCTTCCAGTAATATCACACAGCAGCGTAACTACCTCCTCCCAATATGTCCCCAACTGGGGACAATCCCAGAACATATGACGGAAGTATGCACCCTCCGTGTTGCATCGTGGGCACCGGGCTGTGTCCGTATCGAAGTATGTGTTAATCTTAGCTGGAGTGAGGTACGCAGTATAAAAAAATGCACTAGTTGTAAACGGGCATCTCTAGTACTTTTCCATGCTCTCTCAACCAACTCAGCCAACACCTTCTCCGGGATCTCTTTGCCTAGGTCCCCTTTCCATTTCCGCTGCAGTTCCCGTAGTGGAGCCAACCCCTCACACGTCATACGCCTATATAAACAAGTGACTGCTTTGTCAGTCCCCGCCGCCATTACAACATATTGACAAGCCATGGAGGTCCGTGGGTCTGATAACCTGTCCCGCCAGTGCTTTTTGATGGACGAGACCAGAACCGAATGAAGAAGAAAATCCCCTCGGGGAAGATCGTACCTGTCCCGCAGTGTATCAAAGGGGAGGAGGGTACTATCCTCATACAAATCGCCTATCATATACGGACCCTTCCTACCCCAGTCAGTCAGCGCGGTCCAATCGCCCCCATGCAGAAAAGCCGTACACATGGCTAAAGGGATCTCCGGGGCATAAGGTCGCTCAATCAGCGCCCTTCGCTGGTTCCGGTTCCAGCATAGCCGAAACGTCCGTAGCTCAGCGGTAAGCGTCTGGGGCCGCAATGGCAGTTGTAACATAATAGACAACAGCACCTTTCTCGGTTCCCTCTCCCCATCTCGCTCAGCCGGGCCCTGAAATTCCAGTGCCACTGCTTGAGTATGAAATTGTAATTGGGCTGCCAAATAATATGTCTCAAAGTCCGGGACTGACAACCCGCCACTTGCCTTCGGGCACAATAAAGTTTTCAGTGCCACCCGTCGTCTGCCAGTTGCCCAAATAAAACCTGTGATCATTGATTGAAGGTGTTTAAAAAGCGACACGGGTATCCAGGCTGGTAAGGTTCGGAGATAGTACAATAACCAAGGGAGAGCCACCATTTTAAGAAGGGCCACTCGGCCTGCTACTGAGAGAGATAATGTCCCCCAGAATACCAGGTTACCCCGAAGACTCCGAATGGCTCTACCCACATTGCCGTCTAAAAGGTCAGCCGGCGTATGATAAATGCGGGTCCCGAGGTACGACAAGCATCTATATTCCCACTGCACTCCATCAGCAATAAAAGGCCCCCCACCCATTGGGGCAGCAGGGAATAGGCAAGACTTCGGCCAATTTACCCTGAGACCCGATACCGCCTCAAGATCCTGAAGGAGACCCACCCTTCGCCTCGGTAAGAGCGTCGGTCGTATTTGCCAGAAACATAAGCAGGTCATCAGCATAAAGCGCAATGTACTGCATAGAGACACGCACGCTAAGGCCCGAGTAGCACCGTCCCCGCCGGGCTTGGGCCACCAAGGGCTCTATGGCCAAGGCAAACAGCAGAGGGGAGAGCGGGCATCCCGGCCGTGTCCCGCGACTCATATCGCAAGCTTCCGAAATCAGGCCACCTGGGAGACGGGGTGCCCCTTTGGGATGCCACACATCAGGTGTCGCTGTATGCCAACGATCTCCTTATTTATGTTAGAGTTATCGACCCAGTCTTCTCTCGGCTGGCGCAACTGTTAGGAGTTTGCGGTCTTTTCTGGGTTAACGGTGAATATAGACAAGTCCTGCATCTACTCATTCAAGGAGGGCCTCCAAGACCCCGGCCTTATTATGAGTGACAAGCGAGTACGGTGGACGGCAGATACGTTCCGCTATCTAGGCATCCAGAGCTACCGCCAACCAGATGATCTCTTTGATGGAATCTGGGAATGGCGGTGACATCCTTAAAATCATAGATGCGATTTTAGAGTACACTTCCAATGGCTGTAGCGGGTAGGGTTGCGCTCACTATAATGGTAGTACTCCAGAGGCTTTTATACTACTTCACGAATCTGCCGATATATATTCCGGCCTCCTTCTTTACCACTCTAGAAAAGCAGGTTCGCAATTTTATATGGGGCAAAGCCAGGCATAGAGTGACACTGAAAAAACTATATTTACCAACGGATCATGGGGGGCTAGCGGCTCCTTGTCTTGAAAATTACTATCTGGCCTCCCAGTTGCAGTGGGTGGCACGATGGCTGTCAGACCGTCATGGTACAGATATTGCAACTACGCGGCCACCATAGCCACTGGAACACATAGTCAGCCTTTTTCACCCAGGTCTGCGATTACGACTGCTAGAATCCTTGCTGCGTGCTTATAAATGCTTCCGTAGAAGCCTTTACATAACCCATAAAGTGATCCCGTATGCGCCTGCAATACCTTTAGTGGGAACCCCAAGTAGACAGGCAGTAGTTTTTACGTCAGTAATTCGGAGTTGGCAGGAAAACGACGTCCAGACGCTCTGAGATGCATATCATGAAGGGGTACTTATATCCGATGTATCGCTAGTGGAGAAAGAAGGGGTCCCACCGGGTCACTTCTTAGTTCATGGCTCACTGGTAACTTCGCTCTCAAAGTGGCGAGACATCACGACAGAATCACAAATGCATCTCACCATGCAGTACTTACACGTCATGGGTCGGGCAGACACTTAACTGCACTCATACAGCGATTAGCTTGGACACACTCCACCATCACTGGGAGCAAGACTTGGGACACCAGCTTACAGACGCGGATTGGGCTCTAGTACTCGAGAGACCGGTACGCATGCCTAGGAATGTGCAATTCTGGCAAATACAGCTCTATGTAGTTCAAAGGGGATACCTTACCCCTGCCAAAATCAATCAGTACTTCAATCGTACCGATGCAGAGAGTCCGAGGTGCACTGAAAATGGGACTGACTTGGTACACATGCTCTGGAGCTGTGCCCGGGTGGGCGCTGACTGGAGTGAAGTGGCGACAATATTACACACCTGTACTGGTCAAACGCTATCTTACGATTGGCCAACCAAATTGCTATACAACTTCCGCAGGACACCTAGCACGAAGGTCACTTTCAGATTTTTAGACCTGGGATTGATAGTGGCTACCCGGCTGATTACTAAAAAATGGAAAGCGCCAGACCCTCCCAGTATAATAGCCTGGCGGCACTCAATGCTCGCGTGGGCCAAAGCAGAAAGCCTAGCCATTAGACGTGAAGAAACTCTTGTGTTGCGTAAGATCCCCATCGCACCATGCTGGGACACTCTCTATACTGAGCTCCATCTCAGTGCAGACATGACAAATGAGGACTCCACTGATGCACTCACTGTGGGCAATTAATACGCTCATGAGTTGGGTAATGTATGCACCCCAACACTTTTGGCTAGCAGAGTACAAGCTGCTTATATGAATATACCAACACACTCTTCAGAGGTGAAGGGGTAGCTGGTAGCCAATGGCTGTGAGTACACCACACAAATTCTTACCTGAAAACGGTGGGGCACTATGTGCTGAGCAACAGTTACACATGTTTATTTGTTCCTTTGGTTAGTTTCTGTAATCCCCCTTTATCTATTTGCCTTGTTTATGGAATCCCCCTTTATCGATTTGCCTTCTCTCTTCATTTTATTGACACCGCCTAGCCATCTGCAAGCACTGATGTTACCACCAGGTCTATATGCTAATACATGTAAAGGCAAACAGCAATAGACATGTAATAACGTATATGATTTACAAGATAACTAGAACTGTATGATCATAATTATTGTCCTGCTTCTATGTTCCCCGTCTCTTCTCTTGGTCGATTAATGGATGAGTCTTCTGTCTGCACTCAAAAATCTGTACCTTATACTGTTGTTACTGTCCAGATGATGCAGCGGGGACATAAGTCCATACATGTACTGTATCCATGTTATCAACCACTAGTCCGGTACTGCTTGCATGCAGATATTGTTTGTATTGAAAACATCAAATCAATAAAAGAGATTTGTAACAACAACAAAAATGAAAGTCTAGTGCCTTCTCAAGGAGTTAAGGAGCATGAGCGCAGTTGTGGAAGCATACCGTGTAGTGATCAGTAGGCATGAGCAGGTACTCTTTAACTTAGGTCCCTGAAATCGGGCTGATGTCAAGTGCTGCGCAGTGCATGAGTGGTGTATCTGCGCTGCGTGCATGTGTGCCTGGTAAGGGTGTGATACATGGATAATGGGGTATTGTGCATTGCGTGCATTTTAAAATGTATATGCTGGGTGTATGTGTACCTGTGGGTTGTACAGTACATGAAGGATGTAGTGCTGTGCATGTGCTACTGGATGAATATGTGCCTTTGAGTGGTACAGTATATGAAGGGTATACTGCCACGCGATGAAAGCATGTTAATTGTGTGTGCTGGGTATATGTGTGCCTGTGATTGGTACAGTACATGAAGGATATAGTACTGTGCAATGTGTGCATGTTAAAATACATTTACTGAATGTATGTATGCCTGTGAGTTGCACAGTGCATAAATTATACAGTTCTGTTCAGTGCATGGATGTTCAATCGTATGCTGGGTGTATGTGTACATGTGAATGATGGAAAAACAAAAAGAGTATGCTGTTCCTATGTGGGAGATTAGGGAGTGGAAAAACGGGGGTGTTAAAAGAAAGGGTAAATGGGTAATAGTAAGGGGGCTACAACCAGGTGCTAGAAAGCGAGTCTGCGTAATTGCAATGGGATAGCGCCAATAAGGAGTAAGGACCCTCACACACCCGAAGGGTGTCATGCTTCATCATAGGGCAGCTCCTCATTGGACCGACGCTGCAATGCCCAACTTGCCCCGCCAGGGGGCTCTTTGCCGGAGGTCTTCTCTTGTTGTCGTTGTGAAACTAAGAGTGTTATTGGAGGGGGCTTATGTGTAGAGAGTAGAGGTGGGATAGAGTGAGTGTGATTTAAAAATGGCTACAAGGATCTCCAATGTTAGTTTATACACAGGGTTCTTGTGCCGCAAGTAAAAACACCAACTGGTAAGTCGTGGAGTGGAGAGGGGGAATTGTACGTGCTTCAGTTCAAAGGAATGTGTAAGGTGTGCAGGGGGTCGACCTATTTAATGTCCTATACAGTCCAAGCAGATCTAGGCATTTCATCAGGACGTAAATATCATCTTCTACTCACAAGGGATGGCTTTGACTATGTGAAACTAAAAAAGGAAGTCACATCCCCTAAAGCCCAGTAACCCCTGCTTACCTCGTGGCCCCCTGAAAAAGGTTCTGACCGTTGGTTTTGTCTAGCTCAAGTGTGCGGAGTTGACTCCGGACAGCTAGGGATTTCTGCCATAGTTTGTTGGAGGAGGGGGGGGGGGGTACATTTATGTTACTGTTCAAGGTCCATAGGGTCTACTTGCCGATCTATGTATAGCATGGACCATGTGCATACTGAGCCTCTCCCCTTCTCCCCTGCCACAGGTTACTAATCAACCAATGTGCACAATCAACTTTTTCCATTCACAGAACGTTTGTTACCTCAAGTTTATATAGTAAGTTCTCCCTATGGGTTGATGTAGTTCTCTCTTTGACCCTGCCTGTTAATCTGTAATATGGGCCACTGACCTCAGCAATTTCGTCTCTGCTTCTCTACTTGTAGAAGCTCTCGGGCCCACCTATTCATTCACAGCCTGATCCTCCTTGCTGTTTGACATTGGTAATTACTTTGATTTTTTTTACACTCCTTGATACATTCCCAATACTACTTCACCAGATGAATCATATACAAATCATTTTTTATAGGGGCCTCCCCCTCACAAGTCCCCCTTGGTCCTGATGAAGACACCTCGATAAGGCACAAACCACCTTTATGCTCACAGGGGTCGAAACGTCGACAGTCATGTTTTTATGTCAAACATATGCGACAGAGAATGCTTATCTGTACCTGTATTTATATGTTATGATTTGTCATATGTGCTAATGACAGTTTTTGGGCTGAATACGTGCAACCAATTTACTTTTCATGTAAGTAATGTACACTACCTTCTTTTCCCTTATCACCATCACAATTCCTTCCCATACACTTGTCACTTCCCCTGTCTTCCACCAATTTTAGGCTAAATCTGGACATGTATTGTCTTGCCAACTGGATTGATTCCTATGTTATCAATCATATGATGAAATTAAATCACAATCATATTGATCTTACATGGTGATGTTTACTTTGTTTAAATTCTTCAGCTTAAGTCTGCTACATTTGTTACTATTGTGTAATTGTGTGCCACTGTAACATATTTTGTGTACCACATTGTACCCGGGTCCAGTGCTTACGGGTTTCCCCATTAATATATAACGCTCACTCCTTAAGGGCAGCATGGGGATAGGCGAGCGCACTGGTTTTGCGCTCCATCAACAGCTGGGAGCCTGTGCCTGCTGGTCTCTCCAACTCAGCAACAGAGCTGGGTTGGAGAGATGTCAGTGTGCATGACTGTTTGGCTGTCCTAAGACAGCAGGCCAAATAACCATGCATGCTAACAGCAGGACCCACCACTCCTCCTTCCCCTGTTGCAGTACTTTGACCCCACCCCCAAGACTCGGCCACAGAATGAAAAATAAAAGGATCCGATTTAGATCATTTTATTTTTCGTTTGCTTCTGCAGGCAGTGGGGCGACGCTCCTCTGGCATAGTAGAGGAGCTGCCGCTGCCTAATTGGAAGAAACCATTGGTTCCACCTAATTTTTGATTCTGCAGTTCAGCATGTCAGTGGGGGAGGCAACATGCTTTCGATTTGTTGCTTTAAAGGAGGACACCTAGTCTTTTTTTGCTACCCTTCCTTTTAGCTACTCAACCTCAACCTACCTGATGATAGCCAGGTGTTGGTTCAGGGAATTAATTCCTCTAGTTAAGACATTGTCACTGGTTATGTTTCTAAAGTTAGCACATATGTACAGGAGGTTGAAGATAGCCATTATGTTTAGAAGAGGTTGAACAATTAGATTCTTTAAATGTGGTTTATTGGGCATTCCAATAGACATTTTGGCAGGCCTTTCAGGATAATGTTACAATGCCAGCTGGCCCTCTGTTTCCTTTTTTATCACTAACCCTGCCTCAATGTTATCTGGGAAGACCTCTTGGGATGCGGGTAACAGCAGCGAAACCATCCCTGACATTTTAGGGGCTGAGTAGGTACGCTGCCAGAGCCTCTCCCTCACTGTTTCTGCTGGTCTAGCACCAACTGAAGCATTCAGGTTTCTGGACTCATTGTTGCTTTTTCCTTCAGGGGTCTGTCACATAGAAAAATTCCCTGAGTCTCTGGGGTGATAATTGAGTCACTCAAACTAGATTGTGGACTGTCTTGCTGCACCAGTTTCACTTTCTTCAGTGGCTTAAATGTGCCATTTTGGTCTAGTAGCTAGGAGTTACAACATAACCTGCTTTTTTTTGTTTGAGGCTGGTGGTGTAAGAAGGGGGGGTGGCTGAGGTGGTTCATGGTCTCTAAAACAATGCTTTGTTCCTTGTATTACTATTCACAGCCCCAGTGCTGGTCAGCTTATTGACTGCCTTCCCAAGGCTTCTTTCTTTTGGATGTATGTCAGCTAAGCACCTCTTTCTGTGACTGAAATCAGTTGTGCCTTTCTCCATCCTTTTTCCAGCCAATGAAACCGCAAGTACTGTGGGAAGTGGTGGCCACTAGCCGAGGGAGTAGCTGCTTCCTTCAACTAAGGTATGGACCATGTACCCACTTGCGAGGCCTAGCTGCTCTCCAGGCGGACAAGCACACTGCTCACTCCAAGGCTGTTTTCCAGCTCAAGCGGCCCGCACCACCGTTCTTGCACCACCACTGCATTATCACCCACTGCAGGAGTCTACTAAAAGTGCCACTCATTGGAAGTTAAATTCCTTCACAGAGACATGGCTTAGGTGTTACCTGTCAACCTTCTAGGGTGTCCTTAGGTCCTATGTAACAGCTACTCCAGCCAGGACAGGATTGGATATCTCTGGGGCATAAGTTGTAGTTACAGACCAAGGAACACTCTTGGTGTGAGCAGCTCGGAACCAGTCGCTGTAGTGTCAGCTGAAGAGTTTATAGAGATATCCTAGACTCCAAGGGAATAGGTTGCCTGTGTAGGTCCGTTGGGGGACACTCCTGGCTCTGCAAAATCTGCACCAGGTACTTGTATTGAAGCAAAGGCAAAGGTGTCTCCCCACTACCCCCATTGTCCCCTCTGCTTCTGTGATCCTTGCCTTCTGACCTTGCCCAGGCTACTAGCGCCATCCAATATAGTACTTTCCAAAATGTTTAAATCTGATCTGCTGAACGCTTGCTGTTCTTGTCTATTAAATAGGGAGTCCAAGCCAGCTGCACTCGGTGGCCAGTGTGTTTCCTAATCTAACCAGCCACTGTTGAGAGAACAATAATGGTGTTTGTATGTTCTGCAAAGGCTCCCATTTTCTGTTTATTACTTCTTCCAGCTTTTCTGGCTCACCTTCCATACCATCAAGCTGGTTGCAGGAAGCTCTCTATTATACTCCATCTTCACTTCTACTGGTTTGCAGGAGGTTTAATCTATTATGATAGTTGTTCGGGGAGCTACAAAAGCCTTACAGCTGAATTACCTTTTGCAGAAAAAAAGAGAACGTTCTGACGGAATCTTGCAACCTACTGCTGCAATATAGAAGCCCTTTTTACATTTAAGGAGGCCCTCCTGTAATGCTACATGTGAGAAACGCTTTTCAGATCTACCAGCCCACAAACAGATTGCCAGATGCCTTAGACCTACTCTTTGTGGCCTTCCGATCACCAGAGAGTCTAAATGTTCTGCATGTTCAAATATTGTCATCAAACCTGAAGCCCAGAGCCTTTCCTACTTCTCCTCCAGACAAGGAATCCAAGAAACTGGATGCCTTGGTTGGAAACTTTTTGCCGCTTGCAATTTTGCTCTCCACATGGCTAATTCTACCTGTCATTTAGGACAATTCATTTATGCCTTATGTGAACTGGCAAAATGTTATTACCAGCCTGCCAGACCATATGAGAAAGAAAGCCTTTCTCTGACGTGATGAGAGATGGCTGCGATGCAGCAAAGCAAATACTGCATTGTGGCTTGCAACTTTCAGACACCGTTACTTGGTCTATGGGTACCCCTGTCACATCTCTTCAGCATGTTTACATAGATCCCATTGGATTTTCAGGAAATGTGTTGGCTACGCTTATGAACATGTCCTTTGGCAGCAAGCAGCTGTTCAGTAGGAATGCTATAGCGGTAGGGCTATAGCTCATTTCCTAAGCTTGGCCTCCCCTAAACTGCAGTTCCACCAACAGTGTCATATATTCCTTGGTTATTCTAGAGCTGTATAGTCTTGAAAAAATGAGTCATGCCCTTCAAATGCCTGAGCATCTATCCTGCTCATTTGGGGCAGGGATGCGCTACTAGGAATTTCCAGTAGAAGCAGCAGTAGATCTAGCTACCATAATCCGCTGCAGTCTCTGCCACTTCCAAACCTCTCGGAATTCTCCCCCCACCCCATGACATTACCTTCTGATGAGATAAGGGGTTTCCTATTTAATCACCCATTGGGAGCAAATCATGACAAACTATCCTTCATTTTATTATTCTCCCCTCCAGACCACGCCCTTTCCTTAAGAGCCTGCTCGCCGCTGCTCACTTGATTTTACAGGTGAAAGCCCTTACCTTACAGAACAAGAGGGCCATAGAGGATGTGCCTCTGGACAGAGAAGCTGAAGATTTTACTCTTTGAGTATTACGTTTTGTTGTTTCTTATGCATATCACCTTATTTCATGCCCCAAGGTTCTCAAAGTACAAATCACAGAGCACCGAAGTAACATCAGGTGCAAAAAGACCAACACGGAGATGTGTGCTCATTCCACCACTGCCGGGCATACATCTGATGACCTGAAATGGACTGTTCTAGAATCACACCCACAGATACGAAAAGAAGCTCTTTTCAGAAAGGAGCATATGTGGATTTTCACATTGTCCACACAGAGGGTTGGGCTGAATGATGATATACCCTGGGGAGAGCTGAATAGATAATCCTACAATTCTCCCAGTAAAACTGTATAACAATATGTAGACAAACCACACTGTACCCCACAATGGAGGATGATCACACTGCTGACATTATCCTCAGTGATTCATCCTTACATCACACAAATATCCACGCTGAACCACCCTTATATTGCGCACAACGACTAAGGAACATTGATTTCTCAGACGAGCCTTGATTAATCCAAATAAGTTTATATTCAGCAGTGGCTGGGCTGAATTTGATCATGTGGTGAATATTTTCCACCACTGGCAACCATATAGGGCATCTCCATAACTTCAGCCCTAGAAGTCAGTAAAGCAGATTTGTGTTCTAATATGAATAAAAAAGCATGAGCTCCTATGGTTCTGCCCGTTCCTCCCAAGATGGCCCTGCGGTCTCCACACTAGTCTTACGAACAATTTACAGGAAGTCCTATTAAAACTATAACTCTGCCCCCCATTGATCACCTCGGTACGGGTACCGTAGGTGTGCAGGCGCATGCTGCTCCATGAACAAGTGAGTAATGAACCCCCAGGACACTTCCTACATGAACCGGGGTAAGCATGATTACCTTTAACCTGCTATTGTACCTCTAGGTTGCGAGTGAGCGGTTCGCTATGTTGTCCTGTGAAACCCTAATTGACTCCGAAACGGGTGAGTGATCTAATTCAACAACAACAGTGGGATGTGTTTTTGTGAAGGCAATGCGCCAAATGGCACACAGCCTGTTGTCTTTAAGCATCTTGTGTGTATGCATGGGTTACATTTTTCATGTGATTGTTGGATCCGAGCATGGGTCACAACAATGATGCCGCTTATGTATGAATGGTTTTTGAGACTGGCTGAAATCATGTAACAGAAAACCCACATGTTCACTGTCATTTTCTGCACTAAATCAATTGACAAAGATTCCACGCTAGTGTCAGAATTATTTTTTTGCACATTGGTGGTGCTACATGTTTGTTTCCACAAGGTGTCAGCTTGTCACTTATTAAAGATGATCTGTGGTAGAGGCTCTTGGTGTAATCTAGTTTAGACAGGACAAGACGCATAGTAGCCTGGATCTCGTGTCGAAAAGCCAGGTGGGGGAGGATGTGTCGTAGAGTTTTTTTATTTTTTTATATTCAAGTTTATTGAATTTTCCAGAACAAAAAACACATTGATAGCATTCATACACAGTATACAGATACATTGTAAGCTATACGATGCATTTGACTCCAACAACACTTGTGGGAGAAACCCTGCCCTCGCCTATTGCTCAGCACATACACTACCATTTAGACCTTTCACACTGGCGATAAATTAAACCATTGGCCCCATATTTTGCCAAAGAGTTCTGGGCAGCCTCGGGCCTCGAAGAGGGGCTCCTCTTGGGTACCGCACCAGTCCACTCCCCTCCTCCAGACCCTCACGGTGGGCGGTCTAGCCTAGGACCAAAGCGCGTGATATCACGCTTTGCCACGGCCACAGCCGTGCCCAAAAGACACTTGTCTGCCCGTGATCCATCAAGGTCATCAAACACTCCCAGGATCAGGCGTAGCGGGTCATGAGGGACCTCCCACCCTAGAGATTGTGTAAGCTCGTGCTCCACCCCTGCCCAGAACGGTGCAAAAGTGGGGCATTGCTATACCATGTGATAAAAATCGGCTGGAGCATGGGTGCAACGTGGGCACGCTGGAGAGGACCGCAAGCGAGCGCTGAATATACGCGCCGGAGTGAGGTTAGCCGTGTGGAGGTAGTAGAGTTGGACTAGACGCAGCTTGGAGGAAGCCGTCAGGGTCTTGGGTGCCATAAGGGCGTCCCTCCAGTCCGCGTCTTCCAGGGGGCCCAACCACCCCTCCCACTGGGCCCGGAGCGAGTCTAAGGACGCTGGACCATTGTTCACCAAGGAGCGGTAAATCCGGGACACCCCCCCCTCTGCCTAGGTTCCCCATCATCACTTGGGCCTCCAGGGGACTAAATTTGGGGAGGGAGGTGGGGGCCGTGATGTGGACTTTGAGAGCGTGCCTCAACTGCAAATATTTGTAGAATTGGGAGGAATGGAGGGAATGGCGGTGTTGTAGGTCTGCAAACGATCTGACATGGTCCCCCACCCAAACGTCCCCGAGCTGCGAGATCCCGATGTGGACCCATCTACGGAAGTGCTGAAGGGACGAGACCTCCTCCAGCCAGGCACCACTCCACAGAGGTGTCTACCTGGTGAGTTTCCGGTCCCATTTAACATACCGTAGGGCGGTTCGCCATGCCATGAGCACCGTTCTCATGATAGGGGGAAGATCCCGGGGGACTGGGCTCCCATATAAGTATGTCTGGAGGTGCGCAAAATCCGTCGTCTGGAGCTCCACTCGGTACGCCGGGTCGGACCAGCCGCCCGCGAACCAGTCGTGGATCACAATCAGCCTCGTGGCCAGATAGTAGAGATGGAGATTAGTCACCCCCATTCCTCTGTCGTAGGGGGGTATGCAGCAATGTGCTAAAGACACACGTGTTCTCCCTCCACCCCATAAAAATCGGGTGAGAACTCCATCCAGCTCCCAAAACCAACCGCCTGGGAGATGAATGGTCACGTTTTGCAAGATGTATAGGAAGTGGGGGAGGACCGTCATTTTGAAAAGGGCACTCCTACTGAGGGGGTTAAGGGGAAGGGTCTGCCATCTTCTGAGGTCCGCCTTGGCTTTAGTGACCAGGGGCGTGATATTCAGAGCCCACTTGAGCTCCGGGAGGAGGGCCACCAACACCCCCAGATATTTGAAGGATTGCAGGGGGATGGTCGTTTGCCAGTCGAAGCACGCCCGAGAAGAGTGCAAGGGAACTAGGGTGGACTTCGCCGGATTGAGCCTGAGGCCGGCGACCCGTTCGAAGGCCGAAAGGGCGTCCAGGCTTCGCGGGCCCAAACTCTCCGGGTCCGCCAGGAAAAGGAGGACGTCATCGGCATACAGGGCAATTTTGTTGATCTGGTGCGGATCCCAGGCCCAGCCGCGGATGAGGGGGGTCCTGACGGATGAGGGAGGCCCTGACGGATGAGGGAGGCCAGGGGTTCCATTGCTAGTGCAAATAGAAGTGGCGAGAGCGGGCAGCCCTGGCGGGTGCCCCTCCGGACTGGGAATGCCTCTGAAACCACGCCATTGATGAGGACTCTTGCCTTGGCAGTGGAGTAGAGGACCCGGACGAAGCGTCGGAAAGGGAGGCCAAAGCCCATCCTCTCCAACACGTCCCCCAGGTAACCCTAATCCACTGTATCAAATGCTTTTTCAAAGTCTAGGAAAAGCAGTGCAAGATACGGGGTGAGGAGATGGCGATGCGCAAGGGCAAGGTGGAGACGGCGTATGCAGTGTCGGGTCCCCCGGCCGGGCATGAAGCCGCGATCGGGATGCACCAGTTCTTGTAAGTGGGGATGGAGCCGTTGGGCCACCACGGTGGCGAAGAGTTTAATTTCGGGATTATTAAGGGAGCTGGGACAGTATTCCGTACTCACGAGGGATGGCTGCTGCATCTTCGGGAGGACTACTATGGTGGCCACATCAGTCTCTGGTGGGAAGGCCCCCACTTCGACTACGTGCTTAAACAGGTCCCGCCGCGTAATATTCTTGGGGTTAACCGTCGTGCCCAGGCGTTTTGCCGGAGCGCAACAGTGAGATAGCTCTGGGGTGAATGTCTGGTCCAGAGCCTCGGAATCCGCCTGGGAGAGGCAGGGCAGTTAAGTCCCGTCTCCGTCAGCAGAGCCGCCAGTGAGGACTGGGAGGTGGGGGGGGGGGCTGCGTAAAGGGTTGCGTAGTAGCCCGCAAACGTCTGGGCGATGTCTTGGGAGGTGGTGTGGTGAGTTCCGGTTCCATCCCGAATTTTGGGAATAATGCGGTTGGCTCTAGGGTAGGACACCAAATTGTGGAGAAGTTTGCCATTTTTGTCCCCCCAACCATACACCCGTGCAACCGAAGAGCGTCAGAGCATATTAGCGGACTCCATCGAGATCCGGTGAAATTCTTCTCGGATCAGAGTAAGCTGTCGGGTGGAGTCCTCATTGTCATTGATAGCCTGGGCCTCCTCCAGCTGCGCCGCCTGGGCTTCTAGCTGCGTGAGTCGGGCAGATTGTTCCAGGCGTTTCGTGTGGACCAAACCCCTGGCCACCCACGCATTATGGCCTTACTGGCCTCCCACAACGTGCCCAACGAGGGGACTGAGCCCGCATTCGTGGAAAAATATTGGCGCAGTTCCTGCCCAAGGCACTCCGCGAAATTGGCATCCTGCAGGGACCAGGCATTCAATCGCCATACCGTCCGGGTGACGCTGGGGGAGTTGCCGAGACGAAGGGAGACGGGTGAGTGGTCCGAGACAAGGGTAAGATTGTGGACCCAGCCATCAATTGACAGTCCACAGCCGACAGTAGAAACAGATCGATACGAGAGTGGGTGTGGTGAGCCGCCGATGTGTGGGTAAATTGGACCTGGCAGGGATTCCACATCCTCCAGGCATCGCAGAGACCCAGGACCGAGGACCAGTCAGATAATCGTTTTGCAGAGGCAAGGCGAGCCGCCGATGGGTTGCCCGTTGTGTCACGTGAGGGCTGTAAAACAGCGTTGAAGTCGCCTCCTATCACCGTCAGGCCTTGTGGAAAGTAGGAAAGCACTAGTGTGAGGCAGCGGAGGGCAGGGACCATGACGGCGGGAGGGATATATGTGCATAGGAGATTGATGGGGTGTCCTTCAATCCTACCCGTCAGGGCCACATAGCAGCCCTGTGCGTCCGTGTCGGCTTGTGTCAGGGTGAAGGGCAGCCCTTTCCGGAGTAGAATGACCACCCCCCGGGAGCCCCTCATGAATCCAGAGTGCCAGACCCTGTCAAACCCGTACCGGGTGAGGAAATTACATTGTGTGCCCAGAAGGTGTGTTTCCTGCAAGAACAGGATATCCGGTGCATACCTGTGGGCGCTTCGAAGGACAGCTGTGCGTTTTATGCGGTCTAGTAGGCCGTTTACGTTCCACGACACCACGTGGAGGGCCCTAGAAAGGGTAGACGCCATCGTAGTGAGTGGTATAGGGAAGAGGAGGTGCAAGCCAAGGCAGTGTCTGGTCCCGGTGTGAACGTGTTCCCCTGGCCGGGACCTCTGGGCAGGAGGTGTGCTTCGAGGTGAGTCTTGTGTCATCGCTAGCAGTATGTATGCGTGTGTAGCTACCAGAAGGAACAGAGAACAGCGACCCGTAGGCGGCTACAAACAACAAACAAACTGGAGACCATGGTCTCCCACCCTACACTTCGGAACGTGAAGCATCTGTCGCCCTGAAAAGGAAAACAAGTTAAACAACAAGAGACTGGTCGCTAAGCTAAAATGATTAGCGGAACATGACTATGGCAGAGATGGACCCCCCTCCATGAGTTCGGATAAAATAAGCGTGAACAGCTGCAACTACACGATGGGCAAGTAAACAACAAAGAATGCAAGTTGAGTCCGTGGAGTGAAGGAGGGAATAGTTCTTGGAGTCGTTGGTGTCGAAGAGACAAGATCACCCCCTTCCTGGGGAGTTCAAAGAGCATTACCCTTGGGGCGCCTCAGAGGGGTATGAGAAGCGCACTTGCCGTGTGTTATCGTTCAAGTGACCTCAGATTCTCCGGTTCCTCTGAGCAACGGGCTCCTAGACAGGTCAGAGTCGGAAAGGGCGTGGTGCAGACTGTTCGAGGGACCCGGGTGGACACTCCAGTCAATCAGTAAGGAGGTCGGGCTAGGAGTGTTAGAACCCCGGACTGAGGCTCGGGATGGAGGGTGCGGGGACGTCGCACCCGGAGAACGGGACGTCTCCCCACGGTGGTCTGTCTTTCTGCGGGACCTCGTTTGGCGCCTCTGGGGTTTAGGGAGGGCCCGGCACGGCTGCTGGGGAGCCCGCTGGGTGGGGGAAGAGGCCAGCCGGGGCAGGAGGGACCTTTCCTCTGTGAGCCAGGTCCACGCCGCCTGGGGGCTGTCAAAGAAAAGGGTCTTATTTGGGAAGATGACCTTAAGCCAGGCCGGGAAGAGGAGACCATATCGGAGACCCATGTTGCGAAGCATCTTAGGTCCGACGCTGGGCCTGTACCTCCCTTGTGTAGTCCGGGAATACCATTATCTTGCTGTTCTGATAATGCAGCGGCCCCTGTGCCCTGGCCGCCACAAGAATGGCGTCTCTGTCTCGAAAGTTGAAGACCCTCAAGATTATGGGTCGGGCAGGGGCCCCAGTTGGAGGCTTGGGCACCAGGGATCGGTGGGCCCGTTCAACAGCAAACCATGGTGACAAGGCATCTTTGGGCATCCAGGAGCGCACCCAGGTTTCCACAAACGTGTCAGCGCTGCCCTGCTCCACTCCCTCGGGAAACCCCAGGAGGCGCAGGTTATTCCTCCGTGATCTATTTTCAGCGTCCTCGGCCCTACGATGGAGCTCCGAGGTCTGAAGGCGGACTTCCTGGGTCTTAAGCTGGGTGATGTCGTCCTCCGCCATGGAGATCCGGGATTCCACCTCCGCGATGCGAGCTGTGGCGTTACGCAGGTCCTGGCAAATGAGAGCCACATCCACCCTCACCTCGCCGATCTTAGATTCTACGGAGGCCTGAGAGGTGCTTATCGCCTGGAGGATGTTGGATAGATCTCCCCCTGCCACGCCCAGTGTGCCAGGCGGCTCGCCTCCCGGGTCCCGGTCCGACGTGGTAAATTGGTCCATCTTCGTTTGGGTGGGAGGGACCGGATTCTGGACGGGGCGGCTTCTGGCCATCTCGGGGCTGCGATGGATCCGCCGGGGGGCGAGTGCGGGAGGGGCCCCCCCGGGCACCTAGGCCATCAATGCACGGGCCCAGGCATCCAGGTCCGATCCCCTCGGGTCCCTGGCTAGGATGGAGGTGAGGTGTCTCGATACCACCTGCGGGGCCAGACTTGGCTCCTCAGCGAAGGGCACCCCTCACAACTACTTCGGCTGGATCCAGGCATCCGCCGCGGGAGCAACAGCAAACAGGTGGGGTGGCACAGTTAGTATGGAACATCCGGCGCAGTCCCAGGGGCTAGATACCCCAGGGGCCGGTGGCCCAGCAGCAAGGGGATGCCTCCGCCTCCGCAACGCGCTCCAGTACAATAGCGCCAGATAGAGTACTCAGTGAGGTGTAGGAAGGGTGCCAATCCAAGTCAATGCGGTTCTAGGCCAGTGGGGTCCCGAAGGCGCCCCCAGAAGGAAGCGCGCCACGGGAGGGGGGGGGGCTGGAGCGCTGGTGTCTCCGCTCGCCTGCCACCCAACGCGGCGGCCGATTCCCACCACCCCAGTACGTCAGCCACCAGGGCCCCCACCTCCGGCAGGGCGCCCCCCAGAACCCAGGGCCCCTGGGAGGCCAGCCGCCCTCAACCAGGCCGGGTGGTCGAGAGGGCGTCGCGGGACAGCCAAACTGAGTTTGCCCAGCAGGGCCCACCACCACACCACAGGAGGCTCCCCCAAGGGAAAGGAAAAGGGCGAAGCACAAACTTGCCACCCCGGCCGCCATCCGACTTAGTGGCCGGTCCCCCCACTCACCGACTGTGTGGATCAGAAGACTGTCCCTGATGTCCTGTGATCACGCAGCAGCTGCCCTGATCCCTCTGGGGGAGGACACAGCAGCCCAAAAGCAGAGCCGCTGGGTGAGGAGTGGCTCCTTCCCACTCACGGTAGCGGCTCCAGCAGCCCCAATCCGGAAGGTCGCGGCACCGTCCAGCACAACGGGGGCCCCGGCACAGCTCTCAAAGGATGGCCTCCATAAGCCCCGCCCCGCCGACCCGCCAGGCAGCCGGATCGTCAACAGGTCCGAGCAGGGGTAATCAAACAAAGCACCGCTGTCCGATGCTGACAGCCGAGCCGCGGCAGGCGCTACCAGGCCACAGCATCATCCGGCCCAGCAGGGGCACCAGCGCAGGCCCTTGTTGTCCCCTCACGCCGCTCCAGCACCGGAGGATCTCGGGGGGGGGGGGGGCCCCGGGGGAAAGACATCCACCGCGAAGGCTCCAGCGGCAGTTGAAGCAGGCGCGACCACCGCAGGGGAGCACCCACCTAGATGCAGGGAACCGCTGGGGCTGCCATTTTGCGGGCTGGGGGCCGATGGGAGAAAGAAGGCAGGTCTCAGAGCGGAGGAGTCCAATCCGCTCACGAGAGGGACCGGACCGAAGCCAACTTTGTGGGGGAACAAGATCCGCTTCCGAAAACGGTGAGTTGCAGCCGAGGACAGGCGGATGCCAGGCGGATGATGGAGGGGGTCCAGAGCACTCTTCGAGTGCGTCCACCATCTTGACGCCTCGGCCACGCCCCTCGTCGTAGAGTTTTTATAGTGACGAAGTTTGACCTTGCTAGTTTTTCCACTTGGGCATTCATTGATTGCTTGGAGTCCATGGTAATTCCGAGGTTTCTTACTTCCTTGGATACTTTAGGCAGTGTTCCAAGATCGTCAGGCCAGGCAGGGAGTGGGTCATAATTTTTCCTGTTGCCACACTTGAGTATTTCTGATTTGAATCCATTCAATTTGAGATGGCTCCATGTCATCCACTGATCCACAGGTCTGAGATAACTGAACATTTGTGGGTTTCCATGTCTTTGGGACTTTCCAGTTTAAGGAGTATTTGTGTGTCATCTGCATAGTTATAGCATGTGAGGTTAAATTGAATGATCAGTGCCGGTAATGGCTGAATGTAAATGTTGAAAAGCATGGATGAGATGATAGAGCCTTGAGGCACCCCTGCTTTTGTGAAACACGGTTTGGACGAGAAAGAGGGGTATGGTGCACCATGCACTGACTTTCTCTGCACTAAACTTCACTTGTGTGTGCAGCATGTGCTTTAACCTACTAGACTGGCGTTTTAGTTATATGGTTCTTTGTTCTTAATTGTATTAAATTTTGAGACACTCATGTCTCTACAACTGGCACAGTGCCTATTGAATTGTGTCGATCCACGATTGATGTCTGGCCAGGCTAAGCCTATGATAATAATATATAACTTTATTCCGTTGCAATTAGCCATCCATAAAGGCAATATATGACAGTACAAGATTAAAAAATAAAGTGCAATTCATGTCAACGAGTCAAAAATATATACTCAATTCAACAGAGGGACTACGTAGGTAATAAAAATTTTAAATGAGATGACAATACCACTATATGACATTGATAAAAGACAAATGTACATCAGTAAAATCAATATAAAGGACCCTCACATCTCGCTGAAATGTTTCCCACATTCACACAAAGTTCCTACAACATAGTTGGGTAGTGTTAAGTTGAATCATCTCCAGAGCACAGAAGGGGGAACAAAAACCTCGTAATAGGTCCGCCATGCACTCCCCATCAGCCCCATCAAACGGACTTGGATTTTTTTCAATTGTGGGAAAATTGAGAAGCAGTAAATTAACAATAAATAAAATGCATTTGTACCTGGCACAGACTACACCACCCCTCATTGCTACATCAAATTATACACTATATATCTCGTTGCTATGAAAGATGTAAAGAAAGTTTCTTTCTGGCTTAAACAACAGCCCGGAAAAATGATGCCATACTACAACAAATCTCCAGAGTGGGCAGAGATTGTAAATCTAGATACGCAGGTCGGCAGTGCGTGAAATGTGCGCCTCTTATAACGGGTAGAATATAACGCTTCCTCTGTTGGGTAAAAAACTTGCAAAAAACACCACATGCAATTACAACTTACACAGTTCCTTTTGAGTAGTGTCGATCCACGATTGATGTCTTGACAGGCTAAGCATATGGCTTCGCTAGCCCACTTCAAACTTCCTCCTTTTGCGTCTTAATTGCAATGAATGATGATGCTGCAATTGTTTCACAGTACTGCCATTCTAGTAAAGGAAGCTGTTGGAAACTGACCTTCCATTTTGGAAGTTTTGCATTTGTTTAAATATATTTTTAGAGCGTCTCATTGCTCAAAATGTTGTATTTTTTATATTTAACTCTTTCTATGCACTTTATTTCTTAGTTTTACTCACCAGAAAGTGTCACACATATGGCTGTTCAGTGTCATTGATGTCCTAGAAATGTTACACATATGCAATCTGAAACCTTGGTAGCTATGCCAGTATTCTCTTTTGTATTTAACTTAACGCGTGTCTGCATATGTGCACAGAAGTTTAATAAAGTACTGCCTCTGAAAGTCTTGTTTAATGTTTAATATTATGTTTACACATTTGTTTTACAGTACAATCATGTTACAAGGGCAATAGGTTAGTGCCCTTCCATTTCTGGTGCTTTGCAGCAATTTAAAGATCTTTTTAGAGTTTCTCGTTGCTCACATTGGTGTAATTTCTGATATTTATACGTTTCCCTCATCTTCATTGCTTGATTTTATTTGCGCGAAGGTGTCGATCATAGTCATTGAATGTCACTCATAATACACTGATATTATGAAAATGTCACACACAAGCAATCTGAAACCTTGCACATTATATATAAAATAGCGCCAATCTCCCCGCAATGTTTCCAACATGTTGCTGTTCAGGGGTTCTCAAATATGTGCTGACTCTCAGGCATTTAATGCCACCTATATATAAAGGATAGTGTCTAAAGATTCCTGCCATTCAGCATGATGGGAAAAGTTATTAGTGCGGACGTACATCACTTCTTTCATTGTTTATCATCTCTCCCAGCTCCTGCAATTCGGGGAACACTGTTGCCGGGTGGTGTGTTTAGTGTGGAGTAGATTTGCGAAATCAGATGCCTCGTGGATTTGAGATTCTGTAGGAATTTCTTTCAAAATGTAAGGGGACACAGAGCTACAGCTTTGAATGGCTAAGTGACCCATGGCTTAATTTGCAAATAGTGTAACCTTTCTTTTTACAATATGTAATATGTGTTTCGAAGGAGCGATTCATCTCCTCCTCATACAAGTCACACAGATGGCAGCATCCCTGCATGACTCAAGTCTGAAGAAGGGGTCTATCTAACCTGGGAAAACGTCTGTGCTCCCCTGTACCGGAGTCGGTGGGGTGGGGTGGGTGGTGATCCCATTTAGCACGTTAAGTAATTCCACAAGTCTAGTGTGGTTCTCGTCACCAGCGAGATATAAAGGTTGCAGCACCTTTGTTTGCTTCGGAGCCATGAAACCTCCCCTAGGGACTTGGCTCTCAAGTTCTGGACTACGAAGCACCAGATCTTATTGGCCTTACCTGCCGCCGCCATTCGGCGATAGAGCAATTGTGTGGAAGTCATCTTATTTCAGGTTTAATTTTGTGTGTAAGAAGCTTGCAGCACATCTGAAGGCCTAATAACTTGTGCTGAGCTTGCAGTGACCGCAAGGCCTTGAAAAATAAATGAAATCATGAGACTGAGTGTCCGGCAGCTTTGCTTCGTTCACATTTCATAAGTCATTATACAAATATAGCTAAGTGTCTGTTGTTAATTAATGATAGGACAAATGTTTGGAAAGTCCCAATGCCAGATAATGCCCAATTGGCTGTTATTTGCACAAGCTGTATCAAAGGTACAAAAACCTATGTGAATTATTGTACTTTAGGTCAGCCACGTATGGAGGCTTTCCTCACGCAAATGCATTCCATAAAAGTCCTACTTTGAACTTTACCACATACTTGTGGCATGATAGTAGTTACGCATGTTAGGAATGCCCAGTCCCACCCTGTTTAGGGTGTCGTTTAAAGATCCGACTCTGTAGTCTGTGCCTTTTCCCCTCCCATATAAAGTTACTACAGATCTTCTCCAATTGGGAGATCTCTGTTTTCAGGAGTGGGTAAGCCTGAAAAAGATATGGGATTTGTGGGAGAATTGACATCTTGAATAAAGCTATTCTCCCCAACCAAAAAAGAGCGTGCAGACGCCACAAGAGAGTGAGCGCTTCTATCAGTCTCCAAAGCTACTTGAAGTAGCTTCTGGCATTTATACAGGTCTGGGGTTAAGGTGATGCCCAAATATTTTAGGCCTCTGTGCACCCATTGCAAATGGCTCTCCCTGCGCAGTGAAGCTGCAAGCTTTTCTCCCCCTGAAACCACCATTCCCATGGACCTACTGAGGTTCACCTTCAACCCAGCCAATGAATGGTACACCTCCAAGAGAGTCAGTACCCCCTGTAGAAATCGACTCATGCGGACAAGGACAGGAGGATTCTATTGGTGAATGCTGATAGCTCGAAGTCCTGTCGAAATGGAATGTTCTGAATCCCCCATCTCCCTTTTTCTCTGAAGCAGAGGCTCTGGGTTATAGTGCAAAGAGGATATGGGGTAAGAGGCACCCTACCCTCGTGCCTCTTTGAATTAGGATGTTTGGGAAGCTGACTGCTTTTATTGGCGCACCCTGGCCCATAGGAAATCATACAATACATCTATCAAATGCCGAAAACGTTGACCAAAGCGTTGTCTTCATCATGGCCTGATCCACTCTGTCAAAGGCTTTCCCCGCATCCAGGGACAGCACAACATCTTCCTTGTGGCGCCTCAGAGCAAGGTTGATGATGTGAAGCGCTCTTTTAGTGCGGTTGCCCACAGACCTGGATGGGATAAAACCAGTTTGGTCATCATGGATGAGGAGAGGCAGAGAGGACTCCAGCCTACTTGCAAGGACTTTACCCATTATTTTGATATCAGTGTTTAATATAGAGATTGGCCTGTTTAACTTGCAGTGAATAGGGTTGTTGTGTGGCTTCGCGATTAGAGTGATCACAGCCTCTGCCTTTTCTTTAGACACTAGCTGTGAAAATCCCATGTCATGTAATATCTTCCTTAAAAGTGGGACTATGAGCAGTGCAAAATGTTTATAAAAGGTAGCAGTAAAGGCATCCACGCCAGGAGCCTTATTTAGCTTCAAATGTTTTATAACAGTAAGGATCTCAGAGACGTAATAGACTCATCCAGATCTGATCTATCGAAGACCGAAGACTAGCGATGTAACAGATTGCAAGTAAGATGCCTGGACCTCTACACTTGGGATGGTTGCCCTGTAGAGTAACTTACACAGTCAGTCATAAAATGCTTGGGACTTCCCTTCCTCTGTAATGTGTGTTCTACCTGATGCATCATTGATCTATTTAATACACCATTGAGCATTTGTAGTTCAGTTTATTGGTTAACAAGGAGCCAGCCTTATTACCACCCTCATAATCGCGTGTCCCCACCCTTGCATGAATATAATTTGCTTTATTGTATTCCAGGATACACAACTGGCACCGGAGAGCAGAAAGCTGCCTCCAGAGTTTTCTAGCGCTTGCTTGTGCATCTGCTCTAGGGGAATCAATTCTTCCCCAAGTCTGAGTTGGGTGATCTCTCTCTCATATGGTGGAGACAACTAGCTGGCTGGATGAGGACTCTTCTTATAACTATTTTCAAAGCATCCCATACTAAACCTGGGCTGAAGTTGCCAGTGTGGTTAAGCCCAAGGTATTCTTTAATGACCTACCTCATTTCAAGGAGAACAGGGTCATTTGGAAGGGAATTGTTCAGTCTCCATGTACCACATGGATCAAAGACTTCACTGCACTGCTCATTCAAGTCTTTGTTTTACCGGGCCATGATCTGAGATAGTGATTGGCCCCTGAACAACGTCCTGCAACTGCGTGGTGAGTCTATGATCAAATAGAATGTAGGCGATTCTGGCATATGTTTGGTGAGAGGTGTAAAAATGTTAATAGTTAGTTAAAAGCAGATGGTACTCGCACTAGGAATCAACCAAACCTTAACCGCCTAATATAGTTTTGCTAGACACTAAAATGTCTTTGGTGTGATTTATTCACGGAGGGGTGCATGATGCTATTAAAGTTGTCACCAACTATGAGGGGGTTCTTGTAGAAACTAGCTAATATTCGTATAGTGGAGATCAAATATACCTTTGGGGAGCATTTGGTGGGTATCGCTACCAGGGAGTGTTCCCACTTGCCTATAAATATTAACCAGCTGCCTTGCTTGCCTGCTTTGACATCCCTTTCTGAAAATGTGGACTTCTCTAATTAGTATAGCCCCCTGCCTTTTTTGACGGGCTGATGCAAAGTATTGGGCAGCAAATGATCGAGAGTGTAGTCTATGCTGATCTTCTCTAAGTACACGCATTTCCTGCAATAGACATCTGTCTGCTTGTTTAAGTTCTCCAATAATTTAGTGTGCGTTGTTAAGGCCCCGGACATTATAGGTAAGTATCTTTAATGTTGATGCAATAGATGTTCTGTATGGTGATTGGAGTATAGTCTGTTTAGAGGAGAGATAGATAATTTATTGTACAGTTAATAAAAGCCTTTACAAAAACAAAAGCACAAAATGGTTTTACTATCATAAAATATTCCATCAGAGCCCTAGAAAGAATAATTAAGCTTCCAAAAGTAATTGCAATCCTTTATGTAGGTCAAGGCTCTATAAAATTGTGAAGAACAATGGATAATGCAATAAAATAAGCCTGTGGAATCCAGAAGGGAGGGAGTAGAGACTCCGGGACAGGACAGCGTAACAATGTTGAACCATTGCCAATAGCACCTTGCAGCAATGAATATGGATCTGTTCAAGATAGGCAAGAATTGGCCCTTGGAACCACTGTTTGCCAGATCTAAGCTAACCGCAAAGCATTCATTTATTTTTTTTCACGCCAAGGTCCGTGTGTGGAATGAAGCGGACAGGAGCAGCACCAGATTGGCCCACTCACTTCAAAAGTTGGATTCCACATGGTGTTTGTGTTTTTAGGCAAGTGGGCAATAAGTGCGAAGTGCAAAGTGTGACATGATTATAGACGTTGATGTATCCGAAAAGAGATTCAAATGAATTAGTTAGCGGCTGTACTATACTGTGGCCTGAGGGAGCTCAAGCTGGTGGATACAGTCTATAGTTGAGTGGCAGCAGCTGTACTTACCAAAGAAGCCGTCAGATTTTTGACTGTATCTGTAACATGTTGGCGTAGTATTTCGGGCCCTGCTCTTGGTCATCTGTGGTGCAAATGGACCCCAATTTTGACAGAGCCACCTGAAGGAATTTGTTTTGATATTTAAAATAATGTTCCCCAGGTTCAGGCAGGCGATTATATCTTGACTGCAGGTGCGGGTTCCCAAACATACAGAATCTTTGCTGCCGAAATGTATCCTTAGTTGACGCAACGTGGGTCAAATGCACAGAATATGGATGATGGTTTCCTCTTCCAGTCCATATAAGCGGCATGATGCACTTTGACATGCCGATCACTGACAGGAAAAACGTCTACCATCCATGGTCATTCTCCCAGTCTGAGAGCGGCAAATCTGGCTTTTAGTCACAGTGGATAGGTGCAGGCAATGTACTACTGCTGGATCCAAGAAGTGTATGAGTTGACCACTGCCCATGCATGCGATCGCTTGCTCAGCGTTGCTAAGTTGTCCAGCCTTGATAGCTTTTTCACTGTAGCCACTGCAAGTTTTTTAAATGTTGATTGTGGGAGGTGTTTTCCCAAGCTTCAGTAAGCGAGAGGCGTTGTAGTTTGTTTTAAGAGATGACACTTTTATGAGGCACCAGAGTGGTCTATGGCTCGCCAAAGTAGACCGTTTAGGTGAGAGCAGACTCCAGCTCTTCGATTCCTAAAATAGCTATAGTGCCATAATCTGTCGTATGTTAGTGGTGCCCAGTCACCTCCTTCCTCAGCCCACTCCCTGAATAGCACAAACTTGCAAGTCAACTGAAACATAACCCATACTGTAAACCTTGGAAAACAATTGGACTTTCAGAAAAATTGGCCTCTTCTCTCCTCGCACAATTTCGTTAACAGTAAACACTCCCACAGTATAAAACATTCTTGTTAGTCTGCCAGCTGTTCCCACGGCATGCCCCACAGTAAATGTTACTCCAATGAGGGAAGTGGAAGCTTTAGTTCGCTGGCCAAGGTGTACTCAGCTTCTGCTTAGTCAGGCTCAAGGTGAGTAAGTTCTAGCTCGCTAGCAGATATAGAGGGTCCATTGGTTCCCTCGGCACCTGGCATCAATTTGAGAGGACGCTCTCCTTCCTGGCCATTATTTCTTTATGGTACCCGAGATTACAGCAACCTATCTCATGAGCGTGTTCAATGTGAATTTCCCAAAAGTTGGAAAAAAGCTTAAATTCTGCTGCTTCTTAAAAAGACCAACCTAAATGCCATGGATCCCAATAACTATAGGCCAATCTCCCGCCTAACATTTCCTGTAAAAATCGTTGAGAAAGCCATTAACCATGAACTGACTTGATTAATCAACGACAACCACCATTAGATACTACTCAGCCTGGCTTTAGAAGTCATCATAGCACGGAACTAACATTGATTACCGCTACCGAAGAAATAAGACAAACACTTGATGCCAGAGGAAATGGAACCTTGATTTTACTGGATCTCTCTACTGCATTAGATACGGTCCACCATGACCTGCTTATCAATTGTCTTACCTCATTAGGCATCAAAGACAGAGCTCTCTCCCTTCTAAAATATTTTCTTACTTGCAGAAAACAAGTTGTTGCTTTAGGGGACTTTACTTCTCCTTCCTTCTCGTTGCCACGTGGGGTGCCTCAAGGATCATCCTTGAGCACCAGCCTGTTTAACCTATATGTAACCCACTGGTTAATCTAATCAAATAATTTGGGTTTGCATTAGTATCTTACGCGAATGACACCCAGATTGTGGTGTCGGTGACTAGCAATCCAGATGCATCACATCCAGATTTCATGACTGCTTGCTTCAAATCGGCAGCTGGATGATTAGTAACTGCCTGAAACTAAACTCTTCAAAAACTGAGATTCTGCTGTTAGGCAATGATCCATCCTTTTGGTTTCATAAGTGGTAGCCTCAGGAACTTGGAGCCCTTCCAATTCCAAGCACAAAGGTGAAAAACCTTGGTGTTCTGTTCGATAGTGAACTATCGTTTAAAGGCCAGATCATCTACATTACATCTTCCTCTTAAAGTTGCTACGGAATGTTCTCCCTTTTAAACCTCAAGATCTGCAGACAGAAGTCCATGCTCTTGTCACATCGAGGTTAGACTACTGCAACACCCTGTTCACTAACATCCAGAAAAGGTTTCTGAACAAGTTACAGATCCTCCAGAACGCAGCTGCCTGCTTGCTTGTGGGCATTCCCAAGCACAAGTCTGTATCTGAAGCCCTGAACCAGTTGCACTGGCTCTCCATTATTAAAGGTATTGATTTTAAGGCCATTTGCATTGTTTCTAAATCTTTACACAGCTTAGGCCCCTCATATCGAACACAATGCTTTAAGCTTTGCATCCCTAAAGCGTTGTTCCATAATTCAAAAATCAAATTGGGAGCTGAAGCTTTGTGACATATACTGCTAGGTTATGGAATTATTTGCCTCTCGAGCTGTGAAGCAGTGGAGCATGTTCTACCCTCCCCCTGGAAGCTCTGTTAGCCAGGATGTCCCAATCTATACTTCATCTCTTGTGTTCCCAAAAAGATGATGATAGTTGTGAAGGATTTCCATTTGCGCAGGGTTAGAGGCAAAATATCCTGGTATAGCTTTTAGGTGACTCAATTGAAATAAATCTGACATCCCCCCCCCCTCCCCTTACTCCCTTACTTCCCCAGGGGCGCGAAGCATGGAGGTCTCTTTATCTTCTAAGAAGTGCACCCTTGTGACCACATTCTCTGGTGCACCCTTAAGGGGATGCCGCTGAGTGACTCTGTGTCTAATCCAGCTGACATGTTGTGCTCCTGGATCCTACATGATAGCCTCAAAGAGATCTTGTACATACTTAGGGAGGTCCAAAGCTGGGATCTTGTGGGGGCCTCCATGTATACGGGTATTATTTTGGTAGACCTACCCTCCAGATCCTCCAACTTTTCTTAGAGGAGCTGATGGTTCTCTACAAGGGTTAACATCTATTGCTGGGGATGTCATAGTATTCTAGCTGTTCGTGGAGGCCTTACTGTACTTCAACCTGAAATCCCAGGTCAAGCCACATCTTTTCGGACTGCCTGTAGAGCGCTGCGTAGATCCGTTTCAAGTGTGGGGATTTCCTCTTTGAGGTTCAGGAATGTAGCAAATAGAATGTCTTTGGTGATTCCCGGGTCTACAGGCGGAGGGCCCTTCTGGTCATCTTTTGTACTGGATTTAATGTTCCCCAGTGGATCTGCAGCAGCCCAGCAAGCTTAGGATATCTGTGTCCATGCAGCAAGAAAGCCATGGAGCTAGTGTTTCCGGTTCCTCTTGCGATGAATGTCATGCAAAGAGTGGTAAGGGCACCACAGCAGATCATGTATTAGAACCTCAACAGTCACGGTGCGGCTTGAGTCCTGGTCTAGCACCCTTTGTGTCCCAATTAGGCACCACCACAGTCTTCCAGGAAGGAATATTTAAATCTCTGGATGCCACACTCTGTGGTTGCAGGGTCCTCTCTGATATGTGCCCTCCACTCTTGCCATCATTAAGTTAGGTCAGGACCGAGGTGCGTGGGGTGAGCTGCGGGCCCAGGGCTGCGTGGGCAGCTGCCTTCACCCAGGACGCCAGGAGAGCCCGGAGGAGCCTTGTCCCCCCCCCCCCCCCCCCCCCCCCAGTGCCAGGTAACATCCCGGGCGGGTGGTTTTCCCTGATACCAGCGGGACTGCCGAGGACTGAGAAATGTGCGGAATGGCAGCCCCGTAACAGCGTGCCTGCCAGCGGGGATTGTGCAAACCTACCGGGGTCACTCTCGCCCCAAGTTGGTAGAAACACGCTCCCAATGAGGAACAGTAATTAGTCTCCGGCATTTGGAAACTGTCTTTGCTTGCCCCAGTCCTTCTTTCTTAGGAGGCCTTTACCACTGGGCATTGGAGGCAGCCTCCTCAGAGACATTACTATTGGAAATGTTAAAACAGTACAAGGAAAGTCTGGAAAACGTGTATTTTGTGCCTATTGATCTAACTTGATCTAACTTGCTCACCGACATTTCTGTTATTGAGAAACCCTAACTACCTAGAGTGGACTTTTACCATTTTGAATCTTGCCAAAGTTCTAGATAAAGATTCTTCCATCTTGATATAAAAAACGGTGTGGTGTCCTTTTGTGAGTGTTTTTACCAGCGGACACGCCCCCTGACACCGGGGCCTTAGACTCTACCTCCACGGGAGACGCACCGAGACATCTGTGGGGGCAGTGGAGCGCTGAGGACAGTGCACTACACGCCCCAGGTGCCTGAGGGGCCCTTGACACCAAGTGCTTAATCGATAGGTGGGACGCGCCTGGCTAAGCCCGGGCAAAAGGCAGGCTGTCTGTGGCCGTCCGGGGACTGATCGGGCCCGGTCACTAAGTACTGTGGATTGGGAAACACCTGTAAACGCCATTGGACAAGCATTGGGTCAGTACATGGCATAATGTTCTTTATTTAAGTAAAGGGCGATCCTGTAAGCCACCACTGGGACTAGAGACGCTTTGGAGTGATAGTGAACAGCTGAAATTGTTTGGACATCTAATTTGAGTCTAGTATTTTCAACTCTGGGTAACCACTTGGCGGTATCATTTGGCGAATTGGATTAAGCATACAGACATGGCAAATGCAGTCCAAACTAGGTCGTCAAAACTCCCTAAGTGTATAGCCCCGGATATATTAAAAAGCAGTAAATGAAAAGGAATGCCCACTTTGAACCGTGAAAAACCAACCGCCATCGACAGAATGCTAGGTGAAGTATTAGGGGAAGTAGCATCTGCGATTGAGCGCACGGAGAGACGTCTCTCACTAACCCCCCAACCTGTTTCATCAAACCAGGAGCAGGACTTAGATGCCCAAATATTAGCATTAGTATTGACAACAAGGCACTCCTCTCGCGCCATCTCTGCCGCACTGCTGAATGGGGAACATTTCCCTGTCATAGATTCACATGTTCCAATTTAAACCATTAATTTCATATGTAAACCAGCATTAGTCCAAAGTTTTTGTCCAAACTTAAACAATCGCTGCAGAGACAGCGTTATATCACTCCTTGGCTTTTTATTTTCAATTTTTCTCATTGATACTGCGCGCCCATCCAGGCTTTTCACAGTAGCACGTATTCCAAACAATGATATATCCGTCCAAAGTAAACTCATAACTCTTTACCCAATGCATTTCGAGTCTAATACTACAGGAAGTTCATTCTAAATTCGAGGTATCCACAGAAGGGAAGGAGTGCATCCTCTATTTTTACATAGATGCTTCGCAAATATTAGCATTGGCATCCCCTGACTGTGGGACATTTGATATCCCATGTGCACAAGGGGGGACCTCACTGGCACAGGACATAACATCAAGGGGGGGATCACCACCAAAGGGTAAGACTAGAAATACTAACGGAAAAAAGTCTAGGCGTAAGAGGGTTAACACGAACAAGGGCGTACTAGACACCTGCTCTACGGAAGCAAGGTCTCCTGGAGAGGACGATTTAAATACACAATCGCCCCCAATGTGGGTATCCCAAATAATATCTAACCTACAGATCCATCTTGAGCAACTTGTTGCTAACCAAACCAAAGTGATCCTCAGTAGGTTGGATAAAATAACTCTGGTTAAGACAAAGGGGTCGGTTGGCGGTAGCAATCCCCCCTCCCTGGGTAATAACGCAATGGGGGAGGGTATTAGCAGTGGCATAGAAACATCAACCACAAATAACACCCGAAATGATCAAACCAACACAACCACACATCCCTTGACCCCGTCGAACACACAATCTGTAGGCTTGACACAGGCCCCCCCGAGTTTGACCTTCATTAGCACGGAAGCTCCCCAGGGAGTACCAAAAGGCATACACAGGGTGATGGTCCATAGAGAAGCTTCATCCCCCCCGCTAGTCGGGGACAATTAGAGAATTGCGTCACGAAGGGGCACTTAAACACGTCAGTAATTCTCAATCTACCCCCTGACGCAGCCCCTTATGTGATTATACTTAAAGGAGTCCCAGTGCTGAGACGAGACCAGTTGGAGACCTATGATGAGCTCAAAAACAAATCCATGTTTTGGTTAAATAATCATAGGCCCCTAGTAGGCATGGAACAAGGGGACATATTAATGGTTAGAAGGGTGAAATGGGTGGGAACTAGGCCCAAGGATAACATCGGGGATTGTGTGGTTGTGAATTTTAGAAATACGCAGATTGTTGACCAGATATTAAGGTGGCGTCCAACCACGGATTAGAGTAACATTTGGTCTATGCCCCTTAGCTTTTTTTACCCGAAGGGGGCCTACAACGGGGGGGGGCATGCTACGGATGGTCTAAGAGGCAGGGAGTGGAACCTGGTTGGGCACAATCGTAGACCTCTCTCTGTAGCCATGAGGAACCAGGATGGGATTAATCTTCAGAATAGATTTGAACCCCTGACGAATTTAGAAGAACAGGATTGACTAGGGACAGATATAAACCCCAGGCAGAACCAAGATAGGGATAAGAGTCCAGAACAGAATAAGGTACCCCCGATGGAAACATCGAGATATGATTTAAGTCAGAGAGGGGAAGATAAGGGGGTAACTATTGCAGAGAGATTACAACCATCCATTATAGTAGAGATCGAGATAATGGGGCCTGATAGTGGTGCTTTAGACACCCAATCAAAACACCTACATACTTCAGCCCACCAAAATGAAACTCTTATAATGGAGGGAAATGTGGGTACTCACCCCCCCCCCCATGGCTGGGGCAAGAAATCCTGTCAAGCAGGACGGATTAAAACTAGTATCCTGGAACGTAGCAGGACTTGCTGCCAAATATGAGGATCAGGAATGGAGGCAATACATCACCAGGTTTCATGTTATATGTCTTCAGGAGACCTGGTTGATTGATTGTAACCGTTTCTCCCTGGAGGGGTTCAAGTGCTTCGCATGTCCCCGCACAAAGGTCAGCTTCAGGGAGACCCATGGGAGGGTTGATTATATACGTAGATCTTCTTATCTAAGGGGTTTGGTCTAATCTAAATTGGGCATCATACAACATGCAGGCTGTAGGTCTCCGCTCAAAAGGGGTAAACATTACCCTAGTTAACTGGTATAATGCGGTGGGAGCAAATGGGAAGGAAAGTATAACAAAAGAATTGGACTCTCGCCTAAATGCCCAGCTGTCGGTTGTGAAGTCGGGAGCAGTTCCATCTGTAGTTCTCGTAGGTGATTTCAATTGTCATCTGTGTGCGAACCTAAGACCACATACGAAGGACTGGTCATGGTGCACAGTGGAGAAAGGGCCACACTTTTTGCATTCACCGGACGGGGCGCATTTAGACAAGGTGTTGAAAGGCCACAATCGGGTCCATACCATGGACCTGGTAGGAATGGGCAGAGGTGGGGAGCCTAATCCCACCTTTAAGGGTAGAGGATGTCGATCTTATATCGACTACATTATGGTTTCACCCATACTTAAAACCTGGGTCAGTAGGGCAGACATAGAAAGGAGCATTTTCAGTGACCACAACCCTCTGGTGTTAGAGCTAAAAGGACCAATTATTAAATACGTATCACGAGGAGTAGGTGCTGTGGAGACAATATCAGACCAAGGGAGGAGGCTTAGATGGTCTAAAATAGACAGAGATAGCTTTTACAAAAGCTTAATAACCAGAGGGGAAGATGCATTTCATGTATGCCTTGACCCCAACATTGAGGGGGCCGCGGTAGTAACCGCTTTCGAAAAGATGGCGTACCTCATTGATGGATTATTAAAGACCACCAAGACTAGGACATTACCTACCACACCCAGATGGTTTGATAGAGATTGCTCAAAAGCACATAAAGAGCTTAAGTCTAGCCTAAAACTTCTGCCCAGGGATAATTCGTACATAGCCCAATGTAGGCTGATATATAAAAAGGCACAAAAAAACCATAAGACTAGTCTCCAAATGCAAGCCTGGGAGGACTTAAGGGAGGCGGCAGATAGAAGAGACTTGACTGAGTTCTGGAAAATTATAAACACACCATGTTTTCAGGACTCCAATGCCCCACAGATTTTAAATATTATTTTGCCGGAGCAGTGGCATTCCCATTTCAAAAATCTATATAATCACACTGGTGAAATCAATAACGATGAAGGGCAGAGGTTAAAACTGACTGCAAGGCCTGATATCACCGTGGTAGAAGTGGAGGGGGCCATCCTTGGCCTAACAAAAAATAAGGCGCCTGGACCGGATGGGATTCCTCCAGACCTTTATCTCGGAAAAGTGGAGTTGTGGGCACCCATTCTCACGAGGGTCCTGAACGCAGCAGTGGTGGCAGGTCTGCCGCGTTCTTGGTCCTCGGCAACAATAGTTCCAATATTTAAAAAAGGAAATAGGGATGACCCACAATGTTATCGCCCGATATCCTTGATCGACGTTACGGCCAAGGTGCTGGGTCGTGTTGTCCTAAATCGTCTAACGGATTGGACAGACACCCACCAGTTAATAACGGACACCCAATATGGGTTTAGAGAAGGAAGGTCAACCACGGACCAGTGCCTGAACCTCTTATTTGCTGGTCGCCAAGTACACTATAGCCAGTAAGGAGGCGGTTTATTTGGGGTTCATGGACCTTTCCGCGGCCTTTGATAACGTGAATAGGGAAAAGCTATGGGCCCTGATGACAAGTCTTGGGGCGGACCAGGACCTAGTCAATATTCTCAAGGCACTGCACTGGAATACAACTGCGTCTGTTCGTTTTAATCAAGACGGAAGTAAGACTCCATCATTCCCATGCACTAGTGGACTGCGGCAGGGCTGCATCCTAGCTCCCTTTTTGTTTTCACTTTACATAAATAACTTAGATAGTGAACTGTGTAAACTTGGAGTGGATTCTCCTCAGGTAGGCACTCGCCCAGTCCCTGTCCTGCTCTATGCGGACAACGCGGTGCTCCTAGCACGGACTCCACGGGGATTACAGAGGCTGATTGATGGATTTGTAACTTTTATGTCCTCGCTTGATCTATCAGCAAACCTAGATAAATCGTATATCATGCTTGCGGGGGCCAGACCAGACAATTTTTTTTTTATAAGATATGAACTGACAAAATTGGTCGGGTCCAGTCCTTTTCCTACCTAGGAGTATTGTTTGACGGGCTTCTAAAGTTTAGATCTTTGGTGGACAAACACTGCCCAAAATTGGTGGCCTCATCTGGGGCTATAATGGGTTATGGGAGAAGGCTGAGAAGATGGTCCCACGAGCAAGTGATGAATTTGTATAGATCAATATGCTGCGCTAAGGCAGTTTATGGGGCTGAAGTTTGGGGCTTTGCGAATATACATCAGGTCCAGATAGAGGAAAATAAATTTTTTAGAAGGCTACTGAAAGTCCCGCACAGTACATCAGCCTACATGGTACATTAAGAACTGGGAGAACCGTATATTGAAGATCAAATCAAGGTCAGGCCGCTTCTGGCCTGGGTGAGGATTTGGTCTAACCCCGAGGCAGGCCTCAGTAGACAAATTATTATAGATTGTCTGAATCGAGACAAAGGGAGCTCTGTCCCATGGCTAAACTATGTAAAGTGTACTTTGGAGGCCACTGGTTGTAAGAACCTCTTCACTGAGCCTGAAGCCCTCATTGCCCAGAATAAAACATTAGTCAAGAAAAAGTTTGGGGAATGGACAACTGCAAGCAGGGCGGCCACTGAGAGTGTAAATCTACAGTTGTGGCCTATAGATTACTGAAATGGGAGAGTGGAAGGGAGCCTTAACTTTCACTGATTCGTAATGCACAAGACAGATTTTATATGACCCGCTTTAGGTTCAACCTCTTGCATCATTTATTATCTGATCCTCTTGGTTTTACCTTAACGGTGGAGCAGAAGGGTACCTGCGGCTGCGACAATAAGTCTCTGCAGGATACCCTTCATTTTGTTTTGTTATGCTCATTTTATACATCACCTAGGCGTAAGTTCCTGGTGGGAATTTTGAAAAGAGCTAAGTTTAGACATGCTAAGATTGCCTTATTGTTTTTGCAAAATGCTAATGATGCATATGCCTTGTCCTGTATTATGAGTTTTATTAAGATGGCCGCAAGGATAAGGAACTCGAGAGAGATGGGTTGATTGCAATGCCCTGTATATAGAGATCTGGGAAAATGAAAAGAAATGCCATGATTTGAACTGTCTTTTTAATGTTTTTTAATGCGTTTTAACTGTTTTATGAACTTTGATGATATCTTTATAAGTGCCGAATAAAGAAATATTGATTGATTGATTGAAGTCAGGACTGTGAGACGCGGGGCACTGTGTGGAAAACAGAAGCAACTCTCCGGTTTCTGACCGTACAAGGGCTGCTATGCGGTGTGTGAGCAGCCTAGCATGTGGGTGAGTTCGCCACACTCCAGGCACGGCTCATCTTCAGGGCCTTACACGATCCTAGTCAATGGCTTTCCTTCACCAGGAGAAGTCCATGGCCTCCACACAGCCTCTGTCCCACTAGCTTTCATTGAGGAGGTCACCTTGCCAGACTGCACCATGCGGCTTCAATCAGCCCCACAAGCCACTGTCGAAATGTGCTTGTGTTCTGGGCTTCAGGTCCGGCACCCATTCAGGCGGAAAAACTGCAAACAGGTTGGTCAAGGGCTGCCAGTATCCAGGAGGGCTGTGGGCGGGGTCCAGCTACAAGGCCACCACCACTCTGGGCAATGTCAGACAGTACTGGGCAGTCTCAGACATGCTGGCAGGGCCATACTAGGCTTCCCCGGCACTCATTGACTGCAAGGCCTCATGCCGTTTACCTTGCTGGTGCCCAGGTATGACCCCACTTATCAAAGGGTTGCGATCGGATGCCGGCCCAACTTCCCTCCGCCAAACGGTAAGGGGTATTGGGTACCGGGGCTGGAGTCCAGGTCTCATACGGCTGCCATGTTAGGCACCAGGCCAGCAAACCCCTAAAAACTTTTTTGAACTGTCATAAGTTTATTTACCACAAATTTAGGGTGATGTACGGTTGATCGTGTTGCAATGCCAGGGGTTAAATAAAGCAAACTACCAGCCCTCTTCAGAAAACAGACCATTGGTTCTGTCTGTTTCCGGGTTCCATTTTCCTCAGTTGTTGGCCAGAAAATCTTATTCTTAGCAATCGTTTTTTTGTGTTTGATGAAGCATTACCATTCTAATCCCAATGTTACTTAGCATATTTAGCTCTCCCAAGGTACTATGAAGTGCAATCACATAACTTTGCAGAGGCTTTATGGCATTTACTGGAGTCTGTTGCTTCTTCATGATTCCTTAAGATCGCCCCGTAAAACCGCCAGTCCACACAGGTGGTTTAATAGCTGTATTTTTTTTTGTTCTATCCAGCTAATCCAAATGCAGCCTGAATGCTCATTGGAACTACATCTGTCTTTGCGTTTGAAAGGTGCACACCGTCAGGGCACTTCATTTAAAGCTTTTCTTTCTTTAGATCCCAAAAGACAAGACCTGCATCCTTTGATTGAACTCAGTTATGAAACTCTAAGCCTCCAACTAATGGATAAGGAAAAAGTCAGATTCTTCCTTTGACCATTAGTTGGGGACTTCCAGCTTGAGCCAAGGTCGATCATTGTGACTCCACTACATACATTAATTTCAAGCGTGAAGCAGTATCTGGTGAAATGATATCCTGGCTGTTTGCACCTTTTTAATCTAACTTGCAGACAAACCATAATAAATTAGGGCATCCTTCCTTTATCCAGATGAAGACCCCGTCTAGAGTCATGTTTATATAGGAGGGTTGAAAAGTTGAATAAATTACTGTTGGAGTGTGTAGTTCAATAATTGAGGCTCTTAATCTAGTATGCAACCAGTACATTTAATGCAGCATCATTGCCTGTTTCATTTTCACTAATTCGTCCTACAGCACTCAAGTGCGTTGTGCCATGTGACTCATCTTAGAACACCTTCTTCTGTTGCATCCTCATACTTATGTCTGAATGTTGCCTGAAATGTGTTTCATAAATTATTGTTTGATATCTGCAGATGGGACTGTGTGTAGTATCTTTTTTTTTTTAACAAACTTTATTGAGCACCAGAAAGTGAATACAATGTTTTTACTTGGTACATTACGGCATTTTCGTTTTTTGTTGTGCCATCCTAGCCAAATAACTTATTTGCAGATTCATTTGCGGGGTGTGGATAACAATACATCGGTATAATCTATATAATTGTAAGACCAGTAATGCGTGCTTATAAGGTACAAAGTTTTCTCTTGGAACGATTACATTTTAAAATACATTTTGAACAGTTACTTTAACTAGAACTTCCCCTTCCCTCCCTCCACCCTCCCTCCTGGTCAGCCTTTTTTGTTGTATGACATTCAGCCTAGTACCGTCTGTCTAGATCACTTTTGTTACCAGTTGCTGGTGGTGCGCGGTCTGGGTGTAGATATGGCCATAAAAAGTCTGTGTCGTGTGTTATGTAGTAATATGGATACATTATGGAGTAAGGGTGACGGGCCCAGGTGTAAGGTCTAACTTTCTAAAATCCTCTAGCATGCGGTCCCATTCCAAGGAAATGGGGTGTTTCTGTAGCCCTCTCTCCTCCTCACATCTAAGTGCCGCACTCTGGACCCCACACCATCGGATCATATCTTCCTGCCACATAGTTAATGGGGGGCATCTAGGAGATTTCCATCTCATGGTGATCTCTCTTATGGCAAATATAAGGGCTAGGTCTAGGAAGCGCAACTGGACCCTCAGGGCGCTGGTACGTTTGCGAAGACCCAACAGGCATTCCAGGGTGTTGTCATTGATTGTTAAATGTGTAACCTCTTTGAGTGCTCTTCGGACCGCTCCCCAGTAAGCAGCGAGGCGGGGGCAAGCCCATAACATATGGATAAAGCCCGCCTCCTCTGCCCTGCATCGGGGGAAACGGTGCTGGCCCTCTGGGAACATATGCTGGATTCTCTTTGGGGTTAAATAGGACCTATGTAGCACCATAGTTTGTATAAATTTAAGTCTGGCATTACGGGATACCCGTTTGGAATGGTCTAGGATGCTCGCCCAGGCTTTTTCAGTTATATACGTGTCCGTGGCTTCTGCCCATTTTGCTCGGAGGTCAGTGATTGTGATAGATGCTTGCGCCCTAATACCAGTATACAGCCATTTAACTAGGAGACCTCCCCTCCCCATATAATAAAGCAAGTGTACTAGCTCATGTTGTGTAGGTTCAATGCACTGGGGTGCCCATGTCTCTCTAGTGTAGTGGGCGACTGCAGCATATAGCAAATAATGGCGATCTGGTGCTCCCGTGGCCTGCACAAAAGTGTCATGGTCTAGTAGTGTGCCATCTCCAAAGAGCGATCCGACCTTCTCCACTACAGCCTCCGCCCAATCCTGTGGTCCTACGACTGTGTGTATTATCTTGATAAAGATTGCTCAAGCATGGAAATATATTGCTTGACTCTTAAAAAGATATAAAAAATTAATTGTAAACAAATGTAACATTTATGTGCTTACCCAAGTTCCTAGGAATACATGGTTGCCCGTTTTCATTTGTCTTCTAAGCAAAATAGAGGAACACGTGCACATTGAACTGCACGGGTTAGGCAATGTGGGCAGAAAACAAGGGCAGGGAGAAGGGGAGAGAAGGGGAGAGAAAGAAGGAGGAGGGGAGTGAAAAAATTGGGAAGACAGAGAGTGATACTAAAAAGGAGAGGGCATAAGAAAGTTTGGTTGACAGTGATACTTAGAGATGTTAGGATTTGACAAAGGATGCACTCCCCTAATACCGATGAAGGAGATTTCTATTGGGAAATCACATTGAAATAGTGAGACCATATCCTGATGTCTCTGTTATAAGAGCAGGGGGCGTTAATTGCATCCTCGATGGGGAGAGAAAGACAGCATTTTCCTAAGAATCAAACAATACCTTGTGTTGCATCAGCATTGATCGAAACCATGAATAATATGGGCTGTATTGTTATATGGAGACTGATACATCCTGTGTACTCTTGTCTTTTAGTTAGGCATAACACATGCAGCTGATTACATTGTATACTAGTCAGTCTTTGTTGAATTAGCCACTAGAATACAGTAGATGAAATACCTTAATAGGTTCCTATATGCTCATTCTCTACTTCTATCGAAATATAATCATGTGGGTGCCAGAATTGAGCTTCCGTCATGGAAACTAAACCTGGATCCCAGATTTAATCACTGATCCGGTCTGTCATGCAGATATGAGCAGGACATTGAACACATACCAATTGGAGCTCCACGGTGAATAAAGTGAAATGAATGGGAGGCGATGAAGGTTGTCCTGTTGGCTGAATGCATGGGGAACGTGTATGGAATTAGGGAGGAATTAGAGACAGAGCTTAAGTAAGGAGAGAGGAGGCTCAATGCCTTTATTACCCCTAGTGGTGAACAGGGATTTGATAGGTAATCAAAACTGTATTATACTAGTGAATAAAGAGTTAGAATGTGTCCCATGTATGGAAGAAGAGGCCTGCTTGCTGACATTACTAAATATAAGGACGTGCCATTGATGTGCTTTACTGGCAGTGGTAGTGAGCATTTTGGAGAGACGGCAGAGTGAAGGAGGGTCTCAAGAGGGTTTCAAGGGAGGCTATGTTACGAATTCCCCTGAAAAGGAGTCTACAGTGATCTGATTTAGTCGAAAAAGGTCTTGCATTTCATTTAAAGAACTATCCTAGGAGATTAGGAACAGGTTTGTAACGTCCGAAAGAAATCTAAGAGACTGCACAGTGGTAGAGAAAAAATTAGATGGCCTAAAGATGAGATCTAAACATTTGGAGCATAACATAATTGAAATAACTCAAGATGTGGAGAGAACTGTACAAGAGAATACAAGATTGAAAGTCCAAGGTAAAGTCTTTGGAAAGGCTTGAAAGCCATACCAGGAGAAACAATATACGTTTTTTAAATATATGAGAAGTTGCTGAAGGGAAAGATTTAAAATGCTTCATGATTCACCTATTTAAGGAAAGTGTGTTCAGGAGATCCCACAGCTTTAACCTAGAACAGGAAATTCTTAAAGATAAAGGGGATCCCTTTTGGCATAACCTAAATTGGAAAAAAATAGGAACATACTAGTTAATTTCTTAACATACACAGTTAAAGAACACAGTTTCACAGCAGAACTAGAGGCAAATTCCCCAACCCACAAGAGCTGTACTTTACTTCTTTGATCGGACTTTTGGCATGCCATAGTGGATGCTAGGAAGAAGAATGGATGAATCACAATTGTTGGGCTCCAAGGGTTAGATGAAATTTAACAGGGAACACATATTCAAACTACTAGATTTATCTGGGCCTCTAAAGGGATTAGGTAATCTTAGAAAACATTAGGAGAAAATTAGAAAAAGGCAGAAAAAAACTGCCAGGCTTTTTATTATATTGTTGGGCTGCTCATTTAAAAAATTGTAGAATTTGAATAGCCTTCCCAGACCAATCTAGCAGAAAGTTGATGTTCCAATCGATGTTAAAATGTTATATATTAAGAAGGAGCCTATTTATGTAGATTCGGAGCTCCCAAATATTTTAAGAAATTGTGTGTCTAAGGGTACTCCAATAAGTGCCCTATTCTAGTACAATATTATGCTCAGATAGATTATTCAATACTTTATTAAAATATCACAGATTTGGAAATCTGCCAGTATACCAGAGTTTATGAAAGATCATACAAGTACATCTGTGAAAAGGGCAGACATTTTACGCTGGGGAGATTTAATTGGGAATGCAAAAATTAAAATCATGGGGGGCGTGGCCAAGATGGCGACTTGAGCAGGCTTGTTGCTCCGAGCTCCCGCCGACGGCCCGATAAAGCACCGGTCACTGGCCGTCCTAGCCGACATCAGCTTAAGCACCAGGACTCTTCAGGCAGCATTGTCAGTGGGGTGCTGGCCTGGGGTGACCCTGAAGCCCGGGAGCGCGAATTAGCACCGGCGAGAAGCAAGCAGGCGCCGGCGAGCCTTCTCAGAGGAGCCACGAGGGGAGGCACGGAGGCTGCTGTTGGGGCCGAGCCAGCTGATGCAGGCTCTGGGCGGCTGGCATGGAGAGAAAGGTACAGCGAGAGCCCCGGTTCCCGGTGGCAGAGTGGGCAGGGGGTGAGACGGCGAACAACGCCAGGAGTGGCCCCGCGGCAGAGTGGAGTAGACGCATATTCCCTGGCTGCCATTTTGGAACAGTCTCCACCAGCGTTGCCACGCACAGCCACGGTTGAGGGCCCAGTGGTGGTCTGGACCCTCCCGCTGCGGCGTGGCTGAGGACACAACTAACAGTGGCATCGGTGGCTCTGGTGGGGCTCCACGAGTTGTGGAGACAGACGGCCCTGGCCCTACGGACGTTCCTATTCGGAGGTGAGGGCTGACCCAGGCCTGAGCTCACTACCTGGGCCCGCACACAGACTTGTTGCCTAAGTAGAGTTCCCTACTTGGCTGAACTGGGAGGCGGGGGGCACAGCAAGCAACGCCACAGAAAGAGGAGTCACTGCCGAGTATAGCGCTGAAGATCTGCGGCGATCGCCTGGTGACACTGGGGCCGGGCCTGGGCTTCCTGGTCAGCGGCGACCCGGGAGGGTGTGGGAGCGGCCTACCTTGGCGCCATTCTTCCCAAGTTCTACCATCAAGTCCTCGCCAGATACGTCACGGGGATCAGCGTCTGACGTCCACAGAGAGGTACGTCGTGAGGGCCTGACTCATCCGGACGCTGTGCGCAGTTTCTGGTGGCCCGGGAGAGAGCTTCTTACGCCGGGATCGGCGGCAGAGTTGGCCGAGTGGCGGAGACCCTGCCCTACAGGACTAATAGCGGAGCCGCGACGATAGTGGCACGTCTCAGGCAAGTGCTCTCTCCCCCCTCTTTCTCTAGACTGCACCTAAGCGACCGGGGGGTAGCGATAAAATACGCCTACACCTGATTGTCTCTCTGCCACATCTGGGGTGTGGACGCACATTCCCGCCAACGGTGCAATTGGTGGTAGCACAGATGCCACTGCAGGAGGGGATTGAGAGGCGCATCAGTCTGGGCCCTGTTGGGAGAGCTGCGAGGTACTGTAGTGGATGGCCTGAGGCTGCTGACCCCCAGGAGCGACCCAGAACGAACAGACTTGTTTGCCTGCTACCAAGACAGCTGCTTGTGCCACGGGCTGAGACGGAGTAAGACACTGTAACATAAAGCATACCAGATGGGTGTAGTCGCAGAATCGATAAGAACACCGCTCCCAGGGGGGGGCCCGCTAGACTTGGGCGGGGCGCGCTATGGTCCCCCCCCAGGGGCCGTAAGGACAAGACCCTGAAGGACCTGTTTGCGAAGGCGCAGGTTAGTCAACCGACTGCAGACATGGCGATGGGAGAGGTTTGTTCAACATGTGAGAGGGGGGGATGGGGCAGAACCAATCACCAAGGCATTTCTCGAGTCTATGTTTACTGCCCTGAGAGAAGATATTCAAACACTCAAATGGGAATTCACGGCAGAGCTCAGGGAGGTCTGCAGGGATGTGGACGGCATCGGGGAGAGGGTCGCTGAACTGGAGGATAAAAGCGACGGACGGGATACAGAACTGGCGGCTCTGCAGCAAGAGGTCCTCGGGATTCATGGTCAGCAGGTTGATCTTCAGACCCACCTTGAGGATCTGGAAAACCGCTCCCGATGTCACAACATCCGGATCCGAGGAGTGAGGCTGGACGACGACTCGAAGAACCTTTTCAAATACACGAAGGAGCTCTTCAACCATATTCTGGGCAGACCGCTCGAGATGGATTTGCGGTTGGACCGAGCGCACAGAGTGGGCCCTCCGCGAGTCCCATCGGCTCCGCCATCAGATATACTAGTCTGCGTCCAGGACTTTCGCACCAAAGAGGACATCCTCCAAAGGGCCCGTCAAATGCACCCCCTGACGTTCCGAGATCAGACACTGGTCCTGTACCAGGACCTGTCCGCACTCACCCTGCACAAGCGCAGACTTTTTAAGCCTATCACTGCGCACCTTCAGCAACACAAGATCCCCTTCAGCTGGGGCCATCCCTTTCGGTTGGTATTTCGTATGGACAACAAATTATACCAACTACGCTCCTTGTCTGAGGCAGGCAGGTTGCCCGTGGAGGATAGCGGGGACGAGAATCCCAAAGCAGAGGCCCACTATGCCGCTCCAAGAAGCCTCATGTAGCGGAAATCCTCAAGGGCCAGTAGTCCGTTCTGGAGACTGTCTCCACGGAACTAACTAAATCCTCACCTGGTGGACATTGGTGGCTACAATTAGCCGGCTGGCTGACTGGTTAATGTCCGGGTCGTTGGCGGGAGGGGGGCCTTTTCACTGATGGTAGCTTAGCCCACATTGCCGTATTTCCATTCACTGTTAGTTGATGGACAATTTGCTACTGCTCGACTGTTTCAAACGTTAATATTATGGCCTTTATTTTTGGGAATTGTTTGGAGGGGGAACTGGGGTTCCATGTCCACACTTCCTAACGGGGCTAGCGTTGCCCACACAGCCACGGCGCCTGCGTCGACTGCTCCTTTCACGCCTTTCTGGCACTAAACACTGCACTCGCCTCATGCCCTTTGGTCTTCTTGGTTAAAGTGAATGCCTACCACCATGCTTAAAATATTAACCCTAAATGTGCGAGGTCTTAACAACCCTGTGAAGCGCCGAGCGGTTCTGTCCTGCCTAGAGAATACTCAAGTAGACCTGTACCTTCTACAAGAAACTCACCTCTTAGCTAGGGAATGCCATCACCTCAGATCCCGGAAATTCCCAAATCAATTCTTTTCCTCTGGGCCTGCTAAATCGGCTGGGGTGGCAATCCTTGTGGCGCAGCGTTTTAAGGGTGAAGTCCTACACAAGGAAGCTGAAATTAGGGGCAGGCTATTGGCCTATAGATTTGCTCTGGGTAGCTCAACGTTCACTATTGGCTCTCTATGCCCCAAACGAGGGTCAGGAGCAATTCTTTCATTCCGTACTCACCAAAGTTACTGCCACAACTGATCGCAACATCATTCTGGGGGGGGGATTTGAATCTTGTCTTTGATAACACACAGGACAGGTCCTGCCAGCGCACTCATCAGTCCGGCGCACTCTCTGCAGCAGGGCTGGCGCGCTTGCATGATCTGGGGCTATGCGACTTGTGGCTAAATGTTCACCCTCATAACCGGGAATACTCTTATTACTCAAACGCACATAAGTCATAAACCAGGCTAGAATACCTCTTAGCATCTACACCGGTGCGAGCGCTTGTGACGGAGGTTGAAATAGGAGTCGCCTCCCTCTCCGACCACGCACCGGTGCACGTCACTCTTGCTCTTTCGCTCATGCCGCGTCCTGCCAGAGTTTGGCGTCTGAGACACTCTCCTACACAGAAAGGAAGTAGTCAAGCGTATACAGAGCTCCATCTCCGATTACTTTTTGCATAGCGCCAACACTGACACAACCCTTGCTACACAGTGGGCGGCACTAAAGGCAGTCGTACGGGAAGAGTTTATTGCCATTTCGGCCGCAGACAATTTAGAGCGCAGGCGTAAGCGGGAAGAACTCACCCAGCGAACTAGGGAGTTGGAGCAGATGCATCAGAGAACAGGAGCCCCTCGGGTATGGCACCAGCTTAAAGCTGTGCGTCAACAGCTCGTGGCACTCGACCAGGACAGAGCGGAATTTGCGGCTCTGCGATTGAAACATGCCTACTATGTAGGGAGTGATAGGTGAAGGCGCCTTTTAGCCCACAAGTTACGTGAGACCTGGCAGAAACAGGGGGTACGGGAGATCTGCAGAGGGGATGATAGGTGGGTCTCGGAGGATAGTGATATTGCCGAGGCGTTCCGAGATTTCAATGCTAACCTATACGCTGCCTCCCCGCTGGAGAAAGCCGATGGGGCCGCCTTTCTTGATTCTGTCGCCCTACCAGCTTTGACTAAAGCCCAGGCGGACTGTCTGGATAGGAACATCCAGACGGAAGAGGTTATTGCTGCCATTGCTCGGCTTAAGCCGGCAAAAGCCGCCGGTCCAGACGGCTTTTCAGCCGTTTTCTACAAGAAGCTCTGCACCCTGCTCGCCCCTGCCCTCACCCAGCTTTTTAATTGCCGAACTCGGGGCAATCCCGGAGGATCTACTGGAGGCTTCCATAGTGGTAATCCCCAAACAGGGGAAAGACAAAACCCAATGTGGCGCATATCGTCCCATCTGGGATCCTTGCCGCTCACCTTGCGCCTTGTATGCCTGGTCTTATTGACCCAGAGCAGGCGGGCTTTATCCCTGAACGCCAAACTTCCGACAACACGAAACGTGCCCTCCACCTCATTGAGAAGGCCTCCCGCACACAGGGGGGAGTATATGATGCTCGCAATAGACGCCGAAAAGGCATTCGGTAGGGTTCACTGGCCCTATCTGGAGCAGGTGTTGGTGCGTATGGGGATGGGAAAGAAATTTCGCACATATATTTTGAATTGTTACAAGTTCCCGACAGCTGCGGTCCGCGTGAATGGTCACACGTTCTCCCGATTTCCAATTGAAGAGAGGCACAAGGCAGGGGTGCCCTCTCTCGCCTCTCCTCTTCGCCGCCTATATGAAGCCTCTGGCTCAGAGGATGAGACACAACCCAGCAATCTCAAGGATTAAGTTTGGTGGTTATGTCAACACAATCAGCCTATATGCGGATGATGTGTTGATCTCCCTGTCTAATCCACGGAGCGGGCTTCTGGCATGTCTGGCGGATCTGAACGTCTTTGCACGGGCTGCAGGGTTTAAGGTGAATACCGATAAATCGATAGATCTCGATCTCTCCCTGCTACGATCCACCTGGGAGTATCTTCAAAGTCTACTTCCCATTCAGTGGGCGGCGGACACAATCCCGTACTTAGGGATCCAGCTGGCTCCTTCTCTCCCGAAAATAGTCCCTGTCAACTATGCACACTTGCAAAAAAAGATTTGGTGAGAACTGGGCCAATGGAAACACTACCCTCTCTCTTGGCTAGGCAAAATAGCAGCAGTCAAGATGACCATATTACCTCAGATCCTCTATCTCTTCCGCACTGTGCCTCTTCAGCCGCCTATAGGCTGGATTCAGCAGACACAATCAGAACTCGCCAGGAATGGTCGGAAACCACGTTTGAAGCAGATATTAACGACCCTCTCTCCGGATGGAGGCGGACTTGGGATCCCTGACCTTAAGCTCTACTTCCAGGCGGCTCAGCTGCGGCATCTGGTGGAGTGGAGCCATTGGGAATCGGAGAAACATTGGTTGTTTCAAGACCAGGCAGTAGCAGCAAGGCCTTCGCAGGAAATTCCCTTTTTACGTAAACATCACAGACCTCCTAACCTATACGCCTCATATATCACGCGAGTGCCTCTTGAAGTGTGGGACCTCACTAATATCAAGCATGAACTCACCACTTTCCCCTCTCCACTCACCCCTCTGATGGACAACCCCGACTTCTCCCCGGGCATGAACGCAGTAGCTTAGGCACGCTGGAGGCCTGCTGGATGTCGATTTCTGTATCATATGTATGATGCCGAGAGAGTCATCCCATTTCATCAGTTTAAGCAGGAGTACGGGCTGCCTGAGTCGGAGAGGCCTAGGTATTTACAAGCTCGGCACTGGGCGCTTGGTGACAGGGTCCGCCCTGAGGCCGATAGACGCCACTCAACCTACGAGCGGTGGCTTATTACGCGTACGTCAGATAAAAAGCTAATCTCCGACCTATACAAGATGTTACAAGCGATATATGCCCACACATACAACTCCGACAGGGTGCACTGGGTGAGGAAACTGGGCAGAACTCTCAGTCACAAGGAGTGGGAGGGGATATATTACAGGGCCCGACATTCGGCTTATCACAGGGGGCTCACTGAAACCCTTACAAAGGTGGTCACATATTGGTATTACACCCCAGAACGGCTCCACTTCATGGACCCTACGAGGGGAGTGACATGTTGGCGGGGCTGCGAGCACACAGGCACTTTGATACACTTATTATGGGAGTGTGAACACGTACAGCCATACTGGTCACAGGTGATCGACGAAGTGGATAAACATTTCAATACGGAGATTCCGCTTTTCCCAGCGTATGTCTTGCTGGGTCTCCCAAACCCTCTGACTTATCCACTATGTTCCCGTAGGGGCCGGCAAATGGCAATTGCCCTGGGATCAGCAAATACAAAACATACTCACACACTGGCGCATCCCCACGGTCCAGACCCTCACAGGCTGGCTATACCGGCATGTTCTAAGGATGGAGAAACTGACGCTGACAATGACCGGCGAGGGGCCCAAGTACGGGGAGTTCTGGCAACCCTTTCTGGCGCTGTTGGCTTCCGAATTCAGGGAGGTCACCTGCCCCCGTTACCTCCGCTTACTGCGCCTTGCTGAGGTCCACCGGGCGCAGGGGTGATGGAGGTCCAGTATGGGGGTTTGAGAGTCGAAGTAGTGGACATGGGACATGGGTGAGGTGTGGGAGGGGGATAGGGAGTGGGAGGTTCATATTGTTTCTTTTCTTCTGTTATTCTTATTATATGCATGGTTGCCTTTGCCTGGTCACGTGCCCAATGATATGCTTATGGCCCTGACCTGACTCGACTTGTCACATACCACACATCAGCAATGGGTTGATGGCTAAACCTGCTTAATTCTAATTGTGTGTTTTGAAATTTCAATAAAGAGATTTAAACCATAAAAATTTAAATCATGGAATGCCTTTGCAGAATATACCGCCAGAAATAGGCCAAGAGATAAGTACATGCAATTACAATCCTGGTGGGCCACTCACTACTGGAGTCAACATAATCAGGAAAATATGGAAATTGAAGATTTCAATGTGCAGAAGAGGTAGCAACATTATGTGAGACGTTGTGCTCATCAGATGAAATTAAAATTAAACCACCGTATTTGATCTGAGAAGTGTGCTTGTCCGGCCAAGAGCTATAAACGTTATGGCACGTATCTTTGAGCACTCTGAGTGCAATTATGAATTTCTCTGCTCTGAAACGGAAGCATATTTTACACTTCAAGGGATATTCTAGACATCACAAAAAGCTGAGGACATTGCAAAAGAATCAAAGTGAGGTACCCCTGCTGCAAACGTTGTAAACAGGTTTGTAAGGTGTCCCGAATTGAAGCACTAATGAAGCTCTATTGAGATGAAGTAAGTGCAGTACTCTCAAGTATCTGTAAACTAGCAATCAAGGTAAGCCCAACTCCAATATTGTTTGGTTTTAAGTCATGAGAACTGAGGAAAATGTAAGCATATGATAATAAAAGGAAGGAGAAATTCCAGTTTTATCTATTATTGTTTGCCCTTATCTGTGATATGTGAGAAATGGATATTGCCGAATAGACCTCAGGGGACTGATTGATTGAGAGGAGTTGCCTCTACATATAACTGGGACCGACAATGTTCCACCTATAAAATGTCACATTTTTAGTGGTATTGTCAAATTTGAACAAAAAGTGAAGAGGATGCTTCCAGGGTAGTCCAATTATTGCGTTTAAGCAGCTTCTGGATTATCTGCTCATTATAATTTAGGAATGCAGCTCTATCAGGGACTGGTAGAAAGAGAGAGAAGAGTGCTTAGATGTATGTGCCTCTGTAGATGACACTGAAAGAAATGTATAAAATAATTGAGAAAAAAAAAAGATCTTGATGTGCTCGCTGCAACACAGACCACATTCCAAATGCCACACACCCCAATAATATCCCTTTCATGGGCTGTGAAGAGAACTAGGGTGTCAATGAGAACCTTAAAGCTGGACCTGGAAAATGGGGGACTGGGTATTCCAAACGTAAAACTCTACTATATTGCTGCACACCTACAGCCTGTTGCCAACTGGTTCACTGAGATTGACAACTTGGGTAAAAAGGCTGCTAAGGGGAACAACTGGCGAGGCTACCCTTAGGGAACTACTCATAAAGGAAAAGTATATATTGATTAGTAGTTCCTCTCTAATAAGGCAGACCGGAAGAGTTTGGGAGGTGTGACAGTAAAAAGTATTATTGGAAAATCCACATTCGCAGGATCTATGGATGTATGGGATCTACAACCATTCAAAAACATAATTTGTGACATTTTGGTGACAATCTGGAGGGAGGGAGGATGCAATATGCCTGGAAACCTGTACCCATGAGAGCTCTTCATCACATTTCTAGAGACATGGGAGATCTCTGGTGTTGGTGCAGGTCAATTCCTCCACAATTGTAAAACAGCGAGAACAGCTAAGGGAGGTCGGATAGACTTTCTGCAGACTCCAGGGCTCACACATACGCCAGCGGCCATATTAAACCTGAAACTGGGCGCAGGTTTTTCTCCATAATAAAGACCTTAAGGCTGATAGAAAAAACAGTCCGTTTTGAGAAAATGACATTCAAGAACAGATATTGAAGAGTGAGCAGAAGAAAGCATGCTCAGGCGAAGTCTCCGAAGAGGGTATCCAGAAACACTAGATTTAAGCTAACCCACTTTAATTATCTGTATCGTACATGTACATGTATGACTCCCAAAAAGCTGAACAAGATTTATCCTGCAGGATCCTTGAATTGCCCAAAATCTGGAACCCGGATGCCACATTTGTGCATCTCTTATGGTAATTGGGAAGCAGAAAGGAGGTCTTGGGAAAGCAGTGGTAAAACGACTGACCAGGGTAACCGGCCTCAAGATAGTGCACTTCCCAAATAGTGCCATTAGGGAATTGTAAAATTATCCAAGAAGAAGAAAGTAAGATCTAGATTTGCGTTGCTGGAATTAGCATTAGCAAAGAGACATATAGCTATTGACTGGCTCCGCTCAAAATGGCCCAAGGAGAGTGCTTGGCAAAGGGACATCATAGAGTGGGCATTAGTTGAAGAATTACTTCAGAAATTGGTGAGATGTGATGATAGTCTGGAGCAGAGGATGTAGCATTGTAGAGTGATATACTGGGAGAAATGTCAGGGGTAAATGATTTTGAACGATGAGAAATAGCTCATTCACTGTAACCAGAGAATGCAGAATTAGAGACAAGTACTTAGTGGGAAGTACTTGTGAATATGAACCCTTACTTGGAAGGATAAAAACATACCAGTCCAGTACAGGCAATCAATGGTGTATTAAATAGATTGTTTTATTTTTTATTTTATTTATTTTATTGAGTTTTTTTTAGAACATACAACAACGAGACTCAGCATTGCAGTATTGCATTATACATAAGACACAAATCAGGCATGTAATCATCAGCATCAGTTGATGAAAGCGCAAAAGACCCGTGAACAACATTGAACATAAAAATTCCCCATGCCTGCTTATTCATTATCGGTGGATCGAACATGACCCAGCACATTATGATGATCACCCAGAGAAAGCTGAGAGCAGCTTGCACTACAAGGCGAGATTAAATAGATTAATTCCCAAGTGTATTTTTTAATGGAATAGCTGAATTGATGTCATGGTGACCTACAGAAAACACACACAATTTACGATAGTGAGACAAATTTAATTGATCATTTTCATGTCTCTGTGGGACACACTAAGACAGCATTGTTGATAATGGAGAGAAAAGCCTTACTCACACTTTTGTGGCATGCTTCATCACAGGCTTGTCCGTCCTACCCTGATAGGATAGTACGACCAATGCGTACTTGACCTCAAAACAAGGAAGATCATGATACATGATGCTGGATATTCCTGGAATTTAGAGTGCTGTTACAACAACCTCCATGTAAACTAAGAAGATTTGCCTTTTTTTCAAAAGTACACTGGGTAGGATTAATTAGAAAGGTTGGAAGAAAGATCAGAGATTACATATCAATCATCCCCAAATGTGCCACCATGTTTCGGCCCCTTGTAACAGCCCCATAGGACATCCGGCTTTCATCAAGGATAGTCTGATCCCAGCTTTCTGTTGTGTGTCTACATACTTGCAAAAGGCAAGAATAATTCTTCCCTTTTAACCTACTCATCGGCCTAACCACCCCAATTTAGGGAGTATAGGCCTCTGTGGTGGGGGAAACCTTCTTTAGTCACACATTCATCAAGAAGAGAGTCTCACATAGAGCGTAGCATCCCGTGAACATGAACGTAAGCTGGCGGCTTACAGGGCAGATGATCTACCACTGTATGTTCTATGGAAAGTGAAGAATAAACATGCTTAAAAAAGGTATGTCTGGATAGACCGCGCCCCAGGCGTGCTGTGCTGTACTACATCAGTGGCATGTGACAGGACAGAGTTGAAGACAAGCTCTTTGTGGACCTCCCTGGAGCTCAACACATCAAGGCATGAATGCCTGTTGGGCATTTGTTCTCATTTCATAAATACCATTGCTCATTCCATAGCTCTTCCAGAGGTGTAACGATTGCCATCATCTGATGGGGAGCTACGTGGTCATGCTCGCATATTTTTGCAAAGCACTACTGCCTCTCATCTCAGACATCCATTGATGAGTACTTTGCCCAAGCTGTGTTTCGTGATTTGCTTGACTAACTGACTCTAGCTGTTCTTACCTCGTAGGTAGGTATTGCTTTTACACTCATTCAGAATGTGAGGATATTTTGGGAAGATGTTTTTTTCAGAAGAAAAACCAACATATTTACCTTAGGCAATTATATTACAAGTGGATGTGTAATCTTCCTGCAGGTTCCTTACCACCCTCCCTCCTACCCAATGAGCTAGTGCCGCAATTACTACGATCCCAATTTATACCAACATGTTATCTGCTGTATTTCTCACTGTTGTGACTTTCTTGGGTCTTCTTTACTCGTCTTGATGGGACACTGACAAAATATTAGGAACTGATGCCAGCTCGCTGGTGGGCGTTTAATTCACTCCTGTGATGTCTCATCCAAACCTTGAGGTGTTTGGATAAGCTGGAGGGTAATTGCTGGGAAAAACGTTTGCTGGACCAGCCTGAAGCCCAAGAGGGTTATTCATAAGGTGAGAAATTGCAAGGATATTATATGTCCACCAAAAATATTGTTACCAAAGATAAGTATCTTATTTTCAGACTTGATTCTGGCCTGAGGAGTTTCCAAGTTTACCAGTCACATGTAGATCAAAGACTTAGTTGCTGTTTCTTTTATTTCTGTAGATCCGCCTGCCTTCAGGAGACTCCATACGTGAGCGCTTCTCTGCACACTCACCACTGCTCAAGGTAATAGAACACGTCTCTCTACTCCATCCAGAGCTGCAAACTTTTGACCTGCTCCAATCCTTCCCAAAGAAGATATTTAGTGAAGCTGAAAACTGCTGCACCCTGGAATCTTTGGGACTAACACCTAATGCTACCCTATGCGTTCGTGTCAGAGAACAGAAACCTGCAGGAGACACCAGCATAGTGCTTGGCCAATTTATTCCCATTGATAATCATTTGGAGCAGTCCAGTGATGTGCAGCCAGAACATGAAACATTGGATGGCAGGCCTCGAGTGCTTCCTGTGGAAGATCACTATTCATGGGGGAGAGGCGAGACTCTTGGGCTCCGCAGTGAGGACCTATCACCAGAAGCACTGATGCAGGAAGGCGACGGTCTATTGCCACTCCTGAGCTCCCCTGCTCGTAGAGTCACTACAGGAAGTCCAGGGATACACGGGCTGTGGAAAACCTCTTCTGGTCGGCACCATCGATGGGGTAAGGAGCTGCCTTAGTTGGTCCAACGATGGGGACATACACAATGTTAAAGCTGAAATGTACAGTCTTGTGGGCATGCTTCCCGTGGTGGTAAAATGCATTGTGGTAAGGCTCAAATGTGCAATGTCAATGAGGCATTTGACCACTATGGTATGCTCTCATGATCCAGCTGTAGGCTTTGTGAAAGGACTGGCACACTGTCGATCATTGGTGTACAGACTTCCTCAGCATGTCTCATCGTGAGAGAGATAAGCAGTGTGGTTAGGCTTGAGTCACCTTTGCTTGGCTAAGAGACCTCTGGTCATGTTTGAAGGTGGAGACATGCACACTGTTCTATGGTTGAAGTACTTAATAGGATATGAGAAAGATGCACGTTTTTCCAGTCTCATGGTAAGAATGTGCACAATGGTATGGGTTGACTATTTGCTGTCACAGAGAAAAAAAACCCTTGTGCATGTTTCTGGTTTGGGCACACACAGTGGGTACGGCTCAGATACGCATCATCACTGCCCCACCTGAAATTTCTCATGGGGCTCTGCACAATATGGTAAGCCTCGAGAACTCACAACTTCTTATGTGAGAGACAAAGTCATCATATAGCTCTTGGGGGACACGCAGTTTGTGAGCAAGATGCTTTCAGAGTAGAACTCCCTTGAAGTAGGCCCTTTTACTGAAAAATCAGAAACATTTGTAGTAAGAAGTCAAAAAGGTTAAAAGAAAAATATACATCAAAGAATTAGCATTTAAAAGTCTAAATATCTTCCAGGAGGCCCCAATTGAGTCCTCCTCAGAGCGGTCACTATTGTTTATCAGAGGTCAGTTAGCAGCTGGTACCTAAACTATTAACTTAAGTACAGCCTTCTTGGCGTCTGTGGGGTGACGTTCTCCACTTCAGGAGTCTGTACTTATTTAGATCCTTGCAGGCTGGCAATGTAGGACACCCGTCACCCAGCAATTGAAATATATCTATAAGGCCGTGGACATCAGTCCAGGCATACTTGCTTCATTTCTCTTCTATGCAGCAGCTGTGCATGTTTTGTACTTCTTAACTTGTGAGTGTAACCTAGCTCGCCCTGCAGTAGGTTACTCCTGGATATCATTCATCCCTTGAATATGTTGGGTACCTAGTAAGATCGTTTAGATCTGAATGCCATGTATTCGTTAATCTATCTGGAACAATTTCATCATTCAACACTTGGGCCTATCCTGCCCACTGAATATGTTGGGCATTTGGTACCAGTTCCTCACTTTAGTTCCTAAATCCACAGTTACTCGCTTGTGCCAACCTTCCAGAAATGTTAACTAAATTTGCACAGACATGCAGTTCTACTGATAAAGCTATAGTGCACGCATAATGATAATATGTGGCTATCGGGTTTCAGTGAACATTTATAATTTGTGAATCACCAAGTAAAGTGTCTTGATTTGGTTTAATGCTATTAAAATCTTTGTTTCCATCACATTACAGAATTACAAAAATGTGCTTCATTTTTGCTTTCCTAACTGCTGACTGTCTACAGTTCATTTACAGGTACTTACATTTTGCTGTGCTGTGTGGTAAAAAAAAGAATTGCATCCTACAGCCTTTCCTTTTGTGGTAAATAAAATTCCTTTACCGGGACTTAATTTGATATATAAACATAATAAAATAGCTCAGTAAAATGAGAGGCAGAATCCGTGGTATTAGAGGTTCGGAATGGGCTTTATTCCAATGAACGATTATAATCGGTTGCTCCAAGTTCCATCACCACGGAGGTTCAGGAAGTGAAGTACATACATTATTGGCATGAAATGACTTTTATAGTACATACATTACAATGAAGCGAATGCAGTAGGCGTAACAATTGATAAGGAAAATGACGATTTATCTGCGTAACCAAAAATGGGTGTAATAAGGAGTAAAAAGGAACATAATTGGTTATGATGTCACATATAGGTGGATCTATAAGATAATACTTGGCATAGATGCGCGCGCAGCAACATGACGTGTAATTGACGTGTAACTAGGGGGTGAAGGGGACTTGACATTTAGCTCTACATGTGGAGACAAGAAGTCTGGGGGGTCAAGTCAACCTAATCCCAAATCATATCTAACATCCTATGTTTAAAGAACTATGTTATCCACAAAAGAAGGACTCTCGGACAGAATCTATTCTATACTGACCGTGCGTGCGTGTACAAGCGTCTAAGTGTCTACACTAAATGCGAGGGCAGGAATCTTCCATAGTAACAGGACTATGAATTACTTGCATAAAGACAGAGAAGCCGGGCCTTTTGCTCGGTAGCTGGAAGAATGTTTACTTAAACTACTAGGCAGGAATGCATCGGCTGAGGGGGAAGCAGATAATTCGAAGGTGAAATACAGTTCTTGGCAGAGAATAGGCTGATGTCAGGCTTCGTGAGCCGCGCAGAGAATGAGACAAAGTTCATGGTCACAGATGCAGGCTCAGACTGGAGCTTTCAGAGGCAGAAGGCAAGAAGAGTTTGATGACAGAATCAGGGCCTACTTGCCTGGACTGCAAAATGGAGTAACTGAGCCATATAAAGCCGGTGGCCTTTCATATTTAGGAATGGAATATCCGGCCTATTCATGGCGGATCTGACAGAGGACATGTTGACGGTGGACGCACATGTATTTGCGTCTTCATAACTGGAACTGGAGGGAACATACATGTACTTGTGACATGCACATAGAACCGTTGGGGTCCAAGATAGGGGACATAACTGACCAGAAAAATCCATATTTCCACATTCCCTCCTTGTCCCCTACTTGCCCGTCAAGAGATATCAATCTTCATTAATCCATTGATCTGTTCGTATAACATCATTTGCTCTTCTTTCTTCTTCCGGGATCTTGAATGAAAATCTTGATGTGGAATGCACGATGTGGCACACAGACCACAGATCGCTGGTCCACATTGTAGACATAGACAGCAACTGAATAGTATGAGAAGGCCAATACCTAGGAAGGATAGAACTCTCCATCCCCAGGCTGATATCACACTCCAAAACCAACTGGACCAAGTCCAAGTGCCTGGGTTCTGGTGTATCTGGTTTACAATCTTATGAAGGCGAGTTATGGCTTTATATACTGATGGCGAATTTTCTGGTATGAATACGCAGCAGCTTGATCCGATGACCCTACAAGCTCCGCCCCTATCAGCCAGGATGACGTCAAGGACAAGACGATTTTGAAGCACAACAATCCGCATAGCAGACTGCTCTTCTGTTAAATTGCCTAGGGCGGAAATAGTTTCATTCACTACCGCTTCAAGGGTTCTAGTTAATCTACGTATCAGTTTACTATTAGTAACAGTACCTATATAAGGAAAGATGCCTTTATTGAAATCTGTGTATTTTTCCCATGCTGTTTCAGTGTAATCGACAATTGGGAGATCTCTCCGCTCTCTGTTGTGTACTAAATGAATATTTCTATAATAATCAGGAGGAGCTAGGAAAACAGGTGGCAAAAGGAATGCAATGTAGCAGGTACCATCCCAATCTAGAGGTAGACGCATATATGCGGTCTGACCACATATAAAGTAGGAGTGGCGATAAGCTCTAAATGAAGATTTGCCTTGATCACTGAATTCTACTATAGTAGTGCATTTACTATGGCCCATATGTATGGAACCAACCTTTCTTACACACAATTCACCCTTCGCTGGGAATACTGACATGGTGGGTAAGACTAGTTCAACTTCGGATACGACATTTAGAATCATGAGATTAGGTGTAAAATTACCTAATCCATATACTTCATTTTCTAGATCAGTTCCTGTTCTTTTGGGGCGACCCTCCTTGTCAGGGTAGCAGACCTTGAGTAAAACTAGGTTCAGGTTTCCCCATACCCAATGATCTTGGTAAACTGCTGTGTCTGAGTCTATGGAATTGATTAAACTAAACCATGCTCCACAGGAGCCATTATGTGTAAATGGGTGTGGAAAGAAAGGCAGGACTCCTTCATAATTCTGATAGGGAGGGAGCCGACCACACACCCAACAATTAGTGGCATTACTAGTCTGATGGGAATGATGTAACATACTAATGAAAGTGTTATTGCGCAGCGCAAGTCTATAAGACAATTCATGCGGCGGTAGGTCACTAAAAGAATGTTCTGCGGTAACATTGTAAACGTTTCTGGCAATAGGGTAATATATGTGCAACAATATACTTGCAGTAATTATTAAAAGACTTAAGGAAAACAAGATTATTAATGTCACTATGCAATGGCTACGCAGTGATTTACAATACGCCTGTCGTTTCAACATTTTCCGCGACTGTCCATGATTCAGGTCTAGAGGATACATGTCAGAGACAAATTCAACCGCTTCACCTTGGAGAGGACTTAAACAATCAAATTGTCTGACGTTCTAGGCCTCAATTTTACTTTATAGAGTTCGGTTTTAGTCTTTTCAACCAAAGGAAGTTTTGAATCAGTCTGTGAGGGAGTGCAGGGCACAATGTCTATATCCGAGGATAGTCCATGAATTTTCTTGATATGACTTGAATGAATCCAGCCCTTGCGGCCCTCGATCTTCACGGCTGTCCTTGTAGTGAGCAGAACCAACTTGGGTGTCTTCCACCTGGGCTCCAGCTGAGTCTTTCGGTCGAAATTTCTCACAAATACGAGATCACCCGGAACTACGTCATGGGGTTTCACCTCAGTGTTGTCGGGAAAGGCTGCAGCTACCTGTGAACGACAAGATTGTAGTGCAGACATCAAGGAAGCCAAGTAATCTGTCAGCATATTACAGTCAACATCAGTTATTTTGCGTGGTATAGGCGTCCCCCACATATTTGGTGGTCTGCCAAAGATCACCTCATACGGGGATAGCCCTGTTCGAGAGTGTGCTACCATTCTCATGTAAAAGAGTGCAACTGGTAACGCTACTATCCAGTCGACACCTTTCTCTCTGCATATTTTGGACAATCTGATTTTCAGTATCTGATTATGTCTTTCTACGAGACCTGCTGCCTCGGGGTGTCGGACACAGTGGAATTTCCACTGATATCCTAACAGAAGTGAAACATGTTTCATTAATTCGGATGAGAACGGCTGGCCGTTATCTGAGTAGACAACACGTGGTAAACCGTATCGTGGGAAGAATTCTCGAACCAACTGTTTGGCAGTAGTCGGGGCAGTGTAATCTGAAACCGGGTATGCCTCCGTCCAACGGGACAGAGCGCAGACAACTACGAGAACATATTTAAATCCTCGACATCGTTCCATCTGGATATAATCCATCTGGAGCACTTCAAAAGGGTGATCAGGAGGATGAAATCCACCCTGTTCTACGGGAACGCTTTTTCCTAGGTTGAACTGGCAACAGATCATACAGGTACGGACTTTTTGTTTGGCTGCTGCTCGTAAATGTTTATTGAACCAAATGTGTTGAATGCTGTCTAGCATAGCTTTTTCTCCTAGATGTGCTGGACTATGTGTAGTGTTAATTATAACTTGGACCATTGAATCAGGAAGGAACCATACAGACTTTTCCTTCATCATCCATCCTTGGTCCGTTTGGATCCCTCCTAATTCAGTCCATTTCTTTATTTCGTCTGGTGTAGCATGTGTCTGTATGTCAATTACGTCAAGGGTAGGATCTTTAACTGTCATACAATGTGTCGGCATCGGGACTATTGTCTTTATCATGTCGGGGGTTTGAGTTTGAGCAGTCTGTTTAGCTGTTCTGTCGGCTAGATCATTGCCTTGAGAAATGATATCAGTAACCTTCGTGTGAGCCTTACATTTCATAATTGATATTGCAGTGGGTAGAGGTATTGCATCTAATAAGGCATGACTGAGGGGTCCGTGCTGAATGTGGGCACCGTGGGAAGTTAAATAACCTCTCTCTCGCCACAGCACGCCGAAGTCATGTACAACTCCGAATGCATAACGTGAATCAGTGTATATGTTGACTTTTTTATTCGTGGCTTGAATACAGGCTTGTTTCAGAGCGATAAGCTCTGCGGCTTGAGCTGACAAAGTATTTATACGATTAGTTTCAATGACTTCAGTATCTGTTGTGACTGCGTAAGCGGCCACTAACTCTCCTGTACTTGTTCTCATACATGAACCATCTACATACAATGTCAGGTCTGGATCTGACAATGGGACATCGGTTAAGTCTTGTCTGGGTTTTGTCGTTATAGTAATAACTTCAATACAGTCATGGGCTAGTGGGTCTGTTCCGGTTACTGGCAAAAGTGTGGCAGGATTCAATGTGTTACAGCGTCTGATTTCTATGTGTGGCTGAAACAATGTAAGCTCGTATCCTGTAAGTCGCGCTATAGTCAAGTGTTGTGTTTGCGTTCTATTTACAAGAACCTCTACTGCGTGTGGTACTTGAACTGTCAATGGATGTCCTAACACTATGGCATCGCTTTGTCTGATTGCTAAAGCTGTCGCTGCTACTGATTTTAGGCATGCAGGCAAAGCCTGAGCTACGGGATCTAATGTACTAGAAAAATAAGCACATGGTTTGTGTGCTCCTGCTTGTTCCTGTGTGAGTACTGACAAAGCAGTACCTTCGCGTTCTGTAACAAAGAGTGTAAACTGTTTTCTGTAACATGGTGTTGCTAAGACAGGTGCTTGACATAAAGCTTTCTTTAGGCTTTCAAAAGCTTGTGTATGTTCCTGAGTCCAAGGGAGAACAGTCGATGTGGCTGCCTCCTGTGTGGTTAACTGAATGAGTGGTTTTGCTAGAAATGCGTACTGAGGGATCCACTGCCTGCAATATGAAGTGAGACCTATGAAAGCCCGCACCTCCTTTTGTGTCTTGGGTGTTGGCATGTTAGCTATTAACTGAATGCGGTCCGGTGTAAGCTGCCTTCCCTCCTTGGACAGCGAGTGTCCAAGATAAACAACTCGCTGGACACAGAATTGCAGCTTAGAAGGGGACACCTTGTGCCCTTTTTCGGCTAGAAATTGTAAAACTGTCAGTGATGCTTTTTCACATTCCGGTTCGCTTCTTGCGGTGATCAGCAGATCATCGACGTATTGGAGCAGAGCAGTGTTAACTGGCATGTGGATACTATCTAGTTCTCGTTTCAGTGCTTGGCTATAGATGCTGGGGCTTTCTGTAAATCCTTGAGGTGCGCGTGAGAATTTAAAGCTACGTCCATTTAAACTAAATCCGAACAAATATTGGCTCTCCGGATCTATTGGGACGCTGAAAAAAGCATTCTTGAGATCAATTACAGTAAAGAATGTTGCTTCGGAATCAATGGCTGTCAGTAATGACGAGATATCTGGGACCACAGGGAATTGTGGCACAATGCACTTGTTTAAGTCGCGCAGATCAATAACCAATCGATATACTGGCGGGGCCTTTGGATCTGTTCGTTTAAGAATCGGAATTATCGGTGAATTACATACATTGGAGTCTGTTTCCACAACTACTCCTTGGGCAATGAGCTCGTCAATGATTTGTAGTAAAGCCACTACAGCATCTGGTGGTAACTTGTATTGTCGCATTCGTGGTAGCACCACTCCTGCCTTTAATGTGACTCGATATGGTGTAATATTCATGCAACCAACATCAGTAGGGCCTTGTGCCCATAGATGTGTAGGTAAAGTCTGCAGTCGGAGATCCATGTCTCTAGACACATAGTGACCTTTAAAATCACGTAAAAACAACCTTACTCCTTCCGGAGAACAACATATTATGGCTCCTATAGCTTTCAATGTTTTTATTCCTAGCAAGTTTTCTGGACATGATTTAGTAAGCAATAAATCTGTAGTTCGGGTCAGAGGTCCTATCGTAAGTGGAAGTGGCTGTGATACTTCATTAACAATAGGTTTTCCTGAAAAACCAAGGGAAATATTCTGAGAGCCTGAGAGGGGTGCCCCTGGAACTTCACTACGTTTTATAGTTGTTCGACTTGCCCCTGTATCGAGTAAAAATTTTCTATCTTGGCCTAATAATTCACTATGTACATAAGGTCCTTCTTGATCTACAGGTATTTCAATAAGGGGTAAGTCAACTTCCCTCTCTAGGCTAGTTCATGCGTATCTCTGATACTCAGGATATTCATACTGTGCGGTCTGATACATTTGTCGTGTTGTTGTCTGTGTGGCAGCAACAGGCAACGGTGGTGCAGCTGGCACAAACTGTATTGGCTGTTGTGCGGCTGGCATGGCCTGGGCATGCTGCGGAGCTCCTTGTTCATTCTGATCTTGTCTGAGTGGCCGTGATCTTTCTTGTGTTTTACCTATGGCGATATTATGTTTTAAAACTGGACAGTCGTGTACGTAATGACCTGGCTTTTTACAATAACTGCATGTCCCTTTTACAGGTCCTGCTGAATCGGAATGTGTCATACCCTTTTTATGTCCTTCAGCTGGAACTGTCTGGGAAACTAGCATTTTCATTTTCGTGTCTTTCATGCGTCTGTGTTCATGTTCTTGTTCCTCTCTAATTCTATTGTGATGGTACTGTAACATTTGTAACATTTGTGATGGAGTGTTACCTTGCCAGGTACTCTCGAATTTTAATACTCTATTCTTTACTTGGGGTAGGGCATTTTCTACTAATTTTGTTACAAACAGATGTGGGTATGATTCGCTATTTGCTTTTATGCCACTATTTATACCAAAACATTTTTCAAATCGGGCATAGTAATCACTAGTGTCTTCATCTTGCTTCTGTTTACAGGCTGAAATAGTACCCCAATCTTCCTTTTTCGTAGTTAATAAACGTGGCAGTACCTGTACTAGTAAACCTGGTAGTGCTTTAGTTTTATCCCCAAGTCCTGCTCCTGCAGTTCGGGCCTTTTCTTCCGCTTCTAACACTGACCATTCTATCTTTTGGTCTCCTACCTCCCACTCTTTTTCCTTGAGTTTCTCATAAATACCAGCAGGCATCAATACCTTTAATATTGTCATAATGTCGGGATAGGTATACTCTCCCATGAGTAACATGTCTTTAATTTCTCGGTGAAAACCCGCTGGGTCTTTGTCATGACTGGGTACCACTTTCTTCATTTGTAACAATTCTATTTTTGATATGGGCGTATATACAAATACGCGCTTAAACTCATTGTCCTCGCCTTTTATTGGGTGCACTTCTCGTAAGGGATTCTGTCTATCCATGTGATACGTGGTTCTTTCCTTGACGGGCAATGAGACATGGTCTGAACATACAAAAAGAATGTACTGCTTTCTTGATTCTAGAATTTCTTTAATTAATTTAGTACCTGAACCTCTCCATCTATTCATGAGCAATTCAGTCAATATGTCAGGTAAGGGACCAGGGTCCGAATGCTGACTCTGATATAGTATAATGAGTTGTTGAATCATATAAATCCCAGCTAACCGCTGTTCATCTGGGGTGAGATTCAAAAATGTGCGTACTACTGTATCATCACTATATTTTCCGGGACTGTCCACCCAATGGACAGCTGCCCTGGCTAAATCTTGTTCATCCATAGAATCGAGAAAATGATAACCCCTTTGTTCTCGGAGTAGTTTGTCGGCGGTTTGGAACGAATGCTCGTTAGACCTTATATTAATTATAGGTATTTGGGAATTCCTGTTATTATCTGGACATATCGGACGTATCGGGTCAATAAGACATCTATTACTATTACAAGATCTTCCTCTTCCTACATAGGCTATGGTGTCCGACTGTCCCACGGGCAGTCCTGACCCTTCTTCCTCGCTTTGTTCGAACTCGTCTACCTCTAATCTTTCTTCGTGTAGGCGTTCTATTTCTTTACGGATCTTTCGGCACATGGCTATTATACAATTTTGTTTATCATGTCTACCTTCTGATATATTCTGGCTCCATCTGGTAAGAATTTGCATTGCTTCCGGGTCTACCCCCGGTCGGTCTTGATTTCTGATCACACAATTTATGAGGAAACGTAACAGTTCCCCCTGTATCTCTACTTTCTGGTATTCCATAGCTCTGTTAATACATTCTGGATCTCGCCCTGTTTGGACAAAATGATATATTTTATCTAGATGCGCAGTCATTCCTGGTAACTTCCCTAAATACACTGCGGCTCGTCTGATACGCAATGATGCCAGGGTCATTTCGTCCTCTTTACCGGGCACAGGGTCATATCTGCAATCTATAAGAAGTTCCTTCAGCGTACGGGCACTTATGAGTTTGGGTGTACGTGAATGGGCTGACTCTTGAAAAGTAAGTTTATTCATTCTGGGTGGCGTAGAAAAAATATTGGTAGCACCTCCCGTGGCCCCATCTGGGGTGTCGGGTGTGAAAGGATTCGTCGAACGTGACACAGCAACTACAGGTGTGGACACAGCTATAGAAGTAGCTGTAGGAGCGGATGCAGAAACAGATGTGCTTGCCGGAACTTGTGACACGATCTGTTGCTGTAGGGATACGGGCACTGGATCTTGGCGTTGAACCTCCCTGATAGGCGGTCTATGTGGGGCGGAATTAGCATACTCGGGAGCTGCGTCATCTAAATATGAGGAAAGAAAAACATCTTCTGCGGTTCTAGGATGCCCCTTAGGATGTACCTTTATTGGGAACAATGGGGGTGGCAAGTCTTTCGGTATTTCTGGAGTAGCCTTAGGTAATCCTTCGGCCAGAAGGGGATACATACCATTCATAAGGGCATTTCTTTGCCTATCTACTTGTTCTGATTTCACTCGGATACCTTCCTCAATTAATAGATTTTCTCGAACTTTATTTGAACTCTCTTTTATTCTTTTCTTCCTGTCTACGTGCTTTTTCTGTGCGTCTATGAGATTCTTTACGCCATAACTCAACGGCGTCTTTCTGTGACTGTCTGACCTTCCTTTTCCATAACTCTTCTTCTACTTTCATGATGCACTCCGCATCCCAGGTTCCCGCTGCGGGCCACCTCTGACTTTCTGGTAATCCCTTGGTGTAGTCTACCCATAAATCAAGAAATAATATAGCGTCTAAGCCATGTTTATGATACATGAAGTACCCTGGAGTGTCCCTAGGAGGAATAGGAACGGCTTCTTCGAGTACCCCTTTTCTTGTAGTGATCTGTCTTAGTTTCGAAAAGAACGGCATATTGGCAACTGATCCGATACTTAATCTTGAACACACTTAATACAAAAGCACAATAATGAACAACCATTCATACCACAATATGCAGGACGTTTTTAAACACATTAAACATTAAACATTAAACATCAAATATTTTTAACCTTTAAAATAACCAACAATGATGATCGTCTGCATAACTAATCACCAAGCATAATTCTCTGACAATAACTAGATACTTCGGAATACTTGATATACTGCTAAACAGTACAGATACACTGCTAAAACAGTGCAGACCGGATTTGTGTACCCAAACCAGTCTTGACCGGCACAACCTATGTGCACGTCAGAAATGCCTCCCCAGTAATGGTACTCACCGGGTAGCTTCGGAAACGGAAGGCCTCGGTAACTTGAACTTGAACCGGACTGGACTCGACTCGACTCGTCGGAAACTGGGCTTGACTTCGAACTGGTGGGCCTCTGTATACCTCGGATCTTGCTCTCTCAGCTAGGCTCTGGTCGGGATACTTCGCACTTCTCACCGCCTCGTCTGGGTGTTGATCGCAGCCTCAGTCGCCCCCGCTTGACCGGAGGGAGATACAGGAAATCCTGCTGGTACGCGTTATTGTCCGTCCAGCTGTGGCAGGAGACCGGGCCGGCAACTCACCGCCGGCGCGTGAGATGAGAAAGTGTCCCTGTTCGGGCGCCATTCATGTGGTAAATAAAATTCCTTTACCGGGACTTAATTTGATATATAAACATAATAAAATAGCTCAGTAAAATGAGAGGCAGAATCCGTGGTATTAGAGGTTCGGAATGGGCTTTATTCCAATGAACGATTATAATCGGTTGCTCCAAGTTCCATCACCACGGAGGTTCAGGAAGTGAAGTACATACATTATTGACATGAAATGACTTTTATAGTACATACATTACAATGAAGCGAATGCAGTAGGCGTAACAATTGATAAGGAAAATGACGATTTATCTGCGTAACCAAAAATGGGTGTAATAAGGAGTAAAAAGGAACATAATTGGTTATGTCACATATAGGTGGATCTATAAGATAATACTTGGCATAGATGCGCGCGCAGCAACATGACGTGTAATTGACGTGTAACTAGGGGGTGAAGGGGACTTGACATTTAGCTCTACATGTGGAGACAAGAAGTCTGGGGGGTCAAGTCAACCTAATCCCAAATCATATCTAACATCCTATGTTTAAAGAACTATGTTATCCACAAAAGAAGGACTCTCGGACAGAATCTATTCTATACTGACCGTGCGTGCGTGTACAAGCGTCTAAGTGTCTACACTAAATGCGAGGGCAGGAATCTTCCATAGTAACAGGACTATGAATTACTTGCATAAAGACAGAGAAGCCGGGCCTTTTGCTCGGTAGCTGGAAGAATGTTTACTTAAACTACTAGGCAGGAATGCATCGGCTGAGGGGGAAGCAGATAATTCGAAGGTGAAATACAGTTCTTGGCAGAGAATAGGCTGATGTCAGGCTTCGTGAGCCGCGCAGAGAATGAGACAAAGTTCATGGTCACAGATGCAGGCTCAGACTGGAGCTTTCAGAGGCAGAAGGCAAGAAGAGTTTGATGACAGAATCAGGGCCTACTTGCCTGGACTGCAAAATGGAGTAACTGAGCCATATAAAGCCGGTGGCCTTTCATATTTAGGAATGGAATATCCGGCCTATTCATGGCGGATCTGACAGAGGACATGTTGACGGTGGACGCACATGTATTTGCGTCTTCATAACTGGAACTGGAGGGAACATACATGTACTTGTGACATGCACATAGAACCGTTGGGGTCCAAGATAGGGGACATAACTGACCAGAAAAATCCATATTTCCACACTTTCACGCTCTCTGTAACCCAGCAAGATTGTCACATAATTCACTTTACTTTTCTTTCTGTGACTCCAAAGTGAGAGGAGTTTGTAAACCCCAATCCCCATGTTAAAAACCAAACAGCAGCATTCAGTAAGAAGAAAAAGCCTGACATTTAAACTCTGTCTTTGATGCGCAGCAAATGTGGTAAGATAAATACAGAATTTAAAGGCATATTTATTTATTGCTTGGACTTTCTTGACCTACCAGAAATCGTCTTGCGACCCACAGTTTGGGAAACACAGGTCTAAAAAAATGGCAGTTGCTGGCAAGTCATTGTCCATCCGATATATAAATCCAAACAGCAAATGTATATTGTGCATATTTGCCCTCCCAGGACCAAAACCAGTTATATATGGCAAAATTAGGCCCAAAACACATAGCAAAAAACATTTGGTACTTCTTTCCGCGAATACTTTCGTTTCTAAATGAATCCTGGAGAGGCTTCTGTATGAAGCACGTTGTGACAGTGTTTTGCCTGGTTTTAGTAAAGTTTCAATAAGAGCCTCTCTGGGCGTGGGGGCATAATTCTCCTGTCCCAGGTTTCGCCATACATTTCAGCATAAACCTTGTTAAAATCTGTTGTTGGACCGTTAGTGCCTGGGGTCAACCCCTCCTCCACCCACACCAGAACTCTTAATAGCAGATTTAATTTCAGCTTCCACGATTGGAGCACACAGTGGGTTTCTCCCCCAATGCTCTTGCCAAGCCATAGCTAACCCGGTCTAGGTACCTTCTCATCTCTGACTCCAATAAGATGGCTGTTAATTTATACAGAGTGACATAATGTTCCCTAAAACGGTTCAGAATTTCCTAATTTGATCACATCTTGTTGCCTGCAACAGATTTTATTTCTACAATATTCTTTGCAACCCACTATGGCCTGGTAAGGGGCACCAATGTCTTATCTGGGCGATCCACCTCGCCATATTTAGGCCGCAACATATCTATCCAGCAATTGAGTTTCCAATTCTATCTACTCTGTCATTCTTTTTATTCACTAAGGGTCACATGCATCAAGGTAATAATTTGCGTTTACCAACTGGCAATTTTTTTTTTAACAACAAATTTTTCTTTATTTTCCAACGTACTGATTGGGCAACACCCAGCAGTGATAGTACAAATAATGTGCGTGGCATACAGTACCTAGGTACATCATACAAAAACCATATGACGTGCGGAACAGCAGACCAGAAATGCAGCATACAACACCGAGCACACCCAGAAAGTGTTACATGCACATTATAAACAGATACCCAACCACAGAAAGTCAAAGTCATCGGACTAAACAGGCGAGTTTCTAACCACCAATTGTTCAATGGGATCGTGGGAGGCGGACTGCGGTAGGGCGGCAAATCGATACCTCTATATGTGGCCCAGCGAGCCCAAATGTTCCTGTGCTTCTGTGGACACCCTCTTGCCTGAAAAACCACAAATTTCGCAGTCCTACATCTGTCCATTGCCTTTTTCCATCCAGCACAAATAGCGAATTTTAAGGATTTGGTCATCGCAAATGCCTATGCATGAAGGATTCACAACTATTTTTGCGAATCCTTAACAATCCCTAATAGCTAATCGTAAATTGCGATTTACTATTAGGGATGGGAATGCATTCGCAATTTGCGATTACCAAATGCAATTGCAAGGGTGCCAGGGGGCCTAAGGCCCCCCTGATTTACCCTTCCCAAAAGGTAAGAGTGCACATGTGCTGCACACACATACCCTACACTTTTGTGCATTTTTCAAAGATTTTGCAAATTACCATCAACTTGAAGTTGATGGTAATTAGCGTTTCCTAAATGCGAAGTCACATTTAGGAAAGGCTTGATGCATCTCAAATAGGGAATCACAATTTGCGGTTCCCTAACTGCATTTTCAAATTTGGTAATTGCAATTAATTGCGATTACCTAGTTTTCAAATGCATTCTCTTTGATGCATCAGAAAAGGCATTTTACCAGCCGCAAATGGGCCGATTCTGCGAATCCTTTATTCTAGCTAGGGTTTCTTTATTGCCTAGGTCTTGATAGGACAGCTCTTCTTCACATATAATCGTCTTTAGTTTGTGCATATTTGCCTGTAAATTTCTTCATACCCCCTTTCTCCATTTAGCAAAGCTCACTCCTCTTCTATAGGCCAATGTCCCGAATCTCTACAGATTCAGTATTCATTTCAAAATACTGTTAAAAAGCCTGTTTTGGTCCTCATGAAAACCTGTGTGTAGTAAGGCCTTAGAGGGGAAACACCACTGTTTGCACATATCTGTCATTTCTTCATGCTGAGCATACTGGTGAGTGAGCATACACAGTTCGGGCACTGGGTTTGACAGAGACCACTCACCTGCACACATCTATGGTAAGGAGCCTTAAATGTAGATGTGGCAATGGGTCATGAACTGAGGAGTAGTATGTTTAGCCTTCCGCATCTTTCTTCCCTCTTCTCCCTACCAAAGGCAGAGCTTGGCATACACACCTTATCAGTGGCAGGATACACTCGCAGGCGATAGTGTGCTTTACAAATACACATAGCATATCATATACCAACTAATCTGTACTGTGCCATAAGCAACTTTAGGGTCCTAGTTGATGTCACGTGCCTGTGAGACACTGGTCCCTTTCCATGTCCAGCAATATATTAAAGTTTACCCCATGCATACCGGACTTGGGATCATCTTGTAACATGGTAGAAAACGTGCAAAGAAATCTTGGCCGTCTGTGTTAAGCCCATATACATTGACCAATATCATACGGGTGTGTCCGCTTTCCTGAACTATTAAGTAGTGTACCTAATCTTCTTTGGCATGTTACAAATGTTCCTGGTTTTATTCAGACCCTGGCTCTTCCATGTCATTTAGTTTAGCCTCAGATTGCCCTACTCCTCAGCTGTTCACATGCCAATCTGTCAGGAAATGTTGCCATCCTCATTCGCCATGGCCTGTCCATGCATGGTTGTAGGACTGAAGTGCTATGTACCTTGCTCGTTGCATTTCACTCATTAATCCTATCAACCACCTGGGTGTCCAGCGTCCCTTCCCTCTTTGCCCGTCAAATGGAGTTGTATCTCCCCATTGTAAAAAAAATATTCTGGCACATGATTAATATGTGCATTGCGCACTAGAGGTGCGTGCCACCAACCCACTTACTATCATGCCCCATACTTCGATTAGAGGCTGTGTGCCAGCAAGTGGCATATTACAATAAGGTTCTGCTAGTTATCCCCATATAATGGGCTCATTTGTGACCTGAGCATGTTTTTAAATTTTCAGGACCTATTTATAACGTCAAAGGGCTCCTGGTTAGAGTAACAAAATGCTGAGCCCATGACACAATACTTTGACATCTGGCTAATTATTATTCGAGATCACTCGTATATGTTCATAGTGTTTGGACCGCCTCGCTGTCCTCACTCTTTTTTCCTTGTTTGTTTTTAGCGAAACTATTCCTTAGAGAATTTTAATGACTTTTTTAGTTCTGTGTACATTGGAAGTGTCTTGTTTACAGTGATTTTCAATTTAGCAGAATATACCATTGCATACTGTGCTTGGTTCTCTCTCAGTTGATTTTGACTGACAAAAAGGTAAGCTGCACTGCTTGTACATTCTGTGTGAAGTCTGGGTATGACACCAGTTTCATTCCTTGATAATCCTCTGAGGCAGGCAACTATGGTTTTCTGCTCATCGCACGTTAACCATAAATAGGACACTTCATAGTGATGCTTCACCTCTCCAGGCTCCGTGGCCTCAGAACCTAATAAAAAAAACAATACATACTCACCTGGGAGGAGGCACTCAGTTGTCTTCAGCACCTGATCAAAATTATTGCAAAGGGTTTTTCTTCGGAACAGTTCTTATTGATATATCAGTTGAGTCCTCCAAACACAAGGGGATTCCAACAGTATTCTCAGATTCTGAACGTTTGGTCTTGAAGACAGAATGTATACTTAATATCACAGCACTCCTATCTTAAGGGATCCACGAATAGCCCAATTTGTTCATTAATCTTCCTTATTATATTCCATTCAGTCTTCTTTTCTCCATATCATAATCCTTCTATAAAAACACATATACATCAGCCCAGCCAGTATGATATGGAATCAAGAAAACCCACGAAATTATTCTGAAATTCAATGTTGCCCCTGCTTTATCTACCAAGATTATCAGCTCTTAAAAGAGGTTAAACTCTCAAATTAACAAGCTAGTCATTTACCTATGTGTCTAGAGTCGGGCGGCAGCATGTGAAAAAGTTCTTCAATAAGATGTCCTCCATGTGTTTTTGTGTTTCGTAGTCTCATTAAACATTTATTTTTAAAGTCAGTGGTGCAGAATCCAATGTTTTTAAACAATGGCTTTTCAGGCCCGAAGATGTTAAATACATAGCTATAGTCCACCCTTTGGGGAGGGAAGACTAGTCTCCATGTTAAATAGTCATCATCCATTAGAACTGTATTGTTGCCATCGCCTCTATTGCTTCTTCAGCGCTAGATCTGGAGGGTTAAGGGCAGGTTGGGGCAAGTGGAGTGACCGCCTTCCCAACCTTGAGCACATAGCATTCTGCCTCTCTGAGGTCAATAGTCCTTAGATAGGTGAGAGATTGGCTAATATTTCAACAATTAATATACATCGGCCCAAGCGGCTTAACAAGGGTATTGCCCTCGGACAAGACACCAGACCTGCCTTCACCCCCACCATCTCGCCAGATTTTACGTTAACATTGAGCATACCAGGTAAGCTCCTGCTTGCTGCTGCAATTTTCCCTACCACAATCTCTCTACCACGATCCGTTCTCTCTATGACTGTTCCTTATGTTTGCCAGTCACCTGGGAATGCTAAAGTTATCTTCGCAGGAGATTGCCATTTTAGCTTCAACTATAGACCACAACACTGCAACAGCACTTCCCCCACGCCTCTTTCAAATTCTTCAAAGGTCATGCAGAGTAAGAGGAAATGAAGAAAAACAATCACTGTTAAAGCCAGTATGCCTAGAAGCTCCATAATACGTTTACAGAGACTGCTTGTTTAGCTATCTCACCAGTGCAAAAACACAATAATGAATACGTGTGGAAATCAACACTGAAACTCCCTGTGTGTTGTAGACGAGCTCTATTGGTGTCTCCAGTGCTTGCTTAGTCTGAGTGTTCTTCCAATGTCCCAATGTGGGGGTGAAACAGCACTTCATCCCATAAGTGTGCGATTGGTCAACTTTGCACCCTTCTTCGCTCATCTGCGTAAAGGGTCATACTCTCTGCCTCGGCCCATTTTACTAAGTCCCTCTTCCATCTATCTACGAAATGAGCACCATTTCTCTGCACGTTAGTGTTATTGATGGCTTCGCCAGGACCACAATCAAGATATTCTTATAATTCAAAACCTATCCTACCCACTTTTGTAGCACATATATTTCAAACAATTGCTGAACTCATTTACAACAAACCACAAAAAAGTTCATTTTCAAAGTAAAGTTCTTTTTTTATGCCAAATGCAGTGGTTCAGCAAATTTCATAGGATTTCAAATGAAAAATATATTTTCATATGGGTAAAAAAAAGTTATGTTTAACCTGGCTGCCGCCTGCACTGCTATGAAGGTAAAGCTGCTTCCACAGACATTTAAAATAGAAATCTCCAAGAGCAAGCTAAAGGCGCTATGCACAGAATTGTCTAACGAAAATGACTATCAATACTTAAGTGAGAAAAACTCTGTACTCTTTATGTTAAATGCATGGCGGAATAAAGTGAGTTATCCATATGTAGATGCCCTGCCAAACCAGATCTTAAGAAACAAAATACTGAGAGTAAGAACTGGTCTCAACCCCTGTAAGATAATTGCTAATGTAAAAGCAAAAATTATTGGTATAGGAGGGAATTGTGTTTGTGGGTTGAACACCAAATTCTGTTGGATTGTTTAAAACTCAAACAGCGGAGACAATGGTTATGCTCAATATTCCTGAAATATGAAATTAGGACTCGAGGGAATGCTGTAGAAGTTTTACCTGTGATGCTTTTTTTAGACATAGCATGTGCTATTGGAAGATTTATGAGGGCAGTTAGGGCATTGTTCATTGAGAATCGGTAGGAGTGTGGATGTGTTTTATAAAAACTAGTAGATTTTATTGAAAGATATATTTTATCTGAATAATTTATATATGGTTTTATTGTTATATATGTATTTTATGATTTTTTTTTATAGCTGTATTGTTTAAAGGCCATTGGTCTAAATAAACATATTCTTGATTGATTCATTGATTTCAAATGAGAAAGCTATATTTTTAGCCCGCTCTCCCTTATAACTTTGTCTCTCTGGACGTATCTACATGAAACTTGGTCTGGAAAACGAAGGTGAACCTGCCAGTTGTCTGAAGATTTCATATACATCGTTGAACTGTGCCGGAGTCACTTGCAAATACTAGCAAAGGTCTCAGGTGCTCATTTACCGAACTCGAGCGGTCCGGTTTCTTGTTGCTTTAGACTATTTTAAAACTATTTTAAACTTTGTGGAGTGTAAGGATGGGCAAGGAGGGACGGACACAGGAGAATGATGTAGAGCGGGTTTTATTTTCCTATATGCTCTTTTAGTGTAGTCCGCTAGTCTGATATGACAGGATAATGCCTCTTATCCTTCTTTCCCCTACAAGTGTGCGGATGTTCAGCAGTCAAGTCCGGGTAATACTTCTTATCCCGTCTTCTTGGCGCCAGCGTAGTCGGTCTCTCCTATCTCGTCCTCGTTTCCACGGAGTCGTCACCTCTCAATGGCTCCGCGGTTTGTTATGGGGAGAGAAGAGATATGGAGACCGTAAGGTTTCTTTGAAATGTTATGAGTGAAGGGAAAAGGAGTGAGAGACCACCAGTGCACGATCACACAGCTAGTGACTGTAAGGTGAAGCGGACACGAGACCTATGCGGGGTGATGGGAGCCGCTTACGGAACAGACTTCCTTCCCAACCACCCCGTGACTCGGTCCCGTACCTTGTGTAGCCACGCTCCTCCAGGAGCGTGGCTGGGCGTAGCACCGTCTCGGAGTCCTCCTGGCTCCCTATCTCGGAGTACTGGTGTATAAATCGCCGATTATACCCCAACAGCCCCACAAACGCTCTGACCTCCCTCTTGGTGGTTGGAAAAGGGGTGTCTTGGATTGCTTTGATCTTTTCTCTCTGAGGCGCAATAACCCGCTCACCTAGTACATACCCAAGGTAGTTGACAGAGTGAAACCCCACCCGGTACTTTTTTGAATTAATGTGAAGTCCAGCATCCAGGAGTGACTGTAGAATCAACTGGAGGTGCTGTTTATGATTGTTTCACGTCGGACTGAATACGACAATATCATCTAGATAGGCAGATGAAAAGTCTTGGTGCTCCCGGAGCACCATATTCATAAGACGCTGGAACGTCGCGGGGGCCCAGTGAAGCCCGAAAGGCAGTACATTAAACTTGTAGAGCCCATCAGGTGTCACAAACACAGTTTTCTCATTATCGGACTCGCTCAGGAGGACTTGACAGTAGCCTTTAGTTAAATGTAGTGATGTAATGTGATTTTCCTATTTTTTTTACCAATTCATCAATTCTGGGAATGGGATAGGAGTCAAACTTAGAAATGGCATTAAAGCCCCTAAAATCCATGCAAAAGCGAGTCGATCCATCTGGCTTCGGGTACCAAGACGATTGGGACGACCACTTGCTCTTAGAGGGACGTATGACCCCCAATTCCAACATACTCCTGACCACTTGTCGCGCGGCCTGTCTCCTGGCTGCCGTTATGCGAGAAGGTCTCTGGTTGACGATCTGTCCTGGCAGGGTAGTTATGGTGTGTTCGATGAGGGAGGTAGCACCCGGACTATCGGAGAAGAGGGTAGAAAATGAACGTAAAAGGTCGTCTAAGGCTGATCGTTCCGGGGAATCCAGCTCTCTGTTTACGACAAATGTGCATGAGGTATTTCTGGTGGGCAGGGGGTCCACGACCTGGACAGACCTAGGGGTGGTCCAAACCATTTCTTCAGTAGATTTATGTGATAGGTTTGCACCCGAGAGGGACGCATCTGCACTTTGTAACTGGTATTCCCCACTGTGGCTATGATTTTATAGGGCCCCATCCACTCCAATTTGAACTTGCTCGATGCTGAAGGGTAGTAGCACCAAGACCCAGTCTCCCCTGACAACCTTCTCCATTTCTTTCCTTTATCATACCAGTATTTCTGTCTTTCCTGCTGCTTCTCGAGGTGAGTAAATGTGAGGTCTCTAAGTTTACCAATTCTACTCTTTAGGCGAGTAGTATATTCTAGAAAACCCCAGGCCTCGTCGTCGTCTTCTTTTCCCCAGGCCTCCTTGGTCATCTCTAGGAGAGACCTGGGCTGTCTTCCCTAGACCATTTCAAAGGATGAGCATCCTAGGCTGCTCTGTACTTGGCCTCTGATTACATATAAGGCCAAGGGTAACAAACGATCCCACGCCGCCCCTTCGTTACCCAACATTTTTTTTAGAGTCTGCTTTAGGGTCCCGTTATTTCGCTCCACCAGGCCATCGGTCTGGGGGTGGTAAACCGATGTCCTGATGTGCTTTATTTTGAGTGTCTTGCAGACTTCGTTAATGAGGTTCGAGACAAACGGGGTCCCTTGGTCAGTAAGTATCTCGCGGGGAAATTTCCACCCTATGAAGTACCTCGAATAATTTCTCTGCGATATTGGTGGTTGTTGGGGCTCTCAAGGGAAAAGCTTCCGGTATCTGGTGGTATAATCCACCAGGACTAGTGCGTATAGATGGCCTCTACATGTCTGGGAAGTGCTCCAATGAGGTACATCCCTATTTGTTTGAACGGGGTTCCCAGGATGGGGAGTGGTTGCAAGGGAACCTGGGGTGGCTGGTAGGGATTGCGTTTTTGACGGGTATCACACTCCTGACAATATTTTTTTTATGTCTGCATATATCCCTGGCCAGTAGAAATACCTCAGTACATTTTGGGTAGCTTTTTCCGCCCTTATGTGTCCAGCAGTGAGGTGGGTGTGCGAGAAAAACAGGATCTGTTCTCTGAAATCCAGTGGGACTAGCAATTGGGGTTCGCTATCTTTATCGGTCTTTCGGTACAGGAGGTTGTTACGTGTCAGAAACTGAGGAAATGGTATAACCGTCATACCGTTGTTTCCCTGGGCAGATTGCCAAGCCTGTTAGAGGGTGGGATCGTTGGCCTGTGTGAATTTGAATTTCCGGTCTAGGAGCCAAGGCTCGGCGGTTATAAGGGCAGGAATCTGGGTCCCTGAGGGCCTGTCTACCTCTACCTTCCCCTTGGTTTGTACTGTTGTCAGGAACATAGCAAGAAAGTCGGGGTTATCTGTACCAATAATTAGCTCCTCCGGTAGGTTTGGCAAAACCCCCACCCTGACTTGGTGTGCTGTGCCCCCGTTTGGCGTGATGGTGACTATGGCAATGTGATAAGGCTTCACATCCCCGTGCATACATCGTATGTGGACCAGTTTATCCCTATGTATGTGGAGGGGATCTACCAAGCCCTGCTGTATAACTAATTGCCTGCAACCAGAATCAAGTAATGCTTTCACACGTTTCCCATCCACCACTACGCTTACTTAGAAGGCTGTCCCCATCTCTGCCGTAAAGAGGACCAACCGTGGAATGTACCCAACCTCCATTGGTTCTTCCTGGGGCCTTTTTTGTGGGCACACCTGGGCGATATGCCCCTAATCCCCCCCACTCAAAGCACTGTGGGCCCTTGGATGCCGGAGTCTCGGGTTTTGAAAACCGGGGTCTAGGGAACTCAGAAGGGGTCTTGTTAATTTTTTCCGTTTTTCCAGCTAGATGGCGCTGTGGTCATTCGGGTTCCCGAGGGACCACCAGTGCACGATCACACAGCTAGTGAGTGTAAGGTGAAGAGGACACGAGACCCATGCGGGGTGATGGAAGCTTCTTACGGAACAGACTTCCTTTCCACCCACCCCGTGACTCTGTCCCATACCTTGTGTAGCCACCCTCCTCCGGGAGCGGGGCTGGGCGTAGCACCGTCTCAGAGTCCTCCTTGTTCCCTGGTCGGTACCACGTTCGAGGGGTTAATCAACAGCAGGCTTTTGTCCTTCGGTTCCTCGCTTCGCCAACCGCTTCTTTCCCTTCCGGCTTCCCTCTCGTTGGTTTCCCGTGCTCCCTCTAATGGCCAGCTGCAGTACACATCATCGTGACGTTGCGGGACTCCCAACCCTCTGCTCCGGTTAAAGGGGCCGCTTTCATTAGCTGTCTCCTGCGGGATGCTGCCGTATTCGCTGCAATCTTCAGGCTGGGGAAAGAGAAGGGGACTCGTTGGGTGAGAGACGCCTCCCTCAGCTCTCTGTTGTCTCTGAGGGTCCCTAGGGGAGGTAAGACCGTGACCTGGAGAAAGTCTTGTTTTTATTTAACTCTGTTTGTTTTCCACACTTCGCATGTTCAGCGCCAGGGGAGCTGTGTTCAATGCTCCGGGAGGCGGAACAATAGTCAGGGGCATTCTAACCTCTAGGTTAGCGTTCTAGCTTTCACTGCTTCCACACTCGCCCAAGTAGAAAAGGGGCGGATGACGCGGCCGTGCTTAAAGCAAGCCCACCTGCACTCATCCGAGCCCGAATGGGCCCAGGGGCCAGGACCCCCGTTACTCCCACAAGAGAAATGTTTTCTTATTCTTCAGACCAGCTTTACCACCTTCGAGAGACCATGACACAAGTGTGGTCACATAATTTTGTTTATTATTAGCAGGAGTAAATGCCCTCATTGTCCTTTTGAATTAGTTTCCCCTGTCATAGCCCTACCTGTTAAAACCTCACCTCAGACTGCTTTTAAAATGTTACTATTGAATTGCCGTTCGATGCCTAAGCATGCAATTGAAATTCGCCTATTGCTGGAAGAAGAATAACCGGATGCTTTGTTTCTTACTGAAACTTGGCTAAGGCTGACCAATATGTCTGATCCGGCCGTGGTTCAAGTTCTTCTTCCTGGATATTTGATCCAGAGGCGTGACCGGGAACTTAATAGAGGAGGTGGCTTAGCTATTATTTATAATCAACTGTATCATATTAGCAAGCCCGATACCTGATTGCGAGAGCCTCTCCTTTGCACTTGGTTTTTCTCACACTTGCACCTTCTCTAGGGTTCTACTATATCGTCCCCCAGGGGCCAGTGGTCAATTCAGTAAGGACCTACCTGAAATAAAAGCCAATTCAGTCAGCTCTCTCCCTAATTTCTCTATATTAGTTGATTTTAATATTCATTTTGATGACACTTCTTTACCTGCTACAGAGGAATTGATTGACAGTTTGGATGCCCTTCTACTTAATCTAAAAGTGACTGGCCCCACTCACATTAAAGGCCATCTACTGGACCCTATTTTCTCTAACATTAAAAATCTTGTTATTGAGAAGTCAATTCCGGTACCATGGTCAGACCATCGTTTGATCCCTTTTTCGTGGGCCCCTCGGGTCATGAGTTTGCCAGAGGCAACAGTTAAAAAGCTGAGCCGCAATTGGTCTAAACTTTCTACTGAGTCCTGGGTGCCAATGCTCAATAATACCAGACCTGTGCTTGATGCCAACCCAGTTGATGCTAACGATAAGTTTATTAACTGGCTTGAATCTTCATTAGACTTGGTGCTCCCCAAAAAATGGATGACTAATAAGAAAGGATCCAACAGAGTAGCGTGGTACTCCCCAAAGCTTAGAGAGACGAACCAAAAGTGTAAACGCTTGGAGAGAAGGAGGAAAGATTTCTCCACTTTCAATAAAACTAAATATAGAGAGGCTATCAAAGCATGCAAGGTAGAAATTATAAGTGCTCAGTTCCTGTATTACGAAAAAAAGGATCACTTCAGCCTCGAACACCCCTCGTGAAATCTTTGTGAAATCACTTCTTAATCCTTCCCATCCTTCTTTTCTACCGGATGACACTTTAGTGCGTTGCAATAACTTGGCAGAATTCTTTTTAAACAAAATACAAGATATTTACTCTTTGTTTGTCCAGACCTGAGGATTTCAAAACGTTCTACCTCCAGTTAACCAGCTTCAAACTCAAGATTGTTTCCTAGCGGAAATCCCTCCGATGGATTCGAATCTTTTAACAAACCTTCTTAACCATCTGAAATCTGGCTCCCCCAGAGATGTGGGCCCCACCCCTATCATTTTAAACCAGGCCATTGGCACGGTCTCGCCAACCATATTGGACCTGATTAATATCTAATTTTCTACAGGGTTCGCCACCCCGTTATGGAAACAAGCTATGGTTAAAGCTCTTCTGAAAAAACAGTCTCGCTTTTGCCAGGAATTGCAAAAATTGCTGAACATATGTTAATTCTATTCTTTCTGCTTTTTTGGAGAAGAATGAATGTTTTCATCCCTTACAAACCAGTTTCAGACCCCAACAAGGCACGGAGAATGCCTTGCTGGTAGTAGTAGAAGAAGCCAGAAAAATCCTGGATGTAGGAGGCTCTGCCACAATTGTTCTTTTAGACCTTAGCGCAGCCTTCGACACGGTCAACCATCAACTGCTCATCCAGAGACTCAGAGAGGCAGGAGTGACAGGGACGGCACTTAAGTGGCTAGAGTCGTTCTTAGAGGACAGATCATTTCAAGTGTTTGAGAATAATTTTATCTCTGAGAGTATGCCATTGAGATGTGGAATTCCTCAGGGTTCATCAATGAGCTCCACGCCTTTTAATGTTTACATGAGCTCTTTGGCTGAGGTTGTTAAACCCTTTTGCATTCATATCATCACCTATGCTGATGACACTCAGCTGATTGTCTCCCTCAGCCAACCTGATAAAGTTGAATCTGATCTAGCGGGCTGTCTTGAAAGGGTGTCTGCCTGGATGGAAATGGAAACCTCTTATTTGAAACTTAATGGGGCTAAAACAGAGCTAATGTTCCTGGGTAAAGGCTCCCCCCTGAAGGTTAGCTCATTCAGGGCCAGTTGTCTGGGCCCAATGCGCTTTAGAAATGCAGATTCGTTCATTCATTCACATATGAGAGCGCTATTGACTTTTCAGTGTTTTTTGTACAGCAGCGCAAATGCTATGCAGCATTACTGAAAGCTTTAAAAAAAAAAATGCTATGATGCCGCCAGCGCTGGGTGCACCATAGCCCCTTTTTTTTTTTATTGCTGGCGAGGTGGGAGTGGAGACAGGAGGTAACATTATTGAGAGCGGCTTTTTGGAGGTGGGGGGCAAAAACAGACCTATGAAACAGCCTGCGCTGACTGTGGCATCGTTTTTTTTTTATTTTAGGAGGGGGCGGCGGCAACACGGAGAGAGGGCAAGTGAGTTGGGGGCATCACGGAAAATAGGAGTGGTGGGAGTGACGAGGAGCAAGCACACAGACCACAAAGGGGAGCGATAGTGACTGGGGACAAGCTGATGATAACAGAGGGTGGGAGGGATGGCCTGGTGGAAGCATATGGAAAGCTGGGGATCAGTGGGTTGGAAAAACACCACGAGGGAGCTAAAAAAATAAACCACACTCGCCTAAAAAAATGAGCAGTGGAAGAACACAAGTAATATCTATGCTCCAGGGGAGGAACAATCACACAAACAGGAACAAAGCCTATGGTAGCTCACCATTAAAAAGCAAGGACGAGTAACAATGATGGCAATCAATGGTAAGTAATGGACATGCTGCAGTCCCTCTGTAAAGCTAAATGTTGGAAATTTGCCCTTTCAACCCAAATTATTTGCCGAACCGGATTTATTTTGCTGGCTATAGAACTCTGCAAATAATCTCTGCTAATCAGTGGTAAAGTGCTTGAGCTCCTCCTTTCAACATGATGAAAATGACATCCCCTGATTAGCATATTTAGCTTGCCTGTAAGTCCCTATTATATGGTACCAACAGGATACCCAGGGCCTATAAGTTGAATGTCATAAGTGGCTGCAACACTCATTGTGCAACCCACTGCAGCGACAATGCAAACATGACTGCAGGCCTGCCACTAGTAGTCTGGCTGTGCAGGTTTAAAGTGCAAATTCAACCTGTCAAAATAATCTCTTTCTGACATGACTAAACCCTCCATCTAAATATTAACCCCTTCGCTGCTAGGCCTCCTCCGTGCTAAGCCTTTTTTTTTTTGCTATTTGGGGTAGTTCACGCTTAGGCCCCTGTAACATTTTGTCCACATAAGTTATCCAGTCTAAATTTGCGTCTTTTTCTTCCAACATCTTGAGGATTCTAAAGGTACCCCCAGGGTTTGTTGATTCCCCTGGAGGGGACCAAGAAATTGGTCAATATAAGCTAATTTTTGTTTTTGTAGGAAAAATACAAAAAAAGTTCTGCAGAAGAAAATGTCAGTATTTTTCCCTGCAGAACATCTCGACAAAAGGTTTGCGGTGCTAAAATCGCCATCTTCCCAGCTTTCAAGAACAGGTAGACTTTTGTCAGAAAACCAAACTTTTCCACACAGGTTTGGCATTTTACTGGGGCATAGCCATATTTTTCATGTTTTGTGCTTTCAACCTCCTTCCGGTTAGTGGTAGAAATTGGTGTGAAACCAACAATGGATCCCGGAGCACTATACATTTCTGAAAAGTAGACATAATCCTAAATTCAACAAGGGGTCATTTGTGTAGATCCTTCAGGATTTTTTTTAGAAACTAACCATAGAAATAACAAAATATTGAAATTGAGTTGTAAAAAACAGCCACTTGTGTCAACATTTTCACCTGTAACTTCTCTTAAGTATTCTTTGGAAAGAAGGGGACCCCTACACATAATGGACTTGCTATACGTAGGGAAAGAGACTAGGTAGGTAAAGGACTATAACAAGTAGATAAATCTCCAAAGTGATATCTATCCGGTGTAAATAATGCAATGTAACCACTTCAGTACTAATCATATAGACAACGACCTTAATTAGAAAAATACTTTTATTTCTTCATTCAATGATGTTTTTTATGTAATATTCATTATGGGTTTGATATAACGTGCAATACTAAATTATATATGACAATATATATAAATCAATAAACAAAATGTGATAAAGTTAATCCAAAAGGATAGAGAGAAATATACACAATATATATACATCACAAAACAACAACATAAAATAAACATATAAATCATAATAGACATAATGCGGTAGATGAGAACTACGCGCGTTTCGGCATAACAGCCTTCATCAGGAAACCCGTCTATTGCGCAGACACTGAAACAAAATCTATATATGAAACACAAATATAAAAAAGTGGTTACATTCCAAAAGTTAATATACACACCATATTTTTAAACACTTTGTATTCAGTAGACACAAAACTGACTGAGACTAATTAGTTTAGGACAGAACAGTGCACATATAACTCCATATACATGTTACCAAATGAGCAGTTTATCAAAAAAGGGAAAGAAAAAAACTTGCTCATTACACAAAAGATACAACATACCTAACCTAAAACACATTCCATTAATATTGTACATATATACAATCTTCTTATCATTAATAACTCACTATTTACATATATCATAATACAGCAGTCCTATCTATACATGGCTAGTTATTTACCAAGACAAAGAGTACATATACAGATAGAAAAAGATGAAGTGATAGAAGAGATTTATAGAAAGAGACAGTGAGAATAATAAAAAGATGAATGTTCAACAACAAAAGTTACAACTAATGAGTCTACTAAACTGATAATACTAAAGGTCCAACAGTGAAATACACAAATTACTTCTAAATTCAGGCGGTGAAAAAAGGAAAGTTCACTTACTAAGTAACGCGGTAAAGGAGGGGCTGGATAATTATAGGCTATCAGTGGGGCGTCAGTGGAAATAGCTCCAAGCAGAAATAGCGTGTTGACGATGGTGAATGACAAAAATTCTCACTGATAGGAAAAGAAATAAGATACATATAATACGTTTAGATATATGCTATTGTATTAGTGAAATCAAGCCCTACATATACGGGTGCCTAAAACAACCTCTTATTGTACTCACTTGAGTAAATGCAAATAAGATGATATATAGCGCGGCACTCCACGAATGCTCAGCTGTGCGTCTCTACCAAAGTCGGCTATCCCAATACATGCCAGTTTGAATTACCGCAAGGACTGAAAAAAGGGGAGAGAAGAAGGAAAGTGGTAGCCATAGATAAAACCTTATCCTAGATCGAAGGCGCGCTAATGGTAACTAGTAGGAAGGAAAAACCCGATGGTTACTTACTAAAGATTCATAGCATTCCAAAACTTACATGGTAATGCATCTAATCGCTGCTGTCTGGAAAAAACGTCTGTCTTCATAAATTGATTCAAAGATCAATGATGCAAACAATTACGCAAGCATTGTCTGAGTATATCTAGAATATAAGAAAAAATATATAATGAAAGTGAGCAAAATAATACGAATCGCTATGGACGAGGAGTTCTTGCTCAAAGACAGAGCAATAGTTACGTACCCAATGCTCTATAGAAATGGTGCTGTAAATGGCTCCAAAAGTTCAGATAAGGACGACGCTGTCAAATGGTACCATGGCTTTGGTCCATTTATATATCGGCCGAAAACCGCGCCAAACATTCGAATTACTTAGGCTAATCAAAACCAGGTGGAAACGTTCCTAAGTTTACACACCGATACGGCAGGTCAGAGAAATGGCCATAGAAAGCGGACTAAAGTGTGGAAACGCTAAACTGATATGATCAAGATGGCGTTACGAATTGTTGTGCCGGTAATAGATAAGAGAAGGGACAATTGTACTGAATTTAACTCAAAGAATAAAACGGAATAAAAAACGGAATAAAAAGACCCGGGACCACAACATACAATAAGCACTGAGATACATGAAAATAAAGAATCCCTCCTTATAACAATATCGAAGGAATTCGACACAGGCAATGATACTCGAGGTCGAGGGGATAGACATAGAAAAGAGACTATTACATAGAGGGGCTGATACATGTATCCTAAATGGAACTCCCCCCAATGTATCGCAATGATAGATTCAAAAAGAAGCAGCCATGCCAGATGAGGTGCCCAAAGTAAGCTAAAAAACGGGACCATAGTAAACACCGAACGAGTAAAAAATATATATAACTTCCATAAAGGGTCCCTTCACATGGCGATGTTAATAGGGAAACCTCCATATTGGAAAAAGTGCTGATAGCAAATTGGTATTAGATTTCATAAAGTAAATCCCACAAATACAGGTACCATCATGAGGGAGGCAGAGTATAACATTACTAATATATAAGTAGATGGAAAAAGGTAATTACTCCAGACAAACTAGAAGTAAATACCAAGGAGCAAGCACATCTAAACAGTGAAGTGGGCCCACCATTGGGTGGTAAAGATGTAACTCTACGTACGGCAAGTAGTCCGTACATAAGGACACAAGATAAGGTGGGCGAAACAGGATCTCCTAACATGATGTAAAAATGGACACCTATAGAAAATTTAATTCATATCACAAAAGATGGAAAAGTGATTTGGGCGAAAATTACATAATAGCCTGATCCCAGGGTATTTCCAAATTCAAGCCATTTTTGACAGTATCCAGAATAAAAATCCAAAATACTTCTCGTTTCTTTCGTATTTTATCCAAATTCATGCCTTCTTTAGCTAGGATTTTTTCCAGGATAAACCATTGTATGTCATCCTCAGTGTGGTTATTATCCAGAAAATGTGAAACCATTGGGGAGGTCATTTTTTTGGTCCTAACAGCGGACCTGTGTTCAGTGAGTCTGATGTTGAGGGACCTAGATGTTTCGCCCACATATCCTTTGTTGCAAGGGCATATTAGTAAATAAATGATGTTTTTTGACTTACAGTTGCTTATGCCCTTCGACACAATGGTTTGTCCATTGAAAACAAGTTGTTTCGTTTCAATCACTAATGGGCAAACTTTACAAGTACCGCACTTAAAGTTGCCCTCTATGGGGAGCATGCCTTCAATACTTCTCTGTATTGGTTCTTTTTGTGCAGGCAGGCGAGATCTAACAATATGATCCTTGAGGTTTCTGTTTTTGCGATAAGCAAAAAGAGGTTTCTGTATACAGTTTGCCTTTGTTTTATTCACATTCAAAAGGTGCCAATTTGAACAGATAATCTGACGAATTTGCTCGTTCAGGAGTGAATGCCGGGTGACAAACACTAGGTCTGATCCCTGTGTTTGTTTGGTGTCTTGTAGTAGATGCTGACGATCGTAAAACCTCGCTTTTTTGTATGACTCTCTAACGAGTCTGTGAGGATAGCCTCTATCAAGAAACTTCTTTTTCATGACAATGGATCTTTGATCGTAATCTTCTCTTAAGTATGGCAGATTTTTTAAATCAATATACCGCTAAGTCCGTCGGACCCTTATGGCTGCGGGGTTTTATAGGACTTGTAGGTTCACAAAGAACCCTAGGTAGCCAGAGCCAATAACTGAGCTGCGTCTTGCAATGGTTTTTCATTGTGTACCAGGTATATAGCTATTCATTTGGTAACATATAATATTAAAAAATAGGTGGCAAGGAAACCTATATGTGTCCGAAACAGGAACAAAATAGAGTTTAGAAGGAGTGGTTATTTGCACAAATGTGAAATTGTGGGTACCCATAAAGCATGTGAATTAGAGGACATTTTTCAAAATGACTTCTTTTTTACACATTGTCTTATATTTGGAAGGCAGAAATGAAAAAGAAAGTCAACTGGTAATAACACTTGTTCTACTATTCTGTGTTCCCCGAAGCCTCCTGATAAAAATGGTACCTCACTTGCATGGGTAGGCCTAGTGCCTGCTACAGGAAATGGCCCAACACTCTGTGTGCACACATCACATTTTTCCAGTGAAAACAGACCTTTTTTCACAATGTGCCTAGCTGTGAATTTTGGATTCTAGCTCAGCCAGCACCTAGAGAAAGCTACCAAACCTATACATTTTTGATAACTAGACACCGAGGGAAATCCAAGATGGGGTGACTTGTGTGGCTCTCACTAGGTTCTGTTACCCAGAATTCCTTGCAGACCTCAAACCGGATGGCCTCCCGGCCGAATTTTGCAAGACATTTCGGCAGCTGCTCATTCCGGTGCCGAGATGCCCCTGGGTGAGTCGTGCGCTATAGAAGTAACTATAACATAACATAACAACATGCCCGTATTGGTCCTCCCCGACCAATCGGGCTTTGTGCCAACCAGGGGCACATCCCATAATTTGCATACCCCCTTCGCGATCCTTTATGATATCGACCCCGAGATGAACGCTGCCACCATTTGTTTTTTACGCCACTAAGGCGTTTGACTCCCTGGAATGGGACTATTTAGCCTTTGTACTATGTCGCATGGGCTTCCCTCTCCCATTCCTAGCCTGAATAAGCCTCCTATACACAGACCTGAAGGCCACAGTGATGGTCAATGGTATGCGATCATCCCCCTCACAATAGCCAGGGGCACCAGACAAGGGTGCCCCCTATCTCCCCTCCTGTTCGCCCTGGCTATCGAACCCCTCGCCGCCAAGGTCTGCCAACATTATCACAATCATGCCATCATCTATCCAGAAAGACAAATACTAATTTCTTTATATGCAGATGACCGCACCCTGTACTTGCGAAACCCGGATGAAAGCTTGAACCCAATTCTCAGACTATTTATCCTCTTGGGGCGACTCTCAAGAGTCAACATCAATTGGGGAAAGTCCCAGATATATCCCCTCACCGATTCCACCACGAGATTCGAACCAGATTATCCCCTAAAATGGTGCGATGATACACTCACTTCTCTCGATATAGTCATCTCTCGCAACCGTGAGGAGCTGATGAGGGCCAATTATGGGCGCGCACTGGATTCCATAACTGAAAAAATTGCAAGATGGATCGCACTGCCCCTGTCTATGGCCGGCAGAGCTGCTCTTATAAAAATGGTAATATTGCCCAAACTGTTATATTTATTCGTCAACATTCCCTATGCCCCCAGCCGATACTTTTTTACGTCCATTAAGACTCAGCTTATATGACTCACTTGGGGAGGAAAACAAGCCAGGCTGCGTTGGGACACCCTCATACGACCCTTCTGCACTGGCAGATTTGGAATACCGGACCTGGAGCTATATTTCAGCTGCGCCCAAGCCCATTTTGCCTCATATTGGGTTAACCCCCCCACATGCCCAACCTAGCGATTGAGGACAGATACATGGCCCGACCCCATGCACTGCCTACCTGAGCACTCCTGTAGTCGCGCAGCGCTTTGCCTCTACCACTGTACAATGTACCACTAGTGCCTGGCAAGACCTAGCTAATCTCGCACAATGCGCCCGGTTATACTCACCCCCCCCCCCCCACTCACCCCCCCCGCCCCTTTCCGGAAGACAAGATATCCCGGTTACACAAGAAGGTGGCTGCCGCCGACTCCTTCGTAAATTGTCTGTACAAACTTGGGGGCAACTTTTTACACTGGGGGCAAATTCTGCACAAGCGAAGAGTTCTTTGGCTCCACAAATCCCACCCCATGAGAACGATTTTATTATGTCAGGATGCGTCGAGATGTGAAAGCCCTTACTTCTTGCTTCCCACAGGAGCCCCCATCATGTCCCCCTTACATGCCCTTCTACAACAAACTACTCCCACACACGTGATATCACTACTATACCGCACAGTACAGAGGGATAGAGAGTATGACCCCCCTCTAGCCAAGGCCAGATGGGAGGAGGAATAGGGACATCCCCTAACTGACAAGCAGTGGTCCTTCTGCTGCAGACAAACGGGAGATATCTCGGCTAGTAGCAAATTTAGAGTCATTCATTATAAATACATTCATCAACTTTACTACAAACCAGCGCGATTATATTGCCTGCGTGATAATGACAGATGTGACCGCTGCGGGGGGGGGGGGGGGAGGCGCTGATTTTAAGCAAATACCTGGGACTGACCGGCCGTTCGTAGATTTTGGACGGAGGTACTTGCGGGACTGGAGCACATGACAGGACTGCACGTTCCTGACGACCCCCTGACCACGCTCTTAGGATACACTGAACCTCTGGCTGCCCAAAATACAAAGATACACTTCCCTCGCGCTTCTCCTCGCCAAAAGAAGGGTTGTTGCAGGTGGGGAAGAGGCAGGGCGCCAAAATTTAAAGATTGGCTCCGAGACCTTATTTACTGCCAAGAACAATTGCACACGTATGCGGAACTTCTATCCCACTCCTCCCGACCACGGGATATATGGGCCCCCCTCCAAATATATTTGCTAGAACATACCACCACCACAGAACCCCCATCCCCCCCCCCCCCCCGCAATACTGATGGTGGGTCCCAAAGTGGAAATGTGAACTGATGCGAAAGGAGCCCCCACCCTGGACGGCACACACTGCTCACGGGAGATAATGAGGCACCATGTACCACCACTCCATACCCCAACGGTCAGAATGCATCAAAACACATTGGCGTGCTCAAGCTACACACAGCATCATAGTGGCAATGTTATTGTTAATAGTTATTGTCTGAAACTACATGATTACAGATTATCTGCTGCCCTTCATGCTCCTTGTTCTAATTAACGCGGCCGGCCCGTTGTGGTTGTAGGCGGCTTGCTGTGTATCCCTTCCCCACCTATAACAATTCATAGTCTATACATTGCAATGCCGGCCCATTCAGGGATGTAGGCATTATGCTGTGGATGATCCTCTCTGCCTTCAATAAAGGTTTTCAAAATATATTAAAAAAAAAGGTTAGATATTCGATCAGAGTGAACCTGGTTAGTGTAACCGACATGCGCTCCATCGCACTCGTTGTCAAAACGGGTCTAGGGACTGGTCTGAATCAACTATTGATTATCACTGACACTTGATGCTTCTTGGGGCAGTTCTTACTTAAACATTTAGACATTAATATCTCAGCTTCCCCCTTAATTGATTTTCATCAGTTTGGTGTCAGTTTATTACATTATACTCTATTTTTCTAATTTGGTTTGCTATGATTTTAATTAATTGTGCACATACAAATAAACTTAAACTAAACTTAAAACTAATTTGGTTTGGGATTTTATTGTGTTGTATTTCGACTTGATTACTTTTTAAGTACTGCATAAACACTTCACATGTTGCCCTAAGTAAAGCCTGTTTGCTCTGTGCCATAGATACCAGGGGGGGTGAGCTCAGGTTAATTTAGTGACTATAAGGACTTACAAGCGTTGTAATTGTTCTTTGAGGTGGGGTTGTTGCTCACCCCAAATAATAATCCAATTTCTTACTGGGATTTAAACAAACATATATTGAGTTATATTCAAGCAAGTTAGGATACCATTATTAATTTTAGATTAAATGTTTATTGACCGTATCTATATGCCATATGTGATATATTTTAATGATGTATGCAAATATTAGAACATTGGAATGTTGAGAGCTCCATTGAAGCCAGTGGAACAGCTCCACTTTTATAACTGCTAAGCCCGGAGCTCAAACATAACATTCCATTGTTTTACTTATGGAAAGAATCTTTTCAGCTGGACTGAAGTTTTTTTAATCGTTTGTGAACATTGTCAGATCAATAAAAAAAAGCGGAGAAAAATACAGACTCTACATTTGTGAACTGCAATTTTCTCAAATTTGAACCACATTTCGAAACTAACACAAAAGCAAATAAATATATTTATTTACATCTGTCATGATTAACCATCAGGTGTGCTTCCCCTATCAGGATATCCATTCTAAAAGCAATGTTGAAGTCAAACATTAAAGCAGTTACATCCAGTCAAATCTAGAGTTGAAATTCCTAGACTTTAACAAAAAGTTTAAGCCTGCACCACAGGATCCTTTGTGCATAAACGGCCATGCGCCCCTTGACTGGCTTTTAGTACATGCAGCGAGTAAACAAGTTAATGAAAGGAACAGGGAAATCACATGGCCAAACCAGAAAAGCAAGTGCATTGATTCAGCAGACTAACGCTTACCTGAAGATGCATTCACACAATGGCGCATTGCAAATGCATTTGCTTACCTATCCTAATATGACAGAGATCAGTAGAATGAGATGATGGAGCTGCCCAATATGTGCCTGATGCCCTGAAGAAAAGTGTAAAAGAAAAGGGCAAGAGGAAATAATGTTTGAAGTGCACTAATTCGTTGTGTATTGTATGGGCTGACACTTCAAGGCAGATAAACAGAAGCTGTTTCTACAAAGTCATGTGTGGATTAGAGTATCTGATTAGACACTAGAAGTACAACATCTTATCGGTCTATCTTTTGATGGGCAACATCTCTTTGACTCCCAATTGAATGAGATATTGGCTAAAATCTAAAAAAAAACTTTTAAAAAAAAACTGAAATGCCATAGGCTTGGGCATTTTGTAAAATCTGTAGATAACGCGGCGTCTATAAGTATAAGGCCACAGTATCAACAACAGGTCTTTTCGGAAGGCGAGCAACAGCCCAAACAGAAATCATGCACCTGAGGTAGATTCAGTGGGAATGGCCCTGGCAAAGGCAGACATGCACAAGTAAGAGGCACCACTACCACCAAATAGTGACCCGATCACTGTTCCCTTCCCCAGCAACCCTGCACCTGTCGGAGGAAGACTGAGATTCTACCTTCACCATGGCAATATTTTAGCTCAGACCAGTGTATGCTTCCCACAGTTGCCCGTGGTTAATTGCTTAGAATTCTACACTACCCCACCCAACATTCTATCAAATCCACACAACACATCAAGGACCATTGCTGTTTTTAAAAAAAATTGAGTTTGTTGTTTTTTCAAACAGACCAGAATACGAGTTCAATAAGCTCAGACATACCCCCCAGAACACCCCTGAAAGGGGGAATTCTTCCTAGCTAGAATCGCAACTCCCTAGAAGCCACTCTTATAGCCAGCATGTTAGCACCACATACCTACAATCTCTGCAGACACCTACAGGTATTACAAGTAGGTGTGTCTCCTGTAGGAGCACCAAGTCTGGTGTGAGTCGACGGGACATAGTGTGTGACCACCCCATGCTTAATCGTTCATCCCTCCACATTCATATTCCACAACAAGACCTTCAGCGACTCAGTGGAAGGCGGCATCATGGACAACATAGAAGGAAAAGAAGAACATTCAATGGAGGTCTCACCCGTGGCCCAATCGCCATCTACCTGGCCATGTGCAGTGTTGTCTTGTGAGCGCAAATCTAGCCACGCCCCCCCCCAAAACCTAGTAAACAAACCGCAACTGTACCCCACCCCACTTTTCCCTGATGTGGGTTTTGAACTACCCAGCACCCCAATTCGGAAAATACCTGTTGCCGACCCTCCTGCACAATTAACATGTTAAACAACCCCCATTTGCAATAGCGAGTGCAAGACCCTTTACCTCCTTTATACTCACACAGAACTGAAACACCGGTAGAGCAAGGTATTGAATGGTGCTGCTCAATCATTTGTGTCAGAGGGTCCCTTGCCGGCATTCCGTCGAGATGAAACCGGAACATCTCCAATGTCTCTGACTGACGAGTGGGCTTAGGGTGCTTGCCCCCCCTTCCACTTGGCGGTGACCCCCGCCCCTCTTGATGTTCTTAGCCTCCCCCATCTGCCTCAACTAGAATGTTGTCTACCCGACCAGTCTCTCCTTGGGCTCTTTTCCACCACTGCACCCTCGAATGGAGCTGTGGGGGGTAACTCCTCGGCCAGTCGCATTGGCGGGTGCTCCTCCAACCATTCCCGGGCCCTGTACGGATGGTCAAACAGTAAGGCCTTACCTTAGAAAAGCACTTTGAGCTAGGCTGGGTACAACATCATGTACCGACGGTTCAGACCCCACACCCTCTGCTTCAACGGATCAAAAGTCTTCCACTGTTGCTGAACCAGTTTGATGAAGTCTGTCTCCCAAGGCCACTGACAGTGCAAAGCACCAAGGGCCAGATGTACGACCAATTTTAGCATGCACACACGGGTTAGCGACCCGTTTGTGTATGCTAAAATTGGTATGGCCATGTACTAACACAATTTAGCGATTCGCAAAGGAATTGCGACTCGCTAAAAAGTGTTTAGACTCTCGCTATTTGGAAGGGGCGTTCCCCTCCAAATAGCGACTCTCTAACCCATGTACTAATGTTATGCAACTGCAATTGCGGTCGCAAAACACTTGCAATTACCACCTACTTCAAGTAGGTGGTAATGCATTCGCAAATAGGAAGGGGTCCCCAGGGGACAACCTTCCCCTTTGCAAATACATGCAAAAATATCTTTAAGGGCAGGCAGGGGTCCCAGGGACCACTGCCGGCCCTTAAAAAAAACGAAAACGTTTAATTTTTATTTTTTTAAATGCATCCCATTTTCCTTTAAGGAAAACGGGCTGCATTTAAAAAAAAAAAAGCTGCTTTATGTAAAAGCAATCCCAGACATGGTGGTCTGCTGAGCCCAGCAGGCCACCATCCCTTGGAGGGCCAGCTATTTCCAATGGGGTCGCAAAATGCGAGTGCCTCATTAATAATAATGAGCCTCGCATTTTGCGACCCCATTGGGAATCGCAATCAGTATCTCTGACACTGTTGTACATAGTAAATTGCGACTCGCAATTTGCGACTAGCAATCGAGCGCAAATTGCAAGTCGCAATTTACTAGGGTCGTACATTTGGCCCCAAATCTCTGTCCCTGTAATTCAGAAGGCGAGTGATCATGGTACTATGGGCAGTCCCCGGAGGCGGTTTCCGACCAGGGCCCTATGTGCAAGCTCAACAAGGAAATGCGAGAAAATCTGGCCCTCAGGACGAAAGGATTTCAGCCACTGTTCACGAAATTGTACAGGTCCCGGCCGTCCAAGCCCTCTGTGAAACCCAGTAAGCCCTTAGTATTGTGATTTACGTCGCGTCCACCAACACCCTGCTTGTTGTTTTCCACGGGTTTTGTTGGAGCAGAGCTACATATGCCCCAACCTCTTCAATTTTAGTCTCCAGGGCATGGCAGACAGATTAATTGGCCTTCAGGATGTCCTCTATCCCAGGATGAGAGTCTGCCCCCTCTGCTGCAGTTTTCTCCTGCAGGTCTGGCCCCTACGGTGTGTGTGGGATCAATCTGGCAAATCTATCCAATGCTGCAGCTGTGGCTTTTATTTCAGCATGGTAGCAGAGAATGTCCCTATCAGTGTCCCAGCAGGAAACACCAGCCCGTCAGTCCCATAGCTCATGTTTGGGCGGGCAGCATGAGCAACTAAGGAATTGGGGGGATGTTGGCTCTCAAGCCACCAGTGGGACCCTGTAGCAGGGTATAAGCTAGATTCACCCTTAATACGTCTCCCGATGGGCCCCCACCACACTGCGCGATCAGGGCAACCCGTGCTTTCCTTCACCAATGTAGCAGAATGCCCCCATAGGGGGCTCAACTTGAACCACTGGACCGCCAGTCCCTTAACAAACTCAGGGGTGGGCAGCCGAGGAATCAGGAGGGTGTTCGCTCCTCAGTGGCACCCTTTTGTGGAGATCAGCTGGATTCACACTTGATATGCCTCCCGGTGGTCCCCTGTCACACTGCACAATCAGGGTGAACAAGCGTCTGTAGCCGCTCCAACGACCTGACCCGTTCGCGGTGGGGGCGGAGAGCCCGGCTCTTCTTCGCCACCATTTTGAGTCTGCAGACGCACAGGACCCCTCATGTGGGTATTCCCTGCCCTTATTGTTGCTCCCCTTTTTGTGAGCTTCTTTTCTGTAACTCTCCCACACCAATTCAGTACCCTGACCTGATCCTCCATCTCCTTTTCTGCCCCTTGACCTATTTATTGCTGTTTTTTTAAATTCTCAAATAGCTAATCAGCAAATTGCCACTGCTACTCCACTTTAAAAATAAAAATACTGGGGGAGGAGCCAAGATGGCGACCGGAGCAGACGCTTGAGCGCCCGGCTCCGTCGGTCCGTGGCCTCGGACTACTATCCTGATGCTCATCCTTGCCGATTCTCGAGGTGCACCGTGTGCGAAGACGCGCTGACCGCGCTGCTGCTTTCCCGGAGTCTCAGCCCGCCCGGATGCCCGAGTTCTGGGTGCTTTTGTCCTCGGCACTGAAACCCTGCGCCCTTACGGCCTTTGCCGGCCTCCTGGAAGCTTCGCAGTTACCGGACCGGCTAGCGCTAACCTGAGCCCCGCGGTCCCGATCTCGCCTCGCACCATGGATCGTTGCCGGATGAGCCCGGGGAGAGACGGCCGGACACCTTCTGCACCCTGTGCCTGACGGGCTGGAGCTGTGGGGTGGGCCCCGGTGCGGTGAGTCTCCTGCCCCGCTCTGAGGACCGAGCTGCGGGGGGCTGCTGCCCCCTTTGCCTATTGCCTAGCCAGCGGCGAGGGGGACCGGCGAGAAGATAAGCGACTGTCGGCCTTTCCTGTTGCGGCGTAGACCTGAGGGGAATTGACCCCTTGCCACGACCCCCCCCCCTGGCCATTGCACCGTATAGCGGCAAAACATGGCGTTGAGTGCCTGCTCGCGGCTGGGGGGTGATACTCCGGTCTCGCCCGCTGCCCACTTCGCCCTCCCTCTTCCGGACACCAGCTCCACAGTGCCGTCTCGGATTGCTGCCGATGTTGGGGCCCAGCTTCCGCTGACATGCGGCTCCGTTCTGGCTGTCCTGCGGGACTTTCAACTACAGATGTGCGCTGGCCTGCAGGCGCTGAGTGAGAGGTTTGACCCCATACTGTCGGCTGCGGGCCGTGAGCGCACTGTTTGTCATCCACGGGGCGTGGGTCTCCCGGTGCTCTTGTCCTCTTGCGGGGACGCAGCGGCGGTGTATGATTGTGCTACACTGGTGCCTTCATCTAGCGCTCCCGGCGCCCGGGGTCCACCGCTCTCCACCTCCACTGCGGATACTTTGTCCCCCTGGTCATGGCTGCCTGCTTCATTGTTCCCTGCCTCACCGCGTCCGCGAGGCTATCCTGCTGAGCGATACCTAATGGCTTCGAGGGACCGTCCACGGTGGCCCACTGCTGCCTTTTTCTGGAACTCCTGTACCTTACTTGCCAGGTTTGGATTTTATGTGGTGCAACGAGGGACCCCAATCGGTGGTCGGCGGCCATTTCGTGATCCTACTTCACCATCCTCTCACAAGCGGCCATCTTGTCTTTGTCTGCTCGGGACACGGGGCCTTCACGCAGGAGCTGGTTTAATCCCAAGCCCGCGATCGGGCCAGGGCTAGACTGACTTCTATCGCTATGGTTTATGGACGGGCTGGCCTGGGACTGGGACTGTATGTATGTTTTGCGCGCACTCGTCGCAACTTGTATCCCTTGCTTAAACTGTGGTGCCATGGTATCTTTGCATGCCGTTTTTTGGCGTAGAGGGCTTCCAGTGTGTGGGGGCCATAACTGGCTGATGGTTCGGGGCGCTCTGGTGTCCAGTGGGCTCCTCCCCACCTTCTTTTCTGCTTTCTTCCCTTCTTTACTCTGTTCCTACTTTCTCTCTTCTCTATATTTCGGGTTCATTGGGCGACAGGCACTATGCTGGGGGGGGGGTAGGCCGTAGCCTCCGCATTGGTGTAGGGTGGGGGGGTAATACTCTGTTCTCAATTAGTTCTATGGGCCTTTCTTCTTTTATGTCTCTGTGCTCTACTTTCTTCGATTCGGGGTCCGGGTGTGGGGTGGATCGAGTGGGGGCGGCTCTGGAGGGGCGCGTACTTGCTCATGTGACTATCCTGATATATCTCTGCACCGCCTCACTGATTGAGATTTTACTCCCATTGTTGTTCTTACTGATGTTGCTGCTCGCCCGTGTGGTGAAGCTATCTAGCGGACTCGAATCTACTTTGCTCTTATCCTTCATTGACTTTTTTTTCTCTGATAAAATTATCAAAAACTTAAAATTAACCTTCACCTCTCCTTCCCCGTGTTTCAAAGATATCTCCAGTATGTAACTCATAACCTGTTGTTAATCCTGACCGTTGATGCACGGGGGCTGTAATGTGGGTATCAGTGCTTTACTGTATCGTGGCCGGCCTGACGGTTGTAGGCCCGTATTTGTTCTTTTAAGATGCACGAATAAAGGTTTTTAAAAAAAAAAAAAAAAAACAAAAAAAAAAAAAATATACTTTTATGGTTTTTTCAATTGATAAATTTTTTTACGTTACTGAACCATGTCAGATCGGTAAATAGAAAAAAAAATAGTGCCTCCGTCAGTCAATTTTTTTATTCAAGCGGTACAGCATCCGCAATGCTGATGTTGTACAGCATGAACTGAATTCAACCTGCAAGGTCTTTCACTGAGCCAAAAAGTAAATAAGTGTGTGTGTTGACGTGTGGATGTGGACACACAAGCTCTGCATACTCCGACCATCAAGTGTTAGGTTTGGACACTATAGCTTGTTTTTTTTTCCCCGAAGAAGTTTCAAGTCACAGGATAAGCTGCGACTCTTCTATTATTCCACAATGGGCATGGGCACAGACTCCACCTTAGATTTTTTTTATTTTCTCTCCCGCCATCTAGTTCAGATGTGTTCAGCAACAGTCTGGGATCGACACATTTCTTGTGGCTTTTTCAAGCCCAACTGCTCCATTCCCCAAGACTGACTGCTCCAGTAACAATCACTGTGCGATCTACCTTTAGTTCTTCTGACAGGAACACCGCTCAACACCTGCCGACCATCACTTCTTTGATGCCTTTGATCCCTGACTCAGTCAAGACTTCTTAGATCTCCATGGACCTTGTCTGGAGAATGCAGACAGGAAGGGGTGATGGAATGCACACCCTTCCAATTTTGTCCAGGTTCAATGTGAAGTACCTATGGGCAAACCAGCACTAAATTTGCAACCTCTACCTCTCTCTTAACCACAAGACCTTTTGCGAGTTTTTAATCACCTTTCCGTATGAAAAGACCTTGAGGTACCAAAGGGAAAGATATTGTGCAACTCAAAAATGCAGCAGCACATTACCCCGAACTATGTTGTTTGATTGTATCACCGTCTTATTGGAATGAATATTGGGAATCTGTTGCATCATGTACTATATTTCGGGATCTGACCACTGTCTGCATATTGTTTATATTGCTTTTATTTTTGGTTTACCTGCATGTTTGGCAGGGGCTGTTTATTTTGGTGGAAATGGTTATTACTGCATATGCTGTTCAAATGATCATATATGCCACTGTGGGGCTTTCGCCCGATATATTGCAAAATGACCAAATCAAATTTGTTGTTTAAAAATGAAAAATGCAGCAGCAGTCATCCTCTTAGATGCCCTACATTTTCAGTGAACAGAACCCACTTGGCATTGAGGAGGAAGAACCAGGTGTTGTCCTTGAGTGTCTCTAATGAAGATGATGAGGCGGGAGCACCTTAGGCATCTATTCTAACAAGGCCCCACACTAAGATGACACTGAAGGGCATGAGTACTACTCCAAGGCAAAGCCAGGGACCAAGACCCCGCTCGCATAACAATTTTTACATTTATTTATTCAAGTGTTCGGTCTTTTTAAAACCATTGCACCAAAGCAACATGTTTTACAGCGTAAAAGCATCCTAGTAAAAATCATTTATAAAAAGTTAAAACAATTGATCTTTGTTGTACATTAAGTAAAATTTCAGTTATCCATCATAAAAGCAATGTATAAGACTATGATTCTGTAACAGCTCGTTTTCTTTACAGGTTTTCGTAGTTTCTGGTAATTTTAAGGCTCTGTTTGGATTTCCACTGGAATTTGACATAGTTCTTTTAAATACAGATGTAAAATGTTTCCCCCCCTGCAAACTAGGGGGATTGAGGTCCCACCTATCCAGGTGATTACTGCTTCACTGCTTATTCGAATGTCCATGTTATTAAATATTATTTTTAATAATAACTTTTTCTTTTAATAACTTTTGGCATGCACAGAAAATATGTTGGAGAGATTCATACTTATAATCACACAGTCTGCAGTCTCGGTTATGCTTTTGGTCTTTACAGGAAGGAATGAGATCCTTTGTTTCCCACATACCAAAGCGTAATTTCATAAATTGATGTTTTAAAGCCGCTGAAAAATGAGCTGATAAATATTCCTGAGGCTTCCTTGTAACATATGAGCTGATCACCGTCCAGGTATGATGTCTTTGTAGTAGAATCTTCTCGTCTGTTAAATGCGACAGGAGTTTTGTTGTTAAATTGATTGCTTTGTTGAAGGCCTTTTTCCTGATGCTGGAATTCCAGATGTCTTGAGCGCACTGATCCTCTATAACCTGGGTTAGATAGCAGCCCCAGGATCCTTGAGTCTTACTTCTTTCCAGCACAGATTTTCAATAGAACCAGTTTCAGATGCTCGTAGCCTCCCGCATAGTTTAATAAATGCGCCTTTGCTCTGGAATATTTGATTGGACTCTCAAGTCGAACTTGAACTGGTGATGCAGATTGCTGTATGTGGAAGACTTTTTTGTAAACTTTTGTTTGTTCAAAGCTGGAATTTAGCGACCCCTCATTGTTTCTGTTCCATAGGGCACGGTTGGCATAAGCTGTGCGAGCATAACGGATAGTAGATGGCCGTGAGATGGACAGCTTAATTTCTTTTTTAATAGTTTGACGCAATATATGAGATTTTGGGCTTTGGCCCGCATTGCGGTGAGCTGTGATTTAATTTGAATTTTAAAATATTTATACAGCGCACGTACACCCAAAGGTTTCATGGCGCTACAGTAGGCAGAGTCTCTGAGGTCATGGAGCGGGGAGAGAAAAAGAGGAGAATTTATGAGGGGAATGCTTTGGAAAAAAGAAAGGTTTTTAAGGCCTTTCGAAAGGGCTGGTATTGATTGGAAGTTCTGAGTTGCATCGGAAGGGAGTTCCAGAACACGGGGGCGAGGGTGGAGAATTTAGACCCTCCCCATTTCTTACGACGGAAGCGAGGAACTGTGAGTAGGTGGTGAGAAGAGGAGCGAAGTTCCCTGGGGGGGACATAAGGTATGATCTCCGAGGAAATAAAAGCAGGGGACCTGCCTAGCTGGGCCTGAAAGGCGAGACAGCCCACCTTAAAAAGGGAGCGTTAGCGCACAGGGAGCCAGTGCAGGGATTTCAAAAGGGGAGTGGCGTGATGGGATTTCGTCAGGTTGTATACCAAGCGGGCCGCTTGGTTTTGGACCAGCTGGAGACGACGTACGCTATAGGCTGGCATGCCATGGTAAAGAGCGTTGGCATAATCCAAGCGGGAGATGACCATGGCCAGTACAATAAGTTTCAGGACTGTGAAGGAGAAGAAGCGGGAGACTTTACGGATAGTGCGGAGGGATAGAAAAGAGGAGGAAACCACCGAGCTCACCTGGGAGTGCATAGTGAGTTGATCATTGATTTTTATGCCCAGGGTTTTGACGGAGGAGGTAGGGGGTGGGGGAGGACCAAGTAAGGAGGGCCAGAAGAGGGGGGACCAGGGACTGGAGCAACCACCTGTCAGAACAAGCTCTGTCTTATCTGGATTTAGTTTCAGGTGGTTGTGATTCATCCAGTCCCGGATGAAAAGCATGGTGGATTGGAATTTGGATTTGGAGTCAGGGGAGTGAGACAGAGAAAAAATGAGCTGGAGGTCATCCGCATAATTGTATACGGAGACCTCCATCTGTTGAAGAGCAAAGATGAGGGGGGCTATATACAAATTAAACAGTAGGGGGGAAAGGGAGGAGCCCTGGGGGACCCCGCACACTACCTTCCGTGGTTCAGCCCAGAAGTCCCCCAGGCGAACTGCCTGGGTGCGTCCACTTAGAAAGGAGGACAGCCAGACCAAGGCGGTGCCTCCGATCCCCGCCGCTCCGACACGGGAGAGTAAGATGGAGTGATCTACCGTGTCGAATGCGGCCGAGAGATCGAGTAGCACCAGGGCCTGGGGGATGCCAGTGTCCATTCCCTCTCTAAGGTTGTCCAGTACAGAAAGCACGACCGACTCGGTGGAGTGAGCCGGTCGAAAGCCGGCCTGACGGGGCGCCAGGATTCGGTTTGCTTCCACGTAGGAAGATAGTGCTTTGGTGACATGCCGCTCCAGGACTTTCCCTAGGAAGGGGAGGAGGGAGATGGGGCGGTAGTTAGCAGGGACGGAAAGATCTGATCCAGGTTTTTTTAGAATGGGCAGGATTATGGCAGATTTGAGAGCGGGGGTGACCACGCCTTGGGCCAAGGAACTGTTAAGAAAGGTGAGGGGGGGTAGCGGACAGTTGGTGAAGACATGAGCAAGAATATGAGCAGGACAAGGGTCGTGAGGGGAGCCAGATTTGACCAGAGGGAGGAGGGAAAGGAAAGAATCTTCTGTTAAAGGAGGGAATGAGTGAAGGCGGGCGTCTATCGGGGGACAAGGAGGGACTCGGAAAGAGGGGGAAGGGGGAGGAATATTGGCCCTGATTGTCGCAATTTTGTCCAAAAAGTAGGAGTTCAGGATATCACAAAGAGGTTGAGAGGGGGAGGGTGTAAGGGTGGTTCGATCAGAGTATGCGAGTTTCTTAATGATGACAAAAATGTCTCTGGATTTGTTCTCCGCAACTAGGATTTTGGAGGAGAAGTACTCTTTTTTGGTGGACAGTATGGATTTCTTATATTGCTGCAAAAGGGAAGTGTAGTGTGATTTAAGCTGAGGGCAGTACTGTCTTCTCCATGCTCGTTCTGCGTGGCGGACCGCTAGTTTTTGTGCCTTCAGATCGTTATTGAACCACAGGTTGGAATCATTTGTCCGTTTGGAGGAAATGCGCCTCAGGGGAGCGATGGAATCGCAGGCTAAGAGTAGCCACGAGTTGATGGAATTAGCTTGATCCGTTGAGGGCAGGCCGGACAGATCGGGGCAGGAGGAGGAGAGAGAGGAGGCTAAGGCAGCCAGGTCTACCCGCCCCCAGGAACGGGCCCAGATGTTTTTGGGGTGCGAGGACTTGATAGGCGGTCCGAGTTGAGAGGAGAAAGAGATCAATGAGTGATCAGACCAGGGGCAGGGAGAGATGGACAGAGAAGAAATAGGGCAGTTCAGAGACCAGATTTGGTCGAGCGTGTGTCCATGAATATGGGTCGGGGTATTGATATGCGAGATGAAATTAAGAGAGCGTAAGGTTTCAGAAAATTCCTGGGAAGTGGAGCATTCAGCTGGGTCGGAAGGCCAGAAATTAAAATCACCCAGGAGCAGGACGGATGAATTGTTTACAGCTAGGGAGGCCACCAGTTCTTGAAATCCGTCCAAGAAGGTAGGCGACGGTTGAGGAGGGCGGTACATAAGAAGGCAGGTGAGGGGAGTATGGTAACAAAGAGAGCGAGCGACTAAGAAGTCGGCCGTGCCTATCGAGGGAAAACTGATAGGTTGGAATGGTAGATCCTTTCTGGCGATCAGGGCAACACCCCCTCCGGATTTACCCATTGGGCGGTCAGCCCGGAGGGCATAGTAGGTGGCTGGAAGGGAGGCAAGGAGATTAGGGAGGGAGCTGTCGCGGAACCAGGTCTCCGTAAGGAATAGGAGGTCTGGTTTATGGATATCAAGCAAAACTGACAGTTCGTGGCAATGCTTAACCGCGGACCGCGTGTTGAGGTAGAATATGGTAAGTGGGACCTGACTGGGGCCGGCTGGGGGATTAGGACGGGGAGGAGAGGGCAGGGGGGGAGGGAGGGGCGGAGTGAGAGGGGCGATCGGAGTTGCTGCGGCTGTGATGCCCAGATTCTTGATATGGATGGTCAGGGAGGCTTCGATGGGCCTGCTGGCTTGAAGAGCGAGTAGCTGTGCCGATGGATATTGTAATGGGCCGGGCAGGAGAAAGTGCCTAGGCCCTAGGCGCGTTTGGTCGCGGACGGGCGCAGGCGGGCTTGCCTTAAGCGCGCCTTCAGCGCGCAATCGGCGCGCCCGCTGCGCTCGTCCGCTGCGCGTCCGGTAATGGCACATGATTTATGGGAGTTGAGGGAAGGGGAACATGGGTGTGGCCTCCGCTTTTGTTCGACCTTGAATCCGAGATATTTGTATGAGGAGGATATGTCAGCGGGTTGGGTAGTCCTAGGATTACATATGCCGGGAATCTCAGAATTTGCGTTTCAAACTGTTTATCTACATCGTATAGGATCGCTTACCAGTACCCTTCTAGTTCCCTACACTCCCATAGCAGATGTACAAGCGTGCCCTCTTCCCCACAGCCCCTCCAGCAAGTCGGTCTACGATCCGGATTCCCCTTGTTGAGGTAAACCGGTGTCCGGTACCAATATGTGGCTATTTTGATTGCGGTCTCCCTGCTAGCTGTGTTACGTGGCTTATGATTGGCCCAGTAGTAGATATCCTTCCATTCTTTTCCGGCGAGTTCCCTTCCCAAGTCTTTCGCCCATCGTTCCTGACTAGCCGTGGGCACCTCAGGTGTTTGGGGGCATATCATATCATACAGTTCAGAGATCATTTTCCTTTACGTAGTCTTTGTTAATAGCCACCATTCATATTTTGTCAGTTTCCTGCTCACCTTTGGCCGCACCTCCGTTAGGAGAAGCCAGTGCCGGAGTTGCAGATAGTGGAATCATTCCGATTCAGGAAGGCCATATTCCACTCTAAGGTCAGGAAATCAAAGAATCCCATTAAGGTCAAAGAAGTGTCCTGCCGACTTACATTCAGTTCCCCGCCACCCCGGGAACACTCTTTCATCCAGCCCCGGTGTAAAATCTTTGTTCTCCAAGAGAGGAGTCATGGGCGAGGAGAAAGAAGTCAGTCCTTTCTTGTGGCCACCCTGTCCCAAACCCTGAGTTGTGTGTGGATGATGGGTGATCCCCGTAAATTTAAGGGTCTATCTGTACTCTTGAGGAAAGGGACTTTCCAGAGGGAAAGTTTTGCTAACGCTCTGTCTTGGAACAGCCACCTCTTTTTGGATTCTGACCTATTCCATTCCACAACGTACCGGAGTTGCGCTGCTCTAAAGTATTCCAGTATGCACGGGATCCCCAAGCCTCCCTCATCGAGTCGAAGGTAGCCCAGCTCCCTTTTCATCCGGGAACATGCCCCAGCCCAGACAAACTGCACTATCCCCTATTGTATTTTGTGAAGAGTACCCGGCGGGGGCCATAGCGGGAGGGTCTGGAAGAGATATAGTACTTTAGGAAGGATGGACATCTTTATCGCTGCTACCCTTCCCATAAGTGATAGTATTTCCAATGCTGCAGCTCGTTAAAGAGCTGGGTGGTTAACTTGGAATAATTTCATTTAACCTTTTGTGAAACGATGGGGCCAGTTAAATTCTGAGGCATGGGATAGAAGTCATAACTGGTATCCCTGCATAAGTGTCCCTTCCCGGCGTATTTATTGTCCCCTTTTGGTGCAACTAGAGAATCATCGATTTCCCGACGTTGGAATCCTGAGACCTGGCCATAGGTTTTCAGCTCCCGTAGAAAGGCCGGGACCGAGCGCACTGGTGATTCGAGGGATGCGATGATGTCATCCACATAGAGGCTGATCGTGTGTCTTTTCCCGCCAAATGGGATACCCAAAATGTGGGGGTTATCTCTGATCCTTTGCGCCAGTGGCTCGACGTACAACGCGAAGAGGAGGGGCGACAGCGGGCTTCCCTGCCGGGTCCCTCTCTGGATCTCAAAGGGGCTGGATCAGACCCCATTGACTCTAATAGTTGCCGTAGGCGCAGTGCAGCAACTCGACACCCAGGCTCTGAACCTGTCCCCCAGACCAAAATGCACCAGGGTTTGATCTAAAAAGTCCCGATTCACCGATCAAATGCCTTCTCAGCATCTACCGGTAGCAGGAGAGCATTCATGTTGGTGCATTGGGCTTTGTCGACCAGGTGTAATATGCGTTTGGTATTGTCGCAGCTTTGTCTATTAGGGATGAAGCCGGACGGGTCCGGCTCGATGATACCCGGCATGAGGGGGCCTAGCAGGGCCCCTAGCACTCCAGTAAAGAGCTTCAAGTCCACATTCAGAAGCGACACCGAGCGGTAGGAGCCGTATAATGATTTATCTTTCCCTGGTATCGGCTGTACCATAATAGAGTCCGCTAGCATCTCTGGGGGGGGGGGTGGGCCGCCCCGGGCCATATAAAGGAATTAAAAAGTTGTGTCAAAATTGAAGCTAAAACCTGGCAGAAAGACTTGTAGAACCCGGCCGAGAAACAGTCAGGTCCCGGTGATTTTATTAGCTTGAGGTGCGATATCGCCCCTCTCACTCCCTCCACCCTTATTGGAGCCTCCAGAAATTCTGCATGCCCTGGGTAAAGTGCTGTTGTGTGTATCCTGTAGGTAAGTGGTAATTCGGGACCGGGGCGGGGTGTCTTTACTGTAAAGCTCGATGTAAAATACCTGAAAGGCCTTTGCGATCTCCCCATCGCCTTCCTCTTAATTTCCTCGAGTTCGACTGGATTGATTGCACTTTCGGGTGCGGGCTCGTAACTTGCTAGCCAGCATGCGCCCCGTTTTGTTCCCCCCAATGTAATAGGAATGTTTAAGTCTGAGTGTGGCATATTCAGCCCTATCTAGGTCAAGGCCCGCTAGTTGGGCCCGTGCCGCCTTTAGCTGGCGCCAAACCCTAGGTGCCCCCATCTTGCAGTGTACCCTTTCCAGCTAAAGGACCTGCGCCGTTAGGTGTTCCCTTTTAACTTTGCGTTCCTTGTTCTCAGCCGCTGATATCGCTAATAATTCTCCACGCACTACTGCCTTGAGGGCCCCCCATAAGGTGGACAGGGAAATACTGGGGGAGTCATTTAGTTCGAGATAGTCTGTGATGCATTTGAGAATCTGTTCTTTCACCTCCGGCCTTTGTATCATACCCTCCTGCAGTCTCCATCCCCTGGAACTATTACGCGATTGAGGCACCCAGCGAGTCGCCGCCACCGCTTCATGGTCTGAAAGTGCTGCCAGTGTTATATCTATGTCCTTGACTAGCTATTGCATTTCTGTTGTGCCCAGCATATGATCCAGCCTATCATATGTACCATGGGCGTGTGAGTAAATGGAAAAATGTGAAGTGTGTGGGTGAGCCTCCCGCCACAGGTCAGTTAGCCCCCGGGTCTGGAGCCACTATTTCCCCTCCGGGGATAGCTACCCCGTTTGAGTGTAATGCTGACTGGATCTATCTTTTATCGTGTCCATCACTAAATTGAGATCCCCCCGGCTATAAGTAGCCACTTCTCTTGCGCACACAGGGTTTCCGAGAGGGCCTCTGTCAGAAACTTCTCTTGCCCCGAGTTGGGTGCATAGATGGACCATAGCACCAATGGCGAGCCCCCCACCCAGAACTTGTAGGATAAGTGGCGCCTTTAATTTCCGCTACCTTATCCCCCACCTTCCCGGCAAAGCACTTAGCTACCAGGATGGCTACCCCCGCTTTCTTATCTTGTGAGGAGGAGAAAAATTGTTGAGGGAAAGCCCGAGCACGCATACAGTGCCAGCCTTTGGGGAGGAGATGAGTCTCTTGTAGCATGCATACATCAGCCTCCGAATTCTCTAAATAGGATAAAATGGCTCTCTGCTTGTTCGGGTTATTCAGGCCCCTCACATTCAGGGTAACAATCTTTAAAGTTGAGTGCATGCTGATGTCCAGTCTCAGATCGCTCACTATGTCTTCGAGGGTACTCCTCCTCCCTCCCCCTGCCCCTTTAAGCAATTGGTTTTTGACTTAATAGCACTATATCATCAGCATACTGGAGGCACCCAATTTCCTCATTGAATAACGATGGTGGATGACTGTTAACTTCCTGGAGAGCTTCTTCAAGATCGGATAAGTACAGATTGAAGTGACTGGGGGCTAGCACACACCACTGCTTTAATCCGTTGTGGGTATCTATTTTCTTTGTTACACTAGTGCCGCCCCCTATTTTTACCTTCGTCCAAGCACCTGTGTATAGTTCTTTGATGGCATTCAATAACTTATTTGGGATACCCAAATTGGCAATTTCTTCCCACAGGCTTCTTCGGGGCACACGGTCGAAGGCGGACTTGAGGTCCACGAAGCAGGAGAACAGCCAGTTGTTCTTGTATTTGGCATTTTTGGCTATTAACGTTAGTGCCGTAAGATTTGTTTGAGTGCCTGCTCCGACTCTGAACCCTGTTTGGGTCCTGGGAATATGTTTGTTGTCATCTGACCTTTTTTTAAGATGGATCAGTGGGCAAGCTGCATATAGCTTGGCTTACACATCTATTAATGCAAAGAGTCTATAATTTGTCGGCTTTCCACCTTTAAAAATTGGGTAAAAAATACTGCCCCTCCATGATTCCGGAAATCTGATTGTGGAAAACAGCTCATTAAAGAATGGTGTGAAGTAGTGCACCCAATACGTTGCTTCTCCCTTAAAGAGTTTGTTTGGGATTCCGTTTGGGCCTGCTGCACCATCTGTTTTTAATTTCCTTATGATTTTTGTTAGTTGGTCTGTTTCAGTTACCTCAGAAATGTTTTTACTCTGGTGGGCAATGTGCTTATTGTTCACTTCGTGAACCCCTTGGGATGTCTGCTTTGCTGGTAAAGTGCTCCACCGTGTGTCGGTTATTCCGTCTTGCCTAATTGATTTTAATTTGAGATCTGGTTCTTTAAACGTTTCTCGTACGTGGGCCTCCCATGTATCTCCATTGATCCCTGTATTTTGTTGTCTATTTTTCCCAAATGCCAGGGCGTTTATCTGTTGCCAATTTCTTTTTTTCCGTTTGGTTGTTTACTGGCTAAAAGATGTTTATTCCACATATTGACACAGTGGCTTATTTTTGCTTCACGGCAGCTTCCCATATATTGAATTCTTAACTTTTTAAGCTTGCATCTGTCTGGTCTTCCGCCACATCTTAGCTGATTTGAAAGTTTTCTAATTTATCACAATATTAGACGTTTTTGCTTGCGTAATTCGGTGCTGTACCATGGATGATGACCGTTCATCCAATAATGCTTCATGTGGTAATTTTGGTGCGGGTGCTTCTTTTTATGAGGAAATGTTTCCAATCAAGTGATTGTAAAAATTTCCCAGGTCTTTAGTCACTCTCCCTGCGCTAATTTTAAAACTTCTTGGTTCCTTTATTCCCTTATTGTTTATTCTTTCGTTCCAGCTTGAAGGTATACTTTGGCCATTACCTTCTCTATCTCTGCACCTCTCCATCTCAAGCTTTTTACATTATGTGCGAGGGGCACGTAAATTGGTTCTTTACCTGCTGTCAACTGAGCAAACCTTTGTTCCAATTGCATTGTTTGTGGAAAATGATCACTCTCCATGCGTGGAATAATTTGGAATTTGTGCATCTGGAGAGTTACATTTTCACTCACTAGCGTGTGATCAATAGTTTAGCTCCTTTTCCCACTTAAAAATGTGTTTGATGCCAGTGAGTTCTCTTTTGTATTTCCATTCAGATGCCTAGTGTTGCTAGCTGACTTCTGAATCTTTTGCCCTTATATGCTGGTTTATATTGGAGTCACCTGTGATAATGAACTGCGCTTGACCGTATTGCCTCTGCATTGCTTTTATCATTTTATACAACATATTCATGAGCTCCTCTTTTATCTTCCTTCTTGGATTGATATAAATGTTAAAAAGAATGAGTATTATCGGTGCAAAACTCGTCTTTTGATTTTCCAACTTAGTTGCGAGAACCTAATTTGTCCCTGTAGGTAATTTTTCAGTTGACCAGTCAAGTTTAGTTGAAAGATACGTAGAAAAACCCCATCAGGATGGCCGAATTTTGATAATTTTACTGCTGGTTCATGGTGATCAATATAACCTGTAATATGAAGTGGTGTTAAACTCCAAGTTTCTTGAGTCAAAATGATGTCATAATTTTGGAGGAATTCCAAAGCGTCGTTTTGTATGAGATTTTCTAACCCATGTGTGTTCCAAGAGCAAATGTTAAGGTATTTTTGATTTTCTTGTGAACTTTTACTCTTTTTGTCAGGATTGCATGTAGACGTGATATTGCTGTGACCCCATCTTTTCTTCATTTATCACTTGATTGATCCTGTTATATTCCTGAATGCTGCCGCCAGGTGGGGCCATGGTGGCTCGGGGCTTGGCGATAATTAGATTTTCGAATTGTTTCTGATTTGTTTCAGCACCAATGGCAGCCCTTAGGACTGATCCCTCTATTTCTTTTATAGGAAGCAAAGGGCCTGGGTAAAATGGGACTTCCATCCTTTGTAATTTGTTCCCTTGGACTTGAACTCTTGCTGATGTGTCATTATGTGATCTACTATTTCCAATGATGTCCAATTAATTACTGTTGCCTCTCTGTTCAAAAATGGATGTGGTTTGAATTCGACTGATCGCAGGTTGAGGGGTTCAATATAGGCTATGTCCCATATTTCCTTTATCAATTTTCGGATTGTACCTCTGTTTAAAGTATCAAAATTCCTTCTTGAGATGTAGTCGGGGAGTAACACTGATTTATCTGAGTGAATTCCATTTGTTGTGAACTGAAGGTCATGATCCATCTTTTGAGTTGGGGGGAAGACTTTTAGAGGCCTACGATCTAACTCAAACCAATCTGTGCATTTCTCCTGAACTGGTAAAGTATCCTCTCCTTGTTGCTCTACGGAGCATCTCTTCTTCAGATCCTCGAATGTTGTTTCTCTATTTACTGACTTCCTTTGAACTTGTGCCTCTGACGGATCTTTTCCTACCTCACCTTGATATGGAGAATCCAGAAAAGTATGTGCCCTAGAGTTTTGCCTATTGGAGATAAGCTCTTGATGAGTTGTTGTCCAGGTCAATCGATTTTTAGAATTGGGTAAGAAGGGTGGGCTTATTACACTTTCATTCACTATATGTTCCATTGCTGGACTTCCAGCTTTTTAGTTTGCAAGTTCTGATTCCATTTTATTTGCATTCTCCTGTGTAGATGGCCTTTCATTCTTTTGTTGAGAAAATAATTGCCATATTTTGTTTTGTTGGACTGCTTTCCCTATGTTACGTGCTTTTCTTAACCTCTTTTTTTGGGTCCACCCGCTCCATCTTTTTGCTTTCCTTTTTCTATTGCTACCTGGTAGAATGTCTTGCCTCTTAGAATTACTTTTTGTTATTAACTTTGATTCGATATTTTCCGAGGGGGTAATTTGATTTATTAGAGCACAATTTTCCTTTATTTACAGTGAATCTGCTAGGATTTTTATATTTTTTGGGGGGGTTTCCTCATGTTCGTAAACTCTTTCTCTTGTATATGGCCTTGCTGCTTGCGCTCTTATTTCTGTCAATATGTCCGTCAAGATTGATGTTAAAGTTTGCGGATTTTCACTTGGCTTTGTACACTGGCAGTTGACTTGCTGCATATATTTGTGCTCTCATAATCAGATCGTTGAGTGTCTGCAGTTTCTTGTCTATTCCTACTATGTAGGTTGCCTTAATGTTTAGAAGGTCCGCTTGGAGGTCATGTTTGTCTGCTTTGTGGAAATTGCTGACGAGATTGAATCCAGTGTTGATAATAGATCATCCCATCTACTGGATGGAACTCAGTCCTCCACATCTTTTAGGTTGGTATTTGTATTGGAGGAGAGTTGGTTTCTAGGAGCTAGATGTTGAACCTCAAGCAGGAGCAAATTGTCAGTTTCCCTTAATTTTTGGGTTGTAGATGTACTCTTAATGGTTGGTGACTTTTTAACTGATGTAAAGATGCCTCCTGCCTTGCTCATATCTGGCCCTATTTTTGGGTTTCCAGGATTTCCCCAGTCACTCCTTTAACGGATGAGGTCTGTGGAGTGTTACGTATTTGTGTACTCCTGTTGTGTAAAGGAGATGCTTTTTCCAGCAATTCAATTAGTGGGTGTTCCAGCGCTTCCCTTGGTTCTGATGGAGTTAATGGTGTCCATTTCTGAAATGATTTAGCTCTCTGTCTCTGCTCTTCCCGGCTACTGAGATTTAGAGAAAAAAGGGCTTCGCTTAGAGTTTGATTATGGACTTAAGCTTTTATCGTTAATTTTCTTGTTGTGTTTGTTATTGTATTTATTGTGACTGGGCTCTTCTGAATTGTATCGTCTGCGAGACTGTCTTGATCTTGTCCTTGCTTTCTGTTAGCACCGTCACTGGATGGTTGTTGATCTGCTACGGTTTCCTGATTGTCAGAAGTTGTCAGTGATGCACGGACTCCTCCGGATGCAGTATCCGTCTGAGATATGAGACTAGAGTTGATTATACTTTCCTTTTTTGAGTTTGTTGGTCCTTTTGTTGTTAAGAAGTCTGTTTAATTGTACCCCTCTTAACTTTTATTTCCGGCCTTCTTTGGTTTTTTGACAGCAAGCGGCTTGACGAGGAGATTTCTTCTCATTTGTGTCATCCGGATGTATAATTGAATCAGTTGTGGAATCCAGACTAAAGGAGTCTTTCCTTGATCTCTTGGTTTTTCTCTTTTTCCCCTGGCCCTGACCCAGCACCACTCTGTTTTTACCTGAGCGCATTATGGGACCTTTCTTTTGGTTTACCCTTGAGGTTCCCTGTGAGCCTTTGTAGCCCTTTTTCTCTCTTTTTCACTCCTTTCATTTCTAAATACGTTGTGAGGCTTCACTTTTTCGAACTCTTGGAAGGTACTCTTGTGTTTTTTCCTGCTTGTTTTTATTCTTGCCACTTCTTACTTCTCGCTTGCCTCGTTGCTTCGGTGGCGTGTCCTGGACCCCCTAGAACTTGTCAGCTGTGTAGGACCTCTGCAGGGATCCCCCCCAGCCACCCAAGCGGGCCAGGTTGTGCTAACTCCACGTTAGACTTCACTCCTGTCCTCATCAAAAGGGTTGTGTTCCAATTGTGCTCACCCTGTTGACTAGAGCTCGTGCCCACAGCAGTGACTTCTAACTCCTTTTCAATGCTCCTCCAGATGATCAGCAGCCGATCCTTCCCAAGTGTGAGAGGGTAGTGTCTTTCAGTAATTTGCCAAGGTCCCCCAATGTGGCTTGCGGGTATTTTGGCTATAACGACTGTTACAGCTGAGAGGAGGCTTAAAGGCTGGCAGTCCCTGCTCACTTAACCTCCCCTACATTGAGGCAGAGCAATGCCACTGCTGCAGTCTGGGACCGAGCTCCAAGCAGGGCAGAAACAAAACCTCAACCTCCTGTCTACCGCCACCCTCGTGCTCCTGTGGGCACTAAAAGAAAATGCCTCAAGTCAAGAAATCTTCCAGTGAAGGCTGTTGAGCAGTGACACTCATCAACCCCCACTCTCGCCTTATGTGCACTAAACTTCCCCCTTTGGGACTGAAATTGATGCTGAGAGTGCCTCTGAGCCTGAGCACTAAGTCAACGCAGAGATCAGAGGACGCCAAGGCACCCATACTGACAGAAAACATTTACACTAATCAGAAATGCCTTTTCATACATCCAGAAGCTGGCAAGATTTCTGCTCGTTCACCACCTTGAAAACCATCAACCTCGCTGCCACCCCTTCCCATGAAACGGAGTATAACTTTCATAGAGGAGCTTAGTTTTGATGTACCGAGCCACCCAATGCTAAAGAGGCATAAGGATAAGGCAGCACGCTCTCCTCCTCAACTTCCCACATCCTAGCAAGTACCACCAGGTCAATATCCACCACCCTCTCCACCAGAATCTGCTGACGGATCACCCCTTTCTTATTCTGACCCAGGTAGTCCTTACTGGGAGGGAGACAGTTACGACCACATGCCAGAGCAGAGGACTGAGACTACCCCTGTCGTGGCTGCAACATCTAACCTAGGAATGATCCAGATCTGGATCCAGACCCCACCAAGCCATCTCTGCTAAATTATGCCACTGAGTATCATCTGGTAATTCAGAGAATAGCCCGCACCCTAAAGTCGATATGCATATCTTACAGGATACGTTTTGACAGAGGCCATCACCAAGACCAAATGCACCTTCCGTTTCTTGCCCATGCTCAAGGGTATGCTCAAGTCATCCCCAAACAATTTGAAAGACACTGTCAGGGCAAAGATGGTGATGACATAAGTCGAGAAGGCATTCAAGGCTTCTCCAGGCAACCTCCTTTACATCTACTGCCAGGTCACCCCAGAATCACACACGTCAATAAAATGGGCTTGAGCTGTGCTGAGGTAGTTTTCCTCCCTAACTCCCAGATAAGGAGAACAAGCGCCGTGCCTCAGTAAACAAGTGGTGGTTGGTGCAACCCCCCAGTGGATTATTGCCAATGTACTTGGTTTGCTATCAAGATATGACAGATTTCTATGGAGGAGACTGTAGTGCCCTTACAGCACCTTCCTGAATACTACAGAAAGATTGGGGACTAGGCACTGACGGAAGAGGTTATTTCCAATAAAAATATCCGATGCACACTCAACACCGTAGATACTGTTTCCTGCAGAGTAAAAACCAGTATCCTGCTCTGCAGCTATGCACAGCTTTTCGTTTCTAGGTTCAAACCGAGTGTTCAACAGCTTCTCAACTTCCCCTCTAACAGGGAACATCTCTTTGGATGCCGAGTGGATGAGATGTTGGAAAAAAAGGGCACAGAGATAACAAAGTTCATGAGGGGCTCTGCAGTCTGCCACTCTGAGGGACACTTTTCTAGGCAGCAGCCCAGGGGCGGGAACAAAACCGCACTCTCTAGCCAGGTAGGGTCAGAGGTGGCTCCAGTGAAGGAACCTCCTCTAACAAGCGCTGACTCACATATGCTCTCCAATTCCCATTACACAACACCTGTTAGGAGAGCAGAGACTGAAGGATTTCCCCCCTAGCTGGGAAGAAATCACCTCAGATCAATACGTGTTGGCATTAGTTCAGCGCAGGTGCTACTTGGAATTCCACCCCCACCCAAACACACACATATATACCACCAAACCAACACATTCTCAGCCATGACCACTTTCTACTCATAGAGGAAAAGTCCAAGTGCTCCTCTAAAAGCGCGTAATACTACTCATGCTCCCCACACCCATGGGGCTAACATGCTGTACTTCCTCATTCCAAAGAAGGGCTACTTCCTCACGCCCACCTTGGACTGGAGGCCACTGAATTGATGCGTACTACTTCGCCCTAGGATCTTAATGACCAGTAGCGGCTGCTGTCAGGGAAATGTATACAGCGCAGGGTGGGGGCTGAAACAAAAAAAAATGACCTGCTGGTCTCCTGCTCACCACTCTGCTTGCTGGTCTTCTCCTCTTCGGAGCACAGGCTGAAGCGCCCAGCTTCCCCTGCAGCCAATCCCAGTGGTTGCTGGTTTCTCCACCCAGCAACACAACTGGGTTAAAGAGATCTCAGTGCGCATGGCAGTTTGGCCGTCCTAAGACGGCCGGCCAAACCATCGTGCGCACTGACAGCAGGGCCCACCACTACACTTCCGCCTTCCCCCCCGGTGCGGTGCTGTGGCTCCGCCCCCAAGACTCAGCCACAGTACAAAAATAAAATGATCTGCCTTTAGATCATTTTATTTTTCATTTGCCTTTGCTGGCAGTAGGGCGATTCTCATCTGTCATAGCGGAGTAGCCGCCGCTGTTCATGACTGCGTTAAACCTCAAGGATGCCTGCTTCCATATCTCCACCCACACTGCCCAGCATTAGAACTTTCCGGTTCTGGCAAGTGATCAACACTACCAATTGACAGTGCTACTGATGCAGCGCGGAATGCAAAATCCCTCTTTTCGTCACAGGTCATAGATCGCACAGACACACTCAATCACTACATTCGCTGGTGGGGCCCATAACACCAACATTCATCCTCTATTAACCTGTTTCCCAAGAGGCGGTTGTTCCACTCGCTGTGATGGAAGGAAGTACTCATTTATCCCCAATAGATTTCCTACCTTTCTCTATTTATTAAGACCTAAACTTCACCTTTTAGTACTCCTCCCATGAATAGGCCATGAATCAGCTAGCTGCTGTTTGAAGTGATAACTAAATCTATAATTTATTTACATAAATACACTTTTCATAATAACGACCCAACACAGTTCTTGTAATAAATCATAAATCTTTATCTAGATAATTGAAAATCGAATCTTTTGTTTAATCAAGCAGAAGACCATCATATTTACCTATTCTGGCTAAAAGTCGTCCTCGAAGTCAAAATCTTGGTCATCAGTTCATACTGTCAGAGTCTTAGGAAACAGCTGTCCTACAGTGTCACCGTCCTCTGCATAACATCAGGAAATCGAAAATCTTCTTAAGGGTCTCGCGCTCACCTCTCTAATCTATGGTGTTTTATAGTAAAATTACATTCCAAAAGTAACGAGTAATATTTTTAAATGCTTCTGATTGGTCCGTTAAAATGGTTCAACAGCTTTCCCATGTGGAAAATGTGTCTTTAGATATAGTTCATAATTTCTTCGGAAAAGTATCTTCTATTGTTTCTTTCAGAGCAGCTGGCTGGTAGCCCGGAGTGTCCTTGAGTGGCACAGTTGAGTTAGGGTCGCGTAGAGGCCACTGCTGCTGATGGTGACGCATGCGCACTTAACCCAGAGACCTTCACAATAGAGTTGTTTTCGTCAAATAGGGATGTCGGACATTTTGTGGCCATCAAATGGTCAACTTAAGCAAAGAAACACAAAAACGTAATTAATACATGGAAATGACTAATAAAATGTTATCCCCTTACTAATTCCCATATGTGTGTGTATTTATCTAGCAGAAGCAACACTTAATGCGGATTATATTCACATTAATAAAGCACAAATCACAAATACATCACGAGAGCAACATATATTCATGCAAAATTCTAATTATCTATGATCAATATGCATATACAATTTAGTTTACGTATTAGTTAGGCCATGCAAATGCAATTCCCACGTGTATTCTTATTAGTAAGGTTGGTTAAATTCCACAGCAATCCAATTAATACAATTATGATTAGTTAATTATTCTTATTAGTAAAAACATGCAAAATGGAGAGGGTATACAAATTTTTTAAAATAAAACCCGCTCCAGCAATCCCCCCTTTGGTGATTTTATCACCACAACAATACTAATTTATTCACCCTTTTACGGATAATTGAAATGTATTCTTGCTCTTATTCATAATTCAGTTTCCTCTTCATCTCTTTTTGCCTTTTTATACAAACTTTCTTTCCATTCTTCTAAAGTTATCTCTACTAAATCTCTATCTGGATCCTTTTCTTTTCTTTTTAGTTTTTCTCTTTTTTATTTTATTCTTTGTTTTCTTATTTTTACAGCACATGCAACCTAATCTTAGTATTAATAACACAAAAATTACGCATGTTAATGGAAATAATATCTTACCTATAAATGTACTACCTATTTTTACTAAGAAATTTTGAATAGCAGCTATTTTCTTCCCAATCTTTTCCCAAACACCTTCAACCTCCAGTGGTACAATTTCGTCATGCAATTCAGTAATATTTTTCATGTAAACTTTCAGATCTTTGCTTTCGTCTGGAATGTAAGTGCAACAATGTTGAACTTTCAGCATTCCACAGACTCCACCCTCTTTTGCCAATAATGTATCAAGGGCAAGTCGATTTTGCATTACCATAGCACGCATGGCAACCATTTCAGTATTAACCAATAAGAATCCTCCAGCGGTGCTTGTTGACAAGCGATCCACTACTGTTGGAAATCTTCTAATATTGTTCGCATTCAGAGATATTCCCACTGCTGGTATCAATGCTCCAAAAATCTCACCTACAATTTCTGCCCAAGATTCTCTTTTACTACGTACTAAATGACTACCTAAACTATGTACACCATCTTTGCCTCTGTCCATGTGAAAGATTTTTGGAAAAACCAGGCCTACGTAACATGTGCCATACCAATGGTCTGGCAAATGATAATATGCCTTGTTCCCACAGATAAAATAAAGTCCAGGGAAAACTGGATCTCTTCCACCTTTAAATCCCCATCCACCCATGAATGTATCATGGCACTCACTATTCCCTAGAAAATGATTGTCATACGCCGTTTGATTACTTCTTATACACAGTTTCCCTTTCTGAGGCCAATCTAAAGCCAAAGTTGGATTAGACTCTCCCTTCATATGTTTTTCCATTTCTACATCCCAGACTGTTTTCTCCCCTTTTCCTTCAGATGCCTTTCTTCGCATTTTCAATCTCATTTCCTCGACCATGTCTAGGAATGTCTTTTCTTCTTTCTTCAAACTGCATGTCAAATTATTTTTAAATATATACTTTAATGTTAACGCCTTAGTTTCTAAGAAAAATTCACCTAATACCTTAGCAGGTCTTACTTTGTTTAGTTTGTTATTAGCAGGCACTTGCGCAAAAATGTTATCTACATCTGAAAAATAATATTCTAATTTACCTGTCTCGTAAAGTAAGCTAGCTATCACACTACATGCTATTCCATACGTTGCTGGAAGGTGATGATAAGTCACTCCCTCTGACACAGATGCAGGTAACTGCATGCACACGTAGCAGTCCCTTACGTCCATAGTCTTTACATATTCATACAATAACTTTGAAAACACATTATTTGAAAAATCATTAATAGACCTATCTTTATGTAAATAATTATTATCTATTCTAGTCGGAACTACCTTTTGAATCTTCTTTATGTTAGTAATGTTTTCTGTGTGTCCTTCTAGTGTATCTATAGTAACCTTAAAAGAAATCAAAAGAGCAAGTATGCTCCATAGAAGCATTAATAATCCTGTACAACAACAACACATTTTACACCATCTCTTCATGAATGTACATCTATTTTTGCTATTATCTATGTTAGCCATCTTTGTTAATTTGGACTGTGTCTTCTGACTTAGCCTCTTTTACTTCACAACTAATTTTCTAACCTTAGGCTCTAAGGCCCTACTTGGTTCTACCAGTATCTATCGTTTGACTCAATTGTTATTCCTTCATCAGTAGTTTTCTAGATTTTCTCAGTTTGGCATTTCATCGTTTTTCACTTCTTTCTGTTCATCCAAGAACAGAATTTCCTGATCTTCCGTTTCTTCTTCTCCGATGTCGGATAAGATAACTATCAGGATTCCTGCTTCTTCTTCCTCTTCAACCAATTTCAGTACAGCCTCCTCTGGATTTCCTTGACTATCTGCCTCTTCCTCCTTTTCAGGCAGAGCCACGTACGTCCATTCCGGTGACTTATACTTCTGGTTAGGTTTCCTTGTTCTTTTCCCTTCTTCCTTATTTTGATTAGTCTCTTCTTCTTTCGATTTTTCTTGGCTTGTCACGTCATTCACCTGATCTGCCCTTGGTGATTTCACTCGTGTCAGCCGATATCTCAATCTCTTTATTTTGTTTGGCCACACTTCATCCTTTTTAACTCTTTTCTGTTTACCTTCTTTATTATTCTTTTCTTCTCTCCAAGCCCTTTTTCTTAGAACTCGACCTTCTGGTATTTCATTTTCACTCTCTTCAGATTCTGTTTCAACTTGCTTTTTCTTTTCAACAACTCCTTTTTCCACCACTTGTTTTGTTTTCCCTACTTCTGTCCCTCCTCGGGTCTCCAACACGCAATCTTCCTGCTGGCTACTTGTCCCTTCACCTAGCTGGATGTTGCAGTTCCCTACACCTCCTCGGGGGTCTTCCGCAATCTGTCCCTCTCTCTCTGTACCTGTCCCTTTTTCACTTTGATCTATTATTTCAGGTGGAATTTCTCTTGGTCTTTCATCTGAAACTTCCTTCTCTCGAATTTCTTTTACTGCTTCTTCGTTGTCTTTTCCTTTTTTCTTTCTGTGTTCTTTTCTGGGACCTTGTCTCCCTTGTTCGTCTTCAGAATCTGAACTGGTATCAGAAATCTGCAATCGTCTTCTCAGAGAGATACTTCTGGGGACTAATATTTGATCAGATTCTTTTTCCCCCCTTTCAGGATTTTCTTGTGTTTTTGGCTCTTCGTTATCTGATTCAGTACTTGACTCTGATTTGTCATAGTACTCTTTTCCTTTGCTGTTAACAGGATTTGGTATCCTCAAAGTATGGCTGGCATGGATCCAGTTTTTCACTCCAGCACACTTCACAGCTGTTGTTGTGGTCAGAATGACTTGTCTTGGTTTTCCTCACCTTGGAAGCAAACAATTTCTTCTTCTGTGGACTTTTATCCTTACCCAGTCTCCTGGGCTCAGATCATGGGCTGGCTTCCTTTCAAGAGTGGTGGCATCCGCTCCAACCTGATGAAACACAGAATTAACTGCGTCAGCCAGGCCTTTACAGTATTCCAACACCATGTCATCAGTTATTATCATCAGCTTGTTGACTGGAATGTACACATGCCTCATTGCTCGTCCCATGACTATTTCATGAGGACTTAACCCTGTGGTTCTGTCTGGTATTGCTCCAATTGTCATTAATACTAGAGGCAAGACATCAGGCCATTTCATACCAGTGGCTAAACACATTTTCCCAATTCTGTTTTTGATTGTACCATTCATCTGTTCAACCACACCAGAAGCCTCTGGTCGATAGGCACAATGTTGTTTCTGTTGTACATTCAATGCTTCACTAATCAATTTTACAATCTCGATATGAAAATGTCCACCTCTGTCTGATTCAAGAGTCACTGGAAACCCAAACCTGGGGATGAATTCTCTCAAAAGTAGCTTATCCACTGTAATCCCATCATTTCTTCTTGTTGGGAATGCTTCCACCCACCTGGAAAATAGGCAGACTATATCCAGGACATACCTCAGTCTGTTACATGGAGGCATTTCAATGAAGTCAACCTGCATTCTGGTAAAAGGCCCTCCTTCTCGGCCTATGGTTCCTAGACTCACCACTGTCTTTCTTCCGGGATTGTATTGCTGACATATTAGGCATCTCTGACATAGACTTTCTGCTACAAGTCAGAATTTTGGATTGTACCAGGTCTGCTTAAAGGACCTAATCATGGCGTCTCTCCCTATGTGCCCCTGACCATGATACATCCGTGCCATGGTAGACATCATGCTATCAGGCATCACTGGTCTTCCATCTCGATAGACCCACACACGGTCCATTTCTCTTGGTGCACACCCTGTTTTTATCCGCCGTTTCATTTCCTCATCTCCTGACTCTTCCGGCAATTGTCTCACTTCTTCCCAAGTTCCCACAGCGTTAGTAAACATTACTGAGCAAGAAGACATTTCTCTTTCCTTGGCCCGATTGACCGAATTCTGATTCCGTGCACAATACTGTGCCATATCGTTGGCGTACCTATTTCCAGTAGTGATGTAATCACTACCTTGACTATGAGCAGCACATTTCACCACAGCCAATTGTCTAGGCAGCTGTATCGCCTCAATCAATTTTCCAACCACTTCAGCATTCTTAATAGGGGTTCCACTCGAGGTCAGGAAACCTCTTTGTAGCCAAAGTTGGCCAAAATTATGGACAACACCGAAGCCATACTGGCTGTCAGTTATCACAGTCACTCTCGCACTTTTTCCGATTTTGAATGCTCTGGTCAAAGCAACAAGTTCAGCTACTTGGGCTGACCTCACGCCTTTCAAATAAGATGCTTCCATCACTGCTGCAACCGTGCATACTGCATATGCTGCGCTTAGCACTCCTTCATCTGTTCTCAAACATGACCCATCAACGAACAACACAAAATCACTTTCTGGCAACGGTACATCTTTTATATCTGGTCTTGGCTTTGTGCAATACTCAAGCACGTCCAAACAATCATGATCTGCTTCATCTCTCACTTCCACATTTTCAGCATCTGGTAACAATGTTGCAGGATTCACATTCAAACATCTCGCAAGGCTCACATTTGTTGCACCTAATATGACCTTTTCATACTTAGTCAGCCGACTATGTGTCATATACCGAGTACGACTCCTTGTCAAGAGGATCGCCACATCATGAGGTACAAACACTTTCAACGGATATCCCATCACAATACCTTCACTCTGCTCCAAACTTCGACATGTTGCAGCCACTGCTTTCAGACACCCAGGTAAAACTGCAGCCACTGGGTCAAGCATTGATGAAAAATATGCAATTGGTCTTCTCAACCTTCCATGTTTCTGGATCAACACAGAGAGTGCACATCCATTTCTCTCACTGCAATACAACTCTTTCTCATAATCAGGCATGCCTAGTGCTGGTGCTTCACACAAACCCTCTTTCAATCGTTTGAATGCTGCCAATTCTTCCTTGTTCAATTCAAGGGGATCTTTTACATCACTTCTGGTCAAACGTACCAAAGGTTTTGCGATCAGGGAAAAATTACTTATCCACTGACGGCAATACCCCACCATTCCCAGAAACATTCTCACCTCTCTTTGGGTCATGGGGGCTCTCATTCCTTTTATAATTCTGATTCTGTCTATTGTTATTTTTCTCAGTCCTTTGTCGATTTTATGTCCCAAATACTGTACTTCCTTCTTACAATACTGAAATTTTGCTGGTGACACTTTTAATCCTCCGTCTGCCAAATGATTCAGTAGTGCTATTGTGTCTACCTCACAAGCTTCACATGTTTTCGACGCCACCAAAAGGTTGTCGATATATTGCACTAGTACTGAACTTTCAGGCATTTGCAGACTTTCTAAAGATTTCTTCAACAATTGATTGAGTATTGAGGGGCTTTCTGTATACCCCTGTGGGATTCGGCACCATGCCAAAATCCGCTCTTCAAAACGAAATGCAAAAATTTGCTGACTGTCATGATGCAATGGGATAGAAAAGAAAGCATGGCATAGATCAATTACTGTATACCACTCCGCATCATGGGGAATCTGATACAGAATTACTGATGGGTTTGGCACAATGGGATAGCATGACACAACAATTTTATTCACTTTTTTATTGCACTATCCTGAATTTCCCATTAGGCTTTTTCAGTCCCATTATCGGTGAATTACATGGACTACTCATTATTTCTCTTAGAATTCCCTGCTTGATCATTTTCTCAATTATTGGGGTTACTCCTTCAACTATCTCAGGTGTCAATTTATATTGAGGGACATTTGGATACGTTACTCCTTCTTTTACAGTTATTTTTACTGGATCTATATTTCTCATTAGTCCTACATCTTCTCCGGTAAAATCCCACACTTCTGCTTTCACAGACTGCTTTAGTTCTTTAGGTAATTCATCAGGGTTGAATATTGCATAAGTCTCAGTAACCTCATTTTCTCTATTTGCTATGATCATTTTATACAGTACATCCTCATCTGGTGTTGCAAGTGCTATTCCATCTGGAGTACAGAATATGGTGCAATTCATTTTGCACAACAGGTCCCTACCTAATAAATTCACTGGACTGGTGTTGCACACAACAAAGCGGTGCATCTCTGAAAATTTCCCTATACTAACTTTCACTGGTTCTGTCAGAAATTTCTTTATCGGTCTCTTGGACACACCAACTACTTGGATTGTTTCATCCGAAAGAGGAAGATTCTTAACATCAGCTGATCTAACAGTTGATCGAGTAGCACCAGTGTCCACTAGGAAAGTAATATTTTCATCATTAACCTTCCCCTCTACAAATGGTCCTGTCTGGTCTACTTCTAGAGTTGCGCCAAGTACGCACTCTTCTTCCTACTTTCGGCACCGTCAATAGCTTTCTTCTGAGTCACTCTCATCGCGTTGCAGCCAATACTGTGAAACAGCGCATTGTAGAATCCCGATGCATTACTATACTTCTGAGTGTTTCTGCTCTGCGGGAAAGGTGGTTTTGGCACCTGATTCTGTGAGGTAACCACCTGCTGCTGTTGCTGCAGTTGACCACTCACCTCATTCTGCACCTGCGGATTCAATGATGCATTTTCATTATTAGTACTTGGAGGAAATTTACACTCGGATTTCCAATGCCCTAACCTACCGCAATTATGGCATGGAAACTTCTTTTTAGCTTCTTCTATATAACCTATCCCTTTTCCTGGGCCAAATCTCGATCTAGTTCCTGGGTTATTTGCTTGTTCGACCAACTGAGCGTCCTGCCTTTCAGCTACTTTTACTTGTGCCCACATTGCCTTTTCTTTTAATTTTCGCTGTTTGGCCTCAATTTCGTCACTGAAATATTTAGCATGTCTCAATACTTCATCTATTTTCTTATTCTGCCAATCAACCGTATGCTGTTTTATCATGTCACCAATTTCTGGGCGTAAACCATATACAAATCTGTATACGAAATGACTCAAATCCTTATCACTCAGGTTCTCATCTCCACTGAACTGCTTAAAAGCTTGAATTAGCCTCTCATAGTATGCATGTACTGATTCTTTTCCTTGCTGATGTGTTCGATCAATTTTTACCCAATCTGTCTCTTTAGGGGGCACTTTGTTTTTCAAAAATACCATAACCTGTTCATACTTCATTACCTCAGGGTCCGGAGCTCCTGTCTTAGGATCCCTAGGGTACTCTTGAGTTGGCCAGCTGATCATCAACTTGCACTCTGTCCACAAATCTGCCGGTACTATTATATCAAATAGACTATTCAAATCTATCCATAGTACTTTTGACAATTTTACAAATCTGTCTACCTGCCGGTACCACTCGACGGGCTTTTCGCGTAGTCGAGGGAAATCATTTGTAAATGACAAAATGTCCTGTCTTGTCCATGGGACGTGTACATATCCTCCTCCTGGAATCTTCCTCATAGGGTATTCAGTTACTGCCTTTTCTTTCTCTCTAACAGGGAATGCCGAAACTGTCTTTTCTGAGGCATCGTTACGTTTTCTATACCATTTACTTATCCATTTATCCACGTCTCCCCATTTTCTCAATAAAATGATTGTCCTTAATCTGACCTATCTGTCCTGTGGTGTTCAGATTTTCAATATCTTTTTCAGTAAAATCAACTCGATAGGGTTTCTGTAAGGCTTTTACCTTATAAATATCTATACCCATTTCATTCGCAACTTCTCCTAGTCTTTCATGCAGATTTTTCGCTCTCCATGTCACGCTTTTGCATAGGAATAACAAGTCCTCATCCTGATAAATTTTCAATTTTTCTACGGGAATAGTCCCTACAATTAATTCTTCCAATACCATCCGTAATTTAGCCACATCTATTGACTGGGATTCTTTATCTTGTTTCTGTAACCCTCTTAACCATTCACTTAGTTCTTCCACAGAAGGTCCTACCGGGTTTTCTATGCTACTCTGTTCTGGATTTCTCTGGGGTTCCAACAAAGTTTCTACTGTCGTTCTACTCCTTTCAGCATAATTCTGATTTATAAATGGATTATTTGAAACATTTGGTTCAAACATGTTTATTGTCGGTCCCCATGGATTCTCAATTTGACTCCGTTCTGGACTCTCAACCAAATTATGGTTCCGGTATGGTACCATCAAGTAATGTTTGCTATCCTTTTGCTTCTCAAAAATGGGCATTACTGGACCTATGGTCACTGGAACTGTTACAGCTTCTAGATTCTTAGTTAATTCTTTTATTTTCTCTGTTAATTCTAGAGTTGTTTTGGCCAATTCCGCCGAATTTTCCCTATTTATTCTATTCTCTGACCTCTTTTCTACTTCTCTAGTGGAGTTTCTCTTTTCTAAATCTGGTGACATAGTCTCAGTCTTAATAATTCGTAATGTTTCTCTCATTGGGGCATTTGGTGCCAACATTTCTGGTTCTGGTCGGTACGGTGGTGGATTTTTATAAAACACATCATCCAGCACATCATCATCTGATTCATTTGCTCCGTAACCTCTTGATTCCACATTATTCCTTTTTTCCACACATTTTTTTCCTTCATTCTCTCCTACCGCTCTTACAGGAAACATACCCTCAGTCATACTTGCATTCCGCCACCTTTTCATTCGATCATCATGTGTTTCATGTCCATATGACCTGCCAAACAAATATCTGTAACTTCTACCATTTCTTTGCTTTTCTCGCTCATGCATTTCGTCTTCCCACTCCGTCAATGCTTCAAACTGCGTCGGTCTAGGTCTTGGTTCTAAATACATCATTTTCTCTCGTAAATTCCTTAAAACTGCCATATTAAAGGAACCATGTTCTGGAAATGCCAGGACTCCATCGTCCTTGGTATATTTTGCCCAATTATCTAACCAAATACAAGTATGATATCCATATTTCGCAATCATTAAAGGTGCAGGAGTTTTCGGTGGAGGAAGTAACTGTCCTTCCCTCGTTTTGACCTGTTTATCTTTCTTAAACCACTTCTTAACTTTACCAAACCAGGACTTCTTTTCCCTATCTGGTGGCTGTTAATACATTTTCTTGTTTTCTGTGTATCGCTAGTCTTTTACAACTGTACCGCTATTCTGTCCACTCACAGCGCGACTTCACGCTAACGCACCAATCAAGAGCGTCTACGTCACTATCACAGTCCACTAATCCCAGCGTGACTTACACTAACGCACCAATGGGGAGCTTTTACGTCAGCCTGTACTTCTCCAATCCTAGCGCGGCTTTACACTAACGCACCAATCCGGGGCGTTTTACACTTCTGACCGACTGTCCAATCCTAGCGCGATCGTTTTGACGTCAGCAGCCGCTGCGGCAACTCTGCTCCTGTCCACCCCTCCTTTACAAGTCCGCTCCGTGAACTTTTATTGCAACTTTTACAATTCTATTAGTAACAACACTAAAACATCTCCATTGTCCGCTTCGCTAACCAAAGAATAGCAATAGACCTTTCTCACGAGAATTCCGTCTTTCCCGAGAGCAGCGCTTACCTCTGCCCTACTACGGAATCGTTACTTCCGTTGATAAAGTAGCACATCCCTCTACATTACCCTTCTAACAAGCATCAACTAACCGCTTCTCTAGAATTAAGACACCTAATTAGAGACCCAATGCTCATGAGAAATAACACTAGAGTTTCGCCATTAATCGGAATGCCTTCTCCATACACACACTGTCATACAGGGAAAAATGTAGACCATTCATACAGACTTCTGTCTTTTCCGAGAGCAGCGCTTACCTCTGCCCTACTACAGAATTATGACATTCGTTAACAAAGCAGCGCTTCCCTCTACTTTGTCCTTCTAACAAGTTCAGAGAACACCTGCTACCTTTTTAGTGATAAGCGTTATCGGTATGCCATTTGGTTTCCTGGTACTTAAAGACCAAAATTTCACAGGTAACCTTCGCTATCATACACACTTCTCTCACACAGAGAATATTTCTAATGGCAACACACAATGATACTGCCGAATTGAACCCAGACAATGTGCCGTGCAACTTCACTTGTCACACGTTTCCCCTGTGTACCTACAGGGCAACCACAATTCCGTCTTTCCCGAGAGCAGCGCTTACCTCTGCTCTGCTACGGAACTGTTACAAACTTCCGACTTCCTACATCCCAGAAGCCGTGCTAACAACATATAACTCAACGTAACTCAACATATAGTGTTAGTACATAAATCAATACCAATCAATAAGCTATTTACAAGCAATGATCACTAAACCAAAACAGTAGCTAACCATATCTCTGCTACCAAGAAAACTGATGCAGCGCGGAATGCAAAATCCCTCTTTTCGTCACATGTCATAGATCGCACAGACATACTCAATCACTGCATTCGCTGGTGGGGCCCATAACACCCACATTCATCCTCTATTAATTAACCTGTTTCCCAAGAGGCGGTTGTTCCACTCGCTGTGATGGAAGGAAGTACTCATTTATCCCCAAAAGATTTCCCTACCTTTCTCTATTTATTAAGACCTAAACTTCACCTTTTAGTACTCTTCCCATGAATAGGCCATGAATCAGCTAGCTGCTAGTTGAAGTGATAACTAAATCTATAATGTATTTACATAAATACACTTTTCATAATAACGACCCAACACAGTTCTTGTAATAAATCTTAAATCTTTATCTAAATAATTGAAAATCGAATCTTTTGTTTAATCAAGCAGAAGACCATCATATTTACCTATTCTGGCTAAAAGTCGTCCTCTAAGTCAAAATCTTGGTCATCAGTTCATACTGTCAGAGTCTTGGGAAACAGCTGTCCTGCAGTGTCACCATCCTCTCCGTCAGCATAACGTCAGGAAATCGAAAATCTTCTGAAGGGTCTCGCGCTCACCTCTCGAATCTATGGTGTTTTATAGTAAAATTACATTCCAAAAGTAACGAGTTATATTTTTAAATGCTTCTGATTGGTCCGTTAAAATGGTTCAACAGCTTTCCCATGCGGAAAATGTCTTTAGATATAGTTCATAATTTCATCGGAAAAGTATCTTCTATTGTTTCTTTCAGAGCAGCTGGCTGGTAGCCCGGAGTGTCCTTGAGTGGCACAGTTGAGTTAGGGTCGCGTAGAGGCCACTGCTGCTGATGGTGACGCATGCGCACTTAACCCAGATACCTTCACAATAGAGTTGTGTTTGTCAAATAGGGATGTCGGCCATTTTGTGGCCATCAAATGGTCAACTTATGCAAAGAAACACAAAAACGTAATTAATACATGGAAATGACTAATAAAATGTTATCCCCTTACTAATTCCCATATGTGTGTGTATTTATCTAGCAGAAGCAACACTTAATGCGGATTATATTCACATTAATAAAGCACAAATCACAAATACATCACGAGAGCAACATATATTCATGCAAAATTCTAATTATCTATGATCAATATGCATATACAATTTAGTTTACGTATTAGTTAGGCCATGCAAATGCAATTCCCACGTGTATTCTTATTAGTAAGGTTGGTTAAATTCCACAGCAATCCAATTAATACAATTATGATTAGTTAATTATTCTTATTAGTAAAAACATGCAAAATGGAGAGGGTATACAAAAGTTTTTAAATAAAACCCGCTCCAGCACTACCTTTTGGGGTCACGAAACCTCCAAGGGTTTTTACAAGTATCTGGCAGTGTTGGCCACTTGCCTATGCAAAGTGGGCATTCACATCTTCCCGTACCTTGGTGACTAGCAGATCAAGATCAGCAGCAGGCATTGTTGCCTAGCCACACTCAGGCAACTCTAACCCAGCAAATGTAGACGAAATTGCTGTGCGGAGCCCTGCTATACCTGTGAGCGAACCGTCTTCTAATGACCTAAAGGAAAATGCAACTATGGGAAAAACATTGATTATACTCTCCTCTCGTGGAATATTGCAGGGTACAATAATAATAAAGAATAACATTGACTGGTACAAAGAACTGTTAAATTTCCAGATCATATGTGTTCAGGAAATCTGGGAGGTTGGCCCCATCTATCTAAATGGCTATCGCTCATTTCAAACCCCAGCACTCCCATCTAAAGTGGGTAGAGCGAAGGGGGATATACTAACAATGATAGCCAACACAATTACATTCAAAACTTTGACTCATTTAAATACATCTCCCCACCTCCACATCTTAGTTTTAAAAGGCCATAACAGTTGGGACTTAATGATAATAAATTATTACAATAACAATGTTAAGAACTCGACCTCAGTCGTGAAGGAATTAGGGAGGACCATGGAGGATTTTATTTCTCACGACCCAAAACCTTTGCAATTCGTTTGGGTGGTTGACTTCAATATAAAAATATGTCTGAGAGGCGATTCCCAGTCTTGTGGGTTAACGGACCATAATAGTGACTTAATCAGTCACTTTAGCCAAACATCAAATGAAAATTCCTTAATTGATATCTTGACAGTTAAGAATAAGAAATGAGATAAACCCAAATACTGGTCAATTGGACCCCACTTTTTATAGGGCAGGGCGTAGCTCGTCTATTGACTACCTAGTCACTTCTGATAATTTTAGAAGTAACACCAATAAGATAAAGGTCAAGATGACAGTTTAGTGAACATGCCTCAATTCTGTGTATCGTGCCATAGAGAGTGTTTAAGAAAATGAGTGGCCCATTTGCCTCTAAACCTATCCTCGCAAGAAAAAATGGCTACATTTTAAAATGGGACAAAGTAGAGGAAAGTAGTCTAGTTACCAACGCCATAATAGGTCCTGCTATGTTTAGATACCCTGGCCAAAGGTAACCAGGTAACTGAAGCATTTGGAAAGATCTTAGAAAGCATCAGATTACAATTAACTCGCTCAATGTCTTTAAAAAAAAAAACTCCCTACATTTTTGATTTGATAAGAACTCCTCATAGGCATCAGCCAGTCTTTGCAAAGCTCTAAAAATGAACCCTAGAGATAAGGACCGTATCCGAAGCCTCAGGGTGCTCTATAAAACAGCTAGAGGAAATAGAAAGAAGCAGATAAGAGCAGATGTTTGGGGGAACTTAAAGCAAGCCTCATATAGTAACGATACAAAAACCTTTTGGAAAGTGATTAATTCCTCCTTTCTGTTAGATGAGGGTGGGATGTCATTGAATGCACATACAGACGAAGAAATGTGGGTAACCCATTTTCAGAGCATTTTCCAAAAGACGGAAAACATTATTTCAGATGCTTTCTACGTAGTTCCAAAGGGTATCCTTCCTATGTCTTTTGATATTGAGGAAATAGAGCTCGCCCTCTCGCTGTCCTCTACTTTGAAGGCTGCGGGCCCTGATGGGGTTCCGGTGGATATATTTCTTTCAAAACAAACCACTATGGGCACCTCTGCTGACAATTGCCTTCAACGCAATAGCTAAAACAGGTCCGTTGCCTTCTTGGAAGCAATCATTAATAATTCCGGTGTATAAAAAAGGCTCATTATAGTCCTATCTCTCTAATAGACAGTACAGCCAAGTTAATTGGACGACTATTACTGAACAGGCTGGAGGAATGGGCAGTTGAAAAGAAGATCCTTGCCTAAGTTCAGTATGGCTTCAGGAAAGGCAGTGGATCAGTGTCTTAACCTAGCCTTAGTAGCGGCAAAATTATCCATGGCAAAGAAAGGCTAACTTTACATGGCTTTCATTGATTTATCTGCGGCTTTTGACTGCGTCACCGACAGTGAATTGTGGCCTATCATGGAGGCTATGGGAGTGGATGCCCCAATAATCATGTTCACAAGGCAACTATAAACAGATGCATCGGCTATGGTCCGCTACGGGAACCAAGGGGAATGCACTAAATGTTTCACAATCGAAAAATGTGTAAGACAGGGTTGTGTACTTTTTTTATTTGCTCTTTACACCAGTAAGCTAAATGATGCTCTGATTGAACACAGTAAAGACATCCCCTATTCTTGTTCAACTCCTCTTTCTATTCTGATATATGCAGATGATGCTGCAGCCTTGCAAAATTCTATAGTGAATTATTCCGTCTTAATGGATGATTTGGGTCTTTATGTTAATAAAACAAAGTATTTCGTCATGGCGATCGGAGGAGATATGAAGAGAACTATGAGAATCCATGTAGGTGAAAGAATTGAATGTGTGGAAAATTTCACATACCTAGGCGATCTCTTTGATTCTAAATTAGGTGGAAGGAGAGGGTGACAAACAGAGCAAACCAGATGTGTAAAAGTATAGCCGCAGTTTTTTGATTCTCAAACAATTCAGGTTGCAGACTAATACAGGAAATGGTTAAAGTTGACACTACAATGTATGGAAGATAAGTTCGCCAAAAGGCTACTGTCCTTCTAGGCTACTGTCCTTCTCAGGTACATTCTCCTCCTTTATTACTCACAAAGAAATAGGCTTGCCCTATATCAGCGACAACATTGAAACAGCTCCTTTATTACTGTGGCTATCGATTTGGAAAAGGAAAACTGTCTAACTAAATCAACTTATTCTGAAAGACTTTGATGAACTTAGATAACGCCCTCAAAAATCCCTGGCTATCCTATGTTAGACAGACTTTTATTTCTCTGGGTTTGGCGGACCTTTACAACACTCCAACCCTCTGCGAAAGCTTCCCTAAATTGAGAATAAAATACATTTTTATGGCTAAAAGCACCTCAGACAGACGGGAAAAGAATAAAGAAAAGGCACAATAATGACATAATGACATATCATGCCTAACCCCTGTGGTGTATGGTACTCTTTCCTACCTTTCCTTTGTAGAGAATCCCACACACCATTACATTGTGACAAGATTCTTCTTAAATTACATTCCTTTAATTTAGGGTTATCCGCCAAACTTCTATTTATTAAACCATCTTTCTTTGTGTCCTTGTGTTGGTAAATCAAAACACTCGACTTTACATATCCTATTTTATTGTTCTCTATTTGTGGCAGAGAGGAAGAAGTTTATTGTCCCTTTATTGAGGAAATGAGAAAATCAGCCTGTGAAACTCTACTGCAGCACTGTTAGTCCTTCAACAATTAGAAACCCCATATGTATGTTTTAGGGCTGCCTCATTTTTACATGCAGCCATAAAAACCTGAGGGTCTTTCACTTTACCAATAGCCTAACTCAGGAAATGTGCACACACAGCAAGATAGCAAATTAACGGTAAATGTATAACCTACCTCACTGTTGAATTTTGGTATATATCATCTGATGGGCGGAACTTGCTTATTTATATTAAGCATTCCCAAATGTTATGTGATTATCGACAATTGTAGTTAAAAAGGAGAATTCAGTTCACCATCTTAAGTTTAAATGTTAATTATTTCGGTCAAGGCATCTCAGATTACATAGGCTTTTTTATCTTGGTATTACAATTTTAAATAATTGTCGTAAAATCAAATTCTCTACGTAACATGGATCATTTGATGCAGTGCAGGTTCTACCATACTATCCCATGTTATTTTAAACTAATTTATTGTTTATTATAAACTCTATGTGGATAGGTACCTCTGCAGCTAAAGCATGCTTAAGAAATGATTGTATGTACTTTTATGCATTTTCTAATGCAAAATAACGTGTGCAATTGAATTGAACCCAGATTCACAGCTTAGCGTTCCCTGTATGCAAAGAAGTCCCATCTACAACACCAACAGATCCAGCACTTTCTGAATACGGTGTTAAACACTGCTAAATGAAAAGCATATTCCAACCAGCACCGGTTGATGGTATTCCAAAGCTGTTGGTTCTTTTTAAGACCACTTTTTCACTTATTGTAAAAACTGTAATGAAGCTCTTGAGCTGGATGACATATTGCATAGCAATTCTGCTGCATCCCAGAATTACACATGCACCTGTTCCAACAGTGTTCTGCTAGGCACTGTTCTCAAGCATACCTGTTGAGCAAGATACATCAACAAGTCCACAAATGGAACTCCACCGGCAAGTCCTCCAAAGGTACTTCCAGCAGTGGAGAACCCATCCATCGACCTCTTCCCCACCCTAGAAAATGTAAAACTTCCAAGCTTCGCTGCCAGGTACCCACAATCCTTGGACTATGCACAGTGGATGAACTGGTCAGAGATATTTCCTTAAGCTTTTCCTCCTTTCCCACACATCCCGCATATGATGAGGAAGATGAGCGCTTGTCAGTGACCCTTAACCTTATGGTTCCAACCTGAGACTGCTACTCAGTGGTCCTGAAGATATCAATCGGCCCCCACAAGAAACTACTGATCAGACCTGACCTTATCTCATAGCTACACAGCTAAATCGGGCACAAAGACCCCAAGCAGCTCAACCTAGCTATCTGGCACCTAAGGTCTTAGATTTTGCCCACCTGAGCATTACCGAGCAATGTATGATCAATTTGCATGTGGCATGTAGCACACTATTTATGTTCCCAAGTGGAAGAGGTTTGTCCACTATTCAATTCCCAAGCAACTAGACACCGTAAAAGTCAAGGTTGAGGACATAATCTGTTACCTTTAACACCTTCCAAAGGCTGGTCTTGCGTACACTTTTATACACCTTACTTTGCCACCATACATGCAGAACAGAGAAAACATCCTGTGGTTGAAACATTTTTGAATGGATTGAAAAGATGGATGCCACCAAGAAGCATTCCAGCCAGAGGGTGGAACGTTAACATAGTTCTCACAAGGCATGTGAGGCTGCCTTTGGAATCCCTCCACTCTTGCAATTTACAACCTCTTTTCTGGATGGTGGCCTTTCAAATAGCCAAATCTTTTCTGTGGCGAATCAGCGAGTTATAAACATTCACAATGCAGGAACAACTTGTTCAGAAGCAGAAGGACATGGTAGTTTGTAGAAAATATCCAATATTCGTACCCTAGGTAGTCTTACCCTTTCATATTGACTATTGAGCTGCCCTGTTCTTTTCACAACCTGATTCAGTAGCCGAAAGGGCATTGCACATCCTAGACATCAAGCAGCACTCATATATTATAGTGACAGGACTAAGTCCTTCCTTAAAACAAATCATCTCTTTGTAGTATGTGCAACACCCCACAAAGGTCAACCTATTTCAAAGGCACATTGCAAGGTGGATCGTCAAATGCATTAAAATCTGCTACATCAATGCCAAATGTCTACTCAATGCACCCCCCCAAGGCCCACTTTACACATAAGAAGGGTTTCCTAGTTAAAATACGTTTAGCAGACACCTGCAAGGCAGCTACATTGGCAGCACCACACACCCTTACAAAACAATACTGTGTGGATAATCTAGCTGTGAACAGAGTATGCTTGGTCAAACTGTGTTAAGAACACTGATAAAAACATCTGCATCATTTGCCTTCTGACCACTGCTTAGGAGGATATTGCTATACAGCCAGTGCAAAGCATGTATGTCTACAGCTAGTCAGTCAAAATTCCTTGTTTTGTTAGATTTCTACGGCATATAAAATATATGCAACATTGAACATGATATAATAAAACAGGAAAGCAAGGCTGACAATGATTTGTTACAAAACTTAATATGATAAATGATTACATTAAAGCCATCCAGCATAAAAAATGTGTGAAAAAACTTCAATCCATTTCTATAAAGTTCATAATAACAATAGTTCATTGAACATGGCCATATTATATAAAATCACTGTCAATTTGGGATCTCCTGCTCTTCAAGGAGGACCAATGAAATGATGCCAGGGAGTGGCATACAAAGGGATCAACAAGCATTTGAATAAAATATAAAGCTGCCTGGCATTGCCTAAAACTATATTTGCGCATTATAAAATCTACAGAAAAATAAGATATATAAGTCTGTTTGCGGTGAAATCCCATCACAGGGGCATGAAGACAAATCTCCTATAGAGTAAACATTACTGGGATAACCCAACATCAGTGGAATATGGTTTAGAGGGAACCTCACTAAAATGAAACCATGCTGGAGGTTCGGCACTGTAGCTAGGTATGAGTGCATGTCCTGTGTGATGGAGGGATACTTTGTTTTTTTTACTTTGAGTTTAATAACACAGTACAATTACGTGAAGCTTCATCAAGCAATGGTTGCAGGGCAATTAGATAACCAAGGAGGCTATGCACACTTACATGAGACCACATCATGAATTATATAACAGAAAAATAAATAAAAACAAGACGCTGTGATGCATATGCTACTAACAAGCACCACCCATCACGCCAGAGTGACATTCCTGATCGCCCAGGGGAAACTAGCGGTTATCAACCATTTATGTACATATTATGACACAAATGTTCGTCGCTACCCGCTTCTCCCTCCGGCTCGCCAGTTTCTTTACCTATCAAATACTGCTGGAACGCGCCCCAATAAGATTTTGGGCTGGATTGCAGTGGGAGAAGTTCACCATATGAATCTGACTGCTTGTTGCAATAGATCGTGTCTTTTGTCCAATCCTCAATTGGGGGGATCGGGCCCCTGCCCCACCTCATTGCAATACATCTCTTCGCTAACCGCCATAGCAACCAACCTTTACAATCTTTGTCAAGAGTTTTGGTATAACATAGGAGGGCTAAGTACGGGTCCAGGATTAGTGTAAGGTTAGTAATATCGTTTATCTTCTGAAATATTTTCCCCCAATACTCCAAAATGCTAGGGCAGTACCAGGCTAAGTGGACGAAGTCAGCCATCGGTTCCGCACAACGAGAGCATGTGGCTGTCTCACGCAAACCATTTCTATGTAAACGCTTTAGAGTGTGGTATGTTCTGTTAATGAATTTGAAGTGTATTAGGCGATGCCTACCATTCATCAATATCTTTTTCGGCATCTAACAACAATATTGCCATTCTTTGTCCTCAGTCACCCAATCCAGGTCTCTCTGCCAGTCATGCCTAGTTTTTGAAAACAGTAACGACCTAATGGTATATATTCTCGAAATTAATTTTGATGGTGAGGGGGTTTTGATAACATAGGAGAGGTCTTGAACCTCTGGCAGTTCCTGCAAGGAATTTCCCAGAAGTGTTTTTAGAGCGTTCTGTAGTCTAAAATATTGAAAACGAATCTACACTGTAGGGGTAGGGCCTTCTACTCCCCCCTTCGAAGAGATCTCCAATAACAGCGGCATTAACTTTGCTCACAACTTTGATTACCCCACTGTCTATGCTGGAAGGAAGCCAAGTGCACCACTCTAAAGGGGTCAATGGAGAATATAAAATGGCGCCAGCTTGTCTGTCCAACAAGTTACGCCAAGCATGTGTAATGGCATTGATGGAATCTAGAATACTGTGCCTTCTTGTTGGATTTCTGAATAGCGCCTACGGAAGTGTATCTGTCCCAGCCGCAATTTTCTCTCTATATATATATATCTGGGGCGCTGAGGCCGCCCATAGAGTATGGCAGGGTGAGAATTTCCCATTTCACACGGGGGTGTTTGCCAGCCCAGGCTAACTTTATCATGAGGGACTTTATTTTAGTAAATATGTGTTGTGGGAGCACCATGGGTATATTCTGAAATAGGAATAGCAGTCTGGGGAGAACGACCATCTTCATCAATGAAACACGTCCCAGCAGAGAGTGGAAGTCGTATCCACCTAGTTATGTCCTCTTCTAGCTTGTCTAATACTTTCCCATAATTATCTACCAGTACTACGTCTAGGTTGGTATGTATCTGAATCTCTAAATAGCGAACAGACTCTGTTGTCCAGGCCAAAGTTGGAGGGAGGGTAGATGAGGTTAGTGGAAAGATCAGGGACTTATTCCAGTTAATGTTTAGTCCAGACAGCTGTCCAATTCGGACCACATCATTCAAAACCGGTGTGAGGTGGGTGGCAGGGTCTCTGACGTATAGAAGCAGATCATCTGCGTAGGCCGAAACTATTAACTGGTATCCCGGGAAGCGCACCCCTCTGTGGCTGTGATATTCTCTAAGTGCGCAAAGCAGAGGCTCAGACACCAAAGCATACAAAAGTGGGGACAAGCGTCATCCCTAGCGAGTGCCCCTAGATATTGGTAACGGAGCCGTTACCATATTCCCCAGCGTGACTCTAGCCCTCGGTGCTTCATAACGGAATTTAACCAGCTGGAGGAAGACCTCGCCAACACCAGGGCTGGACTGAGAACGGAAACCGACCTGGCATACAGATTGGCCGGTCCCCCCTGGGGTGAGGGGGGTGCAGGCGAGCTGTTTGAGAGGGCCGGTTTCGGCCGCTTTTGGTACAGGGGGACGATATTGCCGACCCCTGGTAACAAAACCGACCCCCAAGGGGCCCTAACCCCCCCCCCCCCCCACTCACCCACCCCCCAACCTGGCGGCCCACCGGGAATGCACCCGGTGCCCACTACGGCCAGTCTGGCCCTGCCCAACACCCACCCGCCTTATTACCATTTCCATAAAAAGGCCATTTGAAAGAATCGAAAGCCTTTTTGGCATCTAGGAAAACCACAGCTGTATTGATTCTGGAGTTGATATGCTGAATTGCGGCAAAAATTGTTCTGAAGTTGGACGTTAGGTTGCACAGACGGACAAATCCTGCTTGTTCAATTCCCACTAGACCCAGAAGCAGAGGAGAAATGCGATTGGCCAATAGTTTTGTGTATTTGTTTAGCAGGGACAAGGGCGTGAAGGACGAGCATTCGGTACGGGTTTTGCCTGGTTTGAGGAGGGTAACAATCATTGCCTCATGCATTGAGGGGGGTATCACCTTACTCTCTGCCATCTCTTCAAATAGTGTAAGGAGATGTGATATTAGAAGGTCTTGGAAGGCTTTATAAAGAGCGACTGTTAACCCGTCCGAGCCTGGTGCGGTACCACTTTCCATTGATAAGGCAACCCTAACTTCCCTGGGGTCAAGGGGGGCCATGAGATGCTCCCTATGGTAGTCTGTGAGACCGGCAAGGCGGATATGTGTCAAATAGTCCTCTATGGCAGGACCAGCTGGGGGATCCGTGACCTGTAGACCTCTGCATAATATCTGCTGAATCTGTTAGCAATCCCTTTTGAGTCGTATATCATTCTACCATCTTTGCCCTTTATTTCGACTATAGAGTTAGTTTCCCTAGGGGGGCGCTGCAGTTTAGCTAAAAGGGCACCAGGACGTTCGCCTTCTACGTACATATGCGCTGTTGTGGACTTGCCTAAGTGCTTGAGTTCACTATCTGCTGTGTCCTGATATTCCTCCAGTAATATTTTAATATTATTCAGTATCTCAACATTACCCGTCAGCTGGTACTCTCTTTCCAGGACCGCAATATCTGCCTCTAATTTAGTGAGCCTGCTTTGAATTGATCTAAGAACTCCTGCATGCTTGGCTATTGTCTCCCTTCTTATAAAGACTTTAAATGTCTACCAAACAGTTGAGGAGGCAGGGACTGAGCCTGTGTTCTCCCCAAAGAATGTGTCAATATCTGTAGCCATTTCCGAGCGAAACACCTGGTCAATCATTAAGTCCCCCGTCGTTCCATGTCCAGAGTTTAATCGTCTTGGATGTCATGTATGGAATTCATGAACAATGTGCATTACACAGTTATTTCCAGTGTCATACTTCATAACAGTGCGCATATCTAAAATCAGTGTGCTGTTACCTGCTCTAAGTTTGTAAATGGACCTCAACCCACACCTCCACCCACCCACGCTATGCTGACCCCAACATGGCATAGTCGATCCCTTAGCCTCGCCCCACCGGAAACATAAATCAATACCACAATACAAACATTCAATAAAGTAAGCAAACCCAGTTGTCGTAGGTGGAATACACACCGGGGCAGACGTATGCCTGCTAAGCATCTAAAGTTGGGTACTAGAGCCTGTACATCTATTTTCTCCTCAATTCTAATCTGCTATATTGTGTACAGCATTATCCAGAGTCGTAGTGCCACCCATACACTCCAAAATAAGATTCCGCATCTGGGCTTCCTCCCCACACCATCACACACTTAAAGGTATACCACTGTTCAGGACCAGAGACCAAAACACATTGAGTGGAATTTACTGTTTCTCAGGATCTGGAGAATCGTTGTCCAGCATGGAGCGAGTTTGTGTAGACCCTCCAATGCGTTTGTCGCTCTCTCTTTTCTTCAAGAAGTGCAAAGCCTGTTTGGGGTCATTAAATATGTGAGATTTCCCATCAGCCCACACCCTCTGTTTCGCCTGGTAAATCACGTTGTATTCCAGGTTTAAGTCTCGCAGATTACGTTTTACTGGGACAAATTTGTGACCCTCTAGGATGTAGATTAAGTGGATGAACTTTTTGGGGGAAAAATTCAAGAAGATTTGTTAAATGGTGCGAAAGTTATTAGTGAAACATGAAATGCTCCTCTTGTGGAAACTGAGTCTGTGACCTAACTATAATTACACAGTGGTGAATGTGTAATACACCCAGACATCACAGTTGGTTCTGTCACATTTGCATTGAAAATACTTTTTCTGGATTGTTAACAACTTTGGTGCTGTTTTGACGAATCTGCACATAAGTCTGGAGACCCCTATTAAACGTGACTTAGTTTCAGCATGGCAAGTTTTGTGCAGATCTTGGTAGGGGAAAGCTGTTAGAAAGGAGATGGGGTGTAGGAAAGAGCCTTTCGGTAGTTTTTTAGTTATTAGCATTTAACAAATGTTCCTTGTGGGCATTAAAGAGGTACGTTTTAGAGATATCTTGGTCTATTAAATTTACGAGCTGGAAACCTATGAGTGCTGTCAATCACTGATCAATACCTTATAATTTGCTCTGCTATATTAAAATTCACTATTGTGCTGAAACTAGTGAGTTTAGCATCATGGGGGAATGTCCTAGTGTTCATTATAGTGACCATGGTCAGATGTTTGACATGAACATAAAGTAATTTAGCAAAAAATGATCAGCACACACATTGGTATGTATATAATACACATCTTATTATAACATCTTAAGACATGGGATGCATAGATTTCTTTTGTATGCTATTTATTTTGTATACAAATATATTCCTTTATTCTCGTCTTATTAAAATCATATTTCTCGTGTAGCCTGTATTGGCCCCAAGTATAGAATGCAAAATAAGATAAAGTGACTAGTGCTCTGTTTTTAAGTACCTTTGCACTGCAGGGCGGGAGATCTAAAATGCATTATTCCCAGCCTAAAAATAGTTAGCCAGTATCGGTATGTGGGATTCCTAATCCACCCTAGGTTAGACTCAGTGCTGCGGGTTGTGGAGACAATTGAATTCTTTACCTGGGCACTTTCCAGACGTGTGTTTACACAGTAATCCATATAATATTGTTTGACGTGCGATTTATGTTTGTGCTCAATCACGGAAGAATTGTTGTACACATCTGTTAGGCCTAGAGTCTTAAAGGTGTCTTTCACATAAGATAGCCCTTATATCCACTGCTGCTCTTGGGCTAATAAACTGACCATAAAGCAATGAGATGCACATGAACCAATATATATTATTTCTTATTTTTATAACTAACTTTTATTTTCCTTTTAGGAAACATACAATTATCATAAACATAACAACAGGTCGCATACAGGAAATGCAAGAGAAACCTCAAGGTGGCAATCACAAGGTCTTTGCACACAAGCAGGGTTACATATGAAAACAATGACACCCCTGTCCCCCAGAGTAGTAACATACATGTCTCCTTCAGTATTTCAGTTTCACCATTCAGTGGCACTCTGAAGTGTAAGCGATGCTTCCATTTCCTCCCCCATCGGAAGGTCTTGAGGTATCTGCCAGTTATATGTGACTCTCTCGGCAGCCATGTACAGATCCATCCCTCATCTCCATTCCTGGAGTGAGGAAGCCTCTGTTGCTCCCCGGTGCCTGGCCACATCTCTCTTGACCCCCACTAGGCCCATTGCACTGAAGAGTAGTTGGGGGTCTAGTGATGTCTATATCAGACAGTACACCCAGGAGGGCAAACTTGGGGTCTAGCGGGATGGGCATCCCCAGTACGATGCTTAATTCGCCAATGATTACCTGCCTGTAGAGCTGTGTAACTGGGCAGCTCCACAAAGTAGGTATAATATCCCACCCTCTAGTCCGACAGCTAGGGCAATCTGTGTGTCTGCCCGCCCCATCTTATGCAATCGTGCCTTGTCATCCAATATATACCATTGGCTTATGTATGCAAAACAACATGTATTTGTTTGTAAATCACAAAGAAAATTGTGTAGAGCTATGAATATTAAAGAAAATTCCAGAAACCATATCTCTTTGTGCACAACCCTGAATGCATTTATTTTTGTATTATGTAACCGGGGGATGTTTGTTGGTGCAAAATTGTAAAAATATATGTAGACAATGTACATGATTGTGTCAAGAAAGAGATATGAGATGGGGTCGATAAAAGCCCATTGAAATCTCTGTCAAATCTTAGAGAGAAACGTCACCTAGGTTGCAGATGAGCACAGCACCAGTCTCTATCTTGACTAAAGAAGCATCAGGTAAGACTCAAGGCATTCAACAGGTGCCAGGATTGTTTTCTTGCATAGAGGCAATCTCCAGCCCATGGGCGCGAAAACACTAGCGGGCAATTACAAACAGACAACAAATCATGTTGTTCAGGCATGCGCACCACCTCTGAAAGGCTTATTATTTGTTGTATACATCGTCGAGAACTAGCATAGTGCTAAGAGAAATCACAGTGAGCGTGTTAATGGCTTTAAACTGTTTTTCCCGGTTTTCATTGTCTTTGATCTGCTTAGATGCTTTTTATCTTATGTGATGTCGCCAAAATTGTGTGCACTAAATCCTGTTGTTTTCAAAATCACCATTTTAAAATAAATATGTTTAAATGCATATTCCGTTTCTAGTGCTCTTGAGTGAGTAAATCAATAATTAATGTTTGTTTCATTTACCATTGCTCCCTGCTAATAACCGAAAAGCATAGACACTACTTGGGCTGTGTATTGGGTGAGGTTCTACAGAGCTGCAAAGACTTGTCTTTCACTTTCAAGCATTGGTGCATTTAACTACGTTCACTCATGTCACCTGTGGGTGTGGACAAAAAAATTGTACTGCTGATCCAGAGACTCAGTTTCCCCAACACCTTAAACCTTACCCTCACTCCCACCTCCTCCTCCACCACCACCACCACCTCCATTACCATTTACACCACCCCCACTCCCTCCTCCACAGACGCTAGTGGTATCCCCACAGTTTTGCTATGAAACAGGTGCCCCTTTGGCTCTGCCGACCTTTGAGATACCTTTTGAGTCAGGGCTCACAGGCGACCATGGGGTAACATTGATGCTGAGCCCGTGGGAGACCCAGACTTTGGTCACTAATCTCTTAGGGAATCGCCCCCTGACAACACCACGCATACCAAAAAGTGATCCAGCGGGTGGTCACTATTCTCAAAGTGGACATGCATTTCCTCCTTGAGGTATACGATTTGCTTGTGGAGATGTCCAAGTCTGAGCGGACAGTCCAATTTTTGTTCATGTTAAAGGGCAAGTTAAAATCCGCCCCAGACACATTCAAAAACCCAGTGAAAGCTTGGGTAGTAACATCAAGGGTCAGAAAACAAAAAGTATAAGCCCTCAACTAAGGACCCTGCCTAATCAGGGGGGATGGGGGGGTTTGGGTCTGCCCCACACCATTCCTTTGTTGTCCACACTGTGTAAAATATGTCTTCTGTGCAAGCCATGATAAAACTCCCCTGCCAAAGGAGAGCAAAAAGCTCAATGCTGCAGGCAAAAGGGTGACAATAGGTGCCATCACCCACTGGATAATTGTCAGCTCCTTTGGGTTCCTCTCCCTTTATGCATGGTAGGAGAAAATGCAGGAACTAGTTAAGCATCTGTAGGAAGAATTTAGGATTAGAGTATAGGAAATAGTCCCGTGGGTGAGTAAGACTATATTTATTGCCACATCTACTTCACCCTCAATGCTGCAAAATCCGCTTCCTAAGGGGTGAACACAAGTGTTCTCATTAGGTGCCAAGCCTGGCTCCATATTTCAAGGCTTCACACTGAAGGTTAAACCACATTTCCAAACCTGTTCTTTGATGGGAAACATCTGTTTGGGCCACAAGTTAATGAGATGCTGTAAAAAAAACAACAACATTGCTAAGTCCATGTGTGCTCTTCAGCCACTGGTTGCCGGAGGCTCCAAGGGTACCTTTCCAGATTCCACACCCTCATAACAGAGACAGCCTTTCCACCAGCAGACAGGAAGAGGGTACACAAGGGGCAAAAATACCAAAGCCAGATGGCTCAGGCAAGGGGGCCTCCACCTCCAAGCGCTACCTTGCCCCGCTTCTCTCGACCCCCGCACTACCTCAGTGACACACTACGTGTAGCAGGGAGACTGCAGCAGTTCCCCTTGCACTGGGAGGAAATCACATCAGACCACTTTGTGCTAGCAATGGTTTGCCACTGCTACTGCCTAGATCTTCTCACAACCCCTTTCACCCTTCTCCCACATCTTCACCAAAGAACATCTCAACCTTCTGGAAGAAGAGGTACAAGCGCTCCTTCAAAAATTGCAATAGAACCAGTGCCCCCTCACCTCCCAGGTAATGGAGTTTACTCTCTTTTCTTCCTCATCCCCAAGACAGACGGCTTCCTCAGGCCAATCCTGGACCTTAGGCCCCTCCTTTACCTGAAGAGTGCCCACTTTCATATCCTCATCCATCCCACTCACTGATGATAGCTCCGCTTTGTGGTAGGTGGTCATCATTATCAATTCAAAGTACTTCCATTCAGGGTCACCACTTCACCTAGAAATTTGACAAGGTGGCTACACGTGGTGAGGGCGCACTTAAGGAGGGGGCATCCTTGTTTCCCCCTACTTCGTTGAGTGGCTGAATATGAGCCAAAAGCAAGCACAAATGTCTACATATACCCATGTCGCATCATCCTGCTCCTCAGCCTAGGGTTCAAAATAAATGCTACCAAATCCCACCTGCAATTTCCAAATTCAGTTCTCCTAGGGTCTGTACTCAGTCTGCAGGAGGGGTGGGGGGTTGGAATTCCAGTAGCTTGTACATCATGTTCAGCCTAGTCGTCAACTCAGTCAGAACTTTCACGCGCCCTACTAGGTATGAATGCCTCCTAAATTGCCATGTCATTCCACATTTGTATGCTACAAGAATGCTTTTCGACTCAATGGTCACAAACCGAGTCAATGAGAAGATCGAGTGTTGGTCAAGGCCAATGCCCATCACTCTGCAGTGATGGAACAGGAACTAACTCTTGCAGGATAGGCCTTTCATAGACCCCAGTCCACAACTGACCATCACGACAGACACCTCCCTTGCCACCTGGAGGCTACACGTAAACCTTATGACAAAACAGAGGGTCTGGGCCCTATTCATTGGGGCAACACATCAACCATCTTAAGATGACTCTCTCAAAGCTTCCCATCCAGCAATTTGAGGCAAAGCAGTACTCATCAAAACAGACAACATGACCGTCATGTATTATTTCCAAAAACAAGGCGATACTTGCGCTCTCCCACTGTCATCACTAGCGCAGAAGACTTTCGCATTGGGCACTCGCCACCCCATATACCTTTTGGCTGAGTAGCTTCCAAGGGTGAAAAACAACTTAATAGACCTGCTCAGCTGGATGAGTAAACAAGCCCATGGGTGAGACCTCCACCAGCAAGTCCTTATCTAGCACTTGCAGTGCTGGGGCACTCCACACATAGATCTCTTTATCACCCCCGAAAATGCGAAATGCCCAAACTTTGCCTCTAGCTGTCCACAGTCATTGGGTAATGTACTATGGGATCTTTTCCTATGCTTTTCCGCCTCTCCCACTCCTTCCGTACATGGTGCAGAAGATGCGGCAGACATCCCAAAACCTGATACAGGTATCCCCCACGTGGGCCAGACAGCCCTGATAGTTGACATTCTTCTGGATGTCAGTCCACAACCATGAAATGTATGCCAACAGGCCTGACCTTGTCATGCAGAACCAAGGTCAAATCAGACACCTGGACCCCAGACAGTGCAATCTAACGATCTGGCACCTGAAGACCTAGAGTTTGGCAACCTGCACTTACATAGGAGTGCTTGTACATCTTATGTGAGTCTCACAGGTTCACTACTGGAATGTTCTATACAGCAAAATAAAAGAGATTTGTCCACTATCTCATCTCCAAACTCCTGTACCCCCTTATCTGTCAAATCTTTTCATCTAATGAGGTCAGGCCTCCCACACAGTTCTGTGCGCCTCCATTTACCACTCATAGCAACTTATATGCAAAACAGGGAACAATTCTTCCACTTCCGAATCCCTGTAGTTAAAGGTCTTCATGTAAGAACTCAAAAGTATAATCCCTCACAGAGTCCCTCCTGGCTCCGTGTGGAATCTTAATGTAGTCCTTACCAAACTCATGGGACTCCCTATGAGCCTCTGTACTCTTGAGCTCTGCAGTTCCTCTCCTAGAAATTAGCTTTCCTCGTAAACATGACATCTTTCTGATACATCCATGTGTTGCAGTCATTCAGACTACAAGAACATTTAAATCAGGTTCACAACGACATGGTCATTCTCAGGCCAAACCAAAGTTCTTCTCTGAAGTGTTTCCCCCTTTCGACCTCAACAACACTATAGAGCTCCCAGCCTTCTTCCTTCAACTAGTCTCTGTAACTGAGAGAGCCCTTCACACCTTAGATGCCAAATAGTTTCTCATGTATTCTGTCAACAGGACCAAGCCCTCCCACAAAGTTGACCAGCTGGTTTTAGCCTTTGCTAAATCCCGGCCTAATTCTAAGACCGGTATTGCCAGGTGGATAGTCCTGTGCATAAAAACTTCCTATCATAAATCCAAAAGAGGCCTTCCTGTTCTCCCCAGGGTGCTCCTACCTGCAAGAAAGCAGCAACCATGGGCTTCTTTGCCAATATTCTGCTAGTTGACACGTGTAAAGCAGCCACTCTGTCCACCACACACACTTTCACCAAGCACTTCTGTATGGATATCTTAAATTGCCAAGAGGCAATGGCTGGCCAAACATCCTAAGGTATTTGTTTCAAACTGTTGCATAATCAACATGCTAATCACCACTTGTAGCCAAGTACTGCTTTACAGTCTGCTGAGCATGTGTATCTACAGCTACTCATGTTATGAACAGAAATGTTACTTACCCTGTAAGCATCTGTTTGTTGCGTGTAGTGCTGTAGGTTCACAAGTGTTCAAACTCCCACCCCAGAAGCATCTGGCACTCCTTGCTAATTACATGTGCACCATACTGTGTTCACTCGCCACTCCATACTTAGTCTCACCTCCTGTCCGGAAAACAATCTAACATGGACCTTGTACCTGTGCGCATTGCATCCTGAGGAGGATCACAGTGCATCCTGTAACTTGATAGTCTTTCTTTGAGGAAAATCAGCTTGGCAGATGGCAGGAGTTTTCAGCGCGTGTGAATCTACAGCACCACATGCTAAAAACAGTTACTTAGAAGGTAAGTAACATTTTCCTTATCCAGACACACACACACACACACCCTCTTATTCAGTCATCCACAAACCACGCCTGTCGCACATCTTACAACAAACATTTGCACAAAGAAATACATGTACTCAGCGTCACACTCACCCTCATACCCTCAAATTCACACTCACACGCACACATAATCACCCACACACATTCACACACAAGTTTACACACCCACACATTCTCACACACACACAGCTTTACTCACCTACATTCACCAAAATATGCCTGTTTACACTCACCACACACCCACCTCACTCACTCATGTACGCACATTAACATTCAGGAACCCTCTCATCCCCACACACACACACTTTGCCCAACTTACTTGTGCAAACACACACTCACAGTAACCTGCACTCAGTAACCCACCCACATACAAATTCTCAGCTATACGATCACACTCTCACCCAATCAAATTCATGTACACATAGACATTCACCCGCCATGAACTTGTCCACACAGGCATGCACCTTTACACACGCACACACTGTCACTTACATACACACTTATTCATACATATTTAGAAACACAACTCCTCACACATGCAGTCCCACTCACTTACAGACAGACAGACACACCCACACCCTCATCTACAGATACTGGCCCAAATGCACTGTCAGACCCAAATGCACAGAAAGAGACAGTGAATCACAGACATGCACCCACACATCAGTACGCGGCCTTATATACACATATGCTTTGACACATTGATTCACCCACTCAGACCCTTTCACATGTACATATATATTCGACATTTCTCTGTAAGCATAATATGGTAGTTTTGGCAGTGACTATAAAAGGCATACTAATTGACACATATGCAGAAAAGGTCAGTCAGGTGTTGATTCAAGGTCTAACAGCAGCATCCCACTACAATATAAGAAAATGAGAAGAAACAGAAACAATAAAATGATGCAGAAAGGCAGAAAACAACGAATTATAAAGAAAAAACACATAAAACAGTTGAGAAAGGTGTTGGCATGTCCAGCTCTTCTGTGAGCTTTGGTTGACTTCGAAAAGAACGGTTGGGTTATGTCCTAGAGGATGATGAAGCTCAAGATGTGAGCGCGTGCAAAAAAAACCCCTCAAATTCCAGTCTTTAAAAAAATGCAGTAGTTCGAAATGCAAAAGAGGGCCTCCTACACACCCCAAAGAAAGGTGTGTGTACTTATGTTTTAACATTGTATTTCCGCTATACAACTATTGATAACAGCATGTGCCCGTGATCAAATAGTCCTGATAAATTGAAAGCTTGTCCCTAGGATTGGTAGGAGGAGGTGCTCCTGCTGGCGCTGCTTTAGCAGTCGCCGTATTGCTGGTCTGGGTGGTTACTGCGTGGAGTCGGTATTTTAATCACATGATTGGCAAGGGTGCTGGAAGGGAAGGAGGACTTCCCGGTCGTACCACTTTTTAAGGATGCCTGGCAGTGTTTGCACAGCACTCTTTGCACTCACGACTGTCTTCTAGATCATTGAATGCAAAAATGGGCCCACCCCTAGGATTTCCTCTTCTTTGCTTCAGTTGCTGGTGACGGACCAACTTCTTCTTCAGCGTCTACCTTTTAGTCTTCTGCTTTTGTTTTTAAATTTTCTTTATTGATTTTAAGAAAGACATATCAGACATAAGAGTGACATAGATTCCGTAAACTCTGCAATAGGATCTGCGAATTGGAAGCTAAAACAAGAGCCATAGTACCAAAGGACAAAAACGTAATAAACAACAAAACTCCACCCCTCCCCCAATTTCCCCTTCCCGCCACTTGAAGACTTGAAAACTTAAAGTGCATCGCAAAGGTGTACCCCCCCCCCCAATCCAGGACATCTAACCTTGTGTGCTCTGTGTTGGCCTCTCAGATGAAGATTCACTCTGAGGCGGGTCTGCTAAAGTAGGAGCCTCAGGTATTTGGGACATGTGAGTTCCTTGAATTCGGAAGTCAGTAGCGACAGAATAGGTCCCCACAAATCATTAGTCTTCTGCTTTTGAACCAGCAGCAGATGTACTTGCTGGTTGCAGACCGAGGAGTTCGTTGAGAGGGGCGGCAGGGAGGAATCCACTCGTTAAGGAGTAAGCAACTCTCAGGCCTTAAAGACAACTGAAATAAAAATCATTAAATGGTGAAATACAAAATCAAGCAAAAATGAGAGGGGGTTGCGAGAATCGTTAAAGTGGCATTCAAATAGGCATTGTAAGCTAGACTGAAATGCTCAAATGGCTCAAAAGTCACAAAAAATGCAGCTACGCGTGTTGCTGCGCAGTGGAAGGCCCTTTGCAACGCTGGAGTGGTCACCTTTCTTTTGCTTATTGCTATAGTTTTGTGTTAAACTGCTACTGGTGAGGTGCAACCAATTCTCAGGCAGTGTTATCAAGGGTAACAAGATTTGTGCTATCTAGAAGCCAGCCGACTACTCAGTAGTCTTAAAGGTACGTAAACGACATGAAGAAGAAAACCCATGCAGCGTCTAAAGTGCTAAAATTAGTAGCAGATTACACCCCAAAGGATAAGCATTATGCTGTTGTACTACCAACGAGCAAGGTATGGTGTTAATGGTCCCACAAGTGAAAAAATAGAGTGAAAGCTGTAAGTACTACAAATGTAACTTAATAAAACAGTCACTTAAATTAGAGATCCAGCGCGTATTAGCAACCGCACCAGACCACAGTGACTTTGCTTCCACTTTCCTTACAAGGAAAAGCGACCACAACTTGACCAGGAATAATCCAGGACATCTTTTTTGCAAATTAAGCAGAACAAACTTAGGACCACACTTTGCAGAATTATACAACCCATACAGGCTATGTAAGGGGTGAAACACGTGTTGCCTGTTCAAACCAAAAACCAAAGGAAATGATGGACGGAGTGTTGAACATTGCAAGCACTCACCCACATTCAACTGATCTGGGTTTAATCCATCACCGTTCTTTAGCCCACTCTGCCACCCCAGTTCAGACATGGCCATATGCAAATCAGTCTGACCCTGTGCCTCATGGGAACAGTCCAGCCCGAACTGCCAAGCCATGTCTTCCCTGGACCGGAAACAAGCTTCCTAGGACCGGTTTCTGGCATTTCAGCCGTCTTCAGCTAGGCATGCTTGAATCCAGTGGCAAAGTGAGCAAGGGACTCACGTCTGAGCATACCCTGCCAACTTATGGCGAACAAAGCAAAAACCAAAGGAAATGATGGACGGAGTGTTGATCATTGCAAGCACTCACCCACAGTCAACTGATCTGGGTTTAATCCATTACCGTTCTTTAGCCCACTCTGCCACCCCAGTTCAGACATGGCCATATGCAAATTAGTCTGACCCTGTGCCTCATGGGAACAGTCCAGCCCGAACTGCCAAGCCATGTCTTCCCTGGACCGGAAACAAGCTTCCTAGGACCGGTTTCTGGCATTTCAGCCGTCTTCAGCATGAAATCAATGCAGGACAACATACAAATTTTGTGGATATAATAAAAGAACATAATATACAATTATTGGCAAAGAAGATACTCTTCTTTATTTTGGATGCTTAACGACAGTGATTTTTCAGATTTAGAGATAATAAATGAGAGGAAAACGGCACACATCACAATTCAGACTTAAATTAAGAACACAGACAAATCACAAGCAACCGGCGTGGTGGCCTCGAGAACAAGACTGCGCACTTTCTCTTGCTAAGCTTTGTTACTGTGAACAATTTGGCTTTTCATTTATTTAAAAAGCAAGTGCTTAAGTGCACATGAGCGGCGCTACTCCAACTAAACCTTAGAAAACAGAATTAACATGTGAAATCCTCTTACTACACTCACTAGAGAATCACCCAACCCCAAGATGGCTTCCACTCGCAGTGCAAAGCCAGCGTGACCTTCCTGAAACAGCCACAACGTTACTTACACAAACTGTAATGACCACCAGCAGCTAAATTGTATAATTGTGGCATCCACAAAAGAACAGTAAGGCTAGCCATACATAGCAGTAAACTGCACAGAGCAGGTTCTACCCTCCAAGATAAGTGGTGTGCGTCCGCGCAGTGTATCTTCTGTTGGGCTAATTGGTGCAGAATTCTATATACATACATGATCAACAAACAGTGTGCCTTCAGCACCATATGTTAGTAGTGGATGGTTTCGTACAATGTGTTACAGTTACTGTGGGATTAATAAGAGGTGCACATCCGCGCAAATCCTCGCAACTGGTGTTAGTGAATTTAATTGCAAGCGGTGTTGGTCCACAAAGAAATAGCAATGCAGAGTTAATATTTCTTAGATAAGTATTGCGGTGCGCATTTGCGCGGTAGTCGCAGTGAGTGCCTTTAAATTAGGCCTGAAAGTGGTGCCTGTCTGTGTAATATTTTTATCTGTAACCTGTTGCGTCAAACGAACGAGACTCTGATGAGCGGCTCACTCAGGACTTCTTTAACGAGACAGGATTCAGAGTGCTGACTACAGACGGACGACATCCAAAGTTGCAACAAAGACTAAATCAATACGAAAGTAGTGCACCAAACTATACATATGGCCAATAGTGAAAGGATCCATATAAAAGGGGCTGACTCCAGTGCGGAACAAAACAGCCCAAAGGCAAACTATTCCCCAAAGAAACTCAAGGAATTACGAAAAGGAAGAGGAAAGAGCCAATGAAAAGCAACGGGTGTGCTGGTAGCCCATAGAGAAGATACAGTATGTCTCGGGAGACAGCGCATGCACTGCTTAGGCTCGACCTAAAAATGACAAAATAATGAAGTAATGCTATCATAAAATGTGCCACATTAAGTCACGTAATTTGCCTTTCTTTGCCTCATAATTCACTTTATTTGGCCCTATCCTGCTGCATAATTCCAGTGGCCTGGAGTATATGTTTGGATTATTATTTTGCCTAGTAAATAGGTTAATGAGTCCACAGTGAACCCCTGTATTCACAATGTTTATGCTTACTCATGTTTCTCTGGTGACAAATTGTGTGGCCCTTGTTCATTTTAACGACACTTGAGGGGTTGAGCAGTGGTAGGAAAAGTTAACTTCAGTCTTTACCATTTTTCTAGAGTCAAAGAATCACAAACAATGGTATGTAGTATTATCCACCAAGAAGATTTACATGTCTTTTGATAGTTTTGGTAGAGACCTGTAATGAGGAAATCCAAAATGACTATAAAATCTCTATGAAATATGATGTGGCTCTGGCCAACAATGAAAGTTTGTCAGGTTAATCTTAACAGATTTCAAACTTGAACTCTGGTAGTTTCAAGTCACAGTCAAGAGCTTATTTTACGGGTGTGGGGTTGGGGGTAAAATCTCCCATTCAGACAAAGTGAAGATGAGGCTGAGGAGCTTGCATCTTTTTTAAATTGTTGACGGTCCCTTGAGTAGGACTCAAAAATAACATTTTGTTAGAAGAATGTTATCATCAGTAGGTGTTCTAGATAGCCTTTAAGTAGAGCCCACTCACCACTTTAAAGAAATATTCAGGACCGGGCACCAAATGCAAAGTTCCAGACCAGAATTTTTTCTTTTTGTTTAATTTTCAAAACCTTTATTGAGGAAGTTCAAGTCAAACACATTACATTGTGCTACAGAACTGCTCAAATTATCACAGTAAACACCAAGTCAAGCATTCGGGAACAAGTCGGCTGCACCTTACAAGAAACATAAACATGTTAAGGCTGAAATCACATCATCATTGCATGGTCCCTCGCCACATGGAGATCACCCATTCGGCTATTACATCAGTGGTGAGTGCCACGTGACGGGGGAGGCCTATAAGGAGGGGGAGGCAGTCACCTGTCAACACCGGCGGCCGCCGCGTTCACTGTGCCGCCCGGGGACCCCCACGCTAATGATTAACCACGGCGATTTGCGCAACTCTCAATAAGGGCTTGGTTGACGACCGCAATGGCCACAATGCTAGCTGGAATACTGCGTTATCTCTGTTACCGACACTAAAAAAAAAGGAAAAACATAGACCTGTCATTTATTAAGATAATTACCTAATGACTGTAACAATACCACCATGTACAACGCCGCCGGACCCCGGGTTACCGGCTGAATGGCTGTGTCATATTATCTGGAAACATCTGCTTAATGTCTAATCGATTAGCCACCATGGATGGTGAATGTATACTGTATGATGACACAGCTGTGAACAATAAAGGTGTTACAAAAACAAAAACAAAAAAAAAAAACACCGGCGGCCGCCGCGGGCGCAGTGCCGGCGGAGAGTGTGGGAGAAGCAGCGCCGCTGGGAGGGGTACGGGAGTGGAGGTAAGTTACCAGAGGACCCCAAATGTCAACAGGTCGGGACTTGGCAGGTAGTAAATCCCAGAACTCCGATAACAGAGTCTGACACAGAGAAGCGTCCACTAGTCAGCTCTCAAATCTAGGAGTAGGCCTGCGACCCCAACACATAGCCACCCTACGCCTGGCCAGGACCAGCAGCATCGCTATCAGGCGTTGAGAAGCATCTGGACAGAACTTTACGAAACCGAGAAGGCAAAGGGGAGGGTCGGGATGCACTGTAGTGCTAGTAATGTCCAAGATAGTGGAGCACAACCCCCGCCAGAAGTCGGAGACCTTAGGGCATAGCCACGCTAAATGTGCGAAATCCGCCGCGGGGCCAGCACAACACATACAAGTGTCATTTGGAATGAGCCCAAGCTTGTGGAGCTGAGCAGGGTGCAGTAAAGCCTGTGCAAATACTTGAAATGTATCAGACGAAGCCGGTAATTTGGTGACAGCTTCTTCGTCTGGATGCAGCAGTATAGCCAGTAAGCCTGCGCTATATCCATACCGAGATCCGCGCCCCACGCCGCCCGCGCACGGTCTGTAGAATTGGAGGTGGATGCTTGAGTAAAAGCATATAATTTGGTGACTAGTTTGTGTGGGGATGGGGATGTATATATGAAGTCAAGAGCTGGCATAGTGGGTGGAGGATGAGGGAAAATAGAGTGTAATTTCTGACAAATAGCACGCAGCTGGTAGAATAGAAGTGTATCCAACTGGCCCGAGGAGTCAGGAAGGGAGTAAAAAGTGTTCCCTGGGTAAAGGTCCGTCACTTTCCGCAAACCCAGACACGTCGCATGCCTAGCCATGCCGGAAGGCTAGAGTGGGGGGAAGTCGGGGTGGTTCACAAGTGGCACAGCATTTGCAGAGAGTAGGGGAAGATTGGAGAGACGACGAAGGCCGGATCAGGCCAAGCGCAATGTCTTGACCGTATCCACCTCCGCCCGCGGGCGCACCGCCGGCGCACCGCCGGCGCAAACAATGCCGTGGACACAGACCGGAAAAATTGATATGCCTCTTTGTGTTAAAAAATCAGCTCATTCTGTAAATACCTTCAGGTGTTGTTTTTAACATTTCTTTGTTTGAAGAAATATGCATATAGTAAGTAATTATTCAAATGCAAACTTAAAACCCCAGCATTTGTCAGGAGAACGGTTGATCAAATAAACCTATCAAAGCTAGGTACTCAGTATGCGCACATGAATAATAGATGGCTCCACAGGCTAGTGTTCCCCTACTTGGGGACCTGACAGTGGTATCATGGAATGTAGGGTGTTACTCAGCAAAATCAAGCGGGACGCCATTCTCCGCCAGGCCAAGCGATACGAAGCCGACATCCTTCTCCTACAAGAGACTCGTTTATTGGGCACCAAGGTTCCTTTCTTGCCAGGTTTGGATACCACCTGATATATCATGCTGGGTTTACTAGTGGACCCGGGGGGCAGCTATTTTTATCCACCGTTGTGTCCCTTTCATTCACAAAAAGCACTGGGTAGATCCAGGGGGGTAGATACATCCTACTATCTGGTACAATATACGGAGAATATATTAACATTGGCAGTATCTGCGTGCCCCCCCTTAGGAAATACTTTTGTTGATAAAGTCTCCCGTCTGTGGAATGGCCTCCCGGACGGCATAACCCTTTTGGGAGGAGACTGGAATGATGTAATATCACCACTTGATAGAAGGCGGGGTCCGACTCGGGCCCCTCAACAGATGTATCTAAGTTGTGCCTACTCGCCTACATTCTGGTATGGTCAGACATATGGCGTGAATATCACCCTGCCGAGGTGTCCACCGTCCATGGTTCCCTATCCCGGCTAGACTACTTGTTCATGCCACGTAGTTACATCCATAGGTTCTCCCAAGTCTCTCACCTCGCTATGGGGTTGTCTGATCACTCCCCGGTTACTGTTAGACCCCACACACACTCCCAAAAAACCTCCCTTTAGGTGGCGAATGTCCCCATGACATCTCTGGGACCCCGACTACCAGGAGACACTCACTGGGACAATCCAGGAATACCTATACATGAACACCGCTTCAGCCCCATCCAAGGTAACCCTTTGGGAAGCTTTAAAGCCCACAATCCGAGGGGTCGACATTAGTTACCGTGCGAATGAGAAACTCAAGCACTCTGCCCGACGGGCCGTACTTGAGGCTCATCATACATCCCTAGAGACGCAATACATTCATGATCCCAGCCCCTCCCTCCAGCACAATATACTTCAAACACAGCAACAGATACAACATCTCATGAATGAGGCGAAAGAAATATGGTTGGCGTCGTAACACCATATTTATCAATGGGGGGACAAATCAAGCAAAACGTTGCACAGGTTGTGTCAGGTGGGGAGTTCCCCAGCCGCTGTCCTAATTATTCGAGGAGTAGACGGTGTTTTGCATTAGTCTCCTGGGGCTGTCGCTGCGGAATTTGCGCTCTACTTCTCTACATTATACGCGCGACAAGAGCAGCTCTCAGTGGCCCTCATTGTGGAGTTCCTTAGGGACACTCCCCCTGCCCCCGAAAACGTACCGACCAGATGAGAGACCAACTTGATGCCCACATTACGGCTAATGAATTCAGTGCTGCACTTGTGGCAATGCGCCCGGAGCGGGCCTCCGGTCCCAATGGATTCCCCATGGAATTTCTTCAGTCATACGCCCACATTAGGTCCACACTTATTAGAGGAGATGCCAGACGCACTCGAACAGCGCCTACTACCCCGGGAATGGCGGCAGGCCGAGATTGTCCTCTTCTTAAATCCAGGCCGCCCACTGGAAGATCCATCTTCATATCCTCCCATCTCCCTAATTAACTTTGAGCCCAAACTATTGGGCAGGGTCCTAGCTGATCGCCTATGGGCTTGTGTGCTGGATCTGATCCATCCAGATCAATCTGGCTTCATGCGAAACCGGGCCCCTCGCTATAACATCCGTAGGGGCCATAACGCCCTGGCTGTGGCCATGGAGCTGGGGCGCCCCGCGGCCATACTACTCGCCGATATTGACACGGCATTTGACTCCCTTAGCTGGGAGTACCTCTTCCAACTACTTGAAGCTGTTAATTTTGGCCCGCGTTTCGTAGCATATGTTCGTTTACTGTATACAAAACCAACCGCCTCAGTAGACATAGCAGGTCACCGCTCGCCCCCCTTCCCCATCCGTCACGGCACAAGACAGGGTTCCTCCTTTCCCCATTTTTATTCGCCATAGCAGTAGAACCCCTGGCTGGGTGGGTACACAGTGATCCAGTGCTCCGGGGATTTGAGTGGCCACGGTCGTGACCCGACCTCATCGCGTTATATGCGGCCGACGTCCTTTTCTTTATGACTGACCCATGGACCTCGGGCCACGTATCCTGCAGATCCTCCAAGTCTTCTGTCGGACCACCTGGCTTCATACCAACCCCTCTAAATCTGTACTGTTCCCGGTGTGCTTTGACCAGGATAGAGGCACATGGGCGGCCCAATTGACCCATGAGACAGAGGGATTTAAATACTTGGGTATTTTATGTCACTTTCCCCAAAGATTTCATGGGCACATAACATAAATCCACTTCTTGCCAGCCTCCGAGATGAAATAACAATATGATGGATCTCGCTTGTGCTGTAGGGGCGCTCAGCGATTTCTTTAAAATGGTCTCTTTACCTAGAATACTTTATCGGCTACAGAACTTCCTGTATCACATACCGGGATCCTGGTTCACGCAAATAAACGCCAGCCATAATAAATTCCTATGGAATAGAGGGGCAGTTTGAGTGGCATTCCAAACCTCCGCACAATCAACATATTGCTGCGGCATTGCAGCGAAGGACGTATATTCCTATTACGCTGCCTCCCATATTTTAATCATAAATAAATGGTGGTATAACTAACCAATGGACCTGGCGTTCACACTGGAGCATGCAGCAATGGAGGATGTCCCCCTTCTTCGGCTATTTTGTAGTACACAGAGCCCAGTCTCCCTACCCCATGCCAGCAGAACAGTAGTTCGGCCCTGGAGGTATACTGTAGGGCAAATGGGATGGCGTGGTCACCTGACCCAAGCAACTCCCCTGTGGCACGGTAACCATCTGCGCCAATTGGCGGCTTTAATGGGATTCCGCAAATAGGACCTAGTGGGTATATCCACACTTGGGGGTGTTATGAAGGGTACTAATTTAAAAGTCCTTCCAACAGTTACTGGTGGAATTTCAGTTGCATAAAACGCAATTGTATAAATATCTTCAATTGAATCACGCTCTTAACCCCAACATTCTCACCCTGGACAGCCTACCAGAGTTTCAACCCCTTGCGGGCCGCCTCCTCATGGGCGTTTTGGGTGCCCATAAAATCCGGAAGATCTATCAGACTCTTAACGATGCACTCCAGAACAACATTACATAAGACTAGAGAGGCGTGGCAGGACAACATACCAGACTTAAGACGATGACTGGGCCGAAGCTATAGCCAGCCCCCAGGGCGAGGCCATGTCTTCTCGATACCGCCTCATCCAATTCAAACACATACACCGGGTATATTATACACAACTCCGTCTCTGGAGGACGGGGGTCAACCAATCCCCCCAGTGTTTCCGTTGCAAAAGAGATGAGGGAACATTCATACATATGGTCTGGAGCTGTACAGCTATACAGCCCTTCTGGCGTAAAGTTTCAACTTGCCTGGGCAGGGTATTATTCTGGGATCTTCCATACGACCCAACATTATTCTTACTGCACAGTACTGACGGGATAGGGGGAATCGGTATAAACAGCACCTGTTCTTCCTGGCCCTCACTATCGCTAAGCGTGACATTGCCCTGTTAAGGAAGGTGGCTTCCCCCTGACGTTGGGTTAATGGCGAAAAGAACTAGATAGATGCATGGGAGCAGAGATTGCGGTATTCTAAGCACGAGGCTGCCCTCAGAAACACAGGAAAATATGGTCCTGATGTGCAATATATTGGTGTATCGATCTCCCTCCTCTTCCCTCTCAGACCCCCTAATGGGTGAACTTCCCCACACTTCCTTGACCACAACATGCCACACATTATATCTCATCATCGCCTATATGGGTACTCAACCATACTTATTAAGATGCACGGGTTATTTTGTCTTCAATATGTGTATGTTGGGTTGCTGCCCAGATGGTACCATAAAAAGTCAATAAAATGTGTTATTAAAAAAAATCACACTATCAAGTATATTTTGCATTGTGTATGTGATACCAGTTACACACCACATACAGCTGCTTCAAAAAAGCAAAAAGCTGAAAGAAGAAACGGAAAGCAGCTTCTGGTATTCTACGGCATACTACTTTTTTAGGGGAGGGGCAGTACCACATAATGAAAATTGTTCCTAAGTAATGTGTAGAAAAGTTTCATTTCTGTTAAGAGCACTGCTGCGAGGATTATGCTTACAACTTTCTTCGCTTTTATTATAGCAGCCATTTTTTAAAGCCTTTACATTTTAAAAGCAAAACAAAACTACCAGGCCCAAGAGCCCTTGGGAACGGCTCAAACACAACAGCCAGTCAGTAACAATAACAGTCCCTCGGTGTATCCAATGAAGATTCGTCCATGCTGCACATAGTCCTTTCTACATGTCTTGAACTCCTCTTTTGTCGCACGAGTCAGGCCTCTATAATCACCCTCACAGGTCTTGTATCATACCTTCCGATCCTATGAACAAAGACATCTATTAATTAGAGGGAACTGTATTACCAAAAAAGTTCCAAATAACAACATGAGCAGAGCAGTTCTATAACTCATGAAATTAGTGAGCTCTACATCAGGAAAACATACTTACTTCATAGGGCGGGATCCGCAGAGAGAGAAAACCAGCCGGGTGGGATAATCCTCACCTCCTTGTCCTTAATAGAATTAAAACTTTCCTACATGTTAGTTAGGAACAATTTTCATTTTATGTCAGGACCGGAGGCAAGGATTATGCTATTTCAAAGCTTGCTCACCACTAAATGAGCCATGTCCAACACCGACTTGAAATAAAACCACTTGAAGGTAGAGTCTGAGGACCAATCTGCTGCATTCATGATGTCCTCCAAGCATGCCCCAAGGGTAAAAGCCTTAGATGGCATAGCTCTTCTTGCTTACTGGGCTCCAAAATTAGCAAGATCGACACCAGCTTCCTGCATCACCCAACGCACCCATCGGGCAGTGGTGGGAGAAGACACCACCCTATGTGGCTTTCGTAATGGAATAAGCAGTTGTCTCTCTCTGAAGTGGAGTCGGAATTTCCCAGACATTTCTTCTTATGCTTTAAGACATTGCATGACACTCAACTTAGGGGAATCTTGGAAATCCGGGTAGGAAATAATCCCGGTACTATATTTTTTTCTCACTACTAATGGTAACCAATACCGCGGAAGGGGAAAATATCCTACCCGTTATATTTAGGTCCAAAACATCAGAGACCCGGCTGCATGAAACCAGGCACAACAGCATTGCCAGCTTCACTGGCAGTTCCTTACGTGATAGGAACTTGTTTGGCTGCCAAGACAAAAATAGGTTGAGCACCAGGTTGATTTCCCAGAGCACCGAATAATGCAGTGCTTGTGGAAGAGGTAGACATATGTCTCTAAGAAGACGACACACAAAAGGGTGTTCTCCCACCGGGGATCCCTCAACCTGGCCCATTGATATGGCGGAACAGAAAGTGTTGAATTAAGGACCTGTACTACGTCTGCGACCACAGGATCAGCACTCTATCGCAGACATCAACATGTTTATCTAGTCCAGGCTGACTTGTACCGCTTGATGGATATAAGCTCAGGCTCTAGATTGGAGGTCATCAGCCTGTTTTGAATGTCCCGGGACCAACCAGCCCCACCTGTAATCTGCCAGGCCATTAGACATAGAGATCCCTTCAACACCAGACTGTGCAGGAACTGATCCACACTTAGAAGGAGATGCAGAAACAGGGGCAATCAGATTGGAGAATCCCAGGAAAGTGGAAGAACTGGAAACCATACTTGAGATCTCCACATCGGAGTGATCAGAACCACCTCTGCCTATTGCCATCTGATCAGGGCCAAGGTCTGAGTTTTCATCGCAAAGTGGGGAAACGCCTAACCCTTCTCTAGTGCCCAATACTGCAGAAAGGCATCTGTCGCTTCCGCTTGCAGGTCCGGTCTTCAACTGAAGAAGCTGGTGCTGCAGTTGAGAAGCAAACAGGTCCACCGAAAAAGTACCCCACTGTTTCTGGATGTCGGTGAAAATCTCCGGATGGGGGCCGTCCTCCTGAAGACCCGGGATCATATCGCCCCATCTCATTGTTGAATTTTGAGCCAAAACTGCTGGGGAAGGTTCTAGCCGACCGCCTCCGCACGTGTATCCAGGGTCTGGTACAACCAGATCAGTCTGGCTTCATGCCACAACGCTCCACAAGACACAATATCAGACGGGCCCACAACGCAGTGGCGGAAGCTCACCATCTGGTTCGCACTGCGACGGTCCTGCTGGGGGACATAGATAAGGCGTTTGACTTGCTGAGTTGGACCTATCTTTTTAAACTCTTAGAGGCCGTCAACCTGGGACCACGCTTCCGGACCTATGTGAAATTATTATATACGGACCTTACTGCATCGGTTCGTGCGGCCGGACATTGCTCGGCCCCCTTCCCCATTCGCAGGCGAACAAGGAAGGGGTGTCCCCTTTCCCCTCTTTTATTTGCCTTGGCGATCGAGCCATTAGCCGCGTGGGTCCGCCTGGACTCTGTCTTCCGGGGACTGGACTGGTTGCCGGAGTGTTCGGACAGGATCGCTCTGTATGCTGACGACGCCCTGTTCTTCATATCAGATCCTTGGGCCTCCGGTCCACGGGTGCTCCAAATCCTGCGGATTTTTAAAGAGACTTCTTGGCTATGCGCTAACCCATCCAAATCTATTGTGTTCCCCATTTGCGGTGAGCAGAGGAGTCAGGCTTGGGCCTTGCAACTAATCGTCGCTGACTTGGGCTTCAAGTACCTCGGGTGTATATCACAAGGTGTCCTAACAAGGCTTGGTCACGCAATATAGCCCCGCTGCTCCCCGCTGTTCGTAACGAAACGACGGTGTGGTCCCACCTGCCCATTTCGCTATACGGCAGGTCCGCCGTTTTCAAAATGGTTTCTTTACCGCACGTATTGTATCGGCTGCAGAATTATCTATATCCTATCCCCCCGTCGTGGTTTCTCCAAATAAATGCACTCCTGAATAGGTTTCTCTGGCAGGGGGGTGTGGTCCGGGTGGCGCTTACAACATGTATCCAGTCTACGTACTACGGTGGGATTGCAGCGGCCGATGTGCCGGCATATTACTGGGCTTTGCAGCTCCTGGCAATCAATGAATGGTGATACAGTTCTCAGGTGGACCCGGCCCACGCCGTTGAAAGGCTCTTCATGGCGGATACCCCGCTGTACAGCAGCTCGTCCTTGGATGCGTTTCCCCCAACCTGCCGGACAGTTATTCAGATATGGAAGCGGGTGGTCCGGTCTATGGGTTGGTGGGGTATGCTGACCAGGGCTACTCCCCTCTGGCAGGGATCTCACCTCTGGCCTGTCTCGTCGCTGGTGGGGTGTCGTAGGTGGGACAATTTTGGGATATCCACTCTTGGAGATATTATGCAGGGATCTACGCTCAAGTCCTTCCAGAGTTTGAAGGAAGATTGCGACCTTCACAAATCACAGTTCTATAGGTACTTACAGCTCCGCCATGCCTTGTTCCCCCTGATACGGCGCCTCACGTCCCTAGCCGAATTTCACCCGTTGGAGGGTCGGTTGCTGATGGGTGATCTGGGGGCCCACAAAATCCGGCAAATCTATCAAACGCTTACTACACACTCAAAAACCACTATACATCGGACCCGGGCGGCATGGGAGGCAGACTTGCCCGCTCTGACAGATGATGATTGGAAGGGGGCGTTGGCTATCCCCAGATACTCCGCAGTTTCCACTAGATACAGGCTGATCCAATTTAAATACCTCCACAGAATATATTACACACGCCTCCGCCTCTGGAAGATGAGGGCTATTCAGTTCCCAGCCTGTCTCCGCTGTGACTCGGACGAGGGGTCGTTTCTTCATACGGTGTGGAGTTGTGGGGCACTGCAGTGCTTCTGGTCGGGCCTCCTGTCTTGCATGGGGCGGGTATTGGTATGGGACATTCCAGCAGACCCTAGATTGACACTTCTTCACAGCACAGAAGACATTGGAGGGAACAGATATAAAAGACACCTTCTGTTCTTGGGCCTTACTTTGGCAAAGCGAGACATTGCACAGCACTGGAAGGCTACGTCCCCACCCGGTATAGCAAATTGGCGAGGGGCTGGCCGCAATATCGGGGTTTCGATTTGTCCTTAATGACACAGCCTGTGAACTAAGACCCTCTTGAACGGCTTGTGGTAAATGACTTGCCGGTTTAATGTGATGGAATCATACAGATGTGGACGGAAACTCATTTGATGTGTTTGTGCTATGTTGTTGATAGTATGTAGGGTGCATGGTTGGGGGTGGGGGGCTGTTTCGGGTCTGATGTTCTGCAGACCTTCCGGGTTAAAAATTTGCAGTACCTAGAGCTTTTACAATATGCCTTTCAATTGTGTGTTGCTTGCCGGGCTTGGCCCATTTGGTACTACGGAAAATCAATAACATTTGTTGTACAAAAAAAAAAAATCTCCGTATGGAGCTTACACAGGCTGGAATCCCAAAGATGTCGGGAGTGCCAGTCCGCCACTTGCTTCTTCCAGCCTGAAAGATATTCGTATGTCACCAAGACCTGATGATCCAGGCAATATTGTCAAAAATCGGTTGCCATTTTTAACAATACCTTGGATCGTGAGCCCCCTAGATGATTGACGTATCGGACCGCTGATACACTGTCCATCCTGAGAACACAAATTTGAATCTTGTCTCACGTCCAGCATCGAATCGCAAAGGAGCCGGCAGGTACTCTAACAATTGATATGCAAGGTCTGTTCCTGCGGAGACCAGGAATCTCCTGTGGAGAATTCCCCACATCATGCGCCCCATCCTGACCTACTGGCGTCAAACTGTATGACTAGGTCCGGGACAAGTCAAAGATCGCTCTCCCGTTCCACGCTGCCATGTGTAAAAGCCACTAGGAGATCTCCTCCCGTGCATTGTCTGAAATGGAATGGCTACCATCTGGAATTACATGAGCTCCTTCTGAAGATCATAGTCTTTGAGCCGCTGAAAGGCTCAGTAGTGGAGGGGCCCAGGAAAGATGGCTTGGATGGAATAGGAAAGGAGCCACACCAGGCAGGCGATCTGCCACAAGTACGAGGTATCGCCAGGGCCCTCCTTAACTCGTGCTTGATTTACATTATCTTCTGAGAAGCAAGGATCAAAGAGGATGTGGTCGAGTTGATGACGAAACCTAAAAAGGTTGCTTTCTAGGATGGCACCAGGTTTGAAACTTCCTCGTTTAGCACGAAACCCAAGCTCTCTCAAAGGACTGTCGCTGTTTGCAGTTGTCGCAATAGCTACCGAGGACACTGGGCAATGAGTTGCATATTGTCCAAGCAGATCATGAGGTGCATCTTCTGCACCAGGAGTTGCTTCTCCACTGTTTTGAGAACCTTGGTAAAACACCAAAGGGCAGAGGAGAGCCCGAAAGATAGGCTGGAAAACTTGAACGGCTCATGGCTCCACAGAAACTGGAGGAACTGCCGGTGAGGAGGAAAAGTTGAAACCAACATATAGGTGTCTTTGACGTCCAGGTGGGCAATCTAGTCGGATGGGCGCAACATGTCCAGCAGAAGGTGGATGTCTTTCATTTTGAAATGGCGATAAACCAGCCATTCACTAAACTCTTGAAGGTTGATTACAGGCCATCTCACCCCCATCGCTTTTGTCCACCAGAAAAATGTTGCTGATAAACCTACTAGGGTGAATGGATATTAAATGAATGGTGCCTTTCGCCAAAAGAGAATGGATCTCTGCATCTGTAAGTGCAGCCTCCTGAGAAGAAAATGTAATCGTTCGTGGGGCAAGGGGCTGAAACGGGGTTCTGTAGAATTCTATCTGGAAGCCCTTTCACTGTTTGCAAAACCCAAGCGTCCGACGTGATACCTCTCCACACGTGTGGAGCAAGAGCGCAAACCTGCCTCCGACATGAATCAGGGAAGAAAGACGAACACTCACCTGAATCAATGTTGCTGGACTGCCCCTTGAAGCCTCTGCATTGGAATCGTTGACCCATGGTAGGGTAGAAGTTGGCGAAGCGCTAGTCTTGATAGTAGCCTCGCCTGGAGTCTTGCCCTCTAGAGAGAGTGTGTGTGGTATCACGGCCAGCCGAGAGGCCTCTACCACGGCCAGTCCCCTGGAAAACCTGGATGGGTAAGGCCCTCTAGATCAGAGGTCTTCAATCTGTGGGGCGCGACCCCCAGGGGGGCCTGGATGCATGGAAAGGGGGTTGCACATTTCCAGGCCTCACCTCTGAAAATGTGCTTTTCCTTTTGGAAAAAGACAACCGTACGGAAAATGCTTCTGCTGAAATTAATTGCTGAAGTTAATTTAGTCTCCTGTGCTGTGAAAAAAGAGAGGCCGGGCAGACAGGTAAAACAATCCTTCACACCAGATGGCCTGCTTGGCTGAATGAAATGCAAATGCAGCTATGAGTTAATCTGCAAATGTAAAGGGTGCTTGGGAGCGGTAATCAATCCAAGCATTGTGATTGCAAAGATTTGGGATTTTTCAGTGGTAGTAGGAAGAGTTAATACCTGGGCTGTAAAGTTGTGCTTTTAATTGTAACTGTATTTACACAGCGCTTAGTACCCCTGAGGAGGGTTGAAGGGACAGTTATGCAAAACAAATTGCATTACTTATGTACTGCTATTACTAAAATCTACATTTTGGAAGCTCCATTTTATCCTAAAATATTATAAAATAATGACTTGCGCATTCACAGTGCTTTCTGTTACAGGCTGTGACCTTGTAGCACAAAAAATACAGAAGTCACTATTATCCACTGCACCAACCAAATGTACATCCGTGGCTCTCTGGTTAGACACAGACCTCTGCATTGCATTAACTAACAGAGGTTTCATAATGTACTACAGTGCATGTCCCACTGAGTAACATATTTTTAAAATGTTTTTTTTCATTTAAGCTACCCATTATTTTATATGTAACTACCTAATTGGTACAGTTCTAAAAAACTAACAAAATATTTTGGGGCTTATTTATGAGACGCTTGTGCCGCTGGAGTGATATATATATATATATATATACATATATATAAAACACTCCAGCGGAATTTTCATTTCTCCTAGTTATTTCCACTTTCCATGTGTGTGTAGAACAGAAAGAGGAAAACCCCTCTCAGGATTGTTTTTGTGCAGGAAGGTACTCCTACCTGCACGAAAAAACAATCCTGCCTATGTTGGCGCTAGGCAGCAATTTGTGTGTCAACGCAGGGCGAAAGGACAGGAATGCACCATATTTCATAAATACGGTGCATTCATGCCCTTTCACATTGGCATAGGGCAGTGCATCAAGAAGGCTTGTGGTGCTGCCCTACGCCATTTCCTCATAAATGAGGCCCTTTGTTTATAGCCACACCTTTGACTACGCCCTCACGATCACTGACTTTCGCTTTGCTAAACACTGCTTAATATTATTTCCCCAGTGTAAAAATGATTTGCTGTGGGAATTGTGGGTGTTTATGGTTGTTGATAGTTGGCAATAATGAGGAGTACCAAGTTCTAGAAATGTTTGCAGGAGGGGGTCCTTACACCGAAAAGATTTCGACAGTGGGGTCTCTGTATCAAAAAGTTTGAAGACCTCTGCTCTAGATGGAGGACTAGGCCTTATCCAATGAGGTAAAGGTATTGACAAATGTACCCACTTCCTTAATGAAGGGCTCCCCAAAGAGCCCCGCCTGCGCTACTGCACCTGCCTCTGAGGACCAAAGGTCCTCAAGCTTCAGGCCAACTTTTATAACTAAACAGCAGTGCTGCTCTGTGAACAGTGCGCTGTTTGCATTACCAAGGAAGATAATCCTCCGCTGCGCCCATCCTGAAAGTGCCTCTGGGGAGGTCAAGGCACCCGAAGATTTGGCATCTTCAGCCATGTCCAATATTTTAGTTAAAGGACCAATCGCATCCAGGAGCTTATCCTGGCACACTCTCCAGGATCGATCTATCCCTTTTTTGGGACGCTTGATGAACTTGGCCAAAAAAGTGGCCATCTTGGGGTTGTTATCTGGGATTAAAGCCACCTTGCCATCTAGAGTTGGGCGGTTACATTCTGCCAGCAGACAGCTACGCGCCTCTTTAGCAAGAGGCTTGCAGAGGGGATTTTTGCACATAACTTGCCTCATTTTCCTCGGGGACCTATTCTGAGGACCAGGGCTGAACGATATCATCAGGGTCCAACATATCAGATCCTGCAGCTGCTGCCTGTTTTGGGGGGCAGGGGGTAGGGCACCATGGTTGTGAAGGCTCTGCCTCATTCTCTGGAGGAGAGTCGTCCCCTTGGAAGTAAGGGTAAAGGAGTGGTTGAGCCTCCAGCTACCCCATTCAGTTTGAAAGTGGTTGGATAGGCAGGATATGCACCAGGAAAGCATGTTTAAGATGGGCGAAGGTATCATGATCAATGCTGTCTTCAGGGGGACCCTTAGGTAGTACTGCCTCTGGGCCCGGCTGGACTGGAGTTGCCATGGAACTGCCAGGGTGTCTCCTGCACCACAATGGGATCTCTTACCACATTCACGCTCAATTGATCGTGCCAGTCGTCGTGCCATGGCCTTCTCAACCGTCTTGTAGATGAAGGCGTCCACCGCTTCATAAAAGTCATTGTCCCAAGGTAAGTTGGCAGAGGGATCGTGGATCATGTCTCTGCTACCAGAGGCTTCCATAATGGAAGTTGCCAGGTGCAATATATAAAGATATGCTAGGGCAATAAACAGGCAGGTTTGAGCTTGTAGGCAAGACGTAGCGCTGAGTTCAGTGTATATAGTGCCTCACGGCACCTAGAACAACATGTGTAGTCAGAGGGCTGTAGATTAGGTACTGGGGACCCCTATACAGAATTTCAGTGGGTGGAGCCTCACAATTATAGGGCAACGCTCAGGAACACACTCCCCTGGTGGCTCTAGATTTTGGGGATTATATATAGCCTAGAAGCATGTTCCTAACTGAGGCGCTTGTCGCTACTACAATACGGACCCAACCTCAGGGCGTTCTGGGGGTGAAAGACACTACAGACCTTTACGGGCGTCAACATTCGGCAAATCAGGGCCGTACAGACCTCACACACCGTGAGGCGTCACTCTGCAGGCCAAAGGCTCAGGCAGGCGAATGGCTCGGCTGTGCGTGACTCCCAGCTCACTGAGGCTGCGAAATTGACTGCATTGCGGGCCTAGCGCCTCGCTTGTGATAGTGCCACTATGCAGGCGGAGGACCACCCCGTGGCGTGCTGCTGCACTGCACAAGTGCCCGTGAAGGAGCGCGCACAAGCGCAGAAGAGCTACAGTAAATATAAAAGTATTTGCAGGCAATAAATCAATTTAGACAAGGTTATAACTGTTTAAGCAGAAAGGCAGATGAAAAATGTGTCTTATGTGGGTTGAGAGCAGCAAAGTAAGAGGAGATCACAACATGGAGAAAGGACTATGTGCAGCATGGACGCTTCCTGATTGGATACTCCTGGGGACCTTTATTGTTACTGAGTGGCTGTTGTGTGTGAGCCATTGACAAGGGTTCTTCGGTCTGGTAGTGTTTTATTCGCTTTTAAAAATGGAAATGCTTTAAAAAATTACTGCTTTAATAAAAGCGAAGGAAGTTGTAAGCATATCCTCGCCTCCGGTCTTAACATAGAAGTGTTCTTGTGTAGGTCTCCTCATGGCGAGAATCTATTCGAAGGATATTCCAAACATGGTCAGTGCTATAAACCATATGTTTTTTAATAATTTTTTATTGGATTTTAACATCAAACATGAGTTAGCTATATTTAGCCATTGACCAGTAAGCAATTCTTAGCCAGTGTCATCTTGTCATCTTGTGTACATTAGGACATGCGTAACTGAGAGGGATGGTCAGATAGCACTGCAACGATGGTTAAGGATATAATTCCACAGTATATTGCTCAAGTAACATGTGCCCAACAAACTATACATGCGAACGGCCTGTGGACAGTGACATTGTGTTGTTGCGGGTTGAAAGAAGTGACCCAATAGGGCCACCCGGGCCACCACTGACCACCTCTCAGCTTTCCATGCTAAATGCAGAGTCTGAGAATCAGTGGAGAATATACACCAATAATCATTTATTGTATACACTCTCAGAGTGGGGCCCTGTCTGCACAGTCTCGAGTGAGTGCTACAGAGGGGAATGAGGAACTGTAACCATAACGATACATTATAAGCATTGCATGGTCAACTAATAACACCCCCACAGTGGAATTTTCACAACAGATGTGGGCGAACAGCGTGAAGACAAAAAAAAGCTTCTACTCTCGTATCTTGCACAGCTCAGGACACTTTCAAGGCTGTTCCACCCTGGGCTGGGTTCAAACTGCCAGACAGGTGGGAGAGGGCCTTTACCAAGGGAAAGCCATGCACTGGCACAGACAATTCTTCTTTGAAAAAACGAAACTTAGCATGGAGCATTTCTTGGAATCAAACGGGATTAGTTTTGAACAGCAAAGAAAATAGCGCCTGATAAAAGAAAATGACGTAGCGAATGCTGACTTATACAGGACATCAAAGAGCATCAGTGAGCATAATCTAACAAACCCTCCTTTTAGCAAGAGCTAAAGATATTTTCCATTTAGAAAGTAGGTAAGACTGGCACATATTAAGTTGGTAACTGTGACATCGGCATTAGTTGATACAGCATCATAAGTAGACATAATCAAAGTGGCGCTGTGGGCACTGTTTACAGGCAACGTCCGATAGTGAGACAGCATGGAGGGATGTGTCTTCAAATATCCCCTCTTCTATATTCATTAGATTATCAATATCTTCCTGTAACATCATAGCGGCATTTGTTATGGAGACAGATATTTTCTGTTTGTGTGTTAAAGCAGTGGCACAATAGGAACAACAAAGTGGGAGACATTGAATGAGAGTACAACAGAATATTAATACTACAATGAAATAAACTATTTCCTTCAGGATCCAACCCCAATTACCCAGGAAAGACCAATTCCAATTTCCACTTTCCATGCCTTTGAAATTATCATTGATATCCCTAATGTGCTGTGTTCTATTCTTTTCCAAATTCTCTATACCCATAACGCACTGGTCACCAATTATTGCGCAAACACCACCGCTCTTGGCCAACATAAAATCCACTGCATATCTAGTCTGTTCCGAATACACCGCATGTTTTCTAACTGAGTAGTAATATCTATCAAGGCGGCCACCGTAGAGTTGGATAGAATCTGCAATTACATCCGAAATACTCTTTAGCCTTCTCACCCCTGACCCTAGCAGTGCCACCCAAGTAAATATGGAGGACAGGATGTATCCAAACGTTATACCGTTGCTATAGCTGTTCACTTCCAACTCTGTTACCCCTTCACAAAATTCTTTTGTCAGTGTCCTTTTTACCCATCTTGTTTTAGGTAGAAGGTTTTTTACATGGTACAATTAAAGGCCAGTACCATTCCGAGAGCTACATCATCAGTACCATTGTAGACATTTGAATAGGTCCCATTGGACAGAAAGTCAAACCCTGGGTCGGGCCCTTATAATTCACTGCAGCATAACTGGAATTCATTCCAGAAGTACTTGGATCTGATCTGTTTACTAGGGAAACAGTGTTTTTAAACAGTATCGTCCATGGACAATTAATGTACAAAGAAGTATCTGTAAAGTTCACTATGGAGCAACAGGCAGCATAATAACCAGCCTCTCGCGGTACTGTCAATTCTTCATAATGCCAACTCACGAGAGTTATATTCTGTTCTTCCACATGAAAATTATCACAAAATGTGTTATCACAGCCAGAGTAACCCTTACCCTGTGGCTTTCGGTGGTACAGACATGGTCCAGGGTGACCAAATCCGAACATTCTCTTTATCTCCACAAACTGTGGTGGCCGAGTGTATGTGTAGTTAACAAGTGAAAATGGATATGCAGTCAAAAGGCAAGTGACAGATCGGATAGGATGGCAGGCGGTCTCCTTCCCAAAGAATCTCTTGTGGGTATTCATAAACACATTATTTGTGGCAGACTTTCTGTTGCGTCTCATGGGGAGGTGTGCATTCATGTAGAGTGTGGGTACACTGTGTATCTTCCAAAAATCATGATACTCCACATACTATTATTACCACTGTTACCAGAGCAATGGCACACGCAATCTTACTTTGCATAGACCAAATCACACTGCTTTGTCTAGGGGCGATTAGCTGATCCTCTGCATTAATTTGCCTACCAAAAGGATACATAACGAAACAAAAGATGAAATGCAAAAATTGTAGGAGAGTAGGCTCTGCTTCACATGGGTACCCCCACTTTTTGCTGGTGTTTCACTGTTTTTCTACCTTAGTCTGGCTGTGGCCCTGCTAATTAGGACGACAGCCTAGCTGCTTCCTCTCTAAATGGTTTGCATGTACATTAGGTACATATCTAATTGGATTCTGGAGTGCCTTATAAGCCCCTAGTATATGGTATACTATGTACCTAGGGCATAGGTACCTCAGAGGCCTACGAGGGGCTGAAGCATGTATTATGCCACCCCTGGGAAGCACTCCAAAATGGCACCACAGGTCTGCTACTGCAGCCTGGGTAAGGGTGTGCTTGCACCCCTTACAGTGGTATAGGCTACCCATATCCACATATATATACAGACACATATAAACCTATAAGTCACTCCTATGGCAGGCCTTAACAATCCTGAAGGCAGAGTGCTTGGTTTTGTGTGAGAGGATGCCCAAGCATGAGCTGAGCCCCTCTGCAGCTATCGGAAATACTTCCTTATGGCTGTTCATACCATATACTCTTAAGTGCATTATAACCTTGCGGTAAATGCTAACTTTGGGATGGCTGCATCAAAACATGTCATGTTTGGTGTCAAACGCTTTGGAATACTACCCCCCTGCCAATTCTGGCGGCAGGGGTAGCATTCCACCCTTCTAGAGGGAGAGACATGTTCACACTGGTCAAAACCGGTGGGACTTTCCTGAGCCCTGGCATCACAAAATGGATGCCTCTGCCACAGACGCGGGTCTGGCCTCCTGCTGCTGACCGAAACTCCGGCAGGGGAGGCCTGGGCAATAGGTTTCCTGTCGCAGGGAGGTGTAACCACCTCCCCAGACAGGCAGATGTGTATTGGGGCCTGGCGGGAGCACTCTCTGGTGCTTTGAAGTCCTGCACTGGGGGCACACTTGGTGTCCCTGTGCATAGTCCAGTTCAAACCGGTTGCAGGGGACTTTAGATTACCCTGGACGAAACTCTGCAACATAAATCCTGGACCTTCGACTTTCTATCATGACTAGAAGATGGAAGAAATCTCCATTGGGGTCAAGGAGTGACTCCCCTGCTTGGCAGGCACCAAAGAAGCAACTGACCGGTCTGCATCGCTGAAGCTCCCGCCGGACGCCGAAGTCTTTGCATCCCCAGAGGTGGATTTCCAGACTTCCCCGAGGCTACCCTGAGTCCACAGCAAAGATGAGGCCCATGGGTGACGTGGAACCGTGACCCCTGGACACCGTGAACTTTTGCAGCAACACTATCTTCCTGGTCCTCCTCAAAGTTGTGCTTTGGGCTCCGAGTAGCCCCAGCCTTGAACACCTCCTGCACCGAAGATTGTTGGCCTCCACTCCACGAGTGGCCCGTGGGCCAGCTTCAAGTGCGACCGCTCGAGGCTCCTTCGCGATCACTAGCCCGTTGGCTAGCAGGTCCCCACGAAGGCAACTCCTTTTCTAATTGGGCTTTCCTGGCTGCTCCAGACGTGCCCTGACTTACCCTCGCTGGGTGAGTCCCTCAGACCTTGCTTGTCTGCACCGCAGTCCTTTCTCTGAATTCCTGTGACTTGCCGTTGCCAAGGCTTGTTGGGTCCAATCTGGTCGCCGACGCCGCAGCACTCGACAGACTTTGTGGGACAGCTCGAATCCAGCTCGTGGACTTCGTCAACACCTCCTGGACCTCGTGGCTGAAGAGTCAAGACACCCATCCACTCACCTGAAGCACCTGACATCTGTGGGCATTGGTCCATCCTAACCTCAGTCACTGGCTAGTGACCCAGACTCTGTCCCCTCTGCTTTCAGGTTCCTTCCATCCTAGATCCAGGCTTGGATCTCTTCGGACACTTCCCCTCTTCACGGCAGCAGCAGTTCTTTGCAGGCTTCCATTGCAATCAACGACGCGACCCGACACCAAAAGACACCTATGCAACCGGCTTCCCTGGGTGAGGTAACTCGAGTACTCCGGTGCTTCCGTGGGTGTTAGCCCTAGAACTTCTTGAGTCCAAAAGGGTTTGGTCCTGACTCGATTCGAAGTGTCCCTAATCTTTAAATTTCCAACGCGACATTGCCCATAGAAGATAACGGGAACCCGCGGTTGTGTTTACACACTGCATACAGTCCCCGTGGGTCCCCTGTGTCACTATCTTGGGTGGTTCCTTGGGGTTCCAGCGATTCTATAGGCTCTAGGCCTTGTGTCTATCCCAGTCGTGGTTCTTATACCACTTTTTTGGTAAATGGTTTGGTACGCCCCTAGGGCCCAAACGTGTATTTGTGCTATTACTAATGATTGCTATCTTGTAACTTAAGTACTTCGAACTCCAGCCCCATAAAGAGACTAGAGGGGTGTGTTTGATCCATTTACCATAAGGGGTTGTTTGGACTGATACAAGGTGCCCACTAGAACTAGTGGACAGCATACATCAGGCCACCTTCTCACAAAAATGATAAGAATTATAAGTGTTCCCAGTGTCCGTCAGAGCCTCACTGGTAGAGGCTCCTTTTGTCCATCAGTTAGCGCTCTTGAGCACCAGCGGTGGAGATTGTTCCGTCCTAAGCTCTTTTATAAACTTTCCCATGTTGATAAAGGTGGTATACTTTCCTGACTTATGTTCAAACTACAAGAGCAAAGCAGATGCAGCCTCCTTTATTAATTATTTGTTCCACTCCCTCGTTGGTACTGCTACTCAGTACTTTGCTACCTTGTACAGGCCACCCCTAGTCATTCTTTTTCTTTGACTCGGTAGTCCTCAGACGAGGACGTAAGTTGTACCTGGCAGCTCCAGGCACTGTGTGATCACTCAACAGAGGCTCTGCGATAGCTCGTATTTCTGGTGTGGACAGCCTCGTTCAAAACATTGTCATTCTTTGTCTGTTTGGATCCAAACCAGCTTTGCATCACTGAAAGGCACGGATCTGGGCACCTGCTCACATTCAATGTCTCCTATTCCCTCCTTGACCCACTGGTCATAAGACAAAGGCAAAGGTATTCATTTGCAGTGGGTGGCGTGGACCAGATTCTTCCGACCAGCAACCTTTACAGCCGTCTGTGTAGCCAGAAGGACTTGCTCAGGACCTTTCCATTTGGGCTGCAAATTTTTCCCCCTCAAAGTTGCAGATGAGAATGAAGTCCCCGGGCTGCTTACTGTGGCCGGGACCCTGTAGCTTAGGAGGTAAGGAGTCTTGCACCTCTCGGTGAATAGAACGCAAACTTTTCGTCAATTGCCCAAGGTAATCAAGCAATACAGGATATTCAATATCGGAAAATCTTTTCGGCCTAGGGACCCCCCAGCCATTTGCTGGGCAGCCAAAGACAATCTTGTAAGGTGATAATCCGATTCTAGAACGATCCTAGTGGACGAGAGGACCAAAGGAAGAGCATCTGGCCATTGTAACCCGGTTGTCTCCTGAATTTGTGCCAATTTCAATTTCAGTGTACCATTATACTTCTCGACCAGACCCGCCGACTGCAGGTGATTAGCGGCATGGAATTTTTGTTTAATATGGAAGCCTTCACCTATTAACCTAATCACTTACCCTTTAAAATGAGAGCCATTGTCACTCCAAATAACTCTGGGCATTCCAAAACGTGGGAAAAACTCTTTAACAAGTACTTTTGCTGTCGTGCTAGCCGTATTGTCCTTAGTAGGGTAAACCTCCACCCATTTATTGAATGCACATATGACCACTAGAACATACTTAAGATTGTTACATCGTTCTATCGCAATGAAATCCCTTTGAAGGACTTCAAAAGGGAATGTAGGTGGTGCAAAGTTACCGGATGGTGTGGGTTCCTTTCCCAGAATTGTGCATCAAACGAATCATACAATTTTTCACTAAGTGTGGAGCCGTTTTGGAAATATTATCATTACACCAAACTGGAGCCAATAATTTACAAATACCTTTTGCACTGATATGAGCTGGGCCATGAGCCATAGATCCACACGGAGCACGTATGTATCTTATGACAACCATTTCTGCTTTTCTGACAAATCAATCCAACATCCATCTGCATCTAAACGTGCTATACTCTTGCCACACAGCTAATTCTTCTATCGTGGACTCTTGCTTTGTATCGCTTTCACACTCTTATTTATTTATAAATCTGTTTATTGAGGTTTTGAAGAGGCATACATCTCAGTATAGAAACAGCATAACGTACATTAACACTTATACCTCAGCTCTTCATCCAGACGGGCATACATTGAGCTGTGGAGAATGGGTCGCCTCCTGATCTCCTATCGCCATGGAGGTCCTCACAACTGTGGCAACAACTACAACTATAAAGCTGTTTCTGAGATTCTACCACAGGAGGGGGGGAGGGGGGCGCCCCCGAACAAAGGATATTATTAAATCACCCAGTCTCTCCTAGGGTTTCTCCATAAACAGATAGCAAACCATGAAATAATAGAGGCCAAACAGCTGACGCCCAACCAGTACAGCAACAGCAGCAAAGCCCGGCCATTGTCCAAGTATTGCTCGCCCATGTCCCGTAGGTCCACCTCCCAGCCCCATGCATCCCACACTGGCTACTGCACATACAGTGTCGCTCTTGTTCTTGTGCCCCGCCAATCTAGCTATGCCTACGCTACTGTACTCCATGGCACTCAGATGGACGAACTAACTCCATGTCCCCCGGGATGTCGCCCTCGCCACGTATCTGACCGGCCTTTGCGGGGCCTGCATCGGAGCGCATCATGGTCTGCAGAAGCGCCTCCCACTGAGCTGTAATGGGTGTCTTCCTGAGGCCTAGCGTTTCCTCCCTCCCGAGGGCCGTGCCCGCCGCTCTAGCCCTCACCAAAAAGGAACCGCGCCATGCCCGCGTGTGTGGTGGGGTAGCCGCCTTGCAACGCTTGGTGAGAAGCCGTTTCGCCACCACGAACCCCAAGTCAATGAACCGAGAAGTGACCTTCGTGGAAGGGGTTCTGCGGAAGAGGTGTAATAGGTAGGCTGGCCACTCAAATGGGATATCATGACCTGTACACTCGCAGAGCGCTTCCTGCACTGCCTGCCAGTACGAACTCAATGCGGGACAGCTCCACAGCATATGAATTAGGCCAACGTCCAGCTCCGCACAGCGGGGATGGCATGCATCCGTGCGGTGAAAGTATCTATTGATAGAGGCAGGTGTGAGATATGCTCTGTGTAAGATGAAGAATTGTATTTGGCGGAAGCGCATGTTCCTTGGGATTCTCGTCAGGCCCTGTAGCACCCTGTCCCACTCCCTGTCAGTCACGGGCCTCCCACTTACCCCGTAGTGGTGTCAAACTAATCGCCGTATGCGTGCGCAAGGACGCCGCGAACCATTTAACCAGATGTCTCCCCCGACCCATGACATGAAGGTATTGCATCGTGAGGTGCTGCTCCGGCTCCTCCCAAAGGTCCCCCCAACATCCTGTGAGCGTCGCTATCAAAGACCGGTGACGCAGGAAGTGACCGGGAGCCAACCCCGTCTCTTCCGGGGCAGCAAACGAAAGAAGGGTCCCGTCCCGATAAAGGTCCCCAAATGTGTGTATGTCTGCCGCGCTCCAATCCTCAAGCTCCAAAGCGCTGAGCACCCCCTGCCCACTAGGAGAGCCCTCGAGCGGTATGGCCGGAACATAAGGAGTCCGGGTAAGGTGAATACACCGGCGGTAGCACTTATAGGCCACCGCCAAAAGAAGAGGTACAGGCCTCGATACCTTCGCGGCCGGATGGAAGAGCTTAATGATGTCAGCCAATGAGAGGGGGGCGTCACAGTCGCAGTATCCTCCCGGCCCCTGTCCGCCAGCCAAGGGGCTATCCACTGCAGCTGTGCAGCCAGATAGTAATGTTCAAAACACGGCATTACAAGTCCCCCCTGGTCAGTGGGAAGGTACAGCTTGGGCAACGCGACTCTCTGACGCGCGGCACCCCACAGGAAATCCTGGAGGGACCGCGCCAATACCGCAAAGAAAGACGCCGGAACATAAATGGGCAGGTTGGCAAAATAGTACAGGAGACGTGGTAAAATCACCATTTTGACTAAGGCTACTCGGCCCGTGACCGAGAGGGGAAGCGTTCCCCAGAACTGCATCTGAGCCTTGACTGCAGACACAGCTCTGCCCAGGTTGCCTTCCACAAGATCCGCCGGCTGACGATATATCTGGATACCCAGATACCGAAAGGTATCCGGCTGCCATTGTACCTGCACTCCCTGTAAATGATAACTCGGGTCTTGAGTGTCTGCTCGGAATGCGTATAGGCAGGACTTAGCAGCGTTCACCCGGAAACCCGAGAGGGCCTCGAAGTTAAGCAGAATACGCTCCAGGTCGACTGGAATGTGAGCCACATCCCTGACAAAGACCAGCAGGTCATCCGCATAAAGCGATACCTGATGCGTTGCATCGCCCAGAGGGATGCCGTCAGCCAGCTCTCTGCGGAGTGTGGCCGCCAGCGGCTCTATTGCGAGTGCAAACAGGAGGGGTGAGAGCGGGCACCCCTGCCGAGTGCCGCGGCCAATCGGGATAGCATCAGATATGTACGGCCCGGTTCTCACTCTCACTGTGGGGTCCTTATACAGGAGGGCTGCCAGTTGAAGGAAGCCAAGACCCAACCTGTAGTGCGACAAGGCCGCCACCAGGTATCCCCATTCCAGGCAGTCGAAGGCCTTTTCAAGGTCTAAAAACAGGCAGCCCGCCCTAGGCCATTGTTGGATACTATCAGATGCCACTCGAAAGAACCGCCGCAGATTAAGGGAGGTACTGCGTTTAGGCACAAAGCCATTTTGGTCAGCATGTACCAGCACCGGCACCGCTGGCGCTAGCCGCTCCGCCAGTACCTTAGCCAGAATTTTATAATCTGTGTTAAGCAGGGCAAGGGGGCGATAGGACCCCAGCTGGGTGGGATCCCGCCCGGGTTTGAGCAGCGATATCAGATAGGCCTCCCGCATTGAGCCGGGTAAGGTACGCTCCTCAAGGGGCGGCCAGATAGAGGGTGTGCAATTTGGGTACCAGTGATTCCCGATAGGTCTTACAGTAGTCCGCCGGGAGCCCATCCGGGCCCGGCACCTTCCCAGAAGCCATAGAGGCAACCGTGTCTCCGATCTCATCTGCAGTGAGAGGGCTCTCGAGCGACTCCTGATACTCATCCGGTATCGTGGGTAGACAGGCAGCCTGCAGGAACAGGTCCAGATCTTGCGTCTGCCGGCGTCCCGTCGAGCAGTACAGAGACGCGTAGTGTGCCGTCATCGCCTGATGAATCTCCCACTGCGTGTATACAAGTGACCCGTCGGGTCCGCGTATAGCGCCTATCGGAGGGTGATCAGTCTCCTGCCTTAGCAGCCAGGCTAGCAACCTCCCCGCCCTGTCCGACGTGGCATGGGCACGAGCTGAGTGAGCCGCATAATTGTGGCATCTCAGGCGCTCCAGCAGCTCGGCATGGCGCGCCCGGAGTCTCGTCAGCCGAGTCGAATCACGACCGCCGCCCTCTCCGTGTTGGTCGTATGGGAGTAGGTGAGACTCCAAGGCAGCAAGCGACAATGCAAGCTGCTTGCGAATATTCCACGTCGCGCCTAAACAATGCCCCCTGATGGTGGACTTATGGGGATCCCACTCTGTCAATTCACTGCTCGTGGTGCCTTCATTCAGGTCAAAAAACTGCTCTTTCGCAGTGCCCAAGGATGCACGGAATTCTGCATCTTCCAGAGCCGCCGATTGGAGGCGCCATGTAGGGATTGGGGGACGGCCGGGGTTCCATCGAAGGCACAGTCTAAGAGGATTATGATCGGAGTGCGTCCGACCTAGATATTCTGCCTGCTCTAACAGGGGAAGCAAAGAGTAGGAGCCCACTACCCTGTCAAGACGCACATGGAGGTCATGCACTGCCGAATAGTACGAGTAGATGCGATCATCAGGGTGTATACTACACCACACATCAACCAATGTCCAACGCGACATCCAGTCATTCAGAGCCCGTGCGTTTGAGACCACTTGTGTATTACGGAGGGGCGGGAAGGACCGGTCAAGATGTTCGTCGAGGTCCGCCCAAGAGCCAGGGGAGACCCGCATACGGTGCTAACACCGTGGACAGATGGGCAAGGAATGACAATTGTTAAACGTTCGGGGCGTACAATGAGCCTGGTAATATGTGTTGTCCATTAAGGCATCCGCGCACTAATGTGTATTGCCCAGCCGGGTCGACTACTACTTCCGTGCATGCGAATGGAGTGCCCGCCCTCACCCAGATCAACGTGCCCCTGGCGTGTGCAGAATATGTGGTTCCAAATAGTTGACCCCTCCAGCGGGTACGCAGCCGGACTATTTCTGACTGCGTCATATGGGTCTCCTGAAGGAGGGCTATGGCCACTATGTGTCTCTGCAAATAAGCGCAAGTGGAATACCTACGCGCTGGCATGTGCATGCCCCGAATATTCCATGTGATTACGTTGGTATTGGCCATGTAAAGCAAGTAATGACTGCAGAGGTGACGGGGCCGGGGTCCCGTCGACCAGTGGGAGGAACATGCGCGCTACATGTCAGGCCGGCACGCTGCAATGAGAAACAATACAAATAAACATAAACGTGCTGCCAAGTACATGAGCTGAAAGTCAAAAACAATATAACCATCAGGGCAAACCCCTGTATGGGCATTCGTCCAAACTGCAAGCTAAACGCTTATGGAGTGAAACTAAGCCAGGTAATGGCTAACGGGCGCTTAGTGTGGCTATAGCTACTGCGAACAGCTCCCTTACCGCGGTGCCCCAGTGTACACTGTAGGTGCCTCCTGTAGCGTGGGCTGGGCCAAGCATGGGCGGATAACCTTACTGCAGCTACCTACGCCACCTAACGCAAATTCCGCCTGGCGCGTGTGCCCCCCTTTGGGGGCAGGGTCTCCCGCCCCCCCCCCGCACCCACGCAGCGACCAAAATAGACTCAACAGCGCCATCACATAGCACTGCACCATAGCCGATAGCAGAGTCCGCCAACAGTCAGCCACCATTACGTATTGCCTGTCCCCCATAGATGCGCGTGCCAGTGAACGCCACTGTCACACCGCTCTCAGCTCACTGGATGTGATCAGAGGTCTGGGGTGTCACCAGTGGCTTTAAGTGGTCCTCAGAGAGCGTGGTGGACGGAGAGGACGATCTGCTGGTCTCGGGTTCGCCATGTCCATGAGTGTCCACATCTCCCTGACTGCTCGTAGACCCGAGAGTTGCCACTGCCTCCAGCATGCCTTGGCGTTCTAGGCGCATCCTCTCCGGGTTAGGCGCCACCCCCGGGCCCAATCCTGCATCCCTGTGTGACCCTCTCCGCCGCCTCCGCCTTGGTCTCCTCCCCCGCTGACTGCCAAGCTCCGGATCCGGAGGCCTCTGTCCCCTACTCTGCCCCGTCTCCTCTAGCCAGTCCCAGACATCTGACGGGGCATCCAAGAACCGGGTCCCCTCTTTCATGACCACTCTGAGGTGCGACGGGTACAGCAGGGAGTATGGGATCTCCAGGTCACGCAGTTGGCGCTTCACTGCCAGGTAGCTGCTTCTCTGCCTCTGCACCACCGCCGTGTAATCCGGGAAGAACATCACCTGCCCACTTCCCACTGTGATGGCGCCCAACTATCCCGGTAATTGAGAAGTTTGAACAGAAAGGGGCGGGGTCGAGCCCCCGGCTTGGGCCTCTGTGCCGGGACCCTATGGGCCCTCTCCACCACGAACTGCGGAGAGAGCGCCCCCGGGGGGAGTAGGTCTCGGAGCCACCCCTCAACATACTGCTCTGGATGTCGTCCCTCCTCGCCCTCCGGTAATCCCACCACTCTGATATTGCTGCGCCGGGAGCGCCCTTCGGCATCCTCAACACGATCTTCCAGGGTGTGGACGCGATCTATTAGGTCTTGCAATGTTGCAGTGTGATTATTCACCGCTGGCTGGACATCTAGGAGCGTGCGGCGTTGTTGGGCCACTGTGTCCGCTAACTTGCGGTGGTCCGCATGAAGAAGGCTGAAGTCCACCGTGACTTTATCAATCCGGGACTCTAGAAAAGCCTTAGTCTGCTCCAGGGTAGAGCCAATCCGTTCCACCGCAGCTAGCACTGTGTCCAGTTTTGCCGCAAGCGCCGCCGCCTGAGGCTCCCCGCCTTCACCGCGGCATCCCGGCACGGGGCCCAGGCCCGCCGCCTGTGCCCGGTTCCCCTTTGACGCGTTTCGTAGCCGGCCCATGACCAATTGCTGCGCCATAGGCATCTGCCGATAACTCTAACACCAGGCAGGTGGACCAGGCCCCGGCCCCCAGGCCACCACAACAGGAGAGAGTCGACACCACAGTCTCTCCGGCAACGCTGCAAGGATGGAGGAAGAAGAAGGAAGCCAGAGCCCCCCCCCGGCAGGGTCCGCAGCTGTCGACCAGGAGGAATCAGCTTGCTGTTACTCACAGGTTTCGTGGGCCTCCAGTGGCCGTCGCATGTCACTCCCCCGATATATCAGGGTCACCCATCGGGACCCCTCCTCTGTCTGGACGTCGGTGACCCTCGCCAGGTAGGGCTGATGAATGTCCGCCGCCTCTACCTCTGGCAGCTGCACTTGCGCAATCACTGATCGCTGGGCATCACTCCATTACTGCAGGCACTATACAGGTGGCGCCGCGCCCCAGATAGCACCTTAACTCCAGTTAGGTCAGGTCTCCTCAGTCAGCGTGCGCCACCACGAACACCCACAGGTCAGTCCGTGCCTCTCCTGGTCCCTCGGCGCCGCATTGCAGGTAAAGGTTCCAGGCGCTACCGCCGCGCGTCAGCTCCTCCGGTATGCGCTAGGAGCTCAGGCACTCCACCCACACCAGCACCGGGCGGCCGCCCCCTCTGCCACCGCCGCTCACCTCGCAGTCCGGTATTAGGTCGTCCTCTGATCGCCTACCACACTGCAGCCGGCGCCCCCCCCCCCAAGGCTCCAGGGCCCCGCGCCGTCGCAGCAGGGCTCAGGACAGTCTACTGCACCGAGGGTCACCAGATAGTTCAGCGCCGGCCCCACCGCTCCACTGCGATGCATAGGGAGGCCCACTCCACCTTTCCAGTCACCTCACTGCGTCTGTCAGGCCTGCGAAACCCCCTCCAGGGGATCGCCACCAAGCGCTCGGGCAGGCCTCTCGCCGAAGCACCTCAAGTATTTTGGCAAGGTCGCAGCAGCACCCCAGGAAGGCCACAGGGGGGGCCGTCGCACTACGACTCCGTCAATGAGTACACCTCATGGTGCCACCAGCAGGCCACGACCGCTTCCGCGTCTCCGTTGCCCCCGCCGTTGCATTCAGGGCGTCACACAAGTTCAGGGCATCCCCTGCATTTCACGGCAGGGCAGGACTGTCTCCCGCGACCACCGCTGGTCCAGGGCTCCACACCAACAAAGTCCAGCGGCACCACACCACCGCCGCCGGCGTTCTAGTCAGTGCGGCCTAGGCTCCTCGTGGCGAGCCGCGGGCTAAATTACTGAATGCTACCGGCCGCGGCTCACCACATGCAGTTCCGCGCTCACCGGCGCCCGCTTCCGTGTCACGGGGCCGGCGTTAGGATCGGCCGCGTCAACCAACCCACACCGTGCGGTGGCAGAAAGCCCGGTCCCCGCTATCGGCGGTGTCCAGTGTCAGCAAGAAGCCCAGCCAGGAGGGGAAACAGCAGGATAAGAGCACCGGGTGGCGGGAGCTCTACTCGTATGCTGCCATTTTACTAGCGCGCCATCGCTTTCACACTCTTAACTGTGTTTTCAAACATAGTGTTCTCTGGAACCCATCTAGCTGGACCTGCAACAAACATTCTCTTCATCTTATTCTGAGCCATCTCTTTGGCTGTCTGATCAGCAAACAGATTCCCTCTACCTACATCATCTATCACTTTCTTGTGGGCACTACACTTCACAATAGCCATTTTCTTAGGAAGCGTCAGTGCAGATAGTAATCATGATATCAAGTGTCCATGTTGTATCTTAGTACCATGCGAGGTAAGAAACCCTTTCTCTGCCCACAGTCGTCCGAAATTGCGTGCGACCCCAAATGCATACTGGCTGTCCGTGTAAATATTGACAACTAATCCTTCACTCAATTCACAAGCTCGTAAAAGGGCAACAAGTTCTGCTGCCTTGGCAGATTGATAGGGGACTTGGAATGTCTCTATGACTGTGAGCAATGTAGTGATGGCATAAGCTGCAGTGGTGCTGCCATCTTCTAATTTAAAACAAAAGTCATCAACTTATAGTTCTCCTTGGGGATCAGATAAGGGAACATCAGTCGGATCTACCCATCCTTTCCTCACATCCTCTGTTCGGGAAATACAATCATGTTTGTCAACTGCATCATTCTCGGAAGGTAGGGGTAGTAACGTGGCTGAATTCAGAGTGGCACATCTTTTGATCATAATATGTTTGGGAAACAATGTCAATTCATAGCCAGTAAGACGTGCACTGGTGAGTTGCTTTGTCCTTGTTTTACAGAAAAGTGTGTCCACAGCATGGGGTACCATAACTGTGAGGTCAGTATCGAGTACGCGTCCAGCCGATTGTCTGATGGAAGTGGCCACGACCGCTTGCAGACGACTCAGGAGGGCTCTTGTAATAGGACCAAGCAAAGCAGAGAAATAAGCACAAGGTCTCTGACTATCGCCAAATTTTTGAGTCAAGACCAAGAGAGCATAACCAGCAATCTTGTGGACGTATACCAAAAAAGGCTTGTTATAGTCACACGTGCCTAGTATTGGAGCAGAGCAAAGCGCAGTTTTTAGTTCTCCAAAAAATTGTTGACAGTCTGGCGTCCACGGTAAAGGCTCTTGAACGTCTTTTGTTGTTAATGCAAGCAAGGGTTTGATCAGTAAGGAATAGTTAGGGTACCACTGTCGACAGTAGGAAGTGATACCTATGAAAGCACGCATATCCTTTTGAGTTTGTGGACAGGGCAATTTATTAATGGTACTGATGCGTTCTGGCGTTAACCTTCTACCCTCCTTCGACAGAAGGTGACCTGAGTAGGTGACCTCCTGTCAACAGTACTGAAACTTCTAAAGTGAAAGTGCCAGATGTAACAACAATTTCACCGTACTATCTTTGCAACCTTGTTCAGTATCAGAAGCAATTAACTAATCATCGACATACTGTACTAATACGTTTCCTGGAGAAAGTGAGAGTGAATCCAACTGACCTTTCAATGCTTGACTATAAATGCTAGGACTTTCAGTATAGCCTTGAGGAGCTCGACAGAATTGGAAACTTTTGCCAGCCAGCAAAAATCCGAACAAATACCTGCTGTCTGGGTGTATGGGAATGCTAAAAAATGCATTTTTTAAATCGGTGACCGAGAAAAACTTAGCTGTAGATGGAATCATTGTCAAAAGTGTGGTGATATCAGTAACTACTTGGAATTGCGGGACAATAATTTTATTGACCTCGCGCATATCAATCAAGGGCGTGAGATGGGGGTTACAACCGGTACTCCTAAAAAACCCACCAAAACATTGTTATAGCCAGACAGGGCTGCCCCAGGGACCAGGTGTCGGGAAATTGAGCTCTTTGTGGCACCTGTATCAACCAAGAATTCCTTAGTAGATCCTTGCAGATCCGCTTTGACATAAGTGCCACGCTGATCTAGAGGTATGTGAACTGGTCCCTTACCCTGTCCCTAGCTGTCCTAGCTGAAAGACATCCCTGTCACGCCATCAACATCATAATCGTCATAGTACTGTCCTTCCCTGGAGTCATCGAAATAATTGTCGGGACGGCCAGCAGAGGCAGCAGTGTGTTGTTATCTGTTGGTCCTGCGGAGTACCCCTTCCTCTAGTGGACGAGACGTTTTGTAAAAGTACAGGGCACTGGTTGTTCAAGTGACCTTCTTCCTTACAGTAAGCACACTGATTCTACCCCAAAGGTGTCATGAGTGGCTGTCTAGTGCGTGGAAGTTGTTATTGGGGTCCCAGTCCTCTAGTGTTACCTCGATATGCCTGTTGTAATAATACCTTCATCTTCAAATCCTTATTTCTTTTTATCAGTTTTGACTTTCTCTTCACTATCCCTATGCTCTTAATATTGGGCCATATTTAGAATCGCGAAAGGGGAAGACGTAGACCAGGTTCTTTCAGATGCTTGAAGCTTCGACATTATTTCGGGAAGAAGATTAGTGACAAACCGATCCACAAATAAACGGACTCACCCCTCCGTACACCTATCCTGCCCACTATAATCCAAAAACGTCTATTCAAACCTGATGAAAAAAATTGGAAACACTTTCATCTCTCTTCTGCCGGCTGGCAGTCTGTCCCAACTAACTTTCTTGGGAGGGATGAGTGTTTGCATGTATATTATTATGCGACCGGGTAAGACCAGCAACTCAGCACCTGGTTTGTCTCCTGACTTTCTATCTCTGTCCCAACCTTTAATCGCGTCCCTCGTTCCACCCAACTCAGCAGTATGGTCTTGGGTATGAACCTGTCGCCAAAAATTAACTAGTACTAGTATGCCCAAAAACATTTCAATATCCGGAAGAGTCATTACACTAGAAGAGGCAGCGTCTGTCAATTCTTTATAATAAGCGGTAGGATTTTAACTAGGACCGTGCAATGTGGCCTTCAGGGCCAGAACTTTTCTTCTTTTCCACGGAGTATAAACCCATTGTTCCTGAAAACGTACTGCTACAGCCGGTATGGTAATCACTCCCATGTTGATTCACCACTGTAGGGATTTCCGGATGGTAAATGAAGTGAACTTCTCACATTGGGAACTGAGTTATTCTAGTGGGACTGTTATCATGTAGTCTGCCTCTATACGTAATCTGAGTTAATATATTCTTGAACACCTGGGCTGGCTCTATGTTAATTACATAAGCGTCTTCATTAATATCAAATAGTATTTGGGGTGCTTCCGTTTGGATGTGGGTGTGCCAAAGGTCAATTAATGTGGCAGACATATGTTTAAGGGCATGTTGCTGTAAAAGGGTCGAAGTCTCGCATTAATTGCCATATGTCCTTAAGACTGTAGATTCTGTTGCGAGCCCACCGTATTGCCCGTGCCGCTGTTACCTTTTTCTCTTCCTCCCCCACACCAAATGACATTAACGGACCTAACCGCTCCCTAAATCCCATCATATCTCTATCGTCCAGACCGTCCGCTGGTGTGTCAGTAACTAGTGTTCATGAAGGATGGGTGACTGTAACAGGGGTAACGGGAGTTGCCGCAGTCATATGTTGTGATGAAAGTGAAGGAGGAGGGGATACGTTAACTGGGGCGGTAGGTGTAGCAGCTTCAGGGATCGATGCACCTGGTGTGTGTTGTTGTTCGTGATGGGGAACAATGTGATGTATCCATTCTGGGGCATATGGTGGCAGGGGTCAGGTATCTAACAATGTCTCCATAAAAGTATCACCATCTTCCTGAGCTATATAGGGCTTATCAATGTGCAACCGAAATCTACTGTCTTCGCGTTCTATTCCTGTCTCCTGCTTGTCTTTATCGCAAGCTACAGCCTTTTGTGTAAGGGTCTGCATAATTAGTTTTCTGGTATCTTTCTCCATTTTTAATCACCTCTTGTTTGGCCAAGTACAAAGCGATTCGAACATAGACTGTCTACTGCGTCTTTTAGACCACTGTTCCTGAAGAAATCCTAGCTTTGTCAAAAGAGCCTGTCAAAGTCCACTGTAACTCTGCATTGTCCCTCGTTTATTTGTGCCATAACGTACTAAACATAATAGGGCCAAGGCCATGTTTTACATACATATCAAAATTAGGACTACCTTCCGGAGGTGCAGGCTGGGATTCTTCCAACCGTGCATCTTTATGGTTTAAACCTGTTTTATAGATTTTTTAAACAAATAGCAAACAAACAGGACTTCATGCTCCTGAGCGACAATGCAATACAGACAACAAGTGTCAGCTATGGTAGCATTACTAAGTAAGATGCAAGGACCGAGTCAACAACAGAAACCCTCAGTAGCAGAAGGAAAAACCAAATATCAAAAAACTCCCTGCTTACCCCCCTCCCACCCCTTGTCCACAAACCATAAGTAGAAGAAGAAGGGGACGACACCCAGTGTGCGCAGGTAATCGTGGCCGTTGTGACTTGCGTTTCGCAGGGAGTTGAGTGTCCGCAAGGTGGAGAAGCCTGAGGTAGCGGGGGCACGTTAGTTCTCGAAACTCCGTTGTGAGCAGAGTTAAAAAGGGCCGCCACAGTTCCGGGAATTCATCCCCCTTGCCAGCAAGTGTAAGGGATAACTTCTCCATGCCCAGAACCATCCACAGACACTGTAGCCAGCCCAAGTGCGGAGGGGCCTGGGGGGAGCGCCAGTGTGCTACTAAATTCTGGGTGGCAGCCCCTAGGGCAATGGCGATGAGGCGGCCTCTCCGGAATTTCAGGGGATATGTCAACGGATTGGCCAGGCCAAGGAGGACATAGGCTGGAAAGCGAGGGTGCTGCGTATCGAGGTGAGCATCTATGTCATCTAAAATTGTTGCCCAGTAGGTTTGGATGCGGTCACAGATCCACAAAAGTTGCTCCAAGGTGCCCACCACCCCACACCCCCTCCTGCACAGATCGCTAATGCGAGGGTCAAAGCGATGGAGTCGTTCCGGTGTATGATACCAATAGGTGGTAACTTTGGTCAGCGTCTCCGTCAGTCCTGCGTGGTGCGCCGAGTGTCTGGCCCTATAGTAGATGCTGTCCCACTCTTTGTGAGATAGAGTCCTCCCCAACTCCCGCTCCCAACACGCCTGTCCGGCGTTGTAGGTGAAGGTAGTAGCTGCAAGCAAATGTTTATAAAGATCAGAGATGAGTTTTTTATCGGAAGACTGAGTAATCAGCCATTTCTCATATGGGGTTAAGAAGCGCTGAGCCCCGGGTTTGATTTGTGGTTAAAGTGCCCAGTGTCTGAGTTGTAGATATTGCAGCCTATCAGTCTCCGAAACGCCATAGTGTGTTCTGACATGTGGGAAGGAGAGTATGCCCTCTAGATCAAATAGATGCCCCAGGGATCGGCAAGAGGTAAGGCGCCAACTTGTAAACTTCTTAGAGTCCAAACCAGGAGTGAAATCGGGATTGTCAAACAGCGGGGTCATGGGGGAGGGAAATGTAGTCAGCCCGTGTGAGGTAGCAGTGCGATCCCAAGCCTCCAGTATAGTACTTGTGATGTAAGAGGCGTAAAGGTTGGCTGGCCTATGCTGCTTCCGGAGAAAGGGGATACCCTGCAGGGGCATTGCCGCAACCGCCTGATCCTGGAATAACCAGTGTTTTTCGGATTCTAATCGGCTCCACTCTACTAGATAGCGGAGGTGTGCCGCGTAAAAGTATAGCTGCAAGGACGGTATACCTATCCCTCCATGTTCCAGAGGAAGGACCGTAATCTCTTGCTTAAACCGAGGCTTGCGCCCCTGCCATATGAAGTGCGCCAGATCTGACTGGGTTTGTTGAATCCAACCCGCGGGAGGGCGCAGGCGAAGGGTTTGAAAGATGTAAAGGATCTGGGGGAGAACTGTCATTTTGACAGCGGCGATTCTGCCCAACCACGAGAAGGGATAGTGTTTCCATCTACCTAATTCTCTGCGGATATGGGCTCAGAGCCTATCATAATTGGCCGTTACGGTGGCTGGAATTGTGGGGCCCAACTGCACCCCCAAGTAAGGGACCGTAGTGGCGGACCACTGGAGAGGATGCTCTTCCATTACACAGGCTAATGTGGTCGTTGACAGTGAGATGTTTAAGGCGGTCGATTTATCCATGTTAATCCTGAAACCCGAGGCTCGTGCAAAATTATGGAGCTCAATGAAAAGGGCCCGCAGCGACTGAACGGGGTCAGTGAGGGAGAGCAAAATGTCATCCGCATACACGCTAATCGTATGTATATCTCCCCGAATGTAATCCCTGTGATAAGAGGGTGTTGTCTAACTCTCCGCGCCAGAGGCTCCATGTAGAGCGCAAATAGGATAGGAGAGTTGGGACACCCCTGCCGGGTGCCCCTCCCTATGGGGAAACATGAGGACGTCTGGCCGTTTACCCGGACCGTGGCTTGGGGCAGGTGATAACAGTTCAATATGCAAGTGCGCAGCTTTTCCCCAAAGCCAAATCGGTGCAGGACCTGCTCTAAACAGGGCCAGTGAACCCTGTCAAAGGCTTTTTCTGCATCAATCGCCAATAACATATACTCCCCCTGTGTGCGGGACGCTTTTTCAATAAGATGGAGTACCCTCTTCGTATTGTCACTGGTTTGCCGTTGCGAAATAAAGCTTGCTTGGTCTGAATCCACCAGTTGAGTCATGTACGGGGCAAGCCGTGTCGCCAGGATGCTCGTGTATAATTTGATATCAATATTTAACAGGGAAATCGGCCCATATGCGCGGCAACTCGTGACGTCTTAACCGGGCTTCGGTAGAACGATAACCGAGGCCTCCAACATTTCTTCCGGGATTGCTCCGGTTTGTGCGAATGTGTTAAAGAGATCACGCAGCAGAGGGGCCACCTGGTTGCAAAAGGCTTTATAGAAGTCCGTGGAATAGCCATCTGGGCCAGGCGATTTGCCAAGGCGGAGGCGGGAGATAGCCGCGACAACCTCCTCCAGCCCGATATCTCTGTCAAGGTGGGCGGCCTGATCTGCAGTCAGAGCGGGTATCTGAGCCGCTTCTAAATAATCAAGGCTATGCAACATATCAAGGGAGTCCCCCGAGTACAGCCTAGCATAGAACTCGCGAAAGGCCTCTGCGATAGCGATATCGTCCGAGGTGAGCTCACCTCCCGACTGTCGAATGGCCTGCACCCCTTGCCGCTGCCTCACCTCCCTGAGTTTGTGCGCCAGGAGCCGGCCACACCTGTCACCTCCTATAGTCAGTGGCTGAGACGGAGGGCCGTGTATTCGGCTCTGTCCTGGTCCAGCGCCGCAAGCTGCTTCCGTTCCGTACAGAGCTGGCGCCAAGCTCTGGCAGCCCCGGTGCGTTGGTGCATCTGCTCCAGCTCCGCCACCCTTTGTGTGAGTTTGGCCCATTTCCGACAGCGCTCTTTATTAACAGCGGTGGAGATGGCTATGAATTCTCCCTGAAGGACCGCTTTAAGGGCAGTCCATTGAGTTGCGAGCGAGGTGTCTGAGTTAGCATTAATGGCTAAGTAGTTCGCAATGGCAGATTTGATCTGATCCACCGTGGAAGCTTGGTGAAGCAGGGAGTCACGGAGACGCCAGTGCCGCAGCGGTAACTGTGTGCGTGGAAGCAAGAAGGAAGCTATGACTGGAGAGTGGTCTGATAAAGATGCAGGGAGAACCTCAGCTTCTATAGCTAGCATCTGAAAAGGAGTGGAGCACATGAAATAATCGAGTCTGGCGTAGGTTTTGTGAGCTCCTGAATAGTAAGTATATGTGTGACTCAAGGGGTGGAAGTGTTGCCACAAGTCTACCAGGCCCAAGTCACGGATATGGGTCAAACCAGACCATGAGAGGGCCCCCACTTGGCTAGTGCGCTGGCATGAGCGATCGGCAATGTTGGTAAATACTAGGTTCAGGTCTCCCCCCAGCAACAGGCGCCGCTCTGAGTTAGCTGTCGCTTCGGTGAGTGCATGATGGAGGAATTTATTCTGCCCTTCGTTGGGAGCATACACCGAGCCTATTATGAGGGACACCCCAGCTAAGAGGAAATGGTATGTGAGCAAGCAACTCTTAATCTCAGCATCCTTCTGGAGGATTTTACCCTGAAAGGAACGGGAAACGAGGATTGCCACCCCGGCTGATTTGGTGGAGCTAGAGGAGAACAGAATGTAGGGAAGGCGTGGGACTTCAGCCTATGATGATCTTTGGCAAGCAAGTGGGTCTCCTGTAAGAAGTATTCAACAAAAAGGGTCTCGACTCCATCTCAAGCAGAATCAGACAGTGGGTCGTACGTCTCCAAGAGTACACGTTTGAGGTCGAATACTTACCTGGGGTGAGGAATTTTGCAGCTGACTGCCTCTCTCTCCTGGTGAGTGAGGATCGTGATGAAGCAGTCGACGTGGAGGAGGATGATCTGGCTGACAAAGAGTTGCAGGCGGAGAACGTATGCGTCATCACCCAAGGAGCCATTGAAGAAGAATGCTGGAAGGAAGCCTTGAGAGCTGCCGTGCTTCTACAGAGAGTTAGGGAGAAAACTAAAGGTGCCTGGATGGATCAAGACAAGCGGGAAGAGGGTCTTAGACCGTTCTGGATGGTCAGAGACAAACTATCTATCACTGATGATTGTCTGTTCAGGGGTGCGAGGTTGGTTCCTCCAGAGACTTTGAGAGAGTGTTTGGTCAACTTGGCCCATGAGGGGCATTTGGGGGTGACCAAAACCAAACTGAGGTTGCGGCTGGACTGCAGGTGGCCCAGCATGGATCTTGAAATCGAAAGGAAAATAAGAGACTGTGTACCATGCTCCACCAGCGACAAGGTTCTAAAACAGCACTCACCTTCTATGCACTGTAGGCCTCTTCCCGTGGGTCCATGGGTAGATGTGGCATTGGACAGGGGAACATCGCACACCATACAGATCTCTACTCTAGATGACCTGAAGTGAAATTTGTGTCTGAAATCACTACAAGGGCTGTCACAGACTTCCTGCTAGAAGTGTTAATCCGAGAAGGTCTGCCAAGTAGCTTATTGACAGACAATGGGGTGCAACTCTTCTCAAGAGAAATTTGAGAATTCTTAGAGTGCAATGGGATAGAACACAAACGGTGTGCACTTTATCACCCGGAGACTAATGGGAGGGTTGAACATTTCAACAAGACCATCAAGGACGGAATCCAACTAGCCAGGGCTAATGGGTTGTGTTGGGAGGACGAGGTTTTAAAACGTCTTGAAGCCTACAGACTTACCCCTCATCAAACCACTGGCATGACACCATTCAAATTGCTCAAAGCCAGGAAACCCAACTCAAGGTTAGTACCAGGGTGGATGAAGTGGTACAAGGGTTGGACAGGACTCTTTAAAGAAAATGGCGGGACAGAGAACACAAAGCCATGACTGATAGGGAAACTAGATTTGATAGACTGCATGCTGTCAAAGACATGAGATTCTGGGTGGGGGATCTGGTCAAAATCAAAGCACCTACTGGCAGAGCAAATTGGTCCGAGTTTACTGAGCCCGCCAAAATAGCAAAAGTTATTCAAGAATGCTGTGAAGACACAAGAAGGGAAGATTTGGAATCTGAGGAGGGTGGTAAAGTACACTGCTCCCACTGTAGACACCAGCAACACCATAGAGAATGGGAACAGAACCCAGAGTAGGGCCTGAACGCCAGACAACCTCTTCCCCAGAGTAAGTTGTAGGAAAGTTTGCCGCCCGAAGTATTTGGAACACTACGTTGACAGATAGAATTGTGTTATCCGCACTCTTACCTCTTTTGCACTGTGTTTCTTTTAATGTGTAGAGGAGGGGAATGTGTGGTATCTTCCGCTGTAGGGGATTCTTGTTCAAGTCATCCACCCCCTCCCCTGCTATTGTATTGGTTTGTGCCTCTGTGACATGCTGTGGAATGTCACAGTGATTAACGTTCTATGTTGAGCTCCCTGCGTTGGAGTGTGACAGAGTCTGCTCAGGACAACAGCTGTGGCTGGGGTTCTTCCCCTGTACTTTTGCGAAAATAAACGTGATCTTTTTTCCACCTGTGTTTCCTGTGACTAAATCTGAAAGGAAGGAGTGCCAACTTCGATTTTACAAATACCTTTTTCAAAAACCTAGTTTGTGTAAAGACGTTTTATTCTTTCATATCTCATCCTTAAAGTACAGTTGGAAGGCTAGTGATTTGAGAGGGCTTTTGATATTAAGGATATAGTGAGGGATGCAAGTCCAAAGTCTGGTTGCCTGACTCCGGATCTCTTTTTCTAGGACAGGGGCACAAATTGGTCCCGGAAGGGGAGGAAGATGGCGAAGATGGTGCAGATGAAGATGGTGAAGTTGATGAGGATGATGACAGTCTACCTCCTGGTAATTATTACTTTTATCTGTCTTTTTTTTGGGTCAAATATCGGTTTATTAGCAGAATATTTATAAAACATTTCAAACAGGCACAGCTGGTAGCCGTATCAACATTCCCAAACGCCACCCACCGCTACATGAATCTCAGTTTCCAATTGCTGGAATGATCATCTTTTATTGCTTGTAGGAAGCCACTGACTCAAAGGAAATCCAAAATACTACTAACTTAAAATAAAAAACTCCCCCCCACCCTCCCCTTGTGGTGGAGAAGCAAGAACCTCCTGTTTCCTACCTACTACTCTTCTCCGACTATGGAGTTCTAGTTGTGTCGTTCGCTCTCTGCTAAGTGTCCTCTGTGCTTTCCTTGTTATGGGACTCAAAATTGGAGCAGATGTAACCCTCATAATGTAGGTGGGCATACTGCCAGCGGGAGCCCCTTTGTAAGATATGACACTAGAGGGCCCCATTTATATTTAAAATTCTTATATTCATCTCTGAAAATGTCAGACATACGCTTCATCGTAAGTATTTTCCATAAGCGTGAGTGCAATTGTGCCAGCACTGGCGCTTCTTTCTTCTTCCAATTAGCCGGTATAGCCTTTTTGGCTGCTCCCATACATGCCCACATAATGGCCTTGTCTGCCTTAGTTTGGTTCTCTAATGAGGCGTCCCTTAGACCCAGGAGAATCACATCTATGGAACTCGGTAAAGAGTATCCCAGCATGTCTTTCATTTGGGCCAAAATCTCCTTCTAGAATGGCTTAATAGTTGGGCAATCCCACCATATATGGCGAAAGTCTCCCAGTAGATTGCATCCTCCCCAACAAAGATCTGTGGTGAGAGGAAAGATCTTTTTAAGTTTGGAAGGAAATAGGTACCAGTCGCTTATATCTGTCTTTTTCTGCACTTGTAATACCTGCTGTACAAGGACACTTCAGTCTTCAAATGAAGACCTGTTAAAGTAGTACTTCTCTATCACTCATTATTCTAATCATGGAGCTGTGCCAGGGGAAACTGGCAGCAGCTTGGGTCTTTCAAACAACCTCATACTTTTCCAACCTTGATCTTCTTTGTTGGAGCACTGTGCCTGGGCAGAAGCTTTGTGTTTCACAAGGGTCTTTGCACCATCGTTTTGCACCACTGTGCCATTTGTTGTTATTGTTGAAAGTGTCTCATAGTGTACCTTCCAGAAGAGTTTGTGCATTTTACTTTCGGGCACCTTTATTACTGCACTTCTGCTAAATGTAATGTGCAAAAATGGTTTAATTGGACTCGTGACGATCTTGTTTGAAAAGTGAAGATAAAACACAAATTGTTGACGCGCCAAATTATTCAGTAACCATGCAAATCTTGTCCCATCCCTTGTTAATATATCTGAAAGAGACTATTTGTTATAGATTCCTGTAGGACCAGGGGTCACCAGGCCCTATGGGGGTAACGTGGCACGAGCAGGTAGGCATCCAAGGGCTTACGTGTAAAGTGACCATACAGCACACACATCCACTTAGACAGGAAACGCACGCAATAATTGACACCACAACAGTAGGTTGAATAAAACCAGTCAGTTGTATCTAGATCAACATTAGGATCAAAAGCATTTCATTAGGAATATATTGGCGGTTCATTAAAACATCAAAACCTGGCATTGAATCAAAGCGCGACACCTGGTGATCCTGGGGAGCGTCAAACACAGCATTTACGCAAAGCGCTGCACATAGCAATTCATTAGCGCTTCAGACATGGCATGGAAACATAGCGCCGCACATAGCAAATCAATAGTGCTTCAAAACCTGGCACCTAAGCAAAGCCCTGCACATAGCACATCAATAGCGCTTCAAAACAGGCGTCTAAGGAAAGCGCTGCACATAGCAGAACAATAGCGCTCCAAGACTGGCATCCAAACATAGCGCTACACATAACCAATCAATAGCGCTTTAGGTCATGACATTCGAACATAGCTCTGCACGAGGCAACTCAATAGCGCTTCAGTTCTGGCCGTTACTTGGAGCACTTCGCCGTCAGGCCGGAGTATGAGTGAACCAGTGTCTCCCAAAATATCCTGTCCCTCAAATCAGGCACATAGTCACGGGGGCCGTGGCCCCGCTTCTTCCCGCCCCGTGGCAGTGGGGGCTCAGCGGCTCCACGATAGATCTCCCCAGGGGAGGGGAGTGCTCCGGGCCTCGTGGGCCTCCCGCCCTCCTCCCCGGTGAATACCTGTATCTTCGGCCATCTCTAGGCCCTTGCGCCGGTTTCTCCGTCGGGAGGGGATCCCTCCTCCTCACGAGCCTCCCGCCAGTCCACACTCTACCCGGCGCTGTCCGGGGCCGGCGGGGACCTCGCGGCGGGATCTCCGGCCTCCCGGCGATGTCCGGGTCGAGGGCCTCCCCAGCAGCGATGGACCAGCGAGGTGGTTGGGGGTTGAGGCGTGCCCGCGGCCGCCGTTGGCAGCGCGGCCTGCGGGGGCACGGCCTCTACTGCCTCAGGAGTCGGCGGGGGCAGCGTCGGGCAGCCCGCCCCCGTCACGTGATGTTGGAGGCTGGCTTCCAGGCCTAGCGCGGCCTTCTTTACCCTACGGCGGCCCTCTCCCCGTTACGGGCGGTGCCGTGTGGACGTCTTTGCTCGTGGTGGGGCCCCGGTCTTCCCCGCGGGCCCCGTGGAGGTCAGGGGATAATCTACTCGGCCCAGGGCGGCAGCGGTGAGCTATTCCTTCTTGGTATCCCCGACGGGGGTGGCCGAAATTAAGGGTTGGCCTGTAGCCTGGGGGGTGGCGATTTATTCGGCGCCCAGCGCCCCCTTACTCCCACAATGACGCCCTAGCTCAGGGCAGGTAGGCTGGGAGGTGGCAGGCCACACACCAGTGGCAGAACAAGCTAGAGAGGGGGCCCAGATGACGTCAGGGAGCGCAGAAGTGGCACAGCGCAGGTACCTGGTCGATCCCCCAGCAGTTCTGTGGTAAGTTTCTGTGGTAAGTCTCTGTGGTAAGTTTCTGTTGTCCTTTTGGCGCTTGTTGGATCTGGCGCCCTTAGCAGTTTTATTCCTTGGGTAGGTTGAGTTGGTGACTGAAGGGAGTTCCCAGTCAGGCTTGGTAGGTTGTTCCTGGGTTCCCCTCCCGCTGGGCCAGATCAGTGGGCTAGTTCAGGATCCCTCACTCAACTTAAAAGGCAGCACCTAAGCCCTGTCACTTTCAGTGGCATAGGTCCCTGACTAGGCCCTACCGCCTAAAACTCCTGCGTAGGTTCCCCCAGGTCTGCGTCGCCCCAACTGACTAAAAATGTTCCCTCCTTTCCTTAAGTATCCCTAGGTCAGGTGACCCCTCTCTAAGGCGGCAAAAGTAAACCCCACCCTTTTTCTAGAAGGTTCCAGCAAGTTCCAGGAGCTTCCCCACTCTAGCTATAGGACAAAAAGGCGGGCTGGTGTCGCAACAATGTTGTAGGGTCCCAGCCAGCACCTGGCAACTAGGGTGCTACTAAAAAGGCCACTCCGCAGGGGCCTGTGGCAGCCATATTGGGGGAAGAGAGCACCTGTACCTTAACACTGATTAGCAATGGAAAGGCGCTCGGAGACCTAAGGCCAACGAAAAAGAGGGTGGAAAAAAATGAGGCAAGGGCAAAAAATACAGGGAAAGACCACCCTAGGGCTGACAGGTCTAACAATTCCTTACCTCATAATCACCCCCAAGCGTCAGACTGGATCCGGAGAATTTTTCTTCAGAAATACCCCTGCACATCGGTAGGTGGCCTCTGTCGACTCTTGTTGATGTCTTTTCTTCAAGTCTTCGACTCCTGGTGCGTGAGGGATGTCCCTTTGTTGGACCGGATTCAAGTCTTGTGACTCCTGTCACAAGCTGATGTCCGAGATGATCCGCACCTCGTGTGCCTCTAGTGCCTGGAGCGCGACCACGACCCACAGTCGTGCTGCGACTGTGGGGCCATGTATCCGAAGTCTTTGCGCGAGCGGTCCCCAAAGCTTTTGGAGGCCCGGCAGTCGGCTCCGCGTCGCTCCTTGCCTCGCTCGAGGGGAAGGTCTCAAGACATGTCTCGGAGCCACCAGACCTGGTCCAAGTCTTCGTGCTCTTTGGTTAAGTCGAAGCACAAGAAGAAGGTGAAGAAGCACTGTCGCTCTTCGATTTCCCCCCATCTGTCGGTTGACGCGGTCAGGACCCGGAGCTTCGTCGCTCTAAGGCTCCGTCTCCGGTGCCGGACTCAGGGACGACTCCGCGCCTCCCCTGTTTCCAGGAGCCGGGTCATCCCCTGCCTTCCTTCATACATTCTATGAAGCCCTCGACCGTGTATTTGGGCAGCCCTACTCCGCTGGTGCGCCTTCGGGCACCGCAGACCCGGTTGGGGGCCCGGGCCTTCGATGCCGGTGGCTCCGTCCCCGGCGCCGCAGGGCCCCCCTGGATCCGGATCGACGCCGGTCGACCTTACTCGACCTTCCCTGGCGCCGATCCCGGCGGCGACACTCCCAGCGTCGACCGTGCCCCCAGCAGACGCCATCCCCTTCCTAATCCCCGAGATAGACCTGGACCCAGATCGGCGTCGGCCGACGTAAAAAATGACGCCGGAGGGTACTTTTGTTCCCTTGTTCATACCAGGTGTGCCCTATTGCCCTGAGGGTGGGGATGAGGACTGGGAGGGGCCGCTGGACCCTTTGACAGACCTCTGGAAGATCTGGACCGGAAAGCAGAATTGGGTGACGCCAGTGGTCTCGATACCTCCCCAGACCTTGGCATACTTTCACCCCCTACCGTGGCTACGGGGGAGGGAGCATCCTATACTGTGGTGGTGCATAGGGCAGCCGAAGCTTTGGGCCTGGAGCTCCCTACAGTGGCAGTCAGGACTAACCTCCTAACAAAGGTGCTTCAGCTGGTGGCATCTTCCTCTGAACCTCTCTTGCCCTTTAATGAAGCCCTCACTGCTTCATTAAAGGTTATTCTGGGCACTTGGTCCAAGCCCAGCACAGAGGCTCCGGGCGATTATCCAAAAATGAAGAGTATGCAGTTCCTCAGGGTAGAGGGAGAGAGAGTGTAAATTTGAAAGAGACCGTGTATGAGAGGAGAGGAGTTCCTCTTGTCGGAACTAGGGTCCTCACAACGTGCCACACTAACGGCAATTGAGAAGGTCCTCATGAGAGAGGAATGGACTTCTCCGACCCCAATCTCCTTCATTATGGAATGTGCCACTTTGGCACTAACTGAGAATTACTTTGAATACAATAAACAATTGTTTCACCAATCGCAGGGCACTTCAATGGGGAGTACCTTCGCCCCTAGTGTGGCCTGTATTTACATGGCCACCTTTGAGGAAGAAGTCATTAGACATCCTAACAACCCCTATATCAACAATCTGACCCTGTGGAGGCGATTCATAGATGACATACTGATCTTTTGGAAGGGGAACCACCTGACTTGTCTAGCCTTCTGCGAGTGGATAAACACACAGAACCAATATTTGAAATTCACTCATACAATTTAAAATTCCCATGTACCCTTTTTAGATCTTAGGGCGGTACTCGACGATACAGGACTAAGCACCACCCTATACAAGAAACCAACAGACAGGAAAAGCTTGCTACTATACAGCAGCCACCACCCCAGGGCCCTCAAGGACAATCTGCCCTTTGGGCCGTTCCTCCATATCAGGAGGAATTGCAGTTCCAGTAGTGACTATTTGACTGAAGATCACCACCTTAGTTCTAACCTCAGACTGAGAGGTTATCCTGAACGACAGGTCAGAAACTCACTTAAGAGGGCACGTAACAACCCACGAGAGGCCCTACTACTACCTAGCAATAGGGAACAAACAGACACCCTGACCTGTGTCACATCTTTCACACCCTAATTCCACATGCATAAAAAGCATAATAAAGAAACATTGGGGAATCTTAACTACTGGTGATCTCACCATTCCCCCCCCCACGTTTTGCTTTTAAGCGAACACAGAACCTGAAGGATATCCTCATCAACACTAGACCTAGGAACATCGACCACAAGGAGCAAAGAACTTTATGGGATCTCCCCCCGGTGATAGGTCACTACCCATGTGGCTCATGTGCAGTGTGCCACCAAACTGCAGTGACAAAAGAAGTGAGCTTTTCAGACGCCTTCACTTGGAGGATCCTGAGACACACTAATTGTAACACAACTCATTGTATCTATCTAATCACCTGCCAGTGTGAGAAGAGATACGTTGGGATGACCCTTAGACCGGTCAAGACACGCATAACAGAACATAAAAGTAATGTGAGATGCCAAAGGGTCACCACTAAACTCTACACTCACTGCAAAGAGAATAATCGCAAACCAGACTCCCTAAGATGGCTAGTGCTTGAGTCCCATCCCAGGATTATGCAAAAAGCATTGTTCAAGATCGAACAGAGATGGGTACATCGTCTTAGGGCAGACCAGGAAGGCCTGAATGACCAAATCCCATGGGCGGCACTCGTTGACAGATGGTCCACAATTCATAGGCACACCGTTTTTGCTATATGTCTATATACGGAGGTTTCCTTCCCCTCTTGCTGAGCTAGTTATAAGTGCTCTTGCGCTTCACTGTTCAGTAGGAGTTTTTTTTGCCTACCTATGTGAAACTAAGGAGGTTTACTTTTATTTGCCACAACCAGACATCGTAGTAGCACATTCCATTTCTAGTTGGGGCACTCTGCACAGAACATATTGTTTCACCATTAACACTACAAGATGGCCGCCGTTCACCAACTGACCGCCATAGATCATAAGTCCACCTCATATTTTCACTACCCATACTAGATAACATCTTGCATATACTGATCGTTACGCCTGTTCCCTTGATTCATGGAACACCGCAACTGATCACTGGCTTTAGACTGGTTCACTTTGTAACAGCTACATTACAAGATGGCCGCCGTCTTCAACGGACCATCGACGTACATTCTGTTCTACCCTTCACGCATTGACGTGGACCCCACCACCCGGAAATCGGCCCAACCCCACCCACACCGGCTAGTATTTCAGCATAGATCCCATGCGTTGCTGTCCTTCCCGGTTCGAGCGGTGCCTGGGTAGGTTAACGGCCCACCCCGGTATCACCTAATACGCGAGTATGACGACAATGTACGCGTGTCTCCTTCTTCATGTAGTGTGTGCTGACGGTGGTATAGGTGAGCACCCGTGACTCACGGGTGCTTTGGTTTATTACCGATTGACTCTGTGACTGTGCCCATGAGGGGCAGAATATGCGCAGTGGGTCATGCACTCTAGCGACGGCTGCATTACATATCATTGACAACGGGTTGTACAAGCCGGGGGTCAGTCATACCATCCGCACGCCATACTTGACCCTCTACGGGTGTCAGGGTCTTCCAGGTTTGCGACTGTGCATCTGTGATACAGCACTACCACCCACGTGTGGGTCTCTCGGATGCATAAGTTGAGTGCCGGCTAACCTCCGGACATAACCATGAGGTTTGGTATATTTGTGGTTGTTTATGGGCGCTGAACAATGGCTTTATAACACCGGCTGCACAACATGATGTTTTGGCTGTATTGGAGTTCTGGATCAGGAATACTCCCTTTTGGACTCACAGCAGCAGTTGATGTTGGGCGACGGCCCCAATGTGACACCTTAGACCTCCAGTGAACTGGTTTAGCCGTTTACAGAACTATGCCCTATAGGAACTGTGTAAAAATATCCCAATGGACCATTGCACACTAGTAGGCAGCGTCCAAGGTCTGCAAAATTTTCTCTACTTCTTGAGCGGCTGGCTCGTGAACACGAATCCATGGTGGCCAGAGGAGGACGGCGGCGGCGAGACCGAGCGAGTAACTGCACGCCCCACACACGATAAGTAACTGTTACAGACCCATCTTGTGTTGTGCAATTTATTGTTCTTGTTTGTTTTCTTTATTACCTATGTATGCATATCAGTGCATATGACCTCTTGCCCGTTGACAATTCGGCCTGGGTGGGGGGAAGTTTGAACTTGGAGCCCTGCTGTATGCGCGAGACCTGCTGCCTGGTCGGGGGTCGTCACTGGTGCTCCCCTTACCTTTTCGCTATCCTCTCCTGGGCTGCTACGCTGCCATCGCTGCAACATCATCTCGCGGCCTGGAAAGCGGAGCACACTACAGCTCCCAGCTGCCCAGGCGACCCGTGACGCTACCTGCGCGCCCGGAGGCGCTCAAAAGGACGCTGTTCTTTCGGGAGAGCGGGAAGTTTGAACTTGGAGCCCTGCTGTATGCGCGAGACCTGCTGCCTGGTCGGGGGTCGTCACTGGTGCTCCCCTTACCTTTTCGCTATCCTCTCCTGGGCTGCTACGCTGCCATCGCCGCAACAACATCTCGCGGCCTGGAAAGCGGAGCACACTACAGCTCCCAGCTGCCCTAGCGACCCGTGACGCTACCTGCGCGCCCGGAGGTGCTCAAAAGGACGCTGTTCTCCCGCGTCGCGGGACGCGCGCGGGCAGACGCCGGGCTAAGCCCGGGCAAACGGCGGGCCCTCTTATGCCCTCAGAGGCCGATAGAGGTTGGGTTGGGACTGCCCTCTGCGAAGTGACTGCTGTTGGATTGAACACCCATCCTCGGGACTGCACAGGTGATGGTGACGGGCAATATATAGCACGAGTTATTGTGCCAAATACTATCTGGAAGGACTGTGCTTCGTACTGTTCGGGGGAAGCATGTCGAAAGGGTCTTCTAAAGAGTGCACAAGGGTTGCGGGCATGGGGACTTTGGACAGTTATTTAAAAAAGGCAGAATCTGCCATTGTGAAAGAGATCGCTTCGGTTGAACGAAGACTGTCCTTGGACCCCATTAGATTATCTGTTCCTTTATTACCCGCTGTGGACTGTTCGTCAGAAAACGTCCCTCTGGATGGTGTGCACCCGCTTGAGATCATGAATGGCTCTTGTATTAATGTTAGTCCTACAATTGTGTCACCCCCCCACCCCCCTCACTTATAGTGAGTCCTGCCCAACCCCCACTGGTTACTCGCACTAGACAATTAAGGATTAGGCCTAATCTGATTGTTGGTGGTGGTAAAATTGCCACGGGGAAAAGAAAGGCGAAGGATAACCCTCAGGGTACTAGAAAACCGGCAAAACTATCTAAATCTAGTAATCCCGCTCCTGGATTGTACAAAGTTAACACTGAGGCTCCCCGTTCAGTTAGCGAGACTCTGGGAGAGGCAGTGAATGATTGTATTAAATCAGCTACTGATAGTACTACTGATAGATCTAGCGAAAAATCTATGTCAGACTTTACAAATATCCTTGATGAGCACCTTAAATTATTTACTGCTCCTTTATTGGTCACCTTGAGGAGCATTGAGGAGCGGTTGAATGTAATTGAGTCACACCTTACCTCTAAGGCTTCTATTCCTGGCCCAAGTACCCTGGCAATTAACTCTCTTAGTACAGTTACTGCCTCGGTCAATAACTTGTTGGATACCATAATTACCGCACCCCAACAACCAGTACCTCACTGTACCACCTCGGCCATTGGTGTAAACCTACCGCCCCTAGCTTTAAATCCCACGGGTACAACACAAGGGGTGGTTTCAGGTTCTCAGAGCATTGAAGGGAGGCCCGGCTTTTTAGCTAACTATGATAAGAGGGACTCGCTACATCTAACTGTTGAGGCTTGTCCATATACTATTATCTTAGCTAATGTCCCAAAATTGGAAGGGGGAAAAAGAGAACACTGGACTTCCCTGAAAAACAAGGCCATCCACTTCTTATCTAATAAAACTGTCTTGGGACAACATCTTGCCAACAATTTTATGATGATTAGAAGGGTCCCGTGTGTGGGCAGGACAAACAAGAGTCTGGCGGGTGATTGTATTGTCGTAAGTTTCAGATCTCCAAGGTTGGTTGAGGATATATTGAAACAGGCTGGGACAGTGAGAATCCAGACGGATTTTGTTAATGTCCTCCCCCTGGGTTTCTTTTATCCTCCATTTCATGTTGGGTCGTCACTTAGTGACCCCCCTAGGGGTATTGGTTTTAACAATTATGCTGTCCCTATTTCTAACAGATTTGACGCTCTTTCAAACCTAGATGACAATGAATGACTAGGGACATTGGCAGAGCACAATACTCCAGATAGTCGGGTAGTTGTCCGTGATGAAAATATTTTGCAACCATTGGATGACAGTAATGTCGCATTTACTCCTGGTTTATTGGGCAATCTATTTAGATTGGTCAGTTGGAATATAGCTGGCCTGAAAAATAAAATCGATGACACGGCTTGGCGAGCATTTATAGGTTTAGGCCACATTATTAGTTTACAAGAAACATGGGACATAGAGAATACCCTGACTATTGATGGGTACAGGAGTTTTTTTGTACCAGCAGTACCATCAAATGCGGGGAGGGCAAAGGGTGGGTTGGCCACCTTAATTTCCGCTAGTATACCGGGTCAACAGACCCAAATAGATACAGGTTCACGGAATAGTTTGGCTGTACAAATCTCCCTGCTAGAGGGAGGTGTTTTTTTAATCATAAATTTTTATAATTCCTATGACAGAGTCATCACAACTGATCACCTCTTAGCTTTAACACGCTTTTTGGCGGCTTACAAGGACGCTAACCAAAATGATTGTTTTATTATAATTTTGGGTGATTTTAATATCCACGGCTGTTCAGACAATTGTTTGTCCTCTGATCCTCTAGGTCCGTCTGCACAAGGTGATGCTCATTTTGAGCATTCTGCTCAGGGAGACTGTCTTGAGTCAATCTTAGCAGATTATGGTCTTATACTCCCTTCTTTGACGTCTGGGGAAATTCCTACTTTTAAAGGGAATGGCAAACATTCTGTCATTGATTACATTTTTATTAGCTTTGCGCTTGGTGATATGATTCACGATTATAAGGCGATTACAGTGACCATAACCCTGTGGTCCTTAGTATCTCGGACACTTTTATCACCCCTACTAAAACTTTGGAAAGGACGGATAAATCTAATATCCGCCCCTCTTATCAGAATCGTAGGATTAGATGGAACAAAATAATTCCGGAGGACTTTCATTCTAATCTAAGAAGGAAGGTGGGTCCTGAGATAAATATCTGTTTGGATTTGGACGCCGGTAATAAGGAAGTTTTAGAGGCTTACTCGGCAATTTGTTCCCAAATCTCTGCGGACCTTAGTTGCCCTGCTAAGGGTAAAGATAATACCGATTTAGGCTGGTTTGATAGAAATTGCTCCCTGGCTAACAGAAGGCTGAAGGCCGCCCTAAGTTGTAAACCTATTAATAGGGCGATTATTACCACGCTTAGGAAAGAATATGATAAATCCCTGAAAACTAGAAAGCAAAAGATTAGAGAGAGTGCATGGGTTGAACTAGCTTCCGTGGATGTTCTTAGAAACAGTGCAAAGTTTTGGTCTGTGGTGAATAAACCTTATTTTCGCGACGCTTGTAACGGCCAATTAGACTGTGGCATAGGGGAAGACTTGTGGTGTACTCATTTTAAGTCAGTCTATGAAGGGGTAAGCAACGGGGTGTCGACTTTGTCGTCCCCTACTGCAAACCAATATACTTTATCGGTTACTAAGATCGAGGTAGCCGAGGCCATTGAAAAGATGACAAGTAATAAGGCCCCGGGCCCGGATGGTGTTCCGGTTGACCTATATAAATCTGACCTTGAGACTTGGTCTTTGGTTTTAATGAATGTTTTTAATAGGGTTTGTGTTTCAGGCATTCCGGACACTTGGTCCGAATCTGTGATTATACCCATTTTTAAAAAAGGTTGCAGGGGGGGACCCTAGTTGTTACCGCCCTATCTCCCTTATTGATTCTGCAGTTAAAGTCCTAGGGCGCGTAGTTTTGGGGAAACTAACAGCGTGGTTGGAGGCTAACGAGACCCTTTCATGTTTACAATATGGGTTCAGAGCAGGTCGGGGTACTATAGACCAAAGTCTGAACCTATATTTATTAATAGGCAAATACACTATTGCCAAAAAAGGGAAGTTATATCTTGCCTTTATGGACCTGTCCTCGGCATTCGACCGAGTGAATCGGTCGAAGCTGTGGGATTTGCTCCTTAAGTGCGGCATTGACGAAAACATTGTATTTTTCCTGGCTGATTTACATAGGGATCTCTCCGCCACCGTTAGATACGATCGCCTGGCTAACTGCACCGGTAGGATTGGAATCACTAATGGTGTTAGACAGGGTTGTATTTTAGCCCCCCTGCTTTTTACGTTATACATCAATGATTTAGGTGCTGTTTTAACTAGGTCGTGCAAGGATATTCCAAGAGCTGGCAAGTTTTCTATTCCGGCATTATTATACGCCGATGATGCCGCCTTGTTAGCACGTACACCCGTGGGTTTGCAACGTTTGTTGGACTCATTTGCAAATTTTATGAAAGCACTTGATCTTAGTGTGAATTTTTCTAAATCACATGTCATGATTATGGGTTGTAAAGCAAAAAAAGTTAAGACCTTGTACTGCGAAGGGCATGTTTTATCCCGCGTTAGCAGATTTCCCTACTTGGGGGTTATCTTTGATGATAAGTTCAATTGGTCCCCGCAATTGGCAGCTAAACGCAATGTATTTGTTAGGTCAACTTTAGCTGTCTTGGACTTTGCTCGCAAATTGGGGGTGAAGCCTATACAGGCCATTTTGAACATATATGTTGCTAAATGCCTTTCTATAGCAATGTACGGGGCTGACCTATGGGGAATTAAAGATGTTAAAATCCTTCAAATGGTTGAAGATAAATTTCTAAAATCCATCTTATGTCTACCTCAGTCAACCCCTGCCTTTATTGTTCATCAGGAATGCGGGATAAATTATTTAGTGGATCGTATTGCTCTAGCTCCATTGTTAAAGGGGATTACAATTTGGTTAAACCCAGATTTGGAATTAAATCATGTGATTTTAAAGGATTGTTTATCTCTTAAGTATGGCAGCTCCATTCCTTGGATAAATTATATTAAGAACTTATCCAGAGTATTAGGTCGTCCAGAATTTTTCGATCTACCTGGCAACTTAATTAAGGGGGACCTGAAATGGGTGAAAACTGTATATAAACAGCGGATAATTTTAGAAAGGGAAGAAAAGGAGCTACTTAAACCTTCAGTAAGGGCTCATCAGTTGGTAATTACTTCCAACAGTATTGAACCCTACTTGGTCACTGTTAACAACATGAACCATCGTTTTTTATTGACCAAGTTTAGACTGAACAAATTCCATCTCTTGCTCACCGATTCCCCAGGGTGGTCAAAGGAGAGGGACTTGGGAATCTGTTCTTGTGACGGATTTTCCCTCAAAGACACGGTGCACTTTGTCTTCTTCTGCAAATACTTGTCCCCTATTCGCAAAAAATGTATTATCCCCCTTATTAAGGACAAAGGATTTAGGCAGGTTAAACCTGCCCTTTTATATTTACAACTGCTGGGTTCCACATGGGAGATTTTTAATATTGCCAATTTTTTTAGCAATCTCAATGAGATTAAGGAAGAAAATTTCTTGGATATAATAATTATTTGGGTAACTCATGAATTGAAATCAAGTGTCTTGTATGCCTTTTTAACTTAATTGTAGTGTTCATTGTCAATGTTATTTATATTGTATGTTTTTTATATTTATATGCTTTTATGGTTTTTGCTATGAACCGAATAAAGTAATTTTGACTGACTGGTTTAAAGTATACCATTAACTGCTACTTAACAATACATACCAGTGTGCCTCGCTAAGATGCGGAATTATCTTGTGTAAGATATTGAATCGCCTATTGCATGTGGCGTTTGTATATTTGTCACATTTAGCTTTACCTGATGTCAATGCACGAGAATAAGTATCTTTTGTTGTCCTGGAATGTGCGCGGTCTGGCTGGTTGTGCAAAGCAACATAAAGTGTACCAATATTTGCGCAGGCACAAGATAGCTATACTCCAGGAGACTCACTTAATGCAACAAACATTGCAGTTGCTTAGCAAAAGGTGGAGGGGCACGGTAATAGGCACTACTTACTCGGGGTTTGCCGGGGAGCCCTAATCTGGGTGGCCCCAGGTACCCCAACACAGATAATTCATGCAAGTGTCGACCCTCAGGGCTGCTATGCGGTTCTGGAAGGTTCTTTAGACGGTCGCCCGTTGTCCATAGTATCCCTTTATGCGCCTAATTCATGACAATCCACATTCCTCCAGACACCAACCCGGCACTCCTCAGGGACCCATCAGCCCCCACTTATTGGTGAGGTGACTTCAATGGAGTACCGGACTTGACTCTCGGCCGCTCCCGCCCTCCCCTTCTGGGAGCACAGGCTGTTGGGCTTGCACGCGCCATGACGGCTTGGGCCACACAGATGCGATTGACTGATGGTTGGCGCTCAAAACACCCTATGGATCGGTTATACTCGCATTATTGCACTCTCCATGACCTACACACACGGATTGACACCATTTACTGTACGGATACAGCGCTAATACATGTAGGTCAGGCCGAGTACTTAGCCCGCACAATATCGGACCATAGCCCTTTGCCGGTCCAGCTAACATGGGGTGCACCACTAATAGTCAGGTCTGTCGACACTTTGTCTTCCTCGCTTTTGAACATTATCCTTTTTATCCTCTCTCTTGCCCAGCAGGGCTCTCCTCTGGGCAGTCTGACTGGCTACTTTTCGGCCCTTACTGACTGCTTTTCGACAATTGCCAGATCAACCGTCACTTTTCAAATCGCCCATTGTACATAGATTCCTGAAAGGGCTTATGCATTTATTTCCCCCTTCGCCCTTCATCATCCCCCAATGGGACCTTAACTTGGTCCTCACTTATCTGATGTATGCCCCATTCAAGCCACTGCACTATTGCCCCCTCTGGCTGCTCACAATCAAGACAGCCTTTTTAGTGGCAATGACTTCTGTCAGGAGGGTGAGTGAGGTGTAGGCTCTCTTGTCTCAACCTCTTTACTTAACCGTCTTTCCAGACAAAGTAGTGCTAAACACTAGGGCTTCTTTTTTGCCTTAAGTTGTGACACCTTTTGTAGGAAGATAGGATCCTTCTAGCATGGTTACCCCCACTTTTTGCCTAGTGTCAGTGTGTCGTTGACTAGTCTGACTGGGATCCTGGTAATCAGGACCCCTGTCACTGTGCTTTCTCCCTAAATTTGACATGGTAAGTACTTTGGTACCTTCACAATTAGTTACTGGTTTACCCCTATAATTCCCCAGTATATGGGACGGAGGTACCCAGGGCATAGGTACACCAGGGGTCTCCCATGGGCTGCAGCATGTATTATGCCAACCATGAGCGATCACTCAAACTGTGACTACAGGCCTGCCATTGCAGCGTATGTAAGCTGGTGCTAGCACCACTTACAACAGATATAAGTCTTCTTACACTTAAAACCTATAAGTCACCCCTAAGGCAGGCCTTTCAATCCTGAAGGCATAGTGCTGGGTTATAAGTGTGAGGTTGACCCTGCATGAGCAGGACACCCCCTAAAACCCCGTAGTAGATTCTCCAGACTTTGTAAGTGCTATCAGCAATTTTGATACATATAGTGGCCATGCGTCATTACGCGATAAATAACTGTATATTGTCTGTGCTGAACCTGGGCATGCTTGGTATCAAACATGTTGCAATCATACTCCAACATCGTTACCGGTGTTGTAGGTATGATTCCTTGCACTGAGGGCCTAATCCAGGAAGACCCAGTACTAATGGTAACGGTATTCCAGGGTCTGCCAGCAAGCTAGTGCTGCTGCGACCCCAGACACATTTCTGCCTTCCTGCTGCTGAGCTGAGCTTGAGCAGGGGAAGGTAGTACAATAGGTATTTTGTCACAAGGAGGTGTGACCACCTCCAGGTTAGGACTTCGTGTATTGGGCTGGGGTGGGGACACATGCCAGCACCACCAGACTGCTTTGAAGGGCACGCTTAATGACCTCCTTGCATACTCTCATTAGAAACAGCTCTGGGAGCCCTTGGCTCCTGCTCTAGGAGCGAAACTGGACAAAGGACATGGGAGTATCCTCCACTCTATCTAGCCCCTCCTGTGGGAGGGACCCCTGAGTCGAACCGAACCCCTTTCTTAGGGTATAAAACGGCTTACCTGTGGGTGGGTCCTCAGATTCATCGTTGGACAAGACTCAAGCCTAAAACCATGTCACTCTTCGACTGTCTGGACACTAGTATTTTGCTGGACTTCACCTGGAAACGATACTGCATCAAGGAATACTCCGGCTGCTCCTGGTCTCGCTGTTCTGTAAGTCTTCTTCGTTGTCTGTGCTCAAGACAAGAACTTCAACAGACCTGTGGGTATCAAGGACACCCTAAGTAATCTCCCTTGGAGTGAAGGAGTCACTCTCCTGCATCTGCAGGCACCGCAACGAAGCTGATCGGTCTGCTGCTCCTGGCGTCCCAGAGACTTCAAAAGGCTTAGCCACACAGGTGGTGGTTATGCAACTTCCTCAAGGTCTGCTTTGTCTGCAATTTTGAGGCCAGTATCCCTCGTCGGAACCACTGGGACCGAACCTCTGTGCACCTGCGTCGACTCGCTGTTGCCAAGGCTTGTTAGCTCTGCAATCTAGTGATCTTTAGGCTACAGGGAGCTCCAGCCTCCAGCATCCCTTCTTTCCAAGATCTTCATCATCACCGCATCCTCTGCACCGTGGGCCTCAATCTTTGGTGAGCTGCTAGAGGTTCTCTTGGGAGTCCTGTGCCTTTGGCCTGTGAGTCTTCTTGAGGGTCTTCTCTTGCTTGATTGGGTTCCCCTGCTTGCTCTGGGTCTGCTCTGACTCTCCTGCACTTGGTGAGTCCCTTGGACCTTGCTGGTCCCAACATTGCTCCTTCATCATTTTCCTCGTCTGTTGTTTCTGCCAAGGCTTGTTGGTGCTCCCGCCAGACAATGACCTCCTGGTTCTCGATTTCCGACGTGAAACAGTTCATGAGGGCTTCTGGACTTCCTCAGCGTCGCCTGGTCCTCACAGCTACAGCAATAAGTTCACTGTCCTCATTCCTGCATCTGCCGTCATAGGTGGTCATTGCTCTTCCTTGCCTCCTAGTCATCTCCATGTGGATTAGCCTCTGTCCTCTCTGCTTGCAGGTTGTTCTCTTCAAGAATCCACCCTTAGGATTCCACAGACTCTTGCACAGTCTTGTCCAGCTGCATCTTTTCTGAAGTCCTCCATTCTGTTCTACAGTGGTGTCCGATGTCACTTTGCACCTTTGCACCTGGCTTCCCTGGTGTAGATATCCTGGATCCTGGGGTTTCCACGGGTGGTGGGATTCTCCAACCTTCTGTCTTCCATGGGGTTACTTCAGGGTCAACTGGGAAGGGTCATTCTTCTTCAAAATTGCAACTGCGACTTTCCCGTTGACTTCTATTGAGTACGTGGCTGGGTTTTCACTGTGTACACAGCCTCCGTGGGGTTCCTGGGTACTTACTCTGGGTGCTTCCTTGTGTCCCCAGATCCTCTGAGTTTCCTGGTCCAAGTGATGGAGCAAGGACTCGTAGAAAAGAGACTTGCTTGGAAGCAATCCACTCGTTTAACTCTCTAACAAGTTATTAAAAATGTTTTGTGTAAAACTAATGCGCACCACATGAATACACGGGTTAGTGATGCTTGCTTATGTGTTTACTAACGTGGATAACATGAACGAAGGACTAAAACCGCTTTAAACAGGAAATCTTTACTGCACATGCATCAACTACATCTACGTAGGATGATGAGCTATTGCTTGGAGGGAAATTCTTGCGCATGAGCAGAAGCTCTTAAAATTGAGTTTTGAAGACTCACATGCATGGCACATGCTTAAGCTGGAATTAAATTGTGTTATTTTACTAATGCTAATGCGGGAAAAGTATTAAATAAATAAAATGGGATAGAGTAGAAGTGGGTGGCATACAGTGAAACCATTTTGTTTGAGAAACTAATATTTGTCTTCTGACCTTTATCATTAGTGCGTATTTTGGCCTCTCTCGAGTAACTGAAATTGAGCTGTGTGACGTGGAGTCTGCGCATGCCTATTGGGTGCGAGCTGTGAACAAAGACTAAACATTGAACCGAAGCCATGAATGAGTGCAACTTTGGACGGACAGTGAAAAGTTCAAGACCAACAGGATGATGATCCCTCTTGCCAAACCAATCAAATCCCATATTTTCCAGATATTGAAACTTTAATGGGTGGGATATGAATAAAAACCTTATAAGTAGATAGATTTAGTTAGTTAGTGAGCGAGAGACTTGTCGAGACCTTGCAGAGCGCAATGCTAAATGCTGAATGAATTGGGAGTGAAGACTGTCGTGATTGCTGAGGTGCTCACGCAGAACTGAAGAAGCGCAGAGCTGGGGAAGGGGAGTTGAGAGAGCTGAAGATCGCGGAAGAATCTCGAGGAGTAAGAGTGTCAGAGAAGGGTGCAGCGCGACTAGAGAGGTCCACTATCCTGTCCTGATTCCTGTCCTGTACCTTTGTTTCCTGACCTATCCCAGTGGATCCTCACCAGCCCTTTGGCCAGGGGGTTGATCTCCACCCCATTCTTGGTAAATATATCTCTCTTTTAATTTAGCTATATGCCCTTTTCTCTCTATCCTCTCCTTTACTTAGACATTGTTCATTGAGCAAGTCCGTGTTATATTTGCTTGACGATTTAATTGATTTTTCTCTACTGAATGATGGTGATTGCACTGTGTATTTGAGAGGGTTCACATGCGCTTGAAATTTAGATAAATATTTAAACCTTCCTGAGTCTGTGATTATTTACTTCATAATTAAATGAATAGTTAGAATTTGTTCATTATTACTATCAACTAGTTCAACTAATGGTCCATTGACCAGAGGAAAGAACTTGTTGATCAGTGAAGGGTTAGTTTGGTATGAACAGAGGTACTAAATAACTAATCCTGATCATCGTGAAAATATAAAACTTGACAAACCAGCGGTTTACTCAAAAGTGAGTTTATGGGCCCAGGTGAGTATATAGTAGTGGAGTATCTGTTGTTGGTACACCGCTGGATCAGTTTTCTGATAGCAGAGTTATGGTTATTATTAACTAGTTTGGTGATAAATATTGATTATTGATTTATGTTTAACAAAAGAGTTAGCGTCTTGTTTTATGTTGTCTAGAATCCCGGGAAATTAATAGCGGGTTGTGACAGAAGCCACACTGCAGGGAGGTTACTCGTCTGTTGGAATAATACTGAGAAGCTACGTAGGGCTGGCAGTGTTAAACTAGGGACTATTTCATATAAAAGTAGAGTGTGAGTGATAACAGAGGGTTCGCTGGTGAAACTTTGGTCCTATTTCCCAGTAGGAGTAACACTGAAGGAGTAACAGGTTCTCCCGAGCTTGATTGAAGACTAAACCGGGGTTTTACTCGTAGTGAAAAGGAGCGAAATTGAAATCTGTCCTTTGTTTAGCAACGTTTTTATTTTGTTAATAATGAAGAATTTAATGAAAAGTATTAAGAAATAAGTTGTTGTATTACCTTGTGAAGAGGGGGTCAGTCGCCAAAGTTGTACTGAAGTCAGAGAGAGCCGCGCTGGGATTGGTTGAACCAGTGGGCGTGAGACGGAAGCAGATATTAAAGGAGTGGTCAGTAGTAAGGAGTAGATACTGACGTATCAGAAAGGCCGCGCTGGCATTGGTTGAAAAGGAGCACCAGTCTGAAGTTGTAAAATAGAAGCTGCGCTAGGATTGGGTGAAAAGAATTGTATGTTGAGTCCTGATTTGACTGCGGGTGTGAGTCGTGCTGACATAGGACGAAACGTAGGTAATAGAGCTAGAACATATATGGAAGACTCTTTCGTATATCTTCCATCTGAAATGTTTGGAAGACGAAAGAAAATGACGTTAATGAAGAAAATAAAAAATTTCTTTAACAAAGACAAGCCTGTGTTGACTAGACATGGAATTCCTGTTCCACCACCTAAGACTCCTGCTTCATTTATGATGATGGAGAAAGGATATCACCCGTGTGTATGGTTGGAAAATTGGGTGGAATATACAAAAGGTGATGGTGTTTTGGCTTTTCCAGATCATGGTACTTTTAATTTAAAGATACTTCAGAATTTGAGAGATAGAATGAATATGTTAGAACCAAATCCTAGAATTACACAGTATGAAGCGTTAGAAGAATGGGAGATTGAGGCATTTGATCGTGAAAAATTCAGAAATGGTCGGAGATTTAGAGTATTTTTGCCTAGACATCCGTATGAGTCAAGTGGAGATCAAATGAAGCGTTGGAGAAGAGCTGTAGTGACAGAGGGCTTATATCCAGTGTTAATGGCTGAAGAACAGTCGGGAAGCAAGTGTACAGAGAAAACAAAACACATGAATGTGATAGGATATGGTGAATCAGATTACCAATTGTTGGAGGAAATTTTAACAAAAAATCCTCCACTGTACTAAGAGAGACCCTGTAGAGCCACCCCAAGTGCACCGGTAATGGGAACACCCTTAATTCCTCAAATTTTACATGATACATCAGTTAATAGGGTGCTTCAAGATAAAGAAAGAGAAGCATTGAATAGAACTAGGGAGGAAGTAGTACAGAAAATAAGTCAATTGAATTTAAATACTGAAGCTTTGATAGTACCAGTGACTAGAAGTCCTGTTATTCCATTATATGGAGATAAAATGGGTTGCCCAAAACCTCAAGCTGTAACAATTCCTTTGAGTAATCCCAGAAAAGAGGTAGTAATATCTGATGATCAGGCCAGTGAGTGCGATTCAGTCATTTCATTAATGGACCTTCCAATAAGAGAACCTTTAACTGAAACTCCGAAAAAAGTGACACACGGAAATTTTAAAGAAAGAGTAAGAGTAATCTTTATTGTACAGTTAATGAAAACTCACAATTTAAAACTCACATTTTAAAACATTCAAACATTAAAATACATAAATCAGCCATGTCTCTCTTTATACATTAGTGATTAAGATTCGCACTTTCAGGTTAGCTTGTTGATGTTATGCTATGAGCCAGAGTCCCAAGCACCTATAAGGCAGTGACGTGTCTATATTCACGGATGCTAAATGAAACCCTTCAGCCCCTGGCTGCTTTAAAAAACAAGTGGGAGTTGGACCTGCAGGTGGAAATCCCGGACACCACGTGGACGCAATTAGTGCGTAGAGCCCGAAAAAGCACGAGAAATGCACAATTTCAATTGATTCATTTCTACGTGCTCCACAGAGCATACCTTACCCCAGACAAAATAAGGAAATACTTTGGGACTGAGGAAGCGGCTTGCCCTAGATGTAACAGGATAGGAGCGGACCTGGTCCACATGTTGAGGGCTTGCCCACACTTGCAGGAGTACTGGAGGGAGATTGGCAGCACGTTGAATGAGGTAGCGGACAGGGATTTACAGTACGATGGGGCCGTTAGTATACTCCACTGGTTCCCGCACACGCCCAAGAATAAAATATCCAGCAAATTTATAGACATGGGCCTAATACTGGCAAAGAGGGAGGTGACCAAGGGGTGGAAGTCGAAGGTGGGTCCAACACACCGGAGATGGCTGAACGAACTCCTAAAATGGGCGGCTAGCGAGAGCACACTCAGATGCCAGCTAGCTCACCGTAAACCGGATGAGCGGGCTCAGGCAGCGGCAATGGAATGGGAGATGTTAGTGCAGGCCTTGCGAGACGGCCTAACCAGGGGGGAAGACGATGAGGACTCTGATGACGCAGCTGATGTAGTCGTGATGCCGGCTCCCCTGCCAATCACACACGCTTAGTGATTACTGGATCTTTCCTGCTAACCACCACACATACTAACTCTTCCTGGCTAGGCGCTATGGGGGGAGCACTGGGGGGGAAGGGCTGAGGGAGGGATTGCAAGATCAAACTTCAGGGATGTAGAATGGGCAACTCATGGGACTTTGGGGGAGAAGGGGGTTAACGTCAAAAGCGGGCAGCGGATCTCCCCACTAGACGACTGTACTTGTAAGAACTATACTGATGTAACATATGACTACGTGTGCCGCCCGGCCTCCGGGATGTGGGCAGTACGGCTGTGTATACTGCACGGATAAATGGCTACGGGGGGGTGGGAAACCTGCACTAATGACATTTGTCCTGAGTGTTCTACGGTATATTTGGTCCTGCAATAAAAATGGTTTGACAAACAAAATGAGCCAGAGTCCCAGTTCTTTTATCTTTACTGTCCTTCCAATATATAAGTCATGGGCGAGGTGCGTTGAGTTTCGTGTTGCCTATTCATGCCCTTTTTAAAAAATGAATAGGAAATAAGACATAATAAAGTGCTTGTGCTTCAAGGTGCCAAAAGTTGGGCTAAGCAATCCTGCTTTGGATTGGCTGTTGGCGTGCTCTTTTAGGTATGCTAGCTGCCTGCTAGTTTGCTTCCGCGTCTTGCTGGTTCTTTAGTCTTCCAGCCACTAAATCGAAGTACTTTGTAAGGCGGCAGTTTATCTGGATCTCTTCTGGGTTAAAACACAGTATTTCAGCCTGCCTGCAGGTCCTGATTCCCTTCTGGTTCCATTTTGCTCGTAGTAAGGCGCTCCTTATGTCCTTCAAACTTGGGCAAATACAGATAATGTGTATTAGATCCTCGTTTCCTGTTCTACAGAGACAACAGGACTGTTCTTCTTGTCTCCTTTTCCAAGGAGCCAGGTGAGGGAGAATTGGTAAAATACCAAAACGCAACTTTAAAAACTTTTCTTTTATCTTCTGTTTAAATCCCCTTTTCAAATAAGCTTGTGGCATAAGGACGTTAAAGTCATTCAGCACAATCCATCCGTGAGCCCTCTTGGCCAGAGTTTCCTTATCTTCTGTTTGGGATATAATTTTCGTTAATTTGGTAACAACCTTTTTAAAGCTCTTATGATCTGATGATGATTCCCAAAGTTCGGTCAGTTAGAGGCTTTCTAATGATTCCAACAGATACTCCCTGGCAGGTGATTTCTCTCATTGTAACAACTCGGTCCAGAGGTGGGCATTTAGAGATCCTTGCTCTGCACCTCTGATCTTGTGTCAACATTTTATATAGGCACCCCTTCTTTCCACTGTTTGCTTCTGAAGGACAAATTCGAGGCGTATTTGGGCAGGTGATACGTAGTTGGATAGCTGAAAAATTGCTCTGTATGTAATGCTAATCACTTTATCTAAGACCAACACATCTTTTCCATGCCTTGGTTCGCTCCCATATGTGAGCATTGGCTGCATTCGTGCTCTGATCACTTGTATGAGAGGGTCAATTGTACAGTCTGGTAGGACTTTCTTCAGGGGCTTCATCGCGAGATAGCTCATGGGGCCCTTTCGACGCAGGGACTCTAGTTGAGGTTTGAACGAGCCTCTGCTGTCCAATAGAACCCCAAGGTACTTATAGCTAGTTACCTGATCCAGTTTCTGTCCTTCCAAATACCAAGTATTTTTACTGCCTTTATTATAGTTCACTGTCATAATGTTTGTTTTATTTAAATTAATGCTTAGTCCGTTACGTTGCGAGAATTTGCTTGTAGTATCGAGAAGGTGTTGGAGACCAATTGGAGACTGGCTTTTCAAGACCAAGTCATCCGCATATAGGAGATTAGACAGTAAGATTTTTCCCAATCATGGGGCATGTGATGTAGTATTGTCCAGTTCCCCTTGAAGGTCTGCTAAGAAGAGATTGAACAGCGTGGGGGCTAGAAGGCACCCTTGTTTTAGGCCTTTGGAGGTGTTGACCCGCCTCGAGAGATGCGTCTCAGCTCCCAACTTGATCTTGACCCAGGTGTTAGTGTGTAATAAGATCAGCTGTTTCGTAAGACGTCTCGGTATCCCCTACTTTTCCAACTTTTGCCATAGTTTGGCTCGATCCACATGGTCAAACGCTATAAATCATAAAAATAGCGAGCTCTTTGCTACTTTATCACGTCTGTCAGCAGGGTTAGCGCCATGATGTTAGTTGTAGTGCCCTCCCCTCTGCAGAACCCTGTTTGATTTGTGGGGATTATATGTTTTGACAATGCCCAAGATGTCAATTCCTCCAGGACTAGGCCTGCATAATACTTTGCCTCTATATCAGTTAGGGCGACGAGCCGATAATTGGAAGGGTTGCTCCTGTCGCCCTGCTTATAAATTGGACTTATTATCGAGCCTTTCCAAGATGCCGGGCTGGTTTCTGACTCCTGAATGTCCTTGAAAACTGGTACCAGTATGTTGCTCCAAAATTCAATGTCATACTTATACATTATTGGGGGTATTCCATTTGGACCTGGTGCTCCTTCTGACTTGCCTTTTAATAGTTGTGATTTTATCCGACCCGCTGATATATTAATACTAATTTCTTTGCTGCTTGATGGTAATTTTAAGCTAATTTTTCCTACCACATCATCGTCCTTTTGTTTATACCGTTTCTCATCCTGTTTGGTGTCCTCGCTGGTCCCTTGTTTTATCTTTCCTGTGTTGATGTCTTTCTTTTTCATCTTAGTGATCCATAATTTATCTTCAATTAGATTCCCCTCTTGGTTTTTATCGTTAAAGTGATTGTACAGATGATTTGCCCAATCTGCCTCTGCTATATATGAGCTTATTCTGTGGTGACCTGGCCGTTGGAGACTATGGATTGTCCGCAAAAACCTGGCGCTGTTTTTCAATTTCGAGTCGGACATTATTTTTGCCCAGAATTCATCATTCACCTGCCTTTTCTTTTCCCAGGTCACCTTTTTTAACTTTGCCTTTAGATTACGTAGCTCCCTTTGCAGGGCTTCGTTTTGTGGTTGTGTAGGAAGCCATCTTAAAGTTTGATTTATTTTCCGTTTCAGTCTTTTTATCTCCGGTGAGTTTGCCTTTCCTAATAAGGGACCCTGAGAATTCCCTTTAAAAATCTTTGGCTGTGTGGCATATTTTGTCCCGAGGGCCATTGTAAACTCCTCCCAAATTTCGATTGGGTTTGTAGTCAAGTTGTTATCTTGATGAATAAGTTCCTTCGCACCTGTGGATAGATCTTTGATCTTGTCGGGCTTGCACCTTATTCATATAAAATCCGAGGTGTACTCGGTCCCAGCGCTTTTCCTTGTTTCCATGTGGCTTTCTCTGGTTACGCTTAGCGTCACTTCTTGTGGTAGATGGTCGCTTTGACCATTTTCGCCCATTTTAAATGATTTGATGTCGAACAAAGGAAGAGTTGCCAGAGTGAAATCTAGGTATGAAGAGATGGTTGAGGAGTGATAAGTTGAAGCTGGCGGGGTATCCTCTTTAAATCGGCCGTTCAACGCCCTCAGGTTTAGTTGTTCTAGATCCTTCAGTAATTGAATTGAACACCTTGTGTGTTTATTTGGAAGTGCTTGGGCTTGATTTGGCATTCCCCAAGCTATGTTGAGTTCCTGTGCTAGTTCATCTTCCAGTGCAGTTCTGAAGAGGAAAAGATTGAAGTCGTCTGCCAGGATCAAATTCTCCACATCCCTCTCTTCTATTATTCTTGCCATTTCTTTGACCAGTTCCTTTGTTCTTTAAGTCTGTGTTTCGGATGTATATTTCAATTGATTATAATAAGTGGCTGGTCCACCTTTTTAATTTTGATTGTTATGGCTATTGCCTGTATCACACTTGGGGATGTAATTTTAACCTTGATCTCTTCTGTTGTTCCTATTGTAAGAATTGAGGCAAATGTCATCTGACCGCCTGAACGATGACCAAAGGTTGAGCCTCTGGTGGCTGAGACGATTTCGTGTATCCTTGTAGAGCTATCTCATGCTCTTCCCAGGTTTCTTGAACTAATAACAGGTCAAATGACCTTAAGTAATTTAATATTTCCAGGTCCTCCAACTTATTTGTCATATCATTGATATTCCAGATACACATTCTAGTGTTGGTTGGAACGGTGTGTTATGAAGTCAGGGCAGGTACCCCTTGTCACTGCCCACCCCCCCTTTGTTATTGTTTGCCGTATGTTGGCCTGGGTGGGGACAGACGGTTGTGTTGTTCAAGTTTTTGTGTATAAGTGGTTCCCGTGAGGCCCTGGAGAGTGGCTAATGCAAAAATAACAGTTGATGGACAGAATGCAGAACAATGTCATACATTCACCCCAGTACAGATATCTGGGCCTAAATCCATTGTTTTTTTGCTCACCATGCCATCCCAGCCATATGCAAATCAGTCTTGACCCTGTGCCTCATGGGAACAGTCCAACACGCACTTCCAAGCCAGGTCCTCCCTGGACTGGAAACAGGCATCCTAGGACCGGTTTTGGGGGTTCCCATGAGGCACAGGGTCAAGACTGATTTGCATATGGCCAGGTCTAAACTGGGGTGGCATGGTGAGCAAAAGAATGATGGATTTAACCCAGATCTCTTGACTGGGGGTGAATGTTTTGATTTGTTCTGCATTCCGTCCATCAATTGTGTGGCTTTTGCTTTCTCGCCCTAAGTGCGCCAGGTATGCCCAGAAGTGGGTCCTGGGCTCACTGTGCCACTGTAATCAAGCTATCCTGGCTGAAGAAGGGTGAAACCCCCAAAACGGTCCTAGGATGCTTGTTTCTGGTCCAGGGAGTACCTGGCTTGGCAGTTCGGGCTGGACTGTTCCCATGAGGCACAGGGTCAAGACTGATTTGTATATGGCCAGGTCTAAACTGGGGTGGCATGGTGAGAAAAAGAATGATGGATTTAACCCAGATCTCTTGACTGGGGGTGAATGTTTTGATTTGTTCTGCATTCCGTACATCAATTGTGTGTCTTTTGCTGGAGAGTGGCTAAGCGCTCCTTTTAGAATTGATGTTACTGTATGCAAGTGTTTTTTTTTTTACATTCTTCTAAAAAGGGTATTGGGATAGGCTAGTCTTTTTCCTAGTTCTAGCTTTATTCCCCACTGATAGAATTTGTTAATTTCCCCCAGGATTCGGTCAGCCAACTAATTTGATTTCCATGTTGTCTTTGTCGCTTCTGGGCTTTGTTGGTCAAATGTAGATTGAAATTCGATTACTAGCAAATCTGTTGAGTTGATGTCTTCCAGTCCTTTAATTGAGTGGATGAGTCTCAATATGTTTCCTCTGTTTAGAGTGTCCACTCTTCCTCTGGATTTGTATTCTGGGACAAATACAATGATGTCTGTCTCCTTTGAAATGGTGGTCCGGGTTTCCTGGAGTGAGGATGCCTCATAATGTTTGACCCTGTTAGAGAGTTGGTTGTTGTTTTTACTATTTAGTATAGCAATTCCAGCCCCGTTGGATTCTTCCGGTGCTTGCACTATAGCCAGCTTATTCCCGCTTTGTATTTTTCCCCTTGACAGACTATCTGTCCGTCTCCTTCCTCTGCTCGGTGTGTCACTTTCTGACTCAGTTATTTCCTGTTGTTACGTGCGTTTTGCCATACTGCTCTCCTTCAGCCCAGGATGTTCACTTATTGTTTCGAGTAATTCATTTGGCGTTGGGATTTCCGGTTTATTTGAATTCCTTATGGTCTTCAGTTTCTTGTCCGGGGGGGGGGGTTCTGCTCGGCCTGGGTAGAAGTTGAAGTTTTCTTTGTTTGCTCTTTTTTTACCAGGGTTACCCCTGGCTGATTCTCCTCAATGTTGCTCGCTGCCATTATTTACCTATTCCTGCTCTTCCTTTTTTGTTTCCGGCGAGCTTCTGCATTCATAAATGCCTCTACGCTAGCTCTTTCTTTGTTTGAGTTGGTTAAGATGGAGTTTTCTGGGGTTTGTCTAGGGTTGAGGAGTAAGTTCTCTTCTTTTTTAAGTCTGGTCTGCTTTTAATCGGTTTCTTTTACTCGTTCGCTTAGGGCAGTACTTCCCACGTTGACTTTAATTGTTGGGTGTGGTTTTGTATTTAGTTTCAAGTCTGCCAGGAGGTTCCCTAACATTGTCGGTAGCATTGATAACTTGTCTATTATTGTGTTGTGTAGTCCCAAAAGTACCCTGTCATGCATGACCTACGACGTTTACGGATAACATATACTGTGGGTCTGGTGGAGAACTGACTCCGTACTTCCCCGTCGTATATGTCAGCCCATGGTTTGCATTAGCTAGCTGACAGTGCCACTACACTCCCCTGCTATCAGAGAGATTAGTTTTGGCAACCTCAGAACACAAAAACCTCAGACTCGTGGAAACAATATATTACTTTTCCCCCAGTCACTCGTACTTACTTGTTTTTGCTCTCGGAGAGATACATAGAAGAAACAGTTGGGCGTTTTTACAATAAGAGTTTATTGTACCGTTGTTATTCTCATGTAAGATATATGCGCTGCCATAACTGTAATACAGTAGCAGAGATATAGAACCAGCAGTACAAGGAATAAAAATAAATAGTATTGTTCTACAATTGCGTAATAGTCATGAACAGATACATGAATATAAAATGCATTTATAAAATAAAGTGCGTACTCCTAAGATACCTGACTAGATGTACCTAAGTGTACCTAGCATGTGAGTAGGTGCTTTAGAGCCTAAGCGCCAAGAATCCCACTAGGCTTTTAGTCGAACCCCATTACCTGAATACTGAAAGTGTGGGACTTTGTCCTGGACGTGAGCTGGACACCCCGCAAGGGATTGTCAGACCACTGTCCGCTGGAGCGATGGCATGCCGGAGCTGCAGCGTCTCTGGTCAGTGTGTCGCCTCGAAGTCTCTGGTTCCTCCTGCCTTCTAATAGCAAGGGACGCTGTATTTATACAGTCTATGTACGTGTGTAACCCATTGTTCAGTATGAGGATGACGTTGGGGATTAAACCTTGTGCGTCAATGGGAGAGGTGAATGATACCTCCTGGAGAGTGTACTCACCAATTATTCATATGCGCTAGGGGTAACGTCTTAGCAATATCGATTGGAAAAACCCTTCGTCTGCATGGAACTAGGTGAAAGGTTTAGTCCCTAAAAGGCTGCAGCCCTTATAAGGCGTATGTCCATACAAGGCATTCTGTCCTTATTTGGAGTTATGTCCTTATAAGGCTCCTTCATATGAAATTACGGGCGCCGATGTAGGGAAAGTGTACAATGTTTCCTGGACCTATAGTAGGGTACCGATATGAAATATAACAGCCACTCCACCTTATACTTAACAATAATAATACATGTTTCTTGAAACACACAGGTATAACAGTGTCAGTACATATAATTATCAAGCAGTCATTTAAAATGCTCCTAAAAACGTTAAAAGTCACTTAGAAACAGTTAAAAAAAATTATGAAAAAGTTTCTCTGGTAGTGTTTGAAAGATGATGTAAGAGTCCGCAAAACGCAGTTCTAAATGAGTTAGATCACGCAAGTTGAATTACTGTACGCGTGTATAGAAGGCCATGCTTCGGAAAGTGTCAATTTGCAAAAGTTGTTTTGAAAATACAGGAAAGAAAAGTCCCATAGTTGTTCCCAGCACACGGTGAGCCAGATTCAGATTAGAAGTCCTGGCTGGGAGACATAACATTATCGCTGCCTGCTACAGCAGGGGACAAACATTGAAGTACCGCGCAGAGCATGTCAAGTGTGCACAGATGTAACTCCTCCTGTCCAGTAGCTGGTGTGTACGCTTCTGTTACCAGATTCGAAACCTCGGTGTCAATGCTGGAGCTGAAATTTAATTCAGTCGTGAAAGGCACCTGCGGCTCCTCAAGGAAGGCATGCGTAAAGATGGGAATACGCTGGGGACAAAGTCTAGCATGGGACCACAAAGGCTCCAGCCTGGAATCTAAGTCCACTGGCCTCTCTGTCAGAGGGGTCAGACAGACGTCCAACTCGCATTCGCCTCCGCAAAACAGGCATCGGAAGACAGGTACGATGCAGTCCTCAAAGACTGCTCTGAAGGATAAGAACCAAGAAGCACTTAGTTCTCTTAGGCGCGGTGCACCGAAATGCTGTATCATGCACTCACGGTAATGTCGTTCCAGGAGAGCTTTCGCAATCTCGCTGGCAGATGGTCCGTCCATTGTGCAGCAGGTAGACGATAATCAGGATTCCAGCTACAGCGAGGAGGATCAGAGGTAGACCCCCGAAAATGCTTCCAAACACGGGGTGTATGACGTTAGGAATAACTCCGAGGATAGTCTGGAATGTGCTAAGGAATCCGGACCCTATGGTCTTAAATAGGTGAATTATGCCACTCGTATCAGACATGTTAAAGATACGACCCACCATTTCTACGAAATGTAGGGGGCAATTAGTTCGAATTAGTGCCTGTATCTCGTTCGAGGTCCTTGCAACTTGAAGTTCAAAGGTCTCTCGAGCGGAGGTCAGCCGCACAGTTTGCTGTAAAAGCATGTCTTTCAGTCTGCTCAAAGTATCAAACTGTATCAACGAAACATTCAGAGAAGGCCATACTAGCGCCTCCCTGGCTGTATTTGTCGGAGGGAAAAATACTTGCATACTGCAAGTAACCCTGGTGTTCACTGTGACCAGATATGCGATGCCTGGAAGCATGCCACAGCAACCTTAATCGTTCAGCATCAAGTAACTCCCATTGGAAAGTAACTCGAACACTGGCGCTATCATGGCAGCTGGTGTTCCTTTCATGTGGCAAGACAGATTCGAAACTGAACCATTACAGGCTCTGTGCAAAACAATGTCTCAGCATATGAGAGAACCACTTAAAGCATTCGCGATCCCTACTCCGGCATCGGAACTTATATGGTAAATCCCAGGATTTCTTAATGTATTCTTTACCCAGTTTTTCATATTTGCCTGCCTGCCTGCATCTATTCAAGGCAATAGTGAAACTGGAATGTAGTGACCGGGAGATTGATTTGGCCATGGATAAGCCACTCAGTTGATGGTAATTCAGCTACTGTAAATGGAAGTCTATCCAGTTTTTCAATTTGCAGTATTGTATATTTAGCTCCCCTTTGTGCCATTTCTGTCTGTGCATCAGTCAGATTGTATTCTGAAAACAGAGACGTACTGTTCATAAAACGCCAAGGCACAAGGCCGGCACGCAAAGATTGTAGCATCCAGCTCAATAACATGATAGAACGTAACTGTGATTGGCCTTTCTGTAATACGGCTACATCTTGTTCTAGGATGTCAATAGCAGAAGATACAATGTTGCCCAATGAATATACTCTGGAGGTCAAAGTTGTTAACCCATTATCCACCACAGCAAAAGCTTTTTCTAAGTTTATACGGTCTATTTCCCGTATTCTCTCTGCGGCTTCTTTTTGGGAAATCTTACAGATTTCATTATAGGCAGCATAAATGCCTGCATATATATGAAACATTTTTGACGTTGTTTCCTATGTCCTAACAAAAAGTCTCTAAGATCCATGTCTTGTGCGAGTAAAGTTAAGTGTTGTTTCACATCTGTAAGTGTTGAGGTTTATAGCCATTGTAGATTCAACTTCCCAACACTGTAAGATGTCACTACCCCTGGATGTTCTCTCTGTACATAACGTGGGTCTGGCCTATGCATCTTGAGTCCCTCAGTGATGTCCAGGAACCTATTATGGCATGTGTTTGTGTCGAAGGGCCAAACCACCCACTCCTTCCAGTTGGAATCTGTTCTATTGTACTTCAGTATGTCATCAAGAGTTGCCCCTTCCCCTTCAGAAGAATTTTGCCCACCATTCTTTGGTGTTGGAAACTTTGGAGTGTTCAGTTCCTTCATCTTGGCTATTCCTAGACAGGACGTTTGTTGCACAGTGTCATTTAGAATGAGGCAAGCTCTAAATACTGCCTCTGTACCCTGGACTTGCCAGTCCCTTGCACCCTAAATTGATTTTTTGTCAGTTTCGTCCTGCCATAGGTCAAAACCCTGTTCAGACAATTGGGCCAAAAAGGAAGCAGAGTAAATCTGTTTGGCGTTCGTTAGCATAATTTTCAGTGGAGATTCTGGTGCAACCTTATAGTAAAATAAGGCTGGATCTGTGATGTTAAACCCTGAAAAGTATACAAATTTTTGTGCAAATGTTTGTGAGCTACTCTTCGGTGGTGTCAGACAATGTTCCCATTGTTGGTACTCAAATACATTCCTAGGTGAAATGGACTTGTGTAGAAAGTGATGACCATAATGTTGATAGCAGTACAATTTATCATAATCAGATGAACCACCTAACATTTCATTTTCAGAAAATGCAGCAGTTTTCTCTAAGTCAAATAACATGTTGTTAACTGTTTCAGTGTCCCAATCATCAGAATATGTACTGGTGGTAATGAAATCACTTAATGAGATTTTAAATACATGATTATTTTTTAAAAGTTCGGTCGGTCCAAATATGTTGAAATTAACCTTGTCCCAATCTATACCATCCGGTATAGGAACAGTTGTGATGTTCACTGTTGACAAGTCTCTCTGTTCACGATGTGACGATGTGTGTGGCTTCAGGAGGATGTTGACCTTTCGGGCTGTGGAATCTTGTTGAAGATAGTGTCCATTAATAAGCATACTAAAAGTCAATACTAAGCCTAGCCATAAAAGAAAAAACATTATCCCAGAAATTACCCAGAGTTCAATCCAAGGTGATATCAGGTATGTTTTTTGAAGAAAGAGAAAAATGTTCTTTGCTTGTTGCTTGAACGGTGTTTTAGCTGGCATCGTTTCCGGCTCACTTGGATCCTCAGACAACGTATCAAAGTTAATGAAATAGCCAGAAGCTGTTCGATAAATTTTTGGAATTGCGTCGGGATTAGTTGACATGTTGTTTTCCTCTCGATGAGGCAAGTTGATGTAGATGTCTGTATTTGGTTGAATTGCAACTTGTGAATTATTTTGATTCTGGATATTTGGTTCAAGTGGAATAAGTTCCATAGCGTTGTTGCTTAGTCCTTAATTCCTTACAGGTGGCTCTTCAAACGTGATGAGTCTTTCTGTTTGAAGTTCTTGGATTTTAGCTAGGGGAGGACATCTGCTACAGTGGAGTCCACTAGGCCTACTGTTCAGTATTGGCCACATAGTGTGGTTTGATTAAGTCAATTGAGACAAATCTTTTCTCCTTTTTTCTGGCAAGAGGCGGGAGTAGCACAGTTCTTGTTCCGTGCACTGCAAGGACTGGTACAGGTTTTCTGTAGGAAGGTCCAAATTCCTTTTTGTCTGCAATTTTCTCTCTGACCACATCCCCGACTTTTGGGATCCAGATAGGTCTTGCCGTTACTGCCTTGACTTCTTCAGTGGTGCTCTGCTATAGAAGGACATTGCTTTGTTTTGTCCTGGAATCTTTCAGATCCTTTAAAACAGCCAAACGATCATGGATGTCAAATGATTTTTCACCCCCCCACTGCGCCTTCACAATCAAGATCAGGTACCTACAATTGTGTCCCAAAGGGGATCTCATATGGAGTGACTCCCCCTAGTGAGCTTCTTGGCTGGTTATTTAATGCCCGACGAACCCCATACAGGTGTGTGACACAATTATTGGCCTTGCCTAATACCCTTGCTGTTAAAGACTGCTTTAAGTCCCGTTTTTTTCTTTTCACAACAGAATGTCCCTCAGGATGATACGGAGATGAGAACTGCATAGCGACGCCCATTACTTCCATGGCCTCTTTGTAAGCCGAAGAGCTAAACGCAGGGCCGCGGTCAGAGTGTATGTACCGATAAAGACTCGCAAATCCTTTATAACAGTTCGAGCGTCAGTAGAATGCTGAGGCCAAACCCATAGGAATCTCGAGCAGGAATCTACTGCAACCATGATGTACTTTGTAGGTCCCGTCTGTTTGTAAGGGGCCGCAGTGGCCCAAGTACACACATGCGAGCGGTTTGTCTGACATCAGTAATGGCATCTGTGCTGGGCGTGAAATGGTGGAGCCTTTCATCTGCTGGCAGATGTCGCATTTCAAGACTTAGTCTTTAGTTTGCTTCGATAACCCTGGCCACCAATAGCGCTGTTTCAAAAAGAAATAGTTGCTGTGACGCCTGTGTCCGCAGACCTCAAACCTTCGTATGCAGCTAGTATTAACCCTTGACTACGATCCATGTTTGGTATTACTCTGTCCCCCACTCCAGGAATTTGAACATATGGAATGTTTTGTGCATCTAATTTGTAGGAGTATTTGAGTGAAAATGATTTAGGTACTGCTGTGCTGCCTTTGCGTGATGCAATAACAGCTACCATTATTTCTCTGTCTATTCTCGTTTGTGAACGAGTAAGCGCAGACACGAAAGCTGAGCGAACAGCCCCCTTTGCGGCTTCATCAGCTAATGAATTCCCTTCAACGTGAACACCATCACGTTGATGACTCCGTGTATGGATCACGAGAGTCCTTGGTAGTTCAGTTTTCAGTTCCGCTACCTGTTCCCATAGCAGTTTATGCTTAATTGTGCCACCTTTTGCATCTTTAAACCCGTTCTGTTCCCAATGTTGTAAGTACTCGTTGTACGACTGTACACAGTAAAAAGAATCACACACGATAAGTATCGTGAATTCGAGATCCGCATTTTTTAGTGTGAGTAGTAGTGCTTTTAATTCTGCCACCTGAGCCATGCAGTCTCCTAGAGATTGCGTCTTTGTGCAGCTGGGATGGAATTTACCATTATGCATGCGACCATTAACGATTGCACATGCTGAAAAATATTGCTGCTTACTCCCTATGGCAGGTTGCGCAGATCCATCAGTATAGATAATGTATTCATATCGATCAAGAGGCAAGATTTCATGTGTTCATATTGCAGGAATGCCTGAGTTTTTAAACTGGGGTCAAATCTGTATTCAACGTCTGTTGCAGTTAGAGAATTTGCCCATTGGATCCATCTTGGATGCAATGCTTTCGCATTTGGGATGCTGGCCTTTGTGACAGCTTCTAAAGCAGGTAGTGGAGTTACGACAATGATGCGTTTCCCCTGAGCCAGTGCTCTTTCTCTAGCCACAGCAGTCTGAACGGCCGTCAGTATTTTTTCTGTTGAAGTGAAACGCATTTGTGTACAGGTGTGATTTGTATGCAATTGGTACAGTCTCCCCTTCATTAAAGGTTAAATATGTGTATCCACGTTGACAAGCTATGATTCTGATCACTAAGTGGCGTATATTTACGTGTGTTTGTAAGTGTTTGGAGGACATCATGTCTTCCTGGAGTAAGCGAAGAATATTGGTGTGCTCTTATGTCCAGTCCCTGGCTGAAAAGTCAGGTTTTATTAATTCATAGAAAGGTTTTACCCTTTGTGCGTAATCTAAAATGTATGTCCTGCCAAAATATAGGAATCCGAGTATTGATTGTAGATTTTGTAATGATTTTGGAGGTTGGAGCAGCGCACACTTTTATAAAAAGTTAGCTGCCAGACTTTTGCCATCACTTGACAGCTCATATCCCAAAAATAAGACATTGAGATGGGCTATTATCGACTTTTTAAAGTTGAACTTGTAACCCTCTGCAGCAAATCCCATGATAATGGTGCTTACCCTGGTCAAGTGCCTCATTAAGTCGTTGTCAGTCAGATAAATATCATGCACATAGGACAACGCTTCTTCATCAAAATTTTGAAGTAACTCTTTTACTCTTGCTGAAAATACACATGGGCTATTTTTATACCCTTATGCTAAATGACAGAATTGTCGCTGGGACCCCAATGCGCTGAAAGCGGCCAGATGCCTGCTTTCAGACTCTATATTTTGGCAGAAAAATCCATTTGAGATATCAAGTGTTGTTTTGTATTTTCTGCGCACAATGTTCATTAGTGCGGCACTGTGTGCATTTTGGACAGCAAATGTCTTTGTGCATGAGTTTAAATGCTGTAATCTAAAACTAGACGATATGTCTTGTCAGGTTTAGAGACGGGAAACAAAGGATTGTTCATTGGTGAGGTACATTTTTCAATGACTTCCTGATATTCAAGTTGATCTAGGATCTCCCTGACCTTTTTTTTAGCTTCTTGCTTTATTGGGTATTGCCTCTGAGAATTTGGTGAAACTTTTAACGGGATCACGTGGTAGGTTGAGTTCTCATCCCACCCTGCGTGGTTTTTGTACAGTGCTTGGGCGACTGCCCACTCCTGTGCGTAAGCATGTTTTAAGTGAACAGGTACAAAGTCGGAAAATGCAGTAAAAATTATTTCTTCTCCCCGGCGCTCCATAACAAATGTAGGCGGCCAATCTTGTTCTGCTAACAGGATGTCATAACCAGACGATCGGTTTCTCCAAAAATACTTTTTACTTTTCTGGGCTTGCCCCCCCGCCAGCCGGAGTGTTACTTTATATAACTTATGTGGGACTCTCACCCTGGTGTCTGGTGTTTCTACCGTGATGTAATCATTCAACTCCGCTGTCACCAGAAATTCCTTCAGGTGAGCTATTGTTACTTCTGCCGCACTGTCTAGCATCGTCCGAGCGCATTCCCCGTTCAGAAGTTGTGTCCTCAGAATTCTGGGTATGTCTGATTTTCAGACCAGCAACTTTCTTTTTCTTATATTAAGGTTTTGGATTTTGTTTTCTTCTTTTTTAGAAGTGAAGTCTTGAGCATGCTGCTTGTCTCTGGACAGTGTGCTCTCTTCTCTGTGTTCTGACCATCCTTCTATTTCGGAGCCTTTCTTCGAACCCTGAAAGGAACTAGAGGAATGTGTATCAGTATCCTGATACCTGTTAGGTTTCTTGATATTATCTCTATTCCTAAGGTTGTGTCTCTTTTCAGAGGGCTCCCTGTGGGGAGACCTACCTCGGGATTGAGATCTCTTGTCTTTAAAATCTTCTTTTTTATTATCCCACTTCTCCTTCGAAGAATTTGGTGTTTGTTTAAAGGTGTAGTTTTCAGGACTGCCCTGTAGTTGAGGTTTTAAAGCTATTCCCCCCAAACTATCTCTGCCTAATTCTGCATATGCAGTTTCCATTATTTTTGGTAGTTCATTCTCCTGTTCTAATGGAGTGAACTCCCATAGGTGTTGGCGGATTGCCACTGATGCTGTTTCCCCTTTAATGTTTGCCAGTATAATTGCTGATACCTGGTCGTAGTTATTTAATAACTTCATCCCTAAATTTAGGGCATGTTCTGCTCCATAGTCGTTTTGTATTTGTCTTAATACATCTGGCACTACTGCTAGTGAAGGAATACCATGTCTCCTGGTATATATGACAGCAAAGACTGTACCCAAGAGGTGCAGTCCTCTAACTGTGGTGTTATCCCCATGGGCAAACCGATTGTTAGCATTCTGTGTTTTTCAAATGGTGTTGCATTTTGAAATACTGCTTCTAACTGGGTTATTTTCTGAGCTACCCAGAAAGGGATTTGTTCCCGTTTTGTGGGCACTTTGCCCATTACCGCATGTAATGTTTGTGGGGTAATTTTAGTCCCTGAGCTCTGTGGAGGAGCTGCTGTAGAAGTAATTACTGTGGATTGGACCGCGAGTGTCCTCAAGACAAAGTTTGTCATGTTTCTGTAGAGTTTTATCAACTCTTTGTGTTGAACAAGTAGGTCATCCTGTGGCATTGTGTCAATGTCTGGATGTGGTGCATAGGTTGCTAGTATCAGCCATATTGCTCCTGGAATCCCTAAAGGACCAAGCCTCTCTCTTGTTCTTATGTGGGGTAGGGCGCCATTAAACCAGAAAATATGTTCTTGGAAAGTAAGCGGAATCTCAGTCTCCTTAAAAGGAGTGTAGGCCGCTGGAATGTCATCGTGTAAATAATAATGAAAAGTTTTTGTTACAGCATTTGCTGATGGGAATATAGCCATTGAGTAGAATACCTCTGTTTTGAAATCTTCGTGTGCCTCTATCACGAATATTACTACACCTCCTCTGGGTGGTAGCCCATGTTTGAGTAGTTTAACTGATGACGTTTGTCTTACTTTGGCTGCAATTTGTATTGCATTTGTACTTCCTCATCAGTCTGATTAAGTCCCTGGTTCACTGCATCTAAATCTCCCTCTTCAACCATTGTGTGAACACGGACCAACTGTCTACGGAAATTATTTAGAGGATTTTATGCAAAGGTTTTATGCACACTTTTTGGTAATTTCCTTTCAAGCTTGATTAACCAACAGCCAATACATAGGATATCTCGTCTACTCAGCTGTGGCGGAGTTTTTTCCCACTTACTCCAGACGTCTCTGGGTTTTGTAAGTAGGGTCTCTGAGAGTAAGACCAAGCACGACTGAGCTACTTAGATTTTACTGTTTAGTAAGTGCGCCTTTATTAATGTTAATGTTAATGTTAATGTTAAGGAGAATTTATTGAGCGCACTGACACCATAGGTTTCCTGGCGCTGATAGACTACCAAGGCAGAGCAGGGAAGACTTAGCGGGGATGTGAAAAGAGCAGAGTTTTCAAAGATTTCCTGAAAGGCAGAAGGCGAGACTCAGTCTTAAGGGAAAGTGGGAGAGAATTCCACAGCTTAGGTGCCAGGTGGGAGAAACTGCGTCCACCTAACCTAGAAAATTTGACAGGGGGGATAGCCAGAAGCTGGAGATGAGTGGACCTCAGGGTACGCGGGGGACAGTAAGAAGTAACCAAGGACTTTACGAAAGCCGGAGAGGAACCAGTCTGGGCTTTGAAAACCAGGCAGCAGATCTTGAAGGCTACTCTTTCACTGATAGGCAGCCAGTGTAATTGATGGAGCAGAGGTCTGGCCGACTGCCATCTTGGAATCTTGAAGGCAAGTCTAGCGGCCTGGTTTTGAATAAGCTGTAGCCTGGACAGTAAGGATTTTGGGAGGCCAAGGTAAAGGGAATTGGAAAAATCCAGACGGGACATCACCAGTGCTATTATGACCTGTAGTAAGGCTTCCGAGGTCAAAAGGTGGGCAACTTTCCGTATTCTGTAGAGCTGGAACATACAAGTGGAAGTTACGGCGCTCACCTGGGCCTTGAGACTGAGCTCAGAGTCGATAATGACCCCCAGACTCTTTACACGGTCAGCTGGAAGGGGCGAAGGGCCGAGCTCAGGGGGCCAGAACTGAGGGCCCCAGAGGGAGGCGCTCCTCCCAGGAAGGAGGAGCTCAGTTTTCCCAGGATTAAGCTTTAGATGGTTTTGATTCATCCACTGCTGGATGTGTATCATGACTGCCTGGAAATTACTAATAGCATCAGGGGTAGTAAGGGGAAAGACAATTTGTAAGTCATCCGCGTAGTTAAACACGGTGACATCCCACTTACCCAGAGAATGGATGAGGGGTTGAAGATACAAATTGAAAAGGAGAGGTGACAGAGAAGAACCTTGGGGGACACCGCAGGGTGACGGGACGCTGGTGGCTCTGAAAGGGCCCAATTTAACAGCTTGAGATCTTCCCGCAAGGAAAGACCTGACCCAGGTCAGAGCGACCCCACGGATTCCAGCTGACTCGACACGGTGGAGTAAGATGGCATGATCCACCGTGTCGAATGCTGCTGACAAATCCAGAAGGACCAATGCCTGGGGAGAGCCTCTGTCAGCATTGCTTCTGAGGTTGTCCATCACGGCAAGGATGACCGTCTCGGTGGAGTGGAGAGGTCTAAAGCCGGCTTGATTAGATTCTAGGAAGTTGGATTCCTCAATGAATTGCGAGAGGCAGATGGTGACATGTGCCTCCAGGATCTTAGACAGGTAGGGCAGGAGGGAGATAGGTCGATAGTTTGCGAGGGCCCCAGGATCCGCGCCAGGCTTTTTCAACAGAGGCACTAGGATCGCCTCCTTGAACGACCTGGGGACTATTCCGGAGCTGAGAGAAGCATTAAGTAGGGGTAGAACACTGTGCGGGAGAGTGCGACAGACCTCGCGGAGCACAGTAGGGGGGCAGCAATCCTTGGGGGAGCCGGATTTCACACGCGTGGCCAATTTGGCTAAGGAGTCGGGATCAAGAGTCGGAAAACAGGTCAAGATAGAAGTGTTGATAGAGGGGGCTGCGACAATAGCCGTCGAGGGAGAGTAGGGAATAGAATTTTTGATTGCCGAGATCTTATCAATGAAAAAAGAATTCAAGGCATTGCATGACTCAGCAGAAGGGGCCTGGTTAGGGAGTGTCCTGGCATCAGATGTCAATTCAGCCAGAACCTTGAATATCTCTTTAGATTTATTAGGGGCAGTTAGTATTCTCTTAGAGAAAAAAGCAGCCTTGGTGGTGGTAATGGCTTTTTTATATTCCTTACGTGCAAGGACGTACATCTCCCTATCGACGCTCAGATAATTACGTCTCCACCTACGCTCCGCTTGACGTAGCTCAAGATGTAAAGATTTCAGAGCTGAATTGAACCATTTGTGAGAGTTGCTATGTCGGGAGCGGGGAAATCGAGAGAGGGGGCAAATTGGCATCCAGAGCATTAATATCTGAGCTGTCACTGGAGGGAGGTTGACCACGTTGAGCGCCATATTGTGTAGTCCTAAAAGTACCCAGTCATGCAGGACCTACGATGTTTAAGGATAACATATACTGTGGGTCTGGTGGCAGACTGACTCCGTACACCCCCGCTGCATATGTCAGCCTATGGTTTGCATTAACTAGCTCGCAGTGCCACTAGACTCTCCTGCTATCAGAGAGATTAGTTTTGGCATCCTCAGAATACAATAACCTCAGACTCGTGGAAACAATATATTACTTTTCACCTGGTCAATTGTGCTTACTTGTTTTTGCTCTCGGAGAGATACACAGAAGAAACAGTCGGGGGTTTTTACAATAAGAGTTTATTGTACTGTTGTTCTTCTCATGTAAGATGTATGCGCTGCCATAACTGTAATATAGTAGTAGAACTATAGAACCAGCAGTACAGTGAATAAAAATAAAAATTATTGGTCTACCATTGCGTAATATTCATGAACAGATACATGAATATAAAATGCATTTATAAAATAAAGTGCGTACTCCTAAGATGCCAGAGTAGATGTACCTAGCATGTGAGTAGGTGCTTTAGAGCCTAAGCCTAAGAGCCAAGAATCCCACTAGGCTTTTAGTCGAACCCCATTCTCTGAATAGTGAAAGTGTGGGACTTTGTCCTGGATTTGAGCTGGACACCCCGCAAGGGATTGTCTGACCACTGTCAGCTGGAGCGATGGCATGCCGTAGCTGCAGCGTCTCTGGTCAGTGTGTCGGCCTCGAAGTCTCGGGTTCCTCCTGCCTTCTTATAGCAAGGGGCGCTGTATTTATACAGTCTATGTACGTCTATGTACGTGTGTTCAGTATGAGGATGACGTTGGGGATTAAACCTTGTGCGTCGATGGGAGAGGTAAAGGATACCTCCTGGAGAGTCTACTCATCAATTATTCATATGCGCTAGGGGTGACGTCTTAGTAATATTGATTGGGGAAAAACCCACCCTCTGCATGGAACTAGGTGAAAGGTATAGTTCCTAACAGGCTGCAGCCTTTATAAGGCGTTATGTCCATACAAGGCATTCTGTCATTATTTGGAGTTATGCCCTTATAAGGCTTGTTCATATGAAATTACGGGCGCTGATGTAGGGAAAGTGTACAATGTTTCCTAGACCTATAGTAGGGTATTGATATGAAATATAACAATTGGGGCACAGATGCAGTCATTTCTTACAATTTCAGAGAGTTGTACTGCTTCTTGATGAGGCCATTTAGATCTCCAAGTTTCCTCTCTATCCCAGAGGTGAATTCCGCTAGTGTGTGAAGGACTGTTAACTGCATATCTAATTTATCAGATTGATATTGCAGTGCTGTTGCTGATAGTTGAATAGTATTTAATAAAGTTGCCCAAAATGATTGACGGACCTTTACTCCCTTCTCCGTGTATGCTGATAAGTTCCTCTACATGAAGATTTTTGGTGGGTTTTGAGTTGTATGAAGCCACTAAGTCCTCCCATTCTTGTGACGCAAGAAAGGTCATATCGCTATCTGTGGTGCACGAGTCCTCCTGTAGCAATTGCGAGGAGGTATTGGATTGGTCGGTTTCTCTCTGTTGGTTTAAAGCTGTCAAAGTGCCAGCATGTGCACTCTTTGGCATCAGTGAAGGGCTATTTTTTGACTGGGGCGTTATAGTCCTTCCGTCCTGTCCATTCTGTGATTTCTGTTCTGGTGGGGGTGTTGACTGGTCCCCCCCAGTCGTTAGATCCCTGATGTTCTAGAGTACTTGCTGGATCGATAGCCCTCTCCCTTTTACCCCCCCCGGGTGTTGTTTCCTGGTCTTGTGGGCTTTTCGATGGGTTGTCTATCCAGCTGCTGGCCTCCACGACCCATTCAGCCGTTTTTCCTCCTACAACTCCATCCCACACTGGGCTTTTTTGGCCAGCTTTTGGTGGACTCCGTGTGTTTGTTATCCACATGTATGTCCGCAACTGTGACCTTTAGGGTTCTTGGTGTTCTCAATGTTTGGAGTGATGGATATTCTATTCTCCCAGGCTGCAATGGGGTTTGTAAGCCCTCAATTTTCTCATTTTTTGTGTAGATTGCTGTTCCAGGGTCTTTTAAAAATGCAAATTTGGTGCAAGTTTTTGGCTGATAGGATTTTGAGATTTTTGTATAGGGCTCCCCCTCTATATTTATGAGCTCTTCCATTCTGTCTCTTTTGTCCCTCTTAAGTATGTTTGGTTGGTTTGCGTTTTTTTGTCCTTTTGTGCCTGCTGGGCTGCTGTCTTTGCTGGCTTCTATGCCAATGGTCAGACAGGAGCTGATGTCTTTGCAGGTACTTTTATTAGTGTTTTTTACATCCTCGTCGTCCTTGATGTCAGTTGTTTCAATGGTATCATTGTTTAAGGCTGCCGTGTTACCGTCGTCTTTTATTTCAGCCTCCCTTTTATTCCGTTTTGGTATTGGCTTTATAATGGACCTTCTTACTTTGCCCGACCTCATAACTGACCAGGTGGGCAGGTAGCTGGTTTCGAAAGCAAGTGCCGAGTTGATCAATTGCTGGCAGATTTCTGTCCACCTTCGGTTAGTAGTTTGGTTGGTACTTTGATTTTGAGCTTCAATTACTTAGATTATTTATCTTACGTATTTTAGTTTTGTTTGAGTATTTATGTAATGACTGTTGTTCTTCTCTTCAGTAATTGCTTTGTTGGTTTGATAAACTTGTTTAGTGGACTTGGGACTCTAACTTCATCTCTGTTGTCGCTCTTTTTCGCAGATATTCCGTGTAAAAGTGGGGGTCCTTGGTTTGTGCTTTCCCTGCACTCCAGTTGTTTGTCCGTGAGTTATCCAAGTCCCTTTTCCTGATAATTTTTTAGTTGTACTTGAGTTTGATGAGTTGACGGAGTTTCGAATAACCCAAAGGAGTATGGTTAGCTATTTGGTTTATTATCTATTATTTTTGTTGTTGTTTATTGCTATTTTTGTAGTTTATTGTTTTTTATTTTTGAGTGATTTTGTTTATTGTTACTTGTTGTCGCTTCCTGTAGGATTTTCAAGCTCCCTTCAAGCTCCTATTCAGTTCCTGTCTAGTTCTGAATGTTCTTTCCTTCTCCACTGTGAGTGGGACGGTTGACGATGTTGCTGTACTAATTCTGTGATTTTATATTTGCTCTGTGGTTACTCTGAACCTGCTCACGGTATCTTTTGTCTTTATACCTTATACTTCTGGCCGTTGTCCTGCCGTTATCCTACTGTTGGCCGTAGTCCTGTTCCCTGGGGCTTTCTGTCCCCTCCTCCTTCTCCTCCTCCTCCTCTGGTCCCCACCAGCTTGCTCCCTCACTGATGCCACTCACTCGGTGATGCTGCTATTGTTCTTATTGAGTGTCCGAGTGAGCTCAGTTTGGAGGGTCGGGGGGCTGCTGAGGGTTTGCTGTAGGGTTTTCTGTAGGCAGCTCCCTCCCTATGAATACTGCAGACGGAGGGGGGTGCGAGGGGTATAGATCAAGAGAGAGGGAGACGTGGCCAACGGGTTACAAGGCTTTTGTATGTATGTCCCCTTTCTTCCGGGCACCTTATCTACTAGTGGGGCTCTAACTGGTATTTAACAGGCGTCACCGGGCTCTTGCAGACATTTTTATTTTTTTTGCTTTAGGCTTTTGAGAGGGCTTGCCGGGAGGAGAGGTGACTGGGGAGAGTAGCGGGGAGACAGTTAGCAGACAGTTAGCAGGTTGACTGGTTTTTGCAGTTAGCGGTGACTCACCTCCGCTTCCTGCCTCTGCTGCACGGCTGCTCTCCCGCTCCCGTGTTCCCTGCCTTCTCGTGCTTCTCCGCTTCACTCCGGCGGCCCCCTGGCTTCTCGCGCTCCCGGCTGCTCTGTCTCTACTGCACAGTCTCTCCTCTCCTCTGTGCTGCTCTGCTCTGGCAGTTTTCCCGGTCTCCTCCGACCTCCCGCAGCTCCTTTAGCTCCGGCAGCACGGCTCCTTCAGCTCCGGCAGCTTCAGCGGCTCCTACAGCGGCTGCGCAGTCTGTCTCTCTCTGCTCTGCTAATGCCCCCGAAAGCGCTGAAAGAAAGAGGGTCTATGGTACCTTTAGGAACTAGAGGCTCAACAGCGGTCACTCCAGAAGATTTGGAAAGATGGGCACCGGGAATAGACAAACAAAGATCTTAAATATTTACAGACTGAAAGTGGAGTTGGAAGAGATGATAACTGGAAATGTGGGAATAGACAGGTTGAACCTTTCCAATGATGAGGAGTTGTTGTTTATATGTAGGAGTATAACCAGAAATGCAAAACTGTTACATGAGAGATTGACAGAGGTTGCTTCAGAGATTGGAGTAGATATAGGGAGATCAAAATTACAGAAACCATATCGAGTGGAGTTTACTGACAAGGATTTGGAGAATATGAATGTGTCTGGTAAAAGAATACAGATAAGAGTTAATGAACATTTTGCCGAAGTGGGGAGACATTGGCAAGTGGAGGACTAGGTGGACAATAAAGAAGGAGGAAGCACAAGCAAAGGAAGCATCATCTGCATTCTAAAAGAATCAGACAAGGCAGAGAGATTGTGTCCCATGAGAGAGGTTCCTGGTGGTGGATAGGTTCATGTTCCGTGGAGCAGACAGGATATTTTGTCATTTACAAAGGATTTCCCTAGGTTGAGAGAGAAACTCGTTGAATGGTACAAACGGGTTGAAAGATTTGTGAAAGTTTCGAAGGTTCTGTTGAAGGATCTGGATGGTTTGTTTGATATTGTGGTACCTGCTGACTTATGGACAGAATGTAAGATTACAGTTGATTGGCCAAGTGATGAGTATGCTAAAGACTCGAAAACAGGAGCACCCTCAGAGGAAGTGATGAAAAAATACCACCAAGGAATTACTTTTCTGAAAGGGAAAACCCCTCCTAAAGAAACAGATTGGGTAAAGATAGATAGAACAACTCAAGAGCCAAATGAGTCTGTATGTGCATATTATGAGCAGTTACTGCAAGTGTGTAAGCAGTATAGTGGTTTTGAGAACATTGGTGATAAGGATATGGGACATTTTGTGTATCGGTTTGTCTATGGTCTGAAACCAGAGATTAGTCAGATGATTCAGCAGCACATGTTGTGCTGGCAGAGCAAAACGATTGACGAAATGTTGAAGTATGCCAAGTATTATGGAGATGACATTGAGGCAAGGCGTAGAAAGCTAAAAGAGAAAATGATGTGAGCACAAGTGAAATTAGCAGAACAGCAGGAAAATAAATTAAATACCCAGACTGATAATCAGGTGAAAGACCAGATTCAGAATGATTAAGCGGCGAATGGTGGTAAAGTAAGAGGACGAATGAATAGAGAGGAAGCGAAGAAGAAGTTTGCTTGTCATGCGTGCGGAAAGCTTGGACATTGGAAGAATGAGTGTAAGAATGTCCGAATAATAATGGGCCAAACCAAAATTTAAATCCACAGATGCAGAATTCAGTGATTATGAATCAGCCGCAGCAGGTAGTTACTCCACAGTATCAGGTGCCACCTATGCCAAACATTGTGAACACTCAAAAATAGAGTGCGTACGCCGGATTTCACGGACAAAGTGGTAAGAAAAATTCTGTGGTTACACAATATTTTTTACAGAACTATGATGATGAAATGGACTTTGCGCAATGATGGTGCCTGAGGGGGGAGGAAGAAGAGTGCGTGCTTGGCGCATCCTTGCGGTAGATCAGTCATGTCCATTTATTGATGGGAAAGTGGAAGGTCGTTATATCACTTTTCTATTGGATACTGATGCTACCCGGTCTACTGTGAGAACAGTAGACATCCCAAACCTACCCCTCTCGGGAGAATCGATCCAAGTTGTAGGAGTGTTGAATCAACAGATTAGAACCCCAATCACAAAACCAATGGAGGTACATATTGGAAATTTTAAAGACATACATCGGTTTGTAGTTTGCGATTCCAGTCCAGTAAATCTGTTGGGGAGAGATCTGTTGTGCAAAATGAACTGCAGGATCTACTGTACACCAGATGATGTTGCTTTCTAAACCCCTGATGAGGATGTTGTGTACAAGATGATGTTAGCTAAGCAAGGTACTGAAGTAGATGAGATATTTTCATTAATTACTGAAAGTGAATTGCCCGAAGAGTTGAGAACCACAGTGAATCCAGAAGTGTGGGATTTTATAGGAAAAGATATTGGGCTAATGTCAAATGTAGATCCAGTGAAAATGACGGTGAAAGAAGGTGCAGTTTATCCAAACACACGACAGTACAAAATGAGTCCAGAAGTGAAAGCAGGAGTTGCTCCAGAAATTGAAGGATAGATTCAACAAGGCATTTTAAAAGAAATAATGGGTAGTCCTTGTAATTCGCCAATAATGGGACTTTAAAAGCCTAGCGGAAAATACAGGATAGTGCAGGATTTGAGAAAGGTCAACAAAATTGTAGTGCCTTGTTGCCCAGTAGTGCCGAATCCTTCAGTGATCCTTTATCATATACCCTGGAATGCAGGCTGGTTTACTGTAATTGATTTGTACCAAGCCTTCTTCTCTATTCCTTTGCACCCAGACAGCAAATATTTGTTCGCCTTTAGGTTCAAAGACCGTGTCTTGTCATGGTGCCTAGTTCCTCAAGGGTATAAAGAGTCCCTCAATTTTTAATCAAATACTGAAAAAGTGTCTAGAAACATTGGTCATGCCCAGAAATTCAGTTCTGGTTCAGCATATTGATGACCTACAGGTGGCATCAAAAACACGAGAAGATTGTGTCACTGGCACAATCGCATTACTGAACCCTTTGGCCGAAGGTGTCTCCAGAGAAATTGCAGTTTTGTCAGCAAGAAGTTAAATATTTAGGACACAAAATAGAAAGAGAATTTAGAAAAGTGACCCCAGAGAGAATAAAGATAATCAAGCAAATGCAACTACCTCAGACACAGAAGGAGTTGAGAATGTTTCTCGAGCAGTTGGGTACTGTAGGCAGTAGATAATTGGGTTTTCCCTGCTGGCAAAACCATTGATTCAGTTGACTCGGAAAATAGCAAAAGATCCGATTGCCTGGAATGATGATGAGTGCGTGGAAGCGTTTGTAAAATTGCAAAATTGTCTGTGTGAGGCCCCTGCCTTAGGCATACCTGATTATACAAAATAATTTGCACTGTTCTGTTGTGAGAGAGAAAGTTGTGCACTTTCAGTTTTGACTCAAAGGCATGGATTAAGCTGACGTCCAGTAGCATATTTCTCTGCTACTCTGGATCCTGTGGCTTCAGCTTTACCTGGCTGCTTAAAAGCAGTAACTGCTACTTGTATGAGTCTGGAGCAAAGTGAATCGATTGTGATGATACATCCAGTTAAAGTTTACCTCCCACATTCAGTTGAGATTCTTTTAACAAGAACTCGAACGCAGCTCCATACCCCTAGTCAGATGACTAAGTATGAAAGAGTGATTCTGGGAGGGAAAAATGTGACAGTAATAAGATGTACAATAATGAATCCTGCCACATTATTCCCAGACCCATGTTGTGAAGAAGTGAAAGATGAAGTGCATCATGATTGTCTGGATGTGACTGAGATGTGTACCAAGCCCTGTCCAGATATAAAAGAAGTGCCCTTGAAAGAGCCAGATCATGAATTATTTGTTGATGGGTCATGCATAAGTACAGAGGGAGGAGGACTCAGTGCAGCCTACGCTGTATGTAAAATATCAGAGGTCATAGAAGCATCCTGTTTACCGGGAGTTAAATCTGCACAAGTAGCCGAATTGGTGGCCTTAACAAAGGCATGCAAAATTGGGAAAAATTGGATGATCAACATATTCACGGACAGTCAATATGGTTTTGGGGTTGTGCATGATTTTGGCCAGCTCTGGATGCAGAGGGGATTTCTGACTTCTTCCGTAACTCCTATAAGAAATGGTAAACATGTAAAAGAGCTGTTGGAAGCAATACAATTGCCAAAAGAAATAGCAGTGGTCAAGTGTGCTGCTCACCAGTCAGGAAATGACTATGTAGCGGCAGGTAACAGATATGCAGACCAAATTGCTCAATATTGTGCAAGAAATAACATGGCACTCAACAGAAAGATTGAAACAAGTGAAATCAGCTGCCAACTTATTTTTTTCTCAGCTCTAGAAACGTGGGATGAGGTTAGACTGTTGCAGGATGAAGTTGAGGCGAAAGAAAAGGAAATCTGGATAAAGTCAGGTTGTGAAAGAAGGACAGAAGATGATGTATGGGTATACACCGATGGCAGACCAGTCATGCCAGATTGTGTGCTTGCTCAAATGGTGAGGGTGTATCATTGAGACACACATGTTGGTAGGGACGCCATGATTAGACTATTCAGACAAAACTGGTACAATCCAAAGTTCAGGTTAGTCGTAGAAAGCCTATGCCAAAGATGCTTGACCTGTCAGCAGTTAAATCCAGACAGAAAGACAGTGGTCAGTTGGGGGAAAATTGGAAAGGCAGAAGGACCATTCATGAGACTGTAGCTTGACTTCATAGAGTTGCCTCCAAGCAATGGAATGAAGTACGTCCTTGTCATGGTGTGTTTATTTTCACGATAAGTGTAGGTATATCCCACTAGGAGAAATGACAGTCTAGCAGTTGCTAAATTGCTGTTAAGAGAGTTGATTCCTCGGTTCAGTTTCCCAGTCACTTTGGAATCAGATAGAGGACCTCATTTTAATAATGAAATAATTTGATTAATCTGTGAAACATTCGAAATTGAACAAAACTGCACTGTGCGTACCGTCCAGAGGCTTCTGGAGTGGTTGAGCAACTAAAGGGCACAATCAAGTCAAGGTTAGGAAAAGTGTGTGCATCCACTTCACTGAAATGTCCAGATGCATTGCCTCTTGTGTTGATGGGACTCCGAAGTATTCCTGACCGAAAAACAGGATTGAGTCCACATGAGAAACTCATGGGAAAGGCAATGAGACAAGCATTTATTCCTGGACATAAATTGATTAATATAACTTATGATCTGGTATTGGACTATTGCAAAGGATTGGCTGACCTAGTGCGTTCTGTCTCTCACCAGTTTGGAGAGGACGCAATTGCCAGGCATCCAACACAGGCTCATGATTTGAATCCTGGAGACTGGGTGGTAGTGAAGAAACACGCCAGAAAGTTGTGCCTAGCACCCAGGTGGGATAAACCACGTCAAGTCATACTGGTCACTACCACAGCAGTGAAGTGTGCACGTTTACTAAATTGGATTCATGCCAGTCATACCAAAAGAGTTCCAGGCCCTACTGAAGAAAAACAGCAACTGATTGAACCAGTTGAAACAGCTGAAGGTTGTGAAGTCGAAGAATCTAGAGTGACAGATTCTGAAGTAATAGACGAGCAACAACCGAGCACAAGTCAGGAGGGATGGATACCAGTGATTGACATACTTGAAGTTGTTATTCAAACATGAAGAAGAACCAGATTAGAGAAATGGAAAAGTAGTGAGGATCAGATAGATGTACAAGAACACTCACAGGTAGAAGTGAACAAAGCTACTCGAAAACCTGAGCAGGACCAGACAGGGAAAGAAGAATATAATCAGGCAAAAGCGAACAGAACTATTCGAAGACCAGAGCAGGGACAGATAGGAAAAGAAGAACACGTTCAGGCAGCAGAAGAACACATTGTAGTAAGACCTGAACAGGACCAGTTAAGAGAAGAAGAACAAGTTTGGGCAGAAGAAGATCAATTTGAAATAAGACCCGAACAGGACCAGATAGAGGAAGAAGAACAGATTCAGGTGGATGAAATAACAATAACAACACCTGAACAGGAACAGGTAGAGAGTGATTCAGAACAAGAACAGATTGTGTCTAGACATACTAAAAATAAAAGAACTTTAGAAAAAGACGGAGAGGGTGAAAGTGCAGTTCAGGTTAAAAGGGTCAGAAAGGGTGATAACTGGCCAGGTGGAGTGAAAAGATTGAGATACTATCTGAGAAAAGCAAGAGAAAGACCAGAGCAAGTGAATGAGGTTATTAGTCAAACTCAGTCTAAACAGTCAACTGTGAGAAACACACGAAGAAGCCCAATATTGAGAATTTTGAACAATAAATGCAAGGCGCCTGAGTGGATCTATGTAATATTAGAAGAATTTGAGAATTTAGACTTAAGTAAGGAATCAGAAGAAGTAGATGCTGCACAGATTCATGAAAGAAAATTGAGGCCACCTTAAAAACAAGAGCTTGAATTTCCAAGTCAAGAAAGAAAGAGAAGAAAACATCTTCTCAGATTAAAATGGCAAAAAAGGAAGTCATTGAGCAACCGAAACGACGTTTAAAACGAAGATGTTGTAGAGCTTGCATATGTAGTATTTTATTAGTGATCTCAGCATGGTTATTTCTAACAGTGGCGGTGCCTTTATTTATGATAACAAATAAAAAGAATGATATAGTTACTAATGAGAAAGCAGCTACAATAAAGGGAGATAGAGTAGAATTAGAAGCAGCAGATGAGACAGATTTTCATCACACAGTATCAGATAATGACACGTCTTTAATGTTTTTACAAAGTTATTTCAATATGTAGATACCATGGAGATTAGTGATTGTTGTGTCTGTATGAAATTACCAGCGTCAGTATCCGAGGGAGTTACATACCACCATTTACCTTTAACATATGGTATATCATGTAGTGTTCTAGCAAGTCTGTTTTATGAAACCGGAAAACTTCAGTATTACTATTCAAACTTAGATGTATTATTTTCAGAGCTTCCTATTCGAAAGAATATGAATCCAGTACTTAGTAGCCAAGATGCACAGTTCATGGGTAAATTTTTCTTAACAATGAAATCAATAGATATAGTAAAGGCACACAAGAATAATTTAACATGTATATTACGTGAAGAAGAGAAAGTGTTTTTGAATTTAGTTGAGGGAAGGAGACAGGATTTTAAAAAGAAAGCTGCTGAACAGAAAACCCATGTATCACCATGGGCTGGGAAAGAGGGAATTTATACAACTGGCAAGACTCATGCTGCGATGTCCCTGGACTTTGTAAAGAAAGGGAAATCCTGCCTCCGTAGGTTAAAACAGATTATAATAACGTATTTATTGGATCCAGTGAATGTGAACATAAGTTCCTAATTTTGGGAGGTTGATGACTAAAAGGGGTAACTGATCCAGAATTTCCTGCGGTTTACTACGTGTGTGGGAATAATGCTTATTATAACTTGCCTGCACGGTTTTACAGTAGCTGCTACTTTGGGATAGTATTTCCGAAAATGTATCATGTAAAAAGAATCACTGGAAACAATAAAAACACTAATGGACTAACACAGAGAAAGAGAGCTAGTTTTTCAGAAATAGTAGGTGATATATTTGGTGCATTAATACCTTCAGTGGGAGTCATTCTGAATTTACATAGAATGTGTAAATTGCCGACAGTAGTTGATCGTCTCTCGACTGCTACTGCTGGGGGTTTCTTGATGATAAATACAGAAATGGTTGCAATTAGGTTTATGGTTTTACAAAATGGACTTGCGCTTGATATTTTATTAGCAAAAGAGGGCGGAGTCTGTAGAATGCTGAAAGTTCAACATTGTTGTATTTACCTTCCTGATAAAAGTAAGGAGATCAGAGGGTATATTAAGAATATTAAAAAAACTTCATGAAGATTTGAAATCACTGGAAGTTGACAGTGTATGGTAGAAACTAACAAAGAGTATTTCTTCAATAGGGACTTGGTTTTCTGATTTAGGGAAAATTATTTTAGTTCAAATAATTCTTCCAGTAGTTGGTATAACGATAATAGTTTTAGCAATAATGATTTGGTGTAAATGTTGCAGAAACAAAGGAAAAGGAAGAAAATATGAAGTGAATGGGAAAGGAAAGAAATGAAAGAGGGAATACGAGGAGATACAAATGGAGGAAATGAAAGGGAGGATATACAAAACGATGAAAGATTTAGAAAACAAAGATGAAATTAAGAAAGAAAAAGAGGAGAATGAGAAATGCTGAAAGTTGGCATCTGAGAAGGGATGGGTAATTTCGTGATGGCTCAAAATACCATCAGAGAGGGGATTGATGGAGAAAGGACTCGTAGAAAAGATACTTGCTCGGAAGCATTTAGCTCCTTTAATTCACTAACAAGTTATTAAAAATGTTTTGTGTAAAACTAATGCGCACCACATGAATACGTGGGTTAGTGAAGCTTGCTTATGCGTTTACTAACGTGAATAACATAAACGAAGGACTAAAACCGCTTTAAACGGGAAATCTTTACTGCGCATGCATCAACTACATCTACGTAGGATGATGAGCTATCGCTTGGAGGGAAATTCTTGCGCATGAGCGGAAGCTCTTAAAATGGAGTCTTGAAGTCTCACATGCATGGCACATGCTTAAGCTGGAATTAAATTGTGTTATTTTACTAATGCTAATGCGGGAAAAGTATTAAATAAATAAAATGGGATAGAGTAGAAGTGGGTGGGATACAGTGAAACCATTTTGTTTGAGAAACTAATATTTGTCTTCTGATTTTTATCAATAGTGTGTATTTTGGCCTCTCTCGAGTAACTGAAATTGAGCTGTGTGACGTGGAGTCTGCACATGCCTATTGGGTGTGAGCTGTGAGCAAAGACTAAATATTGAACCAAAGCCAAAAATGAGTGCAACTTTGGTGGGAACGGACGGTGAAAAGTTCAAGACCAACAGGACATTCGGATAAATGTTGCTAATTTGAAGCGTCAAATGTATGAGAACTTAAAGCGATGAATAAAAAGTAATAAAAATAAGGGGACGGGTTTGCGAACAATGGATTAACTGATCTTTATGAAATATAAGTATGGCGTGATGATGATCTCTCTTGCCAAACCAATCAAATCCCGTATTTTGCCGATATTGAGACATTAATGGGTGGTACATGAAGAAAAACCTTATAATTAGATAGCTTTAGTTAGTGAGCGAGAGACTTGCCGAGACCTTGCAGAGCGCAATGCTGAATGCTGAACGAATGGGGAGTGAAGACTGTCGTGATTGCTGAGGTGCTGACGTAGAACTGAAGAAGCGCAGAGCTGGGGAAGGGGAGCTGAGAGAGCTGAAGATCGCGAAAGAATCTCGAGGAGGAAGAGAGTGTCAGGGCAGGGTGCAGCACGACTAGAGAGGTCCACTATCCTGTCCTGATTCCTGTCCTGAAGCCTTTGTCTCCTGACATATCCCAGGAGACCCTCACCAGTCCTTTGGCCAGGGGGTTGGTCTTCACACCATTCTTGGTAAATATATCTCTCTCATAATTTAGCTATATGCCCTTTTCTCTCTATCCTCTCTTTTCCTTAGACATTGTTCATTGAGTAAGTCTGTGTTATATTTGTTTGATGATTTAATTGATTTTTCTCCACTTAATGATGGTGATTGCACTGTGTATTTGAGATGGTTCACATGCGCTTGAAATTTAGATAAAGATTTAAACCTTCCTGAGTCTGTGATTATTTACTTAATAATTAAATGAATAGTTAGAATTTGTTAATTATCACCATCAACTAGTTCAACTAATGGGCCATTGACCAGAGGAAAGAACTTGTTGATCAGTGAAGAGTTAGTTTGGGATGAACAGAGGTACTAAATAACTAATCCTGATCATCGTGAAAATATAAAACTTGACAAACCAGCGGTTTACTCAAAAGTGAGTTTATGGGCCCAGGTGAGTATATGGTAGTAGAGTATCTGTTGATAGTACACCGCTGGATCACAAGTCCCAAATTCGGTCGCAGTTTGCGTTCCACTTTTTAAGAAATATTTTTTTAATTCTTTTTATTAAGAAGAAGCATAAATCAACAATAAACAAAACCTGGTGCAATTTCAAAATCAAAGTGCAGTCAACTTTCTTATTATATGGTTTGGTCTCTCCCTGGAGACCACTGTGTATTGTGCTTATTTACCTGTTTACAATTGAAGTATTGTGTGTATTTGTGTTGATATCTCTGGGTAGGAGATATACCAATGTGTTAATGAGAGTTGTGTAATAAATAGACATATTTTTATAACTACACTGTGTGGTTCTGTTTCGTTTAACCTACGCTACATGATTGGATTTGGTACAACAAGCTGCTTAACACTCCTTCTGGACTAAGCCTGAAGGCTGCTCTCAGTAACTAGCACTTACGAGAGCTTTCTATGGTTGTCTAGGACCTCTAAAATCATCATAAGGATTGTCTGGATTAGTGCAAGATGCTTCACTTAAGTGAGCACCATATACTAAGCCAGCCTCCTACATTGGTGTGCAGCTGTTGGGATTTAAGAAAGCACTGCTTTACCAGCTAGTCTATGTGTAGTTAAACTCAACCCAGATCTGTGACTGGGGGTGAGTGTCTGAATAGTTTCGGCGCTCCGTCCATCATCGCCTTCTGTTTGCTTTGTTTGCCCTAAGTTGGCAGGGTATGCCCAGATGTGGGTCCCTTACTCACTTTGCCACTGGATCCAAGCTAGCCAGGCTGATGAGGGGTGTTGCCCTGAAACCGGTCCCTGGATGCTTGTTTCCAGTCCAGGGAAGACCTGGATTGGCAGTTCAGGCTGGACTTTTCCCCTGAGTAACAGGGTCAAGACCGATTTGCATATGGCTGGGTCTGAACTGGGGTGGCGAAGTGAGTTAAAGAACGATGATGGATTCAACCCAGATCTGTGACTAGGGGTGAGTGTCTGAAAAGTTTCAGTGCTCCGTCCATCATCTATTTGTGTTTGCTATATCTGAAAGAAACACGTAGTGATAGATTCCTTACCTTAGAATATCCCCAGGCATCAGACTAGATCCGGAAAGTTTTTTGACAGCAGTACCCCTACGCGTCGGTATGTGTCGTCGTGCGGCTCCACGTGCGTCGCTGGCATCATCGGTGCTGAGATGACGTCGCTGGAGCTACTTAGACGCACCCACGCGCGCTGACGTCAGTTCTTTCTTTTTCCGCACCAGCAAGCGCAGATCTGGGAAGAGTGTACCCCAAGTCACTTTTTGACTGAGTTTTTTCGAGGCCTTTTGTCTCAATTTCTTTAAGTCGATCGACTCCGGTGTCGTAGGGATGCCCGACGTTAAGAACTGTGGAGACTGTACCCGCATAATGTCGGTGACGGACCCACACCGCGTGTGTCTCTACTGCCTGGGGCGCGACCACGACTCCAAGTCGTACCCCGACTGCCGGGCGATGGCGCGAAGACTTTGTGGGAGCGGTCCTGAAAGATGCTGGAAGTCCGGCAGTCAGCTCCGTGCGGCTCAAGGTCCCGGACCCGTGGAAGGTCGAGTGACGGGTCGCGGAGCCGTCACCATCGTTCCTCTGGATCTAAGTCTTCGCACTCGGGGTCAGGTAAGTCGAAGCATTCCAAAAAGAAGTCGAAGAAGCGTTGTCGCTCCTCGACTTCCTGTCGCGGCTGAGGGGGTGGGTGGTGCCACCCCCGCGGCTCCAGCGGAGTCTGCGACGTCGCCATCGGCCTACTCACCCTTTCTGGGTCCGTCGTCGCGACACCTGCTCAGGTGCAAGATTTTCTTGCTGTCATGGCCCGACTCTTTGCACCGTCTGGGGGTCTTGTCCTTCCATCGCCAGCGGCTCCGGCCCCGGCATCGCCAGTGGCTCCGGCGCCACAGGACCTCCCGGGATCGGACCCCGGGTGACGCCGGTTGACCTTATAACACCTCCACTGACGTAGACCCCACCTGCACCACCGGCGACATCGCCCGCTCCTCTGGAAGATGTCGACCCCGGTTTCATCCCTGAACCGGACACAGTGCCGGATCGGCGCCGCTCAGCGCCGATTCCGACGGGGCCCTTTTTCCCCTATGTCCGTCCTCCTTATTTTCAGCCTGTTTTGCAGACTTCGGACTGGGTGGAGGATTTGGGGGATGCCAGTGATCTTGACACCTCACCTGACCTTGACATGCTGTCTCCTCCTACCGCGGCTACGGGGGAGGGAGCCAGTTACGCAGTGGTAGTACGTAGGGCAGCCGAGGCCCTCCACCTCGAAACTCCCTACGGTGGCCGTCCGGACTAACCTCCTGACAGAAGTGCTTCAGCCGCGGCAACCTCTTCGGAGCCCTAGCTGCCTTTTAATTACGCACTTTCTGACGTCCTTTTGGTCACTTGGTCCAGGCCCAACACAGGGGCTCCTGTGGACAGGAGCGTGGCTCGCCGCTATCGCCCGACTCCGAACGAACCCCTCTTTCTCTCCCAACACCCCATTCCCGAGAGCTTGGTTGTCCAAGCCTCTGCTTCCCAGAGCGCATTCCCTTCCCCACCTCCAAATAGGGAATCCAAGAAGCTGGAGCAGCTTGGCAAGAAGCTCTTTTCTTCTGCCAGCTTAGGGCTGTGGTAGGTGAACACCGCATGCCTCTTGGGCCGTTATTCCCACTCTCTGCGGGATACGGTTGCACAGGTGCTGCCCAACTTTCCGGAGGAGGCACGGACAGTACTCTCCCAAGCTATAGCAGCTGGCAGAGACGCAGAAAAGTTCACTATTCGTTGTGGGCTTGATACCGCCGACTCACTGGGCAGGGCGATTTCTACGACGGTGGCGCTTCGGCGCCACGCCTGGCTAAGGGCAACTGGCTTCTCAGGGGATGTCCAGAACACTTTAATGGACATGCCCTTTTATGGCATTCACCTTTTTGGCAATAAGGCGGATAGTGCGTTGGAGCGTTTTAAGGACTCACGGGCTATGGCCAAGTCCTTGGGCCTGTCAGCCACTCGCCCTCCACCGCCTTCCGCTCCTTTCGTAGCCACGGAAGGGGTGCCCCAACACGTTCATTCCAGAGCCACAGGCCTGCGCAGCAACATCCTCAGTGCGGCCACAGATGTGGGATCTGTCGAGGCGGTTCTGGGGGCCAGCGGGCGGGTCCGTCCACCGCCACCCCTGCTGCATCCACTGCAAAGCCTTCCTAGTCCTACCTTTCAGGCCCATCAAACACAATGGGCGGCAGAATTTGCCATCCTCTCCCCCACTGGTGCAACATCACATTGGACAAGTGGGTGCTGCAAATTGTCTGAAGGGGCTACTTCCTCCCCTTCGAGACTTCCCCTCCAGCCATGCCACCTCAATGCCACCGCATGTCGGGGGACCATCTTGCTCTTCTTCAGCAGGAAGTCACGGCCCTCTTGGCCAGGGGGGCCAACGAGCGTGTTCCTGGGCCAGAAGTAGGTGTGGTTGTTATTCCCACTACTTTCTGGTCCCCAAGAAGGACAAGGGTCTGTGTCCTATCTTAGACATTTAGAACGTCAATCGCTTCCTCCGGAAAGAGAAGTTCAATATGCTCACACTTGCTCAGGTCGTGTCTGCCCTGGACCCGCAAGATTGGATGCTAGCGTTGGACTTGCAGGACGCTTACTTTCATATGCCCGTCCTGCCGGACCACTGGCGTTACCTGTGGTTCACGGTAGGCCACGAGCACTTTCAGTTCACCGTGCTACCTTTTGGCCTTACCAGCACCCCTCGGGTGTTCACGAAAGTGATGGCGGTGGTCGCAGCTCATCTGCGCAGATCAGGGGTCCCAGTCTTCCCCTATCTTGACGACTGGTTGTTGAAGGTGGGCTCGCCCCAGGTAGTCGTCTTGCACCGCCAGACTATGGCCGACCTCCTGCATTTGCTGGGGTTCTCCATCAACATGCCGAAGTTGCACCTGATTCCCTCTCAGAAGCTCCTCCTCTTCGGAGCGGTTCTGGATTCGGCGCAGTTTCGGGTTTATCCTCCCGAGCAGCGAGTCCGGGATATTCAGGCTATGATTCCGATCTTTCAGCCTTTATCCCGGGTTTCGGTCAGGATGACACACCGGCTACTGGGCCTGATGACCTCCTGCATCCTGTTGGTGGATCATGCCAGATGGCATATGCGGGCTCTGCAGTGGGACCTGAAGTTCCAGTGGCCACCGCATCAGGGCAGCCTGTCCGATCATGTCCAGATCTCGGAGGGAACTGCACAACAATTGCAGTGGTGGCTCACGAATCGTGATTGGGTCAATGGCAGATCCCTCTCCCTTCCCCAACCGGAACACACAGTGGTGAGGGACGCGTCCCTTCTGGGATGGGTCGGCCACATGGGAGAGGCGGAGATCAGAGGACCCTGGTCTCTGGTGGAGTCCCGGCTCCATATCAACCTTCTGGAGCTTCGGGCGATCCGACTTGCACTGAAAGCATTCCTTCTCTCTGTCAAGGGGAGAGCAGTGCAGGTGATCACAGACAACACCACCGCCTTGTGGTACTGCAACAAGCAGGGCGGGGTGCGGTCGTGGACCCTATGTCAGGAGGCTACGCGTCTCTGGACATGGCTGGAACATCAGGGCGTTTCCCTGGTGGTTCAACACCTGGCAGGTTCTCTGAACGCCAGGGCGGATGAACTTAGCCGCCGGTGCATGATGGATCACAAATGGCGTCTGCACTCGGACGTGGCGCAAGGTCTTGTTGTATTCCGCTTTAGGTGTCCGTATATAGGTTTTCCTGAAACATGTCCTTATATAGGCACAATTCGCATTGCCCTTATATAGGCATAACATCCCAGTCCTTATTTAGGCATTAACCATGCTATCCAAATACAGGCATGGTCACCTACATCCGTCCACCCCAACGTCACGAGTTCTTAGAAACCAGACCCTTAAGCTTTTGGGAGTTCCTCTAGCACAGGATTATTGATTTCTCCAAGAACTCATTTATTATGCATGAACCGCTATTCCTTAAGGGTTTATTCCTGACGTCTTCATCTGCCCGACTTTACGTCAATGCTAACATTCCAAGGCACCTACCAGGTATAAATATACCTTCCCTTGCCCAAGCAAGTAGGAGGAAACCTTGACTTTAGAGGAGCCTGTGTCCCGGCCTGACGCACTGACAAGAGACGCTGTCATCCCTGCTCGCAGAGAATCCATCTTCCACTGTTCTGACTCCCTTTGCGGGGTGTTAAAGTTCGAGACCCGGAAAGAGATTCCCACCTCTCTCCTTCTCAATGTATGGAGCTGACTAGAACCTAGAGGGACTCTTGGCATACAAGACTTGGCATACCAGACTATACCATACCATACTATAGCCTACCATACTATAGAATACATCACCTAATTCTTACCTTGTACTATACTTGGGTTAGGTACACTGGGGTAGAACTAGTTAGAGAAGCATCTTATGAGTACTCACATTTTTAGCTTATGTTATTTATGTTTATGAATATATGTGACATAGCTAAAAGATAATGCTAACGCAGTATTATTTCTACTGCTTACGCTGTACATAATATATCTTGCATACTGTCTTACGATTGTAACAGCTCATATCTCTTACACGAGAAACAAGACTGTTCAATAAACCCTTTTATTGAAATACCTGTCTATTCTTTTTGTGTAACTGTTAGACCTGGCACCATTGGCGTGAGTCTCCCTTCCATTTTTCGCGGTTGTCTCCTCTGTTTTTGCTGGTAATAGATGCTCTGGGTGCTGTGCCACTGCCATTCAGTGCCACAGCACGACTGCTCCCTGTGTAAAGATGACATGTTAATTGGTATATCCATGATTGCCTTATTTGGTTTACCTGTTAGTCCCTAGTAGCGTGACCTGTGTGTGCCCAGGGCTGGTAAACCAAATGCTGCTGGTGGGCCTGGAGCGCTGGTTTGCGCCACCCACAGAAGCAGCTTCTAAAGTGTGTCTCAGACCTGCCACTGCAGTGTCTGTGTGCAGTCTAGAATTGCCATCTTGGCTGTGAAGAGCACCCACTTCCTAGCCCCTGAACCTTCCCTTGGCATCATGTAAGCCACCCCTATGGTAGGGTGCATTGTATGTGTAAGGTAGGACATGCTGTGATGTGTGTAGCATGTCCTGGTAGTGAATTACACCCAATTTCGTTTTTCACTACATTCTATAGTCCTAACTGACCCATAGAACATGGTAGAAAAATGAATTTAGTATGCCTGAGCTCTGAATATTAAAATACATCTTTTAGTGAAGATTATTTTTATATTCTGTGTTTGAAAATACCACTTTTAGAAAGTAGGTATTTTCTTGCCTAAGTCTTCCAGTGTGCTCTGCTGTTATGTGTATTGGCTGTCTGGTTTTGGAGGGACAGGGCAGGCTGAGTCAGACCTGGATTGAATAGAGAGATCTGCATTGGAGTATGGAGAGGGGTAGCTCCTGGACCTGAATAGGGCTGTGCCGGGCAAGGTGAATGCTGGCTCCACCTTCCACAGTGCGTCTGATGGCAGACCCCTTCTTTCTGAAAGGAAGGATGCAGCCTGGTAAACAAAGTGCTCCAGGGCTGGGCAGAACTGGTTCTGGTTGGGTTCAGTGACTTGTAGCTTCTAAGAACAAAGACTTTTGGGGTATAAATATCTGTGCTGAAACCCCTACAATTTGTATTGGTCCTGGACAACAAGAAGAACCTCCGTCCGTGTAACTTAAGGAATCTGCAGGAGAAGGACTGTCCTTGTGCTTGTGTGCTGTTTCTTGGACTGGCCTGCAGTGGTTACTACTGGACTTGGAAGAAGAGGAAAAGGACTTTGAAGGAACTTTTATTTTTGCTACAGCAATCACCCAAGGGCTAGAAGAGAGCTAGCCTCCTGCAGGAGTCTCAGGCACATCAGACTCCACCACAAGCCTCCTGTTTCCTCCCAGCGAGGATTTCTATCTGCAGGGGAGGCTCCTGTGAGTTCCAGGGCCTCTAGTTCTACTGTGGAGAAGAGAGTGCTGAAAATCGTCGCTAATGCCCGTTAGCGAGCCGCTGCAGCTGAAGAGTGTAAGGAAAATCGTCGCGCTGCTGCCGCCGAGTGCTCACTACCGGAGATCATCGCATCACCTGTCGGCGGGCTGCCAAATGCTCGCTAACCCAAAGATTATCGCATTGCATGTTTGCGGGCCTCAAAGCGCTCGCTAACCAAAGATCATCGCATCGAGTTCATCGCTTCACGACATCGCAGAGCGGACGCTGAGCGTTCGCCATTTTCATCGCATCGCATCAGGATCGTCACTCCCTCGCGGAGCGCCATTTTCTTTCATCGCAACAAGATTGCACACGCAACAGGCTCGGCGCATCATCCTCCCTTCGCGGCAAGGATTTTATCGCATCGCCGGCTTAGCCTGCAGAAGTTTGTCGCTTTGTCCTACACACAAATCAGCGCATCATCCTCCCTTGCGGCAAGGATTCAACGCATCACTGGTTAACGTGAGGAAATTCATCGCTACAACTCCTTAGCGACATTTTTGTTGCTTTGCTACAGAATCCAGGTACCTTGTGAGTAAAAGGGTCGCAGAGACCACTGCCTTGAACTGAACTCCTCTTTGCACACCTTGAACTATTTTGGCAGCATTTTTAAGAGTAACCCTATTTTTCAAGTTTTGTGGATTTTTACTGTTGTTGGTCTTATGTTAAGTCTATATATAAAGATACTTATTTTTATACCTACTTGAGTGGTGTCCCTTTGTAGTGTTCTTCACTGTGTTACTGTGTATGGTCATAAATGCTTCACACACTGCCTCTGAGATAAGCCTAGCTGCTCGTGCTACGTTACCACAGGGTTGAGCAGGGGTTATCAAAGGGTGTAGTCTGCTTACTCTGACTTAGGAAGAAGGGTCCCTACTTGGACAGTGGCCAGCCATTGCCAACTAGAGACCCCCATTTCTAACAGTAACGCTGAAGAAACTAAGCTTGCATGATTAGCTGAGTGAAACTGTTATCTGTTGTTTCCACGATTCTGATAGTGTTCCGATTCTAAAGGGAAACAAAGTTGTCATGTTTATGCTTTTGCCAGAAACTACTCCCTTCTTGTTAACAAGGAGTTTCTAGTGGCCGCTGAGTAAGCTGGCACAAAGTAATTAAGTTTAATATACTCAATAGGGGCATACTGACCTCAGTCCTATGCCAAATCTATAGGGTATATTATTCCAATGCACAGAGCCTATTAGGGAAATAGGAACTACACTACATGGCGCCCAACGTTTGGTAAGGCACTAATTTAACGCTAGATACTGAGTAACTCAGTCGTGCTTTTCTCAGAGACCCCTACTCACATACTCCATAAGACGTCTGGAGTGGGTAGGGTTAAGTATCCGCCAAAGCTGAATTGGACAAAATACTATATATTAGCTGTTTGATTTGTTCAACGCTGAAGGATTCAGTGTTCCAAATTATTGTGCACCTTATCTTTGTTTCCTTGAAACTTGTTCTACATTTTTCAAAAACAATGTCCCTTAACGGGGATACTAACACCGAGAACGGTGTAGCTACGGCTGACCCAGTCGTAACCGTTTTTAATTTTACAGGTTTAAATTAAACCAATGAGGGTGTTATAACCATCCCTCTAAACTTTAGGAGAGCCATCACTCTAAAAACGTATAAAACACGGCCTAACACCAAGAGGTGGTAGAGCAGTTTTCGTGATAGAGCATTTAGGTAACAGCGCACGGTGAGGCCACCCCTCATTTCTAATCAAAACCGAAGCTGCTCGCTTGTATTGTTTGCACATTGCTGTTTTTGCACTATTTGCTTTTAACTTCGTTTTAAAGTTTTATTGTACATTTTAATCTGGGATTATTCTTGTACTTGTAAAGACTGCTTACCTTGGGTAAAAGCTTTGGTTCTGTTTATCTATCGCGGTCCCCGGTCCGTCACGGCTAACAGTGCCGATTGAACGGAGGGATTGACGCGACTCCGCCCACTTTCGCCCTTCACTTCCTGCCACTGGGTATTTGAGGAAGATGGCTTGCCGGCCGCGCTGCATTTAGGTAACCGCGCGCGGTGAGGCCACCCCTCATTTCTAATCAAAATCGAAGCTGCTCGCTTGTATTGTTTGCACATTGCTGTTTTTGCACTATTTGCTTTTAACTTCGTTTTAAAGTTTTATTGTACATTTTAATCTGGGATTATTCTTGCACTTGTAAAGACTGCTTACCTGGGGTAAAAGCGTGGGTTCTGTTTATCTATGCCGGTCCCCGGTCCGACACGGCTAACAGTGCCGATTGAACGGTGGGACTGACGTGACTCCGCCCACTTTCGCCCTTCACTTCCTGCCATTGGGTATTTGAGGAAGATGGCTTGTCGGCCGCACAGCAGACGTGCGCAGTGGGTGTGCCGCTGGCGCGCCAAAGGCAAGCCCGTCTGCGCCCGTCCGCGACCGGACTGCGACCGGAGCCGGCTACACTACCGGCAGCAGAAGCGGTCACCCTTTATGCTGGTCGTGTGACGAGCAGTTGGGCCTTCGAGGCACTCTCTGTGCTAGACCTCATCAGATTGATTTAGCGGTCCACCCACTCCCACACAGCTGCTGTACATGCAACATGATCCTGAATCAGGCTAAGGCCCTTAATATGAGACAGATACGTCCCCGGGGCTTGATAAGGAGTGCAAGGTTAAAATTAAGGCCTGTCTCATTAATTGTAGATCTCTGGTCAAGCATGTTACGGAGGTTTGGTCAATCTTAAGTGATGGTATTTGGGATATGATGTTTCTTACAGAAACCTGGCTTAACTTTGATACGGTGACATCTATTACACTAGCTGTACCACCTGGTTTCAAAATTTTCCATGCCAACCGAGATTGCGGGAAAAGGGGTGGGTGGGGTGGCCATTATTCTTAGAGATTCGTGGGAGTTGGTGTCCTCTGACCCACTGTTTGAGCAGGGCATTGAAGGTCTTAATTTTTGCATACAATTTAATCCCTCATTCGCCCTTGCGGGCATCCTTATCTATAGACCCCCCGACTGCGCAACAATTGCTCTTCAGAATTTATGCAGTCTCATTGTTCAAAAATCAGTAATGTATACTAACTTTATGGTTCTAGGAGATTTCAATCTACATGTGGACGCAGCAAACTGCGCACAAGCAGTACAACTGGTATCGTCCTTAGCAGGCGCTAATCTTATACAACATGTGTTTTCCCCGACGCATATAGCGGGACACTCCTTAGATCTGGTTTTTACCACCCTCCCTGCCATTGATATAGAGATTCCGGCCCCTCTAACTTGGTCAGATCATTATATGATCCCTTTTGGCTTTACCTTGCCCAACCGGGGGCAAGCTGAGGGAGCTCGCTTTATTCAAAAGAGAAATTGGAAAAACCTGAACGAAGCAGGATTAAGCACTGTTTTGCAGGCCACTCACACCTGCTTATCCTCTGACCCTAATGTAGACGCAGCCTCCATACATCAATGGATCGCTACTGCAGTTGACTCTGTCGCGCCGGTTAGAGTAGTAAAATCTACTAGACTGTCTCCCACTGCCCCCTGGTTTTCCTGTGCCCTTAAGGAAACAAAAAGCAAGTGCAAAAGATTGGAACGCCAGTGGAGATTGAGTTATAGCGACTTATCCAAGGCATCCTACAAAAAAGCACTAAAAGATTTCCATAGGGACATAAAAGTAGCCAGGAGGGACCATATTATTAACCTCATTCAGAGTGCAGACCATTCCTGTAGCGAGGTTTTTAAAGTAGTTCAATCCTTTTTTAATCCCAAGGCGCTGGAGACTAAAGTAATACCATCCCTAGCCTTGTGTGAAAAAATTGCTAATAACTTTGAAGGTAAAATTTTAAAGGTCTACGACTCCTTTGTGCCATCTGAGCCAACTATGGCAGCAGACAAATCCCAGATCGCGGCAGAGGCACCTGTGCTTATCAATTTTACCCCAATACTACCTCAGGAAGCTCTAGTTGTAATCCAGAAATGTCGCTCAGGCGCTCCTGATGATCTATGCCAGCCCAAACTGTGGAAAATACTATCCTCCTCCCTGATGGACACGCTACTTTAGATATGGAACTCCTCTCTGGACACGGGCATCTTTCCTGACAAATGGAAACATGCAACACTTCTTCCTCTGAGAAAGAAACCAAATGGGGCTCCGGACGATCTCAGTAACCTTAGACCCATTTCTTTACTCTCCGCCCCAGGTAAAATGCTGGAGAAATTGGTGCAGCGACAACTGACCACTTTCATTTAGCAGAGCGGTGCCTTGCATGACACACAATTGGTTTTTCGGGCTGGCTTCAGCACGGAGACCGCTCTCCTTGAAGTAGCAGAGTCGGTAAGATGGTCGCTGGACTCAGGAGCATCAGCTTTGCTGGTGCACCTGGATCTGTCTGCGGCTTTTGATACCGTGGACCATTCCATACTGGTCCAGAGACTACAAGGTGTGGGCTTTGGGGGGAGGTTCTGACCTGGTTGACATCCTATCTGAGTGGGCGCACTCAGAGGGTCTCCCTTAAGCCATATGAGTCCAATCCAAAACAGCTCTGGTGCGGCGTCCCTCAGGGCTCAGCCCTGAGCCCCCTACTCTTTAACATCTACCTAGCCCCGCTATTTTCTCTGATTGCCAACTGGGGAGTGAAAGCCATTTCCTACGCCGACGACACCCAGTTGTTCTTCTCATTTAAGGAGCAGACGGTAGAGGCTTTTAAGAATTTTAAAGGCTGCTTGCGCGACATAGCTTTATGGATGAATTCGAATAAATTAAAGCTCAATGCGGGGAAGACCGAAGTTCTGTTTTTCGGGCAGGGCTGTGTCCCTGATGCAGATTTGTGGTGGCCGCCAGAAATGGGACCACCATGTTCCCCAGCTAAATGTATTCGAAATTTGGGGGTGAGATGGGAGTCTAATCTTTCTTTTCTAGCCCAAATACAGCAGGTCTCTGCAACTTGTTTTAGTAAATTAAAAAACCTACGGAAAATTTTGCACCTTTTACCGGTAGACTGCCGTAAAATAGTAGTTCATGCCACAGTCACATCTAGGCTGGACTACGCCAATGGCCTGTATCTTGGCCTTCCCAAATATGCCATTCATCGCCTCCAGATGATTCAGAATGCGGCTGCGAGACTGGTTTGTCTTTTACCATTTCAACACCATGTCTCTCCGCACCTTCAGAAGCTCCACTGGCTTCCAGTGGAGAAAAGAATCCTATTCAAGGCCTTGACTCTGGCATATAGGGCTCTGAACGGAAAATGCGCAAGATATCTGAAAGATAGACTGTGTCCCTATAAGCGAAACCGGGCGCTACAATCTAATTCCCATAAACTGATGCACTCTTCCCGCTTTAGGAAATCACGCATGGGTGGCAGAACTTTCACGATCAGAACGGCCTTACTGTGGAATTCCCTGCCAGGTCATAGACGGCAGGCGAACTCAGAATCTTGTTTTCGCAAGTCCCTGAAGACGTGGCTTTTTGGGACAGATTAATAATTGGAGGCGGCTCTCTACCCTTTATGACGCTATGGTTACCTGCTGTTCTAACGCCGGGACACCCCTGCTTGGGGTAGCTGTCGCGCTTTATAAGCTTCAGTATTATTATTACTATTATAGAGGCACATGACTCCTTTCAGACAGAGGTATTCTATTCATGGATTGTATTCTCAGAATCAAATCCAGTAACAAAAGTATTTCACTTCTTTAAAGAAAATGAACCACCTGAGGAATATATTCCTTTCAAGGATATTGAAATTCCACTCACATACCAGGAGCATAATCTCTGGTTTAAAGGTGCCCTAAAACATCACAAAAACATTACCAGGCTCGGTCCACTAGGTAGACCAGGAGCAACATGGCCGATTCTAGCCGGCTTCACACCTCATCCTGAATTCGAAGAGATGTCAGACGAGGAATTACTCACTCAACTGCAAGAGTTAATACAAATTTACAGACATTTAGTCCAATATGTCATGCGGACTTTCACAGTCCAAACACCAATGACCATTCCAAATCAAACCCCTCAACAGGGGTATACACTAAAAATTACTCCACAGACTTTACACTCAGTCATGGGTAAAATGCCCACAAAACGTGAACAAATTCCATTCTGGATAGCTCAAACAATTACTCAAATCGAAGCAGTATTTCCAAATACTAGCCCTTATGAGAAACACAGAATCCTAATAATCTGTTTACCAATGGGGATCACACCACAACTGGAAGACTGCACCACTTGGAGCACAGTCGTTGCTGCCGTTTACACTAAAACACATGGTGTTCCGTCAATTGCAGTAATACAAGATGTCCTGAAACAAATTCAAAACGAATACGGGGCAGAGCCTGATCTGAATTTACGTATGAAATTACTGAAAAACTTCAACCAGGTCTCAACAATAATATTATCTAATATTAAAGGGGAGGCAGCATCAGTGGCGATCCGCCAACGCTTAAGGGAATTTGATGTAACAGAACATCAACATGAACTACCCAGAACAATAGAAAAATCTTATGCAGAATTGGGCAGAGACAGTTTGGGTGGAAAACCTTTGAACCCAAAACTGTCTGAAGGTCCTGAGAAGGACTCTATTTAACAAAATCCTACATCTTCTAAAAAGAAGTGGGAAACTATTTAAACAAAATTCAAACGAGAAACGTTCTCAATACCGAGGTAGGTCTCCTCAAAAGGAGCCCTCTGAAAGGAGGTATAACCTCAGGAATAGGGATAATTTAAGAAACCTGACAGGTATCAGGATACTGATACACGTTCCTCTCGTACCTTTCAGATATCATCACAGACATCAGAAAGAAGAGGACGGTCAGATCACAAAGAGGAACGCGTGAAGTCCAAAGACGATCAACACGTTCAGAAAAATAAATCAAAACCTCAATGGACCAAAAAGAAGGTAGCAGGTCTGAAGATCAGACGTGCCGAGAAAACTGAGAACACAGCTCAAGAACGGAGAATTGGCTCAGACAATACTGGACAGTGCAGCAGAAGTAACAATAGCTCGCCAGAACCTGAAGGAAATTCTGGAGTTAGTGGACTTGAATGAGTACATCACAGTAGAGACTGTAGACACCAGGGTTAGTACTCCACAAAAATGATATGAAATAACACTCCGGATGGAGGGAGACATAACAAGAGAAGTGAAAGCACTCTTTTGTGAGACACTTTCAAGAAGGTTATGATCTACTTCTAGCAGAACAGGACTGGCCACCAAAATTTGTCAGGGAGTGCCCACGTGGCGAGGACATAATTATGCCAGCTTTCTCCAACCATATTCCAATTCACATAAATATACTTATGCCAGGAAATAGGCAGTTGCCCCCCAGGCCCCAGCATTATACAAAAATCTTGTAGGATGGGATGAGGATTCACCTCGCCACAAAATACAGCTAAAAAATCAACCTACTGCACAAAGGCAGTACCCAATAAAGCAAGAAGCTAAAAAACAGGTCAGGGAGGTCTTAGATCAAGTTGAATACCAAGGGGTGATTGAAACATGCACCTCCTCAATGAACAAACCTTGGTTTCCTGTATCCAAACCAGACAATACATATTGTCTAGTTTTGGATTACAGACATTTGAACACTTGTTCCATAACATTTGCTGGGCAAAATGCACATAGTACAGCATTAATGAATAACATTGTGAGTAAAAAGTATAAAACCACATTGGACATTTCAAATGGTTTCTTTTGTCAAAACATAGCACCTGAAAGCAGGTACTTAACAGCTTTCTCAATAATGGGGACTCGGCGTCAATTTTGTCGACTCCCACAAGGGTTCAAAAACAGCCCGGGGTTATTCTCAGCAAGGGTAACAGAGTTACTACAAATTTATGATGATGAGGCATTGTCATATGTCAATGACATCTGTCTGACAGACAATGACCTAGATAGGCACTTGAACAGGGTGAGTACCAATGTACTGGGCTTTGCCTCTGAGGGCTATAAATTCAACTTTAAAAAATCCAGAATTGCTCATCTCAATGTCCTTTTCCTAGGATATGAGCTTTCAAGTGAAGGCAAAAGCCTGGCAGCTACTTTTTTTAAAAAGTGTGCGCTGCTCTAACCTCCAAAAGCGCTGAAAAATGTACAATCCATCTTGGGTTTCCTAGATTTTGGAAGAACTTACATTCTAAATTACGCAGAAAGGGTTAAACCTCTCTACGAATTAATCAAACCTGATTTTTCAACAAAACATTGGACACAGGAACACACAGACATCCTGCGTTCACTCCAAGCTAACATGTTAGCAACAAATCACTTACAAACACGCATAAATAAATGCAATTTAGTGATCCGAATAATTTCGGGTCAATGCGGATCCACCTATTTAACATTTAATGAGGGCGAAAAAGTACCAATAGCATACAAATCACATTTGTATACACAAGCAGAAATGCGCTTCACTTAAACAGAAAAAATACTGCCAGCACTTCAAATCGCTGTAGCAAAAGATAGAGCACTAGCTCAGGGGAAACGCATTATTGTCGCGACTCCAGTACCAGCCTTAGAGGCGGGTACAAAAGCGAGCATTCCAAATGTAAAAGCTTTACATCCTAGATGGATACAATGGGTTAATTCTCTTGCTGCAACAGATGTTGAATATGTTTTTGATCCTGATTTAAAAACACAAGCGTTCCTGCAATATGAATATGAATGTCCTCTGCCCACTGAAATTCTGCTTCTCGATCAGTACGAATTTACAATTTATACTGACGGATCACCACAACCCGCTACAGGGAGTAAGCAAGCTTACAGTGCAGCGTGTGCAATCGTTAAAGGTCGCATGCGCAATGGTAACTTCCGACCAATGGTCACTAAAACTCAATCTCTAGGAGATTGTACAGCTCAGCGAGCTGAACTACAGGCATTCAAACTGGCACTTGAAAGTACAGATCGCTGATTCGCCACACTTATAGTGTGCGATTCCTTTTACTGTGTTCAGTCATATAATGAATATTTACAGAATTGGCTTCAAAACAGATTCAAAGATGCAAAAGGTGGCACAATAAAGCATAAAACGCTTTGGGAACAAGTAGTTCAGTTGAGAAACGAAATACCAAAAGCTCACGTGATACACATGCTAAGTCATCAACGTGATAGCGTTCATGTTGTAGGGAATTCATTGGCTGACGAAGCCGCAAAGGGGGCTTTTCAGACGGCTTCCATAGCTGCGATCACTCGTTCAAATACGAAAATAGACAGTGAGATATTGTTGGCTGTAAATGCTTCAAGCAAAGGCAGTGGTGCAGCTTTACCAAAGAAATTTCCACTCAAGTACTCTTATGTAATTGATGCAAACAACGTTCCTTTTGCTCGAATCCCTGGAGTGGGGGATAGGGTAATTCCAAACATGGAACGTAGAGCAGCTTTGATTTATGAAGCACAATTTAGGGAGGGTCTGTTACATCAGGGGATCTCTAAAACAATATTAACATTAAAAGATATGTACTGGTGGCCTGGAATGAATACACTGATTCACATCTTCATCAATGACTGCAGAGATTGCAATAGACAGCGTTGTGCAGAACGCCATCAGACACCAGACTACGAAGTAGCCTGCCCAGTACAGACACCATTGTTAGACAGCATTAGACTATCTACGCGCAGGCGTCCTTTATGACAAATGCATTCCCACAAACACTAAGTCAAGGTTCTTATGGGTGTGGCCTCAGCGCTCGGCTGACACTCGAACTGTTATAAAAAATTTGCGAGTCTTTTATCGGCACATATGCAATTGGCACACTACATTCTGACAAGGGCCCTGCGTTTAGCTCTCGGGCTTACAAAGAAGCCATGGCCAGTTTGGGCATAGCATTGCGGTACTCCTCTCCGTTTCATCCTGAGGGAAATTCTGTTGTGGAAAGGAAAAACCGGGACATAAAGCAGTCTATAACAGCTAGAGTATTAGGTTGGGGTGATGGGTGGATCAAACATCTTTATGGGGTCCAACGCTCATTAAATAATTTGCCAAGAAGTTCTCTAGGGGAGGTCACTCCATATGAGGTCCTATTTGGAACAAGAATGTGGGTTCCTGATCTCGAATGTGAAGGCACAGTGGTGGAAAATAAACCCCTTGATATCAAAGATCGTTTGGCTGTTTTATATGATCTAAATGAACTAAGATCGAAACAAAGCAACGTGTTCCTGAAGCCAACCACCACTGGGGGGAAAACCGGCAGTCCCATCAAGGCCTGTCTGGATCTCAAAAGTTGGGGATCAAGTCAGAGAGAAGATTGTGGACAAGAAGGAATTTGGACCTTCTTACAGACAACCAGTACCGTTCCTAGCCGTTCACTGAACAAGAACAGTACTTCTGCCGCCCCTTGCTGGAAAAAAGGAGAAAAGATTTGTGTCAATCGAACTCATCAAACCACACTATGTGGCCGGTACTAAATAGTAGACCTCGTGGACTCCGACTTAGTAGCAGACGCCCTCCTCTCGCTACTATCCAAGAGGTTCAGACTGAAAGACTCATAACCATCGAGAATTCAGCAGTAAGAGATGAAGGACTAAGCAACAATGCCATGGAACTCATCCCTCTTGAAACTCAAGTAACAGTTCGTCCAGATACACCTGTCTACACCAACGTAACACGTGATCAACTGGTTCCAGCGATTTCAACGAATCCTGATGCAATTCCAACAATTGACCAAACTGCTTCTGGCTACTTCATTAACTTTGATACGTTTTCTGAGGATCCAAGTGAGCCTGAAACGACGCCAGCCCTAAAAACTTTCAAACAACAAGTACAAGACTTTTTTCATTTTCTGAAAGACACTTATCTGGTTTTACCATGTATTGAACTATGGATTATTTCTAGAATATTTTTCTTTCTGCTTTGGTTAGCTTTGGTAATGACTCTTAGCGTGCTTATGAATGGCAGATATATTTGTTTGGACACTGAAAGTAAAAATGTGAACTTACTTTTAAAGCCACACAAATCTTCCCATCGTGAAGCAAGAAACTTGTCAGCAGTGAACATCACAGCCATTCCTATACAGGATGGTATAGTTTGAGACAAAACCGATTTCAACATATTCGGCCCGACGGAACTTTAGAAGATTTCACATTTATTTAAAATTTCATTAAGTGAATTTATTACCTCCTGTACCTATTCTGATGATTGGGATTTTGAGACTGTTAATAACATGATGTCTGATCTAGAAAGGTCAGCTGCGTTCTCAAACAATGAAAACTTACATGGTTCATCAGACTACGAACAGCTTTATTGTTACAACCACTATGATCATCATTTCGTGCATAAATCTGCAACACATAGAAATGTGTTTGTTTAACCAATGGGAACATTGTCCTATACCACCAAAGGGTAGTTCAAAAACATTTGCAAATAAGTTGCCATATTTTTCAGGGTACAATACATCTGATCCAGAAACATTTTTCTGTATAAATGTAAACAAAACAGGACAGAAAAATGTGTTAACTAATACAAAACAGATTTATTCTGCAGCCTTTATTGCCCAACTATCGAGACAAGGGTTTGACTTTTGGAAAGACACAATCGACACAAAATCTGTCTGGGGTTCTAAAGATTGGCAAGTGCAGGGGATAGAAGCTTTGTTTAGAGCCTGTATCATCCCACAGCAAATAATGTTTTTGAATGACACTGTGCAACAAACGTCTTGCCTTGGATTAGCCAAGATCAAAGACATGAACACACCTTCTGTACCAACACCTGCAAGTAATAGCACTACACAGGGAGCAGTCACAGTAGACAGAATACTACAAAACAACAAATCAGATCCTGATTGGAAAAAATGGTTGCTCTGGCCCACAGACACAAACATCTGTCAAGAAAGATTCCTGAATAGAATACAGGGCTTTAATATCCATAGGCCAGACCCACGTTATGTTCAACGACAGCACCCGGAGGTAGTAACAACATACAGTGTAGGAAAATTGTGCCTCGACTGGTTACAAAAATCTTCACTCGAGGATGTGAAACAACACTTATCTTTACTTAAAGAAGACGCAGACTTTAGGGATTTCTTGCTAGGACCAAGAAAACCGCATCAAAAACGTTTCATATATGCCGGCATTTATGCTGCTTATTCTGAAATATGGAAGGTTTCACAGGCAGAGGCCGCAGAAAGAATACGTGAGCTTGATCGTATTAACTTAGAGAAATCTCTCACTGTGATCGACAATGGGTTAACAACTCTGTCATCCAGAATATATTCACTGGAAAACATTGTATCCTCTGCTATTGACATACTGGAACAAGATTAAGCCATGTTACAACAAGGCCAATCTCAGTTACGTTATATTATGTTATTAGGCTGGACGCTGCGATCCTTGCATGCAGGCTATGTGCCTTGGCCTTTTATCAACACGTCGTCTCTGTTTTCAGAATACAATCTCACGGATAAACAGATCGAACTGGCACAAAGGGGAGCCAAGTATACAGTGCTGAGCATTGAAACATTGGAAAAATTACCATTTCTTGTAGCAGAAAAACCAGCTACAGAATGGCTTATCCATGGCAAAATAACTCTGCCTGTCCCAACTTTTCATTTTCAGTATTGCCTCAAACAAATGCAAGCAGGCAAATATGAAAGGTTGGGTAAATAATACATTAGTGTTTCTACGCGGTACACACTGTGATAATGCACTGAGCGGATCACTCATATGTCAGGACATTTCTTTACACGGGGCTTGTAATGGTTCTGTGGCAACCTTGTCCTGCCACCTGCAGGGTATACCAGCTGCTGTGATTAATCCAATGTTTGGCCAACTTTCTAACGGGAGTTACCTCCTGTTAAATGATCAAAGTTGCTGTGGCATGTTGCCAGGAATCCCATATCTGATAACGGTTAGCTCCAGGGTTACTTGTTGTATGCCAGTATTGTTCTCCCAAATAGACACAGTCAGGGAGCCGCCTCTATGGCCTTCATTGAATGTTTCTTCTATACGTTTTGATACTTTAAGCAGAATGAAAGCCATGCTTTTGCAACAGACCGTGCCTTTGACCTCGGCCAAAGAAACCTATGTTCTACAAATTGCAAGGACTTCGGCTGAGATACAGGCTCTAATATGTACAAACTGCCCTATACATTTCGTAGACATGATGGGACGCATCTTAAACATGTCTGATACGAGCGAGATTGTATATGTATTTAAGACCATATGTTCAGGACTGTTAACACCTTTTCTCTGAAACATTCAAAACTTTGTGCATTCGGTGTTTGGTGGTCTGCCATTAATTCAAGAACTCATTGCAGGAATTCTGTTTCTATTCCTACTACTACGCTATGGCAAGCCTATCCACCGGCGTCACTCCCAGCAACTTGGAGAAAGCTCTCCTAGAACGGAAGTGCCGTGAGCGCATGGTGCAACTTTTGGGGATCACATCATCTACGGGAACTTAATACAACATGGTTTCTGTCATTTAGACCAAACTGGCAAAGATTACATCTTACCTGTTCTACGCTGCTTGCTTTGCGGTGAAGAATGCGTGCTAGACATCTGTCTAACACTCCCATCATTCATGCCAACGGATATCGATACTCTGCTGGACCCGATACCGGCCCATGCTCTGTGTTGTCCCCAGAGGCTACAAATCCTGATGACGCCATTCGTTGAGATCTCACAGACGCTTCCTGCTGCTGGTGAGGTACGAGATGGATCAACAGGCACACAGGTAACAACGGACGCGAACATTGCTGCGGCTTCCCATGCCGAAGTCGATGCTTCACATCTCTGTGCAGTTAACCTTCTAAACGAGGTGTTTCAACTTTCACCGACATCAGTAGACGATCTTTTGTCTACAGGAGTAGGTGATTTCATGTTTACACCAGACCCATACACTAACTTTGATTCGGCTCACAGTGTACCGGAGAAGCTATGAATTTGGCCTCCATAATTTCAAAACGGACCAAAACTTGTAACTCTTCCTAAAATGTACTTTTTTATTTTTTTTTATAAATTTGAAAATGCATGGCAATTCAATCTGCTTACAGTAGAACTATTAATATAGAATGGACTTCTTTGAATACTTCATAGGACACATTGTCACCTTTTTTACCACTATTTCATTCAGTACCGTGTTATGAAATGAATTTGGTTTTTGAATAATTGTCAACCATTTAGTCATATGTATATATTTCTATACATTCATATTGCATTTATTTCTGATATATGCTTAGAATGAAAAACTGCTATAGAATGTGCAGTATCTTTGCATTACATGTTTAGCATTACATGTTTAGCATTACATGTTTAGCGAAAGTTTAAAATAAAAAACTTCTTTTAGTATGCTTTTACAAATTCTTTTTGCAACATGTGGTACTCAGTTTAATGTTTAGCATGTAGTATTATCGTTCATTCGAAAGTGGAGTGGGTGTTGTATTCCGCTTTGGGTGTCCGCATATAGGTTTTCCTGAAGCATGTCCTTATATAGGCATAATTCGCATTGCCCTTATATAGGCATAAGATCCCAGTCCTTATTTAGGCATTAGCCATGCTATCCATATACAGGCATGGTCCACCCCAACGTCACGAGTTCTTAGAAACCAGACCCTTAAGCACTTGGGAGTTCCCCTAGCACAGGATTATTGGTTCCTCCAAGAACTCATTTATTATGCATGAACCGCTATTCCTTAAGGGTTCATTCCTGACGTCTCCCTCTGCCCGACTTTGTCAATGCTAACATTCCATGGCACCTACCAGGTATAAATATACCTTCCCTTGCCCTAGCAAGTAGGAGAAGATCTTGACTTTAGAGGAGCCCGTGTCCCGGCCTGACGCACTGACAAGAGACACTGTCATCCCTGCTCGCAGAGAATCCAGTTTCCAGGGTTCTGACTCCCTTCGTGAAGTGTTAGAGTTCGAGACCCGGAAAGAGATTCCCACCTCTCTCATTCTCAAGGTATGGAGCTAGCTAGAACCTAGAGGGACTCTTGGCATACCAGACTTGGCATACCAGACTATAGCATACCATACTATAGCCTACCAGACTATAGAATACATCACCTACTTCTTTCCTTGTACTACACTTAGGTTAGGTACACTGGGGTAGAACTAGTTAGAGAAGCAGCTTATGAGTACTCGCATGTTTAGCTTATGTTATATATGTTTATGAATATATGTGTCATAGCTAAAAGATAATGCCAGTGCAGTATTATTTCTTTCTACTGCTTACGCTGTACATAATATATCACGCATACTGTCTTAAGATTGTAACAGCTCATATCTCTTACACGAGAAACAAGACTGTTCAATAAATCCTTTTATTGACACGCCCGTGTATTCTTTCTGTGTAACTCTGAAGAAACTAAGCATGCACGATTAGCTGAGTGAAACTGTTATCTGTTGTTTTCACAATTCTGAGAGTGTTCCGATTCTAAAGGGAAACAAAGTTGTCTTGTTTATGCGGTTGCCAGAAACTACTCCATTCTTGTTTACAAGGAGTTTCTAGTGGCCTCTGAGTTAACTGGCACAAAGTAATTAAGTTTAATATACTCGATAGGGGTATACTGACCTCAGTCCTATGCCAAATCTATAGGGTATATTATTCCAATGCGCAGAGCCTATTAGGGAAATAGGAACTACACTACAGTCTGTTTCAGCAGTGGGGAGAGCCTTGGTTAGATCTATTTGCCACCGAAGAGAATGCGCAATGTCATCAGTTTTGCGCGTTGGAATTTCCAAGGCGGCACTCGCTAGGTGACGCTTTTCATTGCGAGTTCAGTTGCGGTCTACTATATGCCTTTCCGCCTATACCACTTTTACCCAGAGTGCTGAAGAAGATCAAGCGCGACCGGTCCAAGTCATTCTTGTGGCTCCGGACTGGGCTCGAAGAGTTTGGTATCCCGAGCTACTCAGTACGAGCGTGGATCCCCCGATCTGACTGCCTCTTTGGGAGGATCTTCTGTCGCAGCAAGAGGGGACGGTCTTCCACCCGAACCTGTCCAACCTTCACCTCCTTGCGTGGAGATTGAGCGCGGCAGTTGACGTCTTTTGACCTGCCTCCCGAAGTTTGTGATGTAATCTTGGCAGCCAGGTGTCCCTCCACTAAGACGGTATACGCCTGCAGGTGGAATAAGTTTGTGTCATGGTGCACAGCAAAGGCTTTGGATCCCATTTCTGCCCCCCTTTCAGAGGTCTTTCTATTCCTCCTTTCTTTGGCCCAGCAGGGCTCTGCTCTGGGCACTATCAAGGGCTATCTCTCGGCCCTTTCAGCCTTTTTACGACTTCCAAATCAGACCTTCCCTTTTCAGATCCCCTGTTGAAAATAGATTCTTGAAAGGCATTACTTATCTTTTCCCTCCTGTTCCATTCATAATGCCTCAGTGGGACTGGAACCTGGTTCTGACATATCTGATATGTGCTCCCTTTGAGCCACTTCACAACTGCCCTCTTCGTCTTCTCACTCTAAAGACAACTTTCCTGGTGGCCATCACCTCTGCCAGACGAGTGAGTGAGTTCCAGGCTCTTTCTTTTAAACCTCCTTTTCTCTCTGTCCATCTGGACAAAGTGGTTCTAAGAACTCATCCATCCTTTCTCCCACAGGTTGTCACTGCCTTTCATATCAGGCAGACCATCACTTTACCCACCTTCTTTCCGCCTCCGCATCCTTCAAAAGAGGAGGAGAGGCTCCACTGTCTGGACCCAAAACGTGCACACTCATTGTACCTCAACTGCACACAACCGTTCCGGGTGGATGACTAGCTCTTTGTTGGCTCCGCGGGCGCCAAGAAAGGTCAGGCCGTGCACAAGCGGACCATATGTCTGTGGGTCGTTCTGTGCATACAGTCTTGTTATTCTTTGGCTAAAAAGGAGCCTCCGGTGGGGCTGCTCACTCATTCTACCAGGGAGGCGGCAGCCACTGCTGCTTTGGAACGGGGAGTTCCTTTGCATGACATCTGTCAGGCAGCTACGTGGGCCTCGCTGCACACGTTTACCAAGCATTATTGCCTGGACAGCCAAGTTCGGAGAGACGGCTTCTTTGGCCGTTCTGTTCTCCAGGATTTTCTGGTGTGATCTTGGTTCGCAGACTCACCATCGGGGTTGGTATTGCTGGGGTATCTATTCTAAGGTAAGGAATCTATCACTATTTGTTTCTTTCAGATGCACAAGTTACTTACCTTCGGTAACTATATATCTGTAAGAAACATTAGTAGTGAAAGATTCCTTACTGCCCCACCCATCCTTCCCGTTCTGCAAACTGATTTCTAGGGTTAAGGTCATCCCTTTCAGGGCCCTAGTTTCATGGCACCAGTGGTCAGTTTCTTGCATGGCTCTGCGTTCCTGGCACGGAAAGTCGTTTGCAGAGCTGACGTCAGCGCGTGTGGGCGCGTCTAAGTAGCTCCAGCGACGTCATCTCGGCGCCGACGACGTCAGTGATGCACGCGGAGCCGCACGACGACACCTATCGACGTGCAAGGGTACTGCTGATGAAAATCTTTCCGGATCCAGTCTGACAACTGGGGATAGTCTAAGGTAAGGAATCAATCACTACTAATGTTTCTTACAGATATATCGTTACCGAAGGTAAGTAACTTGTGCAATCGCCCTAAATGGCCAGGGTATGCCAGACGTGGGTCCCTTGTTCTCTTTGCCACTAGATCTAAGCAAGCCTGGCTGATGAGGGGTGAAACCCCGAAACCAGTCCCCTGATGCTAGTTTCCGGTCCAGGGAGGACCAGGCCTGGCAGTTCGGGCTGGACTGTTCCCTTGAGCAAAAGGGTCAAGACCGATTTGCATATGGCTGGGTCCAAACCGGGGGTGGCTTAGTGAGCAGAAGAACAATGATGGATTAAATCCCAGATCTGTGACTGGGGGTGATTGTCCAAAAAGTTTCAGCACTCAGTCCATAATCTTTTTGTATTTGCTTATTTATCTTACACAACTAACACCTATTGGCAAAGCTAATAGCCCTGACTTGTTGTAGGTGCGATGGTACTTGTTGTATTATATATCTATATGCAATAACAGAAGCAGTAAAATACCTGTTGGGTGACACACTATGCTAAGCACAGATTTTTAGCTTGTGTATTTCTTGCCACGTCCTTAATTACATCGGCCACACCCATTTGAGAGACTCCCCCTAGTTTTTTCATTCCACTTAAAGCCCCGTGCCTGACTATGATATAGATTCAGTGAGTAAAGGCACGTCGTTATTATGCTCTAATTCAGTTAAGGCAAGCTCGGGTTAGAGTTCATGCATGTCTCTCCTTGTCTTTCTTTTCTTGTCAAGGCAAATAATAATGCATCCCAGGTTTCTTGTTCCCCTACTCTTCCCCCCCCCTATAGTTTTGCCCTGCCATTATTAGTTGGAGGGTTACAATGTTTGACACTACATCTTTTTGCCATCAAGAACACAAGGTCGATAAACCGGCACACCATTTTCCTTTGTAGCGGTCTAGACATTAAGTTGAATAGACTTTGGGTTCGCACTTGTTAATCTTGTTCAAGAGTGTCAGGTTCTATCAGAGATAGTTTTCCAGCAACGATGTGTAATAAGGCAGGTCTGTAGCATGTGTAGAAAATCATCTTCACTAGTATTCCACATTGGACACACATTAGGAACCCCAGGTTTCATTTAATGTGTGGTGCAATATATAGAAGTATGTTTTGTGCAATATATAAGTATGTTTGGTGCGATATATACGTTTGTTTAATGCAATGTATAAATATGTTTGGTGCAACATATAAGTATGTTTGGTGCAACATATAAGTATGTTTGGTGCAATACATAAGAATGTTTGGTGCAATACATAAGAATGTTTGGTGCAATATACAAATATGTTTGGTGAATAAATTGTGTTGTACTTGAGCCTCGGATTCCTGAAGGCCCTAGTAGGAAATTACAGTAATTACAGTGCTCGTGCCTATTCTGCATCCGTCAATTCCTCACGTAAGACCTTTTGACACATCTTACTCGGTTCTAGTTTTACCCATGCCATTGTCGCTCGGTACAACGCTGAAATAGCTTTTGTTGCCCCTCGGCTGAATTGTGAGAGGCTTGTACAACACAAAATGTAACCGTGGTGCACTCGACCCACATCATTATTGGTGCATATTCGTTCCCACAACACTCATTGGTACTCACTCTCACAATACTGTTGACTATAAATTGGCCAGTGGGGATAGGGTATAATTGTGAAAAATGATTCCAAGATTAGGAGTTCTGCATTATTAAACAGTTCAACCGTGTGCATAACACCCTCCTCGTAGAGCACATCGCTGTATTCACCTTTAAGTCCATAGTAGCACCAAGGCAAAAGCGAGTGCATAAGCCACTTTGGCTTCTGTACGCAGGAAATTGCGTTTCAAGCAGTGCCTGACCGTGTATGTTAGTCTGATAGGTCCGAAGACGGTTACAGTCTCAAACTGCACTTTTGGAAGTGCAGAGTCCAGGACAACGCTTTTAGGTATCGATCAAATCACCAAACTAACTTGCCGCCCACTGCAGCTGTGCTGAAAATTGATATAGGTCGGTCATAGTTTAGGATACCCAACCAGCCCGCCTATAATCAGCTACTGGAGCTTTTTAAGTTCAGCCCTCTGAGTCCCTCCTTATTCCTTGCTAATCCCATCCCATTTAGTGGTAAGTGTGTCATTTTCCAGACAATTCTCCATGTTCGTCCCACATTTCCTACTAACACGTATCCCTTCATGAGTGGGGACCCTCCTCATCTAGGTTCTAAATAGCATTTTGTGGTATGTGAGTATTACTATAGTGCTAAGTGCAGGTTTTGATCAGGCTGCTGCCTGTGCGGCGGTAATTTAGCAGTTTGGACACAGTGAAACAGTTAATAAGGTACTGTAGCAGCTACATTCCTGTGCTAACTCAGTGAACTTGTATGAATATGCATGAGTGTAAATATATCATCTGTATTCTTGTGTTTTTTCTTTGCCACTGGCTCTCTAATGACCTGCTGAATCATTCAGGCTTGCATGCTCTTAATTTTGACTCCCGCTCTCTTTCCATACTACCCTTTCTTATGTTGCATGCTTTCTCTACTCCCCACTGCTTCCAAATATCTACCACCTGTTTCTTTATTACTGATCCTCACTCTCTTCGGAGCTGTCTTTCTCAACTACTTTTGCTGTCCTTTCACCTTACTCTTTTCCACTCCATCATTCTTTTGCCTTCCATTCAGTCATTCACCCAGACGCTCTTCTATAGACCTCCGGCTGGTGCTCTTTTACCTCTTCTAGACGAGCAATGCCATCTTTTGATTTGATCAATTCTCTACTATGACTAGCAAACTGCCTCTCAGCTCCTAGTCCTTCACTGTTCTTCACTCCTTTCCAAGTTAATCTTTCTTTCTTTCACTTCGTGTTTATATGTATTTGAAATGTCAGGGTTTGGCCGAGGACTTCTCCCACCCGACATCAGAAATGCGAGCGCACAGGAGCACCTCTGGCCACCAGAAGGAAACCGTCTCAGGTGAGGGAGTATGTTCTATTTCAGGTTGACAGACCGGGCTGAGAAGTTTTGGATAATTGTCACCAGCGCAAGTGATCAAGAAATGGGCTATGGTTTTCTATCATTAAGGCTGATCAGCAGCTGCAATTAAAGCCCCAGGTCATGACAGTAGGCATTGAAGCAGCACCATCCACATCTTCTGGCAGCAGGCTCTGGAGTCTGACTGTACAGCACTCGAAATGACAAGCAGGTCAAGGCTGGAGGAGGGTCCCCATCTCTTGGTAATTTGCTACTGGATAGCATTGCGCGCTACTTTGGTTAATGTCCAGCAGTTGATAAGTGCGTGCATTGGGGTCCACTGCTCTGGCTTGACAGGCAGTGAGGGAGCAGGGCCCACAGCTCAGGTTGGTGTGTAGTGGAGGGTGGGGAGGAGGGTCTACAGCTTTGCATGGCATACTAGCAGTGAAGGAACGTCTTGAGTACACACCGACAGTGAGGTGCTGAGCCACAGTACAGTACAACCGCCAGTAGGGAATCACGTTGGACTGTCACCTAGTGGCAGGAAGAACTGTGCAGAGATCCCCTTTTACCAGTGGCTCTCCCTCCAAAAAGTATCCTATTTGCAGGTCCTCATTGCAACACAGCACTTTTTAAGGTTGTCATGCATTGGAGGATGATTAGCGCCGAATAACACACAATGAAGGATTCTTTAACTTACATAACGTACATTTAATGGAATCTGATCTTAGATGATGTGGTGGCAAAAATAATAAGAACTGGTAAGGCTTTGTGTAGCAGTTTCAGCAGCTGCTTTAGCATAGAAGTGAGGATAGCAAAAGAACAGTGAAATCTCAAGAGCAGTCAGAGTATGGCATGGCATGGCCTGACTGAGACACTGGTGGTACCATTCTCCAGCTCTGCAATGTCTCCCAGGGTCAGTGGCTGCACTGACAACCCCATGAGCGATTAGTGTATGGCATTAACTGTGGTCGCGGGGGTAGGGGCTGACACTGATATAGCTTTAACACTCATTGTCCCGATTGAGATAGTCAGTAAATCTGCAGATTTAGAAGCTTGTGTCCCAGTTATGCTTTCACTGTGTAGATAGGAAGGGAATGTTAAGGAAGGGATCCTTTCATGGGTATGCAGCATAACAATTAGAAGTTTTGGTTTGGGTAGATAGTTCTTTGTAGTGCATGATGATTATTCAAATACTCCCCTTCCATGGTGGTCCTTTTGATCAAAGGTTTTGATTTATGTGTATTTGCATGTGTTTGCTTACAGGATTAGTATAAGATTGGGCTTGGACAGACATTGCTAAAGCGGTCAATGTTGATTATTTTGATACTTGTAGGACTGAGGAAGATAGGGCCGGTCGGGCTGGTGTTGGGAATCCATCTCCACCTGCGGACCTGCCAAGAGTCATGGCTCAAGCTGCAGCAGATCGCTTACATCACACGCACCATAAGGAGCAGGTTCATCATCAGCTGCCTGCCAAAAAAAGATACCGACTTTCCCAAGTGCCTTCGCTCTTCCATTTGGCAATACGAGCAGCAGTGACGCTCATGACAGGTAGGCTCTATACTAAGGTCCAAGACCAATCTTATTGTATCATGGTATGAAATTAAGATCCCAGGCATTTCTGTCTTCTGAGCTCTGTTGGTGCAAGGAATAACAACCTTACTCTGGCATGTCTTTTTCCTCTGTCTTGGTATATTACTACATGAAGTAAAGGCCAACCCATGAATAGCTATATCTTATCACATACACATTTACTTCATATAATAAAGATCACCCTGTGTTTAATTTAGCTCTTCTCCTGCTACTGGAATAAAGATTATCCCCTGACCATTTGTTTCTTTTCACAAAGAGCTTTGTGTGATGCACACAGGTGAGGTTTGACTCCTTTCTTCACTCACTGCATGGAACGAAGATCATCTTATGACACGGTCCCGCCTTTTATTCCATAATAGCACTGTGTGAAAAAAGACCTCCAAGCACAAACTTCATCTAGTGTAATTTTATAGAATAAAGACTCTCCTTGGACATCTTACTATTGTTGCACATGATTAGACCTACCCCAGACATTTCTGTCCAGTCTATCTTGTTGTATCACTTAATGGAGGAAAGACCTTGGCTAGACATGTCTGCCTTTTGTTGCTCTCTGTATCATTAAATTGTTTGAAGACCGCTTCTTTGCTCGTTAATACAACCTACGTCTGCTCTCAATGTCATTGCCTCTCAATTCTCTTTGCAGCTCCCAGCATGCAGTACAGCAGCAGTCTTGCTTCTTTGACACCGGAGTTGGCTGAGCATCTTATTGCTTATATGATCAGGGAGAAGCTTCTCCGCCCCAAGAGCCTGGAGCTCTTTTTTGGCTGTCAGATCCAGAAGATAGTTTTGAATTGCTACCCCTATGCAACCAATGAGCTTGTGCGGCAGCTGCGGGCCTTCCACACTCTCAAACACCTCAGCCTTGTATCCTGTTCCCTTATCACAGGTAATGATATTAGTAGCGGATAGTGGCTAGCTATGTCCATGGATATTGTAAGCTTTCATACACTTTGTGCACATATAAATATGGCTTGATGTGTTCTCATGTACTATATGCCTAGTCACACACAAGACTATGCATGCTCTCCCACAGCACCTACATGGATGTTTGAGACCTTGTGAGCTCACTTGTTAGACCACTAAATAACCCTGGGGCGTGCTTCCTGTTTGCACATCCCATGCACAGGCACACATGAAGCTTAGTGCCTTCCACAAGGACAGAGACACATAGTGCATGTTGTGCTGACACACCACTTGCACAAGTACGCTAGGCCTATTAATCACCCAGCACGTTTATCAGTAAACACACAAGATCTAGTGCCTCCTCATGTGCTTCATAAAAACCCACAGAGAACCTATTGTGTTCTTGCACTCCATGTGCACGATCATCCCATACCTGTTTTGTCGCACACTACATGCGAAGGCATATTAAAGTGGTGCCTCCTAACACTGCATGCAAGCACACATAAAGTGTGGTGCCTCCAAGAACAACCCCATGTCCATTCCTAAAGGCACATGTCATGGTGTGATCACACATGCACAATTTATAGTGACTCCTCACATGCCATAAGTGTCTTCACATATGGTCCTCAAGCGGAGTACACTTGAGGTTCAGTGCGATTGTGCACTGTATGTGCAGACACACAAAACGTTAAGCCACCTCACATACAGCAGCATGATCAAATGAGTCCTGGTGCACGCTTACACGCTTCATTTGCAGAAACACAACAGGTCTTGTGTCTTCTTTTACTATGCATTGAGTAAACAAGACAGGGTTCTCCATCAAACACCACATCAGTTGATTTCTCTTCCTATCTGGAGAGCTAGCACACACTAGGTGTGTCTTGTCTTCTCACACACAGACAAGGAATACGGTTGATTGTGTGACTGACTCTAAAGTGGGACTTACCTTTTGGCAGCCACTAGGGAGACAAAAGTTGAAACCATCATGAATGTGCAGGTTGCCATTTGAATGCATACCTGTGTATGTCAGATCATTTCAATGCCTATACTTCTGTTGAAGATGATTGCTGCATGCAGTCTGGTCAATATCAATAAAGAGACTTAGTTGATTGCCAGTTATGAACCTGAAGACTGAGTGCAGCACTATCTTTAGTCTAGGGTAAGTAAGGGGAGGATAGTGTTCTATTCCCGCCGAGATGGTACAGGAAGATACAGGGCCTAAGTCCAAAGAAGACACTCTACAATTGTGCAGAGTGCTATAGAGGTTGTTATGTGTCACAGCCAAACAGTCCTGAGCATGATACTGATGCACAGTTCCCTTAAAGAGCCCCTTGTTAGGGGTTTCATAGTGATAATGGAGCAGTGACCAACTACAGAGACAAAATGAACCAGAGAATAACCATGGTAATGGTACTAATTAGCTCGCTGCATGTGTTTCTGTACAGTACGAAACAGTTTGTTCTTTCAAATGACTTTTTTGTAGGCAAACAAGTTTTTGTATTCTTCACACACACTTTAGTAAAGTTTGTAAATGTTGCTGGTTTAGTGAGACCTGCAGAAAAAAATTCCAGCAACCTGGTTGCAGTTGTGTGACTGGGTATTTCTAGTCAAAATCTTTAGGAGTCCTTCCAGGGATTTAATTTGGTTTCCTCCAGTTTAGCCAGATATTCTGAGAGCCAGGGCTATCCCCGCCCAATTGAAAGAGTTTTGTGAGGCCATGCACCTCATTCTTTGTCAGCCCATTCCCTCTGGCATGCATTTGGGCCCCACAGGTTCGCAGGGCCCCTACTGAATCTACGTACTTCTCCAGATACTGACATGTTTTGTTCTCCTACTGTTGTTATGGAGGAGGGGGCATCCTTCGCAATGGTGGTAAAAAGGGCAGCTGAGGTCCTTTGCCTTAGCTTGCCCTCAGTGTCATTCAAGACTAATGTCTTAACGGAAGTGCTTCAGTCGGGAGTGTCCCCATCAGAACCACTTCACCCTTTTAATGAGGCACTTACTCATGTCCTGCTTGGGACGTGGTCCAGTTTCAACACTGGGGCTCCTGTGCAGAGGAGGATTGCCCGCTACCACCTCTCAGCTCCAGAGGACCCACATTTCCTCACCCAACACCCTACCCCGGAGAGCTTGGTAGTCCAAGCCTCAATGCCCTATGTAAATCCTGGTGCGTTCTCTACCACACCCAAATCTAAAAGGCTGAACAATCTTGGGAAGAAGAGGTTTTCTTCTGCCAGCCTGGCACTGCAGTCTGTGAACACCGCATGCCTTTTGGGTCACTATTCCTGTGCCCTGTGGGATTATAGTTGCGCAGGTGCTGTTAATGGTCCTGAAGGAGGACCGTGTCATGCTCTCCCAGGGATGCAGTTAAGTTCACTATCCGCTGTGGACTAGACACCACTGACTTACTAGGCAGAGCAGTTTGATCGACAGTGTTCTTGTGACGCTACGCCTGATTGAGGACGACTACTTTTCTGGGAATGTCCAGTGCTCACTCAGGGACTTGCTCTTTGATGGCTCCTGTCTGTTAGGACAGAAGGTGGATTTGGCGCTGGAGTGCTTTAAGGGCAGCCGGGCTACAGCCAGGTCCTTGGTTCTTTCTTTGGCTTCTTCTCACCCTCAATTCGCCTTTCACTTCTTTTGTGGCTATGGAAAAGGCAAGCAATCGCATCTTTACCTGCCCAGCCACTGCAGCGTGCAAGGTTCCCAGCCTCTTCATGGCCATGGACGAGGTCCCTTTTGGCCCTGTGCATCGGGTGGCTAGCAGTCGGGTCAGGCCTCTAGCCCTCCCCAGCAGCCTCTGCCTCCAAACCCTCCTAGTCTGCCCTATTATCATCATGGGCACTGTTTGGGCGGCAGAATTTGCCATTGCCTGCTCGCTGGCAGTCAATAACATAGAACAGGTGGGCGGATTGTCCGAAAGGTCTACTACGTCCCCTTCGATACTACCCCACACTCTATGCCACCTACTTACAACAGGCTGACAGCGGTCCACCTATCTCTTCTCTGGCAGGAAGCGATGGCCAAAGGAACCATTGAGAGAGTGCAGATGCCAGAAGTAGGTTTTGGATGCTATTCCCGCTACTTTCTGGTGCCCAATAAAGACAAAGGCCCTTGTCCATCCTCGACCTGCGCTCTCTCAATTTCTTCCTTAAGAGGAAGAAATTCAAGAAGCTCACTCTTGCTGAGGACCTGTTTGCCATGGAGACTGGATGGTGGCGTTGGACTTGCAGGACTCATACTTCCACATTCCTGTCCTACCTCCCACAGTCACTCCTGGGATGGGGTGGCCATTTGAGAGAGGTGGAGATCATAGGACTCTGGTCTCTGGCAGTATACGGACTTCACATTAATCTATTGGGGCTCCAAGCGATCCGATTAGCATTGAAAGCCTTTCTACCCTCCTTCCAGGGCAGGCTACTGCAAGTGTTCAAAGACAACACCACTGCCATGTGGTAGTGCAACAAGGAGGATAGGATGGGGTCATGGATCCTGCATCTCTAGACATGGTTGGAACAGCAGAGCATATCCCTCGTGGTTCAACATCTGATGGGTTCTTTGAACCCCAGAGTGGACTAACTCAGCTGAAGATGTCTAGTGGATCATGAATGAAGTATCCAACCGGAGGTAGAGCAAGGTGTCTTTTAACAGTGGGGAGCCTTGGTTAGATCTGTTTTCCACCAACGAGAATGTGCAATTTCAGCAGTTCTGTGCGCTGAAGTTTCCCAGGCGGGTCTCTCTCATAGACACTTTTTTTCTCAAGTGGATCTCAGGCCTCCTGTACGCCTTTCTGCCCATACCACTCCTGCCCAGAATTCTGAAGAAGATCCGGAACGACTGGGCCCAGTTATCCATGTGGCTCCAGATTGGGCAGGGAGAAAGTCTGGGATCCTCAGCCATTGGTCTTCTGAACAGGCTGCCCTTCAGGAGGATCTTCTGCAGGGCTGGACTGGCTGAAACGGGCATTTTCCAGGTGGGCCGGAAAGGTGGAGGCTGTTTTTGGTACAGGGGGGCAGTTTTACAGCAGTGCTGCAATATCGGCCACCTGTACCAAAAGCAGCAGCACTGTTTCCTACCAGCATCCCCCACCTGCGCGGCCGGTCAGACTTAATTGCCAGGTCTGGTTTGCATTCCTTGTCCGGTCCTGATCTTCTGTCACAACACCAGGGAAGGGTTCTCCATTGAACCTGTCAACGCTCCACCTTTTTGCATGGAGATTGAGTGGCAACAGTTTTCGACCTTCCGCCTTAAGTCTCTAATGTTATCTTGGCAGCCAGTCATCCCTCTACCAAGACGGTTTACGCCTGCTGTTGGGCAAAATGTGTGGCATGGTGTACAGAAAGAAACATTTATGCCCTTTCTGCCCTCCTTTCTCAGGTTCTCTTGTTCGTTCTTTCAGTTGCCCAGCAGAGCTCTGCTCTGGGCACTGTGAAGGGATGCCTTTCTGTAACATCTGCTTTTCTTGCTTTTCTTTGGTTGCCTAACCTTCGTTCCCTTTTCCAACGCTCTATTTTTACATAGGTTTTTGAAAGGTTTGTGACATATGTTTCTTCTCACTCCTTTTGTTATGCCCCAGTGGAACCTCAATCTCGTCCTCACTTTCCTTATGCGTGCTCCCTTTGAGCCTCTGCACAGTTGTCCTCTCTGGCTCCTTACCATCAAGACGGCATTTATCGTGGCAATAACATCTGTCCGGGGGGTCAGTGAGCTTCAGGCCTTGTCATCCAAGCCTCCTTAGCTTAACATCTACCCAGACAAACTAGTGCTTTGTACGAGAGCTTCCAAAATTGGTCACTCCCTTATACGTAGGCATGTCCATCATTCTGCATACTTTTTACACTCAGCCTCATCACTCCAAAGAAGAGGGCACAACTTCACCATCTGCACCCAAAAGGAGCTTTGTCATTCTACCTTTACCACACAAAAGAGTTCCGGATGGATGACCAACTCTTCATGTCGGAGCGAAGAAAGGATTAGCAGTGCAGAAGAGGACCATCTTGCGATGGATCGTATTCTGCATCTGCTACGCACTGGCTAAGCAGCAACCTCTTGAGGGTTTGTGTGCTCATTCCACCAGAGCTAAAGCTTCAACCACTGTATTAGCTTGCCGAGTTCCAGTCATGGAATCTGCCAGGTAGAAACGTGAGCTTCCCAGCACACATTTACAAAACATTATTGTATGGTCAGTCAGGAATGTAGGGATGGGCACTTTGCAGTCCTGCAGGACTTCCTCATATGAACCCACCTACCGGGAGATATTGCTTGGGTATCTTTTCTAAGGTAAGGTAAGGCCTTTGCAGCATAGGGGCACCCAGCAACCTTCAGCCTCTGCAGCTAGAGCACAACATCAACAATGACTTTAGCATTCTGCTCTCACCAAGCAACTCACTGGCCAGGAAGGAGGGAGCATTTCCATTCATTTTTTTGCATGGCTAAAAATGAGGACTACGGTGTACTAGATCTTGTACAGAATGGGCATAAAATCAGGTTTATGTTACCTCTCTTCAGGTTCCTCTGAAGGTGTCAGTCATGTCTTATTTTGTTGGACCAGCTAGGTCTTGAAATGGAAAAAAGTTAAGAAAAAAAACCCAAGAGAATCCTTCTAAAACATCAAAGGAACAAAAAAGTTTATTCTAGCTATTAACTGATTGAAAGGAAAAGCCCCAAAGAGGACCTCTGGCGCTTTTTACATCTCAGGAAGAAAGATTCGGCCTATTGGTGCTACTTCAAAGTTTTCTTCACCTTCTGTAGGGGGCTGGATCCCTGTTTTAGACCTACAGGGTGATTATTATTATTATTAAACCATAAACCAGGATTTACTAAAGTACATGGTTTTATGAGTGTGTACTGGGTGTATGTGACTTCCCTATTAAAACGATTTCAAGTGAACTTAGAAACGGTGTCACCTAAACTGTTTATAGAAACTTGCAAGATGAATGGCATTTACTGTTTCATCGAAATCAATTAATAGAATGGCTTTTTTCAAAATCGACTTTTCCATGCTTAATACACATTTTTATTTCCTACCTATAATGACTCTGTAACCTTAGTTACTTTCAGTGAATTTCTAAGGTTCTTTTTAATTCTAGTTCCTAACTATATAACGCCCTTGTAACCTTTGTGTTTTTTTGTGTGAATTTCTAAGGGTTTTTTTAGTTTATTTTTGTTACTGTAACCTTAGAGGATGGGTGTGTGAGTGGCTGTATGTGTAGTTGAGTGGGCGTGAGTGGCTATATGAGTTTGTAAGCGGCTATGTGATTGACTGTATGGGTCTATGAGTAAGTGTGTAGTGGTTTTGTGGATATGTGACTGGCTCTATTGTTGTGTTTAAATAAGTATATGAGTGACAGTATGGGTTTACGAGTGGTTTTGTGAGTGGCTGAGTGAGTGTGCGAGTGGCTGTATGGGTTTGTAAGTAGGTGTGTAAGTGGTTCTATGAGTGAGTGTGGGTGTCTGGGTTTGTGTGTGAATGGATCTGTGAGCAGGTGTGTGAGTATGAGTGGGTCAGTGAGTGGGTGTGTGAGTGTCTGAGTGGATCTATGACTCAGTGTCCAAGTGGGTGTGTGAGTGGGGTGTGTGTGTGTGGGTCTGTAAGTTGTTGTGGGAATGGGTCAGAGTGGGTCTGAGTGTATATTTTTTTAATTTACATCTGAATTTGTAGATCCACCATGATTTTACATAAGGGCCACACTGAGCGCCGCGGCAGGTCCGCGCACGTGGAAATAAATAGTTTTGGGGAATATTCTTACCACTCATAGATCCCTCACAGACCCCTATATTGCACCCATGGTGTCTGGGTACTTCTACCCTAACACCTTCTATTATTTCATGTGAATTTTCGTCCCCAGGGACCTTTCCCTGATATGTAAAATGCCAGCCACTGGCTCCCCGTGGATAAGAGTCACCTACAAAATCGTCACCCACACCTACAAATGCCTACACAACAACAGACCCAAAAACCTCAATGACAGAATAAACTTCCACGTACCCAAAAGAAACCTGCGATCCTCCAACCTCGCACTGGCAGAAACACCGTGCATCCACAGAGCCAGAGCAGGCGGAAGATCGTTCTCTCACATTGCATCCAAGACCTGGAACAAGCAACCGGCAGACTTCAGACACGCTACTGACCTGAACACCTTCAGGAAGACTCTCAAGACCTGGCTCTTTGGTTGAACGGAGCGGCGCCCCCCTCCTCAGCGCCTTGAGAACCTCTGGGGTGAGTAGCATGATTATAATTTCCTGATTGATTGATTGAGCCACGACTTCCTACCTAGGTTGCGACCTGCCAATCATGGTATTGCTGTTGGCACGTGGATTCGCATAGCGCTGCGAGTGTTCTACGAAGAATCTGTGTCCCTAGATAGACACATTTCTTTTCCCTCTAATATTTCAAAAACTACTGAACTGATTTGCACCAAATCACAAAAAGAGATCTTTCTGGACCAAGATCTAGCTTTATGCCCAATGTGTAATTCCTTTCAGCTGTTCGTGTCTAAAATCTCTATTGGGATTAACATTGGATATGCACTTTTTGCGCCCGCCACCCTCGCCCCGAAGCTTTCCATACACAACTAGACACAGGAGGACACTTTTTTGGGGGAAAACTTCGTAAAGATTCTTCAAACAGCGCCACAGTTATAAGCAAACCAAAAACACTTTTCCTATGGAAACTAGAACCTAACCATAACTACCTACAGGTGACCACCAATAGGATATAGATATATATGTATCCCAACTCCTTTGAAAGAAGAGAGCACTCACATGAAGACTGCAGAATCTAGGCTTTTTTTTATTTTTATGTGTTGGGCCTCCCTTGGCCCAGCAACTAAGAGAGACAGATTCCGACAGACCACATGCCTCTCTCAATCCAAAAAAGATCATTTTAGTCTTCTATTTGAATATGTAAAATAGTAAACATATGTAATGCGCTTTATCCCTGCTGCAGTTCATATCTATTTAGATCGTTCTTTTATGTAAGGTAATAGTCGTGTGCAAGACATGCATCGTTCAAACCTTAATGTATCATGTTAATGCAGTACCTCAGTTAAAAATTAGCATGTAATGTCAACCCCTAATGGGTACCTGTGAACAATGTTGACAGTGCCATGAGCACTATTCAAATAATTAAGTCTGCTGTTGCTGTAGTTATAGTTAAGATTCCCAGAGAAAGAAATTCCTTGGATTTTTGCTTCCTAATAACTTTTCTCCAAATTAACGAATCTCCAGAAAACTTCCTAGACCTATAGCATTTTTCTACATTTAGAGATGATGGAAATTTTTGAGATGAATTGTTATGGTGGTGCAAAGATAGAAGGGGGCCCCATACAGATTTTCCCCAATGTATATTCCATTGACATTTGCATTCGACATTGCGTACAAACTATGTTTGCCACCTCTCCAAGAGAAATATACTGACCATTTGTTGTTGTTTTAAGAAACCTCAAAGGCCTGGACATGACACTAAATAGGGCTTTCAACAGAATCTGATTAAAATTACACAAAACAAATTAATTTGTTGCATGACTTTTCTGTCCTTGTTTTCTTTAAAAAATTGGTCCTGGATCATTAAGGCTGCACTAGAACACATTTAAACGTGCTCTCTATTTATATTTGCTGTTCGAAGTATGTACAGATCAGGGCTAAAATGACAGCTTTAGTTGATTTTGCTTATTTTTGAGCCCGAAAACTAAACTAGACTGCCTGTATAAAGTTTCAGAATTACTACATGAATAACTAAAAGACACATTTATTGTCTCATGATTATGTAAACCAATATACAAATTCATAAGAAAGACAATAGATAAAAACAAAAATGTCATATTAAATCTGATTGCCACTCTGTAGTTATAGTTATCATTCCAAGAGAGAGGAATTCCTCAGAATTCTGCTCCCTAATAACTTTCCATTTGTTTGCCGAATCATCACAAAACTTCCCAGACCTATTGCATTTTTACATTTTGTGATGATGAAAATGTTTGTGGTGAATCGTTAAGGAGGTGCAAAGATAAGAGGGGGGTGGGCCCAAAATGGGTTATCCCATCAATGCATTTTCCATAGACTATTATATTTGACGTAATGCGAAAACAGCTGAACTGATTTGTTTGAAATTTGCAGAATTAAACATTATGCTACACAGATGATCATTTTGAATACTGTAGGCAAGTATTTTTTTTTAAGTTATTAGGCTTTTAAACTTAGTGATATCTGTGATCGCAGTACTTTTGTGGAATTTCATGAAACTACTGTGGTAGATAGCGATGACAAGTCATTATCTGATTTGATTAATGACCACCTTTAGAAAAGTTTGAGGCAGCCATGTTGTTTTATGGCCACTTTGCCAGTGTTCTTGCTTAGGGCCTTAGATATAGGTAAGTATTAGGTTTTATATTTTTCCCCTACCTATTTCCACTTTAGTAAAGTGGTAATAGGTAGGGAATAATAATTGTAAGTTTCTGTACATTTAAAAAAATAAAATGTTTAAAAATAAACACTGTAATACACTATATTGCACATATATAGTGTAGTACAGTGTATTTATATTTTTTAACATATTTAGTTCCTGTAAAAAGAAATGTGTATCGAGTACCGCTCAATTTAAAAAATAAATACAAAAAGAAGCCTTAAAAGGTATGTTTCTTAATAGGTTCTAGCTCAGCACTCTGTAAACGTATTTAAAAGTATGTAAAAAAACCCTACCTATTATCACTTTAATAAACTGGTAATAGGTAGTGAACTACAATAAAACCTGATACTTACCTATATATAAGGCCTGAACACAGCCCAAGTATGTTAAAAACAATATGGCTACCTTTTCATTTTCTAAAAACAGCCATCTCTCAATTATATACTGGCTGTCATTGCCATGTACCACAGTATACCTCAAAGTTACTGCAGTATACCGTGACCCAAAATATAACTAAGGCCTAGCTGTATTATTGTATTGTGGTATTCTTGCGTCACGCATGGCGTCATATGGGCAACACAATACTTTAGTCAGACTTACAAAGCAATGCAAGGCTGCTATGTGTTGCCCTGTGTTGATTGGTAAATCTGGAGAAACGCAAGGCAGCGCATTTCACTGTTTTGAGTTACTCTGCACACCATTGCTACATTGGTGCTAACTTTGACATACATATGCACCCCACTTCATTATACGCCACTACACCGTACACTGCTCCACTCTACTGTATTCCACTCTGCCACTCCATTGTACACCCCTCCATTCTACACAATTCCACTCTATGCCACTCCACTCTACGTTATTACACTGTACGCAACTCTATTGTATGCCACTCCACGTTGTTAAATTGTACACTACTCCAGTCTACGCCACACCACTGGACACTACTCTACTATACATTATTCCACTCTAAGCCATTCCTCTTTGTTCTTCCACTGTATGCCTCTACACTATTCCAGTACATGCCACTCCATTGTATGCTACTCCAGTGTATGGCACTCCACTCTATGCCACTTCATTTTACGTTATTCCATTGGACGCCATTCCAATGTATGTCAGTCTACTTCATATTACACTCTGCCCCACTCCACTGTACGCCACTAGAGTCAATACTACTCCCCTGTATTCCACTCTACTTTACACTACTCCACTATACACTATTACACTGCACCACTCTACTGTACAACACTCCACGCTGCCAGTCCAGTCTATTCTATTCTACACTACCCCACTCGAGTCTGCACCACTCCACTGTATGCCAGTGCCCTGTTCACTGCTCCAGTAGATGCCATTCCATTCTACCTCATTCCACAGTGCTCCACTCTACGCTAGTCCATTGTATGCCACTCCAAAATACGCGACTCCACTGTATGCCACTCCAGTCTACACTGTTCCACTGTATGCTACTGTATTCTATTCCACTCTACACTATTCCACTCTATGCCACTCCACTGTCCTCCACTGTACACTATGCTACTCCACTGTTTGCAATTACTCTGTACACAACTACAGTCTTCGCCACTCTACTGTATGGTATGCCGCACTACCCCACTCCACTATACACCACTCCATTCTCCTCTATTACATTGGACATCAGTCATAGTCATATATAGCTTCATTCAGAGTTATAAAAAAAATCCATGAAAGCATTTACACAGATAATAAACAAGGGGAAAGGACAACACGCATCAATCAGTCTCATTTTGTTACACATACAATGGATTAAGAAACAATATACAGGTGAATTTAGAATATTTAACAAGTGAATTGGTTAAGTTCATTCAGGTACATTTAAAAGTATTATTAACGTGATCAGAAATGATTAAAAGACAACTAGCTACCATAGCTTCAGTTACGCATTTATACAGTTGTAATCCTAAAAAAATAAAAAAGTGCGTAAGTGCAGTATTCTTCATGTTGCCTTCCTGATTTAATTGTTCCCCAACACCTTAATGTCCTTCCCCTTTAAGTACATAATCACTTTACCATAGTCTAGGTAGTACCTGATGTCCTCTTCTTTCTGGCGTAAAAAACTGCCCAGAGGTAGATGACATTCTGCAACAGATCTCAAGCGTTGGCAATGATTGCAGGTACAGATACACAGGGTGACTTTGGGTACAACGTAACTGTCTTATTATTGGAAAAATATAACGGTTCCTGTATTTAGAATACAATTTACACAAGAGGACCACGTGCAAAGTATTCTGAGATATCCTCTCATTACAGGAACAGTTTACCAAATCTGTTGACCAGTCGTTCATAGTAGGGAATGAGCATAGCCTATGAAAGATATCCAGTCTTGGGCGTGTGAGAAAAAACCTGTGCCGTAAATTTAAAACAGTCCTAAGATAAGGTTGCATATTAAAAGTACTTCAAATCAGTTGATTATGTAAAACTGAAGATTTTGTAAGTTCGGTTATCAGACTAAGTTTTTCTAAATGAGCCATCACCTCTCCCTTCAGTGTTTTTCTGCTGATGGTGACTAATGTCTCTGGTTTCTCATAATATTCTGGGTGAGCCATATCATCAAGGAACCGCTGGACATACACTAGCCATGGGATGGACTTATATGCACTTGAGTTCAAACAATCTGCAATTATTGCTTGATTGAGAGCTGTGTAGACAACATGATTGGTTCTGACTTGATTAAATTTGTAATAAAAGGGGTGCCAAGTTCAGAGTGGAGAACATATGCTGAAGTGCTTTTGAGGGTTGCTAAAAGACATCCCAAAAAATTATTTTCCGTTACTTACATCTCTGCACATTTCTTGTGTCCCCATATGCCTGCCCCGTAAAGTCTAGACTAGTGCATTTTGCTTTATATATCTTCAACATCATTTCCGGGGGATTATTACCAAGTCGACTTGCAAAGGCTCTAAGGGCCCAACAAGCCTTACTAAACAGGCTATTTCTATTCTGAATTGACTTGCTCCATGCCCCATCTTTGTCGACTAGGACTCCAAGGTAAGAAAAAGTGTTAATGAAACTGATCTTTATTCCATTTATTGTAAAAATTCTGCAATTCTGGTTGTTCTTACCACAGTTCATAATAAAGGTTTTCGACTGGTTGACTTGGAGACCCAGTTTGTTCATATATTCGACAAAGTTGGTGAGGAGCGTCTGTAGAGCCAACGGGGTGCGGCCCATTAAAACTGCATTGTCGGCGTAGAGGAGGGCTGGGACAGGGCTCGTGTCTATTTGCGGTAGATCTTTCGAGGTCGCCGCCAGCTCCACCCCCACACTGTATATGTATAAAAAAAACAGGAAGGGAGCCAGAACACACCCCTGTCTAACCCCTCTCTCCATGCCGAAGGCTCAAGTACATTCCCCTCCAGCCCCGTACCTTACCCTGGCTCTGCATCCCAAATATAAATCTCTTTAAGAAGCTGATAATTGGGCCCTCAAACCTCAATTCTTTCAACTTTAACCATAGCCTGGCGTGTAGTACGCAATTAAACGCCGATGTCAAATCTACGAAGTCTAGGTACAGGTTCCCCTTCTTTATTCTTACATATTTACCAATAAGCATGTTTAAGTTGATACTCTGCTCATTTGTCCCAACCCCAGGTCTAATATTGCAGATCTGACAATTTTCCGTTACTTTCAGTCCACTGCTGTTATCTTTCAAAAATTATACGGCCCGCTATTTTTGCTAAGGAGCCAATCTGGGAGATTGGCTTGTAGCATGCTGGATTTAGCCGATCCCCTTTTTTAGGTCTCGCCTAGCGTTGCAGCGCATGCGCTGCTCGCTTTGCGAGGCATGCAGTATATACTATAGCGCAAAAACATTCTGGAAGCTCCGCCCAATCTCCGCCCATCTTTTTGATTGGCTTACATCCTAAATGCTGCCTTATGATTGGTTTTAGGCTTGTTAGTCTCTCCGCCTGACAGCCATGTTATCCTTTGTATCCTTCCCTGGCTATTGGCCCCTTTACTCAAACAAAATTTTCTGCTCTGTGTCCCCCCCGCCCCCTCCCGCAGTTTGTGACTTTCCCCCCCACTCCCATTCGTGCCTTGTTAAATGTCTGCACTCCCATTTTTAATGCATCATGTCTTGCGTAAATGCGAGTAGTATTGCATTGCAAATGCTTATTTTAAAGTAGTCCGACAAAGCCGTAGTTTACCGGAAGTGACATCCCTGGGATGCACCGGAAAAGAACCCTTGGTTGCTCCGTAAGTCTCGTTTTACGTAGAGCCTGAGCCAGCACTGCTCTGTTTAGTTTCTCGTTCCCGCCCCCCTCCCATTGTCCGCGTTCCTTTTGTTCCCGCTGTCCGCTTTCCTTTGCCTCCACAGGAGCACGTGAAGACGGTCCGCCTGACTCTGCAGAAAGGCCCCGCTGGAGACCGAGGTGACCTCCTCAAGCAGAAGGTATAATCCATGCGCGAGGTGTAATGCTGGAAAGGGGTTTGGATGCATCCCGACCCCAGGACCCGAGCAGGGTGCGGCCTATTAGCAAGCCCGGCAGGAATGGAGACTGCTGCTGTTCCTTGAACCGTTCCTTAACCCGGCACGTGAAGACGGTCCACCTGACTCTACAGAATGGCCCCGCTGGAGACCGAGGTCACCTCCTCAAGCAGAAGGTATGACCCATGCGCGAGGTGAAATGCTGGAAAGGGGTTCGGATGCACCCCGACTCCAGGACCCGTGCAGGGTCCGGCATATTAGCAGGCCCGGTGGGAATGGAGACTGCTGCTATTCCTTGTTTTTGTTAGCGTACAGTTTGTTGATGAATTTCTGTTGTAAAACTGTTCACAATAGCAACGTGGATGATTTGTATAGAGCACTTACAGGCTCTCACTAAACATGTTCCTGTGACACAGTTAGCTAGGGATACCGTTTTTTGTTTCCTGACCTGCAGGGGTAGCAAGCACCCTGGCCTCGTAAACACTTGTCTTCTAGGCAGTATCTATGAGAATCTTCCCGGGAGGTCAAGAAGGGGGAGCGTAGCTGGGGGGGTTTATTAGGCGCTTTACGCCCCTCATCACACATGCAGTATTTCATACTAGCAGGTCAAGTGTCCGCTCTTTGGTATTCCCGGGCACACCTGGGAAGGGCAGGCACAAACTAGTGAGCTCCGCATCTCATTTTACAGACCAAATACTTGAGATGTCCCACCTTTTATCACACAACCATTCCAACCAACTCGCCATATGGTTATGCCTTAAAATGTTTCCCTCCATAATGTGGAAAGGGGTAACACACATCCTGCACTACCACACGCACTTTCCTAAATGTGGAACCTTCAACCTGAAACACCTGCAGTGTACTGAGAAACCAGCATATTTTACAGACCATTGTTAAATTGTAAAAGCCAAATTCCAAACGTAACGCACATCCCAGCTGAGGATTCGCTGGCCACTGTTTAACTACGAGCTAACAGCACTGGTGCGAAAGGACCGGGAAAATCCCTGTGCAGCAAGGAAGAGGCGGAACTGTGTATGTGGGGGCGTTCTATCCGTCGGTTTAAACCCCAAGTGGAACCACTGGTATTGTGCACTTGCCACAGCAGTCGGATAGCACTGTATGCACAGACGGTCGAAGCAGGTAAAGCCACATGGTACAAGCATGGGCGTAACAAACACCCCCGCAGCCGCCGCGGTGCGGGGGGGCCCCCACTCTTCAGTAAATGAAGGGGGCCCCCTCAGCTCTTCGGTAGAGAGCTGTGAGAGAGAGGGTTGCTCTAAATCAAGCCTCTCTCTCTAACTAAAGCAGCCTGCACGGAGCTCCTGCGCTGACCCAGGACTGAAGAGAAACAATGTAACAAGTTACATTGTTTCTCTTCAGTCAGAGCCACCAGCCAGTCCCGGAACAAGGATGGGGGTGGGGGCCCCAGAGAGAGCAGGAGGCAGCGCAGCATTCCCCACAGTGCACTGCATCTGAGAAGGGAGAGGACAAGGATGGGGGTGGGGGCCCCAGAGACAGCATTCACAACAGGGCACTGCTCCTCTGAGGCAGCACAGAGCTGACTTCAGCCAGAAAGTTTGCAGCTCCAGAAACAGGATCTGCTGGGACACATCAGAAGGTGAGAGTTAGAGCTATTGATGTTGTAATGGACAATGCATTTTACCTATGTGTTTTTTGTTTGGAGTGGAGGGAATGTGTGTGGTGTCAATTGGACATATATGGTTTGGATTGGAATTGTTGGTTGTGGAATTGTGTTGCGTGGATTGGATCTGTGTAGTGGAATAATGTGGCATGGTGTGCAGTGCAATTATGTGGTATTGAGTGGAGTGGGATTGTGTGTCTTGGAGTGGGATTATCTGGAATGGTATTTTGTGTTGTGGAGTGGTATGTAGTGGAGTTTCCTTATGTGGTGTGCTGTTAAATATTATGGCATGATGTGGAATTTGTGGTGTAGATTGGATATATGTGGTGTGTTGTGCATTTGTGGTGTTAGTCTGAATTATGTAGTTTGTTGTGAATTATGTGGTGTGGAATGGAAATATGTAGAGTTGAATTGTGTGACGTGGAAGTTGCGGTGTTGAGTGAAATTATGTTGAGTGGTATTATGAGGCATGGTGTGAAGTGTAGCTATGTGGAGTGTTGCTACGTGGCATAGACTGGATTTATGTGGAGTGTATGTATGCAGTATGGAGTAGAGCATAATTATGTGGAGGTTAATTATGTGGAGCTGAGTGGTATTATGTGGAGTGTTATTATGCTGTGTGATAAATTGTGTGGGGATAAATTGTGGAATTGTGTGACGTGTGGAATTATGTGGCATGGTGTGGTGTATAATTATGCGCAGTGGAATTATGCAACATGTTGCAGAGTTGTATTTTGTGGAGGGTAATTATGTGTTTTAGAGTTGAGTGTAAATATGTTGTGTGAAGTGTAATTATGTGGTTGGGAGTGGTATTAAGTTGTGTAGAATGTGATTCTGTGATGTGGAATTATGTGGTATGGAGTGAAGTGGAAATATGTGTATTTTTTGCATTGTAATTATGTGGTATGGAATGTTGTAGGGTTAAATTATTTATAGTTGAATTGTGCAGTGTGGATTTATAAGCAGGGGCGTAACACAGGCCCCAGGGGCGTAACACAGGCCCCCACAGCTCCCGTGTTGTGGGGGGGCCCAGCGCTCCAGAGGCCCCCTCAGCGGTGCCAGCAAGCACCACAAATCCGTGACTGTCTGGGATAGGTAATTAATTAATATAGGTAGGTTATGTAACTTACGCTTGCTCTAGACTTTTCTTTATAAATGAAATGATAACATTTAAAAAATGGTAATGGTGCACACTGCGCAGCGTGCAGATGTCTCCGTCGCCGCGTCTGCGCGGTCTTACTCTTCACCCTTAGGGTGGGGCTGGTGACCAATTGTCATGCTCATTGCTGATTGGTGAAGCGAGGAGGCATCCCAGAGGCCAGAGTGGAGACAATTGAGAGGTAACGTGCGGCGGCGACTACCTGCCATAATTTAATTATTTCTCTGGCTAGCCTTGTTTGCCCTGTCTTTTGCGGCTCGCGCAGGTGAGTCTGTCTGTTCGCCCAGTCTATGCCACCCCCCCGCAGACAAGTGCACCCCACCCAAAATTAATTGCGACGACCACTTGTGTGCGTAAGGTCTCCAGTTTAGTGTGAAGGCATTTAGTAAAAGAAAGGCGCCTTTGGTACATGAAGGTTGTTTGGAAAATATGGGGGGGGGGGTTATGTTACACATTAAAGATTAAAAGTGCGTGTCATCAGTTTCACCTGCGATTTATATTGATTTGCGGATTTTACAGAAAACACAAAAATCGTCATTGAAGATTGTGGGCGCAAGAAAATATACCCTTCACCTATGAATTTACACCTTAGTCTGTGACTTTCGGAGAAGTTTCCCGGTTTCGCCCGACTTTGTCCCCCCAAAACTGACCCGATTTCTTGTCGCTGATTTCTAGTTGTCAAGTGATGTCGGTTCTGAAGGGGCAGGTCCAGCTGAACTGGACATCAGGGTGTGAGTGGGGCAGAGAGGGGGAGGATTGGGGCTGTGGTGGCAGTGGTGCTACATAAATTGCAGCTTGCAGATAAAATGGTTTCTAGCTGAAACAGTTAAAAGTTACTAAAATACAGCAACATGCATTGCTGCACAGTCGAATGCCCTTCGCTAAAATTGACAGGCCATCTTTCAGTTACTCTTTGTTGTTTGGTTGTTAAACTGAGACTGAGGTGAAACATTTGCCAGAACAGTCTTAAAAGGTGCAAAAATTACAAAAAATTAAGTATAAGTATCACAAAATGTGCGGCATTAGACCGCATAATTTGCCTTTTCCTGCTGCATAATTGAGTACCTGCAGCATAATTCTCATGGCACTGCATACCATGTACTTCCCCTCTGTTTACTGCTGTCGCAAACAGCCACCAATCCTACCCCATTGATATGAAAGGAAAAAAATTACATTTACAGCCTTTCTATGTTACGAAGCATGTTCTACCAGAGGTTGCACGTGACTTTCGTGGAAACAGGCACCAGCGTGTGTAACTCTCTTCTCTTTCTGGACTTTTTTTTTAACACCAGCACAACCTACCTCACTTGCGACCTTTGAACTGTGGGGCGCTCAATGCACTTTCCCGCCCTGAAGCCGTCGTACTCCACTCAGTAGCAGTAAAAGGACCAATGTTTCTGGTCCATAAATAGCTCCAAATCCCCGACTCTGTGGGTGTGACAAGATCACCCAGCATCCTGCCCCAAACACCTGCCAGCCCCACAGACCTCTCCAGGCAGAGAAACCTGCCAGCCCCGCAGACCTCTCCGGCCACAGAAACCTGCCAGCCCCACAGACCTCTCCGGGCACAGAAACCTGCCAGACTCACAGACCTCCCCAAGCAGAGCAACCAGCCAGCCCCACAGACCTCCCCAGGCACAGAGACCTGCCAGTCCCACAGACCTCTCCGGGCACAGAAACCTACCAGCCCCACTGACCTCTACAGGCACAGAAACCTGCCAGCTTCACAGACCTCCCCAAGCACAGAAACCTGCCAGTCCCACAGAACTCAAGCAGAGAAACATGCCAGTCCCACAGACCTCCCCAGGCAGAGAATCCTGCCAGTCACACATACCTCTACAGGCATAGAATCCTGCCAGACCCACAAACCTCCCCGGGCAGAGAAACCTGCCAGCCCCACTGACCTCTCCAGGCACAGAATCTGCCATCCCCACAGACCACTCCAGGCAGAGAAACCTGCCAGCACCACAGACCTCCTCAGAGACAGAATCCAGCCAGTCCCACAGATCTCCCCAGGCACAGAAACTTGCTAGCCCCACAGACCTCCCCGGGCACAGAAACCTGCCAGTCTCACAGACCTCCCCGGGCATAGAAACCTGCCAGCCCCACAGACCTCCCCAAGCACAGAAATCAGCCAGTCCCAAAGACCTAAACAGGCACAGAAACCTGCCATCCCCACAGACCTCCCCAGATAGAGAAACCTGCCAGCCCCACAGACCTCTCCAGGCAGAGAATCCTGCGAGTCCCACAGACCTCCCCAGGCAGAGAAACCTGCCAGTCCCACAGTCCTCTCTGGGCACAGAAACCTGCCAGTCCAACAGACCTCCCCGGGCACAGAAACCAGCCCGTCCCACTGACCTCCCCAAGCACAGAATCCTGCCAGTCCCACTGACCTCTCCAGGTAGAGAAACCTGTTGGCCCCACAGACCTCCCAGGGCACAGAAACCTGCCAGTCCCACAGACCTCCACAGGCAGAGAAACCTGCCAGACACACAGACCTCCCCAGGCACAGAATCCTGCCAGTCCCACAGACCTCCCCAAGCACAGAAACCTGCCAGTTCCACTGACCTCCCCGGGCACAGAAACCTGCCAGCCCCACAGACCTCCCCGGGCACAGAAACCTGCCAGCCCCACAGACCTCCCCAAGCACAGAAACCTGCCAGTCCCACAGACCTCCCCAGGCAGAGAAACCTGCCAGCCCCACAGACCTCCCCAGGCAGAGAAACCTGCTAGACCCACAGACCTCCCCAGGCAGATAAACCTGCCAGTCCCACAGACCTCTTCGGGCACAGAAACCTGCCAGTCCCACAGACCTCTCTGGGCACAGATACCTGCCAGTCCCACAAACCTCCCCGGGCACAGAAACATGCCAGTCTCAAAGACCTCTCTGGGCACAGAAACCTGCCAGTCCCAATGACCTCCCCAGGCAGAGAAACCTGCCAGTCTCCACAGACCTCCCCGGGCACAGAAACCTGCTAGTCCCACAGACCTCACTGCCGGGGCATATGAGAACGTTTTTCTATTTTTGGGCTGTGGCCAAAATAGAATAATCTTACTATGGGCTAATTATTGTTGCTATGTCAGTGCAAAATGAATTTGTTCTGTTTTTTACCTGGTGTTAAAGTGGATGTCTTATGGCCCGAAGTTGTAGGTCTGTTGTTTTTCTAATGAGATAGGTCCATAACTGAAATAAGAGGCATGTCTGGCATCTTCACAGTGGCGCAAGATAAGCCCCCGCAGCCCCCTCGGTGCAGGGTGGGCCCTCAAGCTCCAGGGGACCTCCTCTGCAAAAGTGGTAGGTGGTGGCCTGGGGAGGGGGCCCCCTCCGTGTACTTTGCAGGGGGGCCCCCTCAACTTTCGTTACGCCACTGGGTACAAGTGCTGTGCACAAATACTGAGAAAATAACTTTTGGTGGAACCAAGGGGAAATTAAAGAGCATGTCTTTGTTTCCCGCCTTCGGTCATGTTTACTCAGTGGGATAGGTCTCCTGCTGTGGCTTTTGCAAAGGCCGCGTCGCGTGATTGGCGCGAGATAAATCTCAATTCATTAATCGTGAGGTCCGATAAGATAGTGGGGAGTTGCTGTGACAGGCAGCAGTTTGATCACGCAACTATGATTTGAACAGTTCTCTTGTCACGCAATTCTTCCTGCATATTTAAATCAATTTAACCTATTTATTATAAACCTTAGCTCATTTTCCCGCTGAAAGGCAATATTTCTCTCCATGTGTTCCCATACCTGGCGTGTCATGCAGTTTGGTGCTTACTTTCCCTCCATGTTAAAGGACAGTAGATGTTTCAGCACCCAGGCTAATCTGCTGCATAGCTAAATACATAGACGGTCCCAAAGGCAAGACCGATTGCATTGCAAATGCTTGTTAAAAATAGGTACTATGATTGATTCTTCCCATGACGGGAGGAAGCCTACTAAACATCTAGCCCTCAACACTTGGGTCAGCAGTGGTCCCCAAAAGTTAATATTGTCTTTATATAAATCGACAGGGATTGTGTCTGACCCTGGTGATAGTTTGTCCCTGACCTTGTGAATTTATTATGTCGAGTGGTGAATAAATACTGACAAAGTGCTCAATCCATTCTTCCTCCAGGATAGCAGACTCGATTTTAGGGGACACCTCTGTACTCCATGGGGAGGAATTAATTATCTTCCAAAACATTCTCTCGTCATTCCTAGATTAGCCTCCTCTAGAGACCCCCAAGCATACCCTCTTAAATGTGATTTCCTCTTCTTTATAGCCTGTTTGTATTCTGCTCTGCATTTGTGGATCTCTCTTTAAAACCTTGGTGATGTATGTAATGCCTCCTTCAAGCGCTTATGTGCTTTACTACAGAGAGTATCGAACCACCCCTTTTTTCCCTTTTTTATCTTCCCTCTAGTAGCAAAGGATCTCTCTTTTACTCCCTTTGCAATGGCCAAAAAGGCCCCAATGATATCCTTTGGGGAAGTGCTTTCATTTAGACATAAGTCGAAATCACCTTTATTATAAGTTATAAGCTGGTAAAAAAGATGCTCAGGGTTAATCTGTGTCCAGTGCAGGGTATATCCATTGCGCCGTACTACTTCAATCCCCTCTACCTGTAGCAAAACATTATTGTGACTTTGTTTTAAAAAAGGGTGCAGTTGCTAGTTGAAGGCTCAGAGGGAAGTGGTCTCTTAGTGCAATCTCGTGTGTACAAAAATAGAGCCAACACAATAGTTTGACAGTAAAACGTGGTCTATGATGCTATTATTAGTTGACCTGTTAAAGGTTCTCTTCGGTACGCATAGGGTGTCGCAATTTCATTTGCGAATGACAGGTCAATTTTAAATATTAATTCATTTAATCTATTGCCATATATACTATGTGCAAATTGTGGAGGATCTGTATCGTCTATGTTTGTCATTCCACAAGCTTTTGCTGACTGGGCATTGCACTGTCGTTTGTTAACCCCCCCCCCCCCCCCCCATTAATATGTAATATACTTATTTTTACCCACACTAATATGCTCTAGGTCCTTGGGTATTTCCTGCAGGACCTGCGTTATTTCTCTTAAGGTGGCGTTGTTATAAAAATTAATTATTACTAAGCTGGCACAAACTTTCGAAATACATACCATTACTTGGTAAAATGCGTTATTGGTGATGAATTCAGTGTTCGTGAAATGTAAAGAATTTGCTACGTAAGTACACAACACCCCCTTGGCACTTCCATGGGGGGGATAGTGTTGCCTGGGTAAAGTATGTCCTGTACCCGTTTATATGGATGGCCTCAGTAAGCCATGTCTCTTGGAGACAAATAATTTGGTAATTGCTTACAAAATCTAACCATTCTGTGGTCTGTATTTTACAGCATAGACCCGCCACGTTCCAGAACTTGGATCCAAAGAATTACATTTTCGGTTGTGCTACTTTCTCTAAGTGGGTATCTAGCGTGGGAACTTGCTTCTTAGGAATGGCCAAATGTGAAGCTATTTGTTGTCTCTTTCCAATATCTTCATGTAGTGTTACTGGGGTAATAATTGAGGCAGTGGCAACTGTGTTTTTTATGTCATTTCTTCTCTGTGGCATTGGCTCGAGCTCTATTCATACATCAGCTGTTGGAGCAAGTAGTTTCTTTGATATGAAGGGTGATAGAAATAACCGAGAGGACGTGCTGTAATACCATTTGCATAGGTGCTGGTGAACCCCGTCCTAAACAAAACCGCATCCACCAGTTGGGGAGATCTAAAATGTAATACTGCACAATCGCCGATCTGGGTTTTGCTCCCTCTCCCTACCCAGTTAACTCTCCTTACCATCCTGAAATCTCTAAATAGCTGGTCAGTCAACCCTGTTCTCACACCTAGCCAATTTAAGGACTTGTTTCTCAGCGAGATCCAGTTCTTCTTATCTTATCGTGAATAGGAAGTGGAGGCACATTAGTCAGGACTACCATGTATGGGGCAGCAGCTGGTGGAAGGTCCAAACGATCAGGTGTACATTCTGTTAACTCTTCAGCTTCGTTTCTAACCGCTGTGATTTCCTGGGTGCCACTGTTCTCTTTAATATTCTTGTCCCCACTTCTTGACCATGACCTAATCCCCTCCGCCCCTCCTATGTTTTTCTTACCTTCGTTATTAAAGGAGTGAGTAATGATTACTTTTGTTGTAATATTATGAGCTGTATAATCAATTAAAGGTTCAGAAGTGGCCTCCTGCTTCTGACCTGCGGGAAAAAAGTCCGAAGTTCCAGGCAGGAGTTAGTTCTTACTTCAACATTAGTTAGTCTAGATTGTTTTGTCCCCATAGTATCTTTCACATGTTGGTCGAGTATATGGTAAGCCTCCGTTAGGGTGTCTAATTTTCCAATAATTGTGTTGATTTTAGGGCCTGAAAGAATAGCTGGTGCAGGTAACTCTGTCTGGACCACACCCTGGGACCCTGGGTGTATGAGCTACGGGTCAGATTAAAAAAATAATTTTTTTTGCCCGTTTATGTGGGGGGGGGGGGGGGGTGGCGGGCTGGAGTTAGCTTTAGTTGAGGACACTCTGTCATCCATGTATTGTATTCTGCCATTTGCCTTGTTGGCCCCAGGGGCGTGGAATTTATTTATCTATTTGTCCAAGGGGCAGGTTGCTTCTTAAATCTACTTGTCCTGTAACAAAATCCATTTGTCCCTTTGGTGCCATGTTGTGCGGCGACAGATAATGGCAGCAATCTCATCATATAAGAGCTCTTATATAGCCTCTCTGATTATGCCAGGGCTCATACTATAGTAGTGTTTGAATACTAGCAATCCCTTTATGTTGCTACATTTCCGCAGAACAACATACTGGGACTGATGGTAGTGGAAAACAATAGTTCCAGGGTTGGAATGTCCTTTTGAGTCTGCAAACCTACTAACTTTCATGTTTTAAGGGTTTTCAACAACTCTTCTCTAATCTTTTCCAATACTGAGAAATGTTGTAAATTTATTCCTGACAATGGCAGAAGTAAACCTTCTTCCAGAGTTGGGAAAAAAGTGGTTGAAGGGAAAATAAACTTGCAAACACTCAGCTTTTCGTATGAACAAATCTACACATTCATATATGCTCATGTTAAAATGCAGTTCACAAATATTTTCTAGGAATTCTATCTCTTGCCCTACTGCTGTAAATTCTTGTGAATTCACGAAAGCCATATTGCTGCCCTTAATGCAAGAACATATACCAAGGGTGCAATTTTGAGACTTTCTTTAATAATTGGGCCCCTAATTTGGTCTTGCGTTAACCATGACCTTTTGTGTTTATTAACATTCTCTCTCTCTCTCTCTGTATCGGCTGGCTTCACGGTGAGTGACAGCATTCTGCTCTTTCACAAGGAGCATATCAGCACACAAATTAGTTTTGTTCAGTGCCAGCAACTAATGTGGCAGTGTGTGCTTTTTTGAGACCAAAAACATTTTTTGCTTTAGCCAATGTTTGTTATAATGGTGATGGTCCGGCAGCTCTCACATCAATAAGGTTTAACAAACACCATGCAAAAACAAGTCACGCATTGCCAAAACTAAAAAGCTGACCACCATTTCAGACCTATTGGCTTTGCCAATGATTGTTTTTTTTATGTTTCCCAAAATGTTATTGAAACTGGTTACACTGATTTTCTAATATGAATATTTTGGGGAAATACTAGCATGCATCAACACATTTCACTAAATGATGCTTCAAAGAAATGGTACCTGAAATTTTACAGTAGTTTAGCAAAAAAAAATGTTTCCTCATTTCATTTTTTAGTAACATTTTATATTGAAAGCAAAAAATCACTAATCTTGCTTTCAAGCTTCTGCAAAAATTTACATCCAATCAGAGAGCATTCTGGGAGCATTATGCATAGCCTCATATTGCTAAACTTTGAAACCGTTAGTACACATATTTATACTGGAACCACTGTCAGTAGGGCAGTCAGAACTTACATTTACTGAGAGCGCTCACCCTAATAATAAAGGCTTTCAATTAATGAACCATAAATACAAGTTTGAACAGCATTAACATATGCACACAAATATTAACTTAACTGCAGGCAGTGCCCTTCCCTGATCCTTAATGGGGTACTGCAAACTGGCAGCCAGAGGATTTGTACTGTAGGGGGTTGGGCCTGCTTGTCCCAAGGACAAAATGCACATTAAAACTTGTTGCCCTTGACCCCAAACAATATGTCCTGGGCGTCGGGCTATAGGAATTCCACATCCCTGTGGCCATTTCCCCCCCTTGTTTCCTTTCCCTGTTGATGTGCCTCCAATGATATCAAAAACATTGGTGTCGATCCCCTCAATAAAGCTGGTGGACTTAGTAGGACCTTCAATCTCGGTCTCCCTTGTGGACCCCCTCCCCCGTATAACTTCTCCACTTGTGTCGGGGTCTTTAGTAATGGTCTGAACTTTTGTTGTTATAATGGTCTCTCTTCCCCTCCTGATAACAAGTGTAGGAACTGGGGTCACCAGACCCCCTGGGGGTAGCTTGGCGCGAGCATGTAGGCACCCGAAAGCTTAAGTGTAATGTGACCATACAGCACACACATCCACTGAGACAGGAAACGCACGCAATGAATGACACCACACCAGTGAGGTTGAGTAAAAATCAAATAGTTTTATCTAGATCAGAGTCAGGTTCTCATCAAAGCATTTCATTAGAGGACTAACTACGGCGTTGGCATTAGGGCGCTAAACATCGCAGTCAATCAGACCGCTAAACATGGCATTGACATTGGAGCGCTACACATAGCAACTTAATCAAAGCGCTAGACATGGCAATTAATCAAAGCGCTAAACATGGCAATTAATCAAAGCGCTAGACATGGCAAGTAATCAAAGCGCTAGGCATGGCAATTAATCAAAGTGCTAAACATGGCAAATAATCAAAGCGCTAGACATGGCAAGTGATCAAAGCGCTAAACATGGCAATTAATCAAAGCGCTAGACATGGCAAGTAATCAAAGCGCTAGACATGGCAAGTGATCAAAGCACTAAACATGGCAGTGAATCAGGCCATGTCCGTAAGAACGAACAGGTCAATTAAGGCAACTACTTAGGCGGGAATAAAACCTTCTGAGTAAACAGTTCCTTCAACCGGAGTAGCTCTAGCGATATCCTTATGCCCCAAAATATCCTGCTCGTTAGGCAATTGATTAGCCCTTCAAAGGGCGAGAGTTAATGGGGCCAGGGGCCGGTTTATTCCCCGTTCCTGGGCAGTGGGGGGCCAATCGGGCCCAACGATCGACTTCCCCGGGGGAGGGGCGAGTCCAGGGGCGAGTCCAGGGCCTCACTCTGGCCTTCGGCCTTCTCCCCAGGGGTTACCTTAATCTTCGGCCTCCTCAGGGCCCTTGCGGCGGTCTTCGGCCGGGCGGGGGCTCGCTCTCCTTGGAGCCCCTTCCGCCAGCTGTGTGTGCTTCCTGGCGATGTCCGGGCCGAGGGGGCTTGGCGATAGGCTCTGAGGGGCCGCCCAGGGAGCAAAGTGTTGTGGGGCCTCCGGCGGGTCTCAGGGCCGGCCGGTGAGCCCCGCGCTAACAGGAGGCCGGTCCCGGGCCCTCCGAAGGCGCCTGGGGACCGGCGGTGAAGGCCGCAGGGGTGGCGCGCCCACAGCCACCAACAGCAGCGCGGCCTGCGTGGGCGCGGCCTCCCACACAATCGGAAGGCGGCGGGGGCGGCGTTCAGCAGTGCGCCCCCATCACGTGATCTGAGGCAACTGCCTCCAGGCCTAGCGAGGCCTTCTCGGAATTCCGGCGGCCCTCTCCTTGCTGAGGGCCGTCGCAAATAGACTCTGGGCCCACACCGGGGCAAGCTCACTACAGGCAGGACCACGCCAATACAGGCAGGACAGTTCCCTCACGCTGGGACAGGGTAGTTCAGGGGTCCCAAGTGGAGACAGGGAGCGCAGGGATGACACAGCGCTGGTACCTGGTTGATCCCCCAGCAGTCCTGAGGTAACTTTTAGGGGTGTCTTCTTCGGCGCTTGCTCGTTCCTGCGCCCCTAGGAGTTAGTTTCTTGAGGCGGGGGTAGTTTGAGTTGGTGGCTGTAGATAGGTTAGTCAGTCTCTGCAGGTCGTCCCTGGGTTCCCCTCCCGCCGGGCCAGATCAGTGGGCTAGTTCAGTGTTCCTCACGCAGCTTAGAAGGCAGCACCTAAGCCCTGTCACCCCGAGTGGTATAGGTCCCTGACTAGGCCCTACCGCCTAAGTCTCCTGCGTAGGGTCCCCCAGGTCAGCGTCGCCCCAACTGACTAAAAAGTTTCCCTCCTTTCCTTAAGTATGCCCAGGTCAGGTGACCACTCTCTAAGGCGGCAAAAGCAGACCCCGCCCTTATTCTAGAAGGTTCCAGGAGCTTCCCTAGTCTAGCTATGTGGGAAAAAGGCGGGCTGGTGTGACAACAATGTTTAGGGTCCCAGCCAGCTCCTGGCAACTAGGGTGCTACTAAAAAGACCACTCCGCAGTAGCAGGGGCCTGTGGCAGCCATGTTGGGAGAAGAGAGCACCTGCACCTTAGCATTGATTAGCAATGGGAAGGCGCTCGGAGACCTAAGGCCAACGAAAAAGAGGGTGGAAAAAAATGAGGCAAGGGCAAAAATACAGGGAAAGACCACCCTAGGGCTGACAGGTCTAACAACAAGGTTTTTTCTACCGTTGAAATCTACTTCTCTCTGCCTAGCGGCATTTCCTCTTTTTTTATTTTTAACGTGCTCTATTGAGTTCCAGATGAAATGTGTAAAGGCTGTTATAAAAATATAGTATGTTTAATAGAAATGTAAAAAGAAAGGGACTTAGCCCTGAAAATTCAGGACGGGATAAGGGAGAGATTTTGGATTAAGGACTTGTTTAAAACGTAGGTTTGAAAAACCCATCACGTAATATGTTAATCTTTTGGTTGCTTTAAGGACATGGGGGGTAAAAATGGTTAAAAAAAATGTGTGAGATCTCTAGACGGAACTGGACCTGATATTGTATATTTTCCGTTTTCTCACTTGATAAAAAGATTTAATTAAAAAAAAAAGAAATCTGCTTCTCTATAGCTCCCATCGCTCCAGTAATATATTTTAATAAAGATGATTGTGTCTTGTCAGGGGAGGGGATTTTTCGACCAGTAGCTAGATGCTTGCGTTTGCCCATGTTAACATCCAATATCTCGAATACCTCTATCGTACGATTGTCTTAAGGATGCGGTCATAAAAGGTCAATGAACAAGTAGGTCTCATTGATGGCCATGGGCTTTAGTTGAGGGAACTACAAACATAGGGTTTATCACAATGTAACTCCGAATGTCCCCTAACCACCTTCATGAGCGTTGTTATCCAAGTATGGATACTCTTTGATCTCTGGCCCCCTTCCCTTCCTACGCAGTACTTTTACACAAGTGGTCTGATGTGCATGCAAACATTCAGACACGCCTACAGTGTCGGTCAAACACCTTAGACAGAGGAGAAGGGACTTGACGGGGTAAGTCTCTTAGTAAAAGTACCACAGGATAAACCGATAAAAGTACCTTAAGCCAGAAGAGTCCCAGTGAGTACCAGTGTTCTAGTAAACCAACCGCTTAATTGGTTACCGTTGCAGCTTGGTTTTTCTTGCTTTAAACCTTGGTGAAAGGGGGTTAGACGAGCCTTGATATTACGGCATTTTTCACTGTGAAGTCGAAATCAAGGGGAGTGGCACCCACCGCCTCCTCCTGTCGCCGATGGCCTGACCTTGGCCCATCCCGCGAGCCGCTGGTGTAATTGATACGCCTCCAGACGCGGCGACGATGACTGTGGTGCTGGGGATACTGGGAAATGGAGTCCTGCTCCTCGCTCCTCTCCCACAGGTGCCAGCAATGGACTCTCCTTAGCAATCCCGAGTAACTGGTGGCTGGGCTTTGTCACACCATCCCACCTCACGCAGTTCCTGGCTTCCACTCCACTGTACTCCACTCCATTGTATGCTATTACACTCTACTCCATTCGGCTGTGCACCACTACAGTTTAGACCTCTCTACCGTGCACCACTCTGTCTGCCCCTACACTCCATTATATTTTATTACACTCTACACCACTCCACTTTAGGCTATTCCACTGTATGTAATATTAATAAGATCTTTTGGGATGGCACTAACATCCTATGCGCATGACACCCATATCGTTGTATCCATCTGTAAAAATACCCAACCACCAGTAAAAAGATTTAGGGGCTGCATGACAGCAGTCCACTCATGGATGAGATCACACTGCCTTAAGCTGAATTCAGGGAAGACCGAGGTAATACTGTTAGATAATGATTCCCCCTCCTGGTCTCAGATTTGGTGGCCGGATGACCTGGAAACAGCACCAATACCAGTCCCTAAGCCAATATTCTGGGTGTGGTGATAGATGAGAGATTGGACTTTGAAGCTCAAGTCAAGGCAGTTTCATCATCAAGCTTCTTCATACTTAAAGCGATTAAGAAAATCTTACCTCCGATTCCAACAGAAAGCAGGAAAACTGTAGTTACATCCTTAGTCCTTTCCAAACTGGATTATTGCATCGGGCTATATCTCGGTATACTAATGAAGCAACTACGCAGGCTTCAGATGATCCAAAATGCGGCTGCAAGGCTCCTCCTAGGGAATCCCAAATTTCAGTCAGTGGGAAAGCACCTTCAGAGTCTGCATTGGCTACCGATTAAAAGTCGTATCTAGTTCAAGACCCTGTGCATCACATGTATGGCACTACACGGTACCGGTCCTCAGTTCTTGAAACGGTCACTGTAATGGTACTCTCCAAACAAATGCCTTCAATCACAAGGTGCAAAATTGATACTTTTTCAGAGATTTCTTTAATCAAATTGGGGCGGTAGAAGCTTTGTGGTGGGTGCTACAAAGCTCTGGAACACCCTCCCTCTTACCGTCAGAAATCTTCCCTCCTTGACATGGTTCAGGAAAGCCATTTAGACCTGGTTGTTCGTTGAATAGTGCTCCAGCTCACTTCTTGATTGTTAGCCAAGACACCGTTTGGTATTTGTGCGCTGTATACATTTATAACATTTAAAACATTTATGCCGGTCCACTCTACGACACTCCAGTGTATGCTATTCCAGTGTAAGCCACTCCACTGAACGCTACTCCCCTCTGCTCCACTCCAATGTACTCTCCTCCACTCTGTAGATCTCTACTCTACTCTACATAAAAGAAATCTCGAGCACTCTGATAACAGTGTTCAGTCTTCTTGTTTTTTTTATTCTTAAAATAGCAACCAATGAATCTCTGTTTCAACCACTCACTAGCCAGCACATGTTTAGTCTCCGGAGTTTATTATACAAGTAGGCTTCATCAGAGTTTGGTTAATTTCCCAAATCTGTGGGTAGCTGCACTTGTTTATATGAATTCTGTTGGGAGAGTACTCCCACTTCGTACCACAAGTATATCCTCTACGACACTCTACTCTATGGCACCTCAATACATTCTATTACACTTTACTCCACACTATGTTACGCCACTTACTCCACACTACGTTACGCCACTCGACTCCACTGTACAAGTATTTACCTCAATCTACACTATTGTACAACAGTCCACTCTACACACTTTGTGCCACACTACTGTACTCTATGCAACTCTACTACGCTGTATTCTACTCTCTGACACTTTACCCCAGTATATACCCCTATACTCCACTGTACAACACACTACTCCACTCTGTGCCACTTTAAGATACTCTAGTCCACTCAACACCACTATAGGCAACTTTGTATGCCACTGCAACTCACTTTACACTTTACTTGACCTACTCTGACACAGTACTCCACACCACACTATAGCATTCAACCCTATAACACTGTATGCCAATCCACCTTACCACACTCTACAGCACTGTACTGTACACTACTCCACTCTACAAAACTATATTAGACTGTATACCACTCTACTCTAGTCAACACTTTGTAATACTGTACAGAACACCACTACACGCTACTGTACAACACAGAACTCCAGTTTATGGCCCTTTACTCGACTGTATGCTACGCCACTCCACTCTTCTGCACTCCGCGCCACTGCAGTCCGACATGCCACTCTCACACTTTAACCCACACTACTCCACTCTACTATACTTTATCCCTCTCTATGCAACTGACCATACTCTGCTTTACGCCGCTCCACTGTCTGACAGACTAATCTGGAACATTGTACTACACTCCGTGCCACTCTGACACTACTCCACTCTATGCCCGTCCTCTCTACGCCACTGTACTACACTGTATGACACTCAACAGCATGCCACTCCACTCCTTTCTGACATGCTACTCCACTTAATGACATAGTACTCCACTCTGCAACACACTCCTTCACTGCACTCTAGGACACTCCATGCGATGATACTCCACTCTACAACACTCTACTTCACCCAACTCCACTCTATGCCACTCCACTGTAAAACACTCTAGTCCACTCTATAACAGTTTACGACACCCTACTCTATTGTACAACACGCCAGTCTATTGTGCAACTCACCGCTCCACGATACTTGACTTTACTATATGAGACCCATAGCACTACACTATATAATGCTTTATTACACTGTACGCCAAGCCACTCTACTGTATTTCATTTTACAATACACAAATCTATGACAATAGACTTTACAACACTCTTCTTCACTGTACTGTGCAACACTCCACATAACATTCCACTTGGCGACACTAGTCTCTACGATTTTAAACACATTTTTATTGAAATTCAAAAAGAAACATTGAAATTCAATGAAAAAAACAAAGGTTAAAGCTTAGATAGAGTTAGGAAAACTTTTGTTTGAGGCATGTGTGGCTGTAGGCACACATGCTGTGAATACTCCTGCCATCTAGTGTTGGACCTGGATTTGTGCAAGTTGTTTTTGTTAGAAAAATTCTTCTTGAGTCAGAAGGTAGTGGGACTTAAACTCTTGCTGGTAAAGAGCATGGGCTCCATTGTTAAATTGTTTTCTTTCCGCCGTTGGGTTCAGATGTGTGTCGCTGTGCTCTGGATTGACGCTGTTGCAGTGTTTCTTCGTTCTTCATAGTTTCTCGCCCTCCATAGGTATTGTCTGCGATTGTGTTATCCTTGCTTCTTATCTGGTTGATGCTGAAGTTTCTTCCAGGGTGGACCTCAGGCCGACTTTGCCCCCATTTGGAGTCTCACCCTTTAAGGCCTTTCTCCGTTTGCTTGCTTCGTGTTCATCCGTGTGATGGTACGGTCCCACTTCTCCTTCCACCTCGACAACGCTCGCACACCGAGCAGCCACCCCATAAGGGGAGTACAGCCACTCTGGACCCACAGAGACAGGCTTCTGTGCCACAATTGCCTTCAGACCATGGTCCCCACCAACCGACCATATCGAATTCCACGCCCTGCCTCAGCTCTGTGCTGAAGAAGAAATTCCAGCCAATTCATTACGTGCAACCCTCTCCCAGCTCCGCGCCCATCTGACCTTTAGATCTGAAATCATCAACATCGAAATAGAGGCCCATGATGAAACATTCAGTACCCACAGCAAAATTGGCTCTGTTGAATTAGTCCTTCAAAAACTACAGGATGAACTACACGTCCACCGGAGGTACATTGTCATCCACCTCCAGATGGGCCAAATCCTTAGGCAACCACTGGCCTCCGCCACTCACCCTTCTAAAATACAGCTTAGCTTCAAGGATTCCCTGGAGCTCCCGATGCCGATCAAGCAGCGGAAGAAGCACTCCAGGTCCACCAGTCTTCTTCCTGAGTCTCAACTGCCAGTCCCCCACCACATCTCCTGGGGCTCATGCCTCACCATCTCCTCCTGCTGACCCACTCCTACACATCACAGGGGTCACCACTTTTGGTTTTAGGCAAACAGGGCTGGTGGGCCCCATACAACATCTCCCTACAGGGAGATACCTTCTATTCATATGAAGTAGACCCCCCCCCCCCCCCCCCCCCAGGGGATACAGACCCTGACCTCTACCCAGGCCATCCGTCTCCTACGGACGAAACTACCTCTTACAACAAGGTACTAGGTAGTGTCGCCTCATATCGAGTGGACATGCATAGGGAACCTACTGAGGAGAACTTTCTCTTTAAAACTCTCTCCTCTGCCCAGCGCCATGCCGTACTTGCCCATGCTAAAGCACATGCTCAAACCAAACCCTCTGACCCCCTCTACATTAGGGGCTAACTCCCTCCTGATACCCTAGTAGTGCATACCATATGCATACGGGCCAGCGCACACTGTACCGGCAATGAAGGACAAAGAAAACAAATGCATAGACGCATCTGAGAAGTGCTTCGATGCGCAATCAACCAACCATTGGTGCATCACCAACTTCATCGGCCTGCTTTTCTGGTATGACTGGGCCCGATGGAATGAGATGGAGGAGATCCTCCAACATTTCCCAGAGGAGCACCGTAAGAGAAGGCATCACTTGGTCTCGGTGGCCAAGCTAACTTTGAATACCACCATTCTCTGTGCCCTCGATCCCACCGACACTGCTGCTTGGGGCATCAACTCTAGCATGCTCCTTGGCAGACAACATCTCCTCAACCATCCTTTTGATGGGGAACATCTCTTTGGGCCTCAGGTTGTAGAGATATCGAAGAAGATAAATAAAAAGACACAGAGACTGTAAAGTACATGGGTGTCATTAAAACACCAATCCCCTCAAAGATCTTTTTACCAATCAGCATATCGTGAAGGCTCCAAAACCACCTCCCCTGAAGCCTCCTTGTCTTTCCAGTGTCAGTCGGACCATCAATCCTCCACAAGACACTACTTCAGAGGTACCTATTGGTATAGCAGCGCCACGGGTAGAGGTAAAGGTGTTAGCCCCAAAGGAGCTGCACAAGGCAAGCAATGACTTGCCACTCCTTCCTCCCCCCTTACCACGCATTACCTGTCTGGGGATGACTTCAGAGGTTCTTGCCTACCTGGCAACACAACACCTCAGACCAGTAGGTATTAAATATCATTCAACACGGTTACTGTTTGGAGCTCACCTACACACTTCCCAACATACCACCCTTCAGCCACATCCTCACCTCAGAACACCAATGCCTGCTTGATGAAGAGGTTCAAGCACTCCTTCTCAAAGAGGGTATAGACTAGAGCCTGTGCTACAACATCATGGGGCTCGGTGTAGTCCCTCTACTTCTTTTATTTTTTATTTATTAATTTGGTGTTTTCTATAGCGCAAACAAGACTCAAAATTTGGGTGTCAGAGCGCTTTACATTTCAATCACTTTTGAAACCCACAGAAATATAATTCTATAACGTCAAGAACATGTATTCGTATTCCAATAACATTGGCATGTGCTTATCTATATACAAATCACATAAAATGAAGAGTAATAGAATCATTAGATTATAGTAAAGCATGTCATATTATAGTTAAATTTAAAACAAGACCACACTTGAGGTCTTAGATATCCACATTGGTTATAGTATTGCTAGCCTAGTCAAATATCACTGTGGATTGGTCGAGGTACCTGACCATTGACAACATCACTGCTGGTAGCCGAGGGACTAACTGTAACCCCTTAGCTGAAGATAGCCATTAGAGCTCAGTCCATGCCAGTAGATTGATTTAAGAAGTGAACAGATTCTTTTTTCTGCTATTAAGAGTATTATAGTCCTGCTCACAATAGCTTACTTGAACAGCTGAGTGAAGATGAGCTCCAGGATGACTGAAGATTTCTCAAACTTTTTAGTTAATCCCTGTTGAATGTTGTGGGAGAAATGTACACATCAGAAAGGACTTTGTCTCCTTTTTGCATTGTGGAGCATCTGTGATTCTTCTAATATTCGGTAGGAGTGAATTCCAGGTCCTTGGTGCAGCTCCCGTGAACACTCTATTGTATGTTCTTTTCTTACGGAAGAGTGCTGGTTTCAGTAAAACAATCCACAGATCCCCTCGAGGGTCTACTGCTTCCAAACAGTGTAATTTTATGGGCCCGGTAATGTGGAGTTTTGTGGTGTTATGCCTTGTGTGTAATACATGCAATCTTTAGCTCTATTCTTGCCTCATACGGTAGCCTTTTGAGCGCTTTCAGATGTGGAGTGATGTGGTCGAATTTTTTTAATCCCGTTATAAGTCTAGTTGCTGCATTGACAAGCTTTTAGGGAAGCTGTTGAGATCTTAGGAAGCCCTGATAGAGTTGCGCATCCATACTCAGGTTTCAGGTTTTAATGTCTTTATTTCGATAATAAAATCATAAAAGACAGCAGAAATTACACAAACAGTTTGGGCCATGCTTTACAAACACCATATACTGTCCAGATTACAAATATTTTACACACGATAAAAACTATACATTAAAAATAATCCTTGTTAAACATCCCATTTATATTTAGACGATCCGTTTATGTATGTTTTTTTTAAAAACATAAAATCAATAGATAAAAACCATCTTAAAATACTATACAATATCCATCTTTGGATAGGATGTTTTAAATACGAATCGAATAAGCAATCATTTCTAACTATTTATTGGCTCTAATGATCCAAACCCAGCCAAGGAATTTCGCTGTGCTCACCACAAACAACTCTGAGGTATTGGTCTTCAATGCCCGAATGGCCTCCGCGGACCTGCTACAAGTAAGGCGTTGAAACAGAGGTTTTATCCATTTTCTACGTGGGTCTTGGTACATGGGGCAGGCAAATAAGAGGTGACCCTCAGTCTCCTTATGGCCAGGACACCATTGACAAAATTCAGTTACTCCAGTACCCCAATTTTTAGTGAATGTATTCAAGGGCAAAGATCCCACCCGAAACTGATGGTAGAGTTTCTTATCTAGCGGCCTGGTAATGATATCCCAGTAGTTCTCACGGGAAGGATCCAACTTGTTAGCCAGGAACCTTCCTGTTAGACTTGTGGAACTAGAAGCAGACACTAAGGTTTGTCGAACTGAGGCCCAGTACAATGCTTTAAATTCTTGTTTGGAGGGAAACACATTGGTTCCTGGAGACATCCACAGCTGTTCCAAACCCATTTCAACCAAGATGGTTCTAACCGTGCGTAGCCATGGAATTCTCCCGGATCCCTCAATGGACCTAACTTCGACAAGTTCATTAGCAAATATGGCAAGGTCAGGAGAAGACCAAATCCGTCTCCAAAAGGCAACCAATCTGAACCTCGCCATCTCATTTATTGGATTACATCCTAAGTCCAAACAAAGGGGTATAGATGGAGTTGATTGCGGTAGCCCCACTAGATTCCGCAAGAACTTACACTGTGCTTTAAACAGGCTAGAAAGATCCATATACGCCCAAAGATCCGCTCCATATAAAATAGCAGCGTTAATCTTTGCGTCATAAATTTTTAGCGCTGGGTGCACCCGTTTAGTGATGGATCTCTTTTGTTCCTTAAGGAGACAGCCAGTTAAGCGGGCCAGTTTAAGCTGCTGTTCGACTACCTGCTCCTTCCATCGCAGGCGAAAGTCTAGGGTAACCCCTAGGTAGGACATATGATCTACTTGTTCCAAGTTAGCCCCACCCATCCTTACCGAGCTCCGAACCGAAATGTTCTTAGTAAAAACCATAAACTTAGTTTTGCCCACGTTTACCTTCAAATCGTTGATGACACAAAACTCCTCAAAGCGGTTTAGAGCCCGCTGTAAACCGCTTCTGGTCTTAGAGAGGAGCAGAGTGTCGTCAGCGAAGATAAGCATGGGGAACTTCTTCCCAGCCAAGGAGGGAGCGTCAGTTGGGAAGGTCTTGAAAAAGTTTACTACCTGGTCAATAAATAACAGGAAGAGTGTGGGCGCCAGGACACAACCCTGACGAACCCCGCGTGTTACTGGGAAGCTGTTCGTCACTTGTCCTTGGCCGCCCCACCGAACCCTAGCAAAATTGTCCTCATGCAGTTTAACAATTAAATCCAGTAGTTCCAAGGGTAAACCCAAGTCTCTCAAGACGCACCACAGTTTAGCCCTCGGAACCATGTCAAAAGCCACTTTTAGATCAATAAAAGTGGCGAAAATTTCCCCCCCGCCTAACAGCACCACCTTCCAGTAAATTAGACAAAATCTAAACACCTGGTCGATGGTGCTGATACCAGATCTAAAGCCTGCTTGCATGGGAGACAAAATGCACTCTGAGACCATCCAACCCTGTACTCTACCTAAGATCATTCGTGCAATGACCAATAAGGCTGATCGGGCGATAATTGCCCGGATTGGACCGATCCTCTTTTTTGTGGATTGGAAGGATCTCAGCCCCCTTCCAGCTCTTTGGGATTCTGGCTCCTTGGGCAATTGCATTCGCTAACCTGGTAATATACGGTACCCAAAGTTCTAGGTTGGATTTAAACAAATCAACAGGGATTAGGTCCATCCCTGGGGCCTTCCCCCGCTGAGTCAAACTCAGGGCTAATTCAGTTTCTTGTTCAGTGAAGATCAGGACCCCACCGTGATCAAACAGTGTATACTCATTACTTAGCATGGTGGAGGATTCCAAGATCTCAGACCTAAATTGGGCAGCATAGAAATCCACCCAAGTTCCGGGGGAGACGTGATTTGTAGGCGTTTGTGAATCTGGGTTCCTTCCCCACTTTACCAGTTCCCAGAATTTAGTCTGGTTATTGGATGTCGATGCATCCAGAAGATCGGACCAATGCCTGTCTTCCCACTCTCTTTTAGCATCCCACTGGGTTTTTTTATACAGTACCCTAGCTAACTTGACATCACTCATAACCCGAGACTTGACCGCCTTAACTAATTGGCTATAGGCCTCCCTAAATTTCCCGTTGTACCATTTCTGACAGGAACCAAGTTTTTTTGACGGGCCTTCCAAGTATGGACTGGATAGAAGAGATTTAAGCTGTTCAAAACAACATTTGTGAGTCTCGGTTACATAATCGGGGCCGACCCCCTCAAACACAGTGGGCATGAGTACGTTCATCATGTTGGTGACCAAATTTTTAATGCTTTCAAGGAGGGTGGCATCACCCACTACCCTAGACCATTTCAGCCTTCTTCTGTCATTGGTCAAGGTGAGATCTCCTGTCCTAAGAGTATCTGGATTCCTCAATCTGTCAGAGCCCAGGAACCTTAAACTAAGCGACAAGGGATTGTGGTCGCTTTCTGGGCGGGATACCACTTCCATGTCGATCATATATTGCCAGAGTTCCAACTTTAGCAAAATATAATCTATGCGGCTTTTCCTGAAACCATTATCATAGGTATCGCAGGCACATTGATCTGATAAGGAGCGGCCATTAACTGCCCTTAGGCCCCTGTTCAAACATAGGGCCATCCAGTTCAAAGCTGCCTCAGTCCCTTTGGCGATTTTATCAATTGATAAGTCCGGAATATTCCTGACTGCATCCTCTGTGGACCCCCAACTGTCCCCAACTGCCTGAAGCGTCTCAAAGGTGCAGTTCAAATCGCCCGCTAGGACAAGGAGATTATCACTTCCTAGACTATCAAGATACCTATCCACTACATCGACAATACCAGGGCAGCGGCCTCCAGGTAGGCCTCGTGCATAGATGTTAATAATAATCAGATCCCGATGGGCAGCTTTGCTCAACTTAATACCCAGGAGGTCTTGATGTTCTAGGGATATTTCGGATAGATGGACTCCCAAGGTTTGCTTCACCCAGATCAATAGGCCCCCTGAAGCACGCCCTTTGCTGCCACTGATTACGGGTTTGGAAAAATTAATAAACCCAACCCTATGGATTGGGACCATTGCCCATGTTTCCTGGAGTAGTATAATATCAAAAGTATCTATAAATTCCAGCCACTCCTCTGAGTGTAGCCGGCCCTTGATCCCAGCCACATTCCAGGAAGCTACCTTTAAAATATCGTGTGGAGTTGTTACATTACTTTTATATGATTGAATCGTTGGCACAGTGGGGGCTGGGATCTCCACTACCTTCACAGGTTCAGCCCATACTCAATTCTTGATCTTACCAGCGCCTGGATTGCCATTTTAAGATCATCAGAATTGATGAATGGCTTCAATTTTCTGAGGTAACTCAGATGGAAACGAGTGCCTTTTGCCATTGTGTTGATGTGGGTTCGCATGTTTAATTCTTTATCCAGCGTGATTCCCAGAGACTTGGTTGAGTCAACTATAATTGGGGTAACGTTTAGCGCAGTGATCATCTTGGTCCATTCCTTAATTCTAGTTGAAATTTTAGGGGGGGGGAGATCAGAAGGAACTCTCTTTTTTGTGAGTTGAGCTTAAGATGATTGTCAGCTAGTCATTCAACAGTTCTCTGTAGTGCTTGGTTCATTATGTTGATCTCTTCTGGTGATGAAATCTTCATATACAGCTGGGTGTCGTCTGCATACATGTGAAAGGAAATGTTAGCCTGTTGTAATACTTCTATCTTGGTTCATGATTAGGTCAGCAATGTCGGCAGCATGTTTAATTGATGAGCGGCAATTGATGAGTAGGCATGATATCTTATTTGTAGGGTTGTTTAGGTTTGAGTTCGAGTTTGTCCTTCTGAGATTAGCGTTATTTCTGTCAGGTTATTAGAGTTTAGCCTTCTGTGATTAGTATGCGTTATTCTGTTGACATTAATTGGGACCACTTGAATCTTCTGTTTATTTATCTTATCCTGGAGGTTAGGAGTCATATCATAGGAAAGTAGTCGTTTTTGGGTTTCAATGTCCGACAGATATCTAGGGAAAATATGTGGACGGTAAATCCTATTAGATAGAGGCAGTGGGGTATTGTTGAGCTCATTGTGGAGAGTGTGTACCGATTTTTGACTTTGGATAATTTAAGAGAGATAACTTTCTGAGAGAAGTAGAGTATTCTTCATGTTCCTAATAGCGTTTCGCATATCCATAGCTATTCTATCTGTCTGGGCAATGAGAATTTCTAATTCCATTCTTGAGGGTTGAGGGAGTTGATGTTTTCAAGACGTGATTGCAGGCATGTGGAGTGGTGAATCGGATGGTTCAACTTCCGACTGTTTGTGGGTCCCTCTAGTTCCTACCGTATTTTTTTCTTTGATTTTTCTTTATTTCTTTATTTGAGTTTTATACAGCGCTGGCTAGACCCGGAGGTATCAGAGCGCTTTACATAAGGTTCCACAAAATGACATCAGTTACTAGAAAAATATTTCAAGAGTGTAGAAGAAATAAATGGAGCTTAGAATGGTAAGGGGGTGGGGTAAAGCGGTAGGAGGAAGATAGGATGGAGAGACGAAGGAGAGTCTGCACAAAGTCCGTCTGGGTAGGTGGCGGCCGAGGGGGAAGTCCACAGCCCCATCTCCTCTATAGCTATCACGTAGTTCCACCGGGCATCAGCCAAACAGCTAGGTCTCAACGGGAAAACAATTAAAGAGGAGGGATAAATGGATCGTAAAGGAGAAAGTCGGTGGAGTAAAGGGGTAGGAGGGAGAATACGACAAAGACGAAGTAAGGTATGCCCAAAGTCCGGCTGGCTAGGTGGCGGCCGACGTGGTAGTCCAAAAAGCTAGGTTTCCACGGTCAGGGGCCTCCCTTAGGGTGATTGTTTTTGTCCCCTGGCAACAATCTTCTGTAGGCGCCATTTTCTTACTCGTTCAGGTGCTGCTGGGGAGCCCCTGTCCTGTTGTCCCCTATGCCCCAGGCGCCGATGCTCGCTGCGGCGTCTCAATGGGTGTCTTACAGGTAGTCTGGCCAGCCCCAGGCTTCTCTGTCAGTGAGTGTCCACGCCTCAAAATGTAGCACGCCGGGCCCCCGCACTTGTCGCCTCTTCCCCCCCCCCCTCTTCACTGGGTGCATCGCCTGAACGACTGCTTCTCGCTCGTGCTGTCTGAGGGGGTCTATCAGGTCAGCGTGCTCGGGTTGCGGTCACATAACATCACCTCTGCTTCCCTCTGAACTGGTCGCGGAAGCCTCCTGGAGCCAGAGCTGCAGGCTGATCTGAAGGGCAAGTCCTGTATTATTATTGGTCTTGTGTTTTATCGTCTCGGGGTACTAATTGATTGGTGCTGATTCAGAGAGGTCAGCTATTTGTAAAGTTGTGGGGTTATTAGTCTCTGATGTGTATAATTTGCACAAAATGTGTGCAAATTGGACAGCTCGCCAGACTTTATATGGTTCGTTCCTAGGGATTTATTGATGATTGCCTTGTGTATGTCTAATCTTGGATTGTTTGCTAAAAGTCGTGTCATTGTACTTTGTCTAGTATTGGAGGATCTCGAGTGTTGACTCCGTTCTGATATCTCTCATTGCCTTTACCCTCAATGGTGTATGAGTGATGGTGTCTGAGATGTTGCCTTGTTGGTGAGCTGAGAGAGAGATGTTATAGAACTGATCTTTTAGCGTGGTAAAGTAATCCTCAAATAGCTCAAGATCTTTGTTGGCTGCTTGGATGAGTACTGTCCTTTTTTTGTAGTAGGTTATGTTTAGTGTGGTCTTTAGATTTTTCGAAGGTTTTATAAGCAGCTTTGTTACGTAAGGGATGTTTCATGTTTCTTTGATGTTTAACAATTTTGACATCATAGTGCGCCATTTAGCCAGTGATCTAGCGTAGAAAATTACGTTGTTAATCACTCCATTTTTAGAGTTGAAAGAGGGATCTGAGATAAGTGTTTCAGGGTTTTTCCTAAGCAGGTTGACTTCCTCATTCCCAAGTAGAACAGATCCCTGAGGCCCACTGTGGACCTCCGGCTCCTCAACGAGGACATCTGTTCAGAACATTTCAACATAGTCACTCATCAGATGTCATTCTGCTGCTACAACAAGGCGACTTCATGGCTGCACTTGACCCCAAAGACGCCTGCTTCCACATCTCGATTCATCCAGCCCATCTGCACTGCCTGGTTTTTTGTAAGTGGCAAACACTAGAAGTAAAAAGTGCTGCAGTTCTGGGTCACCACTGCACCTCAAGTTTTTACAAAATGTCTTGCCGTAGTGGCCGTGCTCCTACCAAAACAGGGCATGCATGTATTCCCATACTTTGACGATTGGCTGTTTTAAAGAGTGCAACAAGGCAACAGTGTTGCGCACACGTACAAGCCACCATACATTTCTTACATGAACTGGGGTTTACCATCAACACTGTAAAAACTCACCTCCAACCCTTCAAATCCAAACCTATTTTATGGGCCATCCTCAATACAGAGATTGGCAGGGCCTATCCCACCCAGTAAGGATCCAGTCCCTTCCATGCGTTGCTCCCTCCCGGGTGCAGATGTGCAAAACTTGACTCTTCAAGACCAGTGGGAACCTAGTCACCAGAGCCTCACATGAACTATCTGGAGCTGCTAGCCAGTCTTGTGGCGCTCAAGGCCTTCCTCCCACACGTCATGGTCAAGGTAGTCCTTAATCTGTCAGACAAAATGGCAGCTATGTTTTACCTTAAGAAACAGGAAGGCACTCGCTTTACACAGCTTTCTCAGCCTAGTTCATCTTGCGGCGGGCTCTGCACCACAGGATTCATCTGCTTGTAGAGTACCTTCTGGGGTGGAGAGCAACTCTGCCAACCTCTTCAGCAGGATGCTGCAACAGGTCCACAGGGGGAGCTCCATCCGCTAGTCTTACTTAGTCTTAGCTCCTTCTTATTTCCTGCAATAGGGGTTTCTGACGTGGACCTCTTTGCCATGGCAGAAAATGCAACATGTCCAAACTTCGCCTCCAGATTCCCAACCTCACAGTCTAAGGGCATTGCACTATAGATGAACTAATCAGGGATATTTGCATACATTGTTCTTCCTCTCCCCCTCCTACAGTTTGTGGTTCAGAGACTTCAACAGACCGCCCTCACCCTCATCTCAGTGGCTCCCAAATGGGCCAGACAACCCTGGTTCACCACTCTCCTCGAGCACTCAGTGGTTCCGCACAAGATGCTCCCCAACAGGCTGGACTTTTGGGGGGTGGCGAGACCTGACGTGCAAGATGGTGGATGTACCTTATTAAGGCTCTGTAGCAACGAGATGAAATCTGCTCCACCCATGCAGCTTGAGGCAGCATCTACACATGGGAGACAGTGGAATGGTTGTGACTGATGGGGCCACTTCAGCAGGGGACCAAAGAATTGACTGACTCGGGTCCCACAGGAGCATGCAGCTTAGCACACGCCATTGATGGTTGCGGCTGGTTCGGGGGCCTGCTTCTCTTCCTAGCTGCCCGTGGTGGGCCGGCAGACTAAGGGACATCGCCCTCCCCCTCCAGCTCCGCAGTGAGTCCTGCGCTATCCGCGGTTGGGAGAGGGGAGTGTATGGTTCCTACCTGGTCTGGTGATCAGGCCTCAGATGCAGAGGCCTGCTGCTTTATCGCTGTGCCCCATCCTGCCAGAGCAGGATGGAAGTGGGGTCTTGGGGCTGGGAGACGGAAGCCGTCGCCTTGAGGCCGATTGAGCCGGAGTTGGGACGAGGGGATCGTAATTGCAGGGAATCCTGGTCAATGGATACCCTCACATATACCTAATCTCCTGCAGCTGGAGAAGAGGCATAGTTGAAGGACATTACTTCAATGGGCAAACATCTTGTGGGGTGATCTCTGGGACATATCATGAGGCTGCTCATTCCTCCCCTAGCCTGGTTGAGTGGGACGGCAGGCAGAGTACAACAGTTGGTTTGTATCCCTTGACCAGCCACCACGAACACTAATGTGGGCAAAGACGTTGCTAGAAATCAGATATCTACCCCCATCACCGCGAAAGGGCCCAGTTGTGTTCTACTCCCCCCATACATGGGGAACTACAAATGCAGCAGACGGTCATGTCAACACATACCCCCACAGCCATAAGAGCGTCTTTCAAACACTTTCCGTAACCCCTCCTCCTTGAGGACCTGCAGAGTATAGTGCACATTGCAAGGCTCCTCGTGCCTCCCCAGCCCACACAGACTAGAAGGATAGAGCTGGACGACAGCAGGCCTCTGTGAACTATAGCTATGCTACGCCAGCCTCATACATGCTTCGTGCTAACACTAGGACTCTGCGTGCCATAGGGAATGACGAGACAAAAAAAACAGAAAACTGTTACTGGTGGTATAGACCTCAGAGCGGTCGATCAACGAGATGGCAATTGCTTCTACTGTCCCTCTAGTGTCCCCGGCTCTGCTGCTGACTGGGACTGACCACATGTCCATGTAATGAGGCGCAATCCAGCAAGCCATTAAAGAAACCAGGCTGGATTTTGGGGACAGAGTCAATAATGTGGACCTTGAGCTCGGGCTTCTTTAAAAACTGGCTTGCCACGTACATTGCGCCAGAAGGCTTGCCCCTCACTTCAATTTGGTACAGGCCAGATTGCCTCCATCTGGCAGCCCACCAAGCCCAGTGGTAGCCAGAATATTGAATTACAAGGACAAAGATGAATGACTACAAGCTGCCAGACGATTGGGTGCGGATTACCTTTGAAAATACGCATATTTTCCTCTTCCCAGATTACACTGTTGCTATGCAATGCAAGAGGGCCTCTTTCTTGGGAGTAAAATGTAAACTTCTAGCCTTAACTCACTGCTTTTCCCAGCGAGGCTGTAAGTGCTATCTAACAAGAAATCCTCCTTCTTCACAGAACCCGGGGACACATGGTATTGGGGTCAAACAAGGCAGATATGAATCACCAGAGGCAAAAGACTCTCCTTCGTAAGGACAAAGCCAGAGCCTCCATGTAACTGACATGGGACAAGCCACAGATCACCCCCACATGGACTGACCCTTGCAACATCAAGTGCTCTATCGCCAGCTCAAGCATGTCGTGAGAGGAACTCAGCCCTTGCCCCAACGGCTCATCTGCGTCTACCTGTTGCGATCTGCTCTGCGGAGAGCTCAAGCAATGCAGCTTCTGAACGGGGGTTCTACGCCTACCATGTCAGCACGTCCTCCATGATAACGCGTTCTGTCACGCCCCAGGCACCACGTGCTTTATCGAATTGGTGCTGTTTGCTGGCTAGATGCATGATCGCGACGAGGTGGAAAGTAGCCTCACTCTCCGGGGCTTCACACTGACCAGTCACAATGATTCAGGGGACATAGGTTGAATCTATAGTGCTGCAACGGGAGAAAATCTGTGGTCTATGTAAACATCCCATAACGTCAGCACTGCAGACTGACCCGAATGATGATACCCGAACACCGGAGCCGGAAGTGATGCCTCCAGTATGGTGAGACTAGCCTGAGGTGCAAAGCATGGGCACTCCCCAGGCAATGGTGTGAAATTATCATCATGGCCACTCCCACCCGGGTTACCACAGATTATTATAAATCCCAATTTGTACTAACCCACATCAGGGGCACAGGATCAAAGTTGTTTTTTCTTCTTGCTGTTTGTCGAACTGTAACATCCTGCGTTCAAAGTCTGGAACAAGACATATTTACACTACATGCCTGTATCTCATGTTCTGTAATGCTATAAAACTCAATAAAGATGGTGTAAAAAAAGAAAAAAAACGTACCTTCTAACGCAGAACCATGAGAAACTAGGAACCCTGACCCCCAACAGTCCTGATCTTGTGATTTGACTCCTGAAGTCTTAGAGTTCGTCTACCTCAGTCTATCTCCCGAATATACTCAAGGAGGCATGCAGACCTACTACTTCTGGCTGTTCTGGTGCCAAATGGAAAAGGTTTGTCTGTTTCTGCCTGTCGAATCACATTGGCCCTTTAGCAGTTAGTGCCCAAAACGTCATCTGCTATCTACTACACCTATAAACCTGTGAATTAGCCTTCACCTGGCTACACTTGGATGCTTATATCCAGGTCATTAAAGATTTAAAGGATGGACTCAAAAGAGTTATTCCTTCATAGGTCCTTCTGGCCCTGGTGTGGAATCTCAACATAGTACTTACACAACTCATGGATCCTCCATTTGAGCTCCTCCAAGCATGTCTTCTTCAATTTTTCTCTTGCAAGTTGGTGTTTCTTGTGGCTATCACCACACTCACAAATGCCAGTGATTTCCAAGTTTCAACGTTAAAAGAGCCCTTCTTTCAGGTTCATGGAGATAGGGTTGTCCTTTGCACTAATGTCTTCCTAGAAGGTCTATCCTTTCCACCTTAATCAATCTATTGAACTTCCAGTGTTCTCTCATAGGGGATTTCATAGGCATTGAATAGTCCCGCCCACATGCAGGGGCCCCGGAGCACTTTTTAAAGAAATCTTCTTAGGTGGAGATTTTCGCCTTTCTTTAGCAAGGCCTGAAAAGACACCTAAGAGCGTGACAAATAATGCAGCCTGTATACATAGGCTACAATGGCCCAGTTCTTCATCATGAAGTAAAAAAAAAGGATAGTACATTAAATATGTAAACAACTTAGGATGTTTTGTAAACAGCAGAAAACCCCCTTACAGACCCCTTTTCATGATAAGTATGGAGGAGTGCAGGACAGAATGGCCTCATAGGCTGCAATTATATGGCTAAATTAGAGACTGTGCCTTTAAGAAACCAGAGACCACCAGTAGCCTATCATGCACAGATGATGGCAGTTACTTCTGTTCTTTTTTCTGGCTTCTGCTGACAGGACCCTGGAGCATTGAGCTCGACCATTATTTGGTTGTTTCATTAAAATACTCATCTGAATTTTCAAAATTGCTTCACTCAACGTCTTTGGCCTCTCCTTGCCCTTTTCTGTCTTTTTCTGACAGTTATGAGTGTTTTTTCCTTCAAAAAGGCCATCTCTTTTTGATAAATGCCCTGACTGTGGGAGAAAAAAGGCAAATACAGATCCTCAATGGGTATGTATTCTTTGTTTTCAAGACAACCATGTTTCTAAGGCCTGCCACATCTGCAAAAAGTTTTTCAGGCACACTCTTCACAACAGGGAGAAGATTTATAGACAAGGAGCAGCGGAGCGGCGAAGACAGAAGATACAATCAGCAGGTGGGATTTCAGAATAAGGAGAGGGTCAGTCCTCTACCAGGGTTCTTTTCTGTCTCTGGAGGGCATCCCAGACATAAAATAGCAAAAAACGCCATCAGTCTTAGTCGAGGTTGAGGAGATTGAGAAGAGGTAAGCCTAAAATCTTTTTGCCGTCTTCCTATTCAACATCAGCAAAATGCTGCAGATCAACGTCATGGCACGGGGTGTTGACGTCGATGACTTCTCCGTCTACCCAAAGACCTCATTTGACGTTGAGGGACCCATTGGCTATGAGGCTCACTCGCCGTTCGCCATCAAGATCAATGGCGACGGCGACGCATCAGCGACAATCGACTGTAAGATCAAGATCGATATCGAGGCAAAGCACACTTCCACGTCCAGACTTTTGTTTTCTTTTGAAATAACTTAAAGAACAAAGAGACATAACCACATTTGGTACATTTGGCAGCATAGGCATTAAACAAGCACAGAAAAACAATATCACGGTCTGGCAAACTCGCATGTGTCCTGCAATGTCCATTTACCATAGGAGCAACCAATTTTCACATCATAATGTATTCTTCAGTTTTACATTGCTTACATGGCATACTGCTGCCTTTCTCCTCCTCTACTCACTCTCTCAGCAGTAACTAATCAGAAGTCCATCTAACATTAATATTACAATCAAGTAACATATCACTACCCTGTAGCCACTTGTGCAGAAACGTCAACGCTCTCCGTCTCCTTATCCTTCGTCGCTAGGTATGTTGTGTACAATGCCCAGACATTTTTGAGATGACTGCGTAGGGGGAAAAGTTTGCTATAGCACTCAGTCTGTGTGCTGCAGTACATCTTGTACCTAGACCATTCAGAAATGGTGGGTATCGGGCCCCTTGACCAGCCTATCGCAACTCTGCGCCTAGCTATCAGCAGACCTTTGTCTACCAGTCTCCTGACTGCTTTCGGCAAAGACCTGGAAAACCCCAATAAAGCTAACATGGAATCCGGTGTAAGGGTCGTGTCTATAATGTTACCTAGTTCTTTAAAGACCAAGACCCAGAAATGTGCTATTCTAGGGCATATCCAGGCTAAGTGCAAAAAATCTGCTATGTGTTCACCACAGCGTTCACACTCTGCCGTGTCCCGCAAACCATATCTGCATAGCCTTCTGGGCGTATAGTAAACCCTGTTCAGGAACTTAAAGTGAATCAGCCTGTGTCTGCCATTTAGGGAAATACGCCTTGTGCTCTCACAACAGTACCTCCACGTAGCATCATCTAGTTCTACGCCCAAGTCAGTCTGCCATGCTAGCCGAGGTTTTAGTGTAGAAGTTTTACCGGTATTTTATTGACAGTTTGTATATATTAGATACCATATGGGTCGGGGAGTCTGCTTTAATCACATATGTGACATAGTCTAATTCAGGCGGTTCTGCAAGGTCACTTCCTAAGCTTTCCATCAGGGCATGTCTAGTTCTGTGAAACTGAAATTTGTGAAACAGCGTGTAATTGAGTGCAGTGGCACCCACCTCGTCCCACTTCTTTACTGTGCCCTTGCTGAACATTCCCCCTATTCTCTGCAAACCTAAAGAACGCAGCGGCCGTAGTACACCTTTATCTCTGCACGGTTGGCAGCCAGTGGCACCATTCTAAGTAGTCAGTGGAGAATATAATATCGCCCCAGCTTGCAATTTCAGTAGGTGTTGCCAGGCAAGTCGAGTCCCATTAATAGAGTCTAGTATCCCAGCGGGCTAGTGGAGTGAATAACAGAACCAGTAGTGGGAGTGGCGACGCCACTACCTTCTCTATAAGTAAATATGTGATGTGTCAGGTAGACCATGCATCCAATGGTATGCATGTGCGCTCTGCGCCGCTCTATAATATAGGTCAAGGCACTCAGTCCCCTAGATGGTGAGGGAGAGTAAGGATATCCCACCGGATTCGTGCTTGTTTCTCCGCCCAAGCCAGCTTTGTCAGAAGCGAGGTGAGCCTGTGGGAAAAAACACCTGGAAGAGCCATAGGAATATTGGCAAAGAGAAATAAGAATCGAGGAAAGATTACCATTTTCATAACAGAGACCCTGCCCATGAACGACAACGGCAGCCTGATCCAATTATCGATCTCCTCCTCCAGTCTGCCAATAGCTACCCCGTAGTTCTCTCTGAACACAGCATCTGAATCAGTATGTATTTTGACTTCTAAGTACCTTACCTGTTCTGTCGTCCATTGCAATGGATAATCAGGTATAATGTGCTTGGTAGCTGGAGTAAGGGGGAAAATTATAGATTTTGTCCAGTTCACCCGCCGTCCCGAGACCGTGCCAAACTTTACAACTTCCCTCAGTGTAGGATACAAGTTGCAGTCGGGGTCTCTTACACAGAGCAGCGTGTTGTCAGCATGAGTCGATACAATCAAGTCATAACCTGGAAAATGTATCCCCCTCTGCTTATGGTACTCTCGAAGTGTGCAAGCCAACGGATCCGCTACCAGCGCGTACAGGATCGGTTAAAATGGGCACCCCTGCTGCGTACCTCTAGTTATATGTTTGGGAGAAGTGACTTGATTGCCTATCCTGATTATTCTAGCAGTAGGGGAGTTATACAAGACCCCTATCATTTGCAAAAAAAGCCTCCCAGGCCCAGTCTCGTCAAAACTTGCTTCAGGAATGGCCACTCGACCAAACGCTTTTTTCCATGTCAAGGAATACAGCTACAGCTTGTACGTCTTGCTTAGTGTGCTGAATCGCCCGAATACAGTTCTTAGGTTGTAAGTCAGGTTCCTGCCGGGGGCAAATCCAGCTTGTTTTGGGGTCACCAGTATCGGAACCAGTGGAGCCAGTCGAGTCGCCAGGATCTTGGCGTATATCTTGGTATCTACGTTCAATAGCGATAAAGATCTATACGATGAGCAGTCAACAGTAGGTTTGTCCGGCTTCAGTATGGCGACGATAACCGTCTCTCTCATCGAGGGTGGCATAATGCCTTCCCCGTACATTTCTTAGAATAAGGTAGCAAGGTGTGGGACTAGCAGGTCTTTGAATTCTTTATAAAAGTTAACTGTGAGGCCATCAACACCTGACGCGCTACCAGATTTCATGCTCGCTAGTGCTGAGGTTATTTCCTCCAGTTCCAAAGGCCTCATTAAATACTCACGGTGTTAATTTGTTAGCCAGGGCAGTTTGATGTGCGTTAAATAATCTAAAATTTCCGACTCAGTGCCTGCACTCTCTGAACTGTATAAAGTCGAATAGTATTGTCTAAACCGCTCCACGATCTCTGTTTTGTCAGTTAGTCTCCCCTTCTGCATCCCTAATCTCAGTCACCACAGTAGCCTCAATATGCTTCTTCAGGAGCGACGCTAGGACCGCACCCGGGCCTTCCCCCTCACCTTAAGTGCGGGCTGCCGCATATTTGCCTAGATGCTTAATCTCCAAATCCGATGCGTCATGATATTCTAACAGTGTCTGGAATTCCTCTGTAACAGCATCCTCGGAGCTATCTAGCAACCTTTGTTCCAATGTTTTAAGTGAACCTTCCAAGTCCGAAAGCCGCTTATGGAGTGCCAGAGTGCTTGGACATGGCTATCCCGTGGATGTAAACCTTAAACGCTTCCCATACTACCGTGAAATTGTCCACAGAGCCGATATTGCAAGCAAAGAAAGTGTCTATAGCATCAGCCATCTCTGATTTAAAGACCGTATCCAATAATGAGTATGGTGGGAATGCCAAGTAAAAGGGGGAATATATTTCTGCGGGGTGTCTAGCACCAGCAAAACCGGAGAGGGGTCTGATAGCATGCGGGGGAGCATTGAGCATTTTCGAATCCGATCATAGATATTCCTGGCCGCCAGCCAGTAATCTATCCTAGTGTATAAGTTGTTGAATGCAGAGTAGTGTGTGTACCCACCTTTGTTCTTATTGCACTGTCGCCAGACATCACTCAAGTCGAACTGCGTCATTGCGTCTACTATCGTGCGGGCCGCCGCTGTAATGCGGTGTTCCGGTCCACCCGACCTGTCTAGCCCTGGACTCAGTGCGCAGTTATAATCGCCCCCGCCCCATAATTGACTCCCCTCCCCGAACTCACGCAACTCATCTAGCAGTGACTCATAAAATTTGGGGTTGTCATAATTAGGGTCATATATGTTGGCCAGTATCAGGTCCACACCCTTCCCCTTCCATTGTGAAATTGCAAATCTGACCTCCTGATCAGTAACCAGTGGTACCAGTTTTAGGTTGGATTTGGGGTTCACCCAAGTAATCACCCCACGCATGTATGAGGTGAAGCCAGCCATGTGTATATTTCCAAGCAGTCCTCTACTTTGGAGCAAGCTACTGTTCAAGGGCAAATGCGATTCCAGTAGCAAAGCTATGTCTGTGTTGTGTCTCGTCAAGTGGGCCATGACTTTCCTAACTTTTCTATAATCATGAAGGCCTTGCACATTCCATGTAAGGGCCCTAATCTTGCTGTTTATGTCCATGTCAAGTGTACTATTAGCTGCCATCATGGGGGTTGTAAAGTTGTTTGCAGACCGTGCAATAACATGTTGTTGCAATAATAGCTATGCATATCTTGCCATTCCATGTCCAGATTTTGCTGTCGAGTAGATCGATGTTGAGAGACCGAGGAAGGTTGATGTCGAGGACTTTTTCAACCTTTACTAGGTATCAAGAAGCACGGAGAAAAAGGAGATGTATTTGTATTTCTCCGGATTCTGAATTTTCCAGGACATACTCTCCTTCACAAGAAGCACCTGCTGGGAAACCGCGTTTAGAACGCTGTCTCAACAACTCAATGCCATTACAACGAGGTTGTTACAACGGCCGCGTTGTTAGTACACAATATCATTACATCGCAAGTCATTACAACGACTTGCTGTAGGGAGCGCACTGGTATTAGATTTAAAATCCAACACCTTCCCTGCTGTTGCGCAAACTGGAGTAGGAATAGCAAATAATATTATTCCTTAGTCCAGCGCGCCCCCCTACTGCAAGTCGTTGTAATGACTTGTGATGTAATGGTATTGCGTACTAACAACGTGGTAGTTGTAGCAACCGCATTGTAATGGCATGCGATCAAATCGCATGCGTTGTAAGGAGCTATATTCGCACCGGCTGCACCAAAATGTTCGCTTCCTACTCCGCCTCCTCCAGCTCCTCTGCCTTCTCAAGTGCCTATGACTCAAGCACCACTTTCACCAACGCCACTGGATCCTGTCCCAAGGCCCAGATCTTGTTCACATCATCATCATCCCAAGCGCCGCCATCATAGATCAAGGTCTTCTCCATCATCCAGGTGCTCACATCATCACAATCAACAGTCTCACTCCAGACACACCATGGAGACCTCATCTACCAGTACAGGGGGATACTCTCCCACTTTAACAGACTTCTCCTTCATGCATCTCACCAGTCATGGACATTACTGCCTTTCAAGAAGTTTCAGTGAGGTGTGCTACCAAACTAAATATCCTGTTGTACACACCAACACCAACTACATCTGAGATATTTGAGACCCTTCAGCATAGGTCAGCGTCACAGCCTTTACTACCTCTGGTCCCTGGTCTCTTAGAGCCTTCTATGGACCTCTTTATAACTCCAGCTTTTGTTAAGCCAGCTCCATCAGGCTTCAGAAGAATTAATGTCCTACGGAACAGGATCCTGCCTTTCTCCAAACGGACCCAACCCCAGACTCAGTCATTGTTGTGGCAGCAAAGAAACATCATACCACTGTTCCTGCTGCCACCATTCTTCTGGATAAGAAGAGTTGCAAACTAGACTCGGTAGGTCGGAAAGTCTTGTTGTGTAGTTCCTAGGAGTCCCCCAGGACCTACGCATTGTGGATGACCTAAACTGAGGGCTTGGTGTCCCAACCGCTTCCGGATACCCCCATAGGATATGTCAGCCGTTAGTCCAGCTAGCTCTACAGTGCCACTACCACTACTCTGTATTCTACAGTGGTGTATGTAGTCTCTCGCAACCACTGAACATGACAACTGTGATTCCTCATGGATCGTGGAAAAGAGTACAGTACTTTTTGCTCAGACACTCATGCTTGCTTTCTCTCAGAAAATACACAGGATGGCGATTAGGACGTTTCAATAAGTATCTATTGGTCCAGCGACAACGTTGTGCAAAACATATGTGCTGCAACAATCAGTAGACAGAAGCATATGAATGAGAATGCTAGTACCAATATAGTGAATAGTAAATACATTTCTACCATAGTGCTAATAAGATGAACAGAAAAAGTTCAGATAAAAACAGTAGCACTTGCATATTTCTAAAATGCGCACCCTAAGTAATTTTGCTAAAATGTACCTAGCCTAACCTAGATTTGTAGGTGTATGTGGGTATCGTTGTGTGTATCTGTAGCCAAGAAACCCCCAGGGAAGAACCAGACCCCTCACCTGATGGTTGGGAATGAAGGACCCCATCTCTACATTGAGTATGACAACCCGAGAGGGATGTCATACTGCTGCTTGTCAGAGATTCGGCATGCAGGACCCCTGTGCCAGCTTGGAAGGAATTCTCCTCTAATCTGTAGGGGGGAGTGAGGGTCTTTTATACTAAAGTGGTCACTCCAGGGTTGTTTCTAGAATCAATGTGTTTTTAAAACAACCATGGATGTTTTGAAAACAATCATAAATGTTTTGGAAAAAATCACCGATGCTTTTCTAAACAAGTGTGATCATGCATAGCTGGCTGTTGGCCAAGGATGAAAAAAAGTGGTGACCCTAATACAGGATAAATCTGCAGTGCCTGGGGACATGTTTATGTACATCAGATACAGGGATTCAGCTAGAAGAGTGAGAGCCTGGGGAAGAGTTAGATGCCTGTACGCCTGATGTCGATGCCTGTACCTCTGGGGCTGAGCCGATATCCCTTCAAACAAGAGCAGAAGTATCCCTGGGAGGCTCTATAAATGCCGTCATCAACATGGAAATACGCTGTGGACAACTGCACGTGTGTGCCTGAAAGTTGCCACTAGCACTTCTTTGTCTGGCGGTGCAACTGATGGAAGTGTCAGACACAAGTCCAACACGCAGCCAAATCCGCAGAAGAGGAAACGGAACACAAGCAGGACACAGTCTAGCCAGACCTGTCTGAAAGACAGGAAACAATGCTCACTCAGCTCTCGAAGGCGAGGCATAGTCGGGTAGAACACCATGCGCTCACGACAACGTCGTTCCAACAGTATTCTCTCCATTTCTTGAGTGATTGCGAAGTCAATTGCGAAGCAAGAGTATTCAAATCAGGATGCCCGCTACCGAAAGCAGGACAAAGGAAGCCCCCCAAAAACGCTTCCTAGTACAGAGTGTGTAAAGGCTGGAATTACTCCGAAGATGGTTTGAAAGGTGGTTAAGAGACCTGATCCAATTTGCTTTAATAAGTGTACGATCCCACCCGTATAAGACATGTTAAAGATATGATGAACCATTTCTCTGAAATTGATCGGGAAGTTCGTACGGACCAGGGCCTGTATCTCTGCTGAAGATCTCGCAACCTGTAGATCAAAAGTCTCTCGGACTGAAGTTAAGGCCACATTTTGTTGAAAAAACATGGCTTTCAGTCTGCTCAGCTAATCAAACCTTATACTGGATTCATTCATCAAGGCCACAGTGGTGCCCTCACTAACTGTGTGAGCCGGGGAACAATACTTGCTTACAGCAAACAACCCTGAAGTTTACTGTGACTTGCTATGCAATGCATGGCACCATTCCATAACAGCCTTGATCATTCAGCACTAAATAACTTCCATTTGAAAGTGATTCAAAAACTGGCTGAATCACTGCAGCTGGGGGGCCCTTCATGTAGCAAGATAAGTTCACTTTTGACGCATTACTCATTCCATGAAGAGACACATCGCACACTAAAGACCCACTTAAACCTTCCGGCAGTCTTTACCACTTAAGAAATCTTCAGTGCCTAACAGGGAGGACTTGACTTTCCAGATTTTAAAAAGTACTTTTGGGCTGCTTTCGCAGCCTTTTAAAGCCTGAGTATAAAAACATTTTTCATCAATTTATACTAGGAGAGGACAGCAATATGTATCTATACAGGACGAACGACCCAAACTATTTCAAGAGAGTTAAGTTTAAGACTATAAGGGATAGTACATTTATTTGGTGTGCTATTTCTACTAGATGCAACCTGTCATTCTACCATGATAAACTTCCCTTATGGGACAATCCGATATTTCCAGATGCTTTTCATGATGTTGTCAGCAAACGCTGGATTAGATATGGGATTACATGTCTAGGAGATCTCTACGACTATAATGGTTTTGTTTCCTTTATTAATCTGCAGATGCAGTATAAATTGTCTGATCATATGTTTTTAAAATACTTACAGATCAGGGAATATTTGGTGAGACATCTAAAAATGACAAAATTAACTAGGTCTGAGATATGGGAATGCCTGTATAGTACGAAAATAAAATCTGTGATAAGTCAAATGTATTAAGAATTCTAGGCCAAACGATTCTGAAAGATTGGCGGGGCGTTGGAGCTAGGCGCTGGGGACAGAGGTTACATCTATCACTATAGAACAAGCGCTAAACACTATAGTTAAGTCAGTGCATTGCGTCAATCTGCGACTGCAACAATTTCGCACTATGGGGTCTATTAGGATGTTGTGCGGATCGCCACCTCCTGGCCGGCGGTGGCAATCCGCACGCCATCACAACACAATTTACCCCCCGCCATATTACTATGGCGGGGGTACTGCAGTGGACTTTAAGTCCGTCGGCTGCTTTTCCGCCAGTCAGATTGCCGGCCGGGCGGAAAAGGCCCACATATGGTGTCAGTGCCTTGCAAGTACCACCATCCATATTAGGATACATGGGGTGGGCATGCCTTTCCATGGCGGAGACTCATCCATGGAAAGGCATACAGTGAATCACTTTGGGGGCCCGTTGAGGGCCCCCGGGTGGGTGGGTGGCTGCACTTGGGGGGTACCACATTGCCACGCACAAGGTGGCAGGCACCGCGCGGTGTCTGTCACGTTGTGCATGGCATTGGAAAACATGCCACTTCAACATTGCGGCTGGTGCTGCGTACAGAACCGCCCGCTGCAATGTTGAAGATGCTGGATGCGACCGCCAGGGTGGCAGTCGTATCCTAATTGGCCTCACGGGACCGCTGCACCTCTGGCGGTCGGTCCCGTTTTCCGTTACGGTGTCCGCCCTCCATCGTAATGGGGCAAAAATGTTTGTTATATCACACGCCAGAAAAAATATCTAAATGGCTCAGGACTGGTTTGGGTAGCGATGGGACAAAATGCTCCAGGTGTGATCTATATGCGGCTAGCATTATGCATATGTTTGAAACCTGTCCTGAATTAGAGACATATTGGCAGCAGATTGGTCAAATATTCTCTCAGAGGTTGGGGATAGTGGCACCAGCAGCGGTCATAGAAAATATGATGGGTTGTAAGATAGTGGATCATAGATGATTAGCTTCAATATTGCTAGTTGCTGCTAGATTGGCAATAGCCCGGCTATGGATTTCTATAAAACCACCCTCTATAAACGATTGGTGGCTGCTGATCAAGGAAACATATGAGATGGAAAAACTCTAGCTAAGGCAAGGGGTATACGCTCTGTGATGAAGCTTGTTGCAATATGGGCACTTCTGTTTTAAACTCTTTTGGTTCTGGTATAATTTTATCTGAGGTATAGATAGCGGTTATGTTATGATGCTTCCTTCTGTTTTGTCATGATATTTGTTATTTTGTTTGTTTTAAGTTATTTAACTATGCTTTCCTGCTGTAATTTTTTGATTATGTAATTTGGTGTAAAGTTTGTGCCTCACTTGTTGACAATAAAACATTTTTAAAAAAAAGAAAACTTCAGTGCCCTTATTTTTGCATCTATATCTATATGGTAACTACCAGGTTTCCTGTATGAACCCTTCACCCAACGCTTCATATTTGCCTGCATGGATATTTCTTTTTTTTTTTTTTTTTTTTTTTTTTGAAAACCTTTATTTCGAAATTCAGGACACAGCTATTCAGCCGACAGCCCGAAGGTTCGGCAGCATTGAAGTTAGATACAGTAATGCGTCCCGGATACAGTACGAAGAGTAATGCAAAGGTCCAATTTTAAATAAACACAGAAAAACACACAACAAACCCCAGCAAGGCAGAACTTTGAAATCCCATGGCGAAAGCCCCCAGGGGAGGCAGGACCCCACTCATCTACTAATTATAAGACTGTGTGCGGAGGAAAAAGGGGAACAGCAGAGGCCCAGAACGGGTACCTAAACCAAACTGTGCTGGAAGGTAGGTCAGGGGGAAAGCTGTTCCTCGGGAGGTTCCAGATCCGGAGCAAGACATATTCCCCCCCTATATTGGTTCCACCGCCCCCAGATGGCGTGCCACTTCCGGGGGCGACCTCTAGAGCAGTAGACCGTCTTCTCCCTAAACATGCTCCAATCCATGTTCTCCTTCCACGCGGTCAGTGTAGGGGGTCCCGAGGAGCCCCATAATCGCGCGATATCCCTCTTAGCCACCATGTTACCCAGAGTCACCCATTGGGTCTGTGCCTCATCGAGATCAGTGGGCCCCCAAACGTTCAGGAGGCAACACCGCGCCTCCGGCTGTACCACAATGCCCGTCACCTCCCCCATAACTGCATGGACTCTCCTCCAGAACTCCACAATGACCCCACACTCCCAAATGATGTGCAGGAAAGTACCCACCATACCACATCCCCTTCTGCACAGGCCATCCTCCGAGAATCCCATGTGGACCAGCCGTGGCCCCGTAACATACACCCGGTGCAGTATTTTGAGCTGCACCAGCCTCAGACGCGACGGGATCGCAACCTCCTTAGGCGAAGAAACCGCTGACTGCCAGTCCTCATTATCCAACTCGAGGCCATCCCTGGTCCACTGTTCTCTCAGCCCCAATAGCAAGTCTGCCCGGACGTTTATCAACTTCTTATATATGAGCGAAATCGTGCTCTCGGGCATATGACCATCAAGGACTCGGTCCTCAAGGGGAGAGGACTCCGGCACCTTCTCACCCTCCACTAGGACTGATCGGAGGGCGTGACGCAGCTGGATATACCTAAAATACTCTGAAGGCCCTAGCTCAAACTCAGTCTGCAACTCCTCGAAGGACTTCACCCTCCCCTTATGCAGCACATCCCCCACCTTGGATATCCCTATCAGATCCCACTTATCAAAGCCCTTCGTATGCCAGAGTCTTCCCAACCTTCCCGATTCAAACAATGGGGTAACGAGGGTTAGCCTGTCCTTCCAGCCCAGCGAGACGGTCGCCATCTTCCATACGCGCACCGCCACACCTGTGGGCCCCGTGAGGGACGAGTCTAGGGACCGCGAATACAACGCCCTGTAGTAGTTGCCGCCGCGCAGCAGCCACCTATCCATGGCATACCCAGGGCTGAGGGCAGGGCCGTAAAACCCATGGTTGATCGCGCTCAACTGCGTGGCCCAGTAGTATCGTCGGATGTCTGGGAGCGCAATGCCCCCATCGTACCATGGGAGCGTCAACTTTGAAATAGCTATTCGCGGCCGCCCATCCCACAGCAACGTCCTTTGGAGGCCTTCGACCTCCCGAAAGTATTTAGCCGGTACCCAGTCCAAGGTGTTCTGGAGGGCGTAGAGGAAGCGGGGAAGAGACATCATTTTGAACAGGGCCGCACGCCCAACAAGGGAGAGCGGCAGCCTCCGCCAACCCTCAACATCTCGCCTCAAGCGTGCCAAGGGGGGGAGCAGGTTCCTCTCATAGCGCACAGCAGGATCCATGGATATAAAAATCCCCAAATACACAAAACCTTGCTGGGCAACCTGTATCGAACATGTTCTAGGGATCGGTGGGACCTCGCCACTAAGAACGTACAAGTACGATTTGCCCCAATTAATCACAAGCCCCGAGTTCCTACCGAACGATGCGAGTACGTCACAGACCACTATAAGTGACTTCTTAGGTGAGGCAAGATACAGCAGGATATCATCGGCATAAAGTGAAATACGGTCCTCGTGATCAGGCGACCACCGAAGGCCCCGTATATCCGGGTGCCAACGTATCCACGCAGCCAACGGTTCAAGGGCGAGGGCGAACAACAGAGGCGACGGGGCAGCCCTGCCGAGTACCCCTTCCAAGCTGAAACGGAGCAGATGCCCGACCATTCACCACAACATTCGCTAGTGGCCCCTCGTACAGCAACCGGACCCAACTCACAAACCCGCGACCGAAACCAAACTTGGCCAGCACGGCCCATAAATATGCCCACTCCACCGTGTCAAAGGCCATCGTGGCATCGAGAGATGCCACAACAGCCGGTTCACGCAGCGTGCCCGCCCTGGCGATGACGCCATGAAGACGCCTAAGGTTCAATGCTGTGTTTCGGTGCGGGATAAAGCCAGATTGATCCGGGTGGACCAGATCGCCAAGTACTCTAATCAGACGGGTTGCCAGGAGTTTGGCCAGAATTTTCGGCTCAGCGTTGAGGAGTGAAATGGGCCGATAGGAGGCGCATCTATCTCGGGGCTTACCCTCTTTGTGTATGACCACGATCGACGCCAGCCGCTGATCCAACGGAAGGATCCCATCTCCCCGCGCCTCCAAGAACATGGCGCGCAGGTGAGGGGCGACCCTATCCGGGAACAGTTTGTACAGATCGATCGGCAGTCCGTTCGGTCCAGAGGCCTTACCCGAATTCAACGCGCGAATCGCCCCCGCCACCTCGTCAACCGTGATGTCGCCATCCAAATCGTCCCTATCTATGTCAGAGAGGCAGGGCAACTCGATATCACGAAGGAGATCAGACGAGTCCTCGGGCGGTCTGTCCGACACAGAGGAATAAACCCTATGAAAATACTCCGCGAAACACTCCACAATCCCTTCAGGTTCCACAATCACCTCTCCCCCCTCTCCAATCAACTCTGGCACCACTCTATTGACCCGTTCCTTCCTGTCCAGCCACGCCAGGAGTTTCCCTGCCTTATCTCCAACATCATACAGACGGCCCTGTTGTTCCCTGCTGAGGGTCTTGGCGGCGTCCGTCACCAGGTCCCTATACTCCGCCTGCTTCAAGCAAAGCTCATGCAATGAGGACTCTGTGACCTCCTCCTCCATATCCCCTTCAAGGGCCGCAATCTCCTCCTCTACTCGCCGCACTTCGCAATCCCTCCGATTCTTGGCAGTCACCACCAGGGAGAGGGCCTCCCCCCGAAGCACGGTCTTAAAAGCTTCCCACAGCGAGATCGCCGAGTCCACGGATCCCAGATTGTCCTTAAAGTAATTATCTACCTTCTTTACCAGGGCGCTGCGCATCTTGGGGTCTCGGAAATACCAAGGGTTAATGGGGGCCACCCTCCCTCCTCCCTCCCGACCGAGATCCAGCCGGATCCACACTGGCGAGTGATCAGAGATACCACGTGCCATGTGCCTCGCCTCGGATATCAACGAGGCATGTGCGGCCAAAGTGAGCAGGTAGTCAATCCTGGAGAGGCTACCATGCGCCCCGGAGTGAAACGTGTATTGACTCTGTGTGGGGTGCCGGAGCCTCCAGCAGTCTATCAGGCCAAACGTGTCTAGGAGGTCTGGAAGCCATTTCTGAGCCCCCCCTGTGTCCCTGGGCGGGTATCTATCCAGCAGTCCGGAACCCACAGCGTTGAAATCCCCTCCCACTACCAGCATGCCCCCCGGGAGAGCCAGCAAAGCCCTGCCCAATTCAGCAAATGTGGCGGCCTGCAGGGCCGGCGGGACATAAACCAAAACCAAAACCAAAGTCCTTCCTTCCCACCGCCCCGCCACCGCCACAAACCTCCCCCTATCGTCAACAATGGTGGAGTCCACTTCAAAAGGCAGCGATGCTCTAACGAGGATGCCCACCCCCCTGGACCCAGAAGAGAATCCCGAGTGTGCAATGAATTTATACCCCTTCCTATTCAGGGCATAGCACGTATTGCCTATGAGGTGCGTCTCCTGCAGCAGTACAACGTCTGGCATTGAGCGTTTCAGAAATTGCAAAACAATCCCCCTCTTAATGCGATCCCCCAAACCATTAACATTCCAGCTTATAACACTTAGGCCTCTACCCCCCATCCTCAAACGGAAAGAGGCCCACCCCACACCCGAGGCGCCACCATGGAACAGCCCTGAGGATAATCATCATGCCTTGCAGAAATAAACCCCCCAACAACAAACTCAAACTCCCCATAACTCCCCCCACCCTGCACCCCTGCTGCAGCTTAAAAAGCCCCCCCAACTTGCAGTGTGCCTGTCGCCCTACAAAAACAAAAATCTACAAAAAGTACCCCAAGGGAGGAAAAGAGCACCCCTCGTCCTCCCGCAACCCTCCACAGTTACTGCACTCTATTCAAATCTACAAATATGGTCAAATCAAGTCAGGCCGGCTTTGAGTTATCAGCCCTGTCCATCCCGGCCACTGTCTCCATGCTCAGCTGTGTTGTCCCCGGTCCGTCGCCGGGGCAAAGCGTCCAGCCATTCATCGGCCATAACAGGAGAGTCAAAAAAGAATGTCCGATCTTCATGCACCACCCGTAGTCTGGCGGGGAAAAGCATGGCATACTTTAGGTCCCGCTCCCGAAGCCTTCGCTTCACCCCCAGGAAGCTCTGTCGCTGTCTCTGCACCTGCTGGGTAAAGTCCGGGTAAAAATTCACCGACGCATTCTGGAAGGGGACTGGGCCCGTCACCCTCGAAGCTTGCAGGATAGCGTCCCGATCTCGGAAATGAAGGAGCCGGGCGACAATCGGCCGCGGCGGGGCACCCGCCTTGGGCCGTCCGCCTGGCACCCTATGGGCCCTTTCCACCGCAAAAAACTTCCCAAGGCCCTTAGGCTTCAGATGATTGAGGACCAAATCTTCCACAAGCAGGTCCGCCGAAGCCTCATCCGAGGACTCCGGGACCCCGATTACGCGCACGTTGTTGCGCCTGGACCGGCTCTCGAAGTCCTCCAGCCGGCGGGCGGCGAGGTCACTCTCGGCCCTCAGCTTCCGGACCTCGTTCTGCAGGTCCGCGACCTCATCAGTGAGGCCCGTGGTCTTGTGGTCCAGGTCCTTAACGCGCTCGTTTGTCTTGCCCAGGTCCGAGCGGATCAAGTTGACATCCACCAGGATGGCATCCACCTTATGCGCCAGGGCCTCGAATTGCCTCCCCATCGAGGTCTGCATCCCATCAAGCGCGCCCATGACATCCTGCAGGGAGAGCTCCGGGGTCCCAGGCGAGTCCTCCTTCTGGGCATCCGGCGCCTGGCTCGATCCACTCGGCGATGTCTTCAGGAGGGCGTAGCGGTCCATACTATTGACTTGGGAGTACGTTCCCCGCCTGGTGGACTTAGTCTTCAGCCTATCTCCTTCTGCCTTGCCCGACATAATGGACTCCAAGCAGTCCAATGCAGTGAGGACCGTCCCCTCTCAGAGAGAGGTATAAAGAGTGAGCAGGTCCGCCTTGTTCTTCCAAAATAGCCCACCGAGCGTCCCTGGGGTTATAGAACCACCCAGAGCACTACAGTGTCCGGGCAGACAAAGGGAACGAAACCGAAAGTGAAAGAGCGAGGGCCTCCGTCCGGTAGTTCACACCTCACCAGGCCGTTGTTGATCAACTAGGAGTCGGGCATCCTGCCAACTCTAGCCCCTGGCATCTCCGGGAGTTAGGCCGCAATCTTTCGCCAGTCATAAGTCCGGTTCCCGGTGGGCGATCCGGTCGCGGGTAGTATCAATCGCCTCCTTGACAACTCAGCAACACGGTGCCATGCATACCATCAGGATTTAAGTCAGGATAGTTGACGGAGGGCGCGAGGGTCTCGGGAGCTCTAAGCTCACGCGGCCATCTTGGTCAAGCGCTAGGCTCCTCTGCATGGATATTTCTAAGGCAGTATTGGAACTGAAATGTGATTGGCAGTGTGATATAGCCAAGAATTGAGATTGCCCATGTTGTAGAATAGACAAATCCTTTTCCATTATGTCGATTGCCGAGAACACAAAGTTGCCCAGTGGATAAATACGTAAAGAAAGTGTGGTCATACCATTGTCTACCATAGCCAGGACCTTTTTGAGGTTAATCCTATCACTTTCACGTAATCTCTCAGCAGCATCCCATTGGGAGACTTTCCGTAGTTTATTGTAGATGGCATACAAGAAGCGTTTCTTATGCAGTTTCTTGGGACCTAACCAGAAATCCCTAAGATCCATGTTGATTGATAGAAGAGACAAGTGTTGTTTCACCTGTTGTAGTGTTGAGCCATTCTAGGCACAACTTTCCGACACTATAAGAAGTTACTATGCCTGGATCGTCTGTGTGTATAACAAGGAGAAAAGAGGGTATCAAGGAAATAATACATCAAACATTCATGAAGAGAGCACATTTAATTACCCCTTCAAGAGTATCCAATATTCATTTTGAGTACATCTGACATCATTTTCAAAATATCACAACAGGCGCTTATTCAAAGAAAGACACAATGACATAAATCACACAACATCAATTCTATACATAACACACAAAATCTACTACACATAACATACAGATTATTAACATCAGTGTCCCCTTCTAAATTGCAGGCGGACCACTGGGAGGTAGTCGAACACAGGGGGAAACACAGGAAAAGGGGGGCAAAGATGGCCCGAAATTTTACAGGTGTCTCAATAACAGTCAATGAATCACTAAGACTCTGGTGACTCCTCCATCCAATGTCTGTCGACGTGACCACGTTTCAGCCAGAATAAGCTTATGGCCTCTTCAGGACAGGGGTTGAACAATAACTAAAACAATAAAAGGAAGCAACATTACTCTCATCCATAGTATCCCTAGAGCACGGAGTGGTGACCAAGCAGTGCATACAAAGCCAAGAACCCACAAAGGACTCCTCCACGGTGAAACAAATCAGCCTTATATCCCTACAACCACAAAGTGACTACTAAATACAAGAAATAGCCTGAAGGGGAACAAGCGCCAAATAATATATGTACATAGCCCTCAACCAGGCTTCCCATCACCAATGTGCACATCCTACCAAATAACTCGATGGTGGTGATAACATACCTCATTAATTATCAAAGAACCAACATCTACAAGGACCCCCCAATTATATCCCAAGTATAACAAAACCAAAAATAAAAATAAAAGCAATCCACCCCTTCAGCAGAATCTTATCCTATTCCACTTACATGTATCTTCCTAATTTTTATCTTGCGTGACTGTTCAAACAATGCACACCAAATTTCTGCCAGCCAGGGGGAGGAACAAAATAACAAAGTATCACATTTGTGCGATGGATATATAACCGTAAACAAGAAAATCATTCTCGCAGAGTATAACCTCCAGCAACATCCAGGAAACGCTCTTACCTTAGAGCCGCTGTGCGCGCTTATGCACAGGTACTATCCAATAGATCCGACCACCGGTTCTCCACTATGTTTCTAAAAACAATTAGGATAAACTATCTTTAGAGCCCATAGAAACCTCTGTGTACGTCTATAGCAGCGTCACCAAGACTAATGGTCCACTTACTCGATCGAAGTCGGGTCGGTCTCCGCATGCAATCCTCGCTCCGACGCCAATCACACACGCTCAATGAGGTGTAACGACCGGGCGTTACGCGTCCTACCCGGAAATAAAACTCCCGCTCTGTACAAGTCCCTCCTCCTACCACCAGTAACATAGAAAGAGGATTGGAAAGTGGCCCATAAGCTCTAAGTTTAGCCTCAGTATTTAATCATCTACAATCCACAAGAGACTCAATATATAAAATAACAAACAATCATAGGTGTCCTGCTCCCAATGTAAATAAATAACGGCGGTACCACACCGCACTCTGAAAACATATCTACATAAGTAAATACACCCCTTAAGAGAAAGGAAAAGGGGGGGGGGGGAAAGAAGGCAAAGCACCGCATGCACAGCAAGGCCACCAAACCGGAGGGAAAGGAGAGAGCACACAGCTCCCATCTACACACACAATTTTATACATTATATACATATATACACCTATACAATTATACAATACACTTATTATGAACATAACCATAACTGCGAAGGAGAACCCTACGGTTGCGCCACCGGGGGTTTACATTGTATGCATTATATAATCTACATGTACACAGAAAAAATTGTGAGCATCAAAAATCAAACACACTCGTAGTCTAGCGCACCCTTAGATTAGCACGCCCTACCTGGAATCACTTGAGAATGACACAGCCTAGAATCGCAAGGCGGGTTAATTCCCAATCAAAGACCAGACCTCATCACGGTCATTTAGGCCCCTACTAGAGGTCTGATATCTTTCTATCAGACGAGCTTCTAGGATATTTAATTTGTTCTGTAAGGCTATTTTAGTGGGTGCCTTCACTGCTCCCAGAATAGTCCACTCCAGATCATTTTCTCCATGTCCATTTTCCATATAATGTTGGACCATGGGAGCCCCCATGGTCTTGCAACGAATGCGGGATTTGTGCTGAATAATCCGCATTTTGACGGCTTGTGTGGGTTGTCCAATGTAGGAACTTCCACACGGGCATGTCACACAATACACAACATTTTTCGTGTTACAATTAGAAAAGCCTAACTGCTTGTGTATTTTTTGATGAATAGTCACTACTTTAGAGTCTCTAGTATGGACACACACCACACAGTAATTGCACTTAAAGTGCCCTATAACTCTTGGTAACCCCAAAAGGCCTCTTGTGTCTGTGGGCATGGGCGACTGACGAATAGCTTTAACCAAATGATTTCTCAAGTTCCTGCCTCGTCTAAAAGCAAACAGAGGCTTGGGAATGTTTAGATGATCCAATAACCTCAAGTTCCTTAGAATAATCTGTTTAACCTTATTTGCTTTGGGGCTGAAAGTCAGTACACAGACGAGTTGTTCAGATTCTTGTTTGTTTTTGGGTGTAAGTAGGTTTTCCCGGGGTGTGTACCACGCTCGTTTGAGTGCTCCTTTAACTAATCGTTTAGGGTAACCTCTTTTCACCAATTTCTCTTGTAAGTTCTTGGCGTTCTTAAAATAATCGTTCTTATCAGTGCAATTACGTCGTACTCTCAGGAACTGCCCATAGGGCAAATTGTCCCTGAGGTTACGAGGGTGCCCTGACGAGTACTCCAGTAAAGTGTTTCTGTCGGTGGGTTTGATGAACAAGTCCACCTCCAACCTGCCATTTTTGGCAATGATCCATACGTCCAAAAAATTAATGCGTGTGTTACTAACACTTTTGGTAAATTTGAGGTCAGTGGTACGAGTATTCAGCCATATATGGAATTGCTCAAGTTCTTCCTGTGTGCCTTTCCATACCATGAAGACATCGTCAATGAAGCGAATCCACTCAAGAATGTGGCCTCTGAATGGAGTCCCCTCATCGAAGATATACCTTTTTTCAATGAAATCCATCACTAGATTAGCAATCTCAGGGGCAAAACAACATCCCATCCCTACACCTTTGACTTGCAAAAACAAATCAGATTTTTTTTATTTATTTTTTTGAAAATTTTTATTGAACAATAAATCAATTACAAGCATGGGCCTACAACCACCAGGGCCGGCCGCTAGATTCGGGAAGGATCATACAGAGGTTAAGGCAGTAGTCGACTCCCGGGGTCCAGCCCCGTACATGACTCCGGATAGTCCTAGGGAAGCAGGATACATAGGTTTAACATAAATAACAAATAAAAACAAAAGGCGAGGCGTAAGCGCAAAACAAATCAGATTTAAACGCGAAAAAATTATTTTTCAAGTAAATCGTTGCCAGTTCAAGCAAGAATTCAGAGGGAACCATGTGTGGTCTTGGTCTTGTGTCCAGTACCTGTCTCATAACCATCAGTGCCTCATCCTGTGGTATATTAGTATATAAACTCTCGATGTCGAAGGAGACCAACAGCTGTTGGTCCCCGTCGAACACCGAGAGTTCAACTTTGGAGATGAGATCCATCGTATCTCTCACATACGCTTTGGTTTGTGCTACAGATGGCTTGAGAAATACATCAATATACTTCGCTAGTGGCTCCAGAATTGAGCCACAAGAGGCAATAATTGGTCTTCCGGGTGGTTGGGATACATCTTTGTGTATTTTGGGCAATACATATATATTAGGTATTTTCTGTTCAGTGACATTTAAAAACTCATATTCTTTTTTACACAAGTACCCTGCTTCCATGGCATCAGTGGTAAGGTGTAATATTTTGGCTTTCAATCTAGCTGAGGGGTTATCAGTTAGAGGGCGATAGTGTTCCCTGTTACTTAATTGTCTGATGATTTCGTCATCGTATTTTTTGGTGTCCCATAGTACTATTCCCCCACCCTTATCGGCTGGTTTAATAACCGTAAGGGGGTTATTAGCTAGTTCTTGTAACGCCAGTTGTTCTTGTTTTGAGAAATTCGATCTGAACGATATTTGTTTGGAATTTAATAGATCTATTTCACGCAAAATTTGGTCTTCAAAAACCAGAACTTCCTCGGGCATCGCCAAACGTTGTGGGCAAAAGGAGGACTTCTTTTTAACCCCTTCCATGCTGCGCAGATTCCGCCGCTGTGCTGACGGAATCTTGCGCGGGCGTGGTCATGACGGAACGGTTCCGTCATGAGCACAGCTCAACCGTGGCTCATGACGGAACCGTTCCGTCATGAGCACCGAAGGGGTTAAGGCCACTGAAATTTTTCGTTGCTTTCATTGTAATCAGAAAAAAAGATCTTCAATCGAATTTTCCTGAGAAACTGCAACACTTCAGTTTTAGTATCTACAGGGTCTTGCATTACCGTAGGTACAAAAGACAACCCCTTTCGGAGAACTGTAATTTCTACATCAGACAAGGGGTGGTTAGACAAATTGTATACAGGCATCAACTCCAGGCCAGTGTCACTATGACTCTCATTGTGGTTTAACGTCTGTATACTCTGTTGCGTGTCCTGAAGAATCCCTGTTCCTGATTCTGCGGCATGGGTGTACGCCATCCTCTTCGGAACCCGCGACCCCTGTTCCCACCTCTGTCTAAAAAAGGGGGTGGAGGCGGGTAAGCCCTTGGATATTGGTAATAGGGCTGATATGTGGGGTAAGGTTGAAAAGAGGTCCCTTCTCCTGACTCAGAGTCAGACGAGGAATTCGAGAAGGTAACTAATCTAATCCGTGATCTCCCTCTGTATTGCAGATTAAGATTAGTTGGATTATTATTTTTGAAAAAATCCTCTTTTAAATAAGGATATACCTACTCTAATTTGTAGTTCTTGATGTCTTTCACTACTTTGGACGTCTTTAAATTTACTGTATGGGTTTTAAACTCAGTTAGTGTTTTTTCAATAGTTTCTAACAGTGATTTCGCATCTGTTATGGTGGTATCTTCTCCAATTTCTTCTTCTAATCTCTTGATTTCCTTGAGTTCCTCTTCACTTACCCTTAAGGCAGTTTGGATAGATAACACAATCCAATCCCGGGAACACTTTGTCCCAACCCCACTGAAGTCAACCAGGTATGTCTTATCATTTATAAATATCACAGGAATATTTTTAACTTGCAAGCCTGCAGGATCGTCTGTGTGTACACTGCGTGGGTCAGGCCTATCGATATTAAAGCCTTTGGTGTTACCCTTGAATCTCGCTTGACACCTATTTGTGTCGATAGGCCAAACCAACCATCCCTTCCAATTGTGAGCTGAAGAATTGTATGTACCATTCTGTAGCATTGCACCCAGTGCCTCCTCACTAATCAGTGTGTATTTCGATATACCATCAATAGGTATGGGCAGGAGATGCGTGGTGTTTTCAGGTCTTTAATTTTTGTAATCCCGTAGCAGGTAGTTTGTTGCTCTGTTCTGTTCAGGAATATTATCTGGAACGGTATGATGCATGCTCTAAGTAAAGCCTCTTTTCCATGAACCTGCCAATCTTTCGTCCCCCAGATGGATTTTGTGTCTATCGTGGCCCTCCAATAGTCGAAACCTTGTATAGATAGTTGGGAGATGAAAGGTGCTGAACATATGAACTTGGAATTTGTTGGCATCATTTTCTCCGCAGTTGCATTAGTCTGTACTAACTTATAGTAGTATGACATTAGGTCTGATGTATTAAACCCTGAAAGGTATGCAAATTTTTTGTGCAAATGTGGCAGAACTACCTTTCAGTGGTGTCTGGCAACGTTCCTGTTGGTGTTAAGTGTTTACAACACGTGGAACATAATGCTGGTAACAAAACATGCTATCATAGTCAGGTGCATCTTCATACAATTCCCTGTAAAAATACAGCAGATTGTTCTAAATCTGAAAGCATTGTCTTTATAGTCTCAATGTCCCAATCATCAGAGTGTGTATTCAGGGTAATGAAGTAATTCATTGAAATTTTGGACACGTGAGACATTTTCAAATGTTCGGTGGGACCAAATGCGTCATATGAAACCCCCTTCCCAAACTCTACCATCCGGTTCTGGAACTGCTGAAATGTTCACTAGGGACAGGCCTCTCTGCTCACGGTGTGATGACGTATGTGGTTTCAAGACCAAGTTCACAGGTTGTACTGCAGAGCGTTTTGGGAGGTAATATCCATTCAGTAGTAGGAAAAAGACAGTTACTATACCAACCCAAATTAACAGGAAAAGGATCCCTAATGCAAACCAAAGATACAACCAAGGGTACACTAAGTAAGTCTTTTTCAGCCAGAAATAGAATTGTCGAATTTGTTCTTTCTTGGAAATGGGTGGCGTTTGCGCAGGTTCACTTGGATCTGAAGAAAAGACATCAAAGTTGATGAAGTAGCCAGATGCAGTTCGATTTATCTTTGGGAGCTCAGCAGTGTTTGTAGAACTGACAGTTGCTTCTTGTGAAGACACGTTGATGTAAAGTTTATTGTTGGGCCGAATTGCAATTTGCGTTTCAGTAGTATTTTGGTGTTCCATTTTAACTAGTGTAATTTGTACACGGTTATTGGCCTCTCCTGTATCTTGTCCAGAGGAGTCTTAAAACGTTAGTAGTCTTTCCATCTGAACCTCCTGTATAGTAGCGAGAGGAGATCTGTGGCTACTCAGGACTCCACGTTGCCTGCTGTTGAAAATCGGCCACATAGTGTGGTTTGATCAGATCAATGGAGACAAATCTTCTTTCTTTTTTACCGGCAAGAGGCGGGAGAAGTACTGTTCTCATTCCTTGAACCGCCAGGACCAGTACAGGTGTGCTGTAGGATAGCCCAAACTCCTTCTTGTCCACGATCTTTTCTCTGACCAGGTCCCCAACCTTTGGGACCCAGACAGGTCTTGCCAGAACCAGTTTCACTTCCCTAGTGCCGGGGCATTTGACTTGGACGTTGCTTTGTAATGCCCGGAATTCATTGAGTTCCTGTAAAACAGCCTAATGATCATTCAATTAAAATGGTTTTACATCCACCACTGTGCTGGCACAATCGAGGTCAGGTGACCACATTCTTTTCCCAAACAGGATCTCATAGGTGGTACGTCCTCTCAAGGATTTTCTTGGCATATTATTCAGTGCCCTCTGGACCCCGTATAGGTGATTGACCCAACTACTGCCCGCACCTAACACTCTTGCTGTTAAGGATTGCTTTAGGTCCCAGTTTTCCCTCTCCACCACCAAATTTCCCTCGGGATGGTAGGGGGAGGAGTACCGCAAGGCCGTGCCCATACTTTTCATGGCTTCCTTGTAAGCCTGAGAGATAAACGCAGGGCCACAGTCGAAATGTAACGTGCCAATTGCATATGTCTCGATAAAGACTTGCAAATCCTTTATGAAAGTTCGAGCTTCAGCCGAGTGCTGAGGCTAAACCCAAAGAAATCTAGAGCATGAATCTACTGCCACCAAGATGTACTTGTAAGGGCTTTCTGAATTTAAAGGACCACTAAGATCCAAATAGACACATAGAGGTCTGTCTGAAATGAGTAATGGTGTTTGTGGTGTCAGTGCTACGGTGGAACCTTTCATCTGCTGGCAGATGTCACACTTTAAGACATAAGCCTTGGTTTGTTTAGACAAACTTGGCCACCTGAATCGCTGCTTCAGTTACAAGACCGTAGCAGTGACCTCTGTGTGTGCAGAGCCCAGGCCCTCGTGTGCAGCTAGAATTAAACTTAATCTGCGATCTGTGTTTGGTATAACTCTATCGCCCACTCATAGAATTTGAGCATACAGTGTGTTTTGCGCATCTAATTTATAGGAATATTTGAGTGGAGCCATTCTTTGAGGCATTGACAGCTATCAGTATGTCTCAGTCTATCCTCATGCTAGAACGAGTGATTGCAGCAACGGTAGCAGCTCGCCCTGTCACCTTGGCGGCTTCATCAGCCAGGGAATTCCCTTCAACATGTATGCCAACACGTTGGTGACTCAAGGTGTGAATAACTTGAGCCCGCGAGGTTAGCTTTCAGCTTAGCCACTTGTTCCAATAACAATTTGTTTTATTGTGCAACCCTTGGTATCTCTAAACCCATTTGGCCCCAGTAATGAAGATATTCATTGTAAGACTGCACACAGTAAAACAAATCGCACACTATCAGTGTGGCGAATTACTGATCCGTATACTGTAGTGCCAGTATCAGGGCTTTCAGCTCTGCCAACTGCGCTGTACAATCTCTTAGAGATTGCGTAGTCGTATGGCTGGGATGGATTTTACCATCCCGCATACGACCTTTCACTATAGCACATGCAGCGCTATACTGTTTACTATACTGTTTACTTCCTATGGCAGGCTGAGCAGATCTATCAGTATAAATGATGTATTCATATTTCTCTAGAAGCAAGATTTAATTCTGGAGAAGGTCTTGTTCGTACTGCAGGAACTCTTGTATTTTTAATGTAGAATCGTATCTGTAATCTACATCTGTTGCAGTGAGAGAATTAGCCCATTGTATCCATCGTGGATGTAGTACTTTCGTATTTGGGGTGCTCGCTTTGGTAACAGCTTCTAAAATTGTTATCAGGGCTAAGGCGATAATGCGTTTCCCCTGCGCTAGTGTTCTTTCTTTCACAACAACAGTCTGTACCATGGTGTGAGAAGTTGGCCTGGCATATGCTGTTCCTAGTTATAGGGACACCTTGCACCAGTCCAATTCGACTCTTATTGATGATAGGTTTAAGACAACCTTTAAAGAAAGCTATCCTAGTGGTAGCTGTGGAGAGCAGCCTTCAGGCTAAGTCTTGAAGGAGTGTTAAGCTTATTGTTTTACCATAATAACCTCTTGAATAACCAAATGAAAGAGTAGCCCACACAGGTATATATATAAAATATATGTATTTATTCTAGACAGAATCCCACAGTCACTTTATGTGACTAATGGCAAAGTTACACTTCAAACAAGCATTTATAAACACAATAAATAGCACAGAAATCAATGGGCCCCAGGGGGGGACCAAACCATATACTAAAATAGTGGTATAAGAGCCACGACAATTCTACAGGCAATGCCTAGGGCATTCAGGATCGCTTGCCCCTTCAGAATCCACCCACAGTTAAGAGGAAGGGGACCCACGGGAGACGCGTGCAGTGCAAAGAACTGCTATCGGGATCGCAATGTTAGCCTATGGAGAATGTCGCGGTTGAATATTTAAAGATAAAAGACACTTCTAGCAGTAGTACAAAGTTAAGACTTGAGACTTAAGGCTTTGGAGAGCCCACCACCACGGGAGTACCGAAGTACCACTGTTACCTGCCCCAGGGAAGCCGGGTGCATAGGTCGATTCTGGTGTCGGATCGCGGGCTGATTTTCAATGGAAAAGTAGTCCAAACTGCTGCTAGCTGAAAGCGTCGATGAAGTCGTGAAGATCTAAGATGTAGAAAATGTAGAGGAGAACCTGAAAGCAGAGGGGACAGAGTCTGGGTCACAGCACAGTGACCAGGGGGCTCACAGCAAGGAGTCCTTCGATGTCGGGTGCTTCAGGTGAGGAAGATGCAGCGTGGCTCTGCAGTCACGGGCTCCGGGAGGCTTCAAGGAAGGCCAGCTTCTGGAGGGCGACTGTCCCACGTCGGATGAGGGTCGCTGCGGTGTTAGTGTCCCGATTGGATCCACTAAGCCTTGGCAACCATAACCCACGCAAGATGAACAAAGCAGCTGCTGGTGCAGACCCACGAGGTCTGAGGGTGCTCTCCTTTGGAGAGAGCGCAGAGCAGGCCTGGAGCAACCAGGGGAACTCTTGGATGTGAAGATTGTCCTCCGCCAGGGCCCACAAGTCGAGAGACAAGGGACCGCGGAAGGCAGCAAAATGGAGTGCGTTAAAGGGCTCCCACGGGCCACCGGAGCGGGCTAGGGAGCTGAGATTTGGCACGGATGCTGCTTGAAGGTTGGCTCAGAAATGGGCCAAGGCACAACTTCCCCACTGGTCGGGGTCGTGTGCTATGCAAGAGGTGGCCGGTGTCTCGGGGTATGCAGGGATCTCGGCACCCACGTGGTCCACGGTGCTCAGACTTGCTGGGCGCGCTCACAGGACTCTGGGATGCTCTAGAGACCCACCTCAAGGTTACTGGAAGACGTCGAAGTTCGTGAGAGCAGCGTTCCAACCGGGTATCTTGCAGTCTTTCAGGTGCCTGCCAAGCAGGGGGATAACTCCTTTATCCCAAGGGAGATTTCTTCAGTCAGCTGGGCAGCAGCTCGTTGAAGGTCAGTTCTGTGAAGTTCTGGATTAATCTGAGGCTCTGGGGCCAAGTTATTCACATATATCCCCAATATTATGGGATGGTCCCAACTAGAGCCTACCAATCAGAGTAGAGGCGGGAAAGGGTGGCTACACCCACTCCCCTTTGTGTGTTTCCCGCCTGGGCGAGGGGCAGGATGCCCCTGAACCGGTTCCAGGCGGTGTATGCAGAATTGGGGCTCTGCAGCTGCCTACGTGCAACTCTGAAAGGACATTTGGTGCACCCACCCTGTTCCAATCCACATTATCCTGTCTGGGGAGATGCTAGCACCTCCCTGTCACAGGAGCCCTATTGTCCAGCTGGCGAGGCTGGGGTTTTCCCCAGCAACAGCCAGCCAGGGTCGTGTAGGTGGCGGGCAGTAGCCATTTTGTGTAACTTGTGCACTTTTAAATTGGTGTCTAAATTCTACCGCTTTTCCCATATCGCCCTTCTAGCAAGGGGGAATCGTACCCTCATGCCCATGGCTGGACTGGGGGTATGATTCCTTCATGTTTGACACCAAACACGATATGGTTCTGTGTAGCCATTCTCAAGTTATCGCGATGACGCAATTTACTTATAATGCGGTTAAGAGTATATGGTATGGCTACACTACAAACAACCCAGTAACGATTTTACGAAGGTTGCAGAGAGGCCCTACTCACGTAGGGGCCCCCCCTCACACATACCTCAGCACCCAGCCCTGTAGGATTACCAGGGCCTGCCATAGGGGTGACCTATGAGAGTATATGTGTTGTAATGGTGTGGGATATAGGGTACCTACATCCCTGTAAGGGGTGCTAGCACCACCTTACCCAGACTACAGTAGTGGTCTGGTGGTGTCAGTTTGTGTGGCTGTCCCTGGGTGGCACAATAAGTGCTGCAGCCCTGGTAGGCCTACTGGGGGACCCATGCCCTGGGTACCTAGGGTACCATCTACAAGGGACTGGTAGGGCATGCCCAGCATCCAATTAGGTTTGTACCTAGAGTACTCACATCAGTTTTAGGGAGAAAGCAGATAGGCTGGGGTCCTGGATAGCAGGATCCCAGCCAGACTAGTCAAAAACCACTCAAATACCAGGCAAAAAGTTGGGGGCAACCATTAGTCAGATTCCACTCTCCTACACAAGGTAAAAAAAAAATTCCGTGGCCGCAAATCGCATTTCAGCATTTGTGTATAAATGTGATTTGTATGCAATTGGAACTGTCTCACCTTCATTGAAAGTGATGTAGGTATATCCTGAAACTTGGGATGACCGGGATCACCAAATTAGGGGTATTTACCCATGTGTGCAAATGTTTAGATGCTATCATGTCAACCTGTACTGAACGGAGCGTATCTATGTGTTTCTGTGTCCACTGATGTGATGTGAAATCAGGTCTGATTAAGTCTTAGAAGGGTTTTACTCTTTCTGCGTAATCTAGAATGTATGTTCTGCCAAAATTTTTAAATTCTAAAATGGATTGCAACCTTTTAGATTTTTGGGAGGTTGAAGCAGCGCACATTTTTCTAAAAAGTTGGCTGCCAGGCTCTTGCCTTTACTTGCTAGCTCATATCCCAAAAACAAGACCGGGAGATGGGAAATTTTAGATTTCTTGAAATTAAATTTGTAGCCCAAGTTGGCGAATCCCACAATTATGTTGTTCACCCTGCTCAAGTGTTCAAGTAATTCATTGTCCGTTAGGTGGATGTCATCTACATAGTACAAAGCCTCCTCATCGCAAGTTTGTAATATTTCTGACTCTCTTGCCGAGAATAGCCCCAAGCTGTTCTTATACCCTTGAGGCAAACGACAACATTTTCGCTGAGTGCCGATCACAGAAAATGCTGCCAAATATCTGCTTTCTGGAGCTATATTCTGGTAGAAGAATCCATTGAAAAAATCTAATTTTGTTTTGAATTTATTTTCTTTTGGTCCTCATTTTTCCAGCTCTCATATTGAGCCTCTTCCTATCTCTCTATACTGAGTGTGATGAGTGTCAGAGAGAGGAATGAGTACTCCCTATGGAGAGTGCAGTTTCTGAAAAACCTGTCCCCTTTTCTTTACGGCGCCCTTGGATGACATTTCTGGGGATATCAGAACCACCAGCACCTTTGGCTTAATCATTGGACCCACTTGTTTTTACTTTCTAATCCAACAGTAGAGTCCAGATCTTATCCCTACTCTTTGGGTCACAGGCCAAATCAGATTCACTTGTTAGTATAACACTTTTTAAACATTCTGCAAAAGATGGGGGATCCTCAGACTTCCACTTCTTACATATCTCACGTATTGCGAGTAGGAACACATAAAAAATAAGCTTAGACCCAACCTCATTCCCCATCTCTTTATCTTGCCGAAGCCCAAAGAATACCAATTGGGATTTACCTTAATTTGTTTGCCTCGGATCGCTCCCAGGAAGTTGCAAACCTCCAACCAGTATTTCGTAATTTTTGAGCATTCGCTCCTTCATGCTCACATCTTGGGCAGCAGTACTTATTTCCTGTAACCTTTGACAGCTTCAACGGAGTAAATGGTTACGCTTTAGTGAAGCTGGTTTCACAACCGCCCGTAGTAGATCAAAGGATTTTGCCCATGTGGTACCTACTTCCTCATCTTTAAGTTCTTCACTCCATAGTTTTGCTAATGTCGGTCTCTAACGTGTCTTCTGCTTCAACAAAGGCCCAATACCAGTAAGAGATTTCCTTCCCCCAGTGATCTGTTCTTGTTAACTGATCTAACTTGGGGTCTTCCTTCTCTTGTGTCCAATTTTGTACTGCCCACCAGGAGTCCAATTGATAGTATTTGAAACTTGTTAGCTTCCCCCTAGTCAGGTTGCTAAGAATTTCCCAGCTCCCTAGAATTCCATCTGTCATAAGGTCTGCCCAGTAAAAAATACCCCCATCCTTTAATGGCTGACTCAGTTGGTCATTCAGACATATGGGGGTACCCGGAGATTCCCAAATTGGTGTACGCATCGAATAGAATGGAATTCGGAGTTGTTTACGGACATATATCCATGTTCTTAATGCTGCAATAAGAATCTTCAATATGACCTTTTTAAAAAACTTTGGGTCTCCATACTTAAACAAAAATAATGCTGGCCTTGAGTCACCTGTCCAAGCATTGCAGTAAACAATACCCCCAGTGATGACCTATCTGGCTTATTTGCTAGCATACAAATCTTTTTAAATGGAAAGCTTAACAATAAACAAGCAGGTCTGGTAGTGCCAATCCCCCTACCCCCAGTTTCCTCCTCAGCTTCCTCCAGGCTATCCTCTGCCCTTTAGATGCCCAAATAAAACTACTAATTTTCCCCTGCAGCTTTGCTATATCTTCCTTTTTAAAACTTAAGGGAATAGAGTTAAAAAGGAAAGTAACTTTCGGGAGTATAATCATCTTTATAAGATTAACCCTACCATATATATTTAACGGTAAGTTAAATCTCCCGGCTTACTTTCTTCCAATTTTCTCTTGGAATATCTTCAAGCTTCTGCGTAATAATCACCCCCAAATAATACATTCGAGTTTTAACTCCCTGAATGCTAATTTCCTGATTCCATTGCATAATCTCGGTTTTATCTATATTGACCTTATAACCGGAAATTAAACCAAAGCCCTCCGCTTTTCTCATCAGACTAGGTATTGCCTCTTGGGAATTAGTTGTTTATAAAAGCAGATCATCTGCGTAAAGTCCCAGTTTCACCATAATCCCATTAAAGATAAAGGGGAGAATTGTAGTGTCCGCCCTAATTAGTTAGCCAAAGGCTCTATATATAAATTAAATAGAAGCGGAGACAGGGGACATCCCTGTCTTGTGCCTCTTGTTATACTGAACCAATTCGATAACACTCCATTTGTCAAGACCTTAGCTCTAGGGCTCTGGTACAGGTTTTTCACCGCCTTCACCAGATTCTTTGGAAAGTTGAACCCCGTTAAGACCTCCCACAAATAATTCCAATTACTACTGTCAAGGGGATCTTTCGTGCTTCCGCAATATCCATTACTCCCATCATCTGAAACGTTCGCTCATTTAATTGCCTCCCGGGGATAAAGCCCTTTTAATCAGAGTGAACAACCTGTTTTATCACCTTTGCCACTTGTGCTGCCACTATACCCGAATAAATCTTATAATCGGCGTTCAAAAGTGATATAGGTCTATAGGAGTCAATTTTCTGAGGGTCTTTATTAGGCTTCAATATTAATGTAATCGTAGCCTCTGACGATGAGCTGGGAATTTTTTCTCCCAGAGTATATAATCTATTGCATAATGACGTAAAGACAGGCACCACAATATCTAATAGGGATAAATATACCTCGACTGGAAGGCCATCCGGCCCGGCAGCTTTTCCCCTGGCCATTCTTCTGCACTGGACCCTAACCTCCTCTTCTGTTATCTCCCTTCCTAAGACTCTCTTCTGTTCCTCCGCCAATTGTGGAAGGTTTTCCTGCGTTAGCCACTTATTAATACTTTCTTTGTCTGGACATATAGTCTCTTCATAAAGCTCGCTCATAAACCCTCTGGCTTCCCGACATATGTCTGCATTAGCACAGAGCACCTCCCCTGACTATACTTTTTAAACTTTTAATTGTGCTTCTGGCTCTATCCGCTTTCACTTTCCAGGCCAACAGAGAACTGCATTTTTTGTATTTCTTATTGACAATGTTATTCATTAATGTGTCACTATGTGCATTTTGAACTGCAAATGTTTGTGTGCATGTGTTTAAATGTAATCTAAAACTAGACAATATGAATTGTCAGATTCCATTAGTAGCAACAAAAGATTATTAATCAGGGAGATGCAAGACTCAATCACACTTTGGTATTCGAGTTGGCCTAAGATTTCTTTGGCTGTCCTTTTTCATTGTTTTTTATAGGGTACTGTCTCTGTGGATTTGTAGTAGATTTTAATGGGATTTCGTGGTGGGTGGACTCCACGTCCCACCCTGCATGGTTGCGGTATAACACCGGGGCAAGCGCTAGCGCTCACTCCTGAGCGTATGAATGTTTTAAAAATGCTGGAACAAGGCCGGAGAAAGCAGACAAAATGACGCTTTCCCCCTTTGGGCAATCCATAACAAACTCCGGCGGCCAATCCCTTTCTGCTAGCAGTTTGTCCTATCCAAAGGTCACATTTTCCCAAAAGAGACCTTTAACCTTCATTGAGATGTCCCCCTCTATTTGAAGTGTAATTTCATACAGTATATGCGGCACACCGTGATATGTTCATTCAATACTACTATCACCAGAAAATCCTTCAAGTTCTGGCTAGCTATTGTTACTTCTGCTGCGCGATCCAGCATAGTCAGAGCCCATTCCCTGTTCAGAAGCTGAGTCCTCAGTAACCTGGGTATGTCTAATTTTTAAGCCAGCTACTTTTTTCTTTTTGAATTGAGGTTTTGTTTTATGTTGCTCTTCCTGTTAATGTAATCTGAAGTGCCATGTGTTTCCCTTTTTGTCTTTGGTCGATCTTCAGTCTTTTGTTCTGATCGCCCGTCTCGCTCCGAGTTTTTTTATGAACCCTGGAAGGAACAAAAGAAACGTGTATCAGTGTCCCGATACCTATCAGGTTTTCTAATGTTTTCACGATCCCGAAGGTTGTACCTCTTTTGAGAGGACTCCCGTTGGGGGGATCCACCCCTTGATCGTGAACTCTTTTCTGAATTATTATTTTTAAAAAAATAATAATTTCTCATTTCTTTTTAGAAGAAGTGGGTTCTTGCCTCGAGTTGTCCTTGTCAGGACTACCCGCCATTTGTGGATTCCCTGCTTTGGTTCCCAAATTGTCTATACCTAATTCAGCATAGGTTTCGTCGTTAATGTTTGGTAATTCTCGCTCCCTATTTTTAGGTGCTATTTCCCTTAGGCGACTGTGTATGGACAACTGCTGCTGCCTCCCCCTTTATATTTCTCAGCATGATTGCAGAGACTTGGGCAAAATTACCCAAGTCCATGGCAGGTCCTGCCCCGTACTCATTCTGTATTTGTTTCAATACTTCTGGAACAACTGCTTAGAAAGGAGTACTGTGCATTCTGACGTAAGAGGAAGAAAAGATTGTTCCCCAAGTGGTACAATCCTCAATCGAAGGAACCATCACCATTGGCAAGCAAATTGTTAGCATTCTATGTTTTTCCTGGGGACCCGTATGGGGAAATACTGGTTCTAGCTGTGCAATGTTGTGTGCCATCCAGAATGGAATTTGATCCCGTTTGGAAGGAATTGTCCCTATTACTGATTTCCGTGTCTGTAGGTTAATTATAGATGTGGTCTGATGTGGACCAGATGGAGCATTTCTCACAGGTTGGACTGTCAATGTCAACAATGTGTCTGTATAACCTGACTGTATATTTTACATACTTCATCCACTGGTAGTCTATCTATCTTGGGATGATGAGTATATTTTTTTTAAAAGGAGAAAATTGTTTTCTTAAAAAGAGAAAATCGTTTTTACATGCAAACTGCTGTTGCTAATGTGATTCGAATTGTGCACTGACTCCCCGGTCCACCGCAGCTACTCGGGCTGATTGTTGTGGAGTGAGAACAGAGCGCTCCTACTTCCTGGTAGTGCCATTTCTTGGCGGCCATTTTAGTGGGTTGACGCTCCAGTGTTCCCTGAGCCCAATCTATATTAACTTCCTTCGCCCCGCGCAGCGGCACGCGCAGCGGTAGCGCCTTAGACGCGCCGAAGAGGGACCAAAGAGAAGCCAGTCTGCGCCAGTCCGCGTCCAGACGCTTCCAGTCTCCGGACCCAGCTGTCATCATGGTAGGAAATCTCCTCACATACAGCACTTCCTCACTATATGCATTGCGTCCTTCGGTCAACCCACTATGTTTGCATTCAGTCCTTCCCTTACACCCGAAGGCCCACTGCAAAACTTGTGATTGGGGCATAACTACTCCAAATGTTGTGAAAAATCCCTCCAAGCAGAAATGGAGGATGTTCCTTCTTAACTGCCGTTCCCTGCCCAAACACCATACTGAACTGGCCATGCTGATAGAGGAGCTCAATCCAGACGCCCTCTTTCTAACAGAGACATGGCTTCAGCTAGAAACTGATCCTGCAATAGCATGGGCCACCCCCCAAGGCTATACTATTAAACATTTGGATCGCAAGACTGGCAGAGGTGGAGGGCTGGCTATTATCTATAGGGACAACTTTAGATGCCGCATCACTCCCTCCCCCATGCCAGCCTGTGAGAACCTACATTTCACTCTTGAGTTCTCCCCATCCACTACTTTCTCCGGTATCCTAGTCTATCGACCACCTGGCACCCTCAACAACTTTATCACTAACATGACGGATTTAGCCGCCAACCTAGTGCTCACCTCGGCAAATTTCACCCTGCTGGGCGATCTTAATTTACACCTAGATGAGCCACTTGATTCAACAGCCAATAGTCTTCGAACAAACTTTCAGTCCATTGACCTGGCTCAGAAAGGCTTTCAATCAACGCATGTTAAGGGACATCTCCTAGATCACATCTACAGCAATCTAGATAGCTTAACCGTCGAGGTTCCAGTACCACTATCCTGGACCGATCATTTTTTAGTACCTTTTACATGGTCCACTTGCTCCCCCCCCATCTCACAAAATCACAATAAGCAGCGGGGAAGAAAATGGGCCTCCCTCCCACTTTCTAAGTGGAAACTGGCTCTTATAGAACACCTACCCCCAAATGTGACCAATCCTAATACAGCCATTGTCAATTTTGATAACTGGATCTCCAGTTCCCTTGACCTAGTCCTACCAGAGGAATCTTTGCACTTAATAAACAGAGCCAAAGTGGCCCCCTGATACTCCCCGACTCTCAGGACTATGAAGCAATCTTGCCGCAAACTAGAGAGAGCCTGGAGACAAGATTACTCACAATCAAAGAAAGTTGAGTATAGAGCCGCAATAAAGCTCTATAAAAATCAAATAAAATCTGCGCAAGCCCATTTTTATGAAGCCAAAATCAATCTAGCTGCAAACTCCCCCAAAGAAATTTTTAAAATAGCCAAATCTTTAATTTCTCCCCCTCCCCCCGAGCGTCTGTCACCTGACGGCGCACAAACCCGTTGCAATAATTTAGCCACTTTCTTCTCCCAGAAGATCCAGGCCTTCTATTCTTCATTTTCTACTGGCAGTGATGACATGGACCACACCACCACTACAGATTCTGACTTCTTAGCCCCCAGCTCACTGGATGAATTCCCCCTCCTAGATTCCGACACTTTAGACAGAATGCTTCTTAAAGTCATCTCGGGATCCCCCAATGACCCAGCATCCCCGCAAACTCTCAATAAGGTGATGGACATCATCCGCCCTGTCATTCTGGATGTCCTTAATGCTTCCATCTCCTCTAACTCCGTCCCAGCACCATGGAAATGTGCGATGGTTAGGGCCCTTTTGAAAAAACCCACCTTGGACCAGAACAACTTGGCCAATTTCCGCCCCATTTCCCTACTTCCCTGGATGAGCAAACTGCTTGAAAGGCACATCAATAATATCTTAGTGGACTACTTAGAATCAAATAGTCTGCTATGCGCCTCTCAGACGGGTTTCCGCCCGCAGCATGGAACTGAAACTGCTCTCCTAGCAGTGACGGAAGAAACTAGATTGGTGCTGGACCGGGGAGGAAAAGCAGCCATCATACTACTCGACCTCAGTGCCGCGTTCGACACTGCCAACCATGCCACACTGCTACACCGTCTGAAAGGCATGGGCGTGTCGGGCGCGGCCCTGGAGTGGCTGACCTCCTTCCTGGACGAGCGCTTCTTCCAGGTGTTTGAGGGCAAAGCAGTCTCCCCTAAGCAACCACTTAGATGTGGGGTTCCTCAGGGCTCCTCCCTGAGCACCACACTTTTTAATGTCTATATGCGACCTCTAGCGGAGATAGTCCAGCCCTTTGGTGTGCGTATTGTCACCTACGCGGACGACACCCAGTTGGTGGTCTCTCTGGACCACACTGAGGAGCCGTCCAACACCCTGGGCCTCTGTCTAGAGGCCATTGCTAAGTGGATGCAATCGTCCTGTCTCAAACTTAACGGGGAGAAGACAGAGATTATGCTATTGGGTAACCCTTCTCCGACCATTTTGACATCAATTTGGCCCACCTGCCTTGGTGCTCCCCCCCCTCCAAAACCGCAGATAAAGAGTCTGGGAATCTGGCTCGATAAAGCGCTGGACTTCTCGGTCCAGGCTACCAAAACTGCCTCCATGTGTGTCGGCCTAATGAAAATGCTCCGCAAAGTACTCCCTCTGCTTCCTTTCCAGGCGAGGAGAATCATGGTTCAGGCCCTGATACTCTCCCGCCTGGACTATGGAAACGCGCTATATCTGGGTGCCCCGGCTTCAGTGACCAACAGGCTCCAAGTCACGCAAAACTGCGCCGCCCGATTATTATTTAACATCCCCCGCTGGCAGTCAGCCAAGACAGCTCTAAAAGAATTGCACTGGCTCCCGATGGCTGCTAGAGCACAGTTTAAGGCTATGTGCATTGTGCACAAATCTTTCCATCGAACAGGCCCTGCCATCCTGTCCCCCTTAGTTGTGCCCTACGCTCCATCCAGAGCCCTTCGCTCGGGATCATTGCACCTAGTTACCACTTCTAAAATCAACAAAGCACGTTGGGGCGGCCGTTCCTTCTCCCATACTGCTGCAAGACTTTGGAACTCCCTCCCCTTAGCCCTCAGAGAAAATAATAACCGGCTGGCTTTTAGGAAAGCTTTGAAAACCCACCTGTTTGCAAAAACGTGCTAGTCTCACCCTGCGGCCCGCCACAGTGTTCAATTAAAGCGCTGCGAGGCCTCCGGGTAGTCTATGCGCTATATAAATATAATTTTTCATTTCATTTCATTTCATTTCACCGGCCAGATCACTCCTTCTATGCTGAGCGGACCGAGTCTCACGACAGATGTTGTGTGTGGGAGTGTGCCTTTAAAACAGCTTTTATGCTGCTTGTAAGTTAACAGGACTTCAAAGTCTATGAATGTGTGGAACAATTTAGTCACCGGATCTGCAGGCGGGAACTTAACCCAAGAATAGAAAACCTCTGATCCGAACACCTCATGTGCCTCGATCACAAAGGTAACACAGCCACCTGTTAAGGGTACGCCGTGTTCCAACAGTTTTATAGTTACTGCATGTCTGCAGTTCTCTGTGATGTTAAGAGCGTTTGCAACTTAGTCTTCCCCCGAGATTCTCGCAGGCTCAGTCATTTTTTAAAAGAGAAGAGAAGTTAAGAGGTAGGGTTTTGTACAATGTGCGGAACCGTTTATCCTTACAAGCTTGCTAAACCTTCTGCCAATCCACACAGTATTTCTGCTCAGCTGAGGTGGATTTCCCTTCCCACTTCAGTAACTCTGAAAAGTGTGAGTAGGGCGATAACATGCCCGCAGGAGGAGGAGCCCGTGGTGGGGTGCAAATCTCTCCCCAGAAGGAGTTCCAAGCCCCCCATACCAGTGACCATTTCTTTGGGCATCCCGTGGCGAGGTATACTGTCTTTTCTCGAAACATGCACCAATCCATGTGCTTTTTCCAGTCCGTTACTGTTGGTGGAGCAGCGGCTCCCCATAGTTGGGCTATATTCCGTTTTGCCACCATAAGGCCAAGGGTGACCCAGGTCTTGCCCATTCTACTCAGATACGTGGGCTCCCATACATTTAGGCGGCACCTCTTTACCTCCAATCTGATATCCAGTTCAAGCACCTCACTAAGAACAGTGTGTATCCCTCTCCAATATGATTGAATATGTGTGCACTCCCATATGATGTGCATTAAAGTACCTTCGCCACTGCACTGTCTTCTACATTCACCTCCCTGTGCCCTCCTCATGCAACTAGACCGGGCCCAGTGACATAGGTCCTAGCCGATATTGCTACGTCTCTCGGGGAGGTGAGTGCCTCTTGCCACTCCTCGTCATCCAGTTCGAGGCCGTTTCTCTCCCATTTCTCTCTGACTTCCTGGAGGGAGGCCCCAGTATTGTTGCCCAGCTTTTTGTATGCGAGTGAGACTGTCTTCTGCGGTAGCGAGCCATCGAATAGTCTATCCTCGAGAGGCGTGTACGGTGGGGGGGGGGGTGGACCCTTTAGCAATACATGATTGTAAGACATGTCGAACTTGAAGATATCGAAAGTACTCAGTGGATTTTCACTGTTAATATAAGAACCAAACCAACGTTGGCGGCGCCATGTTGTGCAGTTCATAGGAGTCCCCCAGGACCTGCTCGTTATGGATGACTTAAACTGAGGGCTTGGTATTCCAACCGCTTTTGGACACCCCCACAGGAAATGTCAGCCGTTAGACCAGCTAGCTCTACAGTGCCACTACCAGCCCTCTGTACTCTACAGTGGTGTATGTAGTCTCTGGCAACCACTGAACATGACAACCCTGATTCCTCAGGGATTGTGGAAAACAGTACAGTACTTTTAGCTCAGACACTTGTGCTTGCTTTCTCTCAGAAAATACACACAACGGCGATTAGGACGTTTCAATAAGTATTTATTGGTCCAGTGACAACGTTGTGTAAAACATATGTGCTGCGACAATCGGGAGACAGAAGCATACAAAAGAGATTTCCAGTACCAATATAGTGAATAGTACATACATTTCTACCATAGTGCCAATAAGATGAACAGAAACAGTTCAGATAAAAACAGTAGGACTTGCTTATTCCTAAAATCCATGCCCTAAGTAATTTTGCAAAAATGTACCTAGCCTAACCTAGATGTTTAGGTATATGTGGGTATCGCTATGTGCATCTGCAGCCAAGAAACCTCCAGGGAAGAACCAGAACCCTCACCTGATAGTGGGGAATGAAGGACCCCGTCTCTGCATTGAGGATGACAATCCGGGAGGGATGTCAGACTGCTGCTTGTCAGAGATTTGGCATACATGACCCCCGTCTCAGCTTGGAAGGAATTCTCCTCTAATTTGTAGGGGGGGAGTGAGTGTCTTTTATAATAAAGTGGTCACTCCAGGGTTTTTTCTAGAACCGATATGTATTTAAAACAACCATGGATGTTTTGAAAACAATCACCAATGCTTTTCTAAACATGTTTGATCATGCACAGCTGGCTGTTGGCCAAGGTTGAAAACAAGTGGTGACCCTTATACAGAATAAATGTTCCATGCCTGGAGACATGTTTAGGGATTCAGATAGAAGATTGAGAGCCTGGTGTAAAAGAGACAGGAGCAAGCTTTTAGGTAAAAGGTCACCTGTTTTGAATCGTTATAGTTGTGTGGATGGGATAATGTATGTAAAAGGGGGTATACATCGATGAGACAATCCTAAAAGACATGACAGTCTGCAGTACTGCCACAACCACAATGAAGTCTGCCAGCGCTAATTTCCTGTTGGGCAGATATGATAGACCTCTGTGGGAATCTTTTCAGTAGTTCGTCGATCTTATACCACGGGACAAGCAGGAGAATTTTAATGAAATTCTCACTGAAGGGCTGATGGTTTCTAATCAGATAATTAACACTGCAGCAGATTTGTCCCTTCTTGCGAAACACGAATACTGCCACAGTGTCACTCTCTGATGGCATTCCTGGCTTCACCTTACTTCTCTCAAGCCAGAATCCCAGCAGAGAATTTTCAATCTGCCTTTTTCAGGTACCACTCTCTTTGGTTCGTATACCGATGACGAAATGGCGAGGATGAAGGCAGAGATGGAGACTTTAAAAGCAGTCTGCTTAGAAAAACCTAAAGAACCAAAGAAAACCTTCCGGCCGTTCCAATGCCACTTTTCTTCACAGATGGTTCAAACTCCTTGTTCGTATCAGTGCAGTCAGCAATCTGGTACACAGTCACAACAGTTCCAATGATCCTAACAGCGAGGTACATGATGTACTCCAGGTACTCTCTTGTCAAGAAGAAAGACAGGAACGTATTCAGACCCATTCTTGACCTCAAGCCGGCCAACAAATGGGTTCAGCAGGGAAAATTCAGAATGCTGGCATTATGTAAAATTTACCCGCAGTTACACCAAGGTGATGGGCTCTGCTCCATCCACCTTCAAGACTCTTACTTTCATATTCCAATCGCTCATAAGCATCAAAAGTTATTGAAGTGCGTAGTGGGGGCTTGACCACTATCAGTACCAAGTTCTCCCGTTTGGCTTATAGTCAGCACCCATGACCTTCTCCGTTTCAATCCTACAGAAGGCTCGGTCTCTCATGAGAGCGCCTCATCGTACTGTTAGAACAGTGTCCTCTCTCCTCGGCTCGATGGCCTCTTGCATTTTTCTGACACCAAATGTCCACCTCCACATAAGGCCCCTACAGGAATTACTCAAGGACCGATGGGACCAACTGACAGACAATTTGGACCACAGGATTCAGCTATCCCATCAGGCAAAGCTGTCCTTGAAATGGTGGTGCTCTCCAATCAGCCTTCTCCGAGGGACATAATTTCATCAGGAGACTCCTCCTCAAATCATAGTCACGGATGTCTCACTACTAGGATGGGGAGCCCACATGGACTACCTCCACATTCAGGCCACTTGGTCACAGAGAGAATCGGGTAATTACTGTAAGGCACTGTTCCAGGGTCGGTCTGATTGAGAATCAACCCAGACCGTACCTCAACAGAGAGAAAGTAAAGAGAAGGATCTATATGATAGAGGTCTAGGGTGGGGTACTTAGGATGGGGGGAGACAGCATGAGTGTCTCGTGTTGCCCTCACACATCCCGAGGGATGTCATGCTTCATCATCGGGCGGTGCTCCTCGTCGGGCCGGCGGTGCAATGCCCTACGGGTCCCCCGAAGGGTCTCTTTAGCGGAGATCTTTTAAGAGCGCTGCCGTTTGGTGCATGCGGGTATGTGGAGGGGAAGTACCAAGGTCAGTGGTGCTAGTGGTGTGTGCAGGAATAAAAATACCTAAGGGTTACCAGGGAAGCTAGTTTAATAAGAAGGTACCCTTGGTACATTAAAATACGTGGCAAAAGTGTTACTAATTAAAACGTGATGTGTTTAGTAGTAACTAAAGGTACAGGTCAATTGGTCGACATGTTTCGCGCCTAGTGGTGGTCAAAATGATCCGGGGCGCTTCATCAGGACCAGTAGAGGTGAATAGTGTGGGGAGAGGTGCCCAGACTATGTGTAGTGGCGGGGGGTAAAATATCGCCCTCCCACTCGGCAATAAAGGGGGGGGTTTAGTGTCTCCTAAACAGGTGGTGTCTGCAGGGAGAGGTAAGTTATGCCCCCTTTGAATTAGACCTAAAGTAGGAGCTGGAGTCGCTCCTTGAGTTTAAAAAGCGGCGTAGGAGGCCCACACCATCTAGGGGGGTTGCTCAGGTGACGGCACTGGAAACCTGCCCGGTCCTGACGCCTTCGAGTAGGCGTCAGGACCGGGCAGGTTTCCAGTGCCGTCACCTGAGCAACCCCCCTAGATGGTGTGGGCCTCCTACGCCGCTTTTTAAACTCAAGGAGCGACTCCAGCTCCTACTTTAGGTCTAATTCAAAGGGGGCATAACTTACCTCTCCCTGCAGACACCACCTGTTTAGGAGACACTAAACCCCCCCCTTTATTGCCGAGTGGGAGGGCGATATTTTACCCCCCGCCACTACACATAGTCTGGGCACCTCTCCCCACACTATTCACCTCTACTGGTCCTGATGAAGCGCCCCGGATCATTTTGACCACCACTAGGCGCGAAACATGTCGACCAATTGACCTGTACCTTTAGTTACTACTAAACACATCACGTTTTAATTAGTAACACTTTTGCCACGTATTTTAATGTACCAAGGGTACCTTCTTATTAAACTAGCTTCCCTGGTAACCCTTAGGTATTTTTATTCCTGCACACACCACTAGCACCACTGACCTTGGTACTTCCCCTCCACATACCCGCATGCACCAAACGGCAGCGCTCTTAAAAGATCTCCGCTAAAGAGACCCTTCGGGGGACCCGTAGGGCATTGCACCGCCGGCCCGACGAGGAGCACCGCCCGATGATGAAGCATGACATCCCTCGGGATGTGTGAGGGCAACACGAGACACTCATGCTGTCTCCCCCCATCCTAAGTACCCCACCCTAGACCTCTATCATATAGATCCTTCTCTTTACTTTCTCTCTGTTGAGGTACGGTCTGGGTTGATTCTCAATCAGACCGACCCTGGAACAGTGCCTTACAGTAATTACCCAATTGACTTTTCGGAGCACAGGCACTGGACCACTAACCTGCTCCTGGTCCCCCCCTCCCTCTTTTTCGGACACAGAGAGAATCAACATACCATATCAATCTCTTGGAGCTACGAGCAGTCCATCTGGCGCTGAAGGCTTTTCATCCATCCTTCAAGTCCAACTCCCTGCATGTTTAGACGGTCAATACAACAACCATGTGCTCCCACAAAAACCAGGGAGGAACGAGGTCCAGGCCTTTGTCTCAAGAAGCCCAGACAATCTGGAAATGGCTTCTGGCCAGAAACATTACAGTCATGGCAACTCACCTTCCAGAGGTACAGAATGCTCAAGAAGATTCTGTCAGCAGGCTCCTCCAGGAAAACCACGAGTGGATCTTAAACGACGAAGTTGTTCAACACTTTTTCAACTCTGGGGCACCCCAGCCGCAGACTTGTTTGCCATGTCAGAAAGGTCAAAATGCCGAAGCTTTGCATTGAGGTACTTCCAGCCAGGGACACTGGGGAATGCCCTCTAGATCAGCGGGTTCTGCAGATTTCCCTATTCTTTTCTGCCTATTCACCTGGTCCCATCAGTCTTCGTCAAGCTGTCCTACTCCAGAGCCAAGATGGTGCTCATAACTCTGGAGTGACCTCGTCAATGGTCGTTCACGGACCTCCTTTACCGGTCCGTCCATCCACATCTCAAGCTACCATGCAGACCAGACCTACTGTCGAAATTCAGAGGCCAGATGGTACACGCCAACCTCTCCTCTGTGAGTTTGGGTTCATGGCTCTTGAGCTAGTGCAGTATGGACATTTGAATTTACTGCAGGACTGTATGAACATCTTCAAAGAGGCTAAGCGGCCTTCCACATATTCCGCGTATGCCTTCAAATGGAAGAGATTCTGCATATGGTGTTTGTCTAAGGACAAGGACCCTACCACTTGCCAGAAAGATGTAATTCCTCCATACTTACTCCATTTGGCTCAATCTGACGTGAAATTCTCTTATATAAACGTTCACCTGGCAGCTCCTACTGCATACAAAAAATGTACTTTACAAAACTCGTTCTTCAGATTCCTTGTCATTAAGGAATTCCTAGACGGTTTAAAGAAGATCTTTTCTCCCATTAGGCGCCCTTACCCTCCATGGGAGCTAAATCTACTCCTTTCATGCCTTATGCAGATCCCCTTTGAGCCCAACATATGTCTTGAAAAAACGCTTGCCTTGTGGCAATAACATCTGCCTGCAGGGTGTCACGGGGACGCTCCCGAAACAACGCAAAAAGAGCGGATGGACCATGGGGAGGGCAACAGCTGGTGGGCCCCGACACATGAACAACATGGTGTGTTTCCTTCCTCACAGGGAAGGTCTTTGGAGATGCCCCGGGACACGTGGAGGTCGGACGAATCCATAATAGAGACAGGTCCCTTTAAATGGTACCAATCCTTCAGCGGGAACGCCCCCATGGATGACGTGGTAGACCCACAGCCAATCGCCTACGACAACCTGGACAGAAAAAGGGGAGGAGGCGAAAGGAAGACGAGAAACCCGGAAGGAGAGACGGAGGAGAAAGACGCGACCGTAGAAAGATGGAGAACCCTTGAAGAAGACGAGAGAGGAGTGGAGGACGACATCCCAGCGAACGAAGAGGTGCCTGGAGGCCAACGGTCCCGCGAATCGCCCAGCCACCCCTCTGGAGAGGAGTGGCTACGACAGGTACGGAGACGTGTGGCGGGTTGGGTCGGGAGGCCGAGCAGGGCTACCCAGGCTAGTCAAGACCCATAAGGGACCCCGTAGACGGATACAGTCCCGTCCATTAGGTCCTGCCCTCCTCCACGAGCACCCTCACAATCTAAATCGGTAGAGGCAAGCCACCGTGGTGAACTCCCCTTCCCCTCACAACCCCTCCTTGGGCCCTTGGTGTGCAGCAAATAAAAGTGCCCTTACACTGTCCTTTTTTTTTTCTAACTTCTTTTTGGGGATCCCTGAACGGAGCGGCGTAGAACATCCCGACAGTCGAACATCCTAAGAAGACCAGCACCTACGCCGAAAAAGGGCAGTTCCAGCTCTGTACCTTCTATCACTGACGGACGAATTCCCCCACCTTTCATTTGAACCAATACTCCAATAAAAAAACTCGTTACTCCAGAACAAGCTCTAGTGCCCTTCTTTCCTGGGGTGACGCGACCACTAGGCGGTCGGCCGGTCACAAGGGTTAGTGAGATCGAAGCACTCTGTTCACAGGAACCATACACTGTATTTCATTCTAGTAAAGTGGTCCTCAAGACTCATGCGAAATTCCTCACTAAGGTAGTTTCAGATTTCCATGTCTACCAGACAATATCATTACCCACATTTTTTTAGAATCCCTCTACTCCAGCAGAAAGAACTCTCCATTCCCTGAATGAGAGGATAGTTCTTAAACTCTATCTAGACAAGACAAAGGACATCCGAAGATTACACCAATTGTTTGTCAACTACGATCCACGGTACAGGCTGAGCCACCTCTAAGCTGTTCCTTTCCCAATGGACAGTCTCATGTATTTTGCTCTGCTATCAAAAAGCTAACAAAAACCTTTGTTAGACCAAAAGCACACTCCACTAGAGGGAAAGCAGCCACCGCTGCTTTGCTGCGCAATATCCCTTTTCCAGAAATTTGCAAAGCAGCTACCTGGAAATTAGTTCATACATTTACCAAGCACTACTGCCTAGATTCTGACTCCAGAGCAGATACTCAAGTACGACAGGCTTCCCTCAGAAACCTATTTGTTTAAACTTTCTAGTTTATCCTCTGTCTCCTCCACCGCGCTATCTGGAGATGAGCTTGTTACTCTATTCAACGCTTATGACTACACATGGAAATCCCCTCTGAGAGAAGGAATAGTTACATGTAACTACAGTTCTCTCGTAGGGGTATTTCCATGATAAGTCATAAGCGACCCTCCCTCCTCCCCGGTGGAATAGACAGAGTTATCCTTACAAACTGCATATATATATATATTCACTTAAAAAACCATAGGTTTCACACATGTTATAGTTAGGTGGATATTTCACTCGTAAAAAAACAATGAAATTCCCCCGTTATAGTTAGTTCAGATAACTATAACTCGCGCGCCCGCAATCCTGCTCATGACGTCACATATTACATCACTCATGACATGGTCAGTGGCATCACTCATGACATCACTCATGACATCATCCTTGTGATAGAGTGGCGGTCGCGCGAGTTATAGTTATCTGAACTAACTATAACGGGGGAATTTCATTGGTTTTTTACGAGTGAAATATCCACCTAACTATAACATGTGTGAAACCTATGGTTTTTTAAGTGAATTTGCAAGGTTTTTTAAATGCTAATTCCTAACTATAACGTGTGTGAAACCTATGGTTTTTTCAGTGAATTTGTACGTTTTTTTAAATGCTAAGTTATGTATGTATTATTATTTTTTTTATATATTTATTTTACAATAAACTACGTATAAAATTTTTTTTTTGTTTTTGGTTTTTCACCGTGCGTGCACGGTGCGCGCACCCTCGCGATTTTTGGAAAAAAAAAAAATTAAAAAATGTTCTGCCTTCGGGGTACTTCAGGGACCCCCTGACAAAGGCTAGGGGGTCAGGAACTCTCTACCCTGCCCCCTTTTCACGTTTGCCACCTTCCTTTTTCACTCTCGCACTGAAAACAAACAAAATGGCGGCCGACACTTCCTGATTTCGATCGATTCGAACGTTGACTAACATGTAACCACCAATCAGAATTACGCTCGCGCACGTTAGGGTGCTCGCACGGTGCGCGCACGGTGCGCGGCTATAGATATGTATATGCTTTTAAATGCTATTTTCTCAGGAACTACTGAACAGATTGACACCAGACCTGCAAAAGGCACTTCCCTGACCTGAGGACTACCTCTCTGCCAAATTTCAAGTAATTCTGTTCAGCCGTTCGGGCTGTACCTTCGACTAAAGGTCCTATGGAAAAATGCATGGGGAAAACGCGTTTTGGGACCCCCCTTTTTTCTCGGCCCCCGCTTGACGAATCACCCCGAGACTTTCAGGGTAGGAGCTGAGCGGAGCGCCCCATAGAAAATTTCGCGAGGATTCGTCAACCGGCGCCAAAGTTATTCAAAATAGAATTTTCAGATTTCCTATGGAAACACGGTCCTAACTATAACTATCTACTGGCGACCGCCAGTAGATAATATATATATATATATATTCCACGTACTCCGTCAGTTATCCTGCTCCCAGCACAGCGGGTGCTCCAGCCGCGAGGGCGGAACTCGCGAATCAATTTCAGCCACAGTTTTCAAAGATTGCTGCGCACTCTGGTCAAATGCAATTAAGTAATTTATTTCAATTCGTTGCAAAACACGATCTGTACACGATCTGCTGACAAACGCGTTTCAGCCTCCTGGCCTTCGTCAATGTCAATAGTGTTCAGTTTCCATAATCTATTTAAGCGTTTGATTGGTTGCCATGATCATAGAAAAAATGGAAATGAAAAGCGGACTTCATATATACAGATATTCAATGTGGGAAGATTGTCGGCCATCTTAACACTATGTAATGCCACAATTCTCAGTACTCGATTAAGACATCAAGTCTATGGATTCCACGTTATGATTTCTAAATATATAATCAGAATTCTTTACATATTCCTCTCAAATTATAAAGACATAAAATTTGTAAATCAAAGATATGTTCATGCATTTCAATTCACAATTGAGTAAACAGAATTCTATACATGCAGCTTTTAAATTCATGAAAACACAACGTTTGCTGATCATAAACGTGTTACAAAGAAATAACGCCCTGAATGGGCTATCTTTCATCATGATTGTCTGAGTGGTCAATTGCCATTCTTCCCCATTGTCAAAGTGTTTCAAAGGGACAGCGTTTGGATTTCAATTACTCTATCCAATAAAGGACCAGAGTTCCTCCTCCTGATTAAGTCCCCCCGGGGTTTTGGTGCGTAGCTCCACTATGAGTTTCGCCTCAAGCTGTCTCAGTGACCTGACTCTGTCCCCTCCTCTTTCTCCGAGAACCAAACCAACCATAACCGGTTTCTTTCCTTGCATGAGTTTATTGCCTGGTTTGTCCTTGTGGACTGCAATACATTGGAAGCACCATACACCCAGCAAAGAAGCGCATCTTGGAACACAAAAGAGCCATAACAAACAGGGACAAAACGTACCCAGTGGCGAGGCACTTTGCTGGGTTGCATGGTGCTAAAAGTGACAAACTGACATATTTTTGCATAGACCAGGTCCCAGCGGGAGAAAGAGGAGGGGACAGAGTCAGGTCACTGAGACAGCTTGAGGCGAAACTCATAGTGGAGCTACGCACCAAAACCCCGGGGGGACTTAATCAGGAGGAGGAACTCTGGTCCTTTATTGGATAGAGTAATTGAAATCCAAACGCTGTCCCTTTGAAACACTTTGACAATGGAGAAGAATGGCAATTGACCACTCAGACAATCATGATGAAAGATAGCCCATTCAGGGCGTTATTTCTTTGTAACACGTTTATGATCAGCAAACGTTGTGTTTTCATGAATTTAAAAGCTGCATGTATAGAATTCTGTTTACTCAATTGTGAATTGAAATGCATGAACATATCTTTGATTTACAAATTTTATGTCTTTATAATTTGAGAGGAATATGTAAAGAATTCTGATTATATATTTAGAAATCATAACGTGGAATCCATAGACTTGATGTCTTAATCGAGTACTGAGAATTGTGGCATTACATAGTGTTAAGATGGCCGACAATCTTCCCACATTGAATATCTGTATATATGAAGTCCGCTTTTCATTTCCATTTTTTCTATGATCATGGCAACCAATCAAACGCTTAAATAGATTATGGAAACTGAACACTATTGACATTGACGAAGGCCAGGAGGCTGAAACGCGTTTGTCAGCAGATCGTGTACAGATCGTGTTTTGCAACGAATTGAAATAAATTACTTAATTGCATTTGACCAGAGTGCGCAGCAATCTTTGAAAACTGTGGCTGATATATATATATATATATATATATATATATATATATGAGGCCACTCTGTCCTGCACTCCTTCATCCTCATCATAAAAAGAGGTTTGTGGGGGAGTTTTCTGCTGTTTACAAAACATCCTAAATTGTTCTCATATTTAATGTACTGCCTTTGTTTGTTTTACTTCATGGTGAAGAATTGGGCTATTGTAGCCTATGTATATATGCTGCATTATTTGTCTATCTCTTAAGTGTCTTTACAGGCCTTTCTGAAGAAAGGTGAAAATCTCCACTTAAGAAGATATATTAAAGAAGTGCTCTGGGTTCCCCGCATGTGGGCCGGACTATTCATTGCTTATGACTCATCATGGAAATACCCATACAAGAGAACTGGAGTTACAGGCACGAAATTATTTCTTCTCTCCTTAACCTGACTCAGTTGCAGATTGGGCCCTTCATACTCTAGATGTTAAACAAACCTTAATGTATTATGTGGACAGTACGAAACCCTTTTGGAAGACCTGACTTTTTTTGCTTTTTCCAAACTGCATAAAGTGAAAGCTTATCAAAGTCCGACATAGCCAGACTGATAGTTAAATATAGCCAGACATTATGCAAAATCTGAAAGAGTTTTGCCTGTTCCTCCAAGAACCTTCTATACTAGGAAAACATGGGCTTCTATGGCCTTCCTGGTAAACATCCCCATAGCTGACATTTGTAAAGCAGCTACTCTGTCTACAGCACACACCTTAACTAAACACTACTGTGTGAATGTAGTAGCATGCCAACAAGCCAGTGTTGGTCAAGCTGTACTCCATGCGCTTTTACAGTCTGTGCACAGCATGAGTATCTACAACCACACATGCCTCAAATAGAAAATGTTACTTACTCTGTAAGTATCTGTTTCCTGGTATGTAGTCCTGTAGATTCACATTCTCCCACCGTCCTCCCAGGAAACCTCTGGCAGTTCCATTTGTCATTCCTTCTTAGTACTCCTGCATGGTCATCTCTTTCTCCCTCATGTATCACTTTGCTCCAGCTCCATCCTCGCCCGCCATGCGGAAAACAATTCAACAATGGAGTTGATAATCATGGGCATTACCATTAGCAAGTGGAATTTCATTACCTCGTGACTCAAGAAAAATTCTTCAAACAAAAACAACTTGCACACATCCGGGCCAACCACTAGATGACAGGAGTATACAGAGCATGTGCATCTATTGCACTATAGGCTATGAACGGATGCTTACAGTATAAGTAACAATTTTTGTTCCCTATACCAACAAACTTAAACTATACAAACTTTAGAAATCCTAAAGTTATAGTTATAACTTTCATTTACAACTTATCCACCACTTTCAAATTATTTTAAGTAGCTCACCTCCTTACAGACTCTTTCAGCTTGCTAACCAGACAAGACTAATAACTTGCCACCCTACTATGCAGTGTTCTCTCACAAATAATGACACTCCTCTGTATGACACTACATTGTACGAGTCTCTCCACCACTCTACTGTATGACACTCAGATAAACAATACTAAACTGTATGACCCTTCCCTCCACTGAACTTCAGTGTGTGCCACTGCACTCTACAGCACTCTACTCGACCCTCCACTCCAACACAGTCCATTCACAGCACTCCACTGTACAGCACTCATCTGTACTGTTCGACACACCACTATACATTACGCCGCTCCACTTGCCTCCACTTCACTATACGACAGACCACGCACCTCCACTATATAACACTGTACTCCACAGTACGCTACGTCACTCACACTACACAACTCCAGTGTATTCTACAATACTTCATTCTATGAAACTAGACTGTACGACACTCACCTTCACTGTACTGCACGACACTCAACTTAATGACACTAATATTTGAAAGAACTTAAAAAATAAAAGCCATTAAAATACAATAAAAAAAGGTTAAGGATAATTTGTAGTTAGATATAGTGTATTCTTTCAATATGAACCCAACTTAAAATACATTAACATTTGTTATAGTTATAACTTCAATTTAAAAGTGGAGCACCAACTTTAAATTACTATAAGTCGCACACATCCGAACACAGTCTTGTCACCTCACTCACCACTCTAAATTATAACTATAACTCACACCTTCTCCAAGCACTGGTTATACCCTTGCATACTACATCACTAATAGCGTGTGAAATCATAGCATTATTAAAAACACATCATTTGTTACAACACCGTGCATGGTGGGGAGGCGAGTTATAGTTAGTGTTGTCTGGTTAGCAAGCTGAAAAGAGCATGTATGGAAGTGCACTACCTATAATAATTTAAAGGTGGTGGATAAATTGTGAATGAAAGTTTTAACTATAATTTTAGAATTCCTAAAGTTTTAGTTTGTTAGGTTTCCATAGGGGGAAATGTTTTCCTAACTATAACTAATCTTTCATCTTTGTTTTTTTCATTACTATAACTCGCGCGCCCGCAATGCACTGCTGACATATTACATCATTCATGACATGGTCAGTGACATTACTGATGACATCATCCAGTGAATGTGGTTTAGTTTGAAATTTAAATATGTATTATATATATATACCAATCTGTATTGAAGATTGAGTAGATATATAACTGTCTGGATGGAGGATTTAGTAGCTGTCTGACTGTGTGTAAGTGAGTAATTAAAAGTGTCTCACTTAATACATGGATTAGTAACTAAACTATGTGAATGTGTGCAATCCTGTCTCTGTTGTTGTATAACATGCTGCATCAGTTGGTCACTAACTACATGAGTATGTATATTAGTTATTGATTAGTTGGGTGAGTATTTGTATGGGACACTGAGTTTGTGTGTGGTTGGATGGGGTGTGTGTAACTCTATGCATAGATGTGTGAACGGTTGATTGACTAGGTGTATAGGCTTAAGAGTGCATGTGGAAACAGTTGTTTGGGTGAGTGTATTTATTTTTGTGTTGTGAGCGAATATATGTTTTAGTTGTACATCTTCAACAAAGTAAAAAAAGTAAAAGTCATGGTATGTGAGAGTTGGTGTATATAAATAAGTATATATAAGAGTCAGTGATTGTGAGAGTAACTATACGAATGAGTGTATAATTGTAATGGTGATTTTTTAACAAATTAACTATGAGTTACTATGTGTTTGAATAAATGAGGAGTTGTGTGTGTATAATTGTGTAAGTGAGTAAATGTAAGTGTGATTAATTTGTTTCATGAGTGAGAAGGGTGACTGCATAACCGACTAAGATGCCTGCTGATGTGTCAATGTCTATATATGTGTATAAGTGCATTTGATTGTGTTCTATTAATTAGTGACTGCATGTATAAGTGATTCTGTTATTGAACAGGTAGTTGTGTGTGTAGACTTAGGAATCAGTGAGTGGGTATGTAGTAACTGGTATCGGTGTGTCAATGGTTTCAAATATGGTACTCTGTATTTTACAGTGAGTGATGAAAGGTTATACTAGTGTATGATGAGGTGTATCAGATTGTCACGTGGATGATGTCATCAGTGATATCATTTGAGATGTCATCAGTGATGTCACTGACCATGTCATGAATGATGTAATATGTGACATCATCAGCAGTGCATAGTGAAATGTCCAGCTAACTATAACACCCCTGAAACCTATGTTTTCTCAGTGAATTTCAAAGCTTTTTTAAATGCTAATTTCTAACTATAATGTCTCTGAAACCTATGTTTTTTTCAGTGAATTTCAAAGGTTTTTAAATGCAAATTTTTAAATGTAATAGTAGTTATACCTATTTTTTGTACTGATTTTCTACAGTTTTTTAACTGTTTATTTATAAATATTTTATTCATTAAATAACATTATATATTTTTCTGAAAATTGCAAAAAAAAATAAAACTGAACTATTGTTTAATTTTTTTGTTTTATTTTTTTATTTTAATATATTTATATTACTTTCCTTTATAAATTTTTTTTTTCCAAATTTTTTTCGGAGTCGCGCACCCAAAGCATACACATCACGGTGGGTGAGCGGATTCTAGCCGCCATTTTAGAAACGACTCCTGCTCCCGTGCATTCGCGACACATGCGCATTACGGTACGAAACGTTTGCGCGGTGTCAGGTCCCGCGTGACGTCATATACGTGCTGGGGCGCGCTGGGTGTGCGACTCCCGTGAAATTTTTTTATGTTCTAAAATGATATGCATGTGTGTTTAATGTACATATTAGGGCAAGAGACTATCTAAGATATTCATAAAAATAATATATTTGTACTTATAATAAACTTATATTATTTTTTTTTTTTTTTTTTTTTTTTTTTTTAAAACCTTTATTTGTGCATATGAAAAGAACAAATACGGGCCTACAACCGTCAGGCCGGCCACGGTACGGTTAAGCACTGGTACAAACATTACATCCCCTGCGCATCCACGGTCAAGATAAGCAACGAGTCATGAGGTATAAACTGGAGAGATCCTTGACACCAGGGGAAGGAGAAGTGAAGGTTAATTTTAAGGTTTTCAAAATAATTTTATCAGGGAAAAAATCAGTAAAGAATAAGAACCAAGGAGATTCGAGTCCGCAAGATAGCTTCACCACACGGGAGAGCAGCAGCATCATTAAAACGGTCATGGAAGGAAAATCTCAGGCAGTGAGGCGATGCAGTTATATAACAGGATAGTCACATGAGTAAATATGCACCCCTCCAGAGCCGCCCCCACTCAATCCACCCCACACCCGGACCCCGAATCGAAACAAGTATAGCGCAGAGACATAAAAGAAAAAGGCCCATAGAACTAAGTAGAAACAGTGAATTACCCCCCCACCCTACACCAATGCGGAGGCTACGGCCTGCCCCCCCCCGGCATAGTGCCTGTCGCCCAATGAACCCGAAATATAGACAAGAGAGAAAGTAGGAATAGAGTAAAGAAAAATAAGAGAACAGAGAGATAAGTGGGGAGGAGCCTACGTTACCCCAGAGCGCCCGAAACCATCGGCCAACTATGGCCGCCACACACTGAGCACCCACTACGCCAAAAGCGGTCGTGTGAAGATAACGTGTCACAACAATTTAAATGAAAGCGGACAAACCGCGACGAGTGCGCACAACATATGCAAACAGTTCCAGTCCCAGTCCAGCCCATCCGTGAAACCATGGCGATATAAATCAGTTTAGCCCTGGCCCGATCGCGGGCTTAAGATTACACCAGCCCCTACATGAAGGCCCCGCACCCCGTGCAGACAAAGACAATATGGCCGCTTGGGAGAGGATGGTGAAGTAGAGTCACAAAATGGCCGCCGACCATCTATTGAGGTCCCCTTGTGCACCACATAAAGTCCAGACCTGGCATGTAAAGTACAGGAGTTCCACAGAAAAGAAGCAGTAGGCCACCGTGAACGGTTCCTCGAGGACGTCCGGTGTCGCTCTGCTGGATACCCTTGCGGGCACGGTGAGGCAGGCAACAACGAAGCAGGCAGCAATGAACGGGGAGACAAAGTATCCGCAATTGAGCTGGAGAGCGATTGATCCTGGGTGCCAGTAAAGCCAGATGCAGGCACCAGTGTAGCACGATCATTAACAGCCATTGCGTCCCCGCAAGAGGACAAAAGCACTGGCAGACCCACGCCTTGTTGATGACAAACGGGGCGCTCACGACCCGCAGCCGACAGTATGGAGTCAAACCGCTCACTCAGCGCTTGCAAGCCAAGACACATTTGTAGACGAAAGTCCCGCAGGGCAGCCAGAACGGAGCCGCATGTCAGCGGAGGCTGCGCCCCCACATCGGTAGCAATCCGGGACGGCACTATGGAGCTGGTGTCTGGTAGAGGGAGGGCGAAGCGGGCAGCGGGCGAGACCGGAGTAGCATCCCCCAGCCGCGAGCAGGCAATCAACCCCATGTTTTACCGCAGAACGGTACAGTGGCCAGGGGGGGGGTCGTAGCAAGGAGGCAATTCCCCTCAGGTCTGCGCCGCAACAGGGAAAAGCCAACAGTCACTGCCCTTCCCTCGGGTTCTCTTTGCAGCCGACTAGGCAATAGAAAAAGGGGGTCTGCAGCCTCCCACAGCGCGGTCCACAGAACGGGGCAGGAGACCCGCCGCACCGGGGCTTACCCTATAGTTCCAGCCCATCAGGTGCGGGGTGCAGGGGGTGTCCGGGCGTCCCTCCCCCGGCTCATCCGGCGACAGTCCGTGGTGTGAGGTGGGACCGGGACCGCGGGGCTCAGTTTAGGCTAGCGGGTCCGGTAACTGCGGAGCTTCCAGGGGGCCGGCCAAGGCCACAATAGAGCAGGGGTCCAATGCGGAGAACAGAAGCACCAAGAACTCCGGCGTCCGGGCGGGCTAAGACTCCGGGAAAGCGGCGGCGCAGTCAGCGCGTCGTCGCACACGTTGCACCTCGAAAATCGGCGAGGATAGTAGTCAGGATGATAGTCCGAGGCCAAGGGCCGACGGAGCCGGGCGCTCAAGCGTCTGCTCCGGTCGCCATCTTGGCTCCTCCCCCCTTATATTATTTTTAAATATATTTTCGCGAAGTCGCGTCGGGTGCGTGCTTCGTGAGCGCAGAGTGCGCAGATCCCATGTGACCTCAAAAAAAAAGATTTCATTGGTTCATAACATTTCCCACTGTAACTATTGAAGGACCCCACCCATTTTAATCATTCTTGTTGGAGCATCTTTAGAGTGACATCTCTTTTCCTACAAGAACCCTTTTTGCTTGTTTTTTTGGGTGTTTTTCAAAAAATATCAAACAAAATGGCATCTGGACAGCAGCAGCAGCAGGAGGAAGTATCTTCTGAAGAAGAATTCTTGCAGGAGGCACCACGTCCACAGAGGCTGGCATCTGTCGTGTGGAAATTCTTCACTTTTGCACCTGGAGAGAAGAAAGTAAATGCGAGAAAGGTGACGTGTAAAATTTGTGACCGAGTGCTGTCAAGAGGCAGTGAAAAAAAATACTCTTGTGGCACTGCTTCTATGTACAAGCATCTCCGGACCACACATCCTCTCAATCTTGCTCGAGAGGAAATGAGGCAACTGCTTTGAACCCCTCTCCTGCTGTGGCAAGTACATCTGGAGCGTCCTCAGGAACACCTGCAATGGACATTAGGCCAGAATTCGCCTTTCTCGAGCAACACTGCGTGAGGTGTAAGAAACTTAAATGCTTTGGTGAGCAGTCGGTGGATGCAGTTTGTGCTGTGCAACGCAACCATCGTTGTTAATTTTTTTGTTTTTGGAATGATAAGTAATTCCAAATATTTCCTGTTGTATTCGTTCTTTTTTTTGTTCATTTTTTGACAGCTTCAACTCCACAACACCAAGAAAATACAAAATAGTTCAAAAAAATTCAAAAAAAAAAAAAAGAAGAAGAAAAAAAGGTCTCATCAGAACTACCTTATCTGGTTAAAGAAAGAACTATAATTGCAAGGTAATGTGTGAAAGTTTGGTTGAATATATGTGTACCTTACCCTGCTAGGTCGCTCCCCAGCCACTGCGCTGCCCCCCCTGAGTGCAGCTCTGGTTCGCCCGCTACCTGATCCTGACTCCCACTCCCTGCTCGCCCGATCGCCGATTCCCGCCGAGCACAGTTCAGCGACTCCATCGCCGACCTCGCCAGCACCCACGCACTCGCCTCCATGGACTACATACTCCTCGGGGACCTGAATTTCCACCTCGAGAACAACAACGACGCCAACTCCGCCACTCTGAACGAAAACCTCGCCAACCTCGGCCTCAGACAGCTCGTCACCGCACCCACCCACGCCGCAGGCAACACACTGGACGCCGTCTTCTCCACAAGCACCCATGTCGCCTTCGACCACACCGCCGAACCCCACTGGACTGACCACCGCTGCATCCACTTCACCTTCAAAAAACCAACCACGCACCATCGCACCCAACAGCTGCTGCGCCGCTGCTGGTACAAAGTCACCGAAGACCAACTGACCACCACCCTCGCCCAGAACCCACCTATCAACCCCACCTGCCCCGACGCCGCAGCCCGCAACCTCAGACAGTGGATCGATGACTGCGCCAACACCCTCGCCCCACTCAAGAGACCATCCAACAGCCACGCCAGCAGGAGAGCCACCTGGTTCACCGACGAGCTCCTGACCTCCAAACGCACCTGCCGTAAGCTGGAGAAGAAATGGCTCCACAAACGAACGCCAGCTTCAACTCCACAACCACACCAACGATACACGACTCCTCCCGCCCGCGATCACCAACAGCGCCAACCGCCTGACCTCCTGGGCCAACACCAACGACGACGAGACACGCAAGATCATGAACTCCATCCACTCAGGATCTCCGTCAGACCCATGCCCACACCACATATTCAACAAAGCAGACGCGGCCATCGCACCCCAACTACGGAAGGTCATCAACATCTCCTTTGAAAAAGTGACATTTCCGGAAAGCTGGAAGCACGCTGAAATCAACGCCCTCCTCAAAAAGCCCAAGGCGGACCCCACGGACCTCAAGAACTTCCGACCCATCTCCCTGCTCCCGTTCCCGGCAAAGGTCATCCAGAAAATCGTCAACATTCAACTGACCCGCCACCTCGAAGACAACAACTTCCTGGACCCGTCCCAATCCGGATTCAGACGTGACCACAGCACCGAGACAGCCCTCATCGCCGCCACAGACGACATCAGACGCCAACTGGACAACGGCGAAACATCAGCCCTCATCCTCCTGGACCTGTCAGCCGCATTCGACACGGTCTGCCACCGCACCCTACAGACACGCCTCCAAGAAGCCGGAATCCAAGAGAAGGCCCTTGACTGGACCACGTCCTTCCTCTCCGGCAGAACACAGAGCGTCCGCCTCCCACCTTTCCAGTCAGAAGCCACCGACATCATCTGCGGCGTCCCCCAGGGCTCATCCCTCAGCCCGACGCTGTTCAACATCTACATGGCCCCCCTCGCACAAGTGGCCCGTCACTACAACCTCAACATCATCTCCTATGCCGACGACACCCAGCTCATCTTCTCCCTCACCAAGGACCCTCACACCGCCAAAACCAACATTCACGAGGGCATGAAGGCCATCGCCGACTAGATGAGGAGCAGCCGTCTGAAACTGAACTTGGACAAGACTGAGGTCCTCATCCTCGGACCCACCCCCTCAGCCTGGGACGACTCCTGGTGGCCGACCGCCCTGGGGACAGCACCGATACCAACCGACCACGCACGCAACCTAGGATTCATACTCGACTCCTCCCTCTCCATGTCCAAGCAAGTCAACGCCGTCTCCTCCTCCTGCTACAACACTCTACGCATGCTCCGCCCGATCTACAAATGGATCCCGACCGAAACAAGAAGAACAGTGACACAGGTCCTCGTCAGCAGCAGACTGGATTACGGCAACACACTCTACGCAGGAATCCCAGCCAAACACCAACGGCGGCTATAACGCATCCAAAACGCCTCCGCCTGACTGATCGTCAACGCCCCCCGCCGCAGCCACATCACCCCCGTCCTGAGAGACCTGCACTGGCTCCCCATCGACAAGAGGATCACCTTCAAGCTCCTCACCCACGCACACAAAGCACTCCACAACGCCGGACCAGCCTACTTGAACAGCAGACTCAGCTTCTACACCCCCACCACCAGCTCTGCTCCGCCAACCTCGCCCTCGCAGATGTCCCCCGCATCCAACGTACGACCGCCGGGGGCAGATCCTTCTCTTACCTCGCCGCCAAAACCTAGAACACCCTCCCAACCCACCAACGACGGACCCAAGACCTACTCGCCTTCAGAAGACTCCTCAAGACCTGGCTCTTCGAGCAGTAGCGGCATCCACCCCCCCCCCCTCAGCGCCTTGGGACCCTCACAGGTAAGTAGCGCACTTTACAAGTACCCTGATTGATTGATTGATTGATATACAGCATGATTGACTGAAAGAATGCATTAGTAGTGTATGGTGAATTTATAGGTGAAGATTTATGAGAAAGTACTGCAGCGTGACACTGCAAGCTCTTTAGCTGCACTGCACTGTGGCACTTCCGAACCACAGGGATGTGACATATGTACATGAATATGTTGCAACTCTGTGCTTCCCTCTGCACTGCTGCACAAACTGCAGCCATACGGTGACACAGGCACCCTTGCACCATGGTGCAAGGATGTCTGTGTCGTGTGGAGATTGTTTTTGTGCAGGAAGGGACCCCTTCCTGCACAAAAACAATCAGTAAAGGCATTTTCCTCTTTCAATGTATGCATTGAAAGAGGAAAAAATGAGGAGAAATGAAAACAATTCTCCTCGTTGCACCTTGCTACACCAACTCTAGGATGGCGCAGCATTCACACACATCTCCATATTTACGATTTCTCATAAATCTGGAGATATGTCTTGTTCTATGGATGTTGCGTGAGAACACCCACTGCAACACCTATGGGACGCCCCTTCAACGCAAAGTTCTGTGTATGAAGGGGTCGTATTTACAAGGAGAGGAAAAGCCACCCTGTGTGGTTTTTCCTCTCCTTGTAAATATGAAGGAGTGCCTGGCGCCATCACTACGTTACAAAAAGTGACGTACTGGTGGCGCAGGGTGCTTGTAAATCTGCCCCATACGTACTTATGTATTGGCAGACTGATACAATAAGAACATAGTGCTGGATGGGTGATTGAAGAATTGCATGAGACTGACAGGAGGTATCCTACGCTGCATGGGTACTACTTCAGTATTTAATGGAGTGGACCAATAGTATGTATCTGCTTAGAGATTTGTAGGGATTATGCACAGAATATTTTGTGTGTACTTGTGTTGGTGCCTAGGTCATTTTATAAGAATACCACTAGTAAATGGAATGATGACAGTGCTGCAAACAGAGTGAACACTTAATTTATAAGTGCTTACGTATTGGTGGAGTGATAGGATAAGTAGATAGTGGTAGATAAGTGATTAAAGAAGTGCATGGGACAGACTGGATGATTCCTACACTGCATGAGTACTAACTGGGTATTTAGAAGAGTGTATCAATAGTAGAGTGGATACATCGCATGTCCAGGGGCCGGCAGCTGTATTCCCCCCTACTCCCCCTGGTGGGATTCCCCCAGCGGAGTGGGTACTACACCGCGAGAGCCCTCCGGGTGTGGACTGCCCATGACATCACAGAGGTGGAGGCGTTGTTCCAAGAGGGACAATTGAGGACGTACGCCCAACTGGTGGAGTGGTGTGACCTCCCCCAGGTACAGTTCCTACGACACAGACAGATCTTGGAAAGTGGCGGCCACTTCTGGAACCTATGAGATGGAGAACCCCCGACGCATCCTGTGTTGCATACGGTGTTGCGAATGGGGGCAGGTAGGCACCTAATTACATGGCATTATAAAGCGATTCGGGAGTTGACGGATGTCTCACTGGACAGGCTCCGAGGAGCGTGGGAAGACGACGCAGGCCGAGTGTTCTATGACGCAGAGTGGCGCAAAGCTCTGGAATCTCCTAAAAAGGTATCCAGAAACGCGCAATTCAAAATTATTCAATTCAATATCCTGCACCGGGCGTATCTCACCCCGGACAAGCTCCACCGGTTTTATCCCGATACACAGTTCGAATGTCCCCGCTGTCAATTAGTAGATGCCGACTTCAAGCATATGTTCTGGACCTGTCCATCCATACAACGATACTGGGAAGGGGTGCACCAAACCGTTCGCTCGACAACCGATCTCCCAACTGCCTCCACGTGGGAGGAATGCGAGCTGGGGATATCCCCGAGAAAGAAAAACGCAAAAGTACAACGGAAGTTCATGTCATTGGCCCTTCTCCTCGCGAAGAGGAACATTGCGATGCATTGGAGAGCTCCGGCTGGACCATCGCGGCCAGCCTGGGCGGGTGCAATGCTCAAATGGGGCGCGGCAGAGGAAGAGCTGCTGCGAGAGGAAGAGGTGAGGGGCGCCCGCAAACACCCGATATCTATGGAATGGGCACAACTCCTCATACGTTTTAAACAGAAGTATACAGAGGGAGACACACAGGACACGACACAGCTCACCCCCCGCATTTCTCCTGCTTCCCCCAATCGCCCGGGACCGATGGAAGGCACAGGGGGCTTGATGGACAGGCAGAGCACCTAGACACGGGAGGCGAGTGCGGAACCCCGACTCACACAGCGCGCCCGATGGCCACCAGAGGCAAAAGAGCCCAAATGTAGCATACATATCACCCAGATGTAGCCCACATGTAGCCCAATGACAGAAGTGTGCAAAACAGTTTTTATTTTTTGTGTTTTTGCAGTTTTATATAGTGCAGAATTGTCAGGTATTGGAGTGCTTTACATGAGCATTGGTTATATCACACAAGAACAAATTCATTTTAGTTGTAGACATGGGGAGATTAAGTGATTTGACCAGAATCACAGAATGTCGAGCTGAAGCAGAAACTCCAACCTGGTTCCCCAGTTGCAAAGTCTGCAGCTCTGAAAGTAACACCACATCCTCTCCCCTAAGTGCAACATATAATCAAGTGGTCAACTGGATAAAAAAACATAAAGATAACAAATAATTTAAAAGTGCTTTGTCGCTATTTGAAAACTCAGAAAATATGTCCTCATTTTAGTTTTTTAGAGCACTAACCATAATTTTGATGCAAATAAGACCCTCTCATATATGTAATTTCTAAAGGAAATGCTCTAGGTATTACAGTTTTGATTACATCAAGATGACGTCAGGCGTTCCACACTTTTGTAATAAATATAGAATGTTAGCAATCTAGTAGTTCATTGGGATACTGTCGAGAGGCAGAGGCCAGGGGCACGGACTCTGAAAATTGAAGGCAGGTAGGAGGGTGCCGAGGCAACAATTTGACCACACTGGGCAGGCAGGAAGGGCAGTGGCAGCACAACAGACTATGGAGGGCAGTGGAAAGGGGGATAGGGGCAACAAACCAACAATACAGGACTGGCAAGAGAGGCTGTGGCAATATAATAGACCATTGTGGGCAGAAGGAAGAGGCAGTGGTAGTACAACCATACATGCCAACAGACCTGATTCAGCCAGGAAATGTCCAATGTTTTTAAGCTCAAATGGGCTTTATTTGATCTGTCTCCTGTCTACAATCTCCTCTTTTTCAATGTACCTCAAAGGGGAAAATCAATACCCCGTTTTTTTTCAAAATCTCCCTCTTACCAAGTTCTAAATGTTCGCAAGTATGGTATATTGGATCATGGAAGGCAGGAGGAATTGGGTTAGGGACATGAACTCGGATAACAGCGGACAGGAGGGACATGGAGAGGTGCACCAAACTGACCCTACAGGGCAGGCATCAGGGTTTGCAGCAGCACAATACACCACACAGGGCATGCGGGACGGGAGTGCAGCACAACAATCCATAGAAAGCAATAGGGAGGGGACAGGACCATGCACATGGACAACAGAGAACAGAGGGGAAAGAGGCAATGGTAGCTAGCTGACCATAATGGACAGACAGGAGAGAAAGCTGCCGCATACCAGACCATAAAGGGTAGGAGGGACGGATCAGGGGCATTACAATGGAACAGACAAGCCAGGAGGGAGGAAATAGGGGTCTGCACATGGAAACAGAGGGCTGGGGCCAAGGGGGCAGGGCAGGAGCAAGAATTTGACCATGGAGGTCAGGCAGGATGGGCACTAGAAGCAAGACACACCATGGAGAGCAACAGTGAGACTATGATGGCATACACACAGACCATAGAGGGAAGGTGGGAGGGGGTCAAGGGCAGCTAGCTGACCACACAGGGAAGGTGGGAGGGGCCGTGGCAGCACAGAAGACCAAGCATGGCAAGCGGGAGGGTTAGTGGCAGCACAATGGCTATGATGGGCAAGAAGGAGGGTGCAGGGGCATGCACAAAGGACCATGGAGGATAGAAGGGAGGGTCAGGACCTGGGCACAGACAAGAGAGTTCAGGGGAAGGGGCCTCACAACAGACCACACGGAGCAGGAAGGAGGAGCAGTTGCAGCATAACAGACCAGGGAGGACACAAGGGTGTGGCAGTAAAATGGACCATGGAGGACAGGAGAAAGGGGATAGGGGCATGGAATGTGGACAGGCAGGGTGGGGAGTAGCAGCTCAACAGAACACTCGGAGTAGATAGGAGTGGCAGGTCCATGGAACATGGTGGGCAAAAAGGATGGAGCAGGGGCATGCACAAAGACAGCGGAGGGCAGGGGGAAGGAGAATTGGGGCAGCAAGCTAAGCACAGAGGCTAAGCAGGAGGTCAATGATGGGGCATAGAATTGGGCAATGGAGGGCAGGAGGATTGGACTTGTACATCATGCTAAATGGAGGGCAGTGGCAGCACATCAGACCATGCATGGCAGGAGGGAGGAGGCTAGCCCATGAATTCAGACAACAGAGGATAGGGAGGAGGTGGATGGGGCAGCAAGCTAACTGTTCAGAGAAGGCGGGTATTAGGAACTTTATTGTTTTTAAAATGTGTGTCTGTGCGAACTACTTAAATTATGAACATGTATGCAGCATAATCTCACTTTTATTCAGGAAGAAGAGGACGTATGTGACTGTGACTCCGGGCTCACTTGGCAGAAACACCCCCTGACCCTCCACCCCCCATCGCAAAATGTAATGCCCGTGTTATATAGAATATAGTCCTGAGAGCACGATTGAAAATGAAAACTAGATATAGTGTATGGTATAAACTGTGCACCAAAAAGTGTGATATAAGATGAACCGGGACGTGAAATATAATATGCAATACATTGTTCATAATGACAGATTCATTGGAGAGCGCGAGATAGCTCAGGCACTAGCGTGTGCTATGCGATATGCACCTTGGAGTGTAATATGCACAAGGCAGTGTTGTGTAACCTAACTAGTCTCTAAAGTTCGAATATAAAATATGTGCTGGGGAGTGTAACGTTGCATATGCACTGTGACAAAGATATGGATCCCAGATTGTAATATGTATGGCATAGCGCTGTGCGTTATAACATAGGCATCGAGGAAGGCACGTTAGATGCGGCAATATAACCCGTGCAAAGGCAAGTGTGGCATGACATATTCACGGGGTGGTGTTACAGTGCACATGGGCTAGAGAGTGTCATAGCATACACACTAGCTGGTGGAATACAACACAGAGGTGTGTGGCACTCGGCGGGCACTGGTGGGTGTAACACAGCATTGGGCTCAGCCAGGAGCGCGCTGTGACTCAAGTGAGGTTCGTCTCCTTTCCAGAGAGTAAAATAAAAAGTATTACACATCCGGCGGTGGATGTGTGTTTTATTAACCGTGAGGGGGGTTTCTTGCATAGTTTTTGTCAAATTTTTGTCGAATCCCCTTTGAATGGCTCGGTGTGCGTGTGTATTAAATGTGCCCGTCAATAGCTACCTATGTTTGTATAAATAAACGACAAGGGTGTCTACTTGGAGAGTACCCACCTGCGGGGGCGCCAGGATTAGGCACGGTAGGGCGTCAGACACGTCAGAGCTTCACTAGCAGTGTAAATACATTCCACGTGGATTCATTGTTGAATGCATAGTCGCCTTTTAATGAATATCCCGCAAATAGTCATGGTGATAGGTACGTACGGTTTGTCCAGCATGTTCTAGGTGTTTCTATAAATATATTTTTTTTAAAACAAAGGCCGGCCCCGGGGGATGGGGTCCCCGGGGCCATAAGTGGCCTGAGGAGGGGGGCAACACAACCCCTCCTAAAGAATTAGAAAAAAAAAATAGACCATGCCCCGGGGGTTGGGGTCCCCGGGGCAGATTAAGGCCTCCGGAGGGGGCCACGCGGCCACCTTCCAAATTTGTTTCCCCCGCCCCATAAAAAATTAGGTGGGAGGCCCTTTGGGATGGGGTCCCCAGGTCCAATAAATTAGAAAAAGAAGGGGGGCCACACAGACCCCCTTCTTAAAGAAATAAAATAAATCAAAGACCGGCATCGCGCCGGAGGCCATGCCCCCTCCTTGCAGCTCTCTGCAATCGCGCCCCCTGGCGAGTTGTAAGTTGGGGAATTAATTCCCCTTCAATACTGAGGGTCCCTGAGGGCCAACTAGCCCAACAGGTATCTCCAGTATGCGCCAGGGAGCTGCGTTGCAGACAGGTGTTCTGAGGCCACCCCCTTTTGACACCTCTCTGCAACGCAGCTCTGTGGCGCTTACTGGAGGTACCTAGTGGGCTAGTTTGACCCTAGGGACCCTTAGGATTCAAGGGGACTTAATCTCTCAACTTAGAACAGCCACAGGGCACGTTTACACAGTGGTGAAGGGAGGGGATAGGGCATGCCCTGTGGCGCGTTTTAAGTTGGGGAAATAATTCCCTTTCAATCCTGAGGGACCCTGGGGGCCAACTAGCCCACCAGGTGCTTCCAGTAAGTGCCGCTGCGTTGCAGAGAGGTGGTGCAGGCCGTGCCCCTTTTTACACCTCTCTGCAATGGCGCTTACTGGACGTACCTAGTGGGCTATTTTGCTCCTAGGGACCCTCAGGATTTAAGGGGACTTAATCTCCCAACTTAAAACAGCCAGAGGGCGTGTTTACACAGTGGGGAAGGGAGGGGACGGGGCCTGAGGTGACGTGTGCAAACACGCCCTGTCGCGCGTTTTAAGAGGTAGTTTTAATCCCCCTGTCCTATTATATACTAGGGGCTTACAGAGGAGGTCATGCTAATCACAGAGGGACCCCAACGCATAGTGTTCCCTAGTGTATGTAGGTGTTTTCACTGTATTCTAAGTGTCTTTTAACATAGCACTGGCTCTAGGACTGGTTAGTCAGACTCAGTTACCACCAGTATCCGTCTGAAAAAGTTGAGGGTACAGGATGATTTTGCAACAAGGCTTCTTTCTGCTCTTCGGTTTGTTCTTTCTGCACGTTATCCTTCTTCCTGCACTTTTCTTCGTCTTTGAGGACTTCTGTTGCTTCTTTCTGCATTTTTTTTTTTTCTTTCTGTGCGTTTTTTCTTCTTTCTTCACATGTCCTATCTCTGTAGGCATAGTTAGAAATTTGCATTTAAAAAACCTTTGAAATTCACTGAAAAAAACATAGGTTTCAGGCACATTATAGTTAGGAATTAGCATTTAAAAAACCTTAGAAATTCACTGAAAAACCATAGGTTTCAGGGACGTTATATTTAGCTGGACTTTTCACTCGTGCAAAACTATTAAAATTCCCCCGTTTATAGTTAGTTCAGCTAACTATAAATCGCGTGCCCGCAATACACTGCTGATGACGTCACATATTACATCACTCATGACATGGTCAGTGACATCACTCATGACATCACTGATGACATCTCAAATGACATCACTCATGACATCATCCTTGTGATAGAGTGGCAGACCTCCTCTCACCCTAATATAACCTTTGATACACACATTCAAAAATAGAAACTAAAATTTTCAAAACAATGGACATACCAATACCAGTTACAACAACCTATTCAGTAATTCTAAGATCCACATATTCATTCACTCATTCACCAACAGTCCTATACAGTCACTCATGCATGCACTCAATCATCAAATGAACTCATACACCTATACATCCTGTTACAAAATGCCACTCATCCATAGAGTTACTCACACACATAGTCACTCATGCTAATAAAGAATCAAACATCCATTTACTTGCATATACAGTTATACACACACCACCACACTTACTTCTACAGAAACTTACACATACTTAGTCTTTTAAACAATCACTTATAGAAACACATACTTATTCATACAGGAACTCTTCCAATCTCCAACTCTCACATATACTCACTTATATACACCAATAGTCACATATACTAGTTTAAAACATATGTAGTTACTCATAAAGACACTATTGAGACAGTCATTCACTCACTCATCCACCCATACAGTTCTGCACACATGCGGTCTTCAACACATACAAAGTGAGTCACTCATTCATGCATCTATGCACTACGTAATACCCCTCACCGAACCATACAGACACTCAGACACTCATATTGATACTCAAAAAACCAACTAATAACCTATATAGACACTCATGTAGCTACTCACCAACCCATGCAGCCACTTATACACAAAGTGAGAGACTGATACAGATATTTACATATTTAAATTTAACTCACTAAGCCATGTATTCACTAAGATACACTTAATCAGTCAGTTATGCAATCAATTTTTTTTTTTTTAAATCATCCATTTAGACCCATATACCCATTTATTCTTCCATCGACCTTGAGATATACATATATAAAACATATTTAATTTTCACAAAAACACACATTCACTGGATGATGTCATCAGTGATGTCATCGGTGATGTCATGAGTGATGTCACTGACCATGGCATGAGTGATGTAATAAGTGACGTCATCAGCAGTGCATTGCGGGCGCGCGAGTTATAGTTAGCTGAACTAACTATAAAGGGGGAATTTCAATGGTTTTGTACGAGTGAAAAGTCCAGCTAACTATAACGCCCCTGAAACCTATGGTTTTTTCAGTAAATTTCGTAGGTTTTTTAAATGCTAATTCCGAACTATAACGTGCCTGAAACCTATGGTTTTTTTCAGTGAATATATATATATATATATATATATATATATATTACCTACTGGCAGTCGCCAGTAGGTAGTTATAGTTAGGACCTAGTTTCCATAGGAAAAGCGGTTTTTGTTTTCCCAATAACTTTGGTGCCGGTTGACGAATCTTCGTGAAATTTTCGAAACTAGTGGGGCGCTCCGGTCAGCTTCTGTCATGAAAGTTTCGGGGTGATTCGTCAAGTTGGGGCTGAGAAAAAAGGGGGGTGCTAAAACGCGTTTTCCCCGTGTAATTTTCCATAGGAAACTTTAGACAAAGCTACAGCCCGAACTGCTTAACGGAATTACACCAAATTTGACAAGGTAGCCCTCGGTTCAGAAAGAGTCCTTTATGTTAAATGGTGTAAATCCGTTCAATAGTTCCTGAAAAATTAGAAAAATAAAAAATATCGATATCTAGGGCAGCGGTGGGTTCGCCAACCCTCCCGACCACGAGCTTCATTCTAATTGGCTGCCAACACCCCAAACCAGGAAGTGTTGGCAGCCATCTTGTGACTCGGTAGAACCGAGGCACAAGAAAACAGTTGAAAAAAGATAAAAAAAACAAGAAAAGGAGGCAGGGTAGAAACTCCGTGACCCCCACGGTCTGCTCAGGGGGTCCCACAAGGACCCCCAGACCCAAAAATAGCATTTTTAAAAAATAATTTCATCGGAATTCGCGCAGGGTTACGAATCCCGCCGAAATTATAAAAAATGAAGAGCTGGCTTCCGCGCTTCATTTAAATGAGGCCCCCGGGTGGGCTAGGTCCCAGGGGCATTGCCCAAATCATAATTTAAAAATTGCGGTGCCCCTGCAGCCCCGGGAACCGCCACCTCCCCGGGGCATCTTTTAAATTAATCTGTGAGGGGGGGCCTCCAAGGCCCCTCCTAGCCCCGGGGACCGCCACCCCCTGGGGCTTTTCTTAAATATGCGCCAAGGGCACACGACCCCCCAATGCCCCAGGGACCGCCCCCCCCCCCCCCCCCGGGCCTTTCTTTTTTTTTTTAAATAAACATGTGTGGGGGGGCTCGAGCCCCCCCCCCACGCCCCCGGGCACCATAACCTCCTCGGGGCACTAATAATGCAAATGTAGGGGTCCGTTATTGACCCTCGAGCCCCGGGGACCACCACCACCGGGGGTCGCGCAGGAGCCCTCCATGGCCCTGGTGACCGCCACCCCCCAGGGTCTGCTTTTGCAGTGTCCCGGGCGGCCCACCCCCGGGACACTGTTGTCTTCTATGACAGGGCAGGAGCCGGGCGGCCCCCCTCCCCTTTCAAAAAATAAATAAAAGGCAGGCCGGCCCCGGGGGATGGGGTCCCCGGGGCCATATTTGGCCTGAGGAGGGGGCCCCCCTCCCCCCCCCCAAAAAAAGGATGGCCAGGCCTCGGGGATGGGGTCCCCGGGGCCAATAGTGGCCCAGAGAGGTGTAAAAAGGGGCGTGGCCTCAGACCACCTCTCTGCAAAGCAGCCCTATGGCGCTTACTGGAGGTACCTAGTGGGCGAGTTGGCCCCCAGGGACCCTCAGGATTCAAGGGGATTTAATCCCCCAACTTAAAATGCGCCATAGGGCGCATTTGCACACTTGTGACATCAGGCCCCGCTCCCTCCCTGCACCACTGTGCAAACACAACACATCAGCAATTATAAAGCCAATGCAATTATAGGCTAAAATTAACGATCATTGAATTAAGTCCAACACTACAAAATCAATAAAAATACACTAAAACCAAATTAGTTGCCACTCGATACACCTAATAAATAGATGCTTTCTCAAGTAACTCTAAAATGAGGCATTAAAACACTGTCAGATACATTATTTCTATGTAATTCGGAGAAGTTTAACTCAGACAGCAATATATCTATAAACTGTACAGCATACTATCTCAATTTGCATCAATTGCAAATCCAATAATGCTGGCCCACATTGCCTAAGATTTGAAGTTCTAAGCAGCATCCTAAGTGTACTTTTCCTGGGTGCACTATAAAGGCAACAAAAAAAAATGTAATTGTGACTTAGCCGTATTTGAATCACATGGACCTGATTCCAAATCTTTCACAATAGACGGATGCTGGATATGATAAATGCGTCATGTTGAGACGAAACCTTTTCAAATAAAATTGCTGTACAAAGGAGATGAACAGTAAATAAGGTTCTATGGCCCACATGCATCAAAGCAAAAACCAGTCACAAACGGGCAGATTCTCAGAATCTGCCCCTTTGCGACTGGGATTTTTGCATTTGGGATGCATCATCCCAAATGCAAAAATCGCAATTTAAGGAATCTCTAAATTGCGATTCCTTAAATTGCTATTGCATTTAAGGAATCACAAATTGAGATTCCTTAAATGCAATGCATGAAAGTTAAAAAATTAGCGATTTCGCTAATAGGGGGAGCAAATTACCATGAAGTTCAACTTCATGGTAATTTGCAAAAACTTTGAAAAATGCACTAAAGTGCATTTTTCAAAGTTCCATTTTACACACACACATGCCCTTGGGGCATGTGTGTGTGCAAGATGTATTCATATGCAGATTTCAGGGGTGCAACAGGGTGTCTTTTTGACACCCTGGCACCCTTGAAATAGCATGAGCTATTTGCGATTCTCTAATTGAGATTAGCAAATTGAGAAAGTCTTCCCATTCATTCCTATGGGCCTCTAGGCCCATAGGAATCATTGGGGAGGTATTCCTTAATTGCGACTCGCAATTTGCGAGTAGCAATTAAGGAATGTTTGGATTCGCTATTTTGTAAGCTAATTCTACATGCATAGCCTTTTGCTATTCCCTATTAGCGAATCCTTATTTTTCGCTATTAAGGAATCGCAAATGGCATTGTTGATGCATGTGCCAGTATATCACTAGTCATCACCATTATGGCATGCATTCCTACTGCCTTTTTTCCACATTCCCTCTCCTCTCTCACTCTTCACATGTGATTCAGGAGTACTTTTTTAATGGGTAAGGTTCTCCCCCTTGTAATATTCTGCAGGTTGTCAAAAAGATCTTGATGGTCAATTATAGTCAATTGATCTTTAACATACTGCAGCCACTGGATGTCACTGAACTTGTCAAGGGCCAAACAGTCATTAATCACAGCAATATTAAATGCAGCTAGTGGACAGCCATAACGTAGCTGGTGCTACCTTAACGGAGTCTGTCAGATAGCAACACCCTAATTCTTCATGACAAATAATGGCAGGTACACAACCTGGCAGTCGCAATAGCTTGCAAAGAAAATATGTTCAGCAACTTGTAACAGTACTGGATCTTGCCATCCCCATATGCCAGCTCCATAAGTAGCAGCTGTAATGCATCTGACTTTATAAATGTTTAAAATCACACCTAAATGAGATGACCTAAGATTCTTAATAAACTTAAAGATAGACAAGGTATTTTGATCGTTGAGTGAGTTTAGCTCTAAAAAGGTGTTTCCAGTTACATTTATTATCAAAAGGAAGCCCGAGCTAAGTAAAGGTGTTTACTATTTGTAATGTCGTATTTTGTATCTAAAAGGTTCTTCCCACACCTTTGGGGCTTCCACCTACCATAGCAAAGGATTTTGGCTTATTGGTTTGCAGCCCTAGTAAATCCATAAACTCCACAAACCAAGCTAACTGTCTTTGCAGCCCAATACTCATTCTAGCCATCAGCACACAATCATCTGCACACATAAGTACGGGTAAACCTCTTGTTTCCACCCTTGGAGGGTCAACCACTAGCTTCAAAGGGTGCTGAACCATGGTTTTCCTCAGACACAACCCAAGTATGTCCCCAAATGTGGTTGCCCTCCAATTAAATTCACCTCTGATTTCTAGGATACCACTGTTATTGACACCAGGAATTTTTTTCTTGGGTAGATTAAGCCTAGCCCAGACACTGAACTTGCAGATGGTACTCCAGAAAGCTAAGACTGAAGAAGAGTGAAGTCCGGGGATTATGAGCGGGTGAAGCTGAAATTAACTAGCCAGGAACAACAGGAAAAGAAGCAGGAATGACAGGGAAAGAAGAGAGATGGTGGAGAGGGAAAGAGAAAGGCAACGAAAAAAATTAAGGAGAGAGAACATCTACTCTTCGATTAAGAGACACTCTGGATTGAGGCAGAGAAATCTACTTCTGAGAAATGTGATTCCACTTTTCCACTTCCAACTCTGCAGGGTTACCATGTAAAGGTTCTAAAACGTTATGGTTTGTGAGTTTTGTGATTGGTTGTACAGCACAGGCCTTGGATGACATGTCCCGTTTGCAGCCGTTGCCTTGCCCGGTTCTCTTCGCGACAGGAGCCGCCAGCCAATTCCAGTGCCAGGAGGTGCTTGAAAGCCAGCCGCGGGCTCCCGCAGTACTGGTTCCGCTTGCAGCCGTTGCCTTGCCCGGTTCTCTTCGCGGCAGGAGCCGCCAGCCAATCCCAGCGCCAGGAGGCGCTTGAAAGCCAGCTGCGTGCTCCCGCAGCGCGGGTCCCGCTTGCAGCCGTTGCCTTGCCTGGTTCTCTTCGCGGCAGGAGCCGACAGCCAATCCCAGTGCCAGGAGGCACATGAAAGCTAGCTGTGGGCTCCCGCAGCGCGGGTCCCGCTTGCAGCCGTTGCCTTGCCCGGTTCTCTTCGCAGCAGGAGCCGCCAGCCAATCCCAGCGCCCCAAAGATAAGCGACACAGCCACTAGACCCAAAGTATTAACCAGAGGTCAAAAAACCAAAACCAGCCAGGTGAGTAGACCCTTACCCCCGTCTAAGAAACGAAAAGGGCAGGGCCTCAATAAGCAGTCATATCCTACATCAAAGAGAGGGCGTTGAGGTAGAACAAGGGAGGCTGAGGAGGAAGGAAACCATCTAGTGACTGACACTGTTGCTACTGTTAAGGAGTCTCCCCCATTATCTCTATCTCCCCTGCACATTAAGGATAGCGGGGAGTTTTGGACTAAAATGGGTGAGGTTGTATCAGTCTTATTGGACCCGCTGATTCAAAAGCTATCCAGATTGGAAGTGAGCATTGACAAACTTGAAAAGCTCGCAAGCACTGCGTATTCAAATCAGCAAAGCCAGCAAGGTCAGCAAAGCCATAAGAGCACTCAGTCTCCTCAGCCACACCAGGCAAACACATGTCATTGTAGCACTAAGATCGCCCAGCCTAATAGACCCAATAGCCGTCCAAATGGTCAGCCAAGCACTCCCGATCCTGGCCTAGTGTTGGTACCCCATACCGCCCCATCGGACTCCCAACCTAACAACCGCAACAGGGTAGCAACGGGGAGACGAAACAACATAGCACACACCCAAAGCACTATCCAAGAACGGCTGTTGAATATCCAAAGAGCACCACCCTCTAATAGGTTTAATCATGTACGCAGGAAGGAAGCACAGCCTCAAAGCAGCCAGGGACAACATAACAAGACAGTGAGAGAAGCGTTAGGTGCTAACATACTACATATACCCCCAGAAGCAACACCCTACACGATAGTGTTGGCTAATGTCCCTACACTGCCACATAGAGCAACGGAACATTGGACCAATGTGAAAAACAAATCACTACACAAGATAAATATACAGACACATCTATCAAATCCCCTTTTTTCAGAATTCAAAATGGTGAGACGGTCAGTTGGATAGGGAGATTAAAAAAAAACTTTAGAAGGCGATTGTGTAGTATTATCATTTGGTTCACCAGATCTAGTTCAAGCAATGCTAGAAAGGGCGGGCAGCTGGTCCATAGAACAAACGGGGATCAGCATTCTACCCCTTGGTTACTTCTACAAACCGCAAGGCCTTACACAGTTCCCATTAGGGGAGATCCTGGGGGGGGGGGGGGCACGGGAACAGCATAGATACTCCATACCAATGAACAACTACTATGACGTTTTCAACCCCCTAGATGAAAATGACTGACTGACCACATTGAATGGAGGAACAGCCGTGGATGTAGACATCATAAGGGACAACCCGACTGTAACACCATTTAATGATCGTCAGGAAGCTCAGGAGACCCCTGATTCCAAGTTTCCTTACAGGATAACGGTAAGGGAATTCCGAAATGCACACTGGTAGCTGTTAATTGGGGCCAAGGTATAAATGGGACACTGATTACAATGCACCTATTGCAGATCATTCGAGCATCGATAATGTATCAATTCTTGGGCAGGGAAATAGTCATATTGCTGAACTAGTTATAAGTAATTGGCAATTGATTGCAAATACTGATGTGTCAACTAATACCATTAGCACAGCTATGTCTATGCCCTCGTCGCAATCTCATCTAACACCATGCCCGATCGATTTTATCAGTGACAATGATCCACCATGTAGTGCAAATACTTATAGGTGCGTACACATAAACAAAAATGAGGTAAATAACAGACCAACATTAATATTCTGGAACCTGGCAGGTATTCAGTCTAAACTTCAATATCCAGAATGGTTCTCGTACATAGGGAAAAATGATATCTGCGTCTTTCAAGAGACCTGGGGCTTAGATAGGGTGCACATAAATGGCTATACCACATATAGTGTGGAAGCCAACCGACCCAAAACAACGGGTAGGGCTAGTGGCAGGCAGCTAATCCTTGTAAGAAATACCCTAGCATGCAAGTATAAGCAATTACCAATAAACTCACAAGATGTTATGGGGATTCAACTTGTCTTCCCGATCGGCCTAATTTTGACCGTGTTGAATGTTTATACTAGGTCAGAATCATATAGCAGTGAATTTCCTATACTTTTACTGTTAGATGATTTGGTGGGAGTTTATGAATTGAATTATAAAATTATACTTGCGGGGGATTTTAACGCTGCTGCCCTCTCCCCTACTAAGTGCTTTGCTCGAGGAAGAGGATGAGCTATGGGGTATCTCTAACCTAGTTGTTGGTGAACATGGCCAACGTCTATCAAATGTCTCCCTGCAGATTGCCTCTATAATTACAGACAGAAGCTTGAGGGCTTGCAATGGGAGAAATGCATCTGATATAGGAAGACAGGCTACTTTTAAAAGGGGTACCTACACAAGTATTATTGATTATATTTTTGTGGTCGATATTGGAAGATATGACTATCGAACAAAGGACCGACAGCGATCATAATTCTTATTACTGAAAATTAGGGGCATGGATTTGGATAAGAATTGCTCAAGTCACATTTCTAAAATTGAAGAGCCACATGTTACTAATAACCGCAGAAGAGTTACTTGGCCCAAAGTCCAAGCTAATCAGGACTTATACATTAGAATATATAAGCTTTTTGTATTGTTTTTAACTAACCTGTGTAGTAGTGAGGGAAGTACACAACCCCCTGATTTAACGCATATTACATCAGTGCACCATGAGTTTTTTGAAGCTTTACAAACTGTTTTTACCAAAATTAGTTCTGGTAGAAGGCCTGCTAGCATAGGGGAAAATAAATGGTTCAATAACGAATGCAAGAGAGCCAAGAAGGCTCTGCAACTTGCAGTTAGAGAGCGCTCTAGAGCTGAAGTAACCCTGGCTCGTAACAGTTATAAAGCTGCGCTTAGTAAAGCAAAGCAAGACTATGCTGATAAAAACTGGCAAGACCTGGTCCTAGCTGCTCAATGTAGAAGGTAGTCGCCTTTTCTGGCATATTGTCTCAAAAGGCAGTTCGGAGAATGTTTCCACTCTCAGTTATCACATCCAGCCGGAGGCTTGGGTGGGCCATTTTTCAAATCTATATTCCAGGATGGAGGACCAGAGTAGTTTAATTACCCACAGGGCCGATCAAAATTCAGTAATTAATGTCCCTGTGGTGAATGCAAACAACATAGCATTGGCTTTCAGCCTAGAAGACACCCTGTCAGCGATCAGCAGATTAAAGGCAGGTAAAGCTCCTGGCCCCGACCAGATACCGGGTGATTTGTACAAATCAGAACCTATGATATGGGCACCGTATATAAATCTTATGTATAACTGCATATTGGCTGGTGGGGATATTCCAGAAACCTGGAGGGAAGCCGAGATAATTACGATCTAAAAAAAAGGCGATGCTGCTATCCCCTCCAACTATAGACCCATCAGTCTGATAGACCATTTACAAAAGATTTTTGCCAGGCAAGTTTTAGATAAACTTCAAGTATGGATGGACGATAACATGATATTGTCCACATTCCAGGCGGATTTTCGTTCTAAAATAAGCACGTGCGTCCAAGCTTTCAGATTCACCTTATTAACATGGAAATATGTGCTACTTAGGAAACAGAAGCTCTATGTAGCATTTGTGGATCTGCGAGCTGCGTTTGATCTAGTACCGCGTGACTTGTTATGGAAGACCATGCTCGATCAAGGCGCCCCACCAGATTTGGTAACTGTGATAGCCAGACTCCATAGCGATAATTACGCCCAGGTCAGATGGGGGGAAAAATGGCGAACTAACAGAGAAGATACCGATACAGCGAGGTGTGTGCTAGGGGTGTGTCCTCGCCCCAACGTTGTTCTCGCTGTTCATTAATGACGTGGCGAGTCGTTTAATGGGCTGTAGGAATGATGCACCCTCCTTGAACGGTGAGAAAGTTCCTATTCTGCTTTTTGCAGATGACTCCCTATTAATATCTAAAACACCTATTTATTGGACAGTTTTTTAGAATTTTGCAAGGTCTGGAGATTGGAACTTAACACCTCCATGACAAAATATATGGTGTTTGGGAAAGTACGGGGAGGTCTACGGGAGATCAAGATCACACACGAACCCCTTGAATGGGTAAAGAACTTTGATTACCTAGGCATAGGCTTGAATGAGTCACTCACTTGGGAATATCAGTTAAACAAGAGCTACCTACCTTTATGCCAAAGATCTAAATCTAGATTAACATTCCTCAAACAATCTTATACCCAACCCCTATCCCCAGCACTGGAAATCTATTGTGCAAAAGCCCTAAGTGGAGCTCTGTATGGAGCTGAGATCTGTGGATATACTACTGTTAATAAGTTAACGATCTGGGAAAACATCTTTGTTAGGTCTCTCATTTCGGTACCTATTACAACTCCTTTAATTACCCTCTTTTGCGATCTTGGATTGAAGAGAATTGGTGACATGGCTGCCCTGAAACCCTTAATCTACTGTTTGCGTCTATGGATAAACCCCAACTTATTGATTATCGAAACTCTTTGCGGGAGGTCATGATGATCAATGGTGCAAAAAAACTACCATGGTTCAAACATATTGCAGACTGGTGCAAGTCAATGAATATGATGGATCTGTGGGAACATCCAGACAGGGCCACTAGAGGTGATTTACTGCGATTAAAAGTTAGGTACTGGGAGGTGGTGGGCGATCACTATACTAATAATTCAACTAGTGGTCATCTATTTTTAGCTATAAAATCATGCTCACAATTCGAACCCTTCCTGGACCTAATTTCGCCCCCTCTTGCTGAAAGTTTATTTGTAAGATTCAGATATGGTAATTTACGCGTAAAAGTCCCTGGAAAGGAGGCGATTGGTTTATCATTAGATTCTGGTCCTGCCTGTACTAAAGATAAAGAAACTGAAGAACATATCTTGTGTTTTTGTCCTAATTACCGACAGATACGCAGGAGGTGGATAAGACCAATTTGCCTTAACTTAGGTGTAAGGCAGTATCAGACTGCATTTAGAATTCTAAAAGCAGACGTATCTGGGCCAATAGTTTTTGCTGTTAGCCGCTTTTTATTTGCCTTCTGGATAATCTGACAGAAGCTTTTACCATAGCTTGCACTGCTATATTAACTGACCTATGTTGTATATGTATTTTATGCATTGCGTACTACAGGAATGCTCTTTCTCCTTTTAATGTATCTGGAAGCACTGTGGCTCACAGTAGGAAGCTGGTATAATATCTGTTTTTCTGTATGCTTGGCTGACTACTCCTATACCCCTCCTTTTCAACTGTGATTGGGAATGTGTTCGTTTTTATACTTTTAGATTGTAAATAGACAAATGTTTTTATTCTATAAACACTTTGATGATAATGATGACATGTTTAAGACAGCATCTTTAATGCTTGCCTGTAAAAAAGTGATAGCTGTCATTGGCAAATTACCTTTAATTGATCAGATGAACTGTGTGTGAATGAAGGAAGCTCTGATTGGATATTTTGGGCCTAAGCTAGTTCAATAGCTTGAGAGGTCGAGAGATGGCAAGAGAGCAGACTGCGTTCCGTTTGAAACCTGAATTCATATTGTATTGCTTGTATCGCATGATTGGAATGCGTGAATGAGGATGGATAGATGCCTTAACCAGTTGTTGGTAACAGAGAGTCAAGAAGAGCATTCCGACACATTTGGATTATACCTCTCACATCCACAAAAACTTGCACTGTTGGTTGACAAGTGGTTAGCTGAATGACCTGCAGCAGTACAGATCTTTTTTGCAGCATTTATTTATTGTATTTTTAAACAACATAATGGCAGATAGAGAATCAGAAAAGCACTGAGATATGCATTGGAAGAAATACAGGCAAATATCACAGAAATCAGTGGAATGCAGCTCCAGAATATGCTATATGCAATGTGGACAGTATGGTACAGGTGCAAAGAGTTTAAAATACCAGATGGCGGACACCCAAAGAAGTTAAAAGACCAAGTCTACAAATACAAAAAAAATCTTTAGGTGCTACAGTGGCAAGGGAGGGGCACGGGGAAGAAGGTCGGGCAGAAGTGAGCGGAAGGGCATAAAATGGGGAGTATATATGGTCCTGTATCATCAAAGGTGTGTACTCGGCCAGATAGTAAAGCAGCTTCTCGACTGTTCGGAACGTCTCACACCGATTCTCCCAGACTGACACATTCATCTCTCTGATAGGGAAGGGTGGTTCCATCGAGCAGTACATCAGTCCGAGCCATGAAGGGGCCCCATGTGGCAATGAAGATGCGTAATTGATAATTTAGTGATTTTCTTGCAGCCTGCTACACGGTACAGCTCAAGCCATTCAGTAAGTGAGCTGTCGTCAACAGCAGAGACTACAGAGTTTGACCACAAGTAAAGTGGCAAGTCATCTGCTGTCATGGGAGGCCATGTCAGGCAGGTCAGAAAAGTCATGTAAGAGGGTGAGAGGGGGTGACAGAGCAGTACAGTTCTAAGTTAAATGGAGAGAGGATCTTTCCGTAGACTCAGTCAAGATTTGAGGGTAATGGCCAAAGCAATTCTAAAGGGTCCCAACATGCGGCACGCGCATGAAGGGAATATGGTTTCTAGTTAGCAGCAAAAGGACAAGGGAGAGAAGGACACTTCCTCAATGCAAAAAGTGGCAAAATATATGTTTGCCACGTGAGCGGAGCATTATATGAAAGATTGCGCAGTAAAAGATTCTGTACCAGCTGTCCCACAATAGGCTTGGAGTTAACTGTTGTTGAGGGGTCCGAGAAGTCCCCACAATGCACATTATAGTTGCTATGGATATCTGTGAAAAGGACCTTGAATTAACACCATGTTTTTTGTGTTGGAAGCAGGCATTAATGGGAAGAAAGTTCTTGCCCTAGACTGGTGCTGTATTGGCAGGAAGTATCTAAGACGGGAGGAGATTCTCCCTGGTACCAATGGCACAGGCCTGGTAGCCGTTGGGGATGACACTGAGAATCCGCTTGCCAGAGTCGACGTAGAAGGTAGTGACATGATGACCATGGTCGATTTAGGTGTTAAAGAGTAATAGGGTGTTGGGTATCTTTTAGTGAAAAATGTGTTTGCATCTCATTTAGTGCCTGGGTTGCGAAGCATAGATGGTGTGGACCACATCAGCTGTGTTAACCAGAGAACAAACTGCACACCAGTCTCAGGAGGGTAGCGAGCAGATCAGGGCAAACGCAGAGAATGCACAGTTGAGGCACTCATCCCTCCTGCACCAGACGAAGAGAAGGATGAGGTACCCTAAGCACATCACATTTTGGAGTCTTGGTCACTGCCCAAGCTGCAGGATTTGTTAGCTGATGGAGGCCGTACCATAGAGGAATCCTGCTATGCACAATTTAAGTGTTCTATACTTGTGAGACTTCAGAAGGAAGCCCTGGAATAAGACAGCAAGAGTGTGTTTGGAATGCATTATCAGGTATGCTTGGAGGACAGGTTGCTTTGCAGTGAGCCTATTAATTCTGACCCATGAGTTGGCAAGAGGCTAGCAGTTCCTCTAGTGTACAGGAAATTTCTATTGTCAATAGCCCACGAAGTGCCCTTAGCAGGACACTTGGGCATTAGAAAAACCCTGGACAGGTTGGACTCTGTTTTACTGGCCAAGGCTGCACTGGGATAGAGGGATGTTCTGTAGAACCTGTTCTACTTGCCAATTAAGTGATATGTCAGGGGGTAAAATCAAGGCCCCACTAGTGCCACTTCCTCTAATAGAGTATTCTATTCAAGAAGGTGTGGATTGACATTGTTGTTTTTTTGCCCCCCCCCCTTCAATTTCATGTTACAAATACATCTTGGCTGTGGCAGATCATGCTACCAGGTATCCGCCAATAGTACATCTGAGGAGCACCACTGCTAAGATAGCAGGAAGTCAAGAAAAAGGACCTACCAATAATCTCTTGCGAGCATATGGGTATAAACTATGAGTAAAGGTAAAAGGCCAACAAGGAAATCATTTACAAAAAGGTATTAAAAGAATTTGCATAAATTGTCAGTCCTGGCAGTGACCGTAAGAAATAAATCACACCAAAGTTGAATAAGGTTAAGAAGGAATTAATCCTGAAGTAAAAGCGCGCATGAAAATGGAAAAATCCTTATAGTCAGTATATTTGATTTAGGGGTTCAGATCCAAAAAATCCACACAAAAATTAACCTTGGCAGATCAATATCTGAATGAGAAAACCAAAAATGAATTTCTGTAAAGTCCATTCTACCCAATGTCAATATCTTTATATTCCACACAGAGGGGTTGTGCTCTTGAGGACATTCATAATCTGATAGAGGTAGAAGAAACCCTTTGGGGGGAGTCAAAGGCTAGCTTCAGTTCCAAACAAAAGTCCACGGTAAAGTTGCCCCCATCTTTGCAAGCAGGCCCAAACACCCATCCCCAAGATCTGCTGGACTAACTGCTGACATTGATTCCTCTGTACCTAGTACTACGCGGAAAGCTTCGGAGGAGGCCTCCTCACCCCATGAATTGGGCAAATCTTTGCTCCACTTTGCATTGGATCCCATCATTGTCTGCATGATTGGATATGAGGCTTTTTTGGATCTCACTAGTGACAGTGCTTCGAATTCCCCAGTGGAACGATCTCTAGTGGAGTCGAATAGGGCGTGTGTATCATGTAGGTTTGTGTAAGGGAGCTGTGGGGCTTGAGGAAGTGCTCATAGTGGTAAAGAACTTACAAATAGTGGTCAGAGACTCAGCTTTAGTTGAAAGAATTGGGGTCCTAAGGCAATCAAAACCTTTTGTAAACATCCTCAGGGGCAACACTTCTAACCCTTTTCCCAATCCTACTTATATGTCCCTCATAGAAGAACAAAATAGGCAAAGATGTGTAAAGGGTAATATGGCATGGGGCGGAGGTAGTGAAAAGCATAGTCAACCAGTGCTTGCCACCAACGCGCATATGTGTATAGCTGTGTCTAGTACACCACAAGGGGGAGTCCCCCCTATGCCTAAAGCCCTTGCGATTTCTCTTAGACTTCCCATTACAGGACATCATTCAAATTTTGATGGGAAGCCTCACCCAAAAACGGTGAGGGAAGAGCTTGGTTGCAATGAGGCTATTAGAGAATCCATTGGAAAGCCTTTAGCCTTTTCCTGATCAATGTCCCAAGACTCAGAGCAGGGGTAAAGGAGGATGAGGAATCCCTTATAAATAAATGTATTCTTTTGACAAGACATGTCAACAAATGTCTCTCTATATTATTATCTGGTCAGATATAGTCCAAGCTACAAGATTCCACGACCCGTAAGCATCAAACCTGGACAATTTTGAGCTGAAAGTCCGGTACAGGCATCTGGTGGAATGCCTTGTGGGCTTGGGATTGTGAAAAAACCCTCTCCCCTGGCTCAGTAGTCCAGTATAAATCCACACCCCTCATTTAAGTTTGCAAGCTCTGCACACCTCTTCAGCAGCTACAACTGACGGGGATGTTATGGGGGACTTCTGCAATAAAATTGGCTCAACTCGAGCTCCTTGGGAGGCATTCATGAAGGGTCCAACCATATGAGGGGCTTGTCACCTAGTAACTACTGAGTAGGGCTCCATATAGATGAGGGACTTTCTACTTTACCATCCCTTAAAGGCTGTGACGCTCCCAAACAGTGTAACATTTTGTCCTGGAATGTTGCAGACCTCAAAAACAAATAAGGTTACCCTGACTGAAGCAAGTTTATTGACTATTTTGATATTTGTCTGTTGCAGGAGACATGGTGTGAGGATCCAGTGTTTAGGGTGTGTTACTCAAATATTTATGTTCCTGCACAAAACACTTGCATTGGCCGACCGTCTGGCAGCCTAATAATTTGGATTTGCCTTTCTCAAAGTCTAGAAGTGAGATCATTAGAAGTAGCCACTGCCGAAATACAGTTCATCTGTGTTACCAGTAGGGGTGAATGCCCACAGTATATATTTAACATCTATAATAGAGGAGTAAGAGGCTGGGGAGCCTCCGAAACTCAAGACCTTTTTGACCCTCAGGAAAAATTGCGATCTGAATGAGCTCTAGCTAGTCAGGGGAGATTTTGACACCACCTTTGAGCCCATAGTTGATTCTGGTGAACCCATAGGTGAGACAGAGGATGCGGAGTGGGGCATCCCAATATTGTATGTACCGCTCATAAAGAGGTGCACGGGCGGGGGACGATAGAGGGCGCCGGCAAGATGGCCACACATTAGTGCAGCTCCGCCCGGCTGAACGTCCATCCGCCCAAAATCAGCTGAATATTGAGGCATCCAAGCACCGGCCCTGCTGTCCTGATGGGAGAGACACCCTTGCTGTATCTGGGGGCCTTTGGAGCGGTCACAGAGCTCTGTGTTGTGATATTTTGGCAGAGACTGTCCCGATCGCCACGAGGCCAAGATGGCGGCCGCAGTAGCAGCAAGCGGGGACTGAGCTCTGGCAGGGACTCTGTGGTGATGAAAGCGTGAATTGCGACAGCCTCTACCCCCCTGATCCTGTTTTACCGGTGGCTGCTGGTACCTACCTCCCCTGCGGGCTGCCTGTGATGGTCCGGCCTGGCCATAGTTGTTGAACGCCTCTGCGACTCGCTCCTGTTGCCAACGGGCTGCGGATCGGCGGTGGTGTATTTGAACCCCGCGAGGAGTCTGACTGATCCTGCGGAGCATGCCTGTGGACCTGGCTGGTGACTGTGGAGCCTCATCATCGCCCGCCGCGGGATGCGGTATGTGGGGGGCGGTCCAGGCCTTGGCCCATGACCACGAAGGTGGGAGTGGGCCTGGGCTGTGGCCCGCCTGCTGTGGTCTACGTGTGTGGTGCGCACGGAATCGGCTGCCTGGGCCTCTTCGCCGGCACTGGCTGCTTGGGGGAGAGAGACCTCCAGCTTGGTGATTCCTGGCATTGTGGATTGGCCCCTCCGCTCCTTGAATTGCTCCCCCTGCATCATGACTGAGCTGCGTGGGGCTTGTTGTTGGGCGGCTGGCAGCTGCAGCGCTCCCGCTCCTTGCTGGGATACGTGGGAGATAGCGGATCCGGCGCTTCTCATCTGAGGACCTGTGGGGAGGGGCTGCCTGCTGGATCATATTTGCCCCTGGAGTGGGTCGCCCGGAGCTGTGGAGGCCCTGCCGCCCCTTGGCGTAGCTGTGGGAGGAAGGGTCGGTCCTGTAGTGCATACCGGCGGCCTATAGTGGGGGACAGGCTCTCTGGCTAAGAAACCTGCTTGCATACCCCAGCTCCCTCAACCTGATGCTTTGTCCTGGCCTGGCTTTATCTGTGGGGACATATGGACTGCACGCTGTTGAGAGTACCAGGGGAAGCTCCCCTCGGTCACACCTAAATATTTTGCCAGGGAACCTACCCCATGCTCATTGACTGGTAATCCGGGCCACTGGGGCTCCAGGGAGGAGTTGCTTTCTGACAGGAACACCCCCGGTCAGATACCATTAAGCTGTCAGTTCTTTAGCCCCTGGAAAGTGGGGGTGTGTTCAGTGCATGAGAGTTGCTGGGAATCACATTTTTCATGTTTCTGGTGCTGGCTTAGTCCTGATTGACGACCTGTCTGGGAAGGCGTAGTTCCCCGTCTTATAAGGAACGCTTGCTGTACTGTTTGACCTTGGCATCACACCTATTGTTTGGCACTGTGTATGAGGAAGCTGCACTACTGCTGTGGTGGTTGCTCAGTGCCGGACAAGTCACATCCCCGCCTCACGTTTGAGGCGCGAAAATCAGGCAGGGCTCTTCAGAAAGCGGCTTCTGACTCTGAGGCTGATGGACAGGGAGAGGGCCCGCCTAGTTTGGAGTCTACGCTGATGGCAATGCAAAAGAGTCTGCAGGCTATTTGAGGGTAGTATGTCCACTATAAATCATAGACTAGACCATATGTCATCGCAATTAGAAAAGCAGAATGCGAGAATGGGGGAAGTTGAGCACAGGGTTTCTAATACGGAAGATGGCCTCAGCGATGTTTTTTTTGATAAGCAAATGTTATTGGTTTTGAAAAGCAAACAGTGAATCAGCATTAAACACGTAAATGATAAATCATTGACGTTCACAGGAGTGTAACATCTCAAGAGTCCCGACTTCTGAATGTATACACTTCTATAATAACTGAGCAAAGGTTGATCATTCCACCGTAACCAGCCATTTTCCCCACACCCTATGGTACTTCTTGGGGCATCCTTGTGCCGCATACAAGGTCTTTTCCTGGGTCGCGCACCAGTCTGCCCCTCCCAGGGCCAGGAGGGTCCGGGCAGTTCCACGCCGCCGCTGTATCACGTTTAGCTACAAACATGGCAGTGTTAAAAAATAGTTTTTCATTTCTGGACCCGTCCAGTCCATCTGTGATCCCCAGTAGGGAGTGACGCGGGTCATGGAGGACCACCCAACCCATGACTTCTGTGAGCTCCTCCTCGATATCGCCCCAGAATCTCGCCAAGCGGGGGCATGACCATACCATATGGAAAAAGTTGGCTGGGGCATAGCCACACCCCGCACAAGAGGTGTCTGGGCGCAGGCCCGCCCGGTGAAGGCGCGAGGGGGTAAGGTATGCAGCGTGCAAATAGTATAGTTGTATCAGTCTGAGTTTGGCGGACGCAGTAACCGTCTTGGGTGCCATGAGGGCGTCACGCCAGTCTGCCTTGTCAAGTGGACCCACCCATTCCTCCCATTGGTCTCTTAACTTGGCCAGTGTAACGGGGGTGGTGTTGACCAAGGTTCGGTAAATGCGGGCGATACCTCCTTTACCCAAGTCACCCAGCATAGTCTGCGCCTCTGGGGGGGCTATTCTCAGGGAGCCTCGTGTCGTCTTGGGAGAGGTGGAGGGAGTAACGGGTCTGGAGGTCCTGAAATGAACGCATGTGGCCGCTGGCCCAGACATCCCCCAGTTGTGAGATTCCAATGAGGTCCCATGATTTAAACCCCTGCAGCCCACTAACCTCATGGAGCCAAGTGCCTTGCCAGAGGGGTGTACATTGAGTCAGCTTGCACGTCCAACAAGTGTGATGCAAAGAGGCCCACCAGGCCAACAGCACCCGGCAGCTGGGAAGGAATGGACCCCCGTACATCAGTGATTGGATTTGGGGTAGACCCAGTTCAGTCGAGTCAGTAGGCAGGGTCGGACCAACCCCCATTAAACCAATTGTGGATAACTAGGAGACGTGCCGCCAAGAAATAGTGGTAAAGGTGCGTCATCCCCATACCCCCATCAAAGGATGGGATCTGACATAGGGTAAGGGCCAAGCGTGCCCCCCCAGAGAAATTTGGTGGCTAGACTGTCCTGCTCCCGAAACCATGCCCTAGGAAAACAGAAGGGGGCGTTCTGGAAGACATAGAGAAATCTGGGAAGGATCATCATTTTGAAGAGGGCGACCCTCCCCAGGGGATTCAGAGGTAGCGTCTTCCACTTCTGAAGGTCCGCTTTAGCCTTCTTAACCAATGGGGTGACGTTGAGGGACCAGCCTAGCTCGGGAAGGAGGGTGAGCCATATCCCCAAATATTTAAACGATTGCAGCTGAAGTGGTATGGTGGACTGCCAATTATAACAGTCCCTGGCGAGGTGCAGTGGGGACCAATACCGACTTCCCCAGGTTTAGCCGAGGACCGGATGCTTGCCCGAATGCCTGCAGGGTCTGGAGGCAGTGCGGACCCAACAAGGAGGGTTCAGCCAAGAGCAAGACATCGTCCGCATATAAGGCAATCTTGTCTGCTTCCGTGTTGGGCCATTCCCACCCGCGAATGCGACCATAGGCCCGCACCAGGGAGACCAGAGGTTCCATCGCTAAGACGAAAAGTATGGGCGAAAGGGGGCATCCCTGTCTTGTTCCCCCTACGAATGGGGAAGGCCTCAGACAACACACCATTGATCAGTACACATGCCCGCGGCTGGGCTTAGAGGATGCGAACCAGCGCCCTAAAGTGGGGTCCAAACCCCATCTCAGCCAGCACGTCCATCAGATACACCCAGTCCCCCCAATCTAAGGCCTTCTCAAAGTCTATGAGAAGGAGTACCAGATACGGGGTGAGTAAATGCCGGTGAGCTGGGGCCAGCTGTAACCGCCTAAGACAGTGGCGGGTGCCTCTCATCTGCATGAAGCCGCACTGGTCCGGGTGGACCAGCAGGGACAGATGGGGTTTGAGTCGTTGGGTGAGAACGGTTGTATACAGCTTGATCTCCGTGCCGAGGTGAGAGATGGGACAGTAGTTCGCGCAGTGACTGGAGGGTGGCTGGGATTTCGGCAAGACCACAATGGTGGCAATGTCTGTCTCGGGTGGGAAGGAACCTTTCTCAAACGCTTCGTCAAATAGGTCAGCCAGGCGGGGCACACGAGTTTCGTTATATAGCGCGTATATAGCGCGTAGTATTTTTGGGGAAGGCCGTCTGGGCCTGGGGTTTTCCCCGACGAGGTGAGCGAGATTGCTTCGTCGATTTCCTCAAGAGAAATGGGGCAGTCCAAATCTTTCTGGGCGGCTGAATCCACCTGAGTGAGACGTATGCTTCCCTGCTCGAGAAGAGCAGAGAGCGACAGGCCCGGGGCCCGTGCTGCATAGAGTCGATGATAGTAATGAGGGAAGGCGCGGGCCATCGCCAGTGGGGCGCTGTGTACCACTCCGTCCTCATCCACAACTTTTGGGATAATGCGGTTCGCCCTGGGGTATGTGGCCAGTCTATGCAGGATCGTACCATTTTTGTTTCCCCAGCCATAGACCCTCGCTATTGATGATCTCCAAAGGACCTTGGCAGCATCCAAGGATAACTGTCTGATCTCTGCCCGAAGGTGAGTGAGTTGGCGGTCACAGAAAGTGTCATCAGGCGTGGAGGGACAGCTCAAGATGGAGTGCCTGTGCCTCCCGTGAGGTGATTCCCCGCAGTTGCGCCTGTCTCTGGCTTTTGGGCTGGCCTCTCGCGGCGGCCCGAATGGTAGCCCTACCTGCCTCCCAAAGGGTACCTGGGAAGGCTACCGATCCTTCATTAGTGTGAAATTACTGCTTAAGCTCCGTCCCCACCACCTTTTTAAATTCCGCATCCTGAAGGAACCAGGCATTCATTCTCCATGTTTGGTGGGCCGGGGGGGGGGGGGGGTGGGGTGGAGCCCCTGTACTGAGAAGCACCGGGAAGTGGTCAGAAATTCCCCTGGGAAGGATACGGACGTCCAGGATCACAGAGCAGTCGGTTGAGGGGACAATGATCGCATCTATACTTACTTGTGTATGGTGCGCTGCAGAGGAGTGCGTAAATTGGGTGGTGCGGGGGTGCCAGGTACGCCAAGCGTCACAGAGGCCCAGAGACTCGGACCAGTTCCGCAGTTGCTTCGCCTGCGCAAGTCTAGTGGTGGAGGAAGGGCCTGTCAAGGGTCGGGGAGGAAACCGCATTGAAGTCACCTCCAATGATGGTGGGGCCCAGGGGCAGGGCAGTCAGCAGGGCCGCAGTGTGCTTGAGGGTGGTTGCGAGCATCGAGGGGGGAAATAAATGGACATAAGATTAAGGGGTAAGCCTGCCAGTGAGCCGCAGAGGGTCACCGACATGCCCTGGGGGTCGTGGGTGACCTGCGTAAGCACAAATGGCAAGGTGCGTTTCATAAGGATAGCCACCCCACGGGAACCCCGGGAGAAGCCTGAATGCCTCACTCCATCATACCCATAGTGTGCCAAGAAGGAGCAGCAATTACCCATCAGGTGCGTTTCTTGAAGTAGGAGGACGTCTACGCCAAGGCGTTGCGCATAGCGCAGAACTGACATGCGTTTAAGCCGGTCTAGGAGACCATTGACATTCCACGATAAGACATGAAGGGATGCCCTAGGGATGGCGGTATCAGTCATGGTGGGTGGTATGTGGATCTGAGTCGTTTGACCTTACAGGGCGTCGGGAGCGCCCGCAGGGGCCCGCATCTGTGAAGAGGAGCACAGAAAGTGAGACCGTATCTAACCCCTGATGAGTGGCCGCGAGGTGGTCCATGGTAGCTGAAACAACAAGAACAACAACATAAGAAAAAAACCTTCCCAAACCCCCCATCATCCCCTCCCCATACTTCGAGAACGGAAGAATCTGTCAATCCCCCATAGTAACAGTAACCAAACTAAAACACTCAGGTTGTGTGCGTGGAGGACCCCTCCATACAGACGGATATGTGGTGGTACAGCAAAAAACAAAATAGGTGAGCGTGAGAGTCTACCATTGTTCAAAATCCCCACGGGTGAGATTCCCGCCTGCATAGCTAGTAGGTGTCTGGCCTCACTCAGCAGGGCCTCCGAGGACGGGAGTGCAGGAAAGGTCCGAGTCTGTCCTAGGCGAGCACCCCCGGGCCAGCGATGAGGATGCTCCAAGTAGATCATTTGTAGACTGGTGCCTGGTGTGAGGTGGAGAGCCCGATTGGCTGGAGGAGTCTCGGGGTCTGTGGGCTGCCGCGCTCGAAGATCTGGATGCCGCTACCTGGGACTGGCGCCCTTTACTAGATTGCGTGCGCTGCAGACGCTCCGGTGACTGTGCCCCCCTGGGTTGGGAGTCCGCGGGTCCCGGAGACAGAGCACGCCACTGGCGGAGGGGGCGTTCCTGCGTCAGCCATGTCAATGCTGCCTGGGGCGAGTTGCAGAAGTGAGTTTTGCTCTGAAAGATGATGCGTAGGCGTGTGGGGAATTGAAGTTGGTACTGGAGGCCCAGGGCACAGTTTCTTTTTAACGTCCGTGTAGGAATGTCGGAGATCCTGTACCTCCCTGGTGTAATTTGGGCACACCATAAGTGTGGTTTTGAAATTTGAGGGGTCCACCGGCCCGTGCCACCCGTAGGATGGCGTCCCGGTCTCTTTCAATATAATAGGGCGGGTGGGGCTCCAGGGGGTGGCCTAGGTGCCATCCAGGATGTGAACCAGGCCTCGACGAAGGTGGTCACCGGGTTCGTCTCGACCCCTTCGGGAACCCCCACCAGGCGGAGGTTGTTGCGGCGTGCCCGATTTTCAGCATCTTCTGCACTGTGATGGAGCTCCTTAGTGTGGGCGCGGAGCTGTGCTACCTGCTCCTTCAATTGTGAGATGTCGTCCTCCTCTGTAGATAACCGAGATTCAGGGTCCGTAAGTCGTGCAGTGGCGTTGCGGAGATCCTATCGGAGGAGGGACACGTCCACCTTAATCTCCCCAATCTTCCCCTCGACGGACTCCTGCGAGGCGCTGATTGCTTGGAGAATGGTGTTTAAGTCCCCGTCTTGGATGAGATTGGGGGGGCCTCCGCCGCCTGCCCAGGAGGTCCCGGTCAGAGGTGGTGAACCGGTCCATCCTCGTCTGCGTGGGAGCCGGTGTGGATTTAGGGGCCTTATCTCTCCCCATGGTGGATGGCAGGCCCCGGCGCTACGGAGAGTCAGAGGATCAGGCAGGGGGGACCGTGGAAACCCCACGTGAGAGCCAGGAATTCAGTCCAGAGCCAGATGTCACCAGGCAGAGCCGCCGGGACCGTATGGGGGAAACAGCCGGAGGGTCGAGCTTGCGGGTGATCCGGGGCAGAGGCACGCCAAAGGCGGTGGGAGGTGCTGTCACCCCGGGGAGCGTCCACAGCCAGCCCAGGCAAGGGCGAGGTGAGGCCCCCTGAGGGAAGGGGTGGAGGGCCAGACAGACCAACAGTTTTCAGCAGCGGCCCCGGATAAGGAAGGGCCCATCCCCCGGTTCATGGACGTCCAGGCGAGCAGACACGGGACCCAACGCCCCTGCAACACCTGCGTGTCACATTGGCAGTGTGGAAATCCACTGCAACGGGAAGGCGTCACCAGCGGGCAGTTCGGGTAAACCAGTAGTTGCGCAGGGTGCAATGTCCAGGAGTGGCCCACAACACTTCAGCACACTGCCATCCGATCACGGAGGTAGAGGGGTGATGCGCCAACCAGAGGGGAGCAGGGGGCTACTCGACCCAGCAGCCGATCCCCAGGCTCAAACCCAATCACCAGGTGATATATGGATGGGGGCCCAAGACCCTCTCCCGATGGGGGCCCATGCCAGTTGTGCTAATGCCCTTACAGATCTCGTACCCAAGAAGCTCTACAGGTAAGTCCAGCAAGCAGTCCCGTCGTGCTCACGTGGGGCAGGCCAGAAGGTGAAGGCCACCTAGGACCCAGGGCCTCCAGACGAGTCCCCCCAGGCCAGCCCTCTGTGTCCCAGAGATGCGGGAGAGTGTTGCGGTCCTAGGGACTACTGGAGGAGACAATCTCGGCTTTGCAGCATCACTAGGAGAGCACAGCTTCTGCGGGCCCCCAGGGCAAGGCAACTTGCCTGCCACTAGGTCGCAACAGAGCCCCCCCCCCCTACGGCCTAACACCTCAGACAGATGTCCTAGGCTTCGGCGATGAGGCAGGCCTCCCGCTCCCTCGAACCCAGAAGGAGAATAGCAGAGGGAGCGTCGGCAGCACGTTGGAGAAGGCAGCGCAGGCACTAAGGGAAGGGAAGGATAGGAGGCTGGGAGCAACGGTTTCGGCTCTCCTCACGCTGCTACCCGACGAGGTAGCCGAGCCGTAGGCTGGTCGCACGCACCGGATTGGCTCCACGTCATAGGGAGCAGGTCGGGTGTCCTCAGGAGGGTCGGCGGAGTCTCGCAAGCCGGTGCCTCCCAGGCCCACAAGGCACACCTCAGCCGCCGGCCCCCGAGGCTGCCGGGCCGGCACCTCAAGCCCCTCAGCTCCAGTCTCGGACAGTGGCGCTACGAGCGCTTGAAGCATGGGGACGAGGGCCCAGCAGCGGAGGTCCGCCAGCCAGGCAGACAGTACCCGGGAGCCAGGCAGTCACTGGAAAAAGGCGCCGATCGAAAGGGGGCTGCGCCGGACTCCCCGCAAGTCGAAGATGCCACCCTCAGCGCCGGATCACAGCGGAGGCCGCCATCTTACGGCCCCGGGCAGCGGGAGAGCAAAGGCCAGAACTTGGCGCTGGAGGCTCGGATTCGCCAAACAGGGAGACCGGAGCGGTCCCCTCAGCACAGGGAGCTTCCACAAGCAGGTAGGGAGATCAGATGACTGCTGATGACCAGAGGATGCTAGGCGGATGACGGAGGGGTCCAGAGCACTCTTAGAGTGCTACCGCCATCTTGACACCTCAGGCCACGCTGAACGGCCTCAGCGATGTTACTAGCAAGACCCTCAACATGGAAAAGGTCTTACAGGCCAGGAATGAGGACTTGGAGGCCAGGCCTAGAAGGAATAACATCTGACTTACGGGCCTTCCAGAATCAACTATTACTGGCAAAATGGTGCACTTCATTGAGTCCCTAATTAAAGAAATATTTGGTCCAGAGCAGCTGTCCTCTATGTTTGTAGTGGAGCGGGCCCACCACTCTCTGACGGTGTGACCGGTCCCTGGGGCTCCGCCTCGTCCAATCATAGTCCGGCTGCTGAACTACCGGGACCGGGATGTCCTCTTGCGGCTGGCCAGGGAGAAAGGCAACATCTGTCATCAGGGGAACACCTTGTCCCTCTTCCCTGACTTGACCGTCGCAGTTCCGTCTACGTGACATGAGTTTGGGGCAGTCAAAAAATGTCTCCAGTCCGAAAACATACCATACGCCATGTTGAACCCCGCGCGCCTCCTCGTGGGGGCAGAGGGGAACTTCAATATCTTCTCGAGCCCTAAGGCGGAGATGGAGCATGCAAAGCACTTGAAGAGGCACCGGCATGAGTCCGAAACTGTACGGGGAGAGGAGGACTGATGATGTTAAAAGGAGGTGCGGTTGGGATTGTTAAAGTGAGCCCCCATGCTGCTGGGCTTCATGGTTTTTGGCAAGACTCTCTGCTTCCTGCTTCTTACTTATGTGCTCAAGAAGAATGTTTCTCTGTCATATGCATATCAAATTGGATGTTTTCAGTTAAGTATTTTCCTTATTGATTGCAACACAGGTACCTGACCTGATCAGCCACCTCCTACACAGTGGGAGGACAGTAGCACTCTGACGCCCCCTGCATGGGAGTTCCCCACACATTGCTATTTTTTGTGTTTTCTGGGGCTTGATTAGTTTTGACAGGGATGGCTTTGGCAAGTTGGGGGTGGGGGGGGCTCAAGGTGGGGGGTGATGGCACTTGTGCAATGTATCTTATGAAAGCCTGGAAGACATGATTTTGGGGTTGGATCTCATCTTGCTACTGAATGGCTGGATCACATGCAACATGAGTGGTGAGCTCCGGTTTGTAACCTGGAATGTAAGCGTCTCAACAGTCCGAAAAAAAATTGAATCTCTGGATAGGTGGAATATTCAGGTGGCCCTATGACAGGAGAGGCATCTGACCTCGCTAACTGAGAAAAATGTTGCTACCCGATGGGCTGAAGTTAAAATGACATCTTCATACTCTTCCTATTCCGGGGAGTAATGACTCTTGTCAAGAAGGGCACACTGTTCCAGGTTCACGTCACAGACAGGGATGACCAGGGTCGGCTGGCGATTGTACATGGTACGCTTGGTGGAGCGAGTGTTCTCTTGGTGAATGTGTATGGTCCGAATGTGGATGATGCCTCTTTTTTTGCAGATGTCTGGCGCAGGATATCTGCCTTCCCTAGTGCCGAGACAGTGTGGGGAGGGGATTTTAACACGTGCTTCGACGTTAATGTGGATAGGGAGGGGAGCGGGGCCCCGCGACACAGTCAGTCCACGGATACTTTGGTGAGGCTATTGGATGCTGGGTACGTGCAAGATGTCTGGCGCTTGCGACACCCGGGGGTCAGGGAGAGCATTTTTGTCTCTACTGTGCATGGGTCTTGGTCCCGTTTGGACTATTGGCTAGTTTCAGAGCCGGTCTGCACTTGGGTTGTGGAGGTTAAACACTTGGCCAAAACGATTTCAGATCATTTGCCTGTTCTGCTGGCGTTGCAAGTCCCGGGGAAGGGAACACCCCCATTTGCGTGGAGGTTTCAACCGTCGTCTCTATTGGATCAGGTATTTAGGCACACAGTTGGAGAAGCTATTCATAACTATTTTGGGTAAAATGTGTGAACAGTGGATAGCGCTGGTGTTCTTTGGGAGGCGTTTAAGGTGACTATTTGGGGGGGGTTTGTATTGGGGCGCAGTCCGGGGTTCTCAAAGATTTGCGCTGAAGGATCAGGAAACTTGCGGAGGACATATTTGCTCTGGAACGAGACTCACAGATGCCCAGACACTGCCTAATTGGTTGAAATCCAGGAGCTAGTGTCAGAACATAATGAGACAGTCGACCAAGAAATGAAGCATAGATCACGAAGATGCACAGCTCGATATTATGGGGAGGAGGGGGGGGGGGGGAGGGGTCGACCCAGATGTTCACTCGCGCAGAATTTGGCGGCTCCTCGCAGCTAGGCCTACATTACTGAGTTAGTGAACGCGGCAGGAGAGACGCACTTCGGTATCTCGGCTGTCAGTGGAGTGGTATTGGATTTCTATTCTCAACTGTATGGGGAACGTGCTCATCTATCTCCTTCCGAGATCAATGATTACCTTGATAATGTAGCATTGGGCTGGCTATCCCCCAATCAACGGGAGTACCTCACACTGCCGTTCGACGTGGAAGACGTAAAAGAGGCGATCATGTCCCTTCCAACTTGCAAGGCAGCAGGCCTTGATGGCCTCCCCAGCGAGTTCTATAAGGCTTTCGCCGATGAAAAAGCGCCGCAGCTGTTGGAGGTTTTCGCAGGAGAGTAGGACTCTGGCAAGCTACCTCCATCTCTTACGGAGGCCTTAATTGTAATGCTCTTGAAACCTGATAAAGCCGCAAATGTCTGTGATTCATATTGACCCCTCTCAATTATTAATTCAGATGCCAAGATTCTAGCTAAAATGAGCGCCACTAGGCTTCAGCCCCTGGTCCCCAAATTGGTCCTGCTGGACTAATCAGGTTTTGTGCCTTCTAGATCCACGACACACAACCTCCGCACTATTTTCTCTACACTGCACTATTTCGACCGTGATTTCCAGGCGGTGGCTGTGCTGCTCGATGCAGCGAAGGCATTTGACTCCCGCCAATGGGAGTATATGTTCACCGTCTTGCTGCGCATGGGCATACCTCCATTCTTTTTAAAGTGGGTACGTCTCCTGTATGATGCACCGGTGGTGAGAGTTCGGTTCAACGGCTGGGTCTCTGAAGCATTTCCCATCAGACCCGGTACGCAACAGGGGTGCCCGCTGTCGCCAATGCTATTTGCACTGGCATTGGAGCTGCTGGCCTGTAAGCTGCGGCAGGGTCATGCCCCGGCTGCGCAGCGGTTCCGTCAGCGACCCTTAATGGTGTCATTATATGCTGATGCTATGATGCTCTACGTGCGCAAACCCGCCACATATTTGCCGGAACTATTGCGTGAATATGTCAGGTATGAGCGATTTTCGGGGTTGTTTATTAACTGGGCTAAATCCACTGTGTTCCCTCTAACGGCCGGCACTCAAGAGATTGAGCTGGACTTCCCATTGCAATGGTCAAATGACCCCGTGAAATACTTGGGCGTATGGCTTCGTAGAGACCCTGCTGTGGTCATCTCTAATAATTATTGTCGGGCCGTGGATAAGATCATGGACCAAGCTACAAGATGGGCTGAGCTACCTCTCTCACTTGCAGATCGCATTGCGATCATCAAAATTACGTTTCTGCCCAGGCAGCTGTACTTGTTTATAAACATCCCTATCCGATTGAATGTTGCGCTCTTTAGTACACTGCAGTCAGTCCTGCTCATGTTCATCTGGGGGGGTGGGAGGCCCCGGTGTAGCTGGAAAGTTTTGACACTGCCATTTGAGCGTGGGGGTTTTGAGGCCCCAGATTCCCGTTTATACTATTTGTGTGCTCAGGCGCAACACGCGCACTTTTGGTACTTTCCACAAAGGTTTTAGCCACACACGGCAATCAAAGCTGACTCAATCCTTCCTGTATCCCTGGCTGCAGCTGCACTGATTGGTGGGGGGGGAGGACCCCGGGGTGTAATCAGCCCCGTCCACTGTACGGCATGGGTGTGGCAAACATTAGCAAAAAGGGCGGGGGTGAACTATCTCTACGCCCCAAAACTGCCGATCGCGGCACAACCAGATATATTGGCTGCACGAGAACCAGCTGCCTTGCAGGTGCTGGGTAAGGTAGGGATCAAATGTCTAGGAGATCTGTAGACTCAGGGCCAGTTTCGGGCGCTTTCGAATTTACAGAACGGGCATGACGCGGACCTAATGCTGGGATTTACCTATGTACGGGTACGTCATGCAATCCGTGATATTTACCCGGGATTCCTGTTTGAGCCGCGTACTCTGCGGGCACTGCAGGCGGTGCTGGCCGGGGAAGGAACGAGGGGGCCTGATCACGAAGTTATATAACGCATCTCTTCGGGAGACCAAGCTAGCAGAGTCCCCCTCATACACTTGATGGGCTGCAGTAGGGGGTACTGCTATGACACTGGTTGAATGGAAATTCTGTTGTGAGTTGACAGGACAGCTAACGGCGAATTGTAATCTCCGAATTATCCATTTCAAATACCTGCATCAACTCTACTATACCCCTCTTAAGCTATTACGATTTGGTCTCAGAGACAGTGCGCGCTGTGAGCGCGATGCCGCAGATTTCCTGCACCTAGCATGGCAGTGCGCAGGAATCGGTGAGTTCTGGGCAAGGGTCACGCAAGTACTTACGGACGTTGATATGGAACCTATTGCATGTGAACCCGCTGTGTGTCTGTTGGGGTGGGTTTGGAAGCTTAAACCTTGTAACAGGAGATTGGTTGTCATTTCCACATTGTTTGCAAAACGAGCGGTTGCGAAGCGGTGGGGGGCTAAGGCTGTGCCCACAGTAAGACAGTGGATCTGAGACTTGCTGTATTGTAGAGACCAGTTGAACACCAATGCGGAGGAACTGCCGGAAGCATCTGGCCCTAAGGATTTCTGGGCTCCCCTTACGGGGTATCTCCTAAGTAAACTAGAATTATGTTAAGTATCTGAAAGAAACACGTTAGTTAGATTCCTCACCTTAGAATATCCCCAGGCGTCAGACTGGATCCGGAAGATTTTTCGTCAGCAATACCCCTTGCGCGTCGCTAGGCGTCGTCTGCGGCTCCGCGTCCGTCGTCGGCGTCGTGCGCCGGGATGACGTCTTCGGAGTACTTAGACGCCGCCCTCGCGCGCTGACGTCAGTTCTTCTTTTTTCCGCGCCAGTAAGCGCAGATCCGGGAGAGCTACCCCTTTTAGTCTTTTTTGACTAAATCTTTTTTTGATCATTTTTGATCCTTGTCTGTCGACATCTGGTGCCGGTAGGATGCCTGGGTTCAAGGCTTGTGAGGATTGTCATCGACTGATGTCGGTGACCGATCACCACCGCCGGTGCCTCTATTGCTTAGGCCCCGACCACGACGCGGAGTCGTGCAACGACTGTCAGGCCCTGACTTCGAAGGCTAGGCGGGAGCGGTCCCGCAAGCTTCTCGAGCTTCGCCACTCGGCTCCGCGTCGTGCGCGATCCCGGTCCAGGAGGAGGTCCAAGGATCGCTCGCGGAGCCATAGCCGACGCCATCGCTCGTCCGGCTCCAAGTCGTCGGGTAAGTCCAAACGCTCAAAGAAGTCCAAGAGGCGACATCGCTCTTCGGACTCCCCTCGCCGGTCGCGCGACTCGGCCGAGGGTCAGGGTGGTTCCACCCCCGCGGCTCCGGCGGAGCCGCAGGTGCCGCGTCCGTCCCCATACCTTCCGGTCCCTGGGGTTGATGCGGCGCCGGCGGAGATCAGTGCCTTCCTCTCGGCCATGAGGAGCCTGGCCCCGCCGTCGACGCCCGCTGGCGCGCCTTCGGGCCCCGCGGACTCGACTGGGCGACCTCGCGTGCCGGCGGCTCCGGCCCCGGCGCCGTCGACGACTCCGGTCTCGACGCCGCAGGTCCCCGCGGGGCCCTTGCCTGGGCCCCAGTCGACGCCGGTTGACCTAGTCACTCCTCCACCGGCGCCGACGCCTGAACCACCGACGCCGTCACCGGCGCCGCCGACGCCGACGCCTGTGACGCCGACACCCCGGTTTAGCCCTCATCCGGACCCGACGCCGGCACGGCGTCCGCCGACGCCGCATCCGACGCCGCTTGAGTCCTACCATCTCTACAGTCCGGTTCCGATCATTCATCCTGTTTATCAGGAATCGGAAGAAGGGGGCGACTGGGAGGGGTTCGAGGACCCTCTGGCTGTTCAGTCACAGCTTTCTCAGGACTGGGCAGATGAACTGGGGGAGGCCAGTGGGCTGGACACCTCGCCAGACACTGGATTCACTTCTCCTCCGACCGTGGCTTCGGAGGAGGGTGCAGCATTTTCTGTGGTGCTGCGCAAGGCGGCCGAGGCCCTCGGGCTCGAGTTGCCTGCCGTGGCTGTGAGGACTAACATCCTCACTGAGGTGCTTCAAACCTCAGCAAGCTCCACTGAGCCTCTGCTGCCGTTTAACGAGGCCCTCACTGACGTTCTGCAGGGCACCTGGTCCAAGCCCTCCACAGTTCCTCCTGTGGATAGGAACGTTGCCAGGCGCCACCGCCCTGCTCCGGGCGACCCCAGTTTCCTGTCCCAACACCCCACCCCCGAGAGTCTGGTTATCCAGGCCTCTACTTCCCAATCCTCCTTCCCGACCGCTCCGCCGGATCGGGATTCCAAGAGACTCGAGCAGTTCGGCAAGAAACTGTTTTCGTCCCTTAGTTTGGGCCTGCGGTCCTTAAATACCGCCTGTCTCTTGGACCGTTATTCCCATTCCCTGTGGGATACGGTGGAGGACGTGCTGCCCCTGTGTCCGGAGGAGGTCCGGACGCGTCTTACCCAGGCTTTGGCCGATGGGAGGGATGCAGCACGGCACGCCATACGATGTGGGCTTGACACCACGGACTCGCTGGGTCGGGCGATTTCAACCACGGTGGCGCTCCGCCGCCACGCCTGGATGCGGTCCACGTCATTTTCCGGGGATGTCCAGACAACCCTCATGGACATGCCCTTTGATGGCACTCGCCTGTTTGGCGAGAAGGCGGACAGTGCGCTGAACCGCTTTAAGGACTCCCGGGCTACGGCCAAGTCCTTGGGCCTCGCGGCTCCGCGGGCGCACACCTCCGCTTTTCGCCCCTTTCGTGGCCAAGGAAGGGGCGCCTCCTCACGTCCGCAAAGCCACCAGCCGCAGAACCAACCTGCGCGCGGTCGCGGACGTGGCTTCCGCCGTGGCGGAAATGGAGGCCGACGTGGTCAGCCCACATCCACCCCGGCAGCATCCGCCTCAAAGCCTTCCTAGTCCGAGCTTTCAGGCCCATACCACGCCAGTGGGCGGCAGAGTTCGCCATCACCTGCTCCACTGGCGGTCCATAACATCGGACAGGTGGGTGCTGCAAATCGTCCGAAGGGGCTACTCCCTCCCCTTCGAGACGACCCCTCCAGCCATGCCACCGCAGCACCACCGTATCTCGGGGGATCATTTGGATCTTCTCCGCGAGGAAGTTTCGGCTCTCTTGGCCAAGGGGGCCGTCGAGCGCGTTCCGAGTCCAGAAGTAGGTCGTGGTTGTTATTCCCACTACTTTCTGGTTCCCAAGAAGGGCAAGGGGGGCCTACGCCCCATCTTGGACCTCCGGAACGTCAATGCCTTCCTCCGAAAGGAAAGGTTCAAGATGCTAACGTTGGCTCAGGTTTTAGCTGCCCTAGACCCTGGAGACTGGATGGTAGCGTTGGACTTGCAGGACGCTTATTTCCACATCCCCGTCCTGCCGGCCCACCGGCGTTACCTGTGGTTCACGGTGGGCCAAGAGCACTTTCAGTTTACCGTGCTCCCCTTCGGCCTCACCAGTGCCCCTCGGGTGTTCACGAAAGTGATGGCGGTGGTCGCAGCTCATCTGCGCAGATCAGGGGTTCCAGTCTTCCCCTATCTCGACAACTGGTTGTTGAAGGCGGGCTCGCCCCAGGCAGTCGTCTCCCACCTCCAGACTACGGCGGATCTCCTGCATTTGCTGGGGTTTTCCATCAACGTGCCGAAGTCACACCTGAGTCCCTCTCAGAAGCTCCTCTTCATCGGAGCGGTTCTCGATTCGGCGCAGTTCCGGGTCTATCCACCGGAACAGCGGGTCCGGGATATACAGGCCCTGATTCCCATCTTTCGGCCTCTATCCTGGGTTTCGGTCAGGCTAGTGTTGCGGCTTCTGGGGCTGATGGCCTCCTGCATCCTACTAGTGCATCACGCCAGGCGGCGCATGCGGGCTCTGCAGTGGGACCTGAAGTTTCAGTGGGCCCAGCATCACGGCAACCTGTCCGACCATGTCTTGATCTCGGAGGGCACTGCACAACAGTTGCAGTGGTGGCTCACGGACCGCGAGTGGGTCGAGGGCAAGAGCCTCTCCCTTCCCCAACCAGAGCATGTCGTAGTGACGGATGCGTCCCTCCTGGGATGGGGTGGCCATATGGGAGAGGCGGAGATCAGAGGCCTCTGGTCTCCGGCGGAGTCTCGTCTCCACATCAACCTGTTGGAGTTGAGAGCGATCCGGCTTGCACTGAAAGCCTTCCTTCCCTCTGTCAGGGGAAGTGTCGTGCAGGTGTTCACGGACAACACCACCGCCATGTGGTATTGCAACAAACAGGGCGGGGTGGGGTCGTGGACCCTTTGTCAGGAGGCTCTGCGCCTCTGGACATGGCTGGAACACCAGGGCGTCACCCTGGTGGTTCAACATCTGGCGGGCTCTCTGAACGCCAGAGCAGACGAACTCAGCCGCCGGTGCATGATGGATCACGAATGGCGTCTGAACTCCGAAGTGGCGCAAGGCCTCTTTCAGCAGTGGGGAGAGCCTTGGTTAGATCTATTCGCCACCGAAGAGAACGCGCAATGTCAGCAGTTCTGCGCGTTGGAATTTCCAAGGCGGCACTCGCTCGGCGACGCTTTTCGTCACGAGTGGAGTTGCGGTCTGTTGTACGCCTTTCCGCCTATACCACTTCTGCCCAGAGTGCTGAAGAAGATCAGGCACGACCGGGCCCAAGTCATCTTGGTGGCTCCGGATTGGGCACGAAGATACTGGTATCCCGAGCTACTCAGTCTGTTGACCGATCCCCCGATACGTCTGCCCCTTCGGGAGGATCTTCTGTCGCAGCAGCAGGGGACGGTCCTCCACCCGAACCTGTCCAGCCTCCACCTCCATGCGTGGAGATTGAGCGGCGGCAGTTGATGCCATTTGACTTGCCTCCTGAAGTCTGTGATATCATTCTGGCAGCCAGGCGTCCCTCCACAAAGTCGGTATACGCCTGCCGGTGGAACAAATTTGTGGCATGGTGCACAGCAAAGGCTGTGGATCCCCTTTCCGCCCCTCTTTCTGAGGTTCTCCTCTTCCTTCTTTCTCTGGCCCGGCAGGGCTCTGCCCTGGGCACCCTGAAAGGTTATCTTGCTGCCATCTCCGCCTTCTTGCGGCTTCCTGATCAGCCTTCTCTTTTCAAGTCCCCTGTGGTTACACGCTTTCTCAAAGGCATTACACACACGTTCCCTCCTGTCCCTTTTGTAATGCCTCATGGGACTTGAATCTGGTTTTGACATTCCTGATGTGCGCTCCCTTCGAGCCTCTTCACAATTGCCCTCTTCGTCTTCTAACTCTAAAGACTGCTTTTCTGGTAGCCATCACCTCGGCTAGACGGGTGAGTGAGCTCCAGGCTTTATCTTCAAAGCCTCCTTTTCTATCTGTTCATCCGGACAAGGTTGTCCTTCGGCCTCGTCCCTCCTTTCTTCCTAAAGTGGTGACTCCATTTCACCTTGGGCAGTCTGTCACCTTGCCCACCTTCTTTCCGCCTCCGCATCCTTCCAAAGAGGAAGAGAGGCTCCACCGTCTGGACCCAAAACGTGCGCTCTCCTTTTATCTGGACCGCACAAAACAGTTCCGGGTGGACGACCAGCTTTTTGTTGGGTACGTGGGCGCTAAGAAGGGGAAAGCTGTGCACAAACGAACCATCTCTCGGTGGGTCGTTTTGTGTATAAAAATCTGCTATTCCTTGGCTAAAAAGGACCCTCCTGTTGGGCTGCGCGCCCATTCTACTCGGGCCACGGCGGCTACTACTGCCTTGGGACGGGGAGTCCCTTTGCAGGACATCTGTCAGGCGGCGACGTGGGCTTCGCTACACACGTTTGCCAGGCATTATTGCCTTGACAGCCAAGTCCGGAGGGATGGCTTCTTTGGCCGTTCTGTCCTCCAGGACTTTCTGGTGTGATCTTGGTTCGCAGACCCACCACCGGGGATGGTATTGCTTGGGTATCTATTCTAAGGTGAGGAATCTAACTAACGTGTTTCTTTCAGATGAACAAGTTACTTACCTTCGGTAACGATGTATCTGTAAGAAACATTAGTTAGTTAGATTCCTCACCGACCCTCCCATCCTCCCCGTTCTGCGAACTGACATCTAGGGTTAAGGCTATCCCTTTCAGGGCCCTAGATTTTATTTTTGGCACCAGTGTCGGTCTTTGCATGGCTCTGCGTTCCTGGCGCGGAAGGCTATGTACAAGAACTGAGGTCAGCGCGCGAGGGCGGCGTCTAAGTACTCCGACGACGTCATCCCGGCGCACGACGCCGACGACGGACGCGGAGCCGCAGACGACGCCTAGCGACGCGCAAGGGGTATTGCTGACGAAAAATCTTCCGGATCCAGTCTGACGCCTGGGGATATTCTAAGGTGAGGAATCTAACTAACTAATGTTTCTTACAGATACATCGTTACCGAAGGTAAGTAACTTGTTCTACTGTACATGATGCTAGGCTGTATGCGGAGGGCGGAGAGACAATCAGAACATGTGTTGCATGTCATATTGAAAGGATACTAAGGTTTTTTTGTAATGCTATGCCAAGTGCCGTGGAGGAGGGGGAACTAGGAAGAGAGTTTGTTTATGTTGGGTTGTGTTTTTATAACAGGAAAACGGCTTGTATTGATATCCTTGGAGGGTGAAATGCTGCTGCACTACTACACCTCATGTTGAGGTGACTGCTAGTGTACTGCTTTCAAGTTGATTAATAAAGATATTTTTTTTTTAAAAGAGGTGCACAGGCTTAGCTGCTCAGATGCTCTCACTCACTCTGTCCTGTGGCCTGCGATCCTGCAATGGCCGTACTAACTCGGATCCTGCAGCATCTCACACCTATAAGAGGCCGGGCAACTCAAGCAGGATAGATTATATCCTGGTCTCTCTGGAGCTAACAATGGTGACATGGGGTGGTCACAAGGTCCAATAGTAACCATAATGCTATTCATTGTACAATGGCAGACTTAACTGCACACCATAAACCCTCCAAAGTATTCCTTAGCAAGGACATTAGGCCTTCAAACAATAGGCGCACCTTGAAATGGTCATGAGTCGGCACCCACCCAAAGACCCTAAATAAAATAAATGAGGCCCTTTCTAATGCCCTTGCCCACATAAACCACATGAATAATCCAGCTCATAGGAACCGGTACATTCTGGGCAAACATCAGTCCCTATTTGTCACGGTTCAGGACCTTTTTCAGCGTAATCTTAGTTGGACCTGCTCCTTTATTAAAGCCAGTAATACGTGGTTTAATAACGAGTGCAGAGTAGCTTAGAAAAACGTACTTATTGCCCTGAGAAGTGGGGATTCAGTAACGATAAAGGTTAGGAAGGCCCAGTATAAAGAGGCACAACAGAAAGCGCAGAGGTCTCGGGACACCCAGCTCAGGGACCTCATGTTCTAGGCAGTTAAGTCCAAGGATTTCAAAACATTTAAGAAGTTAATGGCCTATGGAAGACACCACTTTCATGGGTCTGTGAACAACCGCATTCAACCACAACCATGGTGGGAGCACTTCACAGCACTTTACGACATGGAAGGTGAGGAAGCCTACACACTTCCCGAGTCAGATGGGCAAATTAGCTTTGATGTAGTCTCGGCCATCTGTATTGGCCTAGAAACAACTAGAAAAGCAATCTAGAGTCTTGTCCCAGGAAAAGAGGCAGGCCGAGATAGAATCCCTGGGAACCTTTTTATTGCATATATTGATAACTGGGCAAAATATCTGAATAAGCTTACCAAGGTTATCCTGAAGGGAACAGAGATTCCAGCCTCGTGGAAATCAGCGAAATAGTTCTGATCCATAAGAAAAGCCCTAAGGATATCCCATTAACCTATAGGCCAATTAGCCTGCTAGACGTCTCACAAAAAATATTTGCCAGACAGATCTTGCTTTCCTTAGTGACATGAACAATTTCTTTGTGGTATTAAATACTTAATAAAAAAGAGCAATTAAATAAACATGAACAACTTGAGCACAAACAAAAAGACAAATTTGTCTCATTCTTGGAGTAAACTATATGTTCGAGGCATATGTGCTGCAGATCACACACTAGTGCATAGATCGCCATCTGGTGGTGGGCCCGGATGATTACGCTTTGTTGTTGTCCTGGAAGGGACTTTGTATGGTAGATGACTCCTCCTCTGGAGTATAGTGCGCATGGGCATCAACTCCATCTTCAGATTGTTTTTTTCCGCCATCGGGCTCGGATGTGTATGTCGCTCCCGCACGGTTTCGTTACCGATCTCATTTCGACTCACATTCCTTAATTCCTACCGTCGGTATTGTTTTCGATCAAGACTTCCTTATGCACGCGTCTCGAACAACCTTCACTTCTCGATTCCAGTGATCGTCGAGGGCCATCGGGCCCAACTGAGCCATTGGGCCTTCGGCTCATGGAAAGAACACAATTCAAGAAGTGCCCTCAGTGTGGACACAAATTCCCCCACACTGATCTACATGATTCTGTGCTTCGTTCCGGTCGAAAAAGACAATCATAGACAGTCGAGCTCGGAGAGTCATGGCACAATCGTCTTCATCGGCACCAGACACCCTCGTCGAGGAGACTCTAGTCTAGTCTAACTGGAGTCCGAAGAAGAACAGCAGGAGGACGTCATTGTTTCCGAAGCAAAGGATCCAGCTTCCGGAGACTACGAGCAGGCAGAAGATGATGATCCCCTTCCAGCTGGTCAGCGGGTTGTAGGTACAGACATCGACCCTCTTGATACCCCCACTCCGGTTGAGGCTTCGGTTCCACTTCCACCTCCGGCCCAGGTGCACACCAATCACAAACTTCGGATGCCCCACAACGAAGACTTCCAAAAAGCCTCTAGGCGACTCTGGCTCGAGTCAGCCGCCAGTCATTTCCGATAAACGGAAGGTTCTCAAACCGAAAGTGAAACCTATATAAACTCCGGCATTGAAGCAAACTTCGGCACCTAAAACGGTCTAACCGAAGTCAAGTCCGGCACCGTAGCAAACTCCGGCACCTAAAACTGTTGAACCAAAGCCAACTCCGGCATCGAATCAAACATCGGCACCTAAAACTGTCGACCCGAAACACGCTTCGAAACCAACAACTCAGGATCCGAAAAAAATCTCCGATCCGAAGAAAAAACTCGAACCGAAAAAATCTTCCAACCACAAGTCTTCGGAACCGAAACCACAATCTACTTCTAAGACTGTACTAAACATTGCTAAACCCAGCAAACAGCTCGATCCCAAACATGACAAGCCGATTCCGAGAAAAGATTCTCCCATAGAAGAGCTTTTCTGTCCAGATCCAAAGCAAAAGGCTCTTCTTATTCACTAAAAGACTGGACATCTCATCACTACACCTGCTAAAAGGAAACTGGAACCTCCTTCCACAGTCCCTCTCAAAAACATGGTCAAACGTCTCCCATAAGAGTACCTTCACCACTTCCAGAAGTGCCAGACCCTTACATTTCCCCCACACATTCACCACTCATCTCACCAGCCCTGCACCAGCAGATAATGATGAGGATGATATTTCTGGGGGGGGCAGAAGATTAGCAACCCTTAGATGATCCAGATGATAATACTGGCCCATTAGCTGATCCTTGGGAAGACTACAATGCCCCAGATCTACCCCAAGATGACGCATACCCTTCTAGGCCATCTCCTCCAGATGACGCCATAGGGTTCACACAACTCATTCACAGAGCAGCAGCCTTTCATGGGGTCGATCTCCGTACTGAGCCAGTGGATGACGACTTCCTTATGGACACATTATTACCCTCTCATAAGACCACAACCATCTTACCAATGGTTAAAGGGGTTATAAAACATGCACCAGACGTAATTAAAGATCCCGTCAGTGCCAGGGTAATTAATCCCAGGTTGGAGAAAAAGTACAAAGCCGCTCCAGCTGACCCAGCCTATATCAAGGGCCAACTACCATTTGACTCTTTAGTGGTCTCCAACGCATGAAAAAGAGTTATGTCTCAGACAACAGGGGATGCTTCACCCCCTGATAAAGAATCCAAACTCTTAGATGCTTCAGGCAAACGTATGACATCTCAAGCAGCCAAAGTCTGGAGAATCGCCTACACCCAAGCTCTGTTGGCAAGATACGGTAGAGCTCACTACGATGAGCTTGAAACCCTTATACAACATCTACCAGACAAATACAAGACCAGGGCTACTGATTTGATACAGGAAGGGAAGGTCATTACTAACACTTCCATCCGTTGTGCTCTAGATGCTGCTGACACAGCCTAATGAATACCGGCAAACTTTTAGCAGGCATGCATGGCTGCGTATTTCTGGTTCAAACCAGAAGCTCAAACCAGTATTCTCAATTAACACTTTGACCAACAACACTGTAATCAGGCGTCGTAGCACAACCGGGGGGCATTCGGCCACCCAGTTGGGATCCCAATGATGAAGCATGACACCAACCAGGTTGGTGTGTGAGGGGTCTTTTAACAAACCCAGTGGGTTCCAAACACTGCCTACTAGTGATTGTACCACACATAAATTGGGTTCGTCCATCATTGTTTAACACGGTCATCCAGAAACAACATCTTTATGTAATTTTCTTGGATCTAAAAACGGCATTCGATCTAGTCCCAAGAGCCAAATTGTAGGAGTCCTCTCTCTCTTTTAGATATTTTAATACACTTACACAAAGACACTTTCGTACAAGTCCAGTGGGGTCATCAAGGGGAGCTTATTGATCGGTTTAAGGTCAAACGCGGGGTACGGCAGGGCTGCTTATTAGCCCCCACCCTTTTCTCACTCTACCTGAATGGTCTAGTGACTTCTATGGAGCAATGCAAGGGGATGCACTGAGGATAGCTGGCCACAGTACATCAATATTACTTTTTGTGTAGGACACGTTCTTTGTCTTTATATCCACAATGGGCTTACAGACCTTTATGGATCGTTTTTCTGAGTTCTCTAAGGAAAGGGTCCAGGTAATTACCTTGGGTAAAATACATTTTATGACCATCAGTCCCCATAGATCTTTGAGGAGATTCATTACTTTGGAAGTTTCTAGTTTAGAGAGGGTGACAGAATTTAACTATTTGGGCATCAAACTGTCTTCTACAGTGACCTGGTTTCCCCAAATCAAGAAGTGCACCCTCAGCCTAACCAACTGTGCCTCTGGCATCTTAAAGCTGATCATTCCTCTAAAAACAAACAGATTTCCCCAGCACTTAAAATTTGCCAGTTGAAGGCAGTTGGGAGTGCTTTGTATGGGTCTTAACTATGGGGGCACATAAGGCTTTCACCCTTGGCTACCAGGGAAAATAACTATTTAAGATCTATTTAAACCCCCCCAAAGAGCACTCCTGCCCCCCCCCCTTTCTTTGGGGCACTGGTGTCAAAGCAATTGCAAACAAAGCCAAAGTCAGGCCAATTGAATTCTGGCGAAGACTTAGTACCATCCCCGCTTCCGAAAGCTACTACTCCGCCCTCAAAATAATAGTTGCCCTGGACAAGGGAAGAAAAGATTCAGTGACTGACCTCCATAAGGTCGCTTTTAATTGAAATGGGCTTAGGCGATATTTGGGATATGGAACCCTCAAAGATCAATCTGACAAAGGCTCATCTCAAAGAGCTTTACTAGGCATATGTGTGGAGCACTGAGATACGGGATCAGAGACTAGGCTCAGTCAATGTTGATTTTTTGATTTTCAATATAACTGGAGGTTTGAACTTTTCCTGGACTATATATCTGTTCCGAAAGCCAGGAAACTGTATTTACAGTTTAGAATTGGTTCCCTTCCTGTGATGTCTTTGTGCCAAAAGTGGATGAGCCAGCCCATGCATGACATTTCGTGTCCGGCATGCCTCCAGTCAGACGAGACACTCTTTCACTACTACTTCTTCTGTCCAGCCTATATCTGACCTAGGAAGAGGTGGATTTTTCCTATTTGTAAGCAACTTGGCGCAAGACAGTGTCACACTGCTTTCAGGTTGCTGTGTGTTGATACAAACAAGGCAATAGTGTGCGCTGTCGCCAAGTTCCTACATTGGAGCTGGGCTATTTGTTTGAAAGCTATGGTCCGACAACAGTCTGTTGCAATCAGTATTCATAGCTGACTCACTTGTGCCCCTATTGGGATGAATATCGTGCACTGCACTTTAGCACATATTGGTTTGATCATGCTCTGTCTCTGGCTAGCTATTTCCCAATGTGTGTAAATGTTGCACTATGTCCTTCTGACAGCACATGTGAAGTATTCTTGTCTAGGCCCTATTCTATTCCTGTGTCTTTTTATCTGCTTTGCTTTTTGTGCTGTACTCAATTTTATCTGTATACATTTGCTGATATGGCCTGCCTCTGTTTGTTTGGGTCATTTTATGCACAATAACAAAAAATGTTGACAGCTGAGAATTTATGTAGAGGTCATTTTGTGGGTATAAAAGTGTGTCTTCATCCCAAACTTGGCCTAGCCTTCATAGTCTTCTGTGAACACTTGCCGGCGTGTTTTTAGACTGTTTTTATCTTTGTATACAGAATAACTTGGTTAATGGTCATATGAAGGCCTCATGCACTGTATCATAGCCCTAGGATGTATCCAAACGCCGCAGTATGTTTTTAGATTGATTAATCTGTACACCATAAAGATCGAACAAAAACATGGTAAAGATCCAGTAGATTCACATAGGAAGAGTTAATCTTTCCGTCGATGTGTCGGTCTCTATTGTCCCTAGTCCACGAGACCATCCTCAGGACCACCATAATAAATTGGAATCACAAAAATAACAGCTTGTGTACTAAAAATATTAAGAATACAAAATATATATTAAATACATGTATGCGCCTTTATGATATCTTATAGTGCTCGTGCTCTAAAAGTGTCATACAAACATGCAACCTAGATAGAAGGGAAGTGATTATTTTCTTCAGAGGAACAAATCTTAAAAGGAATCTATCAAAAATGACAATTTACAAAGGAATGGAGACGCTACATAGTCCCAAAATGGATCAGAAGCAATTTTACTTTATACAATTGCTAAAGATAGCCCTCATAATAAATGATATGATTTATTCTGTCTGTAAGTCAAAAAAAGAATAAATGCAAGATGAACATAAAGAAAAGTATTAACACTGAATCAAAACAATTTGAATGTCTGATATAGAAACTCACCTATACCCATAATGAATCAAGTGACAAGTTAGAAAATCAACGAACATTGATTTGGGGATAAAATTGTTAAATGGGGCTGCAAGGATAATTGCATCTAACATCAGTAAAGTTAGATATAAAATAAACCAGTGAATGTAAATGAAGCCAGGTATTTTACACAGAAATATGGGGAAACTCACCAGTAGTGAATCAATCAGCGCGTGGAACGCCTCACGAGTATTTTTCCTAGCAAACAAATACAGTGTGTACTTCCGTATTTATACACACAGACACGACAAATCAGTCATAAAGCCTAGAATGGTGATCTTGGTTGCAATATTGGTTGGAAAAGAAACAGCCAGCAAGCAAAACTTTTAGCAAATGTAAAGAGACAAGGGCTCATAGTAAACTATGCCCCAAATAATGTAGTGATTCTTTTCCAAAAATACATGTTATCAGTGATATGTAACATGCTTCACAATGAAACTAGAAGCAGCATACGTGTTCAAATACCTCGATGAATCTGTGATCATGGTTTAACGGCAGCTATCTTAAAGCAGAGAAAAGGCAAATTCACTTCTTTGCGATATGTAGGGATCAAAAAGCTCTTTAGGGGCTGAAAAAATACTAAAAGCTTTTACTAAAGGATTCATACAACCATTAGAAACTTCTTTATAACACGTGTTTAGACAATATTTAAATAGCTCACATGGAGGCATCATCAGTGATGTCATTACTTGATGCTGCCATGATCGTAGTAAAACAGACACCCATCCTAAAGAGGACTAATTGTTTTCAAACTAAAAAAGGAGGAAAAAAAATGAATTCATTACTGGTGTAGATCACTTTATTGATGGTCATATAACAAAGTGATTTAAGTACGATAAATTAATATTGTAACTGAATTCAATCGTCAATCAGATAATCACAATGACAAGAATGATAGCAAAATATTATAAGCGATCATCTCAGTGATAGTCATATTGCAAAATAACCGATATACAATTACTCAGTAATGTACCATGAGAAAACCGTCAATAATTGGATAACGACAATGGCAAGAATGATTGGAATTATGATAAGCGATCACATCAAAGCCTGTAAACATTGGTTCATTCAATAAATGGAAACCAGTGATGTCTTTGTGAAAATCCACACAAATATTGTCACTACACAGGTAACATGTATAAAAAAATTAATAAATAAATGACAGAAAAGCATAGTAAAATAAAGCATAAATATAGTGACATAACTCAATATTCAGTATCAACACTGGTAGTGAAATTAGCAAAATAAATTGTTGTGAGTTACATATTCAAGTTCAGGATGTAACAAATCAGTAAAGAGCACCGATCCATATGTTTTACTGAGGTCAAATAATGGCATAATATAGTGAGAAGTATACCATAAACAGACCTCTACATCAATGTATAAGGTCATCTGTCAAGCTGAACAATGCATCAATTTGACAGAACATCAAGATTGTACGAGCTAACCATCAGGTGGTATTCATTGCTAGCAGGATTATTAAAGATCAAAGAACAAGTAAGCTTTGAAACAGGTCAGAACCATACTGATGTTGATTTAATAGAAAAAGAAACAATGTTGCGGATAATGAGCTTATTTTTCTTAAGAAAGTGGCCAAGGTTGACCATTTAATAGCAACGTTCAAACCCGTTTAACACTATCAACTTTCCAAACCCATTCATTTTAATAGACTTCTAATTGACATTCGACGTTCCTAGTTCTAACATTTGGTTTAATTACATCAATTACCTACCATGTCATATATCTGTTAGTATGGTTGAGATTAACAAAATGCTCAACTAAAGGGGTATTCTCAGTTCTACATTGGATACTTGACTGGTGTTGTACAATCTTTTTAAGTATTGGTTGTGTAGTTTTACCAGTATAGGGTAGCCACATGACCAATGAGTACAATACATGACATTAGAAGTGTTACAACTGGAGAAGGTCTTAGTGGTAAACTTGAGTCTATTAAGGGTGAAGGTTTTACCTACGTTACAGGTATCCGGTATCTCCTGCTGTGCAGTTTCCACAACAGAAATGACCAACAATTATGGGTAGATTTATGCACTGTTGTATGGTACATTTTATTGGTTTAATGTAAGCCTTTACTAATCTATTTTTTTAGTTATTGCTCCTTTTGAAAGCTTTACTTTAACTTTATTTTGGCTGATACCCATAAAAGGACATATTGTAAAACACAGTTAAAACATTCAAAATAATAACAAAATAAATAAAAAAAAATAGCAACTATTATTTATACTAGGACAATAAATATATATTTTTTATAAATAACAAGAAACTAAAATCAAACAATCCCAATGAGAAGACATACTAATATTACATTAGCAGCAATGACAGATATTAAAAACAGATCTCACAGCCTAGTCTATAGATGGCACGTTATAATATATGTTGTTACTTCGCGAACCAAAACAACGCATACTTTTACAATGTTGTTTTTAGTTCGCAAGTACCGTTGCTACGCTAGGTTTAAGTTCGCATACATTTACATTGCAAGTGTATTCAAAAGCATTTAAAGAGGCATTTACCCCGCATACTTTTTCAACTCCTATTTTGAATTTTAAAACCCCCCAACACTACGCTAAACGCTAAATACAAACACGCTACCCTACACATCACAAACTTCACAACACTACCCAAACCCTCAAACACTACGCCTCCACACTTCCCTAAACCCTAAAACACTACCCTACACAAACACCACAACCCTAAAACACTACCCCAGCACGACCCTGCCCCTACCCCCAGTCCGTTCCCTACACTGAAACACTACCCTCCGACACTACTCTAAACCCTAAAACACTACCCTACACAAACACCACAATACTAACCTAAACCCTAAAACACTACCCCCAGCATGACCCTGCTCTTACCCTCAGTCCGTTCCCACACTGAAACACTACCCTGCACGACCCCGACACTACCCAAAACCACTACCCTACACTACACTAACACCACAACACTACCCTAAACCCCAAAACACTACCCCCAGCACGACCCTACCCGCAGTCTGGTCCCTACACTGAAACATTACCCTGCACGACCACCCGACGCTACCCTAAACCCAAATACACTACCCTACACTATAAAAATACAACTACACTACCCTAAAACCTAAAAGACTACCCCCTGTACGACCCTCCCGCTCCCCTAAATCCTTAAAAACTACACAGCCCCTCTTACCTCTCTCTCTTCGTCGTTCCTCTCTTTTCCTTCAAGCATGGGCCCCCTCTTCTCCGGCTTCCCGCGTCGTCAGAGGTGCACGTCGTTGTGACGAAACAGAAGTGCGTCCATTGCCTCACAACGATGTGGATAGCCATTCCAATGCATGCAATGTAACAACTTGCGTATTAAAGGCTACGCGTTGTTACATCACATGCGTTGTAACGCTTGCGAAGTAATGGTATGCGGAGTATAAGCCGCAAAGTAATGGGTGATTATCGGCACGTTAGCCCACTTCATTTATTCTACACCTCCACATATGTAAGAGAAACCGGGAGACTGCAAACACTGTTGGACGAGCTGTATTGGATCTTAAAATTCTTAAGGCAGAATTGTGGTCCCTAACCCCCAGATTACGGCAAAGCGGAACAATCCAGGCCCTCCTATGAAAATAGTACAGGGGGCAAAAAAACAAAACACGCACTACAGTTTCCTTGGTGCAAACACAAAAGGGACAACTCATCTCCTGCTCAATAAGGGAGCTCTGCCACCTCGATGTAAAAGGGAGAAGAGGCAGGGTCCCTAACTGGAATTTGATGTACAGTGTTCTAGCAGCCGGAGGCTCAATGTCATCCATATACTGTTCCAAAGAATGGGAATCTTTGAATTCCAAGAATGCTGCAGTAAGGGGACCCACATTTCTAGCCTGTGAAACCTGTCTCCAATAGATTGCTTTTAACATTGACTTTGCCATCCTACCAACAGTTTCAGGATGTACCCAAAGGGTCTCACAGCCGATATCAACTAGGCTGTGTTTGATATATTCTAGCTATGCAATCTTGCCTAACCTATGGCATTGTAAAATGTCTTAAGACCCAGCCTATAATATGGCAATTCAGTGGTGGACCAGATCCTCCTCCAGTACATAAGTGATCTTGGTCTGAACCTATGTACAAGAGATCTTATACCCAGATCTTACTGCAAAGGTGCAAGGGGGGTTCTTGCTGGCAAATTGGTGAGGATATGTAAAAACTGGTTTTCCACCATTACCCTGTCATTTACATTCTCGTCCCCAGAGTTTACATATAGCTACCCTCCTAATGCCTGCAAGTTATAGATCTGTAGAGCAGAAGTAACAGGATGAGAGCTAGAGTCCTAGACAGCCCTCAGAATACCGCCCGAATAATGCTCCAATCTAAGTTTACTCTTCTGAATCTGAGAAGACCAAACAAAAAGGAGTCATTGAGAGTAAAGCCCAAGTAATCTAAAGTTCGAACTCTCTCCAGGGGGACACTGTTGTAAATTCAGTTTGACCTAGTGGTGGTGGTGTGGGGGGGGCAAGGATTTAAAACCATAAACTTGGTTTTACTAATATTGATCTCCAGCCCTCTCTGCCTGCAAGAGACACCAAATCGATCAAGCAGGTTTTGTATGCCCATGGGAGACTTCGAGATCAGCAAGGTATCGTCCGCGAACAGGAGTGCCGGGATCTTTCTATTGGACAGGGCCGGTGCAGCATGCTTACACTGTTCCAAATGGTTCACTAGATCATTATTAAAAAGTAAAAAAGGATTGGCACTAAAACCATCCTTGTCTCACATCAGAGAGACTGGGGTAGGATCAGTTAACTCCCCAGAAGTCCCACATCTGACCTGGGTATAGTGTTTGTATGCAACCTTCTTAAAATATCCAGAAGATATTTTGGAACACCCATGTTGGTCAAAACTTCTCATAGTGCCTCCCTAGGAACAAGGTCAAATGCTGATCAAAGATCAACAAAAATAACATATAAGCGACCAATCACCCAAAGTAACATATTTCCAATATACTAACTACAGTTGAAGGACCTGATCAATTGTACTTATCCCAGCCCTGAACCTCACTTTTAGTAGTGTGTGCACCTCTGTAACCACCACCCAATCCTGCAGTCAACTCAGTATAATTTGACTAAAGAGCTTTTGCGAGCTATCAATAACACTTATTGGTCGGTAATTGGATGGAAGTGACCTCAGACCCATTTTATAAATCGGAATTATCTCTGCTCCGGCCCATGACTGTGGCATTGGTAGTCCATTCAAGATACTGTTAAAAAAGACACAGAAACATAAGTACCCCAGAATTCCTTCTCTGCTTTAAAAAGATCACCTGGAACTTTATCCAGGCTGGGCACTTTCCACAGAGTGTTTAAATCAATAGCATTTACCACTTCACTTACTGTGATTGGGGCTGAGGCACAAGCAATCTGCTAGAAATATCTATACCAAGCGAGACATGGGATGACAAACCTGTCTCTGACTGTTCTCCCAGGTCAGCCATACCCCTATCAAGGCCCATCATGAGCCCACTCCCAGGAATCACTTCAGTCTCCATGCTTGCATATAGGCCAGAGAAATGGTCAACCGAGGAATTTGCTAAATTATTACATGTTATAGGGTCAGAAGTTCCAAGGTCTATGAATGCAAACATCGATTTTGCATGAAAGATAAGGTCATCATTTCCAAAGTTCCAATGTTTATGAACAATATTTTTGATCTTATTAGACAAGTTGCCAAAGTAGACACACATACCAGTCTGGAGTCTTTAGATCTTTCAATGATCTCTTCAGCAATCTGTGTGGATAACCCCTTGCCTATAATTTGTCAGGAAGATTTTGGCTTCAAGACTGTAATCTTTTCTTTTGGTGCAATTATGGTGCAGTCCTGAAAATTACAGAAAAGGGAGATTATCCCTTAGTGTCTGAGGATGATGACTATCATATCTCAACAAAGTACTTTTAGCTGTAGGTTTGTTGTAGAGAGTGGTGTACAGTTTGTTATTCTCAACTTTAATTGTTATGTCTAAAAAGATGAGATAAGTAGAATTGAACTCTTATGTAAACTAGAGATTAGTGTTCAGGGTATTTAGCCCTTTATGGAAAAGAATAAGTGAGTGTCTGTCAACATGCCAAATCATCAACATGTCATTTCATTTCATTTTCATTTCATGTCATCTGTAGCATCTGAGGCAAAAATGAATTTGGATTCAAAGTTCAACCACACCCAGCGCTACTTCCTTAATCTGTTAAAAAAAAATCACATTGATAAATGAAATAGTTACGACTCAGGGCCAATTTAGCAGAGTCCACAATAAATGATTTTTTTTTTTTTTTGTAAAACCGTTTTTATTGCAGAACAATAATAGCAGCAGCATACATTATTACTTTGCCTGCATCGCTGATAACAATGCCATATATCCTGTGGCCACTCAGACAGCCGTACACAGCTCATGAGCCCACATCCCGGAGGCCGGGCAGCGATGTTCAGGGATCATCATACTGAACTGTAGTTTAAGCTTTACTTTTGCCGCTAACACGGTAGGGTGACCACGTTCCGCTTTAGAGTTTTCCCCCCCTCCCCGTCCCCCGCCCCCAACACTGCCCCTCCCCCATCCCATTCCCCGTTCCCCTCCCTCCCTCCCGTGCTCACGCCCGCAACTGCGACTGTTCCCGGCTCTCACTTGTAAACTGGGTACCATTCAGAAGTACATAACTATTCACTGTGTTTGTGTGGATGGATTGCTCCGGGGGGCCCCTTCGGGCTCGGACGGCGTATCGTCCTCCTCCAGCATACTATTTCGCAGGGCTTGCACTAATCCCTCCCATGCCGCGGCCGCCTCTAGCGCCCTGTCATCAGCCTTGCGGGTCGCTAATTGGTATCGAAGCGTGCTTTCACTTGCCGCCCATTTCTGCAGCTCCTTGGCCCACCTCCCGTGCGTGGGGCCCGCTTTTGACTTCCAGAGTCTCGTCACCTCCCTTTTAGCTAATAGGAGGCCCATGTCAATAAATCTACTTGTATTTTTGTTCTTGGGTGTGTGAGGAAACCAGTGTAGGACACAAACCGCCTTGGTGTATTGTAAGTCCCTGTCCGTCACCTCGGTCAGCGTTTCACCAACCGCCCTCCAGTAGTCTTGTAGGTGAGGGCAGTCCCACAGCATATGCCCCAGCTCCGCTCCCACCATTCCACATCTAGGGCACGCCGCATCTGCCACCCCAAAATACTTCCCAAGGTTACTTGGTGTAAGGTAGGCCCTGTGGAGAATATAGAAGTGTATCAGCTGGAAGCGCGCGTTCCTGGTACTTTTCCGAGCTCGCCGCACCAGCCCCGCCCACGTAGCGTCAGGGATCTCAGTCTGCACTTCCAGCTCCCATTTCGCCTTTAGTGCCGTTAGCGGCCGCAGAGTCTCACGCAACATTCTGGAGTACAGACAAGTCACCGCCTTATAAGTGCCAGCAGACATCATGGTGTATTGGCAGGCTGCGGATGTGGCGGGTTCCATGAGCCCCGCTCCCCAATGCGCCTGCATCGCACTTGTCACCGCCGCATGCATCAGGTAGTCTCCCAGCGGGAGGTCGAAGCGCTCTTGCAGCGTTTGGTAAGGGACCAGCGCTCCCTCTTCGTATAAGTCACCCAACATTTGGAGGCCCGCCTCCTCCCACATCTGCAGTCCCGACCAGTCTCCGCCATGCGGGAGCGCCGTTACCATTCCCAATGGGATCTCCGGCGCATACGGTCGCCGCACCCCGGCTCGACGTTGCGATCGGTTCCAGCATTGCCGGAACGTCTGCTCCTCCAGAGAGAGGTCTCTGATAACCAGCCTCTGCTGCAGCGTAATATACGCCAGTACATGGCGAGGGGTGCCCTCCTCCCTGTCCTGCTCTGGCCCTCGGTATACTCGCGCCACTTCCTGCGTGAAAATCTGCAACTGCGCTGCTAGGTAATATAGTTCGAAATCAGGCACCGCCAGGCCTCCGTCGTCCTTTGGCCGGGTCAAGGTCGCCATCGCGACCCTGCGCCGTCCCGTGCCCCACAAGAAAGAGACTACCAGCGATCGCAACTGTCGGAAAACAGAGCACGGAATCCACACTGGGAGCGTGCGAAAATAATACAGAAGCCGCGGTAGTGCAATCATTTTTAGCAGCGAGATACGCCCCGTTACCGAGAGCGGGAGGGTGGACCAGAAGGACATGTTGCCCTTCAGTGCCCGGATACACCGCCCCACATTGCCATCCAGCATATCCGCTGCAGTGTGGTATATGTGTACTCCGAGGTATTGAAGGCAGTCAGGCTCCCATTTAAGCAGTGGCCGGTCCGCTGGACGCGGCTCGCCGCGTCGCAACGGGTATAAGCAGGTTTTGGACCAGTTCACCCGCAGCCCAGAGAGCCCGCCAAATCGCGCAAGGAGTCGCTCCGCTCCGTCCAGTGCCTCCGCCGCGTTCTCCAGGAACAGGAGCAGATCATCTGCATATAAGGAGATGAGTTGCGGGGCCCCTCTATAATCCAATCCCCTGTAGTAGCGGCCTGTTCTGGCCTCCTCTGCGAGGGGCTCCACTGCTAGTGCAAACAAAAGTGGGGAGAGCGAGCATCCCTGCCTGGTGCCCCGGCCCACGCGGAACTGACGCGATACTAGGGGTCCCACCCGCACCCTTGCCACCGCCGAGGCGTATAGGACCTTCGTCCACCCGATGTACCCTTCTCCAAGGCCGAAGCGCCGCATGGCTTTGTATAAATACCCCCACTCTAGGCTATCGAAAGCCTTCTCTATGTCTACGGATAAGACGAGTGGCGTTCGAGCGTTCACCTGCGGCTCTCCCATCAGGCGAACAAGTCGTCGGATGTTAGCCGTGGTGCTTCGCGCGGGGATGAACCCCGACTGGTCCCTGTGTATCAGTCTCGGCATGTGCCGCAACAACCTAGCCGCCAGTATAGTGCTCAGTATTTTATAGTCCGTCGTCAACATCGACAACGGCCTATAAGAAGCGGGGTCTTGTCCTTCCCTTCCCGGCTTCAGCAGTGGGATCATCAGGGCCTCACACATAGATCGGGGCAGCCTACCTCTCGATTTGGCCTCCTTATAGACCTCCTGAAGCCGCGGGGCCAGCTTGTCCAAGTATCTATCATAAAATTCTATTGGCAGGCCGTCTAGGCCCGGGGTCTTGTTGCGGGCCATCCGGGATACTGCCCCTCTGATCTCCCCGAGGTCAATATCACCGCCTAGGGCCTCTGCGTCTTCCCGGTCAAGGCGCGGGAGTTGTAATCCTTCCAGGAAATCGTCGATGTCCCCCTCCCGTCCCTCCGGCGCGCTTTTGTAGAGTGTCTCGTAGTACGAGCCAAACCTCTCCACTATATCCATCTGGGCCGTGACCACTCCGCCTCCCTCCCTGTCTAAGGCCACGATCGGTTGACTACGTTTGTTGGGGTTGGCCAACCAAGCCAGCAGCGTTCCCGCCTTGTCCCCCTCCGCGTGCGCCCTCACCACGTAGTTCTTATGGTCGAAGCTGCGGAGCCTCTCCACCTCGACCGCCACCGCCTCCCTCGCCTCGCTCACCGCTTCTTGGAGCTCGGGATGGCCAGGCCGCGCCAACTCCGCCGCCCTCAATGTCCCTTCCGCCTTATCTAAGTCCTCCAACAGAGTTCGCCTCATCCCGGCATATTTCCCTATGCAATGCCCTCTAACAGCGACTTTGAAAGCGTCCCACTCCGTTGCTCTAAGCGCCGTGGACCCAGTGTTCTCATTAAAGTAGTGGGTAATCCTGTCATCCAGTGCCGCCCGGTAAGGCGGGTCGTCCAGTGTTTCAGGCCTTAGCTGCCATGTCGGGACCCTCGAAATCTCGGTCATCCAGTCCAGCGTCAGTAGCAAGGGGTTATGGTCGGAGAGTGAACGGTTTAAATATTCTGCGTGTGCAACGGATTGTAGTACAGTTGGGGATCCCAGAAAGGTGTCCAGCCTAACATGGAGGTCATGCAGTGACGAATAATAGGAGTAGTCCCTCAGTGTCGGGTGCCGCGCTCTCCAGGCATCCTCCAGGCCCCACCTCCCCTGCCATTCAAGCCTGCGCTTCGCTAGCCGGTGCACCGGGGATGTCTCTAGGGGCGGGTGGGATCTATCCAGTACGGGGTCCGCTATTGAATTAAAGTCTCCCCCCAGTAGGAGAGGACCCGTTAGGTAGCTGGCCAGCACTCCAGAGAGCCTCGCAAAGTATGGTCCCTGATCCACATTAGGTACATATACGCTGCATAGCACTATGTCTCGGCCCCTAAGTGTACCCTCAACCGCCACATATCTGCCCTCGGGGTCTATCGTGTGCCTGGTGACCTGGAAGGGGGTCCCCGCACGAATCCAAATCCGAGTGCCCCTCGCAAACGCTGAGTACGTGGTATTAAATAACTGTCCTCGCCACCTACGCTGCAGCGCCTCGCCCTCTTGCTTTGTTAAGTGCGTCTCCTGCAAGAACGCTATCTGAACCCCCCTGCGCAGCAAGTAAGCGTGTATCTTATGTCTCCGTGCCATTGTGTGCAGCCCCCGTACATTCCATGTCACACATTTCACCATCCCAGTGTTAACCATAGTCCCATGTCCAGAGCCAGGGTGCCATGCCCCTCCAAGTCCAGTCGCAGTCCGTAGCACTATCCCTCCCTCCCCTGAAAAAACCCCGTACCCCCCCAACAACTCCCCCGCCTCGAGTCCCCCCAACTACTCTCGGCCCCACCCCCCCCAGAACAGGACCTAACTTCGAAAAAGCAGCTCCCATCCAAACTGTAAGGAAGAGCAACCTCGCTCGACCGCCCACCGAAGCCGCAGTCGACACTGCGGCGGCCTTAAGGGCCTCTAGGGTGCGACCCGGCACCAAGGGCGGCAGTCACAATCCCGTCCCCCCGCCCCCAATCCCCCCAGTGTCACTCACGAGAATCCAGACATTGCGGCAGCCAGATTCCTCCTCAGGGGCAGCCGGACCTTCCGACCCCTTCACCCCAGCCATGCGGGAGGGTCTCTCCTTCAGCCTTCAACTATTTCACCCGAGGTCTGCGGAGTCACCACCGGGCCCCTGGCCCCAGTGAGTTCCGATTGGTCCGAGTCCGAGCTGGTAACACGGCTTTCCGAGCCCGACCCGCGGGTCGACTGGGTCGCTGCCGTGCCCGACAAGGCCACCACCGCCTGCAGGGCCGCCTTCCTCTCTTCCTCAGTTTGCGAGACCGTGGGCCGTCCGTCTCTTCGCTTCCTCTGCCGGAGCCTCCGCGATTTCCGCACGGGTTGGAACCGTTGCTCCTCCGCCACTCGGGATGCCGCACCGTTCGTTCTCGCCTTGTACTCTTCCCACCACACCCAGGCGTCTTCCGCTGTGGGGAAAAACACCGACTTATTGTCGGCCACCACTCGCAATTTGGCTGGGAAGAGGAGCGAGTACTGGATCCCCGCAGCGCGCAGCTCACGCTTGAGCGGCAAAAAGGAGGCGCGCAGCTTCTGAGTTTCAAAGGTATAATCCGGGAACAGTGTAACGTTGCTGTCAGCCACTCGAAATGGTCCCACATCTCGTGCCCGCTGCAGCAGCCAGTCCCTGTCTTTATAATGCAGCAGCTTTATCACCACTGGGCGCGGTGGTTGGCCTGGTCTGGGGCGTCTGGCCGGCACCCGGTGCGCCCGCTCCAGCGTGAAGAAGGGCGAGAGTCCGTCCGGAGCCACCTCCGTTCGCAGCCAGGCGTCCAGGTACTGCACCATGTCGTCCCCTTCTGTTTTCTCTGGCAAGCCCACCAGGCGAACGTTGTTACGCCTGCTGCGGTTTTCCGCTTCCTCCGCCCGCCGCTCTAGGACTTGTATGCGGTCCATCGCCTGTACCAGCCTCCCCTCCACAGATTTGTGCGCCGGTACCAGCTCCTGTAGTGTATCTTCCACGGCCACGACCCTGTCCCTCAACTTGCCGTGGTCGGCTCGCAGGAGTCCCAGGCCAGATGCCACTTGTGCAATGTCCTGTTGCAAGGCGTCTTTTGTGGCCGCTATGGCCTCCAGGATGCAATCGCGCATCTGCTGTAGATCCGCAGGGCTCTGGGTGACCCCATCTCTCGCCTCCGATTCAGGTGCCGCGTCTCCGCCTTTAACCTTTGGCTTTCCCATGGCGCAGGGTCTTCCGCCAGTCACGGTTCTCTCCCAGTGGGGTGCCTTCTCCAGGTAGGTCTCCCTCTATGCGTGCCAGGGGGGGCCCGCGGGCGCTCACTGCCCTCCTGCAGGCCCGTTCCGGTTCCAGGGGCGCCGCCGCTGCGCCTTCCGACCGCCAGCGTTCCCAGGCAGGGCACCACTCAAGCGCGTGGGCCAGTGTGGCTCAGCCCCGCTTTCCCCCTCAGAGGCCGCTTGCCGGTAAACGTCTCTCCCTGCGCTCCGCTGGACGCAGTACTCCACCTCTAGGGCGCTCTGCGCCACTCGGCTGACCTCCTCCGCAGTCGCCGGGGGCCCCGCCACTCACAGGAGGCGCAATCCGGCACCCCCTCCTCGCCCCCGTCTTCAGCCGCGCTCACGCCGGTCCAGGGGCCGCAGCAGCGCCAGTGCCCTCCAGGGCGCGTCTCCTCTCGAGCTGCCAGCTGGTAGCGCCCTCCTCCGGGCCTCAGGATCCCCCCGGCGTAAGGGAGCTCGGTGTTGGAGACCCCCCGGTCGCTCACCTTCGGCGCGCCTTCAGAGGCTCCAGCCGCCTCCTCTGCCACTCGATCGCCAGCCCCCTCCCGCCAGCTCCACCGGCGCCTCCGCTGCTTAGTCGTCCAGGCCGGCAATCCTTTTCCGGGGCCACAGGCGGAGCATGCCGATCCTCGCACTCACTTGGGGGCAGCCTCCGCGTCCTCAATCCGCCACACCAGGAGGTCGCGGCTCTCGGAACGTTCGCCGGGGCAATCCTCGCCCCTCTCCCCGAGACGGCCGATCTGCCGCCCGCTCAGCGCTCGCCAGCGGGGCCCAGGGTCGCAGCCCCCAAGCTGCCTCCCGCAGTCAGGGCCAGCCCGGGTGGGTCTTCCTCGCGCCGCCTCCGGCCCTACCGGGTCTCCGCGATCTCGGCCGCCGCTAGCTGCTCAGGGCCGGAGTCGCGGCCGCCATTTTGGGCTCCGTCGCTCGCCAGGTCTGCGCTCGCCCGCTCCGGTCGTTCGCCTCCGGATCAGCACCAGCTGGCGTCCCGCGGGTCCCTGCTACCCGCCGCGCACCCAGCGCTGCCACAGGGGCCCAGTGAGCGCTGGATTCCGTGCTCTTTTCAGGATGATTACGGGGATCGGGAGCGGAGCTCAGAGCTCACGCCGCCATTCCCTTCGGCATCCAAGCCACGCCCCGTCCACAATAAATGATGTGGGTACTGAGTGTGAAGGTAAATCTTTTTAACAGATTAAGAGAGTAGCAATGGGTGCGACTTTCGCTCCTAATTCATCGGGTTAGTCCCACAAGCGCAAGAAAAGTAAGAAGTTGAAGTCATCTGATGAAACGAAGGAGTATCGTTATTCAAAGCATGGCTCCACGGTTTAACCTGCGCTTGGGCAACCTCAGCACCTGCCCAGGGTTTCTGGGAGTCAGGGCAACCCCTCGCCCTACTCCGTCAGTTCAACGAGGCCATGCACCTCATACTTGGGTGGCGTTTTCCTGCTGGTGTGCCTTTGGACCCCATGGGTTTGGGAGAGGCCACCCCTGGTTCTCCGCCAGCTACTCCGTCCCTGGCTTCATTTGAGCCACTTGGATCCACGGATGGATCTGGACCTTCGCACATGCCGGTCCCGATGACAACACTCCCTACTCTGCGGGAGCTGTCTCTATTCTCACCCGCAACACGGAGCCTCAGGGTTGTTGTCTGACTCTGGCTCCGACTGGAGCATGCCTTCCAGGCCGGAGCTTGAGCCCTAATGTTATGGACTGGGACTCTGGGAGGATTGGAAGGGATCACTGGACACTGAAGAATACCAGCATCTAGACCCCAACATGGACTGGTCTGAAGAGCTAGAGAGTGGACGGGGCACAATGTCTCCAGTTTATATGAGGTTCATCAGGATACAAGACAGGAGTGCCCGCCATCTCGTCTTATGTTTTCTCTGGCCATTGAGTCTCTAGCAGGGCTGAGCAAGGGACTGAGGTCGGGGTAGAGGCGTGGTGCTGGACGGGACTGAACACCTCATTTCTTTGTATGCAGACTATTTGTTATTATATGTGTCCAGTATGGAGATGGACCCTCTCTTCATGGTCAGATTGCTCTGGGAATTTGGTGTGGTCTCAGGGCTGTGGGTGAACCTCTCGAAGTCCTGCTCTATCCCTTTGGGGCTGGATAAACCTCACTCCTTGGCACCAGGAATTCAGTGGGCCCCTTGTACCTTCTGTTATCTGGAGATACAGATCTACAACTGATTGGAGGAAGTGAGGGAGGGTAACTTGGGCCCTGCCCTGCACTCTTTGCTGGGGCAGGGGGGGTGATGTGGCCTCCTGGCAGATGCTGCAGCTCCCTCTTATGGTTCGTATAGCGCTCACTAAGATGATCATGTTACCCGGCTGCTTTTTTTCTTCATTAATCTCCCCGTGTGTATCTCCGCCCTGTGGTTCAGACAGCTGGACACATTTCTTCTGGACCTTATATGGGATGGTGGTCGCCAGCGTGTTACCCTAGGCACCCTGTAGCTGCCTATCCTGGATGGGGGTATGGGAGTGCCAGACTTTGAGGCCTATGTTCTGTCAGCCCAACTGCAATGGATCACCAGGTGGCTGCATGAGCTGAAGCTGGGGCAGCTGGGAACTGCACCTAATCAGGATGCATTGCTTTTGCGGCTTATGCGGCGAGTGCCCCGGGGAAAGGGGAATTGCCTGCTACTTTCCATGGCCCTTAGGTGTTGGGGGCGAAGTGTTCGCTGTATGTGCGATTGTCCGTTGAATGCTCCGGCCCTCCCACTGGTGGGATTCCCCCATGGTGACCCCCTCATTTCTTTTTTTTTTTTTTACAGAAACACAAATGGCGTCCTGGATGGATGTAGGATTGTACACTGTGGAGGGCTGCTATGAGGCTTCGATGTGGGTACTCCTGGTCACCCTGATTGCCTACCCCCAGAACACTTCCTTCATTGTGAGTCTCTTGTATGGATCTTTATGGTCCATTGCGATAAAGGGAGGGATCAACCGGAGTCACATGCCGTTCTCCGACTGTTATTTTCCTTGGGTGCAGGGAAGAACCTAGCGAAGTGGTTTTATTCTGCCCCTAATAGGATGATCTGAAAGAAACAGTTAGTTATAGATTCCTTACCTTAGAATTACCCCCAGGCGTCAGACTGGATCCAGAAAGTTTTTCGACAGCAGTACCCCTGCGTGTCGGAAGGTGGTGTCGGTCGACTCCGTGTTCATCGTCGGCGTCGTGGTCTCCGGGAAGACGTTGTGGTAGCTACATAGCCGCCGCCCTCGCGTGCTGATGTCAGTTATTTCTTTTTCCGTGCCAGCAAGCGCAGATCCCAAGAGAGCGGTACATCCAGTCACTTTTTGATGGACTTTTTTCTTGACTTTTGTCGACATTGTTTTTTGAGTACGACTCCTGGTGCACGAGGGATGTCTGGCTTCAAGGCTTGCAGTTCCCATAGCTGACTGATGTCGGTGACTGATTTGCTCCGCTTGTGCCTCTTCTGCCTGGATTGCGACCACGACCCCAAGTCGTGCTCAGACTGCCGGACCAGCGCGGCCACGACCCCAAGTCGTGCTCAGACTGCCGGACCATGAATCTGAAGTCTTTGCAGGAGCGGTCCCGAAAGCTTCTCGAGGCCCAGAAGTCGGCTCTGCGCCACTCAAGGTCCCGGTCGCGTAGGTGGTGGAGCAACCGGTCGCCGAACCACCACCACTCTTTGTCCAAGTCTTCGCACTCTGGGTCAGGTAAGTTGAAGCACAAGAATAAGTCGAAAAAGCATTGTCGCTCTTCAACTTCTCCCCGTCTGTCGGCCGACGCGACAAGGGATGTGGGTGGTGCTCTGCATGCGGAGCTTGGAGGGTCGGCTCCGGGTTTCCCCTTTTCCCGGGACCTGGAGCGACCCCTGCCCAGATTCGTCAATTCGGACTTGGCTGGGGGCCGTGGGCCTTCGCTGTCGGCGGCTTCGGCACCGCAGGGTCCCCTTGGATCTAGGCCTGGATCGGCTCCGGTCGACCTTGTTACACCTCCTCCAGCACTGATCCCACTGGCACCATGTCTGCAGCCGGCGTCGGCTGTGTCCCCATCGACGTCGACCCCAGCCTCCACCTCGAGGTAGACACAGAGCCGGACTGGCGTCGACCCATGCCTGATCTGACGAGGATGGGTACTTTTGTGCTCCTGTTCTACCCTAGCTCTTTGAGACCAGAATGGCAGCCAGAGGAGGGAGAGAGGACTGAAAGGGGTCTGGGGACCCTTTAACCGACCAGTTAGGTTTTGAACCGGACTGGAGAGAGGAACTCGGGGAAGCCAGTGGTCTGGATACCTCACCAGACCTTGGCATGTTGTTTCCTCCTACCGTGGCTACGGAGGAGGCAGCGTCATACACAGTGGTGTTGAGTAGGGCACCTGAGGCTCTCCACCTCAAGCTACCTACAATGGCAGTCATGACTAACCTCCTGACAGAGGTGCTTCAACCGGCGGTGAGTCCCTGCTGCAGTTTAATGAAGCCCTGACGGACATCCTTTTGGGCACCTGGTCCAGGCCCAACAGATGATTGCTCGACGCCACTGCCCGGCTCCGGGCGACCCCACATTCCTCTCCCAACACCGCACCCCTGAGAGCTTGGTGGTCCAAGCCTCCACCTCCAAGGGCGCATTCCCTACTGCTCCACCAGACAGGGAATCCAAAAAGCTGGATCACCTTGAGAAGAAGATGTTTTCTTCCTCCAGCTTGGGACAGCAGTCAGTAAACACTGCATGTCTGTTGGGCCGTTGCGCAGCCGTGTCCCACACGGAGTGGTTGTAAGTGCTGCCTCAGTGCCTGAAGGAGGCCCGGGCGGTCTCTCTCGGGCGGTTACCAAAAGGAGAGACACAGCGAAGTTTACCAACCGCTCTGGGCTGGATACCGCCGACACACTAGGCAGGACGTTTTTCAATTCAGTAGCCCTGTGATGCTACGCCTGGTTGAGGTCGACTGATTTTTCAGGGGATGTCCAATCCACTCTTATGGACATGCCCTTTGATGCCCGTCGCCTTTTCAGGGACAAGGCAGACAACGCGCTGGAGCGCTTTAAGGACTCTCGGGCTACGGCCAGGTCCTTGGGCCTCTCCACCACCCGCCCTGCATAGTCTGCCTTACACCCCATTCGTGGCTACAGAAGGGGTGACCCGCCACGTCCCTCCCAGAGCCACAGGCGTTACCTGCGGTTCACTGTAGGCCACGAGCACTTTCGGTTTACCGTGCTCCCCTTTGGCCCTACCAGCGCTCCTCGGGTGTTCACAAAAGTGATGGTGGTGGTCGCAGCTCATCTGCGCAGATCAGGGGTTCCAGTCTTCCCCTATCTTGACGACTGGCTGTTAAAGGCGGGCTCGCCACAGGCTGTTGTCTCCCACCTCCAGACTATGGCCAACCTCCTGCATTCGCTGGGGTTCTCCATCAACGTGCCAAAGTCAAACCTGACCCCCTCTCAGAAGCTCCTCTTCATCTGAGCAGTTCTGGACACGACCCAGTTTCAGGTCTATTCTCCCGAACAGCAGGTCCGGGATATTCGGGCTATGATTCCGATCTTTCAGCCTCTATCCTGGGTTTCGGTCAGGATGACCCTCAGGCTGCTGGGTCTGATGGCCTCCTGCATCCTACTGGTGGACCATGCCAGATGGCATATGCGGGCTCTTAGGTGGGACCTGAAGTTCCAGTGGGCACAGCATCAGGGGAATCTGTCCGATTGCGTCCAGATCTCGGAGGACACTGCACACCAATTGCAGTGGCTAACGAACCAGGATTGGGTCGACAGCAGATCCCCCTCCCTTCCTCAACCAGAGTTCACAGTGGTGACCTATGCATCACTTCTGGGATGGGGCAGCCATATGGGGGAGGCAGAGATCAGTGGCTTCTGGTCTCCAGCGGAGTCCGGGCTCCACATCATCCTTCTGGAGCTTCGGGCGATTCGTCTTGCACTCAAAGCATTCCTTCCCTCTGTCCGGGGAAGAGTAGTGCAGGTGTTCACGGACACCACCACCACCATGTGGTACTGCAACAAACAAGGTGGTTTGGGATCGTGGACTGTATGTCAGGAGGCCCTCCGCCACTGGACATGGCTGGAACATCAGGGCATATCTCTGGTGGTTCAACACCTGTCAGGTTCACTGAACACCAGGGCGGAAGAACTCTGTCGCAGGTGCATGATAGATCACGAATGGCGTCTTCACTCTGAGGTGGTGCAAGGTTTCTTTCAGCCTTGGGGAGAGCCTTGATTAGATCTATTCACCACCAAAGAGAACACGCAATGTCAGCACTTCTGCACGTTGGAGTTTCCAAGGCGGCACTCGCTAGGCAACACTTTTCGTCGCGAGTGGAGTTACGGTCTTCTATACGCCTTTCCGCCTATACCACTTTTGCCCAGAGTGCTGAGCAAGATCAAGCGCGACTGGCCCAAGTCATTCTTGTGGCTCCGGATAGGGCACGAAGAGTCTGGTATCCTGAGCTGCTCAACATGGTCATCGATCCTTCGATCTGACAGCCTCTCCGGGAAGCTCTTCTGTCGCAGGACGGTCCTCCACCTGAACCTGTCCAGCCTCCACCTCCTTGTTGGAGATTGAGCGGCGGTAGTTGACGGTTTTTGATCTGCCTTCCAAAGTCTGCGATGTTATCTTGGCAGCCAGTCATCCCTCCACTAAGACGGATGGAACAAATTTGTGGAATGGTGCACAGAAAAGGCTGTGGATCACATTTCCGCCCCTCTTTCTGAGGTTCTCTTGTTCCGCCTTTCTTTGGCCCAGCTACTCTCGGCCATTTCAACCTTCCCTAGGCTTCATGATCAGTCTTCTATTTTCAAGTCCACTGTTGTAAATAGATTCCTTAAGGGCATTACTCATCTTTTTCCCCCTGTTCCCTTCGTAATGCCCAGGTGGGACTTGAACTTGAACTTGGTTCTTAAATACCGCTTGGGCTCTCCCTTTGAGCCGCTACATAACTGCCCTCTCAGGTTTCTCACTTTGAAAACTGTTTTTCTGGTGGCCATCACCTCTGCACGCAGGGTGAGTGAGCTACAAGCTCTTTCTTCCAAGCCTTCCTTTCTGGCTGTCCATCCGGACAAGGTTATCCTGAGAACTAGACCTTCCTTTCTTCCCAAGGTGGTTACTTCTTTCCACATTGGCCAAACCATCACTTTGCCCACCTTCTTTCCGCCTCCGCATCCTTCGAAAGAGGAAGAGAGGGTCCACTGTCTGGATCCAAAATGTGCGCTTTCCTTCTACTTGGATCGCACAAAACAGGTCCGGGTGGACGACCAGCTCTTTGTTGGTTACGTGGGCACTAAGAAAGGTGGGGCCGTGCACAAACAAACCATCTCCATGTGGGTCATTCTGTGCATCAAAGCTTGCTACTCCTTGGCAAAGAAGGACTTCCCAGTGGGACTGCGTGCCCATTCCACCAGGGCGACGGCAACCACCACTGCTTTGGGATGGGGAGTCCCCCTTATTGACATCTCTCAGGCAGCTATGTGGGCATCGCTGCACACATTCACCAAACACTACTGCCTGGACAGCCAAGTCCGGAGAGATGGCTTATTTGCTGTTCTGTTTTCCAGGACTTTCTGGTGTGAACTTGGTTCGCAGACCCACCACCGGAGTTGGTATTGCTGGGGTATCTATTTTAAGGTATGGAATCTATAACTAACTGTTTCTTTCAGATGAACAAGTTACTTACCTTCGGTAGTGATATATCTGTAAGAAACAGGTTAGTTATAGATTCCTTACCGCCCCACCCATCCTCCCCGTGCGAACTGACTTCTAGGGTTAAGGACTTTCTTTCAGGGTCCTAGTTTTGTGCACAAGTGGTCAGTGTCTTGCATGGCTCTGCGCTTCTGGCGTGGAAAGTCGTGTACAGAACTGACGTCAGCACGTGAGGGCAGCGTCCATGTAGGTACCGCAACATCATCCCGGCGACCACCACGACGCCGACGACGAACGCAGAATCGACTGATTCCACCTTCTGACGTGCAGGGGTGCTGCTGATGAAAAACTTTCTAGATCCAGTCTGACGCCTGGGGTAATTCTAAGGTAAGGACTCTATAACTAACCTATGTTTCTTATAGATATATCGTTGCCCAAGGTAAGTAACTTGTTCATTAGGAAATCCATATTGGCATTATGAACGAAATGGGAGGGGGGTGTTAGGTAGAGAAATAACTGCCCGAGAATGAACGAAAATGTTTGCCTACCTGCAGAACTTCTCACACAATACGTGTCTTCAATATATTCAATTCAATCACCTTAATCAAACGTACCTGACTCACAAGAAACTCAATACAATCTACAGGGGGTGTGGGCAAGCGTTGCCCATGTTATGCATTTGAAGAAGCAGATTTCTGCCACATGATCACATCTTGTGTGTATGTCCAGGAGTTCTGGGGAGCAGTTGTTCAGAGGTTAAATAGAATGCTCCACTGTAATAGGCCTTGTACCCTGGAAATGTGTCTGCTGGGGTCCTTTGCCAGGCTGAAATCGAAAAAAATTGGGGTAACAGATTTGTCGATTTTGCTCTAATACTGGCAAGGAGGTTGCTTGCCATGACATCGACGTCGGTGGGGGGCCCTGTGATAACTAGATGGGAGGCTGCTGTGAAGGAATGGGCTAGGGCAGAATTGGCAGTCTGGAAAGAGAAAGCAAGTGGGGTGAGGAGGCGGCCCATTGTGCCTCTTTTGATGGTGGTGCTGTACGCCTTTGAGAGTGCAGGGCGCTGTACTGGGTCCTTGACCAGTGACTCGGGGTCAGAGGCGGAGGGCAGCGACACTGTAGTCTATTGCCCATCATACTACTAACATTACTGTCAGGACCTCTAGGTTGGATGTGGAACCCTGTGAGGGACAGAAGGATGAGTTATAATGTGGCGGGCAGCTTGGCATTGTATATCCCCGATGGTTCTCATCTGATACTGCCTACCTGTTAATTGGGGGGCATCTTCATGATCCGGCCTCTAGGACACATGCATGAAGCAATGGACCCATGATGATGAGCCTAGACCAATTGTTTGACTTGTACTGTTACCGTTAATGCTTGCAGGTCTGTTCTGTATCATCAGCAATGCACATTGGACACGAGTATACTGCTGCCATGTCAGATGGGAAGAGGGATACCTTCCTGCACTATTGTATAGAAACTGAGTGAGATATGTGGGTAGATGCTGTTTTGAAGGTTGTGCATATGTACCCTCGATAGACATGTTTGAATGGAATTTCTGATGCGCTACTGAAATGTGTGCTTAATTGACCTTATATAAAACCTAACAAACATTTAAAAAAACAAATGGACTGGTTGAGGAATTGGCGGACACCAGTAGACTGGACACCTCTCCAGATATTAGTATGCTCTCTCACCCTACCGTGGCTATGGAGGAGGGGGCTTCCTTTGCTATGGTGGTGAGAAAAAAAGGCTGCAGAGGTCCTAGACCTTAGCCTGCCCTCTGTGTCAGTGAAGACTAACGTCTTTACAGAGGTGTTTCAGCTGGGGCTGACCACCTCATTATCCCTTCTCCAATTCAATGAAGCCCTCACGAATGTCATGCTGGGGACTTGGTCAAAACCTTCCACAGGGGCTCCTGTGAATAGGATGATTTCCCACCACCCCTGACCCCCCTCAGGGAACCCCAATTTTCTCACGCAATACCCCCCCGGAGAGGTTGGTGGTCCAAGCCTCCACTTCCTGTATAAATCCTGGCACATTTCCTACCACCACATCGGAATGTAAATCCAAGAGATTTTTGGCTGTTACTCTCATTCCTTGTGGGATTCGGTTGAGCAGGTGTTGTCTATGGTCCCGGAGGATGCCCGGGCCATACTCTCTCAAGCTATGGCTGATTGGAGAAAAGCAGCTAAGTTAACAACGATGTGAGCGGGACATGACCGACTTACTGGGCAGAGCGTTTTCTTCGCCGGCACCCTTACAGCGCCACACCAGTCGGAGAACAACTGACTTTTCTAGGGATATCCAAGCGTTCGCTTATGGACATGCCCTTTGATGGCCCCATCTCATCGGGAGACAAGTTGAACTTGGCGCTGGAGCGCTTCAAGGATAGTAGAGCTATAGCCTGGTCCTCGGGCCTTTCCATGGCCCCTCGCCAACCCTAATTTGACTTTCGCTCCTATCGTGGCCACGGAAAGGGCTTCCAGTTGTGTCTTTACCAGGCAAGGCCAACACGACATGCAAGCTTCCCAGCCTCTGCATGGTAGAGGATGTGGTACCCACAGACCCCGTGGTTCGGGCAGCCAAAGGTTCGGCCAGTCCACCACTCCCCTGGCAGCCTCCAAACTCCTTTAGTTTGCCCTCTTACTATCATAAGCACCCAGTGGGATGCAGGCTACTCCATCATCTGTCCCTCCGGAGGTCTATAACATCAGACCATGCGGTTCTTCAGATTGTCCAATGGGACTACTCCCTCCCCGTCATGACTTCTCTCCACCGATGTCACCCACTTGCGACAGGTTGACAGAGGACCATCTCTCCTTGCTCTGCCAGAAAGTGGTGGCTCTCATGACAAAGGGAGCCATATATAGGGTGCTGACACTAAAAGTACTCTCTGGTGCCCAAGAAGGAAGTAGACCTTTGTCCTATTCCAGACTTGCGCCCTCTCAGTTTCTTCCCCAAGAAGGAGAAGCTCAGAATGCTCACACTTGTTCAAGTCTTCTCTGCCCTGGACCCAGGATACTGGATGGTAACATTGGATTTGCAGGACACATACTTCCACATTGCTGTCCTACCTGCCCAAAGGCATTACCGGCAGTTCAAGGTGGCCCACAGGCACTTTCAGTTTGCCATGGCTCAGTTTGTTCTTACCAGCGTCCCTCGGGTGTACACCAAGGGGATCTGGATTGCCAGTTTTCTCTTATCTTAACAACTGCTGTTGAAGGGGAGCTCATCACAGGCAGTCATCTCCCAGCTCCAGACTCCAGTGGACCTCCTGCACTTCCTGGGATTCACTATCAGTGTGCTGAAGTCACACCTAACTCCCTCTCAAATGCTCCCTTTCATCAGAGCTGCTCTGGACACGGTTTAGTTTCGAGCCTGTCCTCCCGAGTTGCGAGTCCAGGATATTCAGTCATGATACCGATGTTTCAGCCTATATCCTGGATTTCAGTGAGACTGACACTGAGGCTGCTGGGCCTCATGCATCCTGCTTGTGACTCATGCCTGCTGGCATATGCAGGCTCTGCAGTGAGACCTGAAGTTCCAGTTGGCGCTGCATCAGGGGAATCTAGCCGACATGGTTCAGATCTCAGAGGAAAATGCAAAAGATTTGCTTTGGTGGCTAAAAAACCACAATTTAGTCAATGGCAGACCCCTCTCCCTTCCCCAACCAGATATGACAGTGGTGACAGATGCATCATTCCTAGGACGGGGTGGCCATCTGGGAGAGGTGGTTATCAGAGGCCTCTGGTTTCCGGTGGAATCCGGAGTCCACATAAATCTACTGGAGCTCCGGGCGATCAGGCTGGTATTGAAGGCTTTTTTACCCTCCAACAAAGGAAGGCTAGTGCATGTGTTCCCTGGTGGTTCAACACCTGGCTGGATCTCTGAATGCCAGAGCAGACAAACTCAGCCGAAGTTGCCTAGCAAAGCAGGAATGATGCTTCCAACCGCTGTTGGTGCAATGTCTCTTTCAGCATTGGGGAGAGCCCTTGTTGGTTCTGTTCGCCACTGCAGAGAACGCGCAATGTCAGCAGATGTGCACCTTGGACTTTCCAAGGCGGCTCTCACTCAGAGAGGCTTTTTGTCTGGAATGGAGCTCAGGCCTCTTGTACACCTTTCTACCCGTACTACTCCTGCCCAGAGTCCTAAAGATAATCAGGAATGACCATGCCCAAGTGTTCTTTGTGGTGCCGGACTGGGCTCGGAGAGTTTTATATCCCAAGCTGTTGAGCATTGCCATCAGTCTTCAGATTAGGCTGACCTTTGGGAGGATCTTCTGTCGCAGCCAGGGGGGAGTTCTCCAACCAAACCTGTCAACTCTCCACCTTCATGCTTGAGGATTGAGCGGCAACAGTTGACCGCTTTCAACCTTCCACCCAAAGTCAGTACTGTTATCTTAGCAGGCTGGCATCCCTTCACCAAGTCTGTATTCGCCTGCCATTGGGGCAAGTTTGTAGCATGCTGCGCAGAGAAACAGGTTGATCCTCTTTCTGCTCCCCTCTCTCAGGTCCTTCTCTTTATCCTTTCTCTTGCCCAGCAGGGATCTGCCCTGGACACTGTGAGAAGCTGGCCTGGTAAATGATGTCCACTAATGTAAGTGGGCATCTTGCACCAGGCCAGGCAACCCTTATGGGGATTTAGGAGGTCTCAGTCAACCTTAGAAAGCTATCCAAGTGGTAGCTGGGGAGATCAGCCTTCAGGCTTAGTCTTAAAGGAGGGTAAAGCAGCTTGTTTTAACAGAATGCAATCTTATAGTATTGATTAAATAAAAAAAGAACCACACAAGGTATTTATAAAAATATGTATTTATTATATAATACTCTCTTGTACGTTCCAGTATCTCCTACACGGAGATAAGCACAAAATAATGTAGCAAAGAAATCATAGTAAACAGATCTAATACACAGTGGGCTCCACGGGGGGACCAAACCATATACTAAGAAAGTGGTATAAGAACCACGACTCGAGTCAGGACAATGTTGAGAGGTTATAAAATTGCTGGGGACCCAAGGAACCACCCAAGGTAAGTAGACAGGGACCCAAGGAGTGTGAGAACACGACCGCAGGCTCCGTACAACTCCACCTGTAAGTCATGGTTGGATTTTTAAAGATAAGGGACCCTTCCCAGTGGACCCTGAGGAAACCCCGTGGAAGACAGAAGGTTGGAGAGCCACCCCGCCTGTGGATACCGAGGTACCCAAGTTACCTATCCCAGGGGAGCCGAGTCCATAGGTGTGAAGTGGTGTTGGAAACCGCTGTCGAACCCAATGGAGGACTTCAAGAAAGTGCCACTGCTGGAAGAAGAGAAAGTGTCTGTGGGAATTCAAACACGGGTTCTTGATGAAAAGTGCCTGAAAGCAGAGGTGAAAGAGTCTGGGTCACTTGAGTGACCAGGGGCTCAGCGTACAAATGCCCACCGATGTCGGGTGCTTCAGGATAGATGTCGAATATCTTGAATCTGCAGCTGTGGGGACCAAGAGACGCAGAGGACGACCAGTAGCCGGATATGAGCTGTCCCACCAAGGATATAGAGTGCTGAGGGTTCGGTGTACGGCGGGAGCACCAACAAGCCTCTGTGTGAATGGATGCCTATTGTCCTGCCTTCCCCTGCTTGAGCTTGGCTCAGCAGCAGGAGGGCAGAAATGTGTCTCTGGTCAATAGTTGCAGGGAGAGGACCAGCAAGGTACAGGAGACTCATCACAAGCAGGGTAGTCAGGGCAAGCCCAGAGCAATCATGGGAGCCCAAAGAGGATGTAGTTGACCCACCACAGGACCCACAGGTCGAAGACATTGGAGTCGCAGGAGGACCTTGTGCAGCTTTACAAAACAACAGGCCACGGAGCACACAGTGTGATGTGGATGAAGATCTTTGCAGAAGAAGTTGCCAGAGGTTGGGGCTACTTGGAGCCCAAAGCACTTGCTGCAGAATTGCCAAAAAGCATTTGCACTTGCAAAAGTACTCGGTGCACAGGGGTTGGGGTATTGCAGCACCCACGAGGGATTCTGGCCTCAAACTAGGTGAGAGGGCAGCTCGGACCTCGAGGGACGTAGAAACCCACCTCCTGTGTTGTTGAACCCTTCGGAGTCCGTAGGAGCTCGGGGATCAGCAGACCGGTCAGCAGTGTTGCGGTGCCTGCGAATGCAGGGGGGTGACTCCTTCACTCCAAGGGAGATTATCTTCAGGTGTCTTGTATGCTTCACAGACCCTAAATGGATCCTGTATGGTGCACAGGCACAGACAAGGATGCAGACTGAAAGAGAGATGAAGTCAGGCCCAAACAAAGTCCAGCGTACTCAGACGGTAGAAGTGCAGTGGTTTCAGTTTTGAATCTTGTCCACGACGAATCTAGGGAACAACACCCAGGTGTGCCCTTAAGTACCCTAAGGAAAGGGTTGGGAAGATTTAGGGGACCCTCCCAGGGGAGGGTCAGGATAGGGGGAGATCACTGCCATGTCCTTTGTCCAGTTTCGTGCCAGAGCTGGAGCCAACGGCTCCCAGGACTGGTTTGAAGTGGACTATGCACAGGTACACCAAATGTGCCCCTCATGCAGACTTTCAGGCACTGGCAAGCACACCCACCCTGTCACAATACACTAAATCCTGTCTGGGAGGTGGTCACACCCCCCTCTGTGTGAATGGATGCCTATTGTCCTGCCTTCCCTGCTGGAGCTTGGCTCAGCAGCAGGAGGGCAGAAATGTCTCTCTGGTCGGCAGCAACTATTTTGTGCTTGCTGTCCGGGACTAGAAGGCTGGTATTGGGAACACTGAGAGCCCAAGGGAGGTCTCTCCCTTGGGCTCCCACACCGGTAATGATGTGAGGGGTATGATTCCAACATGTTTGACACCAAACATGATAGGATTCGTTGTAGCCGTTTTCGAGATCGTCATCGTGCGGTCACGCGATGCCCCTCTATATAGTATATGGCTGCTTCCCTGACAACCGGGGAGAATGGACTCCATAGGCTGCAGGGGTGTCCTGCTCATGCAGGGGCACCCTCTCACTTAGAACCAAGCACCCTGCCCTCAGATTGGTAAAGGCCTGCTAGACGGGTCACTTATAGGTTTTAAGTGCAGTGACCCTTAGATATAGTAAACCTATATGTTTCATAAGTGGTGCATGCTCTTTGCACCATCAGGATTCAGGCAAGCCGGGCCGACGAAGGCTGTGATGCCAGAAACCGGTCCCCGGAAGCTTGTTTCCTTCCCAGTATAAGAATTGGCTTGGTAGTTTGGTTTGCCCTGTTCCCATCATGCACTGGGACAGGTACAGACTAATTTGCATGTAGCCAGGTTCTGAGCTGGGATGGTGCAGTGAGCTAAAAAACGGTGATGGATTAAAACCATGATCTCTTGACTTGGTAAGAGTATTCTGCATCATTCAGAAACTCTGTCCATCACCACCCCCTTTTTCCCAAATCGCATGCACCAACTTACACAGGATGCAATGGCAGCCCAGTAGTTCCATTTTGAATGGTCTCTCATGGGTGTCATAATACATGCTGCAGCCGATAGAAGACCTCTGGGGTACCTATGCCCTGGAAACTAGGGACTGATAAGGGTACCCCAGTATCCAATCTGGGATTGTACCTAGGTACTAATGCAACTGTTTATGGAGAAAGCGGATAGACTGGGGTACTGATTAGCAGGATGCCAGTCAGACTAGTCAAAAACAGTGTTGCATCAACTGCAGGGAAATTGATGAGATGGGAGGGGAAACCTACACGGGAGACCCCATTATGGGAGGGAGCTAGTCTGCGTGAGATCAGGAATCTGAGGGGCTTCAAACAATGGGACCTCATAGGCATTTCCAAGATAGGAGACCTCCTGGAGAGAGGCTCCCTGGCCTCCTTCTCGTCCCTTCAATCCAAATATCAGCTGCATAGTTCCCAAGCTTACGCGTACCTTAGGCTTCGCCATGCCTGGCGGGCGGAAGGGTTGGATGACGGGGCGCTGCCGGAATACGCCCCCCTTGAGGGCAGACTCCTTCAGAAGGAGATCTTGACTCAGGCGATATCGCTGACATACAAAACGCAGCTCAATAACATGCCGGATGGTCTCAGCCCACTTTGCACAAAGTGGGAACTCACCACAGGACCCCTTGAGGATATAGACTGGGAAGTGGCCCTCATGCACCCACGCGAGGTGGCGATCAAATTAAGACTGCGTCTTATCCAATAAAAGATCCTTCATAGGGTCTACTATGATAGGGAACGATTGCACAAGATGTGGAGGGTGGAGGACCCTGCATGCCCCAGATGCCATACGGAACATGGCACATACATTCACACTCTTTGGGAGTGCTGTCACGTTCTGCCCTAATGGCGCACAATAGTGGGGAAATTAAATAAAATAGTTGGGGCAACCATTGAGATGGATGTGAAATTCCTACTATTGGGAATTCCCACTGATGACGATCTGCCACGGCATGGACTCTTACTTGCTAATCTTGGGTTGGTAGTGGCTAAACGGGACATAGCCAAGTACTGGGGTGCACAACGCCTTCCTACATTTACAGAATGGAAATTCAATATGGATTTATACATGGCTGTGGAAAAAGTGGTTTATTAAGCAAGGGGCTGCCCACGTAAATTCCGAAACATTTGGTCCCCGTGGTTAAAGTATTACAAGCTCGATTTGGATGTAGAAAGGGGAGCCCTTACATTATCTCACGCGAGGTCTGGTACTGGCTTATAAGGAACCCTTTCCCGCCCTCTGTTTGCAAATGGACTTCTAGTAGAATGGTCCTATGTACTATTCGGATTGTTGATGTGTATAAACGCTTTCTCTTGAGTGACCCCTCTGCAAGATTCATTGATTATTGCTGTACCTCCATACCTAATGTTGATCATACACTTTGCATTGAAGACTTCTTTTCCCATCTGTCAATATTGTTATTGAATTGTATAAAAAATAAAAATAAAGTTAAAAAAAAAAACCAGTGTTGCATCAAGCAAAAAGTGGGGGCAACCATAAGACGCAGATCCTACTTTCCTGCACACACCCTAAAGGGCTATCTTTCTGCCATCTCAGTCATTCTGCGGTCACCTGATCAGCCATCCTTCTTCAAATCCCCTGTTGTAAATAGGTTCTTGAAAGATTTGCAACACATTTTCGCCGTCCCCCTACATCATGTCTCAGTGGGACCTTAATCTGGTCTTGACTTTTCTGATATGCTCTTCCTTTCAGCCATTTCAATTGTCCTCTCAGGCTCCTTACCATCAAGACTGCCTTACTCGTGGCAATAACATCTGCACAGAGGATCAGTGAGCCTCAGGCATTGTCATACAAGCATCTTTACCTGAACATCTACACAGACAAGGTGGTTCTTTGCAGTAGAGCTTCCTTTCTCCCGAAAGTTGTTGCTCCATTCCATATAGGCCGGTCCATCACTCTGCCTACCTTCTACCCTCCGCCACATCCCTATAAGGAAGGGAGCGACTTCACCGATTGGACCCAAAAAGAGTGTTGTTGTTCTGCCTCGACCACACAAGAGAGTTTGGGGTGGTGACTAACTCTTTGTGGGGTATATCGGAGCGAAGAAGGGAAACACAGTGCATAAGAGGATCATGCATGGCGGCCCCAACTCATCGCAATTCGCCGTTTAGCAAGCAACAGGAGCATGGACACTAGCTTTCTACTACCCGCTGGCCCAATCCTCACATAACCAAGCAGTGCTGTCAAGGGGTAACGTTCTACAGGGAACTCTAGCATCTCATCCATAGCACTAAAGATGGTTCCCCAGTAATGACTAATGACAGGGTAGTCCCAGGCCAGGTGCAGGAAGGAGATGTCCTGGGCTTGGCATCCTAAGCTCTTGCATCCTGACTCAAGCCTCACTCAAACCTTCTGCGTGCACCACAGCAGCCCCTTCCTGGAGAGAATGAACACCCCACATGCGTAATTAGAGTAGCCTGCTATTTGTTTTCCCCGAAGCATCCTGCCCACAGGCGTGTGCAGGTGTGTTCGGTCAAGTGTAGCTCCAGCAAGAAACAAATGTTTGCCCCATGGCGGTGCAAATAAGCAACTACCAATCTCGCTTTCCGTCTAACATTTAGGGTTGGACATTCCAAGTTATTATTTTTAGTTGAGTCATTCTCTCACTTCACAAATCCAGATGTTCAATAGCAGTCTCTCACTCACACCTAAAGGCCAATCTCTAGCTTCATTAAGGCAAGAGGAGGCCTGCGGGACGAGGGAAGAGAGGGGGTTAGAAAAGACATCAAAACATGTTAACCACTATAAGCTCCCCAGTATAACCCACCCCGCTCCCACTACAGCCAGCCAAACTGGCTGAGTAAAGACACCCCAACCCCAACGCAGCCATTCTGGACACCTTTTCTTTCAGTCAATCAATTCTGGCCAACAGTTATACATCCCAGCTATAGATAGCTGGGTGGCTGGACCAAGCAAAATCAGTGGATAGACTACTCCCAGCTGCTTGTAAAGCAGACATCAACAGATAATTCAATAGCATACAATTAAAGTGGTGAATTGTTACGTTCTTGTGGGTTGACAGCAGCCGCCTGACGGGCATGGGCCAGGGCCCCAGTCCATGAGGGGTTGGTATGCCAGGTCCCTTTAATCATTGTCGCTGATGCGACTATCATCCCCAATATCCTTCCCCGAGCGGAGAGACTGTCTAGCTGAACTGAGGTAGCGCACAAATTATGTGGCCATCTTCGGATCAGTGAAGAGCGAGGTCTTGCCCGCGTAAAAGATGTGCAGTTTCGCTGGGTATAGCAGAGAGTATTTAATGTCCTGTTTTTGAAGTAGCCTCTTCACCGACATGAACTCTCCTCTAGCCGCCTGCACCGCCAGGGTGAATTCGGGATAAAACAACACAGTGTTCCCTTGATAAACGACCGTTTGCTGATCTCTCGCCAATCGGAGTGCAGTGTCTTTGTCCCTATAGTTCAACAGGAAGGCAACTATCGGTCTGGCGGGAGTCCCTGGCAGGGGTCTCGGTTCCAATGTCCAGTGCGCCCTTTCCGCGATGCATACTGGTGACAATGAGTTTCCATATAGGGATTTCCTCCTCATAGTCCTCCATCCGTGTCATGGTGGTGGATTCCGGGATTCCCACTATTCGCAGGTTGTTTTGCCTAGACCTGGCTTCCAAGTCCTTGTTCTTGTTTCGGATCACTTCCATAACTTGTTCCATGCTGAGCAGTTTCTCGCGTGGTGCTACTCCATCATCCTCTAATTGAGAGGTGCATTGTTCAAGTTGGCCAATACGCTCATCGTGACTGGACACCTTTTCTTTCAGTCAATCAAGTCTGTCCTACAGGGAATCGATTTTATGTCAATGGCCGTGAGGTTGCGTAATGTCCTTAAACATCTCTTGAATATCTTGCGCCTGTGGGGGCGCCCCTCCAGTGTCCGTCTTCTGCTGACTCCCCTCCATAGGTGCCGTGCTTCTAGATGGTTTGTGCTGTTCGAACACCAGCTTAGATTGTTGGGCATCTGTCTACCCCATGATGGTCTAGTTCTCCTGCGCTCTCCTGGGGCCGCCCCACGTCCACCACACAGTAGCTTACTTGGTGCTCCCGCTTATAGCGATTAGCGGGCCGGCCCCAAATGCACCCCTCCGGGGCTTGCGGTCCTCTGCACCGCAATCTGGCTTCCCTTTTTTTTGGCTATAATGTCCGTCAGATAGGACGGATAATATGCGGATTGGCGGTCCAGCCCGCAGAGCCTCACAAAGTGGTGGCCATCTTACGCTCCCTAGCGCCCCCAAAGGTAGTTAGGTTCTGTCCCTCCATGCTCTTTTTGGGCAGGAGGCGTGGGGCCCTCTGTCCTTAATCAGAGAAGGTTGAAAATTCCAAGTCCCCCTAGAAGAATGTGGTTTACTATGTGATTAATCATTACAATTACATTTACATAATTTTTTTAGTGCATGTATCCTCGTACATTCTTAAAATGATGGTTCACTTGCTAAACAGTTGCAATGATTTAGCCATATCACATTAATCATCATTTGATTTCAACAATTAATATCAATGTAATAATATACTGCAGAAGAATTTATTTTTAAAGTGAAAAACCTGTCACCAGTGAGGATATATTTAGGTGCACAGAGTTAAAATGTAATCGAAGTACAAGCAACAATTTCCTGGGTTAATAAGGGTCAATATCTACCAGCCCTACTCTTAGAACTCTGAGTGCAGGGGTTATTTTACATAATTGATTGTAACCAACGAAGAGGACTTAATAGTTAGATTTTACTCCACTTGTTGCTTTTATCTCCCTTCAAATTGTATCTGTTTATGAACACTTTGGGCATCTGTATATTTCCTTGCTGGTGAGGGTTTAAGTTCTTCTGCACAATGTTACTAAATTGATATGCATTATTGAAATGAGATGATGATTAATTTGATATGACCGAATGCTCGTAATTGTTTAGTAGAAGGCTCATCATTTTGAGTATGTACAAAGACACTTGATTCAAAAAGTCTAAAAGTAATTGTGATTCTTAATGCATCCTATGTATTCAGACTAAAGGTACTTGTATACCTAGTGATCTATAGCAGAGGTAGCTTTATTTTGTGTTTACATATTATTTGAGGCTCATCCTCTCCTCTGCTTCATATGGGTCTACCCCTCGTCTTTTATCAAGACTATGTGATTGGCTTCGGAAATTGGTGACAGAATACATAAGTTAGGCAAAGAAAAACCTTCAGGGAAGCCGAGAATTGATGAAAGAATTATATGACCGGAAAGCAATGCTGAATGGGTACCAGGAGGGTCAAGAGATGTTGGTGCAGAAGGCCGTATGTCCTAGAGATTCAGAGGATAAATGGTATGGGCCATAAAATATTGTGCAGTACTTCTCTGAGGTGAACTGCTTAGTGAACACGGGTGTCACACCGGAACTGAGTCAGAGGTTCCATGAGAGATTTTTACAATAAACATCCTGGCAATGGCACACTAGATTGAGGAGGAAAGTGAGCGACTCCCCAACCTCTTGAACAGTGATAAGAGTGGCTCTTTACAAGGAGTACAACTTGCCTCTGAACTGGTCCCAGAACTGTAAAAAGTATATACAGAGGTCCTGGGAAGATTTTCCCTTGTCTTCTAGCTGACACCGGAGTTGAAATCTGACTTTGTTCATGAAATGGACACTGGGAACAGCGTACCTTTGAAAGATAGAATGTGCAGAATATCAGATCAGGCTTGAATGCAGCAAGTTAGAGGTTGCCAAAATGTTGGACCTTCGTGCGATTAAGCGATCTCATAGTCCACACGCTAGTCCAAATGTGTTATTTCCCAAGAAAGGGTCCAGAGACCTATACTTTTGTGTAGACTTTCAGGCCCTTAATGAGATGGCCGAGGATGTGGCACACAACTTATCTGATGAGTTGGTGGGGGAGCTTAGTGCTGCCCGCTTCGTGAGTATCTTTGATATGGCCAGTGCTTATTGGCATATGTCATTGACCCCTGGTGCTAAAGAGAAGAACACATTTTTAACGGCAGAGGGGTCTGTACCAGTTTAGTGTCATACCTTTTGGGCTCATGAATGCACATGCCACTTTTCATTATCTAGTGAACTATATTCTTTCACGACTAGAAAAGTTCACCGTGGTCTACATAGACTATGTGTGGTTTTTTTTTGTAATTCATAGGAGTGCTACCTCAAGCACCTAGAAAAAGTACAGATCAGAATAAAGGAATGATACAGACCCTCAAGGCAGCCAAGTGCTAGCCAGGGGATTCCAGTGGTCTACATTAGGAATCGGGGTCCATTTTAACAAAAGTGCCCCAGTGTCGCAACAGGCATGTGCGCCCGCTTTGTGCATCCCCTGGGCACTTCGTTATTACAGAACAGCTGGCAGACGCTTGTGCAGCCCCTTCTGTAATGCAGATAGCACTGGTGCACATGTATCGCCAGCGCTATCTCAAGATGGGATGCCCTCATTTGCATGGAGACATGGCCCTATGCAAATGAGAAAATCACTTTGCCTCTGTGCCAGCGCCATATTATGGACCCAGGTGAAAAGGCAAAGAAGCTGTCAGGAGGCGCACTAAAAGCGCCACTAAAAGGTGGCGCACTGTCAATGTGCCTTTAATGGCAGCCTCTGGAGGGTGGTGTCAGGGGGGCCTTTGTACCCCCCAGACATCCCCTTGCAAGTGGGTCAGCACTTGCAGCATCTGCCTGCAAACAAATCTCTAATTCCTTCTCAAAGTGCAGGTGGGTTGCCGCCGGCACTGTGAAATACGGAGCAGCTTTGCAGCAGCCGCTCCTGTTTCACTTGAATGCGCTGACCTCAGGGCTGCATGAGTTTGTGGCTGCCCGAGGGCAGCACATTCTTTATAGTAGGGCACACTTTCCCTGTTTGCGTACCTTGGACTATTTAAAGGTGCTCCGTGTGCAAACAGGAGTGTGCCCTGTCTGTAATAAGGCCACAGGTGGATAATGGGATAATCCACCCATACCATGCAAGGATCCAATGTATCTTGGAGTGGTAGGTGGTAATACTTTATTGTGTAGATTTAATAAAATAGAATGAATAACAATACAAATTACAGTGACAACAAACAGTTATAAAAATATTAAATACATTAAAAACTAAAATCAATATGTATTATTATTTCACCATCGATACACGAATCAATGGTAAATTAAGAATTTTACTTAAGCCGTTAATACAACCAGTAAATTAACCCTTATAACAGCAGAAGGTGGCCTCCTTTATTGCTCTAATGTTGCCAGCGCTAAACTTTGCAGATATTTCTTACGATAATCTAAAAACTTAGAACCTAAAAAAATAATGTGTTCCAAAGTCTCATCCATTTTATGACATAGGTGGCATAATCTCTCATCTTCTGCTGAGTTGCTCCAACTATCCTTGAATTGCAGTATTGGAATATAAAGTAGCCTTAGTCTCAAATGGGCACTCTTGAAATTAGTTTCTAAGTTACCTTCTCTCTTTGGGATATAACAATGTTGAATTAGTGGCTAGTGTTTGTGTGTTGATGATAAAGCAACATTATTAAAGTAACTGATTAATTTTGCCATTGAATTGAAAGTAAATTGTGGTTGTAAATTAATATAGCTATCTTTTTCCAAAATAAGTCATGTTTTAAACTTCCATCCTTTACAGTCCCACAATTTCATATTTAATTAATGAAAGGTATATTATCTTGAGAATCTAAGTCCAAATTCCACTCTTATTCTACAGTGCTGAGTTGATGTTTTTAAGTTCAGTAATTGACTAATGTTCTAAATGAATAATGTGTCAAGACTTTGAATAGTTTTAAATCTCAAGACAGGAGGACTGTAGAGGAGAATAGCAGTCAATTTAGAGACAACAGTGGTAATAGGAGCTCTGATAGCTCTACCTGCATAAAGTCTCAAGGCTTGCATTGGGGCATTTGTGATGCCACAACATTTGTGGTTAAGTTTAATTACATGTTCTTGCATGTTTTAGTGTTTCTTTCTTAGTTACACCAAGAACAGTTAATTTTCACCCAGCTTAATTATCGAAGCTCCCAACTTCCATTAAAATTGTTTACCTGGCCCACCAAAAGTATTATTTTGGATTTTGTAAGATTCACCAATAAGCCAATTGTTTCTGTTGTAGTCATTCAGTCAATTAATTTTTTATTTAAGACCCAGTTGGGTTAGTTAAAATATAACTAGGTTGTCTTTGTAGGATAGGTGATTATTTTGTAGGGGGCCTGTTTTGGTGCAAATCCTTCTGAAGAATCAAGGTGTCAGGTAAATATCCAATGCATATGGAAAATAATTATAGGGCAAGGATATAAACATGTTTTTTATAATTATTGAAAGATGGTATTTGTTTGGTTAGACCAACACCATTTGACAATTTAATCTGCAACCAGGTGTCTTTGTGTAAAATGGTATTATCAATCCCTCATAAATTCAGCTTTTGCTAAAAATGGTCGGAAGCTGTGAAATAATCGATGAAGCAGTTGGAAAGTTTTGCTTCCTTTCTATCGCCTTCGTAGTTAACCCCTTGCATGCCCGCCCCTTTCCCCGCCCAGTGCCGCGCTTTTTATTAGCGGGCGGAGTTCATGACGAGCTGGACTCGTCATGGGCACAGCGCCACCGCAGCCCATGACGAGTCCAGCTCGTCATGGGCACTGAAGGGGTTAATAAACATAAAGGCATTATGTTATCAAGTGTAGAGCATGCTGACCTGAAACCTGTTTGATAAATATTAATTATTTTGTATTCCTCAGCCTATTCTTTAAAAAAAAAAAAAAAAGATATTTGGCAAAATGTGGCAATCATGATCCAGGAGAGCTATTAGACAATAGTTTATTGGCTCTGTCTTCGGCCCCTTTTAACGAATGGGCAGTAATAAAGAATTAGTCCAAGATTAAAGGAATTAACCTGTAAGTAAAGCCTTTATAAAGTGTTGCTCCAGAAACTTGCTCCATGTGGTTGGATTTTGCTTATCGACAGCATGCAGAATTATATTTGGCCGTGGGACTCGAGAGTTGAAACCATTGATGACCTATAACACATCCATTCTTCATTGGTAACAGTAAATATGTTGAAATTCCATGTTTACACAAGAAACAAACAGAATGTACAGCGTACATGTCAGTGATAAATAATTCCCATTTTTTTCATAGGAAATGTATTAGTCACAAGTTGTATTGTGAACCAGGGCATCTAGAATTTTTTTGAGTACTTTGTCTTGATTGACTCCTGTAAATTTATCCAAGCTTCCTTGTGCTTTACTCGATGTGTAGCCACAATAAACTTTTTGGGTCTGGATTATAGTTGTTTAATTTTGAGTTCATAATACACAGGGGGAAAATATTTTAGCAAGTGTCTTGCTGTTTCCTATGTTGCCTTTTTTCAACTTTAATCAAGAAATCCTATTCATTCAATTGCTATGTGGTTCCATTGTTGGTCTAAATTTGACACAGGTTGAGGAAAGGAAAAAAAACATTTGAAATAATATTTTCTCAGTAAACTATCTGAAACGAAAATGCATTTATGTAGTTCTTGAGTAATGTCACAAAATTAGTAACAAAATCTTGCTGCTAGAGTAATACAATTTATGTAACAAATTACTCTTGACTTGTTTATAATTACAGAATATTCTGACCCCAAGGTTTCAAGGTTGGCATATGATTGGTGTTGTTGAAGCAAGCTGATATACAGGGGATTGTGATTACCGTAGTTTCTTGCTATGATTTTAAAATCGCTTCTAAGATGAAATTCTCTGCTTGTAAATAAGTATAATCAATTGTGGAAATATATTTACTTGGCACAAAGGTTAGTTGTACTGGACAGTCATTTATTTATTTATATATTTTTTATTTATTTTTATTTTTGGCGTTTTATATAGCACAAACTTGACCCTAATAGGGTATCAGAGCGCTTTACATTCACATGTTATCCAGTTATCATAACACAAACACCTTGCAGTTTCAGTAAACCTAATCATTATACAGTAAGTTACTAGCAACAGTTATGTTACGAGGTCATAAATTAGTTGTACATTGAATTGTTATAGAGACATTTGTGCATGACATACAAATTTACAAAATCGAGATCGTAATGACGTTATTGGTTGATGTGTGGTAGTGTCTGTATTAAACAAGAGGGTCCTCTGATAATGACCGGCCCATCATGAATATGTATTTTATTTAATGTTCTGAAGGCCATGTTCTTAAAGATGAATGTATCATTTTCTTGATAGTTTTATCTGTCTGTCGGGTAGTTGGGTATCAGGGATATTGTTTGAAAGGTTCATGACTGTTCGAGATAAGATCTATTTGCATTTAATAGCAGATTTCATTGAAGTCACCCGTTTAGGCAATTTTAAGTTGGGGTTAAGTCTCAAAGAGATTCTTTAATTCTTCAAAAGTTGAGTTATTTATAAAATGATCCCTTGTAACTTGTGGTGGAAAATAAAAGTTGATGATTAATAGTTTTGTATTATTGCTGCTTTTTGCAATAGTTGCAAGGAAATATATCACTTTTGATTTAATTTTAGTTCTTGCTAGATGTGAGGCATTCCTGACAAGTTAATAATCTTCCACTTGGGCAGACATTAGGGTTTTTCCTTCCAAGTACTTCAAAGGTGGTGAAGTTTAATGTGAAGCTAGGCCTTTCCATGACTTCTGGAAACAAATGATGTTATCATTGTTTAAAATCATTTTTAGGTTCGGTCCACGTAAATTGCATTTTTTTCAATGCCAGCAATATTCCAAGAGTAGGCTCCCTCAAATAGGTGACAAGCCGGTAAACAGACTGGGTGCGGCCCACTTCTTCAGTACCTTTGATCTGTGCAGTGGTTATTAGCAGATTGCATTGGTGCCTGGTGCCAAGGAGAAGAATACATTTCCAATGCGAGAGAAGTCTTTTAAGTACCTAGTGAATTATGTTCTGTCAGGGCTAGAAGAGTACACCATGGCCTAAATGGACGATATTCCTGTTTTTAGCTAATCGTGAAAGACCACGTAAAGTACTTGAAAAAGGTACTGGTCAGAATATGGGGGTGAAACTTGCCACCAAGGCAACCAAGCAATAGTTGGGGAAGGCCTGTGTGGTTTGCTTTAGGCATCAGGAGGACAATGGGATGATCCACCCATAACTTGCTAAGATCCAATCTGCGTTGGAGGACCCCATTACGGAGACAGCAGTGACAGCCTTTTCATGACTCACATGCTATTACAAGAACTTTGTGACCAACTAAAGGACCATAGTTCATCCCTTGAAGGCCCTTGAAGTCAAAAACAGAAAATAAACAAGCATTGGCATAGCCAATAGGTCTCGCTTTTGGGACCTTATAACTATTTAGTTATGCAGCACAATATCATTGGTGCAACAACTTCAACTGTTGCATGGCTAAACACTTATAAGGTCCCAAAGGCGAGACCTATTGGCTATGCCAATGCTTGTTTTTTATCTCTGCTGTTGGGTAGAAGGGACGGAAATGTGTTATACTTGGGCTTCTGTTATGGTGCTGTTCTATTCTGGTCAACCCGCCCTTTCTCCTTGTAATGCGCAGTAGAATGAGTCCACTCGAGTCAGTTAATCCGTGGGTGGCGAAGGGAGGAATCTCGCTCCATATTGCTGTGTGTCAATAACGCCTTCCTGTTAATTCGATGGTGTGAGAGTCACTTCAACGTAATCCTAACTGAAAACCCCTCGCGCCCGAAACTGTTGCCACAGAGGGGGGGCTGCTACAAAATAATTCATTTTTCTGGTTTAATGGGTCCAAAATGTGTTTTTACTGGTGTATAACTTGCTGCCAAATTAATCCGTGGGTGCCTGCCTCTGCAGTGGGGACCGTGTCTGGTCGGAGGAAGGCTGAACTGATCTTTTTTCATAGAACCAGGCGACGTGTGCAGGCTGTGTGCAGCGCAGCCTTGGAGCTGTAGTCGTTGGTTTAGTAGCTCTTTTGGCGTGGTGTTTTATAGGGACAACAAACATGGAGCCAGTAAGAGTCACGGGGGCGCTAGCCTTCCCACCCTTGTGTCAGTGCGGCGGTGTTGTGTGCTGTTTATAGACTCGCAGAGGTGATTCACGAGCGGGTGTGTGCTTTACTCGCCACTCTGCCAATGATTAAGCCTCATTTGGTGTGGAATTTATGGATTTCTGTCCCTGGTTACATGCATTTCTCCCCTGTGTGACGGTAGTAGCGTAGCCAGTGCGTCATGGTCCCTAGTGCAAGGAAGGGAAACCCCTGGCTTCTCTTTGATTTGTAATATGCAACAATAAGGGCGCTCTGGGCTGAATTAGAGTTGGTGTAATTAAGTACAACTTCTTAAATGAAAGCAAGCATAATTGTCTGAATAATTCCGCATAAGGTGATTGCTCATTACTGCACATCCTTACTTCTGGCCATCAGTTTCTGTTTTTAAAATGCTTCTTTTGAACTTGCATATCACAAAAAAATGATTCAACACATTAACCCCTCCACGTCTAAGATTCTTTAACCCCTTCCCTGCTCATGACGGAACCACTCCGTCATGAGCCACGGTCGCGCTGTGCTCATGACGGAGTGGTTCCGTCATGCTGCGGCCGTTGGCGGCCGCTCCGCCCACGCGGCGCCATTTCCTCGCCTGTGCGGGCGTGTAACGTAAGTGGGCGGTGCCGTGACTGAACCACTCCGTCATGAGCACAGCTCGCCCGTGACTCATGACGGCGTGGTTCCGCCATGAGCACAGCGGCGCCGCGCTCACCGAAAACCCCCCCAGCGCCGCGGCGGAATTCGCGCCGCGGCGAAGGGGTTAAGGACAAATTATGTTTGTGGTGTTGCTTAGGCCAATTCAGATAAATATTTGGTTCAGAAAGGTTAACCGTAGACGACCTGAGACATGGGAAAAAGGCCGTTGGTGATTGACGGTGGGAAAAATAACAAGCACAAGCGCGCGCGGCAGCAGGGGGAGGGGGGAGAGAGGAGGGGGCCTGCACGATTCACTTGTGGGAGCGAGCAGCTGGCGCCGCGATAATTGATAACATATGGCGCCAGCCGCTAGCTCCCGCAAGTGAATCTCCAGACGTGCACGCGTTGCCATTGAAGGCAATGGAATGCGTGCACGTTTTTGGCTGAAAAGCCAAAGCCATTCCAAAAGGTCTTTTTGCCTACGCACCACATGTGCGCTGCGTAGGCGAGACCTAAAAAGTGATCCAGACTGTGGAGTGTCAGAAGGCCTTCGAAGACCTGAAGATGGCACTATGCAATGCCCCTGTCCTGAAGGCTCTAGATTACGGTCAGCCCATCATTGTACAGACAGATGCCTTAGACGAGCTGTCTTCAACCTTTTCTGTGAGAGCTACTTCTAATCAGTCAAAATCATTATGAGCTACTGAAGGGTAACCAACTTGCGCATTGTTACCAGACACACTCACGTCCAGCTTCATTGATTTTAAGCCTAATGTCCATAGAGCAGACACTATTGCTTGAACAAAATACTTTAACTAGGGGCACTATGACAGGGCTGCCATGTGTGTCAGTCAGAACGTGGTCTTTGGGCATGTATGAATATGTGTGCGTAAGAATGGGGTATATGTGTATGTATGACTGAGAACTTGTGTCATATGTACTTAAGGGACAGGACATAGCTTTTGCCATATGTGGCAGTGTTATATGTATCTGGAAACACCTGGAGCCTGGTCAGGCACCCAACCCAGGATGCACAGCATGTGTATGGAAATCATCCAATATAATTCAACATCTTTGTCTATATTTCAATCCAATTTATTTCATCGGCAATCCCAAGGTAATACATAATTTTGAATATTCATTACTCCATGTTTATTACAGTTCAAAGAGTGCCTGCCAGACTTTACTCATACGTCACACAGAGATTCAAAATTTTGTATAATCCATCATGTAGAATTTATTCCCAATGCATCCCGGCACTTGTTGCCCTTTCTCAGGGGTAACTACAGTATAATCAGAGTAAAACCTCATGTTATGGATGTACACACTTTACAAACTTTCTATGGCTGTAACTTCTCTTTGTAACTTTTTATTGCAACCCCCTCTTACTGTGCTCAAATTTGTACACTCTGTGCAGTGTAAATAAGCTTCATCCACAAACATAACCAGTACTCTAAAAGTGCAAACATTCCATGCTCTCGCATGAAACCCTTCACCACTTGTGAAACAAGACCATGCTTGTTATGAACAAACCGTGCTCAAGCCCTGTCCTTACTCCAATCTATGCCTCCCATGTTATCTCAACAATGCACATGTAGTAGCTACTGCATCCAAAACCACCAAAAAAACGAAAAACGTTGTGCCCAAGTGGATGTTTTTAAATGTGCCAAAGCTACAGAACCACCAAACAACTGTTCTAAGGTATACCTCCACCATATATTGTGAGCCGGCGTGTTTTTACCGTTCATGCAAACTCAGCAGCCCACCATCGGAGATGTGCCGGATGTTTAACGCAAGTGTCACGTGTTTATCCATGCCCCGTTACAACCAAAAAGTTTATCTTCTCAAGAACTAAAGCAATAGAACACGTCCCGCGGTATTCCAAACCTTTTTCCCCCCACATTGAGCCCCATCATGGTTGTCTTTGTCTTTTTTTTTTTTTAAAAACCTTTATTTGTGCATATTAAAAGAACAAATACGGGCCTACAACCATCAGGCCGGCCACAAAACGGTTAAGCACTGAGACAAACATTACATCCCCTGTGCATCAATGGTCAAGATTAGCAACGATTCAGGAGTTATACACTGGAGAGATCCTTGACACCAGGGGAAGGAGAAGTGAAGGTTAATTTTAAGGTTTTCAAAATAATTTTATCGAGGAAAAAGTCAGTAGAGGCTAGAACCAAGGAGATTCGAGTCCGCAAGACGGCTTCATCACACGGGAGAGCAGCAGCATCATTAAAAACGGCCATAGAAAATCTCAGACAGTGAGGCGATGCAGTTATATAACAGGATAGTCACATGAGTAAATACGCACCCCTCCAAAGCCGCCCCCACTCAATCCACCCCACACCCGGACCCCGAATCGGAAACAAGGAGAGCGCAGAGACATAGAAGAAAAAGGCCCATAGAACTAAAAAGAAACAGTAAATTACCCCCCCACCCTACACCAATGCGGAGGCTACGGCCTGCCCCCCCCCCCCCAGCATAGTGCCTGTCGCCCAATGAACCCGAAATATAGACAAGAGAGAAAGTAGGAATAAAGGAAAGAAAATAAGAAAACAAAGAAGAAAGCGGGGAGGAGCCCACGTAACCTCGGAGCGCCCGAAGCCACCGGCCAACTACGTCCCCACACACTGAGAACCCACTACACACAAAGGCGGTCGTGTGAAGATAACGTGTCACAACCATATAATGAAGGCAGACAATTCGCGACGAGTGCGCACAACATATGCAGACAGTTCCAGTCCCAGTCCAGCCCATCCGTGAAACCATGGTGATAGAAATCAATCTAGCCCTGGCCCGATCGCGGGCGTAAGATTAGACTAGCCCCCACATGAAGGCCCCGCAGCCCGTGCAGACAAAGACAATATGGCCGCTGGGGAGAAGATGGAGAAGTAGAGTCACAAAATGGCCGCCGATCATCTATTGAGGTCCCCTTGTGCACCATATAAAATCCAGACCTGGCCTGTAAAGTACAGGAGTTCCACATAAAAGAAGCCGTAGGCCACCGTGAACGGTTCCTCGAGGACGTCAGGTGTCGCTCAGCTGGATACTCTTGCGGGCGCGGTGAGGCAGGCAACAACAAAGCAGGCAGCAATGAACGGGGAAACAAAGTGTCCACAATTGAGCAGGAGATCGATTGATCCTGGGTGCCGGGAAAGCCAGATGCAGACACCAGTGTAGCACGGTTATACCCTGTCGTTGCGTCCCCGCAAGAGGACAGAAGCACTGGCAGACCCACGTCTTGTTGAGAACAAACGGGGCGCTCACGACCCGCAGCCGACAGTATGGAGTCGAACCGCTCACTCAGCGTTTGCAAGCCAACACACAATTGCAGACGAAAGTCCCGCAGGGCAGCCAGAACGGAGCCGCATGTCAGCGGAAGCTGCGCCCCCACATCGGCAGCAATCCGGGACGGCACTGTGGAGCTGGAGTCTGGTAGAGGGAGGGCGAAGCGGGCAGCGGGCGAGACCGGAGCATCACCCCCCAGCAGCGAGCAGGCAATCAACGCCATGTTTTACCGCTGAACGGTACAGTGGCCAGGGGGGGGATCGTAACAAGGAGGCAATTCCCCGCAGGTCTGCGCCGCAACAGGTGAAAGCCAACAGTCGCTTCCCCTCCCTCGGACTCTCTTTGCAGCCGACTAGGCAATAGAAGAAGGGGGTCTGCAGCCTTCCACAGCGCGGGCCACAGAGCGGGGCAGGCGACCCGCCACACCGGGGCTTACCCTATAGCTCCAGCCCGTCAGGTGAGAGGTGAAGGAGGTGTCCGGGCGTCTCTCCCCCGGCTCGTCTGGCGACAGTCCGTGGTGTGAGGCGGGATCGGGGCCGCGGGGCTCAGATTTGCGCCGGGGGTCCAGTGACTGCGGAGCTTCCAGGGGGCCGGCCAAGGCCACAATGGAGCAGGGGTCCAGCGCGGAGAACAAAGGCACCAAGAGCTCCGGCATCCGGGCGAGCTCAGACTCCGGGAAAGCGGCGGCGCGGTCAGCGCGTCGTCGCGCACGTTGCACCTCGAAAACCGGTGAGGATAGGAATCAGGATGATAGTCCGAGGCCAAGGGCCGGCGGAGCCGGGATCTCAAGCGTCTGCTCCGGTCGCCATCTTGGCTCCTCCCCTGTCTTTGTCTTTTAGTCTGCCTAACAAGTTGTAAACTGTTAGAAGGCACTGTTAAGTATTGCAGGCCCCTTTAGCCCCTGCAAAATACGTTTAGAGTGTGTTGAGTGGCTTTACTTTGTACAGTCTGTTGGCTGTTCACTTCATCAGTAGTTTGTAATTGGTATTTAGGAATAATGAGGGAACATAAAGTACTGTTCTCCAGGTCATTCCCTGGATTAGGGGGATCTATTGAATAGCCATCAGCCACAATTTGAAAACATTCTTCGTGTTTTAATTTCCACCGAAGCCCTTGAATAAAGCCAGAATCAGTAAACCCCGATATTTTTGTAGAACTTTCACATTTGGACAGCTATCCTTGGTGCCTTAGAAGATGGGATTTTTTAAATCTATGTATTACCTCATCTTATTACAAATATTTGCCTACCCCTCTTCCCATTGTATCAAGACTTCAACTTGACAGATATGTTTCAAAAATTATTTACAAAGGAAAAAGAAAAAAGTATTCTGACTAAAGGACATTTCTTGTCCTGGCTGCTATTCCTCCAAGGACACCATTGAAGATGTCTTTTGAACATTCAGAACCCAAAGCCTGCTTACTAAACACCTCAGTTGCGATAAACATCAACTGCTCCCACTGCACTGTACGCCAATGGTAGATGCTGTTACCAGGATACATTGTAGCTACTGCTTAGTAGAAACAGATTGCTGGGTGAATACACAGTATGATTTGTTGGTTTCAGTGATTGGTGAAGGGGAGTTCAGGCATTAATTTACCATCAATTGACTTTTTTGTCGCTCTCATTTCCTTTATCTTATTCAACGGCTTTCCTTCCTCTTCTTGTGTGTGGCTGGGGCATACCTTCTTGGTTTCCTGAATTGAATTGAATTTATTTATTATGATTTGGAGCACCAAGGAGTTCCACATTAAAATATGCACAGACATCTCCAATATACCAAATCAACCGGCACTTAAAAACAAAAATAAGACAAAAGACATTGCAAATTACAATTTTTATAAAACGATGAAGAATTTGTAGCTGCATCCAAGAGGAAAAAGGCATAAGGAAATTTCCGGGCTCCTCATCAGTGGCAATGTTATATTTTAGGAACAGCGGTCTCAAAAAACGACGTCGTGAGGGACGTAGTAGGGGGCAGACAAATAAAACATGATTTAGATCCTGCACACAGTTTCCACATAGGTGACAGAGTCTATCCAGCCTAGGGAGATCCTCCCACGCCCTTTTTGTTATTTGTAAGGGAAGCATATTCAACCTTAACAACAAGATGGTTCTGCGCACTCCATGGGGAAGATTCCATAAGACATAAGGTTGGGGCTGTTTATAAATACTACTCCATGCTATAATATCGTTATTGGAATGCGCTGAACACAATACGATATCTCTTTTGCAAGAGACTTCATAGAATATTTTTTAAATTTGTGCTTTCAAAACTTGTTTAGGAAAAGAGTGCGTGCCGTTGTGCTCTATTTCAAACACATTTACAGCTTTCTAGTAATACCTGAAGAGGACACTTTTTCCCCTTCAGGGATGAAACAATTTCTTCACACAATGCTACCCGGAAGTGGTTCTCAGCACTATTCAATAGGACATTGCTCCATCTTAGACAGGATGCCTTTGCGAACACATAAGTAGAGAGTAGCCCGAATTCAAGCCGAATTGACGCTAATGGGGCTGCTCGGTTCAGATTACACATTTGGCGCCAAATACGCCCCTCTTACTTTCTCGAAGTAATCTCACTGGTGTTAATCTACTTATTTACAGGCATAAATCAGCACAGGAGGGATTTTAATTTTGTAAACTGATAAAACATGTGCAAAATGGCTTTTCCCACAATGTTTGTAAAATCTGCCAATTGCAGAGGCCTGAGATGTTGCCTTACTTCTGCACTTGTCAATGTGGTCACTGCTGGAGCACTTGCTTGTAAAAATTCTTCCTAGATATGGATACAACTTCACTACAGCAATGTTGTCCTTCCCCAGGATTCAGTGCATGTTTTTCCTAACTCTACATCCCCAGAATCTAAAAATCAATTATTTACTTTTTGAGGTATTTATTTAAAAAAAGTAATCATCTGAGTAGAGTGCTAACTCATTAGGGTGCATTTGTAATCCGTTTTGAGTTAGGTCTAACATAATGGCATCATCCGCATAGAGCAGACAGCTCAGTTTCATTGTTCCTAGTTTTGATGAATCCCCTTTATAGAGGCCCACCCTACTCGGTAAATCAATAATATAAAGAGAGAAAAGAAGAGGAGCCAATTGGCATCCTTGCTTTAGCCCATTATGAGTCTCTACTTTACTTGACAGGCCCTGGGTACCTCCCTTCAGGACCTGAGTCCATGTAGAGGAATGCAATGCAATGCAATGATCAGTCTGAGCAGGTGTGTGGGGATCCGCAAGGCGATCAGTTTCCTCCACAGTGTCCCCCAGTCAACCTGGTCGAAAGCTGTGAACAAATCTATAAAGGCAGCATATAGGGCCATACCCTTGCTCATTGGATATTTTTCTATTAAAGTTTGCAGGGCAGGGATATTATCAAGAGTGCCACTTTGTTTACGAAACCCAGCTTGCTCTGTAGGGCAAGGCCATTTCCAAAAGCCCAATTCTGGAGGTGGAGAAGTATGCTTTTGGCAAACAATTTTCCGGTCGCATCCAATAATGCGATCTGCCTAAAGCTGGCAGGGAAGTTTTTGGGACCCTTTTATATAATGGATTCTAGCTGGGCTAAAAGAGGCTTCTCATATGGGAAAACAGCAATCCCTTTTTTTCTAAAATGATCGACGTTAGCCAAAACTAACATTGCAATTATCCCTGAGCTAAGCATGACTCTAGAGTTTGGAAGACCACTACTGAAGTCTAAGTAGACCCGCTCAATATCTTTACTTATTGCCAGTTGCAAGACCTCTATTTCAGGTAATAACTGCAAAAGAGAGCTCCTATTGAGTGGACCTAATTCTATATAAAATAATGAAGCAAAAATCCAAATATTAGATGCTTGCCCTGATCTATATCCTACCCGTGCATTATCACTTAACATATAGTCAATACCCCTCTAATATTTGCCGTTTGAGGAAGGCAGAATCAGGTCCCCCCTCCAAGGACCTCCCTTGACTAGGATCAATCCGTACAGGGAGAGTGTCCCTGCTAGGGAGGATCGAGAGGATGTTATCCACAACCTGCCCTACCTCTAACACAACATCATGAGTCTTTATGGCTAAGCTCACAAGATCATGGGCTTTCCTTATTACATGGGACTCTGAATCCGAATCAATACTTGCTTTGTGATTCTCCCATGTATTCTCCCCCCCCCCCCCCCCCCACACCCGTTATCTCTGGCTATCCCTAGTTCCTCCTGCCTTTCCATCTTTCCTAAACTCTCCCATGCGGCGTCATCTATCATAGTAAGGGGAATGGGAAGTTGTATCCCCAAATTCTGGTTGTCATCTGACTCGGAGGACTTGGGTTCATTTCTATTTTGGTGCGAGGTCAAGGTGTCTAGCTCCTCCAATACCGTAGGGAACCTGTTTTTTGGGCTTACACTTTGTATTATGCCGAATCCTGCTCTTCTCCCTCCGTCCTTTTAATCCATTACTTTCTATGGGGAAAAAACCCTCTCCAGGGGAAACAGCTTCTAAATCATCCCTGGACCAATTGACGATGGGTGCATCAATTAATGTATCTGTAACACAAGACACGCTGTTGTTCCCTTTTCTGAAAATAGGGTAAACCTGCAGCGGATTCTTAAGTGCTATTACATTTGTTTTTTCCCCAGGACCGACATGCGGATTGTCCCCTACCGCTTGAGTTTTGGGTGCGATACCTGACCTAGGGCTATCTCTGGTCAGTAATATGGGGGTAGCCCCCATATCTTCCCAAGCCCCCACCTGGATTCCCATTTATGAAACGTCTATGTTAGTCTGACTTGCCTGAGATTTTAGATCAGTATCCTTAGCAATACCCTTATCTGCCTTCCCTAACCGAGAACTCACAGAATTGAGCTTCTGGACCCCCATTAAAATTAGAGAAAGAACATGTGGTCAGAATTAGCTGTGGATTTCTCAAGCAGGGTTAAAATAGACAAGAGAATCCTCTCTAGTGCATAAAGTATGTCAAAATTATCCCCCTTCCCCCAATCCATTGTCCCCTTCATTGCCAAGAGTCTTGTTCCATTTTATTTAGAGACACCTCAGACTTTGATAAACCCAATGATTGCGCGAGGGACACACTAGAGGGTGTGCTACTAAACAAAGCAGGCATGCAGGGGCAACTAGCTTGATTTTCCGATGTCGGTCATGACGCCAATTTGTTGACAACTGGCATACTCAGATGAGCCACCATTACTTGGTTATTTTCCATCTGTATGGCGATGTCCGGCATAGTAAAATCCTCCAAGTCCCCAGGTACAAGGCTGCAGTCTATAATCTGTGGTGTTTGGGGGTCCTTTTAAAGGAAAAGTGGCCAGGCGATGGTTCTACGACATTCAAAAGGCCTATTTTATCGACCAATGGAAGGAGACATTCGGGCAGCAGCTTAACGGCAACATTTATTTCGGTTTTGGTTTGAACCTTGATGTCTTCTGTAACCATATCCATGTCCATCTATATATCTTTGACTGCTATCATTAAAGCACGCTCATCACTAGCCTGAGTCGAAGGAAGGTCTACCCCGGTGCATTCATAGGTGAGCTTGGGGTAGTGTGGGACAGTTAGTTGGGAAAGAGCGGAACATATCCCTGCCTCATCCACGTTAACTACACCTGAGGCCATTCCCGGTTCTTTATCTTTTAGCATTGTGCCCCTCAGGCCCTTTGAGAACATTGCAACACGAAAGGATGGGATTTCAAATATGACAAGTGACCCCGGGTTTTCTTTCGCCTGATAGTCTTTTGTAATTTATAGGGGCTAGAGTTTTCAGATGCATATCTGGCTAACCCTTACGAGAACCTTGGCGACCCTGCAGAAGATCCTAAAGGAGCGTTTGAACGCCCTGATCACAGGCACTGAGATGGCATCACCATCAAAATTTGTGGGTTAACACACCTTTGCTAACCTTGTTACTAATCTTCAAATGTCCACTGTGACGCCAATGCCACAAGTACCACTGGCGAACTCGCCAACAATTTTCAAAAGGAGAGGAAAAAATAAAATCCACCAGGAAGAGGGAATAAAGATGGTTGGTCTCCGGGATCACTAAGGGCACATTAAATGGTGCATTAAACAGCACTTTATATAGGCTTGCTTACAGCCGCAATAAAATCCAGGTAAGTCCTTCCAGTAAATGTAGAAGAATGTAAAGAAAACAATGTCCAAATTGCCTCCCTGTGGGTGAGGGCCAATGAGGGCTGTATTTGAATGAGAAAAGATGGTTGAGGAGGGCAGATGAGACGGGTGAATAGGTGAGTCAGGTGAACAAGCAGAGGAACAGGAGCACAAATATGCTAACTGAGACTGAGCAGAGCTCACCATGCCATCCCACAAACCACACCCAGTCCTAGCTGGGCCGTCTCCGCAGGGGGCCTGGGCTACACTCCACAGAGGGACACTACGCCCTCCTCACTCAAACCCCTCACTTTTTCATGGGCTGGACAAGGAGGTTAAAGGCTGGGGTTTGGGGGATGCAACTCCAAACAGCAGCAGCTCCCACAAAGGCAATGCTCCTAGAACCGGGCCCGGGAGCCTCCACAGCGCACCCAGCACCACCTGGCACCACCACCGACAATGATGGCCACTCCTGATGAATCCGAGAGGAGCGGCTGGTCGGTGCGTGACAGTAACTCTTAGCGGAAAAGGTATGCGGCAGTTGATCTGCTATACGCGGTCACAATGTAGGGCACTCGTGATGACTCTCGGTGGTGGCGGCGGCAGCTGAATCTGCCTTACTCCGCGTCAATGGGGTAGTTGGTATGCTGCTCTACGTGGCCGCAGGGCCCTACAATGAAGGCTGCAGTGGCCGAGTCGCAAAGATCCCCAATCCTCGGGCACAGTTGGTGTGCTGTACGTTGCCACGGCCGCAGGGCCCACAATGAAGGCTGTACTTGTTGAGCCACAAAAATCCCCAATCCTTAGGACTAGTGATGGCTTTGGACGGTGGCGGCGTAGACAGCCTTACTCCTCGTCCGACCCCACTACTTGCCAACCGATGATCCGCTGTCTTGTGACGTGACTCCTCCTCCTCCTCCTCCAAGCGTCTTGCGTCTCAGGTGCAAGTCCCCAAAAAAAAGTGCAAGTTTCCCCCACCTCTTCCCTCCATGTTTGTTTTTTTTGTTTTTATTTAAGCCACCCTCGACCCAGCTTCTGTGCTGTCCAACACATTTACTTTAATCTCCACCTGCTCCACCATTGCACTCACACCTCCACATCATATATTTTTAGGTTGAAGCCTATCAGGAAGTTCAACTGTCTGGTTGCAAAGGCATATTTGGGGCATTCTGAAATCCTAATTCTATGTCAGGCCAGGAGGCTCCGATTATGCTTTCTCATTTCTTTATTAGAAATGCTCAGCAGCCAATTAGAAAACAGTAGATAAAAAAGAAACTACAGTACCTATGAACACCAGGGTAACACGTGACCAACCATAGAGACCACAATATAAAAGGTCATGTTGATAGTATTACATCCTCTTTCTTTGCTGCTCTGCAGCCAGTTAAGTGCTTCTCTACCTGTAATTAGTGCTTTTCCTTGTTGCTTGATGCTTGTTTGTATTCCTAATGTAGATGCCTCACTAGTGCTGGTGCTCGTTTTTATCCCTAGCGCCCCTTGCAGGTATTGTTTTTTTTTGATTATGCGATCTTTCGCCGCTTCAGTGTGCGCGTGTTGTAGGGGGCGTGTGTTCACCTCCCTTTGTCCGGGCGCTTTGCGCCCGTGCCTGTAATTACTTCAGTGGAGCGGGAGACCGGGGGCTGGAGGACCTCCTATTCTGTTTACTGAGGCGGCCGGTACTGCGCATGCGCGGTGGCCATTTTGAGCTTTTTTTTCCGTGTTTTCTCACGGAGATTTTGCTACCGAAGGTTGTTTTTAGCAACGCATGCCCACAGCCTCGTATTCTTAGCCCCAATTACGCCTTTTGCACATTTTATGCATTGGGCTGTATAACGAAGCATAGGCTTTGCCTAGAGTGTTTATTTTGCAGCAAGCCCTCCCTCCACATTTAATTATTTGCAGTGTGTGCAGGTTCTACCTGTCCTGCTGGCTTGCTGTGGGGTCGTTCATTCCCCCTGCATTGTGCCTTTGGCATTATTGAAATTGTCATCTTGTGGGCGTTACGGTCACATTATTGTGTCACTATGGATGAGTATCTTGATGAAGATGACTACTATTATGAGGATGACGCCTCTGGTTTTTTGGAGCATGATTTGGTCGAGGCTTTGGACCAGGGTGTGCAACACTCAGTTAATAAGGCACTTGCTTGTGCCATCAATCCCTTAAAACGTCATTTGACTCAATACGCCAAACAACAGGGCTGGTTGCCATCCTCCCGTTCGTCTTCTAAGTCACCAGTTAATCCACATAGGTCGGATTTTAAAAAATTGGCAAAAAATCTAGCCTCGGATAAGTCTTCCTCTTTGCCCTCCGTGGGCGCTTCAGCATCCACCGGCAATTTATCGGACACAGATGGTACTCATTCCTCAACTTCTGATCAGGATGTTCCACCGCCACAGAAGAAGTTGTGTAAGGAGCATTATGTTGATGCTCCTACACATCCTCCCGTACTAACTTTCGAACCTTCGGACATCTATCATCCGCATTCCTCTTCCTGGCTTCCTTCCCCTGCTGTGGTGGAGTATGTACAGGCTCACATTCGACAACCCTTTGAGAAGGATGTAAGGGCCCGCCTTCGGTCCGAATGTCCACGCCCGGATCTCGCCGACCATTTAGCGGACACTCCGGAGATTGATTCCACGATGGTCTCTTACCTAAAAAAATACGCCAAGGATCCCAAGAAGGGACTTGACAGATCCTGGCGCTCCTGTCAGGACAAACTTCTGGACTTGCTAGGTCCTCTCACGAAGATTTTAGATCTCGGGTTTCTGGCCAAAGAGTCTTCGGCCCTTGTTGACCCTGATGAGCTTATCGAGTGGTCTCAGAGGGCTATTTGCCAGTTGGGTAATGCCAACTGCGCAATTTCCAGTGAGCTTCGCCGCTCTATTCTCCTTAAATTATATCCCAAATTAGCGGAGCTCTCCTCATCCGAGTCCGGTCCTGTAGCTCAGGGTCTGTTGTTCGGCCAGCCTTTTTTGAAAGAACTTACGAAGTTTGTGGCAACTTTCAGTGGCCTTGATAAAGCTCAAGCTTCATTGCGGCGAGCGCTTCGTCCGGTTTTTGCCAGGGCCGGAGGACATATGGGACGCTCGTTCGGCCGTGGCTCTCAACAAATCTCCCAGAGGAGATTTCAGTCCCAAAGAGGCGGTGGTCAAGATTCAGGCTACAACTCCCGTTCCCACTTCTATCCATCTCGCAAAGGGAGAGGGCAATATAGAAAGGGACGTTCCGTCGGAAATCAAGGTGGCTACCAGGATTCCAACACTTCAGGTGAGCTTGATTCCGGCTTCCGATGTGGTTCTGGGGGGCAGAATCCAATTTTTTCTGCACAATTGGCGTCTAATCTCCAAAGATGCTTGGGTGCTGCAAACTGTTCAGGGTTACAAAATAGAGTTTTATCAGCCCCAAAATCAAACCCCACCCTCCCAGTCCTCTCTATTTCTCTCTTCAAGACCAGGAGTTCATTTCTGCAGAAATCGACTCTCTTCTACAAAAAGGGGCAATTATTCAAACTGTTCGCTATCCCCATGGGTTCATCAGTACGGTTTTTCTGGTGCAGAAGAAAGGGGGCGGTTCCCGCCTAGTTCTCAATCTGAAGGACTTCAACGGAGTTGTCGTTTACAGACATTTCAAAATGGAGGGGATTCATCTGTTGCGCAATCTTCTTCGCGAAGGGGTTTGGATGGTTCGCCTCGACCTCAAAGATGCGTACTTGTCGATTCCCATCTTCGAGCCACATCATCGGTTCCTGCAATTCCATTGGCAGGGGAATTGGTACGAGTACAAAGTTCTCCCGTTCGGTCTCTCGTCAGCACCTTGGTGCTTCACGAAACTTCTGAAGCCCGTCGTGGAAGGTTTGCACGCTCGGGGTGTTCGTTTAATAATATACCTGGACGACATTCTAATCATGGCAGACTGTCCCCTCAAAGTCTTGACACATCTGGACTGGTCTATCGACCTCTTACAATCTCTGGGATTTCTGGTGAACCCTCAGAAATCAGTCTTGATTCCATCGCAGGTGATAGATTTTCTGGGCTTCCAGATCAATTCTCTTTCGTGTCAACTTCTCTTACCCAATCAAAAGAATCGGTACATCAAGAGGGAGTTGACTTCTGTTATTTCTGTTATTTCCAGACAGACTGTGTCATTGAGATCGTTAGCACGAGTTGTCGGTCTGTTGGCGTCCTCCATTCAGCCGATTTTCCCGGGTCCTCTGCATTACAGGGCACTTCAACGTTTGAAGATCCACCCTCTCCAGAAAGGTCTTCGCTATTCCGATCTAATTCCTCTTTCAGAGGAGGCGAGGAGGGAGATGCAATGGTGGTTAGACCACATGGATGCCTGGAATGGGCGAGCCCTGTTCGGCTCATCTCCGGATCTGGTGATAGAGTCCGATGCCAGTCTGTGGGGTTGGGGAGCCCGGTGCGGTCCCGTCTCGACGGGGGGTCGGTGGTCCTCCCAGGAGTTGTCTCTCCATATAAATTGCCTGGAACTCCTGGCGGGATCATTTGCGATCCGGTGCTTCTCTCCTCTTCGATCCAATTGTTGCATTCTTCTCCGCATGGACAATATTTCGGCGGTCCGGTATGTCAACAAGTTAGGCGGAACGAAATCCAAGATATTGGCGGAGATCGCCAAGGATTTTTGGCACTTTTGTCTGCAACAGAAGATCACTGTTATTGCCGAATATCTTACCGGTCGCCACAATCAGATTGCGGACTGGAATTCTCGCCACCTTCGGGACTTCAGAGACTGGCGGCTTCATCCTCGCATTTTCCGTTCTCTCCTCCGGATTTGGGGTCCGTGTCACTTAGACCTGTTCGCCTCTCGCCTGAACTCTCAACTCCCTCTGTTTTTCAGCTGGAGGCCGGATCCGAAAGCCCTGGCCACGGATGCGTTTCTACAGACTTGGCCGTCGGTTCTGTGCTATGCCTTTATCCCGTTCATGATGATTCCCAGGGTCTTGGCTTGCACGAAACGTTATCAGACAGACTTAATTCTGATTGCTCCTCTGTGGAGGGCTCAGGCGTGGTTCCTGGTTTTCCTGGAGATGTGTTGTGCAGTCCTTCTTCCCCAGAAGTGGAATCTCTTGCTGGATCCTCTCGGCAATCCGCATCCCCTGATTCTATCAGGTAATCTCCTTCTGCTAGCGTGGCGAATTTCGGGGATCGCTGGTCGGTCCCAGGCCTTTCACGTCACGCTTCCAAGTTTATCAGTGAAGACTGGTCTCCCAATACTCATAAACGATACAGAGGGTCTTGGAAACGATGGTGTGACTGGTGTGTTCAACAGGAGGTTGATCCCACTTCAGTGGATGTCTCCCTGATCATTAATTTTCTAGCCTCTCTCGCTTCCTCCGGTTTGGCTTATTGCACTGTCAACAACTTTGGTTCTGCCATTTCAGCGGCTCATCTTCATATTGATGGTAAACCTGCGGGTGAACATCCTTTGATTGCCAAATTGCTTAAGGGTATTCGTCTGGCGAAACCTCCATGTCCTAAGTACGTGTCTTTATGGGATGTATCCATTGTTTTGAAGTTTTTGGAGGCCTGGCCTTCCAATTCTTTGCTTTCCCGTAAGCAACTGTCAGCCAAACTGACTATGTTGTTATGCCTTGTTTCTTGCAAGCGGGTGTCTGATGTTCGTGCTTTGGACTTGGCAGGTCACAGTTTTACACCTGAGGGTGTCACATTTCTTCTTTCCAAACATACTAAAACGAATACTTCCTCGATTACCTAGCCTTCCTTTCCTAATCATCCCAACCTTTGCGTTGTTCAATGTGTCAAGGATTATGAGGTATGTACTGCTCCTTAACGTTCAGATATGCATGGTCAACTATTGATTGCTTTGCAGAAGCCTTTTCGCCCTGTTACCCCAGCTACATTGGCTCGCTGGGTTAGATGGCTCATGTCTGAAGCTGGCATTGATGTTTCCATTTTTGGTGCTCATTCGGCACGTGGGGCTATGGCTTCTAAGGCATTCTCGATGGGTGTTACTTTATTTGACATCATGAAGGCCGCAGATTGGTCTTCTGATTCAGTGTTCAAAACCTTTTATTACAAACCAATTGATCATATTGCTTCTGTGGTGGTGGATCAGCTTTGAACAAGCATAATCGGAGCCTCCTGTCCTGACATAGAATTCAAAATTTGCGAACATACGTGACAAGAATTTTCAATTCTATTAAGGACAAGGAGGCGAGGATTATCCCACCCGTTGTTATTGTTTCTGCACATGTTATGCATTTATACTGTTATTTTCTGCATATGACTTATGTTTAGTGCAATTCCTTGTTTTCTCTACCCCCCCTATTTATGACTTCATTCTATTTACTGGATGTGTATTACGGCTGTATGTCTCTTTTCAGGTTCTGACCCGAAGTAGAGGTTTTTCTGTTCCATCTGGTTTATCCTGTTTCCGATGGTCTTCTGTTTCCAGTGATCTTCTGATGCTGAGTCCTTTGTTCTTCAAAGTGGACTACTGCTGTTGCTGATGGTCTTCCTATCCCTGATGTTCATCTTTTCTCTTGGACTTCCTGTTTTAATTTGAACTGTTTTTTCCTCACCAAAGAAAGAGGATGTAATACTATCTACATGACCTTTTATATTGTGGTCTCTATGGTTGGTCACGTGTTACCCTGGTGTTCATGGGTACTGTAGTTTCTTTTTTATCTACTGTTTTCTAATTGGCTGCTGAGCATTTCTAATAAAGAAATGAGAAAGGATAATCCTCGCCTCCTTGTCCTTAATAGAATTGAAAAAACTTGTCACGTATGTTCGCAAATTTTGAACTATGTTTGTATCCTGGGCCGTAGTGCCTTGATTCCTAAATGTGCACAAGTGATGATGCCTGTCACATATCCATCATCACATTTTATTTGTTTTGATGATGCTATTCCACATTTGTTTCTTTTTTCCATTGTGGAGCAGCATTAAAACGTATTGGGAAAGCAAATTTAAAATTGAGATCTGTTGGCTTTGCCAATGCGTGTTCTTTTTTTGAGCAGGAGAGAAGTAAATGTTCTTAAAACCCTTAATAGATTCTTATTACTTCTGGTGCAGTTTCGAAAACACAGGACATTCTCTTGAGATGGGCAACCTTATATTTCATTTGAAAGACAGTTCTTTCTTTAAAATTTGTGTTCATCGGTTTAATGAAGATACCTATGGGTTGCTATAATAGCAGGTAAGTAACATAACATAACTTGTAGTCAGCTCGATCAAACCCAGTGATGGAATAAACATCTACACCTTCAGTGAGGAAGAAGCCCTCACCTGGTAGAGCAACTTGAGGATATAATTAAAATGGAATTTTGCAATTACTTTAAATGAAAGCAAAAGGGCTATCACTAACCCACATACAAGGTCTAGCCCCATTCCCCATGGAAGCAAAATTAAAGCTATTAAACAATCTTACAAATACGTTTAACATGAAACTATCAAACCTGGCACCACACATGACAAGATTTGAAAATCACCGTAGCACTTAATAAATATCATTGGTGTCTGTAATAAGACATCAGGGACATAAAAATGAGACAAGTTGGCAGCAGTGCTGTCGACTTCCAGCTTAAATCTGATAATTTAAGAGTTGTTTTTGTATATTGCATTTTCATTCGGCAGCAAGGCAGATACCACTTATATTCAACTTTTCCTTTGTGGCCACAGTTAGATCCACCATTTTAGATTGGGTTCACTCGCATGTAGAATTGTTCTGCCTGGTAACAGTCATGCATGAAGCATGGTGATTTCATTACAATTCTGCCTGACTCAAGGAAGTACACCTGCGTAATAAGCACTGGGCCTCATCACAGCTGATGACTATTTGATTTGGACCCTAGTTAATCATTGCTCTCTGGGTATCTGGAACTCTGCATCAGAGCACAAAATAGTTTAGGTCGTTTGTGCGTATTGGTAAAAATAGCAAAGAAACTTGGTGCCAGGCCAGCCTTGGTGTTAACATATCATTAGTTTCTTTGTCTTTCAGACCAAGGGCTCTCTGTGGTGAATCACCTGCAAAAACTGCAATATCTCAACCTGTGTGCATGTGTGAAGCTCACTGATAGCTGCCTGCAATCTCTCAAAGGTAAGGTAATGCACGGTAAGCCTAGTAGTTCCCATCCCTCTTTTTGTGTTTCTGGTCTGTACGCAAATGAAGTTGATAGAGTGCTACCTGTGGTCACTTCACAAATATGGGTCTCTTTAGGCTTCAAGCACTCATAGATATCAAAATAGTACTTCCCAGTTTAAAATTGTATAGGACTTGATTGCCTTCAGATCATGCTTTGTAATGTGATTTATGTTCAATTTAATAAAACATCGGAATGTAGTCAATGAAGTCATGACCTTGCTATAAAGTTTGGAGAATGTTTATTGACTAGTGTTGAATTATATTGCGTAAAGTTCTGCCAGTGCAAGTTTCAATGAAAGTAGATTTTTGTAGCCTATTTTACTTCTTAAACTTTACGCACCCTTCACCCATGTTCCAATATACTCCTAATAGGTCAAATAACACATAGGGAGGTTTGAGGCAGATTGGTCCTGGTACTCTCATGCAGTAGTCTAGAAAAAATTCCTCATCATTGAAGTTTGCTTATAAGCTCAATAAAAATGTATATTTTTTCAATTTAAAAATTGTTTGCTATTTTTACATTTAAAATATATACCAAACCTGAATTTCAGCAGTTTTTCATTTTCACAACTATGGTAAATTAAAATGGTGAAATCGATATCCTTTATGGACGCTCGTCACAATGTAATTGTAAAACTGCTTGATGTGAAAGTTATGTTAACAATGAAATCATAAATCTGATAGAGACATCTAGCTTCAGATTCCTTACCTTTAAACTTCCAGGTGTTAGGCTGGATCCGGAAGATTTTTCATAGGAGTACCCCTGTGCGCCGATAGGTGGCGTCAGTCAACTCCGCGTGACGTCTTAGGCGTCGGGTTCATCATCGTGGTGACATCTGCATCGTCTATATAGGTGCCGCCCCAGCGACTGATGTCAGTTATTTTCTTTCCGTGACATCCAGCGCAAATCCTTCAAAGAGAGCTACCTCCTGTCACTTTTTGACAGACTTTTTTAACTTTTGTCGACTCTTTTTGGTTACTTGTGGAGGCTGAGGATGTTCGGGAGTCAGCCACCGCTAAGTTAACAAGTGATTACATGGACATTAAGTCCTTTCAGGGCAGGAGTTATTTTGGGACGTAGTGACCCTTCCACTGCATAGAAAACTCTATTTTCACTTTCACACAGGCACTTTCCCCCAAGAACGTTTACATTAGGCTGGAAGGGCAAAGGAGGCACAACTTGTCCCACTTGTGACCACAAGAAGGAAAGTGTTTCCTTTGTTTTGTTCGTCTGCACAGCTTATTATCCCCCGAAACAATTGGTTGGTACGGATTTGCAGGTTAATAGGTGTACGGAACCATCAGGACGCGCTCCGTAGTTTCAGATCAGGCTCTTGCATTGTAATGGTTATTTCTATGGCAAAATGTTTGGGTGTCATGTGGGTGCTCTGCAGAAAAGTTCTTTGTCGCTCTCCCGCTTGATGTCCCACATCCAAGCGCCTTTTATTTGCGTTGCATTTCATCTGGAATATTTTATCAACATCTCACTTTTAAAGATATTGTCCCTTTTTAGGTCTCGCCTGAGCCAGCGCATGTGCTGCTCTAGCGAGACTTTTAGTAAGTGGGCATTTAAAAATCCGACCACATGCTTTTTGTGTGGCGCCATCTGTCTTTCCTCTGTCTTCCTAATTCAGTGCATCGCTCGAGGGCACCTTTACTGTGCGCGCACATCAGCATTAGTTAATCACTCCTTCACGGCTTTTATTTTGCGTGTGCTTTACAACTATTGTGACACAATCTATGTTACATGGATGTTTTTAAAAATGATAGCATTTGTTTTTCCCTCGTGCACTGTTTTTTTTTCAGAAACAAGCAGCTGATACAGGGCAAGGCGACATAAGCAGAGGCATTTAGCAATGTATTAATGTATTAATTTTTTATTGCATCTTCTCTCTCTTTTCCCCCCTTTATCCTCTCTCTCTCTCCCCCTTTCTCTCGTTCTTTTTTGCCCCTTCATTTACTCTCTCGATCACCTTATTTCTCTCTCTTTTTCACTCCCCTTCATCACTCTGCACCACCACAGCATCACTCAGGACCACCACAGCATCACTCAGGACCACCACAGCATCACTCAGGACCACCACAGCATCACTCAGCGCCACCACAGCATCACTCGGCGCCACCACAGCATCACTCAGCATCACCACAGCATCACTCTGCGCCACCACAGCATCACTCAGCGCCACCACAGCATCACTCAGCGCCACCACAGCATCACTCAGCGCCACCACAGCATCACTCAGCGCCACCACAGCATCACTCAGCGCCACCACAGCATCACTCCACGTCACCACAGCATCACTCAGCGCCACGACAGCATCACTCAGCGCCACGACAGCATCACTCAGCGCCACCACAGCATCACTCAGCGCCACCACAGCATCACTCAGCGCCACGACAGCATCACTCAGCGCCACCACAGCATCACTCAGCGCCACCACAGCATCACTCAGGGACAACACAGCATAACTCAGCACCACCACAGCATCATTCAGCACCACCACAGCATCACTCCGCACCACCACAGCATCACTCAGCACCACCACAGCATCACTCAGCAGAACCACAGCAACACTCAGGGCCACCACAGCATTACTCAGGGCCACCACAGCATCACTCAGGGCCACCACAGCATCACTCAAGGCCACTACAGCATCACTCAAGGCCACAACAATGTCACTCAACACCACCACAGCGTCACTCAGCGCCACCACAGCATCACTCAGCGCCACCACAGCATCACTCAGCACCACCACAGCATCAATCAGCGCCACCACAGCATCACTCAGGGCCACCACAGCATCACTCAGGGCCAACACAGCATAACTCAGCACCACCACAGCATCATTCAGCAGCACCACAGCATCATTCAGCACCACCACAGCATCACTCAGCACCACCACAGCATCACTCAGCAGAACCACAGCAACACTCAGGGCCACCACAGCATCACTCAGGGCCACCACAGCATCACTCAGGGCCACCACAGCATCACTCAAGGCCACAATAATATCACTCAAGGCCACAACAATGTCACTCAACGCCACCACAGCATCACTCAGCGCCACCACAGCATCACTCAGCGCCACAACAGCATCACTCAGCGCGACCACAGCATCACTCAGCGCCACCACAGCATCACTCAACGCCACCACAGCATCACTCAATGCCACGACAGCATCACTCAGCATCACCACAGCAACACTCAGCGCCACCACAGCAACACTCAGCGCCACCACAGCAACACTCAGCGCCACCACAGCAACACTCAGCGCCACCACAGCAAAACTCAGCGCCACCACAGCAACACTCAGCGCCACCACAGCAAAACTCAGCGCCACCACAGCAACACTCAGCGCCACCACAGCAACACTCAGCGCCACCACAGCAACACTCAGCGCCACCACAGCAACACTCAGCGCCACCACAGCAAAACTCAGCGCCACCACAGCAACACTCAGTGCCACCACAGCAACACTCAGCGCCACCACAGCAACACTCAGCGCCACCACAGCAACACTCAGCGCCACCACAGCAACACTCAGCGCCACCACAGCAACACTCAGCGCCACCACAGCAACACTCAGCGCCACCACAGCAACACTCAGCGCCACCACAGCAACACTCAGCGTCACCACAGCAACACTCAGCGCCACCACAGCAACACTCAGCGCCACCACAGCAAAACTCAGCGCCACCACAGCAACACTCAGCGCCACCACAGCAACACTCAGCGCCACCACAGCAACACTCAGCGCCACCACAGCAACACTCAGCGCCACCACAGCAACACTCAGCGCCACCACAGCAACACTCAGCGCCACCACAGCAAAACTCAGCGCCACCACAGCAACACTCAGCGCCACCACAGCAACACTCAGCGCCACCACAGCAACACTCAGCGCCACCACAGCATCACTCAGCGCCACCACAGCATCACTCAGCGCCACCACAGCATCACTCAGCGCGACCACAGCATCACTCAGCGCGACCACAGCATCACTCAACGCCACCACAGCATCACTCAATGCCACGACAGCATCACTCAGCATCACCACAGCAACACTCAGCGCCACCACAGCAACACTCAGCGCCACCACAGCAACACTCAGCGCCACCACAGCAACACTCAGCGCCACCACAGCAACACTCAGCGCCACCACAGCAACACTCAGCGCCACCACAGCAACACTCAGCGCCACCACAGCAAAACTCAGCGCCACCACAGCAACACTCAGCGCCACCACAGCAAAACTCAGCGCCACCACAGCAACACTCAGCGCCACCACAGCAACACTCAGCGCCACCACAGCAACACTCAGCGCCACCACAGCAAAACTCAGCGCCACCACAGCAAAACTCAGCGCCACCACAGCAACACTCAGCGCCACCACAGCAACACTCAGCGCCACCACAGCAACACTCAGCGCCACCACAGCAACACTCAGCGCCACCACAGCAACACTCAGCGCCACCACAGCAACACTCAGCGCCACCACAGCAACACTCAGCGCCACCACAGCAACACTCAGCGCCACCACAGCAACACTCAGCGTCACCACAGCATCACTCAGCGTCACCACAGCATCACTCAGCGTCACCACAGCAACACTCAGCGCCACCACGGCATCACTCAGGGCCACCACGGCATCACTCAGGGCCACCACGGCATCACTCAGGGCCACCACGGCATCACTCAGGGCCACCACGGCATCACTCAGCACTACCACAGCATCAGTCAGCACTACCACAGCATCAGTCAGCACTACACAGCATCACTCAGCGCCACCACAGCATCACTCAGCGCCACCATATCATCACTCAGCGCCACCATATCATCACTCAGCACCACCACAGCATCACTCAGCGCCACCACAGCATCACTCAGCGCCACCACAGCATCACTCAGCGCCACCACAGCATCACTCAGCGCCACCACAGCATCACTCAGCGCCACCACAGCATCACTCAGCGCCACCACAGCATCACTCAGCATCACTGAGCGCCACCACAGCATCACTGAGCGCCACCACAGCATCACTGAGCGCCACCACAGCATCACTGAGCGCCACCACAGCATCACTGAGCGCCACCACAGCATCAGTCAGCACTATCACAGCATCAGTCAGCACTACCACAGCATCACTCAGCGCCACCACAGCATCACTCAGCGCCACCACAGCATCACTCAGGGCAAACACAGCATCAGTCAGCACTACCACAGCATCAGTCAGCACTACCACAGCATCACTCAGCGCCACCACAGCATCACTCAGCGCCACCACAGCATCACTCAGCGCCACCACAGCATCACTCAGCGCCACCACAGCATCACTCAGCGCCACCACAGCATCACTCAGCGCCACCACAGCATCACTCAGCGCCACCACAGCATCACTCAGCGCCACCACAGCATCACTCAGCGCCACCACAGCATCACTCAGCGCCACCACAGCATCACTCAGCGCCACCACAGCATCACCGAGCGCCACCACAGCATCACTGAGCGCCACCACAGCATCACCGAGCGCCACCACAGCATCACTGAGCGCCACCACAGCATCACTGAGCGCCACCACAGCATCACTCAGCGCCACCACAGCATCACTCAGCGCCACCACAGCATCACTCAGCGCCACCACAGCATCACTCAGCGCCACCACAGCATCAGTCAGCGCTACCACAGCATCAGTCAGCACTACACAGCATCACTCAGCGCCACCACAGCATCACTCAGCGCCACCACAGCATCACTCAGCACCACCACATCATCACTCAGCGCCACCACATCATCACTCAGCGCCACCACATCATCACTCAGCGCCACCACATCATCACTCAGCGCCACCACAGCATCACTCAGTGCCACCACAGCATCACTCAGCATCACTCAGCGCCACCACAGCATCACTGAGTGCCACCACAGCATCAGTCAGCACTATCACAGCATTAGTCAGCGCTACCACAGCATCAGTCAGCGCTACCACAGCATCAGTCAGCGCCACCACAGCATCAGTCAGCACCACCACAGCATCACTCAGCGCCACCACAGCATCACTCAGCGCCACCACAGCATCACTCAGCGCCACCACAGCATCACTCAGCGCCACCACAGCATCACTCAGCGCCACCACAGCATCACTCAGCGCCACCACAGCATCACTCAGCATCACTGAGCGCCACCACAGCATCACTGAGCGCCACCACAGCATCACTCAGCGCCACCACAGCATCACTCAGCGCCACCACGACATCACTCAGGGCCACCACGGCATCACTCAGGGCCACCACGGCATCACTCAGGGCCACCACGGCATCACTCAGGGCCACCACGGCATCACTCAGGGCCACCACAGCATCACTCAGCGCCAACACAGCATCACTCACGCCACCACAGCATCACTCACGCCACCACAGCATCACTCACGCCACCACAGCATCACTCACGCCACCACAGCATCACTCAGCCCCACCACAGCATCACTCAGCCCCACCACAGCATCACTCAGCCCCACCACAGCATCACTCAGCCCCACCACAGCATCACTCAGCCCCACCACAGCATCACTCAGCCCCACCACAGCATCACTCAGCCCCACCACAGCATCACTCAGCCCCACCACAGCATCACTCAGCCCCACCACAGCATCACTCAGCCCCACCACAGCATCACTCAGCCCCACCACAGCATCACTCAGCCCCACCACAGCATCACTCAGCCCCACCACAGCATCACTCAGCCCCACCACAGCATCACTCAGCCCCACCACAGCATCACTCAGCCCCACCACAGCATCACTCAGCCCCACCACAGCATCACTCAGCCCCACCACAGCATCACTCAGCCCCACCACAGCATCACTCAGCCCCACCACAGCATCACTCAAGGCCACATCAGTATCACACAGCATCGCCTTTGCAATATTACACACCACATCATCATCACTCAGCAAGACCTAAGTATCATTCAGCATCACCTCAGCATCGTCTCAGCACCAGTCACCACCACCACTACCACCTCAACATCACTCAACACCACCTCAGCCCGCTCTCGGAATCTGCCATCTGTTGATTCTCCCCTAGCGTCTGGCCGCTGCTAGTGTTATAATACAAGTACTAGTTCACAACCTTCAACCTCCAATTGTTTATGCCCCCTCAAAAAAAAACTTTAACAAAAAACCATTGGAATAGGCCCAAACAAGTTGCCAGCTTTGCAAGAACAAAAGATAAATTAGGATTTTTTTTATTGTACATACATTTTTTATATGGTTGTTCAGTTGGACATAATGCCTTCTTGGTCATATATAAGGTAACAAAAATGCTTCTGACACTTTTTTATTGCAACTTTTCAGCATGCTGCACAGCAGCCACACTTCTCAACAGCACAGCTTAAACAAATTGGCAAAGCAAAGTCAATAGCTCTGCCTAAACACTTATAAGGCCCCTCAGGCAAGACCTATTGGCCATGCCAATGCTTGTTTATAATTGTGTGTTTATGTGTATATATATATATATATATATATATATTTTTTTTTTAGGTAATAATCAATGTATTTTATGATCTATTCTGTGATGCATGTTGTATAGTGTGATGAATTGTACTTTTATGGCCATGGTGGCCGAGATAAAGTGTTTTGACTGACTCCTTTTGGTGTGTAGGGATGTCTAGTAAAAAGACCTCGGGGTTCAAGCCGTGGCAGAGTGGCGTAGCGGAAGCGTGCTGGGTCGATAACCCAGCTGTCGATGAATCGAAACCATCCTCTGCTACCAGGAAATTGATCCAGATCAGGGTATACAAATCCTCCTTACTTCCACAGATAGAGTAAATTCACAGTTACACGCACATACACTCACCATACACTTGGGCCCATTTCACTAACATACACTCAATTACTCTATTACCATTAAACCTGTTGAAAGAAAACCCTTCTAAATACCCTGCATCTGCATCAAGGTCGATAAGACCTAATTGGTACTGTCTTGAGTCATGATTTAAACAACAATCTAAACAACAATAATCAAAATAGAGAACTCAATAATTGACAAGAAATAACCACCAACACTGTATTTTAAAATTATGATACTTTATCTAAAAATTAGTTCAAATGGAAAATCAATTCAAAGTAAATCATTATTCTCATAATTACCTATTCTAGCTAAATGTCAAAATGGGTCAGGACAGGTCTCTCGATAGAAGTCTCTCAAGTCGCCGTCCTCACAGTATCGATCCTCACCAACACAGGTTTGGGAAGAAGTGGCATAGATGGCAAAAACCCTCTCTAGGCTAACAATATTTATAATAAATCTAACAAAAGAAGGCAACATAAAATGTTTAAAACGTCCGCTGAACCGCTGAGCAGAGCGAGAAGGAAAGGATGTAGCATCGCTACATTTGGAAAATCTCCGCTCAGAAAAATCACAAAAATAAAAAGACGGAAGAAGAGGACTCAAATTTGAAAATGTTTCTTTTTACATCCGCATTTCCTCGGAACCAGCATTGTGATCACAAAGTTCATTGTGGCTCCCTTGTCCTCCAAGGTTGCTTGGACGTCCGCCCAGAACTGCTGTCCTCACGGAAAATTTCTAAACCAAGCGAAGACTGTGGTCAGATGACTCTCAACCAGGTTCAGCAAGGCCTTCTCATCACAAATCGACAACTCAAAAGTAGGCTTTAAACGGCAGCCATTTTTCTACTAGGCCAAAACGTATCATCTTAATTCAAAGAGACAAAAACAACGTTACCACAGCATAGTGATTAAACAGTGTTAACCCCACTAATACCCTTATGTGTATGTAATTATCTAGCCTTTGCAACACAAGAAAAGCATTAGTACACGACATTTAAAAACCGTTTTGTGCTTTAAAATAAACAGCACTCAGCAACATTTATTTAATAAACATGCACATTTATTAGTAAGCACATGAACGCATTCCCACGTATAGTTTTCTCTTATTAGTATGTATTGATTAGTCAAAAACATTTACACAAAACAAATAATTAGTAATTATGAATTAATATTTTTTAATTATCGACAAATAGACAAACCAGAGCTTTTTAAAAACCCAATAAATTTTCAACAGAAAACTCTGCTCCAGCACTGTCACCGCGCCATGTCGGTCTCGGACCCCCATTTGGTTTGTCTCTGATACCTGGAGTCCGACCACAATACTAAGTCATGCTCCAATCGCTGGGCATGGCTCCGAAGGCTTTGAGGGAGCAGTCCCTAAAACTGAGTGCGGCTCAGCTACTGACGCCACATAGGTCAGTGCGTCGATCCCAGTCGACAGGAAGGTCCGAGCACCGATCCAGGGGGTCACAGCCTTCTTCCTGTAACTCATTGATGTCAGGTAAGAAACACCATGAAAAGCACAAGAAGTTGAAGCGCGCTTTGACTTCGCCCTGTTCGTTGCGCGATGAGATGGAGGAGCCTCGGCTGTCGCTTTCTCGACACCGCGGAGCGGGTGCCTGGGTCGGCTCTGTTTTCCCACCCTTTCCGGGGCCTGGAGCGACCCCCACCCAATCAAAAAAAAATTATGATGCCATGTGTGCTGTATTTGGGCGGCCTGGCACTGCCGACAGGCCTTTGGGCCCTTCAGCCTCAGTTGAAGGAGATTACGTGGGTTCCGCGCCTCCAGCTTAGGTGCCACGACCTCCTCTGGATCTCGACCAGCACCGGTTGTACCTCGGCATCACTCTCCCATCCTCACCCCGGAAGACACGGAGCCGGTCTGGCGTCCACCGGGACTGGCATAGACGGAGCCATATGGCTCCATGCTGTTCAACCTGCCCTATTCTGAAAGGTTAGGTATGGAGGATGAGGATTGAGAGGGGCAGCAGGATCCCTTAGAAATCTTGCAACCCAATCAAGACCTGGACTGGTATGAGGACCTGGGTGATGCCAGCGGCCTGGACACCTCTCCAGATAGTGGCATGCTGTCTCCCCCTAACCTGGCTATGGAGGAGGGAGTTTCATTTGTGAGTTGGTGCATAGGGCTTCGGAGGTCTTGGACCTGCAGCTTCCTATGGTGGCAGTCAAGACTAACGTCTTGACTGAGGGCCTGCAGCCTGGTGTCTCCTCCTCAGACCCTCTGCTGCCTTTCAACGAGGCCTTGTCAGATGTTCTACTGGGCACCTGGTCCAAGCGCAGCACAGAGGCCCCTGTGAATAGAACCACTTCCCACCTCCACCACCCTGCACCGGGCGACCCAGCTTTCCTCTTTACCCATCCCACCCCACAGAGCTTTGTGGCCCAAGCCTCTACTTACCTTGGTGCATTTCTTTCTGCACCCCCGGACAGGGAATCCAAACGCCTGGAAAGTTTTTGGAAGGAGATATTTTCTTCCACCAGTCTAGTATTGCATTTGGTAAACACTGCATGTCTCTTGGGCCATTACTCCCATTCGCTATGGGACACGGTTGCACATGTGCTGCCAGAGTCTCAGAGGAGGACCAGGCTCTCTCTCCCAAGCTATTATGGACAGGAGAGATGCAACAAAGTTTGCCATACTAGGTGGCTTAGACATGACAGACTCGCTAGACAGAGCGATTTTCTCAACAGTGGCCGTTGGGCGCCATGCCTGGCTGAGGACATCTGGCTGTTCGGGGAATGTCCAAGCTAACCTCATGGACATACCCTTTGATGGGGCCTGTCTCTTCGGAGACAAAGCAGACACAGCACTTGAGCGTTTCCAAGACTCATGGGCTACGGCCTAGTCCCTGGGCCTCTCCACCTCATCCTAGCCTGAGTCTGCTTTTCGCACCATTCATGGCTATGGAAGGGGCTTCCAGCCACGCTAACACTACTTCAGCCAGAGGACCCCAGAAGTCCAACAACCTCTGCAGGACTGTGGGCGCTGTTCACCCCGACCTTGCGGGTTGGGCCGCCAGCAGTCCGGCCAAGCCACAGCTCCCTTTCTCACCGCAAAATCTTCCTAGTCCGATCCCCCTCTATCATGGACTTCCAGTTGGTGGCAGGGTACCCATCACCTCCATCACTGGCGAGATATCACCTTGGACAGGTAGGTGCTGCAAATAGTCTGAAGGGGCTACTCCCTTCGAGACTACCCTTCCCTTGATGCCTCCAACCTATGATTGGCTGAGGTAGGATCACCTTGACTTACTCCACGAGGAAGTCACGTCTTTCTTGGCGTAGGGAGCTATAGAGAGGATTCCTGGGCAAGTAATAGGCTGTGGTTGCTATTTCTGCTATTTTCTGTTTCCAAAGAAGGACGGAGGCCTTCGTCCTATCCTAGATTTTAGGGCCCTCAACTACTTCCTCAAAAAGTAGAAGTTCAAGATGCTCACCCTTGCTCAAGTCCTGTCTGCCTTAGACCTGGAAGACTGAATCGTATCGTTGAACTTGCAGGATGCCTATTTCCACATTCCCGTCCTGTCAGCCCATCGTTGTTATCTGCTGTTTATGGTGGGCCACAAGCACTTTCAGTTAGCAGTGCTCCCTTTCGGCCCCACCAGTGCCCCCCTGGGTGTTCCCCAAGGTGATGGCGGTGGTCGCAGCCCATCCTCGAAGATCAGGGGTCCTAGTCTTCCCCTATCTCAATTACTGGTTGTTGAAGGTGGGCTAGTCCCAAACAGTCGTCTCCCACCTCCAGTCTACAGCAAACCTCCTGCATTCACTGGTTTTCACTAACACTGTGCCAACGTCACACCTGACTCTCTCTCAGACGCTCCCTTTCATCAGAGCAGTTTTGTACATGCTGCAGTTTCAGGCTTATCCTCCCGAGCGGTGAGTCCAGGATATTCAGGCCATGATACAGATGTTTCAGCCTCTACCCTGGATTTTGGTGAGAATTACTCTGAAGCTGTTGGGATTCATGGCCTCCTGCATCCTGCTAGTGGACCATGCCAGATAGCACATGCAGGCTCTGCAGTGGGACCTGAAGTTCTAATGGGCACAGAGATTTTTGAAGGAGCTTACCCATCTGTGCCCCCCTTTTCCTTTTATTATGCCACAATGGGACCTTAATTTGATCCTTTTTCACCGTTTGAACCTCTGCACAATTGCCCCCTTTGTCTGCTCACTATCAAAACAGCCTTTTTTAGTGGCAATAACTTCTGCCAGAAGGGTGAGCGAATAGCAGGGATTGTCATCACAGCCTTCTTACCTGACGTCTTTCCGGACAAAGTAGAAATGCGCACTAGGGCATCTTTTCTGCCTAAAGTGGTAACACCTTACCATCTGGCTCAATCTATTACTCTGCCTACCTTCTTTGCACCTCTGCATCCTTCCAAGAAAGAGAAACTTCTTCACTGTCTGGACCCAAAAAGAGCATTATTGTTCTACCTTGATTGCACTAAAGAGTTGTGGGTGGACAACCAACTCTTTGTAGGGTATGCTGGTTCAAAGAAGGGGTGAGCAGTTCAGAAGAGGACCATTTCACGCCGGGTCATTCTCTGCATTAAAATGTTATGCCTTGGTGAAGAAACTGCCTCCTGAATGCCTTGAGGCCCATTTGACCAGGGCGAGTGTGGCCACCACGGCTCTTCAGCGTGGTGTTCCAGTTACTGACATCTGCCAAGCTGCCACGTGGGCATCTCTGCACACATTCGGCAGACACTATTGCCTGGATTCTCAGGTCCGCAAGAAGGGCCTCTTTGACCGCTCTTTTTTGAAGGATTTCTTGGTTCAAAACTTGTCAGCAGTTCCTCCTCCAGGGATGGTATTGCTTGGGTATTTGTTCAAAGGTAATGAATCTGCAGCTAGATGTCTCTATCAGACGGACAAGTTACTTACCTTCTGTAACACCTTATCTAGTAGAGACAGGAGCTAGCCGCACATTCCTTACCGACACACCCGTCCTCCGCACACTGGGGATTGGTTTAGTGCCAGTGCTATTACCTCTTAAGGGCTCTAGTTGTTTTTACACACCCCGGTCAGTCACTTCACGGCGCTGTGCTTCTGGTGTGGAAAGTCATGAAAAGTACTGACGTTCACGTACTGGGATGGCACCTATATAGACAATGCGGACATCGCGAAGACGACGAATCCTACACCTATCGTAACACGGAGTTGACCGACGCCACCTATCGTCGCGCAGGGGTACTGCTATCAAACATCCGGATCCAGCCTGACGCCTGGAAGTTCAAAGGTAAGGAATCTGCAGCTAGATCAAGTCTCTACCAGATAAGGCATTACCGAAGACAAGTAACCTGTCGTTCAGGGCATGACATAACACCCACACAATAGGCTAAATTATGGTCAGACATACCATCATTAATCAAATGTGTACAGAATAGATAGAGAATTCATGCACAAATGTATGATGCATTGGCACATAGACTGCAATGTTGCTGGTGAACAGTCACCAGTATACCGAGTGCACTGCAGAGAAAAGTAACAATTGCAATAATGTTTAACAATTTAAACAAGGTTAACAGTGAATGTACTCCTGTTTGAACTACATCTTAATCAACAATCAACGCTTGATTTGTTTCAATATTCATTGTATTGAAAAAATGAGAAACACAGTGACTGTGCTATTTACAGACAATAAAGTAAATGTAACAAAATGATACAGTCAACGATGAACTGCTCTGAGGCAGTGAATTTTGTATAACGTCAATTCTGAAGACGATCAATAACTAGCCCAATGCATTTCGGGATGATTCACATCCCTTCTTCAGGGGCAGCTGGAAAACATGAAAACAAGAGAAAACAACATTGAAAAACATTGCTGTGTAAATACGTAATTATTTTTTGATCCTACATACACATGATGCAGCGTGTCAAGGCACAAAGGGTACTGAACTGGCCTGAATCAAACTTTAGCAATTCAATATGAACAGAGATAATTGTAATAGAGAGGGAGGAGACTGATCAATCTAGTTTGTAAGTGAGTTATACAAAAGTACCCAAAAATAACCAATCTTGAAATCACTTGTAATGAAAGACACCCGTGTAATAGAGCTGAGAGAAACGAGCAATGCTCTCGTTCTTACTGATAAGCGAATTGACGATGGTTTTCATTGCGAGGCTTAATAGAGGCGCCGAAGGCTGCAGGACGCTAAGATAAACAACGGATGTGATTAAATACCAACGCTTCGTGAAGTGAAAGAAATGTGGCGGTAACTAGACCGCTGAACGACTTACTTCTATGCAATATTCGTAAAGTGCTGTGTGAATGTAGCTGGGTCGATAGCTGGATTCGCAGTTGTGGAGCTGCTCAGGTTAGCTGTGCAATGAACAAAGAAAGGGGACTGATGTAACGAAAAAGCCGTGAATGGCAAGAATTCAGGATCGAAACAAAGAAACAGGGAGAGAAAGAGCAAGGGCTTACCCGTAAGCCGTGTAAACGCTGTGTAAGAATGCAGAGTCCTGGACTGCTGTGCTGAGACGAACATCAATGCTGCTGACGGGCTGCTAACTGTATAGACCTCCAGGCAGAACGGCGGTCAGGAAACTGACTAACCAAATGTTTAAATAAGGCTGTATGCGTGAAAAACGCCCACTCGGACGTAATGAAACTCGAAAGTGGACTGGGCACTGGACCTCCATCTACAGTGTGACCATTGCTAGTGTGATGTGAAATAAAGTTCATACTAACGAAAAAAGAAAGGAAAGAAAAAGTGAAACTCGAAAGTGAACTGAACACTGGACATCCATCTAAAGTGTGACCATTGCTAAATAAAGTTAGTGCAAACGAAAAAAAGGGAAGGAAAAGAAAGTAATGTCCGTATGGTAGTATGAGTGGCGTGAATGCGCTTGTCAATTTAACAAAACGTTCATGGACAAGTGGCAAGCAGTTTTAAACAAATGTTCACTGGACCTTATTCTATTACTAATTGAAGAACTAGCCAGAACAATTCGTGAATTAGATGAGGAAATAGAATCTCTCAAATCAGAACTGTCCACTCGGTGTGAAGCAGACTATTAAAAACTTACCCTAGATGATATCAACAATAAGCTCGAGTCTTATGGGAAAGAGTTACAAGAACGCAAACTACGGAAATTTCGTCGAGACACTATAGATTATAAACTCAACGAAGTTTATACATGGGCAGAAGTGTACGCCCGGAGAAAACCATTTCAGAGACCCAATACTTCATCACAAGAGTCTGTTGTCTCAGACCGTGAACTTGACGCTTCTCGTACACCGGTTTCATTAGTAGAAGAGTCACCAACAACCAGCGCTTCACCTATTGATAATGACACGAATGTCCAACCAACCACTTCCTCTTCCTCTTCTTTTTTGTCCAAGGGCCCACCATCCAGCCGACCACCAGATCCAAAAAAACCAGGAGGAGCAAAAGAAAAGGAAAAAGACTTGGAAGCTCGGAACCTCAGGAGCAAAGGCAAACCCTTGCCATAAACATTTCATCCATCGACTTAACTCCAAGTCAAGAACAAGTTTTGAACAAAGGCTTATCTTTTGTTCCTGTTTACCACACTAACCCCTTAGAGGTAGAAATCTCCTTGTTCAAATTTATGAGGAACCTCAGATTGAAAAACTTCTTTTCAAACATTGTACCTTCACAAGGTTCTTCTGAGGAACAAATTGAGGAAAGCAACCCAGATTTACATCAATTCAAACCGAAATCTACGTTCATGCCACCCATGTCTCATAAAACCCTGGACACGTTTGAAACGCTTGTCCGCAATGATCTGTCCAAACTGAATTTGAAACAGCGAGTTCCAACCAACTTGAAAAAACATGAACTGGCCATTATCAAGAATCTAGCTAATGATAACAGATTAATAATGAAGCCAGCGGATAAGGGTGGCGCCTTGGTGATTATGGATCGATCATTCTATGAAGACAATGTTCTCATCCATTTACAAGACACGACTACCTACATTAAACTCGAAGAAGACCCAACATCATCATTTCAATCACTTTTGACACAGATTCTGGATCATGCTGAGGAAATGTCTTGGATAACAAACAAAATTCGCACTTTTCTTACAGTGTCACACCCTAGACGACCCAAGCTATACATGTTACCCAAGATACACAAAAATTTACAAAACCCACCGTTCAGACCCATTGTGTCTGGATGTGATTCTATCTTTATGCCAGCAGGCCAACTAGTGGATCACTTTTTACAGAAGTTTGTACAATCATGGAAAAGCTACATCAGGGATACCACTCATTTTCTATCTCTGCTCAATCAAGTCAATAATTTCTCAGATTCATGGCTTCTTTGTTCAATAGATGTCACAGCCTTATACACATCAATACCATTGTTGGAAGGCCTAGAAGCCAGCGAATGGGCGCTACTTCAGTTACAAGAAACCGCCATAGACAAAGTTTTTATCATGGAGCTACTTACCTTCTGTCTTCAACATAGTTATCTTGAATGGAAGAATGATTTTTATTTGCAGATAAGTGGCACATCTATGGGTTTTCCCGGCGCTCCTGCCTACGCCAACACGTTCATGGCCACATTTGAAGATGATTACATTTTTTCTGACAACATTTGGACGGACAACTTGGCATTTTTTGCCAGGTTTATTGATGACATCTTTTTAATTTGGAAAAATTCTGAGGACTTATTGACAGAACAAATCAATCAACTAAACCAAAAGAATCCGCGAATTCAGTTCACATACAATATCAGCAAAGAACAATTGCCTTTCCTGGATGTATTAATCAAGAAAGAATCCAATTCCTTGGTCACAACAATTTACTCCAAACCCACCGACAGGAACAATCTTCTTCTCCACTCCAGTTTCCATCCTCCGTCATTGATTCGTAATCTACCGTATTCACAGTTGATTAGAACAAAAAGAATCATTTCTGACAGCGAGCTTTTGGAACCATCTCTTCAAAGACAAGTTGAAAAATTCAAACAGCGCGGTTATCCAGCATCAGTTCTGGAGGCAGCAGTTTCCAGAACCTCCACAAAAACGCGAGCTGAACTTCTCGTTTCTACACAGAAAATTCCCCACAACCGACATGTGTTTGTTTCCACATTTTCCACGAGCTCCAGGCGCATTCGCCAGATCATTAAGAAAAGATGGGAAGTGTTAAAACAGGAACCAGATTTCAAAGATCTTTATTCTACTGAACCCCTCTTTGCCTTCACTCGCAGCAAAAACATCAAAGACTTTTTATCAACTCCATCTACAACTGAGCATGTAGAATTCAAGGGTATGCAAAAATGCCATAACTGTGTCAATTGCCACAACGTAATCACTGGCAGCGTCATCCATCATCCACGATCAGGCAAAACCATTAAACTCCGATATACTGGTACTTGTGACAGTACAAACGTCATTTACATCATCAAATGTCCCTGCGGTTCAATGTATGTTGGTAAAACTTCCCGAAAAATCAAAACCAGAATTTCAGAACACAAAAGTTCTATCCGTACCAAAAACCTCAAATCCCCTTTGTTTACACATTGGTCTGAACATCACCACACCATCGCACAACTCAGATTCACCATACTAGAGATGATGCCCCGTAACACTCAAATCAATACAGAAAAACGACTTTCACAGAGAGAAGTTTGGTGGATCAAGTATTTACAGACTTTAACACCGTTTGGGCTCAATGACAGATTAGAGATGCAATGCTTTTTATAAAATTACACCATCTTCTACTGAATTTTTACTGTGTCTAGCTTGACTTATTATCGCCCCAGCTTTATTGTCGATGAGCTCTACACTTGTCAGGCATTATGTATTTGCATCATCTCCAGATTGTACGTTTGTCTCAGACCAAGCAATTCAATATATTTCAGTATTTCACATTGTCATTTGTATATAGGCATTCTTAATGTTAGTCACTTCACCCAACAAGTCCTCTTTCACAGCCTTTCTCTTGTTTCAATTGTCTCATTGAATATCATCACATTTCAGCTATCAGCTCACACGGGGCATTCTTGAGATTTTCATTTTTCCGGGGCTTTAAATCACCCTCCTCCAGCAGTGATTCTTCACCCACCATACACCCACCCACATCTCGGCAAGCTCTACACTTGTCAGGCTTTGTCAATCTCTTTTCTGACACACAGCGTTTTTCTCGTGTTCTACGACAAGCGCATTCACGCCACTCATACTACCATACGGACATTACTTTCTTTTCCTTCCCTTTTTTTCGTTTGCACTAACTTTATTTAGCAATGGTCACACTTTAGATGGATGTCCAGTGTTCAGTTCACTTTCGAGTTTCACTTTTTCTTTCCTTTCTTTTTTCGTTAGTATGAACTTTATTTCACATCACACTAGCAATGGTCACACTGTAGATGGAGGTCCAGTGCCCAGTCCACTTTCGAGTTTCATTACGTCCGAGTGGGCGTTTTTCACGCATACAGCCTTATTTAAACATTTGGTTAGTCAGTTTCCTGACCGCCGTTCTGCCTGGAGGTCTATACAGTTAGCAGCCCGTCAGCAGCATTGATGTTCGTCTCAGCACAGCAGTCCAGGACTCTGCATTCTTACACAGCGTTTACACGGCTTACGGGTAAGCCCTTGCTCTTTCTCTCCCTGTTTCTTTGTTTCGATCCTGAATTCTTGCCATTCACGGCTTTTTCGTTACATCAGTCCCCTTTCTTTGTTCATTGCACAGCTAACCTGAGCAGCTCCACAACTGCGAATCCAGCTATCGACCCAGCTACATTCACACAGCACTTTACGAATATTGCATAGAAGTAAGTCGTTCAGCGGTCTAGTTACCGCCACATTTCTTTCACTTCACGAAGCGTTGGTATTTAATCACATCCGTTGTTTATCTTAGCGTCCTGCAGCCTTCGGCGCCTCTATTAAGCCTCGCAATGAAAACCATCGTCAATTCGCTTATCAGTAAGAACGAGAGCATTGCTCGTTTCTCTCAGCTCTATTACACGGGTGTCTTTCATTACAAGTGATTTCAAGATTGGTTATTTTTGGGTACTTTTGTATAACTCACTTACAAACTAGATTGATCAGTCTCCTCCCTCTCTATTACAATTATCTCTGTTCATATTGAATTGCTAAAGTTTGATTCAGGCCAGTTCAGTACCCTTTGTGCCTTGACACGCTGCATCATGTGTATGTAGGATCAAAAAATAATTACGTATTTACACAGCAATGTTTTTCAATGTTGTTTTCTCTTGTTTTCATGTTTTCCAGCTGCCCCTGAAGAAGGGATGTGAATCATCCCGAAATGCATTGGGCTAGTTATTGATCGTCTTCAGAATTGACGTTATACAAAATTCACTGCCTCAGAGCAGTTCATCGTTGACTGTATCATTTTGTTACATTTACTTTATTGTCTGTAAATAGCACAGTCACAGTGTTTCTCATTTTTTCAATACAATGAATATTGAAACAAATCAAGCGTTGATTGTTGATTAAGATGTAGTTCAAACAGGAGTACATTCACTGTTAACCTTGTTTAAATTGTTAAACATTATTGCAATTGTTACTTTTCTCTGCAGTGCACTCGGTATACTGGTGACTGTTCACCAGCAACATTGCAGTTTATAGTAGCGAGGTGGGCTTCCTCGTTTCTGAGTAGCACGCCACAATTTCTTCATTCGTAGAAAACATGATTCGTATGTTTATCTCTTGAGTGCGCTAACTTCAAATCCATAGTCAATCGCATTGGCACATAGCACATGTCTGGTTAAAGCAAATGTACAGATCTGCAGAGGACCGATGCTGGAGACGATGTGGACAAAAGACGGACACTATGCATGTATGGTGGCAATGCCCAAAATTAACTCTGCTCTAGAAAGAAGTCCTTATCCATATCAGCTGTGTCATAGATTATCCGATCAGTGCGAACCCATGTGTGAATTTTTTAGGCATTCGACCCTCAGAGCTGATGCTCATGACGAAAGGAGACTAGAGACTCATAACAAATATGCTGCTGACTGTAAAACTGCTGGTTGCATTGAAATGGAAATCACCGCTGTTGGATTATTTGTCGGATAGAGGGATGATCTTGGGCTGCCCCAGATCCTTGCGATTGCTATGTTTGACATCTTGAAGCTCAAATGAAAAGTATTGAACTCTGCTAAATAAACAGCACTCATGACAAAAGGATTGTTTTGTCCTGCTGGCCACCGTCTAGTGTTTACCAGCCACTCTCACGAGGGCTGGTCTTTACACCCACCCCACACCCATCCCACACAGGTGTCACCAGTCAGCTTATCCTGCTAATAAAAGAGCCCAATTGCACGTGCTCAGGGCCAATTCCAAGTATTATACCAAAGTGTCACTTATTTACAAAATATGTGGGCCTAGAGTCCATGACTTTACATTGGCGAGGAAGAGTCTGACCCCTGCATGCTGTGCTGCCTCGCACCTGACCAGTTGTGAAGGAGGTGTAGAAACATCTGTAGGCCCTGCTGCAACTGCCTACTTGTTGCCCCAATATGGGGGTGTAGCCTCTCCCTGTTTGAGAATAAGGAAATTATGACCCTTCAGCACCTCTCTACACATGCTGCCGCCCGTCTGCTGTGAGACTCCTTTTGGCAGGCAGTACAGTGAAGAGCAAGCAGCATTACACCCTGGCCCCTCAAAGTGAGAGAGGGCCATCAGTAAAGCTGTGGTGAGTGAGTGGGAAGAGCAGCTTGGCCGGTGATGAGATGCCAGTCTGACATGGGCTGCGGCCAGCGGCGGATCATCCATTATAACAGAAGAGTGTCTCCCCACCTGCTGCAAGTGCAGGAGGCACACACATCAATAAAATGGCAATAATTACCATTTTATTGTGTGTCCAAGGCTCCTGCTGTTACAGCGCGATGGCAGGGGGCAGGGCTGGTCAGTGTGATTGCACTAGTAATGCAGCCCCCTGCCAGTGCGCAGGTCAGATTGGCCGGCTGCCTACAGCTGACCAATCTGACCTACGCACTTCAGAGCCTGCAATCCCAAGGCTGAGAAACAGCTGAGGGATTGCAGCTGCAGGCCCCCAGACTCAAAATGAGCGTTGGGTTAGCCTGCTCCACCCACGATTGGCTGGTTTTGCATTGTACTAGGGCAGAAGTCCATTCCTTTCCAACAGAGTCAGCCGAGGAGAGTGCCGGGAGAAAGGAGACAACATCCATAGCCTGCGACAGTAAGGACACGGAAATGAGTGTCGGGTGGCAGGTAAGTTCTTTGTTGTAGGAAAATAGGATCTGCTTTTATGGTTACCCCCACTTGTTGCTTGATGTTATGCTGTTTCTGACTAGTCTGACTGGGATTCTGCTAATCAGGACCCCAGTCCTCTAAATTGGAATGGTAAGTACTTAAGGTACATCCCAGATTGGACACTGGTGTACCCTTGTTAGTCCCTAGTATATGGTACTGAGGTACCTAGGGCATAGGTACACCAGGGGTCCCCCATGGACTGAAGCATGTATTATGCCGCCCAAGAGAGGCCACTCAATTTGAAACTATAGGTCTGCCATTGCAGCCTGTGTAAGCTGGTGCTAGCACCACATACGAAAGATATAGGTTTTCCCTCTATCCAAGGTCACTGCACTTAAAACCTATAAGTCACCCTTAAAGTAGGCCTTTCAATCCTGAAGGCAGGGTGCTCAGTTCTAAGTGTGAGGGTGCCCCTGCATGAGCAGGACACCCCTAAAGCCTACAGAGTCCAATCTCCCGGGTTGTTAGTACGACAGCCATATTACATATAGAGGGGCATTGCGTCATTACGCGATGACCATCACGAAACTGGCTGTAACGAACCCTGTCATGTTTGGTATCAAACATGTTTGAATTCTACCACCACACCGTAAACGTTGTGAGAGGTATGATTCCATGCACTGTAAAGCTCCTCCGGGAGGCCGTCAGTGCTCCCTGTACCAGTCTTTTATACCCGGACAGCCCAACATGGCTGCTGCCGACCAGAGACACGATTCTGCCATCCTGCTGCTGAGCCAAGCTTGAGCAGGGGAAGGCAGAACAATAGGCATCTGTTGCAGGAAGGTGTGACCACCTCCCAGACAGGGTTAGTTTATTGGGGCCGGGTGGGAGCGCTTGCCAGCGCCACTCAGTCTGCTTGAAGGGAACACTTGGTGCCCTCCTTGCATTGACCAGTTCAAACAAGCTCAAAGAGCCATTGGCTTCCGCCTGGCGCAAAACTGGACGAAGGACATGGGAGTATCTTCCCCACTGCCCGGCCTCCTCCCCTGGGAGGGAACCCTGAATCGCCCCAACCCTTTCCTTAGGGTACTTAAGGGCTTACCTGAGGGTGGGTCTCTAGATTCGTTGTGAGGCAAGATTAATTTCAAGACACTACTTCTTCAACCATCTGGGCACTCTGGACTTCACTGGACATCAAGGCTGCAACCGGGAAGACTCCTGTTGCTCCTGATCTCCTTGTCCTGCTCGTCTACTACAACGGCCATGCCTGTGCACCATACAGGAACCTTTCAACGGCTGTGGGCATCCAAGACACCAAAAAGAATCTCCCTTGAAGTGAAGGAGTCACTTCCCTGCATCTGCAGGCACCGCAATTAAGCTAACCGGTCTGGTGATCCTGAGCTCCCACGGACTCTGAAAGGCTCAGCAACACATGTGGTGGTTCTTCACATCGCTCGAGGCCTGCCCTGTCCTCTAACTAAGTTTGAGGCCAGTATCCCTCGTCGGAGCCGCAGGAACCAAACCTCTGTGCACCTGGTCAACTTGCTGTTGCAAAGGCTTGTTGGCTTCCTTACATCAAGATTTTGGGGCTTCAAGTAGACCCCACCTCAAGCATCTCTTGTGACCAAGATCTTTGTCCTCACCGCATCACTTGCATCGTGGGCCTGCATCTTAGGTGAGCTGCCCGAGGTCCTCTTATGACTCCAGTACCTCCGGCCTGTGGGTTCTCCTGAGGTTCTCTTTTGATTTTTGCGGGCTCCTCTGATTGCTCAGGGCCTGCCCTGACTCCCCTTTCTTTGGTGCGTCTACTGGACCTTGCTGGTCCCGACATTGTACCTTCTTCGACTTCCACGTTAATTGCAGTTGCCAAGGGTTGTTGGTGCTTCCGACGGACACCGACCCCTCAACTTTCGACATCAGACGTGGGACAGCTTGTATACGGCTCCTGGTCTTTCACAGCGTCGACTGGTGCACACAGCTGCAGTTCCAAGGTCACCGTCAGCTTCCCTGCAACACTCTACTTTGGTGGGCATTCGTCTTCAGGCCGCCTGGTCCCTTCTAAGTGGCATAAACTCTGTCCCCTCTGCTTGCAGGTACTTATCTTACTGAATCCATGTTTGGGTTCCACCGGACACTTTTACCTTCTCCAGCAGCGGCATCTTCCTGAAGTCCTCCACTGAGTTCGCCAGCAGTTTCCGAAGCCACTTCACGCCTATGCATCCAGCTTCCCTGGTGTAGGTATCCTAGTTCCTAGGGTATCCACGGATGGGGTGGCTCTCCAACCTTCTGTCCTCCACGGGGTTTCTTCAGGGTCCACTGGGAAGGGTCCTTCTTAAAAGTTGCAACCGCGACTTACCCATTGACTTGCATTAAGCCCGTGGTCGTGTTCTCACACTGCACACGGCTTCTGTGGCCTCTGTGGCCTCTGTCGCATACCACTATCTTAATATATGATTTGGTCTCCCCCTGGTGACCACTGTGTATTTCGTGCTACTTAACTGTTTCTATTGAAAAGTATTGTGTGCATTGTGTATGTCTCCGGCCAGGAGATATCTGTATGTGTTAGTGAGTGTCTTATAATAAATACATATTTTTATAACTACACTGTGTGTTTCTTTTTCACTTAATCTACACCAATAATATTATGTAGTGGTAAAACAAGCTGCTTTACACTACTTCTGGACTAAGCCTGAAGGCTGCTACCACTTAGAGAGCTTTCTAAGGTTGTCTAAGACCACTAAAATCACCATAAGGGTCGTCTGGATTAGTGCAGGGTGCCCGCTTACATTTGGCTTGCACCATATACTAAGCCAGCTTCTCACATTTGTGTTTTTTAATGTGTATTGTCTATCCCCCTCCCCTCCCCGTCGTTGTTCTCGCCAGCCACTCCGCCTCCACACCAGCCGCTATGGGTTGGAGCCAGCAGAGCTGCCCATAGCTGAAGCCATGCGGACAAGAGTGTGGTGAAAGTTAATTCAGTCAGTGGCGGCTGGTATTTGAAGGCGGGGGCGTGGGTTGTTGTGGGGAGGGAATTAATTATTTGTTTTAAATACACACTTACCTGTCACCACTGCCTCCTCTCGGTCCTCTTCCCCCGTCTCCAGGGCAGGAAGCAGGATACACCTGGCTCCCAGCGTCCCGATAGCCAATCACAGTGCTGCAATGCAGGGTTATGATTGGTCTGAGCATCATGGATCGGCGCTCAGCCAGAGAATGGGAGACTGGGCATGTTCTCCATGCAGGCTGTAATGCAGCCTGCATGGAGAACATGCAAAGTACGCATGAATGTTTGGTCGGCTCCAGAGGGCCAGCCAGACATTCATGCGCTCTTTAGGGAGTGCAAACCACTCCTCCCCTCCCCTACTCTGTCAGCAGAGCTACCCTGCCCGCAATGCTGCCGCAACAAGGAAAAATAAAATGATAATAACTTAGAGTTATTATCATTTTATTTTTCCTTTAGTGACACTGCTTAAAAGCAGTGGAGGCGGCGCTCCTCTGCCTTAGCAGAGGAGCTGCCACTGTATGCAATGCACCCTCAATGCACGAAGTGCCTGGGCACTGCCGACCCTTACCATATGAGGTAGCTCCGACAGAGTAACCACTTTCACAAGGTACACACCACCCTGCGACTGGCATAGATAAAGAGCCAATGGTTGTAGTGCGTGCACTGCTATAATTATTTTGAATTTTAGGTATTTTTTCTTAAAAGTTGTTCTGTGCGCCTGGGTGTCACTTCTCTGAACAAGGAGTGCATGCATTAGATATTCTTGGTAGCAAACCCTTTGGAATTAGGGTGTGTCCCCGGGGAACTGGTATATAGGTATTTGTGCCTTAATTCTTAATTTCAATAAAGTTGCATAGACTTTAAATTGGTAACGTTCGTTTATTTCATCACGACGTTTGTTTTCATTTTTTGAAAAAAGATGCATGGATTTAAACAAGTACCACGATCTTACAAATCCCGATGCATTTCGGCATATTTTAGCCTTCGTCAGGGGTTTATCTGGAAAGAAACAATGTATATACAGTCGTGATATCACCGAGTTGTATGAACTGCCAACTCTAATGGTTAGTGCAACTATAGCGATTGGTGTTTATGATATATATGTGATTGTTAAAAGAGAGATAGTGAGCGTGAATATATGACAGAACGGTTCGCGTTTCAGTTAAAGGCGTGCTCATTAGCGTTTACATGCTCGATGGATTCATGCATGTGAGTGTAATGGGGATTCTATCAAATCGCGTTATATCTGTGGTAAAGGAAAAAGCTGAACAGAAGAGGCGAAAACGATGGTCAACGTGAATGTGTAACTAAATAGTTCGCGTTTCGGTTAAAGACGTGTGTTATAGCGTTTACGTGCTCGATGGATTCGTGCCTATGGGAGTGATGGGGATTCTATCAAACCGCGTTGTGCCTGAGGTAAAGGTGGAAGCTGAACAGAAAAGGCGAAAAACGATCCCTTAGGATATAATTGCTTACTTGAAGATGTGGACGGTGTTTGGAAACTTCTTAGCGCGTTCGGTATGTTGACGTGCTCGGTGCTCCGTGGAGTGTAAAGACGTCGGGGTGGGTGTGTCTTATTAAGTATACAGGTGTGTGTGAAAATCGAAGTGGGACTGGTTACAGGCGATAGATAGTGAAAGAGGACTACGTTAAGGTGGAGCTGACTGTGTAAAACGATAATATGGCTACAATAAATGAGAATCATTTGGCAATACTAAAAAAATCATTAGACAATTTAACAGAGGGCAATCAATTAGAGATAACACGAAAATTCCATCCGATCATTCATCTCATGTGGTTTCATTGAGTTCAATGTGCGTATCCAGTAGTTTTCACGTTGTAGTAATGCGCTGTGGTTGTCTTTGCCTTCAACTTTGGTGACTACTTCTAAGACGTTGAATTTGAGTTGGCTGATATTGTGTCCGGCTTCATGAAAGTGGTTTGCCACAGTGGATTTTGAGTTACGGGTTCTGATGTTGCTTTTATGTTCGTTTATGCGTGTTTTAATTTTTCTTTCTGTCTGTCCCACGTAAATCTTGCCACAGGGGCATTTTAATGCCTATATGGTGTTGGTGGTGTCGCATGTAGCTGTTACTTTTAACTTGATGGTGTGTCCTTTCATGGGATGTGTGATGTATGAACCGGGTATGATATTGTTGCAATTGTTGCAGTTCCAGCATATAGTTCCTTTATATCGGGTGTATTGATCTTGGTTGGTGGGATTTTTTATGATCTCTCCCAAGTTCTTGGCTCTGGTATATGCAAAGATAGGTTCATTTTCAAAGATTTTATTGAAATCTGGTTCTAAACGCAATATTGGCCAATGTCTTCTGATGGTATTTTTGAAGCTTTTGCTCATTGTGGAGTATTTAGACACCACGGTCATTCGATCTTGTGTGGTTCTTTCTTTTGGTGATAGTGCTGTGGTTCTGCTTCTCATTTCTGCTTGATGTAAAATGTGTTCTGGGTATCCCCTTGTTTTGAAGCGATTTAGCATTTCTTTTGTACGTAATGTCCTGGTGTCAGGGTCAGATACGATTCTTTTTACTCTTAGAATGTGTGTGAAGGGCAAGTGGTTTTTTAAGGCGTTGAGATGAAAGCTGTCATATGACAGCGTGTTGTTTTTGTCGGTGATTTTTCTGTGGAGATCTGTCTGAAAGCCTTGATTGGTTTGTATGATGGTAACGTCCAGGAAGTTGATGGTATGTTCTTGGATTTCAGAGGTGAATTGTATTCTTTGATCTATTGTGTTAAGTTCTTCTAGTAGTTTCATGAGTGTTGTTGTGGATCCCTGCCATAGGATAAATATATGTATATACATTGTTTCTTTCCAGATAAACCCCTGATGAAGGCTAAAATATGCCGAAATGCATCGGGATTTGTAAGATCGTGGTACTTGTTTAAATCCATGCATCTTTTTTCAAAAAATGAAAACAAACGTCGTGATGAAATAAACGAACGTTACCAATTGAAAGTCTATGCAACTTTATTGAAATTAAGAATTAAGGCACAAATACCTATATACCAGTGCCCCGGGACACACCCTAATTCCAAAGGGTTTGCTACTAAGAATAATAGATAAAGAGCCTGCAGTGCCCCGAGACATCGCCCCAGACTGAGCGACTGTAAGGGCAGAGGAGAGGCCTGGCTGCGGTGCTGCGAAGTGGCTGTGGAATGCTTATGACTAAACTCACCATCACCATGCTGAGAACACTGCACGCCCCCTGGTAGTGATCTGCCACCACTACCACCACCACAAGAGAGAAGACCGCTTTGGCCTCCTGTGGCAACCGCCCCGTCTCTACTTGTGCTTGCAAGAGAGATGACGAACACCCGCCGCAGCTTTGCGGGGAAAGGAAAGATTGCCAGCTCGGATTGGCTCGCCCTGCCAAGAAAGTACCCCAGGTTAACAGCACAGTCAGACAAATAATACGCAAGGGTAGATTTGCCCGCTAGAGGGTGCGCATGCATCAAATATAGAACAAGAGAAATTAAGGGAATTCTTCTGAACACCACCTAGTGAATATACTTCATACTTCCTAAAGGTGTTAGCCGTAGCACACCGATTGTAACCAAGATGGGGGCTCCATAGTGTAGCAAATCACATTGCAGCAGGTAAAAGACTGACTGGCTGACAGGCTGAGCAAGAAAAATCACTCCCCTTGTTTGGAGATTAGCAGACCCTAATGAAGACAGGTAGTCTGGTGAAAAGTGTGTAAAGAGCGCCACAGCCCTAGCAGCCAAGCCGCCTGAAACCAATACAGTCAGCGTTCACGTCCTCAATAAACCAATGCAATACCAGCAAACGCCACTAGAGGGTGGCAGGTACATGCATCACAGCATCACTCCAGTACAGCGAACCAAAGTGTAGATAATATAGACTGTGATTCCTCCAGCACATGGGAATACTGGAAGGGACAAATAGAGAGACTGTGAGCACCAACTCGCTGGGGTCCCCAACAAGAGCATTTCAAAGCGGCCCTCACTGCGTCAGACTCTGACCCACCACCACAGCTCCTAGCACAGAGGGGCACAGCTCAGTGGTAGAAAGGATGTGGTCTGTCGGCTCGACTGCCGACTTTGTTGCTGAAACCCAGGCTTCGAGCCTCGTGGTCGTGTCCACATCCCGTGATTCTGGGCAAATCACTTAATCTCCCCTGCTATGGTAACAAGTTGCTCTTGTTACTTTAAGAGCAACTTATTATTCTCGTGCGCCCGTCTCGGGCGATGTATTTGTTTAAAATATCTTTGGCATTCTGGCGTTCTCGTCCAACTAGCTGTAACTGTCCACTTAAGCAGTTACGATGAGAGCACCAGAGTGACCGTCCATGGGCTGCTTATTCCTGTATGCCTTTACTTCAATAAACACTTAAATTAAGTGCAATGTTTCCTGCTCATATTTCCTACTTCCACATTTGGCGAAGAGATGGCTTTGAAGCAGCCCACCGATCGGAAAAAAAAAAGGAATTTAAAGCAATTTCAAGGGAAAAAGTCTCCTCTTTACCTCGATTTCACGACGGCTCATCTAAACTCCATGAAGCAATTGCGCAACTGACGAGAAAATAACACTTCCACTTCCCCTTTGACGTCATGACGCTTCGCGCATGACTAAAGGGGTGTGAGTGTATTTCAAGGAAATTTGGACATCGCACGCACCGTATCTCCAAAGAGAGTCAGTTGCTTAGCAAGACAGGCTTTCTTGTCATTTCTCAACTTGAAGGTTCATTTGCATGAAGAAAAACATCGCGCTTTCAACGCGAGGGATACTTTAAAGCCGGTAAGACCTGCCTGTACTTCGGTGACAGGCACACCATTCATATTTATTCATTTTTCATTAAAATTCAGGGTTATTCCTGCCACAGACTCGGAAACTAACATTGTTTTAACACGGCCAGCATTCATTTCAGTTATTAGTGACATTTAAAGAGACAGCAAATTTTAAAACCCATCAACATTTATTTTTTAGGTAATTTCAGTGAAAATATTTCAATACTTACCTGCACTTACAGTGAGAAGCACCCATTAAAAACAGAGAAGCACTTATTTTTTTTATACTAATCTTTCAAATTCTTCTCAAGATGGCATCCAAAAATCATTTATTAACTATATCTGATTTCCTGCCTTTTCCAGGCAAACCGACTATCCCATGGAAACATTGACTCAACTTGTTTCAAAATTACTTAGTAGCCAATGATGCAACTGAATATGATGCAAAAAGGAAATTTGCGCTATTATATGGTCATTTGGGTTTTGAAGGTCAAAGAGTATTTAATAACTTACCACAAATTGAACCTCCTCCAGGAGCACAAGAAGGATGGAACATTTACTCTGAAGGTTTAGCAAGACTTACTAGGAAGTTTGCAGAGGAACCTAGTATACTTTTAGAACGTTTCAATTTCATGAAAAGGAAACAACAAATGGATGAATCTGTGGAAGATTACATTTCTGTTTGAAGACATTTAGCATCAACCTGTAATTTTGGGGCTGTGTTAGATACTTGTTTAAGGGATCAATTTGTTTACCATTGCTCATCTAAAAAGATTCAAGAGAGATTGTTGGGTTATAGAGACCCCACATTAAGCGAAACAATAGACATAGCTAAAGGCATAGAAAGATCCATGATCTCTTCTAAAGTAATTGCAAATTATTCTTCTCCTCCCAACTCTTCAGTATCCATGATATCTAATGAAAGTGTTCACATTCCAGCAATTGATAGTAGAAGCAGATTTAATAGAGTTCCATTTAAGAAACCTAACAATTTTTGTTTCAGATGTGGTTCAAGTAATCATTTGGGTAATAACCCAAATTGCCCTGCTTCCTTCAAAAGATGCACCAAGTGTGGTAAGATGGGTCACTTCGTCAGTTTGCAAAGCTGGTGAAAACAATGTAAGAATTAGTTCTCTTGAAGTTTCACCTGACAGATGTGCACAAGATTTAGCTAAAATGATTGTCACAATTTCTGATAACAATTCCGATCAAATATCTATCAAAAGTCCATATTGTCAAGCTATGGTAGCTCATGTTCTCATAGATATGATGGCAGATTCAGGTGCGCCTATCACAATTATTGCCGATTGGCTATATGAAGAGAAATGGAAGGAGAGACAGTTATCTAAAACAGACATTCACCCAAAAGCTTTTGGGGATCAAGACATTAATATGTTGGGATATTTTATTGATGTTCTCTCATGTTTGGGTAGACAAATAACGACAAAAATGTATGTGGCCATTAAAGGCAAAAACATAATAGGATGGAAAGATTTAGCAAGATTAGGCATCATCTTAGTTCCTGGTGCTGAGAACCCAATAGTTTTAGCTGAACAATCAATTAACTTTATCGAAAGTGATGTAGAAACAAATGTAATTAATGTAATCAACAAGTTCAGTAATGTCTTTTCTGAAGAAATTGGCAACATCAAAAAATTTGAACACCTTATCAAACTTAAGGAAAATGCCTCTCCAGTTGTACATAAAGTGAGGTCTGTTCTCCTTAGCATTAGACAAGATCTCAAAACACTTCTAGACAAACTTTGCAAAGAGGGTGTCATCAAAGCAACAGAATGGGTCAGTCCAGTGGTTATCGTTAAAAAAAAGAGTAATGAGATCCGCCTCTGTGTGGATTTGCGCACCCTCAACAGGAACATAATTGTTGACTGTCACCCCCTGCCCAAAACACAGGATTTGCTAGCAAATTTAGGAAAAGTGTTTTCTTTACTGGATCTTAGATACGCTTACCACCAAATTCCACTTGTCGCAGAGAGTCAAGACCTAACCACCTTCATTACACCTTTTGGAGTATTCAAGTATTTGAGAATGCCATTTGGTCTTGCCTCTGTGGCGAGTGTATTTCAGAAGTTCATGTATACAATCCTTAAAGACATGACCAACACATCTGTTAGTTGCCAAGAGGATTTGCAAAAAAATAAAGATGCTGTCAAATGCAAACATAATGCAATTTCTCTGTACCATCAAAATTGCAAAAACACAAAAGATGTTGCATTTTTGTGGGTGACTGGGTTTTAATCAAAAAATCCAACAGGGTTAAGAAAGGGGAATCCAGATTTACTTTACCTGTCAGAATCATTCAAGTGGCTATAAGTGCAATCTTGCTAAACGGAGGGGGTGGTGGAACAGAAGGAATCTTGTAAAGATTACTCATGAGCAAGCTATAAAAATCATTTCTGCAAAAAATAGAAGTTCTTATATTTCAGAATTGGATGGAGAAAATTCTGGTATGGACTTATTTTGCAATAGTTCACCTTCTGATTCATTAGTTAGAGACTTTCCCTCTCATGAGGATTCTGTTCCCAATGATTATCCCAATGTCATGTCCCCAGCCTTCATTCCCTGTCAAAGTTCTTCATCTACCTTGCAATCAACCTAGCATTTGTTCTGCACCTCTTTCCTCTCGCAGATCACATCGCAATGTTTCTGTTCCTCAAAAATTTAAAGATTTTTATTTTATGTGATTTTGTAGTTATGTATACTGCTTTTTGCTGTGTTTATTTAGTGTTACTTCTTTTCTCATGTCACATTTCATATTTCTGATTTATTGTAATACAATTTCATCTTTTTATTTTTTTTGTTAAAATAAGGGGAATGATGTTATGGTAACAAGTTGCTCTTGTCACTTTAAGAGCAACTTGTTATTCTCGTGCGCCCGTCGCGGGCGATGTATTTGTTTAATGTATCTTTGGCATTCTGGCGTTCTCGTCCAACTAGCTGTAACTGTCTACTTAAGTAGTTACGACAAGAGCGCCAGAGTGATCGGTCGTGGGCTGCTTATTCCTGTATGCCTTTACTTCAATAAACACTTAAATTAGGTGCAACGTTTCCTGCTCATATTTCCTACTTCCACATCCCCGTGCCTGAATGTGTAAGTAACCGGTGCTCATGTAAAACGCTCCAATACCTTCGGGTCGAGATCTGCAATAAATGGTGCACATGGAGAGCATCGTTGCAAACCACCACCACAGGAAAAGTAGACGCAGGCATACAGGAAAACAGCAAAAGGCACCTTCAAAGAGACGATGCCAGCTACAGGAAGAGTACACTCACTCCACTAACAGATTTTATTACCCAGTGGTTACGCGAGTGATGAGAGCAACGTGCTGCGGTGGAGGAGGAGCCACAAAGGAGCTCGGCTCGGCACCGCGGCTTGCCGGTTCTCCCGGCTTTTCCTGCTAGTGGCCTACCGGCTGCCCTGAGTTGCAGGCGGCGGGCGGGTGGCAAAGCGTTTCATTGCTTGGATCTGTCTGCGTGCAGCTGCAAGAGGGCTTCAAGTGGAGACAGGAGATGCCTTCCACCTTTCTTTTCACCATTGCCCAGTGTGAGAAGGGAGTACGGGGCACGGTGTCTTACCTTAATAAAACCGCAGCCCACTGCCCCCCGCCCTCACTGTCACTATCTCCCTGCCACCACTTGCCACAGACCCGGAGTCGGGGCTGGAGTCAGAGGGGGACTGTGGCACGGCAAGCTCCCACCTAAGATCCCTGGTGCCATTCACGAGAGTGAGCGAATGAAGTTTCCATCAGTTTAGATTATAGTGGCCGCACATCGTACATCGTACATCACATTTTATATTGGGCTGATAAAAGGCCATTGAAGTGTTGCAGGGATTCTGCTCATGCACAGAACTATGCGCAGGAAACCAGGACCTCAGTGAATTGCGGTGTACCAAAAACTCACCTCAGTACCCAGAACCCCTATCCGACTAGCATCAGTGTCTCATTCGTTCTCCGTATCATCTCGAAGCTACCATTGATTAGACAACCCAGAACAAGTGACTTAGAGTACTCTCAGGAATGGTGGGAATTAGAAATACCTGTTCGTTATTATTCTCATATCAGTCCACAACAAGAGTAATCAGAGACACATTAAAGTTTAAAATGTTTATTTTTAACTACGTGCCCTAAGATGCAGTACTTTGGCTAACATAAGCAGACAAATGATTAAGAATAAAGCCATCAGCATTGTTACGATACCATAGAAAATGAAGGGAGAAATCATATTACAAATGATAGTGGATTACAACCACCCTCCCTTCACTAGTAAGCTAGTATTATTAAACTAATAGAAGTTCTCTAGGTTTGAATGGGGAACCCCATACCGTAAAAATCAGGTTAGGTGAATCACATGACAGGCTCAGCTTTGCTCTGTATCTGGAAAAGCTCTTCTCCAAAAGTGTCTAACTCATGCATGCAAACTGCAATATTAAAGGCACTCGAGTTTCAGATATTTGCAGCTGTGTGCGTGTTATGGCTAGAGCGTGGGCCGATCAACCTGAATTCAAAAGCATACATTGTTTTTTGCCCTGACTGCTTCTGCACACAGTGTTCAGACCAAGGTCGCGGTGCACGTCTAGGGATGTGAACAACAGACCGTTCTCATGTGAAGAAAAAGCAAGCAAGCAGTTTTCTTATAATAATATCTACCTGCAGTATCGTGTGCAAAAGCAGCAAAAGTGGCAAGATGGCGTTTTAATTCTAAGACGCTTATGCTAACATAGCAATGTGTGTACCTGTAGCTCTGCCTCCACTACAGAAGGACATTGAAGAGGCCCCAAAGTCCACAGAGGGTTGTGTCCGTGGAGCTCAGCACCAGCACCAGGAGTCTAACGCTCCAATGCCGGCAAGGGCGTCAACGGTGAGATACATTAAAGCAGCATACCAGGCGACATTCCTGGTGCAGACACAGCTTTGGTCACCAGGAATTCGGGATATCTATGGTCACTAAAAAGAAGAGCTATCTCCTAATAGGTGAGTTGAGACCACACAGAATGCGGGGGGCACTACGCCCATACTGCGAAGTGTGAGCCAGGGCCGCTCGCGGAAGCAGTCCAGCTAGGTCTGGGTGCGGCTTGCGTGTAGGACCGTCATGTCACCCACTCGGCGGCAGGGGTTGATCTGGCAAGCTGAGACCAGTTTAATCAGCATAACCAGTATACCCAGCTGAGCTCACCCAGTTGAAGTCTTGTTTGGCGCTGCAGCATTCTTTCTTTGGTTGTAAGCCCACAAACTCAATTTACTCGTTGGTGATGCCCTCCAGGTGCCTGTGTTCAGGGCGCTCAACAGCTCCCTCTGGATCACCTTCAGCATCGCCAGGGTTCCCCCTAAGGCCAGCGAGTCGCACCTCTGAACATACCAGTCCTCTCAATCTACTTAAGACCATCAGGCGCATGAAACCCCGGGGTTACCTCACACCTGAAATCCTATCCCGCTGTTATGTCGATGTTCAAGAAGGGTGTGAGGAGTTCATTAAGAGACACACTGGCAAAGGATAAGGGCCAGGGTGTGGTCTCCGGTGTAGTTTGTGAGGACGAGGTCATCAATGGAAGTGTTCTACCGATATTGGGGGAAGATACCGAGATGGAAATGGATATGCCTTGGGAAAATGTTGAGGTTCCTTCCTAAACAAATTCCGCCAGAAAGGGGTTATCCCCACTAGCAGGATTGGTATCCTTGATTGATAAATCTAGCCCCCTGAGTAATACTGAACAGAGTTCTGGTCAGCAAATGCCACAGATTGTAGACTGCAGCCTTGAACTCGGGAGTCTGGAGGATTACACCCTGTCGAACATTGCCCTACCATTGGTCAAAAAACAATGTTTTGGAGGCCAACTTGAAAATGCTAAGTGCCAGGGAGATAGTGCAGAGATTGTCATCTGATACTCACACCAGTTGCCCTCGCATGCCCACCCTGCACAGTAGTACCCCCTCTAGTGTGTCTCCTATGAATTCATTAGATTTGTCTAATCTGGAGGCGTCCCCAGTTAAAGGGGCACACGGTTTTCTGCAAGTATTAAATGTAGTGGATAATAGATTGGGGGAGGGGCAATTTTGAGATATTAGATGTGTTAAAGAGGCTTCTCTCGTCAATGTTATCCTTATTGGAGAAAACTATTATGAATTCCGATCATATACTGGATGTCCTTTCACCAATTTTAATGGGGGTACAGAACCTCAACTCTGCCAATCCCAGCATAAGCAAGTCTGTAAACGGCATTGACGTAAAATCCCAGGCATGCCAGATGTGCATTGGGGTGTCTAGTTTGGAAATTCAGGTCGAGGTTCTGGAAGATAAGTGGGTTCGCATTTCTCTACTCAAAGGTAGTCCCCTGGTAACTTCTGACCCTAAAAATGAATGCACAGGAGATACTTTGTACATCAGTCCTGGAGGTTAATACAAATGCAACTGCACTTTTGAATCCGTTACAGGTGTACCCCATTTATAAAAAAGGGCACACAAACATATCTTGCACTACTGAATTATTAACCAACCCCCTTCACGTTAAACTTCCATTGACAGTTTAGATGCTGTTCCCTCTGGTGAGGCTGCCCCACTGAAAGAAAGTAATAGTCTAAAAGGTCGGAGGGGGAAGAAGAATAGGATTTGACGCATTCCTAAACGGAAACGCAAAAAATTGCGTTTTCCTTCGGCACTTGAGGTGCTAGGCAGTCCAATCCCGTCTCAAAGTAGGAAGGATACTTGACCCCCAATCCTTGAGGATGGCCAAAATGTGGGGTCTTCAGAGACAAATATCCCCACCCTCTCCTTTATAGTAGTTGACCCCTTTGGAAGGAATTAGGGTAGCCAGAAGGGCAGGAAGTTAGAGGGATTCCAAAATCTAATGGGGGTGGAGGAGAAAATGCATGGCAGAATTTTAAAATACATTCTAACATGGATGTAGTTCACTGAGGAATTATTAAAGACCACAACTCAGGGAACCTAATAACACAAACGTATGCAGTTGATAAAGAATTTGGTTGGGCCATGGGTAATGCCTCCTCCATCCACCCTGGCCGGAGTACTGTTCCAGTACAGATTGATCCCAGTCAGGGGAGGCTTATGGAGGGGGGTTGCGACCTTACCTCTTGTACTGGGCCTTTTTCTGCACTGGGGTTCGACCCAGGGATGAGTGATACGACATATGCTGGACATAGAACTGGGCAACCAACTAAAATGTTGATCTTCGCTTCCCTGTTTTATACCGAAGCAGCTTTATTCAATAGATGCTCTTTGCTGCAGCTGCTTGCAGAAATAGAGCATTTAAGATTAGTAATAAGCAAAGACATTGAGCTGGTCTATCTAGATTTCAGTAGCGGTCCCCAAAATACCAGAGTCACATTTAGTTCAAGCATAATTGCAATGCTAGTGTTGGCTAACGCTAATTTCTTTAGGAAAAAAGAGATAGACGTGTTCGCATATGTGGACCTCTTGGTGGCTCTATTTAAACCTCACAGGATGGACTGCCAGGAGCCAGGTAGTAGGATTCTCAACACTAGGGGTGCCATAAATGCAAAAGATATTAAAATTTTGTTGGTTAGCTCGTCAGGAAAAACAGAGATCAATATTTTAGGTCCCGATGTCCAAAGATCTAACAAATTCATAGGGAATGAAGCGATGGTCAAGTGGAGTTGGGTAGCTGGCTCGCTGAATGGCTCCAAAGATAATACAAAACTCCCCATGCTGTGGAGATAGCCCCTTGGGAAAAATCTTGTCTTGGAACCTAGCGGGTGTTGAAAATTCTAATCTTAAGTTGAACTCCTTACTAGAACACGACCCCAAAATAATTTGTCTCCAGAAAACATGGAGCTGCGTGGATTTCAATTTTGAGAACTTTTTTGTATATTGTTGTGCAGCAAAACCTTCAACTAAAGGTCGCGCTAGTGGTGGCCTAGCCATTTTACTTAGCTCCACCGAAAAATTGGAATCCTGTGGTTTTTCTCTAGTCTTCCAAGTTTTGCATGGGTATGAAACTTAGGTTAGATAAAGGTACATGTGGCCAGACTGCATCACTTCTTCTGGTAAATGTATACATTCCACCAGGGAGAGCATCTGACTCACTGGTTGAATCAATTTTTTCCTTTGTGCATAATACCAATATCTCCGAAGAATGCACTTTGATAATGATGGTGGGTGATTTTAACGCTAAAATCTCGAATTGCTCCTCAATGGTTTTTTCTAACCCCGAGTTGGGGGACGTATTGGTCCATCCCTGAATCCTTGGTTCCTGTCCATGCCAGATCACATAGGCGGGGTTTGTCTCTATGGATAACCTGAGATGCTGTGATCTTGTACTGCTGAATGGCAGATTACCAAATGATTCTCCTGCCCTTTTCACCTTTCATGGCCCACACGGGCACTCACTGATTGACTATATGATGGTATCGAGCCAATTCTTTGGTGCATGCATGCAATTTAAGGTACTGCCTACTAACATGAGCGATCAAGGAGTTCTGTCCGTAGAAGTTAACATGGAATTAGAGTTGCTAGAACCTTGAAATTGAAGGAATGAAAGTATCACATATAGTAGAACTAATGGGCGAACCTTCTGGTCCAATTAAAACCTCCCTTGTTTTAGAAGGATTGTTGAAAATGTGTATCCTGGCCCTGGTCAGGAAAACCTAATTTCCAGGTTTGAGAGGATTTTGGCCCTAATTAGACTGTGCGGAAACAAAAAGCAAGTCCGTAACACTAATCCTTTGGTGGCCAAATCATGGAAGATAAGAAAACTAAATCGTGAGATTAACGCCATGATAAGGGAACAATTCAAGCAGTCCTGGATGTCCAGACAAAGGGAAATTAATAGATTGAAACAGGCAAGAGAAAGAAAATTGGCATCGTAGAGTAGAGGGGTGGAAGATGCAAATTGGATAAAATTAAGAGAGGTTGCACAGTCTGGTGATACTCGCAAATATTGGGCTTTAATAGCCACATTTTGGCATGGCAGAACTAAGGCAAAACCCATTTGGTGATCTGATGTAGAATGGACCATATACATTTCTCAGTTATATGCACCAAACCCTAGGCTGGGTGGAATCTAGTCTCTGACCCCGATTCCCAGGTGGGGAGCGATTATGTCTCCCCCACGTGTGCTGAAATAGAGAGCAACCTGAAAGGGGCAAGATATTCAGTTGCAATGGGTCATGACGATGTACCAATAGCTATAGTTAAACAGGATGGAGCAGCATGGGCACAATTCTTATGTCCGTCATTCTCTTACTGCTATACACATGGGTCCATTCCTTTGCCCTGGAAGGGTAGTATTGTGGTCCAATTACATAAAAACGGCCCAAAGAATTCCCCTGCTAGCTTCAGACAGATCGCATTACTGGATGCGACTGGAAAACTGTTTGCCAAGAGCATACTTACCCACCTCAAAGACTGGGCCTTTGGAAACTGTTTTGTTCCTGTGGAGCAAGCCGGGTTCCGTAAACATAGTGATACCCTTGATAATATCACCGCCCTGCAACCATTATTTGAAAAATACCCAATGAGCAGGGGTATGCCGCCTTTATAGATTTGTCCACAACTTTCTACTGGGTAGAACATGGGACACTATGGAGAAAATTGGCCACTATGGGGATACCAATGAATCTACTTAGATTAATTATCGCATTGCATTCCTCCACTTGGACTCAGGTTCTATTGTGTGGCACTCAGGGCTTGTCAAGTAAAATAGAGACCCATAAACCCATAATGGGCTGAAGCAAGGGTGCCTACTGGCCTCTCTTCTCTTCTCACTTTACATTAATGATCTGCCGAGTAGGGTAGGGCTTTGTAAAGGGGACCCCCCCAAAACCAACAACCATGAAGTTGAGCTGTCTGCTATATGCGGATGATGCCATGTTATTAGACTTAATGCCAATTGGACTCCAAAGCCGACTCACGGAGTTAGTATGTTATTCAGAAGATTTCTTTTTTTTAAATAAATATCTGAAAAAGCAAAATTATGTTTTTTAGATATTGGGGATGCCGAGCCAGGAAAAATATGCAGTGGTTCTTGGGGAATGATAAACTTTCAGTTGTGAAGTTATACCCATAATTAGGGAGAATTTTCACAAACACATGCTCCAATAGCGAACACATTAACCAATGCAGAGGTAAGGCAATCTCCCAGGCTTCAGCAATAAACAGATTTATAAGCTTATGCCTGTGAAATGGTAGATGCCAAGCAGTGGGATGTCTTCGAGAAAGTAGAGGGGTGTATTTGGTGCCAAATGTGTAATTTGAATCGCGCAGCACCCATAGCGGCAATTCGGATCAAATTTGGGCTACTCTGCACTTATGTGTTCTCTATGGCTGTGTGCATAAGATGGAGCAATGCACTATTGAACAGTTTTGAGAACCCCTTGCGGGTAGCAATGTGTGAGGAAATTTTCGACACATTTAAAGGAAAAAGTGTACTTTTTAGGAATTACCAGAAAGCCTTAAAATTCTACGATTTTGAGTCTGTTAGTACGGGTGCTCTTCTTAAACAAGTTTTGAAATCTAGAATTAAAAATCAATTTACAACGAATCACGTAAAAGAGATACAGCACTGTGCGCAGAGCATCACAATAATGACCTTATAGTGGGGAGTAGTATTTATAAAATGCCCTAACCTTACGTTATATGGTTGCTCTGGTTGAATTTACTTCCCTTAAGAATTGTAACAGGAGCTTGGGAGGGTCTTCCTAGGCAGGAAAGACTTTGTCACTTATGTGGTACTTGTGTACAGGACTTGAATCACGTTCTATTTGTTTGTCCGACACTAAAAACTTTACGTCATAGATATTTAAGACCTTTTTTCCTAAAGTACAATATTGTCACAGCCGAGGAGGCCCGTAACTGTGTTCAGACCCCCCCCCCGCCCCTCCCAAAAAGTCTGTTTTAAAAAATGTTATTTTAAAAATAAATTCTTAAATACATACTAGCGTTGAAACCAGTTTGTCTTGTTTAGCCGTAGTAGGTCGTATAAGTTCCCTTTGTTACAGGGAGCATTTTTGGGGGCCAGGGGGCCCCTTCGCCAAATGTTCGAGGGAGCAATTTAGGGGACAAGGGGGCACTTTAACTTGAGGCAGGGTGTGCAGGAACGTTCACACTAAAATGAAGGAAACAAATATGTGAGTCATGGAAACTAAGCCAAAAGGTTTAACAGATTTATTTAGAAGGTGCAGCTTCAAGAAAAAGGCATTCAAAATACAAAATATAGTGACCATGCATTCTCAGAGAGTCATATAAATCAGAAGGCATTTCTACATGGAAGCATTGATCGTTTGAAGAGAGACACTTCAAAAAATGCAACATAAGATGTGCAGAGTAAAAACCTTAAAGACACATTTATAAATGCATTATGAAAAACATAATTTGAACCAAGTAAAATGTTCTCAAAATGCAAAACACATTTGATCTAAAGTGCTGAGAATACTCGCGTTTAAACCTAATAGAAAGCAGCTTTGCAATTATAATATAAGTATTAAACTCTCAATAAGAAAACACCAATTAAGAGACAAAATAGCATACATAGCATATACAGCAAATATATTGGCAAGTTAAATTTTATCTTAAAAACAAAAAACGAGAGCTCTTGGGGAGCACCCACACCCGCCTGCCATCTACCAACAGACGGGTGGGGTAGTCCGACAAGAAACCTGTGGGCCTCCCTTTTATACCCTTCAAGCAGTGAGAAGTGCCTACAGCAACGTCATCTCACGCCAGTCCTACTAGATGCGGAACATAAACTAGGTCAACAGGTATGGTCTCAGGCTAAGCGCTCGTCTTAAACTGCATAGGGCAAGCGGAAAAAATTTAATGTAAGGAATAAAATATATAGCAATGTCTTGGTTGCCACATCCATCACCCTGGTCTGACGTCCTTGTGGTGGAAACTTCTCTATTCACTTAGCCAGATGTACCCAGGATGTGGTGGGCTATATTTCGACAGGATAGAGAGAGCCAGTGAACTTTGCGCCAGTGAACTCTGCGCACACAGGTAGGGTGGAGGTTCTATAGTTTGGAGCAGGAGGCCTCGCAGAGAGAAGCTGGCTGTGATTTTTAGTCAGACAGGCTTAGAAACTGCTGTTCAGAAAAATGGGTGCAGAACTCTGGTCAATTTAACAAAGCCTACGGATGGAGGCGGCAGGGCCTATGTAAGGTCTTCATGCTGGTTGATGTGGCAAGGATGGCCCAGGTGTGGGCAGAATGGGCCTGGGGATACTATATGATAAAATAGACCCTGCTTCCTTGCACCTTCAGTGAAAATTTTTAGTGAATCTTTTAGGTAGTGTTTCTGGCTAGCCTTTCACAGAGGGTTGTAATTGTTATTAATCTTGTCATCAGTGCATCTGAAAAGGGTTTTCTTTCTTTCTGATGTTGATGCTATAGTTGCACTTCGTATGCTGCTACCGTCATGCACAATTGTATCTCTATTAATCCAAGATTTTGGTATTGAAGCACTTGCACTTTCTTGTTTCCCTGTATGCTGCTAGCTGTTGCCTGCTACAGTTGCGTCCTTGCACTTTGATTTTTGGTACACTGCTACTGTCAAGTACGATTGTATATCAATTCAAGATTTTGACACCTGAGCACTTGCATTTTCTCATTTCCCTGTATGCTGCTAGTTATTGCATACTGTACTTTGAAGTAAAAAATGTTTTTAATTTTTTTACTTTTTACTTTCTTTTTTTTTTTAACCTCTGCATTTTAACTCTCATTCTGCCCCGTTAGCCTTGTATTTGAAAGCACTCTGTGACGGATTCTGCGCCACATTGCTTCTCCTGTGTAATTATGAAGTTATATTATAAGTGTTGGTTGTATTGATAACTTGGATATATGTTTTTATGTAGAACTCTTCGGAGTTACAAATCATAATAAATAATTGAATTGAAAGAGTACATGTCCAGCATTTCCCCAGAGCAATGAGGGGAGGAAAGAACTAGTGTGGGCCGAATGCCGAAAGAAAGCATCTACACACCTCAACTGCAATAGCACCTCCCCACAATGGGCTAGACACTATTCAGGGAGTGCCCCCAACACTGCCTTTAGACTGTGTTGCACATCAGCCCATTACAGGCATGAGGAAAGTTGCACGTCCCTTAGTGACAAGCTGCCACCAATACAAATGGTAGGAGACTCTCGTCTCCCACTGTTATTCTGGGTTGCAACTGGAATACCTTCTTGAGGAGAAGAAAGGTATAGAAGAGGCTGCAGCCCGTATCCATCAAAGCACACCTACCTCCACTGCCGTCCAGGAAATGGCTGATGCACCTGCGAGAGGTCCGTGACGGGAAAAGAGGTTCAGTCTAACAGACATGACGGAAATGGCAGGAGGTCCCAGTGAGAAGCACTGACGATACGTGGCCTGATGCCACCTCGCACAAGGTGGAGAGAACACGTGAAACTCGTGGCAGGATGCCACATTACAAGCAAGAACTGAGGAAGAGAGAACAGTGTGACCTGTCGCACCAAAGAAGAGAAGTGTGTGACCAGACCTGTCACAATGGAGAAGATCGTGTGACCAGACCTGTCGCACTGAAAAATCAGACGACAAGAGAGGAGCAAGAGCACAAGATCAAAGGGTGAAGAGACAGAGGATTTGTGCTACTATTTGAGAGTGCACCTACAAACACAAGGTAGGCACCGGGGTGCAATGATGCCATGGGTGCCAGCTCAGAAGGAGTACCGAACTTAAGCCTCTTGCATGCATGAACCATGTATCTGCCGCACACTTCACAGTGTGACCATCCAGCCACCTATCACCGGCTGCTTGAAGCAGATGGTATCCCTGCTAGCAAACGCACATGCCAAAAGAAGAAGAACCACACCAATGACATAACAAGTCAAGTAACCATGAAGAGCCTCCAGTCATCCTCACTTCTGCAAGTCCATGCCACCTGTCGTCCAGGTCATTCTAATGGCAACCATTTTATCAGTGCCATGTACATCACCACCACACTTGGAGCATCAAGTAACAAGACTGCAGTTCCTGTACTATTGCCATACCAAAGAAGCACCAGTGACGATCTGAAGAACCAGTGACTATCTGCTTTCCTGGCATGCATCCTGATCCCAGTAACGAGAGCACGTTCTGACCAGAACACATCCACCCCTGAGGTTGCATGGATTGTGGCTCCGAGGTAGTCTTACGGCTGCAGGAACATATGCAGCCCACTGGCAGTCCTGTGGTAACCCAACCAAGGGACCTCCCCCAGGTGCGAGAGATGTACTTAACTTTGCCCCACAGATGGATTCCAGGAGGTAGCCAGGTCTTGTAACAGAGATTTCAGATCACAGCATGCCAAGACTGCCGTCAGTAGATCAAGCAACACCATCGGCAAACGTTTGCAACGGAGTCCACTTACACTAATGATGCACCAAGTCTGAACTGTAAAATACCAATTGCATTACAGCGAGAGCACACTGAACTGATCAACATCAGAGAGTTGGACTGTCACTAAACTGGTATGATGCCGAAGGATCCAAACTTCATCAGCACCATGTTGGTGTCTAGAGGTAGCTGGTTAAATCGTGGATGCATGCCGAGATGCTCCCAGCTGCACCTGTTCACCGCTGTCCTGCGGACTACCTCTCGAGGCTGAGAGACTAAGTGTTGTTTTTCATTCCACCCGACATGTTGGAATTGTTTGTTTTTTAAAAAAATTGGGAGGAATGTTGTGTTGTGCTAGACCCAGTCAAGTGTTTTACCAGCCACTCACACGAAGGCTGGTCTTTACGCCCACCCCACGCCCATCCAACACTGGCGTCACCAGTCAGGTGACCCTGCCAATAAAAGAGCCTGAGTGGACGTGCTCAGTGCCAAATACTATACCTAAGTGTGCGTGTCATTTATTTACAAAGTATGTGGGCCTAGAGCCCATTACTTTACAACGATGACCTGATTGTTTAGGCCTATGTACCACTTTTCTCTTTTTCTTGTGCACAGGGTTGGGGAAGGGGGGGGCGAATTCTATGTACTTTTAATAATTGTACGGGCGGGTAATTGTTTTCAACATTAATGTGATGAAGCTCTGTCTTGTATGTTTGATAGGAAACTAATAACTACAGTTGTAGGAAAAAAACATAAAAAATCTTGGTGAATCATAAAGAAAAAGAACAGCTACACATGTAATGCTTACTTGACTAAATATTGACTTTATAGTGCTAGGATGCATAATAGAAAACTGTGAGATCCATTCAAAAAAAGATACTGCTTTCCAGTTTAGCCCCACAGCTAGTCATTCTGCTGTACAAGAGGCAAGACAATCGCTGGCACCTCCTTCTCCGTCCAAGCATCTGAATTATTGAGCTCACTTCAGGCTAGAATACAAGTATTCGATAATTATTTGGAATTCAGAAGGATGGTGAAGGACTGACTACTTCTGATTTGAATTTCCAGTTTAGCCCCACAGCTAATAATTCTGCTGTACAAGAGGCAAGACAATCGCTGGCACCTCCTTCCTAGTCCAAGCATCTGAATTATTGAGCTCACTTCAGACTAGAATACAAGTATTCGATAATTATTTGGAATTCAGAAGGATTGTGAAGGACTGACTACTTCTGATTTGAATTTTTGTGCAGATGGACAGCCTGCTTTCACCCCTACTACCGTAGTGATAATACAATAAACCATTAGCACCTATTTATCATAAACGATGACCTGATTGTTTAGGCCTATGTACCACTTTTCTCTTTTTCTTATTGATTGTGCACAGGGTTGGGGAAGGGGGGGCGAATTCTACGTACTTTTAATAACTGTACGGGCGGGTAATTGTTTTCAACATTGATGTGATGAAGTTCTGTCTTGTATGTTCGATAGGAAACTAATAACTACAGTTGTAGGAAAAAAACATGCTTCAAATAAAAAATCTTGGTGAATCATAAAGAAAAAGAACTGCTACACATGTAATGCTTACTTGACTAAATATTGACTCTATAGTGCTAGGATGCATAATAGAAAACTGTGAGATCCATTCAAAAAAAGATACTGCTTTCCAGTTTAGCCCCACAGCTAGTCATTCTGCTGTACAAGAGGCAAGACAATCACTGGCACCTCCTTCTCCGTCCAAGCATTTGAATTATTGAGCTCACTTCAGGCTAGAATACAAGTATTCGATAATTATTTGGAATTCAGAAGGATGGTGAAGGACTGACTACTTCTGATTTGAATTTTTGTGCAGATGGACATCCTGCTTTCACCCCTACTACCGTAGTGATAATACAATAAACCATTGGCACCTATTTATCATAAACGTAAACTACTGAAATTCAATTATTTTGTATTATGTTCTAGTGTAGAGGACAAGCTACAGGGCCCCTTTTCAAAGACAAGTTCACTAATTAAATAATAGGAATAGACAGATGTAAACAAATGCAGACAGTCGCACAAGCCAAATGTCTAAGTGTTTTAGCCGATTAATATGCAACACCTTCTTGTCTAATTGTAAACCGCTATTTCATACATCTGCACCCGCCATGACCATGCTAATTTGATCTACATCACAGCCTCACATCAGCTCTCCCAGCTGCCGGTATTGCATTCTGCCCTGCCAGTCACTGACTCCTCCCGTCGACTGCTCCTAACAAACAAACACTCCCCTACCCCTCAACCAAGGCATAAAAGACACTGGGGCTGAGGTGACATCACCTGGCCCCTAATAAGGCCACTTCTCTTTCTTGCTTCTTCCCCATCCCATTATAACCTTACGGTATGACCTGGCAGGGAGGGGATCCAGAAAAGCACATGGCTGCTACTGCTACTCCAGGGGGGTTTCGGTGAGAATGCCCCACCTGCGAGACCCATGCATACTCCCACCCTCGCCACACCCAGAATGGATTGAAAGTGATGGCCCAGCCAGGGAATCACACTGTTACATGTCCCGTGCAGGCCCATTGTCGTTTTCCCTATGTTAGCATGAGCACATTGCAGACTGTCCTCTGCTTTGTGCACGTTACTCTACAGACTTATTTTGCTTTGTGCCACACTGTACTTTCACACAGAACACTCTGTTGTTTTTGCTTTCTGCTCTTTCCTGGGATTTAGTCTGAACATGTAGACAAGGTCGAACAACAATGCCCCTTGTTATTCTGTCTGGTCAGGTCCTAGCACCTAGACAAAACATGCAAATGCAGCTGTTGTTTGGGTACACATACTTTTGTCTTATAAGTATGCACAGATAGGTAACACACACTTGGAGAGGGACCTTTCCAGGGAAAGGTTTGTGACAGCACCTGAGATGTAGAACATTCATCTGTGTATACTAAGGGACGGAGTCTGCTGCTAACACCTAGAGATCTTCTGATATATAATCATTTTGCTTCTGTAGAAGGGGAGGGAGGTTAGGCTACACTGTTGCATATGATGACAGCTCCATTCATGATTTACGGTTACTTGCTATGCTAACAATATTTGTCTTAGGCATATTTCCTACTTGTTGTGGCACGTATACTGCATACTAGAGCACGATAGTTAAAATAAACATTTAAAACTTTTCTCGTGTCTCTGTCAGAGCTTATTGTGGACTAGTGTGAGAGCGAAAGGGTGTGTCCTGTAACTACAATTCCTGAGATGGTCAGAAGTGTTGTGTTCTGGGGTGTCTAATGACTTGTTTTTCTGTGAGTGAGTAGGAGGTCAAGTGAGACACTATAGTTAGTTGGTCCAGGGCTCATGGATATTCGGCTGGTAGGATGACTCAATCCCTGCCTACTAGGGTTTCATAATCCCAAGCATAGTTCTGTGACTCCGTAGGATCCCTGCAATGTGGTGCCGCCAATGTTTGGTCTGGTACTTATACACAGGACCCCCTGAGTAGCATTTGTGATGGTCCACAATACTCTTGCATCATTTTTCAGAGGCGTTCGTGGTGGGAGTGCTTTGCCTCCTCAGTTTATAGAGTTCACCTGTTGCTGTAGGTTTTTTAAGCTTGATGTTAAAAGGTTTTAGACTCATTTTGTGCTGCCGTTTGTTTCGATTGATTTTCAGTGATGCCTCAGCCGATTGCGATTCTGGCTCAACATTTGTTGCAGCATGGGGTCTCCAATTGTTTTTGTGTTTGAAGCAGATCCTGTGTATCGTTTGAAATGTTTTACTCCTGGGTTATTTTTCCACAGTAGATTCGAATGCTAATTCTTTCCATGCTTATACTCCTGCTACCATCAGCTTATCACCCATATGCGGTTCTTGAAGTTCCTAGATTTAATTTAATGCCGCCCTACCACATCCTGTTTCTTTCGTTCGTATGGGCCCCATAAGTATTGATGGGGTCACATGGCCTGTTTTTTGCCCTTTTTACTCTGCATCCTAATTACCTTAATGCTAATTTGGTGGAAGTTAATCTGCTGTATGGTCCGGTGGTTCTTCTTTATAGATGCCTTATCTTTGACTGGGCCACCCGCTGTATCACCTGCAAGAACTGAGAGAGAAAAAATCTCCTTCTAATCCTTCAAGTAGTCCATCCGTGAACTTATAGAAACTGTCCTCTCCTCGTCATCCATTGCAGTTACTCAGCCCGCACCCAAAAGGAAGAGAGGTGGGAGAAATCTAAAGCATAACCCTACGAAATTCACTAGCTCAATGAGATTGTCCACCCCCACAGAACCTTCAAATCTAATGGCCAAACCTTTGCCTGACATCCGTTTGTATTCGTTGCAAGATGATGTCTTGTGGCAAAAGCTAGAGAAGATAGTCTCCAGTTGACTCCAGCCCATCTTGCTTACATTAATTAAAATAGAAAAATGTATATCTAACCGGGGAAAAAATTGACAAACCGGGAGAGGCTTCACATGCCCTTTGTGACAGGGGGATGCCTTGCAAAACAAAGGAGAAACGCGGAAGGGGAACCTTGCCTTGCCCATGTGATCACGGATCGGAGCAGTCTGATCTTCACATACTTTTTTTTCTGAGGCTTCTATGAAAAGGAACAATCTAAATTTTTACTTTCAATTTTTAAAAGACTTAATATCAGGCATTGTAGTCCTCCATTATATCTTTTAAGGAAACTCACCGACCCGTTTACATGCTTTTCGATAGCTAGCTTTTTATTGGTGTGTTTCAGGAGGATGAAATCTGATGACCTTGGTGTCCATGAAGGGTGATTAGGGTGCTTTCATGTCCCCTCAAAGGTTTGCTACCCAAATATTGTATATAACAGGGTCTGATGTTGTTTTTATGGGATATCCATTAGCTTTTAAATGGTCTTTCGAGACTCGAGATGAAATCTGTTTTTATTCAATCTGTTACGTTTTTAAGATGTATGAATCACTTTACTTTACATATACATGTATGAAATTAATTTCAGTATTCTGTAATTGGATCACGTCATAATTGAATGTAACTTGTGCTAATCTGGCTGGGCTTTTAAGATGTTTTTGTATTTTTATGATCTGTATTTTAAACGGATCAAATAAAGTGATTGATTGATTGTATGGGATAAAGTACCATTTGATGTATTCGGTCCTAGGGAGACCCTACAAATACCATATGTATTGTGTGTTTCTATGGGTGATGTGATAATACCTGGGTTGCAATCAGATGATTGGGGATGTCAGTGCTGTGAATTTGATGTTTTCCGAATTGCTCCAGTCCCGTGTCATTACCGTTCTACCTTTCGATGCGCAATCCTTCACCCATTCTTCGGTATTGTTTCGATCGCTTTTCCCATTCGACGCGCATCTCTACAAACTTGAATTCTTCGATTATGGTTGTCGACGCAGGCCTTCGGGTGCCATTAGGCCTTTGGCTCATGGAAAGGACTCCTTTCAAAAAGTGTCCTCAATGTGGATCAAAGTTTCCACACGCCGATCTTCACGAGGTGCGTAACCTCTGCCTTTCGTCTGAGCACAAGGCCAAAGACTGTCCAGCTTGTGCCTCTTTCTGACCCAAGAAAACCATACGGGATCGTCTAGCTTGAAGAAGCATGGCTCGCTCATCAACATCGATACCGGACGATATCTTCCAAGAAGGCATCAATGTACCAGAGCAGGAGCAGATCGAAGAGTGCAACATTAGCGCCTCAGAAGCCGACGACTCCAACGTTGAAGACATCACTCCAGGGCAGCGGGTGGTAAGTACTGACGTCGACCCCTCCCTCCACCCATTCACAAAAAGGCTTCGGTAATACCTTCACCTTCGGGCCTAGGTGCACACCGGGACAAAACTTCCCACGCCCGCCTTGGAGCTCTGCCAAGAAGTCAATACATAAGCCTTCAGGCCACTCAGGATCGAGCCAGCCTACCGTTGGTGCCGAAACCCCATCCCCAGCACCAAAGAAGAAACCACTGTCTTCGTCCACACCGAAGCCTGGTTCCACATCGGCGTGTTCAGCACCGAAATCCACTGGTACTGACTTTCGGTTCTGAAAAAATCATCGGGACCAAGCAAACAACTGGTTCCAAATACCACTGGCGCTCAGTCTGCGGATCCCAAAAAATCATCAGAACCAAAGAATCAACCGGTTCCAAAGAACCCAGTGGAACCTAGAAAAACTCCCGATTCCAAACCTAAGGAGCATAAAACGACTCCAAAACTTGTGCCACACAAACAATCGGACCCGGAAAAATCGGCACCGAAACAACACACTCCAGGGGAGGAGCTTTTTCGGCCTGATCCAACCCAAAAAACTCTCGAAATAGACCCAAAGACAGGTCAACTTATATTTAGTCCTTCCAGGAAAAGGAAAACGGACAAACCTGTACCAGCTCCACGCCCTTTAAAGAAGAGAGACTTTGCCACTTCTCCTTTAAGAATTCCTTCTCCACCTCCTCCTCCACACCACATCTCTCCTATCCCATCTCCAGTACCCTCACAATCTCCTCCACCTCAGGATGATGACACCTCTGGGGAGGAAGGGGATGATGAACCTTTAGGGGAACCTAGTCATCCTAATACCGCAGATGACCCATGGGACGATTATGGCACACCAGATGTTCCTAATACACCACAAGATGATATCTACCCATCTAGACAATCCCCTCCAGAGGACACTATAGGATTCACTCAGCTCATACACAGAGCTGCAGAATACCATGGTGTGAATTTGCATACAGACCCTGTAGAAGAAGATTTCCTCATGGACACTTTTGCACCATCTCAAAGGTCCACTCCCATTCTCCCAATGTTAAAAGGGGAAACGGGGTAATCAAACATGCTCCTAAAGTTTTTAAGGATTCTGTAAGGGCTAGAGTCATTACCCCAGGGTGGAAAAGAAATACAAGTCTGCCCCAGCTGACCCAGTTTACATTAAAGGGCAGCTTACCTTGGTAGTCTCCAACGCCAGGAAAAGGGCTAACTCCCAAACATCAGGCGATGCTCCACCTCCTGATAAGGAGTCAAAGCTGTTGGACGCATCTGGTAAAAGAACAGCACCCCAAGCAGCCAACATATGGAGAATTGCCAACACACAGGCTTTGCTGGCTAGGTACGATAGGGCACACTATGACGAGCTAGAGACCCTACTACAACACCTTCCAGATCAATATAAAACAAGGGCCAATGATCTTATCCAGGAAGGCAAACTCATAACCAATACCTCCATTCGGTGTGCTCTGGATGCTGCAGACACAGCCTCCCGAGCTATTAATACCAGTTTCCTTTTGCGCATACTTGTGTCGCTACGCATTTCGGGATTCAAACCTGAGGTTCAAACTACCATATTAAACTAACCGTTTGACCAGGAACAGTTATTTGGGCCTAGTGTAGATTCATCTTTGGAGAAGAGGAAAAAAGATACTGATACTGCCAAATCAATGGGAGCTTTGCAATTGCAAGCTCCCAGAAGTTCCTTTCTCCTCTCCTCTTATAGGGGCGCCTCTAGAGGTTTTACCACTGATAACCCCTACACTTCTTACAAAAGTCCCACCCAGACCTCATCTACCAGAGGCTATTACAGAGGAGGCTACAGGGGCAATAACAACAAGGGTAGAGGCAAAACTACCAACACTCGCTCCGCCGGCGAACATCCAGACAACGCATGCGTTACGTCGCCAGCGTTACAACGCAAGCGACGTTACAACGAGGACCATTACGCCGCGTACCATTACATCGCATGTGCATTTAAATCGCATACGGTTTTAAATCGCATGTGGTGTAATGGATGCGAGGCGGGTTGCACGGACGAGCACCGGGAAAGAGGCGGAGGACCACCGGGACAACGCAAGGAGAGAGAGGTAAGGGGGTTTGTGCTTGGAGTGTAGTATTTAGGGTGTGGGGCAGTGTGTTAGGCTTTAGGATTTGGGGTAGTGTCAGGGGGGTCTTACTGTAGGGTACTGTATTAGGGTTTAGGGCTTAGGGTTTAGGGAAGTGTAGGGTACTGTTTTAGGGTTTAGGGTCGGGACAGGGGGTCGTAGTGTAAGGTAGTAATTAAGGATTTAGGAGTTAGGGTTTAGGGAAGTGTTTTGTTTTGTACTGTATGATAGTGTTGTGAAGTGTGTGTTATGTAGGGTAGTGTATTAGTCTGGGGGTATTTCAGGGAAACAATCGCGATGTTAAAGCATGTGGGGTGTTTGTGTGCGTTGTAAATGTCTTTTGCATGCATTTCAATGGGGAAGCTAAGTAATGGTTTGCGTTGTGAAAGGTTGCGTTGTGAATGTGCATGCGATGTAAAGATGGAGATGTTAAGGTTTGCGATGTAAGCATTTGCGATGTAGCATCATACATCCCGCTCCGCCTCCACCCCAAACAATGACTTCCCTCCACTTCCCCCGGACCACTCTACTCTGGTCGGGGGAAGATTGCTACAGTTCCTACCTGTCTGGAACACCATTACCACGGACAGGTGGGTGAGACAAATCATCCAATCTGGTTATTGCCTAGAACTCACTTCAACTCCCCCAAACATACCACCCAAACAGCGTTGAATGTCAACAGAGCATTTAGTGCTTCTAAAACAAGAGGTGCTTTCCCTCCTACAAAAACATGCAATAGAACCAGTTCCTCTGCATCACCAAAACACAGGGGTTTACTCCCTGTACTTTCTCATTCCAAAGTAGGACGGAACCCGAGACCCATCTTGGACCGCAGACCATTAAACCTCTACATACAATCAGACCATTTTCATATGGTCACTCTTCAACAGGTCCATCCTCTACTCAAACAAGGCGATTTCCTTGCCACCTTAGATCTCAAGGACGCCTACTTCCACATTCCCATTCACCCTGCTCACAGGAAATATCTTTGATTTGTAGTGGACGGTCAGCATTACCAGTTCAAGGTTCTCCCATTCGGAGTCAGCACAGCACCCAGAGTCTTCACAAAATTCCTGGCAGTGGTAGCAGCCCACTTAAGAAGGCAACAAATTCACGTCTTCCCATATTTGGACGATTGGCTCATAAAAGCCAAGTCGCAAATCCAGTGTGTAAATCACACACACACCACAATCCAACTACTTCACGACTTAGGGTTTACCATAAACCTCACAAAGTCTCACCTCCAACCGTCCCACATCCAACAATATCTAGGTGCCACAATAAACACCTCAAATGGCCTTGCATATCCCAGTCCAGCCAGGATAGCAAGCATGCAAGCCCTTATAACAAAATTACAGCCGCAACACTCACTTCCAACTCGAGTGTTCATGCAACTAATAGGGATGATGGCCTCTTGTATATTCATAGTACCTCATTCAAGACTCCTGATGCGCCCCTTACAGGAATGCTTAGCACGTCAGTAGAACCAAGCTCAAGGTCAGCTAACAGATCTGGTCTTGGTGGACGGCCGCACACATCGCTCTCTGCAGTGGTGGAACATCCAAAACCTTTCTAACGGGCGACCGTTCCTAGAGCCAGTTCCACAGATTGTGCTAACAGCAGACGCATCGCTCACCTGCTGGGGAGCTCATCTACTACATCACACCATACAGGGCACATGAACACCTCAGCAAAAGCTACTCCACATCAATCATTTGGAGTTACTAGCAATCTTTCTGGCATTAAATTCATTCCAGAAACAGATATCAGGCAAAGCTGTCTTAGTCCGCATGGACAATATGACAACAATGTACAATTTACAAAAACAAGGGGTATCGCACTCTCTGCAGCTCTCTTAACTAGCACAGAGCATATGGAGGTGGGCTATTCCTCAAAACATATTCCTTTTAGCCGAACATCTTCCAGGAATTCAGAATCACATGGCAGATCTGTTAAGTCACAAGATGTTGGACGGAATTTTGCACATTGGCAAATATTCACCCCCAGTCACAGATGTGGGTTTAATCCATCAACTGTTGTTTTTACAACTGTTGTTTTTAGATCTGTTAAGTCGTCAGACACAACAGATTCACAAGTGGGAACTTCATCCACAAGTTCTTCAACCGTTTTTCCAAATGTGGGGGCAGCCAGACATAGATCTCTTCGCCACACATTACAACACAAAATGCCCAAGCTTCGCCGCCAGATATCCACACCCATTGTCCAAAGGCAAATGCGATATGGATGAATTGGTCAGGCAGATTTGCATACGCTTTTCCGCCTCCCCCACTCATTCCATTAGTGGTACGCAAGCTGCAACAACAGTCACTAACACTGATCCTAGTTGCTCCAACATGGGCCAGACAACCATGGTACACAACATTGCTGGAATTATCAGTAGTCCCGCACCAAAAACTACACCTCTCCCCACAGCTCTTAACACACAACCATGGAGATATCAGACATCCAGATCCAGCACGGCTCAACCTAGTGATCTGGCTCCTGAAGTCCTAAAATTTGGTTACCTCAATCTTCCACCTGATTGTATGAACGTTATCAAAGATCTTAGGCGCCCCACCACTACAGCCTGCTATGCAGCCAAATGGAAAAGATTTGTTATATACTGTAACAACAAGACCATCAATCCTCTAGATGCGTCCATTCCACAAATCATGTTACCTGCTGCATCTTCAAAGATGTAATCTAGCATACACATCAATTAAATTACATCTCGCTGCCATAGCAGCTTACCTACAAAATAGACAACATTTGTCATTGTTCAAGGTACCTGCCATTAAAGCATTTATGGAAGGCCACAAAAGAATAATTCCTCCCAGGGTACCACCCTCCCCAGTGTGGAATCTAAACATTGTCCTCACTAGATTAATGGGTCCTCCATGCGAACCTCTACATAAATGCGAGCTACAATCTCTTACATGGAAAGTCACTTTCCTTGTGGCCATTATATCTCTCAGAAGAGTCAGTGAGCTACAGGCATTAACTATTCAAGAACCATTCTTACAACTCCATCATAACAAAGTAGTCCTCAGGACAAATCCCAAATTCTTCCTAAGGTTATTTCTCCCTTCCATCTCAACCAATCTGTTGAGTTGCCAGTGTTGTTCTCGCAACCACAAACAGTAGCAGAAAGAGCTCTTCGTACACTAGACGTAAAAAGAGCACTCCTTTACTATATTGACAGAACAAAACCTTTTCGCAAAACAACTTTTTGTATCCTTCTCACTGCCACATAAAGGCAATCCCATATCAAAATCTGGGATTGCAAGTCTGATTGTCAAATGGATAGAAATTTGCAATCACAAAGCAAAACATACACTGTCTATTCCCCCTAAAGCCCACTCTACCCGCAAAATAGGGGCTTCAATAGCATTTTTAGGGAACATTCCCTTAGATGATATCTGTAAAGCAGCTACATGGTCTACACCGCACACATTCACAAAACACTATTGTGTAGATGTGCAGGCAAAGCAACAAGCTAGTGTGGGCCAGGCTGTGCTCAAAACACTATTTCAAACTACTGCAACAGATATTGGTGGTCGCCGCTAAAGAGGAGTACTGCTATGCAATCTATGCACAGTGTGTGATCTGCAGCTCAAATGCCTCGAACAGAAAATGCTACTTACCAGTATGCATCTGTTCTTAGCATGTAGAGCTGCAGATTCACACACGCACACCATCCTCCCCGGCTACCTTTATCTGTTCCAGTATTATCTTCATTAGATACAACATACATGGACATCTATTTCTGTTTCTCTCAAAACTCCATCATTTCCCTTCTTGGCGAAAAAGCAATCTGAAGATGGAGTCGATGCCCATGCGCACTATTGTCCATAGGAGGAGTCACCTATCTCGTGACTTTCAAAGACTTATTCCAATACAACAACAAAGTGCAAACATCCGGGTCCAACACCAGATGGCAATCTATGCACAGAGTGTTAATCTGCAGCTCTACATGCCAAGAACAGATGCATACTGGTAAGTAGCATTTTCCTTCTTAATCTTAATATCACGGTCTAACAGACTACTTGTCTGGGGTTGACTAAGATTAAAGAATGTAATACTCCCATTATTTCATCCTTGGCCCTGTTTGATAATGGGCTATCATATACAAATTATACTGAAGACCAACTAAATAGTATGATAAAAAATGATACATTTAATTCCACTGCAATGTCCCCTTCTGGATGGTCATTATGGCCTCTGAACACAAATGTTTGTCACTCTCGCTTCGTGATCACTACTTCAGGGTTTAATAGACCTGATCCATGTTACCCACATTCCATCACTGTCACCACTTATTCCGAAGGTAAATTATGTCAGCAATGGTTTGAACATTCCACATTGTCTGACTTGAAACAGCATCTTTCACTTCTATTGGAAGACATAAACCTTTCTGATTTTCTTTTGGATCCAAAATCCCCACATTCAAAAGGATTTGTTTCGGCTGCATATAATGAATCGTGGAAATTTTTGCAAATGGAAGCTGCTGTGCATTTATGCCAGATTGATCAGGACAATTTAGACAAAGTGCTTGCTGTTGTTAACAAAGCATTAAAACTTTATCATCTTGTAATTACACTATAGATAATATTGTGTCTTCTGTTATTGATATTGCACAGAATGAAATATCTACCTTGTATCATGGTCAGAATCAGATTAGAGCGGTTATGCAATTTGGGTGGACACTGCAAACACAAAATATGGGCATGTTCCTTGTCATTTCCTGAACTGTAGCGCATTGTTCTTACTATTTAATTTAACACGCAAACAGTAATTAATGGCGATGAAAGACGCTAGTTATACCATGCTGCATATCGAAAAACTTGAACAACTTCCCCTCACGTAGCGGAAACTCATTCTGCAGTTTGGTTAATTCACAGGGTTATCTCGTTGCTCATCTCGATGTTTGTTTACTCCCTGCATGAATCACTTCCCTATAGGTATATAAATACCTCTTGGGAGCAGTTACATACATGATTTATGGTCCCTGACTTTTACCTATCATTGTCAACAGGCTGATAGAGAAGTTTTGTCTACAGGAGAAATTTGCGATTTCAGTGCTGAACATTCCCTTGTATGTCAACAAATAAAAATCCACTGCCCCTGTAATGTTTCAGCTCCTAATCCGGCTTGTTATTTGAAAGGAACTCCAGTGCCTCAATTATTCCCACCCTAACGTAACATAAATGGCAGTTATCTTGTCCTTAATAATCATGACTGTTGCGATCTGTGGGACGGAATCCCGTATATGGTGTCTATTTTTCGGTTATTTACTTGTTGCCACAACGTCCTGTTCCCCCCTCCACATATGAGTGTAGATAGTTCATTGTGGCCTTCCATTCGAACCCTGAAAACAGACTTCAATGTGCTAAGCAGACTCTAAGCACTTTTGTTTCAACAAGAAGTGGCTCTCACTTCAGCACGTGAGACCTTGAATTGCAGGTGGCGAGAACGATATCCAATTATTACTGAACACAAATCTTTAATGAGTCTGATACCATGGGCCTGCCACACTTTTTTAAATTGGTGGGCACCAGCCTCGTGACTTCTTATCAAACTATTTTTGGAGTACTCCCAGCTTATATACATTCCATCTTTTCCAGCGTATATTTGGTGGGTTCCCGCTGCTGCTCATCTTGATCTGTGGTATAATCATACTATTCCTTCAATTCCACAATGGCTGCTCCATCTGTGGTCCTGCCCGGTCAGGCATCGCTTCAGCTGCACCATGAGTGACTGCTACAACTTTTTGGAACGGTGCCTCTTGATGCAGAATTTTGTCTGACCGTCCGATATGCTTACCTGACCTGTGTTTCATTGTTCGTTGCCCATTTCAGTGGTCCCTGTAGAGCTGTCTGGCTTCCTCATCTCATGCTGCCCTAGATTTCGAACTGTTAAAGTTTCTCTTAGTAGCCCATAACCAGGACAGTACCTTGGGTATGCCATTTGTGTACAACCCAGCGTTTGGGCCAGTGGCCAGGGATGGTCCTTGTGCAACTGCACAGCGTCTACTGGATCTCAGTTTCATCGAACTCAACACAGGTTCTCCTTGGATGATCTATCAACAACTAGAAACGAGGAGCATGTTTGCTCCATTGACCTGCCAAATTAGATGGCTGCTATTTCCGATGTGGAAGGCTCGGATATTTTATTGGAATTGATGGCGTTCCATTTGGCATCCCACTTCTTGGGTCCCAGTGATATGCTGTAATTGGATATATTTTTGCACACAAAAACCTCCTTTATATTTGACCATGCTGATTTTCAGACGCACTTGAACTTCAATTGATTATGTACTTTAGCTCTGCTTGGCATCTGATTTCTGTCGTCATTCAGTGCTACTGTCCTGACCAAGGGGAGGGTGTCACATATCCCGTGCAGGCCCTTTGTCATTTTTTCTATGTTAGCATGAGCATGTTGCAGAAAGTCCTCTGCTTTGTGCATGTTACTGTACATACATGTTTTGCTTTGTGTCACACTGTACTTTCACACAGAACACACTGTTATTTTTGCGTTCTGCTCTTTCCTAGGATTAAGTCTGAACATGTAGACAAGGTTGAACAACAATGCCTTTTTTTATTCTGTTCTGGTCAGGCCCTGGCACCTAGACAAAACATGCAAATGCAGCTGTTGTTTGGGAACACATACATTTGTCATATAGGCATGCACAGATAGGCAACACACACTTGTAGAGGGACCTTTCCAGGGAAAAGATTGTGACAGCACCTGAGATGTAGAACATTCATCTGTGAATACAAAGGCACAGGGTTTGCTGCTAACACCTAGATATCTTCTGTAGAAGGGGAAGTAGGTTAGGCTACGCTGTTGCATAGAATGACAGCTCCAGTCATGATTTACGCACTACTTGCTATCCTAACCGTATTTGTGTTAGGCATTTTCCTACGTGTTGTGGCACATATACTGCATACTAGAGCACAATAGTTAAAATAAACATTTTAAACTTTCCTCGTATCTCTGTCAGAACTTATTGTTTACTAGTACGAGTGTGAGAGCGAAAGGGTGTGTCCTGTAACTGCGATTCCTGAGAGGGTCAGGAGTGTTGTGTTCTGGGGTGTCTAATCACTTGTTCTTCTGTGAGTGAGTAATTGAGCAAGTGAGACACTATAGCTAGTCGATCCCAGGCTGATGGGTACTCCGATGGTAGGATGATTTAGTCCCAGCCTACTAAGGTTCCATAATCCCAAGCATAGTTCTGTGACTCCGCATGATCCCTGCAACAACACTGCTTCTGGGCCAGGCTGGCCACACAAGGCATGGGCCGAGTTGAGAATGCCCTAAGGGCCAGAACAACACCTAGCCCCCAGCCTCAGTTGAACAGCATGGCAGGGGAGTGCCAGTGATACTGGCAACACTTTACAGTCATCTGGGAGGGGTGCTGGGGAGCACAGTAAGTCTCTGTGGGGCTATTTACTGAGGCCCTAAAAAAACAGCCCACAGATGACCCTAAATCACCCAATGCCCGACTGCCCTCCTTCCCAATCCAACCCTTCTGTTTTCCCACCTCCTGCCACCCACTTTCCACTACTCAATTTTCAACCTACTTATTGGAGGCCACAGCTTGGCTCCATTGAGCAGGCCCACACCAGGTCTCCCGGCTGCCGGTATTACAGCCGGTCCTGCAAGTCTCTGCTTCCTCCCGCCATCCACATCACACTGACTGCTGTTAGGCTGCTTCTGCCTTGAGCAAGCCTAGTCAGAAAGCCAGCCTCAGCGCAGCCCTAGGTTCCATGCCCCAAGGTAAGCTCCCCCGATCGCTGTTTTCCCACCTCCCGCCAATCACTTCCCACCACCTGCCTCCCCAGCGGCCCTCTCAGGACCTTCTTAATGGTATCTGAAGAGTGACTGCATAGCAACTGCTTCAACAGCGCACCAAAGACAATCCTGTCTGTGCCTGTCAGCACCTGGACTGCACCCCAACGCCAGTAACCCTAACCCTTTGATTACCCTCTGCTACTCCACCACCGAGTTCCGGGCCCTCTGCCCCAGATGCCACAACAATAGCTACTGCAGCACCTCACCCTGATCTACGGAAGAACCCTTCGCCTGCTGCCACTGTTGCTTCACGCGTAACTCAGGACTGCCAGCCCACACGGAAGCCCTCGCCACCCCCACCCAGAAGCCCATGAACACCCTGGAACTGCTCCAGTGCATCTTGCTCAGCACCCAATCACTCAGCAAACATGCCACAGAACTCTGGGATACCATCACCACCCTCACCTTGACGTGATTTTCCTAACCAAGAACTGGCTCAATGCCTCCTCAGCCCCCGACATCGCAACCTCAATGCCCGACGGCTACCAAGTGATTTATCGTGACTGCACCAACAAACACAGAGGAGGCATTGCCATAATTCACAAAGAAACCGTTGATGCATCGCCACAGAACTCTGCACCACACCATTCATAAAACATCTGAACTTCCAACTTCAAACCAACTTCATAACAATCATCAAAGGCACCCTCACTACAGACCCCCCAGGACCCACTAGCCATCTACTTACTACTTCGTGACTTCAACTTCTACCTCGACGACACCAACTCCACCAATCTCCTAGAAAATACAAGCAATATCTGCCTCACCCAACTGGTCACAGATCCCACACACAACACAGGACACACACTCGATCCAATCTTCACATCCACAACAGAATCAAATACAGCCACGTCTCCGAACTCACCTGGTCCACTCAGTCATCCTTTTCACCATAACAGGCTCACATGGCATCACCACGAAGCCACCCAGCTCCTCGCACTTCAGCTGGAACAAAGTAATGGAGACCCAATGAACGCAGGCACTCAACACCTCCCAGCCCGACGCCGCATCACACCTGGAAATGGCCATCCTGAACTTCCCCGATTGGATCACCAAATGAGCCGACAGTCGCCTCCTTGAACCCAGCCAAAACCTGCTTAGCCTCAAGAAGAGCAATCTGGTACACACTGGAACTCAGAACTATCAAGCGCAACTGCAAATGACTAGAGAAACAGTGGTGCACCACCAAAGATCCCACCGACCGCATCACCTCTCTCTCCGGGGTACTATATGAACCACGGCTTTCTTGTTTATGAGAACAAGAAATGGATACCGCCTTGAGTTTGTAATGCAGAGGTTCTAGGTGTCTGTTCTCTTGCCTGATGATTCGGGGAGCTTCCTGCCAGTATACTCTACGGTTGAGTAAACCTTCACTCCAACTACTGGTTGTGTATAAAAAAGTATCATATATACTTTTTCCTCTATACTAAATTAGATCTAGTGAACACTGCACTTTATTTTTCTTTTCATTCACCTCGGTCCTGATGAAAGCCGCTACATCCCCTAATGGAGTATTAGGCTGAAACATGTTGACCACTTTATCGCTTTGACAGATCGAATCCCTCTCTGTCTCAGCTCCACGTTTTAATCCTGACCTGTGGATGCCAGATTAAAGTCGTTTAGCATACCGTTGAGCCAGTTTTAATCACCCCCACTTATATTTCACTTCCTCCTCACCACACCCAGCTCATCAAGAGGTTTAGTATACCTCAGCATCTCCATTAAAACATTCCTGAGCTCCTCCCTCTCAAAGAGGGGGTTGTAGTCCGCACTGCACCCAGGTTCCCAGTGCAAGGAGATCCCGGATGATGAAGCATGCCACCCACGGGTGGGTGAGGCGCATCATCCTAAGAAAGGAACACTCCAACACCCCAACAATACACTATTAGACCCAGGGGCCCACACTGTGTTTCTCAGCCTTCAACATGTACCACCAATGCTTCAATGATACAAAAAGAGATTCCCCCACAGACAGCATTGAAACTAGCGCCAATAGCATGAGGAACTCTTCAATATAGTCAGGGAATTATCCAGCCCATCAGCCCCCGAGAACACGGTTTATCCCTCACAAGAGCTCTGTGACACCCTGTCAGAATACAGCAGGGGAGACTTGGTGCATCTGCAGCGAGGAAAGATGATCAAAGCATGTATAGCGTGGCGGCCAGAACCCCGAGGTGAAACCCGTCTTCCAGAGCCCCCATTGCACAGAGTGGAGCCAGCACTGAGAGGTGGCATTGAGAGGGGAGGTGAGTGGGGTGCCTGAAACAGCAGTAGATCGGACCAAAGCTGAAAGCGCGGGGGTACAAGGCACCTAGTGAGGAAGGCGGGCCCGGTCCCTGCCGCCCCCCCCCCCCCCCCTTCCCCCAGAGGCGGCATAGCTGGTTTGGGAGCGGTCTAGGTGCGGCTTGGCCATCTCGGCTGGGTCTCCTGCTGGGTTTTCTGCCAGGCTGCCTTGCCGCGTACTGTTTTCCAGCTTTGCTCCTACCAGGCTGTATTTATTCTGCCTTTGGCCACAGTCAGCTACATTTAGCCGTCGTTGCCAGCTAACAATTTAATTTATTTATAAACTGAGAGTGACAACAGGACAACCTTGGACAACTCTGCAAATTTATAACCAGAAAACTGTGGTTACATGCTGGTTGACAGAGAGAGAGCCTATAGTGAGCAAGCTGAGTGCCTCCTAAACACCTAATATCTTTTGTTTTTAAAATATTTTAGATATTTTTAAAGCCATGAGTACACTAGATAAATACAGCAAAAGAAAAAACAAATACAGCAAAAATAAAGCATTAGGCCGAGGGAATGACAAGCCTCTATCATATTCATTTGATCACATTAAAGAAGTTATTACCACAGTAGGAAGCTGGAAATGAAAAAGCATATGGAAAAATAACAAGATTACTACAAATGATAATAAGAAGTGGTAAATGGCTAAACCCATTGTAGGCCGGCCCAGACCCTGTTGAGCCTGCCCAGTGCAAGAGGGCTTCTAGAGTTAGCCAGGGCTAACTCACATTCAAACACCTGTCTAAGGAGTGCCCAGAACTCTTTAACATTTGGTCTAATGGGACATATCCAAGACCTAGCGATACTACAAAGGCAGGCACAAGCAATAGCAATAGAGTAAAAAGCCTTCTCAGAGTTATTACCGTCATGCTTAAGGCCAAGAAAGATTTCTTTATCAGTAAGCTGGACCTGACGACCGCCTTGCGCTGTTAGTGTTGTAAAAACATGCTGCCAATAAGTCCTAGGCATTGGGCAGTCCACAAGCATATGCTTAACGTCTGCGGCATATAAATTGCATTTGGGGCAAAATAACTTATCCGGTAATTGAGATATTGTCCACTTAGATATGAGCTCGGGAGTATACTAGAGCATAAACACTGTTTTGTGTAGCTGAAGTTTTAAAATTAAAATTGATAGAGACAACTGCTCTATCTAGGATACCCAGTGACTCCTGCACTTCTTCGGCCGTGATATCGGTGTTCACTAGCAGACTTAGTTTCCTAGATATATGCAGGTTGTCGTCAAGAGCAAATGGCATAAGTTTCTGATACACTACACCTATGGTGCCCTTTCCCTTGTTCTTATAAATACCAGTCAATAACTCAGATATATATGGTGGAGTAAGTAATTTTATCCCATTTAAAAATTAATCTCTGACCTGGAGATATATAAAGAAAGAGTTATAAGAAAGCGCGAACTCCTCTCTGAGCGCCATAAATGAACGCAAACCATGATTGTCCTACAATTGACCCTAAACACCTAATATCTAACACGGAAATAACAGGATCAACAGACAGGTGATTCTTGAGAGGAGAAAAAATTTGATCAGGCAGAATCAGGCAGACACCGGGCCAGAAGACTAAAAGCTTAAAGCAAAGCGTCAAAAAACAGAACATAAAACAAACAACCAAGTCAGAACACTTGAGCGATACTCAAAAGAGCCCTCTAATCTCTCCAATATTAACAATGTTTAGAAATACAGATAAAGACAAAAAAATTGAATTCAAGCTTGAGCACTATATTCTCCTTCCATAAAGACCCTGGAACCATAATGTACTCAATTCCAGTATAGGTACCAGGCCTCTTGACGCGATTGGCCCCTCAGAGGTCAGCTCCTTGCACAATCATAAAAGAAACGCAAAAGGACCCTACACAAGTTACAAGGGATTCAAACAGCCTGACGAATCCTTTAAACTTGGACCTGGACCTGGCAGAATCAAACTTGGCAATTTTAGGGGTGGCATCAAAGGAAAACAGTATCAATAATGGGTAAACACTCTCAAACAAGGAGCAGCTCCTAGATGAAAAGGCAAATGGCTCAAATAACAAAATAGAAGATCCAGGAGATATATGAGATAATAAGATCGAAGCATTTGGCCCTTTACAGTATGGGATAAAAGAGTTAGCTGGAGGAAAGAATACCAAAACAGAAACATTGACAATGAAGTCTAATACAAGTCAGGAAAATCCGATGTCTTCCACCCCTAAGATTGCAATAAACATTGGGACAACATAAAGGTTAAAATAGTAGCACAGGTCCATCAGGGCAATCAAGATGACTCAGAAGGACTGGATGCCTCATGGCTGAAAATTCCTAGGCTTACATCGAACAAAGATTCCTCACATGCCTTAATCATTAAACCAGGAACACTGACTGGAGAAACGCCCCATGTCAATACACAAATCAATAAGGACATACAAGGCCCGAAAATCTTACAAAATAATTCCTTCCACTCTTTTCAAGATACAAGCTACTTATTCAATAAAAATCAATCCACCAAATTAGAACTAAAATCACATCTAACACAAGGGGAGACATTGAGCTACCTGGATGTTTTTAAATCATTATTACAAACATTGCAGACATCAACAAAGGCTCTCAATATGCAAGCAGACAAACTGAACATTCAAATTAAATTAAATTAATAAACATCACTGCCCTACAGATTACAGGAATAAATACAAAGCTGGATAATCTGAACAATTTAATAATAAGAGCACATTCTAAATATTCAGCCCAATGGGCTTGTGGCCTGATAATCGACAAACTGTGCCTCCTACCAAGGTTACTAGAACAGATAATAACGTTAAACAAATTAAAAGGGGCGGCCACAGAATATAATGCTGTAGAGCATGACAAGCACTCAGTTTACACTTTGCAACTTCCGCAACCCTCACTAAAAGAAACATAAGCAAACAAAAATACCATCTAAACCACAAGAAATGCAAGATCAATCAAGCCCGGTATACCTAAAGGCCTTACCCCAAGAGCCCACGCAAGAAGATTCAAGCCTAACAAACCTGGACAGAAACAAAGCATTGAAGCAGACCCGAAGTCCAAAAAAGCGTGAAAGAAAAGCAAGAAACAAAATGGCCTCACTAACAAAACAGCAGCCCAGCAAGGTATTCCCCATATTTAGCTCAAGCAGGGTGAATAAGGCCCAGACGGACTTGACTAGTTCTACAGCAAGCACGGCCGATACCTCGAGCAGCTATCAAAGAGACGAGGATGCGGAGCACGACAGCCTAGTAGAAGCTAACCGGACCAAACAAAGGGGAACGGACACCACCACAGCAACTGGCGCCGAACGAGTGGAAATCCAGGAGACAATAAATAGAAAAGGAGCAAAGCCATATGCCCCTGAGGAAAAACAAACAAAAGTCAAGCATAAAACTTGAAATAAGCGACTGGACCAGTCATATGATGTAAGCATGTTACAGCCACCGAACCTAAAAATACAAGGTACTCGGCTTTACGGAAAAGACTGGAAGATCAACGACCAGCCAGAAAAAACAGCGAGGAAGACACATGGCTCTTAACGCCCTAGTCTCAAAGGGCTTCGATAATAAGGATACAACAAGACATGGATGGCTAATAAACGTCCAAGGCATAACAGAAAGTAATGAGCCAGGAAATCGAAAGCTTAATATAACAAACGAGAAAAATGAGAGCTGAAAGTTTCAGTCCCACGCACTTCATAACAGCAAAGGGGTAGGACACCTACTGGAAAATCCCAGATTCCATGTCCAAGTTGAAGATGGAGCAAGCATAAAAGAAGGCAGACAATTGAAACCTTCACGGGTAAGCACTTGAGAGAGTAAACAAGGATACCCTGGGCAGGAAACAAAAAATAAAAACAAAAAGGAGGCTAATCAGGTAAATTCGTCTGTACTAGAAATTCCAGCTCTCAACCACAGAAAGAGAATCATGGCTCAATACGGAAATCTTAGAGTTCAAATAAAAAACGAAAGAAGCTAATAATAGATGAAGATAAGCACGAAGAGTCTACCTCGGTAACACAGCAAGAGCAAGAACTAACGAAGCAGCAAATAGTTTTAATATCAGAATACGAATCAAAAGGTCAACATGATATACTAAACAGAGGTAACATTTTAAAATTGATAGCAGAAGTCCCAGCTTTAAAACATTAAAATTCATTGAACCTTCTGGCCGTAGAATTTATTTCAAAAGAAAATCATACAAACAATGAACAAATATTGACCACATGACAATCAGAGTAAGAAGTCCAGCTAATCATGAATTATAATTTGCAATTTGAAGCTTGGGGCATTAAGCTGTCAAGACCAATTACATCACGTTATCCCCGCCCTTTGATTGTAAATTCTAACTATAATGTAAGTCAATTATCGGGACAAAGAAAAAACAACCAGCAAGCGTTTTCAGTTCTGCAGAGTGCAAAAGGTATTAGCCTATGGACCTCACAGAGGAGTGGGGTGCAAAAAGATTAGAAAGCAGTTATCCCACCTTGCAGAGGTCCGGGATAATGATGCCCCCAAATTGGCAGGTGCCAAAGTCCCCGCAGTGATGTTTGCGGATGACACTTTGCTACTGTCAAAGTCTCCGATGGGCATTCAGAGGGTCCTGGACAGCGTTGCCACTTTTTGTGGCAAAAGGGGGTTGGATATCAATACCCTGAAGACAAAGTTTATGGTCTCCAATCCCCACAAGACAAGCCGCCCTAACCCTAGTCTGGAGGGTACCATCTTGGACTGGGTGTCAGTGTTTGAATATCTAGGGGTTACACTGACAGAAAATATGGAATATGAAAAAATGGGGCCCACAAATTGCTAAAGCAAAGCTTAGGCTAGCCCAGACCTCTGGGGGTATTGCCAAATTATTGAGAAATTCCACCTCTGAACCTGCTGGGCCCATAGTTGAGATTTACAAGGCCCAAGCCAGGAGCGCGGCAATGTATGGGGCTGAACTCTGGGGGCATTGCTGTGGACCTGTGAGCAAGCATGCCGCTGTTCAGGGACGTTCCTCTGTAGGTCAACTGACGGCCCAATTCTTATTACTAAAAGATGACTACAGAATGGAATCTTTTTTAGATGACATCCAGCCATTTTTGGCGAGAAAACTGTATGTCCAGTTTAGAATGGGCAATCTGCCGCTCCATGTATTCACCCGCAAATGGACACACTCTTCTCCTAGAGAATGCCCAGCTTGCAATTGGAAGGAAGAGATGGAGCTTCATGTCTTTTTCTTTTGTCCGGGTTATACATTAGTAGGGAGGGGTTGGCTTGTCCAGCTGTGCAGGAATTTGTTCACTGTGCTGAAGCATTTAGAGTTTTGAAGTCCGACACCCGTAAGCCCATTGTCTTTGCCCTGTCAAGATTTCTGACTTCAATGTGGCGCAGGCGCATGACTTTTGTAAATTCGTTACTTTAGCTGCAGCAGCACATTGTTGTAGTTCTCTAGGGTTATAACCTGTATTTTAATTTTTTTAACTGTTTTAACTTTAAAATGCATTTGGTTTTACTTTTTATATGTGTGTATACAGTTTGTATTTCAAAGTTATGACTGATTGCTGCTTCAACTAACTGTTCGGTATGACCCGCATTGAAACCATTCGCACAGTAGTGTTTTTCATACTCCTTGTTCTTTGTGCAGTATTTATCTTGCACATGCACTTTATTGAGCCGCCAGATATGGAACTATGTCAGTGCCTAATTACAAATCGGGATGTCATTTTATTAGATTACCTTTTTTGTCTATTTTCTTGTATTGCATTTACTGTTTTTATTGCATCCTTTTATGCTCGTAATGACCAAAATAAAGGTTTTTGAAGTGAAGTTCTAGAACCAGATCAAGACAAATGGAGCTGGCTATCATGTTCACTAAATATAGATGGGTAACTGACCCTTGGAAAGTCTCTCCGACAAGCTTAACAAGGGAAACATTCATCTGCTTTCATGGAATATCACAGGAGCAACAAAATGGCCGGAAAAAGGCTGCCTCCCTCAGAACTGGGAAACATGTTACATAATAGTGCTTCAGGAGACATGGGCAATGGACGACTAACCCCTGGTAGAGTATATACATTATACCTCACCTGCTGTAAAAACTAAGAAAGATGGCCAGCCGAAAGGGGGCCTGGCAATCAATGTCTCCACAGCATTAAACATCGAATCAGAACAGATAGTCTTTCCGGGACCCAATGTGCAATTAATTAAACTTACCTCATGCATCGCCGGTATATCAAAAACAGTTATGCTGATCAATACGTATGCACATTCGAAAGTAAGGGGAAAAAAGCCCACAATGTCCAGTTAATTGCCACAATTACAGACATTAGGAGCACACATCCCTTATGGGACATAGTACTGACAGGGGACTTTAATTCCAATCTAATGTATACCCCGGATGAAGATGTGAAGCTAGCAGCTGATAATATATACTGGAATGTCCCACTTCAATACCAGCTAAAGAGGATACCCCCAGACCACGTAGGCCAACTCCTGGTAAAAACTTTAGAGTTTCTGGGATTGAGAGTAATAAACGGCAGAACTACAGACGACTTTCTGCCCAAACATACATTCCATAAAGATGTGATCTAGACTGGATTATACAGCCATCTCACGGTCATTGATGCCATCACTTTCCGATTTCTCGATAGAGTATACAACTAGGAGTGACCACTCTTATCAGCATATTCATTTCAACTTAAAATTACCCAAACACCAGGTCAATCCCACTATAGAGGGAGGCATCTATACAATTGATCTTAAACGTCCAATACGGTCAAATGAAACTACAGATGCGCTTCAAATTAAATTAAAGAGGCTGATAACGGAATGTGAAACCGAGGCCCTCAATAAATTCCAAGCATGGGTACATTTTACAGCAGAACTAACAACATTAATGCCCAGGAAACAACATCAGGCCACAAAAAACAAAAACACACAAATTTTGATGGAAGAGGTGGGCTCCCTGAAATGTGAACTTAAAAAAGCCAACAGCTTGGGACGTCAGTTGAGGAAAGCATTTTAAAAACAAAGTATGGGGTGAAAAAAGAGAAATACCAAAGATAAATTCTGGTCTGAATTACTCTGTAGTGCTAAGAAAACTAACTAACACTTTCTGGGAAATGATAAATAAATTGAACAGGCCCTTGAATACGCTAACCTCAAACATACATGAACATGAGTGGGCTATTATATTGATAATCTTATCATAGATCCATCAGGAGGGTCAATACCACCAAGAACTAGCGGTGGCAAAAGAAACAACGGAAAACATCATACAAGGAGGAGTTGATATTAGTAAACTAGCTGAGGACAGTATGAGCAATCCAACAGTAAAGACTGATTTAGGTGCCTACTTAACTGAGGAAACCACAAAGAAACACGACAAATATGGCACCAGTTCCCTCAAAGTAAAGATAGATCGGTCCATTTATTCGGCTGACGAAATAATATGTATATTACGGAAAGGCAGCTGAGACGGTGCTCCAGGACCTAATGGCATTCCTCAAGCCGTCTTTAAGAACGATCCATCCTTCTGAAGTGAGCATCTATCCATGTTATTCAAAGAAATAGAGCTGTTATATTGCATTCCACCAAATTGGTAAGGATCAATAATGACACCGATCTTTAAAGGAGGAAATAGAACAAGTCCGTCGAACTATGGGTTGATTACCCTATTAGACATTGAAGCTAAATTCTATGCATCACTCATTCTGGAAGATTTGAAGGAATGGTCAAACAAGCTTAACCGGATTCCAGTTGTAGGAGAGTAGGATCTGCTTCACATGTTTACCCCCACTTTTTGCTTGTGTTTCACTGTTTTTCGACTTTAGCCTGGCTGGGACCCTGCTATTCAGGGCCCCAGGCTAGCTGCTTCCTCTCTACATTGATTGCATGTACTCTAGGTACACTCCAGATTGGATTCTGGGGTACCCTTGTCAGTCCCTAGTATATGGTATACTATGTACCCAGGGCATAGGTACCCCAGAGGCCTACCAGGGGCTGAAGCATGTACTGTGCCACCCCTGGAAAGCCCTCCAAAATGACAACACAGATCTGCTACTGCCGCCTGGGTAAGGTGGTGCATGCACCCCTTACTGAGGTATAGGTTCACTATACCTCACCTATCACTACACATAGTAACCTATCAGTCACCCCTATGGCAAGCCTTATCAATCCTGAAGGCAGGGTGCTTGGTTATATGTGAGAGGGTGCCCAGGCATGAGCTGAGCCCCTCTGCAGCCTTCGGAATCTCTTCTCCGGGGTTGTCAGTGGTGCAGCCTGACCATATACTCTTAAGTGCATTATATCTTAAGCGGTTAATGCTAACTTTGGACTGGCTGCACGGAAACATGTCGTGTTTGGTGTCAAACACCTTGGAATCTTACCCCCACATCACTTCCTGATGTGAGAATATGATCCCACCCTTCTAGAGCGAGAGACATGGCAGTACTGGTATACCCGGTAGAATCTTAACAGAGCCCTGGCATCACAAATTGGATGATGCACCCAGAGACACGGGTCTGGCTTCCTGCTGCTGACCGAAACTCCGGCAGGGGAGGCCTGGACAATAGGTTTCCTGTCACAGGGAGGTGTAACCACCTCCCAGACAGGCTTATGTGTATTGGGGCTGTGTGGGAGCACTCTCAGAGTGCTTTGAAGTCCTGCACTGGGGGCACATTTGGTGTTCCTGTGCATAGTCCAGCTCAAACCGGTTCAGGGGCTTCCAGCCCCTGCTCTGGCGAGAAACTGGACAAAGGAAATGGATGTAGCCACCACTCTTTCCAAACCCTTCCATAGGTGGGTCCCCAGAGCTAGTCCAACCCCTTCCTCTGTAACCAGAACTTTAGATATCCCTGGACGAAACTCTGAAGCTGAATCTTGGAACTTCGACGCTCTACTAAAGACTAGAGGACTGAAGAAATCTCCCTTGGGGTCAAGGAGTGACTCCCCTGCTTGGCAGGCACCAGCGAAGCATTTTGCCGGTCTGCATTTCCGAAGCTCCCTCCGGACTCTGAAGTATTTGCAGCCCAGGAAGAGGATTTCCAGACATCTCAGAGGCTGACCCGATTCCCCAGCAAAGCTGAAACCCGCAGCCTTCATGAGTAGCGTGGAACCAGAATTCCTGGTCACCGGGCACTTTTGCAAGTGCATTGACTTCTCGACGTCTCTTGAAGTCGTGCTTGGGATTACTTGTAGCCCCCACCTCGAGCAGAGAATCCACCAGCCTAGTCACCCCGCCATTTTGTGTTTCCTCTCAAGGCTTATTCGTGATCCCTGGTCTGTCGACTGGTGGGTCCCTGAGAAGGCAACTTTGATTTTCCTTGGGCTTCCCTGGTTGCTCCAGACGTGCCCTGACTCCCCACCAAGTGGTGAGTCCCTCAGACCTTGCTGGTCTTCACCGAAGCATCTTTCTCCTTTCTGCGTGGGTTGCTGTTGCCAAGGCTTGTTGTGTCGAATCCGGGCACCGATGCTGCAGCACTCTACATCCTTCATGGGACAGCTTGAATCCAGCTTCTGGTCGTCCTCAACGCCTCCTGGTCCTCGTGGCTAAAGAGTCAAGCATCACCTTCTTCACCTGAAATCACCCGACATCGGTGGGCATCCGCCTATCGTCCTCCTGGTCACTGGCAAGTGACCCAGACTCTGTCCCCTCTGCTTTCAGGTTCTTCTCGACTTCGATCCAGGCTTGGATCTCTTCGGACACTTCTCATCGTCCCAGCAGCAGCACTTCTTTGCCAGCTCCCATTTAAAATGACGCGACCCAACACCATTTGACACCTGTGCACCCGGCTTCCCTGGGTGAGGTAACACGAGTACTCTGGTGCTCCCGTGGGTGTTGAACCTAGAACTTCCTAAGTCCCAAAGGGCTTGGTCCTGACTCATTTCTAAGTGTCTCTAATCTTTAAAAATGGAACCGCGACTTTACCCATAGAAGCTAACGGGAGCTTGCAGCTGTGTTCTCACACTGCACATGGCCCCCGTGGGTCCCCTGTGTCACTACCTTGGGTGGTTCCTTGGGGTCCCAGCGATTCTACAGGCTCTAGGCCTTGTGACTAGTTAAGTCGTGGTTTTTATACCACTATTGTAGTATATGGTTTGGCTCGCCCCTAGGGCCTGACGTGTATTTGTGCTATTTTACTGTAATATTTGAAGTGTAACTTATGTGTTTTGACATCTAGCCTCATAAAGAGACTAGGAGAGTGTGTTTAGAAATAAATACATATATTTTATATATATACCTGGTGTGGGTTTCTTTCATTTAGCCATTCAAGAGATTATAGACTGGTAAAATAAGCTGCTTTACATTCCTTCAAGACTTAGCCTGAAGGCTGCTCTCCATAGCTACCACTAGGATAGCTTTCAATAAAGGTGGTCTTTAACCTAACCTCAATAAGGGGTTGTTTGGACTGGTACAGGGTGCCCACTATAATTAGTGGACAGCATATAGCAGGCCAACTTCTCACACCAGTTAACCAAAAGGGTTTCAGGAAGGGTATAGGGACGATCACGAACATCCTAGCTCTCTCACTAATAGCAAACAAATGTAAGCGGAGGAAACACAAATACTTTGTTTTATAGACTTAAAGGCAACATTTGACAGTGTAGACTGTCACCTCGCCTGGAAAATTTCGGAGAGACTTTTACGAGGAGTATTGCAATTCTATTCCCAAACGTGGATAAGAATTAAGTTGGGTGACGGTTCTAGACTATCCGGGAAGCTGCCTACAACCAAAGGCCTAAAACAAGGTTGCGTATTGGCGCAGCACCTTTTCAATTTGTTTATGTCTGACCTAGCTCAAAGGCTTGACCGCATTAATTCCCACCCCCGCAAATAGGTTCATTATTAACACATCTATCGTATGCAGACGAAGTGGTGTCAATGAGCCTAACTAAGACCATCCTCCGAAGAGCTCTCAATGAAATGTCGGAATATATTTCATCTAATAAAATAGAAATATATACATTGAAAACTAAAACAATGCTGATCTGTAATCATCGAAGGATCAGGCAAAATATCTGGCTGGAGGGCAACCAGATAGAGGAAGTAACAAGTTATAAATACCTGGGGTTTTATATAGATAACAGACGAAATCATCTAGAGCAAAAAAGCTATATGTCACAGAGAACCAGTGCACTAACATTTGCCTTCAGGACGCTGGCCAAAAAATTGAAGGGGCTGTCATACAAACCTCTCCTTGCGGTAATGGCAGCCAAAATGCTTCTAACGGTAACGTATGCTAGTACCACTCTACACGGCAAAGACTCTGACCTTTTAAATAAATTATTAGTTTCAACCTATAAAAATGTCTACCAAATCCATCAGTCTGCTTCACCGGCCCAGATTAGACTCTCATTTGGTCTTTTTAACGAAACAATAGGGAGAATGTGCTCTACAATAAAGCTGTGGTACCGATTGAAACAGACCATGGTAAACTCTCCAATTAACAAAGCCCTTTGGACAGAAGTGGATGAGGATAAAAAATCACCATATAACCAATATCTTTATAAATCCCTGATAACTACCTGCACTACAGAGCTGTGGAACAATGACCTGCCATATCAGTCCTTCAAGCAAGTAATAAACAAATCAGCGAAATTCCATTCATTGCTATTTGATAAAAACATCTTCAGCTCAAGGTCGCATGCCTGGATGGTGATTAACAACTACAAGACCCTTGTACCGGCACCTTACTTGAGCATTACATTCTCAATCTATTTAAAGAGGCAATAGATGGCTATACGCTTTGGGAAACTATAGTCAGTTGCGGACCTGCCAACCTGGGTGCACAAAGGGCCCATATCATGCCAACTTTGCTGTAGCAACAAAGAGAATTTTGTCCATAAAATTTGCACATGCCCCAAACATCGCAATGCACGAGTCACTTTACTTAGAAAAGTTTTAAACACTAGAGATAACAGGACCTGTAGAGCTGCAATAATTACAGGGATAAACCCCTTAGATCCACAATTGAACTGTAAATTGATGAAATTCCTTAACTCCTTTGAAGAGGCCCCGAAAAGTGCCTCCAAAGTATCTAGTTAGAAGGTGGTAATCAGGCATCCTCATAAGTTATTCCAGTGACTTAAGTTTTTAACCTCAGACTAGGTCCTCATATTGAACCGTGAACAGCTGAAATGGTTGGGATTCCATCGAAGTAAATAGATTGGGATTTTGGGTAACAATTCGAGAATGTTTAATCAACAGTTTTTTAATATATTGAGCTGCAACAAACTGATGTTATGTTTAAACAATTGGCAGACTTTATTGATGGTTTTATATGTTCTTTTATTTTGTAATATTGTTAAGGTTTTAATTAACTGAAAAATAAACTTACTTTGTACTTTAAACCTGTCAGAATACTTCCACAGTAAGATAACCATTTAAAAATGTCATCTTGGCATGACTACCCAGTTTCTGTTTGCATAACAATGTTGCTAAATATATGAAGCTCCCATTTAACTTAAATACACAACAACTAACATCTTTATATGAACCAGCAGAATAATTAAGAATGAAACTATTACAAATGCACTACTTCATGTGAAGCATCAGACACACTCTAATACTTTTGCACTCACTTTTTTTTTATCACTGCTACTAAATATCCTTATTGATAAGACATGCTCTTTATCTCTGATATTTTTGTCTGGGACAACCAAAATTGTACCTAGCACGGTGTACTATTCTGAAATACTTAGCATTCGACCTGGCTTGAGAGCCACAACCTGCTTTCTAGGATGATGATCTGCAGGGGATAATACAAACAAAACTTCCCTGTTTTTGATTATCTGACTGTCTAATAGAGCGTTGAGCTTTCAGTCACTTTTCCTTCTTATGTGCGACTCTGGGTCCTCGGCTCTGGAGGCTTCATTTGCCTCGATATGCCATTCTTCATTCATACTAGAGTATTAAGTTTCTTCTGAGGCCATTGACCATGTCCAACTCAATTCATATGTTCAGTTGAGTGTCCTATCTAGGTGTAGCTTGACCATCCTAGTATCAAATCATTGATAAAGCTAATGTCTTCATGCCTGGCTTTCTATTTTTAATCTATTTATACGGCCATTTTGTATCACAAAATTCACAAAGTAGGGTCTTTTGGCTCAAAGAGTACATTTTAACACGTGAGCCTGCTTATCTAAATGTGGATCAGGGAAATATTTAGCTTTTGCTCGGTTAGATAGCCAAGTTTCAAGCTATTCTGAAGAGAAGTTATATATATTTTTTCTTTTCTCAAAACCTGTGAGCTGGCGTTCCACAAAAGGGGACTTGCACCCTGAAAAATTGTATCTTCATGTAAAGTATTTGAATCTTGCAACTCCCAAATGACATTTGGTAGAAGTGCATAAAATAACGATAGGCCTTGAGTTCTTTCCTCTTCAAGTAGGCCGATACAAAATTATACAAGAACGGAAAGCCTACAGCTGAAGATGCTAAATAAATTCTAGCGTAGTTAGCCAGGCTGGAAGGTGGCATATTTCAACATCTTTCAAGCTGCTCCTCCACTGTGGCTGCTGTGGTGTCTTTAGCATAAATAAGATGAAATCACGCAGTCTGTAGAAAGCAGGTCCAGTTTATTCGCCTCAGCCATCACCAGCTAAAACGTAAATGACAAGCAAAGAACCTCCAAACATAGAGATTCTACAAATAACTTACAACAAGATTCCACAGGGAACCAGGCATGATGTCACACATCTTCCCTCTTCACAACAACAAAATGTTTGAAAAACTAAAAGAAGAAAAGAGAGAGGATAATAAAAAACAGGTGACATATATAAAAACAAGTGATAATGCAGAAAATGAAACTCAAGTAACCTAGTCTTTCATATGCAATGGTAGTCTGTGCACCCTTTGACTCCTTTTCCTGTCAGTATCAGATAATGAACCCAACCTAGTAAAAGAAGGATCTGCAACAGAAGAAGAGGAACTGAAGTTAGCGCAAGCAGAATTAGGATTGAAATTATCTAACACCACACGACTCTTATTCCAAATTCTTCCATCTTCAGTTTTAACAGCATTTTTGAAGATCTTTACAACTCTTCTCACCTTAGTAAACTTAGACCAGGGTTGACATCCAATAGGCTACCCTAATCTTAAAATAGTCCCCAACACTCAAATCATAATTCTGAATTTTTTCTCATCATAGTACATTTTCCTTGATAATTGCTTATCATATGCCTTACATCTCCAATCTCCCAAATGATTGTCTTTAAAACCTTTGTCAAAACTCATCTACCCTGGACAGAGCTTAGAATTTGAAGCTCTTCTTTTGAACAACTCAAAGGGCGATCTTCCTGTTGTAGTCATGTGAGGAGACATACGATAAGCTGTAATCCTATCTTGTAGAACAACTTTCCAGTTTAAATGATTCACTCTGGCTAATTTTATACTCTCCTTAAGAGTTTTGTTAACCCTTTCTACAGCCCCATTGGTTTCTGGGTGATACACAGAACTGCGCTTGTGTTTTATGCCACACTCTCTCATGAAAGACTGGAATTCAGAGGAACAAACCTGAGGACCATTATCAGGGAGAATGCAGTTAGGGAAACTTTCTCTCTTAAAAACTTCCTCCAGAAACTTCTTGACACTAGCTGAAGAGATATCCCTGACAGAACTTACTTCAATCCATCTGGAATACAAATCCAGAAGAACAATGAAATAAGGAGTGTTGGACACCCCATATAAGGGTCCAACAATATCAATGGCTACCTCATCCCAAGGGTAATCGGGTAATGTTCTGCAGACCATGGGCATCTGTTTAGTTTTGAGTATCTTATCACTGCAACAACACTCCATACAATCCCAAACCATCCTTTCAATCTCCTTGTCCATCCATGGCCACCAAAATTGCATTCTCAAATACTCTTTAGTCTTGACAATTCCAAGATGACCAGAGTGTGCATGACAAAGTAATTTATTTTGCACGCCCAAAGGGGGAACAAGTTTAGTACCCCTAACAAGAATGCCATCCATGGTTCAACAAGGTTGTCAAGGCAAGATAGGTTTCTGTTATTTCTTAGAAAAAAATTCCAGTCAGACCATGGTTCATTTTTTTGCGTATTTATGATGGTGTTGTCACTCTATCCGTGAGAGTGAGTGAAAGAACAAACTAACAGCCAACACGTGTTTCACCCCTTACACTGCCATCCGGCCTGGGGCTTTCTCAGGGCTGTACATACATTTATTTAATTAAGACATGTGGAAGGGGGGGGGTGTAGTGTGTCCCCGTGGCAGACTGAAAAGGGGATAGTAAGATCGGTGTGTAGGCAGGAGAAAAAAGGGGAAGAGACGGAAAAGGAGGAGGGATTGTGAGGGGGAGGTAAGGTGGGAAGTGGTTTTTTAGTTATTATGCAAACAGCGGGGAGGGGGGTTTGTGGGCAGGGAGGAACGGATCATAATGGATAACGCACAATATTATAGATAGTAATGTAGAGTAATTAGTCACCATAATTGTGTAGATAGAACCCAACACAGGGGGTAGGGGAAGCACGGAAAGGTCAAGCAAGGGAGAGTTATGAGAGGTCAAGGGGGAGTAGAGAGAGGGAAAGTAGAGAAATAGAAAGAGTAGAGAAGTGGAGAAACGAGAAGACGAAAAGAGAGAAAGCAGGAGGCATTTAGTGGCAGTTGGTACATGTGTCCAGTCATTTGACATCCGGTCAAAAACCGGTGGAGAGAGAGTCATTACAAATTGTATGTCAGTATACAATATGAATAGCAATGAACATGAGGAGGCACTTGATGGAAAGGCAAAGTTTATAGGTGTGTAAGAGTATAGGGAACATAGCAGGTATTTGTTATAATAAAATACAGAGACATATTTGTACAATGGTATGTCATTCAGGTTTAGACAGCATACATTGGGTCCCCGAGTTCAGGTAGTGAATTAACATGTGTCTCCTTGCCTAGAAGCTCCTTCACATTGCACCCCTACACATTGCCTCTTGTACTACGCGGCCGGCCCGTCATGAGTTGTAGGCAACTTGCTGTGTTATATATGCATCGATGACCATTACCTGCGCTTCCCATGTCTATACTAAATTATGCGGCCGGCCCTACAAAGGGTTGTAGGCGATACGCTGTGTACCTGTAGACCCACCCTTGGTCCCCCCTTTGAAAATAAAAACAGACTTAATACAAAAAACATGTGTATTGGAAAGGACGGCATATGGGGGAAGATGGAAACAGGAAAATGCAGCCAGCAGGTTGACATATTTGTACAATGGTACGTCATTCAACATTAGATTGCATACAGTAGGTCCCCGAGTTCAGGTAGTGAACAAGATATTGGAAAGGAAGGCATATGGAGGAAGAGAAGATGGAAATAGGAAAATGTAACCAGCGAGATAGCAAAAATAAGAAAAAGCATGGGCAGTGATATATTTACATTTGTCGTTTTCAAGTAGTCAAATCCAGTCAGGATCCAGGGGTGTACATGGAGGAAGGCGAAACTCGTTAGTCGGGAGAATGCAAGTTTGGTTATATTTGAAACAGAGGAAGACCTCCGGTGAGCATGAATGTGTCACTTCTAATGCTATATTGATCTATAGTGTACGGATGCTGTGTTTGTAAAAAGAAACGATCGTGCAGCGAGATCCTAGAGAAGATCTATCATGTGCGGAGGCGCCGTGGGAAGTATTCATGGCATCAACAGGGTCATCAAGAATCCTATGCGGCGAGAATTTATATTAAATGCATTGGTACAAACAAAGTGGATTTGGTATCAACGAGGTAATCGAGAAACTAATACGGCAAAATGTAAATTACATGCATTAGTACAGCGGCAAGTTGTAAGAGCAGCTTAGTTTAAAGTGAGTAGTGTGCTCACTAGCAACGGGGGTCACATTGGTGCTTAGGAAGATTGTACGTATATCGGGTTGTGGTGGCCATGCGTATAATGTGCTTGTGAAACTTCAACGCTCTAAATAGTTGTCGGCGATTTGGCGTGATTAGGTCTATGAATGTGACGTCTCATAGCTTACCGTATTGTAGGTTACTGAAGAATTAAGTCATCTAAGTTGTATCGGTTCTTTAGGTTACTAAAGGAGAAGTTAATAGAAAGTTGGAGGTTGCTTAGTGCAGGGGTAGGTCAGAGGGTGTTATAAAGGGCAGGCTGGAGGGGAGATGGCGGCAGCTTACCTGAAATTAACTGGTGTAATGCAGCTGCAAAAGTATCTCTGTCCGTCGGTCTAGCAAGTACGCGACAGAAGTTTGGCGGCCATTTTGAAGATGGAAATATAAAGTGTTTCCGGGTCATACCCCGGATGCGCTGTCGGTGGTGCTAATCTGGGCGCCATATTGGGAAGGTTGAGGTCCAATTAATGAAGAATTGAAAAGAAGTAAAATCAGATTCCGTGTGGTGGATCCACATATGGGAGTTATGGGTGATGAAGGGCAAATGTCTCAAAGGTAGTAGTTTAGGCGAAGGCACCTGGTAGAGGCAAATTACGGATGATGCTGGGTGTGGCATCACAGAGATAAAAGGAAGACCTGAAGGGGGTCCTGTCCAGGGTGTTATCAGAGAGGCTGGTCATGGGCCCTCTATTGAGAGGTTTATAATGCATTATTGCAATATAGGTGGGGAGGACGGTATAGTGTGGCGGTCCACTGTCTAGACTAAACTTGGGTAGAGGAAGTTACAATGGTTATCAGGCTGTTTGGGGGGGGATTGGGGGCAGGGGGGAGGAATATACTGGTAAGTGATGGTGGTACGGATGGTATATGGTGGTGCACCACTAGGGGTGAGGCAATGAAGGTAATTCTATATGGGGTCCTGCGGCACTCAGCTCATTTTACAATTATGCTAAGGAGAATCTGTGGGACCTAGTTGCCTGCCAGATGGCTATTCGCAAGGCAAAAGTACAGGTGGCTGATCAATTTATCATAGTCGGGCATTATAGGACATTAATGTAGTGAGGTTAGAAACAAGGGATATGTCAAATTAATGTCTAGGCAGTTATGTTTGTAACAAGGTCGGTGGGCAAATGTGGATGGGTAACTTAGTAGGGTGCAACATATGTGTGATGTAAAAACACAGTACATAGCTCCCTTTTAGTCCTGTGGTTTCAATGATGTTTTAAGCTAGTCTTCTCCAAGCCATACATGCATTTCTGCATCTTTAATTAGCCCCAGGGCCACTGTCTTGATTTTAAGGATGAGTTCACTTTCTCGTCTCCTGAGTTTGAGTTCACGATCTCCCCCTCTTTTGGCTGGATGGACAATTTCTGGGCCAACGAAGATGAAGTCTTTCTTGTGTGGCTGCATGTCGTGGAAATGTTCTGTAAGCGGGTGGCCGGTGTTGTGCTTGTGTATGTTGCGATAATGTTCTTGAATACGGGTGCGCAGTGGTCGTTTAGTGCTCCCAATATATGGAAGGCTACAGGGGTAGATGATTGCATAGATGATGAATTTGCTGTTGCAATCAATCCATTCTTTGATGGTAAATGCTTTTCCTTGTGTCAGTGGTACCTGTGTCATTTTACTTCTGCTCAATTTACAAATACTACAGATTTTGCAGGTGTGGAAGCCTGGTGGTCTGTCTAGAAATGTAGTGACAGATTTCCTTTTGTCCTCAAATTCAGATTTGCACAGAAGGTTCTTTAGGTTGGGTGCTCGTCTGAATGTCATTTCTAGATAGGTTTTCAGATGATCAGTTAGGCTTGGTGTTTGTTGTAAAAGGTGCCAGTGACGTTTCAGGCTTTGTCTTATTTGATGGTGGCCATTATGATAGTCTGTGATGAATGGCATCCTACGAAATTTTAAAGTTCCCATTGACATCACAAAGGCTGTCAAATTCTGCAAAGGTTCATCCAACTCCACCTGATGGCAAGATCCAGCGTGGTGAAATATTTAGCACCCACCAAAATGCAAATCATCTCATCAATATTAGGCAGAGGAAACCTGTCCACAACTACATCTTTATTAAGCGAATGTAGGAGAGTAGGATCTGCACTTATGTTGCCCCCACTTTTTTTCTGATGTATACACTGGTTTCTGACTATAGTCTGGCTGGGTCCCTGCTAATCAGGGCCCCAGTCTCACTGATCTCTCTAAACAACTTGGTGTGCATATTAAATGCACTAGTGATTGGATACTGTGGTACCTTATGAGCCCCTAGTATATGGTACCTTATGAGCCCCTAGTATATGGTACCTTAGGTACCTAGGGCATTGGTACTTCACAGGCCTACCAGGGGCTGCAGCATGTACTATGCCACCCCTGGGAAGCATTCTCAATCTGACACCACAGGCCTGCTACTGCAGCCTATGTGAGGTAGTGTTAGCACTCCTCACTGAGGTATAGGTTCCTATATCTCACCATACACACACATATAAACCTATCAGTCACCCCTATTGCAGGCCCTAACAATCCTGAGGGCAGGGTGCTTGGTTTACTATGTGAGGGGGTGCTTCTGCATGAGCAGGACCCCTCTGCAGCTGGCAGAGTCTATTATCTGCTGCTTTTTGTGGATGCGGTTAAACCATATACTCTTAAGTGCATTATAACCTCGCGGTAAATGCTAACTTTGGAATGGCTACATCAAAACATGTCGTGTTTGGTGTCAAACAACTTGGAATCATACCCCCACACCAGTAACTGGTGTGGGAGTATGATCCCACCCTTCTAGAGGGGATGACATGTAACCACTGTACTAAACGGTAGAAATCTCCTAGAGCCCTGGCATCACAAAATGGATGCCACCAGCACAGACACTGGGCTGCCCTCCTGCTGCTGACCGAAACTCGCAGTGGAGGAAGCCCAACAAAAGGCATCCTGTCACAGGGAGGTGTCACCACGTCCCAGACAGGATTTAGTGTATTGGAGCTGGGTGGGTGCACTCTTAGAGTGCTTTGAAGTCCTGCACTGGGGAGCAGTAGGCTCCTCTGTGCATATGCCAGCTCAAACCGGTTCAGGGGCTACCTGCCCCTGCTCTGGCGCGAAACTGGACAAAGGGAAGTGGGTGTAACCACCCACTACCCTGACCCTCCTAGAGGAGTGGTCATAGAGCTAGTCCCTCCCCTATCTTCACTATAAGATAGCAAGCACCCGAGTGACCGTGGGCTCCTGTGGAACTTTACCTGCAAAGGCGTCTTCGCGGTTACTTGCCCGTTGGCTAGTGACTCACCCGAAGACTTTCTAACCGACTTCAAGGGCTCTCCTGGTTGCTCCGGGCCTGCCCTCACTTACCCTCGCTGGGTAAGTCCATCAGACCTTGCTGGTCTGCATCGCCGACTATCTTCAGTCCACACGAGACTTGCAGTTGCCAAGGCTTGTTGGCTCCAATCCGGTTGCCGACACCGTCATCAGCTGCAGACGTCGTGGGACACTCTGAATCCAGCTGCTGGTCATCGTCGATCCCTCCTAGACCTCGTAAGTGAAGAGACAAATCACCATCGACCCCCTGAAACTACGCAACATCAGTGGTCATCCATCCTGCTGGCCACCGGTCACTGGCAAGTGACTTTGAACACTGTCCCCTCAATTTTCAGGTCCTCTGCATCTTCAATCCACCTTCGGATTCCAGCGGACACCGCTTCAGTCGTCTCAAGCAGCAAGTCTTCATTGGCCTCCATTGAAAACAGCACCGCGACCCGACACCAAAAGACACCTATGCACCCGGCTTCCCTGGGTGAGGTAACTCGTGCACTCCGGTGCCCAAGTGTGTGTTGGCCCTCAAAATACTTACCCTGTAAGTGGCTTGCTTGTTGACTTCTTCGAAGTGCCCTAAAACTTTAAAATACAAACCGCGACTTGCTCCATTGTAACCTATAAGAAACCCGCGGCTGTGTTTAGACACTGCACGCGTCTCCCGTGGGCTTGTTACTTACCTGCTAACACTGCAGTAGTGAAGCCCCAGCGATTCCCAAGGCCCTAGGCTTTGTCATTTTGCAAGTCGACTTTGTTAAACCATTTTCTTAGTATATGGTCTGGTACGCCCCTAGGGCTACAGCCATATTTGTGCTTAATTTATTGAGAACTGTTGACATTTGAATGTGTATCTGGATTCTAATCTCATAAAGAGATTAGTAGAGTGTACCTAGAAATAAATACATATATATTTGATATATATACCTGTGTGGTGTCCTTTTCATTTGGTAATTCAAGAGATTATAAGGTAAAACAAGCTGCTTTACATTCCTCAGAGACTTAGCCTGAAGGCTGCTCTCCACAGCTACCAGTAGGATAGCTTTCTTTAAAAGGTTGTCTTAAACCTATCTACCATAAGAGTCGAATTGGACTGGTGCAAGGTGGCCACTATAACTAGTGACCAGCATATGCCAGGCCAACTTCTCACATTGGTGGGCAGCGTATGGGATTCCAGCTTGCCATTGTTTTACCAGAAAATCTCTATTTGAATTACTAACTGTAAGGATCTTACCGGAAAATAATTCTGCAGGAGCGCCACGGAGTTCCAATAAGTCGTTGCAAGGTCTCAACCTTCCACCACCACCTAATGCCTCTGTCGAACCTTAGAGTGCACAGGTAATAGGGGAAAGAAGGGGAACAAAACAAGGAAAGAGGGGTAACAAGCCCTGGAGCTGCCGTCTTCATCTCTTCTGTACGTCTGTGAAACTGTGAATATACAAGAGTGCAAAGACAGAGTAAGTACAAAAAAGGCAACGTGAAAATAAGTCCCTGTCCCACCTGAAGGAAATGTCCTCTAAAGTGTATACCTTTATCCTGATAGTGGAGACTAATGTAGAAGTTCCTGAAGAGGTGAACAGGAGATGCACAGTGTTAGCAGAGATGAGGGAAGCGTCAAAGTCTGGAGAATCTCCTTTAGTCTACTATGAGTATTGTACCTAAAACATAGGAGTATGCATTAAATAGAAGTCACCACTACCATCAATACCCAATGCCCCATTACCGGCTGTTCATACAGGAAGAGTCCATCGACGAATCATGGTCCCAGCAATTCTTTAGGGGGAGATCTCCAGGTAGCCCCTACTATACCAAGAGTAGAGATAAGCTTGTTCCAGGGGTGGAAACTCAGGAGAAAGCAATGGGAATAACTGAGGAGCAACCAATGGATGAGCCCGGCCGGCCCACGGGAAATAAATCCGACAAGGCGGGCGAAGCACTCCTAGGAGAGATGTAATAGGTTCAAACACTTGGAGGCTGGAGTGGGGAAGCCCGGCCAGCCCACGGGAAATAATTCCGGCAAAGCGGGCGGAGCACTCCACAACCTGCATAAGCCTAATTTACAAGGGAGATGAAGGAAATGCAAAATACCAGCGTGTGAAAGCTGTACACGCTAACAGTGGAGTTTCCCGAAAAACACAGAGCTCTGCAATATTAGCCGTACGGGTGGTAACCGGCTAAATAACATAAAGAAAGGGAAATCCGGGGTCAATAATACCGAACGTCGAGAAGGCGTTGGAGGTCCGAAAATCAAAGGTCCGAAACGCTGAACGCCGAGGGGCGTAGAAGCTTCACAATCCCAAGCAGGAAACAGGAAGTTGCAGGCACAATCTGCGGGACAACACTAGAACGCGAAGCCCCGAGCCTACCGGACGTTAGGTTTTTCTATGATCCTGACACTATCGCGCATGCGCGATAGCGAGCCGCCATAATGGATACAATCCCGCCGTCTTGACTTCGGCAATCATGACACTAACTGAAAACCACTAAAGGTAAAGTCAAGCTAGTATCAATAAGTTCTAATGAGCTTAGAGCTGTTTGTGAAGGGATAAGCACACCCTTGCTACAGCTCAAGCTAGGTTCAGTAGGCCTCAACTAGTGTAGGTAGTACAACACTGCACAACACTAGTATGTCTCACCAAGGTGGAGCCAGTGGGTCCACCCCATCTCAGTACAAAGACATAGCCTACACTGACCTGAAGGCCTTATGCTTTGAAAGACAACTGAGGGTGGGCAGGAGTCCCTCCTCACAACACCTGATAGATCTGTTAGTAGCAGATGACCTGAAACAAGCTCTAGGAGCTAGTGGGTCTGCATCAGGGAGTGGGTCAACCATAGTTTCTGGGTCTGATGATGAAAATCAAGATGACCTGGAGTCTGTGATTGAAGGGCCAGACCCAGAAAGGTCTGAACAGAACAGAGGAATTCTCCTTAAGAGTGCTGACAAAGTGGGAGATAGGACTAGGTCCCCTTCAAGGGAATCTGACCATTCATACCACTCTGGAAGAGACATTGTTCAACAGAGGAACTCCACTTATCCCAGGGAGACCTCCTCTGACAGAAGGTTCAAGATGCTCCAGTATGAGGAAGTTAGGCTTGCCCTCAGAACCAAGCAATTGGACTTAGATAGGGAAGCCTTCGAGCTCCAAAGAGCTTCTGAGAAGTAGGGGTTGGATACCCCTGGTGGCATCAACAGTGTCCCTAGAGGCAGATATTACATTCCAGACCATAGGAACCTGTCCAAGGTTGTTCCCCCCTACCATAGTGGGGATGATATCCACAAATGGATAATTGCTATGGAGAGGGCCTGTAGAGTTCAACAGGTTCCCCAGACACAGTGGGCAGCAATCTTGTGGCTCTCCTTTTCAGATAAAGGTAGAGACAAGCTCCTCACTGTTAGAGAAGAGGATACTAATGATTATGAAGCCCTGAAGAGTGCTTTGATAGATGGGTTTGGCTTAACCACTGAACAGTACAGGTTGAAGTTCAGAGACACTCAGAAAGCACAGACTCAGGATTGGACTGACTTTGTTGATGGTGCAACCAAGGCTCTAGAAGGTTGGCTGGTTGGTAGTAGAGTAACTGACTTTAAGGGATTGTATAATCTTATAATGAGAGAACAGATCCTTAATAATTGCCAGAACCAGTTGTTGCATCAGTACCTGGTGGACTCTGATCTGACCGCTCCCCAAGAATTGAGAAAGAAGGCAGACAAATGGGTCAGAACCAGGGTGAGGCAGAAAAACCAGAACCAAGGTGGTGACACTAAGAAGCAAGATCCTAAAGGCTCAGATAAAGGTGGGGATACATCTAAAGACCAGATGTCTTCACAAGGGCCCCAAAAATCTGCATCTGGTGGGGAGTCACAATCTGCAAAGGGAAAAGGCCAAAAGAAGCCCTGGTGCAAATTCTGTAAACAGAAAGGGCACTGGACTTCTGACTGTACAAAGTCCAAAGACCAAACCACCACCACTCCAGCCCCTAAGGCAACTGTTCCCCCTAGTGCAGTCATTGGTGGAGGTAATACTCAGAATAAGGGTGTAGTAGGGTTGACCCTGGGTTCTGATGTAGACTCTGGCCTAGTCAGAGTACCAACACAGGCATTGCTAGTTTGTGAGGTAGACCTTGATATGTCCTTCCTAGTGAGCCCCGGTAATCTGGGCAAGTACAAACAGCAGCCTATCATAAATGGCAAACAGGCTTTGGCATTTAGGGACACAGGTGCTAGTGTCACCATGGTGGCAGAGGACCTAGTGGACCCTACACAGATCATCCTGGGTGAAATGTACCAGGTAACCAATGCAAGCAACACCAGGACCAACCATAGCCTGGCACTTGTGAATTTCTCCTGGGGAGGGGTAACTGGCCTCAAAAAGTTAGTAGTCAGTGCAGACCTCCCTGTCGAATATTTGTTGGGCAATGATCTGGAGACTTCAGCCTGGTCTGAAGTAGAATTATGGACTCATGCTGAGATGTTGGGCATACCTGCAGAGGTATTTGCTGTGACCAGGTCACAAGCCAAAATGCATAAAGCTGAACCAGCTCTGGATCCTGGAACTATGGACCAGATGCTACCCAAGAGGAGGAGCAGTAGGGTTAAGGTTGGGCCTTCCCCTCTGTCTCAGATCTCAGATTCCCCTCCTGAGGGAGGAGAAACAGAGCCTGAAGAAGGAACTGCCCCAGAGGAACTTGAGCCTGGTCAGGTTGAGTTCTTGGGGGCAGGGGGACCTTCCAGGGAAGATCTGAGCAAAGAGCAACAGTGCTGCCCCACTCTTGAACCCCTCAGACAGCAGGCTGCTGCTGAGGCTGCTGGGAGTGCTAGTGGGTCCCATAAGGTTTATTGGGATGAGGGGCTCCTATATTCCGAGGCTAGAGATCCTACCCCTAGAGCCACCAGGAGGTTGGTAATTCCTCAGAAGTTTAGGGGGTTCCTCTTGACCCTAGCACATGACATCCCATTAGCAGGACACTTGGGCCAAAACAAGACCTGGGACAGGCTTGTACCACATTTTCATTGGCCACACATGTCTGAGGACACCAAGGAGTTTTGTCGCTCCTGTGTCACTTGTCAAGCCAGTGGCAAGACAGGTGGCACAACAAAGGCCCCCCTGATACCACTACCTGTGGTGGGGGTTCCCTTTGAAAGGGTAGGGATTGACATTGTTGGACCCCTTGACCCACCAACTGCATCTGGGCTCAGATTTATACTGGTGGTAGTGGATCATGCCACCAGGTATCCAGAAGCTATACCCCTTAGGACTACCACAGCTCCTGTGGTAGCAAGAGCCCTCATTGGAGTTTTCTCCAGAGTGAGTTTCCCGAAGGAGGTCATCTCTGACAGAGGTTCTAACTTTGTCAGGATATCTAACTGCAATGTGGAAGGAGTGTGGTGTAAACTACAAATTCACTACTCCGTATCACCCACAATGCAATGGGTTAGTTGAGAGATTCAACAAAACCCTAAAGGGAATGATTAAAGGCCTCCCAGAAAAGCTTGGGCGAAAATTGGACCTTTTACTTTCCTGCCTTCTTTTTGCATACAGGGAGGTTCCACAGAAGGGGGTTGGCTACAGCCCTTTTGAACTTCTGTTTGGGCACCCTGTTAGAGGACCATTATGTCTGGTGAAGGAGGGATGGGAGTTACCTCTCAAACCTCCCAAACAATATATAATTTGGAATCCGCTCTGTATAAATTAAAAGGTAGGGCAAAGGAAAAAAAAAAAACATTTGGGTGCCACAATATGGGAGCCGATAAGAAATTGGGTACAGTAATATAATCTAAGGACTTTTATTCTGTCATAACCCTACTAAATCATGGACTGTTTATTTTGGCTCTCTGTATGTACTTTTTGCTCCGATTTTTGTTTTTACTTTGTATAATATGAATTGTTAATAATTTATTGTGACTTCACTGAATAGCTCAATAAAATCAATAAAAAAATAAAATAAAAAAAAATCAAACCTCCCAAACAGGATGTGATGGACTATGTACTAGGTCTCCGCTCCAGGATGGCAGAGTATATGAAGAAGGCCACTAAAAACCTTGAGGCAAGCCAAGATTCACAAAAAGCTTTGCATGACCAAAAGGCTGTCCTGACTGTTTACCAACCAGGCCAGAAAGTGTGGGTGTTGGAGCCTGTGGCCCCAGCAGCTCTCCAGGACAAATGGAGTGGCCCCATACAATTGTTGAGAAAAAGGGAGAGGTCACCTACTTGGTAGATCTTGGCACTCCCAGGAGCCCCCTTAGGGTGCTCCATGTCAACAGACTTAAGGCATATGTGGACAGGGCTGACATGAGCTTGCTCTCGGCAACTGATGAGGACCAGGAGGAGGAGAGTGACCCTCTCCCTGACCTGCTCTCACAGAACCCTGATGATGGATCAGTTGATGGTGTTGCTTTGGCAAGCAGCCTCACTGAACATCAACAAACTGAATGTAGACAAGTGCTACATCAGTTTAGACATATGTTTAGCCTGACCCCAAGTCAGACTTCCTGGTGCACCCATGAGGTGGACACTGGAGACAGTCTGCCTGTAAAGAGTAAAATCTTCAGGCAACCTGACCATGTCAGGGATTGTATCAGGACTGAAGCCCAGAAAATGTTGGAGCTAGGTGTTATTGAGCCCTCAGATATCCCTTGGGCTAGCCCAGTAGTCCTTGTCCCAAAACCTCACACCCAGGGTGGTAAAAAAGAGATTAGGTTTGTGTTGACTACAGGGGCCTCAATGCAGTCACCAGAACTGATGCCTACCCAATACCAAGGGCAGATGAACTAATAGACACTTTGGCCTCAGCCAAGAATCTCAGTACATTTGACCTTACAGCTGGCTATTGGCAAATCAAGTTAACTGATGATGCCAAGGCTAAAACAGCATTTTCGACCCCTGGTGGGCACTATCACTTTGTGGTAATGCCCTTTGGTTTGAAGAATGCACCTGCCACATTTCAGAGGTTGGTGAATAAAGTTTTGACTGGTATGGAAACCTATTGCTCAGCCTATCTTGATGATATTGCTGTCTTTAGTTCCACCTGGCAGGATCACCTGGTCCACCTCAGGAATGTACTGGAGGCCCTGCAGAAAGCAGGCATCACTATCAAGGCCACTAAGTGCCAGATAGGGCAGAGTCAGGTTGTGTACCTGGGCCACCTTGTGGGTGGAGGCCAGGTTCAACCATTGCAGAGCAAGATCCAGACCATAATGGAATGGGTAGCTCCAACCACCCAGACACAGGTGAGAGCCTTCTTGGGCCTGACTGGGTATTACAGGAGGTTTGTTAAGGGATATGAATCTATAGTGACCCCTTTAATGATCTGACCTCCAAGAAAATGCCAAAAAAGGTTCAGTGGACAGCTAGCTGTCAAAAGGCATTTGGTGACCTCAAGCAGGCAATGTGCACTGCCCCCATCTTACAGAGTCCAGATTACAAAAAGAAGTTCATTGTTCAAACAAATGCTTCAGGGCTGGGTGTGGGAGCTGTACTGTCTCAACTTAATGATGAAGGTCAAGACCAGCCAGTAGCTTTCATAAGCAGAAGGCTGACCCCTAGAGAGAAACGTTGGTTAGCTATTGAGAGGGAGGCCTTTGCTGTGGTTTGGGCCCTGAAGAAGCTGAGGCCATACTTGTTTGGCACTCACTTCGTAGTTCAGACTGACCATAAGCCCCTCCTATGGCTCAAACAGATGAAAGGTGAAAATCCTAAACTGCTCAGGTGGTCCATTTCCCTACAAGGGATGGACTATACAGTGGAACATAGACCTGGGACCCAACATGCCAATGCAGATGGACTCTCAAGGTATTTCCACTTAGAACATGAAGACTCAACTGGTCAAGGTTAGTTTAATGTCCCTGCGTTTGGGGGGGGGGGGGGTGGTTGTGTAGGAGAGTAGGATCTGCACTTATGTTGCCCCCACTTTTTTTCTGATGTATACACTGGTTTCTGACTATAGTCTGGCTGGGTCCCTGCTAATCAGGGCCCCAGTCTCACTGATCTCTCTAAACAACTTGGTGTGCATATTAAATGCACTAGTGATTGGATACTGTGGTACCTTATGAGCCCCTAGTATATGGTACCTTATGAGCCCCTAGTATATGGTACCTTAGGTACCTAGGGCATTGGTACTTCACAGGCCTACCAGGGGCTGCAGCATGTATTATGCCACCCTTGGGAAGCATTCTCAATCTGACACCACAGGCCTGCTACTGCAGCCTGTGTGAGGTTGTGTTAGCACTCCTCACTGAGGCATAGGTTCCTATATCTCACCATACACACACATATAAACCTATCAGTCACCCCTATTGCAGGCCCTAACAATCCTGAGGGCAGGGTGCTTGGTTTACTATGTGAGGGGGGGCTTCTGCATGAGCAGGACCCCTCTGCAGCTGGCAGAGTCTATTCTCCGCTGCTGTTTATGGATGCGGTTAAACCATATACTCTTAAGTGCATTATAACCTCGCGGTAAATGCTAACTTTGGAATGGCTGCATCAAAACATGTCGTGTTTGGTGTCAAACAACTTGGAATCGTACCCCCACACCAGTAACTGGTGTGGGAGTATGATCCCACCCTTCTAGAGGGGATGACATGTACCCACTGTACTAAATCTCCTAGAGCCCTGGCATCACAAAATGGATGCCACCAGCACAGACACTGGGCTGCCCTACTGCTGCTGACCGAAACTCGCAGTGGAGGAAGCCCAACAAAAGGCATCCTGTCACAGGGAGGTGTCACCACGTCCCAGACAGGATTTAGTGTATTGGAGCTGGGTGGGTGCACTCTTAGAGTGCTTTGAAGTCCTGCACTGGGGGAGCAGTAGGCTCCTCTGTGCATGTGCCAGCTCAAACCGGTTCAGGGGCTACCTGCCCCTGCTCTGGCGCGAAACTGGACAAAGGGAAGTGGGTGTAACCACCCACTACCCTGACCCTCCTAGAGGAGTGGTCATAGAGCTAGTCCCTCCCCTATCTTCACTATAAGATAGCAAGCATTGCCAATGCAATTCAGATTACCCTGGACTACGCTCTACAAAGAAGAATCCTGGCCCTATCTCTGGAAGACTGAAGAATCTCCCTTGGAGTCAAGGAGTGACTCCCCTGCTTGGCAGGCACCTGTAACTTTAATCGAAGGTTGCAAACTTCACCGCTCCCGCCGGAGTCCGAAGTCCCTACGTCCCCTGAAGCGGATTTCCTGACCTCTCGACGGCCATTTTGAGTCCCCAGCGAAGCTGTGGCATCTGGACCCCACAAGTGACGAGGAACAGCAATACCAGGGAACCCTAAACAACGTTCTACGAACTTGTGCTTTGGACCATTTGTAGTCCAAGTCCCTAGCAGGTCTGGTTCCGAAAATCAGCGGCCTACCCCGTCCCGAGTGACCGTGGGCTCCTGTGGAACTTTTCCTGCAAAGGCGTCTTCGCGGTTACTTGCCCGTTGGCTAGTGACTCAGCCGAAGACTTTCTAACCGACTTCAAGGGCTCTCCTGGTTGCTCCGGGCCTGCCCTCACTTACCCTCGCTGGGTAAGTCCATCAGACCTTGCTGGTCTGCATCGCCGACTATCTTCAGTCCACACGAGACTTGCAGTTGCCAAGGCTTGTTGGCTCCAATCTGGTTGCCGACACCATCATCAGCTGCAGACGTCGTGGGACACTCTGAATCCAGCTGCTGGTCATCGTCGATCCCTCCTGGACCTCGTGAGTGAAGAGACAAATCACCATCGACGACCTGAAACGACGCGACATCAGTGGTCATCCATCCTGCTGGCCACCGGTCACTGGCAAGTGACTTTGAACACTGTCCCCTCAATTTTCAGGTCCTCTGCATCTTCAATCCATCTTCGGATTCCAGCAGACACCTCTTCAGTCATCTCAAGCAGCAAGTCTTCATTGGTCTCCATTGAAAACAGCACCGCGACCCGACACCAAAAGACACCTATGCACCCGGCTTCCCTGGGTGAGGTAACTCGTGCACTCCGGTGCCCAAGTGTGTGTTGGCCCTCGAAATACTTACCCTGTAAGTGGCTTGCTTGTTGACTTCTTCGAAGTGCCCTAAAACTTTAAAATACAAACCGCGACTTGCGCCATTGTAACCTATAGGAAACCCGCGGCTGTGTTTAGACACTGCACGCGTCTTCCGTGGGCTTGTTACTTACCTGCTAACACTGCAGTAGTGAAGCCCCAGCGATTCCCAAGGCCCTAGGCGTTGTCATTTTGCAAGTCAACTTTGTTAAACCATTTTCTTAGTATATGGTCTGTTACGCCCCTAGGGCTACAACCATATTTGTGCTTAATTTATTGAGAACTGTTGACATTTGAATGTGTATCTGGGTTCTAATCTCATAAAGAGATTAGTAGAGTGTATCTAGAAATAAATACATATATATTTGATATATATACTTGTGTGGTGTCCTTTTCATTTGGTAATTCAAGAGATTATAAGGTAAAACAAGCTGCTTTACATTCCTCAGAGACTTAACCTGAAGACTGCTCTCCACAGCTACCACTAGGATAGCTTTCCTTAAAAGGTTGTCTTAAACCTATCTACCATAAGAGTCGAATTGGACTGGTGCAAGGTGGCCACTATAACTGGTGACCAGCATATGCCAGGCCAACTTCTCACAGAGAACGTAAGTATTGCAGAGGCGTAACTCGCCACTGGCCTTCTTGGCAACAACTATGGGAGCCAAACACTCAGTCGCCTCAACAGACTCAATAATTCCCATGTCAACCAAGCATTCAATCTCTTTCTGAACCCCTGCTTGTTCATTCAAAGGGACTCCCCTAACTTTTGCAATAACAGTAACAGCACCTTCTATTATTTTAATATGATGTTTGTACCCTTTCAAACAACCAAGTTCATCACTAAAAACATCAGCAAATCTTTCAGCTATGGCAGAGGCTGAATCATCAACAACTTGAACTTAAACTTGAGGCACAGAATTAGGATTCAAATTAACCCTAAGCAAACGTTGATGAGGCCACCCTAGAAGTGCATCTCCTTGCTTTGCCACATACATTTTGCCAGCAATCATACATTCACTCAGTTCAATGCAAGCTTCCAAAATAACCAAACATTCTTATGGGCAGACCTCCATAACCAACAGGTGAAACATCACTTTTTGAGAAAAAAACTCTATCTTTAAAATGCTGTTCATAGATGTCTTTAATAATCATGGTGAGATGTGAGCAAGAATCGAATTTCAACTCAAGCTCAACTCCATCAATAGTGACCACATGAGAGGGATGTTTGGTTTCCTGCTCACCCTCCTGATATATTATTTCATTTACTCGTGGCTGATCTTTTATCTGAGGTTGTTCTCTCTTTTTCACTTTACTTTTGCAACATTTTGCAAAGTGTACCTTTCTACTACCCGTGCTGCAATTGAAACGAAGAGCTGGGCAAAATGGAGCATTAGCTCTATGGCCTATTCTCCCACATCTGAAACAGGTGACGAAGAGATACTCTCAGGAAGACATGAAGACTTGTCTTTATCACTGTCAACAGTTGTCTTGTTTTTAACAAGACAAACCACTTCTTCAACATTACTATGACCCTCAGCATTAGATTTGTTTTTTACTGTACTCAACTCTTCCACACATTTTATCATATGCTCCACATGTTTGGCAATGGCTAAAACCTCATCCAAGGGAGGCTCATCCTTCAACCATAATTCCTCTCTTATTTTGTCATGAGCACATTTTAAGACAAACGGATCCCTTATCCTTTCTTCAATAGCTCCACCAAATTTACATGAAGAAGCGAGCTTCCTTAAAGCTGTGACAAACTCCTCAAAAGATTCATCTTTCTTCGGCTCTCGTAGGCCAAAATGATACCTCTCCATAATTGTACTTAATCGTGGAAGATAACGTCAATCCAACTGTAGTATACACATCTCATACTCAGTTAAAGTTCTTTGGTCAGCAGCACTGAGCTCCGGCAAGTGCTCAAGAACTTCCTGACCTTCTCCCCCTAAACAGTGCAACAATAAAGAATGTTTTCTCTCCGCACTTAAGTTAGTCCCACAAACACGTGCATAGTTATTAAAAATCTTGGGGGCGTGGCTTGGGCGCCGATGGCGATGGTCGCCTGAGAGCTCGGCTCCGGGACTGAGCCCGTGATTATCCTGTAAATCGGCGGCTACGGGGCACCCCGACCCCCATGTTTTGGTGACCGACCCCCAGCGTGATCGGCACGAGCGGTGACCCGGTGCAAATTGCAGTTAAGGGAACTGCGGAGTGTGACCCAACATGGCGCCCGGACTTCTTTGTCCCCGTGGCCGGATCCGATAGACTGGAGGATCGTCGCTGATGACGGGGCGCCCCCTGTTCGGTGGTCTCCCGGTGGGGATTGAAACTGGACATCGGTCAGAGTGGTCTCTTCTACTGGGGATCGCACTCGGATGAACGGATGCCCACACCATAGCGGAGCCCACGTTGGGACAACTGGAGATCCCGACGGTGGCCCCACTCCCTGCATCGTACTTGGCTACTTTCTCTTGGCTGACCCACTCCCATGGGAGGCGTAACCCTTTGGAACCGCGAGTCGTCCGGTAGAGCTGGTGACACTCGGTCGGCCGTGTGGGCCTGCCCGGCGACGACTGTCCCCGCCTCCTCCACGGTGCCCCCGGACGGCAAGGTGGTGGCACGGACCGCGGCTGGGACGATCCAACGGGCCTTGGAGACGGAGATCTCCGGCACTTGACCTGAGGCCTGGCACCCGAGGGAGTCGTAGCCGGTGCCGACACTCGGGGACGCCTGCTCCAGGACCCGGGCGGAGAACGGCCGGCGACATGGGGAAACCCAGAGGTGCCAAGGGGACTGCCCCGGTTGTCTCGGACTTGGAGACCCAGGACAAGGAGGAACGTGGAGGTCCAGAGGAGGCCGGTGGTGCACCTCTGCAGCAGCAATTCGACCGCGTTTTGGAGGCGATAGCGACCACGCGCTCGGCCCTCCAGCAGGACATTGCCCAGGTGGCGACGAGCCTGGGTCTCCTCAGAGCGGACCACGGCAAACTGTCGGACCGGGTCAAGGAAGTGGAGGGCTCGGTGAAAACCTTGGAGCCGGCGCAGCGCACCCTGGCCGCGGAAATGAAGGAGGCTTTATCCCGGATCACGGTCCTCGAGCAGAGAGCGGAGGATGCAGAAGGCCGCAACAGGAGGAACAACATTCGTGTGGTTGGCCTGCCGGAAAAGGTCGAGGATGGCGACATGGTGGCGTATCTGGAGGCCTGGCTCCGAGACACGGTGGCCCCGGAGGGTTTGTCCTCCTTCTACACTCTGGAGCGCGCCCATAGAGTCCCGGCCAGGCCGCCGCAGCAGGGCCGTGCCCCGCGGCCGGTGGTGGCGCGGTTGCTGCACTTCAGGGATAGGGACCTGATCCTCAATGCCGCCAGACACAATGGACCATTCAAAGTGGCGAATAGTCAGGTGAACATCTTCCCGGATTACACCTATGAAACCCAACGCAGACGGTTTTCCTTCCTGGCGGTCAAGCGCGAGCTCCGGAGTGAGGGTATCCAGTACTCGCTCTTCTACCCGGCGAGACTCCGCGTAATTGTCGATGACAAAACCCAGTTCTTCGACACCCCAGAGGACGCTTGTCACTGGCTCGAACTCTATAGAGCGGGGAAAGGTGGATCCGGCTCTTCACCTAGGCGGATGGCGGAGCCGGGACAGAGGCGGAGATCCAGGAGGACTAGAGGTCGCGGAGGTCGATCGGGGGGTCCCTCAACTGTGGAGACATCGACGGAGCGGAGGGGAGTGCTGGAGGTGCTGACGGCGCTATCTGGGTCACGGGACGATGCCGCGGCGGAGGAGGAGATCCCGGGTGACGAGGGGGGTTCAACGGACTCCGAGGGATCTGTACCGGGCAGTGGCCATACGCCGGAGATCACACCACAATCGGTGGAGGACATACTGGATGGACAGGGGTAACTGGGTGTGCTTCTTCAGTTTGGGTGGGGGCCCGGCGGGGGGATGGCGGGTGACGGTAAGAATGGTTGTCTACCGGGGTAGAAGAGGCGGGGTGCCCTGGACTGGCCCCCAGGGGGTCTTTTCGTGACACTGTTGTGGGCTTGCTCTAGTCCTGGTGGCCTGGGCGACGAGGGCCCATTGCCTCCGTCCAGCCCGCACCTGGCCCTTAAGGCCTTCCTGTGGTGGCGACTACAGGATTAGTAAGGTGTAGTGGGTTGTTGGGGAGTGTGGTTTGGATGGGAACTAGATGGTGCTATTTGGGTCCTGTTCTGGGGAGGGTGGATGGGGAGTTGATTAATATTTGGGTTGTTCAGTTTTGTTTGGGGACAATGGCCGCCATCAGTGCTATGAGGATCGATATCCTTTTATGGTTGGGACCCAGCTGGGGAGACTTTACGAGACTGATATGGGACAATGGCTGAGATTGCCAATCTGAAATGTATTACTTGGAACGTACGGGGGCTTCATACAATGTCCAGGCGTCACAAGGTCCACGCTTATTTAGTGCGTAGGGGGATACAAATGGCGCTGCTGCAGGAAACCCATCTGAACAAGGCGGAAGGGGCGGCGCTACAGCGTAGATGGAGGGGGCAGGTCTTTTGCACCTCGTACTCCGCGTATGCCAGAGGGGCGCTGATCTGGGTTAGAGCTGGGGTCCCCTTCCAGGTCACGAACACAGTGATAGATCCAGAGGGGCGCTATGTGGCCATTTCGGGGACTTTGGGAGGGAGAGACCTAAACGTTTGCTGTGTGTATGCTCCTAATGTCGACCAGACTGCCTTCCTTTCCAGGTTGTCGGGCTCGTTGGCCCACTGCCTCTCCGGGCCCATCCTGCTGGGTGGAGATTTCAATTCCGTAGTAGATGTAGACAATGACCGCTCGCACCCACCCCTCCCTGATTCTCCGGTTCGTCGGTTGGCTAGGGACCGTCGGGACTGGCAGACTCACTGGGGCCTAACGGACATTTGGAGGGCGCAACACCCCACAACTAGGGACTACTCCTACTTCTCGAGCCTCCATGAATTGCACGTTCGATTGGACGGCTTTCTTGGTTCGCCCGATTTGGTTTCGGCGGCGGTCCGGTCTGAAGATTTGACCAGAACCATTTCTGATCATAACCCCCTCCTGTTGGACCTCCGCTGGTTTCCTGGGGTGCCGGCGGTGCCCACCTGGAAATTCCGTCCCGAGACCCTTGAGGACAGTGTCTTCAAGGCGGACCTGGGTGACACGATCTCGGAGTACTTCGCGTCCAACGGTGGCACCGCGAGCACGAGAGCGCTAGAGTGGGACGCTTTTAAGGTGGTGGTGAGAGGGTACTGCATATCTAAACAGGTCGGTGTGCGGCGAGTTATCCTCGCGGACCTGGAGAAAGCGGACCGGAAACTCCGCGAGTTGGAATTACGCCGCCCAGGGCACCCAGACTTACAGGCGCGCACGGCGGAGGCGAGGGAGGCGGTGGCAGCAGAGGTCGAACGGTTCCGCTGTTTTGACTATAAAGCCTATACGGTTCGGTCCATCGCGGAGGGGGATAGGTCGGGCGCGCTGTTAGCGTGGCTGGCCAACCCTGCGCGGCAGACTTCACTGACGACATCCATGCGTAGGGCAGACGGAACCCAGGTGTATACTCAGCCTGCGATTTTGAGCTGCTACCGGCAATACTATGAGCGCTTGTACCGCAGTCGCTCTGTCCGAGACCCTGCCCTGCTAGATAATTATTTGCGGCCCCTAGAGATTCCAGCTATGGAGCAGGAGGTGGCTAAAACCTTGGGGGCCGACATAGAACTGGGAGAGATCCGTAGCGCCATTAAAAAGATGGCAAGAAATAAGACCCCGGGCCTGGACGGGCTTCCTGTAGAGTTCTATGCGGCTTATGCCGATCTCCTAGCCCCTAGGTTGTTGGTGGTATATAGAGAGGCGAGGAGGCTGGGGCGTCTTCCAGGCTCGATGTGTGAGGCATTGGTGGTCCCGCTCCTCAAGCCTGGCAGGGACTCCTCCGATCCGGGCTCCTACCGTCCCTTATCGATGCTGACGGTGGATTATAAAATACTGAGCAGCATCTTGGCCACGAGGCTGCTTGGGCACATGAGTTCCTTAGTGCATGAGGACCAGGCTGGCTTTATCCCCAGGCGTAACACGACCATGAACATTCGCAGGTTGTGCCGCTTGCTTGGGGAACCGCTTGTGGACGCCCCATGCCCGGTTGTCCTATCAGTGGACTTAGAGAAGGCCTTTGATAGCCTGGAATGGGATTACCTCTGCACTGTGTTGCGGAGATTCGGCCTCGGGGAGGGTTTCGTCAGCTGGACCAGGGTGCTGTACGCCTCGGCATCAGCCAGGGTTCGGGCGGGACCGCTGATTTCCTCACGATACCCGGTGGAACGGGGCACGAGGCAGGGCTGCTCGCTCTCCCCACTGCTCTTTGCGCTGGCGGTGGAGCCTCTTGCGTTGCATCTCCGGTCGGGAGCCCATTACGCGGGCCTGTGGACCCTGTCGGGCCCGCACTACGTCTCGCTATACGCAGACGATCTGTTGCTCTTCCTGGAAGACCCGCTTGCTGCCCTACGTGGAGCTGCGACGGCGCTCACGGAGTTTGGGGAGGTCTCGGGCCTTCGAGTGAACTGGACTAAGACTTGTCTTTTCCCGATTCGCAGGGGCACCCCTACACCTGCCTTAAGTAGGGAGATTAGATGGGAACCCGACTGCTTCAAATATCTAGGGGTGTATGTTTACCACGAACCTTCTGGCCTCCTTGATGGGAACATTGCCCGGGGCATCCGGGCACTTCGAGGCAGCATGGGCTTTTGGGCCACGCTGCCGCTCTCGGTGGCAGGGCGGATCGCCCTGCTTAAAATGGTGGCGCTCCCCCGGCTGTTATATTATTTCCGGACCCTACCGATCTGGATCCCACCGACCACGTTTCGACTATTACGGTCCATGATAGTCGGATTCCTTTGGGGCTCGGGCCGCCGGCGGGTGGCCCTCAAGATCCTGATGAGGCCGAAGGAGGAGGGTGGGCTCGCGGCGCCGGACTTCGAAAAATATTACTTAGCGGCGCAGCTCCAGACCTTCACCCAGGAGATCGCTCGGGAGTTCCGGGGCCCCGAGGACAGGAGGGGAACGGGTATGGCCAGGCATGTTCTCTCCTTCATAGTGATGAGGCAACGATTGGCCTTGCAGGACTTGTCCATGGAGGAGCGGACTGTTCGCCTGTGCTGGAACCGGGCTCACGCCCGGGGCCACCAGCGAACACCGTATGCACCCGAAATACCGCTGGGGATGCTAACGGCTTTGCCCCATGGGGGTGATTGGTCGAGGCTGGCGGCCTGGGAGGACGCCGGCCTGTAGCTCATCGGTGATCTCTACGAGGACGGGACGCTCTTGCCATTCCAGGAGCTCATTGATCGCTTCGGGATTCCCCGCGGCGACTTTTTGCTGCACTCGGCCCTTGTTCGAGCGATCCAGGCGCACTGGAGGTCCGGGCAGGCAGAACCCCCTTTATCCCCAGTGTGCCAATACGTGATGATGTCCGCGGGCACGGTAAGGGCGGTCACATGCCTTTACGGTAGACTGCTCAAGGAGGGGCTGGCTCCCCTCACCACCCTGAGAAACCGATGGGAGGAGGACATTGGCAAGGAGATCCCAGAGACGACCTGGGCTCAACTGGTGCGGCGTGCCTGGAAGGGCACACGCCACGCCCGCTTTCAATTAGTCCACTATTATGTGCTCCATAGAGCATATTTGACCCCGGTGAAAATCAGGCGATATTTTGCGGCGGCCTCAGCGGAGTGCCCCAGGTGCCCAGCCCAGGAGGCGGACCTTCTCCACATGCTGTGGGCCTGCCCGGGATTGTCGGCCTACTGGGAGGAAGTGGGGAAGACCCTGGAGGAAACGACGGGGAGATCCCTTTCGTTGGATGCGGCGGTGGGTCTCCTGCATTGGTTCCCTCATACCCCCAAGAATAAAATATCTAGTAAATTCATCGATTTGGGGCTGCTCCTTGCTAAACGGGAGGTGACCAGGAATTGGAAGGCACGGACCGGCCCGACAGGGAGCCAATGGCACAGCGAATTTTTGAAGTGGGCGGCGGGGGAGAGTACGCTTAGATACCAGCTAGCTTGGAGGCAGCGTAACGAGAAGGCCGAGGAGACAGCGCTGGAGTGGGAGATGCTCGTGCAGGCCCTTAGGGAATATTGTGCCCCCGGCGATGCCGAACGTGAGGAAGCGGCGCGCCCTGAGTCCCGTTAGACGGTTGCACTTTTCAGCTTTATTGCTTTCCCCATGGGTACCCGAGAAGATCCGGTTGCGGTTGATACCGCGCGCTGATGGCGGGGGGGGGGGAGGGTTTTTTTTTTTTTTTTTGGGATTGGGGGGTTTTAAGGGTGGGGGGGGGGGTTTTGGAGTTATAGGGTTGTTTAGAAAAGCAGATGAAGGACAACGAATCCTCCGGGCCGACCTCGACAACCTCCTGAGCCCCCACGGACTTTCGCCGCCCGACCCCAGGGTTGTGGGCTGAACGGCTGTGTAAACAACTTTCGGAGGGGATCGGAGGGTTGGGTTTCAATGCTCCGACTTGAGATGTAATGCTGGCCGCTTATGTAAAGATTTACTAATTCCTGCAATAAAAATAATTTAAAAAAAAAAAAAAAAAAAAAGTTATTAAAAATCTTCTTCCACTTTTGCCACTTTATAGTGGGTTCTCCTGGACTTGTTAAAAAGAAAGGTGGTTGAGTCACATTCTGCATGCTGAATAAGCAAACAAAAAAAAAAAAACCTTGACACTAAAATAGACTTGAAACACACCTGAAGGAGAGAAATACAGAACTGTGAAATGACAGTGCCAATAAATAATAATAGCTGAATTAATTAAGCTGAACTAGAGTATTATATTCTTTTTTTTTTTTATAAATCTCTGATTGTGCACTTGTAAACTCCTCCTTCATGCATGGACTTCCGAAGGGACAGAAACACGATAACTTCCTCCCCTCAAATGCTGAAAATGATGTCCCAAATAACGATGCGCAAGAAGCTGACTCCACAAATAATGTGTCTTAAATATTGCCAACCTTTGAAGAGCTGAACATTTTACCAATACCATGGCCAAAGATCAGATGACGCTTCTTTCATAGGAAGGCAGAAGCAGGCGGGTCAGGCCTTGAGCTTTATTTGCTTCCCATCAAAAGTGATGCGGTATCACAGCTCTGCTGAGAAGTGCAGGTACTCTCCCTCTCAAAATGTAAACAAATGCATGTACTAAGTACCTGAGAGCACCGGCCTATTTAACTACTTCAGTCCCAAGAACATGAACAAGCGGGAATAAATCCGGCACAAACATAATACAGTGATGGAGAACGATTAGTATGACGGATTGTGTATGGGGAGGGATGAGTGAATTGTGGACATTAGTCGGCCAGGGAGATCTCCTCACAAAGGACTGATCCATTCAGGGCGCCAGAGGGAATTTAATTAGGTCGTTTTCTACTATGTGGGAAGCTGGGAACACATGATGTTATTTAACCAGTAGAAGGGTAACGTTTATTGCCAAAAATACTGTTTTGAGGAGAATAAAAATATATTTTAATTTTAAAATCTGGCATAATACACACTTTCAGGATACCAATGACTGCACGTAAAAAATACTGTAGGACAGCTGCGGAGAACCTCCCCCGTGGGATGTGCAGATTATATACATATAGTCTGCTTTTGAATCACAGGCTAGGCCAGAAAAGACCTGCACATGAAGGGCAGAGGTGTGCCACTGAAGTCCCAGACACAACTGGCACGTGTAGGGCAGAGGTCCTACATACCCACTGACCCAAAACAAACAAAGGAGCTCCTCTCTCACTTCAGACAGGACAGGGCGGTGCGCGAGCTCACCGCTTCCTCTCTGCAGAGGGTGCGCGCGGCTGCCGCTTCCTCTGTGCCAGCCTCCCAGTAATGCCAGCAGGAAGCAATATTCAGGACTGTGGAAGCACGGGGGGGGGGGGGCTGCGCAGAATCTCGTGACCCGCCCGCGGTTATGCCTCGATCTCCTCGAGACGGATTTCGGAAGCTTTCTTGGAAACATCAAAGAGCCTTACTTACCCCTTGCCCCATCACATTTGAAGTCTGCTAGACTTTGGCCCGAGCCCTGCGAAATATGAAAATCACACCAACCAACGCCCCACAGAAAGCGCCTATCGCCGAATACTACGTTCCTACAATGAATTCTGAGCAGAGATTGATAAAGATGGAGTTAGGGGGCTGCAAGGGAAGGGGGTGAAGACTGAACGGGCTAACCACCCCCACCCCCCCTCCCGTCACACACTTCTCCCAAACTCAGTGTTCGGACCAAACTGGAGACCACGCAGAATGCAGCAGAGGCAAGAAAAGAGACTACATGAGTCCCGCAGTCCGTCCTCCACAAACCATCCAGCGTCTGACTCGTAAACAAAGAAGCCCGAGCCCAGGAGTGAGGGGGAGGGCACAGAGGCACACCAGGAAGCGAGGAGGATTCGAACAGAACAAAGGGGAGGCATATGTGGCAGCCTCAGAACGTGGGTTCTTTTGGTGGGGGGCGGCATCAGTGCACAGCGGGTATACCATGAATTACGGGTTCAGAGAAGGGGAGTCACGAGGTAGGTCGGGGGGGCAAACGCACAGGGACAGCTGGCAGAAAACGAAGTGGAGCCCTCGTGGGAGAAGGAAAGGGACAATGGGAAGTGGGGGTATGTAAGGGGGAGCAGCGAGGAGAGCAGAAACAAGAGCAAGCACACACCACCGAAAAGGCAGCGTCGTTTTCGGATTCGGGGGCGTATTTTGCTGTTGTCTCCTCCCTGAGACTTTTCGCATAAACCACGCCCCCCGATCCGAAAAGGACGGGGCCTGATCGGAGTGACTGACCTCTTCTCCAGTGGCTGGCCAGCATTTACGAGGCCAGCCAATGGAGAACAGGGGAGAAGAGGGGCTGGATCAAGCCCCTCTTCTCCAAGTCATTAAATCTCCGACTTCCGGTTCTGCCTTTCGGCAGACCGGTAGTCCTCGACCTAAAAAGGAAGCAATAAAACACAGCCGGGCATGGGATAAGTGTGATTACGATGTTAAACAATGCAATCCATCCCAACGATTCAAAATGTCCTCGTGCATGCTGACGCTTCTCCCAAACCTTCAAAATGTCTGCTTTGCGTGCCGATGCACGTAACTCCTTGATGCGTCCAATGACTACGGGAATGAAAGGCAAACTTCGCTGGATGTTGAGGTGAGAACCACCTCCGTCGCCAAATTAATGTGGTGTCTTTAGCATTAATAAGATGAAACCATGCAGTCTGTAGAAAGCAGGTCAGGTTTATTCACCTCCGCCATCAACAGCTAAAACGTAACTGACAACTAAAGAACCTCCAAACATAGAGATTCTACAAAGAACTTACAACAAGATTCCACAGGGAACCAGGCATGATGCCACAGCTGCCTTTCCTCCTGCAGGGCTCTTGAGTGGCTGAGGTTCAACCCTCTGACATTGTCACCATTTCAAATTCTGGGGGTCCACTTTTAAACAGGAGATTGGACTTTTACTGTGCTTAATAGGGTCCGGTCTCGATCCGGTTCCCCTTCAACACCACAGAGGAAGTAAAATGGCAGTACCTTCATATTTAAATCTGGACCGGTGTGCCAGACGTGGTGGTGCACAGTGCTAGAGGAGGTGCAGAAGACGAATGAGGGCTGCGTGGCCTTCTGGGGAATGTTTTTGCTGTAGCCAGGAGCACTACTTGTGATTCCAGATGTTTGTGTGGCTGGGGAACAATAGAAAAAATGCTAAAAATAGAGAGAGGGGTGAATGGACGATGAATGGCAGAACTCATAGATAGGTTGGCGAATGGATAGATGGATGGATGGATGGAGTAACAAGTGAGTAGATGGAAGGACAGATAGAGGTAGGTAAATGTGGCGCTTAGGACAAGAACGTCTAAATTGGTGCAGTGATGGTACTTTCCATGCAAGGGACAATTAATAAAGTTCATTTGCTGGTCGCGTGTTGGCACTTAGCATTTACGGGTATTGAGAATTCTGCTTGGCTTAGGTGCGCTTGTAATTAAGCGTCGTGATGTATGTACAGAGGCAGTTGTGTACCAGCTTATTGTGAGTCTTCTGGCCTGGAATTGTTATATACCAGGGCATTGTGGATTCTGGCATTGCATCTTCTCATACTAGGGAAATGTGAATTTCTGTATGGCAGTAGTAATTTAAGGCATCCTTGATACTGCATGTGACAGCTTTGGAATATTTAGGCAACACCACTTAACTGTCTGACAGATTTGAATATGCAATTTGCATCACTGATGTTTTCTTTCCTTCTTTCATCCAGGACTCAACCATCTCTCCCACTTGTTTCTGGACCAGACCAAAGTTAGCGACTCTGGCATGATAGATTATCTCGAATTCTCTTCATTGTTTCTCACGCAACTGAGTCTTAACCAAACAGGAATAACAGAGAAGACCTTGTCTGTTTTGCCCCAGAAAGCACCACAACTTCGCATTCTTAGTGTCAAGCAGACACGTGTAAGTATTCGAGGGGATAATTGTGCAGTTGTTAAGCGATAAAGAAGGAAAATGGGGACCTTGAAGTCCTTGGCTGGCAGCAAGTGGAATATAGGACCCTGAGAGGCAGGGGCCTTTGGAAAGAATCTAGAATTCAAAGCTGGTATGGCACAAAGCTGCGGAAGAGGAAGGAGAAAATGTTGTTGCTTTGGAAAGGCCTCTAACAGAGAGCAGATGTGTAAGGAAGGAGGCTGGATGAAAGGGTTTTTCAAAAGAAGCAACGATGCAATGGGGGCTTACATAGTAGCATAAGTGAACAAGTGGATTTGTAAAGATGCGTGCCTACTTAACTCCATTCAGTAAAAATATGTACAACCTAACTGGGAAACTGCCCTCAACTCAAACTCTTTTACCAGTTCAAAACATAATTAAAAAAACATAGCTTGAAACCCTAACTTGTGTTCTATTTCAGTCGACCGTCACTCTTAATCAATGAACTTGAACTTTTTTATGCCAAGCCACACAACTCCCACCCCTCACTTATTCTCCAGTAACATAATCTTCTAAAATATTTGATTGTGAACATTGAATACTGCACAAGTCTATCATGTCGTAAGGGTATTTGTTTTGGGCAAACTCAACTATCTTAAAACAAGCATGATGTTCATTGTTACGCACTCACCACCTTCCCCCTCATAATATTAAACTTAAAGAGTATCCAACAGCATACATAACATCCCAGATAATAGCAGTAATTCAAATCTCCCTCCCAAACACTGTACAGGCACAGCACACCCAAGATCAGTGCTAGCTTCCTTACACGCCAAGAACAGGGATAACAAGCCTGCAATGCAATCTTTCCCTTAAACAAAACATTTATACCACAGGTGGCAGCAGTGCAAGATTCACTCCCAGATAAAACAGGTACAGCATGGGCCTGCTAAGAGACCTTTATGCCCGCTGCTACGTGACCTTTTGTAGTGTTGTTCCTATTTTCCTTATAGACTCTGCGCATTGGAATAATATACATATATTAGTTTCTGACAACCGCATAAACATGACAACTTTGTTTCCCTTAGAATCGGAACGTGTCTCTGAATCGTGGATACAATAGATAACAGTTTCACTCAGTCAATCGTGCATGCTTAGTTTCTCCAGAGTTACACAGAAATAGATAGACGGGCGTTTCAATAAAAGGGTTTATTGAACAGTCTTGTTTCTCGTGTAAGAGATATGAGCTATTACAATCGTTAGACAGTAAGCAAAATATAATACACACAGTGTAATCAGTAAGAAGAAATAATACTGCAATAGCGTTGTCTTTTTAGCTATGACATATATTCATATGTACATACATAAATAACACAGTCTAAAACGTGAATACTCGTCTGATGCTTCTAAATAGTTCTACCCCAGTGTACCTAACCTAAGTGTAGTACGAGGCAAGAAGTAGTTGCTGTTTTCTATAGGATAGTATATACTAAGTTTAGTATGCCAAGAATCCCTCTAGGTTCTAGTCAGCCTTAGAATGAGAGAGGTGGGAATCTCCTTCCGGTTCTCAAACTCTAACACCCCGCGAACGGAGTCAGAACTCTGGAAGCTGGATTCTCTGCGAGCAGGGATGACAGCGTCTGGTCAGTGCGCCAGGCCGGGATAGGGTCTCTTCCGAACTTGCCGTGGCGAACCGTGCAGTCAAGTCGTGCTTGTGTGTGCCAGCTAACTTAGAGGTCACTTGAAACTTCTCGAATGAACAAGAAGGGATTCGTTTCTGACAACCGCTTAAACATGACAACTTTGTTTCCCTTAGAATCAGAACGCTTCTCAGAATCGTGGAAACAATAGATAACAGTTTCACTCAGTCAATCGTGCATGCTTAGTTTCTCCAGAGTTACACAGAAATAGATAGACGGGCGTTTCAATAAAAGGGTTTATTGAACAGTCTAGTTTCTCGTGTAAGAGATATGAGCTATTACAATCGTTAGACAGTAAGCAAGATATAATACGCACAGCGTAAGCAGTAAGAAGAAATAATACTGCAATAGCATTGTCTTTTTAGCCATGACATATATTCATATATACATACATAATAACACAGGCTAAAACGTGAATACTCGTCTGATGCTTCTAAATATTTCTACCCCAGTGTACCTAATCGAAGTGTAGTACGAGGCAAGAAGTAGGTGCTGTTTTCTATAGCATAGCATATACTAAGTTTAGTATGCCAAGAGTCCCTCTAGGTTCTAGTCAGCTCCATACCTTAGAATGAGAGAGGTGAGAATCTCTTTCCGGGTCTCAAACTCTAACGCCCCGCGAAGGGAGTCAGAACACTGGAAGTTGGATTCTCTGCGAGCAGGGATGACAGCGTCTGGTCAGTGCGTCAGGCCAGTATAGGGTCTCTTCCGAACTTGCAGTGGCGAACCGTGCAGTCAAGTCGTGCCGTGGTTTGCCATGGTAAGGGAAGGTATATTTATACCTGGAAGGTGCTTAGGAATTCTAGCATTGACGTAAAGTCGGGCAGAGGAAGACGTCATGAATGAACCCCTAAGGAATAGTAGATCATGCATAATAGATGAGTTCTTGGAGAAATCAATAATCCTAGCTAGGGAAAGTCCCGTTCGGCTTAAGGGACTGGTTTCTAAGAACTTGTTGTGAGATGGGATGGACGGATGTTGGTGACTTTGCCTGTATTAGGTTAGCATGGCTAATGCCTAAATAAGGACTGGGATTCTATGCCTAAATAAGGGCAATGCGAATTGTACTTATATAAGGACATGATTCAGGGAAACCTATGTACGGGTATCTAAATCGAAACACAACACCCACTCCATTTACGAATGATCGATATTGCTAAATGCTAAACATGCTAAACACATAAAATTGAGTATCACATGTTCACTAAAAACATTTTTAAAAGCATATTAAAAGAAGTCTTTGTTAAAAAAAACCTCTGCTAGACATGAAATGCAAAGATGCGGTACATATTAAAGCAATGTTTCATTCTAAGCATATATTTACAGTGAATGCTAAGTGAATGAACCGAAATATATACACATGTGCAATGAAATGGTCCAGTTTTACAGAATGGAAAAAAGGTTCAGAGCCATTCCATGTCATGATTACATAAATGCGAAGAAAGGTGACAATGTGTCCCTGGAAGTGTTTCAAAGAAGTCTGTTCTCTATGAATAGTTCTACTGTAAGCAGAGCTTTTAGCCATAAAAGAAAAAGTCACTATTCACAAAAGTGCGATCTTTAGGAAAGTTCCAAGTTTTGTCTTTTTGTTTTGAAAAAATGAAGGCCGAATTCATAGATTACATGGTACACTGTGAGCCAAATCAAAAGGTATTTGAAGATGCTGGGGAAAACATGAAATCCTCTAATCCTGTAGACAAAAAGTCATCTATTGTTGTCGGTGATAGGTCGATTACCTCGTTTTAGTAGACTAACTGCACATAGATGTGATGCATCGTCAGTAGCAGTGTGCGTTAATACCTGTGTGCATGTTAATTCATCTCGTACCTCAGCTGTAGCATGTTGTGTCTTTGAAATCTCAATGAATGCCGTCATCAGGATCGGTAGCCTCTGGGGACAACACAGATCATGGGCCGTTATCGGGTCCAGCAGAGCATCGATATCCGTTGGCATGACTGATGGGGAGTGTTAGACAGATGTCTAGCACGCATACTTCACTGCAAAGCAAGCAGCGTAGAACAGGTAAGATGCAATCTTGCCAGATTGGTCTGAACGACAGAAACCATGTGGTATTTAGTTCTCGTAGACAAGGTAAACCCAATAGTTGCACTATGCACTCACGACACTTCCTTTCCCGGAGAGCATTCTCCAAGGTGCCGGGAGTGACGCTGGTGGATTGGCTTGCCATAGCGTAGCAGAAGGAATAAAAATAGGATTCCTGTGATGATTGCTAGAATTAGCGGCAGACCACCAAACACCGAGTGCATGAAGTTTGGAATGATTCTGAGGACTGCTTGAAAAGGTATTAACAGTCCCGAACATGCGGTCTTAAATACATGCACAATACTGCTCGTATCAGACAAGTTTAAGATACTTCCCAACATTTCTGTGAAATGTGTAGGGCAATTTGTCCTTAACAGAGCCTGTATCTCAGCCGAAGTCCTTGCGACTTGTAGATCATAGGTTTCTTTGGCCGAGGTCAGAGGCACGGTTTGTTGTAAAAGAATGGCTTTTATTCTGCTCAAAGTATCAATTCGTATAGAAGAGATGTTCAGTGAAGGCCATAAAGGCGACTCCCTGACTGTGTCTATTTGGGGGAACAATACAATAAGAAAAGAACAGAAATGGGCGCACTCCGTGTTTTAAACAAAGTAGTTGAGTTGATCAGGTCGCAGGTGCAAAACGAGTATGTCCCCCTGGGTTGGGACTAATGAAAATAGCGTAAGCACACTCCTGGAAAGGGAGGGTGTCACTCGTTGCACTCATAAGAGAGAATCAATTCTCCTTGTCCAAAGATTTAGTTCCAAACACTGAAACGGTGATTCAAAGTCAATTAAATTTATTTATGAAGTTCATCCAAAGATGTAGAATTATCATCATTCTATCAATCTTGACTCATATATCAAATATTCAAATATTCATTGATCAAATGCCCAATGCATTTCGGGCCGTTCGAGCCCTTCATCAGGGGCGGCACTGTGGAGGAGACAAGGGAGCAGCACTCATTTATCACGTTATACATAGGTTTAAATATGCATGACAGATTAAAACATGACTTGTGTAACAAGGTGCGGTGAACAATAAAGTTATTTAAATCGAAAGTAAAAGAAACTGGTAGTGCTGGTGAACGTGTTCAAACAACAGCGGGTTTCCATTGTGTTGCAAACCACCGGGTGTGTTGGCGTTAGTGAATGAATTCAAATAGTACAGCTGGCTCTGAAACGCGTGGTGAGATTAAGGAGAGTCTTCATAACGAACAAACATGCTATGTTCGAAGGTGGGGATGCTAAATGGGTGTGAGTTACGGAGGTCATGGAGTGAATCTCCATTAAGTTACAGATCGTAGATCGCTAGGGTAAAAAGTGGGTTAGTAGGGAGCTTTCGTCAAGCAGTATCAGCGCGAATGGAAAAGCGCTCACTTACGTTCGAATCTTAGAATCAGAGTCCCATCACTTAGCAAGACGGCGCTCACGAGTGCTGCGGCAGTACTGAGGTTAGTGAATCGTAATCATGTGATCAGGGCACGTGACCATTTAAAAGAGAGTAAATTGCACGTGTGCGTGAACTACGGCGGTGGTGGACATAGAAAACAGATTTGTAGTTCGTGAAACGGACGTAGGAAATTAAATCACCTGAGTGAGTAAGAGGAGTACCTGGAAGTGCTGGGGAAATGTAAAAATAAGTGAACGAAGAGTGAGTGAGTAGTATGAAAACACAATATATCTCGTAGAGAGAAACTTGTAATGAGTAGAATTAAAAGGAAACCTTGTCGCATTCAGAAAATTAAGAAGATGTAAAATAAGTGAACAGTGAATTCCAGAGGTACATTTTATATACAATCATTAGCTTATCAATGTAGGAGGTCAGATTACAAGTAACAGCCTAAATCATAACGTTCATTCAAACCCTTGGCCTGGGTGGAATTCAGTTTGTGGATCCAATAAATTTCTCTCTGTAACAGGAATCTGTTATTATCTCGTCCTTTCAATATAGGAACCTGTTCAAGGATCAGGAAACGGAGTTGACATATGTTGTGATGATGTTCTTTGAAGTGAGTCGCAATTGGTGATTTAGCCTGTTGTGTTCTTATGTTGCTTTTATGTTCGTTTATTCGAATGCGGATTTTTCTTTCGGTTTTGCCCACGTATGCAAGGCCACATGGGCATTTCAGTAGGTAAATGACATTTTGGCTGTTGCAGGTAGCAGTGACTCTGAGCTTAATGGGGTAACCATGTAGTGGATCTTGGATTGTGGTTCCCTTAATGATGCAATTGCAGTTTCCACAATTGAGACAGGGTTGAGTACCTTTGTAAGGACTTGTAGTAGAATCCCGAGGTTTGGAAAGGATTTGTTTAAGATTGCGTGATCGTTGATACGCAAATCTAGGAGGTGTTTCAAAAATGTTGTTGAAGTCCGCCTCAGTGCTTAACATGGGCCAGTATCTCAATATAGTTTTTTTGATTGTAAAACTCTCGGTAGAGTATTTGGACACAAATGTCATTCTCTGTGGTGTAGACATCGGTCGTTTGGGTTGAAGAAGTGTTTGTCGGGAGAGTCTGTCTGTCTTCAGTACTGCTTTTTCCAGAATGTCACTCGGATATTTACGTTGTTTGAATTTAGAAATACACATGGTTTTACTTGACTCATACAGTTCATTGGTACTGGAAATCCTTTTTAGTCGAAGCAGTTGTGAATATGGCAGGTGATTTTTGAGTGATGGCTGGTGAAACTGTGAAAGTGAAGAAGGTTATTGCGATCTGTTGGTTTTGTGTACACTTGAGTGGTAAGATTGCCTTGTTGGATGGTAACACGGGTGTCCAGAAAAGTTATAGATTCTGTATTAGTAAGATGAGTAAATTCAATGCGTTGGTCGATGGTATTAAGCGTGGTAATAAGAGATTCCAGTTGTTGAATTGGACCATTCCACAAAAGAAAAATATCATCTATGTACCTTTTATAGAGGATCAGGTGTTCAGTCCAGTCGTTATTGGTTAAGATGTTGTCCAATTCGAATCTGTGCATGTAGAGATTTGCGTACGATGGGGCAGCGCAATTTCCCATGGAAGTGCCTGAGCATTGGATGTAGAAAGTGTTGGACCATTCGAAGTAGCTGTGATACAGAGTGAAGTGCATCAGTTCCATGAGGAACACTTTAAGATCATTAGGTTTGTCTGTGTTGATCAAAAAAGATTCAATAGCTTCAATCCCTTTGTCATGTGGAATGGAGGTGTAAAGTGATTTCACGTCGATTGTACATAAGATGGTATCTGTAGTTATCAATCCGCGGATAGATTCCAAGATGTTAAGAAAATCAGTAGTGTCCTTTATGTAGGTAGTCATGGATTGTACTGAAGCCTGAAGATGTTTATCTAAATATTTTCTGATAGGTTCATGGAGTGAATTGATGGTAGAAACAATGGGTCTGAACGGAGGTTTTGTGGCGTGCTTATGGATCTTAGGCAGCATGTAAATGTAGGGAGTAGATGGATTAGTTTTGATAAGATATTTTTTATCTTCTTCAGAAATAGTCCCTTGTTCAAGAGCGGTGTTGATGATGGTTTTGCGAATGTCAAGAAAGTTATTTGTGGGGTCCGTAGGTACGGGCATATATGTTCGTGCGTCCTTGACATGTTCATCCACACTTTCAACATAGAAGGTAGTATCCATGATTACTAGTGCCCCTCCTTTGTCAGCTTGACGTATGGTAATTTCAGACCTGTTGGCTAAAGTATTTAGAATTTGTTCTTCTTTTTTTGTGATGTTTTTGAATTTGTTTTTCTTGTGGTAACCAATTTTTTGGAGCTCTTTTAAGACGATTGTCTCGAAAGCGTCAAGTACTTTATGGCTGGTCGGTGCGTTGTAGGTGCTTTTATTCCGAAGTCCTAACAAGGTGTTTTGTCTTGGAATATCCGGCAATTTTAGTATGTTGTTAAAATAGTGTTTGAGTCTGAGTACACGCAAGAACTTAAAGAGGCTGATTTCAGTCTCCAATGCGTTTGAATGGTAGGTGGGAACGAAGGAAGTTCCTTTTTGTAGAGTCATAATTTCAAATTGGGTAAGATCATAGCTAGAGATGTTGATCACAAGATTTTCTGGCTGCGTGTATTCTTCGCTACCGATTTTGTGTGAGTTTTTCCTCCTGGATCTTCTAGTGGTCTGGTGCCTGCCCCTAAAAAATGCGGTTGTCTTGGTGCACTGGTGGTAGGTTCCTCATTGGCTGCTGATTGTAGATCTCCTGTTTCTGCTGGTCTTTCTTTTGGCTGTGAGGTTGAGAAAGTTCTGGGAGCCCTGTCCCTGGAAGAAGAATCATCAGAGGACGTTGCGTCTGTCTCAGATCTTTGTCCGGTTTGTTTGCGTTGATGTCTTTTGTAGGCATAAGCCTCGGCCCAAGTATATACCTCTCCTAATTTGTAATCCAAATTGTCGCGTTTAAATTTTCTTAATTTTCTTTCGTTGATCTCTTTAGTGTAGTCATCCAGTTGTTTATTAAGATCTGCTAAGGTGGCATTCCAATCTGTGTCTGACATTTTGTTGGAGACTTCTTGCCGAAGTTCATCAAGTTCTTTATTGAGGTCTTCAAGTAGTATAGATAATTCTTCCACAATAAGTAGTATTAAATCCAAGGAGCATTTGTTAAGGATCGCTTCCCATTTTTCAGAAAAGCGTGAGTTGTTTTTACACAGGGTGGACTTTAGGGCAATTCTGAGTCCTCTTGGAATTCGCTGAACTTTATGGTATCGTATGAGAGTACTAGCGTGTAGTTTTTGGTTAATTGCTCGTTTAGATGTGTATAATAGTTGTTTGATGTTTGATTGAATGGATTTGGGGGAACAAGACTTGCATACAGCAAGTGACCCTGGAAGTAACAGTACCTAGATATGGGATACCTGGCAACATGCCACAACAGCTCTGATCATTCAACATGAGAACTCCCATTTGAAAGTTGTCCAAAACGTTGGATTAATCCTAGCGGCTGGTGAACCTTGCAGGTGGCAGGATAAATTTGCAGTGGAACTGCAACAAGCCCCGTGTAAACTAATATCCTGACATGTGAGCGAACCGCTCAGTGCATTTTCACAGTGTGTACTGTTAATAAACACTTCACGCCCCCCACTTCAACATCTGTGTGTGTAAGGTAAATCCCAGGATGTCCTGATGTATTCTTTACCCAACCTTTCATATTTGCCTACTGGCATGTGTTTAAGGCAATACTGAAAATGGAAAGTTGTAACAGGCAGAGTTATTTTGCCATGTATGATCCATTCTGTAGCTGGGTTTTCTGCTACCATAAATGGCAATTTTTCTAGTTTTTCAATGTTCAGCACTGTATACTTTGCTCCCCTTTGTGCCAGTTCGATCTGTTTATCAGTGAGATTATAATCAGAAAACAGAGAAGACGTGTTGATGAAACGCCAAGGCACATAGCCTTCACACAAGTTTTGTAGTGTCCAGTTTAATGACACAATAAAACGTAATTGAGACTGGCCTTGACGCAGCAGGACCAAATTTTGTGCCACAATGTCTGTGGCAGAGGATACAATGTTGCCCAATTAATATATCCTGAATGACAGTCGTTAACCCAATGTCGACCACTGCGAGAGATTTCTCTAAATGAATACGATCAATTTCTCGTATTCTTTCTGCAGCATCTGCTTGGGTAACCTTCCATATTTCATTATAAGCAGCATAGATGCCGGCATATATGAAACGTTTTTGACGCGGTTTTCTTGGACCTGGCAAGAATTCCCTAAGGTCTGCGTCTTCTTTAAGTAAAGAGAAGTGTTGTTTCACATCCTCTAGTGTAGATGTCTGTAGCCAATCAAGGCATAGTTTTCCTACACTGTATGTTGTTACTACCCCTGGATGCTGTCTTTGAACATAGCGTGGATCTGGCCTTTTGTTTTTTAAACCTTGTATCTTGTTCAGGAATCTTTTATGACAGATGTTTGTGTCTGTGGGCCAGAGCAACCATTTTTTCCATTCGGAATCTGATCTTTTGTTTTGTAAGATAGTATGTACTTCGACCACCCCCTGTGTAGTGCTATTACTTGCAGGTGTAGGTATGGACGGTGTGTTCATGTCTTTGATCTTGGCTAACCCAAGGCAAGACGTTTGTTGGACAGTGTCATTCAAAAACATTATCTGCTGTGGGATGATGCACTTGCCAATCTTTTCTACCCCAGACACATTTTGTGTCAATTGTGTCTTTTCAAAAGTCGAAACCCTGTCTAAACAGTTGGGCAATAAAGGCTGCAAAATAAATCTGTTTCGTATTTGTTAGCATATTTTTCGTTCCTGTTTTGTTCACATTTTTAAAGTAAAACATTTCTGGATCGGATGTATTGTACCCTGAAAAATATGGAAACTTTCTTTCAAACGTTTTTGAGCTACCCCTTGGTGGTGTAGGACAATGTTCCCATTGGTTATACATAAATACATTTCTAGGTGTTGCAGATTTATGCAAGATATGATGACCATAGTGGTTATAACAAAAAAGCTGTTGATAGTCTGTTCAACCCTCTAAGTATTCATGGTTAGAGAATACAGCAGACCTTTCTAGATCAGACATCATGTTATTAACAGTCTCAAAGTCCCAATCATCAGAATAGGTACTGGAGGTAATAAAGTCACTTAATGATATCTTAAATAAATGTTGAATCTTCAAAAGTTCAGACGGACCGAATATATCATAATCTGTTTTGTCCCAAACTATACCATCTTGTATAGGAACGACTGTGATGTTCACTGCTGACAAGTCTCTTGTTTGACGATGGGATGATTTGTGTGGTTTCAAAAGTAAGTTCACATTTTTATTTCCTGTGTCCAAATGAATATATCTTCCATCTATCAACACGCTCAGAGTTATTACTAAAGCTAGCCAAAGTAGGAAGAAAAATATCCCAGAAATAATCCATGGTTCAATCCATGGTGAAACCAGATAAGTCTTTTTCACGTGTTGAAAAAAGTCTTGTGTTTGTTCTTTGAAAGTTCTTTTTGCAGGCGTCGTTTCAGGCTTGCTGGGATCCTCAGAAAACATATCAAAGTTAATGAAATAGCCAGAAGCAGGTCTGTCAATGGTTGAAATTGCATCAGGATTCGTTGAAATCGCTGGAACCAGTGGATCACTTGCTATGTTGGTGTAGACCGGTGTTTCAGGACGAACTGTTATTTGAGTTTCAAGAGGAAAGAGTTCCATAGCATTATTGCTTAGTCCTTCATTTCTTACTGTTGGATTCTCAATGGTGATGAGTCTTTCAGTTTGAACCTCTTGGATTGTAGCTAGAGGAGTGCGTCTGCTACTTGGTCGGAGTCCACATGGCCTACTGTTTAGTATCGGCAACATAGTGTGGTTTGATGAGGTCGATGGACATAAATCTTTTCTCCTTTTTACCAGCAAGGGGCGGCAAAAGTACTGTTCTTGATCCGTGGATTGCTAGGACAGGTACTGGTTGTCTGTAAGAAGGCCCAAATTCCTTCTTGTCCGCAATCTTCTCTCTGACTAGATCCCCGAGCTTTGGGATCCAGACAGGCCTTGCTGGGATGGCTGGATTATCCCCAGTGGTGGTTTGCTTCAGGAACACGTTGCTTTGTTTCGATCTTAGTTCATTTCAGTCCTTGAAACCAGCCAAACGATCTTTGATAAAATGGTTTATTTTCCACCACTGTGCCTTTACATTCGAGATCAGGAACCCACATTCTTGTCCCAAATAGGACCTCATATGGAGTGACCCCCCCCCCCCCCCTAGAGAACTTCTTGGCAAATTAATTAATGAGCGTTGGACCCCATAAAGATGATTGACCCACCCATCACCCGAACCTAATACCCTAGCTGTTATAGACCACTTTATGTCTCGGTTTTTCCTTTCCACAACCAAATTTCCCTCAGGATGAAATGGAGAGGAGTACCGCAATTCAACGCCCAAATTGGCCATGGCTTCTTTGTAAGCCAGAGAGCTAAACGCAGGGCCCTGGTCAGAATGTAGTGTGCCAATTGCATATGTGCCGATAAAGACTCGCAATTCTTTTATAACAGTTTGAGCGTCAGCCGAGCGCTGAGGCCACATCCATAGGAACCTTGACTTAGTGTTTGTTGGATTGCATTCGTCCAAGAGGACGCCTGCACGAAGATAGTCTAATGCTGTCTAACAATGGTGTCTGTACTGGGCAGGCTACTTCACAGCCTGGTATCTGGTTGCGTTCTGCCCTGTGATCTCTATTGCAGTCTATGCAGTTATTGATGAAGATGTGAATAAGTGTATTCATTCCAGGCCACCAGTACAACTCTTTTACTGTTAAAATTGTTTTAGAGATCCCCTGATGTGACAGACCCTCTCCCAGATGTGCTTCATAAATCAAAGCTGCTCTACGTTCCATGTTTGGAATTACCCTATCCCCCACTCCAGGGATACGAGCAAACGGAACGTTGTTGGCATCAATTATATACCAGTATTTGAGTGGAAACGTTTTAGGTAATGCTGCACCGCTGCCTTTGCTTGAAGCATTGACAGCCAACAATATCTCAATGTCTATTTTCGTTTTTGAATGAGTGATCGCAGCTACGGAAGCAGTTTGCACAGCCCCCTTTGCGGCTTCGTCAGCCAATGAATTCCCTGCAACGTGAACGCCATCACATCGATGACTCAGCATGTGTATCACGTGAGTGTTTTGTAGTCCGTTTCGCAACTGAACTACTTGTTCCCAAAGCGTTCTATGCTTGATTGTGCCACCTTTTGCATCTTTGAAACCATTTGAAGCCAGTTCTGTAAATTTTCATTGTATGATTGTACACAGTAAAAATAATCCCACACTATAAGTGTGGGGAATTCACGATCCGTATTTTTAAGTGCCAATTTGAATGCTTTTAGTTCTGCTCGCTGAGCTGTACAATCTCCCAGAGATTGGGTTTTAATAACCATCGGTCGGAATTTACCATTGCGCATATGACCTGTAACGATCGCGCAGGCTGCACTGTAAGCTTGCTTTCTTTCCGTAGCGGGTTGTGCTGATCCTTCAGTATAAATTATGAATTCATACTGGTCAAGAGGAAGAATCTCAATAGGTAGAGGACATTCGTGTTCGTATTGCAGGAATGCTTGTGTTTTTAAATAAGGATCAAAAACATCTTCAACATCTGTTGCAGCAAGAGACTTAACCCATTGTATCCATCTTGGATGTAAAGCTTTTGCACTCGGAATGCTCGCTTTTGTAACTGCCTCTAAGGCTGGTACTGGAGTCACGACAATAATGCGTTTCCCCTGAGCTAAAGCTCTTTCTTTAGCTACAGCGGTTTGACACTACTGTCAGAATTTTTTCTGTTCAAGTGAAGTGCATTTCCACTTGTGTATACAAATGTGATTTGTGTGCAATTGGTACTTTTTCACCTTTATTAAAAGTTAAGTAGGTGAATCCGCATTGACCCGAAATTATTCGGATCACTAAATTGCGTGTATTTACGCGTGTTTGTAAGTGATTTGTTGCTAACAAGTCAGCTTGAAGTGAACGCAGGATGTCTGTGTTTTCCTGTGTCCCATCTTTTTAAAAAAATCAGGTTTGATTAGTTCGTAGAGAGGTTTAACCCTTTCTGCGTAATTTAGAATGTAAGTTCTTCCAAAATTCAGGAAACCTAGAATCGACTGTACATTTTTCAGCGTTTTTGGAGGTTGGAGCAGCGCACACTTTTCTAAAAAGTTCGCTGCCAGGCTTTTGCCTTCACTTGAAAGTTCATATCCTAGGAAAAGGACATTGAGATGGGCAATTCTTGATTTCTTAAAGTTGAATTTCTAGCCCTCAGAGGCGAAGCCCAGTATCATGGTGTTCACCCTGTTCAAGTGCCTATCCAGGTCATCGTCTGTCAGATAGATATCATTGACATATGACAATGCCTCGTCATCATAAATTTGTAGCAACTCTGTTACTCTTGCTGAGAATAACCCTGGGCTGTTCTTGAACCCTTGTGGGAGTCGACAGAAGTGACGCTGGGTCCCCATTATTGAGAAAGCTGTCAAGTACCTACTTTCAGGTGCTATGTTTTGACAAAAGAAACCATTTGAAATATCCAATGTGGTTTTATTTTTTTATGAACAATGTTATTCATTAATGCTGTACTGTGTGCATTTTGTACTGCAAAAGTTTTAGAACAAGTGTTCAGGTGTCTCTAATCCAAAACTAGACGATATGTGTTGTCTGGTTTCGAAACAGGAAACAAAGATTGTTCTTTGAGGAAGTGCATGTTTCAGTCACCTTTTGGTATTCAAGTTGATCTAAGATCTCCCTGACCTGTTTTTTAGCTTCTTGCTTAATTGGGTACTGCCTTTGTGCAGTAGGTTGATTCTTTAATTGGATTTTGTGGTGAGGTGAGTCCTCATCCCATCCTACATGATTTTTATATAATGCTGGGGCCTGGGCTACTGCCCATTTCCTGGCATAAGTATATTTTAAATGTATAGGAACATGGTTGGAGAAGGCTGGCATAATGATGTCTTCGCCATGTGGGCACTCCCTGACAAATTCTGGTGGCCAGTCTTTTTCTGCTAGAAGTATGTCATAACCCCTTGAAAGTTTTTCCCAAAAGAGTGCTTTCACTTTTCTTGGTATGTCTTCCTCCATCCGGAGTGTTATTTTATATAACCTTTGTGGAGAACTAACCCTAGTGTCTACAGTTTTAACTGTGATGTACTCATTCAAGTCCACAAGTTCCTTCATGTTCTGGCAAGCTATTGTTACTTCTGCTGCACTGTCCAGCATTGTCTGAGCCCATTCTCTGTTCTTGAGTTTTGTCCTCAGGATTTTCGACATATCTGATCTTCAGACCTGCTACCTTTTTCTTGGTGAATTCAGGTTTTGGTTTGTTTTTCTAAACGTGTTGATCGTCTCTGGACTTCACGCGTTCTTATTTGTGATCTGACTGTCCTCTTCTTTCAGATGTCTGTGAAAGATACGAGAGGAACGTGTATCAGTATCTTGATACCTGTCAGGTTTTTTCAAATTATCCCTATTCCTGAGGTTATACCTCGTGTCAGAGGGCACCTTTTGAGGAGACCTACCTTGGGATTGAGAACGTTTTTCTTTTGAATGTTGTTTTTTGTTTTCCCACTTCTTTTTAGAAGATGTAGGATTGTGTTTAATAGAGTCCTTTTCAGGACTCTCAGACAGTTGTGGTTTAACTGGTTTCCCACCTAAACTGTCTCTGCCTAATTCCTCATAGGATTTTTCTATTATTCTGGGTAGTTCATGTTGATGGTCTGTTAGATCAAATTCTCTTAATTTCTGGCGGATCGCCACTGATGCTGCCTCCCCTTTATTATTAGATAATATTATTATTTTTGAGACCTGGTCGAAGTTCTTTAGTAATTTCATACCTAGATTCAGAGCAGGCTCTGCTCCGTATTCATTTTGAATTTGTTTCAGGACATCAGGTATTACCGCAATAGATGGAACACCATGTGTTTTAGTATAGATGGCAGCAAAGACTGTGCCCCAAGTGGTGCAGTCTTCCAAATGTGGTGTGATCCCCATTGGTAAACAGATTGTTAGGTTTCTGTGTTTCTCATAAGGGCTAGTATTAGGAAATAATCTTCGATTTGAGTAATTTTTTGAGCTATCCAGAATGGAATTTGTTCATGTTTTGTGGGCATTTTACCCATGACTGCGTGTAACGTCTGTGGAGTAATTTTTAGTGTATTTCCCTGATGAGGGCTTTGATTTGGAATGTTTATTGGTGGTTGGACTGTTAAAGTCAGCATGACATATTGTACTAACTGTCTGTAAATTTTTAATAACTCCTTGAGTTGAGTGAGTAATTCATTGTCTGACATTGTTTCAATGTCAGGATGAGGAGTGCAGCCGGCTAAAATCGGCCATGTTGCTCCTGGTCTACCTAAAGGACCGAGCCTGGTAATGTGATTGTAATGTTTTAGGGCGCCTTTAAACCAGAGCTGATGCTCCTGGTATGTGAGTGTAATTTCAACATCCTCGAAGGGAATGTATTCCTCAGGTGGTTCATCTGTTTTATTCTGGGAATGTAATCCACGAATAGAATATCTCTGTCTGAAAAGATTCATGTGCCTCCATCACAAAAACTGCTTTACCACCTCTTGGTGTTAGGCCATGTTTTATAAGTTTTAGAGTGATGGCTCTCCTTAAATTTGGATGGATGTTTATAACACCCTCATCGGTTTCATTTAAACCTGTAGTATTAAGAGCTGTTATGACTTGGTCAGCCGTAGCCTCTGTATCAGACATTTTGTTCAATGAAAAAATGTAGAACAAGTTTCAAGGAAACAAAGATAAGGTGCACAATATTTTGGAACACTGTATCCTTCAACGTTGAACAAACTAAACAGCTAATACATAGGATTCTCGTCCTACTCCGCTATGACGGATATTATCCCTACCCACTCCAGACGTCTTATGGAGTATTATGAGTAGGGGTCTCTGAGAAAAGCACGACTGAGTTACTTCAGTATCTAGCGTTAAATTAGTACCTTACCAAACCATTGGGCGCCATGTAGTGTAGTTCCTATTTCCCTTATAGGCTCTGCGCATTGGAATAATATACACTATAGTTGTTGCATAGGACTACGGTCAGTATGCTCCTATCGAGTACATTAAACTTAATTACTTGTGTGTGCCAGCTAACTCAGAGGTCACTAGAAACTTCTCGAATGAACAAGAAGGGATTAGTTTCTGACAACCGCTTAAACATGACAACTTTGTTTCCCTTAGAATCAGAACGCTTCGCAGAATCGTGGAAACAATAGATAACACTTTCACTCAGTCAATCGTGTATGCTTAGTTTCTCCAGAGTTACACAGAAATAGATAGACGGGCGTTTCAATAAAAGGGTTTATCGAACAGTCTTGTTTCTCGTGTAAGAGATATGAGCTATTACAATCGTTAGACAGTAAGCAGGATATAATACGCACAGCGTAAGCAGTAAGTAGAAATAATACTGCAATAGCATTGTCTTTTTAGCCATGACATATATTCATATATACATACATAAATAACACAGGCTAAAACGTGAATACTTGTCTGATGTTTCTAAATAGTTCTACCCCAGTGTACCTAACCGAAGTGTAGTACGAGGCAAGAAGTAGGTGCTGTTTTCTATAGCATAGCATATACTAAGTTTAGTATGCCAAGAGTCCCTCTAGGTTCTAGTCAGCTCCATACCTTAGAATGAGAGAGGTGAGAATCTCTTTACGGGTCTCAAACTCCAACGCCCCGCGAAGGGAGTCAGAACACTGGAAGCTGGATTCTCTGCGAGCAGGGATGACAGCGTCCGGTCAGTGCGTCAGGCCAGTATAGGGTCTCTTCCGAACTTGCAGTGGCGAACCGTGCAGTCAAGTCGTGCCGTGGTTTGCCATGGTAAGGGAAGGTATATTTATACCTGGAAGGTGCTTAGGAATGCTAGCATTGACGTAAAGTCGGGCAGAGTAAGACGTCATGGATGAACCCCTAAGGAATAGTAGTTCATGTATAATAGATGAGTTCTTGGAGAAATCAATAATCCTAGCTAGGGAAAGTCCCGTTCGGCTTAAGGGTCTGGTTTCTAAGAACTCGTTGTGACGTGGGATGGACGGATGTAGGTGACCATACCTGTATTTGGTTAGCATGGCGATTGCCTAAATAAGGACTGGAATTCTATGCCTAAATAAGGGCAATGCGAATTGTGCCTATATAAGGACATGATTCAGGGAAACCTATACGGGTATCTAAATCGAAACACAACACTTTAGTTTGCCATCACAGATCGTATGCTGGCTGTCAAGGACCTTCAGCCTACCTTCATGTTACCCCAGTCTGCCTGTCCTAACATTATAATCTGACCATTCTAGGATGACAATAAACAATCTAGCCATCAGCCACTCTTGGAGATACCTCAGAAAAGCATAATAATGCCATAGAATATCATGTGGGTTGGGATAATCTTCCGGTGTGTTCTTAAAAGAAAAAACATTTCCCTAGGTATTTAAGGAAATATTTTGATTCACTCAAAACCAGAGGTGAAGGTTAAGCTACTTTACAGTTTACTCACAATCAGACAAGTCAACCAATCAATCAATAACATCTTTATTTGGTTTACATTAAAACCATAAATGAAATCTACACAGCCTGTTAACCAGCGTATCCAGTATTTTATGGAAAACAATTACATTACACAGTATTAAAAACAAACAACTTTTACTGAAAGATAAATTACTCAGTCAAGTACATATCTAATATTTCATCATCAGCCATAAATGATAATACAAAATCAATAAAAATGTGTATGGCAAGAATTCTGATCAGCATACAAATCACTTTATTCTGATTTTCATAGCCTGCCAGCTATAACTGGCTACAGCTAAAAAAAATTCAGGAGTATGGTCTAAAGAAAATAAGAGCCCGTCTGCATTAAGTGAAGTTTAACGTTGTAAGTAACGCTTTAGTTTAGCTCTTGGAGCACTATAATAATTACAGAGAACATAACATTTCAAGTCAAGAGGTAGGCAGCCAAGGAGTTTAGACCAAATTGAATGTCCTCGTAAAAGTGGGTGGTGTCCAATAGGCAGTGTTGGCTGGTGACATTTGAAAGTGGTGGGCCGTAAAATTAGTGGTGGAGCACACCACGGTGAGAGAGCGTAGCGAACGAGCACGAACAACCTAAGGAGGGTTCAGGGAGGTTCTCCCCCCGAGAAAAGTTAGAAAAATGAGTGGACAAATGGTGCATTTTCAAGACTTTCGGAAGCCACTGTGCTAAACAGAAACAGGCCACTGCCTCCTCTCAAACTATTGTCAGTTCCAAGGCCTCATGAATGAACCATTCTAAATTGCAATAAACCACAAATAATTTTAATAATGTTGCATAAATAGGTTGGATCGGTCTACTGAGCCAATGCCTACGTGAGATAAGGTGGCATTCAAGATGGCCCAACAGAGTCAAATGCCTACTTTTTCCACATTGAATATCACACCACATCTCTTTTCCATTGGAAAACAGTCCCTCAATGTGCACAATTCATGGTAACACAACAGTACAATATACAAAATGTACACCTCAAAGGGAAGCAACAGGATAATATCCCTGTGAGCTGCACAGTACACAGGTGCACACAAAGAAAGCAGGACTACAGTGTACACAATTCAGAGGAAAGACAGAGGTAGACATTGCTTTAAGGTGCCAACAGGCGACTTCCCACAAGAAAACGGCACTGTAATGAGTTCAAGTTAAAGAGAATAGTTTAGGAACATAAGCCAACTGTCTTCACGCTCTGTGGTATAATAAACTCAAGATTGTAATGCTATAATAAGGTCCACTGGAATTAAAAGATTCTTCGGCAGCAGCGTGGTCCACATACTCATTGACTTGCTGCACGTGCCACATAATTTCTCCTCTGCTGCATAGTTGGCTTTTTTCATGCCGCATAAATTAGTCAACTTCCACATAATTTGGTCCTTCTCTGCTGCATTATTCCAATTTCCAGAGGCCCTGGAGCTGTAATATATGTGGTCTAGAGACTGACCACATGAACATGGTACTATGTGTGCACTCCAATTATTAAGCAGTGGACCACGGTAAAACTCACAAAGCAGAGTTTGGCAAGCGCAGGAAAACAGCACAAAATGCGGAAACCAGACAATGAGAGGTATTTGAACACAGTACTATAATACCCACAAACCACAGAATAAGAATCAGTGAAACTAACACTGCCATAGATATAGTGCACTCGTGATATCATATTAAGGTATGTAGAATGCGCCAGTTAGCATATGAGCACAATACGTGTGTGTTCCAAATACCCCGACTAATCTTTACACTGGAGTGCTTTAAATCCGGCACACCACACAGTAGTGCACTAAGCCCCGATCTTCTATTACAACAGAGCTCACTCAGGCAGGCTGGAGTAGGGCTAAGCACTGCCACAGCACTTGTGTGAAAAACCCTCTGCATGCTGAGCGGGCAAGTGCATGGCTCATGAGGTCTAGTAAAAACATGGCGCCTAACGGAAGGTGCCCAGTGATACTGGCACCCACTAGCTTTAGGAGTAGGAATAAATGTGTCATTGTAACTATCCTCAAACTTTTCAAACATTTCACTTGGCGCTCTTATACGTATACCTGTGCTGGGAGGCAGCTATATAGCAAAGGGCAGCGCATGAAAACTCCTGAAACAAATACAAATATTAGATGTTTCTGTTGCCCATCTCAATAGACCTTGTTATGTCAACCTCATTAAATGAAGGCATGATTCAGAAACTTACGGGAGTCTTATGTGTGACTTTGAACTCAAACATAGATGAGTGCAGCAGTCCACTCACAAAAACGTATCCACCCTGGCGAGACTCGAGTCTGCTTCCCCACCGCCGCTTTACCAAAATTACGTCTTTATTAAATTGTACATTTTGTAACAAAACACAACTCATAAAGGAGACACCATAAATAAAATGGCAAGTGTAAAGAACAAAGTGGAGCAGTATATTAAGTTGTAAGTCCTTTATTCTTCGCCAACACAGCTCCGAACGTGGAGCGCAAGAATGCAGCCGCTGCTCAGGATCACCAGCTGTCAACTGTCACCAACTGACAGCTGGTGATGTCACAGCTGGTGAAGTGCAACGATACGGTGTCCTCGCAGGGACACGCAAAGGCATATGACACTACGGTGTCCCCAGGATGTCAACACAAGTACACAACACATCTTCCCCCTTATGAACAGGGAGACAATGACTAACAAGGCTTCACAAAATGCTTAATCACAAATGTAATCGCTAAGTTTCGCAGGAGGTACTATCCTTCTGCCACACCTGCTGGTACTAGATGGTAGTGACTCGTCGTACCTAGGAGTAGGTGGCAAAACTCTGACAACCCTACCAGACTCCGTGCTAGGGGTGAGTGTCACTGGGTTGGGAGCTTCAGTATGTGTAGTGAGTGGGTACTGTGTGGCTTCACTGTCGGATGAGTCAGACAGAGAAATGTGGTGCTTGTTATCATTCAACTTACTGTGCACTTCGTTGGTGACTACCGTGGTAGGCTTGCACACGGATAGGGCTGAGAAGTGATGCACCTTACCATCACTTAAAAGAGCGGAGTTGCAATACACCTCTTTAACTGTAAGGGGTAGCGTGAACCTGTTCTGACCCTTCGCTACGTGGCCACTTCTCTTTACCCTGACGGTTTCCCCTATAGAGAGTTGCACAACTTTGCAACCATGTTTGTGGTCGTACATATTTTTGGTTTTGTTCTGACCATGCTCAACCTTCCTTCTTACTTGGTCACTGGACCAGTGTACACTCGTTGAGGCTAAAGCCCAACCCACATTATCCTTAGAGAGAGGCGTTCTGCCCCGCATGAGTACGAATGGGCTGTGACCGGTTGAGTCACACGGCGTGATTCTGTAGGCCCATACTGTTTTTAGGATCTCATTTTTCCAGCACAGTCTGTTGTCATTGGACAACTGGATAATGCCTTTTAGTACCCTATTGAAGCGTTCCACCGCGCCGTTTCCGGCCGGGTGGTACACCGATGTGGTTTTGTATGTAATTTGGTTTCTAGATGTGTTGGCCTTAAATAGGTCTGACAGGAACTGCGGCCCATTGTCACTGGTTATCTGTTTTGGGAGCCCTTCTCGCGTGAATACAGAATCTAGAAACTCTACCACCGCCCTGGAATCAGGTTTGACCGTGAACGTGAGTTCAGGCCATTTGGTAAAATGGTCAATAAGTACTATTATATACCATTGCTCCTCTTTTCCCTCTATGGGGCCCATGATATCTATCCCCACTCTTTCCCATGGCATGGTCGGGCAACTAATGGGGTGTAATGGTGGTCTAAGAGTGACTTGGGTCTTGTCGGATTGCTGACACATGTTGCAGTTCCTGACTGCTCTTTCTACGTCCCTGCTTACCCCAGGCCACCAGTAGCTTTCCTTGACTCTCCTTTTACACTTAACTATGCCTAAATGTCCCTCGTGACAAATATCAAGGATTCTTTTTCTTAACGTGACTGGGGGTACCACCCTACAACCTCTCAACAGTAAGCTATTCTCGTGTGACAGTTCCTCCTTCACTTCATAGTAATGTCTCATTGTTTCAGTGAGTTTATTTTTGTGTGTCCACTCTCCTTCTAACATCCTGATCACGAGGCAGATGTCCTTGTCCTTTTCTTGCTCAGTGAGCCATTCTTCCTTTGAGATACCCTGTAGATTGTCATCTAGGCTGGCAATGCAGTATTCTCCCTCGTCAGTTTCATTTTCCTGGTTTTCTTCTTTTATCGGTAATCTGCTTAAGTAGTCAGCCACAACGTTCTTCACCCCAGGTACGTATTCAATATTATAATTGAAGTCAAATAGGCGTACAGATAAACGCGCTAGCCTAGGTGAAGCCGAATAAAGACCCTTTGTGGTGAACACCTTGGTGAGCGGCTTATGGTCCGTGCATAGTGTGACTTTGTTTCCCCACACATAATTTCGAAAGTGCTCCAAGGCCCACACACATGCCAATGCTTCGCGTTCAATGACAGAGAATTTTTCCTCCGTCGGTGTCAATGACCGTGATGCAAACGCTATGGTGTACTGTACTCCTTTGTCATATTTTTGAGTCAATACGGCTCCAAGGCCCTTTGAGCTTGCGTCCGTTGTGATGGTGTTGCGGAGTGAAGGGTCAAAACCCTGTAGGGGTATTGCATTGCACAGGTCATCTTTTATGGTGTTGAATGCAGCTTGGCATATGTCAGTCCAAATGAATTCACTTCTCATCTTTAATAGTTGTCGAAGATCGTACGTCTTTTCAGAGAAGTTCTTTATAAACTTCGCATAAAATTCTACAAGGCCTAGGAAAGACCTCAGCTCTTCCTTGTTTTTGGGCACATGAGAGTTTTTTATAGCATCCATTAAGTCCTTTTTCGGGTAGATTCCTTTTCCATTTATTTCGTGCCCAAGATAGTTCACTGACTCACATGCAAACTTGCATTTACTATACTCTGCCGTGAGCCCCTTAGTTTCCAGGATTCCTAGCACTTGATCTACCTTGTCGTCGGGCTCTTCCTTAGATTTTCCCATGATAAGGATATCATCTTGAAACATCAGAATACCCTTGACTCCCTTGAAGATGTTGTTCATTAGTCTCTGGAACATCGCTGCAGCGGATGCCAATCCAAAAGGTATTCTCGTAAATTGGTAACACCCAAAGGGTGTGATGAACGTCGTAAGCCTTTTGCTCTCACGGTGCAGTGGCACCTGGTGGTACGCAGACTTTAGGTCAATAGTTGAAAACCATCTGACCCCTTTGGTTGTTGCAAGCATTTCGCTAATTTTAGGTAACGGGAACTGTTCAACTATTATATTCTTGTTAAGGTCCCGTAAGTCCACACAGAGTCTCAATTTTCCGTTGGGTCGTTTGGCTACGACCAGAGGTGCGACCCATTCACTGGCCTCCACTTGTTCGATTATTCCTTCCTTAAGGAGCTTCTCAATTTGTCTTTTTACTTCGTCCTTTATTGCAAACGGTAGATTGCGAGTCTTGTGTACAACTGGTGTTGCATTTGGTTTAACAACTATCTTATGTTGGTATCCCTTAAGTGCACCAATTTTGTCCCTAAAGACATTAGGGTACTTGTTTAGAATGGATTTGTTATAGTCAAACGCATTTTGCACTACTAGAACAGGGTCAGAACTGCTGGGGTCCAAGATGATGCTCAAATTCCCCTGGTCCATCCAGCCCAAGACCGATGGCCCAACTGCGGATACATAGAGTTTTCCTTCTGACTCTCTCCCTTTGTATGCAAAATTTAGTTTTCTGTAGCCACACACGTCGATTGCTTCTCCCGTGAATGACTTGATTAGGATGTCTGCCTTCTCAAGGTGACTGCCAATATGTGGTGTGAACTTCTCTTCCCATACTTTTTTGTTCACAATTGTGTATGGTGAGCCTGAATCGGCAACTATGTTAATATCTACGCCACCAATGGCCATGTTGCATGTAGGTTTCTTCTTTTTAGTTATTCCACCTGTACTGACTTCATTTATCTGCTCCTCCTCGATACTGAGGACACACATATTGACGTCGTCTTCATCAGAATCTTCATTCTCTAATTCATCTGATTCATAGATGTTTTTCACAGAGCGTGCCTTACGCCTCCGACATGCCTTCTGGAAATGCCCAATGACCCCACAGTATGTGCATTTCACTCCGCGTGCAGGGCACTTTTTGTCGTCAGCCCAATGTGTATTGTCTCCACATCTGTAGCAACGCCTAGCTCCGTTATCCGCAGATTTGTTGTTTATGTTTTTAGCTGACTTGTTCCATGTGTTCTTTGTGTTTTGTTTTACATGTGTCACCTTGCTGACAGTTCCGCTTTCTTTTTTTTCATTGCTTTCTGCTATCACTGCCTTTGCGCAGCGTCCTGTTAATTCGGATTTTCTGGCAACGTCAATAATGTTCTGGAGTGGATACTCCCCTTTAGCCCAGAGGCTGTCCTGAATGTCAGCATTTGACCCCTGCATAACAATTTGGTCTCTTATGAACTCGTCGTGTAGATTCCCAAAGCGACAGTTCAATGCCAACTCCTTCAGTGCAGAAACATAGTCATCGACTGACTCTTCCTTCCCTTGCTTCCTGTGGAAGAATTTATATCTATCCACACCAACACACACATTAGGTTTGTAATACGCATTCAGGTCATCTATGGCATTTGCGTAAACATAGTCTTCTCCCTCACCTCTTGCTTTCTTGTTGATGCTGTTGTACACTTTAATTCCACCTGCTCCGAGACAATGTAGTAGGAGTTTGTATTTCTTTTTAGGTGTAAATTCATCATCGTCATCGAACTGCGAGATGTAGTTATTAAAATACTCCCTCCATTCTTCCCATTTTAGTAACGGTTCTCCCTTGCCAGGTAGGAATGATTGTGGTGGGGATAGATTCCACAAGTAGCCAGATGACATTCTGCTTTTAATTTAATATTTCTATTATTATCCTTAAAACACTGTGCTGTGTGTGCTATATCAGTTCACCCTTTAATTTCTTAGATAACTGGTGCGTTTTTATTCAATTATGTTTTCCAGCGCGTGAAATTTAGCTTTAGTTTGCTTCCAGCAGCTGATTAGAAGCACAGTACTGAGTTGCCGGTTTTTTTTTTCTTAGCGCGTAGCTCGCGTTGCCCTGGTGATTCAATTTCAATTGTTTTGTTTATGCTTCAGTTTGCTTCCGGCAGCTGATTAGAAGCACAGTACTGAGTTGCCGGTGTTTTTTTCTTAGCGCGTAGCTCGCGTTGCCCTGGTGATTCAATTTCAATTGTTTTGTTTATGCTTCACAAAATTCAAAATGGCCGCACGTTGTCTACGTCATGCGTCACACCGAGATTCCTTAAGGATTCCTCAACGCGCCAGTGTATCTTACGTCACCCTTAATTTGCATGCGTGACGCTGAATCAGCTGGCTGTTGACACCGTTAAACTGTCATTTACTTTTTACCGTTGGAGTGTACGAAGCGCTTCACCTCACGAAAGCTTTACAGTTGGAGAAAGACACAGCGTATACATCACATATGCTGACATCCACTGACACGCACGTTACTCACGGTGTTGTCTTTAAATATTCAGAAGTTTCCTTCACAGTTTCCACGGCAGTTTCTTTGTTTGTTTTTCTTTGCTTTTTTTTTGTTGCAATTGTTGCTTCACGCACCTTGAATTTTCCTGGTGTATCCGTATTGACTTCCTCAGCAGCTTTTCCTTACAGTTTGACAACACCTCTTTCCGTGATGGTATTTGTCCAAATACTGCAAGTTTCCTTAAACGCCGTTTTTTTTTTTTTTTTTACAGTTCAAATACCGGTTGTGGGTTCCGGTGTTGGCGCTCGTCGCCACTTTGTAAAGAACAAAGTGAAGCAGTATATTAAGTTGTAAGTCCTTTATTCTTCGCCAACACAGCTCCGAACGTGGAGCGCAAGAATGCAGCCGCTGCTCAGGATCACCAGCTGTCAACTGTCACCAACTGACAGCTGGTGATGTCACAGCTGGTGAAGTGCAACGATACGGTGTCCTCGCAGGGACACGCAAAGGCATATGACACTACGGTGTCCCCAGGATGTCAACACAAGTACACAACAGCAAGGATCAAGAATTCAAAGCCTTTGAGAAATTCCAGATCATGAACAGAGTTTATAAAGATCAGCAGCATCAAAACAGGAAGCCTTTTCCATTTCAACGTTTAGCTTTCTCTGCTGCAAATGAAAACTGAAGAATGGTTACAGTTTACCCATGAAACACCCCGTTTCTCAAACACAAAACTATACTGCACATTCATTTTATCACTTACCCATGACCTACTTTCTGCATGGTTCCATTTTGTTTTTAGTGTTTGTAGACTTACTTAATAAACACGCAGTCAGATGATGAGGGTGTTCCAAGATGCATGCTGGGATACACTGACAAAATGTAATAAGATAAGATGCGAGATGGGTGAAAATATTAATAAAATGAAGACCTCTTGAATAAGCTGCTTACAGATTCTTACATTAAGACAGCTTCCTAGCTGAAAAGGGGGGAACAACTTAAGGCACAGAGCAAATTTCCATCCAAACCCATATAGTTACATGTGCAACGCTAATGACTGTAAGCATTTCACAAGACAGGCTTCTGTACGCAGGGCAATTAGGCATCAGTCACTGTTCACTCTCCATCTGGCCTTCTAGAGGCCATGTTAGCCCTTGGATGCCCACTGTCAGTGCACATTATGGCCTGCATTTAAATGTAACAGTCTCTGTTGCACTGATGACAAGTGAATCTAGGGGTCAGCAGATCTATCCTCACTATCACTGCTAGTATCAGATTCAATTTCTTCCACAGAACATCTGGGGTCGCCACCCTGCCAGAAGACTCAATTCTGTCTTCTTCTAACCTATGATTCCAATCGATAGGCCCCTCTGCATGCATTTGCAAGAGGGCAAAAGTGGTCTCTATGGAATTGCTAGTATCTACAGATTGCATCAACGGATTTGTAGGCTGATCCCTGAGGGAGGTAAGGGGTCCAGTGGTGAATGCAGGATTTGGTGGTTGAACTGATCCAGCTCCCTGTGCAACATTAATGTCTGCTCCATCAGCCGAACTTTCTCTAGATAAGCTGAAAGATGTAGGCGCGCAATCTAACCGGAGACCAGCAATGCCCTTTTTTGGAATGTCCGTGATGTCCCTCTTGATTTTGCGCCGCCTGCCCTGCTCATTGCGCCTGAACTGTACCATGTTTTCTAGATCTGCTATGTACAAAAACCCAGCAATCAACATTTCTGTGTTCTTTTTGCCTATAGTAAAGGCATCTTCTAGCTCTCGGCTTGTGCGCTTGTCATACTGCCACCATCCATTCCTGCCCTCATAATACCATGCTTGCTCTCCATTCCCTCGACTTGCTGCTTTCAATTCCTCTTGAGACAATAAGGTTGGTTTGTCAAGGAAGTCCTCAGGAATCGATTCCTCCACCATTGTAGACACCATACTAGACCACAGCTTTGAAGGGATGACACACGAGCTCTCAAGAGATAGATAGATACCAAGTGAATGACCCCTTTCTTTGGCACTGTAGACATGCTTATCAGGTGATTTAAATGTAAGCATTGCTTGACTGTACCTAGCTCTTTATGGAAGCCATACTGAACATCAGATAAAATTGCTTGGTCATCTGCTCAATTTTCAAACATTGCTAACACACTCCTCCCTACTACCTTAACTAAAGAATCTAGTAAGGAGATGGTGTTTTCCCACTCCAGCTGTTTGTGATTGTGATTAATCTAAAAATCAAGAAGCGGGAGACCAATCCTCCACCCAGCAAGAGAGTCCTCCTGTATGAAGTATGGGCTCTCTATGCGTTACTGTCCATGAATATTACCAAAATGGGCCACCCACTCCTTTGGGGGAATCAGGGCTTCAATAGCAGTGGCTGAAGTTTCCCAAAGTAAGATGAATTGATAACTTTCCAGAAGGGTATTTTATATTTTGTCTCGTTAACACAACTAAGGCTGGCCATCCTTCATCTTTTATAATGTTTTTCCTCACCTGCAATGTACGCTTATACCTATATCTACACCATTGCACTTCTTCTTTGTTTCTCGGGCTCTTAATTAATAAAAGTACCCCCAAGGGAAAGGTTTAATTGTACTGTGGCACAGAAAGGGGTGGTTTGTGCTGTGTCAGTGATGCGCAGTTCCGATGCGTCGAGCTCTCAAGGCGATGCGTTTGTCCCAAGAGCAATACACCACTTCTACTCCTGCAACAAGGCCGATGCGCCGGTTCTGCTACACGCAGACTGTAAATGCGTTGATCTCTCTGATGCAAGTATCGAGGTCTCCATGATATGAACCAGGCACAGGAGCAGGTGTAAAGATCTTCTCAAGCAACAGGAAGCAAGCCAACAAGCCCTTGGAGATCACTTCAGTTGCAAGGCAGAGTCTTGCTCTCCCTCAGCAGGGTCAGATAGCAGTAGGCATCAGGGCAGCACAGCAGAAAAGCAGGTCTTCCAGATCAGCAGTCCAGCAGAGTGTCAGTCCTTGATTCAGCACAGCAGTTTTTCTGATGGAGTTTAGTTACAGGCCCAGAAGTGTCTGATTTGATGGGGTCAGAGACCCAGTACTTATATCCAGTTGTGCCTTTGAAGTGAGGGTGTCTTCAACAAAGGGTCTTTGAAGTGCATTGTTGAGATTCGTAATGTACCCCTACATAGGCCTGGGTATTCATCTAACCTTTCCCTTACGTTTACCGTGCCATTGTACTACATAACGGGTTTGGTGCTGACCTTTTACCTAGTTAGGTGCTGCATAAATGTTGTGTGATTTTCCCCGAAAACTAGCCTTATTTATTATGCATGAGGATTATCAGAATCACAGCAGGATTACCATCTCCTGCATAATAATTGTTTCTAAGGTTCATCACCATCGTCATCCTCCGCCGACATGACACAGCGAGGTAGATCCCCTAAGGGTACCTTTTGGGTATATAAGCACCACATCTTTGCTGGAGCAAGAAGAGGAGAAAGACTTCCATGCTGACACACTGACCCAAGACGCTAAGGATCCTGCACGCAGAGACTCCAGCACGCAGTGGTCTGACATCTCTTGTGGGGTGTCCATCTCAAGACCTAGATGGGGTCCTTCATTCTCTCACATCAGGTAATGGGGTTGGCTCTGTCCTTTGGGGGATTCTTGGCTATATACATGCATGCAATGGGGGTACATTTAGGTGCATATAGTTAGGGTCCTCATCATAGGAGTACGCATTAATACTGTCATGTAGTCATATGCCTGCATATATTCACTGTTTTAGCAAGATAGTAGAATTCTACCATCCATTTACTCTATTGGTGCTAAAAATGTCTTTTTTTTAACAACAGTTTTTATTGCGTCAATCATCAAATACAATGTAGATCTCTGTAACCCAGAGAATGACTGCAACATGATACAATCGAAGTATTTGGTTGACTTTTAATATATGCATTATACAAAACTGAAATAATAAAGAAACAAACACCCCCCAATTCACTGTCTTCGCTCCACACAATTATTAACATGTAATAGCCCGCACATAAATGACATAGTCCGCCGGACCCTCTAGGTCCCATACCACAAATCCTACCCAATTAACCCTTAACAACCACATCCCCCATGGCTGGGGGCTCTAGATCCAAGCCCCTAAAGGACGCCCACCTCCTCCAAATCTTAAAGTGCTTCTGCGGATACCCTCGAGCTTTAAAAATAAGAACCTCCAAACCCATATTGAAATCAGACCATTTTCCATACTGAGAGCGATGGCAGTGTCTCAGCCTTCTACTTTCGAGCAATGTCTCGTTTAGCAAGCGTGAATCCCAGTAACATCAGATGGCGCTTATAGATATTTCCCCCCACCCCCTCCATTATATATAGCAGCACCAGCTTTGGGGAATAGGGGAGCTCCCACCCCAAAACCTCAGCAAGACAGGCCAAAACACCCCTGCCAGAACCTCTTTAGCACCGCACACTGCCAAATCGTGTGGAATAGGGTGCACGCATGGCCACATCGCAGACATTGCGGGGACACTATCAAGCCGGCCCTCCACTGCCTGCCGCGAGTATAATATACCCGGTGTAGGTAATTAAATTGGATCAGCCGAAGGGGCATGGCAATTGCCGCCCCTCGAGGGGAAGCAAGGGCTTCCGTCCAGTCCTCTCCATCCAGGTCTTCCTCCCACGTCTCCCTGAGTTTATCTAATGTAGTGGGTCAGCTTGTCACTAGAGATTGGTATAGCTTGGAGATTTTATGATCCTGTAGGTCGCCCATAAACAGTTTAGCTTCAACAGGACTAAAATCAGGGAGAGACTCCAAGTCTGCAACGCTGGGAAGGACGGCATGCCTAAACTGCAAGTATTTGTAAAATTGTGTTTTCTGCATCTGAAATTCATGCTGGAGATCCTGGAAAGCTTTGAGAACCGTGCCTCGCATTACGTCCCCTAAGGTAGAGATCCCAATATTATCACAGTCCTGGAAACCCTCCAAGCCAGCAAGTTGCGGTAATCTACAATTTGACCGGAGGCTAGTCTCCTTTGTCAGCCTGCCCCACCAACCCATCCCACGCAGGGCCTGCCTCCACACCTGGAAGACTACTCTTGTGGCGGATGGCAGTGTCCTGCGTATGGGAGCCGAGTACCAGACCGTGTGTAGGAAATAGGACCCCATGTGTCTCCGCTCCACCGCATAAGCGGGGTCAGATCGAGCCCCATACCACCATTCGTTCAATATCAGGAGTTGCGAGGCCACATAGTAGGAGTGGACATCCGAAGCGGCCAACCCACCACAGTGCGTGGACTGAAAACACGTCTGTAGCGCTACTCTATGTGCCCTTCCTGCCCAAAGGAATTGCCCCAGGACAGAGTTAACATGGCGAAACCACGAGGAATTAACAGGGAAGGGATAATTCTGCAGCTGGTAGAGCAGACGTGGCAACAGGACCATCTTAAAGATGGCCGACCGACCAGGAAGAGAAAGGGGCATATGGGACCAGGCCCTCAACTCATCACGAACACGTGTCCAAACCGGTACAACATTACGCTCCCAGGACACCCCAGACGAATCAGACAAAAAAAAAAGTTACTTCATACCTACCGTGGTAACCTGCACCGCAGAGGCCCAGGCACCCAATTCCACCTGACGCCCCTGTGTCCACAGAACAGATTTACTTGTGTCCACGAATAGACCAGATGTTTCCCAGAACATTTCCATAATAAGAAGCAATCTGGGGCCCGTCCTATTGACGTTGGTCAAGAAAAGGAGGACGTCGTCTGCGTATAGCGCGATACGATCCGATAGTCACTGAGCCCATTCAAAGCCTGCCACCTGTGCATCAATACGCACCCAAGCCACCAAGGGCTCCATCGCTAGGACAAAAAGAAAGAAATGGCGACAGCGGGCATCCCTGACGGGTGCCCCGTCCAATAGGGAACGTGAAAGGGGCAGCCCACGCAATACGGACAGACGCCGTGATATGTTTATAAAGTAGTTTTAAATAAGCCAGAAAGCGTGGGCCCATATGCAAATTATCCAAAAGCGCAAATAAATAAGTCCAACTAAGTGAATCAAAAGCCCTATCCATATCAGCCAACAGGAGAGCCGCTGGCACATCCAGCCTCCGAATCATGTCTATAGCAGTGTGTGCCCGCCGAATATTATGTCTCGTCGCCCGTTGAGGTATAAAACCCGCCTGGTCCGGGTGGACTAACAAGGTGATATGGGAATGAAGGCGAGTGGCCAAGGCCTTGGCCAAAATCTTAGCCTCGATATTTAGTAGTGAAATGGGGCAATATGATGAGTGTTGGTCTGGAGGGCGGCCAGGCTTATGGAACACGACCACCTAGGCATGTCTCCAGTCCTGCGGAAGGCACCTGCGCTCCTTCGCCTCCTCCACCACCCGAAGGAGATGAGGCCCCAGTTTCGAGAAATAACTCTTAAAGAACTCACAGGGGAACCCGTTGAGACCCGGGGTCTTCCCAGAGTTAAGTTCCCCTAATCCAGTTCCTCTAGCGTGAGCGGGAGATCCAGTTCCACGCGAGCCTCGTCGGAAAGAGTCAGGGGCAGAAGGTCCCCTAGGAAACGACGGACCATTACCTCCGATAGGTATTCCCGCGGGGTATACAAATCAGCATAATAGTGTGCGAAGATCTCCGCTATGGCGGAGGTATCACCCAAAGTCCTTCCAGCCGGCCCCAAAAGCCCAGGGAGAGCCAGGGGACACGTGGCTCCCTGACACAGACGATGGAGTAGTTAACTGGGCTTATTGCCCCATTGGTAGATCCTGCTATGGGACACCAGTCATGCCATTCGAGCCTCGTTCATCATTAAATCAGTGTGCGTTTATCTAGCCACTAGCAATTACCGTCGCGCCAGGGCTCCCCCTTCTCTCTACCAGCATGTTCCAGTTCCATAATATGTGCCTCCGATCGCACCAAGGACTCCTTCTTAGCCCGATGTGCCGCGGAGCAATAGGAGATGTTCACACCTCGCATAGTTGACTTCATGGCTTCCCATAGGGGTTCGGCGGTCGCCACCGAGCCAACATTAAGATTCAGATATTGATCAATGGCCTGTCCCACATGATCCCTATAATGTTCATCTTGCAGACGTCAAGGAGAGAGACGCCAACAAAAGGGTGGTCTCGCGGGACCTAACCGCAGCATGAGCACCACTGGAGAATGGTCCGACAGACCCCTCGGGAGGATTTCCGCCTCTGTCACTCTACCAGCCACCGCAGACGGTACAAAGACATAGTCCAACCGTGAGAACGATTCATGTACGGCAGAGAAATATGTATAACCCTGCTCCTCCGTATGCAGTCGTTGTCAGGTGTCCACCCAGCCCACTCCCGACACCAAGGAATATAACTTAGTAGCTTGGAATGCGGCTGGCGTTCCCCTCGTCGCCATCTGTCCCTAGCCCCATCCATCACGTCATCCCAGTCGCCACCAACGACTGTCACCCCATCCGGGACATCAGTCCACAAAGTCATAATGCTTTCAACCAATGTCCAGGATAGAGGGGGGGGCATAGACACTACCCATCACCACTCGTTCCTCATAGATAGACCCCTGAATAAAGACATACCTCCCCTGCGTATCCGCCCATGTCTTGGAATGAATATATGGGACCCTGTGATGGATGAGAATAGCCACCACCAGGATCCCCTCGTGAACTCAGAGTGGAAAACTTGGGAATAACCGTACCTCAGAAAGCAAAGGGCCTTAGTCTCCAACAAATGCGTCCAGCGCCCCCCCTGACATTCCAACTCACAATCCGAAGGGACCCAGCAATAAGCTGTGGGCTAACTACAGGAGCAGACATCTAGAGAATCAGTAAACACATCGTGCAGGACCTGTGGCAACCTGTAAAGAAGCAGCGGTACATAGCAGCAATAAGACAGTGCAGTGCAATCAAAACAATCCCCCAGAACTTAACACTTGGAGCAAAAAACGTCTAAAGAGCAGTTGGACAACCTGCTGAATAGTGAAACAATGCAAATAAAGAGCAAAAACATCTCCACAATCCCCCACCCCCACCCCAATACCTCAAAACCACTGAAGCATCTGTCACGGTGAAGGCGGCATGGAAACCTCAATGGGGGTCCCTGGCCCTCCTCCACCAATGGATCCCCTGAAGGCCCCCAATGAAACCCGGGCTGCCCCCAGACCACAAGGGCCTGGCTGGGGATCTTAGCCCGACCAGAAGCTTCGACAGTCAGATCGGAAATGTATGTATGTTCGCCCACCGGGAAAGTTCTGAAGAAGTTACGAGGCCGGCTTCCCCGAGCGGGGCACCGAGGCCGATCTGCTGGCGTCACTATGGGACTGCAAGCGGCGTCTGGATCTTGAACGCCTGTTCCCCTTGACTTTAAGTTTAGGTGGTTTGCGGGTGGATTTGCTCGTCGAAGAGTCCGACTCCAGTCTCGGCGGTGTATGTGAAGGCACCCTTACTGTCTCATCTGTCCAGTGGAAGACGTCTTCAGGTGAATCAAAAAACAATCTGCTTGACTGGTAAACTACCCTCAACTTTGCAGGATGCAGGAGGACGTATGGCAACTTCAAATCATGAAGGCGGGACTTCGCCGCCATAAAGGATTGGCGCTTCTGCTGAACCAGTCGAGTGTAGTCCGGAAATATAAGGATACGAGCATTGGCAAAATCCAATGGTTCCTTAAGTCGGGCCTGTTTCAGGATAGTGTCCCGATCATGATGATTTAGAATTTTTACTATGACCGGTCTTGGCCTGGCTCCCGGGGGCGGCTTCTGCATGAGGGCCCGATGTGCTCGCTCAATGATAAAGCAGCTAGACAAAGATTCTGGGGGAAGCCAACTGACTAGCCACTTGGTAAGGAACTGTTCCGTATCCCCCCCTCGCAGCCCTCCGGGAACCCCACAAAGAGCAGATTGCTTCTCCATGCCCTCCCTTCCGCATCCTCAACACGAGATGCCAGGCCTCGAGTGAGAGTCTCCAGTGTCACCACCTTCTTTTTCAATGTACTAACAGTCCTCCACTTCTGAGACCCTGTGTTCAGCTACTGTAATGCGCTCCGTTGCATTCCGCAGGTCCTGTCGGAGGAGTAAGACTTCAGAAACCACCTCCCCTATTTTGATTTCCAGGGCTGTTTGGGACTGCGTAATCCCCGCCATGAGTGCTGCATTGTCCAGTACCCCTCCCTGTGCGCCCTCCTGATCCGCTGCCGAGGCCCCTGGCCCAGTAAAGCAGTCCATAATGCTTTGCTTCGCCGAGCCCCCAGTGTGCTTGTCCCTTGTCATGTTGGCGCTAGGACTCCTACACAGTGAGCTCACCCCCTATCTTGGCCACACCAGACTCCCAGGCAGGACAAATCAGCTCAAACCTGGGTGCACAGCAACATCACCCATCCAAGTCCGCCCAAGGTGGGCAAGATGCAGTATGGCAGCTTCCTGAAGAATAGGAACTGGATACCCCCTCCTGGAGCAAGATGGGAGATGTAATGCCCAACCTGGGTGCAGTGCCCACCAAACGTCTGTCGCTCTGTGGCTCTGCAAGACTCCTCCACTGCCTATCCCCTTGGACCGTCTCCAATGTTGCCTCCACACCACAGCATGCTCTTCACAGGTGAGAGCGGGGCCCCGCAAGTCATCTCCGATGTGGGAGGGGCACATCGCCACCACACTAGAGCATTCCCAAAGTCTACCAATCGTGCCCCCCTATCGGACCCCACAGGATGCCGCAGGAGCCCCCACGCACGCACTCCACACGCCACCCGATCTGGCTGCCGAATCCACTTGGGAAGGGAGAAAACACACGGGGGAGAAAGAGCCCACGGCCCCACCAGATGTAGCTCTTCAATCCAGGACTATTTGGGTCACCATGCAGCACACCCAGCAATGCACACACACCCCCGTGCATGCGGCCCGATATGACTGCCGAGGGATTATCAGCACAAGATGCGGTGCACCGCCCGGGCCCCCAGTGGAGATGCTGGCTGAAATGCCTGGAATCACTGCACCACCGCACCGCGCTGCCACTCAAACTTCCACCCCCCAACCAACCCTCACTCACGTGTGGCCTGAGCCGACCACCGAAACAGAGGCAGGGCGGAGAGAACGGGGCCGGTGCTCACCCCCAGGACACACTGGCACACCAAAGGGTCTCCCACAAGCGACGGACCCCTCGCGGCCCGATGGACGCGAATCCCAATGAGGAGGTATGAGGCAGGAGGAGCGCTCTCCACAGACTCACCGGGCTGCCTCTCTCCCACCGCGATGGCACCACCAGCAAGGCGATCTCTTCGTCTCCACCAGCGGCAGGGGCCCGCAACCGGAGCTCGATCTCGACACCACAGGGCAGGGCCACACCCGGCTCCAGCTGCGCTCGCGTTCGGCATAGCCTACTCCGCTCTGACCCAGGCCTGGCCACAGGGCTCGCAGGCCACATACCTCGCTGTAAAAGTCTAGGATGCACACGGGGCCGGCCGGTTGCACTGTCGCCGAGGTCCCACGTTGCTCAGCATGCCGTTGCGTAGTTTCCACTGCAGATATATTCGACAAGGCAGGATAAATGCAGGATTTTGATGACGGGCTCAGCGGAGCTTGCCTACAACGCGTCCACCATGATGGCGCGCTAGGCCATGCCCGCTAATAATTGTTTTTATCTGTTTCTGTCTCATGGGTTGTTTCAGCACACATATTTTACACTAGAATGATTCTGGTTCAATAAATGCTTATTGAAAATGTCCTCACCTTTTATTCTGTGTATGTCTTTGAGGCAAAGTGAGCACGAGTGACTGAGCGATCCCTGAGGGGACATGTTGTCATGTTCAATTGTTGCCAGAACTATTCTCTCCTTGGTAAAAGTAGTTCATAGTGGCACTGTGAGCTCGCTGGTATACAGGTGAACAAATGCGCTGGGGGTGTCTGGAATCAGTCTGGACATCAATCCCACAGTTTATATTGTCTAAACGCGCAGATCCTATCTGGATTTTTAGGAACTACACAACAGCATATAAGCCCTGTCTTCCCAGACGTGGTCCCAAACTAACTGTAGGGGATAATCAACCCTTTGGGTGGGGACAGGACACTTAAAAAACTGTGTGTCAGCTCCTTCCTCCCATCTTGCTCAGGATAAGCTATCAGAATGCAGATTGGCACTCAGACACACCTAACCTTCTTATATTTGTGGCTGTCTTGAGAATGCACAAAGTAAGGCTGTCACCCATTCCAGACGTATATTGGAGACAAGCAGCAGGCACACAGAGTTGTGAGGGCAGACAAAATGTTCACTTTCTAAATTTTCAAAACAGGCCCCAGGATGCTTGTCTCCTGTCCAGGGAAGACCAGGCTTGGCAATTTGGGCTGGACTGTTACCATGTTGAACAGGGTCAACACTGATTTGCATATAGCTGTGTCTGAACTGGGGTGGCAAAGTGAGCTAAAGAATGATGATGGATTTAATGCAGATCTGTGACTGGGGGGTCAGTGTCTGAAAAGTTTCAGCGCTCCGTCCATCATCTCCTTGTGTTTGCTTTGTTCGTCCTAAGTTGGCAGGGTATGCCCAGACGTGGGTTCCTTGCTCACTTTGCCACTGGATTCAAGCTAGCCTGGCTGATGAGGGCTGTTAGCCCGAAACCGGTCCCAGGATGCTTGTTTACGGTCCAGGGAAGACATGGCTTGGCAGTTCGGGCTGGACTGTTCCCATGAGGCACAGGGTCAAGACTGATTTGCATATAGCTGTATCTGAACTGGGGTGGCGAAGTGAGCTAAAGAACGGTGATGGATTCAACCCATATATGTGACTGGGGGTGAGTGTCTGAAAGGTTTCAGTGCTCTGTCCATCATCTCCTAGTATTTGCTTTGTTTACTCTTAGTTGGCAGGGTATGCCCAGACGTAGGTCCCTTGCTCACTTTTTCACTGGATTCAAGCTGGCTTGGCTGATGAGGGGTGTAACCCAGAAACACTCCTAGGATGCTTGTTTCTAGTCCAGGGAGGGCCTGGCTTGGCAGTCCGGGGTGGACTGTTTCCATGAGGAACAGGATCAAGGCTGATTTGCCTATGGCTGGGTCTGAACGATGGTGGCGAGGTGAGCTAAAGAACGATGATGGATCAACTCAGAACTTTGACTGGGGGTGAGTGTCTGAAAAGTTTCAGCACAACGTCCATCATTTCCTTGTGTTTGCTTTGTTCACCCTAAGTGGGCACGGTATACCCAGACGTGGGCCCCTTGCTCACTTTGCCACTGGATTCAAGCGAGCGTGGCTGATGAGGGGTGTAACTCCGAAACCGGTCCTAGAATGCTTGTTTCTGGTCCAGGGAGGACCAGTCTTGGCAGTTCGGGCTGGACTGTTCCCATGAAGAACAGAGTCCAGACTGATTTGCATATGGCTGTGTCTGAACTGAGGTGGCAAAGTGAGTTAAAGAAAGATGATGGATTCAACCCAGATCTGTGACTGGGGGTGAGTGTATGAAAAGTTTCCGCGCTCTGTCCATCATCTCCTTGTTTTTCTTTGTCCACTTTCTAAATGTGGCATTTCTAAAACAGTAATGTTAAATCCAACTTTACCAGTAAAGAGGATTTTTCATTACTAGTCCAAAGTTATAAAACATGATTCAGCTACTCCTTTCTAATCCGGCATTACAACTTAAAAGTGTATAAGAAATTTCCAATGTTAACCTGAGAGGAGTAAGACTCACAGTAGTGAAAAACTAATTTAGTTTTTTTTTCTCTTCCAGGACATGCAAAACGTAAATGTACATGTCCTACCGTTTACTAACACAGTACCCTGTCCTATGGGGTACCTGGGCTACCTTGGGTGTGACTTACGTGTAATAAAAGGGGAGCTTAAGGCTTCATAAAAGGTTTTAAATGCCAAGTCGAAGTGGCAGTAAACCTGAACATACAGGTTCCGCATGCACTTTAGCACGGGTCTGCAGTGGTACAGTTCTCAGAGTCCTAAGAGCAACGAAAGAAATCTGCAAAAAGAGGAGGTAAGCATTCTAAAGGTTTGGGGGAAGACCACCCTAGGGATGACAGGTCTAACATAAACACTCCGACCTAAACCCATAAGTAATAGTGTCTTTCCCCCTTGGTCCAGTAGATGGAACACTCAACAGCTGTCTGTGTGCTGAACATTTAAAATCATAAATACGCTATAACAAATTATTAAAAGTAGATTTAAAAGACCTCAGCCTATTGCATACTGAGTCAAACAATCCCTTATGGAGCCCTCCAAAGCAAATTGACAGACCAAATGCTATGAAACGTTTTGTCATCCTGGCTTTGTCTGAACTCTTATTATGTTGCTATACAAAGCCTTCTCATGTAAGGTATCGCTTGAGTATGCAATTTAGCCATCCTGTAAACTGTACAGATAACATCATCCGGGGTAATCATTCTGCGACATAAGGCGAAAGTTTGGATATCCTAATGCCCTTATGCAGCTTGAATGCAAGCGGGTGGTTGCCGAATTGAGCTCAGCTAACTAGAACATGACTTCCTTAAGTGCTAGTATCTTTTCTCTACAAGAAATGTATCACCCTTATTTTTGCCTACTATTTCTGCAAACTTTCTCTTGATCAACTACTGTTCTTTGTGTGGAAAAAACAGGTCTGATTTTTACTGCCTGGACTGAAGTATTGGAAAATTATATTTGAAACCCAAAGCTGTGTATAGAACCCAGACATATGGCGTAAGTATTTGCCAGTTTTAAAAAATGTTGCCAATCTTCCACCTAGACTTATGTGGAGAGAAAGGGATCACTTTCAACTGTATATCATATCCAAAGAATCCACTACCTCTGTAATTGCCCTAGGGGATGGAAGAAACTCCTGAATGACTCATGGCCTCGCCCTCAATCCACTTTATGGGCACTTTAAAACCTCTTTGTAATTTGCTTATTAAGACACGCAGCTGAATGGCCACTCCAAAAACCCAAGGGCTGGCAGCTTTCACATGGACATTTGTACTTTATCTCGGGTGGTAAAGATAGCAGTTTCCCAGTTAATTTACAAATAGTTTCCACACAAGCAATGCAGACTTATGGGCCCCTCCACTGAAGTGGCCAATTCTCCTAATATAGTGGCCATCTTAAGGTGCATAGACCATAGTTTCTGCTGCAATGATTCAATTTCTCTGATCCAGTATTGGGGTATCTTTCATAGATTTACATGCTTGAATTATTCCCCACCGCCATATCAGAAGTCCCACAGTATCATAATCAAGCAGTGATATAAAACTATCATAGGCTAGAATGGCCCTAAGCCATCAGTTTTATGGTCTATCTATGTCCTTTTTTTAAAAGGACCAAACTTCAGCTATAACCAATCAGCTGCTAGAACTGTCTATAACTCTCCCAAGAGAGGCTGAGTCCCTCAGATTTTCACCGCACTTTGTGTGTGAAGGGAGTCTCTCTGAGCTCTGCTCAGTTGTTTTAGCTTATTCTTCAAGATATTGATATGTCTGACAAGAAAGGCCGTTTTTTACGTCATTGCAAGACCTGTGGAAAGGAGAGTCCATGTGAATGAGACACATAAAACTTGAATTTACTGCCTCTAGCCAAAGCATGAGGTGAGGTCGTGCAAAATTTGCCACATTTTATTTGTTTTAAACTTAAGAGACAGGGAAGAGTGGCTTCAGAAGAACAAGACTCAGAAGGCGTCTTCTGAGGAGGACAGTGACTTCTCTGTCAGATCTCAAAAAAGGCTAGATCTCTAGAGGGAGTGTCAGAGGGGTCCAGAAAAGCCCTCAGGATTTCTCACCAGCCACACAGCTCCAAGAAAAAAGAGAAAGTATGTAATTTCTCCTCAGAGACCTCTCTACCTGGCCCATCCTCACCTTCTGGCAGGAACAAAGACCGCCCTCATGCCTCATCTTCTGATTCTATGAGGCACAAATTCTTTACAAGGTCTATATTGACGAAGGGCTCACAGTTGACACCCTGATCATCGACGACCACCAGCACCACTATCATGTCGTCGACGTTTAAAGCGATAACAGCAGATATTGGCGCTCCTGTCTTGTCAACGAAGATTTAGCCGTCCACTATGTTCCCGACGACGACATTGTCAATGTATCTGCCGTCAACAATAGTTCCATTAACACTCCCGTTGATGACGGCCCAGTCCACAATGATCCCGTCGATACTTACTCCGCTGACTGTGTTTGTCGACGATGTTGCCGACGATACAGTCGACACCTCCATCGATGACGATTACCAAGATCTCCAGTAGATCTATCTGCACTGAGATCACCTTGCCTAGCAAGGTTTCACCTCTACCTCCAAGCCATTTACTGGATGCAGAGGAGTCTGATGATTATGGAGGCCTTGTGGCCCAGCTCACAGACCTTTGGAGCTGAAAGTAAAGTATCAGGAGAACACTTTTTCTCTTCCTACATCATTGGTGCAGGATCTTCAGGCCATACTTTTGGACTACCGTAGGCATTTCCCGTTGCCCCTGAATAGCAACCTGCTGACGCACCTGTAGGTGAGTGGGATCTGCTTCACATGTTTACCCCCACTCTTTGCTGGTGTTTCACTGTTTTTCGACTTTAGTCTGGCTGGTACCCTGCTATTCAGGGCCCCAGCCTAGCTGCTTCCTCTCTAAATTGATTGCATGTACTTTAGGTACCCTCCAGTTTGGATTCTGGTGTACCCTTGTGAGTCCCTAGTATATGGTATACTATGTTCCCAGGGCATAGGTACCCCAGAGGCCTACCAGGGGCTGAAGCATGTATTGTCCCACCCCTGGAAAGCCCTCCAAAATGACACCAAAGGTCTGCTACTGCAGCCTGGGTAAGGTGGTGCATGCACCCCTTACTGAGGTATAGGTTCACTATACCTCACCTATCACTGCACATAGTAACATATCAGTCACCCCTATGGCAGGCCTTATCAATCCTGAAGGCAGGGTGCTTGGTTATATGTGAGAGGGTGCCCAGGCATGAGCTGAGCCCCTCTGCAGCCTTCGGAACCTCTTCTCCAGGGTTGTCAGTGGTGCAGCCTGACCATATACTCTTAAGTGCATTATATCTTAAACGGTTAATGGTAACTTTGGACTGGCTGCACCGAAACATGTCGTGTTTGGTGTCAAACACCTTGGAATCATACCCCCACATCAATTCTTGATGTGAGAATATGATCCCACCCTTCTAGAGCGAAAGACATGGCAGTACTAGGTTACCCGGTAGAAACTTAACAGAGCCCTGGCATCACAAAATGGATGCTGCAGCCACAGACACTGGTCTGGATCCTGCTGCTGGCCGAAACTCTGGCAGGGGAGGCCCGGACAATAGGTTTCCTGTCACAGGGAGGTGTAACCACCTCTCAGACAGGTTTATGTGTATTGGGGCTGGGTGGGAGCACTCTCAGAGTGCTTTGAAGTCCTGCACTGGGGGCACATTTGGTGTCCCTGTGCATAGTCCAGCTCAAACCAGTTCAGGGGCTTCCAGCCCCTGCTCTGGTGCGAAACTGGACAAAGGAAATGGGTGTAGCCACCCCTCTTTCCAGACCCTCCCATAGGTGGGTCCCCAGAGCTAGTCCAACCGCTTCCTTAGGCATAAGTAAGGAACCTCTGTAACCAGAACTTTAGATATCCCTGGATGAAACTCTGAAGCTGAATCCTGGAACTTTGACGCTCTACTAAAGACTAGAGGACTAGAGACTAGAGGACTAAATCTCCCTTGGGGTCAAGGAGTGACTCCCCTGCTTTGCAGGCACCAACTAAGCATTTTGCCGGTCTGCATTTCCGAAGCTCCCGCCGAAGTATTTGCAGCCCAGGAAGAGGATTTCCAGACATCTCTGAGGCCGACCCGAGTCCCCAGCAAAGCTGAGACCCGCAGCCCTCGTGAGTAGCGTGGAACCGGAACTCCTGGTCACCGGACACTTTTGCAAGTGCATTGACTTCTCGACGTCTCTTGAAGTTGTGCTTGGGGTTACTTATAGCCCCCACCTCGAGCAGAGAATCCACCGAAGATTGTCGGCCTAGTCACCCCGAGTGACCTGTGGGCCGCCATTTTGTGTTTCCTCTCGAGGCTCCTTCGCGATCCCTGTTCCGTCGACTGGTTGGTCCCTGAGAAGGCAACTTTGATTTTTCTTGGGCTTCCCTGGTTGCTCCATACGTGCCCTGACTCCCCACCAAGTGGTGAGTCCCTCAGACCATGCTGGTCTGCACCGAAGCATCTTTCTCCTTTCAGCGTGGGTTGGTGTTGCCAAGGCTTGTGTCCAATCCGGGCACCGACGCTGCAGCACTCGACATCCTTCGTGGGACATCTCGAATCCAGCTCCTGGTCGTCCTCGACGCCTCCTGGTCCTCATGGCTGAAGAGTCAAGCTTCACCTTCTTCACCTGAAATCACCCAACATCGGTGGGCATCCTATCGTCCTCCTGGTCACTGGCAAGTGACCCAGACTCTGTCCTCTCTGCTTTCAGGTTCTTCTCGAGTTCGATCCAGGCTTTGATCTCTTCGGACACTTCTCATCGTCCCGGCAGCAGCACTTCTTTGCCAGCTCCCATTGAAAACGAAGACGTGACCTGACACATTTGACACCTATGCATCCAGCTTCCCTGGGTGAGGTAACGCGAGTACTCCGGTGCTCCTGTGGGTGTTGACCCTAGAACTTCCTAAGTCCCAAAGGGTTTGATCCTGACTCATTTCTAAGTGTCCCTAATCTTTAAAAATCTAACCGAGACTTTCCCATAGAAGCTCACGTGAGCTCGCGGCTGTGTTCTCACACTTCACACGGCCCCTGTGGGTTCCCTATGTCACTACCTTGGGTGGTTCCTTGGGGTCCCAGCGATTCTACAGGTTCTAGGCCTTGTGTCTAGTTAAGTCATGGTTCTTATAACACTATTTTAGTACATGGTTTGGCTCGCCCCTAGGGCCTGACGTGTATTTGTGCTATTTTACTGTAATATTTGAAGTGTAACTTGTGTGTTTTGACCTCTAGCCTCAGAAAGAGACTAGGAGGGTGTGTTTAGAAATAAATATATATATTTCATATATATATATCTGGTGTGGTTGTCTTTCATTTAGCCATTCAAGAGATTATAGACTGGTAAAACAAGCTGCTTTACATTCCTTCAAGATTTAGCCTGAAGGCTGCGCTTCATAGCTACCACTAGGATAGCTTTCAATAAAGGTTGTCTTTAACCTATCATCAATAAGGGGTTGTTTGGACTGGTACAGGGTGCCCACTATTATTAGTGGACAGCATATACCAGGACAACTTCTCACAGCACCAACTTCTCCTCTGGCTCCACTATGCTTTTCTCTGCCAGTTACACCTAGAATGAAGCCCGTGTCCCATGTAGGGGCTCCGCCCAGAGATGATCCTTCTTCCTCTGATGAGGAGAGGGAAGAAGGGGAAATTCCAGATGGTCATCCACTACTGGAAGAATGGGACGACTATGTAATCCCAACTCAGTCTCTACCTCCTCACACCGATTCACCTCCAGAAGATATTGGGGGTTTCCATAACCTCATGGAGCTGGCCACAGCCAAATGTCACCGTCTGATGTCAGTGAAAAAGTCTGACTGCTTCCTTTAATGATTTCAAGGAACAGGCCAGAAAATTGGTACAATCTATACCAATAGTGGACTACATTTGGCAGGAGGGAGTGAAGATCATGAAAAACCCAGCCACTGTCCCAGTTGTCCTTCCATGCCTAGACAAGAATTACAGAGCACCTGAGGACTCCACGTTATGTTTTACAGGGCAGCATAAGTCAGGCTCTGTAATCTCTCCGGCAGCACTGAGGAAGTTGAAGAGCCCGTCTACTCCTATTTCCACTCCTCCGGACAAAGTAGGGTGCCGTTTACATACCGTAGGGAAAAGATTTTCCACCATGTCTGCAGTTATAGGGCAGATAGCCAATTTCCTAGTCATTCTCTGCCGCTATGACACCAGATGTGGTCTGATCAGAGGATATCATTGACCTCATTCCTGAAGACAAAAGGCCTTGAGCAAAGAAAATCTTACTGGAGGGTGAACGGACATTGTCTGAAATCATAGACTGTGCCATGGAGATTGTATCCACAGGCTTCCATCAGCTAGCCAGCACAGCTGTTTTATGAAACCAAGAGTGGCTAAAGGCGACCTCATTTCGTCCTGAGGTCCAATCAAAAATTCTGTACATTTCTTACGATAGTGACACACTGTTTGGCAAGCACATTGAGGTTCTCCTTGCCATCAAGATAGACACAGAAATGGCAAAGTCTTTAGGTACCCTGCAATACCGTAAGGTACCTTTTAGAGGAGTGCATGGCCGTGGGTTTTCCTCATACAAATGCGGATACCAGCGCTCATGACCCTACCAATCTTTTCAACCACAGTACAGAACAGGATACTAGCAAGAATGGCAAAGGCAATCCTCTTAAGCTGATTTCTCCAAACAGGGGCCTCACATACGACCGCCCTCTCAGAGCCGGGACACCAGTCGCAAACAGTGACCTTCTGTAGGTACCAGCTGCGGCATCCCCTCATCCCGTTGGCGCGAAGATATCCCATTACCTCCCTCACTGGCAAGCCATCACCTAGGACAGATGGGTGTCACCTACAGCCATACCCTGGAGTTTATACACACCACAACCTACTCCGCCAAAGGGAGCCCCTTCCCATTGTCTTCACTTATTGCGGAAAGAAGCTCTCTTAATGCTCTCAAAAGGGGCAACAGAGAAGTTACCAACAATTCAGAAAGGAAAATGATTCTACTCCCGCTTTTTTCCTCATCCGCAAGAAATCAGGGAAGTGGAGATCGATCCTAGATCTCAGGAAACTCAACAAATTCCTCTGTTGGTAACTCTCTGCGGTATCTTTCATCGCCTCAACAGCGGTGATTTCATGGCACCCCTCGACCTGGAAGAAACTTACTTTCATATTCCCATCCATCCCAAACACTGCAAATATCTTCACTTCACAGTAGCTGGTACTCCTTACCAATTCAAGGTCCTACCTTTGTCTAAAATCCACATCTCGGATATTCACTGATTGCATGGCAGCAGCACTCAGAAAACAAGGTCTTCAGGTATTACCTTACCAAGACGACTGGCAACTAAAAGCCCCAATGCCAGGACAAGCTACCAAAGCAATAGGAACTTGCCTCTCTTTGTTTCGCAAGGTATGCCTCTCTGTTAATTGGCAAAAGTCCTCCAACAAACGCAGTCAGACCATGACATTCCTTCGAGCCTATCTCAACACCATACAGAACAAAGCCTTCCTCTCCCAAGAAAGGCAAACGAGGTTGGCGCGTTTAGCTCAAAGCATTGCATAAAGGTGTTTCTGTGAGACTGTTCAAGTCGCTCCTAGGCATGATCTCCTCAGCTATATGATTAGTTCCCTTGGTACTCCTCAAGATGATACAGTTGCAAAAAGAGTTACAACTACATTGGATCCAGTCAGAAGGGTCCTTCAAGGACTTGATCTCTATCTCTTCTCGGATGTTGCCCATGCTGGCATGGTGGTCTCACATACCACATCTCTCTCAAGGACTCATGTTTCCATCGTTAGTGCCAGATTTTACCATCACTACAGACGCCTCCATGAAGAGCTGGGGAGGCCACATACAAGACCTTCAGATTTAGGGAAGGTGGTCAACAAGTCAGAAGACTCTGCACATCAACAGCTTGGAGCTCAAAGCCATTTTTCTCACCCTGCAGACTTTCCACCCAAGGATCACAAACTCTTCTGTGCTGGTTCGTACCGTCAATACAACCAGCATGTATTATATCAACAAACGGGGAGGAGCTCGATCTCTAATGCTATACCAGGAAGCCCAAGAGCTTTGGGATTGGCTCGCAGGATAGCGCTAAAGGCCGAACATATTTCCGGAGTCCACAATACACTGGCAGACACTCTGAACAGGACCAAGGACAGCTGGCATGAGTGGGAACTCGACCAACAACAACTGAACAGGATATTCTCAGTGTGGTAGAAACAGGCGCTGGATCGCGTATCAGCTGAAACCAATATGAAATGCCAGTTTTCTCCCAGTCGATTTCCTCTCCCAGGATCGTGGGGAAATGCCCTTTCTGTGCACTGGTCCAGGATTTATGCATATGCTTCTCCCCCATCCCACTGATTCCTGGAGTCCTCATTAAGATGAAGGCTGAGCACTCTAGATTCCTGTTCATTGCTCCCAAGTGGCCCAGGAAACATTGTTTTTCAGAGCTTCTCCTCCTTTCAGAGACCAAGCCCATTCGTCTCCTACCACCACTGTCTCTCGTGATTCAGAGCAAAGGTCAGATATGTCACCTGGAGCCAGCATCTCTTCACCTGCATGCATGGCTCCTGAGTTCTGTCAATTTAGAAATTTTAAACTCACACTAATGCAGGGAAATCATTCCCAAATCTAGAGTGGAAGGCACCAACAAGACCTACAGGTCGAAGTGGAGGAGATTTTGCTTATGGTGTCAGCAGAACAACTTACGTGTGTTCCACACCTCTCTGGAGCAGATCTCACCTTACCTTCACTCCCTGGCCAAGTCAGGCCTAGTATACTCTTCGGTAAAGGTTTACCTTGCGGCAATCTCAAGGTACAGACTATCTTTATAAACAGTATCTCTCTGCTCCACATGGCTCGTAAAGCAATTCTTGAAATGAATCTTCAGAACCTTCCCTCCGGTGAGGTCTCCTCCCCTGGAATGGCATCTTAATGTGGTCCTTTCACAGCTGATGAAGCATCCTTACAAGCCTATTAATCAGACTGAATTAAAATTTCTCACATAGAAAGTTGCTCTTCTCCTTGCACTCCCATCTACCTGAAGGGTTAGTGAGATACAGGCCTTTACCACTCAGGAACCCTTTCTTCGCTTATCGATGTGTTCGTGCTTTTTAGAACAAATTCACCTTAACGAGCTGGTCATTCTTTGGACTTTTTTCTCTAACCCAGCCACACCAGCTGAACAGGCTCTTCACACGGACATTAAGAGATGCCTCAAATTCTATTTACAAAGAACTAAGAACATTCACAAAACAGACCAGTTATTTGTAGCCTATGGTCAAGGTTGTATAGGCTCAGCTGTGACAAAGCAAACCATTGCAAGATGGATTTTAGTGACAATTAACTTTTTTCCATACCAAGGTGGGCAAACCCCTGACGAAGAAAGCTAAACCCCACGACGAGAGCAGCGTCCACTTCGGCTGGTCTGTTCGCAGACATCACACTGGAGAAGATTTGCCGTGCTACCACGTGAAAAAGCCCCTACACGTTCATGCAGCACTACTGCCTGGAATCAATACAGCGGAGTGACACAGCCATGGGACAGGCCATATTAGGATATCTATTCCGATAAGATGAGTCTCTTTAAGTAGAGGTGTATTTTTTCTGTACATATTCAAAGGTTAACTGTTCCTCATGTTGAGATTTTTCTACTTAACCATCTTTTCTCAATTTCACTTATTTAAAAAAAAATCTTTTACAACTAAATTCCTATCCTCTCAATGTGCAATATGACAATTTTGCATGCTTACATATGTAGATAGAAGTATTTCTATCTTTACACTCTTTTAATGCATTACTGGGAAATGTATATTATTGTTGCCCACTAACAGTACTTACATTTATCTTGATACTGCTTTCTTGTCTGATTCAAGCATGTGAATCTATGAAAGATACACCAATATTGGATAAGAAAATAAGTTACTTATCTGTAACTGCAGTTATACTGTTTTAGTATCTTTCATAGATTCACATGCGACCCACCCTTATCCCCGGAGGGTCTTCCCTTATAACTGAGATATTGCTCTTACTGGTGTTGTAAAATCTGAGGGGCTTAGCCTCTCTTGAGAGTGTTCTTAGAGGGCACTAGCAGCTGATTGATTATAGTTCATAGGCATAGATAGGCTATTAAACTGATGGCCTGGGGCCATTCTAGTCTATGATAGAGTTTAATATTACTGCTTGATTATGGTACCATGGGACTCCCACGTAGACGATGGGGAATGATTCAAGCATGTGAATCTATGAAAGATACCAGTACTGGATAACTGCAATTACAGGTAAACAACTTATTTTCTTATCCACCATATATTTGCACCCTTCCCAATAGAAGATCTGGAGCTACATAAGTACCTGTATCAGTCAGTAAATACTTTTTTTGACTCTATCAAGCCATAAAGATGCACCAAAAAAGAAAAACAGTACAATGCACAATGATAATAGTAAACCTGCGTATTTAAAATCATTTAAAATCATAAAAGGACAACAGTTTGTAAAATGGTCAAATTCAGTATTTGCTGCAAATCTTTAAAGCACTTGGAATATAGTTCACCACAGCTTAAATTAATTCTGTACTTCCCAGATGATGTAAAAAAAGCCAGGGCCAGCTCATGAGATCTAGTCTCCAATGCTTGTAACACTGGTTGAAGATAACTGCCTTCTTTGTGGTGTGTAAAGAGTTCAAATTAGAATGAAGTGTTTAGTGCATTGGTGCGCAGAACCATCAGAAGGGCAAGGAGAGAGCGATGAAAACTGCCAAAAATGTACCTGTATCTTTGGCCTCCTCCCACATGTCCGGCTTCTTAGTTAAGGGGCCCGCAATGCCTAATACATCGTCCTGTCAAGCTTTCAAGTACCAATATATAAATTTTTTAGAGTCTGTTCAATTCTAGCCCAAGGTAGTGGTTATTCGATGCCATCTAATGATGACCTGATGAACTGGGACATTCCCTCCTCACAATATTCCTGGCTTAGTTATATGCTGGTTTACTCAGTATGGCCTTTACGTTATATGATGGCTGCTTAAGTTGTTCAATCAGATGGCCTTGGATAATGTATTTCACTGATGTTCTTATTCCTCCGGGTCTGAAAAGGGATTGTGCTTTATGAGTTGGTTTTGTCCAACATGCAGCTTAATTGGGATGGCAAATTAGAAATTTCTGACAAACCACCTCTGAACCCTGAAAGGAGGTATCTCCTCTGCCTCAACCTCAACGTAGTCTGAGCAAGGAGACTCCTCCTTACGGAGGGCTCTGATTTGCAGTTGGTTTGCCATGCCAGCCAGTATACAACAAGGCTTCACTGTGATTAATATGGGAGCCGTCAGACCTTTAAATAGATAGGAGCGTTCAAGTGGATTGCTCTTTGGCTTGACATGGGCTGGTCCGTCATAACTCTCATAGTCCCCTAAGTCTGTGGAGTCCAAAAATTATTCTTTCCTATTAGGGGTGAGCTATTATGGGTCAATAGTTTGTGCATGTTAGCCCAAGGGTTAATTGCTGCTTACAACACACACTGCACAAATTGATCAGCAGCCTCAGTGAGGCTCTCCAATATAGCATATGCTCTATGGTCCTCCCCCACATATTCCCTGTACATATGCCCTTAACAACTTTTTCAAAACTTTAATACTTTTAGTTCTCATATTAGTATGGGATTACCTACTGTCCGTAGTTCAAAATTCAGTCTCCTATTCTTAATGGTAGGAGGGGAGTGATGCGGATGGCAGTGGCTGGAATTTGGCAAGTTTCCTAATGGTGTTAGGGCCATGAAATGCTGGGAAAGTCCAAATCACCATAACATGCTAGAATAGTATCAACATTGGGGAGCTACTTGATCATGCACACCACTAGCCTTTTTAAACGTCGGTGCATGACTATTTTCCTTTACACAGACTGAGGCCTTCTACCCAAATCCACTGCTTACTACAGTGTACCATGTCACATTGAATGCCCACTCCTGCCACCTGCAGATTTGCACAACTGCCATATCCAATGCCTTACATCTGTGTGGCATCTGCAGACAGCCAGTGGGTATGGTGCTAAAAAAATACAACACTTGAAAGGGAACTATAGTAATTCAACTCTGTAATCCTGTTTCCCTTGCAGGCAAAGTGCTGGTTAGGCCCCCATAGTTTTGGTAATCTTTCAGAGACCACCTTGATGCTGAGGGTACTCAACATGTGGTGTGAAGAAGTAACCAGAACAGTGTCTACCCGCAAACAGATTTGATTGCACCAAATTGCAACTAAAGATATGGTAACAATCCACTGGAAATAATTAAGAAGAGAAAAATGAAAAAAAATTAGCTTGACTGCTGAGCAGCAGAGAAAGAGACCCTAATGGAGACAAGTAGATACATTCGAGGACAGCGTTGAATACCGATTCATTTTGTGGTCAGAAGCTGTTGGTTCTTTAACGTGGCGTATAGAAAATAAGGCTTGAGTAGTTGTTGATATATTTTTCTTGCCCTGAGAAAGATGCATCACAGGATGTTAAAGCCTGGTCCTCGTCTTTAGAACTTTCACATTTGTGTCCCAGAAACTTAGAACAAAATGTTGTGGTGTTTGTTTTTCTTGACCCTCTCTCCTGCATGGGAAGTAAAAACATGTTTACAGATAACACGCTAATTACAAAGGTAAGTACAATTTATCAAGAAAGAATGTTGTCCTTTCACCAGAGTTGAGCAGGTTGTGCTATATATAGTACTTCCTATTTACTTGTCTTCTACCAGCTTTATTGAAAAAATATCAGCCACTGTACCCTCAGCTCATCCAGCAGCGTAGTAAAGATCAGCTGACAGATTCTCCAACAAGGCTTCCATTTACTCCACCATGTTCCTAGTGTCACTCTTAAGCCTAACTTTAAAGTCCACTTTGTACTTGACTGAGGGCCTAATTATGAGAGGCTCATTAAATTTCATCCCGTGCATGAACCCCAGTTTAAGCACTGGGCGGAATTAAGAGTTTGGTTTTGTTTAACACATCCTATAATTAACAGATGAGTTAAATAACCCAATTTTCTTCAAATTTCAGCAGGTCAAAGCTGCCGAAATTTAACAGAGGAAAACACACAGTATTTACTGTATCATGTGAACTTGTTGTTTCTCCAAGTTTTATTTGGAGTCTTTTGTACTCATTACAAAACAATCATATAGTGAGATACAGCCAACACGTGTTTTTCCCCCTGTGGCCTGTGAGCCGGGGCTTTTTCAAGGCTGGGATAGCAAAGGCAGTGAACAAGTAATAAAAAACAATAACAAAAAATAAAACCAAAAGGCCAAAGTTATGCCAGTTTCGGAATAATCACATATTTAACATACAGTTTGTCACATTGTGCCATAAAAAAAAAACAGTGTCGTGTTCGGCCATAAATGTGGTATATAAAAAAGGGAAATAAGAAAAATGAAGAAAAAAAATGAAAGAAAAGACAAAAAGATGTGAGAAAAGACAAAAAACATGTAGTGTAGATAAGATGGGTAAAGTCCAAGATAGGCATCCATATATAATATATTAATAATCATATTAGGCAGCGCACAAATAGTGGGAATTATTAGAAAAAATAGTCATTAAATAATATGCAAGAAGTCACGTACAGTTGGCAGGAATTGTTAGAAAAGATAATCATCATTGGGTAGTATGCATACAATCAAGATGTTTCAGTCATACCGTGGTTAAGGCATAGGACATATTCCCAGCATTGTAGTTCAAGTAAAACATATCAACATTAGTTTCCAGCAGTTAGCAATGCCAGCCAGTGACAATCCCCCGATTACGGCACGGTAATAGCAGTGTATTCACACAGTAAAACATGTATGGTAATAATATACATACGTTCCATGATGCAGTACAGGTGTCAGCAATCATCGTAAATTTGATGGGGTCCAAGACCGAATAAGAAGAGGAAACATAATCACATTAAAGTATTGAAACTTCAATAAGAAAGATCGATAGTAATTCTTCACCATATTCACCTTGTAGCTTGTGTATGTGGTGTGGTAAGGAGAGTCCTTACTCTATTAGGATATATTCCATTTACATATTTCTCGTATTATATTTGTATGTCGATATGAAGCAAATTAAGCATTAGGAGTCACATAAATGCCTATTACTATTATCACCATGAGTCCTTGTGTGGAATGATGGACAAAGAGTGAAATCTGTTGGTCCCCCTTAAACCCATGGTCAAGGGTTCTTACCGATGGTCTGAGGAAATGTAACTCTAAATGAGTAGGATGTCGGGCATCTAATAGCGAGCTGAAAGAAGATCAAAATGCCAAAAATCACTATTGTGTAAGTTAGACCAGTTTCTGTAATAGAACACCTCAGATTCAATGCACTCGAAGTTAACTTCAAGGTGATGAAAAACTCTCTGGGATCCTACCTAAAATATGACGATGTTTGTGCGGCCAAATCCAATCGGGATAATCCTGCAGTGGTGGAATAGTTTTTCAGAAGTAGTTTTCTAGGGAAGAGAGTACAGTAATATTACAGTCGTAAAATATTGTCAGGATGAGTATCACATCTCTAGGGGGATCACGTCTTACCGATAGTACCTAGGAGTTCTCTTCCTCGTCCAAGTCAGTTGGGATATGCAGCGGTTGCCTATTCCCTGTCGGGTTTAAGTGCGGGCGTGGAAGTAGAGGTTCTACTTCTGGGTTGTTAGAATTAGAGTCCGGACATGAGTCTACTAGCATAGTTTGATTGCGCCCTCTTTGGAGGGGTCTTGCCTGATATTACAAACGCAGAATCTCAATAAGGAAGAGGTGTGGCGCCGCGGCCAGGTCGACTGACTCCTGAATCTGGGCATCACAGTTCGATCCCCGGCGGCAGAATAACCCAGCACCATGTGACTCTGGGCAATAGCTTGCTTAATCTTCCCGACGGCCCCCAGCGCCTACAGACCCTTACGGGTGATTGTTCGTGCTTTACAAATGTGGATTATTAATAAGGAACTCATAGTGGTAGATGGGAAAAACTAAGACAAAAACGGTTCCCAAAATTGGTAATGTGTGAATAGAGTCCCGCTGCAGTATTTAATAGAGTATATAAATAAATAAATAAATAACCAGACGCATTGGATCCTGAAGGGTTAGTTAAGATAAGTGAAGTAGAAACAGACTGAAAATAAAGTGTGCCCTTAGACACATGTGGGGACCTATGTAGCTTAAAGAAAAGAGTGATCTTTTAAACGGAAATGTCCTTGGCGTGTTATTACCACTACCGGTCGAATGTCTTCATGGGAGGTGGTATAGCCATATTTGTGTTCCTATCACCGCTGAGTGAAATCACTACGTCAATGGTAGGTAATGGTTCGTCTCATATGGACTTATTAGCCAAGTTAGGGGACCTTGGTTGCAATACCTGAATAAAAGGTACCAACCATACATATGGGTGATACCGACGCTATACAGGGTATGAATCCTGACACAAATACATTGTATAATCAGGAGAGATATAAGGTAAGTCCTAAACACTGTTATAACAGTAAAGACCAGAACTGGGTCAGAAGTAATCTTTGAGACCCTAAAAGGAGTCATCGCAGTCAGAGGAGAACCCATTTACTAAATTATGGTGTCATAGATTCTTCAAATTCGATCTAGTAGAAGTGTGGGTATGTAGATAAAAGAAGAAAAGTACGGAGGGGCTATCAACATTAGGTGTCAGATTGGTCTAGAGACAAAAGTGTGTGCGTATATGTATCCTGAAGAATCATCGTGTATGGAAATGACTGCTGAGGAGATGTGGAGATGCAAGTGTGAATCATGGCAGCTATATGACATAGCCAGTTATCATCATCATCATCAAGTACTTTATTTGCCATCACAAGCATCTTGTAAAGTGCATAGTACCATACAATCTAAAAATGGTACAAGCAATAAAAAAGATTTAAATGGTACAATATACAACAGTGGTTAAAACAATACAAGGTTAAATATCATTTTCCATTAGGTGGCCCAAGATTTGATTTGCAAGAATTAAAAACCTTAGGAGGCAGCTCATATAATACATTTCAAACGTTTGATCCATAATGCATGCCTAAATCTGGCCAAACCAAACACAACCACCCTGCGAGTGTTGGTAGCTAAAATTCTCATAACCTCTAGTTAATGTCCAGGTCCAATCAGTTTGCACAATGGCACAATCCACTTGCCCCCCAGGCTTCTATAATGGGGGCAAAAGAATAGCAAGTGGACTATTGAGTCTGAGCAAGCCTTACATGCAGGACACTGATCATCTGTGGTGGCCTTACTACACCACTTTTTACAGAACAGTTTAGTGGGTAGGGTTTTACAACAGAGTTGTATAAATAATTTCTGTGCCAGCGGTGGTACAATTTCATGAATAGTTTCCTCACAGAATGGGGCCAATTTATAACTGATAGTCACAAGTCAGTGTGCCCAACGGTTTAACCATCTCCTTCACCATAATAGTATTCCAGTAAATCTCTTTGCATTTTGGGATAAGGCACAATCTTTCTGGGGAGGACCAATATTTCTCCATCCCAAGTCTCTTCAATGTATTTGTATCAGGATTCATACCCTGTGGAGAGGTGTGGCTCACTGGTTAGAGGCGGCAGATCCGCAAGCAGAGAATCGGCCAGGGACCAGGGTTCAATTCCCGACGCGGCAGGGTTGTGGACCAGGGTCAAAACGGACTCGATAATTCTCGCCTCGGTACCTACTCTAACCAGGAACACACTCGGCAACTCTGGGCATTAGCTTGCCTCATCTCCACAACGGCCCCCCACATTCGCCGGGGATGCCTGGTTTCACCTTGGAGATACCCAGGAGGGACCATCTCACAGGGATAGCCAGGACGGGTTCCCCAGCAGTCTACAGCGCCACGACGCCTCAGGGCAGCAGTGCGCTTTACAAGACACATACATTTAGGTTCTTCAGGGAGCTAAACCACAGGATAGAATTAACCTGGGATCGCTTTAGGAGATCCATCGTCTCTGCTGTGTATGGGGAGAGCTCATTAACCGACCTCAGACGGTGCCAAAACATTAACTGCTTGTAGCCCATCTTGTGCGTTAACATTTTTGGCCCAAGTCCAAATACATAGGAGCCAAGGGGGTACTAGTAGGAAGGTTTATCATAGCCAGTCAAATACCCAATTCAGATGCATAATGTTCCAGACCCAATCTAAGATCCAATTGTTAACGGAGTCTCAAAGCAATTCTTTGTTATAGATGTCCACTCCAGACATATAGTTGAATGTGATGCAAATGTACAAGTAAAGCTCTTGTGTCCATTTTCAGATTCAAAATGTCGTGAACCTGCACTCTGTGTGTAATAAGATCACAGAGGTATGATGTTAAGGGTCCATAGAATTTCTATACAGGGAGATGTAAGACGTCTGCCATTACCATCTTATTCTTGATCCAGTCAGTATTGGAGTACCGCATCTTTATTTACTCTGCACTTGGTTGCCCTATATAGTAAAATTAGTTCACTCTCTCTCCTCCATAGTCTGAGTTCCTGATTTCCTCCTTGTCTGTGTTTATGTATTACTTCAATGCCCATGAAGGTGAATGTTTTATTATGAGGATGTGTTTCGTGGAAATGGACAGTCAAGGGAAAGCCTGTAGTGAATTTGTTGATGTTTCTGTAGTGCTCTTAAATCCTACTTTTTAACGGGCAGATTGTGCTCCCAAAATAAGGACGGTAACAAGGGCAGATAATTATGTAGACCACAAATTTGCTGTTGCAATCAATCCATTCTTTGATTTTTATGGGTGGACCTGAATTCATAGGAATAAGTCTTGTGTTATATTTGCCCAATTTACAGATATTGCAGTTATGACAAGTGTGAAATCCGGCTGGTCTGTCCAGAAAGGTTCTAACAGTTTTCCTTTTGTCGACATATTCTGATTTGCAAAGAAGTTGTTTCAGATTTGGAGCTCGGCAAAAACTTAGTTCTGGGTACTCTCGTAGGTGTCCACTAATTCTAGGTATGTATTGCAGTAAGTGCCAGCGTCTTTTTAATATTTTTCCAATGTTATGTTGACTATTGTGGTAATCTGTAATAAAGCGAATTCTGTCTTCTTTTCTTTTCTAGTGTATGGTTTGTTTCTGACACGGTGTGGAGGATCGTTCAATCTTAGAGATGGTGGTCATTGTCGCCCGTAGGAGATGGTCTTTGTATCCGTGTTGTTTTAGTTGTGTAATTGCTTCCTTGCTTTTCAGATCAAAGGTTGTTTCTTCACTGCAATTCACTGTTTGATCCTCAGAAGCTCGCCTTTAGGTATGTTGTTAATATTATGTCATGGGTGACAGCTGTGAGCTCTTAAGATGGAATTCACAGCCGTCTCTTTGTGGAATATTGTACTTTGTAAATGTTCATTGTGAACGTATAATGTGAGATCTAAAAACTTTACCTCTGATTTGGAGAAGGTTCTTGTTATATTGATCTTCCATGGGTTGTCATCAAGTTGGTGTAAAAAACTCTGTAAGAGGTCTTCCTCTCCCTGCCAAATGCAGAGGATGTCGTCTATGTACCGACCCCTAAAAATGAAATGAGAGGTGAAGTTGGAGAACCTAGAATCCCATAGCCAGAACTTCTCCATGTGGCTCATACAGGCATATGGGGGCGTAAATTTGGCTCCCATTGCAGTTCCATGTACTTGTTTGCAGAAGTTCTGGTCAAAGCTGAAAAAGTTGTTGGTCAGACATAATTCGAGCATTTCAAGTAGCATTCTATTTGATTCCAGGAAGTTTGCTGGTCTTGTCCAGAGTGTACGCTTAACGTCTGCTAGTCCATCTCGGTGTTCATTGATTGTGTACAAACTCACAATGTCGATGGTCACCAGGATGAAATCAGGTTCCCAGGTTATATTACCAAGTTTGGTAAGGATGTCCTTGTCTTGAATAAAGGATGGTATGTCCTTCATAAGGGGTTGGAGTTTCTTGTCGATATATTCTCCTAGTCTAGGGCAGGGTGAGTAAATTCCTGCTATTATAGATCTTCCTGGAGGTGGATTGACCCCTTTGTGTATTTTAGGCAATTGGTAGAATTTTGACATTGTGGGATATGAGATAATCAAATAAGTTTTCTCTTTAATGCTTAACAAACCCTATGTAAACCATTCGTTCAGTTTGATTTTTTTTAACTGTTTCTGAATTTCTGTGTAAGGGTCCTGAATCAGTATTTGGTAACATGTATTGTCCGCCAGTTGTCTAGTTGCTTTGGCGGTGTAGTCTTCGGTATTTCGTTTGACCGTATTACCCCCTTTATCAGCTTTGATGATTAGTTCTTTATGTTGTTGGAGGTTTTTGATGGCGTGTCTTTCCCCTGCGGTGATATTATGTGGTGGATATTTCTTCCTTTTTGTGTACCGAAGATGTTCCTTTTCCAAATTATTTGTAACCGCAAGATGGAAAGCATCAATACTATTACCCGCTGGTAATTGTTGCCAGAAGGTGGATTTCCTTGGAAGTGATGTCTCCTCAGTTGCAGCGGTACTAATTCCCAAATTTTCTGAGGTTGTTGTTATTGAGTTAGGGTCATAGTTTGTTCTTGCTAGATTTTCCAATAGGTCAATATCCGATAGGTCTTGAATGGAAAGTTCTGATAATGGTGTATAATTTGAGATCTTGGTCGAGGTAGTTTATCTGCAAAAAATGCTTGTAGTTTTAGTTTCCTTGTAAATTTGAAAAGATCGACTTGTGTCTTTACTAAGTTCCATGATGCTGTTGGGCAGAATGATGAACCTTTATTTAAAGTACTCAATTCTGTGTTGGATATTGAAGATATTAAGAACTAGATTGTCTGTTAGCACTTTCTCCATTTCCTTCCTTCTGGCTCTTGTGGTTACCCCAATCTACTTGGAGTCGACATGGAGGTGTAGGACCTTCTTGCATTGTAATATTTTGGATGTTTGATGTTCTTATACCTAATCTGTGGCTTAGAACTTCCTTGTAAAAATGTACTTTGCATGTATTAGATTGTAGGTTACTAGTAGGAGATGTAATGTCTGAGCTTGAGGAAGGACCAGGTAGTTGTCTAGAATTATCTGTGGTGGTACCAGTTTTTGGTGGTACGTTGTATCCTTTGGCAAATGTGTAGACCCGTCCAAATTGGTAGTTAAATTGGTCCCAGCGGAATTTCCTATTCTTTCTTTTGATTAGATCTTCCTCAAATTAATCAATTAAATTATTTAGAATGTTATAGTTCTTTTTGGTCAGATCGCCCCAATTCCAATCTTCTACATGCTTGCTCAAATTGTCCACTTCTCGTTTGGCCTTGTTATATTCTTCCTCAGCAATGTCAATAAGTTGTTGAATTAAATTGTTTGAACGCTCCTTTATGTTCTCTTCCCATTTTGCAATCTGTTCAGGGTTTGTCGTGTCACCTGGGGTAAAGATCAAAATACGCAAACCTCGTGGTATTCTGTTTGCCTCAAGATATGTTTTTTAAGGGAGGCTGCTTCCCACCACTTTGAGGTTTCTTTTTTGCGTGCTCGTTCTAAGGTTTGAAGGTGCTTCGTGCTGATGTAGGGTTGGATCTGTTTGTTTGATTCCTAGATGTCACTGGGTTGGCAGAGAAAATTGTATCTAATCTGGTTGAGCGCTGGGCACGTCTATTTTGATAGAATGCCATCTGATGAGAAGAGGCCTTTAATTCTTCTAATGCGCATTCTTAATTACATACCTCTTAGGGGGAAAGTTACATCAATCACAGAAGGAAATAACAATTTAAAATTACATTTGTACCAAGCACATTCATTCCTGTGGTCCACAATTGACATTGTCATTAAAAGAAGCATATTTAGCAAAACAAATGAAAAAAAACAGTGATTTGAAATGAGCCGTGTTATGGTACCTATTGCTGTTGTATCAATTCTTCATAATAGTTTCAGGAGATTCATAGCCATCGAATGATCTTATAATTGGGTAGGCCATCTGTTCGATTGACATGGTCTCACATGTTATTCAAGTGTGCACTTCTACCCTGATTTAATCAAGAGTGAGTCTCATGTGTTTTTGACATTTTTATTTCGACCCCTGCTTTCATGACCATTAAACTAGTATGCTGGGAACTGTTTTAGTTATAACCTTGCAATCCAGAGCAGAGCCTGTGATCTGGAGGGGTGCACCATGGGTGCTCTCCGTAGTGGGCGTGACTACCGTCGACTCGCAGAATTTCATGACACTTTACTGGCAGTGAGGGCAGCATGCTAGTTGATAATGGCGGGATAACTTGTTTTAACCTGTTAATTGGGTAAGGACAAGCATCTTGCTGGCATTGTGAATACAACATTTGCCCAGTCTTATGTAACCATGTCCTTTGCTATTTTCCATGTGCATGGATGTAAGTTGCATATGTAGAACTGGTGTGCATTGTAGGACTAACTTGGAATGTGTGGGTTATGATTGATTTTTTAATCTGTGAAATCCATCTTGGATTTCCACTGTAAATTGGGGTTGGAGATAGTCTGCCTGACTAGCATTGTGTATAGGTAGCTGAAGAATCCAACTCCAGGTTGTAGAAGGGATGGAGACATAATCCTTTTTAGATGTGCAGAGCATCATTTTTCACCCTCCTGCCCTTTTTTCTCTTCCAGTGTTACCCCTATTAGATTGATGGAGGATGAGGGGGAGTATCGAGCAAGATGGTTCCTTTGAAGTGTAAGGTTTGCCTTTTGACAGTCTGCCCTTTTGTTCACCTTGAGTATCTGCTCAATTGAGGTTGAATAGAGTGAGATTGGAGTCTTACTTCCACACTGTGCTCATGGTTTGGATTTTTCCCACCGCAGACTCCCAGTGTTACTTCCCATGCCTGCTAACACCCGAAGACGGGGTGGGGCTGTCTTATCTTAAAATGAATACATTGAGTGGCATAACCATCTCAATGCTGTCCCAGAGATACATCCATGGACTACAGAACCTCTTTCTGAAAGAATAGTATATGAGACTGAATCTGAAGATCAGTGTTTTAAGGCTTCTCACTGACCAGGGTTGGTGACATCCTGCAGATGTTTGGAGAATTCAGGGCTGGTAGCTTTGACAGCCAGCTTCCATGCCAGGTAAGACGATTTATCCTGAACAAGTCAACAACAATCGTCTGGTCGTACTGTTGTCTGCCTTGGAAAGGGTTTAACATTGCCTTCTGAGAGAGGGTTTCTGAATGAATACCTACAATCTGCCCACAACTAAAGCCCAGCGGCCTCTGTCTGATGGAGAAGCAAACCACAGAAGTGGGCTAACAGCAGCAGCTGAAGCGACAATTGCTCGAAGAGGAAATAGGGAAAGTTGCTCTGCAAGGACATTGTGTTGAGCCCCTGATGCTTTTTGCTTACCCCCATTCTGTTAAAATTTGTCCTTGAGGTTACCTTGGTCCTCCTCCCTGGCATGGGTGCGTTGAATTTCCTGGACTGTCATTGACCTGGTAGCAAATTGTTGACTTCAAAGAGGCCATGCTACAAATTTGTTGTGCAATTTTAGATCCATTTGGTTTGTTTTTGGGACCTATGAAGTCACGGGGTCTCCAGTGGACGTTTACCAAAAGGCCTCCCCAATAAAACTGCCCCTGCAAGTCTCGCTATTGGGCCCTTACAGAATCCCACACTGACTTTTACCCTATCGCCAAGGTCCATTCCAGTTTGTATGTACCACAATTGACTCTACCAGCGCAGATTGATGATCTGATCCCAATGCCGATCTCTGACTCCAAACCAACTTCGGCTTGGTACTAGCCTGTGTTGCACTAAAACTACAAAAAGCAGAACTGGCGATTATGCTGCCTGATTCGTATCTAATTCCTCTGCCCGATGCCAGTACCAGATGAGGATTCACACTATTTTTGGCTTTGATTCAGACCCGTCAAGAAGTACCTCATGTCTCTCAATACACTGATGATAATGAGGACTTCACCAGGTCGCTCTTCCCTCATTATACTGGAGATTCATTGTATTTAGGTTTACAAAATGCCAGTGGGTTAAACACATCTGAAACAAACCTAGACTTGATAACTGTGCCACCAGTGGAAGAAAGTTGGCGTACTAAAATTCCAGTTGCCCGCTATAGAAGCTAAACAAATGCATTGACTGAGATTCTTCAACCAGGGAGAGCTTCATCTAATCCATTATTGCCATTTGATGAAGCCCTCTGTGATGCCCTTTTGGCTACTTTCTAAGCCATGCACTTGCCAGTCAGTCATCCTGTGGCTAGGTTACATAGACTAACGGCTGTGACCCAAACTTCCCAACTGAGCACTGTGCACCAAAGAACCTCATTGTTCAAGCTTCAACAAGTCTTGTTAATCCAAATGTCATTCCAACCATTCCTCCAGGTAGGGAATCAAAAATAATTGATGCTTTCTGAAAGATAAATGTTTTCTTCGGACAGTCTGTTACTCAGATCTATTAATACAGTTTGCCTTTTGAGGAGGTGCATCCATGCACTGCGGGAAAGGGACTGTGACATCTTGCCGTCCCTCCCGGAGGACCCTATTGCTTTACTAGCCCAAATTTTACAAGATGTTCAGGACGCCACAATGTATATGAACCAAGCTGGTCTGGACACTACAGACTACATCGACAGAGCTATTGGCACCACATTCAGAAGGATATGTGTCTTTAATGGACATGCCATTTGACGGCTCCAGAGTACTTGGAGAAGAGACTGATTCTGGGCTAGAGTAATTGAAATATAGTAGCGCCGCCGCACGAACGTTGGATGCCAGCTAAGTAATTCCCCCCCCCCACTAATGCATACAATTTAGAAGGTATTGCAGGGGACTATTTTGGAGGTAATTCAAGTCCTCTTAATTTTCAGCAGCAACCACCCGGTCCTTTTGAGGCTGCATGTATAGCACTGGCAGAAACCATTCGATCCGGCAGACAGCTTTTCTCCAACTTTTCCTCACCTGCTGTAGTTGCTACCATGCCGCTTTAGTTTGCCCTCTCTTATATCTTTAATAATTTACTTGTCCAAGGAACAGAATGCTACAGATATCTGCATATCATGTAAAGAAATCCACTTGTCCCACCTGCTCTGTAAATCAGTTATATTTGTTGGGACTCAAATATTAAACAATTAGCCTTATGGCTAGAGCAGTCGACCTCAAAGCTGGGGAACCAGGTTCGAGTCTCAGCAGCGACACTCAACATCCGATGAATCTGGGCAAATCACTTTATCTTCCCGTGCCTAACAAAAAGGAATGTGTCCTTCTGTAACAAAACTGGTGCTCATGTAAAGCGCTCTGATACCAGATGTCTCGCGTCTAGTTCGCGCTATATAAAACTAAAAAGAAATGAGACCGACCAAAGTAATGCAAGGGTCAAATGTCATCTTAAACTGGAAAAGTGGCATTACTATTATTCACCCAACAAGTAGTGAGAGCCAACGCTAAAAACTGTTAAATAATTAACTTCAGGTGCTGTACTTTGGTCACCCCATAAAGCAAGGTGCAACTCCTTTGCATGGGAAGGAGCTGCAGTAAGAATCATTATACTGAGAACAACTGTAAATCAATTATGACAGATGGGACGTCATATGGCTATTCACATTCTGTTGCAGTACTAAAATGCAAAAAAAAGGAAGATTTAAAAGCTGAGCATCCAATAGCTCTTGTATGCGTGAACACTTGAGATGACATTTACTTTGAAATAAGCTAAGCTTCTACAATGGATGCAAATGATTTTAACTGACACTCAGAATTAAGTGCTTTTTCATGTTAAGGTTAGAAATCATATTCTGGCCAAAACCTATCTGCCCTTTTCTTTAAATACTGCTTTATCACCACCAACATTCTTAAAAGTCAACTGGTTGAGGTTAGTCTCAAATCAAGTTCACCGCTCAATCTATGCCTGGCAAAGCTTTCTCTCTTATTTGGTCTGTATTTTCTTTAGTGACCTCCTCAAAGAGCAATGGACAATTCCTATAAGCTGCATGTCTACTCTGGTGACTGCATCTTTGAAACGAAGAAGGTCCTGATTGATGTGAGCCTTCTCAAGTTTAATGCATTTCACATTTGCATGAGGCAACTAATATTATTGCATTCTGTGCTCATTCAGAATAGCCAGCTAGACTACCTATGTTTTTTCTCTCAAACATACACTGGATTTTTTCTGGTGATGGTTTTGGATAAACTTCATCTAATTGCGGGCTGTTTCCGTACCCTATTTCTTAAAGATCAGTCAAGGGCGTTTGCTTCAGTCAAAAATGCCACTGTTAGACATGATCTCCAAAATATCGCCCATAGAGGCACTTCTTTCCAGTGAATGCATTTTCTCCTGTTTGAGTGGGTACAAATGCTTTCTGTACATTTTTATCAGCTATGTACGTACCATGAGTTGTGGTGTTGCTTAGTCTTCTTTGCTGTCACCAAGTCTGTTTATCACCTTAATTGCAACTCTAGGGCACCTCATCTGTTCACTTAGTTTTATTTTCACTGTTATGGTGGGACCCTTAGCAGCGCTTTTTAGACAATTTATGATGAAGATTGGTGTTGCATGGGTAGCCATTGGTTCATGTTGCATCCCTTTAGTATCCCTCAAGTAATGATAGTTGGCTCTAGTGTGGGCCTCTGTGGCTCAAATAGTAGCCAAGAGTGAGGGCCCTAAGCCTGTAAAATCAGTCAAGAATTTGAGCATTAAGACTGAGGCAGATCTGACATCTCAGCTCTCTGCATTCTCCTTAACATGTTTATTTGATCTAAAACTGTTAGCAGTATTCTTATGTGTTTCCCTTTTTAGGGCAGGAATTCTGCAGCTACCGCACAATAAAAGGAACCCTCACCTACAGACCCTGGGACCCTGAGCAACATTATGCAACGCCATCCCCAACCTCATCTCCCCCTTAGCAATCAACTCTCACCACTTCATCCTAATCGGCGACCTCACCTCCACATCAATGACGCCAGCGACGCCAACTCCATCACCCTCCTGGAGAACTTCAACAACATCGGTCTCACCCAACTAGTCACCAAACCCACGCACAAAGCTGAACACACACTGGACCCCATTTTCACCTCCAGCGACAGAATCCAATTCAGCCATACCACAGTACTGTCACCTGGACTGACCACACCCTCGTACACTTCACCATCAACGAGGCCCAGTATACCACCACCAGGTATCAGATCTCCTCCCACCTCAGCTGGAGCAAGGTCACGAACAATCAGAGGTCACAAGCCCTGATAACCTCCCAGTCCGAGGCCTCAACAGACATCAACCAGGCCGTCCAGAACTTCGCCGCCTGGATCACCGACAGCACCAACAGTCGCCCCACTGAAACCTACAAAATCCAACAAGAAACCCAAACATGCCAGCTGGTAAACCCCAGAACTCAGGACCACCAAGCACTACTGAGAAACAATGGCTCTCCACCAAGAACCCCGCCAAGAGAGCAGCTCACAAAACAGCCCTCAGCAACTATTACCGGCACATCAAAGGAGCCAAGAAAGTAGCCCGTACCACCCAAATCGATTCCACAGCCAACCACCCAAAGGAACTCTTCAAAATGGTCAAAGAATTTGCCAATCTGACAGCCACAGCACACCATCCACCCCTCCCAAGAACTCTGTGCCACCCTCTCAGACTACTTCCACAGCAAGATCACCAACATCTACAACAAGTTCAACCTCCAACCCGCCACCCTCAACCATGACAACCTCAACCAACCAGCGAACACCAGCCAAACCATCACCACCTGGTCACCACTCCCCACGCACGCCTTCAGCCATCATGTCTTCCATCCACAACGGGGCGGCCACCGACCCCAGCCCACACCACCTCACAACAAACAAAATCAACACGCAACTCATCATAATCTTCAACACCTCCATCTCCACAGCAACCTTCACAGACAGATGGAAACAAGCAGACGTCAGACCCCTCCTAAAGAAAGCCTCCTCTGACCCCAATGATTAAAAAAATTATCAACATATCTCATTGCTCCCCTACTTAGCCAAAGTCCCTGAGAAAGCCATCAACCAGCAGCTCAGCAAATTCTTGGAACAAAACTACCTACTACACGCTTCTCAATCAAAAGCCACAGCACTAAGACTGCGCTGATTGCTACTACAGATGACATCAGAAAACTCCTGGATTGTGGAAAAACCGTGGCCCTGATCCTCCTTGATTGCTTCGCGGCGTTTGACACAGTCTCCCACAACACCCTCATCAACAGACTCCACAACATAGGCATACAGCAGGACACCCTCAAGTGGATAGCTTCCTTCCTTACAGGATCCACACAGAGCATCCAACTTCCTCCCTTCACCGCCGCACCCAAATAATCAAATGTGGCGTACCACAAGGATCATCCCTTAGTCCCACCCTATTCAACATCTAGATGACCCCCCTTGCAGACATCATCAGATCCCACAAACTCAACATAATCTCCTACGCAGATGAGACTCAACTGATCCTTTCACTCACTGAGGACCCTTCCAACACCAAAGCCAACTTCTGCAACGCCATGTCCATCTTAGCCGAATGGATGAGAGACAACTGTCTCCAACTCAACTCCAACAAAACTGAAGTACTGATCTTGGGAAGAACCCCTCCACATGGGACCACAGCTGGTGGCATGCAGAATTCGGACCCACACCGACTGACCACTCATGCAACCTCTGCATCATCCTCGACAGCCAATGACCATGAAACGACAAGTTAATGCAGTTGCCTCTACCTGCTTCCATTCACTTTGCATGATCAGCATAAACTTCAAATGGATCACAACCAACACCAGAAAGACCATCACTCAGGCCCTCGACAGTGGCCCCCTCGACTATGGCAATGCCCTCTATGCCAGCATATCCATCCAGCTCCTCAGAACACTCCATACCATACGGAACGCTGCAGCCAGACTCATCCTGGACCTCCCCAAATCAAACCACATCGCCCCCACCTGAGAGACCTTCACTGACTCCCCATCCATAAAAAATGCCGGTTCAAGTTCCTCACGCATGTCTACAAAGCCTTCCACTACCTAGGACCTGCCTGCCTCAACTGTCGATTGAACTTCCACCAACCCACTAGACACCTCCTCTTCACTTGTCCTCACACACATCAGCCGCAGCAGTAGCGCTCCTTCTCCTACATCGCTGCCAAGACCTGGAGTGACCTTCTCCTTCAACTCTGCACAGCCCCCTTGCTGGCATACTTCAGAAAGAGACTGTAGACCTGGCTCTTTGACAGAAACACAGTGCCCAGATACCCCTAGCGGTGAATGTTGCGCTTTACTAATGCTGTTTGATTGATTGCTGTTGTCAGCTTGTGGATGGATTACAGTAATTAACTTCGTGTTTGCCTGAAAAACTTATTTTTAGTTTCTTTGGTGGTACAGAACTCTGCAGCTCAAAATGGTGGGCACTCATAAATTTGAACTAGCTTCATTGGTTTGCTGTTGACATTTGCATTCATTTAAATGTACTGTAGAATGTACATAAATCTTTTGACAAACAACTAAGGTGTACCAGCTGTCGTGTCTTGCACTCAACTAACCAGGGTTTACGTTTAGTCAGTACTGGAATGAAGAGGGCTCTAGCCAGATCTTGGTTCCGGCAGCTATTACTAAGCTGGAATGGGGATCTGTCTGGCCTCAGCACAATACACAGAATGTGTCACAGTGTAATTTGCCAACACTGGGACTCAGTTCAGCGGTGCCTGTATGTTGTCAGCTTTCTGTGCAGAGCAGCATCATACAGGTGGCGACGGGTTTTCATATTTTAGATTCCAGCTGGGCGTAAAACAAAGGTCAAATTTAAAAGGCCCCGTTTTGTTTGAGTACAATCCTGGCTGGGAACTATCTGGAACCTAACACAGCTCTGCCTTTGTTTATTTCGGTTTATTGCCTATTTGTCCATCAGACAAAATAGAAATTACATCTTCTGGCCCCCCAAAGATACCAACATGTCTCGGGCTTCGGGTGATAGGATTTTCCCACCCATGCGTTGGGGCAGAACACAGCATTTCTTCCCCGGCTGGAGATCTGTGATGTCAGACAGGTAGATATTAAACATTGTTCAAATGGGCTCTGCCATGCCCTGCATTTCCTGCCCACTGCACCTTTCTCCCACACTGGAGTGACTTTGGAGGAGCACTCTGAAATTCTGATGCATGAGGTGAGCCCTTTTGTTGTCCAAGGGTGCCATTGAATGAGTGACAGAAGGAAGGGGGGTGCTACTCATGGTACATCCATGTTTCAAAGAAGGATGTAGGCCTACGGCTTATTTTGGACTTCGCTCTGCTACCCAACTTTCTGAGGAAAGACGGGTTCAAAATGTGCTCTCTGGATTAGATTTGACCCAAAACTTCACTGTGTTCTTGGACTTGTAGGACTCATATTTCCATACACCCGTTGTGCAGTCACACAAGTGTTCTCTGCGGTTCAGGGTGAGCGGGGAACACTTTCAGTTCACAGTGCTTCTCTTAGGCCTTACCTCAGCCCCTTTGGTGTTTAAAATTGATGGTATGGTTGTGGCCATTTTTGGAGTTCAGAAGTATGCGCTTTTCTGTACCGTATGACTTGGTCTAGCCACAGGTGGGCTAGCCACAGTCAGTTATAGACCACCTTTGGACAATGGCTCAACTCTTGACATCTTTAGGTTTCACCATCTTTTAACCTATATCCTACTTGAGCCCTGTGCAGACTTTCATTTCCTGGGGCAATTCTGGACACAGTGAAGTTCAAGGCCTTTCCTCCACGGCAGCGAATCCTGGAGGTTCAGGATTTGATCCTGATGTTTTGCGATCAGTCCTGGGTTTCAGCGAGGATGAATCTGAGGCTTCTTGGTCTCCTGGCTAAGTGCATCCTCCTCATCCTGAATACCTGATGGCACATGAAAGTCCTTTATTTGAGCTTTCGATTCCAGTGGCTCTACCATCAGGCAGGCCTCTACAATTTCTTTCATATGTCGAGGGAGACAGTGCAGGGTCAACGGTGGTGACTGACAGCTTCTAGCCTGTACTGTGACCAGCCACTCTCCCTCCCCCACCCAAAGTTCATAATGGTAACAGCCATGTAACTGATGGGTTCGGAGTGGGCGGGTCATCTTGGAGGGATGGCAATCAGAGGCTTTGCCTATGATTTCTGGTAGAGTGCCAGATCCATATTAGTTGTTCTGGAGCTTCGACCCATCCATCTGGCCCTGAAAGCCTCTGAATGTCAGGCGGGACAAGCTGAGCAGGTGTCGTCTGATGTACCATGATGAGTGATGTCTTCATCCCAAGGTTGTGCAGGGTGTCTTTGAGCAACGGGTTACACCCCGGCTAAATGTATTTGCTACTGTCGATAACTCTTCTTTGTCCTCAAGTTATACCAAAATGCTCAATTATGAGACACATTCTGCCTAAAATAGGGAGGACTCCTGTAAGCATTTGACTGTGAGCTTCTGAAATGCTGTATTACACTGTGCCCTACTGGCAAGTGTCAGGTACTAAGCATTGGCTAGCTGTTCCATAAAACTTTGACACTTAAAACCATCTTGCTCATTGGAATTACATCAGCATGCTCCGTGAGTAAACTGCAGGTGCTTTAGGTGTAGCTCCCCTAATCTACCTTCTTTCTGGGCAAAGTGGCACTGAGGACCCTTATGGCCTACCGACTAAACTTTGTGACTCCTTCTCATGTTGCTTAATCGATCACAGTGGCCAGCTTCCCCCCCCCCCCACCTCACCCCTTGAGAAAGAGAGACTCCATCGTGTTGGCCCTAAGAGGGCACTGAGATTTTACATCACCCGCACAAAGAACTATTGTGGATTACCAGCTCTTTTTGGGGTTTTCTGATGCAAAGATAGGCAAAGTGGTGCAAAAGAGGATCCCCTCAAGGTAGATAGCCCTCTGCATCAAAATCTGCCTCGCACTGGCCAAGAAGAAGCCCTATGAAGGCCTGCAGTCTCATTCCACCAGGGTCAAGGCCACTGCAATAGCTTTGTCGAGATGGGTACCTGTTTTATATATCTGCCAGGCTGTGCCGTGGGTGTCGACACACGCGTTCTAGAAGCATGACTGCCTTAACCACACTGCCCTTCTCACTAGCGACCTTGCACAGACCAGCCTCGTCCCTGCCTGCTTTTCTTGCCAAACTTGATGTGTTTGGCCTCACCTCAGAATTCCGAGTCAGCGTCGCGAAGTCCGAGGCCTTGAGTCTCCGTCTGTATCTCACGAGACAGAATCCCAACTTGCGGCTCAATATCCTACACAGAGGACTAAGAATTTGATCCCCTATTTGGGCATCCAACCAGCGCCCTCCCTCCAGAAAACTATAGATATTACCAACTGATCCCTACATAAACATATAAAACTAGAATTAACTCTGTGGGGTCGCCTCCAAACATCACGGCTTGGAAGAGTTGCAGCGCTTAAAATAACCGTCCGTCCCAAGATTCGCTACTTGTTCCAAACACTCCCACTACCGCCTCAGACAGGGATGCTACATAAGCTACAGGCTGATTTCCACCTCTATGTATGGCCCGGGAAGAAACCGCGGATGCAGAGAGAGGTCAGCTACCTCTCCCCACTTGATGGGGGTCTGGGTATACCTAACTTCCAACTATACTTTCATGCTGCCTAACTACGATACCTGGTTGAATGGAATAAGGAGGAATCAGAGTGACACTGGATCTTCCAAGACCAGGCAGTGGAAGATTCCCTTCCTTAAGAAACCGCACGGACCCCCGGACTTATACCTTTCACCAATCACTAAAGTGACTGGGATTGATGTAGCACACGCCATGGACTGTCAACCTTCTCCTCCCCGCAGTCTCCCTTATTCGACAACCTGGATTTTTCACCCGGGGACAACCTAGTTGCATTCACTGCTTGGCGGCAGACCAGATGCCACTCCATGGGGCACATGATGGATGAAGAGGGGGTGATTTCCTTTCCACAGTTACGCTTACACTTTAATCTCCCTGAGACGGAATGTTCACATTACCTGCAACTCCGCCACGGGCTCCCACACCCTGACAACAAGGCCACAACCCGGAGGCACCTCACGACCTATGAAAAATGGCTGATCACAAAAACCATTGACTTGTATGCCTTTTTACTCCAACCCATGCGACACATAGATAAACCCAACCAAACATGATGGGAAAGGGAGATTGGGAGGCAACTGACCGATACAGACTGGAAGAAGATTTACCGCAGAGCCCGCCACACAGCTCGCCATACAGCCCTCACAGAAACCTTCACTAAGGTAGTGACATATTGGTATCTCACCCGCAGAATTGACTCATCCAAAACTAAGAACTCCTGAAGGGGCTGTAGAATGTGGTCTCTTTGACACACCTCCTGTGGGAATGTCCGCATATTAAAATATATCGTACACAAACTCTTGAGTACATTGATTACCACTTAGATACCCAGCTCTCCAGATTTCCAGCCTATATATTGTTAGGCCTCTCTAATCCTCTTACTTATCCCTTGAAATCATTGCGAGGATGTCAAATTGGATTTGCGCTGGGGTCAGCCATACAAAACAATCTCTCACACTGGGGAACAATGTACACACCCACCCACTTAGGATGGCTCCACCGCCTATGGTATATCCTCTGAATGGAAAAAATCATACTCACCACTACTTACAATGAGTTATCCTATGGGACCCACGGCAGCCATGCATATCCCTTCTTTCCCAAGACTTTCAGGAACTCAGGTGCCCTAAATATCTCCGCATTCTGCGGCTGTCTGAACTCTCCATTGCCTCAGCTCAGGGACGATCCCATGAACCCAACTGAACACTGTGTTGAACATGGTCATGATGAGAATGGAGTGTGTTGGGGGGTGGGAGGAGGAATTGGGTGTTATACCTGTTTATTTGTTGGGTCAATACATATAGAACCCCAGCCTTGAGGTCCAGATGTAAATGGTGTATACTGATTGACATTTACTCTGCAGGTTGGCAGAAATGAATAAAAAGATTTGAACCATAAATATTACCCTTCCTAAGATCTTCACTGAGCTGTCAATAAGGGATTTCATCCTTTAACTTTTGGGGGACCGTCAGTCCCCCTTTTTTTAAAATTAGGACGATTATTGAAAGGGCCCAGGAATTCGGGACCCTACTGCACATGGAATTATTGAAGAAATTAGTGAGCTGTGGCCCCCAGGCATTTAAATTACACTTAAGTCCAGTTGGATCCCGTCGGGCCCAGGGGTTTTACTGCTTGAGTTCTGTCTTCAACCACTTTGTGAAGGGAAATCTAGAGAGGGGGAGAACTATCCAAGTTCTCAAGTAACCTATTGTTGCACAGCTTGTTCACGGGCATCTGGTAAATAGAGGTAAAATGCTAAACCCAATCCTAGCCAGAAGTGCTAGACCAGCAGTTGGTTAGGAAGAGCATCCTGCTGTCGAAACCTGTTGACTATATCCCAGAATATTTTACTGTTATTCTGGCAGCTGCTAGTTCCAGCTTTACCCATTTACCTTTATTGATTGAGTTATTCTCATCCTTAACGGATCGTTTAAAATCCCTCCCAGCCCCTCGGACCTCCTTGAAATCTTCTGTGTGCCCTGACAAAACCTTCCTCAAACGGCAGTTAGCTGCTGAACAATTCACATAAAACCAGCATGGGTGGTCTGGGATAGGACATGTGGTTTCGGCAAGTTATTCTTAATGCAAGAGCATAAACATTCACATGTTCACTAATTAAATATCTTTTGATGCTGCCATGCCAAGATTTAACCAATCGTTCCTTAATGTTTTTGTTAGTTGGTGCTTTATTTCACGATTGGTTTGTGTAGGTGGTCAATTTCTTGGTAGAACTGTGCAAATGGTTTTCCTCAGTTCTCCTGAAATCTCGATCCTAGGAGATTCCTTACTCGGCCGAGCATTTTTCTTTTGAACAGAACTCGGCAACACATTTGGGTTGTGCACAAGTTAAGGTAAAGTGGTTTGGGTATTCTGGTAGGATATGGAATACAGTGCTATAATAATACAAAATATTTGCAACCTGCACCACATTTATGTAATCATTTTACATTTAGGAGGTAATGATCTTGGACATGTTTCAGATTCACACCTTTAACGCTCACTGACCAATGTCAAAAGTGGCTTGTCACTTCAGACAGTAACCTAATGCTGGAGCATACATGACGCAATGTCAGTTGTCCTGTTTGGAAATTACCAATTTGGCAGTATTTACCAGGGCAGGATATATCAAGCCAGACAGGTTTCTAAGAGATTATGTCAATCATACTGGATGGTGCTAGCATCCAAGTTCCCCGCTCAGAAGCGCTGCACTGATGCGACCGCTTTCATTCACGGTTGACTGCACCATATACAAATTGTTGGCAAACCTATCTGGTTTCCTCATTGTAATTTTCTCCCCTCAACTGGACACGCCACCGCGGTCCATTCCCAGGATACTTTGCCCTCGTGCCAATCTACACAGCTTATTAAACCACTGCATCCCGCTGCACTCGATCTAATTCTACCCTTGAGGACACGCTGGCACGGTCCTCTTCACGGCATTCGAACCGCAGTTTAAATAACTACGGCTCCAAGTACCGCTATTTCCAGCGTTGCTTCTACACTTCCAAGATACACTTGGCCTCTGCTTGGCCACCCTGCAGCTTTCTTCTCATCCCACGGCAATTTTTACTCAGGCATGTAATGTAATGTCCTGATGATGATCCCACAATTGCTTTTATGGGATCGAAACGTTGTTGACTCTCTGTACACCGTACATACAACTTAATTTGTCGTCGTTTATGTGTAACGATGTCTCCGCACATTTATGCTTGTTCTATTTAATGTATGATGCACAAGCATTTGTTCTGCCTGAGCCTTTGTTTTGTTTTATATGTACCTTGCTGGACGCAGGATTGTGTCCCCACTTTAGTTTTTGCAAATATATGGAATATTAAACTAACCCTGTCCAGCTGGACAACATTAATTTAGTACTGATTCCTAGTCTATATTTTATTTCCTCTTCTCCTGTTGTCCTTGTCTGGGACCACTGTGTTTATAACTCATTGATACCCAAGGTCCCCGACCATTGTAATTGGGTTCCCTTTGTTCTAATAACATACCTGGTATTATTTTTTGATAAACAAGTTTTTATTGTTTTTGGTTTGTACAACATGAAAAACTTTTGAGCCCTTCGAACCACCACCATACAGCAACACAGCCTGAAAATGCCCCGCAGCCCCCCCCCCCCCGAAACCCCCATCCCCCCCGTCCCCCCCTCTTCTGAACAGCACTTTTATGGTATGTTGCCCAGCCATTTCCCCCAGACCCTTCGGTACTTCTTGGGGCAGCCCCTTGCTTGGTAAAGAATCCGTTCCTGTGTCGCACACCAGTCCACCCCGGTGCTCCACTTGGCCAAGCTAGGTGGTTGCGGCTGCTTCCATGCCGCTGCAATGTCACGCTTCGCTACCATTAAGGCTGTCATGAGGAATAACTTCTCTGAGCGCGTGCCATCCAGGCCGTCAGTGATGCCTAGTAGGGTGTGTCTGGGGTCATGTGGCACCTCCCACCCTAGGACCTCCGTGAGTTCGGTTTCTATGCCCCTCCAGTACCCCCCCAGTTCCGGGCAAGACCACACCATGTGGATGAAGTCGGCCGGCTCAAAGCCACAACGGGGACAAGCTGCGTCAGATGAGAGGCCCGCACGGTGTAGTCGAGCCGGTGTGAGATAGGCGTTGTGAAGGTAGTAAATTTGGATAAGCCGCAGTTTGGCGGAAGCCGTCACCAGTCTGAGGGCCATAAGGGCATCCCGCCAGTCGACCTCATCCAGGGGACCCACCCACCCCTCCCAACGTTCCTTAAGGCCCTCCAGGGATGTGGGGGTGCTATTGATGAGGGAACAGTAGATCCTGGAAATGCCTCCTCTCCCCAGGTTACCCATCATGACGTGAGCCTCCAGGGGGCTATGATCCGGCAGCCTAATGTCCAGTGGGGTGTAGGTGTGAATGGCATGGCGTACTTGAAGGTATTTATAAAATTGGGATGAGTGGAGGGAGAAGCGCGCCTGCAGCTCTGGATATGAGCACATACGTCCCCCCCGCCAGACATCTCCCAGCTGGGAAATGCCGAGTAGATCCCACGATTTGAAGCCCTCTAGGTCCGCAACCTCCCTCAACCATGTCCCATGCCATAGGGGGGTGGCGAGGGTCAGCTTCCTGGTCCATCGGGTGTGTCGGAGCGCCGCTCGCCAGGCCAGGAATATTGCTCTAGTGATGTCTGGGCAGGAGGCGGGGATAGGGGCGCCGTACATGTGGTCTTGAAGACATGAGAAACCCAGGTCCCCTAATTCCACCCTGTAGGCCGGGTTGGACCATCCCCCTCCAAACCAGTCGTGGATGACCAGGAGGCGGGTGGCCAGGTAGTAGAGGTAGAGATTAGACATGCCCGAACCCCCATCAAAGGTGGGCAGGCGGCATACCGATAGAGCCAACCGCGGCCTCCCACCACCCCAAAGAAATCTTGTCGCCATCCCATCAAGCTCACGAAACCAAGGTCTTGGAAAGGATAGGAGAGTGTTTTGTAACACATACAGGAACCGGGGAAGAATCATCATTTTATAGAGGGCCACCATCCCCAACAGATTGAGGGGGAGCGATTGCCATCTCGCCAGGTCCGCCTTGGCCTTTTTAACCAGGGGAGTCACGTTGCGCGCCCAGCTCAGCTCCGGGAGAAGGGAGACCCAAATGCCCAGATACTTAAAGGACAACCGGCGGAGGGGAATAGTATCCTGCCATTCAAAACATTCCCGGGAGGGGTGCAAAGGCACCAGGACCGATTTCCGTGAGTTTAAATACAAGCCAGAGGCTCGGCCAAAGCGGCCCAAGATGTACATTGCGCGGGGTCCGGAGCGCACCAGATTTCCAAGGTACAGCAGGACGTCGTCCGCATAAAGGGCAATTTTGTCAGCCTCCAGGTCCGGCCACTCCCATCCCTGAAGGAAAGGGTCAGATCTGATCAGGGCAGCAAGGGATTCCATCAAGAGCGCGAAGAATAGGGGCAACAGCGGGCATCCCTGCCGCGTCCCCCGGCCGATCCGAAATGGCCCCGACAGCGCCCCGTTGACCAACACCCTGGCGCAGGGACGTGCGTAGAGGACCCGTACCATTCCCAAGAAATTAGGGCCGAAACCCATGTGGGACAGGACGTCAAACAAGTAGGCCCACCCCACCCAACCGAGTCGAAAGCTTTCTCGAAATCGGCGAGCAGGAGAGCGAGATATGGGGTTAAGCGGTGGCAGTGAGCCAGAGCCACGTGGAGGCGGCGTAGGCAGTGGCGAGTGCCCCGGTCAGGCATAAAACCACATTGGTCCGGGTGGACCAGGCTCGATAAAAGGCGCCGGAGCCGTTGGGCCAGGACAGCCGCAAAAAGCTTGATGTCGGTGTTAATAAGGGAGATCGGCCGGTAGGCTGCTTTGTCAGTGGGCGGCGGCGTAGACTTGGGCAGAACCACAATCGTGGCTATGTCGGCTTCCGGGGGGAATGAGCCGTCCTTAATCGCCTCTACAAAAAGATCTCGCAACCGCGGGACCAGGCTATCTTTATAGGTGGCATAGAATTCTTGAGGGAAGCCGTCTGGTCCCGGTGTCTTCCCAGCGGACGTCCGCCCCACCGCCTCCCCAATTTTGTCAAGGGAAATGGGTGCCTCCAGGCTCTCCCAGTCTCCCGGCCCGAGCCGGTTGAGTCGTACGTTACTGGCCACGAGCAGATTGGCCAGGGAAAGGTCCGGCGCTCGGGCCCGGTAAAGCTGAGAGTAAAACTGGGCGAATGCTTCCGCCATCGTCATGGAGGAGGACTGGAGCACACCGTCGGCAATCGCAGGAATGATGCGCGAAGTCCTGGGATAGGTGGCCAGGCGATGCAGCAATGCGCCGTTCTTATCTCCCCATCCGTACACTCTCGCTAGCGAAGACTGCCAAAGAAGCTTGGCCGCGTCAAGTGAGCGTTGGCGAATCTCATCGCGAAGGAGCCGCAGTTGCCGAGTCCCAGCGGGGTCCCCAAGCTCAGAGAGAGATTGCTCCAGTCGCAGCGCCCGGGCCTCACAGGCGGTGAGCTGTTGCAGTTGCGTCCGGCGTTGCCGTACCACGTGCGCCTTAGCAGCACCTCTAATGGTTGCCTTGCAGGCCTCCCAAAGGGTGCCCGCCAAGGAGACCGAACCCTCGTTAGTGCAGTAGTAGTGGGTCAGCTCGGATCCCACCGCCTTACGAAGTGTCTCTTCCTGGAGGAACCAAGCATTAAAGCGCCACATCTGACGGGCCGTACGGGGTGGAGGGCCCAGACTTAGGAGGACCGGAGAGGGATCCGAGATCCCTCTAGGGAGGATGCGGACATCTTGGATGCCCATGCAATCGGCGGGGGGGACGAAGATCGCGTCAATACGTGCCTGGGAGTGATGGGCGGCCGAAGTGTGAGTATATTGACGTGTGTGTGGATGCCTGGTCCTCCATGCGTCGCCTGAGCCTCTGCCCAACCCGCCAGCTGCCTTGCCCGCGCGGCACGGGAATCTGAGACCGGTCCTGACGAGTCCAGCTGAGGGGCCGAGACGGCATTGAAATCTCCTCCGAGAACAGCAGTACCCAGAGGGAAAGTTGCCAGCAGAGACGCAGCGTGAGATGAGGCCTGCGACAGCCCAGAGGGTGGCACATAGAGCGACAGGAAGCTGATCGGCCTACCCTCGAGCATGCCGCAGACAGCAATCCCCATACCATGAGGGTCGTGGGTCGCCCGTGTAAGGACAAAGGGGAGGGAGCGGCGCAGCAGGATGGCGAGCCCACGGGAGCCGCGTGAGAACCCAGAATGCCACACCCGATCATACCCATAGCGCACCAGAAAGGGACATCTCTCACCGAGGAGGTGGGTTTCTTGAAGCATGAGCACGTCAACCCCTGCGCGCTGGGCATATTTAAGGACTGCAGTGCGCTTAAGCCTATCCAACATGCCATTCACGTTCCAGGACAGGATGCGCAGCTGGGCATTGGGGGCTAGGTCAGCCATGGTATCGGTGGGAGCGGGTCGCGCTGGGGGAGGAACGACCAGGGGGGCGCCGGGAAAATATCGAACGGTGTGGGCGCGCGGGGAGGGGACGGGGAGCATGTGATCCCCAGAGGGACGACGAATCCCGTGCTGGGGGAAGTCGGTGAACGATGGCGCAGAACGAGCGACAGCGGAGCGCATGTTATTGTCTGCGTGGAGCCACGTAGTGGCAATCGCAGTGTGTTGCTGCGTGATAGGCCCAGTAAGAAACAAACCCAAACTAAAAACCCCACCCTCCCAAAGAGGAACAACCAACTAACACCCACCCCTAACCCCGAACCCCCCACCACCCGCCCTACACTTCGAGAAAGGAAGCATCTGTCGCCCTAACTTAAACTGACAACTACAAGGCCCCAAGCATGAGCGCTCGGGTGTAAAGAGCGTGGTGGACCCCTCCTGAAGTACGGATTTAAGTATCCTGTCCTAGGTGGCTACGTAAGAGCGGGAGACCTCAGAGTTCGTTGCCCCTGCAGCGGGACAAGGCCACCGCCCCCTCTTGTCAATGCTGAGCGTGAAGAACAGTCACAAGGCAGGGCTGCGGGAGAGGTCGGAAAGGTCTATATGGGTGTTGGGGGGGGATCGGAGACCCATCCGGCAGGGGCGATGGGCGGCGCCGAGATCCCTCAGCTGCATGAGGGGATGTCCCGGATGAGGCGGAGGAGTCACTCGTTCCCCTCCCTGTCATGCTAATGGATCGTGCCCCAGCTGCCGTCGTGCCTCGGCGTCGCCGGGATTGCGTGCGCCTCCTGCGTCGTGGTCGCGGCGGCCTGGTGGCATCCTGGTCCTGAAGCATATTGGCGGGCGACCCCCGTCCGGGCTGGCGCAAAGGTCTTTCTTCGGTGAGCCAGGTCCATGCTGCCCTGGGAGTGTCAAAAAAGAGAGTCTTGCCCTGGAAAACAACGCGGAGGCGGGCTGGGAATTGAAGTTGGTATTGGAGGCCCATGGAGCGCATCTTTTGCTTGGGGGGCGTGGCTTACCACGCAGCGAGAGCGGACATGCCCGGGTAGAGCTCCTGCCTGAGCTCGCCTACACCGGGCCTTTTATCCGCTAAAATCCTCCTTTTTCTGGGCCAAAACTGCCGGCGGACCTGATTCGGCACCTGCTGCATGCCCTGGCCAAGTTTGGGGCACATCGGAGGCACCGCGCACCACCGGCGCCGACGGCGAGGCTGGGGCCGCCCTGAGGAGCCTGCGCCTGGGGAGGACGCCTGCGCGAGTCCGCGGCTTGAGGCGACACACCAGGCCATGAAGGACTCGGCGGCCTCCCGCGATCCAACACCATAGCTGGCCCTGATTTGCTCCCTGCTACATGCCCTGGCCAAACTTGGGGCTCCTTGGAGACGTCGCGCGACGCTGCCACCAACGACGGGCCTGGCGCCGCACTGACGAACCCGCGCCTGGGGACGGCGCCTACGCGAATCCGCGGCTTGAGCTGCCCTCGCAGGCCTCACGCTGCGGCATAGGATACGCCCTGCGACTGCTGTCGTGACCCCCTGCAAGGCGGACACAGCGACCGGGGGCTCCTTGGGGGCCCCCCCCCCCGTGGGCAGACTCCGGACGACGGCGGCGACGACGGCGGACTGGGAGCGGCTTCAGCCGCCTGCGTGGATGCCCTCTGCGGTGCCCAGTGGACAGGCAAGTCGGCGGACGGGGGCCTGGGGGCCGGCGGGGTAGACCCGGAGAGGGGACGGACACCGGAACCTGAGGAGGAGACGGCGACCCTTGGACCCGCGGCGCGACGCGCGGGGCTCACCCCCCCCTCCCCCCCCGCTCTGACCTGAAGGCTGCTGCACCGTAATCTGGCCTCCCTCGCACAGGCCCCCCATAGACCAGCATGCCACGCCGCCTGCGGCCGCACTTGCGCTGACGAACCTCTGAGAGATTGGACCTGATCGGAGCTGCACAGGCGCCCTGCTCCCCTGGGACGAGACCTCTGCCCTGCGCTGCTTGGAGCTACTAACTCTACGACAGGTGAGACGTGGCTCCCAGCGGCGATCCCGGAGACGCCGGGGTGACCTGTCGCGGCCGACGGGCCCCTGACGCGCACCACCGGGGGTCATTAACTTGCGCTCGCCACCAGCCCCATGCCGGGAGGAGCGCGGACACGCACTGGATCGGGATCTGCGGTGGCAAAGGGGAGACAAACGAAAACGGCGCACAAGATGGATGCCGACCACGTGGCGGCGAAGCTGGACAGCGTCTTGGCGGCCATGGAGCGGATGGAAGAGTCGCTGCAACAGACGCGCGCCTCCCTGGAGACCAGAATCGATGGCGTGGCGATTGACCTAACCCACCTCCGCGCCGACCACAAGAAGCTGCAGGCCCGCACTAAGACACTGGAAGATGGAGTGGCAGCGGTTGAACCATTGGTGGCGCAAACAGACAAAAAGGTGCATGACCTCCTCACCAGAATGGACCTCTTGGAGGGCAGGCCTGAGGATGCGGAAGGACGGGCACGACGAAACAACATTCGCCTCGTGGGCATCCCAGAGAAATGGGAGGGAGCGGATCCCGCACGTAGGGTCGAGGACTGGTTACGAGACCTTCTTCCAGCTGGCACACTTTCCCCCCACTTTGTGGTGGAGAGAGCCCACCGAGTGCCCATGCGGCCGCTCCCTCCGGGCTCTAACCCCAGGCCATTCCTCCTTAGAGTACTCAACTACCGGGATCGAGACGCGATCCTACGCGAAGCCAGGAACCTCGGGGAGGTCACCGTCGAGAACGCTGCGGTGATGTTTTTCCCGGACTACACTGCGAAAGTTCAGGGCCAGAGACGCTCCTTCCTGGCTGTCAAGCGGAGGCTGCGTGAAGCAAACCTAAAGTACTCGCTACTTTTCCCGGCCAAACTACGAGTCGTGCTACGTGACAAGACACACTTCTTTATGAACCCTGAGGAGGCTGCGGCCTGGCTGGATGGAGGTATGCCTGACGCGCCGCGAAGGGCGCCGGGAGCCAACACGATAGAACAGTCCAGGGGCCCGGGACGGCGACGTCGCAGGAGATCATCCACGCCACCGCTGCTCGGGGAGACAGTACGCCACTCCCCGCCGGCGGCTCTTGTCCAACAGGAGCAACGAGATGCTTTACGCAGGGTGGCGGAAATCAGCAACTCCCCGGCGCCGTCGCTCCACCCGGGCGCCAGCCCAGTAGCGTCTTCTACAGATGACGAGGCGATATATGGCTTGCCGGACACGCAGAGCTCTGGGGGACCCCCGGAGGTCACACCCCAGACTGTGGATCTCTTTGGCTGACGGTGGCTGGGCCTGACTGCTGCCACCTGCATGATGAGAACCCGCCAGGGCCTCTGCCTGACTGCCCCGCTTGGCCCTGGGGCTGTCCTGGACCTGCCAACGCTCACGCTGCCGCTGCCCTGGGGAGCCGAAATGCGGCACTGGCCACTGTAAGTACTTTACCTACTTGCTCATCTGTGGCACACGCACCTCCGCTGCGGACGCGGGGGAGTGCTCTGCCGCGACTCGTGGCCGGCCCGCGGCGACTTGACCTGCCTGGGAGGAGGGGGCTTACACCCCCCCCTGACACTCCTTCGCACCCCGGACTTGTGCCTGGACATGCAGCTGCCGCAGCATGGAATAGGAGACACTGGGCGTCCGCTGGCCAGCGAGGGCTTGCATGCTGCATCCGGGAGGGACACTGGGCACACCCGTAACTGCATTGTTTTGTTTACTGTTTGAACGCAACCACAAGCACCCCCTTAGACTGTATAGTTCGCGAGCTCACTTGAGTGTTTGGACGGCGACCTGTTGTGTGGCCGACCTTTTGGTATTTGGACTTTGTTGCCATGTTAAGGCTTTTTGCATTCCCCCTGTTCCCTACCCCACTACCCTGTTGGAGATCATGGTACTGCGCATATGACACCTATGACAGTTGCGCGGCTGGGACGGGCTACTGGAGCTGGAGGGCCTCTGACCGGGGGGGCGCACTTTGGGAGGAGGGATGGCGCGCAGGCACGAGTAGCTGACATGACTAATATACAAATATGCACCTGGAACGTCAGGGGAATGCACACACCAACCAGACGCTATCAAATCTACTCTTACCTAAAGCGCCACCGCATCAACATAGCACTACTCCAAGAGACCCACTTGAACGGTGCTGAGGTGCAAGCACTACGCCGTCGATGGCGGGGGCAGCTTTACGCCACGGAGTACTCCTCCTATGCGCGCGGCACACTGATATGGATCCGCCCTGGGACCCCCTGGGTAACTACGGAGGTGGCAGTAGATGGGGAGGGCAGATATGCGGCTGCGCAGGGCAGATTAGATGGCCAGCCTCTCACACTAGTGTCCCTCTATTCCCCCAATGTAGATCAGGGCGGCTTTCTGGCGCGGATCTCACAGGTTATGGCACCATGGCACGCAACCTCGTGGATAATAGGGGGCGATTACAATCCAGATAGAGATTAAGGCCTTTCGACATAATTATTAACCAATGAAATGTCAGATCACTCGCGCTAAAATGCGTTTAAATAACACAGAGGAAAAGGAGAGTTTAGAACACATCACAACAGACCGAGTAGGACGCAGAGACGCCGCCGGTTCCTAGATTGTTAAAACCATTTTAAGGTAAGAAATCCACGGCTGCGAGCTTCCATTTATTTCAACTAAATAGGCGTCTTACAAGTAATACACAACCATTAGACACGAGAGGCTTTTACCAACACATAAGAGTTATAGGAGTCCGGAATGGGTAACTAGTCACGGTTAGGATAATATAGACAAACTTAGAATAAGAGAATGCCTTTGATGTGCACGAATTACGATATCTTGCAAATATCAATAAAAATAGTCCATAATATATGACGTGGACTTTTAAGAGAGTCAGACACATCTACTAAGAAAACTGACTTGGATACAAATAATATCACGATGTCTTGTGAACTTAGACAGACAAATACAAGAACTTAACAACATCTGTTTGAAACCATAATAAATTTTATTTTTTAGCTTTATCTTTATGACGACATCGCTTCTTTACAAAAAAAGTCCGTCGTTGCCATCATTTCACGACGTTAAAACGCCTGACTAGGTAAATTTATGAGATCTTATAACAGGATTTTAGTAGATTCGACCCAGAAATTTTCAAAAAAATTGATATGTATACATTATTTGTCTCTTCGTTTCAGTATATCTAGAATTTTATCTGTTACCGAACAACATAAAAAAAGAAGAGATTATCGTACTCAGAGAACAAACCACTGTAAGTAGTAAAAAGAAGAGTTAACTGTTCCAAACTAAAGGTAGAGATTTGTACCTGACTTAAACAAATATCATTGCCTTCTAGTACCTAGAACCAACCACTAACGAAGTAAAGGAAGCATAGCTACTAGAGTGTGAGAAACGTATCTAGATCACAAACAACGTAAGCATGCATCTTTTTTGAATAAATCACTTAAAAAGAGGATGGCTAATAAATGGCCTAGATAAAATAGCAATAAGGAGTTCAACAATACGATTATTAATGCAATTTCTCCCGCTTAATTCTCCTGTCGGTGAGAAGAATGAAAAATACAAATTGTAAAAAGTATATCTATTATGTCACAGAGGTGTCGGTGAAGGTCTTATAATAAATTGACTTGTGAAGTATCAAATATTGGAGTGTAATTATTACATTATGTTATAGGTTAACGTGTGGCTCCTCCTGATGAAGACGCAGCTTGCGTCGAAACGCGCGTCGAGAAAGAATCTACTCGTCAGCCACTAAATAATGTGTATTTTGTAATCATTACGTGATGAGATAAAAAGTGTAACATTTCAGATTTTTTAACAATTGTATTTTATTTTGTATGATGAATTGTTTTTAATATGTCATTAAATGAATGTTTTTAAATATAGTAAGTGTTAGTTGACTTTATACGAATTGCACTCCAATATCTCAAAGAAACTAAATGCACTAATTGGGCATATATTTACCAACAGACTACAGACAGTTTAACCCCTTCAGCGCTGGGCGAATTCCGCCGCGGTGCTGAAGGGTTCGAGCGCGGGCGGGCTCATGACGGAACGGTTCCGTCATGAGCACAGCTCAACCGTGGCTCATGACGGAACCGTTCCGTCATGAGCATGGAAGGGGTTAACATTATTTGCCTAGGGATTTATACCTCACTTGATAGTAACCCTTGTTTATTGTTTTGATTATTACCCACAGCCTGTCTGTTTGGGGCTTCCCCTTGTTTATTTTTTTGATTATTACCCACAGCCTGTCTGTTTGGGGCTTCCCCTTGTTTATTTTTTTGATTATTACTGCGCAGTGGGACCTACATGATGTCTGGCGGCAGCGCAACCCGGGGGTGCGGACGTACTCTTACTACTCCGGCGCTCACGACTTGCATGTCCGCCTGGACAGATTCATGGCTTCCGCTGCCCTCCTACCCCACGTGACGGACACACAATACATGGGCCGCACGCACTCGGACCACAACCCACACTTCATGTCGCTGGCCTGGGCGCACCCGCACCCTCCTGTCCCCACTTGGCGCTTGCAGCCTGCGCTGCTGCTAGACGCGGCTTTCCGAGATAACTTGCTCACATGCATTGCGCAATACTTCGAGGACAACGCTGGCACGGCGTCAACTCCACAGACGGAATGGGACGCCTTTAAGGTGGTACTCAGGGGACATTGTCTACGCGCGCAGGGGCACATAAGGCTCCAATTGGAGAGGGACCTGACCAGCTTGGAGTCGGACTTACTGCCACGGGAAGAGGGGGCTGTGGCTGGCGACGGGGGTCCGCTACATGAGGCCCGCGCAGAACACGCACGCCTTCTAGAGCGACTCCGGAACATAAACTATGCCGCGCACTCGGCGAGGACGCATCACCTGGGCGACAGACCTGGCAAACTTTTAGCGTGGCTCATCTCTCAGGAGACCCGCTCGCCACCAGTGGCGGCTGTACAGACGGGAGGGGGGGACTTAGTATACACACAGATCGGTATCCACGAAGCCTTCACGACTCATTATGCAGGGCTGTATCGCTCCCGCTTGGCGGCTCCTCCTATGGCTATCGCTGACTACCTCTCCCCCCTACCAATGCCGCACCTAACTATTGCGCAACAGGACGAACTAGGTGCCCCCCTGGAGCCTGATGAGCTCCGAGAAGCCATCTTTAACCTGTCGAATGGTAAAACGCCGGGTCCGGATGGACTGCCGGCCGAGATGTACAAAGCCGGCTCGGATATTCTCATTCCGGAGCTGCTGAAGATGTACACCGCGGCAGCGGAGACTGCCGCTCTGCCCCCCACATTAAATGAGGCCACGCTGGTCTCTATTCTTAAACCGGGCAAGGATGGTACACAGGTGGGCTCTTATCACCCATTGGCACTCCTGAACACAGATTATAAAATCTTGGCTTCTACCTTGGCTAGAAGACTGGCCCCCCATGTGCCCACCTTAGTACACCGTGACCAGAACGGGTTCGTCCCCACGCGCCACACTTCCTTTAACATACGCCGCCTCTTCCGGGTGCAGGAGTACGCTACACGGCAGTGGCCGCGAGCGGGATGCCTCATATTGGATCTGGAGAAGGCTTTCGACTCTGTGGAGTGGCCGTACCTGCGGGCGGTCACAGAGAAATATCGACTGGGGGGGGGATACCAGACTATGATTGGCCTGCTCTACGGCAGACCGACAGTCCGGGTTCGCACGGGCCGCCTCATCTCGGACACCATCCGGGTCTGCAGGGGCACCCGCCAGGGCTGCCCGTTGTCGCCACTGCTGTTCTCACTGGCCATGGAGCCATTGGCCACGACCCTCAGAGCACACTGGCTGGAATGGGGAATCCCGCTGGCGGATGGCATACACGCCGTGTCACTGTATGCAGACGATTTGCTACTGTACGTCAGGGACATAACCGCCATCCCTGCCTCCCTCGCTGGCGTTTTCCGCACTTTTGAAGGAATATCGGGCCTCAAGGTTAACTGGACCAAGTCGGGGGCGTACCCCTTTAACCCTGACGTACAGGAATGTGACATCCGGCTGGGAGGGGACAGACTACAATGGCATCCCACCACTTTCCGATACCTCGGGATCCAAATCTACCGCACACCGGCGGATGTCTTGGAAGGGAACATTTGCAGAGCGATCGCTTCTATCCGAGCGCAAATTGGCTTTTGGAATACCCTACCCCTGAACGTGCCCAGCCGTGTGGCGCTAACCAAAATGATCGTGCTACCTCGCCTCCTCTACTACTTCGCGAACATGCCTCTGTATGTGCCCGTCAGGCTCTTTCGCGACCTAGAGGCACTGCTCCGTTCACTCATCTGGAACAAGGGAAGGCCACGAGTGGCGCTGACTAAATTATATATGCCCACAGACTCGGGGGGTCTGGCGGTTCCTAACCTGGAGCTGTACTACCTTGCGGCGCAGATGCAATGGGTGGCGGGATGGCTGAGCGGCAAACACCTCGAAGACACGGCCACACATATAGCTACATGGACGCAAACGCACATTAATGCACTGTTCCATCCGATAACCCGCGCACCCTGCCCCTCCCAGATCTACCTGGCAGTGGCGCGCAGATGCTTTCTGAGGAGCCTTCGCCTCACGCGCGCTACGAAACCATATGCCCCTAGCGTACCACTTCTGGGTATGCCCAGCCCGACGGGGCCGCTCACGGAGACTCACTTAGCTGGCTGGGACCAAGCGGGAGTGGCCACGCTGAGCGATCTATATGCTGATGGCGCACTGCTCACGTTCGCCAACCTGTCTGAAGACTCGACCCTCCCGGCGGGGCAGTTCCTCTTACATGCTTCCATTCTACACACACTCACGGCTTCCTGGGGTGACATGACAGATGAGCCTCCGATGCATACCTTCATGCAATACCTCCACGTTATGGGCCATGGCGCGCACGTCGTACACTGGCTGGCGCAGGCACTACAGGCGCACTCGCAGCCATCCACAACGGCATTGAGGGAGCGCTGGGCGACGGACAGGGGAAGAGACTGGGCGGACAAGGAATGGGCGATGATACTGGCCGGCCCAACGAACGTCCCACGCAACCCCCGCTTTAAACTTATACAGTACTACATCCTACAGCGCGCATACCTCACCCCTGATAAAATTAACAGATATTTCGCGAGGACAGACGCAACCTGCCCGCGATGCTCCTTGCCGGGAGCGGATCTCTTACATATGCTATGGCACTGCCCGGAGATACAGGCATACTGGGGCACGGTGCTGCCACTGCTCGCGTACGGCGCGAATGGGCGGCTCCCGCACACATGGGAAGCATGCATTCTAGGACTCTACAGGCGCACAAAAGACAACAAGGTGCAGGCACGCTTTTGGGACATGGGTCTTATCACGGCCAAACGTATGATTACCAAGCACTGGAAGGCAGCAGCTTCCCCGCACGTACGCCACTGGAGAGCCTCCTTTGTTAATTGGGCGCAAGCAGAGAGCGCGGTGCTCCTTCGCGAGGAAACGGCAGGGCTCCGGAAGTTCCCCATCGCACACCTCTGGGACGCTCTCCTTGGGACATTCCAGAGGGCCTGCCGGGATAGGGGGATAACCTGAATCCCTGAGATATGTCGCACCTCCGCTAGTGGGACAGCGCCGGCCCTGGGGCTGCTGGGAGGACGACTCTTATCTCCCCCCCCCCCCCCCTTCGCCCCTGCTTGCCCCTGACGCCCTGGGGAAACTGGTGGGCGGGTGCGGACGCGGACACTAGGGAGTCTCGACCTCCCTGAAAGCCCTCTGTCTCTTTTGTTCCCCTCTCCTGACTTGCGACTCCCCGCGCACGTCGCGCGGCCCTGCCGAGCCCAGCCTGACAGCCAATGACCCTCCTGCTCTGCCGCAGACCGATCTCTCCCCCCCCCCCCCCTTCACTCCCCCTCTCCCCCTCAGCCCTGTTTGAGTTTATGACCTTAACCCTAGCACATATTCTTGCTAAGCACACACGGGATAGATAAGGACTATGATGCTGCATACCAGGCTCGCCAGCTCTATGCGCTGCCACATGTGTAGCTGTGAGCTATACTGGGTTACCCTTGCCGCGCTTCGGCCCGCACTCTGAGCGTGCTGCTGGCGTTCGACCACTCAGAGGCCTCTACATTCTGGGGACATGGCGACGTCCGCTGGGTCACTGGCTTGGGGCTTGGGTGGCAGCCGGCATAGCCGTGGAGTGGGCTAGATCACAGCGCCATCCTCTACAGTTGATAGCATGCACCTGAGACACCTCTAAAATTAAAAAGCACATGCGTAACATTCCGCGCCTACTCCCTTCACAACGCACACGCCCCCCCTTCTGCGCGCATGTCATCCTGAACAATGCCGCCGGACCTCCGGGTTGTCGGCTAAATGGCTGTGTTCTCATATCTGGAGATGTACACTTTATTTAACTGCTTTACCACCTGGACGGTGACTGTGCGTTGTAAGACGACATAAATGTGCACAATAAAGGTTTTCAAAAAAAAAAAAATGGAGCGCATCTTTTGCTTCACCTCCGTGTAGTATCGGCGTTGTTCTTGGACCTCCCGGGTGTAATCCGGGAAGATCATGATGGTATGATTGTTAAAGGACAAGGTGCCTTTCACCCGCGCCTCCCGCAGAATAGCATCTCTGTCTCTGAAGTTGAGAATCCTCAGAATGAAGGGGCGCGGGGGGGCCCCGACCGGAGGCTTGGCTGCCAATGACCGGTGCGCTCGCTCCACCACGAACCAGGTTGACAAGCTGGCCGCCGGCATCCAAGATTTAAACCAAGCGCCTAGGAAGTTGTCGGCTCGGCCAGACTCGACCCCCTCCCGAAGGTTGTTGCGGCGGGCTCGGTTTTCAGCGTCCTCTGCCCGCCGATGCAGCTCTTTGGAGTGGGTCGCAAGCTCCCGGACTTGGTCCTGCAGCTGGCGGATGGCATCCTCTGCCGTCGAGACCTGTGATTCCGTCTCCGTGATGCGGGCCATGGCGTTGCGGAGGTCGTGCTGCAGGAGGGTAACATCCATCTTCACTTCCCCGACCATCCCCTCGAAGGATGTGCGGGAGGCGTTGATGGCCTGCAGGATGACGGCTAGGTCTTTGTTTGGGGCCGTCACCACCTCCCCGCCCGCTCCCGGCGAGTCCGAGCTTGCAAATTGGTCGATTTTTGTTTGGTGGGACGTTGGCGCCGGCTTGGGGCCCCTGTCTTTGCCCATGATGGCATCCGGGGTGGGTATGCCGGACCCTAGGCCTGGTACGGCGGACTGCCAGTCGGCCCACGCCCGCCAGTCAATTAGCCTTCCGGTGCAGGGCCAAGGAGCGAAGAGTTGGAGGGAGAGGAAGGGGGGAGAAACGTAGTCCCCCAGTTAGGGCAGGCCAGGAGTCCGTCGGGTACGCCACTTCCCCGCTATGATCCGGGCCGGGCCTCTCTCACCTCGCAGCGGCCGCCGCGCCGCGGCCCACACTCGCGGTCATCGCCACGTCGATCTCGGCCCCGGTTGCAGGAAATCGCCCAGAAACAGCACCGAGTGTGGTGCAGCAGCCCTGCTGCAGATGGCGACCTCTGGATCGCTTCTAGGACGGCGGAATACGGAGTTAGGTCGGATGCGAGGGGTCAAGCATCAGGAGCCTCACATCGGTGCGGCCATCTTGGTTAGCGCCACCTAGCGCTCCCTGGTCGCTGTCTTAGTGAGCGTTTTCTTCGGTGGCATAGAGGTGGACCCAGCAAGGCCTCCGTTAGGAAGGCAAGGGGAGCCTTTCGCTGTAGTGGATGTCGGTGCAGCCCTTGTGGTATGCAACCGTGTGGGAAGATAGCAACAGCAATGACGCTCTCCACCCGCTGCGAGAGTATCGCGGCAGGCTCCCCAGCCACTCTGTAGGTTATTGCGTAGTGACCGCAGACCCTGGAACCTCCACTTTGACTATGTAGAGATATTGGCAGGAGTTGCGTGCAGTAGGTCGCGTGGTTCACCCCGATGTGGGGGGGATCCTTGTCACCAGAGCAGGCCACGTCTCACCCGGGGAGCAAACTAACCAACTTCTGGGATTAGCACAAAGGATGTTCCATCTTCATATTCACTAGCGCGGGAGCAACTATATGCCTTTTAGTACTCGACAGTGCCCCTTGTCTGTGAGCGGTCGGTACGTCTTTGGGGGCGGCAGTGTCCTGTGGTGGTGTAGCTTATAGTGTCCAGGGTGGCGCGCTGCACAGCAATGCACCTCCTTAGTGAAAATCACAGCCTGGCATTACATGCAGCAAATAAGGTCTCTCTCGCCGAGGGTCAGCCCTGACATCGCCGCCATCTTAGGGCCAGGCATGGCGCGCAATCCAGTCTCCCAGTGAGCGAGCGCCGCGAAGGCCCCCGCAACAGATCACAGTCCCATATATCTGTGGTGTAGCTCTCGTGTATCTTCCCGGAGAGCGGACTCACCCCCTTTCCGTCGGCAGCTCCGCAAGATCCGCCGGTGGCGCGTGGAGCAGCCGGGCCGGTCGCAATGGATTCTCCAGTCGCGCTGGTGCACCGTTATGTGGGAGGTGCCTCACCGGAGATCCTCGGGGACGCCAGATGTTCCAGGAGAGCGTCGTCTAATGGCAGGGTCAGTTCAGCAGGTACCTCTTGAGCGATCACGCGCCCGCAGTCCTCAGAGAGCGGCCGCCGTCATCTTGGGTGGTGTCGCCGGTAGCTCAGCAGGGCTCCATAGTTGGTCGCAGAGGCGATTATGGCCAGGTTGGGTGAGGTCCCTGCATGTCACAAGGCTGGGGCTCTTCAGTGGTGGTGTCAGTGACCTCTGTAGTGGCGCACAGCGGTAGGTAAAGGATCGGGACAGCAGTGCGGACCGGGAGCCGAGACGACCACGTCTACATGGCCATCTTGCCCGGCCACGCCCCCGCAACATACCTGGTATTAAAGGCAGCATTCCACTCATTGCCTTCTCCGAACCGTATCAGATTGTGTGCCTGCGAGAATCAAACTTTGTGAAGAACCTGGCTTGATTTCATCCATTAAGACTGAGATCAAAGGTAAGGGGTACCTGTTACAAACAGTTATGTTAAGTTTAGGTAGTCAATACATGGTTGGTAAGTCCCATCTGATTTAGGAATCAAAAAACGGGGGCTCCAGCTGGAGAAGTGGAGTGCCTGATGTACCCTTTCTTTAGGTTTTCGGCAAGATATTCCTTAAGTACTTGGTCTTCCATTATGTTCAAAGGATAAATCATTCCATGAGGAATTCCTACCCCAGAAACCAACTAAATGGACAATCATATTCTCTCTGGGGTGCCAGAGTCTCAGCTTGGACTTTTTTAATGACATTAGCATAGTCTTTATACACCTTTGGAATAATAGTTAAGAAGGAATCCTCCTGTCCTAACACCAGACTATGTGATTTAGATTTTTTTTGCAGACCTTCACTCGGAAAGTACTCAGGATTCAATGATACAGGTCTTCCAATTAATAGTATTAACTATGGATTCATGGATATTACGTTTTTGTCAGAACAATGATGACATACGGGGCCATCAATTATATTGAAAGTCAATAATTCTGTATGCCCCTTACAAGTAACCATTAAAATTGATAAACTAGCTTTTGAGACCTATCCAGAGGTTAAGAGCTTCCCATGTATTCCTTGAATTACTCCTGAACATTTCTTTCTACCATCTTCTGGAACGCATAGTCCATAAAACAACAAAATGCTCCACAGTCAGTTGGAGCAAAAAAGGCACACAGCCTATTAGGTGTCTAACTTCAGCGAATAAATAATGATGTGCTTATGAAAGCGCAAACTCTTTTGACATAAAAAGGTTTGAGAGTCAAGGACAGCCCTTTAATTTTGCTGCTACTGGGAGCAGCTTCTTGCAAAACGCCTTGCTTTGCCACAATAAAACCCTCACACAGCAGCTTCATCAGTTCACCCAGTCTCTGCCTTTAATTGATAAATCTTGCTCACATAAGAAATTACATCTCAAATTCATATTTCAAATGAGCAAATTAACATAAGCGGACTGCAACATGTTTTTCTGAAGAAGATACTGGAGGAATCCAGGGTCTCCTCCAAAAAGTTTGAATAGTTCTTTAATAATGTGTTGCCTCTATTCATTAAGGGTGTGGCCCAGGCTAATGCATCTTGGGAAAAATGAGCTAGAATGAATGTAATTTTAACCTGCTTGAAACAGCTGAGATCGGTTTAGAAAATGTAGTTTACGCTGAGCATGAAAAGATTGAAATTAGCGCCCCAAGCTTGAGATTCGAATCCACTGTGTTTTCTCTGGCCGCAATGAACTTCAATTGTTCCAACAAAGGGGTTCAGTACCAAGACACTAATCTTATTTAACCAAGGTGTTTTCTTTACGTATCACCTCCAACTCTCTCTGAATTTTACTAATGACTTACTATAGGCTGGGAAGTGGATTAATATATAAATCAATGCCTGTATGTAGACCTGGCAAACTGTCAGGATTGCACCTAAATCAATCAATCAATCAATCATTCAATCAGGGAATTGCAAGCGCGCTACTCACCCGTGAGGGTCTCAAGGCGCTGAGGGGGGGGGGGGTCCACAGATCTGTTTAGCCGAAGAGACTGGTCTTGAGGGTCTTTCTGAAGGTGTTAAGGGAGGGGGCACGTCTGATGTCTGCCGGTAGCCCGTTCCCTGTCTTGGCTGCAATGTGAGAGAAGGATCTTCTGTCTGCTCTGGTTCTGTGGATGCGTGGAGTTTCGGCCAGTGCGAGGTTGGAAGATCAGAGGTTTCTTTTGGGTAAGTGGAAGTTGATTCTGTCGTTGAGGTATTTGGGTCCGTTGTTGTGTAGGCATTTGTAGGCGTGAGTGAGGATTTTGAAAGTGACTCTTTTCTCCACGGGGAGCCAGTGGAGACTTCGTAGGTGTTGGCTGATGTGATCGTGTCGGGGGATGCAGAGGACGAGTCTGACGGCGATTTCCTGTATTGTCTGTAGTTTGCAGAGTAGGGACTTGATGCAGGCGTAGACCTATTTGCGCAAGGGATAACCAAGCTCTTGACTCGGACCATAATCCACCCATCTCCCCGTACAGACTTCTTGAGGGATAGGGTGGTAAAACAAGCTCATGGATCGGTTTGGAGCAGGGAAAGACAGTATAGGGCTGATGGAAGGCAAGCGAGCAACACATCACACCAGAAAAATCCCTCTGCACACTGGCATTGTAAAAAAAAAAAAACTGAAGGCCCTGAAACAATAAGTGAAAGAACAATGACAGTCAATGTATGGAGATCAAACATGAAAGTATACACAAGAGGGGAAGACAGTGGGACTCACCATCTACGTCAGAGCAGATGGTGACACCAGGAAATGCCCAGAACCACCCAGAGGATAGTCAAACAAAGCAACTGTTGTGATGGAACTAAATCAACCAGGAATCACGGCACACAGGAATTTAGCAGGAAAGGCTACCAGACAACAAGGAACAACAAATCAAGGAAGGGACCAACGGAACAAAAGAAATGCAATGTGGTGAGTAAGCGAGAGGGAACCAGATAATAAGCAGAAAGTTGCCAAGGCCCAATTTGCTAGTTTGTAGCCTTTTTATTGTGGTCCTTCTACTGAACCTCTCTGTTCTTGACCCACTATGTTTGAGCCTGACCCAGACATTCCAGAGCTTCCCAGTATTTCATGAATCTCTTATACAGAAAAGTACAGCATGTTATGTCTCTTTTTCAGAATGTCCCTAGATGACATTGTGGCATTCTTCTTGCCTGGCCTGTGCACCTCTGCCAGCATTATCATATGGGGTTGTTTGATGGAACCACGCATGCAATTAACACGCATGCCTTTACAATGCCATCAATACAACGCATGAGTTTACAATGAACTTTTTCACAACGCATATGCCTTTACCACGCATGCCTTTTCCACCAAACGTTTGTTGTAAAAGGCGTGGTTGGTAAAGGCATATGCGTGGTAACCACAATTGCACCAAATTTGGCAGAAAGTTAGATTTTGGTCTAGAAAGCATGCTTTTTGTGACTTAGTGTAAATCATTTAGTAGTTTTTCAGATATTAAAGGTTAAAAAATATAGCTATCTAGGGATGCTGAGGATCCGCAGATCCACCTGTGGATGATCCAAGTATACAGAGGGAAAGGAAGGCCCTTATTTGCTGGCCGTAGACTGAAAGAAAAGTTGCGCCTTCCATTTTGTTTTCTCAGATCGTCTGGGTGTGTCTAAAATAGACTCTGCAACACATAGCAGGGTTCAGGATGGAGATATCCTGACCCCATAGGACACGTTAGAAGGATCCTCGAGAGACCCCTTATGAGCCCTAAATTGCAATTTATTTTTTTGCAGAACATTTTAATCTACGGATCTTCCGTGGATTTTGGCCTAAGTTGGAAAAAAAGAACATTGAAATTCACTGATAAAACCAAAGGTTACAGGGTCATTATAGCTAGGCTGATGTTTTACCCATACAAATCCATAGAAATTCAGACGTTTTAGTTATATTTATAGTTGCACTTATCTGAAGAAACTATAGCTATTGCCATTAAGTAACTTAAGGCAATGAGTCATAGTTTCTTCACATACATCTAAGTATAAGTGCAGCTGCTGAATTTCTATGGTTTTGTATGGTTAAAACTGTAACCTTGGGTTTTATCAGAGAATATATATATATAATCAGCCTGCCACCCAAATGTACCTACCCACCCTAAAAATACCCTTACCACCCAATAACCCATGCCCACCCTAAATCTTAAAAATGCCCTTACCGCCCAAAAAAACATACCCACCTTAAAGCCCTAAAAATGTCCTTACCACTGGCAAACCCATACCCACCCTAAAAATACCCGTTCCACTTAAAAGCCAATACCCACCCTAAGCCCTGAAAATGCCCTTGCCACCCAAAAACCCAAACCCACCCTAAATCCTAAAAATCCCCATACCACCTAAAAACCCATACCAACTGTAAAAGCCCGTAACCACCGGAAAACCCTTACTGACCTTAAATCCTTAAAATGCCGATACCACCCAAAACCATATACCTATTCTAACCCTAAAAATTACCTTATCACCCAAAAACCCATACCCACCCTAAGCCCTATAAATGCCCTTACCACCCAAAAACCCATACCCACTATAAAAATGCCCTTGCCACCCAAAGATCCACACCCACCCTAAACCCTAAAATTGCCCTTACCACCCTAAAATCTATACCGTCCCTAACCCTAAAAAATACCCTTACCACCAAAAAACCAAACACACCCTAAACCCGAAAAATGCCCTCACTACCCAAAACCCATTCAGTGTGGGTCCGAGTTCTGCAGGCCACCAGCTGTGGTCCCATGTGGAGGCGTTTTTTCTGAACATCAGTACGTCAGTTGTGTCGGAGTTGAGTTGGAGGCAGTTGCCTCTCATCCATTTGGCTACGTTGGTCATGGTGTTGCCTAAGTTGGTTTTGGCATTGGAGGGGTCCTTGATGAGCGAGAGGATCAGTTGTATCATCCACGTAGGAGATTATGATAAGTCCGTCTGCAAGGAGGGTCATGTGGATGTTGAACATGGTGGGGTTGAGGGATGATCTCTGTGGTATGCTGTGTATGATGTCTTTGGGTGTGGAGATGAAGAGAGGCAGTCGGATGCTCTGTGTGCATCCTGTAAGAAAGGAGGCAATCCATTTGCCCTTTACCACCCAAAAACCCATACTCACTCTAAACCCTAAAAGTGTCCTTACCACACAAAAACCTATACCTACCCTAACCCCTAAAAAAACCTTCTCTCTCTCTCTCTAAATACCATAGGTTTCAGGGATGTTATAGTTGAAAAATAGCATTTAAAAAAGCTTAGAAATTCCCAGAAAAAAACACAGGTTTCAGGGAGGTTATAGTTGGACATTTCACTCGTACAAAACCAGAGAAATTCAGCCGTTATAGTTAGTTGAACTAACTATAACTCGCTCCCCCGCAATGCACTGCTGATGATGTTACATATTACATCACTCATGACATGGTCAGTGATATCTCAAATGACATCACTGATGACATTATCCAGTGACTGAGTGTTTCTGAAAAGTTTAAATATGTTTTATTATATATATATATATATATATATATATATATATATATATATATATATATATATATATATATGTCAAGGTGTATTGAAGAATGAGTGGGTGTATCAGTGTATGTATGGATGATTTAGTAGGTGTGTGACTGACTATATAAGTGAGTGATTAATTGTGTCTTACTGAATGCATGGGTTAGTGAATAAACGATGTGAGTGTCTGTATCTGTCTGTCAGTTGGTGTGTAAGCGGCTGCATGGGTTGGTGAGTAGCTACATGAGTGTCTACATGGGTTATTGATTGGTTGTGTGAGTATCTGTATGGGTGCCTGAGTGTCTGTGTGGGTGGGGTGTGTGTGTGACTGTGCATAGATGTGTGAGTGGGTGATTCACTGGGTGTATGGGTTCAAGGGTACATCTGTAAAGGGCTGTATGTGTGGGTGAGTGTGTGTATGGGTGTGTTGATGATTTTGTAGATGTCTCAGTGGTACATGTGTGAGTAACTACATATGTGAAAGGCAGTATATGTGAGTGTTGGACCATATAAATGACTATGTGAGATTGAGTGATTGTGAGAGTGGCTGTATGGAGGAGTGCGTGCCTGTGTCAGTGATTGTATAAGAGAGTAAGTATGTGTTAGTATCTGTATGAATAAGTGAAGTGGTGTGTGTATAATTGTGTAGGTGAGTAAATGGGAGTGTGATTGATTGTTTGCATGACTGACTATGTGTGTGAGTAACTCTATGGGTGAGTGGTGTTGTGTGAGTGTATGTATAGGTGTATGAGTGCATATGATAGTGCTGTATTGATGAGTGACTGCATGTATGAGTGACTGTATGGGTGAATGAGTAGATGTGTGTGTAGACCTAGGAATCAGTGAGTGGGTATGTACTAACTGGTATTGGTGTGTCTATGGTTTCGAGAATGGTAGTCTGTATTTTAGAGTGGGTGTGTCAAAGTTTATATTAGGGTGTGTGGAGGTGATTCAGATTATCATGTGGATGATGTCATCAGTGATGTCATTTGAGATGTCATCAGTGATGTCACTGACCATGTCATGAATGATGTAATATTTGACGTCATCAACAGTGCATTGTGGGCGCGAGTTATAGTTAGCTCAACTAACTATAAAGGCCGAATTTCTCTGGTTTTATACGAATAAAATGTCCAACTAACTATAACGTCCCTGAAACCTATGTTTTTTTGTGTGAATTTCTATGGTTTTTTTAAATGCTAATTTCTAACTATAGCGTCCCAGAAACCTATGAATTTTTCAGTGAATTTCAAAGGTTTTTTAAATGATACTTTCTAACTATAACGTCCCTGAAGCCTATGGTTTTTTCAGGGAATTTCTAAGGTTTTTTAAATGCTAATTTCTAACTATGCCTACAGAGGTAGGACATGTGAAGAAAGGCGCAGAAAGAAGCAAGAGATTTACAGAAAGAACCAGCAGAGGTGCAGAAAAATACCTTGTTGCAAAGTCATCCTGTGCCCCCAACTTTTTACTAACTGGTACTGGTGGTAACTGACTCTGACTAAGCAGGCCCATAGCCAGTGCTATGCTGAAAGACACTTAGAATACAGTGAAAACACCTAAATACACTATGGGTTGGGGTACCCCTGTGATTGGCATGACCTCCCCTGTAAGGCCCTAGTACATAATAGGGCAGGGGGATTAAAACTACCTCTAACTCAGGTGCATAAAGAAGCAAGAGCAGTGCAGAAAGAACCAACAGTGGTGCAAAAAGATATGAGGGGCACAGAAAAAGGCAAGAGATGTGCAGAAAGAGGGAAGAATGGTGCAGAAAGAGGCAAGAGGGGTACAGAAAAAAGCAAATGAGGTGCAGAAAGAGGAAACAGATGTGCAGAAAGAGGGAAGAGAGGTGCAGAAAGAGGCAAGAGAAGTGTAGAGAAATAAAGAAATGTGCAGAAAGAAGCAACAGAAATGCAGAAAGTGGCAAGAGAGGCGGAGAAGGGAGCAAGAGTGGCTTGCACACCATTAGTACCAATCTAACACCCACATTTAGCAATAAGTAACAGGTGACCATTCTAGGTTTGCAAAGGGCCTTCCACCAGGCTGTAACACTTGTCGCTGCATTTTTGGTAATGTTTGAGCCGTTTGAGCTAGAAACAAGGCTTTTTTTGTTCAAATCTGCAGATTAGGGAGCAGATGATGAATTATGTGGCTAATGCATAGAATGTATAATTGTGCAAACGTCGGTGCAGCCAAACAGTCGCATAATTCCAGTGGCCCTGCTCATACCTCTGACTAGGTCCACAAGTGCTTCTCAGTGATTTTTTTTGTCTCACTGAGATAATAGTTGAGCTTCTATGGAAACGAGGAAGACTAAACCTGAGGTTACCACTCCACAACACAGGCAACCATACCACATAATTACTTATCATAACCCATAATCCCACTCTACATAATTCCTATACACTAAATACCACATAATTTCTATCCACATAATTTCACTGCACAACATGCCACATTATTCCACTACGCACAACATATATCCACTCCACTCCAAAAAGCATTAGTAAAAACTTTTACATTTACAACGCCAATAGCTCTAACTCTCGCAACTGCGAAACCTATTTGTGGCGACTGGCCAGGGATAGACGAGACTCGGGTTGTTTGTAAGTGGGGGTTTTATTGACAGATAGGTTTTTCTCTTGGTAACTTCAAGTGTCTTTGTGTCCCTGTATGTGCCTTCTCCTGTTCTTCTCCCTGGTTCGCTCCCTCTCTCAGGACTTCTTGCTGTGGCTTGGATTTTCGCCGCCAGGTATCTCCGCTCGGGAAGGATGGGGCCCCCAAGAAGAAAGGAGATAAACAAAGGGAGGTGTCAGGCGAGTGTAAACAGGATCGTATCCTAAGACCAGGACCGGGTGTGAGGGACTCCCCTAATTGGGTGAGGACATGCACCGCACTCGTGAAGGGTGTAAAGTGCTTAAGCACGGGGAAGGTATGGGCGGGAGCAAGGTTCACACAGGGGGGTTAGTCGGCTTCTCCCCTCGACCCATCCACCCCGCCACACGATCCCGTACCTGTTCTAGCCACACTCCTCCCCTGGGAGTGTGGCGGGGCGCTTCGCGGTATCCCAAGCCTCCTGGCCTTCTACTGCCGGCTTCTCTACTCTCACGTCCGCCTTCCTCCTGCTCGCTTCTACCCTCTCGTCCGCCGCTCGTCTCCTCGCCTCCTCTCCTCTCGTCACCAGTACTCCTCCGGGGATCGCCGTCCGTCCATTGCTGGGATTCCCTTCCTTTTGACGTCGCTCGCGTCGTGACGTCATTCCGGGGCGTGTCCTTGATGTCGTCAGGAGTTCAGTTAAAGGGCTCCTTGTCGTCTGAGCTGAGTCGTCTCTCCCGGTCCGGTGACGGAAGCCATTCTCCCTGCTGGGGGGGAGCAAGAGGGGGTAAAACAGGTACGTGTACCCACCATTCCTCAACGTTTCTGGTATCCGTGACCTCTCCTCCGTCACACTATTACATTGCAAACACTTCTTTAACTAGTAGTCTTGTTTGCAGAATGGTGGAGAAAGGGTGCTGGGCCTCCGACCAGCGCTTAGGAATTCTGCTGCATAGGATTTACAGGAGGTACCAGGAGGACTTCTTGGCCCCCAAAGTCCCTCAGGAGTAAATTGGACTTCATCCCCCATCCTGTATTCTGCCAGCAGGTGTGTTTGCAGAGTGGTGGAGAAAGGGGGCATGACGTCCGAAGATGTTTTAGTAATCCCACTGTGTGGGACTTGCTGGAGGTAGCAAGAGGGGTAGTTGCCAACTACCCCTCCTATTACCTCCAGTGAGTTCCACACAGCAGGATTGCTAAATTCTCATAGCAGGCCACGACCCTTTTGCCCACCACTCTGCAAACGCGCTCCCTGACGCTCTCTTGGATGGGGATTGAAGTCCCCTTCACTGCTGGGGGTCCTTTAGGGGACAACTAGCCTACCTCTTACCTCCAGTAAGCCTCACACAGTGGGATTGCTGAGAGGTGTACACAGGCCACACCCCCTTTCTCCACCAATCTGCAAACGTGCCTCATAGTGCGCTTTTGGTTGGGGGATGAAGTCCCTATTCCTCCTGAAGGGGCCTAGGGGCCAACTAGCTCTCATGTTTCCTCCAGTAAGCTCCATACAGCTGGATTGCTGGGAGTGCTCAAAGGCCATGCCCCCTTTTTACACCACTCTGCAAACGCAGCTCCTGGCACACTAATGCTCGGGGGATGAAGTCCACTTGTGTCCTGAGGTCCTCAGGACACAAGAGGACCTCATCTCCCCAACAGCAGTGCACCAAGAGGCGTGTTGTAATAAGGGGCATGGCCTCAGACCACCTCTCTGCAATCCAGCTGTGTGGCGCTCACTTGATGTACCTGGTGGGCTAGTTGGCCCCCAGGGACCCTCAGAATTCAAGGGTACACTATTCCCCAATTTAGAACGCACCAGGGGGCGCGTTTGCAGAGTGCTGCAGTGAGGGGGTGGGACCTCCGGCGAGTTGCCAGTTTCTTTATTCTTTTTTAAAATGTTCTTATTTTATGGGAGGGGGGCTGCGTGGCCCCCCTTCCCTGGGCCACGTTTGGCCCCGGGGACCCCATCTCCCGGGGCCTGGCAGCCTTGTTTTAAAAAAATTAAGATTTTGGGTAGGGGGCCACACGGCCCCCCTCCCGGGCCACTTCTGGCCCCGGGGGCCCCATCCCCCGGGGCCTGGCCTCACCGTTGGGGACTTTGGGGGGTGCCTCAATGCCCTCTCAGTTCCAGCCGGCTCCCCGCCTCCTGCGGGAGCCGGCATTGCTTTTGCACAAGCAATCTGCTTTGGTTTTTGGAAACGAGAGCAGGTTTCCTGCTCTTGCGTCCAAAAACCAAAGCAGGAGTTTGCTATGACAGGGCGGGAGCCGCATGGCTCCCGCCCTGCCATAGCAAACAGCACTATCCCGGGAGTTGGCACCCCGGGACATTGCAGGAGCCGGCCCTGGGGGATGGCGGTCCCCAGGGTCATCAAGGGCTCCTGGAGGGGGCCGCGGTGGCGGTCCCCCGCTACATAAAGCAGCATTGTCCCCTGGACCTGGCCCGACCGGGGACTTAAGAATAACCACGCGCAGGAGTCCGCGCTTCGTTTTTTTTTTGTTTTCTCAGCTAGATTTGCGCACCCAGCGCGAATTCGGCCGATTTTTATTTTTATTTTTTAAATGCTTTTATTGGGCCTGGGGGTCCTTGTGGGACCCCCTGAGCAGGCATAGGGGTTCAGGGTGTTTCTACCCTGCCCCCTTTTCTTATTTTTCAACCTTTTTTCAACTGTTTTCTTGTGACTCCGTTACCGAGTCACAAGATGGCTGCCAACACTTCCTGGTTTCGAGTGTTGGCAGCCAATCAGAAGTCAGCTCGTGCTGGGAGGAGTCGCGACTCCTCGGTGCTCAGATATATAAATTTTTATTTTTTGAATTTCTCAGGAACTACTGAACGGATTTACACCATTTAAAAAAAGGTCGCTTTCCGAACCAAGAGCTACCTTTTTTCAAATTTGGTGTAATTCCATTCAGCAGTTCGGGCTGTAACCTGTTCCAGAATTTCCTATGGAAATTAACATGGAGAAAACTCATTTTGGGATTCCCCTTTTTTCTCAGCCCCCGCGTGACGAATCACCCCATCTTTCAAGACAGGAGATGACCGGAGCGCCCCATTAGTTTTGAAAATTTCGCGAAGATTCGTCAAATGGCGCCAAAGATATTGGCAAAAGAAAAAATGCTTTTTGAAGAGAAACGAGGTCCTAACTATAAATAACTACCTACTGGCGACTGCCAGTAGGTAATATATATGTATCTAAATATATATATATATATATATAACTTAGTACTTGCTTGTACTTCCCTGTAAAACCTTTACCACACATATAACTTTATCATTCATGCCTTTAGTACAAAATTTGTGGTAAGGACATGCGTGCTAAAGACATATGCGTGGTAATGACTTTGTGGTAACTGTCACACATGCTTATGACTGCTTTGTAAGGCTGTTTTCCCTTCTGTGGAAGCCTACAAATTAATAAACACACAGGCAGTAAGAATGAAAGTGCAACTTTATAATCAAAGCTTCAAGGAGCAAAGTGGCATTCCGGACTTTCTTGAAATGCAGATGTTTGCGTGAGATTTTAATAAGTTGCAATACATGTTGCACAAAGATACACAGCAATGGAGAGCCATTTGCTCAGTGAAAGAATAGAGGTTTCTAGGCATTTATCAATCATTAAAAAAATTCCAACATGTTACTATATGTGAGCAGTGACCTGTGCAATTAGTAGGCGAAGCATAAGAACAGTTCTGTTTGAATAACTTTATGCGGCTGTTTACTTAGAACCATCAAAGTACAAATACTATCAAGACTTTACAATTTAAAACGGTTAGACAAGGTAAAATTCTTGGATTACATCTTAGATATGTAATAAAAAGGGCGTGGCTAAAACTCTAAAACCGTTAAATCGTCATATAAATCGTCATGCATTTAAAAAAGCACAGCACTTGGGAAGCATGCAATAAAATCTTGTATACAACGTGCAGTTCATTTGTGCCGATAATCAACTTTCATAATCACAGAGGTTAATTCTAATAATAATGATCGGTGTCAGCTACGTGCAAAACTTCTGTAGTTTGATCCAGAACGAGAATAAGAAGGCAATCTGATGTTGCCTAACTCCAATGTTTAGGCAGATCGGTCGTATCCATCACCCATGGATCATTTGGTATTTTATGCAGACAAAAAGTATGTGCTCTTCTGTCTCTTTTGTTCTGGCACAGGCAGGGCAAAGTTCTAGCGATAGACCTGCAGCCTGATTGCTAGGAAACCTTAGTAAAAGGTGGTCATACCTAAATCTGACGTATAAACTTTAGCAAGTTTGTGGTGTAATTTGATCCATGAAGGGTTCAAAGGAAGGGCATGGCTTGGCACATAAAAATTGTGAAGTTAATTGACCATTTACTGCCCTCATGGCATGGCGCTCTCTCTCAGCCACCCAGTACCTAATCTTAAACTTTGAACGATCTTCTCTATTTACCTTCTCTGGATATTCCCATAATTCTGACATATCAAGTGTTGTAAACCAACTTGCAACACGCTTAAACCAGGGTAGACTTTTGGCGTCACTAATCTTCAAAATCTCCTTCAGGGAATTGCAGTAATCAGAAAGCTGTGGTGTTGTCCACAGATGCAGCCAATACATTAGAGGTTTCAATCTTTTTGTCCCTAGGTCAAAGAACAATGGGGTTAAAGGGGTAGTAATAGGTACTGAGATAAGTGATCTAGCAAAGATAGTTTCTGATATCGTCAATTTGTTTGTATTGATGTACCTACATGTTCGAGGCATGTGGGCTGCTGAATTCATATCTGTGCATAGATCGCCGCCTAGTGTTGGGTCCGGATGTTTGCACGTTGTTGTCCTGGAAGAGTCTTCAAAGTATCCTTGGATAGGTGACTCCTCCCCTGGACTACAGTGCGCATGGGCATCCTCTCCATCCTCAGATTGTTTTTTTCCGCTATTGGGTTCGGATGTGCTATCTTAGCTCAAGTTAGGAAAAAACTTTGTCGAGGCCAAAAGGCCTTTAGTTCGCGTCGGTACTGTTTATCGATCGGTTTTCGATACCACCTTGTTAGTTTACTAACTTTCAGGACCGACTTTTTTCGCATTTACCTGTCCATCGACTACTTCGACGATGGAATCGAGGACGCCATTCAAGAGGTGTCCGGTATGCAATGCGAAGTACCCCCACATCGACGTCCATCCGGTGTGCAACAAATGCCTTTCGCCGGACCACGACGAATCGACATGCATGGCCTGTGCCCGGTTCCGTTCCAAAAAGACTCTACGGAATCGACGAGCGGCGAGACTCGAAGCGCAGCACGCGGCACCGGCCCCAGCAGACATCTTCAACGAGGCCGAAGATGTCGAAGAATTGGAAATCCTACCCTCCAGTCCCGTTTCCGAACACGACTCCGGATCGGACGAAGTCGACGAATCACTCTTCCACAGAGGTGAAGACGACACCGAGGTAGGAGACGACGAGGAGGCCTTAGGGGCCGAAGAGAGTAGCTCCAATGATGAACAAGGCCTGCCTGTTCAGACCGAAGAAAGCCCAGTGCCACAGTCTATGGCTCCGGTCGAGGGATCGCCTTCGGGCCTTACCCGAGACCCATCCCGCAGTTCTTCGGCCCCGCCCTCGGGCCCGGCCTCGGACATTCAGCGGCAGCCATTACTGCTTAAACCGGCGCTGGTTTCCCTTCTACAAAACCGAAACCGAAAGCTGCACCGGTTCAAACGAAACCGAAAGTGGCGCTGGTCGGATCGAGGCCTTCCACGCCTTCAACGCCAGCGAAACGCGTCGGCACCGACCGCACCAAGAGAGACTTCGGTGCCGAACTTGAAGCGGGCGACGTCGGAGTCGACATACGGAAAAAGGCCTTCGGCGCCAACAAACCTGCTCGGCTCCCGACGCCACCGACACCGAGGGCCGCACTGCCTGCTACGTCTCGCATCGCTCCCTCGACAACACCAAAGCCTCCCGCATCGAAGACGTCGACGGTCATTTCCGCACCTCGACTCGATGAACCACCGGCGCCGAAAAAGTCCATGGCCGCCTCTACGAACCTGGTCGGTGCAAAAGCCTCAAAGGCTCTCCAAGTGCGACCCGTTGCGGCACAAAGCAGCAAAACCAAGACTGCCCTCCAGGACCCGTCGGGTTCCGGACCGATCGAAGCTCCGGCAGCCTCTTCGGTGCCAGCCAACATTACCTTTGGCTTGCCTCCGTCCACAATCCCGAAAATATTCCAACTCAGGACACGGGTCACCCAGACCACGATTACACCTGCTGAGACGTCTCCGTCACATGTCATCGACGTCAACACTGGCAGGATGATTCTCCACGAGCGGAGGATAACTTCGGAACCACCGTTGGACCCTTTCAGGATCCCACTAAAAAGGAAGCTGCCTGTAGAATCAGAACCTGTCCTTTATGAACCTTTCCACTCATCCTACCAGGATCCACAATTATTCTCTCCCACACACTCCGACACGGATGCGCTGGAGGACTACATGGATGACCAAGTCCCCTACCATGGAGACACAGACCCTGATGACCAGCAGGACCCTGATCACACTTGGGGCGACCCTGTAGACCCAGGTGCACCTCTCGATGCACAGGACCCACAACTCTATGGGGCAAAAACATCTCCCACAGAGGATACTGCAGCGTTCAACGCTCTTATTGAACGTGCTGCGAATAACCATGGGGTGCAGCTTCACTCTGACACCATCGAAAATGACTTTCTTATGGACACTTTTGCATCCTCAGAAAGGCATGTAAAGACTCTGCCCATGTTGAAAGGAGTCCTCAAACCAGCCAAGGACATTTTCAAGGAACCCACCAGGGCACGAGTGATAAACCCCAGGATTGATAAGAAATACAGATCAGCACCTGGGGATCCTACTTACATCAGAGGCCAATTACCACTAGACTCCATTGTCGTAGCGAATGCTCGCAAGAGGGCACACTCGCAAACGACAGGTGACGCTCCCCCCCCCCGGACAAAGAGTCCAAGGTGTTAGAGACCTCTGGCAAGCGAGTTGCCGCCCAGGCTGCCAACATATGGCGCATAGCCAATACCCAAGCGCTCCTCGCTCGCTACGATAGAGCGCACTATGACACATTGGAGCAACTACTCCAACATCTCCCTGACCAGTTCAAAGAAGGCGCAGAAATTCTCATCAGAGAGGGACAGCTACTCACAAATGCTTCCATCAAGTGTGCACTAGATGCCGCTGACACAGCTGCCAGGGCCATAAACACAAGCGTCATGCTGCGACGACATGCCTGGTTACGAATCTCTGGATTCAAGCCTGAGGTACAAAATAATATACTCAACCAGCCTGTCAACCCCGACTATTTATTCGGGCCGGAGGTTGACACCACCCTTGAGAAGATAAAAAAGGACACGGACACTGCAAAGTCCATGGGCGCTCTCCAAACTCAGTCCTTTCGGAGCGGCTCCTTTCGTCGCCCCGGAAACAAGGGAGCAGGTAGAGGACAGGGGTCACAACAAACGTATAACAAAGGCAATACACAGACCACCTACGATAAAAACACCCGAGGTGGATATCGTGGCTCCAGTACAAAGGGCAGAGGACGCGGCTACGGCAACACCAGGTCCTCCCCCAAGAACAAGCAGTGACGCCCTCTCCCTTCCTCCCGACCACATAACACCTGTCGGGGGAAGGCTACAAAGGTTCCTGTCCACGTGGAACTCCATCACCAAGGACAGGTGGGTCAAAGATATTGTCAAATACGGTTACTGTCTGGAGTTAACCTCCACTCCACCCACAATACCACCAAGAAACCGTCCTATGTCCTCAGAGCACTTAACGCTCTCACAGCAGGAGGTGCAAAGTATGCTTCTAAAAGGCGCTATAGAGGTCGTACCCGTCTACGAGCAGGGTACGGGAGTGTACTCTCTCTACTTCTTAATACCAAAAAAGGACGGGTCACTCAGACCTATATTAGACCTGAGACCCCTGAACCGGTACATTCTTTCAGAGCACTTTCACATGCTCACTCTCCAGCAAGTCCTTCCGCTTCTCAAGCAGGGAGACTTCCTAGCCACGCTGGACCTCAAGGATGCGTATTTCCACATACCCATTCACCCCTCACACAAAAAATACCTCAGGTTCACTGTTCAGGGGCAGCACTACCAATTCAAAGTCCTTCCCTTCGGCGTGACAACAGCGCCCAGGGTTTTCACGAAGTGCCTAGCTACGGTGGCAGCACATCTACGGAGGCAGCACATACACGTCTACCCCTACCTGGACGACTGGCTCGTTCAAGCGAAGTCAGCCCAGCAATGTGCCAGCCACATGTCCCGCACCATTCACCTTCTTCACAGTCTGGGATTCTCACTAAATTACCCAAAGTCCCATCTCCAGCCCGCACACGTACAACAGTATCTAGGTGCAACTATAGACACTCTGGCGGCCACAGCTCAGCCAAATTTAGTTAGGATCAACAGCATGCAACTGCTGATCTCCAAGTTCAAACCCAAACACTCACTTCCAGCGCGAGTGTTCATGCAGTTGATAGGCATGATGGCCTCCTGCATCTTCATAGTCCCACACGCGAGATTACATATGCGCCCACTTCAGGAGTGCCTAGCACGTCAGTGGAATCAGGCTCAAGGACAGTTGAAAGACCTAGTGTTGGTGAGCGGTCGGGCATACAACTCTCTGCATTGGTGGAATCCACAAAACCTTTGCAAGGGCCGACCGTTCCAAGAGCCTGTTCCACAAATAGTACTGACAGCGGACGCGTCTCTCCAGGGATGGGGAGCTCATGTACTCCACTACACAGTTCAGGGACTATGGACGACACAACAGAAGAAGATGCACATCAACCTTCTGGAACTGATGGCAATCTTCCTGGCCATGAAGGCATTCAAAGTACATCTGTGCAACAAGGTCGTGTTGATCCGGACGGACAACATGACCGCAATGTACTACATACAGAAGCAGGGAGGAACACACTCTCCACAGTTGTCTCATCTGGCTCAGAGCATGTGGAAGTGGGCCATTCAGAGGAACATGTTCCTCATGGCGGAACACCTCCCCGGCAAAGACAACCAGATGGCGGATCTGCTCAGCAGACACAGCCACCAGATGCACGAGTGGGAGTTACACCCATCAGTACTCCAGCCGTACTTCCAGCAGTGGGGTCATCCAGAGATAGACCTGTTCGCCACAAGCGAAAACGCAAAATGCCAAAGCATTGCCGCCAGGTTCCCACATCCGCAGTCGCAGGGCAATGCGATATGGATGAACTGGTCCGGCAGATTTGCGTACGCTTTTCCCCCAGCGCCGTTGATACCGCTGGTGGCTCGCAAACTCAGACAACACTCCCTGACACTCGTCCTAGTTGCTCCTACGTGGGCACGCCAGCCATGGTACACCACCTTCCTCGAACTTTCCGTGGTGCCGCATCAAAGGCTGCGGATCAAACCCGCTCATTTGACGCAGAACCATGGAGAGATTCAGCACCCAGATTCGCAACAGCTGAACCTGGCAATCTGGCTCCTGAAGTCCTAGAGTTTGGCTATCTCAACCTGCCACCTGACTGTATGGACATCATCAAGGAGGCCAGGAGACCCACTACAAGAGCTTGCTATGCAGCCAAATGGAAAAGGTCCGTCATTTATTGCAGTAATAATGACATTAACCCGCTGGACGCATCCATCCAAAACATCATTTGCTACCTATTACACCTATACCGATGCAATCTGGCGTACACCTCTATACGTGTCCATTTGACCGCAATATCAGCCTATCTGCAAACCAGGCAGCACCTCTCACTATTCAAAGTGCCTGCCATCAAAGCATTCTTGGAAGGACTCAAACGAGTCATTCCACCTAGTCACCCACCGGCTCCAATGTGGAACCTCAACCTGGTCCTCACACGCCTAATGGGTCCACCCTTTGAACCTCTACACTCATGCGAGATTCAATTCCTCACCTGGAAAGTAGCTTTCCTGGTAGCGATCACTTCCTTAAGAAGAGTTAGTGAACTCCAGGCACTAACCGTTCAAGAGCCATTTATACAGGTTCACGCCAACAGGGTCGTACTACGTACCAACCCCAAATTCATGCCCAAAGTAATATCGCAGTTCCACATGAATCAGACTATTGAACTGCCCGTTTTCTTCCAAAACCCACAAACTGTCGCAGAAAGGGCACTCCATACACTAGATGTACGGAGGGCCCTCATGTACTACATCGACAGGACTAAACCCTTCAGGAAGACAAAACAACTGTTCGTTGCCTTTGCCCCGCACCACAAAGGTAACGCCATCTCCAAAGCAGGGATAGCCAGATGGATAGTTAAGTGTATTCAAATCTGTTATCAAAAGGCAAAACGCACATTAACTATTCCACCACGAGCCCACTCAACACGTAAGTTAGGGGCTTCCATGGCTTTTCTAGGAAATATTCCCCTGCATGATATATGCAGAGCAGCCACATGGTCCACTACACACACATTTACCAAACACTATTGTGTAGATGTGCAGTCAAAACAGCAGGCAGCTGTAGGACAGGCTGTTCTCAAAACTCTTTTTCAGACCGCTGCAGCTGGCACGGGTAGCCGCCGCTAATAGAGGGCACTGCTATACATTCTATGCACAGATATGAATTCAGCAGCCCACATGCCTCGAACTGAATATGCTACTTACCAGTATGCATCTGTTCTTGGCATGTAGGGCTGCTGACATTCATATCGCCCTCCCTCCTCCCCGGCGCCTGTCGCAGCTGCAGCTCTCAGAATTACTGTAAAGCATGGTCATCACTTACTGTATCCACTCCATCACTGCCACAATGGCGAAAAACAATCTGAGGATGGAGAGGATGCCCATGCGCACTGTAGTCCAGGGGAGGAGTCACCTATCCAAGGATACTTCGAAGACTCTTCCAGGACAACAACGTGCAAACATCCGGACCCAACACTAGGCGGCGATCTATGCACAGATATGAATGTCAGCAGCCCTACATGCCAAGAACAGATGCATACTGGTAAGTAGCATATTCAATCGCTGCTCCATACAAAGCACCACTCTGAGCTTTTGCTCGAATTACTTCTAGTGCTGGGGTCAATGATCGAGTGCGGGACTGCCTGTAATATCTCAGTATTGATTTTGACCTGTGACAGAGGGTTAAATAGCTCTTTTCCAGTTGTTGCTCCCAGTCAAGTGTATCGCTCAGTCTTATCCCAAGGTAGTCAAAGCTTTTCTCCCGCTCTAAAGGTTCCAATGCGATCCTGACATTTCTTGATTTGCCCTTAACTTTCCCGAACACCACAAATTTGGTTTTGGCAACGTTAAGTTCCAAACTCCTGCTCCTGCAGAAATCCAAAAACGTACCCACTAAGATTTGCAAGGCCATTGGGGTTGTGGAAGTAAGTAAAGAATCCTCTTCAAAGAGCAGGATTGGGATTTTCGTGCCATTCGTGACAGGAGAGTCAGTCCAGCTGGCTGCTGGCCACATCGTTGATAAACTGGGAAAATAATGTAGGAGCAAGCACACATCCCTGGCGCACCCCGCGCTTTATCGGTATTTTGTCAGTTAATTCACCACTTGTTCCCCATCTGACCTGGGCATAGTTATACTCGTGGAGTCTAGCTTTCAAAGCCACCAGTTCAATGGGGGTCTCTAGGTCGAGCATTACTTTCCACAACAGTTTACGTGGTACTAAGTTGAACGCAGCTGTTGGGTCGACAAATACTACGTGTTTTTTCAGTAGCACATATTTCCAGGTTAACAGAGTAAATCTTAAAGCCTGGTGGCATGTGCTAATTTTGGAACGGAAGCCAGCTTGGTAGGGGGGGCAATGTTGTCTTCTCGTCCATCCAGCTCTGGAGTTTGTCCAGGACTTGACGTGCGAAGACATTTTGCAAATTATCTATTCAGCTAATTGGTCTACAGTTGGATGGGACAAAAGTATGTATGGCGATTATCTCGGCTCTCCTCCAGGTTGGAGTAATAGCCCCACCAGCCTATATATTGTCTAAGATGCTTATGTATGGACCCCATACCATAGGTTCCCATTTATATAGGTCACCTGGTATCTAATCGGGACCAGGGGCCTTTCCTGCCTTAAGTCGATTTATAGCTAGCACAGTCTCATCCAAACTAAAAACTAGCACTGTGCCAGTCGTGGGCATAGCAGGGAGAGTATCAAAAGTGGTTTGCTCACTTGTTATATTGTGTGTGCAATCAGCTTGCGGCTTCCTAGATTATAGTGTTGTAAAGTGCTCAGCCCAGACCTCTGGCTGGATGTGATAGCCAGGAGTGTTTGTGCTATCCGTGTTACCCTTTGCAAGGATGTGCCAGAACTAGCGGCTATCTTTACAATTGGCTGCTAGTACCAGATCCTGCCAGTTTTTATCTGCAAAATCTTTTTTTGCTTTTTTTTTTGCAGTTTTATATTTACTGCATGCCCGAACGACCCCAGGCTATTTGTGATCCTTAATTGCTAGCTGCAGGGCCGCCTTTGCTGATTTGCATTCACAATTGAACCGTCTATTAGTCCTTTTGCTAGCAGGCCTACCACCCAAACTATTTGTTATAAACAGTTTGCAGTGCTCCGAAAAAATAATGATGTACTGAGACTATTGAGGTTTGTCCACAAGGATGAAAACAGTTTGTTATGTACATTCGTGTCATTTTTTAAAGCTACAGCGAGAGCATAGCAAGTTCACCTGCAGGCCTTGTACATTCTACAGGCTTCCTATTAAGTGTCAAAATATAGAACCTGAACCACAATGTATTCCACATGTCCTCCCCTGACACTCAATAGTGCCATTTAATCAAACTCAATGGCCATAATTTCCTTTGTTCCCTGCTCAGTGGGAGTCTCTATCTACACTACTAAGTCAAACACACTGTAGATGGGATAAGAGGCATAATCCTGGCATAACTGTTATAATTATGCAAAGAAACACCGTAATACCATTTCCCATCCAGACTGCCTCCAGTATCCATGTTCCTCATCCAACCAAACAGGCAGTCAGGGAATCCCATAATCCTCTTTCCTGTATATTGTGTACCTCCTTACTTATCGGATGGATCTCATTTATTACCTACCTAATGTTGCCACTGTTGTCCAATATGTTAGTGCATCACTTCTGGACCACCACCATGCACACTCTGCACTCCTTAGCTAACAAAATATATAGTGCCTTTCTGTTGTGTATAACTACCGCCCTCATTGCTGTCATTTGATCTGTGATATTCCCTAGGGCAGCTGTTATTTCATCAGACAAGTCCTCAATACTTTTTTCCAATTCATTTATCCTATGACTATTTGTTACACCCCCAGTGCTGGTATTTTTATCCCTAGGCCTGTTAGCATGTCACTAACCTCAATTAGCCATTCTCCTGTGCCTCATAATTTATATACTTGCTCCAGGCCTCACTTCGGGCAAATGTTGAACATGGAACATCCTTTGTATAACAAAGGATATCTAAAAGCTCCCATACCAACCTCGGGACTGAAGAAAGTAAGCTGTTTTCCCCCACCCACAAAAACATCCCTTTTTAGGTCTCGCCTGGCGTTGGAGCGCGCATGCGCTCCTTGCCTGCGAGAGCTATAGTCATGAAGTCAGTCTCAAGAAGGGGACTCAAAGCCCCGCCCCTCATTTTCATTGGGTAGCATCAGCATTTATGTTAAACGCTGGCTTATCATTGAAAATGAGGGTTTTCGGTTGCCTCCCTTTGGCTTTTTGTTCCGGCCCACCCGGACTGGCTCGCCTGCATTACGGCTGTCGTGACAAAGTTTCGTCACGCTGCCTTGCTCGTGCCAGTCCGGCTCTCTAATTGTGCCGGACAAAAAAGGAGACATGGCACCGCGTGTTTATTTTTGTATCTTGCTTTCACTTTAAAGTGAAAGCGTGATGCAAAATATAAACAGCGGGAATGGCGAGCGCTTGTTTGTTATATATGATGCCAACTTGGCCGAGAACATTGGTGCCCTTTGCGTGAGAACCTCATACCTTCACACTTACCTTCCAGCAGTGGTTGGTTGTGTCCCGTGCCTGGCGTGTTGTAACTCTGTCCCTTGGGGAGCATTTTGCCTTCCGGTTATGGTGTCCTTTGTTATGTATTTGTGTGTTTTTTTACCTGTGCACCCAGAAGCATGGTTTGCCATGCAGTGTTGCTTTGCCGACTGTTGTGCTGAAACACATTTTTCCTTGCGGTGATAATTCGTCATGTTTCTGTCCCCTAAGCACAGTTTTCTATGCAGTGATGGCGTGCTGCTTCCTGCTCCTTGGACTGCGTATAAATTGCAGTGATATGTTGCTGTGTCTCTGCGCCCGTTGCGGTGTCTATGCGCCCGTTGCTGTGTCTCTGCACACGTTGCTGTGTCTCTGCGCACGTTGCTGTGCCGTCACGGTTTGTTTTGCCTTACATGCTGCAGCATCCATAATTTTCATTTTTATTTAGTGAAGTACTGGAGAAGCTTCAAGTTTCTGAAGTGGACAGAAGTGTAAACAAGGGAAGTGAAGTCTTTTAGGACACCATTCACGCAAAGATCTCTTCTTGAGAATGAATGTTAAAATCCTTAAGATGCAACCCATTTCAGTAATCCAGTCCCGCACTGTTTATTCCATGGTGTATGTGTCCCTAGTCCCCGAGAGTATTTCCTTATCCCAAATGCTGTGTTTCTGCAGTTTTTTATGCAGCATTCGACTTGTGTATAGTGCTTATAGTGAACTGAGTCACCTCTAGGCGTCTTGGTGAGATCAAGGTGCTTCAAGGTTGATCCTCGCAGAGAGCTCCGGAGTGGAACGGCTGGGGGTGGGGGAGTTAGGCAGAAGGCAGAGAGAGTTTTTCACAGTGTCTGACACTAGATCATAAAGGTGCTCAGACTGCATGCACATTCAATCCTTGGCCTCTCTGTAGAGTGCACAGAGTGCTGGCCCCATGTTTGGACGCTGTAAATACAATTCTGTTGGAAAGTATATGAAGGAGGTGCACAGTTGTCGAAATAACGGAAAGGAAATGTGTTTCCAGGTGAGAGTGATGTGTTTGTGCAGGAGACAGAGAGGATGGAGAAGAAATGGAAGAGTCAGGATGTAGAGACAAAAGGTGAGAGTGAAAAGACTGCGAGCAGGAGGAAGGTCGTGAAAAGTGAGACATGTCAATGGGCGGGTTCCAGAAAAGAAGTTGTAGGGGAGAAATGACGCAAGCAAGTAACGGAGAGATGAAAACTGCACGGGAACGTGATGTGAAGGGGGAAGTGGTGTGACTGAGAGAGTGGAGACCCTCCCCCACCATGATATTTTAATGTTTAACTCCCAATTTCATATTAGAAGAATTTTTCAACAACTCGTATTCTCAGAATTAAAAGATATTGCAGTTGAATTATTCGGCATCGTCGTGTGTGTGCCACAAAAGAACCGCGTGGAAAGGCCTCGGCAGTGTTGTGTGTAGCCAACGCAGCGCCGTGTTGTGGTGCAAGTGCCCCGAGGACAGGCTGTGGCGTATAGGTGCACGCTTTGAAGGGGGGAGAGGCAGGGAGTGTGTGGCTGTGGGCCTCCCATAGCAGCCATTGGGAATGTGATTTATGCTGTAGACGTCATTATTGGACCATAACGTGTAGGTATATGTTGGAGGTGTTTTTATGTTGCATATGCAACAAGTGGCGTAGGTGCCTATAGGCTGAAGTCTGTAATTCACACGCATGCGCTGTTTGCCACGTATTATGGATCCCAGAACCGTGGATGTTTCTGCTTCAGAAACAATAACCTCACACAAGATCTCAGTATATTCATTTACGTGAATATATGTATGAAGGTGTATGTGCACAGCTACATATATAGACGGGTATGAATAGGCATGAGCAGTATGTGCCGTAATATTAATATGTTTAATAATATCAGTGAGACAATGACGGAGGAGAGCGGGCCATGCATAAACGGGGGTGCGCGAAGGGGGTGTATGAGGGATGGTTAGTGAGTGAGGTGGGGCAGGGTCTGTGGAGGGGCCTTCGAGTTAATTTAGGGGGGGCTGTCTTCTCAATAGACATGCAGAATTTCCTTTTGGGATGGGGAGAGGGATACTAAGGTTCCAGGTGTGGGACTCTAGGTTTCAGTAGAATTCAATATGTGGGAGTCTATCTGCTGCCAGAGCTCTGTGGGTGGTTGTTAGACTGTGTGTTGTCAGTCAGATGTGGGAGTCACTAAATTACTAGTACTTACAGAGTGCTTGTGTGTTATCAGAGCTGTGAGGGTCTAAGATCGTGTGTTTTCAGTCTCTCGTTGTGGGAGTCTGCGTGTTGGCAGCATTCACAGTTTGTGTGGTGTGTGTGCGTGTTTGTGGTTACATGTTGTTGCCAGGCCTGTGTGTTTGTTTGCCAGTCTCTCCTTTGCATATCCGCCCACTCAGAGGTGCTGTGTCCACTTGTTTCATTTCGGAATCACTGTACTCCCTTGCACCCCCCCTTCATCATCTTGCCCCCTTTACCCGCTGAGCTTCCGACTTCCCTCGATTAATTTTGGATCTCTTTATGTCATCGTCCCCCCACCACACACACACAAACCCCATGCCGCAGTCTAAACCCCCGACAGTCTGGCACCGTCACCTGCCTTGCCCGACCCCCTCCTCTTCTGGAACAGGTGTGCGCGAGGAGACATGTTCAGGGGTCTGAGTGTGACATAGCACAGGGAATTATGAAGGACATATGAATCCTACACCTTATATAATGTGTACGCGCGATGTAAAGCGCTCCAACACCCTGCTTTGGGATGAGTTGCGCTATAAGAGAAATAAAACCAAATAGTGGTATTTAAGTTGTTATTCGTGTAAATACTGGAACAGGCCAACAGCACCTTTGACTTTCTTACAGTGCAGGCATATCTCTTATATAACAAGCATTAAAAATGCAATAGGTCTCGCCTTTTATCAAGTTAAAGCCATTTGCTTTGCTATACAATACCATTAGCAAAGCAAATTGCTTTACTTAATCAAAGGCGAGACCTATTGCATTTTTAATGCTTGTTATCCAATTACTTCTGGAGACAACCCCTTAACTTTCCCTTTTTTTAGACCAGTGATAATGATTGCATAAACTGTAGGGTGACTCAGTTGCAGGTCGATTGAAATAGGGTCTTATTGTAGATATGGTAAACAGTTAACACATGAACGTTAGCAGTCCTGCACCTCCGTGGGTTGCCGGCTTATGTGATGTGTGCAATGTTTAATGTGATGGTCGTCAACGTTAGATGTGTACTTATGGTAAAATAACTGATAAACTGCGGATCCTTTTATCAGGCATGTTTTAATTGTTACGACTAAAATGAAATAGCTGTTAAAAGGCCTACAGATATGAGTCACTAAGTGAAACACATTTAATGATTTAAAACTAGCTTCTTAGGGATTCATGCATGACCATAGATCATTAAATATAAAGTAATACCCGATACGACCTGTTGGAGATGTGGTGAGAGCGAGGCTACGTTCCACCACCTAGTTTGGACGTGTGGACCAATACACAGATTTTGGGTTACGGTTTTCAACATTATAGGGAAGATAGTGGGAGTGGCATTGGTACCAGACCCGCTTGTGGCCCTCCTGGGCTTTGTGCTGAATGTACCTAGGGCTTCACGTAAACTCACTGCCCTCTTATTATTGCTTGCCAAGCGCCAAATAGCGATACATTGGAAGAAGAAAGCCCCCCCGAAGGCGTCCGGCTGGGTGGGATCAGCGGTATACTGTAGGGAGCAACTGACTGCTTACTGGGACCAACTGCCGCAGCGTTCACGACCTGCTGATGTGTGGCAGCCGTTGGTGGAGTGGCTTGCAGGAGCGGAAGTGGAGGGAGATGACTGAGTTGACTGGTCGGAAGGCTGTTGATGAGATGACGACCGGAGATGGCCGTCTTGTGGGGCGCGATAGTCGGGAGGGTGCCAGCCTGGTACGAGCGCCATGTTAGCTGAACCTGCGTATAGCAGAGATGGGAGAACTAGTGTTTGTGCGGCTCTGATGGTGCGAGGTCGCAGAGTGAGGGCAGTTGGGATATTTGCCCTTCGTGTTGGCAGGTTCCTCCCTGACTCTCGCTCAAAGTTGGTATTGTTGGATTGTTCACAAATCTGTTACTATTTGTGTTGTACTCTAACATACGATGTGAAATCGCTCATGCGGCTCGCCGCATTGACACCATGCTGCCTGCCTCCGGGTTGTTGGCTGAATAGCAGTGTATGAATTGATGATACAATAAAGGTTTTTGAAAATCAAAAAAAAAACACAAAAAAAAATATATATATATAAAGTAATATTCATTAATTTTTTTTTAACTATTCATATGACGGATGGTGGTAGCGGGAACCATTCTTGCATTCTCCACCACGTCTGCGGAAGCCGGAAAACTAATAAACACACAGCCAGTGAAATTCAAAGTGTAACTTTATAATCACAGCTGCAAGGAGCGAAGGGCCATTCTGGACTTGCTCGAAATGGTTCAGTTTGTATGAGGTTTTTTTAAGTTGCAATCCATGTTGCACAAATATACACAACCAATAAGGGCTATGTGCTCTGTGAAAGGATAGAGATTTCCAAGCACTTATCCAATCATTTATTAGAATCAACCATTTGGCATACATGGGCATTGACTATATTAAAGTATCTCAAAAAAGAGTAGGGGTCCAAGGGATGAAGTTTAAAGACTCTAATAGTTTTGAAATCCCCAAATCAATAATATAATACACAAAGAAAACTATGAGTCTAGTAACGTTAGAGACCTACAATGGTGTGATGGTAATGCTAAGTGAGGTGAAAATGTGAGTTCGTATGTGTATGAATATGGTTCCCATCATCCACATGACGTGGTTGGCTTCATCATCTGGGAAACCAGTACTTAATTGAGAACCATCTTCTACTTGGAAATTGTAGATATTGGTCTCATAAGAGTCCCAGACCTCTTGGTGGTATCGTGTTTAGATGGTGATGAAGGAAAGATGTTTTAGTAGTAGTTGTTGAGGATGATGACTGCAGTGCAAAAGAAGAGTGCTAGTGAGCAAGTGCTGTTTAAAAATTGTCTATCAATGCACAAAATAAACTTTATTAGAACGCTACCTTGATGGCAATGATTAAAAACAGTGCTACAACAGTTTCAACAAATAACTGTGATGGAAATGGTCTACATGTTTCAGCTGTCGGATATGATTAATCCTAGCTTTCGTCAGGACCAATTAAGCTACTGCATAAGTAATTAGTGCCAGAGTAACCAGAAATAAGTAATTAGTGCCAGAATAACTAAAAAAAGTTTGAAATACAACCTGAACCCAATTTATGGGCCAAGAGGATCCGTGGGGAGTAGTTTTATTTCATTGACCTGCACGGATAAAGACAAAATAAACACACAACAACAAAGCATAACCATTGATATCATGATTATGTGAGGTCAAAAACAATGCATCCAGAGAGAAATATCAAGTATGCTAAAACTCTTGATGTATCTTAGACAACTATAAGTTTGTCCTAATTAATACAATTGTTAAATAAGTTCGCAGCACTTACCCAATTAGTAGTGGGTGTGCGCCTCACCTCACCTGGCAACTGCTCAGGTTATGGAGGCACCGCTCTGTAAAAATAATAAGAGGGTTCAACATTGTCTACCCCTTTTAGTGGGTTATTACGTAGAAAAACTGTCATAAGCACCGCATGAAGTTAAAACCATGCCGGGAAATCACCGTAAGCCTTCCGATTACGAAACAGTAAGTTCGAAATGACATTCGTATAACCTCCAGTTATATCAGATAGGTGAACTGTCAAATAGAGTGAGTACATGCGCTACACAAACTGTTGGATGAATGTATTCCAATACGTTAGAAATGCTCATTATCTCACCCGTTTGTCGTCAGACAGGAAAAGGAAAAGTATTTCGTTCTCAGGTCATGATCCGAACTAAGCAAAATAGTAAAGTAAAGTGATGGTGATTGCGCTCACCTATCCGTCGGTACCTCTTGCCGATGCTGAGCTCGAAGGGGAGGTAACCGGCGTGTTGAGAGCTCCTGGTATAAGTGAAGAGTGGTCTAGGTTGCCCGGGAAACCAAGTGTGCGGCGGTTTTCGGGCTCAGATCGATTGCGTCACGCCGTAACCTTGAAGACTCTGGGAACTGTAGTCTCCTTAAGGAGAAAGAGGACTACAGAACGGGTTGCGTAATCTATCATACCTAGATCTGCTTGAAAAAGAGGCAATCTTGATCCTCGTTCATTGGGTTTTATAGCGAGAGGGGTTTAAGCTGTATATTGTTCTTTGCCCCAGTATGTAATGTCCTTAATAGACTGGCGGTTTAGTCTTTATTCATCACGTTGTTGCGTGTGATATGGAATTCGTAACTAGTAAGTGACAGTAAATAGAGGTCACGAAACAACATTCCTAGGGTAAGAAGCCAGTTGGTATCTAGCTCGACATGTAATGATACAGGCTGTCAACATACATGAATATAAAGGGTGAAATCATGTAGTTTCTAAATCGAAGACCACGGAATATCGTCATTTAGTCCATAGCAGTCACTTTTGAGTTTGAACACCCATTTCTGTTCCTTAAGAAAAAGGAACCTGGTGACATTTGTGACATGCGGGGGAATAAATGGTTGTTCCAAAATAAGCCATTTTAGATCTTCTGGCTTATGATTTAGTGTCAAAAAATGATTGGTCATTCTGGTCGCTTGTTTTTTGCGCCTAATGGTGCTCTTATGTTCACTGATTCTTACTTTAATTTTTCGTGTGGTCATCCCCACATATTTCAGTGAACAAGGACATGTAATCAGATAGATGACTTTCTCTGAATTACAGTTGGTGTGTTTGCGCAGAATCCAAGGTTTTGAGGAACCAATATCTACCGATTTGGTAGGTGCTGTCTGTGGGCATACCGAGCAGGAACCGCAAGGGTAATGACCTTGTACCGGTGGTAGGTCCCACAGTGTTGGTACTTTTGTGCTGGCTTTCATTTTAGTTCTAGTGTGTATAAGATTGTCCCTTAGGCTGGTCCCTCTCTTAAAAGAGAAGAGGGGAAGGGGAATATTCTCATCGCCCAGATTCAGAATGCGCCAATGTTTGCGTACCATTTTCTGCACACTATTAGATAGTGTGCTAAAGGTATTCACAAATGTCAGTCTCGTTAGTGGTGGTTTTGGTGTAGGGGGCGCGAGGAGAGCGTCTCTGTTATTGTTGGACGCCCTTTTGCGAGCTTGTCTGACCAAATGAGTAGGGTAATTTCTCGCTTTAAGTTGTTTAGATAAATCTTTAGCGTGTATTTCAAAGGTCTCTTTAGTGGAACAGTTCCTACGAATGCGTAAGAACTGTCCGACTGGTAAATTCTGTCTGAGAGACTTGGGGTGGTGACTTTGGAAACTGAGGAGAGAGATTTTGTCTGAGGTTTCTTATAAAGTTCACTCCCAAGGGTTCCATGTGTAGGGTAGATGACAATATCAAGGAAGGGCAATTTAGATTTGTCATGTGTCACTGTGAACCTCAGAAAACTATTTTGAGAATTGAGCCAGGCATGGAAATCTAGTAGAGTGGTGACGTTCCCATGCCACACTACCAGGATGTCGTCAATGTACCTCTTCCAAATGACAATCCTGTCACGGAAGGGGTTGGTATCGTTAAGTACAGTATTCTGTTCAAAAAGATGAACATAGAGCTTCGCCAGGCTGGGCGCAAAAATGCTGCCCATCGATGTTCCTGAGGTTTGGAGGTAGATGGTATCCTCAAACCTGAAAAAATTCTCCTTCATTGCCAATCTGGCGCATTCCATGATGAAGTTTATAGGTGTTATCGTGACAAGATCCTTAGTGTCTAGAAGGCCTCTTATGGCTTCTAATGTCTCCTCTTGAGGAATGCATGTGTAGAGTGATTCGACATGCTGGTAAGCTTCGATGTCGAATCACTCTACACATGCATGGAATGCGCCAGATTGGCAATGAAGGAGAATTTTTTCAGGTTTGAGGATACCATCTACCTCCAAACCTCAGGAACATCGATGGGCAGCATTTTTGCGCCCAGCCTGGCGAATCTCTATGTTCATCTTTTTGAACAGAATACTGTACTTAACGATACCAACCCCTTTCGTGACAGGATTGTCATTTGGAAGAGGTACATTGACGACATCCTGGTAGTGTGGCATGGGAACGTCACCACTCTACTAGATTTCCGTGCCTGGCTCAATTCTCAAAATAATTTTCTGAGGTTCACAGTGACACATGACAAATCTAAATTGCCCTTCCTTGATATTGTCATCTACCCTACACATAGAACCCTTGGGAGTGAACTTTATAAGAAACCTCAGGCAAAAAACTCTCTCCTCAGTTTCCAAAGTCACCACCCCAAGTCTCTCAGACAGAATTTACCAGTCGGACAGTTCTTACGCATTCGTAGGAACTGTTCCACTAAAGAGACCTTTGAAATACACGCTAAAGATTTATCTAAACAACTTAAAGCGAGAAATTACCCTACTCATTTGGTCAGACAAGCTCGCAAAAGGGCGTCCAACAATAACAGAGACGCTCTCCTCGCGCCCCCTACACCAAAACCACCACTAACGAGACTGACATTTGTGAATACCTTTAGCACACTATCTAATAGTGTGCAGAAAATGGTACGCAAACATTGGCGCATTCTGAATCTGGGCGATGAGAAGATTCCCCTTCCCCTCTTCTCTTTTTTAAGAGAGGGACCAGCCTAAGGGACAATCTTATACACACTAGACCTAAAATGAAAGCCAGCACAATAGTACCAACACTGTGGGACCTACCACCGGTACAAGGTCATTACCCTTGCGGTTCCTGCTCGGTATGCCCACAGACAGCACCTACCAAATCGGTAGATATTGGTTCCTCAAAACCTTGGATTCTGCGCAAACACACCAACTGTAATTCAGAGAAAGTCATCTATCTGATTACATGTCCTTGTTCACTGAAATATGTGGGGATGACCACACGAAAAATTAAAGTAAGAATCAGTGAACATAAGAGCACCATTAGGCGCAAAAAACAAGCGACCAGAATGACCAATCATTTTTTGACACTAAATCATAAGCCAGAAGATCTAAAATGGCTTATTTTGGAACAACCATTTATTCCCCCGCATGTCACAAATGTCACCAGGTTCCTTTTCTTAAGGAACAGAAATGGGTGTTCAAACTCAAAAGTGACTGCTATGGACTAAATGACGATATTCCGTGGTCTTCGATTTAAAAACTACATGATTTCACCCTTTATATTCATGTATGTTGACAGCCTGTATCATTACATGTCGAGCTGGATACCAACTGGCTTCTTACCCTAGGAATGTTGTTTCGTGACCTCTATTTACTGTCACTTACTAGTTACGAATTCCATATCACACGCAACAACGTGATGAATAAAGACTAAACCGCCAGTCTATTAAGGACATTACATACTGGGGCAAAGAACAATATACAGCTTAAACCCCTCTCGCTATAAAACCCAATGAACGAGGATCAAGATTGCCTCTTTTTCAAGCAGATCTAGGTATGATAGATTACGCAACCCGTTCTGTAGTCCTCTTTCTCCTTAAGGAGACTACAGTTCCCAGAGTCTTTAAGGTTAAGGCGTGACGCAATCGATCTGAGCCCGAAAACCGACGCACACTTGGTTTCCCGGGCAACCTAGACCACTCTTCACTTATACCAGGAGCTCTCAACACGCCGGTTACCTCCCCTTCGAGCTCAGCATCGGCAAGAGGTACCGACGGATAGGTGAGCGCAATCACCATCACTTTACTTTACTATTTTGCTTAGTTCGGATCATGACCTGAGAACGAAATACTTTTCCTTTTCCTGTCTGACGACAAACGGGTGAGATAATGAGCATTTCTAACGTATTGGAATACATTCATCCAACAGTTTGTGTAGCGCATGTACTCACTCTATTTGACAGTTCACCTATCTGATATAACTGGAGGTTATACGAATGTCATTTCAAACTTACTGTTTCGTAATCGGAAGGCTTACGGTGATTTCCCGGCATGGTTTTAACTTCATGCGGTGCTTATGACAGTTTTTCTACGTAATAACCCACTAAAAGGGGTAGACAATGTTGAACCCTCTTATTATTTTTACAGAGCGGTGCCTCCATAACCTGAGCAGTTGCCAGGTGAGGTGAGGCGCACACCCACTACTAATTGGGTAAGTGCTGCGAACTTATTTAACAATTGTATTAATTAGGACAAACTTATAGTTGTCGAAGATACATCAAGAGTATTAGCATACTTGATATTTCTCTCTGGATGCATTGTTTTTGACCTCACATAATCATGATATCAATGGTTATGCTTTGTTGTTGTGTGTTTATTTTGTCTTTATCCGTGCAGGTCAATGAAATAAAACTACTCCCCACGGATCCTCTTGGCCCATAAATTGGGTTCAGGTTGTATTTCAAACTTTTTTAGTTATTCTGGCACTAATTACTTATTTCTGGTTACTCTGGAACTAATTACTTATGCAGTAGCTTAATTGGTCCTGACGAAAGCTAGGATTAATCATATCCGACAGATGAAACATGTAGACCATTTCCATCACAGTTATTTGTTGAAACTGTTGTAGCACTGTTTTTAATCATTGCCATCAAGGTAGCGTTCTAATAAAGTTTATTTTGTGCCTTGATAGACAATTTTTAAACAGCACTTGCTCACTAGCACTCTTCTTTTGCACTGCAGTCATCATCCTCAACAACTACTACTAAAACATATTTCCTTCATCACCATCTAAACACGATACCACCAAGAGGTCTGGGACTCTTATGAGACCAATATCTACAATTTCCAAGTAGAAGATGGTTCTCAATTAAGTACTGGTTTCCCAGATGATGAAGCCAACCACGTCATGTGGATGATGGGAACCATATTCATACACATACGAACTCACATTTTCACCTCACTTAGCATTACCATCACACCATTGTAGGTCTCTAACGTTACTAGACTCATAGTTTTCTTTGTGTATTATACATGGGCATTGACCTATGCAATCAGTAGGCAAAGCTTAGCAACAGTTTGTCATGTACTTTTGTGACTCTGTCATTTCTCAAGGCCTTGTGGTTACAGTGAGAGCAAAGCAAGTTTAACTAAAGGCCAGCAGGCCTTTGTATGTTCTGTAAGGTTCCTATAGTGTCACAAAATGGAATCCGAAACAAGATGGATTTTAGAATCCTTTGAGCAGTGCATATCTAAATGAAAGCTAGCTTTCCACTTTCCAGAAGAAGTTGCGACTGATGCATAGGTATCTTGCAATGCGAGAAGAACTAGAAGTGTTAAGGGATTTGTTCCTGACTTGTCCCATTGCCTTGGTGCTCTGTGTCTTAAGAACTTCAACTTTATTCACAAAATGGGATGAAAAATATTTTGCTAGAGTGCATGTTGGAAAAAAAGTGTTTTCTTAAACTTAAAACAGTCATTTTTACTTAATTGTTTAACATTGCTTCAATTTATTTTTTATAACTATCTTTATTAGTTTAATCATAATATCAGTCACCACTCCTAACTGCTTTACACTAGGACACATCACAAGTAGTGATTTACACATATCCTTGGAATCCTACAGAGAAAACAGAGGACTACAGAGAAAACAGAAGAAATTGTCTTGAAAGGCAGAAGACTAAAGTTAGAACATTCCTGCAGGAAGAGGTGTTATACATGAAATTGCAAAATGGATATAATGAAAACCTCTCACACAGCCCAAATACAACAGTACACCCCCAATAAAGCTTATTAACTAGTCAGAAGAGTCCAGTATTTTATGTCTTAAGAGAGTTTAGGTATGGTGCAGCTGCTTCACCCTGAACAAGACACTTTCTCAACCATCGCAACTCTTATGCTAGAAGCTAAATTCTAGCCTGGAGTGCCATGGTGAGAGTTTTTCCTATGTTTTTACATGGTGCTTCATCGTGATGGTTGGGCTGATGTCAAGGAAGAACATCAGTCGGCCATGATGCATGACAAAATTCTTTTTAATTATCCACTTTAGGAGTCCGTCTTGCTGACACTCTTCCAACACAGTAATGAACACTACACCCCCTCCATCACCCTCTTGCTTCTTATTGGCAAAAGCTGTATGCATTTCAACACAAAGTTCTCAGATTCTGGAGAGGTCCCCATTGATGAATGTAAAAAGGCCAAAACGGTACCCTTTGTATTTGACTTGACTTCTTTTTGACAAGCAAACATTGGGTGCCATACTAAAGTTTTCTAGACGTTATAGCAGAGCTCTCCAACCTTTTCTGTAAGAAGAGCTACTTATGTTTAATGAGCATTATGCCGAGCTACTAATATGTTTAGTGTTGTAACAGTAAACACATCAGACACAATTAAATTAGTGGCCACACTATGTAAGATTACTAGCATTGATCACTTCAGTATAGCTGACACAGGGGCAGCTGTAATGTAAAAAAGGTTTTGTCAATGTGAAATGCCTCTACATTGGTAACACGAATCAGCTGTAGCTTCAATGCTCTTGGCACCAATGTAATAATATTAGTAGTAAGTCCCTCAATAACTCATGATTTATCTCTCAAATGTTAGTTACAATTAGTTTGGAAATGCAGTCTTTTTTCTAGAAACCAAAAGACACACAATTGATGGACGGAATGCAGTAAAAATCAAAACATTCACCCCCAGTCAAGAGATCTGGGTTAAATCCAACATTCTTTTGCTCACCATGCTACCCCAGTTTAGACCTGGCCATATTCAAATCAGTCTTGACCCTGTGCCCAGTCCAGCCCGAACTGCCAAGCCAGGTCCTCCCTGGACCGGAAACAAGCATCCTAGGACCGGTTTCGGGGTTTCACACCTTTTCAGCCAGGATAGCTTGATTCCAGTGGCACAGTGAACCCAGGACCCACATCTGGGCATACCTGGCGCACTTAGGGCAAGAAAGTAAAAGACACACAATTGATGGAGGGAATGCAGAACAAATCAAAACATTCACCCCCAGTCAAGAGATCTGGGTTAAATCCATCGTTCTTTTGCTCACCATGCCACCCCATTCGAGACCTGGCCATATGCATATCAGTCTTGACCCTGTGCCTCATGGGAACAGTCCAGCCCGAACTGCCAAGCCAGGTCCATCCCTGGACCAGAAACAAAGCATCCTAGGACTGGTTTTGGGATTTCACCCCGTCAGCCATTAAGCCTTCTGAGGTCTATACATTGACTCCCTTTAAATTAGTTCATAGCAGCACGTTTTTTAAAATTCTTAGAAAAGGCAAAACCTACTGCATTACGAGCTATGCAGCCAGGCCAGCTTGTGAGAGCGAGGTGGCCTGATGCGGGGTCTCCCTCCATGTGCTTTTTAATGAAAAATGTGCTGTAAAATCCACCATTTTGGTCTGTCTTTTTCCAAACTTTTCTTGGGGGGGGGAAGAACCCTCCCAAACTTCCCTAGTGGTGGTCGGGCTCGCTCGCTACATGCCGGACAGGGGCTGGTCTGGCAAAACTTGCCAGGGCTGCTTTTAGTTCCCAGTCCGGCCCTGGTGCTACCTATCAGCACTCAGGAGGTATAAGAGAAAGTTTGTCTGAATGTGTTCTGGCACCTGGGAGGATTCAAAAGGTGAGGAATCTGTGCTTATCTAGAGAAGCCACGAAAAAGAGCGTTATCAAAGGTAAGTACCTTGTTCATCTGTTGCAAGTGCATAGGGAGGAAAGTGTTCTTCTTTGACCAACACTAGCTGTGTCAGTGTGTCTGTGGTCTTTAACATCTGTCCAGCTAGGCTCTGCTCAGATACTAAAGATGGCGACATGCGGGAAAATATTTTCAAACATTGTTTCTTACGTCCGATGAATTGTGACACTAGTGAGAGAAGAAGACGTTTTCTTAACCTCTCTTCCCAATAAAGCTTCTGCCCTGATCCGAAAACACTTGGTGGTTCTTTTGGACCTCCAAACTCATTTCGTCTACGTCGTTTCTCTAGATTTAATTTACTTCAGGTTTTATTTTATGTCTGTTTTGTTTATTTGGTGTTCATTGTTCACAAGCATGTGAAAATATGTGGTGTGTCGGGGATGGGGGTGTGTATTGTGTCTTTTGTGTACTTTGTGTGTGTCTTTGTATATGTGCTTGTTTTGTGAATTGTTTGTGAAAAACAACAATGATGCTATGATCTTTGAAAATTAAATCTGCATAAGCTCTACTGTTTTGTGTGTATATTTCTATTCAATGAAGTGTTTGCCTACTACGAAAATGATGCTTAGCGTTTTGTTGAGAATATAATCAGCAAATGTTCAACTATGTCTGTTTATATTCTCCCATGGTGTGGCATTTGACCATGCAAACGTTTTATGTTGGTGTCCGCCATGTGTATGTTATTTGTCAATGGTTTGCAAATGAGGCATGTCACAAATACAAACAATGAAGCCGTTTTGTGCAAATCTAAATTTCATGTTTGACTGTGGTGTTGCGGGTGAGGGATTTGTATTGACAATGGGGTTGTGTATTGTATATTTTTTGTGTGTAGTTATGTCTCAGTTCCGTTGGGGATTTGTATTGATGGCCGGGTGTTCTTATTCTGTGTGCATGTGTTTTTTTGATTGTGTGTTTTTCAGTTTAGTGAAGCGGTGCCAAGTACTTAGTTGAAAATATAATCTGCATATGTATCACATTGTTTTTTCGTTTTCCACTATGCGTTCTACATCAGTTGTTTCAGTGGTGCTAAGTTAAATTGGTGTATGTGTTGGGGAGGGGAGGTTTGATTTGTATTGATGGTGGACATAATAAATGTCTAATGCATGTGTCTTTTCCATTCAGTGTTCGCAAGCATGTAAAATGGTGCAAAATCATCCTCTGGAAATTTAAATTCTGCATGTTTGGCTGTGATATTCTGTGTGTGAGGGCATTGGTATTGTTGGTGAGGTCTAGGTTGCATCTATTTGGTGCGTCTCTTAATGCAGGATTCCCGAGCAACCACAAATGTGCCAAGTATTTCATTTGAAACTGAAACTGTGCATGATACACTCCGTTGTGTCTGTTCGCAATCTATCTATCAAGCTGTGGCATTTATCCAAGGCAACTTAAGTTTGTACATTGTGTTTCTGTTTCCTCTACCTTCACGACTCTAAACGGAAATTTCCAGTAGTGTGAAGTACTTTTTCGGAAGATACAAATCCACATGTCCCATTCATGACTTAATTTTGTTAGGTCACGGTGACTTGTGGTTAGGGTCTACCAAGGTGTTCACATTAACCTTGTTGAAACTGGGATAACAAACTTTTTCGTGGTTTCAATGTTCTGATTGGAGTAATTTACTGGTTTCAACTCTTATTTTAACACTTGTGAATATCCAAACTCCTGTATGATTTAAAGAATGTCTTATATTTCTACAATAGACAGCAGGGAAATTGAGAGGTATGTTACTTTGCCAGGCTTTTTCACGGCACTATTTTTGGGTGGATTTGTGACCACAGTGGCATGTCCTCGCACTTTTTTATTAGATGTTATTGCTTTTGGCACATGTTTTTTTTTCAATTTCCCCTTTCTGAAGATGCTATACTTCTTTTTAATTTTCAAACATTTTTTTACGGAGTTTTATATAGCGCGAACTTGAACTGCTATCGGGTATCAGAGCACTTTACATAGCACCAGTTGCTTTACAGGAGGACCCATTCATTTTTGTTAGGCACGGGGAGATTACGTGATTTGCCCAAAATCTCAGGATGTTTAGCGTCATTGCCAAGACTCGAACCCAGTTCCCCATATTCGAGGTCGACCGCCCTAGCCTTTAGGCCAACTCCTCTCCTCTCCTCTTCTCTCTCCCTCTTGTGCAACACGTAGTTTCTTGCTTGTGTTGCTTGTTACGTTTTCTGCGATAATCATGCTCCAAGTTTCATTTTGTTGGTCTGTTTTGAGTTCTAATCTCTTTCTATCTTGTAGGTCATTGATTTGTCTGCGCTTCAGAATCTTAAATCTCTACATACTCTCCACATTGACAACACCTGCATTTCAGAGGATTCCCTACAATCTCTTGCAGCTCATCCAGCAATCTCCACACTCACCCTGAGCGGAGTACAGTCTATTGATGGAAACCGAGTGCTGCAGCTGATCTCTGGTAGGAATCCTATTATCAAACGAAGTATGCTGGGATTGTTTTCATGGGTAGACCATGCCAAGAGCTTTAGATTTGAATAACTATAGGATAATGTCACCAAAGCACATTCTCTGAGACAGGTTGTTGAGTAGGATTTAACAATAGCTGGTGTTGTGAGGATCAGAGAGATCCAGCCTAAAGTGGACACATGGCTCACTGTTGTCAGTGATCTAGAGTGAATCTGTGTCCATTAGGATGGTGGCTATCCTTTTGCTGAATTGGTCTTAATCTGTACTGTGGTCTAGGAGGAAAATACCTTTTGATGGTTTGGCTCAGGAACATTATATTGGTAACAGTTTAGTTGTTTGGAAGTCTTCTGAATCTGGGTTATGTTTCCTGAGTAAAGGCAGAATTTTTCCTACATTGAGCGGGTTGAGGAAGGTACCTGTGGTAATTGTCTGACATGCAGAACTCTTATGTACTCTAGAATGTTGGTCCTTGAGGCTCCGTTGTTAAGTGTTCAAGAGTCAATTGTTGCTTGGGTGCCCAGTGGCTAGGATGTTGTTGTATGTGCAGCTTGCAATAAAGAAGATTATCCCTACTTCCACCGTGCGTCTGTACTTCTTCACACTGGCGACGAACAACAGACCCAAAGAAGATAAAGACTTCTCTTCCTCAAGACGAGTTCTACTTCAACAGCAAACGTCCTAACACAGTTGAGTTTCTTACTGAAACATAAGGTACTGTACGCGCTGTGCCGGAAACAAGCCTGTGAAGTGTCTCTGTTCCGAGCAGCTCATCACTTTGCTCCTGAGTGTTTCACTGCGCTCCCAAAACACTTTGCTCGCTTTTCCCTAGCATTGCACTAGACACCCAGGAACCCTGCATTTTCCGCGCACACAAATCTTTTATTTCTAATAGGCCATCTAAACCACTGTCTCTTTTGGTTGTCCACCCACTCTGAGACTTAAAGAAAGGCCGAGCATCATTCAAACACGCATCGTTACCTGCGCGCGCCGTCTGCTGTCTCCGTTCTCTCAAGCGCCTCCATTTCCTCTACGATGTCATGCCCTTGGAGCCGCACAAGCTAAGAGCTGCACAAGCTACGTGACACGCTACACCGCTCACTGTATTGACGCGGAGCTTTGTCGCCGTTGCTAGGAAACCTGATCTCGGCAACCAGATCTCTTCCTGGAGTTCTCCCAGTTTGCCTGGCAACGCACTTACTACGACGGTTACAAGCACACCTGCTTGTCGATTTACGGCTCATCATTATTACTTCGGTGACAAGCACACCTGTTTGTCGGATTACTTCTTCGGTGACAAGCTCACCAGTTTCTCTGATGACTTTACAATTATTCATCGTCTCTACGGTGACAAGCACACCTCTTGTTGAGAAGTGTAATTGTTGTTAAGGTGACAAACACACCTACTTCCGTGACAATTGTATTAATTTTAATAATTTGGCTTCTCTGCACACCTATTTGAAATGCAGAATGTTACTCCCCCCTCTGTTTTTTCTCTCTAACCCTGGTGATTCTGTTATACGTTGGCCGAAATGGAAAAAGTTTTCCTTAACTACGCAAGGGTGTGTGGGGTATCACTAAGCGCTGAGAGAAAATCGGCACTACTACTACACTGTCTGGGTTCTGAAGGACAGGAGGTGTTAAAACATGTTCCTGAGTTGGGTGAAAGTGAGTCTGATAGCCTCAATGAATTTGAGATTTGCCTAAAAAAAACTTGATTAACTATGGCAAAAGGATGACACAAAATTAGATGAGGTGGTATCCATAGCTAAGAGAATAGAACACTCCCTTGCCTGTGTCAAGGTCATCAAGAAGGAAAATGGTGTTTTGGAAGAAAAGGTGCACGCTGTGACAAAGACCTCGTTGAAACCTGCTTTGAGACAGCTTGAACTTGCTCATTCCTCTCCAATTCTCAAACCCAAGGGAAATTCCAAGAGGAAGTGCTACCGATGTGACATGCTTGGTCATCTTGCTAATGACAAGTCGTGTCCTGTTCTCACGTTCAAGTGTCACAACTGTGGGAAAATTGGTCGCCTAGCTAAAGCTTGGAGAGCTAAAAAAAAAACAAGAAGGACAGACGTGCCAAGGAAGTTTCTCTTGAGGATGAGAGTGATTCTGATTACGATGAGTTGCACTGTGGAGAAGTATTATCACAATGAGGGCAGAACAAGAGTAAGGGTCCCGTTGATGAGGTGCAGGTGAATGATTGTAATATTAAAATGCTTTTCGACTCAGGGGCAAAGATATCTCTCATTCCGAAAGAGTTCTTTGAATAGAAATTGAATGGGAAGGTAAAAGTTTACAAACCTGACATTAAACCACTAGCTTATGGTGGTCAAAGGGAGACTAACTGCAGGGAAAATATGTATCTCTTGCAGAGGCAACAGTATAATTAGCTGGTTTCACCAGGCTGATCTATGCGTGTCGTTGGTTCCTGGTGGCTATCCCTGCATTATTCTCAGAGACATCTCTTCACATTTGGTTACTTTGAATGTTGTTTTAAGTGAGGTTGATTAAAGCTGAAATTTAGGCACTGAATTTAAAAGCATTTTCAGTGAGAGGTTAGGGTGCCTCTCGGGATACACACACAGCATCACACTCAAACCTGATGCTGTTCCCGTGACATGTAAGGTGTGCAGTGTACCGGTGACCATGAGGGAACCTATGCACTCTGAACTCGAGAAGTTAAGGAAAGAAGGGATCATTGTTGAGACCGAAGCGAGTGAGTGGTTGGCTCCAGTTGTCCTTGCACGCAAAGCCTCTGGAGAAGTGAGATTGTGTGTGGACCTCCGTGTCCTCAACCGGGCAGTTGTCTCAGATAGTGACCCTCTTCCCAACATCACAGTGATGCTGGCCCAATTTAAAAGATGCCCGAGTTTTCTCCACTCTGGATCTTAAAGCGGCTTATCAGGTCAAAATTGGTGATGAGTCCATGAACTTGACAGCCTTTATAACCCCTTTCGGAACTTTCAAATTCACCTGTCTTCTCTTTGGCTTGAACTCCGCAGCCTCCGTATTTCAAAGAGTCATGGAAGACGTGTTGGATGGCATGGAGGGGGTTAAGATATTTCAGGACGATGTTCTGGTTCATGGCTCATCTCAATAAGAACATGATGAAAGGCTTAAGGCCGTTCTCGAGAGATTTAGCGCGAGAGGCTTAACCTTGCGTGAGAACAAATGCAAGTTTAACCTCTCAGAAATCGATTACCTGGGCCACAGATTAACTGGAGGAGTTAAGCTTAGGGATCGCCTTGTGAAAACAATTGAGGAGCTCCCTGTTCCTCAATCCAGAGATGACCTAGTCACTTTTTTAGGGATGGCGGAGTACCATAATAAATTTGTTTCACAGTTCGTGTGTCACACCTTCACGTTAAGATTCTTCCTAAAAAAGGGAGTGAAATTCTCTTGGTCTCCTCAATGCCAATTGAAGTTTGGGGCTGTCAAGAAGGCCCTAGGTTCTGCTCCCTCCCTTCAGAGCTTTGACACTCATTCAAGCTCGATTCTAATTACTGATGCCAGTTCAAAGGATTTGGGTGCCGTCCTTAAGCAAGTAAGAGACAGTAAGGAAGTAACCATCATGTTTCTTTCCTGTGCGCTTGTTGGTCCAGAGGTACAATACTCTGTGATCGAGAAAGAAGCTTTTCTGGGCTATCAAGAACTTGAAAAATTTCTCTGGGGTAGCTTGTTTTTTGTCCATTCTGATCACAAACCGTTAAAATATGTGGGCAGAGAACAAAGTTGCTGACTGTCTCTCTCAACATTCATATTCAGAAATGTAACCATATTATGGAAGTTACCTAGGCGTAAACGTGTCGTAACTCCCCTTTACATTTAATAAGTATGGTTGTATCACCGGTTGTATCAGGAGCATTTGATTCCCTCTGACAGTCAATTTATTATTATTAAGGGAAAATCTTGTCTTCTCCCAAAAATTCATACAAGCAATCTTTAGTTCTTGCCTTTGGATGGTAGAAATGCTAACAGGGTTAGAAAAGTATTCAGGGCATCCCAGGTCAGCAGCAAAATGTTTAACATAATTGAGCCATGGGATGCACGATACCCGCTGTAAATTCAGGCAATCATCTATAACGTCCCGATTAAGGCTTGCAGCTGTGCTCGTCCATATCTTGTGCCATATCTTGTGCCATAAATGGACCGGCTGCATTTTAATTAAGTCAGACAGATATGACATTCCCAGTTCGCCATGAGCAAGGTACGTAGCTGTACTTTTTGGGGCTGCTAAAAGATATCTTAAAAACTTGATCTCAACCATCTGCAACGATTCTACATTTACATCTCCCCAAATTCAGGCTCCATACATGGCGGTTGAAATGCATTTGCCATTATGAATTGTTAGCAGTTGAAATGCATTCGCCATTCTAAATTGTTAGCAATTCGGCAATCGGATGCTTTCCTAACTTCCTAGCAAAATTTACCACAGCTCCTGTGGCTTTAGCAAATAGCAGTTTTCTCGATCTAATAGCATTTGCCCATGAACCCCCTTTATCAAAAACAATTCCTAGATATGCAAAATAATTGACCAATTTTACTTTCTTGTTATCAATGAGAATATCCCGACACTTTACACTAGGCTTACTACATTTCATGACAAACGTTTTTGTAATATTTACATTAAGAGCTAGAGTGGACATGTAAGTTACAAAACTCGTGTCACTTTTTTGCAGGCCAATTTGCGTGCGGGATAAAAGTACAGCATCATCCGCATATAATAATGCTCCAATTTCCCGTTTACCAATGCAGGGTAAGTCCTGACATTCCCTGGATAGTGTTGCACCTAGGTCATTTATATACAAGGTAAAAAGGAAGGGGATGAGCACACACCCCTACCGTACCCCCTTCTTGACAGGGAAATTTGGACTACACTCATCTGCACTTCCATAGCAGATGCTTGCCTGTGCATCTTGATATAACTGGCGAAGGAAATTGATAAGTGGGATTTCCACTCCCATGGACTCTAGGATACTCCAAAGTTTCCGGTGACTTACGCAATCAAAAGCCGAGCTCAGGTCGACAAAACATAGGAAGAGATTCCCGCGTTTAGCTTGTATATATTTTCCCCATATCAGTCTTAGGTTTAGTCCTTGGTCCACTGTACGTAGTCCTCTACGGAAACCATTCTGTAGTACCGAGACTTAATTAACTTTAATGGATCCACTCCTTTCCATTTGATTGTGTAACCATTGAGTCTATTAACAGCGATATCCTTAACATGATGTATGACCTGATGACTTTTAGTTAACACTTTGGTCGGCATGTTGAGATTGACACTAATAGGGAAATGGTCGCTGAAGGCAACAGTGTGGGTGGGAAAATTGGATATTCTACTGGCATATCTGTTAGAGACCAACACATAGACTATGGTGGAACACATCCCACAGCCATTAAAAGTACTGCTAAAAGGAATAGAGGGTGAGCATAGTTCATTAGCAAAACCCATATCCACTGAATATTATATGTGATTTAGTTGCTCTCCGAGTAGGGTATGCGAAGAATGGCTAATGTCATTGTCGTCGTCAGATGTCAAACCACAAATACCTCCATCATCATAATGGCACAAGCCAATATTAAAATCCCCTCCCCAGATTACACAGATATCCTTGTTTGTTTCCATGTGTATTTTGTTTATATCCTTCTGTAGATGCCTCAGAACTACCTGTGTTTGAACTACTGGAAAATTATTATAAACATTCACTAGCACAGTACAGTGGGTATTAGCAATGTGCAGTGTTAAGTATTTGAAGCTGTGAAAACTATTGTTTTACCTTCACCCTATAGGAAATATGGGTGGATAATCCTCCCTTTTTTCTCCCATTGCTAGAAGGTACAGCTGGGGTAAAAAGAAATGTATACCTATTAATGTGCTGTGCGGTGTCCACCCAGGTCTCTTGAACGCGCAGTATTTCATAAGTATCTACAAATTCTAACCCAGCAGGGTTAGTAAGTTTAGTAATTAGGCCCACCACGTTCAAGAATAGTATTTTACTAGAGCCGGTCCTGCCCTTTCCCAGGGTGTTAATATTATTATAATTTGATTCAACGTTAAGTTCACTGGTGTGATGAACAGCACAATTTGATAAATTTAGGGGGGAAGTACTTGTATTATCTTTTCTATTCCCTTCTCATGGTTGCTGTGCTCTATAATGTCACTGTCAACTATAATATAGAACTGGTTGTCTAGTTGTTGCATTAAATTGTGACAGTTGGGAGTCATGTGTATATCATTTGTAATGTTGGTCTTGATATAGTACGGTTCCTCAAAATCAGTAGGTGTCGGTTCATAGGCGAGATGGTGCTTTGTGCTCGTCAGATTTAAATCTACAGGGGTGTCCATGGAGGCAAGTCAATCAACATTTTCTAATGATGGAAGTATGTCAAATCTATTCTGGGTCAGTATGCTAAAATGGTATGATGAGGTATGATTGGAAGCTCTCCACTGTAAATGGTGATGGATTTGGTTTGTAGGGGGATAAAAATAGCCAAGAGGCAATACGTTTATTTGTCACAAAGTCACTACCAAGTCTAGAGAGAATCTCACGGGTCAGTTTGGGCATTCTGAAAGTAAGGACTATGCAATCACCAGGAAGCATTTTATCACTTTTTCCCAACCATCCTACTCTTCTCGCCATCTTAAATTCTTCAAACAGGGCCTCTGTTAGCCCAGTTTTAGTGCTGAGCCAGCAGAGAACTTTGTTTTGCAATGCTTCCCATGTTTCATCTATCTGAGAGGATGGCTGTGTGACATATGCTAGAATAAGGGGTAGCCTCCGACAGCAGATTCAATCTAGGGCCTTCCTTATCTGTGCGCACTGCCCTGGGGGGATGTGGCAATTGTACCATCGCAATACATATTGTTGAAGTGTACAAATTTCCTGTTTGTGGTATAAATGATGATGCACATTGGTTTGTGTGGCTGTATGGTTGGTTGTTCTGAATGAGGTTGTGGAACCTTGTGTTTGAATTCATTTGATGATGAATTTTGTTTTACTATATATATACCTTTGCATTTATCTGACATATTAATTCCTGTCAATTTGAAAAATAAAAATGATGACTTTGTCCAACTAAATATTTCCTTTCTTGTCTGCACCGATGTGTGACTAATATCAGGACCCTCCCCAAGGGCCTCCATAAATTATTGTGGCAGGTAAATCTTTTTGATTGGTTGTTCTCCTGTACCCCTGTGTTACCTGCCTTCATTATTTGACAGGGGTCCACCTTCTTATTAGTTATAAAGTCCCGATGGTCATGCGAGTTCAGTAAAGATCTGAAGGTGATAGCACAATAGCTGCACAGTTTTTTCCCATGCACTCGCAGCTTTAGGAATTTTTGTCAAGGTAGGAACCCAAGAGGACTCACAACGAGTGGTAGACAAGAATCACCCTCCAGGTGTATAATCCTTTAGGTAGATGTTAATTAAGTGGCCCAGCCCGGCGTCGTTTGGACTAGGATGGGCTAAGATGGGCCTGGCTTGGCCAGGTCTTCGCCCGGGCCGAGCCCAGGCACGCCCCGTGCTGCGGTAGGCGAAAGCGTCTTTAGTAGAGCTCCGGCACTCACTCCCAGGTGCTGCAATCAGGAGCCCCTCCCTCACAAGCCAAGACCAGGGAGGCGGTAAAAAGTGCAATATGCAGGGTGCTGGCAGGCAAAGGAGAGAAGAGTAAAGAGTAAAGTGCAAAGCAGTTTTGAAAATGGAAGAGTTGATCCGATGCGCGCCCCTATGTACTCAAGATGGCCTGAAGTTAAAGTGACACAGAGTATAGAAACTAGGGACTTTACCAAGTTCTTGGAGGACATCTTTTGCAGAGAAGGCCTCCCAGAATCCCTGTTGACTGACAACGGCGTTCAGCTTGTGTCAAAAGAAATTGAAGAGTTTTTTACCAAAAAGGGGATCAAGTACAAGCGTTGTTTCCTCAGAGTGTAATGGAATGGTAGAGGTTTAACTGCGTGCGAAAAGAGTCAATCCAACTGGCTAAAGAACAAGGCAGAGACAGGAGGTCTGGAATATTTGAAAGAGTGATAGTCTACCGCTTGACCCCCCATTCTATCACAGGGAAAATCCCTTTTGAGTTGTTTAGGGGCTGCTCTCCCAACACTTACATGTCTCAACCTTGGATGAGGGGAAAAAGTGTTGACATTGAAGATCACAAGGGTGTCCAGTGGCAGGCAGTTCAGGACCTCAAGTCAGCCAAGAGAAAAGCAAACTTTGACACCAGATACGCTATTTCTCACACGAAAGTATGCGTGGGTGACCGTGTGAAAGTACGTTATCCCCAAAAGTCTGCTGTTGTGAAATTCTCTCTGCCTTTTAAGGTGACTAAACTATTTCGTAATGCTGTGAAACTTGATGATGGGCGCATATGGAATTTTGGTATGATTACCCGCATGCGTTCTAATACCTCCTCTAAACAAGACATCCTTGCTGTTCCCCCTAAGGTTGGCTCTTCAGTACGCAGGAGCGCTCGCATATGTAAGGCTCCTGAAGCTCTACATGATTTTGTTTTAAACTGATTATACTTTTATGTCTTTATGTCTCGCAAGTTTTAAGGTTGTTGATATGTTCTCGTTTTAGGTTTGGGGGAGGTGTGTGGTAATTACCTGACATGCAGAACTCTTATGTACTCTAGAATGTTGGTCCTTGAGGCTCCGTTGCTAAGTGTTCAAGAGTCAGTTGTTGCTTGGGTGCCCAGTGGATAGGACATTGCTCTATGTGAAGCTCGCAATAAAGAAGATTATTCCTACTTCCACCGTGCGTCTGTACCTTCAGTACGGAATATTTTGATTTTGAAGAGGGATTTTGATAACATCGTAGGAGATTCACTTTAAAGCTCCAATGATCTTGATTACATAAGATGTAGCAGTGAATTGAGGCAGTTTGAAAGGTCCTCAGTGACAAGGGTTTTGAAATATGTTAATTTTGCTCTCTCACAAGGCAGTACTGTCAGAGAGATGGTTTGGATTTTTATGTTGTGTGTCTGCAGTCTGATTTTGCCAATCTTTTCTTTGATAGTCATGCATTTTTAAATATAATGTTTGTGTGGTGGTACAGGTATAGAACTGTGCTGTGCTGGATTGCTTTGAAGAGTTATATGCTTCTCTTTGACAATTCTTTGGTTGTGGGAATGTAGTGATAACACTGACTTTTGTTGTGATCTTTCTACTTAATGCAAAGACGTTTTTTAAAGCATGTGAGGTCTTCCACACCTGTGATCAGTGACAAAGCTTATGTCTTTGATGGTGTGTGCTGTATGCCATTGCTTGAGATTGATACGTGTGTTTTGATTGGGCTTGGGGGTCAGCTGTTGGCTTTAGGAAATGGTTGAGGCTGGGGGTCATATTTGGCATCTAATTAATTGGTTGTGTGATCTGCGTAGTCAGAGCTTTGTTGGTGGCAAGAGAAATTGGTGTAGCCTGTGCAGATGAAATCCTGGTTTTACCTTTGCTGTGGTAAGCTGTAGCGATTATCTTTATTATGTTGGTGGATTTTAGAGTGGTTGAAGACGGACTTTCTGAAGTGTTCCTCAAGTGCTTCAACACCTTCCGCATGCTCCGCAAGATCTACAAGCAAGATCTACAAGTGGATCCCCTCCGAAACAAGAAGAATGGTCACCCAGGCCCTCGTCAGCAGCAGGTTGGACTACGGAAACACCCTCTAGGCAGGAGCCTCGGCCAAACTCTTGAAATAACTTCAACGCGTCCAGTACGCCTCTGCAAGCCTGATCCTCGACATCCCTCGCTTCAGCCACATCACACCCCACCTGAGAGACCTGCACTGGCTCCCCGTCAACAAGAGGATAACCTTCAAGCTCCTCACCCACACACACAAGGCTCTCCACAACACCCATGCACACAAGGCTCTCCACAGCACCGTACCAGCGTACCTCAACAGATGACTCAGCTTCTACACCCCCACCCGCCAGCTCCGCTCCTCCAACCGCGCCCTCGCCACAGTCCCCCGCATCCAAAGAGCGACCTCCGGCGGCAGATCGTTCTCCCACCTCGCCGCCAAGACCTGGAACACCCTCCCCATCCACCTACACAGACCCAAGACCTGCTGACCTTCAGGAGACTCCTTCAAGACCAGGCTTTTTGAGCAGTAGCAGCACCCCCCAGCGCCTTGAGACCCTCACGGGTAAGTAGTGCACTTTACAAAAAAACAAAAAATAAGAGAGTTTGTGGGTGGAAGGTCTTTTTATCTGACCTGTGCGTGAGGAAGTGAAGTCAGCACCATTCCAGATGGGTGATTTTTTTTCTGTTTTGTATGGCTGTCTGGGACATAAAGCATATGATCCTTATTGGCTTAGGAGCTTATGGGGACAGAAAGACCCATAAAATAGGCCTTCTTCAAAGAAGTTAGATTTGCAAAGTACCTTTTTGGTCCCTTTTATTTATTTATTTATTTATTTATTTATAAAGAAACCTTTATTTGACTTCAAAGAGTTACAGACATGGGCCTACAACCCCTTGGGCCGGCCACTTATGAGCATGAGATATATCATTCCACCGTTATACAGATTGAGCAATCCGAGGATCTCGTCAGTCCATCAGTGCTCCCAGTGAAGGCAAAAGCAGTAGTTAGGTGACAATATGAAATACGGTTCCAATTTTCGACTTAAAACTAATAAACAATACACACAAACAAGGCAATAAACAGTGTGAATATCAGGACGCGCTCCCCGGGGTAGGAAATCAATGACCTGCCGCCGAGAAGGGAGGGGGGCCCGGGAACAGAGGAAAAATCAAACTGTAACCTACTCATAACCGGTGAGGAATGGTCAGCTAGGGGGACAAAGAAACATCCGATACAATAGTCAGGGGAGGGGCACAGATGTCTCCGCAATACCCTTTTATTTTTTTAAAGGGTAACTGAATTAAGAAACATTGTGTCTTAAAATATTTATTTAAGGCTGTTGTAGGATGTGATATTAACTAAAGAGGCTTGGTGATTGACTAGAAGCAGACACTAAGCTTGTAGCCATGACCCAATGTGAGAAGCTGGCCTGGCATATGCTGGTCACTAGTTATAGTGGCCACCTTGCACCAGTCCAATTCGACTCTTATGGTAGATAGGTTTAAGACAACCTTTTAAAGAAAGCTATCCTAGTGGTAGCTGTGGAGAGCAGCCTTCAGGCTAAGTCTCTGAGGAATGTAAAGCAGCTTGTTTTACCTTATAATCTCTTGAATTACCAAATGAAAAGGACACCACACAGGTATATTTATCAAATATATATGTATTTATTTCTAGATACACTCTACTAATCTCTTTATGAGATTAGAACCCAGATACACATTCAAATGTCAACAGTTCTCAATAAATTAAGCACAAATATGGCTGTAGCCCTAGGGGCGTACCAGACCATATACTAAGAAAATGGTTTAACAAACTCGACTTGCAAAATGACAAAGCCTAGGGCCTTGGGAATCGCTGGGGCTTCACTTCTGCAGTGTTAGCAGGTAAGTAACAAGCCCACGGGAGACGCGTGCAGTGTCTAAACACAGCCGCGGGTTTCCTATAGGTTACAATGGCGCAAGTCGCGGTTTGTATTTTAAAGTTTTAGGGCACTTCGAAGAAGTCAACAAGGAAGCCACTTACAGGGTAAGTATTTCGAGGGCCAACACACACTTGGGCACCGGAGTGCACGAGTTACCTCACCCACGGAAGCCGCGTGCATAGGTGTCTTTTGGTGTCGGGTTGCGATGCTGTTTTCCATGGAGACCAATGAAGACTTGCTGCTTGAGACGACTGAAGAGGTGTCCGCTGGAATCCGAAGGTGGATTGAAGATGAAGAGGACCTGAAAATTGAGGGGACAGAGTTCAAAGTCACTTGCCAGTGACCGGTGGCCAGCAGGATGGATGACCACTGATGTTGCGTCGTTTCAGGTCGTCGATGGTGATTTGTCTCTTCGCTCACGAGGTCTAGGAGGGATCGACGATGACCAGCAGCTGGATTCGGAGTGTCCCACGACGTCTGCAGCTGATGACGGTGTGGGCAACCGGATTGGAGCCAACAAGCCTTGGCAACTGCAAGTCTCGTGTGGACTGAAGATTGACGATGATGCAGACCAGCAAGGTCTGATGGACTTACCCAGCGAGGGTAAGTGAGGGCAGGCCCGGAGCAACGAGGAGAGCCCTTGAAGTCGATGAGAAAGTCTTCGGGTGAGTCACTAGCCAACGGGCAAGTAATCGCGAAGACGCCTTGGCAGGAAAAGTTCCACAGGAGCCCACGGTCACTCGGGACAGGGTAGGCCGCTGATTTTCGGTACCAGACCTGCTAGGGACTTGGACTACAGTTGGTCCAAAGCACAAGTTCGTAGAACGTTGTTTAGGGTTTGCACTCGAAATCAGTGCACGGTTCCCTGGTATTGCTGTTCCTCGTCACTCGTGGGGTCCAGATGCCACAGCTTCGCTGGGGACTCAAAATGGCCGTCTAGAGGTCAGTAAATCTGCTTCAGGGGACGCAGGGACTTCGGACTCCGGCGGGAGCGATGAAGTTTGCAACCGTTGAGTAAAGTTACTGGTGCCTGCCAAGCAGGGGAGTAACTCCTTGACTCCAAGGGAGATTCTTCAGTCTTCCAGAGATAGTGGAACGTCGAAGGGCCAGGATTCTTCTTTGTAGAGCGTCGTCCAGGGTAATCTGAATTGCATTGGCAATGCTTGGTATCTTATAGTGAAGATAGGGGAGGGACTAGCTCTATGACCACTCCTCTAGGAGGGTCAGGGTAGTGGGTGGTTACACCCACTTCCCTTTGTCCAGTTTCGCGCTAGAGCAGGGGCAGGTAGCCCCTGAACCGCTTTGAGCTGGCATATGCACAGAGGAGCCTACTGCTCCCCCAGTGCAGGACTTCAAAGCACTCTGAGTGCACCCACCCAGCTCCAATACACTAAATCCTGTCTGGGAGGTGGTGACACCTCCCTGTGACAGGATACCTTTTTTTAGGCTTCCTCCACTGCGAGTTTCGGTCAGCAGCTGGAGGGCAGCACGGTGTTTGTGCTGGTGGCATCCATTTTGTGGTGCCAGGGCTCTGTGAGATTTCTACCGTTTAGTACAGTGGGTACATGTCGTTCCCTCTAGAAGGGTGGGATCATACTCCCACACCAATTACTGGTGTGGGGGTATGATTCCAAGTTGTTTGACACCAAACACGACATGTTTCGATGCAGTCATTCCAAAGTTAGCATTTAACGCGAGGTTATAATGCACTTAAGAGTATATGGTTTAACCGCATCCACAAACAGCAGCAGAGAATAGACTCTGCCAGCTGCAGAGGGGTCCTGCTCATGCAGAAGCACCCCCTCACATAGTAAACCAAGCACCCTGCCCTCAGGATTGTTAGGGCCTGCTAGAGGGGTGACTGATAGGTTTATATGTGTGTGTATGGTGAGATATAGGAACATATACCTCAGTGAGGAGTGCTAACACTACCTCACACAGGCTGCAGTAGCAGGCCTGTGCTGTCAGATTGTGAATGCTTCCCAGGGGTGGCATAATACATGCTGCAGCCCCTGGTAGGCCTGTGAAGTACCAATGCCCTAGGTACCTGAGGTACCATATACTAGGGGCTCATAAGGTACCACAGTATCCAATCACTAGTGCATCTAATATGCACACCAAGTTGTTTAGAGAGATCAGTGAGACTGGGGCCCTGATTTGCAGGGACCCAGCCAGACTATAGTCAGAAACCAGTGTATACATCAGAAAAAAGTGGGGGCAACATAAGTGCAGATCCTACTCTCCTACACCCAATATTAGTTTAAAGCCTAAACAACTAGGTTTTAATATTTTTTCCAGAAATCTATATTTCTGATGGATAGTTCTAACCACAGATTCCTCTCCTTAGAATATCCTCCAGGTGCCAGACGGCATCCAGAGATTTTGGGAGCACTAGATGGCACTGTGCAGCTCCATACTGCCCTGGAAATGATGGAGCGGAGCTGCATATAAGCACCACCCGTGCACACTGACATAATTTAATTTCTTTCCTAGCTTTCTGACGTGGATCTGGAGCTCTGCTTCTGAATATGTTGGTTTTCTGCCGACATTCAAACTTTTTCACAGTGTGCTAGGGAACGACGGTTCCCACTAAAAACAATTATGATTCAAGCTGTACCGTGACTGGAGGAAGTAAATGTCGGTCACAGACTCACAATGGATGTGTCTTTGGTGCCTGGGTTTGGAACACAGCTATAAGTCCTGTGATAAGTTTGCCCACATGCACCCGAAGGCAATTTGAGACTAGAAGTTGTATGTCGCTGAACACAAGGAGTTGCGACCGTCGCATTGATCCCACACCCGCTTTAAGGGGAGAGGATGTAGCCTTACGGCTAGAGCGGACGACCTCGAAGCTCGGGAAGCGGGTTCGGGTTTCGGCAACGACCCTCAACATCCTGTGATTCTGGACAAATCACTTGATCTCCCAGTGCCCAACAAAAATGAATGTGTCCATCTGTAACGAAAATAGTGCTCATGTAAAGCGCTCTAATACCTGATGTCTCGAGTCTAGTTCAAGCTATATAAAACGCAAAATCTCTTTTTTTTTTAGTCGCAGGCCCAAATGCTGTTCCGGTCATAGGGCTATTTCTGTAACTGTGCCACTTCCCACATGACGTTCTTTGATAGGTCAAACTCCAACTTCAATTGCAAGCATAACAAGCATTGGCATAGCCAATAGATCTCGCCTTTGGGACCGTATAAGTGTTTAGCCATGCAACAGTTAATGTCAGTGTCAGGCCTGTCAGGGTGCAGCCAGAGGCTGCATTAGTGTCAGGGCTGCATCAGTGTCAGGGCTGCCACGGTGCAGCCAGAGGCTGCATTTGTGTTAGGCCTGCCACGGTGCAGACAGAGGCAGCATTTGTGTCTGGCCTGCCACGGTGCAGCCAGAGGCAGCATTTGTGTCGGGCCTGCCACGGTGCAGCCAGAGGCTGCATTTGTGTCGGGCCTGCCACGGTGCAGCCAGAGGCTGCATTTGTGTAGGGCCTGTCATGGTGCAGCCAGTGTCACGAATGGGTCAGAGTGTCAGCAGTATAGTATACCCAAACCACTAACCTGAGCCGGCCAGCTGGAACGATGCGAGCGTTGCCTATCCCTTTTCTTCCCTCTTCCGCTAACGCTCACTGCGGACAGAAGGCCTGCGCAATGTACGGGAGCAGTCGGGGGAAAAAAGGGGGGGAGGGAACATAAAGGTGTGGAGGCACAGGAAGTCTTCTAGGGTAACGTCAGGTAAAGGACTGGCTCGATAAGGTCTCCCAGGGAGGGCCCTACGGACAAGAAAACAGACAGCTATGACCAGAGTTAGGGCCTATGCTGGCAATCTTTAGGCCCTAACCCCATAACCCGGTACTCACAGTGGTTCAAGCCTTTACTCTCGTGGCGCGGAGGCTTCTTGATCACCCGTCGGCTCGTAGGCTTATCCTTGGTACTGGCGGGTCCCGTGTGCGCTTCTACCTCTGCACACCGTTCAAGAGTCGGGAAAGAATATGGAAGGCTTCTGCCTGTTGTCAGTAAGACAAAGTGGAGAGGAGAGAGGGCAAGGGAGGGCTCTTTCTGGCCCCCAACAATCCTGCGTCTTGTCTCTCGCCTCGCGGTTATCGTCACCGCTGCTTTGGCAGGTGTGAATTCCCGAAAGGGCTCCAACGCTTTTCTGTCACAGCGAGAGCGTGCAATATCCAGGGGAGGATTAGCGCTGCTTCAATTGCGCTTTCCCGCTATCTCGGTGTTCAAATACGCCCGCCCGCTCTATCTCGGCGGGGGTGCCCAAATACTCGAGAAGCTTGGAAGCTTCCCCGTAGCGCTCTACCGCTGTTACGTCACAGCGGGAGCGTTTGTATCCGAAGAGTCTCCGCCCTTCCCTTCTGCGTCTCCGCGCGGGTTACCTGGTGTTCCCTCGAAGAATGTAGGTCTCTTGCGGACGTTCCAGTCAGCTCCTTCGTAGTTGCAGCCTCGAGGAGTACAGGATACCAAATGGGAGGTCCAGTGTCAATATCCTCTGAATGCGAGTGGTTCCGCACCGTCGGCATCTCGGGAAAAGATACTCGCACCTACTTGTAACTATGCTCACAAAGATTGTCAAGCGCCTCCTAGTGGGGGAGGTGGCCTTTTATACGTCCTTGCATGACGCGAGTCCTTCCTGCTCGCCCCAGGGTCTTCTGGGAGATGTAGTTTTCGGGCCAGTTTCGGGTGACCGCGACAGAACCCCCTCTCGAGGACTGCCGTCTCGGCGGTCGACCTGGTTTCCCAGGATGTGTTGCATGGAATGCGTTCAATAGATCAGGGCAGTGGAGATTGTGTGCAGATTCCCATGTCCTGTCTTCCTCCCCAAAGCCCTTCCAATCTACTAAATACTGGACCCTTCCTCTTACTAGACGGGAATCTAGGAGTTCTTGTACTTCATACTCATCTTGGCCGTTCACCTCTACAGGGGGAGGTCTTACTTGGAGCCTCATGTCTATAGGGCATGGTTGTAGCAGTGACACATGGAATACAGGATGTATGCGCCAGGCTACCGGCAGGGTAAGTTTCATGGCTACAGGATTCACTATTCTTTCTATACTGTATGGTCCGATGTATCTGGGCTTGAGTTTATCTACCCCCATCAGCTGGAGGTTACGCGTGGATAGCCATACTTTGTCCCCTACTTTATACTGGGGTTCCTCCTCCCTCCTTCTGTCTGCGCACCTTTTGTGAGTGGCCTGGGCAGAAGCCAAATTCTGTTTGGCCTCACTCAACACCGCGTGTAAGTGGGCGTGGTGTTCCTGAATGCTTGGAAGGTTGGATTGCGCGGGCCAGTCAAAAGGGAGCATGTTGGGATGGTAGCCGTAGAGGCAAAAGAAAGGTGAACACCCCAAGGTAGAATGTTCCGCGTTGTTATATGCGAATTCTGCCATCCATAGTAAGGGGTACCAATGCATGGGATTTTGTAACGTGAAACACCGTAAATATTGCTCCAGTGTCTGATTTAAGCGTTCAGTTTTTCCGTCTGTTTGCGGATGGAAGCTCGTGGATGTTCGTGTATCGATGGAGAGGGTCTCGCAGAGCGCTTTCCAAAAACGAGATGTGAATTGTGACCCCCGGTCCGTGATTAGGATACTCGGGATACCATGTGCCTTTACGATGTGTCGGAGAAAAACAAGAGCCAGTTCTGCAGAGGAGGGGAGTTTCTTCAGAGGAATGAAGTGCCCCATTTTCGTCAAGTGATCCACCAGTACCAGTACCACGGTATATCCTTCGCAAGGGGGCATTTCGACAATGAAGTCCATCGAGATGGTATGCCATGGTCGTGGGGGAATAGGGATTGGTCGTAACAGTCCCACGGGTTTTGTATGAAGCGCCTTGCCTTGAACGCATACCGAACAGGTTGACACGTATTCATGGGTGTATTTTCTCAAGGTAGGCCACCAAAAGGATCGTTCGAGGCACGCAATTGTTTTGTAAATGCCTAAATGACCTCCCAGAGGGGAATTGTGTGCCCAGCTTAATACCTGTTGTTGGAGAAGAGGGTCCGGCACATATAAGGCGTGGGAGTGATACAAAAGACAATCCTTTTCATGTCTGTGATCGGGGTGTTCGAGAATCCAGGTCTGTGCATCCACTTCTGCCACTGCTACCCTCAGGTCTTCCAAGAAGTCTTGTGGGGCGATCGGGGCGATTACCGTGACGGACACCTGCTTGTCTGGGAGGATGAACGGAGGTACCCTTTCTTCCATCTTTGCGTAGCATTCTGACTCATCAGCTCTTGATAACGCATCGGCCTTCCCATGCTGTGGTCCCGGGCGGTATTTGATAATAAAATCATAATCAGAAAAAAAGAGTGTCCATCACAGTTGTCGGGGAGTCAGGGCTTTTGCTGTCTTCAGGAATAGTAAATTCCGGTGGTCAGTGTAGATTTCAATCGTGTGGCGTGCGCCCAGAAGGTAATGTCTCCATTCCTCACAGGCTTTCTTGATCGCCAGTAATTCCTTGTCAGTGACAGTATAGTTGGTCTCACAAGGGGAGAGTTTTTTGGAGTAATATGCTACGGGATGGAGCTCTCCTGTTTCAGGGTTTCTTTGTGATAGGACTCCTCCTATCGCATACTGTGACGCGTCTGTCTCGACTACAAACGGGAGTTGAGTATCCGGATGTCGTAGAATAGGAGCTTGTGTGAACCTGTCCTTTAGAGCCTGAAATGCTTGGTCGGCATCAGTTCCCCACAAAAAAGGGGTGTTTTTTCGCAATAAACTAGATATGGGTTTGATTATCCTTGAGAAGTCTCTAATGAATCGCCGAAAATAATAGCGAACCCTAGGAATCTCTGCACCGCCTTTTCGTTGTGTGGAGCCTTCCAGTCCGTAATAGCTTTTACCTTGCCTTGATCCATCTGAAAACCCTGAGCGTTGATGATGTACCCCAGAAGGGCGACCTCCTCTACGTGGAATAAACATTTCTCGAGTTTTGCAAACAAGGAATGTTGCTGTAGTCTGTCCAGCACTGCCTTAACATGCCTCACATGGTCTTCTGGAGTGGTAGAATAGACCAGGATATCATCTATGTAGACCACACAGAACGTTTCTAGGAATCCTCGGAGTACTTCATCCATGAAATATTGAAAAGCTGCCGGGGCGTTACACAGCCCAAAGGGCATCACCAAATATTCATAGAGACCGAACTTGGTTCTAAAGGCTGTCTTCCATTCATCCGCGCTTTTCACACGTACCAAGTGGTAGGCGCCCCTTAAGTCAGGTATAGTAAACCATTGTGCTCCTTTGAGTTGGTCTAACATCACGGGGATCAACAGTAGAGGGTACCGGTTCTTGATAGTAATTCGGTTGATCGCCCTGGAGTCGATGCAAGGTCGGAGTTCATCGCAATCTTTCTTTGGTATGAAAAAAAGCGTGGACGAAGCGGGAGATGAGGAGTGTCTGATGAAGCCAGAGGCCAGGTTCTCGGCAAGATACTTTTGGAGGTACTTTGTTTCGGGTTCTGTGAGAGCGTACACCCTGCTACAGGGAATGGCAGCTCCTGGAATGAGGTCAATCCGACAATCGTAGGAGCGATGCGGGGGGAGTCGAGTGGCCTTTTGTTTATCAAACACTTGAAGATAGTCTCGGTAAGCTTCAGGTACGGTGATGATACAGCAGAATCCTGTCTCTGCACACCCGGACGCCAGGAGGCTAGCTTGTGTGTTGTCCGTCTCTTCTTGACGAATAACTCGGTCAGTACAATGTTCCACACAATAGACTGATTGCAAGGAGATGGATTGTGCAGCCCACTGAATAACGGGATCATGTAAGGTGAGCCAGGGCATGTCCAAGATGAGCCGAAAGTGAGGCGCGTTGATCAGATCAAAACAGATGTATTCGTAGTGGTTACTACCGACTTTCATGAGAAGAGGCTGTGTCTGATAAAGGACTGGTCCAGAGGACAGTGCGGTACCGTCTACCGCCTTGACTTCTTCCGGGTGTTTCTTCTTTTCTTGTGGAACTCCAATGGTCTCGGTGTATTGTAGATCCATGTAATTTCTGGTCGCTCCAGAATCCAACATAGCCGGCACGTCCAGAGGGGTATCAGGATATATCCATAGGGTAACCCCTACGTTGAGATGCACTACTGCTGGCTGGATGGTGTTAGCGACGGCTGGGGAGATCACTGGTTGTTTTCCACCCGGTCTAGGGATCTCATCCAGACTCGGGCTTCCTAGTTTTCCGATGTCTCCTTGTGATGCACTGATGATACCTGCATTCTCATGTTGCCCGTTTTCTCAGGGAGTCGAGTCCTGGTTCGGCATTCCCTTATGAAATGCCCACTCTTACCACAGTAGAGACATAGTTTCATGTTCCGTCGTCTTTCTCGTTCTTCATACGTTAAGGGTCCTTTAATCCCTCCAATCTGCATAGGCTCAGAAGTATCGATGTTTTTTGGGGAGTCACTCGGGGGTACTTTAAGACGGATGTACGTGAAGCAGTTTTCTCTTCTCGTTCTATCACCCTTCCGTTCCAGAAGACGATGTTCCAATTGGACCGTGAGAGCGATGAATTCCTCGCACGTCGGAGGGAGTTGCACCACTTGCGAAAGAACGTCTTTTAACTCCCCTCTCAACCCTTGATAAAAAAGGGAGGTGCGCTTTTCCTGGGTGCCATTCTGTCTCCACCACCAGGCGGTTGAACGAGGTGATGTAGGTAAGGAGATCTTGTGATCCCTGTTTCAGCTGCATCAATTCCCTGTCCAGAGTCAGCATATGAGATTTTCGGTCGAATAGCTTCCTCATCTATGCGCAAAAATCCGAAAATTGATGTAGCACAGGGTCATTCCTTTCCATAAGGGGGATGGTCCAACTGGCTGCATTCCCTCCCATATAGGACATCATGAACACTGTTTTGGCCGCTTCATCCTGGAAAACCGCAGGTTTACAGAGGAAGGGCAACCTGCATTGATTTAGGAACGTCTCGAATTTCTTCGGGTCTCCGTAGGACCTTTCAGGGGGTGCTAGAGGTATACTAGTGTTCTGGAACACATGTACCGTGGGGACTGCATCGGTGACAGGAACAGCGCTCTGAGGGGAAAAATCTCCATTCCCTTTTAACTGGCCTGGTTTTTGCGCTATGCCAGGAGGAGGTAGCGTCCATTCTTTAATGTAAGCTCCCCTAGCTTCAGGTTTCCCTTGACGGGATAATCCTGCTACTTCTCTGCGAAGGGTACCTAGTTCACTTTTGAGTTCTCGGTTTTCCGAGCGGGAGGCCTGTACCTCTGCCTGAAGAGCAGCAAAGCTCTCCAGAAGGGAAGTGAGAACAACGTTCGTATCCATCGTTCGGGCTGGGATACAATCTTGGGCTTGACAATCTGTCACAAATGGGTCAGAGTGTCAGCAGTATAGTATACCCAAACCACTAACCTGAGCCGGCCAGCAGGAACGATGCGAGCGTTGCCTATCCCTTTTCTTCCCTCTTCCGCTAACGCTCACTGCGGACAGAAGGCCTGCGCAATGTACGGGAGCAGGCGGGGGAAAAAAGGGGGAGAGGAAACATAAAGGTGTGTAGGCACAGGAAGTCTTCTAGGGTAACGTCAGGTAAAGGACTGGCTCGATAAGGTCTCTCAGGGAGGGCCCTACAGACAAGAAAACAGACAGCTATGACCAGAGTTAGGCCCTATGCTGGCAATCTTTAGGCCCTAACCCCATAACCCGGTGCTCACAGTGGTTCAAGCCTTTACTCTCTTGGCGCGGAGGCATCTTGATCACCCGTCGGCTCGTAGGCTTATCCTTGGTACTGGCCGGTCCCGTGTGCACTTCTACCTCTGCACACCGTTCAAGAGTCGGGAAAGAATATGGAAGGCTTCTGCCTGTTATCAGTAAGAAAAAGTGGAGAGGAGAGAGGACAAGGGAGGGCTCTTTCTGGCCCCCAACAATCCTGCGTCTTGTCTCTCGCCTCGCGGTTATCATCACCGCTGCTTTGGCAGGTGTGAATTCCCCCAAGCGCTCCAATGCTGTTCAGCGAGAGCGTGCAATATCCAGGGTAGGATTAGCGCTGCTTCAATTGCGCTTTCCCGCTATCTCGGTGTTCAAATGCGCCCGCCCGCTCTATCTCGGCGGGGGCGCCCAAATACTCGAGAAGCTTGGAAGCTTCCCCGTAGCGCTCTACCGCTGTTACGTCACAGCGGGAGCGTTTGTATCTGAAGAGTCTCCGCCCTTCCCTTCCCTTCTGCGTCTCCGCGCGGGTTACCTGGTGTTCCCACGAAGAATGTAGGTCTCTTGCGGACGTTCCAGTCGGCTCATTCGTAGTTGCAGCCTCGAGGAGTACCGGATACCAAACGGGAGGTCCAGTGTCAATATCCTCTGAATGCGAGTGGTTCCGTACCGTCGGCGTCTCGGGAAAAGATACTCGCACCTACTTGTAACTGTGCTCACAAAGATTGTCAAGCGCCTCCTAGTGGGGGAGGCGGCCTTTTATACGTCCTTGCATGACACAGTCCTTCCTGCTCGCCCCAGGGTCTTCTGGGAGATGTAGTTTTCGGGTCAGTTTCGGGTGACCGCAACAGCCAGAAGCTGCATTTGTGTCAGGTTAACAGGTAGTGCTTGCATTTTTCAGCTGATTGCCATTTCTGCCATTTCTGCACATATGTGCCCAAAAATGTGTTTTTAAGGTCGACTTTACTAATCGTATTTGACTCTACCCAAAACCTTTGCAATCCCAACTTCCTCAGCCAGTCATAGACAAACTTAACTCATGGTACTGTCATAACACCAGAGACTTTTAATAATCTGTTAGGGATTCTCTGTAGTCTCTTAGCTCGGGTGTGGACCAAAGGCGAACCCAATACACTAATTGTTTTAATACAGCCAAATCTGCAATTCTTTTGAGACCTAGATCACCTGTGTCCATTATCCCCAACTTCTTATTTGAACTGTTCATTAGAGCTAGGGCCCGCCTGGGTCACTCTGACCATCATCCAGTGTATTTCCTTAGAGTTCATCTGGATCCTGGCTAGGCGGTAGCAAAACAAAGTGTCTCCTGGAGTCTTGGCATAGGTGTATTGGAACATATTCCCTGCTTGCTGCGATCTCTTCTCTGCCAGGCTTTAGATTACATTGTTTATTAGTCACAGTTTTCCACTATTCTGTTGCTTTTCTCCAGTCAGACCTGGTTGTAGTAGCAGCATGCTTGCCCAAACCTAGGAGAAAGATTAACGAGAATGGGTGCCCACACCTGTATTCGATGTCTTTGGTCTAATTTGTTTAAGGTGATGGGGATAAATCATGAAAAAGTTAGATAAGTGCGCTGTTGAACGACATAAGGCCACCTTTTTAGGCCAGATAGTTTATTTTTCCTTATAAAAGTTAACTCTGGTTCCGACATAAGGGGGAGAACGCCTAGACTGACGCTGGTAAACGCTGTGAGTTCTATCCATTCTGATCAGCTGCTGACCTGGTCTTTCCAGTATAACTTCGATAAAGTTCTATATGTATTTTGGTAGGCGGTTACGCTGTACTTGTCATTCAATGAATGCAGATGTTGTTCCGTCCCAATCTGTTATTGGGGTCTACTCACTTCTGCAGGATAAGTTTTAGCTCCTCAGGAACGGTCATGGGTTGCTGTAGTTGGTCAGAATCGACCTTTTTACAGAGGCCTTTATCAACATCCTCCACATGACTTCCCAGGTTGTCCACATCTCTCCACATATCCTGCAAGTCACTGCGAATGTTCGTTTTGAGTGCTTGAATGGCATTCTTGTTTTCTCAATGCTTAGTGAGAGAAGTCTTTGGTAATACTATGTTCAGGCAGTGTACTCTCAGTTGGGCGACAGCCCCCATGGCTCCTCTCGTATCAATGCAACTCCTGAGAGTCTAAGATTGGTTTACAAAGTCTTTAATTGATTGGTCCTTCTTAGATTTTCTGTCTGCCATGTTTATGGTGCTCTGGCACTGCGGGGGGCTCAAAGGTCAGGTTGGGCTCAGCTAATCTGGATCAGAATTGTCATCCAAATGGGCAGCAGCCACCCACACAGACCATCGGCACATGATGTAGTGAAGGACTCCAGAACCTCATACTCCCAAGTCAAGTCATTAAATTTTATTTGGCTAACTTGGCCATATACGTTTCACATCAACATATTTCATAAAACCTTAAATTCACATAACAATGACATAAATAGTATTCCTTTTTCCTCCAGCCACACAATGTATATACCACCAACCTGCATCCAACCATACAAAGTTCAACAAAACTACAGATGACATAGACCCCCCTAAATTCATACTTATTCCACCATAAATACATGGGGGGCGGTTGGCCAAGAGTGTCAAGATGTCTGTCGCACTCTGAGAGTGCTCTGGACCCCTCTGTCATCCGCTCTAACCCACGCCAGTCTCCAGCAATCCAACAGACGAGCAGCATCCTTAATGGCTGATGTGGGAAGCCGGACCCTGGTGACAAGTACAGAATTCCATACAAACCTAAGATGGAGGCCTGCAGGGAGACCGGATTCCCGCTCCACTGTTGCAACCACTGAAGCAGGACGACCTCCTTGGAACTGAGACGAAGCAGGGACAGTGACGGTCCTGTGGGGAGCGGAAAGCAGGCGAATCCGGCCCACAGCTGACTGGATCCAGAAGAAGAAAGGACCCGAATGTGCAGCCCGCCGTTGCAGCAAGACCCTGGGAGCCATTTTGACGGTCAGGCGCCGGTGGTCTGTCCTGTGTGCCCCCATCCACAGACGGAGGAGGCGGTCTGCTGCTGCCCTGTACCTCGGTGGAAGGCCACTACCCCCCAACCGCCCACATGGGGCCTTAGACAACTGCGGTGAATACTGCGGTGGCAGGCGCGGGTGTGGTTCTGGCCTGTATGCCCGGAAGACAAAAGGTGAAGATGGTGCTGGTTGAGACTACCCGGGACGGCCAGGAAGAAGGTGAGGCCTGAGCCCTGCAGCGAGGAACCCAGGGCCTAGTTATAGAGACCTCCCTCCCTTCCCCTCTCGCCACTCCACCGAGGCTGCAGCGGGGTGGTGAGGGCACATTGGAAATTTGTGCGGGCCTCCAATCAGACATCCTGTCCGCGGAGGGAGACGGACCTGGAGTGGAGGTGGGGGGTTGTCATGGAGCAAACGGTGAGGCAGCTGAACTAAGGCCCAGAAGCAATCAGTTATTGGCCTCTGCAGGACTTCTGCCCGGGGCGTCCCAGCCTCCTGGGACCTGTGCTACCCCTGTGTGTATGTCGGACCGCCTAAGACCGCCGCGCTGTTCGAAACACCGAGCAGTGGACATGGCCTCGTCCCGCCCGAAACCTGCAAGAAAACTTTGACATTGTTGTTGCAGCTGTGGTTAGTCATCCTGTCCCAGGGGCGTGCCAGGACCAAATTGCCCTGCTTCCTGGGAGCGCAGCACCTGCCTCCCGGAGAGGAGTGCCCGTGAAGATGCGGGTGTTGCTGTATCCTCCTCTAATAACTACTCTTTCTGGTCCCTGATGCAGCTGTGATAAGCTACCACCGGGAGACTGGGGAAGGGAGACTTCAGAGCTGAAGACCAACGGGTACTTGCCACTAGCGGCCCTGTGGGGACCCTGATGGCCGGGTAACTGCACGTCCAAGTGAGGTTGGGATCCGGAGGAAATGACGGGAGGTGCAACAAAACAGAGCAGCAAAATTGCGCCAGCCACTCCTTTCACCACAGAGGAGCCGGGATTGCGAACAGCTGATGCGAAGGGAGTGAACCCTGTGCAGGCCTTTACGTAGCCCTTGCACTTATGATCGACGGACCCGGATTGGGGTCCCAGGTGAGAGGGTAAGGGAATCAACTAAGGAAAATCGAATATAAGATTCTTGGTGGCTGCCCCCCTCCTCCTGGCAACAGTGACGCACAACCGGGAGACTGGCAGCATGGTCATGGGCAAAGACAAGGGGATGAAGCTGCCACCCAACCACACCCCGTGGACCAATATACGACTGTTCAACTGAGCACCAACGGCTCTACCCAGGTCGCGACACCCTTGCCAGAGGGTGATTTAGATAGCATTCTTCAGGCCATACGTACCTTCCCATAAGTCAGTCGAAACTAAAATAGGGGAAGTGCTTGTGGACGTCGCTCTCATTTGACAAGACCTCCGTATGCGACAGCCCGGATCACTGAAGTGGAATCCCGAATCTCCAATGTTGAAGATGATATAGCGACGATGAGGGCCCAAGTAACACGCCTACTGTCCCACACAGCGCAACTTCTCAGGAGGTCGGAGGACTGCGAAAATCGCTCACGTAGGAACAATCTTCGCTTAGTGGGTATACCGGAGGGGCGGAACCATCCCAGGTGGCCATCTTTATTGAAAACTGGATTAGAACATATTCTTGCCGCGCAAAGACTCACCAGTAGCAGGACAGTTGACCGGGGTGTCTACGCTGTGTGTCTCCCGCGCCGCCGGATAACGCTGCCGGCCGCAGTGATGGGAGACTACAGCTCCCGTGAGCCCCTGCGCCCCACTCCACTTCCGCCACCATCGCGCCCGGAGGCGCTTTAAAAGCAGTAGCTCCCCCGGTGGAGCGGGGGATATTCTTGCCGCGCAAAGACTCACCAGTAGCAGGACAGTTGACCGGGGTGCCTACGCTGTGTGTCTCCCTCGCCGCCGGATAACGCTGCCGGCCGCAGTGAGGGGAGACTACAGCTCCCGTGAGCCCCTGCGCCCCACTCCACTTCCGCCACCAGCGCACCCGGAGGCGCTTTAAAAGCAGTAGCTCCCCCGGTGGAGCGGGGTATATTCTTGCCACGCAAAGACTCACCAGTAGCAGGACAGTTGACCGGGGTGCCTACGCTGTGTGTCTCCCTCGCCGCCGGATAACGCTGCCGGCCGCAGTGAGGGGAGACTACAGCTCCCGTGAGCTCCTGCGCCCCACTTCACTTCCGCCACCAGCGCGCCCGGAGGCGCTTTAAAAGCAGTAGCTCCCCCGGTGGAGCGGGGGATATTCTTGCCGCGCAAAGACTCACCAGTAGCAGGACAGTTGACTGGGGTGCCTACGCTGTGTGTCTCCCTCGCCGCCGGATAACGCTGCCGGCCGCAGTGAGGGGAGACTACAGCTCCCGTGAGCCCCTGCGCCCCACTCCACTTCCACCACCAGCGCGCCCGGAGGCGCTTTAAAAGCAGTAGCTCCCCCGGTGGAGCGGGGGATATTCTTGCCGCGCAAAGACTCACCAGTAGCAGGACAGTTGACCGGGGTGCCTACGCTGTGTGTCTCCCTCGCCGCCGGATAACGCTGCCGGCCGCAGTGAGGGGAGACTACAGCTCCCGTGAGCCCCTGCGCCCCACTCCACTTCCGCCACCAGCGCGCCCGGAGGCGCTTTAAAAGCAGTAGCTCCCTCAGCGTCGCGGGACGCGCGCGGGTGGCGCCGGGCTGAGCCCGGGCAGAGGGCGGGCCGTCTGTGGCCGTCCGGGGCCAACGGAGGCCGGGCCGGACTATGTCCTGTACATTTTCAATCTTGCTGTTGCCCATTGGATAGGCATTGATACATTTCCCATCACTGGCTTGCTGCAATGGTGATTACCGGAGGCACGATACTGAACGTTGTTAATGAGGAAACCTATTGCCATGTTACACGCCTCATTGACCCGGACATTTGACCATTGCCCAGGTATTTGATTTGACAACGCCAGCTAGTGAGTACAGACGGTGCCACTGTTCTATTGTTAGTGTAACACACTAGTGCTAGACCAAAAGTTATTAAGATCACAAACAGAGGGATTTGTATTTGGAATAACTGTTGGTGTGTTACCTAAACATTGTAAAAAATAAGACTGCCAAGCCGAGGGCGGAAGGAGGAGTCAAAGGGACCCTTGATGCCTTCATCACAAGAGCTGAATCGCTCTTAGTACACGAGATACAACTGGCCGAGTATAGACTTTCCCTGGACTCCCAATTGGCAAAGAAACGATCCTCTTTGGGTAATATAGCCGCCTGTCTTACGCCTGGCAGACGGAAAGACTCAATCGAACCTTCACCGGTCTGCCACACTCAGGCAGACACCATAGACACACTACTAACTAGTGATCTTAGCCCGCAGGGGGATATCACGAGTGCAGGTTTGACAGGGTCATCTAATGGTAACCATCGTGCCGCTTTGAGTTTTTCTGGCGCGGAGGGCATCCGGACAATTACACAACAAAGAGCTGCACAGGGGGAAGTCATAAGGGAGGGGTCTAGTAATCAGGTAGCAGCAGGAGAATCTAATTCCATACAGAGCTTGGGTGGAGAGGTAATAACACGCTCTAAAAGACAACAAGCTTCAGCGGGGCCTTCAGTGACGGGCGGATCAAAGTGTCCCACCCGAGCGAGTAAACCTAGTCGGAAGGGGACGACCAAGCCCACTAAAGGCACCAGTGAGAACCCTGAGAATATAGCTTGTCCTAAATGTTGCCACGAAAAAGGGTTGAACGGGACTAAATAAATTATAGCAGCATTAGAAAATAAAATGGAACAACTTCTCCATCAACTGTTGGGGCCAGTAATGGCGAAAATGTCTAATCTGGAGGGGCTCATAAATAGCCTTGTGACCACAAACCGGGCACAATTCATTAAAGATCCAACTCAGGTGAGAGAGGAGGGCCCCATAGTGATCGACTGTAGTAACTTGGCAACAAATAACACAGAGACAGAACAAAGCGAGCATAGAGACACTCCCCCGAAAAAAGACAAATCTAGTGACAAGGACCCGAGTAGGGAGCTTCCGGACTACCCAGTCACCCGGCATATGGCCAGAGACCCCTCTACGGCGCATAGGGAGCGCAAGAGGTCATTTAGGACAGACCATATGGACTGTATTCAGGGCACCCCAGGACTTCAGACATTAGACCTACCCCCGGCCTCCTGTCCCTATTCGGTAGGGCTGGTAGGGGTACCAGGTGTAAGCAAGGACACTGAGGAATCGGCCATTACTTTGATTAATAAGGCTGCGCACTGGATTAATAACAAATACCAGTAAAGAGATTCCAGCACGAGCAAATTCTCATGGCCAGGAGGGTAGCCTGGATTGGGGGCGGAGAGAAAAAATTTGCAGGAGATTGCATTATTGTAAATTTTAGACACCCGGGGTTAGTTAAAGAGCTCCTAGACAATCGTCATGGGGAGAGTGAAAGAGGGTCATGCATAAGGATGCTTCCCCTTTATTATTTTTACAGGGATAGTACCCTAGACCCCGGGCAGACTTTGCAATGGCCAAGAATAGTTAGGAAAAGTAGAAGTGATAATATGTGCTTGGCCCCAAATAGATTTGCAACCCTCTATAATTACTCCGCCCTGGATGAACAGGATTGACTGGGGAGTCTGGTGAGGAGGGAAGGTGAGAGACCACGAGACACCCAAGGGAACCTGGGAACTGTATTTAAAATAGGAGAAAATGCTCAGGATCCAAAAACTGGCACACCTAAAGGGCAGGTGAGGGTGGTGGAAGATATACCCCTAAAGGTAATTTGTCCGGAGATAAATCCTTTACAAAGGAGGACTAGGGGAGGAAGTAGCGGCCGGGACCACACAGCCTCAGAGTTGAGTCTGTTATCCTGGAATACCGCGGGACTCTCAACCAAAGTCACCAACCCTGAATGGCAAGTCTTTATCAAAGAGTATAAAATTATTTGCCTACAGGAAACGTGGGAAACAGATTGTAGTGGGCTGTTTCTGGAGGGATATAAGTTGTTTTTTGTACCTGCCCGTAAATCACCTATGGGTCTAGCAAAAGGTGGCCTTATCATGTACGCGGCACTGACGCTCCCAGGAAGTTGGCAAGACCTGGGGTGGGACTCTGATTGTCTCCAGGGCATAAGATTCATTGCAAAGGGCCTTAAGGTAATTTTTATAAATTTTTATAATGTAGGACAATCGATGTCAAATCTGGCGGAGCTAGACGATAGATTAACTGGGTTAAACGACACAGGGGATACAAGCACACAGCTAATCTTGATGGGGGATTTCAATACCCACCCGTGCCCCTATTTAAAATGGGAAGGAGGTAAATGGGATACCTGCCCCTCGATAAAAGGATGGCATACAGAGCATTCCAGAGAGGGCATGGCTTTAGGCACAATTTTGGGCAAATCGGCCTTAACACACACGATGGATCTAGTCGCGGATGGATCACCAAACGTAATGACCCCCTCATATAAGGGACGGGGCTGTGATTCCATTATCGACTACATCTTTGTCTCTAATGCCCTAATTGGCAGGGTCAGCCATTTTGCGATAGTCCCTAGTGCATTTAGTGACCATAACCCCTTAGAATTATCAATAGGGATTTTAGATCCGTGCACTAAAGCAGGCAAAAGGACCACTGGGGGACAATATAACGCAAACGACCAGGGCAGAAGAATCAAATGGAGTAAGATTGATGGGCTAGCACTACATACAGCGCTCCTTGCAGACAATGATAGTCACACGTGGAAATGCTTGGATAGCACCATAGAGGGGAGCGACCTGATTACAGCATTTGAGGGTACTGCCCAACACATTGATAGCCTCTTAAGGCGTAAGCTGAAAAAGCAGATCGATCCTTGCCCGAGATGGTTTGACAAGGAATGCTCCAAGGCCCTTAGAAATTTGAAGCAGGCACTTAAATTAGCCCCAAGGGATAGAGGTGTGATTATGGAATGCAGGAAACAATATAAAAAGGCCATTATTAGGCGGAAACATTGTCTTCAATCCCAGGCATGGGAGTCTTTAAGAGAAGCAGCGGAGCGCCGAGACATGACAAGTTTCTGGAAAGTAATAAATGACCCATGCTTCCAAGCTCCGAATAAGCCACAAGTGGCATCCCACATCGTGCCAGAAGCTTGGGTAGCGCACTTCACTAACCTATATAACCGGGGCAATTATGAGATGCAGCAATCCCAAATTAGAGAACCATTCGAGGGTGAGTGTACCCCATTTACGGTCGCAGAAGTCAAAACAGGAATAGACGGCCTGGTAGTAAGAAAAGCACGTGGCCCGGATGGGATCCCGCCAGATCTATTTAAAAGTCAAGTGGATCTCTGGGCCCCAATATTGGCTAGGGTACTAAATGCAGCCAGAGAGGTGGGCATGCCGACATCATGGTCCACTGCCGTTATCGTCCCAATATTTAAAAAGGGAAATAGAAATGACCCACAATGCTATCGCCCAATATCCCTTATAGATGTTAGGGCGAAAGTAATGGGGAGAATCATTTTAAATCGTCTCTTGGATTGGGCCGAAGAACAAAACATTATCACTGACGTGCAGTATGGATTTCGAACAGGGTGCTCTTCCACAGACCAGTGCCTCAATCTTTATCTCCTGGTGGCTAAATACACTCTGGCCAGGGAAGGTACTGTGTATCTAGCATTTATGGACCTCTCAGCAGCTTTCGACTGTGTCAACAGAAGAAAGCTGTGGGAGATGCTGGCAGAGATGGGCGTTGAATTGGGACTGATACGACTCTTGCAGACACTTCACCTCGATACCAAGGCACAGGTGAGATTCACCGATGACGGTGACCTCACAGATGACTTTCAATGCCGTGGAGGGGTGCGGCAAGGCTGCATCCTAGCGCCAATCCTGTTCACTCTTTATATAAATGGGCAAGATAAGGCGTTGGGAGCACTGGAGGCAGACTGCCCCTGCATAGGGAAGAGAAGTATACCAGTCCTCCTTTATGCAGATGATGCAGTCCTCCTGGCTCGTACAGGAAGGAGTCTGCAGGCACTTAGTAATGAGTTTGTTAGGTTCATGGCGGACTTAGACCTAGTGCCCAACTTATCCAAATCATACATCATGGAAGTGGGCAAAAACCAGCCAAGAACTATAGTTTCTCTATAGGAACCCACATGCTGGAAAAAGTAAAAACTTTTAATTATCTGGGGACTGTTTTTGACCAAGATCTTAATTTTAAGCCCTTAGTAAACCTCAAATGTAGCCAACATCCTAGTGCTGCGGGGTCCCTTATGAATTATGCGACGAGATTGGGTCGCTGGTCTCCGCATGAAATCGCCCAACTATATAGCTCGGTATGTTGCCCTAAGACACTATATGGGAGTGAGGTCTGGGGTTTCTCAGATATGGGGAGCATTCAACGGGAAGAAGATAAATTCTTAAAAAGGCTTCTGCAAGTGCCAACATGCATCTCCTCGTTTATTGCACACGAGGAGCTGGGTATAGATTATCTCTCCGATAAAGCTGCCTCTAACCCAATCCTTTGCTGGATAAAAATTTGGACCAACACCGAGGCAAGCTTGAGCAGATTGATTTTAGAGGATTGCCTGAAAGGGGACAAATGGTCTCGAATATCATGGCTAAAATATGTAAGGGACGTACTGACCAGTCTGGGCCATGAAAAGTTCTTTAACAAACCAAGCATGTTGTTCAGAAGAGACAAGGGCATTATAAAGAAAGATTGCAGGCAATATTGGGTTAAGATTAGAGAGGCAACAGAAGGGACTAAAAGCACAGTAAGGTCATACCAGCTTATTAAAGTCAATCCGGTCATGGAATTCTACCTCGCCAATATGTATAATAGACATGATAGATTCCTTATGTCCAGATTTAGATTGGATTTGTTGCATCATATCCTGTCTGTTCCAGCTGGTTTTGAACATGATGTGAGTTTAAAAGGATGTTGCGGCTGCGATCTCAGATCTCCGCAAGACACCCTCCATTTTGTTTTAATTTGTCCCTTCTTTGCTTACCCACGATCACTGTTTCTAAAAACAATCCTCAAACGGGCTAATATAGGACAGGCTAAAGTGGCCCTTTTATTCCTTAAGCTCGCATCTGACCCTTTTACATTATTCAGCATGGTGCATTTTCTGCGTCTGGCAGTTAAACTGAGAAAGACAAGGGTAGAGGATTAATTAGGCTCCCTAATTACAAGCAGTAGAAATGAAAGAACTGAAACCCAGAAACATATAGAGCACCATTGTCTAGGTCTTTCACTTAATTGAAGACACCGATGGCTAGTTTTTAATATGTTTGTTTTATTATGTATTTGAATTATTTATTAATTTATGAAATACTTTGTATTAGCTGAAGGCCCAATTGTGTAATATGTATCTTATATGGCTATTTTTTAATATCCGAATAAAGATTATTTGAATTTGAATTTGATTTGGATTAGAACATGGATTCCCCTGGAGCGCCTGTTCAGATGGTTTGTAGTGGAGCGGGCCCACTGCACCCTGGTGCCTAAACTGCCCCCTGGGGTTCAGCACAGATCGATAATAGCATGCATATTCAAACCAACCTCTCTCGTCAAGGGGCTAGAGTAATGATTTTTCCCAATTATAAGAAAGAGGTCCAAATTCAACGGAGATCCTTCACGGTGGTTAAACAGAAACTGCGGGCACTGAATTTATCATACCGACTCCTGTTCCCAGCCAGTCTCAGAGTAATCCTGAATAACAAGAGTCACTTCTTCGAAACCCCAGAAGGGGCCTGGAACTGGGCTATCGAAGAATACCCCATGTCCCTATCTTTTTTTTTCCCTTTTTCTTTTTCTTTTAACCTAATTTGCCTCGTTCACTCCTTTCCGTTATGCTTCCACCCTGGCGTATCCCAAACCTCAATTGCCAGAGAAAGGAACAAGAAGAGGATTCAACCTTACCACCCATGGATATTAATGACCTTCTCCTTTACTTCCAATACACACCCAATCTCCTCAAGCCTCTCTGCCCCATTGAGAAAGGTGCCAGCCGAGGTGGTCAGAGACTTAATCATTGGACTTCAGGATTTTACTCATTTCTCGCACCAACGTAAAAAAGGCATCCGGAATTCATGCCTCTTTTTCCTTTTATCTGAGATGTACAGATTGGCCACACCCTTAATAGAGTGCAACCAGTCATCACAACTTGGGGGAACAGCAGACACCCATCGTTTGCAAATCTCTCTGCGCGCCAGGAGAATAGCATAAAAAACTAGCTTAGCATCATTCTTATTAACCATAATTTGAGGTTCCAAAGCACCAAAAATAACCAGAAAGGCGCTTACCTTAATTAGTAGGTTCAATAGACCGGACAAAACCATACTCGGGGCTCCCCAAAAGGGTTGGATCGCTGGACAGTCCATAAACATATGCAAATCGTCCTCCTTTAAACTACCACATTTTGGGCAAGCCACATGTCCTCCAGACCCATACTTGGACAGTCTTTGGGGGTCCAGTAGGCCCTATAAATGGTAAAAAGATGGTTCCTCCTCAGATATGCAGGTTTGACTATTTTATACATCATGGACATCGATACTTGCCAATGATCTTCCAAGCTGGTCTCCGACAAGCATCTTCCCCAGAGATCCTCCGGCAGGGTAAAAACCCCATCTTCCATCTCTATCATCAGCCAATACCATAGCGCAATTTCATTTTTTTTAGGTATGATCCCCGACATCAGCTTCTCTTCAAACTCATTTGATTCTCCTATTTTTGTGTCTGAGTCTTGATACCAGCTCTGAATCTGGAGGAACTTAAATCTTGAGAGCCTTTGCATGTGATCAGATGACCTTCCTAGAATCATTGTTTCCACCTTAAAATTCTAACCTCTTTTAATGGGAGTGCCATCACATCCTTAGTCCATTCTTGGGAACCCGGCGCCTCCCAAATAGGGGCAAGGTGACTAAAATATACCAAATTTACAGTTGTCCTAATTCTATACCAAGTCTCGGCCATACCCCTTAAAATCTTCAACCTAACTTTTTTGAAGTATTTTGGGTCTGCGTACTTGTACATAAATTCGCCATCTGCCCCTTCTCTTTCTACAACATTGCCACAAACATTTTACCAATCTCAGAATTTGTAGGTATATCCAACAGCATTCTACCTTTGTTTAATAGAAAAGCCCAAGAGTAAAATAGCAGGTCTGGTGGCGCTAGCCCCCCTTTCGTCAGCCTCCTTCTTAACTTCTTCCAAGCTATCCTCGGACCTTCAGATGCTCATATAAAAGAGCTAAGCTGGCTTTGCATTTTAAGAGACCACTCCTTTTTAAAAGGTAAAGGAATTGAGTCAAACCAAAAAGTAATTTTCGGAAGAATTATCATTTTTACAAGGTTAACTCGACAGTGTTAACGGCAAATGCAGCCAACCCTTCATCCATCCACACACTTCTTTTTTAAACTTTTCAAAGTTCTCTTTAGTGAGGTTTGCAATATCCTGGGTAATCTTGAACCTTAGATATCTCATTTCTTTCTTACATTTCATCTCCTCAGTTCCTATGTTCCAGGCCATAATCTCAGTTTTATCCTTATTGATTTGATAACCTGAAACTTTCCCTAAATCTGTTAACTCTAGGACACAACTCAGAGTTCTATGTAAGTTGTCAGTAAAAATCAAGATATCATCGGCGTATAACCCTATTTTCCTACTCCAACCATCATGTTCAAAGGGTGAAATATCTGCATTACTCCTAATTTTCCTGGCTAGTGGCTCAATATACAAATCAAATAAGACTGGGGATAGAGGACACCCCTGCCTAGTAGCTCTTGTTATCTTTACAGCTTTTGTTATTGCCCCATTTACCAAAACCCTAGCTTCTGGTGCAAAATAAATTCCTCTCAGAATTTTACAAATATTTTGACCCAGATTAAGAGACTTAACTATCGCCTGTAAATAAACCCAATTCACACGATGAAATGCTTTGGCAGCATCTAATGCCATGACCGCCATGGAGCGTTGGTAAGCAGAAGCCAAATCAATGGACCCTATAAGTGTATATGTCAATTCCTTCAATGTCCTGCCTCTGATAAACCCTTTTTGATCTTCATATATCACTTGTGGCATAACCCCATTTAACCTTTCTGCCATTACTTTTTCAATTAGCTTGTAGTCACAGTTTTAAAAGCGATATGGGCCTATAAGAATCACCACTTTTTAAGGCATTTCCCCAGTTTCGGAATTAAAGATATAGTAGCCTCTTTCCAGGATTCCGGCATATCAACGTCCGTCAGAAGTATTGCATTAAATAGTTCATCAAGAATAGGGTTTAATACACTAGCCAATGCCCTTTAAAGCTCATGAGGGAGGCCATCCGGTCCTGGCGCCTTCCCTCTTTTACCTACTCCCATGGCCTCTTCTAATACCCTTCTACTTATTCTCTCATTCAACCTCTCCCTATTCTCGGTTGTTAGGGGGGTCTGCTTGATCTTTATTCAGCCACAACAGTACCTCCTCCTCCGTGACATCCAGATCTTCCCGATACACTTCCCCAAAATTAAAAAAAAAGGCTAATCCAATACCTTGGCTATCTTTAAGTACCACTCCTGATTCCTCGCACCTTATCTCTTTAATTGTGTTTCTAACTTGATCATTCTTTGATTTCCAAGCTAGCAACTTGCTACATGCTTCCCCATATTCAAAATGAGCCATCCGACTAGACTCCCATCGCTTTGTAACCCTATCCTGTAAAATTCCAGTCAGCTTTATTTTTATGTTCATTATTTCACCCATTATCTTCTCCTGCTCTGCCTGATTAACTAAACTAATCCGGGCTTTTTCTAAATTCCGAATTTGCACCTCTAGTTCTTGGATCTTTTTGTAATAATCTCGCCTTTTTGCTGCCGCTAGGGAGCCCAGTCTACCTCTCAAATAGGCTTTTTATGAGTCCCATACTACCCCAATCACAGATGTACCCAAATTATTTTCAAATAACCACTTCGTTTCTTCTTTTAAAATATCTATAACCCCTTCTTCCAATAATATAGTACGTTCCAAAGTCCATCTTGACTGAGCCACCCACTCACCCACCCTCATATGCAGTAATATTGAGTGATCTGAGAAATGAGCCCCTAAATGCTCGATATCTACAACTTGATCTTTCAGCCTATCAACCAGGAAGTAACCAATTCGTGATTGGTTGTTATACTTTTTATTATAAAAAGTAAAGCCTCTCTTGAGTCCCTGCTCTAGATCGCCATATGTCACACATCCCCAATTGCACAATCAGTAATCGTATAAATTCCGACATTTTAGGATTGACAGCTGCTCTGCTATTCAAATATCTATCCAACTTATGATTTAGCACTGCATTAAAACCCCCCGCCATAATGATTGGATCTGGAAAATTTAAAAGTTCTGAGAATAATTCTTCTAAGGGCCCTGTATCATCCTGGTTTGGCCCATAATATCCTACCAGCATATACTTCTGTCCACAAATTTTTGTTTTTACCAAGAGCCATCTACCCGCTATGTTTGAAACACTACCTTCCACAGAGATACTCATCCCTTGCTTGACCAAAATTGCCACTCCTTTTGTGACTGCTGACTGTCTTGGGTGAACTACCTGTGAAATCCATCTTTTGGCTTTAAAAAACGTACTACTCTCCTCCTCCGTTAAGTGCGTCTCCTGCATAATATTGATGTGGGCAGGACAATCTCTCAAATACTGCAATAACTTCTCCCGCCTTCCCCTAACTCGAAGTCCATTGACATTCCATGATAAAAATGTTATCTCTTTCATTCTTTTCTCAGCCATCTCCTTTCGTATCAAACTTTGAAAACTGGTAATGTGCCAACGAAACATCTGAGTAATTTTTTTTCATTTTCGCCCCTATGCTCCCCACCCTGTGCACCCTAAACCCACCCCCGTGGAAAACCCGTCCCTCTTTCCCATGGCAAAATGCCCTATGGGTGCCTCCTGTAAGTGCGCTTTAAAAACAAATGGAAATTATTTTTTTAAACATGAAAAGAATATAAAGTAACTTCTAACTTAAACTTAGACTTAACACATCCATACCTCGATATTTTAGAGTTCAAGGGGGAACAGTTATCAAGCCTCAGATTGGAGCTCCTCTATAAACTTGCCCACCTCCTCAACAAAACGGAATGTACATTTTGTTATTATGCATTACCTTCCAAAAAGTCGGAAACCTCAACTGAACCAATGCCACCAATTTCCTTAAAGGCTCTATTCTTTTTCCTAACTCCCACTGTCTGTTGGATGTTACACTAGACAGATCCGATCTAATTTCTTCAAACCTAACCCCATCTACTTCCATTGTTTTTTTCCTCAGAGCCTTAGCCAGAATTTTCTCCTTCAATGTATATGTAAGAAAGTTTACTAAAATGCTCCTGGGCTTGGTACGATTTGTGTTGAGTCTATAGGGATCTCTATGTATCCTTTGAATGTCATTTGCAATCACCTCTTCAGTTTCTTTCAACTGGAGTTCCTTTTTTATCAATTTAACAATGTAAGTCTTTATGTCTTCTTCCTCCTTGCCCTCGGGAATTCTCAAAAACTTCAAATTATTTCTTCTCTGAAAGTTTTCCAACCTTTCTACTCTCTCCTGTTGTTCTCTCTCCCTTTTGTTTAAGATCCTCTATTTCGACCATGTTAGCCTTCACTACTTATTTGAGATCCTTTACTTCACACTCCAGAATCGATGTCCTGCTACTCAAATCATCTATTTTATTCTCCAGAGTATCACTGGCTAACCTGATCTCTTTCTGATTCATTTCTGACGTTTCATATCTGTTCTTTATTTTGGTCATTAGTGTGAGAAGTTGGGCTGGCATATGCTGTCTCCTAGTTATAGGGACACCTTGCACCAGTCCAATTCGACTCTTATTGATGATAGGTTTAAGACAACCTTTAAAGAAAGCTATCCTAGTGGTAGCTGTGGAGAGCAGCCTTCAGGCTAAGTCTTGAAGGAGTGTTAAGCTTATTGTTTTACCATAATAACCTCTTGAATAACCAAATGAAAGAGTAGCCCACACAGGTATATATATAAAATATATGTATTTATTCTAGACAGAATCCCACAGTCTCTTTATGAAGCTGTGGCAAAGTTACAATTTCAACCAAGCATTGATAGATACAATAAATAGCACTATTAACATTGGGCCCCAGGGGGGGACCAAACCATATACTAAAAATGTGGTATAAGAACCATGACAATTCTACAGACAATGCCTAGGGCATTTAGGATCGCTGGCCCCTCAAGAATCCACCCCAGGTTATGAGGAAGGGGACCCACAGGAGGCGCGTGCAGTGCAAGTAGCTGCTATCGGGATCTCTATTACAGCCTATGGAGAATGTCGCGGTTGGAAATAAACCGTTTAAAAATACTTCTAGCAGGAGTACAAAGTTAAAACTTTAGACTTAAGCTTTTGAGGAGCCCACTACCACGAGAGTACCGAGGTACCACTGTTACCTGCCCCAGGGAAGCCGGGAGCATAGGTTGTTTCTGCTGTCGGGTCGCGGGCTGATTTTCAATGGGAAAATAGTCAAAAGTTCTGCTAGCCAAAAGCGTCGATGATTCCGTGAAGATCAAAGATGTGACGATTGTAGAGAAGAACCTGAAAGCAGAGGGGACAGAGTCTGGGTCACGGCAAAGTGACCAGGAGGGTCAGAGCAAAGAGCCCTTCGATGTCGGGTGCATCAGGTGGAAAGTGGTGTAGCTTGGATCTGCAGCCACGGGCTCCTGGAGGCTTCAAGGAAGGCCAGCTTCAGGAGGGCGACTGTCCCACGTCGGATGAGGGTCGCTGCGGTGTTAGTGTCCGGATTGGATCCACTAAGCCTTGGCAACCGCAACCCACGAAGGATAAACAAATCTGCTACAGTGCAGACCCACGAGGTCTGGGAGAGGTCTCCTTCGAGGAGACTGGAGAGCAGGCCTGGAGCAACCAGGAGAACTCTTGATTGTAGAAATAGACCTCCGCTAGGGCCCACAAGTCGAGAGACAAGGGACCGTGGGAGGCGGCAATTTGGAGTGCGTAAAAGGGCACCCACGGGCCACCGGAGGGGGCTAGGGTGCTGATCTTTGGCACAATTGCTGTAGAGTGGTTGGCTCGTAAACGGGCCAAAGCACAACTTCCCCACTGGTCAGGGTCGTGTGCTACGCAAGAGATGGCCGGTGTCCTGGGGTATTGGGGATCTCGGCACCCACGCGGTCCACGGTGCCCAAACTCGTTGAGCAGACTCACTGGCCTCTGGGATGCGCTGGAAACCCACCTCAAGGGTGCTGGAAGTCGTCGAAGTTCGTGAGAGCAGCGAAGTTCCAACCGGGTTACTTGCAGTGTTTCAGGTGCCTGCCAAGCATGGGGATAACTCCTTTATCCCAAGGGAGATTTCTTCCGTCAGCTGGGCAGCAGCAAGTCGAAGGTCAAGACTGTAAAGTTCAAGATTAATCTGAGGCTCTGGGGCCACGTTATTCACCTTTATCCCCAAGATTAGGGGAGTGTCCAGAGTAGTGTCCACCAATGAGAGGTGAGGCGGGAAAGGGTGGCTACACCCTCTCCCCTTTGTGTGTTTCCCGCCTGGGCGAGGGGCAGGATGCCCCTGAACCGGTTCCAAGCGGTGTATGCAGAATGAGGCTTCTGCAGCTCCCTACGTGCAACTCTGAAAGAACATTTGGTGCACCCACCCTGTTCCAATCCACATTATCCTGTCTGGGGAGATGCTAGCACCTCCCTGCCACAGGAGCCCTATTGTCCAGCTGGCGAGGCTGGGGTTTTCCCCAGCAACAGCCAGCCAGGGTCGTGTAGGTGGCGGGCAGTAGCCATTTTGTGTTACTTGTGCACTTTTAAATTGGTGTCTAAATTCTACCGCTTTTCCCATATCGCCCCTCTAGCAGGGGGGAATCGTACCCTCATGCCCATGGCTGGACTGGGGGTATGATTTCTACATGTTTGGCACCAAACACGATATGGTTCTGTGGAGCCATTCTCAAGTTATCGCGTTATCGCGATAGACTTATAATGCGGTTAAGAGTATATGGTATGGCTACACTACAAACAACCCAGCAATGATTTTACGAAGGTTGCAGAGAGGCCCTACTCATGTAGGGGTCCCCCCTCACACATACCTCAGCACCCTGCCTTGTAGGATTACCAAGGCCTGCTATAGGGGTGACCTATGAGAGTATATGTGTTGTAATGGGGTGGGATATAGGGTTGGGTTGTACCTAGTGTACTTCACAATTGTTTTAGGGAGAAAGCAGATAGGCTGGGGTCCTGGATAGCAGGATCCCAACCAGACTAGTCAAAAACCACTCAAATACCAGGCAAAAAGTTGGGGGCAACCATTAGTCAGATTCCACCTTCCTACAATTAGGGTTACAAGGAGGACACTAGTAGAAAGATCCCCCTTCTCTATTCTTTCTCCTGAGCCTCCTTCTGCTTCATCACCTCTTTCACTAGTCTCCTTCTCACTCTGGTTCTGTGTCAGACTCTCATCCAAATAAGGTTTCTTTCCCTCTGGCGTACAACAGGGGTTACTGGACATCTCCGTGCTAGGATTCTGGACTTCTTCCTTGTCTCGGGATTCAGCCATAGCTGCAGCTTTCATTTCAGGTGCCAAAACTTGATACCGATTTTGGCTCAAATGCTTAGACCACACATCTATATTTTGTGCTTCCATAACTCTATTTATTGCACCCACTTCCTGGCTCCCCTTTACCTCCACCTGAATGCCGCTACTCAGAATAAGGGTCTTGGGCACTACTTTAAAGTATGTCCTGAGCGAGGGAGTAACCTTTATTTTTGGTTCAGGATTAAGCTTTTTTGATGATCTTTTATAGCTTTTATAACATCTAAGTACCAAACTGAGTGCCAATGCTGCTCAAGGCTTTTGCCTAACCTTTTTACCTGTGTATTGAATGAAACAATCACATGATTGACTGCTTTTTCGGTCAGATTTAATCGAAAGGAAGTAACTCAATTACATCACATTTTCATTTTTCAACATCTGATATTTCTTAATCATAAACTGCACTGTGATTTGAACAATACCCTTATTATACAATTTGAATACAACAGTTTTATAAGATTTTGACACCTTCTAAAAATGCAATACTTGGCAAAAAGACATTCAACTCTTCAACATTCATACCCACTCACACCCATTCATATTACTCATTATATACAAAACAAACTAAGTGAAAAACGTGTCGAATGACACGTGAAGGCCATCCAGAAAAGTTTTTGTACTCTCGTTGTCTACACTCTTTCTTTCTTTAGAGAAAGGTTTTAGATAATCGGTTGGCCTTAACTCGTAAGGTCTACGCGTTTCGGAACCCTTTTCTTGCTGGGATCCTCGTCAGGACCAATGTACTGAAATAAATGAACAGAAGATTGTTTAGCCAATGTCCTATCTCTTTGTGACTCTGGTGGCTGCGCTATGTTTAAGATTCTCACCTGCAATTTAAATGCAGTCTGTGCCTCGCAGGGGATATATTAACCGTCTGCCTCTGTCTGCCAAGCCCAAATTTTCTGCCTGTCAAGCCAAACGATACAAGGAATGCAATCAACTCCTGCCTTCCTTTTAATATAACACCGGTTACAACTCTCTCAAAGTCAAAAGTCAGTCTGTTTTATGATTTTGGCGCTTACTTTAAGTATGCGTCGAGGTGCAGAGTCTCTGAAGTCACGGTTCTGGTTAACTCCGACTCCTCGATGTGAATAATAATATTGACATCGCCCGTGTGTTTGAAAAATGGCTTCAAGGTTGCCAATTGTATTCGTAACACTACGTGTCAGAAAAAAGAAGAAAACAAAACTCGTAAACAATGTGTCTGTGGCTCAGTTAAAAGTTGTGTGCACAGGATCGCGGGTGGTTGTTGCCTCACCTCAATGGAACGAATTTCCCGCGTCTCGGTGGAGTTCTTTCACGTCGCTGCTATGCTCTGTTCCCGTTTCCGTCAAGGTGCGTTCTTGAGTGATTGACGCATCACGTGGGGACATGACGTAAGTATGGTGGCTTCTGGGAAATGTGGTTCTTGGAAGCTAGTGGCCTCTTTTTTGCAAAAAAACTTTATTTGGTCTGGCAAGAGGACGTTATGATGTGTGTTTTATACAGATCGCTGATGTATTCTTAATGCGATCTTTGGATCTCTAAAAACAACGAAGACACCACTTTTCTTGTTGAACCCGTTTTCAGTTGTGGGGAAGACTATTAAATTTCATTAGCCAGGTGTATGAGCATATTGCCACTGAGCTGTAGTCGACATCTATCTGAAACTGTGGTTGATGGACCCATCCATTCTTTAAGTTCCTTTTGTCCTTTTCCACGATTTCTCAGTTCTCTGAATAGAAAGCAACATGATCAACATGGAAGCAGTCTGGTGGTTTTGGGGTCCTCCATGAGGGAGAGGATGAGCTGGTTGTCGTTGGCGTAGGATACTATGCTGAGTCCATGCTGTCTGATAATGGCGGCGAGTGGGGCCATGTAGATGTTGAAGAGCGTGGGACTGAGCGATGATCCTTGGGATACTCTGTTGTTGATCTCGATGGTTTCGGAGAAGAAAGGCGGGGGTCTGATCCTTTGGGTTCTGACGGCGAGGAAGGAGCGGAGCCAGTCGAGAGCCGTCCCCTGTATGCCAGGGTCATGGACTCTGGCTGCGAGAGTGCGATGGGAGATGGTGTTGAAGGCTGCGGAGAGGTCTAGTAGGATGAGGGCCGCGGTGTGGCCTTGGTCGAGGAGCGTGCAGCGTGAAGGGTGGTCTGGGTGCTGTTGTTACAGCAGAATCCAGATTAGGAAGAGTCGAGGAAGGTGTTCTCTTCGATGAAGTTGGTCAGCTGGGCATTAACGATCTTCTCGGTGACCTTGGGTGCGAAGGGAAGGAGAGAGATGGGTCGGCATTTTTTCAGGTCCGTCGGGTCTGCAGAGGGTTTCTTGAGGAGGGGCTTGACTTCTGCGTATTTCCAGTTGTGGGGCAAATGGCCAAATTTGAAGGTGGCGTTGATGGTGCGTTGTAGCTCGGGAGCTATGGCGGTGGCGCTCTGTGGAAGATGTGCAGCGGGCAGGGGTCCGTTGGGGCTCCTGAGTGAGTGACTTCATGGTCGTGGTGGTATCTTCGGTGGTGACCGGGGTCCAAGTGTTGATGGTAGGCTGGCTGTCGTCGTAGGAGGGAAGGGTGGTTTTTGGAGTCTGTTAGCTGAAGTTCTCATAGAGGGCCTTGATTTTCAAGTGGAAGTAGGAGCCGAGCTTGTTGCAGAGGTCCCGGGAGGGTGTGATTTCCATGGCTTCACTAGGGAGTTTAATGAGTTACTGGATGATGCTGGTTACATCTGTTCGAATTGTTCGAGTTAGGGCGACAGATGCTTCAGAGCGAGAAGTATGGGGCGGGGGAATGGTTGGGGTGATTGTTCAGGGGATTTTCTGTTTTAAGTTTTTGCACTCCGCTCAGTTGGCATTTACCTCAGTCACGCATAATCTCGATTCTACATTACATGCTCGGCTGCCAATGAGATCCTTGATCAACCCATTACAAAAGAAGTGGAAAACCCATTCTAGCGCTAGCCTCTGGTAAAACACCTGGACCAGATGGTTATCCGGCAGAATACTACTCCAGAATTCTAGAGATTCTGACTCCATACCGCCAAACTCTATACGCGGAAGTAATAGAATCAGGAGGCTTCCCGTGAGGGATAGATATGCCCACAATTGTGGTCATACCGAAGGCTAACTCACCCTCTACCTTTTGTTTGGATTTCAGACCGATTTCCCTAATAAACATGGAAGTCAAAATATGTGCCACGATTCTGGTGGTATGCCTCAAGCAAGTGCTTACTGCCCTGATACACCCCGACCAATGCGGCGTTATGCCCCATCGCAGCACACGACACTGCCTCAGGCGATTGCACGTGGCACTAGCCCATCGGCATCTCTTGTCGCCATACCTGCCTCTTCTCTTGATAGATTTTGAGAAGGCCTTTGATTCGGTAGATTCGCTCTAGCTGCAGGAGGTGCTGCACTGGGCAGGGATCGGACCATACTTTAGAGGGTTGGTGTAAATTCTGTACTCTAACCCATCAGCGCGGGTCCTGATTAATGGGAACCTCTCACTGGAGTTTTTGATTCGGAGAGGGATGAGACAAGGTTATCCCTTGTCCACCTCACTCTTTGCCTTAGTGATCGAACCCTTTGCTAGTCTTATTAGAGGAGATTCCCAGATCCAGGGCTGGCAATGGAGCGCATCCCGCAGCGACTGCATTGCCCTGTACGTGCATGATGTGCTCTTGTTTTTGACAGACCCAGCTCAAACCGGACCCCGATGTCTCCGGCTTTTAGAGCTCTTTGGAGAGGTATAGGGCCTCGGGCTCAATCCGTCCAAGTCATTGCTGGTTCCCCTCCACGGATCCAGAGAATGTATTGACTGTCAAACCAGCATCCCCATCCGACGTCTTAGCTTTCGGTATTTGGAAATCTGGGTACCACTTTACCCAGAGCTGACCTTGGGCCCTCAATCTGACCCGCCCAGTGAAGAAAGCAAAAGGGGACCAGAAAAAATGGCAAACCTTGGCGCTAAACCCAATGGGGAAAACTGCACTATATTAAATGATACTACTGCGCTTCCTTTACGTAATGCAAAACCTCCCACTTCACCTCCCATGTCAATGGTTTTGCTCCATGGACATGGTGCAGTTCAGGACACAAAATCTCCCCCTGCTTCCACGGACAGAATGACTTCTCAGTCACACACACATACACACATCACACGCTGGTGGGGCCCATAACACCAACATTCATTCTCTTCAAACTATCCGTGCCTTACAGAGGAGATATCCGATCTCGAACTACAGTTATTCACTTGGATAGAGGAAACCTCATCTATTGACTTACCCTACTAGTTCCTCCCTCCGGAGGTCGACTAGATCATTTAGTTGAAATGGAATTTGATGAAATCACTTTAACTCTCATAATAATCAATAAAAACATTGCCAGAAATAATCACCCGACACAGTTCTTCAAATAATGATTTTCTTTATCTAATTAAATTGCAGGTTAAATCCTAATAATGCCATATTATCTTTTGTCATATTTACCTATTCTGGCTATTTGTCGTTTTCTAAGTCAGAACCGGTCCTCAGAAAGTTCATCAGTATTCTAACGTCCCGTCCTCTTCTGTCAGTATGGAGTGTCGCATAGAGTAGCATCAATCAGGTAAGGTGCGTCTCGTGCTCCTTTTCCTCTCTAGACTACTAATATTTATACTAAAAATTTACATATAACAGTAACATTTTCTTTATTTCCAGGCCCCTGATTGGCTGAATTAGGCCACGTCCCAATACATTTAAGAAACATTCTCCAAATTTCACATACGGATGATGAATAAACTAGGCGCATGGGAAAGGCTGTTCTCAGGTCAAGAAAGTATCAGTCTATTGTAAATAGGTGGCTTTTGGTTCCCAAATGGCAACAATTGCTTCACATTCAGGGACATTGGCACCTCGCCCAGGGTAGTCTTCATGGACCTGGTCTGTCGGGTCACGGAAAGGCCACGAACGAAGAACAATGCAGACGCCTTTCTCCATTGCTCAGTTTATGAAGTCATGTACTTTAGTTAGGATTCAGTCGGCAGCCATCTTTTGGTAGGCCAGAATAGTCAACTTTAAGCAAAGAAAACACAAAATCGTAATAATACATTGAAATCATTAAAACAGTGTTATTCCCTTACTAATACCCTTATGTGTATGCATTTATCTAGCCATATGCAACATTCAGAGCTGTTAATGCTGGTTTATTTAAGCACAAATCACATTAACACTGCTTAAGCCAAACATATAACTTTAATATGCGTACAAACTTAGTTCACTTATTATTTTAGCCATGCAAATGCATTCCCACGTGTAGTCTCTTGGTTAATAAGGTTGATTCATTTTCATCACATCACTCTATTATTCATTAGAATTAGTTTAATATAAACTTATATAAATGGATTGGGTATATAAAAAAAAATATTTTACCCGCTTCATCAATCCCCCCTTTGGTGATTTTATCACCACAAACAAAACCCACAAAACTATTTTATTTCCCCTTTTACAGAAATTAGAAATGTTTTCTTGCTCAATTAAAATTCTGTTTCCCTTTCATCTTCTCTTTTTGTTTTATCATACATACTCTCCTTCCACTCTTCCAATTCTATTTAATTGAGATCTTTTTCTTGTTTCTTTTCCCTCTTTTTGTAAATTTCTCGTTTAACCTTCTTTTTATTTCTTCTATGTCTACAACACATACATCCTAATCTAAGTATCAATAATGCGAAAATCACACAGGTTAATGGAAATAATATTTTCCCTATTATAGTACTAGCTAATTTACCTAAGAAAGCTTTAATAGCAGCCATTTTATTACTAATTCTAGTCCAGATACTTTCAACCTCCAGTGGTATTATTTCATCATGCAATTCTGTAATATTCTTTATATAGATCTTTAGATCTCTGCTTTCGTCAGGAATGTAAGTGCAACAATGTTGAACCTTCAAAATTCCACAGACTCCATCCTCTTTTGCCAATAAGATATCAAGAGCAAGTCGATTTTGCATAATCATAGCACGCATGGCAACCAGCTCAGTGTTTACCAAAAGAAATCCACCAGCGGTGCTTGTTGACAAGCGATCCACTATGGTTGACAATTTCCGAATATTATTTGCATTCCAAGATATTCCCACTGCTGGTATCAAGGCTCCAAAAATATCACCTACAATTTCTAACCAAGTTTCTCTTCTGCTACTCATTAGTAGGTTATTTGGTCCACTATTTTCTACTCTATCCATGTGAAAGATCTTTGGAAAGACCAGGCCAACATAACATGTGCCATACCAATGGTCGGGCAACCTGTTGTAAGCCTTATTCCCACAAATATAGTACAGCCCAGGGAAAACTGGATCTTCTCCACCTCTAAATCCCCATCCAGATGCAATGAAATATGTATCATGACACTCACTTGTCCCTATATAGATATAATCATATTGGGATCTTTCCCTCATGATGCATAATTTGCCTTTCTGGGGTGAGTCTATAGCTATTGTTGGTCTAACTCCACCGTGTGTCTCCTTTTTCCCATCTATTTTCCAAATGTTTTCCCCTTCTTTATGTCCCTCTGCATTCTGGTGTAATTTTAGTCTTCTCTCTTCAACCATATCCAAAAATGTTTTTTCCTCCGTTTTTAAGCTGCAAGTTAAATTGTTCTTAAAAATATATTCTAGAGTTAGTCCTTTAGTTTCTATAAAATTTCTCCTAATACATTAGCATCTTTAGCTGGATTTAATTCTTTATTCATGGGCAATCGTCCAAGAATATTATCTATATTATACAAATTATACTCTAATTTTCCTACTTGATAAAATATACTAGTTAAAACGCTACATGTTATTCCATAAGTTGCTGGGAGGTGATGATAATTCACCCTTTCTGAAACAGATGAAGGTAATTGCATACATACGTAGCAATCCCTTACATCCATTGTTTTTACATATTCATACAATAATTTTGAAAACACATTGCTAGAAAAATCAGTTATTGACCTATCTTGATGCATATGCTCAGTGCTTGTTCTAACTGGTATTACTTTTTGCGAGCCTTTCACTATGTTAGTCATATTCTCAGTATGTCCTGCTAGTGTATCTAAAGTTACTTTGAAAGAGATCAAAAGAGCGAGTACGCTCCAAAGAAGCATTAATAGTCCTGTACAACAACAACATGTTTTGCACCATCTTCTCATAAAGGTACATCTACCCTTGTTATTATCTATGTTAGCCATCTTGTTAGAATTAACAGTGTCTTTTGACTTAGCCTCTTCTACTCCGCCTCTTGTAGCTTTCCTACAAGATCTTAAGACCTTATCAGGTGATCCAAATACTTCAATTTCTTATTCAATCCTATGTATTTCTACAAGGACCGATTTGAAATTGCTCAGCTTGGCCTCTCGTCGTTTTTCACTTCTTTCTCGTCATCCACATACAGGATTTCCTGATCTTCCGCTTCTTCTCCGATGTCGGATAAGATAACTCTCAGGATTTCCCCTGTTTCTTCTTCTTTTATCAATCTCAGTAAAGTCTCCTCTGGATTTCCTCGACTATCTGCCTCTTCTTTTTGTTCAGGCAGTGCCACGTACGTCCATTCAGGTGACTTATACTTCTGGTTTGGTTTTCTTGATCGTTTGTTTGCTTCAGACACTTCTATTTCTCCCTCTTTCTCTGGATGCTGACTGGTTACTTCATTCACCTGTTCAGCTTCTGAGGGTTTGACTCGTGTCAATCAATATCTCAGCTTCTTAATTTTGTTTGGCCAAAGATCTCCTTTAGCATTTATTCTTGTTTTGCCGTCTTTACTGTTTCTTTCCTCAATCCAAGTTCTCTTTCTTAGAACTCGACCCTCTGGTATTTCAGTTTCACTGTCCTCAGATTCTGTCTCGTTTGACTTTTCTTTTTCAGTAATCTCTTTTTCCACCTCTTGAGTTGGCCCTACTTCTGTCCCTCCTCGGGTCTCTGGCACGCAATTTTCCTGCTGACTACTTGTCCCTTCACCTGGCTGGGTGTTGCAATTCCCTACACCTCCTCGGGGTTTTTCCGCAATCTGTCCCTCTCTCTCTGTGACTGTCCCTTCTTCTCCTTCCAATATTTTCTCAGGTGGAACTTCTTCTACTCTCTCATTCGGTGTAAATGTTACTTCTGACTGGACATTCTTTTCTTTTCTTCTTTCTGTGTTCACCATTGATGTTTTGCTCATCTCCAGAATCTGAACCATCTGAAATCTGCAATCTTTTCCTCAGAATTTCTTCTCTGGGAGTCTGAACTAGTCTTGGCTCATTCTCCCCCCTTTCAGGATTTTCTTTTGACCTTATGTTCTCATTGCTTGACTCATCACTTGATTCTGATTCATCAAAGTATTCTTTTCCAATGCCGTCTGCTGGATTTGGAACTCTCAAAGTGTGACTTGCATGTATCCAGTTGTTCAGTCCAGCACACTTCACAGCAGTTGTCGTGGTCAAGATGACTTGCCTTGGCCTTCCCCACCTTGGAACCAGGCAATTTCTTTTTCTGTGGACTTTTATCCTCACCCAGTCCCCTGGGCTCAAATCATGGGCTGGTTTCTTTTCAAGTGTGGTGGCTCCGCTCCAACCTGGTGAAACACAGAATGAACTGCATCAGCCAGGCCTTTACAGTAATCCAAAATCATGTCATCAGTTATAGTCATCAGCTTGTTGACTGGTACAAACACGTGTCTCATGGCGCGTCCCATGATGATCTCGTGTGGACTCAAACCTGTAGTTCGGTCTGGAGTAGACCTAATGGTCATCAAAACCAGAGGCAAGACATCAGGCCATTTCATACCTGTGGCCAAACACATTTTCCCTATTCTGTTTTTGATAGTACCATTCGTTTGCTCGACCACACTAGAAGCCTCTGGTCGGTAGGCACAATGCAGTTTTTGTTGTACGCCCAATGCTTCACAAATCAATTTCATGATCTCATTGTAGAAATGTCCTCCTCTGTCTGATTCTATGGTTATTGGGAACCCGTACCTTGGGATGAATGCCCTCAACAATAGCTTGGCCACTGTGATTCCATCATTTCTTCTGGTTGGATATGCTTCCACCCACCTAGAGAACAGACAAATTATTATTATTATTATTATTATTATTATATGTTCTTATATAGCGCTCAACTACCCTTGGGCATCTTGGCGCTTGCCTTGGGAACCCGTCCTGGTTTTTCCCTGTGAGATAACCCATACTGGGCATCCCCAAGGTGAAAGCCAGGCATCCCGCCGCGGGGGGCCGTTGTGGAGATTAAGCAAGCTATTGCCCAGAGTTGCAGCGTGGGACCCATGATTAGAATAGGCACTGAGGCGAGAATATCCAGTCCGCGGAATTTATAGCCCGAGACCCTGCCGCGACGGGAATCGAACCCTGGTCCCGGACCAGTGCTCTGCATCGAGGTCTGCCGCTCTAACCATTGAGCCACACTTCTCCAATCATTTCTTCTGGTTGGATATGCTTCCACCCACCTAGAGAACAGACAAACTACCACCAAAACATACCTCAGTTTGTTGTAAGGGGGCATTTCAATGAAATCTACTTGCATTCTGGTGAAAGGTCCTCCCTCCCGGCCTATGGTGCCTAGACTCACCACAGTTTTTCTTCCAGGGTTGTACTGCTGACATGTCAGGCATCTTTGACAGAGACTTTCTGCTATCAACCTGAATTTTGGATTGTACCAGGTCTGCTTAAAAGCCCTTATCATGGCATCCCTTCCCAGATGTCCTTGGCCATGATACATCTGTGCCATTGTTGACCTCATGCTGTCAGGCATTACTGGTCTTCCATCCCGATAGACCCACACATGATCCTTTTCCCTTGGTGCACAACCTGCTTTTACCCACTGCCTCATTTCCTCATCAACTGCCTCATCCTGCAACTGCCTCACTTCATCCCATGTTCCCACAACGTTAGTAAACATTATGGAGCAAGAAGACATTTCCTTCTCTTTTGACCGATTAATTGAGTATTGATTTCGGGCACAATACTGAGCCATGTCATTCGCAAAGCGATTTCCCGTAGTGATGTAATCACTACCCTGTCCATGAGCAGCACATTTCACCACAGCCAATTCTTTGGGCATTTGTATTGCCTCAAGCAATTTTCCAACCTCTTCTGCATTCCTTATGGGAGTTCCACTTGAGGTCAGGAAACCTCTCTGCAGCCACAATTGGCCGAAGTCGTGGACAACTCCGAAGCCATACTGGCTATCAGTCATTACAGTCACTCTCACATTCCTCCCAATTTTGCATGCTTTTGTCAATGCCACTATTTCTGCTACTTGAGCGGATTTAACTCGTTTTATGGTTGATGCTTCTATAACTGCTGAAACTGTGCATACCGCATATGCTGCGCTCAACACTCCTTCATCTGTTCTCAGACAGGACCCATCCACAAAGAACACATAATCACTTTCTGGCAGTTGCAGATCTCTTATGTCAGGTCGAGGTTTCGTGCAATAGTCCAGCATATCCAGACAATCATGATCAACGTCCTCTCTTATCTCCACTCTCTCTGCATCAGGCAAAAGTGTAGCTGGATTCACATTCACACATCTTTCCAGACTCACATTGGTTGCACCTCGAATGACCTTTTCATACTTAGTCAGCCGACTATGTGACATGAACTGTGTTCGACTCCTTGTCAAAAGGATCGCCACACTATGGGGTACAAACACTCTTACTGGATACCCCATCACGATTCCCTCACTCTGCTCTAGGCTTCGGCATGTAGCCGCTACTGCTTTCAGACATCCTGGCAGACCTATCGCCACTGGATCTAACATTGACGAGAAATATGCCACTGGTCTCCTTTGCCTTCCATGTTTCTGTATTCACACTGAGAGTGCACATCTGTTTCTCTCACTACAGTATAGCTCAAACTCCTTTTCATAGTCTGGCATCCCCAGTGCAGGGGCTTCACAAAGACTGTTCTTCAACTGTTTAAAGGCTGCCAATTCTTCTTTGTTCAGTTCAAGGGGGTCTTTTACCTCACTTTTTGTCAATTTCACCAAAGGTTTGGCAATCAGGGAAAAATTACATATCCACTGACGACAGTAACCAACCATTCCTAGAAACATTCTCACCAGACTGTCATCCCCACTAAACTGTTTGAAAGCTAAAATTAGCCTCTCATAGTATGCGTGGACTGACTCTTTCACCTCCTGGTGTGTTCGATCTATTTTAACCCAGTCAGTTTCTTTGGGGGAACTTTGTTTTTCAAGAATACCATGACCTGTTCATATTTCTTCATTACCTCTGGGTCTGGGGCTCCTGTTTTGGGATCTCTCGGGTATTCTTTAGTTGGCCAATCTATGACTATCTTGCATTCTGCCCACAAGTCTGCTGGCACTATTATATCAAACAGACTATTCAGATCAATCCACAGCACTTTTGATAATTTAACAAATCTGTCCACCTGTCTGTACCACTCAACCGGCTTTTCCCGTAATCGAGGGAAGTCATTAGTAAATGACAAAATGTCCTGTCTGGTCCATGGGACATGCACATATACCCCTCCTGGAATCTCTCTCATAGGGAACTCTGTCACCACCTTCTCTTTTTCTCTCACAGGAAACGCTGGAAATGTTCTGTCTGAGGTGTCATCCCGCTTCCTATACCACCTGCTCTTCCATTTGTCCACATCTCCCCATTACCTCAATACTGTGATTATGTCCCTAATCTGCCCTATTCGTCCTGCATCGTTCAGATTCTCAATGTCTTTTTCTGTGATATCCACTCGGTATGGCTTCTGTAAAGCTTTTACCTTGTCCATGTCAATTCCCATTTCACTTGCTATTTCTGCTAGTCTGTCATGTAAATACTTTGCTCTCCAAGTGACACTTTTGCACAAAAACAGTAATTCCTCATCTTGGTAATTTTTCAGCTTTTCTGTTGGGATGGTCCCTACAATCAATTCTTCTAACACCATCCGTAATTTTGCCACATCAACGGTATGAGATTCTTTTTCTTTATCCTGCAAGCCCTTCAGCCATTCATTCAATTCTTCGGTAGTTATGCTCACTGATTTCTCTACATTCCCTGGTTCTGTCAATCTCTGTGGTACTAATATTGATCCTCCTATCATTCTGCTTCTCTCGGCCGTATCAGGACAATAAAATGGGTTCTTTGACACATGCAATTCACCTTTACCCATAGTATGTCCCCAGGGATTCTCCTTTGCTCCAATTAGGGGCTGTTCTTCCTGTCTATTATTCACATACGGGACTGTTAGTCCGTGCTCACTGTCTTTCTGCTTCTCAAAAATAGGCATAACAGGACCTATGGTCACAGGGACTGTAACTGCTTCTAGATTTTTCGTCAATTCTCTTATTTTCTATGTTAGTTCTAATGTGGTTTTCGCTAGTTCCCTAGAATTTTCACTCTCTGCCCTATTTTCCTTTCCCCGTTCCCTAAGAGAATTCCTTCTTTTCACTTCCGGAGTCACAACTTCTGTCTTAATGATTCTCAGAGTCTCCCTCACTGGTGTATCTGCGGTTGGCGTTTCTGGTTCCTGCCTGTACGGAGGTGGGCTTTTGAAAAACATATCATCTAGGACATCGTCATCAGTCTCGTTGGCCCCATACCTCCGGGTTTCTACATGATTTTTCTTTTCTAGACATTTCCTTCCTTCACTTTCTCCTTCTGTTCTAATGGGAAACAATCCTTCAGTCATACTAGTATCTCGCCACCTTCTCATTCGATCACAATGAGTTTCGCGATTGTTTGGCCGTCCGAACATATACCGATACCTACTGCCATTTCTCTGTTTTTCTCGCTCATGCATTTCATCTTCCCACTCTGTCAATGCCTCAAACTGCGTAGGCCTAGGTCGCGGATCTAAGCTCATCATCCTCTCCCGTAAGTTCCTCAATATTGCCAAATTAAAGGACCCATCTTCTGGAAACGCTTGAACTCCGTCTTCCTTTGTATATTTTGCCCAATTGTCTAACCAGATGCAAGTATGGTACCCATATTTCGCAACCATGAAGGATGCGGGGGTTTTCGCTGGGGGAAGTAACTGTCCTTCCCTAGTCACGATCTCTTTGTCTTTCACAAACCAATTCCTCATTTTACTAAATAAAGACTTTTTCTTTTTCTCGGGTGAATGATAATACATCTTCTTTTCTTTCGTGAACCCTTTAGTCTTTCCTGCAACTGTCCGATCTTTAATCCAATAGCAACGCGACTCCTACTCACGCACCAATCCTAGCGCGTCTACGTCACTGTCACAATCTCCAATCCTTGCGCGACTCACACTAACGCACCAATCCTGGAGCGTCTACGTCACTGACTAGCTGATGAATCCCAGCACGGTCCTCCTGACATCAGCAGTCGCTGCAGCAGCTCCTGCTCCTGACTCCTGTCTTCAGTCTACCCCTCCTTTACAAAACTACTCGGTAGACTTTGTTTCAATTTTTACAATACTTGTTAGTTACAACATACAAACATTTCCATTGTCTGCTCCGCTAACCACAGAATAGCAAAGACCTTTCCCACGAGAATTCTGTTTTCCGGAGAGCAGCGCTTACCTCTGCCCTACTACAGAATCATTACGTCCATTGGCAAAGTAGCGCATCCCTCTACTTCACCCTTCTTTCAAGCATCAATTAACTGTTTTCTCCGGTATTAAAACACATAGGTGGAAACGCAATGCTCCTGAGAAATAAAACCAGAGTTCCGCAATCAATCCAAATTCTATTTCATTCACGCACTTTTACACAAGAAAATTTAGTTCATTCACACAGAATCCTGATTTTCCGAGAAGAGCGAACAGTCTGTCCTACTACAGAATTATACCATACGTTAACAAAGCAGCGCTTACCTCTACTTTGTCCTTCTAACAAGCTCAGAGAACACCTGCTACCTTTTCAGTGATAAGCGTTATCGGCATACCAATTGGTTTCCTGGTACCTAAGACCAAAATATCACAGGTAACCCTTTGCTATCATTCACGCCTTTCTTTACACAGAAAATCACTAATGGCAACACTCGGCTATGCTACCGAATCAAACCCAGACAATGCGTCGTGTCACTTCAATTGTCACACGTTCCTCCCGTGTACCTACGGGCAACCACAATCCCGTCTTTCCCGAGAGCAGCACTTTCCTCTGCTCCACTACGGAACTGTCATCAATTCCCGACTTCCTACTTCCCAGAAGCCGTACAGACAACATAAAACTCAATACGACTTCAACATATAGTGTTAGTACATATATCAATACCAATCAATAATCGATAAGCTATATACATGCCAAAATCATCAAACCAAAACAATAAAAACCATCCTCTAGCTACCAGAAATACTGGTGCAGTTCAGGACACAAAATCTCCCCCTGCTTCCACGGACAGAATGATTTCTCAGTCACACGCACATAAACACATCACACGCTGGTGGGGCCCATAACACCAACATTCATTCTCTTCAAACTATCCGTGCCTTACAGAGGAGATATCCGATCTCGAACTACAGTTATTCACTTTGATAGAGGAAACCTCATCTATTGACTTACCCTACTAGTTCCTCCCTCCGGAGGTGGACTAGATCATTTAGTTGAAATGGAATTTGATGAAATCACTTTAACTCCCATATTAATCAATAAAAACATTGCCAGAAATAATCACCCGACACAGTTCTTCAAATAATGATTTTCTTTATCTAATTAAATTGCAGGTTAAATCCTAATAATGCCATATTATCTTTTGTCATATTTACCTATTCTGGCTATTTGTCGTTTTCTAAGTCAGAGCCGATCCTCAGAAAGATCATCAGTATTCTAACGTCCCGTCCTCTTCTGTCAGTATGGAGTGTCGCATAGAGTAGCATCGATCAGGTAGGGTGCGTCTCGTGCTCCTTTTCCTCTCTAGACTACTAATATTTATACTAAAAATTTACATATAACAGTAACATTTTCTTTATTTCCAGGCCCCTGATTGGCTGAATTCAGCCACGTCCCAATACATTTAAGAAACATTCTCCAAATTTCACATACGGATGATGAATAAACTAGGCGCATGGGAAAGGCTGTTCTCAGGTCAAGAAAGTATCAGTCTATTGTAAATAGGTGGCTTTTTGTTCCCAAATGGCAACAATTGCTTCACATTCAGGGACATTGGCACCTCGCCCAGGGTAGTCTTCATGGACCTGGTCTGTCGGGTCACGGAAAGGCCACGAACGAAGTCAATGCAGACGCCTTTCTCCATTGCTCAATTTATGAAGTCATGTACTTTAGTTAGGATTCAGTCGGCAGCCATCTTTTGGTAGGCCAGAATAGTCAACTTTAAGCAAAGAAAACACAAAATCGTAATTAATACATTGAAATAATTAAAACAGTGTTATTCCCTTACTAATATGCATTTATCTAGCCATATGCAACATTCAGAGCTGTTAATGCTGGTTTATTTAAGCACAAATCACATTAACACTGCTTAAGCCAAACATATAACTTTAATATGCGTACAAACTTAGTTCACTTATTATTTTAGCCATGCAAATGCATTCCCACGTGTAGTCTCTTGGTTAATAAGGTTGATTAATTTTCATCACATCACTCTATTATTCATTCGAATTAGTTCTTTATTCGTTTTAATATAAACTAATATAAATGGATTGGGTATATAAAAAAAAATATTTTACCCGCTCCATCAGACACACTACTGAAATCGTTCCTCAGGGGACAATTTAGGCCAACAGTGGCATTATCCCGCTTTCAAGGAGCACCATAGGCACGACCAATCCTTACCTATACAACCTTGCAACGCGGCTTCTGATAATCAATGAATGGTTCACAGGGGTATGGACGGACTCGGCATATGAACTGGAGCTTAACGAGTTTGGGTTCCCACAGGTTTAAACAATGCTTTACGTCTCACCCGTTTCACACATCCCAACGATTACCTGATGTTTTCTCCTGCCATCAATTTGTTGTGGATACGTTTGGCACAATAACGTTTTGGGGGAATTTCACTCGCCGTGATGTTGATTAGTGATGACGTCACACGCCATTCGTGGATAGAGCGTCGCGAGTAAAAATTAAAAGAGCCTTGGCTTCGGGTAGGATACATCGTCTTTCAGGAGAGGAAATCGTGCTGCAGCGGCTATCCCGAGGAATTGAAGGTAGCGATACATCTCTTATCTCTTTAGACTGGTTTAATTTATTTGTGGCCTTTAAATTCAACGCCTTTCTATGTCTTCACGTTTTTGTTTCAGACTTCGCCTTGCTGAAATTAATGGTGGCTGGATAACGTAGATGACTAAAGGCAACCATTGAGGTATGCGTTATGGTCTGTCGTGGTTCGCTGTTTCAGAGTTTAGTACTTTTTCATTTAAATAAATGCGGATATCTGTCGTTTCAGTTATGTGCCATAAAATGAGCCAGGTCGCGACCGCTGCTTAGAGGATTGTTTTTGGGCCTACAAGCCATTGTTTGAAGGAAAACGGAGTTTGTTAACACTCTTAACTCTGTTTTCAAATCGAGTGACAAATAGCCAAAGAGTAAATATGATTGGTATTCTCTTAACCCCATTAGGTGTTACGTGGTTGATATAACATCGGCTGTGAAGCACCACGGGTGCCGTCGCAGGAAATTATTAAGGGACTGATTGCGCCGAATCGAACAGAGGTGCATGAGAATGCTTGATAGATACAAGAGTGTAACACATACATTTTTGTTTTGTTTTATTTTTACAGCTCATTCTCCCAGGTCCTGAGGATAATCCATTAATAAACAAGGGTTTGAAACGCGTAGACCTTATTGCTTGGTTAAAACAAGTGGTGCTACTAAATAAAAGGTGTCAGGTTTATAAATGATGTTTGACTTATAGGTTTAGGTCAAATAGCCTGAATACCGTACTGTTTTGCCAACTTCTGCTGGGATTTTTTTGCTCCCTTTCTTTTTGTGAAACTCTAATCCTTTCCTACTTACTCTTATATTCTTTCTTTCTCTTTTTATTTTGTGAGGGATTATGGGCATGTCTAAATGGATTGTTTATGAATGTAGTTTGTAAATTTTGTTTTATATGTTGATCATTATTGTTTTGAACTGTAAATATTGTCAGGTCCATTGAAAATGGTTTATTTGCATCTTTAATGACAAAAAAAGTCTTAAAAAAATATATTTGAGTACGAAATATAAAATAAAAATATGTTTCAAATAAGATGGTTTGAATCACTATGAGTGGCACGAGTGATTGTTAAATTTGTTTGTGTAATTTGCATCAGTACTGGCAATTTTTTGTTTCTTGATGACTCCCTAACTACAGTCATCCCCGTAGGCATCACGCTGCCGGAGTTTAGCCCTCTTGAAGCTAAGTTCCCTATGGGACCCCTGGGGAAAGGAGGAGTCTCCCAAATATACAGATCCTTAGTAAATAACTCACCTACTAATCTAGACCTCCTGCGATCCTGATGGGAGGCCCCATGACAGACAAAGACTTGTGGAATGCCCTTATGGCCCCCCGAGTAATTACCGTCTCAGCGAGATTGTGTCTAATCCAATATTACTATCTTCAATGTGCATACCTCACTCCCAGTAGACTTCACTGAGCAGGGCCCTTACAGTGTCCAAATTGCCCGCACTGTACAGATACACCCGCAGACTTTTATCATATGGCATGGTCATTTCAGGTCATAGAAAGGTACTGGAGAAGAGTGGTTGAGGAGTTGACTGAGGTGCTGGGGTGGGAGGTCCCCCTTATGCCCCGAACCTTACTTCTGGGTGTGATAGAGGGCACAGGAGGAACAAGGGCAGACATGGCTTTCCTTGGGACTGCCACAATGGTGGCAAAGAGAGACATTGCCGCTGCTTAGAAGAACCCCCGTCCACCTACGATCTTCCAGTGGCGAAGGGGATTGGACTGGTGCGCTGCACAAGAACAGCCAGTATATGAAGCCCGGGGTTGTCCGAATAAGCATAAGAAGGTGTGGGGCAAATGGTTGGGGCTGTTGGGTTAAGATTGTCGGAAAGGCTGAGGTGTGGAGGATGGCTAGTGATGTAATGTAACATAACAGAAACAGTTGACAATGATCTATGCCGCAAAGATGTTATACATTCATGTGATGACTGAGTGTGCATTTTGTTAAAAATCTCAATATAATTGAATATAAAAAAATACAAATTAATAGTACTAACATTTCCAATCTAAAACACAATGCCCCTCTTTCTAATTTTTTTGACTTGCACAAAAAAACTCACAATCGAAGAGCAAATAAAACAGGAATTAAGTTGCTGAAGATACAACAAGCCAGTCTACATTGTGCAAAATTTAAAGATGTTATCAACAGTGGAATGTACCTTTTCCTCGGTGCTACCTAAAAATCACATAAAAGGTTAGATGGAGAGTAGTTTGCTCCAAGCAATGATCACACAGACACAGTGCTAATTGACAACAATTGCTATTTCCCTCCTTAAAAGCATATACATAGCGAATAGTGCTTAACGTGAATCTAGTCATTAGAAATATATGTTGTATCATATTTAGGTAAGGCTGTAGACCAGGCACTGTTGTCAAAGGGTTACGTGTTACCACAGTTGCCTTGCTAAATTTAATTATTTGCCTCTCTTCAATTCTCAGTTTAGAAATCCTGGAGGAGAGATCATTCATTTATTCCCCTCAACGATTCTGGGAGTTGAAAAAAGGTAGACCAACCAATACTTTCACATAAAGTCTTAATATAATTAAGCCAAGGAATTTGCAACGCCACTTCCTGAGCCAAACAGTCATCTATAATCTTTCTATCTAATGAAGCAGCCTATTTCCTCCATACAGCTCTCCACAATAAGAGGGGGGCTGCAAGGATTTTTTCTTTTATGAATGGTTCCCCAAGTTCTATATGATTGATGTCATTCAAGCAACTAGAGGGGACTTCAAGCATAATTTCCAGCACATATTTTCAGCTTGCTGAATCATAGACACATTAGAGTACCCCAGGTCCCTGGCCCATAGAATGTACTCCTGCTACCCATTTATCTTTATGTATAGCAATAATTTCTTTTAGAGGTTATGGCCCAATCTTACAGCAAATCTAAACACCACAGAAATAGCTTTGCCAAAGTACAACCTTCTATTCTCCAACAGAGGTTTCCAGGTGTTTTGGACACTGAATAACAAACTTAGATAAGAGAATGTATTTGTAGCTGACATCTTATTGCCCTTGAAGAAATGAGCACCCTCCTTCTTCCTCTCCGGTCCAATGCACATCGTGAATGACTTCCTGCCATTTCCTGTCATATCCAAATTATCCATAAAAAAGAAAAAGACTCTAGCACTGAAGGGCATTTCCTGTCCTGGCCATCAGGACATTGTCATCTGCATACAGCTGTATCAGTAGCGGGCGAGATCCTATTTGTGGCATATCACATGCGCTTTCCAATAAAATCTTTCCAAATTATTAATATACGACGTGAACAGAAATTGAGCTAATATACACTCTTGCCTTACTTTTTACTGACCTCTAACAAGTCCGTATACTCTTGCTGTCTTCCATAACGTGCTCTAGCCTTGGTGTCATTATACAATTGAAGTTAAAAGGCAACAAGTGACCTATCAATGCCCATAACTCCCCACAAGATTGAACGGTGTACGCTATTAAATGCGGAAGACAGGTCCATAAACGCCATGTGCATGGTCCCCCTTTTGGCTATTGTATATTTATCCACAAGGCGGTATACATTCAGACATTGTTCCACCATACCTAGTTCTTTACGATACAGTACTGTATGTCACTGATAATATCATTTTCCTCTGCCCATCCATCCAGCCTGGCAAAAACAATCCTTCCAACCACTTTAAGGGTGGAATTTGGCAATGCAATAGGTATATAACACCCTGAATCAGCTCTATATTTCCTTTTAAAAGATTGGCACCATAATAGACTGCGACCAGGTCAGTAGGGCGCCATACGCAGTTCCTGCTCTAGAAATATCCGTCACCAGTGGGGTCCAGAAGTATATGTTATCGATGAAGGAATCCCCTAAAAAGCCATCTGGAGATGGGGCTTTCCTTTCCCTATTGGCCCTTATTGCACCAGTCACTTCAGTTAAGCTCAACTCAATGGGAATTGCTGTACATATTCCTGACTTATGCTCAAGATCAATCTTTTCCTCTGCTCCTACTGAGTAAATGGACTGGAAGTGCCTAACCCATTCCTCAGCCGTTATTACATTATCCACAGTTGGGTAAGCAGCATCAATAAATTTAGGGGTATTGATCACCTTCCAGAAGGTAGCGCTATCAGAATATGCACTTGCTACGTGAAGAGCATCTCAAGCATTCTCCTTAATACTACTGTGAGAAGCTGGCCTAATATATGATGTCCACTAATGAAAGTGGGCACCTTGCACCAGTCCAGGCAACCCTTATCGTGATTTAAGGGGTCTTAGACAATCTTAGAAAGCTCTCTAAGTGGTAGCTGTGGAGAGCAGCATTCAGGCTTAGTCCAGAAGGAGTGTAAAGCAGCTTGTTTCACCAGAATGCAATATTATAGTATATATTAAGTGAAAAAGAACCACACCAAGTATTTACAAAAATATCTTTTTATTATATAATACGCTCTAACGCATAGAAATATCTCCTACCCAGAGATTTGTACAATGCACACAATACTTTAGCAAAGAAACACAGTAAATAGCACGAAATACACATTGGACCCAGTTGGGGGCCAAACCATATACTAAGAAAGTGGTATAAGAACCACGACTCGGGTCAAGACAATGTTGAGAGGACGTAGAAGTGCTGGGGACCCAAGGAACCACCCAAGGTGAGTAGATAGGGACCCCACGGAGAGCGCGTGCAGTGTGGGAACACGACTGCGTGCTTCGTACAACTCTACGTGTAAGTCGCGGTTGGATTTTTAAAGATTAAGGATCCATCTCCATGGACCCTGAAGAAACCCCATGGAAGACAGAAGGTTGAAGGGCCACCCCACCTGTGGATACCCTAGTACCCACGTTACCTACACCAGGAAGCTGGGTATTTAAGTGTGAAGTGGTGTCGGAAACCGCTGTCGAACCCAATGGAGGACTTCTTCAGGAAAGTGCCGCTGTTGGAAGAGGAGAAAGTGTCCGGTGGAACCCGAAGATGGATTCTTGATGAGAGATAACTGCAATCAGAGGGGACAAAGTCTATGTCACTCAGGGGTGACCAGGAGACTTGGAAGATGAATGCCCTCTGATGTCGGGTGTTGCAGGATGGATGACAATGACCTTGACTCTGCAGCTGTGAGGACCAGGCGACACTGAGGAGGACCAGGAGCCATGTACGATCTGTCCCACAAAGGTTGTCGAGTGCTGAGGGGTTGGTGTCCGGCGGGAGCACCAACAAGCCTCTGCAAAGGCAAGCAATGCAGGAATCAAATAAGGAGAAATGTTGGGACCAGCAAGGTCCAGGGAACTCACCAAAGGCAGGGGAGTCAGGGCAGGCCCAAAAGAAACGAGTGTGACCCTCAAGTGGACCCACAGGCCAGAGGTACTGGAGTCAGAGAGGACTGCAGGCCATGATGCACACGATGTGGTGTGGATGAAGATTCTGGTCACTGGAGGTGCTCGAGGTTGGGGCTACTTGGAGCTCAAAGATCTTCTTGCAAAGAAGCCAACAAGCCTTTGCAACTGCAAAGGCTTGTTGGATGCGGTGCACAGGGGGTCCATTATTGCTGCCCCCTGGATAATGGCCTCAAACTTGGTAAGCGGGCAGGGCAGGCCTCGGGAGCTGTGGAAAACTATCACCTGTGTTGCAGAGCTCATGGAGTCTGGAGGATGCTCAGGATCTGCAGACCGGTCAACTTAGTTGCGGTGCCTGCAAATGCAGGGGAGTAACTCCTTCACTCCAAGGGAGATTTCTTCAGGTGTCTTTGATGCTTCACAGGCCTTGGAAGGCTCCTGCACAATGCACAGGCACAGACGATGCAGAAGACTCGAAGGGAGATGAAGTCAGGCCCAAACGAAGTCCAGCAAAGTCCAGAGTGCCCAGTCGATAGAAGTACAGTGGTGTCTGATTTGAATCTTATCCCACAACGAATCAAGGGACCTACACCCAGGTAAGCCCTTAAGTACCATAGAGAAAGGGTTGGGAAGATTCAGAGTACCCTCCCAGGGGAGGGTCTGGACAGGGGGAGGTTACTCCCATGTCCTTTGTCCAGTTTCGCGTAGAGCAGGAGCAGGAGCCAACGGCTCCCAGGACTGGTTTGAACTGGACTATGCACAGGGACACCAAATGTACCCCTCATGCAGACTGAGTGGCTCTGGCAAGCGCATCCACCCCATCCCAAAGCACTAAATCCTGTCTGGTAGGTGGTGTAAGGTTTCAGGAGAAAGGATTTCATAAACTCCATTGCGCCTCAGTAGTTTCAGAAATAAAGGTTCTGAAACGATCACCTGCTCGAAAAACATCGTGGGTGATCATAGTGCGAGATAAGGGCACCTGTCCTGTACTCCCAACAGGGAGGAATGCACTGACAGTTGCCAGTCTAGTTTCTCGCACCTGGGTCCGGGCGCGAGGTCAAGACCAGCTGTGAAGTGCGCCAGTTGAATGCCAAACCGCGCACTTCACCTACGGAGTTTCCTGAGAGAACATGTCTAGAGATAGCCTTAGTCAGTCAGGGATTTAGTGTATATATTTGCAAGGCTTAGTGTAGAACGTTTCGCAGCGTCGGATATTTAGATAGGTTTGAGGAATTCTAAAAATAGGAATTTAGAAATTCTTAATTAAGTTTGTAGTAGAATCTTGGAAATACTCACCTACCAGACTTCCGCTGATCCCAGTCTTTCGGTGGACAGCCTCCAGGGAGCAGCAACCAATTTTCCTGAGGAAGAAACATATATAAAAAGGTTATCAATACTACAAGTAAGAGCGTGAGAGAGAGAGAGAGTTGAATACAAAATGTAAATGTTTCCTTTGAAGAAAATACTGAAGCTTGTTTGTAATAACAGGGCACTTGATGTTAAAAACCTTGTAGAAGAAAAGAAGAGGAGCGCAAGCCAAGGGCTAGTTGGGTAGGAAAGATAGAGAGGAGATATCAAAGGGAGTCAGTTAAGAAGGAATGTTGGAGAAGTAATAAATGTGCTTTATGTTGCAGTTATTCCACTAAAAGAAGTAGAGAGAGAAAGAGCAGGAAGAAAAGTGAAAGGCAGAAGGAAGAATAGCACAGGAATGGAAATAACCAAAGAAAGCCAGGCAGTCTCTTCTCTGTCCCATACCCCTTTCCCCCATCAGGGTTCTTGCGACCGCCAGTTGAGTTTGGTGTTTGTGGGAAGGTCTGAGGTGGGAATTGGAAAAATATCAATATTCTGCTCCTGGGAGTATCGGCAAATTGTGAGTGCAAATTGAGTTCTGACAGATGGTCACACCTCCCTGTGACAGGATGCCTATTGTTCTGCCTTCCCATGGTCGAGCTTGGCTCAGCAGCAGGAGGGTAGAATCGTGTCTGTGGGCGGCAGCAACCATTTTGTACTGTCCTGGTCAAGAAGGCCGGTACCGGCAACACTGAGAGCCTGAGGGCTCTTCCAGTGCTTGGAATCATACCTCTAACACCATTTATGGTCTGGGGTATGATTCCAACATCTTTGATACCAAACATGATAGGATTAATTGAAGCAGTTTTCGAGATGGTCATCGTGTAATTAGGCTATATGGCTGGACTGTTCCTATTGGGCACAGGGTCAAGACTGATTTGCATATGGCTGTGTTCAAACTGGAATGGCATGGTAAGCAAAACAAATATGGATTTAGGCCAAGATCTCTGTACTGGGGTGAATGTATGACATTGTTCTGCATTCTGTCCATCAATCGTTGTTTTTGCATCTATATAGTATATTGCTGCTTCATTGACAACCCGGGAGAATGGACTCCGTAGGCTGCAGTGGTGTCCTGCTCATGCAGGGGCATCCTCTCACTTAGAACCAAGAACCCTGCCTTCAGGATTGCAAAGCCTGCTATAGGGGTGACTTAAAGGTTTTAAGTGCATTAACTCTAGATATAGTAGACCTATATCTTTAGTAAGTGGTGATAACACCAGCTTAACAAGGCTGCAATGTCAGGCCTGCAGTTCCATTTTGAATGATCACTCATGGGTGGCATAAAACATGCTTTTGCCCATGGGTGACCTCTGGAGTACCTATGCCCTGGGTACCTTAGTACCATACACTAGGGACTTATAAGGGTACCCCAGTATCCAATCTGGGATGTACCTAAGTACTGAACACAACAGCTTAGGGAGAAATTAGATAGGCCGGGGTCCTGATTAGCAGGATCCCAGTCAGACTAGTCAAAAACTGTTTAGCATCAGGCAACAAGTGGGGGTAACCATAGAAGCAGATCCTACTTTTTCTACAACTAATCTTCCTCTTATCCAGCAAAAGTTTGAATTCAATCCTGCATTTCACTAGCGAGGTATCCTACGCCTCAAAGCTTTTTTTCAATCCTTTATGGGTTTTACTGCAAGTTACTTCGAACCATTATTTAATTTTTGACTGATATTTGGCTGGGGATCTTGTCAGAGAATTTTGAATATAATTAGCTAACACTCCAAATGCAGCTAAGGCAGCTTTCCCATCTGCTTTTCATCCAGTCTAGTAGCTACTAAACTGGCATGGGGCGTAATTAAATCCGTGACCAGCCTCTCGGTATCCACACCCTCCCATTTCAGGGCAATCCGACTTTGCCATCCCACACTTATCCCCTGTGTGAGTAAATCTGGTTAGAACCCCGTTTTCTGAAATTAAAATAAGATCAATAGTACTACAGCAGCCATTCCGAAAAAAGGCTGATGGTGCTGTGACCAGTAAGGGGAGGACATCATTAATAAATATTTTTGTTTTTCTTCCTATAAGATCCTGTTCACTGCCTCCCCATAAGTGCTATGAAGTGTTCTAAACCGTTGCCGCCGTTTTTTGTCAAAATACAAACCTCTTTAGCATCAGAGGTACATGTTGTGATATTTAAGTCTCCCATCCAAATTATAAAAATCTTTGTCCCTTATCTTAAGGCAACCCTTCAACTCTTTCTTGAGTTTCAAAACAAAATTAGCACTAGAGGAGGAGAAAATGTTATTACGATAAGTAATTAAAACAAGTTAATAACTAATCGCCTTTAAAATCATACCCAAGCAATTGATAATACAGAACATCAAGAATATTCTTGTAAACATTCCCAAAAAACGTAATCGTAATGAAAATCGCTACCCCCCCACCCCCCCACCCCCCTTCCCCCAGCGCTTACTGGCTGGAGAACAGAAGGAGGAATAACCATCTAAGTAAAAAGGATCAGTCGCCCAGGTTTCTTGTAAGCATACAAAGGAATAGTTTCTAATACAATTGACCCAATCCGGATGATCCAGTTTTCTCTTGATCTCTGCTATGTTACAGCACAGCATCGTAATGCTATTATCCTCCCTACCGGTCTCTGTGGTGCAGAGAAAAGTACAATCCTCCAAACCTGTTTCCCTCCTTGCATCCTCATGCAAATTTGTAATCAAGAGATCTGCTCACCCGGGACTCTCTGGGGTGGGAGCGAAAATATAGAAACACTATTTGTGAAGCAAGCTTTACGCTACACCTCTGTTCACCAACCCTTTGGCAACCTGACGATTCAGGTACACCTTCTCTTCCATGGTGCCAGGGCAATAAAAGTTGCCTAGAGGAACCGTCACAATTCCATTGGTGTGTGATGATTTGGGTGCCAAAAGAGACAGTGCTGTTCTGCATAAGAGGTTAACCAGAAATAAACAATCACATTTTCGAGGACAGGATTTGGGGCGCCTCCTTATCCAGGGAACACACCTTACCATGCCAATGTCCTCCACCAGGGATTTGAACTTTCCAACTCTTGGGCTCAAGCAGTGTCGCACTTTAAGTAACTCACGCCATCACTCCTTCTGACCTGACCTAACCTAGAACGTGGCTCCCCTTTCAAGATGATCACCAACAGAGTTGCTTAAGGAGGCAAATCAAGGAAAAGTCTTCCATTTTCTGGATTAGCTAAACTATTTATTCTTAAATTACCATTCGCGTGTTGGCCCTCCCACACATTTTCAGTTGGAACTACTGTACGTTGACCAACCTCCGGTGATGAGCATCACCCCGACTCTACTGAAATTGGCAAAAACTCCTTTCCCGCTTTTGACTCTTGCTAGAGGCATTGTTCCGAGATCCTGTGTTCACTTGGGCAAGCCCTCTCCTCTCAAAATTAAATTGTTTGCAAAGGATTGTTTAACCAAATCGTGATTGATATTAATAGAGGCCTCCAGAGACTCCATTCTTTTGAACACTTCCTCGAATGAGGCTTTAATTAAAAAAAATCCATTGCCCATAAATTCCTGCAACTGTTTTTTAAAAGCAGCAACATCCTCTCCGTTTAGGTTAAGACTAGCTGTTACATTTTCATTATCTTGATTTGAGTAGTATTCGCAGAAGTGCTCCGTTTAATCTGGGGAGCTCTGGGACAAACGACCCCAGTGCTCTATCCGGGGATTGCCTGCCCCCTAGCCATTGTGGGAACCACTGGAGTTGTGCCGCCAAGTAATAGGACTCAAACTCCGGTACTGCCAGTCCTCCATTGTCAGATGGGTGCTGTAGTTAGACTAGTGCTACTCGTCTGCGGCCTGGCCCCAAAGGAACGGCGTCACCAAGGAGTCAAGCTCCCTAAAGAATGCTCTGGGAATCCATATCGGCAGTACTGTGAAGAAGTATAATAATCTGGAAGGGATACTATTTTAAGTAGGGTCACTCTGCCCGCTACAGAGAGCGGGAGTGACCCCCAAAATTCAGCACAGGCTCATAAGGATCTTATAGCATGCTCTACATTACCATCCAGCAAGCTCTGTCTGTAGTGGTAAATCTTTACCCCCCATAATGGTAAGCAGTTAGGCTTCCAACAAAGGTCACCCAGCTCTCCCTGCAGGGGAGCATTGACCTCTAAAGGAAAGAGCTGTGACCTCTCCCAATTCACTGTTAAGCCAGGCCAGACCCGGAACTCTCTAAGCAGAGCCCTAGCACCCTCTAGGTCCCTTGTTGTGTCCTTGATAAATACGAAGAGATTGTCAACATCCAGAGCGATTTGGTGCTGGTGATTGCCAATCTGGATGCCCCTGTATCTGTCCCCCTCCCGTGCCAAACAGGTGAACGGCTCCATTGCCAAGGCAAACAGAAAGGGAGACCGTGAACTCCCTTGTCAGGACCCTTGGCCTACTTTATAGCACTTGGAGATGGTCAGGCCTGTTCGAACCGTGGTTGTGGCTCTGCATATAGCAGTTTAGTTCATGCCAAGAAACGGTGCGCCAGGTTCCTCTTGGTCATCACCTCATGGAGGGATCTCCATTCTAGGCTATCAAAAGCCTTTTCTATATCAGTCACAAAGGCTGCTGCTCTGCTATAGTCATAGGTCTCAGATTCGAAAATGGAGAGCAGCCGTCTGATATTCAACACTGTATTTCTACCTTGTATAAATCCCTGCTTGGTTAAGGTGTACTAACTTGGACATGAGTGGGAGCAATCTAGCGGCTAGTATTGTACTTAGAATTTTATAATCGAGGTGGAGCATTGACTGTGGTTGATAAGATCGACAGTCTTTCTCAGGCTTCCCCGGTTTCTTCAGTGGGATCACAAGCGCCTCCCACGTGGTGTCCGGTAAGCAGCCTCTGTTGCGCTTCGGAAGTTCTCCTGCCTTTGGGCCAGGTCGGTAGCATACGTCATATAAAACTCAATCGGAAGACCGTCCGACCCCAGTGTTTTTCTGCACGCCAAACATTTTATTGCCACTTGGATCTCCTGCACTGTGATCGTGCTTCCCAGTTCTTCAGCAGCATTAGTTAGGGCTATGAGCGGTTGTGGTGTTAAATGTGCACTCAATTCTTCATCTTCCACTAATGGGGAAGACAGTGACCCATCATTATCCTCAAAGTATTGTCTGAGGCTGGTCCCAATTTCTTCTCGGAATACAGGATCCTCCAGTGCCTCTGGCTTCAGCTTCCAGGATGGAATACATGGTGTGGGCCGCTCCCATCGTAGTTGTAGTTGTAATAGGACCACATTGTGATCGGAGATGTTAAACTGTGACTGCGATGTTGATTTATCTTTCCCTCTAGTAACCTATACAGCTCTATTGCTTACTTGGTCTGGGGTAAACAGGCTGTAACACACAGAGATGCTAATTCAATGGGCAATGACGCATAAGTTACACAAGGGTTGTCTACCCTTGAAGACAGTGCAAGAGATGATTTTTCTACGAGACCACCCCTAAGCATATTGTGACATTGTATTATGCTTCTTATATTGTACAGAATCCTCATGTTTTACCATTCCATGTAGAACGTGAGTCTTAAGAATGATGTTGTTAATTCTATCTCTGTCAGTTGAATCTAAGCAATTGATGGTTGAGGTGAATAAACCCAGCGTACCTGGTACTTTGTGTGCTCCTGTGTCTTTTTCTCTCATAGAAGATACCACATTTTATTGGCGACGATCGTGGACATCAGTTTCCTTCATCGCCTCAATATCCAGCGTACTCTGCCCTTATCTCCTTATGATCGTAAAGATAAGAATCAAACTCCTCCAGCGGCAGCTCAATTTGAAAAGAAGAGAAGGTTAATCTTCTCCAGCGGCAGCTTGTTCGCGCTTAAGAGGTGGATTTTACTACACGGTGAGGAGATTAGAGGGGGAGGGGCAGGTGACGGCCCTGATCTGCGGTTCAGTGACATCATCGTTGCGTTTCGTGCACGGTGGATGTCTAATGCGTGAACGCTCCCCTACACGTCTGCGGTTTGCGGTCCACAGAGAATTACGTCTGCGGTCCAGACACGTCAGACACTTGCAGCGATGTTTAAAGTGTGAGCGCTCTTCTGCATGTCTGTGGTTTGCGGTCCACTGTGAATCTCGTCTGCGTTTCAAACATGTCAGACGTTCGCGCTAATACATGTACGTACAAGCGCCATCTTTAAAGTTGAGTTTCAGTCAAAAAATGTCCATCTCTCTCGTCTGGTTCATTTCTCATGATATTAAACATCTTAAAAAGAGCTTGATCTGGCAAGTTTACAGCAGTGATAACAGCATGTCATAAAGAGATCTGGAGCAAGCAAAGGAAAAGAATTTAGGAATCAACATCTAATTTGAGGTAATTCAAAGGTCACAAGGTTCAGATTTTGTTTTAGTTTTTGAATATTTTTGCTAACTTATAAAGCTAACTTTGGGATGGCTGCACCAAAAGATGTCGTGTTTGGTGTCAAACGCCTTGGAATCATACCCCCACACCAGTAACTGGTGTGGGAGTATGATCCCACACTTCTAGAGGGATAGACATGTACCTACTGTGGAAACACGGTAGAATCCGGAAAGAGCCCTGGCATCACAAAATGGATGCCACCAGCACAGACACTGGGCTGCCCTCCTGCTGCTGACCGAAACTCGCAGTGGAGGAGGCCCAACAATAGGCATCCTGTCACAGGGAGGTGTCACCACCTTCCAGACAGGATTTAGTGTATTGGGGCTGGGTGGGTGCACTCCTAGAGTGCTTTGAAGTCCTGCACTGGGGGAGCAGTAGGCTCCTCTGTGCATATGCCAGCTCAAACCGGTTCAGGGGCTACCAGCCCCTGCTCTGGTGCGAAGCTGGACAAAGGGAAGTGGGTGTAACCACCCACTACCCTGACCCTCCTAGAGGAGTGGTCATAGAGCTAGTCCCTCCCTTTCCTTTAGTATAAGATAGGGAAACCTTGCCATTGCAAACTAGATATCCCTGGACGACGCTTTGAAGAAGAATCCTGGACCTTCGACGTTCCACTACCTTTGGAAGACTGAAGAATCTCCCTTGGAGTCAAGGAGTGACTCCCCTGCTTGGCAGGCACCAAAACTTTGAATCAACGGTCGCAAACGTTCTCGCTCCCGCCGGAGTCCGAAGTTCCTGCAGCCCCAGAAGTGGATTTCCTGACTTCTCGACGGCCATTGTGAGTCCCCAGCAAACCTGAGGCGAGTGGACCCCACGAGTGATGAGGAACAGCAATACCCGGGTATTGTCGAGTGCAGCCCCTTCCAGACGTTCTACGAACTTGTGCATTGGACAACGTGTGGTGCAAGCCTCCAGCAGGATTTCCCTCGAAAATCAGAGGCCTACCTCGTCCCGAGTGACCGTGGGCTCCTGTGAAGCGAATCCTCATGAGGCGTCTTCGCGATCCCTTGCCGGCTGGCTTGTGGGTCCTCTGAAGACTTTTCAACCGAACCAAAGGGCTCCCCTGGTTGCTCCAGGCCGCCCTGACTTACCCTCGCTGGGTGAGTCCCTCAGACCTTGCTGGTCTGCACCGCTGACTTTCTTCACATTCCACAAGACTTGCTGTTGCCAAGGCTTGTTGGCTCCAATCCGGTTGCCGACACCGCAGTAAGCTGCAGACTTTGTGGGACACTCCGAATCCAGCTCCTGGTCGTAGTCGACGCCTCCTAGACCTCGTGGCTGAAGAGTCAAGACACCCGTGATCACCTGAAATCACCCGACGACTATGGGCATCCATCTTCCCGGGCCCGGGTCACTGGCAAGTGACTTTGAACACTGTCTCCTCTGCTTTCAGGTCTTCTTTCTTCTGAATCCAGCCTTGGATTCCACCGGACACTTCTCCTGTCTTCACAAGCAGCAAGTCTTCTTTGGCTCCCATTGAAAACGACGCCGCGACCCGACACCAAAAGACACCTATGCACCCGGCTTCCCTGGGTGAGGTAACTCGTGCACTCCGGTGCTCCTGTGTGTGTTGGCTCTCGAACTACTTGCCCTGTAAGTGACTTGCTTGTAGACTTTCCTGAAGTACCCTAAAACTTTAAAATTCCAACCGCGACTTGCTCCTGTAACGCCCTGAACGTCTCGGGATCGTTTAACAGACACGATAATGAGGACGCAACCACTTGTGAAGGGTTAGTTATTTAATGAAGGCAAAAATAATACAAAGAACAAACAAAAGTTATAGTCACTGGAATCCTCCAGGCTAAGTACGTTACCAGCCCACCGCACGGATGGTCCTAACCGTCCTCTGCATATACGCCGATCCCGGCGTATGCCAACAGAGGGCAGAAATGAAATGGCCGACAATGCCAATCGGTAGGCTGTGAGGGGCACGAAGAGTGTTGGGGAGAATCGAGGAGTCAGGGAAACACCCAGCCGGGGTCTCTACCTGAAGGGAGCAGCCGCTCAACCTCTTCCTCAGACTGCACCGGGACGCGGAGTCACCTCCTGGTGATGCGTCACCGATACCCCAATCAAAAAGCAAGAAGACTGAACCGAGAGCAGCCGCTCGATCGATCCTGTGGACTTCCGAGTCTGTAACGCGGCAAACACCTCCTGGTGTGCGTTACAGCTGGCAGTCCCTGTATCTCTGGTCTGGCTGGGAGTTACGACTCCAACCAGCAAAAGCGCCACTGCGCTTTGACTCAGCCGAGTCAAAAAGCGAAGCTCAATGGTTGACCGGTAGAGCTTCCGGGTCCTTCACAGGTGACGATGGGGCAAGACACGGCCCAGGGAGTAACGACTCGACCTACCTCCATTCTTGCCTTACTGGAGCACCACTCCGGAACACTGCTCTTCACGAAGCAGGTACGTCGGTGTAAACACAATATCCGACAGCGTTGTACCTCCCGGTTCCTCCCTTTATAGGGTGTGTTTTCCTTGAGTTATGTAACAGCTCTCCTGTTTACATAAGGGCGTGTTTTCCTTGAGTTATGTAACAGCTCTCCTGTTTACATAAGGGCGTGTTTTCCTTGAGTTATGTAACAGCTCTCCTGTTTACATAAGGGCGTGTTTTCCTTGAGTTATGTAACAGCTCTCCTGTTTACCTAACCTCTCAACCGCTAAGCATCCTGGGAGATGTAGTCCGTTTTCGCTGGTTACCGTTTTCTTCCCCTCGCATGACAGGAATTCTTGACAGCTCCATTGAAGTCTATTGGGACCCGCGGCTGTGTTCTCACACTGCATGCGTCTCCCGTGGGTCCTTTACTTATCTGCCTTGAGTGGATTAGTGAGGCCCTAGCGCTTCTGAAGACTTTAGGCCTTCTCCCTTCTCAAGTCGTTCTTCTTGTACCTCTTTTTTAGTATATGGTCTGGTACGCCCCTAGTGCCCCAGCCATTTAAGTGCTTAATTTGTTGTGAAACATTGATTTGTGCATATGTTCCTGACTTCTAATCTCATAAAGAGATTAGTAGAGTGTGTCTAGAAATAAATACATATATATTTTATATATATACATGTGTGGTGTCCTTTCGTTTGGTAATTCAAGAGATTGTAAGGTAAAACAAGCTGCTTTACATTCCTCAGAGACTTAGCCTGAAGGCTGCTCTCCACAGCTACCACTAGGATAGCTTTCTTTAAAAGGTTGTCTTAAACCTATCTACCATAAGAGTCGAATTGGACTGGTGCAAGGTGGCCACTTTAACTAGTGACCAGCATATGCCAGGCCAACTTCTCACACAGTTGTATTCCTAAGCAGAGAATAGAATGTAGGGAGTCCTGACATAGGCAGAGGATTGTGATAATCCTGCTCAGGTGCAAAGCATCCTGCGAGACATTGCCAAAGGTAAATTATGCTAGTAGCCTTGAATATAGGCAGGAAATGCTGATAAATGTGATCATGAACAGATTATGTTTGATGTCATGATCATGGGCATAGCACACTGCAAGTCATTCTCCTTGGCATGGGCAGAGCATGATCATGGGAAGATGGTTACTGCTCTTTTGGTTTTGGTGGAATCTTTCCAGAGGTGAGCAGCATATTTGTTAGTTCTCGTCAGACTTGCTGTTGACTGACCTAGGACCTTTTGTTCCCTATCCACCCCAATACTTCTGAGCTGCATAGAGTTTGCGAACAATTGGTCCTGAATGTGATGTCTTGTTGTTTCAATTTCAGGGTTGAAGTTAGCGCATTTGGTACTTCCGAGCAGACACACCGTCACAGACACTGGGCTGTTTTTTCTCTGCAGTCTGCAGGGGCTGCTGGAGCTGGACCTGACAGATTACAGTCGGATCAGTGATGAGGGAGTGAAGCACTTGGCCCACCTCAAAAGGTTAGTTCACATATAGGGGTTGTGATGTGGGTCCTCAGGGATTAAATTGGGGAAGTTGAACACTGCATGTTTTTCTGATGGATATTTCTAACTGCCAATTTCTTCACCATGTGAATCTTCCCTGACTCAAGACTGGATCCAGAAAAGTCCCTACAACAGCGCTTGCATTCCTGCAGATGGTTCCATGGCCTCTGTCACAACTCCGTTCTGCCTTTGGACATAGAAATATAGAGATGCATATAGATGCCACTCCTGCACGCTGATGCCACTTCCCTTTCTTCCTCACCTTTGACATGGAACTGGGGCCACCTTCTTTTTGGCTATTCTACCAAGTTTTTCAAACTTCTACAGACCGTGTGCAGGGATGTCTCACCCCCAACCGACAGGGTTTTAGTCATGCCTCATGTGTCACAAGTAGATGTCCATTATGGATTTGCACAACATCTGCCTTTTGTATTTTGCAACTAAACACAAGTCTACGTCATGCAACAAATGTTCCCTGGTGTACCCGAAGGCATTAGGGAACAGGAAGCCAAATTCCTAGTACCTTTTGCCATTTTCAGTTAAGTCCAGGACAAAGTCAAAAGACAAATTGAAAAGAAGAATAAGAAGTTCAAGCAAGGTTCTTCACTTGCTCTGCGCTCCTCCTCCTGGGGGAAATCTCACAGTCTGTACTCGAAGTGGCCGAATCCCGCTTCAATGCCTGACTCTGACCCAGTTCTGGAGCCGAAGTGTCCCAAATTTACAGGGTCAATATCAACTCTGCAATATATCGTGGCCTTCAGGGAGGCCACACTGCAACTATTAAAGATGGTTAGATATCCATATGGAACTTTCATGGGCCCAAAGGATCTTCCACCAGCTGATTCTCCCCACATAACTACTGACATCGGTTAGCATCAAACAGCTTGGATCTGGTATCTGGACCAGGCCTCAACTTCCTTTTTACAGGTGTCGGTGGTTGTTCCCTGACTGGGGTTGGTCCAAGCTATGAAGGCATTGCTTCTGTACTTTGCTTTGATGGCAGATCTGGAGAAGATGTTTGCTAGGGTACCCCCTTTGTCACGCTATATGATTACCATGGTACAACCTCAGGTTGTGGGTGACTCTCCTCCTGTCACCTCCATTTCCTCGTAGGCAGTATTTCAGGAGGATGGTATTTATGTTCACTTCACCGGAAAGTTTACACACCAATTATTAACAAAGGATGAATTGATCCCTTTGGCATATGTCAATTGTAATGACCGGCACCCCAGATAAAATCCATGCAAATTACTGTGGTCACTAATAGTATAGATACATTTACACTGATTTATATATGGCAGCAATCCTTATAACCATATTAGTAACATTTTATTTTAGTGTTGACTGTACAGTGCAAGAAGGGTGATTAGGTGAAAAGATTTTAAGTGTAACCGGTGAATGGAAGGCTGAAACGAACTATTGGCAGGGAATGTCCTGTGAGTTGACATGTCATTAGAAACAGTCCTGGATTCGCCCTTAAGGTCCTCAACAGGAGAAAGTTCCTCTTTTGTGAAAAAAAACAGAGCTGCAAAGGTGTTGGATCTACAGTTGCCCACTGAGGCTAACATTTTGTCGAGGTCTTGCAGATTGGGACTTTGTTCTTAGAGCTCTTACTTCAATTTAACAAAGCCTTGACTGAGCTCTTCATGGCAGCCTAGTCCAGACCTTGCTCACCATCTCCAGTGTGTGACCCCCTCGCAGGGCAGCACATGCTTCAGCCAGATGGTCAAGTCTTTTTGACACAGCATCTGTAGAAACGTGTAGTTCAAGTAATTTTATTCTGAACACATTTCCCACTTTGCAGAGTTCCCAAGAAACTCCACTGGCAAGAAATTTCTTTCCTCTGCTACTCTTGCTCATCAATCCTTCAATGATTTTTGCTGCTTTGGTCGCCATACCACCCCCCCCGACTGCTGGAGGATTTCCGGAAATCCGTAGTTCAAGCTGTAGAGGTCTTCCATGACTCAGCTGGGCATATTTTAAGATCTGGCCTGGACACGACAAACGTTGTTATCCGGGATATGGGCTTTAGTGTCCTAATCCAAGGCCACTGTTGGATGTGCCTCCCTTGGTTTTCATGGCGCTGTCCAAGCTTTTCTTAAGGACATGCCCTTCTTTGGGGGCAGGCTGTTTTATCTAAAGGGGGATAAGCACTTCAGAGCTTCTAGAAAAGCTGGGCTGCAGTTTGTTCTCTCGGGCATCTTTCCAATTTCCCCTGCTCCCATTTCCATCAGCTATATCGGATGTTTCTGGGATATACAAGGGTCTTGCTTGCCGCCAGAGGCACCTGTCCAACAACCACTTGAGTCCTTTAGTGGCTCTAAGGACAGGGGTGATCAGTAAGGGACGACACCATCATCAGGTGCATCAATATTTCTCCTCTTCGCATGCTGCAGGTACCACCAAGCTGAATTCATTTCCCCTCAAGCTACTGTTTGAGCCCGTTGATTGCCATGGGCACAATTGAGGTGGTGCCCATAGCAGAGTGAGGTAAGAGGTGGTACCTTTCTGAGGTGGTGCCCAAGAAAGATGAGGCTCTCTGGCCGATCGTAGACATCAGGCTCTTTAACACCTTCCTCGGGAATTAGAAGTTCAAAATGATGACATTTGTCTGAGTTCTGTTGGCCTAGGACCCCCAAAGGACTGGATAGTATCCTTGGAGTTGCAGGACACGTACTTTCATGTGCCGGTCCTGCAGTCCAACAGGTGGGCCTCTGCTTTGTGGTGGGATCTAAACTTTGGAATCTGAACTTTTCCAGTTTACCGTCCTGCTCTCAGCCCCTTTTGTGTTTGTAAAGCTTATGTTGGTAGTTGCAACCCATCATCTGAGTTCACATACACACATATCTCAATGACTTGACTCTTGAAGTCGGGCCCACCTCAGCAAGCCACAAACAGGCAAAAAACAATTTTGGTTCTGTCCACTATGAATTGATTAGCAAGCTAAAATCCTATCTTCAGCATTTGCAAAAGATTGCCTTCATAGGGGCTTTTGTTTACACAGTGGCTTTAGACCTTTCCACCACTGCAGAGAGTCAGGGACATTGAGGCTATGATCCCAATGTTTTGGGAGTGAGCTCTTGTTTCAGCCCTGATGATTCTGAGGCTTCTTAGACCACTGGCCTCGTGCCTTCTATAGCAGCTTAAAGCCAAATGGCACATGCGATCTCTTCAGTGAACCCTTTGGCTTCAGTGGCCCCAGCATTGGGGGTGGGATTACTTTTGTACTGTGGTGGTGGATGAAGGATGCCCTATTGATGTGCGGTAGACCATGCTCCTTGCCCCAGCCAGAGCTTACAATGGTGAAAGACTCATCATCTTTGGCATAGGGGGGCAATCTGTACGGCATTGAGGTGAGGGATCTCTGGTCACCAATGGAGCTATGCCATCTAATGAATCTTTCGGAGTTTGAGCTCTCTGGCAGGCCTCAAAGCTTTTCTGCCATTAATCAAGGGCAGGTCTGCCCAAGTCTTGACGAACAACACAACTGCCAAGTGCTACTGCAATAAGGAGGGCGTAGCTGGGTCCCGAGCCCTTTGCATAGATATTCTGAGGCTTTGGTGGTTCCTGGAACTTCATAGGATATCACTGATAGTCAGTCGTTTGGGAGGTTCTGTCAATATCAAGGCGGATTACCTTACTAGGTGTCATCTAGCCTATCACGAGTAAAGTCTGCATCAAAAATGTGCATACAGAATTTTTGCACAGTGGGTCACCCTCAGTAGATAAGTTTGCTACCTCCAATACTGAACGCCCAACCTTTTCCGCCCTGAAGGTCCTACGTCGAGGATTCCTAGGAAACATGTTCTGTCTTTGTGGCTTGGCCTCCTATACGCTTTTACTCCTTTGTGGCTATCAGTTGGGTCCTAAAAAAAAGTCAGGGCAGCTCCAGGCTCAGCTCATTCTGATAGCCCGACATGTGGCTCAGAGAGACTAGTTTTGAAAGCTACTGAGTCTCAGCAAATGCCCTTTGCTTTGACTGCCTCTACGTGAGAACCTGCTGTCCCAGCAGCAGTGCAGAGTCCTACCTCCGATCCGACTGATGTCGGTGGCGGACCTTCACCTTGTATGCCATTGGTTCCTTGAGCACGATCTGAACACCTGCTCCGATTGCCACGCAATGAACCTGAAGGCCTTGCAGGAGTGATCCCTCAAGCTCCTGGCAGCTCGACGGGCGACGATCTTGATCCCGGTCAAGAAGAAGGTCCCAGGAGCGGTCGCAGGGCCAGAAATCTTCGTTGCACTCGGGTAAGTCCCATCAGGAGAAAAGCAATACGTCGAAGAGGTCTTCGACTTCACCTCGTCTGTGAGCCGATGAGAAAGGGTATGTCGACATTTGAGGCATGGCTCCACAGTTGAGCCAGCACCTGGGTCGGCTCCCCGCTTCCCGAGTTCTTGAGAGCCGGTGCGACCCTCCCTCAGCTTTAAGGGTTTTGTGAAGTCATGCACCTCATATTTGAGCAGTCCTCTCCCGCCAGTGCACCTTCAGGCCATATGGGAGGGGCCTCTGGTGGATTTACGCCATCAGCTCCAGTGAGGCCTCTTTGTTCCACGGATCGATCTGGACCAGTGCTAGTCATGCCATCTCAACCTTCCCCAATGCCGATGCTCTTAGCGCCACCATCCCCATTCTGATCCCCTACCCTGACACGAAGTCGGATGGGCGTCACCGACACCGACTGGAGCCATGCAGTCCAGGCCGGAGCGTGAGCCCTATTCATATGCTAGGACTCAGTGCGGAGTGGGAGTGGTTGCTGGACCCTGATGAATACCAACCCTTTGACCCTAATGTGGACTGGTGTGAGGATGTGGCAGAAGCCAGCGGACTGGACACTTCTCCACATACTGGCATGCTTTTTCCCTCTACCGTGGCTATGGAGGAGGGAGCAGCTTAGGTCCTGAACCTTAATCTGCCCTCCAACGTCTTGACGGAGTGTCAGCCTCAGAACCGCTTTTCCCATTTAATGAAGCCCCTACTGATGTCCTGCTTGGAACCTGGTCCAAGGCTAGAAAAGGGCAAGGACCATCAGAACAGGACAATCACCCGTCGCCTCCGTCCTCCTCCAGGGGAGCTAAACTTCCTCTCGGAACAACCTACCCCAGAGAGCTTGATGGTACAAGCCTCCACTTTCCATTGCACTTTCCCTTACGCACCCCCAGATAGTGAATACATGAGGCAGGACACCTTAGGAAAGAAGATGTTTTCTTCCACTAAGCCTGGCGCTACAGTTGATGAACACCGCGTGCCGTTTGGGCCACTACTCACATTCTGTGGGACACTGTTGTGCAGGTGCTGCAGGGGGTCCTGGAGGAGGCCCGGGCTGTCCTCCCCCAGGCTGTTGCTGACTGGAGAGATGCAGCCAAATTCACTATACTTTGTGGACTGGATACCACCATCTCGCTGGCTGAAGACAACTGGCTTTTCTGAGGATGTCCAAGCATCGCTTATGGACATGTCCTTTGATGGATCCTGTCTCTTTGGAGACAATGTGTATTCATCGCTGGAGCGCTTTACGGACAGCAGGTCTACGGCTAGATCTTTGGGCCCCGAAAGGGGCCTCTAGACATGTCTGAACCCACCCAGCCACCACGGCGCACAAGCTTCCCAGCCTCTGCGTGGCTGAGGATGTGGTATCTACACACTTCATGGGTCGGGCAGCCAGAGCAGTCAGGCAGCCAGAGCTCGGGCCCACCCTCCCCCACCCCTTCACCCTTCACCCCGGCAGCCGCAGCCTCCAAGTCCTCCAAAGTCAGCCCCCTTATCATCCAGTGGGAAGCACAGAGTTTGGTATCCCGAGCTGTTGAGCATGGCCATTGGTCCTCCGATAAAACCGCCCCTTCGGGGATCTTCTGTTGCAGCAGCAGGGGAGGGTTCTCCATCCGAACCTGTCAACAGTCTGTCTCCTTATGGGGAGATTGAGATATGACAATTTACAGCGTGTGATCTTCCTCCCAAAGTCTGCAATGATATTCTGGCAGCCAGGGGTCCCTCCACCAAAAAGACATGCATCTGCCATTGGGGCAAGTTTTTGACATGGTGTGCAGAAATGCAGGTTGGCCCTCTCTCAGCTCCTCTTTCTCAGGTTCTTTTCTTTATTCTTTCCCTTGCCCAGCAGGGCTCTGCTCTGAGCACCTTAAAGGGTGATCATTCTACTATCTCAGCCTTTTCGCAGTTGCCTGCCCAGCCATCCCTCTTCACATTCCCCTATTGTAAACAGGTTCTTGAAAGGTTTACAATATATGTTTCCACCTTCTCCCTTTATCATGCCTCAGTAGTACCTTAATCTCGTCCTTGCATTCCTGATGTGCACTACCTTTGAGTCCTTGCACAACTGTCCTCTCAGGCTTCTTACCATCAACACTTCCTTCCTGGTGGCAGTAACATTTATCCAGAGGGTCAGTGAGCTTCATGCTTTGACATCCAAGCCTCCATACCTGAACATCTACCTAGACAAGCTAGTTTTATGGACTAGTGCTTTCTTTCTGCCGAAAGTTGTCACTCTCTTTCATGTTGGTCAGTCATCACTCTGCCTACTTTCTACGCTCCTCCACATTCCTCTAAGTAAGTAAAGCAACTTACCAGCCTGGACTCGAAAAAGAGCATTGTCGTTCTACCATGACCACACAACTCTTCATTGGGTATGTTGAAGTGAATACGGGAAAGATTGTGCATAAACAGACCATCTCCCAATGGATTGTGATCTGCATTAAAATCTGCTACACATTGGCCAAAAAGAAACCCCCGGTAAGTTTGCGTGCTCATTCGACAAGAGCCAAGTCTGCGACCACTGCGTTAGCACTCGGAGTCCCAGTCATGGACATCTGTCAGGCAGCAACTTGGGCTTTCTTGCACACATTCATAAAACCCTACTTCCTGGACAGTCAAGTCTGTCGGGATGGGCACTTTGCCCATTCGGTCCTGCAGGATTTTTGGTGTGAAGTGTTTCGCAGACCCACCTCCAGGGAGTTATTGCTTGGGTATCTATTCTAAGTCGAGGAATCAGCAGCGAAACATCTCTATCAGACGGACAAGACTTAGTTTCTGTAATGCATTGTCTGATAGTCTCTATATAGCCACAGATTCCATACCGATCCACCCATTCTCCCCGCTCTGCAAACTGATTTCTAGGGAAAGGGCTTTCCCTTTTCAGGGCCCTAGTTTTTAACACCAGTTGTCCATGTTCTTCGGGACTCTGAGTTCCTAGCTTGGTAAGTCGTCAAAAGTAACTGACATCAGCGCGCTGGGGTGGCGCCTCTATAGGTAGCATGCATGTTAATTTCACAGCTGCCGTCGATGACATGTGGAGCCGATCCACGCCGCCTACCGACCCCCAAGGGTACTGCTCAACGGAAATTTTCCGGATCCAGTCCGACACCTGAGAATAATTCTAGAGTAAAGAATCCACAGCTAGATGGAATCTTTACGAGTTAAGGCCATACCAAAGGTAAGTAATTTGTCCTTCACTCATTGTTGAGATTCTCAGTTTGTAAGATCCGCTCCACGTCTGAAGCTGCGGTAAATACTTTTTAGAAAATTTACTTCACCGTTCAAGGATAACACCTATATTCAACTTTGTGTTGTCGTGTCTGGAGCAGGGCAGAGTTGTGATGGAGGCCAGTGGCACTACTTGCTGGCGTTCAGGAGCTGTTCCAAAGAATTTTCAGGATCCTGTCTGACATCTGCGGAGATTCACTAGCTGAAGATGAGTATCCACCAGAAAGAGTGTTACTGAAGTTAAAGAATTTGTATTTTCTGAACCTCTCTTGACAAAGCAGGATCTGTACTTTGCCAGATAATTATTTTTTTCCAGAAGTGTTTAACCTGCCACACAATAGCAGAACAGATTTTTGTTTTTCATCATGTGGTGATCTGAAACACCAAAACATTGTATCTCATGATGATAGTGTTGATGTATGTGGTGGTCTCACAAAAGTGTTTAAATATTAATAGTAGGTTTAAAAGCTCATGAAGTGGCTTTGCTATTCAAAACTGTTTCCTTAGGCATACAGCCTCATGTAGCTAGAAAACTGCACTGTCACAGTAAGGAAACCAAGGAGATCCACAGCGCCCTAATACAGAACACAGCCAGTAGGCAGGGAAACGTGTGTTTGCTCCCACCAAGCTTTAGCATCTTTTAATCTCTTGCCAAATGAGAGCAAACACAAAGTCTGCTCCTAGTGGATAGGAGCTTTAAAAATGCTCCTCCTGGCTGGGAACAGAGTTGTGATCTGTGTCCCTCCCCTCACTGATGCGGGCAGGGAAACAGGTCAACAGATTACTCCCGCCCGGAGGGAGCAGCATAAATAGCTGCTTCCGCCGGGCAGGAGTAATGCCAGCTGCTGCAGCATGCGGGGAGCCGGCTGGGGTCGCAGGTGTCCTCATGGTCTCCCTGTGTCCCCCATTGTCTGCTTAGTGCGTGCCGTGGGCACTTATCTATTTAAAAACAGGGCCCGGGAAGGGCTGCTGTGCAGCCCCCCACCCATTTACAAAATAAACTGCTCTGGGTATGGGGGTCCCGAGGGCTTAATAAGGCTCAGGGTGGGAGGCTGCATGACCCCCCCCTCCTTCTCCAGTATTTAATCTTTCATAGATTCGCATGCTTTGTATCTTCCCTATCGTCATGGTGGGAGTCTCACAGTAAAAGAATAACCATAGCAGTAAAAGAAAACTGCATAGAAAACCCATATATAGTTTGGTTACATATCACCATTATTATATGGTCCAAACACCAACCAATCAGCTGCCAGCCCTGAGATCACAATCCCCAGCAGAGCCACCATACCTCAAATTTCTAACCGTCTTCGTGTGAGAAGGAGTCTCCCTGAGCTCTGCTCAGCTCTTGTTACTTGGTGAACTTTTGACCCTCCTATAGTTCTTGGATTGAGGTATTGTTTTTCCTCTTTTACTTCTGAAAGCTCTAAAAAGAGGCTTTTCAGATCTTGCAAATCTTGTGGGAAGGCCAGATTATACTCTGAGGACCCTCACAAGGAATGCCTGTACTGCCTTCACCCTAAGCACGTCCCTAAGGAGTGCAAGTACTGTCACACCTTCTCAGCAAAACCTTAAAAGACCGAGAAGCGCGATTATTATTATGGCTTCAAAAGAAGACGACTGCCTCAGACTCTGACTCTGAGGGGGGATCTAAAGGACATAAGTGGGAGTTGTCTGAGGAGAAAGTTGAGGTGAAGAAACAGAAGCCAAAGGTCAAAGACTCATCGTCGTCTTTGCCTCATACACCTCTCAAAAAGTCTTCTGACGAAAGAGTTCCGTTGTTGCTCCCGTCGACGAAGATCAAGGTGTCTTCAGTCTCGACGCCGACGAAGACATCGACGACCTCCGCGACGACTACATCGTCGACGACGACCGTCTCGATGATGACCGCATCGTCGGTATCATCGACGACGAAAATAGCGTCGACGATGACACCGTCGACGATACCAGAGACACTGTCGACGATACAGTCGACGGCGAATGTGCAAACCTCATCGACGACGACTTTCAAATCTCCAATGACAAGATCCGTCACAATAAAAAGATTCCCACCGTCGACGGGCTCCTCGACGGACAAGAAAACAGCAGAATTTACGGCTTGGACAAAGATCTCGCCGCTTCCACCTTCCACACTACTGGATTTACAGGAGTCAGAAGATGAAGGACCTTACGGAGTAGCTTATAGTCCTTCGCAACTCCAAATTAAAAGTCAGGAGACAGATGATGAGGACATTCAGGAGGTTCAGGAAGAACTGTCATTTAAGGTTCGGCCAGTTCAAGGATCCAAAAGGTACGAATCATTCCAGGAAGCCTATGAATATGATGAGGAGGAGGAGGACGATAATATCAGGGAAGACGCAATATCTATGCCTATTTCCCTAGTCTCTGACTTGAGACATATGATCAACGACTATTATCGGCGTTTCCCAGATGCCAATACTCCTGCCACTAACACCACAAGTGTACCACAGCAGCCGGTTCAGACTCCAGTAGTGCAACCTCCACCTCAGGTGCAAACGGTGCATACCCCTAAGGTAATAACAATTAGGGATGACTTTGCGGAAAGTGAACCAGAGGATCAGCCAGAGGAAAGAGAGTTAATATAAGACGACCCTGGAGTCGATGAGTGGGATCAATATATCATTCCTTTGCCGGGTCCAGCGCCACCTCCGGCAAACTCACCACCGGAAGACATTGGTGGTTTCCATGATCTATTGGAGAAAGCTTCCAAAAGATTAGAGCTTCCTAGCCGGTGAAGGAAAATGAATGCTTTCTATACGATTTTAAAGAAACTTCCAGAAAATCGTTAAGGATAATTCCAATTATTGATCACATATGGAATGAAGGGCTGAAGATTATGCAAAATCCTGCCTCGGTTGCAGTATCATTTCCCAGGATCGATAAGAAGTATCGTGCCCCGAAACATCTCCAGCATGCCTGATCTGTCACCCTCAACCCGAATCAGTAGTGATGCAAGCAGCACAAAGACGCTCCAAGAACCCGATCTCTACATTTTCGTCTCCTCCTGACAAAGAGGGAAAAAGATGGATGGCTCGGGGAAGCGTTTTGCAGTTTTGGCAGCGGCCTCTATCAAAGCTACAAATGCATTGGTGCTGATCAGTCGTTACAACCAACCTATGTGGTCGGACATTGCTCCACTTCTAGCTCATCTTTCGGACAACAAGAAGGAAAAGGCAACTGTAATTCTGCAAGATGGAGCTAGGGCTGCTTCCGAGTCCATCGACATAGCCATGGACATTTCGTCTATTGGATTTAGGCAAATGACTGGAGCGATATCGCTTCGACGACAGGGGTGGCTGAAGGCTACATCTTTCAGGCCCGAAGTGCAGACAAAAATAGTGGATATGCCTTTTGATGGCGAGAACCTTTTCGGAAAGCATATTGATGAGGCATTACAAGGAATAAAAGCAGACATGGATACTGCAAAAGCCTTAGGCTCTCTGCAGCAAGGACATTTTCAAACTTTTTGTGGAAGAGGATCAAGAGGTCGGTTCAATCAGAGATCTTCCTTTCAACCTAACAGGTATCAACTTTATCAACAGGGATACCGTCAATACAGTAGTAATCAGCAATTTTGCTCCTCTAACACCTCTTATCAGCAGCAGTCTGGGAGAAAGCCTGCCACGAGAGGATGGGCACAGGGCTCCAATAGGTGACAGTGACGATTTTCAGGCGCCGTCTGCCGTGTCATGCCCCAATCAGATCTATTACCTCTCTCGCTATTTGCATCAGTGGCTGTCAATAACATCAGACAGATGGGTGATGGACATTATACATCATGGTCACACCCTAGAGTTTATACAAAAACCTCCAGCACAACCTCCCATTCACAGAAACCAGAATCATATCTCTGCTCTCAAGGTGGAAGTCTTGGCCCTCATCGTGAAAGGAGCTATAGAGGAGGTTTCATCTCTTCAGCTAGGGAAAGGATTCTACTCTAATTTTTTCCTTGTGCGCAAGAAACAGTCCTCCAAATGGAGGCAGATAATGGATCCGAGAGGCCTGACCGAATATATCAAAAAGACTTTGTTTCGTATGCTGTTGCTGCAAGAGATTCTCCTAATGTTACACAGAGGAGATTACATGGCATCGTTAGATCTCTTAGATGCCTATTTTCACATACCAATTCACATCAAACACAGGTAGTATCTACGATTCACAGTGACGTGGCGCCACTACCAATTCAAGGTGTTACCCTTCGGCCAAGGATATTCACAAAATGCATGGTGCCGGTCGGGGCGCATTTGAGACAGGAAGGCCACCAGATATATCTGTATCTGGACGACTGGCTTATAAAAGGGGCATCGTTCTAGGAAGCACAACAAGCCCTAGCAAGCTGCGTGGTTTTATTCCAGAAATTAGGATTGCGAATCAACATGGAGAAGTCTTCCCTGGTACCAGCGCAGTCGCTCCAGTTCCTAGGAGCCGAATTACAGACTCAGGAGGCAAAAGCGTACCCCTCGAAGGAGCGTATGCAAAAGATAATAGAACTGAGAGCACGATTAAAACCAAAAAGGTTCGCTTCAGTGAGTATCTACAAGTCATTGCTGGGAATGATATCTTCTTGCATTCCATTAGTCCCCAATTGTCGACTTTGCATGCGGCCGCTGCAAGAACTACTCGACAAACAATGGGTTCAAGCTCAAGGATCCTTCGAGGATTGTATTACAATCAACCCTCAGATCAGAAAAGCTCGGTCATGGTGGGGCATCAGGGGCAACTTATCACAAGGTCTGCTGTTCAAACTCCAATCTCCAAGCTATGTAATGACAACAGATGCCTTGTTAAACGGATGGGGAGCGCATCTTCAGGAACTGGAAATGCAGGGTCATTGGTCAATGTAGGAAGCTCAATTGCACATCAACATGCTCGAGTTAAGAGCAGTGTTCCTGGGACTGCAAGCCTTACTACCCAGAATTTGAAATTCACCTGTTTTAGTCAAGACAGACAGTACGACATCAATGTTTTACTTACTGAAACAAGGGGGCACAAAGTCAAACAATATCTCAGCGCAAGCCCAAGAGATTTGGAACTGGATGCTACAGCACAACATTTCCCTACAGGTACAGCATTTCCCTGGAGTACAAAACATGAGAGCAGACCGTCTAAGCAGATTGGCTTAAATCTGTCACGAATGGGAGCTAAATCAAACCCAGCTATTGAGGATATTCAGGCTATGGGGTACACCAACTCTGGACTTATTTGCAAATCAGCACAACAAGAAATGCAAACATTTTGCAAGCCGATTCCCTCAGAAGGGCTCGTGGGGAAATCCACTACACATTCGTTGGACGGGGATGTTTGCATACGCATTTCCCCCGTTTCCTCTCATTCCAAGGATACTACGGAAAATGAGAGCGGAACCGTGCCATCTGATCTTAGTAGACCCAGCTTGGCCGAGACAGTTCTGGTTCTCAGAACTCCTTCAGCTGTCGGTAACTCCCAGAGTACAGTTTCCATTGATACAAGACCTAATCTCTATGAGAGGGGCAAGTTCTTCATCAGCAACTAACCTCTCTGAACGTGTCAGCCTGGATCCTCATGAGCACGAATTTTAGTCCTTAGACATCCCTCAGGATTGCAAGGATATATTAGCAAACTCTCGAGCACTATCTACCTATAAAACTTATACAGCAAAATGGAAAAGATTTTGCCATTGGTGTTCTGATCAACATCTGCATCCTTTTCACTCCTCGCTGGTGCAAATTCTACCATAACGTTAGTATGGGCACTATTCAGGAACTGGAGATGTATGCAAACGACACTGGGGAAAAGTTAATTTTTTGGGATTGTTCACCTTCTGTTTAAGTTGTCAGGGATTTATGCAGCAGGTACTTTAGCTTGTTGAGTTAAGAAATATGAAGTATCCTGAATATGAAAACCATGCAAGCTAATATAAAAACCGTCCCTGGTTATAATTACGGAACCATTCTTCTACTTTACCTCCACATTTATAGTATTCTAAAGTTATGTTACTGACCATAGGTGAATGCGGGGATTAACTTTCATAGAACTGAGAGGTAATGTAAGGATTTAAAGCTCTCCAGTGCAATGATTAGTCGGGAAATTAGGAACACAAACGTATTGTACTATATGCTAATTTGCGCATTGTACATACTGTAACATGATGCCAAAGTGTACTATATGTCAGTGTTTTGTTCCACTGATTCTTATTCTCTGGTGTGTGTGTTATATAGTGCTGCATTCACATTGCTCTCTTTGACTGTGTTTATTTCCTGGGTTTCCACATTTAGTGCTGTGTTCCTGTGCTTGCCAAATTCTGCTTTGCACGTTTAACCCATATTACTATATTGATCTCACGGTTGCACACATTATGGTGTTGTCACCTTTTTAATAACTGTTTTGCTGTGTTGTCCTGCTGCTTGCTGGGCTACAGGAGGGACCGCCACTTTGCTAACTACTTTGCTTTGTTGGCCTGCTGTTTGTTGCCGCTGACCAGGGTGGTGAGAAGGACTGAACCTGTTCTCTACAGCCTTTAGCAACCTAAGTAACTCCAAGCACTTGCTGGCTTGCCTCCTGTTCAGGAAATCTCACTGCCATCAAAGATTTCAGTCGCACAAAAGACCGCTGCTAGGCTCTGCTAATCCGGAGTCTGACTCTGCCTGACTTTCCCCTCAACCAGTCCTGGGCCTTCGCAGGGTGTTGGCAGCCACTTTCAAATATCCACACGCATCAGCGCGGTGCACCGATCAAGAACCACCATGTCTCCCTGCTCGAGCGCAGACCATTGCTTTTGTCAATTTCACTGAAGCCGCAGCAACTGAAGGCAGACCAGCATGACCCAGCACACTGCATGCATCAAGGAAAGATAGGGGTCTGCCCTCCGTGACTCCAATCACAGCATCATATCCAGCAAAGGAAGACTCCAGCAATGCGGGTCCCGTCCAGAGGCTGACAGCACCACTGCAATCCATCGAGAAAGGCATTGTGCACTTTGGGACTTTTGAGGTCCCTGCCACCCACCTGCGCACTTGCGAGCGGCCCTGAACGGAGTGAGTAGATCAGTCTCCCACAAACTTGACATTGTATTTTTTTTTTTTTTTTTTGAAATCTGTTTTTATTGTTTTAAAGAATACAATAACATTCTTTGGCAAGTGACACAGTAGGCGAGCATAGATGTAATAGCATAAGCAGGGGAGCACCCCGCTACAGAACCCCCAACCACTGCGTCAGGACTTGCAATCAGTCTTGTGCACGAGCACCGCCCTCAGTGGAGCCAACCACAGTTTCTTTGACAGTCTCGTAGTAGTCTCACCAGGAGTAACAACGTTAACCGTACCTCAGCTGGGTTCCGTGGCTATGCGCGGGTGCTACCCGCCTCGTTCAGATAGTGAAGAACAGACAAAATACCCGCCAGGCCTAAAGATTATACAGAACAAAACCTTAACGATGGCAGCATAAACTGTACATGCAGTCCCAATACCCCCCCAGCTGTCGTCTAGTCCCCCCGCCCCTCCCCACCCCCCCCCCCAGGAATCCCCATGTGTGTGTGTGCGTGCGCCCCGGCTGTGGTCAGCACTATGCAAGTGTGGGCGTCGCGGCTCCAAGAGAGGCAGGAATTAGCCGGGGTATGTCAGCACGGCAGGGGGGCATCCCCCGATCCACCCCCACCTGCGTCAGCGCCGTCGGCCGCCCCCCGCAGCCCCGCATCGCCCTCCGCACCCAGGTGGCGGAGCTTCCCCAGCAGCTGCCTCCAGTGGTCCGCCATGGGTTCCCTCCGCAGGCCCAGTGTTTCCTCCCTCTGGATGGCGGTCCCCTCAGCCCCGGCCCATGCCTGAAACGAGGCGATCCAAGCCTGCACGCGCGGCGGGTCCTGCGCTTTCCATCGTTTCGTGATGAGTCGTGCCGCTACCACCAGCCCTAGGTCAATGAACCGCGACGTCACCTTATCCTTGCGCGGTCGTTTAAAGTGGTGCAATATGTGTTCGGGCCAGTCGAACGGGATGCTGCGACCCACACTCTCTAGTAGCAGCCCACTGACCGATCTCCAGTAAACACCTAACCGTGGGCAGCTCCACAGCATGTGCAGGAAACCCGCCCCCGGCTCACCACACCTAGGGCACACTGCGTCTGTGCGGTGAAAGTACCGATTGATTAACTCCGGCGTGAGGTAAGCTCTGTGCACAATAAATACCTGGATTTGGCGGAATCGCAGGTTTCGGGGTATGCGCACCGGGCCTTTGAGTATCCTTTCCCACTCCTTGTCCTCTAGCGGTCTACCCAGATCTAGATCCCACTTAGCGCGAAGGCGGTCCAGGCTGACGGACGACAGCTCCCTCAGTGAGGCTGCGAACCAGCGTATCAAGTGCCCTCCTCTCCCCATAACATGCAAGTATTGCATGGTCAGATGTAGGGCGGGTTCCGAGGTCATATCTCCCCACTGGGCAGTCATGCTCGCCATCAGTGAGCGGTGTGTCAGAAACCCCCCGGGCGGGAGCCCGTCCTCCGATACCAGACGGACGCGGACCGTGGGCCGCCGGTATAACAGGTCGACCATCTGCAGGAATTCCCGGTCCAGCCCATATCGCAGCAGCACCTCGGCTAAATAACCCCACTCTAGGCTGTCAAACGCCTTCTCTAAGTCCAAGATAAGGCACCCCGCCCTGGGCCAACTGTGCACTGCCTCAGTTGCTACCATGAAATATCGCCGGATGTTCAGGGACGTTGACCGTGCCGGGACAAAGCCTTTTTGGTCAGTGTGCACCAGGTGGGGGACCACCGGCGCCAGCCGCTCCGCCAGCACTTTGGCAAGGATTTTGTAATCCACATTCAGCATCGCTAAGGGTCGGTAGGAGCCTAGCTCCGTGTGGTCCCTGTCGGGCTTGGGTAGAGAGACCAGGAACGCCTCCCGCATAGAAGGAGGGAGCGACCCAATCTCCAGTGCTGTGTTATAGAGCTCTCTCAGCAGCGGCGCCAGGGACTCGCGGTACGCTTTGTAATATTCCGCGGGCAGGCCGTCCGGCCCCGGCGTCTTCCCAGATGCCATCGATTGGATCGCCCCCCCTATTTCCTCCAGAGAGAGAGGTCCGGCGAGGTCCCCATTTTGCGCCGCCGTGACCTCAGGGAGCTGGATAGAGGCCAGAAAGTCCCCAAGAAGGTGCGGGGGACCAGTTCCCTTCGCTGTGTACAGCTGCCTGTAGTGGGCGGCGAAGGCCTGGTGTATTTCATGCTGTGTGTGGACTAGCGTGCCATCCGCTCTGCGGATCGAACCGATAGGAGCACGCCGGTCCTCCTGACGTATGAGCCAGGCCAGGAGGCGGCCCGCCCTATCCGCCCCAGCATGCGTCCTGGCCGTGTGCGCGGCATAGTTGTGGCACCGGAGTCGCTCCAGAAGGTCCGCGTGCCGTTCCCGAAGGTCTGCCAGGGTGTGTGAGTGCCGACCCCCTCCCTCTCCCTCCCTCTCATGCCGCAGGAGGTCATTCTCCAGGCGCGTCAGAGAGTCCGAGAGGCCCCTACGTATGTTCCAGGTAGCCCCCAGACAGTGGCCGCGTATGGTCGCCTTATGGGCTTCCCACTCCACCAGTGTATCGCTCGCAGTCCCTTCATTCGCTTCGAAATATGCCAGAATGGCCGTGCCAAGGGAAGACCTAAATTCCGGATCCTCGAGCGCGCTCGGCTGGAGTCGCCAGGTGGGCACCGGCTGCCGCTCCACCGCCCAGCTAAGCTGGAGCCACAAGGGGTTATGGTCGGAGTGCGTTCGGCCCAGGTATTCGGAGCGGACTATGAGTGGAAGTAGCGACTGCGAGCCCACCAACCTGTCCAGCCGGACGTGGAGATCGTGCACCGCCGAATAGTAAGAGTATATCTTGTCTCTCGGGTGGAGGGTGCGCCATAGGTCCTGTAGCGCCCAATGCGCAAGCCAGTCCCCCAGCGCCCTAGCGTTAGACTCCACCACCGCAGCACGCAGCGGGGGGAAGGATCTGTCCAGTTGGACATCTAGCACCATGTTGAAGTCCCCTCCCAGTAGCCAGGGGAGCCCCGTATAAGGGTGCAGGACTTGTGTCAGGCGTTCCAGGAAAGACGACTGATCCACATTGGGCGCGTATATCGACCCCAGCAATATCTCCTGCCCATTCAATCTTCCCCGCACCAGCGTGTACCTGCCCTCGCCGTCCACCACCGTCTCCTCGCATCGGAAGGGGACCCCTGCTCGCACCCAAATCAGTGTGCCGCGCGCGTGCGCCGAATAGATGGTACCAAATGTGTGCCCCCTCCACCGCCTGGAAAGCCTGTCCAGTTCTAGCCGGGACATATGCGTCTCCTGCAGGAGAGCGATCCCGACAGAATGGCGTTGTAAGTAGGAGAAGATGGAGTAGCGCTTGGACGGTGTGTGCATACCCCGTATGTTCCAGGTCACCACGTTAGTGTGCGCCATCGTGAAGGTGGGAAAACCAGCCGGGCCGGAGGCAGAGCGTCTGTACCCGGGGAGGGGGAGGACGAGGGGCCAGCTACCCAACCCAGGGGAGTATATAACTGCGCTGCCATGTGAACAGTGTATCTGCCGTGAACAATAGAACAAAGAGGGGCGTATTCCCAACGGGGCATCCGTCCAAACATCTAAGAAACTAATTAACTATGCAATGCGTCAGTACAGTGTCTGATGGGGTACGCGCGAGAGTGTCAACTAGCTGGCGCAATGTCCCCCCACCCCAATCGTCTCTAAGGGAAGGGAAAAGCAGCAGCATATCTTAGCATGAAACTGTCGCGCTGCCCGGGCTCTAGTACGCGGTAATAGGACCCCCCACTAGACCATTCAGTGGCGCGCGCCACGGGTGGGCCCTCCTGTGCTACCAGACGCCCCCCACGCTAAGCCTGCGCCCCCCACGGGAGGACTCCCCCACCCTCAAGTCCCCGTCTCTCCTCCAGTCACCCAGTTGCAGGCCAATCGCACGGGCTTACCCACCCCGCAAGGCCCCCACCTCAGTGCGGTGTAGCAGTGTCCCATCACGCAATCAAATCAGCAGTCTGTGGGGTCACCACCGGTAGAGCCAGGTCCTCCGATATCACCGTGGACGGGGACGAGGCACCACTGGTCCCCGGGGCACTGCACGCTCCAATCTCCATGCAGTCTCCACCGGGCGGCGTCCCCAGGGTCGCCACCGCGTCGAGGACCTCCTGCCGCTCCACTCTGATCCTCTCCGGGCTAGGCGCCGTCAGCCCCATCCTCAGCTGCTGTCGGGCCCCTCGCCTCCTACGCCTCCGGGGTCCTCTCTCCGGGCGGCCACCGGGCGCCGCGCCCGCGGGCCTCTCCCCCTTCCACTGCCCCGTCTCCTCCAGCCAGTCCCAGACATCCTCCGGGGAGTCGAAGAAGCGGGTCCCCTCCTTTGCCACCACTCGCAGGCGGGCCGGAAACAGCAGGGAGTAGGGCAGCGCCAGCTCCCGAAGCTGCCTCTTCACCGCCAGGTAGTTGCTCCTGCGCCGTTGCACCGCTGCCGTGTAGTCGGGGAAGAGCATGACACGGCTACTGCCAACCGTCGGGTCACCAGACTTGCGCGTTTCCCTCAGGACCGCATCGCGGTCGCGATAGTTCAGGAGTTTGAAGAGGAACGGGCGGGGCCGGGCTCCCGGCTTGGGTTGCTGCGCTGGCACCCTGTGTGCACGCTCTACCACAAAGTGTTGGGATAGTGCCCCCTGCGGCAAGAGGCCCTTCAGCCATTGCTCGATATACTGCTCCGGGTTCCTGCCTTCGACGCCCTCTGGAAGGCCCACGACGCGTACATTATTGCGACGGGAGCGCCCTTCTGCTTCGTCAACCTGGTCTTCCAGTGCATTAACCCTGTCCAACACATCCTGCAGCGCAACCCCATGGCTATGGGCGATTGGCTGGAGCTCCCGAAGCGTCTGGCCCTGGACCGTGACCTTCTCCGCCAGCTTGCGGTGATCTGCATGGAGTAACGTGAAGTCGGAGGTGACCTTGTCGATCCTGACCTCTAAGGACTCCCTTGTCTGCTCCAGACTGGCGCCGAGTTTCTCCACCGCTGCAAGCATGGCGTCCATCTTGGCAGACAGGGCTGCAGATTGTGGCTCCGCGTCTCCCCCTGGACGGGGCTGCGTGTTGTCCACGCTCCCTGTGCGTGACTGTCCCTGCTGCGTTTTGTCCCGGAGCCGGCCCATCGCGTATTGTTGGGCCGTCGGCATCCGCAGGCCGGATCCCGGTGTCACAGACGCAGCCCGGTGGCTGCTGCTCCACTCCTGTACTGCGCACCCCTCCGTGCGGCCACCGGTTCGGGCAAGCGGCAAGTCCCAAAGTCCTCAGGGCTCCTGGGCCAGTGTGTCGTGCCCCTTTCCCCTGGTCAGTGCTCCACTGTCCTCCTTACCGGGGTGCGCCAGGCAGCGGGGCACTCCGTGACTCCCCTCACCGGTGCCGTCCACAGCCAGCGGGGCCTCCAACCCGCACCCTTCAGCTGCTCCAGGTGCGCCCGACCGGCGCCCTCAGCTCCCTGCGGCGGCACCGGCTGCGCGGAGACTGGCGCTCCGTCCGACGTCGCCGGGTACACCCGATCGGTGCCCGCCGGCAGCCCGCTGGGCCCCTGGGTACTTGTAATGGCACTGGTCCAACGTTCAGCCACCAGGGGCGGCCGGGGGCCCCCCCGCGTCCAGCACGCCTTGCTCAGCCACCCAGAGGCGCCCCGACCACCCCGGCGCCAGGCTCGCACCGCTGTCCTCCTCAATGAGTATCCTCTCCCAGGGGATCGCTGCCTGCTCACCTAAGATGGCGGCTCCCTCAGCGCGGCGTCCGCAGCCGCCCGCAGCCAACCACAGGCCCCCGGCAGCAGGTGTCTTCTAACCTCCGGGACCTCCAGTCCGTCAGCTCGCTGTTGCACTCTGCCCCCGCAGCCGTGGGCTCACCACTCCGCTCCACCTCTCTTAGGGCGCACCTGCCCAGGCGCGGGCGCAGACCGTCGCTCTCCCCGCAGCGAGGGCGCAGGCCGCTCCGCGGGCCCCGCCGCCCCCAGCCACTCACTGTGCGTCTCAGCGGTCGTCACCTCTGCAGGGCCCGCAGTGACCCAGGGCACCCTGTTCCGTGTCCTCCTCGGGCCGCGCCGCACCCGGGCCGTCCGGTCCAGCCACGCTGCTCCCCCAGGTCCCAGCTCCGCCTGCCGCCGTCCCCGGCGTCCTCACTGGTCGCGCGGCGCAGCCCAGGCCGCCGCCTCCGCTCCTTAGCACAGCAGGCGCCCCGCAGTCACCGACGGGAGGCCCCCGCCGCAGTCGCCCAGGGCCTCGCTGAGCTCCGCGCTCTCCGTCCTCCGCTCGCCGGACACGCCCTCAAGACGGCGGCCGCCGCTAGCGAGCAGCTCCGCCTCGTAGTCCGCCTCGCGGATTGCGGCCAGGATCGGGCACCTCACCACTCCCGGACTTCAGGGGGTGTCCCCACCGCAGTCCTGCACCCGACCAGCGCTGTTTGGGTCAGGGCTGTCCGCTTCCCAGGATAACTGGCAGGATGAATCGGGGGTAACGGCCGGAGCCTCAAGGACTTGCGGCCGCCATGTTCGCCAGTTGGCCACGCCCCCACAAACTTGACATTGTATTTTAACTGTAATAACTCTGGAAGCCTTGCTTCATGCTGACCCGGGGAGATAGGCTGTCCCTTCCCTAACGTAACCATAAAGAACCTACTGAAAGTGCAAGGGCTCTTTCAGCATTGTACATTCTTTAAGTATTCAGAACTTCCGATGCTTTAATTGGATTCTTATCATTTTTATCTTGCTGTGAAGACTCAGAGATACTATTTTCATACCTCATTGTGGAGTCTTTTTTTGAGGTGTTTTCCCTGTGTTACTGTATCCACATACGTACAACTGCTTTACACATTGCCTCTTATGTTAAGCCTCACTGCTCTGTGCCAAGCTACCAGAGGGTGAGCACAGGTAGATTTAAGTGTGTGACTGACTTACCCTGACTAGAATTGCGGTCCCTACTTGGAAAGGATGCATACCTCTGGAAACTAGGGACCTGATTTCTAACAATAACATACTGTGTGCACCAGGTACTAACCTACATACATGTGCTTCTTAGCTTCAGAAGATGGGTTTTCTGTAAAGTTTCCGTCACAGTATAAAAACTTCGGGTAGTATGCTCTTTAGCACCTTCAGACCTGGGTCATTTGAAGAGAACAGAGTCTTTTTTGACAAGTGTTGTATAGAGTGCACGCTGTTCTTAGTAAATACGTTTTAATACTCTGTGGTGTATTTCTCATGAGAATTTCACAGTCTGCAAACAGTGTAGTACAGAGTAAACTTTCTCCATAGAGTAACCACTGTTTACAGTACCCACTTTTCTACTGATATCAACTTCAATTCTCACTGTAGGTTTGATGAATGTGAGCGGTTTGATTAAGATAGAAGCTGCCCATAGTAGGGCGTTCATTTTGGAGCAGACGTTGAGAATCTTGAGGAATCTGGCTTTCTCTGAACAGGTGTATACAGATTTAACACTGTGTGCACTGAGGGTTTTACATGTATCTGTAATTGATTGTTAATGAGAACTAGGCTACCCATGAAGTGTATAGTATAGGGTCAATGCTGCCCATACCCCATGCTTGCTACACCCATGGGGTTGTATCTGTTATGGAATTAATGATGCTTCAAATTATTTTCAGCTATTCTGTACTTACCTTTAGTCTTCTAATGCCATACTAGTTTATAGAGAAATGAGTGCAAAAGAAGCTTGGATGAAGTCATCAGGGATGTCCTCAATGATGTAATTTGAGATGTCATCAGTAATGTCATAAATGATGTCATAGAACATGTCATGAGTTATGTAATGTGTGAGGCCATAAGCAGTGCATGGTGGGGGTGCAAATTATAGTTAGCTCTGCCAACTAAAACTGGTGAATTTCTGTGTTTTTTTAGTTAAAAAAGTTTCTGTTGTCACTGACATTCACCTAGCTATAACGTTACGTTAACCTTTAGTTTTTGTCAGTGAATTTTTAGGGTTTTTCTAACAAAGTAATATTTTCCGGCCTTGCGTGGCGGGTGGGTGATTTGGGAGGGGGGGTTGGCACAGGCCAGGCCCTGCGCCGAGAGCCCCACACAGATGTCAACCCCACGTAGCACACAGCCTTTGGCTGTGCACAGCAGGCACTTAGCAACAGGACCTGGACGTGGCCACCCACCCAGCGGCAGCCTACCCCCTCCATGGAGGCAGCCTACCCCCTCCATGCAGACAGCCAACCTCACGCTCTACACGGTCTTTCATCATGTGTGGGGTTGGCCGCATTCCAACTCCCCGCAGGCAGCCAACCCAACACTGTGCATAGCCTTTGGACATGCTCAGCGGGGTTGATCACGGTGCATGTCCTGTTGCCTAACACCCAGCAGGCTGCCAATCTCACACCGCGCACAGCCATTGTTAAATATATATTAAGGGGAGGGGCGTGCACCTCCCTCCTCAAGCCTTAATAGGCCCCAGGGACTGCATCCTCCAGGGCCAAATACAATTTTAAAAAATGGAAGCCTACATAGAGAAAAGGGAGAGTGCGCATGACTGCTTTGGTTGGCCCCAGAGGGCTGACCAAACAGTCTGGGCAAGCCACTCCCCCCTGCCCTCGAGCAGGACCGCCCGCCCCCAACCAGGCACTCCTGCTTTCTCGCAGTGTGAGAAGCAGACACATAAAATAGTCCTTTTACCATTTTATGTTTCTGCTTCTGGCACTACGAGAAAGCAGTGGGGCGACGCTCCTCCGCCATAATGGTGGAGCCGCCCCTGCATCCAATATGCAAACAATGGTCGCAAGCTCTATCTAGTAGCTCACATTGAATCATTTAAAAATAAGCTCTTTTCAATGTGAACAAATCTGCTACAAATGATCTTGCATGGGTGTATATGTTTCAAGATGTAAATTTATAATGTAAAAAACTGTTCAGAGGGGGGAAAAAACTGATACATATGTCAATATCAAACAACACACAGCAACTGAGGTTTACAAATGATTTGTTGTTACATACACCTCATTGTCACTAATGTGAACACCTATTCCAAACAATATGTATAGCAGGAAGATGTAACTGATCAAACTGAAAACAAATCCTTAAGAAAGTAATTGTGGTGTAGTGGTCGACGCTTCGGTCTATATTGTGAAGACATCTGTTAGACCATCTTCAGGACGGTAAATTTGAATGTTGAATGACCCCAGATTAATTCAGTTATTTCAGCCCCTCCCGGAACAGTTCTCTTAGACCAGATTGTTCCAAATCTAGCTTTTGTCTAGAGAATACGTGGGCACTGCTCCTTCGTCATAACGCTGGCTGTGCAGTCAGCGGTACATGTTTTCTGTTTGATCAGTCGCTGTGTGTTGTTTTATTTTGACATATTTATCGTATTTGTACCCTCTGAAAAAAAAGTCATTATAAATTTACGTCTTGAAATATTTAAACCTGTGCCAGATCATTTGTACCAGATTAGTTCAAATTTAAATGAGTCAATTCAATTTTTAAATAATTCAATGTGAGCTACTAGATAGAGCTTGCGACCATTGTTTGCATATTGAATGTCAAATTGTGTGTAAGGAAGGAAATCCCTTGTAGGCATATTTACCTGCTAATACATTGATTACCCAAGCCTCCATGGGTGTATTGGGTCTCCCACTTTTTCTTGTACCACTTCCTAAAAGTGGCATTTCTAGATTAGTAATACCAGCTCCAACTTTACCACTGAAGAGGATTTATCATTACCAATACTATCATTTAAAGTATATAGCAGCTACTCCTCTTCAATCAGGAATTACTCTTAAAAAGGGTATTTAAGAAATTCCCCATGTGAACCTATCAGAGGAGCAGGACTCACAGTAGTGAAAAGGAACTTGGGTGGTTGCCAGTACCAGTACATGTAAAACAAAAAGGTACATGCCCCACCTTTTCCTCACACAGCACCCTGCCCTTAGGGTTACCTAGGGCATACCTTAGGGGTGACCGATATGTAATAAAAGGGGAGCTTAAGGCTTGGCAAGTAGTTGGAAATGCCAAATCGAGGTGGCAGTAATCTGTGCCCACAGACCCTGCAGTCGCAGGCCTGAGATGGGTTTTAAAGGGTACTTCTGTGGGTGACACAATCAGTGTGGCAGGCCCACTAATAGCATTTGGTGTACAAGCCCTAGGTATATGGTATACCACTTTACTAGGGACTAAGTGAACCAAATATACCAATCATGGATAAACCAATTTGTCGTCACATTTTAGATAACAGCACATGTACTTTAGCACTGCTCAGCAGAGGTGAAGTGCTCAGAGTCCTAAAGCCAGCAAAAACAAAGTAAAAAACAGGAGGTCAGAAACCAAAACGTCAGGTGAAACCACGCCAAAAGATGCCAGGACTAACGGTTATGTAGAAATTGTCATGCTGATATGATTCTATCTAATAACTCTTTGGTAAACACAGCCATTAGCCAGTCACATGGTGTCTCATGTCTCGCATGTATCACGGTATACCGCGAACATACCGTGGTATATCGTGGAACAGTATATAACTAAGTATTTTTAAAATGATAACTTTAAAACTACATACACTATTCACACATACTACCAAAAATTACCATTTACACCAAATATTATAGTATCCTGCCACATTACATTTACATCCGTTAACACACTTTCACACTACATCTGTTTCAAATACCAAATTCCACTGTACACTGTTAAACTCTGTGCCACTCCACTCCACTATTCACTAATCCACTGTACGTCACTCCACTCTCCCCCACTGCACGCTATTACACTCTGCACCACTTCAATTTATGACATTCCAATGTGTGCCAATACACTGTGAGCCCTTACATTCTACTGTATGCAACTCCACTCTGACTCAACACCTCTCCACTCCTCTGTACGCCACTCCACTGTACGCCACTCCACTGTACGCCACTCCTCTTTACGCCACTCCACTGTACGCCACTACATTGTAGACCACTCCATTCTACGACAATCCACATTATGCTATCACACTGTATATCACTCCATTCTACAGCAACTCAGTGCCACTCCACACCAATCCACTCCACACCAATCCACTCCATGCCAATCCACTCTATGGCCGTACATTCTACTGTATTCCAATGTCTGACACTCCACTCAACGTTATTCCATTCTACACCACTCTACTGTATTCTACCCTACTGTATGCCACTCTACTCTATTCCAGCAGGCTTTACGCTATTCCACTGTATGCCACTCCACTCTACAACACTCCACTCTCGGCCACTCCAAAGTATGCTATTACACTGTATGCCCCTACACTATTCCCTGCTCCACTCTTCTACACTCCACTCTACGGTATACGGTGTTCCACTGTACAACACTTGATTCTACGCCACTACACTGTATGCCACTCCACCCTACGCCACTACAATATTCCACTGTATGCCACTCCACTCTGCGCCATTTCACAGTATGGTATTACACTGCATGCCACTACACTCTAGCCCACTACTCTGCACCAACACTCGACGGCACGGTATTCCACTTTACAACACTCCACTCTGCGCCACTACACTGGACCCCACTCTATGCCACTACAGTTTATGCTGTTCCGCTGTACGCCACAACACTCTAGCTCACTCCACTCCCCTCTACTGTATGTTAATCTATTCTATACCACTCCACTGTTTGCTATTCCACTCTATGCCACTCCACCTCACTCCAGTGTTCACTATTCCTCTGTATGCCACTCCACTGTACGCCAATCCACTCTATGCCACTCCCCTGTACATCACTCCACTCTACGCAATTACACTATATGCCAATCCACTCTAACAAACTCCACTGTACTCTACTTCACTGTACGCCAATCCACTCTGCATTACTACACTGTACTCCAATCCACTGTATTCTATTCCAGTGTGTGAAGCTCCACTGTATGAAACTGTGATATGCAGTATTTCGCTCTGCCACACCACTCTATGCCACTGTACTCTACACTAGTCCCATATATGCTACTTCATTCTACGCTATCTCTCTATACACAAGTCAGTCAGTCAAAGCATCTTTATTCTGCAGTACGCCATAAAAGAATAAAACAATTCTATAATTATATAAAACATATGTGTCTGGTAAGATTACAAACCATAAAAACAATGACAGCAAATAAAATTGTTAAAATAATAATTCCTACCTTTTCCTAATACCCATAGCTTTCTTTATAAAGTTTAAGACTGCATAGCAGACCTCTTTCATAAGGAGTTTTTGTAAAAAAAAACCTCTAAAGCTGCTCAGTGTTGTGTGACTTTTTCCTTGGGTAACAATGGTGCAAGATAGAGTGACCATGGCTAGGAATATAAAGTGCAAAACAAAATGACAAATGCTCTGAGACCAGATATTATTACATCTGAAGGGTGGTAAATCACGAGACCAAGAACATTGTTCTTGAAAGGCTACCCTAAAATGAATCATACCTAACCTAAAATAAGTAAGAAAATGAAAACCTGTTGGGTTCTCAAACCATGTCAAATAGGGTTCAGTGAAACTAACAGTTACTGGAATATAAGCTTTTATGAACTGCATTTTTGTACTCTTTCTAATCTCTCGGCCAGCTTAATTTCGTGAAAGCGTTGTTTCACTCTCGATTTTGCATCTTTAACAAGTTTTTGTGTATCCAAGAACATTTCTTCTAGGCCTAGAATGTAGAACATCTTTTTAACATAGGCTAGCCATGGTAGGCTTCCTACGTTATGGATATTTAAACAATCAAGAACACATGTTCTAACCAGACCTGCTTCTGGTGTCAACCAGCATTTGATCCATAAAAAAATAATGTTCACCCAAATTAAATTTTGTTTTTGTACCAGTAGGGCTGCACGTCATTATATATGATTTAGAGTAATCTACTTTTAAATCTAAGCTCTCCATGAAATCAGAAAAACCATCCAGTAAACTCTGTAGGCCATTGGTCTTGCGGGCAATAAGGACCGCATCATCTGTGTGCAATAAGATTGGAATATTTGGAGATCCCATTTTGGGCACATCCCTACCTGGATTAATTAAATTCTCCAGTATTGAATCTTTCATAGATTCACATGCTTGCATCTTCCCCGTCGTTATGGTGGGAGTCTCACGGTATAACAAATAGAAACAAGCATTTGCAATGTAATAGGTCTCGCATTATAAAAGTGTGAGCAGTTGGTATTGCTAATAATAATGCAACACTAGCTATTGGCATTGTAAATGATAATGGCATTTATTTATGTGTTTGTTTTATAAAATAGATAAAGGCATTGTCATGAACAATGCCAATAGCTTACACTTTTGCAAATGGGAGACGTATTGCATTGAAAATGCTTGTTTTTGTTTTGATGCCAGTCGGTTGATCCTGTCAATTGTTGCGTTCTTTCATCTAGTTTCGTATGTTAATTTAGGTGGCGCCAGTGACCTACAGACAGCTAGGTGGATGTTAGTGAAATGTAGATGTTTGAGTGAGAGGATACGGCGACCTGTTGCTAAAATAAGGTATGCTGTTTGAGGGGGGGATGTGGTAGCAGTAACAGTAATGCACAATGTAAGGATTTGTGCTATAGTTGGGAAAATCTAATGCTACGATTAAAAAAAAAGGCTGTAATAAGGTTTTGTAAGGTTGTTTCAGCAAAAGACCGAAAGCGCATGTAATTTTAATTAATGCTTTGCATACAGTTATTTCTAATAAGGTAATGCATTTTTACAGCTGGTAGGATATGTTAGGGAGTAGAGTGTTTATTGTTGTAATTTGTGTGTAATATACACGCTGTACAGTGGTGTACCCTCCAAATAATTTAAAACTTTTGTTTGCACACTTACTTAACTGGCGAGTGTGCATTTTAAGCATGTTGGCATGTACCAACATTTCGTTTTTTTTAACGCCGCATTTTTTAAGTTGGATAATCTTTAGTTAAAAGGCCACATGTTCTAAACTATATTTGACCTAGCTGTACATTTAACAGTTTTACTAAAACATATCGTCTGCATACTGACTTAATTGGCCTTCATACAAGATTTCTTTGTGAACTACGTGACAATGTGAGGCAAACAAGGGGGGGGAGAGAGCAAAGGAAGGGCAGGCAGTAACACTATGTATATGGGTGCACACAGTGTGTGCTTTACTGAAATAAATATGTGCACAAGCACTACATGTTAACAGCGCATGTGTTAGGCCCCACACAAAAAAAACATGTCCCAGACACAAAATACAAAGCGAATGCGCACCTATCCTAAAATGAATTCGGACAATCCCGTCCCTCCTTACAGGCACAAACATTAGGGCCTTGTATATATCTCCATGCCAAAGAACCTTAAAATTAAAAATATTTGCATGCCTACAATGTTTACAGGAGAAAAGCTAAAATAAAATGCTAAGCGTTCCACACACACCACCCTAAATTAAGCTCCTTCCAAGTACTAATATTACGGCCCTAATATGACTACAGCCCAACAGATTTGCCTAACACACCGCAAAATAATAATAAAAATGGTAAACAGAATAGGATTACGGAGGAGTAGACCACAGCACGTGATAACACGTGATAACATATAAGGCCCCTGAACGCGATAACATTATGGCCCTACTAGAAGATTTCTTTGAGAACTACGTAATGATGAGAGGCAAGCAGGGGGGGGGGGAGAGCAGAGGAAGAGGGAGAGGCGAGAAGCACTATGTATATGGGTGCACACAGCGTGTGCTTTAGTGAAGTAAATATGTGCACAGGCTTTGGATGTTAACGACGCACGTGTTTAGGCCCCAAAAAATATATATATGTCCCGGTCTGGAAATACAAAGCGACTGCAGACCTATTCCCCAAAGAATTTCTAACAAACCTATCCCTGCTTGGCGGCGCTAACATTACGGGCTTGTATAAATTTCCATGCTTAAGCACCTTAAAAATATAAGTCCTTTTGTGCCTACAATGTTTAAAGGAAAAAAGCTTAAAACAGTGCTAAGCGTCCCAGCACACACCACCCTAAACTAAGCTCCTTGCACGTACTAATATTACGCACCTAATTTGACTACGACCCAACAGTTTAGCCTAATACAACGCAAACTTGGCATAAAACTTGTTTAAAAAAAAATAGGATTACAAAGGAGTATGCAGTGTTTACCTCAAGGATGGAGAAGACGCAGCCTTGTTTACAAACACCTCGTCTGACTGCCTAGAAACAGCCTAAGGCTAAGTGGGTGGGGAGGTGGGGGGTTTGTGGTGAAACTAAGCAGACACTGTCCTGGAGCCATTCCACAGCCTTATCTGTTCTAACAAGTCTGGAGACTACAAACCTGTGTCGACAAGTTAAAAGGTGGTCGTAAAAACATCCTAAGGGAGGACAGCAGTAAACAAGCACCAGAAAATGTAGGAAGAGGATAACAGTTTAAGCAATGGCAGCAGCTTTTGCAAAGGCAATTCTTTTATCACAATGTTTAGGCTTTTCCCATCATAAGAACATCTCTGGGTTCTCAGTTCTAACATATGTATTCAAAGTATTGGTTTATAAACGCATTTAATTTTTGCTAAAAACAAAACTTAATCGCCCATTTAAATACTAAAAACAAAACTTAAAGAAATGAGTCTCGGCATGCACCGCCCTAAATTAAGCTCCTTGCATGTACTAATATTAAGCAGCTAATTTTACTACGACCCAACAGTTTTGCCTAATACAACGCAAAATCGGCATAAAACTGCTAAACAAAATAGGATTACGGAGAAGTAGGCAATGTTTAGCACTAGCTTAATATAATGCCACAGCACATGATAACATGTAAGGCTCCAGAGCGCGATAAAATTATGGCCCCATTAGAAGATTTTTTTGAGAACTACGTAATAATGTGAGGCAAGTGGGAGGGGGAGGAGAAAAGGGCGGGCAGTAGCACTATGTATATGGGTGCACACAGCGTGTGCTTTAGTGAAGTAAATATGTGCACAAGCAGTAGATGTTAACAGCGCATGTGTTTAGGCCCCAAACCCCAAACGAGAGATCAAGCTATTGGCATTGTAAATGACAATGCCTTTTATTTATGTTTTAAAAACCAACACATAAATAAAAGGCATTGTCATTTACAATGCCAATAGCTCAAACTCTCACAACTGCGAGACCTATTGCATTGCAAATGCTTGTTATAAATGGTTTGCAACCGCAATTGTGGCCGCAAACCATTGAACAATTACCAACACCTCAAAGGAGAGGCCAGCTTGTCCAACGTAAATCCTATCATGCCCGTCATGGGAGAAGCTTTCTGTAGGTAAGAAATACAAATCTTTCCTTATGAAGAAAGAAAAACATGCACGTGCACATTAGCTCCTTAACTTGCTGAGTCAGATTGCCTGCAGTGTGGGCAATCCACTGAGTGAGTACACACAAGAGTGTCTGGAAATCTATGATTTGCTTAATTTTGTAGTATAATCTGTAAACTGCAAATCTAGGGCATACATCTTCAAAAAGCAGATTTGTGGGTTTTTGTTGTGAATCGGGCGCAAAACCCAGGATTGTTCCAAATAAACAGGCGATTCATCTCAATCATTAACCATTTGCTCATAAAGCCGGGTGACTGCTGTTAAACGACTCACGAGAGCTCAGAGTCGGTTCATTAAGCCTCAGTGGGTGCTGTGAGAAATGACCGAGAACGTTATGATGAGTCATTGTGGTGCATTATTAATTTCCATCAATTAGCAGGGCGAGTAATTCATGAAGCGCAAGGAAACATCCTCTCTAAATAACAAGTAAGTGCGAACGTTAAAGTGAAAGTAATTTGGCGGGCGCTTTGATGTTCGCAGTGGCCGCGCTATCATGCCCGTCATGGGAGAAGCTTTCTGTAGGTAAGAAATACAAATCTTTCCTTATGAAGAAAGAAAAACATGCACGTGCACATTAGCTCCTTAACTTGCTGAGTCAGATTGCCTGCAGTGTGGGCAATCCACTGAGTGAGTACACACAAGAGTGTCTGGAAATCGATGATTTGCGTAATTTTGTAGTATAATCTGTAAACTGCAAATCTAGGGCATACATCTTCAAAAAGCAGATTTGTGGGTTTTTGTTGTGAATCGGGCGCAAAACCCAGGATTGTTCCAAATAAACAGGCGATTCATCTCAATCATTAACCATTTGCTCATAAAGCCGGGTGACTGCTGTTAAACGACTCACGAGAGCTCAGAGTCGGTTCATTAAGCCTCAGTGGGTGCTGTGAGGAATGACCGAGAACGTTATGATGAGTCATTGTGGTGCATTATTAATTTCCATCAATTAGCAGGGCGAGTAATTCATGAAGCGCAAGGAAACATCCTCTCTAAATAACAAATAAGTGCGAACGTTAAAGTGAAAGTAATTTGGCGGGCGCTTTGATGTTCGCAGTGGCCGCGCGGCTCACTGAGAACATCAAAGCGCCCGCGAAATGTACAGGCAGGCTGCCAAATGGTGCGAGCGCCCGGCGCACATGCACTGTAGTTGGGGGCCTGAAAAGCACTGTTTGCACTTCCAGATCCCCGTTTTCTATAGCTCTCGCCAGAGCAGCGCTAAAGCGCTTGCTCAGACGAGACCTAAAAACTGTACCAATACCATAGAATAGTCTATACTTAGTAACCCAGTACCCTCATTATATGGTCCAAATACCAACCAATGAGAAGCCAGACCTGAGATCACAATTCCTCTCAGAGCCACCATACCTCAGATTTCCAACCACCGTTGTGTGAGAAGGAGTCTCCCTGAGCTCTGCTCAGTTTGTTTCCTTGGTAAACTTTTGACCTGTTATTTAGCAGCAATTTGATTCTACAACTGAGGTATTGCCTTTTTCTTCAGTTTTAAAATGTCTGACAGCTCTAAGAAGAGGCTGTTCAGGCCTTGTAGATCTTGTGGGGAGGCCAGACTGTTCTCGGAGGATCCTCACAAAGATTGTTTATACTGCCTTCATCCTAAAAATGTCCCTAAGGAGTGCAAGCATTGTAGGACCTTTCCTGCAAAAACTCTGTGGGATAGAGAGGCACGTTTGCAGTTATGGCTTCAAAAGAAGAAGGCCAAGGCTGATTCAGGTTCGGAGGAGGAAAAGGCTCATTCCACTCTAAAAAGGAAGGTGGAGCCTTCTAAGTCGAAGACTGACTCTAAAAACCCAAAGATTAGTATGTCTAAGGACAAGGAGTCTGCATCCTCTTCAGTGCCTCACACTCATAAGAAATCTACGGAGACGAAGGCTCCGTCGTCGGACCCGTCGACGAAAATGAAGGTGTTTTTGGTGCTTATACCGACGAAGACGTCGTCGACGGCGACAGCTCCGTCTACGGTAACTCTGACAACGACGACAGCTCCGTCGATGGCAATTACAACGACGACACCGTTGACGACTGTTCTGACGATGACCTCGTGAACGACGAGGACCTCGTCGACGGCGGCTCCGTCGATGGCGACTTTTAAGTCTACAGTTTCTCCAAGAGCAGTGACGTCTATATCTATTAAAAGGTATTCTCCGTCGACTGCCTCGTCGACGGAAATAAAAAGATCTCTGTTGATACCTGAAGCAGGAAAGCCTTCAGTAGAGGTTTTGTCTTGGACAAAAATGTTGCCGCTTACTCCATCCAATTTGCTTGAAATGCAGGAGTCAGAGGAAGATGATCCTTATGGGGTCGCTTACAGTCCATCCCAGCTTATTATAAAAAGCCAGGACACAGATGAGGAGGAATACCAGGAACAATCCGAAGTAGTGCAAGAAGAGTTCTCGTTCAAGGATCTCCCTCTATCAAGTACAAAAAGATATGAATCCTTTCAGGATACTTACGAGTATGAGGAGGAAGAGGATATCCCCCCAAGGGAAGAGGCTATATCCATGCCAATTTCTTTAGTAACGGACTTACGACATATGAATTCAGATTACTATTGTTGCTTTCCAGAAGCCAATGCTCCCTCGTCTGACACCATTAGTAAAACACACAGCGCCTCTCAGGCTGTGAAAGTACAAACACTCCAAACCTCGCAGAAACAGCCTCCTCCGAAGGTCATAACTATCAGAGACGACTATGTAGACAGTGAGGTAGAAGACCAACCAGAGGAAGGAGAATTAACACAGGATGAACCTGTGGGAGATGAATGGGACCAATATGTTGCTACATAATCGCCCTCCCCATCACCTTCTCTGGCAAACTCCCCGTCTGAGGACATCGGGGGATTTCATGAACTCCTGGAAAGATCCTCAAAACGTTTTGATCTCCCTCTTCCAGTAAAAGAAACAGAATGTTTCTTATTTGCCTTTAAAGATTCTGCTAGGAAGTCGATCAGAACTATCCCTGTGGTCAGTTAGATATGGGAAGAAGGCTTAAAAGTTATGAGAAATCCAGCCTCCATTTCAGCCTCGCTCCAGAGAGTTGAAAAGAAATATAAAGCCCCGGAATCATCCCCGGCATGCCTGATATCTCATCCTAGACCGGATTCAGTCGTTATGCAGGCAGCGCAAAGACGTTCAAGTAATCCGGCAATGGCTTGCTCAGCACCTCCAGACAAAGAAGGATTAAAGCTGGATGGTGCAGGAAAACATTTTGCGGTCATGGTGGCTGCGTCTGTCAAGGCCTCTAATGCACTGGCTATAGTCAGTAGATACGATAGACAAATGTGGTCAGATATGGCACCTTTATTATCATATCTTCCGGAGGACAAGAAAGAAGAGGCCGTACAGATCCTCCAAGATGAGGCCCGCACGGCCTCTGAGATGATCGAGATAGCCATGGATATATCTGCAGTGGCTTTTAGACAGATGGCAGGAGCTGTGGCACTCCGAAAGCGGGGCTGGCTTAAGGCCACGTCGTTCAGACCAGAAGTGCAGGCAAACATTGTTGATATGCCCTTCGATTGGGAGAACCTCTTTGGGAAGCATGTGGAAGATCCCTGCAAGGGATTAAAAAAGATGCGGATACGGCTCAAGCCTTTGGATACCAGCAAAAGGACAGATTCCAGTCCTTTCGGGCAGAGGAACAAGTGGTCAATATCAACAAAGACCATCTTTTCTATCATATCAGTACAAGCCTTAACAACAGCAGGGGTATCGGCAGTTCTCCAATACGCAGCAATTTTGATCATCGGGCCCCTCTTATCAACAGCAGACGAACAGGAGAAAATCCTCTGCGAGGGGAAAACCACAGGATTCTAATAGGAGACAGTGACAATCTCAAGGCGCCAACCACCTCGATATCAACCAACCCTCACCAGACCCATTACCTCCCTCGCTTTTACCACCAATGGTTGCCAATAACATCAGACAGATGGGTGTTGGACATTATTCATCATGGTCACACCCTAGACTTCGTCCAAAGACCTCCAGACCGACCTCCTGTTCCCAGAAAACAGCAACATCTTTCAGCCCTAAAGGGAGAGATTCTTGCTCTTCTCATGAAAGGAGGAATAGAGGAGGTTCCCTGTCTACAACGAGGGAAAGGATTCTGCTCGCATTTTTTCCTTATAAGAAAAAAAACAGACTACCAAGTGGAGACAGGTGATGGATCTACGAGGTTTAAACACATTTATCAGGAAACAGTCCTTCCAAATGTTATCCCTGCAAGATATATTGCTAATGCTGAACACAGGAGAGTATATGACATCTTTAGATCTATTAGATACATACTTCCATATTCCAATACACGTCAAACACAGACGGTTTCTCAGGTTCGAGGTGGCAGGACGCCACTACCAGTTCAAAATGTTGCTCTTTGGCCTCCGATCCCCGCCAAAGGTATTCATGAAGTGCATGGCTCCAGTGGCAGCGCATTTACGTCAGCAAGGTCACCAGGTATATCCATACCTGGACGATAGGCTGGTCAAACGCCCATCGCATCAGGACACTCAAGACTCATTGAAAAGTTGCATGGACCTTTTTGTTTCCCTGGGTTTAAAAATAAATCTAGAAAAATCCTCTCTAGTTCCGTCCCAGACTCTCCAGTTTTAGGGGGCTGTGTTGAAAACATGGGAAGCAAAGGTGTACCCGTCGGAGGAGAGCATTCAGAAAATCTTGAAATTGAGAAAGTTCACTTCAGTAAGGATATTCAAGTCCATGCTGGGGATGATTTCATCCTGCATCCCTCTAGTCCCGAATTGCCTTCTCCACATGAGGCCTCTTCAAGAGCTTCTCGACCTACTATGATGCAACATCAAGGATCATTCGAAGATCTGATAGTCATCAAACCTCTGATAAAGAAAGCTCTGTCATGGTGAGGGATAAGGAAACATTTTTCAGAATGCCTACTCTTCGAACCTCAATCTCCCAGTTATGTGATGACAACGGACGCCTCCCTACAGGGATGGGGAGCACATTTTCAGGACCTGGAAATTCAAGGTCATTGGAACAGACAGGATGCAAAGCTGCACATCAATCTGTTCGAACTCAAGGCAGTGTTTTTAGGCCTACAAGCATTTCTACCCAGAATTCAAGACTCCCCAGTTCTAGTAAGAACGGACAGTATGACAACTGTTTGATCTGCTAAAACAAGGATGGACGAGATCGAAACCCTTGTCTGCAAAAGCGCAAAAAATCTGGCAATTGTAGCTAAAACACAATATCACTCTACAAGTTCAGCAAAGTCCCAGGGATTCGCAACACACGAGCAGACTCGCTAAGCAGATCGACATCACTATGTCATGAATGGGAACTGGATCAAGGTCAACTACTGCAAATATTCCCACTCTGGGGCACCCCAGGATTAGACATGTTTGCCACTTGAAACAACAAAAAAGGCAATACATTTGCCAGCAGATTCCCTAAACGAGGCTCATGGGGGAAGGCTCCTCACCTTCGCTGAACAGGGATGTTTGCGTACGCATTCCCCCCTTTCGCTTTGATCCCGAAGGTACTCAGGAAAATGAGATTGGAACCATGTCACTTGATCCTAATAGCCCCAGCTTGGCCAAGGCAGCTCTGGTGCTCGGAGCTTCTACAGATGTCGGTGGCTCCCTGGGTGCAATTTCCCCTGATGCACGATCTGGTTTCAATGAACAAAGGTCAAGTACTTCATCTACAATTGGACTCACTAAATTTATCAGCCTGGAACCTCATGAGGACGAATTGAAATCTCTAAATATCCCTCAAGAATGCCGAGATATTCTCTCTCACTCTCGAGCAGTGTCTACCAACAAGACATATGCCGCAAAGTGGAAAAGATTTTGTCATTGGTGCCAAGATCAGGCTTTGCACCCCTTGCTATCATCTCCAGAACAAATTCTTCCACATTGCTTGAATTTGGCCAAAGCAGGGTTGTCTCACGCATCGGTGAAGGTGCATCTTAAAGCAATATCAAGATATCGTAGAAGGCCATCTCAGCCGTCGCTTTGGTCTCCGCGAGTGATTGAAGAGTTCATGAAAGGTCTTTTTTTAGGGTATTCCCTCCAATTAAACGACCGTCTGTGCCGTGGCAGCTTAACACAGTCTTAACACAGCTGATGAAGTCACCTTTCGAACTGATTCACAAAGCTGACATGAAATTTGTTTCCTGGAAAGTGGCTTTATTCCTGGCTCTCACGTCAGCCAGAAGAGTCAGCGAGATTCAGGCTTTCTCTATAGTACAACCTTTTTTACAGTTCAAAGCAGACAGAGTAATTCTCAGGACAAATCCAAAATTCATTCCAAAAGTTCCAACGTCTTTTCACCTCAATGAGCCTATTGTTTTGCCTACATATTTTAAAGATCCATCTTCTACCGCAGAACGATCTCTTCACACATTAGATATCAAAAGATGTCTAAAATTTTATATAAACAGGACAAAATCCTTTAGAAAAACAAATCAATTGTTCATTGCTTTTGCTCCCCTCAGGAAAGGTTTGGCATTATCAAGAAACAGTATTTCCAGATGGATAGCCTCAGCTATTACTTTGTGTCACAATAAGGCTGGAAGGCCTCTACCCTCGACAGTTCGAGCTCACTCAACAAGAAAAGTGGCGACTTCTGCCGCATTGTTCGCAGGAGTATCACTTCCGGACATTTGCAGAGCGGCAACATGGTCAAATATCCATACATTTACCAAACACTACTGTCTCGATACAGCGTGGAAAACGGATTTAGCAGTGGGACAAGCGGTGCTGCGCCGACTGTTTATTTAAGGTATTTCTTCATATATGAGTTTTGTTGGTTAGGAAACTCTAACATGTTTATGCTAATACATGGTATGGTTGATTATTGTACAGGATGAGAGACACAATCCAATCTATTATTTATAAGATCTGTAGTCTTGTGAAAGAAACTATTTGATGATTCGCAAATGAAAGTTTCTACCTGTGAAACGCTCTTATAGAGGAGATATTGCTTTCTATTCTGATACAAGCATGTGAATCTATGAAATATTCAATACTGGAGAAAAAACAAGTTACTTACCTGTACGCTGTGGTTCTCCAGTATTGATATCTTTCATAGATTCACATGCGGCCCGCCCGCCTCTCCGTTTCTAAGGTAGAACACTTTTACCTCTTGATACTTCCTTGGCTCACACTAGGGCTGGAAATCTGAGGTATGGTGGCTCTACTGGGGATTGTGATCTCAGGGCTGGCTTCTCATTGGTTGGTATTTGGACCATATAATGAGGGTACTGGGCTACTAAGTATAGACATTTCAATGTGATTGGTACCGTTTTTTTCTTTGTACTTGTGAGAAGTTGGCCTGGTATATGCTGTTCACTAGTTAAAGTGGACACCTTGCACCAGTACAATTCGACCCTTATGGTAGTAGGTTTAAGACAACCTTTAAAGAAAGCTATCCTAGTGGTAGCTGTGAAGAGCAGCCTTCAGGCTAAGTCTTTAGAGGAATGTAAAGCAGTTTGTTTTACCTTATGATCTCTTGAATTACTAAATGAAAGGACACCACACAGGTATATATATCAAATGTATATGTATTTATTACTAAACTCTCTACTAATCTCTTTATGAGATTAGAAGGCAGAAACATATGCACAATCAATGTTTCAAAATAAGTTAAGCACAAATATGTCTGGGGCCCTAGCGGAGTACCAGACCATATACTAAAAAAGAGACTTAAGAATAACGATGTGCAAAGGGACAAGGCCTAGGACCTTCAGAAGCGCTGGGGCCTCACGAAACCACCCAAGGCAGGTAAGTAAAGGATCCACGGGAGACGCATGCAGTGTGAGAACACAGACGCGAATACCTATTCACTTCAATGGAGCAAGTCGCGATTGGAAATTAAGAGTTTAAGGATACTTCGGGAGAGTCTACAAGCAAGTCACTTACAGGGTAAGTAGTTCTAGAGCCAACACCCACAGGAGCACCGTAGTGCTGGAGTTACCTCACCCAGAGAAGCTGGGTGCATAGGTGTCTTTTGGTGTCAGGTCGCGGCGTTTTTTTCAATGGGAGCCAATGAAGACTTGCTGCTTGTGAAGACAGGAGAAGTGTCCGGTGGAATCCAAGGCTGGATTCAGAAGAAGGAAGACCTGAAAGCAGAGGGGACAGTGTTGAAAGTCACTTGACAGTGACCCGGGGCAAGGAAGATGGATGCCCACAGTCGTCGGGTGATTTCAGGTGATCCACGGGTGTCTTGACTCTTCAGCCACGAGGTCCAGGAGGCGTCGACGACGACCAGGAGCTGGATTTGGCGTGTCCCACGAAGTCTGCAGCTTACTGCGGTGTTGGTGACCAGATTGGAGCCAACAAGCCTTGGTAGCCGCAAGTCTCGTGGAAAGGACAAAAAGTCAGCGGTGCAGACCAGCAAGGTCTGAGGGACTCACTCAGCGAGGGTAAGTAAGGTCAGGCCTGGAGCAACCAGGGTTTCCCTTTGTAACTGTAGAAAAGTCTTCAGGGGACCCACAAGCCAACCGGCAAGGGATCGCGAAGACGCCTCAGGAGGATTCACTCAACAGGGGCCCACGGTCATTCGAGACGTGGTAGGCCTCTGAGCTTTAGAGGGATTCCTGCTGGAGGCTTGGACCACACTTGGTCCAATGCACAGGTTCGTAGAACGTCGTGAAGGGGTTGCACTTGAAAATAGTGCACAGTACCCAGGTATTGCGGTTCCTCGTCACTCTTGGGGTCCACTTGCCTCAGCGTCGCGATGGCCTTGGAGAAGTCAGGAAATCCTCTTCCTGGGCTGCAAGGACTTTGGGCTCCGGCGGGAGTGATGGAGTTTGCGACCGTTGATTGCAGTTTTTGGTGCCTGCCAAGCAGGGAAGTCACTCCTTGACTCCAAGGGAGATTCTTCCGTCTTCCAGAGGTAGTGGAACGTCGAAGGTCCAGGATTCGTCTTCAGAGCGTCGTCTAGGGGTATCTAGTTTACAATGGCAAGGGTTCCCTAACTTATACTGGATGAAAGTGAGGGACTAGCTCTATGACCCCACCTATGGGAGGGTCAGGGGAGTGGGTGGCTACACCCACTTCCCTTTGTCCAGTTTCGCGCCAGAGCAGGGGCAGGTAGCCCCTGGGCCGGTTTGAACTGGTATGTGCACAGAGGAGCCTACTGCTCTCCCAGTGCAGGACTTCAAAGCACTCTAGGAGTGCACCCACCCAGCCCCAATACACTAAACCCTGTCTGGGAGGTGGTCACACCTCCCTGTGACAGGATACCTATTGTTGGGCCTCCTACACTGCGAGTTTCGGTCATCAGCAGGAGGGCAGCCCAGTGTCTGTGACTGGTGGCATCCATTTTGTGATGCCGGGACTCTTCATCTATCCCTCTAGAAGGGTCGGATCATACTCCCACACCAGTTACTGGTGTGGGGGTATGATTCCAAAGCGTTTGACACCAAACACGACATGTTTTGATGCAGACATTCCAAAGTTAGAAATTGCTGCGAGGTTATAATGCACTTAAGAGTATATGGTTAGACCGCATTCACAAACAGTCCCAGAGAATGGACTCTGAGAGCTGCAGAGGGGCCCTGCTCAGGCAGAGGCACCCCTTCACATGGAAACCAAGCACCCTGCCCTCAGGATTGATAGGGCCTGCCTTAGGGGTGACTGATAGGTTTAAATGTGTGTGTAGGGAGAGATATAGTGAACCTATATCTCAGCGAGGAGTGCTAGCACCACCTCACCCAGGCTGCAGTAGCAGGCCTGTGGTGTCAGATTTAGTCTGCTTCCCAGGGGTGGCATAATACATGCTTCAGCCCCTGGTAGGCCTGTGAAGTACCTATGCCTTTGGTAACTAAGGTACCATATACTAGGGACTCATAAGGCACCACAGTATCCAATCACTAGTGCACCTACTACGCACTCCATGTTGTTTAGAGAGAACAGAGAGGCTGGGGGCCTGATTAGCAGGGTCCCAGCCAGACTATAGCCAGAAACCAGTTTAAACATCAGAAAAAAGTGGGGGCAACATAAGAGGCAGATCCTACTCTCCTACAGTACTGCAATCTATTTGTTATACCGTGAGACTCCCACCATGACGACGGGGAAGATACAAGCATGTGAATCTATGAAAGATATCAATACTGGAGAACCACAGTGTACAGGTAAGTAACTTGTTTTTTATTAGAAATTCCATATATATATATATATATATATATATATATATCAGCCAACTTTTCTTGCTCGGTTACAATCACCGCACCACCTGAACAAAGGGCGCGTCGTCCGTCCGGATCATCCGGGCTCGATCCATATGAAATGCTCCAAATTACCAATACTTGAAAGTAAAGGATGACGACGCCGTGTCTTGCATAAATTCAAAATTTAATGCTCAGCTGTTGGACGCGTTTCGCCTGTCCCGCAGGCTTGTTCACCAACCGTTAACAATAAAGTTTGCCACCATTTTAAGACACTCACGGCGTGTCACGTGCACAAGAACTACAAATGCAGTGTATTCAACAACAGACTAGTAGTTTTTTCACATATATATCAATTCGACTTTAACAATATCTTAGCTTGATTATTTAAGAATCATTATTGATCCAAAAATTAAAAATAAAACCAAGTATCAAAAGAACAACGAGCAAGTTAATGCAGGAAGACAATTTACGCGCTATCATTCATTCTGAACCTCGTAATAATCGGTAATGTACCTGTCAAATGCTAATTGCATTTTCACTGCAAAACAATGCCGTTTTCTTTGGTCACATTATCTACAATATTGTTTGATGTTAATCAAGACTGGTGTATTGCCCAAGTGGGCCAAAATTGCCAAATTATTGAATATATCTGCAAATATTACAATTTATAACAGTGCTCCCAAATAAAAATAAAACAACTTAAAAAAGTGATAATATAAAAAGTGGTTAAAAACGGAAGGGAAGTCGGCTGCACTTATACATTCAACCTAGGTGGGTATACAGGTCTTCCTCAATATTAAGTCCTGTCGGGGTCTTGCAATTTAATTTGATTATATAAGAAGATTCTAGTCTTCTCAATTGTTTTTCTTTGTTACCCCCTCTTTTGCTGTTCTTGACCGCATCAATTACAAAGTATGACAAGCCTGCTATACTTTTGTTATGAAAGCGTTCAAAATGCCGCGCCACAGGGTACGATTTATCACCATTTTTAATCGCTCTCAAATGCTGCAAAACACGTTTGTGCACAGGCAAGATTGTGCTGCCCACGTATCTCAGGCCACAAGGGCACTGAAGTACATAGACAGCAAAATCTGTCTTACATGTGTAATGTCCTTTGATTTTAAATACCTTATTGGCAAAGCCTGATGTATACCTGGAGGTGTTTGTGCCATGAATACAGGCTTTACATTTCGTACATTTCACAAAACCTTCTTTCTTAGTGAGCCACATAGTGGCAGCTGTCTTAGTGGGCGGAGTTTTCAAAACATTGCTTACTAACATTTGTTTAAAACTCTTCGCTTTTCTAAATGTTATTAGTGGTTGTTTCGTTACTAATTTACTTAGCGTTGGTTCACTGTAGATCAAATGCCAGTGTTTGGTCAGGATGCTTCTTATTTTCTTATGTTGGATATTGTAAGTTGTTATCATCCTGCACTCATTTTTATTTTTATTGACATTCTCCAGTTTTTTCTTTGTGTTACTTTTGTTAAAAAGAATGTCTTCCCTTGTCCTTCTTTTTGCTTTCATTATGGCCGACCTTATGCACTCCTCAGAGTATCCTCTGGCCAAAAAACGCAACCGCAGTATTGATAGTTCTTTGTCACAGCTCTCTTGGTTGCTGCAATTGCGCATAGTTCTTAAGGCTTCTCCGTACGGGATACTCTTAATCAGATTTTGAGGATGGAAGCTTTTGGCGTGTAGCAAAGTATTGCCAGCCGTAGGCTTCCGGTATAGGGTAGTTTCCAGTTTATCATTTTTGATATAATTAGACAGATCTAGAAAATTCACGTTAGTTTTACTGATGGTACTGGTGAATTTGAGATTTAAATCATTGTTTTGTATTCTGTCAATAAATGTCACCAACGATTCTTCACTGCCTTTCCAAATGACAAACAGGTCGTCTATAAAACGACTCCAATGCATAACGTTATTTTGCCATTCTTCTGGGTACATTCTCTGGATCACCTGCTCCTCCCACCAGCCCATATGCAAATTAGCAAAGCTGGGGGCGAAGCAGGTGCCCATAGCCGTACCGCATATTTGGTGGTATAGCTCGTCATTAAACAGGAAGTAGTTGTTTTTAAGGCAGATAGATGTCATCTCAATTAACATTTGAGTGTGTGCCCAAAATTTTACTGGTCTGTTACCCAAGAAATGTCTGACAGCCTTCAGCCCGTCATCGTGTCTGATGCTGGTATAGAGTGTCATGACATCTATGGTAGCCAAAAGAAAATCACTTTCCCAAGGTAGATCGTAAACCTTTTTAAGGAAATCTCCCGTATCCTGGATATAGGATGGGAGACACTTCGTCAAGGGGCAAAGGAAAGAATCCACAAATCAGGTACATTACAGGAGTGACTGGCTTAATGATTTAAAACATTTGTGCACTAATATGTTTTCTAAACATAAAAGAGTTACGCAACAGCAAAGAGATTATGCTACATTAGTGAAAAAATTGTCAATGAATGCAGACTGTATCGTGTGTAATGCTGATAAGGGCGGAAACGTGGTGTTGTGGAGCAAGCAAAAATACCTGCTAGAAGCTTATAAGCAACTTAGCGTCCGTGCTAATTATGTGAAAGTATCTGACACAATTATGTATAAAAGTCATGAATGTTACAACTTGAAATTAAATGAGTGGCATTCTAAGGGTCTTTTAAAGAATGAAGAACTAGCCTTCCTGAAAATCAATAAGCCAGTCACTCCTGTAATGTACCTGATACCCAAGGTGCACAAAGACCAGGCTAACCCACCTGGCCGGCCAATAATCTCTGCTATTAACAGTGCCTTTGCCAATACATCAAAATTTGTGGATTCTTTCCTTTGCCCCTTGACGAAGTGTCTCCCATCCTATATCCAGGATACGGGAGATTTCCTTAAAAAGGTTTACGATCTACCTTGGGAAAGTGATTTTCTTTTGGCTACCATAGATGTCATGACACTCTATACCAGCATCAGACACGATGACGGGCTGAAGGCTGTCAGACATTTCTTGGGTAACAGACCAGTAAAATTTTGGGCACACACTCAAATGTTAATTGAGATGACATCTATCTGCCTTAAAAACAACTACTTCCTGTTTAATGACGAGCTATACCACCAAATATGCGGTACGGCTATGGGCACCTGCTTCGCCCCCAGCTTTGCTAATTTGCATATGGGCTGGTGGGAGGAGCAGGTGATCCAGAGAATGTACCCAGAAGAATGGCAAAATAACGTTATGCATTGGAGTCGTTTTATAGACGACCTGTTTGTCATTTGGAAAGGCAGTGAAGAATCGTTGGTGACATTTATTGACAGAATACAAAACAATGATTTAAATCTCAAATTCACCAGTACCATCAGTAAAACTAACGTGAATTTTCTAGATCTGTCTATTTATATCAAAAATGATAAACTGGAAACTACCCTATACCGGAAGCCTACGGCTGGCAATACTTTGCTACACGCCAAAAGCTTCCATCCTCAAAATCTGATTAAGAGTATCCCGTACGGAGAAGCCTTAAGAACTATGCGCAATTGCAGCAACCAAGAGAGCTGTGACAAAGAACTATCAATACTGCGGTTGCGTTTTTTGGCCAGAGGATACTCTGAGGAGTGCATAAGGTCGGCCATAATGAAAGCAAAAAGAAGGACAAGGGAAGACATTCTTTTTAACAAAAGTAACACAAAGAAAAAACTGGAGAATGTCAATAAAAATAAAAATGAGTGCAGGATGATAACAACTTACAATATCCAACATAAGAAAATAAGAAGCATCCTGACCAAACACTGGCATTTGATCTACAGTGAACCAACGCTAAGTAAATTAGTAACGAAACAACCACTAATAACATTTAGAAAAGCGAAGAGTTTTAAACAAATGTTAGTAAGCAATGTTTTGAAAACTCCGCCCACTAAGACAGCTGCCACTATGTGGCTCACTAAGAAAGAAGGTTTTGTGAAATGTACGAAATGTAAAGCCTGTATTCATGGCACGAACACCTCCAGGTATACATCAGGCTTTGCCAATAAGGTATTTAAAATCAAAGGACATTACACATGTAAGACAGATTTTGCTGTCTATGTACTTCAGTGCCCTTGTGGCCTGAGATACGTGGGCAGCACAATCTTGCCTGTGCACAAACGTGTTTTGCAGCATTTGAGAGCGATTAAAAATGGTGATAAATCGTACCCTGTGGCGCGGCATTTTGAACGCTTTCATAACAAAAGTATAGCAGGCTTGTCATACTTTGTAATTGATGCGGTCAAGAACAGCAAAAGAGGGGGTAACAAAGAAAAACAATTGAGAAGACTAGAATCTTCTTATATAATCAAATTAAATTGCAAGACCCCGACAGGACTTAATATTGAGGAAGACCTGTATACCCACCTAGGTTGAATGTATAAGTGCAGCCGACTTCCCTTCCGTTTTTAACCACTTTTTATATTATCACTTTTTTAAGTTGTTTTATTTTTATTTGGGAGCACTGTTATAAATTGTAATATTTGCAGATATATTCAATAATTTGGCAATTTTGGCCCACTTGGGCAATACACCAGTCTTGATTAACATCAAACAATATTGTAGATAATGTGACCAAAGAAAACGGCATTGTTTTGCAGTGAAAATGCAATTAGCATTTGACAGGTACATTACCGATTATTACGAGGTTCAGAATGAATGATAGCGCGTAAATTGTCTTCCTGCATTAACTTGCTCGTTGTTCTTTTGATACTTGGTTTTATTTTTAATTTTTGGATCAATAATGATTCTTAAATAATCAAGCTAAGATATTGTTAAAGTCGAATTGATATATATGTGAAAAAACTACTAGTCTGTTGTTGAATACACTGCATTTGTAGTTCTTGTGCACGTGACACGCCGTGAGTGTCTTAAAATGGTGGCAAACTTTATTGTTAACGGTTGGTGAACAAGCCTGCGGGACAGGCGAAACGCGTCCAACAGCTGAGCATTAAATTTTGAATTTATGCAAGACACGGCGTCGTCATCCTTTACTTTCAAGTATTGGTAATTTGGAGCATATATATATATATATATATATATATCTATCTATATATATATATATATATATTAGAAAGGGGGCCAAAATACAACCTTGTCTGACCCCCTCGGAGAATCAATATATAGTTATTTCACCATTAGAGCCGTAGCAAATGGATAAAATCAAATCCTAGTGTAGGCGCCTTATCACATTAAGTAGTCCCGATTCAACGCCCATGTCATGCATGCACTCCCAAAGTTTCTCTCGATTGACAAGGTCGAAGGCACTAGATAGATCGATAAAAGCCATATCTCATGCCCCCCTTTTGGCTATCACATACTTGCTGATTATTAAATGTAAGTTCAGAGCCTGCTCAACTTTGCCTATGCCTGGCCTAAAACCAAATTGTACATTTGATATGACCATATTTTCCTCTGCCCAGGTCTCTAACCTGGCCAACAATACTCTCCCTAGAATTTTTGCTGTTGAATCGCTCAACGATATTGGTCTGTAGCAAGACGGTGATGATTTGTCCCCTTTTTTTTAGAATGGGTACCAAGGTGGCCATTCTCCAGGAACCGGGGATATGCCAGAGACTGCAGCGCTAAGGACATTTGTAATCAGATGGGCCCACATGGGGATGTTTGATTTAAATTGGTCCACTGGGACCCCATCAGGGCCAGGGGCTTTCTCAGTGGAAGATTGATTTATGGCTTCAAGTACTTAGTTTGATCGTATTAGGGTAAAGAACTCCTGAAGAGAAGGAGGTATACTGAGCATCCCAGTTGAGGTCTCACACCCGGATGCTCCACTATCAATCCCCTGGAAAACTTTCTTAAAGTGGGTCACCCATTCGGCCTCCAGAATCAATGCATCCAATTTTGAGCCTACTTGGTCAGAAACAAAGGTAGTTTACTACGTCCCAAAATTTTCGAGTGGCTTTTAAAACCGTGTTTTGTTTTAAATTCTCCCAGGTGCTGTCTCTGATCCCCTTTTTCCTTTATTCCAGAACATTCTTATATTGTAACCTGGCCTCTCTAAATATTGTTGGCATCATGGGTTTAACCTAAGGGCATTTTTTGTTTTGGTTTTTATAGGCAGCGGAACAAACTTTATGATATTTGTAACTCACTGAATTAGAGCAATGTATTGTTAATTCCTTTGTAGTAGCTTCACATAATAACTCATATCCCCTTAAAATGAGTCAATATTTCGGTCTACTAGGCAGGTATTATGGACTTTGTGTCTACATTAATGAGCCTTTGATTTAAATTCTTAAGGATCTAGTTTGTCCCACTTAATGCCCAGACCTTGTTTGTTAGTATGTGTCAATTTCCAATTATTCGTCACCCCTGCTCTTATTGCGAAAACTTGCAGTTTAATGACTAATGGATTGTGATCACTCATACATTTGGGAAAAATTTTAAACTCTAAAATAAGGATCATGCCTTCTGCCGAAATCAATATAAAATCAATGATGCTACTCTGATGATTACCGATAAAAGAGGGGGTTAGAATTGGGGTTGACTGCTCACAACCGAAAGAAGAATCAAAAGTGAAAAATAAATCGTATCTAGCTAATAATGAATTCATGACATCACCCAACCTTGTGTGTAAAATGCACCCTGTTGGTAGCGTTAAACAGAACGCTAGATAAATGAGTATCTTCCACCTGGCAGACTGAAGTATTAAAATCTTCTGCCCAGATTATCGTAGTGTTTCTATTCAAATGCAAGTGGAAGATTTCCAAAACCTCAGCCAACTCGTTAATTATCTGTCAGTCCGCGATTAAACACAATATTTTACAAATGTAACAATAAAATGTCAGGCTCCCCAGGACGTGATAATAAGATGACCAAAACATATGAGGAGGACCATTATTAAGTGGGTTTGGCTGAGGAGAGTTTCGTAGAAATAAAAGTAGCAAGTCCTCATCAACCAATCATATTTCCTGAACACATATAATATCACAAGAAGTCACTAAACGTAGCCAATCAGGATTTTTCAACTTTATTTTTGCTCCTGCCGTTCTAGGACATAAAGGACTATCTCTCATGGGTCACATCATTTTTATCATCTGCATGATGCAAAGGTGAAGACAAAGTACATGGTAAGGGCTCGGTCATGGTCAACAGGGAACATTCCAACATAACATCCTCTCCATTTCCCGCCGGTTTTAAATGTTCATAAAGTCAATCATTGGTATCAATGTCACTTACTGGCGCAAAACGGTTTGAAACTGGTATGTTTGGTTGGTGCTGGACGAAAGTTGGTTTATAAAAGAATCCCAGGGGTAATGCCCGGGGCCTTGCCTATGTCTTATCAGATGATCCAAATGGGATAACAAGAATTGAACAAGGCCAGGGTCCCTAAAATTGAACACAACACAATCATCCCTGGAGGTCTTCCATGAGTTACCCATCCAGTTTACCCTCCGTGCATATCAAATGTGTTTATTTAAAAACCCTTGATACCCCGATTTTAGAGACCACCAATGTGCAGTTTTGTGCATGAGTTCATCAGTAGGTTGACTTTTACCTGGTGGGAGTGTTCGGAATGTTACTCTAGGGGAAGCTGAAGATTCCCTTCATTCAAATGTAGCATTGGGTCACTTCCTTTGGCGAAGGTCCTTAGTCTGGAATTAGTGGCAGGGACCTCCTCCATAATTTCACCAAGTCTTTGGATACATTTTGCTGATTCCCGCTTGTGTAGTCTCTTTGTGATCATGTTTCATCCTAGATTTTGTTTGTTGAGCCGGGCCGTTGGGTACAATACTTGCCATTTAATTCCCTGAATCAGAGAACACCCTAGACACCGTGGCGTTAAGTCGTACCATAGCCAGTGGGTTTTGATAGAGTAATCTCACCCACCCTATGTATGTTGGTCCCAATCCCAATTTTCATAGCACTGCAAAAAGATAGTTCTATTCCACGCTATCAAATGCCATCCTGGCATCTAGGGAAAGGAGCGGTATTTGTTCCTCTGGTGTCGCCACTGTAAGACGTAGCACCACAAATAATCTACGCAAATTGAGTCTCGTCCCTCTATGGGGCATGATCCCTGATTGGTCTGGGTGCACTAGTGAGGTGATAACCCTGCCCAGTGGTATGGATAGAAGTTTTGCCAAGACCTTGACTTCGAAGTTGAGCAGGGAGATAGGTCTGTATGAACCACACTCTGTAGGCGGTTTACCCTCTTTTGGTATGACCACTATTACTGCTGTCCTCTGATCTGCAGGGAGTCTTCCCTCCTTTTCGGCCTCTTTAACATAGCTAGTAAATGGTCTGCTGTGCCCTCTAGTAGACATTTATACATCTCAACAGGGAGTCCGTTGGGACCACCTGCTGTACCCGATTGCTTTTATTTCCTCAACTGTTACATCTTCCTCTAACATTTCTCTGTCTTCCTCTGACAGTCACGGGAGCTTAATATCATGCAGGAAATCACTGCAGACTTGCTCAATTTTCACAGAAGAGGATCAGTACACCTGTTCATAATAGGTAGCAAATCCTTCTACTACGTCTTTCCCCATGACAAGATTCTGCCCCTTCTGATCTATAAGGCCAGGCACCCATCTACCCTCCGCCCTTCACTTGTCTAACCAGGCCAGCAGCTTATTTGCATTATCCCCGGCATCATATAATTTGATTTGTGTGGCGATCGCTTGAGCTCTGGTGCTTTCTTCTAGCAGAGCTCCTAGTTCTTTTGGGCGGAGCCACAGGCGGTGTTGCCCGTCTGCCAACTCATGTCCACTTTGTACTACCTGGGATTCCAGTACCGTTATTTCATCTTCTAGGGTTTGACACCTAAGAGCTTTCTCTTTCCTTTCGGCCCCTACCCGTGCCTGTATCCTCCCTCGGAGCACTGTCTTGAAGGCCTCTCATAATATCACTTTAGAGTCTACGGAACCCACATTTTCAGCAAAGAAGAGGTCTGCACCTTTCTTAGCGACTTCCCTGAATTCTTCATCTTTGAATAACCCTGGATCTATCTGTGGCGGCAGGGCATAGTCTCTGTTGGGGCCAATGAGACCCACTTCCACTGGGGAGTGGTCTGATACCTTGTGCGTTGCACCTACAAATTCTCCCAGTCCTGTGAGTTGCATTATCATATAATCTAGTCTTGAAAGGCTCCCACTCACAGCTGCTAGATGTGTGTATTGTTTCTCAGTGGGGGTTGGTGTCACCATATATCTCCCAATTCCATCGGCTTGAGAAATCCCCCCACCTGGCCTACTCTTCTGCTCATTCCTTCCTGCCTAGTGACGTCCATTTCTTCATTTATGATGTCGTTCATATCTCTTCCTAAAATTAGACACCCCTCTGGGAGCCCAAGCAGCCAGGGGCCCTGCTATTTTAGCGTGGGGGCCTGTAGCCCCGGAGGAACGTAGACCAAACCGAGGTTTAACTTTTCCCCTTCCCATGTCTCGCTAATCGCTACATATCTACCCAGGGTGTCCTCCCATACCCTCCCCTGAATGAATGGGAGTGATTTTCTAATGAGCACCCCCACTCCCTTGGAACCCATGGTGTACCCAGCGTGTTCCACTAGTGTGTATCCCACTCTATTTAGCGCTTTACATTGGTTGCCCCTTAGGTGTGTTTCCTGCAACGGCACAATGTCCGGCATGTGTTGCTTGATAAACTGCATGACTACTGAGCGTTTTAATTTACCTTTCAGGCCATTTACATTCCATGACAAAACTCTCAAAGGGTTCATTGAAGTCATAGAATACGCCATTGTTGGTAGAGTCCACGTCCTGATCTCTTGTACAGTGGAGCAGGCACTGTTCTGTGTTCCTGCGTAGAGCCTGGTATTTCTCTGAGCTTTAAACTTATTCAACACATTTGTGAAAGAAACTAACCCTTAATCCCCAACTCCCCTTCCCACCCTGCTACTAAGGTTTTGCCACCCCTAACTTTCCAACCCGCAGAGTGCCTAACGCCCTCAAACATTCATTAAACAGTTATAACCCGCAGAGACTTGGCCGCGCCCCTGTTGAACTACCACAGGGAGAAAACGGCACTGATACCCTGCACCCTCGAGACAAACCCTTTCACTGCACCCTCATGTGTTTATCCCCCCTGCAAACAATACACTTTCTATTGATTTGCGGTGTCCCATAGCACTACTATGCCCCAGCCTGATTTCAGGCTATTTGCAATAGGCTTGTGACAGTCTCTGTGGTCGGGCCCTTTGTACTTTACTTTGGATCGCTGTTCCTCACTCGTCTTCTCTCACACTTGTTTATGGCACCGACTCTTCGTTCCTTTTGCTGGAGTTTCGCTCTCGACTCGGTGTATGATTTCCTTGTTTCTGCCATCCCTGACCAAACGTCCCGTCTATACCTTTTGCTCGGGTTCTTGTCCGCCAGCCCTCCAGCCATTCCCAGGCTTCCTCCGGAGTTGCGAAGTGCCAGGTATCTGAAAGAAACACGTTAGTTAGATTCCTCACCTTAGAATATCCCCAGGCGTCAGACTGGATCCGGAAGATTTTTCGTCAGCAATACCCCTTGCGCGTCGCTAGGCGTCGTCTGCGGCTCCGCGTCCGTCGTCGGGCGCCGGAATGACGTCGTCGGAGTACTTAGACGCCGCCCTCGCGCGCTGACGTCAGTTCTTCTTTTTTCCGCGCCAGTAAGCACCGATCCGGGAGAGCTACCCCTTTAGTCAATTTTTGACTAACTTTTTTGACTCTTTTTGGTCATTTCTCGACTCTGGTGCCGGTAGGATGCCTGGTTTCAAGGCCTGCGACGACTGATGTCGGTGACCGATCATCACCGCCGGTGCCTGTACTGCTTGGGCCTCGACCACGACACGGCGTCGTGCTCCGATTGTATGGCCCTGACCTCGAAAGCTAGGCGGGAGCGGTCCCGCAAGCTTCTCGAGCTTCGCCACTCGGCTCCGTGCCGCTCTCGATCCCGGTCCAGGAGGAGGTCCAAGGATCGGTCGCGGAGCCGCACTCGACATCGTCACTCGTCTGGCTCGAAGTCTTCGGGTAAGTCGAGGCATTCCAAGAATTCCAAGAGGCGACACCGCTCTTCGGACTTCCCTCGTCGGTCGCGCGACTCGGCCGAGGGTCCGGGTGGTTCCACCCCCGCGGCGCCGCGCAAGTCCCCATACCCGACGGTCCCTGGGACTGACGCGACGCCGGCGGAGGTCAGTGCCTTCCTCTCGGCCATGAGGAGCCTGGCCCCGCCGTCGACGCCCGCTGGCGCGCCTTCGGGCCCCGCGGACTCGACTGGGCGACCTCGTTGGAGGCTCCGGCCCCGACGCCGCACGTCCCCGAGGGGCTCGAGCCTGGGCCCCCGTCGACGCCGGTCGACCTCGTTACGCCTCCTCCGCCGGCGCCGACACCGATACCACCCCCGACGCCGGCTCCGGTCGACGTCGATCCCCGGTTCAGCCCTTGTCCGGTCCCGACGCCGATGCGGCGCCGCCGGACCCCGCATCCAACGCCGCTAGAGACACATATTGTCTATCGACCGGCTCCGATCATTCCTCCTGTTTACCAGGAATCGGATGACGGGGGCGACTGGGAGGGGTCTGACGACCCTATGGCCCTTTAGAGCCAACTTGCACAGGACTGGGCAGATGAACTGGGGGAGGCCAGTGGGTTGGATACCTCACCGGACACTGGATTCATCTCACCTCCGACTGTGGCTTCGGAGGAGGGTGCAGCTTTTTCTGTGGTGCTGCGCAAGGCGGCCGAAGCCCTTGGGCTTGAGCTGCCTGCCGTGGCTGTGAGGACTAACATCCTCACTGAGGTGCTTCAGTCTGCCGCATGCTCCACTGAGCCTCTGCTGCCATTCAATGAGGCCCTCACTGACGTTCTGCAGGGCACCTGGTCCAAGCCCTCCACAGTCCCTCCTGTGGATAGGAACGTTGCCAGGCGCCACCGCCCTGCTCCGGGCGACCCCAGTTTTCTGTCCCAACACCCCAACCCCGAGAGTCTGGTTATCCAGGCCTCTACCTCCCAATCCTCCTTCCCGTCCGCTCCTCCGGACCGGGATTCCAAGAGACTGGAACAGTTTGGTACGAAGCTGTTCTCCTCGCTCAGTTTGGGCCTGCGTTCTTTGAACACCGCCTGTCTCTTGGACCGCTATTCCCACTCTCTGTGGGATGCGGTGGAGGACGTGCTGCCACTGTGCCCGGAGAAGGCCCGGGCGCGGCTTTCCTCGGCCCTGGCCGATGGGAGAGATGCAGCGCGCCATGCAATCCGATGTGGACTCGACACTACGGACTCGCTGGGTAGGGCGATTTCTACCACGGTAGCGCTTCGACGTCACGCCTGGCTACGGTCCACGTCCTTTTCAGGGGATGTCCAGAGCACCCTCATGGACATGCCTTTTGATGGCGCTCGCCTTTTTGGTGAGAAAGCGGACAGTGCGCTGGCTCGCTTCAAGGACTCCCGGGCTACGGCCACGTCCTTGGGCCTCTCGGCCCGCGGCCACAAACTTCCGCTTTTCGCTCCTTTCGTGGCCAAGGAAGGGGCACCTCCTCACGTCCGCCTAGCCACCGGCCGCAGAACCAGCCTGCACGCGGTCGCGGACGTGGTTTCCGCCGAGGCGGTACTGGAGGACGACGCGGTCAGTCCACATCCACCCCGGCAGCATCCGCCTCAAAGCCTTCCTAGTCCAAGCTTTCAGGCCCATTCCACGCCAGTGGGCGGCAGAGTTCGCCATCACCTGCTCCACTGGCGTTCCATCACGTCGGACAGGTGGGTGCTGCAAATCGTCCGAAGGGGCTACTCCCTCCCCTTCGAGACGACCCCTCGAGCCATGCCACCACAGCACCACCGTATCTCGGAGGATCATTTGAATCTTCTCCACGAAGAAGTTTCGGCCCTCTTGGCCAAGGAGGCCGTCGAGCGCGTTCTGAGCCCAGAAGTAGGTCGTGGTTGTTATTCCCACTACTTTCTGGTTCCCAAGAAGGGCAAAGGGGGCCTACGCCCTATCTTGGACCTCCGGAACGTCAATGCCTTCCTCCGGAAGGAACGGTTCAAAATGTTAACTTTGGCTCAGGTTCTAGCTGCCCTGGAAACTGGATGGTAGCGTTGGACTTGCAGGACGCATATTTCCACATCCCCATCCTGCCGGCCCACCGGCGTTACCTGCGGTTCACGGTGGGTCAGGAGCACTTTCAGTTCACCGTGCTCCCCTTCGGCCTTACCAGTGCCCCTCGGGTGTTCACGAAAGTGATGGCGGTGGTCGCAGCTCATCTACGCAGATCAGGGGTTCCAGTCTTCCCCTATCTCACGACTGGTTGTTGAAGGCGGGCTCGCCCCAGGCAGTCGTCTCCCACCTCCAGACTACGGCGGATTTCCTGCATTTGCTGGGGTTTTCCATCAACGTGCCGAAGTCACACCTGAGCCCCTCTCAGAAGCTCCTTTTCATCGGAGCGGTTCTCGATTCAGCGCAGTTCCGGGTTCATCCCCCGGAACAGCGGGTCCGGGATATACAGACCCTGATTCCCATCTTTCGGCCTCTATCCTGGGTTTCGGTCAGGCTAGTGTTCCGGCTTCTGGGGCTGATGGCCTCCTGCATCCTACTAGTGCATCACGCCAGGCGGCGCATGCGGGCTCTGCAGTGGGACCTGAAGTTTCAGTGGGCCCAGCATCACGGCAACCTGTCCGACCATGTCTTGATCTCGGAGGGCACTGCACAGCAGTTGCAGTGGTGGCTCACGGACCGCGATTGGGTCACGGGCAAGAGCCTCTCCTTACCCCTACCGGAGCATGTCGTAGTGACGGATGCGTCCCTCCTGGGATTGGGTGGCCATATGGGAGAGGCGGAGATCAGAGGCCTCTGGTCTCCGGCGGAGTCTCGCCTCCACATCAACTTGTTGGAGCTGAGAGCGATCCGACTTGCACTGAAAGCCTTCCTTCCCTCTGTCCGGGGAAGTGTTGTGCAGGTGTTCACGGACAACACCAACGCCATGTGGTATTGCAACAAACAGGGCAGGGTGGGGTCGTGGACCCTTTGTTAGGAGGCTCTGCGCCTCTGGACATGGCTGGAACACCAGGGCATCACCCTGGTGGTTCAACATCTGGCGGGCTCTCTGAACGCCAGAGCAGACGAACTCAGCCGCCAGTGCATGATGGATCACGAATGGCGTCTGAACTCCGAAGTGGCGCAAGCTCTCTTTCAGCAGTGGGGAGAGCCTTGGTTAGATCTATTCGCCACCGACGAGAACGCGCAATGTCAGCAGTTCTGCGCGTTGGAATTTCCAAGGCGGCACTCGCTCGGCGACGTTTTTCGCCGCGAGTGGAGTTGCGGTCTGTTGTACGCCTTTCCGCCTATACCACTTCTGCCCAGAGTGCTGAAGAAGATCAGGCGCGACCGGGCCCAAGTCATCTTGGTGGCTCCGGATTGGGCACGAAGGTACTGGTATCCCGAGCTACTCAGTATGTTGACCGATCCTCCGATACGTCTGCCCCTTCGGGAGGATCTTCTGTCGCAGCAGCAGGGGACGGTCCTCCACCCGAACCTGTCCAGCCTCCACCTCCATGCGTGGAGATTGAGCGGCGGCAGTTGATGCCATTTGACTTGCCTCCTGAAGTCTGTGATATAATTCTGTCAGCCAGGCGTCCCTCCACAAAGACGGTTTACGCCTGTCGGTGGAACAAATTTGTGGCATGGTGCACAGCAAAGGCTGTGGATCCCCTTTCCGCCCCTCTTTCTGAGGTTCTCCTCTTTCTTCTTTCTTTGGCCTGGCAGGGCTCTGCCCTGGGCACCTTGAAAGGTTATATTGCTGCCTTCTCTGCCTTCTTACGGCTTCCTGATCAGCTCTCTCTTTTCAAGTCCCCTGTAGTGTCACGCTTTCTTAAAGGCATTACTCACACGTTCCCTCCTGTCCCTTTCGTAATGCCTCAGTGGGACTTGAATCTTGTCTTAACATTCCTGATGTGCGCTCCCTTTGAGCCTCTTCACAATTGTCCTCTTCGTCTTCTAACTCTTAAGACTGCTTTCCTGGTAGCCATCACCTCGGCTAGACGGGTGAGTGAGCTCCAGGCTCTATCGTCCAAGCCTCCTTTTCTATCTGTTCATCCGGACAAGGTTGTCCTTCGGCCTCGTCCTTCCTTTCTACCGAAAGTGGTGACCCCCTTTCATCTTGGGCAATCTGTCACCCTGCCCACCTTCTTTCCGCCTCCGCATCCTTCCAAAGAGGAAGAGCGGCTCCACCGTCTGGACCAAAAATGTGCGCTCTCCTTTTATTTGGACCGCACAAAACAGTTCCGAGTGGATGACCAGCTTTTCGTTGGCTACGTGGGTGCAAAGAAGGGCAAAGCTGTGCACAAATGGACCATCTCCCGGTGGGTCGTTTTGTGTATAAAAATCTGTTATTCCTTGGCAAAAAAGGACCCGCCTGTTGGGCTGCGCGCCCATTCTACTCGGGCCACAGCGGCTACTACTGCTTTGGGACGGGGAGTCCCTTTGCAGGACATCTGTCAGGCGGCAACGTGGGCTTCGCTGCACACGTTTGCCAGGCATTATTGCCTAGACAGCCAAGTCCGGAGGGATGGCTTCTTTGGCCGTTCTGTCCTCCAGGACTTTCTGTTGTGATCTTGGTTCGCAGACCCACCACCGGGGTTGGTATTGCTTGGGTATCTATTCTAAGGTGAGGAATCTAACTAACGTGTTTCTTTCAGATGAACAAGTTACTTACCTTCGGTAACGATGTATCTGTAAGAAACATTAGTTAGTTAGATTCCTCACCGACCCACCCATCCTCCCCGTTCTGCGAACTGACATCTAGGGTTAAGGCTATCCCTTTCAGGGCCCTAGACTTTTTTGGCACCAGTGTCGGTCTCTTGCATGGCTCTGCGTTCCTGGCGCGGAAAGCTATGTACAAGAACTGACGTCAGCGCGCGAGGGCGGCGTCTAAGTACTCCGACGACGTCATTCTGGCGCACGACGCGGACGACGGACGCGGAGCCACAGACGACGCCTAGCGACGCGCAAGGGGTATTGCTGACGAAAAATCTTCCGGATCCAGTCTGACGCCTGGGGATATTCTAAGGTGAGGAATCTAACTAACTAATGTTTCTTACAGATACATCGTTACCGAAGGTAAGTAACTTGTTCTTTACTTTCTGCAATTACTCGTAACTTTGCTGCATGTATTTCAGTTCACGATCTCTTAGCTCCCTCTTTACCGCTTTGAAACTCCTCCTCCTCAGTAAAGTCCTGGGAAAAAGTGAATCTGGGCATTGTCAAATGTAATATCTCCCATGGTTCTGGCAGCTTGAAGTATTATGTCGCAATCTCTGTAGTTAAAAACTTTCGCTATGATTGTCCTTGGGGGAGCCCCCGGTCTCGGTGGTGGTATTTGCACCCTGTGCGTTCTTTCGATTGAGAAAACGTTGGAGAGTCTCTTGGGCTTTAGAACTTTCGTGGTGAGGTCTTCCAGGAAGAGGTCTACCAACCTCCCCTTCCCCCCACTCCGGGACCCCACCACCCTAATGTTGTTCCTCCTTGCTCTGCCTTCTTGGTTTTCCAGATTTGCTGCCATTTCTGTGGCCTTCTGGGTGAGTGTCTGTACCTGGGCCTCGAGGTGCTAGGTAGTCGACTGGAGCTGGGTGATATTTGTCTCTGCTGTGTTTACCTTCTCAGGGTGTATGTGCAGATCTGCTCTGATCAGGTTTGTTTCGATTTGTACCGCATCAATTTTTGGCTCTAGTGTGCCCTTTAGGTCTTGGATGGCGGCCATGATTGCACTCAGTTTGGGCTCAGCTGTTTATTCAGTTTGCAACACCGCCGGGTTTTGGGGTACTGCGTAGTTGTCCATTTTATTGGTTTGGGAGGACCCACAAATCTGGGTTTCCCATTATGCACTCGATTAATCTCTGGGGTGTCTCCCACCCTCCATTTCCGCTCAATTCGGGGCTCCATTGTGTCCCCTCTCTTCGATGATACTGTAGGCTTTGCTATGCACCTCGTGCTACTTGGCTCTGAGACACGCTCTTCACACTCTGGGTGTGCTCAACGTTATTTTCCCTCTGGTGGGCTCACTCAAGTCCCCATATATTGTAGGGCTCAGGGGAGCACCGCCATGCGTCGTCTCTCTCTTTCCTATAGCTTACTTGTTGCAGTCCTTCCCTTGCCGGTGGGCACTTTCTGCCTCAGCACCAATATGCAGGCATATTCCTGGTCCCACTTGATATGTAGCCACACTATAGCTCTCACCTGGGAACACTGTCTCCACACCGGGTGGGGCTTAATTTATTAGTAGTCACTTATCACAACCCGGTTCCACAGCTGCAAGGCACCCAGGATGGGCTCCTTTGATATAACCTCCCTCAGTCTCTCACACTCGCAAATCACTTTGTTGCTAATAGCACCCGTTGTTTGTGTCCCAGCGTGTTCACCTCCTCTGCATGTCCTGATTCCCGCTTGTATCTCCTCTTGCCCCCATGCCTTTGCCCCTGATGCAGCACGCGTGTGCGGCCACCGCTCACTATGCTGGACCGTGGAGGTCTTTGTGCCGTCAAGGAGGGGGGGGATAAGGAGAGGCCCCCGGGGTTATGCCGCTGGCTGGTGTTCTTTCTGGTGTGCTGCCTTCATGTATCAGCTTCCTGTTTCCCACTGCTGTACACCGTCAGGCCACTCCGTTTTCCTTCCTAACATAGTGACGGACTTTCGGCTTTCAAGCCTCGCTTTCTCCCACGAGCCGGCTTTTCACTTTCCTAGGGTTCTTCCCGATACTTCATACGCAACACTGCTTGGTTTGGGGGACGGATTTAGGACGGATTATGGGTTTTATGTCCCTCGACTAGTGGAGCTCTGCTACGGCGCCACCATTTTCTCTCGCAGCTAAGCCACGCCCACGCAAATTCTTAAGTTATAGTTTACCTTACACTTCTAATTTACACGCCACCTTTAATTTAATATAACTTTATTTAATTATAGTTTATCTACAAACCAAACATATCAACAAACACAACTTGAACGGCACAAAAATGTTTATTTCTAAACTTAAACCTTCAATTTATAATTTACACAAATCCTTCAAATTATTATAACTCGTGCACTTCCATACACAGTGTATTCAACTCAATAGCCACACTACATTAACTATAATTCGTGCCTTCTCCATGCCCTGCTGCTACTGTTTTATATTATCTCACTTATACTATCTTATATATAACAGAATTTGCAAGAACAGTTATAACATTGCAAATCAAATCTTTTGTGAGAACAAAGCACGTTAGAGAGGCAAGTTATAGTTAAAAATCTAATTTTATTTTCAGAGAATTTGAAGCATGATCATACACTTGCAGCAATTCTACCTAAAATGTCCTGTTTTTCTGCACTTAACAAGTTGGATTGACTCCTATAATCACCAAATGTGTCATAGTTGAAGTTACCAATGTGCTTATGGTAGAAGTATTAGATTGACCTCTGAATGTATCTCTTCACAATGAGAACATTTGTGTTAAAGTGGAACACGTGTACTAATATCACTTGCTATTGCGAGAATGTTGGGCAGTTAACATCTGATTTGAAACATGTTATAAACATGCGGGTTGAAATTCATTAAGGGCAGTGCATAATTAAATATTGATTGCATTGTAGATTTGCAGCACAGCCTTACTGTGCAAATACAGCAAAAAATGTTTCCACTCTCCTAACTGGTTTTTAGTTCTTAACTGTTGTTACTATTTCTTTCATATTTTTTAGATTTCATCACTTTGTGATATTAGGGAATATGATTTTTGATAATTACCTTTCCCACGCAATTTCATCCTATTAGTGATACTAATAACTGTGTTAATAATTGTTGTGAGAAATATAGTAATTGAGTGTCTTGAAATTTTGTTATTCTAAAACATGCATGCCTCTCGATGGGTATTATATAATTATTTACTAAACACATAATCTTGACCTTCTAATCGAGTGGAATGAAAAATGGCCTAGCTTTTGTAACGGAAAGTTTCAATTCTATTAAGGACACGGAGGCGAGGATTAGGCATTTCTTTCTTCTTTAATCTCAACAGCAGCCATTTCAAAGAACAACAACCATTAGCAAAAGACTTAATTTCCCATGAAACCTCCGGACAAACCTAACAATACAATGTCCATCCGATCAGGAGACTCTCACTTCATTAACTGGCCCTCGTTGGATTTCCTCTTTCTTCCTGCGACCAAGCCTACAGGGGAAGGTCGTCATTCCTGTTTAGAAGACTCCGAACCTATGAACAGAGGATCAATGAAACACTGGGAAAACTCAGCAGCCTCCAGCATTAAGCTAACATTGATCAACAGTCGTTGAAGGAATCAGGAAAAATCTTTGCTTACACCCAGACACAGCTCCAATTACTCGGGTAGGTCATGGTTCATTCATAAGGGGGGCTAATCCTTGCCTCCTTATCCTTTTTTTAATATTCAGTTTGAAATGCGGGATTTCCATGACATTATTTTACAGTTCAAGCAAATATTGTATGGTATAATATACCGTTGTAGTGCTCTTGTTACGTCAGCAGTGTTTCCCACCGTATGTCGCCTCAGTATCCTTGAAAGAATTGAACCTTCCGTTACGAAAGCTAGGACATTTTTCATTCTATGTCAGGACACAGAGGCGAGGATTAGGCTAGTTTTAAGCTTGTTCACCATGAGAGCCACAATGGAGGACACTGGTTTGAAATCAAACCTTTTTAAGGTTGATTCTGACAACCAGTCTGCTGCATTCAAGATGTCCTTCAAGCGAGCACCTAACACAAAGGCTCTGGATGCCATTGTGCCCCTTGCTGAGTGTGCACCAAAAATCTTGGTTTCGATTCTGGCCTCCATCATCACCCACTGGACCCATCTCGCTATGGTCTGCGATGAGACTGCCTTAAAGGGTTTCCTCAAAGCAATCAGCAGTTGCCGTTCTCCATGGGACCTCAGCTCTGCTGTCATGGCCTCATTAGCCTCAATGCACCGCACAACGCAAAATTTGGGCACCCCTGGAAAGGCCGTGTGAGAAATTACCCGAGACTGGCATTTGATACTACGAGAGACATGGAAGGGGACCCCATCCGGACTGAAAAAGTTTCCCGAAATGTCCAGGGCCCTGACATCTGACACTCGTCTGCAAGATATCAAACACAACAACATGGCAACTTGGCCGATAGTTGCTTACGAGAGAGATACTTATTGCTCAGCCTTCCTGACAGTAAATTCAAGACCTTATTGACATCCCAAAGGACAGAGTACCTTGGTTCCGGTGGAAGGGAGACCTAGATACTGCGCAGCAATTTCTGGGCATGTGGATGTTACCCAACTGGGAGGTTTACCACACTTGCATCGCCTGCCAAGATGGCTGACCCATACGCCATTCCCTCCGAAGCTAAAGAGGCTATGAAGTTCAGGATGTGGACAATGTCTGCCCCACGGGATACAGACTTTGTCACAGACACCAACCCATCCAACTAGACCAGGTCGATCGGTACAGCTTAACCGTACCGTCCACCCAGGCCCTGGAGAGGAGGTCCGCAGCGCTTCTCAAAAGACCCGGTACTTTCCATCAAGACCGGTAATCCTCCACGCCATGAGAGGGAGGAAGTCGCTCATCACTGGAGGATGCTTAGATGAGGCGATGGGTGTACATGGATTGGAGAAGACCAGGAAAGGTCCATCAGAACTGGAAACCACGCTTACGATCTCCATGACGGGGTGATCACCACCAAGTCCGCCTGTTGCTGTCGCACCCGAGTCATCAACCTCATGATCATAGCAAAGGGGGGAAAAAATGAATCCTTCTCCTTTGCCCAATCTTTTGGAAAGCATCCGTGGCCACTGCTCCTGTATTTGGCCTCCAACTGAAGTACCAGGGAAGCTGCTGTTTAAGACTCGAGTCAAAAAGGTCGATCGAGAAGGGGCCCCAAAGCGGCAAAAGAGCGTGAAACATTCGAGGAAACAATCTCCAGAGACTCGAATACCGCAGATGACGGGAGTACCAGTCCGCTACCTGATTGGCTGACCCTGGGAGATACTCTGCCGTTACCAAGACCTGATGCTCCAGGCAGTACTCCCAGAAGTTCTTGGCAAGATCTGTTGAGGCCTTGGACTGCATGCCTCCCAGGTGATTGATGTAACAGACTTCTGCTACATTGTTCATCTTGAGCAGGACACACAACTGCCCTCTGTCCCTGGTCCAACACAAGACCACAAAGGACCTCGCCATCAATTACTGGAAGTTGGTGTGGAGAGATTGTTCCTCGACTGACCACCCGCCGCCGGTAGTGATCTCTCCACAACGGGCTCCCCAGCCCGACCCATTGGCATCCGATTTGATCAGGAGGTCTAGTTGGGAGCTGAATATGGCATGCCCTGTCCACGCCTCCATGTGGGAGACTCACCAATGGAGCTTGTCCCTGGCCTCGTTGGACAAAGACTCCTGTTGGGCGTCTGTTAGTCCCCGCCATAGATGGGACGCCTTGAGTCTCCGCAGGGCCCGTAAATGAAGTGGGCCCGGGAAGATGGCCTGAATCAAGGCCGACCACTCTGGTGATATTGTGCAGTGAGGTCCGAGGATTCCGTAACATCTTCCGCACCTCATGTTGGATTTTTGCTATCTTCCTGGAAGGCATACTCAAAGTGGCCTCCACTGAGTTGATCACAAACCCAAGTAAAGTGATTGATCGGGAGGGTGCCAGACTGGACTTTGCCTGGTTGATTAAGAATCCCAGGGACTGAAGGAGTTCCACTGCGGATTGCAGTTGTCCAGACAAAGCCTGAGGGAATTGATTCATGAACATGTCACCCAGATACACAATCATCTGAATACCCTGAGCTCTGAGGTGCTCCACCACCAGGTGCAGGACCTTGGTGAAGCACCACGGTGCTGACGACATGCCGAAAGGAAGTAAGGTTAACTTGTCGGTTTGGCCCTGCCATTGGAACTGTAGAAACTGGCAGTGTGGCAGAAAAATCGGGACCATAAGGTACTCGTCCTTGAGGTCCAGTCGGGCCTTCCAGTCGTTGGGACGAAGTAGGTCGCGAAACAGATGGATACCCTCCATCTTGAAGTGGAGGTACACCAACTACTTGTTGAACTCCCAGAGGTTTATCACCGGCTTCTGACCCCAGTTTGGTTTCTGCACTAAGAACAGATTGCTTAAAAACCCAGAGGGGTTTGGGGAGGAAAGGCAAATAGCCCCTTTGGACAACAGCTCTTGCACCTCCTGCTGGATGAGGGAGGATTCCCTTCCTGAGAAGTGGACTGTACAGGGAGGGGCTACCTGGGTGGGGGGTCCATAGAACTCCACATGAAACCTCTGCACTCTCTACAGCACCCAGGCATCGGCAGGAACTGCTCAACCTACCCCCCAAGCGATAGCATGAGACAATTAAAGAACTCACCGTGGTCAATGGGGGCTCTGCCACCTCTGGAGCCGTTGCGTTGTCCTCTGTGGCTGGATCGGCCCCTGGTAGGATAGAATCCTCCAAAGCATGACGAGTCCTGCCACTGTCCTCTCTGAAAGATTGGCCTATTCCGGAGGCAGACTTAAAGGAATGGCCAGCATAGCGCCCCCTACCATGGCCGGCCCCGGAGAAAACATGTGCATTGAAAATGTGCTTATAGTGGATTGGGCCTTATCTAGCTAATTAAAGGTAGAGATCATTTTGCTTTGCTCCTTGACGAAGGGATCGCGAAAAAGCACGCCTTGAGCCTCCTGACCTGCCTCTGATGTGGCTAGCTCTCCTAGCTTAGGATCTAGTTTAATGAGCAGCAACCTGTGCCTTTAAGTAGAAATGGTGCAGTTGGTGTTGCCGATGAATATGATAGCTCGCTGCGCTCAACTAGAGAGGACATCAGGCGGAATCAGGGTGCAGGACGCCTTATTATCCTCGTGATGTCTGATAACTTATTTTGAAACCCTGCATGGTTGGGCCCTTAACATCAACGATCATGGGCCTCTGACAAAGTGCAAAAAACTGTAACAGAGGTGGTTGATTTGGTTCAATACATTTTACTAAGGACAAGTTATTCAATAAACTCGACCTATGCTTTCATAACACAATTCATTAAATGCAATTATTGCATTTTTGAGAAGTCATCAAAAGAAAAAACACTTATCTTTAACATAAATCAAATGTATCACTCTAATGGAACAAAAAAACGATGAAAGTGCATTCATAAATAGTGCAATGTCTTTAAACTGAGTGTGCTGCTTTTTTTTTTTTCAAACCTATAAAGATTGAAAAATATAGTGCATTTGTAGACACACAACAATTATTTAAACCAGTCCAGTACTTCTAAAACAGAGGGTTGTATCATGGCTGCTCAAAGGTAGCCTGGCCCTTTCGGTACTGACATTTGGGTTCCAAAACCATCTAATATGGATGGATTCATGATTCTACATTCTGGTTTCACTGTCCATATATTGTTGGAACTTCATTTTTTTCCCTAGGTTTCATGGGAAATGAAGTCCTTTGTTGATGGTTTTTATTCTTTAAAATGGCTGCTATTGAGATTAAAGAAGAAAGAAATGCCTAATCCTCGCCTACGTGCCCTGACAAAGAATCTGGGGATTGACAGGCTATTTCTAGAGTCCTGGGAAGGCTTTTCCTGCAATCCCGGATGAGAATGCTCCTAGATAATTTAAAATTAATGTTCCTAAAATGGCTAAATAATCTCTTGGGAGACTGTCCCTTTAGTACCTGGGTAGACTGAGCTTGGAAACTCTTTCTCTGGGCAGGTGCCTCTTATAGTCATTTTCCTGGAGTATCTGGAGAGATTGCTCTTTAATTATATCTGGAAAATCTACTTCTGGAGTTTTTGGGGAGGCGGTCCCTTGAATCTATGAGCACTGTCGATGGACTCTCTGAGTAGAGTGTCCCCGAAATCTCTGGGAAAGCGTTCACTGAAATCCTTCTGTAGACTATCCTTGGAATCTCATTTGGAATTTGGAGACCCCCCTGGGATCTCTGGGAAGTTCTCCCTATAAATAGGTCTGGAGGTAATGTCAATATAATTTTTCAGGTCCTCGATAAAGATCCCACAAATTACATGTGAGGGTGTCCCTGACAACTCTGGAATGACATTCTCTGGGAAGGCTTCTCTGGTGTCCTGGGGAGGCTTTTCCCTGAATTACTAATTAGATTTTTCCTGCAGCCCACGTGATGACTAGCCCCAAACTCTGTGTGAAGATTCATGGTATGCTAAAATATCTAGGGATACTATTCCATTCATTGCTTTGTCCTTTTAGTCCTTGGAATCTTTGAGATATTGTTGGTTAGATCTCTGTGGAGAGTGCTGGTGAAATCTTTGGCGACATAGATACTGAAATTTCCTGTAACATTTATTCAGAAATTGTTGAGGAGACTGTCCCAATAATCTCCTGTAACTTTGGGGCACATGCCTCAAGCATTTTTGCCTTCGCAAACAGGCCGATTCGCAAAAAATGCTTTCCAGATGCAGCAAACCTCAATTTGCGATTCTGTAACCTGTTACCGAATTGCAAAATCGGTTTGCAATTCGGTATTTGGAAGGGACGTGTTTAGGGCGACCCTTCCAAATAAAAATTCCTAACTGTATGCATGAATGTTTTGTTAACCCCTTCGCTGCCAGGCCTTTTCCCCCTCCTGTGCCACGCCCTTTTTTGGCTATTTGGGGTAGTGTGTGCTGTGGCCCCTGTAACTTTTTGACCACATAAGGTATCGACGCCAAATTTGCGTCCTTTTCTTCCAACATCATGGGGATTCTGAGGGTACTCAGGGTTTGTGGATTCCCCTGGAGGGTCACAGAAATGAGCCAAAATACAGCAAACATTTTTCTTTTTTTTTGGGAAAATGGGAAAAACGGGCTGCAAATGAAAGCATCTGGGGTTTTCCCTGCAAGTGTTATCAAAAAAGGGTTTGTGGGGCTGAAATCACCATTTTCCCAGCTTTTAGGGGATATCAGACTTTTGTCAGAAACCCAACATTTTTTACACAGTTTTGGCATTTTTCTGGGACATAGCCTATTTTTGCTATTTTTTGTGCTTTCGACCTCCTTCCAGTTAATGGTAGAAATGGGTACAAAAGCAAAAATGGATCCTGGAAAGCTATACATTTTGGAGAAGTAGACAAAATTCTGAATTGAGCAAGGGGTCATTTGTGTAGATCCATCAAGGTTTCTTTATAGAAACTAACAGTTAAATATAGGATAAATTGAAAATTTGTTGAAAAAAAGCGCCTTTTGTGTCAACATTTTCATCTGTAACTTCTTCTAATTTTGACAGCTCTTTGAAAGCAATATACCGTTACATCCGCTGGACATTTCTGGTTGTGGGGATATATAGGACTTGTAGGTTCACCAAGAACCCGACGAACCCAGAGCCAAAAACTGAGCAGCAACTTGCAATGGTTTTTTAATATGTACCGGGTATATAGTAATTATTCTGTAAAAATGTGTACATGGAAAAATCGGTATAAAAGACACCTATGTATTTCTGAAATGGGAAAAAAATATAGAGTTTAGAAACAGTAGATATTTGCACATTTCCGAAATTGGGAATACTCATACTAGCATGAGAATTATCAGTCATTTTTTAGAATGACTTCTTTTTTACACAATGTCTTTCATTTGGAAGGCAGAAATGCATCGAAAGTCAATAGGTAATAACAGTTCCTTTACAAACCTGAATTACCCTGAGTCTCCCGATAAAAATGGTACCTCACTTGTAGGGGTAGGCATAGTGCCCACGACAGGAAATGGCTCAAAACCCAACGTGAACACACCACATTTTCACAATGCAAAATTGCCCTTTTTTAGCAAAGTGCCTAGCTGTAGTTTTTTAACCCTAGCTCTGCCGGCACCTAGGGAAACCTAGCAAACCTATGCATTTTTGAGAACTAGACACCCAGGGGAATCCAGGATGGGGTGACTTGACTGCCTCCCACCATGGTCTGTTACCCAGAATCCCTTGCAAACGTAAAAAATTGCCCAAAAAACACTTTTCCCCACATTTCTCTGGTGGAAAGTTCTGGAATCTGCGTGTATCCACAAATTTCCACCCACCCCGCGTTCCCCAGAGTCTTCCGAGAAAAATGGTACCTCACTTGTGTGGGTCAGCCTAGTGCCCGTGACAGGAAACGGCGCAAAACGCAACGTGGACACACCTCAATTTCGCTGTGAAAAATGACCCTTTTTTGGCAAAGTGCCTAGTTGTAGTTTTTGAACCATAGCTCTGCCGGCACCTAGCGAAACCTAGCAAACCTATAAATTTTTGAAAACTGGACACCCAGGGGAATCCAGGATGGGGTGACTTGACTGTCTCCCACCAGGTTCTGTTACCCAGAATCCCTTGCAAACCTAAAAAATTGCCAAAAAAAACGCATTTTCCCCACATTTCTCTGGTGGAAAGTTCTGGAATCTGCGTGGATCCACAAATTTCCACCCACCCCGCGTTCCCCAAAGTCTTCCGAGAAAAATGGTACCTCACTTGTGTGGGTCAGCCTAGTACCCGCGACAGGAAACGGCGCAAAACGTAACGTGGACACACCTCAATTTTGTAGCAAAAAATTACCCTTTTTAGGCAAAGTGCCTTGCTGTAGTTTTTGAACCATAGCTCTGCCGGCACCGAGGGAAACCTAGCAAACCTATACATTTTTGAAAACTAGACACCCAGGGGAATCCAGGATGGGGTGACTTGACTGCCTCCCACCAGGTTCTGTTACCCAGAATCCCTTGCAAACCTAAAAAAGTGCCAAAAAAAACACATTTTCCCCACATTTCTCTGGTGGAAAGTTCTGGAATCTGCGTGGATCCACAAATTTCCACCCACCCCGCATTCCCCAACGTCTTCCGAGAAAAATGGTACCTCACTTGTTTGGGTCGGCCTAGTGCCCGCAACAGGAAACGGCGCAAAACGTAACGTGGACACACCTCAATTTCACAGCGAAAAATGACCCTTTTTTGGCAAAGTGCCTAGCTGTAGTTTTTGAACCATAGCTCTGCCGGCACCTAGGGAAACCTAGCAAACCTATACATTTTTGAAAACTAGACACCCAGGGGAATCCAGGATGGGGTTACTTGACTGCCTCCCACCAGGTTCTGCTACCCAGAATCCCTTGCAAACCTAAAAAAATGGCAAAAAACCCACATTTTCCCCACTTTTCTGTGGTGGAAAGTTCTGGAATCTGCGTGGATCCACAAATTTCCACCCACCCCGTGTTCCCCATAGTCTTCCGATAAAAATGGAACCTTACTTGTGTGGGTCGGCCTAGTGCCCGCGACAAGAAACTAGGCGCAAAACGCATCGTGGACACACCTCAATTTCGCAGTGAAAAATGAACCTTTTTTGGCAAAGTGCCTAGCTGTAGTTTTTGAACCCTGGCTCTGCCGGCACCTAGGGAAACCTACCAAACCGACACATATCTGAAAACTTAACACCCGGGGGATTACAGGGAGGTATGGCTTGCGTAGATCCCCCAACGTTTCCTTACCCAGAATGCCCTGCAAACCTCAAATTTAGCTGAAAAAATCACCTTTTTCACACATTTTTGTGTGGGAAAGTTGTGGCATCACCCGGCTGACACAAATTTCCTACCACCCAGCGTTCCCCCGGGTCTCCCGATAAAAACGGTGCCTCACTCGTGTGGGAGGCCCAAGTACCCGCGACAGGCAAGGGCCCAAAACATATTGAGGCAACATGAAAATTGCCTACCTCAAAACGACCTGGTTTTGCAAGGGGGGTCACCTGGGTTTTTGGCCCGGTGCTCGGCGGCCACCTAGGGGAACCTACCAAACCCACACATTTCTGAAAACTAGACACCCGGGGGATTCCAGGGAGGTAGGGCTTGCGTGGATCCCCCAACGTTTCCTTACCCAGAATGCCCTGCAAACCTCAAATTTAGCTGAAAAAATCACCTTTTTCACACATTTTTGTGTGGGAAAGTTGTGGCATCGCCGGGCTGACACAAATTTCCTACCACCCAGCGTTCCCCCGGGTCTCCCGATAAAAACGGTGCCTCACTTGTGTGGGAGGCCCAAGTACCCGCGACAGGTAAGGGCCCAAAACGTAGTGAGGCGCACTACGTTTAGGACCCTTGCCTGTTGAGGCGCACTTCGTTTTTTCCGTCTTTCTACATGCTCAGGGGGCTGAGATAGCCCCCTGAGCACGTACAAAGTGAAACCTGAAATGAGCCTCTTGGCTCATTTCAGTTTCACTTTCACTGTAATGACGTCGGCACGACGTGCGCGGCGATCGTCATTACAGTGAAAGGGGGGGGGGGCCTCGAGAGATGGGGAAGCTCTTCCCCAGCTCCCGAGGCTATTTTGGTTTAAAGGGAATCCCTCTGGTGCCCGCACCAGAGGGATTCCCTAGGGAATGGCTCATGACGAGCTGGACTCGTCATGGGCACAGCGCGAGTGTGCTCCATGACGAGTCCAGCTCGTCATGGGCATACAAGGGGTAATGTGAATGCGGTCGCAAAACATTTGCATATTACCACCTACTTCAAGTAGGTGGTAATCCATTTGCAAATGTGAAGGGGTCCCCAAGGGGCCCCTTTCCCTTTGTGATTGGTTGTAAAAGCATTTTTTAAGAGCAGGCAGTGGTCCCACTGACCACTGCCTGGTCTTAAAAAATGAAAAGAAAATTTTCATTTAACTTTTTGTAAAGCATCTCGTTTTCCTTTAAGGGAAACGGGCTGCTTTACAAAAAAAACTGCTTTATTTAAAAGAAATCACAGACATGGTGGTCTGCTGACCTAAGCAGGCCACAATCCCCGTGATTTGTGCGATTCCTAGGGGGTCGCAAATTGTGAACAACCTTATTAATATTAATGAGGTAGAGCTATTTGCAACCCCGTAGGAATCGCAATCTGAAACTCTTTGAGTTTCATGCATTGTAAATTGTGAGTACCTAATTGTGATTTTAAGGAAGTCACAATTAGGTATTCGCAATTTACATTTTGATGCATGTAGCCATAGATCCCTGGAATGTCGACAGAAAAGGTCTCTAGAATGTTTGGTGGGATTGACCTTAGAAGCTCTGTATAGATTGTCCTTTAAATTTCCAGCTAGACTAATCCTGAAATCTCTTATGAGACTGTCCCTGGAATCTCTGGGGGTGGGGAGCTTTGCTGGAATCTCATGTAAGACAGTACCTGGAATCTTACTGGAGACTGACTCTAGACTCACTATGGAGACAGTCCCTGGAAACCCTATTCTTGAACCAGAAACCGTGAAATAGCAATTTAGCGATGTCACTACATGTGGCACTAGAAAGAATGTTCTATCCACCAGACTTCTCAGTTTCCTAAAGATAAAACTGGATCCAGACCGAAACCTACATATTTAGGCTAGAATCAAAGGATCTGGCTTTGTAGATTGAACCCCAAGACTTTGTGACATTCCATTATCATTATCTGAATTTCTCTGACGCGTGTAGGGCGGTACTGAACAGGGTTTATAGAACTGTACAAGACTTCTTTAAATGCGGCGTAGTTAGCGCTCCATTATATTGATCTGGAGATCCCCTGTGAAAGGGTAATTTTAATTTCATTATGGGTTTGCAGCTGCAGAATTGTTCTAGAAACCCTTAACCATTGCTAACGGGCAAATGTCCAGTGCCAAACCTGAGCATTTTGTTTGCTACAAAAAGGTAAGTTAAATGCCTCGGTTGTTTGTAAAAATTAATAATTTAAACACTGGGTCTGCTTTGGTTACCATGGTGCAATTTGAGTAGCTTCAACCAAGTTTTCACTAATATAGGTGTTGCCTAATACTGTGGCAGAAACAACTTTCCCAATGGGTATTTAGCAAGGTTTTTCACAGTCAATGGAATCTTCTGTGCGGTTATCCACAGACTCGCAAGATAGATATCTTTCTGGAGATATCAGGAGACTGGCATTTCTGAAGAGATAGTTCGTGGAATATCCTGGCAACCTTGTTTTGTTTCAGTAACACTGACTGTCTGGTGGTTTGTACTTTACAGATTGAAGAAGCTGTCTCTGTGCAACACCCCACTGACTGATGCTGGTCTACCCCATCTCCAGAATTTAACAGACCTGGAAGATCTCTGCTTGGATCGCACTCATATCACCAGCATAGGGGTGTCCATATGTATCCGAAGCCTAATCCACCTGCAGGTATTCAAACGCTGATGTGAAGGAAGTGTTTTCAAGATCTAATGACATTCTTGGATTTCTTTTTTTAATATTGTGGATACATCTTTTTTCTCCTGCCTATCATCCATGCCTTCTCTTTCTCTCTACCCTACTCATTTTAACCTGATCTGTCTCCCCTATTTCACATACTTTCCTCTCCCTATGACCTTGGCCAATTTTCGGCCCCTTTCGCTCCCCCATTTCTACATTTCCTCCTTACTAGCATGGTTTTTAAATCACTCTTTCCTTTAATGCTCCATTTCTCCCACCATCTGTCTGCAACACCTTTTCTGGTTAGTGTTCATGCTGGCCTTCTTGTTTACCACTTTTATAATCAATGCACCTTTGCTCACACAGTTGTGAAAGGAAACTGACTATGTCCTTAGAGTCACCAAGTGAAATCAGAGTAGACCAAAGAATCGAGTGGTCTGCTAAGTCAAATGCACAGTGTATGTCAGCAAAACACAGATAGAGACCCTGGTGCCTTGGCATACTTCCCAGTAAGTAGGACAAACTTGTCCACTGTCCCCAGGCCTCTCCTGAACCCAATTTGTACCTCCTACAGGATAGATTTATTCCTAAAATCTCTATAAAAGAACCTTTCCCATCAGTTTGGCTGAGGAGTCCAAGAGGGAAATCGAACAGTAACATTTAGGGTTGGATTTATCCGCTTCTTAAAGATGAGTACTATAATTGATACAGCCCAAGAAGAGGAAATCGTACCCTCGGAGGCCCCATTAAGTACCTGAGTAAGGATTGGGTCCCATAATTCCCCCAACACTTTAAACGCATCAACTTGTACCCTCTCTGTTCCTGGAGCCTTCCCCCTGCACTCTGTTGTGAAATACAAGGGGATATGATGTTTGCACAATTCACTTTTGCCCACTGCCAGCAGATGATCCTTATTAGAATCAAAACTGGCCGAGAAGTGGGTAACCCATGCTTCATAAGGGACAAAGGAAGTAAGTTCTGGAAATTATTCACTATTTTTAAAAAAAGGGACATTTACTGTTCTCCAGTGTAATGTCATATCCTTAGTCTCAGCAGCCTGTGCCAAATTTGACTCGGGTCTCCTTTTGTAACACCCTTTTTCTAGCTGCTGATGTCTGGTTGTAATTCTTACACAAATGCTTAATAGTCGAATAATCCCTAGGGAGCTGTGCAAGGCAGTTCTCAAACGTTTGGAGGCTTGAAAACACGCATGATCAAACCACCCATGGTTCCTTACATTGCTTGGTTTTAGAAGTCATGGGAGTAATGTACTAAGTGACCCAGTAATCTGCCCAAAGGCACACAATAACCTCCTCCTCGTCCAAACAGTAATTTAACTCGACTGAATTCATAACTAACAGTTTTGCAGCATGAATCCTTTTCTGAATTCACATGCTGTGCATTATTCCGCTATCTAGTGGTTGGGTCCGGAATTGTTCTTGTTTTTTTTTTCTTTCTTGTTTTGGATGTTGTCGACCACCATTTGGTGCCAGGTACATCCCTTGTGTGATGTCAGACGTCGCCCTGGAGGTTGTTGTGCGTGTTTGCCATCTTCATATTCTTTTTTCTGCCGTTGGGACTGGAAGCACGACTGGAAGCTACGAAGATTTTTCAGGATACCCCGAATAAAAGAGAAAAAAAAACCAAAATGTTCCAGTGAACTTCAACGATCATCGACACCGCGACCGGAGATAAGAACAGTACTCCGGTATCGGCAACAGACGACCTCTTAGGTCGACAAATGGCGAGGTAGGGGCCATGGAAAATACCCCCTTCAAATTCTGCCCCGAGAGCCACCACAAGTTTGCGCAACAGAATCAAAACAACATGTGCAACCTCTGCCTGTCCAAGGACCATGACGAAAAGGACTGTGAGGCCTGCGTGGCGTTACAGCTGAAGACACTCGAGACCTGCCGAAAACAGAGAGAGGCCCACTATACCACAATGTCTCAGACCTCGAAGAAAACTTCCCTTAAGGACCTGGGTTTTCTCCAGTGATGACGAAAACCAGGGAGTACCAGCAGAATCGACGCACGAAGGGTCGGATGTCGAAATCCTGGAGGGGGCTTCCGAAAAAACACACGCCCACAAGAAGGCGAGCAACACGGGGAAGAATACGGAGAAGGTAAGGCACCATACACATCCGTCAGAACCAAAGGGCCACGAAAACAAGGTGCTACCTAAAGCTGCCCCGACGCCGAAGAAAAAGACGATCGAGGGTCAGCTGCGATCATAGGATCCCCACGGAACCCTGCCAAGGGTCACTGAGGAGGGAAAATCACAGAAGACACCAAACCCGAGGGTCAAGGACAAAACTTTGAAGGTAGGCGCAACGCCCTAAAACAAGAGACCGGCGCACCCAAAAGGAGAAAATCTCCGTTCACCAGAGCTGAGAGATCACTCGAAAAGAAAAGGAAAAGCTCAAGTCCAGAATGGTGGCGCTTCTCCAAAAAAGAGAGTTTGACGCATCGCTAAAAGATTACCGGATTCCAAAAACATCATTCACCGAATCCGAAAACGTAGACGCCTAAGAAGCAGAAGATGCCGAAGGGGAAGAGGAGGATATCCTCTAAGCACCCCCAACTCCCGAATCTCGCGAAGAAGACCTTGAGGAATGTACAGATGCCCCTGAAGAGGAAAAAGCCTCTAAAAATTTCGAGGACATCTGGAACGTCCTCGACACCGAAAGTCCAGAAGAAGAGATATGCTGCTATCCTTCGAAGGCATCTCAATCAAATGATATCGCCTTTTACAGTTGACTAGTTTAAAGGGCAGCAGACTCTTTCGGGGTCCCCCTCAAGGAGGAAAATGGAGACACATGTTTCCTTCTAGAAACACTAGCCCCAGCCACCAAGGGGACGCAATATTTACCAATGCTACCAAGCATTTTTGACCAGGGCAAGGAAGCCTTTAAAGAACCAGCCCCAAGTAAAGGGGTAACGCCAAGGGTCGAGGAAAAATACAAAGCCTCCTCCAAGGACCCTAAATATATTCAAGGGAGCACGGTACATGACTCCATCATCGTCAGCCAGGAGAAAAGGTAATGGACCATCTAACACTGGACCACCACCAGAAAAGGAGAGCAAGAGTCTGGATATGGTGGTAAGAAAGATGGAGAAGAAAGCTGCGACACAGTGGAGCATTGAAAATTCAAATGCCCTCTTGAACAGATACAGCCACCAGCAGTGGGACGACATAGAGAAGCTCATCAACAAACTCCCTGAAGAGGACAAGAAAAGAGCAAAATCTTTTGTCCAAGAGGGCAGAAACATAGCAAATACATGCCTTAAATCAGCACTAGATGCACCAGACACTGCCAACAGACAAACCCACAGGAAGAGGTACATTTGGCCAAGGACAACAAATGTCCCAGCTGCAACAAGGCCAAGGAAACATGCCACGGACCAGCCAACAAACTGAATAACAAAGCTGGCAGCAACAACCCAAGCAGCATGTTAGAAATGGGGTCTCTAGTTGGCAATGGTTTGCACCTTGTCCAAGTAGGGATCCTTCCTTCAAGTAAGGATAAGGGAGTTACACTCCTAAAATAACCCCTGCTCACCCCCGTGGTGGCTTGGCACGAGCAGTCAGGCTTATCTTAGAGGCAGTGTGTATAGCATTTGCACATAACCAACAGTAATACAGTGTAAGCACTACAAAAGGACACCACACCAGTTTAGAAAAATATCCAATATTTTTATATACTCAAGATAAGACCAAAAAAGATAAAAATCCACAAAACAGTACTTAGAAATATTCAGTTATCAAAATTACCTTGAAAAACAGTGATGTCGATCGCTCCTTCCGGGGCTATCACGGCGTCATGAACAAACAAATCCAAACAGTTCTGGCTGACCATGTCGTCGCAGGCCAGCTATGATGTCGGGAAGACCCGCAAAACAGTACCTTTAGGAATACAGGGTGTCGGCAACCTCTCGCTGAGCTTCCGAAAGCAAGGCGTCTGCAGACGTTGGTTCCGGGGGTCGGTGCAGGAGTCGTCAGGCCATTGAAGTCACACCCGTTGCAGATCGAACTCCTCGCGGTTGAAGTCAGGAACGCAGGCGTCAGGTGCGGCGTGCGGTGCCCTCAGGTCTCGGTGCGAGCAGCGGCTCGGTAGCGGCGTCAGATGGCGTCGTTGGTGAGAGCAGGGTCGCACTGCAAAGTGATGCGGTGCTGACAGGTCACGGTGCAAGCAGCGTCGTCGTTGCTGAAGTGCTGTCGTCGGCTGACGAACTGGAGTCGATTGCGCTGGCGTTGGTAGGCCAAGGTTGCGGTGCGGGATGAGGGCGGTGCGTCGTGTAACTTTACAAGCGGTGCCCTCGAACCACAGTGGAGGCAGTGGCGTCGATTTCGGCGTTGAGCGGCGTCTTCGGGGATACCAAGGCGTCGTCGTAAAGCAACAGGGTGTGGAGTGTGGTGCCCACAGGTTGCAGTGCGAGCAACGGTTCGGTGGCGGCGGCGGCAGGTGTGGTCTGTGAGACCAGGGTCAAGTGCAGCGTTGTGGCAGTGCCCTCTACGGTGCCTTCAGGACACGGAGTCGGCAGCGGTGTCGTAGACGGTGTTGGGTTGCTTTTTCTGCCATTGCAGCACAAAACACACAGTTCTCAGTGCTGAGGGTAGAAGCGCTTGAAGTCTTTGCGTTACTGAGACTTCTTGAACAGGGGGCAAGCTCTACCTCAAGCCCTTGGAGAAACTCACAAAAGTAGATTGCAGAAAGTTCAGTCCAGTCCTTTCTCTACCCAAGACAGAAGCAGCCACTGCAGGCCAACACAGCAAAGCACACAGCAAAGTGGTAGTTCCTCCTCACAGTTTCTCCAGCTCTTCCCCTTGGCAGTCTTCTTGGTCCAAAAGAGTTCTAAAATTCAGGGGTTGGGCTCCACTTTTTATAGCTCAAAATCATTTGTTCTACCAGGCAGAGTGTCTGTGCCCAGCCAGAACCAGTTCTGCCCTCTCTGGTGTAGCTTCCTGGCAGGAGGTGGACACAGCATTGTCAAAGGCAGACCAGGCCCATTCAGGTGCAAGGAAATCTCCTCCCCCTACTCTAAATGCTGCCCAGTTCTATTCAGCCCTTTCCTGGCCCACCTAGACTATCCGGAGCCACACCTGCTCCCCAGCCACTGTCATCCAAAACCCAGACAGTCAATCAACAAACCCAGTGGAGGCCTGCTGGATGGCTGAGCAAGAAAATACCTACTTTCTAATAGTGGTATTTTCAAACACAGAATGTAAAAATCACCTTCACTAAAAGATGCATCTTTAGATTGTGAGTTCAGGCATACTAAACTTTATTTTTCTAACTTGTTCCCGGGGTCAGTTATGTTTATAAGATGTTATAAACTAACTCCCCATTCTGGCTGATGGGAACAGATAGCCTTGCAATAGTCAAACACAAATTTGGCAGTATTTCACTATCAGGACATACCACACACATCAGGGCATGTCCTACCTTTCACATACAATGCACCCTGCCCATAGGGGTACATTGAGCCTACTTTAGGGCTGACTAATATGTAGAAATGGGAAGGTTTAGGGCCTGGCAAGTGTGTGCACTTGCCAAGTCGACATGGCAGTCCCAGACTGCACACAGGCTCTGCAATGGCAGGCCAGAGTTACATTTACAGGCTGTTTGTGGGGGTGGCACAATGCAGTGCTGCAGCCCACTAACAGCATTTAATTTACAGGCCCTGGCACACTCCGTGCACTTTACTAGGGACTGACACATAAATCAAATAGGCCAATCATGGAAACACCAATCCATAACACATTTTACCACAGGAGCACTTGCACTTGACCACTGATCAGCAGTGAGAAAAGTGTGCAGAAACACTAAGCCAGCACCAACTGAGTCAAAACCGGGAGGTCAGAATGCAAAAACTCAGGGAAAACATGTCAAAAGATGCCAAGTCTAACACATGTCCGCTCCAGCTGAAAGTAGGGAGAGCTACCCTACCTCCTGGGAGTTCTCTTCACTAAGGCGGAAGAACCTGGACAGACCATCTGCATTGGCATGTTCTGTGCCAGGGTGGTATTCTACCGTAAAGTCCATTCCCTGTAGGGAGATAGACCACCTCAGCAGTTTTGGATTCTCACCCCTCATTTGCATTAACCATCTGAGGGGCCTGTGGTCTGTCTGAACCCGGAACTGAGTCCCAAACAGGTAGGGCCTCAGCTTCTTCAGTGCCCAGACCACAGCAAAAGCTTCCCTTTCTAAGGCACTCCACCTCTGTTCCCTGGGGAGTAGCCTCCTGCTAAGGAAGGCTACAGGCTGCTCTAGGCCTCTTCGTTCAGTTGTGAGAGCACCGGTCCCACACCATGCTCTGCAGCATCAGTCTGCACGACAAATTCCTTGGAGAAGTCGGGTGCCTTGAGCACGGGCGCCCTGTACATGGCAGCCTTCAGGGCATCAAAAGCCTTCTGGCAGTACTCAGTCAGATCACGTTCTTGGGCTGTTTCCCGGAAGTCAGCTCTGTTAAGGGGGCAACAATGGTGCCAACCTCCTGTAGTACCCAGTGAGGCTCTCATCTCTGTCTGGGTCTTGGGGGGCTCCCAAGCCAGAATGGTGTCAATCTTGGGTTGTAGGGGTGCCACCTGGCCACTTCCTACCTGGTGTCCCAAGTACACCACAGCACCCTGCTCGATCTGGCACTTACTGGCCTTGATCATGAGGCCTGCATTCTGCAGCGCCCTCAACACTTCCCCGAGGTGCTGCAAGTGTTCTTCCCAGCTGGAACTGAACACTGCTATGTCATCCAGGTAGGCGGCACTGAAATCCTCCAGTCCAGCCAACACCTGGTTGGCCAACCTCTGAAAGGTGGCAGGGGCATTCTTCAACCCAAAGGGCATCACTGGTAATGTCCTTCTGGGGTTGAGAATGCTGACCTCTCCTTGGCCCCATCGGTTAAGGCAATCTGCCAGTACCCAGACGTTAAATCAAACGTGCTGAGGAACTTGGCAGCTCTCAATTGATCAATGAGCTCATCAGCTCTGGGGATGGGGTGAGCGTCAGTCCTGGTGATGGCATTGAGCCCACGGTAGTCCACAAAAAACTGCAGTTCTAGAGTGGCACCGGGTGCAGCAGCCTTTGGGACCAAGACCACTGAGCTGGCCCAAGGACTGTTGGAGGGCTCGATCACCCCTAATGCCAACATCTAAGAGACCTCCTCTTTGATGCTGGCCCTGACCCGGTCAGTCAAACTGTAAATTCGTTGCTTTACAGGAGGGCTGTCACCGGTGTTCACGTCATGGGTACACCAGTGAATAACACCTGGGGTCAGAGAGAACAGTGGGACAAACTGTCCCAACAACTAACGACAGTCATTCTGCTGCTCTGGGTTCAGTGTAGGAGACAGGATCACACCTTCCACTGAGCCATCGTGCTCCTTGGTAGACAGGCGATCAGGGAGAGGTTCACTCTCCTCTTCTACCCCATCATCTGTCGCCAAGAGCATGCTCACTTCGGCCCTCTCAAAGTGGGGTTTGAGGCTGTTCACATGCAGGACCCTCAAAGGGTTTCTTGAAGTCTGCAAATCCACCAGGTAGGTGACATCACTTTTGCGCTCCACCACCTCAAATGGCCCAGTCCACTTGTCCTGCAAGGCACAAGGTTCCACTGGGGCCATGACCCACATTTTTTGCCCAGGTTGAAATTCGACCAGAGTGGCATTCTGGTCATATCACTTCTTCATTTCTTCCTGGCTTGCTTCTAGGTTCGCCTTAGCGAGCTTACTGAAGTGGGCAGTTTGGTTTCTGAAGGCCAGCATGTAACTAAACACATCCTGGGGGGATTTCCTGGGAGCTGCCTCCCAGCCTTCCTTTACCTAACTCAGAGGTCCTCTCACAGGGTGACCATACAGAAGCTCAAAGGGACTGAACCCAAGAGACTGTGGCACCTCTCTCTATGCAAAGAGAAGGCATTGTAAGAGGACGTCCCACTTACGCCTCATGGGTTCTGTAAGACCCTTAAACATGCCCTTCAAGATCTGGTTGAATCTCTCCACCAGACCATTACCTTGTGGGTGGTAATGGGCGGTGAACTTGTAGGTTACTCCACACTCCTTCCACAGGGATGTCATATACATGGATTTTAAATTGGTCCCCCTATCAGAAACCACCTCTCTGGGGAAACCCCACGTGGGAAAAGATCCCCATTAACACCCAGCCCACCACTGGCGCCGTCGTTGTCCTGAGAGGGATTGCCTCCGGGTACCGGGTGGCATGGTTACAAAGACCAGGATGTACCTGTTGCCCATGGCTGTCTTGGGATCCAGTGGCCCACAATGTCCATCCCTACCCTTTCAAAGGGTGTTCCAACAACAGGAAAAGGTTGGAGAGGAGCTTTGACCTTCCTCCCACTCTTACCACTTACCTGGCAAGTTTGGCAGGACCTGCGATGTCCATCTGACTGCCTTCGCATTTGGGGCCAGAAGAAGTGGGTGACAAGCCTGTCAAAGGTCTTGTCTTGCCCCAAATGTCCTGCCAAAGGCACTTCATGAGCCAGACGCAGTAGGAAGGTCCTGAAGTGCTGGGGTACCACCAGCACACAGGCTGACCCAGGCTCAGCAACCTTAGGCTCACTATACCGGAGACCATTCTCACAGTAGATCCAATGTGATCCGGACTGATCACCAGCTGCCTGGTCTGCAGCCTGCCGCTGCACACCCTCCAGAGAAGGGCACTCTTTCTGCTCCCTGCAGGATTCCGCCCTGGTGGGACCCCCTTCTTGCTGCCAATGGGTCAGCTCAGAGATGTCCCCCAGTTCTGCTACCTGCTCCCCTGTAGGCACCGGGGCGTCCCCCCTCTAGGTCCGCCTCCTCCCAGTCCGTGGGAACGCCAGGGGCTGGTTTCCCGCGCCCTTTGCCCTTTCTCTTGGCAGGGACTTGGGCCACTGTTTCAGGCGCCAAGTCCTTCTGATCACCCTTCCAGGCCGCCAGTGACCGAGTAGACATGCAAGCCCACTCTGGCAACCCAAGCATCTCCAAGTGAGACCTGAGCTCAACATCCTTCCACAAGGACTGCTCCAGGTCGTTACCTAGCAGACAATCTACAGGCATGGCAGGGCTCACCACCACCGTCAAGGAACTTGAGACACCCCCATTCAAAGGGAACCTGCACCACCATACACTGGCCCTCCGAGTTGTCCACAGCTACTACTTGGTGGAATGCCCCTGGGACTGCCTGCTCCTCAGAGACCAGGTGACACCGGACTGAGGTCACACTGGCTCCTGTATCTCTGAAAGCCTCTACCCTTTTCCCATTGATGGTCACCCAGGTGCTATATTTCTTTGTGTTAGGGGGCACCTGGTTTCCTGGGGCCATCTCACTGTCCCCTAGTGAAACGAGGGTCATTTCTGCGGGATCCCAACCCTCCTGTGGGCACCCCTCCTCCCCAAGCGCTACACTAGCCAGCACTTTGGACTGCCCACCGGTAGGTGGCTGGGCCCGCTTTGGGCACTTGGGGTCCCCCTTCATGTGACCCACCTGGTCACATGCAAAACACTTGCGGGGGCCGGCCTCTGCAGGCTTTTCTGAAGAGACCGATGCTTTCTTGTCTCCTGGGGGATGGGAACCTTTACCCCGGGTATTAGTTTAGAGCCCTTTAGAGAACTCCTGCGTTTTACCCTTGTCCCCCCACTCTTCTGCTGGGGACCCTGCCCACCTTTGGCAGAGTCACCCCCAAACGCTTTCTTGTGGACCCTGGTACTCACCCAGCGGTCCGTCTCCATAGCAAGCTTCCTTGGGTCGGTTAGCTTACTATCAACTAGGTGCTGGCGCAGATCTGCAAAACATAGACTAGACAAGTGCTCCCATGCAATCAAATTGTAGAGCCCCTGAAAATGTGTCACATTACTGTCCTTTACCCAGCTATCCAGTGACCTGCAAAACAAACTCCAACCAAGTGTTGACATCAGACTTCTTACTGGACCTGAACTGATCCAGATGCTTTCTTGTCTCCTGGGGGATGGGAACCTTTACCCCGGGTATTAGTTTAGGGCCCTTTAGAGAACTCCTGCGTTTTACCCTTGTCCCCCCACTCTTCTGCTGGGGACCCTGCCCACCTTTGGCAGAGTCACCCCCAAACGCTTTCTTGTGGACCCTGGTACTCACCCAGCGGTCCGTCTCCATAGCAAGCTTCCTTGGGTCGGTTAGCTTACTATCAACTAGGTGCTGGCGCAGATCTGCAAAACATAGACTAGACAAGTGCTCCCATGAAATCAAATTGTAGAGCCCCTGAAAATGTGTCACATTACTGGCCTTTACCCAGCCATCCAGTGACCTGCAAAACAAATCTACAAACTCCAACCAAGTGTTGATATCAGACTTCTTACTGGACCTGAACTGATCCCTGTACTTTTCAGGATTAAGACCATACTTAGTGAGAAGTGCGTCCTTCATGTCAGCAATGGTGAGTTTATACCCCTTACCCAAAGCTTTTAAAGTATCCCTTGCTTCTTCTGGAAAGAGAGGCCACAATCCTGCTCCCCAATTCTTCCCAGGGACCCCATTTATGTGTATCGCTGCCTTGTAACCCTGAAACCACCTTTGTATGTCATCCCCCTTCTTGAATTCCTTGCCTACTTTCTTAGGGATGTGCACAATTCAGTCTATCTGTCCTGACGGGTTGCTGCCATCAACTGAGCTGGTTCTACTCCATTGATCCAGCTCCTTTATCCTGATCTCATGGTCTAACATCATCCTTTTCTCCTCCATGATTAACTTAAGCTTCTCTAGTTCTACTGCAACTCTCCTTGCTTCCCGCCTGTCCTCCAGCTCCTCTGATGACTAACTGCTGCTGCCTGGTTTAGAGGGTGCCCCCCTCCCAAACGCACATCCACCCTTAGAATAGCCTCCTCCGCCTCCAGGCTTAGATCCCCAGGCTGCTGACTAGTATGTCTGGCCGCTACCCTGGCCCTCAGCGCCTTTTGTAGCTCCTCTTTTCTGGTGAGGCCCTTAATTTGGATTTTGAGGTTCTTGCAGATAGCCTTCAATCCCTCACATTGTAGGTTTCTAACCTTTCCTCCTCAAAGGCCACTTCCAAGGATGCAACAGATGATGCATTTCATTCAGGCATGTTGTACTAGAAAGTTCAAATTCAAAACCAATGGAAAGGCAAAAATAGACCAAAAAAATAGTATGTGGTACGTAATGGACTGCAATATGGTAGTAGTGCACATCAATCACTGTAAGTCAAGTGCAAACGCAAGTCCTATCCCACCGCTGCCACCAATGTTAGAAATGGGGCCTCTAGTTGGCAATGGTTTGCACCTTGTCCAAGTAGGGACCCTTCCATCTAGTCAAGATAAGAGAGTTACTCTCCTAAAATAACCCCTGCTTACCCTTATCTTAGAGGCAGTGTGAAAAGCATTTGCACACAACAGTAAAACAGTATAAGCACTACAAAAGGACACCACACCAATTAAGAAAAATATCCAATATTTGTATATACTCAAGGCAAGACCAAAAACGATAAAAATCCACAATACAGTACTTAAATATCTTAATTTATCAAAATAACCTTGAAAAACAGTTCCTTGATGTCGATAGCTCCGTCCGGGGCTATCACTGCGTTGTAAAGAACCAAATCCAAACAGTTCTGGCTGACCGCGGCATCGCTGGCCAGCTACGGTGTCGGGAAGACCCGCAAAATAGTACCTTTAGGAATGCAGGGCGTCGGCGACCTATCGTTGAGCTTCTGAAAGCACGGCGTCCGCTGGCTTCGGTTCCGGAGGTCGGTGCAGGAATCATCGGGCCCGTAAAGTCACACGCATTGCAGATCGAACTCCTCACAGTTGAAGTCAGAAGCGCTGGCATCGGCAGGCGTCGGGTGCTGCGGTGCGAAGTGCAGCGGTGCGGCCTGCGGTGCCCTAAGGTCGCGGTGCGAGCAGCAGCTCAGTTGCGGCATCAGATGGCAGCGTTGATACCAGGGTCGTGGTGCGAAGTGATGCGGTGCTCGTTACGGTGCTGGCAGGTCGTGGTACCAGCAGCGTCGTCGTCGTTGCTGAAGCGCTGTCGTCGGCTGATGAACTGGAGTCGATTGCGCTGGTGTCGGTAGGCCAAGGCTGCAGTGCTGGATGAGGGAGGGCGGTGCATCGTGTAACTTTACGTGCGGTGCCCTCGAACCACGGTGCAGGCAGCCGCATCGATTTTGCCGTGGAGCGGCGTCGTTGGGGATACCAAGTCCTCTTGAAGCTTGGCGGTGTGGAGTGCGGTGCCCACAGGTCGCGGTGCGAGCAGCGGCTCGGTGGCAGCATCAGCAGGGGTCATCGGTGAGACCAGGGTCACGTTGCAGCGGTGCCCTCTGCGGTGCCTTCAGGACATGGAGTCGGCAGCGGCGTTGTAGACGGCGTCTGGTTGCTTTTTTTTCTGTTGCAGCACAAAACACACAGTTCCCAGTGCTGAGGGCAGAAGAGCTTGAAGTCTTTGCTGTTCCTGAGACTTCTTGAACAGGGGGCAAGCTCTACCTCAAGCCCTTGGAGAAACACCCAAACGTAGATTGCAGAAAGTTCAGTCCAGTCCTTTCACTGCCCAAGACAGAAGCAGCCACTGCAGGCCAACACAGCAAAGAACACAGCAAAGTGGGAGTTGCTCCTCACAGCTTCTCCAGATCTTCTTCTTGGCAGTCCTCTTGGTCCAAAAGAGTTCTAAAATTCAGGAGTTTGGGCTCCACTTTTTACAGCCCAAAACCCTTTGTTCTCTCAGGCAGAGAGTATCTGTGCCCAGCCAGAACCAGTTCTGCCCTCTCCTGGCAGGAAGTGGAGACTGCATTGTCAGAGGTAGACCAGGCCCATTCAGGTGCAAGAACATCTCCTTCCCCTACTCTAATTGCAGCCCAGGTCTATTCGGTTCTTTCCTGACCCACCTAGACTATCCGGAGCCACTCCTGCTCCCCAGCCCCAAACCAAAACCCAGACGGTCAATCCACAAACCCAGCAGAGGCCTGCTGGATGGCTGAGAAAGAAATACCTACTCTCTAAAAGTGGTATTTTCAAACACAGAATGTAAAAATCACCTCACTAAAAGATGCATCTTTAGATTCTGAGTTCAGGCATACTGTCAGGCCCCCACAAGTCTTACCTTCTGCTTGTGGAGAGATCCCACGGGGACGGCGTGGACAACCACCTCCTGTGCCCTTCTCTACCCGGAAGGACTAAATATCACTAACCAGGTCAAAGAGGGGACCGGGGGAGGCTGCCAAGGAAAGGGTGAGGGCAATGTGGTGGATGTCGTGGTGGGGCACCCTCTGTGGTTCTTGGGATCTTGTGTCGGCATCACCTGGAATGAAGCGCTCCTGCGCTGGCATGACGGACAAGTAAGCGTGACTCCGTGCCGTCGCACGAGTCGCGAAGGAAGGGTCAAACGCTCCTGCACTGGTGTGAGGGACAAAGTAAGCGCGACTCCGTGCCGTCGCACGAGACGCAAAGGAAGGGTAAAGCGCTCCTGCGCTGGTGTGAGGGACAAAGTAAGCGCGACTCCGTGCCGTCGCACGAGTCGCGAAGGAAGGGTCAAGCGCTCCTGCGCTGGTGTGAGGGACAAAGTAAGCGCGACTCCGTGCCGTCGCACAAGTCGCGAAGGAAGGGTCAAGCGCTCCTGCGCTGGTGTGAGGGACAAAGTAAGCACGACTCCGTGCCATCGCATGAGTCGCGAAGGAAGGGTCAAGCGCTCCTGCGCTGGTGTGAGGGACAAAGTAAGCGCGACTCCGATGTGGGCGTCTTCGGGCCTGAAATGCGGATCTTGCTGGAAGTGTCGACCGGCAGGTGACGTCAGCTGTTTCCGTCTCCAACAGCTAGACGGCTAACCTGCCAGGCGGACTTCGGTGGGAGGAGTCTCGTTATGTTTGGAGAACGCCTCGCTTCCGATCAGCAGGAAGCGAGGAGGCGAGCGAGAACATGACACATACTAAACTTTATTTTCCTATCTTGTTCCCGGGGTCAGTTATGTTTATAAGATGTTATAAACTAACTCCCCATTCTGGCCTATGGGAACAGATAGCCTTGCAATAGTGAAAAACAAATTTGGCAGTCTTTCACTACCAGGACATACCACACACATCAGGGCATGTCCTACCTTTAAAAACAAAATGCACCCTGCCCATGGGGTACCTTGGGCCTACTTTAGAGATGACTAATATGTAGAAAAGGGACGATTTTGGGCCTGGCAAGTGTGTGTACTTGCCAAATCGACATGGCAGTCCCAGACTGCACACAGGCTCTGCAATGGCAGGCCAGAGTTACAATTACGGGCTGTTTGTGGGGGTGGCACTATCCAGTGCTGCAGCCCACTAACAGCATTTGATTTACAGGCCCTGGCATACTCAGGTCCCTTTACTAGGGACTGACACATAAATCAAATAGCAAAAACCAAAGGAAATGATGGACGGAGTGTTGAACATTGCAAGCACTCACCCCCAGTCAACTGATCTGGGTTTAATCCATCACTGTTCTTTAGCCCACTCTGCCACCCCAGTTCAGACATGGCCATATGCAAATCAGTCTGACCCTGTGCCTCATGGGAACAGTCCAGCCCGAACTGCCAAGCCATGTCTTCCCTGGACCGGAAACAAGCTTCCTAGGACCGGTTTCTGGCATTTCAGCCGTCTTCAGCCAGGCTTGCTTGAATCCAGTGGCAAAGCGAGCAAGGGACTCGCGTCTGAGCATACCCTGCCAACTTATGGCGAACAAAGCAAAAACCAAAGGAAATGATGGACGGAGTGTTGAACATTGCAAGCACTCACCCCCAGTCAACTGATCTGGGTTTAATCCATCACTGTTCTTTAGCCCACTCTGCCACCCCAGTTCAGACATGGCCATATGCAAATCAGTCTGACCCTGTGCCTCATTGGAACAGTCCAGCCCGAACTGCCAAGCCATGTCTTCCCTGGACCGGAAACAAGTTTCCTAGGACCGGTTTCTGGCATTTCAGCCGTCTTCAGCCAGGCTTGCTTGAATCCAGTGGCAAAGTGAGCAAGGGACTCACGTCTGAGCATACCCTGCCAACTTATGGCGAACAAAGCAAAAACCAAAGGAAATGATGGACGGAGTGTTGAACATAAATCAAATAGGCCAATCATGGAAACACCAACACATAACACATTTTACCACAGGAGCTCTTGCACTTTACCACTGATCAGCAGTGAGAAAAGTGTGCAGAAACACTAAGCCAGCACCAACAGAGTCAAAACAGAGAGGTCAGAAAGCAAAAACTCAGGGGAAACATGCCAAAAGATGCCAAGTCTAACACAGCTCGTTCGAGGAAGGCAGGAGCAGAGGCCAACCCTCTAGAGGAAGAGGAAACGGCACAAATTGACTCCCACACCAAACACCTGTGGGAGAAAGAATACCTCAATTCTTACAACAATGGAAGAACATCAGAATGGACGATTGGATTTTAAATACAATAAAATACGGGTATTGCATAGAGCTCACAAGTACACTGCCAGCAAACCCGCCAAAAATAAAGAAATATAAAAAATCAGAACTCGCACAATTTAGTTCGGAGATCAAGGACCTACTCCAAAAACAAGCAATAAAATTGGATCCAAGACAAGAGAATTTCAAGGGCAACTACTCACCATATTTCCTGGTCCCCAAACAGGACCTGACTGTATGGCCAATCCTGTTCATTCTAACACAATATTTCAAAATGTCTACTCTCCAAGAAATAATCCCTTCAATCCAAAAAGAAGACTACATGGCAACAATAGACCTCAAGGACGCCTCCCAATGAACAAGAAACTCGAGCAGCAGCTTTCTCAACGCGAACGGACAGTTTCTCAATGCGAGTGGTCACGAGCATACATGACCACTCGCAATGAGAAATCTGCCCACCTGCGTTGAGAAATCTCGCCGGGAGGTTGATTTTCCTTGCTCGCCAACTTGATGTTGATGAACGCAAGCAAGGAAAAAAACTCCGCTCCGCTGAACTCTGCGAGCACGGCGTAATGCGGAGTGTGTAAATCTCTGCAAACTCTGGGAGCGGAGCGGAGTTCACAGCTCAGACTTAGTGCTGACCTCAAAATGACAATCTGGGTTATTGCGAATGTTGACTTTTCAACCTCAAGAGGACTAACTTAGAAGAGTCATCACTAGGATGGTGTTTGAGACAACGAAACAGAAGACACCCTTCAGAAATGAAGGAAAATAGGAAGATAGGGTGATATGAGTGTCAACAGCAGACTTTGCAGCTTATTGCAGACTTTGGAAAAAAGGGTCACTATTGTTCGTGAATTACAAGGTTTCAACTAGGAAGTATTGGCAATGTGGGCGCTGTTTAACTCGATGTGGCAAAGGGGAAGGTCAGTAAATGAAAGGTTGTTGGTACTGCAATAAAAGGAAAAAGATTGTTCGAGAGACTATCCCTCCAGTGAACATGGTGGCGGCCGTCTGGTCACTATACTTTGTTTTCCTATTTTCAAACAAAGGCGTGAACAATTATTATCCTATTTTTAGTTTCTTTTCAGTGCATCCTATTCTCTTTCTTCACCCATTGCATGACACAATGCTTCCTTCAACTCTTTCTTGTGGCGTATTTCATACATTACCTTGCTCCATTTTTTTAAAGTCTTTACGTATTGCTTCTTTTGTCCTCTTGCTTGCCCCCTGTTCCTTTCTGTTGTCATCTTATTACCTGCCTTCTGTCCTTTAAACCTTCCTTTCTCTGATCATTTTCCTCCGTGACATTTTATTCCAGCTGTCTCATTGCTGATTCTATTGTGTCCTCTATCTTGTTCTTCCACTTCCATGATTAATCCTTCTTTTCTTCTTTCTTGCTGCCAAGGTGCTGGGGCTGGCCTGCACACCTGTTGGAGATAATGTGCTCCGATTGGGGGTGCAGCATTGCAAACAGCTTTTGAAGGTGAACCTTAGCCGAACGCGTATCACTGACCGAGGTGAGTAATTTCATTTTTTAGCAGCCCCAGCATTTGACAGCTTATATTCTCCCAATAAAGACTGTACTGTCCTCATCATGTGATAGCTCAACTAATAGTACATCCAGTATAAATAGTTAGTACAACCGTGAAGTAATAGATCTTCTCGAACATGAATACAATATTTGATAATCTTTAAAGAAGAACATGTACATCAATTTCCCTGGTAAACAAAATAACACAAGATCCAATTGTCACTCTCCAAGTTTTTCACTGTTGGTTTATTCTGTTTATTGACACTTCCAACACAGGTCACCCAAACACGTGTTTCGTTTTGAAAAGACTTTTTCAAGACCATTCTGTATATCTGATCCCAATGGTCTTGAGTGTTGCAGACAACACCATGAACGTCTGTATTTGCGGAAGTCCGTGGTAAGCTCCCGCCATAAAGTAACATTGAAAGACAGATGTAGTTCGCACATATCCTAAGATATATACTAATATAATTTCACTGGCAAGTCTCGAAAAATCATCGAGTCCAAGCACCACTTACCCAGTGTCACTAGAAACATATGCCAAAATATCCGTCCCTACTGATGCGGTGAACCTATGCGTCCATTACCACATTGCGAATATAGTGTGTCCTGGTCATGTGACACAGTCATTCTCAGCATGTGAAACCAAAAATGGCTCAGGACGCGAAAACGTGGTAGCGCCATATTGCAATGGCTGAGTTATATTTAGCACAAGGGTGGTCATGACCTTATTTTATCGCTTCCTCGCATATAAATATGTGGAACATCTAATTCTAAAATAAAAACTGCGGATGAAAGACTCAAGAAGTCGCCATGTTGAAAAGTTTAACTTGGAAAACCTGGAAACTTCATACTATAGTCAGTAGTTTATGTATAACGCAAAGTGAACAATCCTTATAACCTAATTTGTTGCTCCTTCATCACACAAAGTTATACTATATATATATTTTTTAGAGTAAGCTCAAACAGTCGCCATGTTAGAGAGGCCAAATTCGAAAACCAGTGGAGGTCATATTGTAATGGTTAAGTTATGTGTAACAGAGAATGTACCATCCTTATAGTCAAATTTTTGCCACTACATCACATGAAATTTTTATATTCAGAACAAAGATTTTTTCCAATATATGAAGTTTGTATTTATGTAGGAAATCACATGTAATCCCCCCTCATTGGAACACCATCTTTTCTTTGTATATATATATATATATATATATATATATATATATATATATATATATATATATATATATATATATATATATATATATATATATATATATATATATATATATATATATATATATATATATATATATATATATATATATATATATATATATATATATATATATATATATATATATATATATATATATATATATATATATATATATATATACATACATACATACATATACAGCTACAGCTCCAAGGGTTGCACGATCTTAGGAAGCACTCTATGTCATCAATGGTTTAAAAAAACCTTTATTGGTGTAAACGGGAATTTTGCTTGTTGATGCAATGAGCAGTTCAAAAGTCTGTGATGCCTGACACGTTTCAAAGTCGGGAAACTTCTTCTTCAGAGGCGCGGACGCAATGAAGACGTGCACGCTCTGGCCCCGCCCACTCGTTAAATGCAATTATTACCCGCCCTGTATGGGCTGCTCGGATGAGTCTGTGCAAAGCATTCGGGGCTGGGTAGTTCAGAGCACATCTTTCATAGATGTCTGCACTAATTAGCTGCTGCAGAATTACTGGCCCCCAGATGGGCCTCAGCATGCAGGTCCCGTTTCAATACAGCATGGCATTCCAAAATGCTCCAAGGTTGCCCGATCCGAGCAGCCCATCCAGGGCGGGCAATAATTGCATTTAAGGAGTGGGTGGGGCCAGAGCGTGCACGTCTTCATTGCGTCCGAGCCTCTGAAGAAGTTTCCTGACTTTGAAAAGCGTCAGGCATCACGGACTTATATATATATATTTATATATATAATGATAAGGGTATTGGGTTTCACTAGCGCACACCATAGTGTATATAAATTTAATAACGTCGATTTTGACAAGAGAGCTATTTTTACTTTACCGAAGCTGCTACACCTAATCCTAGTTTTAAACGGCCTACATTTCGTATATGTTCCAAATGTACCATCCCTTATCTCCCAAACTAACACGATGTAAACCAGTCCGGTCTCTAATCTTATAAATACAGATCTTCAATAACTACTGCCAATCATGTGGAAATAGTAGAAAAAGAGGGAAGATAAGTTGAGAATCATAAAGGAAAGGGTTGAGTCCATACATATTTGATATAAATTTCAAATTGGATTACATTACTCCATCATAGTTTCACATTTTCATATTTTCACATAAAGGTTAAACTTCTTAGAGGAGAAGGTGAACATTGTCAATACATTTTAGGTACAAGTTGCAGATTGTATTACATTCCTTGACAAAAGTTTTTACATTTTCATGCTTCCATATAGAAGCTGAACTTCATAGAGGGAAAGAAACGTATTGCATGAAACATTCCGCTATATATATTTAGTGCAAACTTCCTATTTGATTATCTTAATCCACCAAGGTTTCACAGTAGTATACTTATATACAGCAAGGAACAGTTTGCTTGATCATATGGCTAAATGCAAACACATAGTAATATTATCTTTTTCTTTTTTGAAACCGCCGGTACTGTCTTGTTGTACCCCCAGTTACTCAGCTATTACATCCATCATATAGCATATAATTTGCAGTAAATTCATGATCAACACCCTATCAGTAACGTAAGAAGACATACAATTCCCTATCAGTATTTAGGCCTAGGTCCACAGATCTTAATTTTATCAGCCACCTGGTCTCCAGCTAGGGTTCTGTCACCATCACGTGCGTTTTTACTGGCAGATGTTATGTTATTCAGGATCTATAGAGCGCACGGCTACTCGAATGAGTGTCGCGGCGCTGAACATCCTGGTAGTGACTGACAAAAGGCACTAGGCTTGCTAAGATGAAATACTATTGCTGAAATAGCCAGGTTTTTAATGACTTCCTAAAGGTCAGAAGGTCCTGTGTCAGCCTAAGTGCCGGAGGGAGACTATTCCAGAGGTGCATTGCATGCACCTGAAAGGAGCGACCCCCTATTCGTGCCCGATGGAATTTAGGAATACGCGCAAGATGAAGCGCCGAGGTAAAATTGGACTCTATTCCTAAGATATGGGGCCCCCGAACCACGGAGTGCTTTGAAGGTGAAAACCATTACTTTAAAAGTTACCCTCTTGAGGATCGGGAGCCAGTGCATAGCCTTCAGGTGGGAGGACATCCGAGTTCTGGGGGCCAAGCATGAGTATTGTCCTAGTCACTGCGTTCTGTACTACCTGTAAACGATTCAGCAGGTATTCAGCGATACCCAAGTACAGAACATTGACACAGTCCAGCCTAGAAGTAACTAGTGCCTGGACCACAATGTTTCTGTGTGCTACTGACAGCAGAGGAAGGAACTGCTTGAGCATCTTGAGTACTCCAAAGCAGGCACCCACTACAGATTGAATTTGGGAGTTTGTAGATAAATTAGCCTCAAGCCTGACACCTACGCGTTTTACCGATTTGACTGAGGAGGTAGGGGGAGACATATCCTGGGGCCACCAATTCCGCCAGATATTAACTGTAGGGAAGCCAAAAAGCATAATCTCCGATTTCTCAGAGTTACATTTCAATTGATGTGATTGGAGCCAGGAGAATACCTCAGCGAGGCAGGAGTTGATCAATTCTCCTCTAAAGACTGCCTCCTTGTCGCAGGTAAAAAGTAGTTGTGTATCGTCTGGGTACGATACTATCTTGGCCCCATGGGCTTCAGCTAGATAAGCCAGGGGGGTCATATAAAGATTAAAGAGGGTTGGGCTCAAAATTGGCCCTGCGGGACCACCACCTTTAGAACAGAAATGGATGCTGCAAAGGGTAGAGTCCAGACCGTTTGTTGGCGGTCTTTCTAAAAGGAGGAGAACCACCGAAGTACCGTGCCCCCGCAGCCGCACTCTAGAAGTCTCAGAAGGAGCTGATCGTGGGGCACGTTATCGAAAGCCGCAGATAAGTCCAATAATATCAACACGGCCTTTCCACCTTTATCTAGAGTCTCCTTGATGGTCTCTGAGACTTCTAGAAGTGCAGTTTCAGTGCTGAAGTTTGATCTGAAACCGGACTGGCTCTGATGGAAGATTTGATTAGTTTCAGCATATGATGTGATAACACTGTTGACATATTTTTCCAGGACTTTAGAGAAGGAAGGAAGCAGAGATATTGGCCTATAATTGGCAGCTGATTTATGGTCTAACAGAGGGTTTTTTTAACAGGGGGAGAATTTTGGCCTTCTTCCACCTGGTAGGCACCGTCCCCAACTCCAAGGAGGCATTTAGGATCTGGTTTAACGCAGGGTTAATTACCTCTGCTATAGATGCCAGCACTTTGGCTGGACATGGGTCAGAAGGTGAACGTGATTTAAGGGTCTATATGATATCCAGTGATTTCTCCAGGGGTATAGGAGGGAACTGCAAAAGCTGAGAGCCTTCTGACCAAATGGGCAGAGAGGCGACAGCTTGGTTTGTACCGACGGCCTGGGGCAGCAAAGAAAAAGTGTCTTGAATTTTTTTAATTTTCTCGTAGAAGTAGGAGGCTAGGTGGTTCGTTCAGGCCTCAGTCGGCGCGAACGGCCTTGCCACCACGCTGGGAGAAGCAAACTCTTTAATTGTTTTGAAAAGTTCTTTGCTTTGGTTCGAAGCCTGTGTGATTTTCACAGAAAAAAAAGTTTTTTTCCCCCTCCACAATTTTTTTAAAATGCACCTTCAGCGCCAGCTTGTAAGCTATTTTGTCGCTGGGGTCATAATTTTTTCGCCATGTCCTCTCTAGGTGTTTGCAGGCGCTCTTGCTTTCCCTAAGGGCTGCCGTGAACCATGGTGCTGAGGCACACAATACCTTAGTGCGTCGCGTGGAGGAGGGGTGCAAGCTCGTCTAAACGGCACTGGAGCCAATTGTCTAGACCGTCAACATCCTCCTCCAGAGTACTGCAGACGGGGATCGGGTGGCAGTGGTAAGGGCATCTGTGGTCATTTTACTGTAAAATCGAAAGCTACGGGAGTGAGGCCTTCCTTGCTGCATATTCTCAATTATAATAATATCAATGATGGAATGGTCTGACCATACTAAGGGACTGGAGTGGAAGTCATTATTTTATCCGTTGAGAAAATTTGGTCCAAGGTATGGCCCTTCTCATGAGTTGCTTGGTGGACGTAATGAGACATTTTAAACAAATCCATTGACTCTCGCAATCTGGTAGGTTCCTGTTCTGTGGAATTATCCATATGGATGTTAAAATCGCCTAAAACTATACAATGTCTATAATTCCTGGCCACAGGGGAGACCGCATTACAGATAGAGTCCAGGAAAATGACCACAGGGCCGGGGGGGGGGGGGGTCTATAGATATGGATACCAGCCAAGGATTGATGTGCTGATACCCTTATGTGGAACCCCAGACTTTCGGCACCCGCTACATCATCTGTAGGGACCGTGGAACAAGAGAAATGTTGTTTAAAAATTATAGCAAGGCCTCCGCCCAGGCCACCCGTTGGATCATTCCTGATCATCAAATAGCCTGGGAATAGCCGTGGCAATAGCGGGATTTGATGATTCTCTGAGCCAGGTCTCAGTTAAAAATAGGAAATCCGGGCTCTTATCAACTAATAAATCATAAATGTGGGGGGGCATGTTTATTCAAGGATCGAGTGTTTAAGAGTGAGGCCTTAAAATGACTAATTATCCTGCCGGGCTTAGTCTCATAGGGACAAGGGTCACCCGTACGCCCCATTTCATGGGTCGCCCCCATATTGATGTTCGAGGACGACCAACCACAATGGGAACAGACCAGTGTGTCAGAGTAATTGGGTGTATGGGGGAGCAGCAGCTCCCATTCCTACCCATATCCATAAGCTGCAGCCTGCTATAGTGCAAAGGCTTACCGGTCCCAGGAGTAAGTTTGGCAGAACGGCCGGCGCTGGCCGCGGACGGGCGCAGACTGGCTTGCCTTAGGCGCACCCGCTGCACGGACGCAGGCACATAGGCCTACTAAAGGTGACCGAGTGGGAGAGTTCCGCCGAGCCCTTCTGAACCGGAAGTGGAATTCAAGTGACCTTGCTTTAGTCTGTCACTCCCTCCACACAAATGGCACTCATCCGGGGTGGACCGGGGCGAGCAGTCAGGTACCTAGTTAAGCAAGATGTGCAAAGTAATGCAAATTGTGCAAATGACGCTAGTGCAGCAATAGTGGAAATACTAATTTAAAAGGGGCGAGTATTGTAATCTATGAGATAAACAGCAGAGTTCCGATATTTAAAATGCAGTTAAAAATAAGAGACTGATGTCAGCAGCGATTAAAACATTTAAAATACGATGTTGGCAAGAAAGAGCAATGTTAGTAACGTTGTTGGTGACAGATCCACGCCTTGACTGGGCCCCTAATGGTCTTCCGCTGGCGGGTTTGCCCTCAGATCCAGTTGGGCCCTTTGGAATAATTAATGGGTGGGGACCGGCGCTGGTCTAGCCACCTTGACCTTCCCCTATGCAGCAAAAGAAACAATTGATGGATGGAATGCTGGACAATGCAAACATTCACCCCCAGTCACAAGAATCTTGGTTAAATCCAATATTTTGTTTGCTCACCACACCACCCCAGTTTGGACCCAGTCATATGCAAATCAGTCTTGACCCTGTTCCTTGCGGAAACAGTCCAGCCCAAACTGCCAAGCCAGGTCCTCCTTGGACCGGAAACAAGCATCTTCGGACCGGTTTCAGGCATCACCCTTCATCAGCCAGGCTAGCTTGAATTCCAGTGGTGTAGTAAGCACAGGACTCACGTCTGGGCATACCCTTCCCACTTAGGGCGACATATGCAAAAGAAACAATTAATGGACGGAATGCTGGACAATGCAAACATTCACCCCCAGTCACAAGGATCTGGGTTAAATCACCATTCCTTTGCTCACCACACCACCCCAGTTTGGACCCAGCCATATGCAAAACAGTCTTGACCCTGTTCCTTGTGGGAACAGTCCAGCCCGAACTGCAAAGCCAGGTCCTCCTTGGACCAGAAACAAGCATCCTGGGACCGGTTTCAGGGCATCACCCTTCTTCACCCAGGCTATCTTGAATCCAGTGGTGTAATGAGCACGGGACCCACGTCCGGGCATACCCTTCCCACTTAGGGCGACATATGCAAAAGAATCAATTGTTCTTTTTGCATTTGTCACCCCGAGTGGGACAGGTATGCCCAGACTTGGGTCCCATGCTCTACATGCCACTGGAGTCAAGCTATCCTGGCTGATGAGGGCTGAAGCCTAAACCGGTCCTAGGATGCTTGTTTCCAGTCCAGGGAGGACCTGGCGTGGCAGTTCAGGCTGGACTGTTTCCATTGGGCACCGGGTCAAGACTGATTTGCATATGGCTGGGTCCAAACTGGAATGGCTTGGTGAGCAAAAGAAACAATGAATTTAGGCCCAGATATCTGTACTGGGGTGAATGTATGACATTGTTCTGCATTCTGTCCATTGTTCTTTTTGCATTTGTCACCCCCCGTGGGACGGGTATGCCCAGACGTGGGTCCCGTGCTCTCCATGCCACTGGAGTCAAGCTATCCCGGCTGATGAGGGCTGAAAGCCCGATACCTGTCCTAGGATGCTTGTTTCCAGTCCAGGGAGGATCTGGCCTGGCAGTTCGGCTGGACTGTTCCCAGTGGGCGCAGGGTCAAGAATGATTTGCATATGGCTGGGTCCAAACTGGAATGGCATGGTGAGCACAAAAAAACGATGAATTTAGGCCCAGATCTTCACTGGGGTGAATGTTTGACATTGTTCTGCATTCTTTCCATCAATTGTTCTTTTTGCATCTTGACCTTTCCCGGCACAAGCTCCACTGCCGACGTCCCCAGTGCCCACTGACAGTGCAGTCAACATATTCATCCCTAACTCAGATACGGAGCCGGATGGGTGTCATCCGACGCCAACTGTGGTGCCTTACTGGTAACAGACCACTCAGACCGGAGCCTAAGCCCTATTCTTTTGGGCTAGGGCTTGGGGATGATTGAGGGAGCAGTGGACCCTGATGAACACTATCTCCTGGATGTCTCCAAGGACATCTGGTTTGAGGATCTGGCGGATGCCAGTGGACTAGATAGCGCTCCTTGCTTTCTCCTCCTACTGTGGTTATGGGGGAAGGAGCCTCATTCGCTATGGTGGTGGTGAGGTCGGCTGAGGTCCTAAACCTTCTGCTACCCACTATTCTTGTCAATATGAATGTCTTGAGTGAGGTGCTTCAGCCGGGAGTCGCCACATCTGAACTGCTTCTCCAATTTATCGAAGCCCTCACAGACGTCCTACTCAGGCTTAGTCCAAGCCCTGCACAGGAACTCCTGTGAATGGGTCAATTGCCTTCCACCATCTCCCCGCCCCAGGGGATCCCAGTTTCCTCACAACACACCCCACCATGGAGAGCTTGGTGGTCCAAGCCTCAACTTCCAAATTAAATCTAGGTACATTCCCTTCCACTTCCCCAGACAGGGAATCCAAGAGGCTGGATACCTTGAGAACGAGGATGTTCTTTTCCGTCAGCCTGGTAATGCAGTCAGTGGACACTGCGTGCCTGTTGGGCTGATACCCCCACACGCTCTGAGACCTGCGTTGCGCAGGTGTTGGTTAGGGTCTCAGTGGAGGCTGAAGCCATACTCGCTCAAGCTATTGCTGATGACAGATACACAGCTAGGTACACCATCCGCTGTGGGCTGGATACAACTGACTCGCAGGCAGTGTGGTTTAATCATCTGTGGCCTTACTGCGCCACTGAGGATGACTGGCTTTTCTGGTGATATCCAGGCCTCACTCCTTGACATGCCTTTTGATGGCTCCTGTCTCTTTGGGGGCGGGGTGGCCTGAGTGCTGGAGCGCTTCAAGGACAAGGCTATGGCCAGGTCCTTAGGCCTTTCCAAGGCCCCTTTCCAACCACTGTCTGCTTTTTTTGTGGCAGTGTAAGGGGCTTCCAGCCACGTCTTCAACTGACCAACCACCATGGCCAACAAACTTCCCAATCCTTGTGTAGCCAAGGACATGCCACCTGCAAGCCTCGTGGGTCAGGTAGCCAGAGTTCGAGCAGGTCTACTACCCCGGGCAGCCGCAGCCTCTAAGCCCCTTTAGCTTGCCCTGCGACCATCATGGGCACCCAGTGGGAGGCAGGATATGCCATCACCTGCACCACTGGAGGTCGATAACAATTGACCGCTGAGTTCTCCAGATTGTCCAAAGGGGCTATTTTGTGACTACCCCTCCACCCATGCCACCTATTTATGACAGGCTTATGGAGCACCACATCTCATTATTCCACCATGAAAGAGCATGTTCTCTTGGCCAAGGGGGCAATAAAGAGGGTACCAGCATGAAAAGTAGGTTGTGGTTGTCATTACTGCTACTTTCAGGTGCCCAAAACAGACGGAGGCCTACACCCTATCCTAGACTTGCACCCTCTCAATTTCTTCCTGGAAAAATATATATATTAAACATACCCATGCATGCTCAAGTGCTGTCAGTCCTAGACCCGATCCACTGGATGGTAGCATTGGACTTGCAGGACACATACTTCCACATTCCTATCCAGCCTGCCCACAGGCATTACCCGCGGTTCACGGTAGGCTACAAGCACTTTCAGTTTACCATGTTACTTTTCGACCTTACCAGTGCCCCTCGGGCATTCACCAAGGTGATGGTGGCTCATCTACAGAGATTAGGGTGTCCAGTCTTCCCCAATCTTGACAACTGACTGTTGAAGGAGGGCTCCTCCCTTGTGGTTGTCTCCCACCTCCAGACTATGGTGAACCTCCTGCACTTGCTGGGGTTCACTACCAACGTGTCGCAGTCACACCTGATTCTTTCACAGATGCTCCCTTCCATCTGAGCTGTTCTGGACTGCAGTTTCGGTCGTATCCTTCCAAGCAGCGAGTTTATGATATTCAGGCTATGATACTTATGTTTAAGCCTCTATTCTGGATTTCGTGGGACTGACTTGGAGGCTGCTGGGCTTCATGGCCTCCTGCTTCCTGCTTGTAACACTTGCCCATTGGCATATATGGGCTCTGCAGTGGGACCTGAAGTTCCAGTAGGTGCAGCATCTGGGGGAACTCCCTGACATGGTCCAGATATCACACCACAAGCTTGGGTTAAGCATTTTAAGGCCATTTATAACCAAGAGGAAGAGGTGATCACTTTAGGTGGTAGTAAGGAGGAACATTTAATTGTATTTCAACTGGCCGAGGTGATTTCTGCGATCTCTTGTCTTTCCACTAATAAGCCCCTTGGGCCTGCTGGAGTGCCTGGTTCTCTGTCTCTAGAGCGGCTCTGCTGACCAGGTTCTCTGGCTCCACCGCAGCTCTACTGACCTAGTTCCCAGTCTCTAGAGCAGCTCTGCTGACCTGGTTCTCTGGCTCTAGAGCAGCTCTGGTGACCTGGTTCTCTGGCTCTACAGCAGTTCTGCTGACCTAGTTCTTTGGCTCTACAACGGCTCTGCTGACCTGTTTCTCTGGCTCTAAAGCAACTTTGCTGACCTAGTTCTCTGGCTCTACAATGGCTCTGCTGACCTGGTTCTCTGGCTCTACAACGGCTCTGCTGACCTTGTTCTCTGCCTCTAAAGCAGCTCTGCTGACCTGGTTCTCTCGGTCTACAGCGGCTCAGTTTACCTGATTCTCTTTGCTCTAAAGTAGCTCTACTGACCTGGTTCTTTGTCTCTAGAGCAGCTCTGCTGACCTGGTTCTCTGGCTCTACAATGGCTCTGCTGACCTGGTTCTCTGGCTCTGCTGGAGTGCCTGGTGGTCGCTTTAAATCCACTGTCAATCTGTGGGCCCCTAAATAACCCTGCACTTAAATGCAGCTGCTAGAGCTTCCCCACCACTGCCGTGGTGTCAGTAGGTCATAGTTCCAGTTTTTAAAAAGTTAAATAGATCAGATCCAGCTTGATACAGGCCTATACCTCTTATTGATGCGAAGGTGAAAATTATTGACTGGGTCCTGTTAGAGTGGCTCTCAATATGGACAGAGGAGCACAGCATTTTGCCTAACCTACAATATGGGTTTAGGCTAGGGCGGGGCACTACTAGGCAAAGCTTACATCCCTCTTTGCTGGTCTGCAAGTATACGAAGGCTGGGGGGGGGGAGGGTAATCCATCTGGCCTTCATGGACCTCAGCTCGTCCTTCCATAGAGTTAATCGCTCTTAGTTGTTTTCCATGGTGAAGATGGGTATAGAGCTTGCACTAGTTCCCTTTTTGCTTGATTTGCACAAGGACCTTTCAACATGTGTCAGATATGGTCCTAATGGTGAATGCACACCGCACTTTGAATTGAAGCGTAGTGTCCGACAGAGCTGCATACTAGTGCCATTTTTATTTATACTTTATATTAATCAACTGTAATCAGTCTTGACGGAACTTCCCTTGGATGCTCCTAGCGTTGGAGGTCACACAATTCCTGCTCTGTTTTATGCTGATGATACAGTAGTAATTGCACTTACTGCTAGGGGATTACAGAGACTTTTAGATCTTTTATGGATTTTATGAAAGGCCTTGATCTGTCCACTAATTTTTCCAAGTCACATGTGATGAAGTTTGTTCCACCCAAGACAAAAACTAAGAAATTCATCGTAGAAAGTCACCATATTAGCCAGGTTGATAAGTTTTGTTATCTGTGTGTTGAATTGGACTCTTGTCTTAACTGGCACTCATTAATAAACTATAACGTAACCGCTTTAAATAGGGCAACGTATCCGTTTCAAGCGCTACAAACAGAAAGAAGCAGCAGGAGTCCAAACATGACCTGCACAGGCAACAAGGGAAGTAAAAGTGCTCTTAAATGCTTTGTATGTATGTGTGGGAGTATGTGTCTGAGTGTAGTTGTGTATGTGTGAGCATGTGTGTGTGTGTGAGTGAGTGAAAGTGAGCGTGTCAGTGAAGAACTCAAAAAGAGTGATAGGAGGAGTGAGTTCAAGTGAAAATGAATGGTAGTGAGGGAGAATGATGCGAGTGTTGGTGTGTGAGACTGAATGAGTCAAGTCTGAGTGAGTCAGAGAATGAGAGCGACAGAGTGAGAATGAGTGATTGAGTCAGACTGCGTGAGTCTCAGTGAGAATGATAGAATCTCAGTTAGTTAGAGTGAGGTTGTCAGTATGAGTGAGAATGAATATGAATAAGTGAGAATGAGTGAGTCTGAGTGATACTGAGTGAATCAGTGAGCTACCGAGACTGGCTGTGAATGAGTGAGACAGAGATTGAGTGAGTCTGAATAAGTAGGACTAAGTGAGAATGATTGAGTATGAGTGAGTCCATGAGACTAAGTGAAATAGAATGAGTGGGACTGACTAAATCAGGGATAATTATAGAGTCACGGGGAGCCTCAGGGAAACTACCTTAGAATGAGTGGGAGTGAGCGGGAATTAGTGAGAGTGAAACTCATGGAGTCAAAGTGAGATTGAGTGAATCAGAAAGAGTGAGAATGAGTGGGAATGAGTGAGAGTAAGAATGAGTGAGGTTGCATGAGGTGGTGAGATTGAGTGAGTCAGAGTTAGTAATAGTGATTGGAAGTGTGAATGAGAGTAAGTGAATGAGACTGAATGAGTGAGAGAGTAAGACTAAGTGCAAGCGAGTGTGAGCAAACCCCCCAAATCCACTGAGTAAGTGAGTCATGCTCGCTCACTGAAAGTCAAACCAAAGACTACACCTCACCACTTACAATGGTCACCAGCCTTCACTTGGCACACACCTGACACAGAGAATAGTTGATCCAAGCCCCTGGCTCTTGCTACTACCCTCTACCAGCAGGTATTTCTAGAAGTATTGTCTTTCTGGCAGCAGACATACCACTTGAGAATAATGCAGACAGGTATCAGAGGGTACCTAAGCAGTAAGTGGGTTTGCAACTTTTGAAAAAGCCTTGCCTTGGTCCTTGAAATGATCGAGGCAGAGGTTTCTTTCTAATTAAGGAGCAAAGAAGAAAGAGCAGATTCTTTTGGAACCCCAGAGGTGAAAGTCAAACATCCTAAATTTAATAATACTGCTTGTATGACTAGAATGTTATTTTGGGGCACAAAGTACCAGCTATTGCACGGACCTATCGTTTTCCTTTTTTCTCAGCCTATTATGCCGTTTTTTAAAAATGTTTTATATTGGTTTGGTTTTAAGTAACTTACACAATAAACTTTGCATTGACTGGCATTCTCGAGACATAAGATGGCTTCATTTAACATGCTGAGTTGTTCCAGCAGGAGAGAATCCGCTCCAGTACATAGCCTGATTATGCGCATCAAGCAGTTCAAGAGATCAGTGTCATATACTTTGAAGAGGTCCAAAATACCGGTATACCGCCCTGCTTGTGTCCTTCCAATACAGCAAATGTTCCTTCATACCCATACTCATTGTCTCCGTTTCCTGACCGGGCAGATCCTGGACTTGAAATACGATGGCAAATTCTTAGCATTAGTAAAAAGTCTACAATTTCTATCTTCCGCACCTGACCCTGGTGATCTGTAATCATGGACACGGGCAATGCCCAGAAGCTTCATCATCATGAGGTGGTAGTAAGGGTGATACCCGTGGGTGAAGTCTGCAGGCGGTGCACGAGAACTAGCTATGTTGTTACAGTGAAAACAAGCATTTACAATGCAATAGGTCTTGCAACTGCGAGTTTTAGAGCTATTGGTATTGTAAATGGCAATGCCTTTTGAAAAATTAACAGGTATTGTAATTTAGAATAGTAATTTTCCACCAGTACCATAACTACCACTATTATTATTACTATCACCAAGAAGTAATAGTAATAATTGTAGTGTTGATTATGGTACTTGTGGTGGTTGTAGCGGTGGTGGTGGTGGTGGTAGTGGTGGTGGTATTGGTACTGGTGGTGGTGGTACTGGTGGTGTTAGTGGTGATGGTACTAGTGGTCTACGTGGAATTTATTTCATTACTTATGCTACTGCTGGAATATTTTTTAACAAAAAAATACAAAAACTAACAAGCATTATCATTTGCAATGCCAATAGGTCAAACTTTTAGTAATGCCAGCCCTATTGCATTGCAAATGCTTGTTTTATGTTGCAGGCATGAGGTGCATCATCTACTTCCCAAAATACAGTCTTAGATTTTTAGACACTAGTAACAGTCCAATGGTAGGAGGCAGTTGTTCAGCCAGTGTAAGGCTAATAGCTCACACAACTTTGCATTTTGATACCTGAAGTTTTAAATTACAATAAATGTAGTAGACCTCAGGCAGGAGACTTGAGTTACCAGTAACTGTGGAAAGAGCAATAACTTTAGAAACTGGTGCTTTATTTAACCTTTTCCGTGGTGTGAAGGTTACGGAACTGTTTTATTGCGTTTGAATGGGCACAATGGGCTTATTTACAAGTCCTTTGCACCGCCGGTGCTTCACTTTTTGTGTGGGAAAAAGTGACGCAGCGGCGGTGCAAGGGGCTTGTAAATAAACCCCAATGTCGTTGGCAGAATGCTTTAAAGATGCCATTTGATTGCCACTCACTCTATGCGCACACATATATCCCAGAGAAAATCCCGCTCTTAAGCAGTGTTGCCACCTTTTGGTGTCCAGTGAAGCTTGAATACTTCCAACTGAAAAACGGTTGTGAAACCAGGAGCAGCTGAATCCACGAGGCACCTGGACCTACAGCAGGAAACATCTGGTATTAGCAATGAATTTAATACATCATTAAAAAAAATCCCCCTGGGTCTTAATGTCCTGTGGCAGTGGAAATCCCTCAGTCAGGGCACATACATTGTTGGCAAACAGTTTAAAGCCAAGGTGTATAAATAACCCTCAGAGCTTCATCAGAATGTAGCCGAGAAGTACCACAATCAAGACATATACACAGTTGGAAAAAGTGATATTAATCATCCAGACCGCACCACAATGCAGCATAAATTCATCTAAATTCATGCTAATTGCCAGTGATACGGCATCTAAGTTCATGAAAGGTTGAAAAAAAAGGGGAAAAAAAGAAAGAGAAGTAAAGAAAACAAAAGAAAAACATCCTAGTGTGAATGTATATACGGCATCTAGTACTTAATTACAACCAGGGTTCTCTGGCTGTATAGCAGCTCTGCTGACCTGGTTCTCTGGCTCTACAGCAGCTCTGCTGACCTGGTTCTCTGGCTCTACAGCAGCTCTGCTGACCTGGTTCTCTGGCTCTACAGCAGGTCATCTGACCTTGTTCTCTGGCTCTAAAGCAGCTCTGCTGACCTGGTTCTCTGGCTCTACAGCAGCTCTGCTGACTTGTTTCTCTGGCTCTACAACGGCTCTGCTGACCTTGTTCTCTGGCTCTGCAATGGCTCTGCTGACCTGGTTCTCAGGCTCTAGAGCAGCTCTGCTGACCTGGTTCTCTGACTCTACAGCAGCTCTGCTGACTTGGTTCTCTGGCTCTAAAGCAGCTCTGCTGACCTGGTTCTCTCGCTCTACAGCAGCTCTGCTGACCTGGTTCTCTGGCTGTACAGCAGCTCCGCTGACCTGGTTCCCTGGCTCTAGAGCAGCTCTGCTGACCTGGTTCTCTGGCTCTAAAGCAGCTCTGCTGACCTGGTTCTCTCGCTCTACAGCAGCTCTGCTGACCTGGTTCTCTGGCTGTACAGCAGCTCCGCTGACCTGGTTCTGTGGCTCTAAAGCAGCTCTACTGACCTGGTTCTCTGACTGTACAGCAGCTCTGCTGACCTGGTTCTCTGGCTCTTCAACGGCTCTGCTGACCTGGTTCTCTGGCTCTACAACAGCTCTGCTGACCTGTTTCTCAGTTTCTAGAGCAGCTCTGCTGACCTGGTTCTCTGGCGCTAAAGCAGCTTTGCTGAGCTAGTTCTCTGGCTCTACAGTGAATCTTCTGACCTGGTACTCTGGCTCTAAAGCAGCTCTGCTAACCTGGTTCTCTGGCTCTACAACGGCTCTGCTGACCTGGTTCTCAGTCTCTAAAACAGCTCTGCTGACCTGGTTCTGTGGCTCTAAAGCAGCTCTGCTGACCTGGTCCTCTGGCTGTACAGCAGCTCTGCTGACCTGGTTCTCTGGCTCTACAGTGAATCTTCTGACCTGGTACTCTGGCTCTAAAGCAGCTCTGCTAACCTGGTTCTCTGGCTCTACAACGGCTCTGCTGACCTGGTTCTCTGGCTCTACAACGGCTCTGCTGACCTGGTTCTCTGGCTCTACAGTGAATCTTCTGACCTGGTACTCTGGCTCTAAAGCAGCTCTGCTAACCTGGTTCTCTGGCTCTACAACGGCTCTGCTGACCTGGTTCTCTGGCTCTACAACGGCTCTGCTGACCTGGTTCTCTGGCTCAAAAGCAGCTTTGCTGACCTGGTTCTCTGGCTCTACAACGGCTCTGCTGACATGGTTCTCTGGCTCTAATGCAGCTTTGCTGACCTGGTTCTCTGGCTCTACAACGGCTCTGCTGACCTAGTTCTTTGGCTCTAGAGCAGCTCTGCTGACCTGGTTCTCTGGCTCTACAACGGCTTTGCTGACCTGGTTCTCTGGCTTTGTAGCAGCTCTGCTGACCTGGTTCTCAGTCTCTAGAGCTGCTCTGCTGACCTGGTTCTCTGGCTCTAAAGCAGTTCCGCTGACCTGGTTCTGTGGCTCTAAATCAGCTCTGCTGACCTGGTTCTCTGGCTGTACAGCAGCTCTGTTGACCTGGTTCTGTGGCTCTACAACGGCTCTCCTGACGTGGTTCTCTGGCTCTACAATGGCTCTGCTGACCCGGTTCTCAGTCTCTTGAGGAGCTCTGCTGACCTGGTTCTCTGCCTCTAGAGCGGCTCTGCTGACCTGGTTCTCTGGCTCTACAGCAGCTCTGCTGACCTAGTTCTTTGGCTCTACAACGGCTCTGCTGACCTGTTTCTCTGGCTGTAAAGCAGCTTTGCTGACCTGGTTCTCTGGCTCTACAACGGCTCTGCTGACCTTGTTCTCTGCTTCTAAAGCAGCTCTGCTGACCTGGTTTTCTCTCTCTACAGCGGCTCAGTTTACCTGATTCTCTGGCTCTAAAGCAGCTCTTCTGACCTGGTTTTCTGTCTCTAGAGCGGCTCTGCTGACCAGGTTCTCTGGCTCCACCGCAGCTCTACTGACCTAGTTCCCAGTCTCTAGAGCAGCTCTGCTGACCTGGTTCTCTGGCTCTAGAGCAGCTCTGCTGACCTGGTTCTCTGGCTCTAGAGCAGCTCTGCTGACCTGGTTCTCTGGCTCTACAGCATCTCTGCTGACCTAGTTCTTTGGCTCTACAACGGCTCTCCTGACCTGTTTCTCTGGCTCTAAAGCAACTTTGCTGACCTAGTTCTCTGGCTCTACAACGGCTCTGCTGACCTTGTTCTCTTGTTAGTATTTACTGACCTGGCCATTTCAGTCCGCCTCTGCTGTGTGTGTGTGTTCTGCCTAGCAACAGTAAGGAGCAGGGTTGGGGAATCCCCAGAGACAGGCTGGCTGCCAGGTGGTGGGTAGAGAGATTACACCAGGATGGGTGGGAGGAGTCCACCCTTGACTCTGAATAGACCTGTGCTCTGACAGCACAAAGCCGGCGCCGCCCCCTGTGGAGCGGCTGATGTCTCTGCCCTGCTGCTGAAAGGAAAGCGCAGAGTCACCACAACAAAGTGCTCCAGAACTGGACTGAGCCAGGCCCAGGCCCCCTGGCGCTAAAGAACAAAAGAATCGCACTATAAAAGTAGGAGCCTGGCTCCTAAGAAATCAGATCCTGTTTGCGCCAAGAAGAAACTCTGCCTGAAGGAGAAGGACCTGGAGAAGCTGAAGGAGGAATACTGTCTCTCTGCCTGAGAGACTGGCCTGCAGTGGGTGCCTGTCTGCTGGAAGGAGAGGGAAAGCCTGAAGAAAAGGACTTTGATTCAACTTGTGCCTTTAAAACAATCTCCAAGGGCTTGCGTGTGAACTTGCCCCCTGACCTGCGCCCCAGGAACAGTGGGCGCTACCATCCTGAAAGAAGAGGAGAAGTGCCTTGAAGTGATTCAGCAAGCTGACCCCGGAGAACCTGTGCATCCCCTGATCTCGCTGAGCAACGCGACTTCTGCTGCTGGCGTGGCTGCAAACAACGTAAAGGCCTGACAGCCCGAGCACCGTGAACAGTTGCCCCCTCGAGCCGTAGCTCGCAAAGTAAGGTGGAGATCTCCGCGCCTGAGCGCCGAGTCCCTGTGACCCCTGCCGGGTTGTAGAGGCTTCTGCAAAGGACTAAAGTGCCCTGGTTCGCGTCTCCGGCCGAAGCTAACAGCGCGCGGCGCTGTGATCTCACCCCGAGGCTGCCCTCCTGCTTCTGACCCCCTTCGTGGCAACCTGCATCCTGCCCGAGCGCCCCACGAAGCTCCGCCGTCCCCTGGACACTGGGGACACCAGCGCGACGTGGGACACCCCTGGACTGGACCGCGAGGCCGCCACGAACCTTCCCCGTGAAATCTGCAAGGTATTGTGCCAGCGCGTGAAAAGTACGGCCCGTACTTGCCTTTGTACGAACCGTACCTGCCCTGTAACTACGGGTGCCTGGTTCGCACCGTACTGCCTGTGAAGTGCCTTGGTTCGTACCCGCCTTGTAAATACTTGTGCCTGGTTCGCACCGTACTGCCTGTGAAGTGCCTTGGTTCGTACCCGCCTTGTAAATACTTGTGCCTGGTTCGCACCGTACTGCCAGCTGAAATAATGGCGCTTTGAAAAGTGCTCCTTTTGGCTGAGTTCGAGCCGTAACAGCCTTGGTTCGACCCGTACTTACCCTGGGAACAGCAAGGTTCGAACCGTACCTACGTTTTAACCGTACTGCATTGAAAAGCATTACCGGTGCTCACTCGAGAAGAGTGAGACTCGGCAAGCGTACTCCGGCTCACGCGAGAAGCGTGGGAAACGGCAAGGCACTGTAAAAACCTTGCCAAAGGCACCCCAAAGGCGCTACGAAGTGCCCAGAAGACCTAAGAAACCTATTTTAAAGAGAACTGTGCCATTTTTACAACTGTGGACTGCCCGTAAAGCATTTTGAGAGTAACTGGATTATTTTACCAAGAGAACTGTATTTATGCAACCTGCCTGAAAGAAAACCTTTTATATAAAGAATTATATTTTGGACATAAATACAGCCTTGTGTCTTTGTGTGGTGGGGTGGTGATTATTGTGTGGGACAACTTGAACGCTTAACCTATATGCCCTCTGGAAATTTAGCCTGACTGCTCGCGCCACGTTACCTAGAGGGTGAGCAGGGGTTATTTTTAAAGAGGTGATCCTTTGCCCTGACTTAGATGAAAAGGGTCCCTGCTTGTCGCAAGTGCATACCTGCGCCAACCAGAGACCCCGGATTCTAACACTCGGTCTACAGCGGCTCAGTTTACCTGATTCTCTTTGCTCTAAAGTAGCTCTACTGACCTGGTTCTCTGTCTCTAGAGCAGCTCTGCTGACCTGGTTCTCTGGCTCTACAATGGCTCTGCTGACCTGGTTCTCTGGCTCTACAGCAGCTCTGCTGACCTGGTTCTCTGGCTCTAAAGCAGCTCTGCTTACCTAGTTCTGCTCTAGAGTAGGTCTGCTGACCTGGTTCTCTGGCTCTAAAGCAGCTCTGCTGACCTGGTCCTCTGGCTCTAGAGCAGCTTTGCTGACCTGGTACTCAGGCTGTACAACGGCTCTGCTGACCTGGTTCTCTGGCTCGAGAACAACTCTGCTGACCTTGTTCTCTTTCTCTACAGCAGCTCTGCTGACCTGGTTCTCTGGCTCTAAAGCAGCTCTACTGACCTGGATCTCTGTCTCTAGAGCAGCTTTACTGACCTGGTTCTCAGGCTGTACAACGGTTCTGCTGACCTGGTTCTTTGGCTGTAGAGCAGCTCTGCTGACCTTGTTCTCTGGCTGTACAGCAGCTCTGCTGACCTGGTTCTCTGGGTCTACAGCGACTCTGCTGACCTGGTTCTCTGGCTCTACAGCAACTCTCCTGGACTGGTTCTCTGGCTCTACAGTGACTCGGCTGACCTGGATCTCTGGCTCTAAAGCAGCTCTGCTGACCTGGTTCTCTGACTCTACAGCAGCTCTGCTGACCTAGGTCTCTGGCTCTAAAGCCGCTCTGCTCACCTGGTTCTCTGGCTGTACAGCTGCTCTGCTGACCTGGTTCTCTGGCTCTACAATGACTCCGCTGACATGGTTCTCTGGCTCTAATGCAGCTTTGCAGACCTGGTTCTCCGGCTCTACAATGGGTCTGCTGACCTGGTTCTCTGGCTCTAAAGGAGCTCTGCTGACCTGGTTCTCTGGCTCTACAACGGCTCTGCTGACCTGGTTCTCTGGCTCTAGAGCAGCTCTGCTGACCTGGTTCTCTGGCTCTACAACAGCTTTGCTGACCTGGTTCTCTCGCTATACAGCAGCTCTGCTGAACTGGTTCTCTGGCTCTACAACGGGTCTGCTGACCTTGTTCTCTGGCTCTAAAGCAGATGTGCTGACCTGGTTCTCTGGCTTTACAGCGGCTCAGTTGGCCTGATTCTCTGCCTCTAAAGCCGCTCTGCTGACCTGGTTTTCCGGCTCTAGAGCAGCTCTGCTGACCTGGTTCTCTGGCTCTACAGCAGCTCTGCTAACCTGGTTCTCTGGCTCTAAAGCAGCTTTGCTGACCTGGATCTCTGTCTCTAGAGCAGCTTTGCTGACCTGGTTCTCAGGCTGTACAATGTCTCTGCTGACTTGGTTCTTTGGCTGTAGAGCAGCTCTGCTGACCTGGTTCTCTGGCTCTACAGCAGCTCTGCTGATCCAGTTCTCTGTCTCTAAAGCAGCTCTGCTGACCTGGTTCTGTGGCTCTTCAGCAGCTCTGCTGACCTGGTTCTCTGGCTCTACAACGGCTCTGCTGACCCGTTTCTCTGGCTGTAAAGTAGCTTTGCTGACCTGGTTCTTTGGCTCTACAATGGCTCTGCTGGCCTGGTTCTGTGGCTCTAAAGCAGCTCTGCTGACCTGGTTTTCTGGCTCTAAAGCAGCTCTGCTGACCTGGTTCTGCTCTATAGCAGCTCTGCTGACCTGGTTCTCTGGCTCTAAAGCAGCTCTGCTGACTTGGTTCTCTGGCTCTACAGCGGTTCTGTTGACCTGGTTCTCTGGCTCTAAAGCAGCTCTGCTGACCTGGTTCTCTGGCTCCAAAGCAGCTCTGCTGACCTGGTTCTCTGGGTCTACAGCGGCTCTGCTGACCTGGTTCTCTGGCTCTAAAGCAGCTCTGCTGACCTGGTTCTCTGGCTCTAAAGCAGCTCTCCTGGTGTGGTTCTCTGGCTCTACAGTGAATCTGCTGACCTGGTTCTCTGGCTCTAAAGCAGCTCAGCTGACCTGGTTCTCCGACTCTACAGCTGCTCTGCTGACTTGGTTCTTTTGCTCTACAGCGACTTTGCTGGCCTGGTTCTCTGGCTCTACAGCAACCCTGCTGACCAGGTTCTCTGGCTCTAAAGCAGCTCTGCTGACCCGGTTCTCTGGCTCTAAAGCAGCTCTGCTGACCTGGTTCTGTGGCTCTGCAGCAGCTCTGCTGACCTGGTTCTCTGGCTCTACAACGGCTCTGCTGGCCTGGTTCTGTGGCTCTAAAGCAGCTCTGCTGACCTGGTTCTCTGTCTCTGGCTCTAAAGCAGCTCTGCTGACCTGGTTCTCTGGCTCTATAGCAGCTCTGCAGACCTGGTTCTCTGGCTCTACAACGGCTCTGCTGACCTGGTTCTCTGGCTCTACAGCAGCTCTGCTGACCTGGTTCTCTGGCTCTAAAGCAGCTATGCTGACCTGGTTCTCTGGCTCTAGAGCATCTTTGCTGACCTGGTTCTATGGCTGTACAAAGGCTCTGCTGACCTGGTTCTTTGGCTGTAGAGCAGCTCTTCTGACCTTGTTCTCTGGCTGTACAGCAGCTCTGCTGACCTGGTTTTCTGGCTCTACAGCGACTCTGCTGACCTGGTTCTCTGGCTGTAAAGCAGCTTTGCTGACCTGGTTCTCTGGCTATACAATGAGTCTGCTGGCCTGGTTCTCTGGCTCTAAAGCAGCTCTGCTGTCCTGGTTCTCTGGCTCTAGAGCGGCTCTCCTGACCTGGTTCTCTGGGTCTACAGCGGATCTGCTGACCTGGTTCTCTGGCTCTACAGCGACTCTGCTGGCTTGGTTCTCTGGCTCTACAGTGAATCTGCTGACCTGGTTCTCTGGCTCTAAAGCAGCTCTGCTGACCTGGTTCTCTGGCTCTACAGCAGCTCTGCTGACTTCCTTCTCTGGCTCTAAAGCAGTTCTGCTGACCTGGTTCACTGGCTCTACAGCAGCTCTGCTGACCTGGTTCTCTGGCTCTACAGCAGCTCAGCTGACCTGGTTCTCTGGCTCTAAAGCAGCTTAGCTGACCTGGTTCTCTGGCTGTACAGCAGCTTTGTAGAACTGGTTCTCTGGCTCTACAACGGCTCTGCTGGCCTGGTTCTGTGGCTCTAAAGCAGCTCTGCTGACCTGGTTCTCTGGTTTTAAAGCAGCTCTGCTGACCTGGTTCTCTGGCTCTAGAGCAGCTCTGCTGACCAGGTTCTCTGGCTGTACAGCAGCTCTGCTGACCTGGTTCTCTGGCTCTACAGCGGTTCTCCTGACCTGGTTCTCTGGCTGTACAGCGGCTCTGCTGACCTGGTTCACTGGCTCTACAGCCGCTCTGCTGGCCTGGTTCTCTGGCTCTAAAGCAGCTCTGCTAACCTGGTTCTCTGGCTCTAAAGCAGCTCTGCTGACCTGGTTCTGTGGCTCTGCAGCAGCTCTGCTGACCTGGTTCTCTGGCTCTACAACGGCTCTTCTGACCCATTTCTCTGGCTGTAAAGCAGCATTCCTGACCTGGTTCTCTGGCTCTACAACGGCTCTGCTGGCCTGGTTCTCTGGCTCTAAAGCAGCTCTGCTGACCTGGTTCTCTGGCTCTAAAGCAGCTCTGCTGACCTGGTTCTCTGGCTCTATAGCAGCTCTGCTGACCTGGTTCTCTGGCTCTAAAGCAGCTCTGCTGACCTAGTTCTCTGGCTTTAGAGCAGCTCTGGTGACCTGGTCCTCTGGCTCTACAACGGCTCTGCTGACCTGGTTCTCTGGCTCTACAGCAGCTCTGCTGACCTGGTTCTCTGGCTCTAAAGCAGCTATGCTGACCTGGTTCTCTGGCTCTAGAGCAGTTTTGCTGACCTGGTTCTCAGGCTGTACAACGGCTCTGCTGACCTGGTTCTTCGGCTGTAGAGCAGCTCTGCTGACCTTGTTCTCTGGCTGTACAGCAGCTCTGGTGACCTGGTTTTCTGGCTCTACAGCGTCTCTGCTGACCTGGTTCTGTAGCTCTAAAGCAGCTCTGCTGACCTGGTTCTCTGGCTCTACAGCGGCCCTGTTGACCTGGTTCTCTGGCTCTAAAGCAGCTCTGCTGACCTGGCTCTCTGGCTCTAAAGCAGCTCTGCTGACCTGGTTCTCTGACTCTACAGCGACTCTGGTGACCTGGTTCTCTGGCTCTACAACAGCTCTGCTGACCTGGTTCTCTGGCTCTAAAGCAGCTCTGCTGACCTGGTTCTCTGGCTCTAAAGCAGCTCTGCTGACCTGGTTCTCTGGCTCTAAAGCAGCTCTCCTGGTGTGGTTCTCTGGCTCTACAGTGAATCTGCTGACCTGGTTCTCTGGCTCTAAAGCAGCTCAGCTGACCTGGTTCTCCGACTCTACAGCAGCTCTGCTGACTTGGTTCTTTTGCTCTACAGCGACTTTGCTGGCCTGGTTCTCTGGTTCTACAGCAACTCTGCTGACCAGGTTCTCTGGCTCTAAAGCAGCTCTGCTGACCCGGTTCTCTGGCTCTAAAGCAGCTCTGCTGACCTGGTTCTGTGGCTCTGCAGCAGCTCTGCTGACCTGGTTCTCTGGCTCTACAACGGCTCTGCTGGCCTGGTTCTGTGGCTCTAAAGCAGCTCTGCTGACCTGGTTCTCTTGTCTCTGGCTCTAAAGCAGCTCTGCTGACCTGGTTCTCTGGCTCTATAGCAGCTCTGCAGACCTGGTTCTCTGGCTCTACAACGGCTCTGCTGACCTGGTTCTCTGGCTCTAGAGCATCTTTTCTGACCTGGTTCTATGGCTGTACAAAGGCTCTGCTGACCTGGTTCTTTGGCTGTAGAGCAGCTCTTCTGACCTTGTTCTCTGGCTGTACAGCAGCTCTGCTGACCTGGTTTTCTGGCTCTACAGCGACTGCTGACCTGGTTCTCTGGCTGTAAAGCAGCTTTGCTGACCTGGTTCTCTGGCTATACAATCAGTCTGCTGGCCTGGTTCTCTGGCTCTAAAGCAGCTCTGCTGTCCTGGTTCTCTGGCTCTAGAGCGGCTCTCCTGACCTGGTTCTCTGGGTCTACAGCGGATCTGCTGACCTGGTTCTCTGGCTCTACAGCGACTCTGCTGGCTTGGTTCTCTGGCTCTACAGTGAATCTGCTGACCTGGTTCTCTGGCTCTAAAGCAGCTCTGCTGACCTGGTTCTCTGGCTCTACAGCAGCTCTGCTGACTTGCTTCTCTGGCTCTAAAGCAGTTCTGCTGACCTGGTTCACTGGCTCTACAGCAGCTCTGCTGACCTGGTTCTCTGGCTCTACAGCAGCTCAGCTGACCTGGTTCTCTGGCTCTAAAGCAGCTTAGCTGACCTGGTTCTCTGGCTGTACAGCAGCTTTGTAGAACTGGTTCTCTGGCTCTACAACGGCTCTGCTGGCCTGGTTCTGTGGCTCTAAAGCAGCTCTGCTGACCTGGTTCTCTGGTTTTAAAGCAGCTCTGCTGACCTGGTTCTCTGGCTCTAGAGCAGCTCTGCTGACCAGGTTCTCTGGCTGTACAGCAGCTCTGCTGACCTGGTTCTCTGGCTCTACAGCGGCTCTCCTGACCTGGTTCTCTGGCTGTACAGCGGCTCTGCTGACCTGGTTCACTGGCTCTACAGCCGCTCTGCTGGCCTGGTTCTCTGGCTCTACAGCAGCTCTGCTGACCTGGTCCTGTGGCTCTAAAGCAGCTTAGCTGACCTGGTTCTCTGGCTGTAGAGCAGCTCTGCTGACCTGGTTCTCACGCTCTAAAGCAGCTCTGCTGACCTGGTTCTCTGACTCTACAGCAGCTCTGCTACCTGGTTCTCTGGCTCTACAACAGCTCTGCTGGCCTGTTTCTCTGGCTCTACAGCAGCTCTGCTGACCTGGTCCTGTGACTCTAAAGCAGCTTAGCTGACCTGGTTCTCTGGCTGTAGAGCAGCTCTGCTGACCTGGTTCTCTGGCTCTACTGCAGCTCTGCTGACCTGGTTCTCTGGCTCGACAGCGACTCTGCTGACCTGGTTCTCTCGCTCTAAAGCAGCTCTGCTGACCTGGTTCTCTAACTCTACAGCAGCTCTGCTACCTGGTTCTCCTGCTCTACAACAGCTCTGCTGGCCTGGTTCTCTGGCTCTACAGCAGCTCTGCTGATCTGGTTCTCTGGCTCTAGAGCAGCTCGGCTGACCTGGTTCTGGCACTAAAGCAGTGCTGCTAACCAGGTTCCCTGGTTCTAAAGCAGCTCTGCTGACCTGGTTCTCTGACTCTACAGCAGCTCTGCTGACCTGGTTTTCCGGCTCTATAACAGCTCTGCTGACCTGGTTCTCTGGCTCTACAGCAGCTCTGCTGAGCTGGTTCTCTGGCTCTAGAGCAGCTCTGCTGACCTGGTTCTCTGGCTTTAAAGCAGCGCTGCTGACCTGGTTGCCTGGTTCTAAAGAAGCTCTGCTGACTTGGTTCTCTCCCTCTAAAGCAGCTCTGCTGACCTGGTTTCTCTGGCTGTACAGCAGCTCTGTTGACATGGTTCTCTGGCTCTAGAGCAGCTCTGCTGACCTGGTTCCTAAACTCTAGAGCAGCTCTGCTGACCTGATTCTCTGGCTTTAAAGCAGCTCTGCTGACCTGGTTGCGACAGATATAGGGTCGATTCTGAAGAAAAGTCACCCAGGAGTAAATTTCCGAGATTTTGGAATTGGCAGAGGATTGTAGTAGTACAGCCGGGAAACCACGATGACAATCACAGTTGTGGAATTCTTTGTGAATCTCAACGTTCTCACATGCGTATATGGGTATTTTTGGAAACAAATATAGGTAACGCACATTTACGCATGCGCAAATCCCTCTCAATTACTGAAACCCATTCCCCTGCATTGCAAACAATTTTGGGTGAGTCTGTTCTCCGTTTCCGCCCTCCTTAAAGACGTACTCCTGCCCGGACAATATTACATTTTGGACCGTGTGACAGGGGGGAACGGATTGCGAGAACACCCACAAACGCAAGCATGGTGGGGAGAAACTTCCAGTCCCAGAGCATTCCGAGCTGGCACAGCGAGCAGGAGACGGGGAGGGACTGGCGATGTGCACGCGTTCACATCTCCTGTCCGTACGAGTGCACAACTCCTGTCCCCCTTCGGCCAAGAAACCGACAACAATAGATCTCACCAAGGCTGCGTCGCTAGGCAAGACCTAAAAACGAGATGTTGCTTCTGGCTGGTTTTCAGAGGCTCATTTAGATAGTAACTTCACCGACTCTGGTGATTACTATGACAAATGTAGGTAGTGCCTTTGACAGGTCCGTGTCTTTTAAGCCTCAGATAAATGTGGAAGTATACAGTGTTCTCTCTCTATCTCTATCTCTATCTCTATCTCTATCTCTCTCTCCTTCCTTTAGGTAAACTGGCCCTTTGTAGAAGCTACTGCTTCGGAAAGCTTTTCTTCCAGTGCTTGTCGTGTAACTCTTGCTGTGTGACATTGATACGGCTGTGCATGTGACCGGTAGATTGCTTGGTAAGCTGCAGATAGTTCCGAACAAGGCTGCCATATTTGGGCGGAATAAACGTTCATGTGACAGAGATGAGTTGGTAGCCACAGACACAGTGGATCACGTGTGGTTCTGTTGATGTGTAAATGGATAAACCTTCCACCCCCAGGTTACCTGTCGCATATATTTTCCTTCTATGCTCACGCTAAAGATCGCCATCTGCTTTCTATTTGAGACCTTCAACTAGTGCTTACAAAATATGCCAGGGCTTAAATGGGAGGTAAGAGTCTTAAATCAACTGGAATTTGTGGCATTGCGCTTCTCTATCAAAGTGTACAATAAGAATTCCTTACTGCAAAAGGAACTGTAATATTAACTCATTTAATCTGGTTTGGTATGGATTGAGATTAATGTTTTAAATTTGACGATTAATGTATCTGAAAGAAACACGTTAGTTAGATTCCTCACCTTAGAATATCCCCAGGTGTGAGGCTGGATCCGGAACGATTTTTTGTCAGCAATACTCTTGCACGTCGCTAGGCGTCATCTTCGGCTCCGCGTCCGTTGTCATCGCCGGAATGACGTCGTCGGAGTGCTTAGACGCCGCCCTCGCGCCCTGACATCAGTTCCTCTTTTTTCCGCACCAGTAAGCGCCGATCCAGGAAGAGCATACCCTTTTAGTCACTTTTTGACTAAACTTTTTTGAACTCTTTTGGTTCCATTCTTCATCGACCTCGACTCTGGTGCCGGTAGGGATGCCTGGCTTCAAAGCTTGTGACTTCTGTCACCAACTGATGTCGGTCACGGGCCACCACCACCGGTGCCTCTATTGCCTTGGGGCCGACCATGATGCTGATTCGTGCCTCGACTGCTGGGCCTTGACTTCGAAGGCTAGGCGGGAGCAGTCCCGCAAGCTGCTCGAGTTCCGGCAGTCGGCTCCGCGCCGTTCAAGGTCCTGGTCAAGGAGGAGGTCAAGGGACCAGTGACGGAGCCGCAGCCATCACCGCTCATCGGGGTCCAAGTCTTCACGATCCGGCAAGTCAAAACACAGCAAGAAGTCGAAGAGGCGACAACGCTCTTCGGGCTCCCCTCGCCGGTCGCGCGACTCGGCTGAGGGTTCAGGTGGCACCACCAGTACGGCTCCGTCGGAGCCGCAGGAGTCCCGTCCTTCGGTCCCTGGGTCTGACGCGACTCCGGCGGTGGTCAGTGCCTTCCTCATGGCCATGAGAAATCTGGCTCCACCGTCGACGCCTGCCGGCGCGCCTTCGGGCCCTGCAGGCTCGACTAGGAGGCCTAGCGAGCCGGCGGCTCCGGCCCCGGCGCCGTTGTCGACTCCGGTCCAGACGCCGCAGGTCCCCGAGGGATCCGGGCCTGGATCTCAGTCGGCGCCGGTCGACCTCACGACCCCTCCGCCTTCAGATGATGCCGTTCCCCGGTTTAGTCCCGGTCTGGGCCCGACGTCAGAGCGGCGCCGCCCGGCGCCACACCCGACGCCGATAGGTGTCAATTTCATCTTCCGCCCAGCTCCGATCATTCCACCTGTATACCAGGAATCAGATGACGGTGACGAGTGGGAGGGGTCTGAGGACCCTCTGGCCCGGCAGGGCCAGTTATCTCAGGACTGGGCAGACGAACTGGGGAATGCCAGTGGTCTTGACACCTCCCCTGACACTGGCTTCATCTCTCCTCCGACCGTGGCTTCGGAGGAAGGTGCTACATTTTTTGTGGTGCTGCGCAAGGCGGCCGAAGCCCTTGGACTGGAGCTGCCTGCTGTGGCCGTGAGGACTAACCTCCTTACTGCTCCAACCGTCAGCAAGCTCCTCGGAGCCTCTGCTGCAGTTTAATGAAACACTGATTGACGTTCTGAAGGGCACCTGGTCCAAGCCCTCCACAGTTCCTCCTGTGGACCGGAACGGTGGCCCTGCGTCACCGCCCTGCATCGGGCGACCCCAGTTTTCTATCCATGCACCCCACGCCCGAAAACCTGGTTATCCAGGCCTCTACCTCCCAGACCTCCTTCCCGTCCGCTCCCCCGGATCGGGAATCCAAAAGGCTGGAACAGTTTGGGAAGAAAATGTTCTCCTCCCTTAGTTTGGGGTTGCGGTCTATAAACACCGCGTCCCTTTTGGACCGTTACTCCCACTCCCTGTGGGATACGGTGGAGGACGCGCTGCCCCAGTGTCCGGAGGAGGCCCGGGCACGGCTCACCCAGGCTCTTGCCGAGGGGCGGGATGCAGCACGGCATCTAATCCGATGTGGACTGGACACAACGGACTCGCTGGGTAGGGCAATGTTGACCATGGTGGCGCTTCATCGCCACGCCTGGCTGCGGTCCACGAGTTTTTCCGGGGATGTCCAGAGCACCCTCATGGACATGCCCTTCGATGGCAGTCGCCTTTTTGGCGACAAAGCGGATATATGCGATGGAACGCTTTAAGGACTCCAGGGCTACGGCCGAGTACTTGGGCCTCTCGGCCCGCGCCCGCAAACTTCCGCTTTTCGCCCCTTTCATGGCCAAGGAAGGGGTGCCCCCTCACGTCTGCCTAGCCACAGGCCGCAGAACCAACCTCCACGCGGACGTGGATTCTGCCGGGTCGGTACAGGGGTACAACGTGCCGGTCCGTCCACATCTACCCCAGCAGCATCCGCCTCAAAGCCCTCCTAGTCCGAGCTTTCAGGCCCATTCCACCCCAGTGGGAGGCAGAGTTCGCCTTCACCTGCTCCACTGGATTACCATCACATCGGACAGGTGGGTGCTGCAGATCGTCCAAAGGGGCTACTCCCTCCCCTTCGAGGCGACCCCTCCAGCCATGCCACCACAGTGCCACTGAAGTTTGGGGGATCACTTGCAACTTCTGAAGGAGGAAGTTACGGCCCTCTTGGCCAAGGGGGCCATCGAGCGCGTTCCTGGTCCAGAAGTAGGTCGTGGTTGTTATTCCCACTACTTTCTGGTTCCCAAGAAGGGCAAAGGGGACCTACGCCCTATCTTGGACCTCAGGAGCGTCAACGCCTTCCTCCGAAAGGAGAAGTTCAAGATGCTCACCTTAGCTCAGGTTCTTGCTGCCCTAGATCCTGGAGACTGGATGGTAGCGTTGGACTTGCAGGACGCTTATTTCCACATCCCTGTCCTGCCGGCCCACCGCCGTAACCTGCGGTTCGCGGTGGGCCAAGTTTACCGTGCTCCCCTTCGGCCTCACCAGTGCCCCTCGGGTGTTCACGAAAGTGATGGTGGTGGTCGCAGCTCATCTTCCCCTATCTCGACGACTGGTTGTTGAAGGCGGGCTCCCACCTCCAGACTAGGGCCGACCTCTTGCATTTGCTGGGGTTCTCCATCAATGTGCTGAAGTCGCATCTGAGTCCCTCCCAGAAGCTCCTCTTCATTGGAGCGGTTCTGGACTCGGGGCAGTTCCGGGCCTATCCTCCGGAACTGCGGGTCCGGGATATTCAGGCTCTGATTCCCATCTTTCGGCCTCTATCCCGCGTTTTGGTCAGGTTGGTGCTGCGGCTTCTGGGTCTGATGGCCTCCTGCATCCTGTTGGTGCATCACGCCAGATGGCGAATGCGGGCTCTGCAGTGGGACCTGAAGTTTCAGTGGGCCCAATATCGGGGCAACCTGTCCGACCATGTCCTGATCTCGGAGGGCACTGCGAGACAGTTGCAGTGGTGGCACACGGACCGCAAGTGGGTCAGTGGCAGATCCCTCTCCCTACCCCAACCGGAGCACGTAGTAGTGACGGATGCGTCTCTCGTGGGATGGGGGGGCCACATGGGAGAAGCGAAGATCAGCGGCCTGTGGTCTCCGGCGGAGTCTCGGCTCCATATCAACCTACTGGAGCTGAGGGCGATCCGACTTGCACTGAAGGCATTCCTTCCCTCTGTCCGGGGAAGTGTAGTGCAGGTGTTCACGGACAACACCACCGCCATGTGGTATTGCAACAAACAGGGCGGGGTGGGGTCGTGGACCCTTTGTCAGGAGGCTCTGTGCCTCTGGACATGGCTGGAACATCAGGGCATCACCCTGGTGGTTCAACATCTGGCAGACTCTCTGAACGCCAGAGCAGACGAACTCAGCCGCCGGTGCATGATGGATCACAAATGGCGTCTAAACTCGGATGTGGCTCAAGGCCTCTTTCGGCAGTGGGGAGAGCCTTGGTTAGATCTATTCGCCACCAAAGAGAACGCGCAATGTCAGCAGTTCTGCGCGTTGGAGTTTCCAAGGCGGCACTCGCTCGGGGACGCCTTTCGTCGCGAGTGGAGTTGCGGTCTGTTGTACGCTTTTCCACCTATACCACTTCTGCCCAGAGTGCTGAAGAAGATCAGGCGCGACCGGGCCCAAGTCATCTTGGTGGCTCTGGATTGGGCACGAAGATACTGGTATCCCGAGCTACAAAATCGGTATACGCCTGCAGGTGGAACAAATTTGTGGCATGGTGCACAGCAAAGGCTGTGGATCCCCTTTCCGCCCCTCTTTCTGAGGTTCTCCTCTTACTTGTTTCCATGGCCCAGCAGGGCTCTGCTCTGGGCACCCTTAAAGGTTATCTTTCAGCTATTTCTGCTTTCCTACGGCTTCCTAATCAGCCTTCTCTTTTCAAATCCCCTGTTGTTTCTCGCTTCTTTAAGGGCATTACTTACATGTTTCCTCCTGTCCCTTTCGTAATGCCTCAGTGGGATTTGAATCTGGTATTGACGTTTCTAATGTGCGCTCCCTTTGAGCCACTTCGTAATTGTCCCCTTCGTCTGTTGACGCTTAAGACTGATTTCCTTGTTGCCATCACCTCTGCTAGAAGGGTGAGTGAGCTCCAGGCTCTCTCTTCTAAGCCTCCTTTCCTTTCTGTTCATCCGGACAAAGTTGTTCTCAGGACTCATCCTTCCTTTCTCCCTAAGGTGGTAACTGCCTTTCACATCGGACAGTCTGTTACTCTGCCCACCTTCTGTCCGCCTCCGCATCCCTCTAAAGAGGAAGAGAGGCTCCACCGTCTGGACCCAAAACGGGCGCTGTCCTTCTATCTGGACCGCACCAAACAGTTCCGGGTGGACGACGAACTCTTTGTTGGCTATGTGGGTGCTAAGAAGGGGCGGGCGGTGCACAAGCGAACCATCTCTCGGTGGGTCGTTTTGTGTATCAAGGCCTGTTACTCCTTAGCTAAAAAGGAACCTCCTGTAGGGCTGAGGGCACATTCCACTCGGGCCACAGCGGCGACCACTGCCCTGGGCCGGGGAGTCCCCTTGCAGGACATCTGTCAGGCAGCAACGTGGGCCTTGCTGCACATATTTGCCAAACAATATTGCCTGGACAGCCAAGTCCGGAGAGATGGCTTCTTTGGCCGTTCCGTTCTCCAGGACTTTCTGGTGTGATCTTGGTTCGCAGACCCACCACCGGGGTTGGTATTCTTGGGGTATCTATTCTAAGGTGAGGAATCTAACTAACGTGTTTCTTTCAGATGAACAAGTTACTTACCTTCGGTGACAATATATCTGTAAGAAACATTAGTTAGTTAGATTCCTCACCGACCCACCCATCCTCCCCGTTCTGCGAACCGATATCTAGGGTTGAGGTCATCCCTTTCAGGGCCCTAGAATTTTTTGGCACCAGTGTCGGTCTCTTGCATGGCCCTGCGTTCCTGGCGCGGAAAGCTATGTACAAGAACTGACGTCAGCGCGCGAGGGCGGCGTCTAAGTACTCCAACGTCATCCCAGCGATCACGACGCCGTCAACGGACGCGGAGCCGCAGACGACGCCTAGCGACGCGCAAGGGTATTGCTGACGAAAAATCTGTCCGGATCCAGCCTGACGCCTGGGGATATTCTAAGGTGAGGAACCTAACTAACTAATGTTTCTTACAGATATATCGTTACCGAAGGTAAGTAACTTGTTCTTTAGGTTTTATGATTTTGTGTTTTGTATGCTTATTTTATTAAACTCACGTTTATCACATAAGATATGATACATTTTGGCTGTTATTAAACGCATCTGCTGCGCATTTTATTCAAACTATCCTTGTGGCCCTCATTCCCATCGGTGAATGGTGGTCGAAGACCCTCTGACTTATTGTTGTGGTTGTTTAGAGACAGTGGTACGCAGGTAGTAGATAACTATGACTGTCTGTGTCAGCACTTCAATGACTCCTCTTCCTCTCTCTAACAGGCCTCCAGTACTTCCGGAACATGAAGCTCTGCCAGGTGAACTTGGATGGCACCGGAGTAACGGCGGCTGGAGTTGTCAATCTCTTTGCATGCTGTCCGAGCATGCTCAGTATCCGTGCAAGTAACCTCCAGGTGATACTCAGTGACCAAGTGTCCGATGAAGAACTCCCCGGCTAGTGCTTCGAGGGGACAGATCTGCCCGCGTGCTAGAAGCAGCCCCTTTGACGTCAGCCAGCCTGGTGCTTTTAACGCTGGCGCTGCTCCTTTGTATAGCACGTCCCGCTGTCTGTCATGAGCATCAGTGCTTAAAGTGAGGCCAGGATTCCAGCAGTCCCCTTCCGACCCGTTGGGTGTAGACCACAGACCACCAGGAGACCACGAAAAGAATCCAAAGAACGCATGAGTACAGACTCGTCTTCCTGTTGAGTCTACTATTCATGTTGTTTCTTCCTCTTGAGTAACATTTTAAAGGCTTTACCTCGTTTAGCGGCTCTGCTACTTGTAAAATAAAGCATGGTAAATCATGCTATCATTAAACTTAAAAGACCCAAGTTTCTGAAAAGGCACACAGAAATAAAAAGATGGATTATGTTAGCAAAGCATAGTTATGGCTTCTCAGTCACACTCCTCGAGTGGGCAGATTCCTGGCCTTACAAGGACTCTTCGCATACCTGCTGCAGGGCTTACTTGGAAGATTCGCTTTAGTTACTGGAATACAACTCTTTCGATCATTTTCTTTCCCTGTCATTCTTTTTTATGCAATGGGTGAAAAGTTAATCTTGTAACAGACTCCCCTGCAGTGATCGCAGTGTCTGCACCGAATCGATAACTTTTGAAACAAAAGAGAGATTAAAATTCATATTAAATCCACTTTGTCATCCCTTGAATGTTTGTACTTATTTAAACAAAATGTTCGTGAAGTAACTTTGAATGCACATGAGAACACCAGCCTACAATGCGTAAGTGTGTGAGCAAGCAGTGTTAAGATGCAGCCATGTGGATCCTAGTGTATTTTGGAGTTCAAGGGAGGTATCTCAAGTCACCTTGAAACCAGATCCCCTTTTCTAAGAAAAACAGTGTGTAATGTTGAAAGTCCAACCATAGATGACAGGAGCATGCACAGGATGTGAATCTACAGCACTACAAGCCACAATCTGATTGTTACAAGTAGAAATTGTTTTTCTTTTGATGCAAATTATCAACTAGGTTATATCAGGATGAAAGTGGTTCAGAACAGGAAGTTAAGTAGTTACCATCTAACGCACATACTCGTGGTGTCCAAACTCTGCACAACTAATTACCATTGCTTAGTGGTAACATCCTGCCATATTTCCTTACAGGCATTCCACTCCTCCGCACTTGTATTCAGGGTTTGAGTAAAGAGATGTTGACTTGGAATAGACCAGCCCATAACCACAAATTGGTAAAGAAAAACCACCCACCTAACCCCCACATTTCATTCATATGGAGCAGTTGCACACATTTTTGTGGATCTGTCCTGGTCCAATTGTTAAGAAATTTTCTTTTATGGGTGGCATAAATCATCTATGAAATATTTTATGTTCATGGCCAAAAATTGACTGTCTGGTAGTAGTAGTATTAACTTCATTCGATTTTGTCGTAAAATCATAAAAGTGCTCACAATAAAACAATACAACCATAAAAATAAGTGTCACACTCTGAATAAAGCAAGTGTATCCCCAGATAACAAATTGATTACCGCAAAGATACAGAAGTAGAATACCCTTACACAAAGATAACATAACACACTCATAAGCTTCTCAGGATGGAAACAAGATTTATAACAAAAACTCAAGATAGATCCAATCTAAAAAATACGTAAGTGTGCTTATTGTCAATGTAATATACCAGATAAAATGTGACACAGAAAAAGTTGTAGGAACAGGAACGCTGGTCTCGCTTTTCTAAAATTCAGAGGTAGAATTAGCAGGCAAATATACTGATGACGTAAACTATTAAATCTGAGGTGTATCATTAACAATATGTAAGGTATAGGGAATGGAAGTATTATCACAGGTGCATGCCTATAGCTCCGCTAATTTTGTCTAGCCTCCCTTAGGAAACATCAACTGATTAAACAGATTTAATCTAAAATATGATAACAGCATGCAATGATATCTAGACATCCACTGGTCCGGATAGGCTTCAGTTCAACTTAACTGTTTTGACCATAATAAAATGGTGCATCAAGCGCTTAGTCAAATCAGAGACCTCTAACTCCGCTACCATCCTGGAGTGAAAGGCCTGCTTCAGCCAGGCGATGTCCCCTTTCACTATACAACCTGGGTCTGAAAACAGTTCTGGTCTGCCCAGTTCAGTGAGAGTTCTTCTTTTTTAAAAAAAAATATTTTTATTGACATTTTTTATATAAACAGTACAACATAATATGACATATTGAACCAAGAGTGTTAATCCAATCTTTTTAACAATCAGAGAGATAAACAAATATTTCAACAAACTTCACAAATTAATTAAGGAAAAGCTCAGCAAGGTCACAATTCTTCAAATTCGACCAACGACAAAATATATAAACTGCAATATTTGATATAACTCATAATGCACATAAATCCCCCCCCCCCTCCCATCCAATCATATAATTAAGAGGTCATTAAGAGCCTGAGACTCCTTCCAACTCAGAATGGGAGCCCATATATGCCTACCCAGCAATCTCCCCCTTTCTCTCATAAATGGCTCTTTCCAAATTAAACATTGACAACAGTCGCGCAAGCCAATGCTGGAATGTTGGGGGTGCAGGATCTAGCCAGGCAGAAGCAATACAAATCCGTACTACAGCCATAGCCAGGAACAGAAAGCAGTAAGATGGGTCTTGCCCTCCATTACTGCTTACCCCGAGGAGTATCAAAGCCGGGGTTAGTTTGGCTTTCACGCCCAGCATCAAATTAAGAAATCTCTCAATGGAATTCATCAGGGTTTCAAGATGTAAACAGGACGCAAACATATGAGCTAGATCAGCATCCGGCGAGTGGCACGGCAGGCATCTAACTCCTACTTGCCTCCTTCCCATTGTGCAATCCTCGCCAGAGTGTAATAAAGTTTTATAGTGCTGAGCTTGAAGTTCAGCCGAACAAACAACCGTCTGTCCCAATTCTAAAGAATCAAGAAACTTCTCTGGTTCTACACCCATCTGTTCCGCCCATTTACCTGCATGCTTTTCCAGATCATCTTGCTTGAGCGCTACTAATTCAGCATACATTAACTTTATAGTGCAGTTCCTACTATCTCTAATAATGTCGATAACTTTGACTACCAAAGCCATTAAACCCCCCCACCTTCTTGCTAAGAAAGCTTCGCAACTGCAAATATTAAAACAAATTACTCCTATCAAGGCCATACTCAGTCTAAATATCATTAAATTGACGGAAACCTTCCATCCGTATCAGATCCCCAACATTCCGCCCCCTGCCTCGCCCACTCTGCCATAGTCACATCCAAAAAGATTCCCAGAAACATAGGATTTTTATACAGCTTAGTATAGCAGTTAATCCTCCCAAGGCCCGTCTTCTTTTTAAGTGCAGCTCAGATTTTAAAAGCTGCAAGCAAAGTCATAAATTCTGTCTTCTTATAGTAACTGGGCTCACTAAATTTCGCAATTCCCTGCTTGATCGCCAAGCAATAATTTGTACACATCCGGGAGCCCTTCTTCGGCCCCTAGATCAGTAGGGTACGAACCAAACAAGCAACTCATATATTGGAGAGCCGCCGCCCAGTAATAGGTTTTAAAATCTGGGACTACAAAGCCCCCTCTTTCCCTAGGCAGTGACATGATCCTAAGACCCCTCCTGGTTTTCCCATGCGCTCAGATAAACCAGTTTACTATGCCCTCCAGTGCCGTAAACCAATGTTTTTCGAATTCAAGAGGGATTGCCCTAAACAGGTCGAGTAGTTTAGGTAGAAACACGATTTTTACCACATTGCAGCGGCCCACCTATGACATTTGTAAGTTGTTAAATCTGTAAAAGTCTATTTTTGCCTTCCTAATTACAGGCTCGATATTCCTTGCCACTAGGTTCCCCAATTCTGGCATAATATCAATACTGATATACACAGCTGATTCAGTTACTCGCGTGTCGTCCATATCCACATGCCTGTTTTTGATTATCTGAGTCTTTTGTTTGTTTAATGCATACCCTGAAAATCTGCCAAAGTCTTGTGCTACCACTTAAACAGCGGCTAACGCAATTGAGGGATTCACAGTAATGATGGCAACATCGTCTGCGTAGGCCAATACCTTGGTTTCTAAACCCAGACGAACAATAGGCTTATATCCCTTATTAGCCTCAAGCAATCGTATTAAGGGATCTATATAAATAGCAAAAAGGAGAGGAGAACACGGGCAGCCCTGTCTAGTCCCACGTTGATGAAAAAAGGTGTGGCATAACCCCCGTTAAATCTTAACCGGGCTGTGGGTGCTCTATACAAGACTTGAATGGCTTCAATAAATCCTATCCCAAGGCCAAACCATCTCAGAGTCTCCCATAAGTAGTCCCAGGAGACCCTATCAAATGCTTTTTCACCATCCAAAAGCATAGCAGCCATAGGGTCCCTTGAGAACTCAGTTGCATCAAAAAGAGTGATTACCCGGCGAATATGCTGAGCTGTTCCCCTCCCTGGTATAAACCCATGTTCACAAGGGTGAATTGATTTCCCAATAATATGATTTAATGTTGTCGCCATGGATTTAGAGAATATTTTAACATCACTATTCAAGAGAGTGATTGGCCTATATGACCCTGGTTCCCTAGGTGCTTTATCCTTTTTTTTTTTTTATAAATTACAATATCTGCACCAGCCCATGACTCTGGAGCCGAGCCGCCCTTTTGAGCTTGGCAGATAACATCCACCAAATCAGGTCCAATTATATCCACAAAAGTTTTATAAAACTCTAGTGGGATCTGATCTTGACCAGCAGCCTTACTAGAGGGTAAGCTACACAATGCACCTAAAATCTCGTCCTGGGTCAGGGCAGCCTCAAGAGTCTCTTTATCTTCAGGATCAATACTCTGCATGGGGATTTTGCTTAGATATTCCTGAATTAAGCTCTGTGCCATTGGAGGTTCCTCACTGTATAAACGTTGATAAGATTGACGGAACACCTCACAAATTCTAAATGAGTCCGCCGTAATATTCCCGCTATCATTCATGATTTTAGGAATCTCCCCTGCTGTACTCTTTTGTCTCAATCTTACTGCGAGAGTGTCTCCCACCCGCTCACTAAACTCATAACAATGCTCTCTTTTTGTAAGAGGTTTCCGCAGCCTTAACAGCTTTCCGTTCTCCAACATCAGCTTTGACTTAAGCCAACCGAAGCAGTATATCCTCAATTGATCTACTCATATTAATGGCTATAGCTAGCTCCTCCTCTATCCGGGTCATGATTTTCCTAGTTTCTTCCTCTTGCTGCGTGGCCTTCTTCAGTGGGTACAAACTATAGCTCATTGTCTCACCTCTAACCCCCGCTTTAAACGTGTCCCAAACTATTTCTATAAGTGTCCTCTCCCTATTAATATCCCAGAATTTTTTAATCCATACCTTTATGTGTAACACATATTCTGGATCTTTTAAGAGCCCCCTTTCAAAGGTCCAGACCCGTTCTGACCTAACCCCCCCCCAGTAAAAGCAACTGTAAGAACTAAAGGGTTATGGTTCGAGAGTATCCGGGGATATTTCTGTATCTGAAAGCTTGAAATAAAAAAATGGGACACAAAAAGGTAATCAAGACAAAATACAGCTTTATGGGGTGCCGAAAAAAACGTACTCCCAGGATCATCGGGTTTTAAATAAGCCCATGCATCAGTAAGTCCATTATTCCAGACTAAATTCGTAAGAGCTTTAAAAACCCTTCTTTTACAGACGGAATATTCACCTCCCGGGTTGTCCCACAATCCACCCAGCCCATTAATATTAAAATCCCCACAAACTATTACAGAAGTAGGCCATGTTGCGAGCTCAGTGTCCAAAAATTCAAAAGCCTCAGGGTCATCACCGGTTGATCCATAAACAGAACAAATCGTAAATATTTCACCACCCCATAAACATTCTGCCACTACCCAGTGGCCCCATCTATCAACTAATTTTCTTTTAACCATTATATCCCTCCTTCGAGTAAGAATAGCAACCCCTCTTGTTCGAGTACCTTGCTTGGTATTAACCATAAGCTTATATCCGAGCTGATCCAGAACATTGACTCTTGTGCCCTCTATATGGGTCTCTTGAATACAAAGTATGCCAATTTGCAAGGTTTTAAATAGAATTGCGGCATTTTGCCTTTTACCTTGGTCATTTAGCCCGCAGACATTAATTGAAGCAATTCACAGACTCATTATATCATATTAGGAAGATTCCTATGCACGACCAACATGATTGCAGTTTTTAATTCAACAAAAAATAGTCTACCAAAGCTCATTTTCTTTCCCTTACAATAACTATTTACAAAGATTTCCCTCACGTGTACTGTGCAATATTGTGCAGTGCCCTTACCCACCCCACCTACCCTCCTCCCCTACCAGAAGGCCACCCCCACCCCACCCCCCTACTCCCCTTACAGGCAGATAGGTCAAGCATGACCTATGTATGGCAGCCGATCTCACATCTCAAGCCGCAGCAACCCCTCCCTCCCCCCAGAGCCCCATAACGCCATATAAACCCACCCCCAGTTGCAATCTAGACCTAGAATGATGAAAAAAAGAAAAATAGGGGGTTATACCAGCTCTGGTGCAAGCTTCAGGTTACCATAGCACCCAACACTGATTCAAAATCAATAATCAATCAGCAGTTGGACCCCCATGCGACATGCAGCCCGTACCACCCGCCCCTTCGCATCCTTCAGCTCAGTAATGTATTCTTGTGCCTTAATTTCCGAGAAGAACATTCGCTCTCTCCCATTCAAAATAACCTTGAGCCGGGCAGGGTATAGCAAAAACGCCTAAAATTCCATCCCCTGAAAAGGAGTTATCAACTGCCGGAGTCTCCATCTCCTCTCAAACTTGGAATGGCAGAAATCAGGCCGAGCAAAGAAAGTATGTCCCTCAGAAGTCCGTTTGGAGTCTGGTCTCTGTGAGAAGTTGGCCTGGCATATGCTGGTCACTAGTTATAGTGGCCACCTTGCACCAGTCCAATTCGACTCTTATGGTAGATAGGTTTAAGACAACCTTTTAAAGAAAGCTATCCTAGTGGTAGCTGTGGAGAGCAGCCTTCAGGCTAAGTCTCTGAGGAATGTAAAGCAGCTTGTTTTACCTTATAATCTCTTGAATTACCAAATGAAAAGGACACTACACAGGTATATATATCAAATATATATGTATTTATTTCTAGATACACTCTACTAATCTCTTTATGAGATTAGAACCCAGATACACATTCAAATGTCAACAGTTCTCAATAAATTAAGCACAAATATGGCTGTAGTCCTAGGGGCGTACCAGACCATATACTAAGAAAATGGTTTAACAAAGTCGACTTGCAAAATGACAAAGCCTAGGGCCTTGAGATTCGCTGGGGCTTCACTACTGCAGTGTTAGCAGGTAAGTAACAAGCCCACGGGAGACGCGTGCAGTTTCTAAACACAGCCGTGGGTTTCCTATAGGTTACAATGGAGCAAGTTGCGGTTGTATTTTAAAGTTTTAGGGCACTTCGAAGTAGTCAACAAGCAAGCCACTTACAGGGTAAGTATTTCGAGGGCCAACACACACTTGGGCACCGGAGTGCACGAGTTACCTCACGCAGGGAAGCCGGGTGCATAGGTTTTTTTTGGTGTCGGGTCGCGATGCTGTTTTCAATGGAGACCAATGAAGACTTGCTGCTTGAGACGACTGAAGAGGTGTCTGCTGGGTTCCGAAGGTGGATTGAAGATGAAGAGGACCTGAAAATTGAGGGGACAGTGTTCAAAGTCACTTGCCAGCGACCGGTGGCCAGCAGGATGGATGACCACTGATGTCGTGTCGTTTCAGGTCGTCGATGGTGATTTGTCTCTTCGCTCACGAGGTCCAGGAGAGATCGACGATGACCAGCAGCTGGATTCGGAGTGTCCCACGACGTCTGCTGCTGATGACGGTGTGGGCAACCGGATTGGAGCCAACAAGCCTTGGCAACTGCAAGTCTCGTGTGGACTGAAGATAGTCGGTGATGCAGACCAGCAAGGTCTTATGGACTTACCCAGCGAGGGTAAGTGAGGGCAGGCCCGGAGCAACCAGGAGAGCCCTTGAAGTCGGTTAGAAAGTCTTCGGGTGAGTCACTAGCCAACGGGCAAGTAACCACCAAGATGCCTTTGTAGGAAAAGTTTCACAGGAGCCCACGGTCACTCGGGACGGGGTAGGCCGCAGATTTTCGGAACCAGACCTGCTAGGGACTTGGACTACAAATGGTCCAAAGCACAAGTTCGTAGAACGTTGTTTAGGGTTTGCACTCGAAATCAGTGCACGGTTCCCTGGTATTGCTGTTCCTCATCACTCGTGGGGTCCAGATACCACAGCTTCGCTGGGGACTCAAAATGGCCATCGAGAGGTTAGGCAATCCGCTTCAGGGGACGCAGGGACTTCGGACTCCGGCAGGAGCGGTGAAGTTTGCAACCGTCGATTGAAGTTACAGGTGCCCGCCAAGCAGGGGAGTCACTCCTTGACTCCAAGGGAGATTCTTCAGTCTTCCAGATATAGTGGAACGTCGAAGGGCCAGGATTCTTCTTTGTAGAGCGTCGTCCAGGGTAATTTGGATTGCATTGGCAATGCTTGGTATCTTATAGTGAAGATAGGGGAGGGACTAGCTCTATGACCACTCCTCTAGGAGGGTCAGGGTAGTGGGTGGTTACACCCACTTCCCTTTGTCCAGTTTTGCGCCAGAGCAGGGGCAGGTAGCCCCTGAACCGGTTTGAGCTGGCATATGCACAGAGGAGCCTACTGCTCCCCCAGTGCAGGACTTCAAAGCACTCTAAGAGTGCACCCACCCAGCTCCAATACACTAAATCCTGTCTGGGAGGTGGTGACACCTCCCTGTGACAGGATGCCTTTTGTTGGGCTTCCTCCACTGCGAGTTTCGGTCAGCAGCAGGAGGGCAGCCCAGTGTCTGTGCTGGTGGCATCCATTTTGTGATGCCAGGGCTCTTGGAGATTTCTACCGTTTAGTACAGTGGGTACATATCATCCCCTCTAGAAGGGTGGGATCATACTCCCACACCAGTTACTGGTGTGGGGGTATGATTCCAAGTTGTTTGACACCAAACACAACATGTTTTGATGCAGTCATTCCAAAGTTAGCATTTACCGCGAGGTTATAATGCACTTAAGAGTATATGGTTTAACCGCATCCACAAACAGCAGCAGAGAATAGACTCTGCCAGCTGCAGAGGGATCCTGCTCGTACAGAAGCACCCCCTCACATAGTAAACCAAGCACCCTGCCCTCAGGATTGTTAGGGCCTGTAAGAGGGGTGGCTGATAGGTTTATATGTGTGTGTATGGTGAGATATAGGAAGCTATACCTCAGTGAGGAGTGCTAACACTACCTCACACAGGGTGCAGTAGCAGGCCCGTGGTGTCAGATTGTGAATGCTTCCCAGGGGTGGCATAATACATGCTGCAGCCCCTGGTAGGCCTGTGAAGTACCAATGCCCTAGGTACCTAAGGTACCATATACTAGGGGCTCATAAGGTACCACAGTATCCAATCACTAGTGCATCTAATATGCACACCAAGTTGTTTAGAGAGATCAGTGAGACTGGGTCCCTGATTAGCAGGGACCCAGCCAGACTATAGCCAGAAACCAGTGTATACATCAGAAAAAAGTGGGGGCAACATAAGTGCAGATCCTACTCTCCTACAGTCTCGCTCTGTCAATTATGGCCTGTCTTAGAAGAAAGTTCCATATCTAAATTAAAATTACTCTAGGGCGTTCCCCTTGACTACCTACATTAGTCCTCCGAGTTATTGGGAAGCGATATGCCCGCTGTACCTCCACCTCCCAGTTCCAGTGAGCAAGATCGGGAAAGGCTCCTTTCAACAAAGAAACAACAAAAGACATAATGTTTTCCACTTCAATATTTTCTGCGAGGCCTAATAACTGTACATTATTGCGGCGTTGCCTATTTTCAAAGTCTTCAAGCTTCCAGCACATATCCAAGGATTGCTTTTCCTGGGATTCCTTGAATACCTGGAGCTTGCCAACTTCCTCCTCCAAAGCAACGGATCTCTCTTCCACATGGGTTACCCTTTCGGCCATGTCTGTACACAGCTTATTAACTTTACGGATGGAGCCCTGCAGTTTTTAGTGGCTTGTAGCGATCTGCGAATCTCTAGTCTAGCCTCCCCCTGCATCTGCTTAAGAGTAGCATACAATAACTCTAAAGTAGGTGGAGCAGCAGCAGATTCAGGGCCAGTGGAGCCTCCTTGCGTGGCGACCAGAGAGTCAGTTCCAAAAGTCATTTTTGTGGTCATAGATGTGGCAGAATAATCCCGTTCCAGCTTACGAGCTGTGGCTGAGTCCAATTTAGAGAGTCTCACTCTGGACCTTGCACATCGCTTTGAAGCCGAGGACTGACTTCGATGCGTTTTTTGCGTATTAGAAGATTCCCCCGAGTCTGCTTCATCAGAGGTATTGAGGTCACTGGGCCCGGGTGATTCTGACTCATCGTTCAGTGAATAAAACTTGTCCCCTTCTGGGGACCCCAAGGGTGTTTAGGACCACATTGGGGTCAGGATCTGGCCAACAGCATTACCCAGAGAAACGGCCATTTGGGGGGCATCCAATAAATTGACAGAACGAACATTACCATTCAGAACTCCTGCCGCTATGGGAACAAAGCCATTATCACCTGTCCCTCTAAAGAGAGCATTTGGCACTAACCTGGGGGGGCCGATCTACAGATTCCCCAGGGCTTCCTAATCCGCACAGTCTCATCCTGTTCTCCCAATTGCTATAGGGAGAGCGCCAGCGGTGGCAGTGATTCCTCCTCATCGTTTTCACCCTTTCCAAGATCCCGGTTCGTAGGAGAATCCTGCTCCGGTCCAGGTTGTGTGGCCAGCCCCACTGCATGCTCGACTGTAGCAGGCTGAATCGGGCTAGCCGAATTGTTCTCGGCCACGGAAGCCTCCGTCATGCCCGGTGTTGTGGTCTCCATCAAGCTGGGGGGTTTCTGCTTCCCGAGAGAGGCGGGAGCGCAGGTCGAAGCTGTAGCAGACATGAAAGCCTCTACAATGGTCGGCTGCCACAGAAAGTCCACCACAGCCGCCGCTCGAAGACGAGTTCTGCCAGCTACTCCAGCATCTTTTACCTTAGCCCCACTATCATCTCCTTTTTTCGGCAGGGCTCCATGCCGGGCTTGGCTCAGTCCCCGCGCTGCCTCCGTTGGGGGATCCTTAGCGGCATCTTTCATCGTCTTGTTGATTTTAGGAGCCATGACTTGCCGACAACTCCAACTGCACCTCTGATGACGCAGCGAAAGCAGCTAGAGGGTCAAACCAAATCTGGTTGTTCTCAATAGGCGTCTGCGGCAACTACACCACAGCAGTCGAACCAACGAGTCCAACAGGTACGTGCGAGGTGCCATGTTATCCCATCATTTTGCACATCCTTTGGGCGCCTCAGGGGGAGTGAGAAACTACTGCAGCTCTCACTGAGGTCAGTCGGCAGCCATCTTGCAGTGAGATTTCTTCTAATAAAAGACAACCATGCAATACGGGCAATATCCAGATTCAAACAGTCTTGCACTATAAATTTGTTAAGTATTAAATCCTCCTTCAGCCAGATGGAAACCATAAGAGCAAATTGTGTAAAGGAATGAAATCAGAAATGTACCCCAACCCCAATTTCTCGTGGGTGATTTCACTGGGAGTGCCTTGGGGGATGTTTAAAATGCCTCTCAGGAAGATGTTGCTCAGCTACCTGTAATGTAGGTAGATATGGTCACGTAACCCCAAATATCAATCCAAAGTTAACTATGGGGATGCATTTAGCCCTATAAACTTTGAGCTTTGCCTCTGTGTGTGCGGCCTAATCGTCTCAAAAGGGTACTAAAGTTGTTAGCTGCCCTTTTGAACATCATAACTTTTTTTCTGAGCAGTGGTTGCCAGGTAAAATGGGAAACTATTAAGATCTCCAAGTAAGCAAAATGCTCAACCCTGCTGATAACATGCCTTTCATCACAATTTTTTTAACTAGTGTTTCTGGGGCCAACTACCATAACTTTGAAATTAGAGCAGTTAAAAGAGAGGTCGAGGCCATCCATGAAAAGTGACAAAAAAGTTCCAGGAGGCCCTTAGCCGTGCATGCAATTAAGGCGGCAGTGTCGCATATAAAAATTCACGCAATGGATGACCGCCCACGCTTGGCACATCCAACACAAATTCAGTTATGGCTGACTCCAGACCATAAATGTAAAGAATTAAGAGAAAGGGGGCCAGGATATACACCAGGCACACCCCTCTCTTCAGACTAAAAGCCAGGGTACATTCACCATACGTCACAGAGGCAGTGAGGCCCTCATGAAGGTTGCGCAAAAAGGTGACCCGAGCTGGCTCGACCCCTATTGACCCCAGAGCTTAGCTCTGTTAACCCTATCAAATGCCTAGCTGAGGTCCATGATGGCCAAGTGGACTACCCCCACCCTTTCACCCTGGTGTATTTTGAAATCAGCAAATAGAGATTCAGGCTTTGTTCAGCAGTCCCCAGCCCTGCCAGTGGATCTCTGATAAAACATTGTTTTCTTCTGTCCATAAGTGAGGCGATCTAAGAGAACCTGGCCTATAATTTCTCACTGTCCACCAGTGAGATAGTTTGATAGCAGGTGGGATCCATTCTATTCCCCTTTTTAAAAATAGGCACGATTACAGAATACGCCAACTAATTGGTAGCGAGTTGCGGGTGGCTGCATTGAGTCACTATGGGGGCACAGATCAACTGCGGATGTAAACAGATCCCCCGGTATGCCATCTAATCCCTGGGCCTTGCCATCTGAGAGGGACATAATAGCATTCCTGACTTCCTCCCACTGGAAGCTAAGCCCAGATACGAGTCCTTTCCTTTCTCAAAAATACAGATGGCCACAAAATGATCAAGCCGTGCCTGAGGGGTAATAATAAGGGTCCGTTCCAACACATGCTCTGAACAGTCAATCAACCAATATATGTTTATTCAGTTTTAAAACAAAATCATACAAGTCACAACAAGAAAAAGAACATCACAGTTAAACAATAAAGCATACAAAGAATACAAATATTGACATGAAATTGCATTAAAACATCAAGAACTGGATCTTTAGAAATACCCCTTTCGAGCTGATTTTTAAACACCCATAAGAATGAAAAATGTCCTCGTAATCATGACGAATGTTTCAATTCTATAAAGGGCGCGGAGGCAAGGCTTTACTTTCTTTATTCTTTTTCCAGCAGCTTCAACTTTAAACAAAAAACTAACATTCCCATAATGCATGCAGGAAGGGTCATCCCTGATCCACCAATAGGCAGTCCATATTGTCTACAAGGGTGTATGCTTCCTGTGTGACCTCCTCTTTCTTGACTGCGACCCCCTCATCCTCTAGTCTTGTTATTCGGCCTTGGAACTCTCAGAACCTGAAAGAAGTCAAAAACAGACCAATGACTCTATACGATGCAGATCTAGGTAGGTATCACAAGACCATAATGCAATCGAATCACAGTGTGCATGAAAATGTAAAACACTCTCTATCCACCTATTTAGGGCGGTCACTACTAGAAAAAAGAGACATTCTTTAAAAACATACTTATACCATACGACCGGCACCACCTTGATGTACATATGTCTGAATGGTTCCAGGTTAGGATCAGGTCTCTCAGAGCCTTGGGCGGGAATAATCCTCACCTCCACGTCCTTAATAGAATTGAAACTTTCTGTCATGATTACCAGGAAATTTGTCATTCCATGTCAGGACCGGAGGCGAGGATTATGCCCGTTCAAAGCTTATCCACCACCAACGATGCCATGTCTATGACTGGTTTGAAATAGAATCTCTTGACCTTAGAGTCTGATGACCAGTCTGCGGCGTTTATGATATCTTCTAACCTGGCCCCCAGAGAAAAGGCCTTCGAATCAATTGCGCCCCTCACTGAATGGGTGCCAAACAGCGAGACCTTTATACCCGCCTCTTGCATCACCCATCTGATCCAACGGGCTATAGTTGGTGGCGTAACCGCTTTGAAAGGCTTCCTTAGGGAGATCAGTAACTGGCGTTCCCCTGGTGGACAAGTTTCTTCCGTCATACTCTTCGAGGCATCGGACTATGCACAATTTAGGGGAATTGTCAAAAGCTGGATATGACACCATTCTGGAATCTCTTTTGGTTCTGTGAACAATACGGAGGGTGACCCCCTGCGGGGCAAACACCCTTCCTGAGATGTCTAGGGCTCTAACATCGGACACTCATCGGCATGACACTAGACACAGTAACATGGCCAGCTTAGCAGACAGTTCCTTACAAGACAAATATTTGTTGGGTTGCCAAGATTGGAACAGGTGTAGAACCTTATTGAAGTCCCATAATGAAGAGTGCCTGGGCTCCGGAGGCAGTCTGAGGTGAATTCCTCAAATCAGTCTGCAAATCATCTGGTGATCCCCGACTTGGGCACCCTGACTGGGCATATGGCCCGCTGAGATCGCCGATCGGTAAGAGTTAACAGTACGGTACTCTAGGCCTTGGATCGCCAATGAAGCCAGGAAGTTCATGATAGCTACCACTTCGCACCTCATGGGATCTTGGTCATCCCGAACACACCAACCACCCCATCTGGCCCATGCTGCCCGAGTAACTTCTCAGCTTTGTTCGATAGGCAAGAGACTCTCCAGCGATGCCTGAAATCCGCCCGGCCACCAAGGGCTTTCCCCGCTGCTAGATTAGAGAATGGGGATCTGTCAGAATAAACTGATTTCAGGGTGGAAGGATTGGAGAATCCCAGGAGCGTTCCAGAAGAACTGGAAACCACACTTGAGACCTCCAATATGGAGTGATCAACACCACCTTCGCCTGTTGTCTGCGTACAGTGCCGTGCGTCTCATTATCATCACAAACAGGGGAAAGGCGTAGCCCGTCTCCCTGGAGAAAAGCGTCCATCGCGGTAGCTAGAGGATCTGGTTTCCAGCTGAAAAAACGCGGCAGTTGGTGATTCAGACGAGACGCAAAAAGATCTATTGAGAAAAGGCCCCACACGAGATGAAGTCTCTGAAATGACAGTGAATGTGGTTGCCACAGGCTCATGTCTGACCAGCTCCTGGAGCATCAGTCTGCTCCCACATTGGAAGGTCCTGGAAGATGTTACGCTGTCACCGAAATATTGTGGGAGAGACAAAACGTCCAAAGGTCCTTGGCCAGATCCGCAAGAGCCTTGGACTTCGTTCTCCCTAGATGGTTGATGTAACGGACCGCCAAGACATTGTCCATCTTCAGGAGGACGTTACAAGATATCTTGTCCTTCGTCCAACACTGGATTGCGAAGAAACTCATCATCAACTCTTATCAGTTGATATGGAGTTTGCTTTCTTCGGTAGACCACTTTCCTCCTGTATAGGAGTCGCAGCTTCGAGCGCACCACCCAGACTTGCTGGTGTCGGATTCTATCACTAAGTCTGATCGCAGCCAAAGATGGCTCTGCCGTTCCAGGCATCCATGTGTTCCAGCCACCACCTCATCTCCGTGCGGACTTCCTCTGTAACGGGCACCTTATCGGAACACTGCAGCCCTCTGCAAAGATGAGAGGCCTTCAGGCATTGCAAGGCTCTGTAATGTAGTGGCCCTGGGAAGATTGCCTGGATTGACCAGGCTAGGAGGCTTACCAACCACGCTATCTGCCTGAACAAGGTGGAGGAACGTGCTAGCATTCACCTGAGTTCCCTGCGAATCTTGGTGATCTTCCTCGCTGGGAGACTCCGGGTGCAGGCTACTGAATCTATGACAAATCCTAGGAAGGTCACCTGCCTGGAAGGCTCCAATAGCGACTTTTTGGTGTTGATCACAAACCCCAGGTTCTGGAGAAGGTCTACCGTCTCTTGCAACAGGTGAAGGAGGCGGAGCGGGTACTGCTCTAAGAGCAGAATGTCGTCTAGGTATATGATGAGACGAGTGCCCTTTGTCCTTAGTGTTTCCACCACCAGCTTGAGGACTTTGGTGAAACACCACAGGGCCGAAGAAAGACCGAAGGGGAGGGATGCAAACTTGTACACCTGCTCCTTCCACTGAAACTGTAGGAACCAACAATGCGAAATCCCTGAACAGGGGAGCCGTAGAACTCTATCTGAAAACCTTGAACGGTCTGCAACACCGATGCGTCTGTATAATGTCCCACCCCTAAAAGACTTATTAGGTACTTATTCTCTCCTACCCTTAGAGGATCTGAATTCACATATCCCCGGATCTCACAACTAAAGGTAGAAATGGGAATACATTTGTATTTATAAACCTCCATCATAATTTTTTGTGGTTTATGACCCAGTTGAGTAGAGAAAGTATTTAATCTGACACATTCTCTCAAAAGATTACAGGTATTCTTTTTTATTAGGGGTTGCCTACAAGACAAGAATCCATTAAAATACCTAAATATGTAAAATTATCAACCTTATTAAAAATATGTCCTTGAAGGGAAAAAGCACAACTTTTAGTGTTTTTTGGTCCAAAGACCATCACGTATGATTTGGTAAAATTAGTCCTCAAATCCAGGCCGCTCATAAAATCAAAACGCCCTGCAGTGCGGGCTCTTAAAACAGCATCATCAGCATACAAAAGAGCCGGGAGCAATCTGCCCCCAGCTCTTGGCACATCTAAACCTGGAACACGAAGTACATTCTCTAATTCATTCACTTAAAAAATAAAAAGAAAGGGGACCAAAATACAACCTTGCCGGACCCCCTTTCTAAGAGCAAAGTGCTTTCTATACTCACCTTTGCTACCATATCGGGCTGAAGTCTTCAGCCCACAATGAAGATCCCAGAGAAAGCCTACCAAGGTCATATCCATCCCCATGGACCCCAGCTTCTCTTTGTTAAGCAAGTTGAATGCAGAGCTGAGGTCCATGAAAGCTAGATGAAGGGAACCCTTTTTCGCCGAAACATATTGGTTAGTAGATGAGAGATTGAGACTCTGCTCCACAGTGCCTCTCCCCTCTCAAAACTCATACTTAATGTCTGTCAGTATGCTCTGTTCTTCGGCCCACTATGTTAGGCGTTTCAACACAACCCTGTCTATAATCTGAACAGAACAGGGGGTTGTTACCACCCTCCAGAATGCTGCACAGTCCTGGGAGGCACAAGCCCCCAAAAGATTGTCTCATAACTCCTTTTTTAGAATACTCTTTCTTTCACTACGTGCCAGGGGATAGGAAGCCCCTGCCTTCCTCACCTGTTCATGATTATGGGGTAGCTTTTGCAGGGAAGCTCTGAGCACTTTTTTGGCCTGTGAACATGCCTTGTCAAACCACTTAGATGGGACTGCCAAGTGCACGGCGCAAGGCAAGGTAAGAGCAGCCTTAACACATCCAGTAAGATTTGAATAGGCAGCCAAAATAATGGCATGTGTGGCCCCTCATCTTTGCAAATATAAATATCAGATTTGCAGGAGGATCACAGTTCTAGAATAAAATCAACCGGAACTAGCTTAGCCCACTTAAGCCTTCTCCCCAGATATTTTATATTGACTGATTCCTTACATAGGCTGTCAGCCTTAGCTGGAGTCTGGGGCCACTGGAAGATGGCCAAAAAAGGATTTGCATACTCTAAGTATGCTAGACTATGTCAAAATTAATTAGAGAGAGGAAAACAGGCATGTCAATACGAATATGTGGTCAATTATCGAACCGGAACCTGCCCCCTTAAAAGTTGGAATTCGTGCCACAGGGTTAACAGCCCCCTTAATAAACAATTTCACTAAAGTGTGTTCTAAGATCAATTTTTTAAGTATATCCCCCTGAGGAGAGAGTTTAAGATGTACATGACTCATACCTAAAAGTTCATTATCATTATCTCCATACAGGTAACAATCTGTGTAAGGATACAAAATTGAAATCACCCATCAAAATCAACACCGTAAATCTATGAGAGCTGGCTGTGAAGTAGTCTAGAAAATTCTAAGATCACAAACCACATCAGCTCCCCTCTGATTGAATTCACAACAACAACTGTATACAGGCTTCAAAAAATCAGAAGAGTACCCAAAATGTGAGGTGAATGTGATGCAACCACCTCCACTTTGCAACTAAGGCTCAGTTTTCTAAAAGTAGCTAACCCCCTTTGGCCATACCGTGAGAGGACTGTGTGTTGTGGCATAACCATTGAGGGGCAATGTACCCCCAACATCCCAGGTGTCTTGTATACAGATAATACTAAAAGAACTTAGTAAGTTAAATACACTCTTCATCATCTAGTTTACCTTGGACCACTGCAACATTCCAGCTCATCATCTTTAGGGTACTAGAAATGTATTGATGAATGTACATGAAGGAATTATCTGGCCAGGGAGCAGGTCAATCCCTGGGTTTTAAATCACTTAGAGGTTCAAAGCGAGAACATAGTGGTAAAGTAGGGGCCTGCTCCTGCTGGCAAGGATCACAAGCACCAACCCCTTGGACGAAGTTTGGTACTCCCGTCTGCCCCACCCCTCCTCTCAAACTACAGGCCAGGTGGTTTGTAAAAGTAACTCAGGGGGAGCAGGGTGATATTACTGCCAGAGACGCACCTGTGGGTAACCCCATTTCAAATATGGCCTGGCCTCCAAGTGTTGAATAAATTAATGACAACACAGTCACCGGCCAAGAATTTATTGATTTTGTCAAAAAGAGAGTGGTCCAAGTTTGCCCTGCCGAACAGTCAGTGAGTTACTTTATTTTGAGCTTTATTTTTGAGCTGCTGATAGTTCTCACAGACCTTGTGCTTGGAGGGAGGGGGACGTTAGCCATTGCCAAAACGTAAGGAGTGGAGGCAGGGGGAAGCTGAATAACAATATCACAAGATGAGGGAGGATCCTGCCAAGACTGGACCATCGCGGGGAAAACATGGCGGCCAGCTAGCGTGCAGGTCGTGGGTGAGCCCAGAGAGCGCATCAGCAGAAAAGCAGAAAGCGAGATGAGAGGAAAATAGTCTTTAGCTAACTTTACGTACCAATGCACCAGCACATGCGGAGACAAGTCGGGAGGCTGCTACGAGCGGAGAGCCATTAGGAGCTTCCTCCCTCTGTTTCCTCCGGTCGCGGCAACAGGAGGCAGCAGGACAGCCATGGTCGAGGGCGGCGCTGGAGCTCTGCAGGGGACGCCAAGCAGCAATCAGGATTCCATTCAGTGGAAGAGGAGGAGAGGGCGAGGGAAGTGAAATCAGTCCGGGAGAGGTCGGCAGCAGTGTGCATACAGAGTCTGACGTAAGCACCAGAGACAGTGCAGGTCCTCAAATTCAATCGAGATTCAAGGAGTCACCCGGGGAAGGAGCTGCAGAACTGGATTACACCAACGCCAAAGCGGGTAAGGGAAGGAAAAAGTTACAGAGGGGGGCTTTGGTGCAGCAGGGTTGAATGGGATTTTCAGGTACTCCCTTAGAAGCACAGGGGAAGGCAATACTCTGGTAACTGCAGCTTTAACGAGGGTTATATTTCAAGCAAAAAAGGAAGAAGGAATGGAGGAGAGTAAGGAGAACAAAGTAAAACAAGTGAGTAGGACCAGATCGGTAAAGGAGACTCTGGTTAAAGATGCGACATCACAAAAGAGAATAATAAAAAAAAAAACATTCTTGAACAAAAGATTAAGGTCACCCCCTCACTTAGGACCTACTTTTTGCTAAAAACCCTCATCTTGAGTGATAGTGTCCCAATAGACAGTAGTAAGATGGAGTCGAAGGGACATCCGGAAAGACTTAGTAAAGAGCAAGGGATAACTCGCAATACTGTAGATCTGCCAAAGATGGGAGACTGGTCTAAAGATGTAACCCCTAATCGTTCTCAGGTCCTGGCCCCAGATACTGTGGACACTGTAGAGACTCCAGTAAATGCACAGCGATTATCTCCAGTGAAAAAGAAGTAAACAAACGCGGAGACTGTGAGGAGGTAGCAGTCGCGTCACAAAATGCGGATCAAGAGAATGTTTCCATTTGCGCTCTGCTCATAACCCTTACCTTGGAAATGAAGAATCAATGTGAATCCTCAGCAACTATTCAAAAAGAGAGCAGGTCGGTATGTGAGAGTCTGGAGAAGAAAATTGCTGACCTAAGCACGAGAACAGTTTTGTTAGAAAGGGAAGTAAGGGACCTTAAAGAAGCGGTGAAAGTGAATGCAGCTGAAATTGAGGGTCTAAAAACGAAAGAACGAGAACAGCAGGAGAGGGTAGAGAGGTTGGAAAACTTCCAGAGGAGGAATAATCTGAAGTTTTTAAAAATCCCGGACGGTAAGGAAGGGGGAAGGGGCATCAAATCATATATAGTGCAGTTGATCAAAAAAGAGCTACACCTTGAGGAGACAGAAGGAGGAGATTAGCAAAGACATTCAGAGAATCCACAGAGACCCCTATAGACTCAACCCAAATAGAACCAAGCCCAGGAGAATTTTAGTAAATTTCCTCACGTACACCTTGAAGGAGAAGATCTTGTCTAGGGCCTTGACAAAAAAGTCAATGGATATTGATGGCGTTAGGTTTGAACTCAGATCAGATGTGTTGACTGTAACCGCCAATAGGCAGTGGGAGTTAGGGAAAAGAATAGAACCCCTAAGAAAGCTTGATGCGTCGGTACAGTTAAAGTTCCCAGCTCTGCTGAAGGTGATGCTTAATATTAAAATACATTCCTTTCGTTTTGTTGAAGAGGTTGATAAGTTTATTGAAAATCTGCAGCCTGGGCGTTAGTAATTGAGGGTACATGAAGATAGTACTGCTGACTCCGGAACACTAAGTCTAGATTCTGATGTATTTAGTAAGTTGTTCCTTTCTGATCAGGCATTGGTTTTATTATTAATGGGGGCTGATGCGCACTTGTGGGGGCACCCATTGGGCTTTTGCCATGAAAGGTCAGTGAAGGGTTTTCTATGGGGGGGAGGGCACACAGAGCACAGGGAGGAGAGCATGTGGGAGAAAGAAAAAAAATCCTTATTTGTCACGTTGGCCCTTAACATGCATCCTACTGTCAACGGTAAGATGGACCCTATAGGGGATGGTTAAAAAGGAAACTAATGACATAAAAATTGTATCCTGGAATGTGAATGGTTTGCGGGTAAGAGGAAGACGTGATAAAATACTGCAGTATTTAAGGGACTGCCCAGCGCAGATTATTATTCTGCAAGAGACTCATTTGATGGAGACTGAGAGTCGGGAGTTCTTCAAGGCTAAAAGATGGTTCTCCCACGCAATTTACACAAAGCAGTCGGCAGTAACCAAAAGTGTGACGATCTAGGTGAAACAGGGGATGAATATCTCGGCAGGAGTTAGTGTTTCAAACATTGCAGGTAGGTGGCTTGTGGCAAAATTGAAAATTTACGGGCAGAAGTACGCATTAGTGGGTTACTATGGCCCGAATCAAGATGATACGGGCCTCCTAGAAGCTCTATTTGCCGAGCTATTAAATTTCCCTGACCCGCTTATTATGGCGGGAGATTTTAATGCCGTACTGGATCACAGGTTAGACAGATCCCTAAATAGTAGGGCAGTGGTAAACCCTAAAATGTCTGCGTTGATACTGTCGTTAGGGTTTAGGGGTGCCAGCGGACGTTGCTAAGTTACCATTATTTTGTGCTCTGCATCACCGCCATCTTGCCGTTTATGCACACAACACTACATGCCTTGGTTCCCGTAAACTCTTCTGCTCGTGCTGCTTCACATGGGAACTGTCTGCCTTTCACTATTTCGGTTGTGCTCTGTGTTCTCGTCTGTACATCGTGTTCAAGACCAGAAAACAACTTCACTGGTTAATCGGCTTTGGTCCGTCCCACACATATATAGACATAACATGGAACACACCTGCGCTACTGATTTTTCGTGTGTTTTTAATATTGCACGGGATGCAAGTTAACAACACTTGGAGAAAACCTTTCCAGAGGAAGAGCTGTGCTTGTCCGGAGATGTAAATCCTATCATCTAAGACTTGAGGTAGGGGGTTCCGCTGTCCAAGCCCAGAGGTCTTCCACTGATATAATAAACATAGCTTGTAGCACGGGGAGGGTGGTAAAGCGCTATAAGGCTTCATCCACTGTCATTATAATATGCTGTCCCCGTTCATATTATATGGAATTGCAACCATGCTGATTATATTGTTTTTATGCATTTCTTTGCACGTGTACTGCATTAGAGAGCATGTTAGTTGAAATAAACATTTTAAACTATACAGTGTCTCTGGTTACTCACATTGTGAACAGGTATGAGTATCTAAGCGAGAGTGTCTTGTTCCCACGAATTCTGAGAGGCCCTGAGTCACATGTTCTAGGATATCCAATCATTGGTAGTTCTGCTGTAGTACGGAGAACGAATGGGATACTATAACTAGCCGGATAGGGGTTCTGGGCACTGAGGCGTGTTTTTGGTACACCACAATACACCGAAATCCTGGGTTCCTGTGCATAGTTCTGTGTATGTGCAGAATCCCTGCAATATGGCGCCCAACGTTTGGTCTGGCACTTATTTACGAGGCACTTTAGTAGTTCTCAGTACTTGTTCACAATCCCCTCACCTCTGTTTCCAGAAAACATTGGTGACGGTTTACCTGCCTATATCGTCGCTTTTATAGGTGATTCAAGCTTAAAATTAACTAAAGGTATAGTTCGTATTTTAAATTACGACCCAACATTGTCTTTGCCGCCTTTTTCTTTAGTATTTCCTTTTCATGTTTCTATATGGAATTTGAAATTGCGGCGCACAGTCATCTGGCTGTCTGGCAGCATTTGCAAGCATGTGGTGTTCCGGATGCTGGTGTCAATCTGATCTTTGTGGTCCAAGCAGACCCAGTCTACACATATGAAGTGTTTTATTCCTGGGTGACATTTCCAGCAGTAGAAGGGGCGGATAATTTGTGGCATAAATACAGCCATACCGCACTTCCTGCTGTGTATCGGCCATATAGAACTCTCGAAGTTCCATTGACGGCATGGCAGCACCGCATTTGGTTTGATGACGCCCTTCCCGTACCCCTGACACCTGTCATGTTGGGCCCATTGTCGATTGATGGGGCCACTTGGCCTGTGTTGGCAGGTTACACCTGCATCCACGGCATTTAACGTGTGATGTAGCGGCCCTCCGTCTCATGCACACTACTCTAATCCGTGTGTCTAGAGCATTGGTTCAGTATGTGAACCGCAACATCCAGGCGGGAGCACCTGGAGTTGCACACCAACCAGCTGGTGCTGGAGGTGTTACTATTAGCCCCGTGATGGTTAATTCGGTTATGGGCAAGCCTCCCCAAATAAGGAAGATTTACCTTATTGGCTTGCTGAGAAATTTGACCAGCTGGAAGCGGTATTTCCACATACCACTCCCATGGAAGAGGACCGAATTTTGATGATTAGTTTGCAGAAAGACTTAGTACCTGAAGTCACTGATTGTGAGAGTTGGGGTAAAATATTCGCGACAGTTTATGCAAAGTGTTTTGGCACACCATCCATGACAGTACTGCCCTCTGTAATAAAACGTATTCAAGATGAACACGGACCAGAGGTGGCAGTCGAATTGGGGATGAGGTTAGTTGGAGCATATGACGTGGTTGCTGATCTAACTAATCCTTGCTAATGTTAAGGGTGATGCAGTCAACTTTCAGGTGTCTAACGCTTTGGCGCTTGTCCCAGATGTAGACAAGCCCCGCGAATTACCTAAGATTATAGCCCAGGCTTATAAAACAGTTGGGAGTAATAGCTTGGGTGTTAAGCCTTTTGCTAAAGTCGTGCACAACTGCAGGCTCAACGGACGTCTCAAACTGATGAAGGAGGCCGTCCACAATTCCCTAAAAAGAATTGGAAGAATAATAAACCGGGGAAAACACAACAAAAGCAAGGGGGATGGGCGTTGTCCCCTACACCTTCGATCCCAGAACCCACTTATGAACTGCGTGACCGAGCGAAAATTCATCGATTTCAGGTTCCTGATACGCGTTCTCCACGTCCTTCACAAGAAGCATCAGGCTCATATGCCGGTGGAGGTGATCGCCAGGAGCGCGGAAGAGGTCGAGGTGCCCGGCAGGGACGTGAGCAGCCACAGACAAGTGACGGAAAGGGTAAACAAGAAGACTGTCCTCTTCAGCGCCCTCCGTTCCAGAAGAAGAAAGTGGACGCTTTAACTGCGAGGTATGCCACGGACGGTGAGGACCCAGCTCTGGAATCTAACATGGGCAGTAACGCTGCTAGACAGCACAGTGGAGGTTACAGTAGTGCGGCAAGCACTGCGTCCATTTCTGGAGTCGACAGCAACTGATACTTTCATCACAGTTGAAACTGCTGACACCGAGGGGCTCCCCCTGACAGACTATATGAAATTAGTATTCTCATAGAAGGTGACAAAAAACACATTATCAAAGGTTTTTTGGGGGAAAACCTGACTTCTTCGTATGACAGCCTGTTAGCGAGGCAGACTGGCCCCCGCCTTTTGTTCTAGCAGGTCCGAGAGGGAAGGAGGTAATCCTCCCTAGTTTTTCACACAGTGTCTCGAAAGAGCATGCGCAACATTTTGTAGACCAGTGGGCTTCAGTGCTTGCACCGGCTTTATACCGTGCTCAGGTGGGTTGGGATAAAACATTTCCCCATCACGAGATTCCATTGCAGTCCATGCCACAGGCACAACCCCAATATCACATCCGTAGGGAGGCAAAGGCTCCTGTAGCGGAAATACTAAACCAATTGGAGTATCAAGGGGTAATTGAGACATGCGTGTCACCGATGAATAACCCTCTTTCTCCCGTAACCAAGCCAGACGGGTCGTACCGCATAATTTTGGATTACCGTCATTTGAACTCTCATTGTCGGATGAATGCAGTACAGAATACCCATAGTTCAGCCCTAGTGGACAGTCTTGTTCGGAAAAAATATAAGACGACCCTAGATATAACCAATGGCTTTTTTAGCCACAATCTGTCCCCCTTGTCGAGTTAGTGGACAGCTTTTACACACGGCGGCAAACAAAAACAATTTAAAAGGTTAGCGATGGGCTATAAAAACAGGCCGGGTGTTATTGCCGCATGTGTGGTCTCATTGTTAGACACAATCGACCCTGATGCATATTCGTATGTAGATGACATTTATCTCACAGACGACGAGTTATATCCGCATCTTTGTCACGTGGACCGCATCATTTTGGAGTTTGCGGACTACGGGTACAAATTTAATTTTGCAAAATCACACATTGCTGAATTCGCAGTGTTATTCTTGGGCTACGAGCTCAAACATGAGGGACGCGGATTGACACCGCACTTCCTAGTGAAGTGCGCACGCTTGCGTCGTCCTACAACCCTGAAAAAATTACAATCCTTCCTTTGTTTCCTGAACTTTAGTCGCACTTACGTAACGGAGTATGCCCAGCGTATCAAGCCTCTCTATGCTTTGATACAACCAACATTTGCGAAAGCATGCTGGCTTCCGGAACATAAAAATATACTGCAGTCTTTGCAGTCTGATTTACTTGATTCTAAACTCTTGTTAACTCGTGACAACCATACTAACCTGGTGATAAGAATAGTCCCAGGCGCGGTGGGTTTTACATACTTGACGGTTCATGAAGGAGACGCAGTTCCTATTGCTTATAAGTCACACTTGTACACTTCAGCAGAACTGCGGTTTTCCTCAGTCGAAAAGGTCTTGACGGCAGTCCAGATGGCGATTCTGAAAGAACGCGCCCTGGCTCAAGGAAAACGCATGTTGGTGGTAACACCATATCCTGCTCTGGAAGCAGTGACAAAGGCGAGTGTTCCTAATTCCAAAGCTTTACATCTGCGGTGGATATAATGGGCTACATCATTGACATCCCCGGATGTCACATTTATATATGATTCCTCGTTACAGACTCAGGAGTCACTGCAATATGAATTTGTTCATCCAGCTCCTCTATCCATGCGCCCGCTCGAGGAATACCGTTGTATCATTTACACTGACGGTTCGGCGCAACCGGCGATTGGATCCAAACATTCTTATTCTGCAGCCTGTGCGATTGTGGCTGGTTCCATAGTTAACGGCGAGTTTAAGTCCAGTATGGTCCACACACAGGCGCTCGGCGACTGCACCGCCCAATTGGCTGAGCTGTGTGCTTTGGTGCTCGCACTGGAGTTTGCAGATTCTAATGTGACTACTTTGATTGTAAGCGATTCCTTTTACTATGTACAATCTTTTAATGACAATTTATTCTTTTGGTCTCAAAATGAATACTGTAATTCCAAAGGCAAGACCATTAAGCATAAAATGCTATGGGTGTGGGTGGCAGTGCTGAAAGAACGCCTGCCGCTCACACAAGTAATTCATACTCTTCGCCACCAACGTGTAGGAGTACACGCGGTTGGTAACAGCTTGGCTGATGAAGCAGCTAAGTCAGCAGTGAACACGTCCTTAGAAGCAGCAGTTACAAGATCCATGAGTAAGATTGGTGATGACATCTTGGCAGCTATAGCTGCTACAGAGAAGGGATTTAATTATCCAAAAGGATTCCCTTCCAAATACTCCCTATGGGATAATTAATAAGGTTGGTGAGAGGCGCACCGCAGGCTTACACTGATAATCGCAGCACACTAGGGCATGGCCTCGGCGCATGCTGGTGTGTCTGCTACAGTCAGTATCTTGCAACAACGTTCCTGGTGGCGTGGCTTATATAAACAATCACGTACTTATGTGCTTTCTTGTGACATTTGTCTGCAAATCAAGCCATCTACTGTGACCCGTCTGATGCAGCGCAGAGTGCAAAATCCCTCCCTACTGCCACGGACCAAAAGATCTCACAAACGTACACTATTCATACATTTGCTGGTGGGGCCCATAACACCAACACACACTTACCATTAGTCCGTGCAAGAGGCGATTATCCTCCTAAGCGCTGACTAATGAGGAAGGAAGATACCACTTTACCCTAATGAGCAACACACCTACATACCCTTCTAATACTTATTAGGCCCTAGACTTCCACATTTGGCATTATCCTCCCAAGACCGAGATGGATCTGTTAGTTGCTGTATTAGTGAAAACTTAATTCCCTAATCAACCTTTACATTAACACATTTCAATGAATAAACAACCCGACTCATTTCTGTAGATGTTCAAATCCAAATTTATATTAATTTTGCAGATTAAATCATTCATTTGATCAAGTTGCCATTCATATTTACCTTTTCTGGCTAAAGTCGTCCTCTATGTCAAATCTGGCAGTCTCGCAAATCTATGCCCATCAATTTAGCAGGTAAAGTTCATCAGGAATTTGGGCATTAATTCAGTCCGTCGGAGAATTGGGCTACCAGCTGTCCTGCAGTGTCACCGTCCTCTCCGTCAGCATATCATCAAGAAATCGAAGGAGCGACCGTCGGATCTCTAAGTCTAAGTCTAATCACCTCTCTATTCTACTATAATGTATAGTAAAAATGATGATAAAAGTAACACATTTTGGGCATCCGAGTTCGCTGATTGGACAATCGGGGATCATCCTCTCTGTTCCCACAAGGTTTAGTCCATGATGTCAGCATACTTGCTGGTTCTGGTTCTTTTGTAAAGTGTTTTGTTTGTAGCATTGGCACCGCTCCCAGTGGCCTTGATAAGTACATCTTGCCTCGGGTCAGGACGGCGCCATTGTTGCTCATCTTTAGCGCAGGCGCACTACACCCAAGCCTTGTTCAGCGTTGGCAGTCGGGTAAGGCACCACAGGCAGCCATCTTTTGGCAGGCCAGAATAGTCAACTTAAGCAAAGAAACACAGAAACGTAATTAATACATAGAAATGACTAATTAAAATGTTATTCCCTCGCTAATACCCATATGTGTGTATTTATCTAGCCAAAAGCAACACTCAATGCGGTTTATACTTACTAAATAAAGCACGAATCCCAATTACATCACTAAAGCAACATATATCATGCAATGTTCTAATTATCTATCATTAGTATGCGTACAAAATTTAGTTCACGTAATTAATTAGGCCATGCAAATGCAAATCCCACGTGTATTTCGGTCATTAATGAGGTTGGTTAGTTATTCTCACATTACTCCAAACCATTAGTATGATTATAATTAATTAATTAATCTAATTAATAAAATGACATGCAAAATGGGGTGGGTATACAATATTTTGCATTACCCGCTCCTGCAATCCCCCCTTTGGTGATTTTATCACCACACCACCCAAAATTTTGTTCTACCTTTACGGAATCTTTAAAATGTCTCTTGCTCTTAATCATAGTTCAGTTTCACCTTCGTCTTCTCTATTTCCTGATTCATACATACTCTCCTTCCACTCCTCCAATTCTATTTCTTCAATTTCTCTTTCTTGTTTCTTATCTTTTCTTTTTGAATCTTCTCTTTTTATTCTTTTCTTATTTTTCTTGTTTCTACAGTACATACAACATAATCTTATCATTAAAACTATGCAGATTACACATGTTAATGGAAACAATATTTTACCTATAAGAGTACTACCTATTTTTACTAAGCAATTCTTAATAGCAGCTATTTTCTTTCCAATTATATCCCAAACACCTTCAACCTCCAGTGGTGCAAGTTCATCATGCAATTCAGTAATATTCTTAATATAAGTTTTCAGATCTTTGCTTTCGTCAGGAATGTAAGTACAACAATGTTGAACTTTCAGCATTCCACAGACTCCACCCTCTTTTACCAATAAAATATCAAGGGCAAGTCGATTTTGCATTACCATAGCACGCATGGCAACCATTTCAGTGTTAACCAATAAAAATCCTCCAGCGGTGCTTGTTGACAAGCGATCCACTACTGTAGACAATTTTCTAATTTTGTTTGCATTCAGTGTTATTCCCACTGCTGGTATCAATGCCTGAAAAATATCACCTACAATTTCTGCCCAAGATTCTCTCTTGGTTCTAGCTAAATGATTACTTAAACTATGTACACCATCTTCTCCTCTATCCATATGAAAGATTTTTGGAAAGACCAGGCCTACGTAACATGTGCCATACCAGTGGTCTGGCAAACGATAATATGCCCTGTTCCCACAAATAAAATATTAATCCAGGAAAGACTGGATCTCTTCCACCTTTAAATCCCCATCCACCCATGATTCGATATGTATCATGGCACTCACTGTTACCTAGAAAATAATTATCATACGCCGTTTGATTCCTTCGAATGCAAAATTTCCCTTTCTGAGGCCAATCTAAAGCTATAGTTGGACTAGCTTCTTTCAAATGTTTTTTTCTTTCTCTATATCCCAGATTGTTTTCTCCACTTTCCCTTCTGCTGCTTTCTTTTGCATTTTCAATCTCCTTTCCTCAACCATGTCTAGGAATGTCTTTTCCTCCTTCTTCAAACTGCATGTTAAATTGTTTCTAAAAATATATTCTAATGTTAATTCATTAGTTTCTAAAAAGAATTCACCTAATACCTTAGCAGGTTTTACTTTGTTCAACTTATTATAAGAAGGCACTTGCGCAAAAATGTTATCTACATCTGAAAAATAATATTCTAATTTCCCTGTCTCATAAAATAAACTAGCTATTACACTACATGTTATACCATACGTTGCTGGAAGGTGATGATATGTCACTCCCTCAGAAACAGATGCAGGTAACTGCATACATACGTAGCAGTCCCGTACGTCCATTGTCTTTACATATTCATACAATAATTTTGAAAACACATTATTAGAAAAATCTGTTATTGACCTGTCTTTATGCAAATAATTGTTATCTATTCTAGTTGGAACTACTTTTGGAATTTTCCCTATATTAGTTTTATTCTAACTATGTCCACCTTCACTGGTTCTGTAAGGTAGGTCTTAATTTGCCTGTTGGACACACCAACTACTTGGATCGTTTAATCCGAGAGAGGAAGATTCTTTACATCAGCTGATCTAACAGTTGATCGAGTAGCACCAGTATCTACTAGGAAAGTAATATTTTCATCATCAACCCTCCCATCTACAAAAGGTCCTGTCTGGTCTACTTCTAGAGTTGCGCCAAGTACGCACTCTTCTTCCTCCCTTCTGCACCGTCAATAGTCCTCTTCTGCGTCACTCTCATCACGTTGCAGCCAATACTGCGAAACAGCGCTAGCGCGCGGCAGTTTATTTCCCTGTTCTTCATTGTAGAATCCCGATTCACTACTATACTTCTGTGTGTTTCTGCTCTGTGGGAAAGGCGGCTTTGGCACCAGATTCTGTGGGGGAACAACTTGCTGCTGTTGCTGCAGTTGACCACTCACCTCATGCTGCACCTGTGGGTTCAATGATGGATTTTCATTGTTAGTACTCAGAGGAAATTTACACTCGGATTTCCAATGCCCTATCCTGCCGCAATTATGACACAGAAATTTCTTTTTAGCTTCTTCAATGTCCCTTTGTACTTCCCATTATTAAATTTTGGCTTGGTCCCTGCTTGTTCCACCAATTGTGCTTCCTGTCACTCCGCTACCTTTACCTGTGCCCACATTGCCTTCTCCTTCAACTTTCGCTGTTTTGCTTCAATTTCATCACTGAAGTATTTAGCATATCTCAATACTTCATCTATTTTCTTGTTTTGCCAATCTACCGTATGCTGTTTAATCATATCACTGATTTCTGGTCTTAAACCATATACAAATCTGTATACAAAATGGCTCAAATCCTTTTCACTCAGATTCTCATCTCCGCTGAACTGCTTAAAAGCTTGTATCAGCCTCTCATGGTACGCATGTACTGACTCTTTACTTTCTTGGTGTGTTCGATCAATTTTTATCCAGTCTGTTTCTTTGGGGGGCACTTTATTTTTCAAAAATACCATAACCTGCTCATACTTCTTCATTACCTCGGGGTCTGGTGCTCCTGTTTTAGGATCCCTTGGATATTCTTTAGTTGGCCAGTTTATCATCAGTTTGCACTCTGACCATAGGTCTGCTGGTACTATTATGTCAAACAGACTATTCAAATCAATCCATAATACTTTAGACAATTTTACAAATCTGTCTACCTGTCTGTACCACTCAACAGGCTTTTCGCGTAGTCGAGGGAAGTCATTAGTAAATGACAAAATATCCTGTCTCGTCCAAGGGACATGTACATATCCTCCTCCTGGAATCTCTCTCACGGGGTATTCTGTCACTACCTTCTCCTTTTCTCTAACAGGAAAGGCTGAAAATGTCTTATCTGACGCATCGTCCCGTTTTCTATACCACCTGCTTCTCCATTTATCCACGTCTCCCCATTTTCTCAGCAAAATGATTATTTCCTTAATTTGACCTATTCGTCCTGTGGTGTTCATGTTCTTAATGTCCTTTTCAGTGAATTCTACTCGATAAGGTTTCTGCAAAGCTTTTACCTTTTCCATATCAATACCCATCTCATTTGCTACTTCTTCTAACCTTTCATGCAAGTTTTTCGCTCTCCAGGTTGCACTCTTACGTAGAAATAACAACTCTTCATCCTGATAGGTTTTCAATTTTTCTGTCGGGATAGTCCCTACAATTAACTCTTCCAATACCATTCGTAACTTAGCCACATCAATTGATTGAGATTCTTTGTCTTTCCTCTGCAAGCTTTTTAACCATTCACTTAACTCATCGGTTGATGGTCCTACTGGTTTTTCTACACTTCCGTGTCCAAAATCATTTTGTGTTTCTGACACTGTCTCAATCATTGTCATACGTCTTTCTGCACAATTCTGATCTACAAATGGGTTATTTGTGAAATTCGGTTTCATTACACTCATAGTTTGTCTCCATGGATTCTCATTCTGTCTCACTCTTGGTTGTTCTACAGGGTTACTATTTCTATAAGGGACTGTCAAACAATGCTCACTGTCCTTTTGCTTTTCAAAAATAGGCATCACCGGACCTATCGTTACTGGAACAGTTACTGCTTCTAGATTCTTGGTCAATTCTCTTATTTTCTCAGTTAATTCCAAGGTTGTTTTTGCTAATTCTACGGAATTTTCTCCATCTTTTCTTCCTTCTAATCTTCTTTCTAGTTCCCCGGTATCACTGTTTTTTCTCAAGTTTAGGGATTCTGGTTCTGTTTTTATAATTCGTACTGTTTCTCTCATTGGGGCACTTGGACTTAATATTTCTGGTTCTGGTCTATACGGTGGTGGATTTTTGTAAAACATATCATCAAGAACATCATCCTCAGATTCATTCGCTCCATACCCTCTCAACTCCAAATTATTCCTCTTTTCTGCACACTTTCGATCTTCATTTTCTCCTACAGTTCTTACAGGGAACACACCCTCAGTCATGCTCGCATCTCGCCATCTTTTCATTCGATCACTATGCGTTTCATGTCCGTATGGTCTTCCAAACGAGTACCTATAGCCTCTACCACTTCTGTTTCTTTCTCGTTCATGCATCTCGTCTTCCCATTAGGTTAAAGCCTCAAACTGTGTCGGTCTAGGTCTTGGCTCTAAATTCGTCATCCTTTCCCTCAAGTTTCTTAAAACAGCCAAATTAAATGAATAATGCTCTGGAAAAGCTAGTACTCCGTCGTCCTTGGTGTATCTCACCCAGTTATCCAACCAAATACAAGTATGATACCCATAATTCGCAATCATAAAGGATGCAGGAGTTTTCGGTGGAGGAAGTAACTGTCCTTCCCTAGTCCTAACTGGTTTGTCTTTCTTAAACCACTTCTTAATTCTCCCTAACCAGGTCTTTTTCTTCTTTTCTGGAGGGTTGTAATACATTTTCTTGTCTTTCGCACAAGGCTAGTCCCTCTTACAACTGTACCGCTAGTTTATCCAATCACAGCGCGACTTCACACTAACGCACCTATTCAGAGCGTCCATGTCACTGTCACAGTCCTCGAATCCTAACGCGACTCACACTAACGCACCAATAAGGAGCGTCTACGTCACCCTGTTTCTTCTCCAATCCTAGCGCGGCGTACACTAACGCACCAATCCGGGGCGTTTCACTATTCTGACCGACTGTCCAATCCCAGTGCGGTCGTTCTGACGTCAGCAGCCGCTGCGTCAGCTCCTGCTCCTGCTTCTGTCTACCCCTGCTTTACAAAACCGCTCAGTAAGTTTTTGTTTCAATTTCTGCACTTCTGTTAGTAACAACATAGAAACATCTCCATTGTCCGCTTCGCTAACCAAAGAACAGCAAAAAGACCTTTCTCACGAGAATTCCGTCTTTCCCGAGAGCAGCGCTTACCTCTGCCCTACTACGGAATCATTACTTCCGTTGATAAAGTAGCACATCCCTCTACTTCACCCTTCTAACAAGCATTAGCTAATTGTTTCTCCAGTATTTAAGACACATAGTTGGAGACCCAATGCTCCTGAGAGATAAACCCAGAGTTTCGCAATCAACCCAAATGCCTTTGCATTCACACTCGTTCACACAAGAAAATGTAGTACATTCACACAGAATCCTGTCTTTCCCGAGGACAGCGAACAGTCTGTCCTACTACAGAATTATGACATACGTTAACAAAGCAGCGCTTACCTCTCCTTTGTCCTTCTAACAAGCTCAGAGAGTACCTATTACCTTTCCAGTGATAAGCGTTATCGGAATGCCATTTGGATCCCTGGTACCTAAGACCAGAACTTCACAGGTAACCTTCGCTATCATACACACTTCTTTTACACAGAAAACGTCTCTAACGGCAACACACGACGATGCTACCGAATCGAACCCAGACAATGCGCCGTGCAACTTCAATTGTCACACGTTTTCCCTGTGTAGCTACAGGGCTACAACAATTCCGTCTTTCCCGAGAGCAGCGCTTACCTCTGCCCTACTACGGAACCGTTACAAACTTCCGACTTCCTACATCCCAGAAGCCGTGCAGACAACATTAAACTGTTAGTACATAAATCAATACCAATCAATAACCAACATCAGTAAACAATGTACAAGCAATAATCACTAAACCAAACAATAACAAACCATCATACTGCTACCAGAAAAACTGATGCAGCGCAGAGTGCAAAATCCCTCCCTACCGCCACGGACCAAAAGATCTCACACACGTACACTATTCATACATTTGCTGGTGGGGCCCATAACACCAACACACACTTACCATTAGTCCGTGCAAGAGGCGATTATCCTCCTAAGCGCTGACTAATGAGGAAGGAAGATACCACTTAACCCTAATGAGCAACACACCTACAAATCCTTCTTATACTCATTAGGCCTTAGACTTCCACATTTGGCATTATCCTCCCAAGACCGGGATGGATCTGTTAGTTGCTGTAGTAGTGAAAGCCTAATTCCCTAATCAACCTTTACATTAACACATTTCAATGAATAAACAACCCGACTCATTTCTGTAGATGTTCAAATCCAAATTTATATTAATTTTGCAGATTAAATCATTCATTTGATCAAGTTGCCATTCATATTTACCTTTTCTGGCTAAAGTCGTCCTCTATGTCAAATCTGGCAGTCTCGCAAATCTATGCCGATCAATTTAGCAGGTAAAGTTCATCAGGAATTTGGGCATTAATTCAGTCCGTCGGAGAATGGGGCTAACAGCTGTCCTGCAGTGTCACCGTCCTCTTCGTCAGCATATCATCAAGAAATCGAAGGAGCGACCGTCGGATCTCTAAGTCTAAGTCTAATCACCTCTCTATTCTACTATAATTTATTGTAAAAATGATGATAAAAGTAACAAATTTTGGGCATCCGAGTTCGCTGATTGGACAATCGGGGATTATCCTCCCTGTTCCCATAAGGTTTAGTCCATGATGTCCGCATACTTGCTGGTTCTGGTTCTTTTGTAAAGTGTTTTGTTTGTAGCATTTGCACCGCTCCCAGTGGCCTTGATAAGTACATCTTGCCTGGGGTCAGGACGGGGCCATTGTTGCTCATCTTTAGCGCAGGCGCACTTCACCCAAGCCTTGTTCAGCGTTGGCAGTCGGGTAAGGCACCACAGGCAGCCATCTTTTGGCAGGCCAGAATAGTCAACTTAAGCAAAGAAACACAAAAACATAATTAATGCATAGAAATGACTAATTAAATGTTATTCCCTCGCTAATACCCATATGTGTGTGTATTTATCTAGCCAAAAGCAACACTCAATGCGGTTTATACCTACTAAATAAAGCACGAATCACAATTACATCACTAAAGCAACATATATCATGCAATGTTCTAATTATCCATCAGTAGTATGCGTACGAAATTTAGTTCACGTAATTAATTAGGCCATGCAAATGCAAATCCCACGTGTATTTCGGTCATTAATGAGGTTGGTTAGTTATTCTCACATTACTCCAAACCATTAGTATGATTATAATTAATTAATTAATCTAATTAATAAAACGACATGCAAAATGAGGTGGGTATGCAAAATTTTGCATTACCCGCTCCAGCAACCCGTCCACCACAAACACCGTTATGCATATCCAATAGACCATTTGCTTGTGTTTATTTGGATCACTGCGGTCCATTTTCTTCTGATACTGCCTATAAATTCATCTTAGTTGCAGTTGATTCATACACACATTTTCTATGGGTTTGGCCACAACGCAGCGCTGACGCTCGAACTGTAGTCAGGGATTTGTGTGTCTTTGTGGGAATTTTTGCAGTGGGCACATTACATTCGGACCAGGGTCCGGTGTTCGCCTCTAAGGCGTACAAAGAATCCATGCGGTCTTTGGGATTGCAGGTCAAATTTTCGTATCCATACCGGCCTGAGGGCAATTCTGTTGTGGAGCGAATGAACCGTGACTTAAAGCAATCATTAACGGCTAGAGTCCTAGGCACTGGCAGGAACTGACTCGCCCATTTGTATAGTGTACAATGTGCACTTAATAATCTCTCTAGAAGACCTCTTGGTGGGCGGACCCCTTACGAATTGCTCTTTGGCATGAAAATGTTTGTGCCAGACCTTGATGGTCTAGACTTGGCGGCTGCAGCCGTCCCTTTTGACGTAGATGAACATTGTGCTGTATTACAGAACCTACAAGAGACAGTCTAGCAAAAGAACATTTACCTGCCGCTGCTGATGGTGCACTGCAGATTCCAGTGATCGGCTGGCTGCCTAAAGTTGTAGAACTGGTCCGAGAGAAGGTGGAGAACAAAAAAGAATTTGATCCATTATATCGAGCTCCGGTTCCAGTGCTGGGCGTGCTGGGAATTCATACAGTAATTTTACCACCACTTCCAGGTCGCAAGGACAACAGATACGTCTCAATTGACAATGTCAAGCTACAACATCTGGCCAATTCTGAATAGTTTGCCACCGGCTTCATCGTATGCCTCTATTCCAGGAAATCCTGACACTGCCATAGAGATGGACACTGTCGCTAATCCTTGGCTGGTCCCACAGCTGCCACAGAAGAGCCGGATTATACTTACCCTATAAGTGAATCTTTGCCTGGGTTAAATGCTACAGCCAGGAATGAGTTACGTTTTTCCTTTGACTCTCATTCAACATCGACTTTGACACCAACAACATTTGCAATTTTTCTCTCCTGGTTTAAGCGGACTTATTTGGTTTCCCCATGGATATATATTTGGCAGGTGCTCATCCTTATTTTTCTATTTATGTCCATTGGTTTTGTGACAGTATTTTTTCTTTTGATCAATGGACACTACCTTAAAGAACGCTCTGCTGTTGAACTGGTAGATGGAACTTTGGCCCCGCATTCTTCATCGCACATCATGAAGAGGTTCCTGACTTTCGTCAACATTACTGCCTGGCCAGTTATGGATGGAATAGTTTGGGATGCAGTCCCGTTTCAAATTCATGGTAGACAGAGATTGTTAATGTTCCAAATGTACTTCGTGTCTCAGTGAGTGGTGTGGTTAAATATAACATACGTTCAGGTGACTGGGATGTGTGGCCAATACAATCTCTGCTTTTTTTTTTTGAAAAACCTTTATTGACATTTCAACCAATAACAAGTATGGGCCTACAACCCCCGGGGCCGGCCGCTAAGCAGTCAGAGTAACAGAAATCAATATTCATCACAGGCAGCACCTCGGGGAGCAGAATCTCCATGCTAGTATACTCTCGGCCACTGAACAGCCCAAGTAGGAGACCAGGATACAAAAGGTTTTCATTTTATAATAAAAGAGGATGGAAGGATCAGGTGCCAAACAGTTTCCCAGCAGCAAAAAATGGCAGGCAGAATAATAAACGTCAACAATAAACAGCAATTTATCTAACCAATGGCGCTGAAACAGGAAGTTCAGGATGTGGAGGAATATCACGGCCATTTGCGCCTGCAGTCCCCTGCCCTAAAACCCAGAAAACACCACGGAAATTGTGGCACACATGAAAACGCAGTGATTAACAACGAAGGAGTTCTACCATGCTGATCCCAGAAAAGAAAGACAACAAAGAATAAGAGAAGAAAAAGGAGGCCATGGAAAAAAAGGTTTAAAGACTAAAGTATCCCCTCCCCCAACCCCTCACCCTGCACCTCTGCAGATGAGTACGGCGCCCCCCCCCCAGCAGTGTGCCTGTCGCCCCGGAACCAGACCCGAAATATAGAAGAAACAGAGAAAGAGGAGTAAGGAAAGAAACCCCACCAGACGGGGGGGTAGAGAAAATATTAATAAACTGGAGGAGGGCCTTCAAAACATGCCCCCGGCTTCTCCCTCCCGCACAATATGTTTTCCCCCAAAGCAAACAATAAGCAACACAAAATCGATCATGTCAAAGAAAAATGGGGAGCATTATGCGCCTATTACACTAACAGTTATGCCGTGAGAGCACGCAACCCCTGAGCCCGCCCGCCTATTAGATGACCACCTCTGAAGGATCAGCCTTATCCTTGGCCACTCTTTGCGAATCTACCTATGCATACCCATCGACCCAGTGCCATGTCCAATGTTACCAAGAAGAGGAGCGTCCAAAAAAGAACAGGAAGCGACACACACAGGTAGGGTGGAAGTCTCTGAATACCAACACAGTCAGCAGTATGGAGGGTCGTCTTTCCCAGTGCTGCCCCAGGATCTGCACTGCACACAGGGTCCAAGAAGGCGGAATCAGCCAGAGCAGGCGACCGTTGCTTGAATATTGCCTGGGTCGCCGGAGGCCGCGCACGGGACAAGGCCACCACCCCCCACTCAGGTCCAAGACCTCCGGAACAGACTAGACCCACAGCCAGCCGATCACACGTTAATATACTGTCCGGAGTTTCCAGCTGGTCACTATTCACAGGGGCGGCCACGACACTGTCCTCCTGTGTGCAGTGTAGGAAGTCCCTGTGTACCTGGGAACAGGCAGGCAGCAACTGTTCCGACGCTGATGCCACCCCATCAAGCTTACTCCCCAATACCCAGGCGCCGTGAACCAAGGTGGAATGAAGGGCACCGAGAGCCTCGAGAAGATCACCATACCCCAGAACAGCTCTCGGCGCTCGCTCCGCTACGCTCCTCATAGTCGCACACTTCCAATCGTGCTGCGACCCAGCGTACAGGATGGTAGACTTCGTCCTGTCAAGATGGCCGCCGGGTAGGTCCAATCCAGATTGGGACCAGGACTCAGGGACAAGCGCCTCAGGTTCCATGTCACTGGAAACAGGGTTTCGGGGGCAGGCAAAAAATATATCTGGTGTGTGGTCCCGGGCAACAGTCATCCCCACCACGGACCTGCGCCCGCGAAAATCCGGGAGCAGCCCGCAAGAATCAGGGCGAGTTACGGGCGGCGGCCGGGCAGCTCACCGGCGAAGGCTGAGGCAATCACCGGAGAATCTTGGATTAGCCACCTCGGGCATGCACTCGTTCCGCTGCGCTTAGTGGTAGGAACGACCACGGCGAAATGTAGGCCGATATTCGCACCGCTCCGGTAGTCCGACTCCACCCAGTCACCAAAGGCCGCTGTTGTTGAACTGCCGCTCGGCCATGTTGTCCACTCGAGGTCCCGGTTCCAGGGTTGCACAGGCCGCAAACTTCAAATGGACATTTCTCCGGCGATACCGCCGCCAGAAACTTCGGAGTCACACGATCGGTTGCCGCTCTCATTCACCAACACGGGCATATAGCGCAGGCTAAGGATCTCATGCAGGATATCTGTGCGGGACGCGGAGGTCCCGGTCGCCATCTTGGCTCCTCCCTCCAATCTCTGCTTTTAAATTTAAAATATTATGCAGGATTTGATGCTGAAGACTTGTATTTGAAATCTGCAAGTTATGCTGACTTGTTTTGCCATCAGCATTATGGCCATCATTATTTGCACAAAGCATCTACTTTTAGAGCTGTTGTTAATTACACTCCTTTGGATAAATTTACATATTTTACGAGTTTTGATAAGTCAAACCCTGGATCTTATTATTTTAACTTGAATTCTAAATCTAATACGAAAGTTATGCTTACCCACACTAAATTGTTATACTCTGATTCCTTCATCCTTAAATTGGTGGTGGGTGGCTATGATCATTGGAAAAATACAGTTGATTTGAAATAAGTTTGGGGTTCCAAACCCTGGCAGGTGCAGGGCACAGAAGCTTTGTAACGTGCATGTCTTATAACAACGCAAATACTGTTTTTAAACGATTCTATCTATCAAACTACTTGTCTGGGTTTAGCTACGGCTAAACAACTGAAGGCTCCTGCTTTTCCTTCCCTTGCCGACTATCCAGACTTTAATGTAACTACCAATTACACATTTGAGGAGTTGCAGTCTTTATTTACAAATGCTACCTTTAATATCTCGAATCATGACTCTATGGGGTGGTTGGTTTGGCAGACCAGTCCAGATGCATGCCAAATGCGTTTCCATAACAGGGCTCCAGGTTACTCTCAGGATAGACCTGATCCATGATTTACAACAACTCATACTGTTACAACGTTTTCTGTTGGTAAATTATGTCAAACTTGGTTACAACACTCTACCTTAGCTTCTGTTAAACAGCATTTGTCAATGTTATCGAATTTATTTTGAAATATTTTTTTATTGAGCCTTTAGTCAGAGTACATTACATTTTACCAATATTCATGGCATTTTCATTTTTGTGTATCATTATCCCATCTCTCCGTGAGTAAGTTTACAGACTTTAATCGTTTTATCCAACATTCACATAACATAAAAATTATAATGCAAATAAATGAAACTTGGAATCATTCTTATTATTTACTAATGTCTCCAGGGAACATTGTCACGTACCTGTACTTTCGACTCCTAAACTGAATTAACTACCACCTCCCCCTCACTCCCCCTTTCCTGGTCCATCTGTGTTCTGTCATCTATTCCACCTCATGACCTTGAATTATTACTGATTTCAACCTAAACTTCTGGTGTACCGGGGACTGTTCCACATAAGTTGCTCTAGGTGTCGCTGGTAATGTGACAATTGGTTAAGTTAATCAGGAGATTGGGCCAAGAAATGTAAGCGGGATATCCAATTGTGTGAATTCCTCTAACATAATGTCCCATTCCATGGAAATGGGACGCTTCCTCAACCCTTGTGCCTCCTCTCACCTAAGCGCCGCGCTTTCAGCGCTACGCCATCTAAGTACCTCCTCTCTACATATATGTAGTGGGGGGCTCCTCGGAGACCTCCATCTCATAGTAATTGCTCTGATCGCCAATATAATCGCTAAGTCTAGGAAGCACAGGTGAACTTTCTGGGCCTTAGTGTGCTTGCGTAGGCCCAGTAGGTACTCTAATATGTTGTTCACACGCAAATCGGACAGTGGACCACTGAGCAATAGGCACCAAATCAAAATATTAAACCAAAAAATATTTCTTAACCAGAGCTGGAAATCCTTCCGTGTGCAGAAATCACAAAGGTACCTTCTGTCCAAAGGGACCACCCCGATACACAGGGTCAATAGAACAAATGAACTAATATCGTGATTGCACCACTATCATTCCATATAGTCGAATAGTCCACATTGAGTCCATCGAATGATTAAATATCCATCTTTATTAGTGATTCATGTTCTTCTTTCTCTTGTTATAAAACAGTACAAACAGCCAACGCGTTTCGTTCTCCACCGAGAACTTCTTTAGGGCTGTAAAGTTAAAACACATCTAAAAAGTCCAAAATATGTAAGACAAAACATATATATATATATATATATATATACAAACATTTAAAAGCACAATAACATATTAAGACGAGACACACATGACATGGTGTCATATAGAAAAAGACGTGTGACATATTCAGTTGTATCAAAAATCCATAGCGTTGTACTGATATCCATATGCTTATTACTTCAAAGGAATTGACCTATGTATGACCACTTAACAAAAAAATATATATATAAATCCACAAAATATAACCATCCTAGAAACATTTTTGGTATCGCATTTGTCCAAATGAACCCAAACATCAAATACCAGCAAGTATACAAGGACTAGAAATGTATAAGACAGCAATGCACGAAATTTTAATATTGTTTGAAGCAGAACATAAACAATCGTGTCCGCCGAGTTGTCAACAACAGTGTGATTAAGGCGGTTAATGATTTTTTGAGGGCATTTATCATTATACAAACGAACAAAGATGCATGTATGCCATTGTTACTTAAAGAGCAAAAGGAGAGGAAAAGAGGGGAAAAGGAGAGAGAAGGAAGCAATTGCAAAAGAAAAAACTTAATATATAAACATACCATTTTAGATTTCCACAAACGAACAGATAAAGTATTTGTGACCATGTTTTCCTGGTATGAATAGATCTGTCCGCCCAATAATTGTAAATCAACTGTAAAAAAACACATAAAAAAACAAAAAACAAAAGATGTGTATGCTCAATACAATTGCCAAAAGGAACATCACTAGAAAATATATATACAAGTTGTGTATGAATACAATAAAGTGTAACCATCAGCCTACCTTATAGGTTGAAACGAACGCTGTTACTGTATTTCAATATTCTATTAGTATCTTCAAGTGGTGATATGATAGTCACCGGGCATTCCTTAGGTTCATAATTTGAACGGAAACCTCACGGCATTGCCTAATTGTATTCAACCATCATGGAGTAATATATTAATATCCGTCACTTTAAAGTCAATGGCCATTAGCGCCAAACCCCAAAGTCATACTGTTATAATGTAGTATGTTGTAATATAATAGTAATGTGTTCGTAACAAGTACCTTAGCAGAATTCCCCAATTATTCATTAAAACGATAACATTGAGCTATTTTCGAAGATTTTTATAAGGGAAAGTGCTGACACTCCAAGTCAAAGAAAGATATTTATTTTTACTTTCTTAAAGCCCAAAGAATAAATTTGAAACGGATATAAGCAATACAATCAACTATGCCGCACTGGTCCAACCAACTTAGGTCCCTAATGGAGGTGATCACCCAGACACGGGAAACGCCCGATTTGAAAAAACGTCATGGTAACAAAACGTAGTTACTTGAAATTGTGCACGTTCTAGGCATCAACCTTAAATGTAATATTTGTTGTGCATAGTAAACAACATCTTCACCGAAAACAAAACGATTTGAGAAACGTCAGAGTCACTAAACATTTCTACTTAGAGTTCTATCCATGCTGGACATCGACCCTTAATGTGACATTTATTGTGCATGATAAACAACTTTTTTATCGTAATCGGTGCGAGGCGCCACAAGTTGCGCCTCAAAGCACAAGACTATATTCAAAAAGGCAGTGAATAAAACAATGATTATGAGGAGACAATTAACTATAATACTTGTTCTTACCTTTTGTGAGAGTGGCATAGTGGCCATCAATCTCATACCACGCGAAATCCCGCTATGGATTCAAAAGTGCAGACACGGAATTAGTCGTCATTAAACACCACACCAAACGTGCGTCTGAGGTCAATAATGCGTCCCGACATTCGTTATATCTAATCCCCATCACAAGTGTCGAACATGTCAGCCATATTGGAGTGTAAGCTGTGTTTAGAAAGCATGAGTGTATGACAACAGGCCACATTTAGTTGATACTTCTTATTGGAACACACACAATATAAATAGCATGAACCGGTAATTATCCATAATCAGAGGTGAAAGGCACCAAATTATTGGTGTTAAGGGAAAAAGATGAAAATAAACTAAAATGAAAAATCTAAATAGTTAACAAATCCCCAACATTCCGAAACGTACCCAACATGTGTCTGACAATATATATCCGTCTCAACAGCTTGTCAATTTAAAATACATAATGTTTGACGGATAAGACGGTAAATGTCGCCCATACCCGCCATATTGGAATGGTAGCTTGCATTTACAATATGCCAGTAAATAGTAGCAGCAGGTCACATGTTGTTCATAAAGTCCTATAAAATATGAATAATACGGGACGATAATTGTCCAATTAGTACATATCCAATTGTCGCCATTATGGAGCTCACCAAGTGTGCACCAGACGTCATAAGTGCATCTTGGTAACTCGTCAAAACTGATATTCATAGAATGTGACGACTAAGAGCGCCATGCTAGAATATAAGCTGGGTAGCATATTCTGCCTATTGTGAGGACATGGGGGTGCATATATATCTCCCTGACACTCGGGTAATGTCATTCATTCATAAATTGCACTTAAATAGCAATATGTGCCAATCCTCATGTAACCACAGGATCCTACCTGGGTATGAGTGTACAAAGGTCTGTAAAGATATACAAAGAATGATATAGGACAGTGTTCATTCACAGATGGTAATGCATTTCATCCTCCGTAATATGGCCCATCTCAATGCATCTAAGACGACAAATCCACATGGCCTCTTTTTTACGGAGGGTAAGTTCTCTATTCCCACCCCGAGGGTGGGGAGGGATATGTTCGATACCATGGAACCATATTCGATAATTGGCACTGTGATGTTCTCTCATGTGGTAAGTCATAGGATATTTTAGGTCATAATTCCTTAAGGCTCTTACGTGCTCCTGAATGCGCAATTTGAGCGGTTGCACAGTACTGCCTACATAGACCTTGTTACAGTCACAACCCAAGATATATACAACATGACTTGTCTTACAGTTAATAAACTGTTTTATGTCGTATTCTTTTGTTGTATTGTAATTGAATTTTTTGGTCTTATTTTTGCCAAATGGACAAACATTACAGCCAGAACATGTATAGAAACCATTTGGTGTGGTGGGCATCCATGTTTTGAGGCTTGTATGTTTAGGGTAACTGGGGCGTAGTAAGTTACGAAGTGTTTTGCCTCTCCGAAATGTGACTCTGGGTGTAGCCGTAACATGTTCTCTCAAGTTCGGTATCTCATAAAGTAGTCCCCAATGTCGCTTGAGTATATTAAACAGTCTGGCACTATTGTTTGTGTATTGTGTAATGAAGGTACTCTAATATGTTGTCTGTTATTGTGAGATGTGTTCCCCCAGCATATTCCGGATGTGTCCCCAGTAATCCTTAAGATGCGGGCAGGTCCATAACATATGAACAAAGCCTGCTTCCTCCTCCTTGCATCACGGGCAGCAGTTCTGGGCCTCTGGGAACATGCACTGTATCCGCTTTGGGGTTAAATAAGATCTATGGAGAACCATAGTTTGTATGAACTTGAGTTTGGCATTTTGGAAGACCCTCTTAGGATGTTCTAAAATGCTTTCTCAGGCTTTATCTGTAATCACCATGTCTGCATTTTCCGCCCATTTTACACGAAGGTCTATAAGGCTAATGGAGGCCTGTGCTCGGATGCCTGTATAGAGCCATTTAACTAGGTGGCCACCCCTCCCCATGTAATAAAGTAGGTGTACCAAGTCATGTTGTGGGGGCTCGCTACGTTGAGGTGCTCATGTCGTCCTGATGTAATGCGCTATCGTTGCATGCAGTAAGTAAAGGCGGTCAGGAGCCCCGGTGTTCCTCACGAATGTATCATGATCTAGGAGTACACCATCTCCGAAGAAAGAACCCACCTCTGCCACTCCCGCAGCTATCCAATCCTGCAGCCTAGTCACCGTAAGTTTACCACCCATAATTGGCAGTCCCAGTAGTGGGATATTGGGCGCGTAAGGGATCGTGGTTGAGGTGTATTGTAGGGCCTTTTTCCAGCACCGCAGTGCCGTCATTAACAGCGGTGGGCCGTCTGAGGGTAGTTTCATTTTTGGGAGCAGCATATTGTGCAGGGTACCTCTTTCCAAGTCTTGCGCATTATAGCCTATTTCTTGTAGGTTACTGCCTGCCGTCCAAAAAGACAGCCATTGTAATTGGGATGCATAGTAATAGGCTCAGAAATCAGAGACTCCTAGCCCTCCCTTGTTCGATGCCAATTGCAATTTCTTGAGGCTTACTCTACGCCTGCCCCCGCCCCATATAAGTTCCAACAGTAGTGTGTCTAGGATGCAAAATGTGGACTGAGGCCCCATCAGGGGCAGATTAACAAAGAAGGACAATAGACGGGGAAGCATCACTATCTTGGAGATGGCTATCCTCCCCATCACTGACAGCGGCCGGGACGTCCAGAAGGGGATGCTGGGGCGCAGCGAAGCAATGGCTTTCATTAGGTTACCCTCTAGTTGGTCCAAACGGGTCCTGTATACGTGGATACCCAGATACTTAAATGTATCTAGCGCCACAGGTATTGAATAGGTACCGAATTGGAGTATGTCTGGGCGTAGTCGCTCTTGGAAATAAAAGGCATGGGACTTCCCTGCATTAATTGCCAATCCCGATATGGCTTAGAAGGTGGAGAAGACCTCAGGGAGTGGGCTCGGCTCACCCTCCAGGTCTCGCAAATATATGAGGATGTCGTCTGCATATATTGAAATAAGTTGTATGGGCCCCCGTATGGGTATTCCCAAAGCATCAGACAATTGCCTCAAAGCTATAGCCAGTGGTTCCAGTGCGAGCACAAACAGGAGGGGGGAAAGCGGGCACCCCTGTCTAGTACCTCTTTGTACCGCGTATTCTGGGGAGATATACCCTCCAGTACACGCTCTTGCAGTGTGTTCAGTATAGAGCAGGCGTACCCACCGCAGAAAATCCGGGGGGAGGCCAAAACGCAGTAGGGCCGCAAACATGTACTCCCATGTCAGGGAGTCAAATGCCTGATGTAGATCTAATGCCAGACATCCCGCCCTGTTGTACTCACTGGGGATGGCCCTCATTATATAGTGAAGTCTCCTAGTATTGAGTGAGGTACTACGTGAAGGAAGAAACCCGCATTGGTCACGGTGTATAAGGGTGGGGAGAGCAGGTTCCAGGCGATTGGCAAGGGCCTTACTAAGGATGTTATATTCAGTAGTCAGTAAAGACAGCGCTCTATAGTTGGACATCTCAGTCCTGTCCCGTCCTGGCTTGGGAAGTGACACCACCATAGCTTGCATCGTGGATTGCGGAAGTTTACCAGTTTCCCAGGCCGTCTTATACATCTCCTCTAGCTTAGGTACTAAGACATCCGAGTATGTCGCATAAAATTCAACAGGCAGGCCATCTATCCTCGGGGCTCTATTACAGTTAAGGCCTTTGATTGCTGCTTTTATTTCATGTTGGGTGATGGGTCCTATAAGATCCTTCCGTGTAGCCTCCGTGATCTTGGTGAACTGCAGGCCGCCTAAAAAGACATCTATCGGGCCAACATCCGTATGCTCTGGTGCCGCATATAGGGTGCTAAGGTAATTGCAGAATGCTTCATTACTCTCTATTTGGGTATGGATCAGACCCTTCAGTGGTGAACGTATGCAGGTGACTAGTGGCGTTCTGGGTTATCTTTCAGCAACCGAGCTAGCAATGTGCCTGCTTTGTCGGCATCTGTATGTTTCAGTTGTGTGTACGCTCTATAATCTATAAGCCTAATTGTTTCCAGAGTCTCTGCGTGCTTAATACGAGTCTTTGTATCTACAAGTCTTTTGTGTGCTTCTTGTCGCGCCCCTACAGTAGCACTAATTGCAGAGCCCCGAACCACCACTTTGAACGCGTCCCAGTCTATGAGGTTGGAGGAGGCTGTATTCCAGTTGTCTGTGAAGTAATTATTAATGGTGTCCAGTAATGTGGTCCGAAAGGGGGTGTCCTCTAGCAATTGAGGCCACAGTTTCCAGCTCGGTACAGGGGTTGGGACATTGCCCCACGTTAGAGTGAATTCCATGGGGTTATGATCTGAGAATGTTTTGGCTAGATACGTCGATTGGTGTATATGTGCGGCTATTGTGTAGGAACAAATAAATCTATCCAGCCTGGTATGAAGCTGATGGACTGGGGAGTAAAAAGATTATTCCTTATGTGTAGGATGTAGCATTCGCCATGCGTCTAAGAGTCTCCAACCCTGCATCCAAGTGTTCAAAAGTTCAGCCTGTTCGTGAGTATTCGCCCTGTGCAAGGGAGGATGGGATCTATCCAACTCTATGTCTAGGATCCCATTGCAGTCTCCCCCCAGGATCATTGCAGTCTCCCCCCAGGATCCAGGGAATGGTGTCCCACCCCACCAGAGCTCTGCCCAGGTCAGAGAAAAATTTGTCTTGATCAAACTTCGGTGCATAAATACTACCTAAGATTACAGGTAGTCCATCTAGAGTGCCCCTCAGAAGTATATACCGTCCCTGATCACCTGTGCGCCGGTCTACTTCTGTAAAAGGGACTCCGTGGCGAATCCAGATGGTCGCCCCTCTAGCAAAGGCTGAATAGTTAGTGGTATACACTCGGCCTCTCCATTTTTTCCGAATTTTCACTGCCTCCACCTCCATCAGGTGGGACTCCTGGAGGAACACGATCTGCGTCCTTCTCCGATGTAGGTAGGCATGCACTCTGTGGTGCTTGTGCACAGCCCCTAGCCCTTGTACATTCCATGTCAATAGGTTGTATGAGCCTAAGGTGGTTTGTTTACAAGATATATATTTGCTACGTGTGTTATTCTCCGTGCAGTACGGAGCCCGTAAATGTGTACAGACCAGGAATTCCCAAACCCTCTTGAATTAAACATACATGGCGCAGCCAATAAACAATGCTGAGCCAAACCAATAACTAAAACATATGAGAACCATAGAACGGTGCATGCGCTTTGTGGGGGGCAAGCGCCACCAACCATACTACTGATTGTGTGGGTGTATAGCTCCGGTGGCTTTACTGGGCCCCGGGGGTGAGGGGGTTCCTCTCATGATATGCATATCGGTGCCCTGTATATTAAGGGTGTCCGTATATGAGACCGGGGGGTCTACTATAGTAGTCTAACCATAAATGCCTGAAAGTCCTAACTGACTTTTGGAATCCTACTAGTTTTGAGTATCGACCTATGTGCAATTAGAGGAGAAACATAACAAAGCAGATCATTATACATGCATTACATTAATTATTGTGTGTACAGTTAGACCATCTCAAAAAGAAAGGATACTGTTCAGCGCTTTATATCGTGCCATGGCTCAAGCGGTCAGCCCCATGTGAGCCTACTGCGTAAAGATTGTATGTCTGTTCCTTAGTTATCAAGCAGGCCATCCCCCGTTTGGGGCGTCGCCGATGGAAAAAGAGTAATGCTATGTTCTGAGTCCGATTGCATGGTACTGTCCTCAGAGTCCGCCGTGATCTTTGTATTATCTTCGCGGAAGGATCCAGCGACTGCCAGCGCTTCCGCCCTGTCCACCATCTTCTGAGCCGGAGTCGGACCGCGTCTTACAGAGTTCCTCGGGCCCCCTCCTCGGCCTCGGGGTATCTGTCTTTGTCTGTACGGGGCTATGTCTCACCGAACCCGATGATCTCTCCTGACTGTGTTCTAGGTCCATTACCTCTAGCCATTCCTCCACATCACTGGGGCTGTCAAAGAAATAAGATTTCTTATCATGCATAACTTTAAGCCTGGCTGGGAACAAAAGGGCATATTTAAGTTGAGCCGCCCGTAGCTTTTTCTTCACTGCTTGGAAAGAGGTTCGCTGACGTTGTTATATGATAGTGTGGTCCGGGTACAGTGAGATCTGCTGATTTTCAAATTGAATGTTCGTCTTTTCCCTTGCTTTTTGCAGTAGCATATCTCTGTCCCTGTAATTCAGGATTTTGACGATCAGAGGACGTGGGGGGGCTCCCAAATGTTGGTGTGCCAGTTGGAATCCGGGGCGCCCTTTTCACGCAGAAATATGGGGATAGACCCTCAGGGGCGACATGCTCTCAGAACCATGCTTCCATAAAATCAGCTGGTCTTGCACCTTCGCTTCGTACCAGCAGCCCAATGACTCGGACGTTATTTCGTCGATTGCTTGTCAATGATATCGAATGATGTGAATTTATCAGATATCATAAAAGGCCCGATTGGCCCAAAGCCTAAACGATGGATATATGTAGTTTATAATGTAATTTGGAAAATGTCTCAAATTGAAGCCGCTTCACGCTTAAAGGCTATAGACCAGGCTAATCTTGAAAAAGTTCTTGCTGTAGTAGATAGTATTAATAGCCTTTCTTCCAGGATATACACATTGGACAATATTGTTTCTTCTGTTGTTAATATTGTACAGGATGATGTATCTGTGTTGTATCATGGTCAGAACCAATTGCGCTCTATTATGCAGTTACCATGGACCTTGCAGACACTTAAAATGTGTCGCGTGCCATGGGACTATGTAAACGCGTCCTCTTTGTTTATACCTTTTAATTTGACTGAAAGACAACAGTCTATGTCCATGAAAGATGCCACTTATACCCTTTTACAAATACAAAAATTAGACCCTTTACTATTCTCAGTAGCGGAAACAAACTCTGCTGTTTGGCTCGTTCATGGGGTTATAACACTGCAGTTCTCCTTATTTAAATTTACGTCATGCATGAAACATTTTCCCCTAGGCCGCTATTAACCATTAGGAAACTCGTTCCTTCATGAAGTTTGGTCACTCCCCTTAACGTTTCATTGTTTGCGTGATGACACAGAGGTGTATCTGACTGGTGAGTCTTGTGATTCTTCCATTGGACACTCCCTTGTGTGCAAAAATAAACAATTGCACGGCGCTTGCAATTGAGAGGCGCCTAATTTAGCGTGCATTTTAAAAGGAAAACCCGTCCCCTTGATTAAGCCAACAGTCACACTGTTGTCTAACGGCAGTGATTTACTTCTGAATAATGAAAAATACTGCGGCATGCTGATAGGCATACCGTACATTGTGACTGTGTCACAACGTGTAGTTTGCTGCAAAAATGTGCTGTTTCCTCCACCTAGTGGGAGTCCTGATATCTCAATTTGGCCTTCCATTCCGACCTTGAAGGCGGAGTTCGACAAGCTGAGCCGAATAAGAGCTTTATTGTCCGAGAAAGAAGTTTCTCTCACTTCTGCCCATGAGACCTATGTCCTGCAGGTGGCTAATACAAGAACAGAAGTTCAAGCATTTTTAAACTCTGACCTCCCACAACATTTTGGTGAGCTAATACATTCTATCTTCAATGCTTCTATTACAACGGGCTTGGCTAATTTTTTTTAAACTGTGGGCTCTGGAATTGTAACATCTTTGCAAACTATTTTTGGTGTGATCCCAGCTTTCATTCATTCTATTTTTTCCAGCGTCTTCGGCGGGTTCCCACTAATACTCGCCTTAGCTGCCGGGGTCTTCGTGTTGATTTGCCTGCTCAGGAATGGCTGCCCCTCTTGTGGTCGTTCACAACCCGGCCCAGCTACAGCTGCTTTGTAACTGCATGCTTAAGTGCTACGGTACTTTGCCACTGGCCACTCTATGCGTGGCTTATAATCTGTCTTTCCGATTTCCATGGTACATTTGCATGCAACCAGTTTTCTCATGCTTGGAACGTCCTTTCCAATGGGCTTTGGATATCTACCTCACAAACACAGCATCTCCTGACCCGGACTTTGCCTTACTGATGAGCCCTCTAGTGTCTCATGAGCAGGACTGTTGCGGTATGGGTCTGATGGCCTGTGCAGCTGCGCTTGGTTTGCTAGCTCAGTGGAATATCAGTGCAGCAGCACATGATTTCCTGCAACGGAGTTACATCGAGTACCACGCAAGTTGCCCACCGATGGTGCTGGAAGCACCCATCATTAATGGGCATGTTTGCTCCTTTGAATTGCCTAACTGGATGGCGTCTACATTTTCAGACGAGGACAATGATTTGCTGTTGGAAGCTGTCGCCAATTTTTGTGCTTACACGCTGATGGATTGATAACACCAGGCAACCCAGACATTTAAAAAAAAAAAAATTTCCTTTTCATTATTTTTATTTTTTTATTGGCAACAAAAAGGATGTTTTTATAACTAAAAGACCTCAACTATATAAGCTCCTGTTGCTGAGACTTTTTTAACTCTGTGTTCTACTTCGATCACTGTGTGTAGAACTTCCCAAGGGGAGGGTGTCGTGAGGGTTTAGGGGTGCCAGCGGACATTGCTAAGTTAGCATTAGTTTGTGCTCTGCATCACCGCCATCTTGCCGCTTATGCACACAACACTACATGCCTTGGTTCCCGTAAACACCTCTGCTCGTGCTGCCTCACATGGGAACTGTGTGCCTTTCACTGTTTCGGTTGTGCTCTGTGTTCTCGTCTGTACATCGTGTTCAAGGCCAGAAAACAACTTCACTGGTTAATCGGCTTTGGTCCGTCCCACACACATATAGACATAACATGGAACACAGCTGCGCTACTGACTTTTCGGGTGTTGTTAACTTGCATCCTGTGCATTATTAAAAACACTTGGAGAAAATCTTTCCAGAGGAAGAGCTGTGCTTGTCCGGAGATGTAAATCCTATTATCTAAGACTTGAGGTAGGGGGTTCCGCTGCCCATGCCCAGAGGTCTTCCACTGATATAATAAACATAGCTTGTAGCACGGGGAGGGTGGTAAAGAGCTATAAGACTTCATCCACTGTCATTGTAATATGCTGTCCCGTTCATATTATATGGAATTGTAACCATGCTGATTATATTGTTTTTATGCATTTCTTTGCTAACGTGTACTGCATTACAGAGCATGTCAGGTGAAATAAACATTTTAAACTATACAGCATCTCTGGTTACTCACATTGTGAACAGGTATGAGTATCTAAGCGAAAGAGTGTCTTGTTCCCACGAATTCTGAGAGACCTTGAGTCACATGTTCTAGGATATCCAATCATTGGTAGCTCCGCTGTAGTACGGAGAATGAATGGGTTACTATAGCTAGCCGGATAGGGGTTCTGGGTACTGAGGCGTGTTTTTGGTACACCACAATACACCAAAGTCCTGGGTTCCTGTGCATAGTTCTGTGTATGTTCAGAATCCCTGCAACAATACAAGTGATGAGGCAATTGGGTCTCTGTGACATCTGGCGGCATACGGCAGGCCCTCAAAAAAAAGGTTTCACATTCCATAACAAAAAATACAGACATCACTCTAGGATCGATTATTTTCTAATCAACTGTAAGCTAAAGGACCTAGTATTAGATATTAAGCACATAGGGGTACATCTCTCAGATCACTCGGCAATAATACTCCAGATAAAGTTGGGTGAGGGGATGGTACAACCAAGATGGAGATTAGATCGCCCCATCTTATTAGATGAAGGGATTCTAGATATTCTAAAAAAAGAGACAAAATAATTTTTGGACAGTAACTTGGGTTCGTCTTCGATTGGTATAGTTTGGGACATTTATAAAGCCTACTTGAGAGGCAGATTGGGTACTCTAGCAGCAGCAAGAAGGAGATCATATCATAAAAAGAATCTAGTAACAAATCCGGACAATTGAAAATGACTTGATTAACTCAGGTAATCAGGGTGAACAGGATACTAGGTTGAGCAAAATAATGGAAATAAAGGCAAAATTGTCATCAACTATACAAGATAGTCAGGAAAAGATAGGAGGCAATTCGGCTGGCACACTTTGAATATGGTGAAGGTTGTAGTAACTTACTAAAGATTTACAAAAGAGGTCTGAGATATAATACAGCACTTATTCTTGTCTCGAGAACATTATCAATTCTATGGTGCGAAGATCAAGGAAACAAGACCCCTTTGCTTCCTAAACAAGTGAAAGAAACTTCCACTATAAACAATTACATAAAGAATTTGATCCGCACTCAATATAAAGAACAAGTCCATCCAATTATTGTATTTTATATATTCCTTTATTCTTGTATCCTTTGAGTTCTAATTCCTCTCTTCCTAGTAGCCAACGCGTTAAGTCCTATTTAAGGACTTCTTCAGGGCTACAAACACAAATAACTAGTATTAAAAATCTTTTAAAACAAGACTTATTGCATAATTTGAATTCATATACATAGTCAATATAACAATTCAATATAATTTCATTTTCAACACATCATAAATAAACCACACCAGGCACATGACTCTTAACAACCGTAATAACCCATGTTCCATTGGGAGTCATAACATATGACAGTATGGGAAACTCATAGAGTACTGCCAAACAGTTAACGTAAAGATTAAAGTATAAACAATTTCATGAGCACACGTTAAAAACAGTACATTTGTAAACCATTTTAAAGAAACACATTTCGTAGTTATGTCCATAAATCAGACCAGGAAATCCCTATATATATATGTGATATATCTGTATACCTCATAATATAGGGAGATCTAATATGAACTATACATTTCTTTTTGGTGCTTGTTTTGTATGGGCTACTTTGTTTCATGGCACAATACAAAGAGCATATTTAAGGCTATGATTTAAACAATCAAGGAATCAATGCATTACTAAGAGGTCACATTTATAGATACCTCATCTGTTGTCTTTCATGTTGTTTTTTGATCTCTTCTTGCTCTCATCCCCTCTACCTTGTGTTATTCTTTCTAAAAAATATGCCTACAAAGTTAAAGGATATTATAATCCTTGACGATGAAATCTTTTATATCATCAAAATAATAAATAGTATAATTCCCAATTAGTACTATATATTCAATTATTTTGTACTATAGTTATCTCAAAATGCCCATGTATCAGATGTCAGATTTTCCTATCTCATTATATAATATTTCATTTCATGGGCCTTTGACACATCTAATAAAACATAGTAATAGTTATAGAGAAAGCAGGATCAACCATCAAGAAAATATACATAATCAAAGCTTTATCTACATGATAATATAGACCACAATATGTTCAATATTGATAATAGATGTAACAATTGTTGCAACAGTTTTCAAATTGGCACATAATTAAATGTTCACCAGTGACAACAAAATCATTTAAAGACATAAGTTGACTGAACATACCAAGCCCAAAATATTCCATGATTGTGATATCAGTCAGTCAGTCAAAGCTTTTATTTCGGTAAAATACCATAAAAAGACATAAATACATATATACATTTAAACATGATCAAATAACATTGTGTAGAGTGTAATCCATTAAAACATTAAAATAGTTTCATAAAACATACACAGTAAAAAAACGTGATTGTGATATCTCTATTTGATAACCATGGCATCATACCTTTATCGTCATTCCGAATTCCATAACCATGTAAGTTCAGATAGGGGTCTGTTTTACATATAAAAACAATCCTTCGATAACCTCAGGTCATAGTTGACTCAATAATCTAATGAAAAAAATTATAAAAAATTGTATATAAGAAAAATATGTGCACACAAAAATATAAATAGGACACAACGTCTTATATTTTAAATCATATACCCTCTCCTCTCAATTGACATGCTCTAACACTCAATACTGAGCAGTATTTGATAAATGACATTCTATAGCCCATAATATTCGTAATATACATGACCAAAATATCGCTATAACGAGCGCTTTTGTCCCACTTAAAGTGATCTTAAGTACATGTTATAGGGCATTGACTCGTAAATAACAAAACGGACATCAGTAATTAAACATAGTAGATGACAGTTAATAAAAAAGCAACATTTTAAAGCATGCAATGTGTGTTGCATCCATAAGCATGATGCCTACTATAGAAAGTATGGCTAACAAGAATAGCACCATTTATCGACAATGAACAAAAGTGATCGCCATCCTGAAAAACGCCGTTCACACATCATTTCTTCATCTATTTTACCCAAATGCGCTCAACATGACTAATGACAGTCAATAGTATAAATGATTAACCGCTAGCATTATTAAACACACAGCGAGTGTTACGGCCATGGACAAGAAGCCCATTAGGGCGGGCTTAATTCTAGTTACTTTGTTCAACAATAAATAAATCTTTCAAAACATCAATCAATCATATAACTTGTAAAGCGCACTACATACCCGGGCGGGTTTCAAGGCGCTTGGGAGGGGGGGGGGGGGGGGGGGGAAGCTGTTACTGGTCGAAGAGCCATGTCTTGAGTTGTCTCCTGAAGGTCAGCAGGTCTTCGGTTTGACGTAGGTGGAGGGGGAGGGTGTTCCAGGTCTTGGTGGCGCGATGGGAGAAGGATCTGCCTCCGGAAGTAGTTCTCCGGATGTGTGGGACTGTGGCTAGGGCGTGGTCAGCGGAGCGGAGTTGTCTGTTGGGTACGTAGAAGGAGAGTCGGCTGTTGAGATAGGCTGGGCCGGTTTTGTGGAGTGCCTTGTGTGCGTGGATCAGAAGCTTGAAGGAGATTCTTTTGTCGATGGGGAGCCAGTACAGGTTCTTCAGATGGGGGGTGATGTGGTCGCGGCGCGGGACGTTGAGGATCAGGCATGCAGAGGCATTCTGGATTCTCTGTAGTCTGCTGATGAGCTTGGACGAGGTTCCGGCGTAGAGGGCGTTTCCGTAGTCGAGCCTGCTGCTGACCAGGGCCTGGGTGACTGTTTTCTTCGTGATTGTCGGGATCCATCTGAAGATCTTGCGGAGCATGCGGAGTGTGTTGAAACAGGTGGAGGAGACTGCGTTGACTTGTTTGGTCATGGAGAGTTTCGAGTCGAGGATGACTCCCAGGTTGCGTGCGTGGTCGGTGGGGGCCGCGGGGGACCCCAGTGATGTGGGCCACCAGGAGTTGTCCCAAGCGGAGGGGTTGGACCCGAGGATGAGGATTTCCGTTTTGTGTGTGTTCAGTTTGAGGCGGCTGTCCTCCATCCAGTCGGCGACGGCCTTCATTCATTGGCGGAGGTTGGATTTGGCGGTGAGGGGGTCCTTGGTGAGGGAGAGGATCAGCTGAGTGTCGTCGGCGTAGGAGATTATGTTGAGGTCGTGCTGTCGGGCGATGCATGCTAGTGGTGCCATGTAGACGTTAAATAGCGTCGGGCTGAGGGAGGATCCTTGGGGAATGCCGCAGAAGATCTTGAAGGCCTCGGAGCGGAACGGAGGGAGGCGGACTCTCCGAGTTCTGCCAGAGAGGAAGGAGGTGGTCCAGTCCAGGGCCTTGTTTCGGATCCCTGCGTCGTGGAGGCGCGTGCGTAGTGTGCGGTGGCAGACGGTGTCGAAGGTGGCGGAGAGGTCCAGGAGGATGAGGGCCGCCGTCTCGCCTTTGTCTAGCAGGATCCTGATGTCGTCTGTGGCGGCGATGGGGGCGATCTCGGTGCTGTTGTTGCTGCGGAATCCTGATTGTGACGGGTTTAGGCTGTTGTTATCTTCGAGGTGTCGCGTGAGCTGGGTGTTTACTATCTTCTCGATGACCTTAGCTGGGAACGGGAGCAAGGAGATGGGCCGGAAATTCTTGAGGTCGCTTGGGTCCGCCTTGGGTTTCTTCAGTAAGGCGTTGATCTCTGCGTGCTTCCAGTTCTCAGGGAAGGTGGCGGTCTCGAAGGAGAGGTTGATGATTTTGTGTAGGTGGGGTGCGATGGACTTGCTGGCTTTGTTGAAGATGTGGTGTGGGAGAGGGTCGGATGGGGAACCGGAGTGGATTGTTCCCATGGTCTTGATTGTGTCCTCGATGCTCACGTTGGTCCAGGTTGTCAGGGTGTCGTGGGTGGAGAGTTGCGTAGGATTCGGTGCGGTGTGATTGGCAGGGGTCGTCCGGGGTCTGAAGCTGTCATGGATGCCGGTGATTTTCCGGTGAAAGAAGGTGGCGAGTGAGTCGCACAGGGCTTGTGATGGTGGGATGTCGTTGGCGTTGGAGCTGGGGTTGGAGAGTTCCTTCACGATGGTGAAGAGCTCCTTGCTGTTATGCGCGTTGTCAAGGCGGTCTGTGAAGGAGGTCCTCTTGGTGGTCCTGATGAGGTGGTGGTGGTTGCGGATGGCGTCTTTGTAGGCAGTGTGGCTGTCTGGCGTCTTGCTGCTGTTCCGTATGTTTTCCCGTTTCCGTCAGGTGGGGTTTGTCAGAGGGTTGAGTGCGAGGCTTGTCTGTAGTTGTTCTTCAGTGATTTTGCCCCAGCGGCGGCGGAGGATCTGTAGGGTGCGGTGGTACGAACCTAAGGCCACCACTGGTCACCAGGGATGAGGCACAGGTGGAAGCCTGCGGGTGGTGGAGGGCCTCGAATTCTCCGGCGGCAGCAGCGGCAGCAGCGGCAGCAGCGACAGCGGGGGTGCAGGCGGAGCTGCAGCGGGGGGGAGGGGAGCGACCTACAAACATCCATTGACAAATAGCAAAGCCATTATGAGTGTAATTCTCAACGGAGCAGAGACCGTTCGTTCTACATAACGGAAGACTGCGCATTATTTTTTAATCTACTATCACAAAAACAGGCCCTCGGATCATTTATGTTGTGTTATTTACCGTAAAATCAATCGCGGGCAGACCGTCCCTCTATCATCTTATGGCACCAGCAAGACGAGTTTCAAGAGTCGCGGGCTTTTAAGTCTCTGACTCCAGATTTGGCGCATGCGCTAACAAGTACATATTACGAATATGGATCCGCCATCTTAGACGAGGTTCTGACTTTAAGCTTCCAAGTTAATACTAACATTAAATCAAACTCAATACCATTATGAATTATCCACACATTAGTAGGCTCGATATTCGTTGGACAGACTTAAAGTTACAGACCGTTCATTACATAGTTATTTATGTGATAATATTATCCAATGGGCTGCCATCTTTAAATTGTTTCAGCGCTACTATAAGCCCAATTCTGTCTATCCATCTCATAATAGAGTCATCATATTTGATAACCCCATCAAAGAAAATGAACCCTGTTAAATGGCCAAAAAGCCCACTATTTTTTAACCACAAGCCAAAAAACAGACTATTCATATGGCGACGCCGGGATGTTAAAGCCTAGTAGGTATTAGTTAGCTGGTGGCGGCCATCTTAAAATAACGCCACCACTACTGTAATAGACATCTCTATGTTTTGTGATGATGTTAAAAAAATAAACTACTTATGTTGTTAAAATCTAAGACGATTTTTTTCGTCGATATCATGTTTGTTAACAATTAAATTATCAATGTAACATCAAATATTATATATTGTTATTAGGCTCATATTTGTTTTATCACACTTACATTAAAATGGCTGATTTCTGTATACTTCAACAACCATATAGGACTTGGATAGTCACTCTCAGGATTAAACACTACTCATTTTAATTAGTATCTCAATAAACCAAGTCGCCAAGGGGCGGCCATCTTGGAGTAGTATCACCACTACATTATATGCGATGGTAATCATATGTTCATATTAGCCATTCCTTTATAATCTAAGGAATGTTATGTTAAACATATATGACACTCATAAACTGGTGTTTGCCTTACTGACTTAGTCGTGGACAATCAAACTTATGGTAACATCAGATATAATAACTTCCTCATTTGCATTGCCAGTTACCATTCAAGAATTATATAGCACATACAAAACCGGGTGCGGGTGTCTCAATCCATCAATATTATTTGTCACAAGGGTCACCCTTTTTTCGATTATAATAAGATGAATCTAGACATAGCAGTATTATTACTTAAGAGATAGTGATATATTATATATTGACAATCTGTTGATCTTAACAAGGTAACCAATCTCTAATCAATAGCAATGTCACTCAGCCTTTATCATAACCTCACATATAATTCAAGAAAATTTGACAAATATTTGAGATAGAAGAATAGAATCTATAAAAAGTAATGCATTTCTGAATTAACGTTCATATACTGCTGCCAATGTAGATCTTTCCACATGCACACCCTATGAGGTAGATTGAGTGGGTAGTATTGCAATTAATGAAAGACATGATTTTATATGTCTTATTGGTGTTATACATGACTTCGATAGTTCTATTCTTGCCTATTCTGCATATTGAACAATTACCGCACACATAAAAACCATTTGGTTTACTCAGTAACCACGTGACTGCATGTGGAAAGATCTACGTTGGCAGCAGTATACGCTGTCTAAAAGTAAGAATACAGGAACACGTGCGTGCAATAAAAAATATGGATGAGACATACTCTATCGTGATGCACATAAAGAATGACCGCCCAGAGAGCAAAGACATCTGGTTCCATGCCATAGAACACTTGGCCGTAGGTGAGAGAGGAGGTAATAGAGAACTCTTCCTCCATCAGAGAGAGGCCAAATGGATATGTATTTTGAGAACAATGCATCAGGGTCTGAACGTTAATTCAGAAATGCATTACTTTTTATAGATTCTATTCTTCTATCTCAAATATATGTCCAATGTTCTAATATATTCTGGAAGTGGGAGAGGCTCAATGAGGTTACTTGAATTATATGTGAGGTTATGATAATGGCTGAGTGCCATTGCTATTGATTAGAGATTGGTTACCTTGTTAAGATCAACAGATTGTCAATATATAATACATGACTATCTCTTAAGTAAAAATACTGCTATGTCTAGATTCATCTTAGTATAATGGAAAGAAGGGTGACCCTTGTGACAAATAATATTGATTGATTGAGACACCCGCACACAGTTTTGTATGTGCTATATAATTCTTGAATGGTAACTGGCAATGCAAATGAGGAAGTTATTATATTTGATGTTACCATAAGTTTGATTGTCCACGACTAAGTCAGTAAGGCAAACACCAGTTTATGAGTGTCATATATGTTTAACATAACATTGCTTAGATTATAAAGGAATGGCTAATATGTACATATGATTACCATCGCATATAATGTAGTGGTGATACTACTCCAAGATGGCCGCCCATTGGCGACTTGGTTTATTGAGATACTAATTAAAATGAGTAGTGTTTATTCCTGAGAGTGACTATCCAAGTCCTATATGGTAGTTTAAATATTCAAAAATGAGCCATTTTAATGTAAATGTGATAAAACAAACGTGAGCCTAATAACGATATATAATATATGATGTTACATTGATAATTTAATTGTTAACAACCATGATATCGATAAAAACAATCGTCTTATGGGGCTCTCATATGACCAATACATTATCGTTTAGATTTTAACAACATAAGTACTTTATTTTTTTAACATCATCACAAAACATAGAGATGTCAATTACAGTAGTGGTGGCGTTATTTTAAGATGGCCGCCACCAGCTAACTAATACCTACTAGGCTTTAACATTCCACCGTTGCCACATGAATAGTCCGTTTTTTGGCTTGTGGTTAAAAAATAGTGGGCTTTTTTGCCATTTAACAGGGTTCATTTTCTATGATGGGGTTATCAAATACGATGACTCTATTATGAGATGGATAGACAGAATTGGGCTTATAGTAGCGCTGAAACAATTTAAAGATGGCAGCCCATTGGATAATATTATCCCATAAATAACTATGTAATGAACGGTCTGTAACTTTAACTCTGTCCAACGAATATCGAGCCTACTAATGTGTGGATAATTCATAATGGTATTGAATTTTGATTTAATGTTAGTATTAACTTGGAAGCTTAAAGTCAGAACCTCGTCTAAGATGGCGGATCCATATTCGTAATATGTACTTGTTAGCGCATCCGCCAATTCTGGAGTCATAGACTTAAAAGACCGTGACTTTTTGAACTCGTCTTGCTGGTGCCATACGATGATAGCGGGATGGTCTGCCCGCGATTGTTTTTACGGTAAATAACACGACGTAAACTATCCAAGGGCCTGTTTTGTGATAGTAGATTAAAAAATAATGTGCAGTCTTCCGTTCTGTAGAACGAACGGTGTCTGCTCCGTTGAGAATTACACTCCTATTGGCTTTGGTATTTGCTAATGGATATTTAGATACATTTACTTATTGTCGAACAAAGTAAGGAGAATCATGCCCGCCATAATGGGCTTTTTGTTTATGGCCGTAATATTTGCTGAGTGTTATAGAACGCGAGCGGTTAGTCATTTATGTAGAACGAACGGTGCCTGCTCCGTTGAGAATTACACTCATAATGGCTTTGCTATTTGCCAATGGATGTTTTGAAAGATTTATTTATTGTTGAACAAAGTAAGGCGAATTAAGCCCGCCCTAATGGGCTTCTTGTCTATGGCCGTAAAACACTCGCTGTGTGTTTAATACTGCTAGCGGTTAGTCATTTATACTATTGATTGTCATTAGTCATGTTGAGCGCATTTGGGTAAAATAGATGAAGAAATGATTTGTGAATGGAGTTTTTCAGGATGGCGATCACTTTTGTTCATTGTCGATAAATGGTGCTATTCTTGTTAGCCATACTTTCTATAGTAGGCACCATGCTTATGGATGCAACACACATTGCATGCTTTAAAATGTTGCTTTTTTATTAACTGTCATCTACTAGGTTTTTTGGGGTTTTTTTTGGGGAAAACTTTTTATTATTTTTGTATTCATGGCACAAACAAATCAGATACATTAACCAAATACTTACAAACATTACATTTGCATTGTTGGAAATTATGGCCCTTGGCGTTAGAGATTCATAGGTGTCTCGGCAAATGATAACCCTCCTCACATTACATTTCCAGCTCCCCTCCGTTTTCAGTGTCCACGTCCTCCTCTGCTCTTGTGTCTGGGGGTTCACATATGTATCCCCTGTACTTATTCCAGGCCCCCCATACCTTGCTCCATTTCCTCGGGCAGCCACGATTAACAAACACTGCTTTCTCAGCCGCCATGGCCACATCAAGATCCCCACACCAGGCGGTAAGCGACAGTGTCTCTCTCGCACCCCATTTTTGTGCGATGTTGGGCTTCGCCACCATTATCCCCATTGTTACCCATTCCTGTGCTGGGCGTGTAAGATCGTTCAGCTCCCACACATTTAGAATACATCTCCTAGGCTCGGGAGCCAACGATATCTCCACCGTCTGTGATATGGTCCTCATCACTTTTACCCAGTTTTCCATTATCTTGGGACATTTCCACAAAGTATGAAAGAAAGTACCCTCCTCCCCACAGCGCCTCAGGCAGTACGGGTGAGGTGCCAACCCTATTGTGTGTAGGATATATCTAGTGTAGTAAGCTCTATGTAAATTTTTTAGTTGCACTAGTTTAAGTCTAGACGGTATCCTCACCTCCTGCGGCGAGGCCAGCGCCTCCCGCCATTCAGAGTTGTCGAAATCGCCCACATCTTGTGACCATTTTCCCCTGAGTGCCCCGTGGAGGTCTGGGAGATTGTTCACAAACTTTTGGTATGTGAAAGAGGTAGCCCGCTTATACATGCAGTCTGTCAACAGCCTATCCTCTAAGGGGGTGGCTTCGGGGATCTCGGTGCCGGGTGGTAGGGCCGCCTGCAGCGCATGTCTTATCTGCAGGTATCTAAAGCGTTCAGAGGGTGCCAGGTCGTATTGCGCCCGAAGGTGCTCGAACACGGCTATTCCTCCCTTATGCCACATATCGCCCACCGTCGATATTCCAATTACATCCCACTTGTCAAAGCCCTTGTAGTGTCGCAAGCCGCCTAGCCGCTGTGTCACACACAGAGCTGGGTTATCTTTCCTGTCCATCCCATTTTAGCATGTGCTTCGTGCCAGATGTTGACCGTCTGCCTTGTGGGTCCGAGTAGCATCGGCGTATGCTTCTTGTTGTAAAGGGCAGACATCATGCCTTCAGCCCCGAGCCCATGTCTATCCGCCATATAAGCGGGATTCATCTGTGGAGCATGCACCCATTGATTGATAACTTTCAAGTGCGCCGCCCAGTAATATAAGTGTATGTCCGGCAGTGCAATGCCCCCATCGTACCACCCTTTGGTGAGTTTGCGCTGTGCAATGTGTGCAGGTTTGCTCCCCCACAGTAGCCCCGAGACCTGAGCCGCAATGTGCTTAAAATAGGTGGGTGGCACCGAGTATGGCGTATTTTCGAGGGCATACAGGAATCGAGGCAATGCCATCATCTTAAAAAGCGCTGCCTTCCTCAGCAGTGTTAGGGGGAGTGTTCCCCAATGGGCGGCATCTCTTTTTAGACGTTCCAGGGGAGGCATAAGATTTTTTTTAAAGAATTCATCCGGGTCCGCCGTGATGTAGATTCCCAGATATCGCCACCGAGATCCACAGTGGACAGTCCTCTGGAAGCTGTGGCGGCGGGCCCCGGAGCACAAAAAGTATTGATTTGGACCAATTAATAGTATAACCCGACGCACGACCAAACTGGTCACATAAATTGAGAAGTACCAAGATGGATCACCTGGGTGAGGTCAAATAAAGCAGAACGTCATCCGCATACAGTGATATACGATCTTCCCAGTCTGCTGTCCAGCACAGGCTGCGGATCTGGGGCTCCCACCTGATCCATGCCGCCAGTGGTTCCAGCACCAGCGCAAACAATAACGGCGACAGCAGGCAGCCCTGACGCGTGCCTCGGGACAGTGGGAAGTCATTGGATATGTGCCCATTAGCCGCTATGTGGGCCAGTGGCTTTGTGTAGAGTAGGCGTACCCATGCACAAAACTTTGTGCCGAACCCCAAGTGTGTCAGAACCGCAAACAAGAAGGGCCATTCCACCATGTCGAACGCCATACGGGCATCCAATGACAGGTTAACTGCTGGCTCCTGAAGATAAGGTATACAGGCCATCACTCCGTGCAGTCGCCTCAGATTTAACGCCGTGTTTCTACTAGGCATAAACCCGGACTGATCCGGGTGAACCAGGGTTGTGAGATGTGGAGTAAGCTGTAGCGCAAGGACCTTTGCTAATATTTTGGCTTCAGCATTGATTAAGGAAATGGGGCGGTAAGATGTACAGTCTTCCGGGGGCTTCCTGGGTTTCGGGATCGCCACAATTGTGGCTACGCGCTGATCCTGCGGGAGTTCTCCCCTCGTCAAACTGTCCAGGTACATATTGAGCAGGTGCGGGCCCACTGTCCCCGCCAACCTTTTGTAAAGTTCTACGGGGATTCCATTAGGTCCTAGCGCCTTCCCCGATTGTAAGGAGCCATTTGCCACCTGTAGCTCCTCGGCTGTGAGATCCGCCTCTAGTGTGAGGGCTGTCTCTGGCGCAAGCTTGGGCATTGCAATATCCCTGATATAGGTCAGCGCCTCTTCCACTGCCATCGCCGACAGTGATGTGTACACCTGCTGGAAATGCTGCGCCAGCCTGTGTACTATGGCCCGTGGGTCAGTGTTCATGGAGTTATCTATCATTCGCAGCTGCGCTATCCACTTTCTGTCTCGCTCCCTTTTATCGAGCCACGCCAGCAGCTTCCCAGCTTTATCGCCGGCCTCGTATATCTTATGTCTCGTTGCCGACAGTCTTAGTGCGGTCTCCCCCCTCAAATGTTCCCTATGTAGTTGTTGTTAGAGGTGCAGGTTGTGGGCTGTGATGGGAGTCGGGTCCTGCGAGTGCTGTGTGTCAGCCTTTTGGAGCTCCGATTCTAAAGCAGTGAGTTCCTGCAGCTGTTCTTGCTTATAGCCTGCTATAGAAGAGATAGCCTGCCCTCTGAGTACAGTCTTATAGGCCTCCCAGAGGGTGGACGGGGAGTGGACCGACCCAGCATTTTCCCTAAAGTATTGTTGTGTCGAGGTGCGTATGGATTTCATGATCTTGGGAACTCTTAAGTGTCCAGGGAATATGCGCCGCCGTCCCTCTTGGTGATACGTGTACGTTAAGACCACTGGCGAGTGGTCTGAAATACCTCTAGGCCGAATGTCAACTGTGTCTACGTGCTTGAGGCTCTCCGAGGAGGTTATAAAGTAGTCTATTCTCGACAAGCTATTATGTACCGCAGAATGAAAAGTAAATTGGCACGCCATGGGATGCCGGTGCCGCCAGACGTCCACAAGCCCCATTGCCTCCAGAAAGCCCCCGAGACGTGACCCCCCCCCCCCCACCGCCCGCTCCCTCACAGGGTGCCGGTCTATGGCCCCGTCCACCACATCATTAAAGTCTCTTCCAATCAGCAGTTCTCCATCCGGGAGATCAAGGAGGAAGTCACTCAGGGCCAGAAGCGCAACTGCCTGTAGCGCCGGGGGAACATATACCGACACTATATTGATAGGGTGTCCCTCCCATTGTCCCACCAGAGCCACAAAGCGGCCATTTGCGTCCGTCTTCGTTCTTTGTATTATGAGTGGTGATTGTTTACGTACCAAGATACCCGCCCCTCTGGACCCCGATGTGAACTCTGAATGGGCCATCATCTTGAACCCCATCTGTCTAGCGCCCGACATGTACTCCCAGTGAGGTGCGTTTCCTACAGTAAGACAACAGCCAGGGAACTTCGCTTAAGACACTGCAGCACCAGACCCCTTTTAATTTTATCCCCAAGGCCACGCACATTCCACGTAATTAGTGTTAGGGATCTCACCTTTGTGTCCGGCATCTGCCCCCGGTCAGTAGACTGCGAGTGTGATGCTGTCATGACCATCAAGACGCATAATCAATGGGGCAGATGAGCGTGGGCGGAGTCCCTGCCACCCCCATTTGAGGACATGTCGTACCCAAGTGCCTGTATACAAAACGTGAACAAAGAAAAACAAACCATAACAGCAAAACCCCACCCTCCACCCCCCACCCTGCCTCCCTGCTAGACGGACTTAAAGCTACCCGCCACCCCAACTTTGCAGAGAACTTCATACCCAATCCCAGTAACAGTACTTGTGTGTCGGGGTGAGAAGTCCGATGAGCACTTTAGTCCATCCCCTTCCTTAGGACCATTGTTCTGTGTGATCGTACTGCGGCTGCCGTGTAGACCTTGCACTAGTGGGTCCTCGCCCACCTGTTTATTTTGTATAGAAGACCACATGGAGCCCACACCATCCGACGGCATGGGTAGCATTATACTACCATTTCCCTCAGTCTCTGTTTTTGCCGATATGCGTGAGCCACGGTTCCTCTTCTCATTGCTCAGCCTCCGCCCTATGCTCTGTGTCTCCTTCCCGCACCTGTTCGCGTTCCTCGGGGCCCTCCTCCACTCGTCGTTGCTGTTGGTGCTTCTCTGGTCGTCTGCGTCCTTTCACTCGCCGCCACCCCTCAAGCCATTCTTGGGCCTCCTCCGGGTGATCAAAGAACCAAGTTTTGCCATCAGCTACCACTCGTAACCTCGCTGGGAATATCATTGAGTAGGTAATTTCTTTACGCCGGAAATCCTTTTTTATCTCAAGGAAGCTCCTGCGGCGTTTGGTGACGGCATCTGTGAAGTCCGGTAAAAAGGAGATCAGCGAGTTATGAACTCGAATCGGTGAGGCCACTCTTGCTGTCTGCAGTATGACATCTTGGTCACGGAAATTAAAGATGCGGGCCAGCACCGGCCTGGGGGGCGCCCCCAGTCTAGGCCTGCCACCTGGCACCCTGTTCGCCCTTTCAACCGAGAAGAAGGTGGATAACCCCCTCGGTTGAAGTCGTGTCTTGATGAGTTCCTCAACGTAAAGGTCCATGGCCGGGCCCCCTTCACTCTCGGGAAGGTCCGTAATTCGGACGTTATTGCGGTGGGAGCGCCCCTCCTGGTCATCTAGCTTCGCCGTCATAATTTTATTCTCGGCCTCAAGGTGGGTCACCCTCTGAAGCAGTGCGGTTGTATCTCCAACCAGGGATTTCGTCGTGTGTTCCACCTCCGTGACTCGCGCCGCCATTTTCTGGAAGTCAGCCCTTAAGAAAGACACGTCGGTAGAAATGGTGCCCACCGTGGACTGGATATGAGTGAGTGCGGTCATAATGTCTTCGAGCGTCACCTTATTCGCTTCTCCATGGTTTGACGGTTTTTCCTGCGAATCTTTACTGGCCGTTGGAGCCGGTACTTCTTTTGAGTAGGCATATTTGTCTAGTTTGCCCTGGGCGTTCGCGCGTGGGCCCCTGCCTCCCATTTTTCCGTGAGGAGCTCTATCGCAGTCGGTAGTCGCTGCCGCCAGCCATGGGGCTTTCGTCCCTCGTGCGGCCTGTCGGGTTTCCTGCCGTGGAGGCACCTGGAAGGCTCTGAGGCCACGGGCCCACTCCGGTCAGGCACACGTGGATCCCGGACGCCTCCACACCACGTCGATTTGGCACCGCCAGTGGTCGTGGGTCTTCACACAGTCACTTCAGGGATATCTGCGCACCAGTCCACTCAGCGCCAGTGCTGGGGGGCAGAGTCAGCGCCGATGTTTGGCTTCAAGCTGTCCAGCACCCTCCAGCTTCAGTGCTCCCCGGCACGGCTCCAACAACGCTGGTGGAGGGCCTCCCCGGCCCGCACCCGCTGTCCTCAATGCTGGCGTCTAGGGCACACGCTGACCCAACCGGGCCGTCAACGGTTTGCGCCGGGCAATCGAAACCGCACTGCCCCACCCGCGGGCACTTCGCTGATGGGGCATTGCGGTATTGATGGGAGTAATTAGCACCTTGCCCCGCGTGGGCGCACGCCCCGCTCTCCTGGGCCCTCACCTCACCGGCAGATAATCCAAGGTGGGAAGCACAGTGCCGCCCAAGCAGCAGGGTTCTCTAGCTTTCTGCGAAACTCCCCTCGGCCCCTGCTGGCCCTACTGGTGGGAGGGGGGATGACCGGAGGAAAGGTCACACTCCTCCACCGCTGCCAAGAGCGGCCACCGGACCCACCAAGAACGCCCCCCGAAGCCGCAGCGGAGCGCCGCGCTGCCGGATCTGTTGGTCAGGCCAGTCCCCGGCTCCCAGCGCGTATCAAGGCCGCTCCTCGTCCTTTGGTCCAAACGGCGTCATGGACGGAGTTCACACCTTGAAAGTGCATCGATCGGGACACCAGCGCCTCCGGATTATGTTGCGGGTCCTCTGGATCGATAGTGTGTCCGGATTATGTATCGGATTGTTCGGGGAAGCGACTTCGTCCCCGGAGCTTCTCTAGGCTGCGGCCATCGCGCTCGGCAGCAAGCCACGCCCCCCATCTACTATGTTTAATTACTGATGTCCGTTTTGTTATTTACGAGTCAATGCCCTATAACATGTACTTAAGATCACTTTAAGTGGGACAAATGCGCTTGTTATAGCAATATTTTGGTCATGTATATTACGAATATTATGGGCTATAGAATGTCATCAAATACTGCTCAGTATTGAGTGTTAGAGCATGTCAATTGAGAGGAGAGGGTATATGATTTAAAATATAAGACGTTGTGTCCTATTTATATTTTTGTGTGCACACATTTTTCTTATATACAATTTTTTATAATTTTTTTCATTAGATTATTGAGTCAACTATGACCTGAGGTTATCGAAGGATTGTTTTTATATGTAAAACAGATCCCTATCTGAACTTACATGGTTATGGAATTCGGAATGACGATAAAGGTATGATGCTATGGTCATCAAATAGAGATATCACAATCATGGAATATTTTGGGCTTGGAATGTTCAGTCAACTTATGTCTTTAAATGATTTTGTTGTCACTGGTGAACATTTAATTATGTGCCAATTTGAAAACTGTTGCAACAATTGTTACATCTATTATCTATATTGAACATATTGTGGTCTATATTATCATGTAGATAAAGCTTTGATTATGTATATTTTCTTGATGGTTGATCTTGCTTTCTCTAGAACTATTACTATGTTTTATTAGATGTGGCAAAGGCCCATGAAATTAAATATTATATTATGAGATAGGAATATCTGACATCTGATACATAGGCATTTTGTTACGTAACTATAGTACAAAATAATTGAATATATAGTACTAATTGGGGATGATACTATTTATTATTTTGATGATATAAAAGATTTCATCGTCAAGGATTATAATGTCCTTTAACTTTGTACGCATATTTTTTTAGAAAGAATAACACAAGGTAGAGGGGATGAGAGTAAGAAGAGATCAAAAAACAACAAGAAAGACAACAGATGAGGTATCTATGAATGTGACCTCTTAGTAATGCGTTGATTCCTTGATTGTTTAAATCATAGCCTTAAATATGCTCTTTGTGTTGTGTCATGAAACGAAGTAGCCCATACAAAACAAGCACCAAAAAGATATTTATAGTTCATATTAGATCTCCCTATATTATGAGGTATATAGATATATCACATATATATATAGGGATTTCCTGGTCTGATTTATGGACATAACTACGGAATGTGTTTCTTTAAAATGGTTTACAAATGTACTGTTTTTAACGTGTGCTCATGAAATTGTTTATACTTTAATCTTTACATTAACTGTTTGGCAGTACTCTATGAGTTTCCCATACTGTCATATGTTATGACTCCCAATGGAACATGGGTTATTACTGTTGTTAAGAGTCATGTGCCTGGTGTGGTTTATTTATGATGTGTTGAAAATGAAATTATATTGAATTGTTATATTGACTAGGAATATGAATTCAAATTATGCAATAAGTCTTGTATTAAAAGAGTTTAATACTAGTTATTGTTTGTGTTTGTAGCCCTGAAGAAGGCCTTAAATAGGACGAAACGTGTTGGCTACTATGAAGAGAGGAATTAGAACTGAAAGGATACAAGAATAAAGAAATATATAAAATACAATAATTGGATGGACTTGTTCTTTATATTGAGTGCGGATCAAATTCTTTCTCTAGTAACTTACTAGCCTGGAAAGCCAAGAGTGAGCAAGTGAGAAACATGAATATCACAAGATGAGCTCTCTACATAGACCGCAAAGGATTTGAACATCTCCTCCCTGTTTGCCGTTGAGCTAGAGAAAGATTATATTTGGGGGAGTATACCGACATTTAGGTTCAAGAGCCCCTGAAAATAAGGCGGGGGAGGGGTGTTGGATGTAAAATCGGTAGATGGGCCAACACACCTTTTCCTTCAACTCTTCTCCCATGGTTGGGAAGGGCGAGGTCCATTGGAATGAGCATGAAGGGAAGCACTAGGGTTGGCAGCAGTGATATTAGGTGGTACACTAAGTTTGTTAAGAGTGGCCAGAAGCCGATGAGTTGCAGCCACAGAATCTCCCAATCTACTCATAAACTGTTAAACCTTGGCAATTTGAAGCACCAACTTATCGAAGGACGTTGAAATGAGTTACTCTAATTTCTGAAAAGAATCAAGTGAGAGCAGAGCGCTACATCTAAGGCTGGCTCGTGATGTAAGGTCTCTTTTTTGTTTCGAAAACAACAATTGATGGACGGAATGCTGACATTGCAAACATTCTTCCCCAGTCAAACAGATCACAGACAGGGAAGATTGTGTCCCAGCAGCTCATCTGGACTTTCAGCATGTGGCACAGGGAAAACCCACAGTAGGACTGGAGAAATGCCCTCTACATGTGGATACATAGACTTGGGTATCCTTGAGGATGGATGTTCTGAGGCATGTTTTAATCTTTGGAATGAGAATGAATGTAATCATTAACTTTATGCAGTCCTAAAGCTTTTGGAACCCTTTGCGCTAATGTCTCGTACATGGACTGCCAATTCCTGAAGTGGATCTAGTTACTTTAAAGCAGTAAAGAAGTGCTGTATGGTATTGTGACTGGAACAGTACTGCTTTACCCTAGTACTGGATTGTTTGATTTTTGAAGTTTCACCCCAGAAGTAGATCCTGAATAACTTTTTAAAATGTTATTTGGTTCCTTAATTTTATCTAGCGAGGGTAGAGACTATATTCCTATCACTCATTATAGACAGTATGAATATGTGTTTTGTTTTACACTTATTTTTATTACAGCGTTGCATTGTTGTCACAAAAAACATGCACATCTTACAATTCTCATAATCTACCCATTGGGTCATTTGCAACATTTACATCTTGACATATGTGGTGCACCAAGGTATACACGTCCAGACGCTTTTGTATGCATTAATGTACATTATAATCAGGGTGCAGCAGTTACATAATATTTTAAAAAGAAGAACAAACAATCCATTAGGATTAGGAGAGACAAAAAAAACAGCAACTCATGGCAGTGACTGTATTATCTAAATATGATGTCCTTATGTCTCTTCATTTTTAGAGCAGGGTATCATATGACCATTCGAGGTCTATTGGCCAGTAAGGGGGCCCTCGCTGCTCAGCAATAAATATCTTTCCTATGTGTGGGAGTTCGGCTGTCCACTGACACCGTGTTTGGTGTGGGGATATTGGGTTGTGATATCTGTGTTTCGTGGAAGTCGATCTCTGGTTGTGTGTCCATCCTTGCAGCCCTTCCAGCATATGTCCCCATTTCTCTAGATCTCGTTCTACGTTCTCGTCTGTGCATACTACTTTCAGACGACCCTCTTCTGCTACACCCCACTCTCGCATGTCCGACTTCCATTTGTCAAATTTCGGGGGGAGGGTTTGGGTCCAGTGTATAGCAATGCGTCGTTTTGCTAGGACTAGGCCTAGGAGTGCAAATTTGTGTCGTGTATGTGTTCCCTTTTTTTGGCGTTGGGAGAACCCCCAGAAGGCAATGTTTGATGGTCGCTTCTATTCTTACGGCTGTGGTCGTACGGAGTATCCGGATTACCTGCTGCCAGTACTGTTGTAAGCGGATACACGTCCAAGTCATGTGTAAAAAAGTCACGGGGTCTACGCTACATAGGGGACAGTGTGAGGGGCGCTCAGGATTAAAGCAGGTCAGTCTCTAAAGTGTCAGTTCAGTGCAATGTAAATAGTGGAACTGAATGAGTTTGAACCTGGCGTTGCTAGCTACCTCCCGCACTTGTGCAAACGTTTTCTTCCACTCCCCTTCTGTAAGTGGAACCGATAAATCCTCTGACCATTGGTCTTTTGCTGGGGAAGTCTCAACTGTGCGGTCTTCCTTGAGGGCCTTATAGATGCGGGAAATTAGACTTCTTGTTGACCCAGAATTGAGTAGCAATGTTAGTGTGTGAGACTCTGTCAGCTCGTCTGGAAAAGAGGGCCATATTTCGTGAACTGTGTGTGATATTTTGGTATATTGTAGGAAGTGACCTTCAGGGATTTGGAACCACTACATTGCTTCATCATATGGTAGAAATGTCCCATTCGCATACCGATCTCCAGCTGTCGTGCATCCCCCCTTGTGCCAACTGGCAATATCTATGACTGTGGATTTGGTAGAACCCCTGCAACCATTGCAATGGGAGCATGTTGGTGTATGGTGCCCTGCAGATAACCGGAGAGACAGCCCGCTCCCAAACTGCCGCCACCTGCCAGATTATAAATGGGCATCCGATCTCAACTCATTGACTGCCCCGGGGTACCGACGGACAGAGCGGGGCCCCCTTCCCTGAGTTCTATCCAGGTTGAGGTGAGGGTGTCATCCAAACTATTTGGATGGACCCAATAAATACTGAACACCTGGATTATCGGTGTAGTTTTATTACTATTATTTTGTTCAATTTGAGCACACCACAGCAGTAGCTTTATCTTTATCTTTCACCCGGTCCTGAAGAAAGCCCAGATCCTTGTATAGATCCCAAGGGCTGAAACATGTCGACCTATTGCGAAGAGTAGTGCTGAATCTCCACTACTCTACCTAATGCACTTTTTTAATCCTGACTGAACCCTATACAGTAAAGCCCTTTTTGGTATTCACTAGCCAGTTTTAACTTCACCACTAGTTTTCTCACCATTGATTCTCTAGCACTGCTCTTTTTTACCTCACTCACAGTATAAGGAACACTACTCCTTGTACATACAGCCTCATCCTCGCTGAACAAAATCCCTGGACTCCTCCCTCTTAGTGAGGGGGTTGTAGCCCCCTTTGGAACTAGGTTTTTCCACTGGAGGAACGAACCCGATGATGAAGCATGTCACCTCTTGGTGAGTGAGGGCTCCAGTCCTCTTTCGGGATTATCCCTGTGGGGATTCAATTCACCTGCCTTGGTCTTTTGTGTTCACTACCTTCTTAGACCCGAGATGAACTCTGTGTTTACTTAGTATATGGGGAAACTTCAACTTGCTGGTCTATAAACTTTTTCCCTTTGACCCCCCCTAATTCCTGTTGTTTATATAAATGGGCATGCCCTGGGGACCCGTGTGCCCATCATCAGTATCTTGGAAGATCTCTAGCCTCCGTTCCAGTCTGCTAGCAGTGCCTTTTCCATGTTGAAACGCTCCATGCACAACTGCGCAGCATACTGCTGTAATCCAGGGAAATAACAAAGCCTAAAGTCTGGGAGTCCTAGCCCCCCAGAGTCTAGGTCCAATTTGAACATGTTTAATTTCACCCTACTATATCCTCCAGCCCATACTAGTGAGATCAATAATTTATTCAATGTGTCAAAAGTGGAGTTCGGGATGGCGCAGAACATGTTTTGGAGTGCATAAAGGCACAGAGGGAGCATGACTATCCTCGCCAGTGCAACTCGTCCCATAATTGAGAGGGGGAGTCTATTCCAAAAATGGATGGATTCTTTCAAACTTGTGATGACCACTCCTACTATGTTCAGCCCATATTGGGCTTCAGGTCGATGTGTCACCTGCATGCCCAGGTATTGGAAATGGTCAGTCTTCCGGCCTAAGTCCACCACTGGGAGATCCTGTACATCTACCCATTCCAGAGCGGCCAGGGGAAAGATGACCGATTTTGGGTGGTTGATACGGAGGCCTGATGCCTGTTGAAAGGAGTGCAACACGTCCAGTAAAACCGGTATTGCTTCTTCTGGCTGGCGTACATACAGTACTGCATCATCTGTATATAGAGATACCACATGGGTGCGACCGTCAATGGTAACTCTCCATCCATTCATATCTCTCCTTAGTCAAATTGCCAATGGCTCAATCCCCAAAGCGAATAATAACGGGGAGAGGGTGTACCCCTGCCGCATACCTCTCTCGATGGTCATGCTCTCCGATATTTGGTCACCTGTGCACACATTAGCGCTCGGTCTCCGGTATAGTTGCCTGACCCAGGTAATAAAATCACAGCCCAGTCCCATTTTTCTGAGGACCTCCTATAGGTATTCCCACTGCAGGGTGTCGAATGCTTTCTCAATGTCTAGGGCGACCACTGGCACCCTGACATTACTGTCAGACACCGAGTGTAGCACATGTGAACGGCGGCAGATGTTCATGTGTGTTTCCCTCCCTGGTATGAATCCGCACTGGTCGTCATGGACTAGCCAAGTTACCACTCTGCTGAGGCGCTGTTAGAACTGGGGGTCTCTAGTTGGCAATGGTATACACCTTTGACCAAATAGGGACCCTTGCTTCTAAGTCAGGGAAAGGGGATAACACTCCTGGATAACCCCTGCTCACCCCCTTGGTAGCTTGGCACGAGCAGACAGGCTTATCTCAGAGGCAGTGTGTTAAGCATTTGTGCACACATACAGTAATACAGTGAAAACCCTACAGACGGACACCACAAAGGTTTTATAAAGATAAGTATTCTTTATATGGACTTAACACAAGATCACAAACGACAAAAATTCACAATACTGTACTCAAAATAGACTTAAAGGTGGTAGAAGTAACTTAGTTCAAGTTGATGATAATGCAACACGTTTCTCACAACAGTACCTTGGATGCGTGATGCAAAACAAACAAACGGTTCGCAGGGAGGGTGATGTGTTGGTTCCTTGCTTGGGGGAGGTGATGCGTCGCTCCTCAATGCTTGTGTAGAGTAGGGGATGTGTCTTGTTTCTTACCGGAGAGGAGGTGATGTGTTGATTCTCATACTGCGTTCCGCTTACGATGCTGCAAGATGGCGCTTCGATGCGATGCGACGCGATAAGATGGTGCCCGCAATGTGAAAACGGTGCAGGCACGCCCGACTGCCGTGCGGCGACTCAACAACTTTGGAGCCACGACAGGCCCCGCGACACGCTTCTCCGGTGATGTGACGGCGAACCTTGCGGTGGCGACGCGCTTCTCCGATGGTGCGTCGGTACTCAGCTGCGACTAAGGGACGCTTCTCTGGTGATGCGGCAGCGACCTCTGCGGCAGCGACACGCTTCTCCGGCGATGTGATGCGATGGCAACAGCTGCGACTGCGACACGCTTCTTCTTGTTGAGTCGCGCTTCCAGCTCCCAGCGACACGTAGGCTTCTGCAGACAGATTTCCCAGCAAGGAATTCAGAGGGGAGCTGGTGGTGAAGTCTTTTGTCCCTGAAACTTCAGCAGAAGACAAGCCCTTGGAGAAATATTCTGCAGGATGAGGAAAGTTCCTTGAAAGTTCCTTCTCCTTTCTTTGGCAATAAAGAAACCACTGCAGGCCAACCCAGCAAACAGCACACTGGCAGAGAGGCATTCCAAACTCCTGCAGCTTCCTTGGTTCTTCTCCTTGGCAAAGGTTCATCTTGTTTTCCCAGAAGTGATCTAAAGTCTTGGGGCATCATTAGGATGGCGGGCATATTTTGTCCGCCCGCCATCCTGACAGAAAACGGGACCGCCCGCCATATGTGCGGTGGTGCCGTGGGGGAGATTAAGATGCACCTGCCACACTGGCGGGCGCATCACGCATTTTTAACATTGCGGCGGGCGGTGCTTTCAGCAGCACCCACCGCAATGGTAAAACTACATGTTGTGCATTTGCATGCACAAAGTGGCAGGCACCCCCATGTGCACCCCCCCACCCAATACCCTTGAGGCCCGCAACGGGCCTCCGAAGTCACTGTCCGCATACCTTTCCGTGGCAACTTCCTGCTGCCTTCTTAATATGGATGGCAGTGTCTAACAGACACTGCCTCCATAGCAGGCCCCTTTTCCGCCCGGTCACCTGTGTGACCGGCGGAAAACCGGCGGACCGTCTTTTTGTCCACCGGGGTTCCCCCCACCATACTAATATAGCGGGGGGAAATGGGTGGTGGGCAGGGAAAGATGTAGGGCGGATCGCCACCGCCATGTGGGCGGTGGCGATCCGCCCTACATCCTAATGGGCCCCTTGGGGTCTGGGCCCCAATATTTATACCAGTAAATCCTTTGTCCTCTGAAGGCAGAGGGTCCTGTACCTAGTTAAAACCAGTTCTGGGTGCATTCTGCCAGTGCACACCTTCTTCCTTTGTTAGTGTGGGCCAGGGTCCTCAGACACACCACAGGAGGTGGAGCCAGCATTGTCGAAGGCAGGCATAGCCCTATTCAGGCCCAGGGTGCTACTCCTCCCACCACTCTACATGCAGATAGGTCTATTCAGCCCTGTGCTGACTCACCCTGTCTCCTGGAGCCCCCCAGCCCCTGTCACTATGTTGCATTTTACTATGTTCTGTTAGCTGAGGAAGCAAGTTTCATTCTCACCTTGGGGAGAGGTTGTGGCCTAACGGCTAGGGCGGTCTGGCTCAAATCTAGGAAACCGGGTTCGAGTCTTGGCAATGACGCTCAACATCCTGTGATTCTGTGCAAATCACTCAATTTTCCATTGCCTTAAAAAAAAAATCATGTGTCTTTGTGTAACTCATCTGGTGCTCATGTAAAGTGCTCTGAAACCTTCGGGTCAAGTTTGCGCTATATAAAACTCTGAAAAAAAAAAAAAAAGCTGTAGGGGGTGGATGGAAACACATTTGATCTAACGATTTGCTCCGAGGTTTGCCTCTGGGGACATTATCTGCGCACGCTGGAGACAGCAATGTTTTGTTTACCACTCAGAACATATGAATATCTGACTTTCCGTATGGTGGGAAGTTTTTGTTCGGCCTATTATACTTCCAAATTTGTTTTTAAATTCCCTTTGTTTTAAATGCTTTTATATTTTTATATACATTTGGTTTTCTTTATGCTTTGGGCCTCTAATTATCATGAGTGCCTAGATTTTAATATGATTTTTAAACGATTTTAATATACACAGTTTTAAGCATCTTCTTTTATACTAACGTGTGATTAGTTTGCTTTCAACAGCTTTTCACTGACATATGTACGAGGAGTGGGTGTCGTGCCCGAGTTAGGCCCAGTAGGAATTAGTATTATTCTTGCATGTACACGATTCCTTTTCCTAAAGTTGCCTTTCTTTTGCCACACTAACATTTGACATACGTTTTGCGTTCATTTTTTTTTATTTTATTGATTTTACATGTTTAACAATCTTGTGCAACACACGCAGGTTGTTTGTCAATTTTCCTATACATTCAGTTAGATTGCTCTTGTTATTACAGCAAAGGGTAACAGAATTTATTTTGTGAACCTAACATTTTACCATTCTGCATATAGCAACCATTACTGCTTGGTCCAACAGAAAACCGTGGAGGTGGGTTTTAACTAAACCGGGACAAATTAATACATAATGGGTGTGAAACTGGGGACCGTTACTTATGCTACCTGAACCCACCCTCCCCCTTGTCGCTATGAATGACTCTGCATCTGCAGTGCTTATGAGTGCAGTGCAGGACACGCTCTAAGTTGTGTATTATCCTGGATGCCATCTGTGGATGTCTCCGCTGGTCGCATCTCGGTTTCATCTGGGACATGAGGGGAGGCTGCGGCATAGTGTGGGGGGGTTAAAGCTGCCATTATTGCGTCCCAGTGTGCGGCTAGGGGTACCTTACGCAGGCCTAATGTGTCCTCGCGCCTTAGAGCAACACTCTCTGCTTTTGCCCGACATACATTTTGCGTTCATGATGCTTGGCCTGGTTTCACAGAAATACCGACCTTGCTGACAAAGAACACTTCACGCGAATACTGTCACAATGCCTTGGCTTTAGTGCAAGACCTCTCATGTGCTAAATATACGTGTTTATTATTTCATCTGTATGGCGACACCGCTCTCTGTAGAACACGACCAATGATTGCCTGATCACAATCTCGGCCCAAAGCAAGAATGCAATTTTCTATATATAGCCTTTTGTTTCCTAACATAATCAGAGCAGACACTTCAGCGGATCTCTATAGGTCCCTGCATGCTGAAGCTTTCGCCTAGCAGCTGAATGACATCTCCATGAGGTGTGTCCAGTGTGTGACCAAGACGGGGTCATACACTCTTACCCATCAGGTAAAGGGGTTAAATCATCCAGAGGGGGATTTGTTCTCTGTGTTGACACTCATAAAGTTTATGTGTTTCTGTCCATTAATCATCGCAGCCCATATATTCTATACAAGAATCACTCTGGTTCAATAATTATTGAAAATGCCCCTTCGTGTATTCTTTGTATATTTCTCTGAGCAAAAGAGTGCATGAGTGACTGAGCGAAAGTTTGAAGTCTGTCACCACGGTTCCTGAGGGAGTAGAGTTGTCATGTTCAGTGGTTGCCAGAACTGTTCACTCCCTGTTCAGATCTAGGGGTATTAACGGTGGCACTGCGAGTTAGCTGGTCCAAGGAGCTACATATCCTACGGGGTGCATATATTCAGTCTGGCAACATCCTAAGTTTCTATCGTCCGCAAATGCGCAGTTACTACTTATCCGTGGAAACTGCACGACAGAGCCTGTGATTATTAGATTAGTTTTTTTTTTAAATCCTTGAATTTAGGAATAACTTGTAGGTTAACTGCTGATTGGCTCGCTGATAAAGTCATTTGGTACACACCAACTATTGGAATGAGCTAAATCATTGCCGTAGTAATGGGTACCATTGAGCCCAGCACCCATTTAGGTCCTGTCTTTCCTAATACTTTCCGACATAGAGGGCCAACTAAAATGAGAATGTTCATGGTCAGTGGTTGGGGTGACATTGAAGAGATGTGAGCTTTGTCTGCTCTTCAACTGCAACCAATAAAGCCAGTATGAAATCTAACCAGATGACAGTTTCCAGAGTTAAAAATACCTGGGAAGTATATAGGTGGTACTGCCTGGCATGGAGATATCAAAGAAACTATGGTCCTCTACCCAAACGGAGCATGTTAAGTGGCGCCCCTAAGACTGCTTGAACAGTGGGATGGAGATGCCCCTCGGTCTTATGAGATGATTGAGGTAGACAGTAAAGTGCAGAGAAAAAGAGATACCAGCCCTCAGACTCCATGTCAGTCAGCACAATGAGAGTACCTCTCCCCCTGCGGGGATAGTTGTGCTAGTGTTTAGTATCATAGCTCAACTTCCATGTGAAGCATGGAGGTGCGGTAGGGTTAAGGCAAGCATTATATAATAGGTGTTGATGCAGGCAGTGCTTTTCTGGTGGGTACTGACAGTTACTGGCTTATGCTCATTGGCAAGAGCCAGGCAAAGTCAGGTCACGCAGTATTCATTTTGGGCATTAATCATAAATGAATGATGAAATAAATAAGAAATTAAGAAGAATGCTATAGTAGTTTGGGGCTGCCGAGGGTTGAAGGAGATGAAAAGGAACACGTTTGAACAACCACGCCACCCCAACTAACATGGGTACCTTTACATAATCAAAACTTAATGACAGTACAGAGGTAAGAGGGAGCACACTTGGATTGGACAATCCTGATTCTATAGAGCAGGTGTGATCCCAAATATAATGGAAGCCGTAAATGAGAAACAGAAGATCCAGTGAAACAATGATTGCAGTAGCAAAGATGAAGGTTTTCTTTCTATAGAGTAACCTCTTGATAGACTCAGTCATCTAGATGGTGGAAAGTGTTTGAGATAGACTGAGCACGAACAATATTTAGAATGCAAGTAACAGAATTAATGAGCTGACCCTGAGTTCAGAATACAGACGGCCGCTAAAGATCCTGCAACATTAAAATAGTGAAGGAGGTCAAAACAGTGCTGAGCCTATGGAAAAGTGGTTAAAGGCAGCAATTGGACCATCAGATCTGCCTGTGGTATTTATTGGTACAGATTAGAGGGATCTAGTTAGAAACCTCATACAAAGGGCCTTGTGGACAGAATTCTCAGTTTTGGAGACAGACCAAATAGCAGTGCATGTCTGGTCTACTCATCTAAAAACCTTGGTGGTTGATAGTCAAAGAGTTTCTTAAACTAATAGATTTGCCTAGACTCAGCGGTGACCAACAAGCTCACGTATTAGCCTCTATTACAAGTGATGAAATCGAAGAGGCCATTAAAGATTCCCCTAATGGGAAAGCATGTGGCTGCGATGGATTTCCAGCAGAGTTTTAAAAGATTTTTATACCTCAACTTGTGTATATTCTACAACAACTATTTAACGCAATTCTTGAAGGTTGGCCGATACCTAAATCCTTTTCTGAGGCAGCCATAGTAAGCTTTGTAAAAAAGACAAGCTACCTGATAAACCGGGATCATATCGTCCGATCAGCTTGCTCAACTACGATTTAAAACTGTTACAACAAATTATGGCAGCTAGAATAACTCCCCCTGGTCAAGAAGTGGTCAATAGAGATCAGTGTGGTTTTTTGCCAGGAAGAACTTTGGCAATCAATACCAGTTTATTGATTATTACACTAACAAAAAGATAGAAGCAACAATTATTATGATTGCTGCTGAGAAAGCTCTCGACTTCGCTCAATGGAATATTCTCTTTGCTATTTTATTAAAATTTAATTTTCCTTTGAAATTTCTATATCTACTGCAGACCTTATATAGCAAAGCTGAAGCTAAAATCGTAATCAGCTCTTGTACTGCAGGGTCCTTACTAATTAGACGTGGCACTCGACAACGGTGCCCATTGTCACCAGTGCTTTTTCCACTATATATAGAACCACTAGCATTGCTGTTACGGCACAATTCTCAAATCAAGGTACCTGTTAGGAGCCCCTAAGCTCAAACTTTTAGCTGACGATTCAATTCTATACTGGGCAGCAGATAAACAAAATATTTTAAGAGCTTTTAAAGGGATTCACATTTTTGGGGATCTAGGGGGATATAAAATCAATCACTCTAATTCCGAGATATTATTGTTTAATTGTACAGATCAAGTTCTTCCCTTTGATATGCGGAACTAAGACTGTAGGACAGGCTCAATTAGATATCTGGGGATGTTTGTATCACATGATCTTTCACAATTACATCAGATTAACTATGAGACAACAATATTTATGGCCAAGAAACTTTTAAAGCAATGGCAGTTTCCAACTCTCTCTATTATAGGGAGAGTAGGTGTGACAAAAATAATGATTCTCCCTCTTTTTCTTTTTATCTTCTCCAATGAATTAATTAAGATTCCACAAAATCCTTTCATGAGATAGATCAGATGTTGTGTAATTTTGTCTGGTTATGCAAGAAGCCTTGCACAAAATTAGTCATGTTACAACTACGTATTCAAGAAGGTGGTCTTGCACCCCACCATTAAAAGAAATATTATCAGGCATCATTTATGGGCTGGTGCGGGCGATCGGTTGCTAGACGAGAACTCGGAGGCAACTTCTATCTTAAACAATGCTTTTAGAAGTGGACACTCAAATTGTTACATTCATTAAAATTCTCAAACTTCCAAAACATACCAGATACAAGACTCCTCATGTCATTCTCGCTAGATTTTCCCAATGGAAAGAAGAATACCAGTTTATCTCCTTTCACCCCGAAATCTCGATTGCGCATAGTAGTAGATTAGGTCTCCATTTAAAAGAGAAAAGTTGAAAAAACGGGGAAAAAACTGAGTTTCACCACTTTAGCGACTTTTAAATAGAAGGTGTGATCAAGTCTTGGGACCAATAAAAGTTGAGTAACCTGGGACTCCCCTCTTCATTGCTTTTTTCCAACTTTATCGTTTTTTTCGGAAATTACAATTTCCCAAAGATGTTCTTCCTAATTTGGTTAGTTATACAGTTAGCATGTCAGTCAGTCAGTTAAGCTTTATTCGATTATAAAATAATCATAAAAGCATATTTATAAAGCGATAAAATCGCATGTTACAGAAAGATAGAAAACCACCAAAATTATGGGATAAGTTATACAGTGAAAAATCTTACATCAAGATAGTTTTTCTACAGTTAAAAACAGACTTTAAGAACAACGAAACAGATAAAATGACAAATTCTTCCCCAAGGGATTGCATGACTATGAATGCAGGTCGGCATTGTCACAGGCCTAGTGTTCTAAGCATCGGAAGAATCCACTTTTTCCTCTGGACTGTGTAAAATGTACAAAAGAATAAAACATGCATGGTGGATTGTGCTGACAAATCATCGCATGGGCAATTAGACAGCTGCCTAGACCAATCGTTAATTGCTGGAAAACTAAGCGACCTATGGACAATGCCCATTCTGAAACGTGTTAATAAAAATCTTTCTAAGTCAGAGGATACAAAAGTTAAATACAACTGCATCTTAAAAGTAGTCAGGATGTTTCGGTGAGCCAGAACAGAAATTTTTAATATCTCTGTATTTAATCTAATATTTTCTAGATAATGCAAACAGCTAAATTTAAAAATGTTCCTATTTACTTTAGTCAAGGTATTGTGGTTATCAAAATATTCTTGATGTCCTAATTTACAAAAGAATACCTTGACATACCTGAGCCAACTTATATGTGATGCCCCATCTAACCCACAGCAATCAGTAATCATTTGACGATTTAAAATGGTCTTCTCTGAAGTCCAAATATGATGCCTTAGGAGAATTGTTTCAATGGCAATGACATCCGCTATATAAGATATACCTAGCTCTGAGTGGCAATTGAAAGTAGAGACACTAACCGGGACAGCAAGCAGGTATCTAAGAAATCTGTTTTCGGCCCTCTGTAAAGATGTCACATCTACATGTCCCCAAATACCCGCTCCATAGGTCGCTATTTGCGACACATTTAGCCTTGTAAATTTGAAGTAGGTCTGAGGGAGGGCGTCTGCCCAATTTCTTGCTAAAATTAACCAGGGCTGCCAGTGACTTTGAGAATAACAGTCTCCTTAGATTAACAGCTTGTGTCCACATGCCAGTACGATCAAATAAGACCCCCAAGTATGAAAAGGTATTGGCGCAGTCTAGACGATTCTTCTCTAAGAAGAACGAGCAACACTTTGTACTCTCTGGTCCACATTTTAAAATTAATGTTTTGGAGGCGTTTACAGTAAGGCCAAAATTGGACATAAAGTTCACAAAACTAGATAATACCTTCTGGAGACTATTCGGAGAGCGGGCCATAAGCACCGCGTCATCCGCATACATGAGCACAGGAAGTGAGCGCTTCCCTACCGCCGGGTGGTCCTGGCACTCATCTCTCAGAACCCAATCTAAGTTATTAATATACAAGGTAAAAAGAAAGGGTGCCAGGACACAGCCCTGCCTTACACCTCTTCAGACAGTAAAGGAATCAGTGCACTCACCCCCTGTCCCGAATCGAACCCTGGCCCCAATATAAGATTGTCTCATTAATGAGACTAGGGATGGTTCCATGCCCAACCTCTCCAAAATCGGCCATAGTTTTTTATGGATGACACAGCCGAAGGCTGCGGACAAATCCACAAAGGCCAGCTAGAGAGGGCCCCTTTTCACCTTAGTATATTTGGCAATAGATCATTCTAAATGTAGGCACTGATCTATAGTGCCCAAGCCCTTACAGAACCCATATTGTATATTACTGATAATAGAATAATTATCTGCCCAGTCCTGAAATCTAAAAAGGAGTACTCTTCCAATTATTTTGACTTTGGAGTCTAAAAGCGAGATGGGCCGTTAACACACTGGGTTGTGCCTATCCCCCTTTTTAAAAATCGTTAGTCAGTTAGCATGTCATACTTTTAAGGCCCAGCCCACAACTGCAGAGGTTTAGTGCGAGAGGATTAACCTTGCGTAAGAACAAATGTAAGTTTAATCTCTCGGAAATTGATTATCTGGGCCACAGACTGACTGAAGGAGGAGTTAGACCTAGAGATCGCCTGGTGAAGACCATTGAGGAGCTCCCTGTCCCACAATCCAGAGATGACATAGTCACTTTTTTAGGGATGGTAGAGTACTATAGTATAGTAATTCGTTCCCCAGTTCGCGAGTCGCACCTTCGCGTTAAGGTCCCTCCTAAAGAAGGGTGTGAAATTTTTTCTTGGTCTCCCCAGTGCCAATTGGAATTTGAGGATGTCAAAAAAAGCCCTAAGTCTTGCTCCCTCTATTCAGAGCTTTGACACTTCTTCAAGCTCGATTCTAGTTACCGACGGCAGTTCAAAGGGATTGGGCGCTGTCCTTAAACAAGTAAGAGACGGTAGTTTGTGGGAGGGAGGGGAGGGGTATTTTTATTTTTTTGTTTTTTTTTAAAGGTGAGGTGGTTTAGAGTTACATTTCATAGACGGATTTGAAGACCTGGTAATTTCTGGAACTGTAAGAGATGTCCGGTACATGATTATTATGTTAAGATATTTGTCGACTGGTAGATAAGGTTATAATAGACATCACATTCAGTCAATTATTCATGAATCCAGAACTAATGAGACTGGTTGATTACTATATTACTGCTATATTTCAATTGTATTCTGGACTATTGTTAATAATACAATACCGCTATGTATATGCTGTCGGTACAGTGAGATGGTTTCAGTGGCGTTGTGAAATTTCAATAAAAATATGTTATAAAAAAAAAAAAAAAGTAAGAGACAGTAGAGAAGTAACCCTTATGTTTCTTTCTCGAACACTTGTTGGTCCAGAGGTACAATACTCTGTGATTGAGAAAGAGGCACTATGTATCTTCTGGGCCATTAAAAAGTTTAAAAAAAAATCCTCTGGGGTAGTTCGTTTGTTGTCCATTCTGATCACAAACCGTTGAACAACGTGTTCTGCAAGAAAAGTCTAGATGCTGTCTCCCCCTGTAGTGTATTCCTATTTCCCTAATAGGCTCTGCACATTGGAATAATATACCCTATAGGTTTGGCATAAGACTGAGGTCAGTATGCCCCTATTGAGTATATTAAACGTAATTATTTTGTACCAGCTAACTCAGAGGCCACTAGAAACTCCTTGTGAACAAGAAGGGATTCGTTTCTAGCAAACGCATAAACATGACAACTTTGTTTCCCTTTAGAATCTGAACGCTCTCAGAATCGTGGAAACAACGGTTGTATGACATAATTTCGAAAGACAAAAATTCGACCTACAAAAATATCGCAGCAAAAATATCGTGGTCAAGAATATCGACATCCTATCTACAACATGGTAAGTACAAAAATATCGATAATTTAATATCGATGTCAAAAATATCGTAATTCAAAAATATCGTTTTTTTTTACTTTAAAAATATATGTAAAATAAACCAAATAATACTTATAAATCAAAGAAACATAATTAAATATATTTTATAATATGTAAAATTTATAATAAATATATATAATTAAATAAAACTTTAATTAAACATATATATATAATATATAATATATACAATTACTTAATAATTACTTTTAATAATAATAACATTAATAAATATTAAATAATTACATATAGCAAATAATAATCAATATTTTTAATTTGAATAATTTTAATTATTAATTATAAATTACAATAGCTAAAATATTACAAAACATATTAAATATCAGACACAATAAAACTACTAGTCCAACTTCAACAAAAACAACAGTAAGAAAATGTTGGATAGCGTAGGGGTAAAAATTACTATTCCAACTCCAGAGAGTGCAATAGTAGGGAAAGTGTTGGATAGCGTAAGGGTAAAATTTACTATTCCCACTCCAGAGAGTGCAATAGTAGGGAAAGTGTTGGATAGCGTAAGGGTAAAAATTACTATTCCCACTCCAGACTGTGCAACAGTAGGGAAAACGTTGGATAGCGTAGGGGTACAAATAACTATTCCAACTCCAAAGAGTGCAACAGTAGGGAAAACGTTGGAAAGTGTAGGGGTAAAAATTACTATTCCAATTCCAGAGAGTGCAATAGTAGGGAAAGTGTTGGATAGCGTAAGGGTAAAATTTACTATTCCCACTCCAGAGAGTGCAATAGTAGGGAAAGTGTTGGATAGCGTAAGGGTAAAAATTACTATTCCCACTCCAGACAGTGCAACAGTAGAGAAAACGTTGGATAGCGTAGGGGTAAAAATAACTATTCCAACTCCAAAGAGTGCAACATTAGGGAAAACGTTGGATAGCGTAGGGGTAAAAATTACTATTCCAACTCCAGAGAGTGCAATAGTAGGTAAAGTGTTGGATAGCGTAAGGGTAAAATTTACTATTCCCACTCCAGAGAATGCAATAGTAGGGAAAGTGTTGGATAGCGTAAGGGTAAAAATTACTCTTCCCACTCCAGACAGTGCAACAGTAGAGAAAAGGTTGGATAGCGTAGGGGTAAAAATTACTATTCCAACTCCAAAGAGTGCAACAGTAGGGAAAGCGCTGGATAGCGTAGGGGTAAAAATTACTATTCCAACTCCAGAGAGTGCAACAGTAGGGAAAGCGCTGGATAGCGTAGGGGTAAAAATTACTATTCCCACTCCAGATAGTAAAACAGTTGGGAAAGCACTAGATAGCATAGTGATTCTATGAACATTATAACCAATTCAATAATTTCTTATAAAAAAATTGCATGTTAACAATGTTTTTTAAAAATAATTATTTTTAAATACCAATTATGTAAAATAAATATTTAAATAAATAAATTTAAATTACATCCCACACTATTCCCCCTTTAACACACAACACACTACACATACAAAATACACAATAGATTTAAATATCAATTTATCTCTTATTTACAATTAATAATACATTCTTTATAATTAATATAGTTATTAATTGACTAATTAATACATATTAACTACGAAATTACAAATATTCACCTATTAATTATTAATTAACAATACATTCATTAGCAATAACAACAAATAAAATACAATAATAAATTATTTATATTTACTATATTTAACTAACTAATAACAATTAATTAATAATAATTACAAATAAATAAAAAATATCATTATTTATTTTATTGTAATTACATCCCACCCTATTCCCCTATAAACCCACAACCCACTACACATAAAAATTCACATAATTAATTTAATTATCAATTAATCACTTAATAAAATTAAATCACCAATTAATTACTAATTAACAATTAATTAACAATAACAATAAATAAATATTAATAATAAAACAATTATAATGTATATAATTAACCAATTCATAAAATAATTTTACAATTAATAATTAATTACCAATTAATTAATCTATTATTATAATTAATTACCAATTAATTAATCATAAATACCAATTAAACAATACCTATTAATTCATTAATTATAATTAAATTACTTCCCACCCTATTCCCCTATAAACCCACAACCCACTACACATAAAAATTCACATAATTAATTTAATTATCAATTAATCACTTAATAAAATTAAATCACCAATTAATTACTAATTAACAATTAATTAATTAACAATAACAATAAATAAATATTAATAATAAACTAATTATAATGTATATAATTGTATATAATTAACCAATTTTAAAAGCGCTTATTTCGCGCTGCGCTGGCTACTGGATGACACGCTTAGAGCTGCTGGTGCGTTTTTTTTAAACTTCCCCGTTTTCTATTTTCGTTAGTTTAATTTAGTATTTTACCTTGCTCTTAATTCAGGCCCTCTCACTTGCACATTAAATTGTTTATCACCGCGTTGGAGCGGGTCCACTTCCTGGGATTGATCTCGCTTGCCGGCCATATTGGGGGAACTCCGGGACGCCTGTCGGCGCCATTTTGGAGGTTGACGCTCTAGCTGTCACAAGGACACTAGGCGGCTATTTAAGACGGGTGATGGCGCGCAGCGGATCCGCGCAGCGGGACCGCCGGATTTCCGCCGGAGTTACGCCTGAGTTCAGCCCGTCTGCGCCCGTCCGCGCTGAGGACGGGCTGCTGGTCGGGCTGGACACCAATATTATCTCGCATCCCCTACAGCTGGTGAGGAAGTATTCAGTGCATGAGTTGCTAGCACTTAGACCTCCGCCCCGACCGTGTCACTGCGGCCGGTCATCGGATGAGTTAAAACGTTCTTCTACCTGTCCTTTGTGTCAAGTAACGCTCTGTCCCTCTTCTTGTTGCGGAAAGGCCCCTGTTAAGTATTCACCTCCTCTGAATGTCTTACCATCTAGAACTGGTTTCCTGATCAATGCTCGGTCACTTATTAAAAATAACATAGCGTTTCACGAGTTTGTTAATGATAGGCAACCTGACTGGGTGTTCGTGACTGAAACCTGGGCATCCGCCTCATCAGGTCATGACCTGATATTAGCGATACCTGAGGGTTTTACCTTATATAGACAGGATAGACTGGGACGTAGAGGGGGGGGGTCTGGCAATTATTTGAAGAGCCCCATATCTGTGCTCTATTAAAACCCTGTCTGTACCCTCGGACACTTTTGAGGCCTTGTATTTCTGTATAACATGCTCTTCTACAGTATCTTTCACTGGCATTCTGGTCTATAGACCGCCGGGTCCTAGAACCAGTTTTTGCTCTGAGCTGTTTCGAATCCTTGAGCCATATTTTGACAAATCTCATCTGTCAATTCTGGGGGATTTTAATTTTCATCTAGATGATGTGGTCTCTAAGGATTCTTTTCAGCTTATTGACGCGCTGGAAGCTTGCGAGTTTGTTCAGCTTGTAAAATATCCTACGCATCGGGCTGGCCACATTTTGGACGGGGTGTTTACCAATGACCCCAGACTCTCTGTTGGCTCCCCCGTGCCTCTGGTCTGGTCGGACCATCTCGCAGTACCCCTTGGATTTGCATCTGCCACTAAGGAGCTCTCTAAAGCTGCTCCTTGCAATAGAGTTATGAAAAGAGGATACAGGAATATTACCAATCAAGCTCTTGCTGCTTTTCTGCGAGACTTTGATACTTCTGCCTCCAGAGACGTAGATGGGGCGGCTCAAGATCTTGTCAACTCCATTACTATAGCGGTTGATGCCTTAGCCCCCGCTTCTCTGCGATATGTGGCGCGGCGGAAACCTTCTGCACCTTGGTTTACGGAGCCTCTAAGACTCCTAAGACAAACCTGCAGAATCAAGGAGAGAAAATGGCGTAAGTCGTGGGATCCGTCTGATAGAGAAGATCACAAACTGATGCTACGTGAATATAAATCTCGAGTGATTAAAGAGAAGCAGGAGTATTTCTCTCATCTGACTACTTCGCTCCCCTCATCAAAAGAGCTTTTTAAGATCGTTGACTCATTGTGCTCTCTTCAGATCCCCGATCCAGTTGTGGCTTCTCAGGAGCTTTGTAATAATATCTCCGATTTTTTCTATAATAAAATTTCGGATATTCATCTGGCTCTGGACAATCAAAAGAAGACGCTGGATGAGCACTCTCTTGTTAACATTAAGGCTTGTGAATCTTGGAGGAGAGATTCAAACAAGTCTCTCACCCACTTTCCATCACTTTCTCTTGAGGGGCTTAATTCGCTGCTTGATATGACTAAGTCAGCCTCCCCTGTAGACCCTTGTCCGTTGAAAGTTCTAAAGGATTGCAGGGAAACTCTTCTTCCTCCGTTATTGGCAGTTATGAATGGGGCTTTGACTCAGGGCATTTTCCCAGTGGTCTGGAAAAAGGCCATAGTGAAACCCCTTCTAAAAAAATCTTCCTTTGATCCTGGAGTGCTGAAGAATTTTAGGCCCATCTCCCTGTTGCCCGCCCCCGCAAAGATGCTTGAAGCTCACTTAAATTCGCATCTATCCACCTTCCTTGACTCCTCTGAGTTCTTGGATAGCTCTCAGCACGGATTCAGGAAATCTCATAGTACTGAATCCGCCCTGACTATGGTGGCTGATAACATCCGTCGCAAAGTCGATCTTGGTCAGACGACGATTCTAGTCTTGCTGGATCTGACTGCAGCGTTCGATACCCTGTCTCCCTCTACCTTAACATCTCGGCTGAGGGAGGCAGGTGTGGCAGGACAGGCTCTCAGTCTCCTTGACTCTTTTCTACATCTTAGAGAGCAAAGAGTTTTGCTGGGTGAGTTCCTCTCCCCTGCTAAATCTTTGCAATGTGGAGTGCCCCAGGGTTCGGCCCTAAGTCCGACCCTATTCAATTTTTATGTGGCCCCCCTTGCTAGATTAGTAAGATCGCAGGGGATGGAGGTAGTGTCTTATGCTGATGACACGCAAATTATGGTGTCTCTAAACCACTCTACTAGTGTCTCTGCTTCTGGTTTTAGGTCCTGTATGCAGATGGTAGCTGAGTGGATGGTACTAAATTCTTTAAAACTTAATGCCGATAAAACTGAGGTTCTGGTTTTCGGCAAGGATCAAGACATCTGGTCCAATGAGTGGTGGCCTCCGTCCCTCGGAACTTGCCCCACTCCCTCTTCTACAGCTTGGAATCTTGGTGTTATCTTTGATACTTTACTCGCCATGAACTGTCAGATTAACAGGACGGTGGCCACTTGTTGGGGAGTCATTAAGACTCTTAAACGAATCCTTCACTATCTGTCCCCGCACGCACGTAAACAGACAGTGACTGCCCTTGTGGGCTCCAGATTAGATTATTGCAATGCATTATATGCGGAGTCCAATAAATATCTTATACAGCGCCTGCAGGTGGTGCAGAACGCTGCTGCCAGATTCGTCTTAGCACTTCCTAGGGACTCCTCGGCAACGCTGGCCAGGAAAAACCTGCACTGGCTTCCTATTAATTTCAGAATCTCCTTTAAACTTCTTTGCCTTACCTACAGAGCCTTGCAGGCTGGCCCCTCAAATGCTTTGGGGTCACTGCTTACCCGATACATTCCTAGTAGGCGTCTGCGATCCTCAGACTCTAACCAGTTGGTAGTTCCTCGCTTTAAAAAGACCAGATGGGGGAGCAGAGCCTTTTCCATTGTCGCTCCTCTACTCTGGAATGGTCTCCCTTTGGAGATTAAGTCACTACCCTCTCTGGCCTTGTTTAGGAAAGCTCTTAAAACCTGGTATTTTATAAAGGCCTACCAGTAAGCTCTCCTGTCTGTCCCAGTCAGCTTTATTTGTTAGGCGCCTTGACGCCCATTGGGCTAAGTTTGCGCGGTATAAATCTACCTTCATTCATTCATTAATAAAATATTTTCACAATTAATAATTAATTAACAATTACTTAATCAATTAATATAATTAATTACCAATTATTAATTAATTACCAATTAATTAATCATAAATACCAATTAAACAATACATATTAATTCATTAATTATAATTAAATTACTTCCCACCCTATTCCCCTATAAACCCACAACCCGCTCTGATACTAAAACGCTAAATTAAATTTAAAATAATTATTAATCTCTAAACATTTATTTTTAAATGTATTAAAATACATTACAATAATCTTTAACATACAAATAAAATACATATTAAATTACATTACACTAAATAAATATCGATATTATTGACATCGAAATTTTTGCTTACGATATTACTTACATCGATATTGATTACTTTGATATTATTAACTTCGATATTACTTACCTTGGGATCGATATTCTGTCCATCGATATTCTTGACTTCGATATTCTGTACCTACGATATTAAAAACACGATATTATTGTAGTTCGAAATTCAAAACTCGATATTTTGGCTAAACACCGGAAAGAACAGATAACAGTTTCACTCAGCTAATCGTGCATGCTTAGTTTCTTCAGAGTTACACAGAAAGAATAGACAAGCGTTTCAATAAAAGGATTTATTGAACAGTCTTGTTTCTCGTGTAAGAGATATGAGCTGTTACAATCATAAGACAGTATGCGAGATATATTATGTACAGCGTAAGCAGTAGAAAGAAATAATACTGCGCTAGCATTATCTTTTAGCTATGACACATATATTCATATACATAAATAACATAGGCTAAAAATGTGAGTACTCATAAGATGCTCTCTAACTAGTTCTACCCCAGTGTACCTAACCTAAGTGTAGTACAAGGTAAGAAGTAGGTGATGTATTCTATAGTATGGTATTCTATAGTATGGTATGCCAAGTCTAGTATGCTATAGTTTGGTATGCCAAGAGTCCCTCTAGGTTCTAGTCAGCTCCATACACTGAGAATGAGAGAGGTGGGAATCTCTTTCCGGGTCTCGAACTCTAACACCATGCAATGGGAGTCAGAACACTGGAAGCTGGATTCTCTGCGAGCAGGGATGACAGCGTCTCTTGTCAGTGCGTCAGGCCGGGACACGGGCTCCTCTAAAGTCGAGGTCTCCTCCTACTTGCTTGGGCACGGGAAGGTATATTTATACCTGGTAAGTGCCTTGGAATCTTAGCATTGACGTAAAGTCCGGCAGAGGAAGACGTCAGGAATGAAAATTTAAGGAATAGCGGTTCATGCATAATAAATGAGTTCTTGGAGAAATCAATAATCCTGTGCTAGGGAAACTCCCAAGAGCTTAAGGGTCTGGTTTCTAAGAACTCGTTGTGACGTTGGGGTGGACGGATGTAGGTGACCATGCCTGTATTTGGATAGCATGGCTAATGCCTAAATAAGGACTGGGATCTTATGCCTATATAAGGGCAATGTGAATTGTGCCAATATAAGGACATGTATCATGAAATCCTATATACGGACACCTAAAGCGGAATACAACACTCCAGAATATGTAGATTGGTGATAGCCTTACAGGATTATGACTTCGCCTTAAACTACATACCCAGGGAAGAGAACAAAGTCGCAGATTGCCTCTCTCGCTTAGTCACCAAACAGAGTGAGGGTTTTTTAGCCGACCCCGACGATTCATGGGAAGATGATGATTACAAGGTGTGCAAGATCGTGGAAGGGGTGATTTCTGAATTAGAATGGAATGACGCCATGAAGAATGATGTGGTCATGAATGAGGTATGCAACTTGGTTACTGAAGGTTGGCCTGGGATCAGGTCTTTGAGTGAATGTGTCCGGAAGTTCTAGAACATTCGTGATGAACTCTCTGTAAGTGGGGCTTACTTTGGAGGGGCACCAGACTCATCCCTCCGACACAAGTTAGAATGAAAATCTTTCATTAGGCTCATCAGGGACACCAAGGTATCTCCAAAACTAAAGAGAGGGTTCGTTTGCACTTCTGGTGGCCAAGCATTAATATCCTCATGGAGCGATTGGTAAGAGACTGCACAGTGTATATTGCTTGCGATAAGACTTACATGACTAGAGTACAACCGATGGTTATAAGTGAAGCACCCACAAGATGTTAGCAGCACGTAGCCTTAGATCTTTTGGGGCCGATCACTAGTAAAACGGGGCAGTCTTGCGTCCTCGTGTTGGTGGACATGTACTCGAGATGGCCTGAAGTTAAAGTGACACAGAGTATAGAAACTAGGGACGTTACTACGTTTTTGGAGGATATTTTTTGCAGAGAGGGCCTCCCAGAATCCCTATTGACAATGGCATTCAGCTTGTGTCAATAGAAATGGAAGAGTTTTTGAAAAAAAAGGGATCAGACACAAGCGTTGTTCTCTCTATCATCCCGTAATGGAATGGTAGAGAGGTTCAACCGCGTGCTAAAAGAGTCAATTCAACTGGCTAAAGATCAAGGCAGAGACTGGAGGCCTAGTATAATGGAAAGAGTGATGGTCTACCGCTTGACCCCCCACTCGACCACAGGAAAAATCCCTTTTGAATTATTCAGGGGCCGCACTCCCAACACTCACATGTTCCAATCTTGGCTGAGGGAGAAAGGTGTTGAGATCGAAGATCTCAAGGTTGCTCAATGGAAGGCTAATCAGGACCTCCAGTCAGCCAAGAGAAAAGCTAACTTTGACACTAGACATGCTGTTTCTCACACGAAGGTACGTGTGGGAGATAGTGTAAAAGTACGTTATCCCCAGAAGTCTGCTGGTGCGAAATTCTCTCCACCTTTTAAGATGACGAAGCTATTTCATAATGCTGTGAAACTTGCTGATGGGCACATATGGAATTTGGGTAGGATTGCCCTCATGCGTTCCGGTAATTGATGCACTTGATGTTCCCTCAAAGGTTGTCTATCCCTAACGCAGGAGCTCCCGCATATGTAAAGCTCCTTGGGCCCTACATGATTTCGTTTTATGCTAATTATACTTTATGTTCTCAGGTCTCATAAACTGTTGTGTTTCTGTGTGAACTTGTTGAATTCACATGTTCATGCTTTAGGTTTCCGGGGAAGGTGTGTGGTATTTGTCTGACATGCTGCTGCTTGCCAGCCAACTAGTTCACATGGAACCTTTTGGTGCTCTGGAATGTTTATCCTGAAAGACTCTGTTGCTAAGTGTAAGAGAGTCAGTTATCTCTAGGGTGCCTTGTGGATAGGACGTTGTTGTATGAGGATCTCCAATAGAGAAGAAAGCCTCCAACATTTGGCTGGCAAGCAGCAGCATGTCAGGCAAATACCACAAATACCCAATTAAACATGAAGCTAAACGCCTAGTGTAGAAATTCTAACACAGCTTGAATATCCAGGCATAATTGACCTCACCTATGGACAATCATTTGTTTCCAGTAGCAAAACCAGATCATTCATACCGCTAAGTCTACAGACATTTAAACAGTCATACACGCACACAGCGCAGCACTAACAAACAACATTGTGCTAAAAAAATATTTAAAAAATGAAACATTTCAAATCGCTTCTTCTGCCAAAACATAGTGCCTGAAAGCAGGGATTTAACCGTGTTCACTGCGCTGGGGTCACAAAATAGAGTTTTTCGACTGCCTCAGGGGAATAGGAACAGCCCAGGCTTGTTCTCTGCCCGTGTAACATCAATTCTGCAAGAAATTGACACAGAAGCACTGTCCTAGGTCGATGACATGTACCTTACGGATGATGAATTAAACACACATCTATCCAGAGTAGATGGCATTGTTGTTAGATTAGCTGAAAATGGCTTCAAATTCAACTTCCAAAAAACAATCTTTGCCTATATCAGTGTCCTTGTTCTGGTATCCAAATAATCAGCAAAAGCTTAGCGCTGCATTTCTTAGAAAAATCTACAATAACTTTTGAGCTTTTTCAACTTTGGTAAAACATTCATGCCAGACTATGCACAACGGGGAAACCGTTTTATGATTTAATACATCCAGACATCTCAAGCACACATTGGACAGCAGAACCTACACAGATTCTAATAACATTACAAACTGATATGTTTGTATCTAAACATTTATCAAAGGTTGTGATTTTCTTCAACGTTTGGGCAGTCAGTCACTCTATCAGTGTTCTTTGCATCCCCTAACCCTTCCCCCGGCCTTTTAGTTTCTATATTGACCCTATTGAGTGGAGAATCAGCTCTTTGTGGGATTTTCTGGAGTGAAGAAAGGGAAAGCTATGCAGAAGAGCAACCTGTTGTGATGGCTAGTCCTCTGCATCAATATCAGCAATGCACTGGCATCGAAGCAGTCTCCTGAAGGGTCGGAAGGTCTGAGAGAGAATTTTACCAGAGCCAAGGACGCTATGGTGGCTTTGGTACGAGGAGTGCCTATCTTTCACATCTGCTAGGCTCAGACATTGGCATCAATGCATATGATCATGACAGCACTACTGTTTTGAAAGCCAGGTCTGGCAGGAAGAATACCAATGACCTTCCACCTTTGGGAGGTCCTTTTTTGGTCTGCATTCAAAAGGTGAGGAACCCCCCCATCAGAATCAGCTGTTGGTGAGAGTGCGCTGTTAACTTGGGACATTTGTTATGCTAAAGAGACCACTCTACAGAACAGAGAGGTGTGAGGGCAGTGAGAAATCTGTGGTTAGATAAAGTATTTACCAGAAAGAGTGTTACTGATGATAAATACCTTATTATTCATGCTCCGCAGTTAGGGTGCAGAATGGGAAAAGACAAAAAACAAGTTAACGCACAGGAATGGATATGTGGTTACATTCTGTCAGAATCGGGGTGGTGCAGGAGCACTGCTGTAAAACTCCGGATGCAGTCTGACACCCTGTTGGGTACTCTGAAGCTGAGGAACCAGTGCTAAGTTTCCACCTGCGATCCAAGTGTCAGCGAAGGTAAATCATTATTTCTTCTAACCCACAGCTTCTTCACTAGGACAGTACACATTCTCCAGGAGAAAGACGAAAACAAATTACCCATAGACTGATTTGGGCATAGACTGGGTTAGGTTTAAGGAATTTCCCCAAGCACAACTATAACCTCAGAAAAAAATGATCTTCTGAAGTTCACAGAGTCTGTATGGAGCCTGTCTCTGGCTTACTCCACTTAAGTGTCCAGGAATGCACGTTTCAAGCTGTTTGGGCACAGATTCTTCCCCAAACCTTACACCAAGTAGGTTAGAGATAATATACTCTACCACTGTCACTTCTGCCCCTCAGTGTAGGAGTGCTGATGCTAATATGTATGCAGTAAAACCGTAATTGGTAAAAGTTTTTTTTCTCCTTCTTTCATAACTGCAACTAGAAATAAACTTGTACAAGGTATACCACTAGTTAGACACCGCTATACGTGACACGTAGTATATATTGAGCTTGTAAACTTCTTTGGATATAAAAATGTTTTTTTTTGTTCCAGCACAAAATGAATTAACTAATGAGTATTGATCCCTGAAGAAGGACGTTTAATGTCCGAAATGCATAGGGGCTTTCTCATGCACAATCCGTGAAAAAGTTTAAAATGATCAGATAAAACACTTTACTTTTTGGGGAAATAGCGTAATTTCCCAATGAAGTATGATGCAATGTGAGAAAATAAAAACATCAACAGAATATCCCACATACGATACATGATTTATTAATATTTGAAGTTCGGATGCAATGAGTGCAATACACAGCTGTGATTACAGGCAGTGGCGTCGCCCCACTGCTTTCAAGCAGTGCGAGAAGAGGAAATATAATATGATAATGACTTTCAGTTATCATGTTATGTTTCCTTTGCGGTCGGGGCTGCTCTGCTCACAGAACAGGGCAGGGGCGGAGTAGTTTGCCCACTCAAGTGTGCAATGACTGTTTGGTCGGGCCTCTCGAGCTGCTCAAAGCCGTCATGCGCTCTTCCCTGTTCTCCATGCAGGCTGCATTACAGCCTGCATGGAGAACATGCCCACCTCTACAGCCCCTGGCTGAGTGCCATGTCACGGCGCTCAGACCAATACAATGCTGCACTGCAGCGTTGTGATTGGCTTAAGGGAGGGAGCCTGGCTGCCTGCTTCCTGGACGCGGACTCAGGAGAGCAGGAGCACAGAAGGCGGGGGAACCAGCCTTGAGGTAAGTTTTATTTTCTTTCAATTTCTAAACCCAGCTCCCCCACCCGCGACCCCCCGTGTCACCCCCCACCACCCCCCCACCCCCCCCGCAACCCCCTCTTCCGTGACTCTCCCCATGGCCCGCACACCCACCCCCAACCTGCGAGCAGTGCTGGCCGCCCCTGCTTACAGGGACTATATCAATCTAATTCAGAGTTTTTATTAGCTCATCGGACGGAAGACTGACCAGTTAACCATGCTTAAAATATTCTTAAACGTAGTTTACTATACCCCAAAAGCTTTTTGTATGCGCCTGAATGAACCAATGCATAGAGAATGGGGCTTGAGTGTACCACATGGTTTGGGATTGCCCCGAGATTACATTTTATTGGGGGGAAATCACTGGCATTCTTCTTACAATTACAACTGGTAAGAGTATGAGTTGAGGACCCGGAAGTGTTACTGAATAAACGTCAGGTAGCAGTGAAATGCAAATCCCCTAAAGGACCGCCAAGGGCATATTTACTAGGAAACTTTCGGAGTGCAGCGTTAAGCAAAGAAGGTTTACATTGTGCTCCAACAGATTCCAAATGCAGGGATGCGCCATATTCACAAAAATACGGTGCACCCCTGCCTCTCCCTTAGTGCTGGTGCTAAATGTAGCTGCCTAGCGCCAATGCAGTCACTCTTGCAACATTGTGCATGGGTGCCTGCATTGTAGGAAAAGATTGTTTATGTGCAGGAAGGTGTCCCTTCCTGCACATAAACAATCATTAATGGCATTTTGTAACTTCTATGTGTGCTGCAGAATGCAGCACACAAAGAAGTTGCAACTTGTCGTGTTTTTTAATGATTGTTTATGTTCAGGAAGGGACGCCTTCCTGCACATTAACAATCAATTGCCTTTTGCTGTTTCTATGTGTGCTGCACAATGCAGCACACATAGAGACAGCAACATCGAGGAAAATAAAGCATTTCTCCTTGTTTCACCATTTTAAGACCAGGTTTTCCCTGGTCTTAATTTTGGCCCTGCCCCATATTTACGCCACCTTTGTAAATATGAGGCAGCATCAAAATCAATGGGTGTTGTGGCAAAACGCCCACCGCAACACCCATTGCCTATCCCTTTCATGCTAAGTGCTGCGTGAAAGGGTGCCTTATTTACAAGGCAGCGTTAAGCCACGTTAAGTGACTGGAACAATGGAAAAAGTGACGTTCCTGTGGCGATAGGGGCTCTTAAATATGCATCCTAATATTGGTAGATGCAAAACAGACGTTCAAAAGTGTCAGTGGCTCGACATTACTAAAAGCTGAGCAGAGAAAACATCCAAGATGGCAGTCATCCTGCATACCTAGGGACATATTTACAAGCCCCTATTGCCACCACAACGTCACTTTTTCAGATGTTGTTGTGGCGATAGGAGCTTTGTCGTATTTAAAAGGCATTGTTAAGCCACTTACTGTGGCTTAACACTGCCTTGTAAATAAGGCACCCTTTCACGCTGCACTTAGCGTGAAAGGGGAGGACAATGGGTGTTACAGTGGGCGGTCCACCGCAACACCCATTGATTTTGACGCTGCCCCCTATTTACAAGGGTGGCGTGAATAGGAGGCAGCGCCAAAATTAAGACCAGGGAAAACTTGGTCTTAACAGGTGAAACAAGGAGAAATGCTTTATTTCTCCTATTTTTTTCTGTTTCCATGTGTGCTGAGCTGTGCAGCACACATAGAAACAGCAAAAGGCCTTTGAGCGTTTATGTGCAGGAAGGTGTCCCTTCCTGCACTTAATCAATAAAAGAAAATTACGTTTTTAAACTTCTGTGTGTGCTGCATTAAGCAGCACACATAGGAGTTTCATAACACCATATAAAGATTGTTAATGTGTAACAATGTTCCCCTCAACGCAGACACCCTTGCACTATGGTGCAAGGGTGCCTGCCTTGGCACTAGGCTGCTAAATTTAGCGCCAGCATGGGGGAAACACAGGGCTGCACCTTATTTTTGTAAATACGGTGCAGCCCTGTGTTTCGGAAGTGGCGGAGCATGGCGTTAAGCCAAGGAGGCTAATGCCACGCTCCGCCACTTCTCTAGTAAATATGCCCCCTAGAGTGAGTAACTGAACATATTTATGAATAGAGGAAGATTATACTATCACTCTGTAGCTTAGGGGAGAGACAATCGCCTGATTACGATTAATAGTACTAGGGTGGCACACGTGAAACCTTTACACGACACCCATCTATTTTGCCTTTGGTATAGACCGACTGCATGGCCATTGTTGAATAAGTATTTTATGGATTTTTCATTAAAATACAAATCAAATAAAACCGGTGTTAAGAAAAGAACAAGGGCGCTTATTTACAAGCCCCCTGCACAGCCAGTGCATCATGTTCAATCAATCAATCAATTGACAGGGATTTTTGAAGCACGCTACTCACCCGTGAGGGCCTCAAGGCGCTGGGGGGAGGGGTGTATGAGCAGCTCCGTAAGTCATTGGAAGAGCCAGGTCTTGAGATCCTTTCTGAATGGGTGCAGTTTCGGGCTTCGTCCGATGCGGATGGAGAGTTCGTTCCAGGTCTTGGCTGCGATGTAGGAGATGGATCTACCACCCGCTCCGGCGCTGTGGATGCGGGGGACCGTGGCTAGGTCAGCAGAACAGAGGTTTCTATTGGGGACGTGGAAGAAGATTCATTCGTTGAGGTATTGGGGTCCGGTGTTATGGAGGGCTTTGTAGGTGTGTGTAAGCAGTTTGAAGGTAATTCTTTTTTCGACGGGGAGCCAGTGGAGGTCGCGGAGGTGTTGGGTGATGTGGTGATGTCGAGGACGAGTCTGGATGCGGCATTCTCAACGGTCTGGAGCATGCAGAACAGTTTTTTGTTGATTCCGGCATAGAGAGCATTTCCATAGTCCACTCTGCTGGTGATGAGTGCATGGGTGACGGTCTTCCTGGAGTCGGGGGGGATTCCATTTGAAGATCTTGCGGAGTATGCGTAGGCTGTTGAAGCTAATGGAGGACACAACATTGATCTGGCGGTTCATGGTGAGTGAAGAGTCGAGTATGATGCCGAGTTTGCGAGCGCCATCCGTAGGGGTGGGTGGGTTTCCAAGAGCAGTGGCCACCAGGTGTTGTCCTATGTGGAGGGGGTGGAGCAGAGGATGAGGACTTCTGTTTTCTCCAAGTTGAGCTTTAGGCAGCTGGTGCTCATCCAGGTTGCGACGTCCTTCAACCCTTCTTGGATACTGCTCTTGGTTGATTGTGGGTTGAGGGAGAGGATGAGCTGGGTGTCGTCGGCATATGAGACTATGTTGAGTCCGTGTTTTCTGATGATGGTTGCGAGGGGGGCCATGTAGACGTTGAAGAGCGGGAGGCTGAGGGAGGATCCTTGGGGTACTCCTCATCTGATCTCTGTAGGTTCGGAGAGGAAGGGCAGGAGTCTTATTCTTTGCATTCTGTCTGCGAGGAAAGATCAAATTCAGTCTAGGGCTGTTCCCTGGATGCAAGTGTCATGGAGTCTGGCGGCTAGTGTGCAGTGAGAGATGGTGTTGAAGGCTGCTGGGAGGTCTAGGAGGATGAGGGCTACTGTGTGGCCTTGGTCGAGGAGGGAGTGGATGTCATCTGTGGAGGCTATGAGGGCGGTTTCAGTGCTGTGCTTGCTGTGGAATCCGGATTGAGAGGTGTCGAGGATGTTGTTGGTTTCTATGAAGTGCGCTAGCTGGGTGTTGACAACTTTCTTGATAACTTTAGCGGCGTAGGGAGAAAGAGAGATGGGCCTAAAGTTCTTGAGGTCCGTTGGGTCTGCGGAGGGCTTCTTGAGAAGGGGTTTGACTTTAGCGCGTTTCCAGTTGCCGGGGAATGTGGGAGCAGTTGATCGTTCGTCGTAGTTCGGGTGAGATGGTGGCTCTGTGGAAGATGTGAAGGGGTCAGTTTGTGCTACGGAGTGGATGCTTTTCACAGTCTTTGTGGTGAGAGGAGTCCAGGTGAGGAGGGTCTGCTGGATGGCATGGGAGGTGTTGGGTCGGTGCCATGGTCTTGGTCGTCGAAGTTGACGTAGAGCATCTTGATCTTGTGGTGGAAGGAGGAGCTGAGTTTGTTGCAGAGGTCTTGGGAGGGAGGGATGTTGGTAGTTTCATTGTTGGATCTGGTGAATTATTGTATGATGGTGAAGAAGAGTTCCTTGGAGTTGTGGGAGTTGGAGAAGATTCTGTCTTTGATTAAGTTTCTCTTTGTTGATTTGATAAGTTGGTGTTGTGTTGTGGTGGTGGCCTTGTAGGCGGAGCATGCTTCTGGGTTTTTTCGGTTTCTCCACGTTTTCTCCAGCCGTCGGCAAGAGCGCTTGGACTCTCGGAGGTGCATGGTGAACCAGGGGGCTTTTGCGTTGGGTCGTCTGATTGGAGTTCTGGAGGGGGGGGGGCGAAAGTGTTGGCGCAGTTGGCGATCCGTTGGTGGAGGTTGTTTGCTGCAGTGTTGGTGTCTGTCGTTGTAGGGGAGAGGTGTGCAGCTGATGGCGGAGGTGAGGTGTTCTTAGGTGATTTTGTTCCAGTTTCTGTGTGGGAGGCGTGGCCTGCACTTCAGTGCTGTGGGTTTTGAGAAGGAGAAATGGACGCAGTGGTGGTCCATCCAGAGCAGTTCTGTGGTGTGACTGAAGTGAATGTTGTTTCCTCCGGTGAAGATGGGGTCGAGAGTGTGTCCTACCTTGTGTGTCGTTGAGAGCAGGCAGTTATTGTTGTGTCCAGGGTTGAGTGCGTAGAGAGTGGTGGGGTCATAGCAGTGTGAGACCAGGGTCCCTGGCGCTGCTTGTGGTCGGGATGCGGATGGGCACAGATGCTTGCATTTTGCGTGCCAGCGGCACGCCTGCTTCGCGTGGCTGCACAGCGGCTGCCATTAATTAGGGGTTGGGGAGGGTGAGCAGCTGGGAGGCGGGGGTGGGAACACGCTGGGGGGAGGGCCGCGGGGGCAGCAGCGGCAGAGAAAAAGCAACGCAAGACAGGAAAAGAAAAAGAAAAAGACAGAAAAAAAGGCAAAACAGGTAAATAACAGGAGAGACAGAGAGAGGCAAAAGTAGAAAGAAGAAGACACACACAGACCAGACTACTTAATGGCCACCATTAAGTAGGGGTCGGGGGAGGGTGAGCAGCTGGGAGGCGAGAGCAGGAACACGCTGGGGGGAGGGGCCGAGCAGGCAGCAGCGGCGGGTAGAAACGCAACGCAAAACAGGAAAACAAAAAGAAAAAGACAGAAAAAAGACAAAACAGGCAAAACATGCAAAAAACAGGAGAGCCTGAGAGAAGCAAAAACAGAAAGAGGAAGACATACACAGAGCGGACTATCAGAAGAGCAGGTTCTTTCACTAGACCACGAGGGATGAGGCGCAGGCAGGAGCCTGCGGGTGGAGGAGGGCCTAGAACACCTTACATGAATGACCAGAAGGCTCTGGGGGCAGTGCCTTAACGGTGTAGCTGTGCGAGGGGGGAGCAGTTACCCTGACCAGGAGATCAGAGGTCTTGCTCACCTTGGCGTGAAGAGGCCACCATTACGTAGGGGTCGCGGGAGAGGGAGCAGCTGGGAGGCGGTAGCGGGAACACGCTGGGGGGAGGGGCCTTGGGGCAGCAGCGGCGGGGGTAAAAGGCAATGCATAACAGGAAAACAAAAAGAAAAAGACAGAAAAAAGGGCAAAATAGGGAGCAGGCAAATAACAGGAGAGAGAGAAAGGCAAAAACAGAACGAGGAAGACACACATAGACCGGACTCACAAAAGAGCAGGCTCTTCCACTAGACCACCTGTGGATGGAGGAGGGCCTCAAACACCTTAACTGGATGACCAGTAGGCGCTGTGGGCAGTGCCTTAATGGTGGAGCTGCGCGAGGGGGGAGCATTTACCCTGACCAGGAGGTCAGAGGTCTTGCTCACCTTGGCACGCAGCAGCCGCAATTAAGTAGGGGTTGGGGAGGGTGAGCAGCGGGGAGGTGGGAGGCAGGAGTGGGAACATGCAGGGGAGCGGCTGCAGGGGCAGCAGTGGCAGGGAAAAAGGCAACGCAAAACAGCAAAGAAAAAGAAAGAAACAAGGCAAAACAGGCAAATAACAGGAGAGAAAGAGAGCGGAAGAAAGAGGAAGACACACACAGAGCAGACTAGTAGAAGAGTAGGGTCTTCTACTAGACCAACAGGGAGGAGGCGCAGGAGCCTGCAGGTGGAGGAGGGCCTTGAACATCTTACCTGGCTGACCAGAAGGCGCTGGGGGAAGTGCCTTAATGGTGGAGCTGTGCGAGGGGGAGCAGTTACCCTGAACCGGCGGCGCAACCTGCTGCGTGATATTTACAAGCACACGTAAGCTACCCCTCATGGCTTTACCTGTGCTTGTAAATATTGCCTCTTTTTACGCAACACTTTGCGTGTTAGGGGCGTGACATGGGTGTTGCTGTGGGTGTTCCCACACAACTCCCATGTCCACTGCCCATTGATGCATTTCCAGATTTATGAGCAATTGTGAACCTGGAAATTCGTCAGAATGCTACCCCACCCCCAGGGGTGGTGTAGTAAGGCGCAACAAGAAGTAATGTTTTAATTTCTTCTCGTTTTTTTCCTCTTTCAATGCATGCTGCATTTTACAGCACGCAATAGAAGAGGAAATCGCCTCAATTGACTGTTATTTTTTGCAGGAAGGTGCCCATTCCTGCACTAAAAAAATCTCCTTACGACGCAGGCATCCTTGCACCATGGTGCAAGGGTGCTTGCGCCAACCCAAGGCCGCAGTTTGTGTGCCAGCACAGGGAAACGCACAGAGATGCAACATGTTGCTGTAAATGTTGCGTCCCTGTGCCGCGAAACGAACGCAGCGTGGTGCAGCAGTATTACTTGCAGCACCGCACTGTTAGTTTCTCGTAAATAGGGCCCAATGTGTTGCTTAAAGGCATAATCATTACAAGCCTATTGAAGACATAATGGCATATCAATTTAGGGAAAAAGAGAACTCCTTGAAGGGTCCTAAGTTGAAGCTGAAAGCATGTAAGGTAGTCCAACGGAGAACATGTATATGAAACGCCATAGAGGTAGGTACTAAGGAAGTGCTGGTGGAAGCTAAGTAATAGTTTGGAAACACACTCTCAGGCATCTTTGACTTTGGGGATTTAGGCAGCATGATAATGATGATAAAGCTGGTTCTCAAGAGGAAGGGTGTATTACCTACAATCTAATCATTACCTGGGCCCATTAAACAGTACTCTAGTATACATAAATACAGTTAGGAAAGACTATTACTATTCAGTAGGCTGAGGAAAGAGTATAGGAAGGATTTGAGTTTCTTGACTAGATAACTCTTATTCTTTATGCACAGGGAAAATCTAGATCATCTGGTCAAAACAGGCAAAATGGTGGCAGTAGACCATTAAAGAAGGCAAGACTCCTGGAAGCTACAAACTTCTAGGCATTTACAAACAAGTTGCAAACAAGGCATTTAAAAAGCATGCAGTAATGCAACCAGTGCAACACATGGCCAGAACTGGAAATGTTAAACTGAAATAAATGTTACAGGATTACATTTTTAAAAAATTAGTTTATTTAAAGCTTTTCAGTTACAGACCACATTAACCTCTTGAGTGCCCATGACGAGACTATCTCGTCATGAACCCCGCCCGCTAATGAAAGGGCCGGCACAGGGCGGGGAAAGGGCGGGGCACTCAAGGGGTTAACAACATAGCCTTGAGTATCAATACATCATCATATCACATCAGTTCTCACAGTATATAGAAGTCCTTACTGTGCCCATGGGACGAAGCACTACAGTGTATATCACACAAGAGATTACAGCTAGATATCAATATTTACTCTTCTTGTCTGGTCAGCAAGAATGCGGGGGCTCCATATATCTTTTGGACGTGATGCTTGAGGGAGTTCTTCGGCATAACACTCAAGTGGGCATGACAGTATACCATATCTGTCAACCAGTGTTTGTGCTCTGTTACTATTTTCCCCCACCCACTCCACCAATAGATAGACACCCTCCTCTTTACCAGTAATAATGCGATTGCCGCCAGTTTGTGGTTTGGAGGTTGTACGAAGGTGGAATCTGACTGCATGGTTATCCCCAATTTTTTCCTGGTGTTTTGCTGATTTTTCACTAGTCTGACTGGGATCCTGCTAATCAGGACCCCAGTTTATCTGCTTTCTCCCTAAATTGGTTGTCCATGTACTTTAGGTACACTCCAGATTGGATACTGGGGTACCCTTATCAGTCTATAACCAATAGGTATCAGTGGAAGATTCCACTAATGCCATAAGGGGTATGAAGGGTAGACGTATGGATACCTCCTGCTTTGGGCTACGTGTAGTTCTGACCCCAAGCAGTATTTCCAATGAAGATTTCCGTCCTACACTCCACAAGTGTTCCGTGGCCTGGTGTTTTGTGATTCAGCTCGAGGTCCCTTCGCGATCCCTGGTCTGTTGGCCTGGGGGCCCCTGTGAAGGTAACTTTGACTTTCCTTGGGCTTCCCTGGTTGCTCCAGACGTGCCCTGACTCTCCATTGCTTGGAGAGTCCCCAGGACCTTGCTGGTCCTCACCGTGACTTGTTTCCTCTGCCGGCATGGGTTGTCGTTGCCAAGGCTTGTTGGTGTTCAATCCGGACACTGACCCCCCAGCTCTCGACATCCTTCGTGGGACCTCCGGACTTTGGTCATTGTCGATGTCTCCTGGTCCCTGTGACTGTAGAGTCAAGCATCCTATCTTCTCACCTGAAGCACCCGACATCGGTGGGCATTCGTCTACCGAGCCCCTGGTCACCCTGAAGTGACCCAGACTCTGTCCCCTCTGCTTTCAGGTTCTTCTCACCTCGGATCCAGGCTTGGATTCCACTAGACACTTCATCTTCCCGGCAGCAGCACTTCTTGGCATCACGCCATTGAAAACGACGAGGGTTTCCGACACCACTTGACCCCTATGCACCCTGCTCCTCTGGGATAGGTAACACGGGTACCTCGGTACTCACAAGGGTGCTGGCCTTAGAACCTTCTATACTCCAAAGGGTTTGCTTGAAGTCCTCTCCGAAGTGTCCTTAAACTGTAACTTTCCAACCGCGACTTTCCCATAGAGTTGTACGGAGCTTGCGTCTGTGTTCTCACACTGCACCCGTCCTCCGTGGGTCCCCATTGTCACTACCTTGGGTGGTTTCTTGGGGTCCCAGCCATTCTACGTGCTCTAGGCACTGTGTTTAGTTATCGTTCTATTGATTCAGTATTGTGTATCTTGGCTCTAATCTCATAAAGAGGTTAGTAGAGAGTGTGTAGTAATAAATATATATATTTTATATAACACTTGTGTGGTTCTCCTTTCATTTGGTCATTCAGGAGGTTGTGATCTGGTAAAACAGGCTGCTTTACATTCCTTCGAGACTTAGCCTGAAGGCTGCTCTCCATAGCTACCACTAGGATAGCTTTCAATTAAGATTGTCTTTAACCTAATCATTAATAAGGGTCGTTTGGACTGGTACAAGGTGCCCACTTTAATTAGTGGACAGCATATACCAGGCCAACTTCTCACAGAGGTTGCAAAACTTTAATCAGCCCTAGCAAACATATTTGCGAGATACATTCCACCACCTCCGCAACCACCTCAGAGAGCGTACTTTCAACCTGTTCCCAATATGAATGGATCCACGGCAGCTCCATGCTAGGTTGAGGAAATCAGCGTCAGTCGCCCCACAGTGACAACACTCTGCAGTTTCCCAGGAGTCCATACCTAGACTGTTGCACCCGGTGTAGTACATTTGATGTAGGTATTTCAAATGGATAATTCTAAGATTACAGTTCGGTGTCAGCTGGCCCATTAATGCACAGCACACCAGGTCCAGTCTTCCATACTAAGCTGAGTGTCAAGTGTAGTATTCCATTTATTTAATGATCCCTCCAGTGTTGATCGTCCATCTATCTGGGATGCATTTAATAGGCGCGCGATTAGATATTTGTGTGTAGTTGTTGTAAGTAGCAGCTGTAGAGCCCTTATCACTGTGGGCTCTGCAGGGAACTGCGGGTATAGAGCATGGAATGGTGCCCTGAGTCTACTATATGTGAAAAGGAGCATGGGGGATATGCTGTTATCCCTGTGGATGTCTATGTGGAAGCTATGAAAGTTCCTCCCCAGTAAGCATATCCCATGGTATACAGTCCCGCCGCCCTCAAGATGACCAGTGAACCAGATTCCCACACCACCGAGATCACTGGATTATGCTCAAGCGGCAGGCCTGGCGCATGCAGCAGATCTATCTGCACTTTTCGTGCCTTCGTCTCCCTGCAAGGGATTTGTACAGACGTTTGGGATTATGGCCCTGAGAGGACGGGATATACCGCATCATTTTTCACAGCTATGTGAGGAATAAACTGTGGCGGATGGTGCCAATAATGGGGGAAGTGGGCCTACATGCATAGGTAATATAATTGCAAATCAGAGGCTGTGAAGCCATGTTCCATTTTAGTCTCTTATGTTTTCCTTCCCATGCCAATTTGCCCAATAGTGAACGCAGTGTGTTAAAGGAATCCCGTGTTAGGCATAAAGGGATATTCATAAACAAATGTAAAAATGTAGGTAACGACCATTTTCAGCAGCGCTATTCTATCAGCAAAAGAGAGTGTGAGTCTGATCCATTTTGACACCTGATCTTCAAGGCGCGACACCTCTCTGCCATAGTTATATTGTATGACCACCTTGGGGTCTCTCTGTATCCATATCCCCAAATACTTGATGGGGTCTTCGCACTGTTCCAGAGAATACTCTAGCGAGTGTTGCACAGTGTCTCTCGTTAGGGCAAAATTGTGGACTTCGACCAATTTATACCCAATCCCGAGTACCACTCATACCGCAGATACTCCTGTATGAGGCATTCTAAATTGGTATTAGGATCCCTTACATAGAGCACCATGTCATCCATATACAACTGTAAAGCCAGCGGGTGTTGTCGAAACCGCAGCGCCGTATTCGCATGCTGCTGCCTCAGTATGCCACACCAGTGGCTCCAATTCTATCGCAAATAACAGAGGCTACAGGGGCCACCCCTGCTGTGTGCCTCTAAAAATCGAGGAAGTCTCTGATGTATATTCATTCACCTGCACCAGAGCGACAGGTTGAGTGTATGATAATTTGATCCAGCATATAAATGCCTGTGGGACACCCATGCGATGTTGCACTTCGACCATGAATCGCCACTGAATAGAATCAAAAGCCTTAGCGGCATCCAGAAAAACCACTGCAGCTGGAAGTGTAGGTTCTCAGGATTACATTCTGTTTTTATGATCCTTTAGACTGGACCCAGTCCACCAGGTGCCACACTCACTTGGAGGTTGATTGAGTTAGATTGAGGTTTGCCATGAAAGAGATAATTTCAGCGATCCTCTGCAGACTTAATCAGTTTTTGTCCAAAAAGCAATCTTATAAAATAGCTTCCTGTGTATCTTGTTTTTTTGTTTCCTCCCACGGAGCATGGGACAAGTTCCTATATCCTTATGCTTTAGATGTTTGTGTTCCTTTGGGGACTACTTTTTTTTCTTGTGTGCTCGTGTTTCACTGTGGGTGCATGTTCTCTCCTCTGACTGCGGCTATCCACGGCCCCCGCAGGGGGCCATTCCAAAGTGCGGCCCTTTGGGCACCAGCCCACCCCTCTCTAGTGGTTGGGCTTCGGGGCGACATATTGGCGTCACATCCGGTGCGCCGAGGTGGGGGGAGGGTATGTATGCCTCCCCCGCCCCTCCTGGCATCCTCTGTTGCACCAGCCACGCCGTCTGGACACGTTGTCCAGTTATGCCAGGGTCGTCGTCATGCCATCTTGGTTCGTCGGGGTTATTAAGGTGAGTCAGGGTTGAGTGTGTCGTCCCTGCCTCTTGCTCAATGTATCTTCAGCTGTTGAGGTTTTAGGCTGCACCAGGTATTAGCCGTGGTGGCAGGGCGCGAGAGACCCTGGTGGTGACCGCGATGGTATGGGGGGGATTTGCGATTAAGTTGTGCGTGTCCGACTTTCTTCTCAGACGGGAACCCGATGCAGCAGCACGTTGTGGCGCTCGGCACTGCCGTCTCGAGTCCCAGTGGGTTGTATATACGGGAACCATTCCCATGTGGGGCCACCGCTTCTTTTGCGTCTCATGATTTAATATCACTCATCCTGATGTCCGCTGCTGGCTGTTTCCACCACCGTTGCTCGGCCCACCGAATATAGAATTAAAGCAGATGGGCGAGTCGCCAAACTGGCTGTTCCTGCTGCTCGTGTGCGGCTGCTGCTCTTGCAGCCGGTTCGTGTCACCCCAGGTGGGGCTGTCCCTTGCTGCTAGTTATTCCCTTGCCCGGCTTTCTGCCTTTGCCCTGTGGGTCTCGTCGCTGCTGTGGGCTGTCCCCACGTGCTCCTTCACTCCTTGGCCTATTGTGCAGTGAGTTTGTCCTCGAATCCTTTCACTGTTCCTTTGCGCTGCGGGTCGTGTTGCCCGTGTGGGCTGTCCCCATGGGTTCATTTTAGGCCTGAGTCTTATTGTGCAATGAGTATGGAAATGATGTTCGGCTATGGCCGTGCTTTTGCGTGCAGCCATTGGTTCAGCCGGGATGGCATTTACCCTGAGCGTAGCGGTTGCATGTGGAGTTAGTTGTTGGAGGTCCTGTGGCGCGTTTTACGCGGATGTGGTGTGGGTAAATTATTCAGGCGTTGACCCTAGGTCCGCATTGGATTTTGGTGCCATTCCGGTCCAGGTTTACACCAGACACGCCGCCTGGTGTGTTTTGTCAAGTGGCTGCCCTTGATGTCAGGTTGTCACTCTGCAGGATCCATTCGCAGTGATAAGCTCCACCTCCGGACCTTCCAAACACCCTGAAGATATATAATTACAGGGTATTCGAACGATACGGTGAGGGAAAAAACCCCAAAAGGGGAAAAACCTCAGGGAGGGAAAGGAAGGGACGGCAGGGAAGGGAAGCTGCAAAACAAAACACATAGGTTAATACAATGTCATCATCCTACTCTCAGTTATGTCTCGCTAAAGAAAGGAGCGTCACCTGAGCTAACTCGGCTTAGCGGCTTCACATCGGCTTTTCTCTCCTTGTGCCTTCCTTTTCCCTACATAACACAAGAAAACCAGTTAGGGGACACTGTACTCCTTGCCCTCCTACTCAATGCCTGTGTATCAACTGATGGTAACGTACCCCCCTAACGTGGAAGTACCATAGCATATAGAATCCTCCGCAGAGTCCAGGTTCGGGCTATTCTCCTGGTATTAGTCCTCCACACCACAAAACAATAACTGGTACGTAGTGAGAGTTACGAATACTGTCACACGGCCACCTGTGTATATTTCGTCATATCCACCGATAGCATAAACAAGCACCCTTCCGAGGCTCAAATGTCAACCAAACACGGTAGGGCGTAGTGCTTAACTACTGCCGCCCGCTTTGTATTTGTAATCCACCCTTCATACCTCTGACCTTCATGACGGTAATGCGGAGGATCCCCCCAGCATTCTGCCACTCGCAATTAGCAACTAGAATCAAGGAAACAATCCGTTCCCTTTTCCTCTGGACAGGCAATGGCCCCGACAGCCGCACCACTCCCCGGCACACCCGCCTGTCTCTCTGGTACCTGCACGAGCAATCCGCTCGTCCTTCAACATAAAGCCCTGGGTCGGTGAAAACAAGACGATACCAGAGCCGGGCGCGGGAACCTGCAAACGCTCCTCTGGTAGCGCTGCCTCAGGATACTCCGGAACCGAGAGCAGATGCTCCCGCTGAGTTCATCAAAATCACGAACACTCCCCTAACGGCCGTGCCTCGCTATATCCGTTCGGTAGCAAGGGCTTCTGGGAAATGTAGTTAAAACCCATGGAAACATGGGAATTGTAGTCCAGGCAGGCGCCTAGGCTAAATCCTGACACTTGACGCATGTGTTGCAGGGCGAGGTGGCCGGCAGGATTGGTCGGTTTTGAGGAGGCAACTGGAGGGCCTGCATACCTACCGGTGCATGTGCTCCTACTTGATACTGAATGGCATGTCGGCTAGTTGGATCGAAGGCATGTGGTTGGAGTTGCGGCAAGCCCCGTGAATGAGTAGGGCCAGCCGCTAGCGACCACTTGACCAAGCGCAGCATGCTCCGCTCCGTGATTATGAAGGGTCAGTGTTCGGCATAGTGTTGGCCTACGGATGGTTTGGGCTGTTCATCCTGTCTGTGCGGATGGTGCTGGGGATGCCGAGTCGGCGGAGACAGAAGTGCTTGTGTGCTCCTCTAGTCTCCGTGTTTGCTGGGATGGTGGACGCTTTAACCCAGTTGGCAGCCCTCCAACCAGGCAGAGACTGGCGGTGTTGACGGCAGATGAGGGGTTCGTGACTGCTCGGGGATCAATCGGCAAGGTTGCTGTATTAGGCCTGTGTACGGTATAATAGCAATTTGGTATGGAGGCCTCTGATCTTGTCCAGCTGGCGGATGACCAACCCGCGCATTCTCCGCATCGTGATCACTGTTTGCGTCCAAGAGGGGCATCAGCGGAACGGGAGTGCCTGGTTATGTACACTTAATCTCGCTGTTGGCAGGAGCACGTGGTGAATGTGGTCATGGACCCGGAAGTCCACACTTTGCATGGGGACGAGGCCTAGACGGTTAGTCGTAGGTTCTCCTGCACATAAGGGCCCGGTAGAATCGTGAATGCACATGCACACGGCTAGCGCCAGGCAGCTGGGCAACTGTTGCCTGAGTGGTGACCCTTGAGCAAGTGTTTCTCGTCGTGCCCTGGCCGTGCGCCGGAGTGTGTCTTTTTTGTCCATTTCATTTGCAATGAATATTTCGTGGTTTACAACGACAGCAGGATAACAAGTGTACTGCGTGGTGGTTTCAATAATTTAACATAGCTGGCAGGGTTGCAGATTGTTTTGTGTGACATGTTCTCAATTGCATGTGTAATAAGGTGTGACGTTCGACGCCACGGGGTGATGCTTTCACCATCACTTATGGTGTAGATGGTCTGCACGCTGTCTCCCTTGTCAGAGTGGGGGCCGCGTCCTGCTCGGGTAGAGAGAGTTACAACAGGCAAGGGCCTCTTTGCCGCTTTCTTTTGAACCCGGGTGATTATGGCTACGTGTACCCCGGGCGTATCCTGCAGCATGCGTTACCAGGCACCTCCGGCGGGCCCAATGAAAGAGTTAAATCCTCAGTTGGAACAGCACTTGCAGCACTAAGTCATGTCTGCCACTTCATTGCCATAAATGTAATGCCCAGCAAGGAAATACCATGTTAGAGAGGTTGCCTGCAGCTGGCGTCGTGGTTTAGGGCAAGGTTAAGGTTAAGGCTGGGTCCCCTTGGTAGAGGCAATCTTTTCACAAGGGGGTTATTGTTGCTGGCTTGGAACCGAATATGTATTGCAGTAGTACCAAGGGGTTTTGGTGCAACGTGGTGGCACTGTTGCTGGCAGTGAGCTGCGCTTTTCCCTTGCATCTCCCCTGAGGTGGCTTGTCCCTGCTCCAATGGGGCTCCTGTAATATTTGTAAATGCCTAATTAGCATGGCAGCGCGATCGCGCTAAATAAACACACGGGAGCCGGTATTATGTGATTACACACGCGGCTCCGACTGCCGAGCCGAGGCCACGCCTCTTTATTATATCTAGCTAGCGTCTGACGTCACGCGTCAGCGCTAGCGCACCTCGGCAGCGCGGAAGGCTAGAACGCCTCGCGCATGCCGAACATTACACTCCTTCCAACCTTCATAAAACATCAAGCACAACAAGAAAACAAAACGATGGATCTGTTACCAGTTCGCCAGTCCTTACAGGTCACACCATATAGTCCGCCAGCTGGGATGAGGGTGCAGGGTTCTTCCTCAGGTTGTAGCGGGACGGACCGCCTCTGGAAGGGACCACCTCGGGGGTTCTGCGCCTTGGGGTGTTCGGCTCGACCCGGGCTGGGGAGCTGCCAGGCGGGTTACCCCCTGGGGTGGTTGGGACGGGTTGTGCACCCCCATCCTCGCTCGGACCGTCCTCCACCTCCTGATCTTCTCTCCGCTGGTCGGGATCCGGCCTCTCAGACTCGGCCCCGGGACGCGGCGGTGTTCCTGGGTGGACTTTCTTAAAGAAGGACACATCTCGCGTGACCGTTTCCGCACCTCTTTGAGCGGTCACCATCGTGCCTGTCCGGCGGGTGACCACCCATGGTTGTGGTTCAAAAGGAAGTCTGAACTTGCTGCCTGGGTAGCGGTCCTTCACGTACACTCGGTCTTGCTGCTGTATCCTGGACTCCTTAGCTCCCCTTCGCAGGCTGGCGTGGTCGTTTGATCGCCTCCGGTTGGCTAGTGTCCTCTCATTGGTGGCTTGTGCCGGAACCCAAGTAGGGTGGTGCGGGATCGTGTCGCTTACGATTCTCCCCATGGTGGCTGACCCGGGCGCTGCCTCGGTTGTGACATGGGGGGTCAGACGGTATTCCCGCAGGAAGCTGTAGATTGCTCTCTCTAGAGGAGATCCCTCAGCCATAGCGATGCGAATGGTTTTATTGAGCGTCCTCATGAACCTCTCCACCTCTCCATTGGCCTGGGGCCACCGCGGTGTTATCTTGCGATGAGCGATCCCCCAGCTCTTGAGATACTCTGCGAACTCCTGCCCCTGGAAAGGCGGTCCATTGTCGGTCTTAACCACCCCGAATATGCCATGAGTGGCGATGGTTTTTTCAAACTTCGCGATCACCTCCGTGGCTGTCTGGCTCCCCACGATCTCGACCTCTGGGTATTTGGTGAAATCGTCGATGATGACCAACGCATACCGCCCATCGGGGAGATGTCCGAAGTCGGCACTCACGCACTCCCATGGTCGCAGCGGATTGTCTTCGGTTGCCACTGGGCGAGGGCGCTCCGGCGGTCCTGCGGCTTGGCACCACGTGCAGGTTCTCACCGTCTGTTCCACCATCGCATCCATTCCTGGGAACCATACTTTGGCTCTGAGCCTGCCCTTTGTCTTCACCACTCCTTGATGTCCCCTGTGGGCGAGGTCCACCGCTTGTTGAGCGAGGCTGGCCGGCATGATTAGTCTCGGACCCCGCAGAAGGCATCCTTGGGCGTCAACGGACAGCTCACTTCTCACCTTTAGGAACAACTCTAGTGTTAGCTTGGCTTGGGGCGTTCGTCTGTTGAGCGAGGCTTGAATTGTCCTCCAATCCCCCGATCTGACAGCCTCCACTGCTGCTCTCACACACTCATCGCCTTCTGAGGCTTCTCTTATTGCGGCCAGGCTCATTGGGAGGGGCCGTGACCGCTCTGTCACGTACCGGACGTACTCCTCTGTATCCTCGGCCTCCTCTTTCTCCTCCGTCGTGGCTTTCCGCGGGTGTCGTGATAGGTAGTCCGCCGGGTTCGTGGCCCCTGGTTTATACTCCACCCGGTAGTCGTACCCTTGTAGCTGGAGTATCCATTTTTCAATTCGGGGTGGCGGCTTCGAGGACGACCCTTGGAAGAGAGGGATGAGTGGCTTGTGATCGGTTGTCACCGTGAAATGATGTCCATACACATATACGTGAAAATACCGGCATGCCCAGTGGATGGCGATGGCTTCTCGTTCAATTTGAGAGTACCGCTGCTCTGTTTCGGTCAGGGACCGGCTGGCGTAGGCGATGGGGGCCCACTCCTCATTGTCCTGGAGTTGTGTCAGGACCGCTCCCAGCCCAAACGGACTCGCGTCCACTGCCACGTTGGTGAGCTTGGCCGGGTCGAAATATGAAAGGGTAGTGTCTGCGGACAGGGCCGCCTTCGTCGCTTGGAACGCCTGCTCTTGTTCCGGGCCCCACTGCCACGTGGTGGACGACTTGGTCAGCTCCCTGAGGGGTTTGGTGAGGTTGGAGAGGTCCGGAATGAAACGGCCGCAGAAATTGACCATGCCCAGGAAACTCCGGGCCTCCGAGATGTTCGTCGGAGCTGGGGCGTCTTGTACATCCTTCACCTTGTCCGGGTCTGGGGCCACCCCTTGGTCCGAGAATGTATACCCGAAGAAACTGATCTTATTCTGCAGGAACTGGCACTTCTCCCGGTGCAGGGTCAGGCCTGACTCCTGGATCCTCTTGAGGACCCCCCTCAACCGCTGATGGTGTTCCTCTATGGTTGACGCATATATGAGCAGATCGTCACTCACGTTGAGCACACCAGGGAGCCCACTGAGCACCTCTCTGATGGTATTTTGGAATACCTCGGCGGCACTTGAAATGCCAAAGTTCAGGCGCCGATACCGTCTGAGGCCCACATGGGTGGAAAAAGTGGTGATGTACCTCGAGTCCGGATGGAGGGGTAGCTGGTGGTAGCCTGACCGTAGGTCCATTTTCGAGAACCACCTGGCCCCGTTCAGCTCTCCCAGGATGTCATCAATGGTGGGCGTCAGGTGTCGCTCTCTTTTGACCGCGGCGTTGGGGAGGCGCATGTCTACACAGATGCGGACTTGTCCTGGCTGCTTCGGCTTCCTGGCGATGACGATCGGGGATACCCACGGGGTTGGCCCACTGACCTTTTCAATGATGCCTTGCCTCTCCAGGGCCTCTAGCTCCTCCTCGACCTTCTGCCGCAGGTGGAAAGCAATTCGTCGGTGCCTCAGGGCCACTGGCTGGACCGACGGGTCGATGTGTAGGGATACTTCCTTTCCTTTCAGGCATCCAATGCCGTTGAAGACCTCTCCAAACTCTTCTAGGATGGTGTCCAGTTCTTCCTCCAGGACTGCCATGGCGAACGATATCAACCTCAATTCTTCGGCCGATTGCCCGCTCAGCAGCATCCCGCTGCCCTCTTCCGTGACGTAGACAGTGGTGCTGATGCTCCTCTCGCCATGTTGTATCTCTGTTTGGAAGCACCCAATGAGGGGGATGGGCGTCTTCTGGCCATATGCGAACACTCTAATCTTCGCCCCTCTGAGCGGGGGTTTGGCCCGCAGTTGGTGGTAGACATTGGCGGCCATCAGCTCGATGGAGGCCCCAGTGTCAATCGTCGCCTTTACTTCCTGTTGTTGGACTAGTATGCGACATTTCGGAAGTCTGCGCTTCTTCTTCTGTGGTTGGTGGATTGCAAACACGTAGTGGACTGGGTATTCTTCGGTGTCGTCGTCCATGTCTTCGCTGTCTGCCTCTTCGCGTACCGCATGGGCCGCCTCCTTCTTGGCTTTGGTGGACCGGCATACCGCCGCAAAGTGGTTCATCCACCCGCAGGCGCCGCACCTTTTCCCTCTGGCCGGACAGTCTTGCATGCGGTGGGGTTGGCCGCCACAGTACCCACAGTCTTTCTTCTTGGCCTCCGGCTGCCGTTTCCCTCCGGTTTGCCTCCCTTTTGGCCGCACTACATTCACCGCTTCCGCCACTTGCACTTGCTCCGTCTTCACAGGGCGATGTAGGGCTGCCTCCATGTGCGAGGCTCTCGCTTGCGACAACTCCTTTGACCGTCCGAGGGTGAGGATGTCCGCCAGGGGCTTTCCTTCTTCCTGGAGGACGGTGACACGAAGCTTAGACGAGTAGCACCCCTGTATGATCTGCCCTCGGATCTCCTCCTGCTCATCACGGAACCCACACGTGCTGGCTAGCTCCTTCAGCCTGCCATGGAACGCATCCAGAGACTCGTCCGCCTCTTGCTTGGCCTGACGGAAGATGAACCTCTCATAGTCTCTGTTCGCCATGGGCTCAAAATGGGCGTTGAGCGCGTTCAGCAATGTGTGGTACGTCTTCGGCGTGGCTTCCACGAGCGTTTTGTAGATGCGGTGGATGTCTTTACCTCCCAGGTGGAGCAGCAGTGCTCTGCGTCTTTCCCTTGCGATGCCAGCCCCCTCGAAGTAGAATTGCAGGCGGTCTGTCCAATCCTTCCATCGCGGGGCGAGGGACGACGGGGCACCATCCACGACAAACGGCTCGATGGCGGGAATCGACGCCATCTTGGCACGTGCGCAGCACGCAGTGAACGCTGGCTACCTCTCCTCTGCGTCGACGCCACTTGGCCTGCACTCCCCCGGGCGTTGTTCGGTGACCTCCCTCGCGCTGCTGCAGCAATCAGGGACGCGCCTACCTCCGGACGTCGTCCGTGGGACTCTTCGGCGCTTCTGGGTCACGGCGATCACACCTGGCATGGGCCTGGATCGGAGGAGGGCACGGTGGTCTGCAGACTCCTCGTGGGGGCATGTGCGGCAGCACCTGGGCGAGACATATCCCTTCCAGGCCGTGGATTGGGGCTCCAGGGCACACACAGCAGATCTTTGGAAGGGCCCTCCTGGCACCTGCAGTTGTCTTCACCAGGCCTCCCAGCAGGCTCAACCGAGACACCATGAGGGAAGCAGCATGCACAGGCTTAGGCAACCTGAGAGGGCACCAGAAGCATTGTGGGGTGCCAACATAGCACAGCAGGGCTCACTTGACCCCTCGTTGCCAGTGTAATATTTGTAAATGCCTAATTAGCATGGCAGCGCGATCGCGCTAAATAAACACACGGGAGCCGGTATTATGTGATTACACACGCGGCTCCGACTGCCGAGCCGAGGCCACGCCTCTTTATTATATCTAGCTAGCGTCTGACGTCACGCGTCAGCGCTAGCGCACCTCGGCAGCGCGGAAGGCTAGAACGCCTCGCGCATGCCGAACATTACAGCTCCAAGAAGCTCGGAAATGTCTCACAAGGCAGCCCAAACCTTGTTTTTTTGAGATGGGTGTAATTGCTGATTGCAGCGGGGTTCGGGTCCCGGTGACTGACTGCATACTTGGGGTGCCAGGCAGAGCTCTTGCTCGACAATGTGTACTGGGGGTGCACGTTGGGGCACACTGGTTCACGGGTACCTCGCCCGCTGTGCCAAGCTGCGTTAGGCCGGTGAGCAGATTCAGTGTTGGGTTGACGTTAAGTGCAGCGGCTACTTTAAGACCTTCCCGTTCACGCTAAAGTGCAGTTTGTTGAAGGCAACATTGTTCGATAAGAATACATAGCTCAGTGAAAGACGGACGCCACTCGGAGTCTGTTTCACCACCAGCGGAAGGATTAGACATCGCCAGTCCAGTTTAAAAATGGCAGTTGCTGTCCAGTTTGGGCCCACGGCACGCGCGTATGTGACCGGTTTGGCTGTTACGTAAGTACAGAGGACTAGGCAGGACACTTGGGGGTCACTGCAATTTGCCTGTTTTAATCCGCTTCTACATACATTTGTATACTTCGCAAGGCGGTACCGTTGATGTCAGTTTATTGGTGGTGCGGTTTAGAGGTAATGCTCTCATTAGCTGTCGAACTTACTTTTATTCGAATTGAGTCATTTTTTTCAATGTTTAAAAACATAAACGCGACAGTATGCGATGCAACAAAGCAATATTGGGGGCTTATGTATCTTATGCAACTAACAAGCATTGACAAAGCCAATGGTACTTGCTTGTTGTAGGTGTAGTGTTGCGTTTGTAGGATATCTGGAGGCAACGATAGATGCCGCAAATACCAGCGGCCGGCTCACCAAGCTAAGCACCATAAGGATATGGGAAGGACTGCATTAGACCTCCATTTTTGGATGTGGTAAGAAACGTGAAAACGTTTCTCTGCAAATGTCTGTAATAGATTTTGCACTTCACCCTCTATAACAAATATGTTTATGGGAAATGGATTTAAAACAATCTGCGCAGAAACCCTCCTGGCGAAGGCCACGTGTTCTAACCTAGGATTTAGATTCTGCCTAGAAGAGATCGGAGGTCTGCCTAGGGGTACCGTTGACCAGGACATTGGCAGAGCAGGTCACAGCTATTCCGCAGTCGCACCCTGGCACCGGTATCAAAGCTGCTACCCCAATTTTATTATGATAATGGAAAGCCAGAGCATCATTGTGCCAGATGGGTCAACATAAGAAGCCATTAGCTGTACCTTCCTGTAGGAGATTAGGATCTGCTTCACATATTTACCCCCACTTTTTGCTGGTGTTTCACTGTTTTTCGACTTTAGTCTGGCTGGGTCCCTACTATTCAGGGCCCCAGCCTAGCTGCTGCTTCTCTAAATTGATTCCATGTACTTTAGGTACACTCCAGATTGGATTCTGGGGTACCCTTGTGAGTCCCTAGTATATGGTATACTATATACCCAGGGCATAGGTACCCCAGAGGCCTACCAATGGCTGAAGCATGTATTGTGCCACCCCTGGAAAGCCATGCAAAATGACACCACAGGTCTGCTACTGCAGCCTGGGTAAGGTGGTGCATGCACCCCTTACTAAGGTATAGGTTCACGATACCTCACCTATCACTGCACATAGTAGCCTATCAGTCACCCCATTGGCAGGCCTTATCAATCCTTAAGGCAGGGTGCTTGGTTATATGTGAGAGGGTGCCCAGGCATGAGCTGAGCCCCTCTGCAGCCTTCGGAATCTCTTCTCCGGGGTTGTCAGTGGTGCAGCCTGATCATATACTGTTAAGTGCATTATATCTAAAACGGTTAATGCTAACTTTGGACTGGCTGTACGGAAACATGTCATGTTTGGTGTCAAACACCTTGGAATCATACCCCCACATCAGTTCTTAATGTGAGGATATGATCCCACCCTTCTATAGGGAGAGACATGGTATACCCGGTAGAAATCTAATAGAGCCCTGGCATCACAAAACGGATGCTGCAGCAACAGACACGGGTCTGGCCTCCTGCTGATGACCGAAACTCCAGCAGAGGAGGCCTGGACAATAGCTTTCCTGTCACAGGGAGGTGTAACCACCTCCCAGACAGGCTTATGTGTATTGGGGCTGGGTGGGAGCACTCTCTGAGTGCTTTGCAGTCCTGCACTGGGGGCACATTTGGTGTTCCTGTGCATAGTCCAGCTCAAACCAGTTCTGGCGCGAAACTGGACAAAGGAAATGGGTGTAGCCACCCCTCTTTCCAAACCCTCCCATAGGTGGGTCCCCAGAGCTAGTCCAACCGCTTCCTTAGGTATAAGTAAGGAACCTCTGTAACCAGAACTTTAGATATCCCTGGACGAAACTCTGAAGCTGAATCCTGGAACTTCGACGCTCTACTAAAGACTAGGGGACTGAAGCAATCTCCCTTGGGGTCAAGGAGTGACTCCCCTGCTTGGAAGGCACCAACAAAGCATTTTGCCGGTCTGCATCTCCGAAGCTCCCGCCGTATTCCAAAGTATTTGCAGCCCAGGAAGAGGATTTCCAGACATCTCAGAGTAGCATGGAACCAGAACTCCTGGTTACCGTGCACTTTTGCAAGTGCATTGACTTCTCGACGTCTCTTGAAGTCGTGCTTGGGCTTACTTGTAGCTCCCACCTTCAGCAGAGAATCCACCGAAGATTGTCGGCCCAGTCACCCCGAGTGACCCGTGGGCCGCCATTTTGTGTTTCTTCTCGAGGTCCGTTTGCGATCCCTGGTCCATCGACTGGTGGGTCCCTGAGGGGGTAACTTTGAATTTCCTTGGGCTTCCCTGGTTGCTCCAGACGTGCCCCGACTCCCCACCAAGTGGTGACTCCCTCAGACCTTGCTGGTCTGCACCAAAGCATCTTTCTCCTATATGCGTGGGTTGCTGTTGCCAAGGCTTGTTGTGTCCAATCCGGGCACCGACGCGGCAGCACTCGACATCCTTCGTGGGACAGCAAGAATCCAGCTCCTCAGGGGAGGAGCCAAGATGGCGACCGGGATGGCAGCGTAGGCTCCCGGCTCCGTGAATCTCCGCATCCCGCACAGATATCCTGCATGAGATCCTCAGCCTGCGCTACGTGCCCGTGTTGGTGATTGAGAGCGGCAACCGATCGTGTGATCCTGAAGCTTCTAGCGGCGGTACCACCCGAGAAATGTTCATTTGAAGTTTGCGGCCTGTGCGGCCCTGGAGCCGGGACCTCGGGTGGACAACATGGCCGGGCGGCAGTTCAACAACAGCGGCCATTGGTGACCGGGTGGAGTCGGAATACTGAAGTGGCGCGAATATTGGCCTGAATCTCGCTGTGGTCGCTCCTATCACCGAGAATAGCGTGACGGGTGCGTACCCGGGGTGACGATTCCAGGGGTTATCGGCGATCGCCTGGACCCTCGCCAGTGAACTGATCGGACGCGGCCTGTGGCTCGTCCGGATTTGCGCGGGCTGCTCCCAGTTTTCGCAGACACTGGCCCAGGGGGAGAACGACTGTCACCTGTGACCACACACTGGATACACTTTTTGCCTGCCTCCGGACCCTTGTTTCCAGTGACATGGAACTTGATGTGCTTGTGCCTGAGACCCGGTCCCCATCTGGGGTGGCCCTGCCCTGCGGCCATCTTGATACGATGGACTCTATCATCCTGTACACTGGGTCGCAGCAAGATTGGGAGTGTGTGGCGCAGAGGAGCGTAGCGGAGCGAGCGCGGGGGGCCGTGCTGGGGTACGGTGACCTTCTCGATGCTCTCGGAGCTCTTCATTCCACCCTGGTTCACGGCGCCCGGGTTTTGGGGAGGAAGCTTGATGGTATTGCGTCAGCGTCGGAACAATTGCGGTCGGCCTGTCCCCAGGTACATAAGGCTCTGTCTCACCTTCCACAGGAGGAAAGTACCGTGACCGCCTCTGTGAATAAGGGACAGATGGAAACTTTGGACACTGTGGCAGCGTGTGGTCGGCAGGCTGTGGGGTCGGTCTGTTCCGGAGGTTTTGGACTTGAGCGGAAGGTGGTGACTTTGTCCCACGCGCGGCCTCCGGCGATCCAGGCAATCTTCACGCAATGGTCGCCTGCTCTGGCTGATTCCTCCTTCCTGGACCTCGTGTGCGGCGCAGGCCCTGGGGCAGTACTGGGAAAGGTGATCTTCCATGACGATGACTGTGTTGGTGTTCCGAAACGTCCTCCCCACATGTGTGTGTCCCTTCCTGGTCTTCTTTGGACGCTCCTCTTCCTTGTAACCTTGGACATTATAATGGGTCGATGGGTCTGCATTGGTGGATTCGCAAAGAGTGGCCAAGGATAAGGCTGATCCTTCAGAGGTTGTCATTTAATAGGCTGGCGGGCTTGTGGGTTGTGTGCTTTCACGATGTAACTAATAGTGTAGTTGGTGAATAATGCTCCCCATTTCTCTTAGATATGGCCGAACTTTTGCTGTTTACTGTTTGCGTTGGGGAGGAAGATATTGTGCGGGAGGGAGAAGCCGGGGGCATGGTTGAAGGCCCTCCTCCAGTTTATTATTACTCTCTCCCCTTTTCTGTTAGGGGGGGTTTCCTTTCTTTCCCCTTTTTCTCTGTTTCTTCTATATTTCGGGTCTGGTTCTGTGGCGACAGGCACGCTGCGGGGGGGGGGGCCGTAGTCATCTGCAGAGGTGCAGGGTGGGGGGTTGAGGGAGGGGCTTCTATAGTCCTTTACTTTGTTTCTATGGCCTTCTTTTTCTTCTCTTATTCTTCTTTGTCTTTCTTTTCTGGGGTCAGTGCGGTAGGTTTCCTTCGTGGCCAATCATTGTTTTTCATTTGTGCCCCATTTCCGTGGGGTTTTATGGGTCCTAGGGCAGGAGACTGCAGGCGCAAACGGCTCGTGATATCCCTCCACATCCTGAACCTCCTGTTTCAGCGCCATTGACTTGATAGATTGCTATTTATTGTTGACGTTCACTATTCTGCCTGCCATTTTTCGCTGCTGAGAACTTGATTGGCACCTGATCCTTCTATCCTTTACTGTAAAATGAAAACCTTTTATATCCTGGTTTCCCTCTTGGGCTGTTCAGTGGATAAGAGAATACTAGCATGGAGAATCTGCTTCCCGAGGTGCTGCATGTGACTCGAATCTGCTTGCTGTTACTTTCACTGCTTAGCGGCCGGCCCCGAGGGTTGTAGGCCCATACTTGTCTTTATTTGCAATGTCAATAAAGGTTTTTCAAAAAAAAAAAAAAAAAAAAGAATCCAGCTCCTGGTCATCCTCGATGCCTCCTATTCCTCGTGGCTGAAGAGTCAAGCTTCAACTCCTTCACCTGAAATCACCCGACATCGGTGGGCATCCGCCTATCGCCTTCCTGGTCACTGGCAAGTGACCCAGACTCTGTCCCCTCTGCTTTCAGATTCTTCTTGACTTCGATCCAGGCTTGGATCTCTTCGGACACTTCGCATCTTCCCGGCAGCAGCACTTTGCCAGCTCCCATTGAAATCGACGACGCGACCCGACACCATTTGACACCTATGCACCCGGCTTCCCTGGGTGAGGTAACACGAGTACTCCGGTGCTCCCGTGGGTGTTGACCCTAGAACTTCCTAAGTCCCAAGGAGTTTGGTCCTGACTCGTTTCTAAGTGTCCCTAATCTTTAAGAATCTAACCGCGACTTTCCCCATAGAAGCTAACGGGAGCTCGCGGCTGTGTTCTCACACTGCACATGGCCCCCGTGGGTCCCCTGTGTCACTACCTTGGGTGGTTCCTTGGGGTCCCAGCGATTCTACAGGTTCTAGACCTTGTGTCTAGTTAAGTTGTGGTTTTTATACCACTATTTTAGTATATGGTAACTTATGTGTTTTGACCTCTAGTCTCATAAAGAGACTTGGAGGGTGTGTTTAGTAATAATACATATATTTTATCTATACCTGGTGTGGATGTCTTTCATTTAGCCATTCAAGAGATTATAGACTGGTAAAACAAGCTGCTTTACATTCCTTCAAGACTTAGCCTGAAGGCTGCTCTCCATAGCTACCATTAGGATAGCTTTCAATAAAGGTTGTCTTTAACCTATCATCAATAAGGTGCTGTTTGGACTGGTACAGGGTGCCCACTATAACTAGTGGACAGCATATACCAGGCCCACTTCTCACACTTCCAAGGTAATTCCCCTATATGCTTTCATAATTTAGTGGCTCAGTGTGCCCTGACGGGCGCAGTCGGGGCCAAAGGAGCAGAATGGGCCCAAGGAATCTTCGACGCCAAAATGTTTCACATTCACGAACATGTGAAATATTCAGCTGCCGGTGCATAGTTTTATTCATATGCACAGTATTAATAATTGAAATAATCTCTATTGACCAGTGCGATCAACGGACGTTCACGCACCAAGGCATTTTGCAGCGGTGAGTGTTGCTCTGCTGTAAGGCTATAAAGGTTGAATACGACTGCCAGGTCCCCGCTGGGGTATCAGCCAATTGGCAACTTACGGGTTTAAAGGTGAGTTCAAAGGGCACAGGAGGGGTCCTGGCAAAGAAAAACCTGGACCAATTCAGTTCAGGGTCTGGTGGTGGTTTGACCTCATGGTCTTAGGATCTAAGCCCCGTGCTGTTCAATCAACCTTTCATCCCTCTGTGGTTGTTAAAATGATTCAGTAAGCAGGGTAAGAAATTGCTCTGATTCAGCGGCACCATGCCTATTGGAACACTTGCACTTTAAAAATACACAAGCGTCATGCTCCAACAAGCGCTATACACAGATAACTGGGAAGGAAATAGGCAGGCTGGATAACTCTTACTTCTACCTGCATTGGCACATCTTGTTAGGAGGGATTGTCAAAGGTAGTGCACTTCAGCCAGGCAATGTTATCACCCATTCATACCAAACCGATTGTTGAAGGTCATCCTGGAATGCATATACACAGCCCAGTATTGGCCCCTGTGGTTGTCAGTGTAATGAATTACTAAATCCAACCGAACAGTAGGCGTGACCGTGGTTTACACTAGCAGAAGTTTGGGAGGGCTAGACTCCAACCAGGGGGGGTGGCTGGCTGAATCTGATGGACCAGTGCAAAATGTTTCACAGCAACTGCACAGGGGGGTCAATTACCTGTGCATAGTTCATTCAGATACACAGTATCATATTATTTTAAATCCGCTGTAGTTTCAAGTTGCAAGCATGAGGTGCCCTCAATGTTAGCAACTGCTCACACTGTCAGCAATAGAGCTGCCTGGGAAATCTGGGTGCAGCCACCACAGATCAAACTGAACAGCCAACAGTCCGGCAGAAAAGAAGGGATGTTGAATTGATTGCCTACTTATCAATATGACTATTGTACAGGGGGATGGAGGGTGATTCCAGGGACACGGTGGTGGGGCGGCAACGCTTGGCGGTTAGCTTATGCTGGGTAGGAGGTTTTGCATCACCAACCAGAAGGGTGCCAAGTGAAAAAACCCAGTAAATAGGTTTAATTATGTGTGTCTCTGGTCTTACAGCTCTGTGGAGCCTCTCATTTAGGGTTACGCCCAGGTGAAAATTGTGTAATTAACGTTCGCATGACCAATGCGGTTTGTGGTATCTCCTAGCGGATCCACTGAAGGTGTACTGCAGCTAAACAGGGAACTGGGAATCTTGGTTCCCGACACTTTGGCAGGTTTAAAGCATCCAGGGTCAGAGATGGACAGTAGGTACTGTGCATCTGTGATCCGACGGCAGTTAAGCAAGCGGGGTGCGCTGCGTAAGTTGTAATTGCACGAAAGGGAGAGTTCTCCAATAGTGGGCACAAGACATATATTGTTTCAAACCAGATTTGACACCATTAAGGTGTTTGCCAAGGTTTAGCAAGCAAAGGGGTTAGTGCAACCGTCTGGTCAACGGGGCGAAGTAAGTGCACCCCAGAACCAAGGGTAGGTGACATGTTCCTGCAGTTAAGCTCAAATGCCCGCCCGGTTAGCTATAGTAGCCTCGCTGGGTGGTGACGCAGTCAGCCAACATAGTGTGCTGCCGTCCCAAGAAATGGGGAAACAAGGTGTCAAGCACAAAAGGCTACTATGTACAAGAACATTTGGCACATCCAGTGATATTAACAGAGCAGGTAATTTTCCACCGCTGGGGTTGCCCAAGGGTGGACATTGTGAACGCCCCTGCCCCCTATTCCGGAATATTCTAGGATGGGGGTAAAGTAGGACTTAGTCAATCCTTAATGTTAGGCACCATATCGCAAACAGTGTGCACTGTATTACATCAGACAGATTCTCTTAGCGGGTATGCCTAGGGGGTTTCACCACAGAGGGAGCTGAGCTGGCGAAATTCCCATAAAGAATAAGGGATGCATGGCAAGGGTAGGAGGGCACCCTTGCTCATTGTCACATACTTCTAGTTATGAACATTCCTGTGCGTCATGATTTAGAAAGCAAAGGGACCGTGCAAATGTTAAGCATAATCCTCCTTGCCCTAATAGCCAAAGTAGGCAGGCGGGGTGAGAGCGGTTACCTAACAAGTGGGCTGCTGTCCCATAGATGGGAGACACAGGTATTTCAGGCACACACGGAGCTAGAAGGACGGCAGCTAGGTGAGATCTGAAAATAGATGGGGCAATGTGCGTCATGGTGTCTGGAATCGACCTGCACAGAGTTGGCACGGGGCTGGGTCATTTGAGGCAGTGAAACCTTCCCGCAGGAGGGTGAATAGTTCTTGGCGCAGGTTCACAGGCCAGAAGGGCCTTTAGTTTCATCAGACACTAGCTGATCCAGGCTAACTTCAAGGGCTATTGTGATATAGATGCAGTTCATCTATCACCAGTAGGGAGGGAACTCTTCCCTTAGATTTGCAGGAGGCTGCAGGTGAGAAATGAGCTGTTTTGGTGAGATCAGCAACTACATGGGTCCATGTGAGCTCTGGTGGTCTGAGATGATCCCCCGCAGAGGTGGCACAGAGCTAAGTCAGAGGAGGCCGTTGAACATCTCTGTAAGAGTGAACAGTTCATTGCGTAAATTCGCAGACCAGAGGGGTCTGGGTTTCATCAGACACAAGCTGATTCAGGCTGATGTTAAAGGCTACTTTGATAAAGATGGGGTCCATTGTCACCACTGCCATCCAGGCGTATGCCTAAGGTTAGGTTGACAAACATGCGGTGCATTTGTCACAGGTGGGCATGGGCACGTTCCACTGGACATGCAGGAGGCCCTAGAAAGCAGGTTGCAGGTCAGAAATGAGCTGTTTTGGTGGGGGGGCTCTGGCAGCGACGGGGGCCGCCTCCAGAGCTGTGGGGGAGTTACTGGGCGATCTGGAAGCAGACGGGTACAGTAAGGGTACCTCTGAGGTGGACGGGTACAGTAAGGGTACCTCTGCGCGGCACAGTAGGGGTGCCAGAGCCAAAGACCAGGAGCCTAAGGACAGGTTCCTGGAAAACGTGATGGCGCCCCGTTAGTCCATAACAAAAGTTGTCTTGTGTATTTATTTATTCATGCATGCTCAGACTGTGGGTGGGGGAAGTTGCCGATAATGGCACCATGCAGCTGTCTGTGGCCCCCGCAGGGGGCCATTCCAAAGGGCGGTCCTTTAGTGCCATTTGGGCACTAGCCCACCCCTCTCTAGTGGTTGGGCTCCGGGAGGAGTCCGCTCGCCGGGGCGACATATGGGCGTCACATGCGCCGAGGTGGGGGGAGGGTATATATGCCTTCCCCGCCCCTCCTGGCATCCTCTGTTGCACCAGCCACGCCGTATCCCACCCCACCTCTTACCAAGCGGACAGGCTGGTGGACAAGGTACTCAGAATGTTTTAATGTTTTCTTTTGTGTTGCAGACGGAGTTACAGGGCGATCTGGAAGCAGACGGGTACAGTGAGGGTACCTCCGCAGAAGACTGGTACAGTAAGAGTACCTCTTCGTAGCACAGTAGGGGTGCCAGAGCCAAAGACCAGGCGCCTCAGGGCAGGTTCCTGGAAAACCGCGACGGTGCCCCGTTAGTCCTTCGGGCGGTTGGGGGCCTGACCAACCAGGGGTTTGCCCTGCTATGCTCTGCCCTGAAAATGGCCTGAGTAATAAGAGACCAACGTGTCACGTGATCCGGAGGAGGATCACCAAAAGGTGTAGCACTGACTGGGTGTCCCACAGTGCTGGCTCATAAGGCGGGTGGGGCAGCATAGGTTGGTACAGCTGCCTCCCCTTGGATCGCCCGTAAGATAACCCACCATATTGCATACTTTTGTATGGAATAAACCTGCAGCAATATTTTCCCATAACAAAAGTTGTCTTGTGTATTTATTTATTCATGCATGCTCAGACTGTGGGTGGGGGAAGTTGCCGATAATGGCACTATGCAGCTGTCCGTGGCCCCCACAGGGGGCCATTCCAAAGGGCGGTCCTTTAGTGCCATTTGGGCACCAGCCCACCCCTCTCTAGTGGTTGGGCTCTGGGAGGAGTCCGCTCGCCGGGGCGACATATGGGCATCACATGCGCCGAGGTGGGGGGAGGGTATATATGCCTTCCCCGCCCCTTCCTGGCATCCTCTGTTGCACCAGCCACGCCGTCTCCCACCCCACCTCTTACCTGGCGGACAGGCTGGTGGACTAGGTACTCAGAATGTTTTAATGTTTTCTTTTGTGTTGCAGACGGAGTTACAGGGCGATCTGGAAGCAGACGGGTACAGTAAGAATACCTCCGCAGTAGACTGGTACAGTAAGGGTACCTCTGCGTAGCACAGTAGGGGTGCCAGAGCCAAAGACCAGGAGCCTCAGGGCAGGTTCCTGGAAAACCGCGACGGTGCCCCGTTAGTCCTTCGGGCGGTTGGGGGCCTGACCAACTAGGGGTTTGCCCTGCTACGCTCTGCCCTGAAAATGGCCTGAGTAATAAGAGACCAACGTGTCACGTGATCCGGAGGAGGATCACCAAAAGGTGTAGCACTGACTGGGTGTCCACAGTGCTGGCTCATCAGGCGGGCGGGGCAGCATATGTTGGTACAGCTGCCTCCCCTTGGATCGCCCGTAAGATAACCCACCATATTGCATACTTTTGTATGGAATAAACCTGCAGCAATATTTTCCCATAACAAAAGTTGTCTTGTGTATTTATTTATTCATGCATGCTCAAACTGTGGGTGAGGGAAGTTGCCGATAATGGCACTATGACAGCAGCATTTCTCATAAATGTTTTGATTTGTTTTCTGGCTCAATGCAGCACCCACTTTACCTCTGCTGCGCTTTCTTTTTTTTTGTGTGTTCCACATTCTCAGTACGGCACACGCTTCACGTCCGCTGTGCTTTAATTTTTTTTTTTTTGCCTTATCTTTTACATGCTTGTGTTACACTGTGTGTGCGTGCTAAGATTTTGCCCCTGTTTTAGTTCACTTAATGTCGACTCTGCCGTGCCGTCCCCCTACCACCACCGCCAATATTCTCTCTTTCCAAAAACACTAATGCAGGAAAAGTTCATACATTTAAATAATTTCAAATAGGATTTAGACAATCATATAAAAAATGTCTTAGATGAATAAATCCACGTTTTGTGATTTATAACGCATTTCATTTGTATACAACATGCCTGTCACTAAACCAGAAAAAAAGGATTCAAATAAATAGCTATAGAAATTATATTTTCAAATTACACGTTGGCAGCAGGCATCAAAAACAGCCTTATAGTGAAGGAACAAGGTACGCATCTTATTGGCTAGATGCTAAACGTCAGAATTACATTGATGGGAGTGCACTTAGGAGGATGGCTGGGAGTGAGGTCCATTCAGCCGGTTTCCTTGTGCTTCCTTGGTGCTGTGATGCTGCGGGGACATACCCTGGGAGCAGCAATTGATCTGGTGGTGCAATGGGGTATGTGGGTCCTTTTGGTGCTGCTCAAAACAGAGAAATTCTACAACCTAACTAGTGAGCATTTGGGACTTGTGTTGGAGAGGGCGTGATTTGTAAAAGTAGGGTGAAATTTTAGGGTTTGTGAAACTGGTGTGGTTGAAGTGGAATATAGGTAACTTGTTTATAACACTTCTTGCTGCTTGGTGCTCCCTCTTAATGCATCTGTGGCCTGCTCTCCCCTTCTTTCTCTCATTCTCACACACTCTTTCTGCACTTCTATCTAGAGTTCACTCGTACTTCGTGCACAAACTACCCATCCCTCTCTATTTTCCTTTCTGTCTATACTGTACAGCTCTAATCCCATCTATTCACCATGTCACATAATTCCACTACACAAATACACTACACACCACACAATTTTTGAATGTTTTTTTTCCAGTGAAGTTTAAAAATAAGCAATCGTGGATCAAGCAGTGGCCGGATTCTAAATGCAGATTTTGTGGTTGGCCACAGGAAACACCTGTCCATATAGTGTGTGTGTGCCCTAAGTTGATTAAGCTTCGACGTACAGTTTTGAGACCACATTTCTTGAAGAGCGGGGTGAGATCTGCTTGTCAGGCCTTAATCATGTCACTTATGCAAAGGTTGGTCGCACACTGCTCGTCACACCAGCAAGTTGCCCCAAGGGACTGTGGTAGATGTAGTGGCGACGGCGGGTACGCCTATGCCACAATGTATAAAGAACAGTATGTGTTGCATTAGCCATCCCTGGACACGTGTTTCGAGGTAGTTGCCTCTCGTCAGCAGGGAGCAGGTCAGTGTAAAGGGGTGCCGCGTGGACTGCCAAAATGTAATTAAAACAGGTCAAGTACCTCTCATGGCGCGCAGGTGCAGATCCAAGGCTCGTCAGCCCGTTGGCTCAAGGGAGCCGTAATAAATTATGCAAAGGTTGGTCGCACACTGCTCGTCACACCAGCAAGTTGCCCCAAGGGACTGTGGTAGATGTAGTGGCGACGGCGGGTACGCCTATGCCACAATGTATAAAGAACAGTATGTGTTGTGTTAGCCATCCCTGGACACGTGTTTCGAGGTAGTTGCCTCTCGTCAGCAGGGAGTAGGTCAGTGTAAAGGGGTGCCGCGTGGACTGCCAAAATGTAATTAAAACAGGTCAAGTACCTCTCATGGCGCGCAGGTGCAGATCCAAGGCTCGTCAGCTCGTTGGCTCAAGGGAGCCGTAATAAATTATGCAAAGGTTGGTCGCACACTGCTCGTCACACCAGCAAGTTGCCCCAGGGGACTGTGGTAGATGTAGTGGCGACGGCGGGTACGCCTATGCCACAATGTATAAAGAACAGTATGTGTTGCGTTAGCCATCCCTGGACACGTGTTTCGAGGTAGTTGCCTCTCGTCAGCAGGGAGCAGGTCAGTGTAAAGGGGTGCCGCGTGGACTGCCAAAATGTAATTAAAACAGGTCAAGTACCTCTCATGGCGCGCAGGTGCAGATCCAAGGCTCGTCAGCCCGTTGGCTCAAGGGAGCCATAATAAATTATGCAAAGGTTGGTCGCACACTGCTCGTCACACCAGCAAGTTGCCCCAAGGGACTGTGGTAGATGTAGTGGCGACGGCGGGTACGCCTATGCCACAATGTATAAAGAACAGTATGTGTTGCGTTAGCCATCCCTGGACACGTGTTTCGAGGTAGTTGCCTCTCGTCAGCAGGGAGCAGGTCAGTGTAAAGGGGTGCCGTGTGGACTGCCAAAATGTAATTAAAACAGGTCAAGTACCTCTCATGGCGCGCAGGTGCAGATCCAAGGCTCGTCAGCCCGTTGGTTCAAGGGAGCCGTAATAAATTATGCAAAGTTTGGTCGCACACTGCTCGTCACACCAGCAAGTTGCCCCAAGGGACTGTGGTAGATGTAGTGGCGACGGCGGGTACGCCTATGCCACAATGTATAAAGAACAGTATGTGTTGCGTTAGCCATCCCTGGACACGTGTTTCGAGGTAGTTGCCTCTCGTCAGCAGGGAGCAGGTCAGTGTAAAGGGGAGCCGCGTGGACTGCCAAAATGTAATTAAAACAGGTCAAGTACCTCTCATGGCGCGCAGGTGCAGATCCAAGGCTCGTCAGCCCGTTGGCTCAAGGGAGCCATAATAAATTATGCAAAGGTTGGTCGCACACTGCTCGTCACACCAGCAAGTTGCCCCAAGGGACTGTGGTAGATGTAGTGGCGACGGCGGGTACGCCTATGCCACAATGTATAAAGAACAGTGTGTGTTGCGTTAGCCATCCCTGGACACGTGTTTCGAGGTAGTTGCCTCTCGTCAGCAGGGAGCAGGTCAGTGTAAAGGGGTGCCGTGTGGACTGCCAAAATGTAATTAAAACAGGTCAAGTACCTCTCATGGCGCGCAGGTGTAGATCCAAGGCTCGTCAGCCCGTTGGTTCAAGGGAGCCGTAATAAATTATGCAAAGGTTGGTCGCACACTGCTCGTCACACCAGCAAGTTGCCCCAAGGGACTGTGGTAGATGTAGTGGCGACGGCGGGTACGCCTATGCCACAATGTATAAAGAACAGTATGTGTTGCGTTAGCCATCCCTGGACACGTGTTTCGAGGTAGTTGCCTCTCGTCAGCAGGGAGCAGGTCAGTGTAAAGGGGAGCCGCGTGGACTGCCAAAATGTAATTAAAACAGGTCAAGTACCTCTCATGGCGCGCAGGTGCAGATCCAAGGCTCGTCAGCCCGTTGAATCAAGGGAGCCGTAATAAATTATGCAAAGGTTGGTCGCACACTGCTCGTCACACCAGCAAGTTTCCCCAAGGGACTGTGGTAGATGTAGTGGCGACGGCGGGTACGCCTATGCCACAATGTATAAAGAACAGTATGTGTTGCGTTAGCCATCCCTGGACACGTGTTTCGAGGTAGTTGCCTCTCGTCAGCAGGGAGCAGGTCAGTGTAAAGGGGTGCCGCGTGGACTGCCAAAATGTAATTAAAACAGGTCAAGTACCTCTCATGGCGCGCAGGTGCAGATCCAAGGCTCGTCAGCCCGTTGGCTCAAGGGAGCCGTAATAAATTATGCAAAGGTTGGTCGCACACTGCTCGTCACACCAGCAAGTTGCCCCAAGGGACTGTGGTAGATGTAGTGGCGACGGCGGGTACGCCTATGCCACAATATATAAAGAACAGTATGTGTTGCGTTAGCCATCCCTGGACACGTGTTTCGAGGTAGTTGCCTCTCGTCAGCAGGGAGCAGGTCAGTGTAAAGGGGTGCCGCGTGGACTGCCAAAATGTAATTAAAACAGGTCAAGTACCTCTCATGGCGCGCAGGTGCAGATCCAAGGCTCGTCAGCCCGTTGGCTCAAGGGAGCCGTAATAAATTATGCAAAGGTTGGTCGCACACTGCTCGTCACACCAGCAAGTTGCCCCAAGGGACTGTGGTAGATGTAGTGGCGACGGCGGGTACGCCTATGCCACAATGTATAAAGAACAGTATGTGTTGCGTTAGCCATCCCTGGACACGTGTTTCGAGGTAGTTGCCTCTCGTCAGCAGGGAGCAGGTCAGTGTAAAGGGGTGCCGCGTGGACTGCCAAAATGTAATTAAAACAGGTCAAGTACCTCTCATGGCGCGCAGGTGCAGATCCAAGGCTCGTCAGCCCGTTGGCTCAAGGGAGCCATAATAAATTATGCAAAGGTTGGTCGCACACTGCTCGTCACACCAGCAAGTTGCCCCAAGGGACTGTGGTAGATGTAGTGGCGACGGCGGGTACGCCTATGCCACAATGTATAAAGAACAGTATGTGTTGCGTTAGCCATCCCTGGACACGTGTTTCGAGGTAGTTGCCTCTCGTCAGCAGGGAGCAGGTCAGTGTAAAGGGGTGCCGCGTGGACTGCTAAAATGTAATTAAAACAGGTCAAGTACCTCTCATGGCGCGCAAGTGCAGATCCAAGGCTCGTCAGCCCGTTGGCTCAAGGGAGCCGTAATAAATTATGCAAAGGTTGGTCACACACTGCTCGTCACACCAGCAAGTTTCCCCAAGGGACTGTGGTAGATGTAGTGGCGACGGCGGGTACGCCTATGCCACAATGTATAAAGAACAGTATGTGTTGCATTAGCCATCCCTGGACACGTGTTTCGAGGTAGTTGCCTCTCGTCAGCAGGGAGCAGGTCAGTGTAAAGGGGTGCCGCGTGGACTGCCAAAATGTAATTAAAACAGGTCAAGTACCTCTCATGGCGCGCAGGTGCAGATCCAAGGCTCGTCAGCCCGTTGGCTCAAGGGAGCCGTAATAAATTATGCAAAGGTTGGTCGCACACTGCTCGTCACACCAGCAAGTTGCCCCAAGGGACTGTGGTAGATGTAGTGGCGACGGCGGGTACGCCTATGCCACAATGTATAAAGAACAGTATGTGTTGCGTTAGCCATCCCTGGACACGTGTTGCGAGGTAGTTGCCTCTCGTCAGCAGGGAGCAGGTCAGTGTAAAGGGGTGCCGCGTGGACTGCCAAAATGTAATTAAAACAGGTCAAGTACCTCTCATGGCGCGCAGGTGCAGATCCAAGGCTCGTCAGCCCGTTGGCTCAAGGGAGCCGTAATAAATTATGCAAAGGTTGGTCGCACACTGCTCGTCACACCAGCAAGTTGCCCCAAGGGACTGTGGTAGATGTAGTGGCGACGGCGGGTACGCCTATGCCACAATGTATAAAGAACAGTATGTGTTGCGTTAGCCATCCCTGGACACGTGTTTCGAGTTTGTTGCCTCTCGTCAGCAGGGAGCAGGTCAGTGTAAAGGGGTGCCGCGTGGACTGCCAAAATGTAATTAAAACAGGTCAAGTACCTCTCATGGCGCGCAGGTGCAGATCCAAGGCTCGTCAGCCCGTTGGCTCAAGGGAGCCGTAATAAATTATGCAAAGGTTGGTCGCACACTGCTCGTCACACCAGCAAGTTGCCCCAAGGGACTGTGGTAGATGTAGTGGCGACGGCGGGTACGCCTATGCCACAATGTATAAAGAACAGTATGTGTTGCGTTAGCCATCCCTGGACACGTGTTTCGAGGTAGTTGCCTCTCGTCAGCAGGGAGCAGGTCAGTGTAAAGGGGTGCCGTGTGGACTGCCAAAATGTAATTAAAACAGGTCAAGTACCTCTCATGGCGCGCAGGTGCAGATCCAAGGCTCGTCAGCCCGTTGGTTCAAGGGAGCCGTAATAAATTATGCAAAGTTTGGTCGCACACTGCTCGTCACACCAGCAAGTTGCCCCAAGGGACTGTGGTAGATGTAGTGGCGACGGCGGGTACGCCTATGCCACAATGTATAAAGAACAGTATGTGTTGCGTTAGCCATCCCTGGACACGTGTTTCGAGGTAGTTGCCTCTCGTCAGCAGGGAGCAGGTCAGTGTAAAGGGGAGCCGCGTGGACTGCCAAAATGTAATTAAAACAGGTCAAGTACCTCTCATGGCGCGCAGGTGCAGATCCAAGGCTCGTCAGCCCGTTGGCTCAAGGGAGCCATAATAAATTATGCAAAGGTTGGTCGCACACTGCTCGTCACACCAGCAAGTTGCCCCAAGGGACTGTGGTAGATGTAATGGCGACGGCGGGTACGCCTATGCCACAATGTATAAAGAACAGTGTGTGTTGCGTTAGCCATCCCTGGACACGTGTTTCGAGGTAGTTGCCTCTCGTCAGCAGGGAGCAGGTCAGTGTAAAGGGGTGCCGTGTGGACTGCCAAAATGTAATTAAAACAGGTCAAGTACCTCTCATGGCGCGCAGGTGTAGATCCAAGGCTCGTCAGCCCGTTGGTTCAAGGGAGCCGTAATAAATTATGCAAAGGTTGGTCGCACACTGCTCGTCACACCAGCAAGTTGCCCCAAGGGACTGTGGTAGATGTAGTGGCGACGGCGGGTACGCCTATGCCACAATGTATAAAGAACAGTATGTTTTGCGTTAGCCATCCCTGGACACGTGTTTCGAGGTAGTTGCCTCTCGTCAGCAGGGAGCAGGTCAGTGTAAAGGGGAGCCGCGTGGACTGCCAAAATGTAATTAAAACAGGTCAAGTACCTCTCATGGCGCGCAGGTGCAGATCCAAGGCTCGTCAGCCCGTTGAATCAAGGGAGCCGTAATAAATTATGCAAAGGTTGGTCGCACACTGCTCGTCACACCAGCAAGTTTCCCCAAGGGACTGTGGTAGATGTAGTGGCGACGGCGGGTACGCCTATGCCACAATGTATAAAGAACAGTATGTGTTGCGTTAGCCATCCCTGGACACGTGTTTCGAGGTAGTTGCCTCTCGTCAGCAGGGAGCAGGTCAGTGTAAAGGGGTGCCGCGTGGACTGCCAAAATGTAATTAAAACAGGTCAAGTACCTCTCATGGCGCGCAGGTGCAGATCCAAGGCTCGTCAGCCCGTTGGCTCAAGGGAGCCGTAATAAATTATGCAAAGGTTGGTCGCACACTGCTCGTCACACCAGCAAGTTGCCCCAAGGGACTGTGGTAGATGTAGTGGCGACGGCGGGTACGCCTATGCCACAATATATAAAGAACAGTATGTGTTGCGTTAGCCATCCCTGGACACGTGTTTCGAGGTAGTTGCCTCTCGTCAGCAGGGAGCAGGTCAGTGTAAAGGGGTGCCGCGTGGACTGCCAAAATGTAATTAAAACAGGTCAAGTACCTCTCATGGCGCGCAGGTGCAGATCCAAGGCTCGTCAGCCCGTTGGCTCAAGGGAGCCGTAATAAATTATGCAAAGGTTGGTCGCACACTGCTCGTCACACCAGCAAGTTGCCCCAAGGGACTGTGGTAGATGTAGTGGCGACGGCGGGTACGCCTATGCCACAATGTATAAAGAACAGTATGTGTTGCGTTAGCCATCCCTGGACACGTGTTTCGAGGTAGTTGCCTCTCGTCAGCAGGGAGCAGGTCAGTGTAAAGGGGTGCCGCGTGGACTGCCAAAATGTAATTAAAACAGGTCAAGTACCTCTCATGGCGCGCAGGTGCAGATCCAAGGCTCGTCAGCCCGTTGGCTCAAGGGAGCCATAATAAATTATGCAAAGGTTGGTCGCACACTGCTCGTCACACCAGCAAGTTGCCCCAAGGGACTGTGGTAGATGTAGTGGCGACGGCGGGTACGCCTATGCCACAATGTATAAAGAACAGTATGTGTTGCGTTAGCCATCCCTGGACACGTGTTTCGAGGTAGTTGCCTCTCGTCAGCAGGGAGCAGGTCAGTGTAAAGGGGTGCCGCGTGGACTGCTAAAATGTAATTAAAACAGGTCAAGTACCTCTCATGGCGCGCAAGTGCAGATCCAAGGCTCGTCAGCCCGTTGGCTCAAGGGAGCCGTAATAAATTATGCAAAGGTTGGTCACACACTGCTCGTCACACCAGCAAGTTTCCCCAAGGGACTGTGGTAGATGTAGTGGCGACGGCGGGTACGCCTATGCCACAATGTATAAAGAACAGTATGTGTTGCATTAGCCATCCCTGGACACGTGTTTCGAGGTAGTTGCCTCTCGTCAGCAGGGAGCAGGTCAGTGTAAAGGGGTGCCGCGTGGACTGCCAAAATGTAATTAAAACAGGTCAAGTACCTCTCATGGCGCGCAGGTGCAGATCCAAGGCTCGTCAGCCCGTTGGCTCAAGGGAGCCGTAATAAATTATGCAAAGGTTGGTCGCACACTGCTCGTCACACCAGCAAGTTGCCCCAAGGGACTGTGGTAGATGTAGTGGCGACGGCGGGTACGCCTATGCCACAATGTATAAAGAACAGTATGTGTTGCGTTAGCCATCCCTGGACACGTGTTGCGAGGTAGTTGCCTCTCGTCAGCAGGGAGCAGGTCAGTGTAAAGGGGTGCCGCGTGGACTGCCAAAATGTAATTAAAACAGGTCAAGTACCTCTCATGGCGCGCAGGTGCAGATCCAAGGCTCGTCAGCCCGTTGGCTCAAGGGAGCCGTAATAAATTATGCAAAGGTTGGTCGCACACTGCTCGTCACACCAGCAAGTTGCCCCAAGGGACTGTGGTAGATGTAGTGGCGACGGCGGGTACGCCTATGCCACAATGTATAAAGAACAGTATGTGTTGCGTTAGCCATCCCTGGACACGTGTTTCGAGTTTGTTGCCTCTCGTCAGCAGGGAGCAGGTCAGTGTAAAGGGGTGCCGCGTGGACTGCCAAAATGTAATTAAAACAGGTCAAGTACCTCTCATGGCGCGCAGGTGCAGATCCAAGGCTCGTCAGCCCGTTGGCTCAAGGGAGCCGTAATAAATTATGCAAAGGTTGGTCGCACACTGCTCGTCACACCAGCAAGTTGCCCCAAGGGACTGTGGTAGATGTAGTGGCGACGGCGGGTACGCCTATGCCACAATGTATAAAGAACAGTATGTGTTGCGTTAGCCATCCCTGGACACGTGTTTCGAGGTAGTTGCCTCTCGTCAGCAGGGAGCAGGTCAGTGTAAAGGGGTGCCGCGTGGACTGCCAAAATGTAATTAAAACAGGTCAAGTACCTCTCATGGCGCGCAGGTGCAGATCCAAGGCTCGTCAGCCCGTTGGCTCAAGGGAGCCGTAATAAATTATGCAAAGGTTGGTCGCACACTGCTCGTCACACCAGCAAGTTGCCCCAAGGGACTGTGGTAGATGTAGTGGCGACGGCGGGTACGCCTATGCCACAATGTATAAAGAACAGTATGTGTTGCGTTAGCCATCCCTGGACACGTGTTTCGAGGTAGTTGCCTCTCGTCAGCAGGGAGCAGGTCAGTGTAAAGGGGTGCCGCGTGGACTGCCAAAATGTAATTAAAACAGGTAAAGTACCTCTCATGGCGCGCAGGTGCAGATCCAAGGCTCGTCAGCCTGTTGGCTCAAGGGAGCCGTAATAAATTATGCAAAGGTTGGTCGCACACTGCTCGTCACACCAGCAAGTTGCCCCAAGGGACTGTGGTAGATGTAGTGGCGACGGCGGGTACGCCTATGCCACAATGTATAAAGAACAGTATGTGTTGTGTTAGCCATCCCTAGACACGTGTTTCGAGGTAGTTGCCTCTCGTCAGCAGGGAGCAGGTCAGTGTAAAGGGGTGCCGCGTGGACTGCCAGAATGTAATTAAAACAGGTCAAGTACCTCTCATGGCGCGCAGGTGCAGATCCAAGGCTCGTCAGCCCGTTGGCTCAAGAGAGCCGTAATAAATTATGCAAAGGTTGGTCGCACACTGCTCGTCACACCAGCAAGTTGCCCCAAGGGACTGTGGTAGATGTAGTGGCGACGGCGGGTACGCCTATGCCAGAATGTATAAAGAACAGTATGTGTTGCGTTAGCCATCCCTGGACACGTGTTTCGAGGTAGTTGCCTCTCGTCAGCAGGGAGCAGGTCAGTGTAAAGGGGTGCCGCGTGGACTGCCAAAATGTAATTAAAACAGGTCAAGTACCTCTCATGGCGCGCAGGTGCAGATCCAAGGCTCGTCAGCCCGTTGGCTCAAGGGAGCCGTAATAAATTATGCAAAGGTTGGTCGCACACTGCTCGTCACACCAGCAAGTTGCCCCAAGGGACTGTGGTAGATGTAGTGGCGACGGCGGGTACGCCTATGCCACAATGTATAAAGAACAGTATGTGTTGCGTTAGCCATCCCTGGACACGTGTTTCGAGGTAGTTGCCTCTCGTCAGCAGGGAGCAGGTCAGTGTAAAGTGGTGCCGTGTGGACTGCCAAAATGTAATTAAAACAGGTCAAGTACCTCTCATGGTGCGCAGGTGCAGATCCAAGGCTCGTCAGCCCGTTGGCTCAAGGGAGCCGTTATAAATTATGCAAAGGTTGGTCGCACACTGCTCGTCACACCAGCAAGTTGCCCCAAGGGACTGTGGTAGATGTAGTGGCGACGGCGGGTACGCCTATGCCACAATGTATAAAGAACAGTATGTGTTGCGTTAGCCATCCCTGGACACGTGTTTCGAGGTAGTTGCCTCTCGTCAGCAGGGAGCAGGTCAGTGTAAAGGGGTGCCGCGTGGACTGCCAAAATGTAATTAAAACAGGTCAAGTACCTCTCATGGCGCGCAGGTGCAGATCCAAGGCTCGTCAGCCCGTTGGCTCAAGGGAGCCGTAATAAATTATGCAAAGGTTGGTCGCACACTGCTCGTCACACCAGCAAGTTGCCCCAAGGGACTGTGGTAGATGTAGTGGCGACGGCGGGTACGCCTATGCCACAATGTATAAAGAACAGTATGTGTTGCGTTAGCCATCCCTGGACACGTGTTTCGAGGTAGTTGCCTCTCGTCAGCAGGGAGCAGGTCAGTGTAAAGGGGTGCCGCGTGGACTGCCAAAATGTAATTAAAACAGGTCAAGTACCTCTCATGGCGCACAGGTGCAGATCCAAGGCTCGTCAGCCCGTTGGCTCAAGGGAGCCGTAATAAATTATGCAAAGGTTGGTCGCACACTGCTCGTCACACCAGCAAGTTGCCCCAAGGGACTGTGGTAGATGTAGTGGTGACGGCGGGTACGCCTATGCCACAATGTATAAAGAACAGTATGTGTTGCGTTAGCCATCCCTGGACACGTGTTTCGAGGTAGTTGCCTCTCGTCAGCAGGGAGCAGGTCAGTGTAAAGGGGTGCCGCGTGGACTGCCAAAATGTAATTAAAACAGGTCAAGTACCTCTCATGGCGCGCAGGTGCAGATCCAAGGCTCGTCAGCCCGTTGGCTCAAGGGAGCCAAAATAAACTATGCAAAGGTTGGTCGCACACTGCTCGTCACACCAGCAAGTTGCCCCAAGGGACTGTGGTAGATGTAGTGGCGACGGCGGGTACGCCTATGCCACAATGTATAAAGAACAGTATGTGTTGCGTTAGCCATCCCTGGACACGTGTTTCGAGGTAGTTGCCTCTCGTCAGCAGGGAGCAGGTCAGTGTTAAGGGGTGCCGCGTGGACTGCCAAAATGTAATTAAAACAGGTCAAGTACCTCTCATGGCGCGCAGGTGCAGATCCAAGGCTCGTCAGCCCGTTGAATCAAGGGAGCCGTAATAAATTATGCAAAGGTTGGTCGCACACTGCTCGTCACACCAGCAAGTTTTCCCAAGGGACTGTGGTAGATGTAGTGGCGACGGCGGGTACGCCTATGCCACAATGTATAAAGAACAGTATGTGTTGCGTTAGCCATCCCTGGACACGTGTTTCGAGGTAGTTGCCTCTCGTCAGCAGGGAGCAGGTCAGTGTAAAGGGGTGCCGCGTGGACTGCCAAAATGTAATTAAAACAGGTCAAGTACCTCTCATGGCGCGCAGGTGCAGATCCAAGGCTCGTCAGCCCGTTGGCTCAAGGGAGCCGTAATAAATTATGCAAAGGTTGGTCGCACACTGCTCGTCACACCAGCAAGTTGCCCCAAGGGACTGTGGTAGATGTAGTGGCGACGGCGGGTACGCCTATGCCACAATGTATAAAGAACAGTATGTGTTGCGTTAGCCATCCCTGGACACGTGTTTCGAGGTAGTTGCCTCTCGTCACCAGGGAGCAGGTCAGTGTAAAGGGGTGCCGCGTGGACTGCCAAAATGTAATTAAAACAGGTCAAGTACCTCTCATGGCGCGCAGGTGCAGATCCAAGGCTCGTCAGCCCGTTGGCTCAAGGGAGCCGTAATAAATTATGCAAAGGTTGGTCGCACACTGCTCGTCACACCAGCAAGTTGCCCCAAGGGACTGTGGTAGATGTAGTGGCGACGGCGGGTACGCCTATGCCACAATGTATAAAGAACAGTATGTGTTGCGTTAGCCATCCCTGGACACGTGTTGCGAGGTAGTTGCCTCTCGTCAGCAGGGAGCAGGTCAGTGTAAAGGGGTGCCGCGTGGACTGCCAAAATGTAATTAAAACAGGTCAAGTACCTCTCATGGCGCGCAGGTGCAGATCCAAGGCTCGTCAGCCCGTTGGCTCAAGGGAGCCGTAATAAATTATGCAAAGGTTGGTCGCACACTGCTCGTCACACCAGCAAGTTGCCCCAAGGGACTGTGGTAGATGTAGTGGCGACGGCGGGTACGCCTATGCCACAATGTATAAAGAACAGTATGTGTTGCGTTAGCCATCCCTGGACACGTGTTTCGAGGTAGTTGCCTCTCGTCAGCAGGGAGCAGGTCAGTGTAAAGGGGTGCCGCGTGGACTGCCAAAATGTAATTAAAACAGGTCAAGTACCTCTCATGGCGCGCAGGTGCAGATCCAAGGCTCGTCAGCCCGTTGGCTCAAGGGAGCCGTAATAAATTATGCAAAGGTTGGTCGCACACTGCTCGTCACACCAGCAAGTTCCCCCAAGGGACTGTGGTAGATGTAGTGGCGACGGCGGGTGCGCCTATGCCACAATGTATAAAGAACAGTATGTGTTGCGTTAGCCATCCCTGGACACGTGTTTCGAGGTAGTTGCCTCTCGTCAGCAGGGAGCAGGTCAGTGTAAAGGGGTGCCGCGTGGACTGCCAAAATGTAATTAAAACAGGTCAAGTACCTCTCATGGCGCGCAGGTGCAGATCCAAGGCTCGTCAGCCCGTTGGCTCAAGGGAGCCGTAATAAATTATGCAAAGGTTGGTCGCACACTGCTCGTCACACCAGCAAGTTGCCCTAAGGGACTGTGGTAGATGTAGTGGCGACGGCGGGTACGCCTATGCCACAATGTATAAAGAACAGTATGTGTTGCGTTAGCCATCCCTGGACACGTGTTTCGAGGTAGTTGCCTCTCGTCAGCAGGGAGCAGGTCAGTGTAAAGGGGTGCCGCATGGACTGCCAAAATGTGATTAAAACAGGTCAAGTACCTCTCATGGCGCGCAGGTGCAGATCCAAGGCTCGTCAGCCCGTTGGCTCAAGGGAGCCGTAATAAATTATGCAAAGGTTGGTCGCACACTGCTCGTCACACCAGCAAGTTGCCCCAAGGGACTGTGGTAGATGTAGTGGCGACGGCGGGTACGCCTATGCCACAATGTATAAAGAACAGTATGTGTTGCGTTAGCCATCCCTGGACACGTGTTTCGAGGTAGTTGCCTCTCGTCAGCAGGGAGCAGGTCAGTGTAAAGGGGTGCCGCGTGAACTGCCAAAATGTAATTAAAACAGGTCAAGTACCTCTCATGGCGCGCAGGTGCAGATCCAAGGCTCGTCAGCCCGTTGGCTCAAGGGAGCCGTAATAAATTATGCAAAGGTTGGTCGCACACTGCTCGTCACACCAGCAAGTTGCCCCAAGGGACTGTGGTAGATGTAGTGGCGACGGCGGGTACGCCTATGCCACAATGTATAAAGAACAGTATGTGTTGCGTTAGCCATCCCTGGACACGTGTTTCGAGGTAGTTGCCTCTCGTCAGCAGGGAGCAGGTCAGTGTAAAGGGGTGCCGCGTGGACTGCCAAAATGTAATTAAAACAGGTAAAGTACCTCTCATGGCGCGCAGGTGCAGATCCAAGGCTCGTCAGCCTGTTGGCTCAAGGGAGCCGTAATAAATTATGCAAAGGTTGGTCGCACACTGCTCGTCACACCAGCAAGTTGCCCCAAGGGACTGTGGTAGATGTAGTGGCGACGGCGGGTACGCCTATGCCACAATGTATAAAGAACAGTATGTGTTGTGTTAGCCATCCCTGGACACGTGTTTCGAGGTAGTTGCCTCTCGTCAGCAGGGAGCAGGTCAGTGTAAAGGGGTGCCGCGTGGACTGCCAGAATGTAATTAAAACAGGTCAAGTACCTCTCATGGCGCGCAGGTGCAGATCCAAGGCTCGTCAGCCCGTTGGCTCAAGGGAGCCGTAATAAATTATGCAAAGGTTGGTCGCACACTGCTCGTCACACCAGCAAGTTGCCCCAAGGGACTGTGGTAGATGTAGTGGCGACGGCGGGTACGCCTATGCCACAATGTATAAAGAACAGTATGTGTTGCGTTAGCCATCCCTGGACACGTGTTTCGAGGTAGTTGCCTCTCGTCAGCAGGGAGCAGGTCAGTGTAAAGGGGTGCCGCATGGACTGCCAAAATGTAATTAAAACAGGTCAAGTACCTCTCATGGCGCGCAGGTGCAGATCCAAGGCTCGTCAGCCCGTTGGCTCAAGGGAGCCGTAATAAATTATGCAAAGGTTGGTCGCACACTGCTCGTCACACCAGCAAGTTGCCCCAAGGGACTGTGGTAGATGTAGTGGCGACGGCGGGTACGCCTATGCCACAATGTATAAAGAACAGTATGTGTTGCGTTAGCCATCCCTGGACACGTGTTTCGAGGTAGTTGCCTCTCGTCAGCAGGGAGCAGGTCAGTGTAAAGTGGTGCCGTGTGGACTGCCAAAATGTAATTAAAACAGGTCAAGTACCTCTCATGGTGCGCAGGTGCAGATCCAAGGCTCGTCTGCCCGTTGGCTCAAGGGAGCCGTAATAAATTATGCAAAGGTTGGTCGCACACTGCTCGTCACACCAGCAAGTTGCCCCAAGGGACTGTGGTAGATGTAGTGGCGACGGCGGGTACGCCTATGCCACAATGTATAAAGAACAGTATGTGTTGCGTTAGCCATCCCTGGACACGTGTTTCGAGGTAGTTGCCTCTTGTCAGCAGGGAGCAGGTCAGTGTAAAGGGGTGCCGCGTGGACTGCCAAAATGTAATTAAAACAGGTCAAGTACCTCTCATGGCGCGCAGGTGCAGATCCAAGGCTCGTCAGCCCGTTGGCTCAAGGGAGCCGTAATAAATTATGCAAAGGTTGGTCGCACACTGCTCGTCACACCAGCAAGTTGCCCCAAGGGACTGTGGTAGATGTAGTGGCGACGGCGGGTACGCCTATGCCACAATGTATAAAGAACAGTATGTGTTGCGTTAGCCATCCCTGGACACGTGTTTTGAGGTAGTTGCCTCTCGTCAGCAGGGAGCAGGTCAGTGTAAAGGGGTGCCGCGTGGACTGCCAAAATGTAATTAAAACAGGTCAAGTACCTCTCATGGCGCGCAGGTGCAGATCCAAGGCTCGTCAGCCCGTTGGCTCAAGGGAGCCGTAATAAATTATGCAAAGGTTGGTCGCACACTGCTCGTCACACCAGCAAGTTGCCCCAAGGGACTGTGGTAGATGTAGTGGCGACGGCGGGTACGCCTACGCCACAATGTATAAAGAACAGTATGTGTTGCGTTAGCCATCCCTGGACACGTGTTTCGAGGTAGTTGCCTCTCGTCAGCAGGGAGCAGGTCAGTGTAAAGGGGTGCCGCGTGGACTGCCAAAATGTAATTAAAACAGGTCAATTACCTCTCATGGCGCGCAGGTGCAGATCCAAGGCTCGTCAGCTCGTTGGCTCAAGGGAGCCATAATAAATTATGCAAAGGTTGGTCGCACACTGCTCGTCACACCAGCAAGTTGCCCCAAGGGACTGTGGTAGATGTAGTGGCGACGGCGGGTACGCCTATGCCACAATGTATAAAGAACAGTATGTGTTGCGTTAGCCATCCCTGGACACGTGTTTCGAGGTAGTTGCCTCTCGTCAGCAGGGAGCAGGTCAGTGTAAAGGGGTGCCGCGTGGACTGCCAAAATGTAATTAAAACAGGTCAAGTACCTCTCATGGCGCGCAGGTGCAGATCCAAGGCTCGTCAGCCCGTTGGCTCAAGGGAGCCGTAATAAATTATGCAAAGGTTGGTCGCACACTGCTCGTCACACCAGCAAGTTGCCCCAGGGGACTGTAGTAGATGTAGTGGCGACGGCGGGTACGCCTATGCCACAATGTATAAAGAACAGTATGTGTTGCGTTAGCCATCCCTGGACACGTGTTTCGAGGTAGTTGCCTCTCGTCAGCAGGGAGCAGGTCAGTGTAAAGGGGAGCCGCGTGGACTGCCAAAATGTAATTAAAACAGGTCAAGTACCTCTCATGGCGCGCAGGTGCAGATCCAAGGCTCGTCAGCCCGTTGGCTCAAGGGAGCCATAATAAATTATGCAAAGGTTGGTCGCACACTGCTCGTCACACCAGCAAGTTGCCCCAAGGGACTGTGGTAGATGTAGTGGCGACGGCGGGTACGCCTATGCCACAATGTATAAAGAACAGTGTGTGTTGCGTTAGCCATCCCTGGACACGTGTTTCGAGGTAGTTGCCTCTCGTCAGCAGGGAGCAGGTCAGTGTAAAGGGGTGCCGTGTGGACTGCCAAAATGTAATTAAAACAGGTCAAGTACCTCTCATGGCGCGCAGGTGTAGATCCAAGGCTCGTCAGCCCGTTGGTTCAAGGGAGCCGTAATAAATTATGCAAAGGTTGGTCGCACACTGCTCGTCACACCAGCAAGTTGCCCCAAGGGACTGTGGTAGATGTAGTGGCGACGGCGGGTACGCCTATGCCACAATGTATAAAGAACAGTATGTGTTGCGTTAGCCATCCCTGGACACGTGTTTCGAGGTAGTTGCCTCTCGTCAGCAGGGAGCAGGTCAGTGTAAAGGGGTGCCGCGTGGACTGCCAAAATGTAATTAAAACAGGTCAAGTACCTCTCATGGCGCGCAGGTGCAGATCCAAGGCTCGTCAGCCCGTTGGCTCAAGGGAGCCGTAATAAATTATGCAAAGGTTGGTCGCACACTGCTCGTCACACCAGCAAGTTGCCCCAAGGGACTGTGGTAGATGTAGTGGCGACGGCGGGTACGCCTATGCCACAATGTATAAAGAACAGTATGTGTTGCGTTAGCCATCCCTGGACACGTGTTTCGAGGTAGTTGCCTCTCGTCAGCAGGGAGCAGGTCAGTGTAAAGGGGAGCCGCGTGGACTGCCAAAATGTAATTAAAACAGGTCAAGTACCTCTCATGGCGCGCACGTGCAGATCCAAGGCTCGTCAGCCCGTTGAATCAAGGGAGCCGTAATAAATTATGCAAAGGTTGGTCGCACACTGCTCGTCACACCAGCAAGTTTCCCCAAGGGACTGTGGTAGATGTAGTGGCGACGGCGGGTACGCCTATGCCACAATGTATAAAGAACAGTATGTGTTGCGTTAGCCATCCCTGGACACGTGTTTCGAGGTAGTTGCCTCTCGTCAGCAGGGAGCAGGTCAGTGTAAAGGGGTGCCGCGTGGACTGCCAAAATGTAATTAAAACAGGTCAAGTACCTCTCATGGCGCGCAGGTGCAGATCCAAGGCTCGTCAGCCCGTTGGCTCAAGGGAGCCGTAATAAATTATGCAAAGGTTGGTCGCACACTGCTCGTCACACCAGCAAGTTGCCCCAAGGGACTGTGGTAGATGTAGTGGCGACGGCGGGTACGCCTATGCCACAATGTATAAAGAACAGTATGTGTTGCGTTAGCCATCCCTGGACACGTGTTTCGAGGTAGTTGACTCTCGTCAGCAGGGAGCAGGTCAGTGTATAGGGGTGCCGCGTGGACTGCCAAAATGTAATTAAAACAGGTCAAGTACCTCTCATGGCGCGCAGGTGCAGATCCAAGGCTCGTCAGCCCGTTGGCTCAAGGGAGCCGTAATAAATTATGCAAAGGTTGGTCGCACACTGCTCGTCACACCAGCAAGTTGCCCCAAGGGACTGTGGTAGATGTAGTGGCGACGGCGGGTACGCCTATGCCACAATGTATAAAGAACAGTATGTGTTGCGTTAGCCATCCCTGGACACGTGTTTCGAGGTAGTTGCCTCTCGTCAGCAGGGAGCAGGTCAGTGTAAAGGGGTGCCGCGTGGACTGCCAAAATGTAATTAAAACAGGTCAAGTACCTCTCATGGCGCGCAGGTGCAGATCCAAGGCTCGTCAGCCCGTTGGCTCAAGGGAGCCATAATAAATTATGCAAAGGTTGGTCGCACACTGCTCGTCACACCAGCAAGTTGCCCCAAGGGACTGTGGTAGATGTAGTGGCGACGGCGGGTACGCCTATGCCACAATGTATAAAGAACAGTATGTGTTGCGTTAGCCATCCCTGGACACGTGTTTCGAGGTAGTTGCCTCTCGTCAGCAGGGAGCAGGTCAGTGTAAAGGGGTGCCGCGTGGACTGCTAAAATGTAATTAAAACAGGTCAAGTACCTCTCATGGCGCGCAAGTGCAGATCCAAGGCTCGTCAGCCCGTTGGCTCAAGGGAGCCGTAATAAATTATGCAAAGGTTGGTCACACACTGCTCGTCACACCAGCAAGTTTCCCCAAGGGACTGTGGTAGATGTAGTGGCGACGGCGGGTACGCCTATGCCACAATGTATAAAGAACAATATGTGTTGCATTAGCCATCCCTGGACACGTGTTTCGAGGTAGTTGCCTCTCGTCAGCAGGGAGCAGGTCAGTGTAAAGGGGTGCCGCGTGGACTGCCAAAATGTAATTAAAACAGGTCAAGTACCTCTCATGGCGCGCAGGTGCAGATCCAAGGCTCGTCAGCCCGTTGGCTCAAGGGAGCCGTAATAAATTATGCAAAGGTTGGTCGCACACTGCTCGTCACACCAGCAAGTTGCCCCAAGGGACTGTGGTAGATGTAGTGGCGACGGCGGGTACGCCTATGCCACAATGTATAAAGAACAGTATGTGTTGCGTTAGCCATCCCTGGACACGTGTTGCGAGGTAGTTGCCTCTCGTCAGCAGGGAGCAGGTCAGTGTAAAGGGGTGCCGCGTGGACTGCCAAAATGTAATTAAAACAGGTCAAGTACCTCTCATGGCGCGCAGGTGCAGATCCAAGGCTCGTCAGCCCGTTGGCTCAAGGGAGCCGTAATAAATTATGCAAAGGTTGGTCGCACACTGCTCGTCACACCAGCAAGTTGCCCCAAGGGACTGTGGTAGATGTAGTGGTGACGGCGGGTACGCCTATGCCACAATGTATAAAGAACAGTATGTGTTGCGTTAGCCATCCCTGGACACGTGTTTCGAGGTAGTTGCCTCTCGTCAGCAGGGAGCAGGTCAGTGTAAAGGGGTGCCGCGTGGACTGCCAAAATGTAATTAAAACAGGTCAAGTACCTCTCATGGCGCGCAGGTGCAGATCCAAGGCTCGTCAGCCCGTTGGCTCAAGGGAGCCGTAATAAATTATGCAAAGGTTGGTCGCACACTGCTCGTCACACCAGCAAGTTGCCCCAAGGGACTGTGGTAGATGTAGTGGCGACGGCGGGTACGCCTATGCCACAATGTATAAAGAACAGTATGTGTTGCGTTAGCCATCCCTGGACACGTGTTTCGAGGTAGTTGCCTCTCGTCAGCAGGGAGCAGGTCAGTGTAAAGGGGTGCCGCGTGGACTGCCAAAATGTAATTAAAACAGGTCAAGTACCTCTCATGGCGCGCAGGTGCAGATCCAAGGCTCGTCAGCCCGTTGGCTCAAGGGAGCCGTAATAAATTATGCAAAGGTTGGTCGCACACTGCTCGTCACACCAGCAAGTTGCCCCAAGGGACTGTGGTAGATGTAGTGGCGACGGCGGGTACGCCTATGCCACAATGTATAAAGAACAGTATGTGTTGCGTTAGCCATCCCTGGACACGTGTTTCGAGGTAGTTGCCTCTCGTCAGCAGGGAGCAGGTCAGTGTAAAGGGGTGCCGCGTGGACTGCCAAAATGTAATTAAAACAGGTAAAGTACCTCTCATGGCGCGCAGGTGCAGATCCAAGGCTCGTCAGCCTGTTGGCTCAAGGGAGCCGTAATAAATTATGCAAAGGTTGGTCGCACACTGCTCGTCACACCAGCAAGTTGCCCCAAGGGACTGTGGTAGATGTAGTGGCGACGGCGGGTACGCCTATGCCACAATGTATAAAGAACAGTATGTGTTGTGTTAGCCATCCCTGGACACGTGTTTCGAGGTAGTTGCCTCTCGTCAGCAGGGAGCAGGTCAGTGTAAAGGGGTGCCGCGTGGACTGCCAGAATGTAATTAAAACAGGTCAAGTACCTCTCATGGCGCGCAGGTGCAGATCCAAGGCTCGTCAGCCCGTTGGCTCAAGGGAGCCGTAATAAATTATGCAAAGGTTGGTCGCACACTGCTCGTCACACCAGCAAGTTGCCCCAAGGGACTGTGGTAGATGTAGTGGCGACGGCGGGTACGCCTATGCCAGAATGTATAAAGAACAGTATGTGTTGCGTTAGCCATCCCTGGACACGTGTTTCGAGGTAGTTGCCTCTCGTCAGCAGGGAGCAGGTCAGTGTAAAGGGGTGCCGCGTGGACTGCCAAAATGTAATTAAAACAGGTCAAGTACCTCTCATGGCTCGCAGGTGCAGATCCAAGGCTCGTCAGCCCGTTGGCTCAAGGGAGCCGTAATAAATTATGCAAAGGTTGGTCGCACACTGCTCGTCACACCAGCAAGTTGCCCCAAGGGACTGTGGTAGATGTAGTGGCGACGGCGGGTACGCCTATGCCACAATGTATAAAGAACAGTATGTGTTGCGTTAGCCATCCCTGGACACGTGTTTCGAGGTAGTTGCCTCTCGTCAGCAGGGAGCAGGTCAGTGTAAAGTGGTGCCGTGTGGACTGCCAAAATGTAATTAAAACAGGTCAAGTACCTCTCATGGTGCGCAGGTGCAGATCCAAGGCTCGTCAGCCCGTTGGCTCAAGGGAGCCGTAATAAATTATGCAAAGGTTGGTCGCACACTGCTCGTCACACCAGCAAGTTGCCCCAAGGGACTGTGGTAGATGTAGTGGCGACGGCGGGTACGCCTATGCCACAATGTATAAAGAACAGTATGTGTTGCGTTAGCCATCCCTGGACACGTGTTTCGAGGTAGATGCCTCTCGTCAGCAGGGAGCAGGTCAGTGTAAAGGGGTGCCGCGTGGACTGCCAAAATGTAATTAAAACAGGTCAAGTACCTCTCATGGCGCGCAGGTGCAGATCCAAGGCTCGTCAGCCCGTTGGCTCAAGGGAGCCGTAATAAATTATGCAAAGGTTGGTCGCACACTGCTCGTCACACCAGCAAGTTGCCCCAAGGGACTGTGGTAGATGTAGTGGCGACGGCGGGTACGCCTATGCCACAATGTATAAAGAACAGTATGTGTTGCGTTAGCCATCCCTGGACACGTGTTTCGAGGTAGTTGCCTCTCATCAGCAGGGAGCAGGTCAGTGTAAAGGGGAGCCGCGTGGACTGCCAAAATGTAATTAAAACAGGTCAAGTACCTCTCATGGCGCACAGGTGCAGATCCAAGGCTCGTCAGCCCGTTGGCTCAAGGGAGCCGTAATAAATTATGCAAAGGTTGGTCGCACACTGCTCGTCACACCAGCAAGTTGCCCCAAGGGACTGTGGTAGATGTAGTGGCGACGGCGGGTACGCCTATGCCACAATGTATAAAGAACAGTATGTGTTGCGTTAGCCATCCCTGGACACGTGTTTCGAGGTAGTTGCCTCTCGTCAGCAGGGAGCAGGTCAGTGTAAAGGGGTGCCGCGTGGACTGCCAAAATGTAATTAAAACAGGTCAAGTACCTCTCATGGCGCGCAGGTGCAGATCCAAGGCTCGTCAGCCCGTTGGCTCAAGGGAGCCAAAATAAATTATGCAAAGGTTGGTCGCACACTGCTCGTCACACCAGCAAGTTGCCCCAAGGGACTGTGGTAGATGTAGTGGCGACGGCGGGTACGCCTATGCCACAATGTATAAAGAACAGTATGTGTTGCGTTAGCCATCCCTGGACACGTGTTTCGAGGTAGTTGCCTCTCGTCAGCAGGGAGCAGGTCAGTGTAAAGGGGTGCCGCGTGGACTGCCAAAATGTAATAAAACAGGTCAAGTACCTCTCATGGCGCGCACGTGCAGATCCAAGGCTCGTCAGCCCGTTGAATCAAGGGAGCCGTAATAAATTATGCAAAGGTTGGTCGCACACTGCTCGTCACACCAGCAAGTTTTCCCAAGGGACTGTGGTAGATGTAGTGGCGACGGCGGGTACGCCTATGCCACAATGTATAAAGAACAGTATGTGTTGCGTTAGCCATCCCTGGACACGTGTTTCGAGGTAGTTGCCTCTCGTCAGCAGGGAGCAGGTCAGTGTAAAGGGGTGCCGCGTGGACTGCCAAAATGTAATTAAAACAGGTCAAGTACCTCTCATGGCGCGCAGGTGCAGATCCAAGGCTCGTCAGCCCGTTGGCTCAAGGGAGCCGTAATAAATTATGCAAAGGTTGGTCGCACACTGCTCGTCACACCAGCAAGTTGCCCCAAGGGACTGTGGTAGATGTAGTGGCGACGGCGGGTACGCCTATGCCACAATGTATAAAGAACAGTATGTGTTGCGTTAGCCATCCCTGGACACGTGTTTCGAGGTAGTTGCCTCTCGTCAGCAGGGAGCAGGTCAGTGTAAAGGGGTGCCGCGTGGACTGCCAAAATGTAATTAAAACAGGTCAAGTACCTCTCATGGCGCGCAGGTGCAGATCCAAGGCTCGTCAGCCCGTTGGCTCAAGGGAGCCGTAATAAATTATGCAAAGGTTGGTCGCACACTGCTCGTCACACCAGCAAGTTGCCCCAAGGGACTGTGGTAGATGTAGTGGCGACGGCGGGTACGCCTATGCCACAATGTATAAAGAACAGTATGTGTTGCGTTAGCCATCCCTGGACACGTGTTGCGAGGTAGTTGCCTCTCGTCAGCAGGGAGCAGGTCAGTGTAAAGGGGTGCCGCGTGGACTGCCAAAATGTAATTAAAACAGGTCAAGTACCTCTCATGGCGCGCAGGTGCAGATCCAAGGCTCGTCAGCCCGTTGGCTCAAGGGAGCCGTAATAAATTATGCAAAGGTTGGTCGCACACTGCTCGTCACACCAGCAAGTTGCCCCAAGGGACTGTGGTAGATGTAGTGGTGACGGCGGGTACGCCTATGCCACAATGTATAAAGAACAGTATGTGTTGCGTTAGCCATCCCTGGACACGTGTTTCGAGGTAGTTGCCTCTCGTCAGCAGGGAGCAGGTCAGTGTAAAGGGGTGCCGCGTGGACTGCCAAAATGTAATTAAAACAGGTCAAGTACCTCTCATGGCGCGCAGGTGCAGATCCAAGGCTCGTCAGCCCGTTGGCTCAAGGGAGCCGTAATAAATTATGCAAAGGTTGGTCGCACACTGCTCGTCACACCAGCAAGTTGCCCCAAGGGACTGTGGTAGATGTAGTGGCGACGGCGGGTGCGCCTATGCCACAATGTATAAAGAACAGTATGTGTTGCGTTAGCCATCCCTGGACACGTGTTTCGAGGTAGTTGCCTCTCGTCAGCAGGGAGCAGGTCAGTGTAAAGGGGTGCCGCGTGGACTGCCAAAATGTAATTAAAACAGGTCAAGTACCTCTCATGGCGCGCAGGTGCAGATCCAAGGCTCGTCAGCCCGTTGGCTCAAGGGAGCCGTAATAAATTATGCAAAGGTTGGTTGCACACTGCTCGTCACACCAGCAAGTTGCCCTAAGGGACTGTGGTAGATGTAGTGGCGACGGCGGGTACGCCTATGCCACAATGTATAAAGAACAGTATGTGTTGCGTTAGCCATCCCTGGACACGTGTTTCGAGGTAGTTGCCTCTCGTCAGCAGGGAGCAGGTCAGTGTAAAGGGGTGCCGCATGGACTGCCAAAATGTGATTAAAACAGGTCAAGTACCTCTCATGGCGCGCAGGTGCAGATCCAAGGCTCGTCAGCCCGTTGGCTCAAGGGAGCCGTAATAAATTATGCAAAGGTTGGTCGCACACTGCTCGTCACACCAGCAAGTTGCCCCAAGGGACTGTGGTAGATGTAGTGGCGACGGCGGGTACGCCTATGCCACAATGTATAAAGAACAGTATGTGTTGCGTTAGCCATCCCTGGACACGTGTTTCGAGGTAGTTGCCTCTCGTCAGCAGGGAGCAGGTCAGTGTAAAGGGGTGCCGCGTGAACTGCCAAAATGTAATTAAAACAGGTCAAGTACCTCTCATGGCGCCGTCAGCCCGTTGGCTCAAGGGAGCCGTAATAAATTATGCAAAGGTTGGTCGCACACTGCTCGTCACACCAGCAAGTTGCCCCAAGGGACTGTGGTAGATGTAGTGGCGACGGCGGGTACGCCTATGCCACAATGTATAAAGAACAGTATGTGTTGCGTTAGCCATCCCTGGACACGTGTTTCGAGGTAGTTGCCTCTCGTCAGCAGGGAGCAGGTCAGTGTAAAGGGGTGCCGCGTGGACTGCCAAAATGTAATTAAAACAGGTAAAGTACCTCTCATGGCGCGCAGGTGCAGATCCAAGGCTCGTCAGCCTGTTGGCTCAAGGGAGCCGTAATAAATTATGCAAAGGTTGGTCGCACACTGCTCGTCACACCAGCAAGTTGCCCCAAGGGACTGTGGTAGATGTAGTGGCGACGGCGGGTACGCCTATGCCACAATGTATAAAGAACAGTATGTGTTGTGTTAGCCATCCCTGGACACGTGTTTCGAGGTAGTTGCCTCTCGTCAGCAGGGAGCAGGTCAGTGTAAAGGGGTGCCGCGTGGACTGCCAGAATGTAATTAAAACAGGTCAAGTACCTCTCATGGCGCGCAGGTGCAGATCCAAGGCTCGTCAGCCCGTTGGCTCAAGGGAGCCGTAATAAATTATGCAAAGGTTGGTCGCACACTGCTCGTCACACCAGCAAGTTGCCCCAAGGGACTGTGGTAGATGTAGTGACGACGGCGGGTACGCCTATGCCACAATGTATAAAGAACAGTATGTGTTGCGTTAGCCATCCCTGGACACGTGTTTCGAGGTAGTTGCCTCTCGTCAGCAGGGAGCAGGTCAGTGTAAAGGGGTGCCGCGTGGACTGCCAAAATGTAATTAAAACAGGTCAAGTACCTCTCATGGCGCGCAGGTGCAGATCCAAGGCTCGTCAGCCCGTTGGCTCAAGGGAGCCGTAATAAATTATGCAAAGGTTGGTCGCACACTGCTCGTCACACCAGCAAGTTGCCCCAAGGGACTGTGGTAGATGTAGTGGCGACGGCGGGTACGCCTATGCCACAATGTATAAAGAACAGTATGTGTTGCGTTAGCCATCCCTGGACACGTGTTTCGAGGTAGTTGCCTCTCGTCAGCAGGGAGCAGGTCAGTGTAAAGTGGTGCCGTGTGGACTGCCAAAATGTAAATAAAACAGGTCAAGTACCTCTCATGGTGCGCAGGTGCAGATCCAAGGCTCGTCTGCCCGTTGGCTCAAGGGAGCCGTAATAAATTATGCAAAGGTTGGTCGCACACTGCTCGTCACACCAGCAAGTTGCCCCAAGGGACTGTGGTAGATGTAGTGGCGACGGCGGGTACGCCTATGCCACAATGTATAAAGAACAGTATGTGTTGCGTTAGCCATCCCTGGACACGTGTTTCGAGGTAGTTGCCTCTTGTCAGCAGGGAGCAGGTCAGTGTAAAGGGGTGCCGCGTGGACTGCCAAAATGTAATTAAAACAGGTCAAGTACCTCTCATGGCGCGCAGGTGCAGATCCAAGGCTCGTCAGCCCGTTGGCTCAAGGGAGCCGTAATAAATTATGCAAAGGTTGGTCGCACACTGCTCGTCACACCAGCAAGTTGCCCCAAGGGACTGTGGTAGATGTAGTGGCGACGGCGGGTACGCCTATGCCACAATGTATAAAGAACAGTATGTGTTGCGTTAGCCATCCCTGGACACGTGTTTCGAGGTAGTTGCCTCTCGTCAGCAGGGAGCAGGTCAGTGTAAAGGGGTGCCGCGTGGACTGCCAAAATGTAATTAAAACAGGTCAAGTACCTCTCATGGCGCGCAGGTGCAGATCCAAGGCTCGTCAGCCCGTTGGCTCAAGGGAGCCGTAATAAATTATGCAAAGGTTGGTCGCACACTGCTCGTCACACCAGCAAGTTGCCCCAAGGGACTGTGGTAGATGTAGTGGCGACGGCGGGTACGCCTATGCCACAATGTATAAAGAACAGTATGTGTTGCGTTAGCCATCCCTGGACACGTGTTTCAAGGTAGTTGCCTCTCGTCAGCAGGGAGCAGGTCAGTGTAAAGGGGTGCCGCGTGGACTGCCAAAATGTAATTAAAACAGGTCAATTACCTCTCATGGCGCGCAGGTGCAGATCCAAGGCTCGTCAGCCCGTTGGCTCAAGGGAGCCATAATAAATTATGCAAAGGTTGGTCGCACACTGCTCGTCACACCAGCAAGTTGCCCCAAGGGACTGTGGTAGATGTAGTGGCGACGGCGGGTACGCCTATGCCACAATGTATAAAGAACAGTATGTGTTGCGTTAGCCATCCCTGGACACGTGTTTCGAGGTAGTTGCCTCTCGTCAGCAGGGAGCAGGTCAGTGTAAAGGGATGCCGCGTGGACTGCCAAAATGTAATTAAAACAGGTCAAGTACCTCTCATGGCGCGCAGGTGCAGATCCAAGGCTCGTCAGCCCGTTGGCTCAAGGGAGCCGTAATAAATTATGCAAAGGTTGGTCGCACACTGCTCGTCACACCAGCAAGTTGCCCCAAGGGACTGTGGTAGATGTAGTGGCGACGGCGGGTACGCCTATGCCACAATGTATAAAGAACAGTATGTGTTGCGTTAGCCATCCCTGGACACGTGTTTCGAGGTAGTTTCCTCTCGTCAGCAGGGAGCAGGTCAGTGTAAAGGGGTGCCGCGTGGACTGCCAAAATGTAATTAAAACAGGTCAAGTACCTCTCATGGCGCGCAGGTGCAGATCCAAGGCTCGTCAGCCCGTTGGCTCAAGGGAGCCGTAATAAATTATGCAAAGGTTGGTCGCACACTGCTCGTCACACCAGCAAGTTGCCCCAAGGGACTGTGGTAGATGTAGTGGCGACGGCGGGTACGCCTATGCCACAATGTATAAAGAACAGTATGTGTTGCGTTAGCCATCCCTGGACACGTGTTTCGAGGTAGTTGCCTCTCGTCAGCAGGGAGCAGGTCAGTGTAAAGGGGTGCCGCGTGGACTGCCAAAATGTAATTAAAACAGGTCAAGTACCTCTCATGGCGCGCAGGTGCAGATCCAAGGCTCGTCAGCCCGTTGGCTCAAGGGAGCCGTAATAAATTATGCAAAGGTTGGTCGCACACTGCTCGTCACACCAGCAAGTTGCCCCAAGGGACTGTGGTAGATGTAGTGGCGACGGCGGGTACGCCTATGCCACAATGTATAAAGAACAGTATGTGTTGCGTTAGCCATCCCTGGACACGTGTTTCGAGGTAGTTGCCTCTCGTCAGCAGGGAGCAGGTCAGTGTAAAGGGGTGCCGCGTGGACTGCCAAAATGTAATTAAAACAGGTCAAGTACCTCTCATGGCGCGCAGGTGCAGATCCAAGGCTCGTCAGCCCGTTGGCTCAAGGGAGCCGTAATAAATTATGCAAAGGTTGGTCGCACACTGCTCGTCACACCAGCAAGTTGCCCCAAGGGACTGTGGTAGATGTAGTGGCGACGGCGGGTACGCCTATGCCACAATGTATAAAGAACAGTATGTGTTGCGTTAGCCATCCCTGGACACGTGTTTCGAGGTAGTTGCCTCTCGTCAGCAGGGAGCAGGTCAGTGTAAAGGGGTGCCGCGTGGACTGCCAAAATGTAATTAAAACAGGTCAAGTACCTTTCATGGCGCGCAGGTGCAGATCCAAGGCTCGTCAGCCCGTTGGCTCAAGGGAGCCATAATAAATTATGCAAAGGTTGGTCGCACACTGCTCGTCACACCAGCAAGTTGCCCCAAGGGACTGTGGTAGATGTAGTGGCGACGGCGGGTACGCCTATGCCACAATGTATAAAGAACAGTATGTGTTGCGTTAGCCATCCCTGGACACGTGTTTCGAGGTAGTTGCCTCTCGTCAGCAGGGAGCAGGTCAGTGTAAAGGGGTGCCGCGTGGACTGCCAAAATGTAATTAAAACAGGTCAAGTACCTCTCATGGCGCGCAGGTGCAGATCCAAGGCTCGTCAGCCCGTTGGCTCAAGGGAGCCGTAATAAATTATGCAAAGGTTGGTCGCACACTGCTCGTCACACCAGCAAGTTGCCCCAAGGGACTGTGGTAGATGTAGTGGCGACGGCGGGTACGCCTATGCCACAATGTATAAAGAACAGTATGTGTTGCGTTAGCCATCCCTGGACACGTGTTTCGAGGTAGTTGCCTCTCGTCAGCAGGGAGCAGGTCAGTGTAAAGGGGTGCCGCGTGGACTGCCAAAATGTAATTAAAACAGGTCAAGTACCTCTCATGGCGCGCAGGTGCAGATCCAAGGCTCGTCAGCCCGTTGGCTCAAGGGAGCCGTAATAAATTATGCAAAGGTTGGTCGCACACTGCTCGTCACACCAGCAAGTTGCCCCAAGGGACTGTGGTAGATGTAGTGGCGACGGCGGGTACGCCTATGCCACAATGTATAAAGAACAGTATGTGTTGCGTTAGCCATCCCTGGACACGTGTTTCGAGGTAGTTGCCTCTCGTCAGCAGGGAGCAGGTCAGTGTAAAGGGGTGCCGCGTGGACTGCCAAAATGTAATTAAAACAGGTCAAGTACCTCTCATGGCGCGCAGGTGCAGATCCAAGGCTCGTCAGCCCGTTGGCTCAAGGGAGCCGTAATAAATTATGCAAAGGTTGGTCGCACACTGCTCGTCACACCAGCAAGTTGCCCCAAGGGACTGTGGTAGATGTAGTGGCGACGGCGGGTACGCCTATGCCACAATGTATAAAGAACAGTATGTGTTGCGTTAGCCATCCCTGGACACGTGTTTCGAGGTAGTTGCCTCTCGTCAGCAGGGAGCAGGTCAGTGTAAAGGGGTGCCGCGTGGACTGCCAAAATGTAATTAAAACAGGTCAAGTACCTCTCATGGCGCGCAGGTGCAGATCCAAGGCTCGTCAGCCCGTTGGCTCAAGGGAGCCGTAATAAATTATGCAAAGGTTGGTCGCACACTGCTCGTCACACCAGCAAGTTGCCCCAAGGGACTGTGGTAGATGTAGTGGCGACGGCGGGTACGCCTATGCCACAATGTATAAAGAACAGTATGTGTTGCGTTAGCCATCCCTGGACACGTGTTTCGAGGTAGTTGCCTCTCGTCAGCAGGGAGCAGGTCAGTGTAAAGGGGTGCCGCGTGGACTGCCAAAATGTAATTAAAACAGGTCAAGTACCTCTCATGGCGTGCAGGTGCAGATCCAAGGCTCGTCAGCCCGTTGGCTCAAGGGAGCCGTAATAAATTATGCAAAGGTTGGTCGCACACTGCTCGTCACACCAGCAAGTTGCCCCAAGGGACTGTGGTAGATGTAGTGGCGACGGCGGGTACGCCTATGCCACAATGTATAAAGAACAGTATGTGTTGCGTTAGCCATCCCTGGACACGTGTTTCGAGGTAGTTGCCTCTCGTCAGCAGGGAGCAGGTCAGTGTAAAGGGGTGCCGCGTGGACTGCCAAAATGTAATTAAAACAGGTCAAGTACCTCTCATGGCGCGCAGGTGCAGATCCAAGGCTCGTCAGCCCGTTGGCTCAAGGGAGCCGTAATAAATTATGCAAAGGTTGGTCGCACACTGCTCGTCACACCAGCAAGTTGCCCCAAGGGACTGTGGTAGATGTAGTGGCGACGGCGGGTACGCCTATGCCACAATGTATAAAGAACAGTATGTGTTGCGTTAGCCATCCCTGGACACGTGTTTCGAGGTAGTTGCCTCTCGTCAGCAGGGAGCAGGTCAGTGTAAAGGGGTGCCGCGTGGACTGCCAAAATGTAATTAAAACAGGTCAAGTACCTCTCATGGCGCGTAGGTGCAGATCCAAGGCTCGTCAGCCCGTTGGCTCAAGGGAGCCGTAATAAATTATGCAAAGGTTGGTCGCACACTGCTCGTCACACCAGCAAGTTGCCCCAAGGGACTGTGGTAGATGTAGTGGCGACGGCGGGTACGCCTATGCCACAATGTATAAAGAACAGTATGTGTTGCGTTAGCCATCCCTGGACACGTGTTTCGAGGTAGTTGCCTCTCGTCAGCAGGGAGCAGGTCAGTGTAAAGGGGTGCCGCGTGGACTGCCAAAATGTAATTAAAACAGGTCAAGTAGGGGGCGGAGCCAGGCCGGCGGCCAAGATGGCCGCCCGGGCTCCCGGCTCCGTCGACTCTCTCTTTTTGCTGCTGGACCTAGCTGTCGGGGCAGCTCTGCCGACACTCTCCTGGATGTTGGAGAAGGACCGATTTCACCGAGAGTCGCTTCGGCGGCTCTCCGAGCTTCAGGGACGAAGATATGCTTCCCGGTCGGTGTGGCCTACGCGGGTCCCGGAGCCGGGACCTCACGTGATACTGTAGCCGGTGGTGAGTGGAACAACAACGGCCGGGAAAACACGGTCACCCGCGGGGGCGCTCGAACCCGCCCTGAACAACATCCTAGCGCCCATTGCTGAGTGCCGTCCCCTCATGCCGGACGGGCCCCCCCCACCCACCCGAACGCTGCCTCGCTAAATGTGGACGTGTGACGCTGCTCTGTGTCTCTCTGCTGGAGATTGGTATGACCCGCTAGCTGCTGCCTGTATCCCGCGATTCGGCGGATCGGGCCGATTGCTGCATGGCGATTTGGAGTCGTTCGGACACACTGGATGGCGCAGATGAGACCTCTGGGGGGCAGTTGCGATGGCTATCATAACGGGTGCCACCGGGGAGACGTCCGGATGGCACAAATGATGGAGGCTCTAGTGTGAACTCTGGTGGCTTTAATGCTGTGCGCCCCATTTGGTAGTGATACCCTCATGGAACCCTGCCCGCCCGAGTCGATGGCGATGCGCATTTCAAAAGGAGTGTGGAGTTCGGAAGCCCCTTCCCGTGTTTTGGAAGCACAGCGAGTGGGTTTGGTTCGCATGGCGATTAGTCCCCGGCATAAGTGGAAGTATGAGAGAGCCTGATGCGGTATTTTCACTGTGTGCCTTTGCCTGGTGACTCCCTCTACGATCTGTGGTATGTCCCGGATGGGTATCTCTACGGGACCCTATACGTTGCTGATGAGTGGACGTTGGTGACTGGGGTCTACTTGATCGCTACAAAGGGCATCGTCGGAATGGAACTTGGTCCATGGACTAATGGAGTGTTCGGGGATTCCATCGGATGTGAGACTGTGGGGACTCCTTTATTGCCCTCTCCCTTGTGGCAGACATCGTCGCGCAACCCATTTAAATTGAACTGCCTACTCTTCCTGAACCGGACTATGTCTTGCTGCGTGGGAGGCGGTTGTGGGCTGTGAACGGCTGTGAAATGTGTCGTGTCCTGGCGTATTGGAAGAACTCCTACTCTTCTTTGGATATCCTTGTCTATTGTACTCTTGGTGCTTTGTTGGCTACGTTTTGTGTGGACTGGGACATGTTTCTGATAATGGCCGGGTGGGGCTGGGTTACGAAATAGTGATTGTTTCCCTCAGATGCTGACAGGGGGGTAACTGGGGGGGCTGGCGGGGCGACTGCTATTCTGAGTCGATGGGTTCCTCGGCTGTCCTGCAGCGGAACGGATATACCTGTAAGTTACGCGGAGGGGCCGGGGGCCTGTACTGGTGAACCCCCCAATATATTTTTCTCTTTTATATTTCCTTCTTTTATATTTCTCCTTTCTTCTATATTTCGGGTTCCGTACACCGGGCGACAGGCACGCTGTTAAGGGGGAGGCCGTAGCCATTGGCAGAGGTGCAGGGTGGGGGTTTAGGGGGGGGGGGTACTACTGTTCTTTCCTTTTATGTTCCTAGGGCCTCTTTCTTATTCTTTGTCTCTCTTGGCTTTCTCTTACTTCTCCTCTTTCTTTTTTATTTCTTTTGGGAACTGTCTCACAGGTTCCTCTCTATACGTCCTGGTATTACAGATTACAGGGGTGGATGTTTCTTTAACGTTTTTATATTGCAGCGGGCATGAATCTGTATTGGTGGGCGAATTGTATAGCTCATTGTCTATCCTGTTTAAGGTGCGTCACCGCCAACGCCCTGCCTACAGTAGTCCCGCCTGTGAATATCCTGAGCTGTGGTAACCCCTGTCCTTTGTATTATTGGATTGTGCGGCATTAGATCCTGTTCTTTCTTAAAACTCTAAAAGAAACCTCTTTCATCCTGGTGCCGATATGGTACCGATACTATCCTGAGTTACGACGGGGCATTTGGGAGGCGGGTTGTTGTACTCTTGTGGATTGACTGATTTGCTTTGATCGGCTCTGTACTACTGGCCGACTGTGATGGTTTCAGGCCCGGGTTTGTAACTGCTTTATGTACCAATAAAGGTTTATAAAAAAAAAACTAAAAAAAAAAAAAACAGGTCAAGTACCTCTCATGGCGCGCAGGTGCAGATCCAAGGCTCGTCAGCCCGTTGGCTCAAGGGAGCCGTAATAAATTATGCAAAGGTTGGTCGCACACTGCTCGTCACACCAGCAAGTCGCCCCAAGGGACTGTGGTAGATGTAGTGGCGACGGCGGGTACGCCTATGCCACAATGTATAAAGAACAGTATGTGTTGCGTTAGCCATCCCTGGACACGTGTTTCGAGGTAGTTGCCTCTCGTCAGCAGGGAGCAGGTCAGTGTAAAGGGGTGCCGCGTGGACTGCCAAAATGTAATTAAAACAGGTCAAGTACCTCTCATGGCGCGCAGGTGCAGATCCAAGGCTCGTCAGCCCGTTGGCTCAAGGGAGCCGTAATAAATTATGCAAAGGTTGGTCGCACACTGCTCGTCACACCAGCAAGTTGCCCCAAGGGACTGTGGTAGATGTAGTGGCGACGGCGGGTACGCCTATGCCACAATGTATAAAGAACAGTATGTGTTGCGTTAGCCATCCCTGGACACGTGTTTCGAGGTAGTTGCCTCTCGTCAGCAGGGAGCAGGTCAGTGTAAAGGGGTGCCGCGTGGACTGCCAAAATGTAATTAAAACAGGTCAAGTACCTCTCATGGCGCGCAGGTGCAGATCCAAGGCTCGTCAGCCCGTTGGCTCAAGGGAGCCGTAATAAATTATGCAAAGGTTGGTCGCACACTGCTCGTCACACCAGCAAGTTGCCCCAAGGGACTGTGGTAGATGTAGTGGCGACGGCGGGTACGCCTATGCCACAATGTATAAAGAACAGTATGTGTTGCGTTAGCCATCCCTGGACACGTGTTTCGAGGTAGTTGCCTCTCGTCAGCAGGGAGCAGGTCAGTGTAAAGGGGTGCCGCGTGGACTGCCAAAATGTAATTAAAACAGGTCAAGTACCTCACGTGTCCAGGGATGGCTAAATGCAACACATACTTTTTTCTTTTTACACATCGTGGCATAGGCATACCCGCCGTCGCCACTACATTCACCACAGTCCTTTGGGGCAACTTGCTGGTGTGACGAGCAGTGTGCGACCAACTTGTGTTCAAATTGTTACGGCTCCCGTGAGCTATCGGGCTGACGAGCCCTGGTTCTGCACCTGCGCGCCATGAGAGGTATTTGACCTGTTTTAATTACATTTTGGCAGTCCACTCGGCACCCCTTTGCATTGTCCTGCTCCCTGCTGACGAGAGGCAACTACCTCGAAACACGTGTCCAGGGATGGCTAAATGCAACACATACTTTTTTCTTTTTACACATCGTGGCATAGGCGTACCCGCCGTCGCCACTACATTCACCACAGTCCTTTGGGGCAACTTGCTGGTGTGACGAGCAGTGTGCGACCAACTTGTGTTCAAATTGTTACGGCTCCCGTGAGCTATCGGGCTGACGAGCCCTGGTTCTGCACCTGCGCGCCATGAGAGGTATTTGACCTGTTTTAATTACATTTTGGCAGTCCACTCGGCACCCCTTTACATTGTCCTGCTCCCTGCTGACGAGAGGCAACTACCTCGAAACACGTGTCCAGGGATGGCTAAATGCAACACATACTTTTTTCTTTTTACACATCGTGGCATAGGCGTACCCGCCGTCGCCACTACATTCACCACAGTCCTTTGGGGCAACTTGCTGGTGTGACGAGCAGTGTGCGACCAACTTGTGTTCAAATTGTTACGGCTCCCGTGAGCTATCGGGCTGACGAGCCCTGGTTCTGCACCTGCGCGCCATGAGAGGTATTTGACCTGTTTTAATTACATTTTGGCAGTCCACTCGGCACCCCTTTACATTGTCCTGCTCCCTGCTGACGAGAGGCAACTACCTCGAAACACGTGTCCAGGGATGGCTAAATGCAACACATACTTTTTTCTTTTTACACATCGTGGCATAGGCGTACCCGCCGTCGCCACTACATTCACCACAGTCCTTTGGGGCAACTTGCTGGTGTGACGAGCAGTGTGCGACCAACTTGTGTTCAAATTGTTACGGCTCCCGTGAGCTATCGGGCTGACGAGCCCTGGTTCTGCACCTGCGCGCCATGAGAGGTATTTGACCTGTTTTAATTACATTTTGGCAGTCCACTCGGCACCCCTTTACATTGTCCTGCTCCCTGCTGACGAGAGGCAACTACCTCGAAACACGTGTCCAGGGATGGCTAAATGCAACACATACTTTTTTCTTTTTACACATCGTGGCATAGGCGTACCCGCCGTCGCCACTACATTCACCACAGTCCTTTGGGGCAACTTGCTGCTGTGACGAGCAGTGTGCGACCAACTTGTGTTCAAATTGTTACGGCTCCCGTGAGCTATCGGGCTGACGAGCCCTGGTTCTGCACCTGCGCGCCATGAGAGGTATTTGACCTGTTTTAATTACATTTTGGCAGTCCACTCGGCACCCCTTTACATTGTCCTGCTCCCTGCTGACGAGAGGCAACTACCTCAAAACACGTGTCCAGGGATGGCTAAATGCAACACATACTTTTTTCTTTTTACACATCGTGGCATAGGCGTACCCGCCGTCGCCACTACATTCACCACAGTCCTTTGGGGGAACTTGCTGGTGTGACGAGCAGTGTGCGACCAACTTGTGTTCAAATTGTTACGGCTCCCGTGAGCTATCGGGCTGACGAGCCCTGGTTCTGCACCTGCGCGCCATGAGAGGTATTTGACCTGTTTTAATTACATTTTGGCAGTCCACTCGGCACCCCTTTACATTGTCCTGCTCCCTGCTGACGAGAGGCAACTACCTCGAAACACGTGTCCAGGGATGGCTAAATGCAACACATACTTTTTTCTTTTTACACATCGTGGCATAGGCGTACCCGCCGTCGCCACTACATTCACCACAGTCCTTTGGGGCAACTTGCTGGTGTGACGAGCAGTGTGCGACCAACTTGTGTTCAAATTGTTACGGCTCCCGTGAGCTATCGGGCTGACGAGCCCTGGTTCTGCACCTGCGCGCCATGAGAGGTATTTGACCTGTTTTAATTACATTTTGGCAGTCCACTCGGCACCCCTTTACATTGTCCTGCTCCCTGCTGACGAGAGGCAACTACCTCGAAACACGTGTCCAGGGATGGCTAAATGCAACACATACTTTTTTCTTTTTACACATCGTGGCATAGGCGTACCCGCCGTCGCCACTACATTCACCACAGTCCTTTGGGGCAACTTGCTGGTGTGACGAGCAGTGTGCGACCAACTTGTGTTCAAATTGTTACGGCTCCCGTGAGCTATCGGGCTGACGAGCCCTGGTTCTGCACCTGCGCGCCATGAGAGGTATTTGACCTGTTTTAATTACATTTTGGCAGTCCACTCGGCACCCCTTTACATTGTCCTGCTCCCTGCTGACGAGAGGCAACTACCTCGAAACACGTGTCCAGGGATGGCTAAATGCAACACATACTTTTTTCTTTTTACACATCGTGGCATAGGCGTACCCGCCGTCGCCACTACATTCACCACAGTCCTTTGGGGCAACTTGCTGGTGTGACGAGCAGTGTGCGACCAACTTGTGTTCAAATTGTTACGGCTCCCGTGAGCTATCGGGCTGACGAGCCCTGGTTCTGCACCTGCGCGCCATGAGAGGTATTTGACCTGTTTTAATTACATTTTGGCAGTCCACTCGGCACCCCTTTACATTGTCCTGCTCCCTGCTGACGAGAGGCAACTACCTCGAAACACGTGTCCAGGGATGGCTAAATGCAACACATACTTTTTTCTTTTTACACATCGTGGCATAGGCGTACCCGCAGTCGCCACTACATTCACCACAGTCCTTTGGGGCAACTTGCTGGTGTGACGAGCAGTGTGCGACCAACTTGTGTTCAAATTGTTACGGCTCCCGTGAGCTATCGGGCTGACGAGCCCTGGTTCTGCACCTGCGCGCCATGAGAGGTATTTGACCTGTTTTAATTACATTTTGGCAGTCCACTCGGCACCCCTTTACATTGTCCTGCTCCCTGCTGACGAGAGGCAACTACCTCGAAACACGTGTCCAGGGATGGCTAAATGCAACACATACTTTTTTCTTTTTACACATCGTGGCATAGGCGTACCCGCCGTCGCCACTACATTCACCACAGTCCTTTGGGGCAACTTGCTGGTGTGACGAGCAGTGTGCGACCAACTTGTGTTCAAATTGTTACGGCTCCCGTGAGCTATCGGGCTGACGAGCCCTGGTTCTGCACCTGCGCGCCATGAGAGGTATTTGACCTGTTTTAATTACATTTTGGCAGTCCACTCGGCACCCCTTTACATTGTCCTGCTCCCTGCTGACGAGAGGTAACTACCTCGAAACACGTGTCCAGGGATGGCTAAATGCAACACATACTTTTTTCTTTTTACACATCGTGGCATAGGCGTACCCGCCGTCGCCACTACATTCACCACAGTCCTTTGGGGCAACTTGCTGGTGTGACGAGCAGTGTGCGACCTACTTGTGTTCAACTTAATCATGTCACTATCTGGCGAATCGATTCCATTATTGTGTCATTTGGTAAACTTTTTATTGGCAGTTGAAAAAATGTTTGATACAATAAGGTAGATCTCCAGTATTTTTATGGTTGTGCTGACTAATAGTAGTATCTGGCTGACAATCTTTACCACTTAATAATAATGCTACAAGGGTGAAAATTTGACATGTTAAGACGTGCCACTACTACTGTAAATTGATGCACTTTATTATTGTTTTAATGTGATTGTGGGTGTAATAATTGCATACTAGCACTTTACAGTTCATTGACGCATTTTATTATTGTTTTGATATGATGGTTGCTGCAATAATTGCACATTAACACCTTGAAATGTAATTTGTGCATGAAATGTACATTAGAAACTTTTTTGATTTAGGTAATTTTGCATCTTAGCATTAATGCTTTGAATTACAACATGTGTAAAGTTTTCCAGCTGAAATTAATGGTTATTCGTTAGAATATCGTTCCATTATGTATAAAGAAATAGTATGCTGTGCACGCCATCACCTTTAAAATATAAAATGTGCAATATTACTCTGTAATTATTGATGTTATGTGATTGGATTTTATTTTATTGATAAGTTTTAAAATTGTATGTATAGGACTGTTTCTTATTTTATGTGATGGGAAGATGATTTGCTTGTAATGAATTTTTAATGATTAATCTAGTTTTTAAGATTGAGATGTGAAGTTGTTATCATTGCAATGATTTTAAGTAATCAAGCAATAAAGATTATTACTACACTACACATCACACAATTCCACAACTTCCAATTCCAATTAAACCCACATAATTCCACTCCAAAACCAAAACCCATTGATAAAAGACATTGTCATTTACAATGCCAATAGCTCTAACTCTCACAAATGTGAGACCTATGCATTGCAAATGCTTATTTCTATTTTTTTTATTTACCATAGGAGTAAAGTAATAAATATATAGATACATAAGTTGTGTTTAATAACTCAGATTTTTAAGTGATTTTGTGCTTTAAGTTAATTTATGTATTTATTATTTATATAAGCATCTAATCAAATAACTTAAATGAAAACTATGCAGTGACCTATATACATGTTAAGCATAGAATAATATATATTTATATTAGTCATAAGTAATATGCACATTTGTTAAGCAGACCTAAAGAATATCTATATATTTAAAAAACTTAGGGCCAGATGTACGATCATTTTTTGCAGTCGCAAACAGGAAATTGGCCTGTTTGCGACCGCAAAATAGGTCTGCCCCATGTACAAACCCTATTTTGAGTCGGTAACCTATCACCTTTAAGGAAAACGGGCTGCTCTTTTTTTTTAAACCTGCTTTATTTAAAAAACAGTCACAGATATGTTGGTCTGCTGACCCCATCAGGCCACCATCCCAGGGAGTGGCCTGGCAGTTGGGTCTGGACTGTTCCCATTGGGCGCAGGGTCAAGACGGATTTGCATATGGCTGGGTCCAAACTGGAATGACATGGTGAGCAAAAAACGATAGATTTAGGCCCAGATCTCTGTTCTGAGGTGAATGTATGACATTGTTCTGCATTCTGTCCATCAATTATTGTTTTTGCATTTGTCACCCCGAGTGGGACGGGTATGCCCAGACGTGGGTCCCATGCTCTCCATGCCACTAGAGTCAAGCTATCCTGGCTGATAAGGGGGTGAAACCCCGAAACCGGTCCTAGGATGCTTGTTTCCAGTCCAGGGAGGACCTGGCCTGGCAGTTCGGGCTGGACTGTTCCCATTGGGTGCAGGGTCAAGACTGATTTGCATATGGCTGGTTCAAACTGGAATGGCATGGTGAGCAAAAATACGATGGATTTAGGCCCAGATCTCTGTACTGGGGTGAATGTAGGACATTGTTCTATATTATGTCCATCAATTGTTGTTTTTGCATTATTTAAAAAGCAGTCACAGACATGGTGGTCTGCTGACCCCAGCAGGTCACCATCCCAGGGAGTGCTAGTCATTCCCAGTGGGGTCGCAAATTGCACTTGTCTCATGAATATTAACGAGGCATGCAATTTGCGACCCCAATAGGAATAGCAAACAGTGTCTGAGACACTGTTGTAAATTACATTTTTGCGAGTCGCAAATTGGGTGTCGCAAAATGACACAATTTGCGAGTCGCAAATTGTAAGGGTCTTACATCTGGCCTACAATTATTATACATATTGCCTCTCCCTCTGCTTTTCTCTGATAGAATGAGTTTGCTTCCAGCTGGTACGTCACAAGCAAGTCACAACAATATTGTTTATTGAGTGCAATGCCATCACTAAATCATGTACGTTCTTGCTTATTGTCTACCTCTAGCCTAGTTGTGATGATTCTAAAACTGCAATGTTACACTCTGTTCTCTTATGATGCTCATTTTGTATTTCTTCTACAAGACAGATAACTCATCCTTAAGGTGATTGTACTTAATATAAAGTTCTGTGTAAAGCAACTCTGCTTTAGTCGTTAGATTTTTTGTGGACACGTACCCCAAAACACAAAACATGCCAGACATCCTCCTAATCAGTACTCTATAGAAAGGTCTTAGTGCACACACAAAGCACACATCATATATTCTCTAATTAGGGTTTAATTGGATATACAACAGCCCTTTTCACTCAAAATTGTGTGAATATCATCATTCCATACACACCTACATATGGTCATCCTCAGCGGATGCTCTGCAGTACTCTAACATTCATCATGCACACTACACGGCACCAAAGCCACATCGTTTTTATAAAAGATTTTTTTTATTGATTTTACAGTTATAAACATACACAAAACACAATTGCTTGCCCTACAGGAACAAGGTTAGTACATTACAGGTTTTAACATTCCGACATATCATGACACAATTGACTATACGGATGGTTTGCTATTTGTGGCTGGTAAAGCAAAGTCTTATTACTGCGTAAGTGTCTGACATACCCTTCACGGCTACAGTCATGGTATCTTGGCCACACAGCAGTCACATGACCCAGTGAAACCAGCAGGTATCCGTGGGCATACATGTAATCTCCAAGACCCAAGGTCTAGGTGATGCAGTCAATTTTTACAGTGTCATTAAAGTGTTATACAAACAGAGGTATGTTGTGCTGATCAGACATTCGCTATGATGCATCACTGGTCAGTGAGGAAGCCAGTGTGTGAATGGGGACCAAATGTCTTTTGGACGGAATCGGGCTGGCATAAGTTCCCAGTAGCATATCAGTTGTTATTTGCAGTAGGTAACGTCTGTTAACCAGGTTTTTATATCTGGGGTGACGTCTTCTCTCAATGTATGGCCACCCATTGTTTGGCTAGCAGGAGCAACATTGCTATGAGCCGCCGGCTTGCTGTGGGGACATTGCGCACATAGCCCAGAACCGCCACCAGTGGCAATCTCGGCAGCCTCTGACCTGTTATGTGTTCTATGTGTCTGAACACCTCCATCCAGAACCTTGCCACTCGTGGGCAGTCCCAAGCCAGATGTAGGAGGGGTGCTTCTGGAGTTCCGCAGCGCCAGCATTTAGTGTAGGCCTGGGCAAAAATTTCGTTCCGTTCGCGGAAATTGCGATAATTTGACATTTTTGCGTTCCGCGGAGAGCGCGAAAATGTCAAAAATTCCGGTTTCCGCAGCTTGGCGATAATTTGTTTCTTGCTCGCGCTGTAAAATAATACATTCTCGCGCGCGCGCGATCGCCTTACCTGAATCCCTGCGTTCGCCGACAAGTTTTCTTGATCCGGTCGCGTTCTCCATGAGATGTTGTATTGTTTTTAGCCATTTGCGCTGTCTCGCGACAGTTCGCGCCCGCAGTGCCGTCATGCGTCGCGCGATCACGTCTTTCTTCTCGCGATCATGCACCGCGAGAACAACTCAAAACAAGATGGCCGCGCCCGCAAGCAACCACATGGGTAAGTTGGCAACCCGCAACCATGCAGAAAATCTCGCGAACATGCCGGAAAAAAACTTCCGCATCTTCGCGATATTTCTGCTTGTTTGCGATAATTTTAAACATTCTCGCGATAATTTGCGAAGGTTAATTCCGCAAATTCCGCCCACCCCTAATTTAGTGTCAGGCCGAATACCCCATGAGATGCAGATGCACTGGGGTATGGTATAGTCGGTGCAGGAATTTGAAGTGTTTTAATGTAAGGCGGTGGTTCGTGGATAGCTGCTCGTATTGGCCCCATCAGAAATTCCATTGTAGATCTGGGATGGGAGAGCCCAGTTCGGTATCCCATGAGCTACGCAATTTCGGGAGCATAATCGGGGATGTGCGCTGTGTGATGGTGTAAATGAGCGTGATACATTTGCGAGCCGGCGACTCTGTTAGCACATGCTCCAGTGCTGGAAGTGGCTCCGGCAGGGAATGTATCATATATTGCTCAGCAAGCTGCCCGCATCTAGAGATATAGTAGTAAGTCTAGTGGCGCCGACCGCAGAGATCCGCTTAATTGCTGCAGGGTGAGAAATTGGCGCTCCGGGTATAGGCCTGCGAATGTGTTAATGTTGAGCTGACGGGCACAAGCCAGTGTACCCTGCTCTATTGGCGGGGGGGATTTGTGTTTTTTTGCTAGCGGAATGGATGGAGCGTCTTGTCTGCCCAGGTTAGCTCTTTTGCAAAGCCCTTCCCATGCCCATCGCAGTGTCTCTGTTGTGTCAATTTCTTGCCTGGGGTGCTGGTAGCTTTTGTATAGCGCTGTGGTTAGTGGTAATAGGGCAACTGGGTCGATTTTGTTAGCTACATGTGGTTGAAAAGGCATTGGGTGCTGCCAAGAGTTAGGAAAATGAACTTGGGCACAGTACGCATATAGTGTAAAATCTGGGGCACCCAGGCCGCCCTGTGCTAGTGGCAATGTGAGGAGTTCCCAGGAAGCTCTGGGTTGTTTTCCTGACCATACTAACTCGACAATGCTTGATTTAAGACGCTTTAGGAATTGCGCAGTTATGGGCAAGGAATATTTACGAACTGGTAAAGCAGCTTAGGAATGATTATCATTTTAGTGATAGCAATGCGGCCCATGAGGGAGAGGGGCAAATTCTTCCACCTGTGAACCCTTTCCTCTATCCATGTCATTACCCTTCCATAATTGGCGCTCCAGAGCTCTTGTATGTCTCTGCTTAGCCAGACACCCAAGTAGCGTGTTGGGCCGTCTGCCCAAGCTATCAGGAACTCAGGATCGAATGTGCTAGTGTCTTCGGTTAGCAGGAAAAGGGTGGACTTGGCCCAGTTTATGTGTATCCCGGAAAGGCCCCCGTATCCCACAACCTGACGTGTAACGGGCGCGAGGTGCACAGCGGGGTCCTTAATATAGAGTGTGAAGTCATCAGCATACATGGACACTATCAATCCCCTAGTGGTGAAGCCTTTACCCCTGTTCACATGGTGCTGCTACAGCTGCACCCCCAAAGGCTCTGTGGCAATGGCAAAAAGTAAGGGGGATAGTGGGAAGCCCTGGTGCGTACCCCGTGAGATTGCAATGGGATCAGATATAAGCCTGTTAACCTTGACCCTGGCGGTGGGCGACGCATATAAGAGTTGGATTAGCTGTATGAATGTGCAGCTCAACCCCAGTCGGGCCAAGTGTGTGAAGAGAAACTTCCACTCTAAGGAATCAAATGCCTTAGTGGCATCTAGTTGTGCGGCGAACGCTGAAACATGCGGAGCAAGATAGTGCATCAGCGCAAATATGGTCTTGAGGTTGTGGGACGGCAAGACAATGGTTGGAAGTAATGGTTGCAGCCTTTTTGCTAAGGATTTGGCATATATTTTATTATCTATGTTTATTAGTGACAAAGAGCGGTATGAGTCGCACAAAGTAGGATCTTTACCAGGTTTGAGCAATGTGATAATGACTGCCTCACGCATTGATGGTGGAAGTGACCCTTTTTGGAGCGCTTCCTGATACACCTCCAGCAGACGAGGAGCCAGGAGCATTGCCTATTCTTTGTAAAATGTCGAAGTTAGCCCATCGGACCCGGGGGCCTTGTCTCCTGGTAGGCTTTGTATGACTAGCTGTATGCCCTCAGCAGTGAAAGGCTCGTCTAGGTAGTCACGGTGAGCCCTGTTGTCATGAGACGCCCCTTCAGGGAGAAGACGACGGACAAATATCCCCTTACCTTTCTCCTGTTTTTTGTTCACAGTCCCCGAGAACATCGCAGTACTGGGAAGCCAGCGGCCCCTTTAATTCCGGTCATCTCTCCGATGACGTGACCTCGTCACCTGATCTCACCAGGGTGACGTACGAGGAAGAGCCGCTTTTTGAGACCGGTACGGGACCTAGGGAAGAGGCTGATGCTACGCCGGAGGTCCAGACTGAAGAGGACGTCACAGACCTCGACAGCTATCGGAGGAGCTCAGTTCCCGCACAACGAAGAGCGTCCAAGATCGAAGCGCCCGACCAGGAGAGACGCAACAGAGCCTGGAGGCACCATCATGAAGAAGAAGCGGCCGCAAAGCGAGGGAACGAGGGACAGCCACGAGAGAAGGAACCGGATCTTTTCCGGTACCGCGACAACGCCAGCCACACCCCAGGAGGTGCGTGGCTCCCTGAGGTACGTGCCAGGGTTCGTGGGTGGTTTACTACCAAAAAGCCCATTTGTACCTCGCCAGCCGGCCCATAAAAGGTTGGAGGGAGGGCTCAGTTAACTCCAGGATCCCTTACCCTGTTCCACTCTCCACATGGTGGCGGTCCAGGTGATTCTTCCTCACACCCTTTCCCCAGTGCACTGCTGAAGCAAAACGAGGTCCCGTTCTAAACATCGTTTTTTTCTTTCTTTTTTTTCTTCTTTCATGCTTGGGAGGAAACGGCCTTCACCTGACAGAAGAACAGGAAGATTCACACACGCAACTTCCCCCTGGGCCCCTGACGTTAAGGAGCTAAAGACATATCAAACTATTGCGCTTTGTGTACCCTTGGGATCCAATAAAAATTATTGTGAACTTGTCCCTCCCTCTCTGGCCTCCTCGTGTGTAGTCCACACCTGTCCAGCCACATTGTCTTGGGGAGACAACACCAAGGCCACATTGTTGCTTAAACCACACCAGTATATATCCTAGGCCCATTGCAATAAAAGCAAGAATAGTATACCATGAACTGTGATACATATATCGAATGCCATTTTCTATGGCAAACAGTGGATAATTAACTGCCCAATCCAAAATAAAATTGAAAAAGCCCTTTGTTGTGCCCATGTCCACAAATAAGACCCTACAAAAATGTTCCATGACAGAGCTTATTTTACCTTTATGCTAATATTCACAAATAACATTCCCACTAAACATTGAACAAACAATAACACTCTTAAAAACAAACATATTAGTTTGATGACATTCCCAGGTTTTCAAGATATGCGCCCAAATTAAGACTGGGTTACTATCCCATAGTAATCGTTTGAGTGCTGTAAAAATGCATAAAATGATAAGAGCTTAGCTGTCCTATCCTGTCCTGTCCAATCATATGCATCAGAGTCAATCCGGCAGCTTGCTTTTTTCAGGTTACTGAGAAAGCATGCCAGAACAAGCTTGGATTTGGGCAAGATTTTCTTTTGTCAGGAAATCTTTTTCCACACAAGATTCTTTCACAGCCTATTAAGTCTAATGCAAGTTTAGACCATGGCGTGTCTGGGACCTCAACTGGAGAAAGGGGAGGTTTTTTGACCTGATGCGTTTTATGACTCTTCGTGCACTCCAAACATCCTCTCCCCTTGGCCTCCTCCATAGTGCTCATTGCTGGCCACCAGTACTCCAATCGTACTTTATTCTTAGTGAGGAAGCATCCCAAATGCCTCTCATGAGCTAGGTCGATTATTTTCTCTCCCATCTCCTCAGGGCCACCATTTTTTCCTCACAATATACTGCCATGTCCTGTGTACTCAATTCAGATCTGACCTCCCAATACTTAGCCTGGTAGAAACATCACTTTTACTTTATGGTCACCCTTCCAGTATGAGTTCAGTTAAATATTTCATCTCTTCATCTAGTCTCATGCACTCTTCCCACTCATTTCTGTTCATGCTTGTCAACTTAAGCGTAATTTCTTTGTCGTCTTCTTCATTGGTGTGTGCAGCGTCACCCATGTGGGCACAGGAAAGAAAGTCAGCTACAACATTTTGTGTACCAGGGAAATACTGTCAGGGCCGACTTTAGGGGCCGTGCGACTGGTGCGGTCGCACTGGGCGCTGACCTGTGGAGGGAGCGCTGTGACCTCAAGGGGGAGCTGTGTTTAGCAATATCTTATGATGGGAGAGATAAGGGGCACTTTTGCAGGTGGTAGAGAGAGAATCCGAAGAGGTGGTCAGGGGGTGTGGGGGCGCCAAAAGTGATTGTCGCACAGGGCGCCATCGGCGCTAAAGCCGGCCCTGAATACTGTACCCTGATATTGAACCCTTCAAGACCTAATATTGTTTCTTCATCGTCAGCTGTCTGCTTGCTTTCTGCTCCTGTCCTGAAGGCCCTCGTCACACTTTGGTAACCTTGGATCCCAGAGAATCTGCAACCTTTAAAGACAAAACAGGACAAGAACATTTAAAGAATCGAGGACCTAACTACACATGGGTAACGCGCTACGCACTACAGTGAAAGTGTGATTCAGAGATACTTTTCGCTCACTGTATTGTTGCAAAGACTTAAAAGGTTTTCTGTGGGCGTAGTCATACCTACGGACATAGTGGAAATAGAAGGATGACCGATTAATGTCTTGGGACAATATGTAGGTTTTGGGAAGTATCATACAGGTTACATTATTGGAGAGAGAGAGAGGGTCATGCATTTTTGTTTTCCTTTACCTTTTTGATGAGGATCTGGAGTTTAAAAGCCAACATGAGAGAAATTAATGTTGTTTCTAGTTAGTGATTGTGACCTATTAGAGTCACTGAAATACTATGGGTAGGTGAAAAATACTAGGAGAAACCATATTCCAGTAAATATTCATTAGTGTATCTCACCTTATACATATTTTTTTCTTTCCTAGACCAACACATGTAAATACTGATAAGCCTATCTTCACATCTATTGACAAGAGGGAGGGGGAGTAATGAGGTATTTATGTATGACCTTTTTCTAGTACATTATTTCACATACAAATACACTAGCTATATCTCACGCTCTTTTTTCTCTTTCATAGGAAGTACCTTGTCTGGCCTGAGTTGACAGTTGCACTTTAGAGCAGTCTGCAAGGGACATTGTTTTATCTCTTCCTATCCTCTCTTCACCATTGGGCTGGGTAAACTTTGACTTTGTTGAGTTTCCTATTTCAAAGTTGAAGTTGGGAATTAGCTTTGTGACGTCCTGTTGCTCCTGCAGAAAAATACATGGTAAGAACCTGACACTAAGATATCAGGAATACCTTCTTCTTAGAAGATGTCCTTGAGAAAATAGATAAGGGTATCCGTGTTTATCTAATGCACAGACTTCATGATCACCCACCGTGTGTGGTAATCTATTAATACTAGGATGAAACGTTCATTTAGAACTTTTACATTTGGGGGCCTATTAAGTCTAATGCAAGTTAAGACCATGGTGTGTCTGGGACCTCAACTGGAGAAACTGGAGGTTTCCTGACCTGATGTGTTTTGTCACTCTTCATGCACCCCAAGCATCCTCTCACCTTGGCCTCTACCATAGTGCCATTACTGGCCACCAGTACTCCAATCATACTTTACTCTTAGTGAGGCGGATTCCAAAATGCCCCTTATGAGCCAGGTCTTTAATTTTTTCTCCCATTTCCTCAGGGGCACCATTTTCCCCCCACGATATACTGTCATGTGCTGTGTACTCAATTCAGATCCGACCTCCCAATACTTAGCCTAGTAGAAACATCACTTTTACTTTATGGCCATCCTTCCTGTATGAGTACAGTTAAATATGTCATCTCTTCATCCATTCATATGCACTTTTCCCACTCATTTCTGTTCATGCTTGTCAACTTAAGCACAATTTCTTTGCACAATTTCTTTGTCTTTTTCTTCATTGGTGTGTGCAACGTCATCCATGGGGGCACAGAAAAGAAAGTCAGCTACAACCTTTTGTGTACCAGGGAAATACTTTATCCTGGAATTGTACCCTTGAAGCCCTAATATCCATCTGGACACTGAGGGTGTGGTCCTGGTTGATCCTTTGGTAGTGAAAGCATACATCAAAGGTTTATGGTCAGTTTTGATGGTAAAAGGTATGCTCCATAAAAAAATGTGGTATGTCTGACTGCCCAAAAACATGCAAGGGCCTCCTTCTCCACCACAAAATAGTGTCCCTCTGCCCCCTTTAAGGCTCTTGATGAAAAAAACAATAACCTGCTGCTTCCCGTCCATCCACTGTGTCAGACTCGCTCCTAATCCCTTACTACTGGAGTCTGTAGTTAAGACTGTAGGTTTTCTAGGGTCAAAAATACCCAGAGAAGGGGCTTTGGTTATACCAGATTTGACCAATCTGAAAGCAGACTAGCACTCTTCGTCCAATGTGAATGAGACCTTCATTCTTAGTAGATATCGTAGGCACTCCACAATGCTTGCATAATTCCGTACAAACTTTGAAAGTCCCAGAAAGGAATGAGTTCTTCAACATTGTTAGGAGCTACAATCTTCTCAATGGCTTCCACAAGATTCAGTTTGGTTTGGTCCCATCATGAGATATGGTATGGCCTAGGTACTCAGCAGATCTTACACCTATTTGGCATTTATCCCTTTTCAAGGGGAGCCCCGCCTTCCTTAACCTAGTTAGCACCTCTCTCAGCAATGTGCCATCTCCTCTACGATTTTGCCATGGATCACGATGTTGTCCTGAAAGCATAAAGTACCAGGTACATTTTTCAATAAGTGCAGCATGATTCTCTGAAATGCGGCTGCTGCAGAAGCAGGACCAAAAGGCATGAGCTTGTATTGGAAGGTACCCAGGGGAATCACAAACAAAGTGAGGTAACGTGATCCAGGATGAAGCTTCACCTAGTGGTAGGCAGACGAAAGGTCTAAGACACTGAAACAGCTCGCATCTTTGATTAGAGTGAGGACTTCATAAATGCTGGGAAGGGGGTGTCTGTCAAACCATATGTTATGCACAGTCTTATGGCTTTACCAGAAGATTTGGTCGCTATGGCCACTGTAGCCAACCACTGTGAACTTTCTATCAGTTCATTAACCCCCAACTCAAGCAGTCTGACTAGTTATTTTCTTAAGGGACATGCATCAGGTGAAGAATGGGCCTTACTTTATGTGCCCCTGGTTTGGCCTTGGGTTTCAACTTAATGCTAACTAACTTGGTTTCTGGTTGGTTTGCCAGTTCAATTGCCAGAACAGGTTTAGACTGCAGATCCCTGCATTCCCTGGCGAAATGTCCCTTTTTCCTACATTTGCGGCAAGTGACAGTCCTGGCCTGACATACCAAATTGTTTGCAAGATGTCCCATACTGCCACATTTGTAACATTTGGGTCTGTCCCCACTGGGCGACTGATTTTTGTATTTGACATCTCTGTTATCTTGTTTTTTAATTACATTGAGTTCTGCTGTGGAGTCATTACATAATTTCATTTCATTGATGCAATCAACAGTTTTTCACGCTCAAGGCAGTGCCAATGACTTGTCTCAGATCAGGATTGACAACTAAAAGTTTCTCTTGAATCTTGGGGTTGTTGGTACATCTGGCTAATTGGTCCCTAATAAGGGAATCTGTTAAAAGACCAAAGTCACGTGTTTGATAATCCCTTCAAAGCCGCAATGTACGTATTCACTTTTTCCCTTTGCTTTAACCTCTAGCAAAAAACGTATGCCTCTCCAATACAACATTTATTTTTTGCCCAAAATGTTGTTCAAGTTATCAAAAGTAATTTGATATACAGAAACTTCCTCATCATCTTGAGAAGACTCTGAAATGCTTTCATATGTCTTGCTCTCTACCACCCCCAGATTATGAAGCAGGATGTGTTGTTTGCGAAGGGATGTAAATTTATCGCCACCAATCGCTATTAGATAGGACTCCAATAACCCCTTCCACTGTTTCCATGGAAGGTTTGGTTCTCCTGCATCATATTGAAAAGGTGGTGGTTGTGACATGTTTACTGCAGCCATCATTTTGATATGAAATCAGGAGGGTAAGAATCTACCATCATCCAGTTAATATGAATTGTGGCAATGACCTAGTACATATACCTAGACAATTGAAGATAGGTCTTCTCCATGATAAATCACTTAAAAAAACTAACCAATCAGATGGGTAAGGATTGCTGTTAACCAGCTGATATAATTTTAGATAACAATTTAGTACATTTTCATAGACAAATGAAAATGGTCTGGGACATTGCATACAATACAGTATATAAGTATTAAGAGGGATCGTATGCTTGAATCATCAACCTGGATATGAGAGAAAAATATACTCCCAGATGTAAGCCTACCTACTTAGCACTCAAATAAATGGAAATATGTTCTCAATTACGTGGAGGCTATCTCAAAACAGGGCCACTGAAATTAGTATGAAAAAACATTTTGTTACAAGCTTGCCACTGCAATGCCAGCTTGCCTGTCAGTGTGTTTCTATTCCAGACAGTCTTTCAATTCAATTCAAAAAGCTTTATTTCGGTTATTTGCTAACCATAAAAGACACATAAAATATACAATACATTATCACAAAAACACCAACCATTTCATCATATGCCAAGTGCAGGAAGAGAGTACTTAGAAAGTATGGGCACAAACGTGGGACATGGTTTCACTGGTCCAGGCAGTTTCTCAGTCTAATACATAATTTTAAAAACTCCTTAATTTGGAGAATACTGTCACTGTGCAAAAGCTGCAAGTACAAAAGTGCCGGTCTGATTTGTTTAAAACCAAGTTTTTTTAAAAGAGTCACCAAATATTGTTTGCGTGGAAATTCATAAAATTTACATAAAAAGATAAAATGCAGCATATCCTGCGGAGACTTACCGTCGCAGCCGCAGGGCGCCGCCAATTTATTAAAAATGTCACACTTAGGTCGAATAAGCAGGTGATGGAACTGGTTGAACCTAAATCTGGTCAGTAAAAATTTCTCATGTGAAGACAAAGACCCTTCCAACTATGATTCGATGGCCGCAGTAGTCTTAAGCATAACAAACTTTCTCACACTTGGTTTCTGAAGCTCCACTTCTTCTCTCATAATCCTCTTGTCCATCAAAAATGTTTGTTTGATGAGCTCCTGATCTCCCCTTGTAATTAATTGTGGGTTGGCAAAGAGTTCAGGGCGACCAAGTTTATCGAAATTTGATTTTAGGTAGCTTAGCCAAGGAGAGCTCAGTGCTTTGTCCAGCGACAAGAAATCCTTGATGATTAAATGTGTTAGGGGTATGTTCTCATTTAGCCAAATTTTAAGCCAAAACATCAAAGGGCGTAAGGAAAGCAGATCACATAGATATTGAGACCCCAACTCCTCGTGTACAGCGAGGTTAGCCGTACCAGGGGGGACACACAAAAGACGCTTCATAAATCGATTTTCAGCAATCTGTAATTGCTCTCCATTGACATACCCCCAAATTTCACTACCATAGGATACAGTTGCCACAGACTTAGCATTGTACAATTTCAACATAGCACAAATTGGCTTTTTCCCCAGTTTAGTGGCAAAATTAAATATTGATGCGTTAACCCTCACCATTTCACCTTTTTTCTTTGCAAGATCAGGTTCCCAATTTAATTTTGTATCGAAAAGGACTCCTAAGTAAGAAAATGTTTTAGTTAGAGGGGTTATTTCTTCACCAATCCTAAAAGGGAAGGGTTTTTTTGGTTGCTGACCAATTTGTAATACAAAAGATTTAGTGTTATTTACCAAGAGGTCTCTATCTCTCATAAATGTATTAAACGCTGTTAACAATGATTGAAGTCCCCTCTCTGTTCTAGATATAAGTACTGCATCATCTGCATAAAGGAGTATTGGAATTCCACGCCTGCCAACTCTTGGGCAGTCAGCACGACCATCCTGTAACACACCATCTAGGTCATTAATATAGAAGTTAAAAAGAAAGAGGGCCAGGATACAACCCTGCCGAACACCCTTTCCAATACTAAAATTATTTGATACACTCAAATCCAGGGAATATCTCACATTGGCACTGGTGTTACAGTGTAGGGCAACCAAAAAATCAACCAAACCGCTATCAACCCCTTTCAACCTCATGGACTGCCACAGCTTTCCCCGGTTGACACAGTCAAACGCGGAAGACAAGTCCATAAAGGCAAGATGAATGGTACCTTTCTGTATTATGGTATATTTGCTTAAGATCAGGAAGAGGTTAAGGCATTGAGTAATTGTCGATCGGCCTTTACAAAATCCGTACTGCGAGGGAGACATAATATTCTTTTCCTCCACCCACTCTAAGAATCTTTGCAGTACAATTCTTCCTACAATCTTGACCATAGAGTCTATTAAAGAAATCGGTCGATAGCAGTGTGGGCTACCCTTGTCACCCTTTTTAAAAACCGGGACAATTGTAGAAACACCCCATGATCGTGGGCATCCTTCTTTTGCAGCTGCATTAAAAACAGACTCTAGAATGGGTGCCCAAAAACTAGGATCAGATTTAAATAAATCAGGGGCAATCCCATCCGGGCCAGGAGCTTTTCCGCCTGTGATACCCTGTATGCCCTCCAAAACTTCACCTCTATTAAAAACAATCTGTGCACCAGTGTTGCTACAGACAGAAGTTGTATCCATGTCCCCTGTGCAGCAGTACAACTTCTTAAAGTGCACTTCCCACTCCTCCTTAGATATATAGCTTTCAGTACCATTTCCCGGGTCCTGTATCAAGAATGGTTTCCTCATCAAGGCCCAGAAAGCTGTGCTACTTCCAAGGGTGGCAGGATCTAAGATCTCTAACCACGCCTCTTCCCTGAGAGATTCCTTATGTCTTGTAATAGTTTTTTTGTAGATCTTTCTACACTGCTGAACATCAGCTTTTATCCTAGGCTTAGATGCCAGTGCTACTCTTAAATTTCTGGCGGCTTTTGAACAATCCTGATTAAACCACCTAGGACCTTTTTTGGAATCCGATTTTTTTATAGGTACTGATAGTAACTGAGATACCTTCACCGCTAGACAGTTGAAGGCATTTAGGACAATGTTTGGGAGTGCACCCTCTTGTGTGCATAACGTAATTTCGTCAGCACAAGTGGTTTTAATTTCGTTGTACAGCTGATCAGGGGTTATCATGGACCATCTCAGTCGACGTCTGCCATCTGTGGTATTCACCCTACCAATAAGGGGTTCCACTCTTTCTTTAGCTATCAGTGGACCCCTCATAAGAGCAGTGAGGGGATTGTGGTCACTAAATTCACTGACTTCAATAGAGAAGAATCCCACAAAAGACTGCATTACAGGTGTTAACAAAATAAAATCTATGAAAGTTGCCCTACCGTTCCCCTTAAATGTTGGGGTATCAAAGCACTTATTCGGGGCCATCAATGCCATCATAGGAGTTAATTCTAACTCATTAAGCATATCATTGAGGTGTTCCCCCCTCAGTTGAGTGCTCAAAATGGAAATTCTCACAGTACGGGCAATTAAGTTCCGTAATCATTTTAAAAAGAGGGTCTCCACAGGGATGAACATTAAAATCCCCGACCACCATGAGGTTATGAATACAATCCTTCATGGAGTTACTAATAAAAGTATTCAGTGTAACTATCTGACTAGAGTTAGTACTACAATTAATGGCATTATAAAAATTTACCAGACCGGCCATACAGTTATCTCCAATTAAAACTAACCCAATAATGCCAGTGTGGTTTGTTATAATTCTCCGTACCTTACAACATAGTACTATAGAGATAAACACAACCAAGCCCCCTTTAGGTCTGCCCCTAGTAGTTGCTACTGCCGGGACATAATAGGCCTTATACCCTTCCAGGAAGTAATTACAATCGATTGACCAAGTTTCCTGTAGACAGATAACTTGGTACTTTTTAATGTACTCAATCCAGTTGCAATCCTCCATTTTGGTACCTAGACCCGCAATATTCCAAGAAATTATATTATTAGAGTTTCTGACAGCCGAGATACATTCCGTACATTCCAGATCCTCTGAGCCCCGAGTTGCCTGCCCAACGGATACCTCATGTCAGTCACATAACTCTAATCCTGAGAGGGCATCAAATCTGTTGTGAGTTACAATGTTAAAACCATTACCTCTCTGTAATCCCACATTGTGTACATATTCCCCATTGGGAGGCAGTGACTGTGAGAGTATACGTGATCTAAAGGGGCCAGGGGTTGGTGGATTTCTAATCAAGTGGGAGTAAAAAAAACCCCAGTGGACGTATACAAATACTATTAGGTATATTGGCCAATGCAGCAGCTCTAAGTAAAACTGTGGCAGCATGTTGAGGATGCCTAAAATTGATGATAATGCAGTCACCATTTGTTGCCTTACTAGATGGTCCGATCCAGCTCACCCTTCTTGTTGTTAATATTTGATCAGCAAATTTAACAGGAAACCCACAATTCTTATTAAGCCAAAAGACCGTCCTATTCTTTAAAGAATCATGATTTTCTTCAGACACCTGATATGCTTGAGGCTGAATGGGTGGGACATTTGTAAGTACAGCCACATGACGACTTTTCTTTACATGGCTGTAGGGCAAATTTCCCTCAAAAGTTCCAGTATCAGTGGTATTCTGCATAGTTAATGTCGTGGGATCCGATAGGACAGGTTCAGCAACAACCACTGTATTCTGCCTATTAATCTGCCTATTTGATAGAATATTAGGTACATTTCCTTTATATGTTCCCGGATCCTCCACAGTTAATTTATTATTTGCTGCATCTGATTTACCTGATGCTCCAGCCAGGTGCGATTTTAGCAGGCCACCTAATCTTTCTACTTCTAAGGCCATTGTATCTAGTTTGGCTAGCAAAGGTTGCATCAACTCAGCAATTTTTGCCTCTATTTTTCCCTCCAGTGAGTGAAATAGAAGTGTTAATGGTTCTGGGGCGATGTTAGAGCTGGTTCCGCCCATACCACTACCCTCTTCTAGATTCTTTTGCAATGCCCCACTATTAGAGACTCTATTACCCCTCCCTGTTTTAATCTTGCAATGCTTGCCCCCGCGCTTAGCTTGTACCTTCCTACACAGTCTCACTGGTGTATGGTGGGGCGATAAGAGTGATGGCTCTTCCTCTATTAGTTCAGATGCTAATTCTAAGTCATCTACAATCTGATCTGCGTGTATTTGTGCTGCATTAGTTACAGCAGCCCCACTTCCCCCATCCTGTCCATCTATAGGAGCTGTGAACACCAAAGGAGACGATAGTTCTGCACATACGTCAGAATCATTGCCTCGCCCTAGGGAAGCTCTACGGGTATTATTAATTTGGGTCACCTTTTGCACAAGATAGTTATCCATAGAACCAGCCCCCATGGTGGGTTTATTCATCTTGACCTTAGACATATTAACAACCCTAACAGTGATCCTTAGATCCGGGCACGTTTACCGGGGGCTATACCAAAACAGCTAACTTCAAGTAGCACCTACGGATATCCACGTTACACAACACGTATAATAACTGCACAAGTTCTGCATTACATACGTACAAAGTCCATGGCCCAGTCCTGTCTCTTCTGTCCTCTGAGGGCCTCAGAGGGCCCGCCCTTTGCCCGGGCTTAGCCCAGCGCCGCCCGCGCGCGTCCCGCGACGCGGAGGGAGCCTCTCTGCTTTAAGCGCCTCCGGGCGCGCTGGTAGGCGGGACCAGGAAGTGCCTGCCGAGGACTCTGGGAGCTGTAGTCTCCCCCCACAGCGGCCAGCGGTAGTAATGGCGGCGGAGGAGACCAACAGCGTTGCCGTCCCAGGAGGAATGCCAAGAGGTGTGTGACACCAGGTGAGTGCTGCAAATGCCCCCGCTCCACCGAGGGAGCCTCTCTGCTTTAAGCGCCTCCGGGCGCGCTGGTAGGCGGGACCAGGAAGTGCCTGCCGAGGACTCTGGGAGCTGTAGTCTCCCCCCACAGCGGCCAGCGGTAGTAATGGCGGCGGAGGAGACCAACAGCGTTGCCGTCCCAGGAGGAATGCCAAGAGGTGTATGACACCAGGTGAGTGCTGCAAATGCCCCCGCTCCACCGAGGGAGCCTCTCTGCTTTAAGCGCCTCCGGGCGCGCTGGTAGGCGGGACCAGGAAGTGCCTGCCGAGGACTCTGGGAGCTGTAGTCTCCCCCCACAGCGGCCAGCGGTAGTAATGGCGGCGGAGGAGACCAACAGCGTTGCCGTCCCAGGAGGAATGCCAAGAGGTGTGTGACACCAGGTGAGTGCTGCAAATTCCCCCGCTCCACCGAGGGAGCCTCTCTGCTTTAAGCGCCTCCGGGCGCGCTGGTAGGCGGGACCAGGAAGTGCCTGCCGAGGACTCTGGGAGCTGTAGTCTCCCCCCACAGCGGCCAGCGGTAGTAATGGCGGCGGAGGAGACCAACAGCGTTGCCGTCCCAGGAGGAATGCCAAGAGGTGTGTGACACCAGGTGAGTGCTGCAAATGCCCCACTGAGGTAGTTGTGCCGGTCATCGTGAGGGGTAGTCGCTGACAGGCTAACACGGGAACAAAGCTTAATGAGTGTGGGCTGGCCAGCTTCTCACTATGATAAGGCTGTGCTTGTTAGCGTTGGGAACAAGCTTAGTGCTGGCAGGGTACCAGGGGCGCAAGTAGGTCTTAACTTTGGGTGGGGGGGTTAACATGGCAAACAAAGGGGTGTGTGTTAGACCTGTCAGCCCTTTGGGTGGTCCCTCCTCATCATTATTTATTTTGTCCCACTTTTGCCTCAAACCCTGTTAGTATTTTTCCTTTTTGGGAACCACCAGACTTTTTAGTGTTGATGCAGATTCAGGGAGCCATTTTATCTACCCCTGGAACTTCTGTCTGAGGGCCTGGAGCACAAAATGGTGGCCACCTGTGACATCATCAGAACCCACTGGAACCTACTAGAACCTTCTGCAACATTCTGGAGCCCTGTGACAGTTGGAGGCGGTTTAGAATGTTGGGAAGCTAAGACAGAGAGTTGGCAGTTGGAGCTGGCAGTTGGCACCTGACTGGTGAAGAGAGAGCAGCAGAAACCTGAAGGAGGAAGGAGTGAGGCAGCAGGGGTGGAAACTTGTGCCTGGAGTGGGGTCCATAAACCCACCCTTGATACTAGTCCCTACTGACTGAGCCCAGCCTGGAACCCTGTGTGGGAAGAAGCAAGAAAAACCATTTTAAGAACCTGGACAGCAGGAACAGGCCTTAGAAGCAAAGAACAGCAAGTTCCTGACCTGGTTACTGGTTTCCCTGGAGTCCGACGTTGAGTAGCCTGAGACCTGGAGCCCGAGGTGGAGAAGCGGCGCTGACTGGAAAAGCAGACGTCGTACCCGGAGCCGCCAGAGGTCGAGAGAGGGCGCCGACGGAGGTCGTAGAGAGTACCAGAGGTCGAGGAGGAAGTCACCCGAGGTCGAGTGAGCGGCGTCGACGGGGGAGTGAAGTCCGCCCTCTGGAGTCGCCGGAGACCGAGGTGAAGCGTGCCGGAGGTCGGGAGTGGAGATCGCACTCCGGAGTCGCCGGAACCTGAAGAGAATCGTGCCGGAGGTCGGGAGTGGAGATCGCACTCCGGAGTCGCCGGAAACCTGAGGAGAGGAGCACCGGAGGTCGGGAGTGGAGATCGCACTCCGGAGCCGCCGGAAGTCGACATCGAGCCAAGGCCGGCCGACGTCATCGAAATTGAGGTCGCCATCGGACCGGAGCCGCCCGAAGTCGACATCGAGCCAAGACTGCCCGACGTCATCGAACCGGAGGTCGAGATCGAGCCGAGGCTGCCGACATCGAACCGGAACCGCCTACCGGCGTCGTCAAGAACTGACAGTGCGCCGAGGCCGCCGACATCGAACCGGAACTGCCTCACGGCGTCGACACGACTCCAGCGGCGTCGGAGCTTCATAAAAAGGGCAGTAAGTGGAATAGAGGGCGCCTAAGGCCCTGTGGAGCCCTAAGAGACCATCCTAGGGGATAAAGAGGTGTTAGGACCAGCCTGGGAGTGCCAGGGGTGGACTGAGACTGTTACAGTGACCTGTGTGAGGGGTTATGTAGTTTGGGAGAACCAGATTCCTAGACTACCCTTGATCTACCTCAGTTTAGCCTCAGCCTTATCCAAGCTAGGTGGGACACCCTCAAGCCATCCACCTAACCACAGGATGTGACTGGGCCAAATCAGCCCTTAGTATTCTAAATGTGATCTGATTTACTAAGTGTCACTGTTAGCTTTTAATTATTTATTGAGAGCACTGTATTTATTGAATTGAACCTATTTATTGCACCTGTAAAGTGTGATTATTTATTTGACCTGCACTATTTAAAAAGCCTTGTATATTGTGATTGTGTTATTATTTATTTAATCAGCAACTAAGAGAAAAAGTAGATAAAGAGAGATATTTTCATAATTTTTACGGTGTAGAGTCGTTTTTGGAACGGATGCACGCATGGTTATTGTATGGGTATGTCGTATGCTTAGCACGGTGCCTGATTCCTGACCACTCGAGCCAAGCTACCACAGTGTGTCCGGAAGAACACATGACCACCCTTCCGGTGTGGGAGTGTGTTTTTCTAACATGATTGGTGTTCAGCGGCGGGATAGAGCTGTGCCTACGTATACTCGACAATAACTGTGGGTAGTCCATAGGCCTACACCGGGAGTTTTCTCAAAGCGGCCTTCCTAATTGTGGGTTTTTGTTTTTTTCCAAATTTACTCTGGTGGTGGGAGGAGGTATTATATAAGGTACCCCCCTGCATAGTTACTGCAAATAACTGTCCTCTGACCTGAGTGGGCAAGATGGAGTTTGTACTGGAAAATTTAGAAACGTACACTGTGGCCCAACTCAGGGAGTTTTGTCAGCGGGAGGGGGTGTATTGTCCCCCAGGAGCAAAGAAGGGTGCACTCCAAACCAGCTTAAGGGCTTGGGGGGAGGCACGACGAGAAAGCAAGGCTGAGGAGGAGGACAGGGATAGAGAGCCCGACAGTGAGGGAGCTGGTTTGTACCAACCTGAGGTGGGGAACCTGTCAGCGGGGCCCAGGACACTTTCCAGGAAGGGCAGCAGTGCCTCTAGCGGTGGCTTGTCTGAAGTGGAGTTAACAGACCGGAGGGAGAAAAGACAGCTCACATGGGACTTAGCAAGGCTGGAGAAAGAGAAGGAGGAACAGAGGATGGCTCATGAGATAAGGCTGAAAGAGATAGATCTTCAGATCCTGAGAATTGGGGCACACCCTGTACCTCACGGTGGCAGCGAAGAAAGAGAGTACACCAGGGAACCCAAACCCTACCTGCCAAAGGACATAGTAGCTAGTTATGGGGCGGGTGACGATATCGCCAAGTGGCTAGCGGCCTATGAGGTCTCGTTAAGGGCCCATGGGGTTCCAGAGAAGTACTGGGGAGCGGGATTGTACAAGTACATGCCTCCAGCTGGTAGGGATGCTTTATTGGCCCTCGAAGAGGATGAGCAGACCTACTACCCCACCATGAAAGTGGCGCTCATAAGAAAGTTTGGACTAACACCCGAAAAGTACAGACAGAAGTTCAGGGGTAGTCACAAACTGGGCACACAGAATTGGGTGGACTTCCTGGACTATGCAAAGAAGGCACTAGAGGGTTGGATTCAGGGCAGTGAAGTGAGGGACTACGAGGGGTTGTTTGATCTAGTACTGAAGGAACACCTGCTCGAGAAATGTTTCCCTGAACTGCGTCAACACCTGGTGGATAGCAAGCTGACCAATCCCCGGAAGCTTGCTGAGGAGGCGGACATTTGGGCTAGTACCCGGGTGTCCACAAGGGGGACTGGAGGGGATACTCAAAAGGCCGGACAGGGCGCCCCCCAGAAGAAAGAGGGAGGGGAAAAGAAAAAGGAGTTCTCCAAAGGCCCCCAAAATAATTTCCAAGGGAAGGGAACAGGATTCACCCCTAGGGCTAACCCACCCAGAAACCCTAATCCTGGCCAGAGTCAGCAGCCAAGGGTTGTCCATTGCTACGAGTGCGGTGGCGTTGGACACTATATGGGAGATGCGAAGTGCCCGAAACGACCACCCCCTCCCATTGGAGGAAAGACCCCCGGAGTAGCTAGTGCAGTGCTCGGGGAGGAGATGCCTTTAACTAAGGGAAGGGAGTGGGCGGGTGTCACTTTAGTGTCCCTGGGAGAACGGGAGATGGTTCCTAAGATCCAGGTGCCCGCGAATACTGTAAAGTATGGGCAGTGGGTCACCATCAACGGCCAAAGAGGGGAGGCTCTGAGAGACACAGGAGCCAGTATGACTATGGTACGTAGCCAACTGGTGTCTCCAGAGCAGGTAATTCCCGATGTACTCCACCCAGCCGCGATGGCTGACGGCAGAACAGGCCACTATCCAGTGGCCGAGGTTCCCTTTGAATGGGGGGGGTTGCAGGTTCACTTCGAGTTGCCGTAAGCCCTGCCGTGCCAGTTGATTGTCTGCTGGGGAATGACATGGAGCACAATGCTTGGAAAGAGGTGGAATACCGGACTCATACTGAGATGCTGGGTACACCTGACTGGGCCTGTGTGCGCACAGGGTCCGCGACTACCCGGAGAGGGAGTTCGTTTCGGCTGGAGCCTGGAACAAAGGCCCAGCCAGCTGCCAGTCAAGGGAAGAACCGAGGACAGGAGGAGCCTGCCTCGGCGTCCACACCCCGTAGGACGGATAGGCCACCGGAGGTGGTGGACCAGGAGTCTGCGGTGGGGGATGTTACCAAACTGGAGGACCTACCCATCCCGGCCGAGTGGCACGTGGAGGGAGGCCCGTCCAGGGAGGAATTCTGCCAGGGCCAGAGGGAGTGCCCTACCCTTGAGGGGCTGAGGCGACAGGCCGCAGCCCAGGCAGCAGGGAACGTTGAAGGGAACTACAGTGTTTACTGGGAGGATGGCCTCCTCTACAGTGAACCCAAGGCACCCCTACATGGATCGTCCCGAGCCTTGGTAGTCCCTCAACGTTATCGAGCCTTCCTTCTGGAGTTGGCTCACGAGACCCCTTCGTTGGCTGATGCAGATGAAGGGGGAGAATCCCAAGTTGTTGAGGTGGTCTATCTCCCTACAGGGAATGGACTTTCAGGTGGAACATCGGCCTGGAGTGGACCACGCCAATGCAGACGGTCTCTCAAGGTATTTCCGCCTTAGTGATGAGAACTCCCAAGGGGTTGGGTAGCTCTCCCCACTTTCAGCTGGGGGGGACGCGTGTTAGACCTGTCAGCCCTTTGGGTGGTCCCTCCTCATCATTATTTATTTTGTCCCACTTTTGCCTCAAACCCTGTTAGTATTTTTCCTTTTTGGGAACCACCAGACTTTTTAGTGTTGATGCAGATTCAGGGAGCCATTTTATCTACCCCTGGAACTTCTGTCTGAGGGCCTGGAGCACAAAATGGTGGCCACCTGTGACATCATCAGAACCCACTGGAACCTACTAGAACCTTCTGCAACATTCTGGAGCCCTGTGACAGTTGGAGGCGGTTTAGAATGTTGGGAAGCTAAGACAGAGAGTTGGCAGTTGGAGCTGGCAGTTGGCACCTGACTGGTGAAGAGAGAGCAGCAGAAACCTGAAGGAGGAAGGAGTGAGGCAGCAGGGGTGGAAACTTGTGCCTGGAGTGGGGTCCATAAACCCACCCTTGATACTAGTCCCTACTGACTGAGCCCAGCCTGGAACCCTGTGTGGGAAGAAGCAAGAAAAACCATTTTAAGGACCTGGACAGCAGGAACAGGCCTTAGAAGCAAAGAACAGCAAGTTCCTGACCTGGTTACTGGTTTCCCTGGAGTCCGACGTTGAGTAGCCTGAGACCTGGAGCCCGAGGTGGAGAAGCGGCGCTGACTGGAAAAGCAGACGTCGTACCCGGAGCCGCCAGAGGTCGAGAGAGGGCGCCGACGGAGGTCGTAGAGAGTACCAGAGGTCGAGGAGGAAGTCACCCGAGGTCGAGTGAGCGGCGTCGACGGGGGAGTGAAGTCCGCCCTCTGGAGTCGCCGGAGACCGAGGTGAAGCGTGCCGGAGGTCGGGAGTGGAGATCGCACTCCGGAGTCGCCGGAACCTGAAGAGAATCGTGCCGGAGGTCGGGAGTGGAGATCGCACTCCGGAGTCGCCGGAAACCTGAGGAGAGGAGCACCGGAGGTCGGGAGTGGAGATCGCACTCCGGAGCCGCCGGAAGTCGACATCGAGCCAAGGCCGGCCGACGTCATCGAAACTGAGGTCGCCATCGGACCGGAGCCGCCCGAAGTCGACATCGAGCCAAGACTGCCCGACGTCATCGAACCGGAGGTCGAGATCGAGCCGAGGCTGCCGACATCGAACCGGAACCGCCTACCGGCGTCGTCAAGAACTGACAGTGCGCCGAGGCCGCCGACATCGAACCGGAACTGCCTCACGGCGTCGACACGACTCCAGCGGCGTCGGAGCTTCATAAAAAGGGCAGTAAGTGGAATAGAGGGCGCCTAAGGCCCTGTGGAGCCCTAAGAGACCATCCTAGGGGATAAAGAGGTGTTAGGACCAGCCTGGGAGTGCCAGGGGTGGACTGAGACTGTTACAGTGACCTGTGTGAGGGGTTATGTCGTTTGGGAGAACCAGATTCCTAGACTACCCTTGATCTACCTCAGTTTAGCCTCAGCCTTATCCAAGCTAGGTGGGACACCCTCAAGCCATCCACCTAACCACAGGATGTGACTGGGCCAAATCAGCCCTTAGTATTCTAAATGTGATCTGATTTACTAAGTGTCACTGTTAGCTTTCAATTATTTATTGAGAGCACTGTATTTATTGTATTGAACCTATTTATTGCACCTGTAAAGTGTGATTATTTATTTGACCTGCACTATTTAAAAAGCCTTGTATATTGTGATTGTGGTATTATTTATTTAATCAGCAACTAAGAGAAAAAGAAGATAAAGAGAGATATTTTCATAATTTTTACGGTGTAGAGTCGTTTTTGGAACGGATGCACGCATGGTTATTGTATGGGTATGTCGTATGCTTAGCACGGTGCCTGATTCCTGACCACTCGAGCCAAGCTACCACAGTGTGTCCGGAAGAACACATGACCACCCTTCCGGTGTGGGAGTGTGTTTTTCTAACAGTGTGGTTAACATGTTAATCAATGGGGCAGGGCTAAAATTGCAGACAATCAGGATCGGGTTATGCTCAGGCCAAGCTGAGAAAAAGAAGTGGCAAATTCTGCATTCGGAACTGAACAACAATCAGTTGTATGAGAATTAAATTGGAGAACAGAGGGTAATGTGAACCATTTATATAACAACAGACAAGGGATTTGTTCATCTTGCAATAAAGTGTCACTCAAATACATTATATTGTTTCACAACGATATTATGTAGACGGTTAAAATTACGCCCTTTTTTTCTAATGGAATGCCCATGAAACTGGGTCAAAAGAGCCCAGAACATGCTAGTCTCTGAAAAACCTACACTGTTCGCAGATATAATTCACACAAAAAGGGGACTTTGTCCACCCCCCAAAGACATAGAAGGAATTACAGATTTTGCAATGTGTCCATTTGCAGTGTTGTTGCAAACTATAGCACCAACAAACATTAATTTATTGGCAGTATGGACATTAAAGCATGGTGCTTTACTGTATAGGCAGTGGAAGTAGGGGTGGGTGGTGTGCTGTGCAGCAGCACCCCCATAATAACCATGCTGGACTTCAGAAGGTGGATGAGAGATAATAAACCATTTACATTTTGATAATATCATCTTACATTTGCTGTTCTTCAAAAGACAAGTCAAATGCCAGGCTGGTACTTATATCCCTGTCTCAAAGTTCCAATCCTCACCTATTCGGCTGGTGCAGCTCCTATTGTAATTGCATTTAAATAGCACTCACAAACCCTGACGAGGTGATTAAGCGTTTTTTCGGTGAGTAGCACGCTACTCTGGAACCCATATAGGATCAGTGGTGAATTAGTATAGTGAAATATGAAAGTAATTTGAGTGGTGTATATGTTAGTCTGTTATTTGAATTGAGAAGGATAGTGGAGGACTAGAGGAGGGAAAAGGTTTACATTTATATAGCACTCACTACCCCATATGAGGTGCTGAAGCGCTTTTTGGTGGCTAGCACGCCACTCTAGAACCCAAACAGGGTTAGTGGGGAACTGGTATAGGGAAATATGAAATAAATCTGAGTGGTGGAGATGTTAGTCTGTTATATGTATTGAAAAGGAATAGTGGAGGGATAGAAGAAGGAAGGGTCTAGAATGTGTTTTTTTGGGGGGTGTTCATAGCAGTAGGAGAGGGTTTGGGATGGAGGGGGAAGAGTCAGAGCGAAGGGTTTGGAAAGGCTTGTTTGGGAGATCTAAATAGTAAAAGAGGTATGAGATGATGGAAGGAGGGGTAGAGGGGGAAGAGTATGGGGTTTAGGATGAATGAAAGAGTGGAGGTAGAGAATATATTGATAGAGGTATAGGGTTAGAAATAGGGCAGTGCATTGGAGAGAGTAGTAGAGTGAGGTTTGAGATGAGTCAGAGTGGAGGTAGAGAATATATTGCGAGAGATATATGGTGAGATCTAGGTTAATGCACATTAATAAATATAAAGATACATAAGTACATGAAAGGTATCTAAATGCATAAGGAAGGTAATCTATGTAGAATAAAGTTGCATTAATAAACTAAGACTTTCAAGTGTTTTTGTACTTGTGTGTTTGTGTTAGGTGTTAGATCATTCCATACCTTTACAGACCACTATCCCACCTGAAATAAAGGAAAAAGCTAAAAACCTGTATTTCCACACTGTAATTCCTTCCACCAAGCTGAATCTGTTATCAGTTTCATATCTATAGCATCAAGAGGCTCCTAGCGTACATGTTTAACAAATGGCCAAATAATGCTAAAGAATGAAGAAAATAACTAAATGAGACCACACACAAGCCATTTTGCCTAGTAAATGAAATATGAAATGAAACTAAGAAAAAGTAATTATCCTAGACTAGACCCATGGCCTGGGAACAAGCCTGGTGTTATATATCAGCTTAACACATTGGGCCTGGCTTCAGATGGAGGAAATTCTTACAAAGATCTGCCGGTTACTTGCAAGAGGCATCTTAAAATGTGTATTATAATGGTGTAACAATTGAATTACAGCACAGTAAATGTTTAAGATTTACAGGTTTTATCGGTCTTTACTGAGATAGAGGGTGAATCGAAGAAAAACGTGAAAATAAACTAAAAATACACAAATAAACTTACGAACCTGTCTACAATACACATACTACCAATCCAAACTTAGGACATGGTAGACATATTCGGCCATCATCTGTTGTTACAGTCCTGCAGACTACTTTAGAAAGGCCAACCTAACCCTTGACTGGATGTATTAGAAATGCTTCAAACGACATCACAGACAGGGACCCCCCTACCCGTAGCACCACTGGCCGGGGCCACCCAGCAGATAAGGGGGCTTGTTCTGCTTCACATCAGCATCTCATCTCTTGCAAGGACATGCCAGGACATGCCAGGGGCACTACTGCCTCAAGGCCACTTGCTTAAAATGAGGCCACGATCTGCTTCGCAACAGCATCACTTACAAGTACCACCCGTCCATAGTACCACTGTCCGGCCCACTCAGCGGACACAGGGGCAGGTATCTGTGGCATTACTGCCCCAAGCCCTCACAGCTGAACTGAGGCCTAGCACGCGCCCATGACCACCACCTCCATCACACTTGTGGTTTTAGGTGAGGACACACCAGGTGTTGCACAACTTCACAGCCATCATTCTCAACGCAGGATCTCTGCTCTCACTTCACCATGTTACCCTAGAGCCCACCCAGGAGTGCAGAAACCGAACCCAATCACCTATATCCATTGATGCACAAGCATTGTGGGGAACCAGGGTCTAACATATTATTTCCATCCAAGTGACGCCCTTCAGTGGCAAGATTTGTTAATAATGATTAAAACTGATTGATCATAGAATGGACCAGTCAAGCATTAAATTAAAGAGTTGCTTTCCGCTCGGCTGCTAGTGCCTTTCTATCAGAAGTTGAGCCACTGTTGCCAGCTTATGGCGACAGCGCCAACCCAGGCACCAACTGTGGGTGCTTCCATGCTCCCTACCTCAATGTGCCACTTTCATAGCCAGCACGAGCACTGTCACCAGTGCCAAAACCCACTAGGTGCTATATCGGTGCTTACACAGATTCACAGCTGCTCTCCACCCCAACAACCATGTCCAACCAATGAAGGGTCCATAGGACGAAATGAGCAGCACTATTGTGTGTCCCTATTCACTGTATTCAGTCAGGAAACTGATAATGTGTGTTAACCTGGTATGTACTGTGAGCACAGTGGCGGGTCACACGAAGAATGCCCGTACAGTACCCACAGGACGCGAGTGTGGTGCTCTTCACACAGCCCTCTAACAATTACCATTGCAATGTGTCTCCTCCCCTCATGCAGATCTGCGTATTGAGCGCGTCTTGCATCGATCTCATGTGTAGCCTACGCAAAACAAGCGTGATTCCCGGCACAGCCACTCAACTTTTTGTCCTCCCAACAACAAAATGAAGAGCACCGAATCTAACAACGCTCCAAGTACAGACTGGATACAAGTAAGGGCAGCCCCTGAGAAAAAATCAGTTGAGGTGTTCCTCGAAAAACTGTGTCCAAAATGCCCAGGGCAGGCGGGGCCTCACTTGAGAGGTCAGTCATGAAACTCAAGCACACACAACAGGACTCGGCGCAGGAAGTGGGAGGATGTGCAGAGCAGGGGGAAAGGATGACCAGTGCAGGTGACGCTTTTCCTTTGTAAAGGAATTCCGGTTGGTGTCATATCCCCCTGCTGTGCACATCTTCACACTCCATGCTGCACAGCACATCAAATGTGCTTAGGTGAAATCCCTGCTTCAGGCAAAGATATCACCTCAGTGGCACCCCTCTCAAAGAAAACAAAAGGTGGGGGCAGGGAGGGTTGCTGAAACCTTCAGAGGCTGGCTGCCGCCAGCTGGCTCTTGGCCTCTCAGAAGGGGTCATTAAAATCACATTCTTGGATACTAAAGCATCCGAGAATAAAAGGGGAACCTTAATACAAATGAAAGTGGGGAAATGGTTTCCATACTTTCATTATTTTAGATCATTGTAAATCAGGAAAGTGTGTTGTGCTGTCATCTGAACCCTGGCAGCCCGCGCTGAAGATGACGATGGGGGCGGGGGGGGGGGAGGGGGGGGGGATGAAGCCCGTTCAGCCCAATGGGTGTTGCGCGCCTGCAGGGTACTCACTGTGCTAAAGCCGTTCCTGTCAGCATAGCGTCAACCCTGCGACGCTACACCAGTACACGTGAAGAGGTACCAACAGGCTTCTCCCTGCAGACAAACTGTGCCGTTTGACACACTCATCCAGCGAGGAAAGGACTGTGCCTGTCAGCACAGAAAGAACTAAGCCGGCCTCCTGCTGAGGAATTAGGGAACCACTGGAACCACTTATCAGCTGATGTGCCCGCCTCCGACGTGAGGAATAAAAGAGCCCCCCACAGAGGTAATAGGTAAGCGATGGGAACTGCCTCTCCTGCAGGCCCATAGCCAGGGGGAAATATTTAGGGGGGCATGCCCCTAAGAATAACTACAGAAGGGATTCGGTTTTCAAAGTTTGACATTGGTTTAGTTCCCCACAGCATTTTTTTTAAATTAAAGGCACAATATGGTGAGACTTCAAAGAATGCAGTTTTTCTAAAGTGTTACTATTTTATACATGTACCACTATTAGTCATAATACATTGGAAATTGTACCTTTTAAAGTACAGTGAGAAAGGAAAACTGGGAAATGTTCATGAAATCTGTGTTAAATAGTATTTTCCTCAGACGTATAACGTATAATTGTAGAACACTAAATAGTGCATAAATGCAATTATGCATGGGCCTGTGTACCCCCCTGAAGACATCTGTGGGGAAAAGTAAGGTAAATCAAACATTTCTAAGCACATTTTCTAAAAACCAGTAACAATAATTAAGTGGGTGGGTAAGGCAGTTCTAACACATCTTCAGCAATAGAGACTCAATGGAACAGCCAGTAGGAGCGATAGACGAGGTCAGCATAGGATGTTGGGGGAGCATGGGCATAGCTGAGGAAGTGCGTGTGGTGAAAGGCCCTTCTACTTGAACAGCAGGAACTTGCCAGGCAGCTACCCAGCATTGTTTTAGAGCCTTGTACCCAGTACTTAATTTGTGCAGTTGGTTTAAGGTAGCAGGCACCGGCACTTATCTTTTGGGACCCAAACTTATTTTTCACCATCATTTTTTGATCCAGACCAAAAGCAAGACTGGCAAAAAAGAAAGAAAGAAGGAGGAATCAAAATATTGGAAAATGATGACAAAGACAGAACACAGGGACAAAAATGATCTTCCCAAGAGTAAGAAAAAGAGGCAGGAAGCGTAGGGTGGTGGAAGAAAGAGGCATGCAGTGGAATCAAGACTTGACAGGCTTCGTATCCAACAACCTCCACATGCAGCAGCTCTGGCCTGATTGAAGCCCCACTGGACTATGACAGTAGAAAACATGTGTCTTCACTATTTCTTGAATCCGACATTGTATTCTGTCAACTCAAACTTTACCAGGCAGAGAATGGGGTTATTTTAGACAGGACTGAGGGGCCATCATTCCTGACAGACAATATACAAACGGTGGACCTGGATGGGGATAGATCTAAACCATTTGCTCTTCCCTGTGGAGTCCCACAGGGATCTTCCCTTAGTCCCTTGCTTATTAATATGTATGTGAAACTTCCGGCTGTCCTTATACGTTCTTTCGGCCTACTTCTAACCTCCTATGCGGATGATACGTAGATTGTGCTATCTCTTCAGAGAGGGAAAGAAGCGGAAATGACCACTAGTTGTCAGGACTGCATGGCGGCCATCACAGGATGGATGTCTGCTAATTGCCTAAAGCTGACCTCAGGCAAGACAGAGGTGATAATTTTCGGGAATAATCCTAACCTCTGGACCCCGGCCTGGTGGCCCAGTGAGATGGGCCCCCTGCCGGAAACCCGCACTCAAGGAAAAAAACGTGGGTGTGATTGTGGATAATACCCTTTCATTTGGGGACCAGATCAGCTGAGTGGTATCAACATGCTTTTTCATCCTAAGAACTTTGAAAAAAATCAAACCTCTTCTTATGGATTAAAGCTTTAGATCTGTAGTATCTGCTCTAATTCTATCCCGTTTGGATTATTGCAACAGTCTGTATTTGACGATTAACAATAAACATCTTAACAGACTCCAGATGGTTCCGAATGCGGCAGCTAGGCTGCTTACAGGCACTCAGGGCGACTGACGAGGAAGGACTGCTCCATGAACTAGAAATTTGGAAATATTGTGTCTACACCTACACGGGTTATGTCATATTGAATATTCCACGAAAGGACATTCAACACGGTCTGCTGCACTTTGAGAATATCATAAAAGGACACACAAAACGATTACAAACCATTCAGGTCGATATAAGAAAGAACTTACCTTGACCAAAAGACTTGTTGGAACATATAAAGAAGAATTTAACGAAATAAGAATTTTGCCCTGAAGAAGTCCGTAAGGACGAAACGCGTTGGCTACGCAGATTTTAAAGAAGAAAATTAAATAAAGGACTTTTAAACGGAACCTGCTGATTGGACTCACTATTGTTGGAATCCACTAAATTGTATTGTATACAAATTCTGTGGTGTGCTGGATCATATTATCTTTGTTCATGATTTCATTGGAGATTTAGGGGTATTGAGTCTCAGATCCCTAGCACCCCAAAAAAGCTTAAACCTTTGACCAAATTCTATAATAGGTGCAAATAGAATTGCCTCATACCTCACTTTTGTGTGCTTGTTCAACTTGCTAACATTATACCTTCTTGGTGCTGTTAAAGAATGCTGTATAGATGAGACTGCAGACTTGATTAAATGTCTATAGTCCGAGTGTTTGTGGTCTCTGGGTCTCCCTATATTTGTATCCATACATTAGTGAATCTGTGTCAGGGATCTTGTTTACGTTTTAGAGCCTCTGTGTCCGTGTAGACCTATTTCCCAACTGTGAGTGCTGGTGTCAGTATTCAGATTTTTTTTAAAACAATTTTTATTTTTCCAACAACATAGTATCGGTATACATCAAACATCTTTGCTTTAATTACGCTCCCCCCAGTGTAGCCGGAATTTTGCCCCCACACACCTTGAAACATTGACGTGGACAGTTCTACGTTTCTGATCAGTGAACAGACATCCGTGGGTTACATTACTTAGCATGGACCTTTTAGCTAACACCTTTTCTAATGTAGGTCTATGAGCCGTGTACTCTCTACGTGCAAAGAGGAGAGGATACAACCTCAGATGTCAACTGGTCCATCAGTGCTTGTCTTTCGTGTCAGAGCTCTATCGTAGAGGAGATACAAATGCCCCCTCTGTACCTGTTCCACCTCCCCATTTGTGGTCCCATTTCTTAGGGCATTCCCGTCGCTTGAATACTGTTTTCTCTGCAATCATAGCCGAGTCCATATTCTTTGCCCAGTCTATTAACAATGGTCCACACCCCACTTCTGTGCAATATTACGTTTTGCGATGGTAAAGCCCATCGAGGCCCAGTCTTGTTCAGCCCGGGAGAGGTCAGTGGCATACCAGATATTAAGAAGGCAAAGCTGGGGAGATAGCCCTAGGGGCTTATCACATGTTCCCTCAAGTTAACGGGTAACTGCTTCCCAGTAGTACTGTATTTGTGGGCATTCCCATAGAATGTGGATAAAAGTACCTGTTTGGTTACAGTGTCGGAGACAAAGCGGGCGCTTCCCCAGTCTGAATAGAAGTTTGGCATCAAAGTAGACTCTATGGAGGATTTTCAACTGGATGAGCCGTAGTCGCATGGGAATGGTGAACTCCCTACGGGAGGCCAGTGCATCACGCCAGTCCTCGTCCTCTATGGTACCCAAGTCTGTCTCCCAGCACCCTTTAAGTTTCTGAAGTTGATCTGCACGATTCTTGACAAGATTTTTATATGTAAGTGATATTGCCTTGCGGTCCATGGGATCTAATAGCAGCCTGTCCTCCAAGGGGGAAGAGTCAGGGAGAGGAATCTCCTTTGGCAAGGCTGCAGAAATAGCATGGGTAATCTGTTGGTATCGAAATGCCTCCGATGGTGCTAGTTGATATTTTGTCTGGCGGTCACTAAATGAGGCTATCCTCCCCTTCACCCACATGTCTCCCACTGTAGAAATTCTGATTGTGTCCCATTTATCGAACCCCGGGGATTGACTAAGTCGACCCAGGATCTCAGGCTCCCACAACGGAGTCGCCTTAGTTATGCGCTTATACCAGCCCAGCTTTCTTGTGACTTTGTGCCATGTCTCAACTGTACGGGGGTGGGGATAGTTAACTGAAGTTTGCGGGGATTTGTGTATAGAGCCCTATTATAGCCACCCGTCCCTATGAGCCAACGGTCCGTGTGGAAATTGGGGTCATCGTGGGAGCCAAACACCCAGCTGTTGATCGCGATCAACTGGGAAGCCTGGTGATAAAGTCAGAGATCTGGTAGTCCTATGCCCCCGTCGTACCATCCAATCGTAAGCTTGGACAATGCAATGCGCGGAACTCGGTCTTCCCACAGGAGGCCTCGTATTTCGCCATCGATTTGGGCAAAGTAGGAATCCGGAATAGGATTGGGAGTATTTTGCAACACGTAGAGAAAGCACAGGAGTGCAAGCATCTTAAACAGTGACGCGTGCCCCAGGAGGGTGATAGGGAGAGACCGCCAGTGGAGGGCATCAGACTTGAGGCGCTGAAGGGGTCCGAGCAGGTTCTGTTCATAAAAGAGACCGACATCTGGGGTGACGAAGATGCCAAGATATCAAAAACCCCGTGCTGCGACTGGTATCTCGTAGCCCCTTGGACTGTCAGGGGGATCACCCCCTAGCGCATATATCTGGGACTTGGACCAGTTTATCTTATACCCCGAGTGGGAACCAAAAATATGAAAGATGTGCAACACCCGCCATATGGATTGCACTGGTGCGGCTAGATATAAAAGAATATTGTTAGCGTATAACGAGCAGCAGTCTTCATGGTCCGCTGTCCATTTGAGCCCCCAAATCACTAGGTGAGTGAAAGTCGCCGATCGATGGTTATTGACGACTACGTGTGCAGTGGGTTGAATATACAGCAGCCGGATCCAGCGTATCATCTTAGGCCCAAAACCCATACGAGCCAACACGGCGAAAAGGAAGTCCCACTCAACAGTATCAAACACCATGCTGGCATCTAAGGATAGCAGGATCGCGTCTACTTCGATAGTGTGAATCCTGCCAAGAACCCCGTGCACTCTCTATAGATTGCGGGCCATATTTCTGCTCGGCATAAATCCGGATTGGTCCGGGTGAACTAAGTCGGTGATGTAAGGAAGGATCCGATTGGCCAAAAGTTTGGCCAAGACTTTGGCTTCGACCGTCAGGAGGGAAATAGGGCGGTAGGAATTGCAATCCTCAACCGGTTTATTGGGTTTATGGATGACCACGATGGCGGCGTTTCGGACATCATCCGGAAGGAGTCCCAACTCGAAGCACTCCTGGCAGAGGTTCAACAGGTGAGGGGCCAACAGTGTAGCCATGGGTTTAAAAAGCTCGATGGGAAGTTCGTTTGCACCCATCGCCTTTACAGAACGGACACCAGAAATAGCCTTTTGAATCTCCGTTACAGTAATATCAATCTCGAGCGCTTCCCTATCCTTTGGGGAGATGCTGATCACCTCAATCGTGGCCAATAGGTCAGCTGACATCGGAGCTTGAGATGTCGGCGAGTTAGCATACACCTCCTTAAAATGGGACGCAATGGCGTCTGCTATAGATTGAGGATCTATTAGAAGTGTACCATCCAGGGCTGCGATTACTCTGACCCATCTCAAAGCCTGCTCCTTTCGCTACAGCCACGCCAGGAGTTTGCCCGTTCATTCCCCCTGTTCGTAAACCCTGTGCCGAGAGGACAGGGAACGCATTGTGGCCTCCTCCAGAAGTAATTGTTTATAGTCCAGTCTCTTTATTTTCAGGCTATGCTGAGTGGCGTGGTCAGAGTCACGCGAAACTGACTCCTCCAGAGGCAAGATCTCCGCTTCAATCTCAACCACCCTCCTGGATCTCTCGCTCCTATGTCCCACCACCAGGGAGAGGGCCCTGCCCTTTATTACTGCTCCACACGCCCCCTCAGAGTGTCAATGCCAAGTCGACGGTGCCCACATTTTCGGCAAAGTAATATTCCGCGTCTTTACGTAGGGCATCCTTAATGTGAGGGATCTTCAGCGCCCAGGGCTGTATGGTAATAGTACCGGGGCGTCTGACCCGTCGTATTGCAAATGACGTAAGAACAGGAGAATGATCTCAGATCCCACGAGCCAAGCACGTGGTGCTTGTGAAGGCGTGGATATTCTGGGCGTGCGTGAATATGTGATCTATACGAGATTGGCTACCGTGTGCCCCCGACTGGAATGTGAAGTGTGTGTTCAATGGATTAAGCCACCTCCAAATATCAACTACGCCCAGGGCATTAGCAAACTCAAATAATTGCGAGCCCCTCGGTGAGTCCTCCCGGGCCGGAAGACGGTCCCGTGTACCATCCATCGTTAAGTTAAAATCACCCCCCATAACCAAGAGTCTCAAGGGCAGGTCCAACAGTAAGGCACCTACATCTCGCAACGTCATTTTCTGCAACCCTCGGGGGGCATAAACAGAGACCAAATTAAGAACATGTCCCTCCCATGAGCCCGTGACTGCCGAGTATCTACCCTGTATGTCAGTCCATGTATTATGTATTATATATGGACAGTTCTTTCGAAGGAGGATCCCCACCCCCCTGGAGCCCGAGGTGAATCCAGAGTGAGCTATCAGTCGAAATTCTTTCCTATTCAAGGCTCCACAAGTGTTTCCAATTAGATGCGTCTCCTGCAACATCACTAGGTCAAGTTCCTGTCGTTTTATGTAGTGTAGCACAATACCCTGTTTAATTTTGTCCCCAAGACCATTAACGTTCCATGTCGCTAACCTAAGCGTGGAGTCTGTCGCCATCAGGTGAGTCAGAGGAAAGAGAGCAATGCAAGATATGCCTGCCGGTAGGGGGATCCCTCATGTCCCCTCCCAACACATAGCACTGTTTTGTGGTCTACCAGGAGCAAATGGTGTGAAGCTTATTAACACAAGTCATATTGTAACGATGCCGAGTTAGGGAGAACCAAGCTTTGTCATTTACTGATACGAAACATAATAAAACCATCAACAAAAATACACAAATAACGAATACAAAATCCGAAACCCACCCCTCCCCCCAACCCCCCAACTCAACTCTCCCTCCCCTCCCTGCAGGACGGGCATTGAACCACCTGCCACCCCCAACTTGCAGAGCGCCATTCGCCCACCCTTAACATTCGAGGAACGTGATATAATCCCATTCTCTAGAGCATCTATAAAGGATAACAACGCCTACCCTGGCCCACCAACCCCCAAGCAGCTATTCAAATCAAAGTCCTGGAGCCTGCAGCTATAACCTGGCGGCAGCACCATTGCTCCCGCAGCCAGAAAACTCTCTATCAATCAAGCCTCATTCCCCCCACCCACATCGACACTATACATAACAGAGCAAACAGAGTAAGAAAACATTCAGTTAAGGACAGTCCATGACCATGGGTGAAGAGCAATTGGGAACTTCCGCCTTCCTTGGTGGAATTTATACTTGCAGTTCTAAGTCAGTCACCCTTCTGGACTCCGAGTTGTCGAGTCCTCCATCGTGGGCGACCCCCGCCGGCGTCCATGGCCGCTGGGGCCCCGCGCACTTCCTGCAGATCTGTGGGGTCGCTTGCCAACGGTTCTCCACCCCTCAAGCCAGTCCCACGCCTCCTCTGGCCTGGTGAAGAACCATAGTTTTCCCTCCGATTCGATGCGTAGCTTGGCTGGAAACATCATCACGTACTTGATATCTTGATCCCTAAGAGCTCGCTTCACTTCCAGGAAACTGCGCCGCTGTTTCTGGACCCGCAGAGTGAAATCGGGAAAGAGGGTGACCTTGCTGTTCTCAATGACTATTGGTGGGGCCACCCATGCTGTCTGTAGAATAGCATCCCTGTACCGGTAATTGAACACCCTTGCCAGGAGAGGTCGGGGTGGCGCCCCAGGCCGAGGCCTTCCTCCAGGTACATGGCGGGCGCGTTCAATTGAGAAACATTTAGAGAGGCCCGTGGTTGAAGGTGCTGGAGGACCAGTTCTTCCACAAAGAGGTCGACCGCCGGCCCCTCCTCCCGCTCCGGTACGCCCAGGATACGGACGCTGTTGCATCTCATGCGGCCTTCATAGTCATCGAATTGCAGCGTTAGTGCCTCCTGCGTGGTCCGGAGCTCAGACACTTGGCGCTTGAGTAGCTCGGAATCAGATTGGAATTCTGTGGTGGTAGCCTCGACAGCACCAATGCGTTCCGACATTTTCTGCATGTCTGCTCTCATCAGGCACACCTCTGTGGCCACCGTGGCAATACTGGCTTCAAGGGAGGTGCGCACTGTCGTTATCGCTGACAGGATGTCCTGTAGTGTGGGCTCTGGTTGCTCCACAGGGGCCTTCAGATTGGGCTGATCCCCCTCCTGGTTCCTTTGCCACGTGAATTTGTAAATTTTAGCTTGAACCGCGTTGCGGCCGGATGCCATCTTGTGAGGTGTGGGCCCCAATCCATACCGGAGAAGAAATGGTAGGGGGGACCAGCCCTCCTGGCTACTCGCGCCGCCTACCGCGGGTTTCCACCCACATCGGCCAGTCGGTTTTCACCTATCAGCTGCTCCCCCCAGCTATGTCTATCCGGGCACAGGTGGCGCAGCAAAGACCAAAGGGGGGCAACACAAGTGTATGGGAGGGACCCCTCCGTACAGCGTGCACTTATAGGAGGCTCCGACCTCAACTGCGTAGACCGGTTATTATGGGGGCTGAACAGTACCGCTCCCCAGCATTCCAGACCGGGTCCGCCGCTCCGGCGCCATCAGGTACTGCAAAAAATGCGGGTCGTTGCGGCGTGTGCTGGGGCCCAGTAAGATTGAGGTAGAGCCAGTCCACTGCGGCTGGGGGAGTCTAACTATTCCCCCGGAGGTGCCACTCTGCCAGGAGATCTCTCCTACCTTCAGTCAAGCCGCTGGGTGCCATTGGCCGCTGCTGTCTGGAGTGCTGGAGGCTTGCAACCTCCTGGGGATTGCCGGCAATGAGGAGTGCAAATTCCAGCCACTGGGTGCTGCAGCAGTCACCATGCCAAAGCCCGCATCAGTGGGCAAGAAATTCTGGTCCGGACCTGGTTGGCGTAGGTTGCGGCCCACTCACCATGCCGCGACCCCGACATCGGTTTTCGTGCACGCCCATGAATGTGTCGGGCGCACCCCGCGTCTCCAGCCTCCGTAGCAGAGCAGGGCCCGTCTCTCCTCACAAACACCCCCGGTGCCCACGAAACGAAGGCGGCTGGGGGAGACTGAAGTTATGCGGATATAATGGGAATGTCGCAACGGAGCGGCTGGGGCAGACTGAAGTTATGCTGATATAATGGGAATGGCGCAACGGAGCGCAGCTATCATGCGGCCATTTCCCTCTGCAGTTGGCCACGTCCCCCCAATATTCAGATTTTAGTGTACATCGGTCTTTCATTACCTCCATATCAGTGTTCAATTGTCAAAATTCCCAAACCAGTATTAGCACCCCCATGTCCACATGTGTTCCTTTGACTGCCTTTGATCCCTGCGTCAGTTTTCCAGTGGTAATATCCCCATCATTTTCTAAGTGTAACATATCCAGTGTTAGTGCCACACAATATCTGTGGCTATGTCTCAGTCTCAGTGATGGGCTGCTCTATTGCTGTGCAAGTGTTCCATTGTCAGCATTGATATCCCTTTGTTCCTACGTCACTATATTCCTCGCAGTGTGCTTGTGTTGGTGTTCCATGCAACAGTTTCCCTGTGTTAGTGCTTGAGTGCCAGTGACCAAGTGTCAGTAAGTCCATGCTTGTTTCTCATGCTCTCTTTGCATGTAGCATCTATGACTCAGTATCCTAATGCTGGCACCCTTGTGTACTTACCTCAGCATTAGTGTTTGTGGACTTATTAGTGTTACTGGGTTAGTGTCCCCATGTCACTGTTACTGCATACGTGTCCCTTTATTTCTCTTCCATCATGAGTGTTCCAGTATCAATGTCAATGTACCTATTTCCCCATCTACCCATGTCCCAGTGCAGTGCCCTCACACAAGTATCACAGTGTCATTGTCCCCCGGTCAGTTTTTCTGTGTCATTGTCCGTGTGCCCAAGTCAGTATCTTTAATTTCAGTGTCTCTGTGTCAGTGTTCACTTTTCCTAGTGTCTGTCTCTGTACCCAAACAGTGTTTCTGGACAGTAACCCCTTGGCAGTATTGCATTGTCCAATGTCCTTGTCAGTGTCACACTGTATATTTCAGTGTCTGTGACTCTATGTATGTGCCCCCATGCCAGTGTCGTTGTGGCTGTATCCCAGTGTCAGTGGCCCAACTCAGCAACCACACGTCAGAATCTGAATGATGCATCCCCTCAGTAAGTGTCCTTGTGTTACTGTCTTTTTTATCAACCTGTGTTGTGTTCAAGCATAAATACCTAAGTGTTTATACTCTAAACTTCCTATGACAATCTCCCCATACCACTGTCCCATGGCATTGAACCAGCATCAATGTTTGTGCCAGTTTCTTTGTCCCCAAGTCAATCTCTCCATGTTGGTGTTCCATTACCTGTGTCCAAGTGGTACTATCCCAGTGGAAATGCCTTGTGTTGGCATCACTATGGTGCTGGTGTGTTTCTGTCCTAATGTGTCCCAGTGTCAATATATGTGACTCATGTCAAGGAACGACTTTCAGTGCCTCATTACCAACATCCCCATGCCATTATTGGTGCCACTAGTCAGTGTTCTAGTGTCTATGTCTCAATGACAGGGTCTCCAAGTCAGTTTCCATGCATCAGTAACCTCTGTCAGGATTCACAGGTTCACTAATGATGTGTTCCCCAGTCAGCGCCCCTTTGTCAGTATATCATGTCACAGTCTAATATTATGTCCCACTGTTTAGTGTCAATATCCTTGTGCCCTGGCATCCCTGTGCCAGTGTTCCAGAATTAGTGTTTGTGTACCATGTATGCGCCTGAATGTTACTGTTCCCATGTAAGTATAGATGGTCCTGTTTCGGTATCTCTGTTCCAGTGGCCTAGTGTCAGTGTTGATTTGCCTTTCTCATTATCTTACGAAAAATGCCCATTTGCTAGTGCCCATGTGCCAGTGTACCCCTCTTGTTGTTCAAGTGCAAGTGCTTATGTGTCACTGTGGTCACATCAATGTCCCCATGTCATCATTGGCTTCCTTTGGCGGTATGCTAGTAACAGTGTTGGAGGCCCATTGGAAGTGCCCCCAAGTCATTCTTGGTCCCCCTGTGTCAGTTCCCTAGTTTTAGTGTAGGCCCCATTGGGTCACTGTTCTGGCCTTAGTGCCTCACATAATGGCGTTGTGTGCTTATAAACTACTTATCCCATCCTAGGTTGACTTCAAAGCATCAAGGGGAGAGAAGAGTCACAAGGCATGGGATACAGATGCATGAGTGATTTGGTGATATAAAAAGTGGTTCTGGGATGATAGAGTGTATTGGGAAGGATATATTGAAAAAACACAAGATGTGAAATAGCATTTTAGGAAGATAACCTTCTTAAAAAAAGGAAAATTATTTAAAAGCAAAACAAGCATTTCATTGATAAGTGTCTTAAAGTGATAGATGAAGCAATGTGATTATCTCCACATCATGCTAATTGTCCAAAAAACATATAGGGTAGCAGTTTCACTGACCATTTGAAGATTAAAGAAACAGTTTGAGATAAATAATAAGTACAAGGCCCCAACTTTTTTCGTAAGGCGTTATTCACTTCCTTCTCAAGCATATCCCACTTCTGCCAATGTTGCCGCCCAATTCCACTACTGCATGGACAACTCTCAAAAATAAGACTGTAGCAAGAGCGCCTGCATTCTTCAAGTGGATCAAATAGTGCATTTTGCAGTTCTAGACCAGTATTCAATTAAATTTTATATAAAGCCAATTCATCATAAAAGAACCCAGTGCTTTGATGGCCAGTTTTTGTTGGGCGGGGAGAGCAACTGTTTTTACACCACTGCTGATTCAACCATTGCGTGTATTTTTAACTAGAACGGACTAGACATATTAGTATTAAAAAAGCCTTAGCCACCCTTTGACCTAAGACTGCTCCCCTCCCAGAGCTACAGTAACAATACTGCAAAATGTTCTCTTTTTTCATGCCTGAAAACATTAAGAAAGAGATATTTAAAAAAAAAAAAAGCCTTAGCCACGGTGTGTGGTGCAAGACATGCACAAAAATGATAGTCTCAATGACCTGTTGGGGCTTTGGGTCGTGATTGGTACACACCTAGTTACTAATTACTCCTTTCTGACAGTAGAGGTTCACTGAAAAGTGAGGTATGGTATGTAAAAAATAACAATGCCCAGTTTTCATTGAAACAATATTAACTTATTCTACATAGGGGCACTTTCTAGACCTGCATCAGTTAAGAGGAGAGACAAAGTTCAGCTGAAAATATAACTGTGCATGATGTGTGTGTGCATGTTTGCCGTATGTATTGATTGTTGTGTTGTGACGTGTGTGCTATATGCTTAGTATGCAAGGCTTATATGTGCTGTAATCGGGATGACTTATTTTTGTGTCTATGGTCTGTCATTTTGCTTAATATGTAGTGTGCCTAGTGTTGTGCTATATGTTGAAGTCTGTGTGTGCTGTGTGTATGATTGTGTATGTAAAAGCTGGTTGATGGGGGGGCATTAGATGGCGCACGGCAAAATGTCAGCACGTTAGTGTAGCTCTGCCCGGCAGAGCTAACATCCATCCAATATCCGCCACCAAATCGTGACATCTGCGTCCCAATTGCACAGGGACTGTGTGCTGCCACTTTCCTGCCGTCGTGGGGAAAATCTGGAGGAGTTTCTAGGCGCTGCCAAGCTGTAATTCCCAGCTACAGACACTGTGTGAGCGAGGTCAACATGGCACCGGCAGCGCGGCCTTGAAGGCGCTCCTGTCGACTAGACGCGAGTGGCTGCGTTCTCTGATATCCAGAGACCTGTGGGCAACGCAGGGTGGTCATGCTGCTGCAGTGTACCATTTGTTGTGCCTGCTGAGGGAGCTGCCGCCACCTGTGGGCCAGATTGGAGCTCTGCGGCATGGGGGAGAGGCAGCGGCGGCCTGCGCTTTCATACCCTGACTGCCTGGAGGGCGCCTGATGCAGATCGAGACCTCCTTGTGCCGACCGCGGTAAGTGGGGCTAGGCCTGACCGGGTTTGCGGCTACGGAGGTGGGTGTGGGCCTGGGGGAGAAGGTCGCGCTCTGCGAGCAGTGGGGAGCACCGGGGGGAGGGAGTGATGGGTGTGCTGAGCTGGAGCCCTGCGGGAAGCTGCCTGATTGAGCCTGGGGGCATTGCCTGCGGGAGTCCGCATCCCCCTATACATATGCGGCCTTGACGATTCGGGGGCGACTGGGCCTCTGAGTTCGGCCTGCAACGGGGCTTCAGAGGTTGCGGCGGGGCTAGAGAGCATAACAGCGGAGGAGCGGCTTGCTTATTGTGAGGCCCGTGGAGGTTGCTCGTAGTGGCGGTGCCTAAGGCCGTTCAGTAAGTGGACTGGCACTGGCTGGATTATAACTGCGATTATAACGGGAGTCCGTCTGCCCGCCCTGGAACATTAGCGAGCTGACTGGTATTGGTCCTTTGCGGGTAACAGTACTGCTGGTGCGGCCCCCCCATGGTGTGTAATAGACTTTAGTAGTTTGATCTGCGTCCCTGGTGATCGGCGGCCGTGGCATGGTGTAGCACAGTATTCAGGCCGATCAGGACGTGGGGCTCGCGTGGCCTGAAGTGATCACCTCCTACTCTAGCCCTAACTGCATGACTGGTTGCGGCCTTGCTGGGGACCTGCGTGGTGATTCTTGCGCATACTTTTTGGTATATGTGTGCATGCTCTCTGGCCTGCAAGACTAGTCTATGGAGCTAATTTGTAGCAATTACAGGCACCTATTCCTCATCTTGTTAACTGGGCGGCTCTTGTTACAGTGTCTGATCATGGGGAGACCGGACAAATCACAGCCGCGTCTCACCTTTGAGGCGCGCAAATCCGTGAAGCTCACACAAAAAGCAGCATCGGGCTCTGAGGCGGATGCCCATGGTGATACACCTCCCACGCTCGGGCCACGTTGCTGGGCATGTAGCGCAGTTTACAATCTATTGAGGGCACCATGGCAGCGGTAAACCATCGACTAGACCACATGTCCGCACAGCTAGAGAAACAGAACACATGTATGGGTGAGGTGGAACAGTGAGGTCTGAGGCGGAGGATGTTCTAGGTGAGTTGCGAGCGAAACACTGAACATGGAAAAGGTCTTGGCCCTCATTGAGGCTAAGAATGAGGACCTGGAGGCACAGTCCGGGCGCAACAATATACGACTCACGGGGCTTCCGGAATCCACCAATGTTGGTAAAATGGAGATCTTTATAGAAAATCTCATAAAAGACATTTTTGGCACAGAGCAGCTGTCCACCATGTTTAGTGTGGAACGTGCGCATTGCTCCCTGGTGGCACGCCCGATTCCGGAGGCTTCTCCCCGCCGCATCATAGCCAGGGTGCTGAACTATAGGGATCGTGATGCTATACTTAGAATGGCCAGGGATAAAGGCTCTATTGTCCATCAAGGCAACACTCTGACCTTCTTTCCTGACTTTACTGTTGCTGTTCAAGCTGCTCGCAGGGAATTTGGCAACGTTAAGACATTTTTACAATTGGAGGGAGTCCCCTATGCAATGCTTTACCCTGCTCGACTACGGATTGGCCCGGACGGGGATTCCAAAATCTTCTCCAATCCTAAGGCGGCCCTTAAACATGCAAAACAATTAAAGCGGAACCGGAGAGAGTCCAGTGCAGCACGTAGCGATGAGGAACAGTAGTGGGGAACCAATCGTCCTCGACTTGGACTATTGTGTATATGTTGTTTTTCTCTTGCTATGGTACACAATGTAATAAGGGTGATATTCTCTGAATGTGTCTTGTAAAGAAGCTGTTCAAACAATGGCCGGCAACTTCTATAGTTATGGTGGCGCAGTCTCTAGACCTGCTCAGCCGCCTCCTGCGAGACGGGAGGTTAGTAGCACTCTGACGACCCCCTATAATGGGTGTACCCCACAAACATGTTCTTTTTTGTTTTCTTTGGTTGGGGCAAGTTGTATCACATTGGGATGGCTTTAGCATGTTGGGGAAGCTGAAGTGGGTGGGGGTGGTGGGGTAGGAGTTCTGGGTGCAGCATTGGCGCTAACTGTTCCCGAACACAGGCTATTGAGATGCATCGTAAACTCAAAGAATCTGGATTGGTAGACACACTGTCTGCTTCTTCCTCCAGGGAGCTTCTTAAGGTTCGAGTGGTATGAGTGGTAGGGTTAAGTGCTTGACCTGGAATATGCGGGGTCTGAATACCCCCAAGAAAATAAGAGCAGTGTTGGCATATTTGGACAGGGTGGATGTGCAGGTTGCACTACTTCAGGAAACACATCTTACCAAATCATCTGAATGCAGGGTTGGGGCTAGGTGGGCTGGGGTGCGCCTTGCGTCTTCTTATTCTACGTACGCATGAGGTGTTATGATTCTGGTTAAGAAAGGAATTCCCTTTAAAGTGCTGCGGACTGAAACGGATGAGCAGGGACGAGGGACGCTAATGTATGGTCAATTGGGTAACATGAGGGTATTGGTGGTGAATGTATATGGTCCGAATGTGGACGATCCCTCCTATTTTTTGGGATGTATTGCGCTGGATATCTGGGTTTCCTTCAGCCGAGATTATATGGGTGGGGTGATTTTAACGTGTGCCTGTATGGAGCGCTTGACCGACTGAGCAGCAGTGGTACCAGACTAAAGCTGGCATCAGAGACGCTACTAGGCGTTATGGAAGCTGGTAACTTACATGATGTGTGGTGTCTGCAGAATCCAGGGAAGCAAGAAAGTACCTTCATATCATCTGTCCATGAGACATAGTCCCGCATGGACTACTGGATTGTCTCTGCCACAGTGTGTACTTGGGCACTGAAGGTGGGCCACATGGCTAGAACACTGCCTGACCATTCCCCTGTTCTCCTTGAATTGCTGGTTCCAACTTGTGATCGAGCACCCTTTACATGGCGCCTACAGCCCTCTTCATTAACAGACCCTGTGTTTAAACAAACTATTGGGATGGCGATTCGAACCTTTTTTAGGGAAAATTGTGGCTCGGTAGACAGCACGGGAGTCCTCTGGGAAGCTTTTAAAGTAACAATTAGGGGCACATGTATAGGAGCGCAGGCGGGAGTGTTGCGGGATATTAGGCATAGAATAAATAGGCTTGTTGCAGAAATTTCTAAATTGGAGCGTGAGTATCATCAGTCCCCCTTCTCCAGTACGCTGGCAGCCATACGGGCTCTTGTTACGGAGCATAATAGCACCGTGGATCAAGAATTGTTGCACAGATCAAGATGCTGCATAGCTCGGTATTATGGAGAAGGGGGTTGCCAGGTAGATCTTTAGCCCAGAAACTAGCGGCGCTGCGGAGTCAGGCCTATATTACTGAGAGATTAGATGAGGATGACGTGGCTCATTATACAACACCCAAAATCAGCGATGTTATTGTTAAATACTACACAACTCTGTACGAGGGGGGAACTACAGTGCCCCAATCGGAAATTCACACTTATCTAGATGATGTCGCGCTGGGGTGGTTGTCCCAAAGGCACAGGGAATACATCACACAGCTGTTTGACATGGAGGACGTCAAATTAGCTATAATGTCTCTTCCCACGTGCAAGGCTGCTGGGCTAAACGGACTCCCGAGCGAGTTCTACAAGGCTTACGCAGATGAGTTGGCCCCTTGGTTGCTAGAGATGTACGCAGAGGCCTACGATAATGGACAACTCCCGCCCACTCTCAAAGAGGCATTGCTGGTGACACTCTTGAAGCCAGATAAATCTGCTAATCGCTGCGAATCATACAGACCTCTTTCTGTAATTAATATAGACGCTAAGATACTGGCAAAAATGATAGCTACTAGGCTGCAGCCGCTTGTTCCCCTCCTTGTACTGCCGGATCAGTCGGGTTTTGTGACGGCCAGGTCCACCACGCACAATTTGCGAACGATTTTTCCACACTGTGTGTCATGAGCACAGCCCCTGGGAGAAGCGCTGGCGCTCCCCCCCTGGGGCATCGATCGTGCCCCCACAGAGGGGGATGGCAGCGGAAGAGTTTCCGCTGCCACCCCTGAGCCCCCCCACGCTTCCTGATGACGTCAGTGCGCACAGCGCGCGCCAACGTCATCAGGAAGCGTTGGACGCGCTGGAATTCATTTCTTCCAGCGCGTCCAACGGAGAGGGTAAGTGTTTGGCTGCGGTGTGGCGGGGGGGGGGGGGCGGAATTCGGAGGCCTTGAGGCATCGGGGGAGAGGAAAGAGTATTTCCTCTCCCCTGATGTCTCAATGCTGGGCATTCCTGTCCCACAATCGCGCACAGCGTCGCGATCGTGGAGCAGGGATGCCCCACTAGACACCAGGGATGTCTATTTCTTCAGTTGGGAAGCGACCCCCTGGGCAAGGGTCGCTTCCTAGGGGGCATAATTTATGGTAAGACTTTTCTGCCCCCCCTGGGGGCAGATCGGTCGACTTTCGGTCCGTTTCTGCCCCCAGGGGGGGGCAGAAAAGCCCACCAGACACCAGGGATGTCTTGTTATTCATTTAGGGAGTGACCCCTTGGGCAAGGGTCGCTTCCTTGGGGGCATAATTTTCTGGAAGACTTTTCTGCCAGATCGGTCGACTTTCGGTCCGTTTCTGGCCCCAGGGGGGGGGGGGCAGAAAAGCCCACTAGACACCAGGGAATTAGTGTAAATAAAAATGGAAGTGACCCCTTTGGCAAGTGTCGCTTCCAGGGTGCAATTTTTATAATATGTATTTGGCCCACCCGCCCCGGGACAGAGTAGCCTTTTTTTTTCCTGCTGTTTTCTGCCCCACCTGGCACACAACCCGATTGACCATTTGGGTAGTAACATAGCATGTCATAATGTTTATTGTTATATTTTTTGTGAATTGCAATAGTAATGTTTTTTTTTTTTACTTTTTTGTTCTAGGTGAAGGCTTTTGCTCTTTTCAGTTTGCCGTGTTGTTACTGGTGGTTCTGCTGTTTGTGTAGTATGGTAAGAGACTTTTTTTTTGTACAATGTAAATGTGTTTGATTTCTCTGCATGATTTTTTTTTGCAAATGGTGTAATAATAGCAGTATGTTTGTTTTTTGAGTGTCAAAAACTTTTTGCATTGGTGCTCGATGTGTATTTTGTTGTCTTGTGAGTAATTTGTTTTTTTTTCTTCTTTCTAGTTGGATATCGTTGGTTTTTGCTGTGTCACTGCAGAGTTGGTTTCTGGTGAGTGCAGCTGTCTCTTGTAATTGAATTGTATAGTTTTTGAGTACATTGATCTTTGTGATAAAGGTACACATTTCTTTACTTACTTGGTTTGCACATTGTTGGTTGTTGTTGACTTGTTTGTGCAGTCTTCTATCTTAGTAAGTATAATGGCTAGCCGCAGGATTACTGCTCAGCAGGTTGTTGGTTTGCTGTTTGAGTCTTCCTCTGACCATGGTTCAGAGACTGACTCTGCATCTGAGGGAGAGGAGGCAGGGGACGATTCTGGCAGTGAGTTTTCTCTCCGTATGGAGTCATCGGATGATGAAGATACTCTTAGTGCGGATGAAGTGCCTGTGTTAGAGGAGGAGACTGATGTGCCGATAGTGCGGCAAGAGGCATCTGGGCTGCAGCCTGGGGTTGCAAGGCTTCTCGTTGGTGTAGTGCGGCAAGAGGCATCTGGGCTGCAGGCTGGGGCTGCAAGGCTTCCCTTTGAAAGTGATGACCTCTGGGTTGCCCCTGGCATGGTGCAGCCGGCATTGCCAGAGTTTACTGGTGTTCCAGGGTCTAGAGTGAATACTGAAAACTTTTTGCCAGTACATTTTTTTCAGTTGTTTATGGACGATGTGTTTTTGGCAGAGATTGTTGAGCAGACTAATTTGTATGCCGAACAGTTTTTGAGGGACAACAGTGCCAGTCTTAAGCCATACTCTAGAGCTACCCGGTGGACTCGCACAAATGTTGAAGAGATGAAGAAGTTTTTGGGTTTAACTTTTTTGATGGGCTTGCTAAGGAAGCCATCAATGTCTTCATATTGGTCTAGCAGTCCCTTGATGGCAATGTCTATTTTTCCGGCAGTCATGAGTCGTGACAGATATTTGCTGCTGCTTCGGATGATGCATTTTGTTGATAATGGTTTAGCGTTGCCACGAGATCACCCTGAGTGTGACCGTCTTTTTAAGATTAGGCCTGTCCTTGATCACTTTGTTGATCGATTTTCTGAGATTTATGTCCCTGGGAAAGAAATTGCAGTGGATGAGTCTTTGGTGTTGTTCAAGGGCCGCTTGGTTTTTAGGCAATACATTCCTAGTAAGAAGGCACGCTATGGAATAAAGCTGTATATGCTGTGTGACAGTAGGACTGGATATGTCTCTAATTTCAGGGTGTACACCGGTAAGGAATCTAGGATTAACCTCCCTGGTTGTCCGTCCACTTTTGGAGTGACTGAGAAAATTGTTTGGGAACTTGGTAGAGGATTTTTTAACAAAGGCCACCATTTATATGTAGATAACTTCTACACTGATGTGCGGTTGTTCAGGGAATTGGCCAAAGTGGACACTGTTGCTTGTGGCACAATCCGCTCTAACCGTAAAGGTTTCCCGAAAGAACTTGTTTGTCAAAAGCTTGTGCGGGGACAGTGCAGTGTGTTGCGTTGCCAGGAGCTTCTTGCTGTGAAGTTTTCAGACAGGAGAGATGTCTACATGCTGACTACCATCCATGATGAAAGCACTGCACCTGTGACTGTTTGGGGTCAGGTCGCTGAAGCGCGCAAACCTGTGTGCATTTTAGACTATAATAGGCACATGGGTGGTGTTGACAGAGTAGATCAGAGGTTGGAACCTTACACTGCTCTTCGTAAGGCTTACATTTGGTACAAGAAGTTGGCTATCCATCTTTTCCACTTGGCAATGTTTAATGCTTTTGTTGTGTTCCAGGATTCTTGCCCTGAGTCAAAGATGACTTTTGCTCAGTTTCAGGAGTCTGTAATAGGCAGCCTTGTTGTAGTAGAACAGGCACGTGTTCCTAGAGTTGGAGTGGTGGAGGATGTTGCTAGATTGAAAGATCGCCACTTTCCAGATCACATTCCTCCCACACCCTCAAAAGATTTTCCCAGTAGGAGATGTAGAGTCTGTTGGCGAAGAGGTACGCGGAAGGAGAGTCGTATGTACTGCCCCGACTGTCCTTCTCATCCTGCACTGTGTGTCCCTGCTTGTTTTAGAGCGTACCACACACGAAATACTTTTTGGGAGCATTCATGAGTGGTAAAGTGAACTGCCTGGTCTGTATTCTTTGGATAATTTGATTCTGTTTCAAGGTTGGTGTTAGTGCAATGTATTTAGTTGCTGATTTTCTGTTAGAAGATTTGTATCTATTTGCGATTTGTTTGTGTTTTTATTTTTTTCTAAAAAAATCCTAAATGTGATGGCGGTGTGTGTAGGCTTGCGCTTGGCTGTTGGTGTGCGTGGACTGGTGCGTGGCTGGTGGTGTGCGTGGACTGGAGCTTGGCTGGCGGTGTGCGTGGAATGGTGCTTGGCTGGCGGTGTGCGTGGACTGGTACTTGGCTGGCGGTGTGCGTGGACTGGTGGTGTGTGCGGACTGGTGCTTGGCTGGTGGTGTCCGTGCACTGGAGCTTGGCTGGGGGTGTGCGTGGACTGGAGCTTGGCAGGCGGTGTGAGTGGAATGGTGCTTGGCTGGCGGTGTGCGTGGACTGGTACTTGGCTGGCGGTGTGCGTGGACTGGTGGTGTGTGCGGACTGGTGCTTGGCTGGTGGTGTCCGTGGACTGGAGCTTGGCTGGCGGTGTGTGTGGATTGGCGATTGGCTGCCGGTGTGCCTGGACTGGCGATTGGCTGGCGGTGTGCCTGGACTGGCGCTTGGCTAGCGGTGTGCGTGGACTGGCGCTCTGCTAGCGGTGTGTGTGGACTGGTGCTCTGCTAGCGGTGTGTGTGGACTGGAGCTCGGCTGGCTGTGTGTGAGTAGTGACTTTCTGCTGGTCACTACACACACTGCTAGCTGAGTGCCACTCCACGCAATCCATCAGCCTGTGTAGTTGCTGTGTCTGGATTGTGGGCGTGTGAAAGTGATGGGCCCTTGAATGGCGCTGTGTGCTGGTGTGAGTTTTGTTATGTAATGGGCCCGCGGCTGGCGGTGTGAATGGTTTTGTATGTCTCACACGTATGAAAGGTGTATGAATGGCCTGTAAAGAGGTTGGTGCCTTGTCGTGGCTTTACAGCTCACGAGCTGTGAGTCAATGGTTCAGTTTCTCGCCCTTTCAATTATTACCAGTGCATTTCACGTTTTGTGAAATCACTTGCTAATACAATTGTATCTACTGAACCATCACTCACCCTCGTGCCAAATCCAACCAGTATGTGTGTGTGCTTGCGGATTAGATGGCTGTGCAGTAATATTTGTCTTTCTGAAGCAGGGGGTACCTTGTCCCTTTTTGGTGAATTTTGTAATGTGTTGCTTTTGTACCTGGTGGTGCGAATGGTCTTGTTTGTATCACGTATGAAAGGTGTGTGAATGGCCTGTAAAGTGGTTGGTGCCTTGACGTGGCTTTACAGCTCACGAGCTGCGAGTCATTGGTTTGGTTTTTTGTGAATTTAATTATTGACAGTGCATTTCATTTTTGTGAAATCTCTAGTTAATAAAATTTAATACACTGAACCATGACTCGCCCTCGTGCCAAATCCAACCAGTATGTGTGTGTGTTTGAGGAATAGATGGTTGTGCAGGAATCTTTGTCTTTAGTTTCTCTGCCAAGGTACACTTTCCATGTAAGAATAACCCACCAACTATAGATATTGTCGAAAACCCATGGGAGTTCATGGTGATGTCTCTCTTGTGAATTCAAAAAGTTTTTTTTATCCCCAATGTCCTACAAACCTCAAAATGTCTGCCACATTTTCTTTGCAATTTTATTCCAAAATTCTCACGCTGTTGGAACAATAGTTAATCTGGTTTTGCAAGGGGGGTCACTTTGGTTTTTGGCCCGGTGCTCAGCGGCCATCTAGGGAAACCTACCAAACCCACGCATTTCTGAAAACTAGACACCCGGCGGCTTCCAGGGAGGTATGGCTTGCGTGGATCTCCCAACGTTTCCTTACCCAGAATCCCCTGCAAACCTCAATTTTAGCTGAAAAAATCACTTTTTTCACACATTTTGGGGTGGGAAAGTTGTGGCATCACCGGGCTCACGCAAATTTACCACCACCCAGCGTTCCCCCAGGTTTCCCGGTAAAAATGGTGCCTCACTTGTGTGGGAGGCCCAAGTACCCGCGGCAGGCAAGGGCCCAAAACGTAGTGAGGCGACATCAAAATGGCCTATCGCAAAAGCACCTGGTTTTGCAAGGCGGGTCACTTTGGTTTTTGACCCGGTGCTCGGCGGCCATCTAGGGAAACCTACCAAACCCACACATTTCTGAAAACTAGACACCCGGCGGCTTCCAGGGAGGTATGGCGTGCGTGAATCCCCCAACGTTTCCTTACCCAGAATCCCCTGCAAACCTCAATTTTAGCTGAAAAAAACACTTTTTTCACACATTTTGGGGTGGGAAAGTTGTGGCATCACCGGGCTCACACAAATTTACGACCACCCAGCGTTCCCCCAGGTTTCCCGTTAAAAATGGTGCCTCACTTGTGTGGGAGGCCCAAGTACCCGCGGCAGGCAAGGGCCCAAAACGTAGTGAGGCGACATCAAAATGGCCTATCGCAAAACCACCTGGTTTTGCAAGGGGGGTCACTTGGGTTTTTGACCCGGTGCTCGGCGGCCATCTAGGGAAACATACCAAACCCACGCATTTCTGAAAACTAGACACCTGGCGACTTCCAGGGAGGTGTGGCTTGCGTGGATCCCCAAACGTTTCCTTACCCAGAATCCCCTGCAAACCTCAATTTTAGCTGAAAAAATCACCTTTTTCACACATTTTGGGGTGGGAAAGTTGTGGCATCACCGGGCTCACACAAATTTACCACCACCCAGCGTTCCCCCAGGTCTCCCGGTAAAAATGGTGCCTCACTTGTGTGGGAGGCCCAAGTACCCGCGGCAGGCAAGGGCCCAAAACGTAGTGAGGCGACATCAAAATGGCCTATCGCAAAACCACCTGGTTTTGCAAGGGGGGTCACTTGGGTTTTTGACGCAGTGCTCGGCGGCCATCTAGGGAAACCTACCAAACCCACGCATTTCTGAAAACTAGACACCCGGCGGCTTCCAGGGAGGTATGGCTTGCGTGGATCCCCCAACGTTTCCTTACCCAGAATCCCCTGCAAACCTCAATTTTAGCTGAAAAAAACACCTTTTTCACACATTTTGGGGTGGGAAAGTTGTGGCATCACCGGGCTCACACAAATTTACCACCACCCAGCGGTCCCCCAGGTCTCCCGGTAAAAATGGTGCCTCACTTGTGTGGGAGGCCCAAGTACCCGCGGCAGGCAAGGGACCAAACGCTGGGTGGTGGTAAATTTGTGTGAGCCCGGTGATGCCACAACTTTCTCACCCCAAAATGTGTGAAAAAAGTGATTTTTTCAGCTAAAATTGAGGTTTGCAGGGGATTCTGGGTAAGGAAACGTTGGGGGATCCACGCAAGCCATACCTCCCTGGAAGCCGCCGGGTGTCTAGTTTTCAGAAATGCGTGGGTTTGGTAGGTTTCCCTAGATGGCCGCCGAGCACCGCGTCAAAAACCCAAGTGACCCCCCTTGCAAAACCAGGTGGTTTTGCGATAGGCCATTTTGATGTCGCCTCACTACGTTTTGGGCCCTTGCCTGCCGCGGGTACTTGGGCCTCCCACACAAGTGAGGCACCATTTTTACCGGGAGACCTGGGGGAACGCTGGGTGGTGGTAAAGTTGTGTGAGCCCGGTGATGCCACAACTTTCCCACCCCAAAATGTGTGAAAAAAGTGATTTTTTCAGCTAAAATTGAGGTTTGCAGGGGATTCTGGGTAAGGAAACGTTGGGGGATCCACGCAAGCCATACCTCCCTGGAAGCCGCCGGGTGTCTAGTTTTCAGAAATGCGTGGGTTTGGTAGGTTTCCCTAGATGGCCACCGAGCACCGGGCCAAAAACCCAAGTGACCCCCCTTGCAAAACCAGGTGGTTTTGCGATAGGCCATTTTGATGTCGCCTCACTACGTTTTGGGCCCTTGCCTGCCGCGGGTACTTGGGCCTCCCACACAAGTGAGGCACCATTTTTACCGGGAGACCTGGGGGAACGCTGGGTGGTGGTAAATTTGTGTGAGCCCGGTGATGCCACAACTTTCCCACCCCAAAATGTGTGAAAAAAGTGTTTTTTTCAGCTAAAATTGAGGTTTGTAGGGGTTTCTGGGTAAGGAAACGTTGGGGGATCCACGCAAGCCATACCTCCCTGGAAGCCGCCGGGTGTCTAGTTTTCAGAAATGCGTGGGTTTGGTAGGTTTCCTGTTAGAAATGGCGATTTCTGGTTGGCTAGGGCTTGCGCCAAAGCCAGGCAGAAACCACCACTCTAGTCAGGGCTGGGGAGTTACACGCCAAAGATAACCCCTGCTCACCCCCTTGGTAGCTTGGCACGAGCAGTCAGGCTTATCCCGGAGGCGATGTGCAAAGCGTTTGCGCGCGCACCCAACAACAACACCCAAGGCCCACCACAAAAGAAACTCCACACAAGGTATTATATAAAAATAGCCTTTGTATTACCAAAACACATTAGATAAAAACACACACTTTACAATGTGCCAACAGGCACGGGCAGAGTTTACAAGGGATTGTATGTACAGGGGACTGGGCCACAAGGACCACTGTCAGGAATTAGCACTTTGTAGAAATTAGCACTTAGAACATAGGAATAATGCTTTAGAACATAGCACATACAATCACTGTAGCACTAAATAACATATGTAGCACACGACCAGTAACTACTGGTAACAGGTAAGTACCACCTACGCAACCCTAACCACCTTAGGAAAATATCGTGCAGGGAACCAGGACCTCACTAGCACCACCTGTACTAGGAGAAAACCACCACCTAAGTATCACAATACCTGTAGGGGTAAGCACATTACACATGATGCATCACAACACATTCAGAGGTGCAGGAAAACACAATTGCGCCAAACGGCGCCAGGTACCCTAGGTGAGGGCACAATACAGCAAACTGTCCCCAGGCCCACCTGGCCTATCCGGGGCTAAAACGCCCTTTGTCCCAGAGTCAGGGCGGGGCTGCGCAGGCTGCGCAAGCCAACGCGTGGAGGGGCACAACCTAAACGGTGCAGCTGCCCACTAAGTGCTGGGCAGCTGTAGAAAGGAACTTGGCACCGGCGTGCCTCTGGAGCCCCCTCTGGGCTCTGGTATGCAAATATGCTCTGGGGCAATGTGGGAGCCTCGTGGGCTCTAACAACCAATGCGGCGTGGGAGCTTTCTAGGCTTTTTACAAATAATGCCCCCGGCTTTGGAAAATAGTGCCCCGTCACTGGAGCCTCAACCATCTCTGAAATACACAATGCCCACACAGCCCCGTTCACCAGGCTGGCAGAAGCCCCCCCACTCACCGGACTCTTCGCGGCGGGGAAGGCTCCCGCCGGTGGGTCGATTTCCGCCTGGCCGACGACGGGAGCGGAGCCCACAGCGCTCCGACTTCCCTGGGCTGCGGGGCTCTCTCTCAGCTCACGAGAGCCCCGGGCAGACTTGCTGGCTTCTCTCCTGGGCTGGCCTCGGGGTGGCTGCGGGGCTCCCTAACACGCCGGGAGCTCCGCTGGCAAACACGCACCTCTCTGCCTCCCTCAGCTTCTGGTTCGGGATAAGGACCTGCCCACGTCCAGGGCTTCCCGGACTGCTTCCGGGTCACCGCGGGCAGCGCGGCGGCCCTGAGGGTTTTGGCGCCGCAACACGGGGTCGGCTCCCGTTCTCTGGGCACACAATGCGGGGTGGGCACCCGCGGCAGGCACAGTATGCGGGGTGGGCTCCCGCAATAGAAATAATAAAATAAGCGGGGTAGGCACCCGCGAGGATCAGGCAACGAAAGACGGCATAATCAGCGGGGTGGGCTCCCGCTCGATCTCGGCCAAAACGGGGGAATCCCTACGTTGGGGTTCCCTCCTTGATTATCGTAGCGCCGCGCTACGGGCTCCAATGAAGGCGCTTTTCAGGGAAAGCGCTTCTTGATGCTGGGGGCCCAAATAAAGCGCTCCTAGCGCTATAAGTCCAGGAAAAGCGCTTTCAGGCGCTCAGGGATACAAATAAAGCGCTCCCAGCGCTTAGGAGGATAAAAACAAAGTCCAGCACATCTCTCCCCTGCAAACAGCCAAGCAGGGGTGTGGGGGGGGGGCAAGGCTGGACCCAGAGCCAGCTCACTGGGCCTCCAGGCAGGGAGGTAGTCCAAGTGGCGGTCCTCTGGTCCAGCAGCAGCAGCAGCCCCCCTCAGGTAGGATCCTGGAAGAGAACAAATTGTAAGGGGACACAGCCCCTTCTTATACTGTAAAACCCTTTGTTCTTGGTTCAGGGTGAGGGGGAAAACCAGTCGCAGCTGGTTGGGGAGCACCCTTGATGTGCTCAGCCCCTCACTCTATTCACTGGCAGGGCTAGGGTCATCAGTCGCACCACAGGGGGCGGAGCCAGCATTGTGTGGGGAAAGCCCTGCCCTATTCAGGTCCAAGGTGCACTCCTCCCCAGCCATCAGCATGCTAATCTCACACTCACCACTGGGGCAGACCCAACCAGACTCCTGGAGCCAGGCTCACCAGCCAGCTCCAGCCAATCACACGCCAGACACACTTTACACTAATATGCCAACTCCTAGAAGTGGCACTTCCGCACATGACATAATCACGCATTATACATCATTGCGAAGCATTCGATCACACGAGTCCACACATACCAAACTCGAGCCTGAACACCCCACGCATCAGGAACTACCTGGGACACATACATTCCCCATGCATTCCTATGGGAGGGCAGGCCTATCTCACCACATGCACTCAGAGTGCGCACGCACTTTACTCTGGGACACAGGGAAAGTGCGCAGAAACCAAAAATCACTACCACCAGGTCACCAGTAAAAGCAAAAAGTTCAGGGGTCAACCTGCCAGAAGGGCCAAGTCCAACATTTCCCTAGATGGCCGCCGAGCACCGGGCCAAAAACCCAAGTGACCCCCCTTGCAAAACCAGGTGGTTTTGCGATAGGCCATTTTGATGTCGCCTCACTACGTTTTGGGCCCTTGCCTGCCGCGGGTCCTTGGGCCTCCCACACAAGTGAGGCACCATTTTTACCGGGAGACCTGGGGGAACGCTGGGTGGTGGTAAATTTGTGTGAGCCCGGTGATGCCACAACTTTCCCACCCCAAAATGTGTGAAAAAAGTGTTTTTTTCAGCTAAAACTGAGGTTTGCAGGGGATTCTGGGTAAGGAAACATTGGGGGATCCACGCAAGCCATACCTCCCTGGAAGCCGCCGGGTGTCTAGTTTTCAGAAATGCGTGGGTTTGGTAGGTTTCCCTAGATGGCCGCCGAGCACCCGGCCAAAAACCCAAGTGACCCCCCTTGCAAAACCAGGTGGTTTTGCGATAGGCCATTTTGATGTCGCCTCACTACGTTTTGGGCCCTTGCCTGCCGCGGGTCCTTGGGCCTCCCACACAAGTGAGGCACCATTTTTACCGGGAGACCTGGGGGAACGCTGGGTGGTGGTAAATGTGTGTGAGCCCGGTGATGCCACAACTTTCCCACCCCAAAATGTGTGAAAAAAGTGTTTTTTTCAGCTAAAATTGAGGTTTGCAGGGGATTCTGGGTAAGGAAACGTTGGGGGATCCACGCAAGCCATACCTCCCTGGAAGCCGCCGGGTGTCTAGTTTTCAGAAATGCGTGGGTTTGGTAGGTTTCCCTAGATGGCCGCCGAGCACCGGGCCAAAAACCCAAGTGACCCCCCTTGCAAAACCAGGTGGTTTTGCAATAGGCCATTTTGATGTTGCCTCACTATGTTTTGGGCCCTTGCCTGCGGTGGGTACTTGGGCCTCCCACACAAGTGAGGCACCATTTTTACCGGGAGACCTGGGGGAACACTGGGTGGTGGTAAATTTGTGTGAGCCCGGTGATGCCACAACTTTCCCACCCCAAAATGTGTGAAAAAAGTGTTTTTTTCAGCTAAAATTGAGGTTTGCAGGGGATTCTGGGTAAGGAAACGTTGGGGGATCCACGCAAGCCATACCTCCCTGGAAGCCGCCAGGTGTCTAGTTTTCAGAAATGCATGGGTTTGGTAGGTTTCCCTAGGTGCCGGCAGAGCTAGGGTTCAAAAACTACAGCTCGTCACTTTGCCAAAAAAGGGTCATTTTTCACTGCAAAATTGAGGTGTGACCACGTTGCGTTTTGTGCCGTTTCCTGTCGCGGCCACTAGGCCGACCCGCACAAGTGAGGTACCATTTTTCTCGTAGGACTTTGGGGAACGCGGGGTGGGTGGAAATTTGTGGATCCACGCAGATTCTAAAACTTTCCATCACAGAAATGTGGGGAAAATGTGTTTTTTTTGTCAATGTTTTACGTTTGCAAGGGATTCTGGGTAACAGACCATGGTGGGAGGCAGTCAAGTCACCCCATCCTGGATTCCCCTGGGTGTCTAGTTTTCAAAAATGTATAGGTTTGCTAGGTTTCCCTAGGTGCCGGCAGGGCTAGGGTTCAAAAACTACAGCTCGTCACTTTGCCAAAAAGGGTCATTTTTCACTGCAAAATTGAGGTGTGACCACATTGCGTTTTGCGCCGTTTCCTGTCGCGGGCACTAGGCGGACCCGCACAAGCGATGAACCATTTTTCTCGTAGGACTTTGGGGAACGCGGGGTGGGTGGAAATTTGTGGATCCACGCAGATTCCAGAACTTTCCATCACAGAAATGTGGGGAAAATTTGTTTTTTTTGTCAATTTATTACGTTTGCAAGGGATTCTGGGGAACAGACCATGGTGGGAGGCAGTCAAGTCACCCCATCCTGGATTCCCCTGGGTGTCTAGTTTTCAAAAATGTATAGGTTTGCTAGGTTTCCCTAGGTGCCGGCAGGGCTAGGGTTCAAAAACTACAGCTAGTCACTTTGCCAAAAAGGGGTCATTTTTCACTGCAAAATCGAGGTGTGACCACGTTGCGTTTTGCGCCGTTTCCTGTCGCGGGCACTATGCCGACCCGCACAAGTGAGGTACCATTTTTCTCGTAGGACTTTGGGGAACGCGAGGTGGGTGGAAATTTGTGGATCCACGCAGATTCCAGAAATTTCCATCACAGAAATGTGGGGAGAATGTGGTTTTTTTGTCAATTTTTTACGTTTGCAAGGGATTCTGGGTAACAGACCATGGTGGGAGGCAGTCAAGTCACCCCATCCTGGATTCCCCTGGGTGTCTAGTTTTCAAAAATGTATAGGTTTGCTAGGTTTCCCTAGGTGCCGGCAGGGCTAGGGTTCGAAAACTACAGCTAGACTCTTCACAAAAAAAGTGTACATTTTCAGTGTGAAAATGTGGTGTGTTCACCTTAGGTTTTGAGCCCCTTCCTGTCGTGGGCACTATGCCTACCCACACAAGTGAGGTACCATTTTTATCGGGAGACTTAGGGTAGTTCAGATTTGTAAAGCAACTGTTATTACCTATTGAGTTTTGATGCATTTCTCCCTTCCAAATGAAAGACATTGTGTAAAAAAAAAGTCATTTTGAAAAATGACCAATAATTGTCATGCAAGTATGAGTATTCCCAATTTCGAAAATGTGCAAATATGCACTGTTTCTAAACTCTGTAATTTGTTCCCATTTCAGGAATACATAGGTGTCTTTCATACCGATTTTTCCATGTATACATTTTCCCACAATAATTGCTATATACCCGGAACAAAAAAAAAAAACATTACAAAATGCTGCTCAGTTTTTTACTCTGGGTTCGTTGGGCTCTTGGTGAACCTACAAGTCCTATATATCCCCACAACTAGGAAGGTCCACCGGATGTAACGGTACATTGGTTTCAAAGAGATGTCATAATTAGAAGAAGTTACAGATGAAAACGTTGACTCAAAAGGCTGCTTTTTTCAACAAATTTTTAATTTTTCCTATATTTAACTGTTAGTTTCTATAAAGAAACCTTGATGGATCTACACAAATGACCCCTTTCTGAATTCAGAATTTTATCTCCTTTTTAAAAATGTATAGCCTTCCAGGATCCATTATTGCTTTTCTACCCATTTCTACCATTATCTGGAAGGAGGTTGAAAGCACAAAAAATAGCAAAAATAGGGTATGTCCCAGAAAAATGTCAAAACTGTGTAAAAAATGTTGGATTTCTGACAAAAATCTGTCATTCCCTAAAAGCTGGAGAAATTGTGATTTCAGCCCCACAAACCCTTTTTTGATATCATTTGCAGAGAAAAACCCAGACGCTTTCATTTGCAGCCACATTTCCCCATTTTTCACAAAAAAAACAAAATTTTGCTGTATTTTGACTAATTTCTGAGAACTCTCTAGGAGAATCCACAAACCCTGGGTACCTTTAGAATCCCCATGATGTTGAAAGAAAAGGACGCAAATTTGGCGTGGATACCTAATGTGGTCAAAAAGTTACAGGTGCCTAAGCGCGCACTACCCCAAATAGCCCAAAAAAGGCTTAGCACAGGAGGGGAAAAGGCCTAGCAGCAAAGGGGTTAAGTGGGACTATATGTTTACTGTTTTTCTTAGAATGGGAATTCCTCCGTTTTTTTCTACAGTGGCTACGAGTCCTGTACTTGAAACCTCTGGGACGAGTGCGTGTTAATTGGTGGGTCTCCTCCCCTTTCCCGATTGAGCGGGGCACGCGTCAGGGCTGCCCCCTGTCACCAATGCTCTTCACGCTGGCGCTGGAGCCCCTGGCCTGTAAACTCAGAATGTGTCATTCAGTTGCTGCCCTACGTTTTCGTCAGCGACCATTGGTGGTTTCCCTTTATGCAGATGAAATGCTGTTGTATGTCAGGGAGCCTGCCACCTATCTCCCAGCATTGCTTCGGGAATATGTTAAATTTGAGAGGTATTCGGGTCTGGGAATAAATTGGATGAAATCCACTGTGTTTCCCCTCACTGCTGGCACCCTAGAAGTGGAAACTGAGTTCCCGCTGGTGTGGACTCAGGCCCCGGTGAAGTACCTGGGGATATGGTTACACAGGGATCCAGATGGAGTGATCACTGAGAATTATGGTCGGGCTCTCACACGGATTACTGAGCAGACAGAATGGTGGACACGTTTGCAGATCGAATCGCAGTCATTAAAATGACCATCTTACCCAAACTGCTCTATCTCTCTGTCAATATTCCTATCAGATTAAATATCACACTGTTTGACACTCTCCAATCTGCACTACTTATGTTTGTATGGGGCGGTAGGAAACCCAGATGCAGTTGGGATGTTTTGGTGCAGCCCTTTGACCGAGTCGGCTTTGAGGTGCCGGATTTAAGGCTTTATTCTCTTTGCGCACAAGTGCAGTTTGGCATTTTCCGCAGCGTTTTCAACCTCATACTGCAATAGAGGTGGACGCGGTACTCCCTTTGCCACTCCCGGCCATCACTCGCTTAGGGGGCATGGGCGGACCCAGAACTGAAATAAACCCCGCTCTCTGTACAGCATGGGCATGGAGGGCTCTAGCCAAGAGGTCCCGGGTTCCCTATCTGTATGCCCCATTGCTACCTATCGCAGCTCATCCAGACATATCGACGGTGCGGGAGAAGCTTGCATTGCGGGAATTAGCTGCTGTGGGCATCACTAACATGGGAGACTTGTATATACAGGGGCAGTTTCGTGCCTTGCAAACTGTACAAAGAGATCGACGTAGCGGCCTTATGTTGGGGCTCGTATATGTCTGGGTGCGACAGGTGGTTAGGGATATCTTTCCAAACTTTCCAGCAGAGCCCAGGACAATGCGAGCGCTGCAGGTGATGCTAGCTGTAGCTGAGACTAAGGGTCTCATTACTAGGTTATACAATGCATCGCAGAGGGAAAATGAGCCCGGGGACCCCCCTTCAGTCTTGAAATGTAATGCAGTGTTGGAAACTGCAATTACGATCGAGCAGTGGCATGCCTGCTGTGCATTAACTGGGCGCCTTACATCAAACTGCAATCTCCGTATGATCCACTTTAAGTTTTTGCACCAAATGGATTATAGCCCTTTGCAATTATGTAAGTTTGGGCTCTGTGAGAGTGCTAATTGTGTCCGATGCGGACAGGCTGATGCTGACTTACTCCATTTGGCATGGGCGTGTACAGGTGTGTTTGCGTTTTGGACCAAGGTGGTGAAGGTGCTAGTGGATGTCGTGATGGAGCCTGTGCGATGCTCCCCAGATGTGTGCCTCTTGGGGTGTATTGGGAATCTTAAACCCTGCAATCGGCGGTTGGTTGCAGTTTCAACTCTGCTGGCAAAAAGAGCTGTGGCACTGAATTGGGGGGCTAAATCAGTGCCCACTGTTAAGAAATGGATGAATGATCTACTCTATTGTAGAAATCAGTTGGAATCCTATGCTGAAGAAATACCTGAGACTTCCAGACCTAAAGCTTTTTGGGCTCCACTTACTGTATATCTGTTAAGGCACCCTGACCTGTGATGCCGTGTTTCTTTACAGACTGCTCTGCACTTTGATGAAATAATGATTGTTGTTGTAATTGTCTTTATTGTCATGGCTTATTGTGTGTCACCATACTCTCCTTATGCTGCTCATGTCCTTTGTGTTACTGGATGCTATTGATGGAGTGGGTAGTACAACATTTTGTATACCCCCCTATTCTGCATGAGATCACTAATTGAATAATCTATTAATTATAATATTTAAATGAGTTTGCATGTGTTATTAATCAACATTATTAATATACAAAATATACGTGGGATTTGCATTTTGCATGACTAAATAACCTTTATGACTAAAATCCGTACGCATGCTAACAGTAGTAGATGTAATAAATAGAATATTCCATGGTATATGTTGCCTTTGTGATATCTCTGTAATGTTGCTCGAGAAGACAACGTAAAGGGTGAATATAAACGCTTTAAATGTTGCTATACGGAAACAGAAGCGAGGAGGCCGTAGGGGTTGAATGGTGTGATATTTATTTGGATGGGCAAAGTAACATGCGGAAAGTTATGACGATCTTCAATTAGTCAAAACAAAGATGTTTGAAACGTCTGTTCCAGTACAGGGTGACAGAGTATTCTTCTCAGGACGTCCGGTCCATATTCGAGGTCCAGGGGTCAGATGCTTCAGTGGCACGTAGACAGGGTCCCGGAATATACTCGAGAGAAAGTGAGAGAAGCAGTGGTCAGTATGGTACTCTAGGCCGTTTATAAGCCGTCACCGAACCACGTGTAGTCAGGAAAAGAAAAGAAAAGTGAATGAGCTCTAATAAAGGTTGAGAGTAGACGTAACTATGGTGGTGGCACTTTTCTGTTGAACTATTAAGTTCTGAATACTAGGGTTTTTGGATGAGGAAAGGGGTGGGAGGGGTCGTGGTCAAGAGGTGTGGCCGTGAAACAAAGGCGGAAACCAAGAAAAATAACCATCACCAAAAGTCTTCTCCCCTCAGGTGTCTCCCTTCTATTCCCCCCCCTTGTCCCATCACGTACCGCTAAAGACCACAACTCTCCAGAGTTGTGGCAGCTCATACGTCCTCCGGGATCCACCAGTCTTCCGTCCATGCTTCAGGAGCCTCGCAGTCCTCTTCCTCTGCGTTTCTGACTTCGGAGTCTTGGGCGATGTCAGGCGGCGTCTCGACGTCTCTCCAGTCGTCTGCGTCTTCTTCTTTCGGATACCTCTTCCTGGTTGCCACCACGAAGCTGTCCTCACGTCCGCTTTTCTGCTGCCCGTTACCTGGGGGCCAGGCTGTTGATTGGTTGCACGGAATATCCGGCCCGCCTCCTCTGAGTGATTCCGTTTCCGCTTCCGGGTTACTGATCTCGTCCTGCGGAAGGGAGAAGTTTTTATTTAGGGAGTTAACTAAAAACTTAGAAGCCGTAACTGTTAACGTAACCATAGGTCTAGTAATGCCTATTTTTGATAAACAGAAAGAGGCCAAGGATAAATTCAGAAGAGAACCCATGGAGACAAACAGTGAGTACATCAGAACAGAGTACGCCTAAAAATGTAATAGCAAATCCAGGTTTAGTTGAAAGACTAATAATGACCACGGATTCCATATCAGAGACTCCAAGAGATTTAGAACGAGGTAATGAGGAAAAACCAGTAGGTCCTACTTCAGAAGAACTAAGTGAATGGTTAAGGAGTCTACAGAGAAAAGACAGAGAATCTCAATCTATAGATGTGGCCAAATTAAGTATGGTTTTGGAAGAATTAATAGTAGGGACTATCCCCACGGAAAAATTAAAATCTTATCAGGATGAAGAATTACTCTTTTTGTGCAAAAGTATAACCTGGAGAGCAAAGAACCTACATGAAAGATTAGAGGAAGTAGCAAATGAAATGGGTATGGACATTGAAAAGGTAAAGGCTTTACAAAAACCATATCGAGTAGATTTTACTGAAAAAGATATTGAAAATTTGAACACCACAGGACGAATAATCCAGATTAAAGACATAATCATTTTGTTGAGAACATGGGGAGATGTGGATAAATGGAGAAGTAGGAGGTTTAGAAAACTAGATGATGCCTCAGAAAAAACATTTGCAGCTTTCCCAGTAAGAGAAAAGGAAAAGATAGTGACAGAATGCCCTATGAGAGAAATTCCAGGAGGGGGATATGTACATGTTCCTTGGACTAGGCAAGATATTCTGTCATTTACAAATGATTTCCCTCAACTGCGCGAGAAGCCAGTCGAGTGGTATAGACAAGTGGACAGATATGTGAAGTTATCAAAAGTTTTGTGGATTGATTTAAACAGCCTTTTTGACATAATAGTGCCAGCAGATTTATGGACAGAGTGTAAAATAGTAATAGACTGGCCTACAAAAGAATACCCTAGAGATCCAAAGACAGGTGCCCCTGATCCTGAGGTGATGAAGAAATATGAACAAGTAATTACCTTTTTGAAAAATAAAGTACCTCCCAAAGAGACTGATTGGGTAAAAATAGACCGAACTCATCAAGAAGCTAAGGAGTCAGTACACGCATACTATGAAAGGTTAATTCTTGCCTTTAAGCAGTTTAGTGGTGACGAAAAATTGAGCGAAAAGGATTTAAGACAATTTGTATACAGATTTGTATATGGACTACGCCCTAAAATTAGTGAAATGATTAAGCAGCATACAGTGGATTGGCAAAACAAGAAAATAGATGAAGTATTAAGACATGCAAAGTATTTTAGTGAAGAAATTGAGGCCAAGCAGCGTAAATTAAAAGAAAAGGTACTGTGGGCACAAGTAAAAGTGGCAGAAAGACAGGAAGCACAATATATTGAACAAGCAAATAATGCAGGACCAAAACCTAGATTTAATACTGGAAACGGAAAGGGACAGTTTAATATTGAAGAAGCCAAAAAGAAATGGCCAAGTCATAATTGCGGAAGAATAGGGCACTGGAAATCCGAGTGTAAATTTCCCCCGAATACTAATGGTGATAATGTATCATTGAATCCGCAGGTGCAGAAAGAGGTGAGTGGTCAACCACAGCAACAGCAGCAGGTTGTTACCCAACAGAATCGGGTGCCAAAACCGCCTATTCCACAGAGTGTAAATTCACAGAAATACAGTAATGAGACAGGATTCTACAACGAAGAACAGGTAAGTAAGCTGCCGCGCGCTAGCGTCGTTTCGCAGTATTGGCTACAACGCGATGAGAGTGAGTCAGAAGAAGGTTATTGACGGTGCCGAAGGGAGGAAGAAGAGTGCGTACTTGGCGCAACTCTAGAAGTAGACCAGACAGGCCCTTTTGTAGATGGAAAGGTAAATGATGAAAATATTACTTTCCTAGTAGATACTGGTGCTACTCGATCAACTGTTAGGTCAGCTGATGTTAAGAATCTTCCTCTCTCGGATGAAACAATCCAAGTGGTTGGAGTATTGACAGTAATGGTCAATATAGGGAAATTTTCCAAAATGCACCGCTTTGTCGTATGCGATTCAAGTCCTGTAAACCTATTAGGACGAGACCTGTTGTGCAAGATGAATTGCACCATATTTTGTACCCCTGATGATATAGCATTTGAGACCCCTGATGAAGCTGTATTGTATAAAATGACCATGGCTATCATGGAAACTGAGGTCACTGAAGTCTATGCTGTGTTCAACCCTGACGAATTACCAAAAGAATTAAAACAGACAGTGAAAGCAGAAGTCTGGGATTTTACAGGAGAAGATGTAGGATTGATGAGAAATGTGGATCCCGTAAAGGTAACAGTGAAAGAAGGAATAAGCTACCCAAATGTTCCTCAATATAAATTGACACCTGAAATAATTGAAGGAGTAACCCCTATAATTGAGAAAATGATTAAACAAGGAATTTTGAGAGAAATAATGAGTAGTCCATGTAACTCACCAATCATGGGACTGAAAAAGCCTAATGGAAAGTTCAGGATAGTGCAGGACTTGAGAAAAATAAACAAAATTGTAGTGTCATGCTGTCCTATTGTACCAAATCCATCTGTGATTTTGTATCAGATTCCTCATGATGCAGAATGGTACACAGTGATTGACTTATGTCATGCTTTCTTTTCCATCCCATTGCACCATGATAGCCAACAAATTTTTGCGTTTCGTTTTGGCGAACGTATTTTGGCTTGGTGCCGAATCCCACAGGGGTATACGGAAAGCCCCTCGATATTTAATCAGATATTTAAGAAGTCTTTGGAAGATTTAGAAATGACCGAGAATTCAGTGCTTGTCCAGTATATCGATGACCTGCTTGTGGCATCGAAAACTCGAGAGGCCTGTGTAATGGACACCATAGCATTGTTAAATCATTTGGCAGATGGAGGACTTAAAGTGTCACCATCGAAATTGCAATTTTGTCAGAAGGAAGTACAATATTTAGGTCACAAAATTGCAAAAGGATTGAGGAAAATAACTACAGATGGGATCAAGATAATAAAAAGTATGAGAGCTCTCATGACGCAAAGAGAGGTGAGAATGTTTCTTGGAATGGTTGGGTATTGTCGTCAGTGGATAAGTAACTTTTCCCTGATCGCAAAACCTTTGGTGCGTCTGACGAGAAGTGATGTGAGAGATCCCATTGATTTAGATAGGGAACAACTAGCAGCATTTAAGAAATTGAGAGACAGTCTGTGTGAAGCGCCAGCGTTAGGGATGCCTGACTATGAAAAGGAGTTCGAGTTGTAATGCAGTGAGAGGAATGGATGTGCACTCTCTGTATTGATACAGAAGCATATTTCTCAGCTATGCTAGACCCTGTAGCTGTAGCCTTACCAGGTTGTTTGAAAGCAGTAGCTGCCACTTATAAAAGTCTGGAACAGAGTGAGGGAATTGTGATGGGATATCCTGTACGAGTGTATGTACCGCATGATGTGGCAATCCTTTTAACAAGGAGTCGTACTCAATTCATGACACATAGTCGGCTGACTAAGTATGAGAAAGTCATATTAGGTGCAACGAATGTGAGCCTTGCAAGATGCTTGAATGTGAATCCTTCAACGCTACTACCTGATGCTGAAAATGTTGAAGTCAGGGACGAAGTGGATCATGATTGTTTGGATGTATTGGATTTCTGTATAAAACCTCGTCCTGATATAAAAGATGTACCCTTGTCTGAAAGTGCCTTTGTAATGTTTGTAGATGGGTCATGTTTGAGAACAGATGAAGGAAATCTGAGTGCAGCATATGCAGTGTGCACAGTTGCAGCAGTAATGGAAGCATCTTACCTGAAGGGAGTAAAATCAGCTCAGGTTGCTGAATTGATAGCTTTAAGTAGAGCCTGTAAGATCGGAAAGAATGTGAGAGTGACTGTGATAACTGATAGACAGTATGGTTTTGGTGTTGTGCATGATTTCGGCCAGATTTGGCTGCAGAGAGGATTTTTGACTTCAAGTGGAACTCCTATAAAGAATACTGAAGTGGTTGGAAAGTTGCTTGAGGCAATACAGCTGCCAAAGCAATTGGCTGTTGTGAAATGTGCAGCACATGTACAAACCGCTGATTATATCGCGGTTGGGAATAAGTATGCCAACGATATGGCCCAATATTGTGCTCGTAATCAGAACTCAGTGAACAGGGCTAAAGAGAGGGAAATGAATTCCTTGCCACTAATGTTTACTAATGTTGTGGGTACATGGGAAGAAGTGAGGAAATTGCAGGAAGAAGCAGGAGACAAGGAAATGAGACAGTGGGTAAAACCAGTCATGCCTGATAGCATGATATCTGCCATGGCACAGATGTATCATGAACGGGGACACATAGGGAGGGACGCGATGATTCGGTCCTTCAAACAAACATGGTACAATGCTAAATTTAGACTTGTAGCCGAGAGCCTTTGTCAAAGATGTCTTATATGTCAGCAGTTCAATCCAGGAAGAAAAACAGTGGTAAGCCTAGGAACGATAAGTCGAGAAGGAGGGCCTTTCACCAGAATGCAGGTTGATTTCATTGAGATGCCACATTGTAATAGGTTAAGGTATGTCCTAGTAATGGTCTGCTTGTTTTCTAGATGGGTGGAAGCATATCCCACACGAAGGAGTGATGGAATTCCTGTAGCAGAATTGCGTTTGAGGGAATTCATCCCTAGATTCGGATTCCCTGTTACAATTGAATCAGATAGTGGAAAGCATTTTCATAATGAGATCATGAAATTGATTTGTGAAGCATTGAATGTACAACAGAAACTACATTGTGCCGATCACCCAGAGGCTTCTGGTGTGGTGGAACAAATGAATGGCACTATCAAAAACCGATTGGGGAAAATGTGTTTAGCCACAGGTTTGAAATGGCCTGATGTCTTGCCTCTGGTACTCATGACTATTAGATCAATTCCAGATAGAACCACAGGTTTGAGTCCCCACGAAATAATCATGGGAAGAGCAATGTGCCATGTATTCATACTAGTCAACAAGCTGTTGCCTATATCTGATGACTTGGTGTTGGATTACTGTAAGGGGCTGGCTGACGCAGTTCATTCTGTGTTTCATCAGGTTGGATCGGATGCCACCACCCTTGAAAAGAAGCAAAATCATGATCTGAGCCCAGGAGACTGGGCGAGAATCAAAGTACACAGAAGAAGGAACTGTCTAGTCCCACGTTGGGGAAAACCACGTCAAGTGATTTTGACTACAACAACAGCTGTGAAGTGTGCTGGGATCAAGAACTGGATTCATGCTAGTCACACATTGAGAATCCCAAATCCAGTGGATAATCAAGAACGAGAATATTATGACGAGTCAGAAAGTAGCACCAAATCGGATGCTGAAGAAGTAAGAACAAGAGAAAACCCTGAAAGGGGGAGACAGAGCCAAATTTGATAGTTGCCCCAGAAAATATTCCCTTCAGAAGGAGGTTGCAGATTTCTGAAACCAACTCAGACTCAGAGACTGAACAAATACCAATATGCTCCGGAAAGGAGAAAAGCAGTGAAGAGACAATTTGAGAAGTTATTGATAAAGAAATTCTTGATGAAAAACTGAGAGAAATTCCACCTGAAGTAACAAAAATAGATGAACAGGTGTCAGATACAGAAAGTGAGGTAAAGATTCTTGCGGAAGACCCCCGAGGAGTTGTAGGGGATCCTAACATCCAGTTAGAAGAAGGGACAGCTAGTCAGCAGGAAGATATTGTGCAAGAAACACGAGGAGGGACAGAAGTAGGGAAAATAAAAGAAGTGGTGGAAAAAAGAACGACAGAAAGCGAAAAGCAAGTTGAAACAGAAACAGAGGAAAGTGATGAGGAAGTACCAGAAGGTCGAGTCCTGAGGAAAAGAGCATGGAGAGCTGAGAAGAATGATAAAGGAAGTAAATAAAAAAGATCAGCAAGAGATGAAATCTGGCCTAATAAGATAAAGAGACTAAGATATCGACTGGCACAAGTGAATTCACCAAGAGCAGAGCAGGTGAATGAAGTATCGAGGCAGGAAAAGTCAAAAGGTGAGAAATTAACTACAACAGACAAAAACAAAAGAATAAGAAAGCCCAACCAGAAGAATAAGTCGCCAGAATGGTCGTATGTGGCCCTGCCTGAAATAAAAGAAGAGGCGGACAACCAAGAAAATCCAGAGGTGACTGTACCGGAAGTGGTTGAGGAAGACGAAGAATCGGAAATCCTGAGAGTTATCTTGTCCGACATCCGAGAAGAGACGGATAATCAGGAAGTTCTGTACCAAGATTATGAGAGAAAAGTGAAAGACGATCAAATGCCAAACTGAACAAGACAAAAGTGCTGCTAATGGAAAGAAAATAGAACACTGGAAAAAGACATAAACTGATAGAACCAAGTAGGTGCTTAGAGCCTTGGGTTAGACAAAACTAGTTGTGAAGTAGAAGAGGCTAAGTCAAAAGACACTGGTCATTTTGCAAAAATGGCAAACACTGAAAGTAGAACAGCTAAATGTGTATTTTTAAAGAGATGGTTTAAAATGTGTTGTTGTTGTACAGGATTACTAATGCTTCTATGGAGTGTGTTAGCATTGCTGATTTCATTTAAGGTTACAATAGACACAATAGAAAGACATAGTGAGAATAAATCTAATACTAATATAGAGAAGGTTCAGAAAGTATATCCAACTAGAATAGATAAAAACTATCTACACAAAGACAGGTCTATAAATGATTTCTCTAACAATGTGTTTTCAAAACTTTTGTATGAGTATGTTAAGACAATGGATGTGTATCAGAGGGAGTGACCTATCATCACCTCCCTGTAACATATGGAAAAACATGTAGTGTGATAGCTAGTTTGTTTTACTAAATAGGGAAATTAGAATATTATTTTTCGGATGTAGATAACATATTTTCACAAGTACCTGCGATTAACAAATTAAATAAAGTAAAGCCCGCAAAAGTGTTAGGTGAATTTTTCTTAGAAACTAAAGAACTAACATTAGAATATATTTTTAGAAATAACTTGACTTGCAGTTTACAGAAAGAAGAAAAGACGTTTTGGGATATGGTTGAAGAGAGGAGACTGAAAATGCAAAAGAAAGCATCTGAGAAATGGAAAAACATTGAAAGGGAGAAGCTAGGCCAACTATGGCTTTAGATTGGCCTCAGAAAGGAAAATTGTGTATTAGAAGGAATCAAACTGCATATGATAATTACTTTGTAGGTAATAGTGAGTGCCATGATACATATCGAATCATGGGTGGATGGGGATTTAATGGAGGAAATGATCCAGTTTTTCCTGGGTTATATTTTATCTGCGGGAACAAGGCATACTATTGTTTGCCAGACCATTGATATGGCACATGTTATGTAGGTCTGGTCTTTCCAAAGATATTCCACTTGGGAAGAGGAGAAGATGGTGTACATAAGTTAGGTAGTCTATTAGCTCGTAGGAGAGAATCTTGGTCAGAAATTGTAGGAGACATCTTTGGAGCATTGATACCAGCAGTGGGAATATCTCTGAATGCACACAAAATTAGAAAATTATCAACAGTAGTGGATCGCTTGTCAACAAGCACCGCTGGAGGATTTTTATTGGTAAATACTGAAATGGTTGCCATGCGTGCAATGGTAATGCAAAATCGACTTACCCTTGATATATTATTGGCAAAAGAGGGTGGAGTCTGTGGAATGCTGAAAGTTCAACATTGTTGTACTTACATTCCTGACGAACGTAAAGATCTGAAAATCTACATTAAAAATATAACTGAATTGCATGAGGAAATTACACCACTGGAGGTTGAAAGTGTTTGGGAAAAGATTGTGAAGAAACTTTCTTCTATTAAGGATTTCTTATTAAACTTAGGCGGTACCTTTATAGGCAGGATCTTATTTCCATTAACCTGTGTTATTTTTATAGTATTAATTCTAAGATTAGGATGTCTGTGTCATAAAAGAAAGAAAATGCAGAAAAAGATAAAAAGAGAAAATTTGAAAAGAAGACAAAATAAGAGACAAGAGAGGGAATTTGAAGAAGTAGAATTAGAGGATATGAAGCAAAGCATGTATAAACCAGCTAGAAGAGAAGAAATTGGGGAAACAGAGATGTAAATTAACTGAAAGGAATTCATTTCACTTTCGTGACACATTGAAACAAAATTTTTAATGGTGTGGTGATAAAATCACCAAAGGGGGGATTGATGGAGCGGGTAGTACAAAATGTTGTATACCCCCCCTATTCTGCATGAGATCACTAATTGAATAATCTATTAACTATAATATTTAAATGAGTTTGCGTGTGTTATTAATCAACATTATTAATATACAAAATATACGTGGGATTTGCATTTTGCATGGCTAAATAACCTTTATGACTAAAATCCGTACGCATACTAACAGTAGTATATGTAATAAATAGAATATTCCATGGTATATGTTGCCTTTGTGATGTCTCTGTAATGTTGCTCGAGAAGACAACGTAAAGGGTGAATATAAACGCTTTAAATGTTGCTATACGCTAGATAAATACAAGCACATAAAGGGATTGGTAAGGGGTTAACATTAGATGTATTATTTCTACGCATTAATTACTCTTTTGTGTTTGTTTCGCTTAAGTTGGCGTTTGGGCCTAAATAAAAATGGCCGCCGATGCGACATGACGATGTGGCCACTGTCCCACGAGGCGCGGAGCGAACAGCGCATGTGCAACATAGATGACTGTGGCCTCTGCATGACCCGTAACCCACTGTACTAAGACAAGGCCACGGTAGGAAAACAGCCAAGTGACAAAACAGAGGACGTTTACAAAAGAAACCGGAATGGACTGAACTGTGACCTCACCCCTCAAACTGTGCTAAACCCCATCAGACGTTCACAACCAACCAATCACGACTGTACGAAATTACCAAAATGTAACTTTTACTGTGATTTTGTTATATAAGTACATGATAGAATAGAGAGGGACCTACCAATTTTTCCTACCCTACTGACCGATGACCACGACGACGATGGTGACGCTATGCAAACTCTACTACTTAGGGTGACTGCTGCGTTCCTGAATCCTAAATGGTCCGGATGCTGCCCAATAATCTGATGACTGCAAACTTTTCCTAATTCTATGGGCATTGCTAGATGCTTGCACGTCTCTGGTCTTGGCTGATCTTTGAGACTGTGGCGTGCTGAACACAGAACTTGAACATTAATCTGCTTTGACGACTGACTTAGAGGACTCCAGATAGTCAGAATAGGTAAATATGATGTTCTGCGATTTAATTGAAAATTTGATATAAACTCTCCAAACGCAAATTTAACTTTGCTAAAAATTTTAGATAAACAGATATTGATTGACAAAGAATGAGTTTGTGATTTATTGAGAAGGGTAAGATCTAAATCTTAAAATGTGTTTTAGCTGGTTCTAGATCACCATCAACCAATCCAACTATTTGGTCCATTGGCCACGTGGGAGGAGTGCCTTGATGTTTAGGATTGAGATCTGTAGGTAGAAGGGATATTGATGTATATTCTGTAAATTAACCTTTCTTTCCCTATATGATATAAGGTATTTCCCCCAAATGTCGAGCGCTTGAACCGCTCATCCCTCCAACTGTGTGCAGACCGGTGAATGGATAGTGTGAGTGTTGGTGTTATGGGCCCCACCAATGACTGTATGTGTGAATGAGTTAGTGTGACGTCGGGTCTGTAACGAAGGGAGGATATCGGTACAGGTTAGCTTTCAACGTTACCAGGGTTTTTGCGCTCCATCACTATCTTATTGTCATGCTGGATTGGGGGATGGGGGAGGCTGGGGGGTGTTGTGGATGGGTACATTACTTGATACATTACTGTGTATTGTAGTTCGTTTCTTCAAAATCTAATAAACAAATTAAAAAAAAAAAGCTGGTTGATGGGATTTGTTGTAAACCCTTCAACAGTAGCTGGTCCAGCAGTCATAATAGTGTGCTTCTTATAGGTTCTGTCTCTCATGAGGTTGATCAGCTGGATGTGAAGCTTGCAATGCTTACTGTTTTAAAATAAAAGCCAGTTTCCAAATATTTTCTTACCAAGTCACTCTTAACTTTGCCTACAACCAGTATTATGCAATATACAGTGTACAATTGTACAATGTACTGTACCTTACTGATGTCCAAATAGGTTTGAACATAAGTACCAATACATTGCATACTAAACTGTTTTCTGAATCAGCAGAATTTGGTTGGTTTAACCTACAGCAGTTCTTTGTTTGTTGTAGTAGCTTTTCTATTCCTGCTTTCCTTTGCTTTCTGGTATTTGTAGTCCTAAATATATCATAAACATCAATCTACAAAAACACAGGATTCAATGTAAAAAAAAAATTGATAGGTTACTTGTATTTCATAGGTTTACTTGAGTGCCCCGATTTGTTTTTAACACAGGCTTTAAATCCAAATGTGAATGCAACCTTGCAAATACTAATCCAGACAGGAAACTGCTACCATATTACTGATTATCCTGGACCATCCTTCCTGCTTCAAGAGTTGTCAGGCTAAAAGGGGAGAGGTGCTTGGGTGGTACTGGTACTGGTACCACTCTCACTTCTCTCATTCATGAAATAAAAATGCATACACGTCACTCACAATTAGCTGCAGTTTTGTGGTGGTTTATTTTGTTCAAAATATACAACGACTGAGCAGTGGCATAAGGCAAAATGATGCACCCTTGCAGAATGTGATGAAGTACCCTGATGTATCCCAGATTCATTGGTCTTGGGCTCAAGGGGGGACATCTGAATGGTTGGGGCTCCTCTTACACTGCAGGGGCCTGCTTGGGAGTGGCTTTCCAGAGCATTTCACTGTTTCTTATTCCACGCCATTGCACACATTCTGCAATGGCATGGCTTAGAGGGTGAGGGGGCCCCCTCCTTAACAAGAACCCCTGGGGGCTTTGGGGGCCTCCACTATGCCCCTGCTACTCAGCCATAGCAGGGTCACTGAACGCATGATTCAAGAACCCCAATTTTGTCCCGATGCTCCAAAATGAACCACTGGCTCAACTTTAGAGCTGCTAACATTGATCTGATATGCTTTGCCATCAGAACGTCTTTTGTTCTTCTGCAAATGAATCACGGTGCAAGGCAGATTTCTTCTTGAATCCAGGAAAGGGAATGAGACAGCTGAGGAACACAGTCAATTTAGCATATTCCTGTGAACAGTGCCACATTAAAGAATCTCCCTTCACCTTGCAAGACTTCAGTGCCAGGCCGGGTCAGGCACTGGGGGATTCTAGGCATCATCAACGGACAAAGGTTCCTTGTGTTTTAATTACACCTTCGGCCAATAAACAGGCATACCAGTGAGCTGGGTAGTGATGGCTGTGAAAGGGGACAAATAACCATACACATCAACATGTTTATTCAGATTGAACTGGAGGCTAACTACTACACACGGACACCTAGGTCCAGGTGGAGCTGGAAGGGTGAACTCACCTCTCCAAGAAAGTCCCCACAACCAAAGACCTGAAGCCGGGCTGTGTGCTGGCACCCACTCTGTTTAACCCATATATGGCCGATCTCCCTCAAGCTCTTAACATCAGCAACGCACAGGCACCCAGGCTCGGAGGCAAGCCACTGACCAACCTTATGTATGCTGATGATGTGGTGTTGCTAAGCCACACATACTTCGGTCTCCAACATCTACTCGACGAAATGCAGAAATATGCCGCAGAGAACAACTTAAAAATAAATTTCAAGAAAACACGGACCATGACGGTAAACAACAAAAGAAGGCAGCGAAAGAGGTGGTACCTGGGAGGCACTCTTATTGAATCCACCACTGATTACAACTATCTAGATTTCATCATTGATAAGGAAGGTTCCTTCACTCGCCAGAAAGAAGAAATCAGGAGAGGCTTGGTCCTAGCGACAACGTTAAAAAACCTGTCATCGAAATTGATAGGGCCTTCACTAAGACGCTCCTGAAGGTAGCACAGCCCAAGCTGCTCCCCACGTTAACTTACAGCAGCGAAGCATTGCGGGGGAGAGATGCTAAGTAACTGGATAGCTCACTGATCATGGCCTACAGAACCATGTTCAGCCTTCCAAAATACACTTCTCCAGCTCAAATGAGGTTGGAGTTTGGCTTAGTGAAACAATCGCTGGCCAGGCACTGCACCTATATCACCTGCTCAAACAAGATTAGATTCTCTGCCTCAAATACTCTAAATCAGCTACTATGGCAAGAACTCCAGCATAGGGATACCTCAATGGGCAGACGCTACCTACAAGAATCTGTTGAGATCACAAGGCTCACCAACCTATGGAACACTCAGCTACAACACACATCCTTTAAAAAAGTGGTCTGTATGTCAGTAAAACAAATCTCACTGCTGGAGGACAAGGCTCTGTTTTCGGTCAGATCTCACACCTGGATGACCGTGAACTCTTACAAATCATCTGCACCGCAAAAAATACTTCAATCAGGGTTACCCTAAAACTCTCAAAATAAAGTTTTTAAAGTACTGCCTGGGTATTCTTCCGTGCGCCAAGAACCTCCCACCATGGCAAAGGACATGCTTACCAAGCACTTGCAGTCTGTGTGACACAAGCCCAGGAGATATTTTGCACCTAATCTGCACATGCATGACGCTGCAGCAAGAGAGGATACAGCTGCTAAAGACTCCTTTCTCAAAAAGAACAATTGATGGACAGAATGCAGAACAATGTCATACATTCACCCCAGCACAGAGATCTGGGCCTAAATCCATTGTTGTTTTGCTCAGCATGCCATTCCAGCCATATGCAAATCAGTTTTGACCCTGTGCCTCATGGAACAGTCCATCCTGAACTGCCAGGCCAGGTCCTCCCTGGACTGGAAACTAAGCATCCCAGGACCGGTTTCGGGCTATCAGCCCTCATCAGCCAGGCTAGCTTGACTCCAGTGGCATGGAGAGCACGGGACCCACGTCTGGGCATACCTGCCCCACTCGGGGTGACAAATGCAAAAAGAACAATTGATGGACTGAATGCAGAACAATTTCATACATTAACCCCAGTACAGAGATCTGGGCCTAAATCTATCATGTTTTTTGCTCACCATGCCAGTCCAATTGGAACCCAGCCATATGCAAATTAGTCTTGCCCTGTGCCTCATGGGAACAGTCCAGTCCGAACTGCCAGGCCAGGTCCTCCCTGAACTGGAAACAAGCATCCTAGGACCGGTTTTCTCTCAAGCAGCTAGGAACCAGTTCTAGGAGGCAAGCGGTGCTGGCATGTTTCTACTCAGAGGCCACACAACTAAATTGCAGAGTGGTCAAATTCCTCACACTGGTGGAGCAAAAAATGAATAACAACACAGGAGCGCACAAACCACTCTGGCACTAAGCGGACAATGAAGAACCCAACTTGCCAATCGGAAGCTGCTTCCTTAAATTTAATTTCAACAACTCAAAAAAGAGCCCCTAAATGGGTAAGCTCCTAGCCACCGCTCATCCACTAGGAGACTCTTCCTGATATGTAAGCACTTTTTTAACCTGGCCTTATTGTCATACACAAATGATGCACATTGCAGGCCACATTAACCATTACTATTACAGTCATGGAGCACCACACTGCATATTCTTTAGGGCTCTTGACTTTTACTGTCACATTTTAACGTTACCCATGGAATGGTTTTTATCAGTTTTTTGGATATATTTGTGTGCAAGCACTGCACAGTATTTTTATCATATGTATCAATGATTTTATTGCTGAACCATAACAATTTTTTATCCTCATAAGTTCAGAACAGTGCAATGGTTTTCAGTAACTATGTATAATAAAAAATAAACTTGAAACTTGAAATTGAACTGAAGGTTTTTGTCAAAGTGGAGAAAGAAAAACTAAAGGCACTTTTGCTTAAAAATAATAGACTCAACAAAACTGATAGGGTTTTTCTGTCTTAGTCTGCGAATAGACAGACTGCCTCCCCTCTCCACGTCCATCACACAGAAACACAAACACACTCACCCACCAGAATACACATCAGTTGACACATATGCAGCCACAAATATGCACGTCGTTTGGCACCTTGTTAAGGGTATGTAGCGCTACATCACTACAATACAATATACAGGCTTTGACACTGCCGCTAGTTCTGCTTAGTGCTGGTACCAGGCCATAATTTGTATTTCCTGCAGTTGACATTGCTGTCCCTCCCCCTTCCGATGCAAGCAGTGGCCTTGCATGTCTCTATCTACTAACTCTTAATGCTGCCCTCAGAAAAATACTGAAAATTGTCCTTTCATTGAGTTCACTAACACCATACCCCAATCCAGTAAACCCTGTTGTTCTGCACACCTATAAAGACATAAGAGCATGTATTTCTATGCTAAGGTAAGTTGTTGGAATGAGCGAACATTTTTTTCTAAGACTGAGGGTGGAGGATTCCTATCATCAAAGATTAGAAGTTATGTCAGGTAGTTTTGTCTCTTCAGGAACAAACAAAGAGGTACTTGAATGGTTATGGGGTTAAAAGCATATTCCCTGCGGCACTCCAAGAAACCTATCCCACCCACCTAATCTCTCATAGGAATGCAAAAGAATTTTGTTTCCTTATTCATCGACTCATTTCCCAAGACCTGCGTTCCTCTTTTAACAGTGTTGAGGCCACAGTCATGTGTTCTTAAAAGACAGAACCTCTGTCTCCCTTCTCAGCCTCAGGGTTGGCCTGTGACAGAAAATAGGCTAGAAAATAAAATAAACCTGGACTCATTAGCGAATCAGATAAAGAACCCCACATTTATAAATCATGTCAGTTTTGAGCTTGCAGAGACATGCTGTATGGCTGTTTGCAAGATATGAGAGACTCATGCATTTGTGCTTGCTGCAGGCAATGGCTGTAGTAATTAACCAAAGGAGAGACCTACCCAGCTCAGCCCCCATGTACAAGCAACATTCTCTCTGACTGAGTGTGATTGTTTATTCACTGACTACTTAATGCCACTTTGAACACGGATATTGGGTATGATTTCATTTTGTATGTCAAACTATAAAACAGAATCCAAAACTGACCTGATGTTCAACTTGATTGATGGCCAGTGTGCCTTGCCCTGCTTCAGTCCCAAGAGGAGCTGCAGACTGAAGATAAATGTTCCTGTTTTGCTTGGGGGTGTGGTGGGGCCCGGGAGAATCCTGCCTCCTCCCACCAGCCTGTGCAAAATAATTACAATGTTGCTGCTTTCCCTATCCAAAAGCCTCTGACTGTGGCTGTAGCAGTGCTTTACTTTCAGGCATTTTCTCTCGCCTAAATCCTTAGCAAAAGCGAAAGGCATCTGTGTAAAAACAAAAAGTGAGGCCCTGTTTCCGGATTTCCTGTTTTTTAAGACTGCTGCCTCTGAGATGACCCCAGTAGTCATGTAAGCAATGCAGAGCAAGCTTTCATTCTGAAAGCAATCTCTGACATGTTTACAGTTGGCCAGGGAAACAGTCAATTCATAAAATATTTTCCTCACAGCATAAATAGGTTCATCAGTGAAAGCCTCCCCACATCAAGATCCCAAAGCGCTGACTATGAAAGCTTTCCAGTGGCGCTTTGAGGAACTGAGGCACAGGGAATAATATGAGAGCAGGGACGACCCCAAATCATTGCCGTTACAGCTGATCACACGAGGGCTCAGTCAGAGGGGTAGTGGTAGGGTACTGATGGTGGATGAATACCGCGATTCAAAAACTGGCCCTAGAGGAGCCAAGTAGGTCTACGCTAATAAACAATTCTTCGCAATCCATACCTTGTGAGAGGAATGCAGCATCAGGTAATCTCACCGCATGCACGTCAGGAAACGGTGTAAAGTACCGCTGCTACTATAGAACTGGTTGGGGGTGATGGTGTGGCTGTCCCCACCCAACATAAAATTGTCGCCAATGTTATAAAGCGAAGACGCAGTGAGTTTAAGGTAAGTCTTTTATTAAGCGTCATACACCATCAAAGGTTACAGGCAACTGGAGTCAGTTGTGGTACCTTCAGATGACAGTACAGTAACAAACATTCCAACTGGGAGAGGACAGGATGGGGAAGTGGATTAAACCATGTAAGGTAAATTACAGTAATTTCCTTGATCTGCTTTAGATAAACATGGCGCAGCTACACTGCAAAATTCTAATTGTGAGTTTAACACTTGATTTTTCTATTTCCATGCTTGGATGGCTGTTGTATGTCTATTTGCTGGGAGATTCTCATATGTCAATAAACTCTACCATTCAATCTGTAGTTAGGGCTGCCCGCCAAGTAAATTGTCTCGTCTTGACCAACACGAGAGTCTGTATGGTTATAATGTTTATTATCAAATGTTAAAATACAAAAAACAATGGTCCTAGACCTACTTTAGAAAAGCATTAGTCAATACTCCTTGAGTTCCATAGAATTACCAATTTTTTATGAGCGTTGATCTGGTGCAGCCGCACCCGCTCGAAGTAGTGAATACAATAATATATATGAACAGTAAAAATGCAATACCCAATGTTTTACTCAACCATGCATTTAATTCTTCATGCCAATGGTATACAGTACTAATGTAATCGTTTTTATAAATCAAAGCAGTACAATCATTAAGCAATCATTGTAGAGGGTTGCTCCAGATGGAACGTGCGGGGAGAAGGTGCTCAAGTGAAAAGGGGATGTGAAAAGACTTCAAAGTAGTGGCATAGGAGATAGAGGTTGATATTTTCAAAACAAAAAAGAAACGGTTGTAATTCACCGTTCCATCGGGACTGGCCACATGTATGGTAAATACACACAATTTTACATTTCATTTCATACAGATATAACTTCTTGTGGTGCACGTTTTTTCAAAGAAAACAGCGTGTGTGGTCCAGGCCAGGTACTAGGGGCGTCGACGTTTCGATCCGTCTTGTGGCCGCGAGGGTAATTTAAACCTCGGCCGTGCGGATCTTCCTCAGGACGAAAATGGGGCAACCAACTCTTATAATGATCTAAGTGGTGAATTAAAAGAGGGGGGGTGAGTCAGGTATTGCATTGGGGAGTAAAATTGATTAAAAAGAAGGAAACCGGGTTGAGGCTTACCCGTCAGGGTCAATGAAACCCGGGTCCTAGTGTGTCAGGGTCCGTCGATTAGTGGGCCCAGCAATCACTCGATAAGTGTGCGTCAATAAGTTGCCTAGGGTTAAAGGCGATAGATTAATTAGCCAACCCCTCAAAAATGCGGGATTGAAAAGACAATATTGCCCACTTAAGATAAAGGGAGTATATTTACCTAGTAGTGGTTTGAGGGGTAAACAATCTCTTGCTCTGTTCAGACCGTGTCCGGGGCATTCAAGGCCAAGTTTATCTGAAAGGAGCCGAAGCGTGAGTTAAGTTAAGCCGAAGCGTGAGTTGATTAGATTAAAAGGGGAGGCGGTAGATGGGGTCGAGCGCTCCCAATGGGTGTCATTACCTTATGTCCGGCCGCGAGCAATTCCCAAGTGAGTTGGCTCGAAGGGAGGTAGCGGCCGCCACTCCAAAGTATAAACCGTACGCGACGTCATTCACACCGGGATGACGCCGCCGGTACGGAACGGACAGGGATGAAAGACTATCCCGACCGGGATAAAAGTCCTGATGTGTGAAGAAAGGTTCAATTACTGCGAGGTGGATACATAATTGAATTATGTGTAATAGATCCGGCGAGATGTATAGGAGGGGGAGTCCCTGGTTATAATTGCCACTTGAATTCTACGGTGGTGAGGACAAGGTATTTCACACGATCTCAGTAAATCAGAGAATATACGTATATAAAGTTATACATATTGGTTTCAAGAGTAATTACACAAAGTATTCATAATTCAAAAAACAATTAAAATTGGAAGGACGATAATCACGTTGCGCATGGATAGAAGCTCCAACATATATTGATAACCATGTTAACCTCAAGGATTCATTCATCAGAGAATTAATTTAAGGGATTTCAGATAAACTTGGCCTTGAATGCCCCGGACACGGTCTGAACAGAGCAAGAGATTGTTTACCCCTCAAACCACTACTAGGTAAATATACTCCCTTTATCGTAAGTGGGCAATATTGTCTTTTCAATCCCGCATTTTTGAGGGGTTGGCTAATTAATCTATCGCCTTTAACCCTAGGCAACTTATTGACGCACACTTATCGAGTGATTGCTGGGCCCACTAATCGACGGACCCTGACACACTAGGACCCGGGTTTCATTGACCCTGACGGGTAAGCCTCAACCCGGTTTCCTTCTTTTTAATCAATTTTACTCCCCAATGCAATACCTGACTCACCCCCCCTCTTTTAATTCACCACTTAGATCATTATAAGAGTTGGTTGCCCCATTTTCGTCCTGAGGAAGATCCGCACGGCCGAGGTTTAAATTACCCTCGCGGCCACAAGACGGATCGAAACGTCGACGCCCCTAGTACCTGGCCTGGACCACACACGCTGTTTTCTTTGAAAAAACGTGCACCACAAGAAGTTATATCTGTATGAAATGAAATGTAAAATTGTGTGTATTTACCATACATGTGGCCAGTCCCGATGGAACGGTGAATTACAACCGTTTCTTTTTTGTTTTGAAAATATCAACCTCTATCTCCTATGCCACTACTTTGAAGTCTTTTCACATCCCCTTTTCACTTGAGCACCTTCTCCCCGCACGTTCCATCTGGAGCAACCCTCTACAATGATTGCTTAATGATTGTACTGCTTTGATTTATAAAAACGATTACATTAGTACTGTATACCATTGGCATGAAGAATTAAATGCATGGTTGACTAAAACATTGGGTATTGCATTTTTACTGTTTATATATATTATTGTATTCACTACTTCGAGCGGGTGCGGCTGCACCAGATCAACGCTCATAAAAAATTGGTAATTCTATGGAACTCAAGGAGTATTGACTAATGCTTTTCTAAAGTAGGTCTAGGACCATTGTTTTTTGTATTATACTATACCCAGGTCCAGTACCGTATTAGGGTAACCCCATTTCTATAATGGCCACCTTTGTGCAGGTTATGCCTGCGAGGGTTTCTATGTTAAATGTTTGTTAGTGTTAAGTAATTAATGTTTGTTTGTTGTTCATGAATATATGTGATCTATGTTAATCGTATAACATTTTCGTAAACTATGTCCGAGAGAGAGACATTGGCCTATAGCGAAGACTATATAGAAAAACTCTTATTGGAACAAGGAGCTGGGACTTTCTTAGGTGGAACCACCACCAATATAGACCTCTTACTAAATGAGAAAATATCCAAGCTTGAAAGATTAGAAAAGAAATTGATTAGAACACGTCTACATGGGCATACATTAGCAAAATATCTATCATCTAATGTTATCCCGGTAGGTTTACAGGTTAGAAACGAACCAGCTATCTTCTTGGACAATCCTAAGTTTAAAGAAAACTTCAGTTTTGTATCCAATAATTGTTCCAGGCACTGGATGGTGCTTGGGATTGAAACTGCAGTTGAGGAGGTGCAACGCCTGACTAAAGAGATCTCTGACTTGAAAAAAGAGATCATTGAGGACAGGGCCCTTAATAATGCGAAAGAGGCCTTAGAAAGACTGGAGAGGATGATCCGCGACTTTGACCTTTATACCCAGGCTAATAAACTAGACAAGGTAGCAAGAGATATCAGACTTTACGATAAAAAAACAACTTACCCATATCTACAGGAGGGTTACTACGTGAGGGAGCAACAAGGCACCTACTCCAGCAGAGGCAGGGGGGGTTTTAGGAGATACACAACATTCTCTGGATCCTCATTAGGAAGTAGTACAGAGAGTGATACTGAACGCCCAGGTCCAAGCACTACCACTCCTGGTTCTAATAACACCTACACAGATCAACAGTCTTTTTTAGCAGAGGACCCATGGTGGACACAACGAGGGCGGGGCCGTCCCTGGGGCAGACCCAGGGGATCGAGAACACCAACATGGAATCAGGGCAGAGGCAGAATGAGGAGACAGACACATTTCCAGCAGGAAACCCACGGGGACATTCAAACACGCCGACAACACTACAGATGGTAACGTACACACCTGTCAATCCTGTAGTCAATCTGTCTGACTACATACTGGAACCTAATGAACAAGCAATATTGAGTAAAGGTCTGTCCTTTGTCCCTACCTCGATGCCCAACAACTTCCACCTTAAAGTAGAGTTACATCAATTCTTCCGCAAAATCAGGTTAAGACACTACTTCCAAAAAATCCCTTTGAACCCTACCTTCTCCGGTAGTGGACTGAGACCCCCCTCCAAATTTAATCCTCCTACCCATCTTATGCCTCACAAACTTCTGGCGTATGAGCAGGTAGTGATGAGGGACATTGACAAGATTCTGGCCAAACGGCAGTACGTGAAGTACAACGTGAGTAAACAGGAGCGGCTAGCTCTCGAAACCTTAAAAACAAACACCAACATAGTCATCAAACCCGCCGATAAAGGCGGGGCCATTGTTGTACAGAACGTGGAGGACTACAAAAAGGAAATTCTGACACAGTTGTCGGTTGAGGGAAATTATGAAAAATTGAACCGGGATCCCACAAAAGAGATTGGGAGAATCATTGCACGCATGACTGACAAGGCATTAACAGTTGGATACTTGAGTAAATTAGAACATGAGTATCTCAATAATAAATACCCCAGAATGCCCACTATATATACGTTGCCAAAAATACATAAGCGTATGCAGGACCCCCCCGGGAGACCAATAATATCTGGATGTGGCTCTATTTTGGAACCGCTTTGCAAATATATCGATGTATTTCTCCGACCCATTGCAGAGAACACCCCTACTTACCTCAGGGATACGATGCAAACCATCCAATTGGTGGATGAACGTCCTTATGATCGGAGTGGTAATATACTAGCCACCATGGACATTACTTCTCTATACACCAACATCCCCCAAGCGGCTGCCCTATCCTGTATTGAGTCAGTACTCAATAAAAGACCTGCACCATTTAAGGTTCCCACGGAATTCATCATTGAACTTCTTGGTGTGGCAATGACTAAGAACTATTTCTACTTCCAGGGTCAATACTATGTGCAAACCAAAGGTGTAGCGATGGGAGCTAGCTTTGCCCCAAACTTAGCAATTATTTACATGAGTGAATACGAACTACAATTCATCATGAATGAACATAACCCCTACAGGAATCACATAGTCCTGTGGCGTCGTTACATAGACGACGTTCTAATGATCTGGGAGGGTGAGGAAGACCAACTTACATCCTTTCATCTCTGGCTGAACACATGCTCTAGGGACATTCAATTTACACTTGAATCCAATAGAGACCAAATCAACTTTCTCGACATTTTAATTAAAGCAGAATCCGGCGAATTACACACAAGCCTGTATAGGAAGAGCAGTGAGCGAAACACGCTTCTTAAATACACCAGCCACCACCCACGCAACCTCAGGGACAATTTGCCCTTTGGCCAATTCCTGAGGTTGCGTAGGAACTGCTCCAAGAAAGAGGATTTCTTTGCAGAGTCAGCAGGCCTTCTCACCAGACTACTAGAACGTGGCTACCCAATCAGACTCCTCAAAAAAGCACGTAAACGTGCTTGGCACAACCACAGGGAGTTTCTATTGGTCCCAAAATGTAAAACCAATTCAAATGAAGACAGGATTGTCTGTGTGACCACCTTTAATACTAAAAGCAGTGCCATAAAGAAAACAATCAACCAACACTGGCATTTAGTGTCGGATGAGTTGGGTAATATCCCACCGCCTCTACACGCCTTTAGAAAGGGCAAGAACGTAAGGGACCATGTGGTCAAATCATTACTTCCGATACAACGTCCACAGGGTCAAACCACACTATGGGGTATTCCACCAATCAAAGGGCACCGCAAATGTGGCCTCTGTAAAGCCTGTGCCATGACTGTGGAAATCACTGAATTTACACACAACGGTCAAAACTATACACTACAGGAGCATAGTAACTGTAACACCAGTGGGGTTATTTATGCAATCATTTGCCCTTGTGGCTTTATGTATATAGGACAGACCAGCCAGAAAGTCAAATGTCGAATCCTACAACATTGTAGCCGCATACGCTGCATGGTACAAGGCGCACCACTAGTAGAACACTTCAGGAGGTTCGAACACACACCAGAAAGTCTGAAATGGTGGGTCGTTGAGAAGGTGAAACCCAATCCAAGAGGAGGTGACTTTGGTAACATTCTTAGTAAAAGGGAATGTAGGTGGATACATTCTCTTGATACGATCACACATGGCCTGAACGAATTTGAGGAGATAGGGAGACAGGTCTCAATACTGGGTATTGTGTGAAACCATTCCCTCACTCTGTTGCACACTAGGGGCTCATTTGGGCTTTCATCTCATGTAGATACACTGTACACTACATCCTAACTGTGTATTGTTCATACTGGTCCTCCAACTACCTAGAACGTGACTCAATGGATCCCTGTATGAATGAATCCTTGAAGTCATCAATATATGTTGGAGCTTCTATCCATGTGCAACGTGATTATCATCCTTTTAATTTTAATTGTTCCTTGAATTATACATACTCATCTCCCTTAAATTAATTCTCTGATGAATGAATCCTTGAAGTTAACATGGTTATCAATATATGTTGGAGCTTCTATCCATGCGCAACGTGATTATCGTCCTTCCAATTTTAATTGTCTTTTTAATTATGAATACTTTGTGTAATTACTCTTGAAACCAATATGTATAACTTTATATACTGTATATTCTCTGATTTACTGAGATCGTGTGAAATACCTTGTCCTTACCACCGTAGAATTCAAGTGGCAATTATAACCAGGGACTCCCCCTCCTATACATCTCGCCGGATCTATTACACATAATTCAATTATGTATCCACCTCGCAGTAATTGAACCTTTCTTCACACATCAGGACTTTTATCCCGGTCGGGATAGTCTTTCATCCCTGTCCGTTCCGTACCGGCGGCGTCATCCCGGTGTGAATGACGTCGCGTACGGTTTATACTTTGGAGTGGCGGCCGCTACCTCCCTTCGAGCCAACTCACTTGGGAATTGCTCGCGGCCGGACATAAGGTAATGACACCCATTGGGAGCGCTCGACCCCATCTACCGCCTCCCCTTTTAATCTAATCAACTCACGCTTCGGCTTAACTTAACTCACGCTTCGGCTCCTTTCAGATAAACTTGGCCTTGAATGCCCCGGACACGGTCTGAACAGAGCAAGAGATTGTTTACCCCTCAAACCACTACTAGGTAAATATACTCCCTTTATCGTAAGTGGGCAATATTGTCTTTTCAATCCCGCATTTTTGAGGGGTTGGCTAATTAATCTATCGCCTTTAACCCTAGGCAACTTATTGACGCACACTTATCGAGTGATTGCTGGGCCCACTAATCGACGGACCCTGACACACTAGGACCCGGGTTTCATTGACCCTGACGGGTAAGCCTCAACCCGGTTTCCTTCTTTTTAATCAATTTTACTCCCCAATGCAATACCTGACTCACCCCCCCTCTTTTAATTCACCACTTAGATCATTATAAGAGTTGGTTGCCCCATTTTCGTCCTGAGGAAGATCCGCACGGCCGAGGTTTAAATTACCCTCGCGGCCACAAGACGGATCGAAACGTCGACGCCCCTAGTACCTGGCCTGGACCACACACGCTGTTTTCTTTGAAAAAACGTGCACCACAAGAAGTTATATCTGTATGAAATGAAATGTAAAATTGTGTGTATTTACCATACATGTGGCCAGTCCCGATGGAACGGTGAATTACAACCGTTTCTTTTTTGTTTTGAAAATATCAACCTCTATCTCCTATGCCACTACTTTGAAGTCTTTTCACATCCCCTTTTCACTTGAGCACCTTCTCCCCGCACGTTCCATCTGGAGCAACCCTCTACAATGATTGCTTAATGATTGTACTGCTTTGATTTATAAAAACGATTACATTAGTACTGTATACCATTGGCATGAAGAATTAAATGCATGGTTGAGTAAAACATTGGGTATTGCATTTTTACTGTTTATATATATTATTGTATTCACTACTTTGAGCGGGTGCGGCTGCACCAGATCAACGCTCATAAAAAATTGGTAATTCTATGGAACTCAAGGAGTATTGACTAATGCTTTTCTAAAGTAGGTCTAGGACCATTGTTTTTTGTATTATACTATACCCAGGTCCAGTACCGTATTAGGGATACCCAATTTCTATAATGGCCACCTTTGTGCAGGTTATGCCTGCGAGGGTTTCTATGTTAAATGTTTGTTAGTGTTAAGTAATTAATGTTTGTTTGTTGTTCATGAATATATGTGATCTATGTTAATCGTATAACATTTTCGTAAACTATGTCCGAGAGAGAGACATTGGCATATAGCGAAGACTATATAGAAAAACTCTTATTGGAACAAGGAGCTGGGACTTTCTTAGGTGGAACCACCACCAATATAGACCTCACACTAAATGAGAAAATATCCAAGCTTGAAAGATTAGAAAAGAAATTGATTAGAACACGTCTACATGGGCATACATTAGCAAAATATCTATCATCTAATGTTATCCCGGTAGGTTTACAGGTTAGAAACGAACCAGCTATCTTCTTGGACAATCCTAAGTTTAAAGAAAACTTCAGTTTTGTATCCAATAATTGTTCCAGGCACTGGATGGTGCTTGGGATTGAAACTGCAGTTGAGGAGGTGCAACGCCTGACTAAAGAGATCTCTGACTTGAAAAAAGAGATCATTGAGGACAGGGCCCTTAATAATGCGAAAGAGGCCTTAGAAAGACTGGAGAGGACGATCCGCGACTTTGACCTTTATACCCAGGCTAATAAACTAGACAAGGTAGCAAGAGATATCAGACTTTACGATAAAAAAACAACTTACCCATATCTACAGGAGGGTTACTACGTGAGGGAGCAACAAGGCACCTACTCCAGCAGAGGCAGGGGGGGTTTTAGGAGATACACAACATTCTCTGGATCCTCATTAGGAAGTAGTACAGAGAGTGATACTGAACGCCCAGGTCCAAGCACTACCACTCCTGGTTCTAATAACACCTACACAGATCAACAGTCTTTTTTAGCAGAGGACCCATGGTGGACACAACGAGGGCGGGGCCGTCCCTGGGGCAGACCCAGGGGATCGAGAACACCAACATGGAATCAGGGCAGAGGCAGAATGAGGAGACAGACACATTTCCAGCAGGAAACCCACGGGGACATTCAAACACGCCGACAACACTACAGATGGTAACGTACACACCTGTCAATCCTGTAGTCAATCTGTCTGACTACATACTGGAACCTAATGAACAAGCAATATTGAGTAAAGGTCTGTCCTTTGTCCCTACCTCGATGCCCAACAACTTCCACCTTAAAGTAGAGTTACATCAATTCTTCCGCAAAATCAGGTTAAGACACTACTTCCAAAAAATCCCTTTGAACCCTACCTTCTCCGGTAGTGGACTGAGACCCCCCTCCAAATTTAATCCTCCTACCCATCTTATGCCTCACAAACTTCTGGCGTATGAGCAGGTAGTGATGAGGGACATTGACAAGATTCTGGCCAAACGGCAGTACGTGAAGTACAACGTGAGTAAACAGGAGCGGCTAGCTCTCGAAACCTTAAAAACAAACACCAACATAGTCATCAAACCCGCCGATAAAGGCGGGGCCATTGTTGTACAGAACGTGGAGGACTACAAAAAGGAAATTCTGACACAGTTGTCGGTTGAGGGAAATTATGAAAAATTGAACCGGGATCCCACAAAAGAGATTGGGAGAATCATTGCACGCATGACTGACAAGGCATTAACAGTTGGATACTTGAGTAAATTAGAACATGAGTATCTCAATAATAAATACCCCAGAATGCCCACTATATATACGTTGCCAAAAATACATAAGCGTATGCAGGACCCCCCCGGGAGACCAATAATATCTGGATGTGGCTCTATTTTGGAACCGCTTTGCAAATATATCGATGTATTTCTCCGACCCATTGCAGAGAACACCCCTACTTACCTCAGGGATACGATGCAAACCATCCAATTGGTGGATGAACGTCCTTATGATCGGAGTGGTAATATACTAGCCACCATGGACATTACTTCTCTATACACCAACATCCCCCAAGCGGCTGCCCTATCCTGTATTGAGTCAGTACTCAATAAAAGACCTGCACCATTTAAGGTTCCCACGGAATTCATCATTGAACTTCTTGGTGTGGCAATGACTAAGAACTATTTCTACTTCCAGGGTCAATACTATGTGCAAACCAAAGGTGTAGCGATGGGAGCTAGCTTTGCCCCAAACTTAGCAATTATTTACATGAGTGAATACGAACTACAATTCATCATGAATGAACATAACCCCTACAGGAATCACATAGTCCTGTGGCGTCGTTACATAGACGACGTTCTAATGATCTGGGAGGGTGAGGAAGACCAACTTACATCCTTTCATCTCTGGCTGAACACATGCTCTAGGGACATTCAATTTACACTTGAATCCAATAGAGACCAAATCAACTTTCTCGACATTTTAATTAAAGCAGAATCCGGCGAATTACACACAAGCCTGTATAGGAAGAGCAGTGAGCGAAACACGCTTCTTAAATACACCAGCCACCACCCACGCAACCTCAGGGACAATTTGCCCTTTGGCCAATTCCTGAGGTTGCGTAGGAACTGCTCCAAGAAAGAGGATTTCTTTGCAGAGTCAGCAGGCCTTCTCACCAGACTACTAGAACGTGGCTACCCAATCAGACTCCTCAAAAAAGCACGTAAACGTGCTTGGCACAACCACAGGGAGTTTCTATTGGTCCCAAAATGTAAAACCAATTCAAATGAAGACAGGATTGTCTGTGTGACCACCTTTAATACTAAAAGCAGTGCCATAAAGAAAACAATCAACCAACACTGGCATTTAGTGTCGGATGAGTTGGGTAATATCCCACCGCCTCTACACGCCTTTAGAAAGGGCAAGAACGTAAGGGACCATGTGGTCAAATCATTACTTCCGATACAACGTCCACAGGGTCAAACCACACTATGGGGTATTCCACCAATCAAAGGGCACCGCAAATGTGGCCTCTGTAAAGCCTGTGCCATGACTGTGGAAATCACTGAATTTACACACAACGGTCAAAACTATACACAACAGGAGCATAGTAACTGTAACACCAGTGGGGTTATTTATGCAATCATTTGCCCTTGTGGCTTTATGTATATAGGACAGACCAGCCAGAAAGTCAAATGTCGAATCCTACAACATTGTAGCCGCATACGCTGCATGGTACAAGGCGCACCACTAGTAGAACACTTCAGGAGGTTCGAACACACACCAGAAAGTCTGAAATGGTGGGTCGTTGAGAAGGTGAAACCCAATCCAAGAGGAGGTGACTTTGGTAACATTCTTAGTAAAAGGGAATGTAGGTGGATACATTCTCTTGATACGATCACACATGGCCTGAACGAATTTGAGGAGATAGGGAGACAGGTCTCAATACTGGGTATTGTGTGAAACCATTCCCTCACTCTGTTGCACACTAGGGGCTCATTTGGGCTTTCATCTCATGTAGATACACTGTACACTACATCCTAACTGTGTATTGTTCATACTGGTCCTCCAACTACCTAGAACGTGACTCAATGGATCCCTGTATGAATGAATCCTTGAAGTCATCAATATATGTTGGAGCTTCTATCCATGTGCAACGTGATTATCATCCTTTTAATTTTAATTGTTCCTTGAATTATACATACTCATCTCCCTTAAATTAATTCTCTGATGAATGAATCCTTGAAGTTAACATGGTTATCAATATATGTTGGAGCTTCTATCCATGCGCAACGTGATTATCGTCCTTCCAATTTTAATTGTTTTTTGAATTATAAATACTTTGTGTAATTACTCTTGAAACCAATATGTATAACTTTATATACTGTATATTCTCTGATTTACTGAGATCGTGTGAAATACCTTGTCCTTACCACCGTAGAATTCAAGTGGCAATTATAACCAGGGACTCCCCCTCCTATACATCTCGCCGGATCTATTACACATAATTCAATTATGTATCCACCTCGCAGTAATTGAACCTTTCTTCACACATCAGGACTTTTATCCCGGTCGGGATAGTCTTTCATCCCTGTCCGTTCCGTACCGGCGGCGTCATCCCGGTGTGAATGACGTCGCGTACGGTTTATACTTTGGAGTGGCGGCCGCTACCTCCCTTCGAGCCAACTCACTTGGGAATTGCTCGCGGCCGGACATAAGGTAATGACACCCATTGGGAGCGCTCGACCCCATCTACCGCCTCCCCTTTTAATCTAATCAACTCACGCTTCGGCTTAACTTAACTCACGCTTCGGCTCCTTTCAGATAAACTTGGCCTTGAATGCCCCGGACACGGTCTGAACAGAGCAAGAGATTGTTTACCCCTCAAACCACTACTAGGTAAATATACTCCCTTTATCGTAAGTGGGCAATATTGTCTTTTCAATCCCGCATTTTTGAGGGGTTGGCTAATTAATCTATCGCCTTTAACCCTAGGCAACTTATTGACGCACACTTATCGAGTGATTGCTGGGCCCACTAATCGACGGACCCTGACACACTAGGACCCGGGTTTCATTGACCCTGACGGGTAAGCCTCAACCCGGTTTCCTTCTTTTTAATCAATTTTACTCCCCAATGCAATACCTGACTCACCCCCCCTCTTTTAATTCACCACTTAGATCATTATAAGAGTTGGTTGCCCCATTTTCGTCCTGAGGAAGATCCGCACGGCCGAGGTTTAAATTACCCTCGCGGCCACAAGACGGATCGAAACGTCGACGCCCCTAGTACCTGGCCTGGACCACACACGCTGTTTTCTTTGAAAAAACGTGCACCACAAGAAGTTATATCTGTATGAAATGAAATGTAAAATTGTGTGTATTTACCATACATGTGGCCAGTCCCGATGGAACGGTGAATTACAACCGTTTCTTTTTTGTTTTGAAAATATCAACCTCTATCTCCTATGCCACTACTTTGAAGTCTTTTCACATCCCCTTTTCACTTGAGCACCTTCTCCCCGCACGTTCCATCTGGAGCAACCCTCTACAATGATTGCTTAATGATTGTACTGCTTTGATTTATAAAAACGATTACATTAGTACTGTATACCATTGGCATGAAGAATTAAATGCATGGTTGAGTAAAACATTGGGTATTGCATTTTTACTGTTTATATATATTATTGTATTCACTACTTCGAGCGGGTGCGGCTGCACCAGATCAACGCTCATAAAAAATTGGTAATTCTATGGAACTCAAGGAGTATTGACTAATGCTTTTCTAAAGTAGGTCTAGGACCATTGTTTTTTGTATTATACTATACCCAGGTCCAGTACCGTATTAGGGTAACCCCATTTCTATAATGGCCACCTTTGTGCAGGTTATGCCTGCGAGGGTTTCTATGTTAAATGTTTGTTAGTGTTAAGTAATTAATGTTTGTTTGTTGTTCATGAATATATGTGATCTATGTTAATCGTATAACATTTTCGTAAACTATGTCCGAGAGAGAGACATTGGCATATAGCGAAGACTATATAGAAAAACTCTTATTGGAACAAGGAGCTGGGACTTTCTTAGGTGGAACCACCACCAATATAGACCTCACACTAAATGAGAAAATATCCAAGCTTGAAAGATTAGAAAAGAAATTGATTAGAACACGTCTACATGGGCATACATTAGCAAAATATCTATCATCTAATGTTATCCCGGTAGGTTTACAGGTTAGAAACGAACCAGCTATCTTCTTGGACAATCCTAAGTTTAAAGAAAACTTCAGTTTTGTATCCAATAATTGTTCCAGGCACTGGATGGTGCTTGGGATTGAAACTGCAGTTGAGGAGGTGCAACGCCTGACTAAAGAGATCTCTGACTTGAAAAAAGAGATCATTGAGGACAGGGCCCTTAATAATGCGAAAGAGGCCTTAGAAAGACTGGAGAGGACGATCCGCGACTTTGACCTTTATACCCAGGCTAATAAACTAGACAAGGTAGCAAGAGATATCAGACTTTACGATAAAAAAACAACTTACCCATATCTACAGGAGGGTTACTACGTGAGGGAGCAACAAGGCACCTACTCCAGCAGAGGCAGGGGGGGTTTTAGGAGATACACAACATTCTCTGGATCCTCATTAGGAAGTAGTACAGAGAGTGATACTGAACGCCCAGGTCCAAGCACTACCACTCCTGGTTCTAATAACACCTACACAGATCAACAGTCTTTTTTAGCAGAGGACCCATGGTGGACACAACGAGGGCGGGGCCGTCCCTGGGGCAGACCCAGGGGATCGAGAACACCAACATGGAATCAGGGCAGAGGCAGAATGAGGAGACAGACACATTTCCAGCAGGAAACCCACGGGGACATTCAAACACGCCGACAACACTACAGATGGTAACGTACACACCTGTCAATCCTGTAGTCAATCTGTCTGACTACATACTGGAACCTAATGAACAAGCAATATTGAGTAAAGGTCTGTCCTTTGTCCCTACCTCGATGCCCAACAACTTCCACCTTAAAGTAGAGTTACATCAATTCTTCCGCAAAATCAGGTTAAGACACTACTTCCAAAAAATCCCTTTGAACCCTACCTTCTCCGGTAGTGGACTGAGACCCCCCTCCAAATTTAATCCTCCTACCCATCTTATGCCTCACAAACTTCTGGCGTATGAGCAGGTAGTGATGAGGGACATTGACAAGATTCTGGCCAAACGGCAGTACGTGAAGTACAACGTGAGTAAACAGGAGCGGCTAGCTCTCGAAACCTTAAAAACAAACACCAACATAGTCATCAAACCCGCCGATAAAGGCGGGGCCATTGTTGTACAGAACGTGGAGGACTACAAAAAGGAAATTCTGACACAGTTGTCGGTTGAGGGAAATTATGAAAAATTGAACCGGGATCCCACAAAAGAGATTGGGAGAATCATTGCACGCATGACTGACAAGGCATTAACAGTTGGATACTTGAGTAAATTAGAACATGAGTATCTCAATAATAAATACCCCAGAATGCCCACTATATATACGTTGCCAAAAATACATAAGCGTATGCAGGACCCCCCCGGGAGACCAATAATATCTGGATGTGGCTCTATTTTGGAACCGCTTTGCAAATATATCGATGTATTTCTCCGACCCATTGCAGAGAACACCCCTACTTACCTCAGGGATACGATGCAAACCATCCAATTGGTGGATGAACGTCCTTATGATCGGAGTGGTAATATACTAGCCACCATGGACATTACTTCTCTATACACCAACATCCCCCAAGCGGCTGCCCTATCCTGTATTGAGTCAGTACTCAATAAAAGACCTGCACCATTTAAGGTTCCCACGGAATTCATCATTGAACTTCTTGGTGTGGCAATGACTAAGAACTATTTCTACTTCCAGGGTCAATACTATGTGCAAACCAAAGGTGTAGCGATGGGAGCTAGCTTTGCCCCAAACTTAGCAATTATTTACATGAGTGAATACGAACTACAATTCATCATGAATGAACATAACCCCTACAGGAATCACATAGTCCTGTGGCGTCGTTACATAGACGACGTTCTAATGATCTGGGAGGGTGAGGAAGACCAACTTACATCCTTTCATCTCTGGCTGAACACATGCTCTAGGGACATTCAATTTACACTTGAATCCAATAGAGACCAAATCAACTTTCTCGACATTTTAATTAAAGCAGAATCCGGCGAATTACACACAAGCATGTATAGGAAGAGCAGTGAGCGAAACACGCTTCTTAAATACACCAGCCACCACCCACGCAACCTCAGGGACAATTTGCCCTTTGGCCAATTCCTGAGGTTGCGTAGGAACTGCTCCAAGAAAGAGGATTTCTTTGCAGAGTCAGCAGGCCTTCTCACCAGACTACTAGAACGTGGCTACCCAATCAGACTCCTCAAAAAAGCACGTAAACGTGCTTGGCACAACCACAGGGAGTTTCTATTGGTCCCAAAATGTAAAACCAATTCAAATGAAGACAGGATTGTCTGTGTGACCACCTTTAATACTAAAAGCAGTGCCATAAAGAAAACAATCAACCAACACTGGCATTTAGTGTCGGATGAGTTGGGTAATATCCCACCGCCTCTACACGCCTTTAGAAAGGGCAAGAACGTAAGGGACCATGTGGTCAAATCATTACTTCCGATACAACGTCCACAGGGTCAAACCACACTATGGGGTATTCCACCAATCAAAGGGCACCGCAAATGTGGCCTCTGTAAAGCCTGTGCCATGACTGTGGAAATCACTGAATTTACACACAACGGTCAAAACTATACACTACAGGAGCATAGTAACTGTAACACCAGTGGGGTTATTTATGCAATCATTTGCCCTTGTGGCTTTATGTATATAGGACAGACCAGCCAGAAAGTCAAATGTCGAATCCTACAACATTGTAGCCGCATACGCTGCATGGTACAAGGCGCACCACTAGTAGAACACTTCAGGAGGTTCGAACACACACCAGAAAGTCTGAAATGGTGGGTCGTTGAGAAGGTGAAACCCAATCCAAGAGGAGGTGACTTTGGTAACATTCTTAGTAAAAGGGAATGTAGGTGGATACATTCTCTTGATACGATCACACATGGCCTGAACGAATTTGAGGAGATAGGGAGACAGGTCTCAATACTGGGTATTGTGTGAAACCATTCCCTCACTCTGTTGCACACTAGGGGCTCATTTGGGCTTTCATCTCATGTAGATACACTGTACACTACATCCTAACTGTGTATTGTTCATACTGGTCCTCCAACTACCTAGAACGTGACTCAATGGATCCCTGTATGAATGAATCCTTGAAGTCATCAATATATGTTGGAGCTTCTATCCATGTGCAACGTGATTATCATCCTTTTAATTTTAATTGTTCCTTGAATTATACATACTCATCTCCCTTAAATTAATTCTCTGATGAATGAATCCTTGAAGTTAACATGGTTATCAATATATGTTGGAGCTTCTATCCATGCGCAACGTGATTATCGTCCTTCCAATTTTAATTGTTTTTTGAATTATAAATACTTTGTGTAATTACTCTTGAAACCAATATGTATAACTTTATATACTGTATATTCTCTGATTTACTGAGATCGTGTGAAATACCTTGTCCTTACCACCGTAGAATTCAAGTGGCAATTATAACCAGGGACTCCCCCTCCTATACATCTCGCCGGATCTATTACACATAATTCAATTATGTATCCACCTCGCAGTAATTGAACCTTTCTTCACACATCAGGACTTTTATCCCGGTCGGGATAGTCTTTCATCCCTGTCCGTTCCGTACCGGCGGCGTCATCCCGGTGTGAATGACGTCGCGTACGGTTTATACTTTGGAGTGGCGGCCGCTACCTCCCTTCGAGCCAACTCACTTGGGAATTGCTCGCGGCCGGACATAAGGTAATGACACCCATTGGGAGCGCTCGACCCCATCTACCGCCTCCCCTTTTAATCTAATCAACTCACGCTTCGGCTTAACTTAACTCACGCTTCGGCTCCTTTCAGATAAACTTGGCCTTGAATGCCCCGGACACGGTCTGAACAGAGCAAGAGATTGTTTACCCCTCAAACCACTACTAGGTAAATATACTCCCTTTATCGTAAGTGGGCAATATTGTCTTTTCAATCCCGCATTTTTGAGGGGTTGGCTAATTAATCTATCGCCTTTAACCCTAGGCAACTTATTGACGCACACTTATCGAGTGATTGCTGGGCCCACTAATCGACGGACCCTGACACACTAGGACCCGGGTTTCATTGACCCTGACGGGTAAGCCTCAACCCGGTTTCCTTCTTTTTAATCAATTTTACTCCCCAATGCAATACCTGACTCACCCCCCCTCTTTTAATTCACCACTTAGATCATTATACGAGTTGGTTGCCCCATTTTCGTCCTGAGGAAGATCCGCACGGCCGAGGTTTAAATTACCCTCGCGGCCACAAGACGGATCGAAACGTCGACGCCCCTAGTACCTGGCCTGGACCACACACGCTGTTTTCTTTGAAAAAACGTGCACCACAAGAAGTTATATCTGTATGAAATGAAATGTAAAATTGTGTGTATTTACCATACATGTGGCCAGTCCCGATGGAACGGTGAATTACAACCGTTTCTTTTTTGTTTTGAAAATATCAACCTCTATCTCCTATGCCACTACTTTGAAGTCTTTTCACATCCCCTTTTCACTTGAGCACCTTCTCCCCGCACGTTCCATCTGGAGCAACCCTCTACAATGATTGCTTAATGATTGCACTGCTTTGATTTATAAAAACGATTACATTAGTACTGTATACCATTGGCATGAAGAATTAAATGCATGGTTGAGTAAAACATTGGGTATTGCATTTTTACTGTTTATATATATTATTGTATTCACTACTTCGAGCGGGTGCGGCTGCACCAGATCAACGCTCATAAAAAATTGGTAATTCTATGGAACTCAAGGAGTATTGACTAATGCTTTTCTAAAGTAGGTCTAGGACCATTGTTTTTTGTATTATACTATACCCAGGTCCAGTACCGTATTAGGGTAATCCCATTTCTATAATGGCCTATTATCAAATGTTAGCAGAATATGTGAAGGTTATAGAGGTAGAGAACTGTTATGTCTGTTCCTACATTTTGACATCTGCAGGTGAGGGAGCAGCATATTTCCATCTGCCCCTATTATTTTTCTTCCTCCGTATTTCTCAATCTTTTCTATCTCCAAAATACTATCAAATTGTTTTATTTCGACTTGGATGATCCACTAGAGGAGGTACCGATTGTTCAAGGTGAAAATCTATATTTGTGGACTACTAAGCATATTTCTCGTTCCTATTTTGGGTTAAAGTCCAGGAATCACTGTGAGTATATGAGGAAATTCTTTACCCCTGTAACTAATGAGATTCTTACTAACCAAGACGTACATGATGTAACCTGAAAAATTTACAATGAAGGCAAGATGAAGAAAGTGGAGAAGGAAAGACCAGTGCTGAACATGTCATTCGAAAAAGCAAGGAACCTTTTTTTTTAAACTTGTTTTTTATTAGCAATATTGCATCAGATCACATTTTAGACATGTAGCATATACATTTTACATGGATAACCGTCATACTTTTGTGATAGTGGTGTCCATGCTAACCAACATCAGCTCCACTCACCCCCCAAGGAAACCTTAAAAGGACCACCCCCTAAGTTAAGTGTTGAAGTCGCTAAAAAAAGGATCACTGTGCATTATATGAGAACCAAAGGGAAATTAAACAGTTGAAAAACTAGGATGGAGCAAATGTGAACATAATTATTTGGTGACGGAAAAGACCTCCAAATTAGAGACTAATGTTAGGGGAATCTGTTATGTGTGTGGTAAGTCAGCTTATTTCCAGCTACCACATAACTGGCAGCTTTAGTTTTCCCTAGAATATGCCATCCTGAGTTAGACTTTCCTCTTGAACAATATATAAAAAGAGGCATACATAGCTTTAAGCAAATTCTTACTGATATTTTCAGAGCACTTATTCCACAACAGGTGTGGCACTAATTGATGTAAAGATTAGAAAACTATCCACCATAGTTGACCAGTTTGCCTCTAACACAGCAGGTGCTTTGGCAGTGAAAAATAAGGAATACTTGCAATGAGGGCTATGATTATGCAAAACCGCCTTGTGTTGGACTTACTCCTTGCAAAGGAAGGTGGAGTTTGCAAAGTCATTCATGCTCAGGAATGCTGTGCTTATATCCTGCGTGTAGTTACGCAGCTTGATAGCTGTATCGTTACCATCACAAATATAACGTATGAACTGACACAGTTGGAGGAATGAGGTGCCTGGGAAGGATTAGGATCTGTGTTTGAATCCATTGGGAAGGGATTTGTCAAGATAAGTGAATCACTAGGTAGTGTGGATATAGGAATCCTAAAATTGCTTCTAACTCCTCTTTTGCTTGTCGTTGCATGTGTGCTTGTTTCCATGAAAACTTCTCAAGGAATTTTATCCCAAATTGGTATGGATTGTGGATATAAGAAGCTGTCAGTTGAAAATGTTGAACAAATGCAGAGTGACCTTAATGACGCCTTGAAGGACGTTGGTGAATACAACTAGAGAAACCTGAAATTGAATAATGATGTTCTGTAACATGATTTGGGGTGATGATTTGAAATCTTCAGAGAGTAGAAGCTGCTCTTTTCTACGTAATATACGAATCGTACCTCGAGATTATGCTAATATAAACTGTGTTTACACTGTCCTCCATTTTGTATCCATGTCAATATGTGATGACCATTGTGGTGCTCTTGTTCTAAATAAAGAATTGTCCTAGTCCCATGAGCAACTGCGAAAGTGTTCCCAGAGATCGTTTCTCCCTGTACCAGATAAAGACCGTTTTTGGTGTCTCAGGCTGCTGTTGTACAATGTACCAATTAGTCTGCTTGACTAAACTATGTATTACTATTGTGAGAGAAAACTCGAATGCATTCTGTAGTAGAATGTTTCTTCCTACTCGTCTCCAATTGGTGCACATCTTGAGAATCATGTATTCCTGTAGACTATATAAGCATCTTTGTTAGAAGTCATATAAAAGAACACGTAGGATTCAATGTACAGGAGACCAATTTCCCCACTTTTAGAAGTAAAATCTATGCCGGATTTCACTTAGAACTGCACTGAGTTCGTTGTACTTATGATTTATATGCTTTGCTACTACATTTTACTTACATGTTCTATATAACTTGCTTGTAATCATTTATATGAAGCCCTTAAATGACTATCTTTCTCTATCATTTTTTTTCAAGAATGTAAGTTACCTGCTACTGAGCTAAATTCTAAAAGTGATCACTCCAGTCGGGGAGCACCAACGTTTGTATCGGGACTACACCGCTCCCAGGACTTGATGTTGATGTGCCCTATTTCTTGGGTTTAGCATTGGTTTGCACGCTAACAATACTGGAAGGAAATATGTATTCATTTGTAGCATGGCTTTTCTGTCTTTGTTTACTTAACATATTTTGTCAGGGTCATCCATTAATGCAGCTCCAGAACACATTTAAAAGTGCTTTCTGTTTTTATTTGCTGTTTGAACATACATGCCAACATTTCAGAACTCAAAAGTGGGAGCTTTTATAAAAATTATCGGGAATAATGAATTTCCTCCATTGACTTTCATTAAAGCAGAGGCAATTTCAGGCGGGAGATAGCTCAAATAAAGCCTTCTTTGGCTTCAAACAGGGGCGGCTCCACCATGTGGGCAGTGAAGCGTTGCCCCACTGCTTTCTCGCAGTGCGAGAAGCAGAAACATAAAATGGTATAAATACAATTTTATGTTTCTGCTTCTCGCACTGCGAGAAAGCAAAAGAAGGATTTGGTTGGGGGTGGGCGGTCCTGCTCCACGGCAGGGGAGGAGTGGCTAGCCAAATGTTGTGGGCGCTGACTGTTTGGCGGCCCCAGTGCCGACCAAGCCAGTCATGCACACTCTTCCTTTTCTCCATGTAGGCTGCATGCAGCCTACAAGGAGAAAATGTCCTCCCCATTCACGTCTGTGCGGTCGGTGTCCCAGCCAATCACAACGCTGCCATTGCAGCTTTGTGATTGGCTTAGGGGAGGGGAGGGAGGCTCATGGGCGGCTTCCTGCGAGGACGACGCAACACGGGACCGGACCGCTGAAGGTATGTTTTTTTTTTTTAAATTAACCCCCCACCCCTCCCTCCCGCGGATCATGCCTGCCGCGACTGGTTTCAAACATTGTGGCATGATTATCCAGCGGAAGCTAGGGTTAAAGGGGTTAATTACACCAACATCGAGGGCCTTCTTCCCCTTTCCTTATAATGGCGTGACTGGACAGAGAATGATGTTTGATATCCCGATTATCGGGAGCCTACCAAGGGACTACTATTCCCAGAAGTCCTTGGTCTACTGGGCATTAAGGAAAGCCTGGAAAGGTCCCGGAGTTCAATACTCTATATAGCCCCTCCCTTCCCTGAGGTTGAGGCTTGACAATTTCACTTCTGTGTTCTGTTGCTTTGGTTCCTGCGTAGCCAAGGTTTGTGTACCTGGAATTCCCTTGCACGTACAGTTGCAGCGTCCGAAGACCATCGTCGGAGAGTGCCGCAGCCAAGCCGGCTGATTCCAGGAAGTAGCTGTGGGTAAACTGACAGCGCGACAAAAGCGAGGTATTTGCCTGGAGATGGGAGGGGAGAGAAGGATTTCCCCACCTGCATTTGTCTGTGCCATAATTCGATACTTGCCTACACTGTGTCTCTTCACAGCACTCAAGACTTCCTTCGTTCCGCTGTGCTTTCCAACAGCGCGCAAGGAATTTGGTCGTTGCGATGTGCCTTCAAACAGCGCACCAGGATTTAATGGTTACACAGGGCGCCTCTCAGCTCATGAGATCGCAACCATGTGCGAGCTGTAAGAGTCCTCTCAGTCACACCCCTGCCTCTACTCATTTGGGGGTGCTCTTGAGTCCGCAGAACGTTGTTCCAACTCGATACTTGGATGGTTAGGTCTCTTGAGACTTTATAGGTAATTAGCTTATTTGTTCCTTACTTAGGGACTGAGACTTGGCTTAGCATGTACTTTGGTTTCTTCTTTTGACTATTAACGGAAGCGCACTTTTCGGATTGTGTACTCCTGGGATATCGGAGGTGCCGCTTCTGTACGGATGTATCTTGTAGTGTTCTTCATACCACGTGATCCTGGAATGCTCCTGGCATTCTTCGGTCTGTGTTCTACTCCAGGCGGTTTGTTAGATCTCTTCTTGACATCCATCTGGAGTGGTTGTTAAGCTGTCTTCGCATTGTAATAAACTTACCTGCATCTTACAAAAACGTCTGTGAATGATTACTTCACGTTTGGCGACGAGCGGGAGTCAAGCAGAAGACAGCGTTCACTCAGCGTTCACCTCTGTCAACAGAAACTTTAAGGTATCTTTCAATTTAATTATTCAGTGCGTGAATGCACCAGCGGCTGTGTCAATTACCAGTGCTCTTGATTGCATCCGTGGGAGACCTCAAATATGAAGGGCTAATAATTTAAGCGTTGTCATTGGTCCTGTGTTACTGATTACGATACGCTTTATATGCCTAGATCTGAATTTTTACTGCTCTGATAGCAGCTGCGGCTGTATTGTAGTGTTACGTGCCTTGATAGCACCTGCGGCAGCTCAAATTCAAGTTGAATATTAAAATCATTGGTATGTTCAAACTCATCGTGTTGCGTGTGTCCAGCAACACGCAACGGTAATATATTTGAAAGATAATACTCAAGCATTACCTGCGTTCTTTTCCAGAGTGTCCACAATCGAATTCTCCGGAGCACTAAGTATTCCGTAGCTTTCCTCTCGATGTTCCGCAAAGCATGATGGGAATTCGAATATCAGAAAGCATGCTGGGAGCGTCGTGATGTCACACGCACTCCGGCGGCCATCTTTAGTAAGTCAATTTCACGATTTTACAGATCTCAGGGCGTTTGACTAAAGATTTCTCTACACGCAGTCTCTTCTCACAAAATAAGTATTTTTGTGTGCGAATTCAACATCGGTGACTCGCACACCTCATTTCAAGTAAGACAAATATCTCACATTTAACATTTAGTGTGTGAATCTACATCGGTGATTCGCACGCTTTTTCTTTCAGGTCCTCCAATTTATTATTTGACACCAAATACTGTTATTGCATTTATTTTCTGCCATAATATTTCTTTTAATTTATTAACTAAATTATCACGATGTCTAACATTTCAGCACCACCACATTTTTTACCTGTCGCTGGTGAACCTAAAATGGAGTGGGATCTATGGTATCCCATGTTTTTGGCCTATGTTGAAGTGGAAGATGGTTGCTCTCCTAAAAGAAAACTTGATTTGTTAAAACATTGTTTAGGGATCAAGGCATCAAAGAATTTGATAATTTACCTCCCATTGAAGGCTCTGAAGGAACTAATGTATTTGAAATTGCAGTTAAACAAATGAGCATTAGATTTGGAAAGAAAACTAATATAGTGATGGAGAGGTTTAAATGTTATTCACGTGCCCAAAAAGAAGATGAATCTATAGAAAATTATGTATCTGCTCTACGTTCTCTGGCAGGCTCTTGTGCGTTTGATACTATTAACTATAAACAAGTACTTAGAGACCAAATTATGATGAAAACCAAGAGCAAAAGGTTTTAAGAAAAACTGTGGTTGGGCACAGATCCTCCCTAAATGCTGTAGTTAATATTGCCAAAGGTATTGAGCAATCAGAAATGTTTGTCAGTGAAATCAGAGGTCAACCACAAACTCAAACTGTGAAAATACAGGATTCGGTATCAGAGGTGTCCTTAATAAAGAACCAATTTTCTGCAAAAAGGGTCTCGCTTTCCAATAAAAAAGACTTTGGATTTAAAGATAACAAATTTGGCAGTAGAAGAAATCCTATAATCTGCTACAGATGCGGTAGTTTTGAGCACGTAGGAAATTACAAAGGATGTCCAGCGTGGAATAAAATTTGTGTCAAATGCAAGAAAACAGGTCATTTTGGGAAGATGTGCAGGGATTCTGCTCATGCACAGAACGATGCGCAGGAAACCAGGGCCTCAGTGAATTGTGGTGTACCAAAAAACTCACCTCAGTACCCAGGACCCCTATCCGACCAGCATCAGTGTCCCATTCGTTATCTGTATTCTCTCGGAGGGCCCAATGTATAGACAACCCAGAACAAGCGACTTAGAGTACTCTCAGGAATGGTGGGAATCGGAAAGACCTGTTCGTTATTACTCTCATATCAGTCCACAACAAGGGTAATCAGAGACACGGTAAAGTTTAAAAGGTTTATTTTATAAACTACGTGTCCTAAGATGCAGTACTTTGGCTAACATAAGCAGACAAATGATTATAATTAAAACAATCAGCATTGTTACAATACCATAGAAAATGAAGGGAGAAATCATATTACAAATGACAGTGGAATACAGCCACCTTCCCTTAGCTAGTGGGCCAGTATTATTATACTAATAGAAGGTCTCTAGGCTTGAATGGGGAACCCCATACCGTAAAGATCAGCTTAGGTGAATCACATCACAGGATCAGCTTTGCTCTGCGCCTGGAAATGTTCTTCTCCAGAATGTGTTTCTAACGCATGCAAACTGTAATATTAAAGGCTCTCGACATTCAGGTATTTGCAGCTGTGTGCATATTATGACTAGAGAGTGGGTCGATCAACCTGGACTCAAAAACATACATTGTCTGGCGGCTCAGAGTGTTTTGCACACAATGTTCAGACCAAGGTCGCAGTGCACGTCTAGGGATGTGAACAACAGGCAGTTCTCATGTGAAGAAGATGCAAGCAAGCAGTTTTCAAATAACAACATGTCTCTGCAGTGTTGTGTGCAAAAGCAGCAAAAGTGGCAAGATGGCTTTCTAACATCTAACGCGCTTATGCTAACATAGCAATGTATGCATCTAAATCGCTGCCTTCACTACAGTCAACTGTTACTTGTGAAGAAGAAGAGATTTCTACAGAATTTAGTGAATTCAACTGCATTTCATGTGTTTATAACAATAATTGTAAAGGTTTTCCTTCATGTGTAGTATTGATTAATGGGAAAGAGGTATCAATGATGGTTGACTCATGTGCCTGGTATTCCATTATTGGGAAAAATGTTTATGAAGAGTTGTGGGGAACTAAAGAATTACACCCCCAGATATCAGACCTGGTGGATATTCAGGGCATACAATTGGTTTAGAAGGATTTATGTGGGCAGATTTGGATTTTAAAGGGAGAAGAATTAAAGGAAAAGTGTACATAGCTACAAAGGGAGTATCCATACTAGCATGGCCCCATCAGCAAGAGATGGGTATAAAATTAGACCCTAATGCTTCACCACCCGTGTATATTGTTTCATCAGACAATGAGGAATTTGTTTCAAATATCAAAAACAGGGACCCCAGTGTATTTGATGGAACTCTTGGAAAATATGCTGATTTCAAACACAAAATATATGATATGTTAGCAGAATTAGTCACACAAAACATCATTGAACCTATAGAATCCTCTGCATGGGTTTCTCCGGTAGTTCTTTCACTCAAAAGTAACGGAGATCTTCGTTTATGTGTTGACCTTCGTAGTTTGAATAAAGAAATCTGGATTGATAGACATCCCCTACCAAACATATATGAACTGATTTCTATTGTCTCTGGGGCCTGTGTTTTCTCTACAGTAGATTTAGCTAGTGCTTACCACCAGATAATGTTACATGATGAATCATAAAGTTTGACAGCATTTATCACACCTGAGGGCATGCTCCAATTTTTATGCATGCCATTCGGTTTAGCGAGTGCTGCGTGAGTATTTCAAAGACTTATGAAAGAAGTGTTAGAGGGTTGCTCTGGTGCAATTGCTTTTCAAGACGATATTCTAATTTTTGGGAAAGATCTTGAGGAACATGATTGTAATTTAAAAGCAGTACTGAATAGTATACAGAAGAAAGGTTTGACTCTGAAATTTTCAAAATGCAAATTCAGACAAAATAAGGTCGCATACTTAGGGCATGAAATATCCAGTGAAGGCATTAAACCGAAATTAGATCATGTAGTTAGCATTTCCAAAGCTCCTGCACCTACTACTAAAGAGCAATTGTTTTCTTTCTTAGGGTTAACTGAATTTTATAGCAAGTTTGTTCAAAATTATTCATCAAAAAATTTCCCTCTACGAATGTTAATAAAGAAAAATGTCAAATTCATGTGGGGTGATGACCAGAAATTAGCTTTCGAAACATTGAAAAAAGAAATCAGTTCTGCTCCTTTTCTAAGACCTTTTACTATTGGGAAGGAATGCATTGTAGCTGTGGATGCGAGCAGCACAGGTTTAGGTGCTGTTTTAATGCAAAAGAATTTTGGAGACGAGTATATAGTATCTTATGCATCAAGGTCTCTACGTGGCGCAGAATATAATTATTCTACGATTGAGAGAGAATTATTAGCTTGCACTTGGGCTGCTCAGCACTTTCGTCAAATTTTTTGTGGGGCACAACATTTCAGCTAAGAACAGATCATAAGCCTTTGATTAATATGTTAGCAGCAGGGGGCAGCAGAACTCTCACAGCCCATCTGGCAAGACTAGCTGCCAAGTTACAAGAGTATCAATGCAGTGTGGAATACATTCCTGGCCGTTTGAACGTACATGACGATTGCATGTCTCGATTACCTCTGCCTAATGTTCCTGATTCTGACAATGATGTTGAGGAGTGTGATGTAGCATATACTATCGAAGATGTTAACTATGGTACAGTTACAAATTCTGAAGTCATTTCAGAAAAAGTGTGGGAAAAGGTCATGTCTGAAGATGAGGTTTTGAATACTGTTGTGAAATATTTACAAAATGGTTGGCCTGAGGAGAGGAAGTTGAGTAGACAATTGGGTTCATTCTTTTAAATCAGAGATGAGCTTATGTATTTGCAAGGCATTGTTACTAGGGGTGATAAAATTGTTCCTCCACGCAAAATCAGGGAACAATTTGTAGATATGGCCCATGAAGGTCATATGGGTATGTCTAGCACTAAGCGACGTGTGAGAGAATTTTATTGGTGGCCAAGTACTGATGGCATGATTGATAAGTGGGTTAGAGAATGTGTACCATGTTCTAGAAGCAACAAGTCAGTCAAACCTTTATCTGTAGATGTTACTCCTGTTGAATATTCCCAAGGACCATGGAGGAAACTTGGAATTGATATAATAGGTTTTTTGTGTCTTCCTTCTGCTAAACCGGTATATGCTTTAGTTCTAATAGATTATTTTTCGAAGTGGCCAGAATTTAAGATTGTAGACAAAATTACGTCAACTCAAGTTGTGGAGTTTTTGGATAACATTTTTTGTCGTGAAGGCCGACCTGCAGAACTTATTTCGGACAATGGTCCACAATTCATAAGCAAAGAATTGGATTTATTTTTAAGTAAGTGCGGCATTGTCCACAAAAGAGTTTCTAACTATAATCCTCAGGCCAATGGTCAAGTTGAACGCTGTAATAGAGTCGTAAAAGAGTCTATCCAACTAGCTGTTAAAAATGGTATTGAGTGGAGAAAAGCTTTAAGAGCTACTTTACTTACATACCGTACATCCCCCAATTCAGTCACTGGTTGCTCTCCTTTTGAAATGTTAAGAGCCAGAAAACCTGGTTCTAAGCTCATGCCTTGGTGGTTGAAAGCAAGTAATTCGTAGGATCCTGGTTTGGAATTTTCACAAATTAGAGAACGTGTTCAAAAATACCAGGAAAAAATGAGGAAAAGTAGTTCCAAGCATCATCATTCAAACCATAAAGTCAGAGTGGGAGATCTTGTGCGTATTAAATTTGGTGACTCCACCAACAGAAGGTGGTCAAAATGGTCTGATCCTGTCAAAGTGATCGAAGTATTTAGTAAAGCTGTTAGAGTAGAAGATGGGAAGATTTGGAATTTTAGACGTCTTTCTATGTGCAGATCCAATGATTTAGTAAGCAAACCACACATGGTTCCACAAAGTCGAGGGGGTATTGTTAACACTGGAAAGGAAGGGGAGGAGCCTAGCGCGCAACCAAGATGGCCGCGTAGGTGCGAGGCTCCCGAGGACCTCCGTGACCTCCTACATACATCCTGAAAATATCCTGTCCTAGATGAGGGGACTGTGTTGGTGAGCCCGAGCTGAGGTGTCACCCGTTTTCCGCTTCCAAATTGGACCTCGGACACCGGCGGGAGCACCGATTGAGGTTTGCGGCCTTCTCCACACCGGCCCCCCGGATTGGAGTTACGGGGCGATCCGGAGACAAAGTGATCAACAGCGGCGGGCAGGGCTGGGCGACTCGCGTACCCCGCACTTTCACTTTCGCTTTTGCACCCTCCTTGCTGTGTAGGCGAGGTTGGGTTGCGGGGCGGTGTGTGGTGGTGTGGCCTCGTTGGGGTGCCCTGCTGGCCCGCCGGCTGTGACCCGTCCTGCGGACCTGTGGCTGCCCCCCCCCGGAGCCCGTGAACTGGTTTGTCGGCCCTTTCCGAGGTGATCGGTACGATTTGGGGACTGAAACCATGTCCTCAAAACAAGATGGCGACCGGGCAAAGGTGAAATCGACCCGCCGTGGCGCAGCCCATCAGTCCAACAGCATGGACCGCTACACCCTCCAGAAGGGATCTCCCGAGGTGCCGCGTAGGTCTCCTGAGGACCCGACTGATGCTCCTGCGCTGCCCGTGGATCTGACCCTGCGAGATGTCATGGGCGCTATCGCCGAGATGAAGGCCTCGGTGGACCAGCGCTTTGACACACTGGCGCAAAAGATTGACTCGGTCCACGTGGATGTTGGCCTGGTGAGGGCTGATTTATCCAAGACCAATGACCGGGTCGATTCTTTGGCCCACACCACCTCGGGCCTTACAGCGGACGTGGCGGCCCTCCAAAAGGAGGTGCGCCGGCTTGGCCAGGCGAGCGCCCTGATGGATCGTCGACTGGAGGATTCCGAGGGTCGGGCCCGGAGGAATAATGTCCGCATTGTCGGGGTGCCGGAGGGACGTGAGGAGGCGGCGGCGGACCTGTTTGTGGAGGACCTGATTCTCACCCATCTCCAGCCCCGGGGGCTGAGTAAATTCTTTGCGGTGGAACGTGCCCACAGGGTTCCCGGAGGAAGACCTAAGGCCGGAGCCCCTCCGAGGCCTATCATTGCCCGGATTTTCAACTTTCGGGACAGAGACGCTATCCTTCAGACTTCTAGGCAACAAGGACCGATCAGACTTGACAATATGGACGTAAACTTCTATCCTGATTTCACCCCAGCGGTCCAGAAGCAGAGACTGAGCTTTCTCGGAGTCAAACGTCGTCTACGGGACTTGAACCTCAAGTATGCGATGCTTTTTCCAGCTAAGTTGCGGGTGGAGGTGGATGGCCGCACGCACTTTTTTGATCGTCCCGAGGCGGCCGGGGACTGGTTAGATTCCTTGCCCGGGGATCGGGGCCGGGGGGGTGGGGGGGGCGCGGTTGGAGGGGAGGGATCGCCGGATCAGGACTGAGGGATTAATAGTAGGCCTCGCTCTGGACAACATTGTCGTCATTTTTGACTGTTCGTTAAGTCTCCCTCCTGTGGAGGTGGTACGGGGTCTCTTGGGGGTTCTCCCTCCTCCTCTGGGGGACTAGTTAGTTTAATCATTCATGGGGCGACAGGCACACTGCACTTTGGGGGGGCTGTTTGGGCTCATGCAGGGGTGCAGGGAGGGGGGAGTTCTGTTGGGATGGGTGGGTTGGGGTGGGGTGTAGTTCGTTTTTACCGCAAGGCAAACCCTTTATTGTATTGGTGTTTTTAAGGTGCTCTCCGGGGGACGAATGATGGCTTCTGTATGTGATGGGGGGTAGGGACCTGACTTTATTGTCCTGGAACGTTAACGGACTGGGGGATAGGATTAAGCGAGGTGTGGTCCTGCAGTATTTGAAACGACTTTCACCAGATGTGGTCTTTCTGCAGGAGACACACCTTATTGGTAATTCCTTTTGTGCCATGAATCGACGTGGCTATCGCTTGGTGGCCCACTCGGGCTTCACGTCGGGCTCACGGGGGGTGGGCATCATGGTGAAGAACTCGCTCCCGTTGGAAATAGACGAGGTGCGCCATGATGAGAGGGGACGCTACACTGTCTTAGTGGGGAGAATGGAGGGTAAAGTAGTTGTCTTTGTATCAGTGTATGTCCCACCGGGGTTACAGTCTACGACTTTTGCAGACTTAGGGCGCCTCCTCCTTGACCTTCCGGGGGGGCTTCTGGTGGTTGGGGGGGACTTCAATGCGGTGGTTTCTGGGACCGTGGATCGTCACCCCCCTAGGGACCTCCCCCGGGCGCAGGCGTGGCTGTCCGGCTTCTTAGATACACTGGGATTGGTGGACTGCTGGCGCTTAAAACATCCCACGCAGCTGCAGTACACTTTCCACTCGGGTGCCCATGGTAGCCTCTCACGGCTTGATTATGTCCTTGTCCCTGCGGCCTATGTTGGGAGGGTAGGAGAGGTGCGCCATTTGGCGCGGGGTATTTCAGATCACTCCCCGCTCCTGTTGCACGTTGATGTCTTCCCGAGGGGGGAGGGCAGGGTAGCTCCAATCAATGCCTGGTATCTGCGCGACCCCACTATTCGCGCTGATTTGATTAAATCCTTGCAGCGGTATTTCGATGAGAATGTGGGGTCTGTCCCTTCGGCTATCTCCCTGTGGGAAGCCTTCAAAACAGTTCTTAGAGGGGAGGCCCTCTCCTTTATTTCCCATGCCCGGAGGCGCGAGCAGGAGGAGGTGACCCGGGTGGAGGCCGAAATTGCTGAATTGGAGGGTGGTCTAGAGGGTGGGGTGACGGACGCTGCACTACATGTCCTACAGCTTAAGCAGGCGGCCTACAGGGCCCTCGTCACGGAGGCGGCCAGGGGCCTCTATAGAGAGCAACAGGGGCGACTGTATGATGTGGGTGATAAGGCTGGTAAACTGCTTGCATGGTTGGATAAAAAGGAGAGAGCGAGTCGTGTGGTCCCGCTGATTGAGAGGATGGATGGTGTGCGTGTCACCGAGCCAGAAGACATTGTCTCTTGTTTCGCGGATTATTTCCGCGAGGTGTATTCCCCGGTTTCTCCCTGCTCGGAGGAGGACTCCCATGCCCTGCTTAGGGATATCGCGCTGCCTTCCCTTTCGGTGGAGGACAGGGTGTCGTTAGATGCCGCTCCTACCTCCGACGAAATTGCCCTCGCCATACGCTCGGTCGCCTCCGGCAAGGCCATGGGCCCGAACGGCATCCCTATTGAGTTGTATAAGCTGGGACCGGATGTACTGGCACCCCACCTCCGTGCGATGTTCCTGGCGGCCCACTCGCTGGGCTCCCTCCCGCCGGACCAACGTCTGGCTACAATCGTGGTGATCCATAAGGAAGGGAGACCTCGAGACCGGGTTACATCCTACCGGCCTATCTCGCTCTTGAATGCGGAGCCCAAAATCCTCGCCAAGGTGCTAGCCAACCGGCTGGTCGGCGTGGTGGGCGATTTGGTCCACCAAGACCAGTCCGGCTTTATTCCCCATCGCAACACGGCCCTTAATCTGCGGCGCTTGCACGGGGTGCTCGCGCGTGTCCCGTTTGTGCGGGAGCCGGCCATATTGGCGTCCTTAGACGCCACCATGGCGTTTGACACGCTCGAGTGGCCGTACATCTGGGCTATGCTGGCGAAGTTTGGATTTGGCCCGGGGTTCATCAGCTGGGTCAAATTGTTGTATTCGGGCCCATTGGCACAGGTGGTGGTGAATGGAAGAGTATCGGTCCCATTCGAGCTGGGACGGGGCACGCGACAGGGCTGTCCCTTGTCGCCGCTCCTGTTCGCGCTGGCCTTGGAACCCCTGGCGGAGTGGCTGCGGTGGCACCCTTCCATCCGTGGTCTCCGTTGGACCCCCGAGTATGAGGACCGCGTGTCCCTATACGCTGACGATATCCTATTGTACCTAGCCTCCCCGCGTAAATCACTGATTGTCCTGGTTGATGTTTTGCGCTCATTCGGCCGCAACTCAGGCCTTGTCATCAACTGGGCTAAATCATGTGTGTATGTGCTTTCCGGGGAGGCTCCCGTCCTCCCGCGGGGCTGTCCGATCCAGATTGCCTCGCAGGGGTTTCGGTACCTGGGGGTTTACATTACTCTGGACCCGGAGGCCCGCTACGAGCGGAATTTGCTTCCCCCCCTCCAGCGCTTGAAGGAGGACGTCGCGCGCTGGCGGCGCCTGCTGCTTTCGCCGCTCGGCCGGGCGGCATTGTTTAAGATGATGTCGTTGCCACGCTTCCTGTACGCTCTCCAGAATACTATGGATTTAGTCCCGGCGCGCTACTTCCGTGAGGTGGAGAGTCTACAGCGCCGCCTGTTCTGGGACGGGAGGCCGCGTATTGCCCTGGCGAAGTTGACGCTCCCATGGTACGACGGGGGGATTGCCCTCCCGGATATTAAACGGTATTACTGGGCCTCCCAGCTAGCTGCAATTAATCATGGCCTTTACGGGCCCGCCTTAAACCCGGCATTTGAAATGGACAAGATGCTCCTGCCTGGTGGCGACTATAATCGAGCGCTCTACTCTGGCGCGCCCGAACCCCGCCTGACGGGACCTACGCGTGTCATGGTACGAGTATGGCATGCGGCTAACGCAGCTATGGGGTGGAAGGACCGTTTGACCCGGGCATCACCGTTGTACGCGTCTGAGAGATTGGGCTCCCTGTGGACCTCGAAGGGCTTCGAGAAGTGGGACACGATCGGCATCAGTAAAGTGGGGGACCTCTGGACGAGGGGGGGATTTAAAACATTCGAGACGCTGCAGACGGAGTTTCAGCTGCAGGGCAGTGAATACTTTCGGTACTTGCAGGTCCGTCACGCGCTGGGCTCAGTCTTCCCAGACGTCGCCTCCATCCCGGAGTCTTCCCCCCTGGAGGATAGAGTGCTGGATGGCCATGTTCCGGACAGCACGATCTCCCTCATTTACAAAAAATTGATTAATGATCGCTCGGGCTTGCTGACTGGCCTCCGCGAGGCTTGGGTTGCCGACGGGCTGGAGTTGGACGACGAAGACTGGATTTCCGCGGTGGCCTCTCCGAAGGAGGTGGCCATACCGGCTCGCCTTCGCTTTGTCCAGCTTAAGATACTCCATCGGGTTTACATGACGGGGCCAAGGCTTCTGCGTATGGGCTATGCTGAGGATGGATTGTGTAAGCGTGGGTGTGGTGCTTTGGCGACCTTTTTGCATATTTTGTGGGAATGCCCGAAGGTGGAGCGATTCTGGCGTGGTGTGCATGAGGTCCTGCGAGTGGTTACGCATGTCGCGCTGCTGCCTGAAGCGAGGAGATGCCTGCTGAATGTGTGGGAACCAACTGACTACTCGGTTCCGCAGACGCGATGGGTGACTCTGGGATATATGATAGCTAAGCGTGACATTGCTCAACTGTGGGGATCCCAGAGGCCCCCGGCGGTGTCGGCCTGGAAAGAACACATGGATTGGTGCATGTTCCGAGAAAAGGTGGTGTATGTGGCGAGGGGTAAGCCTGGGGCATGGGTGAAAGTATGGGGCCCCTGGAACGCCTACCGCGGGGGTATCTGCGCGCCACCACTGCTGCCTGCGGCCTCACCAGCCCCGTCCCCTTAGTTGACTCCTTTCCATAGCCCCGAGCACGGAGTTCCCCCAGTCCTCGATCTGTTCCCTTTCCCCTCTTTAGACTCCTGCTGATGGCTGGGGTCCCCCATTCGGGGAGCACGTGCTGTTACTTTCGATTGCGGGTTGCCTTGCGGGTGTGGTTTTTGTGTTGTGTGTATAAAATGAAACCGTATTGTGGGGTCAGAGTGATGTGGCCCACGACGCCGATACCTCCTGATTTTGCTTCTCTGCACCGCCCAGTGTTCTTATATGAATGTCATATGCTCCTGTCATTCTAGCGGCCGGCCGGAAGGTTGTAGGCCCATACTTGTATATTTTTGAGATTGCAATAAACGGTTTCACAAAAAAAAAAAAAAAAAAAAACACTGGAAAGGAAGATTTTCACAATTTTTTGGACACGCTTGGTTGTTTTGACTCTAATTGTAATGCTTCCGATTCATGTTTCAATGATGCTAATGTTGAAGTAGATCCTGTTCTAGATGCTAATGTCGAGCCAGGTCCTGTCCCTGACATGAACCAAAGTATTGTTTCTGAACAATCTACATCTTTATATGACAAAGAGGTGATTGAACCAAGAAGAAGCTCTCGCATGAGACATTCACCTGTTAGAATGAAAGACTTTGTTCGATTTTAATTGTTATTTAAGTATAAGTATGAGCATACTTTAATGTAGTATTTACTTAGGTCTATGTTTTTTTTTTGTCCTTTTCCTCAAAAAGGGGAAGGTGTGTAGTGTTCTTCATACCATGTGATCCTGGAATGCTCCTGGCATTCTTCGGTCTGTGTTCTACTCCAGGCGATTTGTTAGATCTTTTCTTGACAACCGTCTGGATTGGTTGTTAAGCTGTCTTCGCATTGTAATAAACTTACCTGCATCTTACAACAACGTCTGTGAATTATTACTTCATATCTCTTATGCTGCCTGTGTCATTGTAAATTCTTTGGGTAACCTCACACTCTGTTGCTATGCTGTTAGTTTGCTATAACTCAATGCTTCAGGTTTTCTCTTCTTTTTCACTACAATGAATCCGAGTTGGGTGGTGTGGCTTCTGACAAGATTCATACACGCTGGAATACGATTCAGTTGAGGACAACAGACGTTTATTGTTCTATCCATTCCCATTTTACCCGGAGTGTTTCTTCTCAGAGCGGTGTTGTGGTACACTGTTGGAGCTTACATTAAAGGGAATAGAGGACCTTACATCGAACCATCATCCCCGCTGGTTGGCATCTCAAAGGTCAGTGACATTCTTCCTGTCTGGCCAACCCTGACACATTGTGAGTTACCTGTTTGAATCAGGCCTATTGACATGTATGTTTGAAGTATTTACAGATAAGTGATGAAAATAACGGTTTTAGGTGATTTGGCTTATTTTTGTACTGGCTGAGACATTAATATACTTGTGGTGCAGGTAGAAAACAAGCCAGGTGGCAACACTAGGGGTGACTGAGGCACTCTGAAGCCTACCCTCCCACAGGCCTCAGTAATGTTTAATTCCCAGTCTCACAATTTCAGACTGCAAACATTTTCAGTATTAATTATTTTCAACAAAATCGTTGTTAATTCATTTATCTTTACCAGCTCACAACTACTAACAAAGCCAGTCCTGTCTAGTGTTAGTGTGTATGAGTTGTTGTGTTAAATATGTGGATGGAATAACAGAAAGCTCAGAAAGGAACCACAATACTCGGCAAGTGGCACACTATAGGAATCACAGCAATTTCACTTTTTTTCCAAAAACAAATATATAGAGGGACCACGATCCGAAGGTATAGAAGCGCTTTACGATGAGCACCAGTTACAATAAAGAATAACTCGTACTTCAAAGGGTCCGCTCCCCCGCTTGGAAAGCGCTCCCCCGCCAAGCGCGCGCTCAAATTTACTTTCACTTTACTGCAGTCTATTGCCTCCTGTCACACGCGTCCTCCTTTCTCAGCTCTTCTCCTCTGGTTAGTGCGCTGATCTCGTCACACAGTGCAAGCCAGATGTGTTGGCTTCGTCAATGGCTGTTTATTTTACCTCTACAATAAAATAAACCGTATTCTGAGTGTTGTCGCTCTATTAGATTTAGATATTCTAGGGCACAGCAGCTTCAAACCTCATTGTGGCCCCAAAGCAGTTTAATATTTTTATGTTGAAATCCACTTTAACAGTGATGTGTCCAGGGTTTTATCAAATGTTTTTGCTGGTTTTGATAGATTTAGACCTAGCTTTTTGCAGAGACAGTTCTTGAAGAAACAATTTATAACTGGTATGAATAGTTTTATGGTGTTGCTTGCTGCCCGACTCCTAAACGGAGCGCGTGCACACCACTCGCGGGTGCACCCCACCGCTGCAGTGGAAGGCGCGTGCGCTTGTTTAGCAGAGGTTGCTCTGTAATCCATGTACAATATCTTTGTCTGCTTCCTATCATGTAACGCAACCAGCTGTTGAAAGGCGAGTCCCTCGCACTGCCAAAGAGCGATAAGCAGCCCTGCAGACAGCTGTTCTCAGCTTGTTGAACTTTCCATGAGTTCGCGTTTTGTTTAAACAGCGTGCTCTTCTCCCGACCGTTTGTTGACTTTTTTTCTTTTTTTTTGCATCTTTGATATAGCGTAAACTCGACCCGAAGGTATTGGAGCGCTGTACATGAGCACTGTTAGGATCCGCAATCAAGGCGGGGGGGGGGATACAGGCATGCAGCGGTGACACTACAAAGGAGACCACACAGACACTTGGATTGCTGGTGTGGACCGGAAGTCACCAACGACTCCGGTCCGTTTATTTTAAACCTTCTGGCCATGCCTGGCCAGCAGGTGATACATTGTTGATGTGCTGTTCCGGGTTGGGGTCTCCGTCCAACCCGCGCGGCCAACAACTAGACCGCTACATCCCATCCCAAATCAGTACGAAAAATCACCATAAAATTAACATACATAGTCATTGAGCCTTTGGTTGGGCTTCGGATGGGGTCGCAGGTTGTACCGATGTGGCTGGCTGTCACATCTTAGGTTCTCCGGCTCTTCTTCCGGTGACCCGTCTTCCGGTCTCAGATCCGGCATACTTTCTTGACTCACTACGTTCCTGCTTGGGCTACTGGTCGCGCTCTGGCTTCCACCTAGCTGACCCTGGCCTCTGCAGGGGACCTCCTCGACCATTGGTCTCTCTGTTCCGGAGTCAGGCACCTTTTTGAACCAGGATATGTTTCGAGTGATGACTTCCCCATCTCTCTCGGCCGTTATCGACGTGCCCTTCACGCCTTTGACTATCAACAGCCCTGGCTCATATGGAGTGCGGAACTTCCCTCCGCTACGACGATTTCTCAAAAGGACGGCGCACCCTGGTGTTATCGGCCGAACTTGCGCTCTCCTCCTTCTGCTCGCTCTTTCATTGTTAGCTAGCCTCCTTGCTTGTGTACCCGCTGGGTCATAGGGTTCAGGTTCCCAGTTGTCCGCTACGGGAATGTTTTCTCGCCTCTTTCCCGCTAGCATCAGTGACCACGGGGATCTTTGCGTGGTGCAGTGTGGAGTGCTTCGATACTCCTGCAGAAACCTCTGAAGCGCGACTTCCGGGTTAGACTGTTCAGCTACCGAAATGCGCAACACTTTGTTCAGCGTCCGCATGAACCTTTCGGCCTCCCCGTTGGCTTGGGGCCACTGCAGCGCGATCCTGTGATGTCTGACGCCTAGGCGCGCCAGAAAGTCTCAGAACTCACGCCCTTGGAATGGGGGTCCGTTGTCTGTCTTGACAACGTGCGGCAGTCCAAAAAGCGCGAATGTCTTGTCCAGCATGGGTAGGAGGTGGTCGAATGCGGTCGAGGGTAACACTTCCACCACGGGGTACTTCGTGTATCCGTCTATCAGCACGGCGGTCACCCGTCCATCGGGGAAGCTTCCGAAATCGAGGCTGACCCATGACCAGGGCGACGGGGCAGGCTCCTCTGTGATCACCGGAGCTGGAGCTTCCGAGCCTCCCGTCAGTTGACATGCCCGGCACCTGCGTACGAACTCTTCTACCGGCTCTTCGAGATTTGGGAACCAGACCATCTCCCGCAGCCTTGCTTTCATCCATCTAGTGCCCTGATGGCCCTCATGGGCTAGGGCCGTCAACTGCTCCTGGAGCGTCAGGGGCTTGACGATGCGCGACCCACGTAACACCACCCCGCTAGCTGCGGCGCTTAGTTCTTCATGTACTCGCCACACCTTTCCGAGGCGAGCTCGGTCTGTTTCGGTCCAGCCACTGATGTCCTGGAGAAAACCAGCCCACGAGCCTTTTCGTATTGCTTCCAGCACCTTCTTGAGGACCTTGTCAGACTGGGTATGCGACTCAATTTCTGGCACGGTCAGGGCTTTTGGGCACGCCCACTGAGTGTCCATGCTAACGAACACTTCCGTCCGTTGTTCTTGGTCGTGGGTTTCCTCTGGGGCTACCGCTGGGTGGCGGGACAAGAAGTCCGCCGGATTTTTGGCACCCGGCCTGTGTACCAGATCAAATTGGTAGTGTTGAAGCTGAATCGCCCACCGTTCGATCCGTGGCGGGGGGTGGGGTGCCGTCCCTTTGAACAGCGGGACGAGGGGCTGGTTATCCGTTACCACCCGAAAAGGGTGTCCACTCAGATATAGATGGAAATGGTTGCAGGCCCATTTTATGGCCAGCGCTTCCAGTTCAATTTGGGAGTACCTGGTCTCCGTCGCCGTCAGTGACTTGCTGGCGAACGCTAGTGGGACCCATGTCCCTGGGCTTGTCTCCTGGGCCAGCAGCGCTCCAAGGCCGACGGGGCTAGCGTCTACGATCAGCTCCGTTGGACGCTTTGTGTCAAAATAAGCCATGGTGGTCTTTTCTAACAACGTAGACTTCACCTTGCTGAACGCTTCCTGCTCTTCCAGGCCCCACTTCCACTCGCTGTCCTTTTTGGTTAGATTTCGCAACGGCTCTGCGACTGTTGCGAGGTTGGGTATAAACCTTCCGCAATATGTTGCCATGCCTAGGAAGCTCCGAACTTCTGACGCCGTTGTGGGGGCTGGAGCTAACTGCATTGCCTATGACTTCCAGGGATCCACTTTGACACCTTCCTGGCTGAAAATGTATCCAAAGAATTCAATAGTCTTTTGGAAGAATTAACACTTGTCTTTATGGAGCGTCACGCCATGCTCTGCGAGGCGGTGGAGGGTGGCTCTAAGCCGTCGGTGATGGTCTTCCAGAGTTGCTGAGTGAATGAGGATGTCGTCGCTGACATTTAAGACTCCTTGGAGCCCTGACAGGATTTCCCGGACTGCGTTTTGGAATATCTCGGCGGCTGATGATATTCCGAAGTTTAGTCTCTTATACCGTCTGAGCCCCAGTGTTGGACTTGGCCCTTCTGGCAGGTTCACTCCTGAACTTTTTGCTTTTATTGGTGACCTGGTGGTAGTGATTTTTGGTTTCTGCGCACTCTCCCTGTGTCCCAGAGTAAAGTGCGTGCGCACTCTGAGTGCATGTGGTGAGATAGGCCTGCCCTCCCATAGGAATGCATGGGGAATGTATGTGTCCCTGGTAGTTCCTGATGCGTGGGGTGTGCAGGCTCGAGTTTGGTATGTGCGGACTCGTGTGATCGAATGCTTCGCAATTATATATAATGCGTGATTATGTCATGTGCAGAAGTGCCACTTCTAGGAGTTGGCATATTAGTGTAAAAGGTGTCTGGCGTGTGATTGGCTGGAGCTGGCTGGTGAGCCTGGCTCCAGGAGTCTGGGTGGGTCTGCCCCAGTGGTGAGTGTGAGATTAGCATGCGGATGGCTAGGGAGGAGTGCATCTTGGACCTGAATAGGGCAGGGCTTTCCCCACACAATGCTGGCTCCACCCCCTGTGGTGCGACTGATGACCCTAGCCCTGCCAGTGAATAGAGTGAGGGGCTGAGCACATCAAGGGTGCTCCCCAACCAGCTGCGACTGGTTTTTCCCCTCACCCTAAACCCAGAACAAAGGGAAAAGGTGTATAAAAATGGGGCTGCGTCCCCACAGAGTTGTTCTCTGCCAGGATCCTACCTGAGGGGGGCTGCTGCTGCTGCTGGACCAGAGGACCGGCACTTGGACTACCTCCCTGCCTGGAGGCCCGGTGAGCTGGCTCAGGGTCCAGCCTTGCCCCCTCACCCCTGCCTGGCTACATGCAGGGGAGAACTTTGCTGGACTTTCGTTATTTTCCCCTAAGCGCTGGGAGCGCTTCATTTGTAAATCTCTAAGCGCCTGGAACCGCTGGACTGGTCTTCAGCGCTGAGAGCGCTTTCACTTCTGCCCTTAGCGCTAGGAGCGCTTTATTTCTGCAAGCCGGTGCCCACCCGGGGTTTGCCCCGTCTTTAAAGATTCTGAAGTCCCCTGGCAGGTGCCCACCCTGCCAGGGACGTTGCCGTGGTCTTTGGCGGGTTCCCACCCCGCTTATTTGTCTTAATTTCACGGCGGGTGCCCACCCCGCCGTATATTTCCTATTGCGAGGGAGCCTACCCCTCTTGCGGCCCGAGAATCACCGCCGCGGCCGGGGAAGCCCAGGAAGTCAGGCAGCGCTGACTGGGACGTGGGCGTGGTCTAAAACAGGAAGCGGACGGGAGCCTACCCCGCGCTCCTGCGACGGAGATCAGGAAGTGGCGCCAGCGTCTTGACGCTGCGCAGGGCTCCCGTGTGTCAGAGGTTAGCCCTGCGCCGGAAAGAGGAATGCCGCCGAAAGGAGGTGCCAGCGGGAGCGGGCGGGAGCCTACCCCGCGCTCCCTCGACCCAGAAGGACTGCCGGCCAATGAGAGCCTCCCTCGACGAGGTCTGGTGAGTGGGGCTCTGGCCTGGGGGGAGGCAGTGCTTCTCGAGCCTGTGAGGCTCCGACGAAATCACCGCATCGAGGGTGCCAGAGCGCGAGTGCGCTTCAGCATAGAGGGGGCATTTGTTGGACAGGAAAGAGCGGCCCCGGAAGGCAGCGGGCCGCTCCTACGTGGCCCCCACCTTTGTAAAAGAGCCGGCAAGGCTCCAACGGTTGTGGGCAGTGCATACTGTAGAGCGCTGGGGCGCTCCAACGCTCAGGGGGCATATTCGTTTAAAGAGCCTGGAGGGCTCCAAACTACGCAGCATTGTTTTGTTTAGAGCCAGTTGAGGCTCCAACGACGGGGACCAGGAGTATTTGTTCAGAGCCCCGTGAGGCTCCAGCAACTCGGGGGCGTTCTTGTTTTCAGAGCCCACGAGGCTCCAACGTTACTTGGGGGCATCCTTTTTGATGGAGCCCAGGGAGGCTCCAGAGGCACGCCGGTGCCCTAGCTCAGTTTCTCCAGTTGCCCAGCACTTAGTGGGCAACTGCCACATGTAGGTTGCGATTTGTGCTCCTGGCTTGCGCAGCCTGCCCTGCCTGGCCCTGACTCTTCTGGACACAGGGCGTTCTAGCCCCATGAGAGGCCGGTTGGCCTAGGGACTGCCACAGGTGGTGGCTAATGTGAGTTTTGCGCTATTGTTCCTAACCTGCACCTCTGAATGTGTCTTTATGCATCATGTGCCGTGTTCTACACCTCTGAATGTGATGCATCATGTGTAACGTGCTATTACCCCTACGGGTATTGTGATACTCAGGTGGTTGTTTGTTTTCTCCTAGTACAGGTGGTGCTAGTGAGGTCCTAGTTCCCTGCGTGACATTTTCCTAAGGTGTTTAGGGTTGCGTAGGTGGTGATTACCTGTTACCAGTGATTACTGGTTGTGTGCTACATTTTCTAATTTGTACTGCAATAATTTTATATCCTATGTTCTAAGAGTGCTAATTCCTGACAGTGGTCCACGTGGCCCTGTCCCCTGTACATATAATCCCTTGTAAATTCTGCACGTGCCTGTTGGCACATTGTAGAGTGTGTGTTCTTATCTAATGTGTTGGTATAATACAAAGGTTATTTTTATATAATACCTTGTGTGGAGTTTCCTTTGTGGTGGGCCTTGGGTTTTGTTGCTGGGTGCGCGCGCAAACGCTTTACACATCGCCTCCGGGATAAGCCTGACTGCTCGTGCCAAGCTACCAAGGGGGTGAGCAGGGGTTATCTTTGGCGTGTAACTCCCCAGCCCTGACTAGAGTGGTGGTTTCTGCCTGGCTTTGGCGCAAGCCCTAGCCAACCAGAAATCGCCATTTCTAACACCCAGGTGTGTTGAAAAGGTAGTTATGTACCTGCTTTCCTCGGCCAACCTTAACTGGTGGTACCCTGCATTGAGGTCTAGTTTCAAAAACCACCGGGACCCATTTAGATCCGCCATAATTTCATCCACGGTTGGCGTCAAATGTCTCTCCCGTCGGATCGCCTGGTTGGGCATGCGCATGTCTATACAGAGCCTGATTTGCCCCGGCTGCTTTGGCTTGTCCGCAATCACCATGGGCGACACCCATGGGGTTGGTCCGGTTACCTTCTCTATCACGCCTTGCTGTTCCAATTTGATTAGCTCTTGCTCCACTAACGGTCGTAAATGGAATGGGATGCGTCTGTGCCTTAGGGCCACGGGCTTCACCGACGGGTCAATGTGTAGTCGCACCGGAGGTCGTTTCATGCTCCCTAGCCCTTTGAACAGTTGTGGGTATAGTTCCAGGATATCTTCGGTCTGTAGTATTCTCACCGCATTTGCAAAAGTTACCAGGCTTAGGTCTTCCGCGGTGTGACTGCCCATGAGGATGTCCGCTTCTCTATCGACCACGTGGAACGTAGTCGTCACTTCGCGATTTTCCTTTTTTTTTTCTTTTATTCTTTTTTATTGAGAGTTCATAAGAACAAAATCATCAATACAGAACACATTTGTAGTAAGATTAGTACGGTACAAGGCACATAGGTGAAAAAACATTTTCCAAATTCATCAGTTCAAAACTTGATTATAAAATGCAAAGTGTAAAACCAAAAAAAAAAACAGACGAATTTCGACAATTCAAATCTCAATTGTAAAGTGTAATGTGCAATTATAAAGTGCGAAATGCGTAGGGAGAAACAATCTAGCAGACTATTAGTTAAGAAGATATAATTAAAATTAAATGCAGTCAGAAAATACAGTAAAAAGGACTACATTTCAAACACACTCCAGAACTTCTCATATTTCTTGAGTGCCCCAGATCTCAGTGCATATTTTCTTTCCCTGCCCTGGATTCGTAATAATTTTGCCTTCCAAGCCTGAAAAGTTGGGACTTGATCGGTTTTCCAGGACTGTAAAATAAGAGATTTGGCTATTAGAGAGGCTATGAAAATGGACTCATCATATGGAGTGTGGCTCATAGAGCAGCCTAGTACAGGAACTAAGTCATCGAATATTATAATGGCTTTAAGCTCAGAGGAGAGGTATTTTTCAATTTCCTTCCAGAATGGCTGGATTTTAGGACATTCCCAGACAATATGTTTCCAGTTCCCTTTCTCCTCACACCGAAAACATTTATCAACAACTAGGGGAAAGATACTATGGAGATAAGCGGGAGTTCTATAGATCAACCATTTATTTTAAAATTGCATGCGTCTAAAATTAGCGCCACGGAAAATTATTTTATTAAATTTATTTATCTTATCCCAAACAAACTTGTTGATTTCAATATTTTCCCTTCGTGATTTTCCGACTTCACTTGCACCGTCATCTTTCCTTTTAGTGGCAGGGGCGTCTGACTTCCATATGTGAGGATTTTTACCTTGGACGGTGTGAGTTGGGGTCTCGGGTTTAAATTCTTGTAGTGTTGGTTCCCCATCACATTGACCGACGCTCCGGTGTCAATCAGGACTGTGATGGCAGATCCTGCAATCTCAATTGCACACGTCGGTTGAAGACGCCGCCTCCGTTTTAGGTCGCTTGCGAACGAAATCAGTAGGCACTCTTCTTCTTCATCAGTAGACGGGTCTTCAAGGTATGCTCTGTGTTGTGGGGACCCCTTCAGCGTCCGTGCCGCGTAGGGTTCTTCAAGCGAGAGGTGTCTCACTGCTTTCGTCAGGGACCGTCGTCCGGCATTCCCTCTGCCTCGTATGCACCCTCGGCATACACTGGAGAAATGGTTCGGAATCCGCACTTCGAGCAGGCCTTCCCTCGGGCAGGGCACTCGTTCGGGGCGTGATCTTCTATTCCACAGTATCCGCACTGCGACTGACGCGGTCTTCTTGTGGGCCACCGCCCCCTGCTGCCACGCCCTGGGGTCTGCACTGCATCCACCCGTTCTGTCTTAATGGCCACTGCTGGACTTGCTGAGGGCATGAGTGGCGCTTCCATCGCTGTGGACCGGACCTCGGACAGGTCGTGTGACCGCGCTAGGACGAGCATGTCTTCTAGCGATTTGTTTCTGCACCCTTGGATGAGTTGCGCGTGCACCTCTTTGACAGGGTCATCTTCCGTGCAAGTGCTGGCTAACTCCCTCAAGCGTGCGTGAAATGCATCCATCGATTCTCCTTCTCTTTGACGGGCCTGCCGCAACTTGAACCGTTCATAATCGGGGTTTAATTGCAGGTCAAAATGGGCATTGAGTGCCCTTACTGCTGCGTCGTAATCCGTGGGGGCCCCTGTGTTTGGTAAATGCTTGAATAGTTTATATATCTCGTCCCCTGCGAAGTGTAGCAGCAGTGACCTCTTGACGGCGCCGTCCGTTTCTCTGGTGGCGGTGAAATAATTGGCCAGCTGCCCAACCCACACGTTCCACCTGGGAGATGCCGTGGCGGGATCAATTAGTTCGCTGAACGGCGGAAGCGTGCTGACCTGAGAATGCACCGGCGTGGGTGGGACTGCCGCTGCTGCTTGCAGTGGGGCTGCCGCTGCTTGGTCTGTCATCGTTGTGCCTGGCGATGCCCCCTTCTGGTTTGCTCGCGATCCTCAGTGCTTGTGAGGCTATGCCCGTGCTTGTGGGTGACGTGGCCTTGCTATTTACTGCTTCCCCCTCTTCTTTTCTACTGCTTTGTGGATGCGCTGCCCCCAAACTGGCTGAACGTCAGTGGATTGTCTCATTGGCCAGGGGTAATGCCTCAGCTGGTGCACTGGCTGTCGCCTTGCAGGTATACTCTCTGCATCGGCAGTTGCTCCCCCACTTATTGGGCTCTGGTGGGCCCTCCTGCAGCCTTATAAGGTCCCATACAGCTGAGAGGGATCACTTGACTTTGCCAATGCTTGATTGCCGCCTCTGATGCAGCGCATGCGCGTGAGCACTGCTGGGGTTTCCTCCCTCTCCGACGCGCTTCCCAAGGCCGGTGCAGGATCCTCAGCGCATGCGTGCTCTCTTCAGAGGATGGCAGGCTATCGCGCGCGTCAGGACACTCTGCAGGCGTCGTAGGGGCGCCGACTGGAGGGGCGCCGCCTCGATCGTCGCTGCAGGGACAGCGTGGACACAGGGCACACTTTCAACTGCACGCGGGCAGCGCCACACACGGCGCTTCGCTAGCGATGCGGCTCCACGCGACGTCGATCCTCAGTGCAGCCAGACCAGGGACCTCGGCGAGCACAAGTATGCAGCAGAGGTGAGGGCTGTGATCATCGCCACCCTCGTCGCCAGTGTTAGGATCCGCAATCACGCGGGGGGGGGGGTACAGGCATGCAGCGGTGGCACTACAAAGGGGACCACACAGACACTTGGATTGCTGGTGTGGACCAGAAGTCACGAGCGACTCCGGTCCGTTTATTTAAAACCTTCTGGCCACGCCTGGCCAGAAGGTGATACATTGTTGATGTGCTGTTCCGGGTTGGGCTCTCCATCCAACCCGCGCGGCCAACAACTAGACCGCTACAAGCACCGTATTTACATACATATTCAGGCACAGGGAGATTAAGTGATTTGCCCAGAATCACAGGATGTGGACACGACCTTGAGGCTCGAACCCTGGTTTCCTACACCAAAGTCGGCAGCGCAGCCGATGGACCACATACCCTCCCCCTCTCATGTTTGCATAAATAAACTACGGTAAAACCAACTTCTCAAGCCCGCCGTTCCTTGCTTAATGCCATTCTCTGAAGGACAGTCAAGCCTACTCCTGCCCAGACTCTGCCCCTGTAACGCCCCAGCAAAAGAGCAGCCGTCCCGAACACTGGCACTTCCACACAAACACTGACACCCCTCATTAAACACACACACACTCACACACACACACCAAACACACATCACACACACATACACATCACACACATACACATATCACACACATCACAAACACACACATCACAAACACACACACAGATCAAACACACACACCAAACACACATCAAACACACATACACATACACATATCACACACATCACAAACACACAAACAGATCAAACACATCAAACACACACACATCAAACACTCATAACTCTAAACCGTCACAAACACGCACCCAAAATCATTCTCGGACACAAAATAAACTAGCAGACACACACCATGAACAAACACAAAACTTCTTGGAGTAGCAAGTTCGTACAGTGATCTCGGAGACGGGCTCGTCTCCAGACCTATAGCAGAAATACACTGGCAGCAATTACACTTTGCAAGGAGAAGAGGCACGCTTGCGCCTGCTGGAGCGGGTTATGCAAAATTTTGTATACCCACCCCATTTTGCATGTCATTTTATTAAATAGATTAATTAATTAATTATAATCGTACTAATGGTTTGGAGTGATGTGAGAATAATTAACCAACCTCATTAATGACCGAAATACACGTGGAATTTGCATCTGCATGGCCTAATTAATTACGTGAATTAAATTCCTTACGCATACTAATGATAGATAAATAGAATGTTGCATGTTATATGTTGCTTTAGTGATGTAATTGTGATTCGTGCTTTATTTTGTAAGTATAAACCGCATTGAGTGTTGCTTTTGGCTAGATAAATACACACACATATGGGTATTAGCGAGGGAATAACATTTAATTAGTCATTTCTATGTATTAATTACGTTTTTGTGTTTCTTTGCTTAAGTTGACCATTTTGGCCTATCGAAAGATGGCTGACTTTGGTGCCTAACCCGACTGCCAACGCTGAACAAGGCTTGGGTGAAGTGCGCCTGCGCTGATAACAGATACACAGTGGCCTGGACCTGACCCCAGATGAACATGTACCCTTAAAAGTTGCTCTGGGATACAAGCCAACTTTTCTGAATAAACAATAATAATGCTACTAAAAAACCGGATAATTCAAGAACAATGACATCAGAGACTTTAGTTGATGAGAACCCTGTCAGACGATTCCAATGGACCAATCAGAACATTTGAAGGCCCGTTTTTGATACAAATTGTCAATGATTTTTACTATAAATTATGGTAGAATAGAGAGGTGTTGAGCGCGTTTTTCGATTTCCTGATGATATGCTGACGGAGAGGACGGTGACACTGCAGGACAGCTGTTAGCCTAAATCTCTGACGGACTGAATTTAATGCCCAAAATCCTGATGAACTCAACCTGCTAAATTGATGGGCATAGATTTGCGAGACTGCCAGATTTGACATAGAGGACGACTTTAGCCAGAATAGGTAAATATGAATGGCAACTTGATCAAATGAATGATTTAATCTGCAATATTAATATAAATTTGGATTTGAACATCTACAGAAATGAGTTGGGTTGTTTATTCATTGAAATGTGTTAATGTAAAGGTTAATTAGAGAATTAGGATTTCACTAAAACTACAACTAACAGATCCGTCCCGGTTGGGAGGATAATACCAAATGTGGAATCTAGGGCCTAATGAGTATTAGAAGGGTTTGTAGGTGTGTTGCTCATTAGAGTAAAGTGGTATCTTCCTCCCTCATTATTCAGCGCTTGGAAGGATAATCGCCTCTCGCACGGACTGATGGTGAGTGCGTGTTGGTGTTATGGGCCCCACCAGCGAATGAATGGATAGTATGCATGTGTGAGATCATTTGGTCCGTGGCAGTAGGGAGGGATTTTGCACTCCGCGCTGCATCAGTTTTTCTGGTAGCAGAATGATGGTTTGTTATTGTTTGGTTTAGTAATTATTGCTTGTACATTGCTTATTGATTTTGGTAAATTGATTGGAATTGATTTATGTACTAACACTCTTTGTTGAGTTGTGTTGAGTTTAATGTTGTTGGTATGGCTTCTGGGATGTAGGAAGTCGGAAGGTTGTAACGGTTCCGTAGTAGAGCAGAGGTAAGCACTGCTCTCGGGAAAGACGGAATTGTTGTTGCCCTGTAGGTACACAGGGGAAACGTGTGACAGTAAAGTTGCACGGGGCATTGTCTGGGTTCGATTCGGTGACATCATCGTGTGTTGCCATTAGAGACATTATATAGTGTGAGAGAAGTGTGTATGATAGCGAAGGTTACCTGTGAAGTTCTGGTCTTAGGTACCAGGGATCCAACTGGCATTCCTAAAACGCTTATCACTGGAAAGGTAATAAGTACTCTCTGAGCTTGTTAGAAGGACAAAGGAGAGGTAAGCGCTGCTTTGTTAACGTATCTCATGATTCTGTAGTAGGACAGACTGTTCGCTGTTCTCGGGAAAGACAGGATTCTGTGTGAATGTACTACATTTTCTGGTGTAAACGAGTGTGAATGTAAAGGCATTTGGGTTGATTGCGAAACTCTGGGTTTATTTCTCAGGAGCATTGGGTCTCCAGCTATGTGTCTTAAATACTAGAGAAACAAATAGCTAATGTTTGTTAGAAGGGTGAAGTAGAGGGATGTGCTACTTTATCAATGGAAGTAATGATTCCGTAGTAGGGCAGAGGTAAGCGCTGCTCTCGGGAAAGACGGAATTCTCGTGAGAAAGGTCTTTTTGCTGTTCTTTGGTTAGCGAAGCGGACAATGGAGATGTTTCTATGTTGTTACTAACAGAAGCGTAGAAAATTGAAACAAAAACTTACTGAGCAGATTTGTAAAGGAGGGGTAGACAGAAGCAGGAGCAGGAGCTGCCGCAGCGGCTGCTGACGTCAGAACGACCGCGCTGGGATTGGACAGTCGGTCAGAACTGTGAAACGCCCCAGATTGGTGTGTTAGTGTACGCCGCGCTAGGATTGGAGAAGAAACAGGGTGACGTAGACGCTCCTTATTGGTGCGTTAGTGTGAGTCGCGCTAGGATTCGAGGACTGTGACAGTGACGTAGACGCTTTGAATTGGTGCGTTAGTGTGAAGTCACGCTGTGATTGGATAAGATTAGCGGTACAGTTGTAAAGAGGGACTAGCGTTGCGCGAAAAACAAGAAAATGTATTACGACCCTCCAGAGAAGGAGAAGAAGACCTGGTTAGGGAGAATTAAGAAGTGGTTTAAGAAAGACAAACCAGTTAAGACTAGGGAAGGACAGTTACTTCCTCCTCGGAAAACCCCTGCATCCTTTATGATTACGAAATATGGGTATCATACTTGTATTTGGTTGGATAACTGGGTGAGATACACCAAGGATGACGGAGTATTAGCTTTCCCAGAGCATGGTTCATTTAATTTGGCTGTTTTAAGAAACCTGAGGGAAAGGATGATGAATTTGGAACCAAGACCTAGACCGACACAGTTTGAGGCTTTGACAGAATGGGAAGACGAAATGCATGAACGAGAAAGACAAAGAAGTGGTAGAGGATATAGGTATTGGTTTGGAAGGCCATACGGACACGAAACGCATAGTGATCGAATGAAAAGATGGCGAGATGCGAGCATGACTGAGGGTGTGTTCCCTGTAAGAACTGTAGGAGAGAATGAAGGTCGAAAGTGTGTAGAAAAGAGGCATAATTTGGAGTCGAGAGGGTATGGAGCGAATGAGTCTGAGGATGATGTTCTTGATGATATGTTTTATAAAAATCCACCACCGTATAGATCAGAACCAGAAATGTTAACTCCAAGTCCCCCAATGAGAGAAACAGTGCGAATTATAAAAACGAAACCAGAATCCCTAAGCTTGAGTAAAAACAGTGGTACCGGGGAAGTAGGAAAGGGATCAGAAGGAAGAACAGATGGAGAAAATTCAGTAGAATTAGCAAAAACAACTCTGGAATTAACTGAGAAAATAAGCGAATTGACCAAGAATCTAGAAGCAGTAACTGTTCCAGTAACAATAGGTCCAGTAATGCCCATTTTTGAAAAACAGAAGGACAGTGAGCATTGTTTGACAGTCCCTTACAGAAATAGTAACCCTGTAGAACAACCAAGAGTGAGACAGAATGAGAATCCATGGAGGCAAACTATGAGTGTAATGGAACCGAATTTTACAAATAATCCATTTGTAGATCAGAATTGTGCAGAGAGACGTATGACAATGATAGAGACAGTGTCAGAAACACAAAATGATTTTGGACACGGAAGTGTAGAAAAACCAGTAGGACCATCAACAGACGAGTTAAGTGAATGGTTAAGAAGCTTGCAGAAGAAAGACAAAGAATCCCAATCAATTGATGTGGCCAAGTTACGAATGGTATTGGAAGAGTTTATCGTAGGGACTATCCCGACAGAAAAATTGAAAACCTATCAGGATGAAGAATTATTATTTTTGTGCAAAAGTGCAACCTGGAGGGCGAAAAACTTGCATGAAAGGTTAGAAGAAGTAGCAAATGAAATGGGTATTGATATGGAAAAGGTAAAAGCTTTACAGAAACCTTATCGAGTAGAATTCACTGAAAAGGACATTGAGAACATGAACACCACAGGACGCATAGGTCAAATTAAGGACATAATCATTTTGCTGAGAAAATGGGGAGACGTGGATAAATGGAGAAGCAGGTGGTATAGAAAACACGATGATGCCTCAGATAAGACATTTTCAGCCTTTCCTGTGAGAGAAAAGGAGAAGGTAGTGACAGAGTGCCCTATGAGAGAGAAACCAGGAGGAGGATATGTACATGTTCCATGGACAAGACAGGATATGTTGTCATTTACAAATGACTTCCCTCGACTACGCGAAAAGCCCGTCGAGTGGTACAGACAGGTAGACAGATTTGTGAAATTGTCTAAAGTACTATGGATTGATTTGAATAGTCTATTTGACATAATAGTACCAGCAGACCTATGGTCAGAGTGTAAACTAATGATAAAATGACCAACCAAGGAATATCCAAGGGATCCTAAAACAGGAGCACCAGACCCCGAGGTAATGAAGAAGTATGAGCAAGTTCTGGTATTTTTGAAAAATAAAGTGCCCCCTAAAGAAACAGACTGGGTAAAAATTGATCGAACACACCAGGAAAGTAAAGAGTCAGTACATGCATACTATGAGAGGCTAATACAAGCTTTTAAGCAGTTTAGCGGAGACGAGAATCTGAGTGAAAAGGATTTGAGCCATTTTGTATACAGATTTGTATATGGTTTACAACCAGAAATTGGTGATATGATTAAACAGCATACGGTAGATTGGCAAAACAAGAAAATAGATGAAGTATTGAGACATGCTAAATACTTCAGTGATGAAATTGAAGCAAAACAGCGAAAGTTAAAGGAGAAGGCAATGTGGGCACAGGTAAAGGTAGCGGAGAGACAGGAAGCACAATTGGTGGAACAAGCAGGGACCAAGCCAAAATTTAACAATGGGAAGAACAAAAGGGAACATTGAAGAAGCTAAAAAGAAATTTCCGTGTCATAATTGCGGCAGGATAGGGCATTGGAAATCCGAGTGTAAGTTTCCTCCGAGTACTAACAATGAAAATCCATCATTGAACCCACAGGTGCAGCATGAGGTGAGTGGTCAACTGCAGCAACAGCAGCAAGTTGTTCCCCCACAGAATCAGGTGCCAAAGCCGCCTTTTCCACAGAGCAGAAACACACAGAAGTATAGTAGTGAATCGGGATTCTACAATGAAGAACAGGTAAATAAACTGCCGCGCGTTAGCGCTGTTTCGCAGTATTGGCTGCAACGCGATGAGAGTGACGCAGAAGAGAGCTATTGATGGTGCCGAAGGGAGGAAGAAGAGTGCGTACTTGGCGCAACTCTAGAAGTAGCCCAGACAGGACCTTTTGTAGATGGGAGGGTTAATGATGAAAATATTACTTTCCAAGTGGATACTGGTGCTACTCGGTCAACTGTTAGATCAGCTGATGTTAAGAATCTTCCTCTCTCGGATGAAACGATACAAGTAGTTGGTGTGTCCAACAGGCAAATTAAGACCTACCTTACAGAACCAGTGAAAGTCAGCATAGGGAAATTTTCAGAGATGCACCGATTTGTGGTGTGTGACACCAGTCCTGTGAATTTATTAGGTAGGGAGCTGTTGTGCAAAATGAATTGCACTATATTTTGTACTCCGGATGGAATAGCTTTTGAAATACCAGATGATGATGTATTGTATAAGATGACCCTAGCTAACAGAGAAAGTGAAGTTAGTGAAACATATGCTGTATTCAACCCTGACGAATTACCAAAAGAACTGAGAAACTCTGTAAAAGCAGAGGTTTGGGATTTCACTGGAGAAGATGTAGGATTGATGAGAAATGTAGATCCAGTCAAAATAACTGTAAAAGAAGGAGTAACGTATCCAAATGTTCACAGTACAGATTGACACCTGAAATAATTGAAGGTGTAACTCCTATAATAGAGAAAATGATCAGACAAGGAATCTTGAGAGAAATAATGAGTAGTCCATGTATTTCACCGATAATGGGACTGAAAAAGCCAAATGGGAAATTCAGGATAGTGCAAGATTTGAGAAAGGTGAATACAATTGTGGTATCATGTTGTCCCATTGTACCAAATCCATCAGTGATTTTGTATCAGATTCCCCATGATGCAGAATGGTACACAGTAATTTATCTGTGTCATGCTTTCTTTTCCATCCCATTGCACCATGACAGTCAGCAAATTTTTGCATTCCGGTTTGGTGAGCGTATTTTGGCATGGTGCCGAATCCCACAGGGGTATACAGAGAGCCCCTCAATATTCAATCAGTTGTTAAAAAGATCTTTGGAGAGTCTAGAAATGCCAGAAAATTCTGTACTGGTACAATATATTGATGACCTGTTGGTGGCGTCAAAAACACGTGAAGCCTGTGAGGTAGATACAATAGCCTTACTGAATCATTTGGCTGATGGAGGACCTAAAGTGTCACCTGCAAAACTACAGTTTTGTAAAAAGGAAGTGCAGTATCTGGGACACAACATTGAGAAAGGACTAAGGAAAATAACCATAGACAGAATCAGAATAATAAAAGGAATGAGAGCTCCTATGACTCAAAGTGAAGTAAGAATGTTTTTGGGAATGGTAGGGTACTGCCGTCAGTGGATAGGGAACTTCTTCTTGATTGCAAAGACTTTGGTGCGATTGACGAGAAGTGATGTAAAAGATCCCCTTGAATTAAGCAGAGAAGAATTGGCTGCATTTAGACAATTGAGAGATGGTTTGTGTGAAGTACCTGCATTAGGCATGCCTGACTATGAAAAATAATTTGAGTTGTATTGCAGTGAGAGAAATGGGTGTGCACTTTCTGTGTTGACCCAGAAACATGGAAAATTGAGAAGGCCAATTGCATATTTTTCATCAATGCTAGATCCAGTAGCTCTAGGTTTACCTGGATGTCTGAAAGCAGTGGCTGCAACATGTCGAAGTTTGGAGCAGAGTGAAGGAATTGTGATGGGTTATCCATTGAAAGTGTTTATGCCCCATGATGTAGCAATTCTGTTGACAAGGAGTCGTACTCAGTATATGACACACAGTCGGCTGACTAAGTATGAGAAGGTCATATTGGGTGCCACTAATGTGAGTCTTGCAAGATGTGTGAATGTGAATCCAGCAACATTATTGCCTGATAATGAGATTGTGGAGGTAAGAGATGAAGCTGATCATGATTGTCTGGATGTACTTGATTTTTGTACCAAACCACGACCAGACATAAAAGATGTACCTTTGCCAGAAAGTGATTTTGTGATGTTTGCGGATGGGTCTTGTCCGAGAACAGATGAAGGAGTGCTGAGTGCAGCGTATGCAGTATGCACAGTTGCAGCAATAATTGAAGCCTCATATTTGAAAGGAGTGAAATCAGCCCAGGTAGCTGAACTTGTGGCTTTGACTAGAGCATGCAAGATTGGGAAAAGTGTGAGAGTGACTGTGATAACTGACGGCCAGTATGGCTTCGGAGTCGTCCACGACTTCGGCCAACTATGGCTACAAAGAGGTTTTCTGACCTCGAGTGGAACTCCCATTAAGAATGCAGAAGTGGTTGGAAAGTTGCTTGAGGCGATACAGCTGCCTAAACAATTGGCTGTTGTAAAATGTGCTGCACATAGTCAAGGTGGTGATTACATTGCCACTGGGAACAGGTACGCCAATGACATGGCGCAGTATTGTGCACGAAATCAGAATTCGGTCAATCGGGCTAAGGAAAGAGAAATGTCTTCTTGCTCATTGATGTTCACTAACATTGTGGGAACTTGAGAAGAGGTAAAACAATTGCAGGATGAGGCAGGAGATGAGGAAATGAGACAGTGGGTAAAAGCAGGATGTGCCCCAAGGGAAAAGGAACATGTGTGGGTCTATAGAGATGGAAGACCAGTTGTGCCTGATAGCATGATGTCTACCATGGCACGGATGTATCATGGCCAGGGACATATTGGACGAGATGCTATAATCAGGTCATTTAAGCAGACCTGGTACAATGCAAAATTCAGACTTGTGGCAGAGAGTCTTTGTCAGAGATGCTTAATATGTCAGCAGTACAATCCTGGCAGGAAGACAGTAGTGAGTCTGGGAACAATAGGTCGAAAAGGAGGGCCTTTCACCAGAATGCAAGTAGATTTCATTGAGATGCCTCCCTGTAACAGAGTGAGGTATGTTTTGGTAGTAGTCTGCCTATTCTCCAGGTGGGTGGAAGCATTCCCCACAAGAAGAAACGATGGGTTGACAGTAGCCAAGCTACTGTTGAGAGAATTCATCCCCAGGTTCGGGTTCCCGGTGACAATTGAATCAGACTGAGGAGGACATTTCCATAATGAGATTGTAGGATAAATTTGTGATGCATTGAATGTACAACAAAAACTACATTGTGCCTACCGACCAGTGGCTTCTGGTGTGGTTGAACAGATGAATGGTACTATCAAAAATAGAATAGGGAAAATGGGTTTGGCCACAGGTATGAAATGGCCTGATGTCTTGCCTCTAGTACTCATGACAATTAGGGCCATTCCAGACAGAACCACAGGATTGAGTCATCATGAAATAATCATGGGACGTGCAATGAGACATGTGTTTATACCAGTCAACAAGCTGATGACAATTTCTGATGACATGGTGTTGGAATACTGTAAAGGCCTGGCTGACGCAGTTCATTCTGTGTTACATCAGGTTGGACCAGATGCCACCACACTTGAAAAGAAGCAAGCCCATGATCTGAGTCCAGGTGATTGGGTAAGGATAAAGGTCCACAGAAGAAGAAATTGTCTGGTTCCAAGGTGGGGAAAACCACGACAAGTCATTTTGACCACGACCACAGCTGTGAAGTGTGCTGGACTGAAAAACTGGATCCATGCCAGTCATACCTTGAGAATTCCAAATCCAGTGGACAGCACAGGAAAAGAATACTTTGATGAATCAGAATCAAGCACTGAATCAGATGACGAAGGGTCAAAGACACAAGGAAACTCTGAAAGGGGGGAAACAGAACAAAGATCAGCTTTAGTCCCCAGAAGTGTCGCTCTGAGAAGAAGATTGCAGATTTCCGAATCTAGTGATTCTGGAAACAAGCAAGAAGCACAGGGTTCCAAGAAGGAACACAGGAAAAAAAGAGGAAAGAGTACTGAAGACGCAACAAAAGAAAATCGTGAAAAGGAAGTACCAGATGAGAGACTGAGAGAAATTCCACCTGAAGTAACAAATCTAAGTGAACAAGGGACAGGTACAGAGAGAGAGGGACAGATTTCTGCGGAAGACCCCGAGGAGGTGTAGGGAACTGCAACATCAAGTTAGGTGAAGGGACAAGTAGCCAGCAGGAAGATTGCGTGCTGGAGACAAGAGGAGTGACAGAAGTAGGGAAAACAAAACAAGTGGTGGAAGAAGAAGTTGCTGAAAAGACAAAGCAAGTTGAGACAGAGTCTGAAGAGAGTGAAAATGAAATACCTGAAGGTCGAGTTCTAAGAAAGAGAGCTTGGAGGAATGAAAAGAATGACAAAGGAAGTAAAGTAAAAAGAGTTGCAAGAGATGATGTTTGGCCCAATAAAATAAGGAAACTGAGATACAGACTGACGCGAGTAAATTCACCGAGAGCTGAACAGGTGAATGAAGTGACAAGTCCAGAGAAATCAAAAGAAGACAAATTAACTGAAGACAAAGAGAGTAGAAGAACAAGGAAACCTAACCAGAAGTATAAGTCACCAGAATGGACGTACGTGGCTCTGCCTGAACAGGGAGAAGAGGCAGATAGTCAAGGAAATCCAGAGGAGGCTGTACTGAAAGTGGTTGAGGATGAAATAGAATCGGAAATCCTGAGAGTTCTCTTGTCCGACATTGGAGAAGAAGAAATGGAAGTTCAGGAAAATCCATATTTGAAAGATGAGAGGAGAGTGAAGAACGATGAGATGCCAAACTGAATAAGTTAAGAAAACTATTGATGAAGAAAACAAGATATTGAATTAAAAATAGTGACTGGTAGAACCAAATAGGTGTTAGAACCTTAGGTTAGAGAAACTAGTTGTGAAGTAGAAGAGGCTAAGTCAAAAGACACGGTCCATTTTAACAAGATGGCTAACATAGAAAGTAGTAAAGGTAGATGCACATTCATGAAAAGATGGTGTAAAATGTGTTGTTGTTGTACAGGATTATTAATGCTTTTATGGAGCTTCCTTGCTCTTGTCATTTCTTTTAAAGCCACTATAGACACTTTAGAAGGACATAGTGAGAATAAAACTAATATAGGGAAGATTCCAAAAGTAGTTCCAACTAGAATAGACAAAAATTATTTGCATAAAGACAGGTCAATAACAGATTTTTCTAATAATGTGTTTTCAAAATTATTGTATGAATATGTAAAGACAATGGACATACGGGTCTGCTACGTATGATTGCAGTTACCTGCATCTGTTTCTGAGGGAGTGACATATCATCACCTTCCAGCAACGTATGGTATAACATGTAGTGTGATAGCTAGTTTGTTTTATGAGACAGGGAAATTAGAATATTATTTTTCAGATGTAGATAACATTTTTGCGCAAGTGCCTTCTTATAATAAATTGAACAAAGTAAAACCTGCTAAGGTATTAGGTGAATTCTTTTTAGAAACAAATGAACTAACATTAGAGTATATTTTTAGAAACAATTTAACATGCAGTTTGAAGAAGGAGATAAAGACATTCTTAGACATGGTCGAGGAAAGGAGATTGAAAGTGCAAAGAAAAGCAGCAGAAGGGAAAGTGTAGAAAACAATCTGGGATATAGAGAAAGAAAAACATTTGAAAGGAGAAGCTAGTCCAACTATAGCTTTAGATTGGCCTCAGAAAGGGACATTTTGCATTCGAATGAATCAAACTGTGTATGATAATTATTTTCTAGGTAATAGTGAGTGCCATGTTACATATTGAATCATGGGTGGATGGGGATTCCAAGGTGGAAGAGATCCAGTCTTTCCTGGATTATATTTTATTTGTGGGAACAGGGCATATTATTGTTTGCCAGACCATTGGTATGGCACATGTTACGTAGGCCTGGTGTTTCCAAAAATCTTTCATATGGATAGAGGAGAAGATGGTGTACATAGCTTAAGTAATCATTTAGCTAGGACCAAGAGAGATTCTTGGGCAGAAATTGTAGGTGATATTTTTCAGGCATTGATACCAGCAGTGGGAATAACTCTGAATGCAAACAAAATTAGAAAATTGTCAACAGTAGTGGATCGCTTGTCAACAAGCACTGCTGGAGGATTTTTATTGGTTAATACTGAAATGGTTGCCATGCGTGCTATGGTAATGCAAAATCGACTTGCCCTTGATATTTTATTGGCAAAAGAGGGTGGAGTCTGTGGAATGCTGAAAGTTCAACATTGTTGTACTTACATTCCTGAAGAAAGCAAAGATCTGAAAACTTATATTAAGAATATTACTGAATTGCTGAACTTGCACCACTGGAGGTTGAAAGTGTTTGGGATAGAATGGGAAAGAAAATAGCTGCTATTAAGAATTTCTTAGTGAAAATAGGTAGTACTCTTATAGGTAAAATATTGTTTCCGTTAACATGTGTAATCTGCATAGTTTTAATGATAAGATTATGTTGTATCTGCTGTAGAAACAAGAAAAAAAAGAAAAGAATAAAAAGTGAAAATATAAAAAGAAAAGATAAGAAACAAGATAGAGATTTGGAAGAGATAACATTAGAAGAATGGAAGGAGAGTATGTATAAAATTGCAAAAAGAGAAGAAATGGGTGAAACTGAATTATGATTAAGAGCAAGAAAACATTTGAAAGATTCCGTAAAGACAGAACAAAATTTTGGGTGGTGTGGTGATAAAATCACCAAAGGGGGGATTGCTGGAGCAGGTTATCCAAAATTTTGTATACCCACCCATTTTGCATGTCATTTTATTAATTAGATTAATTAATTAATCATAATCGTACTAATGGTTTGGAGTGATGTGAGAATAATTAACCAACCTCATTAATGACCGAAATACACGTGGGATTTGCATCTGCATGGCCTAATTAATTACGTGAATTAAATTCCGTACGCATACTAATGATAGATAAATAGAATGTTGCATGTTATATGTTGCTTTAGTGATGTAATTGTGATTCGTGCTTTATTTTGTAAGTATAAACCGCATTGAGTGTTGCTTTTGGCTAGATAAATACACACACATATAAGTATTAGCGAGGGAATAACATTTAATTAGTCATTTCTATGTATTAATTACGTTTTTGTGTTTCTTTGCTTAATTGACCATTTTGGCCTATTGAAAGATGGCTGACTTCGGTGCCTAACCCGACTACCAACGCTGAACAAGGCTTGGGTGAAGTGCGCCTGCGCTGATAACAGATACACAGTGGCCTGGACCTGACCCCAGATGAACATGTACCCTTGAAGGTTGCTCTGGGATACAAGCCAGCTTTTCTGAATGAACAATAATAATGCTACTAAAAAACCGGATAATTCAAGAACAGTGACATCAGAGACTTTAGTTGATGAGAACCCTGTCAGACGATTCCAATGGACCAATCAGAACATTTGAAGGCCCGTTCTTGATACAAATTGTCAATGATTTTTACTATAAATTATGGTAGAATAGAGAGGTGTTGAGTGCGTTTTTCGATTTCCTGATTATATGCTGACGGAGAGGACGGTGACACTGCAGGACAGCTGTTAGCCTAAATCTCTGACGGACTGAATTTAATGCCCAAAATCCTGATGAACTCAACCTGCTAAATTGATGGGCATAGATTTGCGAGACTGCCAGATTTGACATAGAGGACGACTTTAGCCAGAATAGGTAAATATGAATGGCAACTTGATCAAACAAATGATTTAATCTGCAATATTAATATAAATTTGGATTTGAACATCTACAGAAATGAGTTGGGTTGTTTATTCATTGAAATGTGTTAATGTAAAGGTTAATTAGAGAATTAGGATTTCACTGAAACTACAACTAACAGATCCGTCCCGGTTGGGAGGATAATACCAAATGTAGAATCTAGGGCCTAATGAGTATTAGAAGGGTTTGTAGGTGTATTGCTCATTAGGGTAAAGTGGTATCTTCCTCTCTCATTATTCAGCGCTTGGAAGGATAATCGCCTCTCGCGCGGACTGATGGTGATTGCGTGTTGGTGTTATGGGCCCCAACAGCGGATGAATGGATAGTATGCGTGTGTGAGATCATTTGGCCCGTAGCAGTAGGGAGGGATTTTGCACTCCGCGCTGCATCATGCCAACCACCATGACACTATAAACACAAAACAATTACGGCAGCGAAGACAAGCCTCTCAGATTAGCGGGGAGACACCCCCATCACCCTACTATGCTAAACATTAATACTTTTATTTATACATATTATTTAACCATGATTATATGATTAATTATTGAGTGACTAGCAACTTAAAAATGTTAATTAATCGGAAGGTAGATCTATAGAATCAGAATTCATGTGGCATCTAATTACGAAATTCCGCAGATACTGACAAATGAACAATGTCTAAGCTAAGGCATCTATTAAAACGTTTAAACATTTAAAGTTGCAACCGAACCTGCACAGAGATGCATTTTCATTATGGCCCAACCTGCACATACTTTCGAGTTTGGCTAATCCCTCCCAGGCTTCCGTGCTTCATTTGCAACAAAAAATAAGCATGGGCAAAGCTGTGGCAATGTACAGTGGAGCTAACTGGCCTAAGGTCAGAATGTGGCATGGATTCCAATGTGGAATCAGAAGGGCTATCGTGGGGTTCTGGAAGTGGGAGTTGGAGAAGAGCGGTTGATGGATGAGGTGCCAATAAACCTACTTGCCTATTCTTTTGTCCTGCCTTCTACTTATTTGTATTCACAAGGACACCACATTTATTTGGCGACGAGCGGGAGTAAAGGCAGGAGTAAAGGCACCTCAACATCGGTTTGGCACTAACCTGGAGGGTTCGGTGTGGATCCTGGAGCTGATATTCGTGATCTCTGCGAATGAGGAGGCGTTGTTGGAGGCCTTCGAGACTGGTGACGCTCCGGGTGTGGCGCTGCGGATCTTCGTATGGTGAGAGTTTCTGGAGGAGGAGAACAGCTGGTGGCATCGGGAGCGCGAGACGTCTCCGTAAAACTGGTTGCTGTGAGCGCAAGACTTCAACGCGGAGCGCGAGACTTCAGCGCGTTCACCGAGGAGTCATGAAGGGAGGCGCGAGGCTTCTGCGCATGTGCAGGTGAAGTCATAAAGGAGAACGAAGGCTTCAGCGTGTGTGCCAAAGGGAGGCGCGAGGCTTCTGCGCGTGTGCGGTGAAGTCATAAAGAAAACAAAGGCTTCAGCGCGTGTCCCAGCAATTCCCAGGGGGAGGCTTGAATCGTCAAAAGGAGGCTTGGAGACAGCCAATGAGAACCTTGTTGGGGGCCATTTTCAGTTGTTGGGAAGATCTTCATTCATTTGTAAGGAAATACGGTGTTCAAAAAAAAAAGGAAAATACTGAACTTTGTTTTTTTCTTTTTGGAATCAGAGGGAACGTGCACAGAAATCATACTTCATTGGAAGTGTGTTTATAACTCTTTCTTCCCGTATGTGAGCCAGCTGGTCACAAGTACTTTAACAATTGATCGAAATTTTAGAGGTGTTTTGTGCTACTAAAGGTGGAGTTGGTCATATGTTAATTTGTTTGTTATTTTTATTTATTCTGATTTCATGTTGATATTGATAGCTTGGTAATGTTTAAGATTTAAAAAAAAAATCTATCGTCATGCAGAATGTAACGCAACCTCCGTTTTTTCTAACTAGTCCAGGTGAGCCGAATGTTAAATGGCAAAAGTGGAAGAAAATTTTTACGAATTATGCGAGGGTGTGTGGCACGAATCTCAGTGCCGAACGTAAACATTCCTTATTGTTGCATTGTCTTGGGGGTGAAGGTCAAGAGGTGTTAGAACATTTACCTGAGTTAAGTGCTTCTGAACAAAGGAACCTCAATGAATATGAAATATGTATTGAACAATTGGACCGTCATTACCTACCAAGGCTGAGCACGATAATGGAAAGGTACCACTTTGGTCTAAGGGGACAGAAAAAAGAGGAGTCGGTGGAAGAGTATGTTTCGGCTCTGTGCTTCCTCATGCAAATTTGGTCCTGCTGTGGAGGAGAGGATTAGAGATCAGTTTGTGTTGAGGTGTGCGCATGATGATATCAGGAAAGAACTCTGGTTGAAAGATGAACCTCCGCTCGAAGAAGTGATTACTATTGCCAAGCAAGTAGAGCATATGAGGAAGTGTGTTGATGAGTTGAATGAAGAAAAGGCTAAAATTGAAGAAAAGAGTAAAAGTACAGTGGTTGAAAATAAAGTAGAAGAAGTGGTATGCCAGGTACAAAAGAGGGAGATTAAGGGAAAAGATGCTAGTATGTCTATGCCTAGCAATGTAACCAGTTTTCCTGTTGGAGGAAAACCTGTGTGTTTTAGGTGTGGACGTTTTGGGCATTTTGCTAATTCACCATATTGTCCTGGACTGAGAGCTATCTGCAACATGTGTGGTCGGAAAGGACATTTCGCTAAATGTTGCAAGGGTAAAGGCAATAAAGATAACAGTATGACTGCCAAGCACCAGCCTGAAGTAAAGGTGGTCACATTTCAAGTTGATGCAAGCAAAAGTGATCATCCATCTCATGTGGTGGATATAGAAGGGGTACCCCTTAATTTTAAGTTTGATTCCTGTTCTCACCTGACAATAATTGGAGAGGATGTTTTTATGCAACATTTTGTCAACAGAGTGAAATATTTTAAGAGTGATCTTTCTCCCATGGGTTATGGAGGCTTACCTATAAAAATGTCTGGATATTTTGTGGCCACCATTGAACTTTGTGGGAAGATGATTGCGGGGAAGATATATGTTGCTAAGCAGGGTGATTCCCTTATGGGTTGGCCTCATCAACGTTTATTGGGGGTGTGGTTAAATCCCAATGCCTCTCCACAGGTTCAAGTACAAGCGGTTGGGGACACGTCCCTCAGGTTTGTAGAACAGTTTGCTGACATATTTAAGGATACCTTGGGGTGTCTTAAGGGATATAAACATCACATTAAAGTAAGAGTAGGAGCGGTACCTGTTGTGGCTAGAGTAAGGAGAATTCCGTTGAATGAACAAGCTGGCGTTCAGAAAGAGATAGATAAATTGATGAAGGCAGGCATAATTGTACCAGTTGAAGCTACAGAATGGTTGGCTCCGATAGTCGTGGCCAAGAAGGCTACTGGCGAAATTCGCCTTTGCATTGACTTGAGGGCTTTGAACAAAGAGGTCATAGTAGATAAGTTTCCCTTACCGAACATCGATGAGATGGTTGGTACGTTGGGTGGTGCGAAATACTTTTCAACTCTTGATTTGGCCTCAGCTTATCATCAAGTTGAGTTAGATGACTTCTCCCAGGATCTCACTGCTTTTGTTACCCCCATGGGTACTTTTAAATTTTGTAGAATGCCGTTCGGGCTTGTCTCGGCGGCTTCTGTGTTTCAACGAATAATGTCGCACATTCTCAGGGGCCTTGTTGGAGTTAAATGCTATCAAGATGATCTTTTGATTTTTGGGAACACCTTACAAGAGCATGATAGTCGGGTTTTTGCCGTCCTGCAACGTTTAAGGGAAGCGGGTCTTACTCTTAGGAAGGATAAGTGTAAATTTGGGTTGCAGGAGGTAAATTATCTTGGACATTGTATAACTGGACATGGGGTTTTTCCCAAGAAGGAATTGGTGGAATCCATCATGAATGTTTCGGTACCGGTCAACAAGGAAGAATTGCTTTCTTTTCTTGGTATGGTAGAGTTTTACAGTAAATTTATCCCTGGCTATGCAAGTAAAACTCATTGTTTGAGGAAATTGACTGTAAAAAATGCAGTGTTTTTGTGGTCAAGTGAGTGTGAGGAGGAGTTTGTCTTGATCAAAAAGGAGTTGAGTAAAGCGCCAGCCCTTCATGCGTTTGTGCCTAGCGATCCGACGGTTATCATGACAGATGCTAGTGAAAAAGGATTGGGGGCGGTGCTGCTTCAGAAGAAGAATGGAGTGGATTGTTTGATCGCTTGTGCTTCAAGGTGTCTAAGAGGGTCTGAAAGGGGTTATTCGGTTATAGAGAAGGAGTCTTTAGCCATATTTTGGGCTTTAAGGAAGTTTAAAAATCTGGTGTGGGGTGTGAAGGTTAGTGTTTTGTCGGACCATAAGCCCTTGAAGGAGGTGTTTTCTAAGAAAGGTCTTGACTCCATTTCTTCTAGAATAAGGAAATGGATCATTTCTTTACAGGAATTTAATTTTGAGGTTGATTACATTCCGGGTGTGGTAAATAGATCTGCGGACTGTCTTTCTAGGTTGGTTGATCTCAAAGAAAGCAATGAGGAGGATGGTGAGGATGATAATGAGGTGGTTAATGTGTGTGAAATCACAGATGGTACTGTTACCCAAGAGGATTGGATTTCAGAAATCAATAAGGATGATGAAATTACAAGAGTGATGGTGATGTTGGGGGAAGGTAAACAGTTGGAGAAACCCTGGAGATTAGTTTCTGATGAGCTTTCTGTGGTGGACGGCATACTTTCAAGGGGCACGAGGTTGGTTCCTCCGGTGGGTATTAGAGAGAAGTTGCTCAATTTTGCTCATATTGGTCATCTTGGGATTGTCAAGACCAAGGAACTGCTGAGGTTGCAGTTTTGGTGGCCTGGCATGGATATGGAGATAGAGAGGTTGGTTCGAGAGTGTCCTGAATGCTGTGCTAGTGACAAGATTTTGAAGACTAAACAAACTCCAATGGTGTGCAGGAAGTTACCCGATCATCCTTGGGATGAGGTTTCGATTGACATTGTTGGTCCTTTGCATGGGGTATGTGATACTCCATATTTAATAGTGGTTCTGGATTTATACTCAAGGTGGATAGAGGTAGGTGCTGTTAGGGATGTGTCTACGATGTGTGTCATCAGGTTCTTGCAGGAAATTTTCAAGAGAGAGGGTTTTCCTAACAGCATTCTTTCGGACAACGGACCACAATTTACCTCTAGTGAGTTCAAGGATTTTATGGTGAGATGTGGTATTCAACATAAAAGGTGTGCCATATATCATCCTGAAGCTAATGGTGCAATAGAAAGGGTCAACAAGACTCTTAAGGAGAGTATTCAGTTGGCAAGAGCCAGTGGGTTGAATTGGAAGGAATCACTTCAAGACAGAATTTTGGCTTACCGAGTGTCTCCTCATTCAACTACCGGGAGGGCTCCTTTTGAATTATTTAAAGGAAGGATACCTAATACTTTGTTGTGTCCTGGTTGGATGAAGTTAAACAAGGGTTTTGTTGATAATCAGGTAGGGAGGTGGAGGGATAGAGAGATAGAGAAGCAGGCTTTGAGGAAACTTTATGTTGATGGTAAGAAAGGTGCCCAATTTCAGGTGGTGAAGGTTGGAGATATGGTTAAGATAAGAGCTCCTGTGGGATGTCAACCTTGGTCAAAATTTACCAATGTAAGATCTGTGATTAAAGTGTTTAATAACGCTGTAAAAACAAGTGATGGGAGGATTTGGAACAAGAGTCGCGTGGTAGTGGTCAACCCTGTTGCTTCTGTTGGTCAGGCGGATAGCAACAGGTTAGTCTCTGGTTCTGGGTCCTCTGGTCTCTTGTCCTCTGGTTCTAATCAGTCTGGGGTCTTGAGGGGCATCCGGGAAAGAAGTCAAAGGGTGCGCAGACTTCCTGTTTACATGAAGGACTATGTTAGGTTATAGGTTGGTCATGCTAGAGTGTGTGGGGTTCATTTGTGCTTCGCCATGTCACATGTTTATTTTACTGTGATGCCTTTCTGTTCATTTTAGTAGTATGTTACAGGGCAGCTTATGTTTCTTTGTCCTGATGCTGTATGATGATTTTCTTGTTTTATGATTATTTGCAATTCTGTTATTATTATTGTTGAGGGGGAAGATGTGTGGCAATGTACAGTGGAGCTAACTGGCCTAAGGTCAGAATGTGGCATGGATTCCAATGTGGAATCAGAAGGGCTATCGTGGGGTTCTGGAAGTGGGAGTTGGAGAAGAGCGGTTGATGGATGAGGTGCCAATAAACCTACTTGCCTATTCTTTTGTCCTGCCTTCTACTTATTTGTATTCACAAGGCAAATATCTGGCTCTAATGTTCCAACGTAAGTAATATACACAGGCATTTGCAAAAGTTGCTTACTTGCATTGCATGGCCAAAATGCAGTTTATTTCATTAAAGCATGTCCCACTGGCTTCTCCTTTACCATGAAACATGTAATGAAACAAGCATTTGCAATGCAATAGGTCTCGCATATGAGAGAGTTTGAGCTATTGGCATTGTAAATGACAGTGCCTTTTATTTATGTTTTGAAAACCTGCAAGCGGTGCCTAAACACTTTGTACTTATAGTTGTTGCTTACGAGAAGCAAGGCGGGCAGTAACTGCGCCTCTTCTACTGCCAGCCTTACTTCTCGTAAGCAATGATTATAAGTACAAAGTGTGTGTTTAGGCACCGCTTGCAGGCTTTCAAAACCTAAATAAAAGGCACTGTCATTTACAATGCCAATAGCTCAAACAATTGCAAATGCGAGACCTATTGCATTGCAAATGCTTGTTTATTTAGGCATGTGAAGATTAAGCAATCGTTTTTTGTCTTTTAAGCCACGCCCTTAATTACTTCGCCCACGCCGTTTTTAGAGATCCCTCTGCGTCCCGTGCTACTTTTATCATCTAATTTAGAGCCCTGATTTTAGTTAAACGATTTAAATCGTTGCCTACGTGTAGTCCTACTTCTATGTCCGTTCTCACTGTGTTTACTTTTCAAAAAAATGACACTTTAGGTGAGACGTATAATAACATCGCCCGAAGAACCACAAATACACAATACGTCTACAGGGTGACATATCCCAGTGCGCGCTGGTTACAGCTAACATTAGCCATTGTGGGTGGACTAAAAATAGTAATCCATAGCATGGCCATCCATCACGGGCTAGCCTTCCCAGCATTCCAAGCCGACCGACAGCGCTGTTCCTGGATTGGCGGAGCGGTCCTTAATGCGTGACTACACCTACCATCAGGCTCCGGGAGCAGGCTTCTGCTTATGGAAAAGGGGACTTATTGTCGCCTTTTCTGTCTTCTCGGTATGCTTAGCACTCTGGTTCTGTGGCTTGTTCTCATCTGTGACAGTGTCGCTGTCCCTTTTTTTGTAGTTTATTTTTTTAGCGCCGCGACTATTGGAGCGCTTTACATGAGCACCAGTTATGTTACTCAAGGACACATTCAATTTATTTTTGGTATGTACGGGGAGATAAAGTGATTTGCCCTGAATCACAGGATGTGGAGTCGACCCGTAGTCTCGATCCTTGGTTTCCCAGCTCCAAAGTCGACACTCTAGCCGTGAGACCACATCCTCTCCCCAACCCTTCCAGTGGTTCTTGTCGCACTGCAACCTCCGGAAGCTTGACCCGCTATTTCCACAGTTTTGTCAGTGGACATTATTACCCCCACCCCCCAACCCCCACTATACCGGAGCATCAGCCATTGCGAGAATCCGGGTCCCGGAATACGAGCCTGAAGCCCCCACGCACAGCACCCGGACCCCTGCCGCCTGAGGAGCACTAAGAGGCAGGAAGGAGGAGCAGCCGTGAGCCTATGCACAGGTGAGAGGGGCTGATCCTGAGTGCCCTGGTAAATTGGTTTTTACTGGGGATATGTTCCTATCACTATCAGATGTTCAGAACGTGAACGTGGAGACTTTGGCGGACATGCTCAATTATCATGATCTCTAATTCTCAACGGAAGTGGCTTGTTAAAGAAGAAGCGGGCTTGCTAAGGCTCTAGCGAATGGCACCATCCTGAGGAAATTTTGGGGGTGGCGTGGGGAGCTATTATTGCATTTATTAATCACTGTTTTGTATTGTACTTCGTCTTAGTCTGAGGTTGCTTCAGATTCTCACAATCTAGTGATAGGTGGTTATTGTTTCCAGTGCGCACAAACGATGTGTTAATGTTTGAAAAGGGTACAGAGGAATCCAGTGCATTTGATAGGCGTTGGACTTTATTAATTACAGTGGAGCGAGAGATGTGTTTTTGAGCTGTTCTCATGATGGAGGACAACTTGATTGACTTGCTGACAACTCCAGGAAATATGTACGTCTTTTTTAAACAGAGGTTGGATGCGTGAGTCTGACGGAGTTTCAAATACCGTATCATACACTCTGTGCGTGAAGTAGAAAAATAGAAGTGTCAGTACTCTCCAATTAAAAGTATTATATTTCTCTTGAGAAGTGCCGGTACTCCCTCTCAAAATAAAAGTGCCGGTACTCCGTACTGGACAGTACCGGCCCATTTAAAGCACTGCCTAAACTGATACTCACAACTGTCCAGCTAAATCCTGAACTAGGCAAGTTTAACAAGAGAGCACTACCTTGTAATAGCCCTGAGGGGAAGTGGCCGCTATAATGTTACAGCTGACATAACCATGCCATATATAACAACAAGTGTGGTTGGTAGGTACATCAATGCACTAATGCGTAATTCGATGAATGAGTTCCTTGATTTCTGGTAAGTGTACGTCCAAACAGCTGCCCCGTACGGGGTCATAATGTGTGACATACACAGCGACGGTATGGGCCCATTCTGATGGATGACGCGCCTCAACATCCGCTCAGTTTCTTGGGGTGGCATGCTCTCTCTTTCTCGAGTTTGCAGACCCCATCAGGCGAGGCGGTGAACAAACAACAACACGTAGAAGGGGTAAAATGCCGCTTTAATTGAACAGATCTGGAAAAACCCTTACAAAACTAACCAACCTTACTAATACATTATAACAAACCTAACACGCAACCCCACCCCTCTAAGAAATCTTACCCCAAGCTTTGACTTTTCCCACCCCAAATCCTGTACCCCTCTGCCATGCCCTTCACGTTCCGTTGCTCCTCTTGTCCCTCCATCCCTTTTTGTCCTTGATCAATATCCCTGACCTTTCATTGTTCTGCCTTTCCGACCCTTCCCATCCAACAAATGCCTACTAGCCACTAACCAAGAAAACCCAAAGGTGTTTTCCTGCCCCACCAAAAAACCCAGTAGTACCTGCCTTGAAACTCAATACCACAGTTTCTAACCCAAAATGTGAGCGATATTCAAACACAACTCTGATGTAAAACTCATCCCCTAATAAATATAAATTTACACAATCCTGCCTAAAAAAAGGGAAACGTCCTGCACTGTCAGCATGCTGGAAAACAGAGATAACCGAAGACCATCAAAAACCTCTTTTCTCCCTGTTTACTTTCTTCCTCTGAATTTCAATTGCCCCTTGATTCTTGCTTCCTTGCTTCTCTCCAAAATCTCCTTCACAAGTAACTTACTGTAAATTGGCCTACGTCTGCCCAAATGCGCACCCCCTTCCCTCGCCCTAACCAGTCACAATTCTTCTACAAACCTCCCCTTCCATAGAGTCGTATCCCCAGAAAAACTTACTGCATAAGGAAATGCCAGTTATCTTACCAGAGATAGTCACTGCTGAAAGACCTGCATCAATCTGTCCCATTATAAAATGTACCTCATCATCTCTCTTTTGCCACAAAACCAAAGAGCATTCCCCTGTCCTGTTGGCACCAGATTGTACAAATTCGAACCAATCCTGTGTATAACCCCTGCGGATGGACAGAGAAATTTCAGAATCATTGCAACATCCTCATTCTTCCAGCAATCATAGATCCAGCGGCATCACTGTCTTTAATTCGTCCGCTCCTGGTGCAAGCCCACAGAATCCCTGCCACTATGAACAAGATAGCGCACCAGTTGTATAATTTTACACCCCCAAGACGTATCTTGCTTTATACTTTAGCTAACCCAAGAGGAAAATTCTCGACAGCTTCAACACTTTCTCATCCTGAGCTGTCTGAGAATTCACCAAATTAACAGCTGTCTGGTTATCAACGTGACAAATCACCCTTCTGTTGGCCAGCGCCACCAACAAAGTAAAGAATTCCAAAAAAGCAATGTCATGTTTTGCCGCCAACCAAGCCGTGGGCCACTCTTCTGCTGCCCAAAACAAGCCAAGACAACTCACCTGATGCATTAGAGAATGCCTGCATCTGCCACAGCCAATCCTCATTCGCAGACCACATGGTGACACCATTGAATTCCTTTAAGAATGAAATCCACATCTTCAAATCAGTCCAAGTGTTTCCTCGCAGCCAAACCCTATGATGGGGCAAAATTGCACCTCTCACAGTGAAATCAAGTCTTCTTGCACAAGACTGTTCCAACTTCACCACTCGGCATGCAAAGTTCAAATGCCCAAAAGGCACTGGACTTTTCTCCGCAGGCAATTGTACTTTCATCAACTGAGAATCCAAATCAATACCCAAAATGGTAGTACACATACTTAGACCTGCCATCTTTTCTGGAGCTAAAGAACCCTCAACTCCTACTTTGACGCTTGGAAAAGCTGCAACGTTTTCAAACAAACAACCACCAGAACTACCTCTGCCCACCATTAAAAAAATTGTCAAAATAGTGTGTGGCCTGACTCAAAACACTCCTGTACAAAACATTGTAAAAAAGTACTCAACTTCTCAAACATCCTATCCATGTAAATAGAATGATCACATTTTAAACCCAACAAAGAAAAGTCATCAGGATGCACTGGTAGCAAAAAAAAAGCAGACGGGATATCTAATTTCACCATTTCATCCTCCAATCTACATGACTGTACCAAAACAATGGCTTCATTCACTGAGGCGTAATGCATAACTTGATCTTTAGAAGCTATGAAGTCATCATCTGATTCACCCATGGGCCAAGATAAATGGTGGATTAAATAAAACTCGCCCCCAGCTGTTTCTTTGGAACCACACCCAAAGGAGAGAGAGTCAAATGAGGGAAAGGCCAATAATTAAAGGGTCCCACAATTCTTTCATTCAATTGTAGTCTGCGACCTCGGCCTCTGCACCAACTCCCATTTTTCCTCTTTGGACTCTTCTTTTGCTTGCACTTCTCTATGTAATAATTTAAAGACCTCAACAAATTCACCTTTGCAAATCCTGTCTTTCATCTGTTGTGTAATATGTGCTCCCAAAAGGCATCGAAATCCCAATGAATGGTAACTTTATTTTTTCACTACCCCCCCAGAAACACCCACTGTCATTAAGTGCCTTAAAAAGAGCAAAAGAATGATGGATTTACCCAGATCTCTTGACTGGGTGTGAAAAGTTGGCCTGGCATATGCTGGTCACTAGTTATAGTGGCCACCTTGTACCAGTCCAATTCGACTCTTATGGTGATGGGTTTAAAAGACAACCTTTAAAGAAAGCTATCCTAGTGGTAGCTGTGGAGAGCAGCCTTCAGGCTAAGTCTTGAAGGAGTGTTAAGCTTATTGTTTTACAATAGATAACCTCTTCTATGACCAAATGAAAGAGTATTCCACACAGGTATTTATATAAAATATATGTATTTATTCTAGACAGAATCCCACAGTCTCTTTATGAGGCTAAGGCAAAGTTACAATTCAAACAAGCATTGATAGATACAATAAATAGCACTGTTAACATTGGGCCCCAGGGGGGGACCAAACCATATACTAAAAAAGTGGTATAAGGACCACGACAATTCTACAGACAATGCCTAGGGCATTTAGGATCGCTGGCCCCTTTAGAATCCACCCCAGGTTATGAGGAAGGGCACCCACTGGAGGCGCGTGCAGTGGAAATAGCTGCTATCGGGATCTCCATTATATCCTATGGAGAATGTCGCGGTTGAATTTAAACAGATTAAAGACACTTCTAGCAGGAGTACAAAGGTGAAAACTTAGAGTTAAGCTTTTGAGGAGCCCACTACCACGAGAGTACCATGTACCACAGTTACCTGCCCCAGGGAAGCCGGGTGCATAGGTCGTTTTCGATGTCGGGTCGCGGGCTGATTTTCAATGGGAAAATGTACAAAACTGCTGCTAGCCAAAAGCGTTGATGATGCCGTGAAGATTGAAGATGTAGAGAAGAACCTGAAAGCAGAGGGGACAGAGTCTGGGTCACGGCAAAGTGACCAGGGAGCTCAAAGGAAAGAGCCCTTCAATGTCGGGTGCTTCAAGTGGAAAGAAGGGTAGCTTGGATCTGCAGCCACGGGCTCCGGGAGGCTTCAAGGAAGGCCAGCTTCTAGAGGGCGACTGTCCCACGTCGGATGAGGGTCGCTGCGGTGTTAATGTCCGGATTCGATCCACTAAGCCTTGGCAACCGCAACCCACGCAAGATGAACAAATCAGCTACTGGTGCAGACCCACGCGGTCTGTGAGAGGTCTCCTTTGGAGAGACTGTAGAGCAGGCCTGGAGCAACCAGGGGAACTCTTAAATGTCGAGATTGACCTCCGCTAGGGCCCACAAGTCGAGAGACAAGGGACCGCGGGAGGCGGCAATTTGGCGTGCGTAAAAGGGCACCCACGGGCCACCGGAGGGGGCTAGGGCGCTGGTCTTTGGCACAATTGCTGTAGAGTGGTTGGCTCGATAATGAGCCAAAGCACAACTTCCCCACTGGTCAGGGTCGTGTGCTATGCAAGAGGTGGCCGGTGTCCTGGGGTATTGGAGATCTCGGCACCCACGCGGTACACAGTGCTCAAACTTGTTGAGCACACTCACTGGCCTCTGGGATGCTCAGGAAACCCACCTCAAGGGCGCTGGAAGTCGACGAAGTCCACAGGAGCAGCGAAGTTCCAACCGGGTCACTTGCAGTGTTTCAGGTGCCTGCCAAGCCGGGGGGTAACTCCTTTAACCCAAGGGAGATTTCTTCAGTCAGCTGGGCAGCAGCTCGTCGAAGGTCAAGTCTGTGAAGTCCAAGATTAATCTGAGGCTCTGGGGCCACGTTATTCACCTTTATCCCCAAGATTAGGGGAGTGTCCAGAGTAGTGTCCACCAATGAGTGGTGAGGCGGGAAAGGGTGGCTACACCCTCTCCCCTTTGTGCGTTTCCCGCCTGGGCGAGGGGCAGGATGCCCCTGAACCGGTTCCAAGCGGTGTATGCAGAATGCAGGCGCTGTAGCTGCCTAAGTGCAACTCTGAAAGGACATTTGGTGCACCCACCCAGTTCCAATCCACATATCCTGTCTGGGGAGGTGCTGGCACCTCCCTGCCACAGGAGCCCTACTGTCCAGCTGCCGAGGCTGGGATTTTCCCCAGCAACAGGCAGCCAGAGTCGTGTGGGTGGCTGGTAGCATCCATTTTGTACTACATGTGCACTTTTAAATTGGTGTCTAAATTCTGCCGCTTTTCCCATATCGCCCCTCTAGCAGGGGGGAATCATGCCCTCATGCCCATGGCTGGACTGGGGGTATGATTCCTACATGTTTGACACCAAACACGATATGGTTCTATGTAGCCATTCTTGCGTTATCGCGATAGACTTATAATGCAGTTAAGAGTATATGGTATGGCTACACTACAAACAACCCAGCAATGGTTTTACGAAGGTTGCAGAGGGGCCCTACTCAGGTAGGGGTCCCCCCTCACACATACCTCAGCACCCTGCCTTGTAGGATTACCAAGGCCTGCCATAGGGGTGACCTATGAGAGTACATGTGTTGTAATGGGGTGGGATATAGGGTACCTATATCCCTGTAAGGGGTGCTAGCACCACCTCACCCAGACTACAGTAGTGGTCTGGTGGTGTCATTTTGTATGGCTGTCCCAGGGTGGCACAATAAGTGCTGCAGCCCTGGTAGGCCTACTGAGGGACCCATGCCCTGGGTACCTAAGGTACCATCTACAAGGGACTGTCAGGGCATCCTCCGTATCCAATTGGTTTGTACCTAGGGTACTCACATTAGTTTTAGGGAAAAAGCAGATAGGCTGGGGTCCTGGATAGCAGGATCCCAGCCAGACTAGTCAAAAACCACTCGAATACCAAGCAAAATGTTGGGGGCAACCATATAGTCACATTCCACCTTCCTACACTGGGGGTAAATGTTTTGATTTGTTCTGCATTCCGTCTATCAATTGTGTGTCTTTTGCTTTCTCGCCCTAAGTGCGCCAGGTATGCCCTGACGTGGGTCCTGGGCTCACTGTGCCACTGGAATCAAGCTATCCTGGCTGAAAAGGGGTGAAACCCTGAAACCCGTCCTAGGATGCTTGTTTCCGGCCCAGGGAGGACCTGGCTTGGCAGTTCAGGCTGGACTGTTTCCATGAGGCACAGGGTCAAGACTGATTTGTTTATGGCCAGGTTCACACTGGGGTGGCATGGTGAGCAAAAGAATGATGGATTTAACCCAGATGTCTTGACTGGGGGTGAATGTTTTGATTTGTTCTGCATTCTGTCCATCAATTGTGTGTCCTTTGCTTTCTCGCCCTAAGTCAGACCCCCCAGGATATAGCGGCATGGATTAGCAAATTTAGCGGCACAAATATGGAAATTTAGCGGCACAAATATGGGAATTTAGCGGCAATTTAGCGGCGTTTTATTTGGCAGTTTATCCTACAACAAACACAGCTCTTTGTTTTTTGAGTTATTTAACACCATGAAGCTATGTATATTTGGTTTATTTACAATGTAGAGACTTTATACACAGGAGGCATGTAGAAGGGAAGGAGAGAGCCATTCAAAATAAATTAAATAGGAGAAAGTTGAAAATTTAAGTCAAGGTTACATTTTCGTGCAGCGTTTTAGGAAGTTAGTGAATAGTTATTTTGCGATAGCCTACAATCTGTGGATGCGTAAACCTGTAGAAAGAGACAACGAACCATCTGCTGAAGGGCCCAATTCCATTGTTAAATTATGCTCTAAAAGAATGCGGGGCTACCAGCATGCATGATAATCTCCGTCTTGTAATGAAATGGCGATTTTCCAAATAAAGTGCCATGAGAATCTGAATTCTATTTAAGACACCGAGGCTAACATTATCCTACCTGCCCTCCCTGTGTGGGCATAAGGGATAAAAATGAAAAAAAAAGAGAGATATAAGTGGAATTATATATTATAAAATCATAAAATGTGTAAGATTATTTCACTAGCACCCTTTGACCAAGTCACCATAACCACACTCTCTCAGATGCATTGAATTAGTTATATAGCGCCACTCATACCAGTGTAGGGTGTCCGAGCACTTTACATCACACAGAGACAATCAATCATACGTGTGTAAATCAGTGTATAGGAAATGTTACATAAGCCAAAGGACTAAAAGTGTAGGAGTCACATGTCATCCATACTCGTAGGCAGTATAGTTTAAGAGTGCTTGGTGCGGAGAAGCACAAACGCAGAGTCGAAAAAGAAACAGCAGAGTTGGGAGTTTTCTTTAATAATAGCCAAATTAACTCTTTTTGCAACATTAATCAATGTTCTATTAATGTATACTTTGCGGTGTGTATGCAGTTCTGGGATGAAAGGTAATAGCTCGCTGTTCTATATTAGGACTTTAAGTTATAAATTGCAAGTAACAAAAGGATGTCTCTTTTGAAAGCAGTAACCTGCTGATCTGTTTACATCCTACGCATTCTGTAATCTACTTGGTACACATTCTTTGCAGCAGGCACATTAACCCTCTGCACTAACTTCACCCAAGTCAAACCCTGAACTACACAAAATGCTGATCTCTATCCAGGAAGATAATTAATCACAGGAGTTATCTTGACATTTATGTGAGGCCTGGTCATTGCCCGCGGAAAGAAACGCTGCGGCAGGTGCTTCAAAAGCTTAATAAACTTTCATTGACGGCGCCCCCAGGAAGCCAGCACCCTAAAGCCGGCCCTGAATCAGAGTGCAACGTATATACAATCTATAGCCCTTCTGCTGCGGCGGCCAGCACGGGTCGATCCTTCACTTTTCTACCGCTGCTGAAAAGAACTCAGGCGATATGGATTCCCACTATTGCCTGTGGAAGCAAATGTTAAGGGCGAGAGACGCCTCCCAGCTCACAGCAGCTTACCTGGGCCTCTGGGCCTCCCGAGACGACGACGACGATGATCCGACGATCCACCACCAGCCAGACAACGATACAATGACGATCCAGACCAGCAGCGCCGCTCCAGACCAGGTGAGTCGCGTCGTCATCGAGTCGTCAGCACTGCCTGCTGTGAGGACCCCCCCCCAACCCCCTTCTATTGGTCTATTGGACCCGTGGCAAGAGCCACTGGCCCAATAGAACAATAGAAGAGGAAGAGAGGCGGTTGGTCTGCTGTCTGCTGCTGGATGGGGGTGGGATGCCGCCAGGATGCCAGGATTTCGCGGGCACTTTTGTAAAAATCGCGGCATTTTTACAAAAGTGCCGATTTCGTGATTTTTTTGCAAATCGCGAAATCCTGGGGGGTCTGCTAAGTGCGCCAGGTATGCCCAGACGTGGGTCCTGGGCTCACTGTGCCACTGGAATCAAGCTATCCTGGCTGAAGAGGGGTGAAACCCTGAAACCGGTCCTAGGATACTTGTTTCCGGTCCAGGGAGGACCTGGCTTGGCAGTTCGGGCTGGACTGTTCCCATGAGGCACAGGGTCAAGACTGATTTGCATATGGCCAGGTTCAAACTGGGGTGGCATGGTGAGCAAAAGAATGATGGATTTAACCCAGATCTCTTGACTGGGGGTGTATGTTTTGATTTGATTTGTTCTGCATTCCGTCCATCAATTATGTGTCTATTAATTGCCTTCTCACCTGTAACCGCCGGCAAGGTTTCCAAAACCTGCTTACCAACATCGGTCTCTTTTATACCCGGCTGAGCCCCGTCAGCTGCTGTTTGAATCGCCATGTTTTTACCCAACATTTTACCCGCACCTTGCGGCCCAGACATGTCTGGGCTACAACCCACATCGGCTCTCAAAACCTCTTTGCCGTCAACTACTTTTAAAACTCCCCTACCAACCATGGGCTTACCTTGAGGATATGATGGACGCTTGGGATTAATCTTCTCCTTTCTCTTTTTTTTAAAAAGCTTTAAAAAAACCAATTTAGTTTTTTAGTCCTCGTTTACCTCTGACCTCCGTGACCTTACCAGCCGCCTGTACCTCACACCTTGCTGATTGCAGGTTTCTCCTCCCTGCTGGTACACCTGCGAGCTGGAAAGGCACAGTCCCACTAACTGGCATTGTCACTCTCTAAATTGGTCCAGTATTTACTGGTGACTGCTGATGTTGGCAATACAGGGAGCAAGGGATGCCCAACGAAGTCTTGAGAACTCCCGAGAGGTTTAATCATGGGACCCATTTCTATTGACAAAAAATATAAATATAAAATCTGAATTCTTAATGGTTCTCCCACACCTCCGCATTTGACCATCTTAATAAAAAGTCCCAATGTGCTTTTTTCCTTTCAGACTGAATCCTTCTCAGATCTAGCTTTGACATCAAAAAGACAGAGGTCAGCCACTCAACGTGCAAAGGAGGAGAATATTCCGTCCATTTTACATATTTCTCTCCTGGCTAAGAGTATTTATTTATTTATTTATTTTATTTTTGCGATTTTTACAGCGCGCAAATACCCAGGGGTGTCTCGGCGCTTTGATGATCAAACTGAACAGGTAAGGCAATTATTGTTCAAACAGCCACGTTTTGAGTTGTTTTCTGAAGCTAAGCAGTGTAGGGCATGTCTTGATACTGAGGGGGAGTGAGTTCCACAGTTTGGCAGTGGCAACTGTGAAGATTCTGTCACCCCAAGTGACCTCTTTTGTGCGTGGCACGTTGAAGAGGTGGGCTGATGAAGAACGAAGTGTTCTAGATGCTTCTAAAGGTCTAAAGGCGTGTTTCAGGAACAGAGGACCAGAGTTGTTAATGGCCTTGTATGCTATGCAGAGGGCCTTGAACTTAATGCGGCACCTCACAGGGAGCCAGTGGAGTTTGCGAATGGAGTGGGAGATAGAATTGTGTTTAGGGATGTTAAGCAGAAGCCTGGCTGCGGCATTCTGTACCAACTGAGGTTTTTTAAGCAACTTTTCCTGGGCGTTGAGGAATAGGGAGTTACAGTAGTCGGTTTTGGAAAATACCAGGGAGGTGATTAGGGTCTTTGCAGCTGAGGTTGGGATGAAGGGTAGGAGCTTTTTAATTTTCCTCAGGGTGAAGAAAGAGGCCGAGACAACATTATTAGCATGATGGTTAAAAAGAAGCCGATCATCAAAGATGACTCCAAGGTTTCTCACTTTAGTGACAGGTGTGGGAGGAGTGCCTAAATTGTTTGGCCTCCACTGAGGGGACCAACAGGGCTCCAGTTTACCAAAGGTCATGATCTCAGTCTTGTTGGAATTCAGTTTGAGACAGGAACTGATGGCCAACATTCCTTCTTGGAAATTGGCGGCCACCCTGTCTCCGTCCTGGTGTATTGAAAGGACTAACTGAGTGTCATCAGCATAGGTAGTGAGGCTGATGCCATGTTCCTTAATCACCCTCGCCAAGTCCGACCCATAGATGTTAAAGAGGGTCGGACTTAGCGAGGAACCCTGTAGTACACCGTAGGGAAGGGAAAGGGGAAGTGATAGAAAGGAACCTAGTTTGACATTGTGGGAACGGTTGTGTAGGAATGAGGCGATGAGATCCTTAGCTTTATGTACCACACCCATGGCTGCGACACGGTCGATTAGGATGTTATGGTCGACCGTGTCGAAGGCCGCGGATAAGTCCAACAACACCAGGACTGCCGCTCCTCCCTTGTCCATGGTGTGTCTTATCTCATCCGCTGTCTTGATGAGTGCCGTCTCTGTTCCATGGCTTTTCCTAAAGCCAAATTGTGTATCGTCCAGAAGGTTGTGGGTGTGAATGTAGTGTGATAGTTGTTGGTTCATGAGGTTCTCGAAGATTTTAGCTGGGAAGGGTAGGCAGGCAATAGGTCTGTAACTAGCCGGGTCAGTGGGGTCAAGGGAAGGTTTTTTTAACAGAGGTCTGATAATTGCTTTTTTCCACACTGCTGGGTAGATACCTGTTTGGAACATGTTGTTGCATATGTTGGCTAAGGCTGGTGAGATTGCCTCCGGAATGAGGTTAAGGATAGAGGGAGGGCATGGGTTTAGTGGTGAGCCTGATTTGATGGTTGTAATAAGATGGGAGATTTGTTCAAGTGTGACAGGCTGGAAAAGTGGAAAAGATCGGGTGATGGAGGAAGGGGTAGAGACAGAGGTCTTTACCATGGGTATGGTTTGAGGGGTGAATGCAGAGAATATGGAGGTGACTTTCTTGGTAAAAAAAGTCTGCCAGAGAATTGCAAAGTTCTTGTGAGGTGTTTTCAGGTGGGGCGGGAGGGTTGGCCAGATGGTTGACCACCTGAAAGAGCTTTCTGGTGGAATTTACTGCTGAGGTGATCTGGGTAACATAATAACTGCTTTTCTCAGTGGCTAGCTGCTGTTTGTATTTAGTAAGCGCGTTTTTGAATGTGATTTGGTCAGTGGGGTTGTAATGTTTGCGCCAGTTTCTTTCTAAATTCCTGCAGAATTGTTTCTGCAGGCGCAGGTTTTCGGAGAACCAAGGTGCTGACGGGGAGGTACGGTTTGGATAGGTTGTTTTCAGTGGTGCCTGATAATTTATTGCAGTATTAAGGTGAGTAAGATAGTTACTGGAAGATGTGACTGGATCGGTGTCAGAAGAGTCTAATGCGGTTGCAAGAGTAGCCGCTAGTTCGGGAATATTGATGTTTCTCCAGTTCCTGGACGTAACTGGTGCCAAGGGTTTGGATGGAGGGACCGTGGGTGATTTAAAATTAATGTGGAACAGTACCGCTGAGTGGTCAGTCCAGGTGAGGGGTAATTGTGAGGAGTAGGCAATGTCTGTGTTGTTACTGAATATCCCGTCAAGGGTGTGCCCTGCAGTATGCGTGGGTGCCACGACTAGTTGGATAAGTCCTGCAGCTGCCATGTCTTCCAGGAGTAAGGTCGTGTCAGGGTCAGTTTTGGCCTCTAGGTGGAAATTAAAATCTCCTAGAATAGTGAAATTAAATTTCCCAGCAGCATTCTTTAAGAGGCTGTTAATGTTAGCTAGGAATTTGGGGCGAGAACGTGAAGGACGGGAGACTAAAATCCCTGTGAGTGACTGGTTGCCAGAGAGGGTGATCGTAAACGAGAGTGCTTCGCATTCCATGTTGGGGAGGGGGGAGGTATTAGTGCGGAGGTGTTCTCTGTATATAATGGCCAAACCGCCTCCCTTTTTTAGTGGTCTGTCTAACCGATTGACACAGAAGCCAGGTGGAAGAGCCGCCATAAAGTCAGGGTCAGCTGCCGCGTCTCCCCATGTCTCTGTGACAAACAGTATGTCCAGAGAGTGTGCTGAAATAAGTTCCAAAATGTCAAGATGGTGTTTTGGGAGGGAGCGTGCATTTATGAGAGCCGCCTGTAGTGGTTTAGATACTCTTTGTTTGGGGGGAGGACGTGTGCAGAGTTTACAGATGGATGGTCCACAAATGTGTTCTGACAGAAGGAATTGAGGGGGAGTGTGTGATAGCAGTAGAGAGGGTCTAAGTGCATGCAATTGCGCGGAGCTGTAGATATGGTGGCGAGAGGTTGGGCCAGGGGGGATGGCACGCGGCACGGCCCAGGCGCGGACGGGCGCAGACGGGCATGACTCTGGCGCGACTCGCGCTGACGGCGCGCCCGCTGCGCACGTCCGCTGCGCTTGACTGAGTGCATCGCCTTATGTACCGGGGGGGGAGGCGGAGAGCTACACAGCTAACCTTGCAGGAGGTGGTGGCACACCGGAAGTGGAAGGGGGAGTCATCCGGGTGTGGCGCTCGTTCCCGCCACACTGCCAAACTTTAGGTGGTGGAGAAGTAGAACACGCCTTGTACAATTAGGTGAGTGATACAGCGAATTAAATGGTGACACAATGAGGTTCAATACTAAGTGCAAATATCTATTAAAATCAGATACAGTGATAACGATTAAAATACAGTACGCTGCGCTTCTGTTGCTAGGAGCAAGCTACCGTCGGTAAACAGGAGCGGGACTGCTGTTTAAAAACACACAACCTGAATTAATCTCAGGTGGTGATCTCGATCGTGGCTGTGAGCACGCTGATGCGCTCGTAAGTTCAAATTCAAACTACCTGGCAGAAGCACCCTTCACGTCTTATGTACCGGGGGGGGAGGCGGAGAGCTACACAACTAACCTTGCAGGAGGTGGTGGCACACCGGAAGTGGAAGGGGGAGTCTTCCGGGTGTGGCGCTGATTCCCTCCACACTGCCAACTTTTGGTGGTGGAGAAGTAGAACACGCCTGGTGCAATTAGGTGAGTGATACAGCGAATTAAATGGTGACACAATGAGGTTCAATACTAAGTGCAAATATCTATTAAAATCAGATACAGTGATAACGATTAAAATACAGTACGCTGCGCTTCTGTTGCTAGGAGCAAGCTACCGTCGGCAAACAGGAGTGGGACTGCTGTTTAAAAACATACAACCTGAATTCATCTCAGGTGGTGATCTCGATCGTGGCTGTGAGCACGCTGCTGCGCTCGTAAGTTCAAATTCAAACTACCTGGCAGAAGCGCCCTTCAGGTCTTATGTACCGGGGGGGAGGCGGAGAGCTACACAGCTAACCTTGCAGGAGGTGGTGGCACACCGGAAGTGGAAGGGGGAGTCATCCGGGTGTGGCGCTTGTTCCCTCCACACTGCCAAACTTTTGGTGGTGGAGAAGTAGAACACGCCTGGTACAATTAGGTGAGTGATACAGCGAATTAAATGGTGACACAATGAGGTTCAATACTAAGTGCAAATATCTATTAAAATCAGATACAGTGATAACGATTAAAATACAGTACGCTGCGCTTCTGTTGCTAGGAGCAAGCTACCGTCGGCAAACAGGAGCGGGACTGCTGTTTAAAAACACACAACCTGAATTCATCTCAGGTGGTGATCTCGATCGTGGCTGTGAGCACGCTGCTGCGCTCGTAAGTTCAAATTCAAACTACCTGGCAGAAGCACCCTTCAGGTCTTATGTACCGGGGGGGAGGCGGAGAGCTACACAGCTAACCTTGCAGAAGTATGGCATTGAAAAGAAAAGCCCTTGCTTGGCCCGTAACTTCACTGGTGATCCCAAAAACTATTAGAAAAAGGCTCAGTTGGACTTGAAAGCCTAGAATGGACGAGATCGTTTCGCCGACTTTAACCTAGAAATCGGAGATAGCAGGACATTCCTGAAACATATATATATCGGATGCTTTCTCCAGATTGCATTTCTTGCATCTGACAGGAGGTCCAGTCTTCATCTTCAACAGCCTTGGGGTGTTAAGTAGGCCCTATGAGTTGTGAACAAATGGTTTCTTCTCAACCAGGCAGGCTTGACTATAGAGAATAGAACGGCAAACTATGTTTGCCAAAGATGTTCCCAGGGTTCGTCTGGCATACAAACGGCTCACAGTTCCTCTGCTAGTTTTAAGTCCCCATCTATTGCCTCGTCGATGCTCCAATACAATGTGTAGACCTCCTTCTTTCCACTTGGTCTGCCCACAAGATGTTCTTGTAAAGTATTTCCTATACCAATGGGTACTTTCTAGCCCTGGACCCAGCTTTGGAGTTGAATATATTTAAATTTTAGAGAAGCCCCCTTCCAAGATAGTGTAGAAAATTGACCAGGGTAAAAGTATACCATCTTGGACTAAATCACCCCATACCTTTAGCTCAGCTTCCCTAAGTGGCTGTGCTAATTTATCCTTAAGGCGCCCTCTATCTCCTTGTCTGTGGATACAACAGTCTTACTATTGCCATCCTCAATTGATTTTATCAAATTGCGCGTCCTATCTGATTTTACTTTCCATGCTAATAACCTGCCAGCCCCTTCGCCATATTGAAAATGGGCTAGCTTTCTCGCTTCCCATTGTTGCATGACCCTCGTCTGGAGGATGGAGTCTAGCTGTCCCTTTAGTTCTTTCAATTGAGCCATACTCTCCTGCAGTTTCTCTGGTTCTGTCATACTGTTCATATCATCCTCTATGCTCTTCATTTCTGCTTCTCTTTGGGCAACGTCCTCTCTATATTGCCTATTTCTACAACAGACCCTACTCGTAATGGTCCCCCTTAAGTATGCCTTCAAGGAGTCCCAGACTATGGGAGCTGAGGCTGACCCCACATTTCGGCCCAAAAAATCTTTTACCTCGTGGCTCAAATTCTTCATCTCCTCCGCATTTTTTTTCAAATGTCTGACGGCGTGCATCACGCAATTTGGCTGCACTGTGGTATTGTATTTACGTAATGGGAGGGCTGGGGGTTGGATTGCTCCACGCAGATTGACTGTCCTGCGTCCTCCCATTTTTTGGTGTTCTTTGGTAGTCGCGCAGCATTTGAATCGCGCTGCTCTTGTCCCTTTACTGCGCCGGCCCTCTGCGATCCATCCCCATACTAGTATTATACGTTTAATAGGCATCATGGTCCTAAGGGTGACTATTATGAGGCGCTTATATGAGGTTATGGCTTCCCCTATATCTTCTAGATTTTTTGCTTTACATTGGGAGCGTACATTCAGGGTTTGACGCCTGATATGGCTATGCACTTCTCTTATAGGCTGTTGTGTTCCAGCCTACATTGGCTACCAGCGAGGAGTTGTTTGGTGATGGGATGTTTCGTCCATTTAGAGATATTATAGGTAAGGTGACATCATGTAATTAAAAGTGCAGGACTGTATGGAATTCTTAGACAGTTTGCTTTTCTCTCTTTATCCAGCATACTACATGCTGCCTCGGTGCATACCTTACTGAAGGGATTTCACTGACGGGAGTTAATTTTCTCCCCTCAGAGATCCAGTGGCGTTTTCCATCTCTCAAGTCTTTTCTCAGTAAATGGTGTTATCCAGCCTATCCCTAGACCTCCATGTGATTCACTGAAGGTATGTGCTCACTCATGAGGCTCTCTTTATATTAGCAGGTTATCATGCCCACGTCACAAATTGGCCATTAGTTTAAACACTTTTGGTGCTCTTAATACCTGACATGCCTTTTTGGGGCTTGCTTTATGGAATTGTAATTTTTTCTCTTTCTCTTATTTCTTTTAAGACCATTCCCTATATGTTTAATCTGAACCTCATTGCAAATACACTGTCGCAATTATTGGACTCCAGATTTGCGGGTTGTGCTTTGTAATTATTGACCAGCCGTGGCTCTTATACAGACGGCTCTTACAGTCTTGATATAATGTAAGTTTAGAGAAGTAGGATCCCTCGGTGCTATCTTAGCCTCATGTGACAATTGTTACCCATAGGGCTATTGACATTGCTTGTCGTTATTTATACTATAGATTTTGCCGGACGGGAAACAGCCTAAAGAACAGAGTTTTTCTATGTCCTCTTCAGCCAACGGAGGCTTTTGACTCCACCATTATCCAGTGGTGGATACTCGTTTTATTGACTGTATCTTGCTGTGTCGCGTGTTGTGTGATGTAATTGGAGGATTTTTTTGTCGAGAGGAAGTGATGATAACTTATTTGTACAGATTGGCCACTTACATAATGTTCCCTATCCCTGATGAGTAGATTCGTACTCTAATTTTGCTTCTGTTTCCTCTCTCCCTAGCTGCCTTTGTTCCTCCTGTAACCACTGCAAACGAATCATGTTTTTTTATCACGGGTAGCGAAGTGTGAAATATATGATTTCATTTGCGATAGACAATGATAAAAATGATAAAGATAAAAATGATGCTAGCCTTCGATAAACTGTGTCCCGGCTGGGACCTTTGGCCCTTTTAAGATTTTAATTATTGTTAAGGATTTATGTATTGCTTAAACAATGTAAAGAGAAAATCCAAAAAATCATATCTGCCAAACTGCTTGTTGGTCTGTCTTTGTTGAGTATAATGTAAATAGGCATTACTGCTGTGATGTGACCTAGGGTTACTTTTTAGCTTTGTCGCTATATGTATATGATGTCTTATATTTGTTGTAGGTGTTTTTATATATGTATGTTTATATGTTTGTTTCTAACAGCCCTGAAGAAGTCCTGTATTAGGACGAAATGCGTCGGCTGTACTGTATGTTTGAACTGGGCTCTACTTTTTCTACGCAAAATTAAAATGGAATAAAGAGAAAAAACTGAGGAATCCCTTTTCTCTTTTTATTGGATATGAACTTTATAATTTTTCTTACTGATCCAATTTTGTTGTGTGGTGCACCTGTGCTTTTGGTTCAAACTGTTGGGTTCCTGAGGGAACAAGCACTGTGACGGTGGGTGCAATTCGGTGTGCTCACGAACCCTTACAGGTACAGAAGGGATAATACTGTTGGAGTGATAATAGGTTAGGTGCTGGCAGTGAGAAGGTCCCACTGTTATTTCTAATTGTTTTTGACTTCATCTCCTCCGCATCTACACGAGCATCGTACGATCGAAAGTCCAGACTCTGCCACTCTGCCAGGTCTGAATCCAAGTATACACCCGAATGATCAGATAAATGTGGCGTCAATTAGCCAATATCCTTCACAATCCTCCTCAAACTATGACTGACCACAACATAGTCGATCCTCGATTTATGATGATATTTCCTAGGAAACTCCTAGCTGTTGGCCAGATCTGTCTCTCCAGACCCCCCTAAGTCCCAACTGCTTCTTCATTGAGTAGAGATATTCCCGAGATTTAGATGGTGTCATGGCTCTACTGTTCGGCGATGTGTCCAATTTAGGATCCAATACAATATTAAAATCACCTGCCATGATTACGGGGTCAGGGAAATCTAGCAGGTTTGCAAAGAGAGTTTTTAAGGGGGTGGGATCATCATGGTTTGGGCCATAATATCCTACCAAGGTGAGAAGAGACCCCAGGATGATCGCCTTTAAAATGACCCACCTCCCACAGGTGTTGACCGTAAAATCCACTAGACGTGCTCTGACTTGTTTTTTTATCAATACTGCCACGCCTTTGATATTGGCACTTTGGGTAGTACAGATCATATGTTCGACCCATTTTTGTTTCTTAAAAACCTCAATTGACTCATCTTTTGACAGATGTGTCTCTTTCAGGATGATAACTTGCGTGGGAGAGTCCTGAATGTATTGTAAAATGTTTGCGCTTCTTCACTTTACACGCATACCATTTACATTCCATGAAAGTGTCTGTACCATTCTTATGATGGTTTAACCTTCAGATACATATCGAGTTTAAAGGCAAGAGGTTGGCAGGTCCAGACCAAAATATTTAAAACTAGGCTAACTGGGACAACTAAGGTAAGTAAACAAATTAAGGTAAATTAGGACTTTTTTTGTTTTCTCCAGATGCTCCCCACCCATTATTTCCTTGGACTGATGTAAGTCCTATCTGCTACGCTTGCTCGCCTCCCCGTCCCCTTTTGTAGAGAAAATGGAAACTCCTAAAACCACAGTAAGCTATCATAATTCTCTTTATATCAATCTGTTACCATTTGTAACTATATGATAGGATAAGCTAAATGAATTAGAGTGATTTATCTTCACCATTAGCGCCATCCCCACGCCTTTGAGTGCTTTTTAGGTAGGAGGAAGAGTAGAAGAAAGAGACATTCCTGACTAAGCGTCACCTTTCTTAATACTCTCCAAAAGTGCGTCCGTCTCTTGTTGTGACCTTAGATTGTGCATCTTATTTTTGTGCATAACCCTTAGGGATGCCGGGAAATTAAGCTGGGCCACTGCCCCAAGTTTTTTTAAATCCTCAGGTTTTTCCCTAGCTCCCATTGCCTAGCTAGGGTGGTTTGTGCTAGGTCGGAACGTACTTCAAAAGAAAAATCCTTCCCCGTTAAAGATTTCGCTTTCAGGGCCATGTTTAGAATTTTCTCCTTCAGAGAATATGTATGGAAATTAAGAAGAATCTTCCTAGGTTTGGTCCTATTTGGGTTTCTTCTATATGGGTCCCTGTGTGCCCTTTGAATGTCTTTCTTTAACTCCCCCTCGGTCTCCTCGATGTGCATTGTCTTCTTTACTAGTCCGATAATACAAGATTTTAGATCCTCCTCCCCCTCCTTCCCCTCTGGGATATTCAGAATACGAAGATTATTTCTCCGGGAGTTACTTTCCAGCTGCTCTAGCTTATCTCAAACCTCCTGCTCCTCCTTTTTCAAAACCAGGATGTCTGCTTTGGCTAAACTGAGTTCTTCTTTTAATTCCCCCACGGAGCTTTCCAATGCCTCAGTTCTTGTGTTTAGGAGATCGATCTTCTTCTCTAATGTCTCACAAAAGTTTCTAATTTCAGCTTGGTTTGATTCGGACTCAGAGAACCCCTTTTTGATATCGCTTGAGAGAGTGCAGAATAGGGCTTCTAGGGATGCTGATGAGGCCACCACTGACTCTTTAGGATCTTTTTCAGCCACCATAAATTGGCCCTCTCCTGACACAGGGGGTACGCTATCCCTCTGGCTCTCAACATTCCCCTCCACAACTACTGTTTTTACTGGCTCTTGTGTAGAGAGATTTATTATTGGGGGACCCCAGAAGCCGCCATTTGCTCTGTGTCAGGTTCTAAAGTTAGCTGGACTGATCCCCCTCCTAAGCGCCTCTCCATGTTTTACGATATCAACCACAATAGGTTACACCTTAAAATATGACATGAGAGAAGGAGTGATCTTTGCCTTAAGCTCAGTAGATTTTTCCTAGCTTTCCCAGCCTTTACAGTCCGACCTTTTATCTCACACCTTTGCCGTTGACCGCGGCCCCCGCAGGGGGCCACTCGGCGCCTTAGTGGCCCCGGGGCCCCGGTCACCCCTCCCCACTCCCTCCTTCGGGGGGGGCAGGGACACAGACTGGTGCCCCCCTCCGTGTCAGGGCCGGAAGTGACGCGCAATGCGCGTCACTTCCGGGCCCAGGTGTGAGGGGGAGGCTATTTAGCCTTCCCCCACCCTCACTGGCGACCTCTTTTGTCGCCCACCTCGCCTTGACCTCACCGCATCGGTCCGTCGTCCGCGCCGTCTTCGTGCGCCTCCGGCCCCCGCGGCACTGTTGTTTGTCGTCGCCTCCACGCTTCTTGTTCTGGTGAGTCTTGCAGCACCCACTCCGCCCCAGCCCTGTCCCTGGGCAGTACCAGGTCGACGGGGCCCTGTGGCAAGGATCGCCACGGGCGGAGGGGGCGCAAGATGGGTGTATGGGGGTTTGGAGAGGCGGGGTTGGGCTAATGAGCACGCGCTGTTGTGAATTCGCTCGGACCGTTGCGGAAGTTGGGGAGTGCGGGCCACGCATGGCTGATGCCATTGAGTTGCGGCCCCGTCCCCTTGTGTCGATGGTTGTGCCCTGCAGCCTGCCTGCTCCTGGGCGTTGAAGACCCTGGGGCGGGCCTCGGGCCGCGTCCTTTCGTTGCATCGGGGGAAACGGGGCGAGTAGTGCAGGGCTGCCCTCGCGAGGGCGGCGCCGCCCACCGGTGGGGGTGGCGTCCAATGAGCTGCTGAGGCTCGCGATACTGACGACTGTATTGCCGGAAACGAAGGGGAAAGGGTTGTGGTCCGTCGGCTGCGCGGCCGCCTCTGGTGCAGTAATACAGAGGGGGCGAGACGCGAGGTCGCGTCCACATTCTGTGAGTCACTTAATCACTAATTCACTCAATTTCCCGTGCCTAATTATATGTACGTAAACATGTATTTAAATACGGTGCTATGTAGAGCGTTCGCTACGATGAGTTGGCCTAACGGCTAGGGCGCTCGACCTCGGACCTCGGGAACTAGGTTCGAGTCTCGGTAATGCCGCTGAACTTCCTGTGATTCGGGGCAAAACACTTAATCTCCCCGTGCCTTACAAAACGTGAATGTGGGTCCTCATGTAACGTAACGGGGGCTATGTAAGGCGCTGTAATACTTAATTGGTTTCGGGTCAAGTTCGCGCTATATAAAACTCGGCAAATATTTTCAATGCCTTCGGGTCGAGCTCGCGCTATCTAAAATATGCATAAAAGCGTAACCTATACATGAACCGAGGCTCATGTCCTCAAGGTCCGATTCTGGCACTATCGTACTCAGTATAGAAATGTTTTGTCTCAAGTCAGTGTGGCCTAAGGGACAGTTGGGAGCGGTGGGCGCAGCCCGGGCACGCTAGGAGCGGTGCCAGTTCCCTGAGGCTCGGAGAATGGACGGGAGCGGTGGGAGCATCCCAGTCCCATGGTGTGTCCTCCTGTGCGGGACCGTGTCCGCCCGTCGTGGCATCTCCTCACTCCCGCCGCACTGACTCAGGGTTCGCGGGCACGCTTGCCAGGGTCAGGCCCCGTGGCAGTGTCCACATCCGGCGACTCTGGGCAAATCACTTATCCCCCGGTCATGAGAAATAATGTTGTCGACGCTATGTCCAGCGCGGTGGCGACGGGGTCCGCGGGTTGCACTGCCGACTCGGTGCAGGAAAACAGGTTTCAGGGTTTGAGCCTCGTGGCCGCATACATACACGGCGACTCTAGGCAAATTACCTACCTCCCCGGGACCTAATACGTGTGAGTTACAATGCGATGCCTGTGCCCCAGGACCCGCGGGTCGACATCCCGCGGGCGCGTGTTCCGTCGCCTGCACCGCCGACCGGTGCAGGAGAGCAGGGTCCTAATGCATTGGCGCGCAGTTCCGGAGCAGAATACATAAGCCCCGTATTTACATAACATCACGGCACGGTGGTGATAGTATTGCCGAATCACTGCGCGACTCTAGCTTATGTTTTGCCCCGAGTCCCAGCGCGACACGCCCTCAAAGGTATTAGAGCGCCGTGCATGCCCCCATCCCCATCGACACTCTCGGGCACTCGACGCGACTGCGGGGGGGGGGCAGGATACGTCTCCACATAGGCACGTCCGCTTCCTCCCCTTCATTTACGAGCCCCTCCACGGGTGGGGGGGGTGCTGGAACTCCGTCAGAAATGTGTCGCTCGCCCTGCGCCGGTTACGTTTATGCCCGGCACCGCATGTCCCGGGGGGATGGCTTGCTTAGATTAATCCCCCCATAGGCGCCCAGCGGCGTGAGCCACTCGCGGGGGTGTTGGAAATGCATTGTGGGGGCTCACGGTGAGTCGGGGCCATTAGTACATAATTGTATACCTAAGAGAGTATGTGTGCACGGCCATCTAGACATGCTTGCCAGAGAACCAGGTCGAGCACTTCCGATACCTTGTTTCAATTGCTCTCCATTCTCTCTCCTAGATCGTGCCTGGTGTCCGGTTGACCGACGGGACCCGCTTGTCACTGGACAAGGGGGTAAGTGGCGCAGGGGGCAAATTACCTATACCTTCGGTTTGCGTTCGCGCTATTGAAAAACGCACAATAAGAACATTGATGTTAGCGTGTCACAGGGAAGGGCAGGACTTGAACTAGGTATCTTCACGGGTTGGAGCTAGGCGGGAACCCTAGGCGTACTCTCCCTACGTTGCCTGTGATATGTGGCTTATTCCCGGTTTGGAATGAGGGAAGGGAACTCTTGCCAGCCGGGGCCATCCCTTCATCCCACCCCTGCCACATTGAACTGGGCATCGGAGGGGTTTCGCGGCATCGATTAAACTATCCCCTGCCCAAGCGTCGCAGCAGCGTGATGCTAACAGTCACTGTGGCCTAATGTGGAGCGGTGTGGTGCGGCGGCCTTGGCACCCGACTTTGGAGCACAAAGCTCACGGTTCGATCCCCGGTGACACCCTCAGCCCCATGTGACTTTGGACAAGGCCTCCAATTCCACAGTGGCCCCCGGCGCATTGAGACCCGTAAGGGGGAAATAGTTAGCATTCGGTCCGGCCTCGCGAGCAGAGTAAGTTAAGGGGGGGGGGGGCGGCCGGCTAAGAAGCCGCATACCCGGTGCCGTGGGAGCCGGTAGGAGACTAGCGTGGGTTCACGGCCCCAATACACCAGCACTGCATGGCTGGGAGCTGCCTGGGTCCCCGCTGATCGCGGAAAGTGCAACCCCTGTGGCGCTCCCTGGTTAAGGTTATCGCCCCCCCCTCCCGTCGGCTACGCTGCCGTTGAGGGTGGGGGGGGCATGCAGTGGGCTGCGTGCGGCAGGCGCAATGGACCTGGCACGGGGATCGTTTAGTATGACACGAATCTTGTAAGCTCCCCGTGCTTGAATGTGTAAAGTAAATAAGGTGCTCAGGTAAAGCGCTCCAACACCTTCAGGTCGAGTTCGCGCTATATAATTCTGCAACATGTATTGCTGACTTCCTATAGGGCAGTTAAATGACACAAGTGCGTGCATTGTTCACATACGCGATTATGGGCATTAATAAACCCCCCGCACCTCAATGGAAAATCTGGTGCGGTGCTCGCGTGATCCGGTTGGGGAGCGGGTAATATGGTACGAATTTCTTAAGCACCCCTTGCGTGAAGATGTACTGTAAATACGGTGCTCATGTAAAGTGCTCCAAATGCCTTCCGGTCGAGTTCGCACTATATAAATATGCACCATGTAATTGCAGGCTTCCGATAAGGCAGATACATGATACCAGTACATGCACTGTTCACATCATGCGATTACGGGTATTACTAATCCCCCCACGCACCTCAAGGGTTAATCGGGTGCGGTGCTCGCGTGACCTGGAATGGGGTTCGTGTTCTGTGGTACGAATTTCTCACGCTCCCCGTGCCTGTACGTGTAACGTAAATACAGTGCTCATGTGAAGCGGTGCAATACCTTTGGCGGCGAGTTCGCGCTATACAATATGCAACAGGTATGTGCTGGCTTGCTATAAGGCAGATACTTGATACAAGTGCACGTATTATTCACAAGAATTGCTTGTGCCCACATTCGCGCGCATTAGATGATTACGGGCATTACGACACCCCCTGCACCCGAATGGGTTATTCGGTCGGTGCCTGTGTCCGGCGCTAGAATAATTTTGCGCACATTACGGTTTGAGCTAATCACTAATTGACCGTGCCCGAATAGGTATGTAAATACCTATGGCTCATGTACTGCACTCCCAACACCTTCGGGCGGGTCACGCTGGGACTCTGGGCAGATAATTTAATATCCACGTGCCCGATGATGCATGTATATACAGTGCTCAGGAACGGCGCGCCATTACCTTCGGATCGAGTTCACGCTGGGTTGCGACGCTGGGTAAAACAATGAATATCGCTGTGCCCGAATATGTATGCGAGATGCTGGACCTGGTATGCCTGGGTTCCCGAGGGTCGCGGACCTGGCGGCTCATGATCTCACTCCCGTGCCCGAATACGTGTGCAAATATGTGGATCATGCACAGCGCTGCCATACCATTCGGGTCGAGTTCGCGCAATATGAGAGTGTTAATTATTGCGAGGTTCGCGCAGTACGATCCTGACCCACGTGACCACGGGTAGCTCGTCTCCAATCTTTTGCTGAAAGGGGGCTTGGGTCGTTTGTCATTGTTGTTGTTGTCTCGACACCCACCCCCATTGCCTACGGCCTCGCGCTCCCAAGTGCATCAGTCCTTGGGTAGGTTGGACCAGAGTCGGGATAGTCCTAACGTAGAACGGTCATTGCCATATTAGTAACAGTTAAACACGGGTCGCTGCCGACAGGCTATACGAGGTATGCTTATGTCCGCAACTCTGCCCCGCCAACATGCTTATGTGGGCCGCCTTCAACTGTCACTCATAGTGGCACTGACATGGGGGAAACCACACATAACTAACTGTAACCTAGACACCCAGGTGGGTGCCTAGTCGGGCAGGGCAACGCAACCGAGATGGAATGGTAGTTATTATCTAATACTAAAGGAAGTCTGGTTTGAGCCTCTAGATGGGTGTAGATATGGGTGTAGCTCAGTGCCCCATTCGCATTGAATTCGGGGACGCACTGACTCAGCACCACATAGGTTACCGGCGTGATTGACCAAGTGGTTGCGGGTGCGCCGCTCGCGAGCAGATTTTAACCCGTGGTTATTTCGGTGTCGTGGAGTGTACCTCTGTCTTAAATCCACCGATAGTTCATTGTTAAGCCGATTAGCCTGCAGCACACTGAGCTGGGCACCATAACCAGGAGTTAGGCCTGCAGGAGAAGTAGCGGAAAGAACCATATAGGAATAGGTCCAGGTGTACTTTGGGGGGCATTCCACTGCAACCAAAGACAGGGAGCACCATGCCCTGGGAGCACGCGCGTTGCCCTAATTCTGAGGCCTGCCCATAAAGGGGCCGAGTAGCAAAACAATTAAATAGGCTCCATAGGCGGGCCTCGGGCCTTACAGCTGGGTGAAACCACCATCAATTGGGGATAGGCCCAGGTAAAATAGGGCTTTTCTTAATGTCTAGAGGACCATTGCGGTTGGGGGTATCCCCCACCGGATTCCCTGGTCGCGTACCACAGCTGCGGGAGACTGGGATCCGGTTTTACGGACACGTTACCGCGCCAGGGGCGCTGCCAGCAAACATACGGTGCTGCTGTCCCAGTAATTGGGGTGTCGGCGGGGCAATCGCAAGGGGACAGTATGTCAATAGTACATTTGACACGCCCAGGGTGCACTAAATCTCCACTTCAACGGAGCAGGAATTTGGCACCGCTGGGGATGCTCTGGGTTTGCGGTGGGGGGGCCCCCCGCCACCCTCCTTCTGAGGAGCATGATGGGAGGGGCGTAGTAGGACTTAGTCAATCCTCAATGCTTGAACTTTACTGACGGCGCGCAATGTTAAGCCAGACAGATTCCCGAAGCTGGTATACCTAGGGGGTTACATCACTGAGGGATCTGTAGGGGCATAATTCCCATAAGGAATAGGGGATGGTGGGCAGGGGCAGGAGTCACCCCTTGCCCACGGTCACGCGCTGGCAGCTAGGAGCACTCCTGTGCTCCAGGTTTAGCAATCAGAGGGGGCTGGCCAAAGGTTAAGTGAACCCCCTCTCGCCTTCATAGCCTAAGAGGGCAGGCCCAGAATTGTGAAGAGGGTAACCTGCCCGCATGGGGGGCGAATAGTTCTTGGCACATCTCCCCAGGCCCAACGGGTCCTTTATTTCAGCAGACCCTATTCCGATTAGGATAGCGTCTCGGGCCTTGGGGGCTTAGATGGGGCCATCTACAACACCAGGAGCTATAGCTCAATGGTAAGTCTTGGGTTCGAGTCCCGCAAACGCTGTCAAAGTGTCATAAGTTGGCAAAATTTCAAACTCTTCTTTAACCAGGAGCCATAGCTCAATAAGTCTTGTGCCTACGGTTGTAATGGTCTCACAGGACAAGGGTTCGAGTCCCGCGAGCACTGTCAAACTGTCATGAGGTGGCAGAATGTCAAACTCTTCTGTCTGCAGGGATGGTTCCCTTCCAGCTAGTTGCAGGAAGCCCTAGATAGGAGAGGTGCAGGTAAGACTATAGCGGGTTGGTGGGGGGCCCTGGCTGCGACGGTTAGCCGCCTCCAGGGCTGTGGCGGAGTTACAGGGCGATCTGGAAGCAGGCCGGTACAAAGGGTACCTCTGCGCGGCACCACGTGGTGCCTGAGCCAAAACGAGGAGCCTCCAGAGAGGTCCCGGAAGCCGGTCGGCGCCCCGCTAGGCCTGCGGGCGGTTGTGGGCCTGAACAAACGGGGGCTTGCTATGCGACGCTCCGCCCCGAGAGGGGGGGTGTGAGTAGAATTTCAACGGCACGTGATCGTAAAAAAGAATCACTTGGGGGGCAGCACTTGCGGGTCGTTCCCGTGCTGCCCGGCTCATCAGGCGGGCAGGTGAAGTAGATGGCCACCTGCCCTTGGATCGCCCGTAAGATAACCCACCTATTACATATACTGGAATTATGTAATAAACCTGCAGCATTTGTTACCCACTTACAACTGTTTCTTGTGTTTTTATTGGGTAACCTAATTTGGGGGAGGGGGGGAAAGCGGGGTGCCCCTGGGGGTACTATGAAAAGCGCAGGAGCTCCCCCCAACTCTAACTCCTGTGAGACAGTTTTGCGCAAGGGAGGAGGGGCATTTTCCAGCATCTCAGCCAAAAACCTTCTCCATTCTTGGGGCTTGCCTTTTCCCATTAGATGTTGTAGCTGAAACGTCCAACGGCGTTTGGTCCAGCTGGCCCTCCTATCTTGATTGCGGAGGCAGGAGTAGTTTGTGGGGTCCCGACCTCTCAGTCTCCTCTCCAGCAGCTGCTTCGCCGTGGTTGAGCTGACCGGCATGTGCTGCCACTGCTCAAACTGACCCGGAGGACACTGCACGCTGCTGCTCTGCGGCCTCTCCTCAGCTCCTGTGCGGCCGCCTCCCACCGAGTGGCAGCGGCTGAGACAGCCAGCAAGCAGATCACTGTCCGCCCCAGAGTCCCCGGAGTTCCACAGCACATACTCTGGTAAGGAGATATTTGTGAAAAAAAGGAATTCGGCAGAAACCAGTTCGAGGCTGTATATAAATACGGGGATGATAAAGTTATAATTATTGTGGAATATTAGCAGCAGTAAACGTTAGTTTCAGCGCAGGACACAGGACGCGGGAACTTCCGATGAGCAAGGGGCAGCTCACGCAGCGACTGCCATGTTCTCCCCGCCAATCTTCTCCTTTCTCTTGTCTTTCCCTTCACAATACAATACCTGACATTCCTTCCGTTTGACTTCACTCTAAAAAGCACCAGTACTCCTCCTTTTGTTAACACCTTGTCCGTCCACCCTGAAATGATCAAGACTCTTTACCACCAACCTCTTCCTCCACAATTTCTCCCTCTTCTAATAAACCTTTCTCTTCACAGTCTAAGTTATCATCATCAAAACCTCACATACCCCAAAAACTAGAATCACCCCCACTAGTGCTTGGCTGTTCTCCATCGCCAACTCCTCCATCCATGTCCAAGCATAGTCATCTTGTATCCCCGATGTCAAGCAGGTTGCTCCGGCCACTGCTGTCTCTTTGGCCTAGTGCCCAGGAGGCACCCAAGCCACCACCGGTGTCTGTAAACCACTGGCACTCTCCTCAAACGCAGTTTCTGGCCATTCTCCCCAACTCCTCCCAACCTTGATTTCTCACACAGAGGCAGCCCCTCAGCCACCCTAGGATGTTCTGTCACCAAATCACCGGTGTTAACAGATGTTCATGCCCAATGCCCTGACACCACTAGCGCCTGAAATCAGTCCTGTGCTATCCCATTCTGCTCACCTACCCTCAACCACCCTCCTCCTACTATTGCCTGTATCCTGATGCACCATGTCTTGCTCCACTTCCCATCTTTGCACTTTATTCAACATGGGACTTAACCAGTTCGGCACAATTTCCTGCCCAAAGGGAGAAAAAGAACATCCATCTATGACTTTTATTTGCCCCAATAAATCATTACCCCGTTCATTCATGAGCCCTAATTTCCCTTGCTCCGTGCCTGAATCCGATATAGTGATCGGACCAGACTCTCCGATGGGCGCACCCATCTTGGCAGTCGCTCCTAATTGGCTTTTCTTTAGGCTATCAATGGCACCAGCAAAAGAATCATCAACGTCACAGACGGGCATCTGTGATGTTTTAACAACATGCCCCCAACCTTCTTATGCATGTGCAATCTTGTCAAATAATGCTCTCTCTCCCTGCTCATGAACCACTGCCACCTCAGGCTGCTGCACAAACCGCGATTGCCTCTACAGACGGGCTCCCTCAACAACGTGCCTGACCTTCTAGCCATACGCCAAATGATACCGCAGCCAAAGTGGACAACCTATACAGACACACTTTCGCCAGAGACAGAATGCACCCGTCTGCACTTTTCTGCCTGAATTTCTTCGGTTTTGACATAGACGAAGCACAGGCCAGTACTGCAGCAGCCACTTCCCCAGAAGATGCCCTGTTTGGACGTTTTAAACCTGCATAGGCCTGCTCCAAAACTCCCACTTACAGCAAATTCCCCTCCATTCCGTGGGATTTTCAATGCCTCTACTACCGTACTCACACCTGCCATGACCTCAGAAAATGACAAAACAGTTAATCTTGTAAACACTAGAGTTCACTATTAACCCTCTGGCGTACCTAGATGACAGCTGCTAACCATGTCCTACCCCTGGGTGTGACAACAGCCAAAGAGGCATCCCACAAACTCCTCACAACTAATAAACCCACCAACCTAACCTGACCAATCGTGGAGCCTGGAGTGTTGTCGGAATGCACCACCACCATGCCCATCTAGCCCAGTCAGAGACCAGGCAAGCCCCCGTTAGCTCAGTAACCACAATAGACATCATTGCTCAACGCCCTGCAGCAACTGTCTTTTGTGGAATCATAACAATGTGAAATAGAACTAGAGGGCAAAGCAAATTATATGATTGCAAAGCAAATTATACAGTGACCAGAAGCGCCACCTGGGCCACAATCCTGCGAGGCATCGCTAGAAGAAGCTGGCCCATAGAGGGGCTCCTTGTCCAGCTGGTGTTCTGACTCCTCAATCTCATGCTTTATTCACCATCAGGAGTTCGAGCAACCATCCGGCATGGGGGAACAGCAGACAGTAACTATGCAGCAAATGGCGACAATAGTAAACATCAACAAAACACTTTGGGGCATATCTACAAGGCGGCGATAACAAATTATCGTCTCTTTTGCGGCCTTTTTCGGCCGAAAAGCGCCGATAATTTTATCACTATATCAGCAAGGTCACGCTATCGCGTGAATCCTTGCCTTAGCGCCTGTTTACTGAACACCCAGCTTTGCATCTCTAATGAGATGCAAAGTGGGCGTTCCTTCCCGAAATAACCGACATTTCCCCAATTACCAAGGGAATCACTAACAAGCATAGCGATAAGAAAAGTAGCGCCAACCATGGTTACCTCTACTTTCCGTATGCCTGCTTTAGTTCTGACTTAGCCATGTAATACAATGGGAGGTGGATTACATGGCTAAGACCACCCTGCCCTATCAATAAGGTATCGCCAGTCACAGTGTGATTATCACTGGATTTCCAGCGATAATCACACTGTTTTGCAGCTGACGCTTGCATTTCTATCGCTTTGGAGATAAGCGTTGCTGATAGCCTGCTATCTCCACGATAGAAAGCAGCGCTAGCCGGCGATAATTATCCAAGCGCTAAGTGCGCTTAGCGATAATTATCGCCGGCCCTTGCTGATATGCCCTTTGGTTTTTATGGCTGATGCTGCACTACTACATTCAGACAAGCTGAAAGTGCAAATCTCCATTCTGCAAACAATTGCCACTTTAATCACAAGGACTGATGGCAAATTAGATCTCCTAAACAATTTTATCATTCGAGACCAAGACTCAGCCCAAGTGGAAGAAAAGCAAGATCTGTATGCCTGTGGCCCAATAATAGAAACATTATTAACATTGACAGTAGTGATGACTACCTTCAGTGATTGCTTGAAAAAGTCAGTCCCCTCCCAGGATATCAGGTATGGGCCGGCTCGATACCAAAGCCATCAAAGTCTAGGAGTGCAAAACTGTCGTGTGCAACTTATCTGGTGAAGCTTTATCTTTTCATTAACCAAGCGTTAAATAACAGTTGGGCTATCCAGTGTGACAATTTTTTTTTCTTTCTTCTTTTTGTGTTAATTGGGCTTCTCTTCACAGGTACCTAACTGATGTTAATTTTTTGTACGTGGACAGACAAATTCAAAGTTCAACTTCATGTGGTGAAATATTAACTATTCTCTAAGTAACGATTGAGCTGTTCAATAAAACTATTTTTGCTTTCAAGGTTAATTTAGTTTCACTTCTCAGGTACCCGGCTGACCTATTTTTTATTTTTTTTTGGCAGTTTTTGGTTAATTGTGTTTAACTTCACTGGTTCCTTGCTGACTTATTATTGTTCAAGTGTATTTATTTTCTGATTTCTATTTTTGGCGCTCAATATGCAGAACGTACTACCTCCTCCTCCCTTTTTACAGCTTCCAGGTGACCCTCCTGTCAAATGGAAAGTGTGGTATAGAGCCTTTGGTAAATATTTAGGCGCTATAGGGTGTTCGAGGTTCAGCACTGAAAGGAAGCGTTTCATTCTGGAGCACAATTTGGGCTTCCAGTGGCAAGCTGTCTTAGAACATTTTCCGCCTTTAGTTGCTACTCTGGGTGAAGAGGAATTGAATGTATTTGATAAAGCTGTGGGCATGTTGGAGATGTAGAGAGCCGTATTGTTGTTGCTAAGCACAAGTTTTTTACTAGGAAGCAAGAGTGTGAAGAAAGCATTGTGTCTTATGTTGCTGCTTCGCGCATTCTCGCTTCGGAATGTGAATTTGAACACTTTACCTCTCAATTTATTCATGATCAAATTGTTGTACATTGTTGGGAGAAGAAAGTCCAAGAGAAATTACTAACTTTAAAGAATCCAACTTTAGATGAGAAGATTACCATTGTCAAAAGTAATGAGCTTTCTCAAAAAGCATCTAAAGAACTCAAAACCGAGAAGAATGTTATGGCTGTAGTGAAGGATCTTAAAGACCAGGGTGAAAAAAGTCAGATTGACAAAAATAAAACACAATCTGAGCAAAGAGGGAACAGATTTGGTTCCTCTAGGTTTGAGAGGAAAGGTTCTTATTCAAAGAATGTATGCAATAAGTGTGGTTTTCCATCGCATTTTCCCAATCCCAAGATATGTCCGGCAAAGAATGTGCCTTGTCATAAATGTGGGAAGCAAGGACATTTTGCCAAAATGTGTGGTTTCCATGGAAGTATAAATGTTGCATATTCCGAGGAACCCAAGAGTGATTCTGTATCGGAAATTATTAGCTCTCTTACTGATGTTGTTGTAGTTGTCAACGATGATTCTGAGAATTGTGTAGATCCCATTGTAGATGTGTTGATTGATGGGAAATGTCTTCACTTTCTGGTGGATTCGGGGGCACGAATGACCATGATCACGGAAGAGTTGTTTGAGAGCACTTGGGGGAATAGACCTCTGATCCTCCTGATAGAAGTCCTGTCTTATGAAGGGAGGAAAATTGATTTGACAGGGTTTTTGGTCACTTCTCTAGTTTTTAAGGATAGGCATATCCAAGGGAAGGTGTATGTGGCTAAAAAGGGGCTCAACATTCTGGGTTGGTACCACCAGGGGTTGTTTGGTATGACTCTGGTCTGGCCTGGTACTTCTGAACAGGTGTCGGTAGTTGATGAACAAACTGAAGGGGAGAGTTTTGTTTCCTGGTCTATGAAGTACCCCAATGTCTTTCGTGACAAGGTTGGTTGTGTTAAGGGGTTTAAACTTCTAATCAAAGTCAAAGAAGGCGCTCTTCCGATCAAACATAAATTACGCAATGCCTTTTAGTATCAGGGATGATCTCTCATTGGAACTTAAGAAGATGTGTGAGTCTGGAGTTATTGAACCGATTGAGTCCTCTCTCTGGTTATCTCCCTTGGTGGTTGCACGCAAAAAGAATGGTACTCTTAGGGTCTGCATTGACTTGTGCAGTCTCAACAGGGAGATTTGGGTGGATTCTCACCCTCTTCCCCGTATTGATGACATACTGTCGAAATTTGCTGGTGCTGTGTTATTCTCTAAGATTGATCTAGCATCCGCATACCATCAGGTTGAACTTGATCCAGCTTGTAAGCATGTGACTGCTTTTGTATCACCAGTTGGTACTTTCCAGTATAAGAGGATGCCTTTCGGTCTAGCCTCAGCAGCCTCAAAAGGTTTTAGAGGGTGTTACAGATACTGTTGTTTTTCAGGATGATATCTTGGTGGCTGGAAAGAACAAGGAGTCGCATGACAGAAACCTGGCTGAAGTGTTAGGAAGGTTGGAAAGTCAAGGTATTGTTGCAAACAAACTCAAATGTGTTTTCGGTGTGGATTCCATTGAATATCTGGGACATCGTATTTCAGGAGATGGTATTGTGCCAATGGAAAGTCTAATCGAAGCCATTTCTAATGCTCCTTCTCCCACTTCAGAAGAGCAGGTGTCTTCCTTTTTGGGCTTGTGTGAATTCTACACGAAGTTTATTTCTAATTTTGCTGCGAAGACTGTTCACACGAGGGATCTCCTCAAGAGAAAATCTGTGTTTCTTTGGGGTAATTCATGTCAGGAAGAGTTTGTACAAATCAAAAAAGAGTTGGGGTCATGCAATATTCTTACTCCTTTTGATCCTTCATTTCCCTGCACAGTGTCTGTTGATGCTAGTCTTGATGGACTCGGTGGTATGATCTCCCAAGTCAAGCAAGGAAAGAAATTCACGATTGGTTTTACCTCATTGGCTCTACGTCCGAGTGAGAAGAACTATTCGGTCATTGAGCGAGAATTGCTTGCGTGTTGTTGGACTGTTGAACGTTTCAAGTGTTTTTTGTGGGGAAAAACCTTCACACTCCTTACTGACCATAAACCCCACATTCCCATTTTGGAGGGGAAGATTGTCAAAGATCACACTCCCAGGATTGCCAGGTTGAGTTCAAAGCTCACCCACAGGCTAATGGTTTCATTGAGCGCAATAACCGCATGTTGGTTGAGTGTGTTCAATGGGCTGTTTCGTCCAAAGTTGACATCCAGGAAGCTGTCCAAAGTATGTTGTGGGCACATCGTACTACCCCTAGTTATATATCTGGTTCAAGTCCATTTGCTTTACTTCGGGCTAGACAAGCTTCTTTTCACATGTCCTGCTTGGATGAAGAAGTGGGGTTTGGTTTCTAAGTGCCAAGAGACACAGGGGGACACGCTTCCGAAACAACATTTTGATCAAGAAGTGTGCAACTTTAAATCCTCAGTTTCTGTGGGAGACTGTGTCAGAATCAAGTCTCCTGTCAATGTCCCAAAGGGTCTGTCAAAGTTTGGTTCTCCTGTCAAAGTAGATGCTGTCTCTCATTTTGCTGTGAGAGTCAATGGTAAGAATTGGTGGAATCTTTCTAGGATTTATAAGATTCCTGTGAAGGTTGTTCTGCAAATGGGTTTGGAGACAAGTAACAGTCTTTATGACCAATCGTTCCGAAAGAAGTCTGATCTTCATGTTGATTTGAGATATGTTCCTCCACGGAGGAGTGGTAGGACGAGTGTCCCGCCAAAACGTTTAAATCTTTGATGTGGCAGGACTATTATCTTGCTCTAACTTTCATATTTATCTTTCAGGTTTTTAACTTTATATCATGTTTGCTTTATGTTTTTATTCTTTTATTCTAAATGTTGGTGCATTTCATTTTTACTATTTTTATTTATGTCCTTTTCTTCTCTTTTGTGTATCTATGGAAAGAGAGGAGATTTTGTAGTAGTTTCTCTGTAGCTTGCTCTTCATGCATGCTGTATTCTAATGATGTCATTGTCATGACAATGGAATGCTATGCTTTGAATACCAGGAGCTGGTCAGTTGCTGGAAGCTGTGGAGATGAACAGTCAATAAAGTAGTTGTTCTCACACTTACCTGGCCCTGTGTGATTACTGCAAAAACCCTACTAAGAAGGCCTCCACGCCAGTAGTTAAGTCAGCCCAGGTGGATGAGGATGCGACCTGGAAAATTGGGGAGCTGCAAAAATATGCACTGATTATTTCCCTGATGACCACACCCCGGTTGAAAAAACATTCTGTCTACAATAGGCAATGCTCCTAATCAGCCCTGCCCAGCGCAGAGGACTTTACAATCACAAACAAAGTCACAATTAATGGGGGGGGGCTTGGCCAAGCAACATGGCTGACAGGACGTGAGCCTTCCGAGCTCCCGGTCTGTCCGCCCGTAAATCCTTGTTAAATCCTGTAAAACGGCTCGAAAATTGTTGTCCGCCGCAGGGATCGATTGCTGATGATCCCTGGAGTTCGTGGAGCCTAGTTGCAATGACCTGTGGACCCTGCGGCACCGTGGTGAGGAAGAGCGTGGATCGGGCCTGCTGGGGAACACCCTCCTGGTTGGGGCCTTGCTGCGTGCCTTTGGCGATCCACTTCTCCTTCGGGGCGGACAGTGACCATCCGGGAGCTGGATTGGCCGTGTGGTGATCTCACCGGGAATCGGAGGACCGTTAGGAGGAAGCCCATAGCGGAGCTGCCCGTGTTTGGCTCCCCCTGCTCGTGATTGAGTGAGACTCCCGGGCGCGCTGCCTTATTTCCGCGCCCGGGATCGGATGCTGCGGGAGGCGGAAAAAAAGACGCCGGCCTTGCGGGCTCAGGTAGGAGGGTCGGAGGTGGGCATGGCTTCCAGGATCGGGCCGGAGGAGAGGAGCCGACCGCTGCGGGCCCAAATGGCTGTTGGTCATGTCTCTACTTGGTGCACCCCCTGGCTGCATGGCTCGAGTGTGGGCCACAGACTGAAGATTCAGTGAACCGGGGCTGTGTCCCGTAGTGTGTTGGGACCCCCTTGCCCCTTGAGATCGCACATCAGTGCTGGGGCGGTTTAAAGGGACAGTGGCCTTCATCTGCAGCGTGCTGTGGCCCACTTAACCTGCGGCCTCTGAAAACGGTGGTGCACAGAGGACTGGTAGCGGTGGAGGGGGTAAGTGGTGGAATAGACTGCTGGTTGCGGTCCCCCCGTACCCTCTTGCACTATAAATCACTGCTGGACTGGATTGGGAGCAGTGGCCCTGAAAGATGGCGCACAGGCCCTGAGGTGGTGCCCTCGGCAGGGGTGCGGAGGCAGAACTCCACTGTCTGGGACCCAACTGCAAAATCTAACGCAAAGAAGACAGAGAGTGGTGTTAGGGGGTGAATAACAGATATAATTGCCTGGTTGCAATCCCCTATGAGCCAGTTGCACTGGAGGCCTGACTTTGGTGCCCTGCTGCCCTGTGGACTCAACACCAAAAAGACATAAGAGGAGGAACAACTGGAGGGGGGCACTTACCGGGGAATAGTGACTTGCACCCTGCTGTTTTAGGAACGTCTTACCCAGGGGGGCCCCTTCGTGCTGGAGTGCCCACTGGGTTGTCTTATCAGTGAACTCCCGAAGGGGAAGTATAGCGGCACGTATATCACACCAGTGGACACACCGTGCATATGCGACAGAGCTTACAATGGGCAAAGAAAAGTCCCAGAAGTCTTCGGGATCTAACGCTATTATGCAATATACCACCCCCAGACAACCCCCCCCAATGGTTGACCAGACAGACTGAAGGGATTGAGCTGAGAGAGACTCGGGGAGGGGCTGGGGAGTCCGGAACCCACCAGGGCAGAACTCATGGCAGTTATACATGGCTCCAGAAAGGCGCTTGAAGAACGAATAGATACTGTCTCCATAGATGTGAACCTACTAAGTGCGGACCTTCTCAAGGTAGCGGACAAGGTCACGAATGCCAAGACAGACATTGAGGAGTCGAAGGGTGAGGTGGTAACACTAAAATAACATGTGGCGCAGATGACCATGGCCACGAAGCCCCTGGAAAGTCGAACCAAAGTCGCAGAGCGGAGAGCAAGGCACAGCAAGATTCGGGTACTGAGTATACCAGAGAGGGCGGAGCAAGGAGCAGCTGAACAGTTCCTAGAGCGTTGGATTCGTACCCAGCTGTGCCCTGGGGGACTGTCAAACATTTTCGTGATTGAGAGAGTGCATAGGGCCCACGTCCCTCCCCCACCCCCGATCTATCATAGCCAAAATTCTCAACTGTCGGGACAGAGACTGTATTCTGAGGGCAGCCCGGGAACATCAGAACCTACATTACAAAAATAATTAAGTAGCTGTCTACCCGGATTACACAAAGCAGGTCCAGGGCCTCTGAAAGTCCTTCTTAGGAGCGAAACGCAAGTTGCGTGAGCTGAATCTGCAGTACATGCTCTTGTATACTGCTAAATTGAAGGTACTGACTGGGGTATGGTGCAGTTCTTCCACTCCCCCGGGGGAGGTCTGGGAGTGGCTGGAGAAACCAGGTGACGGGCTGCCACCAGGAGAGGCGCGAGGACAGAAGCGACGCTGGGGTACACACCCGGATAGAGACCACCGTCAGCGCAATGATCAAGTGTAATCGCAGAGTGTTTCTGAGCCATCGCAGTAGAGGATAACGGTGGGCGAGGATGGGTCACTGCAGTTGAACACTCCTGCGGTAGGTGAGGTGGACGTCAATGCGCTGGGGGTGGGGGCTGCATCTATTAAATCTGACTAACCGGATCAGTCTCCCCAACCAACAATTGACATTGTGCCTGAGACTTTGATGAGGACCCCCCTGAGGGAGAGAGGGACTAAAAGATGGACTATGGGATGTTGGCACTGTGAACTGTCTTAGGATCATGCCATGGATGTACGGTAACATTGTTTAAAGTTGTCTGCTGATGTGGGAGACCGCTAGTAGTTTGGGCGCAGTGGGGTAGGGGGATTGAGGTAACTCCAGATGTGAATGGACATGGCGGAGGACATAAGGTAACAGATCATGAAAATAGGAGAGTGGTAGACACATTGAAATAGCAGTGGGCCTATGTAGAAAGTTAAGGGTGGACGGAATGGGGACAAGAACATTGACTCTTTTGGACCTAGTGGGATGCTGTGTACATCCTGGCACGAATTGAGGGTCGGCAGAATCGTCCATAATGTTAGTTGAGTATTGTCCGTGGGTGGGGGAGGGGGGATTGTTTGGATTTTTGTTCTTGTGTTAATTTCAGTTACGTTCTGAAGAAGGTCACTACAGGAGTGCGATGAGTCCTGGCGCATGGCTAAATAGGTTAAGCGATTACTTGAATATGACACGTGCGGTAAAACACTTTAGTTGGAATGTTAGGAGGTTGGGTACCTGCACAAATGTCAGAGTCCTCTCATTCCTTAAAAGACATAACATAATGTTTGCATGCCTACAAGAGACTCATTTAGATGACGCTGGGGCTACACGGCTGGCGGAAAGGTGACGGGGCCAGGTGTTTCATTCATCGTATTTCACTTATGCCAGGGGTGTTCTGATCTAGGTGGCACCCGGCACTCCTTTCACTCTACAGTATACTGAGGCAGACGTTGAGGGTTGCTGTGAGAAGTTGGCCTGGCATATGCTGGTCACTAGTTAAAGTGGCCACCTTGCACCAGTCCAATTCGACTCTTATGGTAGATAGGTTTAAGACAACATTTTAAAGAAAGCTATCCTAGTGGTAGCTGTGGAGAGCAGCCTTCAGGCTAAGTCTCAGAGGAATGTAAAGCAGCTTGTTTTACCTTATAATCTCTTGAATTACCAAATGAAAAGACACCACACCGGTATATATATATAAAATATATATGTATTTATTTCTAGACACACTCTACTAATCTCTTTATGAGATTAGAAGTCTGGAACATATGCACAATTCAATGTTTCACAACAAATTAAGCACTTATATGGCTGGGGCCTAGGGGCGTACCAGACCATATACTAAAAAAGAGGTATAAGAAGAACGACTTGAGAAGGGAGAAGGCCTATGGTCTTCAGAAGCGCTGGGGCCTCACTAATCCACCCAAGGCAGGTAAGTAAAGGACCCACGGGAGAGGCATGCAGTGTGAGAACACAGCCGCGGATCCCAATAGACTTCAATGGAGCAAGTCGCGGTTGGAATTTTAAAGTTTTAGGATACTTCGGGAGAGTCTACAAGCACGTCACTTACAGGGTAAGTAGTTCGAGGGCCCACACACACAGGAGCACCGGAGTGCACGAGTTACCTCACCCAGGGAAGCCGGGTGCATAGGTGTCTTCTGGAGTCGGGTCGCGGCGTCGTTTTCAATGGGAGCCAAAGAAGACTTGCTGCTTGTGAAGACAGGAGAAGTGTCCGGTGGAATCCAAGGCTGTATTCTGAAGAAAGAAGACCTGAAAGCAGAGGAGACAGTGTTCAAAGTCACTTGCCAGTGACTCGGGGCCAAGAAGATGGATGCCCACAGTCGTCGGGTGATTTCAGGTGATCACGGGTGTCTTGACTCTTCAGCCACGAGGTCCAGGAGGCGTCGACTATGACCAGGAGCTAGATTCGGAGTGTCCCACGAAGTCTGCAGCTTACTGAGGTGTCGGCAACCGGATTGGAGCCAACAAGCCTTGGCAACAGCAAGTCTCGTGGAATGTGAAGACAGTCAGCGGTGCAGACCAGCAAGGTCTGAGGGACTCACCCAGCAATGGTAAGTCAGGGCAGGCCTGGAGCAACCAGAGGAGCCCTTTGGTTCGATGAAAAAGTCTTCAGGGGACCCACAAGCCAACCGGCAAGGGATCGCGAAGACGCCTCGTGAGGATTCACTTCACAGGAGCCCACGGTCACTCGGGACGAGGTAGGCCTCTGATTTTTGAGGGAAATCCTGTTGGAGGCTTGCACCACTCGTTGTCCAATACACAAGTTCGTAGAATGTCGTGAAGGCGTTGCACTCGACAATAGTGCACAGTACCCGGGTATTGCTGTTCCTCGTCACTCGTGGGTTCCACTCGCCTCCGTTTGCTGGGGACTCACAATGGCCGTCAAGAAGTCAGGAAATCCACTTCCAGGGCTGCAGGGAATTCGGACTCCGGCGGGAGCGGGAACGTTTGCGGCCATTGATGTAAAGTTTTGGTGCCTGCCAAGCAGGGGAGTCACTCCTTGACACCAAGGGAGATTTTTCAGTCTTCCAAAGGTAGTGGAACGTCGAAGGTCTAGGATTCTTCTTGTAGAGCGTCGTCCAGGGATATCTAGTTTGCAATGGCAAAGGTTCCCTATCTTATACTAAAAGAAAGGGAGGGACTAGCTCTATGACCACTCCTCTGGGAGGGTCAGGGGAGTGGGTGGTTACACCCACTTCCCTTTGTCCAGTTTCGCGCCAGAGCAGGGGCAGGTAACCCCTGAACCGGTTTGAGCTGGTATATGCACAGAGGAGCCTACTGCTCCCCCAGTGCAGGACTTCAAAGCACTCTAGGAGTGCACCCACCCAGCCCCAATACACTAAATCCTGTCTGGAAGGTGGTGACACCTCCCTGTGACAGGATGCCTATTGTTGGGCCTCCTCCACTGTGAGTTTCGGTCAGCAGCAGGAGGGCAGCCAGTGTCTGTGCAGGTGGCATCCATTTTGTGATGCCAGGGCTCTTTCAGGATTCTACCGTGTTTCCACAGTAGGTACATGTCTATCCCTCTAGAAGGGCGGGATCATACTCCCACACCAGTTACTGGTGTGGGGGTATGATTCCAAAGCGTTTGACACCAAACACGACCTGTTTTGATGCAGCCATCCCAGAGTTAGCATTTACTGCGAGGTTATAATGCACTTAAGAGTATATGGTTTAACCGCATCCACAAACAGCTACAGAGAATAGGCTCTGAGGGCTACAGAGGGGCCCTGCTCAGGCAGAGGCACCCCCTCACATGTAAACCAAGCACCCTGCCCTCAGGATTGATCGGGCCTGCCTTAGGGGTGACTGATAGGTTTATATGTGTGTGTAAGGTGAGATATAGGAACCTATACCTCAGTGAGGAGTGCTAACACTACCTCACCCAGGCTGCAGTAGCAGGCCTGTGGTGTCAGATTTAATCTGCTTCCCAGGGGTGGCATAATACATGCTTCAGCCCCTGGTAGGCCTGTGAAGTACCTATGCCCTTGGTACCTATGGTACCATATACTAGGGGCTCATAAGGTACCACAGTATCCAATCACTAGTGCATCTAATATGCACTCCAAGTTGTTTAGAGAGAACAGAGAGGCTGGGGCCCTGATTAGCAGGGTCCCAGCCAGACTATAGCCAGAAACCATTGTAAACATCAGAAAAAAAGTGGGGGCAACATAAGTGCGGATCCTACTCTCCTACAGTCGCTATGTACTGTTGAGGGTTAAGCTGGATGGGAGGGAACTATGCTAAACACCTATGCCCCGAATATTGATGAGCCCGCCTTTTTTGTGTCACTACAGGATTTGATTACCACGGAATTGGATACCCCAGTGTTGTGGTTAGGAGATTTTAACTGCGTGCTGGACCCTGATTTGGACAGATGTCCACCCAGAAGGGGTACCAAGCCGCGAATGACCAAGCAGTTGCAGAAGGTGATGCAAGACCACCCAACAGGGAAAATATATACATGCTTCACGCCCACCCATAATACCCATAGTCGGCTGGATAGGGTATTGGCGATGGAGTACCCTGCATTTTTGGCGGTGGAAATTGTCCACTTGCCACGGTTTCTCTCTGATCATGCGCCGGTGTCCTGCTCGGTTCCGTGGGCAGCTAGGGTTCAAGTTCCCCGCAGTTGGCGGCTACCCGCCGATATACTTGAGGATCAGGTTGATAGAGAGGCAATTTCAAATGCCCTGACAGAGTATATGTCTCTAAATTGTGGCACTGCAGGCAATAGAGCCACTGAGTGGGATGCAATGAAGGCGGTGGTCCGGGGGACAGCAATGGGATTGACATATGGCGTTCGGAAGCAATTGCAGTCCGAACTGCGGGATGGGGAGAGCTCACTGGCAGAGCTCCAGTTAAGACTGCATGGGCAGGATAACTCCCAGGAGCGTGAATGGACATTGCGTGAGCAGGTCGCATATACGTGGGACAGAGTGGACAAATATACGCCTACTAAATACCGACAAAGACTCCACGCAGAGGGAGACAAGTCCGGCCAAATGTCGGCTTGGTTCTTGTGAAGGGAACAAGCCTCCCCGATGATCACTAGCTTGCGCAGCCAGTCAGGCAAACTGGTCTATACCCGTGCAGGCCTGCTGGAAATGTTCCGGCTGCACCAGGACCAAGTGTATATTGGTTAAGGCTGAGTTTTAAATTCCATTCTTGGAGGGGCTCTCATTTAGGAAACTTTCCGAAGAAGCTAGGACAGAACTGGATGCGCAGATTACTGTAGAGGAGATATTATTATTAGTCAGATTTGTTTTGCGCATGGCTGCCCCAGCGACGGGGCGATAGTAGAAGCAATGGTAGAAATACCCAAAGCTAAGGCCCCAGGGGAAGATGGGCTACCAATTAAAAACTATCAGGCATTTTTAGTGAAGTTAGCTCAGCTGTTGCTCCAGGCATTTAATGAGTCATTTGATAGCGGGATATTGCCTCCAACGATGTGCGAGGGCAAAATTGTATGATTCCTAAGTTGGGTGTGGACAGCCAGGACCCAACGGCATACCGCACATTGACAATGATTAATACCCACATTAAAATCCTATGTAAAGTGTTGGCCAAACGTCGGGGACCACACATGTGCTACTTAGTTCAGGAGTACCAGTAAGGCTTTATCCCGGGCCGTAGCACGTCCATGAATATACAACACTTAGCGCTGATGGTGCATGATGCACAGGAGGGCCCTGAGGAGATGGCATTGGTCTCTATTGACCTCGAAAAAGGGTTTGATACAGTGGACTGGGGCTACCTATTGGAAACTCTTAGGCTATTGGGAGTTGGCCCACGGTTCTGCAGGTAGGTACAAATATTGTACACAAACCCAGTGGTCAGGGTGCGATTGGGTCAAAATAAGTCCTCGCAGTGGTTGTTGGGGCGAGGTACGCGGCAGTGATGCCCCCTGTCGCCACTGCTGTTTGCTCTGGCTATAGAGCCAATGGCAGTATGGGCTAAGCAAGACCTAGGTCGCTGGGGCAAACAAATAGTTAATAGCACTCACATTATCTAGTTATATGCGGATGACGTGTTGTTTTATGTCACGTCTCTGCGAGAGGCTATCCTGCAGCTGCTGGATCAATTCATAACCTTCTCGGGATTACGCATTAATAGGCGTAAATCCTTGGCGTACCCACAGGCAGGGTTAAAAGAATGTAGGGATGCAAAGGTTGCCTAGTCTGGGAGTGAGATGGGAGACGGACCACTTCCGGTATCTGGGGTGCAGCTAGCACATGGGGATGCAAACCTACTACAATTGAATATGACCAGAGTCCCTGCGGCGGTCAGTAGAAGTTTGGAACACTTGCCATTGTCCTTAATGGGCAGAATAGCGGTGGCAAAGATGGTGATGCTACCTAGAAGTCTGTACGTCTTACAGAATGCACTGTGTGCGATTCCTTCAAAGGCGTTTCGACAACTGAACTCTCTACTAATATCTATGTTCTGGGTGGGGAAACGGTGCATAGTAGTGCTACAGGGCCTTCCAAAACGCTATGAGGAGGGGGGACTTGGGGTGCGTATATTATGCGGTGCACCTCCAGCATGCAGTGCAATGGTTAGATGAGGGGGACAATTGGCAGAAGTGCCTGCTCAGCGGCCGAGTGCAACCAGAGACTCTGCCTGTTATTCTGATGGAGGGTGCAGGGCCATATGTGGTCCTACAGACGGCCCTCATCGGGCAAAAAGTTGTGGAACGGGTGTTGGGGCGGGCTCCATTTCACCCAGAACTGGCCATCTGGCAACTAGTCCCAGTACGAAGAATGGCGGACAATATGTCCTTTCAGGCTTGGAGGCAGGGTGGCTGCATGGTATTGTTAGATTTGTATGCAAATGACACCTTCATCACTTTTGAACAGGCATGCAAAGGATTTGATCTGGGCCCATGGCAATATCTCCAATATGCATGCCTGATGGAACTGGCTAGAGTTATGTGGCCCTCATATCCAAATATGCCCCAAACTACTGAGACCTTAGATAACCTGTCAACATGTGGCAGCGGGCGTAGACTGGTGTCATTGTTGTATAAGGCTTTGAGGGCGAATTTGTTGTCCCTAGCTCTTAAGGCATGGGACGCTTGGAACAAGGATTTGCAGGCGCCATTGCTGGAGAAGAGCTGGGTGAGAATATGTTCGCTAACGCGCAAGGTATCCTGTAATGCCCGACTGAAGTTATTGCACTATAATTTTGTGCAACGGGTATACATGACCCCTGTGAGGCTCCACCGTATAGATGCTAGTCGGTCGCATGAATGTCCCCGATGTCACAGAGCTCAGTCAGGGTTTATGCACATGACATGGGAATGCCTAGAAGTACAGAAGTTCTGGTTTAATGTAGTAGCAAGCATCCGTGAAGGGGTGGGAATTCTGTTAGAAGCTACACCAGAGCAGTGTCTCCTGGGGCTGGTCCCGCAACGCAAGAAACGGAAAATGGTCACCAAACTAACTCAATTAGCATTGGTACTGGCGAAGCGAGGGTGGCCATTTGCTGGGTGGTTGAGCGGGCCCCAGCATTTGAAAGCTAGATAAAGGATGTGGGTGAGTGTTCCCTGGCAGAAGAACTGCACATGAAGGCTTGTCGTAAGTATGAGAAGCTAGAGGAAGACGTTGTAATTTGGAGAGAGTTATGCAGGGATTTGTTGAATCCAACGAGGGCGGGAGCTGAGCGGGAAAGTGGATCTGTCAGTAGCAGCGACACATAGAGATTGGTGATTGGGCAACTTCCTAACTAAGTATACTGACACGTATATTGCTATGCCATTCTTTATAAATAACAGTGAAATGTGTATAGGACTCAGATGTATAATGGAAATAAGTTGAAAGGTATTACCGTGGGTAACTCTGTTGTAGAACCGCTCAGTTCTGTGTGTGAAAAATTGAATAAAGTTTTATAAAAACCTGCCCCCCCAAAAAAGTCACAATTAATGACCCGAAATCACCGGAAAACCCAAGACTGCCCTTTTCAATGAAAAAGAAGAAAAGACTGAAAAAAGTACACAGAAGTAACACTAATAGAAGATCGACCGTACTCCAATGGCTGCAGTCGGCCCAGAAGAGGAACGGGGGAAAGCTGAACTCCCCATATCAAAAGATAAAGGGGACTGCAAACCTAGACAAGAGGCTGACACAGGTGACTCGGGGGGCCCCTGATTTGAACCAAAATAAAGCCAGTAAGGAAGCCTTGGAGGTCATAGCTATAACAAACGATGCTGTGACCTTGGAAAAAGCCAGTGAGTCAGTGCGGCCTCTGGAAAAAGCCCCCCCCCTTCCAACTCCATCCACCCCTTCTACTACAGCCAACAGAGCTGAAGGAAATGTGTCCCACAGTCCACCCTAAGCCCTCAGGGTCGCAAACAACACCAAGGACTATAGGTTTGGGAGACTTGGGAGGGCTGGGCGACTTAGGCGATTCACCTGGCCATTACCTGCCACAAATAAGTACATCAGTAAAACAGGGCACCCCAACCGGCATGATAGAGAATTGAGGGGACTGCAAACCCCCAACGGCATCGGCAACAACCCCAAATATATCAAGTAATTGGGAAGGAAAACCCAAGGAAAGCCCTATCAGGATGGCCTACATCTTAGAAACTGAGAAAAATAAACCTGAAATTGATTAAATAATAACCCTTTACCCAGAATATGCATGAAGGAGAACATGGGATATTCTCAATAGAGAGAACTTCTTGAAATTATGTGCAAATATCCCAGGCATGGAACAAAACCGCTCTGCCGATATCGATGAAGTAGCCGTCCTGCTGCCAAGAATGGCGAGACCAATGAGCGCACTGAAATGATCTTTAAAAGCCCAAACCTAGTTAATGCAATGAGGAAAAGTAAAAAGCTGTTTGAACAATGGGGTATAAAACTTGTTGATCCTGTGTTAAGCAAATATTCCTCCTGCTTTCTGGAGTTAGATGCATGCATAAATAAAGGGAACGGTCAGGAAAGCGAATCAGAAAATAGGAACATGTCGGCCACTGGTTCAGTTCTAAGGGGCATTACATAGGGAAGTCGACCTCAGAAATCATGGAAGAGACATTAACAATTGCAGCAAGCTGATCTGGTGAAGGCCACTATTGTATAGCCCAATATAGCACTTAAGGATTGGGGATGGCCACCAAGTGCATTAAGTTCCCTCTCCTAGCTCAGGGCCCCAAACCACTACAAACCAGAGAAGGGGGCCCAGCCTGTTAAGAGCTCATGGAGGTCTAACTGACTAAAAAGTTAAGAATTAAACAGTCGAAGAGTTGCGGAGACACAACATTATCACACTCCAAGAAACATCGGCACTAAACTCTTCCCCCGGTCAGACTTTACAGTATATGGAACCCCGGCAGTGGCCTCACAGGTTGGGGGACACGCCTCCGGTGGGGTGTCAATCTACGTGAAGAACGATTTAAAGGCAACAACTCTGGTGCTAAATGTAGGAAAGGGGGACTATATCATCTTGAAAATAACTCTGACCTGCAGTGGGTGAACAAGGTCAATGCTATCCTTCATCTTAGATTGCATCTATCTGTATCCCATTAGGTCAAGAAGGGAATCCACCTTGACATCATTGCTTCCAATTTTGCAGGATCTCATCACATCAGATCTGGATGACGTGGATAATTATGGGCGATTTTAACACCAACTTAATGCAGGATGACTTGAACAACGGATCGATAGGTTTAAATTACGAAATTTTGGACATACAGCCAATCAGTGTGCAATATCAAAGGAGCAGTAAGCATGGCAAAGTGCTTGCAGTGTCATTAAAGCAACTGTGCCTGCACATCATAAATGGCAGAGTAGCACCGGACATTCCAACGGCCTATACACACATCTTGCTTCAGGATGGCTACCCTAGATTATTTGTGGGTGTCTGGCACACTTCCTTTTAAAAAAATAAAATACTTTTTATATTCAGCTTTTATCCATTTTATCACCCTTCCAATATATTAGCAAATCTTCAGCAGCAAGTATTACATAAATAAAATAAATAACAATATATCGAACAGTTGGGTTAAAATTGAGGTAAAAATAAAAATTCATCAATGCCACCTAATAATCAGATACAAGCAATACAAAAGATATTCCAACCCTACAGTACAATATCAAAGATTAGGCCCCAGGGTCACGCTGTATTGCCCTGACAGGCTATCCTTCTCCCCTTCCATTTGCAATCAAATATTCGCCCTTCTCCTAACACCCATTCTGATAGGGGCCCCATATCCTCCTTCCTTTTAGTTTTGCTTTCTTTCCCCTTTGTTCATAAAGTGCCTTTTCCAGATTTTACATTAATAAAAAAAAAACCCTTCCAATGTTGGAATGTAGGCGGTCCTGGTTATTTAACGCCCAACACCATAACCTGCGGTGAGAGGGAGATATTCACCTTAAGAATTTCCTTTAAAAATTAACAGAAGATCTGGACCAAGTCTGCGCCTGGTTCCTGACAGCGAGGGCAGCATGTCCCAGCCACCCCACCCCAACCCATTTAGCTATTTTGGCTGGGGTAAAGTATAAGTCAAAAATTGTTTTACAGTGTTGGGTTTGTAAATTAGATGAGCATAACATTGATCGTCCCATCTCTAAATATTCCAGAAAGCTGGAGCTAGCTATACTAAATCTCCCCTGCCATTTAATTTCATGTTTTTTCAGATCATCTGGAATCCCTTCTATGAGGCACCCAGATATTTGCAATATCGAATAATTAGTCACCCGTGTTAAAATCTCCAGCAGGGGTATACTGGAAAATCCAGCTAATTCCCTCACCTTCCTTCACAAAAAATCCCTGAGTTGTAAACATTTTTTTTAAAGTCTTGATTACCTATATTAACCCCTTCGCTGCTAGGCCTCCCCCCCCCCCCCCCCGTGCTAAGCCTTTTTTTGGCTATTTGGGGTAGTTCGCGGCTAGGCACCTGTAATTTTTAGCCAGAAATTAGCCAAAATACAGCTTTTTTTTTTTTCTTAAATGGAAAAAAAGGGCACCAGATGAAAGCGTCTGTTTTTTTCCCCTGCAAATGGTATTAAAAAGAGGTTATGGTGCTGAAATCGCCATCTTCCCAGCTTTCAGGCACAAGCAGACTTTTGTCAGAAACCTAAATCTTTTACACAGTTTTGGCATTTTTCTGGGACATAGCCTATTTTTGCTATTTTTTTGTGCTTTCCAGTTAATGGTAGAAATGGGTATGAAAGCAATAATGGATCCTGGAGAGCTATACATTTTGAAAAAGTAGACAACATTCTGAATTCAGCAAGGGGTCATTTGTGTAGATCCTTCAAGGTTTCTTCATAGAAACTAACAGTTAAATATAGGAAAAATTTTAAATGAGTTGATAAAAAACAGCCATTTGTGTCAACGTTTTCACCTGTAACTTCTTCGAATTATGACAGCTGTATAAAAGCAATATACCGTTACATTTGCTGGACCTTTCTGGTTGTGGGGATATATAGGACTTGTAGGTTCACCAAATACCTGACGAACCCAGAGCCAATCTGAGCAGCATCTTGCAATGGTTTTTTATTATGTACCGGGTATATAGCAATTATTTTGGGATAATGTATACCTGGAAAAATTGGTATGAAAGACGCCTATATATTTCTGAAATGGGAACAAAATATAGAATTTAGAAACGGTAGATATTTGCACATTTCCGAATTCGGGAGTACCCATACTAGCATGAGAATTATAGGTCATTTTTCAAAATGACTTTTTACATATTGTCTTTCATTTGGAAGGCAGAAATGCATAGAAAGTCAATAGGTAATAACAGTTGCTCTACAATTCTGAGTTCCCCTAAGTCTGCCGAGAAAAATGGTACCTCACTTGTGTGGGTAGGCCTAGTGCCCGAGACAGGAAAGGCCCAAAAAGCAAGGTGGACAAACCACATTTTCAGAGAGAAAAATGACCCTTTTTTTTGCAAAGTGCCTAGCTGTAGTTTTTTAACCCTAGCTCTGCCTAGGGAAACCCAGCAAACCTGTACATTTTTTAAAAGTAGACACTCTGGGGAATCCAGGTAGCATTCCTTATTCTCCTTTTACGCCCTCATTGGAAGATGCAAACACGATACATGTCGTTTCTTGGTAATGGTGTTGAAGAGTGTGTTTATGTATGTATACGTGTGTATGTGTATATAATATATAATCTCAAATTCATTTAGGCTCTTGTAGATCCCGTGAACAGCATTGGTGACTTTTGTGGGCGGGATGTCGAGATGTGGCACTCCCTTGACCAGTGGCATCATGTTGTGTAAGTCATTCAGGTGAAGCTGGGTACATTATGCTTCTTCCTGTGCGCTCATTGAATGCAGATTATACCATATTCTTAAGCATATGCGTGTGTGTGGAAGTGTAGATGAGGCCAGCCCGGCGGTCGGCCGAACGTTAGATTTTTATTGCTGTTGATGTTTTCATTCCTGTAATCCTCCTCTCAGGTGAGCCCGGCTGAGAGTATCTCTTCCCAGTGTACGGAGAAAGTGGGTCGCCGCCGCTGCTTGGCCTGGTTTTGCCACATTGTCTCTGCTTTCTCTTCCAGCCCGAGGGCAGCATCCTGAAGGACCGATTCATAAGCCTGCAGAATTGAAACCTTATTGAACCCAGGGAGCGCTCATCACGCAGTCGGCGCTCCCCCATCATGCAATTTGAGGTCTAGGGAAGCAGAGCTATCATGTTATCTTTCACAAATCTTATAGTCTCATGCCTCAGACAGCAGGGATATCCCCCAGGGAGGCACACATCACACATTCTCATTCACAGCAGAGCTATCCCTTCCCGTCAAAGGTCTTTTTATTCAGCATTATAAGTAAGAAAACATGATGTACAGTGGGGTATACAGAACCAAGAATCGAGTCTGACAGCTAGTGGAGGTTCAGTTGCATAAGGCTCCAGGTCCGCAACAACCCCCCTGTGGTCTTCAATGCTGAGAACCATTTTATACCTAGTGTTTAGATCCCGAGGGGGGACCATTTAAGTAACGATAAAAACAATCAAGGACCCCAAACCAGAAACCCCCCTCCCATCCCTCCTACCCCCAAACCCAGGTGGTGATGAAGAAATCAAAGGAGGAAAAGGACGCCGCGTAAATGAGGTAGGTATGCGTCCTCGTAATGGCAGGATCAAAGCTGTGCGTGAGGTAGCGAGCTAAATAGGCAGGACGTGATGGGGTGATCAGAGCCGGAAGAGGTGCATGGATCTCAAGGAGAGAGGGCAAACCGCCGAGGGTAAGCCACTAGAAAGATAGGATCCCAATGGGCCCCACTTAGTGTCAAAGGGCTTAGGGTTGTCCCGGAAGATGTCCGCCAGGCGCTCCATAGAGAGGATTCTCCACAACCGAGCATGCCAAAGCGAGAACTCCGGTGCGGGCTTCTTTTTCCAGGCAAATGCTAACATAAGTTTCACCGCCCCTAAGCATGCCCACAGAATCGATTTATCGGATTTAGTTTGGTGCTCCAGAGCAGGGTCCCGAAGGCCCAGCAATATCCCCTCCACCGAAGTCGGGATGGGGTACCCCAGAATATCTTAAATATGAGAGAGGATTTCTTCCCAAAAGGGCCGGATGCCCGGACAATCCCACCAGATGTGGTGGAAGTCTTCCTGCAGCACACAGCCCCGCCAACAGAGATCTAAGGAGTCCGGAAATATTCTTTTGAGTTTGGCGGGGTAAAGGTACCAGTCTAGTAGTGTCTTGTAGTGTGTTTCCCGTAAAGCTATTGAGTGGTTATATTTGGGAATGTCACTCCACAAATGTTTCCATTCAGTATCAGTGACCACCCGACCCGACACCTGCTCCCAGAAGGACATATAGCGCTCTTGGGGTGTGTGTAAAGTGGTAAGTAGTAAGTCATACAAGGAGGAAATCGCCCCCTTCAAGCTTCCTGCCTTGAGAACTAGTCGTTCTATAGACGTAAGTTCCCTGGTAGCCGCATCTCTAATATGAGGGAGGGTAGCCCAGTGCTTGAGTTGTAAGTAGTGATAGTGTTCCTTGTGGGAAATCAGGAATTCCCGTTTACAGGTGTCAAATGACCGCACTTCGAAGTTGTGGAAAAGATCTGACAGTTTCAGACAGCCGTCCTCTCGCCAACTATCAAAGGGTCCTTCTTTCATTGCGCTGGGAAAGGCCGGGTTGAAATGGATGGGGGTGTAAGGAGAGGGGAAAGTGGTCCAGCCCTCTCGTTTCGTGACCTGATCCCATACCGTGAGTGTGGTGCAAGTGGGTGTGCTGAGATATGCATTCGCTGGTCTGTCGGGTTTCGGTTTCTATAGGACATCCCAGATGGTTCGCCCCACAATGGCCCGGTCCATGTGCAGCCAATGTTTTTCCGATTCTCTCACCATCCATTCTAGTATTACCCTCAGTTGGGCTGCTTGGTAATAAAGTTGGAAGTCAGGGAGAGCAACACCTCCACTCCTCCTGGGACGCTGTAGAACCTGGAAGGGAAGGCGAGCTCTCCCTCCCCCCTGCCAGATAAACTTGGTGACCGAGGTGCGAAGACGCGGCAGGAAATACCGTTCTAACGCTATAGGAAGCGCCTGGAAGAGATAGAGAAGCTTTGGCAGCACCACCATCTTCACGGCGTTGATCCACCCCAGCCAGGAAATGTATAAGGGTTTCCATCTTTTAAAGTCCTGATTAAGCTGAGTTTCGAATGGGGGGGAAGTTCGCCCTATAGAGGTCTCTGATTTTAGGAGTAAGATGAACTCCTAGGTTGAGCAAGGAGCGTTTGGCCCATTATAGCGTAGTTTGGCCCCGTAGGTTCATCGCGGCTGCCTCTGAGAGATTGAGGTTAAATATGGAGGATTTGGAGAGGTTTACTTTGAAACTGGAGACCCGCTCAAAGTTGTGAAGGTCATCCTGCACCGCCCAGGGAGAGGTGGACGGTTCCAGGAGCGTTAAAAGGACAACGTCCGCGAAGAAGGAGGCTTTGTGGTTCGTGCCACCGAAGCGTATGCCTCGTACCGCTTCGTCTCACAATCGCGTGGCCAGGGGTTCAATACTAAGGGCAAATAGAAGGGGGGAGAGCAGGCATCCCTGGCACGTACCTCTGCTGAGGTCAAAGGGGAGAGACTTGTGCCCATTAACTAAGACTCTCGATCGCGGGAGGCAGTAGTTGGCCCGGACCATATTAAGAAACCCTTCCCCAAAGCCGAATTTTTGCATAGTGAGAAAGAGGAAGGACCAATCTACCCTATAGAAAGCCTTTTCAGCATCGAGTCCCACCAGGATAGCAGGAATTTGAAACTTAGAGACTTTTTCTATAAGGTGGATAGTGTGGCGAATATTGTCATGTGTTTGCCGACCCTTGATAAAGCCGGACTGATCCGGGTGAATGAGGATGAGCATCAGGTTCTCGTCTGGCAACCAAGATTGAGGAGGAAAGCTTGGCGTCTAAGTTAAGGAGTGCTATAGGTCGGTATGAAGTGCACAATTGAGGGTCCTTCCCCGGTTTAGGGATAACAGAGATGACCGCCCCGGCCATCGAGGCAGACACTTTAGCGTCTCGCGCTATGGCATTGAATAGGGAGGTCAACTGTGGAATCAGTTCGGCCACGTAACACTTGTAGAAGTGTGCTGTGAGGCCATCCGGCCCCGGGGCCTTGTGTAGTTTAAGCCACTGAATAGCTTGGCCGACCTCCTCTGACGTGATAGAGGCCTCTAACGAATCTGCCGACGCTGGTGTAAGGTGTGGGAGCTCCAAGGAGTCGAGATATTGCTGTTGCAGGGTACGGTCGGGGGAGGAACACCTCGATAGAGATTGCCATAGAAGGCTCCAAAGATCTTGGCTTTATCGGCGTCGTCGTGGGTGAGGCGTCCGTCTGTATCTAATATACCCCCTATATATTCGCGTTCCTGTTTTTCTCGCAGCTGGCGTGCAAGGTGAGTTCCCACTTTATCCCCCTGGGCGTATGAGGTCCGTCGCAGCTTGAGCAGGGTGAATTCGGCTCTATTGTTTTAAATGGCCCTAAGCTTGCCTCTCAGGGCTGTGAGCTACCTCTGCAAGGTCCGAGTAGGCTGTGCTTTGTGTGCTTTTTCGGTGGCCGCCAATTCTGCCTCCAAGGCCATGCGCTCCACCGCTCTCTGTTTATTGAGAGCCGCATTTAGTTGAATGCATTTGCTCCTCGTGACTGCCTTAAATGCGTTCTAGTTGTTTTGTGGGGAAGTATTGGCTGGATCATTAAGTGCAAAAAAGTCCGCAATAGCAACGCGCAAGTTGTCCCGGAGGGCTTTGTCCCTAGTGATGGCAGTGGGGAAATATCATCGAGCAGTGTCCGGTTTAGGTTCCCCTCCCCCCCAGGCCAAACTAATAGACAAAAGACTATGGTCTGAGATGGAAATGGAGAAAATCTGGGCTGCTCGGAGAGACCCCTGAAATGTTTGGCTGAGAAAGTTGTAGTCAATACTAGAATAGGTGCGGTGAGCGTGAGAAAAGTATGTATAGTCTCTCTAGTGTCTGGATTTAATGTTTGCCATGCGTCTAGGAGGCCCATGGTGTGGAATCTAAGCCTAAGGCTCTTGGGAAAGCAAGTGGTTGTCATCCTGTGAGTGTGAGAGCTGTCCATTGTATCGTGCCATGTAAGATTGAAGTCGCCCAGGAGAATTACTGGCCCCTCTGCAAAACCAGCTATGGAATCAAGCGTATTGGAGATGGAGGCCGCTTGTCCCATGTTTGGGGTGTACAGAGAAATTATGGTGCATAAGTTGCCCCTTAGCCTCCCCTTTACCATAAGGACCTGCCCCTCCTGATCGGTCTTTTTTTTTTTTTTTTTTTTTTTTGAAACCGTTTATTACAGAGTTCAAAGAATATACAAAGATGGGCCTACAACCTTCAGGCCGGCCGCTAGCAAACAAGAGGAGCATATGATACACACAGTAGAACGCATGCTGCGGCAAAGGGAAGCGGACAGGAGTTAGCAGCGTTGGTGGCCACACCATCCGGACCCCACATGACGGTTTCTTTTTAACATAAATAACAACAAACAAATCAAACCACAAGGCAACCCACGATCGAAAACAGCAGCATGTGCTCCCCTAGAAGGGGGACCCTACCAATCCATAGGAGTATCAAGGGGGGGAGAAGGTCAGGACAGGGACTGGGTGGACTCAGTGCCCAGGTACCGGAGAGCTAAACCGGCTAAGGGGATGGGGCAGGCGATGTATTGGGCAATAACGGCGGGGCACAGATTCCCCCGCGGTAGGCGTTCCAGGGGCCCCATACTTTCACCCATGTCCCAGGCTTACCTCTCGCTACATACACCACCTTTTCCCGAAACATGCACCAGTCCATATTTCCCTTCCAGGCCGAAACAGTCGGGGACCTCTGGGAACCCCACAGTTGAGCAATATCGCGCTTGGCCACCATATATCCCAGAGTCACCCACCACGTCTGTGGCGCCGAATAGTCGGTTGGTTCCCACACGTTCAACAGGCATCTCCTCGCTTCGGGCAGCAGCGACACACGCGTAACCACCCGCAGGACCTCATGCACACCACGCCAGAATCGCTCCACCTCTGGGCATTCCCACAAAATATGAAGAAAGGTCCCCAAAGAACCACACCCACGCTTACACAACCCGTCCACAGCATAGCCCATACGCACTAGCCTTGGCCCCGTTATGTAGACCCTATGGAGTATCTTGAGCTGGACGAAGCGGAGGCGGGCCGGTATGGCCACCTCTTTCGGGGAGGCCACCGCAGAGACCCAGTCCTCGTCGTCCAGCTCCAATCCATCGGCAACCCAAGCCGCGCGAAGATCAATCAGCAATCCCGAGCGGTCATTAATCAGTTTTTTATAGATTAACGAGATCGTGCTTTCTGGTACATGTCCATCCAGCACTCTATCCTCCAGAGGGGAGTACTCCGGGATGGAGGCGACGTCCGGGAAGGGGGAGCATAGTGCATGACGGATCTGCATATACCGAAAATACTCCCTGTCTTGCAACTGGAATTCCGTCTGCAGCATCTCGAACGTTTTGAATCCCCCCCTCGTCCAGAGATCCCCCACCCTGCTGATGCCTATCATGTCCCATCCTGATCGGTCTTAACCGCTTCTGGCTGGAATTTGGCAGAGGACCGAGAAAGCAGCGCAACCCCATTGTGTTTGGTGGTGTTCGATGATTGGTAAATTAACAGGTAGGCTCTATGACGGAGCTGCTTGTCCTCCGACCTTTTCAAGTGCGTCTCCTGGAGTGCCACAACCTCGAATTGCCTATCGGTAACATACTTCCAGAGTTTTTGCCGCTTTTGTGGCAAATTAAGGCCTTTAATGTTCCAGTAAACTAGCGAGATCATCCTCTAGATGGAAAACTCCCTCCCTTCCCATAGATCCCCCCCCCCCATAGATCCCCCCCCCCCCCCAAACTCCCCCGACCCCCACTGTGGCACCTATGTCAATCTGTCTACCACCCCGAGGGTGTCTGCACATATCCAAGAGATCCTTATCCGCCCATCATCATCACTAGGGGTGAGAAAGGGGCTCTGTATATACTGTTCCCAAATAGGTACAGGGTGTACAGAGTCCACAGTCCCCAGAGGTTTGGCAGAGGTTAAAGTTAGATATAACCTTACTCTCTAAAGTGGTAGCTTGGTCGAGCAGTAAGGCAGTATTTGAGGACAGTGTAAAGCATTTGTTGCACACACTCAGTCAGCAAATGGTCTCACACACTCAATAACTGAACTCTAGGCCAATGGTATATATATAAATAATATATGCTTGTTTTATTTTAGAACCAACAATAGGTATTAAAATATACTTTCTCAGAATGAGATGCTTTATATAAATACTTTTGCAGTATGCAATTGCCTTTTGTAGAAAGTTACAACTGGTTTCAATAGGCAACACAATTTTAAACACAATAATGCATTGAGTTCAATGGAAGTTTCAAGTTATTTACAATAGATTACTTTTGGGATTACTTTTGGGATTCCAGGACTGGATCCTAGATTCAGTCCTGGGTCGGTACTTAGAAACAAGTGATAAAAGTCGACTTAGTGACTGTTTTGATTTTTAGACAATATTTTGCTATTTTAAAAGTTGACCCTTAGAAAATATTTCATAGAAAACAGTCAATGATTCCCTATGGAAGAAAATTCAAGTTGCAGGTATAGTATGTTCTCGTTACTTTTGTAATCCAGTACTGGGTGCCTAGACTCAGTACTGGGACCTTTATCCAAAACAGGTAAGTAATTACGTTTTCACAATTTATATGATTTTTAAAGAATATTTAAAGTTTGCAGAAATCGACAGAAGAAATTTCACAGAAAAACAGTCAATGGTTTCTTATGGAAGAAAATTGGGTTACTGATAAGTACGGTTGTGAATATTTTTCAGGGTCAGTGCTGGGCACCAAGATCCAGCACTGGGAGCTCACCTAATAGCAGGTGAGTATTTTCGTTTTCGTTACTCTGCTGATTTTTGGTGAATATTTAAAGTTTTGAAAAGTCCACACTTAAAAGAAATTTCAGGAAAAACCAGTCAATGTTACCCTATGGAGAAAATTGAGTTATCGGCTTTCAGGTAAGTACTCGACTGGCAAAGTTAAGGTTCTGTGCACAGACACAAGGGTCTCCCAGGATCAGGTAGGTACAGTTGTTACACCCTCAGCGGCACAGGGGCAGCCGGGTGCAGAGTGAGTTAAGTGACCTTGGTCGGTGGCTGCTGACTAGCAGGCCACACGGCTGTGGGAGCTGGGCTCCTGGTCACTTGCTCAGGGCAAATGGGGAAGTAGATAGGTGCAAAGGTTACACTGCCAGGGCCACTCGGGCGGCTGGGTGCAGGGTGCTTTTGAGCCTTTGGGCGCTCAATTGATTTCAATGGGAAAGATCTGGTTTAGAAAAAGACTGCAAGCTCGGGGACGAAAATTCTTCAGGTGCCACCACCACTTCGAGAGGTAAGTTGGGTAGTTGGAGGATAGGTAGGTACCCAGGAGTTGGGCACAGGGGGCCGTGGGGTGCCGGAGTGCCTTTTGGTGTCGGGAAATCTTACCCTCTGTTGATCGCGGTTGGGGGGGGGTACCTGGTTCTGAGGCCGCAGGCGTCGTCAGGAGCGCAGATGGAAGTCCTTGGGTGCCGGACTCGGGGTCACAGTCGCCGTGGGGTCATCCTCGTGGTCTTTGTTCACTCCGGCACAGGCCAGGCTTGTCGGGTGCAGAGTGTGTACGGTTCGCTGTTCCGGGCTGATGCCAGGGATTAGAAGCTGATTTTGTGTAGAGCCTCTACTCATGGGAGTCCTAGGTGCTTAGAGCCAAAAGGTAGTCAGGTCCTCCGGGGTATGTGAGGTTGCTGGCCACAAGAGATGCCGGGTTGGAGCAGGAGCAGGTTCGAGGGTCGACAGGCCGGTAGGGCTGGGGCCAAAGCAGTTGGTGTCTTCCTCTTCTTAGCAGCTGCAGGGCAGGTCTTCTTTCTTCTTGCTCTTCTTTGTATTTCGGAATCTGGAATCTGGGGAAGGAAGGTTCAGGATGCCCCTAAATACTAGATTTAGGGGTGTTACAGGTAGGTGAAGGGCAGGGACAAATGGGTCCCTGTCCTGGGGTGGATACACCCCCTATCCTGCCTCTCTCCTCTGAGAGGGGGGCAGTAGCCTAGTCCTGATTGGGCAGGGCTTCCCATCTTCAAGATGGCGAGAGCCCGGAGATGTGCTTCACCTCGCCTCCCCCACCTGAGGGGTGGGGTTGGCAGGCTGGCACATCCCCTGTCCTTATTTGGGGTTTCCGGCCAGGTTTCCTTGCAGAGTGGGGGCTGCCAGTGGCAGCTCACAGAGGCGGCATGCCTTTGAAGCTTCCCCCTGCCCATCCTGTGGGAGGAGATCTAGCACCTCGTCCAGGATGTGCATTGTTGCAGGCCCAAGAGAGCAGGGGCTCTCCTACCCAGGGGTCCAGCAACATGTCTGCTGTGTGGCAGCCTAGGCAGCCTCCCAGACCAGACGTGGATTGTAGGTTAGGTTTCAGGGGGCATCTCTAAGCTGCCCTCTGGGGTTCTTGGTACATTAACCCCTTGAGTGCCCCGCCCTTTCCCCCTCCTGTGCCGGCCCTTTCATTAGCGGGCGGGGTCCATGACGAGATAGTCTCGTCATGGGCACAGCGCAACCGCACTCCATGACGAGACTATCTCGTCATGGGCACAGAAGGGGTTAAATCCCACACTGGCATCAGTGCGGGTTTAATGTGCTGAGAAGTTTGATACCAAACTTCTCAGTCTTCAGTGTTGCCATTATGGTGCTGTGGAATTCGTGTTTGACGAGCTCTCAGAACCATGTACTCTTAAATGGCAGCACTGCACTTACAGTGCCCAGGAATGGACCTGGGTACTGTAGGGGCACAGGGCTCATTATCCTGTGCCCACACCACTGGCATAGGGCACCCAACTAGAGGGGTGGCTGATGTATGCCAGGGCAGTGTAGGTGGTGGGCATGGCACACAGGGATGTGTGCCATGTCGACTCTTTGTTGCCATGTCGACTTTGTTTTGTCTTGTACCCAGAAACTCAGCCTGCAAGGGCAGTGTGTGTGTGTGTGTTAGGGTACAGGGCCTCTAAGGGTGGCACAATGAGTGCTACAGCCCTTAGAGGCCTTCCCTGGTCACAAGGCCCTGGGTACCTAGGGTACCATTTACCAGGGGCTGACATGTGGCCAGGGTTTGCCAATTTGGGTTTTAGGTTTTTAGGGAAGGAACATAGGCCCTGGGCACCTGATTGGCAGGAGTCCAGGGCACACTCAGTCAAAGTACATTCAGCAATTCAGCAAAAAGTGGGGGCATACCATGCAAGATAGATGGCACTTTCTCACACCAGGTATCCCCCCCCGCCCCAACCGGGTCCCCAACAACCCCATGAAAAGATGTGCCGGGGCGCTAACAGGCCCTTGGCAAAAAACATTGTAAAGCAAAGTAACATTTCGGGCAGTACGGTCAAGGCCCGTACCCCTGCTGCCATGCTTCAATATCACAGAGATAGTTGCGATAAGTTGGTGATCACAGTCATCTCAATATATCGTTGATCAGTGAGCCAGCGCATGAAGACCATAGTATCTTCGTGCCTGTCCGCCAACCCTGTGGGACCACACTGGAGTATGCGGTATGGGGAATTCAGCACTTCAGCGTAGATCAAATCCAAGACTTGTCACATGAGTCACTTTAGTATTGAGCCGTTCTTTGTAACCATTTGCCTTGATCTGGTCTCCTTCCTGGATCGGGGCTCCCCTATAGAGGGACCAGAGGTGTCCCCCTCCGTTGGTACCGGAAGGCCGAGGACCCGCAGCCCCTCGTTCAGCTCAGTCACATGATGAGATTTATTCCGGTATTCGAAGGGGAGACCAAAGTGATAGGGCCATCGGTATTTGATGTTGTCGTCCCGCAGTTTAGAGGTGATAGGCCGCATGGAGTGTCGACGCCCCAGAGTGGCTGGCGCCATGTCCTGAAACAGGACGCATTTATATCCCTGGAAGGAGACCTCATCCTTCTTCCTCGCTGCTGCCAGAATGGCTTCTTTCGTCTGGAAGGAGTGTACCTGCACTAGAACGTCCCTGATCCGTTTGCGTTCGCCAGTCTCGACAGGTCCCACCTGGTGTGCGCGGTCGATCTTGATCTTCAGTTGATGGGGGGGGCCAGCAGTTCTGAGAAGAGACCCACTACAAACGCCTCAAGATCAGAGCCCTCCGCCCACTCTTCCAGGTCCTGAATGCATATGTTGTCTCTTTGAGATCGATTCTCCAAATCTTCTGCCTTCAAAAGTAGTTGCTGCAGTTGAAACTGGAGCAACTGATGGTATTCATATAGATCCCGGGAGCGGGTCTTGAGGGCTAGTGTCTGTTCCTCCACCTCCAGCACTCGGGAGCCCACAGCGTCCACATCTTGGTGGAGGTTGGTCAGTTTTTCGGTAAGATCGGTTCTTAGTTGGTCCACAATTCCCTGTAGGTCATTCTTCGGCCGGGGGAGGATTGCTTTCTGAGGCTGAAAAGTAATTGGGGACCCTTTTGGAGGGTTTCTTAGGTGGCATAGGGGCAGTGCAGCAGGAGACACCGGAGTCCACAGCTGTGCAGGGAGTTAGAATGAGTTCCAGGGCTTCCCCAAGTAGTCACAGGCCCGTGCAATCAGAGAGCTGTTTGTAATCAGATGGGGCTGGCTACCATCTTAAGGTCAGGCAAGTGGTGTGGGGAAGCAACTCCCGGACCAGAGTAGTCCGAAAAGTCAGCCCTGACACCGTGGGGTGGCAAATGGAAGCAGGTGCCACACCTACCTCCACTCCTGCGTGCGTGTAGGAGCACTGGGGGTCACAGGTTCAGCTCAGGGTTCGGGCGCCATCTTAGCATCAGGCAGCTGCCTCGTGGTGACCTCTCCTGGCTGTTAGATAAAGAATCAGCTCAATGACCTAAGTGCGTGCAGCCTGATGAAAATATTGGTCTTCAGGAGCCCTTTTCCCCTTTGCTCCGCTGTGCATTACAGACGACAGGCAGCTCACTGATGTTCCCTCACGATCTTATAGAAGGTCCCCGAGCGCCGTGTAGTCAGCGCCGGCCCCTTCAGCCAACTGGCTGCCTCTCGATCGAGGCGCGACACAACAAGACATCTCTTCAAAGGTTGCAATCCCGGGGGCAAGCGACCCAGGCTATGTGAGCAGTGCTCATGAGGAGGGTGCCGAAGGCGGGTGGAGATCATAGCCCGTCGCGCCCCACGATTCACTCCGCGGCAAAATGGCGACCGCTCCGGACCCGCGACTCGCCGCAGCTGGTGGGAATTAATCTGCTCGCAGACGCTATGATGTTCCCCCCTGTGCGCTCCAGGCTTGCTACATCAACATGCTCAACAGGTACGCGCCCTTTCAAGTCTCCACTGCGCGGAAAAAGCACTTTGGGTAGCCACGGGGGTCCGGAGCTGAAGCGGCTCACGTCCGCTCAGCCATCTTGCTTGGTCACACCCCCCCGAGCTATCCCTTTCAATGACACATCACACTGTGTGAGTGAGGTACATGGCAGCAGAGCTGTCACCATAGCTTTCACAAATCTGACAATACGGACTTCCCACAGGGCGGCACTGGCACATATCACGCAGTGTACGCAGCAGAGCTATCTTTCAGACTAACACACTTTTAGGATCTCCATACTCGGAGAGAAATCCTTCGCTTGTCATTCCAGGCCTTCAGTAACTAATGATGTTCCAAAGAGGCCGCCCGGGGGCATCACTGGTGGACCTCGATAGGCTGGTCTTTCTTCAGCCCCCGAGGTCCCTGGCGCCTGTGACCCAAGCATGTGGAATCCAGGCGGCCCTTGGGGCATCTGATTCGTTTCTGTGAAGCCCCCTGCAACGTTTAATACTGTCTGGCTCCCCAGTTGGGGGGGGAGGGTGTGCAGGACAGTAGGCTTGTAATTGCAGAGTCTCAGTGAGAATCGTGCCTGTAGTGAGGGAGCTGTAGTGTCGTAGAACAGGAACAAACGACACAGACACTAGGTATGGTAAAGTGGAACTTTATTCTAATCACGTCTGCCTACCTTTTCTGTCCCGTTTCTCACTACCTTCCCTCGCCCCTCCTCCGCCTCCCTGCTATCTTTCCCCACCGTCATACTTCCAGTGTCGGTCCTAGTGCCCGACTCATCTAACTACATTACAGGAGCTGCTCTGCCGCTGACAGCGGCCCCCACAGGGGGCCACTAGAGTGGTTGGCGCCCTAGTGTCGCCTGGGCACCGGTCACCCCTCCCCGCCTCCCCTTCCTGGGGGCAGGGACTCCGGCCGGTGTCCCCCCTCCTCTTTCCTGCCCGGAAGTGATGGGAGGGGCGTCACTTCCGGGGCTCCTTTGTGCGAGGGGGAGGCTATATAGCCATCCCCCCCATGCTGGCGACCCCTTGTTCACCTCGCACGCCACATGGACACGCACCGTCTACAACTCGCGCAGGAGCTGACCCGATAGACGGTGAGTGCAGGCCTTGCCCCCCCCAAACCCCCCCAAGCCGTATCGCCCCTTGCGGGCGATTTAGGGCAGGTGGTCCAGCCTCGGCTGGAGGCTGCCGGGGATGGGGGGGGAGCAGGGTGCAGCTCCGGCCAGGTCATGCAGCCGGTCTCGCCGGGCCAGCCTGCGGCTGGGATGCGGTGTCCCCTGCAGCCTCGCCCCGTCCTGGTGCCCACCCTCTGTTTCGCCCGGGGGTCGCAGCTGGGCCTGGGGGTAGTGTGCCGCCCCCCCGTCCTGTGCTGCCTGGCCTGGTGTCGAGCCGGCCGTCTCTGAGGCGGGGAGCCCGGGGCCGAGCTGGGCAGGATTGAGGTGCTGGCGCTGCTTGGTACCCAACAAATAGGTGCAGGCTGTTCCCCCCCCCCCCCCCGTGCGCTGCGGCTCAGGCCTGCGGTGACTTACCGGGGAGCCTCTCCTGGGGGGAGGGCTCGGGTAACGCGCCGCGGGTTCCGACTCGCGCACCGTGTGCTGTATGGGTCTGCGGCCCATTAACAGAGGCCCTTCCAGGAAGTTACTGGCCCGGATGGCACAGGTTGTCACGCGCCGGATATAGTTCAGTGACTTAAAGCTCACCGCTGACCCCGGCAGTGAGCTCACGTTCTTGGGTTTGAATCTCGGCAAGGCAGGTTCAACCCAATTCAACTTTCTGAGGCTGACTAACACAATGAATACAATTAAGGACTGCTAAGACCGGCTATTTAAAACTTTTTCCCCGTACATGCACCACCCCTCCCCCGAGCCACCAACTAAGAATGGGTGCGTGTCTCGGTGTGCACGTCCATGGGGGCTTCGTTTTAGGGTCTCGCCCGGCCTCGCACTCCCTGGCTCGCTGATGGGTGCCCCCTCGTGCCGAGGGAGCGCTCGGGGCTGCGCCACGCGAGGTGCTTCCCTCCCATGCCTCTCGGGCCAACGGCAGGCCTCCGCCGCCTCACCGTCACCTTTTCCAATGGCGCTGATATGGGTCCTTGGCCCGGGTCGCGTCCATACCAGCGAGTCTGGGCTAGCAACTCGGGGAGGAATATGTTATGATAATACGGTGCTCGTGTACAGCGCACAACCTTGCAGCTCAGCCACAGCTTGCTGAGTCCCCCAGAACAATACCAGCTAGTCACTGGGAACTGGGCCCAGGTTGACTTCTATATCGGTGCGCGGGATGGGGTTGTGGCATGGCGCCTCCCATTGCATTGCACGGGCAGGCAGTGTTTGGTTGATAAGAAAGGTAGAGGTGGCAGACTTAAAGGCACATTTTATTGATCGGGGACTTTGGCCCGGGAAAATGTTTATTTGGTAGTCATTTCTTCTTCGGCAGTGCGCTTGGAATGCATACAGACAGAGTAACATTCCTGACAGGCGGTAGGTCGGCTGTTGGGGCTGCCTTCATTGTCTAGACACCAACTGCTGCCACAGGAGTGCAGTTGGCGCACACCAATGACTAATGTGCAGCCTTTTGCCTGCCCTCCGGGGTTGCAATTTAAAGGGTGAGCGACGCGGTACACGGGCAGTCGTTGGGGTCGCTTTGCACTGTTTTGGAACATTTTCCGCATTATTCATTTGGGGTGGCACAGAGCGTCTGATACCCCCTGCATACAACCGTGGGCAGGGGCGAAAGGTCTTTGCCTGAGATTGGACCCAGATATGATTCCAACTGGGGCAGCTTAATTTCTGGCATTTCGTGCTAGCTCTTTGGGAGTGTGGGATTTGTGCCTTCAACGTATGGTGCACGTCCCTTGTTTTATGGCCAGGGTTTTTTTTACTTCGAGCTCAGATGTCCCTGCTGCGGACACTGTGACATCGTGTAGCATAGGAACGGCAGGGGTCAGTGTCCCCCCAGGAATTAGCGTTTGCAGTTCGCGATGAGGGTGTACGCAGGATTGTGTGGCCTTGCCAGTAATTTAGCAGCACTTTAGTTGTGTTGGTGGTCTTAGCGCCTGACAACGGGCACCGGCGCTGTTGATGGTGGCTGCATGGGTGGCACTGGGGTGTAATGTGTTTCTGTAACTGAAGATGTGGCACAACGTTTATGCCTTATTTACGGTACTCAGTTGACGGACCCGAAGTGTGTTTGTGACGCCTTGTTTCCCCTCGGGCGCGGGGTGGGCGGGCTCATCTCTTTTCAGCCAGGACGCATTCGGCTGCCACACATTGGGGTTTCTGAGTAACCAGTTCCCGAAAGTTGAGGCGGCAGTCGGTATGCGGTCGTTTTGTCTTGAGAGCTGATGGCTGTTCCAGCCAGCAGGTTCCTGGAGGTTAGTGGCGCGCTGTTGAGCGTGTACGGGGTTTATTTACGCATGTCTTCTCCGGTTGTAGGACGGGTCTGGTTTTTGGCAGGGGATCTCGCATGAGTGTCTTTGAGCTTTCGCTAGCATGTCTTTCATGGGATGGCATTGTGTGAAGAAGTGCGTCCGTTTTCAGCAGCACATATTTCCTGACTCTGAGGATGCCCGTTCAGGTGGCACCCTCAGAGGGAGAGGTAGGAATCTCATCGTTAGGGGCAATGGCGCCAGACACTGATAGCAACCACAGCGGGGAGGTGCATGTGACCCACGGTTTTGTTATTGTTAGAGTTATTGTTTTCTTGACATACAAACACCCATTGCTTAAGGACTCATGATCCCAATTGCATTAGTCCTTGGGCAGGGCGGACCATAGAGGGGATAGTCCTAACGTTGAACGGTCATGGGGCTACGTTTAAGAAACATTGTAACATGGAATGCTGCCCACAGTCCAAAAGAGGTTTGCTATAAGACTGCAACTCTGCCCCTCCAATGTGCACATGTTGGCCATTATCTGAGCACGGTTTTAAGATGGGATTGACGTGTAAAGGACCAATCTACAGCTCGTTTGTCTTTTTGTGTGCATGTGTGGCTCATGGGGGGGGGGTCCAGGAGCCCGGGGTGTGCCAAGTGGCGCAGTCTCTTGGGCCACTATTAGCCAGGCCTATCAGTAACAGTCACCATTGTCCAACTAGTCAGAGCCATGAATTGTATGACCCATAGACTACCGTATACGAGTATGTTTGTGTAATTACTGATATCGATATGTCTTCCGCATCTGCATGGTTTGGTTTTGCTCGCAAGAAAGTGTCAGTCATAGGCCTTGAACTGTCACGCATAGTTGTACAGATATGGTGCAAAAATCACACATAGCAAACTGAAACCCGGGCAGCTATGGAGGGGGGGTGGCTAGCTCCTGGTTGGCAACGCAACTGAGCTAGGATTGCGGCTTATTTATCTGATGCAAATAGAAGCATTCATTAAGCCAAAAGATGGACTTGTAGCGTAGTGCTACAATCGTATTGAATACAGGGATGCAATGACATAGCGGCAAAATACTAAGCGGCACTACACAGCGCCCACTAAGGCTAAATTACGGCACAAAGTTTACCGGTGGAATGTGACGAAGTGGTTGCTGGTGCGCCGCACAGGAGTTAATTGCACACTGGCGCTTGGGACAGTCTGCCACGGGTTGGCGCTGTCTGTCTATTGTAGAGATGACCCAACAGGCATTGATCAATGCAATTGGCAGTAATATCACTGTTGCCAGCTGACCAAGCCAGTCGTTTAGTGTTGGAGGGCTTGGAATAGGCAGCAGTATCACGCTTGCACGAGTTTCAGGGTTGGTTGTGGTGTTACTATGAGGGGCAGCACGGCAGGAGCAAGGTGTGGTGCAAAAGGAAGTGGCCGCCTGACATGAGTCCTGGCATGTAGTTGCACAATTGTCAGGTGTTCTGTAGAACTGCCTTGGGGTATGAAGCGCGCGCGTATGCCGATTCTAGTTTTGCGCAATTTGGGTTCTCTATATAAGTTTCACCGTGATTAGCTCTAGGTCAGAGATTGTGTGTTACCCTGCCACCAGTTGGCATTGCGGTACGTCTGCCTTGGTGGTAACTGGACAGGGTATTTGTCCTTTGACTTTGAGGAGCGATTCATTCAATGCTTTTCTTCATGGAACTATTCTCGCCGACGTTATTTCAGTGGTTTGGATGGTGCCTTTGTCGCCGCCCCATCCCCTCCTACCACGTTCATTTCTGTGGAATTGGCCGCACCGCCGGGGCAGGTGGCACTGCACTCCCCGTGCTTTGCTGACCCGATTGGCCTTTACGATTTCTCTGGGATGCTCCATCACTAGGGAATATGTTTCCTGGCAGACGAGTTTTGCGTGGGCTTTCGGGTTGCTTCATTTAAGACCTATCCACCCGCGCTTTAGCCAGGGCGGTATGTGGGTGGTGTAGTTGTAATCTCACAAGTGTGCGGCGGTTCAAAAAGCTTGGTAAACACTACGTTAGAGCCTTATGGCGATAGGGCATTATTGACCATCAGCATTCTCAACATTCAGGAAAGGGCCGGTATTTGCACTGAAGGTTCCAGTCTGGTTCCCACAGAATTGTCTGCCCCCAGGGTTATCCTTTTATGGGTTAGAACCTGAGACGTGAAGGGGCATCTCCTGCTCTGGTGTCCCAAATACGTTGTTAGTCCACGCTGGGGTGGAGGTACCCTGAAGGTCCTGACTACTACTTGGGTTTCCCCCAAGCTATGGGATCAATCTATGTGGGACCACGAAGTCTACAGTTCTTGGGAAGCATCCAGCATTCCTTCAATCCAAGTAAGGGCAGTTAGCGATAGATAAGTATCAGCGAGTGGGTAACAGACACCAGCTCTTCAGCAACATCGTGCCCTGGGGGCACGCGAGCTGCGCAAACACAGAGCTCCAACGATAAGGGTGCCGAGTAGCAAAAACCAGTAAATAGGTGTGAGAAGTTGGCCTGGCATATGCTGTCCTCTAGTTATAGGTGACACCTTGTACCAGTCCAATTCGACTCTTATGGTGATAGGTTAAAGACAACCTTTAAAGAAAGCTATCCTATTGGTAGCTGTGGAGAGCAGCCTTCAGGCTAAGTCTTGAAGGAGTGTTAAGCTGATTGTTTTACCATAGATAACCTCTTAAATAGCCAAATGAAAGAGTAGTCCACACAGGTATATATATAAAATATATGTATTTATTCTAGGAATAACCCCACTAGTCTCTTTATGAGGCTAGAGGTGAAGATACAATTCAAACAAGCATTGATAGTTACAATAAATAGCACTGGAATCACAGGGCCCCAGGGGGGGACCAAACCATATATCAAAAAAGTGGTATAAGAACCACGACAATTCTACAGACAATGCCTAGGGCATTTAGGGTCGCTGGCCCCTTGTGAAACCACCCAAGGTAGTGAGGAAGGGGACCCACGGGAGACGCGTGCAGTGGCTAAAGCTACTGTCGGGATCTCTATTAAAGCCTATGGAGAATGTCGCGGTTGAATTTTACAAGTTTAAAAACACTTCTAGCAGGAGTTCAAGTTCAATACTTTAGAGTTAAGCTTTTGAAGGGCCCACACGCACGAGAGTACCGAGGTACCACTGTTACCTGCCCCAGGGAAGCCGGGTGCATAGGTCGTTTTCGATGTCGGGTCGCGGGCTGATTTGCAATGGCAAAACTTGAAGAGCTGCTGCTAGCCAAAAGCGTTGTTGTTGTCGTGAAGAATGAAAATGTAGATCTTGTAGAGAAGGACCTGAAAGCAGAGGGGACAGAGTCTGGGTCACGGCACAGTGACCAGGGGGCTCAAGAGAAGGAGCCCTTCAATGTCGGGTGCTTCCATGTAGAGGAGGTGTAGCTTGGATCGTCAGCCACGGGGTCCAGGAGGCGTCGAGGAAGGCCAGCTTCTGGAGGGCGACTGTCCCGCGAAGGATGAGGGTCGCTGCGGTGTTAGTGTCCGGATTGGATCCACTAAGCCTTGGCAACCCCAACCCACGCAAGAAACACAAAACTGCTACTGGTGCAGACCCACGAGGTCTGAGCGAGGTCTCCAGCAAAGAGACTGAAAAGCAGGCCTGGAGCAACCAGGGAAACTCTTGGAATCGAAGATTGACCTCCGCTAGGGCCCACAAGTCGAGAGACAAGGGACCGCGGGAGGCAGCAATTTGGCGTGCGTAAGGATGCGCCCACGGGTCGCCGGAGCGGGCTAGGGCGTCGATCTTTGGCACAGATGATGCTGAGAGGTTGACTCACAAATGGGCCAAAGCACAACTTCCCCACTCGTCGGGGTCGGAGCTGTGCAAGAGGTGGCCGGTGTCCGGGGGTATTGGAGATCTCGGCACCCAAGGGGTCCACGGTGCTGAGCTTTGCTGTGCACACTCACTGGCCTCTGGGATGCTGGGAAACCCACCTCAAGGTAGGAAAGAGTCGTTGATGTCCGTAGGAGCAGCGAGGTTCCAACCGGGTCACTTGCAGTGTTTCAGGTGCCTGCCAAGCAGGGGTATAACTCCTTTACCCCAAGGGAGGTTTCTTCAGGTAGCTGTGCGGCAGCAAGTCGAAGTTCAAGTCTGTGAAGTTCAAGAATAATCTGAGGCTCTGAGGACCCAGTATTCACCTTTATCCAAAGGTTAGGGGAGTGTCCAGATCAGGGCCCACCAATGAGAGGTCAGGCGGGAAAGGGTGGCTACACCTTCTCCCCTTTGTGTGTTTCCAGCCAGGGCAGGGCACAGGATGCCCCGGAACCGGTTCCAGGCGGTGTATGCAGAATGTAGGCACTGGAGAAGCCTACGTGCAACTCTGAACGCCATCCTATGGTGCACCCACCCAGTTCCAATCCACATAGTCTGTCTGGGGAGGTGGGAACACCTCCCTGCAACAGGATCCCTATTGTCCAGCTGCCGTGGCTGGAGTTCTGCCCAGCAACAGGCAGCCAGAGTCGTGTGGGTGGCGGGTAGCATCCATTTTGTACTACGTGTGCACTTTTAAATTGGTGTCTAAATTCTGCCGCTTTTCTCATATCGCCCCTCTAGCAGGGGGGAATCATGCCCTCAGTCCTATGGCTGGATTGGGGGTATGATTCCTACATGTTTGACACCAAACACGATATGGTTCTGTGTAGCCATTCTCAAGTTATCACGCTATCGCAATGTACTTATAATGCGGTTAAGAGTATATGGTATGGCTACACTACAAACAACCCAGCAATGATTTTACGAAGGTTGCAGAGGCGCCCTACTCGGTTAGGGGTCCCCCCTCACACATATCTCAGCACCCTGCCTCGTAGGATTAGCAAGGCCTGCTTTAGGGGTGACCTATGAGGATATATGTGTTGTATTAAGTGGGATACAGGATACCTATATTCCTGTTAGGAGTGCAAGCACCACCTTACCCAGACTACAGTAGTGGTCTGGTGGTGTCATTTGGTAAGGCTGTCCCAGGGGTGGCACAATCAGTGCTGCAGCCCCTAGTAGGCCTCTGAGGGACCCATGCCCTGGGTACCTAGGGTACCATCTACAAGGGGCTGATAGGGTGTCCTCAGCATCCAATTGGAAGGTACCTAGGGTACTCACATCAGTTTAGAGAAGAAGCAGATAGGCTGGGGTCCTGGATAGCAGGGCCACAGCCTGGCTAGTGTCATAAAACAGTCAATACATCAGCAAAAAGTTGGGGGCAACTATGCAGTCGATGCCACTCTCCTACAATAGGTTTAAGAGGCATGCCTCTGGCCTTACAGCTGTGTGAAACCACTATCATCCAGAGGAACGCCCAGGTGAGAATGGGGCGTTTCTTAATGTTCGGATGACCATTGCGGTTTGTGGTATCTCCCAGCGGAGCCACTGGTAGTGTACTGTAGCTAGCAGGAAACTGGGAACCTGGGATACCGACACTTTTACCTCGCTTGGTGGGGATGCGGTCAGCCAACATAGTGTGCTGTCGTCCCTATAACTGGGGTAGCAGAGTGTCAAACACAAGGGGACACTATGTCCATAGAACATTTGGCACGCCCAGTGTGTAACTAAAACTAAACTTCAACGGAGCAGGTAATTTGTCACCGCTGGGGTTGCTCCGGGTTGGCGGTGGGTACCCCCCTGCCACCCTCCTACCTGGGAGCATGCTAGGATGGGGTAAAGTAGGACTTAGTCAATCCTTAATGCTTGGACCATACCGCAGACAGTGCGCACTGCTTAAATCAGACAGATTCTCTAAGCTGGTATGCCTAGGGGGTTTCACCACAGAGGGAACTGAACGGGCATAATTCCCATAAGGAATAAGGGATACATGGCAAGGGGAAGAGAGCCCCTTGCCCATGGTCACACGCTTTCAGTTATGAACATTCCAGTGCGTCAGGATTTAGCAAACAAAGGAACTGTTCAAAGGTTAAGTAAAATCCCTCTCGCCATAATAGCCAAAGCAGGCAGGCGGGTGGGGGAGTGGTCACCTAGTAAGTGGGCTGCTGTGCCATAGATGGGTACGCAGGTGTTCAGGCACACTCGGTGCTAGGAGGACGGCAGCTAGGTGAGATCAGCAAATAGATGGGGCTTTGTGAGCCTGGGTGTCGGCATCCACCCCGCCCAGAGTTTGCTCGGGCTGAGGCAAGTGAAGCAGTGGAACTTTCCCGCATGGGGGTGAATAGTTCTTGGCACAACTTCTCAGGCCTAACGGGCCTTTTGTTTCAGCAGACACTATCTGACCCAGGATAGCGTCAAGGGCTTAGGGATATAGATGGGGCCATCTATAACCAGCAGGGATGGTTCTCTTTCATCTAGATTGCAGGAAGCTCTAGACAGGAGAGGTTGCAGGTAAGACTATAGCTGTTTTGGTGGTGGGGGCTCTGGCGGCGACGGTGGCCGCCTCCAGAGCTGTGGCGGAGTTACAGAGTGATCTGGAAGCAGGCCGGTACCAAGGGTACCTCTGTGCGGCACCATAGGGCGTGCCAGAGCCAAATCCGAGGAGCCTCATGGGAGGGTCCTGGAAGCCGTGTTGGCGCCCCGCTAGTCCTTCGGGCGGTTGTGGGCCTGAACAACCGGGGGTTTGCTATGGGACCCTCCGCCCCGGGAAGGGGCGTGAGTAGAAGTTACCAAGGGTCACGTGATCCTGTAAGAGAATCACTTGGACGGCAGCAAAGGCGGGGTTCGCCCCAGTGCTGCCCGGCTCATCAGGTGGGCAGGCGGTCCAGTTGGCTGCCTGCCCTTGAATCACCCGTAAGATAACCCACCTATTACATAACGTGTATGTAATAAACCTGCAGCATTTGTACCCAATCAAACTGTCTGTGTGTGTGTTATTATTGGGTAATGTATTTTGTTGGAGGGGGGACTGAGGGGTGCCAATGGCGATACTATGCTTCAGTTTCTCAATTTCCAGTCCGCGTCGCTCTCTCTTGTTACCTGGATGGACGAGGGGCGTGCGAAGGAGGATGCGTGGCTCGCCCTGCCTTAAGCAAAAGTATTGCCTTGACCGCTTGCCTGGGGAGGGGAACTGCCCACGTAAATTTAAAGACCGTTATATTGATACAGGATTTGTGAGATAGGATTAGCTGTTTTTTTTAAATTGTTTTTGAATGCATTTTTTTTAGGTTTAGGAAAGGAAATTTGTTGGGGGCGGGGGTGTTTGTAGATCACATAGAGGCGCTTACACTGCTGTCTAGTGAAAGAGAAGGCTTGCACGCCATGTCAAATCTTCCATTCAGCTCTGAGGTCCCTTTATAAATTTACATTTCCGATATGTGGCGGTTTCATTCTGTGTGCATTGCACTTTAGGTCTGTTTGAGGGGCGCTACTGCTACAGTAAGAGGCTTGCTTGAGGGGTAGGAAAGTGGCGGGACTAGGTAATGCGGGTTTTACTCCTGCATATCGGGGTTCAACAACATTCTTTACATTTTTGGCAGATCGCGTAATTTGCCCGTGCCTGTAAACGTGAACATAACATGCGTGTTTGTAAAGTGCACGTTCACCTCTGGGGCTTCTTGGCGCTGAATAACAGAGGTTTATTGTTACCCCCCCCCCCGCAGTGGTACTCAATTTATGTTTCATGCAAATATGTAATTTAAAAGTACTTGTATTTTTTATTGTCCCAATCACACGTACATCCCTCCGTTTTGTATAATCTAATCTCAGTTGCATACACAGCACCGCGCTGTGCCTGATATATAAGAAAATGTCTGTAAAGCTCTCTGTTTATCACTGCAACACGATCTATGTTGTGTCGGTCAGTGGTTTGCTGCAGAGGTAGTCTTCTGAGGAACTGCTTCAGTTGTGTGATCCTGGGCAGCTCGCACTGTATCACTGTGTTTAAGATCGTAATTCATCAAAGGGAAGAGTTGTTACAAGCACACTAAAATCAGTGCATATCATTGTGTGAAAATGGGACAGCTGAAATCTTATTTCAAGCATAATACCAGACAAGTTCGCTCCCCTTCCCAGCTCGGTAACTGAGTTGAGTTCTGTTCAGTTTTTTCAATCCTGTGGGAATATGAGCTGGATAAATTAAGAAGCACGTTTTGAGAGCTCTCTTTTTATTTTCTGGATACATGCAGAATCCTTGTGTATTATTCTATAGAACATTATTGCCCAGCTGTTGAGACTTTCTTTCTTTCTCTTTTTCTCTTTTTTTCTCTTTCTCCTCTTTTTCTCCCGCTCTCAGATTAAAAGGACGCAGTAGAAAATCTGTGGTGTTTGACCAAGTATTTCCCCCTCCTCTCTTACTGTACACGCAGGAACTTTACAAGATGCCAATGGTGTATCCACTGGTGTATCCATGACTGATCTCTGGTTTAGGGATTCATGCGCAAAGTGAGAAATATTTACATTAGTCATCGATATTATATTTCACTCTGCTCTTACATCTTTATGTCCCTGAACAAAACTATTCTTGTGTGATGTCCCTGCTGTCAGAAGATCCAGTGATATGCATATCTGGGATCACCTGCCGGGTGGCGTGTTTCTGTGCGAGGGACACCAGAATACCTTTCTTAGCATGTGTAGGACTCTGTAAGGGTAAAATTAAAAGGAAAGCAAGCATTTGCAATGTATTTACTCGAGTTTGAGCTATTCATATTGCAAATAACAATGACTTTTATTTTTGTTTTTGTTTTAAAAGCATAAATAAAAGGCATTGTGATTTACAATGCCAAAAGCTTAAACTCGCATAACTGCGAGACCTATTGCATTGCAAATGCAATATGTCTTGCATTTGCGAGAATTTAAGCTATTGGTATTGTAATTAACAATGCCATTTATTTATCTGTTTTCAAAACCAACACATAAATAAAAGGTTTGTCATTTGCAATGCCAAAAGCTCAAACTTTTGCAAATGCGAGACCTATTGCATTGCAAATGCTTGTTTTGCAAAGTACCTAGCTGTAGTTTTTGAACCCTAGCTCTGCCGGCACCTAGGGAAACCCAGCAAACCTATACATTTTTGAAAACTAGACACTCGGGGGAACCCAGGATGGGGTGACTTGACTGGCTCTCACCAGGTTCTGTTACCCAGAATCCCTTGCAAACCTGAAGAATTGTCAAAAAAAACATTCTCCTCACATTTCTGTGGTGGAAAGTTCTGTAATCTGCGTGGATCCACAAAATTCCACCCACTCAGCGTTTCCCAAAGTCTTCCGAGAAAAATGGTACCTCACTTGTGTGGGTAGGCCTAGTGCCCGCGATAGGAAACGGCCCAAAACACAAGGTGGACATACCACATTTTCACAGCGAAAAATGACCCTTATTTTGCAAAGTGCCTAGCTGTAGTTTTTTAAACCTAGCTCTGCCGGCACCTAGGGAACCCTAGCAAACCTATGCATTTTTTTAAACTAGACACCCGGGGATGCTAGGGAGGTATGGCTTGCGTGGATCTCCCAACGTTTTCTCACCCAGAATCCCCTTCAAACCTCAAATTTAGCTGAAAAAATCACGTGTGGAAAAGTTGTGGCATCACCGGGCTAACACAAATTTCCTACCACCCAGCGTTCCCCCCCGGTCTCCCGATAAAAATGGTGCATCACTCATGTGGGAGGCCTAAGTACCCGCGACAGGCAAGGGCCCAAAGCGTATTGAGGCGACATCAAAATTGCCTATCACAAAACAACCTGGTTTTGCAAGGGGGGGATCACCTGGGTTTTTGGCCCCGCGCTTGGTGGCCAGCTAGGGCAACCTACCAAACCCACACATTTTTTAAAACTAGACACCCGGGGGTTTCCAGGGAGGTATGGCTTGCGTGGATCCCCCAACGTTTTCTTACCCAGAATCCCCTGCAAATCTCAAATTAGCTGAAAAAAACCCTTTTCCCACACATTTTTGTGTGTGAAAGTTGTGGCATCATCGGGCTGACACAAATTTCCTACCACCCAGCGTTCCCCCAGGTCTCCCGATAAAAATGGTGCCTCACTCGTGTGGGAGGCCCAACCGCAACCCAAGTACCTGCGACAGGCAAGGGCCCAAAACGTATTGAGGCGACATCAAAATAGCCTATCAAAAAATGTTTTGGGCCCTTGCCTGTTGCGGGTCCTTGGGCCTCCCACATGAGTGAGGCACCATTTTTATCAGGGACCTGGAGAACAGCCACCACCCCTACATGAATACAAAAAGAAAATCCCTGGTTTCTAGTCTGCGTTCTGCCCCCGGGGGGGCAGATTGGGGGCTACTGCCCCATCTGCCCCCTAGGGGTGATGAAAGACTGTCATTTTGTTTGGGGGGGTGGGGGCATTGACATGCCCGTTTTGGGCAGCCCCCACCCTAATTTCAATTTCCCAAAATAAATCCCTGGCGTCTAGTGGGCTTTTTGCTCCCCCCCCCCGGGGGGGGCAGATTGGGGGCTACTGCGCCCATCTGCCCCCCAGTGGGGGCAGAAAGGCTGTCATTTTGGTGGGGGGGGGGTGAAGGCATTGGCATGCTCATTTTGGGCAGCCCCCACCCTAAGTAAAATTGCCCCCAAAAAATCCCTAGCATCTAGTGGGTTTTCTGCCCCCCCGGCGGGGCAGATTGGCTGTAATTTTGGTGGGGTGGGGGCATTGGCATGCCCGTTTTGGGCAGCCCCCACCCTAAGGAAAATTGCGGGGGAAAAAATCCCTGGCGCTAGTGGGATCTCTGCCCCCCCAGGGGAGGCAGAAAGACTGGTATGCCCAAAACGCAATGGGGGGAGCAAAGGCCCTTACCCAAGGGGCCGCTCCCTCCTCTCTGGCGCTAGTGGGTGGATCCCTGCCTGGGGATCGTCCTCCTGGGATGATCCCAAAGCAGGGATCCACTAGGGAAGGGTACCATTGGAAAGGGAAGATTCTCCCCTTTCTAACGATACCTCTCCCAAGTGTTTCGGTGCTCGGGAGCTGAGATAGCCCCATGAGCACTGAAAAACTGAAACTGAGTTTCAGTTTCGTTTTCAATGTAATGACGACAGCGTGCCATGCGTGCGATCGTCATTACACCGAAAACCAGGGGAGGGCATCGGGAGGTTGGGGAAGCTCTTCCCCACCTCCTGAGGCACAAAAATAAAAAAGTAAATCCCTCTGCTGTTTACAGCAGAGGGATTTCCTACCCCTGTCCTCATGACAGAATGGTTCCGTCATGAGCACAGGAGCACGGATGCTCATGACGGAACCATTCCATCATGAGCATTGAAGGAGTTAAACACAGCCTGAATCCCTTCAAATGATGCCATATGATGCCCAGAGAGCAGATCTCCTAACCTAGTTTATACGCAGACTTTGGTCCGAACTCCCAACAGTTCTCCGTGACCAATGAAGGCTCCGTGGCTAATCTGTGTTTCTCCACTGACTGTCGGTGAAGTAAATGATCAAAATCAAAACGTACTCCTTTGTGGTCGTGCTTTTACTCCAAGTCCTGTGGCAGCCAGTAGCTACTAGGTCTGTTCTCTGGTAAGTAATTCTATTTGGTTCTTGGCGTCAGCTGGTGCAGTGGTTAAGCAATCAATGCTTTCTTTAAGCAGTGAGTACGGTTGGGAATTCAGATACATTGACGCTGAATTAACACTCAAAGGTCATAGCTATATCGGTACTAAGCGTGCAGCCCTTTACTTACAAGTGCAAAACATACAATTGTTAAAACTGGAGTATATAGAGTCTCTGACTATTGTCAGAAGTAGAGAATCAATCGCAAACAGTTTTAGGTTTTTTTCTCTGTAACCTCAAATGTATTAAAGCCTATGGGAAGTAGTATACTGTGGACACTGGACTGGAGATCAGTGGTCTTCCGGAAACCTAGAAATCAGTTTGTCTTGTAACTAAGTTTCTTTAGTATGGACAATGTACCTCAATGGCTATTGGTGACAGATAACATGCTACCAAGTATCCAGTAAACCATTTTAAGTTTACACTTTTCCTAGTTTTGCAGCTCGGAGTCCTTGTACAGAGACTGCAGCAGGTATGCCACACCAAGAGTAGTAATCCTTGTGCAGTTGTAAAGGGAGAAGTAGATGGGACCTTGGGACGGGGCGATGGAGACAGGGACTTTATATTCGCTACACTGTGCAGTCACGCCACCCTCCCAACAGAAACAACACAATCATCTGGAGTCCCCTCCCATGTTTGAATTGTATTCCAGCTGTGCAAAGCATTAACACCTGAGCTAGAAACCAGATCTGTGACAGGGTACCTAAGAATAGAAGGCACAACAGCAATACAGCAACCAGACAGTATAAAATGTGGGGTGTCAGTATTGATCTACAGGGAGTCAAGCCATAGGGTTAGTGTATTGTCTTATGCCACACAGGTAGGAGCTGTGAAACTAATGCAGAGTTCACCACCTATAGTACAGACTCTTTAGGATATTCTTGATTTCAAATTAAGCGTTTCTTTTTGTCCATCTGGATCATGAACCGTTGTTTTGAGGCTGGGTTGCTACAGTTCAAACAGGAAAGACTGCTTAAAGAGTAGGACTTTAAGCACTCCTTTAAAGGTCTTGACATGGATTTGTTCTAATAGCAAGAACAATGGTGTTCCAGATTCTAAGACCGTTCCCTGAGAAAGCTTACCTCGAAGTTTCTGATTTTTTGGAATGAAAGTGGTTTTAGCCCTAGAAAGTCCATGGTTGGCGGAGAAGAGGAGCTTCCTGAAACTAGTAGGAATGGTTGAACCGCTATTTGAAGGCTGTCTGCTGGGATAAGAGGCTTGACACTCCCTAAGGAGTCTAATTTGATATGGGCTTATTTCGCTTAGATTGATTTATTCAGCAGGGTGACAGAAAATATTGTTTACCAGACAAATAAAAACAGGAAATATAAAGCAGTCCACATTTAATCTAAGTGCATTACTCTGGAGGTACAGTGTTACTTGTACGTCTTCATGTGCCATAAACCATCGTTTAAATAATGAATATTTTCAATGCCGATTCCCTTATTGACTTTCTCTATATCGTCTGCAGAAATCTTCATGACTCCAACACACAGGGCATGTTGTTTCCCTTCAGCCATGATCGCAACTACTGTGTCGGAGGCAGCAGGATATAATTTTGCACCGGGAGACGTCAGTTCTGGACACATGATATTAGCACCACTAAGGACAAACTTAATGGCTCCTTTGTCAACTTGCTGATGTGGTAAAATAAATGGGAATTTGTGAAGTAATCTCAGTGTTGGATAAAACGGCCCTTCCCTTTGTCTGAAGAAAAGCAACCATCCATTTACTGTTAATATTTCAATATGCTCATGACATCTCACTATTTTAACAGGGTCCTTCTTCGGCATAATTTGGTTAAGCCATGGGTCAATTCCTTTAAACTGATCTATAAGTTGATTCTTTATGCCCTTTATGACTGACGTTTTCAACTGAATGCAGTTGGACACATTTTCTTTTTCATCAAATTTCTTAAACATACTGGCGGCCGTTAAATGGCCAAGAGTGCTGAGGGGCGGGGAGCGCCCGGCTCAGTTGGGCTGCAGGGCAAAGAACGAGTGTGCAGCAATGGAATCGCAGTGATGAACCCACCCCCACTCCCTTATTTCACTTCCATGTTAGTGTGGGCTTGCAGAGTTAGGAGTATGTTATGAATTAATGCCAACGGTTTTGCTGTCTCCACAATGGATACAGTTAATAATATGGTGGAGAGAGGTAAAGAATTTCTTTATTCTTCTGGATGATCAGTTTGAGATGCTGGAACTGGTATCTATAATTTGTAGTCGCCAAGGGTCTTTGCAAAAAGATTTTTCAAGTACATCTGCTGGTTGTCTGCACATAGGAGAAAAGAGCAATTTGATGAATAAACCTAAAAATGTAATGGAAATGATGCAATCTTGGGGTACTTCTTGACAAAGAGGTGTCAGGCTGTAGTGCGATTTTGATAATTTTACTCTCTAGAAGCAGTTTGCGAAATTACTCTGACCATCTCAGAACTGTGCCATTGATCCCCTTCTGTTATTCTAAGATTTATTGAAGGGGAATGTGGTTGGCTGTACTAATTGCAGCGGACAGATAAGAAGTATGAGGAGGTATGATTCACCATTGTCCAGAAGGCTTAGCCCATCCTCAAATACTTTTGCGATTGCTGTCTCTGTGCGGCAGCCATCCTTAAAACGTGACTGATGGTTAACAAGAAGGTTATCATCTTCAATGCATTTTTGAGATTATTTGCTTCACAACATTCAGGCCATTTTGCTAGGAAGGGAAAGCTGGATACAGGGCTGGAATTGTTAAAAAATCAACAGGGTCTCCATTTGGCTTTTTGAGACGTGATCTGTCCATTATTGAGGCAGTTAAAAACGGTGCCGTGACTCAAAGAAGAATTGTTTATAAACGACATTAATAGAATGAGAGTCAAACATATATCTTTGAATTCTAATAGGCACAATCCTTTTTTCACCACTATTATTCATTCATAAGTAAAAACCAATTTTAAGAGGTTGCAATTTGGGTTGATACTGATGAGAAAGTTCATCCTGCACTAGAAATGTAAATGTGCAGCCTCTGATTGCAGGAAATGTGGCTGCAGGAACAAATCTTTAGTGGATATTTTATGTGCGTAACCTGTTTTAATGGCGGAAAGAAGTCAATGGCTCTATCCATTGTTAGGGATAAGGTCTTGCTCGGATGCCATTGCCTTATGTAGAACTGGTTTAGTTCCACAGGTCGCTGTAAAATTTGATAAAATGTATGGATTATCTAACCCTACTGTTTATGGCTTTGTGTTATTTCAATTAACTTTAGGAGCAGGGAGGGGATGTGGCCTAACAGCTAGACCTGCTGGCTTTGGAACTTGAGAGCTATGCTTGTGTCATGGCCTTGACTCAACATCCTGTGATTCTGGGCAAATTACTTACACTCTCCATGCCTAGCAAAATTTGTAATGTAATCTGGTGCTCATTTAAAGTGCTGTAATGTCATGGGCTACGTTCGCACAGTATATAAAAACAGCAAACAATAAAGCAAACTTATTTTATTAATGAATGTACATCACATCTCTCTGTGACTAACTATTTGTATTTTTGGGTTTTGAGAGCTGGGCCTCCATGTGGTCCATGACCTTAACTTCAAATAGTTTGTTGTGATTGTAATGGCTGTGATTATAGTTAACTAGTCAATACATCTTGAACTTGGCATAAGTAGAACATCCCATGGTGGTCTCAAGATCTGATGCCACTGGGCAGAATCATTATCAGAGTAGGCCAGAACAAATAATTGAGACAGTGCTTATGCCAGCTCAGCCAGTTTCCAGACATAGTGGATTGCCAGCTAAAACAAGAACGGGGGCTGGATCCACTAAGAATAACCTGATTAAAGGAGCGCGAGCTGGGAAACGAATTAGGACAGATGAATTGGAACTGGAAGTGGACCAAACTGAATCAGTCATCAACAAGGACGCAGAGACTAGTATTTCATCACCTTATTTGGCTGACGAGATCTTTCTGAAGTGGGCAGAGACTATGGTCTCTGTATTGCTGAACCCCCTCTTCTACAAATCATCTAGAATTGAGGAGAGGCTGACACTTATAGAGGCTGGTTGTAGATTGTCCCATACCTGTGCCTGTGCCGAAAGCTCGCAGATAAATAGTGCAGAGGGGCCGACAGCCCAGAATCAGGTCTTACCCGTAGCATCAGGGGATGCAATAGTTAGACACGACTCCCACCAGACTCCTGGGCCTGAAGTCTTGCTGGGGGGGACCGCTTTGCCCTCAACCAAAGGGGGGGGGGAACAATGTAACGCACCAGCATCAGCTTCACCCCTCGGGTAGCTCCTATCAGGGTCCCACCCCTAACATTGACAGTACCAACCCTTTACAAGCAGATCGTCATGAAAATACAAGGGTGCACACATCTTCCGGTTCTAGCCTCCCCAGTAACTTCCAAGAAGCCCAAAGTGGGAATGAAAGCAGAGTGGTTAGCCTAAGACAATCTAATAACAAAGTGCACTCCTCACTCCATCTCCCCCCGGCGGCAATGCCTTTAGTACTGGTTGTAGAGAAATGTTCCCATTTTGAGGGCGGGCCAAGTGGAAACTACTGTCCAGTTGATGGGCAAGTCACTTCATTGGCTGAATCGTTATGCAATGGGCACCGGCTATGGGGGCCACATCTAGCAAATCAAATCAAATAATCATGGCTAGAAGGGTAGGGTGGTTGGGCGTGTCTCCGAAAGTGACACAGGGTGATTGTGTTGTGATCAACTTTAATAATCCCTACGCCACTAAAACCATTCTCGACCACTTGCACAGAATTCCTCCTGTAGGTACGCAGATCACTGCACTGTCCATGAGCTACTTCTTCAGGCCCCTCTCAACAATGAGCTTGGAAATGCTACCTTACACAAGGCAAAATTTAGGGAATTATAATCAGATGGCCAACCAGGGAATGCAACTGGAGAATCGGTTTGCCCCCCTTTCTCGGTTAGAAACCTGTGATTGACTACCCAGGAACGGGCAACTGGAGCGGGCTTTATCCTCCCCCCCCCCCCCCCGGCAATCACCGCAACAGACAATGGCAGAGCAGCGAGCAATGGCTGAGCAGCGAGTCTTAGTACTGTTGATAATAGTGGGTTTTCAGATGCAATCAACATGGCAACATGGAATGTCGCAGGCATCTCCAATAAGCTTGGGGATTCTGACTGGCTTCAATTATGGCAGGATCGAGATATCTCCTGCTTTCAGGAGACACGGGCCACAGAGGAGACTTTTGTAAATGGTTATCGTTCTTATCAGACGAAAGCCACTCCGTCCCCCTCTAGTAGAGCGAAAGTGGGCTTGCTAACTTTAATTTCAAATACCCTAGCGATAAAAATAAAGTTGCTACATGATACCTCCCCATTCTTCCATCTGATTATTTTAGAGTTTGATAACTCTGATCAGTGGTTCCTAATAAACTTCTATAACAATTTTGGCCCAAACTTGCATAAAGTGCTGGACGAGGTGAACGGGGCAATCGATAAGGCATTGAAACTGGTGAATCAAAAGGCTGTCCTAAACATCATATGGTTAGGTGACTTTAACATACATCCGTGCCACCACAAATTAGAGCGGGTTTTGGTGTGGAGAATATGTGGGGCAACCCTGTTCACCACTTTTTACATAACATCTATGGAAACACTCTGAACATCTCGTCGAGAAATATGCTTATGGTCAATAACTTAACCACTGATAGTGATAATTTGTCCCCAACTTTCCATCGGGATCACAGGGAATCAACGATTGATTTCATACTGGTCACAATCCCTTTAAACATCAGATGTAGCAAAGTTACTAACCAATTTAACTCCTTTAGTGACCATGCGATTTTGTGCTGCGAGATCCAAACTATCCAGAGGGCTGCGACTACATCGCAAGAAATTGGTCTGTCTATATTACCTAGGTGTAATGGATACCAACTGAAGTGGTCCAAAATTGACAAACTGGAAGTCATACCTATCATAATTAGCAATTCTATACATAATATAAATATTTGTTTGGAAATTGAGATTCCACCCCAACTTGTGGTGTCTTCCTTTATAGAACTTTTAGCACACATAAGTAACTCAATCACTAGAAAAAAATACGAATAACACAAAAAAGACCAAGGAATGGTTTGATTCTTCCTGTGCAAAAACAATGAAAGCCCTTACTAAAGCTCTAAGCTGTATCCCTAGGAATCCCTCCGAAATTGCCATTTACCGTAGGGAATATAAAATGGCCAAAAAAAACAGGGAGAAGGTGCTTAGAGATGAATCATGGGCCAAATTAGAACACGCCGCGGCGTCAGGTAATTCAAAGGAGTTTTGGGGTATAATAAATGGTCCACACTTTAAAACACCAAACGATAGTGCACTTTAAGTTAATGTAGGAGAGGAGGAGCGGGTGGCTGATTCTGAAGGTATTTTTGCCCCAATTGCTTATCTATTTGTACCACTTCTGGACCCTCTCTTTTTTCCGTACTGAAGAAGTTAGGAATGGGATTGAGGCCTGTAGTGCTGGAAAAGCCCAGCCCCGATGGCGTCCCAATTGACTTTTTCTTTGAGTATATGGACATCTGGGTTCCTCTTGTAACTAATGTTTTTAACAAACTCGCTATAGCTAGTCCCCCATGTCCTGGAAAACTAGTATAATCATCCCAGTTTATAAAAAGGGAGACAAAAGCAACCCCAAAAATGATCGACCAATATCGTTAATTGATAAGATGGCTAAACTTATGGGCCGCCTTCTTCTGACAAGACTGGAGGCGTGGGTGAGGAGTAAGAACATTTTAATGGAGGCCCAATACGGCTTCCAGGAGGGAAAGGGCATGGCAGACCAATGCCTGAACCTCTCACTGATTATGGATAGGTTTGTAAGAGCCAAGGGTGGGAAGATCTATCTTGCCTTTATGGATTTGTTCGCAGTCTTTGACTGCGTGTCCCACCCTAGACTCTGGCAGATAATGGAGGAGATGGGAACCGATCAAGCATTGGTCGACTTCATCAGACAGCTGTACTCTGATGCCTCTTCATCGGTCCGCTACGGGAAGAATGGAGCATGTACCCGAACACTTGAGATCTTAAGAGGGGTCAGGCAGGGCTGTGTCCTGGCACCGTTCTTATTTTCCATCTATACCAATGGTGCGGGAAAACATCTTGAGGGCTGTAGGAGAGTAGGATCTGCCTCTTATGTTGCCACCACTTTTTTTTTTCTGATGTTTACACTGGTTTCTTGTTATAGTCTGGCTGGGACCCTGCTAATCAGGGCCCCAGCCTCTCTGTTCTCTCTAAACAAGATAGATGGAGTGCATATTAGGTGCACTAGTGATTGGATACTGTGGTGCCTTATGAGTCCCTAGTATAAGGTACCTTAGGTACCAAGGGCATAGGTACTTCACAGGCCTACCAGGGGCTGAAGCATGTATTATGCCACCCCCTGGGAAGCAGACTAAATCTGACACCACAGGCCTGCTACTGCAACCTGGGTGGGGTGGTGCTAGCCTCCTCACTGAGATATAGGTTCACTATATCTCTCCTTACACACACATTTAAACCTATCACCCCTAAGGCAGGCCCTTTCAATCCTGAGGGCAGGGGGGGTTGGTTTCCATGTGAGGGGGTGCCTCTGCCTGAGCAGGGCCCCTCTGCAGCTCTCAGAGTCTATTCTTTGGGGCTGTTTGTGAATGCGGTCAAACCATATACTCTTACGTGCATTATAACCTCACGGTTAATGCTAACTTTGGAATGGCTGCATCAAAACATGTTGTGTTTGGTGTCAAACGCTTTGGAATCATACCCCCACACCAATAACTGGTGTGGGAGTATGATCCCACCCTTCTAGAGGGATAGACATGTACCTACTGTGGAAACGCGGTAGAATCCTGAAGAGCCCTGGCTTCACAAAATGGATGCCACCAGCACAGACACTGGGCTGCCCTCCTGCTGATGACCGAAACTCGCAGTGGAGGAGGCCCAACAATAGGTATCCTGTCACAGGGAGGTGTGACCACCTCCCAGACAGGGTTTAGTGTATTGGGGCTGGGTGGGTGCACTCCTAGAGTGCTTTGAAGTCCTGCACTGGGGGAGCAGTAGGCTCCTCTGTGCATACACCAATTCAAACCGGCTCAGGGGCTACCTGCCCCTGCTCTGGCGCAAAACTGGACAAAGGGAAGTGGGTGTAGCCACACACTCCCCCGACCCTCCCATAGGTGGGGTCATAGAGCTAGTCCCTCCCTTCCTTTCAGTATAAGTTAGGGAACCCTTGCCATTGCATACTAGATACCCCTGGACGACGCTCTGAAGACGAATCCTGGACCTTCGACATTCCACTAGCTCTGGAAGACGGAAGAATCTCCCTTGGAGTCAAGAAGTGACTCCCCTGCTTGGAAGGCACCAAATACTGCAATCAACGGTCGCAAACTCCATCGCTCCCGCCGGAGCCCTTAGTCTCTGCAGCCCAGAAAGAGGATTTCCTGACTTCTCCAAGGCCATCGTGAGTCCCCAGCGACGCTGAGGCAAGTGGACCCCACGAGTGACAAGGAACCACAATCCATGGGTACCGTGCACTATTTTCGAGTGCAACCCCTTCACGTCGTTCTACGAACCTGTGCATTGGACCACGTGTGGTCCAAGCCTCCAGCAGCAATCCCTCCGAAGATCAGAGGCCTACCCCGTCGCGAGTGACCATGGGCCCATGTTGAGTGAATCCTCCCGGGGCCCCTTCGTGATCCCTTGCCGGTTGGCTTGTGGGTCCCCAGAAGACTTTTCTACAGTTCCAAAGGGCTCCCCTGGTTGCTCCAGGGCTGCCCTGATTTACCCTTGCTGGGTGAGTCCCTCAGACCTTGCTGGTCTGCACCGCTGACTTTTTGTCCTTTCCACGAGACTTGCTGTTACCAAGGCTTGTTGGCTCCAATGAGGTCACCGACACCGTAGTAAGCTGCAGACTTCGTGGGACACGCCGAATCAAGCTCCTGGTCGTCGTCGACACCTCCTGGACCTCGTGGCTGAAGAGTCAAGACACCAGTGGATCACCTGAAATCACCCGACGGCTGTGGGCATCCATCTTCTTTGCCCCGGGTCACTGCCAAGTGACTTTCAACACTGTCCCCTCTGCTTTCAGGTCTTCCTTCTTCTGAATCCAGCCTTGGATTCCACCGGCCACTTCTCCTGTCTTCACAAACAGCAAGTCTTCTTTGGCTCCCATTGAAAACGACGCCGCGACCCGACACTAAAAGACACCTATGCACCGGCTTCCCTGGGTGAGGTAACTCCAGCACTACGGTGCTCCTGTGGGTGTTGGCTCTAGAACTACTTACCCTGTAAGTGACTTGCTTATAGACTCTCCCGAAGTATCCTTAAACTCTTAATTTCCAATCGCGACTTGCTCCATTGAAGTCAATAGGGATTCGCGGCTGTGTTCTCACACTGCATGCGTCCCCCGTGGGTCCGTTACTTACCTGCCTTGGGTGGTTTCGTGAGGCCCCAGCTCTTCTGAAGGCCCTAGGCCTTGTCCCTTTGCAAGTCGTTGTTCTTAAGTCTCTTTTTTAGTATATGGTCTGGTACGACCCTAGGGCCCCAGCCATATTTGTGCTTAACTTATTGTGAAACGTTGATTTATGCATATGTTCCTGACTTCTAATCTCATAAAGAGATTAGCAGAGAGTTGTTAGTAATAAATACATATATATTTGATATATATACCTGTGTGGTGTCCTTTCATTTAGTAATTCAAGAGATTATAAGGTAAAACAAGCTTCTTTACATTTCTCTAAAGACGGCCTGAAGGCTGCTCTCCACAGCTACCACTAGGATAGCTTTCTTTAAAAGGTTGTCTTAAACCTACTACCATAAGAGTCGAATTGTACAGGTGCAAGGTGTCCACTATAACTAGTGAACACCATATACCAGGCCAACTTCTCACAAGAGCGCTGCCTTGGATGTCCCTGTGCTCTCTGACCATTAGCGGTTACCGACTTTGACGTATGCTGATGACGCTATACTGATGGCCCGAACTGCAATGGGGCTACAGTGCTTTATAGCGGCCTACGCGGCTTTAATGAATTCATTCGACTTAAAGATCAATCAATCTAAATCTTTTATAATTATAGCATGGGTTGGGAAACGCGACCCCCCCCCTGATTTATTATGGACTCTGTTAAAATTGAGGTGGTAGACTCGTTTGCCTATTTAGGTGTCCTATTTGATAATAAACAATCCTGATCCAAACTGTTAGAGGGCAGAGCAATGGGCATGCAGAGAAACCTAGCTGCGTTGGAATCCTTCTCTAAAAAGCTGGGAGCCAAACCGCTAATTCCTATGAAAAAAATCTATCATGCTAAAACAAAGGCAGCAGCGGTGTACGGGGCAGCAGTTTGGGGTTGGCCCCCAGCGACTATTTACAAGTAATAGAGAATACATTTTTTAAGTCTTTTACCTCGCTACCCCAGTCATTTTCGAATTATGTGCTTCGTATGGAACTGGCTTTACCCTACATTATGGACTCTATCAAAATAGCACCACTGCTACTGTGGCAGAGGGACACAGTCCCCCTGACGCAAAATCTAATAACTGTTTTAAAGTCAAATAACTACAGTTAGATGAGGTGGATAAAGTATGTTGAGTCAGAACTATCTGCACTTGGTTTAAGTCGCCTTTTTAATGATACCTCTACCTGCAAATCCCTATCCAAACGGGAATTAACTGAGACCTTTATTAAGAGAGTCCAATATCTAAGAAGGGAAAAAAACTTCCACACTCAGTCGGCACAGCTGTATGAACTAACCCCAGTATTGGAGGAGTATAGCTATTATTATCTGGCTGATGTTACTTTCCCACAGCACAAATATATTTTGCTTAGATATCGTCTAATCTGATTCCTTTGATGGTGGGATATCCAGGGAAGAAATAAAAACAATCAGAACTTTCCCTATGTCCGTGTGATAACTTATCTACACGGGATGAGCTTCATGTTTTATTTTTTTGTGGTTTCTACCATCAAGAAAGGCGTAATTTTATTGTATCAATTTGCAAGTGCTACAATTTTAAATATTGTCGTGTAGCACTGTTTTTTCTCAAATCATTGCAAAATTCTTTGGTGTGCTTTTCGTTAGCATCATTCCTATGGGCATGTATTAAAAAGAAGAAGCAGTTTGGCACATAAGACTACTTAAAATTGACCTACAAAATTTGTACTGTATTATGTGTATAGATTAAATCAATTTTTACTTAAACTGTATGGTAGCATATAGATATACATTTTTTTTTAAAAACATTTTATTGAAAAAGTACACATCGAGTCAAGTCGTTCAACATTATGACAAATACAGTTGTGTTGACATAACCCACAAGGCAACCTTATTATGCATAGTACATGTATCAGATCGAACATTTAAATCCATCACACCAACTTATAGGTTTGCATTTCCCCCCCCCTACAGAGATGGTGCCACATAATGAACATATTACCAATTTTAGTTACTCAAGTCCGGATCTGAGTCCTCCGGTGGGGGGGGGGGGCACACATGTTGCCCCTAAAAGTGTTCCATTTTCCCCAGACACGCTGCCATTTTCGGGGGCAGCCCCTATTAATAAAGACCGCCCTTTCCACAACCATGGCACCCTCTAGGTCGCAACACCACTGCTGATGAGACTGGATCGACGATGCCCCCCCAATGTCGCGCAATGTTCCTCTTTCCCTCCTCGGCGATCTGCAGCGTCACTCCCCTGGGCAATCGTGGTGGAGGGCCTTTTAGAATATATAGCACTGATTTTGCCCAGTTGATTGAATAACCGGAGACCCTACCATAGGATTCACAAATGTCGAGTAGGCAGTTAATGGACCGTCCCGGTTGCGTCATGTATAGTAATATGTCATCTGCGTACAGAGAGATACAGTCTTCCCATCCCTCTGTCCAATTCAGTCCTTTTATCACGAGGTCTCTCTGAATCCACACCGCAAGGGGCTCTAATACTAAGGCGAATAGTAGTGGGTAGCATATTTTTAAGATTAAGGTTTGGAGTTATCTTTTATAATGTCTTTTTTTTTTTTTTTTTAATGTGACTGTATAAATTGTTCGGACACTTTTATGATCTTATGTGTAAGATCGAATAAAGGATTTGATTGATTGATTGAGACAGAATGTCACAGAAGACCATCCATGAGGTAATTTAGTCCCAATACTTGAATTCAAGCTTCTGTACAGTGTTGCACCTGATCCCCTCTTTATGACTTCCAGACAAAATAATTGGGAAGCTCCGAGTTCTTTGTTAATCTTTTCTGCCCAATTCTGACTTAGACTAAGGAGAAATTATCTCATCACGTCTGCATTTAATGTTTTTCCACTGGTTGCTCCCCAAGCACAGGGTTACATTGAAAACTGTGTGCCTTTTGCACTATGCTGTGTATCAGTCTAAATTGAAGCTCCATAGGAGCAGACACCTGAGCTTGTGCCAACCAGGACACTTCATTTTGCATCTAAATGAAATTTAAGTTGTTTGAAGAAGATACCTGTCCTAGAGAGTACCGCAAATGGTCTAAGATCAACCCTTCCACCAAGCTTATGGTCTGAATTATGTATAAGGTGCACCAACTGTTATCCATTTTTTCCATTCTCTAGTGCTCCATGAGTTTTCTGAAGCAAATATGAATAATGAATAATAATAAATGTATAATGAATATAAGGCATTTATATAGTGCACAGCTATTCAAAAGTGTGTCCCGGCGCATAAAAGGCCCATAGAACAACCAGCTACACCAACTTCGATTGCAGAAGAGAAACAAGCATTTGCAATGCAATAGATCTCGCATTACTGAAAATTTGAGCTATAGGCCTTGCATTATTATTTGCAACGCCAATAGCTCAGACTTATTGTAATGCCTTGTATTGCAAATGGAGACTTTCTGAAACTACATTATGATGGACAACTTTTATTGTTGTCCTCAGAGGGTAGAGGATAAAAGGAAGGTGTGGCAAATGTAACACGAAAAGGGAGGTCAACATGTTTCAGAAATTAAACAACATATTAAAGATCTTCAAGGGGAAAGTTTGAAAGTGCCTGTTAGACATGATAAACTCCAACAACGAAGTTGACAATGCTAGTAACATGGGACATATTACAGAGCCAAAATGTGGGAAATTCTATATCACATAGGACTGGTGTTGGGAAAAGAGATACTGTGAGACCGTTCGAGCACAACATTTTATAAAATATTGGGGCAATGGAAACAAAATTTGGAATGAGCAAAACACAATGGGAGTTAAGATTGGGAAACTTAGAAGCAAGGTCAATGAATGCAGATAAAACAGACTAGGTTTTTGAAAGGTTACAACTGAATCTAAATAATGTAAAAATGATGCATTTCTATTGAAAATAAAAGAATAAAAAGGTGTTTGAAAAAACTGCTTGTGGTTTTCCTTATGTTCCTCCTTAATTTTAAATTAAATTATTAAATTTTATAAGGCCTGTACAAACTTTTATTGATAGGCTTCCTTATGTTCTTTTCGATTTTTCTGTGATTTTCACAGCATCCTCTTTTGCCTTCATCCAGTTTTAAACCTGGTTGGTCCAATGTTATTAAATTAAAGGCCAAGTCAGTCATGGAGTTCATAAATGTAAAGGCCAAGAGTAGTGCATGTCAGAAAAAAAATCATATACCGCTGGCTAGGGTGCCTCATGAGACTTTTATTCAATCCGTCAAGCTGCTAACCGTGCTGCAGTTCTACTGCCACTGGCTGTCAGTCTGGGAGCAATGATGCACCATCAGTTCACAGTTACAATTTAGGAGACAAGACATTTCTGAAAGCAGCGAAGAAGCAGAAACTGACATCTCTACAAACATCAATGGGCACTGGAAGGACGGGTGATTCCCAGACCTTTTAACACAGACCGCTGCAAAACAAAATAATTCTGTCTAAATCTAACATTTTTGTCGAGTCTGTCCATGGTAAACATTGCAATTTTATTGCTTGTATTGAAGGCTCCGTATTTGAATCCATCTATTTAACATCAGCCTAAAATGCTACAATAGGTTAGGTGTATGTACATGCAAATAAGACTGCCATAAAGCTTGAACAGACTGGAGGATCTTATAGGAACCGGCAAGCTACTGAAACAGTCCAGTCATTACACAAAGACCAGAAGGCAAACCTGGACAGTGCAAATGGATGATGGCTACTGCATCATTGAATGCTGAGGATGTTGGGCAGAAAAGGCTACAGCAGAAACCCGTACCAGAAGTGCTTACTGCAATGGGATTGCAAATATTAGACTGCTTGTTTGCAGGTTCAAAAATTTTTGCTTATCTGGACCATGCAGACTATAACTGCACGCGAGCAGCAGAGATTTAACGTAAAAAATTACTTGTTTTCAGCACGTCAACCTTGCTACGTGAGCACAAGGTTAGTATCCCTCATTGTTGGGGGGAGAAGCCAGAACATTTTTACAGGCACCTCCGACTTTAAGGCAAGCTCCATCAATCAATGAGCTTATCGTATTCTAGCTAGTGGCATTCATCCCAGTTTTTTTGTGGAGTAAATCATAGTAACGTACCTTCTTAATGCGAGCCGCAAAATGAGAAGTTGTAATCGCTTCCCATTGAGCCCCATACTGTGAAGATCCTCCGTCACCAAGGGGAGATTTTTGGCATCCTTATACAAACATAAACCATCTGGTGGGCTGAGTCTGTACGACATGCTATGTCCATGCTGCTGCGGCGCTCTGACGCAGTGGCAGTTGCCCGAAAATAGAGCGGGGAGCAGCGCAAACAAACAACAAAAAGTACAGTGGGCCAAGTCTGCACCGCACCTCATGGCCAGCAGCTGTGTTACTGGCGCAGCTATAAGGAAGCGAAGGCTGCCTGGTAGTAGAGCGGAAAGTGCAGGTGGAGTAAATCAAAGTAATGTACCTCCTTAATGCGAGCCGCAAAATTAGAAGTATTTTTACATGAGCCCCATACTTTGAAAAGATCCTCCATCACCATGGGGAGATTGTTGCCACCAATATACCAATATAAAAAGTACGGCGGGCTGAGTCTGCATGTCACGCCATGCCCAGCAGCTGTCTGGACTCTGAGGCAGAAGCTGCCCGGAAGTAGAGATAGAAGCAGCGCATACAAAGTCAACAACAAGAAGTGCCGCGGACCAGACGCAGAACGGGAGGGGACGGACCACGCATCGCACACTTAACATGAACATGCACATGGGCTGTCTGAAAGAGACGCCGTGAACGTGCACGTGGGCTGTCCGGGTGCCGTGAGCGTGCACATCCCTGTCCCCCTTCGGCCACCAAATCGACGACTATAGGTCTCGCCAAGGCGAGCATCGCCTGCGCTACGTCGCTAGGCGAGACCTAAAAAGAGAAAAGAAGGATAACATAAGAAGCTAAGGGAAACTCAATTATTGATTAAAAAGCAGAGTTTTGAGGAGTTTCCTAAAAGTAGCTAAATCTGACACCGCTCTCAATGATGCGGGAGGCGCATTCCAGACCTGAGCACCAAGGAAACCAAACGAGGATCCACCAGAACGGGATCGAGAAATTCTAGGAACCTCTGCCTGATACATAGAGGAGGATCTCCGAATTCTAGAAGGGACATAGCGGGTAATCCTTCCACAGAGGTACCTAGAACCCTTTCTGTGAAAGGCCTTAAAGAATAACACCATGGACTTAAATCTGATTCTATTTTACTGGTAGCCAGTGGAGTGCTCTGAGATGGGGGGGGGGGGGACATATGAGTCCTAGCTTTAAGCCTGAGAATGGCTCTGCCAGCGGCATTTTGTGCCACCTGCAGACGCTTGAGAAGATATTCTGGTAGGCCAAGGTAGAGTATATTCACATAGTCCAAACTTGAAATAATCAATGCGTGGACCACGAATTTCCTGCAGTCTAAAGACAGGAGTAGAAGGAACTTCTTCAGCATCCTAAGGAGTCCAAAGCACGTTCCCAACACTGAATGGACTTGGCCTTCATAGATAAGCGATCGTCTATCAAGACTCCTAGGTTTTTTACTGTTTGTTGTGCGGTGAGAGGTGGAGACATATCTTCCGGCCACCAGAATCTCCCGTCATCTGGCGGTGGGGTGCCGAAAAAGATGATTTCCGACTTTTCCGAGTTGCATTTGAGCTGGTTCAATTTTAACCACGCAAACACTTTTGAGGGACAAGTTTTGATCTTGGCTCCCTCAAAACTCCTCCCTTTGTCACAAGTGAAAAGGAGCTGTGTTTCGTCAGCATATGAAATAATTTTTGCTCCGTATGTCTCCGCCAGGACCGCTAGAGGGGACATATAAAGATTGAATAATGTGGGGCTCAGGATGGAACCCTGAGGGACTCCCACATCCATCCCCGGGATTCCAGCTGCAAAAGGAGGTGTCCAAAGTCCAGTTATATTGGTGAAGATCTGAAAGAGAATATGACCTTTATTATGTGAGGGGTGCAGGACTGCCGGAGCCAAATCAAGGATTCAATGAGTGTAGTGGCTTCCGAGTCAGTGGGAATATCCAAATGAAGGTTAAAATCCCCTAGAATCATGGAATGGTTAAAACGGAGGGCAAGAGGTGCCATCATCACGCTAATCGAATTCAGAAATGATTTACCTGGGACGGGAGGCCTGTAAATCAAAGCGCCAGCTAACGATTGTTGTGCTGATAAGGTGCATTGGAAGCCAAGGCATTCAGCACCCTCCAATTCACCAAGTGTGATGGGATTACATACAAATGTATCTTTATAGACAATCTCTATTCCCCCTCCTTTGCCGAACTGGCGATCTAACCTCAAGATCTTATAACCCGGAGCAATTGCCGTTGTTAGAGTAGAGCTGGAATATTGCGAAAGCCAGGAACAACAAGGAAAGTAAGGAACAAGTCAGGAGAAGATTCCTGCAGCAGATCAAAAATCTGGAGTTCATGTTTCTGTAGAGATCGTGTATGCAGTAAAAGGCTTTAAATCCTACTCCCAGGCCTACCTTGTCGTCACCCCATGCAGAGCAGTCAGTCTTCATGAGAGATAAGGTGCAGTGCATCGGCCGCCACTTACAGTGAGCACAGGTGTGGGTGAAATCTCCCCCAGGATCAATGCTGTTACTTTTAAGGGTCTCATCAAGAAGGAGTAAAGACTGCTTATCGTACCTATAATGCTCAGCGGGATCTTTAGTAGAACGGGCAGCATGCCGTGCGCCGTGCACTTCTGGGACGCTGACGGGCGCAGACAGACATGCCTTAGGCGCGCCTTCGGCAGTGCACTCTATAAATGTACCATGAAGATAATACATAGAAAAAGATTGCAGAGGATACAACTGTTAGACTGTCACTGGGTTTGAGATCAACAAGCCATGGAATTGACTTTTGATCACATGATCAAATGGCTTGGTCTAAAAATACATGGACTTCAAGTATATGAGACTAGTGTAAAAAAAAAGAGTAAGCCTTCATTGAAAGATCTGTGCAAGGATAAGGAACAAGTGAGACTCCATTCAAGGATATGTGGTCAGAGATGGGGAATGAGTAAGACTCAGCTGAAGTGCATGAACACAGCGATGTAGATGATAGCCCAATACGAGGGGAAGTGTGAGTCTCAAATCAAATTAATGTAGTGAAAGGGTAAAATTAAATTCTAGGGTATGAGGGAGTGATGAGGCAAATAATGAATCTTCATTGAACGCCAGTAATGGAGAACCAGTGAGTCTCTGCAATGGATTGTGCCCTGGGGTGAGGGAGTGTGTGGGAGAGTAACTGTCTATAAGGGCAGTATGAACTGTATGAGGGCAATTATGTGAAATTAATTTGAATCTTGACATGCATGATAGTGATGTGTAAAGGGGCATTGTTCTATGTGGATTAGTCTTACAAATTCTTATTTTATTTCAATTGATAAACCTTTTCCAAATCGTGTTTTCTAGCTCTCCGACCTGGGTATTTTTCAAAGATGGAACAAGGAGAACCGAATATGAGAGATCTCAAAACAGTTGGTAAGAACTACAGTATCTGAGTGTTTTCACTGATAAGTGCCATGATAATGTCTCTTTACTGTGGAATGTTCAGAGTGGGTGGGCATGAAAAATTATGTTAAAGGCAGCTTTGTAGGGTTAATAATACAACTACTTAAACTGACAAGTGGGATTTGCACACGGTCATCATTCTGAATATAACACGTTTGTTAAGTTTATAAACCTGTGAGTTTATCTAACAGAGTCTCGGTTACTGAGTATGTTTGCAGAAGGGAACTATTATTGAGGGGCTGGGGGTGTGGATAAAAAAACAGGAATGTGCCCATGACCTTTGCCTTTCCAAGTTTAGCTTGCTTGATCTCCAGTAGTACACAAATACCAATAATCTACAGTAGTCTAAAATGTAGCAGTTAGAGTAAAGGTTAATCTTAAGTTTTAATTGCATGCATTGCTCACCAGTGAATGACAACAGTGAAGTTTATATGTTTTTTGTAGACTTCCAAGCTCCAATGGAATGTAATACATTCTCCATGATATTGCTGCTTATTTAAATGATATGTATATGTATACTTTTGTATTCTCTCTGCAGGAAGTGTGATCTGTGAAGAGGCGACCATGGAACAGCACAATGATCTTACCATAGATCTATCTGAAAACTCAAGTTACCCATATCCCAACAAGACTACAAACCCTCCAAGTCCAATAGAGTTAAATCAAAAGAAACCCTTTCGGGTTGAAAGACCTTTAGCTCAAGCGGAGACGAAAAAGAGACCTTTTTCATGTCTGCATTGTGAAGCCACATTTACAGATAAGATTGGTCAAAGGGCACACCAGAAGACTCATCAGGCAGAGAAAGCGTTTCAGTGTCCCCACTGTAGCAAAGGCTTTGACCATGAGATCACTCTGCAGATGCACCTACAAGTCCACACCACACTCACTGCTACAGATCCAGGAAAGAAACTCCTTGCAGAGGCAGCACAGAAGGCAAAGGAGAAATTAAAGAAGAATAAAACCCTCCCAGGAGAGAAACGTTACAGCTGCACGCAGTGCGAGAAGACCTTTAACCTGGAAGCGGATCTGGACACACACCAGAAAATGCATACACTGGAGATAGTTTTTATTTGTGTGGAGTGCGGCAAGAGCTTTACTCAGAGAGCATACCTCAGGAAACACCAAAAAATCCACACGGGGGAGAAACCTTATGTATGCGGGATGTGCGGACGAGCCTTTAATCGCCAGGAGGTTTTAGTGGCACATCAGACAACTCACTCTGGGGAAAAGCCTCATAAGTGCTCTAAATGTGACAAACGTTTCAGTCGAAAATACACCCTCCGAAAGCACCTGAAGGTACACACAGGAGAAAAGTCATTCCACTGTTTAAATTGTGACAATACCTTTAGTCTGGAGACTGATCTCGAAAGGCACCAGCGAACACACACAGGGAAGGAGCCAAACAAGTGTTGCAAATGTGATGAAACCTTTTCCTATCAAGAAACCCTAGTAGCACATCAGGAAATACATTCTGAGCAGAAGCCCTCAGCATACTCATAGAGCAAAAAGAGTTGAAGTCAGAGGGGAAACATGCTAAAACATGAGTGCAGGACGTTCAGCTCTGCTTATTGCTGGAAAAGGTTCATTGAGAAGCACAACTTGATGGCACACCTTCGAACTTACACCGACGATGATTCCAATTACTTTGCTTAGTGTGACAAAAGCCTCAACCAAAAGCACAACCTTGAGAACCTCAAGTGGTAGCATGGCAGAGATGAGAAGTTTTCCGGTACTCAAAGCTCTGCACAGAAGCCTGTGGCCTCTGCAATTAAATGTCAGCGTGCCGAACACTGAGGCTGTGTGGTCTTCAGTCTACCTCAGGCCTCTTTAATCCACCGCCAGATACTCCTGCCCTTTTATCTTGCTCTTGCAGGTTCCTGCTTTCTCCCTTTAGATAGGTTTTCCATCTTTCTCTTCCTCTGTGTTTCCGCTTTGTGTGTATTTCCATGACATGCTATTGGTAAACGTCTAATGCAGAAAAATAAGTGCTGGTTCCCAAAAAATGAGTTCAGGTGGTCCCCACCTGTAACAACCGGCTCAAATTAAGCAATGCCTGTACTGAGGATGATAAAAAGACTTGACATCAAAGGCACCAGTTAAAACATACTGTGGGGGGTACACACGTGCGAAGATTGTGGGGAAACCTTCAGTGATGGGCACATCTTGGTCGACCACCAGAGATCTCATGGAGAAAAGGAACCCATTACATGATATTAATACAGTGAGAAGCTTGAAAGCCCACTTAAACTTTTGAGCACTAGTTTATCCATGCATCACACCAGTAAAATACATAAGGCATTTGAGCTTCAATGAAAAACCACCTGCTAAGCATTTAAAGACTTGGAAATGAGAACAATAGAAACGTTGGCAGAAGACTTGCAAATAGAAATTACTCTGCCATGACCAAATTAGTCACATTTCCAAGTTGTCTCCATTATAGTTAAATAATGGACAAAATCTTAAGCCATGTGCCTCCAGCTCTATTAACCAAGTTGAAGGAGGCCTTTTAAGCAACGTCCACCACAGTTTACCAAAATGATCTCCTTTGCTGCTCATAAAGGTGGCAGGTTTAAGGAAACGGGGTCCTGTGGAAACATTTGATGTTTTATTTTTTGTGGGATGATCTGCCACTGATTCCGCGACACAGACCTGAAAATGTTTTCTAAAAGTAATATGTACAATCTGTCTTAAGGTGGACAGTCTAATCAGGATCCTCTTATCCCCCTAGATCATATCCTTTAAATTGGCAGTAAACATACTTCTGGACAATCTGAAACTGTGTGATCTGTAATGCAAGGATTACATTGAGATGGAATGAAAATTGTGATCAAATGCTCTGCTTGAGATCCATTTCTGTTGTGTTGTGTAATAGCTGATGAATACATTCTTTACAACGATGAGTGGACACAGACTGGTAGCTTCAGCTGCTGTTTACTTAGTTACTCTTCAGTATGTACATTATTTATAATAATTACCCCACCACAGCAATGGTGGCTCACTGCTCAACCCCTGGCTTCCATTCCTCTGACATCATTAGAACCTACACCAAGCACCACACTCGCGGTATCATACCTGCCTGTAACATCAACTATATCACAGGAATATTCTCTGACGTGGAGAAAACTGGCTTTGCCAGAGTTCGCCCACATATTCTGTACAAAGCACAATGGAGGATATGACACCTCTCCCCAGTTATACACAATGGAACACTAAACAGACAAATCTTGTTGCATCCTTACAGATACACAGCAGACATCCTAAAGATACGCCGCTCCTTCCAACACACCCAAGGAACCATTAAGCCCACTAGATCAAATTCACACATACCCAGTACCTCTTCACAGAGACAAATAAATCGTAGAACTAGGTAGCGCTTTCACCCCATAAAATGGGGACAACAGAACCAAAAACGATAAAATATTTCTCAAACGAATTTTAGGGTAACTATACCAAACAAGCACACTGGCCGTACCTGCTAACGCAGGGGAAACGGGCAGAAGCAACTATCTCTTTGAGAAACGAAATTCATATTGTTGAAAATGCATTTAACTCTAATCAAGCACCATATACTTCTGCATGCGCAGCAACTGCAAGTATCGGTTCAGCTCTGAACAAACAGCAAGATCACTGCTATACTGCCCCCCAAAATCAATTTGAGAATAACAGGTACTAATTTCTCCTACACAATGGATGATCATTCCCCTGTGCAGGGATCATACATCCCAGAATACACAGGACAGCAATTTCATAGGTATCCTTCCAAACCTAAATTAATTACAGAATAATGGATATTAATTCAGATCTACAGGAATTCCTGCAAATATGAAGTAGACCCACCTAATCTTTTGTAGGCTTCAACTCTGAGCATGAGGAGTAAAATACAAGCAGATCAAATATACACACCCTTTCTAATGCAGTACCCTGCTGTACATAATCTGCTGTGTACAATTTGTGAGCCACCGTGAAGGAACTTTACAATTCTATTTAGGGCAAAGAGGCAAGAATTATGCATTTCATTCTTCATTGCAAATAACTAACACTCCCAGAAAAACATTTTCCAGAGGCCTATAGAATTTAACTTAAAAAAACTTGTGTGACCAAGGTAGCCAGGTGGTTAATTTGAATTCGTAGAAAGTCCTCCGTCTCTTAGTCTTTCTACCTCTTTTTTTTAGTATACATCTTGTCGAATAATTCCACATTTTCTACCACAAGTTTTGACCCACTTTTTTTTGGTTCTGCTCAGCTGCTGCCAGAAACGAAACTGCTTTAGCTTCTTCATTATTTTTTAAACATTCAGTATCCCACAGGTAAAAACTATTTTATGAAGAACATTTTCAGAATCTAGAAGTAGAATGTGGGGGTTTGACGTCTGAATGAAAGCAACAGTCATTCAGTAAGGGTGTAGAAATCTCTGAATCAGAACTGTAACTTTCCTTCATACAAACTAAGAAATTGTACATTATGTGGCAGATATGAAGGGCAGGATCATTCTATTTTAAAATATACCACTAGAGTCTACCACAGGTTCGAAAAAACATTTTAAAAGTTTGGAGCTCTCATGATTGGCAGTTTCCTGTTTTCTAACAAATAGACCTACAGACCTTGAAAGCCAAAGCCCCCGGGACAGAATGGGCACCTCAAAACAGAAGATATCAAACACAGCCTCCTGTAAGGTGCAGTAAACCTATCACATCAGAATAGAGGAATCCACTGAATCAAAGAATTTCCTAATAAAGTTGGCAACTGTATTGCTCGTGAGTACCTAACGTCACTCGCCAACTGCTTGTTTGTACTCTTGGAAGCAAAGTGCTGCAAACAGAGTAGGGTGATCTGAAAATGACAAGAAATCAGCCTGGTGATGGAAATGGCCCTTCCTGAAGCAGTAAATGCTATTGCTTGTGGAGTAAACACCCTTGTCACCAAAGCCAGCATCCTCACACAGAAACTCTCTTGCACAGTGTTAGGGACAACAATATGGATAGGCTTAGCAGACAGTTCCTTCCTGGATATCCGTTCGCTATCTGACCAGTTCTGTAACAAAAGAAAGATGTTGTTCATGTTCCGTAACTGTGAGTATCTAATTTTTGGGAGCTTTACCAGAGTAATCCCTTTCAAATGCGCACACACCAAAGGGCGTTCCTAATTGCAGTACCCTCCTACTAGAAAGTATCCCTCTGAAATAGCTCATATGTAGGATTTGAAAGCAGATAAAAAAATAAGATACTCTAATGGGATTGATTTTCCTTTCCATACACTAACTGTGCCATTAACTTCATGCTGATTGATATCTCTTATATGTTCTTCCTATCCCTGCTCTATGAAGAACAAAAGGACACAAAAAGTGGTAGATGGAATGCTTGAATTAACTTCAGCCACTGGTAATTACTTGGGGCCTCATGCCAGTCCAATGTTATTTTGCACATCATGCCACCTCAATTTGGACCCAGCCATATGGAAATCAGTCTTGACCCTTCTCCAGTTGGAATCTTCCAGCAAGAACTGCCAGGCCTGGTCCTCTGAACTAGAACACAAGCAAATCAGGACCGGTTGTGGCCTAGTTAGGGCTCATCAGCCAGGAATAGCTTGGTCCCGTTGACACTGTGCACAGGACCCACTTCTGGGCATATCCGTCCCAATAAGGGCGACACACAAAAGTGATGCATGGAATGCTTGAAATAATCTCAGCCACTAGTAATTACTCGGGCTGCCCTTAGTGGGACTGGTGTGCTCAGACATAAATGCCGTGCATACTGTCTCACAGGAACCAAGCTATACCTGGCTGGTGAGCAAGAGCTAGCTAGGAGAAACTGGTCCTCGGTGTACATGTGTTCTGGTTCAGGGAGGACCTTGCCTGGCAGTTAGGGCTGGACTTTTCCCAGTGGAGCAGGGTCCAGGCTGATTTGCATCCAGCTGGGTCCAACCTGAGGTGGCATGATGTGCAAAGGAATATGGATTGGAATGCGCTCGAGCAATTACCAGTGGCTAAGATTAATTCAAGCATTCCATACAATACTTTTTGTATACTTTTGCTCCATGAATGACCACGCCTGCTGCAAAAATCCCAAGACACAGAGTGTACCTTAAAAACCACTAGGCCATTGGGTATAAAAATCTGTCACAGATGCGGGCATGTAGTTCCTCATGTGGCACTCTTTAAACATCTCAAAATGAGGAAGAGGGATTGGAGAATGACAAGAATATTCTGGATAAAGCGGAAACCAAGCTTGAAATCTCCACATCTGAGCCACGGAAATCATAGCTACTTTTTAATGCTTGACCTGGGAAGCTACCTATTGTGATGGAGGAAATCTCCCTATCATCCAGGTCATGGAGAAAGGCACTAACACCATCGACCCGACTTCTGATGTCCAAACAAAGAAGACTGAATGCTTGTTTGTGACTGCTACAAAGATTCCAGGATCCAGGCTTCAGTTACTGTAGTCTTTCAGGAAACTACTTTCAGTCTGGGACAAAATTGGTTGTGTCAGGGAAATCTCAACTGTTACTCCTGGTCCAGCCAAAAAGTACCACATGTCTTTGTACATGCTCTGCAAATGTCATGGACCCAATGCAGTTGAAGTACTGCAACACAGAGACATCGGACCCTTTCTCAGGATAGGCATAGAACTGCAAAGAAGCCTGTCAAAACTTCCAGAAATGTAATGTGCTTTCACAATTCTTCCTCTTTTCGCCACTTTTCTTTTAGATGCCTATATATATGTCTGGCTCTCCAGCCCAGCCTGCTCACTTTCAACTCAATGACATTGTCTGGCATCACTCCTAAAATGCCTGATATTCTAGACCTCCATGTGGTCAACCACCGCTGAATTTCAATTCAGGCTTCCTACCACAACCCAACCTCTTACATCTATGAAAGGCCCTGCCTGAGCATCCTTATCAGCAATCTTTCCAAGATTCAGTGGGACCCAGGGAAATTTGTCTTGATGGGGGAAGTCAACGACTGCACAACCCTGCCCATAACTCTCAAAGCATACTCTACATCATAAGAACACTCTAGTTATTTTTTTAATGTCCACTAACTGGAAAGTCGCAGATACAGAATCCACCATATGTTTCATGAACTTCATGGTCCTTCTGAGATTCAGACTGGACTTTGACTCGACTTTCAGAAGGACCATGGCTTAAACAGTGCTGTCACTGGTTTCAGGAGCTTTGTAAAGCACCCAGGTGGTGAGCAACAGGCCTTGTGGGGGAAACCCTTAATTCCCAGATCTGTCCTTGTCAGTTGAACTGCAGGAACTTTCAAAGGGGATTGTAAACTCTTATCTTGAGAAACACATTCTACAAGTCCAATCTGTCTGTCAAGTCCCTCTTCAGCAAAATATCTTTCACAAGGTGAATACCCTATTTTTGGAGCTGTCTATATACAAACCAGGTGTTAAACTCTCACAGGCTTATTAAGGAAAGCCATACCTTTTTCTTTGTATTTGATCAAGAAGATGTTGCTCCCAAACCCCACAAGTGTAGAATAGCTGGTTAGATAGCCTCTTGGCCTTCTAATTCTGCTATCTCCTCATCTATAAAATTCAGCTTTTTAGGGAAAACAAACTGTATTTCTGGTTTTTAGAGTGTACCAGGCGTTCATAGAACAATAGTTCTATGAAAGCCCGGTACACTCTAAATAACAGAAAACTTGTACCATCATAATGACCCAGGCATTCATTGTTAGCGCCTGCAACCAATAGAGAAATAGGCTCACTTCCTCCTCTGCCATAATGTTGTAAAAAGAGGAAGAATCATCTGCAAAGCTTCTGGCACCCACCTCAGCTGGTGTCTGATTCAATGTCCCTGTCTGACTTTACTGACCATGGGGAGAAAGGTGTTTAATCACATACTGCCAGCTCCCTCCTCTCCTTGATGACAGCCCTCCTTAGTGGCTTTATCTGTGACTTTGAGCGGACAGATGCCCCTTTCAATATTCAACCCTCTACAAAAATCTTAGGTGCAGGCATGTTGCTTATCAGTGTCTGCGTTTTATGCAGTATAGTAAATGTTCGCACATCTTTAATTAACTGTTTCACGAAGAGTCAGCCCTTGGCAACAAAACCATCCTTTTATGGTGCAGGATCCCTCAGTTTGGAATCTATTCTAATGAAGATGGAATGTCTGTCACTCTGTGGAGCTGGCGCAGTTTCCATTTCCCAGAACAAACTGTACTTGTTCAGCCCAATTTGAGAGTATCTCAGAAAGCTGGACTGTGTTGCCACCTTGGTATTTCTAGACTTTGTATAGTCATGACAAGTTCTGCAGCTAACCTGGCAGAACCACCAAGATCTCAGCGCCCTTTTTAGGGTATTGTGAAATATCCCTTTGCAAGTGATCATTTTAAAGTCCAATTTAGGAATATTTTGGCCTCCTCTGTTGATACCTGGCACGCTGCTCACAAGATTAAATATCCAGGGGTTTGCTTAGCCTTGCATGTACGTGATCTGCTACCATGGGGGTAGAAAACCTCTGTCCCTAAAGTGACAAAGGTCATCCAGATTCTCTGTAGCCCTCTTCCTGTCCATAGGGTATTCTACTTTTTTCCCCATCACTTGATCTAATCTATCCTTTTTTTGCATCCAAGCATGACAGATGCCAATCTTGGAAATTCCTAGATACTTTTCCACACTGTCATAATATATTTTCCTCGTTCAATAGGGGTGAATTTGTGTCAAACTAATTGCTGAAGCTCACGATTGAAGAGTGTGACGTGCAACAGCCTGCTTTTCCTCTTAGTTTTGAAGGTTAAAACAATTACTTTCCCATTCTCCAATGATCTATAGTCCTAGATGGGTCAATTCTGGCTGGAGTTTTACCCTGTTGGGCTTTCATTGGTGAGCACACCACTTGCCTCTTTTAGTTCCTACCTCGTGCTATAATAGCTTACCTACAAATCGGTGTATGGAGTGGTCATTGACCTCTAAGAGACCTGAATTCAGGGTGTATGAGCTTTCCTCCTACATACTCCCCCTGTGTGAATGAGGCTGAATATGTTACTTAGCAATAGGTTGCAATACACTCCTTGTTTTAATTAAGTTAAAAGTGTAGTTGTCACAGGCAATCAGAATCACACCACTGCGGGTAACCAAGTGACAGCATAACTATTCCTAGAACAACAAACAGGAGGGCTGGCTGTGCCTGCACCAAATGTATTTGGGCTGGTGTTCTCTTTAGTGTATAGGTCTCCTTCTGCAGAAATGCCAATAGATTTCACAATGGTCAGTTAGGAACACAGCTCCCTTCTGTGATAGGGAGTGAACTCAGCTGACTCAGACAGTACATTTCTTCGATTCTTTCTTTCGACCCTTCTAATGGCCATTGACAGTGATGGCCTGCCTAAGTCCCACCTGTTTTTCAGTTTCATCAGCATGTTTGATATCTTTTTATTTGCTCATCTACTGTCCTCCCATTTCTACTTTATAATCTGCTACTCTGTTAATGAATATTTTAGGTGAAGTTCTCCTCTACTGTTCTAGTCTTATTATATTGAGTGATTTTGATACCATGTTAACAGTACTTCAAACGTTTTAGCAGACGATTTTGTTCAGATTATGAATTTGTTGGATTATTTTAACATGTAGATAGTCCTACACAAATTAAAGTCCACGTTTTGAATCAAATTTGTTTTTCCAATACTTCGATTTCTACTGTGCAACCTCTTACCCTTCCATAGACTAACCATTTTTGCTTCCTTTAACATTCATAAGAGGGATTTTAGCTTTCCATTCAAGTTAACCTACTCCATCTTATTTTTGTGACCCGATGAATGTCAATCTGAGCTCTGTCAAGTTGGCTTTGCAGCCTCTGACTGAAGCTGACTTGCATTTTAACACTGTTTTGGGAGCCTCACCTCTTTCTAATTCCTCTCTTTAAGCAACTTTGAATAATGAACACTCTAATGTTTTTGTAAATTACACTTTATTGGGTTTTATATTTTCATATATTCATCACAAATGTGTACTATGTATCAATTAATGAGCCTACGGCCCATAGTACATGTTTGAAATAGCAAGCAACATTAGAAAATTTAATATCCCCCAACTCTAAGGCCCCAACCAGTACATCTGCAGGCATTACTTATGCATCCAATATATTTGGTTGTGAGACTGAAGGTATAGCTGTCTAAGAAACTACCAAGGCTTTTCAGTGTGTCACTTGTCAACATCCTGTATATCAGATCCTTACTTCATCCCAACTGGTTACCCTTGTTGCCTTTGGGGTATACCTCCTGCTGTATTCTGCTTTTCCCGTAGCTTGGTGTCGAAATACATCCTCGGCCTTGTTTGCGAAGCTGGTGTTTGGACTAGCCGAGTACACTAATCCTTGTCTGGCTTTCCTAATCCCTGTTTTCAACTATCTGTAGGCTCACACTATTCTTTCCCGATCATATCTTATCGACTGGCCTTCACTGTCTCCTGCTAGCATTCTCTTGTGTCATGACTGCCCTCCAATACACACAAACGTATCTCGCCACCTGCAAGTTAGTTGTAATCTGTTAATGAATTAGTCCGGGGGTGGGATGACAAACACAGTTGGAGGAGAGGTCTCTTCGAGTCATCTGATACTTCTATTTTCGAACCTTTTCTACTGGCTCCGCTTTGTTTTCCACTTACCCTATTGGGTCTTTTCTTCTATGCTTGGGGCGTATGTCTTGTTAATAATCATGTATTGTATAGTATTTAATCTGATGCGCCACAGAGTGGAGTGGCAGTCTCCTGAGAACCTACTTTGTGTACTTCTAGGATAACTGTACTAGCTGCAGCTAAATAAATCCAATCTTCTAACGCCGACAGAGTGTCCCGTGTCTCTGTGTAACAAAGCAGGTGAACCCCGGAGACAGAGGGCGTACCCTGCGCCGCCAGGTCCAAAAGGTTCTGGTTCTTCAAGTGCTGCATCTTTGAGCCCAGTACTGATCCTGAAAATTAATTCTAACCGCAGTTACAAGTAACTTGAATTTCCCTCCATAGGCTAATATTGACTGGTTTCACTTGAAAATTCTTCTAAGTGTGGAGTTTTGGAACTTTAAAATATTCCTCTAAAATCAGCCGCACTACAAATTCCTATTTAGTCACCTGTTATCAGGAGAGACCTCAGTGCTGCATCTTTGAGCACAGTACTGATCCTGAAAAGTAATTCTAACCTTACTTATCAGTAACCTGAATTTCCTTCCATAGGATATCATTGACTGGTTTCACTTGGAAATTCTTCTAATTCTGGAGTTTTGAAACCTACAAATATTCCTCTAAAATCAGCCGAACTACATATTCCGATTTACTCACCTCTTTTCAGGAGAGACCTCAGGGCTGCATCTTTGAGCCCAGTACTGATCCTGAAAAGTAATTCTAACCGTACTTACCAGTAACTTCAATTTCCTTGCTTAGGCTAACATTGACTGGTTTCACTTGGAAATTCTTCTAAGTGTGGAGTTTTGGAACTTTAAAATATTCATCTAAAATCAGCCGAACTACGAATTCCGATTTACTCACCTGTTATCAGGAGAGACCTCAGTGCTGCATCTTTGATAACAGTGCTGATCCTGACAAGTAGTTCTAACCTTACTTACCAGTAACTTGAGTTTCCTTCCTTAGGATATTATTGCCTGCTTTTTCCTGAAAAAGTTTAAAAGTGTAGATTTTTTAAACTTACAAATATTCCTCTAAAATCCGCCAAACTACGAATTCCGATTCACTCACCTGTTATCAGGAGAGACCTCAGTGCTGCATCTTTAAGCCCAGTACTGATCCTGAAAAGTCATTCTAACCTTACTTAACAGTAAGTTGAATTTCCTTCCATAGGCTAACATTGACTGGTTTCACTTGAAAATTCTTCTAAGTATGGAGTTTTAGAACTTTAAAATATTCCTCTAAAATCAGCCGAACTACGTCCTCGGCCTTGTTTGCGAAGCTGGTGTTTGGACTAGCCGAGTACACTAATCCTTGTCTGGCTTTCCTAATCCCTGTTTTCAACTATCTGTAGGCTCACACTATTCTTTCCCGATCATATCTTATCGACTGGCCTTCACTGTCTCCTGCTAGCATTCTCTTGTGTCATGACTGCCCTCCAATACACACAAACGTATCTCGCCACCTGCAAGTTAGTTGTAATCTGTTAATGAATTAGTTCGGGGGTGGGATGACAAACACAGTTGGAGGAGAGGTCTCTTCGAGTCATCTGATACTTCTATTTTCGAACCTTTTCTACTGGCTCTGCTTTGTTTTCCACTTACCCTATTGGGTCTTTTCTTCTATGCTTGGGGCGTATGTCTTGTTAATAATCATGTATTGTACAGTATTTAATCTGATGCGCCACAGAGTGAAGTGGCAGTCTCCTGAGAACCTACTTTGTGTACTTCTAGGATAACTGTACTAGCTGCAGCTAAATAAATCCAATCTTCTAACGCCGACAGAGTGTCCTGTGTCTCTGTGTAACAAAGCAGGTGAACCCCGGAGACAGAGGGCGTACCCTGCGCCGCCAGGTCCAAAAGGTTCTGGTTCTTCAAGTGCTGCATCTTTGAGCCCAGTACTGATCCTGAAAATTAATTCTAACCGCAGTTACAAGTAACTTGAATTTCCCTCCATAGGCTAATATTGACTGGTTTCACTTGAAAATTCTTCTAAGTGTGGAGTTTTGGAACTTTAAAATATTCCTCTAAAATCAGCCGAACTACGAATTCCGATCTACTCACCTGTTATCAGGAGAGACCTCAGTGCGGCATCTTTAAGCCCAGTACTGATCCTGAAAAGTAATTCTAACCTTACTTATCAGTAACCTGAATTTCCTTCCATAGGATATCATTGACTGGTTTCACTTGGAAATTCTTCTAATTCTGGAGGTTTGAAACCTACAAATATTCCTCTAAAATCAGCCGAACTACGTATTCCGATTTACTCACCTCTTTTCAGGAGAGACCTCAGGGCTGCATCTTTGAGCCCAGTACTGATCCTGAAAAGTAATTCTAACCGTACTTACCAGTAACTTCAATTTCCTTGCTTAGGCTAACATTGACTGGTTTCACTTGGAAATTCTTCTAAGTGTGGAGTTTTGGAACTTTAAATATTCATCTAAAATCAGCCGAACTACGAATTCCGATTTACTCACCTGTTATCAGGAGAGACCTCAGTGCTGCATCTTTGATAACAGTGCTGATCCTGAAAAGTAGTTCTAACCTTAATTACCAGTAACTTGAGTTTCCTTCCTTAGGATATCATTGCCTGCTTTTTGCTGAAAAAGTTGAAAAGTGTAGATTTTTGAAACTTACAAATATTCCTCTAAAATCCGCCAAACTACGAATTCCGATTCACTCACCTGTTATCAGGTGAGACCTCAGTGCTGCATCTTTAAGCCCAGTACTGATCCTGAAAAGTAATTCTAACCATATTTACCAGTAACTTGAATTTCCTTCCATAGGCTAACATTGACTGGTTTCACTTGAAAATTCTTCTAAGTGTGGAGTTTTGGAACTTTAAAATATTCCTCTAAAATCAGCCACACTACGAATTCCTATTTAGTCACCTGTTATCAGGAGAGACCTCAGTGCTGCATCTTTGAGCACAGTACTGATCCTGAAAAGTAATTCTAACCATATTTACCAGTAACTTGAATTTCCTTCCATAGGCTAACATTGACTGGTTTCACTTGGAAATTCTTCTAAGTGTGGAGTTCTGGAACTTTAAAATATTCTTCTAAAATCAGCCGAACTACGAATTCCGATCTACTCACCTGTTATCAGGAGAGACCTCAGTGCTGCATCTTTGAGCCCAGTACTGATCCTGAAAAGTAATTCTAACAGTACTTACCAGTAACTTGAATTTTCTTCCATAGGCTAACATTGACTGGTTTCACTTGGAAATTCTTCCAAGTATGGAGTTTTAGAACTTTAAAATATTCCTCTAAAATCAGCCGAACTACGAATTCCTATTTAGTCACCTGTTATCAGGAGAGACCTCAGTGCGGCATCTTTAAGCCCAGTACTGATCCTGAAAAGTAATTCTAACCTTACTTATCAGTAACCTGAATTTCCTTCCATAGGATATCATTGACTGATTTCATTTGAAAATTCTTCTAATTTTGGAGTTTTGAAACCTACAAATATTCCTCTAAAATCAGCCGAACTACGCATTCCGATTTACTCACCTCTTTTCAGGAGAGACCTCAGGGCTGCATCTTTGAGCCCAGTACTGATCCTGAAAAGTAATTCTAACCGTACTTACCAGTAACTTCAATGTCCTTGCTTAGGCTAACATTGACTGGTTTCACTTGGAAATTCTTCTAAGTGTGGAGTTTTGGAACTTTAAAATTTTCATCCAAAATCAGCCGAACTACGAATTCCGATTTACTCACCTGTTATCAGGAGAGACCTCAGTGCTGCATCTTTGATAACAGTGCTGATCCTGAAAAGTAGTTCTAACCTTACTTACCAGTAACTTGAGTTTCCTTCCTTAGGATATCATTGCCTGCTTTTTGCTGAAAAAGTTGAAAAGTGTAAATTTTTTAAACTTACAAATATTCCTCTAAAATCCGCCAAACTACGAATTCCGATTCACTCACCTGTTATCAGGAGAGACCTCAGTGCTGCATCTTTGAGCCCAGTACTGATCCTGAAAAGTCATTCTAACCTTACTTACCAGTAAGTTGAATTTCCTTCCATAGGCTAATATTGACTGGTTTCACTTGAAAATTCTTCTAAGTATGGAGTTTTAGAACTTTAAAATATTCCTCTAAAATCAGCCGAACTACCAATTCCTATTTAGTCACCTGTTATCAGGAGAGACCTCAGTGTTGCATCTTTGAGCCCAGTACGGATCCTGAAAAGTAATTCTAACCGTACTTACCAGTAACTTCAATTTCCTTGCTAAGGCTAACATTGACTGGTTTCACTTGGAAATTCTTCTAATTGTGGAGTTTTGAAACCTATAAATATTCCTCTAAGATCAGCCGAACTGCGTATTCCGATTTACTCATCTGTTATCAGGAGAGACCTCAGTGCTGCATCTTTGAGCCCAGTACTGATCCTGAAAAGTAATTCTAACAGTACTTACCAGTAACTTGAATTTCCTTCCATAGGCTAACATTGACTGGTTTCACTTGGAAATTCCTCAAAGTGTGGAGTTTTGGAACTTTAAAGCATTCCTCTATTACCAGCCGAACTACGAATTCCGATTTACTCACCTGGTATCATGAGAGACCTCAGTGCTGCATCTTTGAGCCCAGTACTGATCCTGAAAATTAATTTTAACCTTACTTACCAGAAACTTGAATTTCCTTCCATAGGCTAACATTGACTGGATTCACTTGGAAATTCTTCTAAGTGTGGAGTTTTGAAACTTACAAATATTCCTCTAAAATCCGCCGAACTACGAATTCCGATTGACTCACCTGTTATCAGGAGAGACCTCATTGCTGCATCTTTAAGCCCAGTATTGATCCTGAAAGTTAATTCTAACCTTACTTACCAGTACGTTGAATTTCCTTCCATAGGATATCATTGCCTGCTTTATGCTGAAAATGTTTCTAAGTGTGGAGTTTTGGAAGTTAGAAATATTGCTCTAAAATTTGCCGAACTACGAATTCCGATTTACTCACCTGTTATCAGGAGAGACCTCAGTGCTGCATCTTTGAGCCCAGTACTGATCCTGAAAAGTAATTCAAACTGTACTTACCAGTAAATTCAATTTCCTTGCTAAGGCTAACATTGACTGGTTTCACTTGGAAATTCTTCTAAATGTGGAGTTTTGAAACCTACAAATATTCCTCTAAAATCAGCCGAACTGTGTATTCCGATTTACTCACCTCTTATCAGGAGAAACCTCAGGGCTGCATCTTTGAGCCCAGTATTGATCCTGAAAAGTAATTCTAAGCGTACTTACCAGTAACTTGAATTTCCTTACATAGGCTAACTTTGACTGGTTTCACTTGGAAATTCTTCTAAGTGTGGAGTTTTGAAACTTCCAAATTTTCCTCTAAAATCAGCCGAACTACGAATTCTGATTTACTCAGCTGTTATCAGGAGAGCCCTCAGGGCTGCATCTTTGAGCCCAGTGCTGATCCTGAAAAGGAATTCTAACCGTACTTACCTGTAACTTCAATTTCGTTGCTTATGCTAACATTGACTAGTTTCACTTGGAAATTCTTCTAAGTGTGGAGTTTTGGAACTTTAAAATATTCATCTAAAATCATCCAAACTACGAATTGCGATTTACTCACCTGTTATCAGGTGAGACCTCAGTGCTGCATCTTTCAGCCCAGTACTGATCCTGAAAAGTAATTCTAACCTTACTTAACAGTAACTTGAATTTCCTTCCATAGGATATCATTGACTGGTTTCACTTGGAAATTCTTCTAAGTGTGCAGTTTTGGAACTTTAAAATATTCCTCTAAAATCACCCGAACTATGACTTCCGATTTACTCACCTGTTATCAGGAAAGACCTCAGTGCTGCATCTTTGAGCCCAGTACTGATCCTGAAAAGTAATTCTAACAGTACTTACCAGTAACTTGAATTTCCTTCCATAGGCTAACATTGACTGGTTTCACTTGGAAATTCCTCAAAGTGTGGAGGTTTAGAACTTTAAAGCATTCCTCTATTACCAGCCGAACTACGAATTCTGATTTACTCACCTGGTATCATGAGAGACCTCAGTGCTGCATCTTTGAGCCCAGTACTGATCCTGAAAATTAATTTTAACCTTACTTACCAGAAACTTGAATTTCCTTCCATAGGCTAACATTGACTGGATTCACTTGGAAATTCTTCTAAGTGTGGAGTTTTTAAACTTAAAAATATTCCTCTAAAATCCGCCGAACTACGAATTCCGATTTACTCACCTGTTATCAGGAGAGACCTCATTGCTGCATCTTTAAGCCCAGTATTGATCCTGAAAGGTAATTCTAACCTTACTTACCAGTACGTTGAATTTCCTTCCATAGGATATCATTGCCTGCTTTATGCTGAGAATGTTTCTAAGTGTGGAGTTTTGGAAGTTAGAAATATTCCTCTAAAATCTGCCGAACTATGAATTCCGATTTACTCACCTGTTATCAGGAGAGACCTCAGTGCTGCATCTTTGAGCCCAGTACTGATCCTGAAAAGTAATTCTAACAGTACTTACCAGTAACTTGAATTTCCTTCCATAGGCTAACATTGACTGGTTTCACTTGGAAATTCCTCAAAGTGTGGAGTTTTGGAACTTTAAAGCATTCCTCTATTACCAGCCGAACTACGAATTCCGATTTACTCACCTGGTATCATGAGAGACCTCAGTGCTGCATCTTTGAGCCCAGTACTGATCCTGAAAAGTAATTCAAACTGTACTTACCAGTAAATTCAATTTCCTTGCTAAGGCTAACATTGACTGGTTTCACTTGGAAATTCTTCTAAATGTGGAGTTTTGAAACCTACAAATATTCCTCTAAAATCAGCCGAACTGTGTATTCCGATTTACTCACCTCTTATCAGGAGAAACCTCAGGGCTGCATCTTTGAGCCCAGTATTGATCCTGAAAAGTAATTCTAAGCATACTTACCAGTAACTTGAATTTCCTTACATAGGCTAACTTTGACTGGTTTCACTTGGAAATTCTTCTAAGTGTGGAGTTTTGAAACTTCCAAATTTTCCTCTAAAATCAGCCGAACTACGAATTCTGATTTACTCAGCTGTTATCAGGAGAGCCCTCAGGGCTGCATCTTTGAGCCCAGTGCTGATCCTGAAAAGGAATTCTAACCGTACTTACCTGTAACTTCAATTTCGTTGCTTATGCTAACATTGACTAGTTTCACTTGGAAATTCTTCTAAGTGTGGAGTTTTGGAACTTTAAAATATTCATCTAAAATCATCCAAACTACGAATTGCGATTTACTCACCTGTTATCAGGTGAGACCTCAGTGCTGCATCTTTCAGCCCAGTACTGATCCTGAAAAGTAATTCTAACCTTACTTAACAGTAACTTGAATTTCCTTCCATAGGATATCATTGACTGGTTTCACTTGGAAATTCTTCTAAGTGTGCAGTTTTGGAACTTTAAAATATTCCTCTAAAATCACCCGAACTATGACTTCCGATTTACTCACCTGTTATCAGGAAAGACCTCAGTGCTGCATCTTTGAGCCCAGTACTGATCCTGAAAAGTAATTCTAACAGTACTTACCAGTAACTTGAATTTCCTTCCATAGGCTAACATTGACTGGTTTCACTTGGAAATTCCTCAAAGTGTGGAGGTTTAGAACTTTAAAGCATTCCTCTATTACCAGCCGAACTACGAATTCTGATTTACTCACCTGGTATCATGAGAGACCTCAGTGCTGCATCTTTGAGCCCAGTACTGATCCTGAAAATTAATTTTAACCTTACTTACCAGAAACTTGAATTTCCTTCCATAGGCTAACATTGACTGGATTCACTTGGAAATTCTTCTAAGTGTGGAGTTTTTAAACTTAAAAATATTCCTCTAAAATCCGCCGAACTACGAATTCCGATTTACTCACCTGTTATCAGGAGAGACCTCATTGCTGCATCTTTAAGCCCAGTATTGATCCTGAAAGGTAATTCTAACCTTACTTACCAGTACGTTGAATTTCCTTCCATAGGATATCATTGCCTGCTTTATGCTGAGAATGTTTCTAAGTGTGGAGTTTTGGAAGTTAGAAATATTCCTCTAAAATCTGCCGAACTATGAATTCCGATTTACTCACCTGTTATCAGGAGAGACCTCAGTGCTGCATCTTTGAGCCCAGTACTGATCCTGAAAAGTAATTCTAACCTTACTTACCAGTAACTTGAATTTCCTTCCATAGGATATCATTGCCTGCTTTTTGCTGGAAAAGTTTCTAAGTGTCGATTTTTGAAACTTACAAATGTTCCTCTAAAATCCGCCAAACTACGAATTCCGATTTACTCACCTGTTATCAGGAGAGACCTCAGTGCTGCATCTTTGAGCCCAGTACTGATCCTGAAAAGTAATTCAAACTGTACTTACCAGTAAATTCAATTTCCTTGCTAAGGCTAACATTGACTGGTTTCACTTGGAAATTCTTCTAATTGTGGAGTTTTGAAACCTACAAATATTCCTCTAAAATCAGCCAAACTGCGTATTCCGATTTACTCACCTCTTATCAGGAGAAACCTCAGGGCTGCATCTTTGAGCCCAGTATTGATCCTGAAAAGTAATTCTAACCGTGCTCACCAGTAACTTGAATTTCCTTCCATAGGCTAACATTGACTGGTTTCACTTGGAAATTCTTCTAAGTGTGGAGTTTGGGAACTTTAAAATATTCCTCTGAAATCAGCCGAACTACGAATTCCTATTTAGTCACCTGTTATCTGGAGAGACCTCAGTGCTGCATCTCTGATCCCAGTACTGATCCTGAAAAGTAATTCTAACCTTACTTACCAGTAACTTGAATTTCCTTCCATAGGCTAACATTGACTGGTTTCACTTGGAAATTCTTCTAAGTGTGGAGTTTTGGAACTTTAAAATATTCCTCTAAAATCAGCCGCACTAGGAATCCCGATTTACCCTCCTGTTATCAGGAGAGACCTCAGGGCTGCATCTTTGAGCCCAGTACTGATCCTGGATAGTAATTCTAACCGTGCTTACCAGTAACTTGAATTTCCTTTCATAGGCTAAGATTGAATGTTTTCACTTGGAAATTCTTCTAAGTGTGGAGTTTTGGAACTTTAAAATATTCTTCTAAAATCAGCCGAACTACGAATTCCTATTTAGTCACCTGTTATCAGGTGAGACCTCAGTGCTGCATCTTTAAGCCCAGTACTGATCCTGAAAAGTAATTCTAACCTTACTTATCAGTAACCTGAATTTCCTTCCATAGGATATCATTGACTGGTTTCACTTGGAAATTCTTCTAATTCTGGAGTTTTGAAACCTACAAATATTCCTCTAAAATCAGCCGAACTACGTATTCCGATTTGCTCACCTCTTATCAGGAGAGACCTCAGGGCTGCATCTTTGATCCCAGTACTGATCCTGAAAAGTAATTCTAACCGTACTTACCAGTAACTTCAATTTCCTTGCTTAGGCTAACATTGACTGGTTTCACTTGGAAATTCTTCTAAGTGTGGAGTTTTGGAACTTTAAAATATTCATCAAAAATCAGCCGAACTATGAATTCCGATTTACTCACCTGTTATCAGGATGCCACAGAGGAAAACAGAGGCACACAGCCTGCCTTCTCTTCACAGGTACTCAAGGAAGGCATACTTTAACCTTTGTTCTATCCCTGTACATCAATGCAGACACTGTAAGACTGTCAGATGGGTTAGTGTCCCAGTATTTGCACAAATCATTTTAGTTGCACTCCTTTACTTGTTTCATAGCGATACGTCGTGTCGTTGTGGGGTTATTTGAATTTTGTCTTACTAGGTCAGTCCCCTCATTTTTTTGGGGACTTGTGCCCTGCACGTATCATAGTACATGTCTATCACATGAGAGGTGTGCGTAGAGCTTGTTCTCTGTGTGGTCCTGGAGTACTGTCTGAACATTCTGTCAGTGGTCAGGAATCATTGGCCCTTGTCATTCTGTTCTGTTCAGGCCCTAGCACCCAGACTCAAAAAAGTCCCACAGCTGCAAGAGGACACTGATCCCTTTTAGATAACATGAGAATGCGGGCTAGATGCCCCACATTTGGAGGGGGATCCATCCAGTGATGAGAGCGACAGAGCAAATGTGTAAAATTTACCCTATATAGCCAGAGTAATGGATTCTGCTGACAAAGCCCATAGACCAGGGACTTCCCATACAACTCCTTCCTGCAAGGGGTGGGGGCATATGCTTGTGGTTCTACATCCCTAGGAACTATTGATGCAACATCTTGCTTCTTGTTAAATGGATATGTCACTGTGGTTACTGGTTAGGGACTCATGCATATTCAACCTGTTGTGCACGTATGTTGCATGCTTTGACACTGTAGTAAAAACTTCACATTTAGAAATGTTACACTTCTTCAACTTGTCTGCTTGTGTACAGGCACTTGCATGCCTCAGAATGAGTAGGAGAGCAAGTGAGTCACTATGGCAAATGGTGTCCTGTGCGTAGGGGTACTTCTCGGTACTCAGTCCCTGCATGCACAAGTTCTCAAATCCTGCGCATAGTCCAGTATGTGTACGGAATCTCAGGAACATTTGTCAAAGTCTGTGAGACAACAGCAAGGCACGCAGATACAATCATAGTCGCTAATTGTTGAATCAGACTCAACGGAAGTTGTTGACGATGATCTGTTGACACTGGTCAAGGCCTTCTTCCTCCCCAATGTCATCGTCACTGGGTATGTGTGGGTTGGGAGCGGGGGTGATGTTGCTGGTCCACCAGATGTAGCAGTCATGTGTGAACCCCGGAAACTCTGCACACACGTGTGAGATGATCTGCTCTGTCTGTCATGCCACTTGCATGTTGATGGAGTGGTAGTGTTTGCGGTTCCTGTAGATCGGTTCACTTGCCTGTGGTGGTACGAGGCCAATGTGAATACCATCAATGGTTCCTATCAATATTTGGGATGCCTTCCAGACAGGGCCGGCTCCAGGAATCTTTATTTGTGTGGTCCAACGAGACATTCGGGTGGGCCACTGTGTGCTCGATTTGTCACTTATGTCTCTCACCAGGCCTGCTTCAAGACCCTCCTTTATCTCTCCTCAGTTTTAAAAGGGCCAGGGAGACACATTCTTTCCTTCCAAATTCTCTTTCTGGATGTGGCCACTCTCAAGAAGGGTGTTTTTTCCATTAAAGGTCCTCCTGATAGGAGGAGGAGGTTTCCTGTGGTGTGAGTATCAGACAAGTGACACTTTTCATGCTCTCACTCATGCACTCTTTCACAGATTCCCTCTCTGCCACCCTCATCCAGTGCCCCTCATCTCTCCATAGCCACTCGCTCATGTGCATTTCATTTGTTGTATGGCGCTACTGATATCAGTGTAGGGTGTGACAGTACTTTACATAACGCACACATTGTACAGAGACAATCACTCATGAAAGTATGTAAGTGCATCAGTTTACAGGGAATGTCATGAAGGCCAATGGGGGTTACAAGGTGTGGTAATCACAAGTTATCCATACTGGTGGGCATGATTTTTGAGGGTGTTTGGTCTGGAGAAGCACTGACTCAGGACGTGTGTGGTAACATTTACAGGCAAAGGCAGATAAGCACACTACACGCCACACCAGTACTTGTGTTGGGAGTGCTAGGGATTACACGTATGTCGGATTTGCAGATAATGGACACCTCTGATTGTCTGCCTACCTCACTGACCCTTCGCAAGACAACCCCTGGCCAAGAGACGCCAGTCATGTCAAGGGAGATTCAAGCGGGGTTCACAGGTTGGATGTTTCAGTACACAACATTGGTACAGTGTGAGAGACCTTTGTCCTTTTTGACTCCTTCCCTCACTTAAGTCCATCTGGCCACAAGGTATGACTGTGAATGTAATTTCACTCTCCTTTCCTTGGACATTCCATGTGTGTGAAGACTTGGCTCACGGGTCACACTCTCTCATCCCTTCACAGTGTAGTGAGCAGCTGGTCACTGTTCTAGTTGGTCTGATGTACCAGCCACTCCCAGAGGGCTGGCTTGCCCCCCACCCCACAGCCACCCAGCACAGGCATCACTGGACATGTGACCCTGCCAACAAACAGAGCAGGATGCACCTGCCCTGGGCCAGTTCTCCTATATATGTATGGTGCCTATGTAGTTACTTGATATGCATTGGAACCTCATGACTCACAACATTACACATGGGGTGCACCAATCACTTTGGGCAAATGAGTTGTGATGTGCGAAGTAATTTGCAGGGTGCCAATACAAATGCAGTATGTGTTCTCATGCACATTAGCTGGCATCCGCAGCAATGACAGGCATTGGCCCCAATTGAATGATGCAGGATTGCGGTCGCAGCTTCCGGGCTGCTGCGGTGTGGCACACACTATGCGAATGAGCCATCAGCCAATGGGAGCCTTTGGCGGCGTACATATTTAGATATTGCGGTGTGCGCGCTCTGCAACTGTCGGGCTCACTATTGGCCGCAATTGCCTTCAGGGGCACCACGGATCACTTGTGGGGATTGGGTGGGCCTCGCACTTTTTCATTTGTCAGGGTGCAAGTATTCATCGTGGTGCTGCAACGCTTGCTGGGAGTTGTAGCTGTTCAGGGGTTGCATGCGTGGAAATGTTTGGTACATACCTATGCTGTTGAGCACGGTGGTGTCTTTTCTGCCAGTGGTGCAGCAGGTAGTGCAGTGGGAAGGCCTGTTGCGCAGGATCCATGGCGGCTCCAGGGGTTTAGATGGCTTCTGTTTCAGCTCTTCCTCTCCGTTGTTGTATTTCCACCATCCGCAACGTGGTGGTTTTTACGTGTAGGTGGGAAGGGCTGTCTGCAGCATCGTGATCTGGTTGGCGGATGGAACATGTTTCCGCACGCCGGTCCTGCTCTGTTTGCTCCGTCTGCCACCCTTGCAGATGCAAAAAAAGTGCGGAACATGTAAGTCCACAGCGGACGGTGAATGGCCTCTGTAGATCCATTGTGATTTGGTGATCGCAATGACCGCACCTGGGGCGGAAAACATTACGGTTTTCCCCCACCGCCACCAGCATGGATGGACTTCCGTCCGTCATCATAATGAGCCCCATTGTGTTGATAAAAAAAACATTTGGTATTTAACTTTAGGAGCAGGATATTGGGTTTATAGGGGATATGGGTGGGAAATAATTTAAAAATATTGTGGGGGAAAAATTGTTTTGATATTGGGTTTATGGGGACATGGGTGGTGAGTAATTTAAGAATGTTTGGATAAAAAATAAATTGTAAATAACAAAATGAGAGATGTAAAATTATTAATAAAAAATTATAACTTTTTAATTTTTACATTGTGTAACATTCAAAATATTAGTGTTGCAAAATATTTCATGTACATTTTGTTATTTTTGTTTGTTTTGTATTTAAACAAATTTAATTTTAATAAATGTAAAAACATATTATCATAAATTTGTATTTGTAAATAATGTTTTAATAACATTTAGGGCCTCATGTAGGTAAATAAAAATTACCGATTCTTAAATACCGAACCGTACCGAATCGGTATTTAAGAATCGGTAAGTTATATGTAGGTAAAAATTCGGTAACAATTACCGAATCGGTAACATTCGGTAATCAAGAATCGGAATTTACCGAATCGGTAAATACCGAGGTGGTATTTACCGAATCGGTATTTACCGAATCGGGAAAAAAAATCACATAACTGGATGAAACAGCCAATCCTGTGCAACCACACCCCACCCAACCAGGAAGTGGCCACACCCAGGCAGGTGCACACAATTAACAGACTCTGGAGAGGCTTGGAGTGCAGAGGAGAGGCAGGGAGCCAGTGCCTGTTTGTGCAGCAAAAAAACATCATGTCGACGCAGAGGACAGTGAGAGATGGAGGGGAAAGGAGGAGGAAAATGAAATTCAGACCCAAGGAACTCCAGGTGCTGGTGGAGGAGGTGGTGAAGCAGCACCAGAAGCTGTTTGGGAGGCAGTCCCTGCAAGTGCCTGAGGCTGAAAAGCGCAATATTTGGCTGGCCCTCCAGGCGCAGGTCAATGCTGTGGGAGTGACCCACAGGAACATAGAGGTCCTCAAAAAGCGCTGGTATGACCTGAGGATTGTAACCAAGAGGAAGATGGGGGAAATCCAGAAGGAGGCCAGCCAGACTGGAGGTGGAACCAACAGGGCACCTGCCCTCACCGAACTGGAGGAGCTGGTGGGGGCCACAATCGAGAATGAGAGCGTCGTAGGCCTTGGGGATGCTGACAGCTCTGCCAGAGCCGCCACCCAACAAGGTAAGACGAATGCACAGCAATGTAGCCCCCCTACCCCTATCCCACATCCCCCATTGTGAAATGAGTATCCCACTCCAGTCCATGTGTTAGTGCAGACAGGCAATGCATTCTGGGAGATGTAGTCAGGGAAACCCCAACCATGAAGTAAATGGCACAGGACAACAAGGCATGTTACACACATTAGCCAAAAGCAGGCAGAGGACAAATTTAGAGTGTAACATGATTTTATTGTGATGCTTGCAATGCAGCCCTTCAGGTACACTGAGCCGATGTTGCATTTCTGTCCACAGATGTGACATCGCGCAGGACAGAACATGCTGCAGGAGAGAGGGAACACCGGCCACACAGATCAGCTCTGGCCAGCACAAGTTCAGCCCAGGGAGCAGTGCCACAGGCAGCCGCACCACTAACACAGGCAGCCTCGCCTCAACCAGAGCCAGCCTCACCTCAACCAGAGCCAGCATCACCTCACCCAGAGCCAGCATCACCTCACCCAGAGCCAGCATCGCCACTCATGTTTGAGTCACCGGCCACATCACCGCCTGCATGTGTGAGAATGAGGAGGCGTGCTGCCGCCAGGCTGCGAGCCTTAGACACCTCGTCTGACGACAGCAGGGGCCCTGAGCAACTTACTATGCCCCAGGATGGGAGCCTTGCCACTGTGCCCTACACCTCGCAGGCAGAACAGACGGGTGCAAGAGGGCGCCGCAGGTCGCGTGTCCAGTGTCCACCAGCAAACATTGACAGCCATGGTGTCTTCTCGGGGCTCGAGGGCCAAATGTTAAAACAACAGCGCCTGCAAACAAAGGCAGTTATGTCAGTCCAGAGGCATATGCGGTGCATGAAATCTACATTAGTCAACATGGACAATAACATCAGCACAATGGCAGCGGGCATTCGGGACATGTCCCAGTCAATCCAGCAGTTGTGCAGCAAATTAGATGCTGACATGGATGCACGGCGCCGGGAACGGCAGAGGAGGGACACTAACACCAGGGCACTCAACCGTCTGGCAACTGCCACTTCTCTACTCTGCCGGCGCTCTGTGTCGATGCAGGAGGGCCTGACACACTGCTGCAGCGATGTGTCTCGGGGGATGGTGCAGGTGACAATTGCACTAGAGGTGCTATTAACAAGTCAGGCGGCGACAACTGCTGCAGGGGATGCTGCGGAGAGCATCGACTCCAGCAGCAGGAGCAGCATCACACCCCCCATCCCAGAAGCACGCAGGAGCAGCAGGCGGCTTGGGGTTGGCTGTAGTGAAGATGCTCAGTCCGTGCCATCCCACACTGCAGCGCGTATGCGCAAACATTGATGCAGCCCTGCGTAGCCAATTCCCAATGGGTGACGTAACCCTGGACTTACTCCTTGTAAATATGCTATGTTGCCAGATTGGCTTGATCTTGTTTTCATGGCGTAGTGCCGCATTAAAACTACATCATGACATACCACAACTGGCTGTGTCCCCTTACTTACTCAGAAATAGTTGCATGTGATCTCTGCCCGTCTCTCTCTCCCATCTATTGCAGTTGGCACTCCAGCTGCGTTGCCCTCTGGCTGGCCTGACTCTTCCTCGTTGTCCTCAAAATCTGTTAGTTCCACCTCTGTTCCTCTCTTCGTGGCAAGGTTGTGCAGCATTGCACAAGTGGCAATGATCTTGCAGCAGTTGATCGGTGTGTACTGGCGTGCGCCTCCGCTCTTGTGGAGGCAGCGGAACCTGCTTTTCAGTAGTCCAAACGTGCGCTCCACCACATTGCGTGTAGATTTATGTGCCACGTTGTATCGTCTCTCACTCTGGGTTGATGGGTGTAGGTAGGGAGTGAGGATGAATGATTGGCAGGCATATGCACTGTCGCCTAGGTGAGTAAAAGGGAACCATCAGTCACATGCCTCTATACACTATGATTTGCAGGTTTCATGGGGCGTCACTGTTACTTACCTAGCAGGTATCCCTCTCCAAATTCTCCGGCAATCAGTCGTGTGTAGATCCCACTGTTCTGGAAGATGTAAGAGTTGTGGGTGCTCCCAGGAAACTTCGCTACAATATCAGTGATGATGTTCCCTGCATCACAGATCACCTGCACATTGATGGAGTGGGTGGACTTTCTGTTCCTGTAGATGTGCTCAGTGTCAGCTGGTGGGCAGATTGGGATGTGTGTGCCATCAATACAGCCAATCCCATGGGGGAACTGTGCCATGTGATAAAAGTCAGTTTTAGTTTTCTGCAGTTCAGCCTGTGTGTTTGGGAAGCTGATGTAGTGGTGCATTCTCTGCATCATGGCATCCAGGAAATTCCTGAAGAAACGGGACCGGCAACTCTGGGATACACCGCCCACCGCAGCTATCACCCCCTGGTAACTGCCAGATGCCAGTAGATGTAGGCTGCAGAGCACCTGCACATGTGGTGGTATGGCATTCGCCCTTCTTGTTGGCTTGTCCAGGAGTGGGTGCAGGTCCCTTATCAGGTCCATGATGGTTTGGGGGTGTAGCCTGTACCTTTCATGTATCTCTGCATCAGTCAGTTGGAAGAGTGTGATGCGCTGTCTGTAGATGCGTTCCTCCCGTCTCCATATCCTCAGACCTGCTGCCTGTAGACGTAGGCGCCTTGCAATGACATACAGAGCGGCCATGTTGTCCACGCTGTTGCATTTTGGGATTGCTTATATGGTCTGTTGATGGTTACCACCTGCTTTCACTCAGTGTTAATTACCGACTCTTAATTACCGAATTTCATGGATTTCTTAATTACCGATTTTTCCTACATGTCATTTTCAGTTTTACCACTTCATATTTACCACTTCATATTTACCGATTCGGTAAATATGTATTCGGTAAATATGAATCGGTATTTTAGAATTCGGTAATTATGAATCGGTATTTACCGCTTCATATTTACCGAAAACTTGTTTTTGGCCTCCTACATCTCACTTGTCTAAATACCGGCCGGTAACGGCATATTTACCGAAAATCGGCCGTTACCGACCGGTATTTGGCTACCTTAGTGAATAATTTAAAACATATATTTTAAAATATTTATATATTTGTAATTATTAAAAAATTGTTATTTTTTTTAATAAACAATTGTATTGTATTTTTTTTAAAACTAATACAAATTTAATAACAAGGTTTTTAGTTAAGAATATATTTTTGATAGTTTGAAAGATCAAAATCGGGGGGGGGGGGGTTATTCAGTCCTTTCCATGATTTTATTTGTATTTGGAATAGTACATTATTTTAATTTACTATCCACGCTTTCCCTGAGTTTACTTGCATTTGGAGTTGGAATAGTAACTAATTATGGTTTGCTATTCAGCACTTTCCCTGAGTTTATGTGGATTAGGAGTAGGAATACTACATTATTATCATTACTATCCAGCACTTTCCCTGAGTTTATTTGTATTTGGAGTTGGAATACTAAATGATTAAATTTATTATACAGCAGTTTTGTTGAGTATAGTTATTTTTGTTGTTAGGATAGTAATTTTGTGGGTGCTTTTTGTCAGAGTTTAGCTTATTTGGAAGTAAGTAATAGAAATTATTTATTATTTATTATGTATATTTTTTGTACAGTATATTGTAATAAATAAATAGATGTGTTTTGTTTTTATTTTCAAAATTTGTTTATGGAAAAACATTTATATTTTTATTCACAATTACATTCTTTTCATTTTCTTTAGTTAGAAAATTCATTATAATATTTAAAACATACATCATAAATGTTGATGGTATTCACATTATATTATAAAGTATAACATACTTGTAATATTCTTTTTTCACGTATAAATGTTAAACAAATAATATATTTTGATATATACATTTGTTTACAGTTTTGAAAAATAGTACATTTTTTGATAGCATAGTCATGTAATGGTAAAGCAAAATATAAAAAAATGTATAAACAGTTTCATTTTATGGGTTATTATTTTTTCGTATCAAAAAGAAGACATTTATATACATTAAAAAATGATAATACTTTTTATATAATGTTATTATTTTTGAAAAATTGTATAATATGTATTTGACAAGGTTATATTTTAATGTTTAGTATATTGAATTTTAATAAAATAATATTTAATATGTTACATAATTTACAATATATTTTTACAGAAATATGTGGTACAACATATATATTTTTATCACATTTTTATATTTTTTGTGCATTTACAATGTATGAAATAAACATATATTTTAATATACATTAAGGTGCCGATTCCGATCCTGTAAAACCCGGGTACGAATGGTCGTACGGAGCGTATTATCTGTACGATTCGTACCCGGGAAATACACCTCACAAACCAGCAAGTACGAATCGTACAAAACACCTACTATTCTGATCCTGGACAGCGCGTACGCGACGTCCGGATGGAGTCAGGCAGCGTTTTACAGACCAGCAAGTACGATTCGTGCCTATGTCACGCCGCACGACTTTTTTTTTACGGCAGCCAAAAACTGCTGGGAAATTGTGGACAACGTGAAGAAGGAGCACCGGTACGCGACGGACAGCCATGGAACCCATCCTACGTGTCATCCCGGCCCTCCTAGCCTACGACCTGATGCACAGAAACCCACGCAGACGCCGCAGAAGATCAGAACAACACCCAGGGGCAAAGGGGGGGGGCAGAGGCAGGAAACATAACACCCACCCAAAAAGTATATATGTCCTGTACAAACATTACCTCCAAGGTCTGCTCACTTCAGGGGGGGGGGGGGGCGTGTCCACGAATCCCTACGTACCGGCACAACGGAAGTGGACGTGGACGCGCACCCGTCACCACAACAATGGTGGTACGGACCGTACACATGCCCTCAGAGCGTGGGTACGGGCCGTACCACCATTGTAGTGGTGTTGTAGGGGTACGCACCGTACCCACGCCCTCAGAGCGTGGGTACGGCCCGTACCACTATTGTAGTGGTGATGAAGGGGTACGTGCCGTACCCACGCCCTCAGAGCGTGGGTACGTCCCGTACCACCATTGGAGTGGTGACGTAGGGGTATGCGTGGTACGGCCCGTACACACGCCCCAGAGCGTGGGTATGGGCCGTACCACCTTTGTAGTGGTGTTGTAGGGGTACGCGCTGTACCCACGCCCTCAGAGCGTGGGTACAGCCCGTACCACCATTGTAGTGGTGATGAAGGGGTACGCGCCGTACCCACGCCCTCAGAGCGTGGGTACGGCCCGTACCACCATTGGAGTGGTGATGTAGGGGTACGTGCTGTACCCACGCCCTCAGAGCGTGGGTACGGACCGTACCACCATTAGAGTGGTGACGTAGGGGTACGCGTCGTACCCACGCCCTCAGAGCGTGGGTACGGGCCGTACCACCATTGAAGTGGTGACGAAGGGGTTCGCACCGTACCCACGCCCACAGAGCGTGGGTATGGGCCGTACCACCATTGGAGTGGTGATGTAGGGGTATGCGCCGTACCCACACCCTCAGAGCGTGGGTACGGCCCGTACCACCATTGGAGTGGTGACGTAGGGGTACGCGTCGTACCCACGCCCTCAGAGCGCGGGTACGGCCCGTACCACCATTGGAGTGGTGACGTAGTGGTATGCGTGGTACGGTCCGTACACACGCCCCCAGAGCGTGGGTACGGCCCGTACCACCATTGGAGTGGTGACGTAGGGGTACGCGTGGTACGGACCGTACACACCCGATGAATGCGGGGGCATGGTTCACACCACCCGTACCCCTACGGCACCAGTACAGAATGGATACAAGGCGTACACACGCAACGAATGTTGGCTTAGGGCCTGGTGCAGCATATAAGCAGTATATTGGTGTGTGTGTATGCAGAGGACAGCAGTGTACTGCACCAAGGGGGCGGGTGGGTGGGTGGGTGTGTGGCTGCAGAGGACTCCCAGCAGTGGACAGAGACATGGGGGTGGGTGCCCAGGACTCCCAGCAGTGGACAGAGACATGGGGGTGGGTGCAGAGGAATACCAGCAGTGGACAGAGACATGGGGGTGGGTGCCCAGGACTCCCAGCAGTGGACAGAGACATGGGTGTGGGTGCAGAGGAATACCAGCAGTGGACAGAGACATGGGGGTGGGTGCCCAGGACTCCCAGCAGTGGACAGAGACATGGGGGTGGGTGCAGAGGACTCCCAGCAGTGGACAGAGACATGGGGGTGGGTGCCCAGGAATACCAGCAATGGACAGAGACATGGGGGTGGGTGCCCAGGACTCCCAGCAGTGGACAGAGACATGGGGGTGGGTGCAGAGGACTCCCAGCAGTGGACAGAGACATGGGGTGGGTGCCCAGGAATACCACAGTGGACAGACACATGGGGGTGGGTGCCCAGGACTCCCAGCAGTGGACAGAGACATGGGGGTGGGTGCCCAGGAGTCCCAGCAGTGGACAAAGACATGGGGGTGGGTGCAGAGGAATACCAGCAGTGGACAGAGACATGGGGGTGGGTGCAGAGGACTCCCAGCAGTGGACAGAGACATGGAAGTGGGTGCCAAGGACTCCCAGCAGTGGACAGAGACATGGAGTGGGTGCAGAGGAATACCAGCATTGTCCTGACATATGAGGGGTGGGTGCATAGGATTCCCAGCATTGTCCTGACATATGAGGGGTGGGTGCAGAGGATTCCAAGCATTGGCCAGACACATGAGGAGTGGGTGCATATCACTACCAGCAGTGGACAGAGACATATGAGGGGTGGGTGCATCATCCTCAGATGACCACAACTCCATGGGTTTATGAACGCATCCCCAATGTGCGACTATGTTGAGAGTGCCATATCAACACATCACTGACAGCAGTGTCCCACTCCCATGAGGATGGATGTCTTTCCCCCACTGCATGACACACCACATGTGGGTGTGATGACAAATGCATACCCACCCCTGGCAGATGCAGCAGAAAACACACACTGAGATCATGTCACAAGACTGTATAGTTATGTGAAAGCCCACTAAACTAAGAGAGCCAAAGGGAACACACACTGTCACGCACATTCCAGGACTGATGGGAATGTACAGGTGCTGGGACAGTCACCAAGTTGTTGTCTCCCATGGAAGGAATAGGGTGGACTTTCCACAGATACAATGCCCACAATTGTCAGTCAGGTGACCAAATACCCTGCAGAACAAGTACCATATGTGTGCTAGACTGGGAGTACACACATGCATAGTGCGGAAAAGGGACAATTTCCACGTGGAGGCATGGCAACATACTCTATACAGAAGTAAAGTGACTACCAAGGATGGCAAAGACGATGCAGCCGGAGACACTGATGAGCAGGCATGGCCATAGTTGAAGGGATCTGTCAGCCACCGAGGAAATGTAGACACAGGTCAGCACAACTGTTGTGCAACTCCCTGCAGGGAAGATGTCAGGTGCCACAGAGGAAGGAACACTCCTTGGGACAATGTCTCCAAACACAAAGAGCATACACGACCAAAGATTCTTTGCTTAGACCTTGTGATGGCACACAGATACCAGGCTCCACCCCATGAGCACCAGACTGCAACATTTCCCAGACACCAAACACATGATCACCACCCCAACTATTGGAGCATCAGCACCAACATCAATACCTGAAAAGCAATCGTGTGCAGAGGAAAAACAAAATGCTTTATTCAGCATTTAAATTAAACGTAGAAATGGACACTATTTACAAAGCCCATAGGCCAGTCCAGAAGCAAAGTCCTTGTGGGGGACACATCCACGCGTCTCCCCTAGCTTGCCTGCACATTTGAAACCTCTGCTTCATCGACTGGGGTGGGGGCATCATGTGGGGAAGGACCAGGCACCGCAGGGACAGGAGGGGGAAGGGTAGGTGTTGTGGGTGCAGGGATGGATGACTCCACCACAGGGGGTAGGGCAGCGCCAAAGGTGGAGGTTAGGATGGCGCTGCACACGCCCGCAAGCTCTTCCAGCGTCTCCCCTGCACCCGAAGGAACCACAGTCCCCAAGGAGGGGGGGGGTCGGAGGGATGGGTTGCAGCGCTACTGGGGGAGGTGGTGGACAGGGGGGGACTCAACTTCCCTACCCGTGGAGTGCTTTGCCCGTTTGCGTGATGGAGAACCAGTGGGGCTGAGGCCCAGCACAGCCAAGTAGGTCTCCTTCTCAGACTGTGGGGCAGGGGAGCCGAGGGGAGTGACATTGGAGGGACTGGGGAATGAGGCATGCGAACTCCGACTGTGGCTGCGTGTCTGCCTGTGTGCCCTAGACCCAGTGGGTGTGCCTTCTTCCCCCTGAGTGTGCGTGACAGGAGGTGTGCGTTTGCCCTTCCCTGTTGGTGTGCTGCCTGTGTCTGTTGTGGTGCCTGCCTGGGAATGTGTGTGTGTGCTTGGGACAGGCATGGGAGTGGGAAGTGTGGATGGTGCAGGGGTAGGTGGGGGGACGAAGCGCTGCAGGAGACTCACTGCTGCCGTCAGTGACGAGTCCATGGACCTCAGCAACATCCGTTGGTCAGACATCGCTGATGACATGCCCTCCATGTACAACACCATCTGCGTCAGCAGTCTGGTGTGGCCATGGAGGACAGTCAGGATCGATGTCGGCCCAACCTGCAACTGCCGCTGAATGTCCACAGACTCTGCAATGAGGGCAGCAGGGGAGACAGGGGCAGGGGGTGCGGTGCCTTGCAGGAAGGAGACACGTTGTTGCCCTACACGGACAGAAGAGACCCGAACAACTGGGAGGGCGGTGATGGGAATGGAGGGGGCAGTGACAGTTGTAGTGCTGCTGCCAGCTGTTGGAGCAGCCTCTGCCCGCTCAGGGAGTTCAGCCTCGGACCCGTCAGCATTGTAGTCGGTGTTGGTACTACCCAGGTCCTCCGCCGCACTCCCCTCGCCTTCCGTGCTACTTGATGCTGCCGACTGGCCAGGAGTGGTGGCACTGGTGCTGGATCCCTCCTCCACGTCCGTGCAGGTGTCTCCCTTGGTGTCCCCCGATGATGCTGTGGGCAAGGTGAAGAGACAGGAAATAATCAGTCACCTGTGTACATCTGACACATGAGTCCAAACAAAATAGGTCACAGTGCATATCATGAAAAGCATCATGAGTATATCTTGAATACTCCGCCTATATGTAAGCCCTGCACTCCCCAGTTGGTTCACCCACCATGCCACCTTAAATAACGAAAATCTGGACACAACTGCAACTAACTGTATATCCAATTATACTGAGAAGCCAGTGTCTGTGAACAGTGGAGCACAGCCATACTATGAAGGCATGCCACCTCTTGGTCACTGTGAACGAAACAGTATTGGTGCACCCAATGCCAAATAACAGACGCCAATGCAGAAGGTGTCCCCACACTCATAGACCTGTGAGTACTTTGGAAAAACCAAAGAAATACTTTCTGATCCATTGGGAATCACAAAACTTTATACAATTGACATGTTTGGAATGTGTGAATGTGCCACTTGTGGAACAGAACACACATGTGCATCAATATCAGAAGTCACACAAGGAGGTGCACACTAAACTACATTTACACAGTCATTGCATGAGCAGGCAGCCTAATGCCAAGAAGCCATTGTTAAGAAGAAATGTGGTATCAGGAAGTACATATACATGGCACCACGGTGGTCCGGATGACTTGGTAAGTTGGCATTGGCAACAACCAAGGACTAACCCAAAATGCAAACACACTGTGGGAACATGTATATGTACAATTCCTAAACAAGTTGTTGCCAGAACTGTGCCTTTGTTTTAAATGTGCCAGCATATTCCCCAAAAGTGTAAAGGTGGTTTCATGTGCACTTCCTTGGGAGACATCTGTCATGCAGGCACATTATTGGCCTTCACAAGAATCAAAGTGAAGCACATAAACCATTGGGACATGTTGACAAGTGTAGTGAGTGCCAAGGTACAAGAGTTCTTGACTAACAACTTAAAACATGCCACCTGTCACATGGCCATCCGTACCATGATGACACAGTTGGCAACACATCTGACCCACAACCTGTCATGTGGATTGGCACACATGTCCAGACACCGGACAATGAATTAGCTAATGACCCTGAAATTGTGTTGGAATAAGGATCACCTGCACTGAGGAGACACCCTCATGGGAACAAAGAATGTCCACACAGATGTAAGCACACACAGACCAAACTACATAGCATCTGGAGCACACACCGGTGCCAAAAATGGATGAGCAGGAAACATGTCTCTTAACCTTTGACACATGCTGCAAAGCACAAACATGATACCCTGCACAACATGCCTGGGTCACTGCACGTTGAGAGTCTGTTCCAGACAATTATCACACACAGGTCAGACCTGGCATGGAGACATAAGGTTTGGACATGTATGCCTTTCCTGCACAAACCCACCATACATGAGACAATGTGATTGAGACAGAGCAAGTAGTCACACCTCTTAATCTGTGTTCACTAAAATGTGCATCAATAACTCCTAAATGTAGACAACATCACCTTGTGAGGCTGACCACACATATTTGTGACAAACAAGCATCAACTGATAGTTGTACATGGACACACAGGCACTGCCCAGTGTGAGTATGCACAAGCCTTATGTGGTCACCCTGTAGAGTGGACACATGTAGCACACATTACGTAAATACAAATTAGGCCAGGGAACAATGCCACAGAGGCCAAACTATGCTGAACACACAGACAATGGCCACAGTGTGTGATGCCACACATGATTACTAGGATAAGGTGTCGCAGGGGACAGTAGTGGGCACACTGCTCCATGGTCCTGGAATGATCTGAGTGTAACAGAAGCAACCGTCCCGGCCCTATGCATATCTCCCACTCATGCACATCACGTCTGAGGCCACTACATTGCTCATGCATGCTGCAAGTCTGTGTATTTTAAACCTCACACTCCTATGTAGAGCCTCAGGACAGTGCCAACTATTATGGACCCCCAAATGAGTGGACAGGACGGGGCACAAGCAAGGTGCCAACACATGTCACAGACAACCCCCACACATGATGCAGAAAGCATTGTGCACCTTGACGACCTTGCAGCCTAGATGACCATGTGCAATAGTGATGACACCCAGACCAGGGAACACATGTCAAGGAGGGGAAGTGAGGAAGAACAGCAGCGTTTTACTTGGGGGAACAGGATATGCACTGCACATATAAACCCTGGCAGTGTATCCATGCGACTGAGCACTTCCAAAAGCTGGTGACACACAACAAACACACATGTACCTACCCCCTTGCTGCTGCTGCTTCTCCTGTAACCGCCAATCCATGTCAGGGAAGACCACCGCCAGGACACGCTTCATTTGGTGGGTCAGGTTCCGGCGCATGCCGTGTTTTCGTGGTCGTGAGTCCTTCAGCAGGACCCGGGCGATCCTCCTGGTCCAGCACCGGATGTCCTGCCAGCGTTTCCTCACCTGGCTCAGGCGCCGATTCCGACCCTCCACCGAGATCACGGCCCTGATGGCCCGCTTCCATATCTTCCCCTTCTCGTAGGTGGTTACCTGTGAGGATGCCAAAGTGAGTCTAGATCACTACACCTGCTCCATGTCACAGAGACACACATTAGAACATATTTGATTTGTTGAACAGGGCATAGTATGCTGCCAAACAATAGCACCTTTGTCATAGGGACATTCGCCTCTGTGTAAGCCCCAATGCACTACATGGCATTGAAAGTACACAGGTGGCATGAGGGGTGCGACGCAATCCCTGATCATGGCACACACTGTACATCACAAGCAACACAAGGCTGATGGACAGCACCTCCAAGCAGTCACATGCCCCAGGCCACTGACCCAACCTCAGCAGAGTACACAGACACACACAGGCACAGATCATTCACTGCCAGTGGCAACAGCGGATACAAACCTCACTCTGCACATGTACCACTTGTCCGGGGGGTGTCACAGGCGCGGGGCTAGCCCATCAAGTCAGACACACAGCACAGCCTACTTCTCACATCAGATGGGTGGAGCAGTTGCCTCCTCCATGCAGCTGTGGTGCAACACTACACATAGACACTCACCCACATGACAAGGAACATTCACACACATCAATGTCCAGGGGGCGTACACATCATTTGGACACTCTCACCACAGCTCCACTCAACTCACACACATCTGTAGGTACAGTCACCTGTCACACCAGGGGGAACACTGAATCACCTCAGGACTATAGAACAAGAATGGCCAAGAGGATTAGCAAGGCTGAATGTGCCATGCACCATGCAGTGAATGTCACAGTAAGCACAATGCAAGTGAGGAGTGCACACATGAACCACATCATGCTCTGCATGACAGACACAAGCCATTTTCCCCCTTGGGACCCACTCTAAACAACATTGCATGTCTGTCACACCTGGACACAATGCCAGAAGTGCCAGTCACAAAAAGAAGGGGCACAGTCAAAGGTAGCGGAGTCAGCACTCACCTGCTCCCCTGGTCTACCATACAGGCTGGGGTACCGTGGGAGGATGACGTCCAGCAACGCCTCATTCTCCTCCTGGGTGAAAGGCTGGGCCCTCTCCACAGTCCGCGACATGGTGCCAGAGTAAGCCAAGACAGCAGCAGTGGTGTCGGATGAAAGGTTGTGCAGGCAAGTGCCCTCTCATGGGTTCTGGCTGACTTATATCTGCCTTGCTGGGCTATTTCATTAACAGGAGTACAGAGTGATTGGTCAGACTCATTTGCATCCTACGTTTCCTCCAATCCCTTTGAACATACACCAGTGACAGCATTAGCATTTTTCAAATTTGCTGCATCATGTCAAGTCAACAACCACTTTGCAACAATCTATAATGTGGCCAACTGCTTTTTCCAGGCCATATGATGGAAAAATTTGATCTTGAAACTGGGTATCCATGACAACCAGCATGCATTTAGGCCCTAATACTTGTCCCTTACCTGTCCCCATTGTATTTTCAAATCCCCACACAGGTACGGTGCGTTTCACACGTACCCCTAGGGCACCACTACTACGGCCCGTACACGCGCGTGTAGGGGTCGTATCCCTATGGTAGTGTTGCCGTAGGCGTACGCCATAGGGATACGACCCATACACGCGCGTGTAGGGGTCGTATCCCTATGGTAGTGTTGCCGTAGGCGTACGCCATGGGGATACGAACCGTACATGCGCGTGTAGGGGTCGTATCCCTATGGTAGTGTTGCCGTAGGCGTACGCCATAGGGATACGACCCCTACACACGTGTGTACGGGCTGTATGACTATGGCGTACACCTACGGCAACACTACCATAGGGATACGACCCCTACACACGCGTGTACGGGCCGTATGACTATGGCGTACGCCTACGGCAACACTACCATAGGGATACGACCCCTACACACGTGTGTACGGGCCGTATGACTATGGCATACGCCTACGGCAACACTACCATAGGGATAGGACCAGTGTGTACACGTACGTGTACAATGGTAGTACACGTACGTGTACACACTAGTCGTACACGTGTATGGTCCGTACACACACGCGTACTCCTACCCAACCCCAATATAGTGATACGACCGTACACACGCCCTCAGAGCGTGTGTACGGTGCGTTTCACAGCTCACACTGGTGATAGGAGGCGCACAGGAAAGGAATGGAGGTGTCATACTCGCACAAGGCTGGACATCAAGGCATTGTCAGTGCAGTCCTTCATGGTTAGGGCCTAGGTGTGTCAGGCACTGACGTGGCACATGTCTCCTCATGTTTTTGACCAATAGATGTGTGATGACCTGTGTACACAAGTCATGTGTGATGGGGCACTATGTGGCTCACTTCCCCTTCACACCTTTTACATGTGCGCATGCAGTACAAACTTCTCTATCACTGCATCACTGGTATGGCCCAGTCACCAACACCCGCAACTGTCCCCTGATGCCAGGTACACAGATAATGACACCTGACATATTACTACCAGCGTGCCACGATGTGACTATGTCATGTGTGTGTCATGTGTTCCCATGAGCTTGCTGTTGGTGTTCCGTCAACTGCATCTGCTGTTGCTGCATCCAACATGTGTCTGTGTGTAGATGGCCATGGCACACAATTACGCACACCAGGCCACATGTGGAATCACACGTGACGTGTGTCTGTATGCATCGAACATGGTCTTTTGACCTGAGGACATATCTGCGTTGTCTCAATCTCTGTGTGATCAGTTTTGACATGTACCCCTTCATGGCAAGGTGTGTGATCTGTCCTTTTTACATGTGACCTGTGCGTCTAGCTTGCCGGCAGCTGTCTGTATGAGATAACATCCTTCAAATGCTGATATGTGGATGTATGTCACTCCTGTAATGTGTCTGGCTGTTCACTTACACTGGCCCACAGCTAGTTACATGGCATGTCATGTAGACCTTGACAATCCACGTTTGTAGCTGGCTCTTGGTAGGAGTATCACCTGGCTGGCATACGTGTCCAGGATGTATTGCACAGACCAGACTCTGTATTTAGCATATGTGTATTAGCTGTTGAACATGTGCTCAGTTCATTGACATTGGTGTTGTAATGTACTCACTCTTCGTTTTCCCTTCCAAATTGAGGGAACGTGACTGCATACGACGTTACCGCTTCTCGCAAGAGTTGATTGAGCAATTGACGGCCCGGCTGGAACCACACCTCCAACCGCTACACAGGTATCCTACTGCGCTGACCCCCAAGATGAAGGTGATGGCAGCCCTACATTTTTTGCCACCGGTACGTTTCAATTCACCATAGCTGATGTTGGTGGCATGTCCCAGACCATGTTCAGCCGTGTCCTGCGTGATGTTTTAGAAGCCATGTTGGTTCACCTGGATGAATTCATCCATTTTCCAACTCGTGTGTCAAAGGTGAGTTCTATGCCCTGGGAGGGATGCCCCATGTAATTGGGTCTATTGATGGGACACATGTGGCTTTGGTACCACCACAGGCACAGGAGGTAGCCTATCGAAACCGAAAACATTATCACTCCATTAATGCCCTTGTGGTATGTCTACCCAACATGCTGATTTCCCATTTCTGTGCACGTTTTCCAGGGTCAGCACACGATGCCTACATCATGAGGTGTAGCAGGGTGCCTGAAAGGATGCTGCGGCTGCACAACAAACGAGCATGTCTTGTTGGTGGGTATACTCTGTTTGTCCTTTATTTAGTGGTATCTTTGTATCTTACGGCATCTCCTGGCCCACTTCTTTAAATGATGTTTCCATGTAGGGGACTCTGGTTATCCCAACATGCCATGGCTGATGACGCCTCTCCGCAAACCCAGAACAGCTGCAGATCACCGTTACAACAACACCCATGGGCAGACCAGGCGAGTGATTGAGAGGACGTTTGGCGTCCTGAAGAGCCGATTCCGGTGCCTCCACAAGACAGGCATCTCCCTCCCATATGCACTGGTGAAGGTCTGCAAAATCTTCCTCATGTGCTGCATGCTGCACAACATGGCAGTGGAGAAAGCTGTGCCACTCATCCTGGATCCGGATGTGTCAGCTTATACGCAACTTCTTCTCATGATGGTGAGTCCCTGGGTCTGAGTGTGCACGCTTGGAGCCTTGTGTGGCATGTGTTGCAATGTGTGTGTCCAGCTGACTGTATGCTAAGTGACTTAGAGGTTTGTTATGATGTGTCACTCGAGTGATGATGTCATTCCACACATATTAGCTGAGACACTCAATTTTCAACTAGCATGGTGACAACCTTATACATGTAGAGTAACTGACCATGCATGCGGATGACCATCGTTTAGCTGACTTATTGTGTGTCTCTCATCCCCTGGTAGTTGCGCTTGCTGTCTGCTCGTGGCATCGTTGGGCTCCTGCTGTTCCTCATGAGTATTGCTACGTGTGCTGGATCTGCGTTACATGCACGGACATGGTGAAAAGTCTCCTTTGGGTAAGGATAGCAGCATGGCATTTTGGGTGTGGTAGTTGTTTTGAATGTGTGGGCACTGCTCCTGTGCAGGTTTTGTTACTATGCATACATGTCGACTCACCATGGGGCACATGACATGCAGCATGACTCACATGAATTGATGGTCACACTTGGTGACAGTCATCTGTAATGGGATTGTGGATTGTGATTAAGGCATCAATGTGTGTAAGACTTCCCTTGGAAACATACGGGATGCTACGGGTTGACATAGTGTGGGACATCCCCATAAGAGGCTCAATGGGGAATGTCAGCCTCTCCGTGTGCTCACAACGGTCACTTGTGTGCCAGTTCAATGGATTTCCAGCATATGTCGTGCGAAGGGGGGGGGGGGCAGTGTAGGTCCCACATGTTAATCCACATGACATGTGCGTCTGTTCATATTGATGCATTTCCCGATGTGTGAGCCTGAGTAATAAAGGTGTTCCTCACCATCCAAGGTGCCTCATCTCTCTCAATGCAGGTCTCTTGCCACTGTGCATGCGGCATCTCTGGCATAGTTGTCAAAGATTGTGCATTCGAGTCTATGTGTAGATTAGCAACATGCATGCTGTTCTTCATGGATTTGATTCTATATTGTGCATGAAGTCCATGGCTGTGTATGTATTTTGGCATCTTTGTCCCCACAACGGGCACTCCACACCTGCTGAGGGTGTGTTTCCTATGCGCAGCTGGGCCTTCAGTTTCCTGATCCGGTGTCAGTCATCTTTGGTGATTGTGCATCCATTGTCTCTGGGTGTGCCATGGTAAACCGGACACTCCTTCCTTTACATACACCTGTTGCAGTTGGCCTTTCTGAAATCCTTGTGTTTGTGTGCAACTTGTGGCATATTTTCCAGGACATGCCGCCTGCTTCTGCAGCCCCTCCAGCAGGGGCACACAGAGTTTCCGGATTTGGCAACACACACGCCTCTGAGATGCTCCTCACTTCCTCCCTCCACCCAATCATTTGGGTGTCATCAGCTTGTCTGTGCCACAGTTGCGGCCACGCAGTGCCAAAGGCTGGACCGTCTGCACATGCAACGTGCACATTGCACGACCCTCATGTCCTTGCATGACCCACATCACACTACACTATGATGTTGCAGCCACCCTCCAAGCAATGTCCTTCCGAAAACATCTACCGCCTGCTCTCAGGCATACACTAAGCGCACACACAACACCCTTGCATGATGAGTGTGCAACTCCAACTGCCTACACAGCGCTGCCACGCCTTCCAGGCCCTGTCACACCAACCAGGTCATGTCCCTCCTACTCCCCACCGGCTCTGTACCCCAGCAAGGCCATGGGAGTGGGACTCAAGGCTTCTGCATGTAGTTTGGTGTCGTTGTCTGGCACATGGCACAGGTATCATCTCTCAGCGTGTCAATCTACATTGTGTCCAGGATCCCCCTCTACACCATCACATGCACACAGCACCTCATCATCATCTCGTATGCCATTAACAGCCAGGTGCTCCTCACCCTCACCAAAGACGCATACATTGCCAGTTCTCATATTGAATCATGCATGAGATCCATTGGTGATTGGCTGCACATCAGCCACCTGAGGCTGGACTTGTACAGGACTGAGGTAATCATCTGTGGATTCTCCCCTTACAGGTGGGTCAACTGCTTGTGTCCCACCCGCAAAAGCCCTGCACAGGCACCCAGTGGCCACGCACACAAGCTGGTGTGCATCATGGATTGCTCGCTCACATTTGCCATGCTAATCACTAGCATCTGTACCTCAGGCTGCAACACCCTCTGCATTATTCACATGATCCCCAGATTGATCCACTCCAAGGCAAGACAGACCATCCCCCAGGTCCACGACAACATCCGTGTCAAATACTGCCCTGCCCTCTACAGAGCAAGTACATTCAAACTCCCAGGAAACTTGTCCACATCCAGGGTGCATCTGCACACCTCCACTTCAACATGCGGCGCCCCAGCCACATCACCGTCCAGCAGAGATAGCTGCAATGGATCACTGTCTGCTGCAGGATGACCTTCACACTCCACACCCACACTCAGGAGGCAGGCCACAACCCCTACCCCATTACAACCTTGTACCACTGTCATCCAAGACCCCGTTGGGCCATCTCCGTGCATCCAACTTTGCCCTGCCCAACATTCTTCACATCCACCTTACTCAAGCATGCAGGACATAGTTCTCCCACCTGACCAAACATACCTGGGACTCCCTCCCCGGGAAACTCCACATGAGCCATGACCTCTGCGCCTTCATGATACTCTTCTAAATAGGTCTGTCCGCACAGTATTGCATGCCCCCCTCAGCAGGTTGAGCCCATCACGGGTGAGTATTGTGCTCCATGTCTGTATTGAATGATACATTGTGACCCATGTGTGTCCTGTCCCAGACTCAGATCCCAGGGTATGGATGGGTGGAGTTAGTTCAACACTCAGGCATTGTTTGACATTTACACACACAGATGTAGTGGACTAATGCAAAATCACTGCAACATCTCATGACTTCAATAAATTTTTATTTGCGGTGGGGTACGTGTCTTGGTAGATAACATGAGGTGCTCGCCGGGTGCCTAGACTCCAAAGTTCACAGGGGGAGATGGGATCCTTTGAATTGGAAGGCATCAGAGTCCAGACCACAGTGTTGGTCATCATTGGTCAGACTGTGACCAGCAAGTCCATGTGGCAGAGAATGTCATTGAATGAGGTGCTGCTGTTGCGCCAGAGGGCCAGGTGTCGGACGAATCCTCCTCCTCCTCCCTCCCTGTGGCTGGTGGTGGTCTTCGCCTGGTAATCCAAAAGGGGGGACAGGGGGCTATATTTAAGGAGGTCCAATTGCCCCACAAGTCTATATCCAAAACGGGGTACAGAGTTCCTCAAGTACTGGAGAGTAGAGATGAAGTGATCAGAGGACGGCCAGGGAAATTTCAGAGGACGGCCAGGGAAAATTTCCCTTGGTGGAACTAATGCTCTCACACACCCAGCAAGCTAGGTGTCATGCTTCATCATATGAGCATTGCCCCTCGTCAAGTCGGCGCTGCAATCCTTGACGGGCTCCCGAAACCGGGGCTCTTTGTCGGGGATCTTTTGTTCCTGCCGAAATGTGCGTGGGTGTGAGGGGCCTAGTGGAATAAATGTAGCAGAATGTGAAAGTAAAAAGGGTTGGTCAGTCCTAAGCTATTTTTATTCAACAGGTAGACTACCCTATTAAAAACGATGTAGAGAGGCTAAGTCCTAGAATATAAATGTCTAGACGTAAAGCTCTACTCTAGAATGATCGACATGTTTCTTGCCATATATGTCAGGAGGATCAGGGCAATTCATCAGGATCGGGGACTGTCTACATAAAAAGTGGTAATGTGTGTGCTACATACCACGTCCTAGGCTGCTGGCCTGTGAAGATAAAATAATCACATCAAGGATAAAGTCAACAACATCTCTACAACGAGTACATAATCTTGCAACAATGGTGTTTCCAGAATCACCGTGCACAAATGTGAGTGTGGCACACTAATTTCAAGGTGCACAATCTTCAAGGATTCCGTGATCGTGAAAGGGGTGGGTGGTATCAGATCTACTAATACACTGGTGGAGTTCTAAAGGACAGCAAGGATTGACTCACCTAATGCGTTAACTAGAAGAGCTAGCAACGGAGCTGGCGGCTTAAAAGGACACCGATTGGGTCCTGGAGTAAAAAAAGGGGGTTATAAAAACAAACAAGCAACCAAACACTGAAATTCGAGACCAAACACAATAGATAATGATATGGGTAATGTAGAGTACTCATGTATTTATCATGCAAAGGTTCTGACTGGTCTTCGAATAATATAATGCAAGGTGAGACTGGTCGGGGTACAGTGTATCGCTAATTAACCCTGGTGTATTGTTGATCGGGTTGGAAGGCTTAATCTAAAACAGTGTATCGCTAATTAACCCTGGTGTACTGTAGATCGGGTTAGAAGGCTTAATCTAAAGCAGGGGGGTGTCTAATATCGCCAGGTAGAAGTGGCCCACCGTATTTAAGAGAGGACCCACACTACGCCGTTAATCGCGGCAATAACAAGTGGCTAAAGTCCGTCGAAAATGAATTAAAGGGTGGGTAACAGACTAGCAGGTACGTAGTGAATGGATGTACTCACCAGCGTCAACGAACGCTTTTTCTTTTGACCTACCCAAGCCGTCAGTGTCTGGGGTGGTGAGGACCAACAGCCGCCACAGCTAGATATACCCAAACTGAAAGTAAGATTGCTATCACGTGTCGTCGCGTTGCGTGCAGACGTGTGTTAGTTGCTATGGGAACGGGTCAAGTATCGTCGCGTTGCGTGCTGACGATACTGGTTACTCAGGAGACGGGTAAAAGCGCCGGATAGTGTGGGGGGGTGTAATTTCACAGCGAAGGCGCATTCAATATCATTGGATGTTAAAGGAACGTGACTAATTGGAACACCATGTCATATGTTCACGTAAGAGCACGGACTCTCTACAAGTAGCATCGTGGAGCAGTATTCAAACGAGGAGAACGTTTATTAATCAATCCTTAATAAATCAAGGGGTCGAATGAAGGGACCCGGTTAAGTAAGGATAGACTGATTAAAGTGGTGTCCTAGTCTAGGTACTAGTGTCTAGATGAGCAATAACCTACATCTACCATGCAGAGCTGCAGTCAAGGCTGTAGTGTGGTCGTGTAACAGGTCGCTGTTGCCTAAAAACGCTGATATGTAAAGCGTAACAGTAATACATTCAATGGTAATCAGGATCTTAGAGTTAGGTCTCGTGTAGACTACTAGTGTGCTATGTCGACGAAATAAGGAATACTAGTCTTCGTACGACATGGATGTGAGCTAGGATATCTGAAGCCATAAAGGGGGGGGGGTTGGTGCCAATTATGGAAGGGCACTCCATGGAATGTCATCATTTAGTCCAATGGTGTCACATGAAAGTCTATGTACCCATCTCTGTTCTACTCTAAATAGAGAAGTTTTGGAAATCTGAGTGTGAGATTCCAGTATAATCCAATGTAGTGAGTCAGGGGAGTGGTGTGCCTCGAGAAAGTGCCTGTAGAGTCTGGTTGTGGTGCGTTGGCAGCGTATGTTGCTCCTGTGTTCTATTATGCGGTTTTTAACTGGCCGCATAGTCATCCCTATGTATTGTAGTCCACAGGGGCATGTGATCAAATAGATGCATTGTTTGGTATTGCAGTTAGTATGTTTCTTAATGTTCCATTTGAAATTAGTAAGTAGCGTGACTTCCTTGGTGGTGGTCGTGAATTGGCAAACGGTACAGGTCCCGCAGGGAAAGTGGCCTTGGACTGGTGGTAGTCCCCAAAGTGTGGTCTGTGACGGGTTAGCCTTTCTCCTCGGTCTAGTATGAACCAACATGTCTCGCAAGCTACTTGTTCTAGTGTATGCGAATCTGGGTTTAGGTATTGAGAGGTCTCCTGAATTGAGAATCCCCCAGTGTTTCAATATGATTTTTTTAGTGGAGACCGAATTAGGTGTAAATGAGGTAACACATGTCATGATGTCGTCAGATGGCTTATTGTGCACCTCTAAAAGGGCCTCTCTGGGATTGTTGAGTGCCCTCTTCATGGAGTCTTTGATCACTTTATGAGGGTAACCTCTCGATTTGAGGTTAGTGGCCAAAGTGGTTGCTTCTACTTTGTAGTCTTTAGTTAAGGTACAGTTACGTCTGATGCGTAAAAATTGGCCAACCGGAAGGTTATCTCGGAGGGCTTTGGGGTGGTGGCTTTGGTATAGGAGCAGACTGTTACGGTCTGTGGGTTTTTTAAAAAGACTAGTAGAGAGTTGTCCTTCTGTTAGTTTGATATTCAGATCCAGGAAAGCAACCATGGTATCCGAGATAGTGTGAGAGAACTTAAGGAAGCGGTTCTGTTGATTGATCCACTGTACAAAGGTGTTGCATGTTTCAGTGGGACCTTTCCAGAAGATTAAAATGTCATCAATGAACCGTTTCCAAAGAACTACATGTTGTTGAAATGGGTTGCTGTCAGTGTTAATGATTTGTTCCTCAAAGGCTGCCATATACAGGCAGGCCAGACTAGGAGCAAATGTGCTCCCCATCGAAGTTCCTTGGCTTTGATGGTATAGTTGCCCCTGATATTCAAAAAAGTTTTCAGTCAACGCTATGGACGCTAGGTCCATTATGAATGTGATCGGGGTAGGGGAAGACCATTCCAATGAGTTCAAGGCCGTTTCTACTACTGTAAGGGTATCACCCTGAGGGATATTCGTATAGAGGGCCTCTACGTCAAGGGTTATCAGTAGGTCAATGCCATTAGGGTCTTCTATTGATTCAATAGTTTTGAGTATATCCGTTGTATCTCTGATGAAGGATGGTATATTTCTCACCAGGGGTTGAAGAAAGTGATCCACGAATTTGGATAAAGGTTCAAGTATTGAGCCCATCCCTGAGACTATGGGCCTCCCAGGGACCGGACTGATGCCTTTGTGTATTTTGGGCAAGGTATAAAAGTAAGGGGTCCTAGGTTCTGTGGCATTTAAGAAAGCTGATTCCTTCTTACTTATCCACCCGTTGGTAAGTGCCTCGTTTACCAGTGTCGCGATGGTGCTCGCGAGACGAGGTGTCGGATCAATGGATATAGGCGTATAGTACCTCTCATTGTTCAATTGCCGTTTGCATTCTACATCATAGTCATCTTTAGATTGAATCACGATGGCCCCACCCTTGTCCGCCTGTTTGATGATAATCGAGTCGTGAACGGCTCATGACCGTTTGCACCGCCAGGAGCTCAGTCAGTCTTGCCTCCATCCGTCCTTGGTGTTGTTGTTGACTGGCATGTTGCTGGGCCTGCAGGTTCTTCATCTCGTCGAGGGTCCCCTTGATGTCTGTGAGGGTGTCCACTACCTGGCTGATGCCCCTGGTGTCACGCCGGTATGTGTCCAGGATGTGGCGTATGTGTGACATACCGGTTCCCTCAGCTGGCTGGTCAGGTTCTCGCCTCCGCCTGCCTCCACTCCCACCACCCCTGCCCACATGAGCCGGGCCTGCCGTTGTGGGCACATCGGGTCTACGGGACCCCTGAGGGATGGCATTTGCGGGGTTGTCTGCCTCCTCCTGGGTGCCCGGAGAACCTTGTCCCTCCTGGTCAGACAGGCTCTGTTGTTCAGTGCGAGCAGGGCTCCTGGGTGTTTCCTGGGATGTGGCAGGAATGGGGGTGGTGGTTGGCACAGATGTACCTGAAGCAGGCGCTGCAGGGGCTTGGGCACCAGAGGGGCCAGGTTGGTTAGGGTCATCCACGGAGTGGTGAGAGTCGTCGCTGCCGGTGGGATCATCTTCACGCCGAGCCTGGGCCTGTGATTGTTCCCCCCCAGTGTTGGGGGGAGATCCATGAGGCTGCCCTGTGTGTGAGAGAGAGACAATGTTAATGCTGTTTCATGCGACATCCATGTTTCATACATATTCAAGTTGCCACAGTTCCTCCGGGTAGTTGGATATGCCTAGCATTCCTCTCAATGTACACTTGTGGATGGGTATGTTGCGGGGGACAGATTGATATGTTCTCCTGAGTCTTTGCCCTGTCTAATTTATGCTAGGATGCTTATTTGGCTATGGATTGGTCTTGTGTCACATGTCCATTGTGGGAGTGGGTAAATCCATTGCCTGCCCCGGGGGGGGGGGGGTGCTTGTGTTGGGGGGGGGGGGTGTGACCGGGCATGCTGTTGTGTGTAGTGTGATTTGTCATTGGGTCTCCCAGGTGATGTGTCTGTCCCCTCATGGTGCATGCTGGCATGACAGTGAGTGTGAGTTCCAGTGCTAGGTATGTGAGCTTGTGGAGTTGGTGTTTGAGTGTACAGTGGTCACAGGAGGGCCTTGTGCTGTCTACAGCAGGGCCAAGTGTCAGCTACCTTGTCAGTTCTTGGCCAGTGCGTGTGCATTGAGCATGGTGCATGGGTATGTCCCTAGGCCATATGGGCTGAGGGCATTGGTGTCTGCTTCTGAGTTGCACAATGTGTTTTGTGAGCCCCACCCTCCCAGCATCGCGGACATCCAGTCTTGGGTTTGTGTTTCGTGCAGCCTGTGACTTGGCATGGCCTTGCTTTGTGAATGGTGCATGGACACGTTAGTGGCATGTGCGTGGTTTTTGAGTGTGGTTGTGTCCGGTGAGGGCTTTGGGGTAGTTGCGTGCATTAGTTGTAGTTGGGGTGTGGATGCCGTTCCCCCATGTTACGTCAGTTGTTTGTGTACTCACCAGGCTCTGCGACTCCTTCAAGTCAGTGTACTCTCACCGGCGGAAGCGTGGCCATCACCTTCTCCTCCCAGGGATGGTAATGCACCGGTCTACGGGGCAGCCCACCTCCAGTGATGTTACTCTGGGCATGTTCTTCGTTCATTTTGCGCTTGACTGCCCTCCGCAGATCGTACCACCTGGCTTGGCATTCATGCCTGGTCCTTCTGATGGGCGCAATAGCATTGACCCGATCGACGATCCTCTGCCACATGGCTGATTTCTCAGCTATGCTGGTCTGTCTGACCAATGTTCCAGAGAGCTGTGGCTCGACTCTGATGACTTCGTTGACAAGGATGTCCAGCTCCTCCCATGTGAACTTTGGATTCTTGTCTGTGGGCATGGTGTGGGGTGTGGATGGTTGTGGGGGTGTGTGTGTGGATGTGACGGTGTGGGTGTGAATGTGAAGAGGGGGTCTTTGTGAAGGCGGTTGTGTGAAGGTGTGTAAGTTTAAGGTGTAGTTAAGGTGTAAGTAAGGTGCAGTTTTTTGTGTGTGGTGTCTGTCAGCAGTGGGTCTGTTGCAACGGCTCATGGTTTGTGTGTGTGGGCCCTTTTTATTGGTCCATTTGTGGGTGTGGGTGTGGCTGTGTTTGAAATTTTGGTGGGTGTGTTATAAGAGGTGGTTGTGAGTTTGGGCCTCTGTTTGCCTGTTTGGATGTGCCAGGTCAGTGTTTTCTATGTGTTTTCTCCTGTAGACGTGTTTTGTGGTGTTGTGCGAGTCGAATTGGCCCTCCTTGTGCTTTTTTACAGTGTCCTGGTTGAGTACGAGTCGTTTTCGCGTATGTAAGGTGCGTACATACGCTATGTTGTTGTACAGTGATCACATATGCAATGTTGTTGTACGATTCGTACATACACGATGCTGGGTGAGGGTGCTGGTGTACGTGCCTGGGGTACGGTGCGTACAGGTACGGGGCTGGTGTACGTGCCTGGGGTACGGTGCGTACAGGCACAGGCATGGTGTAAGGGCCTGGGGTACAGTGCGTACAGGCACGGGCATGGTGTACGGGTCTGGGGTACGGTGCGTACAGGCACAGGCATGGTGTACGGGCCTGGGGTATGGTGCGTACAGGTACGGGGCTGGTGTACGGGCCTGGAGTACGGTGTGTACAGGTACGGGGCTGGTGTACAGGCCTGGGGTACGGTGCGTACAGGCACGGGCATGGTGTACGGGCCTGGGGTACGGTGCGAACAGGCACGGGCATGGTGTACGGGCCTGGGGTACGGTGCGTACAGGCACGGGCATGGTGTACGGGCCTGGTGTACGGTGCGTACAGGTATGGGGCTGGTGTACGGGCCTGGGGTACGGTGCGTACAGGTACGGGGATGGGGTATGGAGCTGGGGTACAGCCCGTACACGTAGGGGGCTGGGGTACAGTGTGGAAATGGGGTGTACGGTGCTGACATACGGGGGTACGGTGCTAACATGCGGGGGGAGGGGGGGCTGTGCAACTCGAACGCGGGCACAAGTATAGCCGTGTACATAAGTGGCTCATCGTTCGCTCCGTACGGGCCATTTTCCATGCGGTTGTATATTCGGACGGACGCTACGGATCGTACTTGTGCGCTTGGACTTCAGTTTTACGATTTGCACGTAAAACTGCCCAGATTCCTCTCGTAACATTTTCCCGACGCGACTCGTATTATTTTTTAGCGTACGAATCGTACTTCGCCGGTTGTAGGGCACTTGTACGACTCGTACGTAAAAAAATACGGATACGAGTCGTACGAGAAATATTTTTACCGGATCGGAATCGGCACCTAAATATTATATTTGAGCTTTTTTGGATAATATACCAGTTATTGTATATTTAATTTTTTTTTGTAATTTATTTTGAACATCAGGAAAAAACATTGCAATACATAATATTTTAAACATTTGTTTCTATATTTTCCATTGTTGTCTATCGAGAGTTAGTCTTTTTTTCATTTTAACTATGCGGCCATTTTTTTCCTTTTTTTTATCACTTTTCTTTCTATCGGTTTCGTTTTTAGGTAATTTTGGAAGACGGAACCTCGCAGTCGGGAGCTGCGTTTTGTCTGTTCGGGTAAGTTTAAATTGATATACTTTTAAGTTAGTTTTAGGGTAGGGATAAGGTATTAGTAGTTTAAATAGATTTGTTAGGGCGCTATTTGATGTTTTTTGTTATAGTAAGGTGTTTTGGTAGTTTAGTGTTTTATGTGTTTGACGTAGTGTTGGATATAATTAGAATGTTATGTAATGTTAGTTATGGGTTTATTAAATGTATCGTTGTATATTTAATGTCGATGTTAGTGCTTGTGGGTTTGTATTTGTGTTGTGGGCGGGTGTTGTTTTCTTTTTTATTTACAGGTTTTGTCTTTGGCGAACAGATGGATTTGCCAACGCGTTTTTTTCAGTAACTTGTTTTTTTTATTTGTTGTTTGGTAACAAGTTACTTTACATTTTCTTTTTTTCCCGGTTTGTTGGAGCGTTTTCTTTTCGAAACTATTTTTTGGGTTTTGAGGGTTTTGTCATCAAGAGGTTTGGGGCGTTGAATATTTTTCAACAGTTGTATTTTTGGGCTTTGTTATCCTATGGATTCGTATTTAATTGGTTTGCTGTGGATTCTATCATTTTCGAGGATATTCTACTGCTACATAAATGTAAGTATTTCTTTTTGTTTACTATGGGTGGGAAATGTATCTCTTTTTCATTGTTTCTTTTTTAAAAATATTTATATTATGTCATATAATGTTGTGCTATATTTGACATTTTATGACATTTTTATTAATGAAAAATAGAAAAAAATCTGTTGTTTATAAGTTTTATAGTTGTAAGATTTAAACAATGTTTACTATTTTGTTTAGTTTAAAGAATTGATTCAGCAATTATTTCCAGGTACTCTAGACCTTGGGTATTTGGATACAACTTAGTTTTATGTTGCAGGTATTCATACATAGTTTTAGTTTGTTTACTTAGTTTAGGGCCTATTTTACTTAGTGATTGCTCTAGTCTGAGTTCTTGGTAGCTTTGTTTTTTTTTAATTGCTTCAATGAGTTTGTGAAGTGTTAGTTGTCCCCTTCCTATTGTGGCTTGGAAGGCATTATGCCATCCTTCCACTGCGTTGATTGTTATGGCTTTTTGAGCTACAGTACTGGCGAACACGTTCCACCAGGGGTTCTGACATTTAGGGGCTCATTACGATGCTGGATGGAAGCCCATCCGTAGTGTTGGCGGTTGCAGAAAACGTCTTTTTTTCCGCCCCTGATGCGTATATTGGGACCACCATATTGCAATGGGCCAGCAGAGTCCATTGTCCGTCCGATGCGGTTTTCTTGGTAATTAAGGGTGGTGGACGGAGCCTATAGAGCAAGACCGGCATGCAGAATCACATTCCGTCCACCAACCAGACTACAATGTAACAAATAGCCCTTCCCACCGTGGCGTAAAAAATAGCTGTTGTTTACATACATTATGTATGACTTGCAGAGTTGTCTCAGATGGAATTTATGGGCAAAGTATTAAATAACCACCAATCATCAATAACAACAGACTGTGAAACCACATAAAGGCCACAACGCATCTGGTGCTTCAAGAGAAAAAAGTGTCAGCTCGCTAGTCATGCACTGGCATACCCTGCCCTCTGTTTGGGACAATGCCCCAGTTCCCTGGATTCAGACCTTGGTGAGGTTGGAAGATATGTGTAAGCCTTGACCCTCTGGAATGACCCAGTTGCAACAAAATGTAGAGCTACTAGGATCTTGACATAGGCTGGAATGGCGTTTGAGTGGCATGTCCAACTCTCACTCAAACAGCTTGTCAAAAATGAGATTGGGGAAAACAGGATCTGGGGGTTACATCTTGGCTGGACAACCCACAGAGGTTGATCTTTTGTCTGCCTATCCTCACAGCTCTTCTTCTCAAATCATTCTGTCTCGTTTACAAGAGGCAGACCGACAAATACATTCAGCAGCGTGTTGTAAGGTCTGAAAGGATTTGTTTGCGGCAGCTCATATTTTATGTATGAAGCTAGGCTATGATTGGCTATTGGACTAATCACATAATTGTGGAGCTGGGTAGGGGATGGCAAGCAAAGGAATGTGTGTAGTGTTTGGGAGAAACTTGGAAATCTGAGGTTTAATTTGAGGTTTTGACTTGTGCATGACATTTACATTTGAAATGATTGTAGAAGACATTAGATGACACATGACAAATTATTAAATGTGTAACTGTAGAAGGGATGTTGTAAAAAATATACTTGTGATGTTTTTGTGGCCACTTGAAGGGTCATATGAATAGTTTGTGGTATTGTACCTTACATGATATATCTACACCATTGTGTGTATTTTTTTCATCACAATTACCCCTCCAATACACCCCATTTATAGCTGACTGGTCCTACTCCCATTAAATTGTTCAACAGCTTTTTTTTAACCTTAAAGCAGAGGTCTTCAAACTGTGGGGCATGCCCCCCTGGGGGTCTGTGGATGGTTTCCAAGGGGGGCACGAATGCCTCTGCAATTACATGTAAATGAAGATGACCTGAAACTGCGGCCTTATTTATCTGCTACATTTTCTGGCTGTCTTCATTTATACGCATCCCAGAGTGTTGTGAAGGGAGGTCACTGAGTGTCAATAAGTTGCCTAAAGGAAAAGAACTAACTAGCCTGAGCAGTTGTTTTTTTTCGCTGTCAGTTAACTGTATATGAAAAATAAAAACAAGTTGCATTACATACAGTCTAACATAGGCTGCTGCAAAATGATGCAGTGTTTGAAATAAAAACTCTTTCCTACAAAATATAGCATTTAATAGTAAGTGATCAGACTGTACCTAATGTAAGCATTTTCTGAAGTATAACACCCTTACAATACCTCTAAAAAAATAATTGTCACGTTGATGCATTAACCAGGGCCATTGGAATTATGTCGCAAGAGAGGACCAAATTATGCAACACGGTTGATTAAATTATGCATGAAGAAAATGTAAATTATGCAGCATAATCTGACACATTTTGTGGTTAGCTTTATTTCATTTTGTTTTCATTTTTAGTCATGGTAACACTGAGGTGAAATATTATACCTCATTAGTACCAATTTAAGACCCAAATATATCAATAAGCAACTGCAAGATGACCAATCAACCTATATCAAGGCCCTTCTACTGCTCTGGAACACATGTCACCAGCCACGTGTTAAGTATTTTTTGATCCATTTGAACTAAAATCAAATTTTTTTGTTAAAATCTGCAGATTATGGAACAGATGATGGGTTATGTAGCAAATGTGGTAAATCCATAACAATGCAGAAAACACTTCTGCCTCAGAAACGTACAATTCAATTGGCCCTGGAATTAAGTGACTAATCAATTAACGGCTGGTAAGAAGATGTAGTGTAACAGCCATACTGGCCGACCTTGAAGCTGGGGAACAAGGTTTGAGTCATGACGGGAGGCTCAAGCATCCTGTGATTCTGTAATGCAACTGGTGCTCACATAAAGTGCTCTGATACCTTTGGGTCAAGTAGGCACTATATAAAATGCACAAAAAAAACTTGTTTCTTCTTTAACTGTTTGCACTACCACCCCACCCTTGCTTTCAAGCAGAGGTACCGCAAAGTCAGCACTAACCATTTAGGGGCAGTTGTTTTTGTAAAAGGTGAGCCCAGGGGGTAGCAGGGAGAAAGTCAGCAGGGTCCCATTCAGATGCAGAGCTCTGGTCCTCAGAGTAATGGTCCAGGAAAAAAGAGGAAAAGAGTGAGATTCATAAATATAGTCAACGAGATGGCCCAGAAGAGAAGGCACTGTGTGGAGGCTTTATTTTTATGGTTACAAATGGCCTGAGGCCGCTTCCTCAGAGAGATACTGCAAGGAAGAGGACGATCTAAGGGAGCCTTTTTTATACATAAAAAAGGGCCATCTATGAGTGCAGCAGGTAATGCTGTCAGGTGTGTAAGTGGCCACAGCTGCTCAATTATGGGCGTCTTACCATGTAGTGGAGTGGGTGCCCATTTTCCTTGTAAGTATTAGAGCCCAGGTTACCCTTGCTGCTTTTTAACATAAAGGTGCAGAAAAAATCACTGGTACTGCAGGTACAGTGGCACAAGGAGCCAGAGGTATGAGGAGCCAGCTAAACCTTAATTATGGCTGTTTACTATCCTTCCTTCTTAGCATTAGGGCCTACTGTACACTTGTCAGTGTTGATTTGGGCCTCAGCGCAATAGCCTACAGGAGGGGAAAAATTAATGCAGTGGATACACCTTTGTATGGCCTCAGAGAGAAGACAGAGAAGGGTGTGTGGCTAGATGGGAGTCCATGTTTTTAACAAATGCCAGAGGAGACTTCCCTCTTTGCAAGGCAGTACCTCACATTAGTGAAGCAGGTTCAGCCGCACTGGAGCCCAGGGGTCAGAGGAGCCAACTAAAACACAATTATGACTGTCTCACATTAAAAATGGTGCATGGTAGCTTATTTTCTAACATTAGGACCAAGGGCACCATTGCAGATAAAGGAAGACCACATGTGGATGCTCTTTTTTTCTGAAAGGGCCTGTTTTAAGATTAGAGTGATGGTCCGGCATGGTGACGAAGGGGTATAAGAGGCAGAGGAGATAGCCTGCTACTCAGGACTGAAGTAATCATTTGTGCAGAAAGTGTAGTTGCTTTGAGGTCCAGCAGTGTGAGGGGCTCACAACACCTCAATTATAGGGGGAAGTATTTTGGGGTCAATAACTGTTTTTGTTTGATTCATTTGCTGTTTTCGAAGTCCCATATTTAGTGTGGTTGAATTAAATGATTTCATAATCCATGCCCCCTATGCTCAACCCTTTCTCTCCCACTCACCCAATTCTTGCTGTAAAGTTTTGGAGGGGTGGCTTGACATTAAAACATTTTGCTTAGGGGGGGCTCAGAGCAAAAATGTTTGAAGACCTCTGCCTTAAAGTAATGAATGCACCTTGCTCATTGTGCAAGTAACATGCTGTCATACTCTACTGTTACCTACATGCACATGTCTTACACATACACATATTTAACAGCCCAGTGTCTACATATAGTGGTTTTTCTATTTTGAGTGAGGTATTTAATACAATGTTAGCTCACAACTAGTTGTCATAGATCTCTTGTGGTGCGATTCTGGGCATATGTGTTAGGGCAAACACCAATGATTACCCTCTTATTTCACTGTGTTGTGGCCTGCCCCGAGGTTGGAGCTTGGGCACAAAGTTTGGAGCTTCTGACGTGAATGTGGAGATTCTGTCCCGAGTGCGGAACCTCCGCAGTCATAAATTACTGTTAGATACTTGATCATAAAGATACCCTTTGTGAATACCGAAAAGTAGTAACGTTGGACTTTTGGTCTTACTTTACCTTGGTGAATCGTCCCCTGGATATTTTCTAAGTTTTGTCGAATTTATATGCAATAAATCCTTTTTTAATTCTTAAGGTTTTTTTAGAATGAGGAAATTGTAATGGTGAATTTGTATGTGAAGGCAGTCAATAGTTGTTTGGAGCTGGGTTGTAGACATCAAAGCCTGGAGCGACAATGGAAATATTTAGCCATTATTTAGAAAAGCTAGCATCAATGTACAAAGTGTAAGTCACATAAGAATACTTTAGTTCTTCCTTTTCTTGGTTCTGGGCTTTTTACATGTTTTCATTAACTGCAACTGTTGAGTAAATCCTGAGTAGTTACTGTGGAGGGGTAGTATCTGGAAAAGGGGTTAATTGTCTGGGGCAGCAATGTGTAGCACCAGTGGTGTGTCCACCCTGAGATGTTGTTGGGGAGGTATGTGGCAAAAGTTGTTGTTTGGCCACAGAGAGCAGAAGCAGGGTATGACACTAGCCTAGTGAATGCATTTATTGATTCAAATATAATGCCACACTGTTACATTCTGACATCGATTTTCCTCTCTATAAGGCTGTTCTCAATCTGTAGTAGGGTGATGAATTTTTCCAGATGTTCCCCCAGCTGGGAAGTCACAGCAATAAGGTTTTGCCTTAATTCTGATACTTGGGCACTGCTCACACTGAAGTCATTTAATGGACTCAGTGCCCTGTTGCTTTGGTGTCCCTGTTGCTTTGGTGTTGCAACTAAAACCAAATTGCCATGATGGATGACACTTGTTATGTCATCTTGTTACAATACACATTGTACTTTCGCATTGCTAAACATAAAATATTTTATTGAAACAATTACAAAGCAATTATTATTTAAAAGAAAAACAATGATTGCTACTTTCATAGGAAGTGTGTAATAGTTTTGTTTATATGTGTATCGTTTTCATTATTTTTACATTATTGGTTGAGGATATAGGACCCTATGCAGAGATTTGAAGACAGGGTTCTCCATTACAAAGATGATGGATGGCCCATTTTACCTATTACAAATGCAGTGGTTTAAAATGAACTTATATTCTTGTAGACAGGGCATCTGCCACATTAATAATCTATTAATAGAAAACATTGTGTGGCTGTACTTGATATGATGATCGCATACGTCTTGAAAATGGATTTGTAAATATCAGTTTTGTCAGTGCATGTTATTGGATGATGTATATTATTTTTCAAATTCATTTAGAGTTGTTGAAATGTTTATTTTTACATTGGCATATGATGGACATTGATTTGCATTGCACAGTGTCTGATGTTAATAATGAACGTTTATATCAAATTATCTTTTTGGTTGCTGAGGATATTAGAGTTTGTGCACCCTAGGATTTATTCTAATGTGTACAGTTGTGATGGAACTGTTATAGAATGTTGTGATTACATGATACATAGTGGTAGTTGTATTATTCAGCAATATTTAATGTATATGTAAATTTTTCCTATAAATGTGCAATTGAGGCTAGTAACATATATGTACATTTTCCTGTAATTGTGCAATTGTGGCTGTATGTCATTGCCATGATTTCTTAGGTTCTGTGAAGTTATTCATTTTTTGTTTGCATGGATGTTATGTGCGCCATCTCATTTTAGATCATTATGACCAATCTTGCTGTCTGTATTTTTATGTGATAGTGTAGTGCATTCTGGTGATATGCATTTCTTTTTAGAACAATTAATAATCATCAATAACAAAGTTGAGTTAGTTTGTAACCCTAGTTGTGAATGTCTTTTTGATACAGCAACACTTGGTTGAACTGCAATTTTAAATGTACCATTGACTGATATTGTTTTTATTTTAGTTTGAAAATGAAAAAAATCCATCATTTTGTTAGTGCTCCATACACATGGCCTTTTTTTAGTTTCATATGAGCAACTTGATATATGAATTAAATGCATTTGATTATTATTGTACAGTAAGAATATTATTTCTTTTTTAAATATGTTTATTTGTGACACCAAATGCAGTATTTTTCACAATCATGGGTCTACATCTGCTTTATTAATTCAAATAGGTAATTTGTTGAAATAATTATATTTTAAATAACACAGGCATAAGTGACTATTAACATTCCTCGAGACAGAGATATACTTACTTTTCATCATTGAAACAAATTGAATTAATAACAAAGTATATATATTTTTTAATTAATTTATTAAAGCTATATGCACAAAGTTACACCTCATACTGCTTGTGATTAATCTGAGCCCCTTTATCCATTGACCAACACTCATAATAATCTTAAAGAGTATTGTGGTGGAGGGAGGTGTGAGGTGTTCCTTACAGTGGGTTTCTTGGCAATCACAGCTGGGCCCTGTTCTGGCACCTGATGTGATTGCCACTATAATGTCATGTGCTATGGGGTTACCATGGGAATGGAATGTGTTTACTTGAATGTATTGAGTCAGTTGGGAGCTGCCCTGCTGATGGATGGCTGGAATTTTCTCATAACAGACAACACACATGTTTTTTAAAATATTTTATCTTAATCTTCCCATCTAAAACAACCCCTTGCAGCAGTAGCATTGGATGCGGAAAAAGCGTTTGATAGAGTTGAGTGGCCTTACTTGTTCTATACCCTTAGATGGTTTGGTTTTGGCCCTAAATTTATATCCTTAATATCTCTTCTCTATTCCAATCCCCATGCTGCAGTCTGCACTAATGGCTTAATTTCTCCATTCTTTGATTTAGGTAGAGGAGTACGACAAGGTTGCCCCTTATCCCCTTTCCTTTTCAATTTGGCTCTAGAACCATTTTTCTCTAAAATACGGCAAAATCCAAATATACATGGTTTCCAAACGTCGACCTCTCATATTAAACTTGCAGCTTACGTTGATGATATTATGCTTTTTATATCATGACCAAATGACTTGATCCCTGCTTTTTTAGCGGAAGTACAGTCATATTCCCTTATTTCTGGCTACATATTAAATAATGATAAATGTGAGATTTTGCCCTTAACCAAATACAAATTTAGCTCGGACTATATCCCTTCCAATTTCACTTGGAGTCCTAAGCATATTAAGTATTTAGGATTACACTTTATCTCTTCAATTTCGGACACAGTAGTATTATGCATAAATAAATGTATTCAAAAGATCTCGGAGTTAACCACTAAATGGCATCCCCTCTACTTATCCTGGTGGGGTCGTTTAGACACTATAAAGATTATGCTTTCCCCCATAGTTCTATATACTATTTCCAACATCCCAGTTCCTATCTCTGCCAAATTATTTAAGAAAGTTAATTCCATCCTTTCTTCCTTCTTGTGGATCAACAAGAAAGCCCGAATTTCTATATCAAAATTATCCCGTCCTAAAACAGAAGTAGGAGTTAACTTTCCTAATTTTCAGGCATATCAAAAAGCATTCCTTTTATGTCAGGCTTCTTTTTGGTTGCTTGATTCCACAGAAGACTGCCCTCTTTGGACCTCAATTGAACGTCTATTTTTATCTCGCTTCTCCTTTCAAGAATATCTCTCCTTCTCACACAAACCACATTCCCTTTCCACTCCAATAATCAAATTCACCTCCAGACTCCTGTAGTCAACTTCTCCTTTAGCACACGATACTCTAGACTCCTTTCTCAACTCAACAATCTGGCATAACAAAAATCTGCTTATTCGGAATAATCCCTTCTATTGGAAGACCTGGAGACAAAGGGGATTAATCTAGGTTCATTAACTATTCTCACGATCGGAACTTTTGCCATTTTCTTTACTTAGCCAAACGTTCGATTTGCCTGCCTCCTTTAATCATAAATATAACCTCCTCAAGAAAGCTGTGATAGATACATTCACCCAATTTACTAATGTACCTGGTACTGCTATTATTCCTCACCCTTCTGAATGCCTTCACACTTTGTTAAGCACCATGCCCAAAGCCTCCACTATCTATAGCTACTTACAAGGTAATGACACTGTTAGACAGAAAACTAAAATACAAGAGGCGTGGGAACATGATCTTATGACATCTTGGCCATAGTCACTTTGGAAGAACATATGGACTAAGATACGAAAGTCTTCCAGAGCGGCCAACACAACACAAACATTGTTTTTTTGTATATAATAGACTCTTATTTACTCCGAAAACTTTAAGTAAAAGGATTTCTACTGTATTGGATACTTGTTGGACATGCTCGTCCTCAAATGCTGATTTATTTTGTTATTCTCTTGCTCACATGTATCTAATTTTTGGAAACAAGTTTGGTCTCAAATTAATCTAATTTTTGGCACAAATATTTCTTTTTCCTTTATCCATGTTTTCTTAGGAAGTCTTTCATCTATTTGGGAAAACGTTACACTAAGGGGTCGATTCCGATTCCGTCTGCAAAATGTACCGACCGACACGAAAGTTCCATATTACTGTGGGATGGCAGGTATTGTGTTTGTGTAACTGATATACATATCACAGGATACTTGCCTTTCCGTTGCTATGGCTTTGCTGGTGGTAATTTGTTTCACAGTTCCCTTGACAGTGCTATATGTGTGTTGCCACACAATTTTGAGTGAATTGGTTGTGTTAATCCATGTATGCTCTCCGGTGGTAGGATGGGCCGCACCTTCTCCTCCCAGGACCTGAAGTGCATTGGTTTGGCAGGAGGGCCACCGCCAGTCTGCCTGCTCAGGGTGTGTTCCCTGTCGATGAGCTTCTTGACCCTCCTGCGCACATCGTACTACCTGTTCTGTATATCGTCCTTTGTGCGCAAACAAGGTGCTTGTGCGTTGACCTTGTCGACAATCCTATCCCACATCTTGGTTTTCTGTGACATGGGGGTCTGTTGGACCAATGTGCCAAACAACTGTGGCTCTACCCTGAGTATTTCGTCAATCATGACTTCCAACTCACTATCTGTGAACTTTGGATTCTTCTTGGGGGGCATGGTGCTGGGTGGTTGTGGGGATTGATGGGGGGGGGTATGTGAGTGTGGTGGGAGTGAGTTTGTCAGTGAATATGTGAATTAGTTTTTAAGTGGTGCAAATGGTGTAGTTGTGTGTTGTGTGAGTTGTGGTGTGTCTCTGCAATGTGGTGGTGGTGTCTGCTGTCTTATGCCTGTAGTTTGCAAAGGATCATGGCAGGGATTTCTTGCCTTTATATAGGTGGTGTTGTGGGTGTGTCTTTGTTCCTTTTTTTTTAGTTATTGGCTTTGTCATTTGGTTTTTGGGCTTTTTTTGTGACTTTTCTTTTGCTTTGTTGTGCATGATGGAGACGTTCGTTTGACCGTGTCGGACGCTGCCAGTGGCTCACGCGGGGTAACCCGAGTCTGTCACACTGACATTCTGCTGTTTTCGACATTGTCGTACGCGTCGGACACAGAGGGGTCTGTTGTTTGCTAGTCACTATTTGCTGTGCGTCTCGGTTTTCATGATCGTGTTCCGTGCGAGTTGGTCTCTAGTCACATGTTTTGCATCATACTGCGCAGCTCGTGCATTGCGAGTATGTTTTGGTGGTGTCAATTCCTGGTGCGTGTCGGTCGGTAGGATTCCCGGTCATTTTACGGGCGAATCACTGATTTTCGTACGGTTCGGTCATTCGGCTCGTGTTTTGCGCGAGTGGGTTGTAATTCACACGCGTTGCATCGTACTGCGCGGGTCGTACGGCGCTGGTCCGTGTCGGTCGGTCTCCGTACCCGGTCCTAACATGTACAAACCTAAAGACCAATACTGAAAGGCATGACCATAAATAACCAACAAACACTGTCATCCATTTTGCCACCAATGTAAACCACCTCACAGGAAATCTGAGTCAAAATGAAGGGAATGGCGGCGAGTGCTGCGATGGGGTGGAGGGGTCGCTTGACTCGGGCGACGCCGTTGTATGCCTCTGTTCTGCTTGGGTTTTCAGATCGGGTGGAACCCGCTCAACAGAGCCCTTCTAACCCAACCCAGAACGTTACCCCCTCCCTAGGGCCTTTTTACACCTAAATAACCACATATATATGTACCACCTAAGGACAGGGAATTCCTATTATATATATATATATATATATATATATCAAGACCTCACAGCCTCGCGGTCTCAGGCAGACCCAGAACTCCTACCCAGACGGCAGCCACACACAGTCTCGCGGTCTCAGGCAGACCCAGAATCTCCTACCCAGATGGCAACCACATACAGTCTCGCGGTCTTAGACAGACCCAGAATCTCCTACCCAGACGGCAGCCACGCACAGTCTCGCGGTCTCAGGCAGACCCAGAATCTCCTACCTAGACGGCAGCCACGCACAGTCTCGCGGTCTCAGACAGACCCAGAATCTCCTACCCAGACGGCAGCCACCCACAGTCTCGCGGTCTCAGGCAGACCCAGAATCTCCTACCCAGACGGCAGCCACGCACAGTCTCGCGGTCTCAGACAGACCCAGAATCTCCTACCCAGACGGCAGCCACACACAGTCTCGCGGTCTCAGGCAGACCCAGAATCTCCTACCCAGACGGCAGCCACGCACAGTCTCGCGGTCTCAGACAGACCCAGAATCTCCTACCCAGACGGCAGCCACACACAGTCTCGCGGTCTCAGGCAGACCCAGAATCTCCTACCCAGACGGCAGCCACACACAGTCTCGCGGTCTCAGGCAGACCCAGAATCTCCTACCCAGACGGCAGCCTTAGCACGAGCTCATCCTATTATTACCGTAGTACACGACCGGGGAATCGGGATTACTATATATCAGATCACACAAAGACTATTAGTTGAGCACAACCTGTTCTTTAGTTCGAGGGGCTCATTTCCCCCTCATTCAGTTACCACTTACCTGATCAGGATTAACATCTGTTCATGTCAAGTTATATCTGACTAGAAGAATAGGCTATCCTCCTATACAAGGATACACAACACATGCTAACTCACGACAAGCTAAATACTTTATTTAAATGCCACATGCACATTCACAGAATACATCATATATATACAACCTGCAAGGAAAGTAGAAGGTTAAATTACACACTTCAATAGAAAGGGGTCGACATCACCTTAGTCGTATGTAGCCTGTGCTCAATGGTCATCTAGGTTCCCTTCTCGTCTGTGCCTCGGCTTCGCCTGGAAGTCACACCTCCGCAGTCGCGGATCTACTCCCTTCTCCCTCTCCGAGTCACTGGAACCTCTTCCTCATCGGCTACTCTCTCCTCCTCCTTAAATTCAAGTTCGTCATCTGTCTTCCCTGGAATAAGTAGTAGCTTTTCTGCTAACGGCCAGATGCCGCCTATGGTCTAGAAGCAAGTGCCCATATCTAACTCAGACTTTCACTAATATAGAGGTGCATTCTCTCATGGAAATTTCCAGCTCGAAACCTGCCGCCCACCAAATTCCTGTACCTCCCCGTGCCAAGGACACGTTCCCAGCCGGCCGGCCTGATGTAGTGTCTTCGGCAGGGGAAAAAATACACTCCTTCGATAAGGGCCGGCCTGAACCGGTTCTCTCCGAGCGAATAACACCTCATAACTAAAATATCACCCTTCGCCTAGAAATGTCCCAAGCTGCCGGAGCAGAAAGAAAGATGGAGTCTCTCCTGTCTGAGGCCTACCAGGCCTGAATTCAGCACGACTCCATGAAATACCCTCACTATAGGGCAGGTTATCCTTAATGCTAACGAATCTATCCCCTAGGCTATGTATGTAGGCCCTGATCTATGGGTAGGAGCACGGGATCGTGTCAAAGTGTCTAGTAAATAGGCCCTATTCACTACTCTAGTCCTTAGACTTGGATGGAAAGAGACTGAAGTCATATTGATCGCTCTACAACACAAGAAGGCCGGGAAAATCAAGCAGTACATTTCACCCTTGACTTCAGTCTATTATACATCCATTAAACAGAACTAACATCGGTGGAAGAATAATATGAAACAAAATTAACTGATCTATGTCTAATGCCAGGTGTGCAGAATTGAAGCAGTGAGGGGATACACTGAATAAAGCAACAAATAGAAATCAAAACAGCGATAGCAATCAAAATGCCACTTAATGTGTGGCGTAACATATGCACGTCCGGTAACCAATTAAAGAGCCAGTCAAACCAGCCCTGATCAATGTGTTTTCTAACTTCATCAGTTAAGTCATGCAACTTATCTATGTGTGCACGAATGGATTGTGTATGATCAGATAAGTTAAAACAGCAGAGGCCTTCAAAATCCGAGCAACCATGTCCATGTTTAAGCAAAAGATAATCAATGGCTGCTCTATTTTGCAAAATGGCCCTACGTTCACCCTGGGCGTCTAATAGCAAGTCAGACAAGACTGTAGAAGTATGATTAATAGATTTCACCATCCAGCAAGCCATTTTCCCAATGGATTTGGCATTATAAACCGCCAAAGCAGGAACACCAATAATTGAAACAGCTAGGCTAAGATATTCAGACTTGGAATATAAATGCAAAGATGAGTCACAATCCTCTTGTAACATCATAGTATCTCGAAGCACACGAGAGTTGGCATTTGGATGTGATGAAAACATGAGTAAACTCAGTCTAGTGATGGCACACGGGCCTCCGGAAATGTTTGCAGGGACATATGGCCAGGAAGTATTACCACATGAGAAAAGCCATCCGGCAGGTAGCAACATCGCACGATAGTGACTGGGAGTAACTACCAAACTATTGCAAGTCATATTGTTCTGGACTGAGACACATGTGGTCGGTGTCCTCTGAAAACACAAAGTCCGTTCATGAGGTGTGAATGAAGTGGCGCCTCTTAACTTGAGAAGTAGGCATTCAGAAATTGCATTAGGATTACATGTAAGAAAGAAGCATAGGTCACCTTGTGTGATATTATACGTAATTATTTGGGACTGGATGGGGAGTTGGTCATTCGGTAGTTCAATACACAAAGGACAATATACATGGGTAGCAAAATCACCCAGGATAATATTCGGACGAGCCTTCGAAATGTTAAAGATACTGATTAAAGTCTCCAGTGAGGCGGGGACAGCAACTAGGCAAGTCGCAAGAATATCATGCACAGATCTCATCGGTGTCAAGCAGAAGTGAGGGGCATCAGTCACTCTCTTGGCCAGTAATGTCCAAAAGTTCGATGACGAATCCCACGCATTGAAGGAGCGCAACACTTGGGTTCTCGGTTCATCCCGGGTTGACGGGATCCCTTCTCTCTCGCCGAACCAGTCCGAAAGGAGTCCAATTCCGACACATCCTGCAGCAACAATCCAAAGAATGATCTGAAAAAGAACCAAATACAGGCATTAATCATTCTCGTAAATAACATTTATCAGCTGGGACAGCTTCCCAGCTATCTTTCCCTGGCCTCATAACCAAAATGGTATTGTCCTGACCGGTGGCAATAACCTCTGCTTGTTCAGGGGGATTCTTAGGCGATTGCACCCAAACCCTGGCCCCAGGGTTATCCGTAGAGCCAAAGCCTTTCTGGCCACGTACAGTTAGCAAAGTTGGGGCAGTGCCTTTCATTATTTCACCACTGAAAACAGGCAGAATGAGTAATTGAGCCACTCGGTCAGTGCGGTGTATCAGTAAGTCAACCTCGCTGCTATTTAGCAGGAGTACCTTAATCTCTCCCTGATAGTCACTGTCAATAACCCCTCCAAGTACCTGGATGCCTTTTACAGCCAGCCCCGATCTAGGGGCGATCAATCCAAAATTCCCAGGTGGTATATGAATACCAACACCAGTAGCAATGATGACCCGATTCTTACTTTCTAGAACGGTGTCATCCATGGCGTGCAAGTCTAAACCTGCCGACCCTGGGGTCGCTCTGCATGGGGGTAATTTCCCAATACATCACAGTTTCACTGATTACATTAGGCATAGTCTCAACATTTGGGGGAAACAAACGCATAAGTGGAGATTCAGCATTTAAAAAAGGACGATTATTCAGAATCAATAGTGCTTGGGGTAAAAAGTCTCGCCAATTTTTATACTTGTCACCTGTTAACTTACGCAGCTGATCCTTTAGCAGGCCATTCAACCTCTCCACAAGGCCCGAGGCCTGTGGATAGTAGGGTATATGGAATATCCATTCAATATTGTTTTCCACACAGAATTCCTGTACCAATCTTCCACGAAAATGGGATGCATTATCAGATTGAATTTGGAATGGCACACCATAATACACCATAATCAATTCTAATGTTTTTATGGTATTCAATTGGGTGGCTTGCTTACATGGAAGAGCTACCAGCAAGCCACTATATGTATCGACAATTGTGCAAACATATTGACAATTCCTACTCATGGGAAGGGGTCCGATGTAATCAATCTGCCAAATTTGAGCGGGCAGTTTCCCGCGATGTAAATGGCCTCTAACAATTTGGGGTACCTTACGCTGTCTGATATGTTGACAGACGGGACAATGTAAAATAACATTTTTGATTAGATCCAGGGGAATATAAATTCCTCTATCAGCAGCCCACCTGCTAGTGGCCTTCTCTCCAAAGTGTCCTGCCTTCTGGTGTGCCCATTTCGCCAATCCCGCAATATCAGGATCTTGTCTGTCCACCACTGCCTCAGCAATTTTAGATTTTTCATCTGCAATGTTATGAAAAAATTTGTCAAGGGAGTCTATTGGGGTGTGAGCATCCACATGGAAGATTGTAACAGTACTCTGTGGGAGCATCTCCCAAATCTCTTGCCATAACTCTTTTCCCCACAATTCTTTGGAATGTAGCTTCCAATTATGGGAATGCCAAGTCGGCAACCAAACAGCCAGTCCATTGGCAGTTGACCAAGAATCAGTGAAAATATGACATGTACCAGGTAGTTCTTGTTTCAAAACTTGGTAAACAGCGTAAAGCTCGGCAAATTGGCTACTCTTCCCTTCACCAGTTGTGCTCAACAGTTTCTGTGTGACCGGATTATAAGACACCGCCTTCCAGTGCCGTGTCGTCCCAATAAACTTCGCTGACCCATCTGTGAACCAAACATGGTTTCTGTCCTCAGCGGACAAATCATCAAAAGGTCTACCCCACTTGACAGGAGACTCCTGTTCTAAAGGTACGGAACACTCACTCTCAGTCTCAGTCGACGGTGCTTGCGCCACTTGCTCATGTAAAAACGCAACTCCTTTCGGTCCCACACGTGCCCTGTCTTGTATATACCATTTCCATTTAATCACACTCGCCTCCTGAGCATGCCCAATTCGATGAGTTTTCGGTGAACTCAAAACCCACTGCATAATAGGAATTTCAGGACGCAAGAATATATCATGTCCCAAAGTCAATTGCTCGGTATCCACCAAAGCCCAATAACAAGCAAGTAGCTGTTTCTCAAAGGGTGTATAACGCTCACCAGCATCAGGTAGCTTTTTGGTCCAAAACCCTAACGGTACCTTACTCCTGCCTTGTTTCTGCCATAGACTCCAATTTGCATAAGGGCCTTGCACAGACACATTCAAATCCACATCACCATCACGTACAGGCCATAGATCCATAGCATGTTGAATTGCCTCTTTCGCCAGACTAAATGCATCTTGCTGTTGCTTATCCCATTCAAATGCATTCTTTTTACGTGTAATTCGGTACAAAGGGGCCAATATTTGACTCAAATGAGGAATATGCTGGCGCCAAAAACCAAATAAACCAATGAAGCTCTGGGCTTCCTTCCTATTCCTCGGAACCGAAAAATCAAGAATCTTCTGTTTAACTTGAGGGATCACCTCGCGGTGTCCCTCATGCCAATTAATACCTAAAAATTTTACAGCTTGGGACGGACCTTGTAATTTATCCGGATTGATCTCCCAACCTTTCTCACGCAGACACTCAATGACTCTATCTAATTGTGTCTGAACATCCTCTTGTGTTTCGCCTTGGATCAAAACGTCATCAATATAATGACATATCTGGATTTTGGGAGGAACTGGTACCTCAGCCAAGTGTTCTGCCACCAGCCGGTGACAAATCGTAGGACTATGCACATAGCCCTGAGGAAGACTTCTGAACGTCATCTGACGCCCGTTCCACGTAAAACTGAACTGTTCCTGACACTCAGGGGCAATTGGAATAGAAAAGAAAGCATTAGCAATATCGATGGACGCATACCATGTACCTGGATGTGTTTGGATTCTTTCAATCAGGGTGATAACATCCGGTACTGCAACAGTCAAAGAGGGCGTGTGTTTGTTCAATTCTCGATAATCAACAGTCATGCGCCAAGAATTATCACTCTTACGCACCGGCCAAACAGGATTATTCCAAGCAGAAGTAACTGGAGTTATAACGCCTGCATCAACCAACTCCTGAATGGTGGTACTAATCTCTTCATGACCACCCGGAATACGATACTGCTTCTGACAAACCACTTTGGTCGCCTGGGGAACTTGTATGGGGGGCATCTTTAAACGACCAACCCGTATAGGTCTGGACGAGATATAATGCGTCGTTCCAAATTGGTAACACCCATCATCAAGATGCAACGTCATTCCCTTCAAAATATCAATTCCAATTATGAATTCTAAGAGTGGCACCACTAATACAGAATATTCCTTTCTAGGGATTCTACCTATTCTCATTTCAAGCAAAGTTTGAACTGCAGGGGTTTCTTTTCCTCCTAATCCGGTAATAGTAAAAGGCTGCCCTGTAAACTTCTTTGATTTTCCATGAATAAGAGTGGCCTCCGCTCCTGTATCAACTAATGCTCGGGCCCTTTGGATATTACGATGTCTCCAATAAATATCAATATCTACATAGGGCCTATTATCTCTATGAGCCCATCTGTGTACCGGAGCTTGACCTATTTCCTAGTCATTCTTACTGCATTCTGTGTACCAGGACAAATCAGGATAAAGACTCTCACGTTTCTTAGGTATCGGTACCTCCTGTTCATATCCATTCCCCGTACGGAACGGATTCAAGTCTTCAGTATTATACCGTGGGTTACGATCAACCAAGCTGTGACGATTCTCTCTCCTCCTCAACTCAGGAGATTGATCCCTATCATCTCTACGCCTGCTGTAAGCATGATCATTTCTCCCCCTTTCCTTTTCCCCCTCTCTCTCCCTGTCCCGCTCTCGACGGGGGGACAGATCACGTACAGGACGCCGATCATCACGACGATCAGAGCGCCCACGCCGATCGTCATCACCGCTACCATCAGAACAACCACGATCACACTCAGTCGTTCGAACACGCCGGGCACCCTCCTTCCGATCCAAGCCCCGTTTGCGAAACAACTCCCACAAACGAGCAGTAGTCTCACCATCAATGTCCTCCCGACGTACACCATCAGCCAAAAGACCAGTAAAGATATCACGTCTAGTAAATTTATATTCACCAGGAGTACGAGTGTCAGACCGGGACTGACGTTCAGGTTTAAACCACTCACCCAACTCACCGAGTTGGCGCACCGATTCCAACACCGTAGATAGCACATTACCAGTCTGGTTAATCAACAAAGTCATCATGACCTGCTTGTAGGCAACAGGAGAAGAGCGAATGATACGATTCCGCACAGAAGAAGTCAACATCCCATCAAGCAATCTGTCAGCAGTGCCCAGAAAAATAGCCGTTTTCATCACTTCCTCCTTAAGACGTTGCGCAGCATCACGCAAGGTATACCACGGCTTGTCATTGACAGGCCAGTCAGATTCAGTAGGATATTTTAGATTACAACCCTCAGTCGCCAATTGGAGCAAAGAAATTTGACCACCACCATTATAGTTACGAAAATGATCTTGCACAGTAGAATCCAAACTCAAAGAACAAAATTTCAAACAGTCGCCAGTATCCAGCATAATACCAGCAGCGCCTAGTTCATAAAGGCGCACCATCCATGTGAGCAAGGCCTCACCAGTCCGCTGCCGAAAGCGCTGCAAAATATCACTAATTTCTTGTTGAGTAAAATCTTCTAAACAGTCCAAAGAAACACCCTGCGGAGCATTAGGAGATTGCTGCAACTTCCGACGAAAAACCGGATGCGCAGAGACCACGGGACGAGCATCAGAAGGAGCCCGAGCAGTACCAGTAGAGGGACAATCAGTGTAAGAAGCATCGATCCCGCCCGAGGAACGAGCGTAATCACGGGGTGCACCATCAGAGGTGCGAGAAGCAGACTTACATTCATGACGGGAACGAGAAAACTCGTGCGGACCAGACTCCTCACCCGAGGAACAAGATGTACTCGAGTCCCAGATATTACCATCCCATTCATCAGGGTTCCAATCTAGTCCAGCTTTCGCCACGACCAGACGCACCTTACGCGTCGAAACTCGACCACGCCTGTTCTTGTACTTATAACGAGCAATCCGCACAGCCGCCCTTTCGGCAACCGTTTGGTAAGTGTCAAGTTTGTCAGAAAGCAATTTATTTTGACACCGCAATAAAGTATTAGAATTCTGAATCTCAACAAAGTGTGCCTCCACATCCTTAAGAGAGATCTGTAATTTCAACAATCTCTCATGCAGAATCCGATACGCAGACAGAATAACCCAACCCCTGCGCCCCAAAGCGGGAACCTCCTCACCCTTCAATATGGGTGCCGTCTGCAAACAAGTAATCACGTCAGCCGGTTCCGCCGACTCCAAAGAAGAGTTCCAATTTTCACTCAGACCAGTAGAGTCAGCCCACTCACGGGCTAAAGCTCCATAAGGCGTTGAATCCCATCCGGGAATATCAACGGACAATTTAAGAGTAGATTTAGATTTCTTAGAAAACATCGCGAAAAAGAAAGAAAAAGAAACGCAGAGAAAAGAAAGGAAGAGAAAGAGAGAGAGAGAAAAAAACTATACACGCAAATATATAAAAAAGGATGCAAAGAGAACCACGCACACACCGAAAGCAAACATAAGACAAACAAAATGCACACAGGTTTCGTAAACAGTTCGTGACGCCAAATGTTCTGCTTGGGTTTTCAGATCGGGTGGAACCCGCTCAACAGAGCCCTTCTAACCCAACCCAGAACGTTACCCCCTCCCTAGGGCCTTTTTACACCTAAATAACCACATATATATGTACCACCTAAGGACAGGGAATTCCTAATATATATATATATATATATATATATCAAGACCTCACAGCCTCGCGGTCTCAGGCAGACCCAGAACTCCTACCCAGACGGCAGCCACACACAGTCTCGCGGTCTCAGGCAGACCCAGAATCTCCTACCCAGATGGCAGCCACATACAGTCTCGCGGTCTTAGACAGACCCAGAATCTCCTACCCAGACGGCAGCCACGCACAGTCTCGCGGTCTCAGGCAGACCCAGAATCTCCTACCTAGACGGCAGCCACGCACAGTCTCGCGGTCTCAGACAGACCCAGAATCTCCTACCCAGACGGCAGCCACACACAGTCTCGCGGTCTCAGGCAGACCCAGAATCTCCTACCCAGACGGCAGCCACGCACAGTCTCGCGGTCTCAGACAGACCCAGAATCTCCTACCCAGACGGCAGCCACACACAGTCTCGCGGTCTCAGGCAGACCCAGAATCTCCTACCCAGACGGCAGCCACGCACAGTCTCGCGGTCTCAGACAGACCCAGAATCTCCTACCCAGACGGCAGCCACACACAGTCTCGCGGTCTCAGGCAGACCCAGAATCTCCTACCCAGACGGCAGCCACACACAGTCTCGCGGTCTCAGGCAGACCCAGAATCTCCTACCTAGACGGCAGCCTTAGCACGAGCTCATCCTATTATTACCGTAGTACACGACCGGGGAATCGGGATTACTATATATCAGATCACACAAAGACTATTAGTTGAGCACAACCTGTTCTTTAGTTCGAGGGGCTCATTTCCCCCTCATTCAGTTACCACTTACCTGATCAGGATTAACATCTGTTCATGTCAAGTTATATCTGACTAGAAGAATAGGCTATCCTCCTATACAAGGATACACAACACATGCTAACTCACGACAAGCTAAATACTTTATTTAAATGCCACATGCACATTCACAGAATACATCATATATATACAACCTGCAAGGAAAGTAGAAGGTTAAATTACACACTTCAATAGAAAGGGGTCGACATCACCTTAGTCGTATGTAGCCTGTGCTCAATGGTCATCTAGGTTCCCTTCTCGTCTGTGCCTCGGCTTCGCCTGGAAGTCACACCTCCGCAGTCGCGGATCTACTCCCTTCTCCCTCTCCGAGTCACTGGAACCTCTTCCTCATCGGCTACTCTCTCCTCCTCCTTAAATTCAAGTTCGTCATCTGTCTTCCCTGGAATAAGTAGTAGCTTTTCTGCTAACGGCCAGATGCCGGCTATGGTCTAGAAGCAAGTGCCCATATCTAACTCAGACTTTCACTAATATAGAGGTGCATTCTCTCATGGAAATTTCCAGCTCGAAACCTGCCGCCCACCAAATTCCTGTACCTCCCCGTGCCAAGGACACGTTCCCAGCCGGCCGGCCTGATGTAGTGTCTTCGGCAGGGGAAAAAATACACTATAAGGGCCGGCCTGAACCGGTTCTCTCCGAGCGAATAACACCTCATAACTAAAATATCACCCTTCGCCTAGAAATGTCCCAAGCTGCCGGAGCAGAAAGAAAGATGGAGTCTCTCCTGTCTGAGGCCTACCAGGCCTGAATTCAGCACGACTCCATGAAATACCCTCACTATAGGGCAGGTTATCCTTAATGCTAACGAATCTATCCCCTAGGCTATGTATGTAGGCCCTGATCTATGGGTAGGAGCACAGGATCGTGTCAAAGTGTCTAGTAAATAGGCCCTATTCACTACTCTAGTCCTTAGACTTGGATGGAAAGAGACTGAAGTCATATTGATCGCTCTACAACACAAGAAGGCCGGGAAAATCAAGCAGTACAGCCTCCGAGCGGCTGGGTTGTTTGTGGAAAACGAAAGGCTTTGAGAAATGGGATATGATTGGTATATGTAAGGTGGGTGACCTTTGGGCGAAGGGGTCTTTTAAAACGTTTGAAATGCTTAAAACTGAATACAGATTAAATGATAGAGAGTACTTCCGGTATGCACAAGTCTACCATGCGCTGTGTTCGGTCTTTCCGGACGCTGCTGCTATCCCCGAATATTCCCCGCTGGAGGATAGAGTGTTGGACGGCTATGTACCCGACAGCACTATTTCTCTGATCTACAAAAAACTTATTAATGATCCCGCGGACTTGCTAGCCCGTCTGCGGGAGGCATGGACGGGCGACGGCTTGGAACTGGACGATGAGGACTGGGTAGCGGCGGTGGCCTCCCCGAAAGAGGTGGCGATCCCGGCCCGCTTACGATTCGTACAGCTGAAGATCCTCCACAGAGTGTATGTCACGGGGCCCGGTTTGCTACGTATGGGTTACTCGATGGATGGAATGTGTAAGCGTGGTTGTGGCCTGTCGGGTACCTTTCTTCATATCCTATGGGAATGTTTGGAGGTTGTGCGATTTTGGAACGGTATCCACGCTGTCATGGAGGAGGTCACGCACGTTGCTCTGTTGCCTGAGGCTAGGAGGTGTTTGTTGAATGTCTGGGAACCGAATGATTATAATGTGGCGCAGACGCAGTGGGTGACCTTGGGGTACATGGTGGCTAAGCGTAACATTGCACAGCTGTGGGGTTCCCCGAGGCCGCCCACGGTCGCGGTATGGAAGGAGAACATGGACTGGTGTATGTTTAGGGAAAAGACGGTGTATGTGGTGAGAGGCAAGCCTGGGAAATGGACTAAGGTATGGGGTCCATGGAACTCATATCGTGGGCATATCGGCACCCCGCCTCTGCCGTTAGAGGTCGATATTGCTTTGTCCCCCTAGCCACGCATTCTGCGGGATTGTGTGAGGTGTGTTCATGCTTTGTTTTCCCGCTGCCCCCCGCTTACACTTCCTGTCAAGAACTGCTTTAGACACTGTCCGTTGTCCCCCGTCCTGGGAAGCGCACGCTGCTCTTTTGGACTCTCATTGCCTTGAGTGTGTTTTGTATTTAATTAAAAATGAAACTGTTTTTGATTGCTCTTGGCCTATGGCCACGGCCTGTCGCATCTACCTACGGACTGCCGGGAGCCTCGCCTCTGGTTCATTTGACTGTGTGGCGTTGCATTGCGGGCCCTCGGGCTCTGTAGCGGCCGGCCTTGGTGGTTGTAGGCCCTTGTATGTATTTTATTGTATAATAAAGGTTTCTTTAAAAAAAAAAATAAAAAAATGAAGGGAATGTGCATGTAGCAGAAAACATGATGGGAGTTGCAGTCACAGCCACCAGTCGCCCACCCACATGTCCCTGCAACCTCACTCTGAACCATGCTCACCCCACAGGAGTGCAAGAGTACTGCCAAGATGGCTGACACCAGGCCCTGCTATGGGGAGCACAAGGCCATGCTGGGCCTTGGCCTCTAACTGACAACAGGACACCAATGCCAGACATCCTGAACATAAATTGTGACTCCCTGCAATGGAAGCATAACACATGGGGGATTCGCTGGCCTCTGTGGGTGAAGGAGGTCCTGCAATGACTCCAAATGCCATCAATGCCGCCTCAAAGCACACCTTCTCAGCCAGAACAAAGTGCACCCTTGGGACCAGTCACTCCAAAAGTAAATGCCTTGGCAAGATGGATGACACATGGTCATGATGTATGAGTTGTCTGCAAGTCACACCTATGCACTGTCCAACTCAAACACATCTACACTCACAACAATTGGAACTGTAGATATCCTCCCACTCACTGGAGATGCAGTATCCCTGTGGTGTCCCTTGACCTAGCTGTGAAGGTGTGTCTTGTAGATGACGATTGGGGATATGTAGACATAGTACATAGCAACAAGCACACACAATGTCACCTATGCATCATTGACAGTGGACACCTGACAGTGACTAGAATAGACACATACATAGCTGACACTGTAGCATGGTGTCATTCAAAAAATGTGCAGTTGTGAGCTGCATTTCAATCCCACATCGGTCTGTGTTGTACGCATCATTCATACAACACATCATTCACTGTCATGGAGACCCCAAACACAATGACTAACCTGGACTGCTTCTGAGGAGGCATGCAACCCACAGCAGCTGAACTGTAACACACACACCTCTGCCTATCTCTGTAATGAGCATTGAAAAGCAAGAGAGTTTCTGTGCCCAATCCCTCTCACTGTGGAGGAATTTGACAAGATAGATGGTGTTAGCACATACAAAACTCAGCATCAACTTCATTAGCTATGCTAACACCATGACTTGTATGAAAAGAGATGTGAACTAGGAACACAGACAACAAATTAGTATCTCACATTGGATGTCTGGCATACCGTACTGCAACCATGTTGCACAGACACACCAATGTGACGCACAGAGGAAAGAAAAGAATCACACAACACATGACCCAAGCTCGCCACATACCCCAAGTTTAATTGTACGTATGTCATTGTTAAAGCACAAATGTGGACAGGGATAATACGGCAGTGTCAGGCATGTGATGGAACCTGAGTGGCAATGGGCATCTACAGACAATTGATCAATACATGAGCTGGTCATGCACACAGCTTGACATGCACATCGAAATGCTCCAGGTTGCCATTACAAAGTGCTCTAACAATATCAACCTCTGTCTGTCACAACTTAGAACAATGTAATGTACAGACTCTCCTAATGATGTTCAGTGTCAAATGTCATGTGTGTGAAACATTGAGGTCTGTAGAAACATAACATACATTGTGTGTCTCCTCCAAACACAGGGGATGCTGGGGACAAAGCAGGTCCTGAGGAACAGTCCCAGTCCTAGACTCTGGCAGACCCTGAGCTCCCCGGTGTGGATCACTCTCCGTCCTCTTCGGACGACGACCTTGACCGACCTGGCACCTCCGGCGTGAGCCATCGTGCAGCCCCAGCAGCAGTAACATCAGCACCCCACTAAACCACTCCTACCACATCAGACACCAGACAGAGTCCCCATGCCGACAGGGACAGGCCCAGGCCCCAGAACAACAATGGAACAGGTACACAGGGCCCCCCGGAAGCAAGGGACAACACCACCGGCACTAACACTTAAGGGGGCCCAGTGTTGGCAGGGCCGGCCATGGCAGGTCCTGCCCGTGTGGGTCGGGGCATGGGAGGGTGGGCAGGAAGAGGACACGGCCTGCCGAGGGGGCTGGACTGCATGATGAGCCATACCTGGAACGTATCATAGATGCGTACCAGGAAAGCACCGGAGGGTTTGGACAGGTCGTGGGGATCCTCAAGGAACTCAAAGAACAGCAGGCTGCCCATCATGCCCACTTGGACTCCCACATGGCCCGGGTGGAGTCCAAATGGGACAAATTGGATGAACTAACAGAGGTGCATAGGGACATACTGACATGCCTCCGTCAGATCACCACCAACCTGACCACACCTCCTGTGCACCCACAACATCTGTTGCCACAACATCCACAACAGCCACAGGGAGGGAGGAGGACTCTGGCGGAGAGTCCTCGGCACCGCAGCAGCCTGCACATGAGGGTCCCCCGAGAAAGAAGAGGGGTCATCCGAAGAAGGGCAATTGAGACGCTGATGGCCATGCATATCCCCCAGGCACCCAACACCTGCTCCTGTTAATGTCCTTTGTGTGCAAACCAGTTGACCTTGTCGACCTACATCCAAATCACCCACTTGACATGGAGGGTCAAAGTTGTGACAATGCAGCAAATGACTGTGGATTCTACTCTGGACATATCAACTACCAAGACTACCAACTCACCTGTGAACTTTGGATTACCATCACATTGTACAGCACTGCAAATTCCGTTCCCCATCCTTACACATGTTTGGAAATAAATTCACAATCACACAATACTTGCCTCTGTCGTGATTCCTACTTGCTTTGTGCCATGGCGATGATGAGCTGCTAAGGAACAATGTGCATGCAAACTAATACACCAATGCGAACACTGTTATGTGAGTCATGTGAATGTGACACATATGAGGGAGACACACCACTAGGACAACACAACACATACTCACCAGGGCCCCTAACTCCTCATCAACACTGATGTCAACAGGAAATACAGTGGAATGCACACACACAACATCCATCCTGGGTCATTGGCAAGCAGCCCACAGGTACAGGATGTGAATTACTGTTGGATGTGTTGACACACACGGAGCACATCACAAAGTGAAGGGCAGGTTTATTAAATATTCACATTGTGAGAATTCCACAACTGATGCACGTCTGCTCATTTGCCTGCGGTGGTACCAAAGCCACATGTGTCCCATCGATGGAGCCAATGACATGTGGCATCCTGCCCAGGGCATAGAAGTCCTCCTTGATGTCAGCTAGTTGTTGTGCTTTGGGGAAATGGATGTACTGGTCGAGGAAATGCAAAATTGCCTCCAACACATCCCGAAGCACATGGCTGAAAATAGTCTGTGACATCCCACCAGCAGTAGCAACAGTGTGCTGGAAAGTACCAGTGGCAAAAAAGTGTAGGGCTGCCATCACCTTCACCTTGGGGGCCAGTGCTGTAGGGTATGTCCGGCCAGGTTGCAGATGTGGGGCCAACTGCTCCACCAATTCTTCGATCAGTGGCCTGGTGAAGCGGTACCGTCGCATGCAGTCATGTTCAACCATGGTTTCCAGGTCCGGGAATTGTCTGTGGACATTTGGTCTCCTGCAATACATAGGAGAGCAAAGACAGTTTGTCATTACCCCTATCTATGTGCCAGTGTACATGACAAATAGCACATGATACCGCATTACAGGACACAAGAACATGATGTGTGTGCTGTTGGGTATGGACACACATATAAGATACATGCCCATCATCTGACATCTCAGTTCTACAAGGCCACACAACAAGGTCCCTGTTGTGCTGTGAGCAATCAATGTTGTTGAAACATTTTTTATTGTTTTCATAGCAACAACACAGTACAAACCCGCTTCCTCCACGGCCAAAGAATGTTTAGTACACATAAAGTTACCAGCCAACAACCGGGAGAATGAGCTTCCGGCCCCTACCGGCCCTCCCCCCTCCCTCCCCACCCCATGTCAGTGTGCCTCCTGTCTTTCACCTCGCTCCCGATGTGCCCCTTCCCTGCCATAAATCAGACATGGGTACTCGCCCTCCACTAGGAATCCCTGTCTTTCCCTTACACTTAGCCACAGCCTCGTTGCCAGCGATCACTACTACTCCCCTTCTACTCCCCAGTCGCCACCTCCTCCTGCCCGCCAGATGTGTCCCCCTCTACCCATGCTGTGAGCAATCAATGCGCTCCGTCACAGTACATCAGTATGAGTGTCACATACCAGACAAACACCACAGTGACTAGTAAGGACAGATGTCTACCCCACATCACAGGTTCCTTACAGACACACACAGGGACCTTGTGTCGCAACATGGACACCATCATGATGTGGCATCCAATATGCACAACACAACGCACACATGACACACACATGAAGTGCCCCCGTGATTTCATGCCAGCTCACACATGGATGTCTGTGACACACAGACGCAACATCAACTCACATTGACAATAGACAGAGATGTTGTGAACGTTTGACATTGAGCACATTAAATCTGAGTCATTTCTGCATGGAAATGCACACATACTGTGGATGAACATCACATATCTGGCACTATGACACCCTGTGAGGCACCTACCATTCCACTGAAGAGTCAGGGTGTATGTCATATGACATACACAATGTACACCGGGAGCTGTGTACATGCTTCATGCACTGAAATGTACTGTTGTCAAACAGAGTGGTTATGTGTCCAGCCAACAATTGTATCTGTCCCCATGACAAACTGCCCTGCCTGGGAGTGGGTCCAACTGAGTGAAACATACAAAATCGCATGTTTACCCACATACACACACAGGTAATGCAGCCTGACATGCACTTTGAGTTACTGTGTCACAGACTGTATTGTTGTTGTGCCCATGGGTCAATGGCAAGCTATGGTGTGTTGCACGCCTTAAACAGTTACTTCTATGGTGACTGATGTGGGTGACCAATGTGAAAGACGCATTGGACACCTAGGAAAGGAGCCGCATGCACGCCTTGCACGCACGCCTTGCACAATGTCTGCAATGTGGACTGACACGGGTGGACAGAGCCGCACGCACGACTTGCACCCACGCCTTGCACAATGTCTTCAATGGGAACTGACGCGGGTGGACGGAGCCGCACGCACGCCTTCCACAATGTCTTCAATGTGGACTGACGCAGGTGGATGGAGCTGCAATCACGACTTGCACGCACACCTTGCACAATATCTTCAATGTGGGCTAACGCGGGTGGACGGAGCCGCATGCAGGCCTTGCATGCACGCCTTGCACAATGTCTTCAATGTGGACTGACGTGGGTGGACGGAGCTGCACGCACGACTTGCACACATGCCTTGCACAATATCTTCAATGTGGACTGATGCGGGTGGACGGAGCCACACGCACGCCTTGCACAATGTCTTTAATAGGAACAGACGCAGATTTGAGCCTGGTACGAATCGGTTTCTTGAAAATCCGTTGGCTGCCTGCAACAATGTTTCAGACTCGTCATTGCAATGCTTTTGAATATTTCAAACGATGCGGAAGGCGTGTATGAGGCGTGCAATGCGATGGATTTGCCAGATTCATAGGATGCAAACGTGTTGGACCTATCGCTTTTGACACATGGGACTGAATCTGCCTCTGCAGCACAGATAGAAGTCTGTCTGTTCACCTGGGAGCTCACTTGCCTGCACTACATGATCAAGATTGACATCTCTACTACCACTGCTGATGTCGCTGCATCCTCTGGCTCCAAAAATGGCACGTACTGTGAAGAGTGCCCCAGCCTTCACAGAGGAGGAGAACAAGGCCCTGCTGGACAACCTCCTTCCACAGTACAGCAAGCTGTATGGGACACCAGGGGAGCAGGTGAGTGTGCACACCACATCCCTTATTCATTGTGTATGTTGTCTGACTGGCACCAATGAAATTGTGTTCAATAGTGTCTAGCATGCTCACTGAGTAGTTTCTACCCCCAGGGTGTGTAGGTCCCCATATTGGACAGGTACTGTGCATGAAAAGTGCATTTTCACACGGTTGTAATACTCAGGCAATGTTTCCCTGTTGAAAATTCAGGACAACTGTCAATCACCATATCTGCACTACCTGTGTCCATCATATACCCTTGCGAGAAAGACATGTATATTCAACTGTGTGATGCACAAACATGTGGCATGTGTGGTAAAGGCAGGGGCGTAACACAGGCCCATGCAGCCCCCGCGGTGCGGGGGGGCCCCCAAGCTCCAGGGGGCCCCCTCACCGCCCAGTGACGTATGCCACCTGACATCAGAACACAACTCCTGCAACACTCTGCCTAGGAAACAGGACATATTTTACGGGCAAACATTTGTTTAAAAAAAAAAAGAAATTAAATGCATCACGAAATGGCATATTTCCTCTCGTCTCTCAAATAAATAAACCAGACTTTTGACATTAGTGTCAACCCAAACGAGAGCGCTTTTAATAGGGCACTCAGCTTCAGCCATAATTACAGTCCTGGCAATATGATATTACTAGCGGCGGCCTCACGTTACGTGCCGTCACGTGACTCTCTATTTTCCAACCGGAAGAGTCACTAGTAGAAATGCGGCAGTTAAACGCTGGCATTAATGTTTCTTGGGCGCACTACTTGCAGCCTGTGTGCCGCCCGTAGTTTGCTGCCCCATCATCATGCGGGACCACAGAGCACTCAGCAGAAGAGGTCAGACAGTCATCTGTGCAGAGGGAAGATCTCTAGAAATCTGAGTGCCTCCACAATGCCGTGATGAAAGAAGAGAACCCTCTCGTCCCATCCGCAACTCAGGTCTGACAATTCATTTTGCTTTCTGACATTATGATGTCGATTTACAACATTAATAATAATTCAATTTTAGGAGGCTGCCTGAGCCTGCAAGTTAAGTAGAACTGCGCGCTGGACCCTGCAGGACCCTGTCATGGGGCCTCTAGTTCGTTCCCTTTGCATATGTTCATTAATCCCCTGGGGGTGGCACCTTCCCTGTTGGCAGCAGCTGTTTTTACGGCTTGCAGTGCTCACTTTCCTTACTACTTCGGGGACGCAAAAAGGCCTGTCTCCTTAAATACTGGTTACAGTCCAGCAATTAAAAATCCGGGAGTTCGTTGTTCACTTCACAGCACATCTAGTGTAGAAGCTCTGTAGGTTTTAGGCCTCGCTCCGTGAGCGTAGGGATGTTTCATTTTAATCCAACAATGCAGACGAGGAGTTTAGGCCTGAATGAACTATGGCTACCAAAGTACTGGTGAGGAAACATTACACACAAAAAAATACTACGAAAAATGCAGACGTTTTTATTGTGGGAATTGCAGCTAATGTAATGTAAATAGCAATGCACTTGTAAAGTGGAGCGATTAACAATGAGAAACTAACAAATGCAATGCATTTTTTGTGTATTATAGAAATTACTAAATTTACTCAATGCCTTTAACTTCAAATACAGAAAGGCATTTCATTTTCACTTGAGTGCTATGGAGTGACCAAAAAGTCCTCTCAGTATAGGTTAGAATAATTTTTTTAAGGAAATTAAGATCTTTTTGAGTCAAAGGTTAGTGGTTATGGCAGTGGTGTTTTTTGTTTATTTGTGCCTCTGCAGTTTGTTGCTGGGGTGTATGAACCAACCAATGTACTAGCCCACCACAGATTATAGTGAGCAATGCCATCACTGCTGCACAAGTATACTAAAGGAGTGAGAAAGAAAAGATGTAGGAGGAATCAAAGGAGAGGGTAGAGGACAAGAACTAGGTAAGAAAGCATGAGAGAAAGATCGTGAGGATGGAGGAGTGAGAGAGAGAAAGTGTGCAACAAAAGTAAGAAGGTGAACAAATAAAAAGAGGAAATCGAGTGGAAGAGACATATAGAAGTAACAGGAAAGTGGATGGAGGGGAGACAGATGAACAGAGAATACAGGGGAGAGAATAAAAGTTAAGGAGAAAAAGCGGGCATAGAGAACAGTGTGAGAAAGGAGATGAATGGATGGAAGCGCTAGGAAGGAGCATGCAGAGAAGAGAAAGAAAGGGGAGGAAAAGCAAACAGTGAGAGAAGTTTGAGAAAGGAAGAGTGGATGAAAGAGCAAGGGAAGAGAGCGCAAGTGAGAGAATGGGATGTGGTAAATTGGACCGAAAGAGTGGGGAGAACTAGACCAGCTTCAGTGCATCCAGCTGGTTCCGGTTAGCAAGTGTGCTGATCTCTCAAGGTGACAATTATTTCCATTACCTCAAGTTGCACTCTGTAAAGCACTGCTCCTTTACCCTGTTACCTAAGTTTCAACCATCACCTTGCAATGCTAGGACAGAACTAATGGCCAGATTAGCACATATTTAGGGGCATATGTATCAAAATCTCTATGTGTGATTCTCAAATAGCGATTTTTTTGAGAATCGCTATTTGGAAATCGCAAACGAGATGTAAGTAAAAATTCGCAAATTGTTAGCGATTCCTTGGCATTCCTTAATTGCGATTAGCAAATTGTGAATCGCAATTAAGGAATACCTTCCCATTCATTCCTATGGGCCAGGAGGCCCATAGGAATGAATGGGAAGACATCCTCAATTAGCGAATTAGAGAATCGCAAATTGAGAATGATTTCAAGGGTGCAAGGATGTCATAAGGACACCCTGATGCACCCCTGAAATGAGCATGTGTGCGTAAGTGGCGCACATACATGCCCTAAGGGCATGTATGTGCGCCACATGGCACTTTGAAAAATGCCAAAAAGTGCATCTTTCAAAGAAATCGCAAATTACCACCAACTTGAAGTTGGTGGTAATTTGCGCTTTCTTAAGGAGTAATCGCACAACTTGGATGCTTGCTACATCTCATTTAAGGAATCGCAATTTGCAATTCCTTAAATGCAATCGCAAAATAGAGAATCGCAAATTTGCGATTCTCTAATTTGCGATGCCCTTTTGGGATGATACATCCCAAATGGCATTTTTCCGTTTGCAAACGGGCCGATTCTGAGAATCGTCCTTTTTGCGAACGGGAAAAGGGCTTGATACATATGCTCCTTAGTGATTGTGCTGGTCTGTAATAGAACAGCACTGTTTTGCCTGCTGTACATTGCACCCCTCTCATTTTGTCACCATACTGCATAAATTATTTCAACATTTTCAAAAGGGCAGGGGACACAAACTCAAGCGGTCTCTAAACAACACCATTCATTTTTTTCTTCAGAACAAACTCTTTTAAAAATTCAGATTTATCTTATTGAAAGAAGGATTTAAGATATTGCCCTTAAATGAGAAAATGAAAGATGCTGATCTCTATTATGGGCGTTTCTAGACCATTACATTGCACACAAAAAAGTCATTTCTATAGTTTATCTCAATGCGGGTGAGATAATGCATTTGTTCTAGCAATGAAGTCTCGCTCATAGTGTGACTTATGGCATTGGAATGTCATTCATGAGGACACTGAAAACATTTAAATGTCGCTTATGAGGCAGCAGAAAACCTGGCAGCTATGGCTGAGGCCTCTACTTTGCAGCAATCGCACTGTCTTCAGTCTGCACAAAATTGTGTTAAGCTTCATAAGTAAAGTTAGTACAGCTGAGAGCTCTGCATTGCAGTGAGTCGCTGTCTGCAGTACATTTAGGTGCTTTGCAAGCCTTTTTAAGATCTTAAGAGTTTCTTGTTGCTCAAATGGGTGTAGTTTCTGTTATTTAAACGTTTCCCTCGTCTTCATTCCTTGATTTTGCTTGATAGAAAGTGTCACTCATATTCGCTGAATGTCACTCATAATTACAATGGAATTATGAAACTGTCACACATAAGCAGTCTGAAACCTTGGCAGCTAGGGTTGTGGTGCGTGTGACATAACCCGGCGTCTGCACACGTGTCATTCAAAGTGCTGGTTGTTCAGTCTTGACTCTTTTTTTTGCACACGCTGCACTGTAACAAAATGAAAATTAATCCACCATGTCGATTTGCAGAGGGAAAGAAAAGTGTGGTATTATGGGTTGAGGATACATGATACATATCCATGGGATGCTTTCAGTGTAAGTTAGCTGAGCCATCCGTTTCTAAAGAGCTGGGAGAGGGGAAGGCTAAAAAACATAATGAAAACTGAAGATAATATGGACACTTATTGCTGGAAGGCCCTTTATGTAATATATGTATTTTTTGGGGTCTAGTTTACATGATTTAGATTTCCAATTCTTTACTTTATCTCTTACTCTGTTTTCATCCATCCAAATGCACTCTTAAATGACAGTACTACAAAAATACAGAAACACACTCTCCACAAAATGCATGGTAATGAGGCTCCAACACAATCAATCATTCTCAGGACTTATGTAATGATTTGACAATATTTTTAAGGATAAAATCCTAAAAATGTGGTCCAGTTTTGATTAGACTGTAACAGTTTGTGGAAGCTCAGGGAGTCAAGTTACTTCCTATAAGCCTAGATTATATTTGACGGAATATCCTCCTATAACTACAGACACATCGAGATCCCCAATGAATACCGTTAAATCAGGCTCACCCTCCGACCCTTGCACCCCTGGGGGCATATTCACAAGCCCCTATCACAACCACAACGTCACTTTCGGTAGGGGCCTCGCCTTATTCACTTAACGTGGCTTAAAGCTGCCTTGTGAATAAGGCCCCTTTCACGCTGTGTTTAGCTTGAAAGGGGCGTGCAGTGGGTGTTGTGGTGGGCGCTCCAATGCAACACCCATTGATTTTAATGCTGCCCCTTATTCACAAGGGCAGCGTAAATAGGAGGTAGCTCCAAAATTAAGACTAGGAACACCCTGGTCTTAAGTTGGCGAAACGAGAAATGTTTCATTTCTCCTCGATTTTGCTTTTTCTATGAGTGCTGCCTTGTGCAGCACACATGCAAAAAGCAAAATGCCATGGTTTGTTTATGTACAGGAAGGTGTCCCTTCCTGTACATAAACAAACCTTTTTTAAACATGCCCTTTTGTAACTTGTGTGTGTGCTGCATGAAGCAGCACACATGTAAGTTACAAACTGGCATTTTAGGTTTATGAGCAGGAAGGGACACCTTCCTGCACATTAACAAACCTCCCTGCTTGCAGACACCCTTGCACTCTGGTGCAAGGGTGCCTGCGTTGGCGCTAAGTTGTGAAACTTAGCGCCATCGCAGAGGGAAACGCAAGGCTGCACAATATCCTTGTGAATATGGTGCAGCCTTGAGTTTCCGAAGTGGCGGAGAGAGGCGTTAAGCCAAGAAGGCTAACGCCTCTCTCCGCCACTTCCTTGTGAATATCCCCCCTGGTTATTACATTTTGCTATTGGTCTTGTGACCCCGAAACTTTCGGAAATTTGTAATAAGTCTCTGGTCTCTGCTGAACTCCTGCCAAGATGGAAACATGCTTTTATTAAAAAATCTGTGGATATGACTATCCTCTCTACTTTCAGACCTATTTCTTTATTAACATTCCAAACTGAGCTATTTGAAAAGATTGTTAACTCTGAGTTAGAGTGACCAACCGTCCGTAAATTTCACGGACCGTCCCTCATTTTGGTGTCATGTCCGTTGTCCGTAATCATTCCTTTTACGGACGCCTTTTGTCCGTAATTTTGAAGATCAATTACAGCGAGATGTGCTATTCCCCTGAGAAGCGCCAGGAGATTAAAAGTTCTCAGGGGCCAGGTCGCACTTCTCTGCTGCACTCCAGAGGCTGCAGCAGCCCCTCACTGAGCTTGCACACACTGTAGACAGGCCCATTGTCATTCTGACTGAGACTGATTATCCCCTTTTGAATGACAATGCTCGGTCTGACTTTAGCATATCGTGTGAGTGAGTGCCTTGGAGGCCAGTGACTCACTTGGAGCCAGTAGATCATAGTTGGTGATTACAGAGGAGCTTTCCCCAAACAGAGTACTGTGGGGAACTTGCGGCCTTGTGTAGTTTTCCAATGTTGTTCACTGAGACTGAAGTGGCAGGGGCAGTGATGGGGCAGGAGCTGTGACGGGACAGGAGAGGTGACGGGGCAGGGCTGGAGAGGTGATGGGGCCAGGAGCGTAACACAGGCCCCCGCGGTGCAGGGTCCAGCGAGCTGCAGGGGACCCCATCAGCACAGTACTCAGGCCTGAGACCTCAGGATTAAATCCGGAGTGGGGGCCCCTCCGTGTACCTTGCAGGGGGGCCCCCTCAACTTTCGTTACGCCACTGGGTAAAGGACTTTTTCTACCCTTGTCATCCTCACAGGTTGATGCCCACCAGAAGCAGGAGATCTGGCTGACCATTGCCCGGGCTGTTCGTTCTGTGGGGGGCCACAGACACCGCATCCGCAACTGCCAGAAGAGGTGGCAGGACCTTTGTGGCTGGCCCCGGAGAATTAAAATGGCGTATTTGTGTTGTATATACTGTTTGTAATGTATATCAGTGTTATGTATTGTCTGTGATCAATTGTATTTTTCTTCTTTTTTTGATTCACTGATTTGTTTCGTTCTTTATGTCTGCGTTGGTATTTATTTCATATTGTTGAATCATGTACTTTTACCTAAATGTATAGCTTCGTCTGATCTGAGATTTTTCCTCTTTGGATGAATTGACATGTATATACTTTTTATTAAATTTGGATATTAGTGTAATGAAAAAAAGAAAAATAATTTTGAAAATAAAATGAAAATAATGTTACAGATAAAGGGTTATTTTTTCCTGTGGGACAGTTCTATAGTGAATGCAATTGTTAGGGGTTGGTTGTTGTTGTATTTTTATTGTGTTTCCCTGCTCCCCATCCCCATCCCCTGACTCTGATGTTACAGGGACCCTCTTCTGTATTATTGGACCCGGAGGATTGCCAGAGTCCAGCTGAAGCTGTTGCCTCCTCGCAGAAGGGGCGGACGACGGACACTGACCCCCCACATGCTCAGGATTCTGGCGGTGGTCTTCCCGGACCTGGATGGGCAGTAGCAAGGAGGGGGTAAGTGCATGCATTCTCTGTGTCCAATGTCTCACAAGCACTTTGCACTCCCACATCCTGGTTATACTTCCACAGATCTCCTGTCTGCTTATACAGGAGTCATGTGGCAAAAATAGGTCATGTCCCATCCTCATCTGATACACAGGTGTGCCCCTTTCAGTCTGTGACTTGTGTAACTTGGGTTGTGTGTCCCTGCTGTTGTACAAACTTAACGTTGTGAATAGCATCTGCGACCGGTACATTGTTTTGTCTTCATGAGTGAGGCACATGATTTCCATGTGTCCACACATTGCCAGAAAAAAAGGCATGTACTCTTTGTGGGCAATTAATATGTGTTCCAATTGATGTTTTGGCACACAATATGTGCCAGGGGTATTTGACACACAGCCATGTAGCAGCAACGACAATTTATGGGAATCAGAAAAATGTACATCATGTGTTTCACACATGCATGGACACATGCCTGGTGTTCAGGGTAATCCCATGTTGCACATGTTCCTGGACAGGAATGCCTACTCCGGACATGAAGTACACTCTGTTCTTCTACTCCTGTGTGTCAGCCTAACATTAGTGCATTGTGAAGTGTGCTATATGGTGTCTGCATCGGTGTCATTGTGAGGAGGCCTAGCCTCTTAGACTCCTGTGGTGTTGGTCATTTTGGTTTGTGCAGCTAGCTGGGGTGTGGCCAATGTATCATCACAATGGGTTCATGCATAGGTGTGGAATCACTTAACGGTGCATAATGTTGTATTGTACGTCACAGTGCAGGCAGTCTCAATTCATTCTCATCATGCTGTGATGTCATCATGCTTACAGATTAGTGCTTGCAGTCAGTCATCTGTTGCATTTGTATTACGTGTGATCATCAGATGCCTGAAGATGTGGTTAGCATTGGGTGTACCTGTGCACTTGACATCTGCAGGGCTTAAATTCTCATACATGTTAATGGTTGTGACACAGTGCAGAGTGTTTAATTTTGGATACACTGCCCCTGAGACTGAAGCCAGTGCTGGCTGCTTAGCCATACTGGGCTGTAGCATGGTTTCCCACTTGCTGATGTGTATCCCACAGTGATGTCAGTTGTACAGCATGCACTCTATTGTGGCATTGACCATCAAGACATGTGCACATCATGGTGTCTTGTGAGTGAAGCATATCCATTTTACTGACAATGATTTTGGCCATCCCTTCTCATGACACATGTACTGAGTCAGTGGCAGGAGATGGCATGTGTTAGTCCTGGCAGATTTAAATCACGAGTCCTGCAGTTCTGAGATATGTCTATGTGGTGCTTGTGCACACATATGAGAAGTGGCATACGACATGTCCCAGACAGATGGGTCCATGGAGGGGCAGGATATGAGGGGCATGGTTGACTGGCAGACTGACAGGTGTCATTTCCAAAAAATGTCTCCACTTTTCGCAATATCTGGCACTTGATGCCAAGGCATACTCTGTGATATGCTGTACTGACTGTGATGTGTCAGGTGAAACAGGGGACTGATGTGGATATGTTTATCTCAATTGATTGCAGATACATCTACGGCTACTGGAGGAGACGGCTCCACAGACCAAGAGGAGCCGCAGAGCCAGACTGGGTCAGCGTCAGAGGATTTTGAGGAATCCAGTGGCACAGAGGGTGAGGGGAGCTACACAGTGGAGACCTCAGCTACAAACACCTCTGCTGAGGAACACAGCATCTCCAGTGAGGACTCCCTTGTGGAGGCGGGTGTCAGCAGATCCCAGACAACACCTAGCAAGTCTGTCCCCACCACCATCTCCACCTTCCCATCTGCTGCCATCCCAGATGTCCGTGGAGGCCCCGTGTGAGGGAACATGTCTCCTTTGGTCCAGCACCGCACCCCATGCCCCTGTCTCCCCTGCTGCCCTGAGTGTGGAGTCTGTGGACTGACTGAAGCAGCTCCATGTAGGGCAGGCAGCGATGCTGAGTGTCCTCCATTCCCACACCACTCTGTTGACTCAACTGGTGTCCTTCATGGAGGGCATCTCATCCAACATGTCTGCACTACATTGGACCATTCAGTCCATGGCCTCCACACAGACGGCAGCAGTGTCCCTCCTCCAATAGTCCCTCACCCCTCCTATCTCTGCCACACCCACAGTCCCCACTACCCTACCTGTCCAATGCACACACACACTAGCACCGGCACGCACCACAACAGGCCCAGGCAGCACACAATCACGCAAGTCAAAATCAAAATCCACAGGCATGCACACTCCAGGGACTGACAGAGGATGAGTCACAGATGCACAAACAGGCAACCACATGTACTCCACAGACCTCAGATGCATCTCCCTCCAAAAGCACTTCCCCTGCCTCACCTGCAACCCCCCCCTTCCAAGCAGCTCTTCCTCTTTGACCTTGGCCTCTTCCGCACCAATCCATCTGCTCAGACGCACAAGGGGAAGAGGAAGTCACCACGCACAGGGGGGAGTTCCCCTGCCACACAGACACCCTTCCCCAGGCACTCAGACACTGAGGCCCCCATCCGCAAATCCCCCCGGAGCGGGAAGAGCAAGACCCCCCAATCCCACAGCTCAAAGTCACAGTCTCCGTCCTGCAGCCCCCAGGCCACCCCTCCACAGGTCCCCCGCCACACCCTGCTCCTGGTTCCCCCACACACCAATACCGCATTCCCAAAATGCTTAGGCCATCCCCTCCTACCACATGCACTTCCACCCCCACCTCACATGCTCAGCCTGTTCCTGCCACTGATGTGGGGACCGTGTCCCCCCTCTCTCCTGCCAACCTCACCTGAGCCCCATGACACTCCCTTGGAGTTTTGCTCTGCCATGGAGGCCCCATCCCAACCATATTACCTGCCCACTGCAGTGGTGCCGGTAACAACCCCATCTGACTTGGGCCCTGCATTGGTATCAGCACATACCCCATTGGACTTGGGCCCTGCCGTGGTGATGGAGCCCACTGTGTCAGACACCTCCGCTGCAGTTGCCAGTGACACTCCTGCACCCACCAGCCCTCCCCTGCCCCATTCTGCTGTCCCCTGATCCTGTTACTTCGGTGCCTGGCCTGCCCCTGTGTATGCCCCTCCAAGGGGAGATGTCCCCTGCCCGTAGCAGTGCAGGCAAGCAATGGTTGACGACTTGTCACATCTCACACTGTGAGGACTGGCCATTGGCCTTTTGACATTGTGGTCTAAATGGTTTCAAAGAGTTACGTCCCCAATAAAGTCAATTGTTGTTATCCAGTGTTGTTGCATCAAATGTACATGATGTTGACGATGAGTGTCATGGACTTGCTGCTGTACAGGTGTTACAAAGGTATAACAGAATGATCTTTTGATGTGATGTACTCCATGTGGTCCATGAAATCTGTGTACGTTTCAGATATGTATCCATGACATCCTCAGCTGCAATTTCAGGGTGTGATGTTGGCTACATGTTGTGGACCAGATTTTCTCTTTTGGGTTGCTACTTCGCATCTTTAGCATACACTGTTCCACATAGGTTGTGCTTACATTTGGGCACATGGAAAGACTCCCTGACTTGGACAATCTCCAATGGACAGGCATGTTTGTGCATCTATGTTAGACAAGTCATCTGTGTCATCAGTCCAACTTGGTCTACATGTGTATTGCATATGTGCAGATGACTGAGGGAGGACTCCCATACACAAGCTTCTGTGACCATAGCTTTTCTTGAGTTGTAATAGTTGGATCACTGGGTAAGTGTTGTGCTGGCATGACAGAAGCGTCCACAGACAAAATTTGGCACAGCTGACCTTCCCCAGGAGTGCAGTCCCCTCATGGCATTGTGTCATTCCATGACATTGCCTGGGCACATGGTGTGTGTTGTGTGAGCATGTCTGTGTGTGTTCACTTCACGTTTTTGGACGCAGCCTGTGTTCCAGACAGATGTACATGTTTTGTGGACTTGCTGACTTGGTCTGTGTTCATCTAACTTCTTTGCCCTGCCTTTTCTGGGATGTAGGTGCATGACAAACTACTGGTAATTAGGCTGTCATCCCCGGCTGTTTCAGTAGTAAATTTCAGGGATGTTGTCCAACGCACGTGGGACACATTCTGGATTACCATTGGCACTTATGTGTTACCAACATCATGTTGTTTTCCCTATGTGGTATCTGTCATTGACAAGCTCACTTGTGTGTGTGTGTGTGACTACTCCCTATCATCAGGGTCATTGCCGCTATGTTGGAAGGTGTCGACGTTTGTACGTTGTGGCTCTCCTTTGGTTCAACATTGGTGTAGGTGTGTGGCAGGGTTCTGAATGAATTGTGTAGTTTTCACGTAATGTCGATGTGCCTCATGCTGTGCAGTGTGGCAGACTTTCACAGGTGTTGTTGTCAGCCCATGTGTGAGGATTTGTGGGTACCTTGGATCCTCCCACCACCCCTGGGATTGTCATATGTGCATGAGCAATATCACCAATCCCTGTGTGCCTAGCTGATGCACATTTTTGCAAATCAAGGTGTGTGCTGTTGATGGTGGCAACATGGGAGTTGTTTCATGTCTAGGCCCATAACTACTTTTTGCCCATTGTTTGCAGGCCATGGCCAGTGAGTTGTGTTTATGGAGGTGTGATGTGAGTTTGTGGTCCCGGACACATGACCCAGGACGCACATCTGACTGTGCTATGCAGGATGGGGAAAACCTAGCTTTATCATAACCGTGGGATTGGCATACAGGCTAATGTCACCACAAATTAGGGTACTAGAGGGTAGTGCTGTGTTGGGTCTGTCTCTTGCTGTGTTGGTTGCTCTTCCACCCACCTTGTGTCACGTGAATCCTTTGTGATCCTGCTCCCCTGACAATGCCTGCTTGCCCCTCAAAGGTGTGCCCAGTCAAAGACTTACTTTTGTATGGCACTGTGAACACATGTGTGTCATTGTAGTTCAGCCCAACGCCATGCGTTGTGCAGTAGCCTGGGGACACTGTGATACACACACGTGTTGTGTATGATATGCAGTGTGTGGCTGCCTGTCTGTGTTTGTGCATCTGTGCCTCTGCATTGGTGTGGCTTTAGCGTTCCATTGGGGGGATGTTGTTTGTGGGATTGTCCCTAGTGTCCATACGTCTTGCAGGTTGACAACGTTCACTTTTAACCCACGTCGCTTACCTTTTTAAACTTAACGCCAGCATCCTTTTTTAACATTCTTTTAACACTGAGCACATTTCAGTTGAAATACAACTTCCGCTCACCATTTACCTTCACGGTCATCGTCACTATCTAGCGTTTTACCATTAAGGGGCACTTTCCTCGTGTATACTTACATCATAAATTCACCAAGTTCCATATATCATTGTTTACAGAAAAATCCTCAGATGAAGGCGATCACGCCGAAATGCATTGGGATTATTGAACATGGGACCACATAAAGTGTTTTTTTCAACCCAAATGTATTCTGGGACATAAAGTACATGAAGATTGATTTATCAAGTTAAACGAATTGTGAAGCAACAAATTCATTAAAAAAATATTGGTTCTTAAAGGATTACAAGCTTCTTTAATCACAAACGTTATTTTCAACAAGAGAAAACTTAGTTATAAGGACTTTTCAACCAGTGCCCAAGGGACATACCCCACATTCTTGGGGATGCTATACCATGCGTCTTGTAGGTGATCATGTTTGGTATGTCCCATTGCTGCCATGGCAAGTGACTTTGTCATCTAACATCGACAGTCTCGACAGGATTCCGCAGTTTGTGTGTCTGTTTGTAGATATATGTGTGTATGCATCATGATGCTCACTTTTCACATAGTCTAAATGTACACTGTTGGCATTGTCAGGGGTCATGGCCAATGCTTGTCTGCACATGGCAGAGGAAGGTCTTGTGATACACAGCATTCTTTGCCTCTCATATCTATGTTTGTAAGTGACACAACCACCACATTGCCACTACATTGGTTGTGGTGTTGGGTGCAGTAGTCACAAATGCTGGTCTGGTGATGCTGCTTTTGTTATGTCCACACTCGCCTTTTGGTCACTGTAGTGATGGGGGTTTTGTACCCCATTACCACAATGATCCGACAAACCTGGTTTTTTGGACCCCACACTCACCTTTTGCTGACTGTAGTGATGTAATGTTTAGACCCCATTACCACAATGATCCTAGAAATCGTGTTTTTGTAACCCCACAACAACCTTTTGAGCAGACATGTGATGTGAGTCACATTGTATGTTCACTGTCGAGATCTGGGTTGTGGCCATTTTGCACACACAGACATATGATCTTGCCAAGATGTTAGGGGGATGGTTTGCTTGGTCAACCTATGAGTGGGGAGGGTAGTGGTGCATGACATACAGCCCCATATGAGTTGTGGGTAGTGGTGCAGGACATACAGCCTCCTATGAGTGAGGAGGGGAGTGGTGCAGGGCATAAGCCCCCTATGAGTGGGGAGGGGAGTGGTGCAGGACATCCAGCCCCCTATGAGTTGTGGGTAGTGGTGCAGCACATACAGCCCCCTAGGAGCGGGGAGGGGAGTGGTGCAGGACATCTAGCCCCCTATGAGTTGTGGGTAGTGGTACAGGACATACAGCCCCCTATAAGTGGGGAGGGAAGTGGTGCAGGGTATACAGCCCCCTATGAGTGGGGAGGGTAGTGGTGCAAGACATACAGCCCCCTATGAGTGGGGAGGGGAGTGGTGCAGGGCATTCAACCCCCAATGAGTTGTTGGTAGTGGTGCAGGGCATACAGCCCCCTATGAGTGGGGAGGGAAGTGGTGCAGGACATACAGTTCCCTATGAGTGGGGAGAGGAGTGGTGCAGGGCATAATCCCCTATGAGTTGTGGGTAGTGGTGCAGGACAAACAGCACCCTATGAGTGGGGAGGGAAGTGGCGCAGGACATCCAGCCCCCTATGAGTTGTGGGTAGTGGTGCAGGGCATACAGCCCCCTATGAGTGGGGAGGGGAGAAGTGCAGGGCATACAGCCCCCTATGAGTTGTGGGTAGTGGTGCAGGACATACAGCCCCCTATGAGTGGGGAGGGGAGTGGTGCAGGGCATACATTCCCCTATGAGTGGGGAGGGTAATGGTGCAGGACATCCCACCCCCTATGAGTGGGGAGGGGAGTGGTGCAGGACATACAGCCCCCTATGAGTTGTGGGTAGTGGTGCAGGGCATACAGCCCCCTAGGAGTAAGGAGGGGAGTGGTGCAGGACATACAGCCCCTTATGAGTGGGGAGGGGAGTGGTGCAGGGCATACTTCCCCTATTAGTTGTGGGTAGTGGTACAGGACATACAGCCCCCTATGAGTGGGGAGGGGAGTGGCGCAGGACATCCAGCCCCCTATGAGTTGTGGGTAGGGGCTCAGGACATACAGCCCATTATGAGTGGGGAGGGTAGTGGTGCAGGACATACAGCCCCCTATGAGGGTGGAGGGGAGTAGTGCAGGACATCCAGCCCCCTACCAGTTGTGGGTAGTGGTGCAGGACATACAGCCCCCTATGAGTGGGGAGGGGAGTGGTGCAGGGCATACGGCCCCCTATGAGTGGGGAGGGTAGTGGTGCAGTACATAGAGCCCCCTATGAGTGGGGAGGGGAGTGGTGCAGGGCATACAGCCCCCTATGAGTTGGGAGGGTAGTGGTACAGGACATACAGCCCTCTATGAGTGGGGAGGGGAGTGGTGCAGGACATCCAGCCCCCTATGAGCTGTGGGTAGTGGTGCAGGACATACAGCCCCCTATGAGTGGGGAGGGGAGTGGTGCAGGGCATACAGCCCCCTATGAGTGGGGAGGGGAGTGGTGCAGGACTTAATCCCCCTATGAGTTGTGGGTAGTGGTGCAGGACATACAGCCCCCTATGAGTGGGGAGGGGAATGGTGATGGGCACCCCCCCAGGTGTGGTGACTGCTGGTAGTGGGGACCATGCAACCCCTGTGGTTTTGCTGTTGCTGGTGGAAGGGATTTCACCCCCCCATGTGTGTGTAGCATTTCGCATGTTCGTGATGGTAATTTGTGAAGGTGTCTGACTGACCGTCTGCGTTGTGCGAATCTGTTCCTGATCCGGTCATAGATGTATAGTACTGGGATGACCTGCGTGATGGGATTCATCGTTGGTTCGTCTCGTACTTGCTGCTCGTTGCTCCATCTCGTACACGTTGAGAATTGGTCCGTCTCATAGCCATGGATCTTGTTGTGGCGCGAATCGGACCTGATATGCAGCTCTCCTGGGTGCTCTGACGTGCTGCTAGTGGCGATCCGTCTGGCGCGTAGGAGTTGACCATCGTGACCGGGCAACTCGAATCGGCGCTCGGAGGTACGGCTCGCACGGGAAATGCTGCTGGAATCACAGCCTACGTGTCGGACAGAATTGTGTAAGTTAGGCGCATCGTACTTCATCGCCCGGATGGACCGGCTCCCGGGACGAGTCGGTCGCAAGGTAAGGCTACGGACAGCTCTCGGAGGGCTGCCCGACCCGGATCGGAATCGACCCCTCTATGTTGAAATTATTGATTTGTTATTAGCGGTTGCTTTTCAGCAAATTACAGTAAACTGGAAAGACTTCACTAAAATATCTTATAAGGCCTGGTGGTATGCTGTATGCCGTAATCATAGGTTAGATACATCCTTTGTTTACCCTATACATATGGCAACGAAACGCCTAGAATTATGGTCACCCGTCACACTGTGCATTGATGCAAGTGCCAAAAGGTTTTCCTGGTTACAACCATCTAAGCAAGAACATTTTAAACCACCTTGAATACCCCAAAAGTTCCTATTTTTTTTAAATATTTAATGATATTCATATATTTCTTATATCGCTTTGCTTTCTCTATTTTTATTAATTAGTCCAATTCATATAATTTGGATGTAGTAAATTTGTAATGTAATGATGTGAGTTTGATATTTAGTAATGCATACGGACACCTCTATCCTTCTCAATAAAATTTGTCTTGAACTTAAAAAAAAAGTGTTCTGATGCTATCCATCACAATTAGCCCTTTTGTGGATGGTCTCTCTAGAATCTCCAGCTACCGCTCAATGGTAATCACTTTGTATGGTAGATTTCATTTAATTCTTTATGGAAGTCCCATGCAGGAAATCAAGGTTGCAACATTGAGAACTTCCCTAATCATTCCCTTTAAATCAACCTAATTTTTTATTTGCAATATATATATATATAAACATCAGTGTTTGCCTTCTGTCACTACAGTAATATATGTAAATGGAGGGGCTACAATGCAGGTATCTCTGAGTGCCACTTGGCATAATCACTTTATTCCTTTTTATAATTCAAATATTAAACACGAAAATATATGTACTGAACATTTTATTACTATTCATTTGCTTTATATATTGCTGCCATAAGTTTCTTTTTCGGAATTCCTTTGTTTCATGTCCCCTTCCCCCAGCATGTTCTTTTTTGGCATAGGGACATGCATTTTACTGTGGACTTTGCAAGGTTATCAGTGTAGAATTGTTTTTCTTCAAGTAAACAGAGCTATATAGGTTAGCATTTCTGGGTGATTGTTAGTTGGCCTTCTTATAATTTTGGCAGCCAATCCATTAGTTTCCCCAGGATGGAGGATGATTTCAGGAACCTTTGTGTTCTTCAAACCAGAAAATTTGGATATATCCATCTGGCTGCCAGAGATCTCTGTGGATCCAGAGAATCAACTGCCACAGCAGCATTTCTGCATGAACTGCAGCTTCCCTGAGCAGCCACCATGTTTAATGCAATAACTTATCAAAATAATATATTTTCAATATAAAATGATTTTTTTAAAACATTTTAAATTGTACTGATAAGAAATCATGATACCTTTGAACAGTTTACAGCATGTGGCAGTCCATTCCGAAACTTTATTCGATTGTTTAAAAACAGTCATAAAAGCACATGGCATCAATAATACAATACAATACATAAAATGATAAAATAGCAATACATTCAGTTAACAGTAAGAAAATGGGGGGGAGGAGCCTAGCGCGCAACCAAGATGGCCGCGTAGGTGCGAAGCTCCCGAGGACCTCCGCGACCTCCTGAATTAATCCTGATTATATCCTGTCCTAGATGAGGGGACTGTGTCTGTGAACCCGAGCTGAGGCGGCACCCGTTTTCCGTTTTCGAATCGGACCTCGGACACCGACGGGAGCACCGATTGAAGGTTGCGGCCTTCTCCACGCCGGCCCCCCGGATTGGAGTTGTGGGGCGATCCGGGGACAAAGTGAACAACAGCGGCGGGCAGGGCTGGGCGACTCGCGTACCCCGCGCTTTCACTTTCGCTTTTGCGCCCTCCTTGCCCTCAAGCGAGGTAGGGTTGCGGAGCGGGGTGCGGTGGTGTGGCCTTGTCCGGGTGCCCGGCCGACCCGCCGGCTGTGTGTCGTCCTGCGGTCCAGTGGTCACCCCCCCCCCCGGAACCCGTGAACTGGTTTGTCGGCCCTTTCGAGGAGATTGGCACGACTTTGGGAGTGCAGACATGTCCACAAAGCAAGATGGCGACCGGGCGAAGGTGAAATCGACCCGCCGTGGCCCGGCCCATCAGTCCAACAGCATGGACCGCTACACCCTCCAGAAGGGATCTCCAGAGGCACCGCGTACGTCCCCAGCGGGCCCGACTGATGCGTCTGCTCAGCCCGCGGATCTGACCCTCCGGGACGTCATGGGCGCCATCGCCGAGATGAAGGCCTCGGTGGACCAGCGCTTTGATACTCCGGCGCAGAAGATAGACTCGGTCCTCGTGGATGTGGGCCTGGTGAGGGCCGACTTGTCCAAAACGAATGACCGGGTCGATTCCCTGGCCCACACTACCTCGAGCCTCACAACAGACGTGGTGGCCCTCCAAAAGGAGGTGCACCGGCTTAGCCAGGCGAGCGCCCTGATGGACCGTCGATTGGAGGACTCCGAGGGTCGGGCCCGGAGGAACAACGTTCGCATTGTCGGGGTGCCGGAGGGACGAGAGGAGGAGGCGGCAGATCTGTTTGTGGAAGACCTGATCCTCACCCGTCTCCAGCCCCGGGGGCTGAGTAAACTCTTTGCGGTGGAACGCGCCCACAGGGTCCCCGGAGGAAGACCTAAGGCTGGAGCCCCGCCGCGGCCTCTCATTGCCCGGATTTTCAACTTTCGGGACAGAGACGCTATCCTGCAGACTTCTAGGCTACAGGGACCGGTCAAGCTCGATAATATGGACGTGAATTTCTACCCTGACTTTACTCCGGCGGTCCAAAAGCAGAGACTGAGTTTTCTCGGAGTTAAACGTCGCCTACGGGACCTGAACCTTAAGTACTCAATGCTTTTTCCAGCTAAGCTGAGGGTGGAGGTAGATGGTCGCACGCACTTTTTTGACCGTCCCGAGGCGGCTGGGGACTGGTTGGATACTCTGCCTGGGGATCGGGGCCGGGGGGGTGGGGGGGGTGCGGTTGGCGGGGAGGGCTCGCCGGATCAGAACTGAGGGGTGAATAGTAGGCCTTGCTCTGGACAACATTCCTGTTACCATTTACTGATCGTGTATGTTCCCCTCCTGTGGAGGTCGTACGGGGTCTATTGGGGGCTTTCCCTCCTCCTCTGGGGGACTAGTTAGTTTTTCATCTATGGGGCGACAGGCACACTGCACTTTGGGGGGGCTGTCTGGGCTCATGCAGGGGTGCAGGGAGGGGGGAGTTCTGTTGGGATGGGTGGGTGGGGGTGGAGTGTTGTTTTTTTGCACCGCAAGGCAAACCCTTTACTGTATTGTTGTTTTCGAGATGCTCTTTGGGGGACAACTGATGGCTTCTATGTATGATGGGGGGTAGGGATTTGACTGTGTTGTCATGGAACGTTAACGGACTGGGGGATAGGATTAAGCGTGGTGTGGTCCTACAGTATCTGAAACGAATTTCACCAGATGTGGTCTTCCTGCAGGAGACACACCTTATAGGTAATTCCTTTCACGCCATGAATCGGCGAGGCTATCGCTTGGTGGCCCACTCGGGCTTCACCTCGGGCTCGCGGGGGGTGGGCATCATGGTTAAGAACTCGCTCCCGTTGGAGATTGATGAGGTGCGCCATGATGAGAGGGGACGCTACACTGTCTTGGTGGGTAGAATGGAGGGCAGAGTGGTCGTTTTTGTATCAGTGTACGTTCCGCCGGGGTTACAATCTACCACGTTTGCGGACCTGGGGCGCCTCCTCCTTGACCTCCCGGGTGGGCTTCTGGTAGTTGGGGGGGACTTCAATGCGGTGGCTTCTGGGTCTATGGATCGTCATCCCCCTAGGGACCTCCCCCGGGCACAGGCGTGGCTGTCCGGCCTTTTAGATACACTAGGATTGGTGGATTGCTGGCGACTAAAGCATCCCGCGCAGCTGCAATACACCTTCCACTCGGGTGCCCATGGTAGCCTCTCGCGGCTTGATTATGTCCTTGTCCCTGCGGCCTATGCTGGGAGAGTGGGAGAGGTGCGCCATCTGGCGCGGGGTATTTCAGATCACTCCCCACTACTGTTGCACTTTGCTGTCTTCCCGAGGGGGGAGGGCAGGGTAGCCCCAATCAATGCCTGGTACCTGCGCGACCCCACTATTCGTGCCGACTTGATCAAATCCTTGCAGCGGTACTTTGAGGAGAATGTGGGGTCTGTCCCTTCGGCTATCTCCCTGTGGGAGGCTTTTAAGGTAGTTCTCAGAGGGGAGGCCCTCTCCTTTATCTCCCATGCCCGGAGGCGCGAGCAGGAGGAGGTAACCCGGGTGGAGGCCGAAATTACTGAACTAGAGGGTGACCTGGGGAGCGGGGTGACGGAGGCCACATTGCATGTTCTACACCTTAAGAAGGCGGCCTATAGGGCCCTCGTCACGGAGGCGGCCAGGGGCCTCAGTAGAGAGCAACAGGGGCGACTGTATGATGTGGGTGATAAGGCTGGTAAATTGATTGCGTGGTTGGACAAAAAGGAGAGAGCGAGTCGGGTGGTTCCGCTGATCGAGAGGATGGATGGTGTGCGTGTCACCGAGCCGGAAGCCATTGTCTCCTGCTTCGCGGATTATTTCCGCGAGGTGTATTCCCCGGTTTCTCTCTGCTCGGAGGAGGATTCCCATGCCCTGCTTCGGGACATCGCGCTGCCCTCCCTTTCGGTGGAGGACAGGGACTCGCTGGACGCTCCTCCCACCTCGGACGAAATTGCCCTTGCTATCCGCTCGGTCGCATCTGGCAAGGCCATGGGCCCCAATGGCATCCCTATCGAGCTGTATAAGCTGCGACCGGATGTACTGGCGCCCCACCTGCGCGCGATGTTCCTGGCGGCCCGCTCGCGGGGCTCCCTTCCGCCGGACCAGCGTCTGGCCACAATCGTGGTGATCCACAAGGAGGGGAGACCCCGTGAGCGGGTCACATCCTATAGGCCTATCTCGCTCTTGAACGCGGAGCCCAAAATCCTCGCCAAGGTGCTAGCCAACCGGCTGGTCGGCGTGGTGGGCGATTTGGTCCACCAAGACCAGTCCGGCTTTATACCCCATCGCAACACGGCCCTTAATCTGCGACGCTTGCACGGGGTGCTCGCGCGTGTCCCGTTTGTGCGGGAACCGGCCATCTTGGCGTCCTTGGACGCCACCATGGCGTTTGATACGCTCGAATGGCCATACATTTGGGCGATGCTGGCGAAGTTTGGCTTCGGACCGGGATTCATCAGCTGGGTCAAGTTGTTGTACTCGGGCCCATTGGCGCAGGTGGTGGTGAATGGACGAGTCTCGGCCCCATTCGCACTGGGACGGGGCACGCGACAGGGTTGCCCCTTGTCGCCTCTCCTGTTTGCACTGGCCCTAGAGCCCCTGGCGGAGTGGCTGCGGTGGCACCCTTCCATCCGTGGTCTCCGCTGGACCCCCGAGCATGAGGACCGCGTGTCCCTCTACGCTGACGATATCCTTCTGTATCTCGCCTCCCCGCGTAAATCACTGATTGTCCTGGTTGATGTGTTGCGCTCATTCGGTCGCAACTCAGGCCTTGTCATCAACTGGGCGAAATCCTGTGTATATGTGCTTTCCGGGGAGGCTCCGGTCCTCCCGCGGGACTTGCCGATCCAGATTGCCTCCCAGGGGTTTCGGTACCTGGGTATATACATTACTCTGGACCCGGAGGCCCGCTACGAGCGGAATTTGCTACCCCCCCTCCAGCGCTTGAAGGAGGACGTTGTGCGTTGGCGGCGTCTGCCGCTTTCGCCGCTCGGCCGAGCGGCCTTGTTTAAGATGATGTCGTTGCCGCGCTTTCTGTACGCTCTCCAGAACACTATGGACTTGGTCCCGGCGCGCTACTTCCGTGAGGTGGAGAGTCTGCAGCGTCGCCTGTTCTGGGACGGGAGGCCGCGTATCGCCTTGGCTAAATTGACGCTCCCGTGGTACGATGGGGGGGTTGCCCTCCCGGATATTAAACGGTATTACTGGGCCTCCCAGCTAGCTGCAATTAATCATGGCCTTTACGGGCCCGCCCTGAACCCGGCATTTGAAATGGACAAGATGCTCCTGCCTGGTGGCGATTACAATCGAGCGCTCTACTCTGGCGCGCCCGACCCCCGCCTGACGGGACCGACGCGTGTCATGGTGCGAGTATGGCACGCGGCTAACGCAGCTATGGGGTGGAAGGACCGTTTGACCCGGGCGTCACCGCTATATGCGTCTGAGAGGTTGGGCTCCCTGTGGACCTCGAAGGGCTTCGAGAAGTGGGACACGATCGGCATCAGCACAGTGGGAGATCTCTGGACGAGGGGGGGATTTAAAATGTTCGAGACGCTGCAGACGGAGTTTCAGTTGCAAGGCAGTGAGTACTTTCGGTACTTGCAAGTCCGCCACGCACTGGGCTCCGTCTTCCCGGATGTCGCATCCATTCCGGAGTCTTCCCCCCTGGAGGACAGAGTGCTGGATGGCCATGTCCCAGACAGCACGATCTCCCTTATATATAAAAAACTGATTAACGACCGATCGGGCCTGCTGACTGGCCTCCGCGAGGCCTGGGTTGCTGATGGGCTGGAGTTGGACGACGAGGACTGGATTTCCGCGGTGGCCTCTCCGAAGGAGGTGGCCATCCCGGCTCGCCTTCGCTTCGTCCAGCTTAAGATCCTCCACCGGGTTTACGTGACGGGGCCAAGGCTTCTACGTATGGGCTTTGCTGAGGATGGATTGTGTAAGCGTGGCTGTGGTGCTTTGGCGACTTTCTTGCATATTCTGTGGGAATGCCCAAAGGTGGAGCGATTCTGGCGTGGGGTGCATGAGGTCCTGCGAGTGGTTACGCGTGTCGCGCTGCTGCCTGAAGCGAGGAGATGCTTGCTGAATGTGTGGGAACCAACTGACTACTCGGTTCCGCAGACGCGGTGGGTGACTCTGGGATACATGATAGCTAAGCGTGACATTGCTCAATTGTGGGGATCCCAGAGGCCCCCGGCGGTGTCGGCCTGGAAAGAACACATGGATTGGTGTATGTTTCGTGAAAAGGTGGTGTATGTGGCGAGGGGTAAGCCTGGGGCGTGGGTGAAAATCTGGGGCCCCTGGAACGCCTACCGCGGGGGTATTTGTGAGCCACCACTGCTGCCGGCTGCCTCACCAGCTCCGTCCCCCTAGCCGACCCCCTCCCCCAGCCATGGGCACGGGGTTCCCCAGTCCCTGATCTGTTCCCACTCCCCTCTTCAGAGTTTTGCGGCTGGTTGGGGTCCCCCACTTAAGGAGCGCGTGCTGTCACTTTGGATTGCGGGTTGCCTTGCGGGTGTGTTTTTTTTTGTGTTGTTGTGTTTTTACAAAAGGAAACCGTATTGTGGGCTTGGAGTTATGTGGCCCGCGCTATTGATATCTCCTGATTTACCTTTTTGCACCGCCAAGAGCCTTTCTCTGTATGTATGTCATATGCTTCTGCCACTCTAGCGGCCGGCCGGACGGTTGTAGGCCCATACTTGTAACTATTTGAGATTGCAATAAACGGTTTAAAAAAAAAAAAAAAAAAAAAAAAAAAAAAAAACCAGTAAGAAAATGGGGCAGAAAGGGGGGGGGGTGAGCCAAATGGACAACATCTGCAAGTATCATTTCACATGTAATTTCAGTAGATCATACTTTTCCTGACGGACACAGATTGCAAAATAAAGGTCGCTGTAAAAAAGCATACATCCGGTTCGTCAAGTGCAAAAAGAAAGCTCATCGCAGATCTGACATTAAACACTGAATATTTTTTAAAGAGGGGTTTAAGATAGGCAATTCAGAGATATAAATACAGGGGGCAAAGAAGCAGAAAGTGCTCAGTGCTCTGCTTCGATGTCCCATCACAAGGACAGGGCATTACCGTGTAATTATTAATCAACGGAAAGGCCACTAAAATGTGGGCAATACCTAGACGTAGTCTGGTAAGGACAAACTGATGAGATTGTTTGGTGACCACTTTTAGGTACTTGGCGAAACCTAAACTTGCCTTGTTAAGGGAATAATAAAATTGGTAAGTAGCCAACGTGCAAGTTATGTCTCTACGCACTTTGGATTTAATCCCCAAGTAAATACGTTTTAGCTCCTTTTTTGAGGAATCTACAGCCCTGGCAGGGTCCGCCAAAACATTCATATCGAATATCTCTCTATAGGATAAGATCACGTAATTAAGCCATGGGATCTGGTTATATTTATCCAAACGTAGGCAATCTTGGATAATTTTCCTAGTGAAACCAGTTTCCTCCTTAGCCCAAATCGATCTCCAGGTCATTAGTGGGCCTAACCCCGTAAGGTCAGTCAGATATTCCAGCCCAACCTCAAGGTGGGACAGTCCAGTAGAGGCTGACATTGGGAGACAAAGAAGCCTCTTTTAAAAGCTATTTTCCTCCACCTGGAGGTCTCCATGGCGACAATGACCCCAAACCCCTGACCCATAGAGGGCCACAGAAACACATCTAAGGCGGTAAATGTGCAACATATCACAAGGACGCCGGCTTCCTAATTTAGAGGCAAATTTAAAAACACCAGAAATGGCTTTGCCCATCTTGGCCTTAACGTTACGAATCTCCTGTGCCCACATGCCATTACTACTAAAAGTGATGCCTAAATAGCAAAATGTATCCACCACTTGTATCTTTTGGTCCACAAACTGGAAAGATCTCAGGTTTTTATTTTCTTGCCACAAGCCATAATAAACGTCTTGGAGTTGTTGATTTTTAATTTCCTCCCCTGGATAAAACTGAAAAAACTATCCATTAGTCTCTGCAGACCCACTGGAGTTCTAGATAATAAAACAGTATTGTCTGCGTAGAGCAATACAGGAATGGCTTGGCCCTCGGCTTGAGGTGCATCAGCGGAGACCAATCTCAATTCTGAGTCCATGTCATTAATAAAAAGAGAAAAGAGCAGTGGGGCAAGGACGCAGCCTTGTCTGATACCAGATTTGACCTCGATATCATCAGTGCATTCATCCGCTTGGCCATAACGAATCCTGGCCGATAGTTTACTATATAATCTGGCCAGAAAATAAATAATTGCGGGTGGGGCGCCCATGTTTAATAACGTGGTCCACAGAAGGGCATGGTTCACCAAATCAAAAGCGCTGGACAAATCAGCAAAGCAGAGGAATAAGGAGCCCTGTTTGGCTCGGGTGTATTTACCAATAATAAGATCCAAATTAACACACTGCTCAACGGTACCAAGGCCCCTACGGAACCCAAATTGGGAGTCAGCTAGGATACCATTGACCTCTACCCATTCCTCCAGACGCTGTAAAAGCACCCTACTCATTATTTTTAGGGAGGAATCCAGAAGGGAGATAGGGCGGTAGCTCTTTGCCTCGCTCCTAACGCCCTTCTTGTAGATTGGTATAATGATTGATTCACCCCATGTAAGAGGGGTGCTTACCATAACTGCCGCGTTAAAAACTTTGGTCAAAAAGGGGCCCCACAAAAAAGTGTCAGCCTTGTAGAGGTCTATCAGCACCCCATCAGGCCCTGGGGCCTTTCCTCCCTTGCTGGTTTGGATGGCAGTAACTACCTCATCAGTTGTAATATTTAGGGCAAGGTTTGGAACAAGGGCTGCTGCTCTATGACACAAACTAAATTCCCCCCCTGGATTAAAAATGCTATTGTAAAACACAACCCAGTTTTCTTCACTAACCTGGGCTGACAACACTGGGTAAGCCTCCTTCTGATGCAGAAAAGGACTATTCACAGTGCTCCAGAAGAGTTTGCTGTCCCGCAATTCTGCTGCTTTGGAGAAATTATCCCAGGCTTCCTCCCGTAATTCGTGCTTCCTACGGGACAACTGGTCCTTGTAGTTTGCTCTGAGGGATTTAACAACACACTTGTCCCTGGGGTGATTGCATAGGGCTTTCTTTAGTTCCTGCAAGGACTTTGTACAGGCCCTGTCAAACCATCCCACGTTAGCCCTGGGCCTGTTGGGGGCAGTAAGTATTTTTTTAGTTATGGCATTGATTTCCTCGAAGTCAACAATAATGTTTGCCACACTTGTATTATCATCTAAACAGCGCTGCAGCTCAGGGAGACTTACAGCCACAATTTTTGACATCAATTTCTCAGAGTTGTCACTGCGCCATTTTATTCTACATCCATTAGGCCTATGAGGGATTAATTCAGCAACTGTCCTACGGGCAACTTGGACCTTCCTCCCCCAAATCAAGGTGGTAAAAGTAATTCCGTTATGATCACGAAGGGATAGGTCTACAATTTGTGGGACAGAACAGAGAGAGCTGATGTTCTCCGAAACCAACAGATGGTCAATAACAGAGGCTGAGTTCCTCCCTACGAAAGTTGGAATCGGGTTGCCCTCCCTATCATTAGCGGGCCCATGGACGAGTAGGTCCAATCTTAACAATAAGGCGTTTAGTGATTCTCCGTAAGGTGTATGTACGAAATGTGCCCGGACGGCCCCTTGGTCCCCATCAAACCCGCAGGCATTAGAGAAAGAGAAAGTACATGTGGGAATATTAAAATCACCCCCCCAGATAATAACAAATGGAACTGGGTTAGCCCTACATAGATTATCAACTTCAGTTGCAAGTTCATTGACTACAAATGAGCTCGAGGAATCATACACGTTGTTATAATAGTTAATAGTTAATCAGCAGGACATCACGGCCCCCACTTTGCTGCAGCCAAAGGACCTGTGAATGGGATCCTACAATGGTGTGAGATTTAACTTGGACCGGGAAGCTTACAGACAAAAGGATCACAAGACCGCCTTTGGCCCTACCCATGGTTGATGCCTGCGCCGGGCAGTTAAAAGAGACAAAACCATCAAAGAAAATCTCTTCTGCATGTGGCAGTCATTTATGTATTTTCATGCTTGGGGCCATCAGGATTTCCCTTACAGTCACAAACAGGAAAAATGTATTTGTAGCATCAACACTCAATAAAGAAGATGGGCTGACATCCATTGACCAAAGGCACAATGTCAAATGGGTCACTGGTGTTAGGTTTGTGCCAGCAGAGATAGAGTAGGGTTTACTAGTGGAGCAGAACAGTTTGCAGAGGGGTACCACACTATGGGCCCGATTCTGATGTTGCTCGGAAACCCTCCCTCCCGACACAAACCGGGATTTGCTTCTGACCGACACTTACGCATGCTGTCCAACCGTCGTAGTACGATCCAAAGCGTATCAAATACAAGCGACTCACACGGAGCACAATGCGGACGACCTACAGGGACGGGAATCAATCCGTCCGAGCGAAATCTTCGGAAAAGAGCCCGACGCTACCGACTCATACGCGAACGCTGCAACATAGCATAGCCTGAATGTGACAGAGTCAGAGTACCCCACAAATACATGAAAAAGCATCCGTTGTGGTCAGCGGAACGTGTCCATCCTGCTCAACAAAATTTAACAGAAGCAGACAGAAAATGTCCAAACAAGCATTGTCAAAGGCAAAAAAGGGAAGCCACACCCACAACTCCTATATAAAAGGCTAAATTCCTTACCATGATTCTTTGCAAATTCAACAGACCTGCCAGCAGATACCACCACTAAACTGCACTGGTACAGACATTCAAAACCAACCCACCACACAAGCTGTACACCACCAGCTCCTGTCAAATACCGCACTCACAAACACACACCTTTACTCACACTCACTCACCTCACCTTCACTTCAACCACACATCCATCCTCACCACCACCCCTCACCATGCCACCAAAGAAGAATCCAAAGTTCACAGACAGTAAGTTGGAAGTCATGGTAGATGACATTCTCAGAGTTTAGCCGCAGTTTTTTGGCACCTTGGTCCAACAGTTTCCCCTGTTTCAGAAAACCAAGATGTGGGAGAGGATTGTCAACAAAGTGAATGCTCAAGCACCTTGCCTGTGCACAACGGACAATATCAGGAGCAGGTACTATGATGTGCGAAGGAGGGTCAAGAAGCTTATCAACAAAGAGCACAAACTGAGTCAGCGGACTGGCGGTGGCCCTCCTGCAACACTTGTGCACTTCACTACCTGGGAGGAGATGGTGCAGGCCATCCTTCCACCGAGGGCGTACATGAAATATCAGGAGTACCAGAGCTGGGTGAGTACAGACTCAAATAGCCACTATTGATAGCAAATACACAGCCACAGACATCACTGTCAAGGACAAAGCAATACAAATCACCATCAGCAAAGCCATAACAACATCAAGCTAATGAGCCTGTGACTTCTATGCCAGTTAGACAAACAAAATACCTGCAATCTCAGAGTAATATGTAACCATTTCATGATATGTAACAACTTACTAAGTAACAAGGCAAGGCTTTGGGCTCAAAACAGCAACCACCACTGTCAGCCATCTTGCCAGCACTGTTTCACTCACTCACAGGGAAGCAGAGTCACAGGAAGGAAGGTTGGGTTTGCTGGGAAGGTGGGTGTAGCTGAAAGTATGATGGGAGTTGTAGTCACAGCCAACAGCCTCCGCCCCACATGGCCCAACAATCCCACCTTGAACCATGCTCATCTCACAGGGAGTGGAAAAGAACTGCCAAGATGGCTGACTCTGGGCTCTGGTGTAGGGAGCACAAGGCCATGTTGGGAGTTGTGCTCAAACAAACACCAGGCCCCACTGCCTGACATCTTGAATGTAAAGTTTGACTCACTGTCATGGAAGCATGGTTCATGGTGGTTATCGGGTCTGGGGGGAGGAGGAGTGCTAGCTCTGACTACATCTACCAGCCAGCCCTGTCAATTACTCACCCTTCCCACCAACACCAAACAACACACCTGGGACTATGCACTCCTTGAGAGTTCAGGAACATCTTCTACTAAGATGCCTCACACTGGGCACTGGTGTGGGGAGCACAAGTCCATTCTGGGACATGTGTTCAAAAAGTGATGTTTACTAACAACATACCTGCAATGTAAGTGGGAAGCTCACCATTCACAAAAAGGTACTAACTTAGCACCAATTCACAGCAAGACCATGTGATCCAAACACCAGTCACATCCAGCAGCCATCTTGTTGGCACACATTCATTACCAGGAAAGCAGAGTCACAGGAAGGAAGGTTGGGTTTGCTGGGAAGGTGGGCGTAGCTGAAAGCATGATGGGAGTTGTAGTCACAGCCAACAGTCCCCCTCCCACATGGCCCAACAATCCCACCTTGAACCATGCCCATCCCACAGGGAGTCAAAATGTACCGGCAAGATGGCTGACACATGGGCCTTATGTATGAATTGGCTACAAGTCACAACAGGGCCCTGGCCCTCTCACACCAGTCCCCACTCTCAGCCACTTCACTGTACCTTTCCACTCTGGGGATGCATTGTCCCAGGTGTGCTTCCTGGGCTGGCTGGGAAGGTCTGTGGAGTACAGGCCATAGTGTGAGTTGCAGTCATAGCACTCATCACTACCCACACACAAAGCAACATGTCCATCAATGACAAGGGATACCTGACAGTGAATGGAAGGGCAACAATAGGATGGCTGACACTGTTGCATGGCGTCATGTACACAAAGCACTCTTGGGAGTTGCATTCAACTCCTACAGCATGCAGCATTGTCAGCATCCTTGCCACTACACTCCCCTCAATGCCATTGATACTTTGTCCACAAATGGTAAGCTGGACTAGGTGAGAGGAGGGGTACAACTTCCAGCAGCATAACACAAGCACACAAACATCTGTACCTCACAACTCTGAGCCTGGAAAAGTAGGAAAGCAGCCTTGGTTACCTCATCTGTCCATGGAGGACAAGGACAATATACATGATGTGATTAGGCACAAAGCGAAGCAGTCAAACCATTTGCTACTGACAGCCAATCACATGTGTGCAATGAGACAAGAACTAGGAACCCATTCATCATAATACCATAAACCAAACGCCACATACATTCCGGACTGTGATTGTGTAGGTAGCCACACCAATTTGACTGCAAACGACATGTTCAAACACCAGCACACATGCACATATCTTGAAACATATTGTAAGAGGAATCATTTGAAAAGCACAGATGTGGGAAATACCAACACACCTGTGTCATGCACAGGGTGTCACTTGCCAGTCAATGCCTATGTACAGACAAATGAACAAAACATGCCCATTCATGCACAGAGCTGGACATGTTCAGCTAAACCCTTCTTGTTAAAAACACAATGTTTGCCGAAAACTTAGGCCTGGGTCTGTGACGATACAGGACTATTTAATGTACCTACACTCATCATAATGTACAATAGCTAATGTCATGTATATGATACGATGAACTGTATGAAAACACAACAAACATTGTGTCTCATCTTACCACAGGGCCTGCTGGGGACACTGCAGGAACAGAACACAAATCTCAGTCCCGGCCTCTGGTTGTCCCTGAGCTCTCCGGTATGGACGTCTCTCAGCCCTAAATGGATGACGAGGAACTACCTGGCCCCTCCGGCATGGGTCAGCATGCAGCATCAGCAGCTGTGCCACCAGCACCACCTGTGACCACTCCTGAAACATCTGTCTACACCCAGATGACCACTATCCACACGGACAGACAAAGGCAACAAGGCACCGAGAGCACACATCACAAGGCACTGGAGTTGGCGGAAAACAACACCACTGTCAACAATGAAGGAGGCTCAGTGTTGTCTGTGCCTGCAACGAAAGGTCCTGCTCGTGTGGGCAGGGGTGGTGGGATGGGTCGTGGGGAGAGGTTACATCAGGCAGCTGGTGCTGATGATCAAGCTGACCCACAGTTGACACGCATTCTCCATGCATACAGAGATTGCACCGGAGACTTTAGCCAGGTAGTTGGGATCCTCAGGGACATGCAACAACAACAGGCTATCCATCATGCCAAAATAGAGCAACACAAGTCAAGGATGGAGTTCAAAATGGACAAAATTAATGACCTGACTGCGGTGCACAGGTACAAACTTACCTGCCTCCGCCAGATTGGTAACAACATGACCCCACCTCCCTGTGTGCCCACTACATCTGTCGCTACTACTTCTGCAACTGCCACAGGGAGGGATGAGGAGTCTGGCGGTGAGTCCCCTGCCCTGTGGCAGCCTGTACCTGAGGGTCCCCCCACCAAGCATGGGAGGGGTCGTCTGAAGAAGGATAAATGAGAGACAGATGGCTCTGCATCCCCCAGGAAGTGACAACCTGCTCCTGATATCCTCCATTTTGTGCTAAGCGATCATTTTGTTGACTGTCACTGAACTGCCCCACATGGGATAGAGGGTCTAAGGGGCTCATTAGGATGGTGCTGGCTGTGGCGGAAAATGTCAATTTCCGCACTCCAGAAGCGTACTTCGCGTCCGCCTTATTAGAATGGGCAAACATAGCCCATTTCCTGTCCACAGGGGTGCGACGTGAACCGCCAGAAAAATGCGCCCGCCACCGTGGCGGTGGGAGTCAATAGAGATCCACCGCCATGTGTAATGACGTCCCGTCTGCCATACAAATCAGGATGCCCCAAACAGCCCGTCACACCACAGCGGAGAAACTACCCAACCAGAGACGGCGAAAGCATGACAGCAGAGCACAAAACCAGACTCCCGGTCCCCTCCACCCGGTCATGAATGCAATGGATCCAGCTCTACAAGCCTTTCTGGTGCTGTACCTCCTCCACTACCAGCAAGTAATGGACCATCATGGACAAGGCTGCAGGTACGCAATCACACAACTCGGCACACAACCACAACACACAACTCCTGTGCTGACATACAGTTCCTGTTAACATCATACACTCTGGTGGGGACAGGTACATCTCCCCTTGTGTACCTACATATGTTCTTCCTGCCAGAAACTCACCCCTCCGCATCCAGGTCACCCATCAACCGCAATCTCCCGGTCACATCACCGCAGCGGTGCAGACACTGGAAAACCTGCACACAATGTAGTAGGCAGGGCCGGTGCTAGGCATGGGCAATCCACAAAGATTTACAGGGCCCCGCCTCCACCCTTCACACACTATGCCCCCCACACCCATTTGGGGACATTCTGTGTGCTCCTCCTGTGCCCCCTGCATGATTCATCTTCCAGGTGTAGCCAGACCCTGCACCCCACACACCAAACAACCAGGGAGGCTGTCTTAGAAGGTGGGAGTGAAGAAGAACACCCTGCACAGAAGCTCAGGGGCAGGGCATCCCCCTCCTCACACCTACCTTCCACTCATGTCTAGCAAACTGAGTCTAATCACAAAATGAAGACTTACACTGCATATGAACATCTACTGAACTGTCCACACAGCCTATCAAGTCACTCAGACATACCCCACACTGACACACAGCCACATACACATACCAGATGTCAGCAGCAATGGAGGACAATAAATAGGATAGCCAAAAATGAAGTGAACAGTGCTAGAACGCCATGGAACAAGCCACAAAGCATGTGCACATCACTTGCAAGAGAAGGAACATATCACACCGCCTTTAGGCCATCAAATCAGACATGGGTGGCACAGTGAGTGAAACTAAACCAAAGTGACCTTCGTGCAACAACTCAGGGAGACATCAAGGCAAGCCATGCATAGGCACAGGAATGATAGGAAGTGTCTGAAGTCATACAGTGACAAGCTACACAAGCTACACCTCTATGTCTACTTACACACATGGCTCAATGTCACACTCCATGACTATCAAACACAAGTAGGACCCTCACACATACCCCTCCTCTACCCACCTCACACCTGCAACACTCAACACCAGTGTTAAACACGCAGAATGATGCAAATTATGTTCTGTGAGTTCACTGACAACCAATCACACTTCCTGAGGTGCATCAACAAACATCACACACACACTCAGGGATGCCCGAACCAATGCTGACACAAAAACAATAGCCAAACACAAACCTCACAAACAACATACACAGATGTCCAACAAGCCACACAACCATTGGAAAGGCAATGGGCCCCCAGACAGAACAGGAGTACACAACATTGTCACCCAGGACCAATGCACAGACACCATACCCCAACACAAACAAGAATTGCATCATCTCAAAACATTCATGAACACAAACTTGGATCAATGGGACAATAAGCTAACACAGACAGAGACACCACACAAACCATCAAGTCAACATGGTGTCATAGTGTACCCTAAGCATGCACATACACAATCCTTACAAGTGACAGGTCAAATATTTGAGGACATAGCACTATTGTGCACTTAAAACAAGCCCATTAACAAGAATACACCTTGCTGCATGTGGCAGATACACAAGTAATGCACACTAAACTTGCAACACACATGCATCACAATGCGCAAACTACTCACACACACTGTCATGGAAATAGAACATCCCACACACAGACCATCTGTCAGCAGAAAGAGCCAACACAGGCCAAACACTGCATACATCCACAACAAAAACACAACAGATGCACATGCCAATCCATCACATTGCAAACTTAGCTGGGCATCAGGGGGGTACACACCAGGCAAGTACAAGGCAACATACACTGACAGCACTGCATGCAGGCCAAGCAGTGTGTGCACACCAACCAAATCAGTAGCACACACATCTCAGTGCTACAACATGTATTCCCACAACACAAATCAGCACAGCACACAGAGAACATCACACTCAGGAAGGGCAGCAGTCCCTCAGCAAACACACATAAAACTAACCCAACAAACACAGATACACAACTCGGGGACACCCAGGTGCAAACAACATGACCAGAGGACTGTGCAGCACAAACGGTTGCAATGCACATGAGCAACCATGACTGCAAACCAGTACAAGCAAATCACACATAACTACTTGGGAAACTCTCCTGAGTGGCACATTGGTCCTGTGCACAGATCAGCACCACAAAGCATAGTGTAACAAATGAAGTGGTGGGGAGGCTCACACACTGGCAACCCAAGGGGTAGGTGACATGAGATTGAAGTGGTGCGTACGTCAGTAGTGGACAGGTCAAGAGTGTACTGTACACAAACACATAGAAGAGTCACTGGGTAGGCATCAGAAGCACAGATAGGGGTTGGTATGACTCCACATCCTACATACCATACTAGGGGAACAACCTTTACAACACAGTCATTACATCGCACTACCTTTACATAGCAGTCATTACATCGCAAGATCCTTTACATCACATGTCATTACAACGCAGCCATTATACTGCATGTCACTACAACGCATGCCATTACAACGCATGTCACTACAACACAGGCATTACATCGCTAGTCATTACAATGCATACCATTACAACGCATAGTATCCTTACACTATCCAACACTTACCCTACTGTTGCACTCACTGAAGTTAGAATAGTAATTTTTACCCCTACACTATCCAACACTTACCCTACTGTTGCACTCACTGGAGTTTGAATAGTAATTTTTACCCCTACACTATCCAACACTTACCCTACTGTTGCACTCACTGGAGTTAGAATAGTAATTATTACCCCTATACTATCCAACACTTACCTTAAATGCGATGTAATGGTATGCATTGTAATGGTATGCTTTGTAAAGGTATGATGCGATGTAATGGAATGCGTTGTAAAGGTAGTTTCTGAAAATGCGATGTAATGGCATGTGATGTAAAAGAATGTGTTGTAAAGAATGTTGTGATGTAAAAACTGCGTTGTAGAGGCATGCATTGTAAATGTATGCGTTGTAACGTCATATATTCACCATACTGGAGCCAAAAATGGGTCAAGTGATAGCAAAGCATGAGAAAAATCACAAATAATGTCAGTGTGGATGAGCAGGTCTACACAGTGAGCACAAACAGTAACAACACACATGGCTGATCAACAAAACACAACACAGACTTGGCAGTCACACACTGTGCATACTTACAGATGGCAGCAACGATAAGTAGGTGTCTCCCAGGAGTGCAAGGACACACCAACACACTGCACAGTGCCCAACCTACAACTCCTACATGTGCCCACAATCTGAAGCACATGGCAGACAATTGAAGCAAACAGCCACTCAGCTTCTGGGTCATACATGTGTGCAGTTGGCATTGCAGGGGCACACACACATCAACACTACTGACCAAGTCACCCCCTTCACACTTCATGACCACTCAAGTGCACACATATAAATGTACCCATGTGACTAGGAAGACAGGCCATCACTAGATGACCACACATCAACACTGCTGTTCGCACATCAAGAAATATCACACAGATATTATGGACCCTGGCCCGCCTGCATGTAATCCTATGGAGAGAATTCCCCCCTGTGCTGGTATTGCATCCTAACATGAAATGTGTACAATTTAGCAAACCTGACCATAGAATGATTAGGATAACAGTAGATCATCACAAACAACCATCATTGCACCCTCAAGCCTCAGAGTCCCGAAGAACTAAAGTGCCTGTCACCTCATGCAAACTCTGAAAAAGTAAAACAAGCAATTGGCAATGTTAAAGTGGCATACAGAGCATGTGGCACATGAACCCATACCTATACATACAACTTTTTATTTAGCAAGGACACTGACAAAGCAGACAACAGGAGTAACTGTCTTTATTACATATTACCCAGCTAGGCATCAAAAGTAGACAAGAGCAAGGCCAGTGGACAGTCCATAGTTCAAAGGAGGTACATGTGTGCATGAGAACTTGCACAGGGAATGGGCATCCAAATTACAAACAGAAAGGCCAGTGGCCAGTCCATAGTTCAAAGGAGGGACCAGTGTGCATGACAACCTGCACAGGGAATGGGCATCCAAATTACAAACAGCAAGGCCAGTGGCCAGTCCGTAGTTCAAAGGAGGCACATGTGTGCATGAGAACCTGCACAGGGAATGGGCATCCAAATTACAAACAGCAAGGCCAGTGGACAGTCCATAGTTCAAAGGAGGCACATTTGTGCACGAGAACATCAAGAAATATCACACAGATATTATGGACCCTGGCCAGCCCGCATGTAATCCTGTGGATAGAATTTCCCCCGTGCTGGTATTGCATCCTAACATCACATGTGTACAATTTATCAAACCTGACCATAGAATGATAAGGATAACAGTAGATCATCACAAACAACCATCTTTGCACCCTCAAGCCTCAGAGTCCCGAAGAACTAAAGTGCCTGTCACCTCTGGCAAACTCTGAAAAAGTAAAACAAGCAATTGGCAATGTTAAAGTGGCATACAGAGCATGTGTCACATGAAACCATATCCATATATAAAACTTTTTATTTAGCAAGGACACTGACAAAACAGACAACAGGAGTAACTGTCTTTATTACATATTACCTAGATATACATCAAAAGTAGACAAGAGCAAGGCCAGTGGACAGTCCATAGTTCAAAGGAGGTACATGTGTGCATGAGAACCTGCACAGGGAATGGGCATCCAAATTACAAACAGCAAGGCCAGTGGCCAGTCCATAGTTCAAAGGAGGCACATGTTCGCATGAGAACCTGCACAGGGAATGGGCAACCAAATTATAAACAGCAAGGCCAGTGGCCAGTCCATAGTTCAAAGGAGGTACATGTGAGCATGAGAACCTGCACAGGGAATGGGCATCCAAATTACAAACAGCAAGGCCAGTGGCCGGTCAATAGTGCAAAGGAGGGACATGTGTGCATTTGAACTTGCATAGGGAATGGGTGACACCGTACACTGCCATGGTTAGCAAAACAGCTAGGGGGATAACAATGGGCAGTCCAGGCACTGCTGTGTGAGAGATAGGTATCGGAGGGGGGCTTTGACTCAGATGTGGCTGTCAGTTGAAACTGGGAGGTGGCTGATTGTCGGGCCCAGTTGGAGGACTGGACCTGGTAGTGAGAGGACAAGCTGAGGTAGAGGCATCAGTGGCTGTCTGAGCTGGAAGGGCTGCTTGGACCGGGTGGTGTGGTGGCACGTGGAGGTAGAGACATGCTGCTGTGAGACACAGTGTGTGAGGGAGAATGTGGAGGGCTGCCTGTCCACTTCTTGGGGAGTCGATAGGGAATAATTATCTTGATAGGAGTGGGAAGTGAGGCGGGCACAACAGGCACACTCTCCACCAAAGGTGCATCAGGTGCAGGTGGTGGCTCTCCCTCTGGGGATCTGCTGGATCTGGCGGTACGCTTGGCCTGGCCTTGACTTTGCCCCTCCATCCCCTGTGGGCCAGGTGAACCTACCACAGTGACCTCCTGTCCCAGCTTCACAGGGGTGTGGGTGGGAGTTGAGGTCGTGGGTGAATCTGCCTTAGATGGCTTTTTCTGCGGACTCTTAGCAGGCACCTGCTTCACAGCAGGCACGGCAACTGTTTGCCTGTCTTTGGGAGCCGCTTTTGGGATGGGAGTGTCCTTGGATGGGGGTGATTTTGAGGCATGTGAGCCTGAGGCCTGCTTCTTGGCTTAATGCCCCTGAGTGTCACCTGAAGGGCTTTTGTCTTTGCGCTCCTGTGTGACTTTTTTTTGTTTGGGAGGATGGTGTCTGCGCTCTGGGCTGCTTAGGGTGCTGCTGTTGTGTGCTGCATTTGGTGTACCTGGAGGCTGTGGTGTGTGGTCACTCTCGTCAGATGTAGCCACTGGCAGGGGGGTTGCGAAGGGACTGGAGATAGACTCAGAGCCTGTGACAGCGGAATGGCTGCCGTTACTGTGGAAGACAAAGACTGGACAGTCCTGTGTAGCCCACCCACGTCCGAATTAACGCCTTCCATGAAGGCAACAACCTGTGCCAACTTCTTGTCATGGTCTTGGAAGGCATTCAGGAGAGTTGTCTGATCCACACACAGCTGGCGCAAAAGGTCCACAGCCTCAACACTGAGGGCATCAGGGGAGACAGGGGCAGCGGTGCCTGGGGGAAAGGACACTCTACCCTTCTTACTGATGCAGGCACGGGCAGCACTAGTGGAAGTAGCTGGGAGGGTGGACACTGGACTATGTGTGGCGGATGAAGAGGCAGATTTCCCACTCTCTGTGCCCGCTAACATCGAGGAGTCACCAATGGTGTCAGATGACGTTCAGGTTGGTGTTTCTGGGCGTGATTCTCCAAGGGCACTCCTGTCCCCCTCCGAGATGCTGGTCACATCAGTGTCAGTGAGATCATGTGTAGCAGTCGAGCAAGATGCCTTACCACTGGTGTCCGTCCCTCGTCCTTCTGTGCCCTCAGTAGATGCTGCAAGAGACAGAGACGTAGGTTCATTTTAGTGCCATACACCCAAACATCATATGCAAGCAAAGCACAAAACAAGATGATGATATCCCCATGTTGAACACCACCCTGTGCAGTCTGCATGTACAACCTTAATTAAAAACTCAAAACATAGATAGTAATATGCACACTTGGCATAATTGACCCATGTGATGTCCACACAGCCAAATAGCTTGCCTGTGCCTCTGTGTAACCTGACACACAGATCCCTGTGAGCATACCTAGGTCCCTGTAGGTGAAAAAGATGTACATCTCAACATGTTATCACAGTCACATATGGAGTCACCTTAAGGGGACAACACAGAAACAGACTCCAAAATGTCATTTTGCAATGGCCATGAGCTCCTGCCATCCACCATGTTGTGCTTTGGTGCACAACTACAGTTGCACATTGGTGTCAGATGTGTAGTTCTCACAATTTAGAGGTCAGGCACTGTACACATCGACAAAAGCACACTCAGATGAGGCACACTGCCGTTCACTGCCAGGGGTTGTCCATAACTCCCTAATGCAGCCGATGCCATAAGGCCACATCTCAGCATGCAATGTCAAGGGCCATTACATTGAAGACATGAGAAAGTACATGTAGCGAAAATGCTTGACAGCTGCATCCAACACAGAGGCCACTTAACAAGCCATTGCATCACACTAGAAACATCACTGAGCTCCGCAATGGCTCAGGGTTGGAATGCATGCAGTCTCTCACACCTAAAGTCACCCTTCCCAGAATACTCACCCCCAACTTGCTGCTGATGGGCCCTCAAACATCCATCCAGCTCTGGCTTTGTCACTGCCTAGATGCAGGCCATTAGCGGTGTCATGCTCCTGCGCGCCAACCTGCCAGTCCAAGGGAGCAGCCCCAGCGTCATCTCTGCCACGTTCTTGCTCAGCCGGCAGATGTCATCCCACCTCTTGCGACAGTGTGTGTGCTGTCAATTGGAGACACCCAGAGCCCGCACCTTGCATGCAAAGGTCCTCCATACGGCCTTACTGGTGGACTTTGAGCTGCAGGCATCGGAGACACGAGGAGGACATTTCAGTGACACTGGGTTATGCACCACTGTGTCTCAGTACAGGAGCATGATGCACACACTCAGCACAGCTATTCAGATATATTCAGCAGAGACAATACAGCATGACACGTAGTACATTAGCATGAGATAATCATACCTAAAAGCATGCATGTATGAGGATGGACACAGTACCTGGCCATCTCATATACATGCAGAATACCAGCACAGAAAGTAATGTGAAGAAGGCCCACAACTGCAATGCAGTTTGTGAGGGAGCATGACATACATTACACTGTAAATGATGGGTCGGGGCAGACTCACTGTGTCCTACACTGCACACCCCTCAATGTCCTTGCCCTGTGAATGGCTACCTATGTCATGGAGGTCACATTTAGGGACATGATCTTACATTCTCACACCCTTCTCACAAGGTCTGTCTTGTGCTATCCACAGACGTAAGATAGCTCATGGAGGAACAGGGTCGCAGACAACACATATGTCTCACTCTGTCCATTCAGTGATGGGTCCCTGTCAAATTGGGCAGTAACTGTGCAGGCCAGCGGGGGCTCACACTGAGGTTAAATGTGGGCCATCAGAACAGTCACACGCTTGTACAGTATGAGAGGGCAAACAGTGCCTACATATTCGAGTCAGTACACATAATGACAAGAATGGAAGGGGGATGTTTCTGAAGTACAACAATCTGCTGTGTCATATGGGAGTTTCCACCAAGAGTGTCTCCCTCGGGCATCTCACTCTTGTGCATAATGCTTACAAATCCATGGTGGCAATATAAAATCAAATCCAGTTCCATCAGTACCCTCTGGACGAAAAGTCTTTGTAATGTCACAAATGAGCCTGTGAAAACCTCATGGACTCAAACATCCATTAGCACAAGCAATTTCTGTCCTGACTCCCACTTTCCAAACTGGCAGTGTCACTGTATGGCTGCAAAAATACTGCATGTCCCTCCCATCCTGATATGCAGCCCGGGAAATGTGTAAAATAGGCTAAAAAACAATTTTCCTGAAGTCAGCATGCTAGACAGTGTATCACACAAACTCACACTCTCAGGCACATACTGCAACAGATCAACTTCATGTGTGCACTCTCTGCACTCCACTACTTTCACTCTGAAACACTTACCTGACATCAGGAGTACCATATAGCCTCCCATACTGTGTGAGCACCTCATCCAAAAAAACACTTTGAAAAAACAGCGTCTAAGGGAAATTTTTAATGACCTGCCCAAGTTCTAATCCCCACTCCTAACTCAATCAAACACGCAAGAAGAACTGGGGGTCTAGTATCAAACAGCATCAACACATCAAATCTTAGAGCAGAGCATGGATTTCCATCAATCTTACTCTCAGAACGGAGCATGGATTCTCATCAATCTGGCTCTCTTGATCATTTATATCATTTGGTCATCCATCCAATATGGGAGGTCTGTCTTTTGATCAAAGAGACTGCCTCACTGGCAAGCTCTATTGCTCAGAATAACTGGTGGAATTAGACCTCACATGAAAGAGATGCTTGAGTCCATGGTGGATGATCCTATATAGTGCAGTGCAAAAAAAGGTGAGTGAAATCTAAAAAAGGTTGTGCAGAGAAGAAACTTCTATGGATTATATCTGCTCCTCCCACGTTTGTTAAAATCAGTGCAAAAAAACTATAGCAGTACTGCCTCGTGACTGCTATTTGTAGGTCAACATGTTTCAGCCATCCGGGTATACTACCCACGGCTTTCTTCAGGACCTGTGTATGTCAAAACCATGCTACTGCAACCCACGTTCACACTGCCAACATTGAAGTGTGAAACAGATTTCAAATGAAATGTGATAAATAAAGGTTGGAATTAATACAACCTTCCTTGGTTCCAATCCTCCGAATCACAAGGTGCAAACATCACCTAGAAGGGTAGAACAATCGTCATAAACAACTCATATATCTAATGTGCTTCTGAAAATAAGGCCAACACAAATGTATATGCCTACTCATTGCATAAAAGCATATGTATATAGCTTACCCAACATGATCTGGGATTACACCTCATCTACCCTGGAACCTGTCTCAGGAGAATGAGGCCCCGCTCTAAGATAGGGGTGACAGAAGAAAACCTTCATCAATGATAATCCTCATTGGAATGTTCATATAGTCTATCCCAATACATATATCACAAGGTGTCTACAGAAGTAGACCCTTCAATTCCACAGGGCAATCTCAATCCTAATAATAAAATATGGTACCTGTCTAGCTACATAAAAATTATCTTCTCATTATCCAATCAACAAATGATCAAAGCAAATAAAGAAATAAAGTTGTTTATAAGCCTATTAATTAAACTAATCGTGAGCAACTCACATGTTAATCTAATATAGGCTATCACAACGAAACATCATCTGTTAACTTTAGGGTCAAACATATCTTATCTGTAGAACCATAACAAGACCTGCATTCATTGCCAGCACGAGCGCTTACCTGTCCGTCGTTGCCTCAGGTATCGTCTGATCAGGGAGGGAGGCAACGACCGGAACAGGAACTGCGCTTAAATAGTCATCCACGGCACAGCTGGTGTCAATTTGTAATCGCCGGGTTTAAAATAGTGTGACGTACGTCTATGTGACCGCTTACGCAAGTGTAAACGGAACCCTCTGTGCAGACATCACTACGGAAGAATCTACGCGAGTAGCGTCTCTACGAAAACTACAAAATGATGTTATCCAATATAGAGTCGTAGTTTATTAGTCCAAAGCGCATCTCGCTAAGAAACCCTCACATGGATCACGCATAAACTTAAATGCTAGCACGGATCCACCAAATAGTATATATACATTCCAGTCGCCACGTGTGATATGCACCCGTATAGCAGCTTGAGCGACTGTAAACAAAGCAAACTACGTACACACCCTCACTACGGAAAAATCTCCAATCGGGAGCATCACGTGCAAGACTACAAAATGATGTCACCAAGTCTTAAAATGTAGTTTAATAATCTGGAGTGCGTCGCACTAGTAAAGCCAAACAAAGAAGGTGGAAGAGCAACAACAACCCGTATCTCCAAAGCTCTTTTCAACAATGTGAGGCTTACTAATTATCTCAATTGTAAGCATTGTATGTCCTGCAGGCTACATTATAGATATGTCAATTTTTTTTATTTTTTTATTTTTTTTACAAAAAAAACTTTATTTGGCTTGATAGTGGCGTCAGATCTAGTCTAGCAAAGTACATAGGCATTAACCCTGCATGTTGCTATGACGCATACTGTAATTCCCATCCATAACAAATAGAGGGTTGTGAGGCTTACTATCAATTAGTACTCATCGAGATGAGATACACAGACCACAGTATAGCATAAATAGTAAACAATAAATTGACAGTCTGTGACTATGTTAGTGGTCATAGTATCTGAAACTTCATAGACAAAAAAAGAAGAAGAAGGGGGGATGATGCTCTGGTAATACCAAAATGGTACCCTTTCCATCCAATTTTGCAACTTACTATCTCCAGTGGAAATTTACGAATTAGTATATCTTCTTATACCCTAAAGTGTAAGTTGTCTCTACAGGGATGTCCCTACAAGCTAGTCCAAGGTATATCATCATTCAAACCTTGAACATCACAATGAAGCCTGTGGACCCATCTCTGTTCCTTCACGAACAAATACCTCAAGATGTCACTGATGTGTGAGTGTATCGTAGGTTTCTCTAGCACTGTCCATTTAAAATCTTCTGCCCCATGATTCTCCTCTGAGAAATGCCTAGTAAGTCTGGTTGTAAGCTTCCTGCACCTGAAGGTGCTTTTATGTTCCAACATGCGTGCCTTAACCTTGCGGGTTGTCATACCAACGTATTGAATTTGGCAAGGGCATGTAAGTAGATAAATCAAATTGCTGCTGTTACAATTTGTAAAATTGGATTGTACCCATGGTTTGTTAGTTCCTATGTCAACAGTTGTTGTATGAGTAGTTTGTGGACAAACAGAACATCACCCACATGGGTGATGTCCTGTTACTGCAGGTAAATCCCATAGTGTGCCCACTGGCCTAGTCGAGGTGACTTTGGGACGTGTATGGATCAGTCTATCTTTTAGATTTCCGGACCTTTCGAAAGCAAACAACGGTAAGGCAATCTTGTCATTACAACAATTCAGAATACGCCAATGTTTCCGAATGCTCTTCTGTATGTTGTTAGATAGAGTACTAAATGTGTTGACAAAAGTAAATCGATCAAGAGTTGGTTTAGTTATTGGTGGTTCCAACAGGGCTTCACGGTTATTATTAGAAGCTCGTTTCAATGCTCGTCTGACCAGTTTGCGAGGGTAGTGTCTATCCAACAGTTGTTCTGTTAGAGATCTCGTGTGGCTTTCAAAACCCTCAGAAGTGGAACAGTTCCTTCGTACTCGAAGAAACTGTCCATAAGGCAGATTATCCCTCAGTGCTTTTGGGTGCTGGCTATCGTATCGAAGTAACGAATTTCGTGCCATGGGTTTCCGGTATAATTTACTCTCAAGACCCTGAGGTGTGACAAAAATGGACAAATCCAAAGAGGCCAGTTTAGTCTTATTCACTTCTACTGTGAATTTTAGGAAATCATTCCGTGTATTCAACCATTGATGAAACAAGAGAATAGACTCCTGGTCGCCCCTCCATACCACCAGCACATCATCGATGTAACGCTTCCATAAGCGAATTAATTCATAAAAGGGGTTAGTAGGAGCCAGGACATGTTCTTGTTCAAAAGAGTGAACATACAAATTCGCCAAACTAGGCGCAAAAACACTCCCCATACTGGTCCCTGATATTTGTAAGTATAAGGTGTTTTCATACTTAAAAAAGTTCTCTTTCATTGCCAGTCGGGCAAGAGCCATAATAAAATTTACAGGTGTAATAGATTTCAAGTCAGTTGCTTCCAAAATGGAAGTCACTGTATCCAAGGTTTCATCTTGAGAGATTGAAGTATACAGTGATTCGACATCGAAGGAAACTAAAAAGTCTCTCTCCGAGTCGAATTCAATCTGAGGAAGTAATCGTAAAACATCTTTCGTATCCTGAAGATACGTAGGCATTTTTTGTACAATAGGTCTCAAAAAGTAATCCACAAAGGTGGACAAGGGTTCCAAAATAGAACCTTGACCTGAAATAATTGGTCTACCAGGAGGTGGTCTCTGAGTCTTGTGCACCTTGGGTAGAATATAAAAATATGGAATTACCGGAAACTTTGTTTGTAAGTATTGTGCTTCATGTGTTGTTATCCAGCCCTCACTCAGTGCTTCTTCTATATGATCTCCAATGATTTTCTTCAATCTCTCAGTGGGATCCTGTGTGAGAACCCTATAAGAATTGTTGTCACAAAGCTGTCGAAGACATTCTGCTCTATAATCAGTTGTTTCAAAAATGACGATGGAGCCACCCTTATCGGCAGATTTAATGGTGATTCCATCGTCCTTGAATAGAGAGCCTGTTGTTCTGAACGCGGTAAGTTAATATAACTATCGCGCTTCTGTTTGCACAATTCAGTAATCTCACCTAGGACTGCTTTTTCATTTTCATTTATTAGTCTTTATTATCAATCATATTTATCATAAAAAGACATTTACAAAAGAAAAAAAAGCGTTTTGTACATATGAGGGATAAAAATGCATACAGAACACAGAGAAAGTAAGAACTTAAATAAGCACGGATCAACTGGCTATTGCCTCCTGTTTCTGATAAACCAAACCCACCCCAAGAATTTAGCAACTGCTACTACAATACATTCTCCCGTGTTGAATCTTAGGATGTTAAGGGCCTCAAGTCCCTGTCTGGTACCCAGGGTTTGACAAATGGGTTTGAGCCATTTGGCCCGGGGAGCGGCGTATGCTGGACAAACAAAAAATATGTGACCCACAGTTTCAGCACAATCTAGGCACCAGCGGCAGGAATCACCAATCGCACCCTTCCAATTTTTAGTGAAAGAATTGGTGGGTAGGGTACCAACCCTCAGTTGGTGATAAAGCTTCCTGTCGCTGGGCTTTGTAATAATATCCCAATAAGCTTCAAGACACGGGGCGTTTTTCTGCACAAGAAACCTGCCTGACAGGGACTCTGCTGGAACTCGGGTTTGATGTTTTTGGCAAACCATAGTCCAATAAAGACTTTTAAAGACTTTTTTGGGGGGGAAGGAGTTGAAAACTGGATCAGTCCAGAGAGCTCCCAGGCCCATAGATTCTAGATGTAAACTGACTTGCTTAAACCACAAGATATTTCCTGCGCCCAGGATGGAACGGACGTCCAGGAAAGCCTTGGCGTAGGGCTCTAGTTCCGGAACTGTCCATAATCTCCTCCAAAAGGACAGTGGTTTAAACCTGGCAATGTCATCAAAAGAATGACAGCCAAGATCCAGCATAAGCGGTTTCACAGGTGTCGAGCTAGGGAGGCTCGTTAGTAGCCATAGAAATTTATGTTGAGCTTTAACCAGTGGGGAAAGATCAGAAAAACCCCAGAGTTCAGCACCGGTTTAGCGCCCTCTGTCCCAGGCACCCCTCCCCTGCCCCCTCCCGTTTACCTTCGCCTGCTTTTTCAAAGGTCAGTACCTGGGGTGGAACCAAATGACCTGGAGGATTGAACATAGATCTTGGTCTAAGACCTGTGTTATGTTCATTTGCGTCATTTTCTCTTAGTTGTTTATCTTTGAAAAAATAATGCAATCTTAGTTTCCTAAAGAATTGTGCTAACTCACACTGAATCTGAAAGGGATCACCAACCGAGGTGGTGACAAAACCAAGCCCTCTGTTGAGAACAGGTTCCTCTTCCTTGGACAAAATCCGCTTACTTAGATTGACTACAAGACTAGGTTTGTGTTGTTCCCCGATTGGGCAGAGTTCTTTCTCGTGTTGCTCCGAGTTCCTGTATGTGGGCCGGTGGCTTGGTCCCAGTGTACCTGGGCCTGTGTATTTCATCTCCTGCCTCTGGATCTTGGTGGGCCATATCCTAAAAAAGACTGGTTTTCATATTCAGATTGATAGGGAACCATTGGTGGCTGAAAAGGTTGTGGTGGAAATCCCCATGGGGTAGGTGGCCACCACTGTTGAAATTGTGGTGGACTATATCCCCTTTGGTTGTAAGACCTAGCAAATCTCCCTCAGCCTCTAAATCGTGGCTTCTGGAGACTCGGTCCATCAGTATCGCTGGAGACTTCATCTGAGCTAGAGCCTGAGTAGGTAGAACCATATCTCCTACCATTGCTCCTAAACTCCGGCGGTGAATAATTTTCACTCGTATATGGGTAAACTTTTTCATGTTTAAACTTTGCCAAATCTTTCTTGAATTTTTTGATTTTAGTCAACAGAATGGAATCCTTAAATTCCTTGTTGTTTTTATTAGACTCATCTAAGTTTTTTTTAAATAGTGTCGCAGTTATAGTGGTTTTAATTTGCGATTCTAAATTCTGTATCTCTATCAAAATTGAATCGGCAACTCTCTTAGCCGTACTGATAATTAAAATAAGCCAGTCGCGCGTACAGCACCAGGCTATTAGAGACTAATCTTTTAAGAAAACCTTGTCCTCCAAAAATAACCGAGGTGCATTTGTTACAATCAATCCTGGAGGAGCGCAATTTGCTCTTAAGTATTCGGCAATAATTGCGCCGTGTATTGAGGAGCGTGAATGTGATTTTTTTAAGAATGAGGACTTTGCCCCACTCATTACCTGTATCCACCAGGGGAGCATTAGGTCCCTCGAGAATGCTAGGCATATTGTCAAGAATAGATTGATACACAGCATCATCATATGCTAGGCCGCTGAATTCGGCCATCTCTACTCCTTTACTAGGATAGACAATGTAGATCGACAGGAGACCAATAATATTAAAGAAGAACAAATCTAACAAAATACTAAGCTAACTCAAAAGTTTTTTAAGTTTGCAAGGAAAGAAAAAATAAACTACCCAGAAAAAAGTGTAGTACACAATCAGACCCGCAGCTCAAAAGCTGCTCAAAAACATCAAAAAAACACTTTGAAAAAACAGGGTCTAAGGGAAATTTTTAATGACCTGCCCAAGTTCTAATCCCCACTCCTAACTCAATCAAACACGCAAGAAGAACTGGGGGTCTAGTATCAAAAAGCACAAAAGATGAAGGAAATATAGTCAAAGAATCAACACATCAAATCTTAGAGCAGAGCATGGATTTTCATCAATCTTACTCTCAGAACGGAGCATGGATTCTCATCAATCTGGCTCTCTTGATCATTTCTATCATTTGGTCATCCATCCAATATGGGAGGTCTGTATCTTGATCAAAGAGACTGCCTCACTGGCAAGCTCTATTGCTCAGAATAACTGGTGGAATTAGACCTCACATGAAAGAGAAAGAGATGCTTGAGTCCATGGTGGATGATCCTATATAGTGCAGTGCAAAAAAAGGTGAGTGAAATCTAAAAAAGGTTGTGCAGAGAAGAAACTTCTACGGATTATATCTGCTCCTCACACCTTTGTTAAAATCAGTGCAAAAAAACTATAGCAGTACTGCCTCGTGACTGCTATTTGTAGGTCAACATGTTTCAGCCATCCGGGTATACTACCCACGGCTTTCTTCAGGACCTGTGTATGTCAAAACCATGCTACTGCAACCCACGTTCACACTGCCAACATTGAAGTGTGAAACAGATTTCAAATGAAATGTGATAAATAAAGGTTGGAAATAATACAACCTTCCTTGGTTCCAATCCTCCGAATCACAAGGTGCAAACATCACCTAGAAGGGTAGAACAATCGTCATAAACAACTCATATATCTAATGTGCTTCTGAAAATAAGGCCAACACAAATGTATATGCCTACTCATTGCATAAAAGCATATGTATATAGCTTACCCAACATGATCTGGGATTACACCTCACCTACCCTGGAACCTGTCTCAGGAGAATGAGGCTCCGCTCTAAGATAGGGGTGACAGAAGAAAACCTTCATCAATGATAATCCTCATTGGAATGCTCATATAGTCTATCCCAATACATATATCACAAGGTGTCTACAGAAGTACACCCTTCAATTCCACAGGACAATCTCAATCCTAATAATGGTACCTGTCTAGCTACATACAAATTATCTTCTCATTGTCCAATCAACAAATGATCGAAGCAAATAAAGAAATAAAGTTGTTTACTAAGCCTATTAATTAAACTAATCGTGAGCAACTCACATGTTAATCTAATATAGGCTATCACAACGAAACATTATCTGTTAACTTTAGGGTCAAACATATCTTATCTGTAGACCCATAACAAGACCTGTATTTATTGCCAGCACGAGCGCTTACCTGTTCGTCGTTGCCTCAGGTATCGTCTGATCAGGGAGGGAGGCAACGACCGGAACAGGAACTGCACTTAAATAGTCACACCGCAGGGGCCAGGCAGTCACTACCGTGATTTGGCCGCTTGACATTGGTGCCAATGGCACTGATTGTGGTGGCGGTGCACGCTTATGGCACCTATGGACACATCATGCTATGGCAGTGGCAATGGCCAGTTCTCAACATTGTACAGTAGACACATGAATCATGCCACCAGATAGTGCAAACCAATGCTAGTGTAACATTTAACCCACTGATGACTACACATCCCATGTCAGTGCACAGGATTACATGCATGGGCATGTACTCCGTCACATGTCACTTATGATATTGTTGTGCATGTACACAGATCTGTGGTGTGATAGACTCTCAAATATGTACACAGTTCAATGTGTGAGGTGGCTAAGCAACCCACAGTAATGAAGGTCTGACCACATAATGTGACTATTTCACTGTGTAGATTGCTGAACTCATATTAATACTTGCTCTTTATGCACACACTGTGCTCATTGTGTTGTTAATGTCTTCCCTGTCCGACTTATGCAAGAAGATGTGGCAGGTACAGCAGCTACGTAGAAGCTAGCAGTGGTGCTGTCTCACACATGTGCTGTGTCAACCACTCTCAGGGCTGGTGACACAAGATGTTGAAATGTACCTTTTGGCATTCACATAGTCTGAATCTGTTTTGGGGGTACTCACTGTGTGAATACTAGACAAGTGTACGACTAGTTTAGATCAAGTCAAGGTGTCCCTACATGTAAGTTGTGCTGTAAGCTGAAGTTTGATGCCAGTCATTGTTGGCGCTCTGTCAGTCAAAACGTAAGATGTTGGACACATCTCATAGGGGGGTTGAATTGACATGTGTCCTCTTTCATCTCACCTAGGAGGTGACCAAATGTGCATCATCCATTCACAGTGCTGGCGGACATGGAGGATGAGGACATCATACGGAAATTCCGTCTGGATCGACCTACCCTTCAAGACCTTTGTGCTCTGTTTGAGGCCCATCTGAGGCCTCGCAGAACCTATCCGACTACTTTCACGCAAATGTGTAAGGTGATGGAGGCCTTGCATTTCTTTGCTACTGTCTCATTCCAGTACATGGTGTCCAGCGCAGGTGGGATGTTGCAGCCTATGTTCAGCATGGTGCTACGTGATGTCCAGTCCGCTATGATGACCAACAAGGACAGATACATCCATTTCCTCAGGAGGCATGAATTGGCGGCTGTGAAGGCTGATTTCTTTTACCTTGGCCACATCCCTAATGTTGTTGGTGCCATTAACTGCACACATGTTGGCCTAGTTCGACCACAGGCACGTGAGCACATCTACAGGAATAGGAAGCATTTCCATTTCATCAATGTGCAAGTGGTATGCCAGGCGGATATGATAATCTCACATGTTTGTGCCAAATTTCCGGGATCAGCCCATGACTCTAACATACTGTTTAACAGCATCGTACCACAGCTGATGGCAAATCTGCATCCAGAGCGTGTCAAGTAGTGTGCTGTATGTGTGACATGCTGCTCTCAGCTACTGTTTATGTTACAAAATTGCTCACTGAGGAATCCCAGGACCCCACGTGAAGTCCGCTACAATGATGCCCATGGGAGGACACATCGTGTGGTGGAGAATACTTTTGGTCTACTTAAGTCACGATTTCGATGCCTGGACAAGACCGGAGGTGCACTGATGTACTCTCCCCAAAATGTGTGTCAGATCGTAGTTGCGTGCTGCATGCTCCACAACCTGGCCTTGCGCAAAGAGATCCCCATGATCCTGGATGATGATGAGCAGATGAGCAGTTGAGTCCCCCGCCTGCAAACCCACACATGTCCAGTGGCGCAGATAGTGGAGAGGAGGAAGGTGTCGACCTGCGTCAACAGCTCATCAACCGCTACTTCCCTTGAAGGTGAGTGAAAACGTATGACGGTGCCATTGTCTGCTGATTTTGTTGTTGGTGAAAAGGCCTAGGGAAGCTTTGTGACTGCTGCCTGTTGTTGGCTCTGTGCTGGCTGCTCATGTTTCTGTGACAGAGTAGTTATGCACATCTCCAGGATGTCTATGTCAATACTGTTGCTCATTGTAATGTGTGCAGATTGGAGTACCTTGATGATGTGTTGTGTAATGGCTTTGATGCCATCGCTTGACAAGTGAATATTGTTCTCTTGTGTTTTCCTAGGTCCCTTCAGCCTCTCAATGCCTCCCAACAATCCCTGCTCCTGGTACATTGTAATCAGAGTCAACATTGTATATCCCGTGATAAACATGGAGATGACAAGAAAGCATAGGTGTGTAAGGAGTGTTTATTTACAATGGGTATATGTTACAGGGAAGTGAATATTTACAAAAAGGTGAAAAGGGAATCAATGAGTTGTCAGTGATGGTAGATGAGACAATCGAGTAGTCACCACATTGATGTGTTGACACAGTCGAACAGACGCCTGCCATCAACATGGCAGCGTGGATAAAGACAGTCAACAAAGTCAATGGCAAGGTGAAGAGGGGTGCCATCATGGCTGGCTCTTTGGCTGGTGCTTTGCCATCTGATCCTCCCTTCGTTTTCCTTGGACGACCCCTTGAGCGTTTGGCAGGGGGACCTCTGCTGCGGGCTCAGTGGTGTCTGAGGACTCAACCCTCTTGTGGCTGCAGGGGAGGTGGAGGGACTGTCATCCTGCGGGCCACTGGAGGTAGGTTGAGCTGTTGTTTGGGCTGCAGACTTGTCTCTCAGGACACCCACAAGCAGGCCCAAGAGGTCCACAATTTGGCCCATATGTGTGTCTATGGACCTCAGCAGCAGGCGGAGCTCACGTGATTCATTCAGAGCATGGCCCGTGTGTCCCTTGGCTTGTGCATATGCCCCAAGGACTCTGGCGATGCTGGCCAGGGCTTTGGTCCCAGTGTCCGGTTGATTTTGTTGCCCAGTTGCCCTCCCACCTGCCCTGCTGGCCTGGACCTGTGGCGTCACCACTCTACCCACCTGCGTACTCTCCCTGCCCTCCTCAGATTGTGGGGTGGTGTGGGCATCTCTGAGGCAGGGACAGTGTTACAGGCAGCACTGGTGGTGGTGGAGGCCGCACAGGTCGTTACAGCAGGGGTCAGCGCTGTTGTTATTGCTGAGGTGGTGGCAGTGGGGACAGTGGGGGCCTGGGACCTGTTGCGCCCTGGCATGCCTGATGGGCCAGCTTCTGGGTCCGCATCCAAGGAATCTAGGGAGTCTGCATCAGAGAGTCCATGTTCCGGGGGGGAGACTGGCTCTGCAGGTTGGTGTTGTCATCTGCAGCTGTCAGTTCTTGGTCACCTGTGGAACAGAGGGGCAATGGTCATTGAAGTGCACCCCTCAAGCTTGGTCTTAGATGTTTTGTTGTTACTTGTTATGCACCACACAGTTTACATTGATATCACATTGTATGGCTGCACGGTAGTGAGTATCATGACATGATGTGGAAGTACATACATTACTTGTCCATGGTGTGACATGTCAATAGATACCATGCGCCACGTACAGATTGTGTGATTACAAGGACATGTTGTCAGCTAACGACTAGCAGCACAACAATTTTATGTGAAGAATCTTTGTTGTTTACTCTGCATGGAAGACATTACATCTGAACATGATCTAGCCATTGTAATCTCATGCATACCTTTGTCATATCATTTGCTTTCCTTTCTTTTTACTACTGACCATGCTTGTTTTGTTTTCATATGGGCCTTGACGCTCTGCCCCCACGGCATTCCGTGCTGTACATGATTGTGCCTTGATTTTCTTAAACATGTGCTTTAATGAGTCACACTTTGGTTTCTGTGACAGTTACATTCGCTTAGCTGTCTGCACACTGGAAGTGGCAATTGGATCCATGCCAAGTTTTATGGGATGTGATGGGTGATGTGGTCATATGGCTGCATGCTTTTTGAGAGAAATGGCGGGGTGCATGTACTGTCTACTTACCTGTTCTGTGGCACATTTCGGGGGCATTTAGGACACATCTTTCTGGGTGTGTGGTGGAGTGCTCCATCTTGCTCAGCTTCGGGACAAGGGTGCCTGATGGGAGTTGTAGTACTGGCTTCCTAACCACAAATACCCCTCCCTGTTAAGATGGCTACCTACCTGTTAGGTGAAGGTGAGCAATGGAATGTCTGCCACATGGTTCTGGGTGGTAGGAGTGCTCCATCCTGGTGTGCTTTGTGACAAGGGTGCCTGGTGGGAGTTGTAGTGCTGGCCTCCCACCCACAAACACCCCTCCCTGTTAAGATGGCTACCTACCTGTGAAGCTGAGCAGTGGGAGGGAATAGGTTATACATGGCTCTTGGGTGGGGGGAGTGTTCCATCCTGCTCAGGGGTGAGACAAGAGGGCATAAGATGGCTACCTACCTGTAAGTTTGAAAAGAGCAATGCAATGTCTGCCACCTGGTTCTGGGTGGTGGGGTCCATGCTGCTCAGCTGTAGGACAAGGGTGTCTGGTAGGAGTTGGAATGCTGGTTTCCCACCCACAAACACCCCTCCCTGTTTAGATGGCCACCTACCTGTGAGTTTGAAGAGACCAATGCAATAGCTGCCACATGGTTGTGGGTGTGGGGAGTGTTCCATCCTTCTCAGCTGTGAAACAAGGGGGGCTGATGGGAGTTGTAGTGCTGGCCTCCCACTCACAAACATCCCTCCCTGTTAAGATGGCTACCTACCTGTTAGGTGAAGGTGAGCAATGGAATGTCTGCCACATGGTTCTGGGTGGTGGGAGTGCTCCATCCTGGTGTGCTTTGTGACAAGGGTGCCTGGTGGGAGTTGTAGTGCTGGCCTCCCACCCATAAACACCCTTCCCTGTGAAAATGACTACCTACCTGTAAGTGTAATGTGATTAATAGACTGACTTCAACATGCTACTGGGTGGGGTGGAGTGCTCCATCTTGCTCACCTGTGGGACAAGGGCGTCTGGTAGGAGTTGTAGTGCTGGCCTCCCACCCACAAACACCCCTCCCTGTTAAGATGGCTACCTACTTGTAAGTTTGGTTGTTGAAATACAATGTCTGCCACATGCTTCTGGGTGGGGTGGAGTGCTCCATCTTGCTCAGCTGAGGGGCGAGGGGGCCTGGTGGGAGTTGTAGTGCTGGCTTCCCACCCACAAACACCCCTCCCTCTTAAGAAGGCTGGCTCCCTGTGGATCAGAGGGAGGGAATGGTTACACATGGCTCTTGGGGGTGGAGTGTACCATCCTGCTCTGCTGTGGGACAGGGGGCCTGGTGGGAGTTGTAGTGCTGGCTGCCTGTACAAATGCAACCCAGGGAATGTTGCTAGCTACCTTTGGGGTGAATGAGAGGGTGTGAATGTTGGATATGAGACATGTGTTGCGGAGTGTGTGGTGCAGATGAATGGAATAGGCCCTTAGAGGTGTAGCTTTGTAGTTGTGCAAGACAGTACATAGCAATGTGATGGTAGACATTTGTTTGTACTTCCCAGCCTCCACTCCCCCGGCTATTCCTGTGAGAATTTCTTGATGCAGTATGGCAAGTACCTTCTCCTCCCATACAGTGAATGTTCTTGGTGGAATGGGAGGGCCACCGCCAGTCATCTGAGCCAGCTGACGGTTCTTGTTGTTCCTCTCTTTCACCTGCCTCTTGAGGTCATGCCACCGCTTCATGATCTCCTTCTTGGTGCGCAGGGTGGTCCCTACTGAATTGACTTTGTTGACTATTCTTTCCCACATTTGTGTTCTGGTGGCTAATGGTGTCTGTTGGACCAGGTTACCAAACAATTGTGGTTCTACTCTGATTATCTCACCTACCATGACTGACAAGCCATTGTCAGTGAATTTGGGCATTTTCTTCTGTGCCATAGTGTATGATGTGCAAATGGGTTGAGGTGCAAGTGTGAGGGTGGTGGTGGTGATGTTAGTGGTGTATGTGTAGTGTTGTGCTGTTGAGATGTGTGGTGGTTTGCCTCTCCTTTGTGCTGTAGGGTTAGTTCATTCAGGGGTGGAGTATTGCAAAGGATTCTGGTGAGGGAAGTGGCCGGTTTTATACCCATATAGCTATGTGGGTGTGTCAAAATGGAGTATTGCTGTCAGGTGTGTTGTGTGGGTTGTCCTGGGATTTGTATTTTTTTGTATTTTTTTTAAATTTGCCATGGGGATGTGTCATTGGGGTGTGTTAGGTGTTTTTGGGGGCTGAGCTAGTTTGATATGTACACTTGGGGGCCTTGTTGTTTTTTTTTTGTCGACCGCCATAATTGTTCCGGAGTGGCAGCGGCAGTGGGGATGCAACCGCCCTTCTGCCGGCTCTCCCATTCATCACTGTTTGCGATCACGGTGGTCAGAAACAGCGGATCGTTCCGCTGTCACCTCAATGATATCCTACTTGTACGTGCGGTCAATCTGCTGGTCTTGCAGCAGGTTTGGCTTTTCCCGCCACAAAGCCAAACGCCGCGGACGTATTTTCAGCTGCTCCACCCTACAACAGCCAAAGAACCCTGTGAAGAAGAAACATAGAACAGTCTTGAAATGCAAAATTTTCCTCATACATCTCCAAGAGACATTTCATACTTAAAATGTTTAATTTGTGAACACTCGCTAGGAGTCATGTCAACACTGTACTGGTGAACATACTAACTCAAAGGACACTAAACAACTCCAAGGATCATATGAAGTAGCATGCACCTACACGTATTCAGAGATATTGTTCAACAGGCACATATCATGCAAAGAAAGTGTTTTGTAAACTCATCATTGCATACTTACACTCATGAGAAAAGGTGGCTGCTGCGCTGTCTCCGAACATCCTCCTCCTCATCATCATCACTGACAACATGCCCCAGGCCTGGATCCTCCCCTGCTGGAGGCTGTTGGTCCCCGTCTTCTTGAATGAGAGGTAGCTCATTCCTCACAGCCATGTTGTGCAGCATGCAACACACGGTGATGATCTTACACACCTTTGCTGCTGCATATTGGAAGGTACCTCCTGCATCGTCCAGGCAGCGAAATCTGCTTTTCAGTAGCCCAGAGGTCCGCTCAATCACTCGCCTGGTCCACCCATGTGCCTCATTAAAACGAAACTCAGCGGGGGTGACATGGTTCCTGAGTGGGGTCAGCAACCACGGCATGTTGGGGTATCCAGAGTCTCCTAAATTAAAAAAGAAAATAATTCATGTGTCTAAAAACAGGGTACAACCTGACATACAAGCAACACACAAAATAAACAGACAACATTACCCACCAACAAGCCAGGCACGCTGATTTGGCTGATGAGACATAATCTGTGGGATCCTACTGTTTCTCATAATGTAGGCGTTGTGTGCTGATCCGGGAAAACGCGCAGACATGTGAGATTGTCATGTCAGGCAGACATACCACCAGAGCATTTATAGAGTGGTAATGCTTACGATTCCTGTATGTTTGTTCATTTGCATGTGGTGGGACCAAAGCCACATGTGTACCATCAATGGAGCCAATGACATGTGGCATCCTGACCAAAGCATAAAAGTTACTCTTGATGTCGGCAAACTGTCCTGGTGTTGGGAACTTGGTGTACGTGTTCAGGAAATGTAACATTGGGACCAAGAAATCTCTAAGCACACGGCTAAACATTGTCTGTGACATCCCACCAGCAGTAGCCACACTATACTGTAGTGGAGACTGAGTTTTAGATGCATACATTGCTATGTTAGCATAGGCGTCTTAGAAGTTGGAAACGCCATCTTGCCACTTTTGCTGCTTTTGCACACGACACTGCAGAATAGATGTTATTATATGAAAAACTGCTTGCACGCTTTTTCTTCACATGAGAACTGTCTGTTGTTCACATCCCTAGACGTGCACCGCGACCTTGGTCTGAACATTGTGTGCAGAAACAGTCAGGGCCAACAAACAATGTATGCTTTTGAATTCATGTTGATCGGCCCACGCTCTAGCCATAACATGCACACAGCTGCAAATATCTGAAACTCGAGTGCCTTTAATATTGCAGTTTGCATGCATTAGACACACATTCTGGAGAAGAAATTTTCCAGGCACAGAGCAAAGCTGATCCTGTGATGTGATTCACCTAAGCTGATATTTACGGTATGGGGTTTCCCATTCAAACCTAGAGACCTTCTATTAGTCTAATAATACTAGCTTACTAGCGAAGGGAGGGTGGTTGTATTCCACTATCATTTGTAATATGATTTCTCCCTTCATTTTCTACGGTATTGTAACAATGCTGATGGTTTTAGTTTTAATCATTTGTCTGCTTATGTTAGCCAAAGTACTGCATCTTAGGACACGTAGTTTATAAAATAAACGTTTTAAACTTTACTGTGTCTCTGATTATTCTTGTTGTGGACCGATATGAGAATAATAATGAACAGGTATTTCTGATTCCCACCATTCCTGAGAGTACTCTAAGTCGCATGTCATGGGTTGTCTAATCATTGGTAGCTTCGAGATGATACGAAGAGCGAATGAAACACTGATGCTAGTCGGATAAGGGGTTCTGGGTACTGAGGTGAGTTTTTGGTACACCGCAATTCACTGAGGTCCTGGTTTCCTGCGCATAGCTCTGTGCATGAGCAGAATCCCTGCAACATGGCGCACCTAACGTTTGGTCTTACGATTTGAGATGCCTTAGTAGTGCTTATATTAGTCCACGACGCCCTCACTCTTTTTTCCGGATAGTGGGAGTGACTGTTTTATTCTACCTATTAGTTCAATAGGTTCAGTCAAGCTTGTCAATTAAAAAGGTTTTTATATTTTGAACCCTTGTGCTACTATAATATAGATTGTTTTTCTTCTCTGTGTCCTTATGGCTGCGGTTGATATTGCGGCGCCATTTGACGCAGTTCGGGGTACCGGACGATGGGATGGCTGTTATATTTGTGGTGAGTGCCGATGCATCATATCCCTACGAGTTGTTTTACTCTTGGGTTACTATGCCGGTGGTGAATGCGAACGACAGTACGTTTCACTCCTATACTCCCACACGGGTCCCAGCAAATTATACGCCATATAGGATGAAGGAGATTTCTATTTTGGCTTGGCAGCATCGCATTTGGTTTAATGGCGCCCTTCCCCATACGGTTACACCGGTTCGTTTGGGCCCTTTATCAATTCCAGGGGCCACTTGGCCGGTACTGGACGGATTTACACCTCATCCTCGTTATTTGAATGCTACAGTGGATGAGTTACGTGTCCTCCATACAGCTCTGATTAAAGTACATCGGGCTTTAGTGCAATACGTTTCACACAACGTCCAGGTGGGGGCACCTGTTGTTGCAGGGCAGCTAGCTGGCCCGGCCGGGATTGTCATTAGTCCCGTCATGGTTAATTCGGTAATGGGCAAGCGCCCCCAGAATAAGGACGGTTTACCTTATTGGCTTGCTGAGAAATTTGACCAGCTGGAAGCAGTATTTCCACACTCTACTCCTGTGGAGAAACACAGGATACTCACCATTAGTTTGCAGAAAGACTTAGTCCCAGAGGTGGCCAATTGTGACAACTGGGGAAAAGTTTTTGCAGTGGTCTACTCGAAGTGCTTCGGCACCCCATCTATGGTCGTGCTTCCCTCCGTCATCAAACGTGTTCAAGATCAACACGGTCCGGAGGCGGCAGTCGAGTTGGGAATGCAGCTTGTCGGTGTGTTCGACGTAGTTGCCACTCTCATCCTTGGTAACCTCAAGGGAGGCAGAACCCTTGATACTCCTGAGGCGAAAAACCGGGAGCCTGTTTTAAATCTGTTTTAACTATTCTGTGTCACTATTTGAAATTGCTGATTTTACGAGCACTCTCACCTCTGTATAGGGACTTTTACCGCCATCTCCACCGCTCTGCGGGCTCAGCGCCGCCTCAGCGCTGACAGCGGATTTCAGGCAAAACTAACTAGGCGCCATTGCCGGCGTGCGATTGAACCACGCCCCCTTGGTGGCCACGCCCCCTCTAACTGGGTATTTAAGCTGAGACCATAGCTCAACCCGCCAGAACCCTTGATACTCCTGAGGCGAAAAGCCGGGAGCCTGTTTTAAATCTGTTTTAACTATTCTGTGCCACTATTTGAAATTGCTGATTTTACGAGCACTCTCACCTCTGTATAGGGACTTTTACCGCCATCTCCACCGCTCTGCGGGCTCAGCGCCGCCTCAGCGCTGACAGCGGATTTCAGGCAAAACTAACTCGGCGCCATTGCCGGCGTGCGATTGAACCACGCCCCCTTGGTGGCCACGCCCCTCCCTACTCCTACTTAAAACATGTGTCACTTCCGTACGCGCAGCGGATGGGCGCAGCGGGCGCGCCGTTTGCGCGCCGAAGGCGCGCCTAAGGCAAGCCCGTCTGCGCCCGTCCGCGCCTGGACCGTGCCCAGGGCCAGGCAACCTGCCTGTCCAGCTGGCTCTGACCGCACGTGCTGGACCAATACCCAACTACTCCTTTTTAATCCTTCCTCCTGCTCGGCCACTATCCGCTGCAGCCCTGACCACTTGGAAAATGCCTCCTTCCACTGCCCTCAATGTAACTTCACACTCCCGCCCTATATACCTCGTCGTCCTCCATACCCTACACCGCAGCACCCCACGTCTCACCCCCGGACGTTGAAAGCAGGCCTGGTCAACTGCCGCTCACTGCCCCGCCATGCCAACGATATCTGGATGTCAATCACCTCTGACGATTGGGACATTTTATTTCTCACTGAGTCATGGATCACCGACTCCTCTTTCCCAGATATCTACCTTGCCACCCCGCCAGGGTATGACATAAAGTGCATCAATCGGGCTGGGGGCAATTCGGGAGGCGGCTTAGCCGTCATCCTTAAATCCCATCTTCATTTAACCACTACCAAACTAACTAACATCGGGATAATTGAAGCTATGTACTTCTCTGTCTCTGACTCCGCGGCAGCAATACTGGCTGGTACTCTAGTTTACAACCCCCCAGCTGCCGCCTCCCTGTCACTTACTGCACTTACTCACCTGCTGGCTGATCTTTCCCTCAAACACCAACACTTTTTAGTGCTAGGTGATTTTAATCTTCACGTAGACAATTCTCTCTGCGTGAAAGCCAACAATCTGTTGGAAATCATGAAAAGTTTGAATCTTATACAATTAGTCACTGGCCCCACTCATGTGGTTGGTCACACTCTGGATCTTATCTTTGCCAACTTCTCGACTATCACAGTCCTTCCCCCCATCCCCCTCACCTGGTCTGACCACTATCTTATCCCCTTTATCCTTGCTTTGGGCTTGAAACCTGCCCCTACGGTCCCCAGGAAAGAGCTGGGAAGAAAGTGGCACAGGGTCTCCTGTGCCACTTTGGACCCAGTATTCCACTTCCAGGCGGAACATCTCTCCACTGACATTGATGGAAATGTTTCTAGGCTTAACACCGCCCTACTCCAAGCTATTGACGCCATTGCCCCCCAAAAAATCATTTCCTCCGCTCGATCCTGCCCATCCGCCCCTTGGTTCTCCACTTCCCTCCGTGAGGAAAAAAGCAGATGCAAGGCACTGGAACGTAAGTGGAGACAGAATTACGACCCTGAAGCCAAACTTACCTATAAATCTGCTCTGAAAAAATTCCTCAAACTAAAAAAAACTACTATGAGAGATCATTTCTCTCTTCAAATTGCAAATGCCAAAAACTCGTCTAAAATCCTTTTCACCATTGTCAAAGACTTCATTAACCCCCCCGCTAGGGCCACACAGAACTCTGCTAGTCAGGCCCTATGCGATGGACTCTCTGACTATTTCCTCGATAAAATAAACAACCTTTGTATCTCTTTCCCTAATGGGCTATTTTCCCTGCCTCCCCTCACTAGGTCCCCAGTTTCCTCGTCCCTACTATCCTTCAATAAACTTACCATGGACACTGCTATTAGGCTACTCACCCACTGCAAATCTGGTGCCCCCTCCGACCCGGTCCCTGCTAAACTTATGGGCGAGCTAGCTCCTTCACTAGCCACCTCCTTCCTATCCATCTGGAATGCCTCCCTCCACTATGGCTTTTTCCCAACCACTTGGAAGGAGGCTTTGGTGATTCCCATCCTGAAAAAGTCAGATGCCGACCCTACTATTTTTGCCAACTACCGCCCCATTTCCCTTCTCCCCAAACCCGCTAAAGTCCTGGAAAAAGCCGTGCAGCTGCAATTTACGGAGTACTTGGAGAACAACTCTTTGCTACACGACTCACAATCCGGATTTCGAGCGGGATTCAGCACAGAGACGGCTCTGTTGGAGGTGTCGGAGACGGTCCGGGAGTGCGTGGACAGGGGCGAGGAGGCCATGCTTGTCCTCCTCGACCTGTCCGCTGCTTTTGATACGGTCTCCCACCCCATCCTTCTTGACCGACTCAAACAGATAGGCATTGGCGGCACTGCCATCAGCTGGATCGAGTCTTTCCTTACAGGTAGAAGTCAGAGGGTCTTGCTGAGGCCGTTCAAATCTGAGGATAAACCCTTGTCATGTGGTGTGCCACAGGGCTCTGCCCTCAGCCCTCTATTTTTCAACGTCTATCTCGCCCCACTGGCCGACGTTGTGGAGTCCTGTGGAGTCAGGGTGGTCTCTTATGCTGATGATACTCAGCTGATGTTTTCCTTCAGAGACCACTCGGACTCCACGTTCGCCAACTTCCGCCAGTGTCTCGACAGCATCAGTGTCTGGATGACTAACAACCATCTAAGGCTTAATGCAGACAAGACAGAGGTGCTGTTTTTTAACCAGAAAAATCCCATCCCTTCCTCACGGTGGTGGCCCACGGCACTTGATCCCGCTCCCTCCCCCGTTCACTCTGCCCGCAACCTGGGATTTCAGTTCGACGACTCTCTCTCATGCAAAACTCAGGTTAATAAAGTTACATCTGCCTGCTTCCTGAAGCTGCGCATGATCAAAAAGATACTTCCCTATCTCCCCCTGGACTCCCGCCGAACAGTAACCCATGCTCTCATTACGTCTCACCTGGACTACGCCAATAGCCTTTATGCTGGTGCCCCTCAATATCTGATCGACCGGCTTCAGATTGTCCAGAACGCGGCTGCCAGACTGATTGGAAATATCCCCTACCGTCAGTCAGTCACCGTCTATCGCACAAAGCTTCACTGGCTTCCCGTTGCCAGCCGCATCCAGTTCAAGATCCTTACCCTTGCTTACCGAGCTATCAATGACCTCGGACCCAATTACTTGAAAAAACGAGTGTCAATATCTCACTCCATCAGATCCTTGAGATCCAACGACCTCCGCCTTCTGATCTCTCCCCGTTTTAGACTCACCAGAATGGGCGGCAGAGGGTTCAGTGTTATCTCTGCCAAATTGTGGAACGCTCTTCCTATCGATCTTAGATTCTGCCCTTCTGAATCCATCTTTCGGGCTAGACTCAAAACCTGGCTATTTTCTGGACTCTGATACTCACACTGCTGACTTCCTCCCTCTTTTTCTCCCCCTGAGGCTCAGGTTCTAGCGCCGGGACACCCCTTCGGGGGTAGCTGCGCGCTCTACAAACTACATAAATAAAATAAAAATAAAGGGAGATGCAGTTCACTTTCAAGTGGTGAATGGTTTAGTCCTCGTTGACCAACTCCATAAGCCTCGGGAGTTACCTAAAATTATTGCGGAGGCTTATAGAACTAATGGCCGCAGTAGTTTGGGGATTAAGCCTACTATTGTCTTTCCAGATGTACAACAGCAAACTAAGGCAAACTCGTCTGTCAAAGACGATCGTCCAACTTTTCCTAAACAGAATTGGAGAACTAAGAAACAACGAAAGCGGCAACAGAAACAGGGGTCTTGTCCTGCGTCACCGGTACAGGCGTCTAGTGAACGCGCATATGATTTGCGCGATCGCACTAGGATTAGGTCACCTGACAGATTTCAGGTTACTGAACAACGTTCTCCTCATTCTTCACAGGAAACATTGGCCTCACAGTCCGGTAGCGGAGAACGTGGCAAAGGTCGGGGTGCCTAACAAGGACGTGAGCAACCCTGTCAGTCTGACGCTAAGAGCAAGCAGGACGAATTTGCACGTCAACGTTCTCCGTTTCAAAAGAAGAAGGTTGCTGCGCTAACAGCGAGGTATGCCACAGATAGTGAGAACGCAGCTTCGGAACCTGACATGGGCACTAACGCTGCTCGACAGCGCAGCGGAGGTTACAGTAGTGCGGCAAGCACTGCGTCCATATTTGGAGGCGACAGCAACTGACACGTTCATTACTGTAGAAACAGCAGATACAAGAGTGGCTCCCCCTGACAGAATATATGACATAGTTCTTTTGATTGAAGGTGACATACAACATACGATACAAGGGATTTTTTGGGATAATCTGACCTCTACTCATGATATTCTATTAGCAGAGGCGGACTGGCCCCCAGCTTTCATTTTGGCTGCTTCTAGAGGGGAGGAGGTAATCCTCCCGTCCTTTGTGCACACAGTGCCAAAGGATCCCGCTCAAAGATTTGCAGAAGAGTGGGCCCAGGTGCTTGCTCCGGCTCTGTACCGTACTCAGGTTGGGTGGGATAAATTCTCGCCAAGCCATGAGATTCCTTTACGGTCTATGCCCCAGCCGCAGCCCCAATATCCCATGCGCCGCGAAGCTAGATCTCACGTCGCAGAAATCCTTGAGCAATTGGAATATCAAGGTGTTATTGAAACTTGTGTGTCACCAATGAATAATCCTCTATTCACTGTAACTAAACCTAATGGTTCGTACTGCATAGTTTTGGATTACCGGCATTTGAACTCTCATTGTTGGACTTGTGCTGTACAGAATACCCACAGTTCTGCCCTCATTGATAGTCTCATGAGAAAAAGGTTTAAGACCACACTTGACATATCCAATGGCTTTGTCAGCCATAATCTGTCCTCTATTAGTAGTCAGTGGACAGCGTTTACTTCTGGCGGCAAACAAAAACAGTTTAAGAGATTGGCCATGGGCTATAAAAACAGCCCTGGCGTCTTTGCCGGACGTGTAGTCTCTCTGTTAGAGAGCATTGACCCTGATGCGTACTCGTATGTTGACGATATCTATCTCACAGACGATGAATTATGGCCGCATCTGCGTCGCGTTGATCGCATCATTGTTATGTTTGCGGATTTCGGTTACAAATTCAACTTTGCGAAGTCACACATCGCAGAGTATACAGTGTTGTTTTTGGGCTACGAGCTCAACAATGAAGGTCGAGGTTTAGCCTCTCACTTCTTGGAGAAGTGCGCATGTTTGCGTGCTCCGACAACGGTGAAAAAATTGCAGTCTTTGCTGGGTTTTCTGAATTTTGGGCATACTTACATTCCCGATTATGCCCAGCGTATCAAGCCGCTATATGCCTTGGTACAACCTACTTTTTCCAAATCGAGCTGGCTGCCAGAGCATTCGGCTATCTTGCAATCTTTGCAGGCTGATCTTCTTGCTTCGAAATACTTACTGGCACGTGATAACCACACTAACCTGGTGATAAGAATTGTGCCTGGCGCAGTGGGTTTCACGTACTTAACGTTCAATGAGGGTGACACAGTCCCCATTGCTTACAAATCACACCTGTACACTTCGGCTGAAATGCGTTTTTCCACGGTCGAAAAAGTTTTGACTGCAGTGCAGATGGCGATTCTTAACCCCTTCAGTGCCCATGACGAGCTGGACTCGTCATGGGCTGCGGTGGCGCTGTGCCCATGACGAGTCCAGCTCGTCATGAACTCCGCCCGCTAATGGAAGGCGCGGCACTGGGCGGGGAAAGGGGCGGGCATGCAAGGGGTTAAAGAGCGAGCACTGTCACAAGGGAAACGCATGTTGGTTGTCACACCGTATCCTGCTCTAGAGGTAGTGAGGAAGGCCAGTGTACCGAATTCTAAAGCTTTGCATCCATGTTGGATACAATGGGCCACTTCCTTGACATCACCGGATGTCACCTATATCTTTGATGCCTCATTACAGACTCAGGAGTATTTGCAGTATGAATGTGTTCATCCAGCTCCTCTGTCTTTGCGCCCGCTTGAAGATTACCATTGTGTCATTTATACTGACGGTTCGGCGCAACCGGCGACGGAATCAAAGCATGCTTATTCAGCCACCTGCGCAATTGTAGCTGGTACTTTCGTGAATGGTGAATTCAAGTCTGATGTCGTACATAAGCAGTCATTGGGTGATTGTACCGCACAATTGGTGGAGCTACGTGTTCTAGTGCTTGCACTGGAGTTTGCTGATCCTTGTGTTACTACTCTTATAGTGAGTGACTCGTTTTACTGTGTTCAGTCTTTTAATGACAATTTATTCTTTTGGTCTCAGAATGAATATCGCGATTCCAAAGGTAGCACAATCAAGCATAAAATGCGTTGGGTTCGGGTGGCAGAACTTAAACAGAATCTGCCTCTCGTGAATGTAATTCACACTCTTGGGCACCAGCGAGTTGGTGTCCACGCTATCGGGAAAAGCTTAGCTGACAAAGCAGCGAAAACAGCAGTGGCAACGTATCTAGTAGCAGCAGTTACAAGATCCAGAAGTAAGATTGATGATGACATCTTGGCAGCTATTGCTGCAACAGAGAAGGGAGGTAATTACCCTATAGGTTTCCCTTCTCGGTACTCTTATCATTTAAGCTCTGATAAAGTCCCCTATGTGAGAATTAATGTGGTTGGTGACAGATTGATTCCCAACGCGGACTGCAGACCTTCCTTGTTAACAGCGGCTCACGAAGGTATGGCCTCTGCCCATGCCGGCGTTTCAGCGACTGTTACTCTCTTACAACAACGTTACTGGTGGCGCGGGTTGTATAAACAGACTCGTACTTATGTTCTTGATTGTGACATTTGCCAGCAGATTAAACCTTTGACTGCTGAGTGCCCACCACAAACTCAGTTGTACATATCTAATAAACCACTTGGGTGTGTTTATCTAGATCACTGCGGTCCTTTCTCCTCAGATACTGCGTACAAGTACATCTTAGTTGCAGTGGATTCGTGCACAAGTTTTCTTTGGGTGTGGCCACAAAGGAGTGTTGATGCTCGAACTGTCATCAGGGATTTGCATGTCTTTGTGGGAATTTTTGCATGTGGTACCCTTCATTCTGACCAAGGCCCTGCATTCGCCTCTAAAGCGTACAAAGAAGCCATGAGATCTTTTGGGGTCCAAGTCAAATTTTCATCTCAATACCGGCCTGAGGGCAATAGTGTTGTGGAACGAATGAACTGTGACTTAAAGCAATCCCTGACAGCTAGGGTTTTAGGCACTGGCAGGAATTGGTTACCCCATCTGTATAACGCACAACGTGCACTTAATAATCTCCCTAGAAGGTCTCTGGGTGGGCGGACCCCATACGAAATGCTCTTTGGCATAAAAATGTTTGTTCCGGACCTTGATGGTCTAGACATGGCGGCGTCAGCCGCACCCTTTGACATAGATGATCACTGTGCTGTATTACAGAATCTACAAGAGACCAGAGACAGTCTTGCAAAGGAACACTTGCCCTCCACAACTGATGCTGCGCTTCAGATTCCGGTAGTCGGCTGGCTACCTCGAGTTGGTGACCTGGTCCGAGAGAAGGTGGAGAACAAGGAGGAGTTTGGCCCCTCTTATCGTGCACCAGTACCAGTGCTTGGCGTGCAGGGTACAAGAACAGTCATTTTACCTCCACTTCCTGGTCGCAAGGATAACAGGTACATCTCCATTGACAATGTCAAACTACAGCGAGTGGCCAATTCTTCTTAGTATGACTCTAACGGTCTCTTGCCCTGCGATGCTGAGAAATTCTGTTTTGGCTCCGGCTTCTAACACCAGGCCTGATATTGCCATCGAGATGCATACAGTTACTAATCCTTCGTTGCCACCACCGGCTGGTGGTCCACCTGAAGATACTGAGTATACTTATCCCACAGAAGTGTTGTTGCCTGTTTTAGAATCAACTGCAGTTGACCAGTCACATTTTTCATTTGACACTAACTCTATGACTTCGAATGCCCCATCGAAAATTTCTATTTTTGCTGTTTGGTTTAAAAGACATTTTTTAATTCCCCCTTGGACTTACATTTGGCTGATACGCATAAGTATTTTTTTGTTTATGTCCATTGGATTTGTGGTGGCATTTTTTCGTCTTGTAAATGGACACTATCTCAACGAAAGATCTACAATTCGACTAATTGATGGAACTTTTGCCCCCCACTCCTCATCACACATCATGAAATGGGACCAGACTTTTGTGAATATTACTGCCTGGCCTGTGTTGGATGGGATTGTGTGGGATGCTGTAAAATTTCAAATTTATGAACCCACAGAGGTTATTAATGTCCCCAATGTACTTCGTGTTTCTATGGGTGATGTTGTGAAACAAAACATCCGCTTTGATGATTGGGATGTTTAGGCCATAGAGGCACTATTTTCTGATTTCAAATATTATGCTGCCTTTGATGCTGAGGATTTGTATTTAGACACTGCTAATTATGGGAGGCTATTTTGCTACCAACATTATGGAAATCATTTCCTACATAAAGCCAATACCTTTAGGAATTTTGTAAATTATACGCAATGGGACCATTGTCCGGCACCAATGGAAGGCAGCTCCAGCACATTAGTGAACAAATGTACATATTTTACTGATTTCAGCGTTTCTAAGCCTGAGGCCTTTTATTTTAAAGTGGCGGTAGAGTCAGCTTCAAAGGTTAGGCTGACCCACACTAAATTATTGTATTCCAAGTCCTTTATGGATGAATTGGCTATCGGGGGTTATGAGCTGTGGAAAGATACTATTGATCTTAAATCTGTTTGAGGTTCTAAGAAATGGCATGTGCAAGGGACTGAAGCTCTGCATCGTGCTTGCCTTATCCCAAACCACATGTTATTTTTGAATTCTACTATTTTTCAAACCACCTGTTTTGGATTGGCTACTAGTAAAAGGATGAATTCTCCATCTGTTCCTGATCTGGATGCTTATCCTAATTGGGATAATCATACAGATCTGTCCCTTGAAGAGTTGCAGTCGTACATTACTAATACATCCTTCAACATTTCCGATTTAGATCGTGAAGGATGGTTGATATGGCAGAAGAGCTCAGACTCCTGTCAACATCGGTTTCTGGGTCTACACCCTGGGTATACCCAGGTTCGAGTGGACCCCCGCTTTGAATCTTTCCATTCAGTTACTACCTACTCTGCAGGGAAGTTATGTCAGAACTGGCTGCAACATTCCACCTTGGCATCTGTTAAACTTCATTTATCAAAATTACATGACAAAATAGATTTTAATGATTTTGTTAAGGGTCCTGTGGGTGGCAGGTCCAAAAGGTGGGTGTATGCTATTTATAACAAGGTTTGGAAATTATCGCAAATTGAGGCTGCTTCCAGATTGAGAGCCATTGATCAAGCCAATTTGGAAAAAGTACTTGCTGTTATCGATAATAACATTAACACCCTTTCCTCTAGAATTTACACATTAGATAATATTGTTTCATCTGTTGTGGATATTGTGCAGGATGATCTGTGTTATATCATGGTCAAAATAATTTGCGTTCTATAATGCAGTTTGCATGGACTTTGCAAACATTGAAGGCTGGGAAAGTTCCCTGGGACTACATGAACACATCGTCTTTGTTCCTTCCATTTAATTTGACTGTGAAACAACAGTTTACGTCCATGAAAGATGCAACATATTCATTACTGCATATTGAAAAGTTAGAACCTTTGCCTTTCTCTGTGGCCGAATTGAACTCCGCTGTGTGGCTTATCCACGGGTTAATCACATTACCATTTCCTTTGTTTAAGTTCAGTTCGTGCATGAAACATTATGCCCTAGGCAGATATGAACCGTTGGGTACTGCTTTCCTGCATGAAGTCTGGTCACTCCCATTTACATACAGGTGCATGAGAGGCGGTAAAGAAGTTTATTTGAAAGGTGAGGAATGCACTTCCACACCTGATCACTCAGTAGTCTGTAAGCACATCCAATTGCATGGTGCATGTAACATTCTGGCACCGAATTTAGCTTGCGTCCCGAAAGGGGTTCCAGTGCCAGCTATTACGCCCTCTTTTACATTGTTAGCTAATGGTAGTTATTTGCTTTTAAATAATGAGGTTTGCTGCGGGATGCTAGTGGGAATTCCCTACATTGTGACTGTATCGCAACGAGTAGTCTGCTGTAAAAATGTCCTTTTACCACCCCCGCATGGGCGGCTAGATGTCTCCATCTGGCCTTCCATCCCAACCTTGAAAGCAGAGTTCAACAAGATGAGCAGAACAAGGGCTCTATTGTCTCAAAAAGAAGTTGCTTTGACTTCCTCCCGTGAAACATTTGTCCTTCACGTAGCTAACACCCGCACCGAGGTGCATGCGCTTTTCAATACTGATCTCCCCCTTCATTTCAGTGCTCTGATTCACACAATATTTAATGCCTCGTCAAAAACTGGCTTGGTACATTTTTTCAAAGTTGTGGGCTCCGGCCTCGTGACCTCCTTCCAAACAATTTTTGGTGTGATACCGGCATTTTTTCATTCTATTTTTTCCAGCGTCTTTGGTGGGCTCCCGTTGATTCTTGCCCTCACGGCTGGTGTGCTGCTGTTGGTCTGCTTACTGCGCATTGGCTGCACAATTTGTGTCACGCGACAGCTTGTTACGGCTACACCATCTTCGTAACCGGATGCTTGAATATTATGGAACATTACCACTGGCCACCTTAAGCATAGCCTATGGATTGTCCTTCCGGTTTTCCTACTTTACTTGCGTGCAACCTGTTTTTCATTGCCTAGATTGTCCTTTCGAATGGGCTCTGGATTTGTGCTTGTCGAACTCGGTGTCTCCTACCCCGGATTATGATCGACTGATGAGTCCCTTAGTGGCTCATGAGTTGGACTGTTCTGGTATCAGGATTATGGCCTGTGGAGCGGCACATGGAGTCCTAGGGAATTGGGACATCTCTCCGGCAGCGTATGACTTCTTGGCAAGAAGTTATCTTGAAGAACACGCCAGTTGTCCTCTGATTGTGGTAGAGGCTCCAGTTATCGAGGAACATGTATGTTCGTTTACCTTGTTAGACTGGATGGTGGAAACTTTTACAGAACATTCTAATGACTTCCTCTTGGAGGCTGTCGCTACTTATTGTGCTTACACGTTGATGGATGAACTTGGATGTCGTCCAATTTTCCTTGTACGAACTACACATTTTTTTTTTTGGTTCGACATTTAGGCTCGGCCGAGCCTTTGCAGAATGTTACGTATTTTTCCTTTTTCTTTTTTCCCTTCATTTTTTTTACCCGTTTTTTTCGAACTTGCACTCCCATTTATATGGATTTACAATACATGCACTTGGTTCTGTCCCTGTCGAACTTGAACTCTGCGTTCCTCAATTGTATCCCTATTTCTTCGTGGTCCGATCAAGGGAGATTGTAGCGGAGACGGAGTTTTAGATGCACACATTGCTATGTTAGCATAAGCGTCTCAGAAGTTGGAAACGCCATCTTGACACTTTTGCTGCTTTTGCACACAACACTGCAGAATAGATGTTATTATATGAAAACTGCTTGCCTGCTTTTTCTTCACATGAGAACTGTCTGTTGTTCACATCCCTAGACATGCACCGCGACCTTGGTCTGGACATTGTGTGCAGAAACAGTCAGGGCCAACAAACAATGTATGCTTTTGAATTCAGGTTGATCGGCCCACGCTCTAGCCATAACACGCACACAGCTGCAAATATCTGAAACTCGAGCGCCTTTAATATTGCAGTTTGCATGCATTAGACACACATTCTGGAAAAGAACTTTTCTAGGCACAGAGCAAAGCTGATCCTGTGATGTGATTCACCTAAGCTGATATTTACAGTATGGGGTTCCCCATTCAAACAACAGGCGGCAGATCCTTCCCCTACCTCGCCGCCAAGACCTGGAACTCCCTCCCCACCCACCTCCGACTGACCCAAGACCTTCTCGCCTTCAGGAGACACCTCAAGACCTGGCTGTTCGAGCAGTAGCAGCACCCCCCCACCCTCAGCGCCTTGAAACCCTCGTGGGTGAGTAGTGCACTCTATAAATGTACTGATTGATTGATTGATTGAAACCTAGAGAACTTCTATTAGTCCAATAATACTAGCTTACTAGCGAAGGGAGGGTGGTTGTATTCCACTATCATTTGTAATATGATTTCTCCCTCATTTTCTATGGTATTGTAACAATGCTGATGGTTTTAGTTTTAATCATTTGTCTGCTTACGTTAGCCAAAGTACTGCATCTTAGGACACGTAGTTTATAAAATAAACATTTTAAACTTTACTGTGTCTCTGATTACTCTTGTTTTGGACTGATATGAGAATAATAACGAACAGGTATTTCTGATTCCCACCATTCCTGAGAGTACTCTAAGTCGCATGTTCTGGGTTGTCTAATCATTGGTAGCTTCGAGATGATACGAAGAGCGAATGAGACACTGATGCTAGTCGGATAAGGGGTTCTGTGTACTGAGGTAAGTTTTTGGTATAACGCAATTCACTGAGGTCCTGGTTTCCTGCGCATAGTTCTGTGCATGAGCAGAATCCCTGCAACAATACTGGAAGGTTCCTGTGGTAAAGAAATTTAGGGAGGCCATCACCTTCACCTTGGGGGTCACCGCAATAATATATGTGCTCCCAGGCTGCAGATGTGGGGCCAACTGCTCTGCCAACTCCTCAATGAGTGGTCTGGTGAAGCGGTAACGTCTGATGCATTCACGTTCTACCATCGCCTCTAGGTCGGGGAAGGGTCTGTGGTCAGCTGGTCTCCTGCAGTACATAGGTTACAGAAAAAAATTCTCAATAAACTTTCCAATCTGGTAAGTTACATGCAATATATCATATGCTACATCAAAGCAAGACTCAATGAAGTCAGGTGTGGAATGTTGAGCATTGACACAAAGGCCAACTATGTGACCCTCACACAACATTCCAATTCATAATGGTTTCTGCACAATTGCAAGCCTGTGCTGTGAATAATCAATGATGTCTGTCACAGTCCATTCAAACATTACACACTAAACACACACCTAACCAACTATCAAAGATAGATGTTTGTAACAACTGACACATGGTGGAAAGGTACACACACAAGGATCATGTAATGCCACCTGGACACTGTCATGATGTAAGGTCTGACATACATGTACCATCACATACATAAACCCTCATGATGTACATCACATTTCATTACACAGACATACAGGTATGTCTGTGACACAAAGACACAACGGCAACTCACATGCCAAACACAAGTTGATGTCTCAAGTAAATATCATCAACAACATCAACAATGGAGTGTGTGCGTTGTAGGAGCCTCAGATACTGGGTATTCATTCAAAACAACTTCACACAATGCACATACCAACACACAGTCCATTGAAGCCGTTATTATGGGTGTATGTGACCTGTGATAAAACAATGGTACCCTGGGATTATGTCCAGACCTAGGAGGGTGATCTGTGAAGTGGTCACTCACAGTTGTGATGTTCCTCACAAACAATGTATTTGGTGCATATGAAGGTTGGGTCATCATGGGAGTGTGAGCTATGAAGTGATCTGTCCAATATGACATGTGAATCACTGTACCCACACATGTAAAACAGCAGAACATGATGTTTTGATATACTGTCTGACATGTTGGTTGAATAGTGTAGGGCACCTGAGCATCAAACAGAACGTGTGGTTGGCATCCGTTGGCTGTAATGGTGACAGATGCGGGTGGTTTTTTAAAACGACCCGTTGGACACATCCGAACAGAGGTGGACGCACACATTGGCTAGTGGTCTTCATGGGGACAGACGCGGGTGAGTATTTAAAAGACACGTTGGACACATCCGAATAGAGGCGGACGCCCACATTGGCAATTGGTCACCATGGGGACTGACGTTGGTGAGTATTCAAAAGACGCGTTGGACATATCTGAACAGAGGCAGACGCACACATTGGCTATTGGTCATCATGGGGACAGACGCGGGTGAGTATTTAAAAGACGCGTTGGACACATCCGAACAGAGGCAGATGCACATATTGGCTATTGGTCATCATGGGGACAGACACGGTTTCGCTTTGTGTGCAAATTGCATGCAAACATATACTGTTGGTTTACAACTACAATGTATCAAACTCAATAGTGTTATGCTGTGGAATATTTGAATGACGCGGTAGGCGTGTCAGATGTGTGCAATGTCATGGATTGGCCCAATGCGGATAATGCGAACGACTGTGACCTTTCACTTTGGACGCATGGAACTAAATCCGCCTCTGCTGCACAGATATAACTCTGTCTGTTCCCAAGAGACTTCACTTGCCAGCACTCCATGCTACTGTACTACATTTCTGGCTACCACTACTGCTGTCTCTGCATCCTCTGGGATCTGCAATGGCACGTACTGGGGAGAGAGCATGAGCTTTCACAGAGGATGAGAACCAGGCCCTGCTGGACAGCCTCCTTCCACAGTACCTCAAGCTGTATGGAAAACCAGGGGAGCAGGTGAGTGTTGATTACACTGCCTTTTCAAATGACCATTGTCAAAAACAGGCACTACTGGCATTGTGATCCCCAAGGGCAAGTATGCACACATAGTTATTGTAAGTCTTACAGTGTGTAAAATAATGTTCAGGACAGGTACAGTGATGTAAAAGTGTATTTTGTGGGTTGGATTTTCATGCACTGTTCTCATGTTGTTAAGGCAGCCTTGCACACAGGACGACTGCCCGTGATGATACTTGCGAAACCGTTATACATTATCTGCCCTTCTTACCATGACCTAAATGTCCAAGTGTGTGATGAAAAAACATGTAGCATGTGTAGTAAAGGTTTGTCACTATGTCATCCTTACAGGTCAATGCACATCAGAAGCAGGACATTTTTCTGACCATCGTCCAGGCTGTGAGATCTGTGGGGGTCTTCAAATGCTGCATCCGCCACTGCCAGAAGATGTGGCAGGACCTCTGTGGCTGGACCAGGAGGATTGCAAGAGTCCAGCTGAAGCTGTCACTTCCTCGCAAAAGGGGTGGACGACGGACCCTGACCCCACATATGCTCCGGGTATTGGCGGTGGTCTTCCCTGACCTGGATGGGCAGTTGAAGTCCAGACAGCAGCAAGGAGGGGATGAGTATGTGCCATGTCACTGAACTATGTTTGACATGCATGTTGCACACCCTCAGCCTGGTAACCCTCTCACAGGTCATCTGTCTGCTGAGACACCACTTCTGTGGCTAAATGTAATGATGCCCCATTATTAACTGATGCACAGGTGTGTCCCTTTCGGTCAGTGACATGGGTCCCTTAGGCCCTGTGTATTTGCTATAGTCCAAGGTTAATGTGATCAGCACCATATTCAACAGGTGCATTGAGTTGGCCATCATGAGTGATGTAATTGTCTCACATGTCAGCACATTGACTGAAATGTGCCCTGGACTCTGTGTGGAACATACATAAATTGCCAAAATGGTGATCTAGGTAAACACAGGTTTGTGAAAAATATGCTACACACCTGTGCAGTAGGTGATCCCAATGTTGACAAATTAAATGGATAAGTGCGCAAAATGTATAGTCACCTGCATAGTGCTCTGTGTAATCTCGTATTGCACATGGACCAAGTACAGGTATGCAACACTTCACATCAGAATTTGGTGTGCCATGCAACACTTCCACCACTGTAACTTTGAAAATCATGTGTCTGACTCTGTGTCAGTGTGTACAGGCATGAATTTTATGATATACAGGTAGTAAAGCTAGGTAATGTGCACAGACATCTAATCTAATGGAAGGTGGCTCACATACACAGGACAGAACATGTATGTGTCATCCCTTGACTCTGCATAATGGTGGCTTCTGCAGTATGCTGCATTACTTTGTTCCTGAGAGCAAGTAGAAAGTTAATGTAAACGGATGTGTTGATTCATATACTCCAATGTCTAATTAGAACAACATGAGCTTGTCTGACTTTTCGAATTGTGTGTAGCACGAAGGGGACATGTATACTTGACCACTACAGATGTTGCTTTGAAAGGGATTACATGATTGTGACACAGAGCTGACTTTCACGTTGGGATTCATTGGCCCTGTAACAATGGTCAGTACAAACTGTTTAGTCACACAGGTCAGTGCCGTAGTATGCCACATGAAATTTTGTGAGGGTGCACTATATGTACTTGTCTGTTCTCCTGCATGCAGACCATTATAGCATTGACCTTCAAGACATAAGGCCATCATGATGACTGGGAATGGCATTATGTTCAACATGTCAACATTTAAATTTGCCAATCCCATTTGCTCTGTCACTGCCAGACTCCCTTGCATGAGATGAGACGTGTACATCACGACACATGACAGTCAGGAGAATCAGAGATCAGGCTACAGGCAAAATAGTGCATTGTTGAACATGTGTTCAGTGGTCTTAGAAAAACATCTGACTGATGGTTCCATTGCCATCATGGTTTTGGGAACCATGGTTCACTGGCAGACTGACAAGTGCCATGTTCACATATGTGCAATGATTATAAAAAGTGACATTAACATCACGGAAATGTTTGCTCGGTGATGTGTTGTGCTTAAACTCATGTGTCAAGTCTATGCAGATGAGTGATGTGATTCTGTTTCTCATCCTTGTTCACAGCATCATCTACGGCAACTGCAGGAGACAGTTCCATGGAACAAGAGGAAGCGGCTAGCCAAACTGGGTCCACATGGGAGGAGGAGGAGGGACCCAGTGGCACGGAGGGTGAGGGGAGCCACACTGGGGGCCGGTCCAAAACATCGACATCTGGAGAGGACCAATCAAGCTCCAGTGATGACTCCCTTGTGGTGATGGGTGTTACCAGAGCAGAGTCCACAACATCAGAGTCTGGCACTGCCACCACCACCATCTCCACCCTGAAAGCTGCTCCCATACCAAGTGTCCGTGGACCCCCCCCTGTGTTAGGGATCATGTCTCCTTCGGGCCAGGCACTTTACCCTCTGCATCTGTCCCCCCTGCTGCCCTGAGTGTGGAGTCTGTAGATTTGCTCAAACAGATACATGTGGGACAGACATCCATGCTGAGTGTCCTCCATGCACAGAGCAGTCTTTTGACCCAATTGGTGTTATACATGGAGGGCATGTCATCAAACATGTCTAAAGGACTCACAAGATATGGACTGGCCATTGGCCATATTGTTCTTGATGGTATGAAAATTTGTTTTCAAAGGCTGAATAAAGAATTACATTTTCTTTTGTAGAATTGCATTTTGTGTACATAAATTTATTAATGAGTCCTAGAGAAATTGATGTTGAAATCTTGTTTACTGTAAATAATGTTTTAGCAATGTAAGGGCTTGCCTGTGGTCCATGGTATATGTGTCCTATTACAGTATGTATCAGAGTCATCATTGACAGCAATTGCAGGTTGTCATGATTCACAATGGTTTGTACACAGAGTGTGACCTGCTTTTGACAACATCCCATCTTTGACTTACACTTTTGTACATAGGTTGTTCTGACATTTGTACACATTGTACAATTTTCCTATGGTACAAGTGTCTATGATGGACATGCAGATTAATACATTGATGATGAACACCTCATCGGTCTCATCAGTGCAACTTGTTAAACATGGAGTTTCCCTACGTGCCGGTGACTTTGGTGACACACATGTACGCAGGCTGATGGAAACAAAGTAGTCTGTGTTTTGGAATCTATGTCCAGGTCTCATTGGGACATGGGAGACCCCTGCCAAGACCAAGCTTGACACCGCTGACCTTAAACAGTAGTGACATCACCTCATGGCAGTGTGTGGATCTGTGACATATCCTGAGACCATGGTGCGTGCTGCATGAGCATTGGTCTTTGTCTGCAAATCCCATTTCCTGCCAAGCCTGTAGTCCCTGCAGATGTTCCTGTTTGATAATCTTTCTGTGTGCTGAGTAGACCAGTGCTTTATCTACCTATTGGACTTTGAGTGTCCGAGATGTGGTTGACCCAGTAGAATGGAGTCATGATGGGGACATACCTGGTTGGGTGTAGACAAGGGCCTGCACTGTGGGAAAACACACATGTGTCAAATTTTTCATTCCCGGGACAGATTTGTGCTAGCAACATGTGCGTATTTTTAATCAGTCATCTCTTTTACCAAGTTTGGCACTTGTATATGTCTATGACTGCTCACACTCAGCAGTTTCTAGCCTTCCCTATGGCCTGATGGCAACATGTCTTATTTTTAGGTCTCCTTGAGCGTTTAATTATTCTGAGACAGTCTTCAAATTCCAAATGTGTCCAATACATATCACGTTATGCACATGTACTCAATCCTAAACGGATTTACAAGTTTCCACATGTGTAATGCCTATCTATGTTCATTGTGTTTGTTCAACGCAAATCCAACCACCACCCCTGGAGTTGTCAACAGCGCAGGGAGATTAGCTTGCACATTCTCTGTGCATTGGAGCCTACTGACACAGTTTTGTGAGCCCTATCTGGTGAGACATGTACCTTCCAAGTCTTCTGCAGTAAACAGTCAGCATATTAATTTTGACAATTGTGATGATCTACAACTGATGCAGATTGTATGGCTAGATGCAGAGTTGATGTGATAGGCATGCCACAGAAGTTAAAGTTGTAACTGGTCTGATCTTGGGTTGAGTGCAAAGCACATAGTCAACACACGTTGACTGCCTTTTACATTGTTGCTCCATGCTTTTCTACCCCTCAAGTAGTAAACTGGTCTACACATGTAGGGATGACAGCTGTGACACAACCACCTCATGTTTGTTGCAGTGGGAGCATCACGTATGTATTTTAATTGTCTGTGGAGTTGTGTGTTGTCGTGGGCTATCTCCTGTGTGCTTCATTGTACAAAGACACACCAAAATGTCATTCTCCTGTTAGTGTGTTTACTCCTGTTGCCCTGCAGGGATTGAGTATGTGTTGTTGTGGACAGATGCTATGAATTTGTGTCCCATACATATGTGTGTCTGGCACCTCTTGTTCAACCATAAAATGTGTGGGTCCTCGTATGTGGCAGGCTGGGTGTACCTTGCTGATAGAGTGATTGACACATTGGTCATACTCAATAGTACATGGACCCATGTTTGTAGTTTGATCACAATGATGTGTGGTCAATGATGTGTTACTCGTCATGCAGCCAGCGATACACACTGTAATGGGTGCCTGTGCAATGTCACCAGTCAATTTAGGCTTAGATGAGGCACATTGATGCTGAACAAGGTGTGTGGTGTTTAGACTGGCTAAATGTCACTTGTCTCTTGGCAAAGCCCATACCTACTATTTGGCCTTACATTACGGGCCGTGCCGTGGGAGTAATGTTTTGGTATGTGAAATGACAGTGGTTCTTGCAAGGAACGTAACACAGTGCACAAGAGTGATTGGGCTCTGAAGTATGGCACACATACTAATTTGAATAAAGATAGGGAACGGTTGCACTCACAATTTTAAAGTACTGGGTGTTTCAGGTGATCTTTGTGTAAGATCCTTTGGTGCTGGTGAGACCACCTCCTAATCGATAAGGTGTGAAATAAATGACTATCCAAATGCGTCTTAGGGAAAGACGTCCTCACTCTAGCACTCCGATGCGGAAAATCCGCTGTTTAAAACAGGTACGACCATTGGTGGCTTAGTTCATTGCTTGTTTAATGCATATTCAATTCATATGGCTATTCAAGAAGTATGATAAGGCTCATACTGTCAATGGTTATTCAGTCCACATAGAGGTTCACAAATGTGTTTCCAATGTTTTAGGCAAACCAATTTTCCAAATATCCCCGATGCATTTCGGGACTCGCCCATCCTCAGGGGATTCTACAAAAGAAAAAAATGGAGGAGGACATAAGGCTATGGTCCAGGATGTAAAAGCGCTTAAAAAACCTAAATATAAGTAGGTGGTAGCGAGTGTGTTGTAAACATGCGCAACCAACCAGTGCTTAGTGGTAAACGAGTAGCAAGAAGGATACTGGCTTAGAATTCGAAACTTGTAGAAAATATAGAAAGGCTTGTGGAGTGGTATTCAGTGATAGAACTCGGTGCATAAAAAGCGAAACACAAGGGTGTAGGAAACTCGTTGCGCAAGGTAAATAGTGGAGTGAACCAGAGAAAAACGGAAGCGAGTACGCTTCTGTTAACCAAAGGCGAAGACGTAAATAATGCTCAAAAGTGTTATCCACGAAGTGCACGTGATGTAATTAGAACGCTTAAATTGAAAAATACGACAAAGAACGATTAGAGTTACCTGAATGGCTCCGTAAACGTGGGTGTGCGAAAACCTCGTCCAAATGAGTGTATAACGTGCAGCTTAAACCCCGGAACTAAATACCATGTATCCGGAAATGATGAACCCGGTGAAGCTCAAAAGCGAGTCATGTGACTGCTAGAGTGAGAAGAAAGACTAGCGTGTATGTTCAGTAACCACGGTTACCATAAGAAAGAAACGGTGAATAACATAAATAAATACAGAAATTATCTTCAGTGTATCATAACACATAAATATGTAGAGACAAATCAACAAAATAAGGTCTGAGCATAAACTCTGGAATGAATGGGAAAAAAGGGGGTAAACATGTGTGAATTACGATGAATGATGAAAACAAATATTCACAGTGCAACAGTTTACAGATGACAGCTAAATTCGAGACGTTCATTTAACCCGAGCGGGTAAACAGAGTTCAGTCTATTTATCCAATACAACTCGCGTTGTAGTAGAAAAGCGCCGTTGTCTCTCCCTCTTTGGATCGTGACTTGTTCTAAAATCAAAAACCTAAGTTGACTGCAATTATGATTATGTTCAAAGAAATGTTTGGCAATAGTAGATTTCATGTTCTTTGTTCGGATGTTACTTTTGTGCTCAATGAGTCTGGTTTTCATTTTTCTTTCTGTTTTGCCCACATAAGGCAGTCCGCATGGGCATTTGAGTAAGTACACAAAGTTGCTGGTGTCACAAGTAGCTGTAACCTTAAGTTTGATAGGTGTTCCTTTCGAGGGATGCATGAAAGTTGTACCCTTAATGATGTTATTACATCCGCCACAATTTAGACAGGGAATAGTTCCTTTATGTAATTTATCAGAGTTCAGAGGGCTCCTGTTCAAAAGTTGTTGCAGATTGTGTGTTCTCTGGTAAGCAAAAATTGGCAATTGGTCAAAAATCCCTTTGAAATCCGGTTCCGTTTGTAATAAAGGCCAATATTTTCGGATGGTTGTCTTGATTTTTTGACTTTGTTTGGAAAATATGGACACAAAAACTTGGCGTGAATCATTGGAATTCTTAGAGGTTTGTGTTTGTAGTAAGTCTGTCTGGTTCTTAGTGTTTGCTCTGTTAACAGCTTCTTGTAGAATAGGAGCTGGGTATGCTCTCTTCCTGAATTTGTCTATCAAGAGGCGACTTTGTTCCTGAAAGATCTCTTCAGTAGATGAAATACGTTTAATCCTCAGTAATTGAGAATATGGGAGGTGTTTTTTCAATGATTTTTGGTGGAAACTTGAGAAATGCAATAGATTATTGCGATCGGTGGTTTTGGTGATTAACCGATAATTGTGTATGGAAATGTCCACGTCCAAAAATGTGATGTGATTATAGTTGAGTTCGTGAGTAAATTGAATCTGTTCATTAATGGAGTTGAGGTGTGTTATCTGTGTCAATAACTCCGTCTGGGTGCCTTTCCAAATGAGGAAAATGTCATCGATGTATCTATGGAACATCAATAGATTTTTAGACCATGCTTCTTGAGTTAAAATGTGATCTAGCTCAAAACGATGCATAAAAAGATTGGCGTATGCTGGAGCATCACAATTTCCCATGGATGTTCCAGAGAGTTGGATATAGTAGTTGTTATTCCACAAAAAGTAGCTGTGGTATAAGGTGAAATGCATCAACTCTAGTAGAAAAACTTTCATGTCTTGATCCTTGTCAGTGTCGATCAAGAAGGATTCAATAGCCTCAATACCTAGGTCATGCGGAATGGAAGTATACAACGACTTGACATCGATGGTACAAAGGCAAAGATGTTCATAATTTTGAACATTCAAATGATTTAGTTTGATTAGGAAGTCCGTTGTGTCTTTCAGATATGTAGACATTGACTGGACCAATGGTTGCAGGTGTTTGTCTAAGTATTTGCCGATGGGTTCATGGATGGTATTCCTGGTACTTACAATGGGTCTGAATGGTGGTTTCTCAAGATTTTTATGGATCTTTGGTATCATGTATAGATACGGAACGTTAGGATTTTCTGCAATGAGGAAACGCTTATCTCTGTCATTAATGGTACCTTGATGTAGAGCTTTATTGATAATAGTCAGTAGTAGGATCTGATTCCAATTTCGAATAGGTATCTTGGTCACTCACATGTGTTTCTACGTTCTCCATGTAAAAAGCAGTGTCCAATATCACAAGAGCTCCTCCTTTATCTGCTTTACAAAATGTGATGTCTTTGTCCATTGCTAATTGATTAATGATGTTACGTTCGTTGAATGACAAATTGCTGATTTTTGATTGTTTATCGAGGAATAGCTTTTTTAACTCATTACCTACGATTAACTCAAAATTATCAAGAATTTTATGACTGATGGGAGCCATAAATTTGCTTTTTGGACGTAAACCAAGTAGTGTGCTTTTGTCCTGAGTCTTAGTGGGTTCAATGACATTCGAAAAAAAATGTTTGAGTCGAAGATTGCGCATGAATTTAAACAAACATATTTGTGTTTCCAAGTCATTCGTGTTGTACGTAAGTACGAAAGAAGTCCCTTTTTGTAATGTGTGGATTTGTTGAGGTGTCAAAGATTTTTTTGAGATGTTGATAACTAGGTTTTCTGGCTCCTCGTTGATTTTGCTATGGGTGTATCTCTGGTTCTTGCGTTTTGACCTCCTGGTTCGTCTCGTGCGCTTGAACCTCTTCCTAAAAAAGGAATCGATTCGTTAGAAATATCTGTGGAGGTTGAGGGTTGGTTGTCACTTGGGCCGCCAGCTTGTTTAGACGTGGTTCTTCGAGATTGTGTTTGTGAGTCATCAGATGAAGTTGTTTCACCGTCGTTTCACATACTAATTTATACTAATTTAGCATGACAGAGGCTCAGCAGACCTGATACTGTCACCACAGTGATGTGGCCTTGAGGGTACAGCAAAAGGGAGTCATTCTCTTGATGTTTTGTTTGGTGTTCCACCAGGCTTGTTCCACATATGACTCTTGTGCACCCGCTCCTCAAACTATGCCTGATTGGACACATACACTATCCCAAATTATGGTATCCTTCCAGATTGTACTCTACACACATATGTCTCAGTGGAGTTCTGACCCACATCGTGTGTACTGTGCCAGGGAAAGAAAGACACCTCAACACTCACACAGATGTTGTGTTTGTTCTGCAGTGTTTGGCTGGTTGGTTGTCTTTGTACATCTTCACCCATGTTTTTCGAGTGTGTTTCAATGGCATTGGGTGGATGTTTAGTGTAGTTTCTTCCTCTACTGGCCCTGGGATTCCTACATCTACACAATGCACATCCCTTATGTTTTACATTTGACCTTGCTGCCACAGTGTGGTACAGGTTCTCATTAAAAATGTAGATTCAGATTGAATCGTTTATAATTGTGTCTGCTTGTGACAAAAATGTGTGTTTAGCCATTTTGGATGGTCACATGTTACAATGTCCAATTGAACATCGCTGGCAGCGTTAGCCCCCAAGAGCACGGATTGGCTGTGCGTGGCTGAGGGTATCTGACACACACAACAATGTTGGCCTCAACAGTTGTTTTGCAAACAACCACTACTTTATCACTACATTGCTTGTATTTTAGGCCCAAAAAGAACATGATTGGTCAGACATGCTAGGTGTGTGAGACATACATTCCCCTTTTTGTCACTAAAGGGATGGGGGGGCTTATCCCCCATTACCCCTATGTGCTTGCAATAGCTTGGGGATTGCACCCCACACTCACCTTTTTGTGACTACAGTGAGGGGGGGGTTATACCCCATTGTCCCTATGTGCTTGAAAATGATAGGGGATTGAACCCAACACTCACCTTTTTGTTACTACAGATACAGGTTTTTTGTCCAATGTATCGCTTAATGTTTCAATTTTGCAAGCACTGTACACATTAAACACAATTTAGTCATGACAGCACTGGGGAAGTGTTCTGCATCCACCCCCTATGGGGTGGGCAAGGCTGGTACTGTTGGGCATCCACCCCCTATGAGGTGGGCTGATGGGCATCCACTCCTATGGGTTGGGCAATGTTGGTAGTGTTAGGCATCCACCCCCTATGGGTGGGCAATGCTGGTGGTGTTAGGCATCCACCCCCTATGGGGTGGGCAATGCTGGTAGTGTTGGGCATCCACCCCCAATGGAGTGGGCAATGCTGGTAGTGTTGGGCATCCACCCCTATGCGCTGGGCAATGCTGGTTGTGATGGGCATCCACTCCCTATGGGGTGAGCAATGCTGGTAGTGTTAGGCATCCACCCCTATGGGGTGGGCAATGCTGGTAGTGTTAGGCATCCACCCCTTATGGGGTGGGCAATGCTGGTAATGTTAGGCATCCACCCCCTATGGGAGTTTTGGCTTTCGCTGGATCATGTCATTTTTGTGTGTGGTAGGTGTCTGACTTACCGTCTGTGACAGACGCGGCGGTTCTGGTTGTTGATTCGACCGTAAGCGTACAGTATGGGGATGACATGCGCAATCGGATACTTGGCTGCTTCATCTCGTATGCAGTGATTGTGTTGTGGCGGGATTCTGATCTGAAATACAGCTCTTCCGGATGCTGTGACGTGCTGGAGGTGGCAACCAGTTCGGCGCGTAGGGAGTACGCATCATACTTGGCCGGCCGGAAACTGCTTTGGAAATGGCTCTGGGTGAGTCCATTAAGCATTTACGGAGCCGGGTCGTACGGTAAATTGTGCTGGAATCGGAGCGTACGTGTCGCTTGGGAATAGGTGACTTTTGAGCATCGTACTTCATCGTTTGGGTGGATCAGCTGCCGGAACGAGTCCGTCGGAAGGTAACGCTGCGGACAGCTCTCGGAGGGCCTTCTGAGCGAGATTGGAATCAACCCCTATGTTGGAGCCAGAGTAGCCTTTGTGCAAATCTAAAAATAAAGGTCTGTCATCATGATGACCTGGATTGCGGTGGTCATCCTAATGTCATAGAAATTTGCAGCTTCTGTGGATGAGGCACGAGGGAAGTGTGACATTCTAAGCCTTTAAATATTGTGGACTCTGACCCGAATGAGACTGTTTATGTGGGACACTCTGTAGGTTAAATTTGAATTGTGTGAAAGTGTGAAAGGTGTCTCAAAAGTAAGTAATGGCAGACCATAACTAAAATGTGTTTACAAATTACATACCACTATCTGCTCTGCCTTCAATACCCACAATGCTTTCAGTGTTGAGTACTACCATAACCTTTTCCTCTGAGGGCAAGAGGTTGAAGGGTCTGAGACACCCACTACCAGTCTCTATTTCATGTTGGGGAAGTGAGCATAGAAGAAATGGATTCTCAACCACCAGATGTTCCACTTTTTGTGGATGTCATCCAGTAAGAAACGCAATTTGGACAGTGCATTCTCCCTATCCATTATTCTGTCCCACATTTCCCTATGTTGACTCATGGCTGTGGTCTGCACCTGAGCTCCAAACAACTGTGGCTCGGCCCTCAAAATTTCATTCCCCATTAAAGTTAGCTCATTCTCAGGCAAGGGAGGGGCTTTCATGCTTACCATGGTAGTCACTTCTAATGCGTATCTGCACAGGTATATGTGAGTGTAATTTTTTTTGTGGTACATGTTTTGTAGATTAGACAGTAAGTGTTGGCAATGGACATGTGTACATCTACTTTGACGGGTTGCCCATTTAATTTTGGTGGATATCCGCAATACATTTTGCTGTCTGCCATTATGCTCTTCTGTCATAATGCCTCATCTGTTGCACCATGATAGTGGACAACTCTAGATGTGGCTGACAGTGTTCTGCCACACCATTCTTTATGGATGCATGACCATCAATGGAGGAAAGGGGGAACTATCAACAGAAAATAGCATAACTTCTTGTTGCTCTACTTTGGTGGTTGGCAAGTTTGACAAATATGCATCCTAATTATGGAGACTGGTCATCAGCCACTCTAACAGAAATCAGCATTCCGCCATTGTGGAGGAACAGCAGCAATGCTACCGAGCTTTAAATAGGGCCCTAAGTGTGCATTACACTAGCAAGCTTGCAATGAACAAGTCTGTCTCCTCAGGCCCTCTCATTACCTTCAACATATTCAACACACTAAACATGATCATGTATTTAACATCATCAAAACACAAGAAAAGCCATGCCACATACTAGGTTGGGATCCACTTCAGTAGTACAAAATAATACGTAGGTAGCAAGAGACCCAAGGTTGGTGTTTCTGCTTGCCCCTGATATGTCATCACTGCACAATATGAAGGCTTCAGGCACAGCATCCCAAAGAAGGTGAATCCTACTGTGGAGTGGAATTTGTTGTCAAACAAAAAGAAAAAAAACTTTTGCACAAATTAGGAAATCGTAAGCAAAGCTATTTTTGAATCACTTATTATCATACTACACAACACAGCTTCAACTTACTCCAAAAGACTTCCAGATAAAGACCACAACTAAAATTCGTAAAAAAGTGACATTATAAACATTGCTCCTCCTTATATGAAAGGCAACAACTAGATGGCTAATTGAAGAGGGCACTAGTGTGAATGGTTGGCTGAGGACATGTAGAGGAATGGTTGGCAGCAGATAAGATTCTTCTAAAACTGGTTAGGAATGGTGATTGGATGGATGAAAATCTAGTGAACTGTTCAACAGATGTTCAAGATGCGTTATGTCTATGCAACTACAACCTTAGTTTGATTTAAATGTTTAACCCATTGATAGTCTAATACTCTTACTCTCTATGTTAGTTGTCCGTGGCAGACCAAATCTGCTTTTAAATGTCTTTGATTTAAAAGTCTTAACTGTCTAGTACCACTTTATTTGGCTTTGAGAGTTCACCCTAGCCCGCCTAGCCGCACACTTAAGAGCAAAGCTTAGTCATTGCTGTTCACACTAAAGTGCCACCTTTCTTTCTGCAGCAAGTAACTCTTCACAGCACTAACCACCTGGAACCTATTAATTTCCCCACACTCACTATCTTCAGGACAAATCTGTAACCAGTCTTTATGGTGAGTCAGGAAGTCATAAGACCAGCGGCAAGAGACCCAGTTGGATATTTTACGCTTTACTTCAGGACTCAGTTAATACTACATAAAACATCTTCTTCCTCTTTTTTTAGTGAAACAGATTTTGTCTGCATTACGCCAGAAATATCCCCATAACCAATAAAACAATTAAGTATAATTGGCTGAATGACTGATAATCATAATCCTCATGATTTGTTTTTTTTATAGCTCATATTGGTCTTCAAATTCTAGTGATTTATTTGAAAAAAAGACTCAGTGGTTGATCCAAATACTTTTTGTACTATAATATGGATACAGGATTCTGAAGGTGGTAATGCTGTGCAAGAACGTTTGTTCACATTTGTTTGCGGCTTCTTGTGGTGGTGGTGGTGTGTTCCGTTTTTTTTTTTTTTTGCTGCTTTGTTTTTGTGTTGTATTATTGCAATGAGATTCTATTCTGTTATACTTCAGATGTGATGCAATTTTTTACTGTGTTGTTGTGCAGTCTCTTGTTACGTTTAAATGTAATTGCTATGTTGCTTTGTGTGTGTCATAGTGCAACGTTCTGTTGTTTACTTTAGAGATGTCAACAATTGTTAATGCATATCCTCTAAAAGAAGCACATGCCTTGAACACTGTGACAAGCAAGTATTTACCGCTGTGTAAGGGGATAAAATAATACGTCTCGAGCTCCTCAACTTATTAAGGTACCAATCAGCCCAAACATGCCACAGAGTCTAAACTTACCCCTCCCAGTTATCCCATTCTCTGATGAAGGCCCCTGTCTCTTAATCTCAATTTTGAAGATTCTTTTTCATCCCTGCTTTATACCTTTGGCACTCTTTTCATGTTTCTCTCTGGGACAAAATCTACTAATGAACAAAAATCCCTCAAAAATGAGTGTCGGTACCCAGCACCTGTCACCACTGGGACAAATTAAGCACTGTTTAATTCTGACTCTGAGGATAGCATTCCAGCGCAGGACAAATGCGGTTTATATTCTGAATATGGTTGTGTCAGCGCACTGTGACAGTGGAGCGTAAAGCAGCAGTTTAGACTTTCCCATGGAGTCATATTATATGCAGCTGTAGTTACAGAAGAGCTATTGAAAATGAATGTGGATTTCTGTGGGAGCTCCATGTGAGCTGTGCAACGCTGTACCCGATCGGTTGTTGCCATCTGTGACCCTCGCCATCACTGTTCTGCTCTGCAAAGCTGCTCAGTAGGAATTATTCTCTGCAGAATTGCATTTTTCAAAGTCTGAAAATAGGTTTTCAAGTTAAAAGGACACTGTGGTGTGTTTGCAGAATAGATTGAAACAGCAATATACATCTTCTGCAATTATCAGAGACCTCTCTCATTCTCTGGGAAGAATATGTGAGCAATATTTTTACTATGTCTGTCATTAGAAAGGCTACAAGCTTCCCTAATTGTGATACAGCAAATAAAAGTAGCAACAATGTCCTGCAGAGAAATGTCAGGCATGAGAAGGTTCTAGCCATAGGGGGCGCACCGCACACTGTTCAGTTTTGAAAGAGCTGGGGAGGCTAGATATGCCCAGGAATCTTGCCTCTAAATAACTGGTTGTGCCTCAGTTGCAGCACAAAACGGTGTCAGTAAAATAATAATGACCTCTAAAATTGTCTAGAAATGGAAATGTTACAACTCCTACTAAGGAGTAAAAGTGAAATGCCTGCAACACACTGCAGAATAAAAGCATTTTACCACAGCTATCGCAGAACTACATAACTACATAAGATAAACTATGATTTTCACAATTGCATTTTATGCATATTCATTCCTGTAAAGTCAGTACAATCACTAACGTTAGAGAAGGATTTCTAGACTTCAGTGTTGCTTGTATTTTCAGAGTACTTGAACACAGTTTTAAAATTAATGCAAATTAGCATTATTGCAAATTAGCACTCTGTATTGAATGCTGCACCAATTAGAACATAAATAGGCCTAAGGCATCCACCTTCCTAGGGCCTCCAGAATAAAGTGACGAGGGCAGTCAAAAGTCCCTTCATAAAAACAAAGTGCATAAAAACTGATTCTTTTTTAGAGTTTTGAGATTACGTCCAGTGCAGTTGACAGATTAGTATTTACTAAGTGGAGCTAAATATAATGTGAATTGATTTAAAATCAATATCAATATCAGTTAGGGATGCTACTTCCTGGAGCAGTGAGTGATAAATGAGTGGCAGGTCTCAGTCCCCACCTAGGACTTCCTATTTTACAATTATTGGGGAGGGGGTGTGCGGACCCCTACCAGAGCCTTTCTATTTGAAGGGTAGGGGGCTGCAAACCCCCTCCTCGAGCTACTATAGGCCCTAGGGACCCCACCCCCAGCCATTTTCTTTTTATTAAGAGGAGGAAGGAGCGGTGCCAGGCAGGAGCAATCTGAGTTTCCCTGCCAACAAAAATGTAGGTAGGGGCACAAATGTCTGCTCCCACCCCGCGGAAGCATTTTTAATGCTCAGGGAGGGTGGCAATGTACCCCGCCCCTTTAATAATTGTGCTGGGCCCCAGGGGATGGTTTTTCCGGGGCCGTGATCAGCTTAGGTAGAGGGCCACTGGCCCGCCTCCCCATTGAATAATGCATGGGCTGTGGGGATGGGGTCCCTAGGTCTATGATTGACTTGGGAGAGAGGGACATGCGTCAGACTCCCCTTTCCTAATTAAGTTGGGTGCCATCGATGAGGTTCTGGGGCCCTAATCGGCTCACGAAGGGAGCCCCATGCACACTCCTGTTCCGAATAAGTATTTGTCAAACTTCACCAAAGTTATTAGCAAACCGAAAAATGCTTTTCTTATGGAAATGCAGACCTAACTATAATTATCCACTGGCAACCGCCATTGGGTGATATATATATAAGGTTACAGGGATGTTATAGTTAGGCTCTTATTTCACTCGTACAAAAACCTATATATTCCAGCAGTTATAGTTACCACAGTTACCTGAGCTAACTAGAACTTATGCCCTCGCAATGCACTGTTTATGACCTCACATATTACATCACTCATGACATGGTCAGTGACATCACTCATGACATCTCAAATTACATCACTGATGACATAATCCACAGAACCACACACACCCACTCAAACCCCTATACATTCTGTCATACACCCACTCATTCCCACGCAACCACTCACATACCCATTCACAGACCTATACAAGTACTCACTCAACCACTCACTTACCCATACAGCTACTCATACAACCAATCACTCATCTTTACACACACTCATTCACCCACTTACTCAGCCATACAGACACTCACACACCCACTCATACACCCATGCAGCTCCCACCCGCTGGAAGAGGACTATTTACTTTTGCTTGGCGGGAGCTGTCAAAGCTTGAGCCAAGCAAAAGAAAACAGCTATGACCTGGGAGTGGGCACCCTGGACCTACCAGGAGCGGCTCTGGAAGGGTGGCGATTCCCAGTTCCATTATTGGCACCAGGAAGGGGGCTTCACGGCCCCCCTCCTACTCTTTTCATGAGCCAGCCCTGAGGAGGCGGTGGTCCCCAGGCCGTATATGGCCCAGGAAGGGGGGGGCATGCAGTCCCCTTTATAAATAAAAAGTTATAATATAAATATACATTTCATAAAGTAAATGTCATTTTTTACAAAGTGCAATCTATAATGCATTATACAAAAATTAAGAGATTGGAGCTGTGATAAATTTACCACATGTAGCCATTTTACATATACAGATTAATAAATAGCATTGCTAGCTTAATGATATCAGTATTTTCATGAATGACTATAACATACAATTATATTTTATCAAAAATGTACTTTGTCAATGTAGAAAATCAGTCCGTATTTAGCAATATTAAAATCCCTTTTAAACACCAAATGTAGCTTTATTACAATATATATGTAATGTAGTAATGTGAAGGTAAAACTCTTTAGTAAAAATCGAAATGTTTGCCAGATGATGTTGACAAACATGGGTAATTTGATTTTGTTTTTGTTCAGTCAAATTACCAAAGGTTGAATAGAAACCAAAAGATTACCATAAAATATGTTTTTATTTGATCAAATCCTTTTCAAAATTACAGAAAATATATCACAAATAAAAAAAAAAATATCTATCTTCATGTATTCCATATATTAAAACACAATTCATATAAAGAACATGGGAGAATCTCACAGACAATAAAGTTTTAATAAAGCTTTGTGTTTAGAAGTCACCCAAGCCACACCGGTTCCACCAGGAGTAAAATAATTGTCTATAGTGTTGAACCAGTGATTATAATATTTGTTCTTTTACTTGGTGTGTGACTTCAGACCCATTTGGTCTAGGATACTTTATTGTCTGTGAGATTCGACAATGTTCTTTATATGAATTGTGTTTTAATATATGGAATACTTGAAGATAGATGAGTTTTTTAAAAATAATAATTTTGTGATATATTTTCTGTAATTTTAAAAAGGATTTGATCAAATAAATACATATTGTATGGTAATCTTTTGGTTTCTATTCAACTTTTGGTGATTTGACTGAACAAGCATGAAAGGAGTGTGGAGGTGTATGCTTTAAAAGAAACCCAAAGGGAGTTTGCTTTTTTTTTAAATAGTGTCTATCTCTGGTGTCCCGTCCCTTTGGCAGAGAAGAACCCCTTACTATATATTGTTATAATTTGATTTTGTTAAATACAGTAATTTTATAATTATACACATATGTCAGTACTATAATACAAGGACTGTTTTGGTGATGTCAAGAATTCAACTAGCCCTTTTCCATTTACTGACATGGATTAATTCCATTACAGTTTAACCTAATTGAAGTTTGTTACTTCAGCCGTCATCACCAGTATGGTTACAATATACAATCAGGTGAATACTAATAAATGAAAAAGACATTTATAATGCAGTATTTTTATACATAGATGTTTCCACTTCCATAGCATTTGATGAAACTCCCTAATTTATGAAAAGTAATTTAAAAACTATTGAAATAAAGAGTTACAGTTAATATTATTTTACATACCAAAAAATAAATAACATTTTACTTTCTGTTTCATGTACATTATGGAGCATCACAGAGCTTAACATAACATTTCATATAGATACTTATTATATTACATGCATGTATGTGTGTGTGCATATATATATATATATATATATATGTATGTATGTATATATATATATATATATATATATATATATATATATATATTCACCGAAAAAAACATAGGTTTCAGGGCTGTTATAGTTAGCTGGACATTTCACTCGTACAAAACCATTGAAATTCCTCCGTTATAGTTAGTTGTACTCACTATAACTCACGCGCCCGCAATCCACTGCTGATGATGTCACATACTACATCATTCATGACATGGTCATCTCAAATGACATCAGTGAAATGTCCAGCTAACTATAACAGCCCTGAAACCTATGATTTTTTTCAGTGAATTTCTAATGATTTTTAAATGCTAATTCCTAACTATAACATGTTTGAAACCTATGGTTTTTTCAGTGAATTTTGAAAGTTTTTTAAATGATAATTTTTAAATGTAATAATAGTTATATGTATTTTTTTATACTGATTTTCCACAGCTTTTTAACTGTTTATTTTTACACATTTTATTTTTTAAATTACATTATATATTTTTAATTTAAATGGAAATAAAAATGCTTTTTAAAATATTGAAACTGAAATATTGTTTTTTTGTTGAATGTATAAGTGCAGAACTATAAGTGTGTTGGTTAGTTAGGGGACTGCATGCATAGTGGATAGGGGTTTGAGGCAGTCCATGTGCTAATGCCTGGCTCGCTGCATGAGTACTTGGATACTGACTGAATGATTAGAGTACTGCAAGGAGAGTGCCTGGGTGAATTTATGAGTGTTAGAATTACTTTTCAGGATCGGTACTGGGCTCAAAGATGCAGCACTGAGGTCTCTCCATGTTTACAGGAGTACTATTAAGCAGGAACAGAGGTGGGAGCACACTGCTTCACCTCCCAGCAAGGTTCGCCACTGGCATTGTGGTAAATGCAGTTTCAGTTACTTGCTTGCTTCAAGAGTGTTCGAGTGTTTCGCCACAGTTGGCACAGATAGTGCTGATCTCTAGACACGTGTTTCTGGTTCTTTAACCGTCATCAGTTGAGATTAGTCTTTCAAATTTGGGGTTTGCTGAGTAGGCTACCAACATATTTCTCAGGTCAGGTACCTCTCACAGGCATGCGGGTGCTTCATCCACGAGCTCGTCAGCTCAATGACTCAAGGGAGTGCTATTAAACAGGAACAGGAATGGGAGAAAACCGCTTCACCTCCCAGCAAGGTTCGCCACTGGCATTGTGGTAAATGCAGTTTCAGTTACTTGCTTGCTTCAAGAGTGTTCGAGTGTTTCGCCACAGTTGGCACAGATAGTGCTGATCTCTGGACACATGTTTCTGGTTCTTTAACCGTCATCAGTTGAGATTACAGTCTTTGAAATTTTGGGTTTGCTGAGTAGGCTGCCAACATCTTTCTCAGGTCAGGTACCTCTCACAGGCATGCGGGTGCTTCTGCTGGAGCGAGTAGTACAACATTTTGTATACCCCCCCCCCATTCTGCATGTTTATATTAATCCGAATAATCTATTAATTGTAATATTATTAATCTGTTTGAAGTGATAACTCACCAATTATATTAACAAAAGAATTATACGAGGGATTTGCATTTTGCATTGCTAAACTAATTGTATACTAATATATGTACGCATATTAATGGTAGAAAATTAGAATATTGCATGATATATGTTGCTTTTGTGACATAATTGTAAGTTGCAGCAGATGACATCACTGGGTGAATATAAACGCTTTAAATGTTGCTATCATGCTAGATAATTACTTACACATAGGGGAATTAGTGAGGGTTTAACATTTTATTAGTCATTTCTATGTTTTAATTATGTTTTGTGTTTGTTTTGCTTAAGCTGACCATTTGGGCCTAAAGAAAAGATGGCTGACTGAGAGACACGACGTGACTGCTACCGTTTCACAAGGTTTCGGGTGAAATGCGCCTGCGCAATAGCAAGCAACAATGGCCTCGTCCTGACCCCAGGCAAGATGTGCCAACCAAGGTCGTACTGGGAGAGTTGCCAGGACCACAAAACAAAGGCCTGTCTTTTAAACCGGAACCAGCAAGTGTGATGACTTAATCTAACGGACTATGTGAGAACTTTACCGAATGACCCCAAATCCACCAATCAGGACTGTCTAAAACTGATTTTTGTTACATTTTGACGTTAGTTTCTTTATAAAAGTGGGTAGATAAAGCAAATTAGTAGTCCTTCTTTTTGAGCGAACTTTCATTTTCCTGACGTTATGCTGACGGAGAGGACGGTGACACTGCTGGACAGCTGTTATCCTGAATCTTTGAAAGACTGAATTGCGGCCTGACTTTGATGAATTTAAGATTTTTCCACGACTTGACTGACTTAGAGGACGACTAATAGCCAGATTAGGTAAATATGATGTTCTGCGGTTTGGTCGATGATTTTCTAAAATTTGATAAACGATGCTTTGATTAATAGACAAATGTGTTTAGTTGTTTTTTTTGAAGAAATTAGATTAAGAGAAGAGCATAAATAAAAGAATTGAATTACAAAATTACAATCCAACTAATTGATTCATCGCCAAATGAGGGGAATATCACGAGGTTTGAGGTTAATAAAGGTATTCAATGTATATTAGGGTTTTAGGTGAAAAGATATTCCTTTCATGTCAGCGTATGGAAACTTATCCCTCACGGGAAAGCAGATCAATGAAGTGTGAGTGTTGGTGTTATGGGCCCCACCAATGAATGTTAATGAGTTAATGAGCTATTGCGATATTTGGTCTGTGACGAAGGGAGGATTTGAAATTCCATGATGCATCAGTTTTTCTGGTAGCAGGATGATGGTTGTTATTGTTTTGGTTTGGTGAATATGGCTTGTAAATTGCTTATTGATTATAGGTTATTGATTGAAATTGGTTTATGTATTAACACTCTATGTGGAGTCACGTCGAGTTTTATGTTGTTTGCACGGCTTCTGGGATGTAGGAAGTCGGAAGTTTGTAACGGTTCCGTAGTAGAGCAGAGGTAAGCGCTGCTCTTGGGAAAGACGGAATTGTTGTTGCCCTGTAGGTACACAGGGAGAAACGTGTAACGATTGAAGTTGCACGACGCATTGTCTGGGTTCGATTCGATGACAACGCCGTGTGTTGCCATTAGAGACATTTCCTGTGTGAGAGAAGTGTGTATGATAGCGAAGGTCACCTGTGAAATTTAGGTCTTAGATACAGGAGTCCAAATGGCATTCCGATAACGCTTATCACTGGAAAGGTAACAGGTGCTCTCTGAGCTTGCTAGAAGGATAAAGTAGAGGGAAGCGCTACTTTGTTAACGTATGTCATAATTCTGTAGTAGGACAGACTGTTCGCTGTTCTCGGGAAAGACAGGATTCTGTGGGAATGTACTAAATTTTCTCGTGTGGAAGTGCGTGAATGTGAAGGCATTCGGATTAATTGTGAAAATCTAGTTTTATTTCTCAGGAGCTGGGTCTCCAACTATGGTGCCGATTCGGATCCTGGAAAAATTTTCCCCGTACGACTCGTATCCGGTCTTTTTACCGTACGAATCGTACAAGTGCCGTACAAACTGCCAAGTACGATTCGCATGGGAAAAACTCCATACGAATCGCATTGGGAATAATTCCCCACACGTCCTCGGGTCGGAAAATGTGTCCGACACGTCCCCGGACGATTTACCGTACAAATGTGAAAAGTGAAGTCCGACCGCGCAAGTACGATCCATCCCGTGCGTCCGATGTTACACCGTCCGCACCGAACTCCCATAGCAACCATGGAGACATGTGCCCACATACGCGCCAAACACCCCCCAGCCCCCGTATGTACGTGCCGAACCACCCCCCCAGCCCCCGTATACGCGCCAAACCCCCACCCGTGCATGTACACCCCCATACGTGCGGACCGTACACCCACCCGTGTACGTACGGCCCGTACCCCCACCCGTGTATGTATGGAGCGTACCCCCACCCCAACAGTGTATGTACGGACCGTTCCCTCACCCGCGCATGTATGGAGCGTACCCCCACCCCAACAGTGTATGTATGGACCGTGCCCTCACCCGCGCATGTATGGAGCGTACCCCCACCCCAACAGTGTATGTACGGACCGTACCCTCACCCGTGCATGTATGGAGCGTACCCCCACCCCAACAGTGTATGTACGGACCATACCCACACCCGCGTATGTATGGAGCGTACCCCCACCCCAACAGTGTATGTATGGACCGTACCCACACCCACGCATGTATGGAGCGTACCCCCACCCCAACAGTGTATGTACGGACCGTACCCCCACCCGTGTATGTACACCAGTGTATGTACGGACCATACCCTCACCCGCGTATGTATGGAGCGTACCCCCACCCCAACAGTGTATGTACGGACTGTACCCCCACCCGTGTATGTACACCAGTGTATGTACGGACCATACCCCCACCCACGTATGTATGGAGCGTACCTCCACCCCAACAGTGTATGTACGGACCGTACCCACACCCACGTATGTATGGAGCGTACCCCCACCCCAACAGTGTATGTACGGACCGTACCCACACCCGCATATGTATGGAGCGTACCCCCACCCCAACAGTGTATGTATGGAGCGTACCCACACCCGCGTATGTATGGAGCATACCCCCACCCGTGTATGTATGGAGCGTACCCCCACCCCAACAGTGTATGTACGGACCGTACCCCCACCCGTGTATGTACGGAGCGAACACACCCCCACCCCAACAGTGTATGTATGGACCGTACCCACACCCGCGTATGTATGGAGCGTACCCCCACCCCAACAGTGTATGTACGGACCGTACCCACACCCGCGTATGTATGGAGCGTACCCCCACCCCAACAGTGTATGTATGGACCGTACCCCCACCCGTGTATGTACACCAGTGTATGTATGGACTGTACCCTCACCCGCGCATGTATGGAGCGTACCCCCACCCCAACAGTGTATGTACGGACTGTACCCACACCCGCGTATGTATGGAGCATACCCCCACCCCAACAGTGTATGTACGGACCGTACCCTCACCCGCGCATGTACGGAGCGTACCCCCACCCCAACAGTGTATGTGCGGACCATACCCCCACCCGTGTATGTACACCAGTGTATGTACAGACCATACCCCCACCCGCGTATGTATGGAGCGTACCCCCACCCCAACAGTGTATGTACGGACCGTACCCACACCCGCGTATGTATGGAGCGTTCCCCCACCCCAACAGTGTATGTACGGACCGTACCCACACCCGTGTATGTATGGAGCGTACCCCAACAGTGTATGTATGGACCGTACCCACACCCGCGTATGTATGGAGCGTACCCCCACCCGCGTATGTATGGAGCGTACCCCCACCCCAACAGTGTATGTACGGACCGTACCCCCACCCGTGTATGTACGGAGCGAACACACACCCCACCAGTCTAAGTATGGAGCGCACCCCAGGCCCCAACACCAGCACCCTCACCCAACATCGCGCATGTACGAGTCATACCAAGCCAGAGACAAGGACAGCACTGTACAACAAAATGGCCGATGTACGCACCGTACAGACGCTAAAAACACACGTGCACAACCAGGACAAATCAAAACAACACAAGAAGACTCCATTCGAATCGCACAAAGCCACAAAACATGTCCAACAAGCACAAATACAACCTATTCACTGACCTGCAACTGCCAAACTCCCAAACAGAGGCCCAAAACACAACCACTCCTTATAACACACCCACCCAAAGTTCAAACACAGCCACGCCCACCAATGGACCAATAAAAAGGCCCAACACACACAAACCATGATCCTTTGCAACAGACCCACTGCTGCCAGACCACACAGAGAAACAACTGCACCATACTACAACCTCCACTACAGCTTACACCTGCACACCTTCACACAACCACCTTCACAAACACCCCCTCATCACATTCACACACACACCTGCACAACCACACCCACACACCCACAACCATCCACACCCACACCCCCCACAACCATCCACACCCACACCCCTCACCATGCCCACTAACAAGAATCCAAAGTTCACTAGCCGAGAGTTGGAGGTCCTTGTCGACGAAATCATCAGAGTCGAGCCACACCTCTTTGGAACATTGGTCAGACAGACCAGCATTTCCGCTAAAACAGCCATGTGGCAGACGATTGTCGATGCTGTGAATGCTGTTGCGTCCACCAGAAGGACCAGGCATGAATGCCAAGCCAGGTGGTACGATCTGCGGAGGACGGTCCGCCGCAAAATGACCGACGACCACAACCAGGCCAACACCACTGGAGGAGGGCAACCCCGCAGACGCGTACAATACCATCCCTGGGGGGAGTAGGTGATGGCCATGCTGCCGGTGGTGGGAGTGGAGGGAGTAGAAGGACTCCGAGAGCCTGGTGAGTACACAAACAACTCACCCCACATGGGGGGGAACGTCATCCACAACCAAACTCACAATCATGCACGCAACCACCCCAAAGCTATCGCATGACTCAACCACACTCCATAAACACGCACATGCCACTAGCGCCACCATGCCCCATGCCCCCAGCTAGACAATGCCAAGTCACAGGCAACAGAAAACACCAACACAAGACACAGTAACCCGGATGGCGGGAGTGTGGGCCTCAAAAATCACATAGTGCAACTCAGAAGCAGACAACAATGCCCTCAGCCCATATGGCCTAGGTCACAGCCAGACAAACAGTGTATCCCCACACAGGAAAGACTTGCCTGTAAATGGCGGACGCCTTGCATGAAGACATGGGGGTGAAGGCACTTTTTGCACATGACAGCAGCTAATGAACAGCCAACACTGTGAAAGAGTGGCAGCACACACCACCACAGCAGCAGTGCAGACACAGACACTACACCCAATGGGTGCCTGGAGATCAGAAACAAACTCACATGAACAAGCCAAGGGCAATTCAAAGATCTGCAAACAGTGTGTGCCTAGGAAGCTGGGCTGAGGTGACAGAGGGTGACACACAGAGGGAGGGAGAGGGGGAGAGAGAGGGAGGGAGACACAGGGAGACGGACAGAGGGAGGAGGCTGATACAGGGAGGGAGGGAGAGGGGGACAGAGAGGGAGTGAGAAAAGGATACACAGGGAGACCAATTCAGCCTTGGGTGGTGTGGGAATGTCTGCTCGTCAGCAGGTGGACTGCGTGCATGTAGACAAGGGTGGCTAGTGCCTGAATCCCCCTCTCTTCTCCATGGCAAAACACTGGGCCATGTGTCAACCTGTGCACGAGCACAACGCCAGCTACCTGCATTATATAAGTGTGTGGAACAACTCCATTTGCCCACGTACAGTGCAACACGGAAGGCGCCAATGCATGGCTCGCCACACCTGCTCACTCCACTGCTGACTGCAGTCACAATTGACGCAGCAAGTAAGACTGTGTCACACATAGGTAAAGTCTCAAAAGCTGTGGCCAAGGGACATACCCATGCACAAGTGCACTGTGAGTGGAATGCAAGACATATCCAAATACCCAGAGGAAATGTGCCAACTTTGAAAGTAATGAAACATGGATGTTGCATGGAACAAAAATAACATTGTCTCTCTCACACACAGGTCAATGTCGTGGATCACCCCCCAACACTGGGGGGGAAGACTCACAGGGCACACAGCAGGAGAGGCGCAAGTGGGCAGGGGTGGTGGGAGTGGAGGACGGCGGAGGCGCGAGCCTGACCAGTTGGCTGCGGAACCAGTATATTCCCATGTAAGAAACATCCTGGACACATACCGGCAGGACACCACGGGCATGAGCCAGGTTGTGTCCACCCTCAACGAGATGAAGGGGACCCTCGAGGAGATCAAGACCCAGCAGGCCCAGCAACATGCGGAGCAACATGCCTGTCAACAGCGACACCAAGGACGGATGGAGGACAGACAGGCTGAGCTTGTGACGGTGCTCACGGGAATTAACCGTTCACTCCGTCGGATAGCCGACAACATGGGCAACCCTCCCTGTGCCACCAGGCGAAGAACATCACCACCCACAGGGAGGGATCAGGAGGAGGAGGATACATCCGACGGAGCATCCCAAACATCGCCACGGCCTGCTTCTGAGGGTTCCCGCAGGAGGGCGGGTCGTCCACGGAAAAGACCGTGAAGGTCGGCGCAACAGCACCATCTCCCAGGACACCTGGCCTGGCACCTGGCCCACTGGCCCAACAGCAGCACATCAGCAAATGACATTCTCTGCCACATGGACTTGCTGGTCACTGTCTGACCAATGTTGACAAAGACTGTGGCATGGACTCTGATGATTTCCAATGGCAAGGATACCAACTCCCCCAGTGAACTTTGGATTCCACACACCCGGAAAGCCCCTCTTGTCATACCCCCCCCCCCCAACACGTACCCCAACACAAATAAAAACATACACGATCAAGAGATGATGCCTACATTTTGCATTATTACATTACATGTGTCTTGTAAAGTCTAAGCATGCCTGAGTTTTCATATGACTTCAACCATCCATACCCTGGGGCCTGAGTCTGGCACAGGACACACATGGGTCACAATGTATTAGGCAAGACAGACATGGAGCACCATACACACCCGTGATGGGCCCAACCAGCTGAGGGGGTGGCCGCACAACCGTGCCGACAGACATATTGAGTACAGCAACAGTCATGCGTAGAGGTCAGGGATCATGTGGAGTGTCCTGGGGGGCACCCAGGTATGTGTAGACAGGTGGCAGAACCATGTCCTGCAAGCTTGAGTCAGGTGGATGCAGAGAATGGTGGCCTGGCCAACGTTGGATGCATGGGGATGGCACATGTCACAATACCCGCACAGTCATGGACATCATGCACAATACAGAGTCTGATCCCAGACAAACAGCTTGCATCTTGCTACTCTACACATAGACACATAGCCACTATCACTGAGAACCATGCCAGACATGCCGTATGCACCGTGGCAACACTATAGCATTGACTGAGAAGAGGCACCTTGGAGGCATAGGGACACCTTTATTAGTCATGTATTCCGGAATGCAGAGGCAACTCGGAGTACACATACACAGGTCATGTTGAGTAACATGTGGGTCCAACACTGGCACCCCCCTTCTGCACCACAAATGCTTGATATCCATGGAACTGGCACACAAGTGTCGGGTAACAGCTAAACACCCCCTGCTGCTCACGGAGAGGCTGCCATACACCATTGATCCTCTGATGTGGAAGTCCCACACCATGTCAAGCCAATGCAAACCGTATGTGTCCGAGGGCAGTGTTACACACATTGATGCCTTCATCACAATCCACTATCCCATTACAGATGACTGTCAACAAGACTGACCATCTATTCAGGTGAATCCAGCTACATGTCATGTGTCCCATGGTGATGCGACATGTCTGCAGAGGAACCAAACATCGACAGGGGCAGTGTGCACACATCGTAAACAACTGCCACACCCAATACACCCCTGATGCATCCCTTACCCTAAGGAGACTTCCAAACTTGTCCGTGCGTGTAACGCTGAGTCAGCACACGATGACGTGTCCATGAGGAATAGCAGTGCCACAACAATGCAACCAGCAGACGGCATGCGCAAGTACCTGGGGATGAGAGACACACAAGAAGTCAGCCACAAAAAGCTCATCCACTTGCATGTGCATGTACTCGACACATATAAGGATGACAACATGCTAGGTCACAATTATGACTGTGGAAATACACTCATCACTGGCACCATCACTCGAGTGACACATCCACACACACCTCTGACTCACGTGGCATACATGCAGATGGACACAAACATTGCAACACATGCCACACGAGGACCAATGCGTGCACACTCAGACACTGGTACTCACCACTAAGCAAAGAAGTCGCGTATCAGCCGACCCCGGATGTCCTCTTGCGGCTCCACATCTTCCACATCACTAGCCCCATTGCCAAGCCCTTCGTCCTCCACGGGTGGATGGTCCTGATCATCTTGATCCAGGATGAGTGGCACAGCTTTCTCAACTGCCATGTTGTGCAGCATGCAGCAGACCATGAAGATTTTGCAGACCTTCAACGGGGCATATGGGAGGGCGCCGCCGGTCTTGTGTAGGCACCTGAATCGGCTCTTCAGGAGGCCAAATGTCCTCTCTATCACTCGCCTTGTCCGGCCATGGACGGTGTTGTAGCGGAGCTGGGCCGGCGTGCTGGGGTTGCGGAGAGGTGTGATCAGCCATGGCATGTTGGGATAGCCAGCGTCCCCTACATGGAAACCACATGGACATAAGTAGGACAGGAGAAGCAGTCGGGCAGGAAGTCTACGCAAAATACAGGACAGACAGAGTGTACCCACCAACAACACATGCTTGTTCGTTGCGCAGCTGCGTCATCATTTCAGGTACCCTGCTACGCCTCATGATGTAGGCATCGTGTGCTGATCCTGGAAAACGAGCACAGACATGTGAAATCACCATGTTGGACAGACACACCACAAGGGCATTGATGGAGTGGTAGTGCTTGCGATTCCTGTACGCTACCTCCTGTGCCTGTGGTGGTACCAAAGCCACATGTGTCCCATCTATGGACCCAATGACATGGGGCATCCCTCCCAGGGCATAGAATCCACGCTTGACACCTGTCAACTGTTCAGGAGTTGGGAAATGGATGAACTCATCCAGGTGAAGCAACATGGCCACTAAAAAATCATGCAGCACACGGCTGAACATGGTCTGGGACATGCCACCAACATGAGCTATGGTATATTGAAAGGTACCCGTGGCAAAAAAATGTAGGGCTGCCATTACCTTCAGCTTGGGTGTCAGTGCCGTAGGATACCTGTGCAGCGGTTGCAGGTGTGGTGCCAGCCTTGCCGTCAACTCCTCAATCAACGGTTGGGGGAAGCGGTAGCAGCGTATACAGTCATTCTCCCGCATGTCAGCCAAGTCCGGAATTGGTCGGGGAAGAGGCGGCGCTCTGCAGTAATTTGGAAGTGACAAGGAAGAGTGAGTGCACTACAACAACCATTTATATGTACTGAGCACATGTTAATCTGTCAATACACATATGCTACATACGGAGTCTGGTATGTGCTACATGCCCTGGACACGTTTGGCTGCCAGGTGACACTCCTACCAAGACCCAGCTACACACGGGGATTGTGAACCTCCACATCCCATGGCATGGGACTAGCTGTGTCCCAGTGTAAGTGAACAGCCAGACGCAATACAGGAGTGACATACATCAACATATCAGCATATGTAGGATGTTGATTGCAGAGACAGGTAGCGGAACACTAGAGCCACAGGTCACATGACATAACACTAGGACAGCCCAAACACCTTGCCATGAAGGTGTACATGTCATGACTGATCACACATACATTGAGAGTATGCAGACAGGTCCTTGTTACGCTACTCCGTGTCCCATGCATACATACACACCTTACATCCGATACTACATGTGGCCTGGTGTGCGTAACAGTGTGCCATGGCCATCTACACACAGACACATGTTGGTTGCAGCAACTGCAGATGCATTTGAGGGAACACCAACATCAAGCTAATGGGAACACACCACACATACATGACATAGTCACATCGTGCAACGTGGGTAGTCACATGTCAGGTGTGGTAACCCCTGTAGCGGGCATCAGGGGACACTTGCGTGTGTTGTTGACTGTGCCATGCCAGTGACGCTCATCTCAAGTGTTCTGTACGACATGCACACATGTCAAAGGAGTGAAGGGCATGTCTGGCACATAGTGCACCATCACACATAACATCTGTACACATCTCATCATACATCTATTGCCTTCACAACTCAGGAGTAATGTGCCACATCACAGCCTTTCACACCTGTGCCACACACATGTAGTACTGCACAGACAATGCCTTGATGTCCATCCATGGACAAGTATGTCAGCTCTATTCCTTTCTGTGTGCTGCCTGTCACCACTGTTATGTGTGAAAGGCACCGTACATTCACTCTGAGGGCGTGTGTACGTTCCCTATCACTATGGGAGTGCTGCCGTAGGCCTACCCATAGTGATAGTGAGCGTACAGGCGTGTGTACGGTCCGTATCACTATGGGTATGCATACGCGAGCACACCCATAGTGATAGTGAGCGTACACGCGTGTGTACGGTCTGTATCACTATGGGTACGCATACGCGAGCACACTCATAGTGAAAGTGAGCGTACAGGTGTGTGTACGGTCCGTATCACTATGGGTACACATACGCGAGCACACCCATAGTGATAGTGAGCGTACACGCGTGTGTACGGTCCGTATCACTATGGGCACGCATACGCGAGCACACCCATAGTGATAGTGAGCGTACACGTGTGTGTACGGTCCGTATCACTATGGGTTTGCTCGCCTATGCGTACCCATAGTGATACGGACCGTACACACGCCTGTACGGCCCGTAGCTATGCATTTGGGGTGCCCTAGGGCCCCGGAACGCACCGTACCTGTGTGTGAATCTCCAAATTACATAGGGGACACATGAGGGACAAGTATGAAGCCAGAGATGCATGCTGGTTGCCATGGAGACCGAGTTTAAACTTTGAATTTGCTGAATGAGGTGGCCTGCAAAAGTCGGTTTGAATTAATCTACTTTGTTGCAAAGTTGTGACATGACATCATGCTGAATTCTAAAAAAATCTAACCCCCTCACAGGGGTAGGTTTAAATGGATTGGAGGAAACATAGGATGCAAATGTGAGTGACCAATCACTCTGTACTCCTGTGCATGAAACAGGCCAGCAAGGCAGATATAAGGCAGCCAGGTCCCATGAGAGAGCACTTGCCTGCACATCTTTTGATTCTACAACACTGCTGCTGGTCGTGATTCCCTGGCACCATGTCAAGGTCTGTGGAGAGGGCCCAGCCTTTCACCCTGGAGGAGAATCTGGCATTGCTGGATGTGATCCTCCCACAGTACCCCATGCTGTATGGGCGACCAGGGTTTCAGGTGAGTGCTGAGTCCACTAGCACAGACTGTGTCCCTTTTTTGTGACTGGGACTTCTGGCATTGTGTCCAGGTGTGACACACATGCATTGTACTGTAGAGTGGGTCCCAGGGGGGGGAATGCCTGATGTCTCCCAGCCAGAGCATGCTGTAGTGCATGTCTGCCGTCCTCACTTGCATTATGTTTACTGTGACAATCACTGCATGGTGCATGCCACATTCTGCCTGTCTAATCTTCCTGGGAATGTTGCTTCTACAGTCCTCATGTGATTCTGTGGTCACCCCAGTGTGACAGGTGACTGTACCCACAGATGTGTGTTTGTTCAGTGTACCTGTGCTGAGAGTGTCCACATGATGTGGGCGTACCCTGGACATCGGTGTGTGTGTAAGTCCCCTGTAATGTGGGTGGGTGCATATGTGGAGTGTAGCACCCCAGCTGCATGAGGGATGGATATACCCTGCCCATCTGATGCGAGCAGGGAGCAGTGCTGTGTGTCTGACGTGCAGAGCCAGCCCCACACCTGTGAGCCCCCCCCAGTCTAGTGGCACATGTGCAGAGTGAGGTTTGTAGCTGCATTTGGCAATGGCAGGTGTATGTCCTGTGCCTGTGTGTGTCTGTGTACTCTGCTGAGGTAGCATCAGTGGCCTGTGGCATGTGACTGCTTTGAGGTGCTGCACATCATCCTGGTGTACCTTCTGATGTACAGTGTGAGTCTGGATCATTTATTGTGTCGTACCCCTCATGCCACCTGTGTACTTTCAATGGCACGTGGTGCATTTGCCCTTACACTGAGAAAAAAGTCCCTATGACAAAGGTGCAATGCTTTGGCTGCATACTATGCCTTGTTGAAACCAGAAAAATAGTTCTAATGTGTGTCTCTGTGACATGTGGCAGGTGTATTGATGTAGTCTCACTTTTTCAACCACACAGGTAGGCGCCTCTGCCAAGGAGCAGATCTGGAGGGACGCCGTCAGTGCCGTGAGGAGGACGGAGGGTCGCAAGCGGCGCCTGGCCCAGGTGAGAAAACACTGGCAGGATATCCGCTGCTGGACGCGGAGGATCGCACGGGTCCTGCTGGGGGACTCACCTGTGGGCCCTAAGAACCATGGGCGTCGCCGTCTGACCCACATCCACAAGCGTGTGCTGGCGGTGGTCTTTCCAGACATGGACAGGCGCTTACGGGAGAAGCAGCAGCAGGAAGGGGGTAGGTACATGTGTGTTTGTTGTGTGTCACCAGCATTTGTAAGTGCGCAGTTGCATGGATACACTGCCAGTGTTTAAATGTGCGGTGCAGGTCCTGTCACCCACAGTATAGCGGTGCTGTCCTTCCTCCCTTCCCCTCCTTGCCATGTGTTCCCTGGTCTATGTGTAGTCACTCTTTCACAAGGTCATCTGGGCTGGCAGTTTATCCACGTGACCAATGCTTGCAGCATCATGTGTGGGGGTGGTGTGTAACAGGTTTTGGGACCTTGCCTGTGCCCTGTCCAGTTCAGTACTTGTGGGGTCCATGTCAATTGGCACTGATGCTGAGTTCAGACATAGGAGTATGTCTCTGAAGTGTAATGCCTTACAGCAAGCATGTCCTATGTTGTGGCCTGTGACATGATGTACATGAGTGTGCGATACGCAGAGTGCAGGGATGGTGGCCTGTGTTGCAGTCATTACCATTCAGGACCATGGAATATTGTGGCCACTACTGTCCCCTGGGGCATATTTTGCTAGGTATCATGTGTGTCATCACAATATGTGGACACTCTCAGTGTCTACAGCATAGGATGTGCTCTGTGCCATTGTCCCCTGTCACCATGTATATTTCCGTAACGTGTTCTACAAGTGTCCACTGTACAGCCTGACCTAATTTTCCTCGTTCATACTCACGGTGGCCAGTGCCTGTGTGTCTTGTTACAATTATCTGATGATGGCCATTTGTAAATGAGATCGTTGTACAGGCGCACATGGGGTATTTTGGGTCCAATATGGGTTTCTGGCAGCCCATGTGTATTTCTCCCAGACTAAGAGATGCAAGTGCTTCCTATGTCTCATCAAATTGTCGCATGTAGGGGGTGGTTGGTGCGGGCAAGGCCTACATGTCGACACCTGAAATCTCATTGCTCGGTCTGGCCAGTGTGTGATGTTTGTCTGGACATACACTCAAGGTGCAGTGTCCCATTCATGTTGGGCATGTCTTTAAGTATTACCTTTGCAGCATGTGCCTCAAGTTCATGGAGATGGTCCCTGCTCATCCCTAGTTACGGCAACGCTGTGTGGTGCAGATGCAGTGCTGGATTGTCCCCAGAGCCTGGCTCCTCTGTCCAAATCCATATCATATCATTTGCAAATGTGTCATGCTCTCCATAGTTTCTCAGTGGCATGGTGGGTGAACCAACTGTGTGTTGCAGGGCCTATATATGTACCTTGTATTGTAGATGTTACTCATCTTTCATTTCTGGCTATGCACTGTAACCTATGTAGATTTGACTCATGTGACATATGTATACAGGTGTCTGATTAATTCCTGTTTATTCACCTTGCCCACAGCATCGTCGGGGGACACGGATGGAGACACCGGCACGGACCGTGCGGAGGGACCGGGCACCAGTGCCAGCAGTGACATCTTAGCTGGCACATCGAGTGGAACTGAGGCCGAGGGGAGTGAGCCGGAGGACCTGTCCACTGCCACCACAGACTATGAAGCTGACGGGTCCGAGGCTGAGCTCTCCGAGGGGGCGGAGGCTGCTCCAACAGCTGACAGCAGCACAACATCTCTCCCCGCCCCCTCCATTGCCATCACCGGCCTCCCACTTGCTCGTGTCCCTTCCTGGCGTGCTGGGTCACCACGTGTCTCCTTCCTGCCAGGCACCGCACCCCCTGCCCCTGTCTCCACTGCTGCCGCCAATGCCGAGACTGTGGACATCCTGCGGCAGTTGCAGGTTGGTCAGGCTGCGATGCTTAATGTCCTCCATGGCCACAGCCAAGTGCTCAACAACATGGAGGCATACTTGGGGGGCATTTCAGCATCGCAGGCTGACCAACGCAGCTTGCTGCGGTCTATTGACTCGACACTGACTGCAGCAGTGGATCTCCTGCAGCACTTCGTCCCACCCCCTACCCATGCCCCATCCACACTTCCCACTCCCATGCCTGTCCCACGTACACCCAGACGTCAGCATGCACACACCCCACCAGACACAGGCACCACACCAGCAGGGAAGGCAAAGCGCACACCTCCTGGCACGCACACACAGGGTGAAGTAGGCACACCCACTGGGTCGGGGGGGAAACGGAAGACACGCAGCCAGAGTGGGAGTCCACAATCCTCACGACCACCACCCTCCAAATCCACTCCCCTCAGCTCTCCTGGCCAAGAGTCGGACACAGGGTCAGTCCTGCCCAGTCTGTCCATCAGCCCCAGTGTGACACCACCCCGCAAGCGGTGGAGGCAGGACACCGGCAGGGGAGTTGAGTCCCCCCCCCTGTCCACACCCCCCCAGTAGCGCTGCGACCCATCCCTCCAACCCCCCCCCTCCTTGGGGCCTGTGGTTCCTTCGGGTGCAGGGGAGACGCTGGGCGACCTGGCAGTAGTGTGCAGCGCCGTGCTCGAATCCACCTTTGGCGCTGCCCCACCCCCTGTGTTGGAGTCGTCCGTCCCTGCACCCACAACACCTCCCCTTGCCCCTCCTGTCCCTGCGGTGCCTGGTCCTTCCCCCCAACATGATGCCACCCCCCTGTGGAAGACAAAGGAGTCTGACTGTGCAGGCAAGCTAGGGGACACACGTACCACTGTGTCCCCCATCCGGATTTGAGTCATGGACTGCCCTATGGGCCTTGTATATATTGACATTTATGATGATTATTACTTACATCCTGCTGAATAAAGCAATTTGTTTTTTCCTTGGAACACTACTGTTTTTCTGGTATTGCTGTTGGTGGACCAGCTCCATGATTTTGGGTGGTGATAATGTGTTGGGTGTGTGGGAAATGTAGTCTTGTGCTGGTCATAGGGTGGACCCTGGTATCTGTGTGCCATCACAAGCTGTTGGCTAAATTACTTTGTTCATGTAAGCAGTTACTGCATGGTGACATCGTCCCAAGGTGTGTTCCTACCTCTGTGTAACCTGACATCTTCCCTGCAGGGTGTTTCCACTATGTGGTGCTGAGCTGTGTCTACATCAGCTGGTTGTGTGACGGACTCCTTCAACTTTGCACATGCATGCTGAGCGATGTCTCCACCTGCATCATTCATGGCATCCTTGGTGGTCACTGTACTTGTGTATGTAGACTGTTGACATGACTTCATGTGGACATGTTCTCTTTTAGGCGCTATGCATGTGTGTACTCCCAGCCTCGCACACATGTGGTACATGTACTGCAGGGTCTTTGTGCACCTAACTGACATTTGTGGGCATTGTATCTGTGGCTACTCCACCCTTTGCGTTCCATGGGCACTGCTGGGAGGACTCTGCACCCACCCCTCCTGTGTCTGGGCACTGCTGAGAGGACTCTACACCCACCCCTCCTGCGTCTGGGCACTGCTGGGAGGACTCTGCACCCACCCCTCCTGTGTCTGGGCACTGCTGGGAGTGATAGGCACCCACCCCTCCTGTGTCTGGGCACTGCTGGGAGGACTCTACACCCACCCCTCCTATGTCTGGGCACTGCTGGGAGGACTCTGCACCCACCCCTCCTGTGTCTGGGCACTGCTGGGAGTGATAGGCACCCACCCCTCCTTTGTCTGGGCACTGCTGGGAGGACTCTACACCCACCCCTCCTGTGTCTGGGCACTGCTGGGAGGACTCTACACCCACCCCTCCTGCGTCTGGGCACTGCTGGGAGGACTCTGCACCCACCCCTCCTGTGTCTGGGCACTGCTGGGAGTGATAGGCACCCACCCCTCCTGTGTCTGGGCACTGCTGGGAGGACTCTACACCCACCCCTCCTGTGTCTGGGCACTGCTGGGAGGACTCTACACCCACCCCTCCTGTGTCTGGGCACTGCTGGGAGGACTCTGCACCCACCCCTCCTGCGTCTGGGCACTGCTGGGAGTGATAGGCACCCACCCCTCCTGTGTCTGGGCACTGCTGGGAGGACTCTACACCCACCCCTCCTGTGTCTGGGCACTGCTGGGAGGACTCTACACCCACCCCTCCTGCGTCTGGGCACTGCTGGGAGTGATAGGCACTCACCCCTCCTGTGTCTGGGCACTGCTGGGAGGACTCTGCACCCACCCCTCCTGTGTCTGGGCACTGCTGGGAGTGATAGGCACCCACCCCTCCTGTGTCTGGGCACTGCTGGGAGGACTCTACACCCACCCCTCCTGTGTCTGGGCATGTACGCTCCATACATACACTGTTGGGGTGGGGGTACGCTCCATACATACGCGGGTGAGGGTACGGTCTGTACATACACTGTTGGGGTGGGGGTACGCTCCATACATACGCGGGTGAGGGTCCGGTCCGTACATACACTGTTGGGGTGGGGGTACGCTCCATACATACGCGGGTGAGGGTATGGTCTGTACATACACTGTTGGGGTGGGGGTACGCTCCATACATACGCGGGTGAGGGTACGGTCCGTACATACACTGTTGGGGTGGGGGTACGCTCCATCCATACGCGGGTGTGGGTGCGGTCCGTACATACACTGTTGGGGTGGGAGTACGCTCCATACATATGCAGGTGTGGGTACGGTCCGTACATACACTGTTGGGGTGGGGGTACGCTCCATACATACGCGGGTGAGGGTACGGTCCGTACATACACTGTTGGGGTGGGGGTATGCTCCATACATACACGGGTGAGGGTACGGTCCGTACATACACTGTTGGGGTGGGGGTACGCTCCATACATACGCGGGTGGGGGTACGGTCCGTACATACACTGTTGGGGTGGGGGTACGCTCCATACATACGTGGGTGGGGGTACGGTCCGTACATACACTGTTGGGGTGGAGGTATGCTCCATACATACGCGGGTGGGGGTACGGTCCATACATACACTGTTGGGGTGGGGGTACGCTCCATACATACGCGGGTGGGGGTACGCTCCATACATACACAGGTGGGGGTACACTCCATACATACGCGGGTGGGGGTACGGTCTGTACATACACTGTTGGGGTGGGGGTACGCTCCATACATACGCGGGTGGGGGTACGGTCCGTACATACACTGTTGGGGTGGGGGTACGCTCCATACATACGCGGGTGGGGGTACGGTCCCTACATACACTGTTGGGGTGGGGGTACGCTCCATACATACGCAGGTGGGGGTACGCTCCATACATACGCGGGTGGGGGTACGGTCCGTACATACACTGTTGGGGTGGGGGTACGCTCCATACATACGCAGGTGAGGGTACGGTCCGTACGTACCCGTGCCCACGCTGTGGAATGCTTGTGCGGCCCGTACCCAGGCCTTTGGCACATGGGTACGGGCCGTAACGCCATTGTTGGGGTGACGTGGGTGTGGGCGTGGTACGACTCATACCCACACTCTTAAGGCGTGGATACGGTACGTACCTGTATTGTTGTGTTGCCGGTTCGCGTCGTCGCCCACTTCCGTTGTGGCGGACGCTGGCGTTGCTGGACACGCCCCCACCCCCTCGAAGTGACCAGGGCCTGGAGGTCAGGTATGTCCAGGGCATGTGTGCTGTGTGACTTGGGTGGGGGTTTTGTGTCCTGCCCCTGCCCCCCCCCCCCTTTGCCCCTGGGTGTTGTTCTGACCTTCTGCAGCGTCTGCGTCGGTACCTGTAGAGGAGGTCGACTGCTATGAGGGCCGGGATGACACGTAGGTTCGGGTCCATGTCTGTCCGTCGCATACAGGTGCTCCTTATGCGCGTCGTCCTGATTTCCCGGCAGTTTTTGGCTGCCGGAAAATATTCTCCGTGCGGGATGACGTCGGTGCGAATTGTACTTCCTGGTTCGTGGAACGCAGGCTGCATACGTCCCGATGTCACGTCGGCGCTTTTCCGGATGTCATTTGTATGTTTATTTTCCTCGGTTGGTGTTTTGTATGAATCGTACGGAAATAGTGTTTCCGTGCGAATCGTACTTGCATGTTTGTAAAGTTTTACAACCGGGTACAAGTCGGACGGAGAAAACCCTCCGTCCGACGGTTCGTACCCGGTTTCTCCAGGTTCGGAATCGGCACCTATGTGTCTTAAATTCTGGAGAAACGGTTAGCTAATGCTTGTTAGTAGGGTAAGTTAGAGGGACGTGCTACTTTATCAACGGAAGTAACGATTCCGTAGTAGGGCAGAGGTAAGCCCTGCTCACGAGAAAGACGGAATTCTCGTGAGAAAGGTCTATTGCTATTTCTTGGTTAGCGGAGTGGACAATGGTGGTGTTTTTGTGTTGTTACTAACAGAATTGTAAATTTGAAACAAAAACTTACAGAGTGGATTTTATAAAGGAGGGGTAGACAGGAACAGGAGCTGCGGCAGCGGCTGCTGACGTCAGAACGACCGCGCTGGGATTGGCCAGTCAGTCGGAAACGTAGAACGCTCCGGATTGGTGCGTTTGTGTATGCCGCGCTAGGAGTGGAGAAGCACAGGGTGACATAGACACTTCTGAGTGATGCGTTAGTGTGAGTCGCGCTGGGATTGGAGAATTGCAAAAGTGACGTAGACGCTCCGGATTGGTGCGTAAGTGTGAGTCGCGCTACGATTGGACAAAATAGCGGTACAGTTGTAAGGACAGACTAGCGATACACGGAAGACAGGAAAATGTATCACGATCCACCAGAAAAGGAGAAAAAGTCCTGGTTTGGAAAAATTAAGAAGTGGTTTAAAAAGGACAAACCGATTGTGACAAGGGAAGGACAGTTACTTCCTCCGCCGAAAACCAACGCATCCTTTATGGTTGTGAAATATGGATATCACACCTGTATTTGGTTAGACAGTTGGGTCAAGTATACTGAGAATGACGGAGTTTTGGCTTTTCCAGAACATGGTTCATTTAACTTGGCAGTTCTGAGAAATTTAAGAGAGAAAATGACGAATTTAGAATCAAGACCTAGACCGACACAATTTGAAGCATTGAGAGAATGGGAAGATGAGATGCATGACCGAGAGAGACAGAGGAGTGGCGGAAGGTATAGGTACATGTTTGGTAGATCATACGGACATGAGAATCATGATGATCGGATGAGAAAGTGGCGGAATGCGAGTATGACTGAGGGTTTGTTTGCCGTAAGAACTGCAGGAGAAAATGAAGGAATAAAATGCGTAGAAAAGAGACATAATGTGGAAACGAGAGGGTATGGAGTGAATGAATCAGAGGATGATGTTCTTGAAGACATGTTCTATAAAAATCCACCCCCATATCGGTCAGACCCAGAAATATTAACCCCAAGTGCCCCAATGAAAGAAACTGTACGAATCAGAAAATCGGAACCAGAGTTCCAAGATTTGGGAAAAAACAATTCCATTAGAGTGGTAGAAAAGAAGTCCGGAGGTAGAATAAATGGTGAAAATTCAGCGGAACTAGCAAATACCACCTTAGAATTAACAGAGAAAATAAGAGAATTGACCAAAAATCTGGAAGCTGTAACAGTTCCAGTGACGATAGGTCCAGTAATGCCTATTTTTGATAAACAAAAAGATGTCGAACATTGTTTAACGGTCCCTTATAAAAGTCAAAATGATAATTCATGGAGACAGACAATAAGTATGATTGAACCAAATGTTTCAAATAATCCGTTTGTAGGCCAGAATTGTGCAGAAAGACGTATAACAACAGTGGAGTCAATATTAGAAATACAAAAGCATTCTGGCCAAGGAAATGTAGAGAAGTCAGTAGGACCATCTACAGAGGAATTAAGTGAATGGTTGAGAAGCTTGCAAAAGAAAGACATAGAATCTCAGTCAATAGATGTGGCCAAACTACGAATGGTACTTAAAGAGTTAATAGTAGAAGTTAAAAACCTACCAGGATGAGGAGTTGTTATTTTTGTGTAAAAGCATAACTTGGAGAGCAAAAAGCCTCCATGAAAGATTAGGAGAAGTGGCAAATGAAATAGATTTCACTGAAAAAGACATTGAAAATATGAATACCACAGGACGAAGAGTCAGATTAAGGAAATAATTATTTTGTTGAGAAAATGGGGAGATGTGGAAAAATGGAAAAGTAGATGGTATCGAAAACGAGATGATGCTTCAGATAAAACCTTTTCAGCTTTCCCTGTTAGAGAAAAAGAGAAGGTAGTAACAGAATGCCCTATGAGAGAAATTCCAGGAGGAGGATATGTACATGTCCCATGGACTAGGAGAGATATTTTGTCATTTACAAATGACTTCCGTCGACTATGTGAAAAACCCGTCGAGTGGTATAGACAGGTGGACAGATTTGTAAAATTGTCCAAAGTATTATGGATTGATCTAAACCGCTTGTTTGACATAATAGTACAAGCAGATCTATGGACAGAGTGCAAAATCATGATAGATTGGCCAACACAAGCATACCCAAGGGATCCAAAAACAGGGGCTCCAGACCCCGAGGTAATGAAGAAATACGAACAGGTTATTGCGTTTCTGAAAAACAAAGTACCTGCTAAAGAGACAGATTGGGTGAAAATTGACAGAACACATCAGGAAAGCAAAGAGTCAGTACACACATATTATGAAAGACTGATCTTGGCTTTTAAACAGTTTAGTGGAGATGAAAATCGGAGTGAAAAGGATTTGAGTAATTTTGTATACAGATTTGTATATGGTCTACGTCCAGAAATTAGTGAGATGATAAAACAACATACTGTAGATTGGCAGAATAAGAAAATAGACGAAGTATTGAGACATGCTAAATATTTCAGTGATGAAATTGAAGCTAAACAGCGAAAATTGAAAGAAAAGGCTATGTGGGCACAAGTAAAGGTAGCGGAGAGACAGGAAGCTCAATTAGCCAAACAAGCGAATAATACAGGAACAAGACAAAAATGTAGTTCTGGTAAAGGTAAAGGAAATATAGAGGAAGCTAAGAAGAAATTTCCGTGTCATAATTGCGGTAGGATAGGGCATTAGAAATCCGAGTGTAAATTTCCCCCAAGTACTAACGATGAAAATGCATAATTGAATCCACAGGTGCAGAATGAGGTGAGTGGTCAACCGCAGCGACAGCAGAAGGCTGTTACCCAACAGAATCAGGTGCCAAAACTGCCTTTTCCACAGAGCAAAAATTCCCAGAGGTATAGTAATGAAATGGGATTCTACAACGGAGAACAGGTAAATAAGCCGCCGCGCGCTAGCGCTGCTTCTCAGTATTGGCTGCAACGCGATGAGAGTGATTCAGAAGAATGTTATTGACGGTGCCGAAGGGAGGAAGAAGAGTGCGTACTTGGCACAACTCTAGAAGTAGACCAGACAGGCCCATTTGTAGATGGAAAAGTTAATAATGAAAATATTACTTTCCTAGTTGATACTGGTGCTACTCGATCAACTGTTAGATCAGCTGATGTTAAGAATCTTCCTCTCTCGGATGAAACGATCCAAGTAGCTGGTGTTTTCAACAGGCATATTAAAACGTACCTTACAGATCCAGTGAAAGTTAGCATAGGGAAATTTTCTGAAATGCGCCGCTTTGTCGTGTGCAATACCAGTCCTGTGAATTTGTTAGGTAGAGATTTGTTGCGCAAGATGAACTGCACTATATTTTGTACCCCGGATGGAATAGCATTTGAAACCCCAGATGATGATGTGTTGTATAAAATGACAATGGCAAACAAGGAGAAGGAGGTTACTGAAACCTATGCTGTATTTAACCATGACGAATTACCTAAAGAATTAAAACAATCTGTTAAGGCAGAAGTTTGGGATTTCACAGGAGAAGACGTGGGATTAATGAGAAATGTAGATCTAGTAAAAATAACAGTAAAAGAAGGAGTAAGTTATCCAAATGTCCCTCAATATAAATTGACACCTAAAATAATTGAAGGAGTGACTCCTGTGATTGAGAAAATGATAAAACAAGGAATTTTGAGAGAAATAATGAGTAGTCCATGTAATTCACGTATAATGGGACTGAAAAAGCTTAGTGGGAAGTTCAGGATAGTACAAGATATGAGAAAGATAAACAAGATTGTTGTGTCATGTTGTCCCATTGTACCAAATACATCTGTGATTTTATATCAGATCCCTCATGACGCGGAATGGTATACAGTGATTGATCTATGCCATGCTTTCTTTTCCATCCCATTGCACCATGACAGTCAGCAAATTTTTGCATTTCGTTTCGGCGAGCGTATTTTGGCCTGGTGCCGAATTCCACAGGGGTATACAGAAAGCCCCTCAATATTTAATCAGCTATTGAAGAAGTCCTTGGAAAGTCTAGAAATGCCCGAAAATTCAGTGTTAGTTCAATATATCGATGACCTTCTTGTGGCATCGAAAACCCATGAAGCATGTGAGGTAGACACAATAGCCTTGCTAAATCATTTGGCAGACGTAGGACTAAAGGTGTCACCATCAAAATTACAATTTTGTAAGAAAGAAGTACAATATTTAGGACATAACATTGAAAAAGGACTGAGAAAAATAACAATAGACAGAATCAGGATCATAAAAAGATTGAGTCCACCCATGACCCAAAGAGAGGTGAGAATGTTTCTGGGAATAGTTGGATATTGTCGTCAATGGATTAGCAATTTTTCGTTGGTTGCAAAACCTTTGGTACGATTGACAAGAAGCGATGTGAAAGATCCCATTGATTTGAACAAAGAGGAATTGGCAGCATTCAAAAGATTGAGAGATGGGTTGTGTGAAGCACCACATTAGGTATGCCTGACTATGAAAAGGAGTTTGAGTTGTATTGCAGTGAGAGAAATGGATGTGCACTCTCTGTGCTAATACAGAAGCATGGAAAACTGAGGAGACCAATTGCATATTTTTCATCAACGTTGGACTCAGTAGCTGTAGCCCTACCTGGGTGTCTGCAAGCAGTAGCTGCTACATGTCGGAGTTTGGAACAGAGTGAGGGAATTGTGATGGGATATCCTGTGAAAGTGTTTGTACCTCATGATGTGGCGATCCTTTTAACAAGGAGTCGTACTCAGTATATGACACATAGTCGGCTGACTAAGTATGAAAAGTTCATATTAGGTGCAACAAATGTAAGTCTTGTGAGATGCTTGAATGTGAATCCTTCAACATTGTTGCCTGATGCTGAGAGTGTGGAAGTAAGAGATGAAGCAGATCATGACTGTCTGGATGTACTTGATTTCTGTACAAAACCACGACCTGACATAAAAGATGAACCCTTACCAGAAAGTGATTTTGTTATGTTTGTTGATGGGTATTGTTTGAGGACAGATGATGGAGTGTTAAGTGCAGCATATGCGGTATGCGCAGTTGCAGCAGTAATGGAAGCATCCTATTTGAAAGGAGTAAAATCGGCCCAAGTAGCTGAACTTGTTGCTTTGACGAGAGCATGCAAGATTGGGAAAAGTGTGAGAGTGACTGTGATAACTGACAGCCAGTATGGCTATGGAGTCATCCACGACTTCGGCCAGATATGGCTGCAGAGAGGATTCTTAACATCAAGTGAAACTCCCATTAAGAATGCTGAAGTGGTTGGAAAGTTGCTTGAGGCGATACAGCTGCCTAGGCAATTGGCTGTAGTAAAGTGTGCTGCTCACAGTCACAGTGGTGATTATATCGCCACTGGAAATAAATTTGCGAATGACATGGCACAATACTGTGCACAAAATCAAAATTCAATTAATCGGGCTAAGGAAAAAGAGGTGATTTCTTGCTCTTTGATGTTTACTAACACTGTCGGAACTTGAGAAGAAGTAAGACAATTACAGGAAGAAGCAGGAGATGAGGAAATGAGGCAGTGCGTAAAAGCAGGATGTGCACCCAGAGAGAAAGATCATGTGTGGGTCTATCGAGATGGAAGACCAGTTATGCCTGATAGCATGATGTCTGCCATGGCACGGATGTATCATGGTCAGGGACACATAAGGAGAGATGCCATGATCAGGTCATTTAAACAAACCTGGTACAATGCAAAGTTCATACTTGTAGCAGAAAGTCTTTGTCAGAGATGCTTAATATGTCAGCAATACAATCCTGGAAGAAAGACCGTAGTGAGTCTAGGAACAATAGGTCGAGAAGGAGGGCCTTTTACCAGAATGCAAGTGGATTTCATTGAGATGCCTCCCTGTAACAGGTTGAGGTATGTTTTGGTTATGGTCTGCCTATTTTCCAGATGGGTAGAGGTATTCCCAACAAGAAGAAATGATGGGATGACAGTGGCAAAACTATTCATCCCTAGATTTGGGTTCCCAGTGACAATCGAATCAGACCGAGGAGGACATTTCCATAATGAGATCATAAAACTGATTTGTGAAGCATTGAATGTACGACAAAAACTACATTGTGCCTTCCGACCAGAGGCTTCTGGTGTGGTGGAACAGATGAATGGTACTATCAAAAACAGGATAGGGAAAATGTGTTTAGCCACAGGTATGTAATGGCCTGATGTCTTGCCTCTGCTACTCATGACTATTAGATCAATTCCAGACAGAACTACAGGGTTAAGCCCCCATGAAATCATCATGGGACGAGCCATGCGCCACGTGTTTATACCAGTCAACAAGCTGATGACTATAACTGATGATATGGTGTTGGAATACTGTAAAAGCCTGGCTGACGCAGTTCATTCTGTGTTTCATCAGGTTGGAGCGGATGCCACCACCCTTGAAAAGAAGCCAGCCCATGATCTAATCCCAGGGGACTGGGTAAGGATAAAAGTCCACAGACGAAGAAACTGTTTGGTTCCAAGGTGGTTAAAACCAAGACAAGTCATCTTGACCACAACAACAGCTGTGAAGTGTGCTGGTTTGAAAAACTGGATCCATGCAAGCCATACTCTGAGAATTTCAAATCCAGTGAACAGCACAGAAAAAGAGTATTTTGATGAATCAGAATCTAGTACTGAGTCAGATGACGGAGAGCCAAAAGCCAAAGAAAACCCTGAAAGGGGGGAAACAGAACCAAGTTTAACTTTTTTCCCCAGAAGTAGTTCCCTGAGGAGAAGGTTGCAGATTTCTGATACTAGTTCAGACTCAGAAACCGAACAAGGAGCACAATGTTACAGGAAAGAGCAAGGAAAGAACAAAGAAAAAGACAGTGAAGAGACGATAAAAGAAATGAATGAAAAGGAAGTACCAAATGAAAGATTAAGAGAAATTCTACCTGAAACAATACATTTAGATGGACAGGTGCCAGATACAGAGAGAGAGGGAAAGATTATTACGGAAGACCCCCGAGGAGGTGTAGGGAACTCCAACATCCAGTTAGAAGCAAGGACAAGTAGCCAGCAGGAAGATTGGGTGTTGGAGATTCGAGGAGGGACAGAAGTAGGGAAAACAAAACCAGTGGTGGAAAAAGAAACTGTTGAGAGTAAAAAGCAAGTTGAAACAGAGTCAGAGGAAAGCGAAGATGAAATACCTGAAGGTCGAGTTCTAAGAAAGAGAGCTTGGAGAACTGAAAAGAACGATAAAGGGAGTAAATTAAAAAGAACTGCAAAAGACGACGTTTGGCCGAATAAAATAAAAAGATTGAGATATCGACTGAGACGAGTAAATTCACCAAGGGCTGAACAGGTAAATGAAGTGACGAGTCCGGAGAAATCAAAAGAAGAAGAAACAATTGTAGTTAAAGAAAGCAAAAGAACAAGGAAACCTCACCAGAAGTATAAATCACCAGAATGGACGTATGTGGCCCTGCCTGAAGTAAAAGAAGAGGCGGATAGCCAAGGAAATCCAGAGGTGGTTGTACCGGAAGTGGTTGTGGAAGACGAAGAATCGGAAATCCTGAGAGTTATCTTGTCCGATATTGGAGAAGAAGCGGATGTTCAGGACATTCTGTATACCGGAAACGAAGGAAAAGTGAAAAATGATGAAATGCCAAACTGAATGAGACAAGAAAACTATTGATGGAAAGACAATAAAATACAGAAAAAGACAAAAACTGGTAGAACCAAGTAGGTGCTTAGAGCCTTGGGTTAGAACAACTAGTTGTGAACTAGAAGAGGCTAAGTCAAAAGACACGGTCCATTTTTGCAAAGATGGCAAACATAGATAGTAGCAAAGGTAGATGTACATTTTTGAGGAGATGGTGTAAAATGTGTTGTTGTTGTACAGGATTACTAATGCTTCTATGGAGTATACTTGCTCTACTGATCTCATTCAAAGTTACTATAGATCCATTAGAAGGACATAGTGAAAACATAACTAATATAGGGAAGATTCAAAAGGTAGGTCCGACTAGAATAGATAAAAACTATTTACATAAAGACAGGTCTATAACTGATTTTTCTAATAATGTGTTTTCAAAATTGTTGTATGAATATGCAAAGACAATGGACGTAAGGGACTGCTACGTTTGTATGCAGTTACCTGCCTCTGTATCGGAGGGAGTGACTTATCACCACCTTCCAGTAACTTATGGAATAACATGTAGTGTAATAGCTAGTCTATTTTATCAAACCGGAAAATTAGAGTATTATTTTTCAGATGTAGATATTATATTTTCACAAGTACCGTCAATTAACAAGCTAAACAAGGTAAAACCTGCAAAAGTATAAGGGGAATTTTTCTTAGAGACTAAAGACCTAACATTAGAATACATATTTAGAAATAATTTGACATGCAGTTTAAAGAAAGAGGAAAATGAATTTTTAGATATGGTTGAAGAAAGGAGACTGAAAATGCAAAGAAAGGCTTCAGAAGGAAAGGTTGAGAAAACAGTATGGGACGTAGAGATGGAAAAACACTTGAAAGGGGAAACAAGTCCAACTATGGCTTTAGATTGGCCTCAGAAAGGGAAATTGTGTATTAGGAGGAATCAAACTGCATATGATAATTATTTTGTAGGGAATAGCGAGTGCCATCATACATACCGAATCATGGGTGGATGGGGATTTAAAGGTGGAAAAGATCCAGTTTTTCCTGGACTATATTTCATTTGTGGGAACAGGGCATATTATTGTTTGCCAGACCATTGGTATGGCACATGTTATGTAGGCCTGGGTTTTCCAAAGAGTTTTCATATGGATAGAGGAGAAGATGGTGTACATAGTTTAGGTAGTTATTTAGCACGTAGTAAGAGAGAATCTTGGACAGAAATTGTGGGTGACATTTTTGGAGCATTGATACCAGCAGTGGGAATATCTCTGAATGCAAACAAAATTAGAAGACTTTCAATAGTAGTGGATCGCTTGTCCACAAGCACCGCTGGAGGATTTTAATTAGTAAATACTGAAATGGTTGCCATGCGTGCTATGGTAATGCAAAATCGACTTGCCCTTGATATCTTATTGGCAAAAGAGGGTGGAGTCTATGGAATGCTGAAAGTTCAACACAGTTGTACTTACATTCCTGACGAAAGTAAAGATTTGAAAATTTATATTAAAAATATTACAGAATTGCATGACGAAATTGCACCACTGGAGGTTGAAGGTGTTTGGGAAAAGATTGGAAAGAAATTATCAGTTATTAAATATTTTGTAGTAAAACTAGGTAGTACGTTTTTAGGTAAGATATTATTTCCATTAACATGTGTGATTTTCATAGTATTAATAATTAAATTAGGGTGTATTTGTCGTAAAAAGGATAAAAATCTGAAAAAGTTAAGAAGAGAAAATTTAAGGAGGAGAGATAAGAAACAAGAAAGAGAATTTGAAGAGATAGAATTGGAGGAGTTTAAGGAAAGCATGTATAAATCATCAAAAAGAGAAGAAACAGGGGAAACTGAAATATGAATAAAAACAAGAAATCACTTTGAAATTCCGTAAAAGGGATACAAAATTTTGTTGGTGTGGTGATATAATCACCAAAGGGGGGATTGCTGGAGCGGGTAGTACAAAATTTTGTATACCCCCCCATTCTGCATGTTTATATTAATCCGAATAATCTATTAATTGTAATATTATTAATCTGTTTGAAGTGATAACTCACCAATTATATTAACAAAAGAATTATACGAGGAATTTGCATTTTGCATGGCTAAACTATTTGTATACTAATATATGTACTCATCAAACGGTTCCCTTCTCAGCGAACCAATTTAGCACGCACTCACAGTTTGCTTTGCTTATCCCAAATTCTTTATTCTTTTTAGCAGGTATCCAGTCTCAAGACAAACCAACGCGTTTCGCTATCCACCGATAGCTTGATCACGGTTACCATAACACATTTCGGTTACCCAATAAAAACAATTGTTATTAGTCATGTGATTAATGATGTCACACATCTCTTAGCATGGAATTCTGGTCTTTGTAGTTTTTCAAACCATATATTGTTAGCATATCATTCCAACCTAATACTTCAAATTTATGGTCAATCGAGATTAAATACAAATCAATTTCATGTCTCTCTTATGTGGAAACTTTTCACATTTTAACCTGATCCGCTATCCGCTGTTAGTTATTATCATAATTTTTCAGATATGTGTTTATTTGAGTGCATATTGCTGCGTACGTATTACCATTTGACTCTATGTCATTATACTTACAACCTTTCATTCTAGCGGTATTTCAAATTGGTTAACATTTGCATTGTGAGTTCCTTAAATTTGTATGTCTCGATGGAGAACCGGTTCTCGCCGTTTTTTAAAAAAAGGACAATTTTGTTGTAAATGCGAGAGAGGTTGACGTGATACATTTAATTCAACCGTCAATGAATTGTATCACCATGTATAATACCCTCTAGTGGGTTAATGCCTCAAACTGATTTAATTGCCCTCTAGTGGGCTGAAACCTCGCATTTACAGATTTTGTTGTGGTTTATAGGTTGTTCTTCCCTAACATTTAGAGGTAGGTTATATCTATGTGGTTTGAAACCAACTTTTGAAAAGTTTTTTATATTTTGAAAAAAAAAATGTATATGTTTTTTGGTTAATTTTTTTTTTTAATAAAATTTATTTACCCGTCCTCCCTTTTGTCTGCAAACACCTTTATTGGCAACATAGATGGTTGTTATCTGTTCCTATAAATGAACATACAGTTCCTCACTTTGGTTGAGGCCCCATGGCATAAAAGTCCTGAAATTCAGAATCTGCCGTGATTCTCTACGTCTCAAGTTTTTTTCACGATCCCCCCCTCTTTCATGTAGGGGTATCGTTTCCAGAGCATAAAAACACAGGGATTTCCAATTTCCTCCGTGACTGGTTTCCATGTGTTTTGCAACTGCATTGCTCCTGTCTTTGTTGACTGTTGCTCTGACGTGTTCCAGGATTCTCTTTTTGAGTTCACATTTTGTGCTCCCTATGTACTTCAATGAGCATGGACATTCGATCACGTATACCACAAATTGGCTTTTGCATGTAATTAGTTCTTTTATTTGCCATATCTTGTTGTTTGGTAATTTGACTTCCGTCATGTTTTTGGCAATTTGACAAACTTTGCATGTATGACACTTTTTAAAACCCTTTGTTGTTAGCCACTGTGTTCCCTTTTTTTTTGGTGTGATCTTGATGGTGGCTGTGTATCAGTTTGTCTCTCAAATTCTTTGCTCGGCGAAACGTGATGTTAGGGTGTTTGCCCATAATTTCGCTCACAATCGGATCCAATTGTAGGATCTTCCAGTTTCTTTGAAGAATGTCCGCTATTTGTTTCGATTCCTTCGAATGATCCAAGATCAATCGTACTGCTGGATTTTCTGATTGATTTGTAGTTGTATTTTTTGTGCCTTGGTGGTTTTCATCGAGAATATCCTGTCTTTTCTTTCTGTTGGCACGTTTCCAACATTTTTGAATGATGCCTTTTTGGTATCCGCGGTGCCTGAATCTTTTTGCTGTATTTCTACTGTGCTCCTCCCATTCTTTCTGTTCCAAGCAGATTCTCCGTAGTCTCAGGGATTCACCATATGGGATATTATCCTTTACCGATGATTTATGGAAACTGGTTGCATGTAATGTTGCATTCGTTGAAGTCTCTTTTCTGTGCAATTTGGTTTCTAGTTTGTTGTTGACAATATAAATCTCTGTATTCAGAAAATCCAGCAGTACGATTGATCTTGGATCATTCGAAGGAATCGAAACAAATAGCGGACATTCTTCGAAGAAACTGGAAGATCATACAATTGGATCTGATTGTGAGCGAAATTATGTGCAAACACCCTAACATCACGTTTCGCCGAGCAAAGAATTTGAGAGACAAACTGATACACAGCGACCATCAAGATAACACAAAAAAAAGGGAACACAGTGGCTAACAACAAAGGGTTTTAAAAAGTGTCATACGTGCAAAGTTTGTCAAATTGCCAAAAACATGACGGAAGTCAAATTACCAAACAACAAGATATGGCAAATAAAAGAACTAATTACATGCAAAAGCCAATTTGTGGTATACGTGATCGAATGTCCATGCTCATTGAAGTACATAGGGAGCACATAATGTGAACTCAAAAAGAGAATCCTGGAACACGTCAGAGCAACAGTCAACAAAGACAGGAGCAATGCAGTTGCAAAACACATGGAAACCAGTCACGGAGGATATTGGAAATCCCTGTGTTTTTATGCTCTGGAAACGATACCCCTACATGAAAGAGGGGGGGGTCGTGAAAAAAACTTGAGACGTAGAGAATCACGGCAGATTCTGAATTTCAGGACTTTTATGCCATGGGGCCTCAACCAAAGTGAGGAACTGTATGTTCATTTGTAGGAACAGATAACAACCATCTATGTTGCCAATAAAGGTGTTTGCAGACAAAAGGGAGGACGGGTAAATACATTTTATAAAAAAATAAATAAAAAAAAACATAATAACATTTTTTTTTTCAAAATATAAAAAACTTTTCAAAAGTTGGTTTCAAACCACATAGATATAACCTACCTCTAAATGTTAGGGAAGAACAACCTATAAACCACAACAAAATCTGTAAATGCGAGGTTTCAGCCCACTAGAGGGCAATTAAATCAGTTTGAGGCATTAACCCACTAGAGGGTATTATACATGGTGATACAATTCGTTGACGGTTGAATTAAATGTATCACGTCAACCTCTCTCGCATTTACAACAAAATTGTCCTTCTTTTTTTAAAAAACTTCGAGAACCGGTTCTCCATTGGGACATACAAATTTAAGGAACTCACAATGCAAATGTTAACCAATTTGAAATACCGCTAGAATGAAAGGTTGTAAGTGTAATGACATAGAGTCAAATGGTAATACGTACGCAGCAATATGCACTCAAATAAACACATATCTGAAAAATTATGATAACTAACAGCGGATAGCGGATCAGGTTAAAATGTGAAAAGTTTCCACATAAGAGAGACATGAAATTGATTTGTATTTAATCTCGATTGACCATAAATTTGAAGTATTAGGTTGGAATGATATGCTAACAATATATGGTTTGAAAAACTATAAAGACCAGAATTCTATGCTAAGAGATATGTGACATCATTAATCACATGACTAATAACAATTGTTTTTATTGGGTAACCGAAATGTGTTATGGTAACCGTGATCAAGCTATCGGTGGATAGCGAAACGCGTTGGTTTTTCTTGAGACTGGATACCTGCTAAAAAGAATAAAGAATTTGGGATAAGCAAAGCAAACTGTGAGTGCGTGCTAAATTGGTTCGCTCAGAAGGGAACCGTTTGATGAATTCATGACGGCATGGCTCGGCCACAGCGTCGCACCAGATAAAGACGCGCCAGGGGTCCCTTGAGCGGAGCTGAATTGTAGATATACAAAAATTTGGGACCCGGTGAACGCCAGCTGTTTGGGCTGCGGTGGATTTGCGGAACAGCGTTTCAGCGCCGATGCGGTGGAGACTGCGACCCGACATCGGAGGGTGGAGGTAAGCTCTTTCTACCGCATTATGCGCCTCGCTGGAGCAAACCACGCTACATATAGAATACGAACTGTTACTGAGCTGGTTATTTCCAATATTGAGAGCATTGCACTGCTTTAGAACCGCAATTCGGACACCCAAAGGGAAGCAGCGGTAGATAATTAATCAGTAGCAAAGTGGATCTCTCTCCACATGGACAGTTTACATAATCCCATAAAATTTAACCATTATTAATACCAAGGATCAATTCCAGTCTACTGGCAAATAAAACATGGAAAAACGTGATGCTAAACGCAATGAATACCTGGCCTCCTTTTTTGAGCAGGAAACAACATCACAGGGTCAAAGCTCAAAGGAAAGGAATGGTGAAACCAAAAAAACGGATACACGCAGCAAACTTAAAATGTGGGAGAGGTTGAGCAAGAAAGAAATTAACAAATGGTGGGAATTGACAACTTAAAAAAAATATTTGGAAGTACGGAGGGTCCCGAGAGGACTCAGAATATCCTTAATGCCCAGCCAACAGGATGCAAGTAATGAATTATTACAAGAATGGGGAGATTATGTTTTGAATTCCTCGTGAGGCCCAATATCCATTTTGATTAAACACATTGAAGTGGCGTTATTGAAAATTAAAGATGAATTACTACAATTGGAAAAAGACTTAGCCTCTGTAGAAATGAATACCGAAATGATCAAATTAAAGAAGGATCTGGAGAAATATGTAGAAAAACATGAAGAAGTTGTAAAAATGAGAAAGCAATCCACATTTCAGAGGGATAAAGATGATTATGCGCAAGGACACATATTTACATATGCCAAAAAATGTTATATATTCAAAAGCCAGGGCAGAGTGTCAATGGAAGCACAGAGTTCCTCGAGTGTTACATCACTAACATCAACAGGCGCAAGTGATACTGATGGGGAACCAAGTGAAGAACAAACAACAAGCAGTTTTTTAGGGGACATGAGACTAGTTCTCCAACAAAGATCATGGGAACAAAATCAAAACCAATTTCGAGCCACACGCGGAAGGGGAAGAGGTCGCAAATGGACCCCCCGTACACCGGCATCATTGCCAAGAAACCCACAAGAAGAGGAAAAAGGAAAAACTGGACCCGAAGAAACGGGGACAAAAACCAGAAGTATGCGTCAGAAGACATCGAAATAATTTGGACTGATGACCCAGATGATGAAGAAGAATTAGTCGGAATAAATCTATCAAAGCGCCCCCTTTCAAACAATGAAACATCCTTGTTAAAACATGGGATCAATTTTTGCCCAACCCAATCGATGGATTTAGCACAGACACGGATTGACATATACAAATATATAAGAAAAATTAAACTTGCAAAAATCTTCAAAGAAAACCAAGAATTGGCAAAATTCACTGAAACACAGAGGGAAAAAATGCTACTCAATATAGAAGAACCAATACTAAAAACAACGGACATGCCAGCCCTCCTGACTTTGGTGAATTTGGGCGCAATGGAACAAATAGATATAATTGAAGAATCTACGGCATGCCCACAGATGGGAGCAGGTATAAGTGGGAAAAAACCTCCCTCACGTTTCTACCCCCAACTGCCCCCTGGCAACAAAATTGATATCTTCCAGGAAGCAGTTGTACAGGAGATATATAAAATAAGAGGAACGAAGTTTCAAGACAATCTGAAACAAGAAGAAAGAACGGCCCTCAAAGAACTAATGGAAGACAAATCAATAACCATTAAAATGGCAGATAAGGGTGGAAACATCGTTATATTGAACACCTTAGACTATGTAGCAGAAGCACACCTTCAACTGATGAACAAAGAATGTTATAACAAACTGGATAAGAATCCGACACGAGTTTTCAAAGAACACCTAGACAAGGAAATTCGAAGGTGGCAACTTTTGAATTTAATTGACGACGACAAAAGAAAATTTCTGAGCACTGAACATCCCACAATGGCGCCAATATATTTTCTACCGAAAGTACATAAAAATCCATCAAAACCACCGGGCCGACCAATAGTGTCTGCGAAAGGTTCACTTATGGAACCGGTAGCAAAGTATATTGATTATTTTTTGATGCCCTTTGTGCTCAATCTAAGCTCATATTTGAAAGATACCACGGACCTCTTGAGACATTTGCAAGAACTACCATGGCAAGCATCCTATATGTTAATCACAATGGACGTAACATCACTATACACAAATATTGAAAATGATATCGGGTTACTAGCATGCAGCTACTTTCTCAAAGAGCGAGACATCAAACTCAAACAACACAATCAAATGTTAATGGACATGATCCAAATGTGCCTTACCCAGAATGCATTCTTATTCGGAGAGGAACTCTATATACAGATTAAGGGATGAGCAATGGGGTTTTCTTTTATTCCAGGATACGCCTGTCTCACCATGGGATGGTAGGAACAACAAGTAGCATGGCATTCAAATAACGACAAATATGTAAACAAAGTGATGAAATGGCTAAGATACATCGACAACCTCCTAATAATATGGGACGGCACGGTACAGGAATTTGAGGAATATTTCAAAATTCTTAATTCCACAGATGCAAATATAAGATTTACATATAACATCAGCAAAGAAAGAATAATATTCCTGGATACGGAGATTTATATTGTCAACAACAAACTAGAAACCACATTGCACAGAAAAGAGACTTCAACAAATGCAACATTACATGCAACCAGTTTCCATAAATCATCGATAAAGGATAATATCCCATATGGTGAATTCCCGAGACTACGGAGAATCTGCTAGGAACAGAAAGAATGGGAGGAGCACAGTAGAAATACAGCAAAAAGATTAAGGCACCGCGGATACCAAAAAGGCATCATTCAAAAATGTTGGAAACGTGCCAACGGAAAGAAAAGACAGGATATTCTCGAGGAAAACCACCAAGGCACAAAAAAATCAAAAAATACAACTACAAATCAATCAGAAAATCCAGCAGTACGATTGATCTTGGATCATTCGAAGGAATCGAAACAAATAGCGGACATTCTTCGAAGAAACTGGAAGATCCTTCAATTGGATCCGATTGTGAGCGAAATTATGAGCAAACACCCTAACATCACGTTTCGCCGAGCAAAGAATTTGAGAGACAAACTGATACACAGCCACCATCAAGATCACACCAAAAAAAGGGAACACAGTGGCTAACAACAAAGGGTTTTAAAAAGTGTCATACGTGCAAAGTTTGTCAAATTGCCAAAAACATGACAGAAATCAAATTACCAAACAACAAGATATGGCAAATAAAAGAACTAATTACATGCAAAAGCCAATTTGTGGTATACGTGATCGAATGTACATGCTCATTGAAGTACATAGGGAGCACAGAATGTGAACAAAAAAAGAGAATCCTGGAACACGTCAGAGCAACAGTCAACAAAGACAGGAGCAATGCAGTTGCAAAACACATGGAAACCAGTCACGGAGGAAATTGGAAGTCCCTGTGTTTTTATGCTCTGGAAACGATACCCCTACATGAAAGAGGGGGGGATCGTGAAAAAAACTTGAGACGTAGAGAATCACGGCAGATTCTGAATTTCAGGACTTTTATGCCATGGGGCCTCAACCAAAGTGAGGAACTGTATGTTCATTTGTAGGAACAGATTACAACCATCTATGTTGCCAATAAAGGTGTTTGCAGACAAAAGGGAGGACGGGTAAATACATTTTATAAAAAAAATAAACAAAAAAACATATAATTTTTTTTTTCAAAATATCAAAAAGTTTTCAAAAGTTGGTTTCAAACCACATAGATATAACCTACCTCTAAATGTTAGGGAAGAACAACCTATAAACCACAACAAAATCTGTAAATGCGAGGTTTCAGCCCACTAGAGGGCAATTAAATCAGTTTGAGGCATTAACCCACTAGAGGGTATTATACATGGTGATACAATTCGTTGACGGTTGAATTAAATGTATCACGTCAACCTCTCTTGCATTTACAACAAAATTGTCCTTCTTTTTTTAAAAAAACGGCAAGAACCGGTTCTCCATCGGGACATACAAATTTAAGGAACTCACAATGCAAATGTTAACCAATTTGAAATACCGCTAGAATGAAAGGTTGTAAGTGTAATGACATAGAGTCAAATGGTAATACGTACGCAGCAATATGCACTCAAATAAACACATATCTGAAAAATTATGATAATAACTAACAGCGGATAGCGGATCAGGTTAAAATGTGAAAAGTTTCCACATAAGAGAGACATGAAATTGATTTGTAATTAATCTCGATTGACCATAAATTTGAAGTATTCGGTTGGAATGATATGCTAACAATATATGGTTTGAAAAACTACAAAGACCAGAATTCCATGCTAAGAGATGTGTGACATCATTAATCACATGACTAATAACATTTGTTTTTATTGGGTAACCGAAATGTGTTATGGTAACCGTGATCAAGCTATCTGTGGATAGCGAAACGCATTGGTTTGTCTTGAGACTGGATACCTGCTAAAAAGAATAAAGAATTTGGGATAAGCAAAGCAAACTGTGAGTGCGTGCTAAATTGGTTCGCTGAGAAGGGAACCGTTTGATGAATTCATGACGGCATGGCTCGGCCACAGCGTGGCACCGGATAAAGACGCGCCACGGGTCCCTTGAGCGGAGCTGAATTGTGGAAATACTAATATATGTACGCATACTAATGGTAGAAAATTAGAATATTGCATGATATATGTTGCTTTTGTGACGTAATTGTAAGTTGCACCAGATGATATCACTGGGTGAATATAAACGATTTAAATGTTGCTATCATGCTGGATAATTACTTACACATAGGGGAATTAGTGAGGGTTTAACATTTTATTAGTCATTTCTATGTTTTAATTATGTTTTGTGTTTGTTTTGCTTAAGTTGACCATTTGGGCCTAAAGAAAAGATGGCTGACTGAGAGACACGAGGTGACTGCTACCGTTTCACGAGGTTTCGGGTGAAATGCGCCTGCGTAACAGCAAGCAACAATGGCCTCGTCCTGACCCCAGGCAAGATGTACCAACCAACGTCGTACTGGGAGAGTTGCCAGGACCACAAAACAAAGGACTGTCTTTAAAACCGGAACCAGCAAGTGTGATGACTTAATCTAACGGCCTATGTGAGAACTTTACCAAATGACCCCAAATCCACCAATCAGGACTGTCTAAAACTGATTTTTGGTATATTTTGACGTTAGTTTCATTGTAAAAGTGGGTAGATAAAGCGAATTAGTAGTCCTTTTTGAGCGAAGTTTCATTTTCCTGACGTTATGCTGACGGAGAGAACGGTGACAAAGACTGAATTGCGGCCTGACTTTGATGAATTTAAGATTTTTCCATGACTTGACTGACTTAGAGGACGACTAATAGCCAGATTAGGTAAATATGATGTTCTGCGGTTTGGTCGATGATTTTCTAAAATTTGCAATTAATTAGATAAACGATGCTTTGATTAATAGACAAATGTGTTGAGTTGTTTTTTTGAAGAAATTAGATTAAGAGAAGAGCATAAATAAAAGAATTGAATTACCAAATTACATTCCAGCTAACTGATTCATCACCAAATGAGGGGAATATCACGAGGTTTGAAGTTAATAAAGGTATTCAATGTATATTAGGGTTTTAGGTGAAAAGATATTCCTTTCATGTCAGCGTATGGAAACTTACCCCTCCCGGGAAAGCAGATCAATGAAGTGTGAGTGTTGGTGTTATGGGCCCCACCAATGAATGTTATTGAGTTAATGTGCTATTGCGATATTTACTCAAAGGAGTACTTTTAAATAGGAACAGGGGTGAGAGCACACCGCTTCACCTCCCAGCAATGTTCGCCCCTGGCATTGTGGTAAATGCAGTTTCAGTTACTTGGTTGCTTCAAGAGTGTTCGAGTGTTTCACAACAGTTGGCGCAGATAGTGCTGATCTCTAGACACATGTTTCTGGTTCTTTAACCGTCATCAGTAGAGATTACAGTCTTTCAAATGTGGGGTTTGCTGAGTAGGCTGCCAACATCTTTGTCAGGTCAGGTACCTCTCACAGGCATGCGGGTGCTTCATGCAAGAGCTCGTCAGCTCAATGACTCGTTGGGAGTAGTATTAAACAGGAACAGGGGTGGGAGCACATCGCTTCAACTTCCAGCAAGGTTCGCCCCTGGCATTGTGGTAAATACAGTTCCGGTTACTTGCTTGCTTCAAGAGTGTTCGACTGTTTCGCCAAAGTTGGTGCAGATAGAGCTGATCTCTAGAGACGTGTTTCTGGTTTTTTAACCGTCATCAGTAGAGATTACAGTCTTTCAAATTTGGGGTTTGCTGAGTAGGCTGCCAACATCTTTCTCAGATCAGGTACCTCTCACAGGCATGCAGGGGGCTTCATCCACGAGCTCGTCAGCTCAATGACTCACGGCAGTACTATTAAACAGGAACAGGGGTGACAGCACACCGCTTCACCTCCCAGCAAGGTTCACCCCTGGCATTGTGGCAAATGCAGTTTCGGTTACTTGCTTGCTTCAAGAGTGTTTGAGTGTTTCGCCACAGAAGGCGCAGATAGTGCTGTTGTCTAGACACGTGTTTCTGGTTCTTTAAACGTCATCAGGAGAGATTACAGTCTTTCAAATGTGGGGTTTGCTGAGTAGGCTGCCAACATCTTTGTCAGGTCAGGTACCTCTCACAGGCATGCGGGTGCTTCATCCACGAGCTCGTCAGCTCAATGACTCATGGGAGTACTATTAAACAGGAACAGGGGTGAGAACACACTGCTTCACCTCCCAGCAAGGTTCGCCCCTGGCATTGTGGTAAATGCAGTTTCAGTTACTTGCTTGCTTCTAGAGTGTTCGAGTGTTTCGCCACAGTTGGCGCAGATAGTGCTGATCTCTAGACACGTGTTTCTGGTTATTTAACTGTTATCAGTAGAGATTACAGTCTTTCAAATTTGGGGTTTGCTGAGTAGGCTGCCAACATCTTTCTCAGGTCAGGTACCTCTCACAGGCATGCGGGTGCTTCATCCACGAGATCGTCAGCTCAATGACTCACAGGACTACTATTAAACACAAATAGGGGTGGGAGCACACCTCTTCAGCTCCCAGCAAGGTTCGCCGCTGGCATTGTTGTAAATGCAGTTTCAGTTACTTGCTTTCTTCAAGAGTGTTCAAGTGTTTCGCCACAGTTGGCGCAGATAGTGCTGATCTCTAGAAACGTGTTTCTGGTTCTTTAACCATCATCAGTAGAGATTACAGTCTTTCAAATTTGAGGTTTGCTGAGTAGGCTACCAACATATTTCTCAGGTCAGGTACCTCTCACAGGCATGCGGGTGCGTCATCCACGAGCTCGTCAACTCAATGACTCAAGGGAGTGCTATGAAACAGGAACAGGATGGGAGTAAACCGCTTCACCTCCCAGCAAGGTTCACCCCTGGCATTGTGGTAAATGCAGTTTCAGTTACTTGCTTGCTTCAAGAGTGTTTGAGTGTTTCTCCACAGTTGGCACAGATAGTGCTGATCTCTAGACACATGTTTCTGGTTCTTTAACCATCATCAGTCGAGATTACAGTGTTTGAAATTTTAGGTTTGCTGAGTAGGCTGCCAACATCTTTCTCAGGTCAGGTACCTCTCACAGGCATGTGGGTGCCTCATCCATGAGCTCGTCAGCTCAATGACTCAAAGGAGTGCTATTAAACAGGAACAGGATGGGAGCAAACCGCTTCACCTCCCAGCAAGGTTCGCCCCTGGCATTGTGGTAAATGCGGTTTCAGTTGCTTGCTTGCTTCAAGAGTGTTTGAGTGTTTCGCCACAGTTGGCACAGATAGTGCTGATCTCTAGACACATGTTTCTGGTTCTTTAACCGCCATCAGTCCAGATTATAGTGTTTGAAATTTTGGGTTTGCAGAGTAGGCTGCCAACATCTTTCTCAGGTCCGGTACGTCTCACAGGCATGTGGGTGCTTCATCCACGAGCTCGTCAGCTCAATGACTCACGGCAGTACTATTAAACAGGAACAGGTGTGGGAGCACACCGCTTCACCTCCCAGCAAGGTTCACCCCTGGCATTGTGGTAAATGCAGTTTCGATTACTTGCTTGCTTCAAGAGTGTTTGAGTGTTTCGCCACAGTTGGCGCAGATAGTGCTGATCTCTAGACACGTGTTTCTGGTTCTTTAACCGTCATCAGTAGAGATTACAGTCTTCTCTCTCCTTCCCTAATCCATCTACTGATTCCCCTGGTCAAAACCCGCACTTGACAGTAAATCCGACCAAGTGGTTGGAATCTCTCCCCCTGATAACATTGGAAACCGTACAGAAACTGGCACAACGAATAAAATCCGGCTCCCCGTGTGACCCTGCCCCCCCAGGCTCACTAAATCTTGCCAGCGTTGCTATTTTCCCTACGCTCCTGGATCTCATGAACTCCTCTATAACCAGTAGGACGGTCCCCTCAACATGGAAGCACGCTATGGTACGGGCTCTATTGAAGAAACCTTCCCTTGATCCGGCCAACCCCAGTAATTATCGCCCGATCTCGTTACTCCCCTGGGCGTCGAAAATTCTGGAGAAACATGTCAACACCACTCTGCCAACATTTTTTGAGGAAAACCACCTCCTCGACCCCTCCCAAACAGGTTTTCGTAGCAAACATGGGACAGAGACCGCTTTATTGGCAGTGACCGAGGAGGCAAGACGGCTCCTGGATCGAGGAGGATCAGTGACAGTGATCCTCCTCGATCTAAGTGCCGCATTTGACACGGTACATCACAAAATCTTGCTAACCCGCCTTGCCGACTTAGGAGTGACCGGAGACGCCCTGACATGGTTCAACTCTTTTTTATCTGACAGAACCTTTCAGGTCTTCGACGGCACATCCCGCTCATCAACTCGCCCCCTGGGATGCGGAGTTCCCCAGGGCTCCTCTTTAAGTCCTACGCTCTTCAACGCATACATGAAGCCACTGGCTGAGGTAGTTCGTCCGCATGGTGTTAAGATCATCTCCTATGCGGACGACACCCAGCTGGTGGTCTCCCTTGCTGAGAAGAGCGGCCTCCAGTCGCCACCAGACCTAGCGGCCTGTTTGGAGGATGTAAAAAAGTGGATGATGAGCTCATGCCTAAAGCTAAACGACGATAAAACTGAGCTGATGATCCTGGGCCCAGCCTCCCCCGCCTCCATAGAGCTGATCTGGCCATCAAGCATGGGAATGGCCCCACCCCCCAGAGACAACATTAAAAGCTTGGGCGTCTGGCTCGACAAGTCCCTGAGCCTTAACACACAGGCCACTAAGATCTCAGCTACCTGTTTTGGCCTCCTTAGGGTGATTAAGAAAGTCCTTCCCCTCCTCTGTTCTGAGGCCAAACAGATAATTATACAGGGCCTCATCCAATCTCGTTTGGACTTTAATAACGCCCTTTATTTGGGAGCACCAGACTATACCCTACAGAAGCTCCAACGCACCCAGAATTGTGCTGCCAGAGCGCTGCTGGGAATCCCCCGGAGGACTTCAGTAAGAACTGGTTTAAAGACCCTGCACTGGTTACCTGTCAGGGACAGAGTAAAATTTAAATCACTCTGTATCGCCCACCAGACATTCTGGGAAACGGGCCCAGACATCAATCGCCCCCTGATTTCTCCCTACAGGCCCAACAAATCCCTTCGCTCTTCAACAGCATTTTTGGCCGAAATCCCCAGAATACGCAGAGCCAGAGCAGGAGGACGCTCCTTCTCGTATAATGTTTCCAAACTCTGGAACTCCCTCCCTCTGCAGCTGAGGAACAACCCTATCCTGACTACGTTCCGGAAACAGCTAAAAACCCTGCTATTCAATGCCTAAAAGTAACCTCAAGAGTGCTTCTTCTGTTTTAGCGCCTGGACGCCTCAGGGCAGCTGCAGCGCTTTACAAGTCACATTTTCATTTCATTTCATTTCATTTCATTTCAAATGTGGGGTTTTCTGAGTAGGCTGCCAACATCTTTGTCAGGTCAGGTACCTCTCACAGGCATGCGAGTGCTTCATGCACGAGCTCCTTCAGCTCAATGACTCATGGGAGTACTATTAAACAGGAACAGGGGTGGGAGCACACTGCTTCACCTGCGAGCAAGGTTCGCCCCTGGCATTGTGGTAAATGCAGTTTCAGTTACTTGCTTGCTTCAAGAGTGCGCGAGTGTTTCGCCACAGTTGGCGCAGATGGTGCTGATCTCTAGACACGTGTTTCTGGTTCTTTAACAGTCATCAGTAGAGATTACAGTCTTTCAAATTTGAGGTTTGCTGAGTAGGCTACCAACATATTTCTCAGGTCAGGTACCTCTCACAGGCATGCGGGTGCGTCATCCACGAGCACGTCAGCTCAATGACTCAAGGGAGTGCTATTAAACAGGAACAGGATGGGAGTAAACCGCTTCAGCTCCCAGCAAGGTTCGCCGCTGGCATTGTTGTAAATGCAGTTTCAGTTACTTGCTTTCTACAAGAGTGTTCAAGTGTTTCGCCACAGTTGGCGCAGATAGTGCTGATCTCTAGAAACGTGTTTCTGGTTCTTTAACCGTCATCAGTAGAGATTACAGTCTTTCAAATTTGAGGTTTGCTGAGTAGGCTACCAGCATATTTCTCAGGTCAGGTACCTCTCACAGGCATGCGGGTGCGTCATCCACGAGCTCGTCAGCTCAATGACTCACGGCAGTACTATTAAACAGGAACAGGTGTGGGAGCACACCGCTTCACCTCCCAGCAAGGTTCACCCCTGGCAATGTGGTAAATGCAGTTTCGGTTACTTGCTTGCTTCAAGAGTGTTCGAGTGTTTCGCCACAGTTGGCGCAGATAATGCTGATCTCTAGACACATGTTTCTGGTTCTTTAACCGTCATCAGTAGAGATTACAGTCTTTTAAATGTGGGGTTTGCTGAGTAGGCTGCCAACATCTTTGTCAGGTCAGGTACCTCTCACAGGCATGCGGGTGCTTCATGCAAGAGCTTGTCAGCTCAATGACTCGTTGGGAGTAGTATTAAACAGGAACAGGGGTGGGAGCACACCGCTTCACCTTCCAGCAAGGTTCGCCCCTGGCATTGTGGTAAATACAGTTCCGGTTACTTGCTTGCTTCAAGAGTGTTCGACTGTTTCGCCAAAGTTGGTGCAGATAGAGCTGATCTCTAGAGACGTGTTTCTGGTTTTTTAACCGTCATCAGTAGAGATTACAGTCTTTCAAATTTGGGGGTTGCTGAGTAGGCTGCCAACATCTTTCTCAGATCAGGTACCTCTCACAGGCATGCAGGGGGCTTCATCCACGAGCTCGTCAGCTCAATGACTCACGGCAGTACTATTAAACAGGAACAGGGGTGACAGCACACCGCTTCACCTACCAGCAAGGTTCACCCCTGGCATTGTGGCAAATGCAGTTTCGGTTACTTGCTTGCTTCAAGAGTGTTTGAGTGTTTCGCCACAGAAGGCGCAGATAGTGCTGTTGTCTAGACACGTGTTTCTGGTTCTTTAAAGGTCATCAGTAGAGATTACAGTCTTTCAAATGTGGGGTTTGCTGAGTAGGCTACCAACATATTTCTCAGGTCAGGTACCTCTCACAGGCATGCGGGTGCGTCATCCACGAGCTCGTCAACTCAATGACTCAAGGGAGTGCTATGAAACAGGAACAGGATGGGAGTAAACCGCTTCACCTCCCAGCAAGGTTCACCCCTGGCATTGTGGTAAATGCAGTTTCAGTTACTTGCTTGCTTCAAGAGTGTTTGAGTGTTTCTCCACAGTTGGCACAGATAGTGCTGATCTCTAGACACATGTTTCTGGTTCTTTAACCATCATCAGTCGAGATTACAGTGTTTGAAATTTTAGGTTTGCTGAGTAGGCTGCCAACATCTTTCTCAGGTCAGGTACCTCTCACAGGCATGTGGGTGCCTCATCCATGAGCTCGTCAGCTCAATGACTCAAAGGAGTGCTATTAAACAGGAACAGGATGGGAGCAAACCGCTTCACCTCCCAGCAAGGTTCGCCCCTGGCATTGTGGTAAATGCGGTTTCAGTTGCTTGCTTGCTTCAAGAGTGTTTGAGTGTTTCGCCACAGTTGGCACAGATAGTGCTGATCTCTAGACACATGTTTCTGGTTCTTTAACCGCCATCAGTCCAGATTATAGTGTTTGAAATTTTGGGTTTGCAGAGTAGGCTGCCAACATCTTTCTCAGGTCCGGTACGTCTCACAGGCATGTGGGTGCTTCATCCACGAGCTCGTCAGCTCAATGACTCACGGCAGTACTATTAAACAGGAACAGGTGTGGGAGCACACCGCTTCACCTCCCAGCAAGGTTCACCCCTGGCATTGTGGTAAATGCAGTTTCGATTACTTGCTTGCTTCAAGAGTGTTTGAGTGTTTCGCCACAGTTGGCGCAGATAGTGCTGATCTCTAGACACGTGTTTCTGGTTCTTTAACCGTCATCAGTAGAGATTACAGTCTTCTCTCTCCTTCCCTAATCCATCTACTGATTCCCCTGGTCAAAACCCGCACTTGACAGTAAATCCGACCAAGTGGTTGGAATCTCTCCCCCTGATAACATTGGAAACCGTACAGAAACTGGCACAACGAATAAAATCCGGCTCCCCGTGTGACCCTGCCCCCCCAGGCTCACTAAATCTTGCCAGCGTTGCTATTTTCCCTACGCTCCTGGATCTCATGAACTCCTCTATAACCAGTAGGACGGTCCCCTCAACATGGAAGCACGCTATGGTACGGGCTCTATTGAAGAAACCTTCCCTTGATCCGGCCAACCCCAGTAATTATCGCCCGATCTCGTTACTCCCCTGGGCGTCGAAAATTCTGGAGAAACATGTCAACACCACTCTGCCAACATTTTTTGAGGAAAACCACCTCCTCGACCCCTCCCAAACAGGTTTTCGTAGCAAACATGGGACAGAGACCGCTTTATTGGCAGTGACCGAGGAGGCAAGACGGCTCCTGGATCGAGGAGGATCAGTGGCAGTGATCCTCCTCGATCTAAGTGCCGCATTTGACACGGTACATCACAAAATCTTGCTAACCCGCCTTGCCGACTTAGGAGTGACCGGAGACGCCCTGACATGGTTCAACTCTTTTTTATCTGACAGAACCTTTCAGGTCTTCGACGGCACATCCCGCTCATCAACTCGCCCCCTGGGATGCGGAGTTCCCCAGGGCTCCTCTTTAAGTCCTACGCTCTTCAACGCATACATGAAGCCACTGGCTGAGGTAGTTCGTCCGCATGGTGTTAAGATCATCTCCTATGCGGACGACACCCAGCTGGTGGTCTCCCTTGCTGAGAAGAGCGGCCTCCAGTCGCCACCAGACCTAGCGGCCTGTTTGGAGGATGTAAAAAAGTGGATTATGAGCTCATGCCTAAAGCTAAACGACGATAAAACTGAGCTGATGATCCTGGGCCCAGCCTCCCCCGCCTCCATAGAGCTGATCTGGCCATCAAGCATGGGAATGGCCCCACCCCCCAGAGACAACATTAAAAGCTTGGGCGTCTGGCTCGACAAGTCCCTGAGCCTTAACACACAGGCCACTAAGATCTCAGCTACCTGTTTTGGCCTCCTTAGGGTGATTAAGAAAGTCCTTCCCCTCCTCTGTTCTGAGGCCAAACAGATAATTATACAGGGCCTCATCCAATCTCGTTTGGACTTTAATAACGCCCTTTATTTGGGAGCACCAGACTATACCCTACAGAAGCTCCAACGCACCCAGAATTGTGCTGCCATAGCGCTGCTGGGAATCCCCCGGAGGACTTCAGTAAGAACTGGTTTAAAGACCCTGCACTGGTTACCTGTCAGGGACAGAGTAAAATTTAAATCACTCTGTATCGCCCACCAGACATTCTGGGAAACGGGCCCAGACATCAATCTCCCCCTGATTTCTCCCTACAGGCCCAACAAATCCCTTCGCTCTTCAACAGCATTTTTGGCCGAAATCCCCAGAATACGCAGAGCCAGAGCAGGAGGACGCTCCTTCTCGTATAATGTTTCCAAACTCTGGAACTCCCTCCCTCTGCAGCTGAGGAACAACCCTATCCTGACTAGGTTCCGGAAACAGCTAAAAACCCTGCTATTCAATGCCTAAAAGTAACCTCAAGAGTGCTTCTTCTGTTTTAGCGCCTGGACGCCTCAGGGCAGCTGCAGCGCTTTACAAGTCACATTTTCATTTCATTTCATTTCATTTCATTTCATTTCAAATGTGGGGTTTTCTGAGTAGGCTGCCAACATCTTTGTCAGGTCAGGTACCTCTCACAGGCATGCGAGTGCTTCATGCACGAGCTCCTTCAGCTCAATGACTCATGGGAGTACTATTAAACAGGAACAGGGGTGGGAGCACACTGCTTCACCTGCGAGCAAGGTTCGCCCCTGGCATTGTGGTAAATGCAGTTTCAGTTACTTGCTTGCTTCAAGAGTGCGCGAGTGTTTCGCCACAGTTGGCGCAGATGGTGCTGATCTCTAGACACGTGTTTCTGGTTCTTTAACAGTCATCAGTAGAGATTACAGTCTTTCAAATTTGAGGTTTGCTGAGTAGGCTACCAACATATTTCTCAGGTCAGGTACCTCTCACAGGCATGCGGGTGCGTCATCCACGAGCACGTCAGCTCAATGACTCAAGGGAGTGCTATTAAACAGGAACAGGATGGGAGTAAACCGCTTCAGCTCCCAGCAAGGTTCGCCGCTGGCATTGTTGTAAATGCAGTTTCAGTTACTTGCTTTCTACAAGAGTGTTCAAGTGTTTCGCCACAGTTGGCGCAGATAGTGCTGATCTCTAGAAACGTGTTTCTGGTTCTTTAACCGTCATCAGTAGAGATTACAGTCTTTCAAATTTGAGGTTTGCTGAGTAGGCTACCAGCATATTTCTCAGGTCAGGTACCTCTCACAGGCATGCGGGTGCGTCATCCACGAGCTCGTCAGCTCAATGACTCACGGCAGTACTATTAAACAGGAACAGGTGTGGGAGCACACCGCTTCACCTCCCAGCAAGGTTCACCCCTGGCAATGTGGTAAATGCAGTTTCGGTTACTTGCTTGCTTCAAGAGTGTTCGAGTGTTTCGCCACAGTTGGCGCAGATAATGCTGATCTCTAGACACATGTTTCTGGTTCTTTAACCGTCATCAGTAGAGATTACAGTCTTTTAAATGTGGGGTTTGCTGAGTAGGCTGCCAACATCTTTGTCAGGTCAGGTACCTCTCACAGGCATGCGGGTGCTTCATGCAAGAGCTTGTCAGCTCAATGACTCGTTGGGAGTAGTATTAAACAGGAACAGGGGTGGGAGCACACCGCTTCACCTTCCAGCAAGGTTCGCCCCTGGCATTGTGGTAAATACAGTTCCGGTTACTTGCTTGCTTCAAGAGTGTTCGACTGTTTCGCCAAAGTTGGTGCAGATAGAGCTGATCTCTAGAGACGTGTTTCTGGTTTTTTAACCGTCATCAGTAGAGATTACAGTCTTTCAAATTTGGGGGTTGCTGAGTAGGCTGCCAACATCTTTCTCAGATCAGGTACCTCTCACAGGCATGCAGGGGGCTTCATCCACGAGCTCGTCAGCTCAATGACTCACGGCAGTACTATTAAACAGGAACAGGGGTGACAGCACACCGCTTCACCTACCAGCAAGGTTCACCCCTGGCATTGTGGCAAATGCAGTTTCGGTTACTTGCTTGCTTCAAGAGTGTTTGAGTGTTTCGCCACAGAAGGCGCAGATAGTGCTGTTGTCTAGACACGTGTTTCTGGTTCTTTAAAGGTCATCAGTAGAGATTACAGTCTTTCAAATGTGGGGTTTGCTGAGTAGGCTGCCAACATCTTTGTCAGGTCAGGTACCTCTCACAGGCATGCGGGTGCTTCATCCACGAGCTCGTCAGCTCAATGACTCATGGGAGTACTATTAAACAGGAACAGGGGTGAGAGCACACTGCTTCACCTCCCAGCAAGGTTCGCCCCTGGCATTGTGGTAAATGCAGTTTCAGTTACTTGCTTGCTTCTAGAGTGTTCGAGTGTTTCGCCACAGTTGGCGCAGATAGTGCTGATCTCTAGACACGTGTTTCTGGTTCTTTAACCGTCATCAGTAGAGATTACAGTCTTTCAAATGTGGGGTTTTCTGAGTAGGCTGCCAACATCTTTGTCAGGTCAGGTACCTCTCACAGGCATGCGGGTGCTTCATCCACGAGATCGTCAGCTCAATGACTCACAGGACTACTATTAAACACAAATAGGGGTGGGAGCACACCTCTTCAGCTCCCAGCAAGGTTCGCCGCTGGCATTGTTGTAAATGCAGTTTCAGTTACTTGCTTTCTTCAAGAGTGTTCAAGTGTTTCGCCACAGTTGGCGCAGATAGTGCTGATCTCTAGAAACGTGTTTCTGGTTCTTTAACCGTCATCAGTAGAGATTACAGTCTTTCAAATTTGAGGTTTGCTGAGTAGGCTACCAACATATTTCTCAGGTCAGGTACCTCTCACAGGCATGCGGGTGCGTCATCCACGAGCTCGTCAACTCAATGACTCAAGGGAGTGCTATTAAACAGGAACAGGATGGGAGTAAACCGCTTCACCTCCCAGCAAGGTTCACCCCTGGCATTGTGGTAAATGCAGTTTCAGTTACTTGCTTGCTTCAAGAGTGTTTGAGTGTTTCTCCACAGTTGGCACAGATAGTGCTGATCTCTAGACACATGTTTCTGGTTCTTTAACCATCATCAGTCGAGATTACAGTGTTTGAAATTTTAGGTTTGCTGAGTAGGCTGCCAACATCTTTCTCAGGTCAGGTACCTCTCACAGGCATGTGGGTGCCTCATCCATGAGCTCGTCAGCTCAATGACTCAAAGGAGTGCTATTAAACAGGAACAGGATGGGAGCAAACCGCTTCACCTCCCAGCAAGGTTCGCCCCTGGCATTGTGGTAAATGCAGTTTCAGTTGCTTGCTTGCTTCAAGAGTGTTTGAGTGTTTCGCCACAGTTGGCACAGATAGTGCTGATCTCTAGACACATGTTTCTGGTTCTTTAACCGCCATCAGTCGAGATTATAGTGTTTGAAATTTTGGGTTTGCAGAGTAGGCTGCCAACATCTTTCTCAGGTCCGGTACGTCTCACAGGCATGTGGGTGCTTCATCCACGAGCTCGTCAGCTCAATGACTCACGGCAGTACTATTAAACAGGAACAGGTGTGGGAGCACACCGCTTCACCTCCCAGCAAGGTTCACCCCTGGCATTGTGTTAAATGCAGTTTCGATTACTTGCTTGCTTCAAGAGTGTTTGAGTGTTTCGCCACAGTTGGCGCAGATAGTGCTGATCTCTAGACACGTGTTTCTGGTTCTTTAACCGTCATCAGTAGAGATTACAGTCTTTCAAATGTGGGGTTTTCTGAGTAGGCTGCCAACATCTTTGTCAGGTCAGGTACCTCTCACAGGCATGCGGGTGCTTCATGCACGAGCTCCTTCAGCTCAATGACTCATGGGAGTACTATTAAACAGGAACAGGGGTGGGAGCACACTGCTTCACCTGCGAGCAAGGTTCGCCCCTGGCATTGTGGTAAATGCAGTTTCAGTTACTTGCTTGCTTCAAGAGTGCGCGAGTGTTTCGCCACAGTTGGCGCAGATGGTGCTGATCTCTAGACACGTGTTTCTGGTTCTTTAACAGTCATCAGTAGAGATTACAGTCTTTCAAATTTGAGGTTTGCTGAGTAGGCTACCAACATATTTCTCAGGTCAGGTACCTCTCACAGGCATGCGGGTGCGTCATCCACGAGCACGCCAGCTCAATGACTCAAGGGAGTGCTATTAAACAGGAACAGGATGGGAGTAAACCGCTTCAGCTCCCAGCAAGGTTCGCCGCTGGCATTGTTGTAAATGCAGTTTCAGTTACTTGCTTTCTACAAGAGTGTTCAAGTGTTTCGCCACAGTTGGCGCAGATAGTGCTGATCTCTAGAAACGTGTTTCTGGTTCTTTAACCGTCATCAGTAGAGATTACAGTCTTTCAAATTTGAGGTTTGCTGAGTAGGCTACCAGCATATTTCTCAGGTCAGGTACATCTCACAGGCATGCGGGTGTGTCATCCACGAGCTCGTCAGCTCAATGACACACGGCAGTACTATTAAACAGGAACAGGTGTGGGAGCACAGCGCTTCACCTCCCAGCAAGGTTCACCCCTGGCATTGTGGTAAATGCAGTTTCGATTACTTGCTTGCTTCAAGAGTGTTTGAGTGTTTCGCCACAGTTGGCGCAGATATTGCTGATCTCTAGACACGTGTTTCTGGTTCTTTAACCGTCATCAGTAGAGATTACAGTCTTTCAAATGTGGGGTTTGCTGAGTAGGCTGCCAACATCTTTGTCAGGTCAGGTACGTCTCACAGGCATGTGGGTGCTTCATTCACAAGCTCGTCAGCTCAATGACTCACGGCAGTACTATTAAAATGGAACAGGGGTGAGAGCACACCGCTTCACCTCCCAGCAAGGTTCACCCCTGGCAATGTGGTAAATGCAGTTTCGGTTACTTGCTTGCTTGAAGAGTGTTCGAGTGTTTCGCCACAGTTGGCGCAGATAATGCTGATCTCTAGACACATGTTTCTGGTTCTTTAACCGTCATCAGTAGAGATTACAGTCTTTCAAATGTGGGGTTTGCTGAGTAGGCTGCCAACATCTTCGTCAGGTCAGGTACCTCTCACAGGCATGCGGGTGCTTCATGCAAGAGCTCGTCAGCTCAATGACTCGTTGGGAGTAGTATTAAACAGGAACAGGGGTGGGAGCACACCGCTTCACCTTCCAGCAAGGTTCGCCCCTGGCATTGTGGTAAATACAGTTCCGGTTACTTGCTTGCTTCAAGAGTGTTCGACTGTTTCGCCAAAGTTGGTGCAGATTGTGCTGATCTCTAGAGACGTGTTTCTGGTTTTTTAACCGTCATCAGTAGAGATTACAGTCTTTCAAATTTGGGGTTTGCTGAGTAGGCTGCCAACATCTTTCTCAGATCAGGTACCTCTCACAGGCATGCAGGGGGCTTCATCCATGAGCTCGTCAGCTCAATGACTCACGGCAGTACTATTAAACAGGAACAGGGGTGACAGCACACCGCTTCACCTCCCAGCAAGGTTCACCCCTGGCATTGTGGCAAATGCAGTTTCGGTTACTTGCTTGCTTCAAGAGTGTTTCGCCACAGAAGGCGCAGATAGTGCTGTTGTCTAGACACGTGTTTCTGGTTCTTTAACCGTCATCAGTAGAGATTACAGTCTTTCAAATGTGGGGTTTGCTGAGTAGGCTGCCAACATCTTTGTCAGGTCAGGTACCTCTCACAGGCATGCGGGTGCTTCATCCATGAGCTCGTCAGCTCAATGACTCATGGGAGTACTATTAAACAGGAACAGGGGTGAGAGCACACTGCTTCACCTCCCAGCAAGGTTCGCCCCTGGCATTGTGGTAAATGCAGTTTCAGTTACTTGCTTGCTTCTAGAGTGTTCGAGTGTTTCGCCACAGTTGGCGCAGATAGTGCTGATCTCTAGACACGTGTTTCTGGTTATTTAACTGTTATCAGTAGAGATTACAGTCTTTCAAATGTGGGGTTTGCTGAGTAGGCTGCCAACATCTTTCTCAGGTCAGGTACCTCTCACAGGCATGCGGGTGCTTCATCCACGAGATCGTCAGCTCAATGACTCACAGGACTACTATTAAACACAAATAGGGGTGGGAGCACACCTCTTCAGCTCCCAGCAAGGTTCGCCGCTGGCATTGTTGTAAATGCAGTTTCAGTTACTTGCTTTCTTCAAGAGTGTTCAAGTGTTTCGCCACAGTTGGCGCAGATAGTGCTGATCTCTAGAAACGTGTTTCTGGTTCTTTAACCGTCATCAGTAGAGATTACAGTCTTTCAAATTTGAGGTTTGCTGAGTAGGCTACCAACATATTTCTCAGGTCAGGTACCTCTCACAGGCATGCGGGTGCGTCATCCACGAGCTCGTCAACTCAATGACTCAAGGGAGTGCTATTAAACAGGAACAGGATGGGAGTAAACCGCTTCACCTCCCAGCAAGGTTCACCCCTGGCATTGTGGTAAATCAGTTTCAGTTACTTGCTTGCTTCAAGAGTGTTTGAGTGTTTCTCCACAGTTGGCACAGATAGTGCTGATCTCTAGACACATGTTTCTGGTTCTTTAACCATCATCAGTCGAGATTACAGTGTTTGAAATTTTAGGTTTGCTGAGTAGGCTGCCAACATCTTTCTCAGGTCAGGTACCTCTCACAGGCATGTGGGTGCCTCATCCATGAGCTCGTCAGCTCAATGACTCAAAGGAGTGCTATTAAACAGGAACAGGATGGGAGCAAACCGCTTCACCTCCCAGCAAGGTTCGCCCCTGGCATTGTGGTAAATGCAGTTTCAGTTGCTTGCTTGCTTCAAGAGTGTTTGAGTGTTTCGCCACAGTTGGCACAGATAGTGCTGATCTCTAGACACATGTTTCTGGTTCTTTAACCGCCATCAGTCGAGATTATAGTGTTTGAAATTTTGGGTTTGCAGAGTAGGCTGCCAACATCTTTCTCAGGTCCGGTACGTCTCACAGGCATGTGGGTGCTTCATCCACGAGCTCGTCAGCTCAATGACTCACGGCAGTACTATTAAACAGGAACAGGTGTGGGAGCACACCGCTTCACCTCCCAGCAAGGTTCACCCCTGGCATTGTGGTAAATGCATTTTCGATTACTTGCTTGCTTCAAGAGTGTTTGAGTGTTTCGCCACAGTTGGCGCAGATAGTGCTGATCTCTAGACACGTGTTTCTGGTTCTTTAACCGTCATCAGTAGAGATTACAGTCTTTCAAATGTGGGGTTTGCTGAGTAGGCTGCCAACATCTTTGTCAGGTCAGGTACCTCTCACAGGCATGCGGGTGCTTCATCCATGAGCTCGTCAGCTCAATGACTCATGGGAGTACTATTAAACAGGAACAGGGGTGAGAGCACACTGCTTCACCTCCCAGCAAGGTTCGCCCCTGGCATTGTGGTAAATGCAGTTTCAGTTACTTGCTTGCTTCTAGAGTGTTCGAGTGTTTCGCCACAGTTGGCGCAGATAGTGCTGATCTCTAGACACGTGTTTCTGGTTATTTAACTGTTATCAGTAGAGATTACAGTCTTTCAAATGTGGGGTTTGCTGAGTAGGCTGCCAACATCTTTCTCAGGTCAGGTACCTCTCACAGGCATGCGGGTGCTTCATCCACGAGATCGTCAGCTCAATGACTCACAGGACTACTATTAAACACAAATAGGGGTGGGAGCACACCTCTTCAGCTCCCAGCAAGGTTCGCCGCTGGCATTGTTGTAAATGCAGTTTCAGTTACTTGCTTTCTTCAAGAGTGTTCAAGTGTTTCGCCACAGTTGGCGCAGATAGTGCTGATCTCTAGAAACGTGTTTCTGGTTCTTTAACCGTCATCAGTAGAGATTACAGTCTTTCAAATTTGAGGTTTGCTGAGTAGGCTACCAACATATTTCTCAGGTCAGGTACCTCTCACAGGCATGCGGGTGCGTCATCCACGAGCTCGTCAACTCAATGACTCAAGGGAGTGCTATTAAACAGGAACAGGATGGGAGTAAACCGCTTCACCTCCCAGCAAGGTTCACCCCTGGCATTGTGGTAAATGCAGTTTCAGTTACTTGCTTGCTTCAAGAGTGTTTGAGGGTTTCTCCACAGTTGGCACAGATAGTGCTGATCTCTAGACACATGTTTCTGGTTCTTTAACCATCATCAGTCGAGATTACAGTGTTTGAAATTTTAGGTTTGCTGAGTAGGCTGCCAACATCTTTCTCAGGTCAGGTACCTCTCACAGGCATGTGGGTGCCTCATCCATGAGCTCGTCAGCTCAATGACTCAAAGGAGTGCTATTAAACAGGAACAGGATGGGAGCAAACCGCTTCACCTCCCAGCAAGGTTCGCCCCTGGCATTGTGGTAAATGCAGTTTCAGTTGCTTGCTTGCTTCAAGAGTGTTTGAGTGTTTCGCCACAGTTGGCACAGATAGTGCTGATCTCTAGACACATGTTTCTGGTTCTTTAACCGCCATCAGTCGAGATTATAGTGTTTGAAATTTTGGGTTTGCAGAGTAGGCTGCCAACATCTTTCTCAGGTCCGGTACGTCTCACAGGCATGTGGGTGCTTCATCCACGAGCTCGTCAGCTCAATGACTCACGGCAGTACTATTAAACAGGAACAGGTGTGGGAGCACACCGCTTCACCTCCCAGCAAGGTTCACCCCTGGCATTGTGGTAAATGCATTTTCGATTACTTGCTTGCTTCAAGAGTGTTTGAGTGTTTCGCCACAGTTGGCGCAGATAGTGCTGATCTCTAGACACGTGTTTCTGGTTCTTTAACCGTCATCAGTAGAGATTACAGTCTTTCAAATGTGGGGTTTTCTGAGTAGGCTGCCAACATCTTTGTCAGGTCAGGTACCTCTCACAGGCATGCGGGTGCTTCATCCACGAGATCGTCAGCTCAATGACTCACAGGACTACTATTAAACACAAATAGGGGTGGGAGCACACCTCTTCAGCTCCCAGCAAGGTTCGCCGCTGGCATTGTTGTAAATGCAGTTTCAGTTACTTGCTTTCTTCAAGAGTGTTCAAGTGTTTCGCCACAGTTGGCGCAGATAGTGCTGATCTCTAGAAACGTGTTTCTGGTTCTTTAACCGTCATCAGTAGAAATTACAGTCTTTCAAATTTGAGGTTTGCTGAGTAGGCTACCAACATATTTCTCAGGTCAGGTACCTCTCACAGGCATGCGGGTGCGTCATCCACGAGCTCGTCAACTCAATGACTCAAGGGAGTGCTATTAAACAGGAACAGGATGGGAGTAAACCGCTTCACCTCCCAGCAAGGTTCACCCCTGGCATTGTGGTAAATGCAGTTTCAGTTACTTGCTTGCTTCAAGAGTGTTTGAGTGTTTCTCCACAGTTGGCACAGATAGTGCTGATCTCTAGACACATGTTTCTGGTTCTTTAACCATCATCAGTCGAGATTACAGTGTTTGAAATTTTAGGTTTGCTGAGTAGGCTGCCAACATCTTTCTCAGGTCAGGTACCTCTCACAGGCATGTGGGTGCCTCATCCATGAGCTCGTCAGCTCAATGACTCAAAGGAGTACTATTAAACAGGAACAGGATGGGAGCAAACCGCTTCACCTCCCAGCAAGGTTCGCCCCTGGCATTGTGGTAAATGCAGTTTCAGTTGCTTGCTTGCTTCAAGAGTGTTTGAGTGTTTCGCCACAGTTGGCACAGATAGTGCTGATCTCTAGACACATGTTTCTGGTTCTTTAACCGCCATCAGTCGAGATTATAGTGTTTGAACTTTTGGGTTTGCAGAGTAGGCTGCCAACATCTTTCTCAGGTCCGGTACGTCTCACAGGCATGTGGGTGCTTCATCCACGAGCTCGTCAGCTCAATGACTCACGGCAGTACTATTGACCAGGAACAGGTGTGGGAGCACACCGCTTCACCTCCCAGCAAGGTTCTCCCCTGGCATTGTGGTAAATGCAGTTTTGATTACTTGCTTGCTTCAAGAGTGTTTGAGTGTTTCGCCACAGTTGGCGCAGATAGTGCTGATCTCTAGACACGTGTTTCTGGTTCTTTAACCGTCATCAGTAGAGATTACAGTCTTTCAAATGTGGGGTTTTCTGAGTAGGCTGCCAACATCTTTGTCAGGTCAGGTACCTCTCACAGGCATGCGAGTGCTTCATGCACGAGCTCCTTCAGCTCAATGACTCATGGGAGTACTATTAAACAGGAACAGGGTTGGGAGCACACTGCTTCACCTGCGAGCAAGGTTCGCCCCTGGCATTGTGGTAAATGCAGTTTCAGTTACTTGCTTGCTTCAAGAGTGCGCGAGTGTTTCGCCACAGTTGGCGCAGATGGTGCTGATCTCTAGACACGTGTTTCTGGTTCTTTAACAGTCATCAGTAGAGATTACAGTCTTTCAAATTTGAGGTTTGCTGAGTAGGCTACCAACATATTTCTCAGGTCAGGTGCCTCTCACAGGCATGCGGGTGCGTCATCCACGAGCACGTCAGCTCAATGACTCAAGGGAGTGCTATTAAACAGGAACAGGATGGGAGTAAACCGCTTCAGCTCCCAGCAAGGTTCGCCACTGGCATTGTTGTAAATGCAGTTTCAGTTACTTGCTTTCTACAAGAGTGTTCAAGTGTTTCGCCACAGTTGGCGCAGATAGTGCTGATCTCTAGAAACGTGTTTCTGGTTCTTTAACCGTCATCAGTAGAGATTACAGTCTTTCAAATTTGAGGTTTGCTGAGTAGGCTACCAGCATATTTCTCAGGTCAGGTACCTCTCACAGGCATGCGGGTGCGTCATCCACGAGCTCGTCAGCTCAATGACTCACGGCAGTACTATTAAACAGGAACAGGTGTGGGAGCACACCGCTTCACCTCCCAGCAAGGTTCACCCCTGGCAATGTGGTAAATGCAGTTTCGGTTACTTGCTTGCTTCAAGAGTGTTCGAGTGTTTCGCCACAGTTGGCGCAGATAATGCTGATCTCTAGACACATGGTTCTGGTTCTTTAACCGTCATCAGTAGAGATTACAGTCTTTCAAATGTGGGGTTTGCTGAGTAGGCTGCCAACATCTTTGTCAGGTCAGGTACCTCTCACAGGCATGCGGGTGCTTCATGCAAGAGCTCGTCAGCTCAATGACTCGTTGGGAGTAGTATTAAACAGGAACAGGGGTGGGAGCACACCGCTTCACCTTCCAGCAAGGTTCGCCCCTGGCATTGTGGTAAATACAGTTCCGGTTACTTGCTTGCTTCAAGAGTGTTCGACTGTTTCGCCAAAGTTGGTGCAGATAGAGCTGATCTCTAGAGACGTGTTTCTGGTTTTTTAACCGTCATCAGTAGAGATTACAGTCTTTCAAATTTGGGGTTTGCTGAGTAGGCTGCCAACATCTTTCTCAGATCAGGTACCTCTCACAGGCATGCAGGGGGCTTCATCCACGAGCTTGTCAGCTCAATGACTCACGGCAGTACTATTAAACAGGAACAGGGGTGACAGCTTACCGCTTCACCTCCCAGCAAGGTTCACCCCTGGCATTGTGGCAAATGCAGTTTCGGTTACTTGCTTGCTTCAAGAGTGTTTGAGTGTTTCGCCACAGAAGGCGCAGATAGTGCTGTTGTCTAGACACGTGTTTCAGTTTCTTTAAACGTCATCAGTAGAGATTACAGTCTTTCAAATGTGGGGTTTGCTGAGTAGGCTGCCAACATCTTTGTCAGGTCAGGTACCTCTCACAGGCATGCGGGTGCTTCATCCACGAGCTCGTCAGCTCAATGACTCATGGGAGTACTATTAAACAGGAACAGGGGTGAGAGCACACTGCTTCACCTCCCAGCAAGGTTCGCCCCTGGCATTGTGGTAAATGCAGTTTCAGTTACTTGCTTGCTTCTAGAGTGTTCGAGTGTTTCGCCACAGTTGGCGCAGATAGTGCTGATCTCTAGACACGTGTTTCTGGTTATTTAACTGTTATCAGTAGAGATTACAGTCTTTCAAATTTGGGGTTTGCTGAGTAGGCTGCCAACATCTTTCTCAGGTCAGGTACCTCTCACAGGCATGCGGGTGCTTCATCCACGAGATCGTCAGCTCAATGACTCACAGGACTACTATTAAACACAAATAGGGGTGGGAGCACACCTCTTCAGCTCCCAGCAAGGTTCGCCGCTGGCATTGTTGTAAATGCAGTTTCAGTTACTTGCTTTCTTCAAGAGTGTTCAAGTGTTTCGCCACAGTTGGCGCAGATAGTGCTGATCTCTAGAAACATGTTTCTGGTTCTTTAACCGTCATCAGTAGAGATTACAGTCTTTCAAATTTGAGGTTTGCTGAGTAGGCTACCAACATATTTCTCAGGTCAGGTACCTCTCACAGGCATGCGGGTGCGTCATCCACGAGCTCGTCAACTCAATGACTCAAGGGAGTGCTATTAAACAGGAACAGGATGGGAGTAAACCGCTTCACCTCCCAGCAAGGTTCACCCCTGGCATTGTGGTAAATGCAGTTTCAGTTACTTGCTTGCTTCAAGAGTGTTTGAATGTTTCTCCACAGTTGGCACAGATAGTGCTGATCTCTAGACACATGTTTCTGGTTCTTTAACCATCATCAGTCGAGATTACAGTGTTTGAAATTTTAGGTTTGCTGAGTAGGCTGCCAACATCTTTCTCAGGTCAGGTACCTCTCACAGGCATGTGGGTGCCTCATCCATGAGCTCGTCAGCTCAATGACTCAAAGGAGTGCTATTAAACAGGAACAGGATGGGAGCAAACCGCTTCACCTCCCAGCAAGGTTCGCCCCTGGCATTGTGGTAAATGCAGTTTCAGTTGCTTGCTTGCTTCAAGAGTGTTTGAGTGTTTCGCCACAGTTGGCACAGATAGTGCTGATCTCTAGACACATGTTTCTGGTTCTTTAACCGCCATCAGTCGAGATTATAGTGTTTGAAATTTTGGGTTTGCAGAGTAGGCTGCCAACATCTTTCTCAGGTCCGGTACGTCTCACAGGCATGTGGGTGCTTCATCCACGAGCTCGTCAGCTCAATGACTCACGGCAGTACTATTAAACAGGAACAGGTGTGGGAGCACACCGCTTCACCTCCCAGCAAGGTTCACCCCTGGCATTGTGGTAAATGCAGTTTCGATTACTTGCTTGCTTCAAGAGTGTTTGAGTGTTTCGCCACAGTTGGCGCAGATAGTGCTGATCTCTAGACACGTGTTTCTGGTTCTTTAACCGTCATCAGTAGAGATTACAGTCTTTCAAATGTGGGGTTTTCTGAGTAGGCTGCCAACATCTTTGTCAGGTCAGGTACCTCTCACAGGCATGCGGGTGCTTCATGCACGAGCTCCTTCAGTTCAATGACTCATGGGAGTACTATTAAACAGGAACAGGGGTGGGAGCACACTGCTTCACCTGCGAGCAAGGTTCGCCCCTGGCATTGTGGTAAATGCAGTTTCAGTTACTTGCTTGCTTCAAGAGTGCGCGAGTGTTTCGCCACAGTTGGCGCAGATGGTGCTGATCTCTAGACACGTGTTTCTGGTTCTTTAACAGTCATCAGTAGAGATTACAGTCTTTCAAATTTGAGGTTTGCTGAGTAGGCTACCAACATATTTCTCAGGTCAGGTACCTCTCACAGGCATGCGGGTGCGTCATCCACGAGCACGTCAGCTCAATGACTCAAGGGAGTGCTATTAAACAGGAACAGGATGGGAGTAAACCGCTTCAGCTCCCAGCAAGGTTCGCCGCTGGCATTGTTGTAAATGCAGTTTCAGTTACTTGCTTTCTACAAGAGTGTTCAAGTGTTTCGCCACAGTTGGCGCAGATAGTGCTGATCTCTAGAAACGTGTTTCTGGTTCTTTAACCGTCATCAGTAGAGATTACAGTCTTTCAAATTTGAGGTTTGCTGAGTAGTCTACCAGCATATTTCTCAGGTCAGGTACCTCTCACAGGCATGCGGGTGCGTCATCCACGAGCTCGTCAGCTCAATGACTCACGGCAGTACTATTAAACAGGAACAGGTGTGGGAGCACACCGCTTCACCTACCAGCAAGGTTCACCCCTGGCATTGTGGCAAATGCAGTTTCGGTTACTTGCTTGCTTCAAGAGTGTTTGAGTGTTTCGCCACAGAAGGCGCAGATAGTGCTGTTGTCTAGACACGTGTTTCTGGTTCTTTAAAGGTCATCAGTAGAGATTACAGTCTTTCAAATGTGGGGTTTGCTGAGTAGGCTGCCAACATCTTTGTCAGGTCAGGTACCTCTCACAGGCATGCGGGTGCTTCATCCACGAGCTCGTCAGCTCAATGACTCATGGGAGTACTATTAAACAGGAACAGGGGTGAGAGCACACTGCTTCACCTCCCAGCAAGGTTCGCCCCTGGCATTGTGGTAAATGCAGTTTCAGTTACTTGCTTGCTTCTAGAGTGTTCGAGTGTTTCGCCACAGTTGGCGCAGATAGTGCTGATCTCTAGACACGTGTTTCTGGTTCTTTAACCGTCATCAGTAGAGATTACAGTCTTTCAAATGTGGGGTTTTCTGAGTAGGCTACCAGCATATTTCTCAGGTCAGGTACATCTCACAGGCATGCGGGTGTGTCATCCACGAGCTCGTCAGCTCAATGACACACGGCAGTACTATTAAACAGGAACAGGTGTGGGAGCACACCGCTTCACCTCCCAGCAAGGTTCACCCCTGGCATTGTTGTAAATGCAGTTTCAGTTACTTGCTTTCTACAAGAGTGTTCAAGTGTTTCGCCACAGTTGGCGCAGATATTGCTGATCTCTAGACACGTGTTTCTGGTTCTTTAACCGTCATCAGTAGAGATTACAGTCTTTCAAATGTGGGGTTTGCTGAGTAGGCTGCCAACATCTTTGTCAGGTCAGGTACGTCTCACAGGCATGTGGGTGCTTCATTCACGAGCTCGTCAGCTCAATGACTCACGGCAGTACTATTAAAATGGAACAGGGGTGAGAGCACACCGCTTCACCTCCCAGCAAGGTTCACCCCTGGCAATGTGGTAAATGCAGTTTCGGTTACTTGCTTGCTTGAAGAGTGTTCGAGTGTTTCGCCACAGTTGGCGCAGATAATGCTGATCTCTAGACACATGTTTCTGGTTCTTTAACCGTCATCAGTAGAGATTACAGTCTTTCAAATGTGGGGTTTGCTGAGTAGGCTGCCAACATCTTTGTCAGGTCAGGTACCTCTCACAGGCATGCGGGTGCTTCATCCACGAGATTGTCAGCTCAATGACTCACAGGACTACTATTAAACACAAATAGGGGTGGGAGCACACCTCTTCAGCTCCCAGCAAGGTTCGCCCCTGGCATTGTTGTAAATGCAGTTTCAGTTACTTGCTTTCTTCAAGAGTGTTCAAGTGTTTCGCCACAGTTGGCGCAGATAGTGCTGATCTCTAGAAACGTGTTTCTGGTTCTTTAACCGTCATCAGTAGAGATTACAGTCTTTCAAATTTGAGGTTTGCTGAGTAGGCTACCAACATATTTCTCAGGTCAGGTACCTCTCACAGGCATGCGGGTGCGTCATCCACGAGCTCGTCAACTCAATGACTCAAGGGAGTGCTATTAAACAGGAACAGGATGGGAGTAAACCGCTTCACCTCCCAGCAAGGTTCACCCCTGGCATTGTGGTAAATGCAGTTTCAGTTACTTGCTTGCTTCAAGAGTGTTTGAGTGTTTCTCCACAGTTGGCACAGATAGTGCTGATCTCTAGACACATGTTTCTGGTTCTTTAACCATCATCAGTCGAGATTACAGTGTTTGAAATTTTAGGTTTGCTGAGTAGGCTGCCAACATCTTTCTCAGGTCAGGTACCTCTCACAGGCATGTGGGTGCCTCATCCATGAGCTCGTCAGCTCAATGACTCAAAGGAGTGCTATTAAACAGGAACAGGATGGGAGCAAACCGCTTCACCTCCCAGCAAGGTTCGCCCCTGGCATTGTGGTAAATGCAGTTTCAGTTGCTTGCTTGCTTCAAGAGTGTTTGAGTGTTTCGCCACAGTTGGCACAGATAGTGCTGATCTCTAGACACATGTTTCTGGTTCTTTAACCGCCATCAGTCGAGATTATAGTGTTTGAAATTTTGGGTTTGCAGAGTAGGCTGCCAACATCTTTCTCAGGTCCGGTACGTCTCACAGGCATGTGGGTGCTTCATCCACGAGCTCGTCAGCTCAATGACTCACGGCAGTACTATTAAACAGGAACAGGTGTGGGAGCTCACCGCTTCACCTCCCAGCAAGGTTCACCCCTGGCATTGTGTTAAATGCAGTTTCGATTACTTGCTTGCTTCAAGAGTGTTTGAGTGTTTCGCCACAGTTGGCGCAGATAGTGCTGATCTCTAGACACGTGTTTCTGGTTCTTTAACCGTCATCAGTAGAGATTACAGTCTTTCAAATGTGGGGTTTTCTGAGTAGGCTGCCAACATCTTTGTCAGGTCAGGTACCTCTCACAGGCATGCGGGTGCTTCATGCACGAGCTCCTTCAGCTCAATGACTCATGGGAGTACTATTAAACAGGAACAGGGGTGGGAGCACACTGCTTCACCTGCGAGCAAGGTTCGCCTCTGGCATTGTGGTAAATGCAGTTTCAGTTACTTGCTTGCTTCAAGAGTGCGCGAGTGTTTCGCCACAGTTGGCGCAGATGGTGCTGATCTCTAGACACGTGTTTCTGGTTCTTTAACAGTCATCAGTAGAGATTACAGTCTTTCAAATTTGAGGTTTGCTGAGTAGGCTACCAACATATTTCTCAGGTCAGGTACCTCTCACAGGCATGCGGGTGCGTCATCCACGAGCACGTCAGCTCAATGACTCAAGGGAGTGCTATTAAACAGGAACAGGATGGGAGTAAACCGCTTCAGCTCCCAGCAAGGTTCGCCGCTGGCATTGTTGTAAATGCAGTTTCAGTTACTTGCTTTCTACAAGAGTGTTCAAGTGTTTCGCCACAGTTGGCGCAGATAGTGCTGATCTCTAGAAACGTGTTTCTGGTTCTTTAACCGTCATCAGTAGAGATTACAGTCTTTCAAATTTGAGGTTTGCTGAGTAGGCTACCAGCATATTTCTCAGGTCAGGTACACCTCACAGGCATGCGGGTGTGTCATCCACGAGCTCGTCAGCTCAATGACTCACGGCAGTACTATTAAACAGGAACAGGTGTGGGAGCACAGCGCTTCACCTCCCAGCAAGGTTCACCCCTGGCATTGTGGTAAATGCAGTTTCGATTACTTGCTTGCTTCAAGAGTGTTTGAGTGTTTCGCCACAGTTGGCGCAGATATTGCTGATCTCTAGACACGTGTTTCTGGTTCTTTAACCGTCATCAGTAGAGATTACAGTCTTTCAAATGTGGGGTTTGCTGAGTAGGCTGCCAACATCTTTGTCAGGTCAGGTACGTCTCACAGGCATGTGGGTGCTTCATTCACGAGCTCGTCAGCTCAATGACTCACGGCAGTACTATTAAAATGGAACAGGGGTGAGAGCACACCGCTTCACCTCCCAGCAAGGTTCACCCCTGGCAATGTGGTAAATGCAGTTTCGGTTACTTGCTTGCTTGAAGAGTGTTCGAGTGTTTCGCCACAGTTGGCGCAGATAATGCTGATCTCTAGACACATGTTTCTGGTTCTTTAACCGTCATCAGTAGAGATTACAGTCTTTCAAATGTGGGGTTTGCTGAGTAGGCTGCCAACATCTTTGTCAGGTCAGGTACCTCTCACAGGCATGCGGGTGCTTCATGCAAGAGCTCGTCAGCTCAATGACTCGTTGGGAGTAGTATTAAACAGGAACAGGGGTGGGAGCACACCGCTTCACCTTCCAGCAAGGTTCGCCCCTGGCATTGTGGTAAATACAGTTCCGGTTACTTGCTTGCTTCAAGAGTGTTCGACTGTTTCGCCAAAGTTGGTGCAGATTGTGCTGATCTCTAGAGACGTGTTTCTGGTTTTTTAACCGTCATCAGTAGAGATTACAGTCTTTCAAATTTGGGGTTTGCTGAGTAGGCTGCCAACATCTTTCTCAGATCAGGTACCTCTCACAGGCATGCAGGGGGCTTCATCCATGAGCTCGTCAGCTCAATGACTCACGGCAGTACTATTAAACAGGAACAGGGGTGACAGCACACCGCTTCACCTCCCAGCAAGGTTCACCCTGGCATTGTGGCAAATGCAGTTTCGGTTACTTGCTTGCTTCAAGAGTGTTTCGCCACAGAAGGCGCAGATAGTGCTGTTGTCTAGACACGTGTTTCTGGTTCTTTAACCGTCATCAGTAGAGATTACAGTCTTTCAAATGTGGGGTTTGCTGAGTAGGCTGCCAACATCTTTGTCAGGTCAGGTACCTCTCACAGGCATGCGGGTGCTTCATCCACGAGATCGTCAGCTCAATGACTCACAGGACTACTATTAAACACAAATAGGGGTGGGAGCACACCTCTTCAGCTCCCAGCAAGGTTCGCCGCTGGCATTGTTGTAAATGCAGTTTCAGTTACTTGCTTTCTTCAAGAGTGTTCAAGTGTTTCGCCACAGTTGGCGCAGATAGTGCTGATCTCTAGAAACGTGTTTCTGGTTCTTTAACCGTCATCAGTAGAGATTACAGTCTTTCAAATTTGTGGTTTGCTGAGTAGGCTACCAACATATTTCTCAGGTCAGGTACCTCTCACAGGCATGCGGGTGCGTCATCCACGAGCTCGTCAACTCAATGACTCAAGGGAGTGCTATTAAACAGGAACAGGATGGGAGTAAACCGCTTCACCTCCCAGCAAGGTTCACCCCTGGCATTGTGGTAAATGCAGTTTCAGTTACTTGCTTGCTTCAAGAGTGTTTGAGGGTTTCTCCACAGTTGGCACAGATAGTGCTGATCTCTAGACACATGTTTCTGGTTCTTTAACCATCATCAGTCGAGATTACAGTGTTTGAAATTTTAGGTTTGCTGAGTAGGCTGCCAACATCTTTCTCAGGTCAGGTACCTCTCACAGGCATGTGGGTGCCTCATCCATGAGCTCGTCAGCTCAATGACTCAAAGGAGTGCTATTAAACAGGAACAGGATGGGAGCAAACCGCTTCACCTCCCAGCAAGGTTCGCCCCTGGCATTGTGGTAAATGCAGTTTCAGTTGCTTGCTTGCTTCAAGAGTGTTTGAGTGTTTCGCCACAGTTGGCACAGATAGTGCTGATCTCTAGACACATGTTTCTGGTTCTTTAACCGCCATCAGTCGAGATTATAGTGTTTGAAATTTTGGGTTTGCAGAGTAGGCTGCCAACATCTTTCTCAGGTCCGGTACGTCTCACAGGCATGTGGGTGCTTCATCCACGAGCTCGTCAGCTCAATGAGTCACGGCAGTACTATTAAACAGGAACAGGTGTGGGAGCACACCGCTTCACCTCCCAGCAAGGTTCACCCCTGGCATTGTGGTAAATGCATTTTCGATTACTTGCTTGCTTCAAGAGTGTTTGAGTGTTTCGCCACAGTTGGCGCAGATAGTGCTGATCTCTAGACACGTGTTTCTGGTTCTTTAACCGTCATCAGTAGAGATTACAGTCTTTCAAATGTGGGGTTTTCTGAGTAGGCTGCCAACATCTTTGTCAGGTCAGGTACCTCTCACAGGCATGCGGGTGCTTCATCCACGAGATCGTCAGCTCAATGACTCACAGGACTACTATTAAACACAAATAGGGGTGGGAGCACACCTCTTCAGCTCCCAGCAAGGTTCGCCGCTGGCATTGTTGTAAATGCAGTTTCAGTTACTTGCTTTCTTCAAGAGTGTTCAAGTGTTTCGCCACAGTTGGCGCAGATAGTGCTGATCTCTAGAAACGTGTTTCTGGTTCTTTAACCGTCATCAGTAGAAATTACAGTCTTTCAAATTTGAGGTTTGCTGAGTAGGCTACCAACATATTTCTCAGGTCAGGTACCTCTCACAGGCATGCGGGTGCGTCATCCACGAGCTCGTCAACTCAATGACTCAAGGGAGTGCTATTAAACAGGAACAGGATGGGAGTAAACCGCTTCACCTCCCAGCAAGGTTCACCCCTGGCATTGTGGTAAATGCAGTTTCAGTTACTTGCTTGCTTCAAGAGTGTTTGAGTGTTTCTCCACAGTTGGCACAGATAGTGCTGATCTCTAGACACATGTTTCTGGTTCTTTAACCATCATCAGTCGAGATTACAGTGTTTGAAATTTTAGGTTTGCTGAGTAGGCTGCCAACATCTTTCTCAGGTCAGGTACCTCTCACAGGCATGTGGGTGCCTCATCCATGAGCTCGTCAGCTCAATGACTCAAAGGAGTACTATTAAACAGGAACAGGATGGGAGCAAACCGCTTCACCTCCCAGCAAGGTTCGCCCCTGGCATTGTGGTAAATGCAGTTTCAGTTGCTTGCTTGCTTCAAGAATGTTTGAGTGTTTCGCCACAGTTGGCACAGATAGTGCTGATCTCTAGACACATGTTTCTGGTTCTTTAACCGCCATCAGTCGAGATTATAGTGTTTGAACTTTTGGGTTTGCAGAGTAGGCTGCCAACATCTTTCTCAGGTCCGGTACGTCTCACAGGCATGTGGGTGCTTCATCCACGAGCTCGTCAGCTCAATGACTCACGGCAGTACTATTGACCAGGAACAGGTGTGGGAGCACACCGCTTCACCTCCCAGCAAGGTTCACCCCTGGCATTGTGGTAAATGCAGTTTCGATTACTTGCTTGCTTCAAGAGTGTTTGAGTGTTTCGCCACAGTTGGCGCAGATAGTGCTGATCTCTAGACACGTGTTTCTGGTTCTTTAACCGTCATCAGTAGAGATTACAGTCTTTCAAATGTGGGGTTTTCTGAGTAGGCTGCCAACATCTTTGTCAGGTCAGGTACCTCTCACAGGCATGCGAGTGCTTCATGCACGAGCTCCTTCAGCTCAATGACTCATGGGAGTACTATTAAACAGGAACAGGGTTGGGAGCACACTGCTTCACCTGCGAGCAAGGTTCGCCCCTGGCATTGTGGTAAATGCAGTTTCAGTTACTTGCTTGCTTCAAGAGTGCGCGAGTGTTTCGCCACAGTTGGCGCAGATGGTGCTGATCTTTAGACACGTGTTTCTGGTTCTTTAACAGTCATCAGTAGAGATTACAGTCTTTCAAATTTGAGGTTTGCTGAGTAGGCTACCAACATATTTCTCAGGTCAGGTACCTCTCACAGGCATGCGGGTGCGTCATCCACGAGCACGTCAGCTCAATGACTCAAGGGAGTGCTATTAAACAGGAACAGGATGGGAGTAAACCGCTTCAGCTCCCAGCAAGGTTCGCCACTGGCATTGTTGTAAATGCAGTTTCAGTTACTTGCTTTCTACAAGAGTGTTCAAGTGTTTCGCCACAGTTGGCGCAGATAGTGCTGATCTCTAGAAACGTGTTTCTGGTTCTTTAACCGTCATCAGTAGAGATTACAGTCTTTCAAATTTGAGGTTTGCTGAGTAGGCTACCAGCATATTTCTCAGGTCAGGTACCTCTCACAGGCATGCGGGTGCGTCATCCACGAGCTCGTCAGCTCAATGACTCACGGCAGTACTATTAAACAGGAACAGGTGTGGGAGCACACCGCTTCACCTCCCAGCAAGGTTCACCCCTGGCAATGTGGTAAATGCAGTTTCGGTTACTTGCTTGCTTCAAGAGTGTTCGAGTGTTTCGCCACAGTTGGCGCAGATAATGCTGATCTCTAGACACATGGTTCTGGTTCTTTAACCGTCATCAGTAGAGATTACAGTCTTTCAAATGTGGGGTTTGCTGAGTAGGCTGCCAACATCTTTGTCAGGTCAGGTACCTCTCACAGGCATGCGGGTGCTTCATGCAAGAGCTCGTCAGCTCAATGACTCGTTGGGAGTAGTATTAAACAGGAACAGGGGTGGGAGCACACCGCTTCACCTTCCAGCAAGGTTCGCCCCTGGCATTGTGGTAAATACAGTTCCGGTTACTTGCTTGCTTCAAGAGTGTTCGACTGTTTCGCCAAAGTTGGTGCAGATAGAGCTGATCTCTAGAGACGTGTTTCTGGTTTTTTAACCGTCATCAGTAGAGATTACAGTCTTTCAAATTTGGGGTTTGCTGAGTAGGCTGCCAACATCTTTCTCAGATCAGGTACCTCTCACAGGCATGCAGGGGGCTTCATCCACGAGCTTGTCAGCTCAATGACTCACGGCAGTACTATTAAACAGGAACAGGGGTGACAGCTTACCGCTTCACCTCCCAGCAAGGTTCACCCCTGGCATTGTGGCAAATGCAGTTTCGGTTACTTGCTTGCTTCAAGAGTGTTTGAGTGTTTCGCCACAGAAGGCGCATGTTAGAAAGGATAGACGGACCGGGAGGGTCGGCCGGGGTCAGGAGGAGAGGTCTCCGGGGAGAGCCGTCTCCAGCGATCGTACAGACAAGTAACTTCCCCCCCACAGACAGATACCACACACGGATAAGGTTCAGTGTTCTTTATAAGCACTTCTTAAGGTACGGTTGAATGGTACAAGGAGGTCTGGACTCAGGGGTCCCCTCGATTCAAGTCTCTCAAAGCAGGGTAAGGGGTAGCGGGACAGTCTGTCTACCAGTCAGGTAGTTTGGATGAGGTGATGATTAGCTCACAATCCTCGAGCTTAGTTGGTGCGGGCCGCGGCAGCGCCAGCAGGTCCCGGAAAGGTGGTCGATGTACGGTCCGCGGCAGCGCCAGCAGGTCCCGGTGAGGATGGTCGTTACAACGGGCCGCGGCAGCGCCAGCAGGTCCCGGAAAGATGGTCGATGTACGGTCCGCGGCAGCGCCAGCAGGTCCCGGTGAGGATGGTCGTTACAACGGGCCGCGGCAGCGCCAGCAGGTCCCGACGAGGATGGATGTTGTAGAAGGCCGCGGCAGCGCCAGCAGGCAGGACGATGGTTCACAAGAGCGGGCTACGGCAGCGCCAGTAGTCCGTCAAGGCTGAGTTCTCTCGGTGTCTCTCGACTCCAGGATACAACTGCCTTCCTGCTCCGGAGTTGCCCCAGTTATAGGGCAGGCGCTCTTTGATGTCCGGACCCTCGCACTTGGAGGTCGGAGGGCCCGGGATGAAGGTGTCCAGACACCCAGCAGGGGGTGGAGCCAGCGCCTGGGGGAGCTGGAGGCGATCGGCACCTGGCGGGGGAAGAGCTCTTGACACTTCGTCCTCCCATTGACCTGCCAAGTGGTCCGCTCACCTCCCGGGTGGATGGTGGTGCCGGGATGTCGGGGCCGGTCAGGCCCGGGGTTAGGGTCGGGGCGAGGCCACGCGGCCTCGTGGTGCAGGGCCCAAGATGGCGGCTTGAACCGGCCGGGGGAGCCGGTGGGCTGGGCCCCGTGATGAGTAGAGGTCCGAGGGCAGAAGATCCGTCGGGAGACGGGGTACGGGTGCTTTTCGTGGGTTATGCCTGGTGGGCCGGAGCTCAGGCCCTGTCGTGCGGGGAGGGAGCAAGCCCTTCGTGTGGCCTGTCCAACAGCGCAGATAGTGCTGTTGTCTAGACACGTGTTTCAGTTTCTTTAAACGTCATCAGTAGAGATTACAGTCTTTCAAATGTGGGGTTTGCTGAGTAGGCTGCCAACATCTTTGTCAGGTCAGGTACCTCTCACAGGCATGCGGGTGCTTCATCCACGAGCTCGTCAGCTCAATGACTCATGGGAGTACTATTAAACAGGAACAGGGGTGAGAGCACACTGCTTCACCTCCCAGCAAGGTTCGCCCCTGGCATTGTGGTAAATGCAGTTTCAGTTACTTGCTTGCTTCTAGAGTGTTCGAGTGTTTCGCCACAGTTGGCGCAGATAGTGCTGATCTCTAGACACGTGTTTCTGGTTATTTAACTGTTATCAGTAGAGATTACAGTCTTTCAAATTTGGGGTTTGCTGAGTAGGCTGCCAACATCTTTCTCAGGTCAGGTACCTCTCACAGGCATGCGGGTGCTTCATCCACGAGATCGTCAGCTCAATGACTCACAGGACTACTATTAAACACAAATAGGGGTGGGAGCACACCTCTTCAGCTCCCAGCAAGGTTCGCCGCTGGCATTGTTGTAAATGCAGTTTCAGTTACTTGCTTTCTTCAAGAGTGTTCAAGTGTTTCGCCACAGTTGGCGCAGATAGTGCTGATCTCTAGAAACATGTTTCTGGTTCTTTAACCGTCATCAGTAGAGATTACAGTCTTTCAAATTTGAGGTTTGCTGAGTAGGCTACCAACATATTTCTCAGGTCAGGTACCTCTCACAGGCATGCGGGTGCGTCATCCACGAGCTCGTCAACTCAATGACTCAAGGGAGTGCTATTAAACAGGAACAGGATGGGAGTAAACCGCTTCACCTCCCAGCAAGGTTCACCCCTGGCATTGTGGTAAATGCAGTTTCAGTTACTTGCTTGCTTCAAGAGTGTTTGAGTGTTTCTCCACAGTTGGCACAGATAGTGCTGATCTCTAGACACATGTTTCTGGTTCTTTAACCATCATCAGTCGAGATTACAGTGTTTGAAATTTTAGGTTTGCTGAGTAGGCTGCCAACATCTTTCTCAGGTCAGGTACCTCTCACAGGCATGCGGGTGCGTCATCCACGAGCTCGTCAACTCAATGACTCAAGGGAGTGCTATTAAACAGGAACAGGATGGGAGTAAACCGCTTCACCTCCCAGCAAGGTTCACCCCTGGCATTGTGGTAAATGCAGTTTCGATTACTTGCTTGCTTCAAGAGTGTTTGAGTGTTTCGCCACAGTTGGCGCAGATAGTGCTGATCTCTAGACACGTGTTTCTGGTTCTTTAACCGTCATCAGTAGAGATTACAGTCTTTCAAATGTGGGGTTTTCTGAGTAGGCTGCCAACATCTTTGTCAGGTCAGGTACCTCTCACAGGCATGCGGGTGCTTCATGCACGAGCTCCTTCAGCTCAATGACTCATGGGAGTACTATTAAACAGGAACAGGGGTGGGAGCACACTGCTTCACCTGCGAGCAAGGTTCGCCCCTGGCATTGTGGTAAATGCAGTTTCAGTTACTTGCTTGCTTCAAGAGTGCGCGAGTGTTTCGCCACAGTTGGCGCAGATGGTGCTGATCTCTAGACACGTGTTTCTGGTTCTTTAACAGTCATCAGTAGAGATTACAGTCTTTCAAATTTGAGGTTTGCTGAGTAGGCTACCAACATATTTCTCAGGTCAGGTACCTCTCACAGGCATGCGGGTGCGTCATCCACGAGCACGTCAGCTCAATGACTCAAGGGAGTGCTATTAAACAGGAACAGGATGGGAGTAAACCGCTTCAGCTCCCAGCAAGGTTCGCCGCTGGCATTGTTGTAAATGCAGTTTCAGTTACTTGCTTTCTACAAGAGTGTTCAAGTGTTTCGCCACAGTTGGCGCAGATAGTGCTGATCTCTAGAAACGTGTTTCTGGTTCTTTAACCGTCATCAGTAGAGATTACAGTCTTTCAAATTTGAGGTTTGCTGAGTAGTCTACCAGCATATTTCTCAGGTCAGGTACCTCTCACAGGCATGCGGGTGCGTCATCCACGAGCTCGTCAGCTCAATGACTCACGGCAGTACTATTAAACAGGAACAGGTGTGGGAGCACACCGCTTCACCTCCCAGCAAGGTTCACCCCTGGCATTGTGGTAAATGCAGTTTCGATTACTTGCTTGCTTCAAGAGTGTTTGAGTGTTTCGCCACAGTTGGCGCAGATATTGCTGATCTCTAGACACGTGTTTCAGGTTCTTTAACCGTCATCAGTAGAGATTACAGTCTTTCAAATGTGGGGTTTGCTGAGTAGGCTGCCAACATCTTTGTCAGGTCAGGTACGTCTCACAGGCATGTGGGTGCTTCATTCACGAGCTCGTCAGCTCAATGACTCACGGCAGTACTATTAAAATGGAACAGGGGTGAGAGCACACCGCTTCACCTCCCAGCAAGGTTCACCCCTGGCAATGTGGTAAATGCAGTTTCGGTTACTTGCTTGCTTCAAGATTGTTCGAGTGTTTCGCCACAGTTGGCGCAGATAATGCTGATCTCTAGACACATGTTTCTGGTTCTTTAACCGTCATCAGTAGAGATTACTGTCTTTCAAATGTGGGGTTTGCTGAGTAGGCTGCCAACATCTTTGTCAGGTCAGGTACCTCTCACAGGCATGCGGGTGCTTCATGCAAGAGCTCGTCAGCTCAATGACTCGTTGGGAGTAGTATTAAACAGGAACAGGGGTGGGAGCACACCGCTTCACCTTCCAGCAAGGTTCGCCCCTGGCATTGTGGTAAATACAGTTCCGGTTACTTGCTTGCTTCAAGAGTGTTTGAGTGTTTCTCCACAGTTGGCACAGATAGTGCTGATCTCTAGACACATGTTTCTGGTTCTTTAACCGTCATCAGTCGAGATTACAGTGTTTGAAATTTTAGGTTTGCTGAGTAGGCTGCCAACATCTTTCTCAGGTCAGGTACCTCTCACACGCATGCAGGTGCCTCATCCATGAGCTCGTCAGCTCAATGACTCAAAGGAGTGCTATTAAACAGGAACAGGATGGGAGCAAACCGCTTCCACTCCCAGCAAGGTTCGCCCCTGGCATTGTGGTAAATGCAGTTTCAGTTACTTGCTTGCTTCAAGAGTGTTTGAGTGTTTCGCCACAGTTGGCACAGATAGTGCTGATCTCTAGACACATGTTTCTGGTTCTTTAACCGTCATCAGTCGAGATTACAGTGTTTGAAATTTTGGGTTTGCAGAGTAGGCTGCCAACATCTTTCTCAGGTCAGGTACCTCTCACAGGCATGCAGGTGCCTCATCCATGAGCTCGTCAGCTCAATGACTCACTGGAGTACTATTAAACAGGAACAGGGTTGGGAGCACACCAATTCACCTCCCAGTAAGGTTCACCCCTGGCATTGTGGTAAATGCAGTTTCAGTTACTTGCTTGCTTCAAGTGTGTTCAAGTGTTTCGCCACAGATGGCACAGATAGTGCTGATCTCTAGACAAGTGTTTCTGGTTCTTTAACCGTCATCAGCAGAGATTACAGTCTATGAAATATGGGGTTTGATGAATAGGCTGCCAACATCTTTGTCAGGTCAGGCACCTCTCACAGGCATGCGGGTGCTTCATCCACGAGCTCGTCAGCTCAATGACTCAAGGCAGTACTATTAAACAGGAACAGGGGTGGGAGCACACCGCTTCACCTTCCAGCAAGGTCTACCCGTGGCATTGTGGTAAATGTAGTTTCGGTTACTTGCTTGCTTCAAGAGTGTTCGAGTATTTCGCCACAGTTGGCGCAGATAGTGCTGATCTTTAGACACGTGTTTCTGGTTCTTTAACCGTCATCAGTAGAGATTATAGTCTTTCAAATGTGGGGTTTGCTGAGTAGGCTGCCAACATCTTTATCAGGTCAGGTAACTCTCAGAGGCATGCAGGTGCTTCATCCACGAGCTCGTCAGCTCAATGACTCATGGGAGTACTATTAAACAGGAACAGGGGTGGGAGCACACTGCTTCACCTCCCAGCAAGGTTCGCCACTTGCATTGTGGTAAATGCAATTTCAGTTACTTGCGTGCTTCAAGAGTGTTCGAGTGTTTCGCCACAGTTGGGGCATATAGTGCTGATCTCTAGACAGGTGTTTCTGGTTCTTTAACCGTCATCTGTAGAGGTTACAATGATTCAAATTTGGGGTTTGCTGAGTAGACTGCCAACATCTTTCTCAGGTCAGGTACCTGTTACAGGGATGTGGGTGCTTCATCCATGAGCTCGTCAGCTCAATGACTCACAGGAGTACTATTAAACTAGAACAGGGTTGGGAGCACCCCGCTTCACCTCTCAGCAATGTTCGCCCCTGGCATTGTGGTAAATGCAGTTTCAGTTACTTGCTTTCTTCAAGAGTGTTCGAGTGTTTCGCCACAGTTGGCGCAGATAGTGCTGATCTCTAGACATGTGTTTCTGGTTCTTTAACCGACATCAGTAGAGATTACAGTCTTTCAAATTTGCGTTTTGCTGAGTAAGCTGCCAACATCTTTCTCAGGTCAGGTACCTCTCACAGGCATGAGGGTGCTTCATCCATGAGCTCGTCAGCTCAATGACTCACGGCAGTACTATTAAACAGGAACAGGGGTGAGAGCACACCGCTTCACCTCCCAGCAAGATTCACCCCTGGCATTGTGGTAAATGCAGTTTCGGTTACTTGCTTGCTTCAAGAGATTTCAAGTGTTTCGCCACAGAAGGCGCAGATAGTGCTGATCTCTAGACACGTGTTTCTGGTTCTTTAACCGTCAACAGTAGAGATTACAGTCTTCCAAATGTGGGATTTGCTGAGTAGGCTCCCAAAATCTTTGTCAGGTCAGGTACCTCTCACAGGCATGCGGGTGCTTCATCCACGAGCTTGTCAGCTCAATGAATCATGGGAGTACTATTAAACAGAAATAGGGGTGGGAGCACACCGCTTCAGCTCCCAGCAAGGTTCGCCACTGGCATTGTGGTAAATGCAGTTTCAGTTACTTGCGTGCTTCAAGAGTGTTCGAGTGTTTCGCCACAGTTGGGGCAGATAGTGCTGATCTCTAGACACGTGTTTCTGGTTCTTTAACCGTCATGAGTAGAGATTACAGTCTTTCAAATTTGGGGTTTGCTGAGTAGGCTACCAACATATTTCTCAGGTCAGGTTCCTCTCACAGGCATGTGGGTGCTTCATCCACGAGCTCGTCAGCTCAATGACTCAAGGGAGTGCTATTAAACAGGAACAGGGATGGGAGAAAACCACTTCACCTCCCATCAAGGTTGACCCCTGGCATTGTGGTGAATGCAGTTTCGGTTATTTGCTTGCTTCAAGAGTGTTCGAGTGTTTTGCCACAGTTGGTGCAGAGTGCTGATCTCTAGACATGTGTTTCTGGTTCTTTAACCGTCATCAGTAGAGATTACAGTCTTTCAAATGTGGGGTTTGCTGAGTAGGTTGTCAACATCTTTGTCAGGTCAGGTACCTCTCAGAGGCATGCGGGTGCTTCATGCACAAGCTCGTCAACTCAATGACTCACGGGAGTACTATTAAACTGGAACAGGGTTGGGAGCAACCCGCTTCACCTCCCAGCAATGTTCGCCCCTGGCATTGTGGTAAATGCAGTTTCAGTTACTTGCTTTCTTCAAGAGTGTTCGAGTGTTTCGCCACAGTTGGCGCAGATAGTGCTGATCTCTAGACACGTGTTTCTGGTTCTTTAATCGTCATCAGTAGAGATTACAGTCTTTCAATTTGGGGTTTGCTGAGTAGGCTACCAACATATTTCTCAGGTCAGGTACCTCTCACAGGCATGCGGGTGCGTCATCCACGAGCTCGTCAGCTCAATTACTCAAGGGAGTGCTATTAAACAGTAACAGGATGGGAGTAAACCGCTTCATGTCCCAGCAAGGTTCGCCCCTGGCATTGTGGTAAATGCAGTTTCAGTTACTTGCTTGCTTCAAGAGTGTTTGAGTGTTTCTCCACAGTTGGCACAGATAGTGCTGATCTATAGACACATGTTTCTGGTTCTTTAACCGTCATCAGTCGAGATTACAGTGTTTGAAATTTTGGGTTTGCTGAGTAGGCTGCCAACATCTTTCTCAGGTCAGGTACCTCTCACAGGCATGCGGGTGTTTCATCCATGAGGTCGTCAGCTCAATGACTCAAAGGAGTACTTTTAAATAGGAACAGGGGTGGGAGCACACCGCTTCACCTCCCAGCAAGGTTCGCCCATGGCATTGTGGTAAATGCAGTTTCAGTTACTTATTTGCTTCAAGAGTGTTTGAGTGTTTCACAACAGTTGGCACAGATAGTGCTGATCTCTAGACATGTGTTTCTGGTTCTTTAACCGTCATCAGTTGAGATTACAGTTTTTGAAATTTGGGGTTTGCTGAGTAGGCTGCCAACATCTTTCTCAGGTCCGGTACGTCTCACAGGCATGTGGGTGCTTCATCCACGAGCTCGTCAGCTCAATGACTCACGGCAGTACTATTAAACAGGAACAGGTGTGGGAGCACACCACTTCACCTCCCAGCAAGGTTCACCCCTGGCATTGTGGTAAATGCAGTTTCGGTTACTTGCTTGCTTCAAGAGATTTCAAGTGTTTCGCCACAGAAGGCGCAGATAGTGCTGATCTCTAGACACGTGTTTCTGGTTCTTTAACCGTCAACAGTAGAGATTACAGTCTTCCAAATGTGGGGTTTGCTGAGTAGGCTCCCAAAATCTTTGTCAGGTCAGGTACCTCTCACAGGCATGCGGGTGCTTCATGCAAGAGCTCGTCAGCTCAATGACTCGTTGGGAGTAGTATTAAACAGGAACAGGGGTGGGAGCACACCGCTTCACCTTCCAGAAAGGTTCGCCCCTGGGATTGTGGTAAATACAGTTCCGGTTACTTGCTTGCTTCAAGAGTGTTCGACTGTTTCGCCAAAGTTGGTGCAGATCGTTCTGATCTCTAGAGATGTGTTTCTGGTTTTTTAACCGTCATCAGTAGAGATTACAGTCTTTCAAATTTGGGGTTTGCTGAGTAGGCTGCCAACATCTTTCTCAGATCAGGTACCTCTCACAGGCATGCAGGGGGCTTCATCCACGAGCTCGTCAGCTCAATGACTCACGGCAGTACTATTAAACAGGAACAGGGGTGACAGCACACCGCTTCACCTCCCAGCAAGGTTCACCCCTGGCATTGTGGCAAATGCAGTTTCGGTTACTTGCTTGCTTCAAGAGTGTTTGAGTGTTTCGCCACAGAAGGCGCAGATAGTGCTGTTGTCTAGACACGTGTTTCTGGTTCTTTAACCGTCATCAGTAGAGATTAGAGTCTTTCAAATGTGGGGTTTGCTGAGTAGGCTGCCAACATCTTTGACAGGTCAGGTACCTCTCACAGGCATGCGGGTGCTTCATCCACGAGCTCGTCAGCTCAATGACTCATGGGAGTACTATTAAACAGGAACAGGGGTGAGAGCACACTGCTTCACCTCTCAGCAAGGTTCGCCCCTGGCATTGTGGTAAATGCAGTTTCAGTTTCTTGCTTGCTTCAAGAGTGTTTGAGTGTTTCGCCACAGAAGGCGCAGATAGTGCTGATCTCTAGACACGTGTTTCTGGTTATTTAACCGTTATCAGTAGAGATTACAGTCTTTCAAATTTGGGGTTTGCTGAGTAGGATGCCAACATCTTTCTCAGGTCAGGTACCTCTCACAGGCATGCGGGTGCTTCATCCACGAGATCGTCAGCTCAATGACTCACAGGAGTACTATTTTTTTTTTTTTTTTAAACCGTTTATTACAAAATTAAAAAAATATACAGAGATGGGCCTACAACCTTCAGGCCGGCCGCTAGCAAGCAAGAGAAGCATTGGATACAAACAATAGCGCCCATGCTGCGGCGAAGGGAAATGCACAGGAGGTAAAAGCGGTGGTAGCCACACCATCCGAGCACACATAACGGTTTCATTTTAATATAAATAACAACACAAAAACAAATCCACAAGGCAACCCACAATCGGAAACAGCAGCATGTGCTCCCCTAGCGGGGGGGACCCTACCAATCCATAGGAGTAGCAAGGGGGGAAAAAGGGCAAGACTGGGATTAGGTGGACTCAGTGCCCGGGACCGGGGAGATAGACTGGCTAAGGGGATGGGGCCGGTGACGGATTGGGCAATAACGGCGGGGTACAGATTCCCCCGCGGTAGGCGTTCCAGGGGCCCCACATGTTCACCCATGTCCCAGGCTTACCTCTCGCAACATACACCACTTTTTCCCGAAACATGCACCAATCCATGTTGTCCTTCCATGCCGAGACAGTCGGGGACCTCTGGGAACCCCACAGTTGAGCTATGTCGCGTTTGGCCACCATATATCCCAGAGTCACCCACCGCGTCTGTGGTACCGAATAATCGGTTGGCTCCCACACGTTCAACAGGCATCTCCTCGCTTCGGGCAGCAGCGACACACGTGTAACCACCCGCAGGACCTCATGCACACCACGCCAGAATCGCTCCACCTCCGGGCATTCCCACAAAATATGGAAAAAGGTCCCCAAAGAACCACACCCACGCTTACACAGCCCGTCCACAGCATATCCCATACGCAGTAGCCTTGGCCCCGTGACATAGACCCTATGGAGTACCTTGAGCTGGACGAAGCGAAGGTGGGCCGGTATGGCCACCTCTTTCGGGGAGGCCACCGCCGATACCCAGTCCTCGTCATCCAGCTCCAATCCATCGGCCACCCATGCCTCACGAAGGTTAGTCAGCAGTCCCGAGCGGTCATTGATAAGTTTTTTTATAGATCAATGAAATCGTGCTGTCCGGTACATGTCCATCTAGCACTCTATCCTCCAGAGGGGAATACTCCGGGATGGAGGCAACGTCCGGGAATACGGAGCATAGCGCATGATGGATCTGCATATACCGAAAGTACTCCCTGTCCTGCAACTGGAATTCTGTCCGTAGCATCTCGAATGTTTTGAATCCCCCCCTCGTCCAGAGATCACCCACCCTGCTGATGCCTATCATGTCCCACTTTTCAAAGCCCTTCGAGGTCCACAGGGAGCCCAACTGCTCAGATGCGTATAGTGGCGACGCCCGGGTCAGACGACCTTTCTACCCCAGAGCCACATTAGCCGCGTGCCACACTCGTACCATGACACGAGTGGGGCCCGTCAAACGTGCGTCAGGCGAGCCGGAGTACAGCGCTCGGTTATAATCACCACCCGGCAGTAAAATCCTATCCATTTCAAAAGCCGGGTTTAGAGCGGGCCCGTACAGGCCGTGATTAATCGCAGCCAGCTGGGAGGCCCAATAATACCGTTTGATATCCGGGAGGGCGATCCCCCCGTCATACCACGGGAGCGTCAGCTTCGCCAAGGCGATACGCGGTCTACCCTCCCAGAGCAGTCGGCGCTGCAAACTCTCCACCTCGCGAAAGTAGCGCGCCGGGACGACGTCCATTGTGTTCTGCAGAGCGTACAGGAAACGCGGCAGCGACATCATCTTAAACAATGCTGCCCGGCCGAGCGGCGAGAGCGGCAAGCGCCTCCAACGCGCAACATCCTCCTTCAGGCGCTGAAGGGGGGGGAGCAAGTTCTGACTATATCGGGCCTCCGCGTCCAGGGTAATGAAGACACCTAGGTACCGAAATCCCTGCGGGGCGATCTGGATAGGACAGCCCCGCGGAAGGATAGGGTCCTCCCCAGAGAGAACATAGACGCACGATTTAGCCCAGTTGATGATAAGGCCGGAGTTAAGGCCAAATGAATGCAATACATCAACCAGCACTATCAGTGATTTACGTGGGGAAGCCAGGTACAGGAGGATATCGTCAGCATATAGAGATACGCGGTCCTCATACTCGGGGGTTCAGCGGAGACCACGAATAGAAGGTTCCCACCGCAGCCACTCCGCCAGGGGCTCCAAAGCGAGCGCGAAAAGGAGCGGTGATAACGGGCAGCCCTGCCGCGTGCCCCTTCCCAGCTCGAACGAGGCCGACACTCTACCGTTGACCACGACCTGCGCCAGCGGACCCGAGTACAACAATTTTACCCAACTGATGAATCCTGGGCCAAACCCAAACTTCGCGAGCGTCGCCCAAATATAGGGCCATTCAAGCGTGTCAAACGCCATAGTGGCGTCCAAGGACGCCAAGATGGCCGGCTCTCGTATGAACGGGACACGTGCAAGCACCCCATGCAAACGCCGCAGGTTAAGTGCTGTATTGCGATGAGGGATGAAGCCGGACTGACCCTGGTGAATCAAATCACACACTACGCCGACCAGCCAATTGGCCAACACCTTGGCGAGGATTTTGGGCTCTGCATTCAATAACGAAATAGGCCGATAGGATGTGACCCGGTCCCGTGGCCTCCCCTCCTTATGGATAACCACGATAGTAGCTAGACGCTGGTCTAGCGGGAGGGAACCCGCCGAGTGGGCCGCGAGGAACATAGCGCGGAGATGTGGCGCCAGCGTATCCGGTCGCAACTTATACAACTCGATGGGAAGACCATTAGGGCCCATGGCCTTGCCGGAAGCGACCGATCGTATGGCGAGGGCAATTTCTTCGGAAGTTGGAGCAGTGTCCAACGACACTCTGTCCTCCTCCGAAAGGGAAGGCAGCGCGATATCCCTGAGCAGGGCGTGGGAATCCTCTTCAGAGCGGGAGGACACCGGGGAATACACCCCACGGAAATAGTCTGCAAAGCAGGCGACAATTTCTTCTGGTTCAGTGACACAGACACCATTCTGTTTCTCAATCAACGGGACAACTCGACTCGCTCTCTCCTTTTTGTCCAACCATGCAATCAATTTACCAGCCTTATCACCCACATCATACAATCTCCCCTGTTGCTCTCTACTGAGGCCCCTGGCCGCCTCCGTGATGAGGGCCTTATAAGCCGATTGCTTGAGTCGAAGAACATGTAATTTGTCATCCGTCACCCCATATTCTAGATCACCCTTCAACTCGGTTATCTCCGCTTCAATACGAGTCACCTCCTCCCGCTCGCGCCTCCGGGAATGGGAAATAAGGGACAAGGCCTCTCCCCTGAGTACCGTCTTGAACGCCTCCCACAATGAGATCGCTGATGACACAGACCCCACATTCTCGTCAAAGTAACGCTTAAGGGATTTAACCAGCTCTGCGCGAATGGTGGGGTCACGCAGGTACCAGGGATTAATCGGGACCACCCTACTCTCTCCCCTCGAAAGAATATCAAAGTGCAACAAGAGTGGAGAGTGGTCCGAAATACCCCGTGCCAAATGGCGCACCTCCCCTATCCTCCCAACGTGTGCCGCCGGAACCAGGACATAATCTAGCCGTGAGAGACTACCATGAGCCCCTGAATGGAAGGTGTACTGCAGCTGCGTGGGATGTTTCAAACGCCAACAATCCACCAGCCCCAAGGTATCCAAGAGGCCAGACAACCAGGCCTGGGCACGGGGGAGATCCCTAGGGGGGTGACGATCCACAGTTCCGGAAACCACAGCATTAAAGTCCCCCCCCACCACTAGAATCCCCTCCGGAAGGCCAAGGAGAAGGCGCCCCAGATCCGCAAAGGTGGTCGTCTGCAGCCCCGGCGGGACATAGACAGACACAAAAACGACCACTTTGCCCTCCATTCTACCCACCAAAACCGTGTAACGTCCCCTGTTGTCATGGTGCACCTCATCAATCTCCAACGGGAGCGAGTTCTTAACCATAATGCCCACACCCCTTGAACCAGACGTGAAGCCCGAATGGGCCACAAGGCGGTAGCCCCGTCTATTCATGGCACAAAAGGAGTTGCCAATGAGGTGTCTCCTGCAGAAAAACTATATCGGGCGAGATTCGCTTCAAGAACTGCAGGACCACACCTCATTTTATCCTGTCCCCCAATCCATTAACATTCCAGGACAACAAGCTCAGTCCCCTACCCCCCATCATAAACAGAAGCCATCACTCGTCCCCCAGAGAGCACTTTAGAAATAATACAACAATGTTTTTGCCTTGTGGTAGAAACGAACAACACCCCACCCCAACCCACCCACCCCAACAAAACTCCCCCCTCCCTGCACCCCTGCATGAGCCCAGACAGCCCCCCCAACTTGCAGTGTGCCTGTCGCCCCTATATAGTGAAACTAACTAGACCCCCTAGAGGAGGAAAGAGCACCCCTTCTAGACCCCACACAACCTCCAAAAGAGGGGAAAGACAGAAGCTTTGGTCGAAAGTGGCATCATAATCGTCCAGAGTGAGGTCCAATATCCACCCCTCAGTCCCGATCCAGTGGGCCGTCTCCTCCCGCCGCCCCCCCCCACCGTCCCGAGCACTACCCCCAGACAGAGTGTCCAGCCAGTCCCCGGCCGCCTCGGGACGATCAAAAAAGTGCGTGCGACCATCCACCTCTACCCGCAGCTTGGCCGGGAAGAGCATGGCGTATTTTAAGTTCATGTCCCGGAGCCGGCGCTTAACACCCAGGAAACTCAGTCTCTGTTTCTGGACCACTTGAGTGAAATCGGGATAAAAGTTCACCTCCATATTTTCCAGCTTCATCGGCCCTTGCAGTCTGGAGGCTTGCAAGATCGCGTCCCTGTCCCGAAAGTTAAAAATCCGGGCAATGAGAGGCCGCGGAGGGGCTCCGACCTTCGGCCTTCCCCCGGGAACTCTGTGGGCCCTCTCCACTGCAAAGAATTTACTCAGTCCCCTAGGCTGGAGATGGGTAACGATCAGGTCCTCCACAAAAAGATCCGCCGCCGCTTCCTCCCGTCCCTCGGGTACTCCGATGATGCGGATGTTATTCCTCCGGGCCTGACTCTCGGAATCTTCCAGGCGCCGATCCATAAGCACACTCGCCTGACGAAGTCGGCGCACCTCCGTTTGGAGGGCCGCCACCTCAGTCGTGAGGCCCGACGCGGTGTGGGCCAAAGAATCGACCCGGTCGTTGGTTTTGGAGAGATCAGCCCTCACCAGGTTGACATCCACTAGGATCGCGTCGATTTTGTGGGCTAAGGTGTCAAACTGCTGGCCCACCGAGGCCTTCATCTCAGCAATGGCGCCCATGACGTCTTGCAGAGTCAACTCTGTGGGCAAATCCGGGGCATCCGGAGGGCACTCAGAGGACTTGTGCGGTCCACCGGGAGATCCCTTCAGGAGGGTGTAGCGGTCCATGATGTTGGCCTGATGTGCGGTGCCACGCCGGGTCGACTTGGCCTTCGACCGATCGCCATCTTGTTTCGTGGCCATCGTCGCGGGTCTCACCCCCTCACCAGCCACGCAGTAAAGGGCAAGCAATCAAGGCCACGGGGTCCGGGGGGGTCACCCCAGGACGGCAGAGCGAGCCACAGCAGGCAGGCAGGCTGGGTCACCCAGCGAGGCCACCCCAACACCAAGAGCGCCGCGATCCCACTTGCAAAGACGGCAAGGGGGCGCGAAAGTGAAAGTGAAAGTGCGGGGTACGCGACTCGCCAGGCCCAGCCCGCCGTTGTTGTTCACTTTGCCACCGGGTCGCCCCCAAACGCGAGTCCGGGGTCAGGAGCGAAGGAGGCCGCAAACTTCAATCGGTGCTCACTCCGGCACCCGAGGTCTGATTCGAGAACGGGAAACCACCTCGGCTCAGGCTCACCGACACAGTCCCCTCAACCGATGCAGGATGAAGACAGGATAAACGTAGGAGGTCGCGGAGGTCCTCGGGAGCCTCGCACCTACGCGGCCATCTTGGTTGCGCGCTAGGCTCCTCCCACAGGAGTACTATTAAACACAAATAGGGGTGGGAGCACACCTCTTCAGCTCCCAGCAAGGTTCGCCGCTGGCATTGTTGTAAATGCAGTTTCAGTTACTTGCTTTCTTCAAGAGTGTTCAAGTGTTTCGCCACAGTTGGCGCAGATAGTGCTGATCTCTAGAAACGTGTTTCTGGTTCTTTCCCCGTCATCAGTAGAGATTACAGTCTTTCAAATTTGAGGTTTGCTGAGTAGGCTACCAACATATTTCTCAGGTCAGGTACCTCTCACAGGCATGCGGGTGCGTCATCCACGAGCTCGTCAACTCAATGGCTCAAGGGAGTGCTATTAAACAGAAACAGGATGGGAGTAAACCGCTTCACCTCCCAGCAAGGTTCGCCCCTGGCATTGTGGTAAATGCAGTTTCAGTTACTTGCTTGCTTCAAGAGTGTTTGAGTGTTTCTCCACAGTTGGCACAGATAGTGCTGGTCTCTAGACACATGTTTCTGGTTCTTTAACCATCATCAGTCGAGATTACAGTGTTTGAAATTTTAGGTTTGCTGAGTAGGCTGCCAACATCTTTCTCAGGTCAGGTACCTCTCACAGGCATACGGGTGCCTCATCCATGAGCTCGTCAGCTCAATGACTCAAAGGAGTGCTATTAAACAGGAACAGGATGGGAGCAAACCGCTTTACCTCCCAGCAAGGTCCGCCCCTGGCATTGTGGTAAATGCAGTTTCAGTTACTTGCTTGCTTCAAGAGTGTTTGAGTGTTTCGCCACAGTTGGCACAGATAGTGCTGATCTCTAGACACATGTTTCTGGTTCTTTAACCGTCATCAGTCGAGATTACAGTGTTTGAAGTTTTGGGTTTGCAGAGTAGGCTGCCAACATCTTTGTCAGGTCCGGTACGTCTCACAGGCATGTGTGTGCTTCATCCACGAGCTCGTCAGCTCAATGACTCACGGCAGTACTATTAAACAGGAACAGGTGTGGGAGCACACCGCTTCACCTCCCAGCAAGGTTCGCCCCTGGCATTGTGGTAAATGCAGTTTCAGTTACTTGCTTGCTTCAAGAGTGTTTGAGTGTTTCGCCACAGTTGGCGCAGATAGTGCTGATCTCTAGACACGTGTTTCTGGTTCTTTAACCGTCATCAGTAGAGATTACAGACTTTCAAATGTGGGGTTTTCTGAGTAGGCTGCCACCATCTTTGTCAGGTCAGGTACCTCTCACAGGCATGCGGGTGCTTCATGCACGAGCTCCTTCAGCTCAATGACTCATGGGAGTACTATTAAACAGGAACAGGGGTGGGAGCACACTGCTTCACCTGCGAGCAAGGTTCGCCCCTGGCATTGTGGTAAATGCAGTTTCAGTTACTTGCTTGCTTCAAGAGTGCGCGAGTGTTTCGCCACAGTTGGCGCAGATGGTGCTGATCTCTAGACACGTGTTTCTGGTTCTTTAACCGTCATCAGTAGAGATTACAGTCTTTCAAATTTGAGGTTTGCTGAGTAGGCTACCAACATATTTCTCAGGTCAGGTACCTCTCACAGGCATGCGGGTGCGTCATCCACGAGCTCGTCAGCTCAATGACTCAAGGGAGTGCTATTAAACAGGAACAGGATGGGAGTAAACCGCTTCAGCTCCCAGCAAGGTTCGCCGCTGGCATTGTTGTAAATGCAGTTTCAGTTACTTGCTTTCTTCAAGAGCGTTCAAGTGTTTCGCAACAGTTGGCGCAGATAGTGCTGATCTCTAGAAACGTGTTTCTGGTTCTTTAACCGTCATCAGTAGAGATTACAGTCTTTCAAATTTGAGGTTTGCTGAGTAGGCTACCAACATATTTCTCAGGTCAGGTACCTCTCACAGGCATGCGGGTGCGTCATCCACGAGCTCGTCAGCTCAATGACTCATGGGAGTGCTATTAAACAGGAACAGGATGGGAGTAAACCGCTACACCTCCCAGCAAGGTTCGCCCCTGGCATTGTGGTAAATGCAGTTTCAGTTACTTGCTTGCTTCAAGAGTGTTTGAGTGTTTCTCCACAGTTGGCACAGATAGTGCTGATCTCTAGACACATGTTTCTGGTTCTTTAACCGTCATCAGTCGAGATTACAATGTTTGAAATTTTAGGTTTGCTGAGTAGGCTGCCAACATCTTTCTCAGGTCAGGTACCTCTCACAGGCGATTCAATCGGTTCAATGATGTTTTCATCCAACAAATCTTTAAGCATTTCTTTGAGTTCGTCTCTAATATTGATAGGAACACCCCTTAATTTTTGCTTAACCGGCAGGGCGTTGTCTTTCAACACTATTTTATGTGTGAAATTCCTCAGTTTTCCTTACTTATCACAGAACACTTTGTCATATTTTTTAACTAATCTGTTTTCCCTATCTAAATTTTCCATGTCGATGTTAAGGGTGGCTACTTTACCCATTAGTGAATCGTCACACAGTGAAACTGGATTTTCAGCACGTGGATTAAGGGTTACACCCAACTTCCACTGGTCACGCCATCCAAGGACATTTACCCCTTTTATAGCAATATACAATTTGATAAATGAACTTCTTCCCCCAAAGTGCAGTGGAACCCTGATAAAACCTTCCATCTCAATTTTTGATCCATCAAAACTTTCAGCATATACATCAGATTGTTGTAATTCATTGTAATTACATACATTTTGCAACCTTTCATTGAAATATTGTGCAGTTATGATAGTCCATGGCGAACCTGAGTCCACCATGAGATCTACATCCACTCCACAAATTTGAAACAGACATTTAGGAGAACTCATGGACTTTTCCTTCCCTGTACCGTACTGTAGTATAGACACCACATGCCCTCTGTTGGATTCTTGAATATCATTTACACTAGTAACTTTGTGATTGTCTGAGCTGCTGGAAGTCGAGGTGCGTGTGTGATTATTATAACGTCTGTCTCTGCACACATTGCTGAAATGTCCTTTTCTGCCACAAATTTTACATTCCCTAAATATCGCAGGACATCCTTGGAAAGAAGCAATATGAGCTCTGCTTCCTCATCTATAACATGCAATGACATTAGTCGATGGTTCATATTTTTTACCGACACCAAACTTAGGTTGAGATTTCCCTTGCTGCGTATCAAGTTTAGGTTCATTTTTTGGCTTGACCACACAAATGTCCTCTTCAGTAGCTTGTTTGTTAGCACTAGAACTAACCACCACCATCCATTTTTCTGAAAGCTCAGTGGATTTCACTACAGCGATCGCTTATCCAGATTGGGATTACCCATGACCCATAACTTCTTCTGAGTTTTTTTGTTCTTGACATGTACAATAATTTGATCGCGAATCATTTCATCCGTCATATTTCCAAAATTACAATGTAAACTCAACGACCTCAGGGAAGTTAAAAAATCATCAAAAGATTCGACATCCTTTTGTGACCTTGTATAAAATTTAAATCGGTTTACAGCGATATTTGAAGTAGGTTTAAATCTTTTCTCCAATCTAGTTAGAGCTTCCACATATGTATTCATATTGTCACCTTCACCCAATTGTGGTACTATCTGGGGTAGCGCTCTAAAAATTTCTTGTCCTTCAGATCCCAAACAGTGCAGCAAGATGCTCTTTTTCCTCTCTGCACCCATACGCTCCCCATCAATAGCTTTCATGTATGTAAAAAACTCCTCTTTCCATCTCGGCCAGGGAATAGGAGGACCTTTTTTTTGTAAAAATGTATCTGGTGCTTCAAATTGCATGTTGTCTTATGTAAAATGGTGATATAATATTAATACAATCAATCAACCCAACTGGCTTAGAAGAGAACAGCGTTCAAGCAGAAATCTAGTTACCAAAAAAAAAATATAATCACTCACATTTTTTGGAAGCATATTGCATTAATAAATATCAAATACCAATTGTAACTTGTGCCTGATGACCTCCGATGTGATTGCTCCGTTGCGCGTTAGAAATTCCAGACGCGTTCTTGTTGTAAAAGTATTTCCGTAAGCAAACTGATGGTTGCTATACCAACCACAAAATGGCCGCTGTGCGTTACTCGTAATCACGTTAGCGCGATGATGTCAAGCGCTAAAGTCGACGATGCTCATCCCCGTCATAGGAAGCATTCCGAGCAGTCGAAGGTTGAATTGCGAGAATTCTTTAACCAGGTGAGAGTGTGTTAGCGGAGAATTTCAAATGATGCCAAAACTATGTAGAGTCTGAACTCACCGCTACCGCCATTGGTTGACTTCCCCAAAGTCCAATTTTGGACACACCGCACTAATGCGACCAGTTCACGAACATCAGGAGATAGACGAGGCTCCGCTTTTTTATCCTTCAGCTGAAAATAATATCCCCGGTACAAAATACTTCTCGTGGGTTACGCTCCGCTCCCGTGCTGCTTGAAGGCAGGAGTAGTCGTCGCCAATATTAAATCCAAAGATCCAAGAATTTCTTAAATATGAAACTTTATTCCAGCACGGCTACATGCATCCATACTAGTTGAAGGACAGAGACAACTGCCTCAACCAAGTGAATGATACATCAAGAAAGTTCTGAAAGAACTTAGAACCCCAAGCAAAGATACACATGTCGCATGCATTTAAAGACACCAAGCATAAATATCAAAACAGCATTTAAACTATAACATGGAATGTAACATGTTGGACTTGGCCCTTTTTGCAGGGTCATCCCTACACTTTTTGCCTTCCTCTTGTATTTTTTCTGACCTGTTGTTGGCTGTTTTATGACTCTGGGCACCTTACCACTGCTGATCAGTGCTAAGGTGCATATGCTCTCCCTATGGTAAAATGTTGATGTTCATTGGATTCCATGCTTGGCTTATTTGGTTTACTATCAGCCCCTAGTAAAGTGCACCAGGAGTGCCAGGGCTTGTAAATACAAATGCTGCTGGTGGGCTTGCAGCACTGGTTGTGCCACCCACAGAAGCGACCTAGTAAAATGTGTCTAGGGTCTGCCATTGCAGAACCTGCGTGCAGTCTGGTACTGTCATGCTGACTGCGCAAGTGCACCTACTTGCCAGTCCCTAAAACTTCCCTTAACTACATATTAGTCACCCCTATGGTAGGCCCAAGGGCAGGGTGCATTGTTGGCATAAGGTAGGACATGCCCTGGTGTGTGTGGCATGTCCTAATAGTGAAATACAGCCATTTTCGTTTGTCACTATTGAAGGTTACCTGCTCTCCATAGGCCAAAATGGGCTGCTGGAATTATAACACTCTATAATCCCAGCGGACTCAGAGAGCATGGTAGAAAGTCAAGTTTAGTATGCCTGAACTCAGAATAATAAAATACTTCTCTTAGTAAAGTTTATTTTAATATCCTGTGTTTGTAAATGCTACTTTTAGAAAGATAGTATTTACTTGCCTAAGCCATTTCAGTCCGCCTCTGCTGTGTGTGTGTGCTGCCTAGGTTCAGTGAGGGGCAGGGCTGGGGAATTCCAGGAGACAGGCTGGCTGCCAGGTGGTGGGTAGAGAGATTACACCAGGATGGGTGGGAGGAGTACACCTTGACTCTGAATAGGCTTGTGCTCTGCCACCACAATGCTGGCTCCGCCCCCTGTGGAGGGGCTGATGTCTCTGCCCTCTGCACTGAAAGGAAAGAGCAGAGTCACCACAACAAAGTGCTCCAAAACCGGACTGAGCCAGGCACAGGTCCCCTGGCCACAAAGAACAAAATAAACTGTGTATAAAAGAAGGAGCCCTGCTCCTAAGAAATCAGATCCTGTTTACGCCAAGAAGAACCTCTGCCCAAAGAGAAGGACCTGGGAAAGCTGCATGGAGGAGTACTGTCTCTAAGCCTGAGAGACTGGCCTGTGGTGGGTGCCTTGCTGCAAGAAGGAGAGGAAAAGACTGAGAAAGACTTTTAAATCAACGTGTGCTGTTTGAACAATCTCCAAGGTCTTGCTGGTGAACTTGCCCCCTGAACTTCGCCCCAGGAACAGTGGGCGCTACCCCTCCCTGGAAGAAAGGAAGCTGCGACTGGTGATTTGCGAACGCTGACCCCAGAGAACTTGTGTGGCCTCATCTCGCTGAGCACCGTGACCTTTGCCCGCCTGTGCTGCTGTGAGCACCGTGACGGCCTGCCCCGCCTGGCCTGATCAAAGTGAACAGCTGCCCCCTCGAGCCGAAGCTCGCAACGTAAGGTGAGACTGCCTGCGTCCAAACCCCGAGCCTCTGTGGCCCCGAGCCATTGAGACCACCGTGAGGAGCATTGCCACGCCAGTTCACCCCATGTGGCCGAAGCCGACAGCGCTGCGTGCTGAAAATCACCCCCGAGCCGCTCCTCCTGCTTCCCCCCTCGAGGCGAGCTGTGGAGGTCCCGAGGCGCCCCCCCCAAGCACCGTGGTCCTCTGTGACGGAAGATTGCACCTGCAACGGGGGACGCTCCCCGTGTGACTGCTGTGGCTGCCCCGAACTCCCCACCAAGATCTAAGGTACTGTGCGCCCCGTCCCGCCATCCGTACGGACCGTACGTCCCTGTACGGAGCGTCCCCGTAAGCTTGCCCATGCCGGAAGCGTGAGCTTTTGGAAGGAATTTCCGGTGAGTGTTCGGCTCCGTACGAAGCGTACCGACGGTGGTACGGCCCGTACGGCTTTAAATAACATTACGCTGCTCACGCGAGAAGCGTGAGGGGTGACCGGAGGCATACCGGACTCGTATGACACGTTCCTACGAAGGTACGGCCCGTACGGCTTGAGTCCCAGTACGCGTGCTCACGCGGGAAGCGCGAGGAATCGCACGACGCGTCCAAAAAGGCCCTATGAAGCGCACAGAGCCCTAGAAAGTGCAGATTGCACTAAAAGTGACCATTTTAAGAACTGTGGCCTCCTGAAAAGTAATTACAAGTAACTGGAATCCTCTGCTGAAGTGAAAGACTGTATTTGAAGCCTGCCTAAAGAGTTTTATATATAGAACTTTATATTTTTACAAAATACAGTCTGGTGTCTCTGTGTGGTGGGTTGGTGGTTATTGTGGGACGCCCTAAATGCTTAACCTCATGCCCTCTGGAATCTAGCCTGACTGCTCGCGCCACATTACCTAGAGGGTGAGCAGGGGTTATTTTTCATGAGTAATCCTTTGCCCTGACTTAGAGGAAAGGGTCCCTGCTTGTCGCAAGTGCATACCTGCGCCAACCAGAGACCCCGGATTCTAACAGCTAGGATAAATGCAAAAAGTTCTAGGGGTTCACTTGCCAGAAAGGCCAAGTCCAACACCCCCACAAATGGACTCCACACTGGGTTTATCAAAAATATACTTCTTTTATATAATCAGACCTATCACAAGACCCAATAACGTTTAAACGGGCCCACAATACTTTGCACAAGGAAACAAAAGAGTTCTTGAGTTTTAGCGTAATGTTCAGGTTCTGTGCGCGTCGTGCCTCTTCGTACGCTTCGTATGCGGTGAAAACAATGCTTAGGAACGGGTCTCACACACAGTACCTTTATCTTTGATGAATTCGTCATGGATGCTGCTTTGAAAACCAGCGTAGTCACGTTGTCCTCCTGTAGCGGGGCGTACTACGGCACGTTGGGCCTTGGGTTGCGGTTGCTTGAGGGGACGGTGCGGAGGTCCGGTGCGCTTGAGTTCTGTTGCGGCGTACGCGCCGTACCGTGGGATCGGCACCCTTCTTGGAAGCGCAATGCGGAAGCGAACCATACACTCCGCTTGGGGGAGACGTACACAGCTACCCTACGCACCACAGCCTTTCCGAAGCAGGGGAAAGGAGCGTACGCTGAGTAGTACAGTTCGTAGGAACTGAAAGCAAGTACGATGCGCAGTCCGTCCTTTACGTTGTACGCTACGGCTCACAGGGGCCTCTTAGTCGCGTTGCTCGGGACGGACAGGTCCTTCCTTTGCGTTGCGAGCTACTGCTCGTTGGGGGCTCGTTGGGGGCTTCTAGGCACGTTGTTCGGGCCGGACAGTGGGGTATAGGCTTTCGAGGGTACGCTTCGCTCGTCGAGACGTACCCAGCAGTTCGCTTCTTCGTTACGGGGAAAACTGCAGTTTTCCGGGGCTCTTTTTACGGCGGTGAAGTCTACTGGTCCTGGGACTTCGTTCAGGGGGCAAGCTCGCTCACAGGCCCTTGGAGATCTTCAGCACAAGTCAAATAAAAGTCTGGAAAGTCTTTTCTTCCTCTTCTTCAGCAGCAAGGCAACCACTGCAGGCCAGTCCCCCAGGTCAGGGACAGTACTCCTCCTACAGCTTTCCCGGTTCCTCCTTGTCGGACAGAGGTTTCTTCTTGGCAGGACAGGATCTGATTTCTTAGGAGCAGAGCAGGGCTCCTACATTTATACTACATTTCTTTTGTTCTTGCAGGCCAGGGGGGCCCTTGCCTAGTTCGGTCCGGTTTCTGAGCACTTTGTTGACATGATGCAGGCTTCTTCTATCAGTGTGCAGGGCAGAGTCATCAGACGCTCCACAAGGGGTGGGGCCAGCATTGTGGTGGCAGAGCACAGCCCTATTCAGAGTCCAGGTTTACTCCTCCCACCCATCTATATATCAATCTCTCTATTCACCACCAGGCTACCTAGCACTGCCCCTCTGGGATTCCCCAGACCTGTCACTCACAGAAGCCAGACAGCAGATACACATCAGCGCAGAGGCGGGCTGAAATGGTTAGGCAAGCAAATGCCAACTTTGGCATTTGCAAACGCAGAATATTAAAATAAACCTTGCTAAAAGATGTATCTTATTATTCTGAGTTCAGGCATACTAAACTCGAATTTCTACCATATTCCCTGGGCCTGTTAGGATCATAGGATGTAACAATCTTAACAGCCCATTCTGGCCTATGAGAACAGGTAGCCTTACAATAGTGAAAAACGAAAATGGCTGTAATTCACTATTAGGACCTGCCACACACATCAGGGCTTATCCTACCTTATGCTACAATGCACCCTGCCCTTGGGCCTACCATAGGGGTGACTCACATGAGTAAAGGGAAGGTTTAGGGACTGGCAAGTGTGTGCACTTGCCCAGTCAGCATGTCAGTACCAGACTGCACGCAGGTTCTGCAATGGCAGACCTAGACACAATTTACCAGGCCGCTTCTGTGGGTGGCACAACCAGTGCTGCAAGCCCACCAGCGGCATTTGCATTTACATGCCCTGGCACTCCTGGTGCACTTTACTGAGGTCTGATAGTAAACCAAATAAGCCAATCATGGAATCCAACCAACATATACATTTTACATAGGGAGCACTTGCACTGTGGCACTGGTTGGCAGTGGCACAGTGCTCTGAGCGGCCACCACCATAAAAACACATGAGGCACAGTGACAAAAAGTGGAAGGGAGACTCACGCCAAGGTGCCAGGTCTAACAAGCCTGCACCCCACACGGGCCCTCCTCCAGCCTGAGCCCCCTTACGGACCCAGCCTGCACCCCTTCACGGGCCCTTCTTCAGCCTGCGCCCCTCACGGGCCCTCCACCAGCCTGCGCCGCGCACATGTCCTCCTCCAGCCTGCACGTGCCCTCCTCCAGCCTGCACCCCCTCAGGGGCCCTCCTGCCTGCGCGCCTCACGGGCCCTCCTCCAGCCTGCACCCCTCACAGCCCCTCCTCCAGCCTGCACCCCTCACGGGCCCTCCTTCAGCCTGCACCCCTCACAGGCCCTCCTTCAGCCTGCACCCCCTCACGGACCCTCCTTCATCCTGCACCCCTCACAGGCCTTCCTCCAGCTTGCGCCCCTTATTGGCCCTCCCCCAGCCTGCGCCCCTCATGGGCCCTCCTTCAGTCTGCACCCCTCATGGGCCCTCCTTCAGCCTGCACCCCTCACGGACCCTCCTTCAGCCTGCACCCGTCACGGGCCCTCCTCCAGCCTGAGCCTCCTCACTGACCCTGCTTCATCCTGCACCCCTCACGGGCCCTCCTTCAGCCTGCACCCCCTCACGGACCCTTCTTCAGCCTGAGCCCCCTCACGGGCCCTCCTTCAGCCTGCGCCCCTCACGGGCCCTCCACCAGCCTGCACCCCTCACAGGCCGTCCTCCAGCCTGCACCCCTCACGGGCGTCCTCCAGTCTGCGCCCCCTCACGGACCCCCCTTCAGCCTGCACCCCTCACGGGCCCTCCACCAGCCTGCGCCGCACACATGCCCTCCTCCAGCCTGCACGTGCCCTCCTCCAGCCTGCACCCCCTTAGGGGCCTTCCCGCCTGCGCGCCTCACAGGCCCTCCTCCAGCCTGCACCCCTCACAGGCCTTCCTCCAGCCTGCGCCCCTTATTGGCCCTCCTCCAGCCTGCGCCCCTCACCGGCCCTCCATCAGCCTGCACCCCTCATGGGCCCTCCTTCAGCCTGCACCCCTCAGGGGCGCTCCTTCAGCCTGCGCCTCTCACGAGCTGTCCTCCAGCCTGCGTCCCTCATGGGCCCTCCACCAGCCTGCACCCCGCACGTGCCGTCTTCCAGCCTGTGCCCCTCATGGGCCCTTCTCCATCCTGTGCCCCTTACTGGCCCTCCTCTAGCCTTTACCCTCTGAGGGGCCCTCCTTCAGCCTGCACCCCTCATGGGCACTCCTTCAGCCCGCACCCCTCACAGGCCCCCCTCCAGCCTGCACCCCTCACGGGCCCTCCTTCAGCCTGCACCCCTAACGGGCCCTCCTTCAGCCCGCACACCTCATGGGCCATCCTGTAGCACGCGCCACTCACGAGCTGTCCTCCAGCCTGCACCCCCTCACGGACCCTCCTTCAGCCTGCACCCCTCGCGGACTCTCCTCCAGTCTGAGCCTCCTCAAGGACCCTCCTTCAGCCTGCACCCCTCACGGGCCCTCCTTCAGCCCGCACACCTCACGGGCCATCCTGTAGCCCGCGCCTCTCACGAGCTGTCCTCCAGCCTGCACCCCCTCACGGACCCTCCTTCAGCCTGCACCCCTCGCGGACTCTCCTCCAGTCTGAGCCTCCTCAAGTACCCTCCTTTAGCCTGCACCCACTCACGGGCCCTCCTCCAGCATGCACCCCTCATGGGCCCTCCTCCAGCCTGCACGCCTCACTGGCCCTCCACTAGCCTGCATCCCTCACGTGTCCTCCTCCAGCCCGCATCCCCTCAAGGACCCTCCTCCAGCCTTCGCCCCCTCATGGGCCCATCCACCGTGCACCCCCTTATTGTCCCTCCTGCAGCCTACGCCCCCTCACGGGCTCTCCTCCAGCCTGCACTTCCTCACGGGCCCTCCTCCAGCCTAAGCCTCCTCACGGGCCCATCTTCCGCCTGCACCCCTCACGGGCCCTCCTCCAGCCTGCACCCCTCACGGGCCCTCCTCCAGCCTGCACCCTTCACGAGCCCTCCTCCATCCTGCACCCTCTCACGGGCCCTCCTTCAGCCTGCAACCCTCACAGGCCCTCCTCCAGCCCACACCCCCTCACGGGCCCTCCTCCAGCCCGTACCCCCTCACGGGCCCTCCTCCACCCCACACCCCCTCACAGGCCATCCTCCAGCATGTGCCCCCTCTCTGGCCTTTCTCCAGCTTGCACCCCTCAGGGACACTCCTCCAGCCTGCGCCCCCTCTCAGGCCCTCCTCTTGCCTGCACCCCTCACGGGCCCTCCTCCAGCCTGCACCCCCTAACGGGCCCTCCAGCCTGCACCCCCTAACGGGCCCTCCAGCCTGCACCCCTCATGGGCCCTCCTCCAGCCTGCACACCCTCAAGGGCCTTCCTTCAGCCTGCACCCCTCACGGGTCCTCCTCCAGCCTGCACACCTCACAAGCCCCCATCCAGCCTGCAATCCTCACGGGCCCTCCTCCAGCCTGCACCCCGCACGGGCTGTCCTCCAGCCTGCACCCCCTTACAGGCCCTCCTCTAACCTGCACCCCTCACGGGCCCTCTTGCAGCCTGTGCCCCTTATTGGCCCTCCTCCAGCCTGCGCCCCCCTCACGGGCCCTCCTTCAGCCTGCACCCCTCACAGGCCCTCCTTCAGCCTGCACCCCTCACGGCCCTCCTCCAGCCTGCACCCTCTCACAGGCCCTCCTCCAGCCTGCACGCCCTCAAGGGCCCTCCTTCAGCCTGCGCCCTCACGGACCCTCCTCCAGTCCGCAACCCCTTCTGGGCCCTCCTTCAGCTTGCACCCCTCACGGGCTCTCCTTCAGCTTGCACCCCTCACGGGTTCTCTGTAGGAGAGTAGGATCTGCTTCTAATGGTTACCCCCACTTTTTGCTGATATATCACTGTTTTTGACTTAGATTGACTGGGTTACTGCTATCCAGGACCCCAGTCTATCTTCTTTCTCCTCTAAATTGATTGCATGTACTTTAGGTACACTCCATATTGGATACTGGGGTACCCTTATCAGTCCCTAGTATATGGTACATCATGTACCCAGGGCATAGGTACCCCAGAGGCCTCCCAGGTGCTGCAGCATGTATTATGCCACCCCTGAAAGACCATTCAAAATGGCACCACAGGTCCTCTACTGCAGCCTGTGTAAGGTGGTGCATGCACCCCTTTCTTAGATATAGGTTACCTGTATCTATTCTAAATCACTGCACATAGAAACCCATCAGTCGCCTCTATGGGAGGCTTTATCAATCCTGAAGGCTGGGTGCTAGGTTTTATGTGAGAGGGTGCCCCTGCATGTGCGGAACCCCTCTGCAGCCTTCGGAACCTATTTTACGGGGTTGTCTGTGATGCAGCCAACCATCTCGTCTACACCATTATTCAAAAGGGAAGCAAAATCTTTCCTGATGAGCAAATTCCTCCCTTAACTCCGCACATGCCTCACCGTCTGGTGCCCTACTAGCCCACCAGCCTTTTCACTGACTTACAAGGCACTCTACCAGTCCACCACCTCAAACTTGTCCCCACAACTCCCCTCAAAGACACATACGACTCTTTGACTTACGCTAACTCCAGCTTGCTCCTACTGCTCTGTACAAACCATCTCTATTACCGTGTCTGCTACCTGGCGAAACTCGTTAAAAATGTCTGGATACTATCTGCTCTGTTTTACTAATAGTATTATTCTTACTCTGCCACCTGCCTAAACCTGTTAAAAATGTTTGATTAGTTTGATACGACACGCTTTGATACGTTCTTTGATCCACTATTTAAGTGCATTATAACCTCGCGGTAAATGATAACTTTAAAGCGGTTGCTTAGAAACATGTCATGTTTGGTATAAGAAAACACCTTGGAATCATAACTTCCCGCCAGTTATGATTCCACCCTTGAAGAGGCACTTATGTGAAACACCGGTACACCCGGAACCAGCTTTCTCGACCTGGACATCTCAAAATGGATTCTGCCAGCCACAGACACAAGTCTGCCCTCTTGGTGCTGAGCCAAGCTCGAGCAGAGGAAGGCCTGACAATAGGTTTCCTGTCACAGGGAGGTGTGACTACCTGCCAGACAGGCTTTAGTGTATTGGGGCTGGGTGGGTGCACTCAGAGAGTGTGAGAAAGTCTGTACTGGGGGCACATTTGGTGTCCCTGTGCATAGTCCAGCTCAAACCGGTTGCAAGGGCCATTTGCTCCTGCTCTGGCACGAAACTGGACAAAGGACATGGGTGTAACCACACCTCTGTCCTGACCCTGCCATAGGTGGGTCCCCAAAGTTTGTCCAACCCCTTCCTTGGGTATAAAGTAGGAACCCTGACTACAGGACTTTAGATTTTATCTGGACTAAACTCTGCCAGCAGAAACCACGTACTTTGACGGTCTACACTTCGCTAGATGACAGAAGAATCTCCTTTGGAGTAAAGGAGTTACTCCCCTGCAGCAGCAGGCACCTTAACGCATCTGACCGGTTTGCATCTCCCCAGCTCCTTTGGACTCCGAAGATTTCTGCAACACAGGAGGTGGGTTCCCGAGTGTCCCTGAGGTTGATCCGACCTCTCAGCAATTCTGAGATCAGTATGCAGCAGCATATGCTTTTTGACTATCCTTGAGGCTGTGCTTTTGGCTACGTGTAGTCCTGATCCCGAGCAGTATCTCCACCGAAGATTTCCAGCCTACACTCCACGAGTGTTCCGTGGACTGGTATTTCGTGATTCAGCTTGAGGTCCCTTTGCGATCCCTGGTCCGTTGGCCTGTGGGTCCCTGTGAAGGTAACTTTGACTTTCCTTGGGCTTCCCTGGTTGCTCCAGACGTGACCTGACTCTCCATTGCTAGGAGAGTCCCCAGGACCTTGCTGGTCCTCACGGTAACTTGTTTCCTCTGCCCGCGTGGGTTGCATTTGCCAAGGCTTGTTGGTGTTCAATCCGGACACTGACCCCCAGCTCTCAACATCCTTCGTGGGACAGCTCACCTCCGGACTTTGGTCTTCGTCGACGTCTCCTGGTCCACGTGGCTGCAGAGTCAAGCATCCAATCTTCTCACCTGAAGCAACCAACATCGGTGGGCATTCGTCTACCGAGCCCCTGGTCACCCTGAAGTGACCCAGACTCTGTCCCCTCTGCTTTCAGGTTCTTTTCACCCCTGATCCAGGCATAGATTCCACCGGACACTTTTAACTTCCGGCAGCAGCACTTCTTTGCGTCACGCCAATGAAAACTGTGAAGGTTTCTGACATCACTTGACCCCTATGCACCTGGCTCCTCTGGGATAGGTAACACGGGTATCTCGGTACTCACAAGGTGCTGGTCTTAGAACCTTCTATGTTCCAATGGATTTGTTTGAAGTCCTCTCCGAAGTGTCCTAAAACTGTAATTTTCCAACCGCGACTTTCCTATAGAGTTGAACGGAGCTCATGTCTGTGTTCTCACACTGCACCGTCCTCCGTGGGTTCACTGTGTCACTCCTTTGGGTGGTTCCTTTGGGTCCTGTTAGAATCGGGGGTCTCTGGTTGGCGCAGGTATGCACTTGCGACAAGCAGGGACCCTTTCCTCTAAGTCAGGGCAAAGGATTACTCTTGAAAAATAACCCCTGCTCACCCTCTAGGTAACGTGGCGCGAGCAGTCAGGCTAGATTCCAGAGGGCATGAGGTTAAGCATTTAGGGTGTCCCACAACAACCACCAACCCACCACACAGAGACACAAGACTGTATTTATCAAAATAAAGCTCTTTATATAGGTTTCTTCAAGTAGGCTTCAAATACAGTATTTAACTTTTAAATAGGGTTCCAGTTACTTGTATTTCAGAGTTCAGGATGCCACAGTTCTTTAAAAGGCAAAGTTAGATGCAAATTTCACTTCTTGGGGGCCAGTGCGCACCGTAGCGCCTTCCGTACGTCTCGTACCGGCGTTGGTACGCGCCGTACGATGCGGGTACGATTCCCTCTTCGCCTCACGCTTCCCGCGTGAGCAAGCGTACGGGGATTTAAATGGTACGGGCCGTACAGTCGCAAGTACGCTCCGTACGAGCTTGGTACTAGTCCTACTTCGCCTCACGCTTCCCGCGTGTGCAGGCGTACGGGGACCCAAGCAGTACGGGCCGTACAGTCGGAGGTACGCGTCGTACAGGGGCGCACAGTACCTTAATTCTTTATGGGGAGTTCGCGGCGGCCTCGGCAGTCTTCAGAGGGGCGTCCCGCGTCGCGTTGCAGTCCCGCTTGGTCAGAGGACGGTGATGCTCGGTGGGGCGCCTCAGGACTTCCACAGCTCACTTCGAGGGGCGAGGAAGGAGGGGCGGCTCGGGGGTGAATTCAGCGCGAGGCGCTGCAACTTCGTCCAGCGATGGCGAACCTTAGCGGCGTCAGTCCTTGCGATGGGCTCTACGGCTCGGGGGCCACAGAGCCTCGGTGCTCAGAGGGAGACAAGCCTGTCTTACGATGCGAGCTCTGGCTCGAGGGGGCACGTCACGGTGCTCACAGCAGCACAGTCAAGCAGGGGTCGCGGTGCTCGGCAGGATGGGGCGCACAGGTTCTCTGGAGTCAGGAGGCAATTCACCAGCAGCAGCTTCCTTTTCTTCTTGGGAGGGGTAGCGCCCACTGTTCCTGGGGCGCAGTTCAGGGGGCAAGTTCACAAGCAAGCCCTTGGAGATTGTTCACAAAGCACAAGTGGAAGATAAAGTCTTTCTCAGTCTTTTCCTCTCCTTCTTGCAGCAAGGCACCCACCACAGGCCAGTCTCTCAGGCTTAGAGACAGTAGTCCTCCGTGTAGCTTTCCCAGGTCCTCCTCTTCAGGCAGAGTTTCTTCTTGGCGTAAACAGGATCTGATTTCTTAGGAGCAGGGCTCCTTCTTTTATATACAGTTTATTTTGTTCTTTGTGGCCAGGGGGCCTGTGCCTGGCTCAGTCCGGTTTTGGAGCAGTTTGTTGTGGTGACTCTGCTCTTTCCTTTCAGTGCACAGGGCAGAGACATCAGCCGCTCCACAGGGGGCGGAGCCAGCATTGTGGTGGCAGAGCACAAGCCTATTCAGAGTCAAGGTGTACTCCTCCCACCCATCCTGGTGTAATCTCTCTACCCACCACCTGGCAGCCAGCCTGTCCCCTGGAATTCCCCAGCCCTGCCCCTCACTGAACCTAGGCAGCACACACACACAGCAGAGGCAGACTGATATGGCTTAGGCAAGTAAATACTATCTTTCTAAAAGTAGTATTTACAAACACAGGATATTAAAATAAACTTTACTAAAATAAGTATTTTATTATTCTGAGTTCAGGCATACTAAACTTGACTTCCTACCATGCTCTCTGAGTCCGCTGGGATTATAGAGTGTAATAATTCCAGCAGCCTATTCTGGCCTATGGAGAGCAGGTAGCCTTCAATAGTGAAAAACGAAAATGGCTGTAATTCACTATTAGGACATGCCACACACATCAGGGCATGTCCTACCTTATGCTTACAATGCAACCTGCCCTTGGGCCTACCAGAGGGGTGACTAATATGTAGTTAGGGAAGGTTTAGGGACTGGCAAGTAGGTGCACTTGCGCAGTCAGCATGACAGTACCAGACTGCACGCAGGTTCTGCAATGGCAGACCCTAGACACATTTTACTAGGCCGCTTTTGTGGGTGGCACAACCAGTGCTGCAAGCCCACCAGCAGCATTTGTATTTACAAGCCCTGGCACTCCTGGTGCACTTTACTAGGGGCTGATAGTAAAACCAAATAAGCCAAACATGGACACCAATTAATGTATACACTTTTCATAGGGAGCACTTGCACTGTGGCACTGATTGGCAGTGGCACAGTGCCCTGAGCAGCGAACACCAACAAAACACATGAGGCACATCAGCAAAAAGTGGAAGGGAGACTCACGCCAAGGTGCCAGGTCTAACACATGTCCCCTCCAGCTGAAATGTGGGGGGAACTACCCTACCCCAGGAAGTTCCTCTTCACTAAGGCCGAAAAACCTGGACAGACCGTCAGCATTGGCGTGATCTGTGCCAGGGCGATGCTCCACCGTAAAGTCCATACCCTGTAGGGAGATGGACCACCTCAACAGTTTTGGGTTCTCACCCCTCATTTGCATCAACCATCTAAGGGGCCTGTGGTTGGTCTGAAACCAGATGTGAGTCCCAAACAAGTAGGGTCTCAGCTTCTTCAGCGCCCAGACCACAGCAAATGCTTCTCGCTCAATCGCACTCCACCTTTGTTCCCGTGGAAGTAACCTCCTACTAATAAAGGCTACAGGTTGGTCCCAGCCCTCCTCAGTCATCTGTGAGAGAACAGCCCCTACACCATGCTTTGATGCGTCTGTCTGCACTAGGAATTCTTTGGAGAAGTCAGGAGCCAAGAGCACGGGCGCCGTGCACATGGCAGTCTTCAGGGTGTCAAAAGCCTTCTGACAGGTGTCAGTCCAGATCACTTTCCTGTGCTGCTTCTTCGAAGTCAGCTCTGTCAAGGGGGCAACAATGCTGCCATACCCCTTGACAAACCTCCTGTAGTACCCTGTGAGTCCTAAAAAGGCCCTCACCTCTGTCTGTGTCTTTGGGGGCTCCCAAGCCAGGATGGTTTCTATCTTGGGTTGGAGGGGCGCCACCTGGCCGCTCCCCACTTGGTGTCCCAAGTACACCACTGAACCCTGCCCGATCTGACACTTGCTTGCCTTGATCGTGAGGCCTGCCTTGCGCAGTGCCATCAACACTTCCCAGAGGTGGCGCAGGTGTTCTTCCCATGTGCCACTGAACACTGCGATGTCATCCAGGTAGGCGGCGCTGAACTCGGTCAGCCCAGCCAACACCTGGTTGACCAACCTCTGGAAGGTGGCAGGGGCATTCTTCATCCCGAATGGCATAACCCGGAACTGGAAATGCCCATCTGGTGTGGAGAATGCTGACCTCTCTATGGCCCCATCAGTCAAGGCGATCTGCCAGTACCCAGACGTTAAATCAAATGTGCTGAGGTACCGTGCAGCCCCTAACCGATCGATGAGCTCATCAGCTCGGGGGATGGGGTGCGCGTCAGTCTTGGTCACTGAATTGAGTCCTCTGTAGTCCACACAGAACCGGAGTTCGGGTGTGGCTCCCGGCGCTGCAGTCTTTGGGACCAAGACCACTGGGCTGGCCCAAGGACTGCTGGAGGACTCAACCACCCCTAGAGCAAGCATCTTTGAGACCTCCTCTTTGATGCAGGCTCTGACCCTGTCAGTTACTCTGTAAGCCTTGTGCTTCACAGGCAAGCTGTCTCCTGTGTCCACATCATGGACGCACCAATCTGTGACACCAGGAACCAGGGAGAACAGGTCAGGAAACTGCCCCAGCAGCTGGCGGCAGTCATCCTGTTGCTCAGGGGTCAGGGTGGGTGAGAGGCTAACTCCATCCACTGACACGTCTCGCTCTGAGGCTACCAGGAGGTCAGGAAGAGGTTCGGACTCCTCTTCCGCCCCATCGTCTGTGGCCAAGAGCATGCCCACTTCGGACCTTTCCAAGTGGGGCTTTAGTTGATTGACATGTAGGACCCTCAAGGGGTTCCTGGGAGACTGCAAGTTCACCAAATAGGTGACAGAACTCTTGCGCTACACAATCTCAAAGGGTCCGGTCCACTTGTCTTTGAGTGCACAAGGCTCCACAGGGGCCAGGACCCATACCTTTTGTCCAGGTTGAAGCTCCACCAGAGTGGCATTCTGGTCGTACCACCGCTTCATTTCCTCCTGGCTGGCTTCCAGATTTGCCTCATGTTAGAAATGAGGGGGCTCTGGTTGGCGCAGGTGTGTACCCACAACAAGCAGGGACCCTTTACTTCTTGTCAGGGCGAAGGATGACTCCCCAGAATAACCCCTGCTCACCCTCTAGGTGCGTGGCGCGAGCAGTCTAGGCTAAGTCTCAGGCGTACACGGTTAAGCAAGTGCAATAATACATACAGTAAACCCCTCATGCACCACAAACGGACACCAATCAGGAAGTATATAAAAATAAGCTTTTATGTAGATTCAGCAGATTCAATACAAGGCCCAGTAACGTTAAACTGATAGGGCCACAATTCTTAGGAATACGGTAAAATTCTCTTGGTTACGGAAAGTTCTTAGGTGGCCCAAGGTAACTGTGGGCCTCAGCGCACTTCGTGCTGAGGCGGCGACCGGGAAGCACACGGCAGATGACAGGGAAATCAGAACGTTGCGGACCCTGGATCCGATGTGAGCTCGCTGTCGAGTTCGTAAGTACAGTACCTTGTTTCTTGACGCAAAGGCGGGTGCGGGATTTCAGCGGCTCTTCGACAGAAGGGAGAGGCGGCGTCCGGGGCTCCCACACTTCACGATGGGGGTCTGATCTTCAGGCTCACGACAGGAGCGGGGTGTTGCAGGTGGCGGGTGAACAAAGCGGGGCAGCCGGTCACGCAGGTACGTCCGGGCCGTCCGAGGCTTGGAGATGCTCACAACGCCGATTCCGGCGGGAGGGTGAAGGTGTACAGCGAGCCTCCAGTGAGCAAGGTGACAGGGGCAGCCCAGCACAGCGTAGGGGGAGCGGCTCCGATCGAGCGAGGCTCTTCCCAAGGCGGGGGCGGCTAAGCAGTCCTGGTCACGGCTCAGGGAGGGACTGGGGCACGAGGATCACAGCTCCGGCGAGGGAAAGGATACCACAGTCCAGCGGCAGGCGAGTGAAGATCAGGTAGAGCCCAATGGTCCTGGGGCTCAGTTCAGGGGGCAAGTTCGTTTCAGGCCCTTGGAGATCGTTTTTAAAAGCACAAGTCTTGAAAGTAAAAATAAAGCAAAGTCTTCAGCAACAGTTTCTCTTCTCCCCTTTGGCAGCAAGGTCACCACTGCAGGCCAGTCCCCCAGGATAGGGACAGTCTTCCTCCTTACAGCTTTCCCGGTGCCTCCTCCTCAGGCAGAGATTCTTCTTGGTCAAAAGCGGATCTAGTTTCTTGGGAGCAGGGCTCCTATATTTAACAGCAAATCTTTTGTTCTCCCAGGCCAGGGGGGCCCTTGCCTAGTCCAGTCCGGTTTCTGAGCACTTTGTTTACGCGATGCAGGCTTCTTCCTTCAGAGTGCAGGGCAGAGTCATCAGACGCTCCACAGGGGGCGGAGCCGGCATTGAGGTGGCAGAGCACTGTCCTATTCAGAGCCTAGGAGTACTCCTCCCACCCATCTACCTGTCGATCGTCCTATTCACCACCAGGCTACCTAACCCTGCCCATCTGGGTTCCCCCAGCCCTGTCACTCACACCAGCCAGACATCAGATACACATCACGCAGAGGCGGGCTGAAATGTTTAGGCAAGCAAAGGCCAGCTTTCTAAAAGCGGCATTTGCAAACGCGGAATATTAAAATAAACCTTGGGAAAAGATGTACCTTATTATTCCGAGTTCAGGCATACTAAACTCGATCTTCTACCATGTTCCCTGGGTCGGTTAGGATCATAGGATGTAACAATCCCAGCCGCCCATACTGGCCTATGAGAACAGGGTAGCCTTACAGTAGTGAACAACAAGATGGCGGTCATTCACTACTAGGACATGCCACGCATCCAGGCTTGTCCTACCTTATGCTTACAACGCACCCTGCCCGTGGGCCTACCAGAGGGGTGACTAACATGAAGTTAAGGGAAGGTTTAGGGACGGGCAATTGTGGGCACTTGCCAGTCAGCATGTCAGTACCAGACTGCACGCAGGTTCTGCGATGGCAGACCTTAGACATATTTTACCGGCCGCTTCTGTGGGTGGCACAACCAGTGCTGCAAGCCCACCAGCGGTGTTTGCATTTACATGCCCTGGCGCTCCTGGCGCACTTTACCGGGGTCTGACAGTAAACCAAACAATCCAATCATGGAATCCAACCAACATATATAATTTACATAGGGAGCACTCGCACCGCGACACTGGTTGGCAGTGGCACAGCGCGCTGAGCGGCCAACACCATAAAAGCACATGAGGCACAGCGACAAAAAGAGGAAGGGAGACTCACGCCAAGGTGCCAGGTCTAACACGTGTCCCCTCCAGCTGAAAAGTGGGGAGAACTACCCTACCCCAGGGAGTTCCTCATCACTAAGGCGGAAAAATCTGGACAGACCGTCAGCATTGGCGTGATCTGTACCAGGGCGATGTTCCACCGTGAAATCCATACCCTGTAGGGAAATGGACCACCTCAACAGCTTTGGATTCTCACCCCTCATATGCATCAACCATCTGAGGGGCCTGTGGTCCGTCTGAACCCGGAAGTGAGACCCAAACAGGTAGGGTCTTAGCTTCTTCAGCGCCCAGACCACAGCAAATGCCTCACGCTCAATAGCACTCCACCTCTGTTCCCGTGGAAGTAACCTCCTGCTAAGAAAGGCTACGGGTTGATCTAGGCCCTCCTCATTAATCTGTGAAAGAACAGCCCCCACGCCATGCTCTGAAGCGTCTGTCTGAACGATAAACTCTTTGGAGAAGTTGGGAGCCAAGAGCACGGGCGCCGTGCACATAGCAGTTTTCAGGGCCTCAAAAGCTTTCTGACAGGTGTCAGTCCAAATCACTTTCCTGGGCTGCTTCCTAGAAGTCAGTGTTGTCAAGGGGGCAACCATGTTGCCATACACCTTGACAAACCTCCTGTAGTACCCGGTGAAACCTAGGAAGGCTCTCACCTCTGTCTGGGTTTTGGGCAACTCCCAATTCAGGATGGTTTCTATCTTGGGTTGAAGGGGTGCCACCTGGCCACTCCCAACTTGGTGCCCCAAGTACACCACGGAACCCTGCCCGATCTGGCACTTACTCGCCTTGATCGTGAGGCCAGCCTTGCGCAGCGCCATCAACACTTCCCAGAGGTGGTGCAGGTGTTCTTCCCAGGTGGAGCTGAACACCGCGATGCCATCCAGGTAGGCTGCACTGAACGAATCCAGCCCAGCCAACACCTGGTTGACCAATCTCTGAAAGGTGGCAGGGGCATTCTTCATCCCGAAGGGCATAACCCGGAACTGGTAGTGCCCATCTGGGGTGGAAAATGCTGACCTCTCTTTGGCACCCTCGGTCAAGGCGATCTGCCAATACCCAGACGTTAAATCAAACGTGCTGAGGTAGTGGGCAGCCCCTAGCTGACCTATGAGCTCATCAGCTCTGGGGATGGGGTGTGCGTCAGTCCTAGTGACTGAATTGAGTCCTCTGTAGTCCACACAGAACCGGAGTTCGGGTGTGGCTCCTGGCGCTGCAGCCTTTGGGACCAAGACCACTGGGCTGGCCCAAGGACTGCTGGAAGACTCAATTACCCCGAGTGCAAACATCTTGGAGACCTCCTCCTTGATGCATGTCCTCACCCTGTCAGTCACCCTGTAGGCCTTGTGCCGCACAGGTGTACTATCCCCAGTGTCCACATCATGGACGCACCAATCGGTGACACCGGGAACCAGGGAAAACAGATCAGAAAATTGTCCCAGCAACTGGCGACAATCATTCTGTTGCTCAGGGGTCAGGGTGGAAGAGAGGATGACACCATCCACTGACCCATCTTGCTCCTTGGCTGACAGGAGGTCAGGAAGAGGTTCTGTCTCCTCTTCCATCCCAGCATCTGTTGCCAAGAGCATGCCCACTTGGGACCTCTCCAAGTGGGGCTTGAGGCGGTTGACATGTAGGACCCTTAAGGGGTTCCTAGGAGACTTCAGGTCCACCACGTAGGTAACAGGACTCTTGCGCTCCACCACCTCAAAGGGACCGGTCCACTTATCCTGGAGCGCACACGGCTCCACGGGGGCCAAGACACATACCTTCTGTCCAGGCTGAAGCTCTACCAGAGTGGCATTCTGGCCGTACCACCGCTTCATCTCCTCCTGGCTGGCTTCCAGATTTGCCTCAGCAAGTTGCCTGAATCACCTAGTCTGATTCCTGAAGGCCAGCATGAAGCTATATACATTCTGCGGAGGTTTCCTGGGAGATTGCTCCCAGCCTTCCTTGACCAGACTTAGAGGTCCTCTGACTGGGTGACCATACAGAAGCTCAAAGGGTCTGAACCCCAGAGACTTCTGTGGCACCTCACGGTAAGCGAAGAGAAGGCATGGTAAGAGGACGTCCCACTTACACCTCATGGGTCCTTCTAGGCCCATTATCATGCCTTTGAGGGTTCGGTTGAATCTCTCAACCAACCCGTTTCCTTGGGGGTGGTAAGGTGTGGTGAACTTGTAGGTTACACCACACTCTTGCCAAAGGGATTTCATGTATTTGGACATGAAATTGGTACCTCGGTCAGACACCACCTCTAGAGGGAATCCCACTCGGGAGAAAATTCCCATCAGTGCACGTCCCACCACGGGGGCCGTCACTGTTCTCAGAGGAATGGCTTCCGGGTACCGGGTGGCATGGTCCACCAGGACCAGGATGAACCTATTGCCCATCGCTGTCCTGGGGTCCAGTGGCCCCAATGTTAATCCCCACTCGCTGGAATGGGGTACCGACCACAGGGAATGGCTGGAGTGGAGCCTTCTGCTTCCTTCCACTCTTTCCACTTGCCTGGCAAGTCTGGCATGTCCTGCAGTGAGTATCCGTACTCCTGCGCATTTGAGGCCAATAAAAGTGGGTGACAAGCCTTTCAAAGGTCTTGTCCTGCCCCAAATGCCCTGCCAATGGCACATCGTGAGCCAGCCCCAGTAGGAAGGCTCTGAAGTCCTGGAGTACCACCAGCGCACGGGCTGACCCAGGTTCAGCAACCTTAGGCTCTGTATATAGGAGGTCGTTCTCCCAGTAAATGAAATGTGATCCGGACTGATCACCTGCGGCCTGGTCTGCAGCCTGCTGCCGCATACCCACGAGAGAAGGGCATTCCTTTTGCGCCTTACAAAAGTCCTCCCTGGTGGGACCTCCTTCCTGCTGCCAATGGGTCAGCTCAAGCAGGTCTCCCAGTTCAGCTATCTGTTCCCCTGTAGGCTCCAGGGCATCCCCCTCAAGGTCTGCTTCCTCCTGGACCGTGGGAACTTCAGGGGCTGGCTTCCCGCGCCCCTCGCTCCTTCTCTCCGAGGCCGGTTCCTGGTGGACTGTTCCCATGGGGCACAGGGTCAAGACTGATTTGCATATGGCTGGATCCAAAACTGGAATGGCATGGTGAGCAAAAAAACGATGGATTTAGGCCCAGATCTCTATACTGGGGTGAATGTATGACATTGTTCTGCATTCTGTCCATCAATAGTTCTTTTTGCATTTGTCACCCCGAGTGGGACGGGTATACTCAGACGTGAGTCCCGTGCTCTCCATGCCACTGGAATCAAGCTATCCTGGCTGAAGAGGGGTGAAACCCCGAAACCGGTCCTAGAATGCTTGTTTCCAGTCCAGGGAGGACCTGGCCTGGCAGTTCGGGCTGGACTGTTCCCATGGGGCACAGGGTCAAGACTGATTTGCATATGGCTGGATCCAAACTGGAATGGCATGGTGAGCAAAAAAACGATGGATTTAGGCCAAGATCTCTGTACTGGGGTGAATGTATGACATTGTTCTGCATTCTGTCCATCAATAGTTCTTTTTGCATTTGTCACCCCGAGTGGGACGGGTATACTCAGACGTGAGTCCCGTGCTCTCCATGCCACTGGAATCAAGCTATCCTGGCTGAAGAGGGGTGAAACCCCGAAACCGGTCCTAGAATGCTTGTTTCCAGTCCAGGGAGGACCTGGCCTGGCAGTTCGGGCTGGACTGTTCCCATGGGGCACAGGGTCAAGACTGATTTGCATATGGCTGGATCCAAACTGGAATGGCATGGTGAGCAAAAAAACGATGGATTTAGGCCCAGATCTCTGTACTGGGGTGAATGTATGACATTGTTCTGCATTCTGTCCATCAATAGTTCTTTTTGCACCTCCCTCTCAGGCTCCAGGACCTCTTGAGTCCCTTTACTGGCTGCCATGGACCGTGTGGTGACACACGCCCAATCCGGCATACCCAACATCTCCAGGTGAGCACTCCGCTCCACCTTAGCCCAAGGTGAGCTCTCCAAATCGTTCCCTAACAAACAGTCTACAGGCATGGCAGGCCTCACAGCTACCTGAAGAGTACCAGAGACCCCCCCCCACTCGAAGGGAACCTGAGCCACCTTGCAGTGCCTCTCTGTGTTGTCAGCGGCAACAACGGGATAGAATGCATTGGGGACCACCTGCTCTTGAGACACCAGGTGACACCTGACAGCTGTCACACTGGCTCCTGTATCTCTAAGAGCTTCCACTCTATGGCCATTTATGGTCACCCACTGCCTGTACTTCTTAGTGTTCTCAGGCAGCTGGGTTGGAGGGACCACTTCACGGTCTCCTAGCGAGACTAGGGACATCTCTGCGGGACCCCACCCACCTTGGATACCCCTCTCCTCCCCCAAGGCTACACTAGTCACCTGCCGGGGTGGAGCACCAGTGGGTGCTGGTTTACCAAACAATGGACACTTTACATCAGAGGCAAAATGCCCCAAATTGTTACACCTGTAACATCTTACGGGCCCCTTCTGAACAGGAGGACCTGTCGGGGCCCCGGTCGGTTTCTGGGGTGGGGGAGGCTGAGAACCCTTCCCTTGGTTCCCTTGGGGACTACTTTGGGGCCCTTTTGGGAACTGCTTCTGTTTACCCCTGTCCCCCCCACTCTTCTGCTGGGGACCCTGCCCACCTCTGGCGGAATCTCCCACGGGACCCTTGTGGACCCTGGTACTGACCCAGCGGTCCGCCTCCTCAGCAAGCTTCCTAGGGTTAGTCAGCCTACTATCTATCAGGTGCTGGCGTAGCTCAGGAAAACAATTACTGGACAAGTGCTCCCATGCCATTAAATCAAGAAGCCCTTGATAATCATCTACCCTACTACCCTTTACCCAACCATCCAGCGCTCTGCAAAAGAAAGTCACATACTCCACATACGTACTATTGGGAATCTTAGTGCAACCCCTGAACCTCTGTCTATATAACTCAGGGGTCAACCCATACCTAGTCATCAAGGCTTCCTTCATATGGGCGTAAGAATTATGAACATCAGCAGGTAAATTGTCGTACTTTAATCTTTGGGACCGCGTAGGGGACAGGGCCCTACCCCTGTGTATTTTGGTATTAGCAAACCGCAAATGGTAAATGCGGCATGTACAAGTGCTTTATATATCGTTCTAGCTATGAATGCACTGTGTACACGTTATTCTGCTTCACTACGCGGGTTCCATTTTGGAAGCAGTGGCCATCTTGTCATTGCCCTCACATAGGCTATAATGGAGTAAATACGGGCCTCACAGTACATGGGCTTTCCCTCTGACTTCTCTGTGACCTGGGCAGCTGGCTCTGCTGCCCCAGGTCAAACCGGTCTCACGAGCTCCCCTTCCTCCGTCCACCTGTGATTAGCATCAGGGCTTGACCCATCATAAAACCCTTTCATTCTACACAATCCTCCGGCTAATCTCTTTCACACCTGCTTGTTCCTGCTTTATGACCTGTTTCCCAAAACAGGAGATGCTCATGATTATTGGGGGGTCTATTGACATCAAATGTGGGATCTGAACCTTACTGTGTAAATCATTGTGGGCTGGCCGAACTGGAATGTGGGATGGTCATCATGACTCTGCTTTTTCGTTTGTAATGTATACTTGTAATGGCCATATCGTAAACCAAGGAATGTGTGCCTGAAGCATGATATTTTGTATTTAAGGAGAAGCCTGTTCCTATGATTTTCAGCAGTCTCCTGAGAACATACACGCTGTTGTACTTCTAGGATACCTGTAATTGGTCTGCAGCCAATAAATGAATCTTTGACTTCACCCAGAAGACTCTGTGTTTCTGTAGGTCTGGAACAGGGTGAACCCAGAAGTCATAGGGTGTGTGCCCCTGCACCGCTGGGTCTAAAATACCCAGTACTTCAGTTTGGCGCCCAACTCGGGACGATTTCAGCGGTACCAGTCCAAGCCAGAGGTTCGTGAGGAGCTTCGTGTGGAAATTCCGGAGGAAGGCCGCCACTTCATCGACCCCTGCATGTCGACGTGGTCCGAAAGTCTTTTCTGCGAGGTTCTCCGCGTCCCGACGGCTACGAAGGACTGCTGCCCTGATTAATCGACCTGTTTTGGACCCTTGACGAATTTGAGAGAGCGAAACAATCGAGAGAGTCTTCTGGTGACGCCATCGATCAGCAATATTTAGTTAAGTATAAGTGGAGCGTCTCCTATTTGTTTTTGGTATCCTTCGGGATCGTTTGATTTGGTAATTTGGTACTTTGGAGTTTGCAAACGCCAAAGCCAGAGGACTCGTGTATTCACGAGAATATCGTAATCGATAATCCTTTGACGTTTGGATCTAGACTAGTGAGCAAAGATGCCTGGTTCTGGAATATTTGGTAGATTATTCTGTTTGGGTTGTGGAAAAGATTTCCAGCTAGAGGAATCATGTCCGGTTCCTCCGGTTGGAACTCCAACTTATGAGCTCTATGTAAAACATGGCGTAGGCCCCATTGCATATAACGAAGTGTGGATCCACTACACCAGGAAAGACGGTGTTTTAAAATGGCCCCAAAATGGTAGTTTCGATACCGATATTTTAGATAATTTGGAAATTAAATTGTTTAAGAAGAAAGCCCGGCCGGCGATGTTTGACTCTTTCCGCTTATGGCGAAAGGAAGCCAAACAAAAGGAAATTAAGTTAGCGAAAAAGAATAAGAGAGAGAAAGGTATGACAGTAATGCAAGCAGCTGTACAATTTAAAGACAATGAAGAGGAGCAGATGAGTGAGCAATTGCATAGGCAGCGCAAGTTAGGGATTGACAAATGTTACCCAGCTTTACCACATTCTAAGCAGAATGAGTTAGAAGAAAAGGAGAAAGATCCCCTGATGTCACATTTGTTGAGTTCGCCACCCCCGTATGCTCAGAATGCCACGGCACCTCCCCAGCTTGTGAATATGCCACCTCCAGTCAATATACTGCAAGCCTTGCCGCTACCGCCAGTTGCTTTGCAGCCGGCTCTTATCCATGTAGGGCAGCCCTCTCAAGGGCTGCCAGTTGTGCTTCCAACTGCCCCCGCACTTCCTGCGACTTTGCCTAATACAGCAGCTGCCTCCCCTGACACTCTTCCTTCCACCACTCCAGTACCTGTCTCTACATCCTCTTTTCTTCCCTCTGTTTTTCCCCCTGTTCTCGCCTCAGCTTCTCCTTCAGCGCGACAGCGCTTAGCTAATGTGGTTACTACATTAATGTCGCCTCTCTTTGAGTCATCTGGTGCGACTCCTGGTTTACAGCGTAAGCAGTTGCGCAGTCAATTGCCTAACCCTGACGAGAAAAAGGTAATAGATAACATGGCGCGTAGATGGATTGTTTTCCCTTCACTGTATGATGTGGAATCAGTTGTCAACGTTTTCCATCAGTGGGATGCCCCAAAACAGAGATATGTGTTCGAGAAAATGTGCGAAATTCTCTGTGAAGAATTGGAGGATAGTGGTAAAAATCCGAACCCGCAGGAGTTGTGTAGAGTGAGGTTCGATTTTGGAACTGGTATAATTGTGGACCGCGGAGTAGATAAAGCAGTTGCGGTTGTATTGTCCTTTAGGAATGATGATTGCCAACAGTCATTGTTTGAACAAGATGTCCTTGTGGGGAAAAAGGTAAAAGCGCGACAATACCCTATGAGAGAAGTTCCCCCGGTATGGAAGGAAGCGGTTGCAGCTGCCGGTGGTAACCCCGCTGTGGCAGCGCATTTCCAGCGTGTTTGGGTGCATGTTCCATGGAAGCGCTCTGAGGTGTTAGCGCTTAAGCAGTCATTGCCTGATCCCCGTAAAAACCCAGCAGGTTATTATAAGGAGTTGTCACAGACGGCAGGGTCATGCATTATGAATCTGGCCGACATAGACATGTTGTTTGGTAATGTTGTTCCACAGCCTCTATGGGGGTCAATTCGTAATGCAGATCACGATGTAGAACTAGGGGACACATGGGCTAACATTGTTGCTGCTGATGCTAGACAAACTGGTGGCGCGAAACCAGAACCTTGGGTAGCTGAACTGCCTGGTAGAATCATCACGTATATGAAGACAATAATGCCTGCGATGCGCGTAAATTGGGACAAGTTATCTGCATGCAAGCAGAAGAAAGATGAGACAGTGTCAGACTTCTTTACTAGGTTTGAAGAAACGTTTATTGATCACAGTGGGCAGGATATGAGTACTGAGGGTGGCCAACGGTTATTTGTGGACAAGTTTGTGCAGAATCTACTCCCTGACCTGTGTAAAAAGTTAAAGGATTCGGAAAGTTCTTGGGCTGTTTCTTCTTCAGCGCAAATACTGGCTACTGCACAGTATTATGAAAATAGAGATAAAGACGAGAAAGATAGAACAGAGAAGAAAACGAAGGAACTAAAGACAAAGGTCCTTTTACAGCAGGCCTATCCGCCACATGGAGGTCAGAATAATTATAGGCAACCTCAAGGTGTCTATCACCAACCCCAACAGTTTCAGAACAACCAGCAAATGAATGGGTATTATCAACCACGTGTCCCTGTAGGTCCCAACCAATGTTCATACTGCAAAGAGGAAGGTCATTATAAATATAGTTGCCCTAAATTAATGCAGCGGAACGGTAATGCGTATGGCGCAAGAGGTAGGGGTGGTCAGCAAGCTCCTAGAGGCAGAGGGCGTGGAAATGTACCCCAGAACGCGCATCCTCTGCACCCTCAAAATACCATCAATAGCTTTGATCAGCAAGCTAACGCGACTAATAATACGGCCCAGTATTATAATAATGATTATTATGCAGAGGACGGTGATGCAGAAAGTAATGATTACTAGGACAGCCATAGACAGAGAGAGGGAGTTGTTTCAGTGCCAGTGGATCAGAGCGGACCGTATGTTGAGGTAACTACAGCAAATGTAACGGAGCCTTTTCTGCTAGACACTGGTGCTGCAAAGAGTTCAATCAGGCATTCAAAACTCCCTGGCGCACCTTTGTCTGGTGATATAAATGTTTCAGTAGGTTTTTCTGGCGCCCCAGTTAGGAACCCGATTTCTAGTCCCATGTCACTTTCTGTCGGGCCTTGCGAGCTGAAAGCACCCCTGATTCTGACAACAGGTTGTGGTGAGAATTTGCTGGGATTAGATTTGTTGAAAAGATTGCACGCTACACTGTATTGTTCTCCTTCAGGAGTACAACTTACATTAGGCAAGAAAGTGATTTCCCCAATGTACTTGTCTAAAAATACAATGCCACCTGAATTGTCATCCCTTCCGGATGCCCTTTGGGCTACTGGTCCCAATGATGTGGGCCTCTTGGAGATACCACCATATGTGGTGACTTTAAAGGCTAATGTCAGACTGCCACGTATTCCCCAGTACAAGATCTCTAATGAAGGCCAGAAAGCATTGTTAGACATTGTCAGCGACTTGATTAATAAGGGCGTGATTGAAGAGACAAGAGGCAACGTTTGCAATAGTCCGATTTTACCTGTCTTAAAACGAACGGATCCTTCACAGCCACCTGTTTACAGATTTGTGATTGATCTTAGAGAGGTTAATAAGATTGTTGTGCCACAGTTTCCGGTTGTCCCTGATATAACTGCCTTGTTAACGATGATTCCAGCCTCTGCTGCATGGTTTTCAGTGATTGATTTAAAAAATGCCTTTTTTAGCATCCCAATTGCAGAAGAGAGCAGAGACATTTTTGGTTTTAGTCTGGGAGGCCGAAGCTTCCGCTTCAAACGCGCTCCCCAGGGCTACTGTGAGAGTCCATCCATATATAGTCAAGCTTTGAAAGCGCAGCTTGATGCACTTGTTTTACCTAGTGGCGCTATCCTGGTTCAGTACGTGGACGATTTACTAATTGCCGCGGATACTGAGAAGATTTGTAAAGAAGCCACATTGTCACTGTTGCGCCATTTATCCGCTTTCCACCACAAGGTGTCTCTCTCTAAATTGCAATATTGTCGACAAGAAGTGACCTACTTAGGTCATCTCTTATCGAAGGAGGGAAGGAAACTGACCCCAGAAAGAATTCAAGCCATTGCACAGTTGAGTGTGCTAAAGACACAGAGAGAAGTGCGTGCTTTCTTGGGCATCACTTCATACTGTAGGCATTGGATCCCTAGTTTTTCTTTGTTGGCAAAACCTTTGTTAGCCTTAACATGCAAAGACACACCGAATCCTATCCCATGGTCTGAAGAGTGCCAGAGAAGTTTTGTGGAATTGCGTAATGCATTGTGTTCAGCTCCTGTGTTGGGCACTCCTGACTACAGCAAACCTTTTACATTGTATGTTCACGAGAAAGATGGATGTGCGTTGTCAGTGTTAACACAGCCTTTTGGCGACAGACCGCGCCCATGCGCATATTTTTCATCAACCTTGGACCCTGTAGCGAGGGCACTGCCAAGCTGTCTGAGAGCGACAGCTGCTGCAGCGATGTCTATCCGACAATCTGCTGGTTTGGTAATGGATAATACATTGATTGTTATGGTTCCACACGCTGTAGACACATTATTAAATAGGACCAAGACACAACACTTGACTAGTGCGCGATTATCAGGTTATGAGCTTACACTGTTAGCAAATCACATACACATAAAAAGATGAAATACGCTGAATCCAGCTACATTGTTGCCAATTCCAGCAGACTCAGATGAGATTGAGCAACATGGCTGTCTGTTCAGAACAGAAGAAGAGACGAAAGGGAGAGTAGATCTAAAAGATACTCCCCTGACTGAGTGTGATGGCACTTTATGGGTGGATGGTTCCTGTTTCAAGCTCCCTAATGGTGACACGACTGCTGCATATGCTATCACGACTTTGCACACGGTCGTGGAAACTGCACGAGTGCCACATAATTCGGCCCAAGCAGCGGAATTAATCGCCCTCACGAGAGCATGTGTGTTGTCTGAAGGAATGAGAGTGAATATATACACAGATAGCCAGTACGCCTTTGGCGTGGCTCATAATTTTGGGCGTTTGTGGAAGGAGCGTGGGTTCCTGACGTCGCATGGAGCTAAAATTCAGAATGGCAAGTTGGTGAATGATCTCCTTGAGTCACTGACCCTACCGTTGCAGGTTGCGATCATGAAATGCAGTGCGCACAGGAAAGTCACAGATGATGTTGGACGTGGGAATGCGTTTGCTGATGAGACCGCGAAAGAAACAGCACAGAATGTGAAGACTAGAATGTATGTTGCAGGCCCCGCAAGATGGGTTAATGATGTGGGAATGTGTGAGAACACAATAGAGAGTGTGAAGTCGCTTCAAGCTGAAGCCACAGAGGAAGAGTTAAGCAAGTGGAGAGAAAGTATGGGTAAGTTGGATGAGAATGGTTGTTGGATTGATCTGACAGAACATAAGTGATGGTTGTTGCCTGATGCATATGTGCTTCCAGTCGTTACTATGGCACATGGAATGGCACATATCAGTACGAAAGGTATATGCAAGTTGTTGGCTCCAGTATGGCAGAATGCTGGGATTCCCAAGTGTGCAGAGAATGTGGTCAAGAATTGCATAGTATGCTTGAAGTACAACCCTGGTAGGGGAACCCCAACTCCAGCTGGTCACTTTGCACCCCCATCATGTCCATTTGAAGTTTTGCAGCTGGACTTTATTCACATGGAAAGATGCAACAACCTGAAATATGTACTGGTGGTTGTTTGTGCTTTCTCAAAATGGATAGAGGCTTATCCTCTGAAAGATAACACTGCCCTATCCACAGCCAAAGCCCTTGTGAAGGAATTTTTCCCTAGGTTTGGGATGCCAAGAATGGTGTGGTGTGATAATGGAAGTGAGTTTGTGGGTAAGGTGATGAAGAATGTATGTGAAGGGCTAGGGATAAGGCAGAAGTTCCACGCTGCAAATCACCCCCAATCAGCTGGATTAGTAGAACGCTACAATGGAGCCTTAAAGCTCAAGCTGGCCAAAATCCAGGCGAGCACCGGTCTTAAATGGCCTGACGCTCTGCCTTTAGCACTCCTGTCCACCAGAATGACCATACACTCACGAGTGGGACTTAGCCCTTACGAGGTTGTTTTTGGCCGCCCGGCCAACGTATGGGGTGTACCGAGGCCTACGAAGTTCAGTGAGATAGAGCATCCAGTACTGCTCGATTACCTGCATGATTTGACTGTTAAACTGCGTGTTTTGCACCAACAGGTACATGATACTCTTCACCAAGCTTCTGAACCTCCTGGACACCCTATCAACCCTGGCTCGTGGGTGCTAGTCCGAAATTTCCAGCGTAAGAGCAACGACGAGCCTCGCTGGATCGGCCCTCACCTTGTATTCCTGTCAACAAGGTCAGCGGTGCGAGTAAAAGGGAAGAAACACTGGATCCATGGTACCCACTGTAAAGTAGTCCCCTTGCCTCTGTCATATGACCAGTGGGTCAAGGAGGGTATCGCCGACTCTGAGACAGACACAGTACCTCGTTTTGTACCATTCAGTGACGCACGCCTAAAAGACACAGTTTCAGACCAAGAGAGTGACAATATTCTGCAAGAAGCTGTGCCACCATCAAATCGATTGGACACCACTGAGCCTGAACTTTTGTTTCAAGACCAAACAGCACCTGGCCGTCTCCGCTATAATTTGAGACCAAGGCCCATGGACAAATAAAGATTTCCTTACTATTTCCTTTTTGACTGTTGGACAGGCCACACGAAGGGCTTGCTCCCTCCCCGCACGACAGGGCCCGAGCTCCGGCCCACCGGGTATAACCCACGAAAAGCACCCGTACCCCGTCTCCCGACGGATCTTCTGCCCTCGGACCTCTACTCATCACGGGGCCCAGCCCCACCGGCTTCCCCGGCCGGTTCAAACCGCCATCTTGGGCCCTGCACCACGAGGCCGCGTGGCCTCGCCCCGACCCTAACCCCGGGCCTAACCGGCCCCGACATCCCGGCACCACCATCCACCCAGGAGGTGAGCGGACCACTTGGCAGGTCAATGGGAGGACGAAGTGTCAAGAGCTCTTCCCCCGCCAGGTGCCGATCGCCCCCAGCCCCCCAGGCGCTGGCTCCACCCCCTGCTGGGTGTCTGGACACCTTCATCCCGGGTCCTCCGACCTCCAAGTGCGAGGGTCCGGACATCAAAGAGCGCCTGCCCTATAACTGGGGCAACTCCGGAGCAGGAAGGCAGTTGTATCCTGGAGTCGAGAGACACCGAGAGAACTCAGCCTTGACGGACTACTGGCGCTGCCGTAGCCCGCTCTTGTGAACCATCGTCCTGCCTGCTGGCGCTGCCGCGGCCTTCTACAACATCCATCCTCGTCGGGACCTGCTGGCGCTGCCGCGGCCCGTTGTAACGACCATCCTCGTCGGGACCTGCTGGCGCTGCCGCGGCCCGTTGTAACGACCATCCTCACCGGGACCTGCTGGCGCTGCCGCGGACCGTACATCGACCATCATTCCGGGACCTGCTGGCGCTGCCGCGGCTCGCACCAACTAAGCTCGAGGATTGTGAGCTAATCATCATCTCATCCAAACTACCTGTCTGGTAGACAGACTGTCCCGCTACCCCTTACCCTGCTTTGAGAGACTTGAATCGAGGGGACCCCTGAGTCCAGACCTCCTTGTACCATTCAACCGTACCTTAAGAAGGGCTTATAAAGAACACTGAACCTTATCCTTGTGTGGTATCTGTCTGTGGGGGGGAAGTTACTTATCTGTACGATCGCTGGAGACGGCTCTCCCCGGAGACCTCTCCTCCTGACCCCGGCCGACCCTCCCGGTCCGTCTATCCTTTCTAACATTGGTGGCCAGCGGCGCGATCCGAATCAACGCGTAATCGTACAGAGAGTAGCTCACCCCACGACAACACGATGTCAGCCAAAGATAGCAACTCCACCGAGAAATTCCAAATGGAGAAATTAGAAGAATACAACCACCGCGAACTGAGACAATTCTGCATAGAACTTGGCATTGCTACCACCGGCCTGAGTACCAAAGAGGATCTAAAGCACGCCCTAGAGTCGTGGGCAGAAACTGGGGTCGCCGGACCCTCCGACCAAAGCAGCATCACACCAGAGGGGAACGCCACGGCTCCCGAGGAGCGGGGAACGGGCCTCTCGCAGGAGGAGATCCGAGAAAGAGAAAGAACCAGATTGCACGAGTTGGAAATGGCACGACTCAAGATGGATGGGGAACTCAAGTTAGCTGAACAGAAACTCAACCTCGAGCACATGCGGCTCCGAGATGAACGAGAAGAGAAGCAGAGACAGAGAGAGCTGGAGGAGAAAAAAATAACGCTCGAGCACGAGCGCAAACTGGCGGAAATAGAACTTCGGAAACAGAATAAAGAACTGGGGGTGCCTGAGCGACCACACACCCCGGGGCCAATCGAGAAAAAAGTCCACATCCCCAAGGATGTTGTCCGCGAGTATGTCCGAGAAGACGACATACAACAGTGGTTTAAAGCCTACGAGATCGCCATGACCTCCCACCGGATCGACCGGAGTGATTGGGGAGCCGGACTCTGGGGGAGGTTTATCAACGAGGGGCGCGATGCCCTACTGCAGCTCCCAGATCACCAAATGTCGTCCTACGACCACATGAAGGCTGCCCTCCTCACCCGCTACGGCCTCACACCCGAGATGTACCGCCAGAGGTTCAGAGATTGCACTCGGATCCCAGGTACAACTTGGGTAGAATACGTGAACTATTTCAGCCGTGCCTTCGAGGGTTGGATAAAGGGGAGCCAGGTCACCACCTACGAACAACTCTTTAACCTGATGGTATGGGAGCACCTGTCAAACAACTGCTTCGTCGAGCTCAGGCAGCACCTCCTCGACAGTAAGCTGACTGACCCCCGGCAGCTCGCCGCCGAAGCTGACCGATGGGAAAGCACCCGAGTGGGCCGGAGGGGGCCACACGAACAGAACAGAAACAACCAAGCCCAGCACCGTCCTCGGGGAGGAGGAGGGGGCCAGGTTCGAGGGAGAGACGCCTTGCCCGCAACACCCGTGGCCGGCACCCCGGCTCCGGCCGGTCGGGGCAACCCCCCGTGGCGTCCTGGGGTCCGAGCCAACGTCACGTGCCACCGATGCCAGCGAGTCGGCCACTACGCCAATGACCCGAGCTGCCCACAGATCCAAACACCCAAGCCCCGCCAGGTAGCTGCCGCCGCCCTGGGGGAAGAGCGATCATTGGAGGAACCAGAGGAGTATGAGCCGGCCCAGCAAGAGTGGGAACCGGCCGCCATGGTCCTGGCGTGCTTAGGGGGAAGAGACATGGTCCCGCGGGCTCCCCTACCCGCTAACACCAGGAAATATGGTCAGTGGGTGACCATTAATGGACAGCGAGCCGAGGCCTTGCGTGACACAGGCGCCAGTGTGACGGCCGTCCGCTGTCACCTGGTGAAGCCCGAGCAGATCCTGCCGAACATTCTCTGCCCCGTCCGCTCGGCAGACAACTCTGAAAGTCTGTGTCAAATGGCCTGCGTTCCATTCGAATGGGGAGGGGTCTCCGGCCTGTTGAAGGTGACGGTCCGGGACGATGCCCCCGTGGACTGCCTCCTGGGGAATGACCTCGAGAGTTCCCCGTAGGCCACCGTTGAGAGAAGAGAGCACCTGGGGATGCTGGGCCTCCCGGACTGGGCCTGCATAACCACCCGGTCCATGGCCGCCCGTGCCATCCCTCGATCAGAAGAACCAGAATGGCCAGCACCTCCGCCCCCAGTCGCCCCAGTAGGAGACACCGACGAGGCCAGCCTCCCAGACCCGACGGCCGAAGGGGACGCGCAACCCCAGGACCTTCCTGACCTGGCTCAGTGGCGCCAAGAGGGGGGGCCCACCCAAGCACAGTTCCGCCAGGAACAAAAGACCTGTCCCTCCCTCGAGGGACTCCGCCAACAAGCCAGCGCCCAGAACGCAGGGGACTCCACCGGAACTCACTGGGTCTACTGGGATAACGACCTGCTATACAGCGAGCAAAGAATCGCCGAGCTGGGGGCCGGTCGAGTACTGGTGGTACCTCTCCGCTTCAGAGACTTTCTGCTCAACCTGGCCCACGATGTCCCCCTGGCTGGACACCTGGGCCAAGATAAAACGTACAACCGCCTAGTGACCCACTTTTTCTGGCCGAAGATGAGGAATGACGTCCTGAACCACTGCCGATCTTGCCCCACATGCCAAGCCAGCGGGAAGAGTGGTCGGAAGCTGAAAGCCCCTCTGCAACCCTTCCCTGTGGTCACCACCCCGTTCGAGAGGGTGGGGATAGACATCGTGGGGCCTCTGGACCCCCGCACGGCACAAGGACACAGGTTCATCTTAGTACTGGTGGACCATGCCACCCGCTACCCCGAGGCGGTGCCCCTACGGACCGTGACAGCTCCGGTGGTTGGCCGGGCCCTAATGGGGATCTTCTCCCGGGTAGGCTTCCCCCGAGAAGTCGTCAGCGACCGAGGCACGAACTTTATATCCAAATACATGAAGTCCCTCTGGCAACAATGCGGGGTCACCTACAGATTCACGACCCCCTATCACCCCCAAGGGAACGGACTAGTGGAGCGTTTTAACCGCACCCTCAAGGGGATGATTGGGGGATTGGAAGAGCCCCTCCGTCGCCAGTGGGATGTACTACTCCCGTGCCTCCTCTTCGCCTACCGCGAAGTTCCCCAGAAGTCCCTCGGTTTTAGCCCTTTCGAACTCCTGTACGGGCACCCTGTGCGAGGGCCCCTCAGCCTAGTAAAGGAAGGTTGGGAGATGGCCCCCCTAAAGACCCCTCCAGACGTCTTCAAATACCTCCTGGCCCTACGCAATCAGACCCGGCGCTTCAGAGAGATGGCCAAGGCGAACCTCGAGGCCAGCCAGGAGGACATGAAGAGGTGGTATGATCACAATGCCTCCTCCGTTGAGTTCGAGCCTGGACAACAAGTATGGGTGATGTCCCCCACCGAACCATGTGCCTTGCAAGATAAGTGGACGGGGCCCTTCAAAGTGGTCGAGCGCAAAAGCCCCGTCACTTACCTCATCGACCTGGGGACCTCCCGGAACCCCCTTCGGGTCCTCCACACCAACCGACTCAAACCACACTTTGTGCGCTCAGAACTCAGCCTCCTGATGGCTACGGACAGTGGGGCAGAGGAAGACTCCGAACCCCTCCCGGATCTTCTGAAGACTCAGGAGAATGACGGCTCCGTGGACGGGGTCCGGCTCTCTGACACCCTCACTTCGGAGCAACGCCAGGGCTGCCGGAACCTCCTGCTGCAGTTCGCTACCCTGTTCTCCCTCACCCCCGGGGTCACCCCTTGGTGTTTGCACGACGTGGACACCGGGGACAGTCCCCCTGTCCGACACCGGGCCTACCGCGTACCAGATCGGGTACGGGCCTGCATACAGGAGGAGGTGGCCAAGATGCTCACAATCGGGGTCATCGAGCCCTCGGACAGTCCCTGGGCCAGTCCGGTTGTATTGGTCCCCAAAGCCGCTGCCCCCGGCACCGCACCTGAACTGAGATTCTGCGTCGACTACCGGGGCTTGAACGCTGTCACCCGGACCGACGCTCATCCGATCCCCCGAGCAGACGAGCTGATCGACCGGCTGGGGGCCGCCCGCTACCTCAGTATCTTCGACCTAACAGCGGGCTACTGGCAGATCGGCCTCACACCCAGGGCTCAGGAACGGTCAGCCTTCTCTACCCCCGATGGCCACTACCAATTCAAGGTCATGCCCTTCGGCATGAAGAATGCCCCCGCCACGTTTCAACGCCTCGTGAACCAGGTCTTGGCGGGGCTCGAAGAGTTCAGCGCTGCCTACCTGGACGATATCGCTGTGTACAGCCACCACTGGCCCGACCACCTCCGTCACCTCCAAGAGGTCCTACAGGCCCTCCAGCAGGCCGGCCTCACAATTAAGGCCGGCAAGTGCCAAATTGGCCAAGGGTCTGTGACCTACCTTGGGCACCAAGTGGGAAGCGGCCTGGTGGCCCCGCTACAACTTAAGATTGCTGCCATCCAGTCCTGGCAGCCCCCCGTCACCCAGACCGAGGTCCGAGCCTTCTTGGGGATCACCGGCTACTACCGGCGGTTCGTGAAAGACTACGGCAGCATCGTGGGGCCCCTCACGGGTCTCACGTCCAAGAACCAGCCGAAGCGGATTAACTGGACCCCCGATTGTCAAGCGGCCTTCGAGAAGCTGAAGGCCGCTCTATGCACCGCCCCTGTGCTCCAGGCCCCCGATTATAGTCGGGAATTCATGGTACAGACCGACGCCTCCGACCACGGCATCGGAGCCGTCCTTTCTCAGTTAAACCCCGAAGGTCATGACCAGCCGGTGGCCTTCATCAGTCGACGTCTCCTGGCCCGAGAACAGCGCTGGAGCACCATCGAGAGGGAGGCCTTCGCAGTGGTGTGGGCCCTCAAAAAGCTCCGGCCCTATCTCTTCGGTACCCACTTCCGGGTACAAACCGACCATCGACCCCTGCAGTGGCTGATGCAGATGCGGGGGGAGAACCCAAAACTCTTGCGCTGGTCCATTTCCCTGCAGGGAATGGACTTCACGGTGGAGCACCGACCAGGCCAAGACCACGCCAACGCGGATGGCCTGTCCCGCTTTTTCCGCCTCGACGAAGAGAGTCCCCAAGGAGATGGGTGACTCTCCCCGTCTTCAGCTGGGGGGGACGCATGTTGGACAGGCCACACGAAGGGCTTGCTCCCTCCCCGCACGACAGGGCCCGAGCTCCGGCCCACCGGGTATAACCCACGAAAAGCACCCGTACCCCGTCTCCCGACGGATCTTCTGCCCTCGGACCTCTACTCATCACGGGGCCCAGCCCCACCGGCTTCCCCGGCCGGTTCAAACCGCCATCTTGGGCCCTGCACCACCATCCACCCAGGAGGTGAGCGGACCACTTGGCAGGTCAATGGGAGGACGAAGTGTCAAGAGCTCTTCCCCCGCCAGGTGCCGATCGCCCCCAGCCCCCCAGGCGCTGGCTCCACCCCCTGCTGGGTGTCTGGACACCTTCATCCCGGGTCCTCCGACCTCCAAGTGCGAGGGTCCGGACATCAAAGAGCGCCTGCCCTATAACTGGGGCAACTCCGGAGCAGGAAGGCAGTTGTATCCTGGAGTCGAGAGACACCGAGAGAACTCAGCCTTGACGGACTACTGGCGCTGCCGTAGCCCGCTCTTGTGAACCATCGTCCTGCCTGCTGGCGCTGCCGCGGCCTTCTACAACATCCATCCTCGTCGGGACCTGCTGGCGCTGCCGCGGCCCGTTGTAACGACCATCCTCGTCGGGACCTGCTGGCGCTGCCGCGGCCCGTTGTAACGACCATCCTCACCGGGACCTGCTGGCGCTGCCGCGGACCGTACATCGACCATCATTCCGGGACCTGCTGGCGCTGCCGCGGCTCGCACCAACTAAGCTCGAGGATTGTGAGCTAATCATCATCTCATCCAAACTACCTGTCTGGTAGACAGACTGTCCCGCTACCCCTTACCCTGCTTTGAGAGACTTGAATCGAGGGGACCCCTGAGTCCAGACCTCCTTGTACCATTCAACCGTACCTTAAGAAGGGCTTATAAAGAACACTGAACCTTATCCTTGTGTGGTATCTGTCTGTGGGGGGGAAGTTACTTATCTGTACGATCGCTGGAGACGGCTCTCCCCGGAGACCTCTCCTCCTGACCCCGGCCGACCCTCCCGGTCCGTCTATCCTTTCTAACATTGACATTTTTGCTCTCCCATCTGAAGGACTTTCTTGATTTTTGTTTTTCGAACCACCATCCGGGTTCTGCCGCAGGGTCGCGGTGCCAAGACTTTGGGGTACAGGCCGAAGACGTTAGGTCAACGGTTCTGGTTGGTCTAGGGCGTTTCCCTGGACTGACAGGCATACTCCTTAGCAGAAGAAACTCATCCGCCGCGAGCGGCCCGAGTAGAGGATGGAGTTTTTTAAGATGGAGAGACCGATTGAGGAAATGAACTTTAACGCAAGGATGTGTAGAATTGTAAAAAGTAAATGTTTTGTATTTTTGTGCCTTTTTACACTGTGTAGTATCACAATGTTTATTGTAGGATTTGTGTTTTTCTCCGCTCAAAAGCCCATTACACCCACTGAACAGCCTATACCTCTTTCTACTGCCTCCTCTCACTCTTTTCACCCTTTGCCTGAGCACGAACAGACCAGACGATCAGAGTTCGTAAATAACTCGTTTATCCAGCTCTTGCACCAGCACCAACTAGTAATGAATACGACCAATTGCTGGGTGTGTGGGTTAATGCCACATACCATTAACAAGGGTATTCCCTACCTGGTGCTGCCGTATAGTTACAATGGATCGTCATGGGCATTCCAGACCATGTTTCTCTATGCTCTAGATACATACTCCCCTCGCCAACCGCGTTCCATCAGACCTATCACCAATAATAAGGCTTTGATAAAAGGAGTTGCCGATATGAGTAGGGATATCGATGCATACTCATCTATTCCCAAAGAAGAGTTGAGACCTTATGTAGGATGGAACGCGACGGGGTATAGTATTAGTCTGGGTGAAAGACAGCGAAAAATCTCATCTCCAATCTGGGTCGTACCCCACATGGGTCGGTTCTGCTTACAGGGTAATGGTCAGAATCCTAGAGCTCAACTGGGAAGAAGTGACTGTACTGAAACGTACACTTTCCCGTCACAGTTCTCCCCTGCATTTTTGGCTGCCAAGGGCACATATTTCATCTGTAATGACCGAGCATATACATGGCTGCCCCCTGATTTCTCGGGCACATGTTATATTGCGAACTTGCTACCGCCGACATTTACTGCTGCCTCTGACTATCACAAGACCAGAGTTGTAAGAGGTGTGATTAGTAAGGAGGACACTGCGGGTCAGGAAGCGGGAGACTTCTTCTTGGGTTTCCTGCCGTTTTGGGGACCTATGGTGAATAGTAGGAAACTGAGACAGCTGACTCATGTGGTTGAATCCACTGTCAATGTAACGGCTGGTGCCCTTGGTAATCTGACAGCTGAGCTCCAAGCGGATCGCCTTATGACTTTACAGAACCGCATGGTTCTAGACGTTATTCTTGCAGACCGCGGTGGGGTATGCAAGGTCATCCAATCCAGTTGCTGCATTTTCATACCAGATAATGCTCCAACAGTGTATCAAGCCATCTCCAAACTCCATAAAATATCTGAATCCATACACGTGGATAAGGGCGATTGGTCACTGGTGGGGTGGTTCTGGGAATTGATATCTGCCTGGGGTTGGAAAGTTCTGATGGTCATTGGAATGATCTTAGCCATTCTTTTCCTGTTCTGTCTGTGCATACAGTGTGCTCCTGCGATATGTGGCCTCTGTGCTACCTTATGTGTAAGGAAACCTGTATCTAGGGATGAACTAAGTAATAGGATGATGCTACAGCAACATCTCCATGACTTCGTGAACATTGACCTAGACTCGGATTAAGATGAGTATAGTGATTGCCTATGTAAGGGCAAAAGGAGGGTCTGTCGTACTTTAATCTTTGGGACCGCGTAGGGGACAGGGCCCTACCCCTGTCTATTTTGGTATTAGCAAACCGCAAATGGTAAATGCGGCATGTACAAGTGCTTTATATATCGTTCTAGCTATGAATGCACTGTGTACACGTTATTCTGCTTCACTACGCGGGTTCCATTTTGGAAGCAGTGGCCATCTTGTCAATGCCCTCACATAGGCTATAATGGAGTAAATACGGGCCTCACAGTACATGGGCTTTCCCTCTGACTTCTCTGTGACCTGGGCAGCTGGCTCTGCTGCCCCAGGTCAAACCGGTCTCACGAGCTCCCCTTCCTCCGTCCACCTGTGATTAGCATCAGGGCTTGACCCATCATAAAACCCTTTCATTCTACACAATCCTCCGGCTAATCTCTTTCACACCTGCTTGTTCCTGCTTTATGACCTGTTTCCCAAAACAGGAGATGCTCATGTTTATTGGGGGGTCTATTGACATCAAATGTGGGATCTGAACCTTACTGTGTAAATCATTGTGGGCTGGCCGAACTGGAATGTGGGATGGTCATCATGACTCTGCTTTTTCGTTTGTAATGTATACTTGTAATGGCCATATCGTAAACCAAGGAATGTGTGCCTGAAGCATGATATTTTGTATTTAAGGAGAAGCCCGTTCCTATGATTTTCAGCAGTCTCCTGAGAACATACACGCTGTTGTACTTCTAGGATACCTGTAATTGGTCTGCAGCCAATAAATGAATCTTTGACTTCACCCAGAAGACTCTGTGTTTCTGTAGGTCTGGAACAGGGTGAACCCAGAAGTCATAGGGTGTGTGCCCCTGCACCGCTGGGTCTAAAATACCCAGTACTTCAGTTTGGCGCCCAACGTGGGGCGATTTCAGTGGTACCAGTCCAAGCCAGAGGTTCGTGAGGAGCTTCGTGTGGAAATTCCGGAGGAAGGCCGCCACTTCATCGACCCCTGCATGTCGACGTGGTCCGAAAGTCTTTTCTGCGAGGTTCTCCGCGTCCCGACGGCTACGAAGGACTGCTGCCCTGATTAATCGACCTGTTTTGGACCCTTGACGAATTTGAGAGAGCGAAACAATCGAGAGAGTCTTCTGGTGACGCCATCGATCAGCAATATTCAGTTAAGTATAAGTGGAGCGTCTCCTATTTGTTTTTGGTATCCTTCGGGATCGTTTGATTTGGTAATTTGGTACTTTGGAGTTTGCAAACGCCAAAGCCAGAGGACTCGTGTATTCACGAGAATATCGTAATCGATAATCCTTTGACGTTTGGATCTAGACTAGTGAGCAAAGATGCCTGGTTCTGGAATATTTGGTAGATTATTCTGTTTGGGTTGTGGAAAAGATTTCCAGCTAGAGGAATCATGTCCGGTTCCTCCGGTTGGAACTCCAACTTATGAGCTCTATGTAAAACATGGCGTAGGCCCCATTGCATATAACGAAGTGTGGATCCACTACACCAGGAAAGACGGTGTTTTAAAATGGCCCCAAAATGGTAGTTTCGATACCGATATTTTAGATAATTTGGAAATTAAATTGTTTAAGAAGAAAGCCCGGCCGGCGATGTTTGACTCTTTCCGCTTATGGCGAAAGGAAGCCAAACAAAAGGAAATTAAGTTAGCGAAAAAGAATAAGAGAGAGAAAGGTATGACAGTAATGCAAGCAGCTGTACAATTTAAAGACAATGAAGAGGAGCAGATGAGTGAGCAATTGCATAGGCAGCGCAAGTTAGGGATTGACAAATGTTACCCAGCTTTACCACATTCTAAGCAGAATGAGTTAGAAGAAAAGGAGAAAGATCCCCTGATGTCACATTTGTTGAGTTCGCCACCCCCGTATGCTCAGAATGCCACGGCACCTCCCCAGCTTGTGAATATGCCATCTCCAGTCAATATACTGCAAGCCTTGCCGCTACCGCCAGTTGCTTTGCAGCCGGCTCTTATCCATGTAGGGCAGCCCTCTCAAGGGCCGCCAGTTGTGCTTCCAACTGCCCCCGCACTTCCTGCGACTTTGCCTAATACAGCAGCTGCCTCCCCTGACACTCTTCCTTCCACCACTCCAGTACCTGTCTCTACATCCTCTTTTCTTCCCTCTGTTTTTCCCCCTGTTCTCGCCTCAGCTTCTCCTTCAGCGCGACAGCGCTTAGCTAATGTGGTTACTACATTAATGTCGCCTCTCTTTGAGTCATCTGGTGCGACTCCTGGTTTACAGCGTAAGCAGTTGCGCAGTCAATTGCCTAACCCTGACGAGAAAAAGGTAATAGATAACATGGCGCGTAGATGGATTGTTTTCCCTTCACTGTATGATGTGGAATCAGTTGTCAACGTTTTCCATCAGTGGGATGCCCCAAAACAGAGATATGTGTTCGAGAAAATGTGCGAAATTCTCTGTGAAGAATTGGAGGATAGTGGTAAAAATCCGAACCCGCAGGAGTTGTGTAGAGTGAGGTTCGATTTTGGAACTGGTATAATTGTGGACCGCGGAGTAGATAAAGCAGTTGCGGTTGTATTGTCCTTTAGGAATGATGATTGCCAACAGTCATTGTTTGAACAAGATGTCCTTGTGGGGAAAAAGGTAAAAGCGCGACAATACCCTATGAGAGAAGTTCCCCCGGTATGGAAGGAAGCGGTTGCAGCTGCCGGTGGTAACCCCGCTGTGGCAGCGCATTTCCAGCGTGTTTGGGTGCATGTTCCATGGAAGCGCTCTGAGGTGTTAGCGCTTAAGCAGTCATTGCCTGATCCCCGTAAAAACCCAGCAGGTTATTATAAGGAGTTGTCACAGACGGCAGGGTCATGCATTATGAATCTGGCCGACATAGACATGTTGTTTGGTAATGTTGTTCCACAGCCTCTATGGGGGTCAATTCGTAATGCAGATCACGATGTAGAACTAGGGGACACATGGGCTAACATTGTTGCTGCTGATGCTAGACAAACTGGTGGCGCGAAACCAGAACCTTTAGTAGCTGAACTGCCTGGTAGAATCATCACGTATATGAAGACAATAATGCCTGCGATGCGCGTAAATTGGGACAAGTTATCTGCATGCAAGCAGAAGAAAGATGAGACAGTGTCAGACTTCTTTACTAGGTTTGAAGAAACGTTTATTGATCACAGTGGGCAGGATATGAGTACTGAGGGTGGCCAACGGTTATTTGTGGACAAGTTTGTGCAGAATCTACTCCCTGACCTGTGTAAAAAGTTAAAGGATTCGGAAAGTTCTTGGGCTGTTTCTTCTTCAGCGCAAATACTGGCTACTGCACAGTATTATGAAAATAGAGATAAAGACGAGAAAGATAGAACAGAGAAGAAAACGAAGGAACTAAAGACAAAGGTCCTTTTACAGCAGGCCTATCCGCCACATGGAGGTCAGAATAATTATAGGCAACCTCAAGGTGTCTATCACCAACCCCAACAGTTTCAGAACAACCAGCAAATGAATGGGTATTATCAACCACGTGTCCCTGTAGGTCCCAACCAATGTTCATACTGCAAAGAGGAAGGTCATTATAAATATAGTTGCCCTAAATTAATGCAGCGGAACGGTAATGCGTATGGCGCAAGAGGTAGGGGTGGTCAGCAAGCTCCTAGAGGCAGAGGGCGTGGAAATGCTCCCCAGAACGCGCGTCCTCTGCCGCCTCAAAATACCATCAATAGCTTTGATCAGCAAGCTAACGCGACTAGTAATACGGCCCAGTATTATAATAATGATTATTATGCAGAGGACGGTGATGCAGAAAGTAATGATTACTAGGACAGCCATAGACAGAGAGAGGGAGTTGTTTCAGTGCCAGTGGATCAGAGCGGACCATATGTTGAGGTAACTACAGCAAATGTAACGGAGCCTTTTCTGCTAGACACTGGTGCTGCAAAGAGTTCAATCAGGCATTCAAAACTCCCTGGCGCACCTTTGTCTGGCGATATAAATGTTTCAGTAGGTTTTTCTGGCGCCCCAGTTAGGAACCCGATTTCTAGTCCCATGTCACTTTCTGTCGGGCCTTGCGAGCTGAAAGCACCCCTGATTCTGACAACAGGTTGTGGTGAGAATTTGCTGGGATTAGATTTGTTGAAAAGATTGCACGCTACACTGTATTGTTCTCCTTCAGGAGTACAACTTACATTAGGCAAGAAAGTGATTTCCCCAATGTACTTGTCTAAAAATACAATGCCACCTGAATTGTCATCCCTTCCGGATGCCCTTTGGGCTACTGGTCCCAATGATGTGGGCCTCTTGGAGATACCACCATATGTGGTGACTTTAAAGGCTAATGTCAGACTGCCACGTATTCCCCAGTACAAGATCTCTAATGAAGGCCAGAAAGCATTGTTAGACATTGTCAGCGACTTGATTAATAAGGGCGTGATTGAAGAGACAAGAGGCAACGTTTGCAATAGTCCGATTTTACCTGTCTTAAAACGAACGGATCCTTCACAGCCACCTGTTTACAGATTTGTGATTGATCTTAGAGAGGTTAATAAGATTGTTGTGTCACAGTTTCCGGTTGTCCCTGATATAACTGCCTTGTTAACGATGATTCCAGCCTCTGCTGCATGGTTTTCAGTGATTGATTTAAAAAATGCCTTCTTTAGCATCCCAATTGCAGAAGAGAGCAGAGACATTTTTGGTTTTAGTCTGGGAGGCCGAAGCTTCCGCTTCAAACGCGCTCCCCAGGGCTACTGTGAGAGTCCATCCATATATAGTCAAGCTTTGAAAGCGCAGCTTGATGCACTTGTTTTACCTAGTGGCGCTATCCTGGTTCAGTACGTGGACGATTTACTAATTGCCGCGGATACTGAGAAGATTTGTAAAGAAGCCACATTGTCACTGTTGCGCCATTTATCCGCTTTCCACCACAAGGTGTCTCTCTCTAAACTGCAATATTGTCGACAAGAAGTGACCTACTTAGGTCATCTCTTATCGAAGGAGGGAAGGAAACTGACCCCAGAAAGAATTCAAGCCATTGCACAGTTGAGTGTGCCAAAGACACAGAGAGAAGTGCGTGCTTTCTTGGGCATCACTTCATACTGTAGGCATTGGATCCCTAGTTTTTCTTTGTTGGCAAAACCTTTGTTAGCCTTAACATGCAAAGACACACCGAATCCTATCCCATGGTCTGAAGAGTGCCAGAGAAGTTTTGTGGAATTGCGTAATGCATTGTGTTCAGCTCCTGTGTTGGGCACTCCTGACTACAGCAAACCTTTTACATTGTATGTTCACGAGAAAGATGGATGTGCGTTGTCAGTGTTAACACAGCCTTTTGGCGACAGACCGCGCCCATGCGCATATGTTTCATCAACCTTGGACCCTGTAGCGAGGGCATTGCCAAGCTGTCTGAGAGCGACAGCTGCTGCAGCGATGTCTATCCGACAATCTGCTGGTTTGGTAATGGATAATACATTGATTGTTATGGTTCCACACGCTGTAGACACATTATTAAATAGGACCAAGACACAACACTTGACTAGTGCGCGATTATCAGGTTATGAGCTTACACTGTTAGCAAATCACATACACATACACATAAAAAGATGCAATACGCTGAATCCAGCTACATTGTTGCCAATTCCAGCAGACTCAGATGAGATTGAGCAACATGACTGTCTGTTCAGAACAGAAGAAGAGACGAAAGGGAGAGTAGATCTAAAAGATACTCCCCTGACTGAGTGTGATGGCACTTTATGGGTGGATGGTTCCTGTTTCAAGCTCCCTAATGGTGACACGACTGCTGCATATGCTATCACGACTTTGCACACGGTCGTGGAAACTGCACGAGTGCCACATAATTCGGCCCAAGCAGCGGAATTAATCGCCCTCACGAGAGCATGTGTGTTGTCTGAAGGAATGAGAGTGAATATATACACAGATAGCCAGTACGCCTTTGGCGTGGCTCATAATTTTGGGCGTTTGTGGAAGGAGCGTGGGTTCCTGACGTCACATGGAGCTAAAATTCAGAATGGCAAGTTGGTGAATGATCTCCTTGAGTCACTGACCCTACCGTTGCAGGTTGCGATCATGAAATGCAGTGCGCACAGGAAAGTCACAGATGATGTTGGACGTGGGAATGCGTTTGCTGATGAGACCGCGAAAGAAACAGCACAGAATGTGAAGACTAGAATGTATGTTGCAGGCCCCGCAAGATGGGTTAATGATGTGGGAATGTGTGAGAACACAATAGAGAGTGTGAAGTCGCTTCAAGCTGAAGCCACAGAGGAAGAGTTAAGCAAGTGGAGAGAAAGTATGGGTAAGTTGGATGAGAATGGTTGTTGGATTGATCTGACAGAACATAAGCGATGGTTGTTGCCTGATGCATATGTGCTTCCAGTGGTTACTATGGCACATGGAATGGCACATATCAGTACGAAAGGTATATGCAAGTTGTTGGCTCCAGTATGGCAGAATGCTGGGAATGCTGGGATTCCCAAGTGTGCAGAGAATGTGGTCAAGAATTTCATAGTATGCTTGAAGTACAACCCTGGTAGGGGAACCCCAACTCCAGCTGGTCACTTTGCACCCCCATCATGTCCATTTGAAGTTTTGCAGCTGGACTTTATTCACATGGAAAGATGCAACAACCTGAAATATGTACTGGTGATTGTTTGTGTGGATAGAGGCTTATCCTCTGAAAGATAACACTGCCCTATCCACAGCCAAAGCCCTTGTGAAGGAATTTTTCCCTAGGTTTGGGATGCCAAGAATGGTGTGGTGTGATAATGGAAGTGAGTTTGTGGGTAAGGTGATGAAGAATGTATGTGAAGGGCTAGGGATAAAGCAGAAGTTCCACGCTGCAAATCACCCCCAATCAGCTGGATTAGTAGAACGCTACAATGGAGCCTTAAAGCTCAAGCTGGCCAAAATCCAGGCGAGCACCGGTCTTAAATGGCCTGACGCTCTGCCTTTAGCACTCCTGTCCACCAGAATGACCATACACTCACGAGTGGGACTTAGCCCTTACGAGGTTGTTTTTGGCCGCCCGGCCAACGTATGGGGTGTACCGAGGCCTACGAAGTTCAGTGAGATAGAGCATCCAGTACTGCTCGATTACCTGCATGATTTGACTGTTAAACTGCGTGTTTTGCACCAACAGGTACATGATACTCTTCCCCAAGCTTCTGAACCTCCTGGACACCCTATCAACCCTGGCTCGTGGGTGCTAGTCCGAAATTTCCAGCGTAAGAGCAACGACGAGCCTCGCTGGATCGGCCCTCACCTTGTATTCCTGTCAACAAGGTCAGCGGTGCGAGTAAAAGGGAAGAAACACTGGATCCATGGTACCCACTGTAAAGTAGTCCCCTTGCCTCTGTCATATGACCAGTGGGTCAAGGAGGGTATCGCCGACTCTGAGACAGACACTGTACCTCGTTTTGTACCATTCAGTGACGCACGCCTAAAAGACACAGTTTCAGACCAAGAGAGTGACAATATTCTGCAAGAAGCTGTGCCACCATCAAATCGATTGGACACCACTGAGCCTGAACTTTTGTTTCAAGACCAAACAGCACCTGGCCGTCTCCGCTATAATTTGAGACCAAGGCCCATGGACAAATAAAGATTTCCTTACTATTTCCTTTTTGACATTTTTGCTCTCCCATCTGAAGGACTTTCTTGATTTTTGTTTTTCGAACCACCATCCGGGTTCTGCCGCAGGGTCGCGGTGCCAAGACTTTGGGGTACAGGCCGAAGACGTTAGGTCAACGGTTCTGGTTGGTCTAGGGCGTTTCCCTGGACTGACAGGCGTACTCCTTAGCAGAAGAAACTCATCCGCCGCGAGCGGCCCGAGTAGAGGATGGAGTTTTTTAAGATGGAGAGACCGATTGAGGAAATGAACTTTAACGCAAGGATGTGTAGAATTGTAAAAAGTAAATGTTTTGTATTTTTGTGCCTTTTTACACTGTGTAGTATCACAATGTTTATTGTAGGATTTGTGTTTTTCTCCGCTCAAAAGCCCATTACACCCACTGAACAGCCTATACCTCTTTCTACTGCCTCCTCTCACTCTTTTCACCCTTTGCCTGAGCACGAACAGACCAGACGATCAGAGTTCGTAAATAACTCGTTTATCCAGCTCTTGCACCAGCACCAACTAGTAATGAATACGACCAATTGCTGGGTGTGTGGGTTAATGCCACATACCATTAACAAGGGTATTCCCTACCTGGTGCTGCCGTATAGTTACAATGGATCGTCATGGGCATTCCAGACCATGTTTCTCTATGCTCTAGATACATACTCCCCTCGCCAACCGCGTTCCATCAGACCTATCACCAATAATAAGGCTTTGATAAAAGGAGTTGCCGATATGAGTAGGGATATCAATGCATACTCATCCATTCCCAAAGAAGAGTTGAGACCTTATGTAGGATGGAACGCGACGGGGTATAGTATTAGTCTGGGTGAAAGACAGCGAAAAATCTCATCTCCAATCTGGGTCGTACCCCACATGGGTCGGTTCTGCTTACAGGGTAATGGTCAGAATCCTAGAGCTCAACTGGGAAGAAGTGACTGTACTGAAACGTACACTTTCCCGTCACAGTTCTCCCCTGCATTTTTGGCTGCCAAGGGCACATATTTCATCTGTAATGACCGAGCATATACATGGCTGCCCCCTGATTTCTCGGGCACATGTTATATTGCGAACTTGCTACCGCCGACATTTACTGCTGCCTCTGACTATCACAAGACCAGAGTTGTGAGAGGTGTGATTAGTAAGGAGGACACTGCGGGTCAGGAAGCGGGAGACTTCTTCTTGGGTTTCCTGCCGTTTTGGGGACCTATGGTGAATAGTAGGAACCTGAGACAGCTGACTCGTGTGGTTGAATCCACTGTCAATGTAACGGCTGGTGCCCTTGGTAATCTGACAGCTGAGCTCCAAGCGGATCGCCTTATGACTTTACAGAACCGCATGGTTCTAGACGTTATTCTTGCAGACCGCGGTGGGGTATGCAAGGTCATCCAATCCAGTTGCTGCATTTTCATACCAGATAATGCTCCAACAGTGTATCAAGCCATCTCCAAACTCCATAAAATATCTGAATCCATACACGTGGATAAGGGAGATTGGTCACTGGTGGGGTGGTTCTGGGAATTGATATCTGCCTGGGGTTGGAAAGTTCTGATGGTCATTGGAATGATCTTAGCCATTCTTTTCCTGTTCTGTCTGTGCATACAGTGTGCTCCTGCGATATGTGGCCTCTGTGCTACCTTATGTGTAAGGAAACCTGTATCTAGGGATGAACTAAGTAATAGGATGATGCTACAGCAACATCTCCATGACTTCGTGAACATTGACCTAGACTCGGATTAAGATGAGTATAGTGATTGCCTATGTAAGGGCAAAAGGAGGGTCTGTCGTACTTTAATCTTTGGGACCGCGTAGGGGACAGGGCCCTACCCCTGTCTATTTTGGTATTAGCAAACCGCAAATGGTAAATGCGGCATGTACAAGTGCTTTATATATCGTTCTAGCTATGAATGCACTGTGTACACGTTATTCTGCTTCACTACGCGGGTTCCATTTTGGAAGCAGTGGCCATCTTGTCATTGCCCTCACATAGGCTATAATGGAGTAAATACGGGCCTCACAGTACATGGGCTTTCCCTCTGACTTCTCTGTGACCTGGGCAGCTGGCTCTGCTGCCCCAGGTCAAACCGGTCTCACGAGCTCCCCTTCCTCCGTCCACCTGTGATTAGCATCAGGGCTTGACCCTTCATAAAACCCTTTCATTCTACACAATCCTCCGGCTAATCTCTTTCACACCTGCTTGTTCCTGCTTTATGACCTGTTTCCCAAAACAGGAGATGCTCATGTTTATTGGGGGGTCTATTGACATCAAATGTGGGATCTGAACCTTACTGTGTAAATCATTGTGGGCTGGCCGAACTGGAATGTGGGATGGTCATCATGACTCTGCTTTTTCGTTTGTAATGTATACTTGTAATGGCCATATCGTAAACCAAGGAATGTGTGCCTGAAGCATGATATTTTGTATTTAAGGAGAAGCCCGTTCCTATGATTTTCAGCAGTCTCCTGAGAACATACACGCTGTTGTACTTCTAGGATACCTGTAATTGGTCTGCAGCCAATAAATGAATCTTTGACTTCACCCAGAAGACTCTGTGTTTCTGTAGGTCTGGAACAGGGTGAACCCAGAAGTCATAGGGTGTGTGCCCCTGCACCGCTGGGTCTAAAATACCCAGTACTTCAGTTTGGTGCCCAACGTCGGGCGATTTCAGCGGTACCAGTCCAAGCCAGAGGTTCGTGAGGAGCTTCGTGTGGAAATTCCGGAGGAAGGCCGCCACTTCATCGACCCCTGCATGTCGACGTGGTCCGAAAGTCTTTTCTGCGAGGTTCTCCGCGTCCCGACGGCTACGAAGGACTGCTGCCCTGATTAATCGACCTGTTTTGGACCCTTGACGAATTTGAGAGAGCGAAACAATCGAGAGAGTCTTCTGGTGACGCCATCGATCAGCAATATTCAGTTAAGTATAAGTGGAGCGTCTCCTATTTGTTTTTGGTATCCTTCGGGATCGTTTGATTTGGTAATTTGGTACTTTGGAGTTTGCAAACGCCAAAGCCAGAGGACTCGTGTATTCACGAGAATATCGTAATCGATAATCCTTTGACGTTTGGATCTAGACTAATGAGCAAAGATGCCTGGTTCTGGAATATTTGGTAGATTATTCTGTGTGGGTTGTGGAAAAGATTTCCAGCTAGAGGAATCATGTCCGGTTCCTCCGGTTGGAACTCCAACTTATGAGCTCTATGTAAAACATGGCGTAGGCCCCATTGCATATAACGAAGTGTGGATCCACTACACCAGGAAAGACGGTGTTTTAAAATGGCCCCAAAATGGTAGTTTCGATACCGATATTTTAGATAATTTGGAAATTAAATTGTTTAAGAAGAAAGCCCGGCCGGCGATGTTTGACTCTTTCCGCTTATGGCGAAAGGAAGCCAAACAAAAGGAAATTAAGTTAGCGAAAAAGAATAAGAGAGAGAAAGGTATGACAGTAATGCAAGCAGCTGTACAATTTAAAGACAATGAAGAGGAGCAGATGAGTGAGCAATTGCATAGGCAGCGCAAGTTAGGGATTGACAAATGTTACCCAGCTTTACCACATTCTAAGCAGAATGAGTTAGAAGAAAAGGAGAAAGATCCCCTGATGTCACATTTGTTGAGTTCGCCACCCCCGTATGCTCAGAATGCCACGGCACCTCCCCAGCTTGTGAATATGCCACCTCCAGTCAATATACTGCAAGCCTTGCCGCTACCGCCAGTTGCTTTGCAGCCGGCTCTTATCCATGTAGGGCAGCCCTCTCAAGGGCCGCCAGTTGTGCTTCCAACTGCCCCCGCACTTCCTGCGACTTTGCCTAATACAGCAGCTGCCTCCCCTGACACTCTTCCTTCCACCACTCCAGTACCTGTCTCTACATCCTCTTTTCTTCCCTCTGTTTTTCCCCCTGTTCTCGCCTCAGCTTCTCCTTCAGCGCAACAGCGCTTAGCTGATGTGGTTACTACATTAATGTCGCCTCTCTTTGAGTCATCTGGTGCGACTCCTGGTTTACAGCGTAAGCAGTTGCGCAGTCAATTGCCTAACCCTGACGAGAAAAAGGTAATAGATAACATGGCGCGTAGATGGATTGTTTTCCCTTCACTGTATGATGTGGAATCAGTTGTCAACGTTTTCCATCAGTGGGATGCCCCAAAACAGAGATATGTGTTCGAGAAAATGTGCGAAATTCTCTGTGAAGAATTGGAGGATAGTGGTAAAAATCCGAACCCGCAGGAGTTGTGTAGAGTGAGGTTCGATTTTGGAACTGGTATAATTGTGGACCCCGGAGTAGATAAAGCAGTTGCGGTTGTATTGTCCTTTAGGAATGATGATTGCCAACAGTCATTGTTTGAACAAGATGTCCTTGTGGGGAAAAAGGTAAAAGCGCGACAATACCCTATGAGAGAAGTTCCCCCGGTATGGAAGGAAGCGGTTGCAGCTGCCGGTGGTAACCCCGCTGTGGCAGCGCATTTCCAGCGTGTTTGGGTGCATGTTCCATGGAAGCGCTCTGAGGTGTTAGCGCTTAAGCAGTCATTGCCTGATCCCCGTAAAAACCCAGCAGGTTATTATAAGGAGTTGTCACAGACGGCAGGGTCATGCATTATGAATCTGGCCGACATAGACATGTTGTTTGGTAATGTTGTTCCACAGCCTCTATGGGGGTCAATTCGTAATGCAGATCACGATGTAGAACTAGGGGACACATGGGCTAACATTGTTGCTGCTGATGCTAGACAAACTGGTGGCGCGAAACCAGAACCTTTAGTAGCTGAACTGCCTGGTAGAATCATCACGTATATGAAGACAATAATGCCTGCGATGCGCGTAAATTGGGACAAGTTATCTGCATGCAAGCAGAAGAAAGATGAGACAGTGTCAGACTTCTTTACTAGGTTTGAAGAAACGTTTATTGATCACAGTGGGCAGGATATGAGTACTGAGGGTGGCCAACGGTTATTTGTGGACAAGTTTGTGCAGAATCTACTCCCTGACCTGTGTAAAAAGTTAAAGGATTCGGAAAGTTCTTGGGCTGTTTCTTCTTCAGCGCAAATACTGGCTACTGCACAGTATTATGAAAATAGAGATAAAGACGAGAAAGATAGAACAGAGAAGAAAACGAAGGAACTAAAGACAAAGGTCCTTTTACAGCAGGCCTATCCGCCACATGGAGGTCAGAATAATTATAGGCAACCTCAAGGTGTCTATCACCAACCCCAACAGTTTCAGAACAACCAGCAAATGAATGGGTATTATCAACCACGTGTCCCTGTAGGTCCCAACCAATGTTCATACTGCAAAGAGGAAGGTCATTATAAATATAGTTGCCCTAAATTAATGCAGCGGAACGGTAATGCGTATGGCGCAAGAGGTAGGGGTGGTCAGCAAGCTCCTAGAGGCAGAGGGCGTGGAAATGCTCCCCAGAACGCGCGTCCTCTGCCGCCTCAAAATACCATCAATAGCTTTGATCACCAAGCTAACGCGACTAGTAATACGGCCCAGTATTATAATAATGATTATTATGCAGAGGACGGTGATGCAGAAAGTAATGATTACTAGGACAGCCATAGACAGAGAGAGGGAGTTGTTTCAGTGCCAGTGGATCAGAGCGGACCATATGTTGAGGTAACTACAGCAAATGTAACGGAGCCTTTTCTGCTAGACACTGGTGCTGCAAAGAGTTCAATCAGGCATTCAAAACTCCCTGGCGCACCTTTGTCTGGCGATATAAATGTTTCAGTAGGTTTTTCTGGCGCCCCAGTTAGGAACCCGATTTCTAGTCCCATGTCACTTTCTGTCGGGCCTTGCGAGCTGAAAGCACCCCTGATTCTGACAACAGGTTGTGGTGAGAATTTGCTGGGATTAGATTTGTTGAAAAGATTGCACGCTACACTGTATTGTTCTCCTTCAGGAGTACAACTTACATTAGGCAAGAAAGTGATTTCCCCAATGTACTTGTCTAAAAATACAATGCCACCTGAATTGTCATCCCTTCCGGATGCCCTTTGGGCTACTGGTCCCAATGATGTGGGCCTCTTGGAGATACCACCATATGTGGTGACTTTAAAGGCTAATGTCAGACTGCCACGTATTCCCCAGTACAAGATCTCTAATGAAGGCCAGAAAGCATTGTTAGACATTGTCAGCGACTTGATTAATAAGGGCGTGATTGAAGAGACAAGAGGCAACGTTTGCAATAGTCCGATTTTACCTGTCTTAAAATGAACGGATCCTTCACAGCCACCTGTTTACAGATTTGTGATTGATCTTAGAGAGGTTAATAAGATTGTTGTGCCACAGTTTCCGGTTGTCCCTGATATAACTGCCTTGTTAACGATGATTCCAGCCTCTGCTGCATGGTTTTCAGTGATTGATTTAAAAAATGCCTTCTTTAGCATCCCAATTGCAGAAGAGAGCAGAGACATTTTTGGTTTTAGTCTGGGAGGCCGAAGCTTCCGCTTCAAACGCGCTCCCCAGGGCTACTGTGAGAGTCCATCCATATATAGTCAAGCTTTGAAAGCGCAGCTTGATGCACTTGTTTTACCTAGTGGCGCTATCCTGATTCAGTACGTGGACGATTTACTAATTGCCGCGGATACTGAGAAGATTTGTAAAGAAGCCACATTGTCACTGTTGCGCCATTTATCCGCTTTCCACCACAAGGTGTCTCTCTCTAAACTGCAATATTGTCGACAAGAAGTGACCTACTTAGGTCATCTCTTATCGAAGGAGGGAAGGAAACTGACCCCAGAAAGAATTCAAGCCATTGCACAGTTGAGTGTGCCAAAGACACAGAGAGAAGTGCGTGCTTTCTTGGGCATCACTTCATACTGTAGGCATTGGATCCCTAGTTTTTCTTTGTTGGCAAAACCTTTGTTAGCCTTAACATGCAAAGACACACCGAATCCTATCCCATGGTCTGAAGAGTGCCAGAGAAGTTTTGTGGAATTGCGTAATGCATTGTGTTCAGCTCCTGTGTTGGGCACTCCTGACTACAGCAAACCTTTTACATTGTATGTTCACGAGAAAGATGGATGTGCGTTGTCAGTGTTAACACAGCCTTTTGGCGACAGACCGCGCCCATGCGCATATTTTTCATCAACCTTGGACCCTGTAGCGAGGGCATTGCCAAGCTGTCTGAGAGCGACAGCTGCTGCAGCGATGTCTATCCGACAATCTGCTGGTTTGGTAATGGATAATACATTGATTGTTATGGTTCCACACGCTGTAGACACATTATTAAATAGGACCAAGACACAACACTTGACTAGTGCGCGATTATCAGGTTATGAGCTTACACTGTTAGCAAATCTCATACACATAAAAAGATGCAATACGCTGAATCCAGCTACATTGTTGCCAATTCCAGCAGACTCAGATGAGATTGAGCAACATGACTGTCTGTTCAGAACAGAAGAAGAGACGAAAGGGAGAGTAGATCTAAAAGATACTCCCCTGACTGAGTGTGATGGCACTTTATGGGTGGATGGTTCCTGTTTCAAGCTCCCTAATGGTGACACGACTGCTGCATATGCTATCACGACTTTGCACACGGTCGTGGAAACTGCACGAGTGCCACATAATTTGGCCCAAGCAGCGGAATTAATCGCCCTCACGAGAGCATGTGTGTTGTCTGAAGGAATGAGAGTGAATATATACACAGATAGCCAGTACGCCTTTGGCGTGGCTCATAATTTTGGGCGTTTGTGGAAGGAGCGTGGGTTCCTGACGTCGCATGGAGCTAAAATTCAGATTGGCAAGTTGGTGAATGATCTCCTTGAGTCACTGACCCTACCGTTGCAGGTTGCGATCATGAAATGCAGTGCGCACAGGAAAGTCACAGATGATGTTGGACGTGGGAATGCGTTTGCTGATGAGACCGCGAAAGAAACAGCACAGAATGTGAAGACTAGAATGTATGTTGCAGGCCTGTTGTAAATTAAGGCAGAATGTGATTAAGCATTTACTGAAGACATTAATGCTTCCCCTTTAGATCATGTTTTCTTCGTTATGTTGACCGAAGTCCGGACTCCATTTTGTATTGACATGCTGCCATGTGTTCACCACGAGGAGAGTCCGACCTCTGTGTTAGTTGCTCTTGTAATCTGCCTAGCAACAGTTTATAAATAGCTCCCTCTTGTCCATCTGGCGCATGCCCAGACTTGACCACATCTGTTATAATTAGCCTTGCTTGACCATGTGTTTCGCGGGCTCAAGGAGCGTGTTGGCTCCGCCCATGTATTGATTCAGTATCGAGAATGACCATAAATGGTAATGTTCTTCGGCCTTACGTTGTATCCACCCACTATGAGCCCCTCCGTTATGTATAAAAGGGGACTGTGTACGAATGTTCTGTGTGCTACTCCTTACAATACTGAAGAGTGTTGTGTGGATTGTAGGACCACCCTTAAGGGTTAATAAATGCTGTTTTTGTACTTTGCAGTTTCCGTGCCAACTTCCTTATAGATTCCGTTACAGGAGAGCGAACCCTTGTGCCTTGCGGGCCTAGCTGGGGCCTGTATTCATCAATTGGCGCCCGTCACGTGGGGCTCATCGGCGACTCGGATGCTCGAAGGACTGGTCGCGACGAAGGTGAGGAGTTTGGCCGGGGACGTGATCACTGCCAGCGGCGTCTTAGCCCTGGCATCCCGAGGTTTTTCTTCCTTCCCTTCCGAGCTGACCGTCTGGGTGGCGCCGGTCATCGACTGAGACCTCTTCTGTCGGTCCTGCCGTGAGAGCCGTTTGGGCGATTGTGGAGCTTGGCAGTTGGAACCTGGACTCTTGATTGGTAAGAACCGTTGTACGGTACTTGCTCCGAGTTTTTGAAGCCTGGGTTGGCTATTTGAGTTTGATTGATGATGACTAGTCATATTGTGAATTTGTCTTTGTGAAAATATATGCGTTGCAACACATATAGGCAGGTAATGTGGAGAAATTTCTCCAGGAGCTGTGTAAACTTTGAACGGCGCAACGATTAAGTGCCATTTTTTCCTTATAATATTGCATATTTTACATTATTCCTAGCATGCCTGCTTTTAGCGCACTCCGTAAGTGGTGATGTTGTTTTGGTAACCGGTTGAACCTCGAGGAATCTGCTCCAGCTCCCCCAGAGGGGACTCCTAATAGGGATATGTATGTGAAGCATGGTCTTTCTTCCATAATGTACAGCACGCTATGGAGGAAATACACGAGGAAGGATCCTGAGTTGCGATGGCCTTTGTATGGATCGTTTGATATACGTAAGATTGAGTATGTGGAACAGTGTATGTGTAAGCGGCGTGCTCGTCAGGATATGTTTGAGTGTGTGCGATTATGGGTGAAGGAAGTGCGTGAGCGAGAGAAACGTGAGAAAGCGCTGTTTGATAAAGAGCAACGGAAGAATGATCATGTGCGAGCGCAGGAAGCGAAGCGTCGGGAGGACAAAGAGCAAACGGACAGACAAGAGAAAGAGCGTAGGCTACAGGTTTCGGGTCAATATGTTGTTCGTCAGCCACTTTATCCTGTCCTTAATAATCCTGATGATGATTTTTATTTACTAGATCGCTCTCCGCCCCCTTATGTTGGCGCATCCGCTCCGCGGCCGCAAGATTCTGGCCCGGCTTCGGGTAAGGTCGACACACGGTCCATGTTATCGGCCGAGCATATGGCTGAGCTTCGGAAACTTTCCCTCCGTGCACTTAAGGGCAAGATGTCTCAGGAGGAGTTGTTCCATACTTGGGGGTCGTGGCAAGATAGAGAGAGGGTGTATTTTCTGTCTCATTTCGCAGATGAAGTAATTGCTGCTTTCCGAAAATATTCTAGTGTCCTTGAGCCTGACGAAGTGTCTTCGGATGCCGGAGCATTACGTAATGGTGTTTTTTCTCCCCCTAAGGCTCCTGAGGCGGCTCGGCGGCTGTTCGCTTTGCGGGACGAGGTGCTGGCCCTTAGAGAGAAAGCACGCCAACAAACGGAGGAGGAGAAGCAGTCGGATTCGTCTGCAACAGGGGGCTACCCATCTACCTCCCAGTCAGATAAGGATGACATAGTGCATGCTAAACCAATGCGAGAGGCGGCGCCTTTGTATGTTCCTCCTAAGGGAGCAGGGACTAGCTCGGATATTAACTCCGCCGATGCAAGGGGATATTTTGTATATAATTGGGTTTACACTCCATGGCATAGGGCCGATGTTATGGCATTAAAGAATGCATTGCCTGACCCCCGCAAGAATCCAGCGGCCTTCTATGAAGAAGTTGAGGGGGCCTTGAATTCTTGCATTATGACTTTAGCGGATATAGACCTGTTCTTTGGCCTTATCCTACCGCCGGATACGTGGCGCTCTGTCCGAAAGGTAGATGATGCGGTTGCCTTTAAGGCCCGGTGGTCCGACCTTGAGGATGAGGATAGGGAACGGAAGCCCGCACAGAAACCACCCCAGAATATTTTAGATCTCCCTGCGGCTATTGTGGCTAAGTTGAAGACGATTATCCCCCCTAAAAAGATTGACTGGAATATGTTAGCTGCATGTAAACAGAAAGTTGACGAGTCAGTTGCGGACTTCTTTACGCGTTTTGAGGAGACGTTTCATGATTTTAGTGGCCAGTCGCTTACTGACGACACGGGCCGCCACCTTTTCGCGGACAAATATGTGGCTAATCTGCTACCGGCAGTTGCGGCCCGGTTAAAAGCGAGTGAAAGTTCTTGGTCCTCCGCGACACCGACGGCCCTTCTGACTATCGCTCAGTATTATGAGCGTCAGGAGCACGAGGCGAAGGGCCAGGAGGAGAAGAAATCGAAAGATCTCAAAACCAAGGTGATGTTAGCACAAGTATATGGCCCGCCCCGACGGGGTAATAATAATAGAGGAAGGGGCGGATCTTATGGTCCCCCTTCGGGCCGATCTGATTTGAATAGGAACCAGTGTGCGTACTGCAAGCAGTTGGGCCATTGGGCCAGGGATTGCCCAGCGTTGCGTGCTTCGCGTCAGGGGCACACTCCGGGTGGCCCGAGAGGTAGAGGGGGCTTCTCGAACTTTAGAGGGAATTCTAACGATAATGTCCGTTTCGATACTGCCGGGCGGCACCGAGATGGCTCAAATGTTTTTGATCGCCAGCACCAGTGTCATGTATTGGACATCGATCGATCGGGATATCATGATTCTCAGCATGCATAGGAATGCGTTGGATGGGGGTCCGAATCAGTTGAGGTGCCGGTCGATCAGACGGGTCCTTATGTATCGGCTGAGGTTTTAGGTTCTACTGATCAGTTCCTAGTGGATACAGGAGCGACACGTAGTGCATTGTCTAGGTACTTGGTTCCGGGGGCTCCCCCATCCGGCTCAATAGTTACATCGGTAGGGTTTGACGGTACACTCTCCCGAAGCCCTCTTTCACAGCCCCTTGCATTTAAAGTTGATTGTTTTTCTGCGCCCTGTCCGTTTCTGCTTGCTCCGTATACACCGGATAACATTATGGGCCTTGATATGTTAAAGTACTTTAGGGCTACAATCCGCTGCTCCCCTGAGGGTGTGAGGGTGATCTTGAATGACAACTACCCCCGGTCTGGGCGGATGTGTACGATATCAGAGGATGTGTTGTTGGCTACCCTCCCCCGAGCTTTATGGGCGACTTCGGACACAGATGTGGGACAAATGGTGATTCCTCCGGTCCACATTAGCGTCCAGGAGGGGGCGGTGCTACCACGCCTCCCGCAGTATCGTATTTCCCAGGAGGGCGAGGAGGCTCTCATACAGATTGTGCAAGACTTGATAGCAGTAGGGGTAGTGGAAGAAGTTCCCTATAATATCTGTAACAGTCCGATTCTCCCAATTTTGAAAAAGGACACGGATGCGAAGGTCTATCGGTTCATAATTGATTTGAGGGAGGTAAACAAGATCGTGATACCTCAGTACCCGGTGGTTTCCGATATCACGACGTTGCTTACCTTGGTCCCGCCTACGGCGACCACGTTTTCAGTGATTGATTTGAAGAATGCCTTCTTTTCCATTCCCATTCACCCCGATAGCCGATTTCTTTTTGGGTTCACATTAAACAATAGATCTTATCGTTTTTGTAGAATTCCCCAAGGCTATACAGAAAGCCCTAGTATTTACAGTCAGGCTTTGAAACGACAGTTGGATTCCTTTGTTTTACTCGAGGGGGTCGCCCTCATTCAATATGTCGACGACATCTTGTTGGCGGCTGACACCCTGGAGTTGTGTGAAAAGAGCACGTTATCCCTCCTTTCCTTTTTAGCCTCCCACAATCATAAAGTATCTAGGAAGAAATTGCAATTCTGTAGACCAAAGGTGACTTATTTAGGTCACCTTTTGTCTAAGGAGGGGCGTGCACTCACACCAGATCGTATCCAAGTAATTTTGGACACACCGAGACCATCCACGCAGAAGGATGTGCGTGCATTTTTGGGTCTTGTTTCTTTTTGTAGACAGTGGATATTGGGGTTTTCACACATAGCTAAGCCATTACTAGCTCTTTTGACAAAAGACACGCCTATCCCAATCCCTTGGTCAGATGAGTGTGATGCTGCTTTTCAGCAACTGCGACAGGCCCTTTGTTCAGCACCAGTGTTAGGGACCCCTGATTATGCAAAACCCTTTTCGTTGTATGTGCATGAGAAAGATGGATGTGCATTGTCAGTTTTAGTGCAGATGCACGGCGACAAGCAGCGCCCTTGTGCATACTTTTCGGCTGTACTTGATCCTGTCGCCCGAGCATTACCTGGGTGTTTTCGCTCGGTTGCGGCGACAGCTGTGTCAATACGGCAGAGTGAAGGAATTGTGTTATCTCATAAGCTGTTGGTGTTAGTTCCCCATGCTGTGGATGCCCTGCTTAATCAAACAAAGACGCAGCATTTGACCAGTGCCCGTTTAACGGGATATGAGCTGACGCTTTTGGCTCCTCATATTACGTTGAAAAGGTGCGTGACATTAAACCCGGCTACATTGTTGCCATACCCCGAGACCCAGCCTGAGGCGCAGAAAGCGCATGATTGTATTCTTGTGATTGAGGAACAAACAAAGGGTCGTATTGATCTCCAGGATACGCCCTTTTCAGATGTAGATGGAGAGTTGTGGGTAGACGGATCATGCCTGAAGCTACCAGATGGTACGACTTCAGCAGCGTATGCAATTACCACATTACAAACGATAGTGGAGACAGCACGCATACCACAGAAGTCAGCTCAAGCAGCGGAACTGATAGCATTAACACGAGCATGTGAGCTCAGTACAGGATTGTGTGTGAATGTTTACACAGATAGCCGCTATGCCTTCGGAGTAGCGCACGACTTTGGCCTACTCTGGAAGGAGAGAGGGTTTTTAACGTCACATGGAGTACAGATAATGCATGGAGAGTTAGTTCATAATCTTTTAACTGCATTGACATACCCAAAGAAAATTGCTATCGTTAAGTGTAGCGCCCATAGGAAAGTGGTTGATAAAGTTGGAGAAGGGAATGCGTTAGCGGATCGAGTAGCACGGGAGACTGCGATGCAGCCCGGTGCTACTGCCATGTATGTAGTAAAGTCACAGGTGGAAAGATGGCGTGATGCGAAGGAGGAAGTGCGCGAAATGCAAAGGACCGCTTCTGATAAAGAGCGGGAGAAATGGGCTAGCGAGGGAGAGTTGGATGATGAGGGTTGTTGGAGAAATAAACAGATGGATAGATGGAAGTTACCCACGGCTTTCGTACAACCTATGGTTCAGATGGCACATGGGCTAGCACATGTTGGAGCTTCCGCAATTGTGAAATTGCTTACCCAAGTCTGGGAGCATCCAGAGATTGCTAGCACGGCAAAGAGGGTGGTGCAGACCTGTATGATTTGTCTGAAGTATAACCCAGGGAAAGGCACTCGAACTCCAGCAGGAGGATTTGCGACGCCCACTGCACCCTTTGAGGTTCTGCAGATGGACTACATCCAGCTTGAGCGCTGTAACAATTTGAAGTATGTTCTAGTAGTGGTTTGCGCTTTCAGCAAATGGGTTGAGGCGTACCCTACGAAAGACAATACTGCAATGACCACGGCGAAGCTACTGCTAAAAGAGTTTTTCCCTCGATACGGCGTCTGTAGACTTCTGTGGAGTGATAATGGCCCTCACTTTGTAGCGGATGTTATAAAGTATGTCTTGAAGGGCCTAGGCATCACTCAGAAGTTTCATGCCGTGTTCCACCCTCAGTCTGCAGGACTAGTCGAGAAGTATAATGGTACACTGAAGCTTAAGATCGCCAAAATCCAAGCTTCAACATCTTTGACTTGGCCAGACGCCCTGCCACTGGCGTTATTGTCAATTAGGTCGGTGCCACACTCTCGAACTGGCCTTACGCCATATGAAATCATATTTGGACGCCCAATGAATATTTGGGGTCCGCCAAGGCCTAAGGCTGTGTATGATGTACCTTGTGTAATGATGAGCGATTATCTGGCACAGTTAACGGATAATTTGGTTTCTATTCATCAACAGGTCCGAGAAGCGCTCCCTGATCGGTCTACCGGCGAAGGACATGGTCTCCGGCCTGGGGATCATGTCATGGTGAAGGTCTTCGACAGAACGAACAGTTTGGAGCCGAGATGGGTCGGACCTGAGCAAGTTCTCCTTGCAACAAGGACGGCAGTGCGAGTCTCGAACAGGAAGAATTGGATCCATTCCTTACACTGTCGAAAGGTACCGCCCGGATTGGTGGAGTCTGCCGTGCTGACCGATCAACGAGAAATCCTAGCAGCAGAGACAGGCCGTGCTGCGGAGCCAAACGACACTGAGGAGCTCTTTCCGGACCACACGACTTCTGGAGGAAGGCGATATCATCTTCGGCCAAGGAAGTAAGGTTTCCAGTACCGGGACATACTGTCAGAACGGCCCTTGGGTTAGTGAAACGGAGAGCCGATGAGGCAAGGGGGGGGGGATCAGCCCTGCATTAGTGTAGCGACACCCGTCTTGGCCCGCTGGTGAAGAAATCAACCGCTGCCCAAGGGGAAGAGTTCTGACAGACTTTTTAGTTTCAGGAAGATATCAGGGTATTGTTTCTTTTGACATGGAGAAGAAGAAAATCCTTTGTGCATTGGGGTTCATGCTAACAGTAGCTATCGTTGGGATAACCACATGGTTTGTGGAGGAGGTAACTCCTGCTCGAAAGACACTTGTGTTGACGACTCCAGTGCCTGCGGAGCACTACTTTTATACATTGCCATATCAAGAGTTGAAGCATCGACAATCTTACTTGAACAACACTTTCATCCAGATGCTGCATCACACCCACGTTGCTACGAATGCTACGAACTGTTGGATATGTGGGATGATGCCAGCCCATCAGAAGAAAGGAGGTACGCCATTCATACCACTTCCTTTCTCTCATAATGGCTCCTGTAGAGCATGGTACACTTTGCTGTTTGCCACTCGGAAACCGACAGTGGGACGATTGCTTTTTAGACTTAATAGAGAATGCCATCAAGACAAGAATGGGTATCCACAAGCGAATGGGACAATTTGGGAATGGGAAGAGTACCGACCGGACAATGAATCCATTCCCTATATCTTCACGAACACAAGAGACACTGTGGGGAAGGACAAATTCGTAATCCAAGTAGCACAAGCTCAAGCGGACTTGTGTGTCCAGAGTGTGGGTTTTATCCCTGTTGGTGTCAGTGATTGTATAACTGTATTGAACATTGACGGGCTGAACAACAGTACCTTCCTAGCGTCCCATAATACCTATTTTGTATGTGGAAATAAAGGTTATTACCGTTTGCCGGCTGGGTGGTCTGGGGTATGCTATGTATCATTCCTATTACCTCCTGTATTCTTAGCACCTGCGTCATATCATAAGGATTTGAAACTTTTGAATAATGTGACTGTAAATAGATACAAACGTACTCTATCAATTGATGATGTGGATCAGACCGATACCAGCTTGCAACAGTATATTGATTTTAACTTAGGACTGTTTTTCTTTGTTGGAGCTGCTTTGAACAGTAGGAAGATCCGAAGATTGACAAGAGTGGTAGAAGCTGTGACAAATCAGACTGCTGCCGCTCTTGGGAATCTTACGGAAGAATTACAAATAACTAGGATTGTTGCATTGCAGAATCGTATGGTATTAGATGTAATGCTAGCTGATCGAGGTGGAGCCTGTAAAATTATTGGAAGTAGCTGCTGTGTGTTCATCCCTGATCATACGCCATCCGTTTATAACGCCATTAACAAGCTGCATAAAATAGCAGCTGAAATCCACACAGAAAACGGCACTTGGTCCTTTTCTGGATGGTTTTGGGCGTTGGTTACTGCCTGGGGATGGAAGGTCTTAACTGGTCTCTGCATTATTATAGCAGTTCTGTTCCTTTTCTGTATGTGTATTCAATGTGGACCATTGTGCTGTTCCGTATGCATTTCATTCTGCATTCCAGACAAGAAAGCTATTGCCGATGTTGCTCGACAGAAGGGTCTAGCTAAAGAGGTTAAGGGAATGATGATAATTGATATATATGATGATTATTCTTGGAAACCGGATGTCTTCAGTAAATGCTGAAAGGGTCGTCTGTTGTAAATTAAGGCAGAATGTGATTAAGCATTTACTGAAGACATTAATGCTTCCCCTTTAGATCATGTTTTCTTCGTTATGTTGACCGAAGTCCGGACTCCATTTTGTATTGACATGCTGCCATGTGTTCACCACGAGGAGAGTCCGACCTCTGTGTTAGTTGCTCTTGTAATCTGCCTAGCAACAGTTTATAAATAGCTCCCTCTTGTCCATCTGGCGCATGCCCAGACTTGACCACATCTGTTATAATTAGCCTTGCTTGACCATGTGTTTCGCGGGCTCAAGGAGCGTGTTGGCTCCGCCCATGTATTGATTCAGTATCGAGAATGACCATAAATGGTAATGTTCTTCGGCCTTACGTTGTATCCACCCACTATGAGCCCCTCCGTTATGTATAAAAGGGGACTGTGTACGAATGTTCTGTGTGCTACTCCTTACAATACTGAAGAGTGTTGTGTGGATTGTAGGACCACCCTTAAGGGTTAATAAATGCTGTTTTTGTACTTTGCAGTTTCCGTGCCAACTTCCTTATAGATTCCGTTACAGGAGAGCGAACCCTTGTGCCTTGCGGGCCTAGCTGGGGCCTGTATTCATCAGGCCCCGCAAGATGGGTTAATGATGTGGGAATGTGTGAGAACACAATAGAGAGTGTGAAGTCGCTTCAAGCTGAAGCCACAGAGGAAGAGTTAAGCAAGTGGAGACAAAGTATGGGTAAGTTGGATGAGAATGGTTGTTGGATTGATCTGACAGAAGATAAGCGATGGTTGTTGCCTGATGCATATGTGCTTCCAGTGGTTACTATGGCACATGGAATGGCACATATCAGTACGAAAGGTATATGCAAGTTGTTGGCTCCAGTATGGCAGAATGCTGGGATTCCCAAGTGTGCAGAGAATGTGGTCAAGAATTGCATAGTATGCTTGAAGTACAACCCTGGTAGGGGAACCCCAACTCCAGCTGGTCACTTTGCACCCCCATCATGTCCATTTGAAGTTTTGCAGCTGGACTTTATTCACATGGAAAGATGCAACAACCTGAAATATGTACTGGTGGTTGTTTGTGCTTTCTCAAAATGGATAGAGGCTTATCCTCTGAAAGATAACACTGCCCTATCCACAGCCAAAGCCCTTGTGAAGGAATTTTTCCCTAGGTTTGGGATGCCAAGAATGGTGTGGTGTGATAATGGAAGTGAGTTTGTGGGTAAGGTGATGAAGAATGTATGTGAAGGGCTAGGGATAAAGCAGAAGTTCCACGCTGCAAATCACCCCCAATCAGCTGGATTAGTAGAACGCTACAATGGAGCCTTAAAGCTCAAGCTGGCCAAAATCCAGGCGAGCACCGGTCTTAAATGGCCTGACGCTCTGCCTTTAGCACTCCTGTCAACCAGAATGACCATACACTCACGAGTGGGACTTAGCCCTTACGAGGTTGTTTTTGGCCGCCCGGCCAACGTATGGGGTGTACCGAGGCCTACGAAGTTCAGTGAGATAGAGCATCCAGTACTGCTCGATTACCTGCATGATTTGACTGTTAAACTGCGTGTTTTGCACCAACAGGTACATGATACTCTTCCCCAAGCTTCTGAACCTCCTGGACACCCTATCAACCCTGGCTCGTGGGTGCTAGTCCGAAATTTCCAGCGTAAGAGCAACGACGAGCCTCGCTGGATCGGCCCTCACCTTGTATTCCTGTCAACAAGGTCAGCGGTGCGAGTAAAAGGGAAGAAACACTGGATCCATGGTACCCACTGTAAAGTAGTCCCCTTGCCTCTGTCATATGACCAGTGGGTCAAGGAGGGTATCGCCGACTCTAAGACAGACACTGTACCTCGTTTTGTACCATTCAGTGACGCACGCCTAAAAGACACAGTTTCAGACCAAGAGAGTGACAATATTCTGCAAGAAGCTGTGCCACCATCAAATCGATTGGACACCACTGAGCCTGAACTTTTGTTTCAAGACCAAACAGCACCTGGCCGTCTCCGCTATAATTTGAGACCAAGGCCCATGGACAAATAAAGATTTCCTTACTATTTCCTTTTTGACATTTTTGCTCTCCCATCTGAAGGACTTTCTTGATTTTTGTTTTTCGAACCACCATCCAGGTTCTGCCGCAGGGTCGCGGTGCCAAGACTTTGGGGTACAGGCCGAAGACGTTAGGTCAACGGTTCTGGTTGGTCTAGGGCGTTTCCCTGGACTGACAGGCGTACTCCTTAGCAGAAGAAACTCATCCGCCGCGAGCGGCCCGAGTAGAGGATGGAGTTTTTTAAGATGGAGAGACCGATTGAGGAAATGAACTTTAACGCAAGGATGTGTAGAATTGTAAAAAGTAAATGTTTTGTATTTTTGTGCCTTTTTACACTGTGTAGTATCACAATGTTTATTGTAGGATTTGTGTTTTTCTCCGCTCAAAAGCCCATTACACCCACTGAACAGCCTATACCTCTTTCTACTGCCTCCTCTCACTCTTTTCACCCTTTGCCTGAGCACGAACAGACCAGACGATCAGAGTTCGTAAATAACTCGTTTATCCAGCTCTTGCACCAGCACCAACTAGTAATGAATACGACCAATTGCTGGGTGTGTGGGTTAATGCCACATACCATTAACAAGGGTATTCCCTACCTGGTGCTGCCGTATAGTTACAATGGATCGTCATGGGCATTCCAGACCATGTTTCTCTATGCTCTAGATACATACTCCCCTCGCCAACCGCGTTCCATCAGACCTATCACCAATAATAAGGCTTTGATAAAAGGAGTTGCCGATATGAGTAGGGATATCGATGCATACTCATCCATTCCCAAAGAAGAGTTGAGACCTTATGTAGGATGGAACGCGACGGGGTATAGTATTAGTCTGGGTGAAAGACAGCGAAAAATCTCATCTCCAATCTGGGTCGTACCCCACATGGGTCGGTTCTGCTTACAGGGTAATGGTCAGAATCCTAGAGCTCAACTGGGAAGAAGTGACTGTACTGAAACGTACACTTTCCCGTCACAGTTCTCCCCTGCATTTTTGGCTGGCAAGGGCACATATTTCATCTGTAATGACCGAGCATATACATGGCTGCCCCCTGATTTCTCGGGCACATGTTATATTGCGAACTTGCTACCGCCGACATTTACTGCTGCCTCTGACTATCACAAGACCAGAGTTGTGAGAGGTGTGATTAGTAAGGAGGACACTGCGGGTCAGGAAGCGGGAGACTTCTTCTTGGGTTTCCTGCCGTTTTGGAGACCTATGGTGAATAGTAGGAACCTGAGACAGCTGACTCGTGTGGTTGAATCCACTGTCAATGTAACGGCTGGTGCCCTTGGTAATCTGACAGCTGAGCTCCAAGCGGATCGCCTTATGACTTTACAGAACCGCATGGTTCTAGACGTTATTCTTGCAGACCGCGGTGGGGTATGCAAGGTCATCCAATCCAGTTGCTGCATTTTCATACCAGATAATGCTCCAACAGTGTATCAAGCCATCTCCAGACTCCATAAAATATCTGAATCCATACACGTGGATAAGGGAGATTGGTCACTGGTGGGGTGGTTCTGGGAATTGATATCTGCCTGGGGTTGGAAAGTTCTGATGGTTGTTAGAAAGGGTAGACGGACCGGGAGGGCCGGCCGAGGTCAGGGGGAGAGGTCTCCGGGGAGAGCCGTCTCCAGCGATCGTACAGACAAGTGCCTCCCCCCCCACAGACAGACACCACACAAGGATAAGATTTAGTGTTCTTTATATGCACTTCTTAAGGTACGATGAAATAGTACAAGGAGGTCTGGACTCAGGGGTCCCCTCGATTTAGGTCTCTTAGGATAGGGAAGGGGAAGCGGGACAGTCTGTTTACCAGTCCGGTAGTTCGGATGAGATGATGGTTAGCCCACAATCCTCGAGCTTGGTGGTGTAGCTGGTACGGGCCGCGGCAGCGCCAGCAGGTCCCGGTAGAGATGGTCGATACACGGTCCGCGGCAGCGCCAGCAGGTCCCAGTGGAGATGGTCGAGGTACGGTCCGCGGCAGCGCCAGCAGGTCCCGGTGAAGATGGTCGTTACAACGGGCCGCGGCAGCGCCAGCAGGTCCCGACGAGGATGGATGTTGCAGAAGGCCGCGGCAGCGCCAGCAGGCAGGACGATAGTTCGCAAGATAGGGCTACGGCAGCGCCAGTAGTCCGTCAAGGCTGAGTTCTCTCGGTGTCTCTCGACTCCAGGATACAACTGCCTTCCTGCTCCGGAGTTGCCCCAGTTATAGGGCAGGCGCTCTTTGATGTCCGGACCCTCGCACTTGGAGGTCGGAGGGCCCGGGATGAAGGTGTCCAGACACCCAGCAGGGGGTGGAGCCAGCGCCTGGGGGAGATGGAGGCGATCGGCACCTGGCGGGGGAAGAGCTCTTGACACTTCGTCCTCCCATTGACCTGCCAAGTGGTCCGCTCACCTCCCGGGTGGATGGTGGTGCCGGGATGTCGGGGCCGGTCAGGCCCGGGGTTAGGGTCGGGGCGAGGCCACGCGGCCTCGTGGTGTAGGGCCCAAGATGGCGGCTTGAACCGGCCGGGGGAGCCGGTGGGGCTGGGCCCCGTGATGAGTAGAGGTCCGAGGGCAGAAGATCCGTCGGGAGACGGGGTACAGGTGCTTTTCGTGGGTTATGCCTGGTGGGCCGGAGCTCGGGCCCTGTCGTGCGGGGAGGGAGCAAGCCCTTCGTGTGGCCTGTCCAACATGCGTCCCCCCCAGCTGAAGGCGGGGAGAGTCACCCATCTCCTTGGGGACTCTCTTCGTCGAGGCGGAAAAAGCGGGACAGGCCATCCGCGTTGGCGTGGTCTTGGCCTGGTCGGTGCTCCACAGTGAAGTCCATTCCCTGCAGGGAAATGGACCAGCGCAAGAGTTTTGGGTTCTCCCCCCGCATCTGCATCAGCCACTGCAGGGGTCGATGGTCGGTTTGTACCCGGAAGTGGGTACCGAAGAGATAGGGCCGGAGCTTTTTGAGGGCCCACACCACTGCGAAGGCCTCCCTCTCGATGGTGCTCCAGCGCTGTTCTCGGGCCAGGAGACGTCGACTGATGAAGGCCACCGGCTGGTCATGACCTTCGGGGTTTAACTGAGAAAGGACGGCTCCGATGCCGTGGTCGGAGGCGTCGGTCTGTACCACGAATTCCCGACTGTAATCGGGGGCCTGGAGCACAGGGGCGGTGCACAGGGCGGCCTTCAGCTTCTCGAAGGCCGCTTGACAATCGGGGGTCCAGTTAATCCGCTTCGGTTGGTTCTTGGACGTGAGACCCGTGAGGGGCCCCACGATGCTGCCGTAGTCCTTCACGAACCGCCGGTAGTAGCCGGTGAGCCCCAAGAAGGCTCGGACCTCGGTCTGGGTGACGGGGGGCTGCCAGGACTGGATGGCAGCAATCTTAAGTTGTAGCGGGGCCACCAGCCCGCTTCCCACTTGGTGCCCAAGGTAGGTCACAGACCCTTGGCCAATTTGGCACTTGCCGGCCTTAATTGTGAGGCCGGCCCGCTGGAGGGCCTGTAGGACCTCTTGGAGGTGACGGAGGTGGTCGGGCCAGTGGCGGCTGTATACAGCGATATCGTCCAGGTAGGCAGCGCTGAACTCTTCGAGCCCCGCCAAGACCTGGTTCACGAGGCGTTGAAACGTGGCGGGGGCATTCTTCATGCCGAAGGGCATGACCTTGAATTGGTAGTGGCCATCGGGGGTAGAGAAGGCTGACCGTTCCTGAGCCCTGGGTGTGAGGCCGATCTGCCAGTAGCCCGCTGTTAGGTCGAAGATACTGAGGTAGCGGGCGGCCCCCAGCCGGTCGATCAGCTCGTCTGCTCGGGGGATCGGATGAGCGTCGGTCCGGGTGACAGCGTTCAAGCCCCGGTAGTCGACGCAGAATCTCAGTTCAGGTGCGGTGCCGGGGGCAGCGGCTTTGGGGACCAATACAACCGGACTGGCCCAGGGACTGTCCGAGGGCTCGATGACCCCGATTGTGAGCATCTTGGCCACTTCCTCCTGTATGCAGGCCCGTACCCGATCTGGTACGCGGTAGGCCCGGTGTCGGACAGGGGGACTGTCCCCGGTGTCCACGTCGTGCAAACACCAAGGGGTGACCCCGGGGGTGAGGGAGAACAGGGTAGCGAACTGCAGCAGGAGGTTCCGGCAGCCCTGGCGTTGCTCCGAAGTGAGGGCGTCAGAGAGCCGGACCCCGTCCACGGAGCCGTCATTCTCCTGAGTCTTCAGAAGATCCGGGAGGGGTTCGGAGTCTTCCTCTGCCCCACTGTCCGTAGCCATCAGGAGGCTGAGTTCTGAGCGCACAAAGTGTGGTTTGAGTCGGTTGGTGTGGAGGACCCGAAGGGGGTTCCGGGAGGTCCCCAGGTCGATGAGGTAAGTGACGGGGCTTTTGCGCTCGACCACTTTGAAGGGCCCCGTCCACTTATCTTGCAAGGCACATGGTTCGGTGGGGGACATCACCCATACTTGTTGTCCAGGCTCGAACTCAACGGAGGAGGCATTGTGATCATACCACCTCTTCATGTCCTCCTGGCTGGCCTCGAGGTTCGCCTTGGCCATCTCTCTGAAGCGCCGGGTCTGATTGCGTAGGGCCAGGAGGTATTTGAAGACGTCTGGAGGGGTCTTTAGGGGGGCCATCTCCCAACCTTCTTTTACTAGGCTGAGGGGCCCTCGCACAGGGTGCCCGTACAGGAGTTCGAAAGGGCTAAAACCGAGGGACTTCTGGGGAACTTCTCGGTAGGCGAAGAGGAGGCACGGGAGTAGTACATCCCACTGGCGACGGAGGGGCTCTTCCAATCCCCCAATCATCCCCTTGAGAGTGCGGTTAAAACGCTCCACTAGTCCGTTCCCTTGGGGGTGATAGGGGGTCGTGAATCTGTAGGTGACCCCGCATTGTTGCCAGAGGGACTTCATGTATTTGGATATAAAGTTCGCGCCTCGGTCGCTGACGACTTCTCGGGGGAAGCCTACCCGGGAGAAGATCCCCATTAGGGCCCGGCCAACCACCGGAGCTGTCACGGTCCGCAGGGGCACCGCCTCGGGGTAGCGGGTGGCATGGTCCACCAGTACTAAGATGAACCTGTGTCCTTGTGCCGTGCGGGGGTCCAGAGGCCCCACAATGTCTATCCCCACCCTCTCGAACGGGGTGGTGACCACAGGGAAGGGTTGCAGAGGGGCTTTCAGCTTCCGACCACTCTTCCCGCTGGCTTGGCATGTGGGGCAAGATCGGCAGTGGTTCAGGACGTCGTTCCTCATTTTCGGCCAGAAAAAGTGGGTCACTAGGCGGCTGTACGTTTTGTCCTGGCCCAGGTGTCCAGCCAGGGGGACATCGTGGGCCAGGTTAAGCAGAAAGTCTCTGAAGCGGAGAGGTACCACCAGTACTCGACCGGCCCCCAGCTCGGCGATTCTTTGCTCGCTGTATAGCAGGTCGTTATCCCAGTAGACCCAGTGAGTTCCGGTGGAGTCCCCTGCGTTCTGGGCGCTGGCTTGTTGGCGGAGTCCCTCGAGGGAGGGACAGGTCTTTTGTTCCTGGCGGAACTGTTCTTGGGTGGGCCCCCCTTCTTGACGCCACTGAGCCAGGTCAGGAAGGTTCTGGGGTTGCGCGTCCCCTTCGGTCGTCGGGTCTGGGAGGCTGGCCTCGTCGTTGTCTTCTACTGGGGCGACCGGGGGCGGAGGTGCTGGCCATTCCGGTTCTTCTGATCGGGGGACGGCACGGGCGGCCATGGACCGGGTGGTTACGCAGGCCCAGTCCGGGAGGCCCAGCATCCCCAGGTGCTCTCTTCTCTCAACGGTGGCCCACGGGGAACTCTCGAGGTCATTCCCCAGGAGGCAGTCCACGGGGGCATCGTCCCGGACCGTCACCTTCAACAGGCCGGAGACCCCTCCCCATTCGAACGGGACGCAGGCCATTTGGCACATACTCTCAGAGTTGTCTGCCGAGCGGACGGGGCAGAGAATGTTCGGAAGGATCTGCTCGGGCTTCACCAGGTGACAGCGGACGGCCGTCACACTGGCGCCTGTGTCACGCAAGGCCTCGGCTCGCTGTCCATTAATGGTCACCCACTGACCGTATTTCCTGGTGTTAGCGGGTAGGGGAGCCCGTGGGACCATGTCTCTTCCCCCTAAGCACGCCAGGACCATGGCGGCCGGTTCCCACTCTTGCTGGGCCGGCTCATACTCTTCTGGTTCCCCCGATAATCGCTCTTCCCCCAGGGCGGCGGCAGCTACCTGGCGGGGCTTGGGTGTTTGGTTCTGCGGGCAGCTCGGGTCATTGGCGTAGTGGCCGACTCGCTGGCATCGGTGGCACGTGACGTTGGCTCGGAACCCAGGACGCCACGGGGGGTTGCCCCGGCCGGCCGGAGGCGGGGTGCTGGCCACGGGTGTTGCTGGCAAGGCGTCTCTCCCTCGCCCCTGGCCCCCTCCTCCTCCCCGAGGACGGTGCTGGCCTGGGTTGCTTCTGTTCTGTTCGTGTGGTCCCCTCCGGCCCACTCGGGTGCTTTCCCATCGGTCAGCTTCGGCGGCGAGCTGCCGGGGGTCAGTCAGCTTACTGTCGAGGAGGTGCTGCCTGAGCTCGACGAAACAGTTGTTCGACAGGTGCTCCCATACCATAAGGTTAAAGAGTTGTTCGTAGGTGGTGACATGGCTCCCCTTGATCCAACCCTCGAAGGCACGGCTAAAATAGTTCACGTATTCTACCCAAGTTGTACCTGGGATCCGGGTGCAATCTCTGAACCTCTGGCGGTACATCTCGGGTGTGAGGCCGTAGCGGGTGAGGAGGGCAGCCTTCATGTGGTCGTAGGACGACATTTGGTGATCTGGGAGCTGCAGTAGGGCATCGCGACCCTCGTTGACAAACCTCCCCCAAAGTCCGGCTCCCCAATCACTCCGGTCGATCCGGTGGGAGGTCATGGCGATCTCGTAGGCTTTAAACCACTGTTGTATGTCGTCTTCTCGGACATACTCGCGGACAACATCCTTGGGGATGTGGACTTTTTTCTCGATTGGCCCCGGGGTGTGTGGCCGCTCAGGCACCCCCAGTTCTTTATTCTGTTTCCGAAGTTCTATCTCCGCTAGTTGGCGCTCGTGCTCGAGCGTTATTTTTTTCTCTTCCAGCTCTCTCTGTCTCTGCTTCTCTTCTCGTTCTTCTCGGAGCCGCATATGCTCGAGGTTGAGTTTCTGTTCAGCTAACTTGAGTTCCCCATCCATCTTGAGTCGTGCCATTTCCAACTCGTGCAATCTGGTTCTTTCTCTTTCTCGGATCTCCTCCTGCGAGAGGCCCGTTCCCCGCTCCTCGGGAGCCGTGGCGTTCCCCTCTGGTGTGATGCTGCTTTGGTCGGAGGGTCCGGCGACCCCAGTTTCTGTCCACGACTCTAGGGCGTGCTTTAGATCATCCTTGGTACTCAGGCCGGTGGTAGCAATGCCAAGTTCTATGCAGAATTGTCTCAATTCGCGGTGGTTGTATTCTTCTAACTTATCCATTTGGAATTTCTCGGTGGAGCTGCTATCTTTGGCTGACATTGTGTTTTTGTCGTGGGGTGAGCTACTCTCTGTACGATTACGCGTTGATTCGGATCGCGCCGCTGGCCACCAATGTTAGAAAGGGTAGACGGACCGGGAGGGTCGGCCGAGGTCAGGGGGAGAGGTCTCCGGGGAGAGCCGTCTCCAGCGATCGTACAGACAAGTGCCTCCCCCCCCACAGACAGACACCACACAAGGATAAGATTTAGTGTTCTTTATATGCACTTCTTAAGGTACGATGAAATAGTACAAGGAGGTCTGGACTCAGGGGTCCCCTCGATTTAGGTCTCTTAGGATAGGGAAGGGGAAGCGGGACAGTCTGTTTACCAGTCCGGTAGTTCGGATGAGATGATGGTTAGCCCACAATCCTCGAGCTTGGTGGTGTAGCTGGTACGGGCTGCGGCAGCGCCAGCAGGTCCCGGTAGAGATGGTCGATACACGGTCCGCGGCAGCGCCAGCAGGTCCCAGTGGAGATGGTCGAGGTACGGTCCGCGGCAGCTCCAGCAGGTCCCGTTGAAGATGGTCGTTACAACGGGCCGCGGCAGCGCCAGCAGGTCCCGACGAGGATGGATGTTGCAGAAGGCCGCGGCAGCGCCAGCAGGCAGGACGATAGTTCGCAAGATAGGGCTACGGCAGCGCCAGTAGTCCGTCAAGGCTGAGTTCTCTCGGTGTCTCTCGACTCCAGGATACAACTGCCTTCCTGCTCCGGAGTTGCCCCAGTTATAGGGCAGGCGCTCTTTGATGTCCGGACCCTCGCACTTGGAGGTCGGAGGGCCCGGGATGAAGGTGTCCAGACACCCAGCAGGGGGTGGAGCCAGCGCCTGGGGGAGCTGGAGGCGATCGGCACCTGGCGGGGGAAGAGCTCTTGACACTTCGTCCTCCCATTGACCTGCCAAGTGGTCCGCTCACCTCCCGGGTGGATGGTGGTGCCGGGATGTCGGGGCCGGTCAGGCCCGGGTTTAGGGTCGGGGCGAGGCCACGCGGCCTCGTGGTGCAGGGCCCAAGATGGCGGCTTGAACCGGCCGGGGGAGCCGGTGGGGCTGGGCCCCGTGATGAGTAGAGGTCCGAGGGCAGAAGATCCGTCGGGAGACGGGGTACAGGTGCTTTTCGTGGGTTATGCCTGGTGGGCCGGAGCTCGGGCCCTGTCGTGCGGGGAGGGAGCAAGCCCTTCGTGTGGCCTGTCCAACAATGGTCATTGGAATGATCTTAGCCATTCTTTTCCTGTTCTGTCTGTGCATACAGTGTGCTCCTGCGATATGTGGCCTCTGTGCTACCTTATGTGTAAGGAAACCTGTATCTAGGGATGAACTAAGTAATAGGATGATGCTACAGCAACATCTCCATGACTTCGTGAACATTGACCTAGACTCGGATTAAGATGAGTATAGTGATTGCCTATGTAAGGGCAAAAGGAGGGTCTGTCGTACTTTAATCTTTGGGACCGCGTAGGGGACAGGGCCCTACCCCTGTCTATTTTGGTATTAGCAAACCGCAAATGGTAAATGCGGCATGTACAAGTGCTTTATATATCGTTCTAGCTATGAATGCACTGTGTACACGTTATTCTGCTTCACTACGCGGGTTCCATTTTGGAAGCAGTGGCCATCTTGTCATTGCCCTCACATAGGCTATAATGGAGTAAATACGGGCCTCACAGTACATGGGCTTTCCCTCTGACTTCTCTGTGACCTGGGCAGCTGGCTCTGCTGCCCCAGGTCAAACCGGTCTCACGAGCTCCCCTTCCTCCGTCCACCTGTGATTAGCATCAGGGCTTGACCCATCATAAAACCCTTTCATTCTACACAATCCTCCGGCTAATCTCTTTCACACCTGCTTGTTCCTGCTTTATGACCTGTTTCCCAAAACAGGAGATGCTCATGTTTATTGGGGGGTCTATTGACATCAAATGTGGGATCTGAACCTTACTGTGTAAATCATTGTGGGCTGGCCGAACTGGAATGTGGGATGGTCATCATGACTCTGCTTTTTCGTTTATAATGTATACTTGTAATGGCCATATCGTAAACCAAGGAATGTGTGCCTGAAGCATGATATTTTGTATTTACGGAGAAGCCCGTTCCTATGATTTTCAGCAGTCTCCTGAGAACATACACGCTGTTGTACTTCTAGGATACCTGTAATTGGTCTGCAGCCAATAAATGAATCTTTGACTTCACCCAGAAGACTCTGTGTTTCTGTAGGTCTGGAACAGGGTGAACCCAGAAGTCATAGGGTGTGTGCCCCTGCACCGCTGGGTCTAAAATACCCAGTACTTCAAAATCTAACAGTGTGTCCCGCCCTTCACTCAGGAACGGTCCCCACAACCCCGCTCCCCAATCTCTCTCAGGGACCCGGTGGGAAGACATGGCTACCTCGTAGGCTCTGAACCACTGCCCGATGTCGTCATTCTTAAAGAACTCCTTCACTACATCCTTGGGAATATAAACTCTTGGTTCCGCCGTTACTGGCGGTGTGCTGCCACCAGAGGGATTAAGCTCCAAACTTTTTGCTTTCAGCTCCCTCAGCTTCATTTCATGCTCTAATTGTAGTTTCTCTTCTTCCATGGCTAATCTTTGTTTTTCCATATCCATCTGCCCATTAAGTTTTGCCATCTCCACTTCGTGTGCCCGGGTTGCTGCCCTGTCTGCCAACTCTTCTGGCGACAGGCCTCTGCCAAACTCATGGACACTTTCTGGTGGAACCATTTCCACCTGATTCTCTGGTGCCTTTGACTCATACCAGGCCCTCAGCGCCTTCACGAGTTGGGCCTTGTTTTTTAATCCAGTTTGGGCAATTCTGAACTTGGAGCAAAAACCTTTCAATTCTTCATTGGTATGATTCTGAAGTGCGCCTTCTTCCCAATCTATGTCTTCAAATCCAGAGATTATAGAGGCTGCCCTTCCGGCGGGGAGTGAACCAGGCATGGCTTTAACAACGGAGATTCTTGGCAAAACAAAAACAATTGCTAGTCTTGTGGCTGTGTTACTGGTCTGCTCTCACTACGTGGTGATCAGTGGTTCACTATACGCAAACCACAAATGCAAATCCGTAAATCCTCACCGCTGCCACCAATGTTAGAAATGAGGGGGCTCTGGTTGGCGCAGGTGTGTACCCACAACAAGCAGGGACCCTTTACTTCTTGTCAGGGCGAAGGATGACTCCCCAGAATAACCCCTGCTCACCCTCTAGGTGCGTGGCGCGAGCAGTCTAGGCTAAGTCTCAGGCGTACACAGTTAAGCAAGTGCAATAATACATACAGTAAACCCCTCATGCACCACAAACGGACACCAATCAGGAAGTATATAAAAATAAGCTTTTATGTAGATTCAGCAGATTCAATACAAGGCCCAGTAACGTTAAACTGATGGGGCCACAATTCTTAGGAATACGGTAAAGTTCTCTTGGTTACGGAAAGTTCTTAGGCGGCCCAAGGTAACTGTGGGCCTCAGCGCACTTCGTGCTGAGGCGGCGACCGGGAAGCACACGGCAGATGACAGGGAAATCAGAACGTTGCAGACCCTGGATCCGATGTGAGCTCGCGGTCGAGTTCGTAAGTACAGTACCTTGTTTCTTGACGCAAAAGCGGGTGCGGGATTTCAGCGGCTCTTCAACAGAAGGGCGAGGCGGCGTCCGGGGCTCCCACACTTCACGATGGGGGTCTGATCTTCAGGCTCACGACAGGAGCGGGGTGTTGCAGGTGGCGGGTGAACAAAGCGGGGCAGCCGGGCACGCAGATACGTCCGGGCCGTCCGAGGCTTGGAGATGCTCACAACGCCGATTCCGGCGGGAGGGTGAAGGTGCACAGCGAGCCTCCAGCGAGCGAGGTGACAGGGGCAGCCCAGCACAGCGTAGGGGGAGCGGCTCCGATCGAGCGAGGCTCTTCCCAAGGCGGGGGCGGCTAAGCAGTCCTGGTCACGGCTCAGGGAGGGACTGGGGCACGAGGATCACAGCTCCGGCGAGGGAAAGGACACCACAGTCCAGCGGCAGGCGAGTGAAGATCAGGTAGAGCCCAATGGTCCTGGGGCTCAGTTCAGGGGGCAAGTTCGTTTCAGGCCCTTGGAGATCGTTTTTAAAAGCACAAGTCTTGAAAGTAAAAATAAAGCAAAGTCTTCAGCAACAGTTTCTCTTCTCCCCTTTGGCAGCAAGATCACCACTGCAGGCCAGTCCCCCAGGATAGGGACAGCCTTCCTCCTTACAGCTTTCCCGGTGCCTCCTCCTCAGGCAGAGATTCTTCTTGGTCAAAAGCAGATCTAGTTTCTTGGGAGCAGGGCTCCTATATTTATACAGCAAATCTTTTGTTCTCCCAGGCCAGGGGGGCCCTTGCCTAGTCCAGTCCGGTTTCTGAGCACTTTGTTTACGCGATGCAGGCTTCTTCCTTCAGAGTGCAGGGTAGAGTCATCAGACGCTCCACAGGGGGCGGAGCCGGCATTGAGGTGGCAGAGCACTGTCCTATTCAGAGCCTAGGAGTACTCCTCCCACCCATCTACCTGTCGATCGTCCTATTCACCACCAGGCTACCTAACCCTGCCCATCTGGGTTCCCCCAGCCCTGTCACTCACACCAGCCAGACATCAGATACACATCACGCAGAGGCGGGCTGAAATGTTTAGGCAAGCAAAGGCCAGCTTTCTAAAAGCGGCATTTGCAAACGCGGAATATTAAAATAAACCTTGGGAAAAGATGTACCTTATTATTCCGAGTTCAGGCATACTAAACTCGATCTTCTACCATGTTCCCTGAGCCGGTTAGGATCATAGGATGTAACAATCCCAGCCGCCCATACTGGCCTATGAGAACAGGGTACCCTTACAGTAGTGAACAACAAGATGGCGGTCATTCACTACTAGGACATGCCACGCATCCAGGCTTGTCCTACCTTATGCTTACAACGCACCCTGCCCGTGGGCCTACCAGAGGGGTGACTAACATGAAGTTAAGGGAAGGTTTAGGGACCGGCAAGTGTGGGCACTTGCCAGTCAGCATGTCAGTACCAGACTGCACGCAGGTTCTGCGATGGCAGACCTTAGACATATTTTACCGGCCGCTTCTGTGGGTGGCACAACCAGTGCTGCAAGCCCACCAGCGGTGTTTGCATTTACATGCCCTGGCGCTCCTGGCGCACTTTACCGGGGTCTGACAGTAAACCAAACAATCCAATCATGGAATCCAACCAACATATATAATTTACATAGGGAGCACTCGCACCGCGACACTGGTTGGCAGTGGCACAGCGCGCTGAGCGGCCAACACCATAAAAGCACATGAGGCACAGCGACAAAAAGAGGAAGGGAGACTCACGCCAAGGTGCCAGGTCTAACACCTCAGCAAGTTGCCTGAAACGCCTAGTCTGGTTCCTGAAGGCCAGCATGTAACTGTATACATTCTGGGGAGGTTTCCTGGGAGATTGCTCCCATTCTTCCTTGACCAGACTAAGAGGTCCTCGTGCTAGGTGGCCATACAGAAGCTCAAAGGGACTGAACCCCAGAGACTTCTGTGGCACCTCACGGTACGCAAAGAGAAGGCATGGTAAGAGGACGTCCCATTTACGCCTCATGGGTTCCTCAAGACCCATAATCATACCTTTTAGGGTTCCTTGGGGGTGGTAAGGGTTGGTGAACTTGTAGGTTACACCACACTCTTGCCAAAGGGATTTCATATATTTCGATATGAAATTGGTACCCCAGTCAGACACCACCTCTAGAGGGATTCCTACTTGTGCGAAAATTCCCATCAGTGCCCGTCCCACCACGGGGGCCGTCACTGTCCTCAGAGGGATGGCTTCAGCGTACCAGGTGGCATGGTCCACCAAGACTAGGATGAACCTGTTGCCCATGACTGTCTTGGGGTCCAGTGGCCCCACAATGTCAATTCCCACTCGCTGGAATGGGGTACTGACCACAGGGAAAGGTTGGAGTGGAGCCTTTTCCTTCCTTCTACTCTTACAACTTGCCTGGCAAGTCTGGCAGGTCCTACAATGAGCATCTGAGCTCCTGTGCATTTGAGGCCAATAAAAATGGGTGACAAGCCTCTCATAGGTCTTGTCCTGCCCCAAATGCCCTGCTAAAGGCACATCGTGAGCCAGCCCCAGCAGGAAGGCTCTGAACTTTTGGGGTACCACCAACGCATGGGCTGACCCAGGTTCAGCAACCTTAGGCTCTGAGTACAGGAGGTCGTTCTCCCAGTAAATTAAGTGTGTACCGGACTGATCACCATTGGCCTGGGCTGCAGCCTGCTGCCGCATATCCACTAGAGAGGGGCATTCTCTCTGCTCCCTGCAGAATTCCTCCCTGGAGGGGCCTCCTTCTTGCTGCCAATGGGTCAGCTCAGGCAGGTCCCCCAGTTCGGCTATCTGTTCCCCGGTAGGCTCCAGGGCATCCCCCTCAAGGTCTGCTTCCTCCTGGGCCGTGGGAACTTCAGGGGCCGGTTTCCCACGCCCCCTGCGCCCTCTCCCTAAGGCCGGTTCCTGGGCCTCTCCCTCAGGCTCCAGAATCTCTTGAACACCCCTACTGGCTGCCATTGACCGGGTGGTCACGCACGCCCAATCAGGTAAACCCACCACCCACAGGTGAGCTGTCTTCTCCACCTTTTCCCGGGGAACAACCTTTACAACGCAACTTTTACAACGCACTACCATTACAACGAAACTGTTACAACGCGAGTGCATTGACAACGCAGGACATTACAACGCAAGTCTTTACATCGACTTGCACTAGATGGCGTGCTAACATTAAAAATAGTGTTGTTTACCATCCCAACACCTTCCCTACTGTTACGTGGACTGGAGTTGGAATAGTAAATTACACTTTTTTAATGTTAGCACGCCATCTAGTGCAAGTCGATGTAAAGACTTGCGTTGTCATGTCCTGCGTTGTCAATGCACTCGCGTTGTAAAACTTTTGTTGTAACAGCATTGCGTTGTAACAGCATGCGTTGTAACGTCATACATCCCCTTTTCCCAAGAGGAGCTCTCCAAATCATTCCCTAGGAGACAGTCTACAGGCATGGCATTTCTCACAGCGACTTGCAGAGTACCAGAGACCTCCCCCCCCTCTCAAAGGGAACTTGAGCCATTGGACAATGACTCTCCGTGTTGTCAGCATTGACAACCCGACAATAGGCATGGGGTACAACCTGCTCTTGAGATACCAGGTGCTGCCGGACTGCAGTCACACTGGCGCCTGTGTCTCTAAGAACCTCTACCTTCCTCCCATTGACGGTCACCACTTGCCCATATTTCTTAGTGTTAGAAGGCAAGTCGGCGTTAGGGACCATCTCACTGTCTCCTAGTGAGACTAAGGTCATCTGAACGGGGTCCCACCCACCTTGGGCTTCTACCTCCTCCCCAAAGGCTACTGTAGCCATCTGCTTCGGTAGAGCACCAGGGGGTGCTGGTTTCACGTACTGGCGACACTTGGGATCACTGGCAAAGTGACCCAGCTCACCACATTTATAACATTGAGGGGGCCGCTTGGGAACAGGTTTACCTGTCGGGCCCCTGTCTGCTTTGGAGGTGGGGAAGGCTGAGAACCTTTCTGCTGGTTCCCTTGGGGATTACTTTGGGGCCTTTTGGGAACCCTTTCTGTTTTCCCTTGTCCCCCCCACTCTTCTGCTGGGGACCCTGCCCACCCTTGGCGGAGTCTCCCACGTGACCCTTTTGGACCCTGGCAGTCAGGCTAGAGTCCAGAGGGCATGAGGTTAAGCATTTATGGTATCCCACAACAACCACCAACCCACCACACAGAGACTCCAGACTGTAATTTGTAAAAATATAATTCTTTATATAAAAATCTTCAAGCAGGCTTTCAAAATACAGTATTGAGGCTTTAAATATGATTCCAGTTACTTGGCATGCTTTCAGAAGCCACAGTTCTTAAACGGCAAAGTTAGATGCAAATTTCACTTCTTTGGGGGCCAGGGCGCACCGTAGTGCCTTCCGGACGTCTCGTACCGGTGTTGGTACGCGCCGTACGATGAGGGTGCGATCCCCTCTTCGCCTCACGCTTTCCACGTGAGAGAGCGTATGGGATGTCAAGGATACGGGCCGTACAGTCGCAGGTACACTCCGTACGAGCTTGGTACTGGTCCTGCTCCGCCTCACACTTCCCACGTGTGCAGGCGTACGGGGACCCCAGCAGTACAGGCCGTACAGTCGGATGTATGCGTCGTACAGGGGCGCACAGTACCTTATTCTTTCACGGGGAGTTCGCGGCGGCCTCGGCAGTCTTCAGAGGGGCGTCCCGCGTCGCGTTGCAGTCCTACTTGGTCGGGGGACGGCGATGCTTCGTGGGGGCGCCTCAGGACTTCCACAGCTCACTTTAAGGGGCGAGGAAGGAGGGGCGGCTCGGGGGTGGATTCAGCGTGAGGCGCTGCAACATCGTCCAACGATGGCGAACCTGAGCGGCGTCAGTCTTTGCGATGGGCTCTACGGCTCGGGGCCCACAGAGCCTCGGAGCTCAGAGGGAGACAAGCCTGCTTTACGATGCGAGCTCCGGCTCGAAGGGGCAGCAGTTTACTTTGATCAGGCCAGTCAGGGCAGGCCGTCACGGTGCTCACAGCAGCACAGTCAAGCAGGGGTCACGGTGCTCATCAGTATGGGGCGCACAGGTTCTTTGGAGTCAGGAGGCAATTCACTCACAGCAGCTTCCTTTTCCTCTTGGGAGGGGTAGCGCCCACTGTTCCTGGGGCGCAGTTTAGGGGGCAAGTTCACCAGCAAGCCCTTGGAGATTGTTCACAAAGCACAAGTTGATTGCAAAGTCTTTCTCAGTCTTTTCCTCTCCTTCTTGCAGCAAGGCACCCACCACAGGCCAGTCTCTCAGGCTTAGAGACAGTAGTCCTCCATGTAGCTTTCCCAGGTCCTCCTCTTCAGGCAGAGTTTCTTCTTGGCGTAAACAGGATCTGATTTCTTAGGAGCAGGGCTCCTTCTTTTATACACAGTTTATTGTGTTCTTTGTGGCCAGGGGGCCTGTGCCTGGCTCAGTCCGGTTTTGGAGCACTTTGTTGTGGTGACTCTGCTCTTTCCTTTCAGTGCACAGGGCAGAGACATTAGCCGCTCCACAGGGGGCGGAGCCAGCATTGTGGTGGCAGAGCACAAGCCTATTCAGAGTCAAGGTGTACTCCTCCCACCCATCCTGGTGTAATCTCTCTACCCACCACCTGGCAGCCAGCCTGTCTCCTGGAATTCCCCAGCCCTGCCCCTCACTGAGCCTAGGCAGCACACACACACACAGCAGAGGCGGACTGAAATGGCTTAGGCAAGTAAATACTATCTTTCTAAAAGTAGTATTTACAAATACAGGATATTAAAATAAACTTTACTAAAAGAAGTATTTTATTATTCTGAGTTCAGGCATACTAAACTTGACTTTCTACCAATCTCTCTGAGTCCTCTGGGATTATAGAGTGTAATAATTCCAGCAGCCCATTCTGGCCTATGGAGAGCAGGTAGCCTTCAATAGTGAAAAACGACAATGGCTATAATTCACTATTAGGACATGCCACACACATCAGGGCATGTCCTACCTTATGCTTACAATGCACCCTGCCCTTGGGCCTACCAGAGGGGTGACTAATATGTAGTTAAGGTAAGGTTTAGGGACTGGCAAGTAGGTGCACTTGCGCAGTCAGCATGACAGTACCAGACTGCACGCAGGTTCTGCAATGGCAGACCCTAGACACATTTTACTAGGCCGCTTCTGTGGGTGGCACAACCAGTGCTGCAAGCCCACCATCAGCATTTGTATTTACATGCCCTGGCACTCCTGGTGCACTTTACTAGGGGCTGATAGTAAACCAAATAAGCCAAACATGGACACCAATCAATGTATACACTTTTCATAGGGAGCACTTGCACTGTGGCACTGATTGGCAGTGGCACAGTGCCCTGAGCAGCTAACACCAACAAAACACATGAGGCACATCAGCAAAAAGTAGAAGGGAGACTCACGCCAAGGTGCCAGGTCTAACCGCGCCCCTCACGGGCCCTCCTGTAGCCTGCACCCCTCACAGGCCCCCCTTCAGCCAGCAATCCTCACTGGCCCCCCTCCAGCCCGCACCCCCTCACGGGCCCTCCTCCAGCCCGCACCCCCTTACAGGTCCTCCTCTAACCTGCACCCCTCACGGGCCCTCTTCCAGCCTGAACCTCCCTCACGGACCCTCTTCCAGCCTGCACCCCCCTCACGGGCCCTCTTCCAGCCTGCACCCCCTCACATGCCCTTCTCCAGCCTGTACCCCTCACGGGCACTCCTCCAGCCTGCACCACTCATAGGCCCTCCTCCAGCCTGCACCCCCTCAAGGGCCCTCCTTCAGCCTGCATCCTCACGGACCCTCCTCCAGCCCGCACCCCCTTATGGGCCCTCCTCCAGTCCGCACCCCCTTCTGGGCCCTCCTCTAGCCTGCACCCCTCATGGGCCCTCCTTCAGCTTGCACCCCTCACGGGCTCTCTGTCAGAGAGTAGGATCTGCTTTTAATGGTTACCCCCACTTTTTGCTCATATATCACTGTTTGTTACTTAGACTGGGGTCCTGGATAGCAGGAACCCTGTCAGTCTATCTTCTTTCTCCTCTAAATTGATTGCATGTACTTTAGGTACACTCCCTATTGGATACTGGGGTACCCTTATCTGTCCCTAGTATATGGTACACCATGTACCCAGGTCATATGTACCCCAGAGGCCTCCCAGGGGCTGCAGCATGTATTATGCCACCCCTGAAAGACCATTCAAAATGGCACCACAGGTCTGCTTCTGCAGCCTGTGTAAGGTGGTGCATGCACCCTTTTCTTAGATATAGGTTACCTATATCTATTCTAAATCACTGCACATAGAAACCTATCAGTCACCTCTATGGCAGGCCTTATCTATCCTGAAGGCTGGGTGCTGGGTTTTATGTGAGAATGTGCCCCTGCATGAGCAGAACCCCTCTGCAGCCTTCGGAACCTATTTTCCGGGGTTGTCTGTAATGCAGCCAACCATCTTGTCTACACCATTATTCAAAAGTGAAGCAAAATCTTTCCTGATGAGCAAATTCCTCCCTTAACTCCGCACATGCTTCACCGTCTGGTGCCCTACTAGCCCACAAGCCTTTTCACTGACTCACAAGGCACTCTATCAGTCCACCACCTCAAACTTGTCCCCACAACTCCCCTCAAGGACACATACGACTCTTTGACTTACGCATACTCCAGCTTGCTCCTACTGCTCTGTACAAACCATCTCTATGATCGTGTCTGCTACTTGGCGAAACTCGTTAAAAATGTCTGGATACTAGATGACAGAAGAATCTCCCTTGGAGTAAAGGAGTTACTCCCCTGCAGCAGCAGGCACCTTAACGCATCTGACCGGTTTGCATCTCCCAAGCTCCTGAGGACTCCGAAGATTTCTGCAACACAGGAGGTGGGTTCCTGAGCGTCCCTGAGGTTGATCTGACCTCTCAGCAATTCTGAGATCAGTATCCCTCATGGGGACTGTGCAACCTGAACCCCTGTGCACCGTGTACTTTTGCAGCAGCATATGCTTTTTGACTATCCTTGAGGCGGTGCTTTCGGCTACGTGTAGTCCTGATCCCGAGCAGTATCTCCACCGAAGATTTCCAACCTACACTCCACGAGTGTTCCGTGGTCTGGTATTTCGTGATTCAGCTCGAGGTCCCTTTGCGATCCCTGGTCTGTTGGCCTGTGGGTCCCTGTGAAGGTAACTTTGACTTTCCTTAGGCTTACCTGGTTGCTCCAGACATGTCCTGACTCTCCATTGCTAGGAGAGTCCCCAGGACCTTGCTGGTCCTCACGGTAACTTGTTTCCTCTGCCTGCGTGGGTTGCATTTGCCAAGGCTTGTTGGTGTTCAATCCGAACACTGACCCCCAGCTCTCAACATCCTTTGTGGGACAGTTCACCTCCGGACTTTGGTCGACGTCTCCTGGTCCACGTGGCTGCAGAGTCAAGCATCCAATCTTCTCACCTGAAGCAACTGACATCGGTGGGCATTCGTCTACCGAGCCCCTGGTCACCCTGAAGTGACCCAGACTCTCTCCCCTCTGCTTTCAGGTTCCTTTCACCCCTGATCCAGGCATGGATTCCACCGTACACTTTTAACTTCCCGGCAGCAGCATTTCTTTGCGTCACTCCAATGAAAACTATGAAGCTTTCTGACATCACTTGACCCCTATGCACCCGGCTCCTCTGGGATAGGTATCACGGGTATCTCGGTACTCACAAGGGCGCTGGCCTTAGAACCTTCTATGTTCCAAAGGGTTTGCTTGAAGTTCTCTCCGAAATGTCCTTAAACTGTAATTTTCCAACCGCGACTTTCCTATAGAGTTGAACGGAGCTCACGTCTGTGTTCTCACACTGTACCCGTCCTCCGTGGGTTCACTGTGTCACTCCTTTGGGTGGTTCCTTGGGGTTCCAACGATTCTACGTGCTCTAGGCACTGTGGTTAGTGAAGTCGTTGTTGTTATACCATTTTTTTCGTATATGGTTCGGTCTCCCCGTGGAACCCGCTGTGTATTGTGTGATTTACTGTCATTTTATTGATTCAGTATTGCATATCTTGTGCTCTAATCTCATAAGGAGGTTAGTAGAGAGTGGTTAGTAATAAATAGATATATTTTATATAACACTGGTGTGGTTCTCCTTTCATTTGGTCATTCAGGAGGTTCTGATCTGGTAAATCAAGCTTCTTTACATTCCTTCAAAACTTAGCCTGAAGGCTGCTCTCCATAGCTACCACTAGGATAGCTTTCTATAAAGGTTGTCTTTAACCTATTCACCAATAAGGGTTGTTTGGACTGGTACAAGGTGCCCACTTTAACTAGTGGACAGCATATACCAGGCCAACTTCTCACACCCTCCTCCAGCCTGCACCCCCTCACGGGCCCTCCTCCAGCCTACACCCCCTCACAGGGCCTCCTCCAGCCCACGCCCCCTAATGGACCCACCCCCAGCCTGCACCCCTCACGGACCCTCCTCCAGCCTGCGTCCCCTCATAGGCCCTCCTCCAGCCTGAGCCCCCTCACGGACCCTCTTCCAGCCTGTACCCCCCTCACAGGCCCTCCTCCAGCCTGCAACCCTCATGGGTCCTACTCTAGCCTGCGCCCCTCATGGGCCCTCCTCCAGCACGTGCCACTCACGGGCCCTCCTCCAGCCTGCACCCCCTCACGAGCCCTCCTTCAGCCTGTGCCCCCCACGAGCCCTCATCCAGCCTACACGCATCAGGGGCCCTCCTCCAGCCCGCACCCCTCACGGACTCTCCTTTAGCCTGCGCCCCCTCACAGACCCTCCTCCAACCCGTGCCCCTCATGGACACTTCTTCAGCCTGCACCGCTGACGGACCCTCCTCCAGCCTGCACCCCTCATAGGCCCTCCTCCCACCTGTCTCCCTCACGGGCCCTCCTCCAGCCTACACGCCTCACGGGCCCTCCTCCAGCCCGCGCCCCTCACAGGCCCTTCTCCAGCCCGCACCCCCTCACGGGCTCTCCTTTAGCCCACACCCCTTAAGGGCCCTCCTCCAGCCCGTGCACCTAACGGGCCCTCCTTCAGCCTACACCGCTCATGGGCCCTCCTCCAGCCTGAGCCCCCTCACGGACCCTCCTCCAGCCTGCACCCCCCTGTGGGGCCCTCCTCCAGCCTGCACCTCTCATGGCCCCTCCTCCAGCCTGCACCCCTTACGGGCCCGCTGTGAGAAGTTGTGGTATATGCTGTCCACTAGGTAAAGTGGGCACCTTGCACCAGTCCAAACGACCTTATGGTGATTAGGTTAAAGATAACCTTTATGAAAGCTATCCTAGTGGTAGCTATGGAGAGCAGCCTTCAGGCTAATTCTTGAAGCAATGTAAAGCTGCTTGTTTTACCAGATCAGAACCTCCTGAGTGACCAAATAAAAGGAGAACCACACAAGTGTTATATAAAATATATGTATTTATTACTAAACACTCTCTACTAACCTCTATACTAGATTAGAGCACAAAGCACACAATACTTAATCAATAGAACAACAGTAAATAGCACAATACACAGCGGGCTCCAGGGGGAGACCGAACCATTTACTAAAAACATGGTATAACAAGAACAACTTCAATAGACACAGGGTCTAGAGCCTGTACAATCGTTGGGACCCCAAGGAACCACCCAAAGGAGTGACACAGGGAGCCCACGGAGGACAGGTGCAGTGTGGGAACACAGACGCGTGCTCCGTATAACTCTATGGGAAAGTCGCAGTTGGAAAATTACAGTTTAAGTACACTTCGGAGAGGACTTCTAGCAAACCCTTTGGAACATAGAAGGTTCTAAGGCCAGCACCCTTGCGAGTACCAAGGTACCCATGTTACCTATCCCAGAGATGCCGGGTGCATAGGGGTCAAGTGGTGTCGGAAACCCTTGTCGTTTTCAATGGCGTGATGCGAAGAAGTACTGCTGCCGGGAAGATGGGAAGATGGAAAGTGTCCGGTGGAATCCAAGTCTGGATCCGAGGTGAGAAGAACCTAAAAGCAGAGGGGATTGAGTCTGGGTCACTTCTGGGTGACCAGGGGCTCGAGAGACGAATGCCCACCGATGTCGGTGCTTCAGGTGTGAAGATAGGATGCTTGACTCTGCAGCCACTGGGACAAGGAGACGTCGACGACGACCAAAGTCCGGAGGTGAGCTGCCCCACGAAGGATGTCGAGTGCTGAGGGGTCAGTGTCCGGATTGAACACCAACAAGCCTTGGCAAAGGGAACCCACGCGGGCACAGGAAACAGGTTACGGAGAGGACCAGCAAGGTCCAGAAGACTCTCCAAGCTATGGGGAGTCAGGGTTAGTCTGGAGCAACCAGGGAAGCCCATTGAAAATCAAAGTGACCCTCGCCAGGACCCACAGGCCAACGGACCAGGGATTGCGAAGGGACCCCGAGCGGAATCACAATGCACCAGCCCACAGATCACTCGTGGAGTGGAGGCGGAAGATCTTCGGTGGAAAAACTGCTCGGGTTGGGACTACACGTAGTCCAAAGCACAGCCTCAGGGATCTTCAAAAAGCATATGCTGCTGCAAAAGTACATGGTGCACAGGGGTTTGGGTTGCACGGTCCCCACACTGGATACTGGTCTCAGGATTGCTGAGAGAGCAGATCGACCTCAGAGATGCTCGGGAACCCACATCCTGCGTTGCAGAAATCTCCGGAGTCCTCAGGAGCTCGGGAGATGCAAACTGGTCAGATGTGTTTAGGTGCCTGCTACTGCAGGGGAGTAATTCCTTTACTCCAAGGGAGATTCTTCTGTTGTCCAGCGAATTGAAGACCGTCCAAGTAGTTAGTTTCTGCTTGCACAGTTTAATCAAGGTGTGGACTATACACGAGGAGGCCAGAGAGCGAGAGGCAAGTTCACAATAATTTTTATTGGATCCCAAGGGTACACAAAGCGCAATAGTTCGATATGTCTTTACCTCCTTAACGTCAGGGGCCCAGGGGGAAGTTGCGCGTGTGAATCTTCCTGTTTTTCTGTCAGGTGAAGGCCGTTTCCTCCCAAGCACGAAAGAAGAGAAAGAAAGAAAAAAAACGATGTTTAGAACGGGACCTCGTTTTGTTTCAGCAATGCACTGGGGAAAAGGAGTGAGGAAGAATCACCCGGACCGCCACCATGTGGAGTGTGGAACAGGGTAAGGGGTCCTGGAGTTAACGGAGTCCTCCCTCCACCCTTGATGGGCCGGCTGGCGAGGTACTAATGGGCTTTTTGGTAGTAAACCACCCACGAACCCTGGCACGTACCTCAGGGAGCCACGCACCTCCTGGGACGTGGCTGGCGTTGTCGCGGTACCGGAAAAGGTCCGGTTCCTTCTCTCGTGGCTGTCCCTGGTTCCCTCGTTTTGCGGCCGCTTCTTCTTCGTGATGGTGCCTCCAGGCTCTGTTGCGTCTCTCCTGGTCAAGCGCTTCGATCTTGGACGCTCTTCGTTGTGGGGCAATTGAGCTCCTCCGATAGCTGTCGAGGTCCGTGACGTCCTCTTCAGTCTGGACCTCCGGCGTAGCAGCAGCCTCTTCCCTAGGTCCCGAACCGGTCTCAAAAAGCGGCTCTTCCGCGTACGTCACCCTGGTGCGATCAGGTGACGAGGTCACATGGGAGATCACGTCATCGGAGAGATGACCGGAATTAAAGGGGCCTCTGGCTTCACAGTACTGCGATGTTCTCGGGGACTGTGAACAAAAAACAGGAGAAAGGTAAGGGGATATTTGTCCGTCGTCTTCTCCCTGAAGGGGCGTCTCGTGACACACCCCTCCCCTAGACAGTTCACGTTCGGGGAACTGAGAGACCCGGGACAAGAAGTCAGCATTAGCATTAGAACTACCCTTCCGGTGCCTAACCACAAAGGAGAAGGGCTGGAGGGAGAGGAACCAACGAAGGATTCTGGGGTTATTACCCTTGTTACGAGCCAACCATTGGAGCGGAGCATGGTCTGTATAAAGGAGGAACGGGGCTCCCTCTAGGAAGTAGCGCATCTTTTCTACCGCCCATTTCACCGCCAGACACTCCTTCTCAATAATAGCATAGTTTTGTTCACGTGGGAAGAGTTTACGACTAATAAAGGCAACAGGTCGCTCACTACCATCACTTGTCACTTGGGACAACTCCGTAGCTCCCAACCCCGTATCAGATGCATCCGTCTGGAGAATGAAAGGACGCGAGAAGTCGGGGGAGATCAATACAGGACTGGATGTTATGGCCGTTTTCAGATCTCGGAAAGCCTGGAGAGCCTGTGGAGATGGTGTGAGGAGGTCTTTCTCTTTCACGCCTTTCTGAAGGAGATCTGTCAGGGGGGTTGCGATCTGGGAGTAGTGGGGAATAAATCTTCGGTAATATCCCAGTAAGCCTAGGAATGCCCTGACCCCTTTTTTGGTTGTAGGAAATGGGGTGTTAGTGATCGCCTTGATTTTCTCCTGTTGGGGTTCGATCACCCCGTTTCCCAGAAGATAACCAAGGTAGCGGACTTTATGATAGGCTACTCTCGACTTCTTGGAATTGATATGTAATCCAGCGTCCCGTAGGGCGCTGAATACTGCCCGGCAGTGTAGAAGATGTTGTTCCCAGTCTGGACTATAAATGATGATATCGTCTAGGTAAGCAGACGAGTAGCTCTGATGTTGTCTTAACACTATGTCCATTAACCGCTGAAATGTAGCCGGAGCCCCATGCAGCCCAAAGGGAAAGACTGTGAACTCGTACAGACCAGAGGGAGTGGAGAATGCGGTTTTGTGCTGGTCCTTTGGAGAGAGAGGCACCTGCCAATACCCCTTGGTTAAATCTAAGGTTGTTATATATTTGGCCTCTCCTAACTGCTCTATTAATTCATCTACTCTGGGAAGGGGGTAAGAGTTAAATTGTGTGATGGAGTTGACTGCTCTGAAATCTATACAAAAGCGCACCGATCCATCGGGCTTGGGTACAAGAACCACTGGGGAGGACCAATTGTTCTTGGAGGGCCTTATAATGCCGGCAGTAAGCATGTTCTGTATCTCGGTTTCTATGGTTGCTCTATGCGCACCCGGGATACGGTAAGGGCGTTGTCTTATACTTTTCCCAGGTATGGAGGGTATGGTATGTTCAACCAAATGGGTCAGACCGGGTGCAACTGAGAAGATGGAAGAGAATGAAGTCAACAGAGCCTGTAACTTCTTGAGTTGCTCTTTTTGGAGATTGTTGTTTATGTCAAGTGATTGGAGAGTGGTCAGGGGCGTTATAGGTTTTGTGGTCAGCAATGCATTGGTTTTAGGGGGGGCACCTATCCATTTTTTTAGCAGGTTTATATGAAAAATCTGGGTCTTGTTTTTGGACAGGTGTAGACGGTAGGTAGTTAACCCGATCTTCTCTATGATTTCATAAGGCCCTTTCCACTCTGCTCGGTGTTTAGGAAGAGATGACGGCAGAAGAACCAAGACCCAGTCGTGTGTCTGGAGATGCCGCCATTTTTTCCCTTTGTAGTAAAACATTTGTTGTCGCTGTTGTGCTTTTTCAAGGTTGGTGTGAGCGAACTCCCTCAACTTAGACAACCGTGACCTCAATCCTTTTGAATAATCAAGGAGAGTCTGGGTCTCCTCGGGTGTTTCTTTCTCCCAGGCTTCCTTGGTCATCTCCACGAGAGTACGCGGTTGCTTACCGTAAAGGCGCTCGAACGGAGAACAACCAAGACTGCTTTGTTTCTGGCAACGGATAACAAATAACGCCAAGGGTAACAGGGCGTCCCAGTCAGGGCCTTCAGCCGTCATCATTTTTTTTAATGTGAGCTTGATGGTACCATTGTAACGTTCGCACAACCCGTCCGTTTGCGGGTGATATACAGAGGTCCTGATTTGTGAGATATCCAAACTTTTACATACTTGGGCTATGAGCTTTGAAACTAACGGGGTGTCTTGGTCTGTGAGGATCTCGTGGGGGAAACCGACACGGGAGAATAACTCCATCAGTTTCTCACAGATGGACGTTGTGATGGGGGTTCTTAGGGAAAAAGCCTCGGAATAACGGGTGGCATAGTCGATAACAACAAGTACGTACTGATTACCCTTTCGTGATTTAGGTAAGGGACCGATGAGGTCCATTCCGACACGGGCGAATGGTTTCCCTATGATAGGCAAAGGCTGTAAAGGGACTGCGGGTGGGCGGTAGGGATTTCTTTTTTTGACACACTTCGCATTCATGACAATACTTGGACACGTGTGCATATATCCCTGGCCAGTAGAAGTGTTCAAGGATTGCCTGGCTAGTCTTTTGGGCTCCGACGTGACCGGCAACTAGGTGACTATGTGCAAAAAACATGACCTGTTCTCTTAATATTTTGGGGACAAGCAGTTGTTTCGTGGCATTCTGGGTACCCACTCTGTACAACAGATCATTCTCAATGACAAACGCAGGATAGGAGATAATGGTCTGTGAGGCCTGTTGCCACGCGGTTTGGAGAGTGGAGTCATTTTTTTGCGCATACCGAAAGCTCCTGTCGTCCTGCCAGGGGGCTTGACTAATAAGTACAGCTGGCCCATTAGGGGTATTGTTGATTTTGTTATGGAGTAAGTCCATGAATTCAGGATGATCGGTGCCTAAGATAAGTTTCTCGGGGAGATTGCGTAGAACCCCTACGACTGCATGTAGGTCTCTTCCATCGGGCAGTCTTACTTTCACCTGTGCAGCCGGATACGCCTTTACATCCCGTGCACGCATTTGATAGGTATCATTTGGTGGGGGATAATGTCTTTTGGCCTGATGAGAGTACTCTGAATGACTGACTGTCTGCAACCCAAGTCAAGGAGTGCTTTCACACAGACCCCATCCAGGACCAAACTTACATAATACCCCGTGCCGAACTCCTCTGTCTATAGGACATGCCGGGGCAAATAGTTTATGTCCATTGGTTCCTCCGTAGTCTTCTTTGATGAGCAAAAACGAGCGATATGACCCCATGCGCCGCATTCAAAACACTGCGGTCCCTTCCCAGACATGCCCTCGAGTTTAGAGGGTCGGGGTTTAGCAATTTCCGGTAGAATTCTGGGCATCTTTTTGTCCTGTTTTCCTGCCCCTGGACGGGGTTTGTTTTCCCCCTCCCAGACCGTGCTCCGTGGTGGTGCTCGGGAATACGTGGTTGCCATTTCTATAGCTTGTTCAAGGGTAAGGCCGGTATGTTGTTTTAACCCCCTTTGTGTGGCATAAGGCAAGGCTTCCAAAAATTGTTCAAGATAAATCATGGCCATGATTTCCTCTTTGGTATGGTGTTGAGGTCTTAGCCATTTATCTGCAGCGGACTTTAATTTATGAAACAAGGTTTTCGGAGTGTCCCCAGGTTTTCCTCTTTCTTTTCTAAAAAGTGTCCTATATGCCTCAGCATCTAGACCTAGGTGATCTAGAATAATCCCCTTTATCTCGGTAAATGAGAAAGTACCCATAGGATTGGCCGCCTGATAGGCCTCTTCGGCCTCTCCAGTCAACAATGGGGCTAAAAAAAAGGGCCATTTGGCTTCTGGCCAACCCGAGGCACGGGCTGCCCATTCGAAATTGAGGAGAAATGAGTCAGGATCCTCACCCTCACGGTATTTCTGTAGGGGAACAGTAGGGAAAGCAGCGGGAGTCCCCTGTCTCATAGGTAGAACTTTTTCAGCAGCGTCCTGTCTTTCCGACATTTTATAGAGGCTCTCTAACTGCTGATTTATGGTAGTACTAAATAGTTCTCTATCTGCCAGGGCCGAAGACATATGCCTCTCCAAAGCCCACTCGAGTTTCTCCTGTCCCGCAATGAGCTGTTGGACAAGGTTCTCCATTATGCAGCGTCTAATGGACCCCAAATCCCACTTCTGACACCACGTGTGGACTAAACACGAGGAGGCCAGAGAGGGAGAGGCAAGTTCACAATAATTTTTATTGGATCCCAAGGGTACACAAAGCGCAATAGTTCGATATGTCTTTAGCTCCTTAACGTCAGGGGCCCAGGGGGAAGTTGCGCATGTGAATCTTCCTGTTCTTCTGTCAGGTGAAGGCCGTTTCTTCCCAAGCACGAAAGAAGAGAAAGAAAAAAGGAAAGAAAAAAAACGATGTTTAGAACGGGACCTCGTTTTGTTTCAGCAGTGCACTAGGGAAAAGGAGTGAGGAAGAATCACCCGGACCGCCACCATGTGGAGTGTGGAACAGGGTAAGGGGTCCTGGAGTTAACGGAGCCCTCCCTCCACCCTTGATGGGCCGGCTGGCGAGGTACTAATGGGCTTTTTGGTAGTAAACCACCCACGAACCCTGGCACGTACCTCAGGGAGCCACGCACCTCCTGGGACGTGGCTGGCGTTGTCGCGGTACCGGAAAAGGTCCGGTTCCTTCTCTCATGGCTGTCCCTGGTTCCCTCGTTTTGCGGCCGCTTCTTCTTCGTGATGGTGCCTCCAGGCTCTGTTGCGTCTCTCCTGGTCGGGCGCTTCGATCTTGGACGCTCTTCGTTGTGCGGCAATTGAGCTCCTCCGATAGCTGTCGAGCTCCGTGACGTCCTCTTCAGTCTGGACCTCCGGCGTAGCAGCAGCCTCTTCCCTAAGTCCCGAACCGGTCTCAAAAAGCGGCTCTTCCTTGTACGTCACCCTGGTGCGATCAGGTGACGAGGTCACATGGGAGATCACGTCATCGGAGAGATGACCGGAATTAAAGGGGCCGCTGGCTTCCCAGTACTGCGATGTTCTCGGGGACTGTGAGCAAAAAACAGGAGAAAGGTAAGGGGATATTTGTCCGTTGTCTTCTCCCTGAAGGGGCGTCTCGTGACACCTGGTAAAATCCAAAGTCCTGTAGTCAGGTTTGCCACTTTATACCCAGGGAAGGGGTTGAACTATACCTGGGGACCCTCCTAGGGGAGGGGTAGGACAGAGGGTGGCTACACCCATGTCCTTTGTCCAGTTTTGCGCCAGAGCAGGAGAAAATGGCTCTTGCAACCGTTTTGAGCTGGACGATGCATGGGGACACCAAATGTGCCCTCAGTGTAGACTTTCTCACACTCTCTGAGTGCACCCACCCAGCCCCAATACACTAAAGCCTGTCTGGGAGGTGGTCACACCTCCCTGTGACAGGAAACCTATCGTCAGGCCTTCGTCTGCTCGAGCTTGGCTCAGCAGCAGGAGGCCAGACTCGTGTATGTGACTGGCAGCATTCATTTTGTGATCCCCAGTTCGAGAAAGCTGGTACCAGGTGTACCGGTGTTTCGCATAGGTTCCTCTAGAAGGGTGGAATCATACCTACCCCGCCAGGTACTGGTGGGGAGGTAGGATTCCAAGGTGTTTGATACCAGACGTTTTTAAATTGGCATTTGCCGCAAGGTTATAATGCACTTAAGTATATATGGTCTGGTTGCGTCACAGACAACCCCGGAGAATAGATTCCGAAGGCTGCAGAGGGGCCCTACTCATGCAGGGGCACCCTTTCACACAAAACACAGCACCCTGCCTTAAAGGATCGTTAAGGCCTGCCACAGGGGTGACTGATAGGTTTAAATGTGTAGTGATTTAGAATAGATATAGGGAACCTATATCTAAGTAAGGGGTGCATGCACCACCTTACATAGGCTGCAGTAGCAGACCTGTGGTGTCATTTTGAATGGTCTCTCAGTGGTGGCACAATACATGCTTGAGCCCCTGAGAGGTCTCTGGGGTACCTATGCCCTGGGTACATGGTGTACCATATACTGGGGACTTAGAAGGGTACCCCAGAATCCAATCTGGAGTGTACCTAAAGTACATGCAATCATTTTACAGGAGAAAGCAGATAGACTGGGTCCTGGATAGCAGGATCCCAGTCAGTCTGAGTCGAAAACAGTGATACATCTGCAAAAAATGGGCGTAACCATAAGAGGCAGATCCTACTCTCCTACAGGGACATCCTCCCCCTTAAGAGCAGAAAGAGTCTGTAAAACAATTCTCAGAATTCTCTGCTCTTCCTCCACCCTCCCATACCTGGAGTGCTTCGGAGAGGGAGATGTATCCAGAGAGCAAGAAGAGGCAGATGAAGGAAAATCACGTCACCGTATACTGGAATGTTTGCCCATCTTAATACAATAAATTGTAACTGTACCACTAAGACCTAGCATCAACACGCTTACCTGGTAGTTTATATATGCCCTCGATGCGCGCCACATCCAAGGGTGTCCAAAATGAAAGGACACTCATGGGCAGTTAAGAGGCCATCTTGTTCATACTTGAACCAAAACAACACACCAGGGCCCACTTTAGCTCATTTTTGGTCCCGCCCCCTGATCTTCTTCACTGATGCCCTCACTACCACGCTTGACTAGTGTCTCTCATCTCTCCATGGCCCCACTCTCACATGCATTTTATTTGTTTTAAAGCAGGAACCTATCACCCCTCAAGGGCAAACAGCCATGGGCCATGAAAGGGCAAGCAAAGCCCAATTGGTAGCAAAGCAAATGCCTGGAAGGAAGCACCTGATAAAGCTGCCCAGAGGGCAGAAACATTCCTGGCAGACCACCCAGGAAAACACGCTAGAACAGGTAGGCCAGTGACAGAAAAAGAAAGGGAAAAGGCCAACCCGAACCAAGAGGACCAAGGCGAGAGAGATGGTAAGAGCCCCTCTCCACCAGACCAGGAGACCAACAAAAGCTACAGACCTGGGAAACAAAGCGTGGCGTAGAAAATAAACGGAAAGTGCCAGAGGGGCCCCCAGAAACAGAAACGCCTCACAGCGCCAGACACAGGAACAGAACCAAAGGCAGGCAAGATACCCTCAGAAACCAATGGAAAAGAGGAATCCACCGTGGCCAAAAACCAACTGAAGGAGCGGAGGGGAGAGCAGTAACACCCCAAGCCCCCCACCCGTCGCCCTGCAGACCCAGCCATCAGGAAGAAATCAGTGGCAAAAGGAAACCAGAAGGTAGCCGACCCCAAAGACTCAAATGGAGCATATGGCCAACCAATGTTTACTCTATTTTTTTCCTCTGTGTGTGTGGCAGTGTATGGTCTCTGCAGCCAAGGCTATGTGCACCAAGAACCTGACCATGCATGCGAGTGCAGCGACAAATATCAGTGCAAATACCACCTCCACACATACAGCACCACTTGAGGGGGCCTTAAGACAGGTTTGCAATTTAGAAATACACAGCATGACATGAATTGGTTTCACAGGCAAGTACACTCCAGGTTTAGAAAAGGACAGGGCTCCAACGGTTTTACCATTCTAAGATATTAATAAAGATTCTCAATTGGAGCACTGTTCATAGGTTGAGGAAATGTTGGGACCCTATACAAGATCGCATACACACAAATTGCACAATCACATAAGATATTTACAATTTGGTGTGCAAGCTACCGAGTAGTGTCAGGATATCCCCTCTGAGCGATAGTTTGTGAAATGTTTCACATCCAGGCAAACATGGACTGTGGGAGGGGACCGCTCAGACAAGTCAAGTGCCATCACTAGATGGGTGACTTGTTTGCTTCTCACTTCAGATCCTGCCATTTTTCAAGTGCTGATAAACTCTATCATGGCTAACTTTCCCATTCAGGAGGTAGGCCTTCGTCCTCATCAGCATATCCAAATGCTTCTCCGCTAGTATATTTCTCAAGTTACTGTCGATAGTGTTCATGAGGTTGAATCCTCGTTCTCAATCTGCGCTAGATGCCTGAGATGTTGCGCAGATATCGAAAAGCTGAAGCATACCACTATACCGGGCAGCATTGCGTATAGTTTGCATTCCATGACTCAATATTGCAAGATGCTCTAATATGCAATAATAAAGAAAAAGGAGGCGTAGTGTAATAAAATATTTGCCTAGGACCACACAATTTGGTCAAGTGTGTAAACTGGGATTAATCCTATATTTTCTGGTTTCACATTATGCAATTCAGACACTAGATTGACATCACTTTCCCCCATTTTACATAACAGATTAAGGCTTTGGGTGGCAGCCAGAAGCCGGATGCAAACTCTGCTCATTTGGGCTCGAGGGCTCAAGAGGACCTCGAGCTGAGCCAGAGCCACAGAGTATATGTCTTGACCCTGCAGTGGCTCTTCCACCTTTACTGCCAATCACCTATCATAAAGAATGAGGGGCTGTGCCAATGCAAGCTGTGAGGTATTGCGCCACTGAGAGGCCTTGTAAAGGCAGCATCAACTGCCTCTCATGTAGAGTGGAGAGCTGTGCCACAGCAAGCCATGAAGTACTGCGCTGCTGAGAGACCTTGTCAATGGGAAGCCATACAAGCACCTTGTTCTCTGGTAAAAGGGCTTTGAGGAACTAGCACATAGACAATGTGTGAGTTCTGCCAGGAGACTGGGCACGGAGGGCACAGAGAAAGTCAAGGGCACATAGCTGCCAAGTTTTCAGTTTATGTGTGACATTTCCAAGTTTTTTGTGTGTTCATGTATGACATTGCCCCCCATATGTGTGACACTTAAAGTGACACTTCATTGCAAGTAAAACAAAGGTGTTATGCCCATGTAATCAGAGACATATTCATAAAAGCCCTCTTTGTGCAAGTAATTTGGTATTTTTAAGCAAACGAAGTGAAGCAGGGCTACAACCATAGAACATAGAAAATTGTTGAATGAATATTTTAGACCTGCCATATATTTCTCAGTAAAAGACACACAAATGATAAACGGAATGCAGAACAAATCAAACATTCAGCCTCAGTCAAGAGATCTGGGTTAAATCCATCATTCTTTTGGTCACTATGCTACTCCAGTTTGGACCCAGCCACATGCCTTCAGTGTGAGGGTGTGAGAGTGCCCCCTGCATGAGCAGGACACCCCTACAGAGTCCATTCTCCTGTGTTGTGAGACAACCATATACCATATAGAGAGGCACCGCGTCATTACGTGATGACCATCTTGAAATTGGCTGTTACGGATCCTATATCGTGTTTGGTATCACACATATTGGAATCATACCCCCACATTGTAAACGGTGTGGGAGGTATGATTCCATGCAACCGTAAACGGTGTGGGAGGTATGATTCCATGCAATGTAAAGCTCCTCCAGGAGGCCCTCAGTGCTCCCGGTACCAGTCTTCTAGACCCAGACAGCACAATATGGCTGCTGCCGACAAGACACACGAGTCTGCACTCCTGCTGCTGAGCGATGCTCAAGCAGGGGAAGACAGAACAATATGTATCCTGTCATAGGGAGGTGTGACCACCTACCAGACAGGGTTTAGTGTATTGATTCCGGGCGGGAGAGCTTGCTAGCGCCGTTCAGTATGCTTGAATGGCACACTTGGTGCCCTCCTTGTATAGTCCAGTTCAAACCAGCTCAGGGAGCCATTGGCTCGGGAAACAGCGTTTACATCGCATGTGATACAACGCATGCCATTACAACACGGTTGTTACAACGACGGTGTTGTTACATCGCGAAACATTACATCGCAAGTCATTACAACGACTTGCTGTAGGGGGCAAACGGTGTTGGATTTACAATCCAACACCTTCCCTGCTGTTGCAGAAACTGGAGTAGGAATAGTAAATTATACTATTCCTAAGTCCAGCGCGCCCCCGACAGCAAGTCATTGTAACGGCGATGTAATGGTTCGCGATGTAACAATGCGGTTGTTGTAACGACCGCGTTGTAATGGCATGTGATGTATCACATGCGTAGTAAATACATATATTCCATTGACTCCCTCTCTGGTGCACAACTGGACAAAGGACATGGGAGTATCCTCCCCACTGTCCGACCCCTCTCCTGGGAGGGAAACCTGAACCGTCCCAACCCTTTCCTTAGAGTACTTAACGGCTTACCTGAGGGTGGGTCCCTAGATTCGTCATGGGACAAGATTAATTGCAGACACCACTTCATCAACCGTCTGGGCACTCTGGACTTCGCTGGACTTCACTCAGGGCATCAAGGCTGCAACCGGGAAGACTCCTGCTGCTCCTGATCTCCTCGCCCTACTCGTCGGCTGCAACATCCATTCCTGTGCACCATACAGGAACCTTCCAGGGCCTGTGGGCATCTAAGACACCTGAAGGAATCTCCCTTGAAGTGAAGGAGTAACTTCCCTGCATCTGCAGGCACGGCAACTAAGCTGACCGGTCTGCTGATCCTGGGCACCCTGCAGGAACCGAACCACTGTGCACAGCATCGACTTGCAGTTTCAAAGGCGTGTTGGCTTCCTTCCACCAAAATCTTTGGGCTCCAAGTAGCCTCACCCTCAAGCATCTCCAGTGACCAAGCTCTTCGTCCTCACCACATCACTTGCATCGTGGGTCTGCTTCTTTGGTGAGCTACTCTACGTCCTCTTGCGACTCCAGTGCCTATGGCCTGTGGGTCCTCTTGAGGGTCATCATTGAATTCTTTGGGCTCCTCTGATGGCTTGGGACCTGCCCCGACTCCTCTGCTTGTGGTGAGTCACCTGGACCTCGCTGGTCCCAACTTCACCTTCTTCACTTTCCATGTTGTTTGCAGTTGCCAAGGCTTGTTGGTGCTCCCGACTGACACCGACCCCTCAACTGTCGACATCCAATGTGGGACAGCTCGTGAAATGCTCCTGGTCTTCCACAGCACTGCCCGGTCCTCACAGCTGCAGCTCCAAGGTCACCGTCAACTCTCCTGCAACACACGACTTTGGTGGGCATTCGTCTTCTAGGTCGCCTGGTCACTTCCAAGTGGCATAGACTCTGTCACCTCTGCTTTCAGGTGCTTCTTGACTTGAATCCACCTTTGGGTTCCACCGAACACTTTCACCTTCTCCAGCAGTGGCATCTTCCTGAAATCCTCCATTGGGTTCGACTGCGGTTTCCGATGTCACTTCACACCTATGCACCCGGCTCCCCTGGTGCAGGCATCCTGGTTCCTAAGGTATCCACGAGTGGGGTGGCTCTCTAAACTTCTGTCTTTCACTGGGTTTCTTCAGGGTCCACTGGGAAGGGTCCTTCTTCTTTAAAATTGCAACCGCGACTTACCCATTGACTTGGATTGAACTCGCGGTCGTGTTCCCACATTGCACACGGCCTCTGTGGGGCTCCTGGTTACTTACCTTGGGTGGTTCCTTGGGTCCATGGCACTTCTATGTCTGCTGGGTATAGTCTTGACTCAAGTCATGATTTGTATACCGCTATTTTAATATATGGTTATTCTTCCCCCTGGTGACCACTGTGTATTACATGCTACTTACCTGTTTCTATTGGAAAAGTATTGTGTGCATTGTGTATATCTGTGGCTAGGAGATACCTGTATGTGTTAGTGAGTGTTATATAATAGATACATATTTTTATAAATACATTGTGTGTTTTTTTTCCACTTAATCTGTATCAATAAGATTATGTTCTGGTAAAATGAACTGCTTTACACTCCTGGACTAAGCCTGCTCTCCACAGTTACCACTTAGAGAGCTTTCTAAGGTTCGCTAAGACCACTAAAATCACCATAAAGGTTGTCTGGATTGGTGCAAGGTGCCCACTTACATAAGTGTACACCATATACCAAGCCAGCTTCTCACGCTTACCAATTAAGGCATGCTACCTCTCCAACAGAGCCACAAAGACCCCTAATTTATATTTTGAAGTCTTCTCTTCCTCTCTTTTCTTCTTTCCTTACCCTTCTTGGGTTAGGTTACACTAACAGGAAAAGAGTTAAAAGATAATCTTTGCACTGGAATGGTCACCTTCAAGAACAAAAAGTATCAGTTACAGAAGGCACACACCCTTGCACTATGGGAGTCTAAAGATCGCCAGTGAAGGGTGAGAGGAAAACAAAGCCATATCTATATAGATATGGCGCTCTTATGCTCTTTCCATTCCAGATCACTGTTGCGCTGAGAGAAGATTTTGATAACCTGGGACCTAAAATCTGAATAAAATGGGAAAATGTAGAAATTATTAATAAACATTTAGTCAAAATAGAATGGACTGAGCCATTTCTACACGTTTACTAAAGGGGAATTGGGTTCTTTGGGGATGATTCACAAAGGTGAGTAAAAGTAGGTAAACGAGTACACCTGTAAGTACTACTTGGTACATCATGATGGTGTGTAGATGGTTAGCTTGAAGCCTGACCACAGAATCTAGAATTTTGTTGGTGAATATGTAGAACGATTCCAGATGTGGGAATTGAAAGGTGGTGTTTCATGCAGTAGCCTCATGCAACAGCCGCCCCTGAACTATTCTAAGTTTCATCTCTTCCTTTCTCACAATCCCTTCCTTAAATTAGAGGGGTCCAGGAATTCTGCTTTCTGGGTGTTGGTACACTTTGGAAAATTCAACCAATTTTCTGAAATAAGTTAGAACTGCACTGAGTCCCTATCTACCAATGCATGCTCTTTAATAGCGTATGTTTGAGTCACAAAGCACATGATGGTTCCAGTCTACTGTGTTTTGGTGAGTGTTCGTTGCAGCGTAATACATCTAGACTCTTACGCTCAAAGGCTCGCATTTATTGCACATTCCTCAAATTAAGTAAATGATGTATACAAGGCTTAGGACGTACCATTCGCCTTCTCGATCCAAACGTTTGCACAGACCACCAGGATAACTAAAGCAATTCCAAATTCATCTCACATTTGAAAAACGCTAAAACCTTTCTATTCTTTTAAATCTCAGTTTCAGTGGGAATGGATATGTTTATATGCCTCGCTGTAGGAAGGTGGCGTTCTATATAGTGTACCAAAATGATCTACACTGTGCAGAAAGTCCAGACGACCCTTACTGTAATTTCACTTATATAGCGCTTACTACCACGACAAGGCGTCTAAGTGCTTTTTGGCAAGTAAAACGCTACTCCGGAACCCAAACAGGATTAGTGGTGAGTTAGTATAGGAACATATAAAATGTATTTGACTGGTAGACATGTGAGTCTCTTATTTCAGTTGAAAAGGATAGTGAGAGAGAGAAGAGGGAGGTGTTTGCTTTTATATAGCGCGTGGTACCCCTGATGAAGCATCACAGCGCTTTTTGAGGAGTAGCACGCTACTCTGGAACCCAACCAGGATTAGTGGTGAATTAGTACAGGGAAATATTAAATTAATTTGAGCAGTGGACATGTGGATCTGTTGGATTGAAAATGATAGTGGAGGGTTAGAAGTGTTTATTTGCAGATTATAGCAGCAGGGTCAGGTTTGGAATGAGTAAAGTGAAAGGTGGAGGGGGGAAGAGTCAGAGGGAAGGGTTTAGAAAGGCTTGTTTGAGAGATCTGAATAGTAAAAGAGGTTCGAGATGATGCAAGGGAGGGGTAGAGGAGGGAAGAGTCTAAAAATGGGTTATTTTTGTGGCTCAAAGTAAGGGTAGAGTAAGGAAGAGTCTAGCAATGGCTATTTTTGGGGATCATAGTAGTCAGTGTGGCGGTAGAAGGTATATTGAGAAAGGTATAGGGTGAGAAATAGGGTAGTACATTGGGGATGCTAATTTAGGATTAATGTAGTAAATATAAATATACATAAGTACATGGAAGGTTTGTGTGTATAAGTTAGGTAACATATCTAGATTTAAGTTGTATTAAATAAACTCACACTTTTAAGTGTTACAGTACTTTAAGCTAATTTATTTGTCTTATTTACACACAAACACATATATATATATATATGCACACATATATTTGCCGCCAATAGTGAAACAATTGTAGATGAATAGTTATTCTAAAAATGTACTTATTTATGCAGTGACCTATGTACATGTTAAATACAGAAAAATGTAACCATAAGTAAAATGTACATTTGTTAAGCAGTAAGACTGAAAATCTATAAATTTATGAACCAGATTAGTATGCACATTTATACAAAGGAATACACATATCTAGGTAAACATATATAATCTAAATAACTGCTTATATACGCAGGGATATGCTGTATATTTCTGTTTGTGCATGGTGGTTATGTGGGGGAAGAGCCAACTCTTGAGTAGTTTTCTGAAGGTAAGGTGGTTATCGATGGATCCTACGTTGAGGGGTAAAGAGATCCATAGTTTGGCTTCTTGAATGGATGTGCCACCCATGTTTTTTTCTTGTACGATGGGATTTTGAGGCGCAGTGCCATCTAGTGTGGAGGTTCCTTTGCTGAATGTATTTGGTAATTTTATTTCTGATGAAGAGTGGTCTTGTTCTATGTATTGTTTTGTGGGTGATACAAAGCAGCCTGAATGTGGATCTTCTGGCTACCGGTAACCAATGCAGGGCTTTCAAGGCAGGGGAAATGTGGGCTTGTAGCTTTACATGTAGAAGTAGTCTGGCAGCTGAGTTCTGAATCCGTTGTAGTATTTTCATAGTTTTAACGGATGATCCGTGGTAGAGGCTATTGACGTAGAGTTTTGCCAGAACAAGAGAGATAGTAGCCTGGACCGCGTGTTGAAATCCCAGGTGGAGGATAAAGCATTGCAGAGTTTTTATGGCCACGGAGCTTGATCTTGCTAATTTGTCCACTTGGGCACTCATTGATGACCTGGAGTCCATGGTAAGTCCAAGGTTTCTTACTTCCTAAGAAACTTTAGAAGATTGTGCCAGATCACCAGGCCAGTTACAGAGTGGGTCTTCATTTTTCCATTCGCCACATGTGAGTATTTCAGTTTCGAAAGCATTCAATGTGAGATGGCTCTTTGTCATCCACTGATCAACGGCTCTGAGGCAACTGAAAACTTGTGAGTTTCCAATGTCTTCAGGGCTTTCCAGTTTATGAAGTATTTGTGTGTCATCTGCATAGTTATAGCACATGAGGTGAAATTGATTGATCCGTGCCAGTAATTACTTCATGTAGATGTTGAAAAGCATGAGCAGGATGATAGAGCCTTGAGGGGCCCCTGCTTTTGTCAAGTACGGTTTGGATGAGAAAGGGTGGGTGGCGTATGGATGTCATTAGTTCTGTTTCGAAGGAAGGATGTGATCCAGTTGAGAGCAGTCCCTTCTATGCCAGCTTCGTAGAGTCTTTGTATTAGAGTGTCGTGGTTAACTGTGTCAAAGGCAGCTGAGAGGTCCAAGAGAAACAGTGCAGCAAGCTCCTTCTGGTCAACTGTGTTCATATGGTCATCCCAGATGGCAATGGGGCTGATTCTGTGCCTCTTCCTGGAGGGATTCCTGTTTGGAAATCGAAAGTATGGAATTCTCTTCAATGAATTGAGACATCTGGGCGAATGTTGCTCTTCCTATCAGTTTGCCCAGGAAAGGTCCATTTGTAATTAGTCTGTGGTTGTCGGGGTTAAGCGGGTCCAGGTTTGTTTTCTTTAGTAATGGGCTTATGTATGATTTCTGGAAATATTCCTGTAGTTAAGGAATTGTTGATGATTCTTCTTACTGGTGTGACAGCAGAAGTAGTTAGAAGAATTTTCTTCCCGAAAAGATACACAGCACCGGCTGCACCAACAATGGTGAATACTAAAGATTTTCAACTTAAGTGAATGGTATCATGTACTGCATTTACCACAATGCAACTGGGCAAATGGTGTGCTGGTATGCCCAGCAGTGTGCCCCCTCCTCTTTTTGTGATTGGCTCCTTGCTTTGTTATTGAGCTGACGATCTTTGGGGTGCACCTGTGCTTTGGGTGTGGTACAACCCTGAAAGTAAGACTGAGCAGCATAGCCAGCGCCCCAAAATTCCACTTGTTACGCTCTACTGCAGAAGGACAGCAATCCTGAAACATGTGTCTAGAGATGCACAGCACTGACTGAACTGACAATGGTGAATATTTAAGACTTTCAACTAAACTGAATGTCATCTTACACTACATTTACCACAATGGATCTGAGCTTATGTCAGGCAGTGTGCTTCCTCCTTTTGTGATTAACAAAAACTAGGTACAGTGGTTCAGTATACTTGCTGAAAAACGTCAAAAGTTCAAATCTGAGCAGGGTCTAGCTCACCTTTCCCCCTTTTAAAGCAGGTATAACATGCATTGTTCGTGAATAATAAAATGCTCACAACTTGCCTGATATGCACTTAAATATTCCTTACTGTAAAAACATTCCTGTTATCACAGCAAAATGATGTACTATCACTAAATGACTCCATTTTCCATCTCCCGTGTGGGGTCCCTCAGGGATCAGCGCTATCGCCCACGCTGTTTAACATCTATGTTACCCCTCTGGCCAGACTCATTAGGAAGCATGGTTTTGCCCTAGTGTCCTACGCGGACGATTCTCAGCTCAAAATATCGATGGCTAATCAATCAGATGACACAGCCGCTAGATTTCACATGTGCCTTCTGGAAATTATGACCTGGATGAACCAAAGCTTCCTGAAGATCAATACAGACAAAACAGAGATCATTAAGTTTGGCCTGGGGCAACCCCTGTGGACCGACTCCTGAGGGCCTCTGAAGTCTGGTGAATACTCCTGCCCCATGTCCAAGGTGAGAAACCTTGGCGTGCTGTTCGACTGTCAGCTAAATTTCTCGGCCCAGGTGAACAGCCTTGCCTCGTCATGCTTTTTCTTAATAAAGACCTTGAGAAAGATCTTCCCTTTTATACGTCAGAGCTACGTAAGACAGTGGTGGTGGCGCTTCTGCTGTCCAAGCTAAACTATTGTAACGCCCTACTGTTGGGGATAAACAAGGCCCAGTTGAGTAGGTTACAGTCTTTGCAAAATGCCGCCACGAGACTGCTTTTGGACATTCCTAGAGATCAATCCATCTCGGCGGGAATTAGAACTTTACACTGGCTCCCCGTACAACAACGTGTGGAATTCAAGGCGTTATGCCTGGTCCATAAAGCCGTCTTCGGGGGAGGAGCCAAAGATATTCAGAAAATGTTGATTCCCTATATCCCCGGCCATGCCCTAAGATCCAGCACCCTGAGTCTTCTTCAGGTGAGCAGGATTAGGAGAGTTAGGTGGGGTGGAAGAGCCTTCTCAAACTCCCTCTCTCCCTAAGATCTGCACCAAACCATCAACGCTTCAGGAAGGTCCTGAAGACTTGGTTGTTTTAAGGGAGTTCTCGCTTAAGACTGATTCATCTCCACACTTACCAGCGCCAAGACGCTACGGCATTCGAGCGCTTTAAAAACTCATATCCTATCCTATTCCATATACCCCAATAACACAAATGGTGACTGGACTCCTAGCTATAATCACTTTCCTACACTGATGATAAACCAACTTCATCACAGCTCATGCTCTTGGAAACAGCACAGTGCTGTTTGGTAACCTCTGGGGAAATGAATGTGTGCATGATTGGATAGTGCTATTTTTGTTGCTTTTATTTGAAATTAAAAACAAGGCAGGAGAAAAAGTACAATAAATTTAGATGTTTCATGTAATGTTGATCAGCTTTAAATGACGCTACTAGAAAAGCAACAAAACCACTTCGGGTCACCGCCCAAATGTGTGTTTCCCCTCCTCATACAATAAGTAGGCAAAAATAATAATTTGTTCCTTACAAAGAATTTTAAAGAATTCAGTTAAGAATGCAAAAACCAGCAACAGACTGTTTTCTATAGTTCAAAAAGTGACAAAATATGTTTTTATATAAATCCTAATTCTCAATCAGATCTGAAAAATATTTATTATTATATGGACAAATGTATTGTTCAACGCCTTTCAAGTGAACTTTGAGCCACTACAGATGATAATGCAAAGTGTTTCATTAGATCGTATTTATATTGTTTTCACTGTAAATTGTTTGGCGTTGTGTAAGAAGATTTTCACTTTTGACTGTAGGAAAGTGCCCCTTTTTAGGTCTCGTCTGGCTATCGCGTAAGCGATCGCTCACCGAGACTCTAGTAAGGGGCTCTCAAAAGTGCTCCCAAAAGCGGATTGCATGGCAAGCACGCGCACAATCACGTGCATCGTGCTGCCATGCAATCCACTTTTGGGGAAGCGCTTCAGGTCACTGGCGCGTGCACTGGTGACGGGCGTGCGGTTACGCGCACAATGACGAGCAGAGGCGGCATATGGCTTTCCTCTCTCGTCATGGTGCGCGCACATCGCACACCACTCGCCAGCCAGCCTGCTTTCACTTTTGCGCCTCAAGTTGTGCGCACTTCTTTTTTTTTCCTTCACACTTTTTTTTCCTCCTAGTTCTCATTCTTTGGTTAATTTATCCCTTACTTTGTGGCTTATTTTCTTGGAGCTGCAGGCATATTTCTCTTTCCTATTACCCATTCACTGTTGATATATTCATTTTTTAATTTCCCCCCAGTCTACATGGACGATATTTTGTTCCTCCAAAATGCCCGATTCAGCATTTCTTCTCTTAGTTATCTATTTATTAGGCACCACCTATCTAGATCGTCTTTTCTTTTTATATGTTTCCCCTTTAACAAATTTGGGTATGGTGACTAAGTGATTCAGCAATCATCCACGATTAGCCGCTATATTTCTTTGCGCGTCTATACTCTTTATTACGTCATTTCTCCTTTCATCATGGCCAACTGTCTAATCCTCTGCGGTTACATTCCAGCGTCTTCTGGCTGGTTACATTCTAGCGCCTTTCGGGAACTCCAGGTTGTTGTGTTTTATTATTTGTCACGTCATTATTTCAATGTGTTCTCGCTCCTCTGCCTTGTGCTCTCGCTCCACTATTCCACGTCGGTTTAATATTCTAGAGCGTGGGTTGTGGATGGTGAGCTGAGGGAAGAGAGTGGAGGTGTTTCTCTGCTATTCCGAAGCTTAATGGAATAAAGCTTCTTATATTGAATCACGGAGTCTTCTATCTTTACAATTGGCGACAAGGAGAAGTGAAACGGACCTACGCTGTTTACTTTGGATATTTCCTGACATTTCATCTTGAGAAGACTGCTTTTAAACGACCTCTGTCAGCCATCGGTGGGAAGTGATTTCATTTAATTGTCATGCCCACGGAGATGTATTGAATGACGCACAGGTCGTATTTACCAGTTACCTTCTTATCTCAAGCCTAAAAGAATACTGCTAACTCTTTTGCCCTAATTCATTTGCATTTGAATTTAACTGTTAACTCACGAGCGCCTCACCTTCACGCTTCGTCGAGTTCTGGAACACAGCTCTGCAGAGTTCGCCTCCGGTGATTCATCTCCATTCTAAAATTGGTGTCAGCTTACGTCTGACACAGATTACAGCTATACGCTATTACGCCTGAGGTCACGCACCGTGACCTTTAAGTGCAGCCATTTTAGCAGGCAGCAACGCTAATCTTCGGTGATGCACACACCAGTTGATTGTTAAATTTCACTACCATGTGATTATGAAGATGCGCGCTTCACATCATTTATTTATTTGCACAGCTGTTTAACTTGATGTACGGTGATGTGTACACCAAATAATTATTAACTTTCACGCAGTTGTTTCTACTTGATGCACTCGGTGATGTGCACACCAGTTGAAGTGTTTTAATATTCACACTTATCTCTTGCTTTGATGTTCAGTGATGGCCACAAAAAATTAATGATTTATTTTTTTGCAGTTGATTTTCTTGCTTGATACACACGGTGATGTGCACACCAGATTAAGTGCTTTTACGTGCACACTCTTCTCTTACTTCAGATATTCAATCCCTTCAGTCATTTAACTCTTCCTCCATTGCATTGGCATCCTGCGTAGTTTGGCCTTGAGTGAACATTCACAGATAATTTTTTTTTGTGGCTTTGAGTTGTGTTATTCTCCAAGATGACAAGTCAAAGTTATTCTATCCAACCTCCTCAAGCATTCTGGCCAGCGGGATCTGACCCATGTATGAAGTGGCCAGAATGGAAAGCCTATTTTCTTAACTTTATTGACACTATCGATGAAGATGGGAAAATGACACCTGAAAGGAAAAAGAAACTTGTATTACACTCTCTTGGTCCAGGAGGACTTAAAGCTTATGAAGAAATGACCAAAGCTTTAGGGGATGGCGATGTCAATGTTTTTGATGCTATTGTAAATGATTTTGACACTTACTTCGCTCCGAAAGTTTGTATTGGCATTGTTAGGTTTCGTTTTTTCCACAGGAAACAAGAAGCAAATGAAACTATAGATCAATATGTTTCAGCTCAAGAAAACTTGCTGCTGATTGTAAGTTCGATCATTTAGTTGATCAATTCATCAGAGATCAAGTAGTCATGCATAACAAGGACCCTGCTGTACAAGACAGGTTGTGGATAAATGGAGATGAAGAATTAAAAGATATTCTGAGTATAGTCAGAAAAGCTGAAATGTCTAGCCATAGTGCTAAGTTACTTAAACAAGATGCCGCTATCGCTGAAACTTCAGCGGAAGTAGTTGGCAAGATCAAAGCTAAAATTTCAAATTCCAAAACAATTGTTCCATTCACACGTAAAGCTGAGATTAGAAAAAAGAAAGAATTTATTCGTAATAATAATTTTAGATGTTATCTTTGTGACAGTCCTTCACATCTAGCATCCAGTAAAACATGTCCTGCCTTAAGGCAACGATGTTCCAATTGTGGCACTGTAGGTCACTTCACCAAAGCTTGTAAGAGGAAAGGGAGTAGTAGAAAAATTAAATGTTTGGATGAGGCTGACTGTGACTCTAGCGATGGTGAGGGAAGTATCAAGAAACTTACCATCAATGATTCGAGTGATAGTTCTCACAACTTGAATCCAAAAGAGCATTTCATTTGGAATATAAATGATTATGACAATAAGACATCGAAAAAACCTTTATGTATTATGTCTATCGGGGGCATTTCTGTACAAATGTATGCGGACTCTGGTTCGCCATATACTATTGTTGATGAGGTGACGTGGAAATCCCTATTTGCTGCACGTTTGGGTGATAAGCTCCTAGAATCTGATTTTCAGCCGGAAGGATTTTCAGGAGAGAAAATAGATATGGTTGGATACAGATCCTTGGTTTTTAAATTCAAGAATAAACAGACCACTAGCAAATTGTATGTTGCTAAGAAAGGACCTGCAGTTTTGGGTTGGAAGGACCAGGGTAAATTAGATATAATTCTCAACCCTAATAGGCCTGAACCAGTCATGGTGCTTAATGAGGTTGATTTATTTTGTGAAGAAACGTTGAAGAAGTTCCCAAAAGTCTTTAATGGGAACATAGGTAATCTTAATGATTTTGAACATCGAATTGTTTTAAAATCGAATGCTTGCCCTAAAATACATAACGTCAGACATATTCCGGTTCTTCTTAGGGATGATGTTGAAAATGAACTGAATAAATTAGTTAAGGCCGACATCATAGAACCCATTGAATCTGCCGAATGGATTTCTCCGGTTGTGGTAGCAAGACGTAGTAACGGCAAATTGAGACTATGTATTGATCTTAGGCATTTAAACAATAATATTGTGGTAGATAAATTTCCCCTTCCAAAAATCTCTGAAATGCTGTCCCTGGTGAAGAATGCTGAGTGGTTTTCGTCAATAGACTTGTCTGCTGCGTACCATCAGATTTCCTTGGCTGAAGAAAGTAAACAGTTGACAGCCTTTATCACCCCTTTTGGCTGTTTCCAATATAAAAGACTTCCATTTGGTTTAGCCTCTGCGGCAGCTATTTTCCAGAGATTGATGTACCACTTATTTGGCCAAATCAAAAACGTCAGGTGTTTTCAAGATGATATTCTTGTTTTTGGTGCAGACAGAAATGAACATGACAAAATTTTGAATGAAGTGCTTTCCATCTTAGAATCTAAAGGGTTAACAGTTGAACATTCAAAGTGTAAGTTTGCTGTCAAATCCATCACGTATTTTGGCCATACTCTCAGTAAAGAAGGCATTTCCCCCAAACCTTCTTTGATAGAAGCAATTCGTGATGCACCTAATCCCAAGAACAAGGAAGAAGTCCGATCTTTTTTAGGACTGGCTGAATTTTACTCTAGATTTGTTAGAAATTTTTCATCAAAAATGTTTCACATTTGACAACTTCTCAAGAATAGAGTAACATTTTTGTGGGACACAGAGTTTCAATTGGAATTTGACATCATAAAGCGTGCAATAGTTGAAGCTCCTGCTCTCAAAGGATTTGATCCATATTTAGATAATGTTGTAACTGTGGATGCTAGCAACAAAGGTTTAGGTGGTGTTTTGTCCCAGATTAGAGCTGATGGCAAGGAGAATATTGTTGGTTATGCTTCCCGTGCTTTATCTCCTTCTGAGGAAAAATATTCTGTTATCGAGAAAGAGACTCTAGCATGTGCATGGGCTATGGAGCATTTTCGATCTTTTGTGTGGGGTAAATCTTGTATTATACGTTCTGATCATAAACCTTTAGTCAAGTTACTCACAACAGAAGGAATTTTGAATGCCTCAGCTAGAATTGCAAGATTGTCCTTACGTTTACAAGACTACAATTATCTAATTGTGTATGTGCCTGGCAAAAAAAACGTAATTGCCGACTTTTTGTCACGATTGCCCATTGATATGTATGAATGTGACCCTTCTGATTTGGAAGTTGAGCAAGTCGCTTTGGTTCACAATCAAGGTTTGTCTAATTTTGATGAGAAAGAATGGTCGGATGGTTATAGACTTGATTCTATTTTACAACAATTATTGGTTTTTATTAATAAGGGGTGGCCTTGCAAAAGCAAACTTCCTGAAATATTAAAAGCCTTTTGGGAAGTCAGACAAGAACTGTCTGTTACTAATGGGTCTGTTTTCAGAGGTGATAAAGTTGTTCCTCCTGACTCCTTGAGAATGAAAATTGTGAAACTTTGTCATGAGGAACACTGTGGCATTGTTAAAACTAAGCAAAGGATCAAGCAATGGTTTTGGTGGCCCGGCATTGATGTCCTAGTTGAGAGAGTGGTACGTGATTGTTTGCCTTGTTGCAATTCTGATAAATCCTTGGTCACTTTGAGGCCTAAGTTAGGAGAGTCTTTTGTTCCCACCAAACCGTGGCACACTGTTGCAATTGATATTATGGGTCCTATTGGTTTGGAAAGGAAGTATGTGATAGCACTCATTGATACCTTCTCAAGGTGGCCTGTTATTAAAGTGGTGAACAAAGTCACTTCTGAAGAAATTCTGAAGTTTCTTGATAGAACCTTTATTGAAGAAGGTTTGCCTGTCCAAATTATTTCGGATAATGGAGTTCAATTCTTGTCTAATATGACCCAGGAATACTTCAAAAGAGCGGGTATTAAACACAGGACCACGTCTCTTTATAATCCTTCTGGGAATGGTATGATTGAAAGATTCAATAGAGTATTGAAGAATTCTATTCAAATGGCAGTCCAGAATAATTGTGATTGGGAAGTAGAAATGTTCAAGACCATGTGGATGTATAGAACTACTCCTCATGATTCCTTGGAAGTTTCTCCTTTTGAAGTCATGAGAGGTCGTGGTGTTAGAACTAAATGCAACCCTGAGTGGTTATTGGAAGCTGCTTCCAGCACTGTTCCTGTTGAAGTCATCAGGTCAAGGATTGTTAACAAATGCAACAAGTACCAAGAAAAGTACAACCAGAAACATAATACTAAAGAAATTCATGTTAAGGTTGGTTCTTGGGTCAGAGTCAAGAAACCTTGGAAAACAAGTAAAGGTGAAAGCCAATATTTCAAGCCTTTAAGGGTTATCAAGGTTCTTAAAAATGCTGTACAATTGTCTAATGGTAAGGTTTGGAATCTTAAAAGAGTAGCCATTTTTCGCCCCTCTTCAAGTTGGTCTAGCAAATTTTTCCCTCTTAGATCAACCCACTCGTCTGATCCTCATTCTGAGTGGGACATCATCACAGAGAATAGTACCTTTGCCAATTCTGATGAAAATTGTATTATTGATGATGCTAATTCTTCTAATGTCAACAATGATGTTACTGTGTGTGGCAGTGGTGTTGATGTTAATTTACCATCTAGTGAAGAACAAGTATTGCCGTCTTGTGGGGAACAAAGCAACATTAATGTAAACCTACCACAATGTGACAAACGCATTCGTCATAAGCCCAAATGGATGTCGGATTACGTTTGTGATGATGTATCTTAGTTCTATTGTTTTGTTTAATAAGGAGGAAGATGTGTTGTGTTTTATTATTTGTCACGTCATTATTTCAATGTGTTCTCGCTCCTCTGCCTTCTGCTCTCGCTCCACTATTCCACGTCGGTTTAATATTCTAGAGCGTGGGTTGTGGATGGTGAGCTGAGGGAAGAGAGCGGAGGTGTTTCTCTGCTGTTCCGGAGCTTAATGGAATAAAGCTTCTTATATTGAATCACGGAGTCTTCTATCTTTACACAGGTGTTTTTTATTCCCGTGTTCCGCCTTCATTAAGCTCCATATATAGGGATCCACCATTTTTTACTTGTTTTGGTTCCGACAGAACCTGTGGGAGAGCTGTCAATCAACGTGGCTTCATCGAAGGTAAGTACGCTTTTCCGAGGTTGTGGTGACTTCATGCCTTTTTCATATCCCGGGCCGATTATTTTCTTAATTTTATTTTACTTTATTTTTGCTTCTTTCCAGCCTTGAGAACTCCGTCTGGTTTTTTCAAACCTAATTCAATACCAGACAAGCCAGCTGCTGAGGAGGATTTCTTTTTACACTAACCTGTGGGTATCCTTTAGTTAGTTGGCTATGCAGTTTTTATTTTAGATTGTCGTCTGACTACTGCACACGTTATCTTTATACTTATATATTCTGATTGTGATTTTTTGGCTTGCAGTGATCACACATTTATCCTAATACCCGCAGCTTATTCAGGAAGTCTATGTGACACCGACTTTCTTATTATTCACAGTGAGTCTGTTTTTCTTTATATGTCTTTACCTTTTTTGCGTTTTTTCTCTATGGTATTTCATCACTTATCTTTTATTCATCCTTTTTATGCAGTTATTCGTTCAATATTGGACTCCCTCTTCCTTCTCCCTACGTGTCCCTGAAGCGGTTTTCTCTGTAAGATTTATTCCTATTGGTCTTTTCATATTTATATTCTTTATCTTCAAATTTCTTGGGCCTGATCATTTTCTCTGTCTTCAGGTTCTCTATTTTCCTGCCTTGGATTTGTTCAACTAGCCTGGGTACCAATTCTTTGTATTTTTCCCAGGCCATTCGCTTTGCACTGCCGCATAGGTTTGAGTTTTTCTCTGTGCATATATTTTTTTTTTTTTTAGTTTAAGTCTTCACATTCTACACGACTTCATTTGAGCACTATCAAATTATACCTGTCTTGGTGGTTTGGACTATCTGGTATGGTTATTTGTGAGGCAATCTATGTTTTGGTGCTGGTTTCCTCCTTCTTATATTCTATCTTTGAGTCGCTTGCTCCTATTGACTATTTTAGCTTTGTTTTATCTGGTTGTGATATTTTGTTCATTTGTCCCCACAGACGGTTCCTTTTAGAGCCCTGTGCGCTTTTATAATGTATACTGTTAATATGGATGGTGATGATATGCCCACCCATTAACATCAGGAATACAGCGCCCTGATGAAGGAATTTACAAGCAGTGGTACTTCCGAAACGCGCGTCGGCGCTTTTCGCTTTTTAGGTCTCGCCTGAGCCAGCGCTGTAGTGCTGCTCTGGTGAGAGCTATAGTAAACGGGGGATTTGGAAGTGCAAACTAGTGCTTTCAGGCCTCCAAATACAGTGCATGTGCGCCGGGCGCGCGCACCATTTGGCAGCCTGTGTGATCATTTCGCGGCCGCTTTGATGTTCTCAGTGAGCCGCGCGGCCACTGAGAACATCAAAGCGGCCGCGAAAGAGCTCACCATTTGCCAGCCTGAATGTCCCACCACCCCCCTGCTCTGTGTCACTCTCTGTTGCACGACAGTTGCTCCCCTTCCTTTTGCACTCACTCACCTGTGTGCATCTCGCCATGGATTCCCAGCGCTCTCTCTCTTGCTTCCCAAATCCTGCGTTGCCTTAGCTCCTGCCGTCCCAACCCTCCCGTGTTGCTGCAGTGTTCCTTCCATGCCCCCAACATCCCCGTGTTCCTTCGCCATTCTAACGTTTATCACAACTTCCGCCAGGCTGTCTCCGCTCACTCCTCCAGCACACTTTAAAAAATGCACATTTTATTTCGGTTTTTACACCGAACCAACTAGGATCAGTAACTAAAAATAAATAAAAAAACCTCCATAAAAAATAAATTAAAGAATACAAAAAACTTTTACCATGCTGCACGGCATCATGTTACCACAGCGCAGATGTTTGGCAGTCTTGCTAAAAGCCATTGGCACTGCCAGTAGGTCACAAAAGCGAGACCTACTGGCTTTAAATATACTTTTTGTATACCTCTAAGGTCTCCTTCGTTGCTGCTTCCCAATCTGTATTTGAGTCCTTCCACTACACACTTTCTCCTCTTCCAAAAGGCCGCGTGCTGTTCTGGTCTTAAGCTTGAGAAGGCACATACTGCTGTCATCCAAGCGAAGCTCTGCTTGGCACCCTGGAACGAGGTCTGTGTAAGTGCTGGAGCAGAGTTTTCTGTTGAAAATTTATCGTGTTTTAAGCTCCAGTTTTGTCTATATGTTATGATTTAAACAACTAATTTGAAGACACTAATAAATAGTTTGTTTTGTTAAAGTCTGAACTAACCAACATTACTAATGAGAAGAAAAAACTACACGTGGGACGCATATATGTTGCTTAATAATAATGTGCGGTTTTACTAAATGAGTGTTGTAAAAGTGCTATTTGTTTCATGTTTATGCTTTTAAAATAACGTGTACTAATGCTTTATTGTGTTGCAGAAGGCTAGATAATTACATACACATATGGGTATTAGTGGGAATTAACACTGTTTAATCATTATGCTGTGGTAACGTTGTTTTGTGTTTCTTTTAATTAAGATGGTCCGTTTTGGCCTAAACCAAGATGGCTGCCTTTTACAGCCTGCACTCGAGTGATTGAATTTTGATGAGAGGCCTTGCTGTACATGGTCGAGAGTCACCTGACCGCAGCCTTTGCCTGGTTAGAAAGTTTTCCGTGAGGACAGTAGCTCTGGGAACGTTTCCAGCTGCCCTTGGACAAGGATAAAGCCACAATGAACAATTGCGGTGGCTCTGCTAAGTTATCAAGGAAGAACATTTACGAAAGATACATTTGTAAACTCCAGTTTCCTCCTTCCGTCTTTTTATTTTTGTGATTTTTCCTGAGCGGAGGTTTCCTAAATGTAACCGAATGGCATCCTTTCCTGCTCGCTCTGCTCAGCGGCTCAACGGATATCTAACATTTGTTTGTTACTTTTTATTTGTTATTTTTCCTATAAATATGTTAGACTAGAGAGGGTCCGTGTTGTTCTTCGTGTTCGTTGCTGTTCATCACGTTCAGTGCGTTCATCGCGGTTTGGACTTCTTCCTGAACCTATGCTGAGGACGGCATCTCGAGAGACTTTACTGAGAGACCTGTCCTGACCCTTTTAGCTAGAATAGGTAACTATGAGAATAATGATTCCGCTAATGATTGACTTTCATTTTGAACTAATTTAGATAAATAAGCATTTGTTTGAATTACGGTGTTGGGTGTTCATTTCTTGTCATTTATTGAGTTTCAAATGTATTGCTTATGTTTAAAAATCATGACTCAGGGCAATAACTTCTTGGTCGCATTGACCTCATTGTAGATGCAGATTGGTTCTCCTATGTTCAGTGTGGATAGAGTAATAGTATGAATTTTAGTGTGATGGGCCCTAGTGTATGATGTGTGTATGTGCGTGTGACTGTAGGTTTACTCTGTCCGTGGAAGCAGGGAGAATTTATATGCGCCGATCTGCAGCAGTTTCCTGGTAGCAGTATGATGGTTTGATTATTGTCTTGATCAGATTAGATTGCTTGTACATTGGCTTTTGATTTATTGATTATTGATTGATGTTGGTATATGTACTAATGCTATATGTTGGAGTCGTCGTATTGAGTTTTATGTAGTGCTTCTGGAACTTGGGAGCTGGTGACGGTTCCGTAGTAGGGCAGAGGGAAGTGTGTGCTGCTCTCGGGAAAAACGGGATTGTTGGAATTACCTGTATGTATGCAGGAAAAACGTGTGACAATTGAAGTTGCGCGTCACAGTGTCTGGGTTTGGAATCAGTGACATCGTCGTGTGTTACTATTCGATATATTTTCGGTATAAAAGAGTGTGTATGGTAGTGAAGGTTATCTGTGAAACTCTGGTCATAAGTCCCAGGGATCCGTAAGGTTCGCCGTTAAAGCTTATCGCGGGAGGAGTAATAGGTATTCTCTGAGCTTGTCTGAAGGACTGGGCAGAGGTAAGCGCTGCTTGGTTAACGTGTGTTATAATTCTGTAGTGGGACAGACTGTTCGCTGTTTGCGGGAAAGGCAGGATTCTGTGTGCATGTGTTACATTTTCTGGTGTGAAAGTGCGTGAATGTATGAGCATTTAATTGATTGTAAGACTCTTTGGAGCAGTCCTAGAGGAAACAGTTAATGGATGAATGTTAGAAGGGCAGAATAGAGGGATGTGCTACTGTGTCAACGAAAGTAATTATTCCGTAGTGGAGCAGAGGTAAGCGCTGTTCTAGAGAAAAGCGGGATTCTTGTGAGAAAAGATTTTCTTTACTATTCTGTGGTTAGCAAAACAGACAATGGAGATGTTTATATGTTGTAACTAATAGATTTGTGGAATTTGAAACGAAGTCTACCAAGAAGGCTTTGTAAAGGAGGGGTAGACGAGTGACAGGAGACAGAGCAGAAGCGACTGCAGCGACTGCTGACGTCATACAGACCGCGCTCTGATTGGGTAGTGAATCAGAACAGTGCTCGCGCTAGGATTGGTGCGTTAGTGTGAGCCGCGCAGGGATTGGAAGGAGTACAGAGTGACGTGGACGCTCCAGGATTGGTGCATTGGTGTGAGTCGCGCTGTTATTGGACAAAAGATCCGCAACTGTACGGAAGGGACTAGAGAATATCCGTAAACATTAAAATGTATTACCAACCAGAGGAAAAGAAGAAGAAATTCTTGTTCGGTAAAATAAAGAGGTGGTTCGACAAGGATAAGAACATAATAACCAGAGAGGGTGAATTGCTACCTCCAACGAGAACTCCTGCATCTTTCATGGTTGCGAAATATGGGTATCATACTTGTATTTGGTTAGATAACTGGGTTAAGTATACTAAGGAAGATGGTGTCTTAGCGTTCCCGGAACATGGTTCATTTAATTTTTGCCATGTTGAGAAATTTGCGGGAAAAGATGATGTGTCTAGAGCCTAGACCAAGGCCGACACAGTTCGAGGCGTTGGTGGAATGGGAAGATGAGGTGCATGAGCGAGAAAAGCAGAGGAGTGGAAACAATTATAGGTACTTTTTTGGGAGGAAATATGATCGTGAAACTCATCATGATCGAATGAGGAGATGGCGAGATGCTAGTATGTCAGAGGGATTATATCCTATGAGGACAGTTGAAGAAGCGGAAGGGAGGAAGGGTACAGAAAAGGTGCCTGATTCAGGAGTGAGAAGGTATGGAGCTAATGATTACGAGGAGGAGGTCTTGGATGACATGATTTACAAGAGACCACCTCCGTATAGACCAGAACCAGAAGAGAGCACGCCAGTTGCTACTCCGATAAGAGATACTTTGCGAATTATTAAAACTGAAGTTGTGACACCAGATCTAAAAAGTGATAGCTCTTTCACGAAAAGGGAAAGAGAGAGAGAGCGAGAGAGAGAGAATCGGGTCAGTGACGAGAAAACAAGAGAATTAGCCAGAACCACATCTGAACTGACTGAGAAAATTAGAGAGCTAACGAAAAATCTTGAAGCAGTTACAGTGCCTGTAACTATTGGTCCGGTTGTGCCTATTTTTGATAAACAAAGAATGGGTGAAAATGGGTTGACAGTTCCCTATGTTGGAAATGGTTTGGTTGGTACTTGTTCTTTGGAGGAATCAGGAATGAGGACGGGAGGAAATAATTTGAGTCAATTGAGACATGACACCTGTAGTGGAGGATTAGATGTACAGTCTAATTCAGGATTGAATACTGGTTGTTTGGGAGGAACAATTCTGGAACCACAGAGGGTGACAGAACAAGTGGGTGCAGTAAAAAAGTCTACTGAAATAACAGCTGAGGATTTGAATGATTGGTTGAAAGTTCTTCAAAAGAAGGATAAAGATTCACAGGCAATTGATGTAGCAAGGTTGCGCATAGAACTGGAGGAGCTTATTGCAGGGACAATTCCTACAGATATACTCAAAAACCATCATGATGGAGAATTGTTATTCATGTGTAAGAGTATCACCTGGAGGGCAAAGAGTACACATGACAGGTTAAGAGCGATAGCGAGTGAACAAGGAGTTGACATGGATAAGGTGAAAGCTTTGCAGAAGTCTTACAGGATGGATTTTACAGACAAAGATATTGAAAATCTAAATGGTGCTGGTAGAACAGGACAGATTAAGAAAATGATTGCCTTATTGCAAAAATAGGGTGATGTAGAAAAGTGGAAGGATAGATGGTACAAGAAAAGGGAAGATTCAGTGGACAGGACTTATTCAGCTTTTTCCATGAGAGAAAAAGAGAAAACAGTGGATGCATATCCTATGAGAGAGATTCCTGGAGGAGGATATGTACATGTCCCATGGACTAGACAGGATATTTTGTCATTTACAAATGATTTTCCTCGACTGAGAGAAAACCCTGTCGAGTGGTATAGGCAGGTAGACAGGTTTGTGAAATTGTCAAAAGTGCTGTGGATTGACCTGAATAGTCTGTTTGATATAATTGTTTCAGCAGACTTGTGGGCTGAGTGTAAGATAGTTATAGATTGGCCTGCAAAAGAATATCCAAGAGATCCGAAAAACAGGAGCACCAGATCCAGAGGTTATGAAGAAGTATGATCAGGTTATTGTGTTCCTGAAAAATAAAGTACCCCCGAAAGAGACAGACTGGGTTAAGATAGATCGAACACATCAAGAAGCAAAAGAATCAGTTCATGCTTTTTACGAAAGGCTGATACTGGCTTTTAAACAGTTCAGTGGAGATGAACACCTGGGTGACAAGGATTTGAGTCATTTTGTATACAGATTTGTATATGGTCTGAGACCTGAAATCAGTGAAAGGATTCGTGAACATACAGTTGATTGGCAGAGTAAAAAGATTGATGAAATCCTGAGACATGCAAAATACTTCAGTGATGAGATTGAAGCAAAACAGAGAAAGTTGAAAGAAAAAGCAATGTGGGCACAGGTGAAAGTTGCTGAGAGACAAGAAGCACAGTTGATGGAACAGGCAAATAATCCAGGAAATAGACCCAGATATGCAGGAAAAGGAAAAGGGAATTTAGAGGAGGCCAAAAAGAAGTTCCCTTGTCACAACTGTGGACAATTGGGGCATTGGAGATCCGAGTGTACCAATCCACCATTAGTGAGTAATGAAAATAAATAATTGAATCAACAGGTGCAGAACGAGGGGTGTAATCAACAGCAGCAACAACAGAAGGTTGTCAGACAGCAGAGTCAAGAGCCAAAACCGCCCTTGCCGCAGAATAGAGGGTCCCAAAAGTATAACCAGGACTCAGGATTCTACAATGATGAGCAGGTAAACAAACCGAGACGTTCTAACCTGGTACAACAGTACTGGTTAAAGAATGAGGGGAGTGAGTCTGAAGGGGACTATTGACGGTGCCGAAGAGAGGAGGAAGAGTGCATACTTGGTGCAACTCTAGAAATAGACCAGGCAGGACCATTTGTAGATGGGAAAATAAATGGGGAGAGTGTTACTTTTTTGGTAGACACAGGTGCAACGAGATCAACTGTCAGGTCAGCGGGTATTAGAAATCTTCCTCTCTCGGACGAAGCAATCCAAGTAGTTGGTGTAGCCAATACACAGATTAGGACTCATCTTACTGAACCAGTAAGGGTGAGTATAGGGAAATTTTCAGACATGCACAGATTTGTTGTCTGTGACACTAGTCCAGTGAACTTGTTAGGTAGGGACCTATTGTGCAAGATGAATTGTACAATTTTTTGTACTCCGGATGGAATAGCTTTTGAGACACCAGATGAGGATGTTTTGTACCGGATGACTCTAGATAATAGAGAGAGTGAGATTGTTGGTACATATGCAGTGTTTAATCCAGATGATTTGCCTCAGGAGTTGAGACACACAGTGAAAACAGCAGTTTGGGATTTTACTGGAGAAGATGTGGGATTGATGAATAATGTAGATCCAGTAAAGATTTCAGTGAAAGAGGGGATTGTTTATCCTAATATTCCTCAGTATAGATTGACACCAGAAATAATTGAGGGAATTACTCCTATAATTGACAAGATGATTCAACAGGGTGTTTTGAGATAATGGGGTTGAAGAAACCTAATGGAAAGTTCAGGATTGTACAAGATTTGAGAAAAGTTAACAAAATTGTGGTGGCATGTTGTCCCATTGTGCCAAATCCTTCAGTGATTTTATATCAGATTCCTCATGATGCTGAGTGGTACACGGTGATTGATTTGTGTCATGCTTTCTTTTCAATTCCATTGCATCATGACAGCCAGCCGATTTTTGCATTCCGGTTTGGCCAGCGTATTTTAGCATGGTGTCGTATCCCACAGGGGTATACAGAGAGTCCTTCGATATTCAATCAGTTATTGAAGAAATCATTGGAGAGTTTGATCATGCCTGAAAGCTCAGTACTAGTGCAGTATATCGATGACTTACTTATGGCATCGAAGACACGTGAAGCTTGTGAAGTAGATACCATAGCTTTACTGAATCATCTGGCAGATGGAGGATTAAAGGTATCTCCAGCCAAATTGCAGTTTTGCTTCGCCTTTGAAAGGAGTGAGATCTGCTCAAGTGGCTGAATTGGTGGCATTGACAAAAGCTTGCAAGATTGGGAAGAATTTGGGAGTGACTGTGATGACTGATAGTCAGTACGGATTTGGAGTCGTTCATGACTTTGGCCAGCTTTGGCTACAGAGAGGTTTCTTGACGTCGAGTGGGACTCCAATAAAGAATGCTGAAGTGATTGGAAAATTGCTTGAGGCGATACAGCTGCCTAAAGAACTAGCAGTTGTGAAGTGTGCTGCTCATGGACAAGGAGATGATTTTGTTACTCTTGGTAATAGATTTGCCAATGACATAGCGCAGTATTGTGCGAAAACAAATCAATCGATTAATAAGGCACGAGAGAAGGAAATGTCTTTTTGTTCTGTGATGTTTACTAATGTCCTAGAAACATGGGATGAAGTGAAACAGTTGCAGGATGAGGCAGGAGATGAGGAAATGAGAGATTGGATCAAGGCAGGTTGTGCCCCAAGAGAGACAGATCATGTTTGGATCTATAGAGATGGTAGACCAGTCATGCCAAATAGCATGTTGTCGACAATGGCAAGAATGTATCATGGCCAGGGACATTTGGGAAGGGACGCGATGATTAGGTCATTCAAGCAGACCTGGTACAATGCAAAGTTCAGGTTGATTGCAGAAAGCATCTGTCAGAGATGTTTGATTTGTCAGCAGTTCAATACTGGGAAAAAGACAGTGGTGAGTCTAGGAACAATAGGCAGAGAAGGAGGTCCTTTTACCAGGATGCAAATAGATTTCATTGAAATGCCCCAAGTGAACAGATTGAGGTATGTTCTAGTGGTAGTCTGTTTGTTTTCAAGATGGGTGGAGGCTTATCCGACTAGGAGAAATGATGGAATAACAGTTGCAAAATTACTGTTAAGAGAGTTGATTCCTAGGTACGGGTTCCCAGTGACAATTGAGTCTGACAGAGGTGGACACTTTTACAATGAGCTCATGGGTTTAATTTGTGAAGCATTGAGCATACAGCAGAAGCTACATTGTGCATACAGACCAGAGGCTTCTGGTGTCGTAGAGCAGATGAATGGCACAATAAAAAACCGAATTGGTAAGATGTGTTTAGCCACTGGAATGAAATGGCCTGATGTCTTGCCTCTAGTGCTGATGACCATTAGGTCTACTCCAGATAGAACCACAGGTTTGAGTCCGCACGAAATCTTAATGGGACGTGCGATGAGACATACTTTTGTGCCTGTCAACAAGTTGATGACAATAACTGATGACATGATTTTGGATTACTGTAAAGGCCTGGCTGACGCAGTTCATTCTGTGTTTCACCAGGTTGGAGGAGACGCTACAACACTTGAGAAGAAGCAAGCCCATGATCTGAGTCCAGGGGACTGGGTGAGGATTAAGGTACACAGAAGAAGAAATTGCTTGGTTCCAAGGTGGGGAAGGCCAAGACAAGTTATTCTGACTACGACAACTGCAGTGAAGTGTGCCGGTGTGAAAAACTGGGTGCATGCGAGTCATACTCTGAGAGTTCCAAATCCAAAAGAAGGGACTGGTAAAGAGTATTTTGAAGAGTCAGATTCGAGTGATGATGAAGAAATTGAGCCAGTGAGAAGGAGAAGGAATCCTGAAAGAGCTGAAGGAGAAGGAGAGTCAGGTGATTCTTTCTTTCCAAGAGAAGCTTCAAGAGAAACTTTGAGAGTTTCAGGGGAACGATCAGATTCTGTAAGAGTGCCTGAAGTTCCAACAAGCAGTGGAGAAAACAGAAGAGAAAAGAGCAATTCCACAGAGACTACTCCTGAATCAGATGAGGAGGTTGAAAATCCACTTGAGATTATACCTGAAGAAGTAGGGTTAGAAGAAGATAGAGAGGGACAGATTGCAGAAAACCCCCGAGGAGGTGTAGGGAACATTCCTGATGAGCTAGGTGAAGGGATAAGTAGACAGCAAGAAGATTGCGTGTCGGAGACCCGAGGAGGGAAAGAAATAGGGAAGTCTCAATCAGTGGTGGTAAAAACTGTGGAGCAAAAGAAAACTGCTGAAGAACAAGAGGCAAATGAAACAGAATCAGATGAGAGTGACAATGAGAAATCAGAGGGTCGAGTTCTGAGAAAGAGAACTTGGATTGGAGAGAGAAATAATAAAGAAGTGAGACCAAAAAGGGTTGTAAGAGGAGATCTTTGGCCTAACAGGATAAAAAGGCTGAGATATAGACTGACACGAGTAAATTCATCGAAAGCTGAGCAGGTGAACGAAGTGTCGAGTCAGAATCAAGCAAAGAGTGAAAAACAAAAGATCACAAAGGAACCGGAGGAGATCAAGAGAATCAGAAAACCTAACCAGAAGTATAGGTCACCGGAATGGACGTACGTGGCACTGTCTGAAGGTGAAGAGACAGAAGGTCAAGGAAATCCAGAGGGGACCGTACGACAAGTGGTTGAGGAGAAAACTGTTGGAATCCTGAAAGCAATCTTGACTGACATTGGAGAAGAGTCAGATGCACAGGATGTTGTTGATGATCTGATACAATTTGATGTTGCTGAAGAAGAAGTGAAAAGCGATGAAAATCCAAATTGAGTAAACTAAAGGAGTCACTTGGAGAAAAGTGAAAAGAAGAAAATCTGAAATTAGCTGTTTGGAATAATCTAGTGTTCTAAGTGTTTCAGTAGTGGAGTAGAAGAGGCTAAGTCAAAAGACACTGCCAAAGTAATAAAATGGCTAACACAGAGAATAATCAAAGTAGATGTGCCTTCTTGAAAAGATGGTGTAGAATGTTCTGCTGCTGTACTGGATTGTTAATGCTATTATGGGGTGTACTAGCTTTACTAGTTACTTTTAGAGTTACAATAGATACTTTTGGAATACATATTGAGAATGTGACAAATGTAGAGAAAAGTTCCCAAAAAGTAGTTCCAACTAGAATTAGTAACATTTACATACATAAAGATAGGTCAATTAATGATTTTTCTAGCAATGTTTTTTCAAAGTTATTGTACGAATACGTAAAGACAATGGAAGTTAGGGATTGCTACGTCTGCATGCAATTACCTGCATCTGTTTCAGAAGGTGTTACTTATCACCATTTACCAGCTACGTATGGAATTTCATGTAGTGTGTTAAGTAGTGTTTTTTATTTGTTAGGGAAAATAGATTATGAAATGTCTAACAAAGATAACATTTTTGGGCAATTGCCTATGAACAAAAAGCTGAATCCAGCTAAAGAAGCTAACATTTTTAGTGAGATTTTTATTGAGAAAGAAGAATTAACATTAGATTATATTTTTGGAAACAATTTAACTTGCAGTTTGAAAGAAGAGGAGAAAGCTTTCCTAAACATGGTAGAGGAAAGGAGAATGAGCATGCATGAGAAGGCAGGGAAATATAAAGTGAGTGAGACAATTTGGGACATTGAAATGGGAAAGCAATTGAAGAATGGGGCTATTCCAACTTTAGCTTTAGATGCACCACAGAAGGGTAAACTATGCATTACCAGAAAGAAGTCTCAATATGATACATATTTTGTTGGGACTAGTGAGTGTCATGATACATACTTCATTGCAACAGGATGGGGTTTTAAAGGTGGAGAAGATCCAGTTTTCCCAGGAGTGTATTATGTTTGTGGGAACAAGGCTTATTACAAGTTGCCTGACCATTGGTATGGCACGTGTTATGTGGGCCTGGTCTTTCCAAAGATTTTTCATATAGATAGGATAGAAGATGTAGAACACATTAATTTACTAACACGTTTTAAGAGAGAAACTTGGTCAGAGATAGTGGGTGATATTTTTGGTGCTTTAATTCCAGCAGTGGGAATTTCTTTAAATGCACATGGGATTCGGAAACTGTCAACAGTGGTGGATCGCTTATCGACAAGTACCGCTGGAGGGTTTCTTTTGGTGAATACGGAGATGAGTGCCGTACGTGCCATGTCTATGCAAAATCGACTTGCCCTTGATATTCTATTGGCCAAGGAGGGTGGAGTTTGCGGAATGCTGAAAGTTCAACATTGTTGCACTTACATTCCCGACGAAAGCAAAGACCTAAAGGTCTATATCAAAAATATTACTGATTTGCATGAAGAATTAGTACCCCTGGAAGCTGAAAGTGTCTGGACTAAAATAGCTAATAAGATAGTTGCTGTTAAGAGTTTTATTGCTAAGATAGGTAGTACCTTTATTGGTAAAATATTATTTCCTTTGACATGTGTAATTGTTGCTTTACTGATTCTAAGATTGGGGTGTTTGTGTTGTAAAAACAGGGGACGGAAAAAGAGAATAATTAGAGGAAATATTGACAAGAAACAAAAGAGATCAAGGAGAGATCAGCAAGAAATAGAATTAGAAGAATTGAGGGAGAGTGTTTACTTGGAGACAAAGAGGGATGATGTGAGGGAGTCTGGTGTTTAATGTTGTGTTGAAAAAGACATTTCCGATTTCTCCTGAAAATTGGGACTACATTTTTTTTTTTGGGTTGGTTTTTGTGGTGATAAGATATCACCAAAGGGGGGATTGCTGGAGCAGAGTTTTCTGTTGAAAATTTATCGTGTTTTAAGCTCCAGTTTTGTCTATATGTTATGATTTAAACAACTAATTTGAAGACACTAATAAATAGTTTGTTTTGTTCAAGTCTGAACTAACCAACATTACTAATGAGAAGAAAAAACTACACGTGGGACGCATATACGTTGCTTAATAATAATGTGCGGTTTTACTAAATGAGTGTTGTAAAAGTGCTATTTGTTTCATGTTTATGCTTTTAAAATAACGTGTACTAATGCTTTATTGTGTTGCAGAAGGCTAGATAATTACATACACATATGGGTATTAGTGGAAATTAACACTGTTTAATCATTATGCTGTGGTAACGTTGTTTTGTGTTTCTTTTAATTAAGATGGTCCGTTTTGGCCTAAACCAAGATGGCTGCCTTTTACAGCCTGCACTCGAGTGATTGAATTTTGATGAGAGGCCTTGCTGAACATGGTCGAGAGTCACCTGACCGCAGCCTTTGCCTGGTTAGAAAGTTTTCCGTGAGGACAGTAGCTCTGGGAACGTTTCCAGGTGCCCTTGGACAAGGATAAAGCCACAATGAACAATTGCGGTGGCTCTGCTAAGTTATCAAGGAAGAACATTTACGAAAGATACATTTGTAAACTCGAGTTTCCTTCTTCCGTCTTTTTATTTTTGTGATTTTTCCTGAGCGGAGGTTTCCTAAATGTAACCGAATGGCATCCTTTCCTGCTCGCTCTGCTCAGCGGCTCAACGGATATCTAACATTTGTTTGTTACTTTTTATTTGTTATTTTTCCTATAAATATGTTAGACTAGAGAGGGTCCGTGTTGTTCTTCGTGTTCGTTGCTGTTCATCACGTTCAGTGCGTTCATCGCGGTTTGGACTTCTTCCTGAACCTATGCTGAGGACGGCATCTCGAGAGACTTTACTGAGAGACCTGTCCTGACCCTTTTAGCTAGAATAGGTAACTATGAGAATAATGATTTCGCTAATGATTGACTTTCATTTTGAACTAATTTAGATAAATAAGCATTTGTTTGAATTACGGTGTTGGGTGTTCATTTCTTGTCATTTATTGAGTTTCAAATGTATTGCTTATGTTTAAAAATCATGACTCAGGGCAATAACTTCTTGGTCGCATTGACCTCATTGTAGATGCATATTGGTTCTCCTATGTTCAGTGTGGATAGAGTAATAGTATGAATTTTAGTGTGATGGGCCCTAGTGTATGATGTGTGTATGTGCGTGTGACTGTAGGTTTACTCTGTCCGTGGAAGCAGGGAGAATTTATATGCGCCGATCTGCAGCATAAGTACACACTTAAAGTAAACAAGCATTGGCATAGACAATAGGTCTCGCCTTTGGGACCTTATAAGTGTTTAGCCATGCAACAGTTATAGGATATTGTGCTGCATAACTAAATACTTATAAGGTCCCAAAAGCGAGACCTATTGGCTATGCCAATGCTTGTTGTAATGGTCACCCCTCCTTTTTGCCACTGGTACTGATGTCTTTCGACTGATGTGCACTGGGTTCCTGCTAACCAGGCCCCAGTGCCAGTGCTCTTTTCCTAAAAACAAGTTAAAATGGTCTGCTTGTAACACAATTGGCAAACACTTTAGCACCCCTGTAAGTCCCTAGTAAGTGGTGCCCATGGTTCTTAGGGCCTGTTAACTAAAGAGGGTCCTTCAGGCCTGCAGCATGTATTATGCCACCCTAAGGGACCCTCCTACAAATTGCATTTGGGCTGCCATTGCAGACTGAGTGTCATGGTGCAAACCATGAGTGAAAACTCACATGGCACACTCACTGTGTGCCATGCCAAAATCACTGTATGTAATATATGCAAGTCACCCGTACAGCAGGCCTTGTAGTCCTAAGGCAGGGTGCATTATATTACATGTTAGGGCCGATCTGCATGAGCAGCTATGCCCCTGTGTTGTCTAGTTCATTTACTAGATGGTGCAAGTAAACAGGGAAGTGATCTTAAGTATATGTACTGGGCCAGGGGTCTCCAACCTTTTCTGTAGTGAGAGCTACTTCTGATCAGTGAAAATCGTCGTGAACTACTAAAAGGCCAAGCAACTCGCGCATTTTTTTGAGAGACGCCCCACGCCCAGTTTAATTGATTTTAAGCCTTTCTTTGGAGCCCTTACTGTCGTTTGAACAAAAGGTGCCGCACTCCCTCTTTTGAAGTGACAGACAGCCGCAGGTTGTGCTACCTGAAGCAAAAGCTTGTCTTGCTTGGAAGCGTTCCTGGAAAGTATAACGAACTACTGCGGGATACAAGCCTATAAACCTCCTTTTGTGATCATCGATCAACTTGTTCACAAACTGCAAAAGTTAAACCTCAACATATATTCCTTACCAAATGTGATTTATTAAAGTCTAACTTAGAGGTGGTCATTAGTTTTTAAAAAAAGAGACTCATTTTAGTAAGAAGAACCTCAATTATTTCCCCTTCACCACATACTCTTTTTTTTGTAAAGTTTTAAATTTTATACTTTGCATTGCATTGGTATGGTTTGTTTGGCCTCATCAGAACAATATAAAACCACAAATATAAATTAAATAAATACCATCACCTCCACGAAGTCGATGTTCCCCGTTATGAACATGGTTTGTAAAGTTGATTTTCTCCTCATAAGGCGCATTGATATTGCCCAGCCCCAGTCCCTTTGGTGATCAGGTGAGAATCGTGGGGAGAGGGAAGATGGGACAAGTCATTCTGAAGAATGTGTGGCTAGTGGACATGTTTGAAGGTGCACGGTGATACAGCAGGCCTTAAGCCAGCCTTAAGATGGAGAGAGTGTCTTCTGGTGAAAAAGTGCCAGGAGGGCAGCGACCTTTAACCTTGAGGAGGTACAGAGGGGTTTGTAGGCGTTGATCTGGGTTAATGGTCACTGGTGGGCACCAGCAAGAAAGAGGCAGATGAATTTGGCATGATATGGGTAAAACGAGGCTGCACCTGGGTGGCAGCTGCTATGCTTTGTTACCCCTAGTAGAGCCCTCGCTGGGTTACGACAACAGGAACCGTTCCTAACAGGTGCTTGAAGAACCCTCTTAAGCTCTGTAGCTTGCATCCCGTACCCTTCCCTTTACACATCCTGAATGAGATGCTGATTATAGACCAGGGGTCAGCACTGTTACTTGAACTAACCCGTGAACTACTGTCCATGAGACTATGAGTGGACCTGCACACCATGCACCAATCAGTGTTGCTAGTAGCACTTTAAAGCACAGCAGAAAAGATGCACTTGCCATTACCATCACCATCCATACACCTCCTGTCCCCCTGCAGTATTTTATCAAGGCTTTGCACCTGAGTTCAGGGAGCACCTTACAATTATGAGCTAACAAACTTTTCTTTTGCGACCTTTGTACAATCATATGGACCGCTTTGCAAATGTAACTACTTTATTTTTTTACTTTGGCGTTTTAGTAACATCGCACATGCAACTTTTCAGAGAACACTATGTAGTTTATGAAGTGAAACTTATCCTGCAAGTCGGGGGAAAAAACTTGGCTCAAGAAGAGAGAAGTGGGAAAACTTGCAACCACCCCAAAGTGCAGAAAGCTGGACCTGCGCAGAATTTCGCTAGTGGGAAAAATTGCATAAATATATAAGGCTGCAGGTGGGCCGATGGATGTGCAGATTTACATAGTGTGGGTAATGTTTCATGCAATTTCCATAAAAAGGATTCTTTTGATCGAAACAGAATATCACATATTAGAAATGGGACAGCATCACAGAGTAATGTTAGTGAGCTGCTGCTGTGTTAAATATTGAAAACACACATCACTATCCCTGAATATTGGATATGGTCACTCAGCCGATATGCGACTGAACCAAACATGCACTGTGGCGCCGTGTGAGTAACACTAAAGTCAGGATTCACTTCACTTACGCACGCCCCACAATGAGAACCACGTGAGGGCAAATTCGCTGACCCTGCGACTGCAGCTGGCTTTCCCTCGGACACGTGGTGGACAGAGCCCCACACGGTCAAGCTCCGAGTGTCATCACATCCGTGGAACAGAGCGTGGGATTCTACGGGAGGGGGTCCTTTGTTAGGCCGCATCATCCCATTGCGAATCTCCCGAGACACCGGCTAAACTGGAAAAAGGAACAACACACACCAATTTACACTCGAGGGCATCACATCCAGTGCTGTCTGCCCAGCGGCGCGCTCCGTCATGCGTTTCCCGTCACCCGGGAGGATTTTCTTTTTACGAACAATACTATGCATGCACCGATTTCGGGTCCATAATTACTATGTTAAGAGCAAAACTCCTAGTAACACAAGATGGTGTGATCTAAAGACCCGAGGGTGACTGCGGCATGGAGTAAATCGGTAGTTTCGCGGTTTAGAAAGCTACAAACACATGTATAATTTGGATGACCATGCCTGTGCTCTGTCAGTAACCTGGCCACAGAGCGTATGAAAGAGTTGAAACTGGATCATAAATTCACAGCTGTTCTCAAGAGTGGAACAATTACATTCTTTTTAGGAGTGAAGACTGGAAGAGCTTTCTATCTTGTGCCTTAGGTAAAGGAAACTGAAACTTGGCAACACAAGGGATCTCCTGATTTATAACGCAGAGCTGGAATGCGGGAAGAAAAACATTAACAGTCTTTCAAGAGCTCGTGGCATACCAGCGGCTAAGTATAGAAGGCACACATCGCAGCTCCATTCTAGAGAACAGAACAGTGCATTATGGTGTTTACTGGCCAGGCCAGCGCTTACCGTTTAATCTGCTTCTGATGAAATATGTTCCAAATCCAGACAGAAAAAGGCAGGTGGTGCGGGTTCGTAGCATTTTGTCTTTGGATCAGACGAGGCAGTATTTTCAGAGGCAGTTATGTTAGCGTTTAATGTCTGTTCGTTTCATATACAGGCTTTGAAATCGTTTTTTGTTTTTTTGAAAACATTTTATTTATACTTTTCCCGAAAAATACAAAGCAGGCAGACAAAAGTACAGACAGGGTATCATTGCAGGTGTACAGATAAACAGGTACAGTAAACCAGCAAAGTTGAGCTGAGGGCCAGGGAAATACGGTGAACGAATGATCCATACAGTAGGGCATTAGAGGCAACATAATGAGAGAAACCAAATAATACACATAATAGCAGTATTCAGTCATAGGACGAGTTCAAAAGACGGGTGGTGGAGGGGGGGGGGTGGTTGGGGATCGCGTATCAACCTGTCAAGGATCTGGGGGGCTCATGTGGTTGCCACAGTGTCAGGCTGTGTGTCATAAAAATCAGGATGTGTGAGCAGATATGTTGTGAGGGGTCCCCAATTGTCTCGGGGGTGGGAGGACAGTGGGAGTAGTTCAGCAAACGCGCACATTTGGTCCTGCCAGAATACTATATCTCGTATCCATTCCTTAAATTTAGGTGCCCGACCCCGGCTCCATCGGCATGCAATACGCCGTTTGGCGAGGAGGAGGCTGAATAAAACGAATTTTCTGTATGTCACTGCTATGAATGCGGTGTAACCAAGGAGAGTGAAAAGGGGAGTATATGGGAGGTGTAGCAATGTCATCTGTTCCAGGGCTTCCAAGACCTGGAACCAATACCCCTGTACAGCAGCGCAGTCCCATGCCAGGTGAAGGAAGTCAGCCCCTGTAGCCCCACATCGATCGCACTTATCATCATCACGCAGTTGAAAGCGATAGAGTTTAGCTGGTGTATAATATGTACGGTGTAGGTATTTATAATGGGGGATCCGGAGGCGGCTACTGGATGTGCTGTGCTCCGGTTGCCCGCAGCAATAGGTCCACTGCTCCTCAGTTATAGCCTGCTCCAATTCTACAGACCATTTATCCTTGGAGGTGTTTTGTGAAGTGCACTGAGTGGTGTACAGAGAGTGATAGAGGGATGAAACTAGATGAGGTGCTGCATCTGAAGCCAGTATAAGGCGAAGCGTGGCGACTTCTGGTGGCTCACGGGGGAAGGAAGGAGTATGTTCCTTGAATCCCTGTCGCAAACGGATATATCAAAAAAAGGTCCATGGGGGAGGGGGGTAGCGCGGCGAAGAGCTGTTGTGAGGTTCGCAATTTGCCCTGGAAGTAGAGGTCCCCCCAATAGGCCATCCACTACGCAGCAACACATGTCACATTTTTTGTTAACTTTTGATACATTTGAGCTACAAACAATTTATTAGTTTAAATGGTCAGATCATGCAGCAGATCTTGTAAAATGAGGCAAATATGGCAGAGCCATAATTATATAGAAAATATTTGCAAACTAGATTATTTTGCCATTCATGTTTGAACTGCTGTTGTTGAAAAAGGGGAATAGTGCTGATGACAGAAACTCCATGGCTCGGAGACAAATGGCTTGTGCTTCCACATTTTATCGTATTTGGGACATTCTGTGATTCGAAGCATATACCACTTTGTGAATGTATTTTAATGTCAATAACTCATTATAACCTTAAATAATCAAGTGTATCCATTAATTGATTAAACTGGGCAGTGAAATGCCAAACAAATACTAAAAATTGGGATGTTTGTGCATTCTGGCCACAACCCTGGCTCTGCCCAGAGATCTAATCCTTGGGTTATTCCCGCCCTCTGATTCTCTGCCCACAGTTCCCCTACTTTTTTCCCCCACTTCGACCACTGGAGATAGTATGCTTGTGTGTTTGGGTGTGTCTGTATTTGTGCGTGTCTGCGCGTGTGCTGGTCATTCACGTGTGTGTGCGGGCAGGGCTTTAAGTGAGCCGGATCCTGCCGGTGCTGAGCACTGGCAGTTCTTAAAAGCAGGTGCTAAGACAGCTCCCTATCGGGCTCCTCGTTTCTGCCCTCACCCTCAAGGTAAAAATACATAAATCTTACCTCTGCAGCAGCACCACCCTTCCCTGCCTTTGATGTAACTTCTAAGAGACTCGTTGTAGTTCTTTCACAGTCTCATCATTTCAGAACGGAAGCATTTTCAATGTTATATGCAACAAAGCCGTAGTTGTTCCTTATTTATCTTATGCAACTAACAACCATTTATAAAGCCAATAATCCTGGCTTGTTGTCGTTATAATGTTACCTGTTGTATTGTTTATCTGGATGAAATGACAGAAACAGCAAAATACCAGACGGGCGGCACACTAAGCTGAGCACAGATTTTTTAGCTCAGGTGTTTTCAGCCACGCCCATAATTACAATGACCACGCCCCTTTGAGAGACACCCCCTTTTTTCATCTCACTTAAAGTCCTGTGTGTGTGTGTATGTGTTTGACTGTATGGCTGCGTGTTAGGGTGTATCTGTGCCCCTATTTTTTGAGGGATTAGCTGTGTGGTGTGGAGGGAAGCACCAACGTGCAGGCCCAGTGAACATTTTTGGCCACTGCTCTAGACTCAATCTTGTTTTCCTCCACTATGAATTCAATATGAAACGACTGAACATTTGTTTATTGTTATTGTCCTTTTTAAACTCTGTTTTGCCTCATTATATTTTTAATCCATTAATGAACAACTGATGAAAGAACACAATCCGCCATCTTTGCTGCCTGTAATGATCAAGGGGGAGGGGCCGTCCACGTGCCCCATGGCCATCCCTATAGCCTGCACATGGCAGGCCCCTGGTTGCCCTCCCGACTAAATACAGGCCTGTCCGCCCCCAGTCAACAGACTGCTTCTCTGCAAACAAGAGACTGCTTCCCTCCAAACAATGGACTGCACATCCTAGCAAGAGACTGTCTCCATTCCATCCAACATGAGGCAGCATGCCTTCTAACAGGAGGCTACAAGTCTTCAAACATGAGACTGCATCCCACCAAACATGTGACTGCATACCTTCAAACTGGACACTGCATGCCTTCAAACTCGAGACTGCATCCCTTTAAACAGGAGACAGCATGCCTTCAAACATGAGACTGCCTGCCTTCACACATGAGACTGCCTGCCTTCACCCATGAGACCGCATGCCTTCACACATGAGACTGCATGCCTCCAAACATGAGGCTGCCTTCAAACATGAGACTGTATGTCTTCAAACATGAGGCAGCAAGCCTTCAAACATGAGACTGCATGCCTTCAAACATGAGGCAGCATGCCTTCAAACATCAATTAGAACGGAGATGGTGACGGATTAGTTTGAATGTTTTCGGCAGTGTTGCCTGACGAAGGGCGCTTGTAGCCCGAAATGCACTGGGTTTTAAATAAACACTGCTTTGGACGCACAAGTGCATTTGTCGTGTTTAAACAAGAGGTCCGGATGGGCACAGTTTGAACATTAGAATTTTGGTAAATGGCACAACATCCCACGTGTGGAGGCAAATATAAGTGGAACACAAACAGAGGCTTAAAAGGATGAAGTACTTGACTAAAATGGATACAAATTGGAGTAAAGATTGGAATAAATGCCACAAAGGTGCATTTTTGCTGTGCGATTAGCTTTGGGGTGAGAGTACGCCCCGATCCACTATGTTGTTATTAATTACAGGTGCCATATGGGCAAGGCATCATACCAATGTGCACGCACTCAAAGAGGAACTTGATAAGTTGCATGAGATATGAAAATATGGTGTACATCCCACCCCTACAACTGTTCCTCACTGCATGCCTTCAAACATGAGGCTGTATGCCTTCAAACATGAGACTCCATGCCTTCACACATGAGACTGCATTCCTTCACACATGACTCTGCATGCCTCCAAACATGAGTCTGCATGTCTTCAAACATGAGGCAGCAAGCCTTCAAACATGAGACTGCATGTCTTCAAAAATGAGACTACATGTCTTCAAAGATTAGACTTTCAAACAGGTGGCAGCATGCCTTCAACATGTGGCAGCATGCCTTCAAATGTGAGACTGCATGTCTTCAAACGTGAGACTGCATGTCTTCGAACGTGAGGCTGCATGCCTTCAAACTAGAGACTACGTATCTTCAAACATGAAACTGCATGTCTTCAAACATGAGACTGCATGTCTTCAAACGTGAGACTGTGTACACCCTCCAAACATGAGATTGCACCATCCCTCCAAATATGAGACTGCATTGATTCAAGTATAAGACTGCGCCGTCTAAAGCAATAGACAACACGTCTCCAAAACATGAGATTGCATCACTCCAAATATAACAGTGTTCCTCAGAACATGGTACAAATTCTTCCAAGCACGAGACAGCACACCTTCAAACATGAGACTGCAACCCTTCATGCATGAGACTACATCAATCCAGGAATTAGACTACACCCCCTCTAAGCATGACATTGCATTCCTCCAAACACGAGGTTGCTCTGACACAAGCGAGAGACTGCATTTCCTCAAGAAATAGTCTGCACTGCTACAAACAAGAGATGGCGTACCTTCGAACATGAGACAGAATCCCTCCAAAAATCAGACGGCATTTCTCCACACATGAGGAAGCATGCTGCAAAACACAAGACTGCATCCATTCAACCAAGAGAGTGTAGCGCTCCATACATGAAACTGCATCCATCTAATCATGAGACATCATGCCACCAAACATGGGACAACATCCTACCAAAGATGAGACATCATCCCATTAAACTTGGGACATCATCCACCCAAACATGAGACGTCATCCCACCAACCATGAGACGTCATCCCACCAAACATGAGACGTCATCCCACCAAACTTGAGACGTCATCCCACCAAACTTGAGACGTCATCCCACCAAACATGAGACATCATTCCACCAAACATGGGACATCATTCCACCAAACATGGGACATCATCCTACCAAAGATGAGACATCATACCACTAAACATGTTATTATTGTATTTATGTAGGTTTAGATAGAACTGTGAGTCCTACCATTTGAGGACAAATTGTATCAAGGGTGATGTCAAAATACATTTTATATATACAGCAATATAGAGTCATACTTTATGGAAAAGCGATTTACACAATATACAAGCAGCAACATAAAAAATATTTATCATTCCACCTTGGAAGGTTAGGAAAGCATGTTGCGGTCACCCCTCCAGGAATAAGACTGCATCCATAGATTAGGTTTGGAGGTTAGGCAAACATTTTGCAATCACATATTTGCAGCATTTGCCTACGTGCTTATCAAGAATAATGACTGTATATTATTTTGGTCATCTTTAAAATTAGGGTTAGGAATCTCAGGAAAGGCACAGTATCTACTGGGAAGATACAACATCAAAGGATCCCCATCTGTTTTGGTCCATTTTCTATAGGCAACGTAGACATGGACGCGAACGTGTCAGTAACGTCATCACGGTAGGCTGCGTCAGTCCGCCATTTTGTGATCCTAGGTGGAGGCCCGCGTGTCCATGCCATTGCATTTCTACCAATGGCGAGGAGCAACATATTGCAATTGGCTTTCTGCTGCACAGTGGGGATCTCACCCACATACTCAGTCAGTGATGTTACTAATGGTTGAAAAAATAGACAGTGCCAGGCCAAATGAAAAAAAGAAATCACCCGTTCAATTTTTAGTGTGCTCAGCCACCCAGCATGCTTACGAGCACCATATATGCCGCATACTCTAGATGTGTGTGAACCACAGTAAACGCACCTGCACTGCACATTCACATTTTACATGAAAAACAGAACATTACAGAAGCAATAACTCACTCTAATGCAGATTAGGAGGTGACTGGCATCTCAGATCTACGCCAGGCATCCTATCCTGTGGGCAAAAGTATGCAGCAGGTTTGTCTACATTTGGAAGCAAGAAAGGCAAATTACCTCCCCGTCAATCTTCCATGATCCAGTCCTTACCTGCAAGACTTCATCTCCTTCCAGTAGAATCTGTTCCCTAACTATCTGGCCTGTAAAATTTCCTCAACATGGCCTTCACTACCCAGATATATATTTCCCCAAAGATGCTCAAATGTGAGGCCGCACTCCGCTCACAGGGAAGTTTCCAAAACATGTAAACATTTAAAACATGTAGCTTCTCATCCCGATACTCAATCCCTTGGCCTTACGCGTTTCGAAGCATTCTCGCTTCTCATCAGAGGCCACATGTCAGGAAAACAGTTCATAGCAGCCACATTTCCTTCGCTTCTTATTTCAATTTTAATTGGCCTCAGGTGTGCCCCCATTATCGAGTTCCAACAATGTATGCTGGGAAATTTAGTGAAAGGGTTCAATCCCTGCATGTAGATTCGGGATACATTTATAGCCCTCCAGTGGGCTCCAAGATAAAACTCTGCCTGTTTTAATGTTATATATATATGGAAAGTGGGAAAAATGGGACTGTACCGGGGAAGATGAAGTGATGAAGATTACCAGTAAATAATTGTGGCATTGCCTCCTCGTTCTTCTTCTTTGATCCAGTCCTTTCCTGCGAGATATTACCCCTCTCCCTAAAGATACGATCTTCTATACCTTCAGGAGTCCTTAAAACAGATGAGACCAGGTTTAACAAATGTATTAATAATACCCTTCATTCAGTGGCTTCATTAAAACTTCAGGTAACAAAAAGGTCCAAGCCCTCAGCCCTGTGGTTCTCTTCATATATTAAGGGAAGAGAAGAGCCATTGTAAAAATCTAGAGCGACTTTGGAGAAAATCCTATTGTGCAAGCTAAGATCAATACAAAGAAGATCTGAACATTTTTTGCAAATATTCCCGTAAAGAGCAGATGGAGTTCTTTTCCTCTCAAATTTTAGCAGCTTCAAATACCTGGCGTGAGGTAGTAAAACATTTTCCATTCTTTTCTCGTCCCTGAAGAACAAGTTACTTACCTTCGGTAACGATGTATCTCTAAGAGCATTAGTAGTGAATCTGATAGATTCCTTACCTTAGAATTACCCCCAGGCTGGATCCAGAAAGTTTTCGTCAGCAGTACCCCTGCATGTCAGTAGGTGGCGTTGTGCGGCTCCCCGTCCGTCGTCGGCATCGTGATCGCCGGGATGATGTCGCAGGCAGTACTTAGACACCGCCGACGCGCGCTGACGTCAGTTCTGTACACGACTTACCGCGCAAGCAACGCAGAGCCATGCAAGATACCGACCACTGGTGCCTTGAAACTAGGGCCCTCAAAGGGATGACCTTAACCCTAGAAATCAGTACGCAGAACGGGGAGGATGGGTGAGGCGTTAAGGAATCTATCACTACTAATGTTTCTTACAGATACATCGTTACCGAAGGTAAGTAACTTGTTCATCTGATAGAAACACGTAGTGATAGATTCCTTACCTTAGAATAGATACCCCAGCAATACCAACCCCGATGGTGGGTCTGCGAACCAAGATCACACCAGAAAGTCCTGGAGAATAGAACGGCCAAAAAAGCCGTCTCTCCGGACTTGGCTGTCCAGGCAATAATGTTTTGTAAACGTGTGCAGCGAGGCCCACGTAGCTGCCTGATAGCTGTCCTGCAGGGGAACACCCCATCCTAATGCAGTAGTGGCTGCAGTCGCTCGAGTGGAATGAGCACACAGCCCCACTGGAGGCTACTTTTTAGCCAAAGAGTAACAGGCTTTAATGCACAAGACAACCCAGTGGGAGATAGTCCTCTTGTGCACCGCCTGACCTTTCTTGGTGGCAACGAAGCCAACAAAGAGTTGGTCATCCACCCAGAACTGTTGTATGCGGTGGAGGTAAAATGAAAGCGCATGTTTTGGGTCCAGACGGTGGAGCCTTTCTTCCTCTCTGGAATGATGTGGAGACGGGAAGAAAGTGGGCAAGGTAACAGTCTGCCCAATATGAAAGGCCGTGACAACTTTTGGCAAAAAGGAAGGCCGGGGCCTGAGCACTACCTTGTCCGGATGAATGTAAAGGAATAGAGGTTTAAAAGAAAGAGTCTGGAGCTCACTCACTCGCCTAGCGGAGGTGATGGCAACCAGGAAGGCAGTCTTCAGAGTCAAAAGACGAAGAGGACAGTTGTGAATAGGCTCGAAAGGAGCACACATCAGATAGGTTAGAATTAGATTCAAGTCCCACAGGCATCACAAACAGAATAGGAGGGAAAAGGTGTGTAATGCCTTTGAGAAATCTATTTACAACAGGGGACTTGAAAAGCGAGGGCTGATCAGGGAATCTGAGAAAGGCCGAAATGGCAGAAATATAGCCTTTAATAGTTCCCAGAGCAGAGCCCTGCCGGGCCAAAGAAAGAAGGAACAAAAGGACCTCGGAAAGAGGGGCAGAAAGGGGATCCACAGCCTTTGCTGTGCACCATGCCACAAATTTGCTCTACCTGCAGGCGTATACCACTTTAGTGGAGGGAAGCCTGGCTGCCAGAATGACATCACAGACTTCACGAGGCAAGTCAAAGGGAGTCAACTGCTGCCGCTCGATCTTCACGCAAGGAGGTGGAGACTGGACAGGTTCGGGTGAAGGACTGTCCCCTGTTGCTGTGACAGAAGATCCTCCCGAAGAGGCAGACGAATCGGGGGATCCACGCTCATACTGAGTAGCTCGGGATACCAAACTCTTCGAGCCCAGTCCAGCGCCACAAGAATGACTTGGGCCCGGTCGCGTCTGATCTTCTTCAGCACTCTTGGCAGGAGTGGTATAGGCGTAAAGGCGTACAATAGACCGCAACTCCACTTGCGACGAAAAGTGTCTCCGAGCGAGTGCCGACTTGGAAACTCCAACGCGCAGAACTGCTGACATTGCGGGTTCTCATCGGTGGCGAATAGATCTAACCAAGGCTCTCCCCACTGTTGAAAGAGACCTTGCGCCACCTCCGAGTGCAGCCGCCATTCGTGATCCATCATGCACCTGCGGCTGAGATCGTCTAACCTGGCGTTCAGGGAACCTGCCAGGTGTTGAACCACCAGGGAAATGCCCTGATGTTCCAGCCATGTCCAGAGGAGCAGAGCCTCCTGACATAGGGTCCACGACCCCACTCCGCCCTGCTTGTTGCAATACCACATGGCGGTGGTGTTGTCCGTGAACACCTGCACTGCACTCCCCTTGACAGAGGGAAGGAATGCCTTCAGTGCAAGATGGATCGTCCCGAAGCTCCAGAAGGTTGATATGGTGCCTGGACTCTGCCAGAGGCCTCTGATCTCTGCCTCTCCTATGTGGCCACCCCATCCCAGGAGGGACGCATCCGTCACCACCGTGTGCTCCGGTTGGGGAAGGGAGAGGGATCTGTCGCTGACCCAATGTTGGTTCATGAGTCACCACTGCAATTGCTGTGCAGTGCTCTCCGAGATCTGGACGTGTCCGGACAGGTCCCCCTGATGCTGCGCCCACTGGAACTTCAGGTCCCACTGCAGAGCCCGCATATGCCACCTGGCATGGTTGATCAGCAGGATGCAGGAGGACATGAGGCCCAGCAGCCTCAGGGTCATCCTGACCGAAACCCAGGACAAGGGCTGAAAGATCGGAATCGTAGCACCAATGTCCCGGACTCGCTGTTCGGGAGGATAAACCCAAAACTGCACCGTGTCCAAAACCACTCCGATGAAAAGGAGCTTCTGAGAGGGCACCAGGTGTGACTTCGGCACGTTGATGGAGAACGCTAGCAAATGTAGGAGGTTGGCCGTAGTCTGGAGGTGGGAGACGACTGCCTGGGGCGATCCCGCCTTCAACAGCTAGTCATCGAGATAGGGGAAGGCTGAAACCCCTGATCTGCGCATATGAGCTACGAACACCACCATCACTTTCGTGAACACCTGAGGGGCACTGGTAAGGCCAAAAGGGAGCACGGTGAACTGAAAGTGGTCGTGGCCAACCGTGAACCGCAGGTAACGCCTGTGGGCCTGCAGGACTGGAATATGAAAGTAGGCATCTTGCAAGTCCAACGCTACCATCCAGTCTTGCGGGTCTTGGGCAGACAAGACCTGAGCCAATGTGAGCATCTTGAACTTCTCCTTCCGGAGGAAGCCGTTGACGCTCCGAAGGTCTAAGATAGGACGCAGGCCCTTGTCCTTCTTTGGAACCACGAAGTAGTGGGCATAACAGCCACGACCTACTTCGGGCGTCGGAACGCGCTCAATGGCCCCCTTGCCAAAGAAGGCCGCAACTTCCTGCTGGAGAAGTGCCAAGTGATCCCCCGACATGCGGTGGTACTGAGGTGGCATGGCTGGAGGGGTAGTCTCGAAGGGGAGGGAGTAGCTCCTTCGGACAATTTGCAGCACCCACTGGTCCGATGTGATGGTGCGCCAGTTGGGGAGATGATGGCGATTCCGTCCTCCCACTGGCATTTGATGGACCTGAAAGGACAGACTAGGAAGGCTTAGCAGTGGATGGAGGGTGGAGGTGGACTTACCCACCCGCTGGCCCCCTGAACCGCCTCAATGGTTCCCACGTCTGCGGCCACGCTGAGGTTGTTGCTGTGCCGGCCTGTGGCTCTGCGAACGTAGTAGGGCACCCCTTCCACGGCCACGAAAGGAGCGAAAGGCAGAAGGCGGAGGAGGCCGAGTGGCCGACAGGCCCAAGGACTTGGCCGTAGCCTGGGAGTCCTTAAAGCGCTCCAGCGCACTATCTGCCTTGTTGCCAAAAAGGCGAATGCCATCGAAGGGTATGTCCATCAGGGTATTCTGGACATCCCCTGAAAAGCCAGTTGTTCTCAACCAGGCATAGCACCTAAGCGGCACCGTCGTGGAAATCGTCCTGCCCAGCGAGTCGGCGGTGTCAAGCCCACAACGAATGGTGAACTTAGGTGCCTCTCTCCCAGCAGCAACAGCTTGGGTGAGGACTGCCTGGACCTCCATCGGACAGCTAGGCAGCACCTGCGCAACCGTATCCCACAGAGAGTGGGAATAACGGCCCACGAGGCATACGGTGTTCACCGACCGCAGCCCTAAACAGGCAGATGAAAACCACTTCTTGCCAAGCTGCTCCAGCTTCTTGGATTCCCTATCCGGAGGTGCAGAAGGGAACGCACTTTGGGACGGAGAGGCCTGGACAACCAAGCTCTCAGGAGTAGGGTGTTTAGAGAGGAAGAGGGGGTCGCCCGGAGCCGGATGATGCTGTTGGGCCATGTTCCTATCCACAGGAGCCCCTGTGTTGGGCCTGGACCAGGATCCCAAAAGAACGTCCGAAAGTGCGTCATTAAAGGGCAGCAAGGGCTCCGAAGAGGTTGCCGCCGGTTGGAGCACTTCTGTCAGGATGTTCTTCCTGATGGCCACTGTAGGGAGCTCGAGGTGGAGGGCCTCGGCCGCCCTATGCAACACCACTGCGTAATGCTCCCTCCTCCGTAGCCAAGGTAGGAGGAGACAGCCTGCCAGGGTCCGGCGAAGTGTCAAGACCACTGGCTTCCCCCTAATACTCTGCCCAGTCCGGATCATAAGCACAATCCTGTGGGAGAGGGTCCTCAGACCCCTCCCAGCCCTCCCCTTCCTCCGAAGTCTGTGGTACAGGCTGAAAATACAGAGGACGGACATAGGGAATAAATCCCATTGACGCCGATCCGGCTCCATGTCCGGTTCAGGGCTGAAAACGGAGACAACGCCGTCCCAAGGAGCGGGCGATGTCGGAAGCGGTGCCGTTGGAGTCGACGTCGGTGGAGGCGTAACAAGGTCAACCGGCATCGACCGGGGTCCGATCTCGGATCCCATGGGGGCCTGAGGCACCGGAACCGTCGGTGACGCTGGGGCCGGAGCCCGCGGCGATGGAATAGGACCCCCAGTCGGGCCCACGGGGCCCAGAGGCCCACCTGCGGGGCCAGATGGCCCAAAGAGTTGGGCCATGGCAGCAAGAAACTCTTGCACCTGGGCAGGCGTCGCCGCTGGACTCGGGAAGGGCGGGTAGGCGGGCGGCGACGTCACAGGCTCCGCCGGAGCTGCGGGGGTGGCCGCACCATCAGCCATGACGGGCGAGGGGAAGCCGAAGAGCGACGACGCTTCTTCAACTTCTTTTTGGAATGCTTCGACTTACCTGACCCTGAGTGCAAAGACTTAGATCCAGAAGAATGATGGTGATGACTCCGCGACCGGTCCTTCGACCTCCCACGGGACCTGGACCTTGAACGGCGCGGAGCCGACATCCGGACTTTCAGCAACTTTCGGGACCTCTCCTGCAAAGTTTTTGGCGCCATGGCCCAGCAGTCGTGGCATGACTTGAAGTCGTCGTCGTGCCCCAGGCAGTAGAGACACATTCGGTGTGGGCCCGTTACCGACATCATGCAGTGACCAGTCTCCACAGTTCCTAAACCCGGGCATCCCTACGGCACCAGGAGTCGATCGACTCAGAAAAATAGGAGACAACAAGCCGCAAAAAACTCAGTCAAAAAATTACTGGGGGTACTAGCTCTTCCCGGATCTGCGCTTGCTGGCGCGGAAAAAGAAAGAACTGATGTCGGCGTGCGTGGCCGGTGTCTAAGTACTGCCCGCGGCGTCATCCCGGCGATCACGATGCCGACGCCACCTACCGACGCACAGGGGTACTGCTGACGAAAACTTTCCGCATCCAGCCTGACGCCTGGGGGTAATTCTAAGGTAAGGAATCTATCACTATGTGTTTCTTTCAGATGCGGTAAAAAGTAAAATCAGCACTTTTTGTGAACTTTGTGAAAATCTATCATAATTTTTTAATGATAAATTTCAGAAAATGTATTCATCCTTTCCCCATCCTCAGTGGAGAAGTGTGGCTCAATGGTTAGAGCAGGCAGACCCTGATGCAGAGTTCTGGCCCGGGACCAGAGTTCAATCCCCCGCCTCGGCGGGTATTGGATTCAATTCCATCGGACCTGATAATTCTCGCCTCGGTGCCTATTCTAATCGTGGGTCCCACGCTGCAACTCTGGGCAATAGCTTGCTTAATCTCCACAACGGCCCCCACAGCGCTAAAGATGCCTGGCTTTCACCTTGGGGTGCCCAGGAGTGGGCATCTCACAGGAAATACCAGGAAGGGTTCCACTGCGGTATGAGTACAAGCGCCGGGATGCCTCAGGGTAGCTGTGCGCTATACAAATACTTTACATTTACATTCACAAACATAACACTGGAGGTGCCTGTAGACACGGGGTCAAATCATCTACTCTCAAATGCTCTTAACATTTCACAGGAAGTCTAGCTGAAATAACTTGAAAAATGTAAATCAGGATCCCCAGCAGGTCCTTGCCCACTTTGAATCTTACAATTGATTGCCTCTACCATCAATCTTGTGTACAACAACATTCCGAACACAACTCACTAAAGTTTGGCTGTTTTCCTTCTGACTGAAAACACTCTTTTCTCCAGCCCTTACTTAAAAAGCCTACTGTAGATCCGGCCACCTTCGGCAACTTTAGCCCATCTCCTTTTACCATCAGCAGCCAAAATCTTGGAGAAATCAATAAATGGCCAGCTCTCCTCCTTTCTTGAATGTAATGGCCGGTAGGGACTTAAAATATTAAAGAACATCTTGACTCTATGATGGTGATTATGTTGGACCTATTGGCAGCATTCGATACAGTTTCACATGCCACCCTTTTGGATAGATTTAGTTGGGCTGACAAACAAGGCACAGCCTTCTCTTGGCTGAAGTTATTTTTATAGGATGGATCTCAGCGGATTCATCTTCATCCTTTCTCATCCCACTCTCAGCCTCTTGTATTTGGAGTTCCTCAGGGCTCAGCTTTGAGTCCTTCTTTGTTCAGTCTTTATCTAGCACCACAGCCCAGTTGGTTGAGTCTTGAGGTCTGCAGGTGGTGTCTTATGCGGATGATACCTCTCTCTGGTCTTTGGTGGCCTGAGGAAATGAATCTACCCAGCCCCTGCTTCCACAGCCTAGGAACAAGTTTTGCAGGACGGAGATGAAATCTTGCAGACAAGGACTGTATCGGGAAAGCCTTGGACTCGGAGTAATGAAGATTACCGGTAAGTAACTGGGACATTATGGTGCAGAATGTGGGACCCCGCCCCTCAACAGGCAGGGGAAGGGAATGTGCAGGTGTCATTTTGCTGCCTGCCCTCTTTTTTCTTTCACCAGATTATGGCTCTGGCCCTTTCAAATTATGTGTCTCACTTTCCATCCTCCTGGCATCAAGACTTTCTCCCTTTGGCTTTCACTCTCCATCGCAACTACCTCCCTCTCCACTCCTCCTGCTCGTCCCACTACATTCTCCACAGCTCTACCTCAACTTCCTAAACTTGCTGCTTTGACTTCCCTCACTACCCTGGTGTCATTTGAGCTATTTCCCGGCAGCTGTCCACAAAATAGCCAATCTCTAACACAGCTCTATAGTGTTGAGCCCTATCCAGCCCTCTAATATCCTTAAAAAGAAGCAACAAGAAATGCAATGCCCAAATCAAACACCATATCATATTTATTTAAATGTGTATTGAGGTGATTATGGTTATTTATAAAAAGAGCAGCATTTACCAAGGATACTACAGAATAAAATCTTTGCCATTTTTAGACGCTAACGTTATCCAGGCAAAAGGATCACCTAATTAGTATCTATATAACATCCAAATACGGCAAGAAGCAACAGAAAGATGACCAGTCAAACTCCGTGAAGGGATTGCCACTGTGTTGCAACAAGTGTTGTGCATTTTTGGTAACTTTTGATCCATTTGAGCTAGAAACAGCATTGTTTGTTGTTAAAATTTGAGCAGATGATGGATAATGCAGCAAAGTTGTATAATTCCAGTGGCCCTGCACATAGGGCACTCTGGCAGTGCTGGTGGGGCTGCTCTGACAGGTCAGTGAGTGGGGCTTTTTTTGGCTGTTTGCGGGTGTGTTTTATGGTCTGATGGACCGGTTTTTACTGTTGATATTTCTGATATTGCTAAAAACAAACACCATACAAAACATCTATGAGGTGTCTTTACAAGTTCGAAACTGACCCTATTTGGAAATGTCACCCACATTTGTAGCTATCTGAGTCGCTAATGGGGGCACTTTATTTTGGTGACCTGACATGACATATTTTCTTTCCCAGTCCTATCCTGCCCACTTTCACGACTACAAGTACACTATGGGGTAGTTTCACGGGGAGGGGTTGGCAGGGCAGTATTTACAATTTTTTTTACCAACTATACATTTTAAAGCAGGTTGGGGGTCAGTAATAATGGTAAAAACTGTGCACGATTGAAAGCACCTCTAAACATATATGTAACTGTTAAAGTCCCTGCTAATTAGCCGTTGTGTAGTGCATAACTTGACTTTTGTGTGGTATTTCCCACGACAATTTAATGTAATTATTTATTGAGGGATTTATGGTCATTTTGCTGTATTTACTGAGGATCCTATAGAATAAATCTTGGGCGGATATCTAATCAGTGGTGTGGTCAAAGCTTAGAGTTGGTTCAAGAATCATCTTCAGAGGAAGTGGATTCCACGCCAGGGCCCGTGAATGCCGTAGGGTCTAAGACCCCATTTCTTCAATTTATCAAGGAGGAGGTGTCTCATAGACATTTATGCCTTTCGAGGAGCACATTTATTTAGCAAAATCCTCCATGAAAGGCTGTATTGAGATCCTCGCCTTGCATACTGAATAAGACCTTGATGTAATTTGCATGCATACAAATGAACAGGTGGCAACACTGTTAAGTAATATTGCTGGAGAGAGTAACAAAGAAACTTGTTTGAAATGTGATATGTCACTGATATCCTGCAACAGCAGTTTTTGGAGCGGAAGGATTGTTGCTGTTTAGGTCGAGCCTGGGCCGCGCATGCGCTTCTCTGCGAGACATTCTGTTTTCAGGTATCGACTGGAAGCTTCGTCCATTTTCCCGCCCATCTTTTTAATTGGCTCCTGTCACCATCCTTTGTAAATGTATGGCTTTTCATTGGTCAATAGGCTTAGTAGTCTAACCACCATGTCTCATCTTGTAACCTCCCATAAGGACTGGCCCTCATACGTGCATAGTTACTCGTAGTTATTCCATAGGCTATCATTACAGCCCTCCGAGCACTAGTTTCTTCAATGACTTTCGGCAGGCAGGACATGCTTCCAACTGCTTTTATTTAGCCAGCGTGTGCCCTTCTTTAACTAGCGCGCGCCTTACTTTATGTATCCCTAAACATATCAATTTTTTTTAAGCGCCGTAACACTGCGCTTTAACTTTCATTATTATTAGAAAAAGCGCAGCATGGCGCACTTTTACAAAAAAAAAATAATAATTGTTTATCAACTTAACAAACAAACGCTTTTTTTTCTTAACCTCTTCAGTGCCCATGACGAGATCGTCTCGTCATGGAGCACGGTTGCGCTGTGCCCATGACGAGACTATCTCGTCATGAACCCCACCCACTAGTGCAATGCCCGGCACAGGAGGGGGAAAGGGCGTGGCACTGAAGGGGTTAAAGCGTCCCATACCGAGCTTTCACTTTAAAGGTGGTTGCGCACCTTTCTTTAGATGCGGATTATCTAAAGAAAGGGGAACGGCTGACATTAAAGTGAAAGCGCGGCATGGGACACTTTTACAAAAAAGCATTTGCAATGCAATAGGTATCACATTTGCGAGAGTTTAAGCTATTGGCCCTGTATGCTTTTATTTATGTTTTATAAACCAACACATAAATAAAAGGCATTGTCATTTACAATGCCAATAGCTTGAACTCTCGCAAATGCGAGACCTATTGCATTACAAATGCTTGTTTCTTTCCATTCCGAAGAAGCTGCACCTCAAGTATGCATATGGGATTGTTATGTGAAAGGGAACAATTTAAGCGGATCATTACCACATATATTTTTTTTACATTTTCAGTTGCATCTAGCAAATTGAAATATCATCACATAATCATTTTATCCTATTAATACTTGCAACCACAACCTATTGCAACGCCAATTCGAAATCACTCACGCAAAGAGGAACATATGAGTACATGTACAGTTACAGACACACACACACACGTGTGCACACGCACACACATGCACGCACACACACACTGAATTGATTTGTGACTTCCTCGCTCCTGCTTTGCTGCTCTGATCTCACCTCCCATCACACGGGAACTTCTTTATTTCAATAATACTCACTACACAACACCTTATAAATAGATTCATTATTTTTTGTTCTCAACCACAACAGATAACTTCCCTGACTGCACACCAGAACACCAAAGTCATATCCATCAATCAATCAATCAGTCGGTATTTGTATAGCGCTGCTTATCACCCGGGGGTATCCAGGCGCTGTATATAGTTGGCAAATTGCTGCCAGCTCCACAGGTCTACCAAGCAACCCATCAACCTACGCCTTGAGGCATTCAGATGATCTTAACCTAAATCTACTACACACATTGCATCAATAACTTTTACCAGACTAGTGATGCTGCCAGGAAACAATCTCCCTAGGCCGGGCCAATGGACAACTGACCACCCAGCTCAATATAAAACAGCAAAGTGCTTCAGCACACCACAGACACTGAACACTAGAAAGGCCTTTACTTGAATCAGCTCATTTTAGTTTCACGTTAACGATAAACTTTACTATACAAAACATTTAAGACATCACTACTAACCATCACTACCAAACACAACCAAACAATTAACATTTGATTGATGGAAATCTGCAAATGTACGAAAGGGCACACGTGAAAGCACTACAATACCACAGCGGCAGCTCCTTTGCTATGGTGGACTTTTTATTACCGTGTTTTTTCCTTTCCTGCCAAGTCTTTGGCGGCGGGCCAGGGGGGATGACAGGCACTGAGGGGAGGGGAGTGGTGGGCCCCGCCTTCAGTGAGTATGACGGTTTGGCCGGCCATCTCAGGCCGGCCAAACCGTCATGCGTGTTGAAGCTGTCTCTAACCCTAGCTGCATTACCGGGTTGGAGAAAGCAGGCACAGGCTCCCCGTCTCACTGCCCAAATACACGGCGCTCAGGCCAACCCTGACGCTGCCTTCATGCTGCCACCAGCAGCATGAGAGCAGAATCAGGATTGGCCACAGTGGAGTCTGGGAGCTCGTGCCTGGAGGAGAAGAGCAGAAGAGGCGATGCGACAGCTGAAGTTACGTTTTTTTCTCCTGTCTTCACCCCGCCATTCTGGGTCAACACCAACCGCCATTGCAATACCATACTAATGGGCCAAAAGTAACAGAACAGATAACATGACAACATAACAATACTTTAGAAAACCTAATACCCACACATTAACCCTTTACTGCTCAATCTAATGCTCCTTGACACTACTAACTCAGCATTGCACATATTCGCCCCGTTTTCCACAACCCAACAGAAATGTACTCACTTGCCCCATTTCCACAATGCCACAACAATGCACACATTTACCACAATGTAGCACAATTCATTGACACACTGGTGTAACAAGCACACATAAACAGGCAAATAGGTTCACAGTAACACACAGGTAGGTGCACATAAACAGGCAAACAGTACAAAAGCACAGTCTCTGACAAGCCTCCTATCTTGCCAGTTTGCTTCCCGACTCACAGACCCAACCGGGGCTGTGCAGGCGGAGGAATGCACTCCATACAGAGAGGCTGGGGCATCAGCAGAAGGGTAGATAGTGTGGTGGACAGGCAGAGGTTGGCAGAAAAAGGGTTGAGAAAATCAGCCTTCTGCTGTGCAATACACACAATGGGAATGGGCATGCATAAGTGAGCCCCGCCCACTCCATGTGCTAGTACTTGTATTTGGGGGGCTTGAACCTGGCTCCTCCCCCGTGCTCCTACTTCATGTACCACAAAACTCAACAATGACAACCAACAGTGGACAATGCAGCCAGTTAGAAGTAACTCACGCTGGCTGTCAGTCTAGCACTGAGGGACAGCAAGCCTGTGCCTCACCTTGCCCCTGTCGGTCCCCAATCCACTGGCCCTCTACTCCAGCCTCCAAGTATTCTCCTCTTGCACCACAGCCTCCATTTATTTTCACACGCCTCAAACTGATGGCATCTTCTGACTTCACTACCTCTCTCGCCTCCCCAAAGCTAATCCTTAACCCCAGCCACCCCCAAGACCACCTCGTCATCGTAGCAGCCCGTCCTTTGCTTGACACTACAGCCTCCTGTAGTCCCAACATGCCTTGCCCTTCCACTATCACTAACAATGTCTGCCAGGACTCTCTCTCTAAACCCACAACTCCTTCCTATGACTCGCTAGCATCTACCCATCCATCCCTTGATTCTCCCCAGGTCTCCCTTCATCTCACTCCCCACCTCTACCCATCCCTTGACTCTCCCCCGAAAAGACCTATCAGCCCAACAGTCGTTGCGCACCTGCTGCACGACAATGCGCCTAATGTCGAAAATATTTATTGCAAACGAAGAATAAGAAAACTTTACATTTTAAATTCATATAAAAGGCCCGCGCCTTCCCAGCACCAGAATCCTGTGAATGGAATGCCTGTGATGTGCCAGGCCCTGCACTGTGATGTCACGAGCTCCACGCTAGCACCTGCAGCAGAATCCTGTGAATGGAACACTTGTGACGTGCTAGACGCTCCACTGTGATGTCACGAGGTCCAGGCTAAGTGTAGAGGGGAGGCCTCCACCGCAGTAGAGACAAAGAGAGGCCACTGCACTGAGGGGGGAGAAGGTCGGGTAGGATGGGATTTCTTTGAGGTTCATCGCACGATCATTTTGTGACCAAATAGATTTTTATTTTATTTTAGGAAATTGAATTAAAGCCGTGTCTCGGCTGCTCCCCCCCTTACACTGCAACACCTGTCATCACCCATAAACTGGAGATGCATGCTGACACGTTGAAAAGTCTCTATTGTGACGTGCCCGTGGTATACAAGTCTGGTAACCAGGCAACCCCAGCATTGCACTCATGAGCACCAGGTGGAGAGGACCACTGCTTGCGGCTGGAACCAAGGCCCGCCGAGAGGCCCAAGCACCCGGGGCCTAACAGGCTCCAAAAAGAAGTGGTTGGGGAGGGGTCAAAAGGGACACGGTGAGTATATGAACCAAATGAAAACCGAACTTGAAACCAAACTTGAAACCAAACTGAAATCAAACTGAAACCAAACTTGAAACTGACTTGATACTGGCTTGATACTGGCTTGAAACTGACTTGATACTGACTTGATACTGGCTTGAAACTTCCCTTCCCGTCCCTTCCGTTCTGATCAAATTCCCTTCCTTCTTCCTTTCTATTCCCTCCTATCACTTATTTCCTTCTCTGCCTTACATTCTCATCTCTCCTCTCCTATCCCCTTCTCGCCCTTTCTTTCCATTTCCCTTTCCCTCCATTACTTTCTTCCTTACCTCTTCAATCCTCTCCCCTTCAGTCAACCTCCCTTCCCTTCTCCTCATTTCCCTTCCCATTCTATCCATTCCGGTCCCATCCCGTACTCTTTTATCTCTCCTTTTCCCTCTCCACCCTTTCCTTTCTCTTCCTCTCCTTTTCCTCCCATTCACCGCCTCCTCCCCTTCCATCACATTTTCTTTTTTCCACCCATTCTGTTCCCTTCCAATCTGTTCCCATCCCCTTGCCTCTTTCCCTTCCCCTCACCCTTCCACTCACCCTTCCCTTCCTCCGTATTCTTCCTCCCTTCATCTCCCTTACCATCACCTTCCCCTCACCCTTCTCTTCCCTACCCTTCCCCTCACCTTCCTACCCCTTGACTCCCCACCCTCCCCACTCTTCCCTTCCTTTCCCCTCCGCTCGCCTTCTCTTCCCTACCCCCTTCCCTTCACCAATCCCATTCTTCACCCTCCCCTTCTCTCTTCTTCCCTTCCCTCACCCTTCACATCTTCCCTATACTTCCTTCCCCTCACCTCCCTACCCCTCACCTTCCCACCCTCCCCACCCCTTCCTTCCCTTCCTCATCTCTTCTCGCCTCATTGCTCCCCCAACCTCTTCTCTTTCCCTTCCTTTACCTCTCCCCTTTCCTTTGCCTTTTCTATCCCCATCTCCTCCCGTCTCATCGCTCACCCAACCCTTCCCTCCCATTCCCATCCGTTCCCTACCCTTTTCTCCCCTCCCCCTTCCATTTGAAAGTCTCTATACTTCCGTCCCCTCACACTCCCCTTCCTTTCTTTCCCTTCCTCCTCATCCTTCCCCTCTCTACCCATTCATTCCTTCTCCTTCCTTCTCCTTTCCCTGGCCAACCCCATCCCACCCACTCTGTTCCCATCCCCTCTGCTCTTTCCCCTCCCCTCCCCTCCCCCCACCCTTCCCCTCCCCTTCCCTACCCCTTACCTCCTCACCCTTCCTCCATCTCCTCCTTCCTTTCTTTCCCTTCCGCTACCTTCCCTTCCTCCTCACCCTTCCCCTCTCTACCCTTCCCTTCTTTCTCCTTTCCCTGCCCAACCTCACCCCACTCTGTTCCTATCCCCTCTGCTCTTTTTCCCCTCCCCTCACTCTTCCACTCACCCTTCCCTTCCTCCTTATTATTCCTCTCTTCACCTCCCTTCCCATCACCTACACCTCACCCTTCCTTTCCCTACCCTACCCTTCCCCTCACCTCGCAATCCCTTGACTCCACACCCTCCCCACTTGTCCCTTCCTTTCCTCTCTGCTCGCCTTCCCTGACCTTCCCTACCCCCTTCCCTTCCCCAATCCCATTCCCCAATCCCATTCTTCACCATCCCCTTGCCTCCGCACCACACCCATCCTCTTTTCTTCCCTTCTTCCCTATACTTCCTTCCCCTCACCTCCCTACTACCAACCTTCCCACCCTCCCCTCCACCTTCCCTTCCCCATTACTTCCCGCCTCATCGCTCGCCCAGCCCCTTCTCTTCCCCTTCCTCTCCCCTTTCCTTTCCCCATCTCTCGTCTCATCGCTCACTCAACCCCTTCCACTCCCCTCCCCACCACACCCCTCGTCTTCCCCTCTCCTCCTATTCCCATTCCCATTCCTTACCTACTTTTCCCTCCCCTCCCCTTCCCTTTGAACGTCTCTATACTTGTTCTCCTCAAACTCCTCACCCCTTCCCTCCCCTCCCTTCCCCACTCTCCCTTTCCTTTCCTTCCCTTCCCTTCACATCTCCCTCTCTACCCTTCCCCTTTGCAGTTCTTCCCTTCCTTTCCGATTTCTTCTTCTATCCCTTCCCTTCTCCATCCCCCACCTCCCCATCCCTTCTACTCTTCCCTTCCTTCCCCCTTCCCTTCTCGTTCCCTCATCCTCCCCTTCCACCATTCCTTCCCTTCCCTCACCCCTTGCCTTTCCTTCCTGCCACACTCCTCCTCTTCCCTTTCTTTCCCTTCTCTACCTTCCCCTTCCTACCCCTTACCTCCTCACCCTTCCTCCATCTCCTACTTCCCCTCACTCCCCCTTCCTTTCATTCCCTTCCCCTACCTTCCCTTCCTCCTCACCTTCCACTCTCTTCCCTTCCTTCTCCTTTCACTGCCCAACCCCACCCCACCCCACTGTTTCCATCCCCTCTGCTCTCTTTCCCCTCCCCTCACCCTTCCCATCCTCCTTTTTTTTCCTTCCTTCACCTCCCTTCCCGTCACCTTCTCCTCACCCTTCCCTTCTTCCCTACCCTAACATTCCCTTCCCCTCACCTCCCTACCCCTTGACTCCCCACCCTACCCACTCCTCCCTTCTTTTCCCCTTCCGCTGGCCTCCCTTTCCCTTCCCCCTTCCCTTCACCAATCCCATTCTTCACCCTCACCTTTCCTTCACACCACACCCTTTTCTTCCCTTCCCTCACCCTTCACTTCTTCCCTATACTTCCTTCCCCTCACCTCCCTACCCTTTACCTTCCCACCCTCCTCACCCCTTTCCTTCCCCATCTATTCCTGCCTCATCGCTTGCCCAACCCTTTCTCTTTCCCTTTCCTTTCCCCATCTCCTCCTGTCTCATCGCTCACCCAACCCCTTTCCTTCCCCCTTCCTCTCTTCTACCATCCCCACCACACCCCTTCTCTTCCCCTCTCCTCCCATCCCCACCCTTCCCTATCTTTCCCTCCCCTACCCTTCTCTTTGAACGTCTCTATACTTTCTTCCCCTCAAGCTCCTGACACCTTCCCTTCCCTCCCCACCCCACCCTCCCTTTTCTTCTCTTCCTACGCTTGTTCTTCACATCTCCCTCTCTCTGCCCACCCCTTCCCATCTCTTACATTCCTTTCCGATCTCTTCCCCTATCCCTTCCCATTACCCTTCTTTTCACTTCCCTTTCCAATCCTCTCCCTCCCCTTCAACCCTACCCTTCCCTTCCTTCCCACTTCCCTTCTCGTTCCCTTCCTATCCACCATTCCTTCCCTTCCTCCTCACCCTTCCCCTCTCTACCCCTCATTTCTGCCTCCTGCTTTCCCTGCCCAACCCCACCCCTTCACGTCCCATCCCTCACCCTTCACTTTCTTCCCCTTCCCTATCGCTTCCCATATCCTTTACCATTCCCTTCACCTCTCCCTCCCCTTCTCACGTTTTCCCTTCCCTTCCCTTCCTGTCCCACCCCTCACCCCCTTTCCTTCCTCCCCTTCTTACATTCCTAAACGTCCTCCTCACCTCCCTACCCCTTGTTTCCCCACCCACACCACTGCTTCTTTTCATCCTCTCTCCACCCATCAAACTCCCTCACTCCCCCTCTCTGCCCCCTCACCATTCCCTTTCCCTAGCCTCCCTGATATCCTCTCACCGCCCTACCCCTTTTTCTTTTCTTTTCGTCCCTTCCCATCCCTCACCCATCACCATCTCTAACCTTCCCTTCCCTCTCACTTCCCTGCCCATCTCTTCCTTTCCATTCTCTTCACTTCTCCCTTTTTCCCCTGCCTTTCCCCTCACTCTTCCCTCCCCTTTACCTCTCCCTCTCTCTCCTTCCCCTCCCCTCCCCTTCTCCCTTCCCCTCACCTTTTCCCCTCCGCCTACTGTCCCCTCACCATTCTCTAACCTTCCCTTCCCATCCCCATCCTGTCACATCTTCATCCCACCCCTTCCCTTTGCCTCCCCATCGTACTCCTCTTCCCCTTCCCTTTTGTTCCTTTTCCCCCTCCCCTTCCTTTTGCTACTTCCCTACCCTTCCTTCCCCCAACCTCCCTACCCCTTGCCTCTTCACCCTCTCCACCCTTCCCCACTCCTTCATATCTCCATCTCCCTACCCCTCCCCCCTCACCTTCTCCAATCCTTCCCTTCCACTTTCTTCCTCTACCCCTCTTCTACCCCTTTCCCTCCCTTTCTGCACCTCTTTTTCTCTTCTATTCTCTTCCCCTCTCCCTCCTTCCTCTCCCTTCCCCTCCCTTCTATTTTATTCCTTTCTCCACCCTTCACTTCCCCTCCCTATTCTTCTTTCCCTTTTCTTTCCCCCTCCTTTCTTTCCCTCACCCTTCCCTTCCCATCACCTCCCCACCACATGCTTCTTCCCCTCCTCTTCCCTCCACTTTTCCTTCCCCTTTACTCTCCCTTTACTTCACTTTCCCTTCCCAACTTATTTCTCCCCTTCCGTTCTCTTCCCCTCTCCTCACCCTTACCAAACCCGCCCCGTCTCTTCTCTTCCCCACCCCTTGTCTCCCCACCACACCCCTCTTCCTTTTCCTTCCCCCTCACCATTCCCTTCCTCTCACCCTTCCCCCACCCCTTCCCCTCTTCTCTTCTTTCCTCCCCTTCCCTAACCCCTTGTCTCTGCATCCTCCCTTCCCTCCATTCCCTTCACCTCAGTCACTCTCTACTCCCCTTCCCCTCTCCCTCCCCGCCCCCTTTACCCTACCCTTCCCTCTTCACTACCCTTCACTCTTCCCTTCCCTCACCCTTCCCCTACCCTTCCTTCTTCCCTACTCTGTCCTTGACTTCATCTCACCTCCCTACCACCCCCACTCTTCTCCTTCCACTCGCCTTCCCTGACCTTCCCTTTCCCATTCCTTCACTCTTCCTCTAGCACTCCCCTCCTACTTTCCTGCCCCATCCCCTACCCCTTTTACCTCCCTTTCCATACCTCTTATCCTATTCTCTTCCCCTTCCACCTTCCTCCCCATCCCCTACCTCCTATTCCCTTCCGTTTGAATCCTTCCCCCACCCTCCCTATTCTTCTCTTCCTTTCCCTCCACCCCCTTCCTTTCGCCCTCTCCCTTCCCATCCTCTTGCCTCCCCACCACATGCTTCTTCCCCATCTCTTCCCCCTCTCCACTTCCCCACCACTTTTCATAACCCTTTCCTTTCCCTTCACTTTCCCTTCCCACCTTCTTTCTCCCTTCTATTCTCTTCCCCTCTCCTCACCTTTGCCTACCCTTTCTGTTCCCTTCACTTCCTCTCCCCTTGCTTCCCCACCACACCCCTCCTCTTCCTTTCTCTTCTCCCTCACGATTCCCTTCACTTGTTCCTTCCCATCATCTCTTCTTCCTTACCCTTACCTTCCCCCTCACCTCCCTACCCCCTCAACTCTGCACCCTGCCTTCCTTCATTCCCTTCACCCCATCACACTCTACTCTCCTTGCTTTCCCACTCCCTCCCTCTTCCCAGTCACCTCCTCGCCACTTCCCCATCCCTATCCCACTCATCCCTTTCCCTTCTCCTTTCTTCACCTTCCCCCTCAACCTTCCCTCCCCCTCACCCTACCACTTCCCTTTACCCTTCCCCTCACCTCCCTACCTCTTGCCTCCCCTCTCTTCCCATGTTCTTCCTTTTACTTCCCCCTCCCCTTAATACCGCCACTACCCCACTCACCCCACCCTTACCCTTCCCATCTCTTCCCTGACCTTCTCTTTGCTCACCCAACCCTCCTCTTCCTCCACCCTTCCTTTCCCTTCCCTCTCCTTTACCTCTCCCTCCCACCATCCCTCTCCCTCTTTCCTCTTCCCTTCCCCCTTCCCATTCCGGTCCCTTCCCCCACTCTATTATTTCTATGTTTTCCTCTCCTCCCCTACCTCCCTTCCCATTTTTTCCCTTTCCTTCCCTCTCCCCTTAATACCACCCCTCCCCACTCACCCTCACCCTTCCCTTTCTCATCTGTTCCCTGACCTTCCCTTCCCTTTGCTCACCCAACCCCTCCCCTTACCCCACCCTTCCTTTTTCTTTCCTCTCCTTCACCTCTCCCTTCCACCATCCCTCTCCCTCTTTCCTCTTCCCCCACTATTTTATTTCTACTTTTTCCTCCCCACCCCTTTCCCTTCCCATTCCGGTCCCTTCCCCACTCTCTTATTTCTATGTTTTCACCATCTCCATCCCTCCCCTTCCATCCCATTCTCCTTTCTTCCCTTCTATTCCATTTAAATCTGTTCCCATCCCTTCTACTTCCTTTCGCCTCCCCTCACCCTTCCCTTCCTTCTTATTCTTCCTTCACCTCCCTTCCCCTCACCCTTCCCTTCCATCCCCTCTCCCCGTACCCTTCTCTTCCCTTCCTCCCAACTCTCTACCCCTTGACTCCCCACCCTTCCCACTCCTCCTTTCCCCTCACCAATCCCTTCCCATTCGACCCTTCCCTAACCTATCCACCCCCACACCCTGCCCCTTCCCTTCAAGTCCAATATCTGTCTACCTTTCTCTCACCCTTCCCTCCTCTTCACAATCCCCTCACCTGCCATTCTCTTCCCCTTCCTTCCATTTCCCTTCCCCACTTTCCTGCGTTACTTCTCCCTCCCACTACCCCTCTCACTCCTGTTTCCACTCCCCCTTACCTCCCCTCCCAATCCATTCCCTTCCATCCAACCTTCCCATCGCCTTTACTCACTCTTTCCTCCCATCCTATCCCCTCCCCATTCCCTTCCCTTCACCGTTCCACTTCCCCTCACTTCCTTTCCTTCTCCCTTCCCAGTTCGCTCTTTACCTTCCTGGCTCTCTCCCTTCCCTCCTGTTCTCTTCCCACCCACTCTCCCTTTCTTTCACCCTTCACTGCCCTTCCTTTCTCTCTTCCCCTCCTTCTCATTATCCTTAGCAACCCAAAACCAATACCCACCCTGAACCCTAAAATTAACCTTGGCGCCCTATAACCCATACCCACCCTGAATCCTAAAATTACCCTTGGCACCCCAAAACCCATAGCCACCCTGAACCATAAAATCACCCTTGCCACCCCAAAACCCATACCCTTGCTGACCCCAAAATTACCCTTGGCACCCCAAAACCTATACCCACCCTGAACCCTAAAGTTACCCTTGCCACCCCAAAACCCATACCCACACTAACCCCTAAATTTACCCTTGTCACCCCAAAACCCATACCCACCCTGTACCCTAAAATAACTCTTGGCACATCAAAACACATACACACTCTGAACTGTAAAATTACCCTTGGCATTCCAAAACCCATACCCACCCTGAACTCTATATTTACCCTTGGCAATCCAAAATCAAATCCCACACTGAATCCTAAAATTATCTTTGGCACCCCAAAACCAATACCCACCCTGAACCCTAAAATAACTCTTTGCACATTAAAACACATACACACCCTGAACTGTAAAATTAACCTTGGCATCCCAAAAACCATACCCACCCTGAACCCTATATTTACCCTTGGTAATCCAAAATTAATACCCACACTGAATCCTAAAATTACACTTGGCACCCCAAACCCCATACCCAGCCTGTACTGTAATATTACCCTTGGCACCCAAACACCCATACCCAACCTGAACCCTAAAATTACCCATGGCACCCCAAACCCCATACCCACCCTAAACCCTAAATGACCCTTGGCACCCCAAAACCCATACACACACTGAACCCCAAAATTATCCTTGGCACCCCAAAACCCATACCCACCGGAACCCTAAATGTACCCTTGACACCCCAAAACACATACCCACCCTAAACCCTAAAATTACCTCAGGCACCCCAAAACCCATACCCATCTTGAATCCTAAAATCACCTTGTCACCCCTAAAACCATACCTACCCTGAACCCTAAAATTACCCTTGGGAGCCCAAAAAGTCATACCCACGTGAACGAGGGTGGGTATGGGTAATGTAGCACCAATTGTAATTTTAGGGTTCAGGGTGGGTATAGTTTTTGGGGTGCCAATGATAATTTTAGGGTTCAGGGTGGGTACGGGTTTTGGGGTGCCAAGGATTATTTTAGGGTTCAGGGTGGGTATGGTTTTTGGGGTGACAAGGGTGATTTTCGGGTTCAGGGTGGGTATGGCTTTCAGGGTGCTAATGATAATTTTAGGGTTCAGGGTGGGTGTGGGTTTTGGGGTTGCAAGGGTAATTTAAGGGTTCAGGGTGGATTTGGGTGTAGGGGTGCCAAGGGTATATTTACAGTTCAGGGTGGGTATGCGTTTTGGGGTGACAAGGGTAATATTAAGGTTCTGGGTGCATTTGAGTTTTGGGGTGCCAAGGGAGATCTTAGGGTTCAGACTGGGTATGGGGGTACTAAGGGTAATTTTAGGGTTCTGAGTGGGTACAGTTTTTGGGGTGACAAGGGTAATATAAGGGTATTGGGTAGATTTGGGGTGCCAAGGGTAAATTTAGGTTTCAGTGTGGGAATGGGTATTTGGGGTGCCAGCGGTAGTTTTAGGATGCAGGGTGGACATGGGTTTTGGGTTGTCAAGGGTCATTTTAGGGTTCAGTGTGGGTACGGATTTTGGGGTGCCATGGATAATTTTAGGGTTCAGGGTGGGTATGGGTTTTGGGGTGACAAGGGTAATTTTAGGGTTCAGGGTGGATTTGGGTTTTGGGGTGACAAGGGTTATTTTAGAGTTTGGTTGAATATGGGATTTGGAGTGTCAAGGGTGTTTATAGGGTTCAGGGTGGGTATGGGTTTTGGTGTGCCAAATTTAATTTTACAGTGCAGGGTTAAACAGTTTTTGGGGTGCCAAGGGTAATATTAGGGCTGTGTGGATTTGGCTTTTGGGGTGCAGAAGGTAAATTTAGAGTTCAGGGTGGGTATGAGTTTTGGGGTGCTAAGGATAATTTTAGAGTTCTGGGAAGATTTGGGATTTGGGGTGCCAAAGGTAAATTTAGGGTTCAGGGTGGGTATGGGTTTTAGGGTGCCAATGGTAATTTTAGGATTTGGAGTGGGTGTTGTTTTTGGGGTGCCAAGGGTAATTTTAGGGTTCAGGGGTATTAGGGTTTTGGGATGCAGAGGTTAATTTTAGGATTCAGGGTGGGTGTGGGTTTTGGGGTGCCAAGACTAATTTTAGGGTTTGGGTGGATATGGGTTTTGGGATGCCAACGGTAATTTTAGGGTTCAGGGTGGGTATGGGTTTTGGGGTGCCAAGAGTAATTTTAGGGTTCAGGGTGGGTATGGTTTGGGGTGCCAAGGGTAATTCTAGGATTCAGGGTGGGTATGGGTTTTGGGATGCTAATGGTAATTTTAGGGTTCAGGGTGGGATGGGTTTTGGGGTGCCAAGACTAATTTTAGGGTTTGGGTGGATATGGGTTTTGGGATGCCAACGGTAATTTTAGGGTTCAGGGTGGGTATGGGTTTTGGGGTGCCAAGAGTAATTTTAGGGTTTGGGTGGATATGGGTTTTGGGATGCCAAGGGTAATTTTAGGGTTCAGGGTGGGTATGGTTTTGGGGTGCCAAGGGTAATTCTAGGATTCAGGGTGGGTATGGGTTTCGGGGTGCCAATGGTAATTTTAGGTTTCAGGGTGAAAATTGGTTTTGGGGTGCAAAGGGTGATTTAAGGGATCAGGAAGGGTATGAGTTTTGGGATGCCAAGGGTAATTTTAGGGTTCAGGGTGGATATGCGTTTTGGAGTGCCAAGGGTAATTTTAGGGTTCAGGATGGGTAAGCGGTTTGGGGGACAAAGGGTTATTTTAGGGTTTGGGTGGATATGGGTTTTGGGGTGCAAAGGGTTATTATACGGTTCAGGGTGGGTATAGGTTTTGGGGTGCCAAGGGGAATTTTAGGGTTCAGGGTGGGTATGGTTTTTGGTGTGCCAACAGTAATATTAGGGTTCAGTGTGGATTTGGCTTTTGTGGTGAAGGTAAATTTAGGGTTCAGGGTGCATATGGGTTTTGGGATGCTAAGGGTAATTTTAGGTTTCTGGGTAGATTTGGGGTGCCAAGGGTACATTTAGGGTACAGGGTGGGTATGGGTTTTGGGGTGCCCAGGGTGATTTTAGGGTTCAGGGTAGGAATGGATTTTGGGATGCCATGGGTACTTTTAAGATTCAGAGTGGGTATGGGTTTTGGTGTGCCAAGGGTAATTTTAGGGTTCAGGATGGATATGGGTTTTGAGGTGCCACAGGTGATTTTAGGGTTCACGTGGGTATGTGTTTTTGAGTTCCAAGGGTAATTTTGGGGTTCAGGGTGGATATGGGTTTTGTGGTGACAAGGGTAATTTTAGGGTTCAGGGTGGATTTGGGTCTTGGGATGCAGAGGGTAAACTTAGGGCTCAGGGTGGGTATGAGTTTTAGTGGTGCTAAGGGTCATTTTAGGGTTCTGGGTAGATTTGTGGTGCCAACGGTAAATTTAGGGTTCAAGGTGGGTATGGGTTTTGGGGTGCCAAGGGAGATTTTAGGGTTTAGGGTGGGAATGGGTTTTGGGGTGCCATGGGTAATTTTAGGATGCAGGGTGGACATGGGTTTTGGGTTGCCAAGGGTGATTTTAGGGTTCAGTGTGGGTACGTGTTTTGTGGTGCCAAGGGTGATTTTAGGGTTCAGTGTGGGTACGTGTTTTGGGGTAACAAGGGTAATTTGAGGGTCTGGGTGGGTATGTGTTTTGGGTGCACCACTGGTATTTTTACGGTATAGGGTAGGTATGGATTTTGTGGTGGCAAGGGTCATTTTAGGATTCAAGGTGGGTATGGGGTTTGGGGTGCCAATGGTAATTTTAGGGTTGTTTGGATTTGGCTTTTGGGGTGCAGAAGGTAAATTTAGAGTTCAGGGTGGGTATGAGTTTTGGGGTGCTAAGGATAATTTTAGGGTTCTGGGAAGATTGGGGATTTGGGGTGCCAAAGGTAATTTTGGGTTCAGGGTGGGTATGCGTTTTGGGGTGCCAATGGTAATTTTAGGATTCGGAGTGGGTGTGGGTTTTGGGGTGCCAAGGGTAATTTTAGGGTTCAGGGGGATTAGGGTTTTGGGGTGCAGAGGGTAATTTTAGGATTCAGAGTGGGTGTGGGTTATGGGGTGCCAATGGTTATTTTAGGGTTCAGGGGGATTTGGGTTTTGGGGTGGTAAGGGTAATTTTAGGGCTCAGGGTAGGTATGGGTTTTGGGATGTGAATCGTAATTTTAGGGTGTGTATGGTTTCGGGGTGCCAACTGTAATTTTAGGGTTCCGGGTGGGTATGGGTTTTGGGGTGACAAGGGTAATTTTAGGGTTCCGGGTGGGTATGGGTTTTGGGGTGACAAGGGTAATTTTAGGATTTGGGTGGATATGGGTTTTGGGATGCCAAGGGTAATTTTATGGTTCAGGGTGAGTATGGTTTTGGGGTGCCAAGAGTAATTTAAGCGTTCAGGGTGGGTGTGGGTTTTGGGGTGCCAAGAGTAATTTTAGGGTGTGGGTGTATATGGGTTTTGGGGTGCCAAGGCTGATTTTAGGGTTCAGGGTGGGTATGGGTTTTGGTGTGCAAAGGGTAATTTTAGGGTTCAGGATGGAATGGGTTTTGGGGAGCCACAGGTGATTGTAGGGTTCACGGTGGGTATGTGTTTTGGGGTTCCAAGGGTAATTTTGGGGTTCAGGGTGGGTATGGGTTTTGGGGTGACAAGGGTAATTTTAGGGTTCACGGTGGATTTGAGTTTTGGGGTGCAGAGGGTAAATTTAGGGCTCAGGGTGGGTATGAGTTTTAGTGGTGCTAAGGGTCATTTTACAGTTCTGGGTAGATTTGTGGTGCCAACTGTAACTTTAGGGTTCAAGGTGGGTATGGGTTTTGGGGTGCCAAGGGAGATTTTAGGGTTCAGGGTGGGAATGGGTTTTGGGGTGCCATGGGTAATTTTAGGATGCAGGGTGGACATGGGTTTTCGGTTGCCAAGGGTAATTTTAGGGTTCAGGGTGGGTATGCATTTTGGGGTGACAAGGTTAATATTAAGGTTTTGGGTGCATTTGAGTTTTGGGGTGCCAAGGGAGATCTTAGGGTTCAGACTGGGTATGGGGGTACTAACGGTAATTTTAGGGTTCTGAGTGGGTACAGTTTTTGGGGTGACAAGGGTAATATAAGGGTATTGGGTAGATTTGGGGTGCCAAGGGTAAATTTAGGTTTCAGTGTGGGAATGGGTTTTGGGGTGCCAGCGGTAGTTTTAGGATGCAGGGTGGACATGGGTTTTGGGTTGTCAAGGGTCATTTTAGGGTTCAGTGTGGGTACGGATTTTGGAGTGCCATGGATAATTTTAGGGTTCAGGTTGGGTATGGGTTTTGGGGTGACAAGGGTAATTTTAGGTTTCAGGGTGGATTTGGGTTTTGGGGTGACAAGGGTTATTTTAGAGTTTGGTTGAATATGGGATTTGGAGTGTCAAGGGTGTTTATAGGGTTCAGGGTGGGTATGGGTTTTGGTGTGCCAAATGTAATTTTACCGTGCAGGGTTAAACAGTTTTTGGGGTGCCAAGGGTAATATTAGGGTTGTGTGGATTTGGCTTTTGGGGTGCAGAAGGTAAATTTAGAGTTCAGGGTGGGTATGAGTTTTGGGGTGCTAAGGATAATTTTAGGGTTCTGGGAAGATTTGGGATTTGGGGTGCCAAAGGTAAATTTAGGGTTCAGGGTGGGTATGGGTTTTAGGGTGCCAACGGTAATTTTAGGATTTGGAGTGGGTGTTGGTTTTGGGGTGCCAAGGGTAATTTTAGGGTTCAGGGGTATTAGGGTTTTGGGATGCAGAGGTTAATTTTAGGATTCAGGGTGGGTGTGGGTTTTGGGGTGCCAATGGTAATTTTAGGGTTCAGGGGGGGATTTGGGTTTTGGGGTGCTATGGGTAATTTTAGGGTTCAGGGTGGGTATGGGATTTGGGGTGCCAAGACTAATTTTAGGGTTTGGGTGGATATGGATTTTGGGATGCCAACTGTAATTTTAGGGTTCAGGGTGGATATGGGTTTTGGGGTGCCAAGAGTAATTTTAGCGTTTGGGTGGATATGGGTTTTGGGATGCCAAGGGTAATTTTAGGGTTCAGGGTGGGTATGGTTTGGGGTGCCAAGGGTAACTCTAGGATTCAGGGTGGGTATGGGTTTTGGGATGCCAATGGTAATTTTAGGGTTCAGGGTGGGTATGGGTTTTGGGGTGCCAAGACTAATTTTAGGGTTTGGGTGGATATGGGTTTTGGGATGCCAACGGTAATTTTAGGGTTCAGGGTGGGTATGGGTTTTGGGGTGCCAATGGTAATTTTAGGTTTCAGGGTGAATATAGGTTTTGGGGTGCAAAGGGTGATTTAAGGGATCAGGAAGGGTATGAGTTTTGGGATGCCAAGGGTAATTTTAGGGTTCAGGGTGGATATGCGTTTTGGAGTGCCAAGGGTAATTTTAGGGTTCAGGATGGGTAATCGGTTTGGGGGACAAAGGGTTATTTTAGGGTTTGGGTGGATATGGGTTTTGGTGTGCAAAGGGTTATTATATGGTTCAGGGTGGGTAGAGGTTTTGGTGTGCCAATAGTAATATTAGGGTTCAGTGTGGATTTGGCTTTTGTGGTGAAGGTTAATTTAGGGTTCAGGGTGCATATGGGTTTTGGGATGCTAAGGGTAATTTTAGGGTTCTGGGTAGATTTGGGGTGCCAAGGGTACATTTAGGGTACAGGGTGGGTATGGGTTTTGGGGTGCCCAGGGTGATTTTAGGGTTTAGGATGGGAATGGATTTTGGGATGCCATGGGTACTTTTAAGATTCAGGGTAAGTATGGGTTTTGGTGTGCCAAGGGTAATTTTAGGGTTCAGGATGGATATGGGTTTTGAGGTGCCACAGGTGATTTTAGGGTTCACGTGGGTATGTGTTTTTGAGTTCCAAGGGTAATTTTGGGGTTCAGGGTGGATATGGGTTTTGGGGTGACAAGGGTAATTTTAGGGTTCAGGGTGGATTTGGGTCTTGGGATGCAGAGGGTAAACTTAGGGCTCAGGGTGGGTATGAGTTTTAGTGGTGCTAAGGGTCATTTTAGGGTTCTGGGTAGATTTGTGGTGCCAACGGTAAATTTAGGGTTCAAGGTGGGTATGGGTTTTGGGGTGCCAAGGGAGATTTTAGGGTTCAGTGTGGGTACGGGTTTTGGAGTGCCATTGATAATTTTAGGGTTCAGGGTGGGTATGGGTTTTGGGGTGACAAGGGTAATTTTAGGGTTCAGGGTGGATTTGGGTTTTGGGGTGACAAGGGTTATTTTAGAGTTTGGTTGAATATGGGATTTGGAGTGTCAAGGGTGTTTATAGGGTTCAGGGTGGGTATGGGTTTTGGTGTGCCAAATGTAATTTTACCGTGCAGGGTTAAACAGTTTTTGGGGTGCCAAGGGTAGTATTAGGGTTGTGTGGATTTGGCTTTTGGGGTGCAGAAGGTAAATTTAGAGTTCAGGGTGGGTATGAGTTTTGGGGTGCTAAGGATAATTTTAGGGTTCTGGGAAGATTTGGGATTTGGGGTGCCAAAGGTAAATTTAGGGTTCAGGGTGGGTATGGGTTTTAGGGTGCCAACGGTAATTTTAGGATTTGGAGTGGGTGTTGGTTTTGGGGTGCCAAGGGTAATTTTAGGGTTCAGGGGTATTAGGGTTTTGGGATGCAGAGGTTAATTTTAGGATTCAGGGTGGGTGTGGGTTTTGGGGTGCCAATGGTAATTTTAGGGTTCAGGGGGGATTTGGGTTTTGGGGTGCTATGGGTAATTTTAGGGTTCAGGGTGGGTATGGGTTTTGGGGTGCCAAGACTAATTTTAGGGTTTGGGTGGATATGGGTTTTGTGATGCCAACTGTAATTTTAGGGTTCAGGGTGGGTATGGGTTTTGGGGTGCCAAGAGTAATTTTAGCGTTTGGGTGGATATGGGTTTTGGGATGCCAAGGGTAATTTTAGGGTTCAGGGTGGGTATGGTTTGGGGTGCCAAGGGTAATTCTAGGATTCAGGGTGGGTATGGGTTTTGGGATGCCAATGGTAATTTTAGGGTTCAGGGTGGGTATGGGATTTGGGGTGCCAAGACTAATTTTAGGGTTTGGGTGGATATGGGTTTTGGGATGCCAACAGTAATTTTAGGGTTCAGGGTGGGTATGGGTTTTGGGGTGCCAATGGTAATTTTAGGTTTCAGGGTGAATATAGGTTTTGGGGTGCAAAGGGTGATTTAAGGGATCAGGAAGGGTATGAGTTTTGGGATGCCAAGGGTAATTTTAGGGTTCAGGGTGGATATGCGTTTTGGAGTGCCAAGGGTAATTTTAGGGTTCAGGATGGGTAAGCGGTTTGGGGGACAAAGGGTTATTTTAGGGTTTGGGTGGATATGGGTTTTGGGGTGCAAAGGGTTATTATATGGTTCAGGGTGGGTATAGGTTTTGGGATGCCAAGGGGAATTTTAGGGTTCAGGGTGGGTATGGGTTTTGGTGTGCCAATAGTAATATTAGGGTTCAGTGTGGATTTGGCTTTTGTGGTGAAGGTTAATTTAGGGTGGAGGGTGCATATGGGTTTTGGGATGCTAAGGGTAATTTTAGGGTTCTGGGTAGATTTGGGGTGCCAAGGGTACATTTAGGGTACAGGGTGGGTATTGGTTTTTGGGTGCCCAGGGTGATTTTAGGGTTCAGGATGGGAATGGATTTTGGGATGCCATGGGTACTTTTAAGATTCAGGGTGGGTATGGGTTTTGGTGTGCCAAGGGTAATTTTAGGGTTCAGGATGGATATGGGTTTTGAGGTGCCACAGGTGATTTTAGGGTTCACTTGGGTATGTGTTTTTGAGTTCCAAGGGTAATTTTGGGGTTCAGGGTGGATATGGGTTTTGGGGTGACAAGGGTAATTTTAGGGTTCAGGGTGGATTTGGGTCTTGGGATGCAGAGGGTAAACTTAGGGCTCAGGGTGGGTATGAGTTTTAGTGGTGCTAAGGGTCATTTTAGGGTTCAGGGTAGATTTGTGGTGCCAACTGTAAATTTAGGGTTCAAGGTGGGTATGGGTTTTGGGGTGCCAAGGGAGATTTTAGGGTTTAGGGTGGGAATGGGTTTTGGGGTGCCATGGGTAATTTTAGGATGCAGGGTGGACATGGGTTTTGGGTTGCCAAGGGTGATTTTAGGGTTCAGTGTGGGTACGTGTTTTGTGGTGCCAAGAGTGATTTTAGGGTTCAGTGTGGGTACGTGTTTTGGGGTGACAAGGGTAATTTGAGGGTCTGGGTGGGTATGTGTTTTGGGTGTACCACTGGTATTTTTACGGTATAGGGTAGGTATGAAATTTGTGATGGCAAGGGTCATTTTAGGATTCAAGGTGGGTATGGGGTTTGGGGTGCCAATGGTAACTTTAGGGTTGTTTGGATTTGGCTTTTGGGGTGCAGAAGGTAAATTTAGAGTTCAGGGTGGGTATGAGTTTTGGGGTGCTAAGGATAATTTTAGGGTTCTGGGAAGATTGGGGATTTGGGGTGCCAAAGGTAATTTTGGGTTCAGGGTGGGTATGCGTTTTGGGGTGCCAATGGTAGTTTTAGGATTCGGAGTGGGTGTGGGTTTTGAGGTGCCAAGGGTAATTTTAGGGTTCAGGGGGATTAGGGTTTTGGGGTGCAGAGGGTAATTTTAGGATTCAGAGTGGGTGTGGGTTATGGGGTGCCAATGGTTATTTTAGGGTTCAGGGGGATTTGGGTTTTGGGGTGGTAAGGGTGATTTTAGGGCTCAGGGTGGGTATGGGTTTTGGGATGCGAATCATAATTTTAGGGTGTGTATGGTTTCGGGGTGCCAACTGTAATTTTAGGGCTCCGGGTGGGTATGGGTTTTGGGGTGACAAGGGTAATTTTAGGGTTTGGGTGGATATGGGTTTTGGGATGCCAAGGGTAATTTTATGGTTCAGGGTGAGTATGGTTTTGGGGTGCCAAGAGTAATTTAAGGGTTCAGGGTGGGTATGGGTTTTGGGGTGCCAAGAGTAATTTTAGGGTGTGGGTGTATATGGGTTTTGGGGTGCCAAGGCTGATTTTAGGGTTCAGGGTGGGTATGGGTTTTGAGGTGCCAAGGTTAAATTTAGGATTCAGAGTGGGTATGGGTTTTGGTGTGCCAAGGGTAATTTTAGGGTTCAGGATGGATATGGGTTTTGGGGTGCCACAGGTGATTTTAGGGTTCATGGTGGGTATGTGTTTTGGGGTTCCAAGGGTAATTTTGGGGTTCAGGGTGGGTATGGGTTTTGGGGTGACAAGGGTAATTTTAGGGTTCACGGTGGATTTGAGTTTTGGGGTGCAGAGGGTAAATTTAGGGCTCAGGGTGGGTATGAGTTTTAGTGGTGCTAAGGGTCATTTTAGAGTTTTGGGTAGATTTGTGATGCCAACTGTAACTTTAGGGTTCAAGGTGGGTATGGGTTTTGGGGTGCCAAGGGAGATTTTTGGGTTCAGGGTGGGAATGGGTTTTGGGGTGCCAAGGGTAATTTTAGGATGCAGGGTGGACATGGGTTTTCGGTTGCCAAGGGTAATTTTAGGGTTCAGGGTGGGTATGGGATTTGGGGTGACAAGGGTAATTTGAGGGTCAGGGTGGGTATGTGTTTTGGGTGCACCACTGGTATTTTTACGGTATAGGGTAGGTATGGAATTTGTGGTGGCAAGGGTCATTTTAGGATTCAAGGTGGGTATGGGTTTTGGGGTGCCAATGGTAATTTTAGGATTCGGAGTGGGTGTGGGTTTTGGAGTGCCAAGGGTAATTTTAAGGTTCAGGGGGGATTAGGGTTTTGGGGTGCAGAGGGTAATTTTAGGATTCAGGGATGGTGTGGGTTTTGGGGTGCCAATGGTAATTTTAGGGTTCAGGGGGATTTGGGTTTTGGGGTGCTAAGGGTAATTTTAGGGTTCAGGGTGGGTATGGGTTTTGGGATGCGAAGGGTAATTTTAGGGTGTGTATGGTTTTGGGGTGCCAACGGTAAATTTAGGGTTCCGGGTGTGTATGGGTTTTGGGGTGACAAGGGTAATTTTAGGGTTCAGGGTGGGTATGGGTTTTGGGGCGCCAAGAGTAATTTTAGGGTTTGGGTGGATATGGGTTTTGGGATGCCAAGGGTGATTTTAGGGTTCAGGATGGGTATAGGTGTTGAGGTGCCAAGGTTAAATTTTGGGTTCAGGGTGGGTATGGGTTTTGGGGTGCCAAGGGTAATTTTAGGGTTCAGGGGGGCTTTGGGTATTAGGGTGCCAAAGGTAAATTTGGGGTTCAGGTTGTGTATGTGATTTCGGGAGCCCAGGGGTAATTTTAGGGTTCAGGGTGGGTATGGCTTTTGGGGTGCCAGGGATATTAGGGTTCAGTGTAGGTATGGCTTTTGGTGTGCCAATGGTAATTTTAGGGTTCAGGGTGGGTATGGGATTTGGGGTGCAGAGGGTTATTTTAGGATTCAGGGTGGGTGTGGGTTTTGGGATGCCACGGGTAATTTTAGGGATCAGGGAGGATTTGGGTGTTTGGGTGCTAAGGGTAATTTTAAAGTTCAGGGTGGGTATGTGGTTTGAGGTGCCAAGAGTAATTTTAGGGTTTGGGTGGGTATGTGTTTTGGGGTGACAAGAGTAATTTTAGGTTTTAGGGTGGGTATGGGTTTTAGTGTGCCAAGTGTAATTTTAGGGTTTGGGTGGATATGGGTTTTGGGATGCCAAGGGTACGTTTAGGGTTCCGGGTGGGTATGGTTTTGGGGTGCCAAGGGTAATTTTAGGGTTCAGGGTGGGTATGGGTTTTTGGGGTGCCAAGGGTAATTTTAGGGTTCAGGGTGGGTATGGGTATTAAGGTTCCATGAGTAATTTAAGGGTTCGGAGTGGGTATGGGTTTTGGCTTGCCCAGAGGTAATTTTAGGGTTCAGGGTGGGTATGGTTTTCGGGGTGACAAGGGTAATTTTAGGGTTCAGGGTGGGTTTGGGTTTTGGGGTGGGAAGGGGGATTTCAGGGTTCAGGGTGGGTATGGGTTTTGGTGTGCCAAGAGTAATTTTAGGGTTCAGGGTGGGTATAGGTTTTGGGGTGCCAATGGTAACTTAAGGGTTCCGCATGGATCTGGGTTTTGGGTACCCCAAAACCCATACCCACCCTGAACCGTAAAATTCCCCCTGGGCAACCCAAACCCCATACCCAATCTAAACCCTAAATTTACCTCTGGCACCCCAATTCCCAAATCCCCCCTGAACCCTAAAATTACCCTTGTCATTCCAAAACCCATACCCTTCCTGAACCCTAAATTTACCCTTATCACCCCAAAACCCAAATCCACCCTGAACTCTAAAATTGCCCTTGTCACCCCAAAACCCATACCCACCCTGAACCCTAAGGTAAGGGAGGGAAGAGGATGGTAGGGAAGCACGAGGTGGGGAATGGAAGGGGGGAGGATGGGAATGGTGATGGATGGGGAAGGAGAGGGGGCGGGGGTGGTGTGAGGGAGAACGGAACTGGAAGGTATAATGGAAGGGGACGAAATGGTGAGGGAAGTTGGGGGAAGGAGATGGTGGGGAAAAGAGAAGGGGAGGGCAGTGAAGGGTGAAAGAAAGGGAGGAGAGAGTGGGAAGGGAACAGGAGGGAAAGGGGACAGGATGGGAAAGAGCAATGTGGGAAGGGTGAAGGAAAGAAAGTGAGGGGAAGGGGAAGGGAATGGGGAGGGGATAGGATGGGAGGAAAGGATGAGAAGGGGAAGGGTGGAGGGAAGGGAATAACTGGAAGGGAAGAAGAGGGGAAACAGGAGTGAGAGGAGTAGTGGGAGGGAGAAGTAAAGCAGGAAGGAGAGGTAAAGGGAAATGGAAGGAAGGGGAAGAGAATGGCAGGTGAGAGGATTGTGACAGGGAGGGAAAGGTGAGAGGAACGTTGACGTAGAGTGGAAGTGAAGGGAAGCGGCTGGGTATGGGATTAGATTGGTGAAGGGAAGGGGGAAGGGAGGAGAGGGAAGGGTGGGGAGTCAAGGGGTAGGGAGTTGGGAGGAAAGGAAGAGAAGGTTGATGGGAAGGGGAAGGGAGGTGTAGGAAAATAAGGAGGAAGGAAAGGGTGAGGGGAGGCAAAAGGAAACAGAGGGGATGGGAACAGATTGGAAGGAACAGAAGGAGAATGGGAGGGGAGGAGATTGTGAAAATGGGCGGGAATGCAGAAGGGAAACGGGTCACAGAGGAAAAAGTAGATATAAGAGAGTGGGGGATGGGACCAGAATGGGAAGGGAAGGGAAAGGAAAAGAGAGGGAGAGGGCTGGTTGGAGGAAGAGGTAAAGGAGAGCGAAAGCAGGAAGGAGAGGGAAAGGGTAAATGATAGGGGAAGAGAATGGAAGGTGAGGGGATTGGAAGGGTAAAGGGAAGGTGGGGGGGGAAGGGAAGGGGCGGGGAGTATGGGTGGATGGGTTTGGGAAGGGTGGGGTAGGGTAGGGTAGGGTAGGGTAGGGTAGGGTATGGTATGGAAAGGGAAGGGGAGGGGGAACACAAGTTCAGGTAAGGGAAGAAGAGAGGGGAAGGTGAGGGAGAAAAGAGGAGGGTTGAGGTAGGGAGGCAAGGTGAGGGATGGGAAGGGATTGTATTGGTGAAGGGAAGGGAAAGTCAGGTCAGGGAAGGGATGGCAAGCGGAGGGGAAAGTAAGGGAGGAGTGGTATGGGTGGGGAGTCAAGGGGTTGGTAGGTGAGGGGGAAGGTAAGAATAGAAGGGTGAGGGGAAAGAGGAGGTAAGGGTGAAGGGAGGTGAAGTAAGGATAATGAGGAAGGGATGGGTGAGTAGAAGGGTGGGGGAGGGGAGGTGAAGGGAGCAGAGGGAATGGGAACAGACTGGAAGGGAATGGAGAAGAAAAGAGAATGAGAGGGGAGGGGAGGGGAGCATAGGAGGCGATGAATGGGAGGGAATGAGGGGGAGAGAAGGGAAGAGGTGGAGAGGGAAAAGGAGAGATAAGAGAGTGCGGGATGGGACCGGAATGGACAGAAGGGGAAAGGATTGAAGCTGTAAGGAAGAAAGTAATGGAAGATAATGGGAATGGAAAGATGGGGAAGAAGGGAATAGGAGAGCAGAGATAGGAAATAAAGGCAGAGAAGGACAAAAGGGAAAGAGAAGGGAAGAGTGGGGAAAGGAAAGGGGTAGTGGGAGGGCGAGGTAAAGGGGAAGAAAAGCAGGAAGGAGAGGGGAAGAGAATGGAAGGTGAGGTGATTGAGAATGGAAAGGTAAAGACGAATGAGGGGAAAAAGGAAGGGGGAAGAGAAGGGGAGAGGAGGGGAAGGTAAGGGGAGGGAAGAGAAAGGAGGGGAAGCTCAGGGGAGGGGAAGGGAGAAGGGAGAGTGGGAAGGGAGAGGGGTAGAGAGGGAAACAAGGGAAGAGCGAGGAGGAGGGAGTTTGAGAGGGAAGCATACGAGCAGGGGATGGGAATGGAACGGAAGGTGATCAGAAGGGAATAGAAGGGAAGGAAGGGTGGATGGGGAGGTAAGGGGAGGGTGAGGGATAGGAAGACAAGTGGAGGGAAAAGGGAGGAGTGGGGAATGTGGGGGGAGTCAAGGGGTTGGGAGGCGAAGGAGAAGGGTAGGGTAGGATAGGGTATGGAAGAAGGGAAGGGAAAGGGGAGGGAATGGTAAAAGTGAAGGGCGGTGAAGGAAGAATAAGGAGGAAGGGATGGGTGAGTGGAAGGGTGAGGGTAGGGGAAGGGCGAGGAGAAGGAGGGAGTTTGAGAGGGAAGGATAAGAGCAGGGGATGGGAATGGAACGGAAGGTGATCAGAAGGGAATAGAAGGGAAGGATGGGTGGATGGGTTTGGGAAGGGTGGGGTAGGTTAGGGTAGGGTAGGGTATGGTATGGAAAGGGAAGGGGGAGGGGGAAGACAAGTTCAGGTAAGGGAAGAAGAGAGGGGAAGGTGAGGGAGAAAAGAGGAGGGTGGAGGTAGGGAGGCAAGGTAAACCACACACCCTGCCCTTGGGATTGATAGGGCCTACCATAGGGGTGACTGATAGGTTCATATGTGTGTGTAGGGTGAGATATAGAAACCTATACCTCAGTGAGGAGTGCTAACACTACCTCACACAGGCTGCAGTAGCAGGCCTGTGGTGTCAGATTGAGAATGCTTCCCAGGGGTGGCATAATACATGCTGCAGCCCCTGGTAGGCCTGTGAAGTACCAATGCCCTAGGTACCTAAGGTACCATATACTAGGGGCTCACAAGGTACCACAGTATCCAATCACTAGTGCATCTAGTATGCACATCAAGTTGTTTAGAGAGATCAGGTAGACTGGGGCCCTGATTAGCAGGGACCCAGCCAGACTATAGCCAGAAACCAGTGTATACATCAGAAAAAAAGTGGGGGCAACACAAGTGCAGATCCTACTCTCCTACACAACCCCCCCCCCCCCAAACGCAGGGACATTAAACTAACCTTGACCAGTTGAGTCTTCATGTTCTAAGTGGAAATACCTCGAGAGTCCATCTGCATTGGCATGTTGGGTCCCAGGTCTATGTTCCACTGTATAGTCCATCCCCTGTAGGGAAATTGACCACCTGAGCAGTTTAGGATTTTCACCTTTCATCTGTTTGAGCCATAGGAGGGGCTTATGGTCAGTCTGAACAATGAAGTGAGTGCCAAACAAGTATGGCCTCAACTTCTTCAGGGCCCAAACCACAGCAAAGGCCTCCCTCTCAATAGCTGACCAACGTTTCTCTCTAGGGGTCAGCCTTCTGCTTATGAAAGCTACTGGCTGGTCTTGACCTTCATCATTAAGTTGAGACAGTACAGCTCCCACACCCAGCTCTGAAGCATCTGTTTGAACAATGAACTTCTTTTTGTAATCTGGACTCTGTAAGATGGGGGCAGTGCACATTGCCTGCTTGAGGTCATCAAATGCCTTTTGACAGCTAGCTGTCCACTGAACCTTTTTTGGCATTTTCTTGGAGGTTAGGTCATTTAAGGGGGTCACTATAGATCCATATCCCTTAACAAACCTCCTATAGTACCCAGTCAGGCCCAAGAAGGCTCTCACCTGTGTCTGGGTGGTTGGAGCTACCCAATCCTTTATGGTTTGGATCTTGCTCTGCAATGGTTGAACCTGGCCCCCACCTACAAGGTGGCCCAGGTACACAACCTGACTCTGCCCTATCTGGCACTTAGTGGCCTTGATAGTGAGGCCTGCTTTCTGCAGGGCCTCCAGTACATTCTTGAGGTGGACCAGGTGATCCTGCCAGGTAGAACTAAAGACAGCAATATCATCTAGATAGGCTGAGCAGTAAGTTTCCATACCAGTCAGAACTTTATTCACCAACCTCTGGAATGTGGCAGGTGCATTCTTCAAACCAAAGGGCATTACCACAAAGTGATAGTGCCCACCAGGGGTCGAAAATGCAGTTTTGGCCTTGGCTTCATCAGCTAACTTGATCTGCCAATAGCCTGCCGTAAGGTCAAATGTACTTAGATATTTGGCTGAGGCCAAAGTATCTATTAGTTCATCTGCCCTTGGTATTGGGTAGGCATCAGTCCTTGTGACTGCATTGCGGCCTCTGTAGTCAACACAAAACCTCATCTCTTTCTTACCTCCCTGGGTGTGAGGTTTTGGGACAAGGACTACTGGGCTAGCCCAAGGGCTATCTGAGGCTCAATAACACCTAGCTCCAACATTTTCTGGACTTCAGTCCTGATACAGTCCCTGACATGGTCGGGTTGCCTGTAGATTTTACTCTTTACAGGCAGACTGTCTCCAGTGTCCACCTCATGGGTGCACCAGGAAGTCTGACTTGGGGTCAGACTGAACATATGTCTAAACTGCTGTAGCACTTGTCTACATTCAGTTTGTTGATGTTCAGTGAGGCTGCCTGCCAAAGCAACGCCATCCACTGATCCATCATCAGGGTTCTGAGAGAGGAGGTCAGGGAGAGGGTCACTCTCCTCCTCCTGGTCCTCATCAGTTGCCATGAGCAAGCTCATGTCAGCCCTGTCCACATATGCTTTAAATCTGTTGACATGGAGCACTCTAAGAGGGCTCCTGGGAGTACCAAGGTCTACCAGGTAGGTGACCTCTCCCTTCTTTTCAACAATTGTATGGGGGCCACTCCATTTGTCCTGGAGAGCTGCTGGGGCCACTGGCTCCAACACCCACACTTTCTGGCCTGGCTGGTAAACAGTCAGTACAGCCTTTTGGTCATGCCAAGCTTTTTGTAGTTCTTGGCTTGCCTCAAGGTTTTTTTGTGGCCTTCTTCATGTACTCAGCCATCCTGGAGCGGAGACCAAGTACATAGTCCACTACATCCTGTTTGGGAGGTTTGAGAGGTAACTCCCATCCCTCCTTCACTAGACATAATGGTCCTCTCACAGGGTGCCCAAACAGAAGTTCAAAGGGGCTGTAGCCAACCCCCTTCTGAGGAACCTCCCTGTATGCAAATAGAAGGCAAGGAAGTAAAAGATCCCATTTTCGCCTAAGCTTTTCTGGGAGGCCCTTAATCATTCCTTTCAGGGTTTTGTTGAATCTCTCAACTAACCCATTGCATTGTGGGTGATAGGGAGTGGTGAATTTGTAGTTTACACCACACTCCTTCCACATTGCAGTCAAATATCCTGACATAAAGTTGGACCCTCTGTCAGAGATAACCTCCTTAGGAAAGCCCACTCTGGAGAATACTCCAATGAGGGCTCTGGCTACCACAGGGGCTGTAGTAGTCCTGAGGGGAATAGCTTCTGGATACCTGGTGGCATGGTCCACTATCACCAGTATGAATCTGTGCCCAGATGCTGTTGGAGGTTCAAGGGGACCGACTATATCAATCCCTACCCTTTCAAAGGGGACCCCCACCACAGGTAGTGGTATCAGGGGGGCCTTTGTAGTGCCACCTGTCTTGCCACTGGCTTGACAAGTGACACAGGAGCGACAAAACTCCTTTGTGTCTTCAGACATGTGTGGCCAATGAAAATGTGGAACAAGCCTGTCCCAGGTCTTGTTTTGGCCCAAGTGACCTGCCAATGGGATATCATGTGCTAGGGTCAAGAGGAATCCCCTAAACTTCTGAGGAATCACCAGCCTCCTGGTGGCGCCAGGAGTTGGTTCCCTAGCCTCAGAATAAAGGAGCCCCTCATCCCAATAAATCTTATGGGACCCACTAGCACTCCCAGCAGCCTCAGCAGCAGCTTGCTGTCTGAGGGGTTCAAGAGTGGGGCAGCACTGTTGCTCTTTGCTCAGATCTTCCCTGGAAGGGCCCCCTGCCCCCAAGAACTCAACCTGTCCAGGCTCAAGTCCCTCTGGGGCAGTTCCTTCTTCAGGCTCTGCTTCTCCTCCCTCTGGAGGGGAATCTGTGATCTGAGACAGAGGGGAAGGCCCAGCCTTAACCCTACTGCTCCTCCTCTTGGGTAGCACCTGGTCCATAGTTTCAGGATCCAGAGCTGGTTCAGCTTTATGCATTTTGGCTTGTGACCTGGTCACAGCAAATACCTCTGCAGGTATGCCCAACATCTTAGCATGAGTCCATAATTCTACTTCAGACCAGGCTGAAGTCTCCAGATCATTGCCCAACAGACATTCGACAGGGAGGTCTGCACTGACTACAACCTTTTTAAGGCCAGTTACCCCTCCCCAGGAGAAATTAACAACTGCCAGGCTATGGTTGGTCCTGGTGTTGCTAGCATTGGTTACCTGGTACATTTCCCCCAGGATGATCTGTGTAGGATCCACTAGGTCCTCTGCCACCATGGTGACACTAGCACCTGTGTCCCTAAATGCCAAAGCCTGTTTGCCATTTATAATAGGCTGCTGTTTGTATTTGCCCAGGTTACTGGGGCTCACTAGGAATGACATATCAAGGTCTCCCTCACAAACAAGCAATGCCTGTGTTGGTACTCTGACTAGGCCAGAGTCCACATCAGAACCCAGGTTCAACCCTACTACACCCTTATTCTGTGCATTACCTCCACCACTGGCTGTACTAGGGGGAACAGGTGCCTTAGGGGCTGAAGTGGTGGTGGATTGGTCTTTGGACTTGGTACAATCAGAAGTCCAGTGCCCCTTCTGTTTACAGTAGTTGCACCAGGGCTTCTTTTGGCCTTTTTTCTTGTTAGATTGTGACTCCCCACCAGATGCAGATTTTTGGGGCCCTTGTGAAGACTTCTGGTCTTTAGACTTATCCCCACCTTTCTCTGAGCCTTTAGGATCTTGCTTCTTAGTGTCACCGCCCTGGTTCTGGTTTTTCTGCTTCACCCTGGTTCTGACCCATTTGTCTGCCTTCTTTCCCAATTCTTGGGGAGAGGTCAGATCAGAGTCCACCAGGTACTGATGCAACAACTGGTTCTGGCAATTATTAAGGATCTGTTCTCTCATTATAAGATTATACAATCCCTTAAAGTCAGTTACTCTACTACCAACCAGCCAACCTTCTAGAGCCTTGGTTGCACAATCAACAAAGTCAGTCCAATCCTGAGTCTGTGTTTTCTGGGTATCCCTGAACTTCAACCTGTACTGTTCAGTGGTTAAGCCAAACCCATCTATCAAAACACTCTTCAGGGCTTCATAGTCATTAGCATCCTCTTCTCTAACAGTGAGGAGCTTGTCTCTACCTTTATCTGAAAAGGAGAGCCACAAGATTGCTGCCCACTGTTTCTGGGGGACCTGTTGCACTTTACAGGCCCTCTCCATAGCAGTTATCCATTTGTGGATATCATCCCCACTCTGGTAGGGAGGAACAACCTTGGACAGGTTCCTATGGTCAGGAGTATAATCTCTGTTTCTAGGGACACTGTTGCTGCCACCAGGGGCATCTAACCCCTCCTTCTTTGAAGCTCTTTGGAGCTCGAAGGCTTCCCTATCTAAGGCCAGTTGCTTGGCTCTGAGAGCAAGCCTAGCTTCCTCATACTGTAGCAACTTGTACCTTCTCTCAGAAGAGGTCTCCCTGGGAAAGTTGGAGTTCTTCTGTGGGACAGATTCTCTTCCAGAGTGGTATGAATGGTCAGATTCCCTTGAGAGGGACCTAGGCCTCTCTCCCACTCTGTCAGTTCTCTTAGAGAGAATTCCTCTGTTCCTTTCAGACTCTTCTGAGTCTGGCCCTTCAATCACAGACTCCAGGTCATCTTGATTTTCATCATCAGACCCAGAGACTATGTTTGACCCACCCCCTGATCCAGACCCACTTGCTCCTAGAGCTTGTTTCAGGTCATCTGCTACTAGCAGATCTATCAGGTGCTGTGATGAGGGACTCCTGCCCACCCTCAGTCCTCTTTCAAAGCATAAGGCCTTCAGGTCAGTGTAGGCCAGGTCTTTGTACTGAGCTGGGATGGACCCACTGGCTCCATCCTGGTGAGGCATACTAGTGTTGTGCAGTGTTGTACTACCTACACTAGTTGTGGCCTACTAAACCTAGCTTGAGCTGTAGCAAGGGTGTGCTTATCCCTTTACACACAGCTCTAAGTTCAGTAGAACTTATTGATGCTAGCTTGACTTTATATGTACCTTGAGTACCTTACGTGGTTTTCAGTTAGTAATTCAAATTGAGATTTTCTGGTAAAACAATGGCAAGCTGTAATCCCACACGCTGCCCACCAATGTGAGAAGTTGGCCTGGCATATGCTGGTCACTAGTACTAGTGGCCACCTTGCACCAGTCCCATTCGACTCTTGGTAGATAGGTTTAAAGACAACCTTTTAAAAGAAAGCTATCCTAGTGGTAGCTGTGGAGAGCAGCCTTCAGGCTAAGTCTCTGAGGAATGTAAAGCAGCTTGTTTTACCTTATAATCTCTTGAATTACCAAATGAAAAGACACCACACAGGTATATATATGAAATATATATGTATTTATTACTAAATATACTCTACTAATCTCTTTATGAGATTAATCCCAGGTAGACATTCAAAAGATCAACATTTCTCAATAAATTAATGTTAGAAAGGGTAGACGGACCGGGAGGGTCGGCCGGGGTCAGGAGGAGAGGTCTCCGGGGAGAGCCGTCTCCAGCGATCGTACAGACAAGTAACTTCCCCCCCCCCACAGACGGATACCACACATGGATAAGGTTCAGGGTTCTTTATAAGCACTTCTTAGGGTACGGTTGAATGGTACAAGGAGGTCTGGACTCAGGGGTCCCCTCGATTCAAGTCTCTCAAAGCAGGGTAAGGGGTAGCGGGACAGTCTGTCTACCAGTCAGGTAGTTCGGATGAGATGTTGACTAGCTCACAATCCTCGAGCTTAGTTGGTACGGGCCGCGGCAGCGCCAGCAGGTCCCGGTTGAGATGGTCGGTACACGGTCCGCGGTAGCACCAGCAGGTCCCGGAAAGATGGTCGATGTACGGTCCGCGGCAGCGCCAGCAGGTCCCGGTGAGGATGGTCATTACAACGGGCCGCGGCAGCGCCAGCAGGTCCCGACGAGGATGGATGTTGTAGAAGGCCGCGGCAGCGCCAGCAGGCAGGACGATGGTTCACAAGAGCGGGCTACGGCAGCGCCAGTAGTCCGTCAAGGCTGAGTTCTCTCGGTGTCTCTCGACTCCAGGATACAACTGCCTCCCTGCTCCGGAGCTGCCCCAGTTATAGGGCAGGCGCCCTTTGATGTCCGGACCCTCGCACTCGGAGGTCGGAGGGCCCGGGATGAAGGTGTCCAGACACCCAGCAGGGGTTGGAGCCAGCTCCTGGGGGAGCTGGAGGCGATCGGCACCTGGCGGGGGAAGAGCTCTTGACACTTCGTTCTCCCATTGACCTGCCAAGTGGTCCGTTCACCTCCTGGGTGGAAGGTGGTGCCGGGATGTCGGGGCCGGCCAGGCCCGGGGTTAGGGTCGGGCCGAGGCCACGCGGCCTCGTGGTGCAGGGCCCAAGATGGCGGCTTGAACCGGCCGGGGGAGCCGGTGGGGCTGGGCCCCGTGATGAGTAGAGGTCCGAGGGCAGAAGATCCGTCGGGAGACGGGGTACAGGTGCTTTTCGGGGGTTATGCTTGGCGGGCCGGAGCTCGGGCCCTGTCGTGCGGGGAGGGAGCAAGCCCTTCGTGTGGCCTGTCCAACATGCATCCCCCCCAGCTGAAGGCGGGGAGAGTCACCCATCTCCTTGGGGACTCTCTTCGTCGAGGCGGAAAAAGCGGGACAGGCCATCCGCGTTGGCGTGGTCTTGGCCTGGCCGGTGCTCCACAGTGAAGTCCATTCCCTGCAGGGAAATGGACCAGCGCAAGAGTTTTGGGTTCTCTCCCCGCATCTGCATCAGCCACTGCAGGGGTCGATGGTCGGTTTGTACCCGGAAGTGGGTACCGAAGAGATAAGGCCGGAGCTTTTTGAGGGCCCACACCACTGCGAAGGCCTCCCTCTCAATGGTGCTCCAGCGCTGTTCTCGGGCCAGGAGACGTCGACTGATGAAGGCCACCGGCTGGTCATGACCCTCGGGGTTTAACTGAGAAAGGACGGCTCCGATGCCGTGGTCGGAGGCGTCGGTCTGTACTACGAATTCCCGACTGTAATCGGGGGCCTGGAGCACAGGGGCGGTGCACAGGGCGGCCTTCAGTTTCTCGAAGGCCGCTTGACAATCGGGGGTCCAGTTAATCCGCTTCGGCTGGTTCTTGGACGTGAGACCCGTGAGGGGCCCTACGATGCTGCCATAGTCTTTCACGAACCGCCGGTAGTAGCCGGTGAGCCCCAAGAAGGCTCGGACCTCGGTCTGGGTGACGGGGGGCTGCCAGGACTGGATGGCAGCAATCTTAAGTTGTAGCGAGGCCACCAGCCCGCTTCCCACTTGGTGCCCAAGGTAGGTCACAGACCCTTGGCCAATTTGGCACTTGCCGGCCTTAATTGTGAGGCCGGCCCGCTGGAGGGCCTGTAGGACCTCGTGGAGGTGACGGAGGTGGTCGGCCCAGTGGCGGCTGTATACAGCGATATCGTCCAGATAGGCAGCGCTGAACTCTTCGAGCCCCGCCAAGACCTGGTTCACAAGGCGTTGAAACGTGGCGGGGGCATTTTTCATGCCGAAGGGCATGACCTTGAATTGGTAGTGGCCATCGGGGGTAGAGAAGGCTGACCGTTCCTGAGCCCTGGGTGTGAGGCCGATCTGCCAGTAGCCCGCTGTTAGGTCGAAGATACTAAGGTAGCGGGCGGCCCCCAGCCGGTCGATCAGCTCGTCTGCTCGGGGAATCGGATGAGCGTCGGTCCGGGTGACAGCGTTCAAGCCCCGGTAGTCGACGCAGAATCTCAGTTCAGGTGCGGTGCCGGGGGCAGCGGCTTTGGGAACCAATACCACCGGACTGGCCCAGGGACTGTCCGAGGGCTCGATGACCCCGATTGTGAGCATCTTGGCCACTTCCTCCTGTATGCAGGCCCGTACCCGATCTGGTACGCGGTAGGCCCGGTGTCGGACAGGGGGGCTGTCCCCGGTGTCCACGTCGTGCAAACACCAAGGGGTGACCCCGGGGGTGAGGGAGAACAGTGTAGCGAACCGCAGCAGGAGGTTTCGGCAGCCCTGGCGTTGCTCCGAAGTGAGGGCGTCAGATAGCCGGACCCCGTCCACGGAGCCGTCATTCTCCTGAGTCTTCAGAAGATCCGGAAGGGGTTCGGAGTCTTCCTCTGCCCCACTGTCCGTAGCCATCAGGAGGCTGAGTTCTGAGCGCACAAAGTGTGGTTTGAGTCGGTTGGTGTGGAGGACCCGGAGGGGGTTCCGGGAGGTCCCCAGGTCGATGAGGTAAGTGACGGGGCTTTTGCGCTCGACCACTTTGAAGGGCCCCGTCCACTTATCCTGCAAGGCACATGGTTCGGTGGGGGACATCACCCATACTTGTTGCCCAGGCTCGAACTCAACGGAGGAGGCATTGTGATCATACCACCTCTTCATGTCCTCCTGGCTGGCCTCGAGGTTCGCCTTGGCCATCCCTCTGAAGCGCCGGGTCTGATTGCGTAGGGCCAGGATGTATTTGAAGACGTCTGGAGGGGTCTTCAGGGGGGCCATCTCCCAACCTTCTTTTACTAGGCTGAGGGGCCCTCGCACAGGGTGCCCGTACAGGAGTTCGAAAGGGCTAAAACCGAGGGACTTCTGGGGAACTTCTCGGTAGGCGAAGAGGAGGCACGGGAGTAGTACATCCCACTGGCGACGGAGGGGCTCTTCCAATCCCCCAATCATCCCCTTGAGGGTGCGGTTAAAACGCTCCACTAGTCCGTTCCCTTGGGGGTGATAGGGGGTCGTGAATCTGTAGGTGACCCCGCATTGTTGCCAGAGGGACTTCATGTATTTGGATATAAAGTTCGTGCCTCGGTCGCTGACGACTTCTCGGGGGAAGCCTACCCGGGAGAAGATCCCCATTAGGGCCCGGCCAACCACCGGAGCTGTCACGGTCCGTAGGGGCACCGCCTCGGGGTAGCGGGTGGCATGGTCCACCAGTACTAAGATGAACCTGTGTCCTTGTGCCGTGCGGGGGTCCAGAGGTCCCACAATGTCTATCCCCACCCTCTCGAACGGGGTGGTGACCACAGGGAAGGGTTGCAGAGGGGCTTTCAGCTTCCGACCACTCTTCCCGCCGGCTTGGCATGTGGGGCAAGATCGGCAGTGGTTCAGGACGTCGTTCCTCATTTTCGGCCAGAAAAAGTGGGTCACTAGGCGGCTGTACGTTTTATCCTGGCCCAGGTGTCCAGCCAGGGGGACATCGTGGGCCAGGTTGAGCAGGAAGTCTCTGAAGCGGAGAGGTACCACCAGTACTCGACCGGCCCCCAGCTCGGCGATTCTTTGCTCGCTGTATAGCAGGTCGTTATCCCAGTAGACCCAGTGAGTTCCGGTGGAGTCCCCTGCGTTCTGGGCGCTGGCTTGTTGGCGGAGTCCCTCGAGGGAGGGACAGGTCTTTTGTTCCTGGCGGAACTGTTCTTGGGTGGGCCCCCCTTCTTGACGCCACTGAGCCAGGTCAGGAAGGTCCTGGGGTTGCGCGTCCCCTTCGGTCGTCGGGTCTGGGAGGCTGGCCTCGTCGTTGTCTTCTACTGGGGCGACCGGGGGCGGAGGTGCTGGCCATTCTGGTTCTTCTGATCGAGGGACGGCACGGGCGGCCATGGACCGGGTGGTTATGCAGGCCCAGTCCGGGAGGCCCAGCATCCCCAGGTGCTCTCTTCTCTCAACGGTGGCCCACGGGGAACTCTCGAGGTCATTCCCCAGGAGGCAGTCCACGGGGGCATCGTCCCGGACCGTCACCTTCAACAGGCCGGAGACCCCTCCCCATTCGAATGGGACGCAGGCCATTTGACACATACTTTCAGAGTTGTCTGCCGAGCGGACGGGGCAGAGAATGTTCGGCAGGATCTGCTCGGGCTTCACCAGGTGACAGCGGACGGCCGTCACACTGGCGCCTGTGTCACGCAAGGCCTCGGCTCGCTGTCCATTAATGGTCACCCACTGACCGTATTTCCTGGTGTTAGCGGGTAGGGGAGCCCGCGGGACCATGTCTCTTCCCCCTAAGCACGCCAGGACCATGGCGGCCGGTTCCCACTCTTGCTGGGCCGGCTCATACTCCTCTGGTTCCTCCGATGATCGCTCTTCTCCCAGGGCGGCGGCAGCTACCTGGCGGGGCTTGGGTGTTTGGTTCTGCGGGCAGCTCGGGTCATTGGCGTAGTGGCCGACTCGCTGGCATCGGTGGCACGTGACGTTGGCTCGGACCCCAGGACGCCATGGGGGGTTGCCCCGGCTGGCCGGAGGCGGGGTGCTGGCCACGGGTGTTGCGGGCAAGGCGTCTCTCCCTCGCCCCTGGCCCCCTCCTCCTCCCCGAGGACGGTGCTGGCCTTGGTTGTTTCTGTTCTGTTCGTGTGGCCCCCTCCGGCCCACTCGGGTGCTTTCCCATCGGTCAGCTTCGGCGGCGAGCTGCCGGGGGTCAGTCAGCTTACTGTCGAGGAGGTGCTGCCTGAGCTCGACGAAGCAGTTGTTCGACAGGTGCTCCCATACCATCAGGTTAAAGAGTTGTTCGTAGGTGGTGACATGGCTCCCCTTTATCCAACCCTCGAAGGCACGGCTGAAATAGTTCACGTATTCTACCCAAGTTGTACCTGGGATCCGGGTGCAATCTCTGAACCTCTGGCGGTACATCTCGGGGGTGAGGCCGTAGCGGGTGAGGAGGGCAGCCTTCATGTGGTCGTAGGACGACATTTGGTGATCTGGGAGCTGCAGTAGGGCATCGCGACCCTCGTTGATAAACCTCCCCCAAAGTCCGGCTCCCCAATCACTCCGGTCGATCCGGTGGGAGGTCATGGCGATCTCGTAGGCTTTAAACCACTGTTGTATGTCGTCTTCTCGGACATACTCGCGGACAACATCCTTGGGGATGTGGACTTTTTTCTCGATTGGCCCCGGGGTGTGTGGTCGCTCAGGCACCCCCAGTTCTTTATTCTGTTTCCGAAGTTCTATTTCCGCCAGTTTGCGCTCGTGCTCGAGCGTTATTTTTTTCTCCTCCAGCTCTCTCTGTCTCTGCTTCTCTTCTCGTTCATCTCGGAGCCGCATGTGCTCGAGGTTGAGTTTCTGTTCAGCTAACTTGAGTTCCCCATCCATCTTGAGTCGTGCCATTTCCAACTCGTGCAATCTGGTTCTTTCTCTTTCTCGGATCTCCTCCTGCGAGAGGCCCGTTCCCCGCTCCTCGGGAGCCGTGGCGTTCCCCTCTGGTGTGATGCTGCTTTGGTCGGAGGGTCCGGCGACCCCAGTTTCTGTCCACGACTCTAGGGCGTGCTTTAGATCATCTTTGGTACTCAGGCCGGTGGTAGCAATGCCAAGTTCTATGCAGAATTGTCTTAGTTCGCGGTGGTTGTATTCTTCTAATTTATCCATTTGGAATTTCTCGGTGGAGTTGCTATCTTTGGCTGACATCGTGTTTTTGTCGTGGGGTGAGCTACTCTCTGTACGATTACGCGTTGATTCGGATCGCGCCGCTGGCCACCAATGTTAGAAAGGGTAGACGGACCGGGAGGGTCGGCCGGGGTCAGGAGGAGAGGTCTCCGGGGAGAGCCGTCTCCAGCGATCGTACAGACAAGTAACTTCCCCCCCCCCACAGACGGATACCACACACAGATAAGGTTCAGGGTTCTTTATAAGCACTTCTTAGGGTACGGTTGAATGGTACAAGGAGGTCTGGACTCAGGGGTCCCCTCGATTCAAGTCTCTCAAAGCAGGGTAAGGGGTAGCGGGACAGTCTGTCTACCAGTCAGGTAGTTCGGATGAGATGATGACTAGCTCACAATCCTCGAGCTTAGTTGGTACGGGCCGCGGCAGCGCCAGCAGGTCCCGGTTGAGATGGTCGGTACACGGTCCGCGGTAGCACCAGCAGGTCCCGGAAAGATGGTCGATGTACGGTCCGCGGCAGCGCCAGCAGGTTCCGGTGAGGATGGTCGTTACAACGGGCCGCGGCAGCGCCAGCAGGTCCCGACGAGGATGGATGTTGTAGAAGGCCGCGGCAGCGCCAGCAGGCAGGGCGATGGTTCACAAGAGCGGGCTACGGCAGCGCCAGTAGTCCGTCAAGGCTGAGTTCTCTCGGTGTCTCTCGACTCCAGGATACAACTGCCTCCCTGCTCCGGAGCTGCCCCAGTTATAGGGCAGGCGCCCTTTGATGTCCGGACCCTCGCACTCGGAGGTCGGAGGGCCCGGGATGAAGGTGTCCAGACACCCAGCAGGGGTTGGAGCCAGCTCCTGGGGGAGCTGGAGGCGATCGGCACCTGGCGGGGGAAGAGCTCTTGACACTTCGTTCTCCCATTGACCTGCCAAGTGGTCCGTTCACCTCCTGGGTGGAAGGTGGTGCCGGGATGTCGGGGCCGGCCAGGCCCGGGGTTAGGGTCGGGCCGAGGCCACGCGGCCTCGTGGTGCAGGGCCCAAGATGGCGGCTTGAACCGGCCGGGGGAGCCGGTGGGGCTGGGCCCCGTGATGAGTAGAGGTCCGAGGGCAGAAGATCCGTCGGGAGACGGGGTACAGGTGCTTTTCGGGGGTTATGCTTGGCGGTCCGGAGCTCTGGCCCTGTCGTGCGGGGAGGGAGCAAGCCCTTCGTGTGGCCTGTCCAACAATTAAGCACATAAATCACTGTAGCCCTAGGGGCGTACCAGACCATATACTAAGTAAATGGTATAACAAATTCGACAAGCAAAATGAAGAGGCCTAGGGCCTTGGGAATCGCTGGGGCTTCACTGCTGTAGTGTTTTCAGGTAAGTAATCAGCCCACAGGAGGCGCGTGCAGTGTCTAAACACGCACGCGAGTTTCTCATAGACTTCAATGCAAAAATGTCGCGATTTGTATTTTAAAGTTCTAGGGCACTTCTGAGTGGACAACAAGCACACAACTTACAGGGTAAGTATTTCGATAGCCAATGAACACTTGGGCACCGTAATGCCAGAGTTACCTCACCCAGGGAGTCCGGGTGCACAGGTGTCCTTTGGTGTCGGGTCGCGATGATGATTTCAATGGAAATCGAGGTGTTCTTGCTGCTTGTGTCGTCGAGAGAGGTGTCCGTTCGGTTCCAACGATGGATTGGAGTTGCAGGCGACCTGGAAATTGAGGGGACAGAGTTCAGAGTCACTTGCCAGTGACCGGTGGCCTTCAGGATAGATGACCACAACTGTTGCGTCGCTTTCGTCGCTGATGGTGTTTTGTCTCTTCGCCCACGTCGTCCAGGAGGGATCGATGACAATCAGCAGCTGGAGTTGGAGGGTCCCCTGACGTCTGCAGCTGTTGGCGGTGTCGGTACTCGGATTGGAGCCAACAACCCTTGGCAACTGCAAGTCTCGGGTGGAATGAAGATGGTGGATGGCTCAGACCAGCAAGGTCCGAGGGACTTAACCAGCAAGGGTAAGTGAGGGTAGGCCCAGAGCAACCAGGCCAGCCCTTGGAATAGTTGAGGATGTCTTCAGGAGGGCTACTAGCCAACGGGCAAGCAACTTCAAAGACGCCTTTGCAGGAAAACTTCAGCAACAGCCCACGGTCACTCGGGACGGGGTAGGCCGCTGATCTTTGGTTCAGTACCTGCTCGGGACTTGGACATTAAGTGGTCCAAAGCACAGGTTTGTAGTTTGTCGTTCAGGGCTTGCACTCAAAATCAGTGCACGGTTCCCTGGTATTGTCGTTCCTCGTCACTCGTGGGGTCCAGACGCCACAGCTTCGCTGGGGACTCAAAATGGCCGTAGAGAGGTCAGGAAATTGACTTCAGGGGACGCAGGGACTTCGGGCTCCGGCGGGAGCGGTAAAGTTTGCAACCATTGTTCAGTCCTTAAGGTGCCTGCAAAGCAGGGGAGCCACTCCTTGGCTCCAAGGGAGATCCTTCGGTCTTCTAAAGGTAGTAGAACGTTGAAGGGACCGGATTCTTCTTCGTAGAGCGTCGTCCAGGTGTAATCTGAATTGCATTGGCAATATTTGGTATCTTATACTGTAAAGATGGGAGGGACTAGCTCTATGGCCACTCCTCTAGGAGGGCCAGGGTAGGGGTGGTTACACCCACTTCCCTTTGTCCAGTTTCGCACCAGGACAGGGGCAGAGGCCCCTGAACCGGTTTGAGCTGGCATATGCACAGAGGAGCCTACTGCTCCCCCAGTGCAGGACTTCAAAGGCACTCTAAGAGTGTACCCACCCAGCTCCAATACACTAAATCCTGTCTGGAAGGTTGTGACACCTCCCTGTGACAGGAAACCCTTTGTTGAGCTCCCTCCACTGCGAGTTTCGGTCAGCAGCAGGAGGGCAGCCCGGTGTCTGTGCTGGTGGCATCCATTTTGTGATGCCAGGGCTTTAGAAGATTTCTACCGTTTGGTACAGTGGGTACATGTCGTCCCCTCTAGTAGGGTGGGATCATACTCCCACACCAGTTACTGGTGTGGGGGTATGATTCCAAAACGTTTGACACCAAACACGACATGTTTTGATGCAGTCATTCCAAAGTTAGCATTAACCGGGAGGTTATAATGCACTTAAAGTATATGGTTTAACCGCATCCACAAACAGCAGCAGAGAATAGACTCTGCCAGCTGCAGAGGGGTCCTGCTCAGGCAGAAGCACCCCCTCACATAGTAAACCACGCACCCTGCCCTTGGGATTGATAGGGCCTACCATAGGGGTGACTGATAGGTTCATATGTGTGTGTAGGGTGAGATATAGAAACCTATACCTCAGTGAGGAGTGCTAACACTACCTCACACAGGCTGCAGTAGCAGGCCTGTGGTGTCAGATTGAGAATGCTTCCCAGGGGTGGCATAATACATGCTGCAGCCCCTGGTAGGCCTGTGAAGTACCAATGCCCTAGGTACCTAAGGTACCATATACTAGGGGCTCACAAGGTACCACAGTATCCAATCACTAGTGCATCTAGTATGCACATCAAGTTGTTTAGAGAGATCAGGTAGACTGGGGCCCTGATTAGCAGGGACCCAGCCAGACTATAGCCAGAAACCAGTGTATACATCAGAAAAAAGTGGGGGCAACACAAGTGCAGATCCTACTCTCCTACAGTGAAGGGAAGGGAAAGTCAGGTCAGGGAAGGGATGGCAAGCGGAGGGGAAAGTAAGGGAGGAGTGGTATGGGTGGGGAGTCAAGGGGTTGGTAGGTGAGGGGGAAGGTAAGAATAGAAGGGTGAGGGGAAAGAGGAGGTAAGGGTGAAGGGAGGTGAAGTAAGGATAATGAGGAAGGGATGGGTGAGTGGAAGGGTGGGGGAGGGGAGGGGAATGGAGCAGAGGGAATGGGAACAGACTGGAAGGGAATGGAGAAGAAAAGAGAATGAGAGGGGAGGGGAGGGGAGCATAGGAGGCGATGAATGGGAGGGAATGAGGGGGAGAGAAGGGAAGAGGTGGAGAGGGAAAAGGAGAGATAAGAGAGTGCGGGATGGGACCGGAATGGACAGAAGGGGAAAGGATTGAAGCTGTAAGGAAGAAAGTAATGGAAGATAATGGGAATGGAAAGATGGGGAAGAAGGGGATAGGAGAGCAGAGATAGGAAATAAAGGCAGAGAAGGACAAAAGGGAAAGAGAAGGGAAGAGTGGGGAAAGGAAAGGGGTAGTGGGAGGGCGAGGTAAAGGGGAAGAAAAGCAGGAAGGAGAGGGGAAGAGAATGGAAGGTGAGGTGATTGAGAAGGGAAAGGTAAAGACGAATGAGGGGAAAAAGGAAGGGGGAAGAGAAGCGGAGAGGAGGGGAAGGTAAGGGGAGGGAAGAGAAAGGAGGGGAAGCTCAGGGGAGGGGAAGGGAGAAGGGAGAGTGGGAAGGGAAAGGGGTAGAGAGGGAAACAAGGGAAGAGCGAGGAGGAGGGAGTTTTATGAGGGAAGCATACGAGCAGGGGATGGGAATGGAACGGAAGGTGATCAGAAGGGAATAGAAGGGAAGGAAGGGTGGATGGGGAGGCAAGGGGAGGGTGAGGGATAGGAAGACAAGTGGAGGGAAAAGGGAGGAGTGGGGAATGTAGGGGGAGTCAAGGGGTTGGGAGGCGAAGGAGAAGGGTAGGGTAGGATAGGGTATGGAAGAAGGGAAAGGGGAGGGAATGGTAAAAGTGAAGGGCGGTGAAGGAAGAATAAGGAGGAAGGGATGGGTGAGTGGAAGGGTGAGGGTAGGGGAAGGGCGATGAGAAGGAGGGAGTTTGAGAGGGAAGGATAAGAGCAGGGGATGGGAATGGAACGGAAGGTGATCAGAAGGGAATAGAAGGGAAGGATGGGTGGATGGGGAGGCAAGGGGAGGGTGAGGGATGGGAAGACAAGTGGAGGGAAAATGGAGGAGTGGGGAATGTGGGGGGAGTCAGGGGGTTAGGAGGCGAAGGAGAAGGGTAGGGTAGGATAGGGTATGGAAGAAGGGAAGGGAAAGGGGAGGGAATTGTAAAAGTGAAGGGAGGTGAAGGAAGAATAAGGAGGAAGGGATGGGTGAGGGGAAGGGTGATGGTAGGGGAAAGGGAGCAGAGGGGATGGGGACAGATTGGAAGGGAAAGGAAGAGAAGGCAAGAGAATGGGATAGAAGGGGAGGGGAGGAGACAGTGAATGGGAAGGAATGGAGGGGAAGAGAAGGGAAGGGGTGGAGAGGGAAAAGGAGAGATAAGAGACTGCGTGATGGGACTGGAATGGGAAGGGAACAGAGATTAAGGGGAGGGAAAGCAGAATAGAGAGGGGAAAGAAGGGATGGAGAAGAGAATGGAAGTTGAGTGGAAGGTGGAGGGAGAAGGGAGAAGGGCAAGGGTAGAGAGGGAAAAGGAGAGCTAAGAGAGTGCGGGATGGGACCAAAGAAGATGGAATGGAAAGGGAAGGGGAGTGACAGGAGGGGACAGGATTGAAGAGTAATGGAGGGAAAGGGAGGGAAAGGGAAATTAAAAGGGGGAGAAGGGGACAGGGGAGGAGAGATAGGAATGTAAGAATGAGGAGGAAAAGGGAAAGAGAAAGGAAGAGGGAAGGATAGGGAATTTGAACAGAAGGGAAGGGAAGTTTCAAGTCAGTATCAAGTCAGTATCAAGCCAGTTTCAAGCCAGTATCAAGTCAGTTTCAAGTTTGGTTTCAGTTTGGTTTCAAGTTCGGTTTGCATTTGGTTAATATACTCACCTTGACCCATCCCCACACACTTCTTTTTGGAGCCTGTTATGCCCCGGCTGCTTGGGCCTCTCGCGGGCCTCGGCTGCAGCCGCCAGCAGTGGTCCTCTCCGTCTGGTGCTCATGAGTGCAATGCTGGGGTTGCCTGGTTACCAGCCTTTTATACCACGGACACGTCACAATAGAGACTTTTCAACCTGTCATCATGCATCACCTGTGTATGCGGGATGACTGGTGTTGCAGTGTAAGGGGGGGGCGAGACACGGTTTTAAATAAATTTCCCCAAAAAATAAAAAAATACACCTATTTATTCACAGAATGATTCTGCGATGAACCTCAAAGACGATCCCATCCTACCCGACCTTCTTCCCTGTCAGTGGCCTCTCCTTGTCTCTGCTGCGGCGGAGGCCTCCCCTCTGCACTTAGCGTGGTCCTCGTGACATCACAGTGGAGGGCCTGGCATGTCACAAGTGTTCCATTCACAGGATTCTGCTGCGGGTGCCAGCGTGGACCTCGTGACATCACAGTGAAGGGCCTGGCACGTCACAGGTGCTCCAGCCACAGGATTCTTCTGCGGGTGCTAGCCTGGACTTCGTGACATCACAGTGGAGGGCCTGCCTGGCACGTCACAGGTGCTCCAGCCACAGGATTCTGGTGGTGCTGCTGGGAAGGCGCGGAGCTAAGGCTGATTGTCACAACTCGCTTGCACACTCACATCCGTACAAACAAGTGCGAAGACACTCACACAGGGTTGTCATACGCTAGTAGTTATTAACTTTAACTTTAACAAAAGAGCCCAATTAGTGCCGCTCTTCAACCAATCACACTCAGGAGCAGTTGTTGAGTGTCTGCTTATAGGTGGGTCTCGACTCGGGAAGGGTACCCCATTCACAGTAGGAGGTCTAATTTATCACCAGGCTCGTAACGGGGCTCACTGCTGAGAGTTTCTAGAACAATCTTTACTGTGTGTAGCTCTGGGGTGCTTCTACTCTTCCTGTGAGCCTTAGCCATAGCTGCCAATTTCTCGAGGTCATTGTGTGATGTGCTGTTCTAGTCCAGTTTTCCCCCAGAATTATGGGACATGTGGTCCTGCTATATAATGTCCCGGAAATCAAGGGGAAAAAAGTGGACTGGAGCAGTACATCATGGATGGACCTAGAAGACTTGGCAGGGCTGCGAGAAACCTGTGCTCAGGTGTGCCGGATGTGCACAGAGCCTGCTGTAAATACTGGCCCAGATATACCGAAGATCACACGAGTGGCGGCATGTGGTCGAGGTCACAGGGCTTTGGCCTCGTAGAGGTGCCCGTAAACCTGTAGCCTGTTCAGAATGGGGGGGGGGGGGGCAGGGGGGGGCTGAGATGTCTGAAGTTTGTGGCCCTGGTGTGCAGCTCTGGGTCTCTTCATGTTAGGCTGTAGCGGCTCCTGAAGGCACAGAGGGAAGTAAATGAGCCGCAAACCATAGAATCAACAACGGGAAGCATGTACCCCCCCCCCACAGCACCCACGCACCTCATGACATAGTCATGTAAACAGTTACCGTACCTCTCTGCGGAATCCAGTGGGACTAGCTTTAGGATTCATCGCGTAATATGGGCTCTGTGATTTACCAGATCTCCACCTCACACGACTCTCACCCAGCCCTCGCCGCGCGGCCGGACCCCACTCTGCTTTCACCCCCCCCTTAGTCCTCTCACCCCGGGTGCACCCCCTTGGCAGACCTCTCACCCATGCCACCGTCCCTTCACAGGCCTATAACCAACCTGCCTTCACCGCCTCACACTTCTATCATTATCCGGACAGCACCCCTCACGGCTTTTATTCACTCTCTCCCATACCTCCACTTGTATCTTGTAACTTATGTAACTTGCACAAATGTCACTTTTTAGGTCTCGACCTTGCTATCGCGTAAGCGATCGCAAAGCGAGACTATAGAAAGCGGCTTTGAAAAGTGCTCCCAAAAAGCGGATTGCATGGCTAGCACGCGCACAATCACGCGCATCGTGCCGCCATGCAATCCGCCATTTGGGAGCACTTCAAAGGCTCCGCTCCCCCGCCCCCAAGCGCGCGGGAGCACTTCAAAGGGTCCGCTCCCCCGCCCCCAAGCGCGCGCGCCACGCTCCACCGGGCTTGTTACTTTTGAATTTATACACCGTGTTGTCGACTGCAGTAAGACATTCACTCTCTTCCGCTTCCTCTTAAATCCTCTTCATTATCTGGAGCCGCTCCCAAACTCTTCCTCACTCTGCCAATTCTGATCACGCCATCAGTATTACTATGTGCTAATTTTACCACAAGTTGCTCAGCAGCTTCCGGTCACAGACGTCACTCGCAGCGGCAGCTGGCTGTCACTCGGAAGGGCTACCAGCACCCTCAGCTGCCTGCCAGCATTTACCTGAGAGCTCTGTGCAGCTTCCTCTGTTCTGTTAGCCAATTAAACAACTGTTTGCACTTGTATGTAACCCGCTTCAAAGCCACGACCTCTTGCCTGCTTTACTCTCCATAGGCGCTTGGGCACTACGCCCTCCAACAGCTGTGTTTTAAATAGCGCCGTGTCAACAGTGTGAGGAGACGGGCTTCCACCCCTGCGGAGAGAGATGTAGGCCCAAGGTCCAGCACAAAAAACACTTAAAACATGGGGCACTTTCATCTGGCTGAACACTACAGGGCAGAAGTGATGAAACATTAGAAGATTGGAGATGGGACCTCCAGTGCAAAAGGGAGCACACAACAGATGATAAAGGACGGCCCCTACTACAAACAGCGACGCCTTCTCCTCCATCTCTACCTGTTGTAATAGTAACATTCTGTCATGATGGCATCAATGGGGTGGAGGGATTCTGACAGTTTTAGCATGCTATTTTTTGCTGCAGTTTTATATAGCACAAACTCAACCCGAAGAGTTTGGAGCGCTTTACATGAGCAACAGTTACGTTTCACAAGGATACATTCATTTTTGAATAGGCGCAGGGAGATTAAGTGATTTGCCCAAAATCACAGGACGTTAAGCCTTCCCCCGATATTGGAACCTTCCCCATGTCCAATGTCGGCAGCTCTGACCGTTAAGTCACATGCTGCTTCCGCTACTCGTATTTCAATTTTTGTTTCTAGCTCAAATGGATGTAAGTCACGTAAAACGCAGCGACACGCGTTGATGCGCTGTGGAAACCCCTTCGCAAATGTTTACTGGTCACACCTTTCTTTGGCTTATTGCTGTATTTGAGTGTTACACTGGTACTTGTGAGGTTACACCTTTCACCGCATAATGTTGACGTGTAAAAACAAGCATTTGCAATGCATTAGGTCTCGCATTTACGCAAGTTTGAGCTATTGACATTGCAAATAACAATGCCTATTGGCATTGCCATTTACAATGCCAATAGCTTTAACTTGTGTAACTGCGAGACCTATTGCATTGCAAATGCTTGTGTCTTCATGACTCTAAATACCCATGGAACTTCTTGGTGATTTGCAACATCCTTATCCTGTCCAGTGGGAGAACATTATCCCATGTAGACCCATCCCCTCAACGTAGGTTCAGCCAATCAGCACTTCCAAACTGTGGTTTGTCCAGATTCTGGTCCCTCCACGTTGTAGCACTCAACAAAGGAACCCTCTCCAGCAGAATAACAGGACTATCCCAAAACTATAGGAGTAGAAACAAAATTGAAAAAAAAGTTTATATCTTGAAATTTGAAGGCAATGGAGATTAATTAATAACAAAGAATAGCCGAACAGTGTAAGTATGTTAATTTTGTATGTGTACTGCAAGGCAGGAGGCAGCTGCCCACGTCGCTGGTCTGTTGTAGGTAGGTAGTGTTCTACTAAATTCAGATTTCTGTTTGTCCTTTCAGATTTTACCCCTCATGAAACAGCTCACTTAACAGCAGATATAACCACATTGGTATTAGTAATTCACTCAAACCCTCTATTGTCCTAAGTGACAAGGTGTGCACCATTCCTGATCGATATATTATTTGTTGCTATAAATAAATACATCAATAATTGCAAATATTCTCTGTAAAGAGCTTCTTGGAATTACATCAATGAGATCCCCCAAAAAATAAAAACCATTAAAAAGGTGAGTTTTTTCCAAAACAACTTCTGGCTATGATAATTCTAGTTGCATGTTTGCCATATGCGGAATTTCTCATCAATCTCGAACGAACACTGCAAACGGCGAGCAGGACCTGTGTGTGTTGTTACACGCTGGGAATGGCCTGGAGTCCTAGTGCAGAGCTCCGGGTTTATTTTGTTGTAAATCATGTTGTGTTGATTCTGTGCCACATGAAAGGGCCCTGCGCAGCCAGACATCAAGGCCTGCTCTGCTCACACTCATTCATCCGACCCTACTCCTGTGCACTGTGACTTAAGGCTGTCGCACTTGCAAAGATTACTTTGTCTAGCCATTGCTTGTGTGCTTGTGTGCGCGCTCGCGTGTATGTGTGTGACTGAGCCATGGTGGCAGCGTATCTGTGTCTAACGCAATCAATAATTTGATTTTAATGAGTAACTTGAAACCACACATATTGGCCTAATTATCTTCTCATAAAAAAAGCGTAAGTTGTGTACTGAGTGGGAATTTAAAGTACCAACGACAAGCACAAAGGGCAGCTGGGCAGGTCTGGGTCTACCGTTTTGTGTCTAGCTGACATATCTTTTAAATGGATGGTGTTCACTTTTTGTTTCACACCAGAAGTCATGGACATTAAAAAGAACAACAATACACACACACACACACACACACACGCACACACACACACACACACACACACTCACGTCTGCGCACGCTCGCGCGCACACACTCACACACACAAACAAACATTCCCCTTGTAAACCGAAGGAATCCGCCTGATTGAAGCACGCGCCCATCCGTCTAACAAAGGGACACGGCCTGACAACGAGCACGATGGACGAGAAACAGAGCAACCCTCAATGTGTTTCACATTTCCTCATAAAGTGTATTTACACAAGGCCAGGACTGTGGGAAGAAATAAAGCCCTCGGTCCGAGTTGTTTATGTTCCCGCCTGGATTACAAGGTAATTTACTGTTGTCGCACTGTTTCACCAAAAGTACTCCCCATTGTCAACTTGCAACAAAGTTGCTGAATGTATTTGAACAATCCTAGAGCTCTAAGAGTGTGGAGGTCCCTACGTGAAGTCAGGAATGACCACCACTATTGAGTGGGGAAGGAGGCAACTCCTTTTGTTTTATATTCCCTCACACACCCTAGTGGTTTCATGCTTCATCATTGGGACACCTCGATGCCTAGAAGTCGAGGTGGGCTCGACCATTTTCCAGGGAGCTCTTAGGAAGATGTTTTGGCCAGGCCAAACATCTGTTAAATGTCCTCCAGGATGTTACATACGATCCAGGACACAATATTTTTGTGTGTCTGGATGTAGAAGCATTGTACACCAGCATCCCGCAGGACGAAAGCGTCAGAGTAATTGAAACACTCCTACACCAAAAATAATGGTCCTGGGATGCTCCAATCAGTTGGGTTGTCACACTCATGAGCTTAGCATTGAAAGAGAACTTTTTCAGATTCGAGGATCAATTGTACCTGCAAGTACACGGTACATCTACGGGCAGCACATTCGCGGCTAGTATAGCGTGTTTGTACGTAGGACAACTAGAAGAGGAACATGTGTGGACTACGAACCCTTACACCAATAACATCAAAGGATGGTGATTTGGGAAGGTGACACGGGCACACTGACCAACTTCTATACATGGATTAACCAACTCAATCCACACCTGAAGTTTACCATGACATCCAATCAGGAACAGGTGTCTTTCCTAGATGTAAAATTGAGCGCAAAAAATGGGGGGATTACCAGCTCCCTGTTTTCGAAACCAACTGATAAAAATAGTCTACTGCATTTCAACAGTGCACATCCCCGGGCACTTAGGGAGAATCTCCCGGTGGGCCAATTCTTGCGAATTCATAGAAACTGCGCAGATCTGAGAGAATACAAGATGGAAGCAGAAAATCTGGCCATGAAATTACAAGAAAGATCTTACCCGAAGAAGATTATTGAAAAAGCCAAGAAACGATCCCGCAACACGCCCAGAGAGGCCCTACTAGAAACACATCAGAAGGAAGAGCAGGACACTCTCATATGTGTTACCACTTTTAATGCATCATCAAATGCAATTAAGAAAATCATTAATAAAAAGTGGACAGTTCTTACCTCAAACCAACTAAAATTTGAGAAACCAATGTTCTCTTTTAAACGGAACCGAAGTTTGAGGGATTCCCTCATACACACAGATTTTAGAAAGACAAAAACACTACCTGCACAGCAACTAACATTATGGAACTTACCAAGGGTCACGGGCCATTACCCATGCGGGTCATGCGTGGTGTGTCACTTTACAGAACACACTAAAGAAATAGACCTTGGTATGTGATACACGTGGGAACAGCGATCACATACAAACTGCAACACAGAGAATGTCATTTACCTCATCAAATGCCCCTGCCAACTCATGTATGCGGGAATGACAGGGAGGAAAGTCAAAGTACGCATTTGTGAGCATAGGAGCACGATTAGAAGGGCCATCTCATCCACGAAACTGACAGCTCATTATATTGAGCACAAACACACAGACACAGACCTGTGGTGGACAATTATCGAGAAGGTGAAAGGTGAGGGTGATATGTCCAGAACCCTACTGGAACGTGAACAACGATGGGTATATAGACTCAAAACCCACATTGTTGGACTAAACGATTCGATACCGTGGAATCAACTCAACAAGAAATAATTCTCCTGAGGATTAAAGGACTGTAATGTAAACTAATAATTTTGAGAATCTCGACCCCGTCATAACTCTTCTTTGACTGTGGTCACAATTCTCCTAAAATTATTGAGTTCAGAAAATTATATGACACAGCTATATTATAGTACAAGTAGAGAGCCTTAGAAGTCTTTCAAAGGATATAAGCCTTAACTAAATATGCTTTTCAATATAGCTACCTTTTTTGACACACCCTTGAGACCATCACGAATTCCAAGCAATAGATTACACATACTAGGTACTAATTCCCAAAAACGATCATACACTAGCTCGATTACTGCCGTATCTAGTATATAAGTTATAAACTGGAGAACGTCGAAATACTTTTCACTTTGTGATCGGTATTTTGTATGTATTACTTAACAACACAGATGGACACGAAGACTTTTAGGACACGAGGATCAGTTATAAGTGGCAGATCCTTGTAGTAACCTTTATTACTATACCAAAGAGCCTAGTTAGAACTGAGTCACCCTTTTTCATACCAGAATTTCATTAGCCGGTAGTATCAGACTGCAAAGAAACACTATCTATAGCAGAGAACCTGGTTAGAATTAACACACCCTCCGTCCACATCAGAATCTTATTGGCCTTTAATTTTAAATCCGCAAAGAAAGAAGACACACTATTTGCCTGACGGTCGTTTCGGCTCCGTGTTAGTAAAGTTATTTTTAAAAAAATCTTTAGACATAGAGGGGCGTGCCGTCAGTATAACACTACGTTTCCCACGATTCACACCGGTGGCACGTTTACGCCGGTTACGGGATGCGGAAGTGGGCGGTACAACATTCAATTAGAAACAACCTATTTATAACAGAACTACGAGGCAAACTAGTACCCCAAGCGTGGAACCACCTCCGAATAGGATGATACGAGGGGCAGGACCCTTGATGGCGTGAGTAATGATGCAACTGTACTACGGACATAAGGTATGAGGTGTAAGCTGGCCCCCTTTTTGGGATCCAGCATTAAGCGCAGTACTCACGGATACTGTCCTGTGTTTATGTTTTCGTGTGTTTGTCTCTGTGTCTTTTTCACCTGGTTTGGTCCCCCTCCATAATTATGGGACAACGATTCGGGCTACATGAATCTCGTGGTTTTGGTGATTAAACATCTTCGAACACGCAGTGTCTGACTACAGGGCTACCCTAATAACAGCTGGCTCTCCACTTGGAGTCGATACCCCTCCCAAAATGGGGTAAGAACGAATGTGTGAAATAGATATACGTATGCATGAGCGCGAAAGGTGAGCATGCATATACGCTATCATGACTTTTAAAGAAATCACGGAGATTATTTTTAAGTAGTAGTGTTGACCACGTGGGAATGACACGGGTGTAGGATCAATATGGATAGGCACACACCTAAGAGCGAAAGGTGATAGGATGCGACGTAGGGCCACCACCAAGACGGGCAGTACGCAGACACGAGCGCGTGATAAACTAAGTTTGTTTTTTCACCCGCCACCTCTGTATGTCTGGTGGAGTATTTTTCACCACTAGTGAGTGAAGATGAACGCCTGTAGTGATGAACAAACCTAGATCTCCATATATAAAAAAATGTGTGGTCTTTTATTTTTCTTTTCTTTCTCTACATAGATGGAGTGACATGTGAGACTAATTAGTCTACGGAAACTAATAAGGAGCGTTAGTTGCCCTTATCACTAGTAATATAGGGAAATTCCCTTCACTACCCATACCAGGGGGCATCCGTTCCCGCCCTGAAGAAAGTCCAGCACCCTTCATGGGGCTTAATAGGACTGAAACATGTTGGTTATAGGGTCTTAGGACCATAATATCCCCATTGACCCTTAACTTTTATTTTATTATTACCCCCAGCAGGTCCAAGAATAAAAGGGAAACTGGGATCTGCTGCCGGGCTTTTAATCTTTATCGCCCTGGCCAAAACATCTTCCTAAGAGCTCCCTGAAAAATGGTCGAGCCCACTTCGACTTCTAGGCATCGAGGTGTCCCAATGATGAAGCATGACACCACTAGGGTGTGTGAGGGAATATAAAACAAAAGGAGTTGCCTCCTTCCCCACTCAATAGTGGTGGTCGTTCCTGACTTCACGTAGGGACCTCCACACTCTTAGAGCTCTAGGATTGTTCAAATACATTCAGCAACTTTGTTGCAAGTTGACAGTGGGGAGTACTTTTGGTGAAACAGTGTGTAGACACGGGAGGGTGTACTCCCCTCATTAGTTCCTTTCGGCCCCCTTGTAAGTTTGGAAACCTTTCCTGCTTACGTTTGTGTATAACATAAATTTACTGTTATCGTCAGGGGCCATTGGCTTCACATACTCTGCAATTTACAGCCCTCAGGAATACCTTAAATCACGAGCTGTCATTCTTCCATTTTATATACATTATGTCGGCAACTTGTTTAAGTTTATGCAACTTGAGACCATCCAGCGCCCTGGTTCTGTGCAACAGTTACAGACTTGATAGCCCTGGAAGAAAAATACAAAACCACAGGGCACTCACGTTCGTTAATTCTCCAGCAGGGGAGGAGCTGAGGTTGGAATTCAGGGGCGCAGAAAGAGGTGGTGGTGGACAGCACAGTTCTTAATCTACCCTGTTATGTCTGCACACTTCAAGGCTGCAGCCAGGGCAACAGTCCTAAACAAGCATTTGCAATGCAATAGGTCTCGCAGTTACACTAGTTAAAGCTATTGGCATTGTAAATGACAATGCCTTTTATTTATGTTTCTAAAACGAAAAAAAATATAATAGGCATTGTCATTTGCAATGTCAATAGCTCAAACTTGCGTAAATTTGAGACCTATTGCATTGCAAATGCTTGTTCCTCTTGTAACGTATCGTTTGCTACCTTTTCTTGTATTTTGTTTGCTTTTGATACATGCACATTTGTCACTTTTGCCTCATGTAATGTACACGTTTGCTTTTGTAACATGCTCACTTGTAATTTTCTCCTCATGTAACGGTGCTGTTCCTATTGTGAAGCGCTCTGACACCTTCGGGTAAAGTCCGTGTTAGACGGACCGGGAGGGTCGGCCGAGGACAAGGGGAGAGGTCTCCGGGGAGAGCCGTCTCCAGCGATCGTACAGATGAGTAACTTCCCCCCAACAGACGTACACCACACAAGGATAGGATTTAACGTTCTTTATAAGCGATTTCTTAAGGTACGATGGAATGGTACAAGGAGGTCTGGACTCAGGGGTCCCCTCGATTCTAGTCTCTCGGTTTGGGAAAGGGGATAGCGGGACAGTCTGGTTACCAATCTGGTAGATGTGCTGATGGATAGCTCACAATCCTCGAGCTCGGTGTTCTAGCTTGGACGGGCCGCGGCAGCGCCAGCAGGTCCCGGTGAAGGTGGTCGTTACTCGGTCCGCGGCAGCGCCAGCAGGTCCCGGTGAAGGTGGTCGTTACACGGTCCGCGGCAGCGCCAGCAGGTCCCGATGAAGGTAGTAGTTACAACGGTCCGCGGCAGCGCCAGCAGGTCCCGACGAGGATGGAGGATGCAGAAGGCCGCGGCAGCGCCAGCAGGCAGGACGATAGTTCACAAGGCAGGGCTACGGCAGCGCCGGTAGTCCGTCAAGGCTGAGTTCTTCTCGGTGTCTCTCGACTCCAGGATACAACTGCCTTCCTGCTCTGGAGCTGCCCTAGTTATAGGTCTGGCGCCCTTTGATGTCCGGACCCTCGCACTTGGAGGTCGGGAGGTCCGGGATGAGGGAGTCCAGACACCCAGCAGGGGGGTGGAGCCAGCGCCCGGGGGAGCTGGAGGGCGATCGGCACCTGGCGGGGGAGAGCCATCGACACTTCTTTCTCCCATCGACCTGCCAAGTGGTCCGTTCACCTCCTGGGTGGATGGTGGTGCCGGGATGTCGGGGCCTGGCCAGGCCCAGGGTTAGGGTCGAGCTGAGGCCATGCGGCCTCGTGGTGCAGTGTCCAAGATGGCGGCCGGGCCGGGCGAGGGAGCCGGTAGTGGTTCGGCCCCATGATACAGAGAGGTCCGGGGGCAGGAGTCCCGTCTGGGGACGGGGTGCGGGTTGTTTCTGTGGGTAACATCTGGAGGGCCGGGGCTCGGGCCCTGTTATGCGGGGAGGGAGCAAGCCCTTCATATGGCCTGTCCAACATGCGTCCCCCCCAGCTGAAGGCGGGGAGAGTCACCCATCCTCTTGGGGACTCTCCTCGTCGAGGCGGAAAAAGCGTGACAGGCCATCTGCGTTGGCGTGGTCTTGGCCCGGTCGATGTTCCACAGTGAAGTCCATCCCCTGCAGGGAGATGGACCAGCGCAATAGTTTGGGGTTTTCCCCCTGCATCTGCATTAGCCACTGCAGGGGTCGATGATCTGTTTGCACCCGGAAGTGGGTACCGAAGAGATAGGGCCGGAGCTTTTTGAGGGCCCACACCACTGCGAAGGCCTCCCTCTCGATTGTGCTCCAGCGCTGTTCTCGGGCCAGGAGGCGTCTGCTGATGAAGGCCACCGGCTGGTCAAGTCCCTCGGGGTTCAGCTGGGAGAGGACCGCCCCGATGCCGTGGTCGGAGGCATCCGTTTGCACAATGAATTTCCGACTGTAATCGGGGGCCTGGAGCACAGGGGCAGTGCACAGGGCGGCTTTCAGCTTCTCGAAGGCCGCTTGACAGTCTGGGGTCCAGTTAATCTTCTTCGGGTGGTTTTTGGATGTGAGACCCGTGAGGGGCCCCACAATGCTGCCATAGTCCCTCACGAACCGCCGGTAGTAGCCGGTGAGCCCCAAGAAGGCTCGGACCTCGGTCTGCGTGACTGGGGGCTGCCAGGACTGGATGGCAGCGATTTTGAGTTGCAGAGGGGCCACCAGAACGCTTCCCACCTGGTGTCCGAGGTAGGTCACGGATCCCTGACCAATTTGGCACTTGCCGGCCTTGATTGTGAGGCCGGCCCGCTGGAGGGCCTGCAGGACCTCTCGGAGGTGGTGGAGGTGGTCGGACCAGTGGCGGCTGTACACAGCGATATCGTCCAGGTAGGCGGCGCTGAACTCCTCGAGCCCCGCCAAGACCTGGTTCACTAGTCGCTGAAAAGTAGCTGGGGCATTCTTCATGCCGAAGGGCATGACTTTGAAGTGGTAGTGGCCATCGGGGGTAGAAAAGGCGGACCGTTCTTGGGCCCGGGGTGTGAGACCGATCTGCCAGTAGCCCGCTGTCAGGTCGAAGATGCTGAGGTAGCGGGCAGCCCCCATGCGGTCGATCAGTTCGTCCGCTCGGGGGATGGGATGAGCGTCGGTCCTGGTGACAGCATTCAAGCCCCGATAGTCGACGCAGAATCGGAGTTCAGGAGTGGTGCCGGGGGCAGCAGCTTTGGGGACCAGCACGACCGGGCTGGCCCAGGGGCTGTCCGAGGGCTCGATGACCCCGAGCGTGAGCATCTTTGATACTTCCTCTTGGATGCAGGCCCGCAACCGATCTGGTACGCGGTATGCCCGGTGTCTGATAGGGGGACTGTCCCCAGTGTCCACGTCGTGCAAGCACCAGGGGGTGACCCCTGGGGTGAGGGAAAACAAGGTAGCAAACTGCAGCAGGAGGTCCCAGCAGCCTTGGCGCTGCTCTGGGGTGAGGGTATCGGAGAGCCGGACCCCGTCCACGGAACCATCTTTCTCCTGAGTCTTCAGGAGATCAGGGAGAGGCTCGGAGTCTTCTTCCGCTCCACTGTCTGTAGCCATCAGGAGGCTGAGTTCCGAGCGCACAAAGTGGGGTTTGAGTCTGTTGGTGTGGAGGACCCGGAGGGGGTTCCGGGGAGATGCCATATCGATGAGATAGGTGACGGGGCTCTTGCGTTGGACCACTTTGAAGGGCCCCGTCCACTTGTCCTGCAAGGCACATGGTTCGGTGGGGGACATCACCCACACTTGTTGACCAGGTTCGAATTCGACGGAGGAGGCATTTTGATCGTACCATTTTTTCATGTCCTCCTGACTGGCCTCAAGATTCGCTTTTGCCATTTCCCTGAATCGCCGGGTCTGATTGCGTAGTGTCAGGAGGTACTTGAAGACGTCTGGAGGGGTCTTTAGGGGAGCCATCTCCCAACCTTCTTTGACTAGGCTGAGGGGCCCTCGCACAGGGTGCCCGTACAGGAGTTCGAAAGGGCTAAAACCGAGGGACTTCTGGGGAACTTCTCGATAGGCGAAGAGGAGGCACGGAAGTAGTACATCCCACTGGCGACGGAGGGGCTCTTCCAATCCCCCAATCATTCCCTTGAGCGTGCGGTTGAATCGCTCAACTAGTCCGTTTCCTTGAGGGTGATAGGGGGTCGTGAATCGGTAGGTGACCCCGCACTGTTGCCAGAGGGACTTCATATATTTCGAAATAAAGTTTGTGCCTCGGTCGCTGACGACTTCTCGGGGGAAGCCCACCCGGGAGAAGATCCCCATTAAGGCCCGGCCGACCACCGGGGCTGTTACAGTTCGCAGGGGCACAGCCTCGGGGTAGCGGGTGGCGTGGTCCACCAGTACCAGGATGAACCGATGTCCTTGTGCTGTGCGGGGGTCCAGGGGCCCCACAATGTCTATTCCCACCCTCTCAAACGGGGTGGTGACAACTGGGAAGGGTTGCAGAGGTGCTTTGAGTTTGCGGCCGCTCTTCCCGCTGGCCTGGCACGTGGGGCAGGACCGGCAGTGGTTGAGGACGTCGTTTCTCATCTTCGGCCAGAAAAAGTGGGTCACCAGGCGACTGTAGGTTTTGTCCTGGCCCAGGTGTCCAGCCAGAGGGACATCGTGGGCCAAATTTAACAGGAAGTCTCTGAAACGGAGGGGCACCACCAGCACTCGACTGGCCCCTAACTCTGCGATTCTCTGTTCACTGTATAACAGGTCGTTATCCCAATAGATCCAATGGGCTCCGGTGGTGTCCCCTGCGCTCTGGGCGATGGCTTGCTGGCGGAGTCCCTCGAGGGAGGGACAGGTCTTCTGCTCTTGACGGAACTGTTCCTGGGTGGGCCCCCCTTCTTGACGCCACTGAGCCAGGTCGGGAAGGTCCTGGGGCTGGGCGACCCCTTCGGGGTTTTCTCTGGGGGGTCGGTATAGTCGGTGTCCTCTACTGGAGCGATCGGGGGAGGAGGTGCAGGCCATTCTGGTTCTTCTGGTCGGGGGATGGCACGGGCGGCCATGGACCGGGTGGTTACGCACGCCCAGTCCGGGAGGCCCATCATCCCCAGGTGCTCTCTTCTTTCGACGGCGGCCCACGGGGAACTCTCAAGATCATTCCCCAGGAGACAGTCCACGGGGGCATCATCCCGGACCGTCACCTTCAACATGCCGGAGACCCCTCCCCATTCGAAGGGGACGCAGGCCATTTGACATAGACTTTCTGAATTGTCGGCTGAACGGACGGGGCAGAGAATGTTCGGCAGGATCTGCTCTGGTTTTACCAGGTGACAGCGGACGGCCGTCACACTGGCCCCTGTGTCACGTAGTGCTTCGGCCCGGCGCCCATTAATGTTCACCCACTGGCTATATTTTCTGGTGTTGGCGGGTAGGGGGGCCCGCGGGACCATGTCTTTTCCCCCTAGGCACGCTAGAACCATGGCGGCCGGTTCCCACTCTTGTTGTGCCTGCTCGTATTCTTCTTGTTCTTCGGAGATTTGTTCTCCCCCCAGGGCGGCGGCAGCTACCTGGCGGGGTTTTGGAGTTTGGTTCTGTGGACAGTTCGGGTCATTGGCGTAGTGGCCGACTCGCTGGCATCGGTGACACGTGACGTTGGCTCGGAACCCCGGGCGCATCGGGGGGTTGCCCCGGCTGGCCGGGGGCGGGGTGCTGGCAGCGGGAGCGGCCGGGACGGTGTCTCTCCCTCGCCCCTGGCCTCCTCCTCCTCCTCGGGGACGGTGCTGACCTTGGTGGTTCCGGTTCTGCTCGTGTGGCCCTCTCCGGCCCACTCGGGTGCTTTCCCACCGGTCAGCTTCGGCGGCGAGTTGACGTGGGTCAGTCAATTTACTGTCGAGGAGGTGCTGCCTGAGCTCGACGAAGCAGTTGTTAGAGAGGTGCTCCCACACCATGGGATTAAAAAGTTGCTCGTAGGTCGTTACGTGGCTTCCCTTGATCCAACCCTCGAAGGCTCGGCTGAAATAGTTGACATATTCCACCCAAGTTGTACCCGGGATCCGGGTGCAGTCCCGAAACCTCTGGCGGTACATTTCGGGTGTGAGCCCATATCGGGTGAGGAGGGCAGCCTTCATGTGGTCATAGGATGACATCTGATGGTCTGGGAGCTGTAGCAGGGCATCGCGGCCTTCGTTGACGAACCTCCCCCATAGGCCGGCTCCCCAGTCACTTCGATCGATCCGGTGGGAGGTCATGGCGATCTCGTAGGCCTTGAACCACTGTTGTATGTCGTCCTCTCGGACATACTCTCGAACGACATCCTTGGGGATGTGGACTTTCTTTTCTGTCGCTCCCGGGGTGCGCGGTCGCTCGGGCACCTCCGGTTCTTTGTTCTGCTTCCGTAGTTCTATTTCTGCCAGTTTGCGCTCGTGTTCGTATGCTAATCTCTTTTCTTCGAGCTCTCTCTGCCTCTGTTTTTCTTCGCGTTCTTCTCGGAGCCGCAGATGTTCTAGGTTCAGTTTTTGCTCGGCTAATTTTAGTTCACCGTCCATTTTGAGCCGTGCCATTTCTAACTCATGTAGTCTGTTTTTTTCTCTTTCTTGGATCTCTTCCTGCGAGAGGCCCGTTCCTCACTCCTCGGGAGCCGTGGCGTTCCTCTCTGATGCTGCACTGTTTCGGTCTGGGGATCTGGCGACCCCGGTTTCTGCCCACGACTCAATGGCGTGCTTGAAATCGTCTTTGGTACTCAGGCCGGTGGTAGCAATGCCTAGTTCCATGCAGAATTGTTTCAATTCACGATGGCTGTACTCTTCCAAGTTATCCATCTGGAATTTCTCGGTGGATCCGCTCTCTTTGGTTGACATTGTGGTTTTGTCGTGGGGTGAGCTACTCTCTGTACGATTACGCGTTGATTCGGATCGCGCCGCTGGCCACCAATGTTAGACGGACCGGGAGGGTCGGCCGAGGACAAGGGGAGAGGTCTCCGGGGAGAGCCGTCTCCAGCGATCGTACAGATGAGTAACTTCCCCCCCACAGATGTACACCACACAAGGATAGGATTTAACGTTCTTTATAAGCGATTTCTTAAGGTACGATGGAATGGTACAAGGAGGTCTGGACTCAGGGGTCCCCTCGATTCTAGTCTCTCGGTTTGGGAAAGGGGGTAGCGGGACAGTCTGGTTACCAATCTGGTAGATGTGCTGATGGATAGCTCACAATCCTCGAGCTCGGTGTTCTAGCTTGGACGGGCCGCGGTAGCGCCAGCAGGTCCCGGTGAAGGTGGTCGTTACTCGGTCCGCGGCAGCGCCAGCAGGTCCCGGTGAAGGTGGTCGTTACACGGTCCGCGGCAGCGCCAGCAGGTCCCGATGAAGGTAGTAGTTACAACGGTCCGCGGCAGCGCCAGCAGGTCCCGACGAGGATGGAGGATGCAGAAGGCCGCGGCAGCTCCAGCAGGCAGGACGATAGTTCACAAGGCAGGGCTACGGCAGCGCCGGTAGTCCGTCAAGGCTGAGTTCTTCTCGGTGTCTCTCGACTCCAGGATACAACTGCCTTCCTGCTCTGGAGCTGCCCTAGTTATAGGTCTGGCGCCCTTTGATGTCCGGACCCTCGCACTTGGAGGTCGGGAGGTCCGGGATGAGGGAGTCCAGACACCCAGCAGGGGGGTGGAGCCAGCGCCCGGGGGAGCTGGAGGGCGATCGGCACCTGGCGGGGGGGAGCAATCGACACTTCTTTCTCCCATCGACCTGCCAAGTGGTCCGTTCACCTCCTGGGTGGATGGTGGTGCCGGGATGTCGGGGCCTGGCCAGGCCCAGGGTTAGGGTCGAGCTGAGGCCACGCGGCCTCGTGGTGCAGTGTCCAAGATGGCGGCCCGGCCGGGCGAGGGAGCCGGTAGTGGTTCGGCCCCATGATACAGAGAGGTCCGGGGGCAGGAGTCCCGTCTGGGGACGGGGTGCGGGTTGTTTCTGTGGGTAACACCTGGAGGGCCGGGGCTCGGGCCCTGTTATGCGGGGAGGGAGCAAGCCCTTCATGTGGCCTGTCCAACAGTCCGCGCTATATAAAAACGCATAAAATAAAATAAAATAAAAGCCTCCCCAAATGAGGTCTCGGACCCCACTCACTGACCTCTCAGCAGTCCTCACTCACCGCTCTCAGATCCAGCCTCCACCACCCAGAGCCTCCCAGTTATTGTCAACACATCACGAGCCCCATCTCTTCACTGGCCTCAAACCCAACCGACACCCCTGTCTCGGCCTCTCACGCTTTACACGGCTCTTATCTTGCCTGCACCCCCTCACGGGTTCTCCGCCAGCCTGCATCCGCTCATGGCCCCCCTCACGGGCCCCCCTCCAACCTGCACCCCCTTACGGGACCTCCTCGGGCCTGCACCCCTCACAGGCCCTCCTCCAGGCTGCACCCCCTCACAGGCCCTCCTGCACCCCCTCACGGCCCCCCTCCAGCCTGCACCCCCTCAGAGGCCCTCCTCCAGCCTGAGCCCCTCACGAGCCCTCCTACAGCCTGCACCCCTCACGGGCCCTCCTCCAGGCTGCACCCGCTCATGGCCCTCCTCACGGGCCCCCCTCCAACCTGCAACCCCTTACGGGCTCTCCTCCAACCTGCACCCCCTCACGGGAGCTCCTCGGGCCTGCACCCCTCATGGGCCCTCCTCCAGGCTGCACCCCCTCACAGGCCCTCCTGCAGCCTGAGCCCCTCACGGGCCCTCCTCCAGCCCACACCCCTCACGGGCCCTCCTCCAGGCTGCACCTCCTCACAGGCCCTCCTCCAGCCAGCACCCTTCACGGGTCCTCCTCCAGGCTGCACCCCTCACAGGCCCTCCTCCAGGCTGCACTCCCTCACAGGCCCTTCTGCACCCGCTCAGGTGCCCCCTCCAGCCTGCTACCCCTCACAGGCCCTCCTCCCGCCCGCACTCCCTCACGGGCCCTCCTTCAGCTTGCACCCCTCACGGGCCCTCCTCCAGCCTGAGCTCCCTAACGGGCCCTCCTCCAGCCTGAGCCCCCTCACGGGCCCTCCTCCAGCCTGAGCCCCCTCAAGGACCCTCCTCCCTCACGAGCCCTCCTTCAGCCTGCACCCCCACACAGGCCCTCCTCCAGCCCACACCCCCTCACAGGCCATCCTCAAGCCTGCGCCCCTCACGGGCCGCCCTCCAGCCTGCACACCTCATGGGCCCTCCTTCTGCCTGCACCCCCTCATGGACCCTCCTGCCTGCACCCGCTCATGGACCCTCCTGCCTGCACCCCTTCACGGTCCCTCCTTCAGCCTGCACCCCTCACGGTCCCTCCTCCAGCCTGAGCCCCCTCACGGACCCTCCTTCAGCCTGCACCCCCTCACGGGCCCTCCACCAGCCTACGCCCTTCACGGGCCCTCCTTCAGCCTGTGCCCCTTATTGGCCCTGCTCCAGCCTGCATCGGTCACGGGCCCTCCACCAGCCTGAGCCCCCTCATGGACCCTCCTTCAGCCTGTGCCCCTCACGGGCCCTCTTCCAGCCTGTGCCCCTCATGGTCCCTCCTCCAGCCTGTGCCCCTCACAGGCCCTCCTCCAGCCCGCTCCCCCTCATGGGCCCTCCTTCAAACTGCACCCCTCACGGGCCGCCCTCCAGCCTATACCCCCTCACGTGCCGCCCTCCAGCCTGCACCCTCTCACGGGCCCTCATTCAGCCTGCAACCCTCAGGGGCCCTCCTCCAGCCTTCATCCCTCACGCTCCCTCCTGTAGCCCGCACCCCCTCACAGGCTCTCCTTCAGCCTGCAACTCCCACACGGGCCATCCTCCTGCACGCACCCCTCATGGGCCCTCCTCCAGCCTGCACCACCTCACGGGCCCTCCTCCAGCCTGCACCACCTCACAGGCCCTCCTTCAGCCTGCACCCCTCATGTGCCCTCCAGCCTGAACCCCTTCACGGGCCCTCCTTCAGCCTGCACCCCTCACAGGCCCTCCTCCAGCCTGAGCTCCCTCACGAGCCCTCCTCCAGCCTGAGCCCCCTCAAGGACCCTCCTCCCACACAGGCCCTCCTCCAGCCCGCACCACCTCACAGGCCCTGCTCCAGCCCGCACCCCCTCACGGGCCCTCCTCCAGCCTGTGCCTCCTCACGGGCCCACCTCCCGCCTGCGCGCCTCACGGGCCCTCCTCCAGTTTGCGCCCCTCATGGGCCCTCCTCGAGCCTGCGCCCCCCTCACGGGCCCTCATTCAGCCTGCACGCCTCATGGGCCCTCCTCCAGCCTGCACTCCCTCACGGCCTTCCTCCAGCCTGCACCCCTCATGGGCCCTCCTCCAGCCTTCACCCCCTCACGAGCCCTCATCCAGCCTGCACCTCCTCATGGCCCCTTCTCCAGCCTGCACCCACTCATGGGCCCTCCTTCAGCCTGCATCTCCTCACGGGCCCTCCTCCAGCCTGCACCCCTCACGGGACCTCCTCCAGCCTGCATCTCCTCACGGGCCCTCCTCCAGCCTGCATCTCCTCACGGGCCCTCCTCCAGCCTGCACCCCTCACGGGCCCTCCTCCAGCTTGCGCCCCTCACAGGCCCTCCTCCAGCCTGCACCCTCTCACTGGCCGTCCTTCAGCCTGCGCCCCTCATGGGCCCTCCTCCAGCCCGTACCCCCTCTCGGGCCCTCCCCAAGCCTACGACCCTCATGGGCCCTCCTCCAGCCTGCGCTCTTTCACATACCCCCTCTAGCCTGTGCCGCTCAAGAGCCCTCCTCCAGCCTGCGTCCCCCCTCACTGGCCCTCATTCAGCCTGCACGCCTCATGGGCCCTCCTCAAGCCTGTGCCCCTCACGGACCCTCCTCCAGCCTGCACCCCTCACGGGCTCTCCTCCAGCCTGCACCCCTCACGAGCCCTCCTCCAGCCTGCGTGCCTCACGGGCCCTCCGGCCTGCGCTCTCTCAAGGACCCCCCTCACGGGCCCTCCTCCAGTTTGCGCCCCTCACGGGATCTCCTCCAGCCCGCACCCCATCACAGGCCCTCCTCCAGTCTGCGCCCCCTCACGGGCCCTTCTTCAGCCTGCACCCCGTCACGGGCCTTCCGCCAGCCTGAGCCCCCTCAAGGACCCTCCTCCCTCACGGGCCCTCCTCCAGCCTGCGCTCTCTCTCAGACCCCATATACCCTACACCCCCTCATGGGCCCTCCTCCAGCCTGCGCTCTCTGAAATGGCTCTTCCAACCTGCACCCTCAAGAGCCCTCCTCCAGCCTGCGCCCCTCATGGGCCCTCCTCCAGCCTGCACCCCTTATTGGCCTTCCTCCAGCATACGACCCTCACGGGCCATCCTCCAGCCTGCGCTCTCTGCAATACCCCTTCCAGCCTGCACCCTCAAGAGCCCTCCTCCAGCCTGCACCCCTCATGGGCCCTCCACCAGCCTGCACCCCTCATAGGCCCTCCTCTAGCCTGTGCCCCTCACAGGCCGTCCTCTAGCCTGCACCCCTCACAGGCCTTCCTGCAGCCTGCACCCCTCACGGGCCCTCCTGCAGCCTTCACCCCTCACGGGCCCTCCTGCAGCCTGCACCCCTCATGGGCCCTCCTCCACCCCGTACCCGCTCTCGGGCCCTCCCCAAGCCTATGACCCTCATGGGCCCTCCTCCAGCCTGCGCTTTTTCACATACCCCCTATAGCCTGCGCAGCTCAAGAGCCGTCTCCATCCTGTGTCCCCCCTCACGGGCCCTCATTCAGCCTGCACGCCTCATGGGCCCTCCAGCCTGCGACCCCTCACAGCCCTCCTCAAGCCTGTGCCCCTCACGGACCCTCCTCCAGCCTGCACTCTTCACGGGCTCTCCTCCGGCCTGCACCCCCTCACGAGCCCTCCTCCAGCCTACGTGCTTCACGGGCCCTCAAGCCTGCGCTCTCTCAAGGACCCCCCTCATGGGCCCTCCTCCAGTTTGTGCCCCTCACAGGACCTCCTCCAGGCTTTGCCCCCTCACGGGCCCTTCTTCAGCCTGCACCACCTCACGGGCCCTCCACCAGCCTGAGCCCCCTCAAGGACCCTCCTCCCTCACGGGCACTCTTTCAGCCTGCGCCTCTCACGGGCCCTCCTCCAGCCTGCGCCCCTCACGGGCCCGCCTCCAGCCTGAGCGCTCTCTCAGAACCCATATACCCTACACCCCCTCACGGGCCCTCCTCCAGCCTGCGCCCCTCACGGGCCCTCCTCCAGCCTGCGCTCTCTGAAATACCTCTTCCAGCCTGCACCCTCAAGAGCCCTCCTCCAGCCTGCGCCCCTCACGGGCCCTCCTCCAGCCTGCACCCTCAAGAGCCCTCCTCCAGCCTGCGCCCCTCATGGGCCCTCCACCAGCCTGCACCCCTAATAGGCCCTCCTCTAGCCTCTGCCCCTCACAGGCCGTCCTCCAGCCTGCACCCCTCACGGGCCCTCCTGCAGCCTGCCCCCTCACGGGCCCTTCTGTAGCCTGCACCCCTCACGGGCCCTCCTGCAGCCTGCACCCCTCATGGGCAATCCTCCAGCCTGCGCCCCTCATGGGCCCTCCGTCAGCCTGCACCCCTCATGGGCAGTCCTCCAGCCTGAACCCCCTCACAGACCCTCCTTTAGCCTGCACCCCTCATCGGTCCTCCTTCAGCCTGCACCCCTTATGGGCCCTCCTTCAGCCTGCACCCCTTATGGGCCCTCCTTCAGCCTGCACCCCTCACGGGCCATCCTCCAGCCTGAGCCCCCTCACGGACCCTCCTTCAGCCTGCGCCCGTCACAGGCCCTTCACCAGCCTGCACCCTTCACGGGCCATCGTCCATCCTGTGCCCCTCACAGGCCCTCCTGCAGCCTGCACCCCCACACAGGCCCTCCTCCAGCCTGCACCCCCTCACAGGCCCTCCTCCAGCCTGCGCCCCTCACGGGCCCTCCTCCAACCTGCACCCCCTCACAGGTCCTCCTTCAGCCTGCACCCCTCATGTGCCCTCCAGCCAGAACCTCCTCACGGGCCCTCCTTCAGCCTGCACCCCCTCACCGGCCTTCCTCCAGCCTGCACCCCTCACGGGCCCTCCTGCAGCCTGCACCCCTCAAGGCCCTCCTCCAGCCCGTACCCCCTCTCGGGCCCTCCCCAAGCCTACGACCCTCATGGGCCCTCCTCCAGCCTGCGCTCTTTCACATACCCCCTATAGCCTGCGCCGCTCAAGAGCCATCCTCCATCCTGCGTCGCCCCTCACGGGCCCTCATTCAGCCCTCACGCCTCATGCGCCCTCCAGCGCCCTCATGTGCCCCTCACAGGCCGCCTCCAGCCTGCACTCTTCACGGGCTCTCCTCCAGCCTGCACCCCCTCACAAGCCCTCCTCCAGCCTGCGTGCCTCACGGGCCCTCAAACCTGCGCTCTCTCATGGACCCCCTCACGGGCCCTCCTCCAGTTTGCGCCCCTCACGGGACCTCCTCCAGGCTGTGCCCCCTCACGGGCCCTTCTTCAGCCTGCACCACCTCACGGGCCCACCACCAGCCTGAGCCCCCTCAAGGACCCTCCTCCCTCACGGGCACTCTTTCAGCCTGCGCCCCTCACGGGCCCTCCTCCAACCTGCGCCCCTCACGGGCCCTCCTCCAGCCTGTGCTCTCTCTCAGACCCCATATACCCTACACCCCCTCATGGGCCCTCCTCCAGCCTGTGCCCCTCACGGGCCCTCCTCCAGCCTGCGCTCTCTGAAATACCTCTTCCAGCCTGCACCCTCAAGAGCCCTCCTCCAGCCTGCGCCCCTCACGGGCCCTCCTCCAGCCTGCGCCCCTCACGGGCCCTCCTCCAGCCCGCACCCTCAAGAGCCCTCCTCCAGCCTGCGCCCCTCATGGGCCCTCCACCAGCCTGCACCCCTCATAGGCCCTCCTCTAGCCTGTGCCCCTCACAGGCCGTCCTCCAGCCTGCACCCCTCACGGGCCCTCCTGCAGCCTGCACCCCTCATGGGCCCTCCTGCAGCCTGCACCCCTCACGGGCCCCCCTGCAGCCTGCACCCCTCATGGGCCCTCCTGCAGAGTGCACCCCTCATGGGCCATCCTCCAGCCTGCGCCCTTCACGGGCCCACCACCAGCCTGAGCCCCCTCAAGGACCCTCCTCCCTCACGGGCACTCTTTCAGCCTGCGCCCCTCACGGGCCCTCCTCCAACCTGCGCCCCTCACGGGCCCTCCTCCAGCCTGTGCTCTCTCTCAGACCCCATATACCCTACACCCCCTCATGGGCCCTCCTCCAGCCTGTGCCCCTCACGGGCTCTCCTCCAGCCTGCGCTCTCTGAAATACCTCTTCCAGCCTGCACCCTCAAGAGCCCTCCTCCAGCCTGTGCCCCTCACGGGCCCTCCTCCAGCCTGCGCCCCTCACGGGCCCTCCTCCAGCCCGCACCCTCAAGAGCCCTCCTCCAGCCTGCGCCCCTCATGGGCCCTCCACCAGCCTGCACCCCTCATAGGCCCTCCTCTAGCCTGTGCCTCTCACAGGCCGTCCTCCAGCCTGCACCCCTCACGGGCCCTCCTGCAGCCTGCACCCCTCATGGGCCCTCCTGCAGCCTGCACCCCTCACGGGCCCTCCTGCAGAGTGCACCCCTCATGGGCCATCCTCCAGCCTGCGCCCCTCACGGGCCCTCCGTCAGCCTGCACCCCTCACGGGCCGTCCTCCAGCCTGAACCCCCTCACAGACCCTCCTTTGGCCTGCACCCCTCACGGGTCCTCCTTCAGCCTGCACCCCTTATGGGCCCTCCTTCAGCCTGCACCCCTTATGGGCCCTCCTTCAGCCTGCACCCCTTATGGGCCCTCCTTCAGCCTGCACCCCTCACGGGCCATCCTCCAGCCTGAGCCCCCTCACGGACCCTGCTTCAGCCTGCGCCTGTCACAGGCCCTCCACCAGCCTGCACCCTTCACGGGCCATCCTCCATCCTGTGCCCCACACAGGCCCTCCTCCAGCCTGCACCCCCTCACAGGCCCTCCTCCAGCCTGCACCCCTCACGGGCCCTCCTCCAGCCTGCACCCCCTCACAGGTCCTCCTTTAGCCTGCACCCCTCATGTGCCCTCCAGCCTGAACCTCCTCACGGGCCTGCCTTCAGGCTGCACCCACTCACAGGCCTTCCTCCAGCCTGCACCCCTCATGGGCCATCCTCCAGCCTGCGCCCCCTCACGGACCCTCCTTCATCCTGCACCACTCAAGGGCCCTCCTCCAGCCTGAGCCCCCTCGCGGTCCTCCTCCAGCCTGAGCCCCCTCGCGGTCCTTCTCCAGCCTGAGCCCCCTCATGGGCCCTCCTCCAGCCTGTATCCCCCTCACAGGCCCTTCTTCAGCATGCACCCCTCACGGGCCCTCCACCAGCCTGCGCCCCGCACGTGCCCTCCTCCAGCCTGCACATGCCCTCCTCCAGCCTGCACCCCTCACAGGCCTTCCTCTAGCCTGCGCCCCTTATTGGCCCTCCTCCAGCCTACACCCCTCACGGGCCCTCCTCCAGCCTGCACCTCTCACGGGCCCTCCTTTAGCCTGCACCCCCTGACGGACCCTCCTTCAGCCTGCACCCCTAACGGGCCCTCCTCCAGCCTGTGCCCCTCACTGGCTGTCCTCCAGCCTGCGCCCCTCACGGGTCCTCCTTCAGCCCGCACCCCTCACGGGCCCTCCTCCAGCCCGCGCCTCTCATGAGCTGTCCTCCAGCCTGCACCCTCTCACAGGCCCTTCTTCAGCCTGCGCCCCTCACGGGTCCTCCTCCAGCCTGCACCCCCTCACCGGTTGTTGGACAGGCCACACGAAGGGCTTGCTCCCTCCCCGCACGACAGGGCCTGAGCTCCGGCCCACCAGGCATAACCCACGAAAAGCACCTGTACCCCGTCTCCCGACGGATCTTCTGCAGTCGGACCTCTACTCATCACGGGGCCCAGCCCCACCGGCTCCCCCGGCCGGTTCAAGCCGCCATCTTGGGCCCTGCACCACGAGGCCGCGTGGCCTCGCCCCGACCCTAACCCCGGGCCTGGCCGGCCCCGACATCCCGGCACCACCATCCACCCGGGAGGTGAGCGGACCACTTGGCAGGTCAATGGGAGGACGAAGTGTCAAGAGCTCTGCCCCCGCCAGGTGCCGATCGCCTCCAGCTCCCCCAGGCGCTGGCTCCACCCCCTGCTGGGTGTCTGGACACCTTCATCCCGGGCCCTCCGACCTCCAAGTGCGAGGGTCCGGACATCAAAGGGCGCCTGCCCTATAACTGGGGCAACTCCGGAGCAGGAAGGCAGTTGTATCCTGGAGTCGAGAGACACCGAGAGAACTCAGCCTTGACGGACTACTGGCGCTGCCGTAGCCGCTCTTGTGAACCATCGTCCTGCCTGCTGGCGCTGCCGCGGCCTTCTACAACATCCATCCTCGTCGGGACCTGCTGGCGCTGCCGCGGCCCGTTGTAACGACCATCCTCCCCGGGACCTGCTGGCGCTGCCGCGGACCGTACATCGACCATCTTTCCGGGACCTGCTGGTGCTACCGCGGACCGTGTACCGACCATCTCCACCGGGACCTGCTGGCGCTGCCGCGGCCCGTACCAACTAAGCTCGAGGATTGTGAGCTAATCATCATCTCATCCAAACTACCTGACTGGTAGACAGACTGTCCCGCTACCCCTTACCCTGCTTTGAGAGACTTGAATCGAGGGGACCCCTGAGTCCAGACCTCCTTGTACCATTCAACCGTACCTTAAGAAGTGCTTATAAAGAACACTGAACCTTATCCGTGTGTGGTATCTGTCTGTGGGGGGGAAGTTACTTGTCTGTACGATCGCTGGAGACGGCTCTCCCCGGAGACCTCTCCTCCTGACCCCGGCCGACCCTCCCGGTCCGTCTATCCTTTCTAACATTGGTGGCCAGCGGCGCGATCCGAATCAACGCGTAATCGTACAGAGAGTAGCTCACCCCACGACAAAAACACGATGTCAGCCAAAGATAACAACTCCACCGAGAAATTCCAAATGGATAAATTAGAAGAATACAACCACCGCGAACTGAGACAATTCTGCATAGAACTTGGCATTGCTACCACCGGCCTGAGTACCAAAGATGATCTAAAGCACGCCCTAGAGTCGTGGACAGAAACTGGGGTCGCCGGACCCTCCAACCAAAGCAGCATCACACCAGAGGGGAACGCCACGGCTCCCGAGGAGCGGGGAACGGGCCTCTCGCAGGAGGAGATCCGAGAAAGAGAAAGAACCAGATTGCACGAGTTGGAAATGGCACGACTCAAGATGGATGGGGAACTCAAGTTAGCTGAACAGAAACTCAACCTCGAGCACATGCGGCTCCGAGATGAACGAGAAGAGAAGCAGAGACAGAGAGAGCTGGAGGAGAAAAAAATAACGCTCGAGCACGAGCGCAAACTGGCGGAAATAGAACTTCGGAAACAGAATAAAGAACTGGGGGTGCCTGAGCGACCACACACCCCGGGGCCAATCGAGAAAAAAGTCCACATCCCCAAGGATGTTGTCCGCGAGTATGTCCGAGAAGACGACATACAACAGTGGTTTAAAGCCTACGAGATCGCCATGACCTCCCACCGGATCGACCGGAGTGATTGGGGAGCCGGACTTTGGGGGAGGTTTATCAACGAGGGTCGCGATGCCCTACTGCAGCTCCCAGATCACCAAATGTCGTCCTACGACCACATGAAGGCTGCCCTCCTCACCCGCTACGGCCTCACACCCGAGATGTACCGCCAGAGGTTCAGAGATTGCACCCGGATCCCAGGTACAACTTGGGTAGAATACGTGAACTATTTCAGCCGTGCCTTCGAGGGTTGGATAAAGGGGAGCCAGGTCACCACCTACGAACAACTCTTTAACCTGATGGTATGGGAGCACCTGTCGAACAACTGCTTCGTCGAGCTCAGGCAGCACCTCCTCGACAGTAAGCTGACTGACCCCCGGCAGCTCGCCGCCGAAGCTGACCGATGGGAAAGCACCCGAGTGGGCCGGAGGGGGCCACACGAACAGAACAGAAACAACCAAGGCAGCACCGTCCTCGGGGAGCAGGAGGGGGCCAGGGGCGAGGGAGAGACGCCTTGCCCGCAACACCCGTGGCCAGCACCCCGGCTCCGGCCGGTCGGGGCAACCCCCCGTGGCGTCCTGGGGTCCGAGCCAACGTCACGTGCCACCGATGCCAGCGAGTCGGCCACTACGCCAATGACCCGAGCTGCCCGCAGAACCAAACACCCAAGCCCCGCCAGGTAGCTGCCGCCGCCCTGGGGGAAGAGCGATCATTGGAGGAACCAGAGGAGTATGAGCCGGCCCAGCAAGAGTGGGAACCGGCCGCCATGGTCCTGGCGTGCTTAGGGGGAAGAGACATGGTCCCGCGGGCTCCCCTACCCGCTAACACCAGGAAATACGGTCAGTGGGTGACCATTAATGGACAGCGAGCCGAGGCCTTGCGTGACACAGGCGCCAGTGTGACGGCCGTCCGCTGTCACCTGGTGAAGCCCGAGCAGATCCTGCCGAACATTCTCTGCCCCGTCCGCTCGGCAGACAACTCTGAAAGTATGTGTCAAATGGCCTGCGTCCCATTCGAATGGGGAGGGGTCTCCGGCCTGTTGAAGGTGACGGTCCGGGACGATGCCCCCGTGGACTGCCTCCTGGGGAATGACCTCGAGAGTTCCCCGTGGGCCACCGTTGAGAGAAGAGAGCACCTGGGGATGCTGGGCCTCCCGGACTGGGCCTGCATAACCACCCGGTCCATGGCCGCCCGTGCCGTCCCTCGATCAGAAGAACCAGAATGGCCAGCACCTCCGCCCCCAGTCGCCCCAGTAGAAGACAACGACGAGGCCAGCCTCCCAGACCCGACGACCGAAGGGGACGCGCAACCCCAGGACCTTCCTGACCTGGCTCAGTGGCGTCAAGAGGGGGGGCCCACCCAAGCACAGTTCCGCCAGGAACAAAAGACCTGTCCCTCCCTCGAGGGACTCCGCCAACAAGCCAGCGCCCAGAACGCAGAGGACTCCACCGGAACTCACTGGGTCTACTGGGATAACAACCTGCTATACAGCGAGCAAAGAATCGCCGAGCTGGGGGCCGGTCGAGTACTGGTGGTACCTCTCCGCTTCAGAGACTTTCTGCTCAACCTGGCCCACGATGTCCCCCTGGCTGGACACCTGGGCCAAGATAAAACGTACGGCCGCCTAGTGACCCACTTTTTCTGGCCGAAAATGAGGAACGACGTCCTGAACCACTGCCGATTTTGCCCCACATGCCAAGCCAGCGGGAAGAGTGGTCGGAAGCTGAAAGCCCCTCTGCAACCCTTCCCTGTGGTCACCACCCCGTTCGAGAGGGTGGGGATAGACATCGTGGGGCCTCTGGACCCCCGCACGGCACAAGGACAAAGGTTCATCTTAGTACTGGTGGACCATGCCACCCGCTACCCCGAGGCGGTGCCCCTACGGACCGTGACAGCTCCGGTGGTTGGCCGGACCCTAATGGGGATCTTCTCCCGGGTAGGCTTCCCCCGAGAAGTCGTCAGCGACCGAGGCACGAACTTTATATCCAAATACATGAAGTCCCTCTGGCAACAATGCGGGGTCACCTACAGATTCACGACCCCCTATCACCCCCAAGGGAACGGACTAGTGGAGCGTTTTAACCGCACCCTCAAGGGGATGATTGGGGGATTGGAAGAGCCCCTCCGTCGCCAGTGGGATGTACTACTCCCGTGCCTCCTCTTCGCCTACCGAGAAGTTCCCCAGAAGTCCCTCGGTTTTAGCCCTTTCGAACTCCTGTACGGGCACCCTGTGCGAGGGCCCCTCAGCCTAGTAAAAGAAGGTTGGGAGATGGCCCCCCTAAAGACCCCTCCAGACGTCTTCAAATACCTCCTGGCCCTACGCAATCAGACCCGGCGCTTCAGAGAGATGGCCAAGGCGAACCTCGAGGCCAGCCAGGAGGACATGAAGAAGTGGTATGATCACAATGCCTCCTCCGTTGAGTTCGAGCCTGGACAACAAGTATGGGTGATGTCCCCCACCGAACCATGTGCCTTGCAAGATAAGTGGACGGGGCCCTTCAAAGTGGTCGAGCGCAAAAGCCCCGTCACTTACCTCATCGACCTGGGGACCTCCCGGAACCCCCTTCGGGTCCTCCACACCAACCGACTTGTTAGAAAGGATAGACGGACCGGGAGGGTCGGCCGGGGTCAGGAGGAGAGGTCTCCGGGGAGAGCCGTCTCCAGCGATCGTACAGATAAGTAACTTCCCCCCCCACAGACAGATACCACACACGGATAAGGTTCAGTGTTCTTTATAAGCACTTCTTAAGGTACGGTTGAATGGTACAAGGAGGTCTGGACTCAGGGGTCCCCTGGATTCAAGTCTCTCAAAGCAGGGTAAGGGGTAGCGGGACAGTCTGTCTACCAGTCAGGTAGTTTGGATGAGATGATGATTAGCTCACAATCCTCGAGCTTAGTTGGTGCGGGCCGCGGCAGCGCCAGCAGGTCCCGAAAAGATGGTCGATGCACGGTCCGCGGCAGCGCCAGCAGGTCCCGGTGAGGATGGTCGTTACAACGGGCCGCGGCAGCGCCAGCAGGTCCCGGAAAGATGGTCGATGTACGGTCCGCGGCAGCGCCAGCAGGTCCCGGTGAGGATGGTCGTTACAACGGGCCGCGGCAGCGCCAGCAGGTCCCGACGAGGATGGATGTTGTAGAAGGCCGCGGCAGCGCCAGCAGGCAGGGCGATGGTTCACAAGAGCGGGCTACGGCAGCGCCAGTAGTCCGTCAAGGCTGAGTTCTCTCGGTGTCTCTCGACTCCAGGATACAACTGCCTTCCTGCTCCGGAGTTGCCCCAGTTATAGGGCAGGCGCTCTTTGATGTCCGGACCCTCGCACTTGGAGGTCGGAGGGCCCGGGATGAAGGTGTCCAGACACCCAGCAGGGGGTGGAGCCAGTGCCTGGGGGAGCTGGGGGCGATCGGCACCTGGCGGGGGAAGAGCTCTTGACACTTCGTCCTCCCATTGGCCTGCCAAGTGGTCCGCTCACCTCCTGGGTGGATGGTGGTGCCGGGATGTCGGGGCCGGTCAGGCCCGGGGTTAGGGTCGGCCCGAGGCCACGCGGCCTCGTGGTGCAGGGCCCAAGATGGCGGCTTGAACCGGTCGGGGGGGCCGGTAGGGCTGGGCCCCGTGATGAGTAGAGGTCCGAGGGCAAAAGGTCCGTCGGGAGACGGGGTACGGGTGCTTTTCGTGGGTTATGCCTGGTGGGCCGGAGCTCGGGCCCTGTCGTGCGGGGAGGGAGCAAGCCCTTCGTGTGGCCTGTCCAACACGACTCAAACCACACTTTGTGCGCTCAGAACTCAGCCTCCTGATGGCTACGGACAGTGGGGCAGAGGAAGACTCCGAACCCCTCCCGGATCTTCTGAAGACTCAGGAGAATGACGGCTCCGTGGACGGGGTCCGGCTCTCTGACGCCCTCACTTCGGAGCAACGCCAGGGCTGCCGGAACCTCCTGCTGCAGTTCGCTAACCTGTTCTCCCTCACCCCCGGGGTCACCCCTTGGTGTTTGCACGACGTGGACACCGGGGACAGTCCCCCTGTCCGACACCGGGCCTACCGCGTACCAGATCGGGTACGGGCCTGCATACAGGAGGAGGTGGCCAAGATGCTCACAATCGGGGTCATCGAGCCCTCGGACAGTCCCTGGGCCAGTCCGGTTGTATTGGTCCCCAAAGCCGCTGCCCCCGGCACCGCACCTGAACTGAGATTCTGCGTCGACTACCGGGGCTTGAACGCTGTCACCCGGACCGACGCTCATCCGATCCCCCGAGCAGACGAGCTGATCGACCGGCTGGGGGCCGCCCGCTACCTCAGTATCTTCGACCTAACAGCGGGCTACTGGCAGATCGGCCTCACACCCAGGGCTCAGGAACGGTCAGCCTTCTCTACCCCCGATGGCCACTACCAATTCAAGGTCATGCCCTTCGGCATGAAGAATGCCCCCGCCACGTTTCAACGCCTCGTGAACCAGGTCTTGGCGGGGCTCGAAGAGTTCAGCGCTGCCTACCTGGACGATATCGCTGTATACAGCCGCCACTGGCCCGACCACCTCCGTCACCTCCAAGAGGTCCTACAGGCCCTCCAGCGGGCCGGCCTCACAATTAAGGCCGGCAAGTGCCAAATTGGCCAAGGGTCTGTGACCTACCTTGGGCACCAAGTGGGAAGCGGGCTGGTGGCCCCGCTACAACTTAAGATTGCTGCCATCCAGTCCTGGCAGCCCCCCGTCACCCAGACCGAGGTCCGAGCCTTCTTGGGGCTTACCGGCTACTACCGACGGTTCGTGAAGGACTACGGCAGCATCGTGGGGCCCCTCACGGGTCTCACGTCCAAGAACCAACCGAAGCGGATTAACTGGACCCCCGATTGTCAAGCGGCCTTCGAGAAGCTGAAGGCCGCCCTGTGCACCGCCCCTGTGCTCCAGGCCCCCGATTACAGTCGGGAATTCGTGGTACAGACCGACGCCTCCGACCACGGCATCGGAGCCGTCCTTTCTCAGTTAAACCCCGAAGGTCATGACCAGCCGGTGGCCTTCATCAGTCGACGTCTCCTGGCCCGAGAACAGCGCTGGAGCACCATCGAGAGGGAGGCCTTCGCAGTGGTGTGGGCCCTCAAAAAGCTCCGGCCCTATCTCTTCGGTACCCACTTCCGGGTACAAACCGACCATCGACCCCTGCAGTGGCTGATGCAGATGCGGGGGGAGAACCCAAAACTCTTGCGCTGGTCCATTTCCCTGCAGGGAATGGACTTCACTGTGGAGCACCGACCAGGCCAAGACCACGCCAACGCGGATGGCCTGTCCCGCTTTTTCCGCCTCGACGAAGAGAGTCCCCAAGGAGATGGGTGACTCTCCCCGCCTTCAGCTGGGGGGGACGCATGTTGGACAGGCCACACGAAGGGCTTGCTCCCTCCCCGCACGACAGGGCCCGAGCTCCGGCCCACCAGGCATAACCCACGAAAAGCACCTGTACCCCGTCTCCCGACGGATCTTCTGCCCTCGGACCTCTACTCATCACGGGGCCCAGCCCCACCGGCTCCCCCGGCCGGTTCAAGCCGCCATCTTGGGCCCTGCACCACGAGGCCGCGTGGCCTCGCCCCGACCCTAACCCCGGGCCTGGCCGGCCCCGACATCCCGGCACCACCATCCACCCGGGAGGTGAGCGGACCACTTGGCAGGTCAATGGGAGGACGAAGTGTCAAGAGCTCTGCCCCCGCCAGGTGCCGATCGCCTCCAGCTCCCCCAGGCGCTGGCTCCACCCCCTGCTGGGTGTCTGGACACCTTCATCCCGGGCCCTCCGACCTCCAAGTGCGACGGTCCGGACATCAAAGGGCGCCTGCCCTATAACTGGGGCAACTCCGGAGCAGGAAGGCAGTTGTATCCTGGAGTCGAGAGACACCGAGAGAACTCAGCCTTGACGGACTACTGGCGCTGCCGTAGCCGCTCTTGTGAACCATCGTCCTGCCTGCTGGCGCTGCCGCGGCCTTCTACAACATCCATCCTCGTCGGGACCTGCTGGCGCTGCCGCGGCCCGTTGTAACGACCATCCTCCCCGGGACCTGCTGGCGCTGCCGCGGACCGTACATCGACCATCTTTCCGGGACCTGCTGGTGCCACCGCGGACCGTGTACCGACCATCTCCACCGGGACCTGCTGGCGCTGCCGCGGCCCGTACCAACTAAGCTCGAGGATTGTGAGCTAATCATCATCTCATCCAAACTACCTGACTGGTAGACAGACTGTCCCGCTACCCCTTACCCTGCTTTGAGAGACTTGAATCGAGGGGACCCCTGAGTCCAGACCTCCTTGTACCATTCAACCGTACCTTAAGAAGTGCTTATAAAGAACACTGAACCTTATCCGTGTGTGGTATCTGTCTGTGGGGGGGAAGTTACTTGTCTGTACGATCGCTGGAGACGGCTCTCCCCGGAGACCTCTCCTCCTGACCCCGGCCGACCCTCCCGGTCCGTCTATCCTTTCTAACACCGGTCCTCCTGCAGGTTGTGCCCCCTCATGGATCCTCCTCCAGCCTGCGCCCATCACGGGCCCTCCTTCAGACTGCGTTCCTCACGGGCCCTCCTTCAGCCCGCACCCCTCACAGGCCCTCCTCTAGCCTGCACCCCCTCACAGGTCCTCCTCCAGCCTGGACTCTCTCAAGGACCCCCCTCACAGGTCCTCCTCCAGGTTGTGTCCCCTAACGGGCCCTCCTCCAGCCTGTGCCCCTCATGGGCCCTCCTCCAGCCTGCACCCCTCACGAGCCCTCCTCCAGACTGCACCTCCTCAAGGGCCCTCCTCCAGCCCGCACCCCCTCACAGGCCCTCCTCCAGCCCGCACCCCCTCACAGGCACTCCTCCAGCCTGCACCCTCTCACGGGCCCTCCTTCAGCCTGCACCCTCTCACGGGCCCTCCTCCAGCCTGCACCTCCTCACAGGCCCTCCTCCAGCCTGCGCCCCTCACAGGCCCTCCTCCAACCTGCATCCTCTCACTGGCCGTCCTTCAGCCTGTGCCCCTCATGGGCCCTCCTCCAGCCCGTACCCCCTCTCGGGCCCTCCCCAAGCCTACGACCCTCATGGGCCCTCCTCCAGCCTGCGCTCTTTCACATACCCCCTCTAGCCTGCGCCGCTCAAGAGCCGTCCTCCAGCCTGCGTCCCCCCTCACGGGCCCTCATTCAGCCTGCACGCCTCATGGGCCCTCCTTCAGCCTGCGACCCCTCACAGCCCTCCTCAAGTCTGTGCCCCTCACGGACCCTCCTCCAGCCTGCACCCCTCACGGGCTCTCCTCCAGCCTGCACCCCCTCACGAGCCCTCCTCCAGCCTGCGTGCCTCATGGGCCCTCCCGCCTGCGCTCTCTCAAGGACTGTTGGACAGGCCACATGAAGGGCTTGCTCCCTCCCCGCATGACAGGGCCCGAGCCCCGGCCCTCCAGGTGTTACCCACAGAAACAACCCACACCCCGTGTCATACGGGACTCCTGCCCCCGGACATCTCTGTATCATGGGGCCGAACCACTACCGGCTTCCTCGCCCGGCTCGGCCGCCATCTTTGACACTGCACCACGAGGCCGCGTGGCCTCAGCTCGACCCTAACCCTGGGCCTGGCCAGGCCCCGACATCCCGGCACCACCATCCACCCAGGAGGTGAACGGACCACTTGGCAGGTCGATGGGAGAAAGAAGTGTCGATGGCTCTCCCCCGCCAGGTGCCGATCGCCCCCCCAGCTCCCCCGGGCGCTGGCTCCACCCCCCTGCTGGGTGTCTGGACTCCCTCACCCCGGACCTCCCGGCCTCCAAGTGCGAGGGGCCGAACATCAAAGGGCGCCAGACCTATAACTGGGGCAGCTCCAGAGCAGGAAGGCAGTTGTATCCTGGAGTCGAGAGACACCGAGAAGAACTCATCCTTGACGGACTACCGGCGCTGCCGTAGCCCTGCCTTGTGAACTATCACTTTGCCTGCTGGCGCTGCCGCGGCCTTCTGCATCCTCCATCCTCGTCGGGACCTGCTGGCGCTGCCGCGGACCGTTGTACCTACCACCTTCATTGGGACCTGCTGGCGCTGCCGCGGTCCGTTGTAACTACCACCTTCGTTGGGACCTGCTGGCGCTGCCGCGGCCCGTTGTAACCACCACCTTCATCGGGACCTGCTGGCGCTGCCGCGGACCGTGTAACGACCACCTTCACCGGGACCTGCTGGCGCTGCCGCGGCCCGTCCAACTAGAACACCGAGCTCGAGGATTGTGAGCTATCCATCATTTCATCGCATCCACCAGATTGGTAACAAGACTGTCCCGCTACCCCCTTTCCCAACCAAGAGACTAGAATCGAGGGGACCCCTGAGTCCTGACCCCCTTGTACCATTCTATCGTACCTAAAGATTGCTTATAAATAACGTTAAAACCTATCTTTGTGTGGTGTACATCTGTGGGGGGGAAGTTACTCGTCTGTACGATCGCTGGAGACGGCTCTCCCCGGAGACCTCTCCCCTTGTCCTCGGCCGACCCTCCCGGTCCGTCTAACATTGGTGGCCAGCGGCGCGATCCGAATCAACGCGTAATCGTACAGAGAGTAGCTCACCCCACGACAAAACCACGATGTCAACCAAAGAGAGCGGATCCACCGAGAAATTCCAGATGGAGAAATTGGAAGAGTACAACCATCGTGAATTGAAACAATTCTGCATTGAACTAGGCATTGCTACCACCGGCCTGAGTACCAAAGACGATTTCAAGCACGCCATTGAGTCGTGGGCAGAAACCGGGGCCGCCAGATCCCCGGACCAAAACATTACAGCATCAGAGAGGAACACCACGGCTCCCGAAGAACGAAGAACGGGCCTCTCGCAGGAAGAGATCCAAGAGAGAGAAAAAAACAGACTACATGAGTTAGAAATGGCACGGCTCAAAATGGACGGTGAACTAAAATTAGCCGAACAAAAACTGAACCTAGAGCATCTGCGGCTCCGAGAAGAATGGGAAGAAAAACAGAGGCAGAGAGAGCTCGAAGAAAAGAGATTAGCATACGAACACGAGCGCAAACTGGCAGAGATAGACCTACGGAAGCAGAACAAAGAACTGGAGGTGCCCGAGCGACCACGCACCCCGGGAGCGACAGAAAAGAAAGTCCACATCCCCAAGGATGTCGTTCGAGAGTATGTCCGAGAAGACGACATACAACAGTGGTTAAAGGCCTACGAGATCGCCATGACCTCCCACCGGATCGATCGAAGTGACTGGGGAGCCGGTCTATGGGGGAGGTTCGTCAATGAAGGCCGCGATGCCCTGTTACAGCTCCCAGACCACCTGATGTCATCCTATGACCACATGAAGGCTGCCCTCCTCACCCGATATGGGCTCACACCCGAAATGTACCGCCAGAGGTTCCGAGACTGCACCCGGATCCCGGGTACAACTTGGGTGGAATATGTCAACTATTTCAGCCGAGCCTTCGAGGGTTGGATCAAGGGAAGCCACGTAACGACCTACGAGCAAATTTTTAATCTCATGGTGTGGGAGCACCTCTCTAACAACTGCTTCGTCGAGCTCAGGCAGCACCTCCTCGACAGTAAATTGACTGACCCACGGCAACTCGCCGCCGAAGCTGACCGTTGGGAAAGCACCCGAGTGGGCCGAAGAGGGCCGCACGAACAGAACCGGAACAACCAAGGTCAGCACCGTCCCCGAGGAGGAGGAGGAGGAGGAGGCCAGGGACGAGGCAGAGACACCGTCCCGGCCGCTCCCGCTGCCAGCACCCCGCTCCCGGCCAGCCGGGGCAACCCCCCGATGCGCGCGGGGCTCCGAGCCAATGTCACGTGCCACCGATGCCAGCGAGTCGGCCACTACGCCAATGACCCGAACTGTCCACAGAACCAAACCCCGAGACCCCGCCAGGTAGCTGCCGCCGCCCTGGGGGGGAGAACAAATCTCCGAAGAACAGGAAGAATACGAGCAGGGTCAACAAGAGTGGGAACCGGCCGCCATGGTTCTAGCGTGCCTAGGGGGAAGAGACATGGTCCCGCGGGCTCCCCTACCCGCCAACACCAGGAAATATAGTCAGTGGGTGAACATTAATGGACGCCGGGCCGAGGCTCTACGTGACACGGGGGCCAGTGTGACGGCCGTCCGCTGTCACCTGGTAAAACCAGGGCAGATCCTGCCGAACATTCTCTGCCCCGTCCGTTCAGCCGACAATTTGGAGAGTCTATGTCGGATGGCCTGCGTCCCCTTCGAATGGGGAGGAGTCTCCGGCATGTTGAAGGTGACGGTCCGAGATGATGCCCCCGTGGACTGTCTCCTGGGGAATGATCTTGAGAGTTCCCCGTGGGCCGCCGTAGAAAGAAGAGAGCACCTGGGGATGTTGGGCCTCCCGGACTGGGCGTGCGTAACCACCCGGTCCATGGCCGCCCGTACCATCCCCCGACCAGAAGAACCCGAATGGCCAGCACCTCCTCCCCCGATCGCTCCAGTAGAGGACACCGACCATACCGACCCCCCAGAGCAAACCCCCGAAGGGCTCACTCAGCCCCAGGACCTTCCCAACCTGGCTCAGTGGCGTCAAGAAGGGGGGCCCACCCAGGAACAGTTCCGTCAAGAACAGAAGACCTGTCCCTCCCTCGAGGGACTCCGCCAGCAAGCCCTCGCCCAGAGCGCAGGGGACACCACCGGAGCCCATTGGATCTATTGGGACAACAAACTATTGTACAGTGAACAGAGAATCGCGGAGTTAGGGGCCAGTTGAGTGCTGGTGGTGCCCCTCCGTTTTAGAGACTTCCTGTTAAATTTGGCCCACGATGTCCCTCTGGCTAGACACCTGGGCCAGGACAAAACCTACAGTCGCCTGGTGACCCACTTTTTCTGGCCAAAGATGAGAAACAACGTCCTCAACCACTGCCGGTCCTGCCCCACGTGCCAGGCCAGCGGGAAGAGCGGCCACAAACTCAAAGCACCTCTGCAGCCCTTCCCAGTTGTCACCACCCCGTTCGAGAGGGTGGGGATAGACATTGTGGGGCCCCTGGACCCCCGCACAGCACAAGGACATCGGTTCATCCTGGTACTGGTGGACCACGCCACCCGCTACCCCGAGGCTGTACCCCTGCGAACTGTAACAGCCCCGGTGGTCGGCCGGGCCTTAATGGGGATCTTCTCCCGGGTGGGCTTCCCCCGAGAAGTCGTCAGCGACAGAGGCACAAACTTTATTTCGAAGTACATGAAGTCCCTCTGGCAACAGTGCGGGGTCACCTACCGATTCACGACCCCCTATCACCCTCAAGGAAACGGACTAGTCGAGCGGTTCAACCGCACGCTCAAGGGAATGATTGGGGGGTTGGAAGAACCCCTCCGTCGCCAGTGGGATGTACTACTTCCGTGCCTCCTCTTCGCCTATCGAGAAGTTCCCCAGAAGTCCCTCGGCTTTAGCCCTTTCGAACTCTTGTACGGGCACCCTGTGCGAGGGCCCCTCAGCCTAGTCAAAGAAGGTTGGGAGATGGCCCCCCTAAAGACCCCTCCAGACGTCTTCAAGTACCTCCTGACCCTACGCAATCAGACCAGGCGATTCCGAGAGATGGCGAAAGCGAACCTTGAGGCCAGTCAGGAGGACATGAAAAAATGGTACGATCAAAATGCCTCCTCCATCGAATTCGAACCTGGCCAACAAGTGTGGGTGATGTCCCCCACCGAACCATGTGCCTTGCAGGACAAGTGGACGGGGCCCTTCAAAGTGGTCGAACGCAAGAGCCCCGTCACCTATCTCATCGATATGGAATCTCCACGGAACCCCCTCCAGGTCCTCCACACCAACAGACTCAAACCCCACTTTGTGCGCTCGGAGCTCAGCCTCCTGATGGCTACAGACAGTGGAGCGGAAGAAGACTCCGAGCCTCTCCCTGATCTCCTGAAGACTCGTGAAAAAGATGGTTCCGTGGACGGGGTCCGGCTCTCCGATGCCCTCACCCCGGAACAGCGCCAAGGCTGCTGGGACCTCCTGCTGCAGTTTGCTACCTTGTTTTCCCTCACCCCAGGGGTCACCCCCTGCTGCTTGCACGACGTGGACACTGGGGACAGTCCCCCTATCAGACACTGGGCCAGCCCGGTCGTGCTGGTCCCCAAAGCTGCTGCCCCCGGCACCACTCCTGAGCTCCGATTCTGCGTCGACTATCGGGGCTTGAATGCTGTTACCAGAACCGACGCTCATCCTATCCCCCGAGCGGATGAACTGATCGACCGCATGGGGGCTGCCCGCTACCTCAGCATCTTCGACCTGATAGCGGGCTACTGGCAGATCGGTCTCACACCCCGGGCCCAAGAACGATCCGCGTTTTCTACCCCCGATGGCCACTACCACTTCAAAGTTATGCCCTTCGGCATGAAGAATGCCCCAGCTACTTTTCAGCGACTAGTGAACCAGGTCTTGGCGGGGCTCGAGGAGTTCAGCGCCGCCTACCTGGACGATATCGCTGTGTACAGCCGCCACTGGTCCGACCACCTCCACCACCTCCGAGAGGTCCTGCAGGCCCTCCAACGGGCCGGCCTCACAATCAAGGCCAGCAAGTGCCAAATTGGTCAGGGGTCCGTGACCTATCTCGGACACCAGGTGGGAAGCGGTCTGGTGGCCCCTCTGCAACTCAAAATCGCTGCCATCCAGTCCTGGCAGCCCCCAGTCACGCAGACCGAGGTCTGAGCCTTCTTGGGGCTCACCGGCTACTACCGGCGGTTCGTGAGGGACTATGGCAGCATTGTGGGGCCCCTCACGGGACTCACATCCAAAAACCACCCGAAGAAGATCAACTGGACCCCAGACTGTCAAGCGGCCTTCGAGAAGCTGAAAGCCGCCGTGTGCACTGCCCCGGTGCTCCAGGCCCCCGACTACAGTCGGGAATTCATCGTACAGACAGATGCCTCCGACCATGGCATCGGGGCGGTCCTCTCCCAGCTGAACTCCGAGGGACTTGACCAACAGGTGGCCTTCATCAGCAGACGCCTCCTGGCCCGAGAACAGCGATGGAGCACCATCGAGAGGGAGGCCTTCGCAGTGGTGTGGGCCCTCAAAAAGCTCCGGCCCTATCTCTTCGGTACCCACTTCCGGGTGCAAACAGGTCATCGACCCCTGCAGTGGCTAATGCAGATGCGGGGGGAAAACCCCAAACTATTGCGTTGGTCCATCTCCCTGCAGGGGATGGACTTCACTGTGGAACATCGCCCGGGCCAAGACCACGCCAACGCAGATGGCCTGTCACGCTTTTTCCGCCTCGACGAGGAGAGTCCCCAAGAGGATGGGTGACTCTCCCCGCCTTCAGCTGGGGGGGACGCATGTTGGACAGGCCACATGAAGGGCTTGCTCCCTCCCCGCATGACAGGGCCCGAGCCCCGGCCCTCCAGGTGTTACCCACAGAAACAACCCGCACCCCGTGTCATACGGGACTCCTGCCCCCGGACATCTCTGTATCATGGGGCCGAACCACTACCGGCTTCCTCGCCCGGCTCGGCCGCCATCTTTGACACTGCACCACGAGGCCGCGTGGCCTCAGCTCGACCCTAACCCTGGGCCTGGCCAGGCCCCGACATCCCGGCACCACCATCCACCCAGGAGGTGAACGGACCACTTGGCAGGTCGATGGGAGAAAGAAGTGTCGATGGCTCTCCCCCGCCAGGTGCCGATCGCCCCCCCAGCTCCCCCGGGCGCTGGCTCCACCCCCCTGCTGGGTGTCTGGACTCCCTCACCCCGGACCTCCCGGCCTCCAAGTGCGAAGGGCCGAACATCAAAGGGCGCCAGACCTATAACTGGGGCAGCTCCAGAGCAGGAAGGCAGTTGTATCCTGGAGTCGAGAGACACCGAGAAGAACTCATCCTTGACGGACTACCGGCGCTGCCGTAGCCCTGCCTTGTGAACTATCACTCTGCCTGCTGGCGCTGAGGCGGCCTTCTGCATCCTCCATCCTCGTCGGGACCTGCTGGCGCTGCCGCGGACCGTTGTACCTACCACCTTCATTGGGACCTGCTGGCGCTGCCGCGGTCCGTTGTAACTACCACCTTCGTTGGGACCTGCTGGCGCTGCCGCGGCCCGTTGTAACCACCACCTTCATCGGGACCTGCTGGCGCTGCCGCGGACCGTGTAACGACCACATTCACCGGGACCTGCTGGCGCTGCCGCGGCCCGTCCAACTAGAACACCGAGCTCGAGGATTGTGAGCTATCCATCATTTCATCGCATCCACCAGATTGGTAACAAGACTGTCCCGCTACCCCCTTTCCCAACCAAGAGACTAGAATCGAGGGGACCCCTGAGTCCTGACCCCCTTGTACCATTCTATCGTACCTAAAGATTGCTTATAAATAACGTTAAAACCTATCTTTGTGTGGTGTACATCTGTGGGGGGGAAGTTACTCGTCTGTACGATCGCTGGAGACGGCTCTCCCCGGAGACCTCTCCCCTTGTCCTCGGCCGACCCTCCCGGTCCGTCTAACAAGGACCCCCCTCATGGGCCCTCCTCCAGTTTGCACCCCTCACGGGACCTCCTCCAGGCTGTGCCCTTCACAGGCTCACCTCCTGCCTGTGCGCCTCACAGGCCCTCCTCCAGTTTGCGCCCCCTCACGTTCCCTTCTTCAGCCTGCACCCCCTCACGGGCCCTCCACCAGCCTGAGTTCCCTGAAGGACCCTCCTCCCTCACGGGCACTCTTTCAGCCTGCGCCCCTCACGGGCCCTCCTCCAGCCTGCGCTCTCTGAAATACCTCTTCCAGCCTGCACCCTCAAGAGCCCTCCTCCAGCCTTTGCCCCTCACGGGCCCTCCTCCAACCTGCGCCCCCTCACGGACCCTCCTTCATCCTGCACCACTCACGGGCCCTCCTCCAGCCTGAGCCCCCTCGCGGTCCTCCTCCAGCCTGAGCCCCCTCGCGGTCCTCCTCCAGCCTGAGCCCCCTCATGGGCCCTCCTCCAGCCTGCACCCCCCTCACAGGCCCTTCTTCAGCGTGCACCCCTCACGGGCCCTCCACCAGCCTGCGCCCCACAAGGGCCCTCCTCCAGCCTGCACATGCCCTCCTCCAGCCTGCACCCCCTCACAGGCCCTCCTCCAGCCTGCACCACTCACGGGCCCTCCTCCAGCCTGCACCCCCTCACAGGTCCTCCTTCAGCCTGCACCCCTCATGTGCCCTCCAGCCTGAACCTCCTCACGGGCCCGCCTTCAGCCTGCACCCCCTCACAGGCCTTCCTCCAGCCTGCACCCCTCATGGGCCATCCTCCAGCCTGCGCCCCCTCACGGACCCTCCTTCATCCTGCACCACTCACAGGCCCTCCTCCAGCCTTAGCCCCCTCACGGTCCTCCTCCATCCTGAGCCCCCTCGCGGTCCTCCTCCAGCCTGAGCCCCCTCATGGGCCCTCCTCCAGCCTGCAACCCCCTCACCGGCCCTTCTTCAGTGTGCACCCCTCACGGGCCCTCCACCAGCCTGCGCCCCGCACGTGCCCTCCTCCAGCCTGCACATGCCCTCCTCCAGCCTGCACCCCTCACAGGCCTTCCTCTAGCCTGCGCCCCTTATTGGCCCTCCTCCAGCCTACACCCCTCACGGGCCCTCCTCCAGCCTGCACCTCTCACGGGCCCTCCTTTAGCCTGCACCCCCTGACGGACCCTCCTTCAGCCTGCACCCCTAACGGGCCCTCCTCCAGCCTGCGCCCCTCACGGGCTGTCCTCCAGCCTGCGCCCCTCACGGGCCCTCTGTTAGAAAGGGGTAGACGGACCGGGAGGGTCGGCCGGGGTCAGGAGGAGAGGTCTCCGGGGAGAGCCGTCTCCAGCGATCGTACAGACAAGTAACTTCCCCCCCACAGACAGATACCACACACGGATAAGGTTCAGGGCTCTTTATAAGCACTTCTTAGGGTACGGTTGAATGGTACAAGGAGGTCTGGACTCAGGGGTCCCCTCGATTCAAGTCTCTCAAAGCAGGGTAAGGGGTAGCGGGACAGTCTGTCTACCAGTCAGGTAGTTTGGATGAGATGATGATTAGCTCACAATCCTCGAGCTTAGTTGGTACGGGCCGCGGCAGCGCCAGCAGGTCCCGGTGGAGATGGTCGGTACACGGTCCGCGGCAGCGCCAGCAGGTCCCAGTGGAGATGGTCGAGGTACGGTCCGCGGCAGCGCCAGCAGGTCCCAGTGGAGATGGTCGAGGTACGGTCCGCGGCAGCGCCAGCAGGTCCCGGTGAGGATGGTCGTTACAACGGGCCGCGGCAGCGCCAGCAGGTCCCGACGAGGATGGATGTTGTAGAAGGCCGCGGCAGCGCCAGCAGGCAGGACGATGGTTCACAAGAGCGGGCTACGGCAGCGCCAGTAGTCCGTCAAGGCTGAGTTCTCTCGGTGTCTCTCGACTCCAGGATACAACTGCCTTCCGGCTCCGGAGTTGCCCCAGTTATAGGGCAGCCGCCCTTTGATGTCCGGACCCTCGCACTTGGAGGTCGGAGGGCCCGGGATGAAGGTGTCCAGACACCCAGCAGGGGGTGGAGCCAGCGCCTGGGGGAGCTGGAGGCGATCGGCACCTGGCGGGGGAAGAGCTCTTGACACTTCGTCCTCCCATTGACCTGCCAAGTGGTCCGCTCACCTCCCGGGTGGATGGTGGTGCCGGGATGTCGGGGCCGGCCAGGCCCGGGGTTAGGGTCGGGGCTAGGCCACGCGGCCTCGTGGTGCAGGGCCCAAGATGGCGGCTTGAACCGGCCGGGGGAGCCGGTGGGGCTGGGCCCCGTGATGAGTAGAGGTCCGAGGGCAGAAGATCCGTCGTGAGACGGGGTGCAGGTGCTTTTCGTGGGTTATGCCTGGTGGGCCGGAGCTCGGGCCCTGTCGTGCGGGGAGGGAGCAAGCCCTTCGTGTGGCCTGTCCAACATGCATCCCCCCCAGCTGAAGGCGGGGAGAGTCACCCATCTCCTTGGGGACTCTCTTCGTCGAGGCGGAAAAAGCGGGACAGGCCATCCGCGTTGGCGTGGTCTTGGCCTGGTCGGTGCTCCACAGTGAAGTCCATTCCCTGCAGGGAAATGGACCAGCGCAAGAGTTTTGGGTTCTCCCCCCGCATCTGCATCAGCCACTGCAGGGGTCGATGGTCGGTTTGTACCCGGAAATGGGTACCGAAGAGATAGGGCCGGAGCTTTTTGAGGGCCCACACCACTGCGAAGGCCTCCCTCTCGATGGTGCTCCAGCGCTGTTCTCGGGCCAGGAGACGTCGACTGATGAAGGCCACCGGCTGGTCATGACCTTCGGGGTTTAATTGAGAAAGGACGGCTCCGATGCCGTGGTCGGAGGCGTCGGTCTGTACCACGAATTCCCGACTGTAATCGGGGGCCTGGAGCACAGGGGCGGTGCACAGGGCGGCCTTCAGCTTCTCGAAGGCCGCTTGACAATCGGGGGTCCAGTTAATCCGCTTCGGTTGGTTCTTGGACGTGAGACCCGTGAGGGGCCCCACGATGCTGCCGTAGTCCTTCACGAACCGCCGGTAGTAGCCGGTGAGCCCCAAGAAGGCTCGGACCTCGGTCTGGGTGACGGGGGGCTGCCAGGACTGGATGGCAGCAATCTTAAGTTGTAGCGGGGCCACCAGCCCGCTTCCCACTTGGTGCCCAAGGTAGGTCACAGACCCTTGGCCAATTTGGCACTTGCCGGCCTTAATTGTGAGGCCGGCCCGCTGGAGGGCCTGTAGGACCTCTTGGAGGTGACGGAGGTGGTCGGGCCAGTGGCGGCTGTATACAGCGATATCGTCCAGGTAGGCAGCGCTGAACTCTTCGAGCCCCGCCAAGACCTGGTTCACGAGGCGTTGAAACGTGGCGGGGGCATTCTTCATGCCGAAGGGCATGACCTTGAATTGGTAGTGGCCATCGGGGGTAGAGAAGGCTGACCGTTCCTGAGCCCTGGGTGTGAGGCCGATCTGCCAGTAGCCCGCTGTTAGGTCGAAGATACTGAGGTAGCGGGCGGCCCCCAGCCGGTCGATCAGCTCGTCTGCTCGGGGGATCGGATGAGCGTCGGTCCGGGTGACAGCGTTCAAGCCCCGGTAGTCGACGCAGAATCTCAGTTCAGGTGCGGTGCCGGGGGCAGCGGCTTTGGGGACCAATACAACCGGACTGGCCCAGGGACTGTCCGAGGGCTCGATGACCCCGATTGTGAGCATCTTGGCCACCTCCTCCTGTATGCAGGCCCGTACCCGATCTGGTACGCGGTAGGCCCGGTGTCGGACAGGGGGACTGTCCCCGGTGTCCACGTCGTGCAAACACCAAGGGGTGACCCCGGGGGTGAGGGAGAACAGGGTAGCAAACTGCAGCAGGAGGTTCCGGCAGCCCTGGCGTTGCTCCGAAGTGAGGGCGTCAGAGAGCCGGACCCCGTCCACGGAGCCGTCATTCTCCTGAGTCTTCAGAAGATCCGGGAGGGGTTCGGAGTCCTCCTCTGCCCCACTGTCCGTAGCCATCAGGAGGCTGAGTTCTGAGCGCACAAAGTGTGGTTTGAGTCGGTTGGTGTGGAGGACCCGAAGGGGGTTCCGGGAGGTCCCCAGGTCGATGAGGTAAGTGACGGGGCTTTTGCGCTCGACCACTTTGAAGGGCCCCGTCCACTTATCTTGCAAGGCACATGGTTCGGTGGGGGACATCACCCATACTTGTTGTCCAGGCTCGAACTCAACGGAGGAGGCATTGTGATCATACCACTTCTTCATGTCCTCCTGGCTGGCCTCGAGGTTCGCCTTGGCCATCTCTCTGAAGCGCCGGGTCTGGTTGCGTAGGGCCAGGAGGTATTTGAAGACGTCTGGAGGGGTCTTTAGGGGGGCCATCTCCCAACCTTCTTTTACTAGGCTGAGGGGCCCTCGCACAGGGTGCCCGTACAGGAGTTCGAAAGGGCTAAAACCGAGGGACTTCTGGGGAACTTCTCGGTAAGCGAAGAGGAGGCACGGGAGTAGTACATCCCACTGGCGACGGAGGGGCTCTTCCAATCCCCCAATCATCCCCTTGAGGGTACGGTTGAAACGCTCCACTAGTCCGTTCCCTTGGGGGTGATAGGGGGTCGTGAATCTGTAGGTGACCCCGCATTGTTGCCAGAGGGACTTCATGTATTTGGATATAAAGTTCGTGCCTCGGTCGCTGACGACTTCTCGGGGGAAGCCTACCCGGGAGAAGATCCCCATTAGGGCCCGGCCAACCACCGGAGCTGTCACGGTCCGTAGGGGCACCGCCTCGGGGTAGCGGGTGGCATGGTCCACCAGTACTACGATGAACCTGTGTCCTTGTGCCGTGCGGGGGTCCAGAGGCCCCACGATGTCTATCCCCACCCTTTCGAACGGGGTGGTGACCACAGGGAAGGGTTGCAGAGAGGCTTTCAGCTTCCGACCACTCTTCCCGCTGGCTTGGCATGTGGGGCAAGATCGGCAGTGGTTCAGGACGTCGTTCCTCATTTTCGGCCAGAAAAAGTGGGTCACTAGGCGGCTGTACGTTTTATCCTGGCCCAGGTGTCCAGCCAGGGGGACATCGTGGGCCAGGTTGAGCAGAAAGTCTCTGAAGCGGAGAGGTACCACCAGTACTCGACCGGCCCCCAGCTCGGCGATTCTTTGCTCGCTGTATAGCAGGTCGTTATCCCAGTAGACCCAGTGAGTTCCGGTGGAGTCCCCTGCGTTCTGGGCGCTGGCTTGTTGGCGGAGTCCCTCGAGGGAGGGACAGGTCTTTTGTTCCCGGCGGAACTGTTCTTGGGTGGGCCCCCCTTCTTGACGCCACTGAGCCAGGTCAGGAAGGTCCTGGGGTTGCGCGTCCCCTTCGGTCGTCGAGTCTGGGAGGCTGGCCTCGTCGTTGTCTTCTACTGGGGCGACTGGGGGCGGGGGTGCTGGCCATTCTGGTTCTTCTGATCGAGGGACGGCACGGGCGGCCATGGACCGGGTGGTTATGCAGGCCCAGTCCGGGAGGCCCAGCATCCCCAGGTGCTCTCTTCTTTCAACGGTGGCCCACGGGGAACTCTCGAGGTCATTCCCCAGGAGGCAGTCCACGGGGGCATCGTCCCGGACCGTCACCTTCAACAGGCCGGAGACCCCTCCCCATTCGAATGGGACGCAGGCCATTTGACACATACTTTCAGAGTTGTCTGCCGAGCGGACGGGGCAGAGAATGTTCGGCAGGATCTGCTCGGGCTTCACCAGGTGACAGCGGACGGCCGTCACACTGGCGCCTGTGTCACGCAAGGCCTTGGCTCGTTGTCCATTAATGGTCACCCACTGACCGTATTTCCTGGTGTTAGCGGGTAGGGGAGCCCGCGGGACCATGTCTCTTCCCCCTAAGCACGCCAGGACCATGGCGGCCGGTTCCCACTCTTGCTGGGCCGGCTCATACTCCTCTGGTTCCTCCAATGATCGCTCTTCCCCCAGGGCGGCGGCAGCTACCTGGCGGGGCTTGGGTGTTTGGTTCTGCGGGCAGCTCGGGTCATTGGCGTAGTGGCCGACTCGCTGGCATCGGTGGCACGTGACGTTGGCTCGGACCCCAGGACGCCACGGGGGGTTGCCCCGACCGGCCGGAGCCGGGGTGCTGGCCACGGGTGTTGCGGGCAAGGCGTCTCTCCCTCGCCCCTGGCCCCCTCCTCCTCCCCGAGGACGGTGCTGGCCTTGGTTGTTTCTGTTCTGTTCGTGTGGCCCCCTCCGGCCCACTCGGGTGCTTTCCCATCGGTCAGCTTCGGCGGCGAGCTGCCGGGGGTCAGTCAGCTTACTGTCGAGGAGGTGCTGCCTGAGCTCGACGAAGCAGTTGTTTGACAGGTGCTCCCATACCATCAGGTTAAAGAGTTGTTCGTAGGTGGTGACCTGGCTCCCCTTTATCCAACCCTCGAAGGCACGGCTGAAATAGTTCACGTATTCTACCCAAGTTGTACCTGGGATCCGGGTGCAATCTCTGAACCTCTGGCGGTACATCTCGGGTGTGAGGCCGTAGCGGGTGAGGAGGGCAGCCTTCATGTGGTCGTAGGACGACATTTGGTGATCTGGGAGCTGTAGTAGGGCATCGCGACCCTCGTTGATAAACCTCCCCCAAAGTCCGGCTCCCCAATCACTCCGGTCGATCCGGTGGGAGGTCATGGCGATCTCGTAGGCTTTAAACCACTGTTGTATGTCGTCTTCTCGGACATACTCGCGGACAACATCCTTGGGGATGTGGACTTTTTTCTCGATTGGCCCCGGGGTGTGTGGTCGCTCAGGCACCCCCAGTTCTTTATTCTGTTTCCGAAGTTCTATTTCCGCCAGTTTGCGCTCATGCTCGAGCGTTATTTTTTTCTCCTCCAGCTCTCTCTGTCTCTGCTTCTCTTCTCGTTCATCTCGGAGCCGCATGTGCTCGAGGTTGAGTTTCTGTTCAGCTAACTTGAGTTCCCCATCCATCTTGAGTCGTGCCATTTCCAACTCGTGCAATCTGGTTCTTTCTCTTTCTCGGATCTCCTCCTGCGAGAGGCCCGTTCCCCGCTCCTCGGGAGCCGTGGCGTTCCCCTCTGGTGTGATGCTGCTTTGGTCGGAGGGTCCGGCGACCCCAGTTTCTGTCCACGACTCTAGGGCGTGTTTTAGATCCTCTTTGGTACTCAGGCCGGTGGTAGCAATGCCAAGTTCTATGCAGAATTGTCTCAGTTCGCGGTGGTTGTATTCTTCTATTTTATCCATTTGGAATTTCTCGGTGGAGTTGCTATCTTTGGCTGACATCGTGTTTTTGTCGTGGGGTGAGCTACTCTCTGTACGATTACGCGTTGATTCGGATCGCGCCGCTGGCCACCAATGTTAGAAAGGGGTAGACGGACCGGGAGGGTCGGCCGGGGTCAGGAGGAGAGGTCTCCGGGGAGAGCCGTCTCCAGCGATCGTACAGACAAGTAACTTCCCCCCCACAGACAGATACCACACACGGATAAGGTTCAGGGCTCTTTATAAGCACTTCTTAGGGTACGGTTGAATGGTACAAGGAGGTCTGGACTCAGGGGTCCCCTCGATTCAAGTCCCTCAAAGCAGGGTAAGGGGTAGCGGGACAGTCTGTCTACCAGTCAGGTAGTTTGGATGAGATGATGATTAGCTCACAATCCTCGAGCTTAGTTGGTACGGGCCGCGGCAGCGCCAGCAGGTCCCGGTGGAGATGGTCGGTACACGGTCCGCGGCAGCGCCAGCAGGTCCCAGTGGAGATGGTCGAGGTACGGTCCGCGGCAGCGCCAGCAGGTCCCAGTGGAGATGGTCGAGGTACGGTCCGCGGCAGCGCCAGCAGGTCCCGGTGAGGATGGTCGTTACAACGGGCCGCGGCAGCGCCAGCAGGTCCCGACGAGGATGGATGTTGTAGAAGGCCGCGGCAGCGCCAGCAGGCAGGACGATGGTTCACAAGAGCGGGCTACGGCAGCGCCAGTAGTCCGTCAAGGCTGAGTTCTCTCGGTGTCTCTCGACTCCAGGATACAACTGCCTTCCGGCTCCGGAGTTGCCCCAGTTATAGGGCAGCCGCCCTTTGATGTCCGGACCCTCGCACTTGGAGGTCGGAGGGCCCGGGATGAAGGTGTCCAGACACCCAGCAGGGGGTGGAGCCAGCGCCTGGGGGAGCTGGAGGCGATCGGCACCTGGCGGGGGAAGAGCTCTTGACACTTCGTCCTCCCATTGACCTGCCAAGTGGTCCGCTCACCTCCCGGGTGGATGGTGGTGCCGGGATGTCGGGGCCGGCCAGGCCCGGGGTTAGGGTCGGGGCTAGGCCACGCGGCCTCGTGGTGCAGGGCCCAAGATGGCGGCTTGAACCGGCCGGGGGAGCCGGTGGGGCTGGGCCCCGTGATGAGTAGAGGTCCGAGGGCAGAAGATCCGTCGTGAGACGGGGTACAGGTGCTTTTCGTGGGTTATGCCTGGTGGGCCGGAGCTCGGGCCCTGTCGTGCGGGGAGGGAGCAAGCCCTTCGTGTGGCCTGTCCAACACCCTCCTTCAGCCCGCACCCCTCACGGGCCTTCCTCCAGCCCGCGCCTCTCATGAGCTGTCCTCCAGCCTGCACCCTCTCACAGGCCCTTCTTCAGTGTGCACCCCTCACGGGCCCTCCACCAGCCTGCGCCCCGCACGTGCCCTCCTCCAGCCTGCACATGCCCTCCTCCAGCCTGCACCCCTCACAGGCCTTCCTCTAGCCTGCGCCCCTTATTGGCCCTCCTCCAGCCTACACCCCTCACGGGCCCTCCTCCAGCCTGCACCTCTCACGGGCCCTCCTTTAGCCTGCACCCCCTGACGGACCCTCCTTCAGCCTGCACCCCTAACGGGCCCTCCTCCAGCCTTAGCCCCCTCACGGTCCTCCTCCATCCTGAGCCCCCTCGCGGTCCTCCTCCAGCCTGAGCCCCCTCATGGGCCCTCCTCCAGCCTGCAACCCCCTCACAGGCCCTTCTTCAGTGTGCACCCCTCACGGGCCCTCCACCAGCCTGCGCCCCGCACGTGCCCTCCTCCAGCCTGCACATGCCCTCCTCCAGCCTGCACCCCTCACAGGCCTTCCTCTAGCCTGCGCCCCTTATTGGCCCTCCTCCAGCCTACACCCCTCACGGGCCCTCCTCCAGCCTGCACCTCTCACGGGCCCTCCTTTAGCCTGCACCCCCTGACGGACCCTCCTTCAGCCTGCACCTCTCACGGGCCCTCCTTTAGCCTGCACCCCCTGACGGACCCTCCTTCAGCCTGCACCCCTAACGGGCCCTCCTTCAGCCTGCGCCCCTCACGGGTCCTCCTCCAGCCTGCACCCCCTCATCGGTCCTCCTCCAGGTTGTGCCCCCTCATGGATCCTCCTCCAGCCTGCGCCCATCACGGGCCCTCCTTCAGACTGCGTTCCTCACGGGCCCTCCTTCAGCCCGCACCCCTCACAGGCCCTCCTCCAGCCTGCACTCCCTCACAGGTCCTCCTCCAGCCTGGACTCTCTCAAGGACCCCCCTCACAGGTCTTCCTCCAGGTTGTGTCCCCTAACGGGCCCTCCTCCAGCCTGTGCCCCTCATGGGCCCTCCTCCAGCCTGCACCCCTCACGAGCCCTCCTCCAGAGTGCACCTCCTCATGGGCCCTCCTCCAGCCCGCACCCCCTCACAGGCCCTCCTCCAGCCCGCACCCCCTCACAGGCACTCCTCCAGCCTGCACCCTCTCACGGGCCCTCCTTCAGCCTGCACCCTCTCACGGGCCCTCCTCCAGCCTGCCCCTTGTTGGAAAGGCGTCCGCCGGAAGGGGGTTCGAACACGTCTTGCCCACCCCTTTGACCCACCTCTCCCAAGTAAGCCGAACCAGGCGCGCACACCCTGAGCTGCACTGTGAACAGAGGGACACCACACGTATTCTTTGTAGGACGATAAGTTCTTTTATCGATGATTTCAGGGATCTTTATGACCCAAAAGGCAAATAGTACAGCAGTGGCACAACGTACCACAAATCAGTCGTGGGGAATGGGGGTAGCGGGACAGTCTTTCAAGATAGTGTCTCTGCGAAATACCCTGCGGAAGCTCACAATCCTCGAGCTGGAGGGTGTCGTGTCTCTGGGCGATCTCTTATCGAGTCGTCCTCAAGGGGAGCGCCGCGAGTCTCTCAGCAGGCACAGGTGGTCGGAGTTCAGGAGCCGCGATTCCGTCAGCAGGCTCAGATGGTTCAATGCTGGGGGCCGCGAGTCGCTCAGCAGGCCTAGGTGGTTCAGTGTTCGGGAGCCGCGACCTCGTCCGCAGGGCTCAGATGGTTCAATAGCAAGAGGCCGCGAGTCACTCAGCAGGCCCAGGTGACTTCAGCGTTCAGGAGCCGCGACAGCGTCAGCAGGCTCAGATGGTTCCAGGTCTTCTCTGTCCTTGTTCCTCCGGCACCCCTTGTTATACTCCGCTGGTTCTTTGAAGTCCGGAGTGCTCGCAGAGGGGGGACTGGGATGACGGAGGGGGTTCGGCGGGATTTCCTGCCGCTCACTTCTTTGGTCTTTTCAGTTGGGTCTGGGAGGGACCCCAGACGCTCGGTAGGGGAGGCGCCTGCTCCCCAGGGGCCTGGTGGCCGATTGAGTCCTCCCGGGGAAGGCGACCCGAGGTGTGACTGGGCTGGCGCCTCTGGGTCTGGCTCGAGGGTTCCCGCTCCCTCGGTTGGGCATGCGTGGTAGGGTGTTGAGTCTGTCAGGTCTCTGGCCGGCCCGTGGATCGGGGGTGGCTGGGGCGGCCGGAGTCGTGGATGTCGTGTCTTGAGGGTGGTTGCAGGTTGGCGGGATGATGGAGAGGGCAACGCCGTGAGGCCGGTCTCACACGCGTCCCCCCCAGCTGAAAGGCGTGGAGAACTACCCATCCACTGGGGGGTTCTCCTCGCCGAAGCGGAAGAACCGGGACAGGCCGTCGGCGTTGGCATGATCCGTCCCGGGGCGATGTTCGACAGTGAAATCCATCCCTTGGAGAGAGATGGACCATCGTAGTAGCTTGGGGTTCTCCCCCCTCATCCGCATTAGCCACTGCAAGGGCCGGTGGTCCGTCTGTACTCGAAAATGGGTTCCGAACAAGTAGGGCCGCAGTTTCTTGAGGGCCCAGACTACGGCAAAGGCCTCTCGCTCTATAGTGCTCCAACGCTGCTCTCTCGGCAGCAGCCTTCGGCTGATGAAGGCTATGGGCTGATCAATGCCCTTGTCGTCGAACTGCGAGAGCACGGCCCCGATGCCATGTTCGGATGCATCGGTCTGGACCACGAACTCTCGGGAGTAGTCGGGGGCCTTGAGTACGGGAGCGGTGCACATGGCGGTTTTCAAGGCGTCGAACGCCTGCTGGCACTGGGGGGTCCACTGCACCTTCTGCGGAAGCTTTTTGGAGGTCAACTCTGTGAGGGGCCCTGCGATACTACCATAATTTTTAATGAACCTCCGGTAGTACCCCGTAAGGCCCAGGAAGGCCCGAACCTCTGTCTGCGTGGTGGGGGGCTCCCAGGACTTGATGGCATCGATCTTCGGCTGGAGAGGGGCGACCTGGCCGCTGCCCACCTGATACCCCAGGTAGACCACGGAGCCTTGTCCGAGCTGGCATTTGCTGGCTTTCACTGTCAGGCCCGCTTGGCGCAGGGCCATTAGTACTTGTCGGAGGTGCTGGAGATGCTCGTGCCATTGAGAGCTGAATACGGCGATGTCGTCAAGGTACGCTGCGCTGAACTCCTCGAGTCCGGCCAGGACCTTGTTCACCAACCGCTGGAACGTGGCTGGGGCGTTTTTCATCCCGAACGGCATGACCCTGAAGCGGTAGTGGCCATCTGGCGTGGAGAAGGCAGAGCGCTCTCTCGCCCCTTCCGTGAGAGCGATCTGCCAGTACCCGCAGGTCAGGTCGAAAGTGCTGAGGAACTGGGCGGCCCCCAGGCGGTCGATGAGCTCGTCGGCTCGGGGAATAGGGTGAGCGTCTGCGCGGGTGACCGCATTGAGCCCCCGATAGTCTACACAGAATCTTAGTTCGGGGGCGACCCCTGGGGAGGCAGCCTTCGGGACCAGAACCACCGGGCTGACCCAGGGGCTGTCGGAGGGCTCGATGACCCCTAGGTTGAACATTTTCTGTACCTCGGTCTTGATGCAGGTGCGGACCCGGTCAGGCACCCGGTAGGCTCGGTGTCTCACAGGCGGGCAGTCGCCGGTGTCTACGTCGTGGACACACCAGTCGGTCACCCTTGGAATGAGGGAGAAAAGGTCTGCGAATTGTCCGAGCAGCTGGCGGCAGTCGTCGGCCTGCTGGGGAGTGAGGGTGTCCGACAGTTTCACACCCTCCACGGAACCGTCCAGTTCTTTTGTGCACAGGAGATCGGGCAGGGGTTCAGTGTCCTCTTCTGCCCCCTCATCGGTGGCCAGTAGCAAACTCAGTTCTGTCCTTACGAAGTGGGGCTTGAGACGGTTTACGTGGAGGACCCGGAGGGGGTTCCGTGGGGATTGTACGTCGACCAGATACGTGACCTGGCTCTTCCGTTCGACCACCTTGAATGGACCAGTCCATTTGTCTTGTAGGGCGCAGGGTCTCACCGGAGCCATGACCCAAACCTGCTGGCCCGGCTGGAACTCGACCAAGGTTGCGTTCTGGTCATACCAGCGCTTCATTTCTTCTTGGCTGGCCTCGAGGTTAGCCTCTGCAAGTTCCCTAAACTTCCTCGTCTGGTTGCGGAGCGCCAGGATGTAGCGGAACACATCTGGGGGTGTCCCCCGGGGGCTTGTCTCCCAGCCCTCTTTGACCAGGCTTAGGGGCCCTCGAACGGGATGTCCGTACAGCAGTTCGAAGGGGCTGAACCCCAGAGACTTTTGGGGAACCTCCCGGTACGCGAACAGGAGGCAAGGGAGGAGGACGTCCCATTTCCGGCGCAGGGGTTCTTCGAGGCCCAGGATCATTCCCTTCAGAGTTCGGTTGAAGCGTTCCACCAGGCCGTTGCCCTGGGGGTGGTAGGGGGTCGTGAATTTATACGTGACTCCGCACTGCTGCCACAGGGACTTCATGTAGCGGGATATAAAGTTCGTGCCGCGATCACTCACAACCTCGCGGGGAAATCCGACCCGGGAGAAGATCCCCATGAGAGCCCGGCCCACCACGGGAGCCGTCACGGTGCGGAGGGGGATGGCCTCGGGGTAGCGGGTGGCATGGTCCACCAGGACGAGTATGAATCTGTGGCCCTGGGCGGTCTTCGGATCCAGGGGTCCCACGATGTCGATGCCGACCCGCTCGAACGGGGTACTTACAACGGGGAATGGTTGTAAGGGAGCTTTGCGTTTTCCGCCACTCTTCCCACTGCCCTGGCACGTGAGGCAGGACTTGCAGTGTGTTTCTACATTCGCTCGCATCTTGGGCCAATAGAAGTGGGTCACCAATCGCTGGTATGTCTTGTCTTGGCCTAAGTGTCCTGCCAAGGGTACATCGTGGGCCAGGCCCAGGAGGAGGCTCCGGAACCGCAGGGGTACCACCAGTACTCGTGCTGCGCCTAGCTCGGCGGACTTTTGCTCGCTGTAGAGGAGGCCATTGTCCCAATAAACCCAATGGGTTCCGGTTTGATCACCGGCGACCTGGGCTTCGGCTTGTTGTCTAAGTCCCTCGAGGGAGGGGCAAGTGGTCTGTTCCTGGCAGAACTCTTCGTGGGAGGGCCCCCCTTCGCAGTGCCACTGGGCCAACTCGGGCAGTTCTTCGGGTTCCATCGGGGCCTCTGGGGCGGAAGGTTCCGGTCCTTCCCCTGGGTTAGTGTCTCCTACTTCCTCGGAAGGAGGGTTGTCTGCTTCTGGTAGGGGGTCCCTGTTCTCGGGGAAAGTGTTCGGTAAGAGGGCTTCACCGCCCTTGGAGGGGGCCACTCGTGCGGTCATGGAGCGCGTGGTGGCGCAGACCCATTCCGGTAGGCCCATCATCTCTAGGTGGGCTCTTCGTTCTACCTGCCCCCACGGGGAATTTTCCAGGTCGTTGCCCAGGAGGCAGTCTACGGGCTGCGAGGTCCGGACCGCTACCTTCAGTTCTCCGGAGACCCCTCCCCACTCGAAGGGCACCAGGGCCATCTGGCAGAGGCTCTCAGAATTGTCGGAGGATACGACCGGACAGAGGGCCCCGGCGAGGATCTGGTCTTCGGAAATTAGGCTGCGGTGGACCGCGGTGACACTCGCCCCGGTGTCGCGAAGGCCCTCGACTCGGTGGCCGTTGATAGTCACCTGCTGTCGGTATTTCTCTGTGTTGGCGGGCAAGGGTGTCCCGGGGACCATTTCTCGATCCCCAAGGGAGACCAGGGCCATGGCCGCCGGTTCCCATTCCTCGGAGTCTTCCATTTCTTCCCCCAGAGCCACGGAGGCCATCTGCCGGGTCGTGGGGTTGGTCGTTGTGGTTCGCTGATACTGGGGACACTGGGGGTCATTGGCGTAGTGTCCGGGCTGCTGGCAGTGGAAGCAGGTGATCCTAGCTCGTGGACCTGGTCATCCTGGGGCTCCGGTGCTGGCTGGAGACTGGGCCGAACCCGCCGCCGGTGGGCTGCTGGGGGGGCTGGTGGAGGACCCCCCGGCAAAGTCTCTTGGTCGGCCGTGGTTCCCTCCGCCCCTCTGGCGGGGGGGACCCTGACTGTTGCGGCCGTAGTCCCCCACGGGGCCCCGGGTGGCCCGGGTGTTCACCCAACGATCAGCCTCAGCGGCCAGCTTCCGAGGGTCGGTGAGTTTACTGTCTAGGAGATGCTGGCGCAGTTCTATAAAGCAATTGGCCGCTAAATGTTCCCAAGCGATCAGATCGAACAGTTCTTCGAAGGTGGAGACCTTGCTGCCCTTGATCCACCCGTCCAGAGCTCGGCTGTAAAAGTTCACGTATTCGACCCACGTGGTGCCCGGTATCTTTTTGCAATCTCGGAACCGTTGTCGGTACATTTCGGGGGTGAGTCCGTACCGGCCCACGAGGGCTTCCTTCATGTGGCTGTAGGAGTTCATGACCGCGGAGGGCAGATCGAGCAGAGTGTCCCTTCCTTCGCTTAAGAACCGGCCCCATAGGCCAGCCCCCCAATCCTTCTGCGGGACTCGGTGAGAGGTCATGGCGACTTCGTAGGCTTTAAACCACTGCTGCATATCATCGTTCTCATAATATTCCTTGACCACATCCTTGGGGATGTGAACTTTGGTTTCCCCGGCGGGAGCGGGCTGGGGATTCCCGGGCGGCTGTGACTTTTCGTGTCTAGCCCACCACTCAATTTCCTTCAGGCCGCGTTCATGTTCTAGCTGGAGTTTCTTTTCGTCGTGCTACCTTTGGAGTCTCTTCTCTTCGAGTTCCCCTTGTAGCCGTAACTGCTCGACGGCTAACTTCTTCTCTGCCAGTTTTATCTCTCCCTCGATTTTTAGTTTTGCCAGTTCCAGTTCGTGGTTGCGGCTTCGCTCTCGGTCCGCTAGTTCCTCGGAGGACAGGTTCCCCTCTGGCCCGTTGTTTCTTGCCGGGGTGCTTGTTTGTTCATGGGTAGAGTCTCTTTCCTTTTGGGTCGGGGGCGCCCCCGTCTCGACCCAGGCTTTCAGTACTTTCTGGTAGTCTTCCTTTGTGCTCAGTCCGGTGGTAGCGATGCCAAGGTCTTTGCAAAACTGTTTTAGTTCTCTATGCGTGTAATACTCCAATTGATCTTCTCGGAACGGTGAGCTTATTTCGGTACCTGTGGCACCCAGGGAGGTTTCTCCTTCCATTTCTGTTTGGTAGTGCGTCAGTCGTTTACTGCACGCTCTCCTTCGGTGTCGGCTCGGATCCCGTCGTCTGCCACCAAATGTTGGAAAGGCGTCCGCCGGAAGGGGGTTCGAACACGTCTTGCCCACCCCTTTGACCCACCTCTCCCAAGTAAGCCGAACCAGGCGCGCACACCCTGAGCTGCACTGTGAACAGAGGGACACCACACGTATTCTTTGTAGGACGATAAGTTCTTTTATCGATGATTTCAGGGATCTTTATGACCCAAAAGGCAAATAGTACAGCAGTGGCACAACGTACCACAAATCAGTCGTGGGGAATGGGGGTAGCGGGACAGTCTTTCAAGATAGTGTCTCTGCGAAATACCCTGCGGAAGCTCACAATCCTCGAGCTGGAGGGTGTCGTGTCTCTGGGCGATCTCTTATCGAGTCGTCCTCAAGGGGAGCGCCGCGAGTCTCTCAGCAGGCACAGGTGGTCGGAGTTCAGGAGCCGCGATTCCGTCAGCAGGCTCAGATGGTTCAATGCTGGGGGCCGCGAGTCGCTCAGCAGGCCTAGGTGGTTCAGTGTTCGGGAGCCGCGACCTCGTCCGCAGGGCTCAGATGGTTCAATAGCAAGAGGCCGCGAGTCACTCAGCAGGCCCAGGTGACTTCAGCGTTCAGGAGCCGCGACAGCGTCAGCAGGCTCAGATGGTTCCAGGTCTTCTCTGTCCTTGTTCCTCCGGCACCCCTTGTTATACTCCGCTGGTTCTTTGAAGTCCGGAGTGCTCGCAGAGGGGGGACTGGGATGACGGAGGGGGTTCGGCGGGATTTCCTGCCGCTCACTTCTTTGGTCTTTTCAGGTGGGTCTGGGAGGGACCCCAGACGCTCGGTAGGGGAGGCGCCTGCTCCCCAGGGGCCTGGTGGCCGATTGAGTCCTCCCGGGGAAGGCGAACCGAGGTGTGACTGGGCTGGCGCCTCTGGGTCTGGCTCGAGGGTTCCCGCTCCCTCGGTTGGGCATGCGTGGTAGGGTGTTGAGTCTGTCAGGTCTCTGGCCGGCCCGTGGATCGGGGGTGGCTGGGGCGGCCGGAGTCGGGGATGTCGTGTCTTGAGGGTGGTTGCAGGTTGGCGGGATGATGGAGAGGGCAACGCCGTGAGGCCGGTCTCACACACCTCCTCACGGGCCCTCCTCCAGCCTGCGCCCCTCACAGGCCCTCCTCCAGCCTGCACCCTCTCACTGGCCGTCCTTCAGCCTGCGCCCCTCATGGGCCCTCCTCCAGCCCGTACCCCCTCTCGGGCCCTACCCAAGCCTACGACCCTCATGGGCCCTCCTCCAGCCTGCGCTCTTTCACATACCCCCTCTAGCCTGCGCCGCTCAAGAGCCGTCCTCCAGCCTGCGTCCCCCCTCACGGGCCCTCATTCCGCCTGCACGCCTCATGGGCCCTCCTCCAGCCTGCGACCCCTCACAGCCTACCTCAAGTCTGCGCCCCTCACGGACCCTCCTCCAGCCTGCACCCCTCACGGGCTCTCCTCCAGCCTGCACCCCCTCACGACCCCTCCTCCAGCCTGCGTGCCTCACGGGCCCTCCCGCCTGCGCTTTCTCAAGGACCCCCCTCATGGGCCCTCCTCCAGTTTGCACCCCTCACGGGACCTCCTCCAGCCCGCACCCCCTCACAGACCCTCCTCCAGGCTGTGCCCCTTCACGGGCTCAGCTCCTGCCTGTGCGCCTCACAGGCCCTCCTCCAGTTTGAGCCCCCTCACGGGCCCTTCTTCAGCCTGCACCCCCTCACGGGCCCTCCACCAGCCTGAGTCCCCTGAAGGACCCTCCTCCCTCACGGGCACTCTTTCAGCCTGCGCCCCTCACGGGCCCTCCTCCAGCTTGCACTCTCTGAAATACCTCTTCCAGCCTGCACCCTCAAGAGCCCTCCTCCAGCCTTTGCCCCTCACGGGCCCTCCTCCAACCTGCGCCCCTCACGGGCCCTCCTCCAGCCTGCGCTCTCTCTCAGACCCCATATACCCTACACCCCCTCACGGGCCCTCCTCCAGCCTGCGCCCCTCACGGGCCCTCCTCCAGCCTGTGCTCTCTGGAATTCCACTTCCAGCCTGCACCCTCAAGAGCCCTCCTCCAGCCTGCGCCCCTCATGGGCCCTCCACCAGCCTGCACCCCACATAGGCCCTCCTCTGGCCTGCGCCCCTCACAGGCTGTCCTCCAGTCTGCACCCCTCACGGGCCCTCCTGCAGCCTCCACCACTCACGGACCCTCCTGCAGCCTGCACCCCTCACGGGCCCTCCTGCAGCCTGCACCCCTCATGGGACATCCTCCAGCCTGCACCCCTCACGGGCCCTCCTGCAGCCTCCACCCCTCACGGACCCTCCTGCAGCCTGCACCCCTCACGGGCTCTCCTCCAGCCTGCACCCCCACACAGGCCCTCCTCCAGCCTGCACCCCCACACAGGCCCTCCTCCAGCCTGCACCCCCTCACAGGCCCTCCTCCAGCCTGCACCCCTTCACAGGTCCTCCTTCAGCCTGCACCCCTCATGTGCCCTCCAGCCTGAACCTCCTCACGGGCCCTCCTTTAGCCTGCACCCCCTCACGGGCCCTCCTCCAGCCTGCACCCCTCATGGGCCATCCTCCAGCCTGCGCCCCCTCACGGGCCCTACTCCAGCCTGAGCCCCCTCACAGGCCCTCCTCCAGCCTGAGCCCCCTCACGGGCCCTCCTCCAGCCTGAGCCCCCTCATGGGCCCTCCTCCAGCCTGCACCCCCCTCACGGGCCCTCCTCCAGCCTGCACCCCTCATGGGCCATCCTCCAGCCTGCGCCCCCTCACGGGCCCTACTCCAGCCTGAGCCCCCTCACAGGCCCTCCTCCAGCCTGAGCCCCCTCACGGGCCCTCCACCAGCCTGTGCCCCGTACGTGCCCTCCTCCAGCCTGCACATGCCCTCCTCCAGCCTGCACGCCTCACAGGCCTTCCTCCAGCCTGCGCCCCTTATTGGCCCTCCTCCAGGCTGCACCCCTCATGGGCCCTCCTCCAGGCTGCACCCCTCATGGGCCCTCCTTCAGCCTACACCCCTCACGGGCCCTCCTCCAGCCTGCACCTCTCACGGGCCCTCCTTTAGCCTGCACCCCCTGACGGACCCTCCTTCAGCCTGCACCCCTAACGGGCTCTCCTTCAGCCTGCACCCCGCCCGGGCTGTCCTCCAGCCTGCGCCCCTCACGGGCCCTCCTTCAGCCCGCACCCCTCACAGGCCCTCCTCCAGCCCGTGCCTCTCATGAGCTGTCCTCCAGCCTGCATCCCCTCACAGGCCCTCCTCCAGCCTGGACTCTCTCAAAGACCCCCCTCACGGGTCCTCCTCCAGGTTGTGTCCCCTAACGGGCCCACCTCCCGCCTGCGCCCCCTCATGGGCCCTTCTTCAGCCTGCACCCCCTCACGGGTCCTCCTCCAGGTTGTGCCCCCTCATGGATCCTCCTCCAGCCTGAGCCCATCACGGGCCCTCCTTTAGGCTGCGTTCCTCACAAGCCCTCCTCCAGCCTGCGCCCCCTCACGGACCCTCCTTCATCCTGTACCACTCACGGGCCCTCCTCCAGCCTTAGCCCCCTCGCGGTCCTCCTCCATCCTGAGCCCCCTCGCGGTCCTCCTCCAGCCTGAGCCCCCTCATGGGCCCTCCTCCAGCCTGCACCCCCCTCACAGGCCCTTCTTCAGTGTGCACCCCTCACGGGCCCTCCACCAGCCTGCGCCCCGCACATGCCCTCCTCCAGCCTGCACATGCCCTCCTCCAGCCTGCACCCCTCACAGGCCTTCCTCTAGCCTGCGCCCCTTATTGGCCCTCCTCCATCCTACACCCCTCACGGGCCCTCCTCCAGCCTGCACCTCTCACGGGCCCTCCTTTAGCCTGCACCCCCTGACGGACCCTCCTTCAGCCTGCACCCCTAACGGGCCCTCCTCCAGCCTGCGCCCATCACGGGCTGTACTCCAGCCTGTGCCCCTCACGGGCCCTCCTTCAGCCCGCACCCCTCACGGGCCCTCCTCCAGCCCGCGCCTCTCATGAGCTGTCCTCCAGCCTGCACCCTCTCACAGGCCCTTCTTCAGCCTGCGCCCCTCACGGGTCCTCCTCCAGCCTGCACCCCCTCACCGGTCCTCCTCCAGGTTGTGCCCCCTCATGGATCCTCCTCCAGCCTGCGCCCATCACGGGCCCTCCTTCAGACTGCGTTCCTCACGGGCCCTCCTTCAGCCCGGACCCCTCACGGGCCCTCCTCCAGCCTGCACCTCTCACGGGCCCTCCTTTAGCCTGCACCCCCTGACGGACCCTCCTTCAGCCTGCACCCCTAACGGGCCCTCCTCCAGCCTGCGCCCATCACGGGCTGTACTCCAGCCTGTGCCCCTCACGGGCCCTCCTTCAGCCCGCACCCCTCACGGGCCCTCCTCCAGCCCGCGCCTCTCATGAGCTGTCCTCCAGCCTGCACCCTCTCACAGGCCCTTCTTCAGCCTGCGCCCCTCACGGGTCCTCCTCCAGCCTGCACCCCCTCACCGGTCCTCCTCCAGGTTGTGCCCCCTCATGGATCCTCCTCCAGCCTGCGCCCATCACGGGCCCTCCTTCAGACTGCGTTCCTCACGGGCCCTCCTTCAGCCCGGACCCCTCACAGGCCCTCCTCCAGCCTGCACCCCCTCACAGGTCCTCCTCCAGCCTGGACTCTCTCAAGGACCCCCCCTCACAGGTCCTCCTCCAGGTTGTGTCCCCTAACGGGCCCTCCTCCAGCCTGTGCCCCTCATGGGCCCTCCTCCAGCCTGCACCCCTCACGAGCCCTCCTCCAGACTGCACCTCCTCATGGGCCCTCCTCCAGCCCGCACCCCCTCACAGGCCCTCCTCCAGCCCGCACCCCCTCACAGGCACTCCTCCAGCCTGCACCCTCTCACGGGCCCTCCTTCAGCCTGCACCCTCTCACGGGCCCTCCTCCAGCCTGCACCTCCTCACGGGCCCTCCACCAGCCTGTGCCCCTCACAGGCCCTCCTCCAGCCTGCACCCTCTCACTGGCCGTCCTTCAGCCTGCGCCCCTCATGGGCCCTCCTCCAGCCTGTACCCCCTCTCGGGCCCTACCCAAGCCTACGACCCTCATGGGCCCTCCTCCAGCCTGTGCTCTTTCACATACCCCCTCTAGCCTGCGCCGCTCAAGAGCCGTCCTCCAGCCTGCGTCCCCCCTCATGGGCCCTCATTCAGCCTGCACGCCTCATGGGCCCTCCTCCAGCCTGCGACCCCTCACAGCCCTCCTCAAGTCTGTGCCCCTCACGGACCCTCCTCCAGCCTGCACCCCTCATGGGCTCTCCTCCAGCCTGCACCCCCTCACGAGCCCTCCTCCAGCCTGCGTGCCTCACGAGCCCTCCCGCCCGCGCTTTCTCAAGGACCCCCCTCATGGGCCCTCCTCCAGTTTGCACCCCTCACGGGACCTCCTCCAGCCCGCACCCCCTCACAGGCCCTCCTCCAGGCTGTGCCCCTTCACGGGCTCACCTCCTGCCTGTGCGCCTCACAGGCCCTCCTCCAGTTTGCGCCCCCTCACGGGCCCTTCTTCAGCCTGCACCCCCTCACGGGCCCTCCACCAGCCTGAGTCCCCTGAAGGACCCTCCTCCCTCACGGGCACTCTTTCAGCCTGCGCCCCTCACGGGCCCTCCTCCAGCCTGCACTCTCTGAAATACCTCTTCCAGCCTGCACACTCAAGAGCCCTCCTCCAGCCTTTGCCCCTCACGGGCCCTCCTCCAACCTGTGCCCCTCACGGGCCCTCCTCCAGCCTGCGCTCTCTCTCAGACCCCATATACCCTACACCCCCTCACGGGCCCTCCTCCAGCCTGCGCCCCTCACAGGCCCTCCTCCAGCCTGCGCTCTCTGCAATTCCCCTTCCAGCCTGCACCCTCAAGAGCCCTCCTCCAGCCTGTGCCCCTCATGGGCCCTCCACCAGCCTGCACCCCACATAGGCCCTCCTCTGGCCTGCGCCCCTCACAGGCTGTCCTCCAGTCTGCACCCCTCACGGGCCCTCCTGCAGCCTCCACCCCTCACAGACCCTCCTGCAGCCTGCACCCCTCATGGGACATCCTCCAGCCTGCACCCCTCACGGGCCCTCCTGCAGCCTCCACCCCTCACGGACCCTCCTGCAGCCTGCACCCCTCACGGGCTCTCCTCCAGCCTGCACCCCCACACAGGCCCTCCTCCAGCCTGCACCCCCACACAGGCCCTCCTCCAGCCTGCACCCCCTCACAGGCCCTCCTCCAGCCTGCACCCCTTCACAGGTCCTCCTTCAGCCTGCACCCCTCATGTGCCCTCCAGCCTGAACCTCCTCACGGGCCCTCCTTTAGCCTGCACCCCCTCACGGGCCCTCCTCCAGCCTGCACCCCTCATTGGCCATCCTCCAGCCTGCGCCCCCTCACGGGCCCTCCTCCAGCCTGAGCCCCCTCACAGGCCCTCCTCCAGCCTGAGCCCCCTCACGGGCCCTCCTCCAGCCTGAGCCCCCTCATGGGCCCTCCTCCAGCCTGCACCCCCTCACAGGCCCTTCTTCAGCGTGCGCCCCTCACGGGCCCTCCACCAGCCTGTGCCCCGCACGTGCCCTCCTCCAGCCTGCACATGCCCTCCTCCAGCCTGCACCCCTCACAGGCCTTCCTCCAGCCTGCGCCCCTTATTGGCCCTCCTCCAGGCTGCACCCCTCATGGGCCCTTGTTAGAAAGGGTAGACGGACCGGGAGGGTCGGCCGGGGTCAGGAGGAGAGGTCTCCGGGGAGAGCCGTCTCCAGCGATCGTACAGATAAGTAACTTCCCCCCCACAGACAGATGCCACACAAGGATAAGGTTCAGTGTTCTTTATAAGCACTTATTTAAGGTACGGTGGAATGATACAAGGAGGTCTGGACTCAGGGGTCCCCTCGATTATAGTCTCGCAAGGTAGGGAAGGGGGTAGCGGGACAGTCTATTTACCAATCAGGTAGTTCGGATGAGATGATGATGAGCTCACAATCCTCGAGCTTGGTGGTACGGGCCGCGGCAGCGCCAGCAGGTCCCGGTGTGGATGGTCGATACAACGGGCCGCGGCAGCGCCAGCAGGTCCCCGGAAGATATACGGTCCGCGGCAGCGCCAGCCGGTCCCGGTGAGGATGGTCGTTACAACGGGCCGCGGCAGCGCCAGCAGGTCCCCGGAAGATATACGGTCCGCGGCAGCGCCAGCAGGTCCCGGTGAGGATGGTCGTTACAACGGGCCGCGGCAGCGCCAGCAGGTCCCAGGAAGATGAATGTTGCAGAAGGCCGCGGCAGCGCCAGCAGGCAGGACGATGGTTCACAAGAGCGGGCTATGGCAGCGCCAGTAGACCGTCAAGGTTGAGTTCACTCGGTGTCTCTCGACTCCAGGATACAACTCCCCTCCTGCTCCGGAGCTGCCTCAGTTATAGGGCTGGTGCCCTTTGATGTCCGGACCCTCGCACTTGGAGGTCGGAGGGTCCGGGATGAAAGTGTCCAGACACCCAGCAGGGGGTGGAGCCAGTGCCTGGGGGAGCTGGGGGCGATCGGCACCTGGCGGGGGAGCCCTTGACACTTCGTTCTCCCATTGACCTGCCAAGTGGTCCGCTCACCTCCTGGGTGGATGGTGGTGCCGGGATGTCGGGGCCGGCCAGGCCCGGGGTTAGGGTCGAGGGGAGGCCAGGCGGCCGCGTGGTGCAGGGCCCAAGATGGCGGCTTGACCCGGCCGGGGAAGCCGGTGGGGCTGGACCCCGTGATGAGTAAGGGTCCGAGGGCAAAGGGTCCGTCGGGAGACGGAGTACAGGTGCTTGTCGCGGGGTTATGCCAGGTGGGCCGGAGTCCGGGCCCTGTCGAGCGGGGAGGGAGCAAGTCGTCTGTGAGGCCTGTCCAACATGCGTCCCCCCCAGCTGAAGGCGGGGAGAGTCACCCATCTCCTTGGGGACTCTCTTCGTCGAGGCGGAAAAAGCGGGACAGGCCATCCGCGTTGGCGTGGTCTTGGCCTGGTCGGTGCTCCACGGTGAAGTCCATTCCCTGCAGGGAAATGGACCAGCGCAAGAGTTTTGGGTTCTCCCCCCGCATCTGCATCAGCCATTGCAGGGGTCGATGGTCGGTTTGTACCCGGAAGTGGGCACCGAAGAGATATGGTCGGAGCTTTTGAGGGCCCACACTACTGCAAATGCCTCCCTCTCGATGGTGCTCCAACGCTGTTCTCGGGCCAGGAGACGTCGACTGATGAAGGCCACCGGCTGGTCATGACCTTCGGGGTTCAACTGAGAGAGGACGGCTCCGATGCCGTGGGCGGAGGCGTCGGTCTGCACCACAAATTCCCGACTGTAATCGGGGGCCTGGAGCACCGGGGCGGTGCACAGGGCGGCCTTCAGCTCCTCGAAGGCCGCTTGACAATCAGGAGTCCAGCTGACCCGCTTCGGTTGATTCTTGGATGTGAGACCCGTGAGGGGCCCCACGATGCTGCCGTAGTCCTTCACGAACCGCCGGTAGTAGCCGGTGAGCCCCAAGAAGGCTCGGACCTCGGTCTGGGTGACGGGGGGCTGCCAGGACTGGATGGCAGCAATCTTAAGTTGTAGTGGGGCCACCAGCCCACTCCCCACTTGGTGCCCAAGGTAGGTCACAGACCCTTGGCCAATCTGGCACTTGCCGGCCTTAATGGTGAGGCCGGCCCGCTGGAGGGCTCGTAGGACCTCTTGGAGGTGACGGAGGTGGTCGGACCAGTGGCGGCTGTATACAGCGATATCGTCCAGGTAGGCAGCGCTGAATTCTTCAAGCCCCGCCAAGACCTGGTTCACAAGGCGTTGGAATGTGGCGGGGGCATTCTTCATGCCAAAGGGCATGACCTTAAATTGATAGTGGCCATCGGGGGTAGAGAAGGCTGACCGTTCCTGAGCCCTGGGTGTGAGGCCGATCTGCCAGTAGCCCGCCGTTAGGTCGAAGATACTAAGGTAGCGGGCGGCCCCCAGCCGGTCGATCAGCTCGTCTGCCCGGGGGATGGGATGAGCGTCGGCCCGGGTGACAGCGTTCAAGCCCCGGTAGTCGACGCAGAATCTCAATTCAGGTGCGGTGCCGGGGGCAGCGGCTTTGGGAACCAGTACAACCGGACTGGCCCAGGGACTGTCCGAGGGCTCGATGACCCCGATCGTGAGCATCTTGGCCACTTCCTCTTGTATGCAGGCCCGTACCCGATCTGGTACGCGGTAGGCCCGGTGCCGGACAGGGGGACTGTCCCCGGTGTCTACGTCGTGCAAACACCAGGGGGTGACCCCGGGGGTGAGGGAGAACAGGGCAGCGAACTGCAGCAGGAGGTCCCGGCAGTCCTGGCGTTGCTCCGAAGTGAGGGCGTCAGAGAGCCGGACCCCGTCCACGGAGCCGTCCTTCTCCTGAGTCTTCAGGAGATCCGGGAGGGGCTCGGAGTCTTCTTCTGTGCCACTGTCTGTAGCCATCAAGAGGCTCAGTTCGGAGCGCACAAAGTGTGGTTTGAGCCGGTTGGTGTGGAGGACCCGAAGGGGGTTCCGGGAGGACCCCATGTCGATGAGGTAAGTGACGGGGCTTTTGCGCTCGACCACTTTGAAGGGCCCCGTCCACTTATCTTGCAGGGCACATGGTTCGGTGGGGGACATCACCCATACTTGCTGCCCAGGCTCGAATTCAACGGAGGAGGCATTGTGATCATACCACCTCTTCATGTCCTCCTGGCTGGCCTCGAGGTTCGCCTTGGCCATCTCCCTGAAGCGCCGGGTCTGGTTTCGTAAGGCCAGGATGTATTTGAAGACGTCTGGAGGGGTCGTTAGGGGGGCCATCTCCCAACCTTCCTTGACTAGGCTGAGGGGCCCCCGCACAGGGTGCCCGTATAGGAGTTCGAAGGGGCTAAAACCGAGGGACTTCTGGGGAACTTCCCGGTAGGCGAAGAGGAGGCACGGGAGCAGTACATCCCACTGGCGACGGAGAGGCTCTTCCAATCCCCCAATCATCCCTTTGAGAGTGCGGTTAAAACGCTCCACTAGTCCGTTCCCTTGGGGGTGATAGGGGGTCGTGAATCTGTAGGTGACCCCGCATTGTTGCCAGAGGGACTTCATGTATTTGGATATGAAATTCGTACCCCGGTCGCTGACGACTTCTCGGGGGAAGCCTACCCGGGAGAAGATCCCCATCAGGGCCCGGCCAACCACCGGAGCGGTCACTGTCCGTAGGGGCACCGCCTCGGGGTAGCGGGTGGCATGGTCCACTAGTACCAAGATGAACCTGTGTCCTTGTGCCGTGCGGGGGTCCAGAGGTCCCACAATGTCTATCCCCACCCTCTCGAACGGGGTGGTGACCACCGGGAAGGGTTGTAGAGGGGCCTTCAGCTTCCGGCCACTCTTCCCGCTGGCTTGGCATGTGGGGCAAGATCGGCAGTGGTTCAGGACGTCATTCCTCATTTTCGGCCAAAAAAAGTGGGTCACCAGGCGACTGTACGTTTTGTCCTGGCCCAGGTGTCCAGCCAGGGGGACATCGTGGGCCAGGTTGAGCAGAAAGTCTCGGAAGCGGAGCGGTACCACCAGAACTCGACCGGCCCCCAGCTCGGCGATTCTTTGCTCGCTGTAGAGCAGGTCGTTATCCCAGTAGACCCAGTGGGTTCCGGTGGTGTCCCCGGCGTTTTGGGTGCTGGCTTGTTGGCGGAGTCCCTCGAGGGAGGGACAGGTCTTTTGTTCCTGGCGGAACTGTTCTTGGGTCGGCCCCCCTTCTTGCCGCCACTGAGCCAGATCCGGAAGGTCCTGGTGTGGCGCGTCTTCTTCGGTAGTCGGGTCCGGTAGGTCGGACTCGCCGTTGTCCCCTACAGGGGCCACCGGGGGCGGAGGTGCTGGCCATTCGGTTTCTTCTGATCGGGGGGCGGCACGGGCGGCCATGGATCGGGTGGTTATGCAGGCCCAGTCCGGGAGGCCCAGCATCCCCAAGTGCTCTCTTCTCTCGACGGTGGCCCACGGGGAACTCTCGAGGTCATTCCCCAGGAGGCAGTCCACGGGGGCATCGTCCCGGACCGTCACCTTCAGTAGGCCGGAGACCCCTCCCCATTCAAACGGGACGCAGGCCATCTTACACATGCTCTCAGAGTTGTCCGCCGAGCGGACGGGGCAGAGAATGTTCGGTAGGATCTGCTCGGGCTTCACCAGGTGACAGCGGACGGCCGTCACGCTGGCGCCAGTGTCACGCAAGGCCTCGGCTCTCTGTCCATTAATGGTCACCCACTGACCGTATTTTCTGGTGTTGGCGGGTAGGGGGGCCCGCGGAACCATGTCTCTTCCCCCTAAGCATGCCAGGACCATGGCGGCCGGTTCCCACCCTTGCTGGGCCGGCTCATACTCTTCGGGTCCCTCCGATGATTGCTCTTCCCCTAGGGCAGCGGCAGCTACCTGGCGGGGCTTGGGTGTTTGGTTTAGCGGGCAGTTCGGATCATTGGCGTAGTGGCCTAGTCGCTGGCACCGGTGGCACGTGACGTTGGCTCGGTACCCAGGCCGCAACAGGGGGTTGCCCCGGCCGGCCGGAGCCGGGGTGCTGGCCACGGGTGTTGCGGGCAAGGCGTCTCTCCCTCGCCCCTGGCCCCCTCCTCCTCCCCGAGGACGGTGCTGGCCTTGGTTGTTTCTGTTCTGTTCGTGTGGCCCCCTCCGGCCCACTCGGGTGCTTTCCCATCGGTCAGCTTCTGCGGCGAGCTGCCGGGGGTCAGTCAGCTTACTGTCGAGTAGGTGCTGCCTGAGCTCGACGAAACAGTTGTTTGACAGGTGCTCCCATACCATAAGGTTGAAGAGTTGTTCGTAGGTGGTGACCTGACTTCCCTTGATCCAACCCTCGAAGGCCCGGCTGAAATAGTTCACGTACTCTACCCAAGTTGTACCTGGGATCCGGGTGCAATCTCTGAACCTCTGGCGGTACATCTCGGGCGTGAGGCCGTAGCGGGTGAGGAGGGCAGCCTTCATGTGGTCGTAGGACGACATTTGGTGATCGGGGAGCTGTAGCAGGGCATCGCGACCCTCGTTGATAAATCTCCCCCAAAGTCCGGCTCCCCAATCACTCCGGTCGATCCGGTGGGAGGTCATTGCGATCTCATAGGCTTTAAACCACTGTTGTATGTCGTCTTCTCGGACATACTCGCGGACCACATCCTTGGGGATGTGAACTTTTTTCTCAATTGGCCCCGGGGTGTGTGGTCGCTCAGGCACCCCCAGTTCCTTATTCTGTTTGCGCAGTTCTATTTCCGCCAGTTGGCGCTCGTGCTCGAGCGTTATTTTTTTCTCTTCCAGCTCTCTCTGTCTCTGCTTTTCCTCTCGTTCCTCTCGAAGCCGCATATGCTCGAGGTTGAGTTTCTGTTCAGCTAACTTGAGTTCCCCATCCATCTTGAGTCGTGCCATCTCTAATTCGTGTAATCTGACTCTGTCTCTTTCTCGTATCTCCTCCTGCGAGAGGCCCGTTCCCCGCTCCTCGGGAGCCGTGGCGTTCCCCTCTGGTGTGATGCTGTTTTGGTCTGGTGTGACGCTGTTTTGGTCGGAGGGTCCTGCGACCCCAGTTTCTGTCCATGACTCAAGAGCGCGCTTTAGATCATCCTTGGTACTCAGGCCGGTGGTAGCAATGCCAAGTTCTATGCAAAATTGTCTCAGTTCGCGGTGGTTGTATTCTTCTAATTTCTCCATTTGGAACTTCTCGGTGGAGCTGCTATCTTTGCTCGACATCGTGCTTTGTCGTGGGGTGAGCTACTCTCTGTACGATTACGCGTTGATTCGGATCGCGCCGCTGGCCACCAATGTTAGAAAGGGTAGACGGACCGGGAGGGTCGGCCGGGGTCAGGAGGAGAGGTCTCCGGGGAGAGCCGTCTCCAGCGATCGTACAGATAAGTAACTTCCCCCCCACAGACAGATGCCACACAAGGATAAGGTTCAGTGTTCTTTATAAGCACTTATTTAAGGTACGGTGGAATGATACAAGGAGGTCTGGACTCAGGGGTCCCCTCGATTATAGTCTCGCAAGGTAGGGAAGGGGGTAGCGGGACAGTCTATTTACCAATCAGGTAGTTCGGATGAGATGATGATGAGCTCACAATCCTCGAGCTTGGTGGTACGGGCCGCGGCAGCGCCAGCAGGTCCCGGTGTGGATGGTCGATACAACGGGCCGCGGCAGCGCCAGCAGGTCCCCGGAAGATATACGGTCCGCGGCAGCGCCAGCCGGTCCCGGTGAGGATGGTCGTTACAACGGGCCGCGGCAGCGCCAGCAGGTCCCCGGAAGATATACGGTCCGCGGCAGCGCCAGCAGGTCCCGGTGAGGATGGTCGTTACAACGGGCCGCGGCAGCGCCAGCAGGTCCCAGGAAGATGACTGTTGCAGAGGGCCGCGGCAGCGCCAGCAGGTCCCGGTGAGGATGGTCGTTACAACGGGCCGCGGCAGCGCCAGCAGGTCCCAGGAAGATGAATGTTGCAGAAGGCCGCGGCAGCGCCAGCAGGCAGGACGATGGTTCACAAGAGCGGGCTATGGCAGCGCCAGTAGACCGTCAAGGTTGAGTTCACTCGGTGTCTCTCGACTCCAGGATACAACTCCCCTCCTGCTCCGGAGCTGCCTCAGTTATAGGGCTGGTGCCCTTTGATGTCCGGACCCTCGCACTTGGAGGTCGGAGGGTCCGGGATGAAAGTGTCCAGACACCCAGCAGGGGGTGGAGCCAGTGCCTGGGGGAGCTGGGGGCGATCGGCACCTGGCGGGGGAGCCCTTGACACTTCGTTCTCCCATTGACCTGCCAAGTGGTCCGCTCACCTCCTGGGTGGATGGTGGTGCCGGGATGTCGGGGCCGGCCAGGCCCGGGGTTAGGGTCGAGGGGAGGCCAGGCGGCCGCGTGGTGCAGGGCCCAAGATGGCGGCTTGACCCGGCCGGGGAAGCCGGTGGGGCTGGACCCCGTGATGAGTAAGGGTCCGAGGGCAAAGGGTCCGTCGGGAGACGGAGTACAGGTGCTTGTCGCGGGGTTATGCCAGGTGGGCCGGAGTCCGGGCCCTGTCGAGCGGGGAGGGAGCAAGTCGTCTGTGAGGCCTGTCCAACAGCCCTCCTCCAGGCTGCACCCCTCATGGGCCCTGCTTCAGCCTACACCCCTCACGGGCCCTCCTCCAGCCTGCACCTCTCACGGGCCCTCCTTTAGCCTGCACCCCCTGACGGACCCTCCTTCAGCCTGCACCCCTAACGGGCCCTCCTCCAGCCTGCGCCCCTCACGGGCTGTCCTCCAGCCTGCACCCCTCACGGGCCCTCCTTCAGCCCGCACCCCTCACGGGCCCTCCTCCAGCCCGTGCCTCTCATGAGCTGTCCTCCAGCCTGCACCCCCTCACAGGCCCTCCTCCAGCCTGGACTCTCTCAAGGACCCCCCTCACGGGTCCTCCTCCAGGTTGTGTCCTGTTGGACAGGCCTCACAGACGGCTTGCTCCCTCCCCGCTCGACAGGGCCCGGACTCCGGCCCACCTGGCATAACCCCGCGACAAGCACCTGTACTCCGTCTCCCGACGGACCCTTTGCCCTCGGACCCTTACTCATCACGGGGTCCAGCCCCACCGGCTTCCCCGGCCGGGTCAAGCCGCCATCTTGGGCCCTGCACCACGCGGCCGCCTGGCCTCCCCTCGACCCTAACCCCGGGCCTGGCCGGCCCCGACATCCCGGCACCACCATCCACCCAGGAGGTGAGCGGACCACTTGGCAGGTCAATGGGAGAACGGAGTGTCAAGGGCTCTCCCCCGCCAGGTGCCGATCGCCCCCAGCTCCCCCAGGCACTGGCTCCACCCCCTGCTGGGTGTCTGGACACCTTCATCCCGGACCCTCCGACCTCCAAGTGCGAGGGTCCGGACATCAAAGGGCACCAGCCCTATAACTGAGGCAGCTCCGGAGCAGGAAGGCAGTTGTATCCTGGAGTCGAGAGACACCGAGTGAACTCAACCTGGACGGTCTACTGGCGCTGCCGTAGCCCGCTCTTGTGAACCATCGTCCTGCCTGCTGGCGCTGCCGCGGCCTTCTGCAACATTCATCTTCCTGGGACCTGCTGGCGCTGCCGCGGCCCGTTGTAACGACCATCCTCACCGGGACCTGCTGGCGCTGCCGCGGCCCTCTGCAACAGTCATCTTCCTGGGACCTGCTGGCGCTGCCGCGGCCCGTTGTAACGACCATCCTCACCGGGACCTGCTGGCGCTACCGCGGACCGTATATCTTCCGGGGACCTGCTGGCGCTGCCGCGGCCCGTTGTATCGACCATCCACACCGGGACCTGCTGGCGCTGCCGCGGCCCGTACCACCAAGCTCGAGGATTGTGAGCTCATCATCATCTCATCCGAACTACCTGATTGGTAAATAGACTGTCCCGCTACCCCCTTCCCTACCTTGCGAGACTATAATCGAGGGGACCCCTGAGTCCAGACCTCCTTGTACCATCCAACCGTACCTTAAATAAGTGCTTATAAAGAACACTGAACCTTATCCGTGTGTGATATCTGTCTGTGGGGGGGAAGTTACTTGTCTGTACGATCACTGGAGACGGCTCTCCCCGGAGACCTCTCCTCCTGACCCCGGCCGACCCTCCCGGTCCGTCTACCTTTTCTAACATGTCCCCTAACGGGCCCACCTCCCGCCTGCGCCCCCTCATGGGCCCTTCTTCAGCCTGCACGCCCTCATGGGCCCTCCTCCAGCCTGCACCCCCTCACGGGTCCTCCTCCAGGTTGTGCCCCCTCATGGATCCTCCTCCAGCCTGCGCCCATCACGGGCCCTCCTTTAGACTGCGTTCCTCACGAGCCCTCCTCCAGCCTGCACCCTGCACGGGCCGTCCTCCAGCCTGTGCCCCTCATGGGCCCTCCTCCAGCCTGCTCCCCCTCACGGGCCCTCCTTCACCCTGCACCCCTCGCGAGCCCTTCTCCAGCCCGCGCCTCTCACGAGCTGTCCTCCAGACTGCACCCCCTCACGGGCCCTCCTCCCGCCTGCGCCCCTTCACGGGCCCTTCTTCAGCCTGCACCCCCCTCATGGGCCCTCTTCCAGCCTGCAACCCCATCACGGGCCCTCTTCCAGCCTGCACCCCTTCACAGGCCCTCCTCCAGCCTTTACCCCTCACTGGCCCTCCTCCAGCCTGGGCCACTCACAGGCCCTCCTCCAGCCTGCTCCCCCTCAAGGGCCCTCCTTCAGCCTGCCCCCTCATGGGCTCTCCTCCTGCCCGCACCCCCTTACGGGCCTTCCTCCAGTCCGCACCCCCTGTGGTGTAATTTTGAATGGCCTCTCAGGGGTGTCACAATACATGCTTCAGCCCTTGGGAGGCCTCTGGGGTACCTATGCCCTGGGTACATGGTGTACCATATACTAGGGACTGATAAGGGTACCCCAGTATCCAAACTGGAGTGTACCTAAAGTACATGCAATCAATTTAGAGGAGAAAGCAGCTAGACTGTGGTCCCGGATAGCAGGATTCCAGTCAGTGTAAGTCGAAAACAGTGATACATCAGCAAAAAGTGGGGGTAACTATAAGAAGCAGATCCTACTCTCCTACACAACCCCCCATCAAACGTAAGGACATTAAACTAACCTTGACCAGTCAAGTCTTCATGTTCTAAGTGGAAATATCTGGTGAGTCCATCTGCATTGGCATGGTTACTCCCAGGTCTGTGTTTCACTGTATAGTCCATTCCCTGTAGGGAAATGGCCCACCTCAAAAGTTTGGGGTTTTCACCCTTCATCTGTTTTAGCCATAAGAGGGGCTTTTGGTCTGTCTGAACAATGAAGTGTGTGCCAAACAAGTATGGCCTCAGCTTCTTCAAGGCCCAAACCACAGCAAAGGCTTCCCTCTCAATAGCTGACCAACGTTTCAGTTAGAAATGGGATTTCTGGTTGGCTAGGGCTTGCGCCAAAGCCAGGCAGAAACCACCACTCTAGTCAAGGCTGGGGAGTTACACGCCAAAGATAACCCCTGCTCACCCCCTTGGTAGCTTGGCACGAGCAGTCAGGCTTATCCCGGAGGCAATGTGTAAAGCGTTTGCGCGCGCACCCAGCAACAACACCCAAGGCCCACCACAAAAGAAACTCCACACAAGGATATATATAAAAATAGCCTTTGTATTATACCACAACACATTAGATAATATTCACACAGTTTACACTGTGCCAACTGGCACTGGGCGGAATTTACAGGGGACTATTTACACAAGACAGGGCCACATGGACCACTGTCAGAATCATCACAAATCACCAATTTGTAAATGTAGAAATGTAGAACAAATAATAAATGTAGCGCACAACCAGTAACCACTGGTAAAAGGTAAGTACACCCTACGCAATCCTAAACACCTTAGGCATATACCACGCAGGGAACCATGAACACACTAGCATAACCTATACTAGGAAAACAGTCTCCTACGCATGGACACAGTTAGTTATAAAAATAAGCATACAGGCGATACACATGGCGCCCAAGTACACCTGCAAAAATATTCATGTACCCTAGGTGAGGGCACAACACAGGAAAACTGCCCCTAGGCCAACTTGGCCTCTCCGGGGCTCAAACGCCCTTTGTCCAAACTGTCAGGGCTGGGCTGCGCAGGCAGCCAGGGCAGAGCGCACAGGGGCACAACCTAAACGTTGCAGCTGCCCACTAAGTGCTGGGCAGCGGGGAAAAAAAGCATGGGCACTAGCGTGCCTACTGAGCCCCTCTCTGGGACTCTTAATGACAAATGCCCCCAAGTCCCACTCAGGGACTGCTAAATATCAAATGGCTCCCTCGTTGCAGCTGCCTGCGCTCCCGCAGGACAGCTGCGGAACATGTACCAAGGAAGCCTGGCACTCCCGGTGCCTGTCGGGCCCCCACTGGGGATGAACTCGTTCTAAACGTTGGAGTCCCGCTCCGGGACTCGGAAGGGAATAATGCCCCCTTTGGTGGGGCCCCTCTGGCTCTAGAATAATAAAGCCCCTCCTGGGGCGAAGGGGCGCTCAAATCAGCTATGCCCCCGTTGGAGCGGCCCGCAACTGCGGCGCCGCTGTGGAGAACCGGGGCAGAGTCAACAACCACGTGGAGTCCCACTCCCCTGGGACTCCCGCGTTGTCTCCGCTCTCTCCGTTGCCAGCAGCACTTCAGCCGGGCAGCAGTGTCGCGCTGCCTCGCTGACTCGCTCTCTTCTTTTCCCCGGCACCACGGAGCTCTCCCTCGTTCTCGGGGGCCCCGGGCACAGGTGCCTTCTTTGTCCTCGCGGTCTTTGTTGATCGCAGGAGACAGGGTCCGTCGGCCTCGCACTCCCGGGACTTCCGCACAGCCTCTCAGATCGGCGAGCCCCCTGTTGCTAAGCAACACCCCGCGCGCTCTCCAATCACAGCGCGGCTCCCCTATGACGCTGAGGGTGACGTGGCAAGGTGCTCCCGGGGTTCCCGGGCCGGCGGCAGTGATTCCTTGGAAGCGCGGGGTAGGCACCCGCTCTAGAGACGATTCCCAATGCGCCAGAAGTGCGGGGTGGGCACCCGCGAAGGGTGGCAATACGGGGTGGGCTCCCGTTACGTTGAGGCATAAAGCGGGGTGGGCACCCGCGAGAACGATAAAAGCGGCAGGCGGCGGGGTGGGCTCCCGCTCGGTTATTAGCAATGGCGGGGGAATCCCACACGGTGCAGCTTCGTGCTGCAGGCAGATGCGAAACGCTTCGCCTCTCGGCACAGGAATAAAGCGTTCTCCAGTAAATAAAGATATAGCGCTCCCCAGGCGCTGCAGTACACAGTTCCAGGGAAAAAGTGGAAAGCTCTCCTCAGCAAGGCAAAGTCCAGGGAAAGTCTTTAGGAAGGCAGAGGGGCAAGGGCTGGGCCCAGGGGCCAGCTCACAGGGCCCTCCAGGCAGGGAGGCAGTCCCCAGTGGCGGTCTCTCCAGGCGCCCAGCAGCAGCAGGCCCCCCCAGTTAGGATCAGCAGAGAACATTTTACATGGGATCACAGCCCCTTTTTATACACAGGTTACCTTTGTTTCAAGGTGCAGGGAAGGGGCGAACCAGATGCAACTGGTTCTTGCGCACTTTGTTTTGCTCAGCCCCTCTCCCTATTCACAGAACAGGCCAGGGTCATCAGTCGCACCACAGGGGGCGGAGCCAGCATTGTGTGGGGAAAGCCCAGCCCTATTCAGGTCCCAGGTATACTCCTCCCACTCATCAACATGCAGATCTCTCCACTCACCACTGGGGCAGACCCATCCTGACTCCTGGAGCCAGGCACACCAGCCAATCACACGCCAGACAGTCACTGCACATTTATGCCAGCGTCTAGAAGTGGCACTTCTATACTAGATACAGTAACGCCGCACACATCATCGCGCAGCATTCACTCTCACGAGTTCGCACATACCAAACTCGACCCTGCACTCCCCACGCATCAGGAACTATCATGGACACACACATTCCCCATGCATTCCTATAGGAGGGCAGGTCAGTCTCATTCAATGTAACCCAGAGCGCACGCACTTTACACTGGGACACAGTGTTAAAGCCCTTAGAGGTCTAAAACCACTAACACTGCATAGGGAAAAAGCTAAGATGATCGCAAAAAGTTTAGGGGTGAACCTGCCAGAAGGGCCAAGTCCAACAGTTTCTCTCTGGGGTTCAGCCTTCTGCTAATAAAAGCTACTGGCTGATCCTGACCCTCTTCATTCAGTTGTGATAACACAACCCCTACCCCCAACTCAGATGCATCAGTTTGAACAATGAATTGTTTGGAATAGTCAGGACTTTGCAGAATGGGAGCAGTGCACATGGCCTGCTTCAGGTCATCAAATTCCTTTTGACAGCTAACTGTCCACTGAACTTTCTTAGGCATTCTTTTGGAAGTTAAGTCATTCAAAGGGGTCACTATGGATCCATATCCTTTGACAAACCTCCTGTAGTATCCAGTCAGGCCCAAGAAAGCTCTGGCCTGAGTCTGGGTGGTTGGAGCAACCCAGTCCATGATGATCTGGATTTTGCTCTGCAATGGTTGAACCTGACCTCCACCCACGAGGTGGCCTAGGTATACAACCTGACTCTGCCCTATCTGGCACTTGGTGGCCTTGATTGTGAGGCCTGCTTTCTGCAGGGCCTCCAAAACATTTCTCAGGTGGACCAGGTGATCCTCCCAGGTGGAGATAAAGACAACAATATCATCTAGATAAGCTGTACTATAGGCTTCCAGACCTGTAAGGACTTTGTTCACCAACCTTTGAAAAGTGGCTGGTGCATTCTTCAAACCAAAGGGCATCACCACTGATTGGTAGTGCCCACTGGGGGTTTCTAAATGCTGTTTTTGGCTGTGCATCCTCAGCTAGTCTGATTTGCCAGTAGCCAGCTGTCAGGTCAAATGTGCTCCGAAACTTGGCTGAGGCCAAAGTATCTATAAGTTCATCTGCCCTTGGTATTGAGTGGGCATCAGTCCTAGTGACTGCATTGAGACCCTGTAGTCAACACAGAACTTCATCTCTCTCTAACCATTCTGGGTGTGAGGTTTTGGTACCAAGACTACTGGACTAGCCCAAGGGCTATCTGAGGGCTCAATTACTCCCAGGTCCAATATTTTCTGGACTTCAGTCCTGATGCAGTCCCTGACATGGTCAGGTTGCCTGTAAATCTTATTTTTAACAGGCAGACTGTCACCTGTGTCCACTTCATGAGTGCACCAGGTAGTCTGATTTGGGGTCAGTGAGAACATATGTCTGAACTGATTCAGGACTCTCCTGCAATCAGTTTGCTGCTGGTCAGTGAGGCTGCCTGCCAAGGCTACACCATCAACTGACCCATCATCAGGGTTCTGTGAGATCAGGTCAGGGAGTGGATCACTCTCTTTCACCTCTCCCTCACCAGTAGCCATGAGCAAGCCCATGTCTGCCCTGTAAACGTTTGGTTTGAGCCTGTTCACATGGAGCACCCCATAGTGGCTCCTGGGAGTTCCAAGGTCCATCAGGTAGGTAACCTCTCCGTTTTGCTCAATGATTGTATGAGGGCCACTCCACGTATCTTGGAGGGCTGCTGGGGCCACAGGCTCCAACACCCATACTTTCTGTCCTGGCTGTGAAACAGTCAAAACAGCCTTTTGGGCATGCCAGGCCTTTTGCAATTCCTGGCTAGCCTCAAGGTTTTTGGATGCCTTCTTCATGTACTCAGCCATCCGGGAGCGTAGACCAAGTACTTAGTCCACAATATCCTGTTTGGGTGGTTCGAGAGGTAACTCTCATCCCTCCTTCACTAGGACCCTTAACTGGATGTCCAAACAGAAGTTCAAAAGGGCTGTAACCAACTCCCTTTCGATGAACCTCTCTGTAGGCAAAGAGAAGGCAGGGCAAAAGTATATCCCATCTACACCTGAGCTTTTCAGGGAGACCTTTAATCATGCCCTTGAGGGTGTTATTGAACCTTTCAACTAACCCATTGCATTGTGGGTGATAAGGGGTTGTAAATTTGTGATTGTTGGAAAGGCGTTCGCCGGAGGGGGGTTCGATACACGTCTTGCCCACCCCTTTGACCCCCCTCTCTCAAGTAAGCCGAACCAGGCGCGCACACCCTGAGGTGCACTACGAACAGAGGGACACCACACGTATTCTTTGTAGGACAATAGGTTCTTTTATCGATGATTTCAAGGGATCTTTATGATCCAAAAGGCAAGTAGTACAGCAGTGGCACAACGTACCACAAATCAGTCGTGGGGAATGGGGGTAGCGGGACAGTCTTTCAAGATAGTGTCTCTGCGAAATACCCTGCGGAAGCTCACAATCCTCGAGCTGGAGGGTGTCGTGTCTCTGGGCGATCTCTTACCGAGTCGTCCTCAAGGGGAGCGCCGCGAGTCTCTCAGCAGGCACAGGTGGTCGGAGTTCGGGAGCCGCGATTCCGTCAGCAGGGCTCAGGCGGTTCAATAGCTGGGGGCCGCGAGTCACTCAGCAGGCCTAGGTGGTTCAGTGTTCGGGAGCCGCGACTTCGTCCGCAGGGCTCAGATGGTTCAATAGCAAGAGGCCGCGAGTCACTCAGCAGGCCCAGGTGATTTCAGCGTTCAAGAGCCGCGACAGCGTCAGCAGGCTCAGATGGTTCCAGGTCTTCTCTGTCCTTGTTTCTCCGGCCCCCCATGTTATACTCCGCTGGTTATTTGAAGTCCGGAGTGCTCGCAGAGGGGGGACTGGGGTGACGGAGGGGGTTCGGCGGGATTTCCTGCCGCTCACTTCTTTGGTCCTTTCAGGTGGGTCTGGGAGGGACCCCAGACGCTCGGTAGGGGAGGCGCCTGCTCCCCAGGGGCCTGGTGGCCGATTGAGTCCTCCCGGGGAAGGCGACCCAAGGTGTGACTGGGCTGGCGCCTCTGGGTCTGGCTCGAGGGTTCCCGCTCCCTCGGTTGGGCATGCGTGGTAGGGTGTTGAGTCTGTCAGGCCTCTGGCCGGCCCGCGGATCGGGGGTGGCTGGGGCGGCCGGAGTCGGAGATGTCGTGTCTTGAGGGTGGTGGCAGGTTGGCTGGATGATGGAGAGGGCCACGCCGTGAGGCCGGTCTCACACGCGTCCCCCCCAGCTGAAAGGCGTGGAGAACTACCCATCCACTGGGGGGTTCTCCTCGTCGAAGCGGAAGAACCGGGACAGGCCGTCGGCGTTGGCATGATCCGTCCCGGGGCGATGTTCGACAGTGAAATTCATCCCTTGGAGAGAGATGGACCATCGTAGTAGCTTGGGGTTCTCCCCCCTTATCCGCATTAGCCACTGCAAGGGCCGGTGGTCCGTCTGTACTCGAAAATGGGTTCCGAACAAGTAGGGCCGCAGTTTCTTGAGGGCCCAGACTACGGCAAAGGTCTCTCGCTCTATAGTACTCCAACGCTGCTCTCTCGGCAGCAGCCTTCGGCTGATGAAGGCTATGGGCTGATCAATGCCCGTGTCGTCGAACTGCGAGAGCACGGCCCCGATGCCGTGTTCGGATGCGTCGGTCTGGACCACAAACTCTTGGGAGTAGTCGGGGGCCTTGAGTACGGGAGCGGTGCACATGGCGGTTTTCAAGGCGTCGAACGCCTGTTGGCACGGGGTGGTCCACTGCACCTTCTGCGGAAGCTTTTTGGAGGTCAACTCTGTGAGGGGCCCTGCGATACTACCATAATTTTTAATGAACCTCCGGTAGTACCCCGTAAGGCCCAGGAAGGCCCGAACCTCTGTCTGCGTGGTGGGGGGCTCCCAGGACTTGATGGCGTCGATCTTCGGCTGGAGAGGGGCGACCTGGCCGCTGCCCACTTGATGCCCCAGGTAGACCACGGAACCTTGCCCGAGCTGGCATTTGCTGGCCTTCACGGTTAGTCCGGCTTGGCGCAGGGCCATTAGTACTTGTCGGAGGTGCTGGAGATGCTCATGCCATTGAGAGCTGAATACAGCGATGTCGTCAAGGTACGCTGCGCTGAACTCCTCGAGTCCGGCCAGGACCTTGTTCACCAACCGCTGGAACGTGGCTGGGGCGTTTTTCATCCCGAACGGCATGACCCTGAAGCGGTAGTGGCCATCTGGCGTGGAGAAGGCAGAGCGCTCTTTCGCTCCTTCCGTGAGAGCAATCTGCCAGTATCCGCAGGTCAGGTCGAAAGTGCTGAGGAACCGGGCGGCCCCCAGGCGGTCGATGAGCTCGTCGGCTCGGGGAATAGGGTGAGCGTCTGCGCGGGTGACCGCATTGAGCCCCCGATAGTCCACACAGAATCTTAGTTCGGGGGCGACCCCTGGGGAAGCCGCCTTCGGGACCAGAACCACCGGGCTGGCCCAGGGGCTGTCGGAGGGTTCGATTACTCCCAGGGTGAGCATCTTCTGTACCTCGGTCTTGATGCAGGTGCGGACCCGGTCAGGCACCCGGTAGGCTCGGTGTCTCACAGGCGGGCTGTCGCCGGTGTCCACGTCGTGGACACACCAGTCGGTAACCCTTGGAATGAGAGAGAAGAGGTCTGCGAATTGTCTGAGCAGCTGGCGGCAGTCGTCGGCCTGCTGGGGAGTGAGGGTGGCCGACAGTTTCACTCCCTCCACGGAACCGTCCAGTTCTTTCGTGCACAGGAGATCGGGCAGGGGTTCGGTGTCTTCTTCCGCCCCATCATCGGTGGCCAGTAGCAAACTTAGTTCCGTCCTTACAAAGTGGGGCTTGAGACGGTTCACGTGGAGGACCCGGAGGGGGTTCCGCGGGGACTGTACGTCGACCAGATACGTGACCTGGCTCTTCCGCTCGACCACCTTGAAGGGACCAGTCCATTTGTCTTGTAGGGCGCAGGGTTTCACCGGAGCCATGACCCAAACCTGCTGGCCCGGCTGGAACTCGACCAGGGTTGCGTTCTGGTCATACCAGCGCTTCATTTCTTCTTGGCTGGCCTCGAGGTTAGCCCCTGCAAGTTCTCTAAACTTCCTCGTCTGGTTGCGGAGCGCCAGGATGTAGCGGAACACATCAGGGGGTGTCCCCCGGGGGCTTGTCTCCCAGCCCTCTTTGACCAGGCTCAGGGGCCCTCGGACGGGATGTCCGTACAGCAGTTCGAAGGGGCTGAACCCCAGAGACTTTTGGGGGACTTCTCGGTATGCGAACAGGAGGCAAGGGAGGAGGACGTCCCATTTCCGGCGCAGGGGCTCTTCGAGGCCCAGGATCATTCCCTTCAGGGTTCGGTTGAAGCGTTCCACTAGGCCGTTGCCCTGGGGGTGGTAGGGAGTCGTGAACTTATACGTGACTCCGCACTGCTGCCACAGGGACTTCATGTAGCGGGATATAAAGTTAGTGCCGCGATCACTCACAACCTCGCGGGGAAACCCGACACGGGAGAAGATCCCCATGAGAGCCCGGCCCACCACGGGAGCCGTCACGGTGCGGAGGGGGATGGCCTCGGGGTAGCGGGTGGCATGGTCCACCAGGACAAGGATGAATCTGTGGCCCTGGGCGGTCTTCGGATCCAGGGGTCCCACGATGTCGATGCCGACCCGCTCGAACGGGGTACTCACAACGGGGAACGGTTGTAAGGGAGCTTTGCGTTTTCCGCCACTCTTCCCACTGCCCTGGCACGTGAGGCAGGACTTGCAGTGTGCTTCTACATTCGCTCGCATCTTGGGCCAATAGAAGTGGGTCACCAATCGCTGGTATGTCTTGTCTTGGCCTAAGTGTCCTGCCAAGGGTACATCGTGGGCCAGGCCCAGGAGGAGGCTCCGGAACCGCAGGGGTACCACCAGTACTCGTGCTGCGCCTAGCTCGGCGGACTTTTGCTCACTGTATAGGAGGCCATTGTCCCAATAGATCCAATGGGTTCCGGTTCGGTCACCGGCGGCCTGGGCTTCTGCTTGTTGTCTTAGTCCCTCGAGGGAGGGGCAGGTGGTCTGTTCCTGGCAGAACTCTTCGCGGGAGGGCCCCCCTTCGCAGCGCCACTGGGCCAACTCGGGCAGTTCTTCGAGTTCCGTCGGGGCCTCTGGGGCGGAAGGTTCTGGTCCTTCCCCTGGGTTAGTGTCTCCTTCTCCCTCGGAAGGAGGGTTGTCTGCTTCTGGGAGGGGGTCCCGGTTCTCGGGGATAGTGTTCGGTAAGAGGGCTTCACCGCCCTTGGAGGGAGGCACTTGTGCGGTCATGGAGCGCGTGGTGGCGCAGACCCATTCGGGTAGGCCCATCATCTCCAGGTGGGCTCTTCGTTCTACTTGCCCCCACGGGGAACTCTCCACGGGCTGCGAGGTCCGGACCGCTACCTTCAGTTCTCCGGAGACCCCTCCCCACTCGAAGGGCACCAGCGCCATCTGGCAGAGGCTCTCAGAATTGTCGGAGGATACGACCGGACAGAGGGCCCCGGTTAGAATCTGGTCTTCTGAAATTAGGCTGCGGTGGACCGCGGTGACACTCGCCCCGGTGTCGTGAAGGCCCTCGACTCGGTGGCCGTTGATGGTCACCCGCTGTCGGTATTTTTCGGTGTTGGCGGGCAAGGGTGTCCCGGGGACCATTTCTCGATCACCAAGGGAGACCAGGGCCATGGCCGCCGGTTCCCATTCCTCGGAGTCTTCCACCTCTTCCCCCAGAGCCACGGAGGCCATCTGCCGGGCCGTGGGGTTGGTCGTTGTGGTTCGCTGATACTGGGGACACTGTGGGTCATTGGCGTAGTGTCTGGGCTGCTGGCAGTGGAAGCAGGTGATCCTAGCCCGTGGACCTGGTCGTCCTGGGGCTCTGGTGCTTGCTGGGGACGGTGCCGAACCCGCCGCTGGTGGGCTGCTGGGGGGGCTGGTTGAGGACCCCCCGGGGAAGTCTCTTGGTCGGCCGTGGTTCCCTCCGCCCCTCTGGCGGGGGGGACCCTGACTGTGGCGGCCGTAGTCCCCCACGGGGCCCCGGGTGGCCCGGGTGTTCACCCAACGATCAGCCTCAGCGGCCAGCTTCCGAGGGTCGGTGAGTTTACTGTCCAGGAGATGCTGGCGCAGTTCTATAAAGCAATTGGCCGCTAAATGTTCCCAGGCAATCAGATCGAACAGTTCTTCGAAGGTGGAGACCTTGCTGCCCTTGCTCCACCCGTCCAAGGCTCGGCTGTAAAAGTTCACGTATTCCACCCACGTGGTGCCCGGTATCTTCTTGCAATCTCGGAACCGTTGTCGGTACATTTCAGGGGTGAGTCCGTACCGGCCCACGAGGGCTTCCTTCATGTGGCTGTAGGAGTTCATGACCGTGGAGGGCAGATCTAGCAGAGTGTCTCTTCCTTCGCTTAAGAACCGGCCCCATAGGCCAGCCCCCCAATCCTTTTGCGGGACTCGGTGAGAGGTCATGGCGACTTCGTAGGCCTTAAACCACTGCTGGATATCATCGTTCTTATAATACTCCTTTACCACATCCTTGGGGATGTGAACTTTGGTTTCCCCGGTGGGAGCAGACGGTGGATTCCCGGGTGGCTGCGACTTTTCGTTTCTAGCCCGCCACTCAATCTCCTTCAGGCCGCGTTCATGTTCTAGCTGGAGTTTCTTTTCGTCGTGCTCCCTTTGGAGTCTCTTCTCTTCGAGTTCCCCTTGTAGCCGTAACTGCTCGACGGCTAACTTCTTCTCTGCCAGTTTTATCTCTCCCTCGATTTTTAGTTTTGCCAGTTCAAGTTCGTGGTTGCGGCTTCTCTCTCGGTCCGCTAGTTCCTCGGGGGACAGGTTCCCCTCTGGCCCGTTGTTTCTCACCGGGATGCTTGGTGGTTCATAGGTAGAATCCCCTTCCGTTTGGGTCGGGGGCGCCCCCGTCTCGACCCAGGCTTTCAGTACTTTCTGGAAGTCTTCCTTTGTGCTTAGTCCGGTGGTAGCGATGCCAAGGTCCTTGCAAAACTGTTTTAATTCTCTATGCGTGTAATAGTCCAATGGATCCTCTCGGAACGGTGAGCTTACTTCGGTACCTGTGGCACCCAGGGAGGTTTCTCCTTCCATCTCTGTTTGGTAGTGCGTCAGTCGTTCACTGCACGCTCTCTTTCGGTGTCGGCTCGGATCCCATCGTCTGCCACCAAATGTTGGAAAGGCGTTCGCCGGAGGGGGGTTCGATACACGTCTTGCCCACCCCTTTGACCCCCCTCTCTCAAGTAAGCCGAACCAGGCGCGCACACCCTGAGGTGCACTACGAACAGAGGGACACCACACGTATTCTTTGTAGGACGATAGGTTCTTTTATCGATGATTTCAAGGGATCTTTATGATCCAAAAGGCAAGTAGTACAGCAGTGGCACAACGTACCACAAATCAGTCGTGGGGAATGGGGGTAGCGGGACAGTCTTTCAAGATAGTGTCTCTGCGAAATACTCTGCGGAAGCTCACAATCCTCGAGCTGGAGGGTGTCGTGTCTCTGGGCGATCTCTTACCGAGTCGTCCTCAAGGGGAGCGCCGCGAGTCTCTCAGCAGGCACAGGTGGTCGGAGTTCGGGAGCCGCGATTCCGTCAGCAGGGCTCAGGCGGTTCAATAGCTGGGGGCCGCGAGTCACTCAGCAGGCCTAGGTGGTTCAGTGTTCGGGAGCCGCGACTTCGTCCGCAGGGCTCAGATGGTTCAATAGCAAGAGGCCGCGAGTCACTCAGCAGGCCCAGGTGACTTCAGCGTTCAGGAGCCGCGACAGCGTCAGCAGGCTCAGATGGTTCCAGGTCTTCTCTGTCCTTGTTTCTCCGGCCCCCCTTGTTATACTCCGCTGGTTCTTTGAAGTCCGGAGTGCTCGCAGAGGGGGGACTGGGGTGACGGAGGGGGTTCGGCGGGATTTCCTGCCGCTCACTTCTTTGGTCCTTTCAGGTGGGTCTGGGAGGGACCCCAGACGCTCGGTAGGGGAGGCGCCTGCTCCCCAGGGGCCTGGTGGCCGATTGAGTCCTCCCGGGGAAGGCGACCCGAGGTGTGACTGGGCTGGCGCCTCTGGGTCTGGCTCGAGGGTTCCCGCTCCCTCGGTTGGGCATGCGTGCTAGGGTGTTGAGTCTGTCAGGCCTCTGGCCGGCCCGCGGATCGGGGGTGGCTGGGGCGGCCGGAGTCGGAGATGTCGTTTCTTGAAGGTGGTGGCAGGTTGGCTGGATGATGGAGAGGGCCACGCCGTGAGGCCGGTCTCACAGTGATTTACTCCACACTCCTTCCACATAGCAGTTAAGTAACTAGACATGAAGTTTGCATCTCTGTCTGATACTACCTCCTTAGGAAACCCACCCTGGAAAAGATTCCCAGGAGGGCTCTAGCCACAACAGGAGTTGTGGTAGTCCTGAGTGGAATTTCTTCTAGATACCTAGAGGCATGGTCCACCACACTAGTATGAATCTGTGCCCAGATGCAGTTTGAAGATCCATGGGACCAACAATGTCAATCCCAACCCTCTCAAAGGGAACCCCCACCACAGGTAGTGGTATCTGGGGGGCTATTGTAGTACCACCTGCCTTACCACTGGCTTGACAGGTGATACAGGAGTGACAAAACTCCTGTGTGTCCTCGGACATATATGGCCAATGAAAGTGAGGGACAAGCCTGTTCCGGGTCTTGTTTTGGCCCAAGTGTCCTGCTAATGGGATGTCATGTGCCAGTGTCAATAGGAAGCCCCTAAACTTCAGAGGTATAACCAACCTCCTGGTAGCATCAGGTTTGGGGTCTCTACCCTCTGAGTAGAAGAGTCCATCATCCCAATAGATCCTATGGGAACCACTGGCACTCCCAGCAGCCTCAGCAGCAGTTTGCTGTCTGAGGGGTTCAAGAGAGGGGCACCACAGCGGCTCCTGACTCAGCTCTGCCCTAGAAGGGCCCCCTGTCTCCAAGAACTCAACCTGATCAGGTTCAAGTTCCTCTGAGAAAGTTCCTTCTTCAGGACTAAGATCATCTCCCTCAAGAGACTGATCTGTACTCTGAGTCAGGGGGGAAGACACTGCCTTACCCCTACTGCTCCTTCTCTTGGAAGGCACCTGGTCCATTATTCCAGGATCCAGGGCCTGTTCAGTGGAAGACATTTTTGCCTGTGACCTAGTCATGGTAAACACAACTGCAGGGATGCCCAGCATTTCTGCATGTGTCCCGAGTTCCACTTCAGCCCAAGCTGAAGTTTCCAAATTATTGCCAAATAAGCATTCTACAGGGAGGTCTGCACTTACGGCCAGTTACCCCTCCCCAGGTGAAATTCACAACTGCCAAGAAATGGTCTTTCCTGACATTGCTTGCATTGGTCACTTGGTACATCTCACCAAGTATAATGTGATCAGGGCCCACAAGTTCTTTTGTCACCATGGTGACACTTGCACCTGTGTCCCTGTATGCCATGGCCTCCTTACCATTGATCAAAGGCTGTTGTCTGTATTTGCCCAGATTACTGGAACTGACAAATAAGGAGGCAATATCCATGACTCCATCACAGACTAACACAGCCTGAGTTGGAATTCTGACTAGGCCAAAATCCATCTCAGATCCCAGGGTTAACCCTACTACACCCTTATTCTGTGTACCACCACTTTGAACTGAACTAGAGGGAACAGTTGCCTTAGGGGCAGTGGTGGCTGGAGGAGTAGATTCCTTGGCTATTGGACAAGCAGCATCCTTTGTCCAATGGGTCTTCTCTTTACAGATATGACACCAAGGTTGACTTTACCCTTGTTGGATTGTGACCCCCCCCCCCCACCCCAGATGAGGACTTTTGGGGCCCTTGTGAAGAATTCTTGTCTTTACCCTTCTCCCCACCCTTATCTGAGGTTTTAGAATCTTGCTTCTTAGAGTCACCACCTTCGTTCTGCGCTTTCTGCTTCACCCTGGTTCTGACCCATTTGTCTGCCTTCTTTCTCAATTCTTGGGGAGATGTCAGATCAGAGTCTACCAGGTTACTGATGCAACAACTGATTTTGGCAATTATTAAGGATCTGCTCCCTCATAATTAAATTGTACAATCCTTTAAAATCACACACATTACTGCCAAGTAACCAGCCTTCCAGAGCCTCAGTAGCACAATCTACAAAGTCAAGACACTCCTGGGTCTATGCCTTTTGGGTGTCTCTGAACTTAATCCTGTACTGTTCAGTCGTTAAGCCAAACCCATCTATGAGAGCACTTTTCAAGACTGAGTAATTGTCAGCATCCTCTTCTCTTACAGTGAGGCGCTTATCTCTACCTTTGTCAGCAAAGGAAAGCCACAAGATAGCTGCCCACTGCTCTTGAGGGACCCTCTGTACTTTACAGGCCCTCTCTAGTGCAGTTATCGATGTCATCCCCACTCTGATAGGGAGGGACTATCTTGTTCAGGTTCCTATGATCATGAGAATACTCTCTAGGTCGAGGGACACTGTTGCTGCCACCAAGGGACTCTAGTCCCAACCTTCTGGTTGCTCTCTGGAGCTCTAGGGATTCCCTGTCAATGGCCAATTGCTCTTTCTTGAGTCTGAGCTTGATTCTATCAATCTCTAGAAATTGGCAATGCTTATCATAAGAGAATTTCCTCGTATTAGATATGGAAGTCCCTACAGAAGTACCTGAGTGATTAGATTCCAAAGAGGGTGATCTAGATCTCCTAGGTATACTCAGTACTCTTCCTGGTGGGGTAAAGCGAGACCCACTGGGGCCTTTTCTTCAACCTAAAGGAAGCCCTAAGTTGTCCAGGTTAGAATCATTTTGATTCTCCTGGTCAGGGTTTGAGTCCAGGTCCCCACAGTTTTCACGGTCTGGCCTGTCCTCCTTCCCTGCTCCACCCAACCTACCTACCTCATCAGACCCTGGGGTCTTTCTGAGGTCATCTAGAAGCAATATCTCTATGAGGCATTGAGTGCTGGCACTTCTCCCTGTCTTCAGTTTCCTAGATGTGCTTGTTTCTCAATTCTTGAAAGGAGAGACTATCATACCTGGTTGTCAAAGAGCCACTGGTTTCTTCTCTAGAAGAAATACTAGTGTTAAGTGGTGTAGGCAACTACCTAACCTAGTGGTGACTAAACTCTCTTGAGTTGGAGAAAGGGTGTGCTAGACCTTTGACTTACCCAACTCCAAGTTCAGTAGAGCTTACTGTATTCTAATCTTGATGTATTATATGTACCTAATACTTTTAGTGGTTTTCAGTTAATCACTCAATGAGATTTATCTGGTTAAACAATAGCAAGCTTGAATCCCAACCGCTGCACACCAATGTGAGAAGTTGGCCTGGTATATGCTGTCCACTAATTAAAGTGGGCACATTGCACCGATCCAAACGTCCCTTATGGTGATTAGGTCAAAGATAACCTTTATGAAAGCTATCCAAGTGGTAGCTATGGAGAGCAGCCTTCAGGCTAAGTCTTGAAGGAATGTAAAGCAGCTTGTTTTACCAGATCTGAACCTCCTGAATAATCAAATGAAAGGAGAACCACACAAGTGTTATATAAAATACATGCATTTATTACTAAACGCTCTCTACTAATCTCTATATGAAATTAGAGCACAAAGCACACAATACTTAATCCATAGAATGACAGTAAATAGCACAATACACAGCGGGCTGCAGGGGGAGACCGAACCATATTCTAAAAAAATGGTATAACAACCAAGACTTCACTAGACAATCAATCAATCAATCAATCAAAGCATTTATATAGCGCACTACTCACCCAGAGGCTCTCAAGGCGCTAGGGGAGGGGGGTCCGCTACTGCTCGAACAGCCAGGTCTTGAGTTGCTTCCTGAAGGCGAGGTGGTCCTGGGTCAGGCGGAGGTGGGTCGGGAGGGAGTTCCACGTCCTGGCGGCGAGGAAGGAGAAGGACCGTCCCCCTGTGGTGGCTCTTCAGATGCGGGGGACGGTGGCGAGGGCGTGGCCGGTCGATCGAAGCTGGCGTTTGGGAGCGTAGAAGTTGAGGCGGCTGTTGAGGTATCCTGGGCCTTGGTTGTGTAGGGCTTTGTGTGCGTGGGTGAGGAGACGGAAGGTGATTCTCTTGGTGACCGGGAGCCAGTGCAGGTCTCTCAGGTGTCCGGAGATGTGGCTGCGATGGGGGATGTCCAGGATGAGTCGCGCTGAGGCGTTCTGGATCCGCTGAAGTCTTTTCTGGAGTTTGGCGGTGGTTCCGGCATAGAGGGAGTTGCCGTAGTCCAGACGGCTGGTGACGAGGGCCTGGGTGACCGTCTTCCTGGTCTCGGTGGGGATCCACCGGAAGATCTTTCGTAGCATGCGCAGGATGTTGAAGCACGACGAGGAGACGGCGTTGACTTGTCTGGTCATGGAGAGGGTGGAGTCCAGGATGAAGCCCAGGTTGCGTGCGTGGTCTGTTGGTTTGGGTGCGCTGCCTAGGGCGGGGGGCCACCAGGAGTCGTCCCAGGCGGAGGGTGAGGATCCCAGGATGAGGACTTCCGTCTTGTCCGAGTTCAGTTTCAGGCGGCTGTTCTTCATCCATTCGGCTACCTCTTTCATCCCTTCGTGGAGGTTGGCTCTGGCGGTGGTGGGGTCGTTGGTGAGGGAGAGAATCAGCTGGGTGTCGTCGGCATAGGAGATGATGTTGAGGTTGTGCTGGCATGCGATGTCTGCGAGGGGGCTCATGTACACGTTGAAGAGGGTTGGACTGAGCGAGGAGCCTTGAGGAACGCCGCAGATGACTTCGGTGGCTTCAGATCTGAACGGGGGGAGGCGGACTCTCTGTGTCCTTCCGGCGAGGAAGGAGATGATCCACTCCAGAGCCTTCTCCTGGGTTCCGACGTTGCTGAGTCGCTGCACTAGTGTACGGTGGCAGACAGTGTCGAAGGCCGCGGAGAGGTCTAGAAGGATGAGAGCCGCTGTTTCTCCGTTGTCAAGCAGAGCTCGGATGTCATCGGTGGCTGCGATCAGGGCGGTCTCGGTGCTGTGGTTGGCCCAGAAGCCAGACTGCGAGAGGTCGAGGGATCCGTTCGTCTCGAGGAAGGCGGCCAGCTGCTTGTTGACGGTCTTCTCGATGACTTTTGCAGGAAACAGGAGTAGCGAGATGGGGCGGTAGTTCTTGAGGTCGGTGGGGTCGGCTGATGGCTTCTTTAGTAGAGCGCTGAGTTCGGCGTGCTTCCAGCTCTCCGGGAAGGTAGCGGTGTCGAAGGAGGTGTTGATGATGTCCCGCAGGTGGGGTGCGATGACAGCATCGGCCTTGTTGAAGACGTGGTGAGGGCAGGGGTCGGTAGGAGATCCGGAGTGGATGGAGTTCATTGTGCGGACGGTGTCTTCGGTGCTGATCGGGGTCCAGGCGCGGAGGGTGGTGGTGGGGGGCGGTGGTTCGGTCGTGGCGTGCGTCGGTTGAGTGCTGAAGCTGTTGTGTATGTCCGCGATCTTGTTGTGGAAGTAGGAGGCGAGGGAGTTGCAGAGGTCTTGTGAAGGGGTGATGTCGTTGTTACTGGCGTTGGGGTTGGAGAGCTCTTTGACGATGTTGAAGAGTTCCTTGCTGTTGTGTGCGTTGTTGTCCAGTCGTTCCTTGAATGCGGTTTTCTTGGTGGCGTGGATGAGTTGGTGGTGTTTTCGGGTGGCGAGCTTGAGGGCAGTCATGTTGTCCGGTGTTGGGTCTCTGCGCCAGGTTCTCTCGAGGGCTCGGCAGTTCTTCTTGGAGCTCTTGAGTTCGTCGGTGAACCATGGAGCTTTCTTGCTCCCGGGTCTGCTAGTCGGGGTCTTCAGAGGGGCAAGGTCGTCTGCGCAGTCGCTGATCCACTTCGTGATGTTGGTGGCCGCTTGGCTGGGGTTCGTTGCGCTGGTGGGTGGGTTCTTGCTCAGGGCGGTCGCGAGCTGGTCGGCTGTGATCTTGTTCCAGCTTCTGCGTGCAACCTGTTGCTGGTGGTGGTGGATCGTGGTCCTTCTGAAGCTGAAGTGGACGCAGCTGGGGTCCGTCCAGTGGAGTCCGGTGGCGTGGCTGAAGGCGATGTCCTTGCTGGATGAGAAGACGGGGTGTGTGTCCGGTGTAGTGGGTGGGGGTGGTGACCAGCTGCTTGAGTCCGAGGTTGGCGAGGTTGTCCAGCAGGGTGGTGGTGTTGCGGTCGTTGTTGTTCTCCAGGTGGAAGTTGAGGTCCCCGAGGAGGATGTAGTCAGCGGAGGGGAGGGCGTGCGGGCTGATGAAGTTGGCGATGTCTTCGCTGAATTGTGTGCGTGGTCCCGGGGGTCTGTAGATGAGGGTGCCTCTGAGGGTGGTCTTGGGGTTGATGTGGACCTGGAAGTGCAGGTGCTCGGCGGGTGCGAGGGTGTCGTCGGTGTTGGTCGTGATGCGGATGGTGTTCCTGTGGATGATGGCGATGCCTCCTCCGGTGTGGTTGATGCGGTCCCTTCGGATGATCTTGTAGCCGTCTGGGATGGCGATGGCAATGTCGGGCGTTGAGGAGGCGTTCATCCAGGTTTCCGTGAGGAAGGCGACGTCTGGGGCTGTGGTGTCGAGCAGGTTCCAGAGCTCGACGGCGTGTCTGTGGACGGAGCGGGTGTTGAGCAGGATGCATTTTAGGTGTCTGCTGCTGTTGCTCGTCTTGGTCTTGGTTGGTGCTGGAGTAGTGCAGGTCCGGATGCAGGTGAACTTGCAGGAGTTGCAGCAGAAGGGTCCGTGGGTGCGTTTCAGGGTGGCTCGGTAGCATCCTGGGCTTCGGCCAGCGTTGAGTGCGTTGAGGGTGGCGGCGTCGTACGTCCGGCGGGTGGGCTGGGGTATGCGGGGGCCAGGGTTCCTGGCGCTGGGCGCGGTCCAGGCGCGGACGGGCGTAGACGGGCTTACCTTTGGCGCACCTTCGGCGCTCAATCGGTGCTCCCGCTGCGCGCGTCCGCTGCGCGGTCGCTCTGGGGACATCATAAGAAGGGAGCCGGTCGGGAGGGTCTGCGGGGAGGCGGGAGCGCGAGCCAATCGGCTGGCGGGGGGGGCGGGGCCACAGGCTGGGGCAGCGGGAAAGCTGGAGCGGGCTTGGCGGCCCTCGGGTGGCTGGGGCTGCGGGAGGCTAGTGTGGGCTCGGCGGCCCTCGGGTGGCTGGGGCTGCGGGAGCAGGCACAGGCACAGGAGCGTGGGGGTGACCAAGCCGGAAGGCGCAGTGGTCACACCCTGGTTCTGGTCAGGTTCCCCTTAAGACACAGTGCCTAGAGCACGTAGAATCACTGGGACCCCAAGGAACCACCCAAAGGAGTGACACAGGGAGCCCACAGAGGACGGGTGCAGTGTGGAACACAGACGCGATCTCCGTACAACTCTATGGGAAAGTTGCGGTTGGAAAATTACAGTTTAAGGACACTTCGGAGAGGACTTCAAGCAAACCCTTTGGAACATAGAAGGTTCTAATGCCAGCGCCCTTGTGAGTACCGAGGTACCCGTGTTACCTATCCCAGAGATGCCGGGTGCATAGGGGTCAAGTGGTGTCGGAAACTCTCGTCGTTTTCAATGGGGTGATGCGAAGAAGTACTGCTGCCGGGAAGATGAAAAATGTCAGGTGGAATCGAAGCATGGATCCGAGGTGAAAAGAACCTGAAAGCAGAGGGGACAGAGTCTAGGTCACTTCAGGGTGACCAGGGGCTCGATAGACGAATGCCCACCGATGTCGTGTGCTTTGGGTGTGAAGATAGGATGCTTGACTCTGCAACCACGAGGACCAGGAGATGTTGACGATGACCAAAGTCCGGAGGTGAGCTGTCCCATGAAGGATGTCGAGTGCTGAGGGGTCAGTGTCTGGATTGAACACCAACAAGCCTTGGCAAGGCAACCCACTCAGGCAGAGGAAACAGGTTACGGTGTCGACCAGCAAGGTCCAGGAGACTCTCCAAGCTATGGGGAGTTGGGGCACGTCTGGAGCAAACAGGGAAGCCCAAGGAAAATCAAAGTGACCCTCGCCAGGACCCACAGACCAGGGACCAGGGATTGTGAAGGGACCTCGAGTGGAATCACAAAGCACCAGCCCACAGAGCACTCATGGAGTGGAGGCAAGAGATCTTCGGTGGAAATACTGCTCGGAGTTGGGACTACACGTAGTCCAAAGCACAACCTCAGGGATTGCCAAAAAGCATATGCTGCTGCAAAACTACACGTTGCACAGGGGTTCGGGTTGCACAGTCCACACGAGGGATACTGGTCACAGGATTGCTGAGAGAGCAGATCGACCTCAGAGATGCTCAGGAACCCACCTCCTGTGTTGCAGAAATCTTCGGAGTCCTCAGGAGCTCGGGAGATGCAAACTGGTCAGATGCGTTTAGGTGCCTGCTGCTGCAGGGGAGTAACTCCTTTACTCCAAGGGAGATTCTTCTGTTGTCCAGCGAAGTGAAGACCGTCCAAGTACTTAGTTTCTGCTTGCAGAGTTTAGTCCAGGTAAAATCCAAAGTCCTGTAGTCAGGTTTGCCACTTTATACTCAGGGAAGGGGTTGGACTATACCTGGGGACCCTCTTAGGGGAGGGGTGGGACAGAGGGGTGGCTACACCCATGTTTTGTCCAGTTTTGCGCCAGAGCAGGAGCAAATGGCTACTGCAATCGGTTTCAGCTGGACTATGCATGGGGACACCAAATGTGACCCCAGTGCAGACTTTCTGGCACTCTCGGAGTGCACCCACCCAGCCCCAATCCACTAAAGCCTGTCTGGGAGGTGGTCACACCTCCCTGTGACAGGAAACCTATTGTCAGGCCTTCCTCTGCTCAAGCTTGGCTCCCTGGTACATGGTGTGCCATATACTAGGGACTGATAAGGGTACCCCAGAATCCAATCTGGAGTGTACATAAAGTACATGCAATCAATTTACAGGAGAAGCAGAAAGACTGGGTCCTGGATAGGAGGATCCCAGTCAGTCTAAGTCGAAAACAGTGATACATCAGCAAAAAGTGGGGGTAACCATAAGAGGCAGATCCTACTCTCCTACAGGGACATCCTCCCCCTTAAGAGCAGAAAGAGTCTGTAAAACAATTCTCAGAATTCTCTACTTTTCCTCCACCCTCCCATACTTGGAGTGCTTCGGAGAGGGAGATGTATCCGGAGAGCAAGAAGAGGCAGATGAAGGAAAATCACGTCACCGTATACTGGAATATTTGCCCATCTTAATACAATAAATTGGACCTTAACTGTACCACAAAGACCTAGCAGCAACACGCTTACCTGGCAGTTTATATATGCCCTCCATGCGCGCCACATCCAAGGGTGTCCAAAATGAAAGGACACTCATGGGCGGTTAACAGAGGCCATCTTGCGCATGCTTGAACCAAAACAACACACCAGGGCCCACTTTAGCACTGGTGACGCTCGGTGTGACAATCATTTTTGGTCCCGCCCCCTGATCTTCTTCACTGATTCCCTCACTACCACGCTTGACTAGTGTCACTCATCTCTCCATGGCCCCACTCTCACATGCATTTTATTTGTTTTAAAGCAGGAACCTATCACCCCTCAAGGGCAAACAGCCATGGGCCATGAAAGGGCAAGCAAAGCCCAATTGGTAGCAAAGCAAATGCCTGGAAGGAAGCACCTGATAAAGCTGCCCAGAGGGCAGAAACATTCCTGGCAGACCACCCAGGAAAACACGCTAGAACAGGTAGGCCAGTGACAGAAAAAGAAAGGGAAAAGGCCAACCCGAACCAAGAGGACCAAGGCGAGAGAGATGGTAAGAGCCCCTCTCCACCAGACCAGGAGACCAACAAAAGCTACAGACCTGGGAAACAAAGCATGTCGTAGAAAATAAACAGAAAGTGCCAGAGGGGCCCCCAGAAACAGAAACGCCCCACAGCTCCAGACAAAGGAACAGAACCAAAGGCAGGCAAGATACCCTCAGACACCAAAGGAAAAGAATGGGTCCCTTGCTCCCTGTGCCACTGGATTCAAGCTAGCCTGGCTGATGAGGGGGGACCACAAAACCGGTCCCAGGATGCTTCTTTCCGGTCCAGTGAGGACCCGGCTTGGCAGTTTGGGCTGGACTGTTCCCATGAGGTGCATGGTCAAGACCGATTTGCATATGGCTCGGTCCAAACTGGGGTAGCATGGTGACCAAAACAATGATGGGTTCAACTCATATCTCTTGACTGGGGATGAATGTTTGATTTACTCAGCATTCCGTCCATCATTTGTTGCTGTAGCACAATATATTTCTCAGTGGCATCTGTCAGTGCATAATCAAACTCTTTAGTTTTGCTTAACCTCAGACAGGTAAAAGACTGAGTAGGCCCTGCTAGATTCTAAATTTGTAATCTCGAGGTTTCATATATGGATATTACGTCATCAAATCTTTCAAACAGGATATCAAATCTGGCTGAAGGAGCCAACATTGCCACAGACCTCCTTGAAACGGTCGTCCATATATTGAGACGGGCGACCTATGACTCGTGTTAGGTAACAGGGTTTGACACGTGATCCGCTGGTTTTAAAATGAATTCAAAATATACCTTGTTAGTGTGTCCTACAGTCAAAGAGTAGCTGCCACGTTGGCCCCATGTTATGTATGGTAACTGCTAGTTCTGACATTATTTTCCAAAAATGCTTTTCATTCTGGGGCACATAGTTGTGCTTTTTCCCTTTTAAGGCATGGGCTTCACAGATCAGTATGTAAGTGGTGCAGATAAAATTCAGATCTGCATTTTTGAGTCTGACACCCAGTTTTGGAAAACCTAAAACAAGACTACAGTTTCATCACGAAAGAAAGTAAATCAATGGTGCATACTTTACAAAGAAAACAGCCCGTGTAACAGTAATGGACTCTGCATAGGGCACACATTATTTATGCAACAGACAGACATTCCGTACGTAAAAAACATAATTAAAACCTTTTATTTTGATGAGACCTTTACGTTGCATTGCAATGCCAATCAAGTGAGCTATTTTTACAGGCTTCACATATACGTTCCAACCATCCATGTTTTCCCCAGTAAGCCGACAAGAAACATGTTAAGGCACTGTAAATGTGCGTATAATTCATATGTTTTTTTGTATTTTATCTGAGTCAGTATTTCAAATTATTTGCTGAGCCATTCTGCCTTCCTGCAATGGTGGAGCCCAGTGCTCCAATGCTTGTTGGCTCCCCCCCATCCATGGTGAAGGTGATGACCACCTTCACCACGGATTCCCTCACTACCACACTTTAACAGTGCCTGTAGGAAAGTAGGATCTGCTTTCATGGTCACCCCTCACTTTTCGCTGGTGTCATGTTTTTCTGACTAGTCTCACTGGGATCCTGCTAATCAGGACCCCAGTCTCTGTGCTTCTTCCCCAAATTGAACACAGTGAGTGCTTAGGTACACCCTAGATTGGCTACTGGTGTACCCTTGTAAGTCCCTAGATTATGGTACTAAGGTACCCAGGGCATAGGTAAACCAGGGGTCCCCCATGGGCTGAAGCATGCATTATGCCATCCATGGGAGACCACTCAATTTGTAACTACAGGCCTGCCATTGCAGCCTGTGGAAGCTGGTGCTAGCACTACTTACAAAAGATATAGGTTTCCCTATATCTAAGGTCACTGCACTTAAAACCTATAAGTCACCCCTAAGGCAGGAATTGGAACCAAGCACCCTGCCTTCAGTATTGTAAGTGTGAGGGTGCCCATGCATGAGCAGGAAACCCCTACAGTTTACGGAGTCCATCCTCCCGGGTTGTAAGTGAGACAGCCATATACCATATAGAGAGGCGCTGCGTCATTACGTGATGACCATCTCGGAATTGGCTGTTACGGATCCTATCGTGTTTGGTATCGCACATGTTGGAATCATACCCCCACATTGGAAACGGTGTGGGAGGTATGATTCCATGCAACCGTAAACGGTGTGGGAGGTATGATTCCATGCAATGTAAAGCTCCTCCAGGAGGCCCTCAGTGATCCCGGTACCAGTCTTCTAGACCCGGACAGCACAATATGGCTGCTGTGACCAGACACACGAGTCTGCACTCCTGCTGCTAAGCGATGCTCAAGCAGGGGAAGGCAGAACAATATGTATTCTGTCACAGGGAGGTGTGACCACCTACCAAACAGGGTTTAGTGTATTGGTTCCGGGCGGGAGAGCTTGCTAGCGCCGTTCAGTATGCTTGAATAGCACACTTGGTGCCCTCCTTGTATAGTCCAGTTCAAACCAGCTCAGGGAGCCATTGGCTCGGGAAACAGCGTTTACATCGCATGCGAAACAATGCTTGCCATTACAACACTGTCGTTATAACGACGGTGTTGTTACATCGCGAAACATTACATCGCAAGTCATTACAACGACTTGCTGTAGGGGGCAGAAGGTGTTGGATTTACAATCCAACAACTTCCCTGCTGTTGAAGAAACTGGAGTAGAAATAGTAAATTATACTATTCCTAAGTCCAGCGTGCCCCCGACAGCAAGTCATTGTAACGGCGATGTAATGCTTCGCGATGTAACAATGCGGTTCTTGTAACAACCGCGTTTTAATGGCATGTTATGTATCATATGCGTAGTAAATACATATATTCCATTGGCTCCCGCTCTGGTGCACAACTGGACAAAGGACATGGGAGTATCCTCCCCACTGTCCGACCCCTCCCCTGGGAGGGAACCCTGAATCGTCCCAACCCTTTCCTTAGAGTACTTAAGGGCTTACCTGAGGGTGGGTCCCTAGATTCGTCATAGGACAAGATTAATTGCAGACACCACTTCTTCATCAACCATCTGGGCACTCTGGAGTTCGCTGGACTTCACTCAGGGCATCAAGGCTGCAACCAGGAAGACTCCTGCTGCTCCTGATCTCCTCGCCCTACTCGTCGGCTGCAACATCTATTCCTGTGCACCATACAGGAACCTTCCAGGACCTGTGGGCATCCAAGACACCTGAAGGAATCTCCCTTGAAGTGAAGGAGTAACTTCCCTGCATCTGCAGGCATGGCAACTAAGCTGACCGGTCTGCTGATCCTGGGCTCCCTGCAGGAACCGAACCACTGTGCACCGCATCGACTTGCAGTTTCAAAGGCGTGTTGGCTTCCTTCCACCAAAATCTTTGGGCTCCAAGTAGCCTCAACCTCAAGCATCTCCAGTGACCAAGATCTTCGTCCTCACCACATCACTTGCATCGTGGGCCTGCTTCATTGGTGAACTGCTCTATGTCCTCTCGCGACTCCAGTGCCTATGGCCTGTGGGTCCTCTTGAGGGTCATCATTGAATTCTTTGGGCTCCTCTGATGGCTTGGGAACTGCCCTGACTCCTCTGCTTGTGGTGAGTCACCGGGACCTTGCTGGTCCCGACTTCACCTTCTTCGCTTTCCACGTTGTTTGCAGTTGCCAAGGTTTGTTGGTGCTCCCGACTGACACCGACCCCTCAACTGTCGACATCCAATGTGGGACAGCTCGTGAAATGCTCCTGGTCTTCCACAGCACCTCCTGGTCCTCACAGCTGCAGGTCCAAGGTCACCGTCAACTCTCCTGCAACACACGACTTCGGTGGGCATTCGTCTTCTAGGTCGCCTGGTCACTTCCAAGTGGCATAGACTCTGTCACCTCTGCTTTCAGGTGCTTCTTGACTTGAATCCACCTTTGGGTTCCACCGAACACTTTCACCTTCTCCAGCAGTGGCATCTTCCTGAAATCCTCCATTGGGTTCGACTGCGGTTTCTGATGTCACGTCACACCTATGCACCCGGCTCCCCTGGTGCTGGCATCCTTGTTCCTAAGGTATCCACGGGTGGGGTGGCTCTCTAAACTTCTGTCTTTCACTGGGTTTCTTCAGGGTCCACTGGGAAGGGTCCTTCTTCTTTAAAATTGCAACCGCGACTTACCCATTGACTTGAATTGAACTCGCGGTCGTGTTTCCACATTGCACACGGCCTCTGTGGGGCTCCTAGTTACTTACCTTGGGTGGTTCCTTGGGTCAACAGCACTTCGATGTCTGCTAGGTATAGTCTTGACTCAAGTCGTGGTTTGCATACCACTATTTTAATATATGGTTTAGTCTTCCCCCTGGTGACCACTGTGTATTACATGCTACTTACCCGTTTCTATTGAAAAGTATTGTGTGCATTGTTTATATCTGTGGCTAGGAGATACCTGTATGTGTTAGTGAGTGTTATATAATAGATACATATTTTTATAAATACACTGTGTGGTTCTTTTTCACTTAATCTGTATCAATAAGATTATGTTCTGGTAAAACAAACTGCTTTACACTCCTTCTGGACTAAGCCTGAGGGCTGCTCTCCACAGTTACCACTTAGAGAGCTTTCTAAGGTTGTCTAAGACCACTAAAATCACCATAACGGTTGTCTGGATTGATGCAAGGTGCCAACTTACATAAGTATACACCATATACCAAGACAGCTTCTCACACTTACCAAGTAAGGCTTGCTCCCTCTCCAACAGAGCCTCAAAGACCCCTAATTTATATTTTGAAGCCTTCTCTTCCTTTCTTTTCTTCTTTCCTTACCCTTCTTGGGTTAGGTTACACTAACAGGAAAAGAGTTAAAAGATAGTTTTTGCACTGGAATGGTCCCCTCCAGAAGAAAGATTATCAGTTACAGAAGGCACACACCCTTGCACTATGGGAGTCTAAAGATCGCCAGTGAAGGGTGAGAGGAAAACAAAGCCATATCTATATAGATATGGCGCTCTTATGCTCTTTCCCTTCCAGATCACTGTTGCTTTGAGTGAAGATTTTGATAACCTGGGACCTAAAATCTGAATAAAATGGGAAAATGTAGAAATTAGTTGTTAGACGGACCGGGAGGGTCGGCCGAGGACAAGGGGAGAGGTCTCCGGGGAGAGCCGTCTCCAGCGATCGTACAGATGAGTAACTTCCCCCCCACAGATGTACACCACACAAGGATAGGATTTAACGTTCTTTATAAGCGATTTCTTAAGGTACGATGGAATGGTACAAGGAGGTCTGGACTCAGGGGTCCCCTCGATTCTAGTCTCTTGGTTTGGGAAAGGGGGTAGCGGGACAGTCTGGTTACCAATCTGGTAGATGTGATGATGGATAGCTCACAATCCTCGAGCTCGGTGTTCTAGCTTGGACGGGCCGCGGCAGCGCCAGCAGGTCCCGGTGAAGGTGGTCGTTACACGGTCCGCGGCAGCGCCAGCAGGTCCCGATGAAGGTGGTCGTTACACGGTCCGCGGCAGCGCCAGCAGGTCCCGATGAAGGTAGTAGTTACAACGGTCCGCGGCAGCGCCAGCAGGTCCCGACGAGGATGGAGGATGCAGAAGGCCGCGGCAGCGCCAGCAGGCAGGACGATAGTTCACAAGGCAGGGCTACGGCAGCGCCGGTAGTCCGTCAAGGCTGAGTTCTTCTCGGTGTCTCTCGACTCCAGGATACAACTGCCTTCCTGCTCTGGAGCTGTCCTAGTTATAGGTCTGGCGCCCTTTGATGTCCGGACCCTCGCACTTGGAGGTCGGGAGGTCCGGGATGAGGGAGTCCAGACACCCAGCAGGGGGGTGGAGCCAGCACCCGGGGGAGCTGGAGGGCGATCGGCACCTGGCGGGGGAGAGCCATCGACACTTCTTTCTCCCATCGACCTGCCAAGTGGTCCGTTCACCTCCTGGGTGGATGGTGGTGCCGGGATGTCGGGGCCTGGCCAGGCCCAGGGTTAGGGTCGAGCTGAGGCCACGCGGCCTCGTGGTGCCGTGTCCAAGATGGTGGCTGGTCCGGCCTGGGGAGCCGGTAGTGGTTCGGCCCCATGATACATAGATGTCCGGGGGCAGGAGCTCCGTCTGGAGACGGGGCGTGGGTTGTTTCTGTGGGTAACACCTGGAGGGCCGGGGCTTGGGCCCTGTCATGCGGGGAGGGAGCAAGCCCTTCATGTGGCCTGTCCAACATGCGTCCCCCCCAGCTGAAGGCGGGGAGAGTCACCCATCCTCTTGGGGACTCTCCTCGTCGAGGCGGAAAAAGCGTGACAGGCCATCTGCGTTGGCGTGGTCTTGGCCCGGTCGATGTTCCACAGTGAAGTCCATCCCCTGCAGGGAGATGGACCAGCGCAATAGTTTGGGGTTTTCCCCCCGCATCTGCATTAGCCACTGCAGGGGTCGATGATCTGTTTGCACCCGGAAGTGGGTACCGAAGAGATAGGGCCGGAGCTTTTTGAGGGCCCACACCACTGCGAAGGCCTCCCTCTCGATTGTGCTCCAGCGCTGTTCTCGGGCCAGGAGGCGTCTGCTGATGAAGGCCACCGGCTGGTCAAGTCCCTCGGGGTTCAGCTGGGAGAGGACCGCCCCAATGCCGTGGTCGGAGGCATCCGTTTGCACAATGAATTCCCGACTGTAATCGGGGGCCTGGAGCACAGGGGCAGTGCACAGGGCGGCTTTCAGCTTCTCGAAGGCCGCTTGACAGTCTGGGGTCCAGTTAATCTTCTTCGGGTGGTTTTTGGATGTGAGACTCGTGAGGGGCCCCACAATGCTGCCATAGTCCCTCACGAACCGCCGGTAGTAGCCGGTGAGCCCCAAGAAGGCTCGGACCTCGGTCTGCGTGACTGGGGGCTGCCAGGACTGGATGGCAGCGATTTTGAGTTGCAGAGGGGCCACCAGACCGCTTCCCACCTGGTGTCCGAGGTAGGTCACGGATCCCTGACCAATTTGGCACTTGCCGGCCTTGATTGTGAGGCCGGCCCGCTGGAGGGCCTGCAGGACCTCTCGTTCTTGGGCCCGGGGTGTGAGACCGATCTGCCAGTAGCCCGCTGTCAGGTCGAAGATGCTGAGGTAGCGGGCAGCCCCCATGCGGTCGATCAATTCATCCGCTCGGGGGATGGGATGAGCGTCGGTCCTGGTGACAGCATTCAAGCCCCGATAGTCGACGCAGAATCGGAGTTCAGGAGTGGTGCCGGGGGCAGCAGCTTTGGGGACCAGCACGACCGGGCTGGCCCAGGGGCTGTCCGAGGGCTCGATGACCCCGAGCGTGAGCATCTTGGATACTTCCTCTTGGATGCAGGCCCGCACCCGATCTGGTACGCGGTATGCCCGGTGTCTGATAGGGGGACTGTCCCCAGTGTCCAGTCGTGCAAGCACCAGGGGGTGACCCCTGGGGTGAGGGAAAACAAGGTAGCAAACTGCAGCAGGAGGTCCCGGCAGCCTTGGCGCTGCGCTGGGGTGAGGGCATCGGAGAGCCGGACCCCGTCCACGGAACCATCTTTCTCCTGAGTCTTCAGGAGATCAGGGAGAGGCTCGGAGTCTTCTTCCACTCCACTGTCTGTAGCCATCAGGAGGCTGAGTTCCGAGCGCACAAAGTGGGGTTTGAGTCTGTTGGTGTGGAGGACCCGGAGGGTGTTCCGGGGAGATTCCATATCGATGAGATAGGTGACGGGGCTCTTGCGTTCGACCACTTTGAAGGGCCCCGTCCACTTGTCCTGCAAGGCACATGGTTCGGTGGGGGACATCACCCACACTTGTTGACCAGGTTCGAATTTGACGGAGGAGGCATTTTGATCGTACCATTTTTTCATGTCCTCCTGACTGGCCTCAAGATTCGCTTTTGCCATTTCCCTGAATCGCCGGGTCTGATTGCGTAGTGTCAGGAGGTACTTGAAGACGTCTGGAGGGGTCTTTAGGGGGGCCATCTCCCAACCTTCTTTGACTAGGCTGAGGGGCCCTCGCACAGGGTGCCCGTACAAGAGTTCGAAAGGGCTAAAACCGAGGGACTTCTGGGGAACTTCTCGATAGGCGAAGAGGAGGCACGGAAGTAGTACATCCCACTGGCGACGGAGGGGCTCTTCCAATCCCCCAATCATTCCCTTGAGCGTGCGGTTGAATCGCTCAACTAGTCCGTTTCCTTGAGGGTGATAGGGGGTCGTGAATCGGTAGGTGACCCCGCACTGTTGCCAGAGGGACTTCATATATTTCGAAATAAAGTTTGTGCCTCGGTCGCTGACGACTTCTCGGGGGAAGCCCACCCGGGAGAAGATCCCCATTAAGGCCCGGCCGACCACCGGGGCTGTTACAGTTCGCAGGGGCACAGCCTCGGGGTAGCGGGTGGCGTGGTCCACCAGTACCAGGATGAACCGATGTCCTTGTGCTGTGCGGGGGTCCAGGGGCCCCACAATGTCTATTCCCACCCTCTCGAACGGGGTGGTGACAACTGGGAAGGGTTGCAGAGGTGCTTTGAGTTTGCGGCCGCTCTTCCCGCTGGCCTGGCATGTGGGGCAGGACCGGCAGTGGTTGAGGACGTCGTTTCTCATCTTCGGCCAGAAAAAGTGGGTCACCAGGCGACTGTAGGTTTTGTCCTGGCCCAGGTGTCCAGCCAGAGGGACATCGTGGGCCAAATTTAACAGGAAGTCTCTGAAACGGAGGGGCACCACCAGCACTCGACTGGCCCCTAACTCCGCGATTCTCTGTTCACTGTATAACAGGTCGTTATCCCAATAGATCCAATGGGCTCCGGTGGTGTCCCCTGCGCTCTGGGCGATGGCTTGCTGGCGGAATCCCTCGAGGGAGGGACAGGTCTTCTGCCCTTGACGGAACTGTTCCTGGGTGGGCCCCCCTTCTTGACGCCACTGAGCCAGGTTGGGAAGGTCCTGGGGCTGGGCGACCCCTTCGGGGGTTTGCTCTGGGGGGTCGGTATAGTTGGTGTCCTCTACTGGAGCGATCGGGGGAGGAGGTGCAGGCCATTCTGGTTCTTCTGGTCGGGGGATGGCACGGGCGGCCATGGACCGGGTGGTTACGCACGCCCAGTCCGGGAGGCCCAACATCCCCAGGTGCTCTCTTCTTTCGACGGCGGCCCACGGGGAACTCTCAAGATCATTCCCCAGGAGACAGTCCACGGGGGCATCATCCCGGACCGTCACCTTCAACATGCCGGAGACCCCTCCCCATTCGAAGGGGACGCAGGCCATTCGACATAGACTCTCTGAATTGTCGGCTGAACGGACGGGGCAGAGAATGTTCGGCAGGATCTGCTCTGGTTTTACCAGGTGACAGCGGACGGCCGTCACACTGGCCCCTGTGTCACGTAGTGCTTCGGCCCGGCGCCCATTAATGTTCACCCACTGGCTATATTTTCTGGTGTTGGCGGGTAGGGGGGCCCGCGGGACCATGTCTTTTCCCCCTAGGCACGCTAGAACCATGGCGGCCGGTTCCCACTCTTGTTGTGCCTGCTCGTATTCTTCTTGTTCTTCGGAGATTTGTTCTCCCCCCAGGGCGGCGGCAGCTACCTGGCGGGGTTTTGGAGTTTGGTTCTGTGGACAGTTCGGGTCATTGGCGTAGTGGCCGACTCGCTGGCATCGGTGACACGTGACGTTGGCTCGGAACCCCGGGCGCATCGGGGGGTTGCCCTGGCTGGCCGGGGGCGGGGTGCTGGCAGCGGGAGCGGTCGGGACGGTGTCTCTCCCTCGCCCCTGGCCTCCTCCTCCTCCTCGGGGACGGTGCTGACCTTGGTTGTTCCGGTTCTGCTCGTGTGGCCCTCTCCGGCCCACTCGGGTGCTTTCCCACCGGTCAGCTTCGGCGGCGAGTTGCCGTGGGTCAGTCAATTTACTGTCGAGGAGGTGCTGCCTGAGCTCGACGAAGCAGTTGTTAGAGAGGTGCTCCCACACCATGAGATTAAAAAGTTGCTCGTAGGTCTTTACGTGGCTTCCCTTGATCCAACCCTCGAAGGCTCGGCTGAAATAGTTGACATATTCCACCCAAGTTGTACCCGGGATCCGGGTGCAGTCCCGAAACCTCTGGCGGTACATTTCGGGTGTGAGCCCATATCGGGTGAGGAGGGCAGCCTTCATGTGGTCATAGGATGACATCTGATGGTCTGGGAGCTGTAGCAGGGCATCGCGGCCTTCGTTGACGAACCTCCCCCATAGGCCGGCTCCCCAGTCACTTCGATCGATCCGGTGGGAGGTCATGGCGATCTCGTAGGCCTTGAACCACTGTTGTATGTCGTCCTCTCGGACATACTCTCGAACGACATCCTTGGGGATGTGGACTTTCTTTTCTGTCGCTCCCGGGGTGCGCGGTCGCTCGGGCACCTCCGGTTCTTTGTTCTGCTTCCGTAGTTCTATTTCTGCCAGTTTGCGCTTGTGTTCGTATGCTAATCTCTTTTCTTCGAGCTCTCTCTGCCTCTGTTTTTCTTCCCGTTCTTCTCGGAGCCGCAGATGTTCTAGGTTCAGTTTTTGCTCGGCTAATTTTAGTTCACCGTCCATTTTGAGCCGTGCCATTTCTAACTCATGTAGTCTGTTTTTTTCTCTTTCTTGGATCTCTTCCTGTGAGAGGCCCGTTCCTCGCTCCTCGGGAGCCGTGGCGTTCCTCTCTGATGCTGCACTGTTTCGGTCTGGGGATCTGGCGACCCTGGTTTCTGCCCACGACTCAATGGCGTGCTTGAAATCGTCTTTGGTACTCAGGCCGGTGGTAGCAATGCCTAGTTCCATGCAGAATTGTTTCAATTCACGATGGCTGTACTCTTCCAATTTATCCATCTGGAATTTCTCGGTGGATCCGCTCTCTTTGGTTGACATTGTGGTTTTGTCGTGGGGTGAGCTACTCTCTGTACGATTACGCGTTGATTCGGATCGCGCCGCTGGCCACCAATGTTAGACGGACCGGGAGGGTCGGCCGAGGACAAGGGGAGAGGTCTCCGGGGAGAGCCGTCTCCAGCGATCGTACAGATGAGTAACTTCCCCCCCACAGATGTACACCACACAAGGATAGGATTTAACGTTCTTTATAAGCGATTTCTTAAGGCACGATGGAATGGTACAAGGAGGTCTGGACTCAGGGGTCCCCTCGATTCTAGTCTCTTGGTTTGGGAAAGGGGGTAGCGGGACACTCTGGTTACCAATCTGGTAGATGTGATGATGGATAGCTCACAATCCTCGAGCTCGGTGTTCTAGCTTGGACGGGCCGCGGCAGCGCCAGCAGGTCCCGGTGAAGGTGGTCGTTACACGGTCCGCGGCAGCACCAGCAGGTCCCGATGAAGGTGGTCGTTACACGGTCCGCGGCAGCGCCAGCAGGTCCCGATGAAGGTAGTAGTTACAACGGTCCGCGGCAGCGCCAGCAGTTCCCGACGAGGATGGAGGATGCAGAAGGCCGCGGCAGCGCCAGCAGGCAGGACGATAGTTCACAAGGCAGGGCTACGGCAGCGCCGGTAGTCCGTCAAGGCTGAGTTCTTCTCGGTGTCTCTCGACTCCAGGATACAACTGCCTTCCTGCTCTGGAGCTGCCCTAGTTATAGGTCTGGCGCCCTTTGATGTCCGGACCCTCGCACTTGGAGGTCGGGAGGTCCGGGATGAGGGAGTCCAGACACCCAGCAGGGGGGTGGAGCCAGCGCCCGGGGGAGCTGGAGGGCGATCGGCACCTGGCGGGGGAGAGCCATCGACACTTCTTTCTCCCATCGACCTGCCAAGTGGTCCGTTCACCTCCTGGGTGGATGGTGGTGCCGGGATGTCGGGGCCTGGCCAGGCCCAGGGTTAGGGTCGAGCTGAGGCCACGCGGCCTCGTGGTGCCGTGTCCAAGATGGCGGCTGGTCCGGCCTGGGGAGCCGGTAGTGGTTCGGCCCCATGATACATAGATGTCCGGGGGCAAGAGCTCCGTCTGGAGACGGGGTGCGGGTTGTTTCTGTGGGTAACACCTGGAGGGCCGGGGCTTGGGCCCTGTCATGCGGGGAGGGAGCAAGCCCTTCATGTGGCCTGTCCAACATTAGTCATAAACATTTAGTCAAAATAGAATGGACTGAGCCATTTCTACACGTTTACTAAAGGGGAATTGGGTGCTTTGGGGATGATTCACAAAGGTGAGTAAAAGTAGGTAAACGAGTACACCTGTAAGTACTACTTGGTACATCATGATGGTGTGTAGATGGTTAGCTTGAAGCCTGACCACAGAATCTAGAATTTGGTTGGTGAATATGTAGAACGATTCCAGATGTCGGAATTGAAAGGTGGTGTTTCATGCAGTAGCCTCATTCTAAGTTTCATCTCTTCCTTTCTCACAATCCCCTCCTTAAATTTGAGGGGTCCAGAATTCTGCTTTCTGGGTGTTGGTACACTTTGGAAAATTCAACCAATTTTCTGAAATAAGTTAGAACTGCACTGAGTCCCTATCTACCAATGCGTGCTCTTTAATAGCGTATGTTTGAGTCACAAAGCACATGATGGTTCTAGTCTACTGTGTTTTGGTGAGGGTTCGTTGCAGCGTAATACATCTAGACTCTTACGCTCAAAGGCTCGCATTTATTGCACATTCCTCAAATTAAGTAAATTATGTATACAAGGCTTAGGGAGTGCCATTCGCCTTCTAGATCCAAACTTTTGCACAGACCACCAGGATAACCACAACAAATCCAAATCCATCTCACATTTGAAAAACGCGAAAACTTTTCTATTCTTTTAAATCTCTATTTCAGTGAGAATAGATATGTTTATATGCCTCGCTGTAGGAAGGTGGCGTTCTATATAGTGTACCAAAATGATCTACACTGTGCAGAAAGTCCAGACGACCCTTACTGTAATTTCACTTATATAGCGCTTACTACCACGACGAGGCACCTAAGTGCTTTTTGGCGAGTGAAACGCTACTCCGGAACCCAAACAGGATTAGTGGTGAGTTAGTATAAGAAAATATAAAATGTATTTGACTGGTAGACATGTGAGTCTGTTATTTGAGTTGAAAAGGATAGTGAGAGAGAGAAGAAGGAGGTGTTTGCTTTTATATAGCGCTTGGTACCCCTGATGAAGCATCACAGCGCTTTTCGAGGAGTAGCACGCTACACTGGAACCCAAACAGGATTAGTGGTGAATTAGTACAGGGAAATATGAAATTAATTTGAGCAGTGGACATGTGGATCTGTTGGATTGAAAATGATAGTGGAGGGTTAGAAGAGCGTAGGGTCTAGAAGGTGTTTATTTGCAGATCATAGCAGCAGGGGCAGGTTTGGGATGAGTAAAGGGGAGGTGGAGGGGGAAGAGTCAGAGGGAAGGGTTTAGAATGGCTTGTTTGAGAGATCTGAATAGTAAAAGAGGTTCAAGATGATGCAAGGGAGGGGTAGAGGAGGGAAGAGTCTAAAAAGGGATTATTTTTGTTGCTCAAAGTAAGGGTAGAGTAAGGAAGAGTCTAGCAAAGGCTATTTTTGGGGATCATAGTAGTCAGTGTGGCGGTAGAAGGTATATTGAGAGAGGTATAGGGTGAGAAATAGGGTAGTTCATTGGGGATGCTAATTTAAGAGTAAAGTAGTCAATATAAAGATACATAAGTACATGGAAGGTATGTGTGTATAAGTAAGGTAACATATCTAGATTAAAGTTATATTAAATAAACTCACACTTTTAAGTGTTACAGTACTTTAAGCTAATTTATTTGTCTTATTTACACAGAAACACAGATATATATATGCACACATATATTTGCCGCTAATAGTGAAGCAATTGTAGATGAATAGTTTTTCTAAAAATGTACTTATTTATGCAGTGACCTATGTACATGTTAAATACAGAAACATTTAACCATAAGTAAAATGTACATTTGTTAAGCAGAAATAATGAAACTCTATACATTTATAAACAAGATTAGTATACACATTTATACAAAGGAATACACATATCTAGGTATACATATATAATCTAAATAACTGCTTATATACGCAGGGATATGCTGTATATTTCTGTTTGCGTATGGTGGTTATGTGGGGAAGAGCCAACTCTTGAGTAGTTTTCTGAAGGTAAGGTGGTTATCCATGGATCCTACGTTGAGGGGTAAAGAGATCCATAGTTTGGCTTCTTGAATGGATGTGCCACCCTTGTTTTTTTTTCTTGTACGATGGGATTTTGAGGCGCAGTGCCATCTAGAGTAGAGGTTCCTTTGCTGAATGTATTTGGATCTTCTGGCAACCGGTAACCAATGCAGGGCTTTCAAGGCAGGGGAAATGTGGGCTTGTAGCTTTACATGTAGAAGTAGTCTGGCAGCTGAGTTCTGAATCCGTTGTAGTATTTTCATAGTTTTTACGGATGATCTGTGGTAGAGGCTATTGACGTAGAGTTTTGCCAGAACAAGAGAGATAGTAGCCTGGACGGCGTGTTGAAATCCCAGGTGGAGGATAAAGCATTGCAGAGTTTTTATGGCCACGAAGCTTGATCTTGCTAATTTGTCCACTTGGGCATTCGTTGATGACTTGGAGTCCATGGTAAGTCCAAGGTTTCTTACTTCCTTAGAAACTTTAGAAGATTGTGCCAGATCACCAGGCCAGTTGCAGAGTGGGTCTTCATTTTTCCATTCGCCACATGTGAGTATTTCAGTTTTGAAAGCATTCAATGTGAGATGGCTCTTTGTCATCCACTGATCAACGGCTCGGAGCCAACTGAAAACTTGTGAGTTTCCAATGTCTTCAGGGCTTTCCAGTTTATGGAGTATTTGTGTGTCATCTGCATAGTTATAGCACATGAGGTGAAATTGATTGATCCGTGCCAGTAATGACTTCATGTAGATGTTGCAAAGCATGAGCAGGATGATAGAGCCTTGAGGGGCCCCTGCTTTTGTCAAGTACGGTTTGGATGAGAAAGGGTGGGGGGTGTATGGATGTCATTAGGTCTGTTATGAAGGAAGGATGTGATCCAGTTGAGAGCAGTCCCTTCTATACCAGCTTCGTAGAGTCTTTGTATTGGAGTGTCGTGGTTAACTGTGTCAGAGGCGGCTAAGAGGTCCAAGAGAAGTAGTGCAGCAATCTCCTTCTGGTCAACTGTGTTCATATGGTCATCCCAGATGGCAATGGGGGCTGATTCTGTGCCTCTTCCTGGAGGGATTCCTATTTGGAAGTCTGAAAGTATGGAATTATCTTCAATGAATTGTGACATCGGGGCGAATGTTGCTCTTCCTATCCGTTTGCCCAGGAAAGGTCCATTTGTAATTAGTCTGTGGTTGTCGGGGTTAAGCGGGTCCAGGTTTGTTTTCTTTAGTAACGGGCTTATGTATGATTTCTGGAAATATTCCTGTAGTTAAGGAATTGTTGATGATTCTTCTTACTGGTGTGACAGTAGAAGTAGTTAGAAGAATTTTCTTCCGGAAAAGATACACAGCACCGGCTGCACCAACAATGGTGAATACTAAAGACTTTTAACTTAAGTGAATGGTATCATGTACTGCATTTACCACAATGCATCTGGGCAAATGGTGTGATGGTATGCCCGGCAGTGTGACCCCTCCTCTTTTTGTGATTGGCTCCTTGCTGAGTTATTGGGCTGACGATCTTTGGGGTGCACCTGTGCTCTCGGTGTGGTACATACCTGAAAGTAAGACTGAGCAGCTTAGCCAGCGCCCTGAAATTTCACTTGTTATGCTCTACTGCAGGAGGACAACAATCCTGAAACATGTGTCTAGAGATGCACAGCACTGACTGAACCGACAATGGTGAATATTTAAGACTTTCAACTAAACTGAATGTCATCTTACACCACATTTACCACAATAGATCTGAGCTAATTGTGCGCTGGTATGTCAGACAGTGTTCTTCCTCCTTTTGTGATTAAAAATACTAGGTACAATGGTTTAGTATACTTGCTGAAAAACGTCAAAAGTTCAAATCTGAGCAGGGTCTAGCTAACCTTTCCCCTTTAAAGCAGGTATAACATGCATTGTTCTTAAAAAATAAAATGCTCACAACTTGCCTGATATGCACTTAAATAAACTTTACTGTAAAAACATCCCCGTTATCACAGCAAAATGATGTACTATCACTAAATGACTCCATTCCATATACCCCAATAACACAAATGGTGACTGGGCTCCTAGCTATAATCACTTTCCTACACTGATGATAAACCAACTTCATCACAGCTCGTGCTCTTGGAAACAGCACAGTGCTGTTTGGTAACCTTGGGGAAATGAATGTGTGCATGCTTGGGTAGTGCTGTTTTTGTTGCTTTTATTTGAAATTTAAAAAAAGGCAGGAGAAATATTACAATAAATTTAGATGTTTCATAGAAAAGCAACAAAACCACTTCAGGTCACCGCCCAAATGTGTGTTTCCCCTCCTCATGCAATAAGTAGGCAAAAATAACAATTTGTTCCTTACAAAGAATTTTAAAGAATTCAGTTAAGAAAGCAAAAGCCAGCAACAGACTGTTTTCTATAGTTCAAAAAGTGACAAAATATTTTTTATATAAATCCTAATTCTCAATCAGATCTGAAAAATATTTATTATTATATAAACAAATGTATTGTTCAACGCCTTTCAAATGAACTTTGAGCCACTACAGATGATAATGCAAAGTGTTTCATTAGATCGTATTTATATTGTTTTCACTGTAAATTGTTTGGTGTTGTGTAAGAAGATTTTGACCTTTGACTGTAGGAAAGTGCCCCTTTTTGTAATGGTCACCCCTGCTTTTTGCCACTGGTACTGATGTCTTTCGACTAATGTGCACTGGGTCCCTGCTAACCAGGACCGTGCTCTTTTCCTAAAAACAAGTTAAAATGGTCTGCTTGTAACATAATTGGCAAACTCTTTAGCACCCCTGTAAGTCCCTAGTAAGTGTTGCCCATGGTACCTTGCGCCTGGACACTAAAGAGGGTCCCTCAGGACTGCAGCATGCATTATGCCACCCTGAGGGACCCTCCGACAAATTACATTTGGGCTGCCATTGCAGACTGAGTGTCATGGTGCAAATCATGAGTGAAAACTCACATGGCACACTCACTGTGTGCCATGCCAAAGTCACTGTATGTAATATATGCAAGTCACCCCTACAGGATGCCTTGTAGCTCTAAGGCAGGGTGCATTATATTACATTATGGGGCATATCTGCATGAGCAGATATACCCCGGTGCTGTCTAGTTCATTTACTAGATGGTGCAAGTAAACAGGGAAGTGATCTTAAGTATATGTACTGAGCACTGTTCATGATGAGTTCCCTAGCTACATGATGGCTTTACTGAAACCTAGGGAGTTTGGTATCAAAGGCACTGTCTTAATAAATCTGTACTAGATTTTTTCGGACATGCACCCAGAGAGCCCCTTTTAGGGGTGCCCCCTGAAAAACCTACCAATATTTTTATTTCTCCTTGTTACTTCCTCTTTCTATGCATGCTGCATTCTGCAGCACACAAATAAAGAGTAAAATGCCTCAAATTATTATTTTTGTGCAGGAAGGAGTCCCTTGCTGCAAAAAAACAATCCTGCTCATAACAGACATCCTTGCAGCATGACGCAAGGGTGCCTGCTTTTGTGCTAGAATGCCACAAGCATAACACAGCGAAGCAAGTTACCCTGCTGTGTTGCATTGCATTAAATATTTGTAAATATACCTCTGTGTCTAGATGTAGATTTTTAGGTCTCGCCTGAGTCAGTGCATGTGCTGCATGCTCTCTCGCTTGTGAGTTTTATTGTACACAAGGGACTTTGAGCCCCCCTTTGCTTACCATGTGTTGGTTTTGTTGTCACTCTTAGATCCAGTTTCATAATTGGCCGGCACATGCTGGATCCACTTCCTCTTCTTTTGGTTGGAGCGTAGACCAAGTACTGGTTATTTCAGCTTGGTTGCTGTCCTTCCACTGATCGCACTTTGCTTGAGGTACTATTTTTCTTTTTGTTTGTTGTTCATGTCCTATTGCTTCTTCCCTTCCACCGCTGTTCGTGTCCTATTGCTTCTTTCCTCCCACCACTGTTGCTTGTGTCACTTTTAATCACCCTCCCCTCACCTTGTGTTATTTTTACCCACCCCCCCTCCAACTTCCCCCACCCTGGTATGCTTTGTGCTGCTCCCAGCATTTTGTCTTTGGATCAGACGAGGCTGTATTTTCAGAGGCAGTTATGTTAGCGTTTAATGTCTGTTCGTTTCATATACAGGCTTTGAAATCGTTTTTTGTTTTTTTTTAAAACATTTTATTTCTACTTTTTCCAAAAAATACAAAGCAGGCAGACAAAAGTACAGACAGGGTATCATTGCAGGTGTACAGATGAAACAGGTACAGTAAACCAGCAAAGTTGAGCTGAGGGCCAGGGAAATACGGTGAACGAATGATCCATACAGTAGGGCATTAGAGGCAACATAATGAGAGAAACCAAATAATACACATAATAACAGTATTAAGTCATAGGACGAGTTCAGGAGAGGGGGGGTGGGGGGGGGGGTTTGGGGATCGCGTATTAACCTGTCAAGGATCTGGGGGGCTCATGTGGTTGCCACAGTGTCAGGCTGTGTGTCATAAAAATCAGCAACAGGATGTGTGAGCAGATATGTTGTGAGGGGATCCCAATCGTCTCGAGGGTGGGAGGACAGTGGGAGTAGTTCAGCAAACGCGCACATTTGGTCCTGCCAGAATACTATATCTCGTATCCATTCCTTAAATTTAGGTGCCCGACCCCGGCTCCATCGGCATGCCATATGCCGTTTGGCGAGGAGGAGGCTGAATGAAACTAATTTTCTGTATGTCACTGCTATGGTTGCGGTGTAACCAAGGAGAGCAAAAAGAGGAGTATATGAGAGGTGTAGCAATGTCATCTGTTCCAGGGCTTCCAAGACCTGGAACCAATATCCCTGTACAGCAGCGCAGTCCCATGCCAGGTGAAGGAAGTCAGCCCCTGTAGCCCCACATCGATTGCACTTATCATCATCACGCAGCTGAAAGCGATAGAGTTTAGCTGGTGTATAATATGTACGGGGAAGGTATTTGTAGTGGGGGATCTGGAGGCGGCTACTGGATGTGCTGTGCTCCGTTTGCCCGCAACAATGGGTCCACTGCTCCTCAGTTATAGCCTGCTCCAATTCTACAGACCATTTATCCTTGGAGGTGTTTTGTGAAGTGTACAGAGAGTGATAGAGGGATGAAACTAGATGAGGTGCTGCATCCCCAGCCAGTATAAGGCGAAGCGTGGCAATTTCTGGTGGCTCACGGGGGAAGGAAGGAGTATGTTCTGTTGTGTCCAAAATAATTGTTCCAAGGGCCACACTTACCATTAGCCCGCAATGTTAGGTAAGAAGGAGCAGTTGGCAACGTGGAAGGTTCAAACGTTTATTAGTCATCACAGAACTCTATATAGAGGAGCCTCGTCGATCCTCACCCATCAGGTGCGCCGAGGAAGACTGCTGGCTCCTTGACAGTAACACACTTTTATACATTATCAGTACAGCATACAAAACCATATATGTGGAAAAGTACCAGTTAGTCCTGGCGCCCCTAATGAGCTCATGCCCATTTCTAGTTTCGGTTGCACATACAAAGGGTTTCTATCTTTACAGAGAAGGTCGAAAGGGTAACTCCCTTTTCGTCCCAGGCCTAGGGGAATTTGCCTGATACTCCCTTTTAGCAGATGTGACCTTGCTTCTCAGCAACTCAGCCTGTCTCCTAATTAAATGCAAGGAAAGGGGAAAGCAGAGGGTGTGTGGAAAAGACCACGTGACTCCCAAGTGAGAGAGAGAGAGAGAGAGAGAGAGAGAGCCGTAATCCAAGATGGAGGCGGTTCGGTTTCTCGGCCCTTTTTGTCGTACTAAACATAATCGGGGATCTCGAGCCGTTTAACTTACCATAACGCGGTAAACTATCATTAGATATACTGCGCTAATCATATCGTAATATCTTGAACACCTCAGAACGGCCCTTTTAGCGCAGCATAGCTAATAACGGGGTCAGTCTTCGAAAATACCCTCATCAATCTGCATTAAGTCGTGCGTCTCCTTCTGAGTCCGCTGGGTATCTATTCTAGTTTGGATGGGCTCAGGCCTAGGGATGGATCGGCGAACCTGAGCGGCACAGTATGCACAGCAAGCAGGCCCGCACTGTAGACAAAGACAGCAGGTAAAAATGAACCCCACTATTCCTAAAAGAACCATAAATAACTTCCATCCCCAGGTGGTCACCAAATCCCAAAACCACCCAGACAAGGACCAAGTACCAGTCTCGGTGTGAATTTCTGAAGCTAGCCGATGTAGTTTCTGAATGGCTAAATGGACAGAAGGGGCGGAGCCAGGTATATATACACAACAGGAGCTTCCGATGACTCTACAAGCTCCTCCGCGATCAGCTAGGATAACATCTAAAACAAGACGATTTTGGAGGGTCACAAGCCGGGTCGCCTGGAGCTCCACTGTGATATTGGTTAATATTCCTGCAGTAGTATTGACCACCCCTTCCACTACTCTAGATAGCCTCCTAACTTCTTTACTGTTGAGGATGGGTCCCCATATGGGCAACGCCCCTTTTATGATATCAACGAAGTGTTGGGCTGGAGTGTCAGTCTGGTCAGTGGCATCATTACTGGCGGCTTCAGCTTTTAGGCTCCGCCGATTTAAGGAATGAGATTTGTGATAATCGGAAGGAGCTATATAGACCGGTGGGTAAAGAAAAGATAAGTAACATCGGCCCGCCCATCCCCTGGGTAGCCAAGTGTATGCATTTTCACCGCACACGAAATAAACATTGGGAGGGGTGAGTGTTGGGGGACTACTGAAAGTCTGTAGTTTATAAGTGTAATTGCATCTACTATAACCTACGGATAGATGTCCGGTACCCTGCACACAGAAGGAAGAGGACGTATTCAATACCGGGACCGGAATTATTTTCTCATCTGAGACATTTCGCTCCTGGAAATACTTGAAATACTCAGTAAAATTAAAGGTCATGAAATCCAACACTTCATCCCTCAACCAGGTATCATTCTCATGATCAGTGTATACGTTCATACAGGCTGTAGGATCAAGTGTACCATCCGTCCCCTCAGCATTAGGAGTAAAACCTTGGTGTGTCTCTATATAGGCTAAAATCAAGGCGTAATCCTTCTCTGAGAATCGACGTTCATCTATAGCGTAATGTTCATATAGCATGGATAACATTTTAAACCAGGCTTCGCAACTACCTAAATAAGACAAGGGCATTGATATGAACAAATCTTGCTTATGCATCACTGACGGGAGAAGGCCACAGACCCAACAATCAGTAACATTTGTGGAACTATGAGTCTGGTGCAGCATCTTAATGAAAGCATTATGTACATATGTCTGTCGGTGTCTCTCCTTATGGGGGGCAAAAGTCTGGAAATGATGTTCCTTAGGAGCAGGGGTAGACACTATCAAGGTGTGCACAGGATGGCGAAACTCTCGATATATAAACAGACCTAAGCATAGCACAAAGGATACAATCAATATAGAAATGAAAACAATTTTAACACGTAAACTCCATGAGGAGAACATTGGCAAATGCGGGGGAATGGTACGGGGTACTATGGGCCACCCTTCTTCAGGGACAAAACGAGCAAAAGGGTACATTTTCTCACTAAAAGTCCAATATAATCTCGGGGCAAAAGGGCTACGAGCAGTCCGACCTGCCGGAGGGTGCTTCTTTCCTGTGTCCGTATAGAGCCTCACAGGCAGACTCCTATTGTTCAGAAAAAGAAAAAACAGAAAAAACTTCTCGCGTTGGGGTCGCACTTGACACAACCCTTGTTGAAAGGAAACTCCACCTGGGCACCCACCAGTCCAGTCAATGTCTCTACCTTCGTTCTGAACAGAGCTTTACTGAAAGTTCCATGCTCTCAACGAGTTCAGTCCAGTGTTTTACCAATCCTCAGGTCTTTGCCGAGGCTTCCAACTTCACTTGCCAGGGCTAGACCTAGGATTCCCTATTTCCGGGGCCGCAGGTGATATCGATCCCGACCAGTGGTGTCAGGATTCCCAAACAAAGCAGGCACAATGGGATCAGACGGGGAGCTGGGCTCCTGACCAGGCGCCTCACTCGGAGCAATTGAGTGGTCACAAAAAGGGTCTTGCAGGCTCACAGCACTCTCCCCTCGCCCGTCAACTTCTCTGCGGGTGTCCAGGGAAAGTCGTTTCCTAGTGCTGGGCTCGTCCTGGTTTGACAGGCCTTCCTCCTGGTCAAGCTGCTCCTTTGGCAATGGGAGAGGAACTCGCTTAAGATGGGAGATATGGATCCAGCGCTGCTTACCCTCAACTTTCACCGCCGTTCGCGTTGCCAGGAGCACCTGGTACGGTCGGGACCAGCGCGGATCCAAACTCGATTTTCGTTGATAGTTCCGAACCAAGACCCACTGTCCAGGTTCCACGCTGTGTCCGGGTCCCTCCGGCAGGGGCTGCAGTACGGCAGATATCTGTTGATGAATGGAATGGAGATCTTTAGTCAAAGCATACAAATAATCAGTCAGCATAGGATGGTCTATGTCCCTGAAGGATTTGGGCCGAGGTACTCCCCACACGTTGGCAGGTCTGCCAAAGATTACCTCATAAGGGGAGATACCGCTCCGGGAATGGGGAGTAGTTCTTACGGACAACAGGGCCAGGGGCAGGAGATCAGGCCATTTTAATCCTGTCGTGTCCTGAAGTTTAGCCAGTTTCAATTTCAGAATCCCATTATATTTCTCAACTAGGCCTGCTGATTGAGGATGTCGGGCTGCGTGAAACTTCTGCTGAATGGACAGACCCTTGCATACATGCTTAACTAAGTCAGCATTAAAATGTGTCCCGTTGTCACTCCAAATCACCCGTGGCAACCCATATCGAGGGAAAAACTCCTTTACCAGAGCTTTCGCGGTTGCCAGGGCAGTATTTTCCTTTGTGGGATACGCCTCCACCCATTTACTAAAAGTACAGATCACCACCAGCACGTATTTCAGATTGTTAACTCGTTCTAGCTGTATGTAATCCATTTGAAGTACTTCAAAAGGCAGGGTGGGCGGCGCAAAACTACCCGCCAAGACGGGAATGCTAACCCCAGGATTATGCTGGAGACAGATCATGCAATGCTGAACCAGGTTCCTAGCTGTCTTATGAATATTAACATTGTACCAGACAGGATCCAATGTGGCACAGATGCCCTGGACCCCTACATGTGAAGGTCCGTGTGCCATAGCTACTACTGCATTTACAAATGCGTTTGGCAGTAACCATCTACACCTCTCTGACAAGTCAGTCCAACATCCATTCTCATCAAGCCTCCCCACCTGCTCTTCCGGGGTCACCTCCGTTTGTAGCTCTTTCACACTGTCTATGGTGTTGTTAAAAACCCCTGCCTCTATCATTTTTGTCACTACAAACATGGAAGTGGTGTCAGACTGGGCTGTTTCCTTGGCGATCCTATCCGCAAAGGAGTTTCCCCTCCCCACATCATCCACTACAACCTTGTGTGCGCTACATTTCACTATGGCCAGGGTTTTAGGCAACGTTAATGCAGCCAGCAATCGGTCAACTAATGGCCCATTCTTTATCTTTTCGCCATGAGATGTCAAGAATCCTCTTTCCGCCCATAACCTCCCGAAGCTATGTGCTACACCGAACGCATATTGGCTATCGGTGTAGACATTTAGCTTCAAGCCTTTCCCCAACTCGCAGGCCCTGAATAATGCAACCAATTCGGCCACCTGGGCCGACCGGTATGGTATCTTGGCTGCCTCGACTACCGTTTGCAGGGTAGTGATCGCATAGGCCGCAGCTGTCGTACCATCCGGCAATCTAAAGCAGGACCCATCAACATACAATTCTCCTTGGGCATCAGAAAGTGGGGTGTCAATTAAATCTATCCGGCCCTTTGTTTCTTCTTCAGTTCGAAAAATACAATCATGTATGTCTTGTCCACCATCCCCTGAAGGGAGGGGCAACAGTGTGGCAGGGTTCAAGTTAACGCATCGTTTGATCGTTATATGAGGTGCAAACAGGGTCAATTCGTACCCCGTAAGACGCGCACTAGTTAAGTGCTGCGTCTGTGTCCTGTTTAATAATACGTCCACAGCATGAGGCACCATCACTGTCAGATCCGTATTCAGGACTAGCCCTTCCGATTGTCTGATTGCTATGGCCACTGCCGCTGCAGCCCTCAGACAACTGGGAAGTGCTCTGGCGACATTATCCAAAACCGCCGAGAAATATGCACAAGGCCTTTGTTTACCACCAAAGTCCTGTGTCAACACTGAAAGAGAGCAACCGTCCACCTCATGCACATAGAGCACAAAAGGCTTCCGGTAGTCAGGGGTGCCAAGCACAGGAGCAGAGCAAAGAGCAGTTTTCAGAGCAGAAAAAGCAGTCTGGCATTCATCAGTCCAAGGTAAGGGTTCATGCACATCCTTCGTAGTTAGATACACGAAAGGTTTAGTCAAGAGAGAATAGTTAGCAATCCATTGGCGACAGTAGGAGGTTATACCAAGCAAAGCGCGGACATCACGTTGCGTGCGAGGAACAGGCATGTTAGTTATGGTTGCGATGCGCTCAGAAGTCAACCGTCTTCCCTCCTTCGACAGGAGATGACCGAGATAGGTCACCTCCGGTCGACAATATTGAAATTTAGAGAGCGACACCTTGTTACCATGAGTGGCCAAGTGCCGCAGCAGGGTAACCGTAGCATCGCGGCAACCCTGTTCTGTATCAGAGGCCACAAGGAGGTCGTCAACATACTGCAATAGGACATTACCTGGCGGCAATTGTAAAGAATCCAATACTCTTTTTAGGGCTTGGCTGTAGATACTAGGGCTCTCGGTATACCCCTGGGGGGCGCGACAGAATCTAAAACTGCGGCCCCCCAATGAGAAACCGAACAAATGTCTGCTATCCGGATGTATGGGAATGCTAAAGAAGGCATTCTTCAAATCAATCACCGAGAAAAATGTGGCAGTGGGAGGAATCATGGTCAAAATGGAATTTATGTCAGGTACCACCGGATATTGGGGTACCACAATTTTGTTAATTTCCCGTAAATCAATCACAAATCGGTAGGTATCAGCATAATCAGGAGATTGGGGTACGGGGGCTCGTTTAAGAATCGGAAGAATGGGACTGTTACAGACATTAGAAGCCGTTTTCTCCACCACCCCTGTTCTAATCAAGTCAGAAATAATGGCCAGTAAAGCGCGTTCCCCTGCGGGGGCTATTTTATACTGTGGGATCCTCGGAAATTTGGCATTCTGTTTCAGAGTGATGGACACCGGGGGAATTTGTAGGAATCCTACGTCAGTGTCCCCCAGGGCCCAAAGATCCTTCGGGAGTTGTGCAAGCTCAGGAGGTAGTGAGTCTGTTTTCGAAAAACATTGAACGGAGGGGATAGAGGTATTCCAAATGGTCAGATAAACTCCATCGGGGGAGCAATAGATGTGGGCATGCAATCTTTTCAATATATCCATACCCAGGAGGTTTTCCCCACACTGGGAGGTGAGGAGGAAAGGCGATTCTATCGTAACCGGTCCCAGAGTAAGGGAAAGTGGCTTAGAAATGGGGCTCACCACCGGAGTTCCAGAGAACCCCACGGACACATTAGTCTGGCCAGACAGAGCGGCCCCCGGGACCAGGGCACGTGAAACAGAACTGTTCATAGCCCCTGTGTCAACCAAAAACGTACCTGATGCATCCAACAATCATGCATGGACATAAGGTCCAGCTTGATCTATCGGGATTGACACATGCCCCTTACTCTGCCCTTGGCTGTCCTATGCTTGAGTATACCCGGCGTCTTCGTCCGTTACACGTCCATCATGGTAGTACTGTTTACCCTGGTTTTGGTCGAAATAATTCTGACTGTTCTCACCTCGGGCTGTCTGTTCTTGTCTCGTGTGTCCACCACGATGCCCACTCATCCTTCCCCGTCCGCGACCCCTTGAAGCCGTATTCTGTTCATATAGTAATGGACACTGCGCTCTCCAATGCCCCTCCTCTTTACAGAAAGCACATTGATTTATGCCCAAATCTGTTCGCCCAGCTGTTTGCGTCGGTCCCGCCCCTCTTGGAGCGAAATTCTGCAACCCTCGTCCTCTTCCTCTACCTCTCTCCACTTGCTGTAGTAACACTCGCGTTTTCAATTCTTTCGACTTTCTTTCTGTCTTATCCTTGCTCTCATTTTCCTGATGCTCATAATACTGAGCCATGTTCAGTATTGTGGAGGGCGTGGTGGTCGTCCAGGTACTCTCGGCTGCCTGTAACCGAGCCGATACCTCTGGTAGCAAATTTGTCACAAATCTATTAACAAATAAATGCACACCCCCCTCCGTTGCCAAGTCCTGTCCGCTGAAGTCAATGAACACTCCCTCAAAACCTCGTGAAAAAATCAGAGACACTCTCGTCCTTCTTTTGCTTACAGGCCGTCAGCTTGTCCCAATCTACTTTCCTGGGTGGGATCAGTGAATGCATATAAGTTATTATTCTCTCAGGTAAGGCCAGTATCTCAGGCCGGGGCTTGTTCCCTGGTTTACGATCTCTATCCCAGTTTCTCAGTTGATCCCATGTCCCACCAAATTCCGTAACATGGTCCTGGTCATGTACCTGGCGCCAAATGTCCACCGGTACTAATAAGGCAAAGAATAATTCAATATCTGCCAACGTCATTACCGCTGACGAGGCGGCCTCGGTCAGTTCCTTGTAATATGCGGTGGGGTTCTTCCTAGGATCTGGCAACTGGCTTTTTAGGGATAGTACCTCACTTCGCTTCCAGGGGGTATAGACCCATTGTTCCTGGAACCGGGCGTCCACCCCGGGACGGGTAATGACGCCGTGGGCATCTACTACTGCGGCAACTTCTGGATGAAAGATAGGGTGCACTTCCCGCATAGGGAACTGGGAGAATCCGGCGGGAGTGGTAGACTGCAAACGAGCTCTATAAGAGACCAAAGTCTGTACCTTCCCATACACTTCTTCCGGTGTCAACTGAGATTTATGGACCTGATCAAGAATATCATATAGTATGGCCGGAGCCTTCCCTTCCTGATGTACCTGTTCCCACACAGAAATAAGACGGTTGGCCATATGCTCCAGAGCATGCTGTTGCATCACCGGTTCATAGTCTCTCATAGTACTCCAAATATCAGCAAGCGTATAAATGGGATGTCGCATCCACTGGGATGCTTGTGTAGCTATAGTTTCTCTTTCTTCCGTTCCCAAGGCCGAACGAGTGAACAACTTCCTACCCTCAGTGAGACTGGCCGGACGTAGCAGAGTAGTTGCAGCTGTTACCGGCGTGGTGCTGGAGGAGGAGGAGGGCAGAACAGAAGGGGAAGGTATTGACCCCAGCGACAGCTGAGGGGTCCCGGCTGCAGCTGCCGTCAATAAATTAGGCAGTATGGCCATAACTTCAGACACAGATGTCGGTAACCGAGAGAGGTCCGGCAGGGAGGGAGGGGTAGTGGTGGCCGGGGGAGCCGAAGCCGAGGCCCCCAGGGACATATCTGGAGCCGGGGCCGAGGCCCCTGATACCTCCGGATATATCCTCTGTGGCACATAAGGGGGTGGTGGTCTGGTGTCCAGTAAATCCTCTATCTCATCTTCTGCATTCGGGCGGGTCACATAGCTCTTATCCACCTTCAGTCGAAATTCACGATTCATGCAATCCAATCCCTTTTCTACTCTGTCTCGGTCATAGGCCATAGCTTTCTGAGTAACATTCTGTCCTGCCTTGGCTCTGGCTACTTTCTCTTCCCTTATTCGCCGTTGTTTGGCCTCCTTCTGCCATGCAATGAGGGCGTCAAACATGGCCTGCCTACTTCGCCTAGAAAACAGCTGTTCCTGTAGGAACGCAATTTTCTTTTCATCAAATGAGCCTGTTTTGGGCCAGCGTAACTCCTCATTGCCCTTGGTATACTTATGCCACAGAGTGCAAAACAACAACGGAGAGATCCCATGTTTGACGTACATAAAATGGCTAGGACTGCCCTCCGGCGGGGCGGGTTGGCTCTCCGCTAGTCTAGAGTCACTTGTTCGACAGCAGCAGCCAAAACAATTCAATTTACTAAAACAGGACATTTTGGTTAGTTTTCAGACATGTATACACGAACAACAATCAACACGAATCATACACAACGTACAATCAGTATCAGAGAACCAAGCCCGTCGACTCTGGTTCACAGTCCAAACACCAGACTACACGCGGGATTCCGGCCACCCTCCTGGCTCACCACTAAGACCAGCCCCCAACGAGGACTTGCCCCGTCAGGAGTATGCCTTGTGGCTACCCAGTCTAGGTCGCGGGTCCTTCCACGTGCAATCCGTTTGTAATCTTTCGGCGCGCCGTTTTTACTCAAATCAAATGCAACCTGTACGTACTTCAAGTCAAAACCACGGTAATGCTAACCTCAATCAAGCAAGACACCACCCTCCGGTGCGTGTCCTCAAATCAATGCACCGCTGTCCAGCGCGAGCTTCAAACAAATGCAATCCGTGTTCAAAATCAAAAACGCATCGTTCTCAACGAATGCTCTCAAATCAATCAAATAGCACACCGTCTTCAACGCGTGCCTTAACCAATAATGCACCGTTTACAACGCGTGCGTCAAAATCAAATCAATAATCACCGGGTGCACCCAGATATGAATGTTTGTTCTCCGCTGCCAACTCCTCCCGACCAAATCGATCCAGTTTCTGGGTTAAGCCCGCAGGACCCCGGTGAAGGGTAACTAGCAGCAGGGGACGTACCGAAAAGTCGTGCAGGGTGGGAGAAATCCTCAGGCTCCTCTCCCGCCAACCGGTCAGGACGCCCCCAACCCCACCACCCGAATACGGGGGGGGGGGAGACCCTTTCACGGGGTCCCTTCGTGGTCGCCAACTGTTGTGTCCAAAATAATTATTCCAAGGGCCACACTTACCATTAGCCCGCAATGTTAGGTAAGAAGGAGCAGTTGGCAACGTGGAAGGTTCAAACGTTTATTAGTCATCACAGAACTCTATATAGAGGAGCCTCGTCGATCCTCACCCATCAGGTGCGCCGAGGAAGACTGCTGGCTCCTTGACAGTAACACACTTTTATACATTATCAGTACAGCATACAAAACCATATATGTGGAAAAGTACCAGTTAGTCCTGGCGCCCCTAATGAGCTCATGCCCATTTCTAGTTTCGGTTGCACATACAAAGGGTTTCTATCTTTACAGAGAAGGTCGAAAGGGTAACTCCCTTTTCGTCCCAGGCCTAGAGGAATTTGCCTGATACTCCCTTTTAGCAGATGTGACCTTGCTTCTCAGCAACTCAGCCTGTCTCCTAATTAAATGCAAGGAAAGGGGAAAGCAGAGGGTGTGCGGAAAAGACCACGTGACTCCCAAGTGAGAGAGAGAGAGAGAGAGAGAGAGAGAGACGTAATCCAAGATGGAGGCAGTTCGGTTTCTCGGCCCTTTTTGTCGTACTAAACATAATCGGGGATCTCGAGCCGTTTAACTTACCATAACGCGGTAAACTATCATTAGATATACTGCGCTAATCATATCGTAATATCTTGAACACCTCAGTTCCTTGAGTCCGTGTCGCAAACGGATATATAAAAAAAGGTCCATGGGTGAGGGGGGTAGCGCGGCGAAGAGCTGTTGCGAGGTTCGGAATTTGCCCTGGAAGTAGAGGTCCCCCCAAGTTTTAATCCCATATTTAGCTAGGGTTTTCTTAAATACTTCCTCCTGTAGGACTGGCATCTTCAGGTGGTATGACAAGGGAAGCTAGGGCGAGTACAGCATAGGGGCCCTATGTTTTTGTAACAATATGTTGCCACGCCTTAACAGTGGTAGTGATCGGGGTCTGAGCATCCGCACGGCCAGCACCAGCAGCGAAGATAGCGCCGTCTAACGGAATAGGATCTGATAACCATTGTTCGGCCATGACTTGAGGCATGTATCTGGAGGGGGGTGAAACCAGAAATGTGCATAATGGGCCTGCGTGCAGATATAATAGAGTTTGAAATTGGGAATATCGAACCTCCCTTGTGCGTAGGGGCGGGTGAGGACGTCCCACCAAACTCTGGGCTGCCTACCACCCCAAGTGAGGCGAATGAGCTCTGTACGGAGCATTGAGAAAAAACCTCTACCTGTGTTTGTGAATAGATAAAGGAGTTTAGGACGGATAACCATTTTAATTAAGGATATGCGGCCTGCAATAGATAGCGGGAGAGTGATACAATGCGTAACATTGTCCCTTATCCCATCTAGGGTACGGCAGTAGTTAAGGCGCATCAATTCGTCGTGATTAGCGGATATCCAGATACCGAGGTATTTAACCTCGTCAGGGCACCACTCAATTGGGAAGTCCAGGGTGAATTCCGTGACTGAAGAGATGAGGGGGAAGAGTTGAGATTTTGACCAGTTTATATGGATCCCAGATAGACCCCCAAATCTCACGAATTCTCGGAGCAGTGGATTGAGGTTTGTCTGGGGCTCTCTGACGTATAACGTGATATCATCCGCATACAGAGAAATCTGGATATGTAGGAGTGGGCAGCGGAGGGCCTTATCTTGATTGTATTGTCTGACTTTAGCTGCAAGGGGTTCGATCGCCATGGCAAACAGGAGTGGCGACAGCAGGCACCCCTGCCGGGTCTCGCGAGATATTGGGATGGAAAATGAGGAATGGCCATTAATAGGGACCTTGGCTATGGGCTTGGTGTAGAGGAGGCGAACCCAGGATATAAACCCCCGCGGGAAGCCCATGTTTTGTAAAATCACAAAGAGGTAGTCCCATTCCACCGAGTTGAACGCTTTTGTGGCTTCGAGGAATACAGCGGCTAGGGGTATCTTCGGGTCTATCGTATGAAGAGTGAAGAAGAGCGTGCGGAGATTGCGTGAGGTCGCCCAGCCAGGGACTAAGCCAGCTTAGTTGGGGAGTACCAGCTTGTCCATTAGTAGAATGAGGCGATTAGCTAGAAGTTTTGCAAGGATTTTGGTGTCCGTATTGAGTAAGGATAAGGGTCTATATGAGTCGCAGCAGTCTGCCGCTTTGCCAGGCTTGAGAAGGGACGAAATCAATGCTAACCTCATGGAGGGGGTCAGGCAGCCAATTTCCAGTGCTTCATTAAAGACGATTCTAAGAATGGGAAGCAACTGGGCTATATAAGCTTTATAAAAATCTACAGGAAGGCCATCAGAGCCCGGGGCCTTTCCAGACTGCATTTGCATTATTGCCTCATGTATTTCATCATTTTCAAAGGGAGCTACAAGGAACTCCCGCTGTTAATTGCCCAATCAGCCCAGGGTGATATTTTGCAGGAAGGCGGTAAAGTCAGGGGGTTCGGTTCTGCAGGTGCTGTATAATGTGGCATAGAAGTCAGTTAAGGTGCGCAGAATATCCTGGCTGTCTCTGTGCTGTATTCCCTCTGAGTCTTTAATCTCGAGGAGATAATTGGCGAATCTCGGGCGCCGTATCAATTGCGCTAACTGCCTGCTGGGGCGTTCGCCCTCACCGTATCTGCGCACAGTGTAGTATTTCCCGCGAAAGCGTGCCTCAGATGCAGCCATTTCGTTATATTCAGAGAGTTTATCTCTAAATATGGAAAGGTTCTGGCCCGAGTCAGGTCCCCAGAATTCAGCCTCTAGCTGTTTGAGTTCGTTCTCCAGGTTATGAAGGGTATGGCGCAGATCACGGAAAACCCCAAAGCTTTTGGCCATACAAGCCCCGCATATTGTGTCCATAAAAGCTTCCCACACTACTCCCACTGAAGAGACAGAGTCAATATTGGTCTGGAAGAAGGAGGTGATTTCCTCTCCAATCTCTGCTCTGAACACTGTGTCAAGCAGGGCCTCCGGAGCAAGCCACCACAGTTGGTGAATGGATCGCATATCAGGTGGGGCAATAGTTAGGAGTGCTGGCGCATGATCTGAATAAGTCTTGGTAAGGTGGGTGGCACGTTCAGTCCAGGGAACAGCACCTCTGGAAACCACCCAGTAGTCCAGTCTGGCCCATGAGGCATGAAGAGCGGTATAATGGGTACCCTCCCTATCTCCGGGATGGAGGTGGCGCAAAACATCAGTGAGATCATGGGCTGTGAGAATTCCCTGTATAGTTGCCTGTGTTTTGGTGTAATGAATGGGGAGGGGGTTAGATCTGTCCATCGCCGGATTAAAAGCAGAGTTAAAATCTCCCCCCCAAATAATATGAGTAGAGCCAACTTGCAGAATTCGACCCCATAATGTGGTGTAAAAATCTGGGTCATCTTTGTTTGGGCCGTAGCTACACACTATTGTGACTGATTGAGTCCCGAGCGTGCCCCAGAGTATACAACTGCGCCTCATGTGGTCTTGCTGTGTGCCCCCCAGGATGAAGTGTGAGTTGCACTTAACCAGGATTGCCACCCCCCTGGAGTATGTGGAGTAGGAGGAAAAAACCTGCGTCATGGCCCACTTACAAGCAAACGTGGGAGAGCAGGAGGGGTCGAGTTGGGTTTCCTGCAGGACCGCTATGTGTACATGATGTCTGTCCAGGTAGGAGAGGATCTGCCTGCATTTCCGAGGATCCAGAATGCCCCTAACATTCCAGGAGATTAGATTAAGACGTAATGTAGTCATCACCAGGGTAGGTAATACTCTACAAACCAAAACCCATCATAAACCTACGGCAAAAAATAACCTGCTACATTTCTCAAGTTACCACCCTTGGCCATTGAGGGAAAACCTCCCTTTTGGCCAATACCTTCGTCTTCGTCGGAATTGCAGTGAAGTCTCTACATACAAAAAACAAGCTCAGGATCTCACTTGGAAATTGAAAGATCGTGGCTACCCTGATAAAATCCTCTCAAGGAGTAATAAACGAGCCCGCAATCAAAACAGGGAGGCTCTATTGGAAGTTCATGTGAGTGAAGATCAGGACTCCATACCTCTCACATGCGTTACAACCTACAATGCCGCATCCAACGCAGTAAGCAAGTCCATCAGGAAACATTGGAATATTCTGACAAGCAACAAACACGACTGGGAGAAACCCTTGTTTTCACAAAAGAGCAAGAAGCCTTAAGGATTCTTTGGTACACACTTGTCCGAAAGTACAGGACAAGAATCAGGACCAGTCCATTGTCAGTGCATGGGGTCTTCCCCCCCATTGTTGGCCACTACCCTTGTGGCTCATGCAGTGTCTGCCATCTGACATCCCCCTCGAAATATCTAATACTTGAACAAGGAAAACAATGGATGCAGAAAATGCACACTAATTGCAATTCCACTGATGTGGTCTATTTAATCACTTGCCCATGCGGAATGAAATATGTCGGCATGACAAGTAGAAAAATCAAACAGCGCATTTGCGAACATCGCAGCACCATTCGTTGTCGCAAGTTGAGCACAAAACTTACGGAACACTTTTTACTGTTGAACCACACAACAAATGACATGAAGTGGTCAATCATTGAAAAACTGAAGCCTGGACCGAACACCCAACAGTTACTCTTCGAGAAAGAACAACGTTGGGTTTATCGTTTATCTACTCACCTTATTGGTTTGAATGACAATATTCCATGGGGTTCCATATTAAAACACTGAATTGCTGACCCAGCCTAGCCAGTTTGGAATAATACCTAAATAGCCTCCGTGTAGCTTAGTTCACAATAGTTTCTGATTGCCACTTTCCCTTATCAACCCCCAACATCAGGGTGACAAAGGTTGTCTTTGACTGAGATTCCCCAAAGGCAGCTAATATAATTTGACATCTGCATTATGTGTATCATATTCCTAATAAGTGGCCTGATTGTTGATAAGAGCTCCTCCATTAACCAAACGCACCATTCACATTCCGGTGTAAATACCAATGCAGTCCCGAGTTTTTTCATGTAAACCCGATGGATAAAGCTCGCCGGTTCAAATGATTACACTTTCTTTCCCCATTACGAAGGGTGAACCAATACGAACGCACACATTAGTTTTCATTTTCTTATCACACGCCCCTTTTGATTACATCACACGCTTACGCACGTTGAAGCAATCACGTGACGGGAATCACGGAGTATTTACTTCCGCGTTCCCCATTCACACACCAATATCCGGGCCGAGCAGGACAGATCCAGGTTGATCGCGGGAGTGTGCGAGCATGGAAGTAAGTTGGGGAACCCCTCCTTGTTACAGCACTAGGTTCCTTTCAGCTTTTATAGAGTATCTCAACAGATAAGAATAATTTATTGTTTGTTTTCCACCCTGACAGATACTATAGCTCACTACCCCCCTCTCGGGCCCATGACGTTAGTAGTACCAAGTACATGAGTAAGAGGATCAATATTATTTGTCCATGCAGCTGCTTTTAAAAAATTTTATCGCCAGACATGCACTGGAGCAACGGCGCCTGGCAAACACCACAGACGCTCGTTTTCAGCATGCCTATCACCTTCACTAGTCCGCTATTTCTTCGGCATACACAGCGGCTAAATAGCCACTACGATTGCACATTGTCTGCTGACTTGACACTATACAATGTAATTAAACGCAGGCACAATCAGTGTACAGGGCCTTATAGAAACTCCTTGATATTTCTATAGGTCCACTGCTTTTGACGAGTAAATACTCGTGTTTGGGCGTTCTTTGGCTGCAATTGCTATTTTGACACCCACTCCCGCTCCACAGCACGGGATTACCAAATTATTTGTTCACCCAATCACGTAAAGGATAACACTGCAACCAACAAAGTTATGTCTCTATGTGTGTTTTGTCTGTTTTTTCTCTTACAGACGTTATTAGCCCCGGAATAGTAGGATGGCTTTTCGGTAGAACTGTAAGTTTTACCATCTGATCTCCACAGGTTAGGGTGTGCCTTAGCGTGCGCATACCGCCGTGGAGGTCCTTGTGGTCCTGATGAAATCTTAGCCAACTGGGCATGATAAGCAGAAACATGTCGACCTTATTGTAAATTGGTTGAGCTCTGGTTAACCTAACCAACCGGATCTTGTCCAACTCACTTGTTTTTATTGGTCTTTGGTTTGCCATGATTAAATTGGTTGTTGGTTAAAATCATTTACCTTTTAATTTCACTTCCTTTCTCATTCAAAAATCAGCTCCGCTGTAATTCAGGCGTCGCAGCACACCAGAGAGGCACTCGGCCTCTCTGGTGGGAACCCGATGATGAAGCATGTCACCAACTAGGTTGGTGAGTGAGGGTTCTTTTAACAAATCCTTTTGGTTTTTGCCCGCGCTGTTGCTACTCTCTCTTTTGCTCCTTTTCCCTTGTCACTCTTTTGTTGTTTAACTTAATTAACCAGGGGGAACAAGAGTGATTTTCCCTCACCCTCTCTTTGTTTTTGTGATATTTTGCAGCGCACAGCTGCGAGGGTATTTTCCCTTTGTCTTGCCCCTGTATTAGCGACTCTTTCCATTCAGCAGCATGGATAATCTTGGTCTCACTTATTCTAATGAGGAGGTGGATGCCTTGCTGGCGGACCCCTCACTCTTTTCTGACCCCTCGATTGCTCAAACCATCTCACAAACCACAGAGTGGGATAAACTGAGTGAGCAAAAAAGAGGGCGGATACGTACAATTCTTCACGGCACAATCCTTACTGAATACCTCAGAAACAACATAGCACCCAAGGGTTTGCTTGTTACAAATGCCCCTCGCATTTTTCTAGATGATGCACAATTTAGAAAAGAATGGGCTCAGATCGCCTGGCACTGCACCAGGGACTGGTTGGTGCTCATCATAAAAACAGCGCTAAGGCTCTCGGAGGCTATTATGGTAGAGATCCAGTTAACGGAAACTCACTTTAGAACCACTCTAACCGGCTACAAGAAACGGCTCGACGAACTAAACAAGGAAATGAATGAATACAAGGATTCCCTCACTCAATCTAAAGCCCAGAAATTCCAAAAGGATCTGGCAAGATGGTCTTACATAAGAGCATACCCTTATGCCAGTCCTGACTACACCCCGCCTGTGAGGAATGACTACAGCACTGATAGTTCACTTGATGGTTCCACTGCGAGCAATTCCAGTGGCGACAGCTATAAGGCACGCCAGCGGGGTAGAGGAAGGAATAGACGACATTACAACAACCAGACCTGGCTTCCCTTCCAACAATCGCCTTTCCAACCCCCACCGTTCCACCCTATGATGGGTTGGAACCCCGGTTTCTTACCTCATCCCCAGTTTCAACAGAACCAATACCGCCCCCCTTTTTTAGAGAGGGGCAGGAGAGGCCGCGGCCGAAGAAGAGGACCTACTCAAGTCCACTGGCAACAGGATGAAACAGTGGGGGACAATACGCGGAGCAAGGCTCAACGAGCAGGCCCCAGCAATCAACGAGTTTGATCACGAACCTGTCTTCAGTGATACTCACGTCTGATGAGACCTCAGTCCTGGAAAAGGGGTTCGGTTTTATACCCACAGCCCGTTTTGATCGCTTCAAACTCAAATGCGAACTTTCGAATTTTGTTAGGAAACTTAAGCTCAAGCTCAAGAGTTTCTTTGAAAAACAGCCTCCAGACAACACTCAGCCTCAATTGAGCGATACAGGGTTTAAGGTAAAATCTACTTTTACCCCTCCTCCTTATGCAATCCCGCCTGAGATCACAGCATTTGAACAGGCAGTTTCCAATGATATTGAAGCTTTCATTGAACCAAACCGCTTTAAGAACATGAAGGCCAGCGAGTTTCAAGCTTTACACTCCTTGCAATCCAACACTAACATCGTGATAAAATCTGCAGACAAGGGTGGCGGAGTAGTAATTCAAGACACTGCTGCTTATGACAGGGAATGTAGACGCCTCCTGGATGATCCTATTAGTTACACTCCCTTAGTTGCGGATCCTACCCAAGAACTCCAGAGTATCATTCATGAGTTGGTCGAGGACGCCGAACTCCAGGGTTTTATCACTAAACAGGAAGCAACTTTCCTCACAACCAGTGAAGGCACCATCCCTTACTTCTATACGCTACCTAAAACGCACAAGAACAGAATACCCCCTCCTGGGCGCCCCATAGTGCTTCATCAATGAGCTCATCAGCTCAATGACTCACGGCAGGACTATTAAACAGGAACAGGTTTCGGAGAACACTGCTTCACCTCCCAGCAAGGTTCACACCTGGCACTGTGGTAAATACAGATTCAGTTACTTGCTTGCTTCAAGACTGTTCGAGTGTTTCGCCACAGTTGGCGCAGATAGTGCTGATATCTAGACACGTGTTTCTGGTTCTTTAACCGTCATCAGTAGAGATTACAGTCTTTGAAATTTGAGGTTTGCTGAGTAGGCTGCCAACATCTTTCTCAGGTCAGGTACCTCTCGCAGGCATGCAGGTGCTTCATCCACGAGCTCGTCAGCTCAATGACTCACAGGATTACTATCAAACTGGAACAGGGTTGGGAGCACACCGCTTCACCTCCCAGCAAGGTTCACCCCTGGCATTGTGGTAAATGTAGTTTAAGTTACTTGCTTTCTTCAAGAGTGTTCGAGTGTTTCACCACAGTTGGCGCAGATAGTGCTGATCTCTAGACACGTGTTTCTGGTTCTTTAACCGTCATCAGTAGAGATTGCAGTCTTTAAAATTTGGGGTTTGCTGAGTAGGCTGCCAACATCTTTCTCATTTCAGGTACCTCTCACAGGCATGCGGGTGCTTCATCCATGAGCTCGACATCTCAATGACTCACAGGAGTACGTTTAAATAGGAACAGGGGTGCGAGCACACCGCTTCACCTCCCAGCAAGGTTCGCCCCTGTCATTGTGGTAAATGCAGTTTCGGTTACTTGCTTGCTTCAAGAGTGTTTGAGTGTTTCGCCACAGTTGGGGCAGATAGTGCTGATCTCTAGACACGTATTTCTGGTTCTTTAACCGTCATCAGTAGAGATTACAGTCTTTCAAATGTGGGGTTTACTGAGAAGGCTGCCAACATCTTTCTCAGGTCAGGTACCTCTAACAGGCATGTGGGTGCTTCATGCACGAGCTCGTCAGCTCAATGACTCACTGGAGTACTATTAAACAGGAACAGGGTTGGGAGCACACCGTTTCACCTCCCATCAAGGTTCGCCCCTGGCATTGTGGTAAATACAGTTCCGGTTACTTGCTTGCTTCAAGAGTGTTCGAGTGTTTCGCCACAGTTGGCGCAGATAGCGCTGATCTCTAGACACTTGTTTCTGGTTCTTTAACTGTCATCTGTAGAGATTACAGTCTTTCAAATGTGAGGTTTGCTGAGTAGGCTGCCAACATCTTTCTCAGGTCAGGTACCTCTCACAGGCATGCGGGTGCTTCATCCACGAGCTCGTCAGCTCAATGACTCACGGGAGTACTATTAAACAGGAACAGGGGTGGGAGCACACCGCTTCACCTCCCAGCAAGGTTCACCCCTGGCATTGTGGTAAATGCAGTTTTGGTTACTTGCTTGCTTCAAGAGTGTTTGAGTGCTTCGCCACAGTTGAGACAGATAGTGCTGGTCTCTAGACACGTGTTTCTGGTTCTTTAACTGTCATCGGTAGAGATTACAGTCTTTCAAATGTAAGGTTTGCTGAGTAGGCTGCCAACATCTTTGTCAGGTCAGGCACCTCTCACAGGCATGCGGGTGCTTCATCCACGAGCTCGTCAGCTCAATGACTCACGGCAGTACTAATAAACAGAAATAGGGGTGGGAGCACACCGCTTCACCTCCCAGCAAGGTTCGCCCCTGTCATTGTGGTGAATGCAGTTTCAGTTACTTGCTTGCTTCTAGAGTGTTCGAGTGTTTCGCCACAGTTGGCGCAGATAGTGCTGATCTCTAGACATGTGTTTCTGGTTATTTAACCGTTATCAGTAGAGATTGCAGTCTTTCAAATTTGGGGTTTGCTGAGTAGGCTGCCAACATCTTTCTCAGGTCAGGTACCTCTCACAGGCATGCGGGTGCCTCATCCACGAGATCGTCAGCTCATTGACTCACAGGAGTACTATTAAACAGAAATAGGGGTGGAAGCACACCGCTTCACCTCCCAGCAATGTTCACCCCTGGCATTGTGGTAAATGCAGTTTCGGTTTCTTGCTTGCTTCAAGAGTGTTCGAGTGTTTTGCCACAATTGGTGCAGATAGTGCTGATCTCTAGACACGTGTTTCTGGTTCTTTAACCGTCATCAGTAGAGATTACAGTCTTTCAAATGTGGGGTTTGCTGAGTAGGCTGCCAACATCTTTGTCAGGTCAGGTACCTCTCACAGGCATGAGGGTCTTCATGCACGAGCTCGTCAGCTCAATGACTCACCGGAGTACTATTAAACAGGAACAGGGGTGGGAGCACACTGCTTCACCTCCCAGCAAGGTTCGCCCCTGCCATTGTGGTATATGCAGTTTCAGTTACTTGCTTGCTTCAAGAGTGTTCGAGTGTTTTGCCACAATTGGTGCAGATAGTGCTGATCTCTAGACACGTGTTTCTGGTTCTTTAACCGTTATCAGTAGAGATTAAAGTCTTTCAAATTTGGGGTTTGCTGAGTAGGCTGCCAACATCTTTCTCAGGTCAGGTACCTCTCACAGGCATGCGGGTGCTTCATCCACGAACTCGTCAGCTCAATGACTCATGGCAGTACTATTAAACAGGAACAGGGGTGGGAGCACACCGCTTCACCTCCCAGCAAGGGTTCGCCCCTGGCATTGTGGTAAATACAGTTCCGGTTACTTGCTTGCTTCAAGAGTGTTCGAGTGTTTCGCCAAAGTTGGCGCAGATAGTGCTGATCTCTAGTCACGTGTTTCTGGTTCTTTAACCGTCATCAGTAGAGATTACAGTCTTTGAAATTTGGAGTTTGCTGAGTAGGCTGCCAACATCTTTCTCAGGTCAGGTACCTCTCACAGGCATGCGGGTGCTTCATCCACGAGCTCGTCAGCTCAATGACTCACAGGAGTACTATTAATCCGGAAAAGAGTTGGGAGCAACCCGCATCATCTCCCAGCAATGTTCGCCCCTGGCATTGTGGTAAATGCAGTTTCAGTTACTTGCTTTCTTCAAGAGTGTTCGAGTGTTTCGCCACAGTTGGCGCAGATAGTGCTGATCTCTAGTCACGTGTTTCTGGTTCTTTAACCGTCATCAGTAGAGATTACAGTCTTTGAAATTTGGAGTTTGCTGAGTATGCTGCCAACATCTTTCTCAGGTCAGGTACCTCTCACAGGCATGCGGGTGCTTCATCCACGAGCTCGTCAGCTCAATGACTCACGTGAGTACTATTAAACCGGAAAAGGGTTGGGAGCAACCCGCTTCACCTCCCAGCAATGTTCGCCCCTGGCATTGTGGTAAATGCAGTTTCAGTTACTTGCTTGCTTTAAGAGTGTTCAGGTGTTTCGACAGTTGGCACAGATAGTGCTGATCTCTAGACACGTGTTTCTGGTTCTTTAACCATCATCAGTAGAGATTACAGTCTTCCAAATGTGGGGTTTGCTGAGTAGGCTCCCAAAATCTTTCTCAGGTCAGGTACCTCTCACAGGCATGCGGGTGCTTCATCCACGAGCTCGTCAGCTCAATGACTCACAGGAGTAGTATTAAACCGGAAAAGGGTTGGGAGCAACCCGCTTTACCTCCCAGCAATGTTCGCCCCTGGCATTGTGGTAAATGCAGTTTCAGTTACTTGCTTTCTTCAAGAGTGTTCGAGTGTTTCGCCACAGTTGGCGCAAATAGTGCTGATCTCTAGTCATGTGTTTCTGGTTCTTTAACCGTCATCAGTAGAGATTACAGTCTTTGAAATTTGGAGTTTGCTGAGTATGCTGCCAACATCTTTGTCAGGTCAGGTACCTCTCACAGGCATGCGGGTGCTTCATGCACGAGCTCGTCAGCTCAATGACTCACCGGAGTACTATTAAACAGGAACAGGGGTGGGAGCACACCGCTTCACCTCCCAGCAAGGGTTCGCCCCTGGCATTGTGGTAAATACAGTTCCGGTTACTTGCTTGCTTCAAGAGTGTTCGAGTGTTTCGCCAAAGTTGGCGCAGATAGTGCTGATCTCTAGTCACGTGTTTCTGGTTCTTTAACCGTCATCAGTAGAGATTACAGTCTTTGAAATTTGGAGTTTGCTGAGTAGGCTGCCAACATCTTTCTCAGGTCAGGTACCTCTCACAGGCATGCGGGTGCTTCATCCACGAGCTCGTCAGCTCAATGACTCATGTGAGTACTATTAAACCGGAAAAGGGTTGGGAGCAACCCGCTTCACCTCCCAGCAATGTTCGCCCCTGGCATTGTGGTAAATGCAGTTTCAGTTACTTGCTTTCTTCAAGAGTGTTCGAGTGTTTCGCCACAGTTGGCGCAAATAGTGCTGATCTCTAGTCACGTGTTTCTGGTTCTTTAACCGTCATCAGTAGAGATTACAGTCTTCCAAATGTGGGGTTTGCTGAGTAGGCTCCCAAAATCTTTCTCAGGTCAGGTACCTCTCACAGGCATGCGGGTGCTTCATCCACGAGCTCGTCAGCTCAATGACTCACAGGAGTAGTATTAAACCGGAAAAGGGTTGGGAGCAACCCGCTTCACCTCCTAGCAATGTTCGCCCCTGGCATTGTGGTAAATGCAGTTTCAGTTACTTGCTTTCTTCAAGAGTGTTCGAGTGTTTCGCCACAGTTGGCGCAAATAGTGCTGATCTCTAGTCACGTGTTTCTGGTTCTTTAACCGTCATCAGTAGAGATTACAGTCTTTGAAATTTGGAGTTTGCTGAGTATGCTGCCAACATCTTTGTCAGGTCAGGTACCTCTCACAGGCATGCGGGTGCTTCATCCACGAGCTCATCAGCTCAATGACTCATGGGAGTACTATTAAACTGGAACAGGTGTGGGAGCACACTGCTTCACCTCCCAGCAAGGTTCGCCCCTGCCATTGTGGTATATGCAGTTTCAGTTACTTGCTTGCTTCAAGAGTGTTCGAGTGTTTTGCCACAATTGGTGCAGATAGTGCTGATCTCTAGACACGTGTTTCTGGTTCTTTAACCGTTATCAGTAGAGATTACAGTCTTTCAAATTTGGGGTTTGCTGAGTAGGCTGCCAACATCTTTCTCAGGTCAGGTACCTCTCACAGGCATGCGGCTGCTTCATGCACGAGCTTGTCAGCTCAATGACTCACCGGAGTACTATTAAACAGAAACAGGGGTGGGAGCACACTGCTTCACCTCCCAGCAAGGTTCGCCCCTGCCCTTGTGGTATATGCAGTTTCAGTTACTTGCTTGCTTCAAGAGTGTTCAAGGGTTTTGCCACAATTGGTGCAAATAGTGCTGATCTCTAGACACGTGTTTCTGGTTCTTTAACCGTTATCAGTAGAGATTACAGTCTTTCAAATTTGGGGTTTGCTGAGTAGGCTGCCAACATCTTTCTCAGGTCAGGTACCTCTCACAGGCATGTGGGTACTTCATCCACGAACTCATCAGCTCACTGACTCATGGCAGTACTATTAAACAGGAACAGGGGTGGGAGCACACCTCTTCACCTCCCAGCAAGGTTCACCCCTGGCATTGTGGTGAATGCAGTTTCAGTTTCTTGCTTGCTTCAAGAGTGTTCGAGTATTTTGCCACAATTGGTGCACATAGTGCTGATCTCTAGACACGTGTTTCTGGTTCTTTAACCGTCATCAGTTGAGATTACAGTCTTTCAAATGTGGGGTTTGCTGAGTAGGCTGCCAACATCTTTGTCAGGTCAGGTACCTCCCACAGGCATGCGGGTGGTTCATGCACGAGCTCGTCAGCTCAATGACTCACCGGAGTACTATTAAACAGGAACAGGGGTGGGAGCACACCGCTTCACCTCCCAGCAAGGGTTCGCCCCTGGCATTGTGGTAAATACCGTTCCCGTTACTTGCTTGCTTCAAGAGTGTTCGAGCGTTTCGCCAAAGTTGGCGCAGATAGTGCTGATCTCTAGTAACGTGTTTCTGGTTCTTTAACCGTCATCAGTAGAGATTACAGTCTTTGAAATTTGGAGTTTGCTGAGTAGGCTGCCAACATCTTTCTCAGGTCAGGTACCTCTCACAGGCATGCGGGTGCTTCATTCACGAGCTCGTCAGCTCAATGACTCACGGGAGTACTATTAAACCAGAAAAGGGTTGGGAGCAACCCGCTTCACCTCCCAGCAATGTTCGCCCCTGGCATTGTGGTAAATGCAGTTTCAGTTACTTGCTTTCTTCAAGAGTGTTCGAGTGTTTCGCCACAGTTGGCGCAGATAGTGCTGATCTCTAGACACGTGTTTCTGGTTCTTTAACCGTCATCAGTAGAGATTACAGTCTTTCAAATGTGGGGTTTGCTGAGTAGGCTGCCAACATCTTTCTCAGGTCAGGTACCTCTCACAGGCATGCGGGTGCTTCATTCACGAGCTCGTCAGCTCAATGACTCACGGGAGTACTATTAAACCGGAAAAGGGTTGGGAGCAACCCGCTTCTCCTCCCAGCAATGTTCGCCCCTGGCATTGTGGTAAATGCAGTTTCAGTTACTTGCTTTCTTCAAGAGTGTTCGAGTGTTTCGCCACAGTTGGCGCAGATAGTGCTGATCTCTAGACACGTGTTTCTGGTTCTTTAACCGTCATCAGTAGAGATTACAGTCTTTCAAATGTGGGGTTTGCTGAGTAGGCTGCCAACATCTTTCTCAGGTCAGGTACCTCTCACAGGCATGCGGGTGCTTCATCCATGAGCTCGTCAGCTCAATGACTCACGGGAGTACTATTAAACAAGAATAGGGGGGGGTGCACACTGCTTCAGCTCCCAGCAAGGTTCACCCCTGGCATTCTGGTAAATGCAGATTCAGTTACTTGCTAGCTTCAAGAGTGTTCAAGTGTTTCGCCACAGTGGGTGCAGATAGTGCTGATCTCTAGACACGTGTTTCTGGTTCTTTAACAGTCATCAGTAGAGATTATAGTCTTTCAAATTTGGAGTTTGCTGAGTAGGCTACAAACATATTTCTCAGGTCAGGTACCTCTCACAGGTGTGCGGGTGCTTCATCCGCGAGCTCGCCAGCTCAATGACTCACTCGAGTACTATTAAGTAGGAACAGGGTTGGGAGAACCCTGCTTCACCTCCCCGCAAGTTACGCCCCTGGCACTGTGGTAAATACAGTTTCGGTTACTTGCTTGCTTCAATACTGTTCGAGTGTTTCGCCAAAGTTGGCGTAGATAGTGCTGATCTCTAGACACTTGTTTCTGGTTCATTAACCGTCATCAGTAGATATTACAGTCTTTGAAATTTGGAGTTTGCTGAGTAGGCTGCCAACATCTTTCTCAGGTCAGGTACTTCTCACAGGCATGCGGGTGCTTCATCCACAAGCTCGTCAGCTCAATGACTCACGGGAGTACTATTAAACTGGAACAGGGTTGGGAGCACATCGCTTCACCTCCCAGCAAGGTTCGCACCTGGCATTGTGGTAAATGCAGTTTCAGTTACTTGCTTTCTTCAAGAGTGTTTGAGTGTTTCGCCACAGTTGGCGCAGATAATGCTGATCTCTAGTTACGTGTTTCTGGTTCTTTAACCGTCATCAGGAGAGATTACAGTCTTTGAAATTTGGAGTTTGCTGAGTAGGCTGCCAACATCTTTCTCATGTCAGGTACCTCTCACAGGCATGCGGGTGCTTCATCCACGAGCTCGTCAGCTCAATGACTCACGGGAGTACTATTAAACCGGAACAGGGTTGGGGGCAACCCGCTTCACCTCCCAGCAATGTTCGCCCCTGGCATTGTGGTAAATGCAGTTTCAGTTACTTCCTTTCTTCAAGAGTGTTCGAGTGTTTCGCCACAGTTGGCGCAGATAGTGCTGATCTCTAGACACGTGTTTCTGGTTCTTTAACCGTCATCAGTAGAGATTACAGTCTTTCAAATTTGGGGTTTGCTGAGTAGGCTGCCAACATCTTTCTCAGGTCAGGTAACTCTCATAGGCATGCGGGTGCTTCATCCATGAGCTCTTCAGCTCAATGACTCACGGGAGTACTATTAAACAGGAATAGGGGTGGGTGCACACCGCTTCAGCTCCCAGCAAGGTTCGCCCCTGGCATTGTGGTAAATGCAGTTTCAGTTATTTGCTTTCTTCAAGAGTGTTCGAGTGTTTCGCCACAGTTGGCGCAGATAGTGCTGATCTCTAGACACCTGTTTCTGGTTCTTTAACCGTCATCAGTAGAGATTACAGTCTTTCAAATTTGGGGTTTGCTGTGAAGGCTGCCAACATCTTTCTCAGGTCAGGTAACTCTCACAGGCATGCGGGTGCTTCATCCACGAGCTCGTCAGCTCAATGACTCACAGGAGTACTATTAAACAGTAATAGGGGTGGGTGCACACACCGCTTCAGCTCCCAGCAAGGTTCTCCCCTGGCATTGTGGTAAATGCAGATTCAGTTACTTGCTTGCTTCAAGAGTGTTCAAGTGTTTTGCCATAGTGGGTGCAGATAGTGCTGATCTCTAGACACGTGTTTCTGGTTCTTTAACAGTCATCAGTGGAGATTATTCTCTTTTAAATTTGGGGTTTGCTGAGTAGGCTACAAACATATTTCTCAGGTCAGGTACCTCTCACAGGTATGCGGGTGCTTCATCCGCGAGCTCGCCAGCTCAATGACTCACTCGAGTACTATTAAGTAGGAACAGGGTTGGGAGAACACTGCTTCACCTCCCCGCAAGGTTCGCCCCTGGCACTGTGGTAAATACAGTTTTGGTTACTTGCTTGCTTCAAGACTGTTCGAGTGTTTCGCCAAAGTTGGCGTAGATAATGCTGATCTCTAGACACTTGTTTCTGGTTCTTTAACCGTCATCAGTAGATATTACAGTCTTTGAAATTTGGAGTTTGCTGAGTAGGCTGCCAACATCTTTCTCAGGTCATGTACCTCTCACAGGCATGTGGGTGCTTCATCCACAAGCTCGTCAGCTCAATGACTCAATGGAGTACTATTAAACTGGAACAGGGTTGGGAGCACACCGCTTCACCTCCCAGCAAGGTTCGCCCCTGGCTTTGTGGTAAATGCAGTTTCAGTTACTTGCTTTCTTCAAGAGTGTTTGAGTGTTTCGCCACAGTTGGCGCAGATAGTGCTGATCTCTAGACACGTGTTTCTGGTTCTTTAACTGTCATCAGTAGAGATTACAGTCTTTCAAATTTGGGGTTTGCTGAGTAGGCTGCCAACATCTTTCTCATGTCAGGTACCTCTCACTGGCATGCGGGTGCTTCATCCATGAGCTCGACAGCTCAATGACTCAACGGAGTACTATTAAACAGGAACAGGGTTGGAGCACACCGCTTAACCTCACATCAAGGTTCGCCCCGGCATTTTGGTAAATACAGTTCCGGTTACTTGCTTGCTTCAAGAGTGTTCAAGTGTTTCGCCACAGTTGGCGCAGATAGTGCTGATCTCTAGACACGTGTTTCTGGTTCTATAACCGTCATCAGTTGAGATTACAGTCTTTCAAATGTGGAGTTTACTGAGTAGGCTGCTAACATCTTTGTCAGGTCAGGTACCTCTCAAAGGCATGCGGGTGCTTCATGCACGAGCTTGTCAGCTCAATGACTCACAAGAGTACTATTAAACAGGAACAAGGGGTGGGAGCACACCGCTTCAACTCTCAGCAAGGTTCGCCCCTGGCATTGTGGTAAATGCAGTTTCAGTTACTTGCTTGCTTCAGGAGTGTTCGAGTGTTTCGCCACAGTTGGCGCAGATATTGCTGATATCAGACACGTGTTTCTGGTTCTTTATCCGTTATCAGTAGAGATTACAGTCTTTCAAATGTGGGGTTTGCTGAGTAGGCTGCCAACATCTTTCTCAGGTCAGGTACCTCTCACAGGCATGCGGGTGCTCCATCCATGAGCTCGTCAGCTCAATGACTCACGGCAGTACTATTAAACAGGAACAGGGGTGAGAGCACACCGCTTCACCTCCCAGCAAGATTCACCCCTGGCATTGTGGTAAATACAGTTTCGGTTACTTGCTTGCTTCAAAAAATTTCAAGTGTTTCGCCACAGAAGGCGCAGATAGTGCTGATCTCTAGACACGTGTTTCTGTATCTTTTACTGTCATCAGTAGAGATTACAGTCTTCCAAATGTGGGGTTTGCTGAGTAGGCTCCCAAAACCTTTGTCAGGTCAGGTACCTCTCACAGGCATGCGGGTGTTTCATCCACGAGCTCGTCAGCTCAATGACTCACCGGAGTACTATTAAACAGGAACAGGGGTGGGAGCACACCGCTTCACCTCCCTGCAAGGGTTCGCCCCTGGCATTGTGGTAAATACCGTTCCGGTTACTTGCTTGCTTCAAGAGTGTTCGAGTGTTTCGCCAAAGTTGGCGCAGATAGTGCTGATCTCTAGTAACGTGTTTCTGGTTCTTTAACCGTCATCAGTAGAGATTACAGTCTTTGAAATTTGGAGTTTGCTGAGTAGGCTGCCAACATCTTTCTCAGGTCAGGTACCTCTCACAGGCATGCAGGTGCTTCATCCACGAGCTCGTCAGCTCAATGACTCACGGGAGTACTATTAAACCGGAAAAGGGTTAGGAGCAACCCGCTTAACCTCCCAGCAATGTTCGCCTCTGGCATTGTGGTAAATGCAGTTTCAGTTACTTGCTTTCTTCAAGAGTGTTCGAGTGTTTCGCCACAGTTGGCGCAGATAGTGCTGATCTCTAGACACGTGTTTCTGGTTCTTTAACCGTCATCAGTAGAGATTACAGTCTTTCAAATGTGGGGTTTGCTGAGTAGGCTTCCAACATCTTTCTCAGGTCAGGTACCTCTCACAGGCATGCGGGTGCTTCATCCATGAGCTCGTCAACTCAATGACTCACGGGAGTACTATTAAACAGGAATAGGGGTGGGTGCACACTGCTTCAGCTCCCAGCAAGGTTCTCCCCTGGCATTGTGGTAAATGCAGATTCAGTTGCTTGCTAGCTTCAAGAGTGTTCAAGTGTTTCGCCACAGTGGGTGCAGATAGTGCTGATCTCTAGACACGTGTTTCTGGTTCTTTAACAGTCAACAGTAGAGATTATAGTCTTTCAAATTTGGAGTTTGCTGAGTAGGCTACAAACATATTTCTCAGGTCAGGTACCTCTCACAGGTGTGCGGGTGCTTCATCCGCGAGCTCGCCAGCTCAATGACTCACTCGAGTACTATTAAGTAGGAACAGGGTTGGGAGAACACTGCTTCACCTCCCCGCAAGGTTCGCCCCTGGCACTGTGGTAAATACAGTTTTGGTTACTTGCTTGCTTCAAGACTGTTCGAGTGTTTCGCCAAAGTTGGCGTAGATAATGCTGATCTCTAGACACTTGTTTCTGGTTCTTTAACCGTCATCAGTAGATATTACAGTCTTTGAAATTTGGAGTTTGCTGAGTAGGCTGCCAACATCTTTCTCAGGTCATGTACCTCTCACAGGCATGTGGGTGCTTCATCCACAAGCTCGTCAGCTCAATGACTCAATGGAGTACTATTAAACTGGAACAGGGTTGGGAGCACACCGCTTCACCTCCCAGCAAGGTTCGCCCCTGGCTTTGTGGTAAATGCAGTTTCAGTTACTTGCTTTCTTCAAGAGTGTTTGAGTGTTTCGCCACAGTTGGCGCAGATAGTGCTGATCTCTAGACACGTGTTTCTGGTTCTTTAACTGTCATCAGTAGAGATTACAGTCTTTCAAATTTGGGGTTTGCTGAGTAGGCTGCCAACATCTTTCTCATGTCAGGTACCTCTCACTGGCATGCGGGTGCTTCATCCATGAGCTCGACAGCTCAATGACTCAACGGAGTACTATTAAACAGGAACAGGGTTGGAGCACACCGCTTAACCTCACATCAAGGTTCGCCCCTGGCATTTTGGTAAATACAGTTCCGGTTACTTGCTTGCTTCAAGAGTGTTCAAGTGTTTCGCCACAGTTGGCGCAGATAGTGCTGATCTCTAGACACGTGTTTCTGGTTCTATAACCGTCATCAGTTGAGATTACAGTCTTTCAAATGTGGAGTTTACTGAGTAGGCTGCTAACATCTTTGTCAGGTCAGGTACCTCTCAAAGGCATGCGGGTGCTTCATGCACGAGCTTGTCAGCTCAATGACTCACAAGAGTACTATTAAACAGGAACAAGGGGTGGGAGCACACCGCTTCAACTCTCAGCAAGGTTCGCCCCTGGCATTGTGGTAAATGCAGTTTCAGTTACTTGCTTGCTTCAGGAGTGTTCGAGTGTTTCGCCACAGTTGGCGCAGATATTGCTGATATCAGACACGTGTTTCTGGTTCTTTATCCGTTATCAGTAGAGATTACAGTCTTTCAAATGTGGGGTTTGCTGAGTAGGCTGCCAACATCTTTCTCAGGTCAGGTACCTCTCACAGGCATGCGGGTGCTTCATCCATGAGCTCGTCAGCTCAATGACTCACGGCAGTACTATTAAACAGGAACAGGGGTGAGAGCACACCGCTTCACCTCCCAGCAAGATTCACCCCTGGCATTGTGGTAAATACAGTTTCGGTTACTTGCTTGCTTCAAAAAATTTCAAGTGTTTCGCCACAGAAGGCGCAGATAGTGCTGATCTCTAGACACGTGTTTCTGTATCTTTTACTGTCATCAGTAGAGATTACAGTCTTCCAAATGTGGGGTTTGCTGAGTAGGCTCCCAAAACCTTTGTCAGGTCAGGTACCTCTCACAGGCATGCGGGTGTTTCATCCACGAGCTCGTCAGCTCAATGACTCACCGGAGTACTATTAAACAGGAACAGGGGTGGGAGCACACCGCTTCACCTCCCTGCAAGGGTTCGCCCCTGGCATTGTGGTAAATACCGTTCCGGTTACTTGCTTGCTTCAAGAGTGTTCGAGTGTTTCGCCAAAGTTGGCGCAGATAGTGCTGATCTCTAGTAACGTGTTTCTGGTTCTTTAACCGTCATCAGTAGAGATTACAGTCTTTGAAATTTGGAGTTTGCTGAGTAGGCTGCCAACATCTTTCTCAGGTCAGGTACCTCTCACAGGCATGCAGGTGCTTCATCCACGAGCTCGTCAGCTCAATGACTCACGGGAGTACTATTAAACCGGAAAAGGGTTAGGAGCAACCCGCTTAACCTCCCAGCAATGTTCGCCTCTGGCATTGTGGTAAATGCAGTTTCAGTTACTTGCTTTCTTCAAGAGTGTTCGAGTGTTTCGCCACAGTTTGCCCAGATAGTGCTGATCTCTAGACACGTGTTTCTGGTTCTTTAACCGTCATCAGTAGAGATTACAGTCTTTCAAATGTGGGGTTTGCGGAGTTGGCTTCCAACATCTTTCTCAGGTCAGGTACCTCTCACAGGCATGCGGGTGCTTCATCCATGAGCTCGTCAACTCAATGACTCACGGGAGTACTATTAAACAGGAATAGGGGTGGGTGCACACTGCTTCAGCTCCCAGCAAGGTTCTCCCCTGGCATTGTGGTAAATGCAGATTCAGTTGCTTGCTAGCTTCAAGAGTGTTCAAGTGTTTCGCCACAGTGGGTGCAGATAGTGCTGATCTCTAGACACGTGTTTCTGGTTCTTTAACAGTCAACAGTAGAGATTATAGTCTTTCAAATTTGGAGTTTGCTGAGTAGGCTACAAACATATTTCTCAGGTCAGGTACCTCTCACAGGTGTGCGGGTGCTTCATCCGCGAGCTCGCCAGCTCAATGACTCACTCGAGTACTATTAAGTAGGAACAGGATTGGGAGAACACTGCTTCACCTCCCCGCAAGGTTCGCCCCGGCACTGTGGTAAATACAGTTTCGGTTACTTGCTTGCTTCAAGACTGTTCGAGTGTTTCGCCAAAGTCGGCGTAGCTAGTGCTGATCTCTAGACACTTGTTTCTGGTTCATTAACCGTCATCAGTAGATATTACAGTCTTTGAAATTTGGAGTTTGCTGAGTAGGCTGCCAACATCTTTCTCAGGTCAGGTACCTCTCACAGGCATGCGGGTGCTTCATCCACAAGCTCGTCAGCTCAATGACTCACGGGAGTACTATTAAACTGGAACAGGGTTGGGAGCCCACCGCTTCACCTCCCAGCAAGGTTCGCACCTGGCATTGTGGTAAATGCAGTTTCAGTTACTTGCTTTCTTCAAGAGTGTTTGAGTGTTTCGCCACAGTTGGCGCAGATAATGCTGATCTCTAGTTACGTGTTTCTGGTTCTTTAACCGTCATCAGTAGAGATTACAGTCTTTGAAATTTGGAGTTTGCTGAGTAGGCTGCCAACATCTTTCTCATGTCAGGTACCTCTCACAGGCATGCGGGTGCTTCATCCACGAGCTCGTCAGCTCAATGACTCACGGGAGTACTATTAAACCGGAACAGGGTTGGGAGCAACCCGCTTCACCTCCCAGCAATGTTCGCCCCTGGCATTGTGGTAAATGCGGATGCATTTACTTGCTTTCTTCAAGAGTGTTCGAGTGTTTCGCAACAGTTGGCGCAGATAGTGCTGATCTCTAGACACGTGTTTCTGGTTCTTTAACCGTCATCAGTAGAGATTACAGTCTTTCAAATTTGGGGTTTGCTGTGTAGGCTGCCAACATCTTTCTCAGGTCAGGTAACTCTCACAGGCATGCGGGTGCTTCATCCACGAGCTCGTCAGCTCAATGACTCACGGGAGTACTATTAAACAGTAATAGGGGTGGGTGCACACACCGCTTCAGCTCCCAGCAAGGTTCTCCCCTGGCATTGTGGTAAATGCAGATTCAGTTACTTGCTTGCTTCAAGAGTGTTCAAGTGTTTTGCCACAGTGGGTGCAGATAGTGCTGATCTCTAGACACGTGTTTCTGGTTCTTTAACAGTCAGCAGTAGAGATTATACTCTTTTAAATTTGGGGTTTGCTGAGTAGGCTACAAACATATTTCTCAGGTCAGGTACCTCTCACAGGGATGCGGGTGCTTCATCTGCGAGCTCGCCAGCTCAATGACTCACTCGAGTACTATTAAGTAGGAACAGGGTTGGGAGAACACTGCTTCACCTCCCCGCAAGGTTTGCCCCTGGCACTGTGGTAAATACAGTTTTGGTTACTTGCTTGCTTCAAGACTGTTCGAGTGTTTCGCCAAAGTTGGCGTAGATAGTGCTGATCTCTAGACACTTGTTTCAGGTTCTTTAACCGTCAACAGTAGATATTACAGTCTTTGAAATTTGGAGTTTGCTGAGTAGGCTGCCAACATCTTTCTCAGGTCAGGTACCTCTCACAGGCATGTGGGTGCTTCATCCACGAGCTCGTCAGCTCAATGACTCACGGCATTACTATTAAACTGGAACAGGGTTGGGAGCACACCGCTTCACCTCCCAGCAAGGTTCGCCCCTGGCATTGTGGTAAATACAGTTCCGGTTACTTGCTTGCTTCAATAGTGTTCGAGTGTTTCGCCACAGTTGGCGCAGATAGTGCTGATCTCTAGACACGTGTTTCTGGTTCTTTAACTGTCATCTGTAGAGATTACAGTCTTTCAAATGTGAAGTTTGCTGAGTAGGCTGGCAACATCTTTCTCAGATCAGGTACCTCTCACATGCTTGCGGGTGCTTCATCCACGAGCTCGTCAGCTCAATGACTCACAGGAGTACTATTAAACAGGAACAGGGTTGGGAGCACACCGCTTCACCTCCCAGTAAGGTTCACCCCTGGCATTGTGGTAAATGCAGTTTCAGTTACTTGCTTGCTTCAAGTGTGTTCAAGTGTTTCGCCACAGATGGCACAGATAGTGCTGATCTCTAGACACGTGTTTCTAGTTCTTTAACCGTCATCAGCAGAGATTACAGTCTTTGAAATATTGGGTTTGATGAGTAGGCTGCCAACATCTTTGTCAGGTCAGGCACCTCTCACAGGCATGCGGGTGCTTCATCCACAAGCTCGTCAGCTCAATGACTCACGGCAGTACTATTAAACCAGAACAGGGGTGGGAGCACACCGCTTCACCTCCCAGCAAGGTTCACCCCTGGCATTGTGGTAAATGCAGTTTCAGTTACTTGCTTGCTTCAAGTGTGTTAGGGTGTTTCGCCACAGTTGGCGCAGATAGTTCTGATCTCTAGACACGTGTTTCTGTTTCTTTAACCGTCATCAGTAGAGAATACAGTCGTTCAAATGTGGGGTTTGCTGAGTAGGCTGCTAACATCTTTGTCAGGTCAGGTACCTCTCACAGGCATGATGGTGCTTCATGCACGAGCTTGTCAGCTTAATGACTCATGGGAGTACTATTAAACAGAAATAGGGATGGAGCACACCGCTTCAGCTCCCAGCAAGGTTCGCCCCTGGCATTGTGGTAAATGTAGTTTCAGTTACTTGCTTTCTTCAAGAGTGTTCGAGTGTTTCACCACAGTTGGCGCAGATAGTGCTGATCTCTAGACACGTGTTTCTGGTTCTTTAACCGTCATCAGTAGAGATTGCAGTCTTTAAAATTTGGGGTTTGCAGAGTAGGCTGCCAACATCTTTCTCATTTCAGGTACCTCTCACAGGCATGCGGGTGCTTCATCCATGAGCTCGACATCTCAATGACTCACAGGAGTATGTTTAAATAGGAACAGGGGTGCAAGCACACCGCTTCACCTCCCAGCAAGGTTCGCCCCTGTCATTGTGGTAAATGCAGTTTCGGTTACTTGCTTGCTTCAAGAGTGTTTTAGTGTTTCGCCACAGTTGGGGCAGATAGTGCTGATCTCTAGACACGTATTTCTGGTTCTTTAACCGTCATCAGTGGAGATTACAGTCTTTCAAATGTGGGGTTTGCTGAGTAGGCTGCCAACATCTTTCTCAGGTCAGGTACCTCTCACAGGCATGATGGTGCTTCATGCACGAGCTCGTCAGCTCAATGACTCACGGCATTACTATTAAACTGGTACAGGGGTGGGAGCACACCGCTTCACCTCCCAGCAAGGTTCGCCCCTGGCATTGTGGTAAATGCAGTTTCAGTTACTTGCTTGCTTCAAGAGTGTTCGAGTATTTCGCCACAGTTGGCGCAGATAGTTCTGATCTCTAGACACGTGTTTCTGGTAATTTAACCGTCATCAGTAGAGATTACAGTCTTTCAAATTTGGGGTTTTCTGAGTAGGCTACCAACATATTTCTCAGGTCAGGTTCCTCTCACATGCATGCGGGTGCTTCATCCACGAGCTTGTCAGCTCAATGACTCAAGGGAGTGCTATTAAACAGGAACAGGGATGGGAGAAAACCACTTCACCTCCCAGCAAGGTTCGCCCCTGGCATTGTGGTAAATACAGTTCCGGTTACTTGCTTGCTTCAAGAGTTTCGCCACAGAAGGCGCAGATAGTGCTGAAATCTAGACACGTGTTTCTGTATCTTTTACTGTCATCAGTAGAGATTACAGTCTTCCAAATGTGGGGTTTGCTGAGTAGGCTCCCAAAACCTTTGTCAGGTCAGGTACCTCTCACAGGCATGCGGGTGTTTCATCCACGAGCTCGTCAGCTCAATGACTCACCGGAGTACTATTAAACAGGAACAGGGGTGGGAGCACACCGCTTCACCTCCCTGCAAGGGTTCGCCCCTGGCATTGTGGTAAATACCGTTCCGGTTACTTGCTTGCTTCAAGAGTGTTCGAGTGTTTCGCCAAAGTTGGCGCAGATAGTGCTGATCTCTAGTAACGTGTTTCTGGTTCTTTAACCGTCATCAGTAGAGATTACAGTCTTTGAAATTTGGAGTTTGCTGAGTAGGCTGCCAACATCTTTCTCAGGTCAGGTACCTCTCACAGGCATGCAGGTGCTTCATCCACGAGCTCGTCAGCTCAATGACTCACGGGAGTACTATTAAACCGGAAAAGGGTTAGGAGCAACCCGCTTAACCTCCCAGCAATGTTCGCCTCTGGCATTGTGGTAAATGCAGTTTCAGTTACTTGCTTTCTTCAAGAGTGTTCGAGTGTTTCGCCACAGTTTGCCCAGATAGTGCTGATCTCTAGACACGTGTTTCTGGTTCTTTAACCGTCATCAGTAGAGATTACAGTCTTTCAAATGTGGGGTTTGCGGAGTTGGCTTCCAACATCTTTCTCAGGTCAGGTACCTCTCACAGGCATGCGGGTGCTTCATCCATGAGCTCGTCAACTCAATGACTCACGGGAGTACTATTAAACAGGAATAGGGGTGGGTGCACACTGCTTCAGCTCCCAGCAAGGTTCTCCCCTGGCATTGTGGTAAATGCAGATTCAGTTGCTTGCTAGCTTCAAGAGTGTTCAAGTGTTTCGCCACAGTGGGTGCAGATAGTGCTGATCTCTAGACACGTGTTTCTGGTTCTTTAACAGTCAACAGTAGAGATTATAGTCTTTCAAATTTGGAGTTTGCTGAGTAGGCTACAAACATATTTCTCAGGTCAGGTACCTCTCACAGGTGTGCGGGTGCTTCATCCGCGAGCTCGCCAGCTCAATGACTCACTCGAGTACTATTAAGTAGGAACAGGATTGGGAGAACACTGCTTCACCTCCCCGCAAGGTTCGCCCCGGCACTGTGGTAAATACAGTTTCGGTTACTTGCTTGCTTCAAGACTGTTCGAGTGTTTCGCCAAAGTCGGCGTAGCTAGTGCTGATCTCTAGACACTTGTTTCTGGTTCATTAACCGTCATCAGTAGATATTACAGTCTTTGAAATTTGGAGTTTGCTGAGTAGGCTGCCAACATCTTTCTCAGGTCAGGTACCTCTCACAGGCATGCGGGTGCTTCATCCACAAGCTCGTCAGCTCAATGACTCACGGGAGTACTATTAAACTGGAACAGGGTTGGGAGCCCACCGCTTCACCTCCCAGCAAGGTTCGCACCTGGCATTGTGGTAAATGCAGTTTCAGTTACTTGCTTTCTTCAAGAGTGTTTGAGTGTTTCGCCACAGTTGGCGCAGATAATGCTGATCTCTAGTTACGTGTTTCTGGTTCTTTAACCGTCATCAGTAGAGATTACAGTCTTTGAAATTTGGAGTTTGCTGAGTAGGCTGCCAACATCTTTCTCATGTCAGGTACCTCTCACAGGCATGCGGGTGCTTCATCCACGAGCTCGTCAGCTCAATGACTCACGGGAGTACTATTAAACCGGAACAGGGTTGGGAGCAACCCGCTTCACCTCCCAGCAATGTTCGCCCCTGGCATTGTGGTAAATGCGGATGCATTTACTTGCTTTCTTCAAGAGTGTTCGAGTGTTTCGCAACAGTTGGCGCAGATAGTGCTGATCTCTAGACACGTGTTTCTGGTTCTTTAACCGTCATCAGTAGAGATTACAGTCTTTCAAATTTGGGGTTTGCTGTGTAGGCTGCCAACATCTTTCTCAGGTCAGGTAACTCTCACAGGCATGCGGGTGCTTCATCCACGAGCTCGTCAGCTCAATGACTCACGGGAGTACTATTAAACAGTAATAGGGGTGGGTGCACACACCGCTTCAGCTCCCAGCAAGGTTCTCCCCTGGCATTGTGGTAAATGCAGATTCAGTTACTTGCTTGCTTCAAGAGTGTTCAAGTGTTTTGCCACAGTGGGTGCAGATAGTGCTGATCTCTAGACACGTGTTTCTGGTTCTTTAACAGTCAGCAGTAGAGATTATACTCTTTTAAATTTGGGGTTTGCTGAGTAGGCTACAAACATATTTCTCAGGTCAGGTACCTCTCACAGGGATGCGGGTGCTTCATCAGCGAGCTCGCCAGCTCAATGACTCACTCGAGTACTATTAAGTAGGAACAGGGTTGGGAGAACACTGCTTCACCTCCCCGCAAGGTTTGCCCCTGGCACTGTGGTAAATACAGTTTTGGTTACTTGCTTGCTTCAAGACTGTTCGAGTGTTTCGCCAAAGTTGGCGTAGATAGTGCTGATCTCTAGACACTTGTTTCAGGTTCTTTAACCGTCAACAGTAGATATTACAGTCTTTGAAATTTGGAGTTTGCTGAGTAGGCTGCCAACATCTTTCTCAGGTCAGGTACCTCTCACAGGCATGTGGGTGCTTCATCCACGAGCTCGTCAGCTCAATGACTCACGGCATTACTATTAAACTGGAACAGGGTTGGGAGCACACCGCTTCACCTCCCAGCAAGGTTCGCCCCTGGCATTGTGGTAAATACAGTTCCGGTTACTTGCTTGCTTCAATAGTGTTCGAGTGTTTCGCCACAGTTGGCGCAGATAGTGCTGATCTCTAGACACGTGTTTCTGGTTCTTTAACTGTCATCTGTAGAGATTACAGTCTTTCAAATGTGAAGTTTGCTGAGTAGGCTGGCAACATCTTTCTCAGATCAGGTACCTCTCACATGCTTGCGGGTGCTTCATCCACGAGCTCGTCAGCTCAATGACTCACAGGAGTACTATTAAACAGGAACAGGGTTGGGAGCACACCGCTTCACCTCCCAGTAAGGTTCACCCCTGGCATTGTGGTAAATGCAGTTTCAGTTACTTGCTTGCTTCAAGTGTGTTCAAGTGTTTCGCCACAGATGGCACAGATAGTGCTGATCTCTAGACACGTGTTTCTAGTTCTTTAACCGTCATCAGCAGAGATTACAGTCTTTGAAATATTGGGTTTGATGAGTAGGCTGCCAACATCTTTGTCAGGTCAGGCACCTCTCACAGGCATGCGGGTGCTTCATCCACAAGCTCGTCAGCTCAATGACTCACGGCAGTACTATTAAACCAGAACAGGGGTGGGAGCACACCGCTTCACCTCCCAGCAAGGTTCACCCCTGGCATTGTGGTAAATGCAGTTTCAGTTACTTGCTTGCTTCAAGTGTGTTAGGGTGTTTCGCCACAGTTGGCGCAGATAGTTCTGATCTCTAGACACGTGTTTCTGTTTCTTTAACCGTCATCAGTAGAGAATACAGTCGTTCAAATGTGGGGTTTGCTGAGTAGGCTGCTAACATCTTTGTCAGGTCAGGTACCTCTCACAGGCATGATGGTGCTTCATGCACGAGCTTGTCAGCTTAATGACTCATGGGAGTACTATTAAACAGAAATAGGGATGGAGCACACCGCTTCAGCTCCCAGCAAGGTTCGCCCCTGGCATTGTGGTAAATGTAGTTTCAGTTACTTGCTTTCTTCAAGAGTGTTCGAGTGTTTCACCACAGTTGGCGCAGATAGTGCTGATCTCTAGACACGTGTTTCTGGTTCTTTAACCGTCATCAGTAGAGATTGCAGTCTTTAAAATTTGGGGTTTGCAGAGTAGGCTGCCAACATCTTTCTCATTTCAGGTACCTCTCACAGGCATGCGGGTGCTTCATCCATGAGCTCGACATCTCAATGACTCACAGGAGTATGTTTAAATAGGAACAGGGGTGCAAGCACACCGCTTCACCTCCCAGCAAGGTTCGCCCCTGTCATTGTGGTAAATGCAGTTTCGGTTACTTGCTTGCTTCAAGAGTGTTTTAGTGTTTCGCCACAGTTGGGGCAGATAGTGCTGATCTCTAGACACGTATTTCTGGTTCTTTAACCGTCATCAGTGGAGATTACAGTCTTTCAAATGTGGGGTTTGCTGAGTAGGCTGCCAACATCTTTCTCAGGTCAGGTACCTCTCACAGGCATGATGGTGCTTCATGCACGAGCTCGTCAGCTCAATGACTCACGGCATTACTATTAAACTGGTACAGGGGTGGGAGCACACCGCTTCACCTCCCAGCAAGGTTCGCCCCTGGCATTGTGGTAAATGCAGTTTCAGTTACTTGCTTGCTTCAAGAGTGTTCGAGTATTTCGCCACAGTTGGCGCAGATAGTTCTGATCTCTAGACACGTGTTTCTGGTAATTTAACCGTCATCAGTAGAGATTACAGTCTTTCAAATTTGGGGTTTTCTGAGTAGGCTACCAACATATTTCTCAGGTCAGGTTCCTCTCACATGCATGCGGGTGCTTCATCCACGAGCTTGTCAGCTCAATGACTCAAGGGAGTGCTATTAAACAGGAACAGGGATGGGAGAAAACCACTTCACCTCCCAGCAAGGTTCGCCCCTGGCATTGTGGTAAATACAGTTCCGGTTACTTGCTTGCTTCAAGAGTTTCGCCACAGTTGGCGCAGATAGTGCTGAAATCTAGACACGTGTTTCTGGTTCTTTAACCGTCATCAGTAGATATTACAGTCTTTGAAATTTGGGGTTAGCTGAGTTAGCTACAAACATCTTTCTCAGGTCAGGTACCTCTCACAGACATGCAGGTGCTTCATCCACGAGCTCGTCAGCTCAATGACTCAACGGAGTACTATTAAACAGGAACAGGGTTGGAGCACACCGCTTAACCTCCCAGCAAGGTTCACCCCTGGCATTGTGGTAAATGTAGTTTCAGTTACTTGCTTTCTTCAAGAGTGTTCGAGTGTTTCACCACCGTTGGCGGAGATAGTGCTGATCTTTAGACACGTGTTTCTGGTTCTTTAACCGTCATCAGTAGAGATTGCAGTCTTTCAAATTTGGGGTTTGCTGTGTAGGCTGCCAACATCTTTCTCAGGTCAGGTAACTCTCACAGGCATGCGGGTGCTTCATCCACGAGCTCGTCAGCTCAATGACTCAACGGAGTACTATTAAACAGGAACAGGCTTGGAGCACACCGCTTAACCTCCCATCAAAGTTCGCCCCTGGCATTGTGGTAAATACAGTTTCAGTTACTTGCTTTCTTCAATAGTGTTCGAGTGTTTCGCCACAGTTGGCGCAGATAGTGCTGATCTCTAGACACGTGTTTCTGGTTCTTTAACCGTCATCAGTAGAGATTACAGTCTTTCAAAAGTGTGGTTTGCTGAGTAGGCTACCAACATCTTTCTCATGTCAGGTACCTCTCACAGGCATGCGGGTGCTTCATCTATGAGCTCGTCAGCTCAATGACTCAAAGAAGTACTTTTAAATAGGAACAGGTGTGGAAGCACACTGCTTGACCTCCCAGCAAGGTTCGCCCCTGGCATTTTGGTAAATGTAGTTTCAGTTACTTTCTTGCTTCAAGAGTGTTCAAGTGTTTCACAACAGTTGGCGCAGATAGTGTTGATCTCTAGACATGTGTTTCTGGTTCTTTAACCGTCATCAGTAGAGATTACAGTCTTTGAAAATTGGGGTTTGCTGTGTAGGCTGCCAACATCTTTCTCAGGTCAGGTAACTCTCACAGGCATGCGGGTGCTTCATCCACGAGCTCGTCAGCTCAATGACTCAACGGAGTACTATTAAACAGGAACAGGGTTGGGAGAACACTGCTTCACCTCCCAGCAAGGTTCGCACCTGGCACTGTAATAAATACAGTTTCAGTTACTTGCTTGCTTCAAGACTGTTCGAGTGTTTCGCCAAAGTTGGCGCAGATAGTGCTGATCTCTAGACACGTGTTTCTGGTTCTTTAACCGTCAGCAGTAGATATTACAGTCTTTGAAATTTGGGGTTTGCTGAGTAGGCTTCCAACATCTTTCTCAGGTCAGGTACCTCTCACAGGCATGCGGGTGCTTCATTCACGAGCTCGTCAGCTCAATGACTCACGGCATTACTATTAAACTGGAACAGGGTTGGGAGCACACCGCTTCACCTCCCAGCAAGGTTCGCCCCTGGCATTCTGGGAAATACAGTTCCGGTTACTTGCTTGCTTCAAGAGTGTTCGAGTGTTTCGCCACAGTTGGCGCAGATAGTGCTGATCTCTAGGCACGTGTTTCTGGTTCTTTAACTGTCATCTGTAGAGATTACAGTCTTTCAAATGTGAAGTTTGCTAAGTAGGCTGGCAACATCTTTCTCAGATCAGGTACCTCTCACAGGCTTGCGGGTGCTTCATCCACGAGCTCGTCAGCTCAATGACTCACAGTAGTACTATTAAACAGGAACAGGGTTGGGAGCATCCCGCTTCACCTCCCAGTAAGGTTCACCCCTGGCATTGTGGTAAATGCAGTTTCAGTTACTTGCTTGCTTCAAGTGTGTTCAAGTGTTTCGCCACAGATGGCACAGATAGTGCTGATCTCTAGACACGTGTTTCTAGTTCTTTAACCGTCATCAGCAGAGATTACAGTCTTTGAAATATGGGGTTTGATGAGTAGGCTGCCAACATCTTTGTCAGGTCAGGCACCTCTCACAGGCATGCGGGTGCTTCATCCACAAGCTCGTCAGCTCAATGACTCACGGCAGTACTATTAAACCGGAACAGGGGTGGGAGCACACCGCTTCACCTCCCAGCAAGGTTCACCCCTGGCATTGTGGTAAATGCAGTTTCAGTTACTTGCTTGCTTCAAGTGTGTTAGGGTGTTTCGCCACAGTTGGCGCAGATAGTTCTGATCTCTAGACACGTGTTTCTGTTTCTTTAACCGTCATCAGTAGAGAATATAGTCGTTCAAATGTGGGGTTTGCTGAGTAGGCTGCTAACATCTTTGTCAAGTCAGGTACCTCTCACAGGCATGATGGTGCTTCATGCACGAGCTTGTCAGCTCAATGGCTCATGGGAGTACTATTAAACAGAAATAGGGATGGGAGCACACCGCTTCAGCTCCCAGCAAGGTTCGCCCCTGGCATTGTGGTAAATGCAGTTTCAGTTACTTGCTTGCTTCAAGAGTGTTCAAGTATTTCGCCACAGTTGGCGCAGATAGTGCTGATCTCTAGACACGTGTTTCTGGTTCTTTAACCGTTTTCAGCAGAGATTACAGTCTTTCAAATTTGGGGTTTGCTGAGTAGGCTGCCAACATCTTTCTCAGGTCAGGTTCCTTTCACAGGCATGCGGGTGCTTCATCAACGAGCTCATCAGCTCAATGAATCACGGCAGGACTATTAAACAGGAACAGGGTTCGGAGAACACCGCTTCACCTCCCAGCAAGGTTCGCACCTGGCACTGTGGTAAATACAGTTTCAGTTACTTGCTTGCTTCAAGACTGTTCGAGTGTTTCGCCACAGTTGGCGCAGATAGTGCTGATATCTAGACACGTGTTTCTGGTTCTTTAACCGTCATCAGTAGAGATTACAGTCTTCGAAATTTGAGGTTTGCTGAGTAGGCTGCCAACATCTTTCTCAGGTCAGGTACCTCTCGCAGGCATGCAGGTGCTTCATCCACGAGCTCGTCAGCTCAATGACTCACAGGATTACTATCAAACTGGAACAGGGTTGGGAGCACACCGCTTCACCTCCCAGCAAGGTTCACCCCTGGCATTGTGGTAAATGTAGTTTCAGTTACTTGCTTTCTTCAAGAGTGTTCGAGTGTTTCACCACAGTTGGCGCAGATAGTGCTGATCTCTAGACACGTGTTTTTGGTTCTTTAACCGTCATCAGTAGAGATTGCAGTCTTTAAAATTTGGGGTTTGCTGAGTAGGCTGCCAACATCTTTCTCATTTCAGGTACCTCTCACAGGCATGCGGCTGCTTCATCCATGAGCTCGACATCTCAATGACTCACAGGAGTACGTTTAAATAGGAACAGGGGTGCGAGCACACCGCTTCACCTCCCAGCAAGGTTCGCCCCTGTCATTGTGGTAAATGCAGTTTCGGTTACTTGCTTGCTTCAAGAGTGTTTGAGTGTTTCGCCACAGTTGGGGCAGATAGTGCTGATCTCTAGACACGTATTTCTGGTTCTTTAACCGTCATCAGTAGAGATTACAGTCTTTCAAATGTGGGGTTTACTGAGGAGGCTGCCAACATCTTTCTCAGGTCAGGTACCTCTAACAGGCATGTGGGTGCTTCATGCACGAGCTCGTCAGCTCAATGACTCACTGGAGTACTATTAAACAGGAACAGGGTTGGGAGCACACCGTTTCACCTCCCATCAAGGTTCGCCCCTGGCATTGTGGTAAATACAGTTCCGGTTACTTGCTTGCTTCAAGAGTGTTCGAGTGTTTCGCCACAGTTGGCGCAGATAGCGCTGATCTCTAGACACTTGTTTCTGGTTCTTTAACTGTCATCTGTAGAGATTACAGTCTTTCAAATGTGAGGTTTGCTGAGTAGGCTGCCAACATCTTTCTCAGGTCAGGTACCTCTCACAGGCATGCAGGTGCTTCATCCACGAGCTCGTCAGCTCAATGACTCACGGGAGTACTATTAAACAGGAACAGGGGTGGGAGCACACCGCTTCACCTCCCAGCAAGGTTCGCCCCTGGCATTGTGGTAAATGCAGTTTTGGTTACTTGCTTGCTTCAAGAGTGTTTGAGTGCTTCGCCACAGTTGGCACAGATAGTGCTGGTCTCTAGACACGTGTTTCTGGTTCTTTAACTGTCCTCGGTAGAGATTACAGTCTTTCAAATGTAAGGTTTGCTGAGTAGGCTGCCAACATCTTTGTCAGGTCAGGCACCTCTCACAGGCATGCGGGTGCTTCATCCACGAGCTCGTCAGCTCAATGACTCACGGCAGTACTAATAAACAGAAATAGGGGTGGGAGCACACCGCTTCACCTCCCAGCAAGGTTCGCCCCTGTCATTGTGGTGAATGCAGTTTCAGTTACTTGCTTGCTTCTAGAGTGTTCGAGTGTTTCGCCACAGTTGGCGCAGATAGTGCTGATCTCTAGACATGTGTTTCTGGTTATTTAACCGTTATCAGTAGAGATTGCAGTCTTTCAAATTTGGGGTTTGCTGAGTAGGCTGCCAACATCTTTCTCAGGTCAGGTACCTCTCACAGGCATGCGGGTGCTTCATCCATGAGATCGTCAGCTCAATGACTCACAGGAGTACTATTAAACAGAAATAGGGGTGGGAGCACACCGCTTCAGCTCCCAGCAAGGTTCGTCCCTGGCATTGTTGTAAATGCAGTTTCAGTTACTTGCTTGCTTCAAGAGTGTTCAGGTGTTTCGACAGTTGGCGCAGATAGTGCTGATCTCTAGACACATGTTTCTGGTTCTTTAACCGTCATCAGTAGAGATTACAGTCTTCCAAATGTGGGGTTTGCTGAATAGGCTCCCAAAATCTTTGTCAGGTCAGGTACCTCTCACAGGCATGCGGGTGCTTCATCCACGAGCTCATCAGCTCAATGACTCATGGGAGTACTATTAAACAGGAACAGGTGTGGGAGCACACTGCTTCACCTCCCAGCAAGGTTCGCCCCTGCCATTGTGGTATATTCAGTTTCAGTTACTTGCTTGCTTCAAGAGTGTTCGAGTGTTTTGCCACAATTGGTGCAGATAGTGCTGATCTCTAGACACGTGTTTCTGGTTCTTTAACCGTTTTCAGCAGAGATTACAGTCTTTCAAATTTGGGGTTTGCTGAGTAGGCTGCCAACATCTTTCTCAGGTCAGGTACCTCTCACAGGCATGCGGCTGCTTCATCCACAAACTCGTCAGCTCAATGACTCATGGCAGTACTATTAAACAGGAACAGGGGTGGAAGCACACCCCTTCACCTCCCAGCAATGTTCACCCCTGGCATTGTGGTAAATGCAGTTTCGGTTTCTTGCTTGCTTCAAGAGTGTTCGAGTGTTTTGCCACAATTGGTGCAGATAGTGCTGATCTCTAGACACGTGTTTCTGGTTCTTTAACCGTCATCAGTAGAGATTACAGTCTTTCAAAAGTGGGGTTTGCTGAGTAGGCTGCCAACATCTTTCTCAGGTCAGGTACCTCTAACAGGCATGAGGGTCTTCATGCACGAGCTCGTCAGCTCAATGACTCACCGGAGTACTATTAAACAGGAACAGGGGTGGGAGCACACTGCTTCACCTCCCAGCAAGGTTCGCCCCTGCCATTGTGGTATATGCAGTTTCAGTTACTTGCTTGCTTCAAGAGTGTTCGAGTGTTTTGCCACAATTGGTGCAGATAGTGCTGATCTCTAGACACGTGTTTCTGGTTCTTTAACCGTTATCAGTAGAGATTAAAGTCTTTCAAATTTGGGGTTTGCTGAGTAGGCTGCCAACATCTTTCTCAGGTCAGGTACCTCTCACAGGCATGCGGGTACTTCATCCACGAACTCGTCAGCTCAATGACTCATGGCAGTACTATTAAACAGGAACAGGGGTGGCAGCACACCGCTTCACCTCCCAGCAAGGTTCACCCCTGGCATTGTGGTAAATGTAGTTTCTGTTTCTTGCTTGCTTCAAGAGTGTTCGAGTGTTTTGCCATAATTGATGCAGATAGTGCTGATCTCTAGACACGTGTTTCTGGTTCTTTAACCGTCATCAGTAGAGATTACAGTCTTTCAAATGTGGGGTTTGCTGAGTAGGCTGCCAACATCTTTGTCAGGTCAGGTACCTCTCACAGGCATGCGGGTGCTTCATGCACGAGCTCGTCAGCTCAATGACTCACCGGAGTACTATTAAACAGGAACAGGGGTGGGAGCACACCGCTTCACCTCCCAGCAAGGGTTCGCCCCTGGCATTGTGGTAAATACAGTTCCGGTTACTTGCTTGCTTCAAGAGTGTTCGAGTGTTTCGCCAAAGTTGGCGCAGATAGTGCTGATCTCTAGTCACGTGTTTCTGGTTCTTTAACCGTCATCAGTAGATTTTACAGTCTTCCAAATGTGGGGTTTGCTGAGTAGGCTCCCAAAATCTTTCTCAGGTCAGGTACCTCTCACAGGCATGCGGGTGCTTCATCCACGAGCTCGTCAGCTCAATGACTCACAGGAGTAGTATTAAACCGGAAAAGGGTTGGGAGCAACCCGCTTCACCTCCCAGTAACCGTCATCAGTAGAGATTACAGTCTTTGAAATTTGGAGTTTGCTGAGTATGCTGCCAACATCTTTGTCAGGTCAGGTACCTCTCACAGGCATGCGGGTGCTTCATGCACGAGCTTGTCAGCTCAATGACTCACAAGAGTGCTATTAAACAGGAACAAGGGGTGGGAACACACCGCTTCAACTCTCAGCAAGGTTCGCCCCTGGCATTGTGGTAAATGCAGTTTCAGTTACTTGCTTGCTTCAGGAGTGTTCGAGTGTTTCGCCACAGTTGGCGCAGATATTGCTGATATCAGACACGTGTTTCTGGTTCTTTATCCGTTATCAGTAGAGATTACAGTCTTTCAAATGTGGGGTTTGCTGAGTAGGCTGCCAACATCTTTCTCAGTTCAGGTACCTCTCACAGGCATGCGGGTGCTTCATCCATGAGCTCGTCAGCTCAATGACTCATGGGAGTACTATTAAACAGGAACAGGTGTGGGAGCACACCGCTTCACCTCCCAGCAAGGTTCGCCCCTGGCATTGTGGTAAATACAGTTCCAGTTACTTGCTTGCTTCAAGAGTGTTCGAGTGTTTCGCCACAGTTGGCGCAGATAGTGCTTATCTCTAGACACGTGTTTCTGGTTTTTTAACCGTCATCAGTAGAGATTACAGTCTTTGACATTTTGGGCTTGATGAGTAGGCTGCCAACATCTTTCTCAGATCAGGTACCTCTCACAGGCATGCGGGGGGCTTCATCCACGAGCTCGTCAGCTCAATGACTCACGGCAGTACTATTAAACAGGAACAGGGGTGGGAGCACACTGCTTCACCTGCCAGCAAGGTTCGCCCCCGGCATTTTGATAAATGCAGTTTCGGTTACTTGCTTGCTTCAAGAGAGTTTGAGTGTTTCGCTACAGAAGGCACAGATAGTGCTGATCTCTAGACATGTGTTTCTGGTTCTTTAACCGTCATCAGTAGAGATTACAGTCGTTCAAAATGTGGGGTTTGCTGAGTAGGCTGCCAACATCTTTGTCAGGTCAGGTACCTCTCACAGGCATACAGGTGCTTCATCCACGAGCTCGGCATCTCAATGACTCATGGGAGTACTATTAAACAGGAACAGGGGTGGGAGCACACTGCTTCACCTGCCAGCAAGGTTCGCCCCTCGCATTGTGGTAAATGCAGTTTCGGTTACTTGCTTGCTTCAAAAGATTTCAAGTGTTTCGCCACAGAAGGCGCAGATAGTGCTGATCTCTAGACACGTGTTTCTGTATCTTTTACTGTCATCAGTAGAGATTACAGTCTTCCAAATGTGGGGTTTGCTGAGTAGGCTCCCAAAATCTTTGTCAGGTCAGGTACCTCTCACAGGCATGCGGGTGTTTCATCCACGAGCTCGTCAGCTCAATGACTCACGGGAGTACTATTAAACCGGAAAAGGGTTGGGAGCAACCCGCTTAACCTCCCAGCAATGTTCGCCTCTGGCATTGTGGTAAATGCAGTTTCAGTTACTTGCTTTCGTCAAGAGTGTTCGAGTGTTTCGCCACAGTTGGCGCAGATAGTGCTGATCTCTAGACACGTGTTTCTGGTTCTTTAACCGTCATCGGTAGAGATTACAGTCTTTCAAATGTGGGGTTTGCTGAGTAGGCTGCCAACATCTTTCTCAGGTCAGGTACCTCTCACAGGCATGCGGGTGCTTTATCCATGAGCTCGTCAACTCAATGACTCACGGGAGTACTATTAAACAGGAATAGGGGTGGGTGCACACTGCTTCAGCTCCCAGCAAGGTTCTCCCCTGGCATTGTGGTAAATGCAGATTCAGTTACTTGCTAGCTTCAAGAGTGTTCAAGTGTTTCGCCACAGTGGGTGCAGATAGTGCTGATCTCTAGACACGTGTTTCTGGTTCTTTAACAGTCAACAGTAGAGATTATAGTCTTTCAAATTTGGAGTTTGCTGAGTAGGCTACAAACATATTTCTCAGGTCAGGTACCTCTCACAGGTGTGCGGGTGCTTCATCCGCGAGCTCGCCAGCTCAATGACTCACTCGAGTACTATTAAGTAGGAACAGGGTTGGGAGAACACTGCTTCACCTCCCCGCAAGGTTCGCCCCGGCACTGTGGTAAATACAGTTTCGGTTACTTGCTTGCTTCAAGACTGTTCGAGTGTTTCTCCAAAGTTGGCGTAGATAGTGCTGATCTCTAGACACTTGTTTCTGGTTCATTAACCGTCATCAGTAGATATTACAGTCTTTGAAATTTGGAGTTTGCTGAGTAGGCTGCCAACATCTTTCTCAGGTCAGGTACCTCTCACAGGCATGCGGGTGCTTCATCCACAAGCTCGTCAGCTCAATGACTCACGGGAGTACTATTAAACTGGAACAGGGTTGGGAGCACACCGCTTCACCTCCCAGCAAGGTTCGCACCTGGCATTGTGGTAAATGCAGTTTCAGTTTGTAGGACCTGGGGTCACCGGGCCCTAAAGGCGTAGCGTGACTCGAGCGGTTGGGCACCCGAAGGCTTACGTGTGAAGCAACCATACAGCACACACATCCCCTGAAGCAGAAAGCGCACACAATAACTGACACCACACAGTAGGTTCACTTAAAAATCAGTCAGGTTTATTTAGTTCAAATGAGGTTCAAAGGCAATTTCATTAGATTCTCACTGGCAGTAACAGTATACATTCCACAGCAGTTCAGTTCAAAAGCAATTAATTAAACTTTAACTTGACCCCACCTAGCTACCATAAAACATCAGGTCCTAGGGATATAGTGCTGCGCACTACAATTAATAGCGCTTAAAAATCAGGTTGCATAAACATGGCACATAGCGCTGCACAGGGCAATTCAATCGCACTGGGAACCAGGCCCTAGGAGCAAAGCGCCGCAACTAGCAGTTTACAAGCGCTCCAAATAGGTCATCTAACCCAGCCCTGCACAGATCCCATGAATAGCGCTTGAAACCAGGCTACAGGAACATGGCACGGCAACTAGCAATTGAATAGCCCTATAAACCAGGCTCTAGGACCATAGCGCCGCACCTACACATGAATAGCGCTTCAGGGCAGTCCCGCCTAGCGCTTTGCTCAGTGAACCCGGGGCACTTCAGATCTGGCAGTTCCACATAGTGGGTTGCTCTGCAGCTCCTTGGCGCTTTAACGAGGGCAGTTCCACATGGCGCTCTATCCCGGTTTAGTCAGCGCTTCGAAGGGAAGCGGGGGCCTGGTGGGGAATCTCCCCAGGGGAGGGGCGAACTCGGGGCCTCCTTATGGCCTTCCGCCCGCCTCCCCCAGGGGTTACCTTGGTCTTTGGCCTTCTGTCGGCCCTGGCGACGGGTTCTCTGCTGGGAGGGGGGTCCCTCCTCCTTCCGTGCCTCGCGCTACTCAGCGCTTCTGCCCGGCGGGGACCTCGCGGCGGGCTTCCTCCTCCTCGCGCCGCAGCTGACGTCCAGGCCGCCCGGCGATGTCCGGGCCGAGGGCCTCCCTTGCAGCTTCTCCTGAAGGTAGGTGGCGCAGGGGGACAAGGCGCGGGGCTCCCGGTCGGGTCAGACGTGACCGGGGAGCTCCGCTGGCGTCACGTCTACTTCGGGGGATTCCTGCCTTGCTTCCGGGGTCGCGCCCGCAGCCGCCAATGGCAGTGCGGACTGCGGGGGCGCGGCTCCGTCCACCAATGGGGTTACGGCGGGGGCGGCGTTTGGCAGTCCGCCCCCGTCAGGTGATGCGGGTGCTGGCTTCAGGCCTACGCGGCCGCGGCAAGACGCCTGGGCCCAACGAGGCCTTCCCGGCGCTGGGGGCGCGATTCTTCGGCTATGACGGCAGCGGCGGGGCCCCGGGCTTCTCCGCGGGCCCCGGTGATGACAGGGGGCAGTTTCCCGGCCCTGGGCCGTAGCGGTGAGTGCGCCTTGAATCCCCACACTCGGGGGGGGGGCAGAAATTAAGGGGTGACTTCGGCGACCAGCGCCTGGTACAGAACGGACTAGGGGGATCCCAGGCAAGGTCAGGGAGCGCAGGGGTCACAGCGCTAGTACCTGGTTGATCCCCCAGCAGTCCAGCAGGGAGTCTTTAGTAATAAGTTTCAGTAGTCAGTTTCCGCCCTCAGCTTCAGCCTTAAATTCCGGCGGTCAGCTTCAGCAGAGTTTCAGAAGTAGGTTTTTGCAGTCTTGGTGGCGCAGTTGGTTCTCGCGCCCTTAAAAGTTCTGTTCCTTGGGGGGGGGGGTGAGTTGGTGACTAGTTCCCTCCTAGTCAGGCTTGGCAGGTCATTCCGGGGTCTCCCTATCGCTGGGCCAGATCAGTGGGTAGTACAGGATCCCTCACTCACTTAAAGGGCAGTGCCTAAACCCTGTCACCTTCAGAGGCATAAGTCCCTGTCTAGGCCCTACCGCCTAAAACTCCTGCGTGGGTTCCCCAGGTCTGCTTTACCCCAACTAACTAGAAAAAGTTCCCTCCCTCTGTTAAGTAGCCCTAGGTCAGGTGACCACCTCCTAAGGCGGCAAAAGTAAAACCCCACCCTTCTTCTAGAAGGTTCCAGCACATTCCAGGAGCTTCCCCACTCTAGGTATAGGACAAAAAAGGCGGGCTGGTGTCGCAACATTGTTGTGGGGTCCCAGCCAGCTCCTGGGGGCTAGGGTGCTACTAGAAAGGCCACTCCGCAGTAGCAGGGGCCTGTGGCAGCCATCTTAGGGGAAGGGAGCACCTGCACCTTAACACTGATTGGCAATGAAAAGGCGCCCGGAGACCTAAGTCCAACACAAAAATGAGGGTGGAAAAAAATGAGGCACGATGAAAAATACAGGGGGAGACCACCCTAGGGCTGACAGGTCTAACACGCGTCCCCCCCAGCCGAAAGAGGGGAGAGCTACCCAACCTCTAGGGAGTTCTCATCGCTAAGGCGGAAAAACCGGGAGAGACCGTCAGCATTGGCGTGGTCAACTCCGGGCCGATGTTCCACCCGAAAGTCCATCCCCTGTAGGGAAATGGACCACCTCAGCAACTTGGGGTTTTCGCCTCTCATCTGCATGAGCCAGCGAAGGGGGCGGTGGTCCGTCTGAATCAGGAAGTGAGATCCAAAGAGGTATGGCCTCAACTTCTTCAGAGCCCAGACCACCGCGAAGGCTTCCCGCTCGATGGTGCTCCATCGCTGTTCCCGAGGGAGGAGTCTTCTGGAGATGAAGGCCACAGGTTGATCTTGGCCTTCTGTGTTGAGCTGCAAGAGCACCGCACCTATGCCGTGCTCTGAGGCGTCCGTCTGTACAATAAACTCTTTACTGAAATCTGGGGTTGCGAGTACTGGAGCGGTACACATCGCTTGTTTCAGCGTTTCAAATGCCTCCTGGCAAGCAGTGGTCCATATGACCTTGCGAGGTTGTTTCTTGGACGTCAATTCTGTCAAGGGGGCTACGATGGTGCCATATGCCTTGACAAACCGGCGGTAATACCCAGTGAGGCCGAGGAAAGCTCGGACCGCAGTTTGGGTCTTGGGGGGCTCCCAGGCCATGATGGTCTCTATTTTGGCCTGGAGGGGTTGCACCTTACCTCCGCCCACTAGGTGTCCCAGGTACACGACAGATCCCTGTCCAATCTGGCACTTGCTGGCTTTAATGGTTAAGCCAGCGCGTTGCAGCGCCTGCAATACCTCCTGGAGGTGTTGCAGATGGTCCTCCCAGGTGCTACTGAAGACAGCTATGTCGTCCAGGTATGCCGCTGAGAAGGACTCCAGGCCAGATAGTACCTGATTCACTAACCGCTGGAATGTGGCCGGAGCATTTTTGAGCCCAAAGGGCATCACTCGGAACTGGTAGTGGCCCTCGGGGGTGGAAAATGCTGTTTTCGCCCTTGCTCCCTCGGCCATGGCAATCTGCCAATATCCGGATGTCAGGTCAATGGTGCTGAGGTACCGGGCTGCTCCCAGCCGGTCCACCAGCTCGTCTGCCCGTGGGATGGGGTGAGCATCTGTCTTCGTGACAGAGTTCAACCCCCGGTAGTCCACACAGAACCGAAGTTCTGGCGTCGTACCCGGTGGGGCCGCTTTCGGCACCATCACCACTGGACTAGCCCACGGGCTGCTGGAAGGTTCTATCACCCCCAGCTCCAGCATCTTTGCCACCTCACACTGGATGCTATCCTTCACTCGGTCAGAGAGCCGGTAAGACTTGTTCTTCACCGGGGGGCTGTCCCCTGTGTCCACATCATGGGTACACAGATGAGTGATTCCAGGCGTGAGGGAGAACAACGAGGCGAACTGTCCCAGGACATGGCGACAGTCCCTCTGTTGCTCTGGGGTCAAGGATGGGGAGAGGACTACACCTTCTACCGAACCATCCTTCTCTTGGACCGCAAGAAGGTCAGGAAGAGCTTCACTCTCTTCCTCCTCGCTCCCATCCGTCACCATGAGGAGAGCAAGCTCCGATCGCTCATGGTGCGGCTTCAGGCGGTTGACGTGGAGCACCCGATGGGGCTGACGGGGGGGTCTTCAGGTCAACTACGTAGGTGGTCTGGCCTCGTCGCTCCACAATTTCGTATGGACCAGTCCACCGGTCCTGGAGGGCACACAGCTCCCCAGGTTCCATGACCCACACCTTCTGTCCAGCGTCCAACTCTACCGTCCGAGCGTTGCGGTCGTACCACTCCTTCATGACGGCCTGGCTAGCCTCTAGATTCTCTGAGGCCGCCTTCCACAGCTTGGCCATCTGGCTGCGGAATGCCAGCATGTAGCTGACAATATCCCGGGGAAGCTTCTGCGAAGTCTTCTCCCACCCCTCCTTCACTAGGCTGAGGGGCCCCCTAACGGGATGGCCATAGAGCAGCTCGAAAGGGCTGAACCCGACTCCCTTCTGCGGCACCTCACGGTAGGAGAACAGCAGGCAAGGGAGGAGGACGTCCCACTTACGCCTCAAGCCCTCTGGCAGGCTCCGGATCATTCCTTTCAACGTCTTGTTGAAGCGCTCCACAAGTCTGTTAGTCTGGGGGTGGTAAGGGGTGGAGAACCGATAGGTCACTCCACACTCCTTCCACATGGCCTGCATGTAGGCCGACATGAAATTCGTGCCCCTGTCCGACACCACGACCTTGGGGAATCCCACTCGGGTAAAAATCCCCAACAGTGCCCGCGCCACCACCGGTGCAGTGATGGTCCTCAGAGGAATAGCCTCTGGGTACCTTGTGGCGTGGTCCACCAAAACCAAGATGAACCGGTGTCCCGCTGCGGTCGGAGGGTCCAATGGCCCAACAATATCGATACCGACCCTCTCAAAAGGGGTCCCGACCACGGGGAGCGGTTCCAACGGGACCTTCAACTTAGTCCCAGTCTTGCCACTTGCCTGACAAGACTTGCAGGTCTTACAAAAGGTGTCCAAGGCAATCCTCATCCTGGGCCAATAAAAATGGGGGACTAACCGTGCAAAGGTTTTGTCCTGGCCCAGATGTCCGGCTAAGGGTATCTCGTGCGCTAACTCCAGCAGGAAGGCCCGGTAACATTGGGGGACCACAGCTCCGTCATCTCCAACATACCTTATGGGGAGATGGTAAGAACTAGACGGCTGTGCAGTGAGGAACAAGGATTTAGGGAGAACATTAATGACATCAAACAGCGTTTCAAACACAGGGGATATCACCCCAACGTTCTAGACAGAGCTGAACGTAGAGTCCTTAAACTTCCCAGAACTCAGACTCTCCTACAAACTGACAGAGCGGCAGATCGGAACTCTGGCATAAATCACAAAATTGTTGAAAGAATCAGTTTTTTCACTAATTATACCGCACACAGTGACAAAATCTTTAAAGCTTTTAGAAAGCACTGGCACTTACTGACAGATATCCCCAGACTTCGTACCACTATCACTAACAAACCTTCTCTGGTGTATAGAAGAGGACTTACACTTAGAAGGTCCCTATGTCCTAGCTATGTGACCACCCAGAAGACAAACAACACCTGGTTACCGAAACCCCCTGTGGGTTTCTTTACATGCACCTCCTGCAACATATGTATCCTGGGACGTAACAAATGCAAAGAATTCAATTTTAACACTGGCAAAACGCATCAGATTAGGCACTTCATCAATTGCAACACTAAATACGTGATATACACACTGGAGTGCCCATGCGGAAAGGTCTATGTAGGCAGTACAGCACGATGTCTGAAAACCCGTATCCAAGAACACCGACGCGCGCTGATTAACAACGATACACGATATCCCATGACTGAACACTACAATAGGGAACATCCAAATGACAGGTCATTTCTCTTTATTGGCATAGACCACATTCCCTTAAACAAACGGGGAGGCAACAGGGATCTCGTATTGAGACAAACCGAATCCAAGTGGATATGCAGATTGCGGTCGGTTGCAATGGGGCACAATTCGGATCATGAATTTCATTATTTCTTGACCTGAGCACTTTCTCGTGGTTTAGAGATAACCTGACTCCAGAACACAAATAATTTTTCGAGAGCTTTGCCTTGGTGTGAGCAAGACAACTCATCATTCGCCACACCTAGGACCATGATGTTCGTTCTCTCTGGACTTGAGTCCACCAAGTCCCCGCGGATTGGGATAGCATGACATCGAATGCGCCTGCTTCTCAAAATTCTGTGATTTCCATAGTTCCTTACACCTTTGTGTTTTTTATCAATTCACTATTGCCTACCTTCAGTGCAAACTCTGAAATGTATATAACACGATTAGGACTATACCTACATGTCTCGTCAATTCCTTTCGCATCGACCCTTTTTCCCTGTTAATCGGTGCACAACCATTTACCTATTAGACGCTGCTCTACTTAAACGACTGGCACTTGGCTTTTCTCAGACCCAGCACGCCTTAGAATCGCAAAGGCAGTGCACGTTTATTATACATTTACGTATTCGGCGATTTTTTGCCATTAGAATATTCCATTGTTTGCCTCTTGTTAACATGATCTATGGCGCGCACTCTATCTTCTAAATAGCGCCTCCCTCCCACACACTTGTGTGGACATGATTAACACATGTCAATCATTTTTCTTATGTTCCTCAGGTAAGCCTCCAACTTACCGTCATTTAGTATGGTTTTGACCTTTACATCCAAATAGGCCACACTTATATGTGTAGATGGGAACCTTACTTACGCCCCACGCTTTGTGTTCATCGAGACACAAGTGGTGGCCTTCCGGACACCCTCGTGCAACACGCACTGCGTTGTCCAACTTACCGTCATTTAGTATGGTTTTGACCTTTTCATCCAAATAGGCAACACCTATATGTGTAGATGGGAACCTTTCATACGCCCCACGCTTTGTGTTCATCGAGACACAAGTGGTGTCCTTCCGGACACCTTCTTGTAACACGCACTGCTTTGTCATTTTTTCTGTGGCATTTGACCTTACAAATGGGCGCTTTTTCTAAACTTTCTACCTTGCTGCATTTATCTTCTAAATTGGGCGCCTTACCCAGCTTTCGACGTTGCAGCTTTTATCTCCGAACATGGCGCGCGTAATACCAATGAGGTATCACACACATTGGTTTATCATTTGACACACCTTCTGAGAGGCTCCAACACGACGTGACGAGAATGACGTATCTGTCCCAACGTCACGTCAGCCGCCTTAGTTGGTCACCGGGTTTCCTTGGAAACGGTTCATGTCCGTTTCTCATTTGCTACCTATCACATGCCCAGTGTCAACTTCGTGATTTGTGTTTACATCGCGCCAATCTTGCACACTTCACCATACTTTTGTTTTAAATCGGGCGCATTTTTCCATCCTTTCACCTGGTTGCATTCACTTGTGTCCAGCTTGTTGTAAGTGAAGGACTTCGGAACACACTTTATCAATATGTACCGTAACGAGTGGCTGGCCCTTTACAAATGGGCATTTCCTTCTACTATAGGGCGCTTCCCCAGCCTTCTACCTCATAGTATTGGACGTTTTTCTAGCTTTTATTTTCTTTTTAACGCCCTCATTTCAGACCTTGGCGCGCTCTAACCGCTGACGCAGCGCCAACCGTGACCCCTATTGGCTCATCCCCGACACACCCTCTGACAGCTCCTGTCAAGACTTGACGCGTACGAGTGTCAAACCGGGTCTCCTTGGAAACGGCCCAAATATGACTGTCATTGGCTAACTATCACACGCTCGGTTTTAACTTGTTGAAACGCGATGACGTGCGCTGATCTTGCACACGCATGCCCGTGCTTTTAAACCCGGCGTCTGCCCCGGTTCACTTCACGGGATACTCCCAGGGGAGGACGCGAACTACCGTCTTATCACAGGTATGAGGGGTACTATGCAGATATCTTTATGCAGAGGGGGACATACGGCATGGTCCTACCTATCTTTAACTTTCTTGGCCACTCAACACCGTTTCGATCATGTGGCATAGGGGCCACTTTCCTAATGTTTCTTTATAGTGTGTCTCGCCGTCTAGGCAAACGTGTCTTGGTTTTGTTTGTCATTATTGCTGTTTGGGGAACGGCATGGGTCCTATACTATGGGATCTTGTTTACTAGTTTTCTTACATTTTCGGTGTTACTCGCTTTACAGGCGTACGTGTCCCATTTTTACTCCTTTTATTCCTTTTGTGTTTTTTGGTGGTTTTCAGGGTACGACATGGGTCCTACGTTATGGGATATTGCTTATCACCTGTTTCATTGATTCATTGGTATGGGGCAATTTACCTATACTAATTCATAAACTTTCTGTGACACGCATTATGTAAGCCATTGTCCTTCCGTCTTTTTGACCACTGGCCCTGTTTCCTAAGCGTCCCTTCTTTTTACCTTAAACTTAGTCACTTCAACCACGTTGCTTTGCATACTCTGGTGGATTAACCGCACACCATGGGCAGTCGGAATTCTACTTGATGTTCCTAGCCTTCTCTATCTGACGAACCATTGTTGGCATCAGAGTCACTTTTTGAATAAAAGGATCCTGGTCCTTTCTGTTTTGATTATTTAATTGAATGCAGTGGATCCTTGAAATTTAGGGACTGACTCATATTTTGCGGATTAGATACCTTAGGGAACTAGACTTCGGAATCTTAGATGGGGGTCAACTCAAAAATATCTTTTTTTTTTTTTGACATTAAATTCGTATTAGCTATTTACACATCTACTCTACTTTAACAGATACATGCACAGTGCCCTTATCATGGTGGCACTGGATGACTATTAAGGACTGTTCACCCAGCACATCTCGTAACCTACCGAGAGACGACTCCTGGTTCACATGAACTCCGGCGCTATTGGATTGCATTTGCATCATTACACATGGTACGTGTCCTCCTGTGTCCTATCTCACTGATACACACCTGTCTAGTCCCCTTCCCCCAGCTTCTTCTCTCCCCCTCCCCTCTCCTTCCCTGTTCATGAGATAATCATCTTTACATCATGGGGCAAGAAGGGATAGACAGACACATATCCTTGTCACGTATATGAGGTTCCAGATAGGGACACCCCTATTAAACCATCCACTTTTAGTAATTTGTAAACTTATCCATATTAGAACCATGATGTTACAACTGTGCATCCTTGCATATTGAATTACCTAATATTCTTTTGTGTAAGGTTGTACATTAGTTTCTCTTGGAAGTGTGTTGTTCGACATATCAACAAGACAAAGTATATTCCTGATGTGTCCTGTGCTTTCATTTTTAGTTTGTTCAAGATAACATTTATAAATAAGTTTTTTCTCTTTCCATACTTGATGTCTTTTATATGTATTTTTAATGTTTGTGTATAGTGCGTTTATTTATTGTATGTCTCTTTGCATCTTTCCAGCCCTGACGAAGTTCTTTATTGAACGAAACGCGTTGGCTGAGGCTCTGTGTCAACAACTAAATTAAAATAAAGACTTTGTTTATATACCAACTACAGAACACTTGGTGTAATTTGCTGATAAACTTACCTGGTGGTGCACCACCCCAAAACCCCTTTCGAATTTTCACTGATCTGCTTGGCAGTTAGCATCCATCAACGGCGGATGCAGGGGTGTTAGTATGCACACCATCATCTAATACCATTCTATTTACATTGGGAACTCAGTAAGGAGGTGCAGTCATTGGAGTCCGCCGTTTATCCTGTTTGCTTCGGGACCACTATGGCCCTCGAAGATCCATGTACCGGCACCCTGGGCTCACTGTATAGGAGACCATCCTCCCAATACACATGATAACCTCCCAGTTCCTGACTGGCCACTTGGGCTTCGGCCTGCCGCCGCATGCCTTCAAGAGTGGGGCACGTCCTTTGTGCCTGACAAAACTTCTCCCGGGTAGGTCCTCCTTCCACATGCCAGTCAGCAAGGGTCGGCAAGTCCTCCACAGGAACGACATCTACCTCCGCGGACTCCGGGGGCACCTCTGCGGCCTCCCCATCCATCTCACGGGGCATGTCCTCCACCACCTTCTTCCTTCCATGTTTGGCTTTGGGTTGGGCCATGATTCCAGGCTCCAACCCAGGGTGAGTTCCATGCCGGGCAGCCATGGACCGCGTGCTTACGCAAGTCCACCCTGGTAACCCCAGCATCTCTGTGTGAGCTCGAAACTCTACTTCTCTCCACTCGGTGTGCTCCAGGTCGTTCCCTAGCAAACACCCCACAGGCAAGGCAGGGCTCACCGCAACTCTCAGCAGGCCTTTGACTCCTCCCCACTCAAAGGGAACTTGAGCCACTGGATAGTGACTCACACTGCCGTCAGCCAATACGGCCGGATGGAACTCCTCTGGGATTACTTGCTCTGGGGACACCAGCCGCCTCACGACAGTGGTCATGCTGGCCCCTGTGTCCCTCAGAGCCTCCACCCCCTCCCCGTTAATTCTCACCTTCTGCTGGTATTTAGCAGTATTCGGGGGTAGGGAGACTACGGGAACCATCTCTCTATCCCCGAGTGAAACCAGGGCCAGGCCTGTCCACTCCCCTTCCCTATCTAAGGGCAGCTCCACCCCAAGCGCTACACTACTTACCCCGGGGCTCTTCCCACCCGTTGGGGCTGGGGGTCGCTTGCGACACTTGGGATCTCCCTTGTAGTGTCCAATCTCCCCACATTCGTAGCACCTCACAATCCTTGGCTGCTGACTCCTGTCAGGGTAAGTGGGTTTTGGGGAATTGGACGGGGGTGGGGTTCCTACTCCTTTCCCAAACTTATTTTGGGGGCCTTTTGAGAACTCCACCTTTTTATCTCCCCCCTCTCTCTTCTGGGGGAAACCCTGTCCGCCTTTCGAGCCATCTCCCCCGGGGCCCTTGTGGGACACCCGGGTGCTCACCCAAATATCTGCCTCCTCCGCAAGCTCACGGAGGTCCGTTATCTTGCGGTCCACCAGATGTTGGCGCAGCTCCGGAAAGCACTTATCCAAGAGGTGCTCCCGTAAAAAAAGATTGTACAAGCCCTCGTAATCCTGTGCTTCGCTGCCACGCACCCAACCATCTAGCGCCTTACGGGCGTAATCAAAAAAATCCACCCACGTTTGCGTGGACAGCTTATGGCTGCCACGGAACTTCTGCCGATACCTCTCGGGGTTGAGGCCAAATTTCTTAAGCAGGGCTTCCTTCATGGGGGCATACCTGACCTGATCTGCCTTTGCTAAATACAAAAGGGTGTCCCTGACATCGGGAGGTATGTAGCGATACAGGCCACCCCCCCAGCTACTCTCAGGTACCCCATGGGCTGTCAAGGCCACCTCGTATGCCTCCAGCCACTTGGCGATGTCATCCCCCCTCGTGTAACTGGCAATCACGTCTTTGGGCAAATAAAATTTTGACTCCTGGGGAGTCTTTGGTAGGCTGCCACCATCGTCCCTATTGGACGCATTCAACTGGAGAGCGCGCAGCTCCAACTCTTTAAGCTGAAGCTCGTGCGCCAGCTTCTTTTTTTCCATTGCCCATCTCTTGTTTTCTCTTTCCTGCTCTAACTTGGCTAGCTCCCACTTCAACCGCCTCTCCTCCCTCCTGTCCTCATATTCCTCTGGAGACGCGCTTCTCCTGGACCCTGCCCTACTGCTGGCCCCAGAACGTCTCCCTGGTGGCCCATTTTCGGACACATCCCCATTGATCAGGTCTAGTACCTCTTGCGCGCTCTCCTCCTGAGGGGCATCCTGCGCCTCCTGTCCCTCATCCCCTCTTCCCTCTGGGTGGGCTTCTACCCATGCCCTTAAGGCGGTGCGGAGTTCCGGTCCTTTGACCTTCCGCACCCCAGGCACCCCCATCTCCTGCCCGAATTCCCTCAGTTGCCTCACAGTGTACCCCTCGAGGTCAGCTAACCGGAACTCCATCGTGACAGGCGGGGACCTAGATACTAAGGAAGAAGAGGAAAAAAAAAAATCCTAGGATGTGGGGGACAGTTTCCGGCTACTGGGATTCTACACCCTCAGTCTGGACAGTGGAATTCACTCCATGCAGTAATCAACAGTTGAAGAGCCTAACCACAAAAGGCGTCTAATTGCGGCGCCCTCCGCTTCACTGGAGGGTGCTGTATGGTCACAGGTCCTTATCCCACCGCTCGCCAACAATGTAGGACCTGGGGTCACCGGGCCCTAAAGGCGTAGCGTGACTCGAGCGGTTGGGCACCCGAAGGCTTACGTGTGAAGCAACCATACAGCACACACATCCCCTGAAGCAGAAAGCGCACACAATAACTGACACCACACAGTAGGTTCACTTAAAAATCAGTCAGGTTTATCTAGTTCAAATGAGGTTCAAAGGCAATTTCATTAGATTCTCACTGGCAGTAACAGTATACATTCCACAGCAGTTCAGTTCAAAAGCAATTCATTAAACTTTAACTTGACCCCACCTGGCTACCATAAAACATCAGGTCCTAGGGATATAGTGCTGCGCACAACAATTAATAGCGCTTAAAAATCAGGTTGCATAAACATGGCACATAGCGCTGCACAGGGCAATTCAATCGCACTGGGAACCAGGCCCTAGGAGCAAAGCGCCGCAACTAGCAGTTTACAAGCGCTCCAAATAGGTCATCTAACCCAGCCCTGCACAGATCCCATGAATAGCGCTTGAAACCAGGCTACAGGAACATGGCACGGCAACTAGCAATTGAATAGCCCTATAAACCAGGCTCTAGGACCATAGCGCCGCACCTACACATGAATAGCGCTTCAGGGCAGTCCCGCCTAGCGCTTTGCTCAGTGAACTCGGGGCACTTCAGATCTGGCAGTTCCACATAGTGGGTTGCTCTGCAGCTCCTTGGCGCTTTAACGAGGGCAGTTCCACATGGCGCTCTATCCCGGTTTAGTCAGCGCTTCGAAGGGAAGCGGGGGCCTGGTGGGGAATCTCCCCAGGGGAGGGGCGAACTCGGGGCCTCCTTACGGCCTTCCGCCCGCCTCCCCAGGGGTTACCTTGGTCTTTGGCCTTCTGTCGGCCCTGGCGACGGGTTCTCTGCTGGGAGGGGGGTCCCTCCTCCTTCCGTGCCTCGCGCTAGTCAGCGCTTCTGCCCGGCGGGGACCTCGCGGCGGGCTTCCTCCTCCTCGCGCCGCAGCTGACGTCCAGGCCGCCCGGCGATGTCCGGGCCGAGGGCCTCCCTTGCAGATTCTCCTGAAGGTAGGTGGCGCAGGGGGACAAGGCGCGGGGCTCCCGGTCGGGTCAGACGTAACCGGGGAGCTCCGCTGGCGTCACGTCTACTTCGGGGGATTCCTGCCTTGCTTCCGGGGTCGCGCCCGCAGCCGCCAATGGCAGTGCGGACTGCGGGGGCGCGGCTCCGTCCACCAATGGGGTTACGGCGGGGGCGGCGTTTGGCAGTCCGCCCCTGTCAGGTGATGCGGGTGCTGGCTTCAGGCCTACGCGGCCGCGGCAAGACGCCTGGGCCCAACGAGGCCTTCCCGGCGCTGGGGGCGCGATTCTTCGGCTGCGACGGCAGCGGCGGGGCCCCGGGCTTCTCCGCGGGCCCCGGTGATGACAGGGGGCAGTTTCCCGGCCCTGGGCCGTAGCGGTGAGTGCGCCTTGAATCCCCACACTCGGGGGGGGGCAGAAATTAAGGGGTGACTTCGGCGACCAGCGCCTGGTACAGAACGGACTAGGGGGATCCCAGGCAAGGTCAGGGAGCGCAGGGGTCACAGCGCTAGTACCTGGTTGATCCCCCAGCAGTCCAGCAGGGAGTCTTTAGTAATAAGTTTCAGTAGTCAGTTTCCGCCCTCAGCTTCAGCCTTAAATTCCGGCGGTCAGCTTCAGCAGAGTTTCAGAAGTAGGTTTTTGCAGTCTTGGTGGCGCAGTTGGTTCTCGCGCCCTTAAAAGTTCTGTTCCTTGGGGGGGGGGGGGGTGAGTTGGTGACTAGTTCCCTCCTAGTCAGGCTTGGCAGGTCATTCCGGGGTCTCCCTATCGCTGGGCCAGATCAGTGGGTAGTACAGGATCCCTCACTCACTTAAAGGGCAGTGCCTAAACCCTGTCACCTTCAGAGGCATAAGTCCCTGTCTAGGCCCTACCGCCTAAAACTCCTGCGTGGGTTCCCCAGGTCTGCTTTACCCCAACTAACTAGAAAAAGTTCCCTCCCTCTGTTAAGTAGCCCTAGGTCAGGTGACCACCTCCTAAGGCGGCAAAAGTAAAACCCCACCATTCTTCTACAAGGTTCCAGCACATTCCAGGAGCTTCCCCACTCTAGGTATAGGACAAAAAAGGCGGGCTGGTGTCGCAACATTGTTGTGGGGTCCCAGCCAGCTCCTGGCAGCTACGGTGCTACTAGAAAGGCCACTCCGCAGTAGCAGGGGCCTGTGGCAGCCATCTTAGGGGAAGGGAGCACCTGCACCTTAACACTGATTGGCAATGAAAAGGCGCCCGGAGACCTAAGTCCAACACAAAAATGAGGGTGGAAAAAAATGAGGCACGATGAAAAATACAGGGGGAGACCACCCTAGGGCTGACAGGTCTAACACAGTTACTTGCTTTCTTCAAGAGTGTTTGAGTGTTTCGCCACAGTTGGCGCAGATAATGCTGATCTCTAGTTACGTGTTTCTGGTTCTTTAACCGTCATCAGTAGAGATTACAGTCTTTGAAATTTGGAGTTTGCTGAGTAGGCTGCCAACATCTTTCTCATGTCAGGTACCTCTCACAGGCATGCGGGTGCTTCATCCACGAGCTCGTCAGCTCAATGACTCACGGGAGTACTATTAAACCGGAACAGGGTTGGGGGCAACCCGCTTCACCTCCCAGCAATGTTCACCCCTGGCATTGTGGTAAATGCAGTTTCAGTTGCTTGCTTTCTTCAAGAGTGTTCGAGTGTTTTGCTACAGTTGGCGCAGATAGTGCTGATCTCTAGACATGTGTTTCTGGTTCTTTAACCGTCATCAGTAGAGATTACAGTCTTTCAAATTTGGGGTTTGCTGAGTAGGCTGCCAACATCTTTCTCAGGTCAGGTAACTCTCACAGGCATGCGGGTGCTTCATCCACGAGCTCGTCAGCTCAATGACTCACGGGAGTACTATTAAACAGGAATAGGGGTGGGTGCACACCGCTTCAGCTCCCAGCAAGGTTCGCCCCTGGCATTGTGGTAAATGCAGTTTCAGTTACTTGCTTTCTTCAAGAGTGTTTGAGTGTTTCGCCACAGTTGGCGCAGATAGTGCTGATCTCTAGTCACGTGTTTCTGGTTCTTTAACCGTCATCAGTAGAGATTACAGTCTTTGAAATTTGGAGTTTGCTGAGTAGGCTGCCAACATCTTTCTCATGTCAGGTAGCGCCAGCAGGTCCCGGTGAGGATGGTCGTTACAACGGGCCGCGGCAGCGCCAGCAGGTCCCAGGAAGATGAATGTTGCAGAAGGCCGCGGCAGCGCCAGCAGGCAGGACGATGGTTCACAAGAGCGGGCTACGGCAGCGCCAGTAGACCGCCAAGGTTGAGTTCACTCGGTGTCTCTCGACTCCAGGATACAACTGCCTTCCTGCTCCGGAGCTGCCTCAGTTATAGGGCTGGTGCCCTTTGATGTCCGGACCCTCGCACTTGGAGGTCGGAGGGTCCGGGATGAAGGTGTCCAGACACCCAGCAGGGGGTGGAGCCAGTGCCTGGGGGAGCTGGGGGCGATCGGCACCTGGCGGGGGAGAGCCCTTGACACTTCGTTCTCCCATTGACCTGTCAAGTGGTCCGCTCACCTCCTGGGTGGATGGTGGTGCCGGGATGTCGGGGCCGGCCAGGCCCGGGGTTAGGGTCGAGGGGAGGCCAGGCGGCCGCGTGGTGCAGGGCCCAAGATGGCGGCTTGACCCGGCCGGGGAAGCCGGTGGGGCTGGACCCCGTGATGAGTAAGGGTCCGAGGGCAAAGGGTCCGTCGGGAGACGGAGTACAGGTGCTTGTCGCGGGGTTATGCCAGGTGGGCCGGAGTCCGGGCCCTGTCGAGCGGGGAGGGAGCAAGCCGTCTGTGAGGCCTGTCCAACAGGGTGCTTCATCCACGAGCTCGTCAGCTCAATGACTCACGGGAGTACTATTAAACCGGAACAGGGTTGGGAGCAACCCGCTTCACCTCCCAGCAATGTTCGCCCCTGGCATTGTGGTAAATGCAGTTGCAGTTACTTGCTTTCTTCAAGAGTGTTCGAGTGTTTCGCCACAGTTGGCGCAGATAGTGCTGATCTCTAGACACGTGTTTCTGGTTCTTTAACCGTCATCAGTAGAGATTACAGTCTTTCAAATTTGGGGTTTGCTGTGTAGGCTGCCAACATCTTTCTTAGGTCAGGTAACTCTCACAGGCATGCGGGTGCTTCATCCACGAGCTCGTCAGCTCAATGACTCACGGGAGTACTATTAAACAGTAATAGGAGTGGGTGCACACACCGCTTCAGCTCCCAGCAAGGTTCTCCCCTGGCATTGTGGTAAATGCAGATTCAGTTACTTGCTTGCTTCAAGAGTGTTCAAATGTTTTGCCACAGTGGGTGCAGATAGTGCTGATCTCTAGACACGTGTTTCTGGTTCTTTAACAGTCAGCAGTAGAGATTATACTCTTTTAAATTTGGGGTTTGCTGAGTAGGCTACAAACATATTTCTTAGGTCAGGTACCTCTCACAGGGATGCGGGTGCTTCATCAGCGAGCTCGCCAGCTCAATGACTCACTCGAGTACTATTAAGTAGGAACAGGGTTGGGAGAACACTGCTTCACCTCCCCGCAAGGTTCGCCCCTGGCACTGTGGTAAATACAGTTTTGGTTACTTGCTTGCTTCAAGACTGTTCGAGTGTTTCGCCAAAGTTGGCGTAGATTGTGCTGATCTCTAGACACTTGTTTCAGGTTCTTTAACCGTCAACAGTAGATATTAAAGTCTTTGAAATTTGGAGTTTGCTGAGTAGGCTGCCAACATCTTTCTCAGGTTAGGTACCTCTCACAGGCATGTGGGTGCTTCATCCACAAGCTCGTCAGCTCAATGACTCAAGGGAGTACTATTAAACTGGAACAGGGTTGAGAGCACACCGCTTCACCTCCCAGCAAGGTTCGCCCCTGGCATTGTGGTAAATGCAGTTTCAGTTACTTGCTTTCTTCAAGAGTGTTTGAGTGTTTCGCCACAGTTGGCGCAGATAGTGCTGATCTCTAGACACGTGTTTCTGGATCTTTAACCGTCATCAGTATAGATTACAGTCTTTGAAATTTGAGGTTTGCTGAGCAGGCTGCCAACATCTTTCTCAGGTCAGGTTCATCTCACAGGCATGCGGGTGCTTCATCAACGAGTTCATCAGCTCAATGACTCACGGCAGTACTATTAAACAGGAACAGGGGTGAGAGCACACCGCTTCACCTCCCAGCAAGATTCACCCCTGGCATTGTGGTAAATGCAGTTTCGGTTACTTGCTTGCTTCAAAAGATTTCAAGTGTTTCGCCACAGAAGGCGCAGATAGTGCTGATCTCTAGACACGTGTTTCTGGTTCTTTTACTGTCATCAGTAGAGATTACAGTCTTCCAAATGTGGGGTTTGCTGAGTAGGCTCCCAAAATCTTTGTCAGGTCAGGTACCTCTCACAGGCATGCGGGTGTTTCATCCACGAGCTCGTCAGCTCAATGACTCATGGGAGTACTATTAAACAGGAACAGGGGTGGGAGCACATTACTTCACCTCCCAGCAAGGTTCACCCCTGGCATTGTGCTAAATGCAGTTTCGGTTACTTGATTGCTTCAAGAGTGTTGGAGTGTTTCGCCGCAGTTGGCGCAGATAGTGCTGATCTCTAGACACGTGTTTCTGGTTCTTTAACCGTCATCAGTAGAGATTACAGTCTTTCAAATGTGGGGTTTGCTGAGTAGGCTGCCAACATCTTTCTCAGGTCAGGTACCTCTCACAGGCATGCGGGTGCTTCATCCATGAGTTCGTCAGCTCAATGACTCACGGCAGTACTATTAAACAGGAACAGGGGTGAGAGCACACCGCTTCACCTCCCAGCAAGATTCACCCCTGGCATTGTGGTAAATGCAGTTTCGGTTACTTGCTTGCTTTAAAAGATTTCAAGTGTTTCGCCACAGAAGGCGCAGATAGTGCTGATCTCTAGACACGTGTTTCTGGTTCTTTTACTGTCATCAGTAGAGATTACAGTCTTCCAAATGTGGGGTTTGCTGAGTAGGCTCCCAAAATCTTTGTCAGGTCAGGTACCTCTCACAGGCATGCGGGTGTTTCATCCACGAGCTCGTCAGCTCAATGACTCATGGGAGTACTATTAAACAGGAACAGGGGTGGGAGCACACTGCTTCACCTCCCAGCAAGGTTCGCCCCTGCCATTGTGGTATATGCAGTTTCAGTTACTTGCTTGCTTCAAGAGTGTTCAAGTGTTTCGCCACAGTTGGCGCAGATAGTGCTGATCTCTAGACACGTGTTTCTGGTTCTTTAACCGATATCAGTAGAGATTACAGTCTTTCAAATTTTGGGTTTGCTGAGTAGGCTGCCAACATCTTTTTCAGGTCAGGTACCTCTCACAGGCATGCGGGTGCTTCATCCACGAGCTTGTCAGCTCAATGACTCATGGGAGTACTATTAAACAGGAACAGGTGTGGGAGCACACTGCTTCATCTCCCAGCAAGGTTCGCCCCTGCCATTGTGGTATATGCAGTTTCAGTTACTTGCTTGCTTCAAGAGTGTTCAAGTGTTTTGCCACAGTTGGCGCAGATAGTGCTGATCTCTAGACACGTGTTTCTGGTTCTTTAACCGTCATCAGTAGAGATTACAGTCTTTCAAATTTGGGGTTTGCTGAGTAGGCTGCCAACATCTTTCTCAGGTCAGGTACCTCTCACAGGCATGTGGGTGCTTCATCCACGAACTCGTCAGCTCAATGACTCATGGCAGTACTATTAAACAGGAACAGGGGTGGGAGCACACCGCTTTACCTCCCAGCAAGGTTCACCCCTGGCATTGTGGTAAATGCAGTTTCGGTTTCTTGCTTGCTTCAAGAGTGTTCGAGTGTTTCGCCACAATTGGTGCAGATAGTGCTGATCTCTAGAGACGTTTTTCTGGTTCTTTAACCGTCATCAGTAGAGATTACAGTCTTTCAAATGTGGGGTTTGCTGAGTAGGCTGCCAACATCTTTGTCAGGTCAGGTACCTCTCACAGGCATGCGGGTGCTTCATGCACGAGCTCGTCAGCTCAATGACTCACGGGAGTACTATTAGTCAGGAACAGGGGTGGGAGCACACCGCTTCACCTCCCAGCAAGTGTTCGCCCCTGGCATTGTGGTAAATACAGTTCCAGTTACTTGCTTGCTTCAAGAGAGTTCGAGTGTTTCGCCAAAGTTGGAGCAGATAGTGCTGATCTCTAGACATGTGTTTCTGGTTCTTTAACCGTCATCAGTAGAGATTACAGTCTTTGAAATTTGGAGTTTGCTGAGTAGGCTGCCAACATCTTTCTCATGTCAGGTACCTCTCACAGGCATGCGGGTGCTTCATCCACGAGCTCGTCAGCTCAATGACTCACGGGAGTACTATTAAACCGGAACAGGGTTGGGAGCAACCCGCTTCACCTCCCAGCAATGTTCGCCCCTGGCATTGTGGTAAATGCAGTTGCAGTTACTTGCTTTCTTCAAGAGTGTTCGAGTGTTTCGCCACAGTTGGCGCAGATAGTGCTGATCTCTAGACACGTGTTTCTGGTTCTTTAACCGTCATCAGTAGAGATTACAGTCTTTCAAATTTGGGGTTTGCTGTGTAGGCTGCCAACATCTTTCTTAGGTCAGGTAACTCTCACAGGCATGCGGGTGCTTCATCCACGAGCTCGTCAGCTCAATGACTCACGGGAGTACTATTAAACAGTAATAGGAGTGGGTGCACACACCGCTTCAGCTCCCAGCAAGGTTCTCCCCTGGCATTGTGGTAAATGCAGATTCAGTTACTTGCTTGCTTCAAGAGTGTTCAAATGTTTTGCCACAGTGGGTGCAGATAGTGCTGATCTCTAGACACGTGTTTCTGGTTCTTTAACAGTCAGCAGTAGAGATTATACTCTTTTAAATTTGGGGTTTGCTGAGTAGGCTACAAACATATTTCTTAGGTCAGGTACCTCTCACAGGGATGCGGGTGCTTCATCAGCGAGCTCGCCAGCTCAATGACTCACTCGAGTACTATTAAGTAGGAACAGGGTTGGGAGAACACTGCTTCACCTCCCCGCAAGGTTCGTCCCTGGCACTGTGGTAAATACAGTTTTGGTTACTTGCTTGCTTCAAGACTGTTCGAGTGTTTCGCCAAAGTTGGCGTAGATTGTGCTGATCTCTAGACACTTGTTTCAGGTTCTTTAACCGTCAACAGTAGATATTAAAGTCTTTGAAATTTGGAGTTTGCTGAGTAGGCTGCCAACATCTTTCTCAGGTTAGGTACCTCTCACAGGCATGTGGGTGCTTCATCCACAAGCTCGTCAGCTCAATGACTCAAGGGAGTACTATTAAACTGGAACAGGGTTGAGAGCACACCGCTTCACCTCCCAGCAAGGTTCGCCCCTGGCATTGTGGTAAATGCAGTTTCAGTTACTTGCTTTCTTCAAGAGTGTTTGAGTGTTTCGCCACAGTTGGCGCAGATAGTGCTGATCTCTAGACACGTGTTTCTGGATCTTTAACCGTCATCAGTATAGATTACAGTCTTTGAAATTTGAGGTTTGCTGAGCAGGCTGCCAACATCTTTCTCAGGTCAGGTTCATCTCACAGGCATGCGGGTGCTTCATCAACGAGTTCATCAGCTCAATGACTCACGGCAGTACTATTAAACAGGAACAGGGGTGAGAGCACACCGCTTCACCTCCCAGCAAGATTCACCCCTGGCATTGTGGTAAATGCAGTTTCGGTTACTTGCTTGCTTCAAAAGATTTCAAGTGTTTCGCCACAGAAGGCGCAGATAGTGCTGATCTCTAGACACGTGTTTCTGGTTCTTTTACTGTCATCAGTAGAGATTACAGTCTTCCAAATGTGGGGTTTGCTGAGTAGGCTCCCAAAATCTTTGTCAGGTCAGGTACCTCTCACAGGCATGCGGGTGTTTCATCCACGAGCTCGTCAGCTCAATGACTCATGGGAGTACTATTAAACAGGAACAGGGGTGGGAGCACATTACTTCACCTCCCAGCAAGGTTCACCCCTGGCATTGTGCTAAATGCAGTTTCGGTTACTTGATTGCTTCAAGAGTGTTGGAGTGTTTCGCCACAGTTGGCGCAGATAGTGCTGATCTCTAGACACGTGTTTCTGGTTCTTTAACCGTCATCAGTAGAGATTACAGTCTTTCAAATGTGGGGTTTGCTGAGTAGGCTGCCAACATCTTTCTCAGGTCAGGTACCTCTCACAGGCATGCGGGTGCTTCATCCATGAGTTCGTCAGCTCAATGACTCACGGCAGTACTATTAAACAGGAACAGGGGTGAGAGCACACCGCTTCACCTCCCAGCAAGATTCACCCCTGGCATTGTGGTAAATGCAGTTTCGGTTACTTGCTTGCTTTAAAAGATTTCAAGTGTTTCGCCACAGAAGGCGCAGATAGTGCTGATCTCTAGACACGTGTTTCTGGTTCTTTTACTGTCATCAGTAGAGATTACAGTCTTCCAAATGTGGGGTTTGCTGAGTAGGCTCCCAAAATCTTTGTCAGGTCAGGTACCTCTCACAGGCATGCGGGTGTTTCATCCACGAGCTCGTCAGCTCAATGACTCATGGGAGTACTATTAAACAGGAACAGGGGTGGGAGCACACTGCTTCACCTCCCAGCAAGGTTCGCCCCTGCCATTGTGGTATATGCAGTTTCAGTTACTTGCTTGCTTCAAGAGTGTTCAAGTGTTTCGCCACAGTTGGCGCAGATAGTGCTGATCTCTAGACACGTGTTTCTGGTTCTTTAACCGTTATCAGTAGAGATTACAGTCTTTCAAATTTTGGGTTTGCTGAGTAGGCTGCCAACATCTTTTTCAGGTCAGGTACCTCTCACAGGCATGCGGGTGCTTCATCCACGAGCTTGTCAGCTCAATGACTCATGGGAGTACTATTAAACAGGAACAGGTGTGGGAGCACACTGCTTCATCTCCCAGCAAGGTTCGCCCCTGCCATTGTGGTATATGCAGTTTCAGTTACTTGCTTGCTTCAAGTGTGTTCAAGTGTTTTGCCACAGTTGGCGCAGATAGTGCTGATCTCTAGACACGTGTTTTTGGTTCTTTAACCGTCATCAGTAGAGATTACAGTCTTTCAAATTTGGGGTTTGCTGAGTAGGCTGCCAACATCTTTCTCAGGTCAGGTACCTCTCACAGGCATGTGGGTGCTTCATCCACGAACTCGTCAGCTCAATGACTCATGGCAGTACTATTAAACAGGAACAGGGGTGGGAGCACACCGCTTTACCTCCCAGCAAGGTTCACCCCTGGCATTGTGGTAAATGCAGTTTCGGTTTCTTGCTTGCTTCAAGAGTGTTCGAGTGTTTCGCCACAATTGGTGCAGATAGTGCTGATCTCTAGAGACGTTTTTCTGGTTCTTTAACCGTCATCAGTAGAGATTACAGTCTTTCAAATGTGGGGTTTGCTGAGTAGGCTGCCAACATCTTTGTCAGGTCAGGTACCTCTCACAGGCATGCGGGTGCTTCATGCACGAGCTCGTCAGCTCAATGACTCACGGGAGTACTATTAGTCAGGAACAGGGGTGGGAGCACACCGCTTCACCTCCCAGCAAGTGTTCGCCCCTGGCATTGTGGTAAAAACAGTTCCAGTTACTTGCTTGCTTCAAGAGAGTTCGAGTGTTTCGCCAAAGTTGGAGCAGATAGTGCTGATCTCTAGACATGTGTTTCTGGTTCTTTAACCGTCATCAGTAGAGATTACAGTCTTTGAAATTTGGAGTTTGCTGAGTAGCCTGCCAACATCTTTCTCAGGTCAGGTACCTCTCACAGGCATGCGGGTGCTTCATCCACGAGCTCGTCAGCTCAATGACTCGCGGGAGTACTATTAAACCGGAACAGGGTTGGGAGCAACCCGCTTCACCTCCCAGCAATGTTCGCCCCTGGCATTGTGGTAAATGCAGTTTCAGTTACTTGCTTTCTTCAAGAGTGTTCGAGTGTTTCGCCACAGTTGGCGCAGATAGTGCTGATCTCTAGACACGTGTTTCTGGTTCTTTAACCGTCATCAGTAGAGATTACAGTCTTTCAAATTTGGGGTTTGCTGAGTAGGCTGCCAACATCTTTCTCAGGTCAGGTACCTCTCACTGGCATGCGGGTGCCTAATCCACGAGCTCGTCTGCTCAATGACTCATGGCAGTACTATTAAACAGGAACAGGGGTGGGAGAAAACCACTTCACCTCCCAGCAAGGTTCACCCCTGGCATTGTGGTAAATGCAGTTTCAGTTACTTGCTTGCTTCAAGAGTGTTCGAGTGTTTCGCCAAAGTTGGCGCTGATAGTGCTGATCTCTAGACACGTGTTTTTTTTTTTTATTAGCATTTTAAAAGTGTACAACCCAAATACAACCATAACAGTTTGGCCACAGTACAACAGCATCCGTCATCCGCACTTATGTTTCCATTCCTAGTCAAAGGTCCACCATGCCCTCCGCACCTCAAAGCATTTAGGATAGGCAGTCAATTCACCTGATGCAATTGCAAGTATTGAGTTAGGTATTTCCAATAGTCTCTTGGTTTCGACCTGGTAGGAAGTTCTTCTTCATAGGTCTTTAGGGTGTCTCTACAATACTTTAAGTCCGCAATCCAGTCTTTAGGTTTCGGGATTTTCCTGCCATTCCAGCAGAGCGAGACCCTTCGCTTGGCCATGAGCAATGCAATCACACAGAACTTGCGCTTTAGAGCCTGCACCCCAGGCAATAGACCCAACAAACAGGTTTTAACAGTACAGCTCACCTCACAGCCCACCATAGCCCCAAGCAGCTGCACCACTTGTGTCCAGTATTCCATAACCTCCCCTCAGGACCATGCGAGATGGACAAAATCCGCTCCCTCTGCATTGCATCGGCCACATCTAGCATCCGATCGTAACCCATATCTGTGCAGCCTAGCAGGTGTGTAATATGTCTGGTGTAGGTACTTGAAATGGAGGATGCGTAAATTTCCATTTGGTGTTAACATGCCAGTTAATGTACAAGCTATGACCCATTCTTCCTCAGTTAATGGAACCTCCAAGCAACTGTTCCACTTCTCCCTAGATTTACTTGTGTTTGCCGCTATATCGGTTTGTAATTTCATATAGAGTGTGGATTACAAATGTTTGGCCGTGGGCGTGGTTATTAGCCACTGCAGAGCGGTCAGTGCCGGAGGTTCCGCCGGAAAGGTTGGGTACAGTTGTTTCATGGCCTTTTGTAACCTGTGATAGCTGAATTGGAACAATACTGTCTTATTACTAATGAATGTCAGGTGTTCGAGCGTCTTGAAAGTCCCGTCCTCATAAAGGTCTCCCATCGTGTCGATACCGACCTGTCGCAGCAATCCCATCCCCACCTCCTCCTGGGTAACCAAAAGCTCCAGATGCCACTGGAGCCGGAGCGCCGGGGCGTAGAGCGGCAATTTGTTAGCTTTCCTGCCCATGATATGCCAAGCTTTATTCGTGACATCTATCGTGTTAATGCCGTTCTTGTGCAAGGGAGGCCTACGATGGGTGATAACCGCCTCCAGTGGAATCGGCAGAGCATCCCCCTCCTCAATTGCTGTATGGGTGAGGAATGGGACCTTGTGATACCAGAAATGCGCATATTGCGCATGCGCACAAAGATAGTAGAGCGAAAAGTCGGGAACTCCGAACCCTCCCTGGCTGTAAGGTAGTGTAAGCGTCTGCATCTCAACCCTGGCTGTTTTTCCCTCCCATATTAGCTGGAGAACCATCGAGTTGATACGCCGAAAAACCTCTGCTGGAGGGTGAATTGGAATATTATTGAAAAGGTATAATAGCTTAGGTAACACTACCATTTTTACAATGGCAATGCGGTCCGCTAGAGACAGTGGCAGTTGAATCCATCTCCGTACTTTGCCCTCCAAGGCATCTATTGCCCTTCCATAGTTAGTCCTAATCACGATTTCAGGGTCGCGGTGGTACCACACACCCAAATATTTTACCGGGTCAGTTTTCCACTCCAGAGGGTGGTCCATGGGGTGCGGCTGCGTGCTGTCCGTCAAAGGAATAATCAGGGACTTGGCCCAGTTTATATTTATACCTGAGTGGTGCGCAAACGTAATATATTCCCTCAGTAACGGGTTCAGATTGTCCCCTGGGTCCCTCACATATAACAACATATCGTCAGCATACAGTGATATGTGCAACGGCCTTTGTGGAAATTGCAGAGCCGAGTAGTGGTGCCCCTGCCGAATCTTGCAAGCCAGTGGCTCTAGCGCTAGCGCGAATAAGAGAGGGGACAGGGGGCACCCCTGTCTGGTCCCCCTTCGTATATCAATGGGCTCTGAAATATATTTATTCACCCGAACTCGCCCCACTGGCGCGTCATATAAGAGTTGTATCCATGTGAGGAACATGGGTGGGAAGCCCATCCTCCATAGCACTGTATTTAGATATGTCCACTTCAGCGAATCAAAGGCCTTGGCCGCGTCTAGAAAGACCGCCGCAGCCTTAGTCGTGGGTGTTAGATAATGTGATAGTGCGAACAAGGTTCGTGTATTATGCGCAGTGGAACGCGATGGGATGAAACCGGATTCATCAGGTAAGATCAACTTAGACATCAAAGGGTTCAGTCGGGTTGCAAGCAGTTTGGCCAGTATCTTATTGTCCACGTTTATGAGGGACAAGGGTCTGTACGAATCACAGAGCTCCGGATCGTTTTGCGGCTTGAGTAGTGCCAGTAGTAGCGCTTCCCGTAGGGTCGGAGGTAGACTCTGCTGTTCGTGGGCATTGCCATACATCTCCACTAGACGAGGGGCTAGCTGATCCACAAAGGCCTTATAGAACTCGCCTGTGAACCCATCTGGGCCTGGGGCCTTACCATTCAGCAGCGATCTAATCACCTCTGTGACCTCCTCCACCGCGATAGGCAGAGACAGATATTCCCGGTGCGTATCCGACAGCCACGCTATCGCCACATCATCTAGATACTCCATGATTTCAGCCGAAGTGGCCGTGGGCCTGGAGGCATAAACTGCTCCATACGTAGTCACAAACTCGTTTAATATTTCCTGCGCGCCATACTTCTGCTCCCTCTGTGTATTTCGAACCATTTGGATGTTCTGTGGTGCATGACCTTCGCATATGTTAGTCGCTAGGTACCTGCCCGACCTACTGCCCTCCCCATAGGCCCTCGCTATCTGTCTCTTCGCTGTATATTTAAGTTCATCTTCCGCATAGTTTTGGTATTCGGACAGTATAGTTCTCATAGCACCTAATATTTGAGTGTCTTGCGTTTTCTCATACTCCCCCTCCAAATTTCGCAACTTGTCTTCCCTCACCTTGAGCTGTTTTCGTATGTCTTTTAGGATTCCAGCATTCGTGCTAATACAGACACCGCGAATCGTTGCTTTAAAAGCCTCCCAGAGCACGCCAGGAGCTTTCATAGTAGGTGCATTGTGATCAAAGTATTCCTGTATCGCCTGCCCAATGGTTTCTACATATAAGGGATCTAGTAGTGCCTTAGCGTTAAATCTCCAACTGAAGGGAGGTGGTGCATAGTTCGGGAGTTCCAGGGAAAGGAGCACCGGGCTGTGATCAGACAGCGTTCTGGGCAAATGCCGAACTTCCCGTGTCCATAAGGCAATATCATCAGTTACCAACCAGTAATCAATGCGAGAGCAGCTACTGTGTGCCGCCGATATATGCGTGGCCTCTCTTCCCTCCGGATTCCTACCTCTCCAAATGTCAGTAAGCCCCCTGTCCATCATTATGTCCTTTAAGACCTGCAGCGCGCGTCTGTGAGGCTCTACCGTCAGTCCAGATCTGTCTATGTCGTCACATAGCGCTACATTAAAGTCACCTCCCCAGATCAGGTGCGAGGTTTGTAGGTCTCTTAGTTTACCCCACAATGAATGATAGAACTGCGGGCCGTCCACATTCGGCCCGTATATGTTCACAACAGCCAGTTTCTGCCCCGTAGTAGACCCGAGACAATGACAAATCGCCCCAAGTCATCTGCCACAACATTATCTATCGCATACTGTAGTCCCTTTCTTACCAGTATCAGCACCCCCCTTGCATAAGATGAGTACGACGAATGATGTACCGATTCGGCCCACCTGCGCCCTATACTGGATTGATGAGTCGGTGCACAGTGTGTCTCCTGTATGAGTGCAATGTCGATGTGCAGTCTATCTAAGTATGCCAGTGTCTGCCTGATTTTCTTGGGGTTACTGAGCCCCCTCACATTCCACGTCAGCAATTGGAGGCGCCCAGCCCCTACTCGCGCCTCAACCATTTTCCAGCAGCGATATCATAGCAACATTTATACAAGCATTTAGGTAGCGTGCTCCGAGGAGTATCTAGGCACAGATCGACCTCATTGTTTCCCAACAGAAGTACTTGGAATTCAGCGATGCGTCTCATGCACAGTGACCAGCAAAACAACTTCCCAACCCCTGCCCTCCTCCCCCCGCCCACTTCAGCACCCCAACCATGCCAAAGACATACCCCACAGAAAAGAACTAACATACGTTAACTTAGTTCGGGGATCACCCGCTTCGGGGGACCACCCAGAGCACACGTCTCCATCCAACCTAATGGATGTGGACGGGGACGCAGTATATGTTAAAGCCCAAGAGTCACCTCAGCTGCGCAGGCATCACCTCGCCCTATAGCAGGACCAGCAGCGACCATATTACCGATCCGTGCCAGTCGATTCACATCACTATGCCCCCGCTGGCAGGTGGATCACGTACCGGCCCCCCTGCCAACAAACACACAGCCCGCCCAGCGACGTCACATGTACCAGAGGCCCAGCCCCATCTGGCCCACCACCTCCCGGTCCCTCAGGCTCCATATGGCTACAAAAGATAGTACCAGTGTTTTCCAACATAGTGGCCCCAGGTTATTAGAGCGTTACCCCCTTAGCAGTCTTTAACAAATACCAATCTCAGTCCCACCAGGATTAAAACGCATTTAGAGTTACCATAGTTCAGCAGGGCGTGTGCGAGGGCACTACAGTTCGCAGCACTCATACTTACAGTCTCCGGCGGACTAGAAAAGCCCCACAACCAAGGCAGTGCCGCGATGCTCCCTCTCCAGGGCCGTGGATCTGCCCCATTATGTCCATTGCGGCTGGTGCAGTCGCCCCCTCAGCTGCTCCTGCCCCGCGCTGCCACTTCCCGAGTTTCCCTCGTCGCCAGTTTGCTAGCCTGTGTCTGCATTCTCGTCGTTTCTCTGCCGTTCTTTGCGCCTGGTACCAATTTTTTTAACAAGATCCTGTGCCGCTTTAGGCGTGTGACATATCGTTGCGCGGCCTTCATACGTCACCCGAAGCCTGTCTGGATATAGCATGGCATAGTCAATCCCAAAGTCACGCAGTTTCTTTTTTACCGGGTTAAATTCCTTCCGCGCTAGCTGGACAGCGACTGTGAAGTCCGGATAGAATTCCAGTGTATTACCCTGGTGAGTGATCTGCCTCTTTTCTCGCGCCAGCCTCAGGATGACATCGCGGTCTCTATAGTTGAGGACTCTGGCAATTATGGGACGCTGGGGCGCCCCAGGCTTCGGCCTCGGGCCAGCGACCGATGGGCCCTTTCAATCAAGAACATCGGGGAGAGGTGTTCCGCGCCAAAAACGTTACGAATCAGCTCCTCCACATACGTTTCCATCCGACCTATATTGGTGGACTCCGGAACCCCCGCGATTCGCACGTTATTGCGCCGCGACCACGCCTCTAAATCCTCCGCCTTATTTTTAAGCACCTCCAGCAGTCGTTCAGCTTCCGCACACTTTTGGGCCGTGGCCTGCGATACGTCCTCCACCGCTCCAATGCGATTTTCGGCATCCACTAGCCGTTCCCCGTGCCCATCCAGTTTGGCCGCCATGTTGTCGACTCGCAACGTGATGGTATCCAGTTTACCATGGATGTCCTGCAGGCTCTGCTGGATGGCCTTTAGTACTCCTTCCATACCTGGGGGCAACGTCTCTCAGGCATCCATGGCCGTGTCCGACAACGCCGCAGCTCCCTTGGTCTGGCGCTTAGATTCAAAGGGGAGTTTGGATTGTGTTTTTTCTGGTTTCCCCATGTTGCAATTCTCCACCGTCAGTCACTGTGGGAATCGTTACGCAACGCGTCCAGGCGCGGAGGGCACAGTCTCGCCCCCGCAGATGGAATGGGCCCCAGCCCAGCAGCTCACCGGTCTCCAAGGTCCGCACAGCGCCCCGGCTGGTCACGCCCTCAGCACCGCACCACATGGAGCACACACTCTCCCGGTCCAGCACAGCCACGTGGGTTTTGACGGCAGCGATATCATGTAGTGCACCTCCAGGCTAGCCGGTGATCGAGGTGGTCAAGGTGCAGGCGCGCAGTGTGGTGCCCAATGTCCAGCAGTCCAGACTGCCATCAGCCATGACACACGGCACGGGGGGGGGGCAGGAAAACAGCCAGTCAGGCGCACCCACGAGCAGCCAGCGGTGCATGCGCCGCAGGTCAGATCATCCCCCTCTATCTCCTTCCCGGATAACGATGGCAGTCAGGCCCAGTAGCCCCCAGGATCCCTATCGCGGCAGTTGCGCTATTTCACCGGCAGTCCTCCAGCACCTCGTCAGGCAGCCCGGGTCTCTTGGGCAGGCAAGGTCTCACCGACCACATGGGCAGCACTCACCCTCGCCTCGCGCATTCAAGCAGCGTGCAGCAGTCTCCAGGGCCGAGTCCGCATCTAATCCAGGCCATATCACCGCCCTCCCTGTGGGACACCTTCATCTTGAGCCAGCGTCGGAGTCAGCTGCAGCCGCCATTTCGCGCCGCTCCACGTCTCGGGGCATACGCCGCCCCCAGTCGCTCAGAGCGCCAGAGCGAGCTCAGCACGCAGGGGTAGCGGTCAATACACGAGCCCCAGCCCGCAGGAGCCGTTCGTCTCGATGTTCCCTTCAGCAATCCTCGGTTCGCCCAGGCGGCGCCATCTTGTCGGCCGTCAGCCGGGCCCGTGGCGAGTCGCTCAGTTCCGCATTTCTGGGTCCACATTGCCTCTCGAAGGGTCCCAGCACCAGCGTCCAGCTCGCTGTTGTCCGGTCACTCAGGCATCAGTTCTGGACGGTGGCGCAGGTCGAATCGCGCCCGCCATGCCGTTTTTCCGTCCCCGTCCGGCGGAGCTGTCTCAGTAGGCAGCCATTCCTCTGTGCACCCTCTAGCGCCCCAGTGTTTCTGGTTCTTTAACCGTCATCAGTAGAGATTACAGTCTTTGAAATTTGGAGTTTGCTGAGTAGCCTGCCAACATCTTTCTCAGGTCAGGTACCTCTCACAGGCATGCGGGTGCTTCATCCACGAGCTCGTCAGCTCAATGACTCACGGGAGTACTATTAAACCGGAACAGGGTTGGGAGCAACCCGCTTCACCTCCCAGCAATGTTCGTCCCTGGCATTGTGGTAAATCCAGTTTCAGTTACTTGCTTTCTTCAAGAGTGTTCGAGTGTTTCGCCACAATTGGTGCAGATAGTGCTGATCTCTAGAGACGTGTTTCTGGTTCTTTAACCGTCATCAGTAGACATTACAGTCTTTCAAATGTGGGGTTTGCTGAGTAGGCTGCCAACATCTTTGTCTGGTCAGGTACCTCTCACAGGCATGTGGGTGCTTCATGCACAAGCTCGTCAGCTCAATGACTCACGGGAGTACTATTAAACAGGAACAGGGGTGGCAGCACACCGCTTCACCTCCCAGCAAGGGTTCGCCCCTGGCATTGTGGTAATACAGTTCCGGTTACTTGCTTGCTTCAAGAGTGTTCGAGTGTTTCGCCAAAGTTGGCGCAGATAGTGCTGATCTCTAGACACGTGTTTCTGGTTCTTTAACCATCATCAGTAGAGATTACAGTCTTTGAAATTTGGAGTTTGCTGAGTAGGCTGCCAACAGGTTTCTCAGGTCAGGTACCTCTCACAGGCATGTGGGTGCTTCATCCACGAGCTCGTCAGCTCAATGACTCACGGGAGTACTATTAAACTGGAACAGGGTTGGGAGCACCCCGCTTAACCTCCCAGCAATGTTCACCCCTGGCAGTGTGGTAAATGCAGTTTCAGTTACTCGCTTTCTTAAAGCGTGTTCGAGTGTTTCGCCACAGTTGGAGCAGATAGTGCTGATCTCTAGACACGTGTTTCTGGTTCTTTAACCGTCATCAGTAGAGATTACAGTCTTTCAAATTTAGGGTTTGCTGAGTAGGCTTCCAACATCTTTCTCAGGTCAGGTACCTCTCACAGGCATGCGGGTGCTTCATCCACGAGCTCGTCAGCTCAATGACTCACAGGAGTACTATTAAACACTAATAGGGGTGGGTGCACACCGCTTCACCTCTCAGTAAGGTTCACCCCTGGCATTGTGGTACATGCAGTTTCGGTTACTTGCTTGCTTCAAGAGTGTTCGAGTGTGTTGCCACAGTTGGCGCAGATAGTGCTGATCTCAGACACGTGTTTCTGGTTCTTTAACTGTCATCAGTAGAGATTACAGTCTTTGAAATTTTGGGCTGGACGAGGAGGCTGCCAACATCTTTCTCAGGTCAGGTACCTCTCACAGGCATGCAGGTGCTTCATCCACGAGCTCGTCAGCTCAATGACTCATGGCAGTACTATTAAACAGTAACAGGGGTGAGAGCACACCGCTTCACCTCCCCTCAAGGTTCACCTCTGGCATTGTGGTAAATGCAGTTTCGGTTACTTGCTTGCTTTAAGAGAGTTTGAGTGTTTCGCCACAGAAGGCGCAGATAGTGCTGATCTCTAGACACGTGTTTCTGGTTCTTTAACCGTGATCAGTAGAGATTACAGTCTTACAAATGTGGGGTTTGCTTAGTAGGCTGCCACCATCTTTGTATGGTCAGGTACCTCTCACAGGAATGCGGGTGCTTCATCCACAAGCTCGTTAGCTCAATGACTCATGGGAGTACTATTAAACAGGAACAGGGGTGGGAGCACACTGCTTCACCTCCCAGCAAGGTTCGCCACTGGCATTGTGGTAAATGCAGTTTCAGTTACTTGCTTGCTTCAAGAGTGTTAAAGTGTTTCGCCACAGTTGGAGCAGATAGTGCTGATCTCTAGACACCTGTTTCTGGTTCTTTAACCGTCATCAGTAGAGATTACAGTCTTTGAAATTTGGGGTTTGCTGAGTAGGCTGCAAACATCTTTCTCAGGTCAGGTACCACTCACAGGCATGTGGGTGCTTCATCCACGAGCTCGTCAGCTCAATGACTCACGGCAGTACTATCAAACAGGAACAGGGGTGGGAGCAAACCGCTTCACCTCCAAGCAAGGTTCACCCCTGGCATTGTGGTAAATGCAGTTTCGGTTACTTGCTTGCTTCAAGAGTGTTCGAGTGTGTTGCCACAGTTGGCGCAGATAGTGCTGATCTCAGACACGTGTTTCTGGTTCTTTAACTGTCATCAGTAGAGATTACAGTCTTTGAAATTTTGGGCTTGATGAGGAGGCTGCCAACATCTTTCTCAGGTCAGGTACCTCTCACAGGCATGCAGGTGCTTCATCCACGAGCTTGTTAGCTGAATGACTCATGGCAGTACTATTAAACAGGAACAGGGGTGAGAGCACACCGCTTCACCTCCCCTCAAGGTTCACCTCTGGCATTGTGGTAAATGCAGTTTCGGTTACTTGCTTGCTTTAAGAGAGTTCGAGTGTTTCGCCACAGAAGGCGCAGATAGTGCTGATCTCTAGACATGTGTTTCTGGTTCTTTAACCGTGATCAGTAGAGATTACAGTCTTTCAAATGTGGGGTTTGCTTAGTAGGCTGCCACCATCTTTGTCAGGTCAGGTACCTCTCACAGGCATGCGGGTGCTTCATCCACAAGCTCGTTAGCTCAATGACTCATGGGAGTACTATTAAACAGGAACAGGGGTGGGAGCACACTGCTTCACCTCCCAGCAAGGTTCACCACTGGCATTGTGATAAATGCAGTTTCAGTTACTTGCTTGCTTCTAGAGTGTTCGAGTGTTTCACCACAGTTGGCGCAGATAGTGCTGATCTCTAGACACGTGTTTCTGGTTCTTTAACCGTTATCAGTAGAGATTACAGTCTTTCAAATTTGGGGTTTGCTGAGTAGGCTGCAAACATCTTTCTCGGGTCAGGTACCACTCACAGGCATGTGGGTGCTTCATCCATGAGCTCGTCAGCTCAATGACTCACGGGAGTACTTTTAAATAGGAACAGGGGTGGGAGCACACCGCTTCACCTCTCAGCAAGGTTCGCCCCTGGCATTGTGGTAAATGCAGTTTCGGTTACTTGCTTGCTTCAAGTGTGTTTGAGTGTTTCGGCACAAATGGCACAGATAGTGCTGATCTCTAGACACCTGTTTCTGGTTCTTTAACCGTCATCAGTAGAGATTACAGTCTTTGAAATTTGGGGTTTGCTGAGTAGGCTGCCAACATCTTTCTCAGGTCAGGTACCTCTCAAAGGCATGCGGGTGCTTCATCCACGAGCTCGTCAGCTCAATGACTCATGGCAGTACTATTAAACAGGAACAGGGGTGGGAGCAAACCGCTTCACCTCCCAGCAAGGTTCACCCCTGGCAATGTGGTAAATGCAGTTTCGGTTACTTGCTTGCTTCAAGAGTGTTCGAGTGTTTCACCACAGTTGGCGCAGATAGTGCTGATCTCTAGACACGTTTTTCTGGTTCTTTAAACGTCATCAGTAGAGATTACAGTCTTTCAAATTTGGGGTTTGCTGAGTAGGCTGCCAACATCTTTCTCAGGTCAGGTACCTCTCACAGGCATGCGGGTGCTTCATGCACGAGCTCGTCAGCTCAATGACTCACAGGAATACTATTTAACGGGAACAGGGGTGGGAGCACACCGCTTCACCTCCCAGCAAGGTTCGCGACTGGCATTGGGATAAATACAGTTCCGGTTGCTTGCTTGCTTCAAGAGTGTTCGAGTGTTTCACGACAGTTGGCGCAGATAGTGCTGATCTCTAGACACGTTTTTCTGGTTCTTTAAACGTCATCAGTAGAGATTACAGTCTTTCAAATTTGGGGTTTGCTGAGTAGGCTGCCAACATCTTTCTCAGGTCAGGTACCTCTCACAGGCATGCGGGTGCTTCATCCACCAGCTTGTCAGCTCAATGACTCATGGGAGTACTATTAAACAGGAACAGGGGTGGGAGCACACCGCTTCACCTCCCAGCAAGGTTCACCCCTGGCATTGTGGTAAATGCTGTTTCGGTTTCTTGCTTGCTTCAAGAGTGTTCGAGTGTTTCGCCACAATTGGTGCAGATAGTGCTGATCTCTAGACACGTGTTTCTGGTTCTTTAACCGTCATCAGTAGAGATTACAGTCTTTCAAATGTGGGGTTTGCTGAGTAGGCTGCCAACATCTTTGTCAGGTCAGGTACCTCTCACAGGCATGCGGGTGCTTCATGCACGAGCTCGTCAGCTCAATGACTCACGGGTGTACTATTAAACAGGAACAGGGGTGGGAGCACACCGCTTCACCTCCCAGCAAGGGTTCGCCCCTGGCATTGTGGTAAATACAGTTCCGGTTACTTGCTTGCTTCAAGAGTGTTCGAGTGTTTCGCCAAAGTTGGCGCAGATAGTGCTGATCTCTAGACACGTGTTTCTGGTTCTTTAACCGTCATTAGTAGAGATTACAGTCTTTGAAATTTGTAGTTTGCTGAGTAGCCTGCCAACATCTTTCTCAGGTCAGGTACCTCTCACAGGCATGCGGGTGCTTCATCCACGAGCTTGTCAGCTCAATGGCTCACGGGAGTACTATTAAACCGGAACAGGGTTGGGAGCAACCCGCTTCACCTCCCAGCAGGGTTCGCCCCTGGCATTGTGGTAAATGCAGTTTTGGTTACTTGCTTGCTTCAAGTGTGTTTGAGTGTTTCGCCACAGATGGCACAGATAGTGCTGATCTCTAGACACCTGTTTCTGGTTCTTTAACCGTCATCAGTAGAGATTACAGTCTTTGAAATTTGGGGTTTGCTGAGTAGGCTGCAAACATCTTTCTCAGGTCAGGTACCTCTCACAGGCATGCGGGTGCTTCATCCATCAGCTTGTCAGCTCAATGACTCATGGGAGTACTATTAAACAGGAACAGGGGTGGGAGCACACCGCTTCACCTCCCAGCAAGGTTCACCCCTGGCATTGTGGTAAATGCTGTTTCGGTTTCTTGCTTGCTTCAAGAGTGTTCGAGTGTTTCGCCACAATTGGTGCAGATAGTGCTGATCTCTAGACACGTGTTTCTGGTTCTTTAACCGTCATCAGTAGAGATTACAGTCTTTCAAATGTGGGGTTTGCTGAGTAGGCTGCCAACATCTTTGTCAGGTCAGGTACCTCTCACAGGCATGCGGGTGCTTCATGCACGAGCTCGTCAGCTCAATGACTCACGGGAGTACTATTAAACAGGAACAGGGGTGGGAGCACACCGCTTCACCTCCCAGCAAGGGTTCGCCCCTGGCATTGTGGTAAATACAGTTCCGGTTACTTGCTTGCTTCAAGAGTGTTCGAGTGTTTCGCCACAGATGGCACAGATAGTGCTGATCTCTAGACACGTGTTTCTGGTTCTTTAACCGTCATCAGTAGAGATTACAGTCTTTGAAATTTGTAGTTTGCTGAGTAGGCTGCAAACATCTTTCTCAGGTCAGGTACCTCTCAAAGGCATGCGGATGCTTCATCCACAAGCTCGTCAGCTCAATGACTCATGGCAGTATTATTACACAGGAACAGGGGTGGGAGCACACCGCTTCACCTCCCAGCAAGGTTCACCCCTGGCAATGTGGTAAATGCAGTTTCGGTTACTTGCTTGCTTCAAGAGTGTTCGAGTGTTTCTCCACAGTTAGCGCAGATAGTGCTGATCTGTAGACACGTGTTACTTGTTCTTTAACCGTCATCAGTAGAGATTACAGTCTTTCAAATGTGGGGTTTGCTGAGTAGGCTGCCAACATCTTTGTCAGGTCAGGTACCTCTCACAGGCATGCGGGTGCTTCATGTATGAGCTCGTCAGCTCAATGACTCATGGGAGTACTATTTAACAGGAATAGGGGTGGGAGCACAACGCTTCACCTCCCAGCAAGGTTCGCGACTGGCATTGTGATAAATACAGTTCCGGTTGCTTGCTTGCTTCAAGAGTGTTCAAGTGTTTCACCACAGTTGGCGCAGATAGTGCTGATCTCTAGACACGTTTTTCTGGTTCTTTAAACGTCATCAGTAGAGATTACAGTCTTTCAAATGTGAGGTTTGCTGAGTAGGCTGCCAACATCTTTCTCAGGTCAGGTACCTCTCACAGGCATGCGGGTGCTTCATCCACGAGCTCGTCAGCTCAATGACTCACGGCAGTACTATTAAACAGGAACAGGGGTGGGAGCACACCGCTTCACCTCCCAGCAAGGTTCACCCGTGGCATTGTGGTAAATGTAGTTTCGGTTACTTGCTTGCTTCAAGAGTGTTCGAGAATTTCGCCACTGTTGGCGCAGATAGTGCTGATCTCTAGACACGAGTTTCTGGTTCTTTAACCGTCATCAGTAGAGATTACAGTTGTTCAAATGTGGGGTTTGCTGAGTAGGCTGACAACATCTTTGTCAGGTCAGGTACCTCTCACAGGCATGATGGTGCTTCATGCACGCGCTCGTCAGCTCAATGACTCATGGGAGTACTATTAAACAGGAACAGGGGTGGGAGCACACCGCTTCACCTCACAGCAAGGTTCGCCCCTGGCATTGTGGTAAATACAGTTCTGGTTACTTGCTTGCTTCATGAGTGTTCGAGTGTTTCACCAGAGTTGGCGCAGATAGTGCTGATCTCTAGACACCTGTTTCTGGTTCTTTAACCGTCATCAGTAGAGATTACAGTCTTTGAAATTTGGGGTTTGCTGGGTAGGCTGCCAACATCTTTCTCAGGTCAGGTACCTCTCAAAGGCATGCGGATGCTTCATCCACGAGCTCGTCAGCTCAATGACTCATGGCAGTACTATTAAACAGGAACAGGGGTGGGAGCACACCGCTTCACCTCCCAGCAAGGTTCACCCCTGGCAATGTGGTAAATGCAGTTTCGGTTACTTGCTTGCTTCAAGAGTGTTCGAGTGTTTCTCCACCGTTGGCGCAGATAGTGCTGATCTGTAGACACGTGTTAATTGTTCTTTAACCGTCATCAGTAGAGATTACAGTCTTTCAAATGTGGGGTTTGCTGAGTAGGCTGCCAACATCTTTGTCAGGTCAGGTACCTTTCACAGGCATGCGGGTGCTTCATCCACGAGCTCGTCAGCTCAATGACTCACGGGAGTACTATTAAACAGGAACAGGGGTGGGAGTACACCGCTTCACTTCCCAGCAAGGTTCGCCCCTGGCATTGTGGTACATGCAGTGTTGGTTACTTGCTTGCTTCAAGAGTGTTCGAGTGTTTCGCCACTGTTGGCGCATATAGTGCTGATCTCTAGACACGTTTTCCTGGTTCTTTAACCGTCATCAGTTGAGATTACAGTCTTTAAAATTTGAGTTTTGGGAGTAGGCTGCCAACATCTTTCTCAGGTCAGATACCTTTCACAGCCATGCGGGTGCTTCAAATAGGATCTCGTAAGCTCAATGACTCACTGGAGTACTATTAAACAGGAACAGGGGTGGGAGCACACCGCTTCACCTCCCAGCATGGTTCGCTCCTGGCATTGTGGTAAATGCAGTTTTGGTTACTTGCTTGCTTCAAGAGTGTTCGAGTGTGTTGCCACAGTTGTCGCCGATAGTGCTGATCTCAGACACGTGTTTCTGGTTCTTTAACCGTCATCAGTAGAGATTACAGTCTTTGAAATTTTGGGCTGGATGAGGAGGCTGCCAACATCTTTTTCAGGTCAGGTACCTCTCACAGGCATGCGGGTGCTTCATCCACAAGCTTGTCATCTCAATGAATCATGGCAGTACTATTAAACATTAACAGGGGTGAGAGCACACCGCTTCACCTCCCCTCAAGGTTCACCTCTGGCATTGTGGTAAATGTAGTTTCGGTTACTCGCTTGCTTTAAGAGAGTTCGAGTGTTTCGCCACAGAAGGCGCAGATAGTGCTGATCTCTAGACACGTGTTTCTGGTTCTTTAACCGTCATCAGTAGAAATTACAGTCTTTCAAATGTGGGGTTTGCTTAGTAGGCTGCCACCATTTTTGTCAGGTCAGTACCTCTCACAGGCATGCGGGTGCTTCATCCACGAGCTTGTCAGCTCAATGACTCATGGGAGTACTATTAAACAGGAACAGGGGTGGGAGCACACTGCTTCACCTCCCAGCAAGGTTCGCCCCTGGTATTGTGGTAAATGCAGTTTCAGTTACTTGCTTGCTTATAGAGTGTTCGAGTGTTTCGCCACAGTTGGCGTAGATAGTGCTGATCTCTAGACATGTGTTTCTGGTTATTTAACCGTTATCAGTAGAGATTGCAGTCTTTCAAATTTGGGGTTTGCTGAGTAGGCTGCCAACATCTTTCTCAGGTCAGGTACCTCTCACAGGCATGTGGGTGCTTCATCCACGAGATCGTCAGCTCAATGACTCATAGGAGTACTATTAAACAGAAATAGGGGTGGGAGCACACCGCTTCAGCTCCCAGCAAGGTTCGTCCCTGGCATTGTTGTAAATGCAGTTTCAGTTACTTGCTTGCTTCAAGAGTGTTCAGGTGTTTCGACAGTTGACGCAGATAGTGCTGATCTCTAGACACGTGTTTCTGGTTCTTTAACCATCAGCAGTTGAGATTACAGTCTTTAAAATGTGGGGTTTGCTTAGTAGGTTGTGTAGGAACCTGGGGTCACCAGGCCCTAAGGGCGGTAACGTGGCGCGAGCCGGTCGGGCAACCAGAGGGCTATGTGTTAAGCAACCATACACCACACACTCCTCATGGACTAGGGACACACACAATAAGTGACGCCACACCGTTTAAATTATGCAAATACTTCAAGTTTATCCAAGTATAGCTGGTCAGTTGCAGTTCAGGAAGTAACAAGGCGATACATGAATCATAATACCATCCATCAGTAAATACGGCAATCTTGGCGATATTTATGCAGTGCCTAACCTCATTCAGACACCCACGGCAGTTGGCTAAGTGCGGGTGATTATAGCGCTGGGCGCGCTAAGCGAGGCCTTTCCCTGAACAGGCAGTCTAACACAGCACGATACTCGGAATGGGTGACATCGGGTACATTAACATGGAGCCTGTAGAACTGAGCGCCCCTCATAATCGATGGCCCCTAATCCTGTGAAGCAAAGCATATAAAACCAAGCGCTACGCGCAATCATTTACCTGTGAATACATTTGAGCAGGGCATATAACTTCACGCGCTACTCGCGATCATGGGCATATAAATACTTTCGAGCAGAGCATATAACATAACACGCTACTCGTGATCCTTAGCATGTAAGTACTTCCAAGCAGAACAGATAACGTAACGCGCTACTCGCGACCATTGGCATGCAAATACTTTCGAGCAGAGCATATAACATAACACGCTACTCGTGATCATTAGCATGTAAGTACTTTTGAGCAGAGCATATAACATAACACGCTACTCGTAGTCCCGGTCTCTCAGGACGTGGAAGCGGAGTCGGTGGCGTGAAGCGCCACGCGAGGGTAATGTCAGTCAGTACTTCGGAAGGCTTCCAGCGGGGAGTGTTACCGGACTCGAGGAGCAAGTCCCTATGCTCCGGTGCAGTTCACAGAGCACCGCGCTCAGTATCGCGGAAGGGGGGACACGGACAGGATCCCTCGGCGGGGTCTCTCCGTCGCGCAGGCAGGGGAGGGGACAACCCGGGCCAAGTGCGGTGTGGTTCCCGGACCAGCAGGGGGTGCACCAGGGGGGATTTCGGCCTCCGGGCTTACCTCCGTCTCAGCGTCAGCAGGCGTACGTCCTCACGACGATGGGGGAACTCGGCCCCGACCTTGCGCTCTTCCTCACACGGCTGCGACGGCAGCGGCGGGGCCCCGGGCTTCTCCTGGGCCTCGCGACACAGCAGGGCACCTCTCCAGGCCTCCAGGCCGCGGCGGTGAGTGCGCTGGCTTCGTCGTCGCAGGGGGGGGGCTCAAATTAAGGATGGGGGTAAAGTGCTCAGCGGAGCACGCTGCCGGGGGTCCCAGACCAGGGCAGGGAGCGCGGGGGTCACAGCGCTAGTACCTGGCTATCCCCGGTGGCTTGGCAATCGGTTTAGTAATTAGTTCAATAGGTTAGCTTGGACACGCAGTCTCAGCTCTGGCATTCAAGGCTTACAGCTCGCTCTTGTCATGCAGTCTCAGTTCTTGCAGTTAGGTTTCAGGTCTCAGTTGTCAGATGAAGTCTTGTGGCGCAGATGTATCTGGCGCCCTTAAGGGATTCTGTTACTGGGGGTAGGAATGAGGAGGGCGACTAGATCCTTCCTAGTCAGGCTGGCAGAGAGTCTCTGGGTCCTCCTACTACTGGGCAAGATCAGTGGGATTCACAGGGCACCTCACTCACTTAAGAGGCAGTACCTAAATCCTGTCACTCTCAGAGGCATAAGTCCCTGGCTAGGCCCTACCGCCTACACTCCTGGTGGATTCTTCCAGCTCTGCTTCACCCCAATGGCCAACTCACCACAAAAGTTTCCCTCCCCCTCTTAAGTAGCCCTAGGTCAGGTGACCTCTACCAAGGCGGCAAAAGTAAAACCCCACCTCCCTTCTAGAAGGTTCCAGCTTCTTCCAGGAGCTTCCCCACTCTAACTATGGGACAAAAAGGCGGGCTGGTATCGCAACATTTTTGTGGGTCCCAGCCAGCTCCTGGCAGCTAGGGTGCTACTATGAAAAACGACCACCCTGCAGTAGCAGGGGTCTGTGGCAGCCATCTTGGGAGAAGTAAGCACCTGCACCTTAACACTACAAAAACGAAAAAAATGAGGGAAAAAGGGCCAAGTCCAACATAACCCCCTTCCAGCCGAATGCCAGGGTAGACCGATCAATGCCTTGATGGTCTTCCCTGCTTGGGGCGAGAAAAGGTGGACGCAGGCCCGCAACGGCAGGAGCACCCGCAGGTTCTCCTCCGCTCTGGAACCCGATGGTTCCCTAACAAACCTCCCTGGACCAACGAAACCACCCCACTGGGGCTCCCTAGCTAGTTGTGGCCAGGACCGGCCCCTGGGCCGTCCAGATGTCTCTGGCCCGGGTGATCTCGCGGAGTGGGGGGCAGTAGCCCCAGGCCTGTAGTGCCTGTTGACCACTCCGGTCCTCCTCCTTGCAGTCCTAAACTGCCTCTGGTCCTTCCTCCTGGGTTTCACACCCTTAGGCTGACCAGCCTTCAGGGGTGAGGCTCTCCTCCCCCTAACTCTCCTTCTGGGGTTCCTCACCCTACCCTACGAGGTACCCTCAGACCACCACTTCCTCCTCAGTCTAGGGCCTTGACCCTTCAACTGATTCCTCAACCTAGGGTCTAAACCCTTAGGCTGAGTCGGTGCCCGAGGCGAGACCTTCCTCCCTTTGCACCCCCTCCCAGAGTTCCGCACCCTCCCACCGGGAAAGGTACCCCTGGAAGTCAATCCTGGGGGGACACTGCTGATAGATGTCCCACCCGCCAGGTCAGGCAACCCCTGAGCCTGGCACCCCAGCACAGGATCTAAACCCTGAAACTGGGCCAACCCCAGAACCTCAGGCGCGCTGGTTACAGTCGCCCTGGGTCCTCCTGACACTAGGGGCTCCCCTGCACTGGATGGCACATCGGGACAGCCTAGGCTCCCAACCTGGGGCTCCCTTGCGGAACTCTCCAGGCCCTGAGACTTCGGCTGGGGCACCTCGGGACACCTCCCCGTCTCACGCCTTCCTACAGATAGGTCGTGAGGCCCTACAACCCTCTCTCCCTGGGACCTAGCTGGGCTATCTGCCACTTCTCCCACCTCGCTGGGTTGGGCGATCCCTGCACCACCCCCTTCAGGTTCACACCCCAATGCCTCCTCAGACACCGTGGTGATGTCATCCTGGGGTAAATAAACTTCTAGCTCCTGTGGAGCTTCCGGTATGCTGCCACCAGTGTCCTCACTGGACACACTCATCTGGAGGGCACGCAGCTCCAACTCCTTCATCCGAAGCTCGTGCGCCATCCTCCTCTCCTCCATTGCCCATTTCTTATTCTCCCTTTCCCTTTCTCTTTCCTGCTCCAACTTGGCTAGTTCCCATCTTAATTGCCTCTCTTCCCTTCTGTCCTCATACTCCTTTGGAGACGCGCTCCTACTAGACCCTGTCCTACTACTGGCCCCAGAACGTCTCCCTGGGGGCACATTTTCAGACTCCTCTATGTTTACGATGTCTAGGACTTCCTGGGCGCTCTCCTCCTGAGGTGCATCTGGCACCTCCTGTCCCTCATCCCCTCTCCCTTCTGGGTGGGCTTCTACCCATGCCCTAATGGCGGTGCGGAGTTCCGGTCCTTTGGCCTTCCGCATCCCAGGCACCCCCATCCCCTGCCCGAACTCCCTTAGTTGCTTCACAGTGTACCCCTCGAGGTCAGCTAACCGGAATTCCATTCTAGCAGGTGGGGACCTAGACACTAAGGAGAAAAATTCCTAGGGTATAGGCAACAGTTAACGGCTCACCAGGCTTCTTGCACTCTCAACCTGGACAGTGGAACTAACAATGCAGCAATCAATGTTTTTAGAGCTTTGGAACACAACAGGCGTTTAATTGTGGCGCCCTTCGCCTCACGGAAGGGTGCTGTATGGTCACAGGTCCCAAGGATCCCACCGCTGGCCAACAATGTAAGACCTGGGGTCACCAGGCCCTAAGGGCGGTCACGTGGCGCGAGCCGGTCGGGCAACCAGAGGGCTATGTGTTAAGCAACCATACACCACACACTCCTCATGGACTAGGGACACACACAATAAGTGACGCCACACCGTTTGAATTATGCAAATACTTCAAGTTTATCCAAGTATAGCTGGTCAGTTGCAGTTCAGGAAGTAACAAGGCGATACATGCATCATAATACCATCCATCAGTAAATACGGCAGTCTTGGCGATATTTATGCAGTGCCTAACCTCATTCAGACACCTACGGCAGTTGGCTAAGTGCGGGTGATTATAGCGCTGGGCGCGCTAAGCGAGGCCTTTCCCTGAACAGGCCGTCTAACACAGCACGATACTCGTAATGGGTGACATCGGGTACATTAACATGGAGCCTGTAGAACTGAGCGCCCCTCATAATCGATGGCCCCTAATCCTGTGAAGCAAAGCATATAAAACCAAGCGCTACGCGCAATCATTTACCTGTGAATACATTTGAGCAGGGCATATAACTTCACGCGCTACTCGCGATCATGGGCATATAAATACTTTCGAGCAGAGCATATAACATAACACGCTACTCGTGATCCTTAGCATGTAAGTACTTCCAAGCAGAACAGATAACGTAACGCGCTACTCGCAACCATTGGCATGCAAATACTTTCGAGCAGAGCATATAACATAACACGCTACTCGTGATCATTAGCATGTAAGTACTTTTGAGCAGAGCATATAACATAACACGCTACTCGTAGTCCCGGTCTCTCAGGACGTGGAAGCGGAGTCGGTGGCGTGAAGCGCCACGCGAGGGTAATGTCAGTCAGTACTTCGGAAGGCTTCCAGCGGGGAGTGTTACCGGACTCGAGGAGCAAGTCCCTATGCTCCGGTGCAGTTCACAGAGCACCGCGCTCAGTATCGCGGAAGGGGGGACACGGACAGGATCCCTCGGCGGGGTCTCTCCGTCGCGCAGGCAGGGGAGGGGACTCCCACGGAGGGGACAACCCGGGCCAAGTGCGGTGTGGTTCCCGGACCAGCAGGGGGTGCACCAGGGGGGATTTCGGCCTCCGGGCTTACCTCCGTCTCAGCGTCAGCAGGCGTCCGTCCTCACGACGATGGGGGAACTCGGCCCCGACCTTGCGCTCTTCCTCTCACGGCTGCGACGGCAGCGGCGGGGCCCCGGGCTTCTCCTGGGCCTCGCGACACAGCAGGGCACCTCTCCAGGCCTCCAGGCCGCGGCGGTGAGTGCGCTGGCTTCGTCGTCGCAGGGGGGGGGGCTCAAATTAAGGATGGGGGTAAAGTGCTCAGCGGAGCACGCTGCCGGGGGTCCCAGACCAGGGCAGGGAGCGCGGGGGTCACAGCGCTAGTACCTGGTCGATCCCCGGTGGCTTGGCAATCGGTTTAGTAATTAGTTCAATAGGTTAGCTTGGACACGCAGTCTCAGCTCTGGCATTCAAGGCTTACAGCTCGCTCTTGTCATGCAGTCTCAGTTCTTGCAGTTAGGTTTCAGGTCTCAATTGTCAGATGAAGTCTTGTGGCGCAGATGTATCTGGCGCCCTTAAGGGATTCTGTTACTGGGGGTAGGAATGAGGAGGGCGACTAGATCCTTCCTAGTCAGGCTGGCAGAGAGTCTCTGGGTCCTCCTACTACTGGGCAAGATCAGTGGGATTCACAGGGCACCTCACTCACTTAAGAGGCAGTACCTAAATCCTGTCACTCTCAGAGGCATAAGTCCCTGGCTAGGCCCTACCGCCTACACTCCTGGTGGATTCTTCCAGCTCTGCTTCACCCCAATGGCCAACTCACCACAAAAGTTTCCCTCCCCCTCTTAAGTAGCCCTAGGTCAGGTGACCTCTACCAAGGCGGCAAAAGTAAAACCCCACCTCCCTTCTAGAAGGTTCCAGCTTCTTCCAGGAGCTTCCCCACTCTAACTATGGGACAAAAAGGCGGGCTGGTATCGCAACATTGTTGTGGGTCCCAGCCAGCTCCTGGCAGCTAGGGTGCTACTATGAAAAACGACCACCCTGCAGTAGCAGGGGTCTGTGGCAGCCATCTTGGGAGAAGTAAGCACCTGCACCTTAGCACTACAAAAACGAAAAAAATGAGGGAAAAAGGGCCAAGTCCAACAGGTTGCCACCATTTTTGTCAGGTCAGGTACCTCTCACAGGCATGCAGGTGCTTCATCCATGAGCTTGTCAGCTCAATGACTCAAAGGAGTACTTTTAAATAGGAACAGGGGTGGGAGCACACCGCTTCACCTCCCAGCAAGGTTCGCCCATGGCATTGTGGTAAATGCAGTTTCAGTTACTTCTTTGCTTCAAGAGTGTTCGAGTGTTTCACAACAGTTGGCGCAGATAGTGCCGATCTCTAGACATGTGTTTCTGGTTCTTTAACCGTAATCAGTAGAGATTAAAGTCTTTGAAATTTGGGGTTTGCTGAGTAGGCTGCCAAGATCTTTCTCAGGTCCGGTATGTCTCACAGGCATGTGGGTGCTTCATCCACAAGCTCGTCAGCTCAATGACTCACGGCAGGACTATTAAACAGGAACAGGTGTGGGAGCACACCGCTTCACCTCCCAGCAAGGTTCACCCCTGGCATTGTGGTAAATGCAGTTTCGGTTACTTGCTTGCTTCAAGAGTGTTCGAGTGTTTCGCCACAGTTGGCACATATAGTGCTGATCTCTAGACACGTGTTTCTGGTTCTTTAATCGTCATCAGTAGAGATTACAGTCTTTCAAATGTGGGGTTTGCTGAGTAGGCTGCCAACATCTTTGTCAGGTCAGGTACCTCTCACAGGCATGCGGGTGCTTAATGCCCGAGCTCCTTCAGCTCAATGACTCATGGGAGTACTATTAAACAGGAACAGGGGTGGGAGCACACCACTTCACCTCCCAGCAAGGTTCACCCCTGCATTGTGGTAAATGCAGTTTCGGTTACTTGCTTGCTTCAAGAGTGTTCAAGTTCTTCGCCACAGTTGGCGCAGATAGTGCTAATCTAAAGACACTTGTTTCTGGTTCTTTAACCATCATCAGTAGAGATTACAGTCTTTCAAATTTGGGGTTTGCTGAGTAGGCTGCCAACATCTTTCTCAGGTCAGGTACCTCTCACAGGCATGCGGGTGCTTCATCCACGAGCTTGTCAGCTCAATGACTCACAGGAGTAGTATTAAACAGGAATAGGGGTGAAAGCACACTGCTTCAGCTCCCAGCAAGGTTCGCCTCTGGCATTGTGGTAAATGCAGATTCAGTTACTTGCTTGCTTCAAGACCGTTCAAGTGTTGCGCCACAGTTGGCGCAGATAGTGCTGATCTCTAGACATGTGTTTCTGGTTCTTTAACCGTCATCAGTAGAGATTACAGTCTTTCAAATGTGGGGTTTGCAGAGTAGGCTGCCAACAACTTTGTCAGGTCAGGTACCTCTCACAGGCATGCAGGTGCTTCATCCACGAGCTCGGCAGCTCAATGACTCATGGGAGTACTATTAAACAGGAACAGGGGTGGGAGCACACCGCTTCACCTCCCAGCAAGGTTCACCCCTGGCATTGTGGTAAATGCAGTTTCAGTTACTTGCTTGCTTCAAGAGTGCTCGAGTGTTTCGCCACAGTTGGCGCAGATGGTGCAGATCTCTAGACACGTGTTTCTGGTTCTTTAACCGTTATCAGTAGAGATTACAGTCTTTCAAATTTGGGGTTTGCTGAGTAGGCTGCCAACATCTTTGTCAGGTCAGGCACCTCTCACAGGCATGCGGGTGCTTCATCTACGAGCTTGTCAGCTCAATGACTCACGGCAGTACTATTAAACAGGAACAGGGGTCGGAGCACACCGCTTCACCTCCCAGCAAGGTTCACCCGTGGCATTGTGGTAAATGTAGTTTCGGTTACTTGCTTGCTTCAAGAGTGTTCGAGTATTTCGCCACTGTTGGCGCAGATAGTGCTGATCTCTAGACACGTGTTTCTGGTTCTTTAACCGTCATCAGTAGAGATTACAGTCGTTCAAATGTGGGGTTTGCTGAGTAGGCTGACAACATCTTTGTCAGGTCAGGTACCTCTCACAGGCATGATAGTGCTTCATGCACACGCTCGTCAGCTCCATGACTCACGGGAGTACTATTAAACAGGAACAGGGGTGGGAGCACACCGCTTCACCTCCCAGCAAGGTTCGCCCCTGGCATTGTGGTAAATACAGTTCTGGTTACTTGTTTGCTTCATAAGTGTTCGAGTGTTTCACCAGAGTTGGCGCAGATAGTGCTGATCTCTAGACACGTTTTTCTGGTTCTTTAACCGTCATCAGTAGAGATTATAGTCTTTCAAATTTGGGGTTTGCTGAGTAGGCTGCAAACATCATTCTCAGGTCAGGTACCATTCACAGGCATGTGGGTGCTTCATCCATGAGCTTGTCAGCTCAATGACTCACGGCAGTCCTATTAAACAGAAACAGGGGTGGGAGCAAACCGCTTCACCTCCCAGCATCGTTCACCCCTGGCATTGTGGTAAATGCAGTTTCGGTTACTTGCTTGCTTCAAGAGTGTTCGAGTGTGTTGCCACAGTTGGCGCAGATAGTGCTGATCTCAGACACGTGTTTCTGGTTCTTTAACTGTCATCTGTAGAGATTACAGTCTTTGAAATTTTGGGCTTGATGAGGAGGCTGCCAACATCTTTCTCAGGTCAGGTACCTCTTCAGGCATGCAGGTGCTTCATCCACGAGCTCGTCAGCTGAATGACTCATGGCAGTACTATTAAAAAGGAACAGGGGTGAGAGCACACCGCTTCACCTCCCCTCAAGGTTCACCTCTGGCATTGTGGTAAATGCATTTTCGGTTACTTGCTTGCTTTAAGAGAGTTCGAGTGTTTCGCCACAGAAGGCGCAGATAGTGCTGATCTCTAGACACGTTTTTCTGGTTCTTTAACCGTGATCAGTAGAGATTACAGTCTTTCAAATGTGGGGTTTGCTTAGTAGGCTGCCACCATCTTTGTCAGGTCAGGTACCTCTCACAGGCATGCAGGTGCTTCATCCACAAGCTCGTTAGCTCAATGACTCATGGGAGTACTATTAAACAGGAACAGGGGTGGGAGCACACTGCTTCACCTCCCAGCAACGTTCGCCACTGGCATTGTGATAAATGCAGTTTCAGTTACTAGCTTGCTTCTAGAGTGTTCGAGTGTTTCGCCACAGTTGGCGCAGATAGTGCTGATCTCTAGACACGTGTTTCTGGTTCTTTAACCATTATCAGTAGACATTACAGTCTTTCAAATTTGGGGTTTGCTGAGTAGGCTGCAAACATCTTTCTCAGATCAGGTACCACTCACAGGCATGTGGGTGCTTCATCCATGAGCTTGTCAGCTCAATGACTCACGGGAGTCCTATTAAACAGAAATAGGGGTGGGAGCACACCGCTTGAGCTCCCAGCAAGGTTCGCCCCTGGGATATTGGTAAATGCAGTTTCAGTTACTTGCTTGCTTCAAGAGTGTTAAAGTGTTTCGCCACAGTTGGAGCAGATAGTGCTGATCTCTAGACACCTGTTTCTGGTTCTTTAACCGTCATCAGTAGAGATTACAGTCTTTTAAATTTGAGGTTTGCTGAGTTGGCTGCCCACATCATTCTCAGGTCAGGTACCTCTCACAGGCATGCGGGGTGCTTCATCCATGAGCTCGTCAGCTCAATGACTCAAAGGAGTACTTTTAAAGAGGAACAGGGGTGGGAGCACACCGCTTCACCTCCCAGCAGGGTTCGCCCATGGCAATGTGGTAAATGCAGTTTCAGTTACTTCTTTGCTTCAAGAGTGTTCGAGTGTTTCACAACAGTTGGCGCAGATAGTGCTGATCTCTAGACATGTGTTTCTGGTTCTTTAACCGTCATCAGTAGAGATTACAGTCTTTGAAATTTGGGGTTTGCTGAGTAGGCTGCCAAGATCTTTCTCAGGTCCGGTATGTCTCACAGGCATGTGGGTGCTTCATCCACGAGCTCGTCAGCTCAATGACTCACGGCAGGACTATTAAACAGGAACAGGTGTGGGAGCACACCGCTTCTGTTCCCAGCAAGGTTCGCCCCTGGGATTTTGGTAAATGCAGTTTCGGTTACTTGCTTGCTTCAAGAGTGTTCGAGTGTTTCGCCACAGTTGGCACAGATATGCTGATCTCAAGACACGTGTTTCTGGTTCTTTAACCGTCATCAGTAGAGATTACAGTCTTTCAAATGTGGGGTTTGCTGAGTAGGCTGCCAACATCTTTGTCAGGTCAGGTACCTCTCACAGGCATGCGGGTGCTTAATGCACGAGCTCCTTCAGCTCAATGACTCATGGGAGTACTATTAAACAGGAACAGGTGTGGGAGCACACCGCTTCACCTCCCAGCAAGGTTCACCCCTGGCATTGTGGTAAATGCAGTTTCGATTACTTGCTTGCTTCAAGAGTGTTCGAGTTTTTCGCCACAGTTGGCGCAGATAGTGCTAATCTCTAGACACCTGTTTCTGGTTCTTTAACCATCATCAGTAGAGATTACAGTGTTTCAAATTTGGGGTTTGCTGAGTAGGCTGCCAACATCTATCTCAGGTCAGGTACCTCTCACAGGAATGCGGGTGCTTCATCTACGAGCTCGTCAGCTCAATGACTCACGGGAGTAGTATTAAACAGGAATAGGGGTGAGAGCACACCGTTTCAGCTCCCAGCAAGGTTCGCCCCTGGCATTGTGGTAAATGCAGATTCAGTTACTTGCTTGCTTTAGGACCGTTCAAGTGTTTCGCCACAGTTGGCGCAGATAGTGCTGATCTCTAGACATGTGTTTCTGGTTTTTTAACCGTCATCAGTAGAGATTACAGTCTTTGAAATTTTGGGGTTGATGAATAGGCTGCCAACATCTTTCTCAGATCAGGTACCTCTCACAGGCATGCGGGGGTCTTCATCCACAAGCTCGTCAGCTCAATGACTCACGGCAGTACTATTAAACAGGAACAGGGGTGAGAGCACACCACATCACATCCCAGGAAGGTTCACCCCCGGCATTGTGATAAATGCAGTTTCGGTTACTTGCTTGCTTCAAGAGAGTTTGAATGTTTCGCTACAGAAGGCACAGATAGTGCTGATCTCTAGACACGTGTTTCTGGTTCTCTAACCGTCATCAGTAGAGATTACAGTCTTTCAAATGTGGGGTTTGCTGAGTAGGCTCTCAACATCTTTGTCAGGTCAGGTACCTCTCACAGGCATGCAGGTGCTTCATCTACGAGCTCGGCAGCTCAATGACTCATGGGAGTACTATTAAACAGGAACAGGGGTGGGAGCACACTGCTTCACCTCCCAGCAAGGTTCGCCCCTGGCATTGTGGTAAATGCAGTTTCAGTTACTTGCTTGCTTCAAGAGTGCTCGAGTGTTTCGCCACAGTTTGCGCAGATGGTGCTGATCTCTAGACACGTGTTTCTGGTTCTTTAACCGTTATCAGTAGAGATTACAGTCTTTGAAATGTTGGGGTTGATGAGTAGGCTGCCAACATCTTTCTCAGATCAGGTACCTCTCACAGGCATGCGGGTGCTTCATCCACAAGCTCGTCAGCTCAATGACTCACAGGACTACTATTAAAAAGAAATAGGGGTGGGAGCACACCGCTTTAGCTCCCAGCAAGGTTCGCCCCTGGCATTGTGGTAAATGCAGTTTCTGTTACTTGCTTGCTTCGAGAGTGTTGAAGTGTTTTGCCACAGTTGGCGCAGATAGTGCTGATCTCTAGACACATGTTTCTGGTTCTTTAACCGTCATCAGTAGAGATTACAGTCTTTCAAATTTGGGGTTTGCTGAGTAGGCTACCAACATATTTCTCAGGTCATGTACCTCTCACAGGCATGCGGGTGCTTCATTCACAAGCTCGTCAGCTCAATGACTCAAGGGAGTGCTATTAAACAGGAACAGGGATGGGAGAAAACCGCTTAACCTCCCAGCAAGGTTCGCCCCTGGCATTGTGGTAAATGCACTTTCAGTTACTTGCTTTCTTCAAAAGTGTTTTTATTTTTTTTATTTTTTTTTATTAGCATTTCAATTGCAGACAATCAAATACAACCATAACATTTCGGTCACAGTACAACAGCATCCATCGTCCAAGTCTTAGTATCCCAATCTGAATCAGGGGTCCCCCCACGTTCCCCGCCACCTGTCGCATGGGACAGCAGCGGTTCGCTCTCTTAATGCAATTGCAAATATTGGGTTAGGTACACCCAGTAGTCTTTTGGCTTCGATCTGGCTGGAAGTTCTTCTTCATAGGTCCTCAGGGTATCTCTGCAGTGCGTTAAATCCACAAGCCAGTCTTTAGTTTTCGGGATCTGCCTGCCATTCCTGCAGAGCAAGATCCTCCTTTTGACCATTAGCAACGCTATAACACAAAATCTACGCTTCAAGGCCCTAAAGTTAGGCAGCAGTCCCAGCAAGCAGGTTTTGGCCTCACAGCTCACTTCACCACCCACCATAGTTCCCAGTAGCTGCGTCACCTGCATCCAGTAGTCCCCAATTGCCCCGCACGACCACGCCAAATGAATAAAGTCCGCCCCCTCTTTACCACAGCGCCCACATCTGGAGTAATCCCGCAACCCATATCTATGTAATCTGGCAGGCGTGTAGTACGTCTGGTGTAGGTACTTGAAGTGTAGGATGCGGAGATTGCCATTAGGCGTTAACATGCCAGTCAGTGTACAGGCAGTAGCCCATTCCTCCTCTATGAGTGGAGTGTCCAAGCAGCTATTCCACTTTTCCATGGAGGCGCTCGTGTTTGCCACTATGTCTGTTTGGATTTTCGTGTACAGTGTGGACACCAGGTGTCTGGCCGCGGGTGTGGTGATCAGCCATTGCAAGGCAGTCAGTTCCGGAGGTTCCGCCGGATATGTCGGGTATAGCTGTTTCACAGCCTTTTGCAGCCTGTAATAGTTAAATCGGAACAGCGCAGACATATTACTAATGAATGTCGATTGGTCTATTGTTTTGAAAGTCCCATCTTCATACAGATCGCCCAGTGTGTCGATGCCCACTTGACGCAGCAATTCCAACCCCTTCTCCTCTTGTGTGACTGAAATTTCCGGATGCCACTGGAGCCGGAGCACCGGGGCATACAGCGGTAATTTATTGGCCTTCCTTCCCATAGTATGCCATGCTTTATTTGTGGTGTCTATTGTGTTAATGTCGTTCTTATGCAGAGGAGGCCGGCGATGAGTTATGACCGCTTCCAGTGGTATCGGCAGAGCGTCCCCTTCTTCGATTGCAGTGTGGGGGAGAAATGGAATTTTGTGGTACCAAAAATGCGCATACTGCGCTTGTGCGCAAAGGTAGTAAAGGAGAAAATCGGGTACTCCGAACCCTCCCCGGCCATATGGCAACATAAGCGTCTGCAGCTCAATCCTTGCCGTTTTTCCCGCCCATATGAGCCGGAGGACCATCGATGTAATGCGCCTGAATACCTCTGCAGGGGGGTGAATGGGTATGTTATTGAATAGGTAGAGTAGCTTAGGCAGCACTACCATTTTGACGATGGCAATGCGATCCGCCAGAGACAGTGGCAATTGGATCCATCTCCCCACCTTTTCCTCCAGTGCATCGATCGTCCTCCCATAGTTAGTTCGGATCACAATATCTGGGCCTCTGTGATACCACACACCCAAATATTTTATCGGATCAGTCCTCCACTCCAACGGGTAGTCCATTGGGTGCGGCCGCGTGCTATCCGTCAGAGGAATAATCAGGGACTTGGCCCAGTTTATATTGATACCGGAGTGGCGCGCAAATTTGATATATTCCCTCAGCAACGGGTTCAAGTTGTCCCTGGGATCCCTCACATATAGCAGCATATCGTCGGTGTATAATGATATGTGCAGTGGCCTCTGCGGAAACTGCAGAGCCGAGTAGTGGTGTCCCTGCCGGACCTTGCACGCCAGGGGCTCCAGCGCCAGTGCGAACAGGTGGGGGGACAGGGGGCACCCCTGCCTCGTCCCCGTCCGAATATCAATTGGGTCTGAAATGTATTTGTTCACCCGAACCCGCGCCACTGGAGCGTCGTACCATAATTGTATCCACTGGAGGAACCTGAGCAGAAACCCCATCCGTCGCAGCACCGCGTTCAGATATGTCCACTCCAATGAATCAAAGGCCTTGGCCGCGTCCAGGAAGACCGCCGTCGCCTTCGTCTCAGGTTTTAGATAGTGCGAGAGCGTGAACAGCGTTCGAGTATTATGAGCGGTGGAGCGCGATGGTATGAACCCAGATTGGTCGGGCAGAATCAGGTTGGGCATCAGGGGGTTAAGCCGGGCAGCAAGCAGCTTTGCCAGGATCTTATTGTCCACATTTATTAGGGATAAGGGTCGATACGAGTCGCAGAGCTCTGGATCCTTTTGCGGTTTGAGTAGCGCCAATAATAGCGCTTCCCGGAGGGTCGCGGTCGGTGCTGTTGTTCGTGTGCGTTGCCGTACATCGCCACCAGACGAGGGGCCAACTGGTCCACAAAGGCCTTATAGAATTCACATGAGAACCCATCGGGGCCTGGGGCCTTACCATTCGGCAGTGACCGAATTACCTCCGAGACCTCCTCCACCGTGATAGGCAGCGGCAGGTATTCCCGGTGCGTGTCCGATAGCCATGCTATCGCCACATCATCCAGGTACTCTACGATTTCCGCCGTGGTGGCCGTCGGCCGGGAGGCGTACATCGCTCCATATGTAGCCACGAATTCACCCAGTATTTCCCGTTCCCCACACTTCCTGCTGATTTCGGATCGTCTGTATGTTTTGCGGGGCGCGTCCTTCACAGATATTAGCCGCCAGGTGCCTGCCCGGTCTGCCACCCTCCCCGTACTCCCTTGCCACCTGCCTCTTCGCTGTGTACTTTATTTCGTCTTCCGCCAGGCTCTGGAATTCAGAAAGTGTTTTTCTAATATCCCCTAGTATGTGTCCTGTTCTAACCGCCGTAGCTGTTCCTCCCTTGCCTGGAGTTGCTGCCGTATATCCTTAAGAATACCCGCATTAGTACTTATGCAGACGCCGCGTATGGTGGCCTTAAAGGCCTCCCATAGTATGCCCGGGTCGTCAGTAGTAGGCGCGTTGTTAGCGAAATAGTCCTGTATCGCCTGCCCGATAGTGTCAGCATATATGGGATCTAGTAATGCCTTCGCGTTAAATCTCCAGCCAAAGGGAGGTGGGGCATAGTTTGGGAGTTCCAGGGCAAGGAGCACCGGGCTGTGATCCAATAGCGTACGGGGCAGATGTCGGACCTCACGTGTCCACAAGGCAATATCCCCAGTCACCAGCCAATAGTCTATGCGAGACCAGCTGCCGTGCGCCGCAGCCACGTGCGTGGCTTCGCGGCCCTCTGGGTTTCTACTTCTCCAAATGTCATTAAGTCCCCTGTCCACCATTATGTCCCGTAGGACGCGCAGTGCGCGTTTGTGTGGTTCCGTTGTCGCTCTGGACCTATCCACGTCGTCACAGAGCGCTAGGTTAAAGTCCCCTCCCCAGATCACGTGGGGGGCTTGAAGATCGCGCAGTTTACCCCACAATGATTGATAGAACTGCAGGTCATCCACATTAGGACCGTATACATTTACAATAGCCAGTTTTTGTCCTCGCAGGAGACCCGTTAGAATTACAAAGCGCCCCATGTCGTCCGCATCGACCTTGTCGATCGCATATTTGAGTCCCTTTCTAACCAGTACCAGTACCCCCCATGCATATGATGAGTACGAGGAGTGGTGCGCCGATTCAGCCCACCTTCGCCCCACACTGACTTGGCGTGTCGGTGCGCAATGAGTCTCCTGTATGAGTGCAATGTCTACGCGCAGCCTGTCTAGGTATGCCAGTGTTTGCCTAATTTTTTGGGGGTTACCAAGCCCTCTCACATTCCATGTAAGCATTCGGATGCATCCAGCCCCTAGTCGCTTCTCAGCCATAGACCAATAGTGATAGTATCGTGACATGTAAGCCTGCAGTTAGAGGGTGCGCCCCAGTGACCATCTAGACACAGAAGGACCCCGATGTTCCTATCGAATAGTACTTGGGTTTCAGCGATGCGTCTCATATACAGTGACCAACTTATTAACTTCCCAGCCCCAGCCCGCCTCCCCCCACCCACTTCAGCATCCCAACCATGCCAAAGACATTCCCCACAATTGACATCAAACATTAACTTAACTGAGTTCGGGGAACACCCACTTCGGGGGACCACCCAGAGCACACCTCTCCATCCAACTCAATGGATGTGGACGGGGACTGGTTATTGTGTGAGGCCCAGCGGCCTCTTGTCTAAACAGGCATTTCCACGGCCAACCCCATGTCCCATGACAACCAATTCAGCAATTGCCCGCTATTTAATGGACCCTGCCCAATTTCACGCCAGCCAGCATCTGGCCTTCTCATGACCGTCACACCGACCCAGGTCCCAGCCGCAGCCCCCAGACTCCCTTACTCCAGGCATTCAGTGAGTCCGTGCTGTCCCTGTCCCAGGGGCTGCATGCAGTAGCAGCACGGGTCGGCCCTGTGGAGCACCAAGTAAGCCCCGGTTTGTTAGAACAGTACCTCCTCAGCAGTCCAGAACCAAAAGCTACCGTGGGCCCACCAGGGCAGGCGCATCATTAGGGCTATCATTTACCTGCAGGGCCCGAGCCCGGGCCGTCCTGTTCGTGGCGCTCGCCCATGCAGTCTCCGACAGTCCAAGGTGTCCATCGCCATCCGTGCCACCACGCATTTATACCCCACATCAGCGCCACAGGAGCATCTCATAATGGGCAGCTTCGTCGCCAACCTCCGGTCGTTTCTCGCTGGCCAACGTTTAGTCGGTGTCCGCCGCCTGATCTTGCCTCTGCCTCTCTTTGCTCCTGGCTCCAATTTTTTTGACAAGTTCATGTGCTGCCTGGGGTGTGTGACACAGCGTTGCATGACCCCCATGTGTGACACGAAGCCTGTCTGGGTAAAGCATAGCATAGTCCACACCAAGGTCGCGCAGCTTCTTCTTAACCGGATTGAACTCCTTACGCGCCAGTTGGACTGCGACCGTGAAGTCCGGATAGAATTCTAGAGTATTACCCTGGTGTGTGACCTGTTTCTTCTCCCTCGCTATTCTGAGGATGGCATCACGATCCCTGTAGTTTAAAACCCTGGCAACTATAGGTCGCGGGGGCGCTCCGGGTTTCGTCCTCGGGGCCAACGATCGATGCGCTCTTTCAATCAGGAACATCGGGATAGTTGTTCCACGCCAATAACGCTGCGAATCATCTCCTCAACATACGTTTCCATCTTGCCGGTGTTGGTGGACTCCGGGACCCCCGTTATTCTCACGTTATTGCGTCGCGATCACGCCTCCAAGTCCTCCGTCTTGTTTCTTAGCGCCGCCAGCAGTCTATCGGCCTCTGCACACTGTTTGGCCGTGTTTTGCGAGACATCCTCCACCACCCCGATGCGGGTCTCCGCCTCCGTCAGCCGCTCACCGTGCCCATCCAGCTTGGCCGCCATGTTGTCCACACGCAGCGTGATGGTGTCCAATTTGCCATGAATATCTTGCAGGCTTTGCTGAATGGCCCTTAGGGCTCCCTCCATGCCCAGGGGTGCCGTCTCCCCAGCATCAGTGGCAGTGTCCGACGACATCGTGGCGCCCCTGGCCTGCCGTTTGGTTTCGAATTGGAGCTTGGCTTGCGTCTTTTCTGGCTTCCCCATCTCGCGGCCTTCCTCCTACGTACACCCGGTGACTCAGCCCACAGGTCCACCCGTCAGCAGCGGACCTCACGCAGCTATGATGAGGTTCAGGGCAGCGGGGTAGTAGCTCCAAGGCCCCGTTTCTCTCCCAAGGCGAGCGCGGTTGCACCTCCACGCCACACACTACATGTGCCGCTTCTCTCTCATAGCGCCACAATGACAGGCCAGCCACGTGTCGTCTCCTCAGCCCGGTCTCCGAGCACCAGCAGCCGGTTGCCAGCGTGGAACGCAGTTCGTATGCCCCAGGTGCGCAATCCTCTTGCTGGTCTCGCCTCCGGGTCAGGCAGCCGATCCGTCGCAGGCCACGATGCGCAGGCAAGGGCAGCCCCCCCTCACACTCGCGCCCCGGCAGCGTGGAGCTCACCAATTCCTCCGTGCCACGTTGTGTAGACCATCCGACAGCCTTAGAGCAGCTCCCCGGCAACCGCTCTATTTCAGTCGTCTTGCCAGCCAGTATCAGTTTATTGCGAGGTTTCACCCCTTTCGCATGCAGCCCTCACCTGCATCTCATGCCTGCGGGGAGCGCGCCTCGGCGTCTCGAGTCAGTGCCACACCACCATCGCAGTCCCCACCGCAGGGCGCACTCCTCCGGCTTCAGCCTCCACCTCCTGCAACGTCGCTCTTCAGGGCGCGCACCGCTCCGGAGCCCCTTGGCCCCCCGCTCCAGTCCGACCCGCAGGGGTAGCATCGGGTGCCGCTGACCTCGCCGATACAGCCCGCTGTTATTGTCTCTTCAGCTCCCGAGGTCAGCGCGCCTCCGTCTTCTTGGGCGCTGCCATTTTGTCAGCCGTTGGGAGCGCCCGCGGCGGAGCATTCAATGACGCATTTTGTCGTACTTTAAAATTTTGGACCGCGTAGGAGGCAGGGCCCTACCCCTGTCTATCCCGGTATTAGCGAACCGCGAATGGTCAATGCGGTATGTACAAGTGCTTTGTGTAACGTTTTATTTATGAATGCACTGTGTATACGTTATTATACATTGACTTCGTGGGTTCCATCTTAGAGCGGTGGCCATCTTATGGTTGCCCTCACATAGGCTACATATCATGAAGCAAATACGGGCCTTTTAGAGCACATGTGCCTTCCTTTGACTTCTCTGTGACCTGGGCAGCTTGGCTCCGCTGGCCCAGGTCAGTCCGGTCCCACGAGCTCCCCATCCTACGGCCACCTGTGATTAGCATCAGGGCTTGACACACCATAAAGCCTTTTCATCCTACACGAGCCTCCAGCTAATCTCTTTCACACCTGACTGTTCCTGCTTTATGGCTTGTTTTCCAAACAGGAGATGCTCGTGTTTATTGGGGCCTGTTGATATCTGATGTGGGATCTGAGCCTTGCTAGGTAAATAATTGTGGGCTGGCTTAACTGGAATGTGGGATGGTCCTCATGACTCTGCCTTTTCGTTTGTTATGTATACATTTATATGGCCATATCATAAAATGTAATGTAATGTAATGTAATGGGGTTTTTATAAAGCGCAGGTTGCACTCCAGGGAGCATCTTTGCGCTGTAGAGAAGAATCAGATCCTGATGATGATCCATGCGGAAGGTAATTAGACTAGATTCTTGCACTCCCATTCAGGGAGAGCAAAAATCCAAGTCTTGAGGGCCTTTCTGAAAGTCGCTTCTGTAGAGATTTGACGGAGAGAGGAGGGAAGAAGGTTCCAGGCCTTGGACCCAAGTACTGCCAGAGATTTTCCTCCTTTAGTCTTGAGTCTGAACTTAGGGATGGTAAGAAGATTGGCCGTTTGAGACCTAAGGCATCGCGTGGGGTTATAATGTTTGAACAGTTTTAGTATGTAGTTGGGTCCCTTTCCATTGAAAGCCCTAAAGGTGATCAATAGAATTTTAAATAGCACCCTTTTGTTAATGGGCAGCCAGTGTAAGAGGTTCATTGCTGCCGTAGCTGAGGTCCTCTTTTTCCACCCTAGTACTAGTCTGGCAGCCGCATGCTGTACCATTTGTAATTTATGGCGGACTTCTTTGTTAGTCCCTGCATATAGGCTATTACAATAGTCGATGCGGGAGGTGATGAGGGCTACTGCGACCGTTTTCCTTGCGGAAAGGGGAATTAGGTCGTAGAATTTCCTGAGTCCTTTAATGATTCCGAAGCAGGTCCCTGCTACGGCTGTGGCTTGCTGTTTGAAACTCAGGGTGGGGTCAAATTTGATCCCTAGGTTACGGACTGAGGAGGCAGTGCTAGGGGGAGCAATGGCATCATCAGGCCACCATACTGAGGGATTGAAGAAATTATCCTTGCCAAAGGGAAGGATTTCTGTTTTCCCAGTATTGCACTTGAGATGATTCAAATTCATCCATCTGAACGTGGCGGTAAGGCAGCTTTCGAGCCTTCTTTCGGCTTCTTGGGTATCATTTTCCAGTATCAGAATGAGCTGAGTATCATCTGCATATGCAATGGTGTCTATGCCAAAGGATGAGATAAGAGTGATTAGCGGGGCCATGTATATATTGAAAAGTGTAGGACTTAAGCAGGATCCTTGAGGGACTCCAGATCCTACTAACTTTTCCTCTGATCTGTACTGTCCTAAGACCACAACTTGTCTCCTATTTACGAGAAAGCTCTTTATCCAGTTCAATGCGGTTCCAACAATTCCTGCCGCGGCTAGACGGTCTAATAGAATGGCATGGGACACCGTATCAAACGCCGCGGACAGGTCTAATAGAACCAGGACTGCTTTCTTTCCCTGATCTAAAGCTCCACGGAGGGTTTCGGAGGAAAAGATCAGGGCTGATTCTGTGGAGTGTTGGGCTCTAAAACCTGCTTGGTTGGGATGCCAGATGTTATTATTTTCCATGAAGACAGTAAGTTGTTTGTTAACAGCTTTCTCTGTAAGTTTACAGAAGGCTGGGAGTAGGGAGATCGGACGGAGGTTTGTAAGGGTAGCGGGGTCCGGTAGTGCTTTTTTTTGCAGGGGTTTGACTGCTGCGAGTTTCCATTCCTCAGGGACCAGACCTTGGGTGAGTGAAGAGTTTATGATGCTATTGATGAATGGATTAACAACCACTATTAGTGAATGAAGCACTAGCGGAGGGCAGGGATCAAAGGGAGATCCGGATGTAAGTTTAAGGATTTCTGTCTGCGTTTCTTCTTTGCTTACCGGTTGAAAGGAAGCAAAGGTATTGATTTTTAGTCCGGAGTTGATGACCTTGTTCTCCTCATTACTGTGGGGTTGTGGGAAATCTTTGGTCAAGGTTAAGATTTTTCCCTCAAAGTAGTCTGCAATAGTGTTGCAGAGACTCTGTGAGGGGGGGATATCTTTCTGCATAGTTTTAGGGTTGAGGAAAGTGTTAACAATATTGAAAATTTCTTTTTGTTTATTCTTGCTATTATTGATGGCTTCCTTGTAGTATTCCCTTTTGGCCGTTTTAATCGACCTGTGGTATTGGCGACGGGCGATTTTGTACAAGTCTTGGTCATACTCTGTGTAGTTGAGTCGCCACTTTCGTTCAAGAGCCCTAACTTTCCGTTGTTCCTCTTTTAGAGTGAGAGAGAACCACGGGGCGAAAGGTCTCTGTTTTCTCCTGGTCCTCAAACAGGGAAGGATGGACTCCTGGCCCTTTATGAGTGAGTTGATCCATTCCTTAAAGGCCTGGCTGTCTTTGTCGGGGGCTCCCGACAGAGTCGGTCTAGATGCGTCAGCTTTTATCAGGAAATCTGGTTGTCCTATCAGATCTTTCCAACGGGGTCCTTTCATGTCAGACCCTGGGTGGTCGTTGGTTTTCTTCTTAGTCCGAGAATGAGATGTTACGGGGAATTCGAACGGAATATAGCTATGGTCTGTCCAAGTTAGTATTTGCGGGTTATCTACTTTAAGTGTTTCAATATTGGAGCAGATGCAGTCGAGTATATGTCCCGCCTTGTGAGTGGCGGAGGTGGTAAGAGTTTTCAGACCGAGTACATTCATAGTATCGGTGAAGCAGATTGTAGCCTGATCCGAGTGGGCGTCTAGGTGTATATTGGCGTCTCCCAGGATGGTGAAATTGGCTGATTTGAGGACTAAGTGGCCTATAGCTTCACCGATACTATCAATGAAGTCAGTATGTGAGCCAGGTGGTCGATAGATCAGGGCCCCTGTAAAGGTGAAGGAGTCATGTATTTTTAGAGCAAAGCCAACATTTTCCGCCCCTTTGAGGTCAGGTATAAGGAAAGTTTGGCAATTCAGGGTGTCGCGATAGACAATAGCAATGCCTCCACCCCTCTGACAAGGTCTATCCTCTCTAGAGATTAGATATCCTGGGGGTAAGGAGTTTGTTATGTCAGGGTTACTATTTGGTGTCAGCCAGGTTTCCGTCATAAAGAGACAGTCAAGTTTATTCTCCATTATGAGATCAAATATATGTGCGGCGTGCTTTCCCATAGACCTGACATTGATCAGTCCACATCGTAGGTTCCTAGCTTGTACGGGTGGCTGATTACTTGCTTTGAAGCCTAGACTGTAACTGCAGCACCTGCAGGTCCACGAACCAGACCAGGTGGTCAGGTCAAGGGATCCGGTGCAGGATGTTGGGTCTGGTTTGGTTTTTAGTAGGGCTTCTCTTGAATAGATGATTTTTTGTGCAGGGGGGTGGCACTGGGCACGGGCGAGGCGCGGACGGGCACAGACGGGCTTGCCTTTGGCGCGCCTTCGGCGCGCCGGCGGCGCGCCCGCTGCGCGCGTCCGCTGCGCGACCGGAAGATGCACATGATTATAAGGGAGGTGGAAGGGAAGATGGAGGCGTGTCCACACTAAGGGGGCGTGGCCTGAGGGATCGAGCGGTGATGGCGTGCGAGGTGTGCGAGGCAGGTCCTGCAGCGGCGCCAAGAACCGCCACGAATCCCTGACAAAAGGCGAGCTTGGATCCCCAATTAGTGCCCAGGAACAAGGTAAACAGTTTAAGATGCAATAATATGTGACACTCAAAGTTTAAAAAGCAACTAGCTTACTCCCGGCTTCCGCATCAGGAGGATACAGTTCTCTGAACTGGTTTTGAAGTCGGAGACCTTAAATAGTCTCGGTAGGGGGCGTGTCCACACTAAGGGGGCGTGGCCTGAGGGATCGAGCGGTGATGGCGTGCGAGGTGTGCGAGGCAGGTCCTGCAGCGGCGCCAAGAACCGCCACGAATCCCTGACAAAAGGCGAGCTTGGATCCCCAATTAGTGCCCAGGAACAAGGTAAACAGTTTAAGATGCAATAATATGTGACACTCAAAGTTTAAAAAGCAACTAGCTTACTCCCGGCTTCCGCCTCAGGAGGATACAGTTCTCTGAACTGGTTTTGAAGTCGGAGACCTTAAATAGTCTCGGTAGGGGGCGTGTCCACACTAAGGGGGCGTGGCCTGAGGGATCGAGCGGTGATGGCGTGCGAGGTGTGCGAGGCAGGTCCTGCAGCGGCGCCAAGAACCGCCACGAATCCCTGACAAAAGGCGAGCTTGGATCCCCAATTAGTGCCCAGGAACAAGGTAAACAGTTTAAAATGCAATAATATGTGACACTCAAAGTTTAAAAAGCAACTAGCTTACTCCCGGCTTCCGCCTCAGGAGGATACAGTTCTCTGAACTGGTTTTGAAGTCGGAGACCTTAAATAGTCTCGGTAGGGGGCGTGTCCACACTAAGGGGGCGTGGCCTGAGAGATCGAGCGGTGATGGCGTGCGAGGTGTGCGAGGCAGGTCCTGCAGCGGCGCCAAGAACCGCCACGAATCCCTGACAAAAGGCGAGCTTGGATCCCCAATTAGTGCCCAGGAACAAGGTAAACAGTTTAAAATGCAATAATATGTGACACTCAAAGTTTAAAAAGCAACTAGCTTACTCCCGGCTTCCGCCTCAGGAGGATACAGTTCTCTGAACTGGTTTTGAAGTCGGAGACCTTAAATAGTCTCGGTAGGGGGCGTGTCCACACTAAGGGGGCGTGGCCTGAGGGATCGAGCGGTGATGGCGTGCGAGGTGTGCGAGGCAGGTCCTGCAGCGGCGCCAAGAACCGCCACGAATCCCTGACAAAAGGCGAGCTTGGATCCCCAATTAGTGCCCAGGAACAAGGTAAACAGTTTAAGATGCAATAATATGTGACACTCAAAGTTTAAAAAGCAACTAGCTTACTCCCGGCTTCCGCCTCAGGAGGATACAGTTCTCTGAACTGGTTTTGAAGTCGGAGACCTTAAATAGTCTCGGTAGGGGGCGTGTCCACACTAAGGGGGCGTGGCCTGAGGGATCGAGCGGTGATGGCGTGCGAGGTGTGCGAGGCAGGTCCTGCAGCGGCGCCAAGAACCGCCACGAATCCCTGACAAAAGGCGAGCTTGGATCCCCAATTAGTGCCCAGGAACAAGGTAAACAGTTTAAAATGCAATAATATGTGACACTCAAAGTTTAAAAAGCAACTAGCTTACTCCCGGCTTCCGCCTCAGGAGGATACAGTTCTCTGAACTGGTTTTGAAGTCGGAGACCTTAAATAGTCTCGGTAGGGGGCGTGTCCACACTAAGGGGGCGTGGCCTGAGGGATCGAGCGGTGATGGCGTGCGAGGTGTGCGAGGCAGGTCCTGCAGCGGCGCCAAGAACCGCCATGAATCCCTGACAAAAGGCGAGCTTGGATCCCCAATTAGTGCCCAGGAACAAGGTAAACAGTTTAAAATGCAATAATATGTGACACTCAAAGTTTAAAAAGCAACTAGCTTACTCCCGGCTTCCGCCTCAGGAGGATACAGTTCTCTGAACTGGTTTTGAAGTCGGAGACCTTAAATAGTCTCGGTAGGGGGCGTGTCCACACTAAGGGGGCGTGGCCTGAGGGATCGAGCGGTGATGGCGTGCGAGGTGTGCGAGGCAGGTCCTGCAGCGGCGCCAAGAACCGCCACGAATCCCTGACAAAAGGCGAGCTTGGATCCCCAATTAGTGCCCAGGAACAAGGTAAACAGTTTAAAATGCAATAATATGTGACACTCAAAGTTTAAAAAGCAACTAGCTTACTCCCGGCTTCCGCCTCAGGAGGATACAGTTCTCTGAACTGGTTTTGAAGTCGGAGACCTTAAATAGTCTCGGTAGGGGGCGTGTCCACACTAAGGGGGCGTGGCTAAAACAAGGAATGTATGCCTGAAGCAGGATATTTTGTATTTAAGGAGAAGCCCGTTTCTGTAACTTTTAGCAGTCTCCTGAGAACATACACGCTGTTGTACTTCTAGGATGCCTGTAATTGGTCTGCAGCCAATAAACTGATCTTTGACTTCACCCAGAAGACTCTGTGTTTCTGTAGGTCTGAAACAGGAAGAACCCGAAGTCATAGGGTGTGTTCCCCTGCACCGCTGGGCTTAAAATTCCCAGTACTTCAGTTGGCGCCCAACGTTGGGTGATTTCAGCGGTACTGGTCCAAGCCAGAGGTTCGTGAGGAGCTTCGTGTGGAAATTCTGGAGGAAGGCCGCCACTTCATCGACCCCTGCATGTCGACGCGGTCCGAAAGTCTTTTCTGCGAGGTTCTCCGCGTCCCGACGGCTACGAAGGACTGCTGCCCTGATTAATCACCCTGTTTTGGACCCTTGACGATTTTGGGAGAGCGAAACAATCGAGAGAGTCTTCTGGTGACGCCATTGATCATCGATATTCAGTTAAGTATAAGTGGAGCGTCTCCCAGTTTGTTTGGTATCATTTGGGATTTTTTGGTATCCTTCGGGTGTCACGGTTTCTCGGTTCTCCTCAGGATCTGGGTGATGCTCAAAGGGGCCCCCCTCCCGACCTCCCCAAACTCTGATTCGGAAGCTCCAGAGTGTTGAGGTGATCAGGCGAGGGGAAGGATAGGGTAGGAGCTGCGTGGGAAGGGACACCTGCAAAACAAAGGCATGAAATTAATAAACGCTCACAGGCTATCTACTCTCATCAGGTCTCACTGGTTCTTCCTCCCACCTGCCAAGTATTTCTCTGACGTAGTCACTCTGGTCGTACTAGTCTTCTCTCTGAGATGGCAGGGCAATTCTATGTACTGAAAACAGAAAAGGCAAACAGGTTAACACAGAATTCCCTAACGATTCATTCTTCTAACCGGTTCACACTCCTTCGTCCTCATACGTACCAAACATCTCCTTCCCACACTCGTTGTACTTGGGAACCAAATATGCAACGCAAAGTATTTGCAATGAGCCCTTTCAGTCAGGGCTTCATATTTCCCCCCAATTGGTTTTCCACGGGCTCTGGACCTCAGCCCAACAAACAAAAATGATTGGCCGGCTCCACCCACATGGCTGCCAGATGGCCACTAACGAGTATCAAAGCTATAACAAATCTTTATCCAAATCTTTATCCAAACGGAAGTCTCTTTCAGCGTTGTGGCCGCCGTGCGAACCTCCACGGCTTACCTGCCACTGACTGCTGATTTCTCCGGCAAAGCGGGTGCCCCGATACGAACTCCCTCGGTCCTTGGCTTCCCCCGGCGCCTTTCAGCGAGTCTCAATCTTACCCGGAGTGTTCCGAACAAGCGTCCTGGGAGTGCCTGCCGATAACTCACAGCAGGCTTCAATGTTTTACACGGGTCTCTCCTCCTACGTCGGAAGAGTGGAATATCGAGCCGCAGCAGCGAGAACGCCCTCTGCTGCTCCCAGGTTCCAGAATCACGAACAACGCCCTGACGCGTTGTTCGTGTCTATAAAGTCTGTAGCCCCTCCCCTCCTCTGGGGTTGCTGGGACTTGTAGTTCCGCCTGAATGATAATCGGAACCTCGTAGGCGCCCTGGTCTTCAAACCCTGACAGTATGTCCCCCTCCCTGGCGCCTCCTTGATCCTGGTTTCCCCGGATTGCGGGCATGAAACCGCCTCACCGCCTGAGGGGCGTGGACGTTCGAGCTTGGTTCCCAGGAGTCGTCTTCGGACGGATACCCCTTCCAAGAGATCAGATACCACAATCGTCCTTGCCTGAATTTCGAGTCCCGAATGCGCCGCACTTCGTACTCCAGTTGGCCTTCCCGTACTATCGGCGGAGTCGGTCGGCTCCTGATGTTCCTCGCCGGTTTCAGAAGGCCACAGTGAAACACAGGATGTATCCGCAAGGAGGCAGGAAGTTTCAACTGATACGCTACAGGATTGATTTTCCGTACCACCGTGAAAGGACCGATGTATCGGGGATGAAAGACACTGCGCCACCGAAAGCGGATGTTTTTCGTGGAGAGCCACACCCTGTCCCCCACTCGATAATCCGGTCCGTCTTGCCTGTTGCGATCGGCCCACCTCTTGTACTGTAGCTTGGCTCGCCTCAGGGTGGTCTGTAGCCTCTTATGGAGCTGCAAGAGGCGGTCCACTTGTTCCTTCACCGCCGGCTGGTCTTGTACTTCTCGGGGTATAACCAAAGACAACGTTGAGGCATGAAACCCATAATTGGCTCTGAACGGGGTTTCCGCTTCTCTTTCGCAAAAGACGCCCTGATACCGGGCATATTCCTGGGGTAGCTCGGTCTCTTTTTCTACTGCCGTGGCCACCTGCCAAATCGGTGCTAGAGCGAGTGTGTGAGAGACTGACACCCTATCCTTCATACACTGCTCTAGGCACTCTCTGGAATTGAAACAAATGGTTTTGATTCTCCAATTCATGGTTGGATTATGTCGCCATAACCAGGGCATCCCCAAAATTATCTCATATTGAGGGGCGTCGATGATATTCAACCTGATGTCTTCCACGTGATCCTGCATCTCACCGTGGAGGATCAATTCTACCTCCTCTGTCTGTTCGGTGATGGGACCGGAGGTCAGCGGAGTCCCATCCACCGCTAACACCGTCTCAGGTTTGAGAACTGGGACCCTACCCAAACCCAACCGGTGTACCAATCCATCATCCATAAAATTGCCCGTGGCTCCTGAATCGATCATTGCCCGAACCGGATGCGTGGCTGAACCGTTCTTCAGGAGCATGGGCAGAACAATATGGGTTTCTGTCGTCTTACTCTCACCCCCCGCCAGCGAAGGCAATCTCCACTCAGGCGTGACTGCTTCGCTCTCTGCGGTGTCTGTCTGAATGTCTTTCCCGCTGGCAGTGACGGCCAACCGTTTTCCCATGAAACCGGTCGTTCGTTTCTTAGGCTTCTGGGGACACTCCCTTACATAGTGGCCTTTCTTCCCACAGTACATGCAGAGTCCCAGGACTCTGCGACTTTCTCTCTCTGTTTTTGACAGCGGGGGTCGAAGTGCTCCCACTTCCATAGGTTCCGAACCATTATCCCGGCCTACGTGCGGGGCACGACTGTCATGATCCCATCCGACTGCGGACCTCTCGCTTTTTCTCCTATCCCCCCCGCTCTCTGTTAGCCGATGATCGAGGCGTAGCGTTAGATTAATTAAATCCATGCAGGTCTTGGGTTGGGGATCTATCTGCGCTATCACGTCTTTAAGCTCGTCCTTCAACCCTTGATAGTACAACGCCATTCTTTTCTCCTCGGGCCACGCTGTCTCCCCCACTAGTCTATTGAACTTCGTCATATATGTCACCAAGTCTTGCTTGCCCTGGCGTAGTTCCAACAACTCTCTATCTGCACTTAGAGTAGTAGCCCTGCGGTCGAACACCCGTTCGAACTCAGTGCGGAAAGCGTTCCAGTCGGTTAGTAACGGATCATCGTTCCTAACCAAAGGAACCGCCCAATTGGCGGCGTCCCCAGTTAGATATGATACCGCAAACGCCACCCTAGAATGGTTAGTAGGGAACGACGAAGGACGACAGGAGAAGTGAAGCGTGATTTGAGTGAGGAACGTCTGTATCTTTAATGGATCTCCCGCATACCTTTCGGGAGTAGCCAAAGGAATGGGCGGGGGTACGGTCACCTGAATTTGTGGCTGACCAACCATCACATCAAACGGGTTCCTAGCCGGTCTATCAACCCTCTCTCGCAAGGCCGCTGTATCAGCCCGAGACGCTACTAACTCTTGTTGCACCGCCGCTAAAGCTAGGATCACCTCCTCTAACGTAGCCATCTTTGCGAATGACCCAGACCGGGAGGAGAAAATATCGTGGGTTCGTGATTCTGTCACGGTTTCTCGGTTCTCCTCAGGATCTGGGTGATGCTCAAAGGGGCCCCCCTCCCGACCTCCCCAAACTCTGATTCGGAAGCTCCAGAGTGTTGAGGTGATCAGGCGAGGGGAAGGATAGGGTAGGAGCTGCGTGGGAAGGGACACCTGCAAAACAAAGGCATGAAATTAATAAACGCTCACAGGCTATCTACTCTCATCAGGTCTCACTGGTTCTTCCTCCCACCTGCCAAGTATTTCTCTGACGTAGTCACTCTGGTCGTACTAGTCTTCTCTCTGAGATGGCAGGGCAATTCTATGTACTGAAAACAGAAAAGGCAAACAGGTTAACACAGAATTCCCTAACGATTCATTCTTCTAACCGGTTCACACTCCTTCGTCCCCATACGTACCAAACATCTCCTTCCCACACTCGTTGTACTTGGGAACCAAAAATGCAACGCAAAGTATTTGCAATGAGCCCTTTCAGTCAGGGCTTCATATTTCCCCCCAATTGGTTTTCCACGGGCTCTGGACCTCAGCCCAACAAACAAAAATGATTGGCCGGCTCCACCCACATGGCTGCCAGATGGCCACTAACGAGTATCAAAGCTATAACAAATCTTTATCCAAATCTTTATCCAAACGGAAGTCTCTTTCAGCGTTGTGGCCGCCGTGCGAACCTCCACGGCTTACCTGCCACTGACTGCTGATTTCTCCGGCAAAGCGGGTGCCCCGATACGAACTCCCTCGGTCCTTGGCTTCCCCCGGCGCCTTTCAGCGAGTCTCAATCTTACCCGGAGTGTTCCGAACAAGCGTCCTGGGAGTGCCTGCCGATAACTCACAGCAGGCTTCAATGTTTTACACGGGTCTCTCCTCCTACGTCGGAAGAGTGGAATATCAAGCCGCAGCAGCGAGAACGCCCTCTGCTGCTCCCAGGTTCCAGAATCACGAACAACGCCCTGACGCGTTGTTCGTGTCTATAAAGTCTGTAGCCCCTCCCCTCCTCTGGGGTTGCTGGGACTTGTAGTTCCGCCTGAATGATAATCGGAACCTCGTAGGCGCCCTGGTCTTCAAACCCTGACATCGGGATTATTTTGATTTGGAGTTTGCAAACGCCAAAGCCAGAGGACTCGTGTATTCACGAGACTATCGTAATCGATAATCCTTTGAAGTTTGGAACTAGACTAGTGAGCGAAGATGCCTGGTGCTAGTGTATTTGGAAGATTATTTTGTTTGGGTTGTGGAAGGGATTTCCAGTTAGAGGATTCATGTCCGGTTCCTCCAATTGGAACTCCAACTTATGAGCTTTATGTAAAACATGGCGTGGGCCCCATTGCATATAATGAAGTATGGATCCGATACACCAGAAAGGACGGTGTTTTAAAATGGCCCCAAAATGGTAGTTTCGATACAGATATCTTAGATAATTTGGAAGTGAAATTGTTTAAAAAGAAAGCCCGGCTGGCGATGTTTGATTCTTTCCGCCTATGGCGAAAGGAAGCCAAACAGAAGGAAATTAAGCTAGCAAAAAGAAATAAGAGAGAAAGAGGTATGTCAGTGATGCAAGCAGCTGTGCAATTTAAAGATAATGAGGAGGAACAAATGAATGAACAGCTACACAGACAGCGCAAACTAGGGATTGATAAATGTTACCCTGCTTTGTCACCCCTTGTGCAAGATGAGACAAAGGAGAAAGAGAAAGATTCCCTAATGTCCCATTTCCTAAGTTCGCCACCCCCATATGCGCAAAATGCCACAGCACCTCCACAGCTTGTAAATGTGCAGCCTCCAGTAAATATGCCGCAAGCCTTCCCGCGGCCGCCAGCTCCTCTTCAGCTGGCTCCTATCCCTGCAGTGCAGCCCTCTCAAGGGCCGCCAGTTTTGTTACCTGTTACCCCCGCGCTTCCTGCGACTTTGCCTAGCACGCCAGCGGCTTCCCCTGGCGCTCCTTCTTACACTACCCAGGTACCTGAATCTGAATCCGTTTTTCTTCCCTCTGTCTATCCCCCCGTTTTCGCCTCAACTTCTCCTTCAGCACGACAACGACTAGCTAATGTAGTTACAAGTTTAATGTCGCCTCTCTTTGGGTCATCTAGTGCGACTCCTGGCTTGCAGCGTAAGCAATTGCGCAGTCAGCTGCCTGGTCCCGACGAGAAAGAGGTGTTAGATCATCTGGCGCGTAGGTGGATTGGTTTCCCTTCACTATATGATGTGGAATCAGTTGTTAACGTTTTTCACCAATGGGATGCCCCAAAACAGAGGTATGTCTTTGATAAGATGTGTGAATTCCTCTGTGAGGAATTGGAGGATAATGGTGCAAACCCAAACCCACAGGAATTGTGTCGAGTGCGATTTGATTTTGAAAAAGGTACAATTGTGGGTCCCAATGTAGATAAAGCAGTTGCAATTTTACTGTCCTTCAGAAATGATGATTGCCAGCAATCGTTGTTTGAGCAGGATTTCCCTGTGGGGAAGAAGGTAAAAGCACGCCAATATCCAATGCGTGAGGTTCCTCCAGTTTGGAGACCTGGTGATTTGGCTGCTAACCCACCTGTTCAGCCATATTTTCAGCGTGTTTGGGTACATGTTCCATGGAAGCGTTCTGAGGTGTTAGCACTTAAGCAGACATTGCCTGACCCCCGTAAAAACCCTACAGGTTATTATAAGGAGTTATCACAAACTGCAACATCATGTGTCATGAATCTGGCTGACATAGACATGTTATTTGGGAATGTGGTTCCACAGCCTTTATGGGGATCAATTCGTAATGTAGATCACGCTGCAGAATAGGGTAACACATGGGCTAATATCATTGCTGCAGACGCTGGCCAAGTTGGTGGTGCGGAACCTGACCCTTTAGTAGCAGAACTCCCTAGTAGAATTATTACATACATGAAGACTATAATGCCCGCGATGCGCGTAAATTGGGATAAACTATCCGCATGTAAGCAGAAGAAAGATGAGACAGTGTCCGATTTCTTTACCAGGTTTGAAGAAACGTTTATCGACCACAGTGGTCAAGACATGAGCACTGAAGGTGGCCAACGGTTATTTGTTGATAAATTTGTGCAGAATCTACTTCCCGAGTTGTGTAAAAAATTAAAAGACTCAGAAAGTTCCTGGGCTGTTTGCTCTTCAGCGCAAAAACTGGCTACTGCACAGTATTATGAAAATAGAGATAAAGATGAGAAGGATAGAACAGATAAGAAAACGAAAGAACTGAAAACAAAGGTCCTCTTGCAGCAGGCTTATCCACCACGTGGAGGACAGAATAATTATAGGCAAACACAAGGTATCTATCAGCAACCCCAACAATTTCAGAATAATCAGCAAATGAATGGGTATTATCAACCACGAATCCCTGTAGGTCCCAACCAATGTTCATATTGCAAAGAGGAAGGTCATTTTAAATATAGTTGCCCTAAATTAATGCAGCGTAACAGTAATGCGTTAGAGGTAGAGGGCGTGGAAATGCTCCCCAGAACGTGCGTCCTCTTCCGCCTCAAAATACCATAAATAGCTTTGATCAGCAAGCCAACGCGACTGGTAATACAGCTCAGTACTACAATAATGATTATTATGCGAAGACGACAATGTAGAAGATAATGATTACTAGGACAGCCGTAGACAGAGAGAGGGAGTTGTTTCAGTGCCAGTGGATCAGAGCGGACCCTATGCTAAAGTAACTACAGCAAATGTAACGGAGCCCTTTCTGTTGGATACTGGTGCTGCAAAGAGTTCAATTATGCATTCAAAACTCCCTGGCGCGCCTTTGTCTGGCGAAATGAATGTTTCAGTAGGTTTTTCTGGCGCCCCAGTTAGGAACCCGATTTCTAGTCCTATGTCACTTTCTGTTGGACCTTGCGAGCTAAAAGCACCCCTCATCCTAACGACAGGTTGTGGTGAAAATTTGCTAGGATTAGATTTGCTAAAAAGATTGCATGCAACACTATATTGTTCTCCCTCAGGAGTACAACTTACATTAGGCAAGAAAGTGATTTCCCCAATGTATTTGTCTAAAAATGCAATGCCACCTGAATTGTCATCCCTTCCGGATGTCCTTTGGGCTACTGGTCCCAATGATGTGGGTCTTTTGGAAATACCGCCATACGTGGTCACTTTAAGAGCCACTGTCAGATTGCCACGTATTCCCCAGTACAAGATCTCCAATGAGGGTCAGAAAGCGTTGTTAGCAATTGTCAGTGATTTGATTAAAAAGGGTGTAATTGAAGAGACAAGAGGCAACGTTTGCAATAGTCCTGTTTTACCTGTCTTAAAACGAACGGACCCTTCACAGCCACCTGTTTACGGATTTGTGATTGATCTTAGAGAGGTTAATAAGATTGTTGTGCCACAGTTTCCAGTTGTCCCTGATATAACTGCCTTGTTAACCATGATTCCAGCCTCCGCTGCATGGTTTTCAGTGATCGATCTGAAGAATGCTTTCTTTAGCATCCCAATTGCAGAGGAGAGCAGAGACATTTTTGGCTTTAGTTTAGGAGGTCGAAGCTTCCGCTTTAAACGCGCTCCCCAGGGCTACTGTGAAAGTCCATCTATATACAGTCAGGCTTTAAAAGCGCAGCTTGATGCACTGGTTTTACCCAGTGGCGCTATCCTTATTCAGTATGTTGACGATTTACTAATCGCCGAGAATACTGAAAAGATTTGCAAAAACGCTACCTTGTCATTGTTGCGTCATTTGTCTGCCTTTCATCACAAAGTGTCTCTCTCAAAGATGCAATATTGTCGACAAGAAGTGACCTACTTAGGTCATCTCTTATCGAAGGAGGGAAGGAAACTGACCCCAGAAAGAATTCAAGCCATTGCACAATTGAGTGTGCCTAGAACACAGAGAGAAGTGCGTGCTTTCTTGGGCATTACTTCATACTGTAGGCACTGGATACCAAATTTCCCCTTGCTGGCAAAACCTTTGTTAGCATTAACATGTAAAGACACACCGAATCCTATCCCATGGTCTGAAGAGTGTCAGAAAAGTTTTTGGGAATTGCGTAATGCATTGTGTTCAGCTCCTGTGTTGGGTACCCCTGACTACAGCAAGCCTTTTACATTGTATGTTCATGAGAAAGATGGTTGCGAATTATCAGTGTTTACACAGCCTTTTGGCGATAGACCGCGTCCATGCGCATATTTTTCGTCAACCTTGGACCCGGTAGCGAGGGCATTGCCAAGTTGTCTGAGAGCTACAGCCGCCGCAGCTATGTCTATTCGACAGTCTGCTGGCCTAGTAATGGATAATACATTGATTGTTATGGTTCCACATGCTGTGGACACATTGTTAAACAGAACCAAGACACAACACTTAACTAGTGCGCGATTATCTGGATATGAGCTGACACTGTTAGCAAATCATCTACACATAAAGAAATGCAACACGTTGAATCCAGCTACACTATTACCAATTCCAGCAGACCTAGATGAGATTGAGCAACATGATTGTCTGTTCAGAACCGAAGAAGAGACGAAAGGGAGAGTAGATCTTAAAGATACTCCCCTGACTGAGTTTGATGGTACTTTATGGGTGGATGGTTCGTGTTTCAAACTTCCAAATGGTGATACGACTGCTGCATATGCTATCACGACTTTGCACACGATTGTTGAAACTGCACGTGTGCCACAAAATTCGGCTCAAGCAGCAGAATTGATTGCCCTTACGAGAGCATGCGTGTTGTCTGAAGGAATGAAAGTGAACATATATACGGATAGCCAGTACGCCTTTGGCGTGGCGCACAGTTTTGGGCGATTGTGGAAAGAACGTTGGTTCCTGACTTCGCATGGAGCTAAGATTCAGAATGGCAAGTTGGTGAATGATCTCCTTGAGTCGCTGACCCTACCGTTACAAGTTGCGATTATGAAATGCAGTGCGCACAAGAAAATCACTGATGATGTTGGTCGTGGTAATGCGTTTGCTGATGAAGTCGCGAAAGAAACAGCAAAAGATGTAAAGACTCAAATGTATGTTACAGGCCCTGCAAGATGGGTCGGTGATGTTGGAATGTGTGAAAACACAATAGAAAGTGTAAAGTCCCTTCAAGCTGAAGCCACAGAGAAAGAGTTGAGCAAGTGGAGAGAAAGTATGGGTAAGTTGGATGAGAATGGTTGTTGGATTGATCTGTCAGAACATAGGCGATGGTTGTTACCTGATGCATATGTGCTTCCAGTGGTTACTATGGCACATGGAATGGCACATATCAGTATGAAAGGAACCTGTAAGTTGTTGGCTCCAGTATGGCAGAATGCTGGAATTCCCAAGTGTGCAGAGAATGTGGTCAAGAATTGTATGGTATGCTTGAAATACAACCCTGGTAGGGGAACCCCCAACTCCAGCTGGTCATTTTGCGCCTCCATCATATCCATTTGAAGTTTTGCAGCTAGATTTTATCCACATGGAAAGGTGCAACAACCTGAAATATGTATTGGTGAGTGTCTGCGCTTTTTCAAAATGGATAGAGGCCTATCCCCTAAAAGACAACACTGCTCTATCCACAGCCAAAGCCCTTGTGAAGGAATTTTTTCCTAGGTTTGGAATGCCAAGAATGGTGTGGAGTGATAATGGGAGTGAGTTTGTGGGACGAGTGATGAAGAATGTGTGTGAGGGGTTAGGGATTAATCAAAAGTTCCACGCTGCAAATCACCCCCAATCAGCTGGATTAGTAGAGCGCTACAATGGCGCTCTAAAACTCAAGCTGGCCTAATATCCAGGCGAGCTCCGGTCTTAAATGGCCTGACGCTCTGCCTCTAGCACTCCTGTCCACCAGAATGACCGTACACTCACGAGTGGGACTTAGCCCATACGAGATTATTTTTGGCTGCCCGGCCAATGTATGGGGTGTGCCAAGACCGACGAAATTCAGTGAAATCGAACATCCAGTACTGCTTGATTATTTGTACGAATTGACGGCTAAATTGCGTGTTTTACACCAACAGGTGCACGATACTCTCCCCCAGGCCTCTGAAGCTCCAGGACACCCTATCGACCCTGGCACATGGGTGCTCATCAAGAATTTCCAGCGCAAAAGCAACGATGAGCCCCGTTGGATTGGCCCTCATCTCGTACTTCTGTCTACAAGATCAGCTGTTCGAGTAAAGGGGAAAAAGAACTGGATCCACGGCGCCCACATCAAAAGGATCCCTTTGCCTTTGCCGTATGACCAGTGGGTCCAGGAGGGTATCGCTGACTCTGAAACAGACACTGTACCTCGTTTCGTGCCGTTCAGTGATGCACGCGTAAGAGGCACAGCTTCAGCACAGGAAAGTGACGATATTTTACAAGAAGCTGTGCCACCGTCAATTCGATTGGACACCACAGAGCCTGAACTCTTGTTTCAAGATCAGACAGTACCTGGCCGTTTTCACTATAACTTAAGACCAAGGCCTATGGACAAATAAATATTCTTTCCCTTACCTTTTTGTTTTTTGATATCATAGCTCTCCCATCTGAAGGACTTTCTTGATTTTTGTTTTTCGAACCACCATCCGGGTTCAGCCGTAGGGTCATGGTGCCAAGACTTTGGGGTACAGGCCGAAGACGTTAGGTCAACGGTTCTGGTTGGTCTAGGGCGTTCCCTGGACTGACAGGCGTACTCCTTAGCAGAAGATACTCACCCACCGCGAGCGGCACGATTAGAGGATGGAGTTTTTCAAGATGGAGAGACCCGCTGAGGAAATGAACTTTAAAGCAAGAATGTGTAAAATAATGAAGAGCAAACGTTTTGTATTTTTATGTCTGTTTGTATTATGTAGTATGGTAGTGTTTACTGTAGGATTTGTATTCTTCTCCTCTCAAGAGCCCATTGCAACCACTGAACAGCCTATACCTCCTCCTACTGTCTCCTCACACTCTTTTCACCCTCTGCCTGAACATGAACAAGCTAGACGGTCTGAGTTTGTAAACAACTCGTTTATTCAGCTCCTGCACCAGCACCAACTAGTCATGAATACAACCAATTGCTGGGTGTGTGGTTTAATGCCACATACCATTAATAAGGGTATTCCTTATCTAGTGCTGCCGTTTAGTTACAATGGATCGTCATGGGAATTCCAGACCATGTTTCTCTTTGCATTAGATGCCTACTCCCCGCGACAACCGCGTTCCATCAGACCTAGCACAAATAATAAAGCTTTAATGAAAGGAGTTGCCGATATGAGCAGAGATATCGACGCATACTCATCTATTCCCAAGGAGGAATTGCGAGCTTATGTAGGGTGGAACGCGACGGGGTATAGTATTAGTCTGGGTGAAAGACAGCGGAAAATTTCATCCCCAATTTGGGTCGTACCCCACATAGGTCGGTTCTGTTTACAAGGTAATGGTCAGAATCCAAGAGCTCAACTGGGGAGAAGTGACTGTACTGAAACGTACACTTTTCCATCGCAGTTTTCCCCTGCGTTTTTGGCTGCCAAGGGTACATATTTTATCTGCAATGACCGAGCATATACATGGTTGCCCCCTGATTTCTCGGGCACATGTTATATTGCAAACCTGCTACCGCCAACATTTACTGCCGCCTCCGACTATCACAAGACCAGAGTTGTGAGAGGCGTGATTAGTAAGGAGGATACTGCCGGTCAGGAAGCGGGAGACTTCTTTTTGGGTTTCCTGCCGTTTTGGGGACCTATGGTCAATAGTAGGAACCTGAGACAACTGACTTGTGTGGTTGAATCCACTGTTAATGTTACGGCTGGTGCCCTTGGTAATTTGACAGCTGAGCTCCAAGCGGATCGCCTCATGACTTTGCAGAACCGCATGGTTCTAGACGTTATACTTGCAGACCGCAGTGGGGTATGTAAGGTTATCCAATCTAGTTGTTGCATTTTCATACCAGATAACGCTCCAACGGTTTATCAAGCCATCTCCAAACTGCATAAAATATCTGAATCCATACATGTGGATAAAGGAGATTGGTCACTAGTGGGGTGGTTCTGGGAACTGATATCTGCCTGGGGTTGGAAAATTCTGATGGTCATTGGAATGATCTTAGCCATCCTTTTCCTGTTCTGTCTGTGCATACAGTGTGCTCCTGCGATATGTGGCCTCTGTGCTACATTATGTGTAAGGAAACCTGTATCGAGGGACGAACTAAGTAATAGGATGATACTACAGCAACATCTCCATGACTTCGTGAATATTGACCTAGACTCGGATTGAAATGAGTATAGTTATTGCCTATGTAAGGGCAAAAGGAGTGTCTGTCGTACTTTAAAATTTGGGACCGCGTAGGAGGCAGGGCCCTAACCCTGTCTATCCCGGTATTAGCGAACCGCGAATGGGCAATGCGGTATGTACAAGTGCTTTGTGTAACGTTTTAGCTATGAATGCACTGTGTATACGTTATTATACATTGACTTTGTGGCTTCCATCTTAGAGCGGTGGCCATCTTATGGTTGCCCTCACATAGGCTACATATCATGAAGCAAATACGGGCCTTTTAGAGCACATGTGCCTTCCTTTGACTTCTCTGTGACCTGGGCAGATTGGCTCCGCTGGCCCAGGTCAGTCCGGTCCCACAAGCTCCCCGTCCTACGGCCACCTGTGATTAGCATCAGGGCTTGACACACCATAAAGCCTTTTCATCCTACACGAGCCTCCAGCTAATCTCTTTCACACCTGACTGTTCCTGCTTTATGGCTTGTTTTCCAAACAGGAGATGCTCGTGTTTATTGGGGCCTGTTGATATCTGATGTGGGATCTGAGCCTTGCTGGGTAAATAATTGTGGGCTGGCTTAACTGGAATGTGGGATGGTCATCATGACTCTGCCTTTTCGTTTGTAATGTATACATTTATATGGCCATATCATAAAACAAGGAATGTATGCCTGAAGCAGGATATTTTGTATTTAAGGAGAAGCCAGTTTCTGTAACTTTTAGCAGTCTCCTGAGAACATACACGCTGTTGTACTTCTAGGATGCCTGTAATTGGTCTGCAGCCAATAAACTGATCTTTGACTTCACCCAGAAGACTCTGTGTTTCTGTAAGTCTGAAACAGGAAGAACCCGAAGTCAGAGGGTGTGTTCCCCTGCACCGCTGGGCTTAAAATTCCCAGTACTTCATTTTCAGGGGCTACCGGTCCACTCATCCGACTTCCACACCCGTCAAGGGTGGCGGCCGTCATCCGGTCTCCATGGTGTCGTTTGCGAGCAGCAGCGCCGCGTGTATCTCGCCTATCGCACCATTTGTTTCCCCCGTCCGGCGGAGCTGTCTCAGGAGGCAGCCATTCCGCTGTGCGCCCTCTAGCGCCCCCTGCTTTCTTCAAAAGTGTTCGAGTGTTTCGCCACAGTTGGCGCAGATAGTGCTGATCTCTAGACACGTGTTTCTGGTTCTTTAACCCTCATCAGTAAAGATTACAGTCTTTAAAATTTGGGGTTTGCTGAGTAGGCTGCCAACATCTTTCTCATTTCAGGTACCTCTCACAGGCATGCGGGTGCTTCATCCATGAGCTCGTCAGCTCAATGCCTCATGGGAGTACTTTTAAATAGGAACAGGGGTGGGAGCACACCGCTTCACCTCCCAGCAAGGTTCTCCCCTGGCATTGTGGTAAATGCAGTTTCGGTTGCTTGCTTCCTTCAAGAGTGTTCGAGTGTTTCGCCACAGTTGGGGCAGATAGTGCTGATCACTAGACACGTGTTTCTGGTTCTTTAACCGTCATCAGTAGAGATTACAGTCTTTCAAATGTGGGGTTTGCTGAGTAGGCTGCCAACATCTTTGTCAGGTCAGGTACCTCTAACAGGCATGCGGGTGCTTCATGCACGAACTCGTCAGCTCAATGACTCAAAGGAGTACTGTTAAACAGGAGCAGGGTTGGGAGCACACCGCTTCACCTCCCAGCAAGGTTCTCCCCTGGCATTGTGGTAAATACAGTTCCGGTTACTTGCTTGCTTCAAGAGTGTTCGAGTGTTTCGCCACAGTTGGCGCAGATAGTGCTGATCTCTAGACACGTGTTTCTGGTTCTTTAACGGTCATCAGTAGAGATTACAGTCTTTCAAATGTAAGGCTTGCTGAGAAGGCTGACAACAACTTTCTCAGGTCAGGTACCTCTCACAGGCATGCGGGTGCTTCATCCACGAGTTTGCCAGCTCATTGATTCACAGGATTACTATTAAACTGGAACAGGGTTGGGAGCACACCGCTTCACCTCCCAGCAAGGTTCACCCCTGGCATTGTGGTAAATGTAGTTTCAGTTATTTGCTTTCTTCAAGAGTGTTCGAGTGTTTCGCCACAGTTGGCGCATATAGTGCTGATCTCTAGACACGTGTTTCTGGTTCTTTAACCGTCATCAGTAGAGATTACAGTCTTTAAAATTTGGGGTTTGCTGAGTAGGCTGCCAACATCTTTCTCATTTCAGGTACCTCTCACAGGCATGCGGGTGCTTCATCCATGAGCTCGACATCTCAATGACTCACAGGAGTACGTTTAAATAGGAACATGGGTGCGATCACACGGCTTCACCTCCCAGCAAGGTTCGCCACTGTCATTGTGGTAAATGCAGTTTCGGTTACTTGCTTGCTTCAAGAGTGTTTGAGTGTTTCGCCACCGTTGGCGCAGATAGTGCTGATCACTAGACACGTGTTTCTGGTTCTTTAACCGTCAACAGTAGAGATTACAGTCTTTCAAATGTGGGGTTTGCTGAGTAGGCTGCCAACATCTTTGTCAGGTCAGGTACCTCTAACAGGCATGCGGGTGCTTCATGCACGAACTCGTCAGCTCAATGACTCAAAGGAGTACTGTTAAACAGGAGCAGGGTTGGCAGCACACCGCTTCACCTCCCAGCAAGGTTCTCCCCTGGCATTGTGGTAAATACAGTTGCGGTTACTTGCTTGCTTCAAGAGTGTTCGAGTGTTTCGCCACAGTTGGCGCAGATAGTGCTGATCTCTAGACACGTGTTTCTGGTTCTTTAACGGTCATCAGTAGAGATTACAGTCTTTCAAATGTAAGGTTTGCTGAGAAGGCTGACAACATCTTTCTCAGGTCAGGTACCTCTCACAGGCATGCGGGTGCTTCATCCACGAGTTTGCCAGCTCATTGATTCACAGGATTACTATTAAACTGGAACAGGGTTGGGAGCACACCGCTTCACCTCCCAGCAAGGTTCACCCCTGGCATTGTGGTAAATGTAGTTTCAGTTATTTGCTTTCTTCAAGAGTGTTCGAGTGTTTCGCCACAGTTGGCGCATATAGTGCTGATCTCTAGACACGTGTTTCTGGTTCTTTAACCGTCATCAGTAGAGATTACAGTCTTTAAAATTTGGGGTTTGCTGAGTAGGCTGCCAACATCTTTCTCATTTCAGGTACCTCTCACAGGCATGCGGGTGCTTCATCCATGAGCTCGACATTTCAATGACTCACAGGAGTACGTTTAAATAGGAACATGGGTGCGATCACACCGCTTCACCTCCCAGCAAGGTTCGCCACTGTCATTGTGGTAAATGCAGTTTCGGTTACTTGCTTGCTTCAAGAGTGTTTGAGTGTTTCGCCACCGTTGGCGCAGATAGTGCTGATCTCTAGACACGTGTTTCTGGTTCTTTAACTGTCATCAGTAGAGATTACAGTCTTTCAAATGTGGGGTTTGCTGAGTAGGCTGCCAACATCTTTGTCAGGTCAGGTACCTCTCACAGGCATGCGGGTGCTTCATCCACGAGCTCGTCAGCTCAATGACTTACAGGAATACTATTAAACAGGAACAGGGTTGGGAGCACACCGCTTCACCTCCCAGTAAGGTTCACCGCTGGCATTGTGGTAAATGCAGTTTCAGTTTCAGTTACTTGCTTGCTTCAAGTGTGTTCAAGTGTTTCGCCACAGATGGCACAGATAGTGCTGATCTCTAGACACGTGTTTCTGGTTCTTTAACCGTCATCAGCAGAGATTACAGTCTTTGAAATATGGGGTTTGATGAGTAGGCTGCCAACATCTTTGTCAGGTCAGGCACCTCTCACAGGCATGCGGGTGCTTCATCCACGAGCTCGTCAGCTCAATGACTCACAGCAGTACTATTAAACAGGAACAGGGGTGGGAGTACACCGCTACACCTCCCATCAAGGTTCACCCGTGGCATTGTGGTAAATGCAGTTTCAGTTACTTGCTTGCTTCAAGAGTGTTCAAGTGTTTCGCCACAGTTGGCGCAGATAGTGCTGATCTCTAGACACGTGTTTCTGGTTCTTTAACCGTCATCAGTAGAGATTACAGTCTTTCAAATATGGGGTTTGCTGAGTAGGCTCCCAAAATCTTTGTCAGGTCAGGTACCTCTCACAGGCATGCGGGTGCTTCATCCACGAGCTCGTCAGCTCAATGACTCATGGCAGTACTATTAAACAGGAACAGGGGTGGGAGCAAACCGCTTCACCTCCCAGCAAGGTTCACCCCTGGCATTGTGCTAAATGCAGTTTCGGTTACTTGCTTTCTTCAAGAGTGTTCGAGTGTTTTGCCACAGTTGGCGCAGATAGTGCTGATCTATAGACACGTGTTTCTGGTTCTTTAACCGTCATCAGTAGAGATTACAGTCTTTCAAATGTGGGGTTTGCTGAGTAGGCTGCCAACATCTTTGTCAGGTCAGGTACCTCTCACAGGCATGCAGGTGCTTCCTGCACAAGCTCGTCAGCTCAATGACTCATGGTAGTACTATTAAACAGAAACAGGGGTGGGAGCACACCGCTTCACCTCCCAGCAAGGTTCGCCACTGGCATTGTGATAAATACAGTTCCGGTTACTTGCTTGCTTCAAGAGTGTTCGAGTGTTTCACCACAGTTGGCGCAGATAGTGCTGATCTCTAGACAAGTTTTTCTGGATCTTTAAACGTCAGCAGTAGAGATTACAGTCTTTCAAATGTGAGGTTTGCTGAGCAGGCTGCCAACATCTTTCTCAGGTCAGGAACCTCTCACAGGCATGCGGGTGCTTCATCCACGAGCTCGTCAGCTCAAAGACTCATGGGAGTACTATTAAACCGGAACAGGGGTGGGAGTACACCGCTTCACCTCTTAGCAAGGTTCACCCCTGGCATTGTGGTACATGCAGTTTCGGTTACTTGCTTGCTTCAAGAGTGTTCGAGTGTGTTGCCACAGTTGGCGCAGACAGTGCTGATCTCAGACACGTGTTTCTGGTTCTTTAACTGTCATCAGTAGAGATTACAGTCTTTGAAATTTTTGGCTTGATGAGGAGGCTGCCCACATCTTTCTCAGGTCAGGTACCTCTCACAGGCATGCTGGTGCTTCATCCACGAGCTCGTCAGCTGAATGACTCATGGCAGTACTATTAAACAGGAACAGGGGTGAGAGCACACCGCTTCACCTCCCCTCAAGGTTCACCTCTGGCATTGTAGTAAATGCAGTTTCGGTTACTTGCTTGCTTTAAGAGAGTTCGAGTGTTTCGCCACAGAAGGCGCAGATAGTGCTGATCTCTAAACACGTGTTTCTGGTTTTTTAACCGTGATCAGTAGAGATTACAGTCTTTCAAATGTGGGGTTTGCTTAGTAGGCTGGCACCATCTTTGTCAGGTCAGGTACCTCTCACAGGCATGAGGGTGCTTCGCCCACAAGCTCGTTAGCTCAATGACTCATGGGAGTACTATTAAACAGGAACAGGGGTGGGAGCACACTGCTTCACCTCCCAGCAAGGTTCGCCACTGGCATTGTGATAAATACAGTTCCGGTTACTTGCTTGCTTCAAGAGTGTTCGAGTGTTTCACCACAGTTGGCGCAGATAGTGCTGATCTCTAGACAAGTTTTTCTGGATCTTTAAACGTCAGCAGTAGAGATTAAAGTCTTTCAAATGTGAGGTTTGCTGAGCAGGCTGCAAACTTATTTCTCAGGTCAGGTACCACTCACAGGCATGTGGGTGCTTCATCCATGAGCTTGTCAGCTCAATGACTCACGGGAGTCCTATTAAACAGAAATAGGGGTGGGAGCACACCGCTTCTGTTCCCAGCAAGGTTCGCCCCTTGGATTTTGGTAAATGCAGTTTCAGTTACTTGCTTGCTTCAAGAGTGTTAAAGTGTTTCGCCACAGTTGGAGCAGATAGTGCTGATCTCTAGACACCTGTGTCTGGTTCTTTAACCGTCATCAGTAGAGATTACAGTCTTTCAAATTTGGGGTTTGCTGAGTTGGCTGGCCACATCTTTCTCAGGTCAGGTACCTCTCACAGTGCTTCATCCATGAGCTCGTCAGCTCAATGACTCACGGGAGTACTTTTAAATAGGAACAGGGGTGGGAGCACACCGCTTCACCTCCCAGCAAGGTTCGCCCCTGGCATTGTGGTAAATGCATTTTCGGTTACTTGCTTGCTTCAAGTGTGTTCGAGTGTTTCGCCACAGATGGCACAGATAGTGCTGATCTCTAAACACCTGTTTCTGGTTCTTTAACCGTCATCAGTAGAGATTACAGTCTTTGAAATTTGGGGTTTGCTGAGTAGGCTGCCAACATCTTTCTCAGGTCAGGTACCTCTCAAAGGCATGCGGGTGCTTCATCCACGAGCTCGTCAGCTCAATGACTCATGGCAGTACTATTAAACAGGAACAGGGGTGGGAGCAAACCGCTTCACCTCCCAGCAAGGTTCACCCCTGGCAATGTGGTAAATGCAGTTTCGGTTCCTTGCTTGCTTCAAGAGTGTTCGAGTGTTTCTCCACAGTTGGCGCAGATAGTGCTGATCTGTAGACACGTGTTACTTGTTCTTTAACCGTCATCAGTAGAGATTACAGTCTTTCAAATGTGGGGTTTGCTGAGTAGGCTGCCAACATCTTTGTCAGTTCAGGTACCTCTCACAGGCATGCGGGTGCTTAATGCACGAGCTCCTTCAGCTCAATGACTCATGGGAGTACTATTAAACAGGAACAGGTGTGGGAGCACACCGCTTCACCTCCCAGCAAGGTTCGCCCCTGGCATTGTGGTAAATACAGTTCCAGTTACTTGCTTGCTTCACGAGTGTTCGAGTGTTTGACCACCGTTGGCGCAGATAGTGCTGATCTCTAGACACGTTTTTCTGGTTCTTTAAACGTCATCAGTAGAGATTACAGTCTTTCAAATGTGAGGTTTGCTGAGTAGGCTGCCAACATCTTTCACAGGTCAGGTACCTCTCACAGGCATGCGGGTGCTTCATCCACGAGCTCGTCAGCTCAATGACTCACGGGAGTACTATTAAACAGGAACAGGGGTGGGAGTACACCGCTTCACTTCCCAGCAAGGTTCGCCCCTGGCATTGTGGTACATGCAGTTTTGGTTATTTGCTTGCTTCAAGAGTGTTCGAGTGTTTCGCCACAGTTGGCGCAGATAGTGCTGATCTCTAGACATGTGTTTCTGGTTCTTTAACCGTCATCAGTTGAGATTACAGTCTTTAAAATTAGAGTTTTGGGAGTAGGGTGCCAACATCTTTCTCATGTCAGATACCTTTCACAGCCATGCTGGTGCTTCATTCAGGATCTCGTAAGCTCAATGACTCACTGGAGTACTATTAAACAGGAACAGGGGTGGGAGCACACCGCTTCACCTCCCAGCATGGTTCGCTCTTGGCATTGTGGTAAATGCAGTTTTGGTTACTTGCTTGCTTCAAGCGTGTTCGAGTGTGTTGCCACAGTTGGCGCAGATAGTGCTGATCTCAGACACGTGTTTCTGGTTCTTTAACCGTCATCAGTAGAGATTACAGTCTTTGAAATTTTGGGCTTGCTGAGGAGGCTGCCAACATCTTTCTCAGGTCATTTACCTCTCACAGGCATGCGGTTGCTTCATCCACAAGCTATTCAGCTCAATGACTCATGGCAGTACTATTAAACATTAACAGGGGTGAGAGCACACCGCTTCACCTCCCTTCAAGGTTCACCTCTGGCATTGTGGTAAATGTAGTTTTGGTTACTCGCTTGCTTTAAGAGAGTTCGAGTGTTTCGCCACAGAAGGCGCAGATAGTGCTGATCTCTAGACACGTGTTTCTGGTTCTTTAACCGTCATCAGTAGAGATTACAGTCATTCAAATTTGGGGTTTGCTGAGAAGGCTGCCAACATCTTTCTCAGGTCAGGTACCTGTTACAGGCATGTGGGTGCTTCGTCCATGAGCTCGTCAGATCAATGAATCACGGGAGTCCGATTAAACAGAAATAGGGGTGGGAGCACACTGCTTCAGCTCCCAGCAAGGTTCGCCGCTGGGATTGTGGTCAATGCAGTTTCAGTTCCTTGCTTGCTTCAAGAGTGTTCAAGTGTTTCACCACAGTTGGCGCAGATAGTGCTGATCTCTAGACACGTGTTTCTGGTTCTTTAACCGTTTTCAGTAGAGATTATAGTCTTTCAAATTTGGAGTTTGATGAGTAGGCCACAAACATATTTCTTAGGTCAGGTACCTCTCACAGGCAAGCGGGTGCTTCATCCAGGAGCTCGTCAGCTCAATGACTCACAGGAGTGCTATTAAACAGGAACAGGGATGGGAGAAAACCATTTCACCTCCCAGCAAGGATTGCCCCTGGCATTGTGGTAAATGCAGTTTCAGTTACTTGCTTGCTTCATGAGTGTTTGAGTGTTTCACCACAGTTGGCGCAGATAGTGCTGATCTCTAGACTCGTGTTTCTGGATCATTAACCGTCATCAGTTGAGATTACTGTCTTTGAAATTTTGGGTTTGCTGAGTAGGCTGCCAACATCTTTCTCAGGTCAGGTACCTCTCACAGGCATGCGGGTGCTTCATCCACAAACTCGTCAGCTCAATGACTTATGGCAGTGCTATTGAACAGGAACAGGGGTGGGAGCACACCGCTTCACCTCCCAGCAAGGTTCACCCCTGGCATTGTGGTAAATGCAGTTTCGGTTAATTGCTTGCTTCAAGAGTGTTCGAGTGTTTCGCCACAGTTGGTGCAGATAGTGGTGATCTCTAGACACGTGTTTCTGGTTCTTTAACCGTCAGCAGTAGAGATTACAGTCTTTCAAATTTGGGCTTTGCTGAGTAGGCTGCCAACATCTTTCTCAGGTCAGGTACCTCTCACAGGCATGCGGGTGCTTCATCCACGAGCTCGTCAGCTCAATGACTCACAGGAGTACTATTAAACAGGAACAGGGGTGGGAGTACACCGCTTCACTTCCCAGCAAGGTTCGCCCCTGGCATTGTGGTACATGCAGTTTTGGTTATTTGCTTGCTTCAAGAGTGTTCGAGTGTTTCGCCACAGTTGGCGCAGATAGTGCTGATCTCTAGACATGTGTTTCTGGTTCTTTAACCGTCATCAGTTGAGATTACAGTCTTTAAAATTAGAGTTTTGGGAGTAGGGTGCCAACATCTTTCTCATGTCAGATACCTTTCACAGCCATGCGGGTGCTTCATTCAGGATCTCGTAAGCTCAATGACTCACTGGAGTACTATTAAACAGGAACAGGGGTGGGAGCACACCGCTTCACCTCCCAGCATGGTTCGCTCTTGGCATTGTGGTAAATGCAGTTTTGGTTACTTGCTTGCTTCAAGCGTGTTCGAGTGTTTGACCACCGTTGGCGCAGATAGTGCTGATCTCTAGACACGTTTTTCTGGTTCTTTAAACGTCATCAGTAGAGATTACAGTCTTTCAAATGTGAGGTTTGCTGAGTAGGCTGCCAACATCTTTCACAGGTCAGGTACCTCTCACAGGCATGCGGGTGCTTCGTCCATGAGCTCGTCAGATCAATGAATCACGGGAGTCCGATTAAACAGAAATAGGGGTGGGAGCACACTGCTTCAGCTCCCAGCAAGGTTCGCCGCTGGGATTGTGGTCAATGCAGTTTCAGTTCCTTGCTTGCTTCAAGAGTGTTCAAGTGTTTCGCCACAGTTGGCGCAGATAGTGCTGATCTCTAGACACGTGTTTCTGGTTCTTTAACCGTTTTCAGTAGAGATTATAGTCTTTCAAATTTGGAGTTTGATGAGTAGGCCACAAACATATTTCTTAGGTCAGGTACCTCTCACAGGCAAGCGGGTGCTTCATCCAGGAGCTCGTCAGCTCAATGACTCACAGGAGTGCTATTAAACAGGAACAGGGATGGGAGAAAACCATTTCACCTCCCAGCAAGGATTGCCCCTGGCATTGTGGTAAATGCAGTTTCAGTTACTTGCTTGCTTCTTGAGTGTTTGAGTGTTTCACCACAGTTGGCGCAGATAGTGCTGATCTCTAGACTCGTGTTTCTGGATCATTAACCGTCATCAGTTGAGATTACTGTCTTTGAAATTTTGGGTTTGCTGAGTAGGCTGCCAACATCTTTCTCAGGTCAGGTACCTCTCACAGGCATGCGGGTGCTTCATCCACAAACTCGTCAGCTCAATGACTTATGGCAGTGCTATTGAACAGGAACAGGGGTGGGAGCACACCGCTTCACCTCCCAGCAAGGTTCACCCCTGGCATTGTGGTAAATGCAGTTTCGGTTAATTGCTTGCTTCAAGAGTGTTCGAGTGTTTCGCCACAGTTGGTGCAGATAGTGGTGATCTCTAGACACGTGTTTCTGGTTCTTTAACCGTCAGCAGTAGAGATTACAGTCTTTCAAATTTGGGCTTTGCTGAGTAGGCTGCCAACATCTTTCTCAGGTCAGGTACCTCTCACAGGCATGCGGGTGCTTCATCCACAAACTCGTCAGCTCAATGACTTATGGCAGTACTATTGAACAGGAACAGGGGTGGGAGCACACCGCTTCACCTCCCAGCAAGGTTCACCCCTGGCATTGTGGTAAATGCAGTTTCGGTTAATTGCTTGCTTCAAGAGTGTTCGAGTGTTTCGCCACAGTTGGCACAGATGGTGCTGATCTCTAGACACGTGTTTCTGGTTCTTTAACCGTCATAAGTAGAGATTACAGTCTTTCAAATGTGGGGCTTGCTGAGTAGGCTGCCAACATCTTTGTCAGTTCAGGTACCTCTCACAGGCATGCGGGTGCTTAATGCACGAGCTCCTTCAGCTCAATGACTCATGGGAGTACTATTAAACAGGAACAGGTGTGGGAGCACACCGCTTCACCTCCCAGCAAGGTTCGCCCCTGGCATTGTGGTAAATACAGTTCCAGTTACTTGCTTGCTTCAAGAGTGTTCGAGTGTTTCGCCACAGTTGGCGCAGATAGTGCTTATCTCTAGACACGTGTTTCTGGTTTTTTAACCGTCATCAGTAGAGATTACAGTCTTTGACATTTTGGGCTTGATGAGTATGCTGCCAACATCTTTCTCAGATCAGGTACCTCTCACAGGCATGCGGGGGGCTTCATCCATGCGCTCGTCAGCTCAATGACTCAAAGGAGTACTTTTAAATAGGAACAGGGGTGGGAGCACACCGCTTCACCTCCCAGCAAGGTTCACCCCTGGCATTGTGGTAAATGCAGTTTCGGTTACTTGCTTGCTTCAAGAGTGTTCGAGTGTTTCGCCACAGTTGGCACAGATAGTGCTGATCTCTGGACACGTGTTTCTGGTTCTTTAACCGTCATCAGTAGAGATTACAGTCTTTCAAAATGTGGGGTTTGCTGAGTAGTCTGCCAACATCTTTGTCAGGTCAGGTACCTCTCACAGGCATGCAGGTGCTTCATCCACGAGCTCGGCATCTCAATGACTCATGGGAGTACTATTAAACAGGAACAGGGGTGGGAACACACTGCTTCACCTGCCAGCAAGGTTCGCCCCTGGCATTGTGGTAAATGCAGTTTCAGTTACTTGCTTGCTTCAAGAGTGCTCGAGTGTTTCGCCACAGTTGGCGCAGATGGTGCTGATCTCTAGACACGTGTTTCTGGTTCTTTAACCATTATCAGTAGAGATTACAGTCTTTCAAATTTGGGGTTTGCTGAGTAGGCTGCAAACATCTTTCTCGGGTCAGGTGCCACTCACAGGCATGTGGGTGCTTCATCCATGAGCTCGTTAGCTGAATGACTCATGGCAGTACTATTAAACAGGAACAGGGGTGAGAGCACACCGCTTCACCTCCCCTCAAGGTTCACCTCTGGCATTGTGGTAAATGCAGTTTCGGTTACTTGCTTGCTTTAAGAGAGTTCGAGTGTTTTGCCACAGAAGGCGCAGATAGTGCTGATCTCTAGACATTTGTTTCTGGTTCTTTAACCGTGATCAGTAGAGATTACAGTTTTTCAAATGTGGGGTTTGCTTAGTAGGCTGCCACCATCTTTGTCAGGTCAGGTACCTCTCACAGGCATGCGGGTGCTTCATCCACAAGCTTGTTAGCTCAATGACTCATGGGAGTACTATTAAACAGGAACAGGGGTGGGAGCACACTGCTTCACCTCCCAGCAAGGTTCACCACTGGCATTGTGATAAATGCAGTTTCAGTTACTTGCTTGCTTCTAGAGTGTTCGAGTGTTTCACCACAGTTGGCGCAGATAGTGCTGATCTCTAGACACGTGTTTCTGGTTCTTTAACCGTTATCAGTAGAGATTACAGTCTTTCAAATTTGGGGTTAGCTGAGTAGGCTGCAAACATCTTTCTCGGGTCAGGTACCACTCACAGGCATGTGGGTGCTTCATCCATGAGCTTGTCAGCTCAATGACTCACGGGAGTCCTATTAAAAAGAAATAGGGGTGGGAGCACACCGCTTCAGCTCCCAGCAAGGTTCGCCCCCGGGATTTTGGTAAATGCAGTTTCAGTTACTTGCTTGCTTTAAGAGTGTTAAAGTGTTTCGCCACAGTTGGAGCAGATAGTGCTGATCTCTAGACACCTGTTTCTGGTTCTTTAACCGTCATCAGTAGAGATTACAGTCTTTCAAATTTGGGGTTTGCTGAGTTTGCTGCCCACATCTTTTTTTTTTTTTAACTTTTTATTTTTGCATTTTAAAGTCAACATACAGCTTGGTCAAAAGGGTGCGATATAACACAGATTAACAGCATAAGTACCAGTGCAGAAGCAGGAGAAGGGAAGGCATTGTAGATGGGCACAACAGGCCTCGGCAGCCATCATCGAGGCAGGCAGTAGCTTCAAACAGTACAATGGGACAATCGACAGGTTACACAGAAGGGCATCTGAGGGTGCACGAAACCAAGCGGTCCCTCACGCCAGCCATTCGCAGGCCCATACCATGTGTGACGCAGGCGCGCGGGAGGGGCCCTCGGTGCGAAGTATCCCACAATCCTCCACCCAGATGGCAATGACCCAGGATAACCAACTCCCAGTGCATGCGGGGCAATCACAAAACGGGACCCTACTCTGGCAGCCCGCCCTCCTCAGCGGCCCCTTCAGCTAAGAGGTAACACCGCAATGGAGCCCAGATGTCTGTGGGGCGCGATGCTGTCGGCAAGAGCTCAGCGTATGTGCAGATTTGTTCCTGTCAGTAAGTTAGGTCGCGCAACCAGTCCTTGAACTTCGGGGCCCTGCCCCTGTTAAATGGTAGCGGCAGTTTCAGTCGATAATCTTTCAAGGATTTGCCCGGCAGTAATCGCCTCTCATACCACTCGATGATTTACCAATAAAAGAGGCAGGCGCCGGAGACTGGAAGGCAGGAAACAAAGTTTTATTCCGTCGGAGCAGAACACATCAGATCAGACAGCAAGGTATCGTCACGAGGTGCTCTAACTGCATCTCTGAGACCTGGTCTCTTATACACTGGTTTATTGCTTTATTACATATAGTACATTCTTGAGATTCCCTTGATGTGCGGGGAAATATCCCCTGAAGCCCCGGCTCAGATCCGATCCCACACATGGTTACAGTAGAGGTTCCCACCCTACCCGCAGTGGGAGATGGCTATCGCGCAGCAGGGAATTCCGCTAATTCCCGGGGGTGTGTGCAACCGGCCGGGTCTCAGGGGGTAGGGGCTTTGATTCTACTGTAATCCCTTTGATGTGGGGTGTTTCCCTTACAGTAGGGGCAATAAACTGCATCCGCAGGGCTAGGCGATGGCCTGGGACCAGTTCAGACAATGGGGCGCAGAGGAAGGGGGGGTTATCAAAGGAGAGGCATGACCATGTATGGGTTGTCGGTTGGAAGTGGTTCCGTAGCAGGGTCGCGCAGAAGGAGAGGGTTTATGGCCTGTATGAGAGAGCGGGGGTGGCCAGCGCGCGGGGGATGCTTGCAGCGCCAGGGGAAAGCGCTGGCGGTCGAGAGTGAGCGGGGAGAGAGTGGGGTGCCTAAAATGGCGGCCGTGCATTCGCTGGTGCGTGGTGCTGGGGAGGGGCAAGATGGCGCAGATAATGTTCAGTTTGCGAGCTAAATTTCCACAGTCCTCCCTTTTAACATATCTCGCCAGCTTGTCCGGCCAATATTCGCCTTTGTTAGCCTTTCAGTTACAGTATCGTCAATGTTCGTCACACATTTTAAAGATACAGAGTCGTTTTAGGGTAGGCAGGAGTAATCTGACACATTTGTACATTGTCTCATACAGTTTGATAAAGTAGGCGAGGAGGAAGTACATTCAAAGTTGCAGTATAGTTGTGTACATGGCTGGTGTTGTATGAATGTTACTATACAAAGTTACATTTTCTTAACTTCTCAGTGTACAGTCGGAAGTGATTGATGCAACATCATGAAAACTTGATGAGAAGATAGTTAATATAATAAGGTGGTTGGGAGAGGATTTTCGACTTTGACATGGGTTCTTCTTTCCAGTGTCCTTGTTTATAAAGAGCTATCACTGGTAAGCTCTCATTGTTGTTCTTCTTTCGTTGGCACTGTTGAGCACCGGCGGTGGAACTAAGGTCCAGTTCAAATCCGATTTCTTCACGTGGCAGGGTGTGACCACTCACTGTTCTTTGATCATAGTCCTGTTCCTTAACACAGTTCACCACAGGTACCTTTGAGACAGGGTGCCGGCCTTTTGTTCCTCGGTAGTAGGTCAAAGTCATAGTCCAAATGAAAGAGGAAGAGAGAATGGGGTGGCATGGGATCAGATCAAAAATGCGGACCAAGGAGAGCAGAATCTTTTCGGCACTGGGCCCATCAATCGGGCCCGACGGGTTAAGACTTCAGGCACGCTGGTCAGTGAGCAGGGGCCTCGATGTAGCCCTTCGCGCTCATCGTTCTGATAATGGTGCCTCGTCTCACACTCTTGTTGCTTCGTCGCTTCCCCCTTGGTCGATGTCATAGATGTTTTATGATCCGCAGCCAGACTGTGCGTCACATCCGACCCCTCTCTTCCGATGTCTGCAGGTTATCCTTGAATAGGTTATAAGAAACGAAAGTCTTAAAGATCTTGGCAGGGAAGACATTTACATACTTCATTCTCTCTCCCAACCACTGAGTAGTTGCGGAAATGCTCTTATCTGTTACTATATGATTGGTGTCTATTAACTCTGATGTTAATGTGCGTGTTACTAATCTATTAATTGCTGCTGTGGTGCAGGGTTCTGTGGGTGTCCCTATCCATCGTCTGGCCTTCTAGGTGTCAGTTTCTGCGCCCTATAATGCAAGGTTTGGTAATATCCGTAAGTGCGAGGTGCTATGGTCATGCGTTCACGAGTATCCTTTTCATACAGTAGGTGACCCTTTATCAGTTAAAAACAGGGGCCATCAGCTGTTTTGTTCGAGATACTCTGAGACGGCTAGTATAGGGCTGGAGTTATCTTTGGGAGAACAGGGTGCTTTAGACATTCTATTTCGGGCTAATTGGTCAGGGGTAATTCTGGGTGGTGGAGATGGTGTCCTTTAAGAACAAAAACCACTGACATATAGTCCCCGTGTTGTGGGTCAGATTGGGAGACATCAGTCGTCTTACCTGTCCTTTCCTTCTCAGCCGATTAGGCTTAATGTTTGTAAAAAGGAGAGGTAGTAACGTGGTAAAGTATGGTCGTTTTTGTTTCTGTCAATTTGTTCGAACACCACTGTGTTCAGGCCAATTATACACTTACCAAAGGGGTGTATGTCGTTAATTTATTCAAGAAGAAAAGAGGGCAAGAGAGAGCCTTTTGCGAGGGAGGGGGAGAGAGAGAGAGAGGGAGAGAGAGAGAGAGAGAGAGAGAGAGAGAGAGAGAGAGACGTGTGCATCAAGTAGGCTATTTTGGCATACATACGACACAAAACGAGAGAGAGAGAGATGGGTAAGATAATAGGCCACTTGGTGCACACACAACATGGAGTAGCATGGGTCTGTTCCATGTAAGAAAACACAAGCGGGGAAAAGACATAAATTCGGTGATCATGTACACACAAATGCCGGATAGGGTATGACAGTTCATGCAACAAGACGGAGACTCAGGGTTGCGTCGAGCACGGGGACCTCTCCTTTCCTGTCCTCTATTCCTATGCACGCTGCGTACCTTTAGTATTTTGTAGTTTATCTTATGGGTTGTCTGACCCTTTTATTCTCCTCCCTTTGATCGGTGGACGCACACTTCAATCATACAATGACGCTCTCTTCAAGTGATCCGAACATGAAATGCATACACATTCATATCGTATAATCGTAGTACACACGCACAATCATATCATACAGTTTTTCTTGTTCTCAATGGTGGTCTGTAATTTTACACACTATCTCACAACGTTTGTCTATGTTTTCCCTGATATTGAACTTGGTGCGGTCCATGTCCACTCCACTCTTCAGTCGGAACTTCGTCGTGACCTATAGAGGGGAAATAAGAGGGGAGGGGAGGTGCAGTATTCAAAATACCCCAGCGCGCGCAGACACGAAAGGTTCTACCTACCATGTACCAGGCTAGCCGCAGGGTTGGGTAATACCACTGACCCATTATTCTTTAGTTCGAGGTAAAGATGCTTTAGTTCATTCATCTCCTAAATTCGCGTTCCCTGGTCGTGCATATATTTCTCAATTGGTCGTGTATTATGGTGCAGGATACCATACCTTGCATGCGACATATACCTTAAGTTATAGTTCATTATTGATTTGACAATTCTTGGAAAAAGGGCAGGCGTGATGGGTACAAATTCCGTTAAACAAAAAGATTTTTTGGCAAATGGTGTCTGTATTATCTGTATGCTTTCGCTTAGGAGTAACAATCATTTATTCAAAAGAAAAACCTTCAACAACCTAGATGATTAGTCATGACACTGAGTTCGTAATTCCTTTTTAAGAAGCCCTTTATTTAAAACAATGTCAGTATGGAAATACGGGCCTACAGCTGCCACAGACCGGCCACGGTGTGAGAGGCGCCGAGCAACATGAGCAACACTGGATTAACATAAAAATCGGTTTCCCCCTTTCCCCCACCATCATGTGTGAAAGCATCGCATACATATATATATATATGTCTTTTTAACACAAATGTCACGTGGCTGGAACGCCACAAGGAGTTATAGGCCACTCCTACATCAGCGCCATCTTGGGGCGGGGTCGGGCCAGTGCACAGTCTAAGTCTTTCCATGAATTAGCAGTTGAACCAGAATTCCTTTCGGTAGTTCGAGAACTTTCGTTAGCGTCAACTTTGCGTCAGCATGGCGTCACTGCAACCTTGTAGCAAAGCCACGGTTTGTTCTTAGGGCGGGGCAGCAGGCGGGTTCTTCCGCCGACGCTTTACTTTCTCACTGCACCAAGCGGAGGCAAGGCGGCTGCCGCCCGGGGGGGCAAAAGAGCAATGGCGGTGGTTTTGTCCTTACCGGAAGTCCGCAGGAGTCGAATGTCAAATGACTCCAACCAATTCTGCAAGGCTGAGGGGAGCATTCTGTCAAGGGTGGGGCCCATGCCCTAGCAAACAAGCTTTCGAGTCCAGAATTGTCTCACGGTGGGCCAGGCCTGGAACCGGAGGGGTCGACCGCCGGAGTTCAAGGGCAGCAGTAGCAGCAGCTCTTCGGTACAGTCAGCGGAGAGGAGCCAGCAGCAGTAACAGCAGCAGTTCGGGTGGTGCTGCCACCGGGGTGATTCCAGTAGCAGTGACGACAGCAGTTTGGATGGTATCACCACCGGGGTGGGTCCCCGATTACCTTGCTGCGGGGGCCCACTCCTCACGTCGGGCGCTAGCGGCAGTCCTGGTGAACCCGGTGCTTGGGTGGTTGCCTGGCGGCCGCGTGCAGGGGTGCCGGCTCAGCCGAACGGCGAATGAAGTGGCAGGGCGCAGCTCAGCTGGCCGACGTGTGAAAGGTGTGGTTTGGGGTGCCCTCATCTGCTGGTGAGCCTCCACCTGGGGAGGTGGGGGAGGTCCGTCCGCGTCGCCTCCCCCCGCCAGGGCACCCTCCATTATCGAAGGAAGAAGCAAATGGGAAGATCCGCACGGCGTGCCAGGGTGAAATTCAGCAGGCCGATGAAAAAGATGGCTGGGTGCAGCTTAGCTGGCCGGCGAGTCAAAGACGGTTGGGTGCAGCTTAGCTGGCCGGCGAGTCAAAGGCGGTTGGGGTGCCTGGCAAGCCTCCACCTGGGGAGGTGGGGGAGGTCCGTCCGCGTCGCCTCCCCCCGCCAGGGCATCAGCCCTTATTGAAGAAAGAAGAAGAGAAAGCGGAAAGGCCCGCACAGCGTGGCGGGCTCCGCCTTGGTGTTGCCAGAACTTCGGCGCTTCGTATAGCCTCCGGCCTATTCGCACAATCGCTCGCCACTGATGTCAATGGATTTTTGCATGGCTTTTATAGCCCAAAGTCAACTAAGAGGGACCGCCCAAAACAGGCCAATGTTGCAATTTCGAGGAAGGAGAGGCGAGGACGGTGTCACGTGGACGTTAAGGCTTTGGGATGGAGGTTGCAGCAGACTGTTATGTAAATAGTTGTTTTAAAACGTGTTTTATCCTGTTCATTTTGCCGGAATGTTGTTATACTTGTAATTTATTAAAAAATGTTTGACCATACTATTTTGCTGGAGCGTTGTACGTATCAGCGATCTGGTTAGCGTATTCGGAAAAAATGGCGTTTGCTCGATTGCACGTGATCCTAATCAAGTGTGGTGACGTTGATGGTGGGTATCAACAAACTTCCGGTTGTGTCTATTGGGGTCCCTATTTTTGTTCAGTTCCGAAAGGACCGGGCACTGGGATTTCCAGTGTCCGAACCCTCTACAGAATGCACATTGATTTCCATCTAAGTCTCTCCGTCCGTTGTAGGGTGTAGGTGTATGGTCTCTAGGGGGTTTTTGTCCTGGTTCTCGCTGTTTATCTACGGTATCGAGTTGTACCCAGGTATATCCGAACGGCTCAGCGTGGTCAACTTTCCGGATTTGTTTCCACACATCAGCCGGCAAACATAGCCCAAAGAACAAGTCGATATCTGCTAACGTCATTATCGTTGAGCCTAAGGCTGTGCCTAATTCAGTGTAGAAGGCAGTCGGGTTCTTTCTCAAGTCGGGTAGGGTCTTTCTAAAGGTCAAAATATCTTGCCGGTCCCACGGCTGGTAGACCCAGTTATATACAACCCTTCCCTTCGCATCTTGGTGGTTGATGTCGTCGTGTGTTCCCTGACCCCGTGGGGGGACCCAGTAGGGGGCAGCTTCTTTAATGGGCATCATGGCATCGGCCCTTCCTCCCTGGGGCTTAGTTGCCATGGGGGTTTCCGTTGTGGTTGTCTGTCCATGTTCTTTAAGGTGTCGGTAGACCTCGAGTGTACGAGTGAAGAGGTTCGTTACATCGCCCTCTCTTTCTTCCCCAATGTCTACCTTCCTATATAGGGCCGCTAGGCCTTCGGGACCTTTATCGTGGTACCTATTCTCATATGTATTCAGGGTGCGATAACAGAGCCGTACGACGAAGTGTCGTCTGCGGCTGTCGGCATACGATTTATACACGTCCGTTATATACTCCTCACTTTCTTTTCGCTCCACCAGCGTCCCTACTATCTTGTCAATTCCTGCTCGTTCATCTTTAGTTAACCGATTCATTCTGGTGGACTCTTTCTTTCCTATCTCATGGTCGTCTAACGTTGTAGTCGACGTTAGGTTCAGTACAAGAGGCTCAGCCGGCGCGGAGGCCGTGAGGGCCGAGGCCCCTGTACTGCTTTCGTTCGTGTTCGGGGGTTGTGGGTGTTGCACTACCGATTGGGAGGGTGCATACGGAGGGGGCATGTAAATGGTCGGGGGACCTAACAGTAATTCGTCATTCGTTTGCTGCTTGGAGGACAATACAGGGTAGAGCAGAGAAGGGGTCCTAACAGCGTACTGGCCTGAGGTTTCGGGCTCCTGTCTTAGTTTAGTTTCCCTTCTCTCTTTTATGTCTTCTTCTAACTTTTTAGCGGCAAGGTGAGCTGCCTTTCGTAATTCCTTTTCTGCTTTTACTTCTTCCCTCTTTTTCCGTTGCGTTGCTTCTTTGCGCCACATGCCGATACTGTCAAGCATAGTAGGCGTCGTCTTATTGCTACGCAGAGCTATTTCTAGTGCTTCTATCTTATGGTCGTCGAAGGATCCCATCAGTGGCCACTGACTTTCGGGGTCCTTCTTGGTATATTTATGCCACAGCTTGCTATAAGCTACGGCGACTAGTCCATATTTAGTGAACATGTCCTTATTAGGGGTGCCCTCCAGTGGAGCCGGATGGTTCACCTCTAATAAGCGGTCCGGGCAGAACCAACTACCAATCAGTGGGGAGAAGATAGGCATGACGGGTTTCAACGGGGACAAAAGTCAGCACTACCTATCTTTTCACTGCTTGCAAAGACTAGACAGAATATCTCTATTCTTCGTTATTTGTAAGCAGAGAATACCTCCAAAGAACCAATATCGAACAACTAGTGTTCGGACAATCAATCAATCAATCAATGGGGAGATAAAGATAGGCACGACGGGTTTCAACGGGGACAAAAGTCTGCGTTACCTACCCTTCACTATTTGCAAAGACTAGACAGAATATTCCTATTCTACGTTATTTGCAAACAGAGAATATCTCAAAAGCACTATTCTTCAAAACAATCAATGTTCGGACAATCAATCAATGGGGAGATAAAGATAGGCACGACGGGTTTCAACGGGGACAAAAGTCTGCGTTACCTACCCTTCACTATCTGCAAAGGGAGAGAGAGAGAGTATTCCTACTCCTCCCCGTTTGTAGACAGCGAATATCTCAAAGAGAACAATCAATGAGCAATACTAGTATTCAAACAATCAATCAATTATTTCGCACTTTTGTCGTATTTCACGACCTTACCCGGACCGCGTGGACAGTTTCTCGTCTTCCGCCTCCAGCGCCCGATCGTCCTCTATTCTCCGTATTTGCCGCGGCACTCCTGATGGTTCCCAGTCAGGACCGTAGATCACTCGAGAGAGGTCTGCTCGGAACCAGTGAAGTTCGGATGATCGGCTGCCAGACGAGGGTCTATTGGGCAGGAGCTCTCCCGATCGTTGCAGTCGTTCACTCTGTCGTCGGGACCTCTCCCACTGGATCCACGTGTCGCTGATGGGCCCCACGTTTGGGACGCCAATTGTTAAATGGTAGCGGCAGTTTCAGTCGATAATCTTTCAAGGATTTGCCCGGCAGTAATCGCCTCTCATACCACTCGATGATTTACCAATAAAAGAGGCAGGCGCCGGAGACTGGAAGGCAGGAAACAAAGTTTTATTCCGTCGGAGCAGAACACATCAGATCAGACAGCAAGGTATCGTCACGAGGTGCTCTAACTGCATCTCTGAGACCTGGTCTCTTATACACTGGTTTATTGCTTTATTACATATAGTACATTCTTGAGATTCCCTTGATGTGCGGGGAAATATCCCCTGAAGCCCCGGCTCAGATCCGATCCCACACATGGTTACAGTAGAGGTTCCCACCCTACCCGCAGTGGGAGATGGCTATCGCGCAGCAGGGAATTCCGCTAATTCCCGGGGGTGTGTGCAACCGGCCGGGTCTCAGGGGGTAGGGGCTTTGATTCTACTGTAATCCCTTTGATGTGGGGTGTTTCCCTTACAGTAGGGGCAATAAACTGCATCCGCAGGGCTAGGCGATGGCCTGGGACCAGTTCAGACAATGGGGCGCAGAGGAAGGGGGGGTTATCAAAGGAGAGGCATGACCATGTATGGGTTGTCGGTTGGAAGTGGTTCCGTAGCAGGGTCGCGCAGAAGGAGAGGGTTTATGGCCTGTATGAGAGAGCGGGGGTGGCCAGCGCGCGGGGGATGCTTGCAGCGCCAGGGGAAAGCGCTGGCGGTCGAGAGTGAGCGGGGAGAGAGTGGGGTGCCTAAAATGGCGGCCGTGCATTCGCTGGTGCGTGGTGCTGGGGAGGGGCAAGATGGCGCAGATAATGTTCAGTTTGCGAGCTAAATTTCCACACCCCGACCCCACCGACATGCAACTCTTCTCTTTGCAATCAGTAAGGCCAGTGCGATGAATTTGCGGTGCGCCGCCTGTATGGGCTCCACGTATCCCAGCAGGGCCAAAAGGGGTGAGGGCTCAACTACCGAGTTGATCATCTTGGAGAGAGCTTCACAAACATAGCCCCAAAAGCGGTGCACTGCCTCGCAATCCCACGCCAAGTGCAGAAAGTCAGCCCCAGGAGCGTGGCACCTATCGCAGCGGTCATTATCCCTGAGTCGAAAACGACACAGACGCACGGGGGTGTAATATAATCTATGGATGAACTTATAATGTATGATTCTGAATCTTCTGCTGGAGGAGATGCGCTCTGTCTGCAGTAGGCAGAACTCCCACTGCTTATCCGTCAGCGGGGCTTGCAGCTCTCGGTCCCACTTGTCCCTCGCCGCCAGTCTCGGAGCGATCATGCTTGAGTGCACCGATCTGTATATTTTAGAAACTAGCTTGACAGGGGTTTCATCTAGAAGAATTAATTGCAACGGCGCCATGGGTGGGGGTTCTCGAGGAAAGTCGGGTGTGAGCGCCCGTATCCCCTGACGAAGCCGAAGATACAGGAATACGTCTAGAGGGGAAGGCTGTATGCCCTCATAAAGGTGGTCCATCGTCCGGAATTCGCCATTATGATATAAATCTCCCCACGTCACCACACCGACAGCCCGAAGCAGCCTCCGGAAGCCAACCTCCTGAAGCAGGGGCATGCCAGGGTGATAAGCGAGGGGCAAAAGCGGTGCATATAGCAAAGCCAACCCCATCTTGGCAGTCAATTCGCTCCATGCCGACACCGTGCTGGCCACTGTGGACGGCGTCTTATCCCTACCCGCCACCGGGATATACAATGCGCCCTCGATAGGAATCGGGTGTGCTAGCCAGTGTTCGGCAGCTAGTTGGGGCATATATCTAGGTTGCCGGATCTAAAAATAGGCGTAGTGCGCCTGGGCCGCGCGATAATACAGTTCAAAGTCGGGGATGCCAAAACCGCCCTGATTGTATGGCTGAACGAGGGTCACCCCTGCCTCGTCCCCGTCCGAATATCAATTGGGTCTGAAATGTATTTGTTCACCCGAACCCGCGCCACTGGAGCGTCGTACAATAATTGTATCCACTGGAGGAACCTGAGCAGAAACCCCATCCGTCGCAGCACCGCGTTCAGACATGTCCACTCCAATGAATCAAAGGCCTTGGCCGCGTCCAGGAAGACCGCCGTCGCTTCGTCTCAGGTTTTAGATAGTGCGAGAGCGCGAACAGCGTTCGAGTATTATGCGCGGTGGAGCGCGATGGTATGAACCCAGATTGGTCGGGCAGAATCAGGTTGGGCATCAGGGGGTTAAGCCGGGCAGCAAGCAGCTTTGCCAGGATCTTATTGTCCACATTTATTAGGGATAAGGGTCGATACGAGTCGCAGAGCTCTGGATCCTTTTGCGGTTTGAGTAGCGCCAATAATAGCTCTTCCCGGAGGGTCGGCGGTCGGTGCTGTTGTTCGTGTGCGTTGCCGTACATCGCCACCAGGCGAGGGGCCAACTGGTCCACAAAGGCCTTATAGAATTCACATGAGAACCCATCGGGGCCTGGGGCCTTACCATTCGGCAGTGACCGAATTACCTCCGAGACCTCCTCCACCGTGATAGGCAGCGGCAGGTATTCCCGGTGCGTGTCCGATAGCCATGCTATCGCCACATCATCCAGGTACTCTACGATTTCCGCCGTGGTGGCCGTCGGCCGGGAGGCGTACATCGCTCCATATGTAGCCACGAATTCACCCAGTATTTCCCGTTCCCCACACTTCCTGCTGATTTCGGATCGTCTGTATGTTTTGCGGGGCGCGTCCTTCACAGATATTAGCCGCCAGGTGCCTGCCCGGTCTGCCACCCTCCCCGTACTCCCTTGCCACCTGCCTCTTCGCTGTGTACTTTATTTCGTCTTCCACCAGGCTCTGGAATTCAGAAAGTGTTTTTCTAATATCCCCTAGTATGTGAGCGCGCTGCGTATTAATGTAGTCCTGTTCTAACCGCCGTAGCTGTTCCTCCCTTGCCTGGAGTTGCTGCCGTATATCCTTAAGAATACCCGCATTAGTACTTATGCAGACGCCGCGTATGGTGACCTTAAAGGCCTCCCATAGTATGCCCGGGTCGTCAGTAGTAGGCGCGTTGTTAGCGAAATAGTCCTGTATCGCCTGCCCGATAGTGTCAGCATATATGGGATCTAGTAATGCCTTTGCGTTAAATCTCCAGCCAAAGGGAGGTGGGGCATAGTTTGGGAGTTCCAGGGCAAGGAGCACCGGGCTGTGATCCAATAGCGTACGGGGCAGATGTCGGACCTCACGTGTCCACAAGGCAATATCCCCAGTCACCAGCCAATAGTCTATGCGAGACCAGCTGCCGTGCGCCGCAGCCACGTGCGTGGCTTCGCGGCCCTCTGGGTTTCTACTTCTCCAAATGTCATTAAGTCCCCTGTCCACCAATATGTCCCGTAGGACGCGCAGTGCGCGTTTGTGTGGTTCCGTTGTCGCTCTGGACCTATCCACGTCGTCACAGAGCGCTAGGTTAAAGTCCCCTCCCCAGATCACGTGGGGGGCTTGAAGATCGCGCAGTTTACCCCACAATGATTGATAGAACTGCGGGTCATCCACATTAGGACCGTATACATTTACAATAGCCAGTTTTTGTCCTCGCAGGAGACCCGTTAGAATTACAAAGTGCCCCATGTCGTCCGCATCGACCTTGTCGATCGCATATTTGAGTCCCTTTCTAACCAGTACCAGTACCCCCCGTGCATATGATGAGTACGAGGAGTGGTGCGCCGATTCAGCCCACCTTCGCCCCACACTGACTTGGCGTGTCGGCGCGCAATGAGTCTCCTGTATGAGTGCAATGTCTACGCGCAGCCTGTCTAGGTATGCCAGTGTTTGCCTAATTTTTTTGGGGTTACCAAGCCCTCTCACATTCCATGTAAGCATTCGGATGCATCCAGCCCCTAGTCGCTTCTCAGCCATAGACCAATAGTGATAGTATCGTGACATGTAAGCCTGCAGTTAGAGGGTACGCCCCAGTGACCATCTAGACACAGAAGGACCCCGATGTTCCTATCGAATAGTACTTGGGTTTCAGCGATGCGTCTCATATACAGTGACCAACTTATTAACTTCCCAGCCCCAGCCCGCCTCCTCCCACCCACTTCAGCATCCCAACCATGCCAAAGACATTCCCCACAATTGACATCAAACATTAACTTAACTGAGTTCGGGGAACACCCACTTCGGGGGACCACCCAGAGCACACCTCTCCATCCAACCAATGGATGTGGACGGGGACTGGTTATTGTGTGAGGCCCAGCGGCCTCTTGTCTAAACAGGAGTTTCCACGGCCCACCCCATGTCCCATGACAACCAATTCAGCAATTGCCCGCTATTTAATGGACCCTGCCCAATTTCACGCCAGCCAGCATCTGGCCTTCTCATGACCGTCACCCCGACCCAGGTCCCAGCCGCAGCCCCCAGACTCCCTTACTCCAGGCATTCAGTGAGTCCGTGCTGTCCCTGTCCCAGGGGCTGCATGCAGTAGCAGCACGGGTCGGCCCTGTGGAGCACCAAGTAAGCCCCGGTTTGTTAGAACAGTACCTCCTCAGCAGTCCAGAACCAAAAGCTACAGTGGGCCCACCAGGGCAGGCGCATCATTAGGGCTATCAGTTACCTGCAGGGCCCGAGCCCGGGCCGTCCTGTTCGTGGCGCTCGCCCGTGCTGTCTCCGACAGTCCAAGGTGTCCATCGCCATCCGTGCCACCACGCATTTATACCCCACATCAGCGCCACAGGAGCATCTCATAATGGGCAGCTTCGTCGCCAACCTCCGGTCGTTTCTCGCTGGCTAACGTCTAGTCGGTGTCCGCCGCCTGATCTTGCCTCTGCCTCTCTTTGCTCCTTGCTCCGATTTTTTTGACAAGTTCATGTGCTGCCTGGGGTGTGTGACACAGCGTTGCATGACCCCCATGTGTGACACGAAGCCTGGCTGGGTAAAGCATAGCATAGTCCACACCAAGGTCGCGCAGCTTCTTCTTAACCGGATTGAACTCCTTACGCGCCAGTTGGACTGCGACCGTGAAGTCCGGATAGAATTCTAGAGTATTACCCTGGTGTGTGACCTGTTTCTTCTCCCTCGCTATTCTGAGGATGGCATCACGATCCCTGTAGTTTAAAACCCTGGCAACTATAGGTCGCGGGGGCGCTCCGCGTTTCGGCCTCGGGGCCAACGATCGATGCGCTCTTTCAATCAGGAACATCGGGGATAGTTGTTCCACGCCAATAACGCTGCGAATCATCTCCTCAACATACGTTTCCATCTTGCCGGTGTTGGTGGACTCCGGGACCCCTGTTATTCTCACGTTATTGCGTCGCGATCGCGCCTCCAAGTCCTCCGTCTTGTTTCTTAGCGCTTCCAGCAGTCTATCGGCCTCTGCACACTGTTTGGCCGTGTTTTGCGAGACATCCTCCACCACCCCGATGCGGGTCTCCGCATCCGTCAGCCGCTCACCGTGCCCATCCAGCTTGGCCGCCATGTTGTCCACACGCAGCGTGATGGTGTCCAATTTGCCATGAATATCTTGCAGGTTTTGCTGAATGGCCCTTAGGGCTCCCTCCATGCCCAGGGGTGCCGTCTCCCCAGCATCTGTGGCAGTGTCCGACGACATAGTGGCGCCCCTGGCCTGCCGTTTGGTTTCGAATTGGAGCTTGGCTTGCGTCTTTTCTGGCTTCCCCATCTCGCGGCCTTCCTCCTACGTACACCCGGTGACTCAGCCCACAGGTCCACCCTTCAGCAGCGGACCTCACGCAGCTATGATGAGGTTCAGGGCAGCGGGGTAGTAGCTCCAAGGCCCCGTTTCTCTCCCGAGGTGAGCGCGGTTGCACCTCCACACCACACACTACATGCGCCGCTTCTCTCTCATAGCGCCACAATGACAGGCCAGCCACGTGTCGTCTCCTCAGCCCGGTCTCCGAGCACCGGCAGCCGGTTGCCAGCGTGGAACGCAGTTCGTATGCCCCAGGTGCGCAATCCTCTTGCTGGTCTCGCCTCCGGGTCAGGCAGCCGATCCGTCGCAGGCCACGATGCGCAGGCAAGGGCAGCCCCCCCTCACACTCGCGCCCCGGCAGCGTGGAGCTCACCAATTCCTCCGTGCCACGTTGAGTAGACCATCCGACAGCCTTAGAGCAGCTCCCCGGCAATCGCTCTATTTCAGTCGTCTTGCCAGCCAATATCAGTTTATTGCGAGGTTTCACCGCTTTCGCATGCAGCCCTCACCTGCATCTCATGCCTGCGGGGAGCGCGCCTCGGCGTCTCGAGTCAGTGCCACACCGCCATCGCAGACCCCACCGCAGGGCGCACTCCTCCGGCTTCAGCCTCCACCTCTCGCAACGTCGCTCTTCAGGGCGCGCACCGCTCCGGAGCCCCTTGGCCCCCCGCTCCAGTGCGACCCGCGGGGCCAGAATCGGGTGCCGCTGACCTCGCGGATACAGCCCGCTGTTATTGTCTCTTCAGCTCCCGAGGTCAGCGCGCCTCCGTCTTCTTGGGCGCCGCCATTTTGTCAGCCGTTGGGAGCGCCCGCGGCGGAGCATTCAATGACGCATTTTGTCGTACTTTAAAATTTTGGACCGCGTAGGAGGCAGGGCCCTACCCCTTCTATCCCGGTATTAGCGAACCGCGAATGGTCAATGCGGTATATACAAGTGCTTTGTGTAACGTTTTATTTATGAATGCACTGTGTATACGTTATTATACATTGACTTCGTGGGTTCCATCTTAGAGCGGTGGCCATCTTATGGTTGCCCTCACATAGGCTACATATCATGAAGCAAATACGGGCCTTTTAGAGCACATGTGCCTTCCTTTGACTTCTCTGTGACCTGGGCAGCTTGGCTCCGCTGGCCCAGGTCAGTCCGGTCCCACGAGCTCCCCATCCTACGGCCACCTGTGATTAGCATCAGGGCTTGACACACCATAAAGCCTTTTCATCCTACATGAGCCTCCAGCTAATCTCTTTCACACCTGACTGTTCCTGCTTTATGGCTTGTTTTCCAAACAGGAGATGCTCGTGTTTATTGGGGCCTGTTGATATCTGATGTGGGATCTGAGCCTTGCTGGGTAAATAATTGTGGCTGGCTTAACTGGAATGTGGCATGGTCATCATGACTCTGCCTTTTTGTTTGTAATGTATACATTTATATGGCCATATCATAAAACAAGGAATGTATGCCTGAAGCAGGATATTTTGTATTTAAGGAGAAGCCAGTTTCTGTAACTTTTAGCAGTCTCCTGAGAACATACACGCTGTTGTACTTCTAGGATGCCTGTAATTGGTCTGCAGCCAATAAACTGATCTTTGACTTCACCCAGAAGACTCTGTGTTTCTGTAGGTCTGAAACAGGAAGAACCCGAAGTCAAAGGGTGTGTTCCCCTGCACCGCTGGGCTTAAAATTCCCAGTACTTCAGTTGGCGCCCAACGTGGGGCGATTTCAGCGGTACTGGTCCAAGCCAGAGGTTCGTGAGGAGCTTCGTGTGGAAATTCTGGAGGAAGGCCGCCACTTCATCGACCCCTGCATGTCGACGCGGTCCGAAAGTCTTTTCTGCGAGGTTCTCCGCGTCCCGACGGCTACGAAGGACTGCTGCCCTGATTAATCACCCTGTTTTGGACCCTTGACGATTTTGGGAGAGCGAAACAATCGAGAGAGTCTTCTGGTGACGCCATTGATCATCGATATTCAGTTAAGTATAAGTGGAGCGTCTCCCAGTTTGTTTGGTATCATTTGGGATTTTTTGGTATCCTTCGGGATTATTTTGATTTGGAGTTTGCAAACGCCAAAGCCAGAGGACTCGTGTATTCACGAGACTATCGTAATCGATAATCCTTTGAAGTTTGGATCTAGACTAGTGAGCGAAGATGCCTGGTGCTAGTGTATTTGGAAGATTATTTTGTTTGGGTTGTGGAAGGGATTTCCAGTTAGAGGATTCATGTCCGGTTCCTCCAATTGGAACTCCAACTTATGAGCTTTATGTAAAACATGGCGTGGGCCCCATTGCATATAATGAAGTATGGATCCGATACACCAGAAAGGACGGTGTTTTAAAATGGCCCCAAAATGGTAGTTTCGATACAGATATCTTAGATAATTTGGAAGTGAAATTGTTTAAAAAGAAAGCCCGGCTGGCGATGTTTGATTCTTTCCGCCTATGGCGAAAGGAAGCCAAACAGAAGGAAATTAAGCTAGCAAAAAGAAATAAGAGAGAAAGAGGTATGTCAGTGATGCAAGCAGCTGTGCAATTTAAAGATAATGAGGAGGAACAAATGAATGAACAGCTACACAGACAGCGCAAACTAGGGATTGATAAATGTTACCCTGCTTTGTCACCCCTTGTGCAAGATGAGACAAAAGAGAAAGAGAAAGATTCCCTAATGTCCCATTTGCTAAGTTCGCCACCCCCATATGCGCAAAATGCCACAGCACCTCCACAGCTTGTAAATGTGCAGCCTCCAGTAAATATGCCGCAAGCCTTCCCGCAGCCGCCAGCTCCTCTTCAGCTGGCTCCTATCCCTGCAGTGCAGCCCTCTCAAGGTCCGCCAATTTTGTTACCTGTTACCCCCGCGCTTCCTGCGACTTTGCCTAGCACGCCAGCGGCTTCCCCTGGCGCTCCTTCTTACACTACCCAGGTACCTGTATCTGAATCCGTTTTTCTTCCCTCTGTCTATCCCCCCGTTTTCGCCTCAACTTCTCCTTCAGCACGACAACGACTAGCTAATGTAGTTACTAGTTTAATGTCGCCTCTCTTTGGGTCATCTAGTGCGACTCCTGGCTTGCAGCGTAAGCAATTGCGCAGTCAGCTGCCTGGTCCCGACGAGAAAGAGGTGTTAGATCATCTGGCACGTAGGTGGATTGGATTCCCTTCACTATATGATGTGGAATCAGTTGTTAACGTTTTTCACCAATGGGATGCCCCAAAACAGAGGTATGTCTTTGATAAGATGTGTGAATTCCTCTGTGAGGATTTGGTGGATAATGGTGCAAACCCAAACCTACAGGAATTGTGTCGAGTGCGATTTGATTTTGAAAAAGGTACAATTGTGGGTCCCAATGTAGATAAAGTAGTTGCGATTTTACTGTCCTTCAGAAATGATGATTGCCAGCAATCGTTGTTTGAGCAGGATTTCCCTGTGGTAAAAGCACTCCAATTTACAATGCGTGAGGTTCCTCCAGTTTGGAGACCTGGTGATTTGGCTGCTAACTCACCTGTTCAGCCATATTTTCAGCGTGTTTGGGTACATGTTCCATGGAAGCGTTCTGAGGTGTTAGCACTTAAGCAGACATTGCCTGACCCCCGTAAAAACCCTACAGGTTATTATAAGGAGTTATCACAAACTGCAGAATCATGTGTCATGAATCTGGCTGACATAGACATGTTATTTGGGAATGTGGTTCCACAGCCTTTATGGGGATCCATTCGTAATGTAGATCACGCTGCAGAATTGGGTAACACATGGGCTAATATCATTGCTGCAGACGCTGGCCAAGTTGGTGGTGCGAAACCTGACCCTTTAGTAGCAGAACTCCCTAGTAGAATTATTACATACATGAAGACTATAATGCCCGCGATGCGCGTAAATTGGAATAAACTATCCGCATGTAAGCAGAAGAAAGATGAGACAGTGTCCGATTTCTTTACCAGGTTTGAAGAAACGTTTATCGACCACAGTGGTCAAGACATGAGCACTGAAGGTGGCCAACGGTTATTTGTTGATAAATTTGTGCAGAATCTACTTCCCGAGTTGTGTAAAAAATTAAAAGACTCAGAAAGTTCCTGGGCTGTTTGCTCTTCACCGCAAATACTGGCTACTGCACAGTATTATGAAAATAGAGATAAAGATGAGAAGGATAGAACAGATAAGAAAACGAAAGAACTGAAAACAAAGGTCCTCTTGCAGCAGGCTTATCCACCACGTGGAGGACATAATAATTATAGGCAAACACAAGGTATCTATCAGCAACCCCAACAATTTCAGAATAATCAGCAAATGAATGGGTATTATCAACCACAAATCCCTGTAGGTCCCAACCAATGTTCATATTGCAAAGAGGAAGGTCATTTTAAATATAGTTGCCCTAAATTAATGCAGCGTAACAGTAATGCGTTAGAGGTAGAGGGCGTGGAAATGCTCCCCAGAACGTGCGTCCTCTTCCGCCTCAAAATACCATAAATAGCTTTGATCAGCAAGCCAACGCGACTGGTAATACAGCTCAGTACTACAATAATGATTATTATGCGAAGACGACAATGTAGAAGATAATGATTACGAGGACAGCCGTAGACAGAGAGAGGGAGTTGTTTCAGTGCCAGTGGATCAGAGCGGACCCTATGTTAAAGTAACTACAGCAAATGTAACGGAGCAATTTCTGTTGGATACTGGTGCTGCAAAGAGTTCAATTATGCATTCAAAACTCCCTGGCGCGCCTTTGTCTGGCGAAATGAATGTTTCAGTAGGTTTTTCTGGCGCCCCAGTTAGGAACCCGATTTCTAGTCTTATATCACTTTCTGTTGGACCTTGCGAGCTAAAAGCACCCCTCATCCTAACGACAGGTTGTGGTGAAAATTTGCTAGGATTAGATTTGCTAAAAAGATTGCATGCAACACTATATTGTTCTCCCTCAGGAGTACAACTTACATTAGGCAAGAAAGTGATTTCCCCAATGTATTTGTCTAAAAATGCAATGCCACCTGAATTGTCATCCCTTCCGGATGTCCTTTGGGCTACTGGTCCCAATGATGTGGGTCTTTTGGAAATACCGCCATACGTGGTCACTTTAAAAGCCACTGTCAGATTGCCACGTATTCCCCAGTACAAGATCTCCAATGAGGATCAGAAAGCGTTGTTAGCAATTGTCAGTGATTTGATTAAAAAGGGTGTAATTGAAGAGACAAGAGGCAAAGTTTGCAATAGTCCTGTTTTACCTGTCTTAAAACGAACGGACCCTTCACAGCCACCTGTTTACAGATTTGTGATTGATCTTAGAGAGGTTAATAAGATTGTTGTGCCACAGTTTCCAGTTGTCCCTGATATAACTGCCTTGTTAACCATGATTCCAGCCTCCGCTGCATGGTTTTCAGTGATCGATCTGAAGAATGCTTTCTTTAGCATCCCAATTGCAGAGGAGAGCAGAGACATTTTTGGCTTTAGTTTAGGAGGTCGAAGCTTCCGCTTTAAACGCGCTCCCCAGGGCTACTGTGAAAGTCCATCTATATACAGTCAGGCTTTAAAAGCGCAGCTTAATGCACTGGTTTTACCCAGTGGCGCTATCCTTATTCAGTATGTTGACGATTTACTAATCGCCGCGGATACTGAAAAGATTTGCAAAAACGCTACCTTGTCATTGTTGCGTCATTTGTCTGCCTTTCATCACAAAGTGTCTCTCTCAAAGATGCAATATTGTCGACAAGAAGTGACCTACTTAGGTCATCTCTTATCGAAGGAGGGAAGGAAACTGACCCCAGAAAGAATTCAAGCCATTGCACAATTGAGTGTGCCTAGAACACAGAGAGAAGTGCGTGCTTTCTTGGGCATTACTTCATACTGTAGGCACTGGATACCAAATTTCTCCTTGCTGGCAAAACCTTTGTTAGCATTAACATGTAAAGACACACCGAATCCTATCCCATGGTCTGAAGAGTGTCAGAAAAGTTTTTGGGAATTGCGTAATGCATTGTGTTCAGCTCCTGTGTTGGGTACCCCTGACTACAGCAAGCCTTTTACATTGTATGTTCATGAGAAAGATGGTTGCGCATTATCAGTGTTTACACAGCCTTTTGGCGATAGACCGCGTCCATGCGCATATTTTTCGTCAACCTTGGACCCGGTAGCGAGGGCATTGCCAAGTTGTCTGAGAGCTACAGCCGCCGCAGCTATGTCTATTCAACAGTCTGCTGGCCTAGTAATGGATAATACATTGATTGTTATGGTTCCACATGCTGTGGACACATTGTTAAACAGGACCAAGACACAACACTTTACTAGTGCGCGATTATCTGGATATGAGCTGACACTGTTAGCAAATCATATACACATAAAGAGATGCAACACGTTGAATCCAGCTACACTATTACCAATTCCAGCAGACCTAGATGAGATTGAGCAACATGATTGTCTGTTCAGAACCGAAGAAGAGACGAAAGGGAGAGTAGATCTTAAAGATACTCCCCTGACTGAGTGTGATGGTACTTTATGGGTGGATGGTTCGTGTTTCAAGCTTCCGAATGGTGATACGACTGCTGCATATGCTATCACGACTTTGCACACGATTGTTGAAACTGCACGTGTGCCACAAAATTCGGCTCAAGCAGCAGAATTGATTGCCCTTACGAGAGCATGCGTGTTGTCTGAAGGAATGAAAGTGAACATATATACGGATAGCCAGTACGCCTTTGGCGTGGCGCACAGTTTTGGGCGATTGTGGAAAGAACGTTGGTTCCTGACTTCGCATGGAGCTAAGATTCAGAATGGCAAGTTGGTGAATGATCTCCTTGAGTCGCTGACCCTACCGTTACAAGTTGCGATTATGAAATGCAGTGCACACAAGAAAATCACTGATGATGTTGGTCGTGGTAATGCGTTTGCTGATGAAGTCGCGAAAGAAACAGCAAAAGATGTAAAGACTCAAATGTATGTTGCAGGCCCTGCAAGATGGGTTGGTGATGTTGGAATGTGTGAAAACACAATAGAAAGTGTAAAGTCCCTTCAAGCTGAAGCCACAGAGAAAGAGTTGAGCAAGTGGAGAGAAAGTATGGGTAAGTTGGATGAGAATGGTTGTTGGATTGATCTGTCAGAACATAGGCGATGGTTGTTACCTGATGCATATGTGCTTCCAGTGGTTACTATGGCACATGGAATGGCACATATCAGTATGAAAGGAACCTGTACGTTGTTGGCTCCAGTATGGCAGAATGCTGGAATTCCCAAGTGTGCAGAGAATGTGGTCAAGAATTGTATGGTATGCTTGAAATACAACCCTGGTAGGGGAACCCCAACTCCAGCTGGTCATTTTGCGCCTCCATCATATCCATTTGAAGTTTTGCAGCTAGATTTTATCCACATGGAAAGGTGCAACAACCTGAAATATGTATTGGTGGTTGTCTGCGCTTTTTCAAAATGGATAGAGGCCTATCCCCTAAAAGACAACACTGCTCTATCCACAGCCAAAGCTCTTGTGTAGGAATTTTTTCCTAGGTTTGGAATGCCAAGAATGGTGTGGAGTGATAATGGGAGTGAGTTTGTGGGACGAGTGATGAAGAATGTGTGTGAGGGGTTAGGGATTAAGCAAAAGTTCCACGCTGCAAATCACCCCAATCAGCTGGATTAGTAGAGCGCTACAATGGCGCTCTAAAACTCAAGCTGGCCTAATATCCAGGCGAGCTCCGGTCTTAAATGGCCTGACGCTCTGCCTCTAGCACTCCTGTCCACCAGAATGACAGTACACTCACGAGTGGGACTTAGCCCATACGAGATTATTTTTGGCTGCCCGGCCAATGTATGGGGGTGTGCCAAGACCGACGAAATTCAGCGAAATCGAACATCCAGTACTGCTTGATTATTTGTACGAATTGACGGCTAAATTGCGTGTTTTACACCAACAGGTGCACTATACTCTCCCCCAGGCCTCTGAAGCTCCAGGACACCTTATCGACCCTGGCACATGGGTGCTCATCAAGAATTTCCAGCGCAAAAGCAACGATGAGCCCCGTTGGATTGGCCCTCATCTCGTACTTCTGTCTACAAGATCATCTGTTCGAGTAAAGGGGAAAAAGAACTGGATCCACTGCGCCCACATCAAAAGGATCCCTTTGCCTCTGCCGTATGACCAGTGGGTCCAGGAGGGTATCGCTGACTCTGAAACAGACACTGTACCTCGTTTCGTGCCGTTCAGTGATGCACGCGTAAGAGGCACAGCTTCAGCACAGGAAAGTGACGATATTTTACAAGAAGCTGTGCCACCGTCATTTCGATTGGACACAACAGAGCCTGAACTCTTGTTTCAAGATCAGACAGTACCTGGCCGTTTTCACTATAACTTAAGACCAAGGCCTATGGACAAATAAATATTCTTTCCCTTACCTTTTTGTTTTTTGATATCATAGCTCTCCCATCTGAAGGACTTTCTTGATTTTTGTTTTTCAAGCCACCATCCGGGTTCAGCCGCAGGGTCGCGGTGCCAAGACTTTGGGGTACAGGCCGAAGACGTTAGGTCAACGGTTCTGGTTGGTCTAGGGCGTTCCCTGGACTGACAGGCGTACTCCTTAGCAGAAGATACTCACCCGCCGCGAGCGGCACGATTAGAGGATGGAGTTTTTCAAGATGGAGAGACCCACTGAGGAAATGAACTTTAAAGCAAGAATGTGTAAAATAATGAAGAGCAAACATTTTGTATTTTTATGTCTGTTTGTATTATGTAGTATGGTAGTGTTTACTGTAGGATTTGTATTCTTCTCCTCTCAAGAGCCCATTGCAACCACTGAACAGCCTATACCTCCTTCTACTGTCTCCTCACACTCTTTTCACCCTCTGCCTGAACATGAACAAGCTAGACGGTCTGAGTTTGTAAACAACTCGTTTATTCAGCTCCTGCACCAGCACCAACTAGTCATGAATACAACCAATTGCTGGGTGTGTGGTTTAATGCCACATACCATTAATAAGGGTATTCCTTATCTAGTGCTGCCGTTTAGTTACAATGGATCGTCATGGGAATTCCAGACCATGTTTCTCTTTGCATTAGACGCCTACTCCCCGCGACAACCGCGTTCCATCAGACCTAGCACAAATAATAAAGCTTTAATGAAAGGAGTTGCCGATATGAGCAGAGATATCGACGCATACTCATCTATTCCCAAGGAGGAATTGCGAGCTTATGTAGGGTGGAACGCGACGGGGTATAGTATTAGTCTGGGTGAAAGACAGCGGAAAATTTAATCCCCAATTTGGGTCGTACCCCACATAGGTCGGTTCTGTTTACAAGGTAATGGTCAGAATCCAAGAGCTCAACTGAGGAGAAGTGACTGTACTGAAACGTACACTTTTCCATCGCAGTTTTCCCCTGCGTTTTTGGCTGCCAAGGGTACATATTTTATCTGCAATGACCGAGCATATACATGGTTGCCCCCTGATTTCTCGGGCACATGTTATATTGCAAACCTGCTACCGCCAACATTTACTGCCGCCTCCGACTATCACAAGACCAGAGTTGTGAGAGGCGTGATTAGTAAGGAGGATACTGCCGGTCAGGTAGCTGGAGACTTCTTTTTGGGTTTCCTGCCGTTTTGGGGACCTATGGTCAATAGTAGGAACCTGAGACAACTGACTCGTGTGGTTGAATCCACTGTTAATGTTACGGCTGGTGCCCTTGGTAATTTGACAGCTGAGCTCCAAGCGGATCGCCTCATGACTTTGCAGAACCGCATGGTTCTAGACGTTATACTTGCAGACCGCGGTGGGGTATGTAAGGTTATCCAATCTAGTTGTTGCATTTTCATACCAGATAACGCTCCAACGGTTTATCAAGCCATCTCCAAACTGCATAAAATATCTGAATCCATACACGTGGATAAAGGAGATTGGTCACTAGTGGGGTGGTTCTGGGAACTGATATCTGCCTGGGGTTGGAAGATTCTGATGGTCATTGGAATGATCTTAGCCATCCTTTTCCTGTTCTGTCTGTGCATACAGTGTGCTCCTGCGATATGTGGCCTCTGTGCTACATTATGTGTAAGGAAACCTGTATCGAGGGACGAACTAAGTAATAGGATGATGCTACAGCAACATCTCCATGACTTTGTGAATATTGACCTAGACTCGGATTGAAATGAGTATAGTTATTGCCTATGTAAGGGAAAAAGGAGGGTCTGTCGTACTTTAAAATTTTGGACCGCGTAGGAGGCAGGGTCCTACCCCTGTCTATCCCGGTATTAGCGAACCGCGAATGGTCAATGCGGTATGTACAAGTGCTTTGTGTAACGTTTTAGCTATGAATGCACTGTGTATACGTTATTATACATTGACTTTGTGGGTTCCATCTTAGAGCGGTAGCCATCTTATGGTTGCCCTCACATAGGCTACATATCATGAAGCAAATACGGGCCTTTTAGAGCACATGTGCCTTCCTTTGACTTCTCTGTGACCTGGGCAGCTTGGCTCCGCTGGCCCAGGTCAGTCCGGTCCCACGAGCTCCCCGTCCTACGGCCACCTGTGATTAGCATCAGGGCTTGACACACCATAAAGCCTTTTCATCCTACACGAACCTCCAGCTAATCTCTTTCACACCTGACTGTTCCTGCTTCATGGCTTGTTTTCCAAACAGGAGATGCTCGTGTTTATTGGGGCCTGTTGATATCTGATGTGGGATCTGAGCCTTGCTGGGTAAATAATTGTGGGCTGGCTTAACTGGAATGTGGGATGGTCATCATGACTCTGCCTTTTCGTTTGTAATGTATACATTTATATGGCCATATCATAAAACAAGGAATGTATGCCTGAAGCAGGATATTTTGTATTTAAGGAGAAGCCCGTTTCTGTAACTTTTAGCAGTCTCCTGAGAACATACACGCTGTTGTACTTCTAGGATGCCTGTAATTGGTCTGCAGCCAATAAACTGATCTTTGACTTCACCCAGAAGACTCTGTGTTTCTGTAAGTCTGAAACAGGAAGAACCCGAAGTCAGAGGGTGTGTTCCCCTGCACCGCCGGGCTTAAAATTCCCAGTACTTCATTTTCAGGGGCTACCGGTCCACTCATCCGACTTCCACACCCGTCACGGGTGGCGGCCGTCATCCGGTCTCCGTGGTGTCATTTGCGAGCAGCAGCGCCGCGTGTATCTCGCCTATCGCACCATTTGTTTCCCCCGTCCGGCGGAGCTGTCTCAGGAGGCAGCCATTCCGCTGTGCGCCCTCTAGCGCCCCCTGCTTTCTTCAAAAGTGTTCGAGTGTTTCGCCACAGTTGGCGCAGATAGTGCTGATCTCTAGACACGTGTTTCTGGTTCTTTAACCGTCATCAGTAAAGATTACAGTCTTTAAAATTTGGGGTTTGCTGAGTAGGCTGCCAAAATCTTTCTCATTTCAGGTACCTCTCACAGGCATGCGGGTGCAACATCCATGAGCTCGTCAGCTCAATGCCTCATGGGAGTACTTTTAAATAGGAACAGGGTTGGGAGCACACCGCTTCACCTCCCAGCAAGGTTCTCCCCTGGCATTGTGGTAAATGCAGTTTCGGTTGCTTGCTTCCTTCAAGAGTGTTCGAGTGTTTCGCCACAGTTGGGGCAGATAGTGCTGATCACTAGACACGTGTTTCTGGTTCTTTAACCGTCATCAGTAGAGATTACAGTCTTTCAAATGTGGGGTTTGCTGAGTAGGCTGCCAACATCTTTGTCAGGTCAGGTACCTCTAACAGGCATGCGGGTGCTTCATGCACGAACTCGTCAGCTCAATGACTCAAAGGAGTACTGTTAAACAGGAGCAGGGTTGAGAGCACACCGCTTCACCTCCCAGCAAGGTTCTCCCCTGGCATTGTGATAAATACAGTTCCGGTTCCTTGCTTGCTTCAAGAGTGTTCGAGTGTTTCGCCACAGTTGGCGCAGATAGTGCTGATCTCTAGACACGTGTTTCTGGTTCTTTAACGGTCATCAGTAGAGATTACAGTTTTTCAAATGTAAGGTTTGCTGAGAAGGCTGACAACATCTTTCTCAGGTCAGGTACCTCTCACAGGCATGTGGGTGCTTCATCCACGAGTTTGCCAGCTCATTGATTCACGGGATTACTATTAAAATGGAACAGGGTTGGGAGCACACCGCTTCACCTCCCAGCAAGGTTCGCCCCTGGCATTGTGGTAAATGTAGTTTCAGTTATTTGCTTTCTTCAAGAGTGTTCGAGTGTTTCGCCACAGTTGGCGCATATAGTGCTGATCTCTAGACACGTGTTTCTGGTTCTTTAACCGTCATCAGTAGAGATTACAGTCTTTAAAATTTGGGGTTTGCTGAGTAGGCTGCCAACATCTTTCTCATTTCAGGTACCTCTCACAGGCATGCGGGTGCTTCATCCATGAGCTCGACATCTCAATGACTCACAGGAGTACGTTTAAATAGGAACATGGGTGTGATCACACCGCTTCACCTCCCAGCAAGGTTCGCCACTGTCATTGTGGTAAATGCAGTTTCGGTTACTTGCTTGCTTCAAGAGTGTTTGAGTGTTTCGCCACCGTTGGCGCAGATAGTGCTGATCTCTAGACACGTGTTTCTGGTTCTTTAACTGTCATCAGTAGAGATTACAGTCTTTCAAATGTGGGGTTTGCTGAGTAGGCTGCCAACATCTTTGTCAGGTCAGGTACCTCTCACAGGCATGCGGGTGCTTCATCCACGAGCTCGTCAGCTCAATGACTTACAGGAATACTATTAAACAGGAACAGGGTTGGGAGCACACCGCTTCACCTCCCAGTAAGGTTCACCGCTGGCATTGTGGTAAATGCAGTTTCAGTTACTTGCTTGCTTCAAGTGTGTTCAAGTGTTTCGCCACAGATGGCACAGATAGTGCTGATCTCTAGACACGTGTTTCTGGTTCTTTAACCGTCATCAGCAGAGATTACAGTCTTTGAAATATGGGGTTTGATGAGTAGGCTGCCAACATCTTTGTCAGGTCAGGCACCTCTCACAGGCATGCGGGTGCTTCATCCACGAGCTCGTCAGCTCAATGACTCACAGCAGTACTATTAAACAGGAACAGGGGTGGGAGTACACCGCTACACCTCCCAGCAAGGTTCACCCGTGGCATTGTGGTAAATGCAGTTTCAGTTACTTGCTTGCTTCAAGAGTGTTCAAGTGTTTCGCCACAGTTGGCGCAGATAGTGCTAATCTCTAGACACGTGTTTCTGGTTCTTTAACCGTCATCAGTAGAGATTACAGTCTTTCAAATTTGGGGTTAGCTGAGTAGGCTCCCAAAATCTTTATCAGGTCAGGTTCCTCTCACCGGCATGCGGGTGCTTCATCCACGAGCTCGTCAGCTCAATGACTCATGGCAGTACTATTAAACAGGAACAGGGGTGGGAGCAAACCGCTTCACCTCCCAGCAAGGTTCACCCCTGGCATTGTGGTAAATGCAGTTTCGGTTACTTGCTTTCTTCAAGAGTGTTCGAGTGTTTCGCCACAGTTGGCGCAGATAGTGCTGATCTATAGACACGTGTTTCTGGTTCTTTAACCGTCATCAGTAGAGATTACAGTCTTTCAAATGTGGGGTTTGCTGAGTAGGCTGCCAACATCTTTGTCAGGTCAGGTACCTCTCACAGGAATGCAGGTGCTTCCTGCACAAGCTCGTCAGCTCAATGACTCATGGTAGTACTATTAAACATGAACAGGGGTGGGAGCACACCGCTTCACCTCCCAGCAAGGTTCGCCACTGGCATTGTGATAAATACAGTTCCGGTTATTTGCTTGCTTCAAGAGTGTTCGAGTGTTTCACCACAGTTGGCGCAGATAGTGCTGATCTCTAGACAAGTTTTTCTGGATCTTTAAACGTCAGCAGTAGAGATTACAGTCTTTCAAATGTGAGGTTTGCTGAGCAGGCTGCCAACATCTTTCTCAGGTCAGGAACCTCTCACAGGCATGCGGGTGCTTCATCCACGAGCTCGTCAGCTCAAAGACTCATGGGAGTACTATTAAACAGGAACAGGGGTGGGAGTACACCGCTTCAACTCTCAGCAAGATTCACCCCTGGCTTTGTGGTACATGCAGTTTCGGTTACTTGCTTGCTTCAAGAGTGTTCGAGTGTGTTGCCACAGTTGGCGCAGACAGTGCTGATCTCAGACACGTGTTTCTGGTTCTTTAACTGTCATCAGTAGAGATTACAGTCTTTGAAATTTTGTGCTTGATGAGGAGGCTGCCAACATCTTTCTCAGGTCAGGTACCTCTCACAGGCATGCTGGTGCTTCATCCACGAGCTCGTCAGCTGAATGACTCATGGCAGTACTGTTAAACAGGAACAGGGGTGAGAGCACACTGCTTCACCTCCCCTCAAGGTTCACCTCTGGCATTGTGGTAAATGCAGTTTCGGTTACTTGCTTGCTTTAAGAGAGTTCGAGTGTTTCGCCACATAAGGCGCAGAAAGTGCTGATCTCTATACACGTGTTTCTGGTTCTTTAACCGTGATCAGTAGAGATTACAGTCTTTCAAATGTGGGGTTTGCTTACTAGGCTGGCACCATCTTTGTCAGGTCAGCTACCTCTCACAGGCATGCGGGTGCTTCGTCCACAAGCTCGTTAGCTCAATGACTCATGGGAGTACTATTAAACAGGAACAGGGGTGGGAGCACACTGCTTCACCTCCCAGCAAGGTTCGCCACTGGCATTGTGATAAATGCAGTTTCAGTTACTTGCTTGCTTCTAGAGTGTTCGAGTGTTTCGCCACAGTTGGCGCAGATAGTGCTGATCTCTAGACACGTGTTTCTGGTTCTTTAACCGTTATCAGTAGAGATTACAGTCTTTCAAATTTGGGGTTTGCTGAGTAGGCTGCAAACATATTTCTCAGGTCAGGTACCACTCACAGGCATGTGGGTGCTTCATCCATGAGCTTGTCAGCTCAAGGACTCACGGGAGTCCTATTAAACAGAAATAGGGGTGGGAGCACACCGCTTCAGCTCCAAGCAAGGTTCGCCCCTGGGATTTAGGTAAATGCAGTTTCAGTTACTTGCTTGCTTCAAGAGTGTTCGAGTGTTTCGCCACAGATGGCACAGATAGTGCTGATCTCTAAACACCTGTTTCTGGTTCTTTAACCGTCATCAGTAGAGATTACAGTCTTTGAAATTTGTGGTTTGCTGAGTAGGCTGCCAACATCTTTCTCAGGTCAGGTACCTCTCAAAGGCATGCGGGTGCTTCATCCACGAGCTCGTCAGCTCAATGACTCATGGCAGTACTATTAAACAGGAACAGGGGTGGGAGAAAACCGCTTCACCTCCCAGCAAGGTTCACCCCTGGCAATGTGGTAAATGCAGTTTCGGTTACTTGCTTGCTTCAAGAGTGTTCGAGTGTTTCTCCACAGTTGGCGCAGATAGTGCTGATCTGTAGACACGTGTTACTTGTTCTTTAACCGTCATCAGTAGAGATTACAGTCTTTCAAATGTGGGGTTTGCTGAGTAGGCTGCCAACATCTTTGTCAGGTCAGGTACCTCTCACAGGCAACTGGGTGCTTCATGCACGAGGTCGTCAGCTCAATGACTCACGGGAGTACTATTTAACAGGAACAGGGGTGGGAGCACACTGCTTCACCTCCCAGCAATGTTCGCGACTGGCATTGTGATAAATACAGTTCCGGTTGCTTGCTTGCTTCACGAGTGTTCGAGTGTTTGACCACAGTTGGCGCAGATAGTGCTGATCTCTAGACACGTTTTTCTGGTTCTTCAAACGTCATCAGTAGAGATTACAGTCTTTCAAATGTGAGGTTTGCTGAGTAGGCTGCCAACATCTTTCACAGGTCAGGTACCTCTCACAGGCATGCGGGTGCTTCATCCACGAGCTCATCAGCTCAATGACTCACGGGAGTACTATTAAACAGGAACAGGGGTGGGAGTACACCGCTTCACTTCCCAGCAAGGTTCGCCCCTGGCATTGTGGTACATGCAGTTTTGGTTATTTGCTTGCTTCAAGAGTGTTCGAGTGTTTCGCCACGGTTGGCGCAGATAGTGCTGATCTCTAGACATGTGTTTCTGGTTCTTTAACCGTCATCAGTTGAGATTACAGTCTTTAAAATTAGAGTTTTGGGAGTAGGGTGCCAACATCTTTCTCATGTCAGATACCTTTCACAGCCATGCGGGTGCTTCATTCAGGATCTCGTAAGCTCAATGACTCACTGGAGTACTATTAAACAGGAACAGGGGTGGGAGCACACCGCTTTACCTCCCAGCATGGTTCGCTCCTGGCATTGTGGTAAATGCAGTTTTGGTTACTTGCTTGCTTCAAGCGTGTTCGAGTGTGTTGCCACAGTTGGTGCAGATAGTGCTGATCTCAGACACGTGTTTCTGGTTCTTTAACCGTCATCAGTAGAGATTACAGTCTTTGAAATTTTGGGCTTGCTGAGGAGGCTGCCAACATCTTTCTCAGGTCATTTACCTCTCACAGGCATGCGGTTGCTTCATCCACAAGCTCGTCAGCTCAATGACTCATGGCAGTACTATTAAACATTAACAGGGGTGAGAGCACACCGCTTCACCTCCCCTCAAGGTTCACCTCTGGCATTGTGGTAAATGTAGTTTCGGTTACTCGCTTGCTTTAAGAGAGTTCGAGTGTTTCGCCACAGAAGGCGCAGATAGTGCTGATCTCTAGACACGTGTTTCTGGTTCTTTAACCGTCATCAGTAGAAATTACAGTCTTTCAAATGTGGGGTTTGCTTAGTAGGCTGCCACCATTTTTGTCAGGTCAGGTACCTCTCACAGGCATGCGGGTGCTTCATCCACGAGCTTGTCAGCTCAATGACTCATGGGAGTACTATTAAACAGGAACAGGGGTGGGAGCCCACTGCTTCACCTCCCAGCAAGGTTCGTCACTTGCATTGTGGTAAATGCAGTTTCAGTTACTTGCGTGCTTCAAGAGTATTCGAGTGTTTCGCCACAGTTGGCGCAGAGAGTGCTGATCTCTAGACACGTGTTTCTGGTTCTTTAACCGTCATCAGTAGAGATTACAGTCATTCAAATTTGGGGTTTGCTGAGAAGGCTGCCAACATCTTTCTCAGGTCAGGTACCTGTTACAGGCATGTGGGTGCTTCGTCCATGAGCTCGTCAGATCAATGAATCACGGGAGTCCGATTAAACAGAAATAGGGGTGGGAGCACACTGCTTTAGCTCCCAGCAAGGTTCGCCGCTGGGATTGTGGTCAATGCAGTTTCAGTTCCTTGCTTGCTTAAAGAGTGTTCAAGTGTTTCGCCACAGTTGGCGCACATAGTGCTGATCTCTAGACACGTGTTTCTGGTTCTTTAACCGTTATCAGTAGAGATTATAGTCTTTCAAATTTGGAGTTTGATGAGTAGGCCACAAACATATTTCTTAGGTCAGGTACCTCTCACAGGCAAGCGGGTGCTTCATCCAGGAGCTCGTCAGCTCAATGACTCACAGGAGTGCTATTAAACAGGAACAGGGATGGGAGAAAACCATTTCACCTCCCAGCAAGGATTGCCCCTGGCATTGTGGTAAATGCAGTTTCAGTTACTTGCTTGCTTCATGAGTGTTTGAGTGTTTCGCCACAGTTGGCGCAGATAGTGCTGATCTCTAGACTCGTGTTTCTGGATCTTTAACCGTCATCAGTTGAGATTACTGTCTTTGAAATTTTGGGTTTGCTGAGTAGGCTGCCAACACCTTTCTCAGGTCAGGTACCTCTCACAGGCATGTGGGTGCTTCATCCACAAACTCGTCAGCTCAATGACTTATGGCAGTACTATTAAACAGGAACAGGGGTGGGAGCACACCGCTTCACCTCCCAGCAAGGTTCACCCCTGGCATTGTGGTAAAAGCAGTTTCGGTTACTTGCTTGCTTCAAGAGTGTTTGAGTGTTTCGCCACAGTTGGTGCAGATAGTGGTGATCTCTAGACACGTGTTTCTGGTTCTTTAACCGTCAGCAGTAGAGATTACAGTCTTTCAAATTTGGGGTTTGCTGAGTAGGCTGCCAACATCTTTCTCAGGTCAGGTACCTCTCACAGGCATGCGGGTGCTTCATCCATGAGCTCGTCAGCTCAATGACTCACGGGAGTACTATTAAACAGGAATAGGGGTGGGTGCACACCGCTTCAGCTACCAGCAAGGTTCTCCCCTGGCATTGTGGTAAATGCAAATTTAGTTACTTGCTTGCTTCAAGAGTGTTCAAGTGTTTTGCCACAGTGGGCGCAGATAGTGCTGATCTCTAGACACCTGTTTCTGGTTCTTTAACCATCATCAGTAGAGATTACAGTCTTTCAAATGTGGGGTTTGCTGAGTAGGCTGCCAACATCTTTGTCAGGTCAGGTACCTCTCACAGGCATGCGGGTGCTTAATGCACGAGCTCCTTCAGCTCAATGACTCATGGGAGTACTATTAAACAGGAACAGGTGTGGGAGCACACCGCTTCACCTCCCAGCAAGGTTCGCCCCTGGCATTGTGGTAAATACAGTTCCAGTTACTTGCTTGCTTCAAGAGTGTTCGAGTGTTTCGCCACAGTTGGCGCAGATAGTGCTTTTTCTCTAGACACGTGTTTCTGGTTTTTTAACCGTCATCAGTAGAGATTACAGTCTTTGACATTTTGGGCTTGATGAGTAGGCTGCCAACATCTTTCTCAGATCAGGTACCTCTCACAGGCATGCGGGGGGCTTCATCCACGAGCTCGTCAGCTCAATGACTCACGGCAGTACTATTAAACAGGAACAGGGGTGGGAGCACACTGCTTCACCTGCCAGCAAGGTTCGCCCCCGGCATTTTGATAAATGCAGTTTCGGTTACTTGCTTGCTTCAAGAGAGTTTGAGTGTTTCGCTACAGAAGGCACAGATAGTGCTGATCTCTAGACATGTGTTTCTGGTTCTTTAACCGTCATCAGTAGAGATTACAGTCGTTCAAAATGTGGGGTTTGCTGAGTAGGCTGCCAACATCTTTGTCAGGTCAGGTACCTCTCACAGGCATACAGGTGCTTCATCCACGAGCTCGGCATCTCAATGACTCATGGGAGTACTATTAAACAGGAACAGGGGTGGGAGCACACTGCTTCACCTGCCAGCAAGGTTCGCCCCTGGCATTGTGGTAAATGCCGATTCAGTTACTTGCTTGCTTCAAGAGTGCTCGAGTGTTTCGCCACAGTTGGCGCAGATGGTGCTGATCTCTAGACACGTGTTTCTGGTTCTTTAACCGTTATCAGTAGAGATTACAGTCTTTCAAATTTGGGGTTTGCTGAGAAGGCTGCCAACATCTTTCTCAGGTCAGGTACCTCTCACAGGCATGCGGGTGCTTCATCCACGAGCTCATCAGCTCAATGACTCACAGGACTACTATTAAAAAGAAATAGGGGTGGGAGCACACCGCTTTAGCTCCCAGCAAGGTTCGCCCCTGGCATTGTGGTAAATGCAGTTTCAGTTACTTGCTTGCTTCAAGAGTGTTGAAGTGTTTCGCCACAGTTGGCGCAGATAATGCTGATCTCTAGACACATGTTTCTGATTCTTTAACCGTCATCAGTAGAGATTACAGTCTTTAAAATTTGGGGTTTGGTGAGTAGGCTGCCAACATCTTTCTCATTTCAGGTACCTCTCACAGGCATGCGGGTGCTTCATCCACGAGCTCGTCAGCTCAATGACTCACGGGAGTACTATTAAACAGGAACAGGGTTGGGAGCACACCGCTTCACCTCCCAGTAAGGTTCACCCCTGGCATTGTGGTAAATGAAGTTTCAGTTACTTGCTTGGTTCAAGTGTGTTCAAGTGTTTCGCCACAGATGGCACAGATAGTGCTGATCTCTAGACACGTGTTTCTGGTTCTTTAACCGTCATCAGCAGAGATTACTGTCTTTGAAATTTGGGGTTTGCTGAGTAGGCTGCCAACATCTTTGTCAGGTCAGGCACCTCTCACAGGCATGCGGGTGCTTCATCCATGAGCTCGTCAGCTCAATGACTCACGGCAGTACTATTAAACAGGAACAAGGGTGGGAGCACACCGCTTCACCTCCCAGCAAGGTTCTTCCGTGGCATTGTGGTAAATGTAGTTTCGGTTACTTGCTTGCTTCAAGAGTGTTCGAGTATTTCGCCACTGTTGGCGCAGATAGTGCTGATCTCTAGACACGTGTTTCTGGTTCTTTAACCGTTATCAGTAGAGATTACAGTTGTTCAAATGTGGGGTTTGCTGAGTAGGCTGACAACATCTTTGTCAGGTCAGGTACCTCTCACAGGCATGATGGTGCTTCATGCACGCGCTCGTCAGCTCACTGACTCACGGGAGTACTATTAAACAGGAACAGGGGTGGGAGCACACCGCTTCACCTCACAGCAAGGTTCGCCCCTGGCATTGTGGTAAATACAGTTCTGGTTACTTGCTTGCTTTATGAGTGTTCGAGTGTTTCACCAGAGTTGGCGCAGATAGTGCTGATCTCTAGACACGTTTTTCTGGTTCTTTAACCGTCATCAGTAGAGATTATAGTCTTTCAAATGTGGGGTTTGCAGAGTAGGCTGCCAAAATCTTTATCAGGTCAGGTAACTCTCACAGGCATGCGGGTGCTTCATCCACGAGCTCGTCAGCTCAATGACTCATGGGAGTACTATTAAACAGGAACAGGGGTGGGAGCACATTGCTTCACCTCCCAGCAAGGTTCGTCACTTGCATTTTGATAAATGCAGTTTCGGTTACTTGCTTGCTTCAAGAGAGTTTGAGTGTTTCGCTACAGAAGGCACAGATAGTGCTGATCTCTAGACATGTGTTTCTGGTTCTTTAACCGTCATCAGTAGAGATTACAGTCGTTCAAAATGTGGCGTTTGCTGAGTAGGCTGCCAACATCTTTGTCAGGTCAGGTACCTCTCACAGGCATACAGGTGCTTCATCCACGAGCTCGGCATCTCAATGACTCATGGGAGTACTATTAAACAGGAACAGGGGTGGGAGCACACTGCTTCACCTGCCAGCAAGGTTCGCCCCTGGCATTGTGGTAAATGCCGATTCAGTTACTTGCTTGCTTCAAGAGTGCTCGAGTGTTTCGCCACAGTTGGCGCAGATGGTGCTGATCTCTAGACACGTGTTTCTGGTTCTTTAACCGTTATCAGTAGAGATTACAGTCTTTCAAATTTGGGGTTTGCTGAGAAGGCTGCCAACATCTTTCTCAGGTCAGGTACCTCTCACAGGCATGCGGGTGCTTCATCCACGAGCTCATCAGCTCAATGACTCACAGGACTACTATTAAAAAGAAATAGGGGTGGGAGCACACCGCTTTAGCTCCCAGCAAGGTTCGCCCCTGGCATTGTGGTAAATGCAGTTTCAGTTACTTGCTTGCTTCAAGAGTGTTGAAGTGTTTCGCCACAGTTGGCGCAGATAATGCTGATCTCTAGACACATGTTTCTGATTCTTTAACCGTCATCAGTAGAGATTACAGTCTTTAAAATTTGGGGTTTGGTGAGTAGGCTGCCAACATCTTTCTCATTTCAGGTACCTCTCACAGGCATGCGGGTGCTTCATCCACGAGCTCGTCAGCTCAATGACTCATGGGAGTACTATTAAACAGGAACAGGGTTGGGAGCACACCGCTTCACCTCCCAGTAAGGTTCACCCCTGGCATTGTGGTAAATGAAGTTTCAGTTACTTGCTTGGTTCAAGTGTGTTCAAGTGTTTCGCCACAGATAGTGCTGATCTCTAGACACGTGTTTCTGGTTCTTTAACCGTCATCAGCAGAGATTACTGTCTTTGAAATTTGGGGTTTGCTGAGTAGGCTGCCAACATCTTTGTCAGGTCAGGCACCTCTCACAGGCATACAGGTGCTTCATCCACGAGCTCGTCAGCTCAATGACTCACGGCAGTACTATTAAACAGGAACAAGGGTGGGAGCACACCGCTTCACCTCCCAGCAAGGTTCTTCCGTGGCATTGTGGTAAATGTAGTTTCGGTTACTTGCTTGCTTCAAGAGTGTTCGAGTATTTCGCCACTGTTGGCGCAGATAGTGCTGATCTCTAGACACGTGTTTCTGGTTCTTTAACCGTTATCAGTAGAGATTACAGTTGTTCAAATGTGGGGTTTGCTGAGTAGGCTGACAACATCTTTGTCAGGTCAGGTACCTCTCACAGGCATGATGGTGCTTCATGCACGCGCTCGTCAGCTCAATGACTCACGGGAGTACTATTAAACAGGAACAGGGGTGGGAGCACACCGCTTCACCTCACAGCAAGGTTCGCCCCTGGCATTGTGGTAAATACAGTTCTGGTTACTTGCTTGCTTCATGAGTGTTCGAGTGTTTCACCAGAGTTGGCGCAGATAGTGCTGATCTCTAGACACGTTTTTCTGGTTCTTTAACCGTCATCAGTAGAGATTATAGTCTTTCAAATGTGGGGTTTGCAGAGTAGGCTGCCAAAATCTTTATCAGGTCAGGTAACTCTCACAGGCATGCGGGTGCTTCATCCACGAGCTCGTCAGCTCAATGACTCATGGGAGTACTATTAAACAGGAACAGGGGTGGGAGCACATTGCTTCACCTCCCAGCAAGGTTCGCCCATGGCATTGTGGTAAATGCAGTTTCAGTTACTTCTTTGCTTCAAGAGTGTTCGAGTGTTTCACAACAGTTGGCGCAGATAGTGCTGATCTCTAGACATGTGTTTCTGGTTCTTTAACCGTCATCAGTAGAGATTACAGTCTTTGAAATTTGGGGTTTGCTGAGTAGGCTGCCAAGATCTTTCTCAGGTCCGGTATGTCTCACAGGCATGTGGGTGCTTCATCCACGAGCTCGTCACCTCAATGACTCACGGCAGGACTGTTAAACAGGAACAGGTGTGGGAGCACACCGCTTCACCTCCCAGCAAGGTTCACCCCTGGCATTGTGGTAAATGCAGTTTCGGTTACTTGCTTGCTTCAAGAGTGTTCGAGTGTTTTGCCACAGTTGGCACAGATAGTGCTGATCTCTAGACACGTGTTTCTGGTTCTTTATCCGTCATCAGTAGAGATTACAGTCTTTCAAATGTGGGGTTTGCTGAGTAGGCTGCCAACATCTTTGTCAGGTCAGGTACCTCTCACAGGCATGCGGGTGCTTAATGCACGAGCTCCTTCAGCTCAATGACTCATGGGAGTACTATTAAACAGGAACAGGTGTGGGAGCACACCGCTTCACCTCCCAGCAAGGTTCGCCCCTGGCATTGTGGTAAATACAGTTCCAGTTACTTGCTTGCTTCAAGAGTGTTCGAGTGTTTCGCCACAGTTGGCGCAGATAGTGCTTTTTCTCTAGACACGTGTTTCTGGTTTTTTAACCGTCATCAGTAGAGATTACAGTCTTTGACATTTTGGGCTTGATGAGTAGGCTGCCAACATCTTTCTCAGATCAGGTACCTCTCACAGGCATGCGGGGGGCTTCATCCACGAGCTCGTCAGCTCAATGACTCACGGCAGTACTATTAAACAGGAACAGGGGTGGGAGCACACTGCTTCACCTGCCAGCAAGGTTCGCCCCCGGCATTTTGATAAATGCAGTTTCGGTTACTTGCTTGCTTCAAGAGAGTTTGAGTGTTTCGCTACAGAAGGCACAGATAGTGCTGATCTCTAGACATGTGTTTCTGGTTCTTTAACCGTCATCAGTAGAGATTACAGTCGTTCAAAATGTGGGGTTTGCTGAGTAGGCTGCCAACATCTTTGTCAGGTCAGGTACCTCTCACAGGCATACAGGTGCTTCATCCACGAGCTCGGCATCTCAATGACTCATGGGAGTACTATTAAACAGGAACAGGGGTGGGAGCACACTGCTTCACCTGCCAGCAAGGTTCGCCCCTGGCATTGTGGTAAATGCCGATTCAGTTACTTGCTTGCTTCAAGAGTGCTCGAGTGTTTCGCCACAGTTGGCGCAGATGGTGCTGATCTCTAGACACGTGTTTCTGGTTCTTTAACCGTTATCAGTAGAGATTACAGTCTTTCAAATTTGGGGTTTGCTGAGAAGGCTGCCAACATCTTTCTCAGGTCAGGTACCTCTCACAGGCATGCGGGTGCTTCATCCACGAGCTCATCAGCTCAATGACTCACAGGACTACTATTAAAAAGAAATAGGGGTGGGAGCACACCGCTTTAGCTCCCAGCAAGGTTCGCCCCTGGCATTGTGGTAAATGCAGTTTCAGTTACTTGCTTGCTTCAAGAGTGTTGAAGTGTTTCGCCACAGTTGGCGCAGATAATGCTGATCTCTAGACACATGTTTCTGATTCTTTAACCGTCATCAGTAGAGATTACAGTCTTTAAAATTTGGGGTTTGGTGAGTAGGCTGCCAACATCTTTCTCATTTCAGGTACCTCTCACAGGCATGCGGGTGCTTCATCCACGAGCTCGTCAGCTCAATGACTCACGGGAGTACTATTAAACAGGAACAGGGTTGGGAGCACACCGCTTCACCTCCCAGTAAGGTTCACCCCTGGCATTGTGGTAAATGAAGTTTCAGTTACTTGCTTGGTTCAAGTGTGTTCAAGTGTTTCGCCACAGATGGCACAGATAGTGCTGATCTCTAGACACGTGTTTCTGGTTCTTTAACCGTCATCAGCAGAGATTACTGTCTTTGAAATTTGGGGTTTGCTGAGTAGGCTGCCAACATCTTTGTCAGGTCAGGCACCTCTCACAGGCATGCGGGTGCTTCATCCACGAGCTCGTCAGCTCAATGACTCACGGCAGTACTATTAAACAGGAACAAGGGTGGGAGCACACCGCTTCACCTCCCAGCAAGGTTCTTCCGTGGCATTGTGGTAAATGTAGTTTCGGTTACTTGCTTGCTTCAAGAGTGTTCGAGTGTTTTGCCACAGTTGGCGCAGATAGTGCTGATCTCTAGACACGTGTTTCTGGTTCTTTAACCGTTATCAGTAGAGATTACAGTTGTTCAAATGTGGGGTTTGTTGAGTAGGCTGACAACATCTTTGTCAGGTCAGGTACCTCTCACAGGCATGATGGTGCTTCATGCACGCGCTCGTCAGCTCAATGACTCACGGGAGTACTATTAAACAGGAACAGGGGTGGGAGCACACCGCTTCACCTCACAGCAAGGTTCGCCCCTGGCATTGTGGTAAATACAGTTCTGGTTACTTGCTTGCTTAATGAGTGTTCGAGTGTTTCACCAGAGTTGGCGCAGATAGTGCTGATCTCTAGACACGTTTTTCTGGTTCTTTAACCGTCATCAGTAGAGATTATAGTCTTTCAAATGTGGGGTTTGCAGAGTAGGCTGCCAAAATCTTTATCAGGTCAGGTAACTCTCACAGGCATGCGGGTGCTTCATCCACGAGCTCGTCAGCTCAATGACTCATGGGAGTACTATTAAACAGGAACAGGGGTGGGAGCACATTGCTTCACCTCCCAGCAAGGTTCGTCACTTGCATTGTGGTAAATGCAGTTTCAGTTACTTGCGTGCTTCAAGAGTGTTCGAGTGTTTCGCCAAAGTTGGGGCAGATAGTGCTGATCTCTAGACACGTGTTTCTGGTTCTTTAACCGTCATCAGTAGAGATTACAGTCATTCAAATTTGGGGTTTGCTGAGTAGGCTGCCAACATCTTTCTCAGGTCAGGTACCTGTTACAGGCATGTGGGTGCTTCGTCCATGAGCTCGTCTGATCAATGAATCACGGGAGTCCTATTAAACAGAAATAGGGGTGGGAGCACACTGCTTCAGCTCCCAGCAAGGTTCGCCGCTGGGATTGTGGTCAATGCAGTTTCAGTTACTTGCTTGCTTCAAGAGTGTTCAAGTGTTTCGCCACAGTTGCCGCAGATAGTGCTGATCTCTAGACACGTGTTTCTGGTTCTTTAACCGTTATCAGTGGAGATTATAGTCTTTCAAATTTGGAGTTTGATGAGTAGGCTACAAACATATTTCTTAGGTCAGGTACCTCTCACAGGCAAGCGGGTGCTTCATCCAGGAGCTCGTCAGCTCAATGACTCACAGGAGTGCTATTAAACAGGAACAGGGATGGGAGAAACCCATTTCACCTCCCAGCAAGGATTGCCCCTGGCATTGTGGTAAATGCAGTTTCAGTTACTTGCTTGCTTCATGAGTGTTTGAGTGTTTCGCCACAGTTGGCGCAGATAGTGCTGATCTCTAGACACGTTTTTCTGGTTCTTTAACCATCATCAGTAGAGATTATAGTCTTTCAAATGTGGGGTTTGCAGAGTAGGCTGCCAAAATCTTTATCAGGTCAGGTCACTCTCACAGGCATGCGGGTGCTTCATCCACGAGCTCGTCAGCTCAATGACTCATGGGAGTACTATTAAACAGGAACAGGGGTGGGAGCACACTGCTTCACCTCCCAGCAAGGTTCGTCACTTGCATTGTGGTAAATGCAGTTTCAGTTACTTGTGTGCTTCAAGAGTGTTCGAGTGTTTCGCCACAGTTGGGGCAGATAGTGCTGATCTCTAGACACGTGTTTCTGGTTCTTTAACCGTCATCAGTAGAGATTACAGTCATTCAAATTTGGGGTTTGCTGAGTAGGCTGCCAACATCTTTCTCAGGTCAGGTACCTGTTACAGGCATGTGGGTGCTTCGTCCATGAGCTCGTCAGCTCAATGACTCACGGGAGTCCTATTAAACAGAAATAGGGGTGGGAGCACACTGCTTCAGCTCCCAGCAAGGTTCGCCGCTGGGATTGTGGTCAATGCAGTTTCAGTTACTTGCTTGCTTCAAGAGTGTTCAAGTGTTTCGCCACAGTTGGCGCAGATAGTGCTGATCTCTAGACGCGTGTTTCTGGTTCTTTAACCGTTATCAGTAGAGATTATAGTCTTTCAAATGTGGGGTTTGCAGAGTAGGCTGCCAAAATCTTTATCAGGTCAGGAAACTCTCACAGGCATGCGGGTGCTTCATCCACGAGCTCGTCAGCTCAATGACTCATGGGAGTACTATTAAACAGGAACAGGGGTGGGAGCACACTGCTTCACCTCCCAGCAAGGTTCGTCACTTGCATTGTGGTAAATGCAGTTTCAGTTACTTGCGTGCTTCAAGAGTGTTTGAGTGTTTCGCCACAGTTGGGGCAGATAGTGGTGATCTCTAGACACGTGTTTCTGGTTCTTTAACCGTCATCAGTAGAGATTACAGTCTTTCAAATTTGGGGTTTGCTGAGGAGGCTGCCAACATCTTTCTCAGGTCAGGTACCTCTCACAGGCATGCGGGTGCTTCATCCACGAGCTCGTCAGCTCAATGACTTATGGCAATACTATTAAACAGGAACAGGGTTGGGAGAACACTGCTTCACCTCCCCGCAAGGTTCGCCCCTGGCACTGTGGTAAATACAGTTTCGGTTACTTGCTTGCTTCAAGACTGTTTGAGTGTTTCGCCACAGTGGGCGCAGATAGTGCTGATCTCTAGACACGTGTTTCTGGTTCTTCAATAGTCATCAGTAGAGATTATAGTCTTTCAAGTTTGGGGTTTGCTGAGTAGGCTGCCAACATCTTTCTCAGGTCAGGTACCTCTCACAGGCATGCGGGTGCTTCATCAACGAGCTCGTCAGCTCAATGACTCACGGGAGTACTTTTAAACAGGAACAGGGTTGGGAGCACACCGCTTCACCTCCAAGCAAGGTTCGCCACTGGCATTGTGATAAATACAGTTCCGGTTACTTGCTTGCTTCAAGAGTGTTCGAGTGTTTCACCACAGTTGGCGCAGATAGTGCTGATCTCTAGACAAGTTTTTCTGGTTCTTTAAACGTCATCAGTAGAGATTACAGTCATTCAAATTTGGGGTTTGCTGAGTAGGCTGCCAACATCTTTCTCAGGTCAGGTACCTGTTACAGGCATGTGGGTGCTTCATCCATGAGCTCGTCAGCTCAATGACTCACGGGAGTCCTATTAAACAGAAATAGGGGTGGGATCACACTGCTTCAGCTCCCAGCAAGGTTCGCCGCTGGGATTGTGGTTAATGCAATTTCAGTTACTTGCGTGCTTCAAGAGTGTTCGAGTGTTTCGCCACAGTTGGGGCAGATAGTGGTGATCTCTAGACACGTGTTTCTGGTTCTTTAACCGTCATCAGTAGAGATTACAGTCTTTCAAATTTGGGGTTTGCTGAGTAGGCTGCCAACATCTTTCTCAGGTCAGGTACCTCTCACAGGCATGCGGGTGCTTCATCCACGAGCTCGTCAGCTCAATGACTCACAGGAGTACTATTAAACAGGAATAGGGGTGGGTGCACACCGCTTCAGCTACCAGTAAGGTTCTCCCCTGGCATTGTGGTAAATGCAAATTCCTTTACTTGCTTGCTTCAAGAGTGTTCAAGTGTTTCGCCACAGTGGGCGCAGATAGTGCTGATCTCTAGACACGTGTTTCTGGTTCTTTAACAGTCATCAGTAGAGATTATAGTCTTTCAAGTTTGGGGTTTGCTGAGTAGGCTACAAACATATTTCTCAGGTCAGGTACCTCTCACAGGCATGCGGGTGCTTCATCCACGAACTCGTCAGTTCAATGACTTATGGCAGTACTATTAAACAGGAACAGGGTTGGGAGAACACTGCTTCACCTCCCCGCAAGGTTCGCCCCTGGCACTGTGGTAAATACAGTTTCGGTTACTTGCTTGCTTCAAGACTGTTTGAGTGTTTCGCCACAGTGGGCGCAGATAGTGCTGATCTCTAGACACGTGTTTCTGGTTCTTCAACAGTCATCAGTAGAGATTATAGTCTTTCAAGTTTGGGGTTTGCTGAGTAGGCTGCCAACATCTTTCTCAGGTCAGGTACCTCTCACAGGCATGCGGGTGCTTCATCCACAAGCTCCTCAGCTCAATGACTCACGGGAGTACTATTAAACAGGAACAGGGTTGGGAGCACACCGCTTCACCTCACAGCAAGGTTCGCCACTGGCATTGTGATAAATTCAGTTCCGGTTACTTGCTTGCTTCAAGAGTGTTCGAGTGTTTCACCACAGTTGGCGCAGATAGTGCTGATCTCTAGACAAGTTTTTCTGGTTCTTTAAACGTCAGCAGTAGAGATTACAGTCTTTCAAATGTGAGGTTTGCTGAGCAGGCTGCCAACATCTTTCTCAGGTCAGGTACCTCTCAGAGGCATGCAGGTGCTTCATCCACGAGCTCGTCAGCTCAATGACTCACAGGAGTACGATTAAACAGGGATAGGGGTGTGAGCACACCGCTTCAGCTCTCAGCAAGGTTCGCCCCTGGCATTGTGGTAAATGCAGATTCAGTTACTTGCTTGCTTCAAGACCGTTCAAGTGTTTCGCCACAGTTGGCGCAGGTAGTGCTGATCTCTAGACATGTGTTTCTGGTTCTTTAACCGTCATCAGTAGAGATTACAGTCATTCAAATTTGGGGTTTGCTGAGTAGGCTGCCAACATCTTTCTCAGGTCAGGTACCTGTTACAGGCATGTGGGTGCTGCATCCATGAGCTCGTCAGCTCAATGACTCACAGGAGTACTATTAAATAGGAACAGGGTTGGGAAAACACTGCTTTACCTCCCATCAAGGTTCGCCCCTGGCATTGTGGTAAATACAGTTTCGGTAACTTGCTTGCTTCAAGAGTGTTAGAGTGTTTCACCACAGTTGGCACAGATAGTGCTGATCTCTAGACACGTGTTTCTGGTTCTTTAACCGTCATCAGTAGAGATGAAAGTCTTTCAAATGTGGGGTTTGCTGAGTAGGCTGCCAACATCTTTGTCATGTCAGATACCTCTCACAGGCATGCGGGTGCTTCATCCACAAGCTCGTCAGCTCAATGACTCAAAGGAGTACTATTAAACTAGAACAGGGTTGGGAGCACACCACTTCAACTCCCAGCAAGGTTCGCCCCTGGCATTGTGGTAAAAGCAGTTTCAGTTACTTGCTTTCTTCAAGAGTGTTCGAGTGTTTCGCCACAGTTGGAGCAGATAGTGCTGATCTCTAGACATGTGTTTCTGGTTCTTTAACCGTCATCAGTTGAGATTACAGTCTTTGAAATTTTGGGTTTGCTGAGTAGGCTGCCAACATCTTTCTCAGGTCACGTACCTCTCACAGGCATGCGGGTGCTTCATCCATTAGCTCGTCAGCTCAATGACTCAAAGGAGTACTTTTAAATTGGAACAGGGGTGGGAGCACACTGCTTCACCACCCAGCAACGTTCGCTCCTGGCATTGTGGTAAATGCAGTTTCAGTTACTTGGTTGCTTCAAGCGTGTTCGAGTGTTTCACCACAGTTGGCGCAGATAGTGCTGATCTCTAGACACGTGTTTCTGGTTCTTTAACCGTCATCAGTAGAGATTACAGTCTTTGAAATTTGGGGTTTGCTGAGTAGTCTGCCAACATCTTTCTCAGGTCAGGTACCTCTCAAAGGCATGCGGGTGCTTCATCCATGAACTTGTCAGCTCAATGACTCACGGCAGTACTATTAAACAGGAACAGGGGTGGGAGCACACCGCTTCACCTCCCAGCAAGGTTCACCCCTGGCATTGTGGTAAATGCAGTTTCGGTTACTTGCTTGCTTCAAGAGTGTTCGAGTGTTTCACCACAGTTGGCGCAGATAGTGCTGATCTCTAGACCTGTGTTACTGGTTCTTTAACCGTCATCAGTAGAGATTACAGTCTTTCAAATGTGGAGTTTGCTGAGTAGGCTGCCAACATGTTTGTCAGGTCAGGTACCTCTCACAGGCATGCGGGTGCTTCGTGCACGAGCTCGTCAGCTCAATGACTCACGGGAGTACTATTTAACAGGAACAGGGGTGGGAGCACACCGCTTCACCTCCCAGCAAGGTTCGCCACTGGCATTGTGATAAATACAGTTCCGGTTACTGGCTTGCTTCAAGAGTGTTCGAGTGTTTAACCACAGTTGGCGCAGATAGTGCTGATCTCTAGACATGTTTTTCTGGTTCTTTAAACGTCATCAGCAGAGATTACAGTCTTTCAAATGTGAGGTTTGCTGAGTAGGCAGCCAACAACTTTCTCAGGTCATGTACCTCTCAGAGGCATGCGGGTGCTTCATCCACGAGCTCGTCAGCTCAATGTCTCACGGGAGTACTATTAAACAGGAACAGGGGTGGGAGTACACCGCTTCACCTCCCAGTAAGGTTCGCCCCTGGCATTGTGGTACATGCAGTTTCGGTTACTTCCTTGCTTCAAGAGTGTTCGAGTGTTTCGCCACAGTTGGCACAGATAGTGCTGATCTCTAGACACGTGTTTCTGGTTCTTTAACCGTCATCAGTTGAGATTACAGTCTTTAAAATTTGGGTTTTGGGAGTAGGCTGCCAACATCTTTCTCAGGTCAGGTACCTTTCACAGCAATGCGGGTGCTTCATTCACGATCTCGTAAGCTCAATGACTCACTGGAGTACTATTAAACAGGAACAGGGATGGGAGCACACCGCTTCACCTCTTGGCATTGTGGTAAATGAAGTTTTGGTTGTTTGCTTGCTTCAAGAGTGTTCGAGTGTGTTGCCACAGTTGGCGCAGATAGTGCTGATCTCTAGACACGTGTTTCTGGTTCTTTAACTGTCATCAGTAGAGATTTCAGTCTCTCAAATGTGAGGTTTGCTGAGTAAGCTGCCAACATCTTTCTCAGGGCAGGTACCTCTCACAGGCATGCGGGTGCTTCATCCACGAGCTCGTCAGCTCAAGGAGTTCTTTTAAATAGGAACAGGGGTAGGAGCACACCGCTTCACCTCCCCTCAAGGTTCACCTCTGGCATTGTGGTAAATGCAGTTTCGGTCACTTGCTTGCTTTAAGAGAGTTTGAGTGTTTCGCCACAGAAGGCGCAGATAGTGCTGATCTCTAGACACGTTTTCTGGTTCTTTAACCGTCATCTGTAGAGATTATAGTCTTTCAAATTTGGGGTTTGCTGAGTAGGCTACAAAAATATTGCTCAGATCAGGTACCTCTCACAGGCATGCGGGTGCTTCATCCAGGAGCTTGTCAGCTCAATGACTCATGGAAGTACTATTAAATAGGAACAGGGTTGGGAAAACTCTGCTTCACTTCCCAGCAAGGTTCGCCCCTGGCATTGTGGTAAATACAGTGTCGGTAACTTGCTTGCTTCAAAAGTGTTAGAGTGTTTCGCTAAAGTTGGCGCAGATAGTGCTGATCGCAAGACACGTGTTTCTGGTTCTTTAACCATCATCAGTAGAGATTACAGTCTTTGAAATTTGGAGTTTAATGAGTAGGCTGCCAACATCTTTCTCAGGTCAGGTACCTTTCACAGGCATTCGGGTGCTTCATCCACGAGCTCGTCAGCTAAATGACTCACGGGAGTACTATTAAAATGGAACAGGGTTGAGAGCACACCGCTTCACCTCCCAGCAATGTTCGCCCCTGGCATTGTGGTAAATGCAGTTTCAGTTACTTGCTTTCTTCAAGAGTGTTCGAGTGTTTCGCCACAGTTGGCGCAGATAATGCTGATCTCTAAACACGTGTTTCTGGTTCTTTAACCGTCATCAGTAGAGATTAAAGTCTTTCAAATTTGGGGTTTGCTGAGTAGGCTGCAAACATCTTTCTCAGGTCAGGTACCTCTCACAGGCATACGGGTGCTTCATCCATGAGCTTGTCAGCTCAATGACTCACAGGAGTACTTTTAAATAGGAACAGGGGTGGGAGCACATCGTTTCACCTCCCAGCAAGGTTCGCCCCTGGCATTGTAGTAAATGCAGTTTCAGTAACTTGCTTGCTTCAAGAGTGTTCGAGTGTTTCGCCACAGTTGGCGCAGATAGTGCTGATCTCTAGACACGTGTTTCTGGTTCTTTAACCGTCATCAGTAGAGATTACAGTCTTTCAAATGTGGGGTTTGCTGAGTAGGCTGCCAACATCTTTGTCAGGTCAGATACCTCTCACAGGCATGCGGGTGCTTCATCCACAAGCTCGTCAGCTCAATGACTCAAAAGAGTACTATTAAACTAGAACAGGGTTGGGAGCACACCGCTTCAACTCCCAGCAAGGTTCGCCCCTGGCATTGTGGTAAAAGCAGTGGCAGTTACTTGCTTTCTTCAAGAGTGTTCAATTGTTTCGCTACAGTTGGAGCAGATAGTGCTGATCTCTAGACATGTGTTTCTGGTTCTTTAACCGTCATCAGTTGAGATTACATTCTTTCAAATTTGGGGTTTGCTGAGTAGGCTTCAAACATATTTCTCAGGTCAGGTACCTCTCACAGGCATGCGGGTGCTTCATCCAGCAGTTCGTCAGCTCAATGACTCACGGGAGTACTATTAAACTGGAACAGGGTTGGGAGCACACCTCTTCACCTCCCAGCAAGGTTCGCCCCTGGCATTGTGGTAAATGCAGTTTCAGTTACTTGCTTTCTTCAAGAGTGTTCGAGTGCTTTTCCACAGTTGGCGCAGATAGTGCTGATCTCTAGACACGTGTTTCTGGTTCTTTAACTGTCATCAGTAGAGATTACAGTCTCTCAAATGTGAGGTTTGCTGAGTAAGCTGCCAACATCTTTCTAAGGTCTGGTACCTCTCACAGGCATGCGGGTGCTTCATCCACGAGCTCGTCAGCTCAATGACTCACAGGAGTACTTTTAAATAGGAACAGGGGTGGGAGCACACCGCTTCACCTCCCAGCAAGTTTCGCCCGTGGCATTGTGGTAAATGCAGTTTCGGTTACTTGCTTGCTTCAAGAGTGTTCGAGTGTTTCGCCACAGTTGGCGCAGATAGTGCTGATCTCTAGACACGTGTTTCTGTTTCTCTAACCGTCATCAGTAGAGATTACAGTCTTTCAAATATGGGGTTTGCTGAGTAGGCTGCCAACATCTTTGTCAGGTCAGGTTCCTCTCACAGGCATGTGGGTACTTCATGCACGAGCTCGTCAGCTCAATGACTCACTGGAGTACTATAAAACAGGAACAGAGGTGGGAGCACACTGTTTCACCTACCAGCAAGGTTCGCCTCTGGCATTGTGGTAAATACAATTCCGGTTACTTGCTTGCTTCAAGAGTGTTCGAGTGTTTCACCACAGTTGGCGCAGATAGTGCTGATCTCTAGACACTTTTTCTGGTTCTTTAACCGTCATCATTAGAGATTAATGTCTTTCAAATGTGAGGTTTGCTGAGTAGGCTTCCAACATCTTTCTCAGATCAGGTACCTCCCACAGGCATGCGGGTGCTTCATCCACGAGCTCTTCAGCTCAATGACTCACAAGGAGTACTATTAAACTGGAACAGGGTTGGGAGCACACCGCTTCAACTCCCAGCAAGGTTCACCCCTGGCATTTTGGTAAATGCAGTTTCAGTTACTTGGTTGCTTCAAGAGTTTTTGAGTGTTTCGCCACAGTTTGAGCAGATATTGCTGATCTCTAGACATGTGTTTCTGGTTCTTTAACCGTCATCAGTTGAGATTACAGTCTTTGAAATTGTGGGTTTGCTGAGTAGGCTGTCAACATCTTTCTCAGGTCAGGTACCTCTCACAGGCATGCGGGTGCTTCATCCATTAGCTCGTCAGATCAATGACTCAAAGGAGTACTTTTAAATTGGAACAGGGGTGGGAGCACACCGCTTCACCTGCCAGCAAGGTTCGCTCCTGGCAGTGTGGTAAATGCAGTTTCAGTTACTTGGTTGCTTCAAAAGTGTTTGAGTGTTTCGCAACAGTTGGGGCAGATAGTGCTGATCTCTAGACATGTGTTTCTGGTTCTTTAACCGTCATCAGCAGAGATTACAGTCTTTCAAATGTGGGATTTGCTGAATTGGCTGCAAACATCTTTCTCAGGTCAGGTACCTCCCACAGGCATGCAGGTGCTTCATCCACGAGCTCGTCATCTCAATGACTCACGGGAGTACTATTAAACAGGAATAGGGGTGGGAGCACACCGCTTCAGTTCCCAGCAAGTTTCGCAGCTGGCATTGTGGTAAATGCAGATTCAGTTACTTTCTTGCTTCAAGAGTGTTCAAGTGTTTCGCCACAGTTGGCGCAGATAGTGCTGATCTCTAGACACGTGTTTCTGATTTTTAAACCGTCATCAGTAGAGATTACAGTCTTTCAAATGTGGGGTTTGCTGAGTAGGCTGCCAACATCTTTCTCAGGTCAGGTACCTCTCACTGGCATGTGGGTGCTTCATCCATTAGCTCGTCAGCTCAATGACTCAAAGGAGTACTTGTAAATTGGAACAGGGGTGGGAGCACACCGCTTCACCTCCCAGCAAGGTTTGCTCCTGGCATTGTGGTACATGCAGTTTCAGTTACTTGGATGCTTCAAGAGTGTTTGAGTGTTTCGCAACAGTTGGCGCAGATAGTGCTGATCTCTAGACACGTGTTTCCTGTTCTTTAACCGTCATCAGTAGAGATTATGGTCTTTCAAATTTGGGGTTTGCTGAGTAGGCTGCAAACATCTTTCTCAGGTCAGGTACCTCTCACAGGCATGCGGGTGCTTCATCCAGCAGTTCATCAGCTCAATGACTCACGGGAGTACTATTAAACTGGAACAGGGTTGGGAGTACACCTCTTCACCTCCCAGAAAGGTCCGCCCCTGGCATTGTGGTAAATGCAGTTTCAGTTACTTGCTTTCTTCAAGAGTGTTCGAGTGTTTTACCACAGTTGGCGCAGATAGTGCTGATCTCTAGACACGTGTTTCTGGTTCTTTAACTGTCATCAGTAGAGATTTCAGTCTCTCAAATGTGAGGTTTGCTGAGTAAGCTGCCAACATCTTTCTCAGGTCAGGTACCTCTCACAGGCATGCGGGTGCTTCATCCACGAGCTCGTCAGCTCAATGACTCACGGGAGTACTTTTAAATAGGAACAGGGGTGGGAGCACACCGCTTCACCTCCCAGCAAGTTTCGCCCCTGGCATTGTGGTAAATGCAGTTTTGGTTACTTGCTTGCTTCAAGAGTGTTCGAGTGTTTCGCCACAGTTGGCGCAGATAGTGCTGATCTCTAGACACGTGTTTCTGTTTCTCTAACCGTCATCAGTAGAGATTACAGTCTTTCAAATGTGGGGTTTGCTGAGTAGGCTGCCAACATCTTTGTCAGGTCAGGTTCCTCTCACAGGCATGTGGGTACTTCATGCACGAGCTTGTCAGCTCAATGACTCACTGGAGTACTATTAAACAGGAACAGAGGTGGGAGCACAATGTTTCACCTACCAGCAAGGTTCGCCTCTGGCATTGTGGTAAATACAATTCCGGTTACTTGCTTGCTTCAAGAGTGTTCGAGTGTTTCACCACAGTTGGCGCAGATAGTGCTGATCTCTAGACACTTTTTCTGGTTCTTTAACCTTCATCATTAGAGATTACAGTCTTTCAAATGTGAGGTTTGCTGAGTAGGCTTCCAACATCTTTCTCAGATCAGGTACCTCTCACAGGCATGCGGGTGCTTCATCCACGAGCTCTTCAGCTCAATGACACACAAGGAGTACTATTAAACTGGAACAGGGTTGGGAGCACACCGCTTCAACTCCCAGCAAGGTTCACCCCTGGCATTTTGGTAAATGCAGTTTCAGTTACTTGGTTGCTTCAAGAGTTTTTGAGTGTTTCGCCACAGTTGGAGCAGATATTGCTGATCTCTAGACATGTGTTTCTGGTTCTTTAACCGTCATCAGTTGAGATTACAGTCTTTGAAATTTTGGGTTTGCTGAGTAGGCTGTCAACATCTTTCTCAGGTCAGGTACCTCTCACAGGCATGCGGGTGTTTCATCCATTAGCTCGTCAGATCAATGACTCAAAGGAGTACTGTTAAACTAGAACAGGGTTGGGAGCACACCGCTTCAACTCCCAGCAAGGTTCGCCCCTGGCATTGTGGTAAAAGCAGTGGCAGTTACTTGCTTTCTTCAAGAGTGTTCAAGTGTTTCGCTACAGTTGGAGCAGATAGTGCTGATCTCTAGACATGTGTTTCTGGTTCTTTAACCGTCATCAGTTGAGATTACATTCTTTCAAATTTGGGGTTTGCTGAGTAGGCTTCAAACATATTTCTCAGGTCAGGTACCTCTCACAGGCATGCGGGTGCTTCATCCAGCAGTTCGTCAGCTCAATGACTCACGGGAGTACTATTAAACTGGAACAGGGTTGGGAGCACACCTCTTCACCTCCCAGCAAGGTTCGCCCCTGGCATTGTGGTAAATGCAGTTTCAGTTACTTGCTTTCTTCAAGAGTGTTCGAGTGCTTTTCCACAGTTGGCGCAGATAGTGCTGATCTCTAGACACGTGTTTCTGGTTCTTTAACTGTCATCAGTAGAGATTACAGTCTCTCAAATGTGAGGTTTGCTGAGTAAGCTGCCAACATCTTTCTAAGGTCTGGTACCTCTCACAGGCATGCGGGTGCTTCATCCACGAGCTCGTCAGCTCAATGACTCACAGGAGTATTTTTAAATAGGAACAGGGGTGGGAGCACACCGCTTCACCTCCCAGCAAGTTTCGCCCGTGGCATTGTGGTAAATGCAGTTTCGGTTACTTGCTTGCTTCAAGAGTGTTCGAGTGTTTCGCCACAGTTGGCGCAGATAGTGCTGATCTCTAGACACGTGTTTCTGTTTCTCTAACCGTCATCAGTAGAGATTACAGTCTTTCAAATATGGGGTTTGCTGAGTAGGCTGCCAACATCTTTGTCAGGTCAGGTTCCTCTCACAGGCATGTGGGTACTTCATGCACGAGCTCGTCAGCTCAATGACTCACTGGAGTACTATAAAACAGGAACAGAGGTGGGAGCACACTGTTTCACCTACCAGCAAGGTTCGCCTCTGGCATTGTGGTAAATACAATTCCGGTTACTTGCTTGCTTCAAGAGTGTTCGAGTGTTTCACCACAGTTGGCGCAGATAGTGCTGATCTCTAGACACTTTTTCTGGTTCTTTAACCGTCATCATTAGAGATTAATGTCTTTCAAATGTGAGGTTTGCTGAGTAGGCTTCCAACATCTTTCTCAGATCAGGTACCTCCCACAGGCATGCGGGTGCTTCATCCACGAGCTCTTCAGCTCAATGACTCACAAGGAGTACTATTAAACTGGAACAGGGTTGGGAGCACACCGCTTCAACTCCCAGCAAGGTTCACCCCTGGCATTTTTGTAAATGCAGTTTCAGTTACTTGGTTGCTTCAAGAGTTTTTGAGTGTTTCGCCACAGTTTGAGCAGATATTGCTGATCTCTAGACATGTGTTTCTGGTTCTTTAACCGTCATCAGTTGAGATTACAGTCTTTGAAATTGTGGGTTTGCTGAGTAGGCTGTCAACATCTTTCTCAGGTCAGGTACCTCTCACAGGCATGCGGGTGCTTCATCCATTAGCTCGTCAGATCAATGACTCAAAGGAGTACTTTTAAATTGGAACAGGGGTGGGAGCACACCGCTTCACCTGCCAGCAAGGTTCGCTCCTGGCAGTGTGGTAAATGCAGTTTCAGTTACTTGGTTGCTTCAAAAGTGTTTGAGTGTTTCGCAACAGTTGGGGCAGATAGTGCTGATCTCTAGACATGTGTTTCTGGTTCTTTAACCGTCATCAGCAGAGATTACAGTCTTTCAAATGTGGGATTTGCTGAATTGGCTGCAAACATCTTTCTCAGGTCAGGTACCTCCCACAGGCATGCAGGTGCTTCATCCACGAGCTCGTCATCTCAATGACTCACGGGAGTACTATTAAACAGGAATAGGGGTGGGAGCACACCGCTTCAGTTCCCAGCAAGTTTCGCAGCTGGCATTGTGGTAAATGCAGATTCAGTTACTTTCTTGCTTCAAGAGTGTTCAAGTGTTTCGCCACAGTTGGCGCAGATAGTGCTGATCTCTAGACACGTGTTTCTGATTTTTAAACCGTCATCAGTAGAGATTACAGTCTTTCAAATGTGGGGTTTGCTGAGTAGGCTGCCAACATCTTTCTCAGGTCAGGTACCTCTCACTGGCATGTGGGTGCTTCATCCATTAGCTCGTCAGCTCAATGACTCAAAGGAGTACTTGTAAATTGGAACAGGGGTGGGAGCACACCGCTTCACCTCCCAGCAAGGTTTGCTCCTGGCATTGTGGTACATGCAGTTTCAGTTACTTGGATGCTTCAAGAGTGTTTGAGTGTTTCGCAACAGTTGGCGCAGATAGTGCTGATCTCTAGACACGTGTTTCCTGTTCTTTAACCGTCATCAGTAGAGATTATGGTCTTTCAAATTTGGGGTTTGCTGAGTAGGCTGCAAACATCTTTCTCAGGTCAGGTACCTCTCACAGGCATGCGGGTGCTTCATCCAGCAGTTCATCAGCTCAATGACTCACGGGAGTACTATTAAACTGGAACAGGGTTGGGAGTACACCTCTTCACCTCCCAGAAAGGTCCGCCCCTGGCATTGTGGTAAATGCAGTTTCAGTTACTTGCTTTCTTCAAGAGTGTTCGAGTGTTTTACCACAGTTGGCGCAGATAGTGCTGATCTCTAGACACGTGTTTCTGGTTCTTTAACTGTCATCAGTAGAGATTTCAGTCTCTCAAATGTGAGGTTTGCTGAGTAAGCTGCCAACATCTTTCTCAGGTCAGGTACCTCTCACAGGCATGCGGGTGCTTCATCCACGAGCTCGTCAGCTCAATGACTCACGGGAGTACTTTTAAATAGGAACAGGGGTGGGAGCACACCGCTTCACCTCCCAGCAAGTTTCGCCCCTGGCATTGTGGTAAATGCAGTTTTGGTTACTTGCTTGCTTCAAGAGTGTTCGAGTGTTTCGCCACAGTTGGCGCAGATAGTGCTGATCTCTAGACACGTGTTTCTGTTTCTCTAACCGTCATCAGTAGAGATTACAGTCTTTCAAATGTGGGGTTTGCTGAGTAGGCTGCCAACATCTTTGTCAGGTCAGGTTCCTCTCACAGGCATGTGGGTACTTCATGCACAAGCTTGTCAGCTCAATGACTCACTGGAGTACTATTAAACAGGAACAGAGGTGGGAGCACACTGTTTCACCTACCAGCAAGGTTCGCCTCTGGCATTGTGGTAAATACAATTCCGGTTACTTGCTTGCTTCAAGAGTGTTCGAGTGTTTCACCACAGTTGGCGCAGATAGTGCTGATCTCTAGACACTTTTTCTGGTTCTTTAACCGTCATCATTAGAGATTACAGTCTTTCAAATGTGAGGTTTGCTGAGTAGGCTTCCAACATCTTTCTCAGATCAGGTACCTCTCACAGGCATGCGGGTGCTTCATCCACGAGCTCTTCAGCTGAATGACACACAAGGAGTACTATTAAACTGGAACAGGGTTGGGAGCACACCGCTTCAACTCCCAGCAAGGTTCACCCCTGGCATTTTGGTAAATGCAGTTTCAGTTACTTGGTTGCTTCAAGAGTTTTTGAGTGTTTCGCCACAGTTGGAGCAGATATTGCTGATCTCTAGACATGTGTTTCTGGTTCTTTAACCGTCATCAGTTGAGATTACAGTCTTTGAAATTTTGGGTTTGCTGAGTAGGCTGTCAACATCTTTCTCAGGTCAGGTACCTCTCACAGGCATGCGGGTGCTTCATCCATTAGCTCGTCAGATCAATGACTCAAAGGAGTACTTTTAAATTGGAACAGGGGTGGGAGCACACCGCTTCACCTGCCAGCAAGGTTCGCTCCTGGCAGTGTGGTAAATGCAGTTTCAGTTACTTGGTTGCTTCAAAAGTGTTTGAGTGTTTCGCAACAGTTGGGGCAGATAGTGCTGATCTCTAGACATGTGTTTCTGGTTCTTTAACCGTCATCAGCAGAGATTACAGTCTTTCAAATGTGGGATTTGCTGAATTGGCTGCAAACATCTTTCTCAGGTCAGGTACCTCCCACAGGCATGCAGGTGCTTCATCCACGAGCTCGTCATCTCAATGACTCACGGGAGTACTATTAAACAGGAATAGGGGTGGGAGCACACCGCTTCAGTTCCCAGCAAGTTTCGCAGCTGGCATTGTGGTAAATGCAGATTCAGTTACTTTCTTGCTTCAAGAGTGTTCAAGTGTTTCGCCACAGTTGGCGCAGATAGTGCTGATCTCTAGACACGTGTTTCTGATTTTTAAACCGTCATCAGTAGAGATTACAGTCTTTCAAATGTGGGGTTTGCTGAGTAGGCTGCCAACATCTTTCTCAGGTCAGGTACCTCTCACTGGCATGTGGGTGCTTCATCCATTAGCTCGTCAGCTCAATGACTCAAAGGAGTACTTGTAAATTGGAACAGGGGTGGGAGCACACCGCTTCACCTCCCAGCAAGGTTTGCTCCTGGCATTGTGGTACATGCAGTTTCAGTTACTTGGATGCTTCAAGAGTGTTTGAGTGTTTCGCAACAGTTGGCGCAGATAGTGCTGATCTCTAGACACGTGTTTCCTGTTCTTTAACCGTCATCAGTAGAGATTATGGTCTTTCAAATTTGGGGTTTGCTGAGTAGGCTGCAAACATCTTTCTCAGGTCAGGTACCTCTCACAGGCATGCGGGTGCTTCATCCAGCAGTTCATCAGCTCAATGACTCACGGGAGTACTATTAAACTGGAACAGGGTTGGGAGTACACCTCTTCACCTCCCAGAAAGGTCCGCCCCTGGCATTGTGGTAAATGCAGTTTCAGTTACTTGCTTTCTTCAAGAGTGTTCGAGTGTTTTACCACAGTTGGCGCAGATAGTGCTGATCTCTAGACACGTGTTTCTGGTTCTTTAACTGTCATCAGTAGAGATTTCAGTCTCTCAAATGTGAGGTTTGCTGAGTAAGCTGCCAACATCTTTCTCAGGTCAGGTACCTCTCACAGGCATGCGGGTGCTTCATCCACGAGCTCGTCAGCTCAATGACTCACGGGAGTACTTTTAAATAGGAACAGGGGTGGGAGCACACCGCTTCACCTCCCAGCAAGTTTCGCCCCTGGCATTGTGGTAAATGCAGTTTTGGTTACTTGCTTGCTTCAAGAGTGTTCGAGTGTTTCGCCACAGTTGGCGCAGATAGTGCTGATCTCTAGACACGTGTTTCTGTTTCTCTAACCGTCATCAGTAGAGATTACAGTCTTTCAAATGTGGGGTTTGCTGAGTAGGCTGCCAACATCTTTGTCAGGTCAGGTTCCTCTCACAGGCATGTGGGTACTTCATGCACAAGCTTGTCAGCTCAATGACTCACTGGAGTACTATTAAACAGGAACAGAGGTGGGAGCACACTGTTTCACCTACCAGCAAGGTTCGCCTCTGGCATTGTGGTAAATACAATTCCGGTTACTTGCTTGCTTCAAGAGTGTTCGAGTGTTTCACCACAGTTGGCGCAGATAGTGCTGATCTCTAGACACTTTTTCTGGTTCTTTAACCGTCATCATTAGAGATTACAGTCTTTCAAATGTGAGGTTTGCTGAGTAGGCTTCCAACATCTTTCTCAGATCAGGTACCTCTCACAGGCATGCGGGTGCTTCATCCACGAGCTCTTCAGCTCAATGACACACAAGGAGTACTATTAAACTGGAACAGGGTTGGGAGCACACCGCTTCAACTCCCAGCAAGGTTCACCCCTGGCATTTTGGTAAATGCAGTTTCAGTTACTTGGTTGCTTCAAGAGTTTTTGAGTGTTTCGCCACAGTTGGAGCAGATATTGCTGATCTCTAGACATGTGTTTCTGGTTCTTTAACCGTCATCAGTTGAGATTACAGTCTTTGAAATTTTGGGTTTGCTGAGTAGGCTGTCAACATCTTTCTCAGGTCAGGTACCTCTCACAGGCATGCGGGTGTTTCATCCATTAGCTCGTCAGATCAATGACTCAAAGGAGTACTGTTAAACTAGAACAGGGTTGGGAGCACACCGCTTCAACTCCCAGCAAGGTTCGCCCCTGGCATTGTGGTAAAAGCAGTGGCAGTTACTTGCTTTCTTCAAGAGTGTTCAAGTGTTTCGCTACAGTTGGAGCAGATAGTGCTGATCTCTAGACATGTGTTTCTGGTTCTTTAACCGTCATCAGTTGAGATTACATTCTTTCAAATTTGGGGTTTGCTGAGTAGGCTTCAAACATATTTCTCAGGTCAGGTACCTCTCACAGGCATGCGGGTGCTTCATCCAGCAGTTCGTCAGCTCAATGACTCACGGGAGTACTATTAAACTGGAACAGGGTTGGGAGCACACCTCTTCACCTCCCAGCAAGGTTCGCCCCTGGCATTGTGGTAAATGCAGTTTCAGTTACTTGCTTTCTTCAAGAGTGTTCGAGTGCTTTTCCACAGTTGGCGCAGATAGTGCTGATCTCTAGACACGTGTTTCTGGTTCTTTAACTGTCATCAGTAGAGATTACAGTCTCTCAAATGTGAGGTTTGCTGAGTAAGCTGCCAACATCTTTCTAAGGTCTGGTACCTCTCACAGGCATGCGGGTGCTTCATCCACGAGCTCGTCAGCTCAATGACTCACAGGAGTATTTTTAAATAGGAACAGGGGTGGGAGCACACCGCTTCACCTCCCAGCAAGTTTCGCCCGTGGCATTGTGGTAAATGCAGTTTCGGTTACTTGCTTGCTTCAAGAGTGTTCGAGTGTTTCGCCACAGTTGGCGCAGATAGTGCTGATCTCTAGACACGTGTTTCTGTTTCTCTAACCGTCATCAGTAGAGATTACAGTCTTTCAAATATGGGGTTTGCTGAGTAGGCTGCCAACATCTTTGTCAGGTCAGGTTCCTCTCACAGGCATGTGGGTACTTCATGCACGAGCTCGTCAGCTCAATGACTCACTGGAGTACTATAAAACAGGAACAGAGGTGGGAGCACACTGTTTCACCTACCAGCAAGGTTCGCCTCTGGCATTGTGGTAAATACAATTCCGGTTACTTGCTTGCTTCAAGAGTGTTCGAGTGTTTCACCACAGTTGGCGCAGATAGTGCTGATCTCTAGACACTTTTTCTGGTTCTTTAACCGTCATCATTAGAGATTAATGTCTTTCAAATGTGAGGTTTGCTGAGTAGGCTTCCAACATCTTTCTCAGATCAGGTACCTCCCACAGGCATGCGGGTGCTTCATCCACGAGCTCTTCAGCTCAATGACTCACAAGGAGTACTATTAAACTGGAACAGGGTTGGGAGCACACCGCTTCAACTCCCAGCAAGGTTCACCCCTGGCATTTTGGTAAATGCAGTTTCAGTTACTTGGTTGCTTCAAGAGTTTTTGAGTGTTTCGCCACAGTTTGAGCAGATATTGCTGATCTCTAGACATGTGTTTCTGGTTCTTTAACCGTCATCAGTTGAGATTACAGTCTTTGAAATTGTGGGTTTGCTGAGTAGGCTGTCAACATCTTTCTCAGGTCAGGTACCTCTCACAGGCATGCGGGTGCTTCATCCATTAGCTCGTCAGATCAATGACTCAAAGGAGTACTTTTAAATTGGAACAGGGGTGGGAGCACACCGCTTCACCTGCCAGCAAGGTTCGCTCCTGGCAGTGTGGTAAATGCAGTTTCAGTTACTTGGTTGCTTCAAAAGTGTTTGAGTGTTTCGCAACAGTTGGGGCAGATAGTGCTGATCTCTAGACATGTGTTTCTGGTTCTTTAACCGTCATCAGCAGAGATTACAGTCTTTCAAATGTGGGATTTGCTGAATTGGCTGCAAACATCTTTCTCAGGTCAGGTACCTCCCACAGGCATGCAGGTGCTTCATCCACGAGCTCGTCATCTCAATGACTCACGGGAGTACTATTAAACAGGAATAGGGGTGGGAGCACACCGCTTCAGTTCCCAGCAAGTTTCGCAGCTGGCATTGTGGTAAATGCAGATTCAGTTACTTTCTTGCTTCAAGAGTGTTCAAGTGTTTCGCCACAGTTGGCGCAGATAGTGCTGATCTCTAGACACGTGTTTCTGATTTTTAAACCGTCATCAGTAGAGATTACAGTCTTTCAAATGTGGGGTTTGCTGAGTAGGCTGCCAACATCTTTCTCAGGTCAGGTACCTCTCACTGGCATGTGGGTGCTTCATCCATTAGCTCGTCAGCTCAATGACTCAAAGGAGTACTTGTAAATTGGAACAGGGGTGGGAGCACACCGCTTCACCTCCCAGCAAGGTTTGCTCCTGGCATTGTGGTACATGCAGTTTCAGTTACTTGGATGCTTCAAGAGTGTTTGAGTGTTTCGCAACAGTTGGCGCAGATAGTGCTGATCTCTAGACACGTGTTTCCTGTTCTTTAACCGTCATCAGTAGAGATTATGGTCTTTCAAATTTGGGGTTTGCTGAGTAGGCTGCAAACATCTTTCTCAGGTCAGGTACCTCTCACAGGCATGCGGGTGCTTCATCCAGCAGTTCATCAGCTCAATGACTCACGGGAGTACTATTAAACTGGAACAGGGTTGGGAGTACACCTCTTCACCTCCCAGAAAGGTCCGCCCCTGGCATTGTGGTAAATGCAGTTTCAGTTACTTGCTTTCTTCAAGAGTGTTCGAGTGTTTTACCACAGTTGGCGCAGATAGTGCTGATCTCTAGACACGTGTTTCTGGTTCTTTAACTGTCATCAGTAGAGATTTCAGTCTCTCAAATGTGAGGTTTGCTGAGTAAGCTGCCAACATCTTTCTCAGGTCAGGTACCTCTCACAGGCATGCGGGTGCTTCATCCACGAGCTCGTCAGCTCAATGACTCACGGGAGTACTTTTAAATAGGAACAGGGGTGGGAGCACACCGCTTCACCTCCCAGCAAGTTTCGCCCCTGGCATTGTGGTAAATGCAGTTTTGGTTACTTGCTTGCTTCAAGAGTGTTCGAGTGTTTCGCCACAGTTGGCGCAGATAGTGCTGATCTCTAGACACGTGTTTCTGTTTCTCTAACCGTCATCAGTAGAGATTACAGTCTTTCAAATGTGGGGTTTGCTGAGTAGGCTGCCAACATCTTTGTCAGGTCAGGTTCCTCTCACAGGCATGTGGGTACTTCATGCACAAGCTTGTCAGCTCAATGACTCACTGGAGTACTATTAAACAGGAACAGAGGTGGGAGCACACTGTTTCACCTACCAGCAAGGTTCGCCTCTGGCATTGTGGTAAATACAATTCCGGTTACTTGCTTGCTTCAAGAGTGTTCGAGTGTTTCACCACAGTTGGCGCAGATAGTGCTGATCTCTAGACACTTTTTCTGGTTCTTTAACCGTCATCATTAGAGATTACAGTCTTTCAAATGTGAGGTTTGCTGAGTAGGCTTCCAACATCTTTCTCAGATCAGGTACCTCTCACAGGCATGCGGGTGCTTCATCCACGAGCTCTTCAGCTGAATGACACACAAGGAGTACTATTAAACTGGAACAGGGTTGGGAGCACACCGCTTCAACTCCCAGCAAGGTTCACCCCTGGCATTTTGGTAAATGCAGTTTCAGTTACTTGGTTGCTTCAAGAGTTTTTGAGTGTTTCGCCACAGTTGGAGCAGATATTGCTGATCTCTAGACATGTGTTTCTGGTTCTTTAACCGTCATCAGTTGAGATTACAGTCTTTGAAATTTTGGGTTTGCTGAGTAGGCTGTCAACATCTTTCTCAGGTCAGGTACCTCTCACAGGCATGCGGGTGTTTCATCCATTAGCTCGTCAGATCAATGACTCAAAGGAGTACTTTTAAATTGGAACAGGGGTGGGAGCACACCGCTTCACCTGCCAGCAAGGTTCGCTCCTGGCAGTGTGGTAAATGCAGTTTCAGTTACTTGGTTGCTTCAAAAGTGTTTGAGTGTTTCGCAACAGTTGGGGCAGATAGTGCTGATCTCTAGACATGTGTTTCTGGTTCTTTAACCGTCATCAGCAGAGATTACAGTCTTTCAAATGTGGGATTTGCTGAATTGGCTGCAAACATCTTTCTCAGGTCAGGTACCTCTCACAGGCATGCAGGTGCTTCATCCACGAGCTCGTCATCTCAATGACTCACGGGAGTACTATTAAACAGGAATAGGGGTGGGAGCACACCGCTTCAGTTCCCAGCAAGTTTCGCAGCTGGCATTGTGGTAAATGCAGATTCAGTTAGTTGCTTGCTTCAAGAGTGTTCAAGTGTTTCGCCACAGTTGGCGCAGATAGTGCTGATCTCTAGACACGTGTTTCTGATTTTTAAACCGTCATCAGTAGAGATTATAGTCTTTCAAATTTGGGGTTTGCTGAGTAGGCTACAAACATATTTCTCAGATCAGGTACCTCTCACAGGCATGCAGGTGCTTCATCCACGAGCTCGTCAGCTCAATGACTCACAGGAGTACTATTAAACAGGAATAGGGGTGAGAGCACACCGCTTCAGTTCCCAGCAAGTTTCGCAGCTGGTTTTGTGGTAAATGCAGATTCAGTTACTTGCTTGCTTCAAGAGTGTTCAAGTGTTTCGCCACAGTTGGCGCAGATAGTGCTGATCTCTAGACACGTGTTTCTGGTTCTTAAACCGTCATCATTAGAGATTATAGTCTTTCAAATTTGGGGTTTGCTGAGTAGGCTACAAACATATTTCTCAGATCAGGTACCTTTCACAGGCATGCGGGTGCTTCATCCAGGAGCTCGTCAGCTCAATGACTCATGGATGTACTATTAAATAGGAACAGGGTTGGTAAAACACTGCTTCACCTCCCAGCAAGGTTCGCCCCTGGCATTGTGGTAAATACAGTTTCGGTAACTTGCTTGCTTCAAAAGTGTTAGAGTGTTTCGCCAAAGTTGGCGCAGATAGTGCTGATCTCTAGACACGTGTTTCTGGTTCTTTAACGGTCTTCAGTAGAGATTACAGTCTTTCAAATGTAAGGTTTGCTGAGTAGGCTGCCAACATCTTTCTCAGGTCAGGTACCTCTCACAGGCATGCGGGTGCTTCATCCACAAGCTCCTCAGCTCAATGACTCACGGGAGTACTATTAAACAGGAATAGGGGTGGGAGCACACCGCTTCAGCTTCCAGCAAGGTTCGCCCCTGGCATTGTGGTAAATGCAGATTCAGTTACATGCTTGCTTCAAGAGTGTTCAAGTGTTTCGCCACAGTTGGCGCAGATAGTGCTGATCTCTAGACACGTGTTTCTGGTTCTTTAACCATCATCAGTAGAGAGTATAGTCTTTCATCATCAATGATCTTTATTCGGGTATTTAAAAATATCCATAAAAGAAGGATGTTATAAACAGTCCAATTTCCATTATAAATTAGACAGATGTACACATATACACATATATACAAAAGATGATAAAAACCCAACAATATTAATCAGTTTAAAAACGGGACAATTATGTGCAGGCCCAAGCTAATTCAGCAGTATGAAATTTCCCCAATGGTGTGAGAGGAGAAGCCCTTCAAAATACACATAACTTCCAAAAGAAATTACAAGACAAGCCTGTATGATATCCTTAGACCCTTCCATGCCTCAATGAGTCCAAGGAGGTTAGTCCTCTCCTCTAGTGTTCCTTAATTTTACCACCAATCTTAAAAAGTGTTCAGTGCTGAATAAGGTAAAAGGATCAGAGGATAGTTTGAGATATAAAAGAGCCACTTTAGCCTGTCTGATTTTGGATCGTCTTAAAATGGTTTTTAAAAACAGGGACCTAGGATGAGCATAGAAAGGGCAAATTAGAACGAAGTGAAGGGTAACTTGCGGAGATCTTAGATCGCAGCCGCAACGCCCTTTTGTACTTAAATCATTTGCAAACCCGGCTGGAACTGATAAAATATGATGCAGAAGGTTTAACCTAAATCTGGTCATCAGAAATCTGTCCTGTATATTGTACATATTAGAGAGATAAAATTCCATGCACAGGCATGATTTTGTAAGCAGATAGGATCTTACTGTGGTTTTTCGCCCTTCTCTGTCCTCTCTGTCCCTAGCTATATGCTGCGGGAATTCTGCCTTTATAACGCCCTTGTCTGTAGTGGATAGTGTATGTGGTTCATAGAAAAAGTTTGCGTAGCCCAATCTGCTCAAGGCGTCCCTTACATATTTGAGCCAGGGTATTCAGAACCCCTTATCCCCCATCATGCAATCCTCCAAAATGTGTCTGCTTAGACTTGCCTCTGGATTTATCCAAATTTTTATCCAGCAGATAATGGGTTTGAGGCATGCCCTCTCACTAAGATAATACCCAGCTCCTCATGAACAATAAAAGAAGGGATGCATTAGGGCACTTGCAAGAGCCTTCTTAGGAACTTGTTTTCCTCCAGTTGGATTTTTGCTAAATCTTAAAACCCCATACCTCGCTCCCATACAGAGTCTTAGCACAACATACCGAGCTATATAATTGCACTATTTCGTTGGGTGACCAACGGCCAAGTCTGGTAGCATAATTCATAATTGAGCCCACTGAGCTGGGATGTTGGCTGCATTTGTGCCTAACTAATGGTTTAAAATTAAGATCCTTGTCAAATAGGATCCCCAAGTAGTTAAAAACTTTTACTTTTTCAAGTGTATGTGCCTCTATTGTGAAGATACAGTTCTTGGAGGGCGTTTTACCTGCTTCCATGATGTATGACTTTGAGAGGTTGGGGACTAGATCTAGATCCGCCATAAACATAACAAATCCACTGATAAGAGCCTGTAGGCCCCTTCCCGTGCGCGCCAGGAGGACCGCGTCATCCGCATATAGGATGACGGGTATACTTCTCCTCCCAATGCGGGGGCAATCTGCCCCCAGGACTCCGAGCGCTTTTTCTAGACCGTTTATGTAAAGCGTGAAAAGGAAAGGCACGAGGATACAACCTTGCCTCACCCCACCCCTGCACAGGAAGTCTTCCGTGAGGTCCCCCTCGTCACTGAACCTGACCTGTGCCGTTGTGTTTTGATGAAGCATTCGTAAGACATGTATCAGTCCTGGGTCCACGCCCATGGCTCCCAAGATCTCCCACAGCTTTCTTCTGTTAACACAGTCGAATGCTGCTGAGAGATCCATAAAAGCCAGGTACACAGTGCCTTCCCTGGCCTGAGTGTACTTTGACACCAAGTGATAGAGATTGAGACACTGGTCTGTCGTAGAACGACCATTGCGGAACCCGTACTGTACGTCTGTGATAATATCGTTTTCATCAGCCCAGACCATTAAGCGGTTTAGGATGACTCTCCCCAAGACTTTCGCCGTGACATCTATAAGGGATATTGGACGATAGCATTGCGGGTCGTTCCTATTTCCCTGTTTAAACACTGGTACAATGGCGGCCGTAGACCAAGATCTAGGCATACCTACTTCATTGGCTGTATTAAATACCCTGGTGAGTATGGGAGTCCAAAGATCTGACTGGCTTTTAAATAGATCGGGGGAATCCCGTCTGGACCTGGCGCCTTTCTCACTACCAGGCCTTCTATTCCTAATTTAACCTCGGATACTGTAAAATACGTCCGAGTACATACTGGGAGTCCTATGGCTAGGGTTGGTTGTTCCTCTAATTCACCACGATTATATAAGCTTGTGAAGTGCGCCACCCATGCTTCTGGCAAGATATGGGACGCCACTTGCGATTTGTTAGATGGCTGAAAACAAGGGTCATTTATTACCCTCCAGAAGCTATTCATGTCCCGACGCTCGGCAGCCTCTCTCAGTGACTCCCAAGCCTGGATTTGTAGGGAAATTTTTCGCAGTTTGGTGGCCGTTTTATAACGAGTCCTGCAAGCAACAATCTTGCCTCTATCCTTTGGGACTGTTTTAAGTGCCAGCTTCAGGTCCCTATGGGCCCTTGAGCAATCCTTATCAAACCATCTGGGGCAAAAATCAGCCTGCATCTTTATTTTACTCCTCAAAAGACTATCTATGTGCTGGGCAGTGCCCTCAAAAGCTTTAATCAAGTCGCTCCCCTCTACGGTAGAATCTAGGCACCTCCATATCTGGTTATCAGTATTGGCAAGGAGCGCTCTATGGAATCCTACCCCGTCAATATTGCTCCATCTGATTCTCCTGCCCTGGTCCGTTGCCTTATATTGGCCCACAGTGGTCCTTTTGTCCACCTTAGCGATTAAGTTATTATCCCTCAATGACAATACCCGGGGGTTATGGTCACTAAAGGCACTGACCACTATCTTAAAATGGCTAACTCTACATTTTAGTACATTTGTTACAAAGATGTAGTCAATAATTGAATCACTTCCCCTTCCCTTAAAGGAGGGATTTATTGTGTTGGACAACCCGCAGTCGATCAGATCCATCGTGTGGATTAGGGCAAACTTACCCAGAAATTTACTTAATTCCATGCCCTCTCTAGAGTGCTCTAGGTGCCAACCCTTGGTAGAGGGGCATGCATCCCAGGTTCCTCTTTCCCATTTCAAATAAGGGCACTGGTGACAGTTAAAATCCCCCATTAAGACCAGCTGGGTGCTTGAATCCCCTGCATCGTGTAAGCTGGCCAATCTCTCCTCGAGCTCGGCCAAGTTTAGCATAGATTGTCCCGCATTATAAAAATTTATAAAAATGAGCTTTAAGCCCTTCTTGGAGTATCTAATACCCTGGAGGCAACCCGAGTCCCACCCCAGGTCCTGCCAAGTCCCTTGCAACGTCAATGCCACATACGTTATTAAACCTCCCTTGGCACGGCCCATAGTTGTTTTACAGGCCGGGACAAAGAACATTTTATAGCCCTCCAAGAATGGAGCACTACTATTGACTTCCCACATTTCCTGGAGACAGATAATGTGGTATTTTCTAATGAGGTCTAACCTTTCTTTATTTTGGATTTTAGCTGCAATTCCTGCGTTATTCCAAGAGATCACCCTCAACTCCATAGAAGTTGGTACAAGCCCCCTAATCCCTCCACTCGTCTTCCTTAGGGGAGGGCACGTTTCTGGGTTAATTACTTCTATGATCGTGTCTTCCGCACCCCTCTCGTGCCACGCTAAGGTGCCAACTACTATTCTCAGATCGTGTACACCTGGTGGGCTTATATCATCAGATTTAGATTGATTATCATATTCTCTCTTGATCTCGCCACACCCTGTCCTCACCAGTCAGTCCTGTTCGTCCAGGGCAGATGTGCTGGAGAGAGGGGCAAATCTATTTATTGCATAGCCCGAGCTATCCTCCCTGCCTTTCTCAGTGGCCCAATGCCGCTGCATTCTCTGACCTGGCTCTAAAGCGTTATCCCTGTAAAAGAAATACAGGGGTAGCATCCTTATACAGGACCCGCTTGCCCTCTCCCCGTGGCGGTTGTCGAGCAAGTCTCGTACTAACTCAGGATGCCTAAAGTTTACAATGACACAGTCACCTGCAAATTTTCTCTTGCTATCCCCAATCCAAGCCACCCTCCTGGCCATGAGGATGTGCCTGTGTTGGAAGCTCCTTACTGTTATATTGTTGTATAGCCAATGCGAGGCCTTATTTATCAGTGTACTGGTTGATTCTTCCCTGTCACGGTTGAGTCCAGGCACGCCTACTAGCACTATCGAGTATGGGCAAGATGCAGGAGGTAAATCCAGTGTCTGGAGACCTGGGGTGCTCTGGACGCAGTCAATACTGATGTTCTTAAAGACCTTATCAGGCTCCTTAATTCTTAGGGCATTGTCCCTAGGGTTAGGAGGGGTCTGCATAGTACCTGGGGCCTTACAACGCAAATTCCTATTACTAGTCTTTGCTGTCTCCGTGGTTATACCTCTCTGCTCCATAGGCTCGGGGGCATTATTGGTTACAGCCTCTCGCCCACTGTCAGCAGCCGCTATCCCCTCCTCCCTCCCCTGTTGGTTATTCCCGGGTAGCCGTCCCCTGTCTTGGTCTAGCAATCTGCTTAGTTATTTTCCCTTCCAGTCTGGTGATTTCTGTCATTACTGGCCCCAGATATTGAAGTAGAAGCTGTTCCATTTTTGTCTCGAATGCTGTGATAATTTCATGGAGCCCATCCGCCCCACTCCCAATTTGACAGTTTGGGAATACTATGCTCTCGGGTTTCTTACTAGCTCCTTTGTGGGGCTTTGTCGGCCCTCTACCGCTAGACTTACTAACGCGGTTTGATGTATGCGACCCGCCAGAGTATGAAAAACCCACCGTCAATAAAGATCTTTTGGAGCGTGTAACTACTTCCCTGAGAGGGCTCCGTGAGGGGTCTACATCCGACACGGCTAGTTGAATGCTGGGCCCCCCACTCAAACCCTCCCCTTGGAATGTTTTAGGTAGAATGACCTCCTGAGTGTCTTTATTACTGGGTGTTTGCTTAGGTATCTTCTGGTTAGTAGAGCCCAACCCAGTTATGCTAACTATCTCAGGGTCCCCCTGTGAGCTTGAGTTAACCGATGTCAGTGCGTCAGTGGAGTCAGGCTGGACTCAGCTCTTACAATGAAAGCATCAAGGGTACCCTTTACCCCTCCCTCCGCCCTGGACTGAGAGTTCTTAGGTTTAACCATGGTTTAAATATACAGTCCTGGCTATCCCTGTTATAGACCCCGCCCTTTATCCTAACTTGGGTATAAACAGTTATAATTCCTGGTCGTGGGAGTTTCCAACACAGGTAACACTCGTAGTCAAGTCAGTCACAATACGATATATTTTAAGCAAAGGGGCTTCCTGGTTAGAACTTAATATGTTATCACAGGGATAGCAACACAACACAGAATGCGCGAACCTTAGAGTTCGCGTGTGTGACCGGGCTCATCAATGAACCGTCAAATCTGGACACAAAGTCAAGGGACGTGGCCCGGCCCGGCCTCCTTTGGCCCCTGACGGCCACAGACGGCCACAGACGGCCCGCCCTTTGCCCGGGCTTCGCACGGCGTGCGCCCGCGCGCGTCACGCGAAGCGGGAGCCGTGCTGTTATTTAAGCGCCTCCGGGCGCGACAGGGATCAAGCAGGCAGCAGAGCAGTGTGGGAGGCGTAGTCCTCTCCCTCCGTGTGTGGTGGCGACACTGGCAGCAGTTCCTCAGCGGTTCCCGCGAAGCGGGAGCCGCGCTGTTATTTATGCGCCTCCGGCCGCGACATGGATCAAGCAGGCAGCAGAGCAGTGTGGGAGGCGTAGTCCTCTCCCTCCGTGTGTGGTGGCGACACTGGCAGCAGTTCCTCAGCGGTTCCCGCGAAGCGGGAGCTGCGCTGTTATTTATGCGCCTCCGGGCGTGACAGGGATCAAGCAGGCAGCAGAGCAGTGTGGGAGGCGTAGTCCTCTCCCTCCGTGTGTGGTGGCGACACCGGCAGCAGTTCCTCAGTTGGCGCAGATAGTGCTGATCTCTAGACACGTGTTTCTGGTTCTTAAACCGTCATCAGTAGAGATTATAGTCTTTCAAATTTGTGGTTTGCTGAGTAGGCTACAAACATATTTCTCAGATCAGGTACCTCTCACAGGCATGCAGGTCCTTCATCCAGGAGCTCGTCAGCTCAATGACTCATGGAAGTACTATTAAATAGGAACAGGGTTGGGAAGACACTACTTCACCTCCCAGCAAGGTTCGCCCCTGGCATTGTGGTAAATACAGTTTCGGTAACTTGCTTGCTTCAAAAGTGTTAGAGTGTTTCGCCAAAGTTAGCGCAGATAGTGCTGATCTCTAGACACTTGTTTCTGGTTCTTTAACGGTCATCAGTAGAGATTACAGTCTTTCAAATGTAAGGTTTGCTGAGTAGGCTGCCAACATCTTTCTCAGGTCAGGTACCTCTCACAGGCATGCGGGTGTTTCATCCACGAGCTCGTCAGCTCAATGACTCACGGGAGTACTATTAAACAGGAATAGGGGTGGGAGCACACCGCTTCAGCTTCCAGCAAGGTTCGCCCCTGGCATTGTGGTAAATGCAGATTCAGTTACATGCTTGCTTCAAGAGTGTTCGAGTGTTTCGCCACAGTTGGCGCAGATAGTGCTGATCTCTAGACACGTGTTTCTGGTTCTTTAACCGTCATCAGTAGAGATTATAGTCTTTCAAATTTGGGGTTTGCTGAGTAGGCTACAAACATATTTCTCAGGTCAGGTACCTCTAACGGGTATGTGGGTGCTGTAGGAAGGTGGATATATGACTATGGTTACCCCCAACTTTTTGCCTAGTGTCTAGCTGGTTTTTTGACTTAGTTGGCCTGAGATCTTGCCATTCAGGGTCTCAGGCTGTCTGCTCTCTCTTTAAAATGGACTCCATGTACCCTAGGTACATACCCATTTGGTAAGTAAGGATCACCTTATTGGACCCTGTACAGTGTACCCTAGGTACCCAGGGCATAGGTGTACCCTAGGCCTACCAGGGGCTGCAGCATGTATTATGCCACCCCTGGCCTGGCCTTACAATCAGACACAACTGGCTGATCACTCAGCTGGGGCAGGGTCGTGTAATCACCCCTTGCTTAGATATAGTATACCTATATCTACACTCACAATAGACACATGTGTACCTATCAGCCACTCCTATGGCAGGCCTTAACAATCCTGGAGGCAGAGTGCTTGGTAACATGTGAGATGGTGCTCTAGCATGAGCTGAGCCTGTCTACAGCTTTCGGAACCATGTCCTTATAGCTGTTCTATGATATCGCCTACCATATACTCTTAAGTACCTTATAATCTTACACGGTTATGGTAACTATGGTTTGGCTTTATCAAAACATGTTGTGTAAGGTGTCTAACACTTTGTAATAATACCCCCATACCATTTCTGGTTATGAGGATATTATTCCTCCCTTCTAGAGGGAGAGACGTGTTAAAATCCTACTTTGCTGTTTAACTCTGACCAAAGCCTCAGCATCACAAAATGGATGCTGCTGCCACAGACACGAGTCTGACCTCCTGCCGCTGGGAGCCCTCCCAGCCAGGGAGGCCTGGACAATAGGTTTCCTGCTTGGGGAGGTGCTAGCACCTCCCCAGACAGACTTTAGTGTATTGGGGCAGCGAGGGCTGAAAGGAATGAGACATGCCTGTGGCACACAAGGTGCTCCATGCATAGTCCAGTTCAAACCTGTGCTGGGGCACTCCAGCCCCAGCTCTGTCGTGAAACTGGTCAAAGGAAAGGGGGTGTAGCCACCCCCCTTCCTGGTCCCACCCATAGGAGGGACCTTGCAGGTAGCCCAGCCCACTAGCCTAGTATATTACGAGGTAGCTGAGCCCTGCAGAATCAGATTACCCTAAAAATCTGCAACTTGAACAGAAACTCTGGACCTTCGACATTCGACCTCAGGAAGAAGACTGAAGAATCTCCCTTGTGGCCAAGGAGTGACCACCCTGGGCAACCAGGCACCATCCAGCGACCACTGCTTGCTTTGCGACTGATCCTACGAGGGACGACTGCAGAGACTGACCAGCGCCGAGACTTCCAGACACCTCTGAACCAGATCCACCTCTACAGCAAAGCTGAGACCCGTGGAGGCGACGAGGGACGTGGGACTGGCGACTTGGGAAAAGTGGCTAGTAACTGACTAGCGTGACTTCTGAGGCTTCCTCGAGGCTGTGCTTGGGGAATTGAGAAGCCCCCATCCCGAGCACCATCTGCAAAGAAGATCAGCTCAGCACACTTCACGTGTTCTGCGTGGGGCCCTTCTGCACCTGAGTTGCACGACGTGTTGTCCGGTTGCTGGCCCGTTGGCTAGTGACCTCTGTGACGACGAACCTTCCATTTTGCTTTGCTGGTCCGGCTCCTTCAGACTGGCACTCGCTCCCCTGTGAAAGGGAAGCACCCCAGACCTTCCTGGTCTGGAACAGAAGTAAGTCCGTCATCCTGCGTGGGTTAAGCTTGCCAAGGCTTGTTGGGTCCTGACTCGACATCGACGCCGCCGACAGCAAGAGCCTTCGTGGGACAGCTCGCCTCCTGGTCCTGGTTGTCCTCGACGCCTCCTGGTACCCGTGGCTGCTGAAAAAAGCTTCACCTCTTCACCTGCATCTTCACGACATCGCCCGGTTCATTCCTGGTTCCACACGGTCACTGGCTAGTGACCCAGACTTTGTCCCCTCTGCTTGCAGGTGTCCTTCCTCCTTGATTCCAACCTTGGAATCCACCGGACACTCTTCACTGACTGCCTGTCAGCAACTTTTCTTCAGGCATCCATAGGAGTCAACGACGAAACCCGACGCAAGTTCACACCTATGCACCCGCAGCCCGTGGGCTAGGTAACTTGAGTACTCCGGTGCTCACAAGGGTATTGACTATCCTAGGGTCTAGTTTCCAAGTCTCTAACTCCTAGCTCCTTCCGAAGTGTCCTAAAACTCTTAAATTCTAACTAATACTATTTCTATTGACTTTTACGCATTACGCGTGAGTGTTTCCACTCTGCACCTGAATCCCGTGGGCCTCCCACTTCCTAGTAACTGATAGGGTAGTGTAGCCCCAGCGATTCCCTAGGCCTAGGCCTATCCTGTGTTCGTGACATTGGTCCTTATACCACTAACTTAGTATATGGTTTGCGTGGCCCCTAGGGCCTAACTGTAATACTTACCTGTGTAACTTATGTATGCTTAAATAACATTGAGTTGTACTTACCTCGAATCTCATAAAGAGTGCTGAGGGTATTTCAACTAGAATAAATACATTCTATTTTTATATATATCTGTAGTGGTGTCCTTTCATTTGGTATTCAAGGGATTACAAATGGTATAACAACTGGCTTCAAATGCCATACAGAGTTTAGCCTAAGACTGCTCTTGTCCATGCTACCACTAGGATAGCTGGTCCATAAGGTTGACTTTACAACCAATCACCATAAGGGTTGTTTGGACTGATACAAGGTGTACACTAGAACTAGTGACATCATATATCAGGCCAACTTCTCACAGGTGCTTCATCCACGAGCTTGTCAGCTCAATGACTAACGGGAGTACTATTAAATAGGAACAGGGTTGGGAGCACACCGCTTCACCTCTCAGCAAGGTTCGCCCCTGGCATTGTGGTAAATGCAGTTTCAGTTACTTGCTTTCTTCAAGAGTGTTCGAGTGTTTCGCCACAGTTGGACGCAGATAGTGCTGATCTCTAGACATGTGTTTCTGGTTCTTTAAGAGTCATCAGTAGAGATTATAGTCTTTCAAATGTGAGGATTGCTGAGTAGGCTGCCAAAATCTTTCTGAGGTCAGATACCTCTCACAGGCATGCGGGTGCTTCATCCACGAGCTCGTCAGCTCAATGACTCACGGGAGTACTATTAAATAGGAACAGGGTTGGGAGAACACCACTTCACCTCCCAGCAAGGTTCGCCACTGGCATTGTGGTAAATGCAGTTTCAGTTACTTGCTTGCTTCAAGAGTCTTCGAGTGTTTCGCCACAGTTGGTGCAGATAGTGCTGATCTCTAGACACATGTTTCTGGTTCTTTAACGTCATCAGTTGAGATTACAGTCTTTGAAATTTTGGGTTTGCTGAGTAGGCTGCCAACATCTTTCTCAGGTCAGGTACCTCTCACAGGCATGCGGGTGCTTCATCCATTAGCTCGTCAGCTCAATGACTCAAAGGAGTACTTTTAAATTGGAACAGGGATGGGAGCACACCGCTTCACCTCCCAGAAAGGTTCGCCTCTGGCATTGTGGTAAATGCATTTTCAGTTACTTTGCTGCTTCAAGAGTGTTAGAGTGTTTCGCCAAAGTTGGCGCAGATAGTGCTGATCTCTAGACACGTGTTTCTGGTTCTTTAACCGTCATCAGTAGAGATCACGGTCTTTCAAAAGTGGGGTTTGCTGAGTAGGCTGCCAACATCTTTCTCAGGTCAGGTACCTCTAACAGGCATGTGGGTGCTTCATGCACGAGCTTGTCAGCTCAATGACCCACCGGAGTACTATTAAACAGGAACAGGGTTGGGAGCACACCGCTTCACCTCCCAGCAAGGTTCGCCCCTGGCATTGTGGTAAATACAGTTCCGGTTACTTGCTTGCTTCAAGAGTGTTCAAGTGTTTCGCCACAGTTGGTGCAGATAGTGCGGATCTCTAGACACGTGTTTCTGGTTCTTTAACTGTCATCAGTAGAGATTACAGGCCTTCAAATTTGAGGTTTGCTGAGTAGGCTGCCAACATCTTTCCTAGGTCAGGTACCTCTCACAGGCATGCGAGTGCTTCATCCACAACCTCGTCAGCTCAATGACTCACTGGAGTACTATTAAACAGGAACAGGGGTGGGAGCACACCGCTTCACCTCCTAGCATGGTTCGCCCCTGGCATTGTGGTAAATGCAGTTTCGGTTACTTGCTTGCTTCAAGGGTGTTCGAGTGTTTTGCCACAGTTGGCGCAGATAGTGCTGATCTCTAGACACGTGGTTCCTGGTTCTTTAACCGTCATCAGTAGAGATTACAGTCTTTGAAATTTGGGGTTTGCTGAGTAGGCTGCCAACATCTTTCTCAGGTCAGGTACCTCTCACAGGCAGGTGGGTGCTTCATCCATGAGCTCGTCAGCTCAATGACTCACTGGAGTACTATTAAACAGGAACAGGGGTGGGAGCACACTGCTTCACCTCCCAGCAAGGTGCGCCCCTGGCACTGTGGTAAATACAGTTCCGGTTACTTGCTTGCTTCAAGAGTGTTCGAGTGTTTTACCACAGTTGGCGCAGATAGTGCTGATCTCTTGACACGTTTTTCTGGTTCTTTAACCGTCATCAGTAGAGATTACAGTCTTTCAAATGTGAGGTTTGCTGAGTAGTCTGCCAACATCTTTCTCAGGTCAGGTACCTCTCACAGGCATGCGGGTGCTTCATCCACGAGCTCGTCAGCTCAATCACTCACGGGTGTATTATTAAACAGGAACAGGGGTGGGAGCACACTGCTTCACTTCCCAGCAAGGTTCGCCCCTTGCATTGTGGTAAATGCAGTTTCGGTTACTTGCTTGCTTCAAGAGTGTTCGAGTATTTTGCCACAGTTGGCGCAGATAGCACTGATCTCTAGACACGTGTTTCTGGTTCTTTAACCGTCATCAGTAGAGATTACAGTCTTTGAAATTTGGGTTTTGCTGAGTAGGCTGCCAACGTCTTTCTCAGGTCAGGTACCTCTCACAGCCATGCGGGTGCTTCATTCACGATCTCGTCAGCTCAATGACTCACGGGAGTACTATTAAACAGGAACAGGGGTGTGAGCACAATGCTTTACATCCTAGCATGGTTCGCCACTTGCATTGTGGTAAATGCAGTTTCAGTTACTTGCTTGCTTCAAGAGACTTCAAGTGTTTCGCCACAGTTGGCGCAGATAGTGCTGATCTCTAGACATGTGTATCTGGTTCTTTAACCGTCATCAGTAGAGATTACAGTCTTTCAAATTTGGGGTTTGCTGAGTAGGCTGCCAACATCTTTCTCAGGTCAGGTACCTCTCACTGGCAAGCGGGTGCTTTATCCATGAGCTCGTCAGCTCAATGACTCACGGGAGTACTATTAAATAGGAACAGGGTTGGGAGCACACCGCTTCAGCTTCCAGCAGGGTTCTCCCCTGGCATTGTGGTAAATGCAGATTCAGTTACATGCTTGCTTCAAGAGTGTTCAAGTGTTTCGCCACAGTTGGTGCAGATAGTGCGGATCTCTAGACACGTGTTTCTGGTTCTTTAACTGTCATCAGTAGAGATTACAGGCCTTCAAATTTGAGGTTTGCTGAGTAGGCTGCCAACATCTTTCCTAGGTCAGGTACCTCTCACAGGCATGCGAGTGCTTCATCCACAAGCTCGTCAGCTCAATGACTCACGGGAGTACTATTAAACAGGAACAGGGGTGGGAGCACACCGCTTCACCTCCCAGCATGGTTCGCCCCTGGCATTGTGGTAAATGCAGTTTCGGTTACTTGCTTGCTTCAAGAGTGTTCGAGTGTTTTGACACAGTTGGCGCAGATAGTGCTGATCTCTAGACACGTGGTTCCTGGTTCTTTAACCGTCATCAGTAGAGATTACAGTCTTTGAAATTTGGGGTTTGCTGAGTAGGCTGCCAACATCTTTCTCAGGTCAGGTACCTCTCACAGGCAGGTGGGTGCTTCATCCATGAGCTCGTCAGCTCAATGACTCACTGGAGTACTATTAAACAGGAACAGGGGTGGGAGCACACTGCTTCACCTCCCAGCAAGGTTTGCCCCTGGCACTGTGGTAAATACAGTTCCGGTTACTTGCTTGCTTCAAGAGTGTTCGAGTGTTTTACCACAGTTGGCGCAGATAGTGCTGATCTCTAGACACGTTTTTCTGGTTCATTAACCATCATCAGTAGAGATTACAGTCTTTCAAATGTGAGGTTTGCTGAGTAGTCTGCCAAAATCTTTCTCAGGTCAGGTACCTCTCACAGGCATGCGGGTGCTTCATCCATGAGCTCGTCAGCTCAATGACTCACGGGTGTATTATTAAACAGGAACAGGGGTGGGAGCGCACTGCTTCACTTCCCAGCAAGGTTCGCCCCTTGCATTGTGGTAAATGCAGTTTCGGTTACTTGCTTGCTTCAAGAGTGTTCGAGTATTTTGCCACAGTTGGCGCAGATAGTACTGATCTCTAGACACGTGTTTCTGGTTCTTTAACCGTCATCAGTAGAGATTGCAGTCTTTCAAAAGTGGGGTTTGCTGAGTAGGCTGCCAACATCTTTCTCAGGTCAGGTACGTCTAACAGGCATGTGGGTGCTTCATGCACGAGCTCGTCAGCTCCGTGACCCACCGGAGTACTATGAAACAGGAACAGGGTTGGGAGCACAGCGCTTCACCTCCCAGCAAGGTTCACCCCTGGCATTGTGGTAAATACAGTTCTGGTTACTTGCTTGCTTCAAGAGTGTTCGAGTGTTTCGCCACAGTTGGCGCAGATAGTGCTAATCTCTAGACACGTGTTTCTGGTTCTTTAACTGTCAGCAGTAGAGATTACAGTCACTCAAATGTGAGGTTTGCTGAGTAGGCTGCCAACATCTTTCTCAGGTCAGGTACCTCTCACAGGCATGCGGGTGCTTCATCCACAAGCTCGTCAGCTCAATGACTCACGGCAGGACTATTAAACAGGAACAGGGGGGAGCACACCGCTTCACCTCCCAGCGTGGTTCTCCCCTGGCATTGTGGTAAATGCAGTTTCGGTTACTTGCTTGCTTCAAGATTGTTCAAGTGTTTTGCCACAGTTGACGCAGATAGTGCTGATCTCTAGACACGTGTTTCTGGTTCTTTAACCGTCATCAGTAGAGATTACAGTCTTTGAAATTTGGGGTTTGCTGAGTAGGCTGCCAACATCTTTCTCAGGTTAGGCACCTCTCACAGGCATGCGGGTGCTTCATGCACGAGCTTGTCAGCTCAATGACCCACCGGAGTACTATTAAACAGGAACAGGGTTGGGAGCACACCGCTTCACCTCCCAGCAAGGTTCGCCCCTGGCATTGTGGTAAATACAGTTCCGGTTACTTGCTTGCTTCAAGAGTGTTCAAGTGTTTCGCCACAGTTGGTGCAGATAGTGCGGATCTCTAGACACGTGTTTCTGGTTCTTTAACTGTCATCAGTAGAGATTACAGGCCTTCAAATTTGAGGTTTGCTGAGTAGGCTGCCAACATCTTTCATAGGTCAGGTACCTTTCACAGGCATGCGAGTGCTTCATCCACAAGCTCGTCAGCTCAATGACTCACGGGAGTACTATTAAACAGGAACAGGGGTGGGAGCACACCGCTTCACCTCCCAGCATGGTTCGCCCCTGGCATTGTGGTAAATGCAGTTTCGGTTACTTGCTTGCTTCAAGAGTGTTCGAGTGTTTTGCCACAGTTGGCGCAGATAGTGCTGATCTCTAGACACGTTTTTCTGGTTCATTAACCGTCATCAGTAGAGATTACAGTCTTTCAAATGTGAGGTTTGCTGAGTAGTCTGCCAAAATCTTTCTCAGGTCAGGTACCTCTCACAGGCATGCGGGTGCTTCATCCACGAGCTCGTCAGCTCAATGACTCACGGGTGTATTATTAAACAGGAACAGGGGTGGGAGCACACTGCTTCACTTCCCAGCAAGGTTCGCCCCTTGCATTGTGGTAAATGCAGTTTCGGTTACTTGCTTGCTTCAAGAGTGTTCGAGTATTTTGCCACAGTTGGCGCAGATAGTACTGATCTCTAGACACGTGTTTCTGGTTCTTTAACCGTCATCAGTAGAGATTACAGTCTTTGAAATTTGGGTTTTGCTGAGTAGGATGCCAACGTCTTTCTCAGGTCAGGTACCTCTCACAGCCATGCGGGTGCTTCAATCACGATCTCGTCAGCTCAATGACTCACGGGAGTATTATTAAACAGGAACAGGGGTGTGAGCACAATGCTTTACATCCTAGCATGGTTCGCCACTTGCACTGTGGTAAATGCAGTTTCAGTTACTTGCTTGCTTCAAGAGACTTCGAGTGTTTCGCCACAGTTGGCGCAGATAGTGCTGATCTCTAGACATGTGTATCTGGTTCTTTAACCGTCATCAGTAGAGATTACAGTCTTTCAAATTTGGGGTTTGCTGAGTAGGCTGCCAACATCTTTCTCAGGTCAGGTACCTCTCACTGGCAAGCGGGTGCTTCATCCATGAGCTCGTCACCTCAATGACTCACGGGAGTACTATTAAATAGGAACAGGGTTGGGAGCACACCGCTTCAGCTTCCAGCAGGGTTCTCCCCTGGCATTGTGGTAAATGCAGATTCAGTTACATGCTTGCTTCAAGAGTGTTCAAGTGTATCGCCACAGTTGGCGCAGATAGTGCTGATCTCTAGACATGTGTTTCTGGTTCTTTAACCGTCATCAGTAGAGATTATAGTCTTTCAAATTTGGGGTTTGTTGAGTAGGCTACAAACATATTTCTCAGGTCAGGTACCTCTCACTGGCAAGCGGGTGCTTCATCCATGAGCTCGTCAGCTCAATGACTCACGGGAGTACTATTAAATAGGAACAGGGTTGGGAGCACACCGCTTCAGCTTCCAGCAGGGTTCTCCCCTGGCATTGTGGTAAATGCAGATTCAGTTACATGCTTGCTTCAAGAGTGTTCAAGTGTATCGCCACAGTTGGCGCAGATAGGCTGATCTCTAGAAACGTGTTTCTGGTTCTTTAACCGTCATCAGTAGAGATTACAGTCTTTCAAATGTGAGGTTTGCTGAGTAGGCTGCCAACATCTTTCTCAGGTCAGGTACCTCTCACAGACATGCAGGTGCTTCATCCACGAGCTCGTCAGCTCAATGACTCACGGGGGTACTACCAAACAGGAACAGGTTTGGGAGCACACCGCTTCACCTCCCAGCAAGGTTCACCCCTGGCATTGTGGTAAATGCAGTTTCAGTTACTTACTTGCTTTAAGAGTGTTCGAGTGTTTCGCCACAGGAGGCGCAGATAGGCTGATCTCTAGAAACGTGTTTCTGGTTCTTTAACCGTCATCAGTAGAGATTACAGTCTTTCAAAAGGGGGGTTTGCTGAGTAGGCTGCCAAAATCTTTCTCAGGTCAGGTACGTCTAACAGGCATGTGGGTGCTTCATGCACGAGCTCGTCAGCTCCGTGACCCACCGGAGTACTATTAAACAGGAACAGGGTTGGGAGCACACCGCTTCACCTCCCAGCAAGGTTCGCCCCTGGCATTGTGGTAAATACAGTTCCGGTTACTTGCTTGCTTCAAGAGTGTTCAAGTGTTTCGCCACAGTTGGTGCAGATAGTGCGGATCTCTAGACACGTGTTTCTGGTTCTTTAACTGTCATCAGTAGAGATTACAGGCCTTCAAATTTGAGGTTTGCTGAGTAGGCTGCCAACATCTTTCCTAGGTCAGGTACCTTTCACAGGCATGCGAGTGCTTCATCCACAAGCTCGTCAGCTCAATGACTCACGGGAGTACTATTAAACAGGAACAGGGGTGGGAGCACACCGCTTCACCTCCCAGCATGGTTCGCCCCTGGCATTGTGGTAAATGCAGTTTCGGTTACTTGCTTGCTTCAAGAGTGTTCGAGTGTTTTGCCACAGTTGGCGCAGATAGTGCTGATCTCTAGACACGTTTTTCTGGTTCATTAACCGTCATCAGTAGAGATTACAGTCTTTCAAATGTGAGGTTTGCTGAGTAGTCTGCCAAAATCTTTCTCAGGTCAGGTACCTCTCACAGGCATGCGGGTGCTTCATCCACGAGCTCGTCAGCTCAATGACTCACGGGTGTATTATTAAACAGGAACAGGGGTGGGAGCACACTGCTTCACTTCCCAGCAAGGTTCGCCCCTTGCATTGTGGTAAATGCAGTTTCGGTTACTTGCTTGCTTCAAGAGTGTTCGAGTATTTTGCCACAGTTGGCGCAGATAGTACTGATCTCTAGACACGTGTTTCTGGTTCTTTAACCGTCATCAGTAGAGATTACAGTCTTTGAAATTTGGGTTTTGCTGAGTAGGCTGCCAACGTCTTTCTCAGGTCAGGTACCTCTCACAGCCATGCGGGTGCTTCATTCACGATCTCGTCAGCTCAATGACTCACGGGAGTACTATTAAACAGGAACAGGGGTGTGAGCACAATGCTTTACATCCTAGCATGGTTCGCCACTTGCACTGTGGTAAATGCAGTTTCAGTTACTTGCTTGCTTCAAGAGACTTCGAGTGTTTCGCCACAGTTGGCGCAGATAGTGCTGATCTCTAGACATGTGTATCTGGTTCTTTAACCGTCATCAGTAGAGATTACAGTCTTTCAAATTTGGGGTTTGCTGAGTAGGCTGCCAACATCTTTCTCAGGTCAGGTACCTCTCACTGGCAAGCGGGTGCTTCATCCATGAGCTCGTCAGCTCAATGACTCACGGGAGTACTATTAAATAGGAACAGGGTTGGGAGCACACCGCTTCAGCTTCCAGCAGGGTTCTCCCCTGGCATTGTGGTAAATGCAGATTCAGTTACATGCTTGCTTCAAGAGTGTTCAAGTGTATCGCCACAGTTGGCGCAGATAGTGCTGATCTCTAGACATGTGTTTCTGGTTCTTTAACCGTCATCAGTAGAGATTATAGTCTTTCAAATTTGGGGTTTGTTGAGTAGGCTACAAACATATTTCTCAGGTCAGGTACCTCTCACTGGCAAGCGGGTGCTTCATCCATGAGCTCGTCAGCTCAATGACTCACGGGAGTACTATTAAATAGGAACAGGGTTGGGAGCACACCGCTTCAGCTTCCAGCAGGGTTCTCCCCTGGCATTGTGGTAAATGCAGATTCAGTTACATGCTTGCTTCAAGAGTGTTCAAGTGTATCGCCACAGCTGGCGCAGATAGTGCTGATCTCTAGACATGTGTTTCTGGTTCTTTAACCGTCATCAGTAGAGATTATAGTCTTTCAAATTTGGGGTTTGTTGAGTAGGCTACAAACATATTTCTCAGGTCAGGTACCTCTAACAGGCATGCGGGTGCTTCATTCACGAGCTTGTCAGCTCAATGACTCACGGGGGTACTATTAAATAGGAACAGGTTTGGGAGCACACCGCTTCACCTCCCAGCAAGGTTCGACCCTGGCATTGTGGTAAATGCAGTTTCAGTTACTTGCTTTCTTCAAGAGTGTTCGAGTGTTTCGCCACAGTTGGCGCAGATAGTGCTGATCTCTAGACATGTGTTTCTGGTTCTTTAACAGTCATCAGTAGAGATTACAGTCTTTCAAATGTGAGGTTTGCTGAGTAGGCTGCCAACATCTTTCTCAGGTCAGGTACCTCTCACAGGCATGCAGGTGCTTCATCCACGAGCTCGTCAGCTCAATGACTCACGGGGGTACTACCAAACAGGAACAGGGTTGGGAGCACACCGCTTCACCTCCCAGCAAGGTTCACCCCTGGCATTGTGGTAAATGCAGTTTCAGTTACTTACTTGCTTCAAGAGTGTTCGAGTGTTTCGCCACAGGAGGCGCAGATAGGCTGATCTCTAGAAACGTGTTTCTGGTTCTTTAACCGTCATCAGTAGAGATTACAGTCTTTCAAATGTGAGGTTTGCTGAGTAGGCTGCCAACATCTTTCTCAGGTCAGGTACCTCTCACAGGCATGCAGGTTCTTCATCCACGAGCTTGTCAGCTCAATGACTCACGGGGGTACTACCAAACAGGAACAGGGTTTGGAGCACACCGCTTCACCTCCCAGCAAGGTTCACCCCTGGCATTGTGGTAAATGCAGTTTCAGTTACTTACTTGCTTTAAGAGTGTTCGAGTGTTTCGCCACAGGAGGCGCAGATAGGCTGATCTCTAGAAACGTGTTTCTGGTTCTTTAACCGTCATCAGTAGAGATTACAGTCTTTCAAAAGGGGGGTTTGCTGAGTAGGCTGCCAAAATCTTTCTCAGGTCAGGTACGTCTAACAGGCATGTGGGTGCTTCATGCACGAGCTCGTCAGCTCCGTGACCCACCGGAGTATTATGAAACAGGAACAGGGTTGGGAGCACAGCGCTTCACCTCCCAGCAAGGTTCGCCCCTGGCATTGTGGTAAATACAGTTCTGGTTACTTGCTTGCTTCAAGAGTGTTCGAGTGTTTTGCCACAATTGGTGCAGATAGTGCTGATCTCTAGACACGTGTTTCTGGTTCTTTAACTGTCAGCAGTAGAGATTACAGTCACTCAAATGTGAGGTTTGCTGAGTAGGCTGCCAACATCTTTCTCAGGTCAGGTACCTCCAACAGGCATGCGGGTGCTTCATCCACAAGCTCGTCAGCTCAATGACTCACGGCAGGACTATTAAACAGGAACAGGGGTGGAAGCACACCGCTTCACCTCCCAGCAAGGTTCGCCCCTGGCATTGTGGTAAATACAGTTTCAGTTACTTGCTTGCTTCAAGAGTCTTCGAGTGTTTCGCCACAGTTGGCGCAGATAGTGCTGATCTCTAGACACGTGTTTCTGGCTTTTTAACCGTCATCAGTAGAGATTACAGTCTTTCAAATTTGGAGTTTGCTGAGTAGGCTGCCAACATCTTTGTCAGGTCAGGTACCTCTCACTGGCATGCGGGTGCTTCATCCACGAGCTCGTCAGCTCAATGACTCACGGGAGTACTATTAAACAGGAATAGGGGTGGGAGCACACCGCTTCAGCTTCCAGCAAGGATCTTCCCTGGCATTGTGGTAAATGCAGATTCGGTTATTTGCTTGCTTCAAGAGTGTTCGATTGTTTTGCCACAGTTGGTGCAGATAGTGCTGATCTATAGACACGTGTTTCTGGTTCTTTAACCGTCATCAGTAGAAATTACAGTCTTTCAAGTTTGGAGTTTGCTGAGTAGGCTGCCAACATCTTTGTCAGGTCAGGTACCTCTCACTGGCATGCGGGTGCTTCATCCACGAGCTCGTCAGCTCAATGACTCACGGGAGTACTTTTAAACAGGAACAGGGGTGGGAGCACACCGCTTCACCTCCCAACAAGTTTCAACCCTGGCATTGTGGTAAATGCAGATTCAGTTACATGCTTGCTTCAAGAGTGTTCAAGTGTTTCGCCACAGTTGGCGCTGATAGTGCTGATCTCTAGAGATGTGTTTCTGGTTCTTTAACCGTCATCAGTAGAAATTATAGTCTTTCAAATTTTGGGTTTGCTGAGTAGGCTGCAAACATATTTCTCAGGTCAGGCACCTCTAACAGGCATGCGGGTGCTTCATCCACGAGCTCGTCAGCTCAATGACTCACGGGAGTACTATTAAATAGGAACAGGGTTGGGAGCACACCGCTTCACCTTCCAGCAAGGGTAGCCCCTGGCATTGTGGTAAATGCAGTTTCAGTTACTTGGCTGCTTCAAGAGTGTTAGAGTGTTTTGCCAAAGTTGGTGCAGATAGTGCTGATCTCTAGACACGTGTTTCTTGTTCTTTAACCGTCATTAGTAGAGATTACAGTCTTTGAAATTTGGAGTTTGCTGAGTAGGCTGCAGACATATTTCTCAGGTCAGGTACCTCTCACAGGCATGCGGGTGCTTCATCGAGGAGCTCGTCAGCTCAATGACTCTCGGGAGTACTATTAAACATGAACAGGGTTGGGAGAACACCGCTTCACCTCCCAGGAAGGTTCGCCCCTGGCATTGTGGAAAATACAGTTTCGGTAACTTGCTTGCTTCAAGAGTGTTAGAGTGCTTCGCCAAAGTTGGTGCAGATAGTGCTGATCTCTAGACACAAGTTTCTGGTTCTTTAACCGTCATCAGTAGAGATTACAGTCTTTGAAATTTGGAGTTTGCTGAGTAGGCTGCCAACATCTTTCTCAGGTCAGGTACCTCCCACAGGCATGCGGGTGCTTCATCTACAAGCTCGTCAGCTCAATGACTCATGGGAGTACTATTAAACTGGAGCAGGGTTGAGAGCACACCTCTTCACCTCCCAGCAAGGTTCACCCCTGGCATTGTGGTAAATGCAGTTTCAGTTACTTGCCTTCTTCAAGAGTGTTCGAGTGTTTTGCCACAGATGGCGCAGATAGTGCTGATCTCTAGACACATGTTTCTGGTTCTTTAACCGTCATCAGTAGAGATTACAGTCATTGAAATTTGGGGTTTGCTGAGTAGGTTGCCAATATCTTTTTCAATTCAGGTACCTCTCACAGGCATGCGGGTGCTTCATCCACGAGCTCGTCAGCTCAATGACTCATGGCAGTACTATTAAACAGGAACAGGTGTGGGAGCACAGCGCTTCACCTCCCAGCAAGGTTCACCCCTGGCATTGTGGTAAATACAGTTCTGGTTACTTGCTTGCTTCAAGAGTGTTCGAGTGTTTCGCCACAGTTGGCGCAGATAGTGCTAATCTCTAGACACGTGTTTCTGGTTCTTTAACTGTCAGCAGTAGAGATTACAGTCACTCAAATGTGAGGTTTGCTGAGTAGGCTGCCAACATCTTTCTCAGGTCAGGTACCTCTCACAGGCATGCGGGTGCTTCATCCACAAGCTCGTCAGCTCAATGACTCACGGCAGGACTATTAAACAGGAACAGGGGGGAGCACACCGCTTCACCTCCCAGCATGGTTCTCCCCTGGCATTGTGGTAAATGCAGTTTCGGTTACTTGCTTGCTTCAAGATTGTTCAAGTGTTTTGCCACAGTTGACGCAGATAGTGCTGATCTCTAGACACGTGTTTCTGGTTCTTTAACCGTCATCAGTAGAGATTACAGTCTTTGAAATTTGGGGTTTGCTGAGTAGGCTGCCAACATCTTTCTCAGGTTAGGCACCTCTCACAGGCATGCGGGTGCTTCATGTACGAGCTTGTCAGCTCAATGACCCACCGGAGTACTATTAAACAGGAACAGGGTTGGGAGCACACCGCTTCACCTCCCAGCAAGGTTCGCCCCTGGCATTGTGGTAAATACAGTTCCGGTTACTTGATTGCTTCAAGAGTGTTCAAGTGTTTCGCCACAGTTGGTGCAGATAGTGCGGATCTCTAGACACGTGTTTCTGGTTCTTTAACTGTCATCAGTAGAGATTACAGGCCTTCAAATTTGAGGTTTGCTGAGTAGGCTGCCAACATCTTTCCTAGGTCAGGTACCTCTCACAGGCATGCGAGTGCTTCATCCACAAGCTCGTCAGCTCAATGACTCACGGGAGTACTATTAAACAGGAACAGGGGTGGGAGCACACTGCTTCACCTCCCAGCAAGGTTCGCCCCTGGCACTGTGGTAAATACAGTTCCGGTTACTTGCTTGCTTCAAGAGTGTTCGAGTGTTTTACCACAGTTGGCGCAGATAGTGCTGATCTCTAGACACGTTTTTCTGGTTCTTTAACCGTCATCAGTAGAGATTACAGTCTTTCAAATGTGAGGTTTGCTGAGTAGTCTGCCAACATCTTTCTCAGGTCAGGTACCTCTCACAGGCATGCGGGTGCTTCATCCACGAGCTCGTCAGCTCAATGACTCACGGGTGTATTATTAAACAGGAACAGGGGTGGGAGCACACTGCTTCACTTCCCAGCAAGGTTCGCCCCTGGCATTGTGGTAAATGCAGTTTCGGTTACTTGCTTGCTTCAAGAGTGTTCGAGTATTTTGCCACAGTTGGCGCAGATAGTACTGATCTCTAGACACGTGTTTCTGGTTCTTTAACCGTCATCAGTAGAGATTACAGTCTTTCAAATTTGGGGTTTGCTGAGTAGGCCGCCAACATCTTTCTCAGGTCAGGTACCTCTCACTGGCAAGCGGGTGCTTCATCCATGAGCTCGTCAGCTCAATGACTCACGGGAGTACTATTAAATAGGAACAGGGTTGGGAGCACACCGCTTCAGCTTCCAGCAGGGTTCTCCCCTGGCATTGTGGTAAATGCAGATTCAGTTACATGCTTGCTTCAAGAGTGTTCAAGTGTATCGCCACAGTTGGCGCAGATAGTGCTGATCTCTAGACATGTGTTTCTGGTTCTTTAACCGTCATCAGTAGAGATTATAGTCTTTCAAATTTGGGGTTTGTTGAGTAGGCTACAAACCTATTTCTCAGGTCAGGTACCTCTAACAGGCATGCGGGTGCTTCATTCACGAGCTTGTCAGCTCAATGACTCACAGGGGTACTATTAAATAGGAACAGGGTTGGGAGCACACCGCTTCACCTCCCAGCAAGGTTCACCCCTGGCATTGTGGTAAATGCAGTTTCAGTTACTTACTTGCTTCAAGAGTGTTCGAGTGTTTCGCCACAGGAGGCGCAGATAGGCTGATCTCTAGAAACGTGTTTCTGGTTCTTTAACCGTCATCAGCAGAGATTACAGTCTTTCAAATGTGAGGTTTGCTGAGTAGGCTGCCAACATCTTTCTCAGGTCAGGTACCTCTCACAGGCATGCAGGTTCTTCATCCACGAGCTTGTCAGCTCAATGACTCACGGGGGTACTACCAAACAGGAACAGGGTTTGGAGCACACCGCTTCACCTCCCAGCAAGGTTCACCCCTGGCATTGTGGTAAATGCAGTTTCAGTTACTTACTTGCTTTAAGAGTGTTCGAGTGTTTTGCCACAGGAGGCGCAGATAGGCTGATCGATCTCTAGAAACGTGTTTCTGGTTCTTTAACCGTCATCAGTAGAGATTACAGTCTTTCAAAAGTGGGGTTTGCTGAGTAGGCTGCCAAAATCTTTCTCAGGTCAGGTACGTCTAACAGGCATGTGGGTGCTTCATGCACGAGCTCGTCAGCTCCGTGACCCACCGGAGTACTATGAAACAGGAACAGGGTTGGGAGCACAGCGCTTCACCTCCCAGCAAGGTTCGCCCCTGGCATTGTGGTAAATACAGTTCTGGTTACTTGCTTGCTTCAAGAGTGTTCGAGTGTTTCGCCACAGTTGGCGCAGATAGTGCTAATCTCTAGACAGGTGTTTCTGGTTCTTTAACTGTCAGCAGTAGAGATTACAGTCACTCAAATGTGAGGTTTGCTGAGTAGGCTGCCAACATCTTTCTCAGGTCAGGTACCTCTCACAGGCATGCGGGTGCTTCATCCACAAGCTCGTCAGCTCAATGACTCACGGCAGGACTATTAAACAGGAACAGGGGTGGAAGCACACCGCTTCACCTCCCAGCAAGGTTCGCCCCTGGCATTGTGGTAAATACAGTTTCAGTTACTTGCTTGCTTCAAGAGTCTTCGAGTGTTTCGCCACAGTTGGCGCAGATAGTGCTGATCTCTAGACACTTGTTTCTGGCTTTTTAACCATCATCAGTAGAGATTACAGTCTTTCAAATTTGGAGTTTGCTGAGTAGGCTGCCAACATCTTTGTCAGGTCAGGTACCTCTCACTGGCATGCGGGTGCTTCATCCACGAGCTCGTCAGCTCAATGACTCACGGGAGTACTATTAAACAGGAATAGGGGTGGGAGCACACCGCTTCAGCTTCCAGCAAGGATCTTCCCTGGCATTGTGGTAAATGCAAATTCGGTAACTTGCTTGCTTCAAGAGTGTTAGAGTGCTTCGCCAAAGTTGGTGCAGATAGTGCTGATCTCTAGACACGAGTTTCTGGTTCTTTAACCGTCATCAGTAGAGATTACAGTCTTTTAAATTTGGAGTTTGCTGAGTAGGCTGCCAACATCTTTCTCAGGTCAGGTACCTCCCACAGGCATGCGGGTGCTTCATCCACAAGCTCGTCAGCTCAATGACTCATGGGAGTACTATGAAACTGGAGCAGGGTTGAGAGCACACCTCTTCACCTCCCAGCAAGGTTCACCCCTGGCATTGTGGTAAATGCAGTTTCAGTTACTTGCCTTCTTCAAGAGTGTTCGAGTGTTTTGCCACAGATGGCGCAGATAGTGCTGATCTCTAGACACATGTTTCTGGTTCTTTAACCGTCATCAGTAGAGATTACAGTCATTGAAATTTGGGGTTTGCTGAGTAGGCTGCCAATATCTTTTTCAATTCAGGTACCTCTCACAGGCATGCGGGTGCTTCATCCACGAGCTCGTCAGCTCAATGACTCATGGCAGTACTATTAAACAGGAACAGGTGTGGGAGCACACCGCTTCACCTCCCAGCAAGGTTCACCCCTGACATTGTGGAAAAGGCAGTTTCGGTTACTTGCTTGCTTCAAGAGTGTTCGAGTGTTTCGCCACAGTTGGCGCAGATAGTGCTGATCTCTAGACACGTGTTTGTGGTTCTTTAACCGTCATCAATAGAGATTACAGTCTTTGAAATTTGGGGTTTTCTGAGCAGGCTGCCAATATCTTTTTCAATTCAGGTACCTCTCACAGGCATGCGGGTGCTTCATCCACGAGCTCGGCAGCTCAATGACTCACGGCAGTACTATTAAACAGGAACAGGGGTGGGAGCACAGCGCTTCACATCCCAGCAAGGTTCGCCCCTGGCATTGTGGTAAATACAGTTTCAGTCACTTGGTTGCTTCAAGAGTGTTCGAGTGTTTCGCAACAGTTGGCGCAGCTAGTGCTGATCTCTAGACACGTGTTTCTGGTTCTTTAACCGTCATCAGTAGAGATTACAGTCTTTAAAATTTGGGGTTTGCTGAGTAGGCTGCCAATATCTTTTTCAAGTCAGGTACCTCTCACAGGCATGCGGGTGCTTCATCCACGAGCTCGTCAGCTCAATGACTCACGGCAGTACTATTAAACAGGAACATGGGTGAGAGTACACCGCTTCACCTCCCAGCAAGGTTCACCCCTGGCATTGTGGTAAATGCAGTTTCGGTTACTTGCTTGCTTCAAGAGTGTTCGAGTGTTTCGCCACAGTTGGCGCAGATAGTGCTGATCTCTAGACACGTGTTTCTGGTTCTTTAACCGTCATCAGTAGAGATTACAGTCTTTGAAATTTGGGGTTTGCTGAGTAGGCTGCCAACATCTTTCTCAGGTTAGGCACCTCTCACAGGCATGCGGGTGCTTCATGCACGAGCTTGTCAGCTCAATGACCCACCGGAGTACTATTAAACAGGAACAGGGTTGGGAGCACACCGCTTCACCTCCCAGCAAGGTTCGCCCCTGGCATTGTGGTAAATACAGTTCCGGTTACTTGCTTGCTTCAAGAGTGTTCAAGTGTTTCGCCACAGTTGGTGCAGATAGTGCGGATCTCTAGACACGTGTTTCTGGTTCTTTAACTGTCATCAGTAGAGATTACAGGCCTTCAAATTTGAGGTTTGCTGAGTAGGCTGCCAACATCTTTCATGGGTCAGGTACCTTTCACAGGCATGCGAGTGCTTCATCCACAAGCTCGTCAGCTCAATGACTCACGGGAGTACTATTAAACAGGAACAGGGGTGGGAGCACACCGCTTCACCTCCCAGCATGGTTCGCCCCTGGCATTGTGGTAAATGCAGTTTCGGTTACTTGCTTGCTTCAAGAGTGTTCGAGTGTTTTGCCACAGTTGGCGCAGATAGTGCTGATCTCTAGACACGTTTTTCTGGTTCATTAACCGTCATCAGTAGAGATTACAGTCTTTCAAATGTGAGGTTTGCTGAGTAGTCTGCCAAAATCTTTCTCAGGTCAGGTACCTCTCACAGGCATGCGGGTGCTTCATCCACGAGCTCGTCAGCTCAATGACTCACGGGTGTATTATTAAACAGGAACAGGGGTGGGAGCACACTGCTTCACTTCCCAGCAAGGTTCGCCCCTTGCATTGTGGTAAATGCAGTTTCGGTTACTTGCTTGCTTCAAGAGTGTTCGAGTATTTTGCCACAGTTGGCGCAGATAGTACTGATCTCTAGACACGTGTTTCTGGTTCTTTAACCGTCATCAGTAGAGATTACAGTCTTTGAAATTTGGGTTTTGCTGAGTAGGATGCCAACGTCTTTCTCAGGTCAGGTACCTCTCACAGCCATGCGGGTGCTTCAATCACGATCTCGTCAGCTCAATGACTCACGGGAGTATTATTAAACAGGAACAGGGGTGTGAGCACAATGCTTTACATCCTAGCATGGTTCGCCACTTGCACTGTGGTAAATGCAGTTTCAGTTACTTGCTTGCTTCAAGAGACTTCGAGTGTTTCGCCACAGTTGGCGCAGATAGTGCTGATCTCTAGACATGTGTATCTGGTTCTTTAACCGTCATCAGTAGAGATTACAGTCTTTCAAATTTGGGGTTTGCTGAGTAGGCTGCCAACATCTTTCTCAGGTCAGGTACCTCTCACTGGCAAGCGGGTGCTTCATCCATGAGCTCGTCACCTCAATGACTCACGGGAGTACTATTAAATAGGAACAGGGTTGGGAGCACACCGCTTCAGCTTCCAGCAGGGTTCTCCCCTGGCATTGTGGTAAATGCAGATTCAGTTACATGCTTGCTTCAAGAGTGTTCAAGTGTATCGCCACAGTTGGCGCAGATAGTGCTGATCTCTAGACATGTGTTTCTGGTTCTTTAACCGTCATCAGTAGAGATTATAGTCTTTCAAATTTGGGGTTTGTTGAGTAGGCTACAAACATATTTCTCAGGTCAGGTACCTCTCACTGGCAAGCGGGTGCTTCATCCATGAGCTCGTCAGCTCAATGACTCACGGGAGTACTATTAAATAGGAACAGGGTTGGGAGCACACCGCTTCAGCTTCCAGCAGGGTTCTCCCCTGGCATTGTGGTAAATGCAGATTCAGTTACATGCTTGCTTCAAGAGTGTTCAAGTGTATCGCCACAGTTGGCGCAGATAGGCTGATCTCTAGAAACGTGTTTCTGGTTCTTTAACCGTCATCAGTAGAGATTACAGTCTTTCAAATGTGAGGTTTGCTGAGTAGGCTGCCAACATCTTTCTCAGGTCAGGTACCTCTCACAGACATGCAGGTGCTTCATCCACGAGCTCGTCAGCTCAATGACTCACGGGGGTACTACCAAACAGGAACAGGTTTGGGAGCACACCGCTTCACCTCCCAGCAAGGTTCACCCCTGGCATTGTGGTAAATGCAGTTTCAGTTACTTACTTGCTTTAAGAGTGTTCGAGTGTTTCGCCACAGGAGGCGCAGATAGGCTGATCTCTAGAAACGTGTTTCTGGTTCTTTAACCGTCATCAGTAGAGATTACAGTCTTTCAAAAGGGGGGTTTGCTGAGTAGGCTGCCAAAATCTTTCTCAGGTCAGGTACGTCTAACAGGCATGTGGGTGCTTCATGCACGAGCTCGTCAGCTCCGTGACCCACCGGAGTACTATTAAACAGGAACAGGGTTGGGAGCACACCGCTTCACCTCCCAGCAAGGTTCGCCCCTGGCATTGTGGTAAATACAGTTCCGGTTACTTGCTTGCTTCAAGAGTGTTCAAGTGTTTCGCCACAGTTGGTGCAGATAGTGCGGATCTCTAGACACGTGTTTCTGGTTCTTTAACTGTCATCAGTAGAGATTACAGGCCTTCAAATTTGAGGTTTGCTGAGTAGGCTGCCAACATCTTTCCTAGGTCAGGTACCTTTCACAGGCATGCGAGTGCTTCATCCACAAGCTCGTCAGCTCAATGACTCACGGGAGTACTATTAAACAGGAACAGGGGTGGGAGCACACCGCTTCACCTCCCAGCATGGTTCGCCCCTGGCATTGTGGTAAATGCAGTTTCGGTTACTTGCTTGCTTCAAGAGTGTTCGAGTGTTTTGCCACAGTTGGCGCAGATAGTGCTGATCTCTAGACACGTTTTTCTGGTTCATTAACCGTCATCAGTAGAGATTACAGTCTTTCAAATGTGAGGTTTGCTGAGTAGTCTGCCAAAATCTTTCTCAGGTCAGGTACCTCTCACAGGCATGCGGGTGCTTCATCCACGAGCTCGTCAGCTCAATGACTCACGGGTGTATTATTAAACAGGAACAGGGGTGGGAGCACACTGCTTCACTTCCCAGCAAGGTTCGCCCCTTGCATTGTGGTAAATGCAGTTTCGGTTACTTGCTTGCTTCAAGAGTGTTCGAGTATTTTGCCACAGTTGGCGCAGATAGTACTGATCTCTAGACACGTGTTTCTGGTTCTTTAACCGTCATCAGTAGAGATTACAGTCTTTGAAATTTGGGTTTTGCTGAGTAGGCTGCCAACGTCTTTCTCAGGTCAGGTACCTCTCACAGCCATGCGGGTGCTTCATTCACGATCTCGTCAGCTCAATGACTCACGGGAGTACTATTAAACAGGAACAGGGGTGTGAGCACAATGCTTTACATCCTAGCATGGTTCGCCACTTGCACTGTGGTAAATGCAGTTTCAGTTACTTGCTTGCTTCAAGAGACTTCGAGTGTTTCGCCACAGTTGGCGCAGATAGTGCTGATCTCTAGACATGTGTATCTGGTTCTTTAACCGTCATCAGTAGAGATTACAGTCTTTCAAATTTGGGGTTTGCTGAGTAGGCTGCCAACATCTTTCTCAGGTCAGGTACCTCTCACTGGCAAGCGGGTGCTTCATCCATGAGCTCGTCAGCTCAATGACTCACGGGAGTACTATTAAATAGGAACAGGGTTGGGAGCACACCGCTTCAGCTTCCAGCAGGGTTCTCCCCTGGCATTGTGGTAAATGCAGATTCAGTTACATGCTTGCTTCAAGAGTGTTCAAGTGTATCGCCACAGTTGGCGCAGATAGTGCTGATCTCTAGACATGTGTTTCTGGTTCTTTAACCGTCATCAGTAGAGATTACAGTCTTTCAAAAGGGGGGTTTGCTGAGTAGGCTGCCAAAATCTTTCTCAGGTCAGGTACGTCTAACAGGCATGTGGGTGCTTCATGCACGAGCTCGTCAGCTCCGTGACCCACCGGAGTATTATGAAACAGGAACAGGGTTGGGAGCACAGCGCTTCACCTCCCAGCAAGGTTCGCCCCTGGCATTGTGGTAAATACAGTTCTGGTTACTTGCTTGCTTCAAGAGTGTTCGAGTGTTTTGCCACAATTGGTGCAGATAGTGCTGATCTCTAGACACGTGTTTCTGGTTCTTTAACTGTCAGCAGTAGAGATTACAGTCACTCAAATGTGAGGTTTGCTGAGTAGGCTGCCAACATCTTTCTCAGGTCAGGTACCTCCAACAGGCATGCGGGTGCTTCATCCACAAGCTCGTCAGCTCAATGACTCACGGCAGGACTATTAAACAGGAACAGGGGTGGAAGCACACCGCTTCACCTCCCAGCAAGGTTCGCCCCTGGCATTGTGGTAAATACAGTTTCAGTTACTTGCTTGCTTCAAGAGTCTTCGAGTGTTTCGCCACAGTTGGCGCAGATAGTGCTGATCTCTAGACACGTGTTTCTGGCTTTTTAACCGTCATCAGTAGAGATTAAAGTCTTTCAAATTTGGAGTTTGCTGAGTAGGCTGCCAACATCTTTGTCAGGTCAGGTACCTCTCACTGGCATGCGGGTGCTTCATCCACGAGCTCGTCAGCTCAATGACTCACGGGAGTACTATTAAACAGGAATAGGGGTGGGAGCACACCGCTTCAGCTTCCAGCAAGGATCTTCCCTGGCATTGTGGTAAATGCAGATTCGGTTATTTGCTTGCTTCAAGAGTGTTCGATTGTTTTGCCACAGTTGGTGCAGATAGTGCTGATCTATAGACACGTGTTTCTGGTTCTTTAACCGTCATCAGTAGAAATTACAGTCTTTCAAGTTTGGAGTTTGCTGAGTAGGCTGCCAACATCTTTGTCAGGTCAGGTACCTCTCACTGGCATGCGGGTGCTTCATCCACGAGCTCGTCAGCTCAATGACTCACGGGAGTACTTTTAAACAGGAACAGGGGTGGGAGCACACCGCTTCACCTCCCAACAAGTTTCAACCCTGGCATTGTGGTAAATGCAGATTCAGTTACATGCTTGCTTCAAGAGTGTTCAAGTGTTTCGCCACAGTTGGCGCTGATAGTGCTGATCTCTAGAGATGTGTTTCTGGTTCTTTAACCGTCATCAGTAGAAATTATAGTCTTTCAAATTTTGGGTTTGCTGAGTAGGCTGCAAACATATTTCTCAGGTCAGGCACCTCTAACAGGCATGCGGGTGCTTCATCCACGAGCTCGTCAGCTCAATGACTCACGGGAGTACTATTAAATAGGAACAGGGTTGGGAGCACACCGCTTCACCTTCCAGCAAGGGTAGCCCCTGGCATTGTGGTAAATGCAGTTTCAGTTACTTGGCTGCTTCAAGAGTGTTAGAGTGTTTTGCCAAAGTTGGTGCAGATAGTGCTGATCTCTAGACACGTGTTTCTTGTTCTTTAACCGTCATTAGTAGAGATTACAGTCTTTGAAATTTGGAGTTTGCTGAGTAGGCTGCAGACATATTTCTCAGGTCAGGTACCTCTCACAGGCATGCGGGTGCTTCATCGAGGAGCTCGTCAGCTCAATGACTCTCGGGAGTACTATTAAACATGAACAGGGTTGGGAGAACACCGCTTCACCTCCCAGGAAGGTTCGCCCCTGGCATTGTGGAAAATACAGTTTCGGTAACTTGCTTGCTTCAAGAGTGTTAGAGTGCTTCGCCAAAGTTGGTGCAGATAGTGCTGATCTCTAGACACGAGTTTCTGGTTCTTTAACCGTCATCAGTAGAGATTACAGTCTTTGAAATTTGGAGTTTGCTGAGTAGGCTGCCAACATCTTTCTCAGGTCAGGTACCTCCCACAGGCATGCGGGTGCTTCATCTACAAGCTCGTCAGCTCAATGACTCATGGGAGTACTATTAAACTGGAGCAGGGTTGAGAGCACACCTCTTCACCTCCCAGCAAGGTTCACCCCTGGCATTGTGGTAAATGCAGTTTCAGTTACTTGCCTTCTTCAAGAGTGTTCGAGTGTTTTGCCACAGATGGCGCAGATAGTGCTGATCTCTAGACACATGTTTCTGGTTCTTTAACCGTCATCAGTAGAGATTACAGTCATTGAAATTTGGGGTTTGCTGAGTAGGTTGCCAATATCTTTTTCAATTCAGGTACCTCTCACAGGCATGCGGGTGCTTCATCCACGAGCTCGTCAGCTCAATGACTCATGGCAGTACTATTAAACAGGAACAGGTGTGGGAGCACAGCGCTTCACCTCCCAGCAAGGTTCACCCCTGGCATTGTGGTAAATACAGTTCTGGTTACTTGCTTGCTTCAAGAGTGTTCGAGTGTTTCGCCACAGTTGGCGCAGATAGTGCTAATCTCTAGACACGTGTTTCTGGTTCTTTAACTGTCAGCAGTAGAGATTACAGTCACTCAAATGTGAGGTTTGCTGAGTAGGCTGCCAACATCTTTCTCAGGTCAGGTACCTCTCACAGGCATGCGGGTGCTTCATCCACAAGCTCGTCAGCTCAATGACTCACGGCAGGACTATTAAACAGGAACAGGGGGGAGCACACCGCTTCACCTCCCAGCATGGTTCTCCCCTGGCATTGTGGTAAATGCAGTTTCGGTTACTTGCTTGCTTCAAGATTGTTCAAGTGTTTTGCCACAGTTGACGCAGATAGTGCTGATCTCTAGACACGTGTTTCTGGTTCTTTAACCGTCATCAGTAGAGATTACAGTCTTTGAAATTTGGGGTTTGCTGAGTAGGCTGCCAACATCTTTCTCAGGTTAGGCACCTCTCACAGGCATGCGGGTGCTTCATGTACGAGCTTGTCAGCTCAATGACCCACCGGAGTACTATTAAACAGGAACAGGGTTGGGAGCACACCGCTTCACCTCCCAGCAAGGTTCGCCCCTGGCATTGTGGTAAATACAGTTCCGGTTACTTGCTTGCTTCAAGAGTGTTCAAGTGTTTCGCCACAGTTGGTGCAGATAGTGCGGATCTCTAGACACGTGTTTCTGGTTCTTTAACTGTCATCAGTAGAGATTACAGGCCTTCAAATTTGAGGTTTGCTGAGTAGGCTGCCAACATCTTTCCTAGGTCAGGTACCTCTCACAGGCATGCGAGTGCTTCATCCACAAGCTCGTCAGCTCAATGACTCACGGGAGTACTATTAAACAGGAACAGGGGTGGGAGCACACCGCTTCACCTCCCAGCATGGTTCGCCCCTGGCATTGTGGTAAATGCAGTTTCGGTTACTTGCTTGCTTCAAGAGTGTTCGAGTGTTTTGCCACAGTTGGCGCAGATAGTGCTGATCTCTAGACACGTGGTTCCTGGTTCTTTAACCGTCATCAGTAGAGATTACAGTCTTTGAAATTTGGGGTTTGCTGAGTAGGCTGCCAACATCTTTCTCAGGTCAGGTACCTCTCACAGGCAGGTGGGTGCTTCATCCATGAGCTCGTCAGCTCAATGACTCACTGGAGTACTATTAAACAGGAACAGGGGTGGGAGCACACTGCTTCACCTCCCAGCAAGGTTCGCCCCTGGCACTGTGGTAAATACAGTTCCGGTTACTTGCTTGCTTCAAGAGTGTTCGAGTGTTTTACCACAGTTGGCGCAGATAGTGCTGATCTCTAGACACGTTTTTCTGGTTCTTTAACCGTCATCAGTAGAGATTACAGTCTTTCAAATGTGAGGTTTGCTGAGTAGTCTGCCAACATCTTTCTCAGGTCAGGTACCTCTCACAGGCATGCGGGTGCTTCATCCACGAGCTCGTCAGCTCAATGACTCACGGGTGTATTATTAAACAGGAACAGGGGTGGGAGCACACTGCTTCACTTCCCAGCAAGGTTCGCCCCTGGCATTGTGGTAAATGCAGTTTCGGTTACTTGCTTGCTTCAAGAGTGTTCGAGTATTTTGCCACAGTTGGCGCAGATAGTACTGATCTCTAGACACGTGTTTCTGGTTCTTTAACCGTCATCAGTAGAGATTACAGTCTTTCAAATTTGGGGTTTGCTGAGTAGGCTGCCAACATCTTTCTCAGGTCAGGTACCTCTCACTGGCAAGCGGGTGCTTCATCCATGAGCTCGTCAGCTCAATGACTCACGGGAGTACTATTAAATAGGAACAGGGTTGGGAGCACACCGCTTCAGCTTCCAGCAGGGTTCTCCCCTGGCATTGTGGTAAATGCAGATTCAGTTACATGCTTGCTTCAAGAGTGTTCAAGTGTATCGCCACAGTTGGCGCAGATAGTGCTGATCTCTAGACATGTGTTTCTGGTTCTTTAACCGTCATCAGTAGAGATTATAGTCTTTCAAATTTGGGGTTTGTTGAGTAGGCTACAAACCTATTTCTCAGGTCAGGTACCTCTAACAGGCATGCGGGTGCTTCATTCACGAGCTTGTCAGCTCAATGACTCACAGGGGTACTATTAAATAGGAACAGGGTTGGGAGCACACCGCTTCACCTCCCAGCAAGGTTCGACCCTGGCATTATGGTAAATGCAGTTTCAGTTACTTGCTTTCTTCAAGAGTGTTCGAGTGTTTCGCCACAGTTGGCGCAGATAGTGCTGATCTCTAGACATGTGTTTCTGGTTCTTTAACAGTCATCAGTAGAGATTACAGTCTTTCAAATGTGAGGTTTGCTGAGTAGGCTGCCAACATCTTTCTCAGGTCAGGTACCTCTCACAGGCATGCAGGTGCTTCATCCACGAGCTCGTCAGCTCAATGACTCACGGGGGTACTACCAAACAGGAACAGGGTTGGGAGCACACCGCTTCACCTCCCAGCAAGGTTCACCCCTGGCATTGTGGTAAATGCAGTTTCAGTTACTTACTTGCTTCAAGAGTGTTCGAGTGTTTCGCCACAGGAGGCGCAGATAGGCTGATCTCTAGAAACGTGTTTCTGGTTCTTTAACCGTCATCAGCAGAGATTACAGTCTTTCAAATGTGAGGTTTGCTGAGTAGGCTGCCAACATCTTTCTCAGGTCAGGTACCTCTCACAGGCATGCAGGTTCTTCATCCACGAGCTTGTCAGCTCAATGACTCACGGGGGTACTACCAAACAGGAACAGGGTTTGGAGCACACCGCTTCACCTCCCAGCAAGGTTCACCCCTGGCATTGTGGTAAATGCAGTTTCAGTTACTTACTTGCTTTAAGAGTGTTCGAGTGTTTTGCCACAGGAGGCGCAGATAGGCTGATCGATCTCTAGAAACGTGTTTCTGGTTCTTTAACCGTCATCAGTAGAGATTACAGTCTTTCAAAAGTGGGGTTTGCTGAGTAGGCTGCCAAAATCTTTCTCAGGTCAGGTACGTCTAACAGGCATGTGGGTGCTTCATGCACGAGCTCGTCAGCTCCGTGACCCACCGGAGTACTATGAAACAGGAACAGGGTTGGGAGCACAGCGCTTCACCTCCCAGCAAGGTTCGCCCCTGGCATTGTGGTAAATACAGTTCTGGTTACTTGCTTGCTTCAAGAGTGTTCGAGTGTTTCGCCACAGTTGGCGCAGATAGTGCTAATCTCTAGACAGGTGTTTCTGGTTCTTTAACTGTCAGCAGTAGAGATTACAGTCACTCAAATGTGAGGTTTGCTGAGTAGGCTGCCAACATCTTTCTCAGGTCAGGTACCTCTCACAGGCATGCGGGTGCTTCATCCACAAGCTCGTCAGCTCAATGACTCACGGCAGGACTATTAAACAGGAACAGGGGTGGAAGCACACCGCTTCACCTCCCAGCAAGGTTCGCCCCTGGCATTGTGGTAAATACAGTTTCAGTTACTTGCTTGCTTCAAGAGTCTTCGAGTGTTTCGCCACAGTTGGCGCAGATAGTGCTGATCTCTAGACACTTGTTTCTGGCTTTTTAACCATCATCAGTAGAGATTACAGTCTTTCAAATTTGGAGTTTGCTGAGTAGGCTGCCAACATCTTTGTCAGGTCAGGTACCTCTCACTGGCATGCGGGTGCTTCATCCACGAGCTCGTCAGCTCAATGACTCACGGGAGTACTATTAAACAGGAATAGGGGTGGGAGCACACCGCTTCAGCTTCCAGCAAGGATCTTCCCTGGCATTGTGGTAAATGCAAATTCGGTAACTTGCTTGCTTCAAGAGTGTTAGAGTGCTTCGCCAAAGTTGGTGCAGATAGTGCTGATCTCTAGACACGAGTTTCTGGTTCTTTAACCGTCATCAGTAGAGATTACAGTCTTTTAAATTTGGAGTTTGCTGAGTAGGCTGCCAACATCTTTCTCAGGTCAGGTACCTCCCACAGGCATGCGGGTGCTTCATCCACAAGCTCGTCAGCTCAATGACTCATGGGAGTACTATGAAACTGGAGCAGGGTTGAGAGCACACCTCTTCACCTCCCAGCAAGGTTCACCCCTGGCATTGTGGTAAATGCAGTTTCAGTTACTTGCCTTCTTCAAGAGTGTTCGAGTGTTTTGCCACAGATGGCGCAGATAGTGCTGATCTCTAGACACATGTTTCTGGTTCTTTAACCGTCATCAGTAGAGATTACAGTCATTGAAATTTGGGGTTTGCTGAGTAGGCTGCCAATATCTTTTTCAATTCAGGTACCTCTCACAGGCATGCGGGTGCTTCATCCACGAGCTCGTCAGCTCAATGACTCATGGCAGTACTATTAAACAGGAACAGGTGTGGGAGCACACCGCTTCACCTCCCAGCAAGGTTCACCCCTGACATTGTGGAAAAGGCAGTTTCGGTTACTTGCTTGCTTCAAGAGTGTTCGAGTGTTTCGCCACAGTTGGCGCAGATAGTGCTGATCTCTAGACACGTGTTTGTGGTTCTTTAACCGTCATCAATAGAGATTACAGTCTTTGAAATTTGGGGTTTTCTGAGCAGGCTGCCAATATCTTTTTCAATTCAGGTACCTCTCACAGGCATGCGGGTGCTTCATCCACGAGCTCGGCAGCTCAATGACTCACGGCAGTACTATTAAACAGGAACAGGGGTGGGAGCACAGCGCTTCACATCCCAGCAAGGTTCGCCCCTGGCATTGTGGTAAATACAGTTTCAGTCACTTGGTTGCTTCAAGAGTGTTCGAGTGTTTCGCAACAGTTGGCGCAGCTAGTGCTGATCTCTAGACACGTGTTTCTGGTTCTTTAACCGTCATCAGTAGAGATTACAGTCTTTAAAATTTGGGGTTTGCTGAGTAGGCTGCCAATATCTTTTTCAAGTCAGGTACCTCTCACAGGCATGCGGGTGCTTCATCCACGAGCTCGTCAGCTCAATGACTCACGGCAGTACTATTAAACAGGAACATGGGTGAGAGTACACCGCTTCACCTCCCAGCAAGGTTCACCCCTGGCATTGTGGTAAATGCAGTTTCGGTTACTTGCTTGCTTCAAGAGTGTTCGAGTGTTTCGCCACAGTTGGCGCAGATAGTGCTGATCTCTAGACACGTGTTTCTGGTTCTTTAACCGTCATCAATAGAGATTACAGTCTTTCAAATGTGGGGTTTGCTGAGTAGGCTGCCAGCATCTTTGTCAGGTCAGGTAACTCTCACAGTACTGCGGGTGCTTCATGCACGAGCTCGTCAGCTCAATGACTCACAGGAGTACTATTAAACAGGAACAGGGGTGGGAGCACACGGCTTCACCTCCCAGTAATGTTCGCCCCTGGCATTGTGGTAAATACAGTTCCAGTTAATTGCTTGCTTCAAGAGTGTTCGAGTGTTTCATCACAGTTGGCGCAGATAGTGCTGATCTCTAGACACGTTTTTCCGGTTCTTTAACCGTCATCAGAAGAGATGACAGTCTTTCAAATGTGAGGTTTGCTGAGTAGGCTGCCAAGATGTTTCTCAGATCAGGTACCTCTCACAGGCATGCGGGTGCTTCATCCACGAGCTCGTCAGCTCCATGACTCACAGGAGTACTATTAAATAGGAACAGGGTTGGGAGAACACCGCTTCAGTTCCCAGCAAGGTTTGCTCCTGGCATTGTGGTAAATGCACATTCAGATACTTGCTTGCTTCAAGAGTGTTCAAGTGTTTAGTGACAGTTGGTGCAGATAGTGCTGATCTCTAGACACGTGTTTCTAGTTCTTTAACCGTCAACAGTAGAGATTATAGTCTTTCAAATTTGGGGTTTGCTGAGTAGGCTACAAACATATTTCTCAGGTCAGGTACCTCTCACAGGCATGCGGGTGCTTCATCCAGGAGCGCGTCAGCTCAATGACTCACGGGAGTGCTAATAAATAGGAACAGGGTTGGGAGAACAACGCTTCACCTCCCAGCAAGGTTCGCCCCTGGCATTGTAGTAAATACAGTTTCGGTTATTTGCTTGCTTCAAGAGTGTTCGAGTGTTTCGCCAAAGTTGGCACAGATAGTGCTGATCTCTAGACACGTGTTTCTGGTTCTTTAACTGCCTTCAGTAGAGATTACTGTCTTTGAAATTTGGAGTTTTCTGAGTAGGCTTCCAACTTCTTTCTCAGGTCAGGTACCTCTCACAGGCATGCTGGTGCTTCATCCAAGAGCTCGTCAGCTCAATGACTCACGGGAGTACTATTAAACTGGAACAGGGTTGGGAGCACACCGCTTCACCTCTCAGCAAGGTTCGCCCCTGGCATTGTGGTAAATGCAGTTTCAGTCACTTGCTTTCTTCAAGAGTGTTCGAGTGTTTCGCCACAATTGGCGCAGATAGTGCTGACCTCTAGACATGTGTTTCTGGTTCTTTAACCGTCATCAGTAGAGATAACAGTCTTTCAAATTTGGGGTTTGCTGAGTAGGCTGCCAACATCTTTCTCAGGTCAGGTACCTCTTACAGGCATGCGGGTGCTTCATCCACGAGCTCGTCAGCTCCATGACTCACAGGAGTACTATTAAATAGGAACAGGGTTGGGAGAACACCGCTTCAGTTCCCAGCAAGGTTTGCTCCTGGCATTGTGGTAAATGCACATTCAGATACTTGCTTGTTTCAAGAGTGTTCAAGTGTTTAGTGACAGTTGGTGCAGATAGTGCTGATCTCTAGACACGTGTTTCTAGTTCTTTAACCGTCAACTGTAGAGATTATAGTCTTTCAAATTTGGGGTTTGCTGAGTAGGCTACAAACATATTTCTCAGGTCAGGTACCTCTCACAGGCATGCGGGTGCTTCATCCAGGAGCGCGTCAGCTCAATGACTCACGGGAGTGCTAATAAATAGGAACAGGGTTGGGAGAACAACGCTTCACCTCCCAGCAAGGTTCGCCCCTGGCATTGTAGTAAATACAGTTTCGGTTATTTGCTTGCTTCAAGAGTGTTCGAGTGTTTCGCCAAAGTTGGCACAGATAGTGCTGATCTCTAGACACGTGTTTCTGGTTCTTTAACTGCCTTCAGTAGAGATTACTGTCTTTGAAATTTGGAGTTTTCTGAGTAGGCTTCCAACTTCTTTCTCAGGTCAGGTACCTCTCACAGGCATGCTGGTGCTTCATCCAAGAGCTCGTCAGCTCAATGACTCACGGGAGTACTATTAAACTGGAACAGGGTTGGGAGCACACCGCTTCACCTCTCAGCAAGGTTCGCCCCTGGCATTGTGGTAAATGCAGTTTCAGTCACTTGCTTTCTTCAAGAGTGTTCGAGTGTTTCGCCACAATTGGCGCAGATAGTGCTGACCTCTAGACATGTGTTTCTGGTTCTTTAACCGTCATCAGTAGAGATAACAGTCTTTCAAATTTGGGGTTTGCTGAGTAGGCTGCCAACATCTTTCTCAGGTCAGGTACCTCTCACAGGCATGCGGGTGCTTCATCCACGAGCTCGTCAGCTAAATGACTCACGGCAGTACTATTAAACAGGAACAGGGGTGGGAGCACACCGCTTCACCTCCCAGCATGATTCGCCCATGGCCTTGTGGTAAATGCAGTTTCGGTTACTTGCTTGCTTCAAGTGTGTTCGAGTGTTTTGCCCCAGTTGGTTCAGATAGTGCTGATCTCTAGACACGTGTTAGTGGTCCTTTAACCATCATCCGTAGAGATGACAGTCTTTGAAAGTTGGGGTTTGCTGAGTAGGCTGCCAACATCTTTCTCAGGTCAGGTACCTCTCACAGGCATGTGGGTGCTTCATCCATGAGCTCGTCAGCTCAATGACTCACGGGAGTATTATTAAACAGAAATAGCGGTGGGAGAAAACCGCTTCAGCTCCCAGCAAGGTTCGCCCCTGGCATTGTGGTAAATGCAGTTTCAGTTACTTGCTTGCTTCAAGAGTCTTCGAGTGTTTCGCCACAGTTGGCGCAGATAGTGCTGATCTCTAGACATGTGTATCTGGTTCTTTAACCGTCATCAGTAGAGATTATAGTCTTTCAAATTTGTGGTTTGCTGAGTCGGCTACAAACATATTTCTCAGATCAGGTACCTCTCACAGGCATGCAGGTGCTTCATCCAGGAGCTCGTCAGCTCAATGACTCATGGAAGTACTATTAAATAGGAACAGGGTTGGGAACACACTGCTTCACCTCCCAGCAAGGTTCGCCCCTGGCATTGTGGTAAATACAGTTTCGGTAACTTGCTTGCTTCAAAAGTGTTAGAGTGTTTCGCCAAAGTTGGCGCAGATAGTGCTTATCTCTAGACACGTGTTTCTGGTTCTTTAACGGTCATCAGTAGAGATTACAGTCTTTCAAATGTAAGGTTTGCTGAGTAGGCTGCCAACATCTTTCTCAGGTCAGGTACCTCTCACAGGCATGCGGGTGTTTCATCCACGAGCTCGTCAGCTCAATGACTCACGGGAGTACTATTAAACAGGAATAGGGGTGGGAGCAAACCGCTTCAGCTTCCAGCAAGGTTCGCCCCTGGCATTGTGGTAAATGCAGATTCAGTTACATGCTTGCTTCAAGAGTGTTCAAGTGTTTCGCCACAGTTGGCGCAGATAGTGCTGATCTCTAGACACTTGTTTCTGGTTCTTTAACCGTCATCAGTAGAGATTATAGTCTTTCAAATTTGGGGTTTGCTGAGTAGGCTACAAACATATTTCTCAGGTCAGGTACCTCTAACGGGTATGTGGGTGCTGTAGGAATGTGGATATCTGACTATGGTTACCCCCAACTTTTTGCCTAGTGTCTAGCTGGTTTCTCGACTTAGTTGGCCTAAGATCTTGCCATTCAGGGTCTCAGGCTGTCTGCTCTCTCTTTAAAATGGACTCCATGTACCCTAGGTACATACCCAATTGGTAAGGATCACCTTATTGGACCCTGTACAGTGTACCCTAGGTACCCAGGGCATAGGTGTGCCCTAGGCCTACCAGGGGCTGCAGCATGTATTATGCCACCCCTGGCCGGGCCTTACAATCAGACACAACTGGCTGATCACTCAGCTGGGGCAGGGTCGTGTAATTACCCCTTGCTTAGATATAGTATACCTATATCTACACTCACAATAGACACATGTGTACCTATCAGCCACTCCTATGGCAGGCCTTAACAATCCTGGAGGCAGAGTGCTTGGTAACATGTGAGATGGTGCTCTAGCATGAGCTGAGCCTGTCTGCAGCTTTCGAAACCATGTCCTTATAGCTGTTCTATGATATCGCCTACCATATACTCTTAAGTACCTTATAATCTTACACGGTTATGGTAACTATGGTTTGGCTTTATCAAAAAATGTTGTGTAAGGTGTCTAACACTTTGTAATAATACCCCCATACCATTTCTGGTTATGAGGATATTATTCCTCCCTTCTAGAGGGAGAGACGTGTTAAAATCCTACTTTGCTGTTTAACTCTGACCAAAGCCTCAGCATCACAAAATGGATGCTGCTGCCACAGACACGAGTCTGACCTCCTGCCGCTGGGAGCCCTCCCAGCCAGGGAGGCCTGGACAATAGGTTTCCTGCTTGGGGAGGTGCTAGCACCTCCCCAGACAGACTTTAGTGTATTGGGGCAGGGAGGGCTGAAAGGAATGAGACATGCCTGGGGCACACAAGGTGCTCCATGCATAGTCCAGTTCAAACCGGTGCTGGGGCACTCCAGCCCCAGCTCTGGCGTGAAACTGGTCAAAGGAAAGGGGGTGTAGCCACCCCCCTTCCTGGTCCCACCCATAGGAGGGACCTTGCAGGTAGCCCAGCCCACTAGCCTAGTATATTAGGAGGTAGCTGAGCCCTGCAGAATCAGATTACCCTGAAAATCTGCAACTTGAACAGAAACTCTGGACCTTCGACATTCAACCTCAGGAAGAACACTGAAGAATCTCCCTTGTGGCCAAGGAGTGACCACCCTGGGCAACCAGGCACCATCCAGCGACCACTGCTTGCTTTGCGACTGATCCTACGAGGGACGACTGCAGAGACTGACCAGCGCCGAGACTTCCAGACACCTCTGAACCAGATCCACCTCTACAGCAAAGCTGAGACCCGTGGAGGCGACGAGGGACGTGGGACTGGCGACTTGGGAAAAGTGGCTAGTAACTGACTAGCGTGACTTCTGAGGCTTCCTCGAGGCTGTGCTTGGGGAATTGAGAAGCCCCCATCCCAAGCACCATCTGCAAAGAAGATCAGCTCAGCACACTTCACGTGTTCTGCGTGGGGCCCTTCTGCACCTGAGTTGCTCGACGTGTTGTCCGGTTGCTGGCCCGTTGGCTAGTGACCTCTGTGACGACGAACCTACCATTTTGCTTTGCTGGTCCGGCTCCTTCAGACTGGCACTCGCTCCCCTGTGAAAGGGAAGCACCCCAGACCTTCCTGGTCTGCAACAGAAGTAAGTCCGTCATCCTGCGTGGGTTAAGCTTGCCAAGGCTTGTTGGGTCCTGACTCGACATCGACGCCGCCGACAGCAAGAGCCTTTGTGGGACAGCTCACCTCCTGGTCCTGGTTGTCCTCGACGCCTCCTGGTACCCGTGGCTGCTGAAACAAGCTTCACCTCTTCACCTGCATCTTCACGACATCGCCTGGTTCATTCCTGGTTCCACACGGTCACTGGCTAGTGACCCAGACTTTGTCCCCTCTGCTTGCAGGTGTCCTTCCTCCTTGATTCCAACCTTGGAATCCACCGGACACTCTTCACTGACTGCCTGTCAGCAACTTTTCTTCAGGCATCCATAGGAGTCAACGACGAAACCCGACGCAAGTTCACACCTATGCACCCGCAGCCCGTGGGCTAGGTAACTTGAGTACTCCGGTGCTCACAAGGGTATTGACTATCCTAGGGTCTAGTTTCCAAGTCTCTAACTCCTAGCTCCTTCCGAAGTGTCCTAAAACTCTTAAATTCTAACTACTACTATTTCTATCGACTTTTACGCATTACGCGTGAGTGTTTCCACTCTGCACCTGAATCCCGTGGGCCTCCCACTTCCTAGTAACTGATAGGGTAGTGTAGCCCCAGCGATTCCCTAGGCCTAGGCCTATCCTGTGTTCGTGACATTGGTCCTTATACCACTAACTTAGTATATGGTTTGCGTGGCCCCTAGGGCCTAACTGTATTACTTACCTGTGTAACTTATGTATGCTTAAATAACATTGAGTTGTACTTACCTCGAATCTCATAAAGAGTGCTGAGGGTATTTCGACTAGAATAAATACATTCTATTTTTATATATATCTGTAGTGGTGTCCTTTCATTTGGTATTCAAGGGATTACAAATGGTATAACAACTGGCTTCAAATGCCATACAGAGTTTAGCCTAAGACTGCTCTTGTCCATGCTACCACTAGGATAGCTGGTCTATAAGGTTGACTTTACAACCAATCACCATAAGGGTTGTTTGGACTGATACAAGGTGTACACTAGAACTAGTGACATCATATGTCAGGCCAACTTCGCACAGGTGCTTCATCCACGAGCTTGTCAGCTCAATGACTCACGGGAGTACTATTAAATAGGAACAGGGTTGGGAGCACACCGCTTCACCTCTCAGCAAGGTTCGCCCCTGGCATTGTGGTAAATGCAGTTTCAGTTACTTGCTTTCTTCAAGAGTGTTCGAGTGTTTCGCCACAGTTGGACGCAGATAGTGCTGATCTCTAGACATGTGTTTCTGGTTCTTTAACAGTCATCAGTAGAGATTATAGTCTTTCAAATGTGAGGTTTGCTGAGTAGGCTGCCAAAATCTTTCTCAGGTCAGATACCTCTCACAGGCATGCGGGTGCTTCATCCACAAGCTCGTCAGCTCAATGACTCACGGGAGTACTATTAAATAGGAACAGGGTTGGGAGAACACCACTTCACCTCCCAGCAAGGTTCGCCACTGGCATTGTGGTAAATGCAGTTTCAGTTACTTGCTTGCTTCAAGAGTCTTCGAGTGTTTCGCCACAGTTGGCGCAGATAGTGCTGATCTCTAGACACATGTTTCTGGTTCTTTAACGTCATCAGTTGAGATTACAGTCTTTGAAATTTTGGGTTTGCTGAGTAGGCTGCCAACATCTTTCTCAGGTCAGGTACCTCTCACAGGTATGCGGGTGCTTCATCCATTAGCTCGTCAGCTCAATGACTCAAAGGAGTACTTTTAAATTGGAACAGGGATGGGAGCACACCGCTTCACCTCCCAGAAAGGTTCGCCTCTGGCATTGTGGTAAATGCATTTTCAGTTACTTTGCTGCTTCAAGAGTGTTAGAGTGTTTCGCCAAAGTTGGCGCAGATAGTGCTGATCTCTAGACACGTGTTTCTGGTTCTTTAACCGTCATCAGTAGAGATTACAGTCTTTCAAAAGTGGGGTTTGCTGAGTAGGCTGCCAACATCTTTCTCAGGTCAGGTACCTCTAACAGGCATGTGGGTGCTTCATGCACGAGCTTGTCAGCTCAATGACCCACCTGAGTACTATTAAACAGGAACAGGGTTGGGAGCACACCGCTTCACCTCCCAGCAAGGTTCGCCCCTGTCATTGTGGTAAATACAGTTCCGGTTACTTCCTTGCTTCAAGAGTGTTCAAGTGTTTCGCCACAGTTGGTGCAGATAGTGCGGATCTCTAGACACGTGTTTCTGGTTCGTTAACTGTCATCAGTAGAGATTACAGGCCTTCAAATTTGAGGTTTGCTGAGTAGGCTGCCAACATCTTTCCTAGGTCAGGTACCTCTCACAGGCATGCGAGTGCTTCATCCACAAGCTCATCAGCTCAATGACTCACGGGAGTACTATTAAACAGGAACAGGGGTGGGAGCACACCGCTTCACCTCCCAGCATGGTTCGCCCCTTGCATTGTGGTAAATGCAGTTTCGGTTACTTGCTTGCTTCAAGAGTGTTCGAGTGTTTTACCACAGTTGACGCAGATAGTACTGATCTCTAGACACGTGTTTCTGGTTCTTTAACCGTCATCAGTAGAGATTACAGTCTTTGAAATTTGAGTTTTGCTGAGTAGGCTGCCAACGTCTTTCTCAGGTCAGGTACCTCTCACAGCCATGCGGGTGCTTCATTCACGATCTCGTCAGCTCAATGACTCACGGGATGACTATTAATCCGGAACAGGGGTGTGAGCACAATGCTTTACATCCTAGCATGGTTCGCCACTGGCATTGTGGTAAATGCAGTTTCAGTTACTTGCTTGCTTCAAGAGTCTTCGAGTGTTTCGCCACAGTTGGCGCAGATAGTGCTGATCTCTAGACATGTGTATCTGGTTCTTTAACCGTCATCAGTAGAGATTAGAGTCTTTCAAATTTGGGGTTTGCTGAGTAGGCTGCCAACATCTTTCTCAGGTCAGGTACCTCTCACTGGCAAGCGGGTGCTTCATCCACAGGCTCGTCAGCTCAATGACTCACGGGTGTATTATTAAACAGGAACAGGGGTGGGAGCACACTGCTTCACTTCCCAGCAAGGTTCGCCCCTGGCATTGTGGTAAATGCAGTTTCGGTTACTTGCTTGCTTCAAGAGTGTTCGAGTATTTTGCCACAGTTGGCGCAGATAGTACTGATCTCTAGACACGTGTTTCTGGTTCTTTAACCGTCATCAGTGGAGATTACAGTCTTTGAAATTTGGGTTTTGCTGAGTAGGCTGCCAACGTCTTTCTCAGGTCAGGTACCTCTCACAGCCATGCGGGTGCTTCATTCACGAGCTCGTCAGCTCAATGACTCACGGGAGTACTATTAAACAGGAACAGGGGTGTGAGCACAATGCTTTACATCCTAGCATGGTTCACCACTGGCATTGTGGAAAAGGCAGTTTCAGTTACTTGCTTGCTTCAAGAGTGTTCGAGTGTTTCGCCACAGTTGGCTCAGATAGTGCTGATCTCTAGACATGTGTATCTGGTTCTTTAACCGTCATCAATAGAGATTACAGTCTTTGAAATTTGGGGTTTTCTGAGCAGGCTGCCAATATCTTTTTCAATTCAGGTACCTCTCACAGGCATGCGGGTGCTTCATCCACGAGCTCGGCAGCTCAATGACTCACGGCAGTACTATTAAACAGGAACAGGGGTGGGAGCACAGCGCTTCACATCCCAGCAAGGTTCGCCCCTGGCATTGTGGTAAATACAGTTTCAGTCACTTGGTTGCTTCAAGAGTGTTAGAGTGCTTCGCCACAGCTGGAGCAGATAGTGCTGATCTCTAGACACGTGTTTCTGGTTCTTTAACAGTCATCAGTAGAGATTACAGTCTTTAAAATTTGGGGTTTGCTGAGTAGGCTGCCAATATCTTTTTCAAGTCAGGTACCTCTCACAGGCATGCGGGTGCTTCATCCACGAGCTCGTCAGCTCAATGACTCACGGCAGTACTATTAAACAGGAACATGGGTGAGAGCACACCGCTTCACCTCCCAGCAAGGTTCACCCCTGGCATTGTGGTAAATGCAGTTTCGGTTACTTGCTTGCTTCAAGAGTGTTCGAGTGTTTCGCCACAGTTGGCGCAGATAGTGCTGATCTCTAGACACGTGTTTCTGGTTCTTTAACCGTCATCAATAGAGATTACAGTCTTTCAAATGTGGGGTTTGCTGAGTAGGCTGCCAGCATCTTTGTCAGGTCAGGTAACTCTCACAGTCCTGCGGGTGCTTCATGCACGAGCTCGTCAGCTCAATGACTCACAGCAGTACTATTAAACAGGAACAGGGGTGGGAGCACACGGCTTCACCTCCCAGCAATGTTCGCCCCTGGCATTGTGCTAAATACAGTTCCAGTTAATTGCTTGCTTCAAGAGTGTTCGAGTGTTTCATCACAGTTGGCGCAGATAGTGCTGATCTCTAGACACGTTTTTCCGGTTCTTTAACCGTCATCAGTAGAGATGACAGTCTTTCAAATGTGAGGTTTGCTGAGTAGGCTGCCAAGATCTTTCTCAGATCAGGTACCTCTCACAGGCATGCGGGTGCTTCATCCACGAGCTCGTCAGCTCCATGAGTCACAGGAGTACTATTAAATAGGAACAGGGTTGGGAGAACACCGCTTCAGTTCCCAGCAAGGTTTGCTCCTGGCATTGTGGTAAATGCACATGCAGATACTTGCTTGCTTCAAGAGTGTTCAAGTGTTTAGTGACAGTTGGTGCAGATAGTGCTGATCTCTAGACACGTGTTTCAAGTTCTTTAACCGTCAACAGTAGAGATTATAGTCTTTCAAATTTGGGGTTTGCTGAGTAGGCTACAAACATATTTCTCAGGTCATGTACCTCTCACAGGCATGCGGGTGCTTCATCCAGGAGCGCGTGAGCTCAATGACTCATGGGAGTACTAATAAATAGGAACAGGGTTGGGAGAACAACGCTTCACCTCCCAGCAAGGTTCGCCCCTGGCATTGTAGTAAATACAGTTTCGGTTATTTGCTTGCTTCAAGAGTGTTCGAGTGTTTCGCCAAAGTTGGCACAGATAGTGCTGATCTCTAGACACGTGTTTCTGGTTCTTTAACTGCCTTCAGCAGAGATTACTGTCTTTGAAATTTGGAGTTTTCTGAGTAGGCGTCCAACTTCTTTCTCAGGTCAGGTACCTCTCACAGGCATGCTGGTGCTTCATCCAAGAGCTCGTCAGCTCAATGACTCACGGGAATACTATTAAACTGGAACAGGGTTGGGAGCACACCGCTTCACCTCTCAGCAAGGTTCGCCCCTGGCATTGTGGTAAATGCAGTTTCAGTCACTTGCTTTCTTCAAGAGTGTTCGAGTGTTTCGCCACAATTGGCGCAGATAGTGCTGACCTCTAGACATGTGTTTCTGGTTCTTTAACCGTCATCAGTAGAGATAACAGTCTTTCAAATTTGGGGTTTGCTGAGTAGGCTGCCAACATCTTTCTCAGGTCAGGTACCTCTCACAGGCATGCGGGTGCTTCATCCACGAGCTCGTCAGCTCCATGATTCACAGGAGTACTATTAAATAGGAACAGGGTTGGGAGAACACCGCTTCAGTTCCCAGCAAGGTTTGCTCCTGGCATTGTGGTAAATGCACATTCAGATACTTGCTTGCTTCAAGAGTGTTCAAGTGTTTAGTGACAGTTGGTGCAGATAGTGCTGATCTCTAGACACGTGTTTCTAGTTCTTTAACCGTCAACAGTAGAGATTATAGTCTTTCAAATTTGGGGTTTGCTGAGTAGGCTACAAACATATTTCTCAGGTCAGGTACCTCTCACAGGCATGCGGGTGCTTCATCCAGGAGCGCGTCAGCTCAAGGACTCACGGGAGTACTAATAAATAGGAACAGGGTTGGGAGAACAACGCTTCACCTCCCAGCAAGGTTCGCCCCTGGCATTGTAGTAAATACAGTTTCGGTTATTTGCTTGCTTCAAGAGTGTTCGAGTGTTTCGCCAAAGTTGGCACAGATAGTGCTGATCTCTAGACACGTGTTTCTGGTTCTTTAACTGCCTTCAGCAGAGATTACTGTCTTTGAAATTTGGAGTTTTCTGAGTAGGCTTCCAACTTCTTTCTCAGGTCAGGTACCTCTCACAGGCATGCTGGTGCTTTATCCAAAAGCTCGTCAGCTCAATGACTCACGGGAGTACTATTAAACTGGAACAGGGTTGGGAGCACACCGCTTCACCTCTCAGCAAGGTTCGCCCCTGGCATTGTGATAAATGCAGTTTCAGTCACTTGCTTTCTTCAAGAGTGTTCGAGTGTTTTGCCACAATTGGCGCAGATAGTGCTGACCTCTAGACATGTGTTTCTGGTTCTTTAACCGTCATCAGTAGAGATAACAGTCTTTCAAATTTGGGGTTTGCTGAGTAGGCTGCCAACATCTTTCTCAGGTCAGGTACCTCTCACAGGCATGCGGGTGCTTCATCCACGAGCTCGTCAGCTAAATGACTCACGGCAGTACTATTAAACAGGAACAGGGGTGAGAGCACACCGCTTCACCTCCCAGCATGATTCGCCCATGGCCTTGTGGTAAATGCAGTTTCGGTTACTTGCTTGCTTCAAGTGTGTTCGAGTGTTTTGCCCCAGTTGGTTCAGATAGTGCTGATCTCTAGACACGTGTTAGTGGTCCTTTAACCATCATCCGTAGAGATTACAGTGTTTGAAAGTTGGGGTTTGCTGAGTAGGCTGCCAACATCTTTCTCAGGTCAGGTACCTCTCACAGGCATGTGGGTGCTTCATCCATGAGCTCGTCAGCTCAATGACTCACGGGAGTATTATTAAACAGAAATAGCGGTGGGAGAAAACCGCTTCAGCTCCCAGCAAGGTTCGCCCCTGGCATTGTGGTAAATGCAGTTTCAGTTACTTGCTTGCTTCAAGAGTCTTCGAGTGTTTCGCCACAGTTGGCGCAGATAGTGCTGATCTCTAGACATGTGTATCTGGTTCTTTAACCGTCATCAGTAGAGATTATAGTCTTTCAAATTTGTGGTTTGCTGAAGAGGCTACAAACATATTTCTCAGATCAGGTACCTCTCACAGGCATGCAGGTGCTTCATCCAGGAGCTCGTCAGCTCAATGACTCATGGAAGTACTATTAAATAGGAACAGGGTTGGGAACAAACTGCTTCACCTCCCAGCAAGGTTCGCCCCTGGCATTGTGGTAAATACAGTTTCGGTAACTTGCTTGCTTCAAAAGTGTTAGAGTGTTTCACCAAAGTTGGCGCAGATAGTGCTGATCTCTAGACACGTGTTTCTGGTTCTTTAACGGTCATCAGTAGAGATTACAGTCTTTCAAATGTAAGGTTTGCTGAGTAGGCTGCCAACATCTTTCTCAGCGGTACAAAAGGGGGTGGTGATGGACGGAGTATCAGAACCAATCAAACACTCGCACCCAGTCAACAGATCTGGGTTAGATCCATCACCGTTCTTTAGCCCACTCTGCCACCCCAGTTCAGACATGGCCATATGCAAATCAGTCTGACCCTGTGCCTCATGGGAACAGTCCAGCCCGAACTGCCAAGCCACGCCTTCCCTGGACCGGAAACAAGCTTCCTAGGACCGGTTTCTGGCATTTCAGCCGTCTTCAGCCAGGCTTGCTTGAATCCAGTGGCAAAGTGAGCAAGGGACTCACGTCTGAGCATACCCTGCCAACTTATGGCGAACAAAGCGGTACAAAAGGGGGTGGTGATGGACGGAGTATCAGAACCAATCAAACACTCGCACCCAGTCAACAGATCTGGGTTAGATCCATCACCGTTCTTTAGCCCACTCTGCCACCCCAGTTCAGACATGGCCATATGCAAATCAGTCTGACCCTGTGCCTCATGGGAACAGTCCAGCCCGAACTGCCAAGCCACGCCTTCCCTGGACCGGAAACAAGCTTCCTAGGACCGGTTTCTGGCATTTCAGCCGTCTTCAGCCAGGCTTGCTTGAATCCAGTGGCAAAGTGAGCAAGGGACTCACGTCTGAGCATACCCTGCCAACTTATGGCGAACAAAGTGGTACAAAAGGGGGTGGTGATGGACGGAGTATCAAAACCAATCAAACACTCGCACCCAGTCAACAGATCTGGGTTAGATCCATCACCGTTCTTTAGCCCACTCTGCCACCCCAGTTCAGACATGGCCATATGCAAATCAGTCTGACCCTGTGCCTCATGGGAACAGTCCAGCCCGAACTGCCAAGCCACGCCTTCCCTGGACCGGAAACAAGCTTCCTAGGACCGGTTTCTGGCATTTCAGCCGTCTTCAGCCAGGCTTGCTTGAATCCAGTGGCAAAGTGAGCAAGGGACTCACGTCTGAGCATACCCTGCCAACTTATGGCGAACAAAGCGGTACAAAAGGGGGTGGTGATGGACGGAGTATCAGAACCAATCAAACACTCGCACCCAGTCAACAGATCTGGGTTAGATCCATCACCGTTCTTTAGCCCACTCTGCCACCCCAACTGGGGTGGCAGAGTGGGCTAAAGAACGGTGATGGATCAAACCCAGATCTGTTGACTGGGTGTGTGTGTTTGATTGGTTCTGATGCTCCGTCCATCACCACCCCCTTTTGTACCGCTTTGTTCGCCATAAGTTGGCAGGGTATGCTCAGACGTGAGTCCCTTGCTCACTTTGCCACTGGATTCAAGTAAGCCTGGCTGAAGACGGCTGAAATGCCAGAAACTGGTCCTAGGAAGCTTGTTTCCGGTCCAGGGAAGGCATGGCCTGGCAGTTCGGGCTGGACTGTTCCCATGAGGCACAGGGTCAGACTGATTTGCATATCGCCATGTCTGAACTGGGGTGGCAGAGTGGGCTAAAGAACGGTGATGGATCAAACCCAGATCTGTTGACTGGGTGTGAGTGTTTGATTGGTTCTGATGCTCCGTCCATCACCACCCCCTTTTGTACAACATCTTTCTCAGGTCAGGTACCTCTCACAGGCATGCGGGTGTTTCATCCACGAGCTCGTCAGCTCAATGACTCACGGGAGTACTATTAAACAGGAATAGGGGTGGGAGCAAACCGCTTCAGCTTCCAGCAAGGTTCGCCCCTGGCATTGTGGTAAATGCAGTTTCAGTTACTTGCTTGCTTCAAGAGTCTTCGAGTGTTTCGCCACAGTTGGCGCAGATAGTGCTGATCTCTAGACATGTGTATCTGGTTCTTTAACCGTCATCAGTAGAGATTATAGTCTTTCAAATTTGTGGTTTGCTGAAGAGGCTACAAACATATTTCTCAGATCAGGTACCTCTCACAGGCATGCAGGTGCTTCATCCAGGAGCTCGTCAGTTCAATGACTCATGGAAGTACTATTAAATAGGAACAGGGTTGGGAACACACTGCTTCACCTCCCAGCAAGGTTCGCCCCTGGCATTGTGGTAAATACAGTTTCGGTAACTTGCTTGCTTCAAAAGTGTTAGAGTGTTTCACCAAAGTTGGCGCAGATAGTGCTGATCTCTAGACACGTGTTTCTGGTTCTTTAACGGTCATCAGTAGAGATTACAGTCTTTCAAATGTAAGGTTTGCTGAGTAGGCTGCCAACATCTTTCTCAGGTCAGGTACCTCTCACAGGCATGCGGGTGTTTCATCCACGAGCTCGTCAGCTCAATGACTCACGGGAGTACTATTAAACAGGAATAGGGGTGGGAGCAAACCGCTTCAGCTTCCAGCAAGGTTCGCCCCTGGCATTGTGGTAAATGCAGATTCAGTTACATGCTTGCTTCAAGAGTGTTCAAGTGTTTCGCCACAGTTGGCGCAGATAGTGCTGATCTCTAGACACTTGTTTCTGGTTCTTTAACCGTCATCAGTAGAGATTATAGTCTTTCAAATTTGGGGTTTGCTGAGTAGGCTACAAACATATTTCTCAGGTCAGGTACCTCTAACGGGTATGTGGGTGCTGTAGGAAGGTGGATATCTGACTATGGTTACCCCCAACTTTTTGCCTAGTGTCTAGCTGTTTTTTCGACTTAGTTGGCCTGAGATCTTGCCATTCAGGGTCTCAGGCTGTCTGCTCTCTCTTTAAAATGGACTCCATGTACCCTAGGTACATACCCAATTGGTAAGGATCACCTTATTGGACCCTGTACAGTGTACCCTAGGTACCCAGGGCATAGGTGTGCCCTAGGCCTACCAAGGGCTGCAGCATGTATTATTTCACCCCTGGCCGGGCCTTACAATCAGACACAACTGGCTGATCACTCAGCTGGGGCAGGGTCGTGTAATTACCCCTTGCTTAGATATAGTATACCTATATCTACACTCACAATAGACACATGTGTACCTATCAGCCACTCCTATGGCAGGCCTTAACAATCCTGGAGGCAGAGTGCTTGGTAACATGTGAGATGGTGCTCTAGCATGAGCTGAGCCTGTCTGCAGCTTTCGGAACCATGTCCTTATAGCTGTTCTATGATATCGCCTACCATATACTCTTAAGTACCTTATAATCTTACACGGTTATGGTAACTATGGTTTGGCTTTATCAAAAAATGTTGTGTAAGGTGTCTAACACTTTGTAATAATACCCCCATACCATTTCTGGTTATGAGGATATTATTCCTCCCTTCTAGAGGGAGAGACGTGTTAAAATCCTACTTTGCTGTTTAACTCTGACCAAAGCCTCAGCATCACAAAATGGATGCTGCTGCCACAGACACGAGTCTGACCTCCTGCCGCTGGGAGCCCTCCCAGCCAGGGAGGCCTGGACAATAGGTTTCCTGCTTGGGGAGGTGCTAGCACCTCCCCAGACAGACTTTAGTGTATTGGGGCAGGGAGGGCTGAAGGGAATGAGACATGCCTGGGGCACACAAGGTGCTCCATGCATAGTCCAGTTCAAACCGGTGCTGGGGCACTCCAGCCCCAGCTCTGGCGTGAAACTGGTCAAAGGAAAGGGGGTGTAGCCACCCCCCTTCCTGGTCCCACCCATAGGAGGGACCTTGCAGGTAGCCCAGCCCACTAGCCTAGTATATTAGGAGGTAGCTGAGCCCTGCAGTATCAGATTACCCTGAAAATCTGCAACTTGAACAGAAACTCTGGACCTTCGACATTCAATCTCAGGAAGAAGACTGAAGAATCTCCCTTGTGGCCAAGGAGTGACCACCCTGGGCAACCAGGCACCATCCAGCGACCGCTGCTTGCTTTGCGACTGATCCTACGAGGGACGACTGCAGAGACTGACCAGCACCGAGACTTCCAGACACCTCTGAACCAGATCCACCTCTACAGCAAAGCTGAGACCCGTGGAGGCGACGAGGGACGTGGGACTGGCGACTTGGGAAAAGTGGCTAGTAACTGACTAGCGTGACTTCTGAGGCTTCCTCGAGGCTGTGCTTGGGGAATTGAGAAGCCCCCATCCCAAGCACCATCTGCAAAGAAGATCAGCACACTTCACGTGTTCTGCGTGGGGCCCTTCTGCACCTGAGTTGCTCGACGTGTTGTCCGGTTGCTGGCCCGTTGGCTAGTGACCTCTGTGACGACGAACCTTCCATTTTGCTTTGCTGGTCCGGCTCCTTCAGACTGGCACTCGCTCCCCTGTGAAAGGGAAGCACCCCAGACCTTCCTGGTCTGCAACAGAAGTAAGTCCGTCATCCTGCGTGGGTTAAGCTTGCCAAGGCTTGTTGGGTCCTGACTCGACATCGACGCCGCCGACAGCAAGAGCCTTCGTGGGACAGCTCACCTCCTGGTCCTGGTTGTCCTCGACGCCTCCTGGTACCCGTGGCTGCTGAAAAAAGCTTCACCTCTTCACCTGCATCTTCACGACATCGCCTGGTTCATTCCTGGTTCCACACGGTCACTGGCTAGTGACCCAGACTTTGTCCCCTCTGCTTGCAGGTGTCCTTCCTCCTTGATTCCAACCTTGGAATCCACCGGACACTCTTCACTGACTGCCTGTCAGCAACTTTTCTTCAGGCATCCATAGGAGTCAACGACGAAACCCGACGCAAGTTCACACCTATGCACCCGCAGCCCGTGGGCTAGGTAACTTGAGTACTCCGGTGCTCACAAGGGTATTGACTATCCTAGGGTCTAGTTTCCAAGTCTCTAACTCCTAGCTCCTTCCGAAGTGTCCTAAAACTCTTAAATTCTAACTTCTACTATTTCTATCGACTTTTACGCATTACGCGTGAGTGTTTCCACTCTGCACCTGAATCCCGTGGGCCTCCCACTTCCTAGTAACTGATAGGGTAGTGTAGCCCCAGCGATTCCCTAGGCCTAGGCCTATCCTGTGTTCGTGACATTGGTCCTTATACCACTAACTTAGTATATGGTTTGCGTGGCCCCTAGGGCCTAACTGTATTACTTACCTGTGTAACTTATGTATGCTTAAATAACATTGAGTTGTACTTACCTCGAATCTCATAAAGAGTGCTGAGGGTATTTCGACTAGAATAAATACATTCTATTTTTATATATATCTGTAGTGGTGTCCTTTCATTTGGTATTCAAGGGATTACAAATGGTATAACAACTGGCTTCAAATGCCATACAGAGTTTAGCCTAAGACTGCTCTTGTCCATGCTACCACTAGGATAGCTGGTCTATAAGGTTGACTTTACAACCAATCACCATAAGGGTTGTTTGGACTGATACAAGGTGTACACTAGAACTAGTGACATCATATATCAGGCCAACTTCTCACAGGTGCTTCATCCACGAGCTTATCAGCTCAATGACTCACGGGAGTACTATTAAATAGGAACAGGGTTGGGAGCACACCGCTTCACCTCTCAGCAAGGTTTGCCCCTGGCATTGTGGTAAATGCAGTTTCAGTTACTTGCTTTCTTCAAGAGTGTTCGAGTGTTTCGCCACAGTTGGACGCAGATAGTGCTGATCTCTAGACATGTGTTTCTGGTTCTTTAACAGTCATCAGTAGAGATTATAGTCTTTCAAATGTGAGGTTTGCTGAGTAGGCTGCCAAAATCTTTCTCAGGTCAGATACCTCTCACAGGCATGCGGGTGCTTCATCCACAAGCTCGTCAGCTCAATGACTCACGGGAGTACTATTAAATAGGAACAGGGTTGGGAGAACACCACTTCACCTCCCAGCAAGGTTCGCCACTGGCATTGTGGTAAATGCAGTTTCAGTTACTTGCTTGCTTCAAGAGTCTTCGAGTGTTTCGCCACAGTTGGCGCAGATAGTGCTGATCTCTAGACACATGTTTCTGGTTCTTTAACGTCATCAGTTGAGATTACAGTCTTTGAAATTTTGGGTTTGCTGAGTAGGCTGCCAACATCTTTCTCAGGTCAGGTACCTCTCACAGGCATGCGGGTGCTTCATCCATTAGCTCGTCAGCTCAATGACTCAAAGGAGTACTTTTAAATTGGAACAGGGATGGGAGCACACCGCTTCACCTCCCAGAAAGGTTCGCCTCTGGCATTGTGGTAAATGCATTTTCAGTTACTTTGCTGCTTCAAGAGTGTTAGAGTGTTTCGCCAAAGTTGGCGCAGATAGTGCTGATCTCTAGACACGTGTTTCTGGTTCTTTAACCGTCATCAGTAGAGATTACAGTCTTTCAAAAGTGGGGTTTGCTGAGTAGGCTGCCAACATCTTTCTCAGGTCAGGTACCTCTAACAGGCATGTGGGTGCTTCATGCACGAGCTTGTCAGCTCAATGACCCACCGGAGTACTATTAAACAGGAACAGGGTTGGGAGCACACCGCTTCACCTCCCAGCAAGGTTCACCCCTGGCATTGTGGTAAACACAGTTCCGGTTACTTCCTTGCTTCAAGAGTGTTCAAGTGTTTCGCCACAGTTGGTGCAGATAGTGCGGATCTCTAGACACGTGTTTCTGGTTCGTTAACTGTCATCAGTAGATATTACAGGCCTTCAAATTTGAGGTTTGCTGAGTAGGCTGCCAACATCTTTCCTAGGTCAGGTACCTCTCACAGGCATGCGAGTGCTTCATCCACAAGCTCATCAGCTCAATGACTCACGGGAGTACTATTAAACAGGAACAGGGGTGGGAGCACACCGCTTCACCTCCCAGCATGGTTCGCCCCTGGCATTGTGGTAAATGCAGTTTCGGTTACTTGCTTGCTTCAAGAGTGTTCGAGTGTTTTACCACAGTTGACGCAGATAGTACTGATCTCTAGACACGTGTTTCTGGTTCTTTAACCGTCATCAGTAGAGATTACAGTCTTTGAAATTTGAGTTTTGCTGAGTAGGCTGCCAACGTCTTTCTCAGGTCAGGTACCTCTCACAGCCATGCGGGTGCTTCATTCACGATCTCGTCAGCTCAATGACTCACGGGAGTACTATTAAACAGGAACAGGGGTGTGAGCACAATGCTTTACATCCTAGCATGTTTCGCCACTGGCATTGTGGTAAATGCAGTTTCAGTTACTTGCTTGCTTCAAGAGTCTTCGAGTGTTTCGCCACAGTTGGCGCAGATAGTGCTGATCTCTAGACATGTGTATCTGGTTCTTTAACCATCATCAGTAGAGATTAGAGTCTTTCAAATTTGGGGTTTGCTGAGTAGGCTGCCAACATCTTTCTCAGGTTAGGTACCTCTCACTGGCAAGCGGGTGCTTCATCCACGAGCTCATCAGATCAATGACTCACGGGTGTATTATTAAACAGGAACAGGGGTGGGAGCACACTGCTTCACTTCCCAACAAGGTTCGCCCCTGGCATTGTGGTAAATGCAGTTTCGGTTACTTGTTTGCTTCAAGAGTGTTCGAGTATTTTGCCACAGTTGGCGCAGATAGTACTGATCTCTAGACACGTGTTTCTGGTTCTTTAACCGTCATCAGTAGAGATTACAGTCTTTGAAATTTGGGTTTTGCTGAGTAGGCTGCCAACGTCTTTCTCAGGTCAGGTACCTCTCACAGCCATGCGGGTGCTTCATTCACGATCTCGTCAGCTCAATGACTCACGGGAGTACTATTAAACAGGAACAGGGGTGTGAGCACAATGCTTTACATCCTAGCATGGTTCACCACTGGCATTGTGGTAAATGCAGTTTCAGTTACTTGCTTGCTTCAAGAGTCTTCGAGTGTTTCGCCACAGTTGGCGCAGATAGTGCTGATCTCTAGACATGTGTATCTGGTTCTTTAACCGTCATCAGTAGAGATTACAGTCCTTCAAATTTGGGGTTTGCTGAGTAGGCTGCCAACATCTTTCTCAGGTCAAGTACCTCTCACTGGCAAGCAGGTGCTTCATCCATGAGCTCGTCAGCTCAATGACTCACGGGAGTACTATTAAATAGGAACAGGGTTGGGAGCACACCGCTTCAGCTTCCAGCAGGGTTCTCCCCTGGCATTGTGGTAAATGCAGATTCAGTTACATGCTTGCTTCAAGAGTGTTCAAGTGTTTCGCCACAGTTGGCGCAGATAGTGCTGATCTCTAGACATGTGTTTCTGGTTCTTTAACCGTCATCAGTAGAGATTATAGTCTTTCAAATTTGGGGTTTGTTGAGTAGGCTACAAACATATTTCTCAGGTCAGGTACCTCTAACAGGCATGCGGGTGCTTCATTCACGAGCTTGTCAGCTCAATGACTCACGGGAGTACTATTAAATAGGAACAGGGTTGGGAGCACACCGCTTCACCTCCCAGCAAGGTTCGACCCTGGCATTGTGGTAAATGCAGTTTCAGTTACTTACTTGCTTCAAGAGTGTTCGAGTGTTTTGCCACAGGAGGCGCAGATAGGCTGATCTCTAGAAAAGTGTTTCTGGTTCTTTAACCGTCATCAGTAGAGATTACAGTCTTTCAAATGTGAGGTTTGCTGAGTAGGCTGCCAACATCTTTCTCAGGTCAGGTACCTCTCACAGGCATGCAGGTGTGTCATCCACGAGCTCGTCAGCTCAATGATTCACGGGGGTACTACCAAACAGGAACAGGGTTGGGAGCACACCGCTTCACCTCCCAGCATGGTTCACCCCTGGCATTGTGGTAAATGCAGTTTCAGTTACTTACTTGCTTCAAGAGTGTTCAAGTGTTTCGCCACAGGAGGCGCAGATAGGCTGATCTCTAGAAACGTGTTTCTGGTTCTTTAACCGTCATCAGTAGAGATTATAGTCTTTCAAATGTGAGGTTTGCTGAGTAGGCTGCCAACATCTTTCTCAGGTCAGATACCTCTCACAGGCATGCGGGTGCTTCATCCACAAGCTCGTCAGCTCAATGACTCACGGGAGTACTATTAAATAGGAACAGGGTATGGAGAACACCACTTCACCTCCCAGCAAGGTTCGCCACTGGCATTGTGGTAAATGCAGTTTCAGTTACTTGCTTGCTTCAAGAGTCTTCGAGTGTTTCGCCACAGTTGGCGCAGATAGCGCTGATCTCTAGACACATGTTTCTGGTTCTTTAACGTCATCAGTTGAGATTACAGTCTTTGAAATTTTGGGTTTGCTGAGTAGGCTGCCAACATCTTTCTCAGGTCAGGTACCTCTCACAGGCATGCGGGTGCTTCATCCATTAGCTCGTCAGCTCAATGACTCAAAGGAGAACTTTTAAATTGGAACAGGGATGGGAGCACACCGCTTCACCTCCCAGAAAGGTTCGCCTCTGGCATTGTGGTAAATGCATTTCCAGTTACTTTGCTGCTTCAAGAGTGTTAGAGTGTTTCGCCAAAGTTGGCGCAGATAGTGCTGATCTCTAGACACGTGTTTCTGGTTCTTTAACCGTCATCAGTAGAGATTACAGTCTTTCAAAAGTGGGGTTTGCTGAGTAGGCTGCCAACATCTTTCTCAGGTCAGGTACCTCTAACAGGCATGTGGGTGCTTCATGCACGAGCTTGTCAGCTCAATGACCCACCGGAGTACTATTAAACAGAAACAGGGTTGGGAGCACACCGCTTCACCTCCCAGCAAGGTTCGCTCCTGGCATTGTGGTAAATACAGTTCCGGTTACTTCCTTGCTTCAAGAGTGTTCAAGTGTTTCGCCACAGTTGGTGCAGATAGTGCGGATCTCTAGACACGTGTTTCTGGCTCTTTAACTGTCATCAGTAGAGATTACAGGCCTTCAAATTTGAGGTTTGCTGAGTAGGCTGCCAACATCTTTCCTAGGTCAGGTACCTCTCACAGGCATGCGAGTGCTTCATCCACAAGCTCATCAGCTCAATGACTCACGGGAGTACTATTAAACAGGAACAGGGGTGGGAGCACACCGCTTCACCTCCCGGCATGGTTCGCCCCTGGCATTGTGGTAAATGCAGTTTCGGTTACTTGCTTGCTTCAAGAGTGTTCGAGTGTTTTACCACAGTTGACGCAGATGGTACTGATCTCTAGACACGTGTTTCTGGTTCTTTAACCGTCATCAGTAGAGATTACAGTCTTTGAAATTTGGGTTTTGCTGAGTAGGCTGCCAACGTCTTTCTCGGGTCAGGTACCTCTCACAGCCATGCGGGTGCTTCATTCACGATCTCGTCAGCTCAATGACTCACGGGAGTACTATTAAACAGGAACAGGGGTGTGAGCACAATGCTTTATATCCTAACATGGTTCGCCACTGGCATTGTGGTAAATGCAGTTTCAGTTACTTGCTTGCTTCAAGAGTCTTCGAGTGTTTCGCCACAGTTGGCTCAGATAGTGCTGATCTCTAGACATGTGTATCTGGTTCTTTAACCGTCATCAGTAGAGATTACAGTCTTTGAAATTTGGGGTTTGCTGAGTAGTCTGCCAACATCTTTCTCAGGTCAGGTACCTCTCACTGGCAAGCAGGTGCTTCATCCATGAGCTCGTCAGCTCAATGACTCACGGGAGTACTATTAAATAGGAACAGGGTTGGGAGCACACCGCTTCAGCTTCCAGCAGGGTTCTCCCCTGGCATTGTGGTAAATGCAGATTCAGTTACATGCTTGCTTCAAGAGTGTTCAAGTGTTTCGCCACAGTTGGCGCAGATAGTGCTGATCTCTAGACATGTGTTTCTGGTTCTTTAACCGTCATCAGTAGAGATTATAGTCTTTCAAATTTGGGGTTTGTTGAGTAGGCTACAAACATATTTCTCAGGTCAGGTACCTCTAACGGGCATGCGGGTGCTTCATTCACGAGCTTGTCAGCTCAATGACTCACTGGAGTACTATTAAATAGGAACAGGGTTGGGAGCACACCGCTTCACCTCCCAGCAAGGTTCGACCCTGGCATTGTGGTAAATGCAGTTTCAGTTACTTGCTTTCTTCAAGAGTGTTTGAGTGTTTCGCCACAGTTGGCACAGATAGTGCTGATCTCTAGACATGTGTTTCTGGTTCTTTAACAGTCATCAGTAGAGATTACAGTCTTTCAAATGTGAGGTTTGCTGAGTAGGCTGCCAACATCTTTCTCAGGTCAGGTACCTCTCACAGACATGCAGGTGCTTCATCCACGAGCTCGTCAGCTCAATGACTCACGGGGGTACTACCAAACAGGAACAGGTTTGGGAGCACACCGCTTCACCTCCCAGCAAGGTTCACCCCTAGCATTGTGGTAAATGCAGTTTCAGTTACTTACTTGCTTTAAGAGTGTTCGAGTGTTTCGCCACAGGAGGCGCAGATAGGCTGATCTCTAGAAACGTGTTTCTGGTTCTTTAACAGTCATCAGTAGAGATTACAGTCTTTCAAATGTGAGGTTTGCTGAGTAGGCTGCCAACATCTTTCTCAGGTCAGGTACCTCTCACAGACATGCAGGTGCTTCATCCACGAGCTCGTCAGCTCAATGACTCGTGGGGGTACTACCAAACAGGAACAGGTTTGGGAGCACACCGCTTCACCTCCCAGCAAGGTTTGCCCCTGGCATTGTTGTAAATACAGTTCTGGTTACTTGCTTGCTTCAAGAGTGTTCGAGTGTTTCGCCACAGTTGGCGCAGATAGTGCTAATCTCTAGACACGTGTTTCTGGTTCTTTAACTGTCAGCAGTAGAGATTACAGTCACTCAAATGTGAGGTTTGCTGAGTAGGCTGCCAACATCTTTCTCAGGTCAGGTACCTCTCACAGCCATGCGGGTGCTTCATCCACAAGCTCGTCAGCTGAATGACTCACGGCAGGACTATTAAACAGGAACAGGGGGGAGCACACCGCTTCACCTCCCAGCATGGTTCTCCCCTGGCATTGTGGTAAATGCAGTTTCGGTTACTTGCTTGCTTCAAGATTGTTCAAGTGTTTTGCCACAGTTGACGCAGATAGTGCTGATCTCTAGACACGTGTTTCTGGTTCTTTAACCGTCATCAGTAGAGATTACAGTCTTTGAAATTTGGTGTTTGCTGAGTAGTCTGCCAACATCTTTCTCAGGTTAAGCACCACTCACAGGCATGCGGGTGCTTCATCCCCGAGCTCGTCAGCTCCATGACTCACAGGAGTACTATTAAATAGGAACAGGGTTGGGAGAACACCGCTTCAGTTCCCAGCAAGGTTTGCTCCTGGCATTGTGGTAAATGCAGATTCAGTTACTTGCTTGCTTCAAGAGTGTTCAAGTGTTTAGCGACAGTTGGTGCAGATAGTGCTGATCTCTAGACACGTGTTTCTAGTTCTTTAACCGTCAACAGTAGAGATTATAGTCTTTCAAATTTGGCGTTTGCTGAGTAGGCTTCCAACTTCTTTCTCAGGTCAGGTACCTCTCACAGGCATGCTGGTGCTTCATCCACGAGCTCGTCAGCTCAATGACTCACGGGAGTACTATTAAACTGGAACAGGGTTGGGAGCACACCGCTTCACCTCCCAGCAAGGTTCGACCCTGGCATTGTGGTAAATGCAGTTTCAGTTACTTACTTGCTTCAAGAGTGTTCGAGTGTTTTGCCACAGGAGGCGCAGATAGGCTGATCTCTAGAAAAGTGTTTCTGGTTCTTTAACCGTCATCAGTAGAGATTACAGTCTTTCAAATGTGAGGTTTGCTGAGTAGGCTGCCAACATCTTTCTCAGGTCAGGTACCTCTCACAGGCATGCAGGTGTGTCATCCACGAGCTCGTCAGCTCAATGACTCACGGGGGTACTACCAAACAGGAACAGGGTTGGGAGCACACCGCTTCACCTCCCAGCAAGGTTCACCCCTGGCATTGTGGTAAATGCAGTTTCAGTTACTTACTTGCTTCAAGAGTGTTCGAGTGTTTCGCCACAGGAGGCGCAGATAGGCTGATCTCTAGAAACGTGTTTCTGGTTCTTTAACCGTCATCAGTAGAGATTATAGTCTTTCAAATGTGAGGTTTGCTGAGTAGGCTGCCAACATCTTTCTCAGGTCAGATACCTCTCACAGGCATGCGGGTGCTTCATCCACAAGCTCGTCAGCTCAATGACTCACGGGAGTACTATTAAATAGGAACAGGGTTGGGAGAACACCACTTCACCTCCCAGCAAGGTTCGCCACTGGCATTGTGGTAAATGCAGTTTCAGTTACTTGCTTGCTTCAAGAGTCTTCGAGTGTTTCGCCACAGTTGGCGCAGATAGCGCTGATCTCTAGACACATGTTTCTGGTTCTTTAACGTCATCAGTTGAGATTACAGTCTTTGAAATTTTGGGTTTGCTGAGTAGGCTGCCAACATCTTTCTCAGGTCAGGTACCTCTCACAGGCATGCGGGTGCTTCATCCATTAGCTCGTCAGCTCAATGACTCAAAGGAGTACTTTTAAATTGGAACAGGGATGGGAGCACACCGCTTCACCTCCCAGAAAGGTTCGCCTCTGGCATTGTGGTAAATGCATTTCCAGTTACTTTGCTGCTTCAAGAGTGTTAGAGTGTTTCGCCAAAGTTGGCGCAGATAGTGCTGATCTCTAGACACGTGTTTCTGGTTCTTTAACCGTCATCAGTAGAGATTACAGTCTTTCAAAAGTGGGGTTTGCTGAGTAGGCTGCCAACATCTTTCTCAGGTCAGGTACCTCTAACAGGCATGTGGGTGCTTCATGCACGAGCTTGTCAGCTCAATGACCCACCGGAGTACTATTAAACAGAAACAGGGTTGGGAGCACACCGCTTCACCTCCCAGCAAGGTTCGCTCCTGGCATTGTGGTAAATACAGTTCCGGTTACTTCCTTGCTTCAAGAGTGTTCAAGTGTTTCGCCACAGTTGGTGCAGATAGTGCGGATCTCTAGACACGTGTTTCTGGCTCTTTAACTGTCATCAGTAGAGATTACAGGCCTTCAAATTTGAGGTTTGCTGAGTAGGCTGCCAACATCTTTCCTAGGTCAGGTACCTCTCACAGGCATGCGAGTGCTTCATCCACAAGCTCATCAGCTCAATGACTCACGGGAGTACTATTAAACAGGAACAGGGGTGGGAGCACACCGCTTCACCTCCCGGCATGGTTCGCCCCTGGCATTGTGGTAAATGCAGTTTCGGTTACTTGCTTGCTTCAAGAGTGTTCGAGTGTTTTACTACAGTTGACGCAGATAGTACTGATCTCTAGACACGTGTTTCTGGTTCTTTAACCATCATCAGTAGAGATTACAGTCTTTGAAATTTGGGTTTTGCTGAGTAGGCTGCCAACGTCTTTCTCGGGTCAGGTACCTCTCACAGCCATGCGGGTGCTTCATTCACGATCTCGTCAGCTCAATGACTCACGGGAGTACTATTAAACAGGAACAGGGGTGTGAGCACAATGCTTTATATCCTAACATGGTTCGCCACTGGCATTGTGGTAAATGCAGTTTCAGTTACTTGCTTGCTTCAAGAGTCTTCGAGTGTTTCGCCACAGTTGGCTCAGATAGTGCTGATCTCTAGACATGTGTATCTGGTTCTTTAACCGTCATCAGTAGAGATTACAGTCTTTCAAATTTGGGGTTTGCTGAGTAGGCTGCCAACATCTTTCTCAGGTCAGGTACCTCTCACTGGCAAGCAGGTGCTTCATCCATGAGCTCGTCAGCTCAATGACTCACGGGAGTACTATTAAATAGGAACAGGGTTGGGAGCACACCGCTTCAGCTTCCAGCAGGGTTCTCCCCTGGCATTGTGGTAAATGCAGATTCAGTTACATGCTTGCTTCAAGAGTGTTCAAGTGTTTCGCCACAGTTGGCGCAGATAGTGCTGATCTCTAGACATGTGTTTCTGGTTCTTTAACCGTCATCATTAGAGATTATAGTCTTTCAAATTTGGGGTTTGTTGAGTAGGCTACAAACATATTTCTCAGGTCAGGTACCTCTAACGGGCATGCGGGTGCTTCATTCACGAGCTTGTCAGCTCAATGACTCACTGGAGTACTATTAAATAGGAACAGGGTTGGGAGCACACCGCTTCACCTCCCAGCAAGGTTCACCCCTGGCATTGTGGTAAATGCAGTTTCAGTTACTTACTTGCTTTAAGAGTGTTCGAGTGTTTCGCCACAGGAGGCGCAGATAGGCTGATCTCTAGAAACGTGTTTCTGGTTCTTTAACAGTCATCAGTAGAGATTACAGTCTTTCAAATGTGAGGTTTGCTGAGTAGGCTGCCAACATCTTTCTCAGGTCAGGTACCTCTCACAGACATGCAGGTGCTTCATCCACGAGCTCGTCAGCTCAATGACTCACGGGGGTACTACCAAACAGGAACAGGTTTGGGAGCACACCGCTTCACCTCCCAGCAAGGTTCGCCCCTGGCATTGTTGTAAATACAGTTCTGGTTACTTGCTTGCTTCAAGAGTGTTCGAGTGTTTCGCCACAGTTGGCGCAGATAGTGCTAATCTCTAGACACGTGTTTCTGGTTCTTTAACTGTCAGCAGTAGAGATTACAGTCACTCAAATGTGAGGTTTGCTGAGTAGGCTGCCAACATCTTTCTCAGGTCAGGTACCTCTCACAGCCATGCGGGTGCTTCATCCACAAGCTCGTCAGCTGAATGACTCACGGCAGGACTATTAAACAGGAACAGGGGGGAGCACACCGCTTCACCTCCCAGCATGGTTCTCCCCTGGCATTGTGGTAAATGCAGTTTCGGTTACTTGCTTACTTCAAGATTGTTCAAGTGTTTTGCCACAGTTGACGCAGATAGTGCTGATCTCTAGACACGTGTTTCTGGTTCTTTAACCGTCATCAGTAGAGATTACAGTCTTTGAAATTTGGGGTTTGCTGAGTAGTCTGCCAACATCTTTCTCAGGTTAAGCACCACTCACAGGCATGCGGGTGCTTCATCCCCGAGCTCGTCAGCTCCATGACTCACAGGAGTACTATTAAATAGGAACAGGGTTGGGAGAACACCGCTTCAGTTCCCAGCAAGGTTTGCTCCTGGCATTGTGGTAAATGCAGATTCAGTTACTTGCTTGCTTCAAGAGTGTTCAAGTGTTTAGCGACAGTTGGTGCAGATAGTGCTGATCTCTAGACACGTGTTTCTAGTTCTTTAACCGTCAACAGTAGAGATTATAGTCTTTCAAATTTGGCGTTTGCTGAGTAGGCTTCCAACTTCTTTCTCAGGTCAGGTACCTCTCACAGGCATGCTGGTGCTTCATCCACGAGCTCGTCAGCTCAATGACTCACGGGAGTACTATTAAACTGGAACAGGGTTGGGAGCACACCGCTTCACCTCCCAGCAAGGTTCGACCCTGGCATTGTGGTAAATGCAGTTTCAGTTACTTACTTGCTTCAAGAGTGTTCGAGTGTTTTGCCACAGGAGGCGCAGATAGGCTGATCTCTAGAAAAGTGTTTCTGGTTCTTTAACCGTCATCAGTAGAGATTACAGTCTTTCAAATGTGAGGTTTGCTGAGTAGGCTGCCAACATCTTTCTCAGGTCAGGTACCTCTCACAGGCATGCAGGTGTGTCATCCACGAGCTCGTCAGCTCAATGACTCACGGGGGTACTACCAAACAGGAACAGGGTTGGGAGCACACCGCTTCACCTCCCAGCAAGGTTCACCCCTGGCATTGTGGTAAATGCAGTTTCAGTTACTTACTTGCTTCAAGAGTGTTCGAGTGTTTCGCCACAGGAGGCGCAGATAGGCTGATCTCTAGAAACGTGTTTCTGGTTCTTTAACCGTCATCAATAGAGATTATAGTCTTTCAAATGTGAGGTTTGCTGAGTAGGCTGCCAACATCTTTCTCAGGTCAGATACCTCTCACAGGCATGCGGGTGCTTCATCCACAAGCTCGTCAGCTCAATGACTCACGGGAGTACTATTAAATAGGAACAGGGTTGGGAGAACACCACTTCACCTCCCAGCAAGGTTCGCCACTGGCATTGTGGTAAATGCAGTTTCAGTTACTTGCTTGCTTCAAGAGTCTTCGAGTGTTTCGCCACAGTTGGCGCAGATAGCGCTGATCTCTAGACACATGTTTCTGGTTCTTTAACGTCATCAGTTGAGATTACAGTCTTTGAAATTTTGGGTTTGCTGAGTAGGCTGCCAACATCTTTCTCAGGTCAGGTACCTCTCACAGGCATGCGGGTGCTTCATCCATTAGCTCGTCAGCTCAATGACTCAAAGGAGTACTTTTAAATTGGAACAGGGATGGGAGCACACCGCTTCACCTCCCAGAAAGGTTCGCCTCTGGCATTGTGGTAAATGCATTTCCAGTTACTTTGCTGCTTCAAGAGTGTTAGAGTGTTTCGCCAAAGTTGGCGCAGATAGTGCTGATCTCTAGACACGTGTTTCTGGTTCTTTAACCGTCATCAGTAGAGATTACAGTCTTTCAAAAGTGGGGTTTGCTGAGTAGGCTGCCAACATCTTTCTCAGGTCAGGTACCTCTAACAGGCATGTGGGTGCTTCATGCACGAGCTTGTCAGCTCAATGACCCACCGGAGTACTATTAAACAGAAACAGGGTTGGGAGCACACCGCTTCACCTCCCAGCAAGGTTCGCTCCTGGCATTGTGGTAAATACAGTTCCGGTTACTTCCTTGCTTCAAGAGTGTTCAAGTGTTTCGCCACAGTTGGTGCAGATAGTGCGGATCTCTAGACACGTGTTTCTGGCTCTTTAACTGTCATCAGTAGAGATTACAGGCCTTCAAATTTGAGGTTTGCTGAGTAGGCTGCCAACATCTTTCCTAGGTCAGGTACCTCTCACAGGCATGCGAGTGCTTCATCCACAAGCTCATCAGCTCAATGACTCACGGGAGTACTATTAAACAGGAACAGGGGTGGGAGCACACCGCTTCACCTCCCGGCATGGTTCGCCCCTGGCATTGTGGTAAATGCAGTTTCGGTTACTTGCTTGCTTCAAGAGTGTTCGAGTGTTTTACCACAGTTGACGCAGATAGTACTGATCTCTAGACACGTGTTTCTGGTTCTTTAACCGTCATCAGTAGAGATTACAGTCTTTGAAATTTGGGTTTTGCTGAGTAGGCTGCCAACGTCTTTCTCGGGTCAGGTACCTCTCACAGCCATGCGGGTGCTTCATTCACGATCTCGTCAGCTCAATGACTCACGGGAGTACTATTAAACAGGAACAGGGGTGTGAGTTCAATGCTTTATATCCTAACATGGTTCGCCACTGGCATTGTGGTAAATGCAGTTTCAGTTACTTGCTTGCTTCAAGAGTCTTCGAGTGTTTCGCCACAGTTGGCTCAGATAGTGCTGATCTCTAGACATGTGTATCTGGTTCTTTAACCGTCATCAGTAGAGATTACAGTCTTTCAAATTTGGGGTTTGCTGAGTAGGCTGCCAACATCTTTCTCAGGTCAGGTACCTCTCACTGGCAAGCAGGTGCTTCATCCATGAGCTCGTCAGCTCAATGACTCACGGGAGTACTATTAAATAGGAACAGGGTTGGGAGCACACCGCTTCAGCTTCCAGCAGGGTTCTCCCCTGGCATTGTGGTAAATGCAGATTCAGTTACATGCTTGCTTCAAGAGTGTTCAAGTGTTTCGCCACAGTTGGCGCAGATAGTGCTGATCTCTAGACATGTGTTTCTGGTTCTTTAACCGTCATCAGTAGAGATTATAGTCTTTCAAATTTGGGGTTTGTTGAGTAGGCTACAAACATATTTCTCAGGTCAGGTACCTCTAACGGGCATGCGGGTGCTTCATTCACGAGCTTGTCAGCTCAATGACTCACTGGAGTACTATTAAATAGGAACAGGGTTGGGAGCACACCGCTTCACCTCCCAGCAAGGTTCGACCCTGGCATTGTGGTAAATGCAGTTTCAGTTACTTGCTTTCTTCAAGAGTGTTTGAGTGTTTCGCCACAGTTGGCACAGATAGTGCTGATCTCTAGACATGTGTTTCTGGTTCTTTAACAGTCATCAGTAGAGATTACAGTCTTTCAAATGTGAGGTTTGCTGAGTAGGCTGCCAACATCTTTCTCAGGTCAGGTACCTCTCACAGACATGCAGGTGCTTCATCCACGAGCTCGTCAGCTCAATGACTCACGGGGGTACTACCAAACAGGAACAGGTTTGGGAGCACACCGCTTCACCTCCCAGCAAGGTTCACCCCTGGCATTGTGGTAAATGCAGTTTCAGTTACTTACTTGCTTTAAGAGTGTTCGAGTGTTTCGCCACAGGAGGCGCAGATAGGCTGATCTCTAGAAACGTGTTTCTGGTTCTTTAACAGTCATCAGTAGAGATTACAGTCTTTCAAATGTGAGGTTTGCTGAGTAGGCTGCCAACATCTTTCTCAGGTCAGGTACCTCTCACAGACATGCAGGTGCTTCATCCACGAGCTCGTCAGCTCAATGACTCACGGGGGTACTACCAAACAGGAACAGGTTTGGGAGCACACCGCTTCACCTCCCAGCAAGGTTCGCCCCTGGCATTGTTGTAAATACAGTTCTGGTTACTTGCTTGCTTCAAGAGTGTTCGAGTGTTTCGCCACAGTTGGCGCAGATAGTGCTAATCTCTAGACACGTGTTTCTGGTTCTTTAACTGTCAGCAGTAGAGATTACAGTCACTCAAATGTGAGGTTTGCTGAGTAGGCTGCCAACATCTTTCTCAGGTCAGGTACCTCTCACAGCCATGCGGGTGCTTCATCCACAAGCTCGTCAGCTGAATGACTCACGGCAGGACTATTAAACAGGAACAGGGGGGAGCACACCGCTTCACCTCCCAGCATGGTTCTCCCCTGGCATTGTGGTAAATGCAGTTTCGGTTACTTGCTTGCTTCAAGATTGTTCAAGTGTTTTGCCACAGTTGACGCAGATAGTGCTGATCTCTAGACACGTGTTTCTGGTTCTTTAACCGTCATCAGTAGAGATTACAGTCTTTGAAATTTGGGGTTTGCTGAGTAGTCTGCCAACATCTTTCTCAGGTTAAGCACCACTCACAGGCATGCGGGTGCTTCATCCCCGAGCTCGTCAGGTCCAAGACTCACAGGAGTACTATTAAATAGGAACAGGGTTGGGAGAACACCGCTTCAGTTCCCAGCAAGGTTTGCTCCTGGCATTGTGGTAAATGCAGATTCAGTTACTTGCTTGCTTCAAGAGTGTTCAAGTGTTTAGCGACAGTTGGTGCAGATAGTGCTGATCTCTAGACACGTGTTTCTAGTTCTTTAACCGTCAACAGTAGAGATTATAGTCTTTCAAATTTGGCGTTTGCTGAGTAGGCTTCCAACTTCTTTCTCAGGTCAGGTACCTCTCACAGGCATGCTGGTGCTTCATCCACGAGCTCGTCAGCTCAATGACTCACGGGAGTACTATTAAACTGGAACGTGGTTGGGAGCACACCGCTTCACCTCTCAGCAAGGTTCGCCCCTGGCATTGTGGTAAATACAGTTCCGGTTACTTGCTTGCTTCAAGAGTGTTCGAGTGTTTCGCCACAGTTGGCACAGATAGTGCTGATCTCTAGACACGTGTTTCTGGTTCTTTAATGGTCATCAGTAGAGATTTCAGTCTTTCAAATGTAAGGTTTGCTGAGTAGGCTGCCAACATCTTTCTCAGGTCAGGTACCTCTCACAGGCATGCGGGTGCTTCATCCACGAGCTCGTCAGCTCAATGACTCACGGCAGTACTATTAAACAGGAACAGGGGTGGGAGCACACCGCTTCACCTCCCAGCATGATTCGCCCATGGCCTTGTGGTAAATGCAGTTTCGGTTACTTGCTTGCTTCAAGTGTGTTCGAGTGTTTTACCACAGTTGGTGCAGATAGTGCTGATCTCTAGACACGTGTTAGTGGTCCTTTAACCATCATCCGTAGAGATTACAGTCTTTGAAAGTTGGGGTTTGCTGAGTAGGCTGCCAACATCTTTCTCAGGTCAGGTACCTCTCACAGGCATGTGGGTGCTTCATCCATGAGCTCGTCAGCTCAATGACTCACGGGAGTATTATTAAACAGAAATAGCGGTGGGAGAAAACCGCTTTAGCTCCCAGCAAGGTTCGCCCCTGGCATTGTGGTAAATGTAGTTTCAGTTACTTGCTTGCTTCAAGAGTGTTCAAGTGTTTCGCAAGAGTTGGCGCAGATAGTGTTGATCTCTAGACATGTGTTTCTGGTTCTGTAACCATCATCAGTAGAGATTACAGTCTTTCAAATTTGGGGTTTGATGAGTAGGCTACCAACATATTTCTCAGGTCAGGTACCTCTCACAGGTATGCGGGTGCTTCATCCACGAGCTCGTCAGCTCAATGACTCAAGGGAGTGCGATTAAACAGGAACAGAGATGGGAGAAAACCGCTTCACCTCCCAGCAAGGTTCGCCCCTGGCATTGTGGTAAATGCAGTTTCAGTTACTTGGTTGCTTCAAGAGTGTTTGAGTGTTTCACAACAGTTGGCACAGATAGTGCTGATCTCTAGACATGTGTTTCTGGTTCTTTAACCGTCATCAGTAGAGATTACAGTCTTTGAAATTTGGGGTTTGCTGAGTAGGCTGCCAAAATCTTTCTCAGGATAGGTACCTCTCACAGGCATGCGGGTGCTTCATCCACGAGCTTGTCAGCTCAATGATTCACGGGAGTACTATTAAACAGGAACAGGTGTGGGATCACACCGCTTCACCTCTCAGCAAGGTTCGCCCCTGCCATTGTGGTATATGCAGTTTCAGTTACTTGCTTGCTTCAAGAGTGTTAGAGTGCTTCGCCAGAGTTGGCGCAGATAGTGCTGATCTCTAGACACGTTTTTCTGGTTCTTTAACCGTCATCAATAGAGATTACATTCTTTCAAATGTGGGGTTTGCTGAGTAGGCTGCCAACATCTTTGTCAGGTCAGGCAACTCTCACAGTCATGCGGGTGCTTCATGCACGAGCTCGTCAGCTCAATGACTCACAGGAGTACTATTAAACAGGAACAAGGGTGGGAGCACACCGCTTCACCTACCAGCAAGGTTCGCCCCTGGCATTGTGGTAAATGCAGTTTCGGTTACTTGCTTGCTTCAAGAGTGTTCGAGTGTTTCGCCACAGTTGGCGCAGATAGTGCTGATCTCTAGACACGTGTTTCTATTCTTTAACCGTCATCAATAGAGATTACAGTCTTTCAAATGCGTGGTTTGCTGAGTAGGCTGCCAACATCTTTGTCAGGTCAGGTAACTCTCACAGTCATCCGGGTGCTTCATCCATGAGCTTGTCAGCTCAATGACTCACGCGGGGTACTATCAAACATGAACAGGGTTGGGAGCACACCGCTTCACCTCCCAGCAAGGTTCACCTCTGGCATTGTGGTAAATGCAGTTTCGGTTACTTGCTTGCTTCAAGGGTGTTCGAGTGTTTCGCCACAGATGGCGCAGATAGTGCTGATCTCTAGACACGTGTTTCTGGTTCTTTAACCGTCATCAGTAGAGATTACAGTCTTTGAAATTTGGGGTTTGCTGAGAAGGCTGCCAATATCTTTTTCAATTCAGGTACCTCTCACAGGCATGCGGGTGCTTCATCCACGAGCTCGTCAGCTCAATGTCTCATGGCAGTACTATTAAACAGGAACAGGGGTGGGAGCACATCGCTTCACCTTCCAGCAAGGTTCGCCCCTGGCATTGTGGTAAATACATTTTCAGTCACTTGGTTGCTTCAAGAGTGTTCGAGTGTTTCGCAACAGTTGGCGCAGATAGTGCTGATCTCTAGATATGTGTTTCTGGTTCTTTAACCGTTATCAGTAGAGATTACAGTCTTTGAAATTTGGAGTTTGCTGAGTAGGCTGCCAACATCTTTCTCAGGTTAGGTACCTCTCACAGGCATGCGGGTGCTTCATCCACGAGCTTGTCAGCTCAATGATTCACGGGAGTACTATTAAACATGAACAGGTGTGGGATCACACCGATTCACCTCTCAGCACGGTTCGCCCCTGGCATTGTGGTATATGCAGTTTCAGTTACTTGCTTGCTTCAAGAGTGTTAGAGTGCTTCGCCAGAGTTGGCGCAGATAGTGCTGATCTCTAGACACGTTTTTCTGGTTCTTTAACCGTCATCAATAGAGATTACAGTCTTTCAAATGTGGGGTTTGCTGAGTAGGCTGCCAACATCTTTGTCAGGTCAGGCAACTCTCACAGTCATGCGGGTGCTTCATGCACGAGCTCGTCAGCTCAATGACTCACAGGAGTACTATTAAACAGGAACAAGGGTGGGAGCACACCGCTTCACCTACCAGCAAGGTTCGCCCCTGGCATTGTGGTAAATGCAGTTTCGGTTACTTGCTTGCTTCAAGAGTGTTCGAGTGTTTCGCCACAGTTGGCGGAGATAGTGCTGATCTCTAGACACGTGTTTCTGGTTCTTTAACCGTCATCAATAGAGATTACAGTCTTTCAAATGCGTGGTTTGCTGAGTAGGCTGCCAACATCTTTGTCAGGTCAGGTAACTCTCACAGTCATCCGGGTGCTTCATCCATGAGCTTGTCAGCTCAATGACTCACGCGGGGTACTATCAAACATGAACAGGGTTGGGAGCACACCGCTTCACCTCCCAGCAAGGTTCACCTCTGGCATTGTGGTAAATGCAGTTTCGGTTACTTGCTTGCTTCAAGGGTGTTCGAGTGTTTCGCCACAGATGGCGCAGATAGTGCTGATCTCTAGACACGTGTTTCTGGTTCTTTAACCGTCATCAGTAGAGATTACAGTCTTTGAAATTTGGGGTTTGCTGAGAAGGCTGCCAATATCTTTTTCAATTCAGGTACCTCTCACAGGCATGCGGGTGCTTCATACACGAGCTCGTCAGCTCAATGTCTCATGGCAGTACTATTAAACAGGAACAGGGGTGGGAGCACATCGCTTCACCTCCCAGCAAGGTTCGCCCCTGGCATTGTGGTAAATACAGTTTCAGTCACTTGGTTGCTTAAAGAGTGTTCGAGTGTTTCGCAACAGTTGGCGCAGATAGTGCTGATCTCTAGACATGTGTTTCTGGTTCTTTAACCGTTATCAGAAGAGATTACAGTCTTTGAAATTTGGGGTTTGCTGAGTAGGCTGCCAACATCTTTCTCAGGTTAGGTACCTCTCACAGGCATGCGGGGGCTTCATCCACGAGCTTGTCAGCTCAATGATTCAAGGGAGTACTATTAAACAGGAACAGGTGTGGGATCACACCGATTCACCTCTCAGCAAGGTTCGTCCCTGGCATTGTGGTATATGCAGTTTCAGTTACTTGCTTGCTTCAAGAGTGTTAGAGTGCTTCGCCACAGCTGGAGCAGATAGTGCTGATCTTAGACACGTGTTTCTGGTTCTTTAACCGTCATCAGTAGAGATTACAGTCTTTCAAATGTGGGGTTTGCTGAGTAGGGTGCCAACATCATTCTCAGGTCAGGTACCTCTCACAGGCATGCGGGTGCTTCTTCCACGAGCTTGTCAGCTCAATGATTCACGGGAGTACTATTAAACATGAACAGGTGTGGGATCACACCGATTCACCTCTCAGCAAGGTTCGTCCCTGGCATTGTGGTATATGCAGTTTCAGTTACTTGCTTGCTTCAAGAGTGTTAGAGTGCTTCGCCACAGCTGGAGCAGATAGTGCTGATCTTAGACACGTGTTTCTGGTTCTTTAACCGTCATCAGTAGAGATGACAGTCTTTCAAATGTGGGGTTTGCTGAGTAGGGTGCCAACATCATTCTCAGGTCAGGTACCTCTCACAGGCATGCGGGTGCTTCATCCACGAGCTCGTCAGCTCAATGACTCACGGGGGTACTATCAAACAGGAACAGGGTTGGGAGCACACCGCTTCACCTCCCAGCAAGATTTACCCCTGGCATTGTGGTAAATGCAGTTTCGGTTACTTGCTTGCTTCAAGACTGTTCGAGTGTTTCGCCACAGATGGCGCAGATAGTGCTGATCTGTAGACACGTGTTTCTGGTTCTTTAACAGTCATCAGTAGAGATTACAGTCTTTCAAATGTGAGGTTTGCTGAGTAGGCTGTCAAGATCTTTCTCAGGTCAGGTACCTCTCACAGGCATGCGGGTGCTTCATCCACGAGCTCGTCAGCTCCATGACTCACAGGAGTACTATTAAATAGGAACAGGGTTCGGAGAACACCGCTTCAGTTCCCAGCAAGGTTCGCCCCTGGCATTGTGGTAAATGCAGATTCAGTTACTTGCTTGCTTCAAGAGTGTTCAAGTGTTTCGCGACAGTTGGTGCAGATAGTACTGATCGCTAGACACTTGTTTCTAGTTCTTTAACCGTCAACAGTAGAGATTATAGTCTTTCAAATTTGGGGTTTGCTGAGTAGGCTACAAACATATTTCTCAGGTCAGGTACCTCTCACAGGCATGCGTGTGCTTCATCCAGGAGCTCGTCAGCTCAATGACTCACGGGAGTACTAATAAATAGGAACAGGGTTGGGAGAACACCGCTTCACCTCCCAGCAAGGTTTGCCCCTGGCATTGTGGTAAATACAGTTTCGGTTACTTGCTTGCTTCAAGAGTGTTCGAGTGTTTCGCCAAAGTTGGCACAGATAGTGCTGATCTTTAGACACTTGTTTCTGGTTCTTTAGCCGCCATCAGCAGAGATTACTGTCTTTGAAATTTGGAGTTTGCTGAGTAGGCTGCCAACATCTTTCTCAGGTCAGGTACCTCTCACAGGCATGCGGGTGCTTCATCCACGAGCTCGTCAGCTCAATGACTCACAGGAGTACTATTAAACTGGAACAGGGTTCGGAGCACACCGCTTCACCTCTCAGCAAGGTTCGCCCCTGGCAATGTGGTAAATGCAGTTTCAGTCACTTGCTTTCTTCAAGAGTGTTCGAGTGTTTCGCCACAGTTGACGCAGATAATGCTGACCTCTAGACATGTGTTTCTGGTTCTTTAACCGTCATCTGTAGAGATAACAGTCTTTCAAATATGGGGTTTGCTGAGTAGGCTGACAACATCTTTCTCAGGTCAAGTACCTCTCACAGGCATACAGGTGCTTCATCCATGAGCTCGTCAGCTCAATGACTCATGGGAGTACTATTAAACTGGAACAGGGTTGGGAGCACACCGCTTCACCTCCCAGCAAGGTTCGCCCCTGGCATTGTGGTAAATACAGTTCCGGTTACTTGCTTGCTTCAAGAGTGTTTGAGTGTTTCGCCACAGTTGGCACAGATAATGCTGATCTCTAGACACGTGTTTCTGGTTCTTTAATGGTCATCAGTAGAGATTTCAGTCTTTCAAATTTAAGGTTTGCTGAGTAGGCTGCCAACATCTTTCTCAGGTCAGGTACCTCTCTTTTTTTTAATTTTTTTTTTATTGATTCAGCGAGGAAGCATTACATAATAAAACAAAAATATACAGATATCTCTCCTATACACAACACAAAAGAAGCAAGGTAATGCATACATAAAAGCATATAAACATATAATAACCATCATTCTTGTATCCATTTTCTCATTGGCTCCCATATCTGAGCCCCTAGCTTTTTCTTTGAGAGACCTTTTAATTTATACAGGGCTGATTCGGTGTTATATATTGAGATTATCTTGGCCCTCCAACCACAGAAGGAGGGGGGGTCCGGATCAAGCCACTGTGTCGTTATGCATAACCTCAAAACCGACATAGACATAAACTTAAAGCCTCTGTAGGGCACCAGTAATCCAATCGGATCTGAGATAGATTCAGGTCCATTCCAAACAATACCAGACTTGCTGTAATAGTTATCTGTATCCCCAGATATTGCATCATAAACCCCTCTATCTCTAGTAACAGAGGCTGAAGGGCAGGGCAGGAAAAAAACATATGAATTGAGTCTGCTGCATAGAGATCACATCTTGCGCATTTATCACCCCTCCCTCCCTTCCATTTTGCTATCTTTGCCGGGGTATAATACAAATTGAACAGAGCCATACATGACTGGCTCTTAAGAACACCAGACAGCAAAATGGAACCAGCAATTTGGGTTACCAACTTTAAGTCTAAATTACTAACTGATAGTTTCTCCTTCCATATTGCTTCCTGCCTAGCCATATCATCCCGTTGCATACCCATAATCTCCATATAAATCTGACGTATTTTAGAGTTCTGTTGTATTAAATCCAAAATACGAATCTGTCGAATCTGACATCTACCCCCCGTGACTGCACCCTGAAGAAAGCTTCTCAACTGCAGATATTTAAAAAAATCAGCATTACTGACACTAAATCTGCCCTGCAAAGCCTCGAACGAGATCATCTCTCCCTGCACCAACAGATCCCCAATTCTTTTAATACCATAATGGGCCCACCTCCGCATGACCACGTCATGAAATATCCCAGGTAAGAAACCGATAGAATCTAATGGTGTATCCCATAAAATACTCGGAATATGCAGCTGCTTACGCAACCCCTTCCAGACTGAGTAAGCTGCCTGAATAATTTTAAACCTAGTTTTTTTGTAATAGCTTGGCTCAAAAATTTTCAACAATAAGCCTTGTGCTCAATCACCAAGACACCATTCATATATTGAAGGTGAAAAAGCAGCATCCAGAATCGCTATCGGGCCACAAACCAAAACGCCCATAAATTGAAGTAATGTTGCGCAGTAATATAAATAAAAATTTGGGAGAGCCAAGCCTCCCCGTTCCGTTGGGAGATAGAGGAATTTAATTGCTCTTCTAGATCGGTGGTATCCCCATAAAAAACGTGTGCACATTCGTTCTATTTTAGTGAACAGCAATCTGGAAAAAAGAATTGGAATAGCCCGGAAGAGGTACAGAAATTTTGGGAAAATAGACATTTTCAAGACATTACCTCTTCCATACAGTGATAGGTGGAGCCGATCTAACCTTTCCAAAGTTTTACTAACGGAGGCAATCATCGGCTCCACATTTCTTTCTGGGATAGTTTGGATTTGAGGTGAAATTGTTCTGCCTAAATAGATGGCCTCCGTAACTACCTCCATCCCAGCTACTAGTCCAACTTCTGTATGTAGCACCTGGGTTTTCCACAGATTTAATTTGTAGCCAGACACTGCCCCAAACATTTTTGTAATAACCTCAATTCTTTGCAGTGCCTTATTCATATCACTGGACAAAACAGCCAGATCATCGGCGTATGCCAGGACTTTAACAGAGTACGAGTGCGCCATTACTGGTCTAATTTCCGGATCCGCCTCCAGACTGGAAATGACAGGGTCAATAAATAAAGCAAATAAAAGTGGAGAACAGGGACAGCCCTGTCGGGTGCCCCTGTTTATCGAAAACCTCTGTGACTCCTCTCCGGTCAGCCGTATTGTTGCCCCTGGAGCAAAATACATTGAGCGTATCGCCCGTATATAACCATCCGGAAATGATTTCCACCTCATCACTGCCCAGAGAAACTCCCAAGAGACCCTATCGAACGCTTTTTCAGCGTCCAAAAGGGCCACGCCGACAGGTAGACTCATCGCCTGGGCCCAGTCAAATATAGAGATAACCCGTCTAACATGGTCCGTGGTCCCCCTCCCTGCAATAAATCCATGCTGACGTAATGAAACTAATGAAGGGATGACTACCCCCAATCTTTTGGCCAGACATTTTGAATAGATTTTCTTATCCGCATTAATTAAAGATATTGGTCGATACGAGGATAGATCAAGAGGATCCTTTCCCTTTTTTTGAAAAACCACAATTACTGTTTGAGACCAGGATGCTGGGGGTACCCCTTCAAACGCCCCTTGAAATACTAACATCATTATCTCCTCTAAAGGCTCTCTAAACTTAACATAGAACTCCAGAGGAATCATATCTGGTCCCATCGCCTTCCCCAGAGCTAATGAAAGCATTGCAGTTTTAATCTCCTCCCAAGAAAGGGAGTCTGACAAAAATTCCTTATCCGTATCCTCTAAACCCCCACAGGGCATTTTATGAAGATAACTCTCAGGGCTCAAGACTGGTTCGGCCATGTATAATGTTTCATAATATTTTTTAAAGGCATCCTGAACCAGAGATGGAGTCTCTACAAGTTTTCCATCAATATCTTTAATTTTAACTATCCTGGAATATGCCTCTTTTTGGCGTAGTCTATTAGCAAGAACTCTCCCGACCCTCTCTCCGTATTCATAACACTGATTCCTATGTACCTGGTATTTGGCTGCCGCCACATCTGCAAATTCTTTTTTTTTTAAAAACCTTTATTCTTTTAAATCAGTGACACAGCTATTCAGCCGACAACCCGGAGGTACGGCAGCTTTAGAAACACACGAGCGTCCACATTTCACTGACAGGAGAGTCAAAGGTTCAGTTTTAAATAAACACAAACCCAAACCTAAACACAAGCAAGGTGATAAGTACTGAAAGCATAAAAAGGGTTCCCATCAGGGGGAGCGAGCCCCAGTTCGTCCAACAGACACAGGTCGATAGCAAGGGAGAGGAGGGGAAGTCAGAGACTCAAGAAAACAAACACATACCAGCAAGAAGTACAAAGCCGGAAAGAAAGCTAAGGGGAGAGCTGCTCCTCAGGCGGATCCGGGTCTGGGGGCAGGCATATGCCCCCTCTGTACTGGTTCCATCGCCCCCATACAGAGTGCCATTTCCGAGGGCGCCCTCGAGCACAATACACTGTCTTCTCCCTAAACATGCCCCAATCCATGTTTTCCATCCACGCTGTCAATCTAGGAGGCCTAGTAGAGCCCCACAGACGAGCGATGTCGCGCTTGGCAACCATGTTCCCTAGGTTCACCCATTGAGTCTGTGCCGCGTCGTGGTCAGTAGGACCCCAAACATTCAGGAGACAACACCGCGCCTCAGGCTGCATGACGATGCCCGTCACCTCCCCCATCACATCGTGGATTCGCTTCCAAAACTCCATAATCGCACCGCATTCCCAAATAATATGTAGGAAGGTGCCCACCATACCACAGCCTCTCTTACATAAGCCCTCCTCAGAGAAACCCATATGGACCAGCCTGGGCCCCGTCACGTAGACCCTATGGAGTATTTTAAGCTGCACCAGCCGCAGGCGCGCGGGGATCGCAACCTCTTTGGGAGAAGAAACTGCATACTGCCAATCCTCATCATCGAGTACGAGGCCATCCCTGGTCCATTGATCGCGCAACCCTAGAAGAAGATCCGCCCGAACATTAATTAGTTTCTTATAAATGAGCGAGATCGTACTCTCTGGTATATGGCCATCCAGGATCCGGTCCTCTAACGGAGAGGACTCAGGCACCTTCTCCCCTTCTACAAGGACTGATCGCAAGGCGTGGCACACTTGAGCGTATCGGAAGAACTCCGTGCTCCCTAGCTCGTATTCCTTCTGCAGCTCCTCGAATGACTTTTTCCTACCCTTAACCAAAAGGTCTCCAACCCTGGATATGCCGATCAGGTCCCATTTCTCAAACCCTTTTGTATGCCAAAGCTTTCCCAGAATATCGGAGTCAAACAGAGGGGTGGCAAGGGTAAGCTTACCCTTCCAGCCCAGTGAATCCGTCGCCACCTTCCATACATGCACGGCCACCCTGGTGGGCCCCGTAAGAGTTAAGTCCAACGACTTCGAGTACAACACTCTGTGGTAATTACCCCCACGTAGTAACCATCGGTCCATGGCGAAGCCGGGGCTCAGCGCCGGACCATATACACCATGGTTAATCGCGCTCAACTGAGTGGCCCAATAATAACGTCGAATGTCTGGAAGCGCGATACCACCGTCATACCATGGAAGCGTCAACTTAGCAATCGCTATGCGCGGATGCCCTTCCCACAATAGCGCGCGCTGGTGGCTTTCGACCTCACGGAAATAACTGGCCGGGACCAAGTCAAGGGTATTCTGCAGGGCATAGAGGAAACGGGGAAGAGACATCATTTTAAACAGGGCGGCACGGCCAAGGAGGGAAAGCGGCAACCGCCGCCAGCCCGCCATGTCCCGTCGCAGACGTGCCAAGGGAGGGAGCAAGTTCTTCTCGTATCGTAAAATGGGGTCGGTGGAAATATAGATCCCCAAATACAAAAAACCCTGCTGGGCTATCTGGATCGAGCAGTTGCGCGGGACAGGCGGGACATCCCCACACAGGACATACAAGTATGACTTCCCCCAATTGATGACAAGACCAGAGTTCCTACCGAAAGAAGTCAAGACGTCACAAACCACTATAAGAGATTTCTTAGGCGAGGCGAGGTATAACAGAATATCGTCGTCGTAAAGTGAAATACGGTCTTCGTGGTCAGGCGACCAACGAATCCCACGTATATCGGGGTGCCATCGTATCCACGCCGCCAGCGGCTCAAGAGCAAGGGCGAACAACAACGGCGACAGGGGACAACCCTGCCGGGTGCCTCTCCCGAGCACGAACGGTGTCGACGCCCGCCCGTTCACCACGACGCTAGCAAGAGGCCCCTCATAGAGCAACCTCACCCAGCCTACAAATCCAGGCCCAAAGCCGAACTTGGCTAGCACAGCCCACAGGTATGCCTACTCCACCGTATCAAAGGCCATCGTGGCATCGAGGGACGCCACAATAGCCGGCTCTCGCATCGTGCCCGTCCTAGCAATCACTCCATGGAGACGTCTAAGATTCAGTGCAGTGTTACGGTGCGGGATAAAGTCCGACTGATCCGGGTGGATCAAGTCGCCAAGCACCCGGACCAGGCGGTTAGCAAGGATCTTAGCAAGGATTTTCGGCTCGGCGTTGAGAAGTGATATCGGCCGATAGGAGCCACACTTGTCCCGGGGCTTACCGTCTTTATGTATGACCACAATCGTCGCCAGCCGTTGATCAAGCGGAAGAAACCCATTCACCCGCGCCTCCACAAACATGGCACGCAGGTGAGGAGCCAACTTATCTGGGCGAAGCTTATACAGCTCAATCGGCAAACCATTTGGGCCCGAGGCCTTACCGGAGCGCAACGCACGGATAGCACACGCCACTTCGTCTACAGTTATATCGCCATCGAGGTCATCCCTATCAATGGCAGAAAGGCAGGGCAGAGCGATATCACGCAGAAGGTCACACGAGTCCTCAGTCGGCCTATCCGAGACCGAGGTGTATACCGTACGAAAATAGTCCGAGAAACACTGGACTATACCGTCAGGGTCAGTGACAACCTCTCCCCCATCCATCGACAACTCCGGCACCACTCGATTAACACGCTCTTTTTTATCCAACCACGCCAGCAATTTCCCGGCCTTATCACCAACATCATACAATCGACCCTGCTGCTCCCTATTGAGGGTCTTGGCAGCGTTCGTCACCAGATCCCTATATTCCAATTGCTTCAAGCTCAAATTATGCAGTGTGGCCGTTGCAACATCCTCTTCCAAGGCCACTTCTAAAGCCGCTATCTCGTCCTCTACTTGTGTCACCTCGGCGTCTCTCCGCCGCTTGGCGGCCACTACCAAGGAAAGGGCCTCCCCTCTCAATACAGTCTTAAAAGCTTCCCACAAGGACACCGCAGATTCAACTGAACCCTGATTATCTTGAAAATAGTGATCAACTGTCTTCAGCAACGCACTGCGCAGCTTGGGGTCACGAAAGTACCAGGGGTTAATGGGAGCTACCCTGCCCCCCACCACCCGGCCAATATCCAGACGGGCCCACACCGGCGAATGATCAGATATGCCCCGTGCCATGTGCCTAGCCTCAGATACCAGTGAGGCGTGCGCAGCCAGAGTGAGCAAGTAATCGATCTGAGAGAGACTCCCGTGGGCCCCGGAATGAAAGGTATATTGTCTCTGAGTGGGGTGCCGTAGCCTCCAACAGTCTACCAGACCAAAAGTATCTATAAAGTCGGGAAGCCACTTCTGAGCACCCCCGGTGTCCCTGGGCGGGTACCTATCGAGCATTCCAGACCCAACCGCATTGAAGTCTCCTCCCACCACTAGCATCCCTTCGGGGAGTTCCAACAAGGCCTTGCCCAGATCAGCAAACGTGGAGGCCTGCAGGGCAGGAGGGACATAAATCAATACCAACGTTCTGCCCTCCCACCTCCCCGCCACAGCCACAAAGCACCCCCTGTCATCAGCGATGGTGGAGTCAACCTCAAATGGTAGGGAAGCTCTAACAAGTATGCCCGTACCCCTGGAGCCCGAGGAAAACCCCGAGTGAGCAATGAATTTATAACCCTTTCTGTTAAGTGCATAACATGTATTCCCTATAAGGTGGGTCTCCTGCAGGAGGACCACATCTGGCGAGGTCCGTTTCAAGAATTGCAGGACTATCCCCCGTTTAATACGATCCCCTAAGCCATTGACATTCCAGCTAATTATGTTTAAGCCCCTATCCCCCATCCCCAAACACAAAGAGACCTCCACCCCCCCCGGAGAACCACGATCGGACAATACTGACAACCATTGCCACGCCTTGCAAGAAAAAACCAACCCCCAACAACAACCCCAACATCCCGAATCCCCCCCCTCCCTGCACCCCTGCGTCAGCTTACAAAGCCCCCCCAACTTGAAGTGTGCCTGTCGCCCTATCAAAAACAAATCTACAAAAAGTACCCCAAGGGAGGAAAGAGCTCCTATCTTCCCCCCGCCGAATCTGCAAATTCTTGATATATTTTCGCCCGAGTAGCCGCAACTTCCGCCTGTACCTCCTTGATCCTACCCCCAACGTTTATTTCTTGAGCCAATCTCTGCTCCACCTGAGATAGAGCCACCAAGTCCTTTAAAAACTTCAAACGGTCATTTTTACGTTTCCTTGCGGCAAACCTAAGTGTCTCCCCTCTCACCCCCGCCTTCAATGTGTCCCAGACAACGTCAGCCCTTGCTGAACCTATATTCGTCTGAAGAAATTCAAGAATCCATTTCTTCATCCAGCTACAATAATCTTCATTAAGAAGAAGCCTTCTGTCGAACGTCCATTTCCTTGTTGTAGACATTATGCCAGTACACTCAAATTCCAATATCACCGGGTTATGATCCGATATTATTTTAGGTAAAATCTTTATAGATGACTTTAATAAAATAATGTCAGAAACCAGAAAATAATCCAATCGCGCCATCTTTCGGTGTGGAGCAGAAAAAAATGTGTAACCGTCTTGGCCTGGATTGAGCTCAACCTAGGCATCATAAAGCCCTTGGTCATAGACAAACGCTTGCAAACCCCTAAACCCTCTCGGCTTCCTTCCCATATAAGGTTCGGCTGATCTCAAATTAAAACCTGACGGGAGGTGGATATTTAAGTCGCCACATACTATCATAGGCTGTGAGTACAGTGAGAGTTCTAAATTAATCTCCTGAAAAATATCAGGAGCATCCAAATTTGGCCCATATATTGAACAAAGTGTGATAACTTGCTGAGATATAACTACCTCAATCATAACCCATCGTCCCAGCCTATCTACCTTTTGCTTCCTTACCTCCATCAATCCTTTCTTAGCCAGTATTGCCACTCCCTTTATGTTAACAGATTGGGATGTGCAAGCTATTAATTTGAGTCCAAGCGAGCCCAGCCAAGCCCTATTGGACCAAGCTATATGAGTTTCCTGTAGGAATAACAAGTCCCAGGAACAAGAACATATAATCCTGGCTAACACCCGTCTTTTCCTAAAATTGTTCAGCCCACAGATATTTAAAGTACAACATATTAATTTCCTCATCTGGAATCCTTAACATTTCCAAATTTTATCTCAAAAACCATTTTTATATAATAAAATTTCGTAAACCAAGTAATTCCTATCAAAAAACCCATTATGTCGCAATACAATTGCTGTGGTCCAGCACCTAAATCCAGCCTATTCTGTATGCCTCCTTTTTTGCAATAGACCAAATTAACATTAAACATAGAATCTTTCCTCCTCGCAGAATCCTTTCCACCCCTTTCCACCACCAAAACCCCCCTGACCCTAACCCTCCCAACTACCCTGAACCCACCCCTTACCCTTCTACCACCCTCCCCTTCCACCCCTTACCCTCCTCATGAGGCATTGGGAAAACCTGTTCCCTAATGATGGTAAGCTTGATGCCCAGCTTCCTCCTCTGCGGGTTACAGCTGCAATAACATATCAACATAAACGAAAAGAAAACCAGAACTTGACATATGTTGACCCCCCAAAAAAACAGAAATCACATTAAAGGCACACTAAAGTCAATTAATGTCCATGTATCGGCATGCTTATCCAAAAAAACCATTTATTGGTTCAAAACAAAGTGAAGCAAAGTGAAGCCCAATATCAGAGGAGAAGGTACTTAAATAGACTGAAAATATTCTTTAGCCTTGACTTCAGATGTGAAAAACTGACTGTGGCCACCCCTGACCACCTTCAGTTTAGCCGGGTTTTGGAGGAACACCTGACACCCTTTGGACTGAAACATCGGGATAAGCTGTCTGAGCCTCCAGCGTTGCCCAACTGTAGGCTGGCAAAAATCCGGCCGAACAAAAAATTCACACCCTTTAGCCTTTCTCCGTTTATTTGGTCGTGCCAGATCGTACAGTTCTTCTCTTGCGCGAAAGTTATTCAAGGAAATCAAAATAGCCCTAGGGTAGTCTGTGGTTTGTGCTTTCTTCTGCACAAAAATGAATCTATGAGCCCTTTGAACTTCCTTCCGCCACTCCCAATGTCCAAGATCCGGAAAGGCTTCTGTTAGCAGTTCAATCACAAATTCCAACGGATCCGATCCCTCTTTCTTCTCCGGCACACCCAGTATTCTCAAATTATTGCGTCTAAGTCTATTTTCAAGGTCAATAACATTCCATTGAACATCATCCCTATCTGCTTTGAAGGATTCAACCATTTTCTTTTGGGCCCCTAGCTCGTCCTCCACCGTGGAGATCCTAGTCTCCGCCTCGTTCATCCTTATGCCCATATCTGAACAAGATCTGGCAACTCTTCTCACAGCATTCTGTAAGCGCTTACAGGCATTCTGAGTACGGGTTAGACCAGCCTGAGTCTCTGCCCTGTGCGTCATTATAAGATCATATATTGTTGCTAATGTGATCTCTCCAGATGCTGGTTTTCCTTCTGTTGCTTGAGCCCCTTCCTGAAAGGGGACTTCGCCCAATATAGCAGTCCCAGCAAAGTTAGGCGAGCTCCGTTCATCCCAAGTAGACGAAGCCTCTGAGCCTCTCGTGGTCTCAGATCTAAGCTCCCCATCAGGTCGCACCAGGAGCTCAGCAGAATCCTCAAGGACCTCTTCCTCAGCCATCAAACTTGTCCCGTCGAGCCAGTCCTGTACTGCACTCTCATTCGAGGACCTATCTGATAATGAAAAAAAATCTTCCGTAATTGAATTCTTATCGGGCAAGTCAGACGGCTCTTTCAACAACCCCTTGTCGACATGCCGGGTAGATTGCTTCACCGCATCCACATCCCCCTCCTTCAAATGAGCTGATAATTGGTCAGCACTCTCCAGGACTCCATCTCCCAGAATCCTACTCCCTGAATTATCTAAAGTCAGAGTTGCCGGTATCGCTTTAATAATTTTCTGAGATTCCTGAATATCTGTACTCTTCTGTGTTCCAACCACTACTGGGGTAGGATCCTTAATCAAACCTTGCTCCTTACGAGGCACATTTTTTAATTTAAACATTGCGGGGATATGCTGTGATGCTGCACTCTCACCCGCCACCTCGACCACCACCGTAGCCACATTAGGCAAATTGGCTGCACCATTTACCTCCTGCTGCTTGTCTGAGGGATCGGCGAGTCCGTCTCCCACCCTCTCTGCTCTCTCCACCGGTTTCCCACCGGCCGCCATCTGCCGTGTTCTCGGGGGAGTGCCTGTCCCTTGGGCGTTGCCTCTGTTCCGTCCTGACCGCTGATGCAGGTTCTTCCCCGCCATTTGCCCAACACACACAACTCCAACAAAGAGAATGCCGTACGCGTTAGGAAGCCCAGAGAAAAGCTGTTAACGCCGCCAATCCTCCGATTCAAACCAGGTGAGAGCAACGCCGGCAAAAGACCACAAAGAGGCAGGTTAGCAGAATAGCGGGATAGCAGGATAGCCTCATGAAAGGTATCAAGTATCAAGGGAGTACAAAAGGGAGCAGAAAGGGCAGCACCGGAGATATCTTTCAGCCGTACTCGATATTCGTGAGCCGCTTTAACTGCCTTAAATCGCCATTAACTCTAACACGACGGTAAACCCGCAGAGGTAGGGAGATGAGGAGCACCAGCTTAACCAGCCACTGCTGCTGCCGCCATCTTGCCTCGACCAGGTCAGGTACCTCTCAAAGGCATCTGGGTGCTTCATCCATGAGCTCGTCAGCTCAATGACTCACGGGAGTATTATTAAACAGAAATAGGGGTGGGAGAAAACCGCTTCAGCTCCCAGCAAGGTTCGCCCCTGGCATTGTGGTAAATGCAGTTTCAGTTACTTGCTTGCTTCAAGAGTGTTCAAGTGTTTCACCACAGTTGGCGCAGATAGTGCTGATCTCCAGACATGTGTTTCTGGTTCTCTAACCATCATCAGTAAAGATTACAGTCTTTCAAATTTGGGGTTTGATGAGTAGGCTACCAGCATATTTCTCAGGTCAGGTACCTCTCACAGGCATGCGGGTGCTTCATCCACGAGCTCGTCAGCTCAATGACTCAAGGGAGTGCGATTAAACAGGTACACGGATGGGAGAAAACCGCTTCAACCCCAGCAAGGTTCGCCCCTGGCATTGTGGTAAATGCAGTTTCAGTTACTTGGTTGCTTCAAGAGTGTTCGAGTGTTTCGCAACAGTTGGCGCAGATAGTGCCGATCTCTAGACATGTGTTTCTGGTTCTTTAACTGTCATCAGTAGAGATTACAGTCTTTGAAATTTGGGGTTTGCTGAGTAGGCTGCCAACATCTTTCTCAGGATAGGTACCTCTCACAGACATGCGGGTGCGTCATCCACGAGCTTGTCAGCTCAATGATTCACGGGAGTACTATTAAACAGGAACAGGTGTGGGATCACACCGCTTTACCTCTCAGCAAGGTTCGCCCCTGGCATTGTGGTATATGCAGTTTCAGTTACTTGCTTGCTTCAAGAGTGTTAGAGTGCTTCGCCACAGTTGGAGCAGATAGTGCTGATCTTAGACACGTGTTTCTGGTTCTTTAACCGTCATCAGTAGAGATTACAGTCTTTCAAATGTTGGGTTTGCTGAGTAGGCTGCCAACATCATTCTCAGGTCAGGTACCTCTCACAGGCATGCGGGTGCTTCATCCACGAGCTCGTCAGCTCAATGACTCACGGGGGTACTATCAAACAGGAACAGGGTTGGGAACACACCGCTTCACCTCCCAGCAAGGTTCACCCCTCGCATTGTGGTAAATGCAGTTTCGGTTCTTGCTTGCTTCAAGAGTGTTCGAGTGTTTCGCCACAGATGGCGCAGATAGTGCTGATCTCTAGACACGTGTTTCTGGTTCTTTAACCGTCATCAGTAGAGATTACAGTCTTTGAAATTTGGGGTTTGATGAGTAGGCTGCCAATATCTTTTTCAAGTCAGGTACCTCTCACAGGCATGCGGGTGCTTCATCCACGAGCTCGTCAGCACAATGACTCACGGCAGTACTATTAAACAGGAACAGGGGTGGGAGCACACCGCTTCACCTCCCAGCAAGGTTCACCCCTGGCATTGTGGTAAATGCAGTTTCGGTTACTTGCTTGCTTCAAGAGTGTTCGAGGGTTTCTCCAGAGTTGGCGCAGATAGTGCTGATATCTAGACATGTTTCTCTGGTTCTTTAACCGTCATCAATAGAGATTACAGTCTTTCAAATGTGGGGCTTGCTGAGTAGGCTGCCAACATCTTTGTCAGGTCAGGTAACTCTCACAGTCATGCGGGTGCTTCATGCTTGAGCTCATCAGCTCAATGACTCACAGGAGTACTATTAAACAGGAACAGAGGTGGGAGCACACCGCTTCACCTACCAGCAAGGTTCGCCCCTGGCATTGTGGTAAATGCAGTTTCGGTTACTTGCTTGCTTCAAGAGTGTTCGAGTGTTTCGCCACAGTTGGCGCAGATAGGGCTGATCTATAGACATGTGTTTCTGGCTCTTTAACTGTCATCAGTAGAGCTTATTGTCTTTCAAATTTGGGGTTTGCTGAGTAGGCTACAAACATATTTCTCAGGTCAGGTACCTCTAACAGGCATGCGGGTTCTTCATCCACGAGCTCTTCAGCTCAATGACTCAAAGGAGTACTGTTAAAAAGGAGCAGGGTTGGGAGCACACCGCTTCACCTCCCAGCAAGGTTCTCCCCTGGCCTTGTGGTAAATACAGTTCCGGTTACTTGCTTGCTTCAAGAGTGTTCGAGTGTTTCGCCACAGTTGGCGCAGATAGTGCTGATCTCTAGACACGTGTTTCTGGTTCTTTAACGGTCATCAGTAGAGATTACAGTCTTTCAAATGTAAGGTTTGCTGAGAAGGCTGACAACATTTTCTCAGGTCAGGTACCTCTCACAGGCATGCGGGTGCTTCATCCACGAGCTTGTCAGCTCAATGACTCACGGGAGTACTATTAAACAGGAACAGGGGTGGGAGCACACCGCTTCACCTCCCAGCAAGGTTCGCCCCGGGCATTGTGGTAAATACAGTTTCGGTTACTTGCTTGCTTCAAGAGTGTTCGAGTGTTTCGCCACAGTTGGCGCAGATAGTGCTGATCTCTAGACATGTGTTTCTGGTTCTTTAATGGTCATCAGTAGAGATTTCAGTCTTTCAAATGTAAGGTTTGCTGAGTAGGCTGCCAATATCTTTCTCAGGTCAGGTACCTCTCACAGGCATGCGGGTGCTTCATCCACGAGCTCGTCAGCTCAATGACTCATGGCAGTACTATTAAACAGGGACAGGGGTGGGAGCACACCGCTTCACCTTCCAGTATGATTCGCCCCTGGCCTTGTGGTAAATGAAGTTTCTGTTACTTGCTTGCTTCAAGTGTGTTCAAGCGTTTTGCTACAGTTGGTGCAGATAGTGCTGATCTCTAGACACGTGTTAGTGGTCCTTTAACCGTCATCCGTAGAGATTACAGTCTTTGAAATTTGGAGTTTGCTGAGTAGGCTGCCAACATCTTTCTCAGGTCAGGTACCTCTCAAAGGCATGTGGGTGCTTCATCCATGAGCTCGTCAGCTCAATGACTCACGGGAGTATTATTAAACAGAAATAGGGATGGGAGAAAACCGCTTCACCCCCCAGCAAGTTTCGCCCCTGGCATTGTAATAAATGCAGTTTCAGTTACTTGGTTGCTTCAAGAGTGTTCGAGTGTTTCGCAACAGTTGGCGCAGATAGTGCCGATCTCTAGACATGTGTTTCTGGTTCTTAACTGTCATCAGTAGAGAGTACAGTCTTTGAAATTTGGGGTTTGCTGAGTAGGCTGCCAACATCTTTCTCAGGATAGGTACCTCTCACAGGCATGCGGGTGCGTCATCCACGAGCTTGTCAGCTCAATGATTCACGGGAGTAATATTAAACAGGAACAGGTGTGGGATCACACCGCTTCACCTCTCAGCAAGGTTCGCCCCTGGCATTGTGGTATATGGAGTTTCAGTTACTTGCTTGCTTCAAGAGTGTTGGAGTGCTTCGCCACAGTTGGAGCAGATAGTGCTGATCTTAGACACGTGTTTCTGGTTCTTTAACCGTCATCAGTAGAGATTACAGTCTTTCAAATGTTGGGTTTGCTGAGTAGGCTGCCAACATCATTCTCAGGTCAGGTACCTCTCACAGGCATGCGGGTGCTTCATCCACGAGCTCGTCAGCTCAATGACTCATGGCAGTACTATTAAACAGGGACAGGGGTGGGAGCACACCGCTTCCCCTTCCAGTATGATTCGCCCCTGGCCTTGTGGTAAATGCAGTTTCTGTTACTTGCTTGCTTCAAGTGTGTTCAAGTGTTTTGCTACAGTTGGTGCAGATAGTGCTGATCTCTAGGCACGTGTTAGTGGTCCTTTAACCGTCATCCGTAGAGATTACAGTCTTTGAAATTTGGAGTTTGCTGAGTAGGCTGCCAACATCTTTCTCAGGTCAGGTACCTCTCAAAGGCATGTGGGTGCTTCATCCATGAGCTCGTCAGCTCAATGACTCACGGGAGTATTATTAAACAGAAATAGGGATGGGAGAAAACCGCTTCACCCCCCCAGCAAGTTTCGCCCCTGGCATTGTAATAAATGCAGTTTCAGTTACTTGCTTGCTTCAAGAGTGTTGGAGTGCTTCGCCACAGTTGGAGCAGATAGTGCTGATCTCTAGACATGTGTTTCTGGTTCTTTAACCGTCATCAGTAGAGATTACAGTCTTTCAAATGTTGGGTTTGCTGAGTAGGCTGCCAACATCATTCTCAGGTCAGGTACCTCTCACAGGCATGCGGGTGCTTCATCCACGAGCTCGTCAGCTCAATGACTCACGGGGGTACTATCAAACAGGAACAGGGTTGGGAGCACACCGCTTCACCTCCCAGCAAGGTTCATCCCTGGCATTGTGGTAAATGCAGTTTCGGTTCTTGCTTGCTTCAAGAGTGTTCGAGTGTTTCGCCACAGATGGCGCAGATAGTGCTGATCTCTAGACACGTGTTTCTGGTTCTTTAACTGTCATCAGTAGAGATTACAGTCTTTGAAATTTGGGGTTTGCTGAGAAGGCTGCCAATATCTTTTTCAAGTCAGGTACCTCTCACAGGCATGCGGGTGCTTCATCCACGAGCTCGTCAGCTCAATGACTCACGGCAGTACTATTAAACAGGAACGGGTGGGAGCACATCGCTTCACCTCCCAGCAAGGTTCGCCCCTAGCATTGTGGTAAATACAGTTTCAGTCACTTGGTTGCTTCAAGAGTGTTCGAGTGTTTCGCAACAGTTGGCGCAGATAGTGCTGATCTCTAGATATGTGTTTCTGGTTCTTTAACCGTTATCAGTAGAGATTATAGTCTTTGAAATTTGGGGTTTGCTGAGTAGGCTGCCAACATCTTTCTCAGGTTAGGTACCTCTCACAGGCATGCGGGTGCTTCATCCACGAGCTTGTCAGCTCAATGATTCACGGGAGTACTATTAAACATGAACAGGTGTGGGATCACACCGATTCACCTCTCAGCAAGGTTCGTCCCTGGCATTGTGGTATATGCAGTTTCAGTTACTTGCTTGCTTCAAGAGTGTTAGAGTGCTTCGCCAGAGTTGGCGCAGATAGTGCTGATCTCTAGACACGTTTTTCTGGTTCTTTAACCGTCATCAATAGAGATTACAGTCTTTCAAATGTGGGGTTTGCTGAGTAGGCTGCCAACATCTTTGTCAGGTCAGGCAACTCTTACAGTCATGCGGGTGCTTCATGCACGAGCTCGTCAGCTCAATGACTCACAGGAGTACAATTAAACAGGAACAAGGGTGGGAGCACACCGCTTCACCTACCAGCAAGGTTCGTCCCTGGCATTGTGGTAAATGCAGTTTCGGTTACTTGCTTGCTTCAAGAGTGTTCGAGTGTTTCGCCACAGTTGGCGCAGATAGTGCTGATCTCTAGACACGTGTTTCTGGTTCTTTAACCGTCATCAATAGAGATTATAGTCTTTCAAATGTGTGGTTTGCTGAGTAGGCTGCCAACATCTTTGTCAGGTCAGGTAACTCTCACAGTCATCCGGGTGCTTCATCCATGAGCTCGTCAGCTCTATGACTCACACGGGGTACTATCAAACATAAACAGGGTTGGGAGCACACCGCTTCACCTCCCAGAAAGGTTCACCCCTGGCATTGTGGTAAATGCAGTTTCGGTTACTTGCTTGCTTCAAGGGTGTTCGAGTGTTTCGCCACAGATGGCGCAGATAGTGCTGATCTCTAGACACGTGTTTCTGGTTCTTTAACCGTCATCAGTAGAGATTACAGTCTTTGAAATTTGGGGTTTGCTGAGAAGGCTGCCAATATCTTTTTCAATTCAGGTACCTCTCATAGGCATGCGGGTGCTTCATCCACAAGCTCGTCAGCTCAATGTCTCATGGCAGTACTATTAAACAGGAACAGGGGTGGGAGCACATCGCTTCACCTCCCAGCAAGGTTCGCCCCTGGCATTGTGGTAAATACAGTTTCAGTCACTTGGTTGCTTCAAGAGTGTTCGAGTGTTTCGCAACAGTTGGCGCAGATAGTGCTGATCTCTAGACATGTGTTTCTGGTTCTTTAACCGCTATCAGTAGAGATTACAGTCTTTGAAATTTGGGGTTTGCTGAGTAGGCTGCCAACATCTTTCTCAGGTTAGGTACCTCTCACAGGCATGCGGGTGCTTCATCCACGAGCTTGTCAGCTCAATGATTCACGGGAGTACTATTAAACAGGAACAGGTGTGGGATCACACCGATTCACCTCTCAGCAAGGTTCGTCCCTGGCATTGTGGTATATGCAGTTTCAGTTACTTGCTTGCTTCAAGAGTGTTAGAGTGCTTCGCCACAGCTGGAGCAGATAGTGCTGATCTTAGACACCTATTTCTGGTTCTTTAACCGTCTTCAGTAGAGATTACAGTCTTTCAAATGTGGGGTTTGCTGAGTAGGGTGCCAACATCATTCTCAGGTCAGGTACCTCTCACAGGCATGCGGGTGCTTCATCCACGAGCTCGTCAGCTCAATGACTCACGGGGGTACTATCAAACAGGAACAGGGTTGGGAGCACACCGCTTCACCTCCCAGCAAGATTTACCCCTGGCATTGTGATAAATGCAGTTTCGGTTACTTGCTTGCTTCAAGAGTGTTCGAGTGTTTCGCCACAGATGGCGCAGATAGTGCTGATCTCTAGACATGTGTTTCTGGTTCTTTAACAGTCATCAGTAGAGATTACAGTCTTTCTAATGTGAGGTTTGCTGAGTAGGCTGTCAAGATCTTTCTCAGGTCAGGTACCTCTCACAGGCATGCGGGTGCTTCATCCACGAGCTCGTCAGCTCCATGACTCACAGGAGTACTATTAAATAGGAACAGGGTTCGGAGAACACCGCTTCAGTTCCCAGCAAGGTTCGCCCCTGGCATTGTGGTAAATGCAGATTCAGTTACTTGCTTGCTTCAAGAGTGTTCAAGTGTTTCGCGACAGTTGGTGCAGATAGTGCTGATCGCTAGACACGTGTTTCTAGTTCTTTAACCGTCAACAGTAGATATTATAGTCTTTCAAATTTGGGGTTTGCTGAGTAGGCTACAAACATATTTCTCAGGTCAGGTACCTCTCACAGGCATGTGGGTGCTTCATCCACAAACTCGTCAGTTCAATGACTCACAAGAGTACTATTAAATAGGAACAGGGTGGGAGAACACCGCTTCACCTCTCAGCAAGGTTCGCCCCTGGCATTGTGGTAAATACAGTTTCGGTTACTTGCTTACTTCAAGAGTGTTCGAGTGTTTCGCCAAAGTTGGCGCAGATAGTGCTGATCTCTAGACACATGTTTCTGGTTCTTTAACCGTCATCAGTAGAGATTAAAGTCTTTGAAATTTGGAGTTTGCTGAGTAGGCTGCCAACATCTTTCTCAGGTCAGGAACCTCTCACAGGCATGCGGGTTCTTCATCCACGAGCTCGTCGGCTCAATGACTCACGGGAGTGCTATTAAACAGGAACAGGGGTGGGAGCACACCGCTTCACCTCCCAGCAAGGTTCGCCCCCGGCATTGTGGTAAATGCAGTTTAAGTTACTTGCTTGCTTCAAGAGTGTTCGAGTGTTTCGCCACAGTTGGTGCAGATATTGCTGATATCAGACACGTGTTTCTGGTTCTTTAACCGCCATCCGTCGAGATTGCAGTGTTTCAAATGTGGGGTTTGCTGAGTAGGCTGCCAACATCTTTCTCAGGTCAGGTACCTCTCACAGGCACGTGGGTGCTTCATCCACGAGCTCGTCAGTTCAATGACTCACGGGAGTACTATTAAATAGGAACAGGGTTGATAGAACACCGTTTCACCTCCCAGCAAGGTTCGCCCCTGGCATTGTAGTAAATACAGTTTTGGTTACTTGCTTACTTCAAGAGTGTTCGAGTGTTTCGCCACAGTTGGCTCAGATAGTGCTGATCTCTAGTCACATGTTTCTGGTTCTTTAACCATCATCAGTAGAGATTACAGTCTTTGAAATTTGGCGTTTGCGGAGTAGGCTGCCAACATCTTTCTCAGGTCAGGTACCTCTCACAGGCATGCGGGTGCTTTATCCACGAGCTCGTCAGCTCAATGGCTCACGGGACAACTATCAAACAGGAACAGGTTTGGGAGAACACCGCTTCACCTCCCAGCAAGGTTCACCCCTGGCATTGTGGTAAATGCAGTTTCAGTTACTTGCTTGCTTCAAGAATGTTCGAGTGTTTCGCCACAGTTGACGCTGACAGTGCTGATCTCTAGACACGTGTTTCTGGTTCTTTAACCGGCATCAGTAGAGATTACAATCTTTCAAATGTGGGGTTTGCTGAGTAGGCTGTCAACATCTTTCTCAGGTCAGATACCTCTCACAGGCATGCGGATGCTTCATCCACAAGCTCGTCAGCTCAATGACTCACGGGAGTACTATTAAATAGGAACATGGGTTGGTAGAACACCGCTTCACCTCCCGGCAAGGTTCGCCCCTGGCATTGTAGTAAATACAGTTTCGGTTACTTGCTTGCTTCAAGAGCGTTCGAGTGTTTTGCCACAGTTGGCTCAAATAGTGCTGATCTCTAGACACGTGTTTCTGGTTCTTTAACGGTCATCAGTAGAGATTACAGTCTTTCAAATGTGAGGTTTGCTGAGTAGGCTGCCAACATCTTTCTCAGGTCAGGTACCTCTCACAGGCATGCAGGTGCTTCATCCACAAGCTCGTCAGCTCAATGACTTACGGGAGTACTATTAAATAGGAACAGGGTTGGGAGCACACCGCTTCACCTCACAACAAGGTTCGCCCATGGCATTGTGGTAAATACAGTTTCGGTTACTTGCTTGCTTCAAGAGTGTTCGATTGTTTCTCCAAAGCTGGCGCACATAGTGCTGATCTCTAGACATGTGTTTCTGGTTCTTTAACCGTCATCAGTATAAATTACAGTCTTTGAAATTTGGGGTTTGCGGAGTAGGCTGCCAACATCTTTCTCAGGTTATGTTCCTCTCACAGGCATGCAGGTGCTTCATCCACGAGTTTACCAGCTCATTGATTCACGGGAGTACTATTAAACAGGAACAGGGGTGGGAGCACACCGCTTCACCTCCCAGCCAGGTTCGCCCCTGGCATTGTGGTAAATGCAGTTTCAGTTACTTGCTTGCTTCAAGAGTGTTTGAGTATTTCGCCACAGTTGGCGCAGATAGTGCTGATCTCAGACACGTGTTTCTGGTTCTTTAACCATCATTAGGAGAGATTACAGTCTTTCAAATGTGGGGTTTGCTGAGTAGGCTGCCAACATCTTTCTCAGGTCAGGTACCTCTCAGGCATGAGGGTGCTTCATCCACGAGCTCGTCAGCTCAATGACTCAGGGGAGTACTATTAAACAGGAACAGGGTTGGCAGCACACCGCTTCACCTCCCAGCAAGGTTCAACCCTGGCATTGTGGTAAATTCAGTTTCAGTTACTTGCTTGCTTCAAGAATATTCAAGAGTTTCGCCACAGTTGGCGCAGATAGTGCTGATCTCTAGACACGTGTTTCTGGTTCATTAACCGTCATCAGAAGAGATTACAGTCTTTCAAATTTGGGGATTGCTGAGTAGGCTACAAACATATTTCTCAGGTCAGGAACCTCTCACAGGCACGTGGGTGCTTCATCCACGAGCTCGTCAGTTTAATGACTCACGGGAGTACTATTAAATAGGAACAGGGTTGGTAGAACACCGCTTCACCTCCCAGCAAGGTTCGCCCCTGGCATTGTAGTAAATACAGTTTTGGTTACTTGCTTGCTTCAAGAGTGTTCGAGTGTTTCGCCACAGTTGGCTCAGATAGTGCTGATCTCTAGTCACATGTTTCTGGTTCTTTAACCATCATCAGTAGAGATTACAGTCTTTGAAATTTGGCGCTTGCTGAGTAGGCTGCCAACAACTTTCTCAGGTCAGGTACCTCTCACAGGCATGCGGGTGCTTCATCCACGAGCTCGTCAGCTCAATGACTCACGGGACTACTTTTAAACAGGAACAGGTTTGGGAGCCCACATTGCTTCACCTCCCAGCAAGGTTCAGTCCTGGCATTGTGGTAAATGCAGTTTCAGTGACTTGCTTGCTTCAAGAATGTTCGAGTGTTTCGCCACAGTTGACGCTGATAGTGCTGATCTCTAGACATGTCTTTCTGGTTCTTTAACCGTCATAAGTAGAGATTACAGTCTTTGAAATTTGGGGTTTTCTGAGCAGGCTGCCAATATCTTTTTCAATTCAGGTACCTCTCACAGGCATGCGGGTGCTTCATCCACGAGCTCGGCAGCTCAATGACTCACGGCAGTACTATTAAACAGGAACAGGGGTGGGAGCACAGCGCTTCACATCCCAGCAAGGTTCGCCCCTGGCATTGTGGTAAATACAGTTTCAGTCACTTGGTTGCTTCAAGAGTGTTAGAGTGCTTCGCCACAGCTGGAGCAGATAGTGCTGATCTCTAGACACGTGTTTCTGGTTCTTTAACCGTCATCAGTAGAGATTACAGTCTTTGAAATTTGGGGTTTGCTGAGTAGGCTGCCAACATCTTTCTCAGGTAAGGTACCTCTCACAGGCATGTGGGTGCTTCATTCACGAGCTCGCCAGCTCAATAACTCACAGGAGTACTATTAAACAGGATCAAGGGTGGGAGCACACCGGTTTAGCTCCCAGCAAGGTTCACCCCTGGCATTGTGGTAAATGTAGTGTCAGTTACTTGCTTGCTTCAAGAGTGTTTGAGTGTTTCGCCACAGTTGGCGCAGATAGTGCTGATCTCTAGACACGTGTTTCTGGTTCTTTAGCGGTCATCAGTAGAGATTACAGTCTTTCAAATGTGAGGTTTGCTGAGTAGGCTGCCAACATCTTTCTCAGGTCAGGTATCTCTCACAGGCATGTGGGTGCTTCATTCACGAGCTCGTCAGCTCAATGACTCACGGGTGTACTATTAAACAGGAACAGGGTTGGTAGCTCACCGCTTCACCTCCCAGCAAGGTTCAATACTGGCATTGTGGTAAATGCAGTTTCAGTTACTTGCTTGCTTCAAGAGTGTTCAAGAGTTTCGCCACAGTTGGCGCAGAGAGTGCTGATCTCTAGACACGTGTTTCTGGTTCTTTAACCGTCATCAGTAGAGATTACAGTCTTTCAAATGTGGGGTTTGCTGAGTAGGCTTCCAACATCTTTCTCAGGAGAGGTACCTCTCTCAGGCATGCGGGTGCTTCATCCACATGCTTGTCAGCTCAATGACTCACGGGAGTACTATTAAACAGGAACAAGGGTGTGAGCACACTGCTTCACCTCCCAGCAAGGTTCACCACTGGCATTGTGGTAAATGCAGTTTCAGTTACTTGCTTGCTCCAAGAGTCTTCGAGTGTTTCGCCACAGTTGGCGCAGATAGTGCTGATCTCTAGACACGTGTTTCTGCTTTTTTAACCGTCATCAGTAGAGATTACAGTCTTTCAAATTTGGGGTTTGCTGAGTAGGCTGCCAACATCTTTCTCAGGTCAGGTACCTCTCACAGGCATGTGGGTGCTTCATCCACGAGCTCGTCAGCTGAATGACTCACGGGAGTACTATTAAACAGGAACAGGGTTGGCAGCACACTGCTTCAGCTCCCAGCAAGGTTCAACCCTGGCATTGTGGTAAATGCAGTTTCAGTTACTTGCTTGCTTCAAGAATGTTCGAGTGTTTCGCCACAGTTGGATCAGATAGTGCTGATCTCTAGACACATGGTTCTTGTTCTTTAACCATCATCAGTAGAGATTACAGTCTTTGAAATTTGGCGTCTGCTGAGTAGGCTGCCAACATCTTTCTCAGGTCAGGTACTTCTCACAGGCATGCGGGTGCTTCATCCACGAGCTCGTCAGCTCAATGACTCACGGGACTACTATTAAACAGGAACAGGTTTGGGAGCACACCACTTCACCTCCCAGCAAGGTTCAGCCCTGTCATTGTGGTAAATGCAGTTTCAGTTACTTGCTTGCTTCAAGAATGTTCGAGTCTTTTGCCACAGTTGACGCTGATAGTGCTTATCTCTAGGCACGTCTTTCTGGTTCTTTAACCGTCATAAGTAGAGATTACAGTCTTTCAAATGTGGGGTTTGCTGGTTAGGCTGTTAACATCTTTCTCAGGTCAGATACCTCTCACAGGCATGTGGGTGCTTCATTCATGAGCTCGTCAGCTCAATGACTCACGGGTGTACTATTAAACAGGAACAGGGTTGTAAGCTGACCGCTTCACCTACCAGCAAGGTTCAACCCTGGCATTGTGGTAAATGCAGTTTCAGTTACTTGCTTGCTTCAAGAGTGTTCAAGAGTTTCGCCACAGTTGGCGCAGAGAGTGCTGATCTCTAGACACGTGTTTCTGGTTCTTTAACCGTCATCAGTAGAGATTACAGTCTTTCAAATGTGGGGTTTGCTGAGTAGGCTTCCAACATCTTTCTCAGGAGAGGTACCTCTCTCAGGCATGCGGGTGCTTCATCCACATGCTTGTCAGCTCAATGACTCACGGGAGTACTATTAAACAGGAACAAGGGTGTGAGCACATTGCTTCACCTGCCAGCAAGGTTCGCCACTGGCATTGTGGTAAATGCAGTTTCAGTTACTTGCTTGCTTCAAGAATGTTCGAGTGTTTCGCCACAGTTGGCGCAGATAGTGCTGATCTCTAGACACGTGTTTCTGGTTTTTTAACCGTCATCAGTAGAGATTACAGTCTTTGAAATTTGGGGTTTGCTGAGTAGGCTGCCAACATCTTTCTCAGGTCAGGTACCTCTCACAGGCATGTGGGTGCTTCATTCACGAGCTCGCCAGCTCAATAACTCACAGGAGTACTATTAAACAGGATCAAGGGTGGGAGCACACCGGTTTAGCTCCCAGCAAGGTTCACCCCTGGCATTGTGGTAAATGAAGTGTCAGTTACTTGCTTGCTTCAAGAGTGTTTGAGTGTTTCGCCACAGTTGGCGCAGATAGTGCTGATCTCTAGACACGTGTTTCTGGTTCTTTAACGGTCATCAGTAGAGATTACAGTCTTTCGAATGTGAGGTTTGATGAGTAGGCTGCCAACATTTTTCTCAGGTCAGGTACCTCTCACAGGCATGTGGGTGCTTCATTCACGAGCTCGTCAGCTCAATGACTCACGGGTGTACTATTAAACAGGAACAGGGTTGGTAGCACACCGCTTCACCTCCCAGCAAGGTTCAACCCTGGTATTGTGGTAAATGCAGTTTCAGTTACTTCCTTGCTTCAAGAGTGTTCAAGAGTTTCGCCACAGTTAGCGCAGATAGTGCTGATCTCTAGACACGTGTTTCTGGTTCTTCAACCGTCATCAGAAGAGATTACAGTCTTTCAAATTTGGGGTTTGCTGAGTTGGCTACAAACATATTTCTCAGGTCAGGTACCTCTCACAGGCATGTGGGTGCTTCATCCACGAGTTCGTCAGTTCAATGACTCACAGGAGTACTATTAAATAGGAACAGGGTGGGAGAACACCGCTTCACCTCCCAGCAAGGTTCGCCCCTGGCATTGTGGTAAATACAGTATCGGTTACTTGCTTGCTTCAAGAGTGTTCGAGTGTTTCGCCAAAGTTGGCGCAGATAGTGCTGATCTCTAGACACATGTTTCTGGTTCTTTAACCGTCATCAGTAGAGATGAAAGTCTTTGAAATTTGGAGTTTGCTGAGAAGGCTGCCAACATCTTTCTCAGGTCAGGAACCTCTCACAGGCATGCGGGTTCTTCATCCACGAGCTCGTCGGCTCAATGACGCACGGGAGTGCTATTAAATAGGAACAGGGTTGGGAGCACACCGCTTCACCTCCCAGCAAGGTTCGCCCCCGGCATTGTGGTAAATGCAGTTTCAGTTACTTGTTTGCTTCAAGAGGGTTCGAGTGTTTCGCCACAGTTGGTGCAGATATTGCTGATATCAGACACGTGTTTCTGGTTCTTCAACCGTCATCAGTAGAAATTACAGTCTTTCAAATGTGGGGTTTGCTGAGTAGGCTGCCAACATCTTTCTCAGGTCAGGTACCTCTCACAGGCTTGCGGGTGCTTTATCCACGAGCTCGTCAGCTCAACGACTCACTGGACGATTATCAAACAGGAACAGGTTTGGGAGAACACCGCTTCACCTCCCAGCAAGGTTCACCCCTGGCATTATGGTAAATGCAGTTTCAGTTACTTGCTTGCTTCAAGAATGTTCGAGTGTTTCGCCACAGTTGACGCTGACAGTGCTGATCTCTAGACACATGTTTCTGGTTCTTTAACCGGCATCAGTAGAGATTACAATCTTTCAAATGTGGGGTTTGCTGAGTAGGCTGTCAACATCTTTCTCAGGTCAGATACCTCTCACAGGCATGCGGGTGCTTCATCCACAAGCTCGTCAGCTCAATGACTCAGAAGAGTACTATTAAGCAGGAACAGGGGTGGAAGCACACCGCTTCACCTCCCAGCAAGGTTCGCCCCTGGCATTGTGGTAAATGCAGTGTCAGTTACGTGCTTGCTTCAAGAGTGTTCGAGTGTTTCCGCACAGTTGGCACAGATACTGCTGATCTCTAGACACGTGTTTCTGGTTCTTTAACAGTCATCAGTAGAGATTACAGTCTTTCAAATGAGAGGTTTGCTGAGTAGGCTGCCAACATCTTTCTCAGGTCAGGTACCTCTCACAGGCATGCAGGTGCTTCATCCACAAGCTCGTCAGCTCAATGACTTACGGGAGTACTATTAAATAGGAACAGGGTTGGGAGCACACCGCTTCACCTCACAACAAGGTTCACCCCTGGCATTGTGGTAAATACAGTTTCGGTTACTTGCTTGCTTCAAGAGTGTTCGATTGTTTCGCCAAAGCTGGCGCAGATAGTGCTGATCTCTAGACACGTGTTTCTGGTTCTTTAACCGTCATCAGTATAGATTACAGTCTTTGAAATTTGGGGTTTGCGGAGTAGGCTGCCAACATCTTTCTCAGGTTATGTAACCCTCACAGGATTGCAGGTGCTTCATCCACGAGCTTGTCAGCTCATTGATTCACGGGAGTACTATTAAACAGGAACAGGGGTGGGAGCACATCGCTTCACCTCTCAGCAAGGTTCGCCCCTGGCATTGTTGTAAATGCAGTTTCAGTTACTTGCTTGCTTCAAGAGTGTTCGAGTATTTCGCCACAGTTGGCGAAGATAGTGCTGATCTCAGACACGTGTTTCTGGTTCTTTAACCATCATTAGTAGAGTTTACAGTCTTTCAAATGTGGGGTTTGCTGAGTAGGCTGCCAACATCTTTCTCAGGTCAGGTACCTCTCAAAGGCATGAGGGTGCTTCATCCACGAGCTCGTCAGCTCAATGACTCACGGGAGTACTATTAAACAGGAACAGGGTTGGCAGCACACCGCTTCACCTCCCAGCAAGGTTCAACCCTGGCATTGTGGTAAATGCAGTTTCAGTTACTTGCTTGCTTCAAGAATATTCAAGAGTTTCGCCACAGTTGGCGCAGATAGTGCTGATCTCTAGACACGTGTTTCTGGTTCATTAACCGTCATCAGAAGAGATTACAGTCTTTCAAATTTGGGGATGGCCGAGTAGACTACAAACATATTTCTCAGGTCAGGTACCTCTCACAGGCATGTGGGTGCTTCATCCACAAGCTCGTCAGTTCAATGACTCACGGGAGTACTATTAAATAGGAACAGGGTTGGTAGAACACCGCTTCACCTCCCAGCAAGGTTCATCCCTGGCATTGTAGTAAATACAGTTTTGGTTACTTGCTTGCTTCAAGAGTGTTCGAGTGTTTCGCCACAGTTGGCTCAGATAGTGCTGATCTCTAGACACGTGTTTCTGGTTCTTTTACCATCATCAGTAGAGATTACAGTCTTTGAAATTTGGCGTTTGCTGAGTAGGCTGCCAACATCTTTCTCAGGTCAGGTACCTCTCACAGGCATGCGGGTGCATCATCCATGAGCTCGTCAGCTCAATGACTCACAGGACTACTATTAAACAGGAACAGGTTTGGGAGCACACCGCTTCACCTCCCAGCAAGGTTCAGTCCTGGCATTGTGGTAAATGCAGTTTCAGTGACTTGCTTGCTTCAAGAATGTTCGAGTGTTTCGCCACAGTTGACGCTGATAGTGCTGATCTCTAGACATGTCTTTCTGGTTCTTTATCCGTCATAAGTAGAGATTACAGGCTTTCAAATGTGAGGTTTGCTGGTTAGGCTGTCAACATCTTTCTCAGGTCAGATACCTCTCACAGGCATGTGGGTGCTTCATCCATGAGCTCGTCAGCTCAATGACTCACAAGAGTACTATTAAGCAGGAACAGGGGTGGGAGCACACCGCTTCACCTCCCAGCAAGGTTCGCCCCTGGCATTGTGGTAAATGAAGTTTCAGTTACTTTCTTGCTTCAAGAGTGTTCGAGTGTTTCGCCACAGTTGGCGCAGATAGTGCTGATCTCTAGACACGTGTTTCTGGTTCTTTAACGGTCATCAGTAGAGATTACAGTCTTTCAAATGTGAAGTTTGCTGAGTAGGCTGCCAACATCTTTCTCAGGTCAGGTACCTCTCACAGGCATGTGGGTGCTTCATTCACGAGCTCGTCAGCTCAATGACTCACAGGTTTACTATTAAACAGGAACAGGGTTGGTAGCTCACCGCTTCACTTCCCAGCAAGGTTCAACCCTGGCATTGTGGTAAATGCAGTTTCAGTTACTTGCTTGCTTCAAGAGTGTTCAAGAGTTTCGCCACAGTTGGCGCAGATAGTGCTGATCTCTAGACACGTGTTTCTGGTTCTTTAACCGTCATCAGTAGAGATTACAGTCTTTCAAATGTGGGGTTTGCTGAGTAGGCTGTCAACATCTTTCTCAGGTCAGGTACCTCTCACAGGCATGTGGGTGCTTCATCCACGAGCTCGTCAGCTGAATGACTCACGGGAGTACTATTAAACAGGAACAAGGGTGGGAGCACACTGCTTCACCTCCCAGCAAGGTTCAACCCTGGCATTGTGGTAAATGCAGTTTCAGTTACTTGCTTGCTTCAAGAGTGTTCAAGTGTTTCGCCAAAGGTGGAGCAGATAGTGCTGATCTCTAGACACATGTTTCTGGTTCTTTAACCATCATCAGTAGAGATTAAAGTCTTTGAAATTTGGAGTTTGATGAGTAGGCTGTCAACATCTTTCTCAGGTCAGGAACCTCTCACAGGCATGTGGGTGCTTCATCCACAAGCACGTCGGGTCAATGACTCACGGGAGTACTATTAAACAGGAACAGGGGTGGGAGCACACCGCTTCACCTCCCAGCATGGTTCGCCCCTGGCATTGGGGTAAACGCAGTTTCGGTTACATGCTTGCTTCAAGAGTGTTTGAGTGTTTTGCCACAGTTGGCGCAGATAGTGCTGATCTCTAGACACGTGTTTCTGGTTCTTTAACCAACATCAGTAGAGATTACAGTCTTTGAAATTTGGGGTTTGCTGAGTAGGCTGCCAACATCTTTCTCAGGTTGGGTACCTCTCACAGGCATGCAGGTCCTTCATCCACGAGCTTGTCAGCTCAATGACTCACAGGAGTACTATTAAACAGCAACAGGGGTGGGAGCACAACGCTTCACCTCCCAGGATTGTTCACCCCTGGCATTGTGGTAAATGCAATTTCAGTTACTTGCTTGCTTCAAGAGTGTTCGAGTGTTTCGCCACAGTTGGCACAGATAGTGCTGATCTCTAGACACGTGTTTCCGGTTCTTTAACCGTCATCAGTTGAGATTACAGTCTTTGAAATTTTGGGTTTCCTAAGTATGCTGCCAACATCTTTCACAGGTCAGGTACCTCTCACAGGCATGTGGGTGCTTCATCCACGAGCTTGTCAGCTCAATGACTCTTGGGAGTAATTTTAAATAGGAAAAGGGTGGGAGAACACCGCTTCACCTCCCAGAAAGGTTCACCCCTGGCATTGTGGTAAATACAGTTTCGGTTACTTGCTTGCTTCAAGATTGTTCGAATGTGTTTCGCCAAAGTTGGCGCAGATAGTGCTGATCTCTAGACACATGTTTCTGGTTCTTTAACCGTCATGAGTATAGATTACAGTCTTTGACATTTGGGGTTTGCGGAGTAGGCTGCCAACATCTTTCTCAGGTTATGTACCTCTCACAGGCATGCAGGTGCTTCATCCACGAGCTTGTCAGCTCATTGATTCATGGGAGTACTATTAATCAGGAACAGGGGTGGGAGCACACCGCTTCACCTCTCAGCAAGGTTCGCCCCATGCATTGTGGTAAATGCAGTTTCAGTTACTTGCTTGCTTCAAGAGTATCGAGTGTTTCGCCACAGTTGGCACAGATAGTGCTAATCTCTACACACATGTTTCTGGTTCTTTAACCATCATCAGTAGAGATTACAGTCTTTGAAATTTGGCGTTTGCTGAGTAGGCTGCCAACATCTTTCTCAGGTCAGGTACCTCTCACAGGCATGTGGGTGCTTCATCCACAAACTCGTCAGTTCAATGACTCACAAGAGTACTATTAAATAGGAACAGGGTGGGAGAACACCGCTTCACCTCCCAGCAAGGTTCGCCCCTGGCATTGTGGTAAATACAGTTTCGGTTACTTGCTTGCTTCAAGAGTGTTCAAATGTTTCGCCAAAGTTGGCGCAGATAGTGCTGATCTCTAGACACATGTTTCTGGTTCTTTAACCGTCATCAGTAGAGATTAAAGTCTTTGAAATTTGGAGTTTGGTGAGTAGGCTGCCAACATCTTTCTCAGGTCAGGTACCTCTCACAGGCATGTGGGTGCTTCATCCACAAACTCGTCAGTTCAATGACTCACAGGAGTGCTATTAAACAGGAACAGGGGTGGGAGCACACCGCTTCACCTCCCAGCAAGGTTCAGTCCTGGCATTGTGGTAAATGCAGTTTCAGTTACTTGCTTGCTTCAAGAATGTTCGAGTGTTTCGCCACAGTTGACGCTGATAGTGCTGATCTCTCGACATGTCTTTCTGGTTCTTTAACCGTCATAAGTAGAGATTACAGGCTTTCAAATGTGAGGTTTGCTGGTTAGGCTGTTAACATCTTTCTCAGGTCACATACCTCTCACAGGCATGCGGGTGCTTCATCCACGAGCTTGTCAGCTCAATGACTCACAAGAGTACTATTAAGCAGGAACAGGGGTGGGAGCACACTGCTTCACCTCCCAGCAAGGTTCGCCCCTGGCATTGTGGTAAATGCAGTTTCAGTTACTTTCTTGCTTTAAAAGTGTTCGAGTGTTTCGCCACAGTTGGTGCAGATAGTGCTGATCTCTAGACACGTGTTTCTGGTTCTTTAACGGTCATCAGTAGAGATTACAGTCTTTCAAATGTGAGGTTTACTGAGTAGGCTGCCAACATCTTTCTCAGGTCAGGTACCTCTCACCGGCATGCGGGTGCTTCATCCACAAGCTCGTCAGCTCAATGACTCACGGGTGTACTATTAAACAGGAACAGGGTTGGTAGCTCACCGCTTCACCTCCCAGCAAGGTTCAACCCTGGCATTGTGGTAAATTAAGTTTCAGTTACTTGCTTGCTTCAAGAGTGTTCAAGAGTTTTGCCACAGTTGGCGCAGATAGTGCTGATCTCTAGACACGTGTTTCTGGTTCTTTAACCGTCATCAGTAGGGATTACAGTCTTTCAAATGTGGGGTTTGCTGAGTAGGCTGCCAACATCTTTCTCAGGAGAGGTACCTCTCTCAGGCATGCGGGTGCTTCATCCACAAGCTAGTCAGCTCAATGACTCACGGGAGTACTATTAAACAGGAACAAGGTTGGGAGCACACTACTTCACCTCCCAGCAAGGTTCGCCACTGGCATTGTGGTAAATGCAGTTTCAGTTACTTGCTTGCTCCAAGAGTCTTCAAGTGTTTCGCCAAAGGTGGCGCAGATAGTGCTGATCTCTAGACACATGTTTCTGGTTCTTTAACCGTCATCAGTAGAGATTACAGTCTTTCAAATGTGAGGTTTGCTGAGTAGTCTGCCAACATCTTTCTCAGGTCAGGTACCTCTCACAGGCATGCGGGTGCTTCATCCACGAGCTCGTCAGCTCAATGACTCACGGGTGTATTATTAAACAGGAACAGGGGTGGGAGCACACTGCTTCACTTCCCAGCAAGGTTCGCCCCTGGCATTGTGGTAAATGCAGTTTCGGTTACTTGCTTGCTTCAAGAGTGTTCGAGTATTTTGCCACAGTTGGCGCAGATAGTACTGATCTCTAGACACGTGTTTCTGGTTCTTTAACCATCATCAGTAGAGATTACAGTCTTTGAAATTTGGGGTTTGCTGAGTAGGCTGCCATCATCTTTCTCAGGTTGGGTACCTCTCACAGGCATGCAGGTGCTTCATCCACGAGCTTGTCAGCTCATTGATTCACGGGAGTACTATTAAACAGGAACAAGGGATGGGAACACACGGCTTCAACTCTCAGCAAGGTTCGCCCCTGGCATTGTGGTAAATGCAGTTTCAGTTACTTGCTTGCTTCAAGAGTGTTTGAGTGTTTCGCCACAGTTGGCGCAGATAGTGCTGATATCAGACACGTGTTTCTGGTTCTTTAACCGTCATCAGTAGAGATTACAGTCTTACAAGTGTGTGGTTTGCTGAGTAGGCCGCCAACATCTTTGTTAGGTCAGGTACCTCTCACAGGCATACGGGTGCTTCATCCACGAGCTCGTCAGCTCAATAACTCACGGGAGTACTATTAAACAGGAACAGGGGTGGGAGCACACCGCTTCACCTCCCAGTATGTTTCGCCCCTGGCATTGTGGTGAATGCAGTTTCGGTTACATGCTTGCTTCAAGAGTGTTCGAGTGTTTTGCCACAGTTGGCGCAGATAGTGCTGATCTCTAGACACGTGTTTCTGGTTCTTTAACCATCATCAGTAGAGATTACAGTCTTTGAAATTTGGGGTTTGCTGAGTAGGCTGTCAACATCTTTCTCAGGATAGGTACCTCTCACAGGCATGCAGGTGCTTCATCCACAAGCTTGTCAGCTCAATGATTCACGGGAGTACTATTAAACAGGAACAAGGGGTGGGAGCACACCGCTTCAACTCTCAGCAAGGATCACCCCTGGCATTGTGGTAAATGCAGTTTCAGTTACTTGCTTTCTTCAAGAGTGTTCGAGTGTTTCGCCACACTTGGCGCAGATATTGCTGATATCAGACACGTGTTTCTGGTTCTTTATCCGTTATCAGTAGAGATTACAGTCTTTCAAATGTGGGGTTTGCTGAGTAGGCTGCCAACATCTTTCTCAGGTCAGTTGCCTCTCACAGGCATGCGGGTGCTTCATCCACGAGCTCGTCAGCTCAATGACTCACGGGACGACTATCAAACAGGAACAGGTTTGGGAGAACACCGCTTCACCTCCCAGCAAGGTTCACACCTGGCATTGTGGTAAATGCAGTTTCAGTTACTTGCTTGCTTCAAGAATGTTTGAGTGTTTCGCCACAGTTTAGGCTGACAGTGCTGATCTCTAGACACGTGTTTATGGTTCTTTAACCGGCATCAGTAGAGATTACAATCTTTCAAATGTGGGGTTTGCTGAGTAGGCTGTCAACATCTTTCTCAGGTCAGATACTTCTCACAGGCATGCGGTTGCTTCATCCACGAGCTCGTCAGCTCAATGACTCAGAATAGTACTATTAAGCAGGAAAAGGGGTGGGAGCACACCGCTTCACCTCCCAGCAAGGTTCGCCCCTGGCATTGTGGTAAATGCAGTTTCAGTTACTTGCTTGCTTCAAGAGTGTTCGAGGGTTTCGCCACAGTTGGCACAGATATTGCTGATCTCTAGACACGTGTTTCTGGTTCTTTAACCGTCATCAGAAGAGATTACAGTCTTTGAAATTTGGGGTTTGCTGAGTAGGCTGCCAACATCTTTCTCAGATTATGTACCTCTCACAGGCATGCAGGTGCTTCATCCACGAGCTTGTCAGCACATTGATTCACGGGAGTACTATTAATCAGGAACAGGGGTGGAAGCACACCGCTTCACCTCTCAGCAAGGTTCGCCCATGGCATTGTGGTAAATGCAGTTTCAGTTACGTGCTTGCTTCAAGAGTGTTCGAGTGTTTCGCCACAGTTGGCGCAGATAGTGCTGATCTCTAGAAACGTGTTTCTGGTTTTTGAACGGTCATCAGTAGAGATTACAGTCTTTCAAATGTGAGGTTTGCTGAGTAGGCTGCCAACATCTTTCTCAGGTCAGGTACCTCTCACAGGCATGCACGTGCTTCATCCACAAGCTTGTCAGCTCAATGACTTACTGGAGTACTATTAAATAGGAACAGGGTTGGGAGCACACCGCTTCACCTCACAACAAGGTTCGCCCCTGGCATTGTGGTAAATACAGTTTCGGTTACTTGCTTGCTTCAAGAGTGTTCGATTGTTTCGCCAAAGCTGGCGCAGATCATGCTGATCTCTAGACACATGTTTCTGGTTCTTTAACCGTCATCAGTAGAGATTACAGTCTTTGAAATTTGGAGTTTGCTGAGTAGGCTGCCAACATCTTTCTCAGGTCAGGTACCTCTCACAGGCATGCGGGTGCTTCAACCACGACCTTGTCAGCTCAATGACTCACGGGAGTACTATTAAACAGCAACAGGGGTGGGAGCACAACGCTTCACCTCCCAGGATTGTTCACCCCTGGCATTGTGGTAAATGCAATTTCAGTTACTTGCTTGCTTCAAGAGTGTTCGAGCATTTCGCCACAGTTGGCACAGATAGTGCTGATCTCTAGACACGTGTTTCTGGTTCTTTGACCGTCATCAGTTGAGATTACAGTCTTTGAAATTTTGGGTTTCCTGAGTATGCTGCCAACATCTTTCACAGGTCAGGTACCTCTCACAGGCATGCGGGTGCTTCATCCACGAGCTTGTCAGCTCAATGACTCATGGGAGTAATATTAAATAGGAAAAGGGTGGGAGAACACCGCTTCACCTCCCATCAAGGTTCGCCCCTGGCATTGTGGTAAATACAGTTTCGGTTACTTGCTTGCTTCAAGATTGTTCGAGTGTTTCGCCAAAGTTGACGCAGATAGTGCTGATCTCTAGACACATGTTTCTGGTTCTTTAACCGTCATGAGTATAGATTACAGTCTTTGACATTTGGGGTTTGCGGAGTAGGCTGCCAACATCTTTCTCAGGTTATGTACCTCTCACAGGCATGCAGGTGCTTCATCCACGAGCTTGTCAGCTCATTGATTCACGGGAGTACTATTAATCAGGAACAGGGGTGGGAGCACACCGCTTCACCTCTCAGCAAGGTTCGCCCCTGGCATTGTGGTAAATGCAGTTTCAGTTACTTGCTTGCTTCAAGAGTGTTCGAGTATTTCGCCACAGTTGTCGCAGATAGTGATGATCTCAGACACGTGTTTCTGGTTCTTTAACCGTCATTAGAAGAGATTACACTCTTTCAAATGTGGGGCTTGCTGAGTAGGCTGCCAACATCTTTCTCAGGTCAGATACCTCTCACAGGCATGCAGGTGCTTCATCCAGAAGGTCGTCATCTCAATGACTCACAGGAGTACTATTAAGCAGGAACAGGGGTGGGAGCACACTGCTTCACCTCCCAGCAAGGTTCGCCGCTGGCATTGTGGTAAATTCAGTTTCGCTTACTTGCTTGCTTAAAGAGTGTTCGATTGTTTTGCCACAGTTGGTGCAGATAGTGCTGATCTCTAGACACGTGTTTCTGGTTCTTTAACCGTCATCAGTAGAAATTACAGTCTTTCAAATTTGGGGTTTGCTGAGTAGGCTGCCAACATCTTTGTCAGGTCAGGTACCTCTCACAGGCATGCGGGTGCTTCATTCATGATCTCGTCAGCTCAATGACTCAAGGGAGTACTATTAAACAGCAACAGGGGTGGGAGCACACCACTTCACCTCCCAGCAAGGTTCGCCCCTGGCATTGTGGTAAATGCAGTTTCAGTTACTTGCTTGCCTCAAGAGTATCGCGTGTTTCGCCACAGTTGGCACAGATAGTGCTGATCTCTAGACACGTGTTTCCGGTTCTTTAACCGTCATCAGTTGAGATTACAGTCTTTGAAATTTTGGGTTTCCTGAGTAGGCTGCCAACATCTTTCTCAGGTCAAATACCTCTCACAGGCATGCGGGTGCTTCATCCACGAGATCGTCAGCTCAATGACTCACGGGAGAACTATTAAACAGGAAAAGGGTTGGCAGCACACCGCTTCATCTCCCAGCAAGGTTCAACCCTGGCAATGTGATAAATGCAGTTTCAGTTACTTGCTTGCTTCAAGAGTGTTCGATTGTTTTGCCACAGTTGGCGCAGATAGTGCTGATCTCTAGACACATGTTTCTGGTTCTTTAATCGTCATCAGTAGAGATTACAGTCTTTCAAATGTGAGGTTTGCTGAGTAGGCTGCCAACATCTTTCTCAGGTCAGGTACCTCTCACCGGCATGTGGGTGCTTCATTCACGAGCTCGTCAGCTCAATGACTCACGGGTGTACTATTAAACAGGAACAGGGTTGGTAGCTCACCGCTTCACCTCCCAGCAAGGTTCAACCCTGGCATTGTGGTAAATGCAGTTTCAGTTACTTGCTTGCTTCAAGAGTGTTCAAGAGTTTCGCCACAGTTGGCGCAGATAGTGCTGATCTCTAGACACGTGTTTCTGGTTCTTTAACCATCATCAGTAGAGATTACAGTCTTTGAAATTTGGGGTTTGCTGAGTAGGCTGCCAACATCTTTCTCAGGTTGGGTACCTCTCACAGGCATGCAGGTGCTTCATCCACGAGCTTGTCAGCTCATTGATTCAAGGGAGTACTATTAAACAGGAACAAGGGATGGGAACACACGGCTTCAACTCTCAGCAAGGTTCGCCCCTGGCATTGTGGTAAATGCAGTTTCAGTTACTTGCTTGCTTCAAGAGTGTTTGAGTGTTTCGCCACAGTTGGCGCAGATAGTGCTGATATCAGACACGTGTTTCTGGTTCTTTAACCGTCATCAGTAGAGATTACAGTCTTACAAGTGTGTGGTTTGCTGAGTAGGCCGCCAACATCTTTGTTAGGTCAGGTACCTCTCACAGGCATACGGGTGCTTCATCCACGAGCTCGTCAGCTCAATGACTCACGGGAGTACTATTAAACAGGAACAGGGTTGGCAGCACACCGGTTCACCTCCCAGCAAGGTTCACCCCTGGCATTGTGGTAAATGCAGTTTCGGTTACTTGCTTGCTTCAAGAGTGTTCGAGTGTTTCGCCACAGTTGGCGCAGATAGTGCTGATCTCTAGACACGTGTTTCTGGTTCTTTAACCGTCATCAGTAGAGATTACAGTCTTTCAAATGTGGGTTTTGCTGAGTAGGCTGCTAACATCTTTGTCAGCTCAGGTACCTCTCACAGGCATGCGGGTGCTTCATGCACAAGCTTGTCAGCTCAATGACTCACTGGAGTACTATTAAACAGGAACAGGGGTGGGAGCACACCGCTTTACCTCCCAGTATGTTTCGCCCCTGGCATTGTGGTGAATGCAGTTTCGGTTACATGCTTGCTTCAAGAGTGTTCGAGTGTTTTGCCACAGTTGGCGCAGATAGTGCTGATCTCTAGACACGTGTTTCTGGTTCTTTAACCATCATCAGTAGAGATTACAGTCTTTGAAATTTGGGGTTTGCTGAGTAGGCTGTCAACATCTTTCTCAGGTTAGGTACCTCTCACAGGCATGCAGGTGCTTCATCCACGAGATTGTCAGCTCAATGATTCACGGGAGTACTATTAAACAGGAACAAGGGGTGGGAGCACACCGCTTCAACTCTCAGCAAGGATCGCCCCTGGCATTGTGGTAAATGCAGTTTCAGTTACTTGCTTGCTTCAAGAGTGTTCGAGTGTATCGCCACACTTGGCGCAGATATTGCTGATATCAGACACGTGTTTCTGGTTCTTTATCCGTTATCAGTAGAGATTACAGTCTTTCAAATGTGGGGTTTGCTGAGTAGGCTGCCAACATCTTTCTCAGGTCAGTTACCTCTCACAGGCATGCGGGTGCTTCATCCACGAGCTCGTCAGCTCAATGACTCACGGGACGACTATCAAACAGGAACAGGTTTGGGAGAACAACGCTTCACCTCCCAGCAAGGTTCACCCCTGGCATTGTGGTAAATGCAGTTTCAGTTACTTGCTTGCTTCAAGAATGTTTGAGTGTTTCGCCACAGTTGAGGCTGACAGTGCTGATCTCTAGACACGTGTTTCTGGATCTTTAACCGTCATCAGAAGAGATTACAGTCTTTCAAATTTGGGGTTTGCTGAGTAGGTTACAAACATATTTCTGAGGTCAGGTACCTCTCACAGGCATGTGGGTGCTTCATCCACGAGCTCATCAGTTCAATGACTCACGGGAGTGCTATTTAATAGGAACAGGGTTGGGAGAACACAGCTTCAACTCCCAGCAAGGTTCGCCCCTGGCATTGTGGTAAATGAAGTTTCAGTTACTTTCTTGCTTCAAGAGTGTTCGAGTGTTTCGCCACAGTTGGCGCAGATAGTGCTGATCTCTAGACACGTGTTTCTTGTTCTTTAACGGTCATCAGTAGAGATTACAGTATTTCAAATGTGAAGTTTGCTGAGTAGGCTGCCAACATCTTTCTCAGGTCAGGTACCTCTCACAGGCATGTGGGTGCTTCATTCACGAGCTCGTCAGCTCAATGACTCACAGGTGTACTATTAAACAGGAACAGGGTTGGTAGCTCACCGCTTCACTTCCCAGCAAGGTTCAACCCTGGCATTGTGGTAAATGCAGTTTCAGTTACTTGCTTGCTTCAAGAGTGTTCAAGAGTTTCGCCACAGTTGGCGCAGATAGTGCTGATCTCTAGACACGTGTTTCTGGTTCTTTAACCGTCATCAGTAGAGATTACAGTCTTTCAAATGTGGGGTTTGCTGAGTAGGCTGTCAACATCTTTCTCAGGTCAGGTACCTCTCACAGGCATGTGGGTGCTTCATCCACGAGCTCGTCAGCTGAATGACTCACGGGAGTACTATTAAACAGGAACAAGGGTGGGAGCACACTGCTTCACCTCCCAGCAAGGTTCAACCCTGGCATTGTGGTAAATGCAGTTTCAGTTACTTGCTTGCTTCAAGAGTGTTCAAGTGTTTCGCCAAAGGTGGCGCAGATAGTGCTGATCTCTAGACACATGTTTCTGGTTCTTTAACCATCATCAGTAGAGATTAAAGTCTTTGAAATTTGGAGTTTGATGAGTAGGCTGTCAACATCTTTCTCAGGTCAGGAACCTCTCACAGGCATGTGGGTGCTTCATCCACAAGCACGTCGGCTCAATGACTCACGGGAGTACTATTAAACAGGAACAGGGGTGGGAGCACACCGCTTCACCTCCCAGCATGGTTCGCCCCTGGCATTGGGGTAAACGCAGTTTCGGTTACATGCTTGCTTCAAGAGTGTTTGAGTGTTTTGCCACAGTTGGCGCAGATAGTGCTGATCTCTAGACACGTGTTTCTGGTTCTTTAACCAACATCAGTAGAGATTACAGTCTTTGAAATTTGGGGTTTGCTGAGTAGGCTGCCAACATCTTTCTCAGGTTGGGTACCTCTCACAGGCATGCAGGTCCTTCATCCACGAGCTTGTCAGCTCAATGACTCACAGGAGTACTATTAAACAGCAACAGGGGTGGGAGCACAACGCTTCACCTCCCAGGATTGTTCACCCCTGGCATTGTGGTAAATGCAATTTCAGTTACTTGCTTGCTTCAAGAGTGTTCGAGTGTTTCGCCACAGTTGGCACAGATAGTGCTGATCTCTAGACACGTGTTTCCGGTTCTTTAACCGTCATCAGTTGAGATTACAGTCTTTGAAATTTTGGGTTTCCTAAGTATGCTGCCAACATCTTTCACAGGTCAGGTACCTCTCACAGGCATGTGGGTGCTTCATCCACGAGCTTGTCAGCTCAATGACTCTTGGGAGTAATTTTAAATAGGAAAAGGGTGGGAGAACACCGCTTCACCTCCCAGAAAGGTTCACCCCTGGCATTGTGGTAAATACAGTTTCGGTTACTTGCTTGCTTCAAGATTGTTCGAATGTGTTTCGCCAAAGTTGGCGCAGATAGTGCTGATCTCTAGACACATGTTTCTGGTTCTTTAACCGTCATGAGTATAGATTACAGTCTTTGACATTTGGGGTTTGCGGAGTAGGCTGCCAACATCTTTCTCAGGTTATGTACCTCTCACAGGCATGCAGGTGCTTCATCCACGAGCTTGTCAGCTCATTGATTCACGGGAGTACTATTAATCAGGAACAGGGGTGGGAGCACACCGCTTCACCTCTCAGCAAGGTTCGCCCCATGCATTGTGGTAAATGCAGTTTCAGTTACTTGCTTGCTTCAAGAGTATCGAGTGTTTCGCCACAGTTGGCACAGATAGTGCTAATCTCTACACACATGTTTCTGGTTCTTTAACCATCATCAGTAGAGATTACAGTCTTTGAAATTTGGCGTTTGCTGAGTAGGCTGCCAACATCTTTCTCAGGTCAGGTACCTCTCACAGGCATGTGGGTGCTTCATCCACAAACTCGTCAGTTCAATGACTCACAAGAGTACTATTAAATAGGAACAGGGTGGGAGAACACCGCTTCACCTCCCAGCAAGGTTCGCCCCTGGCATTGTGGTAAATACAGTTTCGGTTACTTGCTTGCTTCAAGAGTGTTCAAATGTTTCGCCAAAGTTGGCGCAGATAGTGCTGATCTCTAGACACATGTTTCTGGTTCTTTAACCGTCATCAGTAGAGATTAAAGTCTTTGAAATTTGGAGTTTGGTGAGTAGGCTGCCAACATCTTTCTCAGGTCAGGTACCTCTCACAGGCATGTGGGTGCTTCATCCACAAACTCGTCAGTTCAATGACTCACAGGAGTGCTATTAAACAGGAACAGGGGTGGGAGCACACCGCTTCACCTCCCAGCAAGGTTCAGTCCTGGCATTGTGGTAAATGCAGTTTCAGTTACTTGCTTGCTTCAAGAATGTTCGAGTGTTTCGCCACAGTTGACGCTGATAGTGCTGATCTCTCGACATGTCTTTCTGGTTCTTTAACCGTCATAAGTAGAGATTACAGGCTTTCAAATGTGAGGTTTGCTGGTTAGGCTGTTAACATCTTTCTCAGGTCACATACCTCTCACAGGCATGCGGGTGCTTCATCCACGAGCTTGTCAGCTCAATGACTCACAAGAGTACTATTAAGCAGGAACAGGGGTGGGAGCACACTGCTTCACCTCCCAGCAAGGTTCGCCCCTGGCATTGTGGTAAATGCAGTTTCAGTTACTTTCTTGCTTTAAAAGTGTTCGAGTGTTTCGCCACAGTTGGTGCAGATAGTGCTGATCTCTAGACACGTGTTTCTGGTTCTTTAACGGTCATCAGTAGAGATTACAGTCTTTCAAATGTGAGGTTTACTGAGTAGGCTGCCAACATCTTTCTCAGGTCAGGTACCTCTCACCGGCATGCGGGTGCTTCATCCACAAGCTCGTCAGCTCAATGACTCACGGGTGTACTATTAAACAGGAACAGGGTTGGTAGCTCACCGCTTCACCTCCCAGCAAGGTTCAACCCTGGCATTGTGGTAAATTAAGTTTCAGTTACTTGCTTGCTTCAAGAGTGTTCAAGAGTTTTGCCACAGTTGGCGCAGATAGTGCTGATCTCTAGACACGTGTTTCTGGTTCTTTAACCGTCATCAGTAGGGATTACAGTCTTTCAAATGTGGGGTTTGCTGAGTAGGCTGCCAACATCTTTCTCAGGAGAGGTACCTCTCTCAGGCATGCGGGTGCTTCATCCACAAGCTAGTCAGCTCAATGACTCACGGGAGTACTATTAAACAGGAACAAGGTTGGGAGCACACTACTTCACCTCCCAGCAAGGTTCGCCACTGGCATTGTGGTAAATGCAGTTTCAGTTACTTGCTTGCTCCAAGAGTCTTCAAGTGTTTCGCCAAAGGTGGCGCAGATAGTGCTGATCTCTAGACACATGTTTCTGGTTCTTTAACCGTCATCAGTAGAGATTACAGTCTTTCAAATGTGAGGTTTGCTGAGTAGTCTGCCAACATCTTTCTCAGGTCAGGTACCTCTCACAGGCATGCGGGTGCTTCATCCACGAGCTCGTCAGCTCAATGACTCACGGGTGTATTATTAAACAGGAACAGGGGTGGGAGCACACTGCTTCACTTCCCAGCAAGGTTCGCCCCTGGCATTGTGGTAAATGCAGTTTCGGTTACTTGCTTGCTTCAAGAGTGTTCGAGTATTTTGCCACAGTTGGCGCAGATAGTACTGATCTCTAGACACGTGTTTCTGGTTCTTTAACCATCATCAGTAGAGATTACAGTCTTTGAAATTTGGGGTTTGCTGAGTAGGCTGCCATCATCTTTCTCAGGTTGGGTACCTCTCACAGGCATGCAGGTGCTTCATCCACGAGCTTGTCAGCTCATTGATTCACGGGAGTACTATTAAACAGGAACAAGGGATGGGAACACACGGCTTCAACTCTCAGCAAGGTTCGCCCCTGGCATTGTGGTAAATGCAGTTTCAGTTACTTGCTTGCTTCAAGAGTGTTTGAGTGTTTCGCCACAGTTGGCGCAGATAGTGCTGATATCAGACACGTGTTTCTGGTTCTTTAACCGTCATCAGTAGAGATTACAGTCTTACAAGTGTGTGGTTTGCTGAGTAGGCCGCCAACATCTTTGTTAGGTCAGGTACCTCTCACAGGCATACGGGTGCTTCATCCACGAGCTCGTCAGCTCAATAACTCACGGGAGTACTATTAAACAGGAACAGGGGTGGGAGCACACCGCTTCACCTCCCAGTATGTTTCGCCCCTGGCATTGTGGTGAATGCAGTTTCGGTTACATGCTTGCTTCAAGAGTGTTCGAGTGTTTTGCCACAGTTGGCGCAGATAGTGCTGATCTCTAGACACGTGTTTCTGGTTCTTTAACCATCATCAGTAGAGATTACAGTCTTTGAAATTTGGGGTTTGCTGAGTAGGCTGTCAACATCTTTCTCAGGATAGGTACCTCTCACAGGCATGCAGGTGCTTCATCCACAAGCTTGTCAGCTCAATGATTCACGGGAGTACTATTAAACAGGAACAAGGGGTGGGAGCACACCGCTTCAAGTCTCAGCAAGGATCACCCCTGGCATTGTGGTAAATGCAGTTTCAGTTACTTGCTTTCTTCAAGAGTGTTCGAGTGTTTCGCCACACTTGGCGCAGATATTGCTGATATCAGACACGTGTTTCTGGTTCTTTATCCGTTATCAGTAGAGATTACAGTCTTTCAAATGTGGGGTTTGCTGAGTAGGCTGCCAACATCTTTCTCAGGTCAGTTGCCTCTCACAGGCATGCGGGTGCTTCATCCACGAGCTCGTCAGCTCAATGACTCACGGGACGACTATCAAACAGGAACAGGTTTGGGAGAACACCGCTTCACCTCCCAGCAAGGTTCACACCTGGCATTGTGGTAAATGCAGTTTCAGTTACTTGCTTGCTTCAAGAATGTTTGAGTGTTTCGCCACAGTTTAGGCTGACAGTGCTGATCTCTAGACACGTGTTTATGGTTCTTTAACCGGCATCAGTAGAGATTACAATCTTTCAAATGTGGGGTTTGCTGAGTAGGCTGTCAACATCTTTCTCAGGTCAGATACTTCTCACAGGCATGCGGTTGCTTCATCCACGAGCTCGTCAGCTCAATGACTCAGAATAGTACTATTAAGCAGGAAAAGGGGTGGGAGCACACCGCTTCACCTCCCAGCAAGGTTCGCCCCTGGCATTGTGGTAAATGCAGTTTCAGTTACTTGCTTGCTTCAAGAGTGTTCGAGGGTTTCGCCACAGTTGGCACAGATATTGCTGATCTCTAGACACGTGTTTCTGGTTCTTTAACCGTCATCAGAAGAGATTACAGTCTTTGAAATTTGGGGTTTGCTGAGTAGGCTGCCAACATCTTTCTCAGATTATGTACCTCTCACAGGCATGCAGGTGCTTCATCCACGAGCTTGTCAGCACATTGATTCACGGGAGTACTATTAATCAGGAACAGGGGTGGAAGCACACCGCTTCACCTCTCAGCAAGGTTCGCCCATGGCATTGTGGTAAATGCAGTTTCAGTTACGTGCTTGCTTCAAGAGTGTTCGAGTGTTTCGCCACAGTTGGCGCAGATAGTGCTGATCTCTAGAAACGTGTTTCTGGTTTTTGAACGGTCATCAGTAGAGATTACAGTCTTTCAAATGTGAGGTTTGCTGAGTAGGCTGCCAACATCTTTCTCAGGTCAGGTACCTCTCACAGGCATGCACGTGCTTCATCCACAAGCTTGTCAGCTCAATGACTTACTGGAGTACTATTAAATAGGAACAGGGTTGGGAGCACACCGCTTCACCTCACAACAAGGTTCGCCCCTGGCATTGTGGTAAATACAGTTTCGGTTACTTGCTTGCTTCAAGAGTGTTCGATTGTTTCGCCAAAGCTGGCGCAGATCATGCTGATCTCTAGACACATGTTTCTGGTTCTTTAACCGTCATCAGTAGAGATTACAGTCTTTGAAATTTGGAGTTTGCTGAGTAGGCTGCCAACATCTTTCTCAGGTCAGGTACCTCTCACAGGCATGCGGGTGCTTCAACCACGACCTTGTCAGCTCAATGACTCACGGGAGTACTATTAAACAGCAACAGGGGTGGGAGCACAACGCTTCACCTCCCAGGATTGTTCACCCCTGGCATTGTGGTAAATGCAATTTCAGTTACTTGCTTGCTTCAAGAGTGTTCGAGCATTTCGCCACAGTTGGCACAGATAGTGCTGATCTCTAGACACGTGTTTCTGGTTCTTTGACCGTCATCAGTTGAGATTACAGTCTTTGAAATTTTGGGTTTCCTGAGTATGCTGCCAACATCTTTCACAGGTCAGGTACCTCTCACAGGCATGCGGGTGCTTCATCCACGAGCTTGTCAGCTCAATGACTCATGGGAGTAATATTAAATAGGAAAAGGGTGGGAGAACACCGCTTCACCTCCCATCAAGGTTCGCCCCTGGCATTGTGGTAAATACAGTTTCGGTTACTTGCTTGCTTCAAGATTGTTCGAGTGTTTCGCCAAAGTTGACGCAGATAGTGCTGATCTCTAGACACATGTTTCTGGTTCTTTAACCGTCATGAGTATAGATTACAGTCTTTGACATTTGGGGTTTGCGGAGTAGGCTGCCAACATCTTTCTCAGGTTATGTACCTCTCACAGGCATGCAGGTGCTTCATCCACGAGCTTGTCAGCTCATTGATTCACGGGAGTACTATTAATCAGGAACAGGGGTGGGAGCACACCGCTTCACCTCTCAGCAAGGTTCGCCCCTGGCATTGTGGTAAATGCAGTTTCAGTTACTTGCTTGCTTCAAGAGTGTTCGAGTATTTCGCCACAGTTGTCGCAGATAGTGATGATCTCAGACACGTGTTTCTGGTTCTTTAACCGTCATTAGAAGAGATTACACTCTTTCAAATGTGGGGCTTGCTGAGTAGGCTGCCAACATCTTTCTCAGGTCAGATACCTCTCACAGGCATGCAGGTGCTTCATCCAGAAGGTCGTCATCTCAATGACTCACAGGAGTACTATTAAGCAGGAACAGGGGTGGGAGCACACTGCTTCACCTCCCAGCAAGGTTCGCCGCTGGCATTGTGGTAAATTCAGTTTCGCTTACTTGCTTGCTTAAAGAGTGTTCGATTGTTTTGCCACAGTTGGTGCAGATAGTGCTGATCTCTAGACACGTGTTTCTGGTTCTTTAACCGTCATCAGTAGAAATTACAGTCTTTCAAATTTGGGGTTTGCTGAGTAGGCTGCCAACATCTTTGTCAGGTCAGGTACCTCTCACAGGCATGCGGGTGCTTCATTCATGATCTCGTCAGCTCAATGACTCAAGGGAGTACTATTAAACAGCAACAGGGGTGGGAGCACACCACTTCACCTCCCAGCAAGGTTCGCCCCTGGCATTGTGGTAAATGCAGTTTCAGTTACTTGCTTGCCTCAAGAGTATCGCGTGTTTCGCCACAGTTGGCACAGATAGTGCTGATCTCTAGACACGTGTTTCCGGTTCTTTAACCGTCATCAGTTGAGATTACAGTCTTTGAAATTTTGGGTTTCCTGAGTAGGCTGCCAACATCTTTCTCAGGTCAAATACCTCTCACAGGCATGCGGGTGCTTCATCCACGAGATCGTCAGCTCAATGACTCACGGGAGAACTATTAAACAGGAAAAGGGTTGGCAGCACACCGCTTCATCTCCCAGCAAGGTTCAACCCTGGCAATGTGATAAATGCAGTTTCAGTTACTTGCTTGCTTCAAGAGTGTTCGATTGTTTTGCCACAGTTGGCGCAGATAGTGCTGATCTCTAGACACATGTTTCTGGTTCTTTAATCGTCATCAGTAGAGATTACAGTCTTTCAAATGTGAGGTTTGCTGAGTAGGCTGCCAACATCTTTCTCAGGTCAGGTACCTCTCACCGGCATGTGGGTGCTTCATTCACGAGCTCGTCAGCTCAATGACTCACGGGTGTACTATTAAACAGGAACAGGGTTGGTAGCTCACCGCTTCACCTCCCAGCAAGGTTCAACCCTGGCATTGTGGTAAATGCAGTTTCAGTTACTTGCTTGCTTCAAGAGTGTTCAAGAGTTTCGCCACAGTTGGCGCAGATAGTGCTGATCTCTAGACACGTGTTTCTGGTTCTTTAACCATCATCAGTAGAGATTACAGTCTTTGAAATTTGGGGTTTGCTGAGTAGGCTGCCAACATCTTTCTCAGGTTGGGTACCTCTCACAGGCATGCAGGTGCTTCATCCACGAGCTTGTCAGCTCATTGATTCAAGGGAGTACTATTAAACAGGAACAAGGGATGGGAACACACGGCTTCAACTCTCAGCAAGGTTCGCCCCTGGCATTGTGGTAAATGCAGTTTCAGTTACTTGCTTGCTTCAAGAGTGTTTGAGTGTTTCGCCACAGTTGGCGCAGATAGTGCTGATATCAGACACGTGTTTCTGGTTCTTTAACCGTCATCAGTAGAGATTACAGTCTTACAAGTGTGTGGTTTGCTGAGTAGGCCGCCAACATCTTTGTTAGGTCAGGTACCTCTCACAGGCATACGGGTGCTTCATCCACGAGCTCGTCAGCTCAATGACTCACGGGAGTACTATTAAACAGGAACAGGGTTGGCAGCACACCGGTTCACCTCCCAGCAAGGTTCACCCCTGGCATTGTGGTAAATGCAGTTTCGGTTACTTGCTTGCTTCAAGAGTGTTCGAGTGTTTCGCCACAGTTGGCGCAGATAGTGCTGATCTCTAGACACGTGTTTCTGGTTCTTTAACCGTCATCAGTAGAGATTACAGTCTTTCAAATGTGGGTTTTGCTGAGTAGGCTGCTAACATCTTTGTCAGCTCAGGTACCTCTCACAGGCATGCGGGTGCTTCATGCACAAGCTTGTCAGCTCAATGACTCACTGGAGTACTATTAAACAGGAACAGGGGTGGGAGCACACCGCTTTACCTCCCAGTATGTTTCGCCCCTGGCATTGTGGTGAATGCAGTTTCGGTTACATGCTTGCTTCAAGAGTGTTCGAGTGTTTTGCCACAGTTGGCGCAGATAGTGCTGATCTCTAGACACGTGTTTCTGGTTCTTTAACCATCATCAGTAGAGATTACAGTCTTTGAAATTTGGGGTTTGCTGAGTAGGCTGTCAACATCTTTCTCAGGTTAGGTACCTCTCACAGGCATGCAGGTGCTTCATCCACGAGATTGTCAGCTCAATGATTCACGGGAGTACTATTAAACAGGAACAAGGGGTGGGAGCACACCGCTTCAACTCTCAGCAAGGATCGCCCCTGGCATTGTGGTAAATGCAGTTTCAGTTACTTGCTTGCTTCAAGAGTGTTCGAGTGTATCGCCACACTTGGCGCAGATATTGCTGATATCAGACACGTGTTTCTGGTTCTTTATCCGTTATCAGTAGAGATTACAGTCTTTCAAATGTGGGGTTTGCTGAGTAGGCTGCCAACATCTTTCTCAGGTCAGTTACCTCTCACAGGCATGCGGGTGCTTCATCCACGAGCTCGTCAGCTCAATGACTCACGGGACGACTATCAAACAGGAACAGGTTTGGGAGAACAACGCTTCACCTCCCAGCAAGGTTCACCCCTGGCATTGTGGTAAATGCAGTTTCAGTTACTTGCTTGCTTCAAGAATGTTTGAGTGTTTCGCCACAGTTGAGGCTGACAGTGCTGATCTCTAGACACGTGTTTCTGGATCTTTAACCGTCATCAGAAGAGATTACAGTCTTTCAAATTTGGGGTTTGCTGAGTAGGTTACAAACATATTTCTGAGGTCAGGTACCTCTCACAGGCATGTGGGTGCTTCATCCACGAGCTCATCAGTTCAATGACTCACGGGAGTGCTATTTAATAGGAACAGGGTTGGGAGAACACAGCTTCAACTCCCAGCAAGGTTCGCCCCTGGCATTGTGGTAAATGAAGTTTCAGTTACTTTCTTGCTTCAAGAGTGTTCGAGTGTTTCGCCACAGTTGGCGCAGATAGTGCTGATCTCTAGACACGTGTTTCTTGTTCTTTAACGGTCATCAGTAGAGATTACAGTATTTCAAATGTGAAGTTTGCTGAGTAGGCTGCCAACATCTTTCTCAGGTCAGGTACCTCTCACAGGCATGTGGGTGCTTCATTCACGAGCTCGTCAGCTCAATGACTCACAGGTGTACTATTAAACAGGAACAGGGTTGGTAGCTCACCGCTTCACTTCCCAGCAAGGTTCAACCCTGGCATTGTGGTAAATGCAGTTTCAGTTACTTGCTTGCTTCAAGAGTGTTCAAGAGTTTCGCCACAGTTGGCGCAGATAGTGCTGATCTCTAGACACGTGTTTCTGGTTCTTTAACCGTCATCAGTAGAGATTACAGTCTTTCAAATGTGGGGTTTGCTGAGTAGGCTGTCAACATCTTTCTCAGGTCAGGTACCTCTCACAGGCATGTGGGTGCTTCATCCACGAGCTCGTCAGCTGAATGACTCACGGGAGTACTATTAAACAGGAACAAGGGTGGGAGCACACTGCTTCACCTCCCAGCAAGGTTCAACCCTGGCATTGTGGTAAATGCAGTTTCAGTTACTTGCTTGCTTCAAGAGTGTTCAAGTGTTTCGCCAAAGGTGGCGCAGATAGTGCTGATCTCTAGACACATGTTTCTGGTTCTTTAACCATCATCAGTAGAGATTAAAGTCTTTGAAATTTGGAGTTTGATGAGTAGGCTGTCAACATCTTTCTCAGGTCAGGAACCTCTCACAGGCATGTGGGTGCTTCATCCACAAGCACGTCGGCTCAATGACTCACGGGAGTACTATTAAACAGGAACAGGGGTGGGAGCACACCGCTTCACCTCCCAGCATGGTTCGCCCCTGGCATTGGGGTAAACGCAGTTTCGGTTACATGCTTGCTTCAAGAGTGTTTGAGTGTTTTGCCACAGTTGGCGCAGATAGTGCTGATCTCTAGACACGTGTTTCTGGTTCTTTAACCAACATCAGTAGAGATTACAGTCTTTGAAATTTGGGGTTTGCTGAGTAGGCTGCCAACATCTTTCTCAGGTTGGGTACCTCTCACAGGCATGCAGGTCCTTCATCCACGAGCTTGTCAGCTCAATGACTCACAGGAGTACTATTAAACAGCAACAGGGGTGGGAGCACAACGCTTCACCTCCCAGGATTGTTCACCCCTGGCATTGTGGTAAATGCAATTTCAGTTACTTGCTTGCTTCAAGAGTGTTCGAGTGTTTCGCCACAGTTGGCACAGATAGTGCTGATCTCTAGACACGTGTTTCCGGTTCTTTAACCGTCATCAGTTGAGATTACAGTCTTTGAAATTTTGGGTTTCCTAAGTATGCTGCCAACATCTTTCACAGGTCAGGTACCTCTCACAGGCATGTGGGTGCTTCATCCACGAGCTTGTCAGCTCAATGACTCTTGGGAGTAATTTTAAATAGGAAAAGGGTGGGAGAACACCGCTTCACCTCCCAGAAAGGTTCACCCCTGGCATTGTGGTAAATACAGTTTCGGTTACTTGCTTGCTTCAAGATTGTTCGAATGTGTTTCGCCAAAGTTGGCGCAGATAGTGCTGATCTCTAGACACATGTTTCTGGTTCTTTAACCGTCATGAGTATAGATTACAGTCTTTGACATTTGGGGTTTGCGGAGTAGGCTGCCAACATCTTTCTCAGGTTATGTACCTCTCACAGGCATGCAGGTGCTTCATCCACGAGCTTGTCAGCTCATTGATTCACGGGAGTACTATTAATCAGGAACAGGGGTGGGAGCACACCGCTTCACCTCTCAGCAAGGTTCGCCCCATGCATTGTGGTAAATGCAGTTTCAGTTACTTGCTTGCTTCAAGAGTATCGAGTGTTTCGCCACAGTTGGCACAGATAGTGCTAATCTCTACACACATGTTTCTGGTTCTTTAACCATCATCAGTAGAGATTACAGTCTTTGAAATTTGGCGTTTGCTGAGTAGGCTGCCAACATCTTTCTCAGGTCAGGTACCTCTCACAGGCATGTGGGTGCTTCATCCACAAACTCGTCAGTTCAATGACTCACAAGAGTACTATTAAATAGGAACAGGGTGGGAGAACACCGCTTCACCTCCCAGCAAGGTTCGCCCCTGGCATTGTGGTAAATACAGTTTCGGTTACTTGCTTGCTTCAAGAGTGTTCAAATGTTTCGCCAAAGTTGGCGCAGATAGTGCTGATCTCTAGACACATGTTTCTGGTTCTTTAACCGTCATCAGTAGAGATTAAAGTCTTTGAAATTTGGAGTTTGGTGAGTAGGCTGCCAACATCTTTCTCAGGTCAGGTACCTCTCACAGGCATGTGGGTGCTTCATCCACAAACTCGTCAGTTCAATGACTCACAGGAGTGCTATTAAACAGGAACAGGGGTGGGAGCACACCGCTTCACCTCCCAGCAAGGTTCAGTCCTGGCATTGTGGTAAATGCAGTTTCAGTTACTTGCTTGCTTCAAGAATGTTCGAGTGTTTCGCCACAGTTGACGCTGATAGTGCTGATCTCTCGACATGTCTTTCTGGTTCTTTAACCGTCATAAGTAGAGATTACAGGCTTTCAAATGTGAGGTTTGCTGGTTAGGCTGTTAACATCTTTCTCAGGTCACATACCTCTCACAGGCATGCGGGTGCTTCATCCACGAGCTTGTCAGCTCAATGACTCACAAGAGTACTATTAAGCAGGAACAGGGGTGGGAGCACACTGCTTCACCTCCCAGCAAGGTTCGCCCCTGGCATTGTGGTAAATGCAGTTTCAGTTACTTTCTTGCTTTAAAAGTGTTCGAGTGTTTCGCCACAGTTGGTGCAGATAGTGCTGATCTCTAGACACGTGTTTCTGGTTCTTTAACGGTCATCAGTAGAGATTACAGTCTTTCAAATGTGAGGTTTACTGAGTAGGCTGCCAACATCTTTCTCAGGTCAGGTACCTCTCACCGGCATGCGGGTGCTTCATCCACAAGCTCGTCAGCTCAATGACTCACGGGTGTACTATTAAACAGGAACAGGGTTGGTAGCTCACCGCTTCACCTCCCAGCAAGGTTCAACCCTGGCATTGTGGTAAATTAAGTTTCAGTTACTTGCTTGCTTCAAGAGTGTTCAAGAGTTTTGCCACAGTTGGCGCAGATAGTGCTGATCTCTAGACACGTGTTTCTGGTTCTTTAACCGTCATCAGTAGGGATTACAGTCTTTCAAATGTGGGGTTTGCTGAGTAGGCTGCCAACATCTTTCTCAGGAGAGGTACCTCTCTCAGGCATGCGGGTGCTTCATCCACAAGCTAGTCAGCTCAATGACTCACGGGAGTACTATTAAACAGGAACAAGGTTGGGAGCACACTACTTCACCTCCCAGCAAGGTTCGCCACTGGCATTGTGGTAAATGCAGTTTCAGTTACTTGCTTGCTCCAAGAGTCTTCAAGTGTTTCGCCAAAGGTGGCGCAGATAGTGCTGATCTCTAGACACATGTTTCTGGTTCTTTAACCGTCATCAGTAGAGATTACAGTCTTTCAAATGTGAGGTTTGCTGAGTAGTCTGCCAACATCTTTCTCAGGTCAGGTACCTCTCACAGGCATGCGGGTGCTTCATCCACGAGCTCGTCAGCTCAATGACTCACGGGTGTATTATTAAACAGGAACAGGGGTGGGAGCACACTGCTTCACTTCCCAGCAAGGTTCGCCCCTGGCATTGTGGTAAATGCAGTTTCGGTTACTTGCTTGCTTCAAGAGTGTTCGAGTATTTTGCCACAGTTGGCGCAGATAGTACTGATCTCTAGACACGTGTTTCTGGTTCTTTAACCATCATCAGTAGAGATTACAGTCTTTGAAATTTGGGGTTTGCTGAGTAGGCTGCCATCATCTTTCTCAGGTTGGGTACCTCTCACAGGCATGCAGGTGCTTCATCCACGAGCTTGTCAGCTCATTGATTCACGGGAGTACTATTAAACAGGAACAAGGGATGGGAACACACGGCTTCAACTCTCAGCAAGGTTCGCCCCTGGCATTGTGGTAAATGCAGTTTCAGTTACTTGCTTGCTTCAAGAGTGTTTGAGTGTTTCGCCACAGTTGGCGCAGATAGTGCTGATATCAGACACGTGTTTCTGGTTCTTTAACCGTCATCAGTAGAGATTACAGTCTTACAAGTGTGTGGTTTGCTGAGTAGGCCGCCAACATCTTTGTTAGGTCAGGTACCTCTCACAGGCATACGGGTGCTTCATCCACGAGCTCGTCAGCTCAATAACTCACGGGAGTACTATTAAACAGGAACAGGGGTGGGAGCACACCGCTTCACCTCCCAGTATGTTTCGCCCCTGGCATTGTGGTGAATGCAGTTTCGGTTACATGCTTGCTTCAAGAGTGTTCGAGTGTTTTGCCACAGTTGGCGCAGATAGTGCTGATCTCTAGACACGTGTTTCTGGTTCTTTAACCATCATCAGTAGAGATTACAGTCTTTGAAATTTGGGGTTTGCTGAGTAGGCTGTCAACATCTTTCTCAGGATAGGTACCTCTCACAGGCATGCAGGTGCTTCATCCACAAGCTTGTCAGCTCAATGATTCACGGGAGTACTATTAAACAGGAACAAGGGGTGGGAGCACACCGCTTCAACTCTCAGCAAGGATCACCCCTGGCATTGTGGTAAATGCAGTTTCAGTTACTTGCTTTCTTCAAGAGTGTTCGAGTGTTTCGCCACACTTGGCGCAGATATTGCTGATATCAGACACGTGTTTCTGGTTCTTTATCCGTTATCAGTAGAGATTACAGTCTTTCAAATGTGGGGTTTGCTGAGTAGGCTGCCAACATCTTTCTCAGGTCAGTTGCCTCTCACAGGCATGCGGGTGCTTCATCCACGAGCTCGTCAGCTCAATGACTTACGGGACGACTATCAAACAGGAACAGGTTTGGGAGAACACCGCTTCACCTCCCAGCAAGGTTCACACCTGGCATTGTGGTAAATGCAGTTTCAGTTACTTGCTTGCTTCAAGAATGTTTGAGTGTTTCGCCACAGTTGAGGCTGACAGTGCTGATCTCTAGACACGTGTTTATGGTTCTTTAACCGGCATCAGTAGAGATTACAATCTTTCAAATGTGGGGTTTGCTGAGTAGGCTGTCAACATCTTTCTCAGGTCAGATACCTCTCACAGGCATGCGGTTGCTTCATCCACGAGCTCGTCAGCTCAATGACTCAGAATAGTACTATTAAGCAGGAAAAGGGGTGGGAGCACACCGCTTCACCTCCCAGCAAGGTTCGCCCCTGGCATTGTGGTAAATGCAGTTTCAGTTACTTGCTTGCTTCAAGAGTGTTCGAGGGTTTCGCCACAGTTGGCACAGATAGTGCTGATCTCTAGACACGTGTTTCTGGTTCTTTAACCGTCATCAGAAGAGATTACAGTCTTTGAAATTTGGGGTTTGCTGAGTAGGCTGCCAACATCTTTCTCAGATTATGTACCTCTCACAGGCATGCAGGTGCTTCATCCACGAGCTTGTCAGCACATTGATTCACGGGAGTACTATTAATCAGGAACAGGGGTGGAAGCACACCGCTTCACCTCTCAGCAAGGTTCGCCCATGGCATTGTGGTAAATGCAGTTTCAGTTACGTGCTTGCTTCAAGAGTGTTCGAGTGTTTCGCCACAGTTGGCGCAGATAGTGCTGATCTCTAGAAACGTGTTTCTGGTTTTTTAACGGTCATCAGTAGAGATTACAGTCTTTCAAATGTGAGGTTTGCTGAGTAGGCTGCCAACATCTTTCTCAGGTCAGGTACCTCTCACAGGCATGCACGTGCTTCATCCACAAGCTTGTCAGCTCAATGACTTACTGGAGTACTATTAAATAGGAACAGGGTTGGGAGCACACCGCTTCACCTCACAACAAGGTTCGCCCCTGGCATTGTGGTAAATACAGTTTCGGTTACTTGCTTGCTTCAAGAGTGTTCGATTGTTTCGCCAAAGCTGGCGCAGATCATGCTGATCTCTAGACACATGTTTCTGGTTCTTTAACCGTCATCAGTAGAAATTACAGTCTTTGAAATTTGGAGTTTGCTGAGTAGGCTGCCAACATCTTTCTCAGGTCAGGTACCTCTCACAGGCATGCGGGTGCTTCAACCACGACCTTGTCAGCTCAATGACTCACGGGAGTACTATTAAACAGCAACAGGGGTGGGAGCACAACGCTTCACCTCCCAGGATTGTTCACCCCTGGCATTGTGGTAAATGCAATTTCAGTTACTTGCTTGCTTCAAGAGTGTTCGAGCATTTCGCCACAGTTGGCACAGATAGTGCTGATCTCTAGACACGTGTTTCTGGTTCTTTAACCGTCATCAGTTGAGATTACAGTCTTTGAAATTTTGGGTTTCCTGAGTATGCTGCCAACATCTTTCACAGGTCAGGTACCTCTCACAGGCATGCGGGTGCTTCATCCACGAGCTTGTCAGCTCAATGACTCATGGGAGTAATATTAAATAGGAAAAGGGTGGGAGAACACCGCTTCACCTCCCATCAAGGTTCGCCCCTGGCATTGTGGTAAATACAGTTTCGGTTACTTGCTTGCTTCAAGATTGTTCGAGTGTTTCGCCAAAGTTGACGCAGATAGTGCTGATCTCTAGACACATGTTTCTGGTTCTTTAACCGTCATGAGTATAGATTACAGTCTTTGACATTTGGGGTTTGCGGAGTAGGCTGCCAACATCTTTCTCAGGTTATGTACCTCTCACAGGCATGCAGGTGCTTCATCCACGAGCTTGTCAGCTCATTGATTCACGGGAGTACTATTAATCAGGAACAGGGGTGGGAGCACACCGCTTCACCTCTCAGCAAGGTTCGCCCCTGGCATTGTGGTAAATGCAGTTTCAGTTACTTGCTTGCTTCAAGAGTGTTCGAGTATTTCGCCACAGTTGTCGCAGATAGTGATGATCTCAGACACGTGTTTCTGGTTCTTTAACCGTCATTAGAAGAGATTACACTCTTTCAAATGTGGGGCTTGCTGAGTAGGCTGCCAACATCTTTCTCAGGTCAGATACCTCTCACAGGCATGCAGGTGCTTCATCCAGAAGGTCGTCATCTCAATGACTCACAGGAGTACTATTAAGCAGGAACAGGGGTGGGAGCACACTGCTTCACCTCCCAGCAAGGTTCGCCGCTGGCATTGTGGTAAATTCAGTTTCGCTTACTTGCTTGCTTAAAGAGTGTTCGATTGTTTTGCCACAGTTGGTGCAGATAGTGCTGATCTCTAGACACGTGTTTCTGGTTCTTTAACCGTCATCAGTAGAAATTACAGTCTTTCAAATTTGGGGTTTGCTGAGTAGGCTGCCAACATCTTTGTCAGGTCAGGTACCTCTCACAGGCATGCGGGTGCTTCATTCATGATCTCGTCAGCTCAATGACTCAAGGGAGTACTATTAAACAGCAACAGGGGTGGGAGCACACCACTTCACCTCCCAGCAAGGTTCGCCCCTGGCATTGTGGTAAATGCAGTTTCAGTTACTTGCTTGCCTCAAGAGTATCGCGTGTTTCGCCACAGTTGGCACAGATAGTGCTGATCTCTAGACACGTGTTTCCGGTTCTTTAACCGTCATCAGTTGAGATTACAGTCTTTGAAATTTTGGGTTTCCTGAGTAGGCTGCCAACATCTTTCTCAGGTCAAATACCTCTCACAGGCATGCGGGTGCTTCATCCACGAGATCGTCAGCTCAATGACTCACGGGAGAACTATTAAACAGGAAAAGGGTTGGCAGCACACCGCTTCATCTCCCAGCAAGGTTCAACCCTGGCAATGTGATAAATGCAGTTTCAGTTACTTGCTTGCTTCAAGAGTGTTCGATTGTTTTGCCACAGTTGGCGCAGATAGTGCTGATCTCTAGACACATGTTTCTGGTTCTTTAATCGTCATCAGTAGAGATTACAGTCTTTCAAATGTGAGGTTTGCTGAGTAGGCTGCCAACATCTTTCTCAGGTCAGGTACCTCTCACCGGCATGTGGGTGCTTCATTCACGAGCTCGTCAGCTCAATGACTCACGGGTGTACTATTAAACAGGAACAGGGTTGGTAGCTCACCGCTTCACCTCCCAGCAAGGTTCAACCCTGGCATTGTGGTAAATGCAGTTTCAGTTACTTGCTTGCTTCAAGAGTGTTCAAGAGTTTTGCCACAGTTGGCGCAGATAGTGCTGATCTCTAGACACGTGTTTCTGGTTCTTTAACCATCATCAGTAGAGATTACAGTCTTTGAAATTTGGGGTTTGCTGAGTAGGCTGCCAACATCTTTCTCAGGTTGGGTACCTCTCACAGGCATGCAGGTGCTTCATCCACGAGCTTGTCAGCTCATTGATTCAAGGGAGTACTATTAAACAGGAACAAGGGATGGGAACACACGGCTTCAACTCTCAGCAAGGTTCGCCCCTGGCATTGTGGTAAATGCAGTTTCAGTTACTTGCTTGCTTCAAGAGTGTTTGAGTGTTTCGCCACAGTTGGCGCAGATAGTGCTGATATCAGACACGTGTTTCTGGTTCTTTAACCGTCATCAGTAGAGATTACAGTCTTACAAGTGTGTGGTTTGCTGAGTAGGCCGCCAACATCTTTGTTAGGTCAGGTACCTCTCACAGGCATACGGGTGCTTCATCCACGAGCTCGTCAGCTCAATGACTCACGGGAGTACTATTAAACAGGAACAGGGTTGGCAGCACACCGGTTCACCTCCCAGCAAGGTTCACCCCTGGCATTGTGGTAAATGCAGTTTCGGTTACTTGCTTGCTTCAAGAGTGTTCGAGTGTTTCGCCACAGTTGGCGCAGATAGTGCTGATCTCTAGACACGTGTTTCTGGTTCTTTAACCGTCATCAGTAGAGATTACAGTCTTTCAAATGTGGGTTTTGCTGAGTAGGCTGCTAACATCTTTGTCAGCTCAGGTACCTCTCACAGGCATGCGGGTGCTTCATGCACAAGCTTGTCAGCTCAATGACTCACTGGAGTACTATTAAACAGGAACAGGGGTGGGAGCACACCGCTTTACCTCCCAGTATGTTTCGCCCCTGGCATTGTGGTGAATGCAGTTTCGGTTACATGCTTGCTTCAAGAGTGTTCGAGTGTTTTGCCACAGTTGGCGCAGATAGTGCTGATCTCTAGACACGTGTTTCTGGTTCTTTAACCATCATCAGTAGAGATTACAGTCTTTGAAATTTGGGGTTTGCTGAGTAGGCTGTCAACATCTTTCTCAGGTTAGGTACCTCTCACAGGCATGCAGGTGCTTCATCCACGAGATTGTCAGCTCAATGATTCACGGGAGTACTATTAAACAGGAACAAGGGGTGGGAGCACACCGCTTCAACTCTCAGCAAGGATCGCCCCTGGCATTGTGGTAAATGCAGTTTCAGTTACTTGCTTGCTTCAAGAGTGTTCGAGTGTATCGCCACACTTGGCGCAGATATTGCTGATATCAGACACGTGTTTCTGGTTCTTTATCCGTTATCAGTAGAGATTACAGTCTTTCAAATGTGGGGTTTGCTGAGTAGGCTGCCAACATCTTTCTCAGGTCAGTTACCTCTCACAGGCATGCGGGTGCTTCATCCACGAGCTCGTCAGCTCAATGACTCACGGGACGACTATCAAACAGGAACAGGTTTGGGAGAACAACGCTTCACCTCCCAGCAAGGTTCACCCCTGGCATTGTGGTAAATGCAGTTTCAGTTACTTGCTTGCTTCAAGAATGTTTGAGTGTTTCGCCACAGTTGAGGCTGACAGTGCTGATCTCTAGACACGTGTTTCTGGATCTTTAACCGTCATCAGAAGAGATTACAGTCTTTCAAATTTGGGGTTTGCTGAGTAGGTTACAAACATATTTCTGAGGTCAGGTACCTCTCACAGGCATGTGGGTGCTTCATCCACGAGCTCATCAGTTCAATGACTCACGGGAGTGCTATTTAATAGGAACAGGGTTGGGAGAACACAGCTTCAACTCCCAGCAAGGTTCGCCCCTGGCATTGTGGTAAATGAAGTTTCAGTTACTTTCTTGCTTCAAGAGTGTTCGAGTGTTTCGCCACAGTTGGCGCAGATAGTGCTGATCTCTAGACACGTGTTTCTGGTTCTTTAACGGTCATCAGTAGAGATTACAGTATTTCAAATGTGAAGTTTGCTGAGTAGGCTGCCAACATCTTTCTCAGGTCAGGTACCTCTCACAGGCATGTGGGTGCTTCATTCACGAGCTCGTCAGCTCAATGACTCACAGGTGTACTATTAAACAGGAACAGGGTTGGTAGCTCACCGCTTCACTTCCCAGCAAGGTTCAACCCTGGCATTGTGGTAAATGCAGTTTCAGTTACTTGCTTGCTTCAAGAGTGTTCAAGAGTTTCGCCACAGTTGGCGCAGATAGTGCTGATCTCTAGACACGTGTTTCTGGTTCTTTAACCGTCATCAGTAGAGATTACAGTCTTTCAAATGTGGGGTTTGCTGAGTAGGCTGTCAACATCTTTCTCAGGTCAGGTACCTCTCACAGGCATGTGGGTGCTTCATCCACGAGCTCGTCAGCTGAATGACTCACGGGAGTACTATTAAACAGGAACAAGGGTGGGAGCACACTGCTTCACCTCCCAGCAAGGTTCAACCCTGGCATTGTGGTAAATGCAGTTTCAGTTACTTGCTTGCTTCAAGAGTGTTCAAGTGTTTCGCCAAAGGTGGCGCAGATAGTGCTGATCTCTAGACACATGTTTCTGGTTCTTTAACCATCATCAGTAGAGATTAAAGTCTTTGAAATTTGGAGTTTGATGAGTAGGCTGTCAACATCTTTCTCAGGTCAGGAACCTCTCACAGGCATGTGGGTGCTTCATCCACAAGCACGTCGGCTCAATGACTCACGGGAGTACTATTAAACAGGAACAGGGGTGGGAGCACACCGCTTCACCTCCCAGCATGGTTCGCCCCTGGCATTGGGGTAAACGCAGTTTCGGTTACATGCTTGCTTCAAGAGTGTTTGAGTGTTTTGCCACAGTTGGCGCAGATAGTGCTGATCTCTAGACACGTGTTTCTGGTTCTTTAACCAACATCAGTAGAGATTACAGTCTTTGAAATTTGGGGTTTGCTGAGTAGGCTGCCAACATCTTTCTCAGGTTGGGTACCTCTCACAGGCATGCAGGTCCTTCATCCACGAGCTTGTCAGCTCAATGACTCACAGGAGTACTATTAAACAGCAACAGGGGTGGGAGCACAACGCTTCACCTCCCAGGATTGTTCACCCCTGGCATTGTGGTAAATGCAATTTCAGTTACTTGCTTGCTTCAAGAGTGTTCGAGTGTTTCGCCACAGTTGGCACAGATAGTGCTGATCTCTAGACACGTGTTTCCGGTTCGTTAACCGTCATCAGTTGAGATTACAGTCTTTGAAATTTTGGGTTTCCTAAGTATGCTGCCAACATCTTTCACAGGTCAGGTACCTCTCACAGGCATGTGGGTGCTTCATCCACGAGCTTGTCAGCTCAATGACTCTTGGGAGTAATTTTAAATAGGAAAAGGGTGGGAGAACACCGCTTCACCTCCCAGAAAGGTTCACCCCTGGCATTGTGGTAAATACAGTTTCGGTTACTTGCTTGCTTCAAGATTGTTCGAATGTGTTTCGCCAAAGTTGGCGCAGATAGTGCTGATCTCTAGACACATGTTTCTGGTTCTTTAACCGTCATGAGTATAGATTACAGTCTTTGACATTTGGGGTTTGCGGAGTAGGCTGCCAACATCTTTCTCAGGTTATGTACCTCTCACAGGCATGCAGGTGCTTCATCCACGAGCTTGTCAGCTCATTGATTCACGGGAGTACTATTAATCAGGAACAGGGGTGGGAGCACACCGCTTCACCTCTCAGCAAGGTTCGCCCCATGCATTGTGGTAAATGCAGTTTCAGTTACTTGCTTGCTTCAAGAGTATCGAGTGTTTCGCCACAGTTGGCACAGATAGTGCTAATCTCTACACACATGTTTCTGGTTCTTTAACCATCATCAGTAGAGATTACAGTCTTTGAAATTTGGCGTTTGCTGAGTAGGCTGCCAACATCTTTCTCAGGTCAGGTACCTCTCACAGGCATGTGGGTGCTTCATCCACAAACTCGTCAGTTCAATGACTCACAAGAGTACTATTAAATAGGAACAGGGTGGGAGAACACCGCTTCACCTCCCAGCAAGGTTCGCCCCTGGCATTGTGGTAAATACAGTTTCGGTTACTTGCTTGCTTCAAGAGTGTTCAAATGTTTCGCCACAGTTGGTGCAGATAGTGCTGATCTCTAGACACGTGTTTCTGGTTCTTTAACGGTCATCAGTAGAGATTACAGTCTTTCAAATGTGAGGTTTACTGAGTAGGCTGCCAACATCTTTCTCAGGTCAGGTACCTCTCACCGGCATGCGGGTGCTTCATCCACAAGCTCGTCAGCTCAATGACTCACGGGTGTACTATTAAACAGGAACAGGGTTGGTAGCTCACCGCTTCACCTCCCAGCAAGGTTCAACCCTGGCATTGTGGTAAATTAAGTTTCAGTTACTTGCTTGCTTCAAGATTGTTCGAATGTGTTTCGCCAAAGTTGGCGCAGATAGTGCTGATCTCTAGACACATGTTTCTGGTTCTTTAACCGTCATGAGTATAGATTAAAGTCTTTGAAATTTGGAGTTTGGTGAGTAGGCTGCCAACATCTTTCTCAGGTCAGGTACCTCTCACAGGCATGTGGGTGCTTCATCCACAAACTCGTCAGTTCAATGACTCACAGGAGTGCTATTAAACAGGAACAGGGGTGGGAGCACACCGCTTCACCTCCCAGCAAGGTTCAGTCCTGGCATTGTGGTAAATGCAGTTTCAGTTACTTGCTTGCTTCAAGAATGTGCGAGTGTTTCGCCACAGTTGACGCTGATAGTGCTGATCTCTCGACATGTCTTTCTGGTTCTTTAACCGTCATAAGTAGAGATTACAGGCTTTCAAATGTGAGGTTTGCTGGTTAGGCTGTTAACATCTTTCTCAGGTCACATACCTCTCACAGGCATGCGGGTGCTTCATCCACGAGCTTGTCAGCTCAATGACTCACAAGAGTACTATTAAGCAGGAACAGGGGTGGGAGCACACTGCTTCACCTCCCAGCAAGGTTCGCCCCTGGCATTGTGGTAAATGCAGTTTCAGTTACTTTCTTGCTTTAAAAGTGTTCGAGTGTTTCGCCACAGTTGGTGCAGATAGTGCTGATCTCTAGACACGTGTTTCTGGTTCTTTAACGGTCATCAGTAGAGATTACAGTCTTTCAAATGTGAGGTTTACTGAGTAGGCTGCCAACATCTTTCTCAGGTCAGGTACCTCTCACCGGCATGCGGGTGCTTCATCCACAAGCTCGTCAGCTCAATGACTCACGGGTGTACTATTAAACAGGAACAGGGTTGGTAGCTCACCGCTTCACCTCCCAGCAAGGTTCAACCCTGGCATTGTGGTAAATTAAGTTTCAGTTACTTGCTTGCTTCAAGAGTGTTCAAGAGTTTTGCCACAGTTGGCGCAGATAGTGCTGATCTCTAGACACGTGTTTCTGGTTCTTTAACCGTCATCAGTAGGGATTACAGTCTTTCAAATGTGGGGTTTGCTGAGTAGGCTGCCAACATCTTTCTCAGGAGAGGTACCTCTCTCAGGCATGCGGGTGCTTCATCCACAAGCTAGTCAGCTCAATGACTCACGGGAGTACTATTAAACAGGAACAAGGTTGGGAGCACACTACTTCACCTCCCAGCAAGGTTCGCCACTGGCATTGTGGTAAATGCAGTTTCAGTTACTTGCTTGCTCCAAGAGTCTTCAAGTGTTTCGCCAAAGGTGGCGCAGATAGTGCTGATCTCTAGACACATGTTTCTGGTTCTTTAACCGTCATCAGTAGAGATTACAGTCTTTCAAATGTGAGGTTTGCTGAGTAGTCTGCCAACATCTTTCTCAGGTCAGGTACCTCTCACAGGCATGCGGGTGCTTCATCCACGAGCTCGTCAGCTCAATGACTCACGGGTGTATTATTAAACAGGAACAGGGGTGGGAGCACACTGCTTCACTTCCCAGCAAGGTTCGCCCCTGGCATTGTGGTAAATGCAGTTTCGGTTACTTGCTTGCTTCAAGAGTGTTCGAGTATTTTGCCACAGTTGGCGCAGATAGTACTGATCTCTAGACACGTGTTTCTGGTTCTTTAACCATCATCAGTAGAGATTACAGTCTTTGAAATTTGGGGTTTGCTGAGTAGGCTGCCATCATCTTTCTCAGGTTGGGTACCTCTCACAGGCATGCAGGTGCTTCATCCACGAGCTTGTCAGCTCATTGATTCACGGGAGTACTATTAAACAGGAACAAGGGATGGGAACACACGGCTTCAACTCTCAGCAAGGTTCGCCCCTGGCATTGTGGTAAATGCAGTTTCAGTTACTTGCTTGCTTCAAGAGTGTTTGAGTGTTTCGCCACAGTTGGCGCAGATAGTGCTGATATCAGACACGTGTTTCTGGTTCTTTAACCGTCATCAGTAGAGATTACAGTCTTACAAGTGTGTGGTTTGCTGAGTAGGCCGCCAACATCTTTGTTAGGTCAGGTACCTCTCACAGGCATACGGGTGCTTCATCCACGAGCTCGTCAGCTCAATAACTCACGGGAGTACTATTAAACAGGAACAGGGGTGGGAGCACACCGCTTCACCTCCCAGTATGTTTCGCCCCTGGCATTGTGGTGAATGCAGTTTCGGTTACATGCTTGCTTCAAGAGTGTTCGAGTGTTTTGCCACAGTTGGCGCAGATAGTGCTGATCTCTAGACACGTGTTTCTGGTTCTTTAACCATCATCAGTAGAGATTACAGTCTTTGAAATTTGGGGTTTGCTGAGTAGGCTGTCAACATCTTTCTCAGGATAGGTACCTCTCACAGGCATGCAGGTGCTTCATCCACAAGCTTGTCAGCTCAATGATTCACGGGAGTACTATTAAACAGGAACAAGGGGTGGGAGCACACCGCTTCAACTCTCAGCAAGGATCACCCCTGGCATTGTGGTAAATGCAGTTTCAGTTACTTGCTTTCTTCAAGAGTGTTCGAGTGTTTCGCCACACTTGGCGCAGATATTGCTGATATCAGACACGTGTTTCTGGTTCTTTATCCGTTATCAGTAGAGATTACAGTCTTTCAAATGTGGGGTTTGCTGAGTAGGCTGCCAACATCTTTCTCAGGTCAGTTGCCTCTCACAGGCATGCGGGTGCTTCATCCACGAGCTCGTCAGCTCAATGACTTACGGGACGACTATCAAACAGGAACAGGTTTGGGAGAACACCGCTTCACCTCCCAGCAAGGTTCACACCTGGCATTGTGGTAAATGCAGTTTCAGTTACTTGCTTGCTTCAAGAATGTTTGAGTGTTTCGCCACAGTTGAGGCTGACAGTGCTGATCTCTAGACACGTGTTTATGGTTCTTTAACCGGCATCAGTAGAGATTACAATCTTTCAAATGTGGGGTTTGCTGAGTAGGCTGTCAACATCTTTCTCAGGTCAGATACCTCTCACAGGCATGCGGTTGCTTCATCCACGAGCTCGTCAGCTCAATGACTCAGAATAGTACTATTAAGCAGGAAAAGGGGTGGGAGCACACCGCTTCACCTCCCAGCAAGGTTCGCCCCTGGCATTGTGGTAAATGCAGTTTCAGTTACTTGCTTGCTTCAAGAGTGTTCGAGGGTTTCGCCACAGTTGGCACAGATAGTGCTGATCTCTAGACACGTGTTTCTGGTTCTTTAACCGTCATCAGAAGAGATTACAGTCTTTGAAATTTGGGGTTTGCTGAGTAGGCTGCCAACATCTTTCTCAGATTATGTACCTCTCACAGGCATGCAGGTGCTTCATCCACGAGCTTGTCAGCACATTGATTCACGGGAGTACTATTAATCAGGAACAGGGGTGGAAGCACACCGCTTCACCTCTCAGCAAGGTTCGCCCATGGCATTGTGGTAAATGCAGTTTCAGTTACGTGCTTGCTTCAAGAGTGTTCGAGTGTTTCGCCACAGTTGGCGCAGATAGTGCTGATCTCTAGAAACGTGTTTCTGGTTTTTTAACGGTCATCAGTAGAGATTACAGTCTTTCAAATGTGAGGTTTGCTGAGTAGGCTGCCAACATCTTTCTCAGGTCAGGTACCTCTCACAGGCATGCACGTGCTTCATCCACAAGCTTGTCAGCTCAATGACTTACTGGAGTACTATTAAATAGGAACAGGGTTGGGAGCACACCGCTTCACCTCACAACAAGGTTCGCCCCTGGCATTATGGTAAATACAGTTTCGGTTACTTGCTTGCTTCAAGAGTGTTCGATTGTTTCGCCAAAGCTGGCGCAGATCATGCTGATCTCTAGACACATGTTTCTGGTTCTTTAACCGTCATCAGTAGAAATTACAGTCTTTGAAATTTGGAGTTTGCTGAGTAGGCTGCCAACATCTTTCTCAGGTCAGGTACCTCTCACAGGCATGCGGGTGCTTCAACCACGACCTTGTCAGCTCAATGACTCACGGGAGTACTATTAAACAGCAACAGGGGTGGGAGCACAACGCTTCACCTCCCAGGATTGTTCACCCCTGGCATTGTGGTAAATGCAATTTCAGTTACTTGCTTGCTTCAAGAGTGTTCGAGCATTTCGCCACAGTTGGCACAGATAGTGCTGATCTCTAGACACGTGTTTCTGGTTCTTTAACCGTCATCAGTTGAGATTACAGTCTTTGAAATTTTGGGTTTCCTGAGTATGCTGCCAACATCTTTCACAGGTCAGGTACCTCTCACAGGCATGCGGGTGCTTCATCCACGAGCTTGTCAGCTCAATGACTCATGGGAGTAATATTAAATAGGAAAAGGGTGGGAGAACACCGCTTCACCTCCCATCAAGGTTCGCCCCTGGCATTGTGGTAAATACAGTTTCGGTTACTTGCTTGCTTCAAGATTGTTCGAGTGTTTCGCCAAAGTTGACGCAGATAGTGCTGATCTCTAGACACATGTTTCTGGTTCTTTAACCGTCATGAGTATAGATTACAGTCTTTGACATTTGGGGTTTGCGGAGTAGGCTGCCAACATCTTTCTCAGGTTATGTACCTCTCACAGGCATGCAGGTGCTTCATCCACGAGCTTGTCAGCTCATTGATTCACGGGAGTACTATTAATCAGGAACAGGGGTGGGAGCACACCGCTTCACCTCTCAGCAAGGTTCGCCCCTGGCATTGTGGTAAATGCAGTTTCAGTTACTTGCTTGCTTCAAGAGTGTTCGAGTATTTCGCCACAGTTGTCGCAGATAGTGATGATCTCAGACACGTGTTTCTGGTTCTTTAACCGTCATTAGAAGAGATTACACTCTTTCAAATGTGGGGCTTGCTGAGTAGGCTGCCAACATCTTTCTCAGGTCAGATACCTCTCACAGGCATGCAGGTGCTTCATCCAGAAGGTCGTCATCTCAATGACTCACAGGAGTACTATTAAGCAGGAACAGGGGTGGGAGCACACTGCTTCACCTCCCAGCAAGGTTCGCCGCTGGCATTGTGGTAAATTCAGTTTCGCTTACTTGCTTGCTTAAAGAGTGTTCGATTGTTTTGCCACAGTTGGTGCAGATAGTGCTGATCTCTAGACACGTGTTTCTGGTTCTTTAACCGTCATCAGTAGAAATTACAGTCTTTCAAATTTGGGGTTTGCTGAGTAGGCTGCCAACATCTTTGTCAGGTCAGGTACCTCTCACAGGCATGCGGGTGCTTCATTCATGATCTCGTCAGCTCAATGACTCAAGGGAGTACTATTAAACAGCAACAGGGGTGGGAGCACACCACTTCACCTCCCAGCAAGGTTCGCCCCTGGCATTGTGGTAAATGCAGTTTCAGTTACTTGCTTGCCTCAAGAGTATCGCGTGTTTCGCCACAGTTGGCACAGATAGTGCTGATCTCTAGACACGTGTTTCCGGTTCTTTAACCGTCATCAGTTGAGATTACAGTCTTTGAAATTTTGGGTTTCCTGAGTAGGCTGCCAACATCTTTCTCAGGTCAAATACCTCTCACAGGCATGCGGGTGCTTCATCCACGAGATCGTCAGCTCAATGACTCACGGGAGAACTATTAAACAGGAAAAGGGTTGGCAGCACACCGCTTCATCTCCCAGCAAGGTTCAACCCTGGCAATGTGATAAATGCAGTTTCAGTTACTTGCTTGCTTCAAGAGTGTTCGATTGTTTTGCCACAGTTGGCGCAGATAGTGCTGATCTCTAGACACATGTTTCTGGTTCTTTAATCGTCATCAGTAGAGATTACAGTCTTTCAAATGTGAGGTTTGCTGAGTAGGCTGCCAACATCTTTCTCAGGTCAGGTACCTCTCACCGGCATGTGGGTGCTTCATTCACGAGCTCGTCAGCTCAATGACTCACGGGTGTACTATTAAACAGGAACAGGGTTGGTAGCTCACCGCTTCACCTCCCAGCAAGGTTCAACCCTGGCATTGTGGTAAATGCAGTTTCAGTTACTTGCTTGCTTCAAGAGTGTTCAAGAGTTTTGCCACAGTTGGCGCAGATAGTGCTGATCTCTAGACACGTGTTTCTGGTTCTTTAACCATCATCAGTAGAGATTACAGTCTTTGAAATTTGGGGTTTGCTGAGTAGGCTGCCAACATCTTTCTCAGGTTGGGTACCTCTCACAGGCATGCAGGTGCTTCATCCACGAGCTTGTCAGCTCATTGATTCAAGGGAGTACTATTAAACAGGAACAAGGGATGGGAACACACGGCTTCAACTCTCAGCAAGGTTCGCCCCTGGCATTGTGGTAAATGCAGTTTCAGTTACTTGCTTGCTTCAAGAGTGTTTGAGTGTTTCGCCACAGTTGGCGCAGATAGTGCTGATATCAGACACGTGTTTCTGGTTCTTTAACCGTCATCAGTAGAGATTACAGTCTTACAAGTGTGTGGTTTGCTGAGTAGGCCGCCAACATCTTTGTTAGGTCAGGTACCTCTCACAGGCATACGGGTGCTTCATCCACGAGCTCGTCAGCTCAATGACTCACGGGAGTACTATTAAACAGGAACAGGGTTGGCAGCACACCGGTTCACCTCCCAGCAAGGTTCACCCCTGGCATTGTGGTAAATGCAGTTTCGGTTACTTGCTTGCTTCAAGAGTGTTCGAGTGTTTCGCCACAGTTGGCGCAGATAGTGCTGATCTCTAGACACGTGTTTCTGGTTCTTTAACCGTCATCAGTAGAGATTACAGTCTTTCAAATGTGGGTTTTGCTGAGTAGGCTGCTAACATCTTTGTCAGCTCAGGTACCTCTCACAGGCATGCGGGTGCTTCATGCACAAGCTTGTCAGCTCAATGACTCACTGGAGTACTATTAAACAGGAACAGGGGTGGGAGCACACCGCTTTACCTCCCAGTATGTTTCGCCCCTGGCATTGTGGTGAATGCAGTTTCGGTTACATGCTTGCTTCAAGAGTGTTCGAGTGTTTTGCCACAGTTGGCGCAGATAGTGCTGATCTCTAGACACGTGTTTCTGGTTCTTTAACCATCATCAGTAGAGATTACAGTCTTTGAAATTTGGGGTTTGCTGAGTAGGCTGTCAACATCTTTCTCAGGTTAGGTACCTCTCACAGGCATGCAGGTGCTTCTTCCACGAGCTTGTCAGCTCAATGATTCACGGGAGTACTATTAAACAGGAACAAGGGGTGGGAGCACACCGCTTCAACTCTCAGCAAGGATCGCCCCTGGCATTGTGGTAAATGCAGTTTCAGTTACTTGCTTGCTTCAAGAGTGTTGGAGTGTATCGCCACACTTGGCGCAGATATTGCTGATATCAGACACGTGTTTCTGGTTCTTTATCCGTTATCAGTAGAGATTACAGTCTTTCAAATGTGGGGTTTGCTGAGTAGGCTGCCAACATCTTTCTCAGGTCAGTTACCTCTCACAGGCATGCGGGTGCTTCATCCACGAGCTCGTCAGCTCAATGACTCACGGGACGACTATCAAACAGGAACAGGTTTGGGAGAACAACGCTTCACCTCCCAGCAAGGTTCACCCCTGGCATTGTGGTAAATGCAGTTTCAGTTACTTGCTTGCTTCAAGAATGTTTGAGTGTTTCGCCACAGTTGAGGCTGACAGTGCTGATCTCTAGACACGTGTTTCTGGATCTTTAACCGTCATCAGAAGAGATTACAGTCTTTCAAATTTGGGGTTTGCTGAGTAGGTTACAAACATATTTCTGAGGTCAGGTACCTCTCACAGGCATGTGGGTGCTTCATCCACGAGCTCATCAGTTCAATGACTCACGGGAGTGCTATTTAATAGGAACAGGGTTGGGAGAACACAGCTTCAACTCCCAGCAAGGTTCGCCACTGGCATTGTGGTAAATGCAGTTTCGGTTACTTGCTTGCTTCAAGAGTGTTCAAGAGTTTCGCCACAGTTGGCGCAGATAGTGCTGATCTCTAGACACGTGTTTCTGGTTCTTTAATCGTCATCAGAAGAGATTACAGTCTTTCAATTTTGGGGTTTGCGGAGTAGGCTACAAACATATTTCTCAGGTCAGGTATCTCTCACAGGCATGTGGGTGCTTCATCCACGAGCTCGTTAGTTCAATGACTCATGGGAGTACTATTAAGCAGGAACAGGGGTGGGACCACACTGCTTCACCTCCCAGCAATGTTCGCCGCTGGCATTGTGGTAAATTCAGTTTCGCTTACTTGCTTGCTTCAAGAGTGTTCGATTGTTTTGCCACAGTTGGTGCAGATAGTGCTGATCTCTAGACACGTGTTTCTGGTTCTTTAACCGTCATCAGTAGAAATTATAGTCTTTCAAATTTGGAGTTTGCTGAGTAGGCTGCCAACATCTTTGTCAGGTCAGGTACCTCTCATTGGCATGCGGGTGCTTCATTCATGATCTCGTCAGCTCAATGACTCACGGGAGTACTATTAAACAGCAACAGGGGTGGGAGCACACCACTTCACCTCCCAGCAAGGTTCGCCCCTGGCATTGTGGTAAATGCAGTTTCAGTTACTTGCTTGCTTCAAGAGTATCGAGTGTTTCGCCACAGTTGGCACAGATAGTGCTGATCTCTAGACATGTGGGTCCGGTTCTTTAACCGTCATCAGTTGAGATTACAGTCTTTGAAATTTTGGGTTTCCTGAGTAGGCTGCCAACATCTTTCTCAGGTCAAATACCTCTCACAGGCATGCGGGTGCTTCATCCACGAGATCGTCAGCTCAATGACTCACGGGAGTACTATTAAACGGGAAAAGGGTTGGCAGCACACCGCTTCATCTCCCAGCAAGGTTCAACCCTGGCAATGTGATAAATGCAGTTTCAGTTACTTGCTTGCTTCAAGAGTGTTCAAGAGTTTCGCCATAGTTGGCGCAGATAGTGCTGATCTCTAGACACGTGTTACTGGATCTTTAACCGTCATCAGAAGAGATTACAGTCTTTGAAATTTTGGGTTTCCTGAGTAGGCTGCCAACATCTTTCTCAGGTCAAATACCTCTCACAGGCATGTGGGTGCTTCATCCACGAGCTCATCAGTTCAATGACTCACGGGAGTGCTATTTAATAGGAACAGGGTTGGGAGAACACAGCTTCAACTCCCAGCAAGGTTCGCCCCAGGCATTGTGGTAAATGCAGTTTCAGTTACTTGCTTGCTTCAAGAGTGTTCAAGAGTTTCGCCACAGTTGGCGCAGATAGTTCTGATCTCTAGACTCGTGTTTCTGGTTCTTTAACCGTCATCAGTAGAGATTACAATCTTTCAAATGTGGGGTTTGCTGAGTAGGCTGTCAACATCTTTCTAAGGTCAGATACCTCTCACAGGCATGCGGGGGCTTCATCCACGAGCTCGTCAGCTCAATGACTCACAAGAGTACTATTAAGCAGAAACAGGGGTGGGAGCACACCGCTTCACCTCCCAGTAAGGTTCGCCCACTGGCATTGTGGTAAATACATTTTCGGTTACTTGCTTGCTTCAATAGTGTTCGAGTTTTTTGCCACAGTTGGCGCAGACAGTGCTGATCTCAGACACTTGTTTCTGGTTCTTTAACCGTCATCAGTAGAGATTACAGTCATTCAAATGTGGGGTTTGCTGAGTAGGCTGCCAACATCTTTCTCAGGAGCGGTACCTCTCTCAGGCATGCGGGTGCTTCATCCACAAGCTAGTCAGCTCAATGACTCACGGGAGTACTATTAAACAGGATCAAGGGTGGGAGCACACTGCTTCACCTCCCAGCAAGGTTCGCCACTGGCATTGTGGTAAATGCAGTTTCGGTTACTTGCTTGCTTCAAGAGTGTTCAAGAGTTTCGCCACAGTTGGCGCAGATAGTGCTGATCTCTAGACACGTGTTTCTGGTTCAACCCTGGCAATGTGATAAATGCAGTTTCAGTTACTTGCTTGCTTCAAGAGTGTTCAAGAGTTTCGCCATAGTTGGTGCAGATAGTGCTGATCTCTAGATACGTGTTTCTGGATCTTTAACCGTCATCAGAAGAGATTACAGTCTTTGAAATTTTGGGTTTCCTGAGTAGGCTGCCAACATCTTTCTCAGGTCAAATACCTCTCACAGGCATGTGGGTGCTTCATCCACGAGCTCATCAGTTCAATGACTCACGGGAGTGCTATTTAATAGGAACAGGGTTGGGAGAACACAGCTTCAACTCCCAGCAAGGTTCGCCACTGGCATTGTGGTAAATGCAGTTTCGGTTACTTGCTTGCTTCAAGAGTGTTCAAGAGTTTAGCCACAGTTGGCGCAGATAGTGCTGATCTCTAGACACGTGTTTCTGGTTCTTTAATCGTCATCAGAAGAGATTACAGTCTTTCAAATTTGGGGTTTGCGGAGTAGGCTACAAACATATTTCTCAGGTCAGGTATCTCTCACAGGCATGTGGGTGCTTCATCCACGAGCTCGTTAGTTCAATGACTCATGGGAGTACTATAAAGCAGGAACAGGGGTGGGACCACACTGCTTCACCTCCCAGCAATGTTCGCCGCTGGCATTGTGGTAAATTCAGTTTCGCTTACTTGCTTGCTTCAAGAGTGTTCGATTGTTTTGCCACAGTTGGTGCAGATAGTGCTGATCTCTAGACACGTGTTTCTGGTTCTTTAACCGTCATCAGTAGAAATTATAGTCTTTCAAATTTGGAGTTTGCTGAGTAGGCTGCCAACATCTTTGTCAGGTCAGGTACCTCTCATTGGCATGCGGGTGCTTCATTCATGATCTCGTCAGCTCAATGACTCACGGGAGTACTATTAAACAGCAACAGGGGTGGGAGCACACCACTTCACCTCCCAGCAAGGTTCGCCCCTGGCATTGTGGTAAATGCAGTTTCAGTTACTTGCTTGCTTCAAGAGTATCGAGTGTTTCGCCACAGTTGGCACAGATAGTGCTGATCTCTAGACATGTGTGTCCGGTTCTTTAACCGTCATCAGTTGAGATTACAGTCTTTGAAATTTTGGGTTTCCTGAGTAGGCTGCCAACATCTTTCTCAGGTCAAATACCTCTCCCAGGCATGCGGGTGCTTCATCCACGAGATCGTCAGCTCAATGACTCACGGGACGACTATTAAACAAGAACAGGTTTGGGAGAACACCGCTTCACCTCCCAGCATGGTTCACCCCTGGCATTGTGGTAAATAAAGATTCAGTTACTTGCTTGCTTCAAGAATGTTCGAGTGTTTCGCCACAGTTGGCGCAGATAGTGCTGATATCAGACACGTGTTTCTGGTTCTTTAACCGTCATCAGTAGAGATTACAGTCTTTCAAATGTGGGGTTTCCTGAGTAGGCTGCCAATATCTTTCTCAGGTCAGATACCTCTCACATGCATGCGGGTGCTTCATCCAAGAGCTCGTCAGGTCAATGACTCATGGGACGACTATTAAACAAGAACAGGTTTGGGAGAACACCGCTTCACCTCCCAGCATGGTTCACCCCTGGCATTGTGGTAAATAAAGTTTCAGTTACTTGCTTGCTTCAAGAATGTTCGAGTGTTTCGCCACAGTTGACGCTGACAGTGCTGATCTCTAGACTCGTGTTTCTGGTTCTTTAACCGTCATCAGTAGAGATTACAATCTTTCAAATGTGGGGTTTGCTGAGTAGGCTGTCAACATCTTTCTAAGGTCAGATACCTCTCACAGGCATGCGGGGGCTTCATCCACGAGCTCGTCAGCTCAATGACTCAGAAGAGTACTATTAAGCAGAAACAGGGGTGGGAGCACACCGCTTCACCTCCCAGTAAGGTTCGCCCACTGGCATTGTGGTAAATACATTTTCGGTTACTTGCTTGCTTCAATAGTGTTCGAGTTTTTTGCCACAGTTGGCGCAGACAGTGCTGATCTCAGACACTTGTTTCTGGTTCTTTAACCGTCATCAGTAGAGATTACAGTCATTCAAATGTGGGGTTTGCTGAGTAGGCTGCCAACATCTTTCTCAGGAGCGGTACCTCTCTCAGGCATGCGGGTGCTTCATCCACAAGCTAGTCAGCTCAATGACTCACGGGAGTACTATTAAACAGGATCAAGGGTGGGAGCACACTGCTTCACCTCCCAGCAAGGTTCGCCACTGGCATTGTGGTAAATGCAGTTTCAGTTACTTGCTTGCTCCAAGAGTCTTCGAGTGTTTCGCCACAGTTTGCGCAGATAGTGCTGATCACTAGACACATGTTTCTGGTTCTGTAACCGTCATCAGTAGAGATAACAGTCTTTGAAATTTGGAGTTTGCTGAGTAGGCTGCCAACATCTTTCTCAGGTCAGGTACCTCTCACAGGCATGCGGGTGCTTCATCCACAAGCTCGTCAGCTCAATGACTCACGGGACGACTATCAAACAGGAACAGGTTTGGGAAAACACTGCTTCAACTCCCAGCAAGGTTCAACCCTGGCATTGTGGTAAATGTAGTTTTAGTTACTTGCTTGCTTCAAGAATGTTTGAGTGTTTCGCCACAGTTGATGCTGACAGTGCTGATCTCTAGACACGTGTTTCTGGTTCTTTAACCGGCATCAGTAGAGATTACAATCTTTCAAATATGGGGTTTGCTGAGTAGGCTGCAAACATCTTTGTCAGGTCAGGTACCTCTCACAGTCATGCGGGTGCTTCATGCACGAGCTCGTCAGCTCAATGACTCATGGGAGTACTATTAAACAGGAACAGGGGTGGGAGCACACCGCTTCACATCCCAGCGTGGTTCGCCCCTGGCATTGTGATAAATGCAGTTTCGGTTACATGCTTGCTTCAAGAGTGTTCGAGTGTTTTGCCACAGTTGGCGCAGATAGTGCTGATCTCTAGACACGTGTTTCCGGTTCTTTAACCGTCATCAGTTGAGATTACAGTCTTTCAAATGTGAGTTTTGCTGAGTAGGCTGCCAACATCTTTCTCAGGTCAGGTACCTCTCACAGGCATGCAGGTGCTTCATCCAGAAGGTCGTCATCTCAATGACTCATGGGAGTACTATTAAGCAGGAACAGGGGTGGGAGCACACTGCTTCACCTCCCAGCAAGGTTCGCCGCTGGCATTTTGTAAATTCAGTTTCGGTTACTTGCTTGCTTCTAGAGTGTTCGATTGTTTTGCCACAGTTGGTGCAGATAGTGCTGATCTCTAGACACGTGTTTCTCGTTCTTTAACCGTCATCAGTAGAAATTACAGTCTTTCAAATTTGGGGTTTGCTGAGTAGGCTGCCAACATCTTTGTCAGGTCAGGTACCTCTCACAGGCATGCGGGTGCTTCATTCATGATCTCATCAGCTCAATGACTCACGGGAGTACTATTAAACAGCAACAGGGGTGGGAGCACACCACTTCACCTCCCAGCAAGGTTCGCCCCTGGCATTGTGGTAAATGCAGTTTCAGTTACTTGCTTGCTTCAAGAGTATCGCGTGTTTCGCCACAGTTGGCACAGAGAGTGCTGATCTCTAGACACGTGTTTCCGGTTCTTTAACCGTCATCAGTTGAGATTACAGTCTTTGAAATTTCGGGTTTCCTGAGTAGGCTGCCAACATCTTTCTCAGGTCAAATACCTCTCACAGGCATGCGGGTGCTTCACCCACGAGATCGTCAGCTCAATGACTCACGGGAGTACTATTAAACAGGAAAAGGGTTGGCAGCACACCGCTTCATCTCCCAGCAAGGTTCAACCCTGGCAATGTGATAAATGCAGTTTCAGTTACTTGCTTGCTTCAAGAGTGTTCAAGAGTTTCGCCACAGTTGGCGCAGATAGTGCTGATCTCTAGACACGTGTTTCTTGATCTTTAACCGTCATCAGAAGTGATTACAGTCTTTCAAATTTGGGGTTTGATGAGTAGGTTACAAACATATTTCTGAGGTCAGGTACCTCTCACAGGCATGTGGGTGCTTTATCCACGAGCTCATCAGTTCAATGACTCACGGGAGTGCTATTTAATAGGAACAGGGTTGGGAGAACACAGCTTCAACTCCCAGCAAGGTTCGCCCCAGGCTTTGTGGTAAATGCAGTTTCAGTTACTTGCTTGCTTCAAGAGTGTTCAAGAGTTTCGCCACAGTTGGCGCAGATAGTGCTGATCTCTAGACACGTGTTTCTGGTGCTTTAACCGTCATCAGAAGAGATTACACTTTTTCAAATTTGGGGTTTGCGGAGTAGGCTACAAACATATTTCTCAGGTCAGGTACCTCTCACAGGCATGTGGGTGCTTCATCCACGAGCTCATCAGTTCAATGACTCACGGGAGTACTATTAAATAGGAACAGGGTGGGAGAACACCGCTTCACCTCCCAGCAAGGTTCGCCCCTGGCATTGTGGTAAATACAGTTTCGGTTACTTGCTTGCTTCAAGAGTGTTCGAGTGTTTCGCCAAAGGTGGCGCAGATAGTGCTGATCTGTAGACACATGTTTCTGGTTCTTTAAACGTCATTAGTAGAGATTAAAGTCTTTGAAATTTGGGGTTTGCGGAGCAGGCTGCCAACTTCTTTTTCAAGTTATGTACCTCTCACAGGCATGCGGGTGCTTCATCTACGAGCACACGGCTCAATGACTCACGGGAGTACTATTAAACAGGAACAGGGGTGGGAGCACACTGCTTCACCTCCAAGCATGGTTCGCCCCAGGCATTGTGGTAAATGCAGTATCGGTTACATGCTTGCTTCAAGAGTGTTTGAGTGTTTTGCCACAGTTGGCACAGATAGTGCTGATCTCTAGACACGTGTATCTGGTTCTTTAACTGTCATCAGTAGAGATTACAGAGTTGAAATTTGGAGTTTGCTGAGTAGGCTGCCAACATCTTTCTCAGGTTGGGTACCTCTCACAGGCATGCAGGTGCTTCATCCACGAGCTTGTCAGCTCAATGATTCACGGAAGTACTATTAAACAGGAACAAGGAGTGGGAACACATGGCTTCAAGTCTCAGCAAGGTTCGCCCCTGGCATTGTGGTAAATGCAGGTTCAGTTACTTGCTTGCTTCAAGAGTGTTCGAGTGTTTCGCCACAGTTGGCGCAGATAGTGCTGATATCAGACACGTGTTTCTGGTTCTTTAACCGTCATCAGTAGATATTACAGTCTTTCAAATGTGGGGTTTCCTGAGTAGGATGACAATATCTTTCTCAGGTCAGGTACCTCTCACAGGCATGCGGGTGCTTCATCCAAGAGGTCGTCAGCTCAATGACTCACGGGACGACTATTAAACAAGAACAGGTTTGGGAGAACACCGCTTCACCTCCCAGCACAGTTCACCCCTGGCATTGTGGTAAATAAAGTTTCAGTTACTTGCTTGCTTCAAGAATGTTCAAGTGTTTCGCCACAGTTGACGCTGACAGTGCTGATCTCTAGACTCGTGTTTCTGGTTCCTTAACCGTCATCAGTAGAGATTACAATCTTTCAAATGTGGGGTTTGCTGAGTAGGCTGCCAACATCTTTCTCAGGTCAGGTACCTCTCACAGGCATGCAGGTGCTTCATCCAGAAGGTCGTCATCTCAATGACTCACAGGAGTACTATTAAGCAGGAACAGGGGTGGGAGCACACTGCTTCACCTCTCAGCAAGGTTCGCCGCTGGCATTGTGGTAAATTCAGTTTCAGTTACTTGCTTGCTTCAAGAGTGTTCGATTGTTTTGCCACAGTTGGTGCAGATAGTGCTGATCTCTAGACACGTGTTTCTGGTTCTTTAACCGTCATCAGTAGAAATTACAGTCTTTCAAATTTGGGGTTTGCTGAGTAGGCTGCCAACATCTTTGTCAGGTCAGGTACCTCTCACAGGCATGCGGGTGCTTAATTCATGATCTCATCAGCTCAATGACTCACGGGAGTACTATTAAACAGCAACAGGGGTGGGAGCACACCACTCCACCTCCCAGCAAGGTTCGCCCCTGGCATTGTGGTAAATGCAGTTTCAGTTACTTGCTTGCTTCAAGAGTATCGCGTGTTTCGCCACAGTTGGCACAGATAGTGCTGATCTCTAGACACGTGTTTCCGGTTCTTTAACCGTCATCAGTTGAGATTACAGTCTTTGAAATTTTGGGTTTCCTGAGTAGGCTGCCAACATCTTTCTCAGGTCAAATACCTCTCACAGGCATGCGGGTGCTTCATCCACGAGATCGTCAGCTCAATGACTCACGGGAGTACTATTAAACAGGAAAAGGGTTGGCAGCACACCGCTTCATCTCCCAGCAAGGTTCAACCCTGGCAATGTAATAGATGCAGTTTCCGTTACTTGCTTGCTTCAAGAGTGTTCAAGAGTTTCGCCACAGTTGGCGCAGATAGTGCTGATCTCTAGACACGTGTTTCTGGATCTTTAACCGTCATCAGAAATGATTACAGTCTTTCAAATTTGGGGTTTGCTGAGTAGGTTACAAACATATTTCTGAGGTCAGGTACCTCTCACAGGCATGTGGGTGCTTCATCCATGAGCTCATCAGTTCAATGACTCACGGGAGTGCTATTTAATAGGAACAGGGTTGGGAGAACACAGCTTCAACTCCCAGCAAGGTTCGCCCCAGGCATTGTGGTAAATGCAGTTTCAGTTACTTGCTTGCTTCAAGAGTGTTCAAGAGTTTCGCCACTGTTGGCGCAGGTAGTGCTGATCTCTAGACACGTGTTTCTGGTTCTTTAATCGTCATCAAAAGTTATTACAGTCTTTCAAATTTGGGGTTTGCGGAGTAGGCTACAAACATCTTTGTCAGGTCAGGTACCTCTCACAGGCATGCGGGTGCTTCATTCATGATCTCGTCAGCACATTGATTCACGGGAGTACTATTAATCAGGAACAGGGGTGGAAGCACACCGCTTCACCTCTCAGCAAGGTTCGCCCATGGCATTGTGGTAAATGCAGTTTCAGTTACGCGCTTGCTTCAAGAGTGTTCGAGTGTTTCGCCACAGTTGGCGCAGATAGTGCTGATCTCTAGAAACGTGTTTCTGGTTTTTTAACGGTCATCAGTAGAGATTACAGTCTTTCAAATGTGAGGTTTGCTGAGTAGGCTGCCAACATCTTTCTCAGGTCAGGTACCTCTCACAGGCATGCACGTGCTTCATCCACAAGCTTGTCAGCTCAATGACTTACTGGAGTACTATTAAATAGGAACAGGGTTGGGAGCACGCCGCTTCACCTCACAACAAGGTTCGCCCCTGGCATTGTGGTAAATACAGTTTCGGTTACTTGCTTGCTTCAAGAGTGTTCGATTGTTTCGCCAAAGCTGGCGCAGATCATGCTGATCTCTAGACACATGTTTCTGGTTCTTTAACCGTCATCAGTAGAGATTACAGTCTTTGAAATTTGGAGTTTGCTGAGTAGGCTGCCAACATCTTTCTCAGGTCAGGTACCTCTCACAGGCATGCGGGTGCTTCAACCACGACCTTGTCAGCTCAATGACTCACGGGAGTACTATTAAACAGCAACAGGGGTGGGAGCACAACGCTTCACCTCCCAGGATTGTTCACCCCTGGCATTGTGGTAAATGCAATTTCAGTTACTTGCTTGCTTCAAGAGTGTTCGAGCATTTCGCCACAGTTGGCACAGATAGTGCTGATCTCTAGACACGTGTTTCCGGTTCTTTAACCGTCATCAGTTGAGATTACAGTCTTTGAAATTTTGGGTTTCCTGAGTATGCTGCCAACATCTTTCACAGGTCAGGTACCTCTCACAGGCATGTGGGTGCTTCATCCACGAGCTTGTCAGCTCAATGACTCATGGGAGTAATATTAAATAGGAAAAGGGTGGGAGAACACCGCTTCACCTCCCATCAAGGTTCGCCCCTGGCATTGTGGTAAATACAGTTTCGGTTACTTGCTTGCTTCAAGATTGTTCGAGTGTTTCGCCAAAGTTGACGCAGATAGTGCTGATCTCTAGACACATGTTTCTGGTTCTTTAACCGTCATGAGTATAGATTACAGTCTTTGACATTTGGGGTTTGCGGAGTAGGCTGCCAACATCTTTCTCAGGTTATGTACCTCTCACAGGCATGCAGGTGCTTCATCCACGAGCTTGTCAGCTCAATGATTCACGGAAGTACTATTAAACAGGAACAAGGAGTGGGAACACATGGCTTCAAGTCTCAGCAAGGTTCGCCCCTGGCATTGTGGTAAATGCAGGTTCAGTTACTTGCTTGCTTCAAGAGTGTTCGAGTGTTTCGCCACAGTTGGCGCAGATAGTGCTGATATCAGACACGTGTTTCTGGTTCTTTAACCGTCATCAGTAGATATTACAGTCTTTCAAATGTGGGGTTTCCTGAGTAGGATGCCAATATCTTTCTCAGGTCAGGTACCTCTCACAGGCATGCGGGTGCTTCATCCAAGAGGTCGTCAGCTCAATGACTCACGGGACGACTATTAAACAAGAACAGGTTTGGGAGAACACCGCTTCACCTCCCAGCACAGTTCACCCCTGGCATTGTGGTAAATAAAGTTTCAGTTACTTGCTTGCTTCAAGAATGTTCAAGTGTTTCGCCACAGTTGACGCTGACAGTGCTGATCTCTAGACTCGTGTTTCTGGTTCTTTAACCGTCATCAGTAGAGATTACAATCTTTCAAATGTGGGGTTTGCTGAGTAGGCTGCCAACATCTTTCTCAGGTCAGGTACCTCTCACAGGCATGCAGGTGCTTCATCCAGAAGGTCGTCATCTCAATGACTCACAGGAGTACTATTAAGCAGGAACAGGGGTGGGAGCACACTGCTTCACCTCTCAGCAAGGTTCGCCGCTGGCATTGTGGTAAATTCAGTTTCAGTTACTTGCTTGCTTCAAGAGTGTTCGATTGTTTTGCCACAGTTAGTGCAGATAGTGCTGATCTCTAGACACGTGTTTCTGGTTCTTTAACCGTCATCAGTAGAAATTACAGTCTTTCAAATTTGGGATTTGCTGAGTAGGCTGCCAACATCTTTGTCAGGTTAGGTACCTCTCACAGGCATGCGGGTGCTTAATTCATGATCTCATCAGCTCAATGACTCACGGGAGTACTATTAAACAGCAACAGGGGTGGGAGCACACCACTCCACCTCCCAGCAAGGTTCGCCCCTGGCATTGTGGTAAATGCAGTTTCAGTTACTTGCTTGCTTCAAGAGTATCGCGTGTTTCGCCACAGTTGGCACAGATAGTGCTGATCTCTAGACACGTGTTTCCGGTTCTTTAACCGTCATCAGTTGAGATTACAGTCTTTGAAATTTTGGGTTTCCTGAGTAGGCTGCCAACATCTTTCTCAGGTCAAATACCTCTCACAGGCATGCGGGTGCTTCATCCACGAGATCGTCAGCTCAATGACTCACGGGAGTACTATTAAACAGGAAAAGGGTTGGCAGCACACCGCTTCATCTCCCAGCAAGGTTCAACCCTGGCAATGTGATAAATGCAGTTTCGGTTACTTGCTTGCTTCAAGAGTGTTCAAGAGTTTCGCCACAGTTGGCGCAGATAGTGCTGATCTCTAGACACGTGTTTCTGGATCTTTAACCGTCATCAGAAATGATTACAGTCTTTCAAATTTGGGGTTTGCTGAGTAGGTTACAAACATATTTCTGAGGTCAGGTACCTCTCACAGGCATGTGGGTGCTTCATCCATGAGCTCATCAGTTCAATGACTCACGGGAGTGCTATTTAATAGGAACAGGGTTGGGAGAACACAGCTTCAACTCCCAGCAAGGTTCGCCCCAGGCATTGTGGTAAATGCAGTTTCAGTTACTTGCTTGCTTCAAGAGTGTTCAAGAGTTTCGCCACTGTTGGCGCAGGTAGTGCTGATCTCTAGACACGTGTTTCTGGTTCTTTAATCGTCATCAAAAGTTATTACAGTCTTTCAAATTTGGGGTTTGCGGAGTAGGCTACAAACATCTTTGTCAGGTCAGGTACCTCTCACAGGCATGCGGGTGCTTCATTCATGATCTCGTCAGCACATTGATTCACGGGAGTACTATTAATCAGGAACAGGGGTGGAAGCACACCGCTTCACCTCTCAGCAAGGTTCGCCCATGGCATTGTGGTAAATGCAGTTTCAGTTACGTGCTTGCTTCAAGAGTGTTCGAGTGTTTCGCCACAGTTGGCGCGGATAGTGCTGATCTCTAGAAACGTGTTTCTGGTTTTTTAACGGTCATCAGTAGAGATTACAGTCTTTCAAATGTGAGGTTTGCTGAGTAGGCTGCCAACATCTTTCTCAGGTCAGGTACCTCTCACAGGCATGCACGTGCTTCATCCACAAGCTTGTCAGCTCAATGACTTACTGGAGTACTATTAAATAGGAACAGGGTTGGGAGCACGCCGCTTCACCTCACAACAAGGTTCGCCCCTGGCATTGTGGTAAATACAGTTTCGGTTACTTGCTTGCTTCAAGAGTGTTCGATTGTTTCGCCAAAGCTGGCGCAGATCATGCTGATCTCTAGACACATGTTTCTGGTTCTTTAACCGTCATCAGTAGAGATTACAGTCTTTGAAATTTGGAGTTTGCTGAGTAGGCTGCCAACATCTTTCTCAGGTCAGGTACCTCTCACAGGCATGCGGGTGCTTCAACCACGACCTTGTCAGCTCAATGACTCACGGGAGTACTATTAAACAGCAACAGGGGTGGGAGCACAACGCTTCACCTCCCAGGATTGTTCACCCCTGGCATTGTGGTAAATGCAATTTCAGTTACTTGCTTGCTTCAAGAGTGTTCGAGCATTTCGCCACAGTTGGCACAGATAGTGCTGATCTCTAGACACGTGTTTCCGGTTCTTTAACCGTCATCAGTTGAGATTACAGTCTTTGAAATTTTGGGTTTCCTGAGTATGCTGCCAACATCTTTCACAGGTCAGGTACCTCTCACAGGCATGTGGGTGCTTCATCCACGAGCTTGTCAGCTCAATGACTCATGGGAGTAATATTAAATAGGAAAAGGGTGGGAGAACACCGCTTCACCTCCCATCAAGGTTCGCCCCTGGCATTGTGGTAAATACAGTTTCGGTTACTTGCTTGCTTCAAGATTGTTCGAGTGTTTCGCCAAAGTTGACGCAGATAGTGCTGATCTCTAGACACATGTTTCTGGTTCTTTAACCGTCATGAGTATAGATTACAGTCTTTGACATTTGGGGTTTGCGGAGTAGGCTGCCAACATCTTTCTCAGGTTATGTACCTCTCACAGGCATGCAGGTGCTTCATCCACGAGCTTGTCAGCTCAATGATTCACGGAAGTACTATTAAACAGGAACAAGGAGTGGGAACACATGGCTTCAAGTCTCAGCAAGGTTCGCCCCTGGCATTGTGGTAAATGCAGGTTCAGTTACTTGCTTGCTTCAAGAGTGTTCGAGTGTTTCGCCACAGTTGGCGCAGATAGTGCTGATATCAGACACGTGTTTCTGGTTCTTTAACCGTCATCAGTAGATATTACAGTCTTTCAAATGTGGGGTTTCCTGAGTAGGATGCCAATATCTTTCTCAGGTCAGGTACCTCTCACAGGCATGCGGGTGCTTCATCCAAGAGGTCGTCAGCTCAATGACTCACGGGACGACTATTAAACAAGAACAGGTTTGGGAGAACACCGCTTCACCTCCCAGCACAGTTCACCCCTGGCATTGTGGTAAATAAAGTTTCAGTTACTTGCTTGCTTCAAGAATGTTCAAGTGTTTCGCCACAGTTGACGCTGACAGTGCTGATCTCTAGACTCGTGTTTCTGGTTCTTTAACCGTCATCAGTAGAGATTACAATCTTTCAAATGTGGGGTTTGCTGAGTAGGCTGCCAACATCTTTCTCAGGTCAGGTACCTCTCACAGGCATGCAGGTGCTTCATCCAGAAGGTCGTCATCTCAATGACTCACAGGAGTACTATTAAGCAGGAACAGGGGTGGGAGCACACTGCTTCACCTCTCAGCAAGGTTCGCCGCTGGCATTGTGGTAAATTCAGTTTCAGTTACTTGCTTGCTTCAAGAGTGTTCGATTGTTTTGCCACAGTTAGTGCAGATAGTGCTGATCTCTAGACACGTGTTTCTGGTTCTTTAACCGTCATCAGTAGAAATTACAGTCTTTCAAATTTGGGATTTGCTGAGTAGGCTGCCAACATCTTTGTCAGGTTAGGTACCTCTCACAGGCATGCGGGTGCTTAATTCATGATCTCATCAGCTCAATGACTCACGGGAGTACTATTAAACAGCAACAGGGGTGGGAGCACACCACTCCACCTCCCAGCAAGGTTCGCCCCTGGCATTGTGGTAAATGCAGTTTCAGTTACTTGCTTGCTTCAAGAGTATCGCGTGTTTCGCCACAGTTGGCACAGATAGTGCTGATCTCTAGACACGTGTTTCCGGTTCTTTAACCGTCATCAGTTGAGATTACAGTCTTTGAAATTTTGGGTTTCCTGAGTAGGCTGCCAACATCTTTCTCAGGTCAAATACCTCTCACAGGCATGCGGGTGCTTCATCCACGAGATCGTCAGCTCAATGACTCACGGGAGTACTATTAAACAGGAAAAGGGTTGGCAGCACACCGCTTCATCTCCCAGCAAGGTTCAACCCTGGCAATGTGATAAATGCAGTTTCGGTTACTTGCTTGCTTCAAGAGTGTTCAAGAGTTTCGCCACAGTTGGCGCAGATAGTGCTGATCTCTAGACACGTGTTTCTGGATCTTTAACCGTCATCAGAAATGATTACAGTCTTTCAAATTTGGGGTTTGCTGAGTAGGTTACAAACATATTTCTGAGGTCAGGTACCTCTCACAGGCATGTGGGTGCTTCATCCATGAGCTCATCAGTTCAATGACTCACGGGAGTGCTATTTAATAGGAACAGGGTTGGGAGAACACAGCTTCAACTCCCAGCAAGGTTCGCCCCAGGCATTGTGGTAAATGCAGTTTCAGTTACTTGCTTGCTTCAAGAGTGTTCAAGAGTTTCGCCACTGTTGGCGCAGGTAGTGCTGATCTCTAGACACGTGTTTCTGGTTCTTTAATCGTCATCAAAAGTTATTACAGTCTTTCAAATTTGGGGTTTGCGGAGTAGGCTACAAACATCTTTGTCAGGTCAGGTACCTCTCACAGGCATGCGGGTGCTTCATTCATGATCTCGTCAGCACATTGATTCACGGGAGTACTATTAATCAGGAACAGGGGTGGAAGCACACCGCTTCACCTCTCAGCAAGGTTCGCCCATGGCATTGTGGTAAATGCAGTTTCAGTTACGTGCTTGCTTCAAGAGTGTTCGAGTGTTTCGCCACAGTTGGCGCAGATAGTGCTGATCTCTAGAAACGTGTTTCTGGTTTTTTAACGGTCATCAGTAGAGATTACAGTCTTTCAAATGTGAGGTTTGCTGAGTAGGCTGCCAACATCTTTCTCAGGTCAGGTACCTCTCACAGGCATGCACGTGCTTCATCCACAAGCTTGTCAGCTCAATGACTTACTGGAGTACTATTAAATAGGAACAGGGTTGGGAGCACACCGCTTCACCTCACAACAAGGTTCGCCCCTGGCATTGTGGTAAATACAGTTTCGGTTACTTGCTTGCTTCAAGAGTGTTCGATTGTTTCGCCAAAGCTGGCGCAGATCATGCTGATCTCTAGACACATGTTTCTGGTTCTTTAACCGTCATCAGTAGAGATTACAGTCTTTGAAATTTGGAGTTTGCTGAGTAGGCTGCCAACATCTTTCTCAGGTCAGGTACCTCTCACAGGCATGCGGGTGCTTCAACCACGACCTTGTCAGCTCAATGACTCACGGGAGTACTATTAAACAGCAACAGGGGTGGGAGCACAACGCTTCACCTCCCAGGATTGTTCACCCCTGGCATTGTGGTAAATGCAATTTCAGTTACTTGCTTGCTTCAAGAGTGTTCGAGCATTTCGCCACAGTTGGCACAGATAGTGCTGATCTCTAGACACGTGTTTCCGGTTCTTTAACCGTCATCAGTTGAGATTACAGTCTTTGAAATTTTGGGTTTCCTGAGTATGCTGCCAACATCTTTCACAGGTCAGGTACCTCTCACAGGCATGTGGGTGCTTCATCCACGAGCTTGTCAGCTCAATGACTCATGGGAGTAATATTAAATAGGAAAAGGGTGGGAGAACACCGCTTCACCTCCCATCAAGGTTCGCCCCTGGCATTGTGGTAAATACAGTTTTGGTTACTTGCTTGCTTCAAGATTGTTCGAGTGTTTCGCCAAAGTTGACGCAGATAGTGCTGATCTCTAGACACATGTTTCTGGTTCTTTAACCGTCATGAGTATAGATTACAGTCTTTGACATTTGGGGTTTGCGGAGTAGGCTGCCAACATCTTTCTCAGGTTATGTACCTCTCACAGGCATGCAGGTGCTTCATCCACGAGCTTGTCAGCTCATTGATTCACGGGAGTACTATTAATCAGGAACAGGGGTGGGAGCACACCGCTTCACCTCTCAGCAAGGTTCGCCCCTGGCATTGTGGTAAATGCAGTTTCAGTTACTTGCTTGCTTCAAGAGTGTTCGAGTATTTCGCCACAGTTGTCGCAGATAGTGATGATCTCAGACACGTGTTTCTGGTTCTTTAACCGTCATTAGAAGAGATTACACTCTTTCAAATGTGGGGCTTGCTGAGTAGGCTGCCAACATCTTTCTCAGGTCAGATACCTCTCACAGGCATGCAGGTGCTTCATCCAGAAGGTCGTCATCTCAATGACTCACAGGAGTACTATTAAGCAGGAACAGGGGTGGGAGCACACTGCTTCACCTCCCAGCAAGGTTCGCCGCTGGCATTGTGGTAAATTCAGTTTCGCTTACTTGCTTGCTTAAAGAGTGTTCGATTGTTTTGCCACAGTTGGTGCAGATAGTGCTGATCTCTAGACACGTGTTTCTGGTTCTTTAACCGTCATCAGTAGAAATTACAGTCTTTCAAATTTGGGGTTTGCTGAGTAGGCTGCCAACATCTTTGTCAGGTCAGGTACCTCTCACAGGCATGCGGGTGCTTCATTCATGATCTCGTCAGCTCAATGACTCAAGGGAGTACTATTAAACAGCAACAGGGGTGGGAGCACACCACTTCACCTCCCAGCAAGGTTCGCCCCTGGCATTGTGGTAAATGCAGTTTCAGTTACTTGCTTGCCTCAAGAGTATCGCGTGTTTCGCCACAGTTGGCACAGATAGTGCTGATCTCTAGACACGTGTTTCCGGTTCTTTAACCGTCATCAGTTGAGATTACAGTCTTTGAAATTTTGGGTTTCCTGAGTAGGCTGCCAACATCTTTCTCAGGTCAAATACCTCTCACAGGCATGCGGGTGCTTCATCCACGAGATCGTCAGCTCAATGACTCACGGGAGAACTATTAAACAGGAAAAGGGTTGGCAGCACACCGCTTCATCTCCCAGCAAGGTTCAACCCTGGCAATGTGATAAATGCAGTTTCAGTTACTTGCTTGCTTCAAGAGTGTTCGATTGTTTTGCCACAGTTGGCGCAGATAGTGCTGATCTCTAGACACGTGTTTCTGGTTCGTTAATCGTCATCAGTAGAGATTACAGTCTTTCAAATGTGCGGTTTGCTGAGTAGGCTGCCAACATCTTTCTCAGGTCAGGTACCTCTCACCGGCATGTGGGTGCTTCATTCACGAGCTCGTCAGCTCAATGACTCACGGGTGTACTATTAAACAGGAACAGGGTTGGTAGCTCACCGCTTCACCTCCCAGCAAGGTTCAACCCTGGCATTGTGGTAAATGCAGTTTCAGTTACTTGCTTGCTTCAAGAGTGTTCAAGAGTTTCGCCACAGTTGGCGCAGATAGTGCTGATCTCTAGACACGTGTTTCTGGTTCTTTAACCATCATCAGTAGAGATTACAGTCTTTGAAATTTGGGGTTTGCTGAGTAGGCTGCCAACATCTTTCTCAGGTTGGGTACCTCTCACAGGCATGCAGGTGCTTCATCCACGAGCTTGTCAGCTCATTGATTCAAGGGAGTACTATTAAACAGGAACAAGGGATGGGAACACACGGCTTCAACTCTCAGCAAGGTTCGCCCCTGGCATTGTGGTAAATGCAGTTTCAGTTACTTGCTTGCTTCAAGAGTGTTTGAGTGTTTCGCCACAGTTGGCGCAGATAGTGCTGATATCAGACACGTGTTTCTGGTTCTTTAACCGTCATCAGTAGAGATTACAGTCTTACAAGTGTGTGGTTTGCTGAGTAGGCCGCCAACATCTTTGTTAGGTCAGGTACCTCTCAGAGGCATACGGGTGCTTCATCCACGAGCTCGTCAGCTCAATGACTCACTGGAGTACTATTAAACAGGAACAGGGGTGGGAGCACACCGGTTCACCTCCCAGCAAGGTTCACCCCTGGCATTGTGGTAAATGCAGTTTCGGTTACTTGCTTGCTTCAAGAGTGTTCGATTGTTTTGCCACAGTTGGTGCAGATAGTGCTGATCTATAGACACGTGTTTCTGGTTCTTTAACCGTCATCAGTAGAAATTACAGTCTTTCAAGTTTGGAGTTTGCTGAGTAGGCTGCCAACATCTTTGTCAGGTCAGGTACCTCTCACAGGCATGCGGGTGCTTCATTCATGATCTCGTCAGCTCAATGACTCACTGGAGTACTATTAAACCGGAAAAAGGTTGGCAGCACACCGCTTCATCTCCCAGCAAGGTTCATCCCTGGCAATGTGATAAATGCAGTTTCAGTTACTTGCTTGCTTCAAGAGTGTTCAAGATTTTCGCCACAGTTGGCGCAGATAGTGCTGATCTCTAGACACGTGTTTCTGGATCTTTAACCGTCATCAGAAGAGATTACACTTTTTCAAATTTGGGGTTTGCAGAGTAGGCTACAAACATATTTCTCAGGTCAGGTACCTCTCACAGGTATGTGGGTGCTTCATCCACGAGCTCGTGAGTTCAATGACTCACGGGAGTACTATTAAATAGGAACAGGGTGGGAGAACACCGCTTCACCTCCCAGCAAGGTTCGCCCCTGGCATTGTGGTAAATACAGTTTCGGTTACTTGCTTGCTTCAAGAGTGTTCGAGTGTTTCGCCAAAGGTGGCGCAGATAGTGCTGATCTGTAGACACATGTTTCTGGTTCTTTAACCGTCATCAGTAGAGATTAAAGTCTTTGAAATTTGGGGTTTGCGGAGTAGGATGCCAACTTCTTTCTCCGGTTATGTACCTCTCAGGGGCATGCGGGTGCTTCATCCACGAGCACGTCGGCTCAATGACTCACGGGAGTACTATTAAACAGGAACAGGGGTGGGAGCACACCGCTTCACCTCCAAGCATTGTTCGCCCCAGGCATTGTGGTAAATGCAGTATCGGTTACATGCTTGCTTCAAGAGTGTTTGAGTGTTTTGCCACAGTTGGCGCAGATAGTGCTGATCTCAAGACACGTGTATCTGGTTCTTTAACCGTCATCAGTAGAGATTACAGAGTTGAAATTTGGGGTTTGCTGAGTAGGCTGCCAAAATCTTTCTCAGGTTGGGTACCTCTCACAGGCATGCAGGTGCTTCATCCACGAGCTTGTCAGCTCAATGATTCACGGGAGTACTATTAAACAGGAACAAGGAGTGGGAACAGACGGCTTCAACTCTCAGCAAGGTTCGCCCCTGGCATTGTGGTAAATGCAGTTTCAGTTACTTGCTTGCTTCAAGAGTGTTCGAGTGTTTCGCCACAGTTGGCACAGATAGTGCTGATATCAGACACGTGTTTCTGGTTCTTTAACCGTCATCAGTAGAGATTACAGTCTTTCAAATGTGGGGTTTCCTGAGTAGGCTGCCAATATCTTTCTCAGGTCAGGTACCTCTCACAGGCATGCGGGTGCTTCATCCAAGAGCTCGTCAGGTCAATGACTCATGGGACAACTATTAAACAAGAACAGGTTTGGGAGAACACCGCTTAACCTCCCAGCAATGTTCGCCCCTGGCACTGTGGTAAATGCAGTTTCAGTTACTTGCTTTCTTCACGAGTGTTTCGCCACAGTTGGCACAGATAGTGCTGATCTCTAGACACGTGTTTCTGGTTCTTTAACCGTCATCAGAAGAGATTACACTTTTTCAAATTTGGGGTTTGCAGAGTAGGCTACAAACATATTTCTCAGGTCAGGTACCTCTCACAGGTATGTGGGTGCTTCATCCACGAGCTCGTCAGTTCAATGACTCATGGGAGTACTATTAAATAGGAACAGGGTGGGAGAACACTGCTTCACCTCCCAGCAAGGTTCGCCCCTGGCATTGTGGTAAATACAGTTTCGGTTACTTGCTTGCTTCAAGAGTGTTCGAGTGTTTCACCAAAGGTGGCGCAGATAGTGCTGATCTGTAGACACATGTTTCTGGTTCTTTAACCGTCATCAGTAGAGATTAAAGTCTTTGAAATTTGGGGTTTGCGGAGTAGGCTGCCAACTTCTTTCTCCGGTTATGTACCTCTCAGAGGCATGCGGGTGCTTCATCCACGAGCACGTCGGCTCAATGACTCACGGGAGTACTATTAAACAGGAACAGGGGTGGGAGCACACCGCTTCACCTCCAAGCATTGTTCGCCCCAGGCATTGTGGTAAATGCAGTATCGGTTACATGCTTGCTTCAAGAGTGTTTGAGTGTTTTGCCACAGTTGGCGCAGATAGTGCTGATCTCAAGACACGTGTATCTGGTTCTTTAACCGTCATCAGTAGAGATTACAGAGTTGAAATTTGGGGTTTGCTGAGTAGGCTGCCAACATCTTTCTCAGGTTGGGTACCTCTCACAGGCATGCAGGTGCTTCATCCACGAGCTTGTCAGCTCAATGATTCACGGGAGTACTATTAAACAGGAACAAGGAGTGGGAACAGACGGCTTCAACTCTCAGCAAGGTTCGCCCCTGGCATTGTGGTAAACGCAGTTTCAGTTACTTGCTTGCTTCAAGAGTGTTCGAGTGTTTCGCCACAGTTGGCGCAGATAGTGCTGATATCAGACACGTGTTTCTGGTTCTTTAACCGTCATCAGTAGAGATTACAGTCTTTCAAATGTGGGGTTTCCTGAGTAGGCTGCCAATATCTTTCTCAGGTCAGGTACCTCTCACAGGCATGCGGGTGCTTCATCCAAGAGCTCGTCAGGTCAATGACTCATGGGACGACTATTAAACAAGAACAGGTTTGGGAGAACACCGCTTCACCTCCCAGCATGGTTCACCCCTGGCATTGTGGTAAATAAAGTTTCAGTTACTTGCTTGCTTCAAGAATGTTCGAGTGTTTCGCCACAGTTGACGCTGACAGTGCTGATCTCTAGACTCGTGTTTCTGGTTCTTTAACCGTCATCAGTAGAGATTACAATCTTTCAAATGTGGGGTTTGCTGAGTAGGCTGTCAACATCTTTCTAAGGTCAGATACCTCTCACAGGCATGCGGGGGCTTCATCCACGAGCTCGTCAGCTCAATGACTCACAAGAGTACTATTAAGCAGAAACAGGGGTGGGAGCACACCGCTTCACCTCCCAGTAAGGTTCGCCCACTGGCATTGTGGTAAATACATTTTCGGTTACTTGCTTGCTTCAATAGTGTTCGAGTTTTTTGCCACAGTTGGCGCAGACAGTGCTGATCTCAGACACTTGTTTCTGGTTCTTTAACCGTCATCAGTAGAGATTACAGTCATTCAAATGTGGGGTTTGCTGAGTAGGCTGCCAACATCTTTCTCAGGAGCGGTACCTCTCTCAGGCATGCGGGTGCTTCATCCACAAGCTAGTCAGCTCAATGACTCACGGGAGTACTATTAAACAGGATCAAGGGTGGGAGCACACTGCTTCACCTCCCAGCAAGGTTCGCCACTGGCATTGTGGTAAATGCAGTTTCGGTTACTTGCTTGCTTCAAGAGTGTTCAAGAGTTTCGCCACAGTTGGCGCAGATAGTGCTGATCTCTAGACACGTGTTTCTGGTTCTTTAATCGTCATCAGAAGAGATTACAGTCTTTCAAATTTGGGGTTTGCGGAGTAGGCTACAAACACATTTCTCAGGTCAGGTATCTCTCACAGGCATGTGGGTGCTTCATCCACGAGCTCGTTAGTTCAATGACTCATGGGAGTACTATTAAGCAGGAACAGGGGTGGGACCACACTGCTTCACCTCCCAGCAATGTTCGCCGCTGGCATTGTGGTAAATTCAGTTTCGCTTACTTGCTTGCTTCAAGAGTGTTCGATTGTTTTGCCACAGTTGGTGCAGATAGTGCTGATCTCTAGACACGTGTTTCTGGTTCCTTAACCGTCATCAGTAGAAATTATAGTCTTTCAAATTTGGAGTTTGCTGAGTAGGCTGCCAACATCTTTGTCAGGTCAGGTACCTCTCATTGGCATGCGGGTGCTTCATTCATGATCTCGTCAGCTCAATGACTCACGGGAGTACTATTAAACAGCAACAGGGGTGGGAGCACACCACTTCACCTCCCAGCAAGGTTCGCCCCTGGCATTGTGGTAAATGCAGTTTCAGTTACTTGCTTGCTTCAAGAGTATCGAGTGTTTCGCCACAGTTGGCACAGATAGTGCTGATCTCTAGACATGTGTGTCCGGTTCTTTAACCGTCATCAGTTGAGATTACAGTCTTTGAAATTTTGGGTTTCCTGAGTAGGCTGCCAACATCTTTCTCAGGTCAAATACCTCTCACAGGCATGCGGGTGCTTCATCCACGAGATCGTCAGCTCAATGACTCACGGGAGTACTATTAAACGGGAAAAGGGTTGGCAGCACACCGCTTCATCTCCCAGCAAGGTTCAACCCTGGCAATGTGATAAATGCAGTTTCAGTTACTTGCTTGCTTCAAGAGTGTTCAAGAGTTTCGCCATAGTTGGTGCAGATAGTGCAGATCTCTAGACACGTGTTTCTGGATCTTTAACCGTCATCAGAAGAGATTACAGTCTTTCAAATTTGGGGTTTGCTGAGTAGGTTACAAACATATTTCTGAGGTCAGGTACCTCTCACAGGCATGTGGGTGCTTCATCCACAAGCTTATCAGTTCAATGACTCACGGGAGTGCTATTTAATAGGAACAGGGTTGGGAGAACACAGCTTCAACTCCCAGCAAGGTTCGCCCCAGGCATTGTGGTAAATGCAGTTTCAGTTACTTGCTTGCTTCAAGAGTGTTCAAGAGTTTCGCCACAGTTGGCGCAGATAGTGCTGATCTCTAGACACGTGTTTCTGGTTCTTTAATCGTCATCAGAAGAGATTGCAGTCTTTCAAATTTGGGGTTTGCGGAGTAGGCTACAAACATATTTCTCAGGTCAGGTACCTCTCACAGGCATGTGGGTGCTTCATCCACGAGCTCGTTAGTTCAATGACTCATGGGAGTACTATTAAGCAGGAACAGGGGTGGGAGCACACTGCTTCACCTCCCAGCAATGTTCGCAGCTGGCATTGTGGTAAATTCAGTTTCGGTTATTTGCTTGCTTCAAGAGTGTTCGATTGTTTTGCCACAGTTGGTGCAGATAGTGCTGATCTATAGACACGTGTTTCTGGTTCTTTAACCGTCATCAGTAGAAATTACAGTCTTTCAAGTTTGGAGTTTGCTGAGTAGGCTGCCAACATCTTTGTCAGGTCAGGTACCTCTCACAGGCATGCGGGTGCTTCATTCATGATCTCGTCAGCTCAATGACTCACTGGAGTACTATTAAACCGGAAAAAGGTTGGCAGCACACCGCTTCATCTCCCAGCAAGGTTCATCCCTGGCAATGTGATAAATGCAGTTTCAGTTACTTGCTTGCTTCAAGAGTGTTCAAGATTTTCGCCACAGTTGGCGCAGATAGTGCTGATCTCTAGACACGTGTTTCTGGATCTTTAACCGTCATCAGAAGAGATTACACTTTTTCAAATTTGGGGTTTGCAGAGTAGGCTACAAACATATTTCTCAGGTCAGGTACCTCTCACAGGTATGTGGGTGCTTCATCCACGAGCTCGTGAGTTCAATGACTCACGGGAGTACTATTAAATAGGAACAGGGTGGGAGAACACCGCTTCACCTCCCAGCAAGGTTCGCCCCTGGCATTGTGGTAAATACAGTTTCGGTTACTTGCTTGCTTCAAGAGTGTTCGAGTGTTTCGCCAAAGGTGGCGCAGATAGTGCTGATCTGTAGACACATGTTTCTGGTTCTTTAACCGTCATCAGTAGAGATTAAAGTCTTTGAAATTTGGGGTTTGCGGAGTAGGATGCCAACTTCTTTCTCCGGTTATGTACCTCTCAGAGGCATGCGGGTGCTTCATCCACGAGCACGTCGGCTCAATGACTCACGGGAGTACTATTAAACAGGAACAGGGGTGGGAGCACACCGCTTCACCTCCAAGCATTGTTCGCCCCAGGCATTGTGGTAAATGCAGTATCGGTTACATGCTTGCTTCAAGAGTGTTTGAGTGTTTTGCCACAGTTGGCGCAGATAGTGCTGATCTCAAGACACGTGTATCTGGTTCTTTAACCGTCATCAGTAGAGATTACAGAGTTGAAATTTGGGGTTTGCTGAGTAGGCTGCCAAAATCTTTCTCAGGTTGGGTACCTCTCACAGGCATGCAGGTGCTTCATCCACGAGCTTGTCAGCTCAATGATTCACGGGAGTACTATTAAACAGGAACAAGGAGTGGGAACAGACGGCTTCAACTCTCAGCAAGGTTCGCCCCTGGCATTGTGGTAAATGCAGTTTCAGTTACTTGCTTGCTTCAAGAGTGTTCGAGTGTTTCGCCACAGTTGGCACAGATAGTGCTGATATCAGACACGTGTTTCTGGTTCTTTAACCGTCATCAGTAGAGATTACAGTCTTTCAAATGTGGGGTTTCCTGAGTAGGCTGCCAATATCTTTCTCAGGTCAGGTACCTCTCACAGGCATGCGGGTGCTTCATCCAAGAGCTCGTCAGGTCAATGACTCATGGGACAACTATTAAACAAGAACAGGTTTGGGAGAACACCGCTTAACCTCCCAGCAATGTTCGCCCCTGGCATTGTGGTAAATGCAGTTTCAGTTACTTGCTTTCTTCAAGAGTGTTCGAGTGTTTCGCCACAGTTGGCACAGATAGTGCTGATCTCTAGACACGTGTTTCTGGTTCTTTAACCGTCATCAGAAGAGATTACACTTTTTCAAATTTGGGGTTTGCAGAGTAGGCTACAAACATATTTCTCAGGTCAGGTACCTCTCACAGGTATGTGGGTGCTTCATCCACGAGCTCGTCAGTTCAATGACTCATGGGAGTACTATTAAATAGGAACAGGGTGGGAGAACACTGCTTCACCTCCCAGCAAGGTTCGCCCCTGGCATTGTGGTAAATACAGTTTCGGTTACTTGCTTGCTTCAAGAGTGTTCGAGTGTTTCACCAAAGGTGGCGCAGATAGTGCTGATCTGTAGACACATGTTTCTGGTTCTTTAACCGTCATCAGTAGAGATTAAAGTCTTTGAAATTTGGGGTTTGCGGAGTAGGCTGCCAACTTCTTTCTCCGGTTATGTACCTCTCAGAGGCATGCGGGTGCTTCATCCACGAGCACGTCGGCTCAATGACTCACGGGAGTACTATTAAACAGGAACAGGGGTGGGAGCACACCGCTTCACCTCCAAGCATTGTTCGCCCCAGGCATTGTGGTAAATGCAGTATCGGTTACATGCTTGCTTCAAGAGTGTTTGAGTGTTTTGCCACAGTTGGCGCAGATAGTGCTGATCTCAAGACACGTGTATCTGGTTCTTTAACCGTCATCAGTAGAGATTACAGAGTTGAAATTTGGGGTTTGCTGAGTAGGCTGCCAACATCTTTCTCAGGTTGGGTACCTCTCACAGGCATGCAGGTGCTTCATCCACGAGCTTGTCAGCTCAATGATTCACGGGAGTACTATTAAACAGGAACAAGGAGTGGGAACAGACGGCTTCAACTCTCAGCAAGGTTCGCCCCTGGCATTGTGGTAAACGCAGTTTCAGTTACTTGCTTGCTTCAAGAGTGTTCGAGTGTTTCGCCACAGTTGGCGCAGATAGTGCTGATATCAGACACGTGTTTCTGGTTCTTTAACCGTCATCAGTAGAGATTACAGTCTTTCAAATGTGGGGTTTCCTGAGTAGGCTGCCAATATCTTTCTCAGGTCAGGTACCTCTCACAGGCATGCGGGTGCTTCATCCAAGAGCTCGTCAGGTCAATGACTCATGGGACGACTATTAAACAAGAACAGGTTTGGGAGAACACCGCTTCACCTCCCAGCATGGTTCACCCCTGGCATTGTGGTAAATAAAGTTTCAGTTACTTGCTTGCTTCAAGAATGTTCGAGTGTTTCGCCACAGTTGACGCTGACAGTGCTGATCTCTAGACTCGTGTTTCTGGTTCTTTAACCGTCATCAGTAGAGATTACAATCTTTCAAATGTGGGGTTTGCTGAGTAGGCTGTCAACATCTTTCTAAGGTCAGATACCTCTCACAGGCATGCGGGGGCTTCATCCACGAGCTCGTCAGCTCAATGACTCACAAGAGTACTATTAAGCAGAAACAGGGGTGGGAGCACACCGCTTCACCTCCCAGTAAGGTTCGCCCACTGGCATTGTGGTAAATACATTTTCGGTTACTTGCTTGCTTCAATAGTGTTCGAGTTTTTTGCCACAGTTGGCGCAGACAGTGCTGATCTCAGACACTTGTTTCTGGTTCTTTAACCGTCATCAGTAGAGATTACAGTCATTCAAATGTGGGGTTTGCTGAGTAGGCTGCCAACATCTTTCTCAGGAGCGGTACCTCTCTCAGGCATGCGGGTGCTTCATCCACAAGCTAGTCAGCTCAATGACTCACGGGAGTACTATTAAACAGGATCAAGGGTGGGAGCACACTGCTTCACCTCCCAGCAAGGTTCGCCACTGGCATTGTGGTAAATGCAGTTTCGGTTACTTGCTTGCTTCAAGAGTGTTCAAGAGTTGCGCCACAGTTGGCGCAGATAGTGCTGATCTCTAGACACGTGTTTCTGGTTCTTTAATCGTCATCAGAAGAGATTACAGTCTTTCAAATTTGGGGTTTGCGGAGTAGGCTACAAACATATTTCTCAGGTCAGGTATCTCTCACAGGCATGTGGGTGCTTCATCCACGAGCTCGTTAGTTCAATGACTCATGGGAGTACTATTAAGCAGGAACAGGGGTGGGACCACACTGCTTCACCTCCCAGCAATGTTCGCCGCTGGCATTGTGGTAAATTTAGTTTCGCTTACTTGCTTGCTTCAAGAGTGTTCGATTGTTTTGCCACAGTTGGTGCAGATAGTGCTGATCTCTAGACACGTGTTTCTGGTTCCTTAACCGTCATCAGTAGAAATTATAGTCTTTCAAATTTGGAGTTTGCTGAGTAGGCTGCCAACATCTTTGTCAGGTCAGGTACCTCTCATTGGCATGCGGGTGCTTCATTCATGATCTCGTCAGCTCAATGACTCACGGGAGTACTATTAAACAGCAACAGGGGTGGGAGCACACCACTTCACCTCCCAGCAAGGTTCGCCCCTGGCATTGTGGTAAATGCAGTTTCAGTTACTTGCTTGCTTCAAGAGTATCGAGTGTTTCGCCACAGTTGGCACAGATAGTGCTGATCTCTAGACATGTGTGTCCGGTTCTTTAACCGTCATCAGTTGAGATTACAGTCTTTGAAATTTTGGGTTTCCTGAGTAGGCTGCCAACATCTTTCTCAGGTCAAATACCTCTCACAGGCATGCGGGTGCTTCATCCACGAGATCGTCAGCTCAATGACTCACGGGAGTACTATTAAACGGGAAAAGGGTTGGCAGCACACCGCTTCATCTCCCAGCAAGGTTCAACCCTGGCAATGTGATAAATGCAGTTTCAGTTACTTGCTTGCTTCAAGAGTGTTCAAGAGTTTCGCCATAGTTGGTGCAGATAGTGCAGATCTCTAGACACGTGTTTCTGGATCTTTAACCGTCATCAGAAGAGATTACAGTCTTTCAAATTTGGGGTTTGCTGAGTAGGTTACAAACATATTTCTGAGGTCAGGTACCTCTCACAGGCATGTGGGTGCTTCATCCACGAGCTCATCAGTTCAATGACTCACGGGAGTGCTATTTAATAGGAACAGGGTTGGGAGAACACAGCTTCAACTCCCAGCAAGGTTCGCCCCAGGCATTGTGGTAAATGCAGTTTCAGTTACTTGCTTGCTTCAAGAGTGTTCAAGAGTTTCGCCACAGTTGGCGCAGATAGTGCTGATCTCTAGACACATGTTTCTGGTTCTTTAATCGTCATCAGAAGAGATTGCAGTCTTTCAAATTTGGGGTTTGCGGAGTAGGCTACAAACATATTTCTCAGGTCAGGTACCTCTCACAGGCATGTGGGTGCTTCATCCACGAGCTCGTTAGTTCAATGACTCATGGGAGTACTATTAAGCAGGAACAGGGGTGGGAGCACACTGCTTCACCTCCCAGCAATGTTCGCAGCTGGCATTGTGGTAAATTCAGTTTCGGTTATTTGCTTGCTTCAAGAGTGTTCGATTGTTTTGCCACAGTTGGTGCAGATAGTGCTGATCTATAGACACGTGTTTCTGGTTCTTTAACCGTCATCAGTAGAAATTACAGTCTTTCAAGTTTGGAGTTTGCTGAGTAGGCTGCCAACATCTTTGTCAGGTCAGGTACCTCTCACAGGCATGCGGGTGCTTCATTCATGATCTCGTCAGCTCAATGACTCACTGTAGTACTATTAAACCGGAAAAGTGTTGGCAGCACACCGCTTCATCTCCCAGCAAGGTTCATCCCTGGCAATGTGATAAATGCAGTTTCAGTTACTTGCTTGCTTCAAGAGTGTTCAAGATTTTCGCCACAGTTGGCGCAGATAGTGCTGATCTCTAGACACGTGTTTCTGGATCTTTAACCGTCATCAGAAGAGATTACACTTTTTCAAATTTGGGGTTTGCAGAGTAGGCTACAAACATATTTCTCAGGTCAGGTACCTCTCACAGGTATGTGGGTGCTTCATCCACGAGCTCGTGAGTTCAATGACTCACGGGAGTACTATTAAATAGGAACAGGGTGGGAGAACACCGCTTCACCTCCCAGCAAGGTTCGCCCCTGGCATTGTGGTAAATACAGTTTCGGTTACTTGCTTGCTTCAAGAGTGTTCGAGTGTTTCGCCAAAGGTGGCGCAGATAGTGCTGATCTGTAGACACATGTTTCTGGTTCTTTAACCGTCATCAGTAGAGATTAAAGTCTTTGAAATTTGGGGTTTGCGGAGTAGGCTGCCAACTTCTTTCTCCGGTTATGTACCTCTCAGAGGCATGCGGGTGCTTCATCCACGAGCACGTCGGCTCAATGACTCACGGGAGTACTATTAAACAGGAACAGGGGTGGGAGCACACCGCTTCACCTCCAAGCATTGTTCGCCCCAGGCATTGTGGTAAATGCAGTATCGGTTACATGCTTGCTTCAAGAGTGTTTGAGTGTTTTGCCACAGTTGGCGCAGATAGTGCTGATCTCAAGACACGTGTATCTGGTTCTTTAACCGTCATCAGTAGAGATTACAGAGTTGAAATTTGGGGTTTGCTGAGTAGGCTGCCAAAATCTTTCTCAGGTTGGGTACCTCTCACAGGCATGCAGGTGCTTCATCCACGAGCTTGTCAGCTCAATGATTCACGGGAGTACTATTAAACAGGAACAAGGAGTGGGAACAGACGGCTTCAACTCTCAGCAAGGTTGGCCCCTGGCATTGTGGTAAATGCAGTTTCAGTTACTTGCTTGCTTCAAGAGTGTTCGAGTGTTTCGCCACAGTTGGCACAGATAGTGCTGATATCAGACACGTGTTTCTGGTTCTTTAACCGTCATCAGTAGAGATTACAGTCTTTCAAATGTGGGGTTTCCTGAGTAGGCTGCCAATATCTTTCTCAGGTCAGGTACCTCTCACAGGCATGCGGGTGCTTCATCCAAGAGCTCGTCAGGTCAATGACTCATGGGACAACTATTAAACAAGAACAGGTTTGGGAGAACACCGCTTAACCTCCCAGCAATGTTCGCCCCTGGCATTGTGGTAAATGCAGTTTCAGTTACTTGCTTTCTTCAAGAGTGTTCGAGTGTTTCGCCACAGTTGGCACAGATAGTGCTGATCTCTAGACACGTGTTTCTGGTTCTTTAACCGTCATCAGAAGAGATTACACTTTTTCAAATTTGGGGTTTGCAGAGTAGGCTACAAACATATTTCTCAGGTCAGGTACCTCTCACAGGTATGTGGGTGCTTCATCCACGAGCTCGTCAGTTCAATGACTCATGGGAGTACTATTAAATAGGAACAGGGTGGGAGAACACTGCTTCACCTCCCAGCAAGGTTCGCCCCTGGCATTGTGGTAAATACAGTTTCGGTTACTTGCTTGCTTCAAGAGTGTTCGAGTGTTTCACCAAAGGTGGCGCAGATAGTGCTGATCTGTAGACACATGTTTCTGGTTCTTTAACCGTCATCAGTAGAGATTAAAGTCTTTGAAATTTGGGGTTTGCGGAGTAGGCTGCCAACTTCTTTCTCCGGTTATGTACCTCTCAGAGGCATGCGGGTGCTTCATCCACGAGCACGTCGGCTCAATGACTCACGGGAGTACTATTAAACAGGAACAGGGGTGGGAGCACACCGCTTCACCTCCAAGCATTGTTCGCCCCAGGCATTGTGGTAAATGCAGTATCGGTTACATGCTTGCTTCAAGAGTGTTTGAGTGTTTTGCCACAGTTGGCGCAGATAGTGCTGATCTCAAGACACGTGTATCTGGTTCTCTAACCGTCATCAGTAGAGATTACAGAGTTGAAATTTGGGGTTTGCTGAGTAGGCTGCCAACATCTTTCTCAGGTTGGGTACCTCTCACAGGCATGCAGGTGCTTCATCCACGAGCTTGTCAGCTCAATGATTCACGGGAGTACTATTAAACAGGAACAAGGAGTGGGAACAGACGGCTTCAACTCTCAGCAAGGTTCGCCCCTGGCATTGTGGTAAACGCAGTTTCAGTTACTTGCTTGCTTCAAGAGCGTTCGAGTGTTTCGCCACAGTTGGCGCAGATAGTGCTGATATCAGACACGTGTTTCTGGTTCTTTAACCGTCATCAGTAGAGATTACAGTCTTTCAAATGTGGGGTTTCCTGAGTAGGCTGCCAATATCTTTCTCAGGTCAGGTACCTCTCACAGGCATGCGGGTGCTTCATCCAAGAGCTCGTCAGGTCAATGACTCATGGGACGACTATTAAACAAGAACAGGTTTGGGAGAACACCGCTTCACCTCCCAGCATGGTTCACCCCTGGCATTGTGTTAAGTAAAGTTTCAGTTACTTGCTTGCTTCAAGAATGTTCGAGTGTTTCGCCACAGTTGACGCTGACAGTGCTGATCTCTAGACTCGTGTTTCTGGTTCTTTAACCGTCATCAGTAGAGATTACAATCTTTCAAATGTGGGGTTTGCTGAGTAGGCTGTCAACATCTTTCTAAGGTCAGATACCTCTCACAGGCATGCGGGGGCTTCATCCACGAGCTCGTCAGCTCAATGACTCACAAGAGTACTATTAAGCAGAAACAGGGGTGGGAGCACACCGCTTCACCTCCCAGTAAGGTTCGCCCACTGGCATTGTGGTAAATACATTTTCGGTTACTTGCTTGCTTCAATAGTGTTCGAGTTTTTTGCCACAGTTGGCGCAGACAGTGCTGATCTCAGACACTTGTTTCTGGTTCTTTAACCGTCATCAGTAGAGATTACAGTCATTCAAATGTGGGGTTTGCTGAGTAGGCTGCCAACATCTTTCTCAGGAGCGGTACCTCTCTCAGGCATGCGGGTGCTTCATCCACAAGCTAGTCAGCTCAATGACTCACGGGAGTACTATTAAACAGGATCAAGGGTGGGAGCACACTGCTTCACCTCCCAGCAAGGTTCGCCACTGGCATTGTAGTAAATGCAGTTTCAGTTACTTGCTTGCTCCAAGAGTCTTCGAGTGTTTCGCCACAGTTTGCGCAGATAGTGCTGATCACTAGACACATGTTTCTGGTTCTGTAACCGTCATCAGTAGAGATAACAGTCTTTGAAATTTGGAGTTTGCTGAGTAGGCTGCCAACATCTTTCTCAGGACAGGTACCTCTCACAGGCATGCTGGTGCTTCATCCACGAGCTCGTCAGCTCAATGACTCACGGGAGTACTATTAAACAGGAACAGGGGTGGGAGCACACCGCTTCACCTCCCAGCATGGTTCGCCCCTGGCATTGTGGTAAATGCAGTTTCAGTTACTTGCTTGCTTCAAGAGTGTTCGAGTGTTTCGCCACAGTTGGCGCAGATATTGCTGATATCAGACACGTGTTTCTGGTTCTTTAACCGTCATCAGTAGAGATTACAGTCTTTCAAATATGGGGTTTGCTGAGTAGGCTGCCAACATCTTTCTCAGGTCAGGTACCTCTCACAGGCATGCGGGTGCTTCATCCACAACCTCGTCAGCTCAATGACTCACGGGACGACTATCAAACAGGAACAGGTTTGGGAAAACACTGCTTCAACTCCCAGCAAGGTTCAACCCTGGCATTGTGGTAAATGTAGTTTCAGTTACTTGCTTGCTTCAAGAATGTTTGAGTGTTTCGCCACAGTTGATGCTGACAGTGCTGATCTCTAGACACGTGTTTCTGGTTCTTTAACCGGCATCAGTAGAGATTACAATCTTTCAAATATGGGGTTTGCTGAGTAGGCTGCAAACATCTTTGTCAGGTCAGGTACCTCTCACAGTCATGCGGGTGCTTCATGCACGAGCTCGTCAGCTCAATGACTCATGGGAGTACTATTAAACAGGAACAGGGGTGGGAGCACACCGCTTCACCTCCCAGCGTGGTTCGCCCCTGGCATTGTGATAAATGCAGTTTCGGTTATATGCTTGCTTCAAGAGTGTTCGAGTGTTTTGCCACAGTTGGCACAGATAGTGCTGATCTCTAGACACGTGTTTCCGGTTCTTTTACCGTCATTAGTTGAGATTACAGTCTTTCAAATGTGAGTTTTGCTGAGTAGGCTGCCAACATCTTTCTCAGGTCAGGTACCTCTCACAGGCATGCAGGTGCTTCATCCAGAAGGTCGTCATCTCAATGACTCACAGGAGTACTATTAAGCAGGAACAGGGGTGGGAGCACACTGCTTCACCTCCCAGCAAGGTTCGCCGCTGGCATTTTGTAAATTCAGTTTCGGTTACTTGCTTGCTTCAAGAGTGTTCGATTGTTTTGCCACAGTTGGTGCAGATAGTGCTGATCTCTAGACACGTGTTTCTCGTTCTTTAACCGTCATCAGTAGAAATTACAGTCTTTCAAATTTGGGGTTTGCTGAGTAGGCTGCCAACATCTTTGTCAGGTCAGGTACCTCTCACAGGCATGCGGGTGCTTCATTCATGATCTCATCAGCTCAATGACTCACGGGAGTACTATTAAACAGCAACAGGGGTGGGAGCACACCACTTCACCTCCCAGCAAGGTTCGCCCCTGGCATTGTGGTAAATGCAGTTTCAGTTACTTGCTTGCTTCAAGAGTATCGCGTGTTTCGCCACAGTTGGCACAGAGAGTGCTGATCTCTAGACACGTGTTTCCGGTTCTTTAACCGTCATCAGTTGAGATTACAGTCTTTGAAATTTTGGGTTTCCTGAGTAGGCTGCCAACATCTTTCTCAGGTCAAATACCTCTCACAGGCATGCGGGTGCTTCATCCACGAGATCGTCAGCTCAATGACTCACGGGAGTACTATTAAACAGGAAAAGGGTTGGCAGCACACCGCTTCATCTCCCAGCAAGGTTCAACCCTGGCAATGTGATAAATGCAGTTTCAGTTACTTGCTTGCTTCAAGAGTGTTCAAGAGTTTCGCCACAGTTGGCGCAGATAGTGCTGATCTCTAGACACGTGTTTCTTGATCTTTAACCGTCATCAGAAGTGATTACAGTCTTTCAAATTTGGGGTTTGATGAGTAGGTTACAAACATATTTCTGAGGTCAGGTACCTCTCACAGGCATGTGGGTGCTTCATCCACGAGCTCATCAGTTCAATGACTCACGGGAGTGCTATTTAATAGGAACAGGGTTGGGAGAACACAGCTTCAACTCCCAGCAAGGTTCGCCCCAGGCTTTGTGGTAAATGCAGTTTCAGTTACTTGCTTGCTTCAAGAGTGTTCAAGAGTTTCGCCACAGTTGGCGCAGATAGTGCTGATCTCTAGACACGTGTTTCTGGTGCTTTAACCGTCATCAGAAGAGATTACACTTTTTCAAATTTGGGGTTTGCGGAGTAGGCTACAAACATATTTCTCAGGTCAGGTACCTCTCACAGGCATGTGGGTGCTTCATCCACGAGCTCATCAGTTCAATGACTCACGGGAGTACTATTAAATAGGAACAGGGTGGGAGAACACCGCTTCACCTCCCAGCAAGGTTCGCCCCTGGCATTGTGGGATATACAGTTTCGGTTACTTGCTTGCTTCAAGAGTGTTCGAGTGTTTCGCCAAAGGTGGCGCAGATAGTGCTGATCTGTAGACACATGTTTCTGGTTCTTTAACCGTCATTAGTAGAGATTAAAGTCTTTGAAATTTGGGGTTTGCGGAGCAGGCTGCCAACTTCTTTTTCAAGTTATGTACCTCTCACAGGCATGCGGGTGCTTCATCTACGAGCACACGGCTCAATGACTCACGGGAGTACTATTAAACAGGAACAGGGGTGGGAGCACACTGCTTCACCTCCAAGCATGGTTCGCCCCAGGCATTGTGGTAAATGCAGTATCGGTTACATGCTTGCTTCAAGAGTGTTTGAGTGTTTTGCCACAGTTGGCACAGATAGTGCTGATCTCTAGACACGTGTATCTGGTTCTTTAACCGTCATCAGTAGAGATTACAGAGTTGAAATTTGGAGTTTGCTGAGTAGGCTGCCAACATCTTTCTCAGGTTGGGTACCTCTCACAGGCATGCAGGTGCTTCATCCACGAGCTTGTCAGCTCAATGATTCACGGAAGTACTATTAAACAGGAACAAGGAGTGGGAACACACGGCTTCAAGTCTCAGCTAGGTTCGCCCCTGGCATTGTGGTAAATGCAGGTTCAGTTACTTGCTTGCTTCAAGAGTGTTCGAGTGTTTCGCCACAGTTGGCGCAGATAGTGATGATATCAGACACGTGTTTCTGGTTCTTTAACCGTCATCAGTAGAGATTACAGTCTTTCAAATGTGGGGTTTCCTGAGTAGGATGCCAATATCTTTCTCAGGTCAGGTACCTCTCACAGGCATGCGGGTGCTTCATCCAAGAGGTCGTCAGCTCAATGACTCACGGGACGACTATTAAACAAGAACAGGTTTGGGAGAACACCGCTTCACCTCCCAGCACAGTTCACCCCTGGCATTGTGGTAAATAAAGTTTCAGTTACTTGCTTGCTTCAAGAATGTTCAAGTGTTTCGCCACAGTTGACGCTGACAGTGCTGATCTCTAGACTCGTGTTTCTGGTTCTTTAACCGTCATCAGTAGAGATTACAATCTTTCAAATGTGGGGTTTGCTGAGTAGGCTGCCAACAACTTTCTCAGGTCAGGTACCTCTCACAGGCATGCAGGTGCTTCATCCAGAAGGTCGTCATCTCAATGACTCACAGGAGTACTATTGAGCAGGAACAGGGGTGGGAGCACACTGCTTCACCTCTCAGCAAGGTTCGCCGCTGGCATTGTGGTAAATGCAGTTTCAGTTACTTGCTTGCTTCAAGAGTATCGCGTGTTTCGCCACAGTTGGCACAGATAGTGCTGATCTCTAGACACGTGTTTCCGGTTCTTTAACCGTCATCAGTTGAGATTACAGTCTTTGAAATTTTGGGTTTCCTGAGTAGGCTGCCAACATCTTGCTCAGGTCAAATACCTCTCACAGGCATGCGGGTGCTTCATCCACGAGATCGTCAGCTCAATGACTCACGGGAGTACTATTAAACAGGAAAAGGGTTGGCAGCACACCGCTTCATCTCCCAGCAAGGTTCAACCCCGGCAATGTGATGAATGCAGTTTCGGTTACTTGCTTGCTTCAAGAGTGTTCAAGAGTTTCGCCACAGTTGGCGCAGATAGTGCTGATCTCTAGACACGTGTTTCTGGATCTTTAACCGTCATCAGAAGTGATTACAGTCTTTCAAATTTGGGGTTTGCTGAGTAGGTTACAAACATATTTCTGAGGTCAGGTACCTCTCACAGGCATGTGGGTGCTTCATCCACGAGCTCATCAGTTCAATGACTCACGGGAGTGCTATTTAATAGGAACAGGGTTGGGAGAACACAGCTTCAACTCCCAGCAAGGTTCGCCCCAGGCATTGTGGTAAATGCAGTTTCAGTTACTTGCTTGCTTCAAGAGTGTTCAAGAGTTTCGCCACTGTTGGCGCAGGTAGTGCTGATCTCTAGACACGTGTTTCTGGTTCTTTAATCGTCATCAAAAGAGATTACAGTCTTTCAAATTTGGGGTTTGCGGAGTAGGCTACAAACATCTTTGTCAGGTCAGGTACCTCTCACAGGCATGCGGGTGCTTCATTCATGATCTCGTCAGCTCAATGACTCACGGGAGTACTATTAAACAGCAACAGGGATGGGAGCACACCACTTCACCTCCCAGCAAGTTTCGCCCCTGGCATTGTGGTAAATGCAGTTTCAGTCACTTGCTTGCTTCAAGAGTATCGAGTGTTTCACCACAGTTGGCACAGATAGTGCTGATCTCTAGACACGTGTTTCCGGTTCTTTAACCGTCATCAGTTGAGATTACAGTCTTAGAAATTTTGGGTTTCCTGAGTAGGCTGCCAACATCTTGCTCAGGTCAAATACCTCTCACAGGCATGCGGGTGCTTCATACACGAGATCGTCACCTCAATGACTCACGGGAGTACTATTAAACAGGAAAAGGGTTGGCAGCACACCGCTTCATCTCCCAGCAAGGTTCAACCCTGGCAATGTGATAAATGCAGTTTCAGTTACTTGCTTGCTTCAAGAGAGTTCAAGAGTTTCGCCACAGTTGGCGCAGATAGTGCTGATCTCTAGACACATGTGTCTGGATCTTTAACCGTCATCAGAAGAGATTACAGTCTTTCAAATTTGGGGTTTGCTGAGTAGGTTACAAACATATTTCTGAGGTCAGGTGCCTCTCACAGGCATGTGGGTGCTTCATCCACGAGCTCATCAGTTCAATGACTCACGGGAGTGCTATTTAATAGGAACAGGGTTGGGAGAACACAGCTTCAACTCCCAGCAAGGTTCGCCCCAGGCTTTGTGGTAAATGCAGTTTCAGTTACTTGCTTGCTTCAAGAGTGTTCAAGAGTTTCGCCACAGTTGGCGCAGATAGTGCTGATCTCTAGACACGTGTTTCTGGTTCTTTAACCGTCATCAGAAGAGATTACACTTTTTCAAATTTGGGGTTTGCGGAGTAGGCTACAAACATATTTCTCAGGTCAGGTACCTCTCACAGGCATGTGGGCGCTTCATCCCCGAGCTCGTCAGTTCAATGACTCACGGGAGTACTATTAAATAGGAACAGGGTGGGAGAACCCCGCTTCACCTCCCAGCAAGGTTCGCCCCTGGCATTGTGGTAAATGCAGTTTCGGTTACTTGCTTGCTTCAAGAGTGTTCGAGTGTTTCGCCAAAGGTGGCGCAGATAGTACTGATCTGTAGACACATGTTTCTGGTTCTTTAACCGTCATTAGTAGAGATTAAAGTCTTTGAAATTTGGGGTTTGCGGAGCAGGCTGCCAATATCTTTCTCAGGTCAGGTACCTCTCACAGGCATGCGGGTGCTTCATCCACGAGCTCATCAGCTCAATGACTCATGGGAGTAATATTAAACAGGAACAGGGATGGGAGCACACCGCTTCACCTCCCAGCAAGGTTCGCCCCTGGCATTGTGGTAAATGCAGTTTCAGTTACCTGCTTTCTTTAAGAGCGTTCGAGTGTTTCGCCACAGTTGGCGCAGATAGTGCTGATCTCAGGACACATGTTTCTGGTTCTTTAACCATCATCAGTAGAGATTACAGTCTTTCAAATGTGGGGTTTGCTGAGTAGGCTGCCAACATCTTTCTCAGGAGAGGTACCTCTCTCAGGCATGCGGGTGCTTCATCCACAAGCTCGTCAGCTCAATGACTCACGGGAGTACTATTAGACAGGAACAAGGGTGGGAGCACACTGCTTCACCTCCCAGCAAGGTTCGCGACTGGCATTGTGGTAAATGCAGTTTCAGTTACTTGCTTGCTCCAAGAGTCTTCGAGTGTTTCTCCACAGTTGGCGCAGATAGTGCTGATCTCTAAACACATGTTTCTGTTTCTTTAACCGTCATCAGTAGAGATTACAGTCTTTGAAATTTGGAGTTTGCTGAGTAGGCTGCCAATATCTTTCTCAGGTCAGGTACCTCTCACAGGCATGCGGGTGCTTCATCCACGAGCTCGTCAGCTCAATGACTCACGGGAGTACTATGAAACAGAACCAGGGGTGGGAGCACACCGCTTCATCTCCCAGCATGGTTCGCCCCTGGCATTGTGGTAAAGGCAGCTTCGGTTACATGCTTGCTTCAAGAGTGTTCGACTGTTTTTCCACAGTTGGCGCAGATAGTGCTGATCTCTAGATACGTGTTTCCGGTTCTTTAACCGTCATCAGTTGAGATTACAGTCTTTGAAATTTTGGGTTTCCTGAGTAGACTGCCAACATCTTTCTCAGGTCAGGTACCTCTCACATGCATGCAGGTGCTTCATGCACGAGCTCGTCAGCTCAATGACTCACGGGAGTACTATTAAACAGGAACAGGGGTGGGAGCACAGCGCTTCATCTCCCAGCATGGTTCGCCCCTGGCATTGTGGTAAAGGCAGTTTCGGTTACATGCTTGCTTCAAGAGTGTTCGAATGTTTCGCCACAGTTGGCGCAGATAGTGCTGATCTCTAGACATGTGTTTCTGGTTCTTTAACCGTCATCAGTAGAGATTACAGTCTTTCAAATGTGGGGTTTCCTGAGTAGGCTGCCAATATCTTTCTCAGGTCAGGTACCTCTCACAGGCATGCGGGTGCTTCATCCAAGAGCTCGTCAGCTCAATGACTCACGGGACGACTATTAAACAAGAACAGGTTTGGGAGAACACCGCTTCACCTCCCAGCAAGGTTCACCCCTGGCATTGGGGTAAATAAAGTTTCAGTTACTTGCTTGCTTCAAGAATGTTCGAGTGTTTCGCCACAGTTGACACTGACAGTGCTGATCTCTAGACTCCTGTTTCTGGTTCTTTAACCGTCATCAGTAGAGATTACAATCTTTCAAATGTGGGGTTTGCTGAGTAGGCTGTCAACATCTTTCTCATGTCAGATACCTCTCACAGGCATGCGGGGGCTTCATCCACGAGCTCGTCAGCTCAATGACTCACAAGAGTACTACTAAGCAGAAACAGGGGTGGGAGCACACCGCTTCACCTCCCAGTAAGGTTCGCCCCTGGCATTGTGGTAAATACATTTTCGGTTACTTGCTTCCTTCAAGAGTGTTCGAGTGTTTTGCCACAGTTGGCGCAGAAAGTGCTGATCTCAGACACGTGTTTCTGGTTCTTTAACCGTCATCAGTAGAGATTACAGTCTTTCAAATGTGGGGTTTGCTGAGAAGGCTGCCAACATCTTTCTCAGGAGAGGTACCTCTCTCAGGCATGAGGGTGCTTCATCCACGAGCTTGTCAGCTCAATGATTCACGGGAGTACTATTAAACAGGAACAAGGGGTGGGAGCACACCGCTTCAATTCTCAGCAATGTTCGCCCCTGGCATTGTGGTAAATGCAGTTTCAGTTACTTGCTTGCTTCAAGAGTGTTCGAGTGTTTCGCCACAGTTGGCGCAGATATTGCTGATATCAGACTCGTATTTCTGGTTCTTTAACCGTCATCAGTAGAGATTACAGTCTTTCAAATATGGGGTTTGCTGAGTAGGCTGCCAACATCTTTCTCAGGTCAGGTACCTCTCACAGGCATGCGGCGGGTGCTTCATCCACGAGCTCGTCACCTCAATGACTCAAGGGACGACTATCAAACAGGAACAAGTTTGGGAAAACACCGCTTCACCTCCCAGCAAGGTTCAACCCTGGCATTGTGGTAAATGCAGTTTCAGTTACTTGCTTGCTTCAAGAATGTTTGAGTGTTTCGCCACAGTTGATGCTGACAGTGCTGATCTCTAGACACGTGTTTCTGTTTCTTTAACCAGCATCAGTAAAGATTACAATCTTTCAAATGTGGGGTTTGCTGAGTAGGCTGTTAACATCTTTGTCAGGTCAGGTACCTCTCACAGTCATGCGGGTGCTTCATGCACGAGCTCGTCAGCTCAATGACTCATGGGAGTGCTATTAAACAGGAACAGGGGCGGGAGCACACCGCTTCACCTCCCAGCATGGTTCGCCCCTGGCATTGTGGTAAATGCAGTTTCGGTTACATGCTTGCTTCAAGAGTGTTCGAGTATTTTGCCACAGTTGGCGCAGATAGTGCTGATCTCTAGACACATGTTTCTGGTTCTTTAACCATCATCAGTAGAGATTACAGTCTTTGAAATTTGGCGTTTGCTGAGTAGGCTGCCAACATCTTTCTCAGGTTAGGTACCTCTCACAGGCATGCAGGTGCTTCATCCACAAGCTTGTCAGCTCAATGATTCACGGGAGTACTATTAAACAGGAACAAGGGGTGGGAGCACACCGCTTCAACTCTCAGCAAGGTTCGCCCCTGGCATTGTGGTAAATACATTTTCGGTTACTTGCTTCCTTCAAGAGTGTTCGAGTGTTTTGCCACAGTTGGCGCAGAAAGTGCTGATCTCAGACACGTGTTTCTGGTTCTTTAACCGTCATCAGTAGAGATTACAGTCTTTCAAATGTGGGGTTTGCTGAGAAGGCTGCCAACATCTTTCTCAGGAGAGGTACCTCTCTCAGGCATGAGGGTGCTTCATCCACGAGCTTGTCAGCTCAATGATTCACGGGAGTACTATTAAACAGGAACAAGGGGTGGGAGCACACCGCTTCAATTCTCAGCAATGTTCGCCCCTGGCATTGTGGTAAATGCAGTTTCAGTTACTTGCTTGCTTCAAGAGTGTTCGAGTGTTTCGCCACAGTTGGCGCAGATATTGCTGATATCAGACTCGTATTTCTGGTTCTTTAACCGTCATCAGTAGAGATTACAGTCTTTCAAATATGGGGTTTGCTGAGTAGGCTGCCAACATCTTTCTCAGGTCAGGTACCTCTCACAGGCATGCGGCGGGTGCTTCATCCACGAGCTCGTCACCTCAATGACTCAAGGGACGACTATCAAACAGGAACAAGTTTGGGAAAACACCGCTTCACCTCCCAGCAAGGTTCAACCCTGGCATTGTGGTAAATGCAGTTTCAGTTACTTGCTTGCTTCAAGAATGTTTGAGTGTTTCGCCACAGTTGATGCTGACAGTGCTGATCTCTAGACACGTGTTTCTGTTTCTTTAACCAGCATCAGTAAAGATTACAATCTTTCAAATGTGGGGTTTGCTGAGTAGGCTGTTAACATCTTTGTCAGGTCAGGTACCTCTCACAGTCATGCGGGTGCTTCATGCACGAGCTCGTCAGCTCAATGACTCATGGGAGTGCTATTAAACAGGAACAGGGGCGGGAGCACACCGCTTCACCTCCCAGCATGGTTCGCCCCTGGCATTGTGGTAAATGCAGTTTCGGTTACATGCTTGCTTCAAGAGTGTTCGAGTATTTTGCCACAGTTGGCGCAGATAGTGCTGATCTCTAGACACATGTTTCTGGTTCTTTAACCATCATCAGTAGAGATTACAGTCTTTGAAATTTGGCGTTTGCTGAGTAGGCTGCCAACATCTTTCTCAGGTTAGGTACCTCTCACAGGCATGCAGGTGCTTCATCCACAAGCTTGTCAGCTCAATGATTCACGGGAGTACTATTAAACAGGAACAAGGGGTGGGAGCACACCGCTTCAACTCTCAGCAAGGTTCGCCCCTGGCATTGTGGTAAATGCACTTTCAGTTACTTGCTTGCTTCAAGTGTGTTCGAGTGTTTCGCCACAGTTGGCGCAGATATTGCTGATATCAGACACGTGTTTCTCGTTCTTTAACCGTTATCAGTAGAGATTACAGTCTTTCAGATGTGGGGTTTGCTGAGTAGGCTGCCAACATCTTTCTCAGGTCAGGTACCTCTCACAGGCATGCGGGTGCTTCATCCACGAGCTCGTCAGCTCAATGACTCACGGGACGACTATTAAACAAGAACAGGTTTGGGAGAACACTGCTTCACCTCCCAGCGAGGTTCGCCCCTGGCAATGTGGTAAATACAGTTTCGGTTACTTGCTTGCTTCAAGTGTGTTCGAGTGTTTCGCCACAGTTGGTGCAGATATTGCTGATCTCAGACACGTGTTTCTGGTTCTTTAACCGTCATCAGTAGAGATTACAGTCTTTCAAATGTGGGGTTTGCTGAGTAGTCTGCCAACATCTTTCTCAGGAGAGGTACCTCTCTCAGGCATGCGGGTGCTTCATCCACAAGCTCGTCAGCTCAATGACTCACGGGAGTACTATTAAACAGGAAAAAGGGTGGGAGCACACTGCTTCAACTCCCAGCAAGGTTCGCCACTGGCATTGTGGATAATGCAGTTTCAGTTACTTGCTTGCTCCAAGAGTCTTCGAGTGTTTCGCCACAGTTGGCGAAGATAGTGCTGATCTCTAGACACATGTTTCTGGTTCTTTAATAGTCATCAGTAGAGATTACAGTCTTTGAAATTTGGAGTTTGCTGAGTAGGCTGCCAACATCTTTCTCAGGTCAAGTACCTCTCACAGGCATACGGGTGCTTCATCCACGAGCTCGTCAGCTCAATGACACACAGGAGTACTATTAAACAGGAACAGGGGTGGGAGCACACACCGCTTCACCTCCCAGCATGGTTCGCCCCTGGCATTGTGGTAAAGGCAGTTTCGGTAACATGCTTGCTTCAAGAGTGTTCGAGTGTTTTTCCACAGTTGGTGCAGATAGTGCTGATCTCTAGACACGTGTTTCCGGTTCTTTAACCATCATCAGTTGAGATTACAGTCTTTGAAATTTGGGGTTTGCTGAGTAGGCTGCCAACATCTTTCTCAGGTTAGGTACCTTTCACAGGCATGCAGGTGCTTCATCCACGAGCTTGTCAGCTCAATGATTCACGGGAGTACTATTAAACAGGAACAAGGGGTGGGAGCACACCGCTTCAACTCTCAGCAAGGTTCACCCCTGGCATTGTGGTAAATGCAGTTTCAGTTACTTGCTTGCTTCAAGTGTGTTCGAGTGTTTCGCCACAGTTGGCGCAGATATTGCTGATATCAGACACGTGTTTCTTGTTCTTTAACCGTTATCAGTAGAGATTACAGTCTTTCAAATGTGGGGTTTGCTGAGTAGGCTGCCAACATCTTTCTCAGGTCAGGTACCTCTCACAGGCATGCGGGTGCTTCATCCACGAGCTCGTCAGCTCAATGACTCACGGGACGACTATTAAACAAGAACAGGTTTGGGAGAACACAGCTTCACCTCCCAGCAAGGTTCACCCCTGGCATTGTGGTAAATGCAGTTTCAGTTACTTGCTTGCTTCAAGAATGTTCGAGTGTTTCGCCACAGTTGACGCTGACAGTGCTGATCTCTACACACGTGTTTCTGGTTCTTTAACCGTCATCAGTAGAGATTACAATCTTTCAAATGTGGGGTTTGCTGAGAAGGCTGTCAACATCTTTCTCAGGTCAGATACCTCTCACAGGCATGTGGGGGCTTCATCCACGAGCTCGTCAGCTCAATGACTCACAAGAGTACTATTAAGCTCGAACAGGGGTGGGAGCACCCCGCTTCACCTCCGAGCAAGGTTCGCCCCTGGCATTGAGGTAAATACAGTTTCGGTTACTTGCTTGCTTCAAGAGTGTTCGAGTGTTTTGCCACAGTTGGCGCAGACAGTGCTGATCTCAGACATGTGTTTCTGGTTCTTTAACCGTCATCAGTAGAGATTACAGTCTTTCAAATGTGGGGTTTGCTGAGTAGGCTGCCAACATCTTTCTCAGGAGAGGTACCTCTCTCAGGCATGCGAGTGCTTCATCCACAAGCTCGTCAGCTCAATGACTCACGGGAGTACTATTAAACAGGAACAAGGGTGGGAGCACACTGCTTTACCTCCCAGCAAGGTTCGCCACTGGCGTTGTGGTAAATGCAGTTTCAGTTGCTTGCTTGCTCCAAGAGTCTTCGAGTATTTCGCCACAGTTGGCGCAGATAGTGCTGATCTCTAGACACATGTTTCTGGTTCTTTAACCGTCATCAGTAGAGACTACAGTCTTTGAAATTTGGAGTTTGCTGAGTAGGCTGCCAACATCTTTCTCAGGTTAGGTACCTCTCACAGGCATGCAGGTGCTTCATCCACGAGCTTGTCAGCTCAATGTTTCACGGGAGTACTATTAAACAGGAACAAGGGGTGGGAGCACACCGCTTCAACTCTCAGCAAGGTTCGCCCCTGGCATTGTGGTAAATGCAGTTTCAGTTACTTGCTTGCTTCAAGTGTGTTCGAGTGTTTCGCCACAGTTGGCGCAGATATTGCTGATATCAGACACGTGTTTCTTGTTCTTTAACCGTTATCAGTAGAGATTACAGTCTTTCAAATGTGGGGTTTGCTGAGTAGGCTGCCAACATCTTTCTCAGGTCAGGTACCTCTCACAGGCATGCGGGTGCTTCATCCACGAGCTCGTCAGCTCAATGACTCACGGGACGACTATTAAACAAGAACAGGTTTGGGAGAACACAGCTTCACCTCCCAGCAAGGTTCACCCCTGGCATTGTGGTAAATGCAGTTTCAGTTACTTGCTTGCTTCAAGAATGTTCGAGTGTTTCGCCACAGTTGACGCTGACAGTGCTGATCTCTACACACGTGTTTCTGGTTCTTTAACCGTCATCAGTAGAGATTACAATCTTTCAAATGTGGGGTTTGCTGAGAAGGCTGTCAACATCTTTCTCAGGTCAGATACCTCTCACAGGCATGTGGGGGCTTCATCCATGAGCTCGTCAGCTCAATGACTCACAAGAGTACTATTAAGCTCGAACAGGGGTGGGAGCACACCGCTTCACCTCCGAGCAAGGTTCGCCCCTGGCATTGAGGTAAATACAGTTTCGGTTACTTGCTTGCTTCAAGAGTGTTCGAGTGTTTTGCCACAGTTGGCGCAGACAGTGCTGATCTCAGACATGTGTTTCTGGTTCTTTAACCGTCATCAGTAGAGATTACAGTCTTTCAAATGTGGGGTTTGCTGAGTAGGCTGCCAACATCTTTCTCAGGCATGCGAGTGCTTCATCCACAAGCTCGTCAGCTCAATGACTCACGGGAGTACTATTAAACAGGAACAAGGGTGGGAGCACACTGCTTTACCTCCCAGCAAGGTTCGCCACTGGCATTGTGGTAAATGCAGTTTCAGTTGCTTGCTTGCTACAAGAGTCTTCGAGTATTTCACCACAGTTGGCGCAGATAGTGCTGATCTCTAGACACATGTTTCTGGTTCTTTAACCATCATCAGTAGAGATTACAGTCTTTGAAATTTGGAGTTTGCTGAGTAGGCTGCCAAGATCTTTCTCAGGTTAGGTACCTCTCACAGGCATGCAGGTGCTTCATCCACGAGCTTGTCAGCTCAATGATTCACGGGAGTACTATTAAACAGGAACAAGGGGTGGGAGCACACCACTTCAACTCTCAGCAAGGTTCGTCCCTGGCATTGTGGTAAATGCAGTTTCAGTCAATGACTCACGGGAGTACTATTAAACAGGAACAAGGGTGGGAGCACACTGCTTTACCTCCCAGCAAGGTTCGCCACTGGCGTTGTGGTAAATGCAGTTTCAGTTACTTGCTTGCTCCAAGAGTCTTCGAGTGTTTCGCCACAGTGTGCGCAGATATTGCTGATATCAGACACGTGTTTCTCGTTCTTTAACCGCTATCAGTAGAGATTACAGTCTTTCAAATGTGGGGTTTGCTGAGTAGGCTGCCAACATCTTTCTCAGTTCAGGTACCTCTCACAGGCATGCGGGTGCTTCATCCACGAGCTCGTCAGTTCAATGACTCACGGGACGACTATTAAACAAGAACAGGTTTGGGAGAACACAGCTTCACCTCCCAGCAAGGTTCACCCCTGGCATTTTGGTAAATGCAGTTTCAGTTACTTGCTTGCTTCAAGAATGTTCAAGTGTTTCGCCACAGTTGACGCTGACAGTGCTGATCTCTACACATGTGTTTCTGGTTCTTTAACCGTCATCAGCAGTGATTACAATCTTTCGAATGTGGGGTTTGCTGAGAAGGCTGTCAACATCTTTCTCAGGTCAGATACCTCTCACAGGCATGCGGGGGCTTCATCCACGAGCTCGTCAGCTCAATGACTCACAAGAGTACTATTAAGCTGGAACAGGGGTGGGAGCACACCGCTTCACCTCCGAGCAAGGTTCGCCCCTGGCATTGTGGTAAATACAGTTTCGGTTACTTGCTTGCTTCAAGAGTGTTCGAGTGTTTTGCCACAGTTGGCGCAGACAGTGCTGATCTCAGACATGTGTTTCTGGTTCTTTAACCGTCATCAGTGGAGATTAAAGTCTTTCAAATGTGGGGTTTGCTGAGTAGGCTGCCAACATCTTTCTCAGGAGAGGTACCTCTCTCAGGCATGCGGGTGCTTCATCCACAAGCTCGTCAGCTCAATGACTCACGGGAGTACTATTAAACAGGAACAAGGGTGGGAGCACACTGCTTCAACTCCCAGCATGGTTTGCCACTGGCATTGTGGTTAATGCAATTTCAGTTACTTGCTTGCTCCAAGAGTCTTCGAGTGTTTCGCCACAGTTGGCGCAGATAGTGCTGATCTCTCGACACATGTTTCTGGTTCTTTAACCGTCATCAGTAGAGATTACAGTCTTTGAAATTTGGAGTTTGCTGAGTAGGCTGCCAACATCTTTCTCAGGTCAGGTACCTCTCACAGGCATACGGGTGCTTCATCCACGAGCTCGTCAGCTCAATGACTCATGGGAGTACTATTAAACAGGAACAGGGGTGGGAGCACACCGCTTCACCTCCCAGCATGGTTCGCCCCTGGCATTGTGGTAAAGGCAGTTTCGGTTACATGCTTGCTTCAAGAGTGTTTGAGTGTTTTTCCACAGTTGGTGCAGATAGTGCTGATCTCTAGACACGTGTTTCCGGTTCTTTAACCGTCATCAGTTGAGATTACAGTCTTTGAAATTTGGGGTTTTCTGAGTAGGCTGCCAACATCTTTCTCAGGTCAGGCACCTCTCACAGGCATGTGGGTGCTTCATCCACGAGCTCGTCAGCTCAATGACCCACAGGAGTACTATTAAACAGGAACAGGGTTGGCAGCACACCGCTTCACCTCCCAGCAAGGTTCACCCCTAGCATTGTGGTAAATGCAGTTTCGGTTACTTGCTTGCTTCAAGAGTGTTCAAGTGTTTTGCCACAGTTGGCGCAGATAGTGCTGATCTCTAGACATGTCTTTCTGGTTCTTTAACCGTCATCAGTAGAGATTACAGTCTTTCAAATGTGGAGTTTACTGAGTAGGCTGCTAACATCTTTGTCAGGTCAGGTACCTCTCAAAGGCATGCGGGTGCTTCATGCACGAGCTTGTCAGCTCAATGACTCACGAGAGTACTATTAAACAGGAACAAGGGGTGGGAGCACACCGCTTCAACTCTTAGCAAGGTTCGCCCCTGGCATTGTGGTAAATGCAGTTTCAGTTACTTGCTTGCTTCAGGAGTGTTCGAGTGTTTCGCCACAGTTGGTGCAGATATTGCTGATCTCTAGACACGTGTTTCCGGTTCTTTAACCGTCATCAGTTGAGATTACAGTCTTTGAAATTTGGGGTTTTCTGAGTAGGCTGCCAACATCTTTCTCAGGTCAGGTACCTCTCACAGGCATGTGGGTGCTTCATCCACGAGCTCGTCAGCTCAATGACCCACAGGAGTACTATTAAACAGGAACAGGGTTGGCAGCACACCGCTTCACCTCCCAGCAAGGTTCACCCCTAGCATTGTGGTAAATGCAGTATCGGTTACTTGCTTGCTTCAAGAGTGTTTGAGTGTTTTGCCACAGTTGGCGCAGGTAGTGCTGATCTCTAGACATGTCTTTCTTGTTCTTTATCCGTTATCAGTAGAGATTACAGTCTTTCAAATGTGGGGTTTGCTGAGTAGGCTGCCAACATCTTTCTCAGGTCAGGTACCTCTCACAGGCATGCGGGTGCTTCATCCACGAGCTCGTCAGCTCAATGACTCACGGGACGACTATCAAACAGGATCAGGTTTGGGAGAACACCGTTCCACCTCCCAGCAAGGTTCACCCCTGGCATTGTGGTAAATGCAGATTCAGTTACTTGCTTGCTTCATGAATGTTTGAGTGTTTCGCCACAGTTGAATCTGACAGTGCTGATCTCTAGACACGTGTTTCTGGTTCTTTAACAGGCATCAGTAGTGATTACAATCTTTCGAATGTGGGGTTTGCTGAGAAGGCTGTCAACATTTTTCTCAGGTCAGATACCTCTCACAGGCATGCGGGGGCTTCATCCACGAGCTCGTCAGCTCAATGACTCACAAGAGTACTATTAAGCTGGAACAGGGGTGGGAGCACACCGCTTCACCTCCGAGCAAGGTTCGCCCCTGGCATTGTGGTAAATACAGTTTCAGTTACTTGCTTGCTTCAAGAGTGTTCGAGTGTTTTGCCACAGTTGGCGCAGACAGTGCTGATCTCAGACATGTGTTTCTGGTTCTTTAACTGTCATCAGTAGAGATTACAGTCTTTCAAATGTGGGGTTTGCTGAGTAGGCTGCCAACATCTTTCTCAGGTCAGGTACCTCTCACAGGCATACGGTTGCTTCATCCACGAGCTCGTCAGCTCAATGACTCATGGGAGTACTATTAAACAGGAACAAGGGTGGGAGCACACTGCTTCAACTCCCAGCAAGGTTTGCCACTGGCATTGTGGTTAATGCAATTTCAGTTACTTGCTTGCTCCAAGAGTCTTCGAGTGTTTCACCACAGTTGGCGCAGATAGTGCTGATCTCTAGACACATGTTTCTGGTTCTTTAACCGTCATCAGTAGATATTACAGTCTTTGAAATTTGGAGTTTTCTGAGTAGGCTGCCAACATCTTTCTCAGGTCAGGTACCTCTCACAGGCATACGGGTGCTTCATCCACGAGCTCGTCAGCTCAATGACTCATGGGAGTACTATTAAACAGGAACAGGGGTGGGAGCACACCGCTTCACCTCCCAGCATGGTTCGCCCCTGGCATTGTGGTAAAGGCAGTTTCGGTTACATGCTTGCTTCAAGAGTGTTCGAGTGTTTTTCCACAGTTGGTGCAGATAGTGCTGATCTCTAGACACGTGTTTCCGGTTCTTTAACCGTCATCAGTTGAGATTACAGTCTTTGAAATTTGGGGTTTTCTGAGTAGGCTGCCAACATCTTTCTCAGGTCAGGTACCTCTCACAGGCATGTGGGTGCTTCATCCACGAGCTCGTCAGCTCAATGACCCACAGGAGTACTATTAAACAGGAACAGGGTTGGCAGCACACCGCTTCACCTCCCAGCAAGGTTCACCCCTAGCATTGTGGTAAATGCAGTTTCGGTTACTTGCTTGCTTCAAGAGTGTTCGAGTGTTTCGCCACAGTTGGCGCAGATAGTGCTGATCTCTAGACACGTGTTTCTGGTTCTTTAACCGTCATCAGTAGAGATTACAGTCTTTCAAATGTGGAGTTTAATGAGCAGGCTGCTAACATCTTTGTCAGGTCAGGTACCTCTCAAAGGCATGCGGGTGCTTCATGCACGAGCTTGTCAGCTCAATGACTCACAAGAGTACTCTTAAACAGGAACAAGGGGTGGGAGCACACCGCTTCAACTCTCAGCAAGGTTCGCCCCTGGCATTGAGGTAAATGCAGTTTCAGTTACTTGCTTGCTTCAGGAGTGTTCGAGTGTTTCGCCACAGTTGGCGCAGATATTGCTGATATCAGACACGTGTTTCTGGTTCTTTATCCGTTATCAGTAGAGATTACAGTCTTTCAAATGTGGGGTTTGCTGAGTAGGCTGCCAACATCTTTCTCAGGTCAGGTACCTCTCACAGGCATGCGGGTGCTTCATCCACGAGCTCCTCAGCTCAATGACTCACGGGACGACTATCAAACAGGAACAGGTTTGGGAGAACACCGCTTCACCTCCCAGCAAGGTTCACCCCGGGCATTGTGGTAAATGCAGTTTCAGTTACTTGCTTGCTTCATGAATGTTTGAGTGTTTCGCCACAGTTGAATCTGACAGTGCTGATCTCTAGACACGTGTTTCTGGTTCTTTAACAGGCATCAGTAGACATTACAATCTTTCAAATGTGGGGTTTGCTGAGTAGGCTGTCAACATCTTTCTCAGGTCAGATTCCTCTCACAGCCATGCGGGTGCTTCATCCACGAGCTCGTCAGCTCAATGACTCAGAAGAGTACTATTGAGCAGGAACAGGGGTGGGAGCACACCGCTTCACCTCCCAGCAAGGTTCGCCCCTGGCATTGTGGTAAATGCAGTTTCAGTTACTTGCTTGCTTCAAGAGTGTTCGAGTGTTTCGCCACAGTTGGCACAGATAGTGCTGATCTCTAGACACGTGTTTCTGGTTCTTTAACGGTCATCAGTAGAGATTACAGTCTTTCAAATGTGAGGTTTGCTGAGTAGGCTGCCAACATCTTTCTCAGGTCAGGTATCTCTCACAGGCATGCAGGTGCTTCATCCACAAGCTCGTCAGCTCAATGACTTACGGGAGTACTAATAAATAGGAACAGGGTTGGGAGCACACCGCTTCACCTCACAACAAGGTTCGCCCCCTGGCATTGTGGTAAATACAGTTTCGGTTACTTGCTTGCTTCACGAGTGTTCGATTGTTTCGCCACAGTTGGCGAAGATAGTGCTGATCTCTAGACACGTGTTTCTGGTTCTTTAACCGTCATCAGTAGAGATTACAGTCTTTCAAATGTGGGGTTTGCTGAGTAGGCTGCCAACATGTTTCTCAGGTCAGGTACCTCTCACAGGCATGCGGGTGCTTCATGCACGAGCTCGTCAGCTCAATGACTCACGGGAGTACTATTAAACAGGAACAGGGGTGGGAGTGATGGAGCGGGTAAAATGTTTTCATTTTATATACCCAATCCATTTATATAAGTTTATATTAAAAGGACTAATAATTAATTCTAATAATTAATTGATTGATGTAATGGTACTAAACCAACCTTATTAACCAAGAGAATACACGTGGGAATGCATTTGCATGGCTAAAATAATAAGTGAACTAAGTTTGTACGCATATTAAAATGATAAGTGTTGCTTGAGCAGTGTTAATGTGATTTGCGCTAAGATAAACCAGCATTAACGGCTTTGAATGTTGCATATGGCTAGATAAATGCATATACATAAGGGTATTAGCAAGGGAATAACACTGTTTTAATCATTTCTATGTATGAATTACGATTTTGTGTTTCTTTGCTTAAAGTTGACTATTCTGGCCTACCAAAAGATGGCTGCCGACTGAATCCTAACTAAAGTACATGACTTCATAAATTGAGCAATGGAGAAAGGCGCCTGCACTGACTTCGTTCGTGGCCTTTCCATGACCCGACAGACCAGGTTCATGAAGACTACTCTGGGCGAGGTGCCAATGTCCCTGAACGTGAAGAAATTGTTGCCATTTGGAAAAATGAACTACCAAAAGCCACCTGTTCACAATAGACTGATACTTTCTTGACCTGGGAACAGCCTTTCCCATACGCCTGGATTTGATCATCATCCACATGTGAAAATTCGAGAATGTTTCTTAATGTATTGAGACATGGCTGAAATCAGCCAATGAGTGGCCTGGAAATAGAGAAAATGTTACTGTTATATGTAAATTTTAGTATAAATATTAGTAGTCTAGAGAGGGAAATTTGCACCCTACCCTAGCTGATCGATGCTACTCTATGCGACACTCCATGCTGCTCTTCGCTAGAGATCCTTATGCTGACGGAAGAGGACGGGACTTTAGAACACTGATGAACTTTCTGAGGACCAGTTCTGACTTAGAAAACGACAATTAGCCAGAATAGGTAAATATGACAAAAGATAATATGGCATTATTAGGATTTAACTTGCATTTTAATTAGATAAAGAAAATCATTATTTGAAGAACTGTGTCGGTTGATTATTTCTTGAAATGTTTTATTGATTAATTTGAGAATCAAAGGGTCATCAAATTCTAAACAACTAAATGATCCAATTGGCCTCCGGATGGAGGAACTGTTAGGGTAATTCAGTAAAGTGGTTTTCCTCTATCCAAGTGAATAACTGTAGTTCGGGATCGGATATCTCCCTCTAGGCACGGATAGTTTGAAAGAATGAATGTTGGTGTTATGGGCCCCACCAGCGTGTGATGTGTGTATGTGCGTGTGACTGAGAAATCATTCTGTCCATGGAAGCAAGGGGGAATTTTGTGTTCTGAACTGCACCAGTATTTCTGGTAGCTAGAGATGGTTTTTATTGTTTTGGATTGATGATTTGGCATGTATATAGCTTATCGATTATTGATTGGTATTGATATATGTACTAACACTATATGTTGAAGTTGTCTTAAGTTTTATGTCGTCTGTACGGCTTCTGGGAGGTAGGAAGTCAGGAATTGGTAACAGTTCCGTAGCAGAGCAGAGGTAAGTGCTGCTCTGGGGAAAGACGAAATTGTGGTTGCCCGTAGGTATACGGGAGAAACGTGTGACAATTGAAGTTGCACAACGCATTGTCTGGGTTCGATTCGGTAGCATTGCCGAGTGTTACCGTTAGTGATATTTCTGTGTGAGGAAGGTGTGAATGATAGCGAATGGGTTACCTGTGAAATTTTGGTCTTAGGTACCAGGAAACCAATTGGTATGCCGATAACGCTTATCACTGAAAAGGTAGCAGGTGTTCTCTGAGCTTGTTAGAAGGACAAACTAGAGGTAAGTGCTGTTTTGTTAACGTATGTTATAATTCTGTAGTAGGACAGACTGTTCGCTGTTCTCGGGAAAGCAGGATTCTGTGTGAATGAACTATATTTTCCTTGTGTAAAAGTGCGTGATTGAAATAGCATTCGGATTGATTGCGGAACTCTGGATTTATTTCTCAGGAGCATTGCGTTTCCACCTATGTGTTTTAATTCCAGAAAAAAAAACCAGTTAATTGATGCTTGATAGAAGGGTGAAGTAGAGGGATGCGCTACTTTGCTAACGGGTGTAATGATTCTGTAGTAGGGCAGAGGTAAGCGCTGCTCACGGAAAAACAGAATTCTCGTGGGAAAGGTCTTTAGCTATTCTGTGGTTAGCGGAGCAGACAATGGAGATGTTTGTATGTTGTAACTAACAAGTATTGTAAAATTGAAACAAAGTCTACTGAGTAGTTTTGTAAAGGAGGGGTAGACTGTAGACAGGAGTAAGGAGCAGGAGCTGCTGCAGCGACTGCTGATGTCAGGAGCACCGCGCTGGGATTGGACAGCTAGTCAGTGACATAAACGCTCCAGGATTGGTGCGTTAGTGTGAGTCGCGCAGGGATTGGAGGTTGTGACAGTGACGAAGACGCTCCAGGATTGGTGCGTTAGTGTGAGTCGCGCAAGGATTGAAGATTGTGACAGTGACGTAGACGCGCCAGGATTGGTGCGTGAGTAATAGTTTGCTATTGGATTAAAGATCGTACAGTTGCAGAAAGACTAAAGGGTTCACGAAAGAAAAGAAGATGTATTATCATTCACCCTAGAAAAAGAAAAAGTCTTTGTTCAGTAAACTAAGAAATTGGTTCGTGAAAGATAAAGAGATTGTGACTAGGGAAGGACAGTTACTTCCACCAGCGAAGACCCCCGCATCCTTCATGGTTGCGAAATATGGGTACCATACTTGTATCTGGTTAGACAATTGGGCGAAGTATACAAAGGAAGACGGAGTTTTAGCGTTTCCAGAGGATGGGTCCTTTAATTTGGCAATATTAAGGAATTTACGGGAGAGGATGATGAGCTTAGATCCGCGACCTAGGCCTACGCAATTTGAGGCATTGACAGAGTGGGAAGATGAGATGCATGAGCGAGAGAAACAGAGAAATGGCAGTAGGTACCGATACATGTTCGGACGGCCTAACGATCGCGAAACTCACTGTGACCGAATGAGAAGGTGGCGAGACGCAAGTATGACTGAAGGGTTGTTTCCAGTGAGAACTGTAGGGGAAAGTGAGGGAAGGAAATGCTTAGAAAAGAAAAATCATGTAGAAACCCGGAGGTATGGGGCCAATGAGACAGATGATGATGTCCTAGATGATATGTTTTTCAAAAGCCCACCTCCGTACAGGCAGGAACCAGAGACGCCAACCGCAGATACACCAGTGAGGGAGACTCTGAGAATCATTAAGACAGAAGTTGTGACTCCGGAAGTAAAAAGAAGGAATTCTCTTAGGGAACGGGGAAATGAAAATAGGGCAGAGAGTGAAAATTCTAGGGAACTAGCAAAAACCACATTAGAACTGACAGAGAAAATAAGAGAATTGATGAAAAATCTAGAAGCAGTTACAGTCCCTGTGACCATAGGTCCTGTTATGCCTATTTTTGAGAAGCAGAAAGACAGTGAGCACAGACTAACAGTCCCGTATGTGAACAATAGACAGGAAGAACAGCCCCTGATGAGAGCAAAAGAAAATTCCTGAGGACATACTATGGGTAAAAGTGAATTGCATGTGTCAAAGAACCCATTTTATTGTCCTGATACTGCCGAGAGAAGCAGAATGGTAGGAGGATCAATATTAGAACCACAGAGATTGATAGAACCAGGGAATGTAGAGAAATCAGTGAGTATAACTACTGACGAATTGAATGAATGGCTGAAGGGTTTGCAGGATAAAGAAAAAGAATCTCATACCGTTGATGTGGCAAAATTACGGATGGTGTTAGAAGAATTGATTGTAGGAACCATCCCCACAGAAAAGCTGAAAAATTACCAAGATGAGGAATTACTGTTTTTGTGCAAAAGTGTCACTTGGAGAGCAAAGAATTTACATGACAGACTAGCAGAAATAGCAAGTGAAATGGGAATTGACATGGACAAGGTAAAAGCTTTACAGAAGCCATACCGAGTGGATTTCACAGAAAAATACATTGAGAATCTGAACGCTGCAGGACGAATAGGGCAGATTAGGGACATAATCACAGTATTGAGGAAATGGGGAGATGTGGACAAATGGAAGAGCAGGTGGTATAGGAAGCGGGATGACACCTCAGACAGAACATTTCCAGCGTTTCCTGTGAGAGAAAAGGAGAAGGTGGTGACAGAGTTCCCTATGAGAGAGATTCCAGGAGGGAGATATGTGCATGTCCCATGGACCAGACAGGACATTTTGTCATTTACAAATGACTTCCCTCGATTACGGGAAAAGCCGGTCGAGTGGTACAGACAGGTAGACAGATTTGTTAAATTGTCAAAAGTGCTGTGGATTGATCTGAATAGTCTGTTTGATATAATAGTGCCAGCAGACTTGTGGGCAGAATGCAAAATAGCCATAGATTGGCCAACCAAAGAATACCCGAGAGATCCCAAAACGGGAGCCCCAGACCCAGAGGTAATGAAGAAATATGAACAGGTCATGGTATTTTTGAAAAACAAAGTTCCTCCAAAAGAAACAGACTGGGTTAAAATAGATCGAACACATCAGGAAGTGAAAGAGTCAGTCCACGCATACTATGAGAGGCTAATTTTAGCTTTCAAACAGTTTAGTGGGGATGACAGTCTGGGAGAAAAGGACCTGAGTCATTTTGTGTACAGATTCGTGTATGGTCTGCGTCCCGAAATCGGGGACATGATTAAGCAGCACACCGTGGACTGGCAGAGCAAGAAAATAGATGAGATCCTAAGGCATGCTAAATACTTTAGTGATGAGATTGAGGAAAAGCAGCGAAAACTAAAAGAAAAGGCAATGTGGGCTCAAGTGAAGGTTGCAGAGAGACAGGAAGCTCAGCTGGTAGAACAAGCTAATAATCCAGGCATTAAATCAAGATTTGGCCCAGGAAAAGGAAAGGGTAATATAGAAGAAGCAAAGAAGAAGTTCCCATGCCACAATTGCGGAAGATTAGGGCACTGGAAATCCGAGTGTAAATTCCCACCAGGTACTAATAATGAAAATCCGTCATTGAATCCACAGGTGCAGTGTGAGGGGAGTGGCCCACCGCCGCAACAGCAGAAGGCTGTTAATCCACAGAATCAGATGCCAAAACCGCCCTTACCACAGAGCCGGAATACCCAGAAATATAGTAAGGAGACGAGATTCTACAATGAAGAACAGGTAAACAAACCGCAACGCGCGAGCGCTGTGTCACTGTATTGGCTGCAAAAGGACGAGAGTGAGTCAGAAGAGATTTATTGACGGTGCCGAAAAGAGGAAGCAGGGTGCGTACTTGGCTCATCTCTAGAAATAGATCAGACAGGACCATTTGTGGATGGGAAAGTTAATGATGAAAACATTACTTTTCTAGTAGACACTGGAGCTACACGATCCACTGTCAGATCAGCAGATGTGAAAAATCTTCCTCTTTCGGATGAAACAATCCAAGTAGTTGGTGTATCAAACACCCAGATTAGAACGTACCTTACTGAACATGTAAAGGTCAGAATAGGGACATTTTCAGACATGCATCGATTTGTGGTGTGTGCCACCAGTCCTGTGAATTTACTAGGTAGGGATTTGTTGTGCAAAATGAATTGCACCATATTCTGTACACCAGACGGAATAGCCTTTGAAACACCAGATGAAGATGTTCTGTATAAGATGACCATAGCTAACAGAGAGTGTGAGGTTGCTGGAACCTATGCAGTATTCAATCCAGATGAATTGCCCCCAGAATTGAAACAGACAGTGAAGGCAGCAGTCTGGGATTTCACTGGAGAAGATGTAGGCCTGATGAGAAACGTAGACCCAGTGAGAATCGCTGTAAAAGAAGGAGCAGTTTACCCAAACATTCCACAATACAGACTGACACCTGAAATAATTGCAGGAGTAACCCCTTTGATTGAGAAAATGATCCAGCAAGGAGTGTTAAGGGAGATATTGAGCAGTCCATGTAATTCGCCTATAATGGGACTGAAAAAGCCGAGTGGGAAGTTCAGGATTGTGCAAGACTTGAGAAAGATTAACAAAATTGTTGTATCATGTTGCCCCATTGTTCCAAATCCCTCTGTAATTTTGTATCAGATTCCTCATGATGCAGAATGGTACACAGTAATCGATTTGTGTCATGCTTTCTTTTCCATTCCGTTGCATCATGACAGCCAGCTGCTTTTTGCATTTCGGTTTGGAGAGCGTATTTTGGCATGGTGCCGAATCCCACAGGGGTACACAGAGAGCCCCTCCATTTTCAATCAGTTGCTAAAGAAATCTCTGGAAAGTCTTACCATGCCTGAGAATTCAGTTTTGGTCCAATATATTGACGACCTATTGGTGGCGTCAAAGACACGTGAGGCCTGTGAAACAGACACCATAGCTTTGTTGCATCATTTGGCAGATGGAGGACTGAAGGTATCTCTGACAAAATTGCAATACTGTAAAAAAGAAGTACAATATTTGGGTCACACTATCGAAAAAGGGCTGAGAAAAGTAACCATAGACAGGATCAGAATCATTAGAGGAATGAGAGCTCCCATGACCCAAAGAGAGGTGAGAATGTTTTTAGGAATGGTTGGATACTGTCGTCAGTGGATAAGTAACTTTTCCCTGATTGCCAAACCATTGGTAAAATTGACGAAAAGTGAGGTCAAAGACCCCCTTGAACTAAACAAAGAAGAATTGGCAGCATTCAAACAGCTGAAGAACAGTCTTTGTGAAGCCCCAGCTCTGGGCATGCCTGATTATGAGAAAGAATTTGAACTATACTGTAGTGAGAGAAACGGATATGCACTCTCAGTGTTAATACAGAAACATGGAAGGCAAAGGAGACCAGTGGCATATTTCTCGTCAATGTTAGATTCAGTGGCGATTGGTCTGCCAGGATGTCTAAAAGCAGTAGCGGCTACATGCCGAAGCCTAGAACAGAGTGAGGGAATCGTGATGGGGTATCCAGTAAGAGTGTTGTGCTGATCTCTATACACGTGTTTCTGGTTTTTTAACCGTCATCAGTAGGGATTACAGTCTTTCAAATGTGGGGTTTGCTGAGTAGGCTGTCAACATCTTTCTCAGGTCAGGTACCTCTCACAGGCATGCAGGTGCTTCATCCACAAGCTCGCCAGCGCAATGACTCACAGGAGTACTATTAAACAGGAACAGGTGTGGGAGCACACCGCTTCACCTCCCAGCAAGGTTCGCCCCTGGCATTGTGGTAAATGCAGTTTCAGTTACTTGCTTGCTTCAAGAGTGTTCGAGTGTTTCGCCACAGTTGGCGCAGATATTGCTGATATCAAACACGTGTTTCTAGTTCTTTAACCGTCATCAGTGGAGATTACAGTCTTTCAAATGTGGGGTTTGCTGAGTAGGCTGCCAACATCTTTCTCAGGTCAGGTTCCTCTCACAGGCATGCGGGTGCTTCATCTACAAGCTCGTCAGCTCAATGACTCACGGGACGACTATCTAACAGGAACAAGTTTGGGAGAACACCGCTTCACCTCCCAGCAAGGTTCACCCCTGGCATTGTGGTAAATGCAGTTTCAGTTACTTGCTTGCTTCAAGAATGAACGAGTGTTTTGCCACAGTTGATGCTGACAGTGCTGATCTCTAGACACGTGTTTCTGGTTCCTTTTTCAGTAGAGATTACAATCTTTCAAATGTGGGGTAAGCTGAGTAGGCTGTCAACATCTTTCTCAGGTCAAATACCTCTCACTGGCATGCGGGTGCTTCATCCACGAGCTCGACAGCTCAATGAATCAGAAGAGTACTATTAAGCAGGAACAGGGTTGGCAGCACACCGCTTCACCTCCCAGCAAGGTTCACCTCTGGCATTGTGGTAAATGCAGTTTCAGTTACTTGCTTGCTTCAAGAGTGTTCGAGTGTTTCGCCACAGTTGGCGCAGATAGTGCTGATCTCTAGACACGTGTTTCTGGTTCTTTAACGGTCATCAGTAGAGATTACAGGCTTTCAAATGTGAGGTTTGCTGAGTAGGCTGCCAACATCTTTCTCAGGTCAGGTACCTCTCACTGGCATGCGGGTGCTTCATCCACGAGCTCGTCAGCTCAATGATTCATGGGAGTACTATCAAACAGGAACAAGGGGTGGGAGCACACCGCTTCAACTCTCAGCAAGGTTCGCCCCTGGCATTGTGGTAAATGCAGTTTCAGTTACTTGCTTGCTTCAAGAGTGTTCGAGTGTTTCGCCACAGTTGGCGCAGATATTGCTGATATCAGACATGTGTTTCTGGTTCTTTAACCGTCATCAGTAGAGATTACAGTCTTTCAAATGTGGGGTTTGCTGAGTAGGCTGCCAACATCTTTCTCAGGTCAGGTACCTCTCACAGACATGCGGGTGCTTCATCCACGAGCTTGTCAGCTCAATGACTCACGGAAGTACTATTAAACAGGAACACGGTTGGCAGAACACCGCTTCACCTCCCAGCAAGGTTCACCCCTGGCATTGTGGTAAATGCAGTTTCGGTTACTTGCTTGCTTCAAGAGTGTTCGAGTGTTTCGCCACAGTTGGCGCAGATAGTGCTGATCTCTAGTGTTGACTCGGTGATTCCTCGGGAGCGGATCGATGCCAAAAGGGGTCCACCTCTCGACAGCCCCAACCCTGAATGCTGTTAAAGCACAGGAGAGTGGGATGATCAAGCGGGGGAAGGAAAGGATGGGAGCAGCGGGGAGGGAGACCTGAAAGGGAAAAGACACACAACACGTTAGCCGCTGTTGATCACTGCTTGTTTTACTCAAAACCTGTGAGGAATTCGTACCTGTAAAGAAACTAAGGGCAGCGTTCTCCAGGTGTACTCAGCCTGGAATCAACACAATCAATACACTGTTCTGTGCACTAGTTGAGGTTCTATTGGCGAAAGAAAGGCACCATGAAACACACACAATTACACACTGTTACCCAATGAGTCAATCACACCCCTCACACATATAATCTTACACACCATAAGTTTTGTAGTGCTTTACCTCACAGGGGAAGAGCAGGAGACCGCCTCTTAAACCCCCTGTTAAAACATAAAGGAATGGAGTCAAAATGCGCCTTTTAACTCTGGTTTACACAAGAAGCATCCAACATACCAGGTATGGCTTAATGTCGCTGTACGTGCTGTCGCACACCTAAACACCTAATAGCCCCCAATAGTTCGAGCAAGCAAGGCGTTTTGCAGTTCTTGAATGTAGAGCTTCAATAACAATTTAGTACGAAATAATTGCAGGGTTCTCCACCGGGACGGTGGAAAGTTCTATAACAACATACAGGTACTCCGTTTTCAGAATCACAAACGGAACCTGTTTCCAAGTTCTCTGGTGGTGCATGTGCACCCTTACCCTACGCGGGTTATTAGCAGGAATCACGATCCAAGGCTGTTTCAGGAAGGAATAACCAGCAGCATTTGGAAGACAGGGTGGCGTCTTTAAGCCGTCTTCTATTTCCGGCATGTTTCCACGTGACCGGGAAGGTTTCCGGAAGTGCTGCAAGGTGTCATGGGAGTTGCAGTTTGTTTGGCGCCGTAGCACCCGTTTATCTCCAGGCTTCTCGTCGCCGTGATATTACTGTCCCGGCTCCACCACCCGACCAGCCACCACCAGAGTATCTCCGCACTGACGTTCCGAAGAGCGCCCCCACCACCTCGAGGTGAGACCGCATCGATAATTGGTTCGTCTGGCGCTTGAGGGGCGGGGAGGAGCGTAACAGCACATCCTCCCTCCGGGGCCCTTCTCTGCTGACCGGGCTTACCCGGATTGGTTCGGTGGAAGAGAGACACAAGACGAGGGGCGTGCATGTTTGATGCGGGTTCCCACGAATTCTCCTCAGGTCTGTAGTTCTTCCAAGCAAGAAGGTACCATAAGGACTTTCGTTTCCATTTGGAATCAAGAACCTTTCTTACCTCATACTCTGGTTCCCCGTCAATCAAGATAGGTGGTTGTGGTTTCCGGGCTGGCTTAGTAGATGGCTTCAACAGAGAGACATGAAAGACCGGATGAACTCTCATATTGGAGGGCAAGGCGAGTTTGACGGCCACTGGATTGATTCGTTTCAGTATACAGTACGGGCCTATGTACCTTGGATTAAAAATGCTGTATTTCCGAAATCTCAGATTTTTTGTAGATAGCCATACAAAGTCACCTGCCTTATATGCTGGGCCTGGCCGACGATGTTTGTCGGCCTGTTTCTTGTATTGCTCCTTGGTTTTCAGTAGATTCGTCCGGGCGGTTTTCAAGGTTTTTTGTATTAATGTAACAGGTTTTTGTATATCAGGAACTTTTTCGTCATAACTAGGCTGGACTATGAGGAGGAAGCAAGGATGAAATCCATAGGTACAAAAAAAAGGTGTCATCTTGCTCGAGCTGTGTTGAGCACTATTATATGCAATTTCTGCTAACCATAGAAGGTCCACCCATTTGTCCGTTGTTTGATCTACGTAGCAGCGTAGGTATTTCTTCAGCGTTTGGTTCAAACGCTCTGTTTGACCGTCTGTTTGTGGGTGAAAGGCTGTAGAGGTGTTGTTGGATATACGAAGGGTTGAGCACCATGTTTTCCAAAATCTGCTGGTGAATTGAGGGCCTCTGTCTGAAATGATGACCTTGGGTAGTCCATGAAAACGAATAACATGAGTGAGTAGCAATGTTGCCAACTGGGATGAAGACGGAAGACCGGCACAAGCGATGAAATGGCCCTATTTGGTGAGGCTATCCACCACTACTAGTATCGTTGTATACCCTTGATCCTTGGGTAAACACACTATGAAGTCCAAGGACACGTATTCCCAAGGTTTCTCAGGAGTGGGTAAGGTTTGAAGCAACCCCTGGGGTTTTCTATGGTCTGCCTTGGCTTGGCTGCACACTACGCAATGTTGGATTTGTTTAGTGATGTCTTGTCTGACTGCGGGCCACCAAAAGTGTCGTAATATTCTTTCCAGAGTTTTATCTGTTCCCGCATGTCCCGCACAAGGATCATCATGGCACCAGCGGAAGACGGTTCTTCTTAAGGCAGTAGTAGGGACTAACAATTGTTGTCTTCGCATTGGAAGTCCATCCTTTATGTGCCATTCGGTATTCTTCTCCATCGAGGCCTTCCAAAATGAGCTCTTTATAGCTTGTCTCACCTGGTTCAAGAACATATCGGTTTAGACCAAACAAATGACCTTGTTGGAGGGAATGATGGCCTGCAGTTCTGGTTTAGCCATGTCAGAGGAATTGTCACGGCGAGAGAGGGCGTCCGCCTTCCTATTCTCCACTCCAGGTCTATAGGTAACAATGAAATTGAACTCGGCAAAGAATAACATCCACCGCAGTTGACGAGGGGTGAGCAACCGAGCTGACTTCATAAACTGCAGGTTCCTATGATCAGAATATACCGTTACAGTATGTTTAGCTCTCATCAGATAATGCCTCCCTTCCATAAAGGCGTCTTTGATGGCTAGTAGTTCTTTCGCCGCTATGGTGTAGTGCGTCTCAGCCGTATTCAACTTCCGTGACATGTAGGCCACAGGATGTAGTTGCCCATTCTCCTTATTTCTTTGCGATAATATTGCGCCTATAGCTACATCCGACGCATCTGCCTCTACTATGTAGGGCACTTTGCTATCTGGGTGGGCTAAAACAGGTGCAGTGGTGAAGGCTGTTTTCAAGATAGAGAACGCTGTTTGGGCATCTTCAGTCCACCTATAAGGAACGTTTTTCTTAAGCAATCTGATGATAGGAGCTGCAACTTGTGAAAACTGAGGTATAAAACGCCTGTAGAAATTGGCAAACCCCAAGAAGCATTGCATTTCTTTTACGTTCTTGGGAGGTGACCAGTCCATAACTGCTTGTACCTTGCGCACAGCCATCTCTTGTCCGTCAGCAGATAGCATTATCCCCAGGAATTCCACCCTTCTCACATGGAATTCACATTTGCTTATTTTACAATACAAATGATGTCGTCGAAGAGTAAGCAAAATAGCACGAACGTGCGCTATATGGTCTTCTTCTTTCTCAGAATATACCAAGATATCGTCAATGTAAATGATGGCCGTGATATCTAGGAATTCACGTAGTACATCAGTCAAAAATAACTGGAATGCTGCTGGTGCGTTGCACAGTCCATAAGGCATTACGCGGTATTCAAATAGTCCATATCGAGTGTGGAAGGCCGTTTTCCACTCATCTCCCTTGCGCATTCTTACCAAATGGTAAGCTCCCTTGAGATCCAAACGGGTGTATATTACGGCTTGTCGCACTTGATCCAGCAAAACTGGAATAAGTGGCAAGGGGTAGCGGTTCTTAATCGTGATATTGTTCAAGGCTCTAAAGTCCACACACGCTCTGAGCTCGTGATTCGCCTTTGGTATGAAAAATAAAGGCGATTCTGCCGGTGATTTGGATGGTCTTATGAACCCGTTCTTCAAGTACGTATCTAGATAGTGGCATAGATGTTCATTTTCTGGCTCCGTGAGGGCGTAGATTCTTCCACACGGTACCACTGCCCCTGGTACAAGGTCAATTTGGCAATCGTAGCTACGATGCGGTGGCAATACATTGGCTTGCTCTTCGTCGAACACATCCCGAAGATCATGGTATGGTGTAGGCAAAGTTAGCTCTTTCTCCTCTGCGGTGGCAATTACATGCTTTTGAGATAGTTCTCTTGCAGGACTGTGTCGGTTGCTACAGCAATGTTCTAGGCAATATGGCGAGGTGAATTCTAACACTTCCCTTTCCCAGTCGATAGCCGGATTGTGTTTGCGAAGCCAGGGAAGACCCAATATGATACCGTATTGGGGTGCCTGTGTAACATTGAAGATAAGTGTTTCCCAATGTTGTTCTTCCCATGAGATCTCGAGATTTTCAGTACAGTAACGAATAGGGCCGGAAACCAGTTGTCGCCCATCCACTGTCATCACTATCTCTGGTTCGGTTTTAGTACAGAGTTTTATTTGCAGTGAGTGAGCCAGTTCTTTATCCATGAAGAGCCCTGTTGCTCCTGAATCCACCATGGCCCTAAGAGAATGTTTTCGATCATCAAGATATACCTGTAACATGACATAAAAGTGAGACGCCGGGCCTTCCCCTGCGTACTGAGCCGAAGGGACCGTCTTTATGCCCAAGAACCTCCCTTCTTGTCTTCTTGGGCCTTGGGGTTTTCCGTCTTCTGTGCTTCCACAACCGCACGAGATAGCATCTCTCTGTCCCTTCCCTTAGGTTTTGCTAGGCAATCCTTCACATAATGACCCTTCTTTCCACAATACAAACATAATCCATTTCTGCATCTCTGCTCTTTTTCTTCTGCTGTAAGAGATGCTCGGACTGAGCCTATTTCCATGGGCTCATGCACAGTGTTATACCCTCCCGGGGCTACTCTAGAACAGTCAGACCTGAGAGCGGGTTTTTTCCCCTCGTTTCTTGTCGACACGACGTTCAGATAATCGATGATCCAACCTCTGAGTTAAACTAATGAGAGCCTTGCATGAGGTGGGCTGAGGGTCAATAGTTGCTAGCACATCCTTGAGTTTGTCCCTAAGGCCTTGATAGAACAACGCACTTTGTTTACCCTCAGGCCAGTCTGTTTCTGTAATTAACCCCTTGAGTGCCCCGCCCTTTCCCCGCCCTGTGCCGGCCCTTTCATTAGCGGGCGGGGTTCATGACGAGATAGTCTCGTCATGGTCACAGCGCAACCGAGGCCCATGACGAGACCATCTCGTCATGGGCACGCAAGAGGTTAAACACTGAAAGGTATTTACATAAGGTACTAGGTCTCTGTTCCCTTGTTTTAGTTCGAGAAGCTCACGGTCAGCTGTAAAAGTTGCTGCTCTACGATCAAACACACGCTCAAATTCCTCTCGAAATGCGTCCCAGTCATACAGCAGCGGATCATCGCGCCGCACCAAGGGAACTGCCCACTGAGCTGCGTCGCCATTTAAGTAAGAAATGGTGAAGGCTACTCTAGATTGATTGGAAGGGAAGGCCTTTGGCTTGCAAGAGAAGTGTAATAGGATTTGAGTGATAAACACTTGCACCTTATGGGCTTCCCCTGAGAATCTTTCTGGTGCTGCTAGTGGAATAGGTACCGGCATTTCTACGCTAAACGGTGCCGCAGAGGAAGAAAAACTCCCTGAGGGAAACCTCCCTGCTCCTACATCAAAGGGATTGCGTTGCATCCCTTCTATTCTCTGTTTCAATGCTGCTGTCTCTTCCCGAGAGGTGGCTAACTCCTGCTGTACTATCGATAAGGCACCTAGGACATCTTCTAAAGTGGCGATGTTTTGGATCGACCCGCCCAGGAGGAAGTCAATACGTGGGCTGGTTATTCTGTTGACTCGGTGATTCCTCGGGAGCGGATCGATGCCAAAAGGGGTCCACCTCTCGACAGCCCCAACCCTGAATGCTGTTAAAGCACAGGAGAGTGGGATGGTCAAGCGGGGGAAGTAAAGGATGGGAACAGCGGGGAGGGAGACCTGAAAGGGAAAAGACACTCGACAAGTTAGCCGCTGTTGATCACTGCTTGTTTTACTCAAAACCTGTGAGGAATTCGTACCTGTAAAGAAACTAAGGGCAGCGTTCTCCAGGTGTACTCAGCCTGGAATCAACACAATCAATACACTGTTCTGTGCGCTAGTTGAGGTTCTATTGGCGAAAGAAAGGCACCATGAAACTAGAGCTGGGCGGAATTTGCGGAATGCATCTTCGCGAAATTTTGAAAAAAATTGAGGAAAACGAGCGCACAACCTGAGGGACCGTGTGCCCGGGACTGGGGTCCCTCGTGCTTGGGCAGGCTCCCCGATCTCCCCGGCCTGGCTGCGTTGAGAAGCAGGGACCGGCCCCGGGCCTCCTGATTTTTGGTCAGGGCCTGGGATCCCACGTCCTGCGGCCTGCCAAGTGTCCATCTGCCCGGGACAAGAGTCCCTGGTGCAGAGCCCCGGAGCCCTGCAAGGGCAGGCAGGAGCCCTACCGCTATGGCTCGGTGTGGGCAGCTGGGAGTCCTTTCGGTCCCGGCCATCTGGTCGCACCTTTTCCTCGGCCATCTGGTCGCACGCAATGCTTTCCAATGGGGCGAACAGATGGCCGGGCTGCCCTGGAAGTCCCGATGGGGGCTCATTCGCCTCCCCGATCCCAGGCAGGGCTCCAGGAGGCCGGGTGCGTCCGGGCCTAGGGTCCCCTCCGTCACTCGGTGTGCACGGTTTATCAGAAAGGGGGGTAGCCTTCCTCCGGATTACTAGGGGCAGGGTATGCCGGGACACCCCTCCTGGGGATGGCGGTTCTCAGGCGGGGAGCAGATGGGCCAAGCCCGGACGACACTTCCCCGGGGCGTCCGGTGCTCCCTCCTCCAGCCCACGGCGAGGAAAGTGCCCGGGACGGGCTCAATGGGTCCCCCGGGCGTCTGGGCCCTGGGAGCTCTGCTGGGCCTCCCATGTCTGAGGCCCAGCGTGGGGTCTACAAGCCCCCCGAGCCCTGCAGCCCCAAAGCCCTTCAGCCCGGAGCCCTGGAGCCCTGCAGGCCCGGAGCCCTGCAGGCCCGGAGCCCTGCAGCCCTGGAGCTCTTCATCCCGGAGCCCTGGAGCCCTGCAGGCCCGGAGCCCTGCAGACCCGGAGCCCTGCAGCCCCGGAGCCCTGCAGCCCTGGAGCCCTGCAGCCCCGGAGCCCTGCAGCCACGGAGCCCTGCGTGGGCAGGCGGGAACCCTAGCGCGAAGGCTCGGGGTTGGACAGATGGGAGTCGTTTCAGTTGCCGGCCATCTGGTCGCTCCTCTCCCCTCGGCCATCTGGCAGCACGCAATGCTTTCCAATGGGGCGACCAGATGGCCGGGCCGGCCTGGATGTCCCGATGAGGGTCCATTCGCCTCGCGGATCCCAGCCAGGGCTCCAGGAGGCCGGGCGCATCCGCGCCTAGGGTCCCCTCCGTCACTCGGAGCACGTGGGTTACAAGGAAGGGGGGTAGCCTTCCTCCGGATTAGTAGGGGCAGGGTGTGCCGGAAGACCCCTCCGGGGCTGGCGGTTCTTTGCCAGGGACCAGATGGGCTACGCCCAGTCAACATCCTCCCAGGCGTCCGGGGCTTCCCTCCTCCGGCCCGCGGCATGGCAAAGTGCCCAGGGACGGGCTCCACGGGTCCCGGGCAGTCCTCCCCCCGGGACGCCCGGGACCGAGAGCTCCGTCGGTCCTCCCCGTGCCTGAGGCCCAGCCGCTGTCCCCGAGCCCCCCGGAAAGCAGAGAGCCCACCGAGCCCTTGGTTCAGGCGGGAGCCCTACCGCTATGACTCAGCTCTGGGCGGGCAGACGGGAGTCCTTTCAGTTGCCGGCCATCTGGTCGCTCCTTTCCCCTCGGCCATCTGGTCGCGCGCAATGCTTTCCATAAGGGGGGTCAGATGGCTGGACTGGCCTGGAAGTCCCGATGAGGGTCCATTCGCCTCCTGTATCCCAACCAGGGCTCCAGGAGGCCAGGCGCGTTCGCCCCTAGGGTCCCCTCCGTCACTCGGAGCGTGTGGGTTTCAAGAAAGGGGGGTAGCCTTCCTCTGGATTACTAGGGACAAGGTACTCTGGGACCCCTCTCGGTCCTCAGCCGGCAGCTGGACGGGCCGGGATGCTGCCCTGGTTCTGTCCCGGGGCCTGCCGCGTGTCAGGGTGCCCGGGACAAGGGGTCCGGAGGGTCCGGAGGGGCTTCCCCTGCGCCTGTGGTCCTGGGAGCCCCGGCTGGGTCCAGGGGCCCGGTCGGGTCCTCGGGCCCCGGTCCCCGTCCCCCGGCCTATGGCACTGCCAAAGGCCCGGGACAGGGTTCCGTTGGCCCCCAGGCCCGCAGGCGCAGGGGAAGCATCCCCGGGCCCTCCGGACCCCGCCCCGGGCACCCTGCCACGCGGTAGGACCCATGACGGAGCCCTGGGCGGGGGAGGCCGCCCACCCCGGGGCCCCTAGGGGCCCGGACGGAACTCCTGAACCCAGACCAGAAATGGTATGGGGGTATTATTCCAAAGTGTTAGACACCTTACACGACATGTTTTGATAAAGCCAAACCATAGTTACCATAACCGTTTAAGATTATAAGGCACTTTAAGAGTATATGGTAGGCGATATCATAGAACAGCTATAAGGACATGGTTCCGAAAGCTGCAGACAGGCTCAGCTCATGCTAGAGCACCATCTCACATGTTACCACGCACTCTGCCTCCAGGATTGTTAAGGCCTGCCATAGGAGTGGCTGATAGGTACACATGTGTCTATATATAAGGTAGGTAATAAGGTAGGTATAGGACTACTTCACCTAAGCAAGGGGTGATTACACAACCTTGCCCCAGCTGAGAGATCAGCCAGTTGTGTCTGATTGGAAGGCCAGGCCAGGGGTGGCATAATACATGCTGCAGCCCCTGGTAGGCCTAGGGTACACCTATGCCCTGGGTACCTAGGGTAAACTGTACAGGGTCCAATAAGGTGATCCTTACCAATTAGGTATGTACCTAGGGTACATGGAGTCCATTTTAAAGAGAGAGCAGACAGCCTGAGACCCTGAATGGCAGGATCTCAGGCCAACTAAGTCGAAAAACCAGCTAGACACTAGGCAAAAAGTTGGGGGTAACCATAGTCAGATATTCACCTTCCTAAACAACCCCCCCAAACGAAAGGAGATAAGGCTGTCCTTGACCAGGTAAGCCTATATTGCCTAAGTGGCCATATAAGGAAGAACGAGCACTGGCATGGTTACCCCCTGTCTCATGGTCCACTAAGCAATCCCTTACCCTAAAGGCATCATAGGGTCTCCACCATAGGGAATCTCTACCTTTGGTGTGTATTTGCAAAGTAAAGGGCTGGTGTTGAGATGGAGTACTGAAGTGAGTGTCCTCAAAGTGAGGCATCAGCTTCCTCCAATCATCCTCCACCATGGATGCCTTTCTTTCTTTAACTGAGTTGCACTGTGCTCTCAGGGTCAGCCTCTGGCTACCTAAAGCTGGAGGCTGGGTCCCTTTGGTGGGTTTACTGGAGGGACAGGTCAGGTTTGGGGCCCTAAGGTCCCATGTTTGCCTGTGCCCAACAGAATCCCTCTGGGGGAGGTCCCTAACTACCTGTAAAGGAGATCCCTCAGGAATGTTTTTAACCATCACCTGGCTAGGGCTACTAGCCAGGCAATCCTCATTCTTTTGATGGGGGGGTTCTTGTGGACAGGGGCCCTCTTGGGGTCCACTGGCCTCCCTGACCTCTCTGACTGAGGCAGGGTAGAGAGAGGCTGGCTACCTGCACCAGACTGGGTCCAACCTTGGAAGGGTCCACTGACATCAGAGGCTCTGCCAGGCCAGGCCTGGCTACCTCTGGGGCAGTTCCTTCACAAGGGGTGAGATCAGATCCCTGAGGAAGCTGACCTTTTCCTAATGTCTGGGGAGAGGGAGACTTTTCTTCCTCCCCACTACTCTCTGTTTGTGTGGAGTGATCCATAGTTTCAGGCTTCACTACACCTATGTCAGTCTGAGTATGGGCTGAGACCATTACAGCCCTGTCAACCTTTTCAGGGAGGCACTCAGTTTGGGTTTGAGCTGTGACTGTCACAGCTCTGCCAATCTCTACAGGGAAGTCTGTCTTTGCCTGGGCTGTGGCTACCACTGCCCTTCCAACCTTTTCAGGGAGGAAATCTACTTGGACATGGGTTGTGGCTGGCACAACCCCACTACCCTTTTGTGAAAGGCCTACCATTTTAGAATGGGTGTCTTGTTCAACTCCAGCCCAAGCTGAGAGTTCTAAGTCATTCCCCAGTAAGCAGTCTACGGGCAAGGTTGGTGACACTGCCACCCTGTTAGGGCCAGTGACACCTCCCCAGCTGAGACATACCTCTGCCATGGGATGACTGTTTTGTTTGCCATCAATGTTAGTTACCTGGTATGAAAAACCAGGCAAAAGCTGCTCAGAGGGAACTAGCCTGTGAGTCACCATAGTGATGGTAGCTCCAGTGTCTCTGTAGGCCTCAGCTTTTCTACCATTGATGTAGGGCTCCTGTCTGTACCTACCCAAAGTGTTGGGACAGGCAGTGAAGTTGGCAAACCCCATGCCACCATCACAGACAAGAGTAGCTGCTGTAGGGGACATGGCTAAGCCAGGGTCCACCTTTGTTCCCCGAGAAAACCCAACCAAATTTTTGGGGGTACTCCCACCACCTGGGGGATTACTGCTGACAGTAATAGGTGGTGTTACAGGAGTAATTGGAGGAACAGTTTTGTTTTTAGCCTTTGGGCAACTGCTGTCAGTTTTCCAATGCCCAGGAATATTACATTCATGGCAGTAAGGCTTTTTAACTGTGGTAGAGGAGGGAGCTTGGGACCCACCACCCTGTGTGGAGTTTTGGGGCCCTGAGGAATATTTCTCTTTTGTTTTATCCCCACCCTTCTCTTGAGGATTGGTGGTATCTTTCTTTTGGTCACCACCCTGATTTGTAGGCCTAATCCTGGTCCTGACCCATTTATCTGCCCTCTTTCCCAATTCTTGGGGAGAGGTCAAATGTGAGTCTACCAGGTGTTGATGGAGAAGCTGGTTTTGACAATTACTAAGGATCTGCTCCCTCATAATCAAGTTGTACAATCCTGTATGGTCCTGCACCTTGCTGCCAGTTAGCCAACCCTCCAAAGCCTTAGTGGCACAATCCACAAAATCAGACCAGTCCTGTGTCTGTGTCTTCTGGGTGTCTCTGAACAACAACCTATATTGCTCAGTGGTTAAGCCAAACCCATCTATCAGAGCACTCTTCAGGACTTTGTAATTGTTAGCATCCTCATCACTAACTGTGAGGAGCTTGTCTCTACCTTTGTCAGAAAAGGAGAGCCACAAGATAGCTGCCCACTGACTCTGGGGTACCTGCTGTACTTTGCAGGCCCTCTCCAAAGCAGTCATCCACTTATGGATGTCATCCCCATTCTGATATGGGGGGACTATCTTGCTTAGGTTTCTATGGTCATAAGACCTATCTCTATCCTTAGGGATATTGCTGCCACCAGTGGGATCTAACCCACTTAACTTTTGCTCTCTGGCCAGAGCAAGCTTCTCTTTGGCAAGAGCAAGTTCTTCCCTTTCAATCCTCAGATTGGCTTCCCTCATTCTGGCCTGATGCTCTCTTCTTTGGGAAGTCATTCCCCTATGAGAAGAGACATTGGAGCTATTAGAGACATGGGAGTGGATAGACTCCCTTGAAGGGGATCTTCCTCTCCTGCTTCTCTGGTTAAGTCCACTTGAGGGTCTGAATGGGGGGGCCCCACTCAGACTCCCATGTAGGCTTAAGTTAGCCTGGCTAAGTCTACAAACTTTAACCTGGCTGTCTACCTCATCTTCTGAAGTCTCCTCTGACTCATCTGGATCAGTATGGTGAGGGGAACCTCCTGTAGAGGGCAGACCCTCATTGGTACCTAGGGTACCATCTTGGGAGGCTTTCTAAATATCATATTCTTCTAGGAGCTCCACTTGTTATATGAGGGTAGGGTTTGAACCCTGTTTTAACTTTCTGGAGGTACACAATTGTCTCATCTCCTGAAAAGTTAGGGTATCATATCTGGAGGGTATCTTTCTAGGAAATCCCTCCCCTGAGAGAGTATCATCTTGATCTCCTCTCAGAGACATGATCTAGTGAGGGTGTTGTGTGTGCACCTACCTACACTAGTTGTATCTACTAAACCTCTCTAGTAGTTGTAGTCAGGGTGTGCTCGGCCCTTCAACCTACAACAACTAAGTCCAGTAGGACTTAAGTATTTATAATCTATGTTATATGTACCTAACAATATCTTTGTAATCTTTCAATTTAGTATCTTAAGATTACAATGGTATTAACAACAGCAAGCTCAGATCCCAACCGCTGCTCACCAATGTGAGAAGTTGGCCTGATATATGATGTCACTAATTCTAGTGTACACCTTGTATCAGTCCAAACAACCCTTATGGTGATTGGTTGTAAAGTCAACCTTATAGACCAGCTATCCTAGTGGTAGCATGGACAAGAGCAGTCTTAGGCTAAACTCTGTATGGCATGTGAAGCCAGCTGTTATACCATTTGTAATCCCTTGAATACCAAATGAAAGGACACCTGTTAGACGGACCGGGAGGGTCGGCCGAGGACAAGGGGAGAGGTCTCCGGGGAGAGCCGTCTCCAGCGATCGTACAGACGAGTAACTTCCCCCCCACAGATGTACACCACACAAGGATAAGGTTTAACGTTCTTTATAAGCAATCTTTAGGTACGATAGAAGGGTACAAGGAGGTCAGGACTCAGGGGTCCCCTCGATTCTAGTCTCTTGGTTGGGAAAGGGGGTAGCGGGACAGTCTTGTTACCAAACTGGTAGATGCGATGATATGATGGATAGCTCACAATCCTCGAGCTCGGTGTTCTAGCTGGACGGGCCGTGGCAGCGCCAGCAGGTCCCGGTGAAGGTGGTCATTACACGGTCCACGGCAGCGCCAGCAGGTCCCGATGAAGGTGGTGGTTACAACGGTCCGCGGCAGCGCCAGCAGGTCTCAACGAAGGTGGTAGTTACAACGGTCCGCGGCAGCGCCAGCAGGTCCCAATGAAGGTGGTAGTTACAACGGTCCGCGGCAGCGCCAGCAGGTCCCGACGAGGATGGAGGATGCAGAAGGCCGCGGCAGCGCCAGCAGGCAGCATGATAGTTCACAAGGCAGGGCTACGGCAGCGCCGGTAGTCCGTCAAGGATGAGTTCTTCTCGGTGTCTCTCGACTCCAGGATACAACTGCCTTCCTGCTCTGGAGCTGCCCCAGTTATAGGTCTGGCGCCCTTTGATGTCCGGACGCTCGCACTTGGAGGTCGGGAGGTCCGGGATGAGGGAGTCCAGACACCCAGCAGGGGGGTGGAGCCAGCGCCCGGGGGAGCTGGGGGGCGATCGGCACGTGGCGGGGGAGAGCCATCGACACTTCTTTCTCCCATCGACCTGCCAAGTGGTCCGTTCACCTCCTGGGTGGATGGTGGTGCCGGGATGTCGGGGCCTGGCCAGGCCCAGGGTTAGGGTCGAGCTGAGGCCACGCGGCCTCGTGGTGCAGTGTCCAAGATGGCGGCCGGGCCGGGCAAAGGAGCCGGTAGTGGTTCGGCCCCATGATACAGAGAGGTCCGGGGGCAGGAGTCCCGTCTGGGGACGGGGTGCGGGTTGTTTCTGTGGGTAACACCTGGAGGGCCGGGGCTCGGGCCCTGTCATGCGGGGAGGGAGCAAGCCCTTCACGTGGCCTGTCCAACATGCGTCCCCCCCAGCTGAAGGCGGGGAGAGTCACCCATCCTCTTGGGGACTCTCCTCGTCGAGGCGGAAAAAGCGTGACAGGCCATCTGCGTTGGAGTGGTCTTGGCCCGGTCGATGTTCCACAGTGAAGTCCATCCCCTGCAGGGAGATGGACCAACGCAATAGTTTGGGGTTTTCCCCCCGCATCTGCATTATCCACTGCAGGGGTCGATGATCTGTTTGCACCCGGAAGTGGGTACCGAAGAGATAGGGCCGGAGCTTTTTGAGGGCCCACACCACTGCGAAGGCCTCCCTCTCGATGGTGCTCCAGCGCTGTTCTCGGGCCAGGAGGCGTCTGCTGATGAAGGCCACCGGTTGGTCAAGTCCCTCGGAGTTCAGCTGGGAGAGGACCGCCCCGATGCCATGGTCGGAGGCATCTGTTTGTCCGATGAATTCCCGACTGTAGTCGGGGGCCTGGAGCACAGGGGCAGTGCACATGGTGGCTTTCAGCTTCTCGAAGGCCGCTTGACAGTCTGGGGTCAAGTTGACCTTCTTCGGGTGGTTTTTAGATGTGAGTCCCGTGAGGGGCCCCACAATGCTGCCATAGTCCCTCACGAACCGCCGGTAGTAGCCGGTGAGCCCCAAGAAGGCTCGGACCTCGGTCTGCGTGACTGGAGGCTGCCAGGACTGGATGGCAGCGATTTTGAGTTGCAGAGGGGCCACCCGACCGCTTCCCACCTGGTGTCCGAGATAGGTCACGGACCCCTGACCAATTTGGCACTTGCTGGCCTTGATTGTGAGGCCGGCCCGTTGGAGGGCCTGCAGGACCTCTCGGAGGTGGTGGAGGTGGTCGGACCAGTGGCGGCTGTACACAGCGATATCGTCCAGGTAGGCGGCGCTGAACTCCTCGAGCCCCGCCAAGACCTGGTTCACCAGTCGCTGAAAGGTAGCTGGGGCATTCTTCATGCCGAAGGGCATGACTTTGAAGTGGTAGTGGCCATCGGGGGTAGAAAAGGCGGATCGTTCTTGGGCCCGGGGTATGAGACCGATCTGCCAGTAGCCCGCTGTCAGGTCGAAGATGCTGAGGTAGCGGGCAGCCCCCATGCGGTCGATCAGTTCATCCGCTCGGGGGATGGGATGAGCGTCGGTTCTGGTGACAGCATTCAAGCCCCGATAGTCGACGCAGAATCGGAGCTCAGGAGTGGTGCCGGGGGCAGCAGCTTTGGGGACCAGCACGACCGGGCTGGCCCAGGGGCTGTCCGAGGACTCGATGACCCCGAGCGTGAGCATCTTTGATACCTCCTCTTGGATGCAGGCCCGTACCCGATCTGGTACGCGGTATGCCCGGTGTCTGATAGGGGGACTGTCCCCAGTGTCCACGTCGTGCAAGCACCAGGGGGTGACCCCTGGGGTGAGGGAAAACAAGGTAGCAAACTGCAGCAGGAGGTCCCGGCAGCCTTGGCGCTGTTCCGGGGTGAGGGCATCGGAGAGCCGGACCCCGTCCACGGAACCATCTTTCTCACGAGTCTTCAGGAGATCAGGGAGAGGCTCGGAGTCTTCTTCCGCTCCACTGTCTGTAGCCATCAGGAGGCTGAGCTCCGAGCGCACAAAGTGGGGTTTGAGTCTGTTGGTGTGGAGGACCCGGAGGGGGTTCCGTGGAGATTCCATATCGATGAGATAGGCGACGGGGCTCTTGCGTTCGACCACTTTGAAGGGCCCCGTCCACTTGTCCTGCAAGGCACATGGTTCGGTGGGGGACATCACCCACACTTGTTGGCCAGGTTCGAATTCGATGGAGGAGGCATTTTGATCGTACCATTTTTTCATGTCCTCCTGACTGGCCTCAAGGTTCGCTTTCGCCATTTCTCTGAATCGCCTGGTCTGATTGCGTAGGGTCAGGAGGTACTTGAAGACGTCTGGAGGGGTCTTTAGGGGGGCCATCTCCCAACCTTCTTTGACTAGGCTGAGGGGCCCTCGCACAGGGTGCCCGTACAAGAGTTCGAAAGGGCTAAAGCCGAGGGACTTCTGGGGAACTTCTCGATAGGCTAAGAGGAGGCACGGAAGTAGTACATCCCACTGGCGACGGAGGGGCTCTTCCAATCCCCCAATCATTCCCTTGAGCGTGCGGTTGAACCGCTCGACTAGTCCGTTTCCCTGAGGGTGATAGGGGGTCGTGAATCGGTAGGTGACCCCGCACTGTTGCCAGAGGGACTTCATATACTTCGAAATAAAGTTTGTGCCTCTGTCGCTGACGACTTCTCGGGGGAAGCCCACCCGGGAGAAGATCCCCATTAAGGCCCGGCCGACTACCGGGGCTGTTACAGTTCACAGGGGCACAGCCTCGGGGTAGCGGGTGGCGTGGTCCACCAGTACCAGGATGAACCGATGTCCTTGTGCTGTACGGGGGTCCAGGGGCCCCACAATGTCTATTCCCACCCTCTCGAACGGGGTGGTGACAACTGGGAAGGGTTGCAGAGGTGCTTTGAGTTTGCGGCCGCTCTTCCCGCTGGCCTGGCACGTGGGGCAGGACCGGCAGTGGTTGAGGACGTCGTTTCTCATCTTTGGCCAGAAAAAGTGGGTCACCAGGCGACTGTAGGTTTTGTCCTGGCCCAGGTGTCCAGCCAGAGGGACATCGTGGGCCAAATTTAACAGGAAGTCTCTAAAACGGAGGGGCACCACCAGCACTCGACTGGCCCCTAACTCCGCGATTCTCTGTTCACTGTACAATAGGTCGTTGTCCCAATAGATCCAATGGGCTCCGGTGGTGTCCCCTGTGCTCTGGGCGAGGGCTTGCTGGCGGAGTCCCTCGAGGGAAGGACAGGTCTTCTGTTCTTGACGGAACTGTTCCTGGGTGGGCCCCCCTTCTTGACGCCACTGAGCCAGGTTGGGAAGGTCCTGGGGCTGAGCGAGCCCTTCGGGGGTTTGCTCTGGGGGGTCGGTATGGTCGGTGTCCTCTACTGGAGCGATCGGGGGAGGAGGTGCTGGCCATTCGGGTTCTTCTGGTCGGGGGATGGCACGGGCGGCCATGGACCGGGTGGTTACGCACGCCCAGTCCGGGAGGCCCAACATCCCCAGGTGCCCTCTTCTTTCTACGGCGGCCCACGGGGAACTCTCAAGATCATTCCCCAGGAGACAGTCCACGGGGGCATCATCTCGGACCGTCACCTTCAACATGCCGGAGACTCCTCCCCATTCGAAGGGGACGCAGGCCATCCGACATAGACTCTCCGAATTGTCGGCTGAACGTACGGGGCAGAGAATGTTCGGCAGGATCTGCTCTGGTTTTACCAGGTGACAGCGGACGGCCGTCACACTGGCCCCCGTGTCACGTAGTGCTTCGGCCCGGCGTCCATTAATGTTCACCCACTGACTATATTTTCTGGTGTTGGCGGGTAGGGGAGCCCGCGGGACCATGTCTCTTCCCCCTAGGCACGCTAGAACCATGGCGGCCGGTTCCCACTCGTGTTGTTCCTGCTCGTATTCTTCCTGTTCTTCGGAGATTTGTTCTACCCCCAGGGCGGCGGCCGCTACCTGGCGGGGTCTCGGAGTTTGGTTCTGTGGACAGTTCGGGTCATTGGCGTAGTGGCCGACTCGCTGGCATCGGTGACACGTGACATTGGCTCGGAACCCCGGGCGCATCGGGGGGTTGCCCCGGCTGGCCGGGGGCGGGGTGCTGGCAGCGGGAGCGGCCGGGACGGTGTCTCTTCCTCGTCCCTGGCCTCCTCCTCCTCCTCGGGGACGGTGCTGACCTTGGTTGTTCCGGTTCTGTTCGTGCGGCCCTCTCCGGCCCACTCGGGTGCTTTCCCACCGGTCAGCTTCGGCGGCGAGTTGCCATAGGTCAGTCAATTTACTGTCGAGGAGGTGCTGCCTGAGCTCGACGAAGCAGTTGTTAGAGAGGTGCTCCCACACCATGAGATTAAAAAGTTGCTCGTAGGTCGTTACGTGGCTTCCCTTGATCCAACCCTCGAAGGCTCGGCTGAAATAGTTGACATATTCCACCCAAGTTGTACCCGGGATCCGGGTGCAGTCTCGGAACCTCTGGCGGTACATTTCGGGTGTGAGCCCATATCGGGTGAGGAGGGCAGCCTTCATGTGGTCATAGGATGACATCAGATGGTCTGGGAGCTGTAACAGGGCATCGCGGCCTTCATTGACGAACCTCCCCCATAGACCGGCTCCCCAGTCACTTCGATCGATCCGGTGGGAGGTCATGGCGATCTCGTAGGCCTTGAACCACTGTTGTATGTCGTCCTCTCGGACATACTCTCGAACGACATCCTTGGGGATGTGGACTTTCTTTTCTGTCGCTCCCGGGGTGCACGGTCGCTCGGGCACCTCCAGTTCTTTGTTCTGCTTCCGTAGGTCTATTTCTGCCAGTTTGCGCTCGTGTTCGTACGCTAATCTCTTTTCTTCGAGCTCTCTCTGCCTCTGTTTTTCTTCCCGTTCTTCTCGGAGCCGCAGATGTTCTAGGTTCAGTTTTTGTTCGGCTAATTTTAGTTCACCGTCCATTTTGAGCCGTGCCATTTCTAGCTCATGTAGTCTGCTTTTTTCTCTCTCTTGGATCTCTTCCTGCGAGAGACCCGTTCTTCGCTCCTCGGGAGCCGTGGTGTTCCTCTCTGATGCTGCAATGTTTTGGTCCGGGGATCTCGCGGCCCCGGTTTCTGCCCACGACTCAATGGCGTGCTTGAAATCGTCTTTGGTGCTCAGGCCGGTGGTAGCAATGCCTAGTTCAATGCAGAATTGTTTCAATTCACGATGGTTGTACTCTTCCAATTTCTCCATCTGGAATTTCTCGGTGGATCCGCTCTCTTTGGTTGACATTGTGGTTTCGTCGTGGGGTGAGCTACTCTCTGTACGATTACGCGTTGATTCGGATCGCGCCGCTGGCCACCAATGTTAGACGGACCGGGAGGGTCGGCCGAGGACAAGGGGAGAGGTCTCCGGGGAGAGCCGTCTCCAGCGATCGTACAGACGAGTAACTTCCCCCCCACAGATGTACACCACACAAGGATAAGGTTTAACGTTCTTTATAAGCAATCTTTAGGTACGATAGAAGGGTACAAGGAGGTCAGGACTCAGGGGTCCCCTCGATTCTAGTCTCTTGGTTGGGAAAGGGGGTAGCGGGACAGTCTTGTTACCAAACTGGTAGATGCGATGATATGATGGATAGCTCACAATCCTCGAGCTCGGTGTTCTAGCTGGACGGGCCGCGGCAGCACCAGCAGGTCCCGGTGAAGGTGGTCGTTACACAGTCCGCGGCAGCGCCAGCAGGTCCCGATGAAGGTGGTGGTTACAACGGTCCGCGGCAGCGCCAGCAGGTCTCAACGAAGGTGGTAGTTACAACGGTCCGCGGCAGCGCCAGCAGGTCCCAATGAAGGTGGTAGTTACAACGGTCCGTGGCAGCGCCAGCAGGTCCCGACGAGGATGGAGGATGCAGAAGGCCGCGGCAGCGCCAGCAGGCAGGATGATAGTTCACAAGGCAGGGCTACGGCAGCGCCGGTAGTCCGTCAAGGATGAGTTCTTCTCGGTGTCTCTCGACTCCAGGATACAACTGCCTTCCTGCTCTGGAGCTGCCCCAGTTATAGGTCTGGCGCCCTTTGATGTCCGGACCCTCGCACTTGGAGGTCGGGAGGTCTGGGATGAGGGAGTCCAGACACCCAGCAGGGGGGTGGAGCCAGCGCCCGGGGGAGCTGGGGGGCGATCGGCACCTGGCGGGGGAGAGCCATCGACACTTCTTTCTCCCATCGACCTGCCAAGTGGTCCGTTCACCTCCTGGGTGGATGGTGGTGCCGAGATGTCGGGGCCTGGCCAGGCCCAGGGTTAGGGTCGAGCTGAGGCCACGCGGCCTCGTGGTGCAGTGTCCAAGATGGTGGCCGGGCGAGGGAGCCGGTAGTGGTTCGGCCCCATGATACAGAGAGGTCCGGGGGCAGGAGTCCCGTCTGGGGACGGGGTGCGGGTTGTTTCTGTGGGTAACACCTGGAGGGCCGGGGCTCGGGCCCTGTCATGCGGGGAGGGAGCAAGCCCTTCACGTGGCCTGTCCAACAACACCACAACAGATATATATAAAAAATAGAATGTATTTATTCTAGTCAAAATACCCTCAGCACTCTTTATGAGATTCGAGGTAAGTACAACACAGTCTTATTTAAGCATACATTAAGCCACACAGGTAAGTAATACATTTAGGCCTTAGGGGCCACGCAAACCACATACTAAGTAAGTGGTATAAGAACCACTGTCACAAACACAGGATAGGCCTAGGCCTAGGGAATCGCTGGGGCTACACTTTACTACCAAAGGTTAGGAAGTGGGAGGCCCACGGGATTCAGGTGCAGAGTGGAAACACTCACGCGTAATGCGTAAAAGTCGATAGAAATAGTAGTTATTAGAAATTAAGAGTTTTAGGACACTTCTGGAATAGCTAGGAGTTCGAGACTTGGAAACTAGACCCTAGGATAGTCAATACCCTTGTGAGCACCGGAGAACTCAAGTTACCTAGCCCACGGGCTGCGGGTGCATAGGTGTGAACTTGCGTCGGGTTTCATCGTTGACTCCTATGGATGCCTGAAGGAAAGTTGCTGACAGGCAGTCAGTGAAGAGTGTCCGGTGGATCCCAAGGATGGAATCAAGAAGGAAGCATACCTGCAAGCAGAAGGGACAGAGTCTAGGTCACCAGCCAGGAGCCGGGAAGGAACCAGGCGATGTCGTGCAGATGCAGGTGAAGAGGTGAAGTTTGTCGCAGCAGCCACGGGTACCAGGAGACGTCGAGAATGACCAGGACCAGGAAGTGAGCTGTCCCACGAAGGCTCTTGCTGTCGGCAGCGTTGATGTCGAGTTAGGACCCAACAAGCCTTGGCAAGCATAACCCACGCAGGATGGAGGACTTGCTTCTGGTGCAGACCAGGAAGGTCTGGGGTGCTTCACTTTCACAGAGGAGCAAGTGCCAGTCTGGAGGAGCCGGACCAGCAAGGTGAAATCAAAGGTTCGTCGTCGCAGAAGTCACTAGCAAACGGGCCAGCAACCGGACAACACGTCGAGCAACTCAGGTGCAGAAGGGCCCCACGCAGAACACGTGAAGTGTGGGGAGCTGATCTTCTTTGCAGATGGTGCTCGGGATGGGGGCATCTCAATTCCCCAAGCACAGCCTCGAGGAATCCTCAGAAGTCGCGCTAGTCAGTTACTAGCTACTTTTCCCAAGTCGCCGGTCCCACATCCCTCGTCACCTCCACGGGTCTCAGCTTTGCTGTAGAGGTGGATCTGGTTCAGAGGTGTCTGGAAGTCTCGGCGCTGGTCAGTCTTTGCAGTCGTCCCTCGTAGGATCAGTCGCAAAGTAAGCAGTGGTCGCTGGATGATGCCTGGTTGCCCAGGGTGGTCACTCCTTGGCCACAAGGGAGATTCTTCAGTCTTCTTCCTGAGGTCGAATGTCGAAGGTCCAGAGTTTCTGTTCAAGTTGCAGATTCAGGATAATCTGATCCTGCAGGGCTCAGCTACCTACTGAGATACTGGGCTAGTGGGCTGGGCTACCTGCAAGGTCCCTCCTATGGGTGGGACCAGGAAGGGGAGTGGTTACACCCCCTTTCCTTTGTCCAGTTTCGCGCCAGAGCTGGGGCTGGAGGGCCCCAGCGCCGGTTTGAACTGGACTATGCATGGGACACCTTGTGTGCCGCAGGCATGTCTCATTCCTTTCAGCCCTCCCTGCCCCAATACACTAAAGTCTGTCTGGGGAGGTGCTAGCACCTCCCCAAGCAGGAAACCTATTGTCAAGGCCTCCCTGGCTGGGAGGGCTCCCAGCTGCAGGAGGTCAGACTCGTGTCTGTGGCAGCAGCATCCATTTTGTGATGCTGAGGCTTTGGTCAGAGTTAAACAGCAAAGTAGGATTTTAACATATCTCTCCCTCTAGAAGGGAGGAATAATATCCTCATCACCAGAAATGGTATGGGGGTATTATTCCAAAGTGTTTGACACCTTACACGACATGTTTTGATAAAGCCAAACCATAGTTACCATAACCGTTTAAGATTATAAGGCACTTTAAGAGTATATGGTAGGCGATATCATAGAACAGCTATAAGGACATGGTTCCGAAAGCTGCAGACAGGCTCAGCTCATGCTAGAGCACCATCTCACATGTTACCAAGCACTCTGCCTCCAGGATTGTTAAGGCCTGCCATAGGAGTGGCTAATAGGTACACATGTGTCTATATATAAGGTAGGTATAGGACTACTACACCTAAGCAAGGGGTGATTACACGACCTTGCCCCAGCTGAGAGATCAGCCAGTTGTGTCTGATTGGAAGGCCAGGCCAGGGGTGGCGGTGAGGATAGTATTCCCCCCTTCTAGAGGGGGAAGACATGTTGAAATGCTACTTACCCGGTAAAAGTTAACCAGAGCCCCAGCGTCACAAAATGGACGCTGCTGCCACAGACACAAGTCTGACCTCCTGCTGCTGGGAGTCCTTCCAGCGAGGGAGGCTTGGACAATAGGTTTCCTGCCTTGGGAGGTGCTAGCACCACCCCAGACAGGACTTAGTGTATTGGGGCAGGGAGGGATGAAAGAAACGAGACACTGCCTGGGGCACACAAGGTGCTCCATGCATAGTCCTGTTCAAACCGGTGCTGGGGCACTCCAGCCCCAGTCCTGGCGCGAAACTGGACAAACGGAAGGGGGTGTAACCACCCCCCTCCCTGGTCCCACCCATAGGAGGGACCTAGCAGGTAACCCAGCCCCCCAGATTAGTATAAGAGTGGGAGCTGAGTCCCTGGGACTTTGGATTATCCTGAACTGAAACTTGACACGAAACTCTGGACCTTCGACCTTCATCAAGAAGACTGGAGAATCTCCCTTGTGGCCAAGGAGTGGCCACCCTGTGCAAACAGGCACCATCAAGCAACCTGCCATTTGCTTTGCCCGAAGTTCTACGAGGAACCGACTGCAGAGCCCAACCAGCGCCATGACTTCAAGACTTCTCTGACCCAGATCCACATCCACAGCAAAGCTGAGATCCGTGGAGGCGACGAGAGACGTGGGACCGGCTACCTGGCAAAATTGGCTAGTAGCTTCCAGCACAGCTTCTGAGGCATCCTCGAAGTTGTACTCTGGGGATTGAGAAGCCCCAACCCCGAGCACCATCTGCACCGAAGATTAGCCCTCCACACTCCACGAGTTCTGCGTGGGGCCCTTCTGCATTTTCCTGCTTGACGCGTCTGTCTGGTTGCTGGCCCATTGGCTAGTAGCCTCTGCGATGACGAACCTGTAACTTTCCACTGCTGGTTTGGTTTGCCAAGACTGGCCCTTGCTTCCCTGTGAAAGAGCAGCACCTCAGGCCTCCCTGGTCTGCGACAGAAGCGAGTCCTTCATCCTGCGTGGGTTGCGCTTGCCAAGGCTTGTTGGGTCCTAACTCGACATCGACGCCGCCGACAGCAAGAGCCTTCATGGGGCAGCTCGGCTCCTGGTCCTGGTCATCCTCAACACCTCCTGGTACCCGTGGCTGCTGCGACAAGCTTCACCTCTTCACCTGCATCTTCACGGCATCGCCTGGTTCCTTCCTGCTTCCACACGGTCACTGGCTAGTGACACAGACTTTGTCCCTTCTGCTTGCAGGTGTTCTTTCTTCTTGATTCCAACCTTGGAATCCACCGGACACTCTTCACTGACTGCCTGTCAGCAACTTTTCTTCAGGCATCCATAGGAGTCGACAGAGAAACCTGACGCAAGTTCACACCTATGCACCCGCAGCCCGTGGGCTAGGTAAACCAAGTACCCCGGTGCTCACAAGGGTATTGACTATCCTAGGGTGTAGTTTCCAAGTCTCTAACTCCTAGCTCCTTCCGAAGTGTCCTAAAACTCTTTATTTCTAACTATTACATTTCTATCGACTTTAACGCAATACGCGTGAGTGTTTCCACTCTGCACCTGAATCCCGTGGTTCTCCCACTTCCTACCAACTGGTAGTATAGTGTAGCTCCAGCGATTCCCTAGACCTAGGCCTAACCTGTGTTCGTGACAGTGGTCCTTATACCACTTACTTAGTATATGGTTTGCGTGGCCCCTAGGGCCTAACTGTATTACTTACCTGTGTAACTTATGTATGCTTAAATAAGATTGTGTTGTACTTACCTCGAATCTCATAAAGAGTGCTGAGGGTATTTTGACTAGAATAAATACATTCTATTTTTATATATATCTGTTGTGGTGTCCTTTCATTTGGTATTCAAGGGATTACAAATGGTATAACAGCTGGCTTCACATGCCATACAGAGTTTAGCCTATGACTGTTCTTGTCCATGCTACCACTAGGATAGCTGGTCTATAAGGTTGACTTTACAACCAATCACCATAAGGGTTGCTTGGACTGATACAAGGTGTACACTAGAACTAGTGACATCATATTTCAGGCCAACTTCTCACATTGATGAGCAGCGGTTGGGATCTGAGCTTGCTGTTGTTAATACCATTGTAATCTTGAGATACTTGAGATATTTGTCAGGTACATATAACATAGCTTATAAATACTTAAGTTCTACTGAACTTAGTTGTTGTAGGTTGAAGGGCCTAGCACACCCTGACTACAACTACTAGAGAGGTTTTAGTAGATACAACTAGTGTAGGTAGGTGCACACACCACACCCTCACTAGATCATGTCTCTGAGAGGAGATCAAGGTGATTCTCCCCCAGTAGAGGGATATCCTAGGAAGATACCCTCCAGATATGATACTCTAACTTTTCAGGAGATGAGACAATTGTGTACCTCCAGAAAGTTAAAACAGGGTTCAAACCCTACCCTCATTTATCTAGTGGAGCTCTTAGAAGAGTATGATGTTCAGAAAGCCTCCCAGGATGGTGCCCTATGTACCAATGAGGGTCTGCCCTCTGCAGAAGACTCCCCTCACCATACTGATCAAGATGAGTCAGACGGGACTTCAGAAGATGAGGTAGACAGCCAGGTCCAAGTTAGGAGACTTAGCCAGGCTAACTTAAGCCTACATGGGGCTCAGGGTGGGATCCCCCCATTCAGACCCTCAAGTAGACTTAACCAGAGAGGTGGGAGAGGAAGATCCCCTTCTAGGGAATCTGTCCACTCCCATGTCTCTAATAGCTCCAATGCCTCTTCTCATAGGGGGATGACTTCTCCCCAGAGAAGAGAGCATCAGGCCAGAATGAGGGAAGCCAATCTGAGGATTGAAAGGGAAAAACTTGCCCTTGCCAAAGAGAAGCTTGCTCTGGCCAGAGAGCAAAAGTTAAATGGATTAGAATACACTGGTGGCAGCAATATCCCTAAGGATAGAGACAGGACCTATGATAATAGAAACCTGAGCAAGATTGTCCCTCCCTACAAGTGTGGGGATGACATCCACAAATGGATAACTGCTTTGGAGAGAGCCTGCAAAGTACAGCAGGTACCCCAAAGTCAGTGGGCAGCTATCTTGTGGCTCTCCTTCTCTGAGAAAGGTAGAGACAAGCTCCTCACAGTTAGTGATGAGGATGCTGACAATTACACTGCCTTGAAGAGTGCTCTGATTGACGGGTTTGGCCTAACCACTGAACAATACAGGTTGTTGTTCAGGGATACCAAGAAGACACAGACTCAGGACTGGCCTGAGTTTGTAAATTGTGCCACTAAGGCTTTGGAAGGCTGGTTATTGGGTAGTAAGGTTAAGGACTATACAGGATTGTATAATTTGATCATGAGAGAACAAATCCTTAACAACTGTCAAAACCAGCTACTGCATCAACACTTGATTGACTCTGACCTAACTTCTCCCCAGGAATTGAGAAAGAAGGCAGATAGGTGGGTCAGGACTAGAGTTAAGCAGAAATCCCAGAACCAGGGCGGTGATCAGAAAAAGGCAGACCAGAAAGGTAATGAGCAGAAAACAAAAGACCAGAAGTCTTCACCAGGCCCCCAAAAGGCTCAGGGGGAGGGTGGTCCCAAAAAGGATAAAAAGAAAGATGGCCAAAAGAAACCTTGGTGTAACTATTGTAAGTCCAATTCCCATTGGTATAGTGAATGCACCAAAAAGGACAAGCCCCCAACCACCATTGCCCCTAAGGCAACTGTACCCCCTAGTCCAGCTGTAAGTGGTGGTTCCCAGCAAAAGGGTGTAATAGGGTTAACCCTGGGAAGTGAAGTGGATTCTGGCCTAGTCAGAACACCCACTCAGGCTATTCTGATCTGTAATGGGGACATAGCTTTGTCCTCTACTATGAGCCCCAGTAACCTGGGCAAGTATAGACAGACACCTTTAATCAACCATAGAATGGCTCAGGCCTTCAGGGACACAGGTGCTAGTGTCACAATGGTGACACCTGCCTTTGTGGACCCTGGACAGATCATGCTAGGTGAGAATTACCTAGTGACCAACGCTAGCAATGCCACTACCTCCCATAGTGTGGCAATTGTTAACTTCTCCTGGGGAGGGGTAACTGGCCTCAAGAAAGTTGTGGTGAGGTCAGACCTTCCTGTAGAGTGTCTGTTGGGAAATGACCTTGAAACTTCAGTGTGGGCTGAAGTGGAGTATAGGACCCATGCAGAAATGCTGGGGATAGATGCACATGTCCTTGCTGTGACCAGGTCACAGGCCAAAAAGTGCAACACTGAACAAGTGCTGGATCCTGGGACAATGGACCAGACACAATCCAAGAGAAAGAGCAGTAGGGTTAAGGCTGTGCCTTCCCCCCTGCCTCAGGTAGAGGATCAGCTCTCACAGGAGGATGATTCTGAGAGCCCTGAAGGAACTGTCCTAGAAGAACTGGAGCCTGACCAGGTTGAGTTTCTTGGGACAGGAGGACCTTCAAGGGCAGATCTGAGGCAGGCACAATTAGACTGTCCTTTTCTTGAACCCCTCAGACAGCAGGCTGCTGGTGAGGCTGCAGGGAATGCTCAAGGTACCCATAAAGTGTATTGGGATGAAGGACTGCTGTACTCAGAGGCTAGAAACCCCAAGCCTGGTGCTTCCAGGAGGTTGGTCATACCATTGAGTTTCAGAGGCTTCCTTCTTACCTTGGCCCATGATATTCCCCTTGCAGGACACTTAGGCTCGAATAAGACGTGGGACAGACTTGTCCCTCACTTTCACTGGCCTCACATGTCAGAAGATACTGTCACGGTCTTCCGATTCTCCTCGGGATCAGGGCGATGCTCAAAGGGGTCCACCTCCTGACATCCCCAAACTCTGATTCAAGATATCCAGAGTGTTGAGGCGATCAAGCAAGGGAAGGATAGGGTAGGGGCAGCATGGGAAGGGACACCTGAAAAACAAAGTACATACAATTAATGACCTCCCCCAGGCTATCTACTCTCATAGGGTCTCACTAGTTCTTCCTCCTACCTGCCAAGGCGTCTCCCTGACGATAGTTCCTCTAGCAGATACCAGTCGTCTCTCAGAGACTGCTGTGCATTAATCTACACCAAAACCAAAAGTACAAAAGGTTAACACAGGATCACCTAACGATTCACTCCCACAAGAATTCCACACTCCCTCGTCCACATACGTACCAAACTCCTACCCCCCCATTCTCTTTTATCCAGAACTGATGAAGGAAGGAGAGGTTCAAAGAAAAAAGACGAGAGAACCCTTTTAGTCAGGGCTCCGCTACTTGTCTGTTGAGGAATCACTTTTTGTCCCTTAAAGGAAGTTCCCAATGTCCGCCACACTCTTAGAATGTCTCGTACCCTATTGGCGTTGGGCCCGGCTCCACCTATTTGGCTGCCAGAGGGCTGATGAAATCAAAACTCCCAAAAGAAAGTAAGTGGCCGGCTCCACCCACATGGCTGCCAGATGGCCGTTAATAAGAATCCAGCTATAACAAGAAACAATACGAATCAATGTACGAAGAGACACCTGCCACTGTCTGGGCCGCCGTGCAATCCCTCACGGCTTACCTGCCACTGTTTACTGGTGTCCGCGCAAAGCTGCGCGTGCAGCGGGTTTGCAGTGAATTAGTACAATCACCGGTGTCTTCACCTCGCGTGCGCCGTCCCGTAGTTCGCTACGCAGATGAGACCTGCTCCGCTGCGCCCTCTTCGGAACTCCTGCCGATCAACCCCGGCCGGACCGGGAACGGTATACCTCGTCTCGAGGCTCTCCTCCAACACAGGAAGAGCAGAAAGTCGAACAGCCGCTCGAAAGCCCTCGGCTGCTCCCAAGTTCCAGAATCACGAAAAACGTCCTGACGCATTGTTCGTGTTTATAAAGTCTTTCGCCCCTCCCCTCGTCTGGGGTTGCTGGGACATGTAGTTCCACTGGTTTTATCAGCGTAACTACGTAGGCGCCCTGGCCCTCAAACCCTGACAGTACGCCCCCCTCCCCAGCGCCTCATTGACCCTGGTTTCCCCAGATTGCGGGCATGGAACAGGCGTACCGCCTGCGGGGCGTGTACATTCGTGCTGGGCTCCCACGAGTCGTCTTCGGACGGGTACCCCTTCCAGGAAATTAGGTACCACAATTTTCCTTGCCTAAATTTCGAGTCCAGGATTCGTTTCACCTCGTACTCCAGCTGGCCATCCCGCACTACTGGAGGCATCGCTCGGCTTCTGACGTTCCTTGCTGGTTTCAGAAGTCCGCAGTGGAACGCGGGATGTATTTGCAGGGAAGCAGGCAGTTTCAACTGATAGGCCACTGGGTTGATTTTCCGCACCACAGTATAGGGCCCTATGTATCTGGGATGAAATATACTGCGCCACCTAAAGCGGATGTTTTTCGTGGAGAGCCATACGCGGTCTCCCACCCGGTAACTAGGCCCTTCATGCCTGTGGCGATCGGCCCATTTCTTGTACTGTTGCTTGGCTCGCAGCAAGTTGGCCTGTAGTTTCTTATGGAGTTGTAAGAGGCGGTCGACTTGCTCCATCACTGTGGGCTGGTTTTGTACTTCTCTTGGAATGACCAGCGGCAATGTAGAGGCATGAAAGCCATGATTGGCTCTGAACGGCGTTTCTTTAATGGAGCTGTGCCAGGTGTTATTGTACGACAGCTCTGCCAACCATAACAACGAAACCCAGGAGTCCTTGGCGTCTTCAGAAAACCAGCGCAATTACTTCTTGAGAGTTTGGTTTAAGTGCTCGGTCTGCCCATCAGTTTGCGGGTGAAAACTGGTGGACAGAGCGGCACTCACTTGGAGGGCCTTGCACCACATGCGCCAAAAGCTGGCCACGAATTGGGGCCCCCTATCGGAAACGATAACCCGCGGGAGGCCGTGTAAACGCACCACCTTCGTCAAGAGCATCTGCGCTGTTTGTCCTGCCGTGGGAAGGTTTTTGCAGGGAATAAAATGCCCCATTTTCGTCAGGCTATCAACCACCACCAAGATGGCGGTAAACCCTTGGTCCAGGGGTAGGCCGAGAACAAAATCCAAACTTATCGTGTGCCAGGGTTGTGGCGGTGTTGGCAACGGCAGCAATTTCCCTCTAGCCTTGCTGTGTTCTCCTTTCGCCCAAGCACAGGTCTCACAGTGCGACACCCAGCGTTTTACGTCTGTGACCATGCCATCCCACCAGAAATGTCGTTGCACCAGATGGAGGGTCTTTTGGTTTCCGGGGTGTCCTGCTAGCACTGTATTGTGACACCAATTGAAAGCCTGTACCTGTAGCTCTTGCATGGGTAGAAACAACTTGTTCTTGTGGAGGGGTATTCCGTGTTTCAAGACCCGACAGGGGTCTTGCTTCGCCCAGCGCTGCCACCGCACAATCGAGCGGCTGTCTTTGACCTGGTCCACGAACTTCTCGGCTGTGATCACACACAGGACCTTCTCAGGATGGACGATAGCTTCCAGAGGGTGTTGCTGGGCGGCTTCGCTTTCTCCGAGTCTCGACAACGAGTCTGCTTTCCGGTTATCTGAGCCTGGACGAAACGTAACTACAAACTCGTATTCCGCGAAGAATAACATCCATCTCATCTGTCTCTGCGAGAGAAGCCTTGCGGTCTTCATGTATTGTAGGTTTTTGTGATCGGTGTACACGGTGACCGGATGATGGGCCCCCCATAAGTAGTGTCTCCACTCCTGGAAGGCTTTTTTGATGGCCAATAGTTCTTTTTCTGGGACTGAGTAATTGAGTTCCGCAGGACTTAGTTTTTTCGACAAGAAAGCCACCGGGTGCAGCTGTCCGGTTAGTTTGTCTCGTTGAGACAACACCGCCCCCACAGCGATGTTGGAAGCATCCGCCTCGACAATGAATGGGATACCGGTTTGCGGGTGTCGCAAGATGGGGCGGTACAGAATGCTTTTTTCAGATGGATGAAAGCTTCCATGGCTTCTGGTGTCCATAGGAAGACGGCCCCCTTTCTCAACAACCTAGTGATGGGAGAAGCCAGTTGAGAAAAATGAGAGATGAACCTCCGATAATAATTGGAGAAGCCAAGAAAGCACTGTACATCTCTCACACAGCGAGGCACCGGCCATTCCTGTACAGCTTTCACCTTTCTCTCAGCCATCCTAAAACCCCATGGACTCAGGATCACTCCCAGGAACTCGACCTCTGTGACCCCAAACTCGCACTTGCTAAGCTTGCAATATAAGCGCTGTTCTTGCAATCTTTTCAGGATCAGTAGGACGTGGCTCACATGTTGTTCTGGGGAGACTGAGAAAACCAGAATGTCATCGATATATACGATGACAAATCTGTCGATGTAGTCCTTCAGCACGTCGTTCAAAAAATATTGAAACGCCGCCGGGGCGTTACAAAGCCCGAACGGCATCACCAAATATTCGAAAAGACCGAATCTGGTCTTGAACGCGGTTTTCCATTCATCCCCCTTGCGGACCCGGACCAGATGATAGGCCCCTCGTAGGTCGAGTCGCGTGTAAATGGTGGCCTCCTTCACCTGGTCCAGCAACACGGGGATGAGCGGCAGAGGGTACCGGTTTCTGATGGTGTTTTTATTCAGCATGCGATAATCTATGCACATTCGAAGATCACAGTTCGCCTTTGTGATAAAGAAAAGAGGAGAAGCAGCAGGGGAGCGGGATGGGCGAATAAACCCCAATGCACAGAAGTTATCTAAATATTCCCGCAGGTGCTTGGTCTCGGGCTCGGATAAGGCATACACCCGACAAGTGGGCATAACCGCCCCCTCCACCAAGTCGATCCTACAATCATATTCGCGATGGGGCGGCAGGGTCTCCGCTTCTCTTTCGCAAAATACACCCCTATACCTGATGTATTCTGGTGGTAGCTCGATCTCTTTTTCGACCGCCGTGGCCACCTGCCACGTCTGTGCTAGGGCGAGCGTGTGGGAGACGGACCCCCTATCTTTCATACACAGCTCTATGCAATCTCTGGAGGTGAAACAAATGGTTTTGTGTCTCCAATCTATGGTAGGATTATGCCTCCACAACCACGGCATCCCCAAGATGATCTCGTATTGTGGGGCTTCGATTATATTCAAAGTGATGTGATGTTTTCCACGTGATCCTGGGCCTCGCCTCGGAGCACCAATTCCACCGCCTCCGTCTGCTCGGTGATGGGACCGGAGGTCAACGGTGTTCCGTCCACTGCTAACACCGTCTCAGGCTTGATCACTGGGACCCTAACCAACCCCAACCGGTGCACCAGCCCTTCGTCCATAAAGTTGCCAGTGGCTCCGGAATCGACCATTGCGAGAACCGGATGTGTGGCTGGACCGCTCGTAAGGAGCATGGGGAGTACTATATGGGTTTCTGTCGTCAATTTTTCGCCCCCGCCAGCGACGGCAATCTCCATTCTGTCTCACGTACCTCGATTTCTGCCGTGTCTGTCGGATGTGCGCCTCCACTGGCAGTCGTTTCCACTGCTGTGAAGGCCACCCTTTTCCCCGCGACTCCAGTCGTTTTTTTCTTGGGCTTTAGGGGACACTCCCTCACGTAGTGTCCCTTTTTCCCACAGTACATACAGAGTCCCAGGACTCTGCGACTTTCTCTCTCGGTTTTAGACAACGGGGGTCGGATTGCTCCTATTTCCATAGGTTCAGGACCAGAATCCCGCACGACATTCGGGGCACGGCTGTCCGGATCCTCTCCGACTCCTGACCTCTCGCCTTTTCTCCGATCCCCCCCTCTCTCTGATAGCCTGTGATCAAGGCTTAGCGTGAAATTGATTAAATCCGTGCAGGTCGTGGGCTGGGGGTCTATCTGCGCCAGCACAGATTTAAGATCACCCTTCAAGCCTTGATAGTACAAGGCCATTCTTTTTTCTTCGGGCCAGGCGGTCTCGACCACCAGCCGGTTAAACGTAGTCATATCCGTGACCAAGTCTTTCTTGCCCTGACGTAATTCTAGCAGTTCTCTGCGCTCAGAGTGGTAGCCCTGCGGTCGAACACCCTTTCGAATTCTTTTCGAAAAGCGTACCAGTCGGTCAGTAGCGGATCGTCGTTTCTAACCAGAGGAACCGCCCAATTGGCGGCGTCCCCGGTCAGGTACGATATCGCAAAAGCCACCCTAGACAGATTAGTAGAGAACGACGATGGACGACTTGAGAAGTGAAACGTAATCTGGGTCAGGAATGTCTGGAATTTTAAGGGGTCGCCCGCATACCTCTCGGGACTCGCCAAAGGAATGGGCGGAGGTACGGTGACCTGAATTTGGGGCGGACCAGCAGGAGCGTCAAAAGGGTTCCTAGCCTGTCTATCCACCCTCTCCCGCAAAGCTGCTGTCTCAGCTCGAGACGCTACCAACTCTTGTTGTACCGCAGCTAGGGCTTGTAACACATATTCGAGCGTGACCATCTTTGTGAACAGCCCCGACCGGGAGGAGAAGATATCGTGGGTTCGTGATTCTGTCACGGTCTTCCGATTCTCCTCAGGATCAGGGCGATGCTCAAAGGGGTCCACCTCCTGACATCCCCAAACTCTGATTCAAGATATCCAGAGTGTTGATGCGATCAAGCGAGGGAAGGATAGGGTAGGGGCAGCGTGGGAAGGGACACCTGAAAAACAAAGTACATACAATTAATAACCTCTCACAGGCTATCTACTCTCATAGGGTCTCACTAGTTCTTCCTCCTACCTGCCAAGGCGTCTCCCTGACTATAGTTCCTCTAGCAGATACCAGTCGTCTCTCAGAGACTGCTGTCCATTAATCTACACCAAAACCAAAAGTACAAAAGGTTAACACTGGATCACCTAACGATTCACTCCCACAAGAATTCCACACTCCCTCGTCCACATACGTACCAAACTCCTACCCCCATTCTCTTTTATCCAGAACTGATGAAGGAAGGAGAGGTTCAAAGAAAAAAGACGAGAGAACCCTTTTAGTCAGGGCTCCGCTACTTGTCTGTTGAGGAATCACTTTTTGTCCCTTAAAGGAAGTTCCCAATGTCCGCCACACTCTTAGAATGTCTCGTACCCTATTGGCGTTGGGCCCGGCTCCACCTATTTGGCTGCCAGAGGGCCGATGAAATCAAAACTCCCAAAAGAAAGTAAGTGGCCGGCTCCACCCACATGGCTGCCAGATGGCCGTTAACAAGAATCCAGCTATAACAAGAAACGATACGAATCAATGTACGAATAGACACCTGCCACTGTCTGGGCCGCCGTGCAATCCCTCATGGCTTACCTGCCACTGTTTGCTGGTGTCCGCGCAAAGCTGCGCGTGCAGCGGGTTTGCGGTGAATTAGTACAATCACCGGCGTCTTCACCTCGCATGCGCCGTCCCGTAGTTCGCTACGCAGACGAGACCTGCTCCGCTGCGCCCTCTTCGGAACTCCTGCCGATCACCCCGGGCGGACCGGGAACGGTATACCTCGTCTCAAGGCTCTCCTCCAACACAGGAAGAGCAGAAAGTCGAACAGCCGCTCGAAAGCCCTCGGCTGCTCCCAAGTTCCAGAATCACGAACAACGTCCTGACGCGTTGTTGGTGTTTATAAAGTCTTTCGCCCCTCCCCTCGTCTGGGGTTGCTGGGACATGTAGTTCCACTGGTTTTATCAGCGTAACTACGTAGGCGCCCTGGCCCTCAAACCCTGACAGATACCAAGGAGTTTTGTCGCTCCTGTGTCACCTGCCAAGCCAGTGGCAAATCAGGTGGCACAACAAAGGCCCCCCTAATATCACTACCTGTGGTGGGGGTTCCCTTTGAGAGAGTGGGGATAGATATTGTAGGACCAATGGACCCCCAAACAGCATCTGGGCACAGATTCATACTGGTGATAGTGGACCATGCCACCAGGTATCCAGAAGCTATACCCCTGAGGACCACAACAACACCTGTTGTGGCAAGGGCCCTACTTGGAGTGTTCTCCAGAGTGGGGTTCCCAAAGGAGGTTGTTTCTGACAGAGGTGCCAACTTCATGTCAGGATATTTGACTGCAATGTGGAAGGAGTGTGGTGTTAACTACAAATTCACTACACCCTATCACCCACAATGCAATGGGCTTGTTGAAAGGTTCAACAAGACCCTAAAAGGGATGATCAAAGGTGTACCAGACAAGCTTAGGCAAAGATGGGACATCCTTTTACCCTGCCTTCTGTTTGCTTACAGAGAGGTCCCACAAAGGGGGTTGGCTACAGCCCTTATGAGCTTTTGGGCATCCTGTAAGGGGACCCTTATGTCTAGTAAGGGAAGGATGGGAGAGACCTCTCAGACAACCCAAGCTTGATATAGTGGATTATGTGCTTGGCCTCCACTCAAGGAAGGCAGAGTATATGAAGAAGGCTTTTAAAAACCTTGAGGCAAGCCAAGAACTCCAAAAAGCTTGGCATGACCAAAAGGCTGTGCTGACTGTGTACCAGCCAGGACAGAAAGTGTGGGTGTTGGAGCCAGTGGCCCCAGCAGCACTCCAAGACAAATGGTCTGGACCCCACACTATTGTTGAACAGAAGGGAGAAGTCACCTACTTGGTGGACCTTGGGACTCCCAGAAGCCCCAACACGGTGCTTCATGTCAACAGATTGAAGGCATATGTTGACAGGGCAGACATGGGCTTACTCATGGCTACAGATGAGGTGCAGGAGGAAGAGAATGACCCTCTCCCAGACCTGCTGACTCAGAACCCTGATGATGGTTCAGTTGATGGTGTGGTCTTTTCTGACAGCCTCACTAACCGTCAGCAACAGGACTGCAGACAAGTTCTGCAGGCCTACAGACATGTTCTCACTGACCCCAAGTCAGACAAACTGGTGCACCCATGAGGTGGACACTGGTGACAGTCTGCCTGTGAATAGTAAAATCTACAGGCAACCTGACCATGTCAGGGACTGCATAAAAGTTGAGGTACAAAAAATGTTGGAGCTGGGAGTCATTGAACCTTCAGAGAGCCCTTGGGCTAGTCCTGTAGTTCTTGTGCCAAAACCTCACACCCAAGATGGTAAGAGAGAGATGAGGTTTTGCGTGGATTACAGAGATCTCAATGCTGTCACCAGGACAGATGCCCACCCAATACCTAGGGCAGATGAGCTCATTGACAGATTGGCAGCTGCCAAGTTTTTGAGTACATATGACCTAACAGCTGCCTACTGGCAAATCAGGCTAGCTGAGAGTGCAAAAGCCAAAACTGCTTTCTCAACCCCAGGAGGACATTATCAATTTGTGGTAATGCCCTTTGGCTTGAAGAATGCACCTGCCACTTTCCAAAGGTTGGTGAATCAAGTCCTTACAAGCCTGGATGACTACTGTGCAGCTTATCTTGATGATATTGCTGTCTTTAGCTCCACCTGGGAGGATCACCTGGTCCACCTGAGGAATGTTTTAGAGGCCCTGCAAAAGGCAGGCCTCACTATCAAGGCCACTAAGTGCCAGATAGTGCAGAGCAAGGTTGTATACCTGGGCCACCTAGTAGGTGGGGGTCAGGTTCAACCACTTGAGAGCAAGATCCAGACCATAAAAGACTAGACTCCTCCAATTACCCAGACTCAGGTCAGAGCTTTCTTGGGCCTGACTGGGTACTACAGAAAGTTTGTTAAGATCTGTGGGTCCATTGTGACACCACTTAATGACTTGACCTCTAAGAAAATGCCAAAGAAAGTTCAGTGGACAGTAAGCTGCCAAAAAGCATTTGATGACCTGAAGCAGGCCATGTGCAGTGCACCTATTCTGAAAAGTCCAGACTACTCCAAAGAGTTCATAGTCCAGACAGATGCTTCTGAGTTGGGTGTGGGAGCGGTTCTTTCACAACTGAATGTAGATGGTCAAGACCAGCCCATTGCTTTTATTAGTAGAAGGCTGACCCCTAGAGAGAAACGTTGGTCAGCTATTGAGAGGGAGGCCTTTGCTGTGGTTTGGGCCCTGAAGAAGCTGAGGCCATACTTGTTTGGCACTCACTTCAAGATTCAGACAGACCATAAGCCCCTCTTGTGGCTAAATCAGATGAAGGGTGAAAATCCCAAACTTCTTAGGTGGTCCATTTCCCTACAGGGGATGGACTTCACAGTGGAACATAGACCTGGGACTGACCATGCCAATGCAGATGGACTCTCCAGATATTTCCACTTAGAACATGAAGACTCAACTGGTCAAGGTTAGTTTAATGTCCCTAAGTTTGGGGGGGGGGGTGTTGTGTATGAGAGTAGGGTCTGCTTTCTATGGTCACCCCCATTTTTTGCTTTTGCCTCACTGGTTTTCGACTTAGATGTGGCTGTGGGCCTGCTAATCAGACCCACAGCCCAGCTGTTCTCTCTCTAAATTCATACTATGTACTTTAGGTACATAACCCAATTGGTCAGGATCACCTTATTGGCCCCTGTACTGTGTACCTTAGGTACCCAGGGCATAGGTGTACCCTAGGCCTACCAGGGGCTGCAGCATGTATTATGCCACCCCTGGCTGGCCTTCCATTATGACACAACTGGCTGATCACTCAGCTGGGGCAAGGTCGTGTAATCACCCCTTGCTTAGGTATAGTATTCCTATACCTACCTTATATATAGACACATGGGTGACCTGTAAGCCACTCCTATGACAGGCCTTAACAATCCTGGAGGCAGAGTGCTTGGTAACATGCGAGATGGTGCTCTAGCATGAGCTGAGCCTGTCTGCAGCTTTCCGAACCATGTCCTTATAGCTGTTCTATGATATCGCCTACCATATACTCTTAAAGTGCCTTATAATCCTCGCGGTTATGGTAACTATGGTTTGACTTTATCAAAACATGTTGTGTAAGGTGTCTAACACTTTGGAATACTACCCCCACACCATTTCTGGCGGTGAGGATAGTATTTCCCCCTTCTAGAGGGGGAAGACATGTTGAAATCCTACTTACCCGGTTAAAGTTTTTTTTTTTCCACTTTTTTTTAACTCTTTATTTTGAGATTATACAGCAAAATACAAAGAACATTACACTTTGGTAAGGCAGAGACACAGAAATATCAACATACCACTGGGTATCATACATTTGAGGCAATCGCTCGGTCATAGCAGTCCTCCCCTCCGATCGGCATTATTGCCCAATAGGAATACCAGTTCTCCCTCCAAGCCCAACACATAATTCCAATCATCACCCCTCAGCAGCAAAAGGGGGCGATCTCTGGTCCTCATGTGCAGCGAGGTACCGCGTCAGGGGCCCCCAAATGTCAAGGGGCCGGGACACAGGTGGCAACAATTCAGCATACAGAAGAACATTTTCCTGACAGGTAAGCATATCCCGCAACCATTCCTTAAACTTAGGACTTCTCCCCCGCCCCCATCGACACGCCACACGACGCTTGGCAAGCAGCAACGCGCAAGTGACAAAGCGACGATCTGACTTAGGTATATCCCGGGTATATCCCAGCAAAGCCTGCAGAGGAGAGGGATGTAGCGGGGACCCCAGCATCTCGCCCAAGGCGTCGTAGACCCGGTTCCAATAGTCGTCTATGCTCGGGCAGAAAGAAATCCGACCCAGGGGATTGGCACCTATCGCATCGGTCATCATCACGGAGATGAAACCTATGCATCTGAACTGGGGTGCAATAAAGGCGATGCAGGAATTTATAATGGATAACGCGGAACCTACTACTCGAGGAGATCATCTCGGTTTGCAAACAACAGTACTCCCACTGTTCATCCGTGAAAACAGTGCCAATCTCAGTCTCCCAGCCAGCACAGGACCTCAGAATCTCCCCCCCGGCACGGTTATAGAGGCGCCGGTAAAGCGAGGAGACCATGTGCGATGGGGAAGAAGAGTCAAGAAGATAATGGAACGGTTCCAGAACCGTAGGCTCTGCCGGGTATGCCGGCAATATTTTCTGTAGTCCACTGCGAAGTCGAATAAACGCAAAGACCTCCAGAGGTGTAGGGACCACGGTTCCGAAAAGGAGCGAGAGGTCGCGAAACCTACCCTCGTGGAATAGGTCACCCCAGCACGTGATCCCCGTTTTAAGTTTGATTCTCTGGAACAGGCCTTCTTCTAAAAGCGGAAGAGCCGGATGATACACCAGGGGCATCAGTGGGGAATAAAGGAGCGATGCGCCCATGTGTCCAGCCAGTTCACTCCAAGCATGCGCCGTGGCATGTACAGGATTGCGATCGGCGCGAGATGAAGGAACCTCCGCAAGGGCCGCCCCCTCAAGCGGGACCGGATCCGCCAGCCAGTGCTCCACCGCTATCTGTGGCATGAAAGGGGAGGGACGAAACCAATAATACGCGCAGTGTGCCTGAGAGCAGTTGTAATAGAGTTCGAAATCGGGAATATCAAGGCCTCCTTGTATATACGGGCGCGTGAGCACAGACCTCTTAAGCCGCGGTCGTTTCCCTCCCCACACCAGGCAGATAAGTTCCGATTGCAATGCCCTGAAGAAATATCCACCCGGATGAAACGGTATGTTGAGGAATAGGTAGAGTAGTTTGGGAAGTATAACCATCTTTATAAGTGAGACCCGGCCAGCCATAGTCAGCGGTAATGTCAGCCACCTGACCACGCTCGAGCGTATAGCCTCCAGAGCCCTACCGTAATTCATGCGCATCACCTCCCGTCGGTCCCTAGAAACCCACACCCCCAAGTACTTCACGTCAGTGTCGCGCCACTCCAGTGGAAAGTCGAGCTGGAATCTGTCGACCCCCTCAGTTAGGGGGAAGATTGCAATTTGCCCCAGTTGATGTGTATCCCCGAGTACAGCGAGAATCTAACAAACTCCCTAAGTATAGGGTTTAAATGATCCCGGGGGTGCTTGATGTAAAGAGTGAGGTCGTCCGCGTAGAGCGACAACAAAATTTGCCTCTGTTGACATCGCAGGGACGCCGCAAGGTAATTCTGCCGGAGGCGGGACGCCAGCGGCTCTATCGCTAAGGCAAAGAGGAGCGGTGATAATGGGCACCCCTGCCGAGTACCTCTCGTGACCGGGAAGGGCTCAGAGACACGACCATTAATAAGGACTCGCGCCATGGGGCGGTGATATAGGATTTGGATCCATCTGGAGAAAGCTAATGGCATGCCCATGTTGCGTAGGATCAGATGGAGATAGTCCCACTCGACCGAGTCGAACGCCTTGGTGGCATCCAAGAACACCGTCACCAGCGCAAGAGAGGGATCAGCATTGTTCAGGACCGAGAAAAGAGTCCGCAGATTGTGGGAGGTAGACCTGCCAGGGACGAACCCCGCTTGATCCGGCAGGATCAAGTCCCCAATCAGGAGATTGACGCGATTCGCTAGTACCTTGGCGAGGATCTTCACATCGCTATTAAGGAGGGAAAGGGGCCTATAGGAATCACAGGAATCCGGGGGCTTCCCCGGCTTGAGAAGCGAGACTATCAGAGTCTCCGACAGACTAGGTGGCAAAGAGCCAGTCTCATTCGCCTCCTCGAACACCTCACGCAGGACCGCCGCCAACGGGTCAATGAAGGCTTTGTAGTATTCAATAGGGAAGCCGTCTAGGCCCGGCGCCTTCCCCGATGACATCTGCATTATGGCTTCCTTGATTTCGGCAAGCCCTATGGGGGCCGCCAAGAGTTCCCGCTGGGCATTAGATAGCCATCCAAGAGTAAGCTCCGACAAATAATCAGACATTTCCAATGGCGACTCACGCCTAGATGTGTACAAGGCAGAGTAGTGTGTGACGAAGGAGGGGAGTATAGAGGGCGTATCATGGTACATAGTGCCATCAGGGGCTCTAACCTCCAAGATGTGATTGGCGCCTCGCGGAGGACGGACCACCCCCGCCAGAAATCTGCCGGGCCGCTCCCCCTCCCCATACGCCCGCGCCATGAAATGTTTCCCCCGGAAGTGGACTTCTCTCTCCGCAGTGAGCTTGTACTCCGAGAGCTTAGTACGATATTCTAGCTGCGCCGTGGGATCCTCCAGAAAATCAGGGGCAATTTCTAGTATCCGCAGATCCCGCTCCAGGGAGGTCAGAGTGGTGCGAAGGGAGCGCAGGACCCCCGAGCCCTTAGAAATACACCCCCCCGCATAGTGACCTTGAAGGCCTCCCACACCGTCGCCACACAGTCCATCGACCCTCTATTGCGGTCTATAAAATCCATGATCTCCTGGGACATTTCATGCTGGAAAAGCTCATCCAGGAGAATATTAGGTTGCATGCGCCATGGGAGCGGCGCGCCGACCAGTCCAGTTCTAGCCAAAGTGATCAGCACAGGTGCATGGTCTGAAAAGGTACGAGGTAAGTGTCGTGCAGCCAGCAATGAGGACCCCAAACTCCTTGAAAGCAGCATGTAGTCCAGCCGAGCCCATGTGGAGTGCGGTGCCGACCAGTGCGTGCCCTCCCGCGTATCCGGGTGAATACGGCGCCAGGCGTCGATCAGTAAATGGTGAGCCATCAAGTCAGAGATATAAGCCAGAGAGCGGGGGTGATGTGCGGTGTCTACATTGGAGCGGTCCAGAGCAGGGTTCAGAGTGACATTGAAATCTCCTCCCCAGATCAAGTGCGTAGACCCTATGCCCAGTATGACTTCCCATAGGGAAATAAAGTGCGCAGGCTCGTCCAGATTAGACCCATAAAAGGACGCGATAGTGACCTTGGCGTTACCCATCTGACCCCACATGAAACAGAAACGTCCCTCGGCATCCGTTTTGTCCCCCAGGGGCACAAATGGAGTGTGTTTCTTGACCAATATGGCTGTTCCCCTAGAATAAGTGGAATACGAGGAGAACAGGCCATAAGACGCCCATCGGGATGCAAAAGTGGGTGAGCCATGAGGGTCCGTGTGCGTTTCCTGCAGCAATGCTATGTGTATCTGATGGCGGTCGAGATAACCCAGGATCTGTCGGCGCTTGCGTGGGTCCCCCAACCCCCGTATATTCCAGGCCAGGACATTGATCCTGCTATGCAGATCTCGCAGCATGTTCCCTTCTTCCTGCGCCATCACGTGGACTGGCATCAGAGTCCGAATCTAAGCATATCACGCTGCCGAGCCTCGCAGCCCCACCGTCTCTTCCCTCCCAGACCGAGAACGTAGCGCTCTGCCAGCTCCAGGCCCCATCGCAGGCACTGCCAGACAGCCAACCCCAACGTACAAGAGTGCATGGTCCAGTGTACAAGTGTAGTGCTGTATTCACATTCCCTCCCCTCCCCCGTTTCAGCCGACTCCCCCAACTCGTCGGAGGAGACCCTCCCAATAAACCATCCCTCCAACAAACAGTTCCTACCCCATCCCGCCCCCTCCCACCACCACTGCCCAATCCTGCCAGGATCCAGACCCCCCCCCAACCCCTATAGCGAACAAAACCAGTGTTGTGGGGTATTCCCTCTCTGGGTGACACCAGTGAGCTGGACCTACCCTCCCCTCCACCGATATTTCACCCACTGCATCGCCCCCACTAAGGGCGAGGAGCAGAAGTGGGGTGGGAGGGGGAGTGCCAAGGCAAACAGTAGCCACAGTAACCCTACCAGTACCTCATAAGTATTGAGAGGCGGCACAGATGGGGCACTTGATCTCAATGCTCCCCCCAACCACCACAAGCTCCTCTAAAAGTCAACGGACTGGAATAGCGCACCCCACAGTCAAGGCAGTCCCACTTGTGGATTCAACCAGTCCATGTCTACAACCAGAAGGTGGCAGGAGCAAAAGGGAAGAGAAAAAGAAGCAGAAAAGGATGAGCTAGGAGAAGTGAGAGGGATGCAGAAAAAGAAGGAGCTCACAGGGATCATGACGTTAATACTCATCAGTCCGGAGCAGACGTCGGAGACCGGGACCCAGATCTCACCCCAGGGCTACGCCGCTGGGACGCGGAGGGTCGCTGGTCCCTAAGGAAGTCCTCCACCTGCTGAGGAGTGCCGAAGAAGAGGGGTTTGCCATGATGCGTGATCTTGAGCTTGGCGGGATACAGCATTGAATATGGGATGTCGTGCTGCTGCAGCTTTTTCTTTACTACCGCAAACTTGCGACGAGCCTCTTGCACCATCTGGGTGAAGTCCGGGTAGAACGAGAGTGTGGTATTTTCATGCTGGATCGGTTGCTGCTCTCGCGCCAGGCGCAGCAGGGTGTCACGGTCCCTATAGTTGAGGAACTTGATAATTACCGGGCGCGGTGGAGCCCCAGGGACCGGCCGGGGCCCCAAAGATCTGTGAGCCTGCTCTACCACCAGCTGAGGCGAGAAGGAGTCCCGTCCAAATTTATCTACCAGTAGGCGTTCTATGACCTCCTCCATGCGGCCGCCGCCACTGGATTCCGCAAGGCCAACCAGGCGGACGTTATTCCTCCGGGAACGCGCCTCCAAATCCTCATTCTTTTCCGCAATGACTTTGAGTAGGCGATCCATCTGTGAGAGTTTAGTTGCGCCAGTCCCGGCCCCATCCTCCATCTCCGAAATCCGACCCTCCGCCTCCTTCAGCCGCTCCCCGTGCCGATCCAGCCGATGCACCACCGCGTCCAGCCGAGTATTCATATTATCGATCTTGGCGTCAATGGAGGCTAAACTCCGCTGCATGCCCACAAGCAGGGACTTCCAGTCCAAGTCCTCCACCTCACTGGGACCCGGTTCCCCTCCATCCGCAGTCTGGGCGTGCGTTTTTTTCTTTGGGGGGTTGAAATGCAGCGTCGATTGTTTCGCGTCCGGTTTGCCCATGGTGTCTTCAGACGCCAAGATCAGTCCGTGCGGGGAGCGGGCTGTTCAAATCACGCGATTGGCGCCCGGCTGCGTACCCCCCGCTCCGCACCGCTCCGCCACTCCAGCTCCAACGGGGGCACCCACGGGACCGTCCCCCAATGGCCGTCGAGAGCACCACACCCGGAGATCCAGCCAGGGGGCCCAACCCTGACCAGCGGCAAGTAGGAGCAGCCGTGCCTCTCGCGCACCCCCAGCCACAGCACTAGTCCGTCACGCACCTGCAGGACCAAGCAGAGGTCCGAAGAAGCACCCACCGGGCCAGGTCTCAGCGCCTCGCGCCAGAAAGGAAATCACGACGGGGTCGATACAGCCAGACCCAGCTTCTCTCCGGTCACAGGCGCACCTCCAGCGCCCCGCAGATGACGTCCAGGCGCAGGATTCCACCGTTCCCGTCCCCCGGAGCTCTGGCAAGGTAGGCGGGGGCAGCGGAGAGCACGCCGCCAGTCCCCTCGGCCCCACGACCTTCAAAACGGGCCTCTAGCGCACCCGCCGACACCAGCGGCAGCAGCCCGCGTCCCCCAGGTGGAGGGGGGGCACTCCTCCGCCAGCCCCCAGGGGGGGGGTACAGCACCGGCTGCAGTCTCAAAGCGGCATCGACGCCGCGGCCCCAGCAGGCCCCGAGGATCCCCGGCTGAAGGTTGCGCCAGCGGCCACCTCGTCGCTCCGCCCCGCTCACCAGGCTTCTCCCAGCAATTTCGGAAGCAGATCTCTCCGCCTCCGGATCTCCGCTTCCCCTCAAATCACCACCGGACCGTCTCAGAGTGCTTCACCTCTCACCGATGCGGTCAGTTCACCATTAACTGGCCGGGAGGATGATACTGCAGGATAAACGTTTGCCTGGCCGGCTGGAGTCTCACAGAAGCGCGGCCATGGCGGTCCAACACCACCTAGCGCCCTACTTACCCGGTTAAAGTTAACCAGAGCCCCAGCGTAACAAAATGGACACTGCTGCCACAGACACAAGTCTGACCTCCTGCTGCTGGGAGTCCTTCCAGCGAGGGAGGCTTGGACAATAGGTTTCCTGCCTTGGGAGGTGCTAGCCCCACCCAAGACAGGACTTAGTGTATTGGGACAGGGAGGGATGAAAGAAACGAGACACTGCCTGGGGCACACAAGGTGCTCCATGCATAGTCCAGTTCAAACCGGTGCTGGGGCACTCCAGCCCTAGTCCTGGCGCGAAACTGGACAAAGGGAAGGGGGTGTAACCACCCCCCTCCCTGGTTCCACCCATAGGAGGGACCTAGCAGGTAACCCAGCCCCCCAGATTAGTATAAGAGTGGGAGCTGAGTCCCTGGGACTTTGTATTATCCTGAACTGAAACTTGACACGAAACTCTGGACCTTCGACCTTCATCAAGAAGACTGAAGAATCTCCCTTGTGGCCAAGGAGTAGCCACCCTGTGCAAACAGGCATCATCAAGCAACCTGCCATTTGCTTTGCCCGAAGTTCTACGAGGAACCGACTACAGAGCCTGACCAGCGCCTTGACTTCCAGACTTCTCTGACCCAGATCCACATCCACAGCAAAGCTGAGATCCGTGGAGGCGACGAGAGACGTGGGACCGGCTACCTGGGAAAATTGGCTAGTAGCTTCCAGCGCAGCTTCTGAGGCATCTTTGAAGTTGTACTCTGAGGATTGAGAAGCCCCAACCCCGAGCACCATCTGCACCGAAGATAAGCCCTCCACACTCCACGAGTTCTGCGTGGGGCCCTTCTGCATTTTCCTGCTCGACGCGTCTGTCCGGTTGCTGGCCTGTTGGCTAGTAGCCTCTGCGATGAAGAACCTGTAACTTTCCACTGCTGGTTTGGTTTGCCCAGACTGGCCCTTGCTTCCCTGTGAAAGAGAAGCACCTCAGGCCTCCCTGGTCTGCGACAGAAGCGAGTCGATAGAAATAGTAGTAATTAGAAATTAACACCCTTATGCATCAAGCCAAAATCCAGTCGGTAAAATACCGATTCGTTAATAGCTCCCGGTATTGTGTGAAAAATACCCAATCCCAATGCATCAACCCAAAACCCGAGCAAATAACGATTCGCTAAATAAATAACCTCGAACATACCGAATCGCTAATACCCAAAATGCTAATTTACCGAATCGCTATATACCGAATTCGCAATTACCGAAATCACTATTAGCTCCCGGAAATTGCCAATAGCAAATAACGAATCGCACCCCAATGCAACAAAACTCGCTAATAACGAAAATCCCAAAAATCGCTATTTTGCCAGAGCTAAATAAGGGGAATCAAAACCTGGAGGTAAAGTTACAAAAAAAAAAAAAAAAAAAAAAAAAAAATCTTCCTACATGTGCAAATGATTGAGGCAATCACTAAACCCTTAAATGTGGCCCAGGAGACCCTGTTAGCTCCCACAAAATGGCTGCCCTCTACGTGCTTGCAAGGAGGATGCGGATCAATGCAGCAGGACAGCGCAGGAGAAGGGTCCAGGAGCGAGTGTTCAGACTGCGCATAACCTTGCTCGGCCAGAATGAGGACGAGGTGTACCAGAAGTATCGCCTCAATCGCGCTATGATCATGCGCCTGATTGCAGACCTGGAACCATTACTGCAGCACCAGACACACAGGACAAATGCTATCCCTGCGCACGTTCAGGTCCTATGCAGCCTGCACCTACTGGCCTCAGGGAGTTTCCAGGGGGTAATTGCGGTTGCCGGAGGTGTTTCGCAAAGCGCACTGTCACGCTTCTTCAAGAAATTCCTAGATGCCATGCTGACAATGCTCCACACACAGATCAGCTTCCCCACAACCCCACAGCAGTTGGACCGCACCAAACAGGCATTCTACCAGGTGGCACAATTTCCACATGTGATTGGATGCATCGACTGCACGCATATCCCCATATGTCCTCCGTCAGCAAATGAGTACCTTTTCAGGAACCGCAAGTCATACCACTCGATCAACGTGCAGGTTGTGTGCGATGCCAACAACATCATAACGGACCTAGTGGCACAATTCCCAGGGAGCACACACGACTCATACATCTTCCGCAACAGTGGAATGCACAGGCGACTACTCAATGGAGAATTTGGAGAGGGACTCCTGTTAGGTACGTAGAACTACGCTTCCCCACACCAACACCACACATGTATGTACATCACCAATGCTAAGTCTATGCTTCTATCTTCTAGGTGACAGTGCTTACGCCCTGCGGGAATACATACTCACCCCATACCTAAATCCAGCAACCCCGCAGGAACATCGCTACAACGCTGCACACATCAGCACGAGGAATGTGATAGAGCGGACTTTTGGGATTCTCAAGAGCCGCTTCCGTATCCTCCACAAGACTGGCGGCGCCATGCTATACCAACCAGACACATGCTGTCGAATAATTGCTGTATGTGCAATGCTGCACAACATTGCCACCAGAAGGGGGATACCCATGGAGGTGGACAGGGATGACGACCCCCAGGCTGACCAACCACCCGCCCAACGACGACCGGCACACATCCCAAACACAGCAGAGGGCCATAGGAGGCGGACAGACATAATGCAAAATCATTTTTGACCCTGGGTAAAATGAGACATTACAAGTTGGTGTTGGGTGCAACTGTTTAATGCACAGTAGCACTGAGGATTGTGCAACAGAACTAGCATTGTGAATCATGCTCCGATTGCATAAATGTAAATAAAAGGTTCCTTAAAGTCAGGCCTGTGCAAACACAATAATTGGATGGCCATGGTTGCTCCACCATGGACCTGCAGCATGTCCAAATTTCTAGTGGCGCTTGCCACGTACACCAAGCCTCCGCTCAGGTGCATCCAAAGCCTCACCACGGCCTGTCCCCGTGGAGGCACGCGAACTTCGGCGCCTGGTGCTGGCCTCTGCCAGTGACACGCTGCTGACACTGGAGGCAGCCTCACTGGTGTCATCCCCTCCCAATGCTGCAGCACTGCATGTGCTGCTCTGAAGTTGTTCCACAGCAGTGGTGATGTGTCCCAGTGACTTGGCCACATCACCGCAGAAGTGCCCAAGGTCCACCTGCAGGGAGACTGTGCGGCGTGCCAACACAGCGGTGCAGTTGCTGTGCCATTGTATGGCCTTGGTAGCGGCGGCAGAACGCAACATTAGCTGCCGGTTACTCCTCCTCTGGGACTCATGGCCCTCCCTGATGGCACGGGTGAGCTCACGTACCTCCTCCCTGAGCTGAGCATTGCCATCAGCAACCGCAGTGGTCTGGTCCCTGACCGCCGTGCCCATGTCCCTGACCGCGGAGCCCATGTCGGTGACTGCTGCAGTCATGGCGCGCATCTCCCTCGCTAGGCGCACGATATTGCAGCTGATGCTAGCCACATGTCTTCCCTGCAGGTTCTGTGTACGCAGCATCCTCTCCTCGATTGCAGAGGTTGTTGGGACATCCTGGTCTGCTGAGGAGACGGAACTGCGACGGGCCCTGTGACGCCGTGCGTGTCTTGAGCCTCCAGGTGGTGCAGCAGGTGGTGTGGATGTGCGCTGCGTGGGTGCCAATTGCGGGGGGGGGGTTGCCATCTCCTGCAAGGGCGCAACTTGGTGCCTGTGCCTCTGCGGTATTGTGGCTGTACTAGCTGCAGGCTGTCTTGCTGGTGCTGTTGCTTGTGGCGCAGGTGCTGGTGCCTTGGCTTGTGGCGCAGGTGCTGGTGCCTTGGCTTGTGGCACTGGTGCTGGTGCCGTTGATTGTGGCGCTGGTGGAGGTGGTGCTGGTGGGGTGGCAGGTGTTGGCGGTGCGTGCGCATCCTGCGCAGTCTCCTGGTCTGACTCCACGGGTGTCTCAGAAATGATCAGCTGGTCGCTGTCGTCAGAGTCCCCAGGTGATGCATCTGTGTGTGAAACAGTGCATGATTAGTGGGATGATTACACCTACATAGTGTTGTACCCATTAATGTCCCTCTGTGGTCCAACAAATGAACAGTCTACAGCCATGTACAAAATATGTGGTGTGTGCTCAGAGGATTTACGCCTGTACCTGCACTCTGGGCTGACTAGACTACAACTCCCAAGATGCAGTAGTGTCATGTGTGGAGCTGTCTGTGCCAGAGCTGCAGACACAGTGAGATTGGGCTGGGGGCATGGGTATGGATTTACGCTATGCTGGGTGTGGCACAGGCATGCATCTTACCTTGGGCACTTGTGGCTGCGCCGGACGTGTCCATCTGGATCACCCCCACAACGGCTTCCCGCTCTATCGTCCCTTCCACAAGGTCCTCTAGGGCTGTGTTGGATGGTGCAGTGGTTGTTCCGCCTCCAGTCCTTCTTGCCTCCCGGAGCCTCTCAGCAATCCTCTCTTTTGCGCACTTCCGCAGGTCATACCACCGTTTTTTAAGGTCGTCGATGCTGCGGCTAGTGACGCCAACCGCATTGACCCTCTCACGGATGCGCTGCCAGATGCGCCGCTTCTCGGTCTCAGGCACCTTGAGGGACAGCTTGCCAAAGAGGCGGTCGTTTTTGCTGGACACTCCCTCGATGAGGTACTCCAGCTCCCTGTCCGAAAACTTCTTCTTGCGCTTGCGTGCAGATTCTGCGCTGGATGGCACTTCCTGCGACATGATGGATGTGTGATGTGAATGGCAGAATCTGTGTGGCCTCACTCTGCACAGCCTGTCCTTCTTTCCAGCTCCTGTCTGCTCCTCTGTCGAGGCTATGTGGGTGGGGCAGCAGTATTTCCTGGTTGGTGATGTCATCAGCCTGTTCCCGGAGCGACGCGGCAATTTGCGATTTCGCTATTACCGATTCGGTAATAGCTAATTCGGTATTACCGAACTCGCTATTAGCCAAATCGGTATTACCGAACTCGCTATTTGCTAGTGAGGCCGTTTGCGTGCCCCGCTATTAAGGAATCGGTAAATTTAGCGATTTTTAAGGAATCGCTAAATTTCACCGAATCTGTTGATGCATGCCAATTACCGATTCCTTAATGGCGATTCCTTATTTTTCGCAATTAAGGAATCGGTATTAGTTTCGTTGATGCATATGCCCTTAAGAGTTTTAGGACACTTCTGAAGTAGCTAGGAGTTCGAGACTTGGAAACTAGACCCTAGGATAGTCAATACCATTGTGAGCACCGGAGTACTCAAGTAACCTAGCCCACGGGCAGCGGGTGCATAGGTGTGAATTTGCGTCGGGTTTCGTCATTGACTCCTATGGATGCCTGAAGGAAAGTTGCTGACAGGCAGTCAGTGAAGAGTGTCCGGTGGATTCCAAGGATGGAATCAAGAAGGAGGATACCTGCAAGCAGAAGGGACAGAGTCTAGGTGAAGAAGTGAAGCTTGTCGCAGCAGCCACGGGTACCAGGAGGCGTCGAGGATGACCAGGACCAGGAGGCGAGCTGTCCCACGAAGGCTCTTGCTGTCGGCAGCGTCAATGTCGAGTTAGGACCCAACAAGCCTTGGCAAGCGTAACCCACGCAGGATGGAGGACTTGCTTCTGGTGCAGACCAGGAAGGTCTGGGGTGCTTCCCTTTCACAGGGGAGCGAGTACCAGTCTGGAGGAGCCGGACCAGCAAAGCAAAGTTGAAGGTTCGTCGTCACAAAGGCCACTAGCCAACGGGCCAGCAACCGGACAGCATGTCGAGCAACTCAGGTGCAGAAGGGCCCCACGCAGAACACGTGAAGTGTGGGGACCTGGTCTTCTTTGCAGATGGTACTCGGGATTGGGGCTTCTCAATTCCCCAAGCACAGCCTCGAGGAAGCCTCAGAAGTCGCACTAGTCAGTTACTAGCCACTTTTCCCAAGTCGCCGGTCCCACGTCCTTCGTCGCCTCCACGGGTCTCAGCTTTGCTGTAGATGTGGATCTGGTTCAGAGGTGTCTGGAAGTCACGGCGTTGGTCAGTCTCTGCAGTCGTCCCTCGTAGGATCAGTCGCAAAGCAAGCAGCGGTCGCTGGATGGTGCCTGGTTGCCCAGGGTGGTCACTCCTTGGCCACAAGGGAGATTCTTCAGTCTTCTTCCTGAGGTCGAATGTCGAAGGTCCAGAGTTTCTGTTCAAGTTGCAGATTTCAGGATGATCTAATTCTGCAGGGCTCAGCTACATGGTAATATACTGGGCTAGTGGGCTGGGCTACCTGCAAGGTCCCTCCTATGGGTGGGACCAGGAAGGGGAGTGGTTACACCCCCTTTGCTTTGTCCAGTTTCGCGCCAGAGCTGGGGCTGGAGTGCCCCAGCGCCGGTGTGAACTGGACTATGCATGGGACACCTTGTGTGCCCCAGGCAGTGTCTCGTTTCTTTCATCCCTCCCTGCCCCAATACACTAAGTCCTGTCTGGGGTGGTGCTAGCACCTCCCAAGGCAGGAAACCTATTGTCCAAGCCTCCCTCGCTGGAAGGACTCCCAGCAGAAGGAGGTCAGACTGGAGTCTGTGGCAGCAGCATCCATTTTGTGATGCTGGGGCTCTGGTTAACTTTAACCGGGTAAGTGAGGTTTAACATGTCTTCTCCCTCTAGAAGGGAGGAATAATATCCTCATCATCGCCAGAAATGGTATGGGGATATTATTCCAAAGTGTTAGACACCTTACACGACATGTTTTGATAAAGCCAAACCATAGTTACCATAACCGTTTAAGATTATAAGGTACTTTAAGAGTATAGTAGGCGATATCATAGAACAGCTATAAGGACATGGTTCCGAAAGCTGCAGACAGGCTCAGCTCATGCTAGAGCACCATCTCACATGTTACCAAGCACTCTGCCTCCAGGATTGTTAAGGCCTGCCATAGGAGTGGCTGATTGATACACATGTGTCTATAGATAAGGTAGGTATAGGAATACTACACCTAAGCAAGGAGTGATTACACGACCTTGCCCCAGCTGAGTGATCAGCCAGTTGGGTCACAATGGATGGCCAGCCAGGGGTGGCATAATACATGCTGCAACCCCTGGTAGGCCTAGGGTAAACCTATGCCCTGGGTACCTAAGGTACACTGTACAGGGTCCAATAAGGTGATCCTTATCAATTGGGTTATGTACCTAAAGTACATAGTATGAATTTAGAGAGAGAACAGCTGGGCTGTGGGTCTGATTAGCAGGCCCAAAGCCACATCTAAGTCGAAAACCAGTGAAGCAAAAGCAAAAAATGGGGGTGACCATAGAAAGCAGACCCTACTCTCCTACACAACCCCCCCCCCAAACTTAGGGACATTAAACTAACCTTGACCAGTTGAGTCTTCATGTTCTAAGTGGAAATATCTGGAGAGTCCATCTGCATTGGCATGGTCAGTCCCAGGTCTATGTTCCACTATGAAGTCCATCCCCTGTAGGGAAATGGACCACCTAAGAAGTTTGGGATGTTCACCCTTCATCTGATTTAGCCACAAGAGGGGCTTATGGTCTGCCTGAATCTTGAAGTGAGTGCCAAACAAGTATGGCCTCAGCTTCTTCAGGGCCCAAACCACAGCAAAGGCCTCCCTCTCAATAGCTGACCAACGTTTCTCTCTAGGGGTCAGCCTTCTACTAATAAAAGCAATGGGCTGGTCTTGACTATCTATATTCAGTTGTGAAAGAACAGCTCCCACACCCAACTCAGAAGCATCTGTCTGGACAATGAACTCTTTGGAGTAGTCTGGACTTTTCAGAATACGTGCACTGCACATGGCCTGCTTCAGGTCATCAAATGCTTTTTGACAGCTTACTGTCCACTGAACTTTCTTTGGCATTTTCTTAGAGGTCAAGTCGTTAAGTGGTGTCACAATGGACCCATAGTTCTTAACAAACTTTCTGTAGTACCCAGTCAGGCCCAAGAAAGCTCTGACCTGAGTCTGGGTAATTGGAGGAGTCCAGTTCTTTATGGTCTGGATCTTGCTCTCCAGTGGTTGAACCTGACCCCCACCTACTAGGTGGCCCAGGTATACAACCTTGCTCGGCCCTATCTGGCACTTAGTGGCCTTGATAGTGAGGCCTGCCTTTTGCAGGGCCTCTAAAACATTCCTCAGGTGGACCAGGTGATCCTCCCAGGTGGAGCTAAAGACAGCAATATCATCAAGATAAGCTGCACAGTAGTCATCCAGGCCTGTAAGGACTTGATTCACCAAACTTTGGAAAGTGGCAGGTGCATTCTTCAAGCCAAATGGCATTACCACAAATTGATAATGTCCTCCTGGGGTTAAAAAGCAGTTTGGGCTTTTGCACTTTCAGCTAGCCTGATTTGCCAGTAGCCAGCTGTGAGGTCAAATGTACTCAAAAACTTGGCAGCTGCCAATCTGTCAATGAGCTCATCTGCCCTAGGTATTGGGTGGGCATCTGTCCTAGTGACAGCATTGAGACCTCTGTAATCCACGCAAAACCTCATCTCTCTCTTACCATCTTGGGTGTGAGGTTTTGGCACAAGATCTACAGGACTAGCCCAAGGGCTCTCTGAGGTTCAATGACTCCCAGCTCCAACATCTTTTGTACCTGAACTTTTATGCAGTCCCTGACATGGTCAGGTTGCCTGTAGATTTTACTCTTCACAGGCAGACTGTCACCAGTGTCCACCTCATGGGTGCACCAGTTTGTCTGACTTGGGGTCAGTGAGAACATATGTCTATAGGCCTGCAGAACTTGTCTGCAGTCCTGTTGCTAATGGTCAGTGAGGCTATCAGAAAAGACCACACCATCAACTGAGCCATCATCAGGGTTCTGAGTCAACAGGTCTGGGAGAGGGTCACTCTCTTCCTCCTGCCCCTCATCTGTAGCCATGAGTAAGCCCATGTCTGCCCTGTCAACATATGCCTTCAATCTGTTGACATGACGCACCCTGTGGGGGCTTCTGGGAGTCCCAAGGTCCACCAAGTAGGTGACTTCTCCCTTTTGTTCAACAATAGTGTGGGGTCCAGACCATTTGTCTTGGAGTGCTGCTGGGGCCACTGGCTCCAACACCCACACTTTCTGCCCTGGCTGGTATACAGTCAGCACAGCCTTTTGGTCATGCCAAGCTTTTTGGAGTTCTTGGCTTGCCTCAAGGTTTTTAGAAGCCTTCTTCATGTACTCTGCCATCCTTGAGTGGAGGCCAAGCACATATTCCACTATATCAAGCTTGGGTTGTCTGAGAGGTCTCTCCCATCCTTCCTTTATTAGACATAGGGGTCCCCTTACAGGATGCCCAAACAAAAGCTCAAAAGGGCTGTAGTCAACCCCCTTTTGTGGGACCTCTCTGTAAGCAAACAGAAGGCAGGGTAAAAGGATGTCCCATCTTCGCCTAAGCTTGTCTGGTAAACCTTTTATCATCCCTTTTAGGGTCTTGTTGAACCTTTCAACAAGCCCATTGCATTGTGGGTGAAAGGGTGTAGTGAATTTGTAGTTTACACCACACTCCTTCCACATTGCAGTCAAATATCCTGACATGAAGTTGGCACCTCTGTCAGAAACAACCTCCTTTGGGAACCCCACTCTGGTGAATACTCCAAGTAGGGCCCTTGCCACAACAGGGGCTGTTGTGGTCCTCAGGGGTATAGCCTATGGATACCTGGTGGCATGGTCCACTATCACCAGTATGAACCTGTGCCCAGATGCTGTTTGGGGGTCCATTGGTCCTACAATGTCTATCCCCACTCTCTCAAAGGGAACCCCCACCACAGGTAGTGGTATTAGGGGGGCCTTTGTGGTGCCACCTGATTTGCCACTGGCTTGGCAGGTGACACAGGAGCGACAAAACTCCTTGGTATCTTCTGACATGTGAGGCCAGTGAAAGTGAGGGACAAGCCTGTCCCAAGTCTTGTTCTGGCCTAAGTGTCCTGCAAGGGGAATATCATGGGTCAAGGTAAGAAGGAAGCCTCTGAAACTCAATGGTATGACCAACCTCCTGGATGCACCAGGCTTGGGGTGTCTAGCCTCTGAGTACAGCAGCCCTTCATCCCAATACACTCTATGGGTACCTTGAGCATCCCCTGCAGCCTCAGCAGCAGCCTGCTGTCTGAGGGGTTCAAGAGAAGGGCAGTCTAATTGTGCCTGCCTCAGATCTGCCATTGAAGGTCCCCCTGTCCCAAGAAACTCAACCTGATCAGGTTCCAGTTCTTCTAGGACAATTCCTTCAGGGCTCTCAGAATCATCATCATGTGAGGGCTGATCCTCCACCTGAGGCAGGGGGGAAGGCACAGCCTTTACCCTACTGCTCTTTCTCTTGGGTTGTGTCTGGTCCATTGTCCCAGGATCCAGCACTTGTTCAGTGTTGCACTTTTTGGCCTGTGACCTGGTCACAGCAAGGACATGTGCATCTATCCCCAGCATTTCTGCATGGGTTCTGTACTCCACTTCAGACCACACTGACGTTTCAAGGTCCTTTCCTAACAGACACTCTACAGGAAGGTCTGAACTCACCACAACTTTCTTGAGGCCAGTTACCCCTCCCCAGGAGAAGTTAACAATTGCCACACTATGGGAGGTAGTGGCATTGCTAGCATTGGTCACTAGGTAATTCTCACCTAGCATGATCTGTCCAGGGTCCACAAAGGCAGGTGTCACCATTGTGACACTAGCCACAGTGTCCCTGTAGGCCTGAGCCATTCTTTGGTTGATAAAAGGAGTCTCTCTGTACTTGCCCATGTTACTGGGACCCACAGTAGAGGACAAAGCTATGGCCCCATCACAGATCAGAACAGCTCGAGTTGGTATCCTGACTAGGCCAGAATCCTCCTCAGTTCCCAGGGTTAACCCTACTACAACCTTTTGCTGGGAACCACCATTTACAGCTCGACTAGGGGATACAGTTGCCTTAGGGGCAATGGTGGTTGGGGGCTTGTCCTTTTTGGTGCATTCACTAAACCAATGGGAATTTGACTTACAAGAGTTGCACCAAGGTTTCTTTTGGCCATCTTTCTTTTTATCCTTTTTGGGATCACCCTCCCCCTGAGCCTTTTGGGGGCCTGGTGAAGACTTCTGATCTTTTGCTTTCTGATCATTACCCTTCTGGTCTGCCTTTATCTGATCACCGCCCTGGTTCTGGTTTTTCTGCTTAACTCTAGTCCTGACCCACCTATCTGCCTTCTTTCCCAATTACTGGGGAGAAGTTAGGTCAGAGTCAATCAAGTGTTGATGCAGCAGCTGGTTTTGACAGTTGTTAAGGATTTGCTCTCTCATGATCAAATTATACAATCCTGTATAGTCCTTAACCTTATGTGATCGTCTGGACCCCGGGGTTGGCCTTTGCGTATAGTTAGGAGCGGGACAGGTCGAAAGGCAGACAACTCAGAGGCAGGTTTGTGGTATACTGGAGTTGTTTTTATTACTCTTCTTCGATATAAGTGAGAGCAGTCCCCTCGTTATAGTCAGGAGTACACACAACGAACTACAATAGTCCCTCTATTGTCGATCTTCCTCGTGTATCCTTGGGCTGTTTGATTGCTTGGCGGCTCCTCCTGTCTCTTCCCCTCGGTGGACACGTCGGAGGTGCATGTAAGGCAAAGGAGACAAGAAAAAGCACTATAATGGACTGCCGTGTTGTGTTCTGTTTGGGGAAAGGCGTGAGGGACACCGGTGCTCGTATTTACAGAAGGTGCAGTGATCCCAGGATTTACAAGAACAAACTAGAGGGGAGAGTCGACTAAACCTTCTCCCGCCTCCCGAACCACCCTGCCATACGCCCGCGTACCTGGGTGAGCCACGCGCCTCCAGGTACGTGGCTGGGCGATGCGCCTTCCGGTTGGCCTCCTGGCTTTCGTCCTCCTCCGTCCTCTCTGTCGTCCGTGGGTCTCCTCGAGCCGTTGTCCAGTGCGGCGTCTGTGCAGCCCTCCGACTCCTCGGTTCCCGGCGCGCTGTCCTTCACGTCTGCTTCTCTTCCTGGAGCGTTCGTCTCTCTGACGTTGTAAGCCAGGTCCCTTTTCATTGGAAGATGGCAGGTCACGAGGTAGTTGTGGGCGGGTTCCTCAGCACTCCCGGGAAAATTAAAGTTGTCCGTCCTGTTCCATGGATCTTCGGTGGCAGTGGGATCACAATTCCCCTCGTGAGGCTGTGGGGAAAAGACAGGGCACCGTCCAGGTGAATGTTGGTCTAACGTCACTGGGGAGCCCGTGCCCCCATACCACTGTGCACCTTGTGAGTCCGGGGCGACCCCGTGACACCTTACTACCCAATAACCAGCCTTCCAAAGCCTTAGTGGCACAATCTACAAAGTCAGTCCAGTCCTGAGTCTGTGTTTTCTGGGTATCCCTGAACAACAACCTGTATTGTTCAGTGGTTAGGCCAAACCCATCAATCAGAGCACTCTTCAGGACAGTGTAATTGTCAGCATCCTCATCACTAACTGTGAGGAGCTTGTCTCTACCTTTCTCAGAGAAGGAGAGTCACAAGATAGCTGCCCACTGACTTTGGGGTACCTGCTGTACTTTGCAGGCTCTCTCCAAAGCAGTTATCCATTTGTGGATATCATCCCCACACTTGTAGGGAGGGACAATCTTGCTCAGGTTTCTATTGTCATAGGTCCTGTCTCTATCCTTAGGGATATTGCTGCCACCAGTGGGATCTAACCCACTTAACTTTTGCTCTCTGGCCAGAGCAAGCTTCTCCTTGGCAAGCGCAAGTTCTTCCCTTTCAATCCTCAGATTGGCTTCCCTCATTCTGGCCTGATGCTCTCTTCTCTGGGGGAAGTCATCCCCCTATGAGAAGATGCACTGGAGCTATTAGAGCGGTACAAAAGGGGGTGGCGATGGACGGAGCATCAGAACCAATCAAACACTCACACCCAGTCAACAGATCTGGGTTTGATCCATCACCTTTCTTTAGCCCACTCTGCCACCCCAGTTCAGACATGGCCATATGCAAATCAGTCTGACCCTGTGCCTCATGGGAACAGTCCAGCCCGAACTGCCAAGCCATGCCTTCCCTGGACCGGAAACAAGCTTCCTAGGACCGGTTTCTGGCATTTCAGCCGTCTTCAGCCAGATCTTCCTCGTGTATCCTTGGGCTGTTTGATTGCTTGGCGGCTCCTCCTGTCTCTTCCCCTCGGTGGACACGTCGGAGGTGCATGTAAGGCAAAGGAGACAAGAAAAAGCACTATAATGGACTGCCGTGTTGTGTTCTGTTTGGGGAAAGGCATGAGGGACACCGGTGCTCGTATTTACAGAAGGTGCAGTGATCCCAGGATTTACAAGAACAAAATAGAGGGGAGAGTCGACTAAACCTTCTCCCGCCTCCCGAACCACCCTGCCATACGCCGGCGTACCTGGGTGAGCCACGCGCCTCCAGGTACGTGGCTGGGCGATGCGCCTTCCGGTTGGCCTCCTGGCTTTTGTCCTCCTCCGTCCTCTCTGTTGTCCGTGGGTCTCCTCGAGCCGTTGTCCAGTGCGGCGTCTATGCAGTCCTCCGACTCCTCGGTTCCCGGCGCGCTGCCCTTCACGTCTGCTTCTCTTCCTGGAGCGTTCGTCTCTCTGACGTTGTAAGCCAGGTCCCTTTTCATTGGAAGATGGCAGGTCACAAGGTAGTTGTGGGCGGGTTCCTCAGCACTCCCGGGAAAATTAAAGGTGTCCGTCCTGTTCCATGGATCTTCGGTGGCAGTGGGATCACAATTCCCCTCGTGAGGCTGTGGGGAAAAGACAGGGCACCGTCCAGGTGAATGTTGGTCTAACGTCACTGGGGAGCCCGCGCCCCCGTACCACTGTGCACCTTGTGAGTACGGGGCGACCCCGTGACATTCCCCCCCCCCTAGGATTCTCCCGATCGGGGAGAGGTAGAATGAGGGAGAGGAAGTCCGCATTACCGTTCTCACTGCCCTTTTTGTGTTTGACGGTAAAGGAGAAGGGTTGTAGGGTCAGGAACCATCTTAATACTCTGGGGTTGTGCCCTTGGTTCCTGCTTAGCCATTGTAGAGGGGCATGGTCTGTATACAGAGTGAAATGGGTTCCTTCCAGATAGTATCTTAATTTATCAACAGCCCATTTCACCGCTAGGCACTCTTTTTCGATTGTCGGATATTTCAGTTCTCTGGGGAACAGTTTTCGACTTATGAAGAGAACGGGATGTTCTATCCCTTCCCGCGATGTTTGTGACAGTACAGCTCCGATCCCACACCCGGAGGCGTCTGTTTGTAACAGGAAGGGGCGTGTGAAGTCGGGTGACACCAGGACTGGGCTGATGGTGATGGCGTGTTTAAGGTTTTCGAAGGCTTTTTTTAAAGTCTCTGAAGGCTGCTGGAGGGCTTTGTTCTTCACGTCCTTTTTTAATACGTCAGTGAGGGGTCCGGCTATCTCGGAATATGAGGGTATAAACCTCCTATAGTAACCGAGGAGGCCCAAGAAGGCACGAACCTCCCTTTTGGTGCTAGGAAAGGGTGTCTCTCGGATAGCCCGCACCTTCTCTTCTTGAGGGGCAATCAACCCGTGTCCCAACACGTACCCTAAATATTTGACAGATTGGTAACCCACTCGTGATTTCTTTGAATTGATATGAAGGCCCGCCTCCCTCAAAGCGCTTAGGACGAGATCGAGGTGTTGTAGGTGCTCTTCCCATGTTGAGCTAAAGACGACTATGTCGTCTAGGTATGCTGAGGCACAATGCCACATCTTTCAGCACCTCGTTCATGAGGCGTTGGAATGTTGCCGGAGCCCCATGAAGACCAAAGGGAAGCACTGAAAACTCATACAACCCATCTGGTGTGGAGAAGGCGGTTTTTTCTCGGTCTGATGGATGCAAGGGGACCTGCCAATACCCCTTGGTAAGGTCGAATGTTGTGATAAAACGGGCCTCCCCTAGTTTCTCAATTAAGTCATCTACCCTGGGTATGGGGTATGAGTCAAATTTCGATATCTCGTTGAGGGCTCTAAAGTCCATGCAGAAGCGAATGGATCCGTCGGGCTTTGGGACCATTACTATTGGAGAGTTCCATTCGCTCCTGGAGGGTTGTATGACCCCCATCTGTATCATGTCACGTACCTCCTTCCGGACGGCCTCCCGTCTGGCAGCTAGTATTCTATATGGCTTTTTATTAACCACTTGGCCGGGCAGGGTGTGTATCCTATGTTCGGCGAGGGTGGTTCTACCGGGTAGGTCGGAAACAAGTGGGACATATTTCTGCAGGAGGACATGGAGCTCTTCCCGGTGGACACTGTCTAGCTCTGCATTGACTACTAATTGCTCTAAGGTAGTGTCGGTTGTCTTGAGAGTGGGTAAAGTAAAGCCCACCGTTTGGGGCACAGGTCCCAACCACTTGCGAAGGAGGTTAATGTGGTAGGTTTGAACTCTATTGGGGTTTATTTGTAGTTTATAACTAGTTTTCCCCACGGTCCCCACGATCTTATAGGGTCCCAGTTTTTCGGCTTTGAACTTGCAGGTGGAGGACGGCATCATGACTAACACCCAGTCTCCTTCCTTCAGGACCCTCCACTTTTTCCCCCTGTTATAGTGGTATGCTTGTTCCATCTGTTTTTTTTCTAGATGTGAATAGGCCAGGTCTCGTAACTTTCCCAAGCGGGACTTAAGATCCCGCGTGTACTCCAGCATTTCTCTGGTGCCTATCTCCTCTTCCTTCTCCCATGCCTCCTTTGTCATGTCCAAAAGTGACCGGGGTTGCCGTCCATAGAGTAGTTCGAAGGACGAACAACCGAGGCTACTCTGGTATTGGCTCCGGACCACATAGAGAGCGAGGGGTAGAAGGTGGTCCCAGTCCCTTCCCTCTGCCTGCAGCATTTTTTGAGGATGAGTTTTAAAGTCCCATTGTACCTCTCAACCAGACCATCGATTTGGGGATGATAAACCGAGGTACGAATGTGGGTCATATCGAGGAGGGTACAGACCTCTTTCATAGTCCGTGACATAAAAGGGGTTCCTTGATCCGTAAGGATCTCCTTGGGAAATCCTATTCTCGCAAACAATTCCACCAGGCAATTGGCTATGTTCTGGGTGGTCGTGGCTTTTAAGGGAAAGGCTTCAGGGTACCGGTGGCATAATCGGCCACCACGAGTACATATTCATGCCCTTTTCGGGTCTTGGGGAGAGGACCGATTATATCCATCCCGACCCTGGTGAATGGAGTACCGATGATCGGGAGTGGTTGTAACGGCACATGAGGTGGTTGATAGGGGTTGCGCTTTTGGCACGTGGCACACTCCTGGCAGTATTGTTTCATTTCTTGATATATCCCTGGCCAGTAGAAGTGTCTTAACACGTTTTTAAAGGTTTTTTCTACCCCGGTATGCCCAGCAGTTAGGTGGGAGTGTGAAAAGAACATAAGCTGTGAGCGAAAGGCCCTAGGCACCAACAACTGGGCCTCGTCCTCTGGTGCTGGTTTTCTATACAACATTTCTCTATCAATAAAGAAATAGGGATAGGTTGCGGTATCGGTGTTGTTCCTTCTACGGGCGCTCTCCCATGCATTACGCAGCGTATCACAGTGGATTTGTGCGAACTTGAAGCTTCTGTCCAGAAGCCAGGGTTCTGGGGTAAGTAAGGCGTGTGTGACCGTTGACCCTACTCTGGTTATGTCTGGTTTTAGGGCTTGAGTTTGGAGGAGGTGCTGGAACTGGTCTAGGAATTCGGGGTTATCTGTTCCTATTATCAATGCTTCAGGTAGGCCTGTCATTACACCAACCCTGATGGAGTGTGGGGCTTTCCCAGGATATGTGATTTCCAAAAGGGCTACAGGGTAGAGCTTAATGTCTCCGTGGACGCACCTGATGTGTACCTGTTCTTCTGGCAAGATCTGGTTTGGTTCTACCAATTCCCTCTTTACCACTGACTGCCTGCACCCGGAATCTAATAGGGCTTTCACCGACAGACCGTTCACCAGGACACTCACGTAAAATGCGTTCCCCAACTCGGCTGTATATAACACTGTCTTCGGTATATAGCCGATTTCCATGGGTTCTTCCTGGGATCTTTTCTTGGGGTATGCTCTAGCAATGTGACCCCAGTCACCACAGTCATAGCATTGCGGCCCCTTAGGAGGCGCTCCTTCCATGCGGCGCGGAATTATTCGCAGAGATTCCGGGGGGGGGGTTTATCGCTCTCCTCTCAGGCCTTTGACTCTGTAGTCGATTCCCACGGTCCGTTTCCGTTTGGGGTACCCGAGGCTGGGCTCTTGCAAATGTGGAGGCCATCTCAATGGCCACTGTAGTGGTAAGACCTGAGTGTTGGCGGAGCCACCGCTGTGTATTGTAGCGGAGGGCCTCTAAGAATTGCTCCAAATAAATTTTATCGAGTATTTCCTCTTTCGTACTGTCCTGTGAGCGCAGCCACTTGTCCGCCTCGTTCTTCAGGCGATAGAAGAGGGTCTTGGGGTTCTCTCCCGGGTGTCCCTTCTCCTTGCGGAAACGTACGCGGTATGCTTCACAGTCCATTCCAAGATGGTCCAGTATAACATTTTTAATGGTCTCATACGGGGTGGTGCCATTTGGGTTTGCCACCTGGTATGCGGCCTGTGTGTTTCCGGTGAGTAGGGGAGACAAGACAAAAGGCCATTGTTCCACTGGCCACTTACAGGCCCTTGCAGCTCTCTCAAAGTTCAGTAGGTAAGCGTCTGGATCGTCACCCGGTATATATTTTTGCAGGGCGATGCCTGTCGGACCTGGGGGAAAGGATCGGGGTACCTCAATCCCGCCACTTGTCTTCTCACTGGAGAATTTCACTGAATGATCCAGTTGGGCCGCAAAGGAATCCTTGAAAACATCTCTATCTGCCTGGGCAGACGCATCTGCCGTTCGACCGCCCATTTGAGTTCATCCTGCCCTTTGATGAGGTGTTGGATCACGGTTTCCATTATTTTGGTGCTAATGGCTGCTCTGCCGGCATTCTCCACCAAATGTGATCGTCTGGACCCCGGGGTTGGCCTTTGCGTATAGTTAGGAGCGGGACAGGTCGAAAGGCAGACAACTCAGAGGCAGGTTTGTGGTATACTGGAGTTGTTTTTATTACTCTTCTTCGATATAAGTGAGAGCAGTCCCCTCGTTATAGTCAGGAGTACACACAACGAACTACAATAGTCCCTCTATTGTCGATCTTCCTCGTGTATCCTTGGGCTGTTTGATTGCTTGGTGGCTCCTCCTGTCTCTTCCCCTCGGTGGACACGTCGAAGGTGCATGTAAGGCAAAGGAGACAAGAAAAAGCACTATAATGGACTGCCGTGTTGTGTTCTGTTTGGGGAAAGGTGTGAGGGACACCGGTGCTCGTATTTACAGAAGGTGCAGTGATCCCAGGATTTACAAGAACAAAATGGAGGGGAGAGTCGACTAAACCTTCTCCCGCCTCCCGAACCACCCTGCCATACGCCCGCGTACCTGGGTGAGCCACGCGCCTCCAGGTACGTGGCTGGGCGATGCGCCTTCCGGTTGGCCTCCTGGCTTTCGTCCTCCTCCGTCCTCTCTGTCGTCCGTGGGTCTCCTCGAGCCGTTGTCCAGTGCAGCGTCTGTGCAGCCCTCCGACTCCTCGGTTCCCGGCGCGCTGTCCTTCACGTCTCCTTCTCTTCCTGGAGCGTTCGTCTCTCTGACGTTGTAAGCCAGGTCCCTTTTCATTGGAAGATGGCAGGTCACGAGGTAGTTGTGGGCGGGTTCCTCAGCACTCCCGGGAAAATTAAAGTTGTCCGTCCTGTTCCATGGATCTTCGGTGGCAGTGGGATCACAATTCCCCTCGTGAGGCTGTGGGGAAAAGACAGGGCACCGTCCAGGTGAATGTTGGTCTAACGTCACTGGGGAGCCCGCGCCCCCGTACCACTGTGCACCTTGTGAGTCCGGGGCGACCCCGTGACACCTTACTACCCAATAACCAGCCTTCCAAAGCCTTAGTGGCACAATCTACAAAGTCAGTCCAGTCCTGAGTCTGTGTCTTCTGGGTATCCCTGAACAACAACCTGTATTGTTCAGTGGTTAGGCCAAACCCATCAATCAGAGCACTCTTCAGGACAGTGTAATTGTCAGCATCCTCATCACTAACTGTGAGGAGCTTGTCTCTACCTTTCTCAGAGAAGGAGAGTCACAAGATAGCTGCCCACTGACTTTGGGGTACCTGCTGTACTTTGCAGGCTCTCTCCAAAGCAGTTATCCATTTGTGGATATCATCCCCACACTTGTAGGGAGGGACAATCTTGCTCAGGTTTCTATTGTCATAGGTCCTGTCTCTATCCTTAGGGATATTGCTGCCACCAGTGGGATCTAACCCACTTAACTTTTGCTCTCTGGCCAGAGCAAGCTTCTCCTTGGCAAGTGCAAGTTCTTCCCTTTCAATCCTCAGATTGGCTTCCCTCATTCTGGCCTGATGCTCTCTTCTCTGGGGGAAGTCATCCCCCTATGAGAAGATGCACTGGAGCTATTAGAGAGGTACAAAAGGGGGTGGCGATGGACGGAGCATCAGAACCAATCAAACACTCACACCCAGTCAACAGATCTGGGTTTGATCCATCACCGTTCTTTAGCCCACTCTGCCACCCCAGTTCAGACATGGCCATATGCAAATCAGTCTGACCCTGTGCCTCATGGGAACAGTCCAGCCCGAACTGCCAAGCCATGCCTTCCCTGGACCGGAAACAAGCTTCCTAGGACCGGTTTCTGGCATTTCAGCCGTCTTCAGCCAGGCTTGCTTGAATCCAGTGGCAAAGTGAGCAAGGGACTCACGTCTGAGCATACCCTGCCAACTTATGGCGAACAAAGCGGTACAAAAGGGGGTGGCGATGGACGGAGCATCAGAACCAATCAAACACTCACACCCAGTCAACAGATCTGGGTTTGATCCATCACCGTTCTTTAGCCCACTTTGCCACCCCAGTTCAGAGATGGCCATATGCAAATCAGTCTGACCCTGTGCCTCATGGGAACAGTCCAGCCCGAACTGCCAAGCCATGCCTTCCCTGGACCAGAAACAAACTGCATAGGACCGGTTTCTGGCATTTCAGCCGTCTTCAGCTAGGCTTGCTTGAATCCAGTGGCAAAGTGAGTAAGGGACTCACGTCTGAGCATACCCTGCCAACTTATGGCGAACAAAGCGGTACAAAAGGGGGTGGCGATGGACGGAGCATAAGAACCAATCAAACACTCACACCCAGTCAACAGATCTGGGTTTGATCCATTACCGTTCTTTAGCCCACTCTGCCACCCCAGTTCAGACAAGGCCATATGCAAATCAGTCTGACCCTGTGCCTCATGGGAACAGTCCAGCCCGAACTGCCAAGCCATGCCTTCCCTGGACCGGAAACAAGCTTCCTAGGACCGGTTTCTGGCATTTCAGCCGTCTTCAGCCAGGCTTGCTTGAATCCAGTGGCAAAGTGAGCAAGACATGGCTTGGCAGTTCGGGCTGGACTGTTCCCATGAGGCACAGGGTCAAGACTGATTTGTATATGGCCATGTCTGAACTGGGGTGGCGTAGTGGGCAAAAGAACGATGGATTTAACCCAGATCTCTTGACTGGGGGAGAATGTCTGCATTGTCAGCATTCCGTCCATCATTTGTTTGTTGTAACGCTTTTCGCCCTAAGTGGGATGGGTATGCCCAGACGTGGGTCCCGTGCTCACTACGCCAATGGAGTCAAGCTATCCTGGCTGATGACGGCTGATAGCCACAAACCGGTCCTAGGATGCTTGATTCCGGTCCAGGGAAGACATGGCTTGGCAGTTCGGGCTGGACTGTTCCCATGAGGTACAGGGTCAAGACTGATTTGCATATGGCCATGTCTGAACTGGGGTGGCGTAGTGGGAAAAGAACGATCGATTTAACCCAGATCTCTTGACTGGGGGAGAATGTCTGCATTGTCAGCATTCCGTCCATCATTTGTTTGTTGTAACGCTTTTCGCCCTAAGTGGGATGGGTATGCCCAGACGTGGGTCCCGTGCTCACTACGCCACTGGAGTCAAGCTATCCTGGCTGATGACGGCTGATAGCCAGAAACCGGTCCTAGGATGCTTGATTCCGGTCCAGGGAAGATATGGCTTGGCAGTTCGGGCTGGACTGTTCCCATGAGGCACAGGGTCAAGACTGATTTGCATATGGCCATGTCTGAATTGGGGTGGCGTAGTGGGCAAAAGAACGATGGATTTAACCCAGATCTCTTGACTGGGGGAGAATGTCTGCATTGTCAGCATTCCGTCCATCATTTGTTTGTTGTATTGCTTTTCGCCCTAAGTGGGATGGGTATGCCCAGACGAGGGTCCCGTGCTCACTACGCCACTGGAGTCAAGCTATCCTGGCTGATGACGGATGATAGCCAGAAACCGGTCCTAGGATGCTTGATTCCGGTCCAGGGAAGACATGGCTTGGCAGTTCGGGCTGGACTGTTCCCATGAGGCACAGGGTCAAGACTGATTTGCATATGGCCATGTCTGAACTGGGGTGGCGTAGTGGGCAAAAGAACGATGGATTTAACCCAGATCTCTTGACTGGGGGAGAATGTCTGCATTGTCAGCATTCCGTCCATCATTTGTTTGTTGTAACGCTTTTCGCCCTAAGTGGGATGGGTATGCCCAGATGTGGGTCCCGTGCTCACTACGCCACTGGAGTCAAGCTATCCTGGCTGATGACGGCTGATAGCCAGAAACCGGTCCTAGGATGCTTGATTCCGGTCCAGGGAAGACATGGCTTGGCAGTTCGGGCTGGACTGTTCCCATGAGGCACAGGGTCAAGACTGATTTGCATCTGGCCATGTCTGAACTGGGGTGGCGTAGTGGGCAAAAGAACGATGGATTTAACCCAGATCTCTTGACTGGGGGAGAATGTCTGCATTGTCAGCATTCCGTCCATCATTTGTTTGTTGTAACGCTTTTCGCCCTAAGTGGGATGGGTATGCCCAGATGTGGGTCCCGTGCTCACTACGCCACTGGAGTCAAGCAATCCTGGCTGATGACGGCTGATAGCCAGAAACCGGTCCTAGGATGCTTGATTCCGGTCCAGGGAAGACATGGCTTGGCAGTTCGGGCTGGACTGTTCCCATGAGGAACAGGGTCAAGACTGATTTGCATATGGCCATGTCTGAACTGCGGTGGCGTAGTGGGCAAAAGAACGATGGATTTAACCCAGATCTCTTGACTGGGGGAGAATGTCTGCATTGTCAGCATTCCGTCCGTCATTTGTTTGTTGTAACGCTTTTCGCCCTAAGTGGGATGGATATGCCCAGACGTGGGTCCCGTGCTCACTACGCCACTGGAGTCAAGCTATCCTGGCTGATGACGGCTGATAGCCAGAAACCGGTCCTAGGATGCTTGATACCGGTCCAGGGAAGACATGGCTTGGCAGTTCGGGCTGGACTGTTCCCATGAGGCACAGGGTCAAGACTGATTTGCATATGGCCATGTCTGAACTGGGGTGGCGTAGTGGGCAAAAGAACGATGGATTTAACCCAGATCTCTTGACTGGGGGAGAATGTCTGCATTGTCAGCATTCCGTCCATCATTTGTTTGTTGTAACGCTTTTCGCCCTAAGTGGGATGGGTATGCCCAGATGTGGGTCCCGTGCTCACTACGCCACTGGAGTCAAGCAATCCTGGCTGATGACGGCTGATTGCCAGAAACCGGTCCTAGGATGCTTGATTCCGGTCCAGGGAAGACATGGCTTGGCAGTTCGGGCTGGACTGTTCCCATGAGGCACAGGGTCAAGACTGATTTGCATCTGGCCATGTCTGAACTGGGGTGGCGTAGTGGGCAAAAGAACGATGGATTTAACCCAGATGTCTTGACTGGGGGAGAATGTCTGCATTGTCAGAATTCCGTCCATCATTTGTTTGTTGTAGCGCTTTTCGCCCTAAGTGGGATGGGTATGCTCAGACGTGGGTCCCGTGCTCACTACGCCACTGGAGTCAAGCTATCCTGGCTGATGACGGCTGATAGCCAGAAACCGGTCCTAGGATGCTTGATTCCGGTCCAGGGAAGACATGGCTTGGCAGTTCGGGCTGGACTGTTCCCATGAGGAACAGGGTCAAGACTGATTTGCATATGGCCATGTCTGAACTGCGGTGGCGTAGTGGGCAAAAGAACGATGGATTTAACCCAGATCTCTTGACTGGGGGAGAATGTCTGCATTGTCAGCATTCCGTCCGTCATTTGTTTGTTGTAACGCTTTTCGCCCTAAGTGGGATGGATATGCCCAGACGTGGGTCCCGTGCTCACTACGCCACTGGAGTCAAGCTATCCTGGCTGATGACGGCTGATAGCCAGAAACCGGTCCTAGGATGCTTGATTCCGGTCCAGGGAAGACATGGCTTGGCAGTTCGGGCTGGACTGTTCCCATGAGGCACAGGGTCAAGACTGATTTGCATATGGCCATGTCTGAACTGGGGTGGCGTAGTGGGCAAAAGAACGATGGATTTAACCCAGATGTCTTGACTGGGGGAGAATGTCTGCATTGTGAGCATTCCGTCCATCATTTGTTTGTTGTAAAGCTTTTCGCCCTAAGTGGGATGGGTATGCCCAGACGTGGGTCCCTTGCTCACTACGCCACTGGAGTCAAGCTATCCTGGCTGATGACGGCTGATAGCCAGAAACTGGTCCTAGGATGCTTGATTCCGGTCCATGGAAGACATGGCTTGGCAGTTCGGGCTGGACTGTTCCCATGAGGCACAGGGTCAAGACTGATTTGCATATGGCCATGTCTGAAGTGGGGTGGCGTAGTGGGCAAAAGAACGATGGATTTAATCCAGATCTCTTGACTGGGGGAGAATGTCTGCATTGTCA